>NC_083568.1:10100477-20100477 GCF_019925205.1 Metopolophium dirhodum
TGCAGCTACGTTGCTAAAATCAATACGACTTAAATAAGCATAGTTTTTGAATAATATAATATACTTACCTGCACCGAACACGTCATTTTGTAGAGGTAAACAGTATGTGTACAAACTCGTAAAATAATATAATAATTGTATTACAAATGGTCGTCCAAAGTCCATTGCGCTATAATAATATTATATCGATATATATAGTTTTTAACCAATTTATGTAGGTTTCTTTTAATAGTTTAATATAATATTATATTATACCTCACTTAACACATAATTGCAGTCCTTTGTTTGCTATTGTTTATGTAATTAATTACAAATTCTCTTTAGCTAGGTTAATAAGAGCGTAATAGCTGATATACCAGCTACACATAAATATTTAAATAAGTCATTATCATTATATTCTTACCTTTAAAAACATTATCGACCGTGTAAATGTATAATATAGTGGCTTATAAAATATATTAAAAGACATAGGTAGCTTATTGGTACAGTTTGCCGAGACATATTTTAAAATAATTAATCATCAGTAGACAGTAAGTATATACAGGGTGTAACATAAACATAATGACCAGGCAAATTAAAAATAGATGCTAGTTAAATATATCAACAAAATTATGAAAATTATATGGATAATAAATAATTTAAGATTTATTTATGACTAAACAAATTCGCAAAAAAAAAAAAAAAAGTTATTACCTATCAAATTAATTTACTCCAAAAAAATATTGATATTTTAAAAAACTGCAAACATTTATAAACGATTTAACATCAACATTTTTCTAAAAATTAGATTTATAATTTAGTAATTTTTAATTTTTCCAAAAAAAATTAATTTAGTTTGGTATAATTTTAGATTCTGAACGAAGCGATGAATGTATTAATTTTACAATGTGTTTTATTTTTTTTTGTGTCTGTCATCACCTTTTAGGACAGTAAAAGTGCTTGGATTTTCTTCAACAGTAATTTTTCTGATAGGAAAGTAAATCTAGTTGGTACTTTAAGGGGTCAAAAGTAAACATTTCCCAGTAGTTTTCCAAAGCATCATGAAAAACATAAAAAATAAATATCTACAAGAAAGTTACATTAAATTTTTATGAGTGTTTGAAATTCATATTTTCACAACATTTGATATTCACTCGATTTCTCGTGTAACGATTTTCTTATTTTGTTGTAATTAAAAAACGTATGACTGTAGATACTTGAGAATTTCACTGAAAATTTTTATTAGTATTTTTTATACACGATAAAATTTTGAAAATAATATGACTCTTTTTGAGCTGTTTACGGACATTGTCAGTTCTCATTTTTTTTAGTTTTTTTTTCTATAAATATCAATAAAATTTTATTTGTTGGGTAAAAAAACGTGAAAATTTTATGCAAGGCTTCTGATATATTGTTACAATAGCAGTTTGAAAAATATTGAAAATACATGGGCACAATTTTTTTTATAAGCATTTAAAGTTCAAATTTATCAAATTTAAAATGTAATCATTATTTTGTAGTTAAAAATTTATAAAATGTTCAACTTTTGTAGCTAAGGATTGAAAATGTAAAACAAGGTTCCACGTAAATAAATAAATATATAAATTACTTTATTCACAATAATATCATCAAATATACTAAATATTTGACTGACTGACTGACCGTTTTCGCTCAGAATCGTTTTTCTTATAAAATGATATTATATCATTGAATTCAAATTTAACACCATCCATTACAGTGACCCACTTGTCACCTACTGTACAGCAGACCGACATCCACTTACCCACCTTTTTTAATTTCAGTATTAAAAAATTGAAATTGAAAATTGAATACTCTACTTGTAGCCCAAGCATCTATAAATAATAGTATATAAAAAAAATTTTAATATTGATTTCCTATAACGGCTATAACAAAAGTTTTTAATTTGTCAGATCATTCTGTTACACCTATTGTATTTATATTTTACGGTAAATAATAATAATAATAATAACATTATATTATAGTTATTGGCCCGACGTCCACAACAGCTTGATAATATTCCTTGGTAAAATAATTGAGTAGTATTTAACGCAATAATCAGGACACGTTATAAACGATGCATATTTTATATCACTCTATCATTGCACGTCAGTAGAATTAATAATATATATTATAATAATACCATGCACGTCATACTGTCTAATGATACTTCGATTGGATCAGCTGCAATAACGAACACAGAATTCTGCAGACATTGATCCGTTGGTTAATACTATATAATATATCAAATATAAAAACGATTCATTCAAAAACATCGCGTATAATATTATCATATTAAAATATATTTTTCAAAGAATATAATGCCTAAATATTATAGGTAGTGTCAATTGCTTAAGCCGATTAATGATCATGATATATATGTTGGAATCGAAGAGGAATAATCGTCACCGAAAATATTGAGTTTTTGAATAATTTCGATCGAATTATATAGTATTCTAGTATATTTAGTTATAAAAAAGAATAGTGACATTTTAAGACGTATCGGGTGTCTGCAGTATCGCGATACTCCAAAGACAATATTACAGTATAGTAAGTATCTACAGCGATACTATATCATGTTTAAGTGTCTTATACTCATCACTGCGGTGATACCATATACGTGGTTCATAATATTAAGTACTTGCATACTACAAACGTACAACTATAATATAATGCCGCGACCGTGATGGTAACCAAGTCAATATATATACACGCGTCAAACGTACTCGTCTCTGCGAATATTATACCTATATGACACATATAAATTATTATTTTAATATATTTTATTCCGGGCGACGACTTGTACACAACTCACTGCAATAGTACATATTATGATATTATATATTTTATATTACATTATACGGCGTTCTTTTATAAATCGGTCAGCGGCGGCATCGGAGCATATAAAAGGGCGTTTTGTAAATAAATCATATTATTATTATAATAATGCGACCAGCTCTCTCCGCGATTGCGATCTTCAATCGCTTTCAAAAGCCTGTCAACCGTACGTCCGAGTCGCTCGCGTTCCGAGACGACAGCGGTGTGGCATATATATAATATTATCATATTATATAAATAGCGCAAAATACCATAGGTTTATTTTTTACAAACACATAGCGTATAGATACCCGCTAAAACACAATGCGGTGCACAATGCTGCAGTGCATCATCGCGATAGGGGACGAAATTACATTTCTAGACCTCGTAAGTATAATAATATGTTTATTATAAAAAAATATATTTACTATAGGTAACTACAGCCAATAGCGGTGGTACAATACATAATTCGTCAATCGTCATTACTCGTTAGTAAAAGCGCGCGTCGTCGTTTGTGCGGAGTTTAGAGTCATGCGGGTGTACATACGATACAATTAAGGTAAAATAATATGCCTAATGCTCTATGATCTGTTTATAATATGACCTAAGGTCTTGACCGATGATAAATTACCAGCGGTTAGCGGTCAGCGGTTAGCGGTCAGCGGTTAGCGGTCAGCGGTGGTGGGATTCGTGAGTCGGGTGGACTCGGCGGACGCTATACAGCAGTTAGTTATTTAACGTTTTAAACGTCTATGGGTTAGCATAACCTAATTCTGGGTTACTCGAAACGAATCATCCGATGTTTTGCACCTGGTTGCTTCCTAGGTCACCTGATCTCACAACTCCGTGTGACCATACTTTTTTTGGAGATATGTTAAGGATACTGTGCGGTGTTCGTGGCACCATCATTATATTATCATCAACCGTTGGGAAGGAGTTAAAAACAAATAGCGAAGTCAATTACAATACGAATATGCATGGAATTAATTTGAGTTCTTACTATGTATGTTGTCCGTGTGAAGAGAAGCCACGTTATAGAACATATTATATTTCATTGGTACCGTTAGGTAAATTTAAGTTATTATTCAATATTACTTTAACCCTATATAGAAAACCTAAAAATATTATATGTAAACATTTTAAATAGGTTGAATCACTTTGAGCAGCCCTGTATAATATATAGTAATATATGAAAGGATAAAAGCTCAACAAAAAATCCACATAAAAACAATCACCTATTTTTGTAAAACACTTTCTGAAAAGTGAAAAGTTTGTTTTCTGATGTACAATGTATGTGCCGCTACGATGTGTATATCTACGGCGTTTACGGCTGCAGCCTGCAAGTCTGAGTGAATGCATTCCGCTGCGATCAGCTGTGGGAATGGGACCGATCATTCATCGTTGATAATATAATATATACGTGTTTCGGGGCGACCACGCGGTAAGTTTTATGGGAAAACGAAAATATAGGTGAGTACGAAAAAATAACTATACATATAAAAAACATGTGAAAACATCGATATCGGATCGTAATCATACCCACACGACCGCGATGCAGTGTACCTATACATCAACACATGCACCATTTTAAATCATATTTGATATTATACTGACTATTTATATACATAAAAAAAAATAATTGACTCAAGTTAATAAGTTAGTTGTTAGTTTCCATAAAACTATTAACTTAACTGAGTCGAAAAAAAATTAGGATAACTATACTAACTTTAAACTTGTTAAAATGTTTTCAATCATCTTAACTTAACTGAGTTGAAAATTATCATTAACTTTCCCAGACTTGCTAAAAAGTTTGTTTTCTGATGTACAATGTATGTGCCGCTACAATGTGTATACCAACGGCGTTTACGGCTGCAGCCTGCGAGTCTGAGTAAATGCATTCCGAGGCGACCTGCTGTGGGGATGAGACCGTCATTCATCGTCGATAATATTATATATATATACGTGTTTCGGGGCGACCACGTGATAAGTTTTATGGGAAAACGAAAATATAGGTGAGTACGAAAAAAAATTTGCATATAAAAAAACATGTGAAAACATCGATATCAGATCTTAATCATACCCACACGACCGCGGCGCAGTGTACCTATACATCAACATATGCACCATTTTAAATCATATTTGATATTATACTGACTATTTATATATATAAAAAAAATAATTGACTCAATTTAATTGTAAGTTCCCATAAAACTATTAAATTAACTCGGTCGAAAATTATCATTAACTTGCCCAGACTTGCTGAAAAGTATGTTTTCTGATGTGCAATATCTATATGCTCCTACAATAATGTACGTACGGCGTTTACGGCTGCAGCCTGCGGGTCCGAGTAAAATATGCATTCCGAGGCGATCGGCCGTGGGGATGAGACCGTCATTCATCGTCGATAATATTATATATATATACGTGTTGTGTTTCGGTGTTGTGACCACGCGGTAAGTTTTATGGGAAAACGAAAATAGGTGAGTACGAAAAAAAAAACTATTCATATAAAAAAACATGTGAAAACATCGATATCGGATCGTAATCATACCCACACGACCGCGCAGTGTACATATTATGCGTCGCATTATAATACCACACGAGGACTGCATTCTTACTTTTATGACGTTCATTAATGAAATCCGTGCGATGGCATCGATATATATATATATAATATGTATCGTAACGTACATATTATATTATTATATTTTTAATATCGATTTCTCGGTTTCCGTCGCCAATTAGGCTGCAGCCACTACTGATGCTGATACGGTCGTATAATGTAATACGCATATAATAATATAATACCGTAGGTTATATTATTTTATACGCATAAAGGTGTTTGTTTCGAGGTTTTTTCGTATCCCCTTTGTATAATATGTACATATATTGATAGGTGTGAATTTACGATTTGTCATAAAAATTTCGATTGCGGCCGGAAATTATTATACGCGCGCGGCCGTTTACGATCTCGACGCGTACATTATAATATATATATATAATATCAAATAGGTTGCAGGACATCACGTTTCGGATGCAGTCCCGTAGATGGAAAAAAAAATAATAAAATAATAATTATTTGATATAATATAATATAAGGAAACGAGAAACAATTCCTAATCAGCCGTCGTCGTCTGCCGTTATATTAGGTACCCACCTGTATACCTCTATAACATGATATCGTATTATTATACCCACAAATATATATAGAGGCAGCGTTTCGAATAAATTCAAAACGACGGTCGTTAAATTAATAAAAATAAAAACTTAACCCCGCGAGCGTCTTCGTCCGGACGTGGTAGTATATTGACTCTCGGCCAGACAGCGAGTCACCGAATTGTCGTGTGTGTGTGTGTGTATTTAAGACCGCAGACCGTTTATCCTTCAACTTGTTGTATGTGGGGAAACTGCGTTATAATCATATATAGAGGTACCTACGTCGTTTTTACAGCCGTATCGCATACGCATGTATATATAAACCGTGTTCGATATAATGTAAAAAAAAAATTATAATATAGCCGCCCGCGCCGCGCTCCCATAATATGTAGGTAATATACAATATTGTGTAATCGTGGTTTTCTCGATTTTTACGGTCACAATCACTATTATAATATTACCTACCTACACGTATATTGGTCCATAAAAAAAAAAAATTCGTCAACTCGGTATCATTTTATTATTATACTCAGACGCGTAACTGCAGCAGTGTAACATTATAATATTATTGTACCTATACATAAATTAATGTAAAATGTATACGCTTTGCCCTGGCGTATCCCTCGATGCAGTGGTGCGACCCGCGAGGTTTTTATTGCGAAAATTACGAGCTTCCGAAAACACTAAAATAATCAATAGACAATATAATATTAAATACGCGCAGTAGTGTCGATCGTATCGTCGATATACCCACCTATTAAATTGTATTATTAACAAGGTATATATATCCTACGACGACGACGTCGATGTTGACCGAAATTTAAGTACGGTTTTTACGGTCCAAGTTTCCGGCGTGACTAATGACGTCGACTCCGAATCTCTGTCGTTTATACGTTTTATTTTTTACGCTGCGATCCCATTGCAAACGCATTACACGTAATCGCGAGCGACGACGAAAGACATAATATTATTATACCTAATATGATATTATTATATTATTTACTGGCGATAAACGCTAATTCAACTCACTAAAATATCTTCTCGTACGGGCAGACGTCTCTATATATACGCACAGAGTAGCACGCTACTTTATTCGTAGCGATTGACTAGCGTCGCTACCGTATGTTATGAATGTACAGTGTACACCCTGCAAACCCATATTATTTCGTATCGCAAAATATGAGAAACAGTATAATAATATTAAAAGATATATTTTATTACAATAGTCATACGACGCGGCCGACGACTTGATTGAAAAAATGTCACACTATACTTTAGTCACATCCCGTCCAGTGACCAGATGCCGTAGTACTTGTATACCTACTATAGCTATATGTATAGAAATTTTCAATGAGACATTTGTGACGTGTCACACTTTTCAGACGTTCGTCACACAATTTTACGGAAAATACATGACATATAATATTATATGAGATACTCAGATACGCATAATATATATGGAAAGAACAAGCCTGCCGTCTGAAAATAGTGATGAGCGTAAACAAGTATAATAACGAACGAATAAGTGAATTAATCGAATACATTGTTTAAACATTAAGCGTTAGAAGGAGCGCACTAATTAATTATTAAAAAAAAAAACTCAGCTGTAACGCTGGTGGGCTTCATTTTTTGAGAAGACGTACCTACCTAAGTATGACGTAAAATGTAATATCAAAAAAAAAAAAAAAAACTATTATTCTAAACTGTTGTATTATAGTAAATTCCGGTCGCCGAGTACCTATACGGACGTCCGATCTTCGGTCTGAAGTATTCTGAACACATTTTTTTCTACGGATTGTAACGCGTGGGCCGCTCGCAGCAACGTCGTCTCTTTGTCAACGAATATCGAACAAATAATAATATACTAAAATATACTATTTTTGTTCAGCACGACCATCACACGGTCGAGGAAAACATCATGTGTCGACGCCCCAACATTTGGGCCAAATCAATCCTATTATACGAAACATGTGTTATAATATTTCTTGATGAATACCTACATTATGTATTGATATCAAAAATTATAGTACCAGACACCAGTCGTGCATGCATGCGTGTACCCCATTATTATTTCCCGATTTATTACTATATACATCAAACGATTTGTGCAATGCAACTGTTAAAAAATCAGTACAGGTAATACAATAAAAATAAAATCGAATTATCCGCATAACGTGAACCGAACATTAGGCTTGTTGGTAAACTAATTTTCTATAATAATATACATATAATATTATATTATCTTGGTTAGCTATTATGCTAATAATTTAGCTGGTTTAATTTTCTATTGTAATAAAATTTAGATTTTATATACTATAATTAATTTGAAAACTAATAGGGACGTTATATATAATTCATGATTATACGCATTATGCATAGTATAATATCGTCTCTAACTGTGTTTAAAATTGTCAACCAATTTAAAAACTATTTGTTTAATCACGCTGTATAAAATGTACGATGGTTTTAAATAAAAATAAACAAGTTAATAATATAATAATATATTAATTTGTTTATTATTATCATAATTTAATAATTTTGTAGATAATAATAATATAACAGTACGAACATTACCTATAAATTATAGAAGAGCGTGCACCGAGAATGAATATAATATTATAGACTATAGTTACATATTTTCAACAAAATGGACAGTTATTGTATAATACATTCATGTACTTTCAGATTTGAAAGTTTCACCTAGGTAGTAGGTGGTAATTAAAAAAAATAACGAACCATTTATTCACTAAGTTAAGCTTGACTTTTGTCCATATTATTTTTAAACTTTAAGATAAATATATTATTTGTTAACTATTAGCTTAATTTTTTTCATTCTTGTATTATTCTATAGTGTAAACATATTATAGGTATACCAAATTATTGTTTCAATTCATGTTTTGTTTAGTGTTTAACGAGTTCTCATTAAACATATTATATTATTACATTATTTAATATTATTACATACATTTAATAAAAAAAACCTAATAAAACTGAAAATATCTGATAATTTATAAATAATTTTGAACTGATAACAACTGTAATAACGGCAGCAGCAGCAGCAGCGGTATAATATAATATTATTTTGAACGCATACCAATATAGGTTTTTATAATATGGACCGCTATATAGTTATGGAGTAATTAAAATAAATATACGTCGTAATAGAATTACTATAATTTTAATAAAGGTTCGATGATAAAAACATAATATCATATTCGGTGATAATTATATTGTGATAATAAATTATAACGAAACTAATAACGTGTTGTTTTTCGTTTGGATATTTAATACCTTATTATAGAATATTAATTATCTATATTATTATTATTATTATTATTATATTATGATATATTGTATGCAGCCGCTCGGAAATTGTGATGGACTGTGTAATGTGCATAGCAGCTCTCTCCGAAGCCTGAGCGTATATATTATCGGCTGGCGAAATTAACGACCAAAGCAATAACTCTATAAATCCATAATTAGTTTGAATCTCCTTATCACGGGAGTTCGGTAATATCATATAGGTATGTTATGCGTTTGTGTGTGTACAATTTTATAATAAATTATTACACATTATGTATGTGCAACGTGTGTCTGGGAGCGCGTGTGTGAGCGCGAGTTTTATCATTTAAGTGTTGATAATTGGTCCAAATCAAAGTTTAACGGATGTACGGTTCGTAGGTCAGGGGAACGATTATTATATACGCATACACATTTATCTATATATTTATACATTTTTTATTTTTTTTTTATTAATGACCTGTTTACTGTTGGTTCTGTTTTATTAATTATTACACTTAATGAATTATAAAATTGCTATCGGACTGGTATTATATATATACACACACACACACACACACACACGCCGTATACGTATATAACGCTAACGCACACACACGTGTGTATATATATATATATGTATATAACATTATATATGAATCGACGTGTTGTTTGTAGTTGTGGCCGAGAGGATTGCTCCTTCAGAACTTCGCGGGGCGTCCTTATCGTGTTTTCTACGGAAGCCGAGCAGACACGACTAAATACGTAGGTAGAATAATATAATAATGATATTTTACGAGTACCTATACCTTTTCAATAAATGGATTAGTTATTTTTTTTATTTTTTTTTAAATATGTATCACTCTTCGGCCACGTGCAATAATATTACAAATATAAACACACGCACGCGCGCACACACACACACACACACACACACACACACACATAATTAGAGAATAATACATATTATTATTTTGTTTTCTCGTTACTTGTTAGCCATTGGTATAGGTACTATTGGTAAAGGTATTTGTACTGGAGATTAAACATAAATCTACAACCTTTTCAAACCTGTACGGTACATATGATACACAGCGGATTGAAAAAGAGAAATCCAGCATACAGAATGGGCACGTAATTTTGTTTTTTTCACTCCACTAGAATAACAATATACGCAGGAAAAACGTGCTGACCCACTCTGTATATTATGTACCAGTGATATTTTATATATATAGTTTTTTTTAATTCCGCTTTTGGATTGATTTTATTTTTTTATCAATATTACTCATTTGTTTTTATTATTTAAATATTTTCAGTTAGTAGAATGATTTCTTTTCAAAGCGCATATAAATTACTCGAATTCTAAATCACCAAACAAAATCTTGTATTAAAATATTATTACCTATATATATATATATATATTATATTTATTAATTATTAAATACATATTACTGAAAAACGACGCACATGACGGTTTAAGTTCACTGCCTATAAAATCTATAAATATATGGTATTCAGGAAAACTATATCTGGTATTAATTATGCTCAATTTAAAACTATAGTTTATTTATTTTGAGCGTTTTATTTGTGAAAAAAACTGTGCTTATTAACAGTGTATTATTATTCATAATAGATAATATATAATATCGAGTGGACTACAGACTCTAATTCACAGTTTATTTAATTTATTAAATATAGACGTATTACTTTATTAGCCGAGCAAAGAGGACCGCCGAAGAAACATATTATTAATAATAATTATGTTATCATGCGGTATGTATATATTATAATATACCTACCAGCTAGTACCTATATTATATACGTGTCTGTATATTTATATTATATGGGTATAATAATTAATAATATCGTACGTTATTGCATTCCAATTATAAGTGTTGTATTATTGTGCACGCTAGTATTAGAGAGGTGCATAAATACTAAATTTTATAGGGTGTTACCACTGGGTATCCTCCTTAATCTTAAGATTCATGTCAACTTATTTTTATTGTCACCTATCAAACCTATTTTTTTAACAAAAAATAATTGTAGATTGTAGATTTATTTCAATAAAATAAAAAAAAAATATATATTAAATTTGACTACCTAGTGATTATATATGTTAGTAAGACACCGTTACAAACAGGTATTGCACGTCGAAAAATGTTCATAAAAATCGAAATACCAAACGCTTTGCACCGATGACTAAATATTATTTTACTCCTTTCGGTATACGTCCACGGTGGATAACAGTTGATAAATACATATTTCAAATGAACCGAACCCCTTCTGCCGATACGTTCAACGGATTAACCATACATCAGCAGGGTCGTTCAAATTTGAGGATACAAAATAATGACATAATATAAATATTACATTTTGTAACACAAAATTCAGACGATCCTGTGTATAATGCTATGCAGCGGCAGCGCGTCGAAAAAATTTACAATATTTCAGATTATTAATATACGATAATATATACTCATATAGTATATACACTCATACAGCTATATTGGTATACTTACCTAACAATAATAATGTACAATAACCATCGACCTCAAAAAGTGCGCCGGCTCGCGATAATTATACCGCCGTCGTCGACATTCCTCGGATTTATATTGTATTATTACGACTTATAAGTTGTCGTCAATTACCACCTCATTGTGCTACCTACAATACAATTATATAGGTACCTAAGTAGGAAGAACCATATTACGCCCATATACCTGTTTATAACACTATAATACCTGTCGCGGTTAATATTCCAAATTGGACGGTCACGAAAAGAAATCCATTAAATCACGTGCGCCTCAAGAAACTATATATTACGAGCGGATGGACCTGGTACATATTATAGCAAAACATAATTTCCCGTATTTTCATATTGCCCATACATGTTGGCAAACATTAATGGTCTCGCTTTAATGTGATAATAATAATAATAGTTAACTAATTACTAGCATTTTATGACGTTTAAACATAACATTCGCTCGTCCGAGAGTATATTATATAAAATATTATAGTAATATTATACAAGCAAACAAAGACGAGAGTTCCATATGTTTCATCAACAAATAAGTTTAAAAAAAAAAATGTAAATCTCTTCTCCCCCCCCCCCCCCCTTTCAAACCACAGTTCCTTTTTATATCAGAAATTACCATCAGCCTATATCTGTAGATATTATAGTGTCGGGATCATCTCATATCACATAACATGTAACTATTTAAGCTGTGATTAATTACTCTTATAAGTACGAGACCCCGTCACGATCGAGGCCAGCCATACCGAGCAGCCAGCTGGAATTTTTTAACGACAGAAACGGAAAATCAATGATTTTTCTAAATGAAAAATAAAAATTGTCAATAAATATTGAAATCATTGTATATATAATAATAAACAGCCATTAATTCATTGTAAATTATATAGATAGAAAATAATTATATTTAAAAAAAATATTATGCAAAATGTACTCTCGAGTCGGGAGTCCTGCAAGCGGGTGTAATCATACTGCAGTTGTTGAAGATTTAAAGAAAAATATGATACAATATTATTATAAATTATAATTGTCGGGTTGTGATGAAACACATTTTAAACACTGTATAATATATTTACTGTATAGGGTTTTGATACACTTTATACACAATTATGTCGGTATTCTAGCATTGTCGTTTTTTGGGCTGTGCCCAGCTTTCATTTCAGAGGTACAGAGCAGCAAAGAGGGCATCCACATTTGGGGGGTGCAGGACGTGTTATTCAATGTACTCCAAGATCACTGCAGATTACCCGTAATATTTTGTTAAAGACGAAATGTCGACGATGTAACTATAACGTCGTGTTCACATATCTACGTAATATTATTTTAATAATATGATACAGTGGGGTGTCGTCCGAAATCATGTCGTACATTTATTTTATGTGGGCACCTTCCTCCGACGATGCGGTAACTGGTATAATAATTGCGTTCATCTCGTGTGCGACGTATACTCGTATACTCGCGCATATTATTCTACATCACTATAGTATAATATACGCAGCCCTCGTGTACTCCACGTGAGGGGTGTAAGCAATATAATATATATTATACCAGATACCATGTATAATAAGTATAATATTAGGTACGTATAATATTTCATCTTCACGATATACCTATTACCTATGCACAATAACGCGCGCTGTACAAATAATCGTTTAGTCACGACAGACGACGGCACACACATCAAAGAGGCTCGGCAGTGGTGTGAAGAGACCTATCAGTCATATAGGTAGGTACCTACTATATTATATGATATTATTTTTGTACACGAGCCCGTGCGCGCACGCGCGCTTACAACCTCTTGGCGTCCGGTTAATTCTGACGCGATTGTCCGGCAGGTGTGAGCAGCCACCCACCACCCGCCAACCCTATACATATTATATAGGCATTAATATAATAAAGAGCGTGAAATAAATCACGGCCGCCGCCGCCGCTGTTAGATCATTATAACACTCGAGCATATTATTATTACGTATATCGGTATATTGTATGTTATATACTCGGGCAGCTCGCCGTTAATACGCGTACGATAATAATAATATGTTATATTATATATGGGTTTATAGCAGGATATTACATCCTTTCAATTACGCCCGTCAATAATGTTAATAATCATAATAATATATAACGACTGCGACGACGACTTTAACAATAATATACGTATAATAATACCTATATAGTATATACGTTGGTACCTGTAAAGCGACCGAATGTTGTTTTTTCAATTTTCTAACCGCTTTGATATATCGGTAAACCAAATTATGGTAATTGGCATAGCTATATACACACACACACACACACACACACACACCACACACACACACACAATATATAAATATAATATACTTTTACGACGATGCAGAGACCGAGCGACGCGGAGAGCGCTCACGCGACCGGTTAATCAGAGTCCTATTGAACGCGTCCGCTGCTGCCGCCACAATGGACAGTTTCTCCGGTGTCGGGCGAATATTATATTCACCCTATTTCACGGTACGTCAGACTCATTTCAGAAACAATTAGGAACCCATTCACCGTGCCCTGGAAATCCGACCGCCGGACAATGCGGCAATTATATTTTGTAATTGCGCTCGTATACCCAACAATCGATTTATATATTATATTATTATATTATATACCTTATTTTTTTATTATTATTATTATTATTTTCCTCGCTATCGTGAGCACACAGTCTCCGCGCTTATAATACCGTAGCGTGCGCGCTACTTAGGCCTATTATAATATACGAGTCTCGTCGCGTATAATACCAATTTATATAACATTATAATGAAATATATTTAATACAGAGTGTGTACCTAAATACATAATATATTATAATTATATGTTTTTAAACGTGCCACACAAATAACGATTTTTCACGGTCGGCTATAGTATTGTCGGTACAGTGATATTATAATATATAATAAAAATAAAATAATAACAATTATTATCGCGCGACGCTTATAAGATATTATAAATTATGATACATATAATAATTTTATTATTAAACAGATACCTACCCTAGTATACCCACTACCGCGTTTAGGAGGAGGTCACGTGGGCAGTGAATGTTTTGTGAACATTTTCAGACTTTTGAATTCTTCCATCCAGTTCAGCGTAAGTGAAACGATTACCACGTACATTCGACAAATGTGTTGTACCTACTGCATATAGGTATCTACCTACCATATTATAATTAACAATCCTTATATCCTCCCTGAAACTTCGATATCCTAACCCATCGACAATGCGATTTCGTTTAAGAATAAGTAGAATTAACCAGGCATAATACCATAAACCGCATAACACCGAATTCCACCCCCACAACCCGTCACACCGGGACACTGATAATGCCTCAAATGCCTCCACAAACATGCCACTGAAAGAGACGCATCTGATCGTCTCCAAAAAGTCGGTCGATCGCGTAGGACTGGAATAACATCACATCACGATTTCTATGCCGCGTGGGCGTGCGTTTAATGTATCGTCAGCTGGCCAATTTATGGGTCGTAATAATATTTGAACGTAAAAACCGTGTGAAATATACACTATTAAAAGCGTGTAATATCATAAAAAAAAATCCATTAAATCTCTATAATAATGATACCGATGACATGATTATATTTTGTAAAAAAAAAAAAATGCTTAAACGAGATAATCAATTGTGAATAAAAATTGTATATAAATAACTTAACGATAGTTCAAAAAAAAAAAAAAACCACATACAAGAGTGTTAAAAATGACAAGGGGTCGAGGTATTCGGGGACATAAAAATACGATTATATCTTCAAAACGCGTGTTTAATGCACGTGCTTGGCACGACTGACAATACGTCGTAAGATACACTTTAATTATTTCGAAAAATTAAGGGGATTTCTCAATCTTTTTATTTATGAATCTGTTAAAAATATTTAAAAGTGTCGTGCAGTCAAAATGTATTGAACTTGCATCCTAAAAATATAATATCCTTTTTCGTACACAATATTTATTTGGTTTTATCCCAATTGTAAGTTTGATGTAAATTGTTGATATCAAAAGTTCGTATTGCTCAGTAAAATTCGAAAACTCTTATAAATAAACAGCGAACTTGCAATAAATTATGAGAAAAACTAATCCAAAAATTTCAGCAATAAATCTAAACACGCAAATTGTCCTGTACGTTTTGAAGTCTATAAGAAAAAGCTGACTGATGCCGTGAGCATATATACCTAGTGGCAAACTTCGTAAAAAAATTAGTATAAAAAAAAACCGTCCAAGTTCCGTCAAATGCTACGTCGTTACCAGCCATGTCCAATAACTCTGAATAATATACACACACTGATGAAATAAATAGCCGAATGTACCTACGTTTGTACGATTGGACGGCGCGCGGTAAAAGGGAATAAGTCAATTTTTATAAATAAAAATATATTTTTTGTATTGTAGGTAATTTTACGCTGGTTCGACTGGTGACACTGCAATTTGGCTATCTTTCTTTATAATGTTGTTAAGAATGAGATATCCAAATTTCAGTGTCACCAATCGACTCACCGTAAAATTACCTACAAAACAAAACAAAATATTTTTATTTATAAAAGTTGACTTATTCCCTTTTACCCACGCACTGTCCAATTGTACCACGAATTAAGAGATATACAGGATACCGAAGGAACGTGTGATAAGTGAAGCCCGAACCCTTCTCACTGTTAATGGCATGACAAATAGCGCTTTATATAGGATTGTTCTGTGTTAACCGGGAGAATAATGAACTTTATTGTCATTTAGCTCCTTATTTTCTCGGTGAACATAGAACAATCCTATATGAAACGCTACTTGTCATGCCAAACAGTGAGAAGCGGGCGGACTCGGAAAAACATTGATAAGACCTTTCCGTTCCGCATCCCGTACATATCTTATTCGTGGTTTGTGCTGTAATTTTTGAAAAGGTGCAGACCGTCAAATCTGTTTGAAAAAAAAAAACCGCCTTATTCGGGGGTTTGCGGGGAGGCGTTGCGGTGCATGACAATATATTATAAGTGGCTATTACTTGAACAAATATTATACAAAAACGCGTTATATCGTTGCAGAAAACACCAAACCACGCCGACTGGACATAATATACGCGCTTACCGATACAGGTATATATGGGCTGCAGTATAAAAATATATTAAACGTTTAAGACGATATAGGAGCAGATGATTTCGGAACGATTTGTTACCGAAATTCGTAGAGGGCCCCGACGCCCGGTGCCTCGGGGGGGGGGGGGGGGATTTTTTTTTTATGTATAATATTATTATTTTATTATTACCTCTTATATATAATGCGTCCATACCGCTGTGCGAGGCGTATTGTTACACTGAGTTTATATAATGCTAATAATGCAGGCTAGTGGCTGCGGCGGAAAACCGCATAATTCACGAGATCGGCAGCCCGTGGTGTCACCGCGAGTCCTGCTGCAACTGCGGCTCGATATAGTTTTTATTACACACATATTACCTGTACCTATATATATGACATTATGTGCACCGGTCAAAGCGCCTCCGAATTCCACTGTATATGTAGGCAAAGGAATTATATTATACGCCCGTCGTACATATAATATAACAAGACGAGCGTAGTGCGTATAATAATATACTTTCGAGATTTATTTTCGGCGCACAATGCATATAATAATATAAAAATAATAATAATAATAATAATAATAATAATGTATACGAACGCAGCACGCGCGCGACGATTCCGGGTAGTATATTATTTGCCTTAAATCGGCGTAATGTTGTCCTGGACGCGCGGGCTGCCCGGCCAAGATTATTATTATTATTGTATTTTTTTTTTTCATTGTGCTCGACACTCGCGGGTCAGGTCAATGAAATTTCCATATTGTACGCGTTGTGTACACAAGGCGGCGGGCCGCGGCAGCTGATCTCGTTGGAAATTTGTTACAAATGACTTTTCGAGAGACTCGCGCGGCTTCTCTCTCTCTCTCTCTCTCTCTCTCTCTCTCTCACTCCCTCTCGACGACGGAACGCGTTTTGTTTGATTTCGGGAGAAAAAAAAAAACGCCCCGGCACACAATGCCGGCGTGTGTGTATACAATGACGCGTACGCGGTAATCCAACAACGGACGACCGAAAAATATGTATTTTCCGATATCGTCTCGCGGCGGGTGTGACAGACTGACGGACGGAGGACGAACGATGCACCTGCCGGGGCGCGAACGCGGGACGTCCAACCGCGGAGGCGCTCCACATGTGCAATATTATATTTATTATTGCTATCGTTGTAAAGCCGCTGCGGCGTCAATCTCGGCCGAGGGGATCGAATAATGAGCGTATAATTGGCTGGGGACGGAGGGCGGCGGCGACGGGTGTATTATATACCCACACAAGCGAATCGACCTATATATATATATACTTAAACACACGCACCTGAAGTACATAGTGTGTGTGTGTGTGTGTGTATAACGCGG
The DNA here is from genome assembly GCF_019925205.1 of Metopolophium dirhodum. Lineage (NCBI taxonomy): Eukaryota > Metazoa > Arthropoda > Insecta > Hemiptera > Aphididae > Metopolophium > Metopolophium dirhodum. The sequence goes on from NC_083568.1 coordinate 10,118,699, forward strand.
GGCACAAGTCACCGGAATTATTGTTATTTTTATATACAAATACGCGCGCGAGGTCGATGGCGCATTGTGCGAATATTGATTTTGAGGATCCCGTTGAGGTTCACAAAACGCCCCTTTGTCGACGCGCCACGGCGCACTGAATAATATACATAAGACATTATATTATGCCGAGTCTCTCGGCCCCGAATATTATATAATGCGTGTATGTATGTATATATATATATATATGCTATTATACGCGTTATAATAATATATAAATGAACTGCCGATAAATCCACTCCTTATAATATATATAATATTCGACTAAATAAACTCGAGATTCCAACGCGTGTTTTTTGTGTCGCCGTTCCTCCGAGTATATACATCGCGAACCCGGTGCAGTTTATATTATATAATATACCTGAATATAATATAATACACTTCTCGGATAGGGCGACCTCCTGCAGCGCGCAGGCGCTTCGGTTCACCGCCGGCACTACAAGAGCAGCAGCACGCCAACACCATGATATAAGCTAATATTTAAAATAAGTATAGCTAATTACATGTTTGGTTAGGTTATAGTGTACCTAGTCAAATGCGTTGACAATTATTAACAAATGACGATTATAATATTATTTTGTATTCCTACCGATTTTTATATAATAATTACAAAAATTAAAGGGCTCTAAATCTGTGAGCTCCCGTGGTTTGAGCCTCACTCAGCTCCCCCACATCTAAATCCGCAGGCGTTTGATTGGTACATACAATTTTCTTACGTGATATTTTGCAAAATATTTCGGAATAGATTTATATTGGTTTCGAGTTAATATTATCGTAATTTACTCTGACGGTCATCACGATTTTCTTTTTCCAACAAACCTTTTATTAGATTGGTGTCGTTTCATGCATTGCTATTTTACATGATGTTTTGGTGTTTATAGTTTTGTTTTTCTCATATTATTATTACGACGATTTTTTTTTATTGCATATGGCACTATTATTGCATTACGACGATGAGTCGCCTTTTCACATTAACGCAGCATGGGCGTTTATAGACTTACCACTGCGTGGGAAGGAAAATAAACGAATTCTATAGGTATAGGCATAACCCTCTAAGATGATTATACATTTATGAATTATCAATTAAATGATTTTATGACTATAACTTAATTATATTTTAATTATATATATATATTATGAATAGATTATTAGGGATTATTAACAGTTTTCATTTTTTTTTTTTTAGTAGATTTCTTTAAATTGGTTTTAAAAAGTTAAAATATTTTTTTATTTTATTTTTATAAAATTTTATTTGACATTAACAATCTATACTATTTTTAGCACAATGAATTTATATGATAAAAATAAAAGTAGAACAACATGAATGTTGTGAATAAGCAGCCACCCATTAGAGGCTCTTGGCTAATGATAATGGTTCAAATATTTAAACTACATTTTTGACGCTACCTATACTTGTTTTTGTTATATAATACTGATCAGTGATGAGTTATTAGTTTTTGGTTTTTGTTTTCAATAAGTACAACGGCTTACAAATTATTTTTACTCTATAGGCTGTTGCCTGTTTGTGTAGAATGTACATATTCGCATCTGTTTAAAGTTCCACGTTTCCAAAGTACCTACTTTTATGGCTATATAATAATATATACTTATATTATCTTGTTAATATTAAAAGAATGTCAGCGCACCATTTGTTTTCTCTCTCTCTCTGACCCACACGCAACATCAAAAAATGTATGTTTAGCAGAACTAACCCTATGTTGTACTATTAATATTAGATAGAATTCACTTATCATCAAACTTTAAGCTAATAACATAACATGCGTCCCTTCGTTGGATTTTCACGATACTTAAATTTTATAGAATTTACAAGCATTTTTAAATTGCAATAATTTAGACGCTCATAACTTACATACAAATTAAAATATCATAAAATAGAGGCATAGTAGGTCACAGACTATGTTCTTTAACTAAATGTTTGATAGTAGGTGAATTCACTTTGATTTTAAAAGTAATAACACAGGGGTGTTTATTTTAAACGTAAATATGGCATGTTGCGCGTGGGTTATAGAGAAAAAACAAATAGTACGCTGACATCCTCTTAAAAGAAATTGTTTGGACTAATTTTCAGTAGCGTTGCACGTTATTAAGGATATCTCTACACCATTGATATTAAATATAATATTAAAACTGTTAAAAATCAAACTTATTATTTTTAAAATATAAACTATCTATCGATAGATAATATTGTGTTTGAAATCTATATATATATAAATAAGTGTACATTTTTAATACATTTTATAACTCAAGATCCACAGAACCGATTTCGATAAAAATTTCAGGGCATATTAAGACTGATATGTAGATGGTTTCTGTGAAGTTTGTACGCTGTGCAAAAAGTGGTTCCGGAGTTGTGGCCTCTTAGTGCACACCTGGTGACATGGCCAAAAACAACAACAACGTCTATACAATTATTTTTATCTATATATATAACCCATAGTAACCATTAAAAAACAAAAATTTCTATCGTAAATCTCAAAATTCCTGTTTGAGTACCTACCGGGGGTGATCACTTCCCTTTTTAAATTAGCCTATGACACTCACAAAGAATGTGGCTTTGTATCGGTGAAAGAATTTTCGAAATCAGTTCAGTAGTTTCGGAGTTTATCCCGAACATACAATAACAAACGCTATAATTTTATATATTAGTATAGATATAGTTAAAAATGAATGTTTGTGTGTAGATTAGACCTCTGGGAAGAAGATAAGCTAATTTAAAAAGTGTTAAATTCGTTTTTTTTTTATTCATTGGATTTTAGTACGGTTGCGTTAGGCTTTTGTATTAATTGATTATATTAATCCTCCGTAGGTGGAATTAAGTAAAAATGACAAACTTGGTACAATTTTTGATACTTTAGAGTTAAATCATACACTTACGTACGAACAGCACGGGGTCAGCGATCTACCGCAGAATTTTTATTCCGGGCAACAGAAAGGTTAAGATAAATTTTGAACACCAAACACCATACACCGAATATTAAATAACGAATTGAACAAAGTTTGAGTCATATAGAATTGGTTCATTTAACGGGCAACGAAGTGCCAGCCGGATCAGCTATAGTTGTTTATAAAAACTAAAAAGGGAATATTATATTACTATATTAGACTATACAGTCAAAGCAGATACAAAAGTCACATCGAAAGAAAAACTATTTGTGTAAGCATTAAAATTTATTGAAAACATGTTTCTTATCTATATATTAAATCAACAGTTGTTTTTAACTAATAATTTATTGCGCGTTTAAATATATTTCGTAAGATTAAATAAAAATGTTATCAATTTATTACTATGGTTAAAACGTCGAAAAATCTCAATTATCAACTATTACAAATTACACCTATTTATAAATTATTTTAACTCGTCGATAGGTACAACTTACTGTTTTACATTTATTAAATAATAAAACTTGTTTAATAAAAAATATTAGAGATCTGTAGAGTTTAGTCTTTAGTACTAATCTGTTTTTTTAGCATTTATATAAAATTAATGAATTATATTTTTTGATTGATTTATTGATAAATTGCCAGTTGTTGTTTCTAATCAGTTCACGGCCCACGGTATACCGTTGCACACTGCAAGAGTTTCTAGGATTTTTTTCAAGGGGGGGGGGGAGGGGGTATACAATATTTAATAGACATTCAGTATATACACATATTATATTCATATTATTATACACATGTTGTATTGTGTATACAATTTGATCTCCACCCCTAAATGTATAACCCCTATATCCCCCCCCCCCCGTAGCAATATTCCATTGTTAAAAGTGGAATTGAAAAAAAAAAAATACATCATCACGTGTAAAATTTCTTGACGTAAATAATAACTAATATTTATGGCAAAAAAAAAATTATAACATATCTCTATGTGATTAATCCATACTTCAAAATTACTCTAAATGTTATAAATAATTTTCAAAATATCTAAAATTGAATTTGTAAGTATAATTGTATATTTGTATAGTTAGGTTTAGGTATATAAGTTAAACAGTTAAGTTTAAAGGTGGTTCTGAAAAATCACATTAAAATACCTTTAATATGTCAAAAATGCCTCAATATTTTATTCAAAACATATCCAAAGGTGCCACAAATCATGGGGACCAAAGCAAAAAAAAACGGTTTAACTTTTACATTAATGGATGCATTAAATTTTAATTCAATGATAATAGTTATTACTTACAAAAAACGATCATGAGCGGAGACTGACAGACATTAAATATAGGCTATATTACTACAGAGGATATTTTAATAGTGTATTATTATTTATTATCAAGTAAAATTATTGTTGTGTCACATCTATTTAAGATTGATTCTCTTACTTAAAAAAATATGAATCAATGTGGGCTGTGGCTATATAATAATATAAAGTATTATGTAATGACCGTGAACTTCATCTGTTTTTCTTTCTCTATTCTTCATCGAATTTTTTCCAGACTCTCTTTATCCGTATATTCCCTATCCTAGAACACAATACACATTTAGGTATTTATTTTCGTTTTGCCCGTTAATGTGGGAATTGGTGAATTTTATGTTTTGTCACTTAGGTACAAGTTACAATATTATCACACATTCACACGCGTGACATATTATAAATTTAAGAAGAAGAGTTTTCAATTTATATAACAATTTACAACTTTCAATCGGTAAGATTGATCTATAGTTTAAAATGTTAAGAATATTGTGAAAACAGATTAACATAATTCATGATATGTTTTTTTATATTGCTATATTAAAGTGTTTTACCATTAGTAATGCGGTAGGTTGATTTAATTATTGCCGAAAATATTGCATTTATTATTTTAATTAGTATTTAATTAAATATTATGATAGTATATTATAATTATATTGCTACCATATTATTATAATATTGTTAGTGACTTTTGAGTCAATACGGTAAACCTACTACCTAGTACAGTCCATGGTAAAAATAGGTTTAATAGTTTAAAATTAATCTAAATATTTTGAAAATGTCATTGCATGTAATAAAGTTTATAATATAAGTACGTAAAAGTTTTATGTCCACACGAAAAATGTTTTTAAATTACAATGAAATATCTAACATTTTTATTCTTGTTTAAATATCTAATTTCGTTCAAATTTGAACTTAGAATGTCTATAAAAAAAAAAATATGATGATATATTTTTCAAATTATTAGGTTACAATATTATAAACTATCTACGAGAAATCTTGGAAACCTATTACTTTAAATCCTATTAGCCATAAAAATTGAACACACAATAATGTTTCAAATTTTCGTGATACTCTATCACTGATATTGACTAATTTTGGCAAAATAAATTTGAACTTCAAAATTGAAACTTTCAAAATTATTTGAAAATTGTATCTTAATATTATATTATAGAAAATGCTAATATTTAGGTATATCTGGTAAAAATTACTATTGCAATTTTTTAATTATTACAAAAAAAAAAATCGATTTTGTCTCAATACTCTCCTCAATGTTTAATGATATTATATATACTTTTACAGTTTAGACATTTACAGTTTTATTAATGTTTGTTATTGTGCCAAGGACTATACGTATACACATAATATATAATATAATTTTAAATATATTGTATAGTTTGTGTACCATCGTAATAACTACTTAATTTATTTGGGTTATTTATGTACGCATATATTATATTTATTTTACGCTATACCTATACTATAACAAACATAATGAGCGAAAATTGTCTAAATCATTACGAAATAATAATATCTTCCACGTAAATTTTATCTCTGAACATAGAACATTAACTTAAATTGCTCGCAATAATAATTTATATCAGAACTCACACAAATGGATATAATATCATATTATTATACATTTGTACACAGAATATACTGTGACATTTCACATTAGCAGTTATAGTACATTACAGTTGAATTATATGGAACTTGCTATACATATTAAATAATAAATTGTATACCTACCTACTTACATTTATAACATGTATCATCATGACGTACGGGCTAAATGTCTTGTGTATGAATACAATATTATTTGTTGGGTATTTTAAACTAAATTTCCACAATTTTATCAAAATTGCTTGAGTGAAAAATATATTATATTACTGAGCAAAAATATAACGCAAAGCTATTTTCACCGGGGTAATGATGCGTATAAAGGTAAAAAAAATAATAATAATAATAATAATCATAATAATAAATACCTAATCCCGTATTTAATTATAAAATTAATGTCAAAGGCTATTAGGGTAGTATAATAGTATTATTTTTAAATAGATTAGTGCTGTTACATAATGGCGTAAATTACTTCTTTTTCTTTTATTATACTACTAAAAATAATAACACGGTCTCGTAAAAAACGTTTAATGTAATACAATTAAAAAGACATTTTTTTTTTTTTTTTAATGCACCTCGTCAAAATACATTATACTTGGATGCTATAATCAAGACATTTAGTATTTCTAAAATTAAAATATTATGATATTCATTTCTTCGGTCGCATGTTTTATCTTTATCTTTTTATTACTATTACTATTTTATTTTTGTTCAAGCAACGACGTAATTAAACACTGCAACATTTACACCGCGCGCGCAATATCATGTACATTTATATTATATATATATACGTGCTTATAAAGTGACCTAACAGAGTTTTGTCTGCATTAAACATTGAACTAATGGTGTAGAATTAATACACTCTTCACATCGGCGGTGGCGTAAAACGTACTAGATAAAATCGCGAGTTCAAAAGTCACGGGGCCGTTGAAGTAATAATGGCCACGGCGGTGTTGAAATAAACTGTAGGCGGATATTGCATTTAAAAACATGAAGGGTGCTCAATTTTCGAAACTTATTAGCTATTACATGCGAAACATTTGTATTGTTGTTTTTCGGTATACGCCCCGACGTTGACAAGGGACACAACCCTTTTCGTCCCCTTTTCCGCATTAATTCTAACGTTACAGTTCATTAAGTTTTTGCACAAGAAATATATTTGACAGTGTCCGTTTGAGTGAGCATTTACGTTATTATGTTATAACAGTTGTCCGAATACTGTGCAGCGTGTCTATCTATAATACAATACCATAAGTGCCAACCGAACGAGAAAAATGAAAATACCTAAACGGTTTCATATTCGCACATTTCACATGGATCGTTTTAGACACCACCGGGAATATTGAGTTTAAACACTATCGTATACCTTATTTTTGAGCAAAATGTCTAAACACATAAGATTATTACCGATAGCTACTTATATAGATTCCGAACACACAGCGATATAGGTACTTATAGGTATTTTTCTTCTACTATACAGTTTTTAATAATCTGATTTTTGGAATTTTCAAATATACCTATACTATTATAGACCATATTTTCAAACTCTTGAGTTTTTCTGGACTACTTAAGGAGTGATCACATATGGAGATCCAAACTTCCGCTTTTTAAATGAGAATTCACTCTGTAAATTATTTAACGGATCATTTTTCTGAAAATGTACTTACTTATATTGTATAATATAATAAATTCTTTACTTAAGGAAAAAGTGGTGGTGGTGGTGGGGGAGGGGGGTGAATCATCCAGTTGGTATTTTGAGTATCTATGTCGTTTTCTTAGTGATTTCCTATTATTATGATTTTTTTTTTTAACATGTTAAGCGCCATGTCATTTTTCGTCACGTGTACCATTTTTGGTACACTTGTTGTTTTACGAATACGTTTTTGTGTACCATTATAGGTACACGGGAGTCTTGCCTAAAAGTGTTAAATGTACCTCCTGTGGTACACATAAATACGATTTGAATACAGGAAAATATTTCTTAGTCCACCAGACAAACAAATTTTTGACTAGTCCATTGAAATATTAAAAAATCAATTTTTTAGGTAAACAAAATCGAAAAAAACAATTATAATTTGAAATAATATTATAGAACACGACCGACCGCGTACGCGCGTATACGACAACTAACAACTATCAAGCGACAGTTAACGATTCAATAGGTATTATTTGTATACAAATCTAAAAATATACTTTTCCCAACAACCATATCTTACAATTAATAATACAAAATCATTATCAGTAATGAAACCGCACTCAAAGAGTGGTCAAAAATAGTATTATTTACAGTTACAATTCAACGATATTACCCAATTAACGAAATTATAATTAATTAATGAATTATATTTAGATATCTGACATTCCCAGGGGACTACGTGTACAATATTTGGTACACTATTGAAAATCAGCAATTCCGATACAAAATCACATTTTATAATCAAATAATAAACTAAAATAAATAAATTTGACACACAAAAATTAAACAATTATTTTCTTGTTATTAAGAGGATGTCAGCGCACTATTTGTTTTCTCTCTTTGACCCACGCACAACATAGACAAAACGCATTTGCGCAGAATCGTTTTTTCTATGTTTTCAAGTAATCTTAGAGTAAAATCACCCATTACAAAAAAGATAGAGAATAATATTTTCGAGGGAATGTCATATCGATTTTAGATTTTATTGTTATTTGACTTTGTATTTGAGTTTCAAAATAAACAAAAAAATGTTGTAAATTTAAATGTTTAAATTGTTTTGAAACAATATTTAGAGAAATCGATATGACATTCCCTCAAAAATATTATCCTCTATCTTTTTATTATGGGTGATTTTACTCTTAAGATTACTTAAAAACATAGAAAAAACGATTCTGCGCAAATGCGTTTTGTCTATGTAGCGCGTGGGCCAGAGAGAGAAAACCAATAGTGCGTTGTCATCCTCTTAATAATCTGATAGAATCCTGCAAAATGTATTTTAAGTTTGAGATTTTTGAAAAATAATTTTTTTATTGGTATGCGGTGGGTTTAAGATATCGGTTATTCGGTAAAAACTCAATATGTACATTGTACAATGTAAAATAATAATATATATTTTTAATTGTTATATAAAATATATTATGGATATGTAGGTTTTAAATATAACTATACTGTCTTTGAAACACTTTTGTGATAAAAAGTAATAACCGAGCTCACATTGTGAACAGTGGCTGATAAAAATTACAAACAGGCTATGTGCGGGATGAAATTCCTCTTCATGAATATTATATTTTAGATAATATTTTGGGCTATTATCTTACTATCGCAGTGTCGCTGTAAAAGTGAAATTTGAATTTATCTCCGTTAATTTAAGCTCACTTACATAAATGTATAATATACTAATTAGTCTCATCTATCAGTACCAACAATACTTAAAATGTCTTATCACTTGTTTAAGCTACGAGTTTGTTTATATATTTTATACAACTTATATAGGTGTATAAATTATTGCTCACCACGAGTTTCATTCTTAGATCAATCACTGATAGAAAACATAATATCATGCGTCCTTATATTGTCATATTTTTTTTATCCAAATAAATTGTAGAATGAACTTAAAAATGTATTTCATTTCCAAATTGTACTTGTTGTAACTTTCTTTCTATGGGTAAACATAATGATCTTAATATACGAATGGGTTAGCTAATATATAGGAATCAGATTGAATGGACAAATAATAAATTTAAACGACGGAGGTTAAAGAAATATTTATAATTTATGGTTCGCAATAAATATAATATTATACTCGTGTGGGATTATGAATGCCCCTTGACAATATTATGATTTGGTAATGATATAATCACACATAATGATCCATACTAACCATTAGTCATCGATTTTAATAGTGCATATTATTGTATGTATACAACGACGCGTTTGGTGTATAATGGTGATTGATTTTTATACAACAGTATAAATATGTATATTATACTAGGTACTCCTATTCAAATTCTAAACCAAACGAAAACCAATATTTACTAAATTTCATAATATTATAACATTTAATCGGGATCGTTGCAATGAACTTTGATAAAACGTATTTTCATATAATCACAGGTATACCTACTACAATTTACGAAACACTAATAAATATTACTAATAATATATTTATCATTAATTTCTACTCGAATTTACATAATAATATTATTAGCTATATTGCCAGAAACAAATTATAGGTATGAAAACAAAATTCGACGATTAATCATAAAATTATATCAGTTAGATAAGAAAATGGTTTTTATGAAAAATAAATCATACAAAATCACTCAACGGAAATAATATTATACTTTTACCCGATAGATTTAATATTGAATAAAATAATAATCTAAATTCTTTATAGTTGGCTGTAAATGTATATAACATTCTAACAACTGTGATATAATTTATAGTATTAATTTATTATTATAATACTCATTTCAATAGCTAGTAAAATATTCATTTTATTTTTAAATGGCAGTGTCAGTCAAATTGCGTAACGTTCTCATTGATATCATAAAGACTATTTTTCAAAGTTTTGTTCGTTTAGTTAATTGTTTTATAATTTATTCAAACATGAAATTTTCAACATTTTAAATGATGAATCAATTCCGAAACTAATCATTTAATAAAAGTATAGTGATTTTTCTTAAATTAATAATGGTTGAATTTTATCCATACAAATAAACAAAAAACACTGTGAGTTGCATATATGCCAACTTCATGTTATATAGTTAATATGCCCATCTTCTGGTCAGCATTACAGCCTCACTCTTTTGATGGGTGAGCTGGAGACCTCTACTCGCCATCCATCTATCAACTTGTTCCTATACGTGATTGATTAAGTCCTCTAGTAAACAGATCCTGTTCTCGTTACACCAACCACGGCTAGATCATCAGTAAATCCATCCAGATAAACGCCTGCAAGCACTTGAATCGTCAATAGGTCATCGTAAGCAGAATTCCACAGGATTGACCCAGGACCGAACCCTGAGGAATACCGCAAGTCACTGGTCTAGAGTCTAGTCGATCCCGCCTTATCAACCAATAATACGCGGTCCAACAACCAGGACCACAGCATCGCAACCAGATACTCAGGACTACCTTATTCCTGAGAGATGCGTCGATGACAGACCATAGGAGCGTGTGAAAGGTGTTTTTCAAATCCAGAGTAACGAGCACACAGAGGTCCTTCGTACGCCCTTACTTTGTGGCTGCGCTTGGGATCTCGAAGAAGGACGCAACTGCCGATGTAGTAGAGATGCCTTTCCTGCAGCCAAACTGGTTCGGGGCTCTCTTCGTTGCTTGGGCGTCGAAATGATTCTCCAGTCTTTGGACAAGCAATCTCTCCAGCAACTTGCCTGGAGTGTCCAGGAGGCATATCGGCCGGTAGCTGGAAGGGGTTTCCCTTGGCCCCTGTGGATCAGCACCAGTTTTGCCCTCTTCCAGAAGGCGGGGAACTCGCAGACGTCTGTTCTACGTTTCCTTGAAGCATTTCGTTTGGGGATCCCCAATGGATATCCGGTCTTTCCCGCTAAGAGGAGCTTTCTCAGAGTAAATCTTCAGCCGTGAACTCCGGTAGTGGGCACATGAACTCTAGCTCGTCTGTCTCCGGGTTGAGTGCGTCAAAAATGTTGTATACAGCCAGTGATGCTCCATATTATGCTCTGTCCAGGTTAATCTGCAGACATTTAACAATCTATCGATAGATCGGGATGGTTTCATTTTTTTATATCTATAAACAGCTTATAAATAATCAAAATATTTTTGAAAATTGAATAGTGTATTGTGTATAGAAAATGGTCTTATAAACATCCAGTGAAAATTTAAAATATCCTAGGTCTATGGATTTAATTACACAAAAAAAAAAGATTTTGTCGAAAAGTGGTTTGGCGTAAAAATCCTTGTTTTTATTTTTTTTTCCACGACGCTTTTGAACAATGCTGTGAATTTTCAAATTTAACCTCTAAAGTTTTGTACCAACTAAATTCACTAACCCATCAGAGAAGATTCTGAAGTTGAAAATCGTAGCATTATATCTACAAGAAAAAATATTTACAGACAAAAAAAACACACATTATTGTAAAATCAATACTGTCATTGCTGCCCTTGGAATCTTAAACGACAATCTTCAAGTGTTTTGCATGTGATAAACATAATGTAACTTGTAAACATGTATACGATATTGTATACGATATTGTATACAATTTGAAATTTGCGTTCAACCCTACCTACACAATCATTAGTAATCAAATTCAAATACAAATGTAGACTACAGAATATCAGAAAAATAGCTACTGCACTAAAGTAAAAAGTCTAATCGAAAACTGAGTAACGAATTTAATGAAATCTACTTAATAATAATCTTATTATTTTATAATTTAATGGAATTGAGTGTGTTTGTGGCACAATAAATTTATAGTTTTTCTCTCTATAAATGTCAATACAATTTTTTGCATTTGGTCAAAAAGCTTGAAAAGTATAAAATATCTTAGACTGACAAACCGTCTCCGCTCAGAATCGTTTTTCGTATACAATGATATTATATCAATGATTCAAATTTAATTCCATCCATTACAGTAACCCACTTTTAACCTACGGTACAACAGAGCCACATCCACTTACTGCCTTTCTAATTATTTAAAATCATATCAATTATAAATTAAACTAAACTCAAACAAAACATTAGAATGAAAAAATCAAAACAAGCTCTATAAAATATATTGTTGGACACTTCTATAATGTGGACACGTTCTTAACGTGAACACTTTATAATCCCACGTCAAAAATACACATGAAACATGTATACTGTGACGTTGTCACTAGAACAAGTAAAAATTTTATAATTTACCACATCATTAAAGGGTATATACCATCGAAACTAGGTAATTAAAATTAATTTATCTTTTAATTTGTATGTTATATCGTATACGACCAATAGATAAATGGTATTATTTATACCTTTACCTACCTACGTCGTACAGTAAAAGTGAACTTATTTTAACTATGATTGTAACGTTTGATGCACGAAAAATATAATCGAAATGTTAGTAGACATTAGACAACTAAACACAACACTATAATTCATCATACGACAGTGCACGTGAACCATTTAATGGACAAAAACAAAAGAATAACAAATTTTTTTTTAAAAATTAAATAAGAAATTCTTATACAAATCTATTACGCAGTAATTTAGCGTAGGTAGGTACTTATAATACATAATATTCGTATACCTATCTACAGGTATTAACTTTAAAAAAAATGTTTCCTAATTGTGGGCGGCTTTAAATTCCCCGTGACTGTCCACTATATACATACATAAAAATAGAGGTTTCACTGTATTAATAGTGGCAATTTGGCAATTGGAGTGTGACGTGACGGACAAACGAGTGTGTCAGATTGTCTGCTTTAATTGCTCAAAAAATAAATATTCTATTACGTTAAATGGCCCTTGTCGTGATATTTGTGTTGTGTTATTGCGTTATTGCAAAATAAAACCGCTTTAAATATATTTTACATTTAATTTTTGAAACAACCAAGTCCGTTAATTTGTCTAGCCACCTATTACCTAGGTATATATTTAAAATGATAATATTTATACATACATATTATATTTCAATATTTAAGAATGTTCAAACAGTAGGGCTACAAAATGTTATCAAAATATTATTTTGACTTGGTAAAAAGATATGAGCCAACAAAATATTTATTTTTTCAATTGACCCTTGTAACTGTGACATTTTTATTTTCGGCAAGGAAGCCGTGGCATAAACTTGTAACCCTGGCTTTATCATAACCTACATCGTTGCTAAATCTCGGAAAATTATATATTTAACATACCACCCACACTGTTGGGATAAACAATAATATGCATATTAATGTTATTATAATTTAATTTATAGATTGTTAAATTACATATGTTATAATTCACGTATACATATGTACACGCTTCCGGTGTCAATGTAACCTACATCAGTATCTATCAGACAAGCTGTTATCAACAAAACACGATGATGGATAATAATAATAATAATATAAGCCACTCTCTAAATAATATATAGATATATATATATAATGTTATCGTTACTCCACATGTGCATCGATTATTAATTTATCATAATAATATTATAAACTTAAATTTTCATTTATCTTGTTTCAATGCTTGTATAAACAAATTTATCATTGCGATGAATTTCTATATATAAAATGATTTGTCCTAGCCTGAACCGCTGGAGCTATGAGTATAATAGTATAAAATTTGGACAGTAGTTTTGTTTTGTGATGTAGACACCCACTAAGAAAATATGTTGTTAAAATTCAGCCCCTACAGAGGTTAAAAGGGGTAAAAAAGGTAAAAACGAACAAAATTACCTTGCCGGAACCGCTGAAGCTATAGCCTATGAGTATTTGATTTAGTCGGTAGTTTCGTTCTATGATGCACAAAAACCCCTAAGAAAGTATTTTTTCAAAATTCAGCCCTTACAGGGGTTAAAAGGGGTAAACATGAAAAAAATTAATAGACTCATGCCCTGAATGATTCATTTGCCTTATCACCAACTTCACTGTGTCTGTAATCTAATGCAGAGGTAGATTGCTTACCTGATAATATAATGTTCGCATAACCATAAGCGACACTCACGGGCAACTCCACGCGAGATGGCTAAAACTCTGTGAGACATTTACAATTATAACACTCCATGTTTTAGAAGTCTATTGGTGCCTATGCGGCCGAAACCACCGCAAATGTTGAAAATCCAAACATTTTCTATTGTCCCGAAATGTGTAAACAGACAGTGAAACAAAATCCACATGGTTGTAAAATCAATATAATCCAACAAAACAATATAAGCCACGTTTATTATTATACACAAGAATAAAAAAAAAATAGTACGCATGTATGTGTGTATTCAAATAAATAAATACAAAGACAAACAATATTTGTGCTTTTATAATTTACGCGCAAACATAGATAATATTAAACCACGTGGTTATAATATATAGTAATATTACAATGATATGAATGAATAGTTATAGTTTCCCTTACAAATTAATGCACTTATACTAGAATAAACTATAACGACAAACAATCGTATAACTCTGTACGTGAATACAGAGCCGTGTTAAGGGGGGTGAGGGGGGGGCAAAGGGGTCAATTGCCCCCGGGCGCCATAGATTTGTAAGAGTAAGGGGGCGCCTTTATTTGCGCCTAATATGCTACCTGTGGCCCAAATTGTAGGGAAGGGGTGCTAAAATTGCACCGGGGCGCTGAATTGCTTGACACGGGCACACGGTTCTGCGTGAATATGAATAATAGTGAATTTTATTATACATACAGTGGGTCCCAAAAGTCCTGTATCACTCTTAGTATCTCCGCGGAATAACAATATATTTAAATGCAGTTTTTTTTTTACAGTAATAAGTATGGAAATTCTGATTGAATAGCATAAGATTCAATTTTTTTTTGAAAAATTAAAAAATTATCAAACATTTTTTTTAGGCAATTATGTTTGTTAAATTTCAACCGTTTTGTTGATCGTATTTTTAAAACAGTTAAAAAAAAAAAATATTAAAATTTAATCAAAATCGACCAAGTTAGAGCTAATGATTATTTTGAATTTCTGAAAATAATAGTTATGTGACCTATGTCATTTTATTAAAAATCAAGAAAGTAAAAATTATAGCTAAAGTACGACTGCACGTACGATACTAATAACTATACAGAAATACTTCAAGTGAATAATTATAATTATAATTTATAAAACTGAGATATGCGTAAATATTAATATTATAAATTACATTAATAACTGTAAGATAAAAACATGGACCAGGGAGACACGGATATTCGTACCATTTCTTAATTTTAGGTTCACTTCATGATAGTTATAGTAAACAATAAGACACAGCTATTGTTATTTCTTTTAAAATCAAAACTTTAATTAGGTTGTGTATTAGTATTGTCAGATTGAAATAGATATTTTATTATTGAAATGAAAAACCGATTATTTTTTTTGAAATTATTATGAATTTTGACACACAGAATATCAGCTTTAAAAATTGAAATCTTATAACTAAAAGCTTTCACTAATATTTACATATGAATTGATTGTCATAAAAAAAAAATCAGCGTTCTAATATTTAATTATAAAACATGTGAATCGTATTTTGCTAATGCCGTATGAATTTATAGGTAACATAACTATTATTCTTAGAAATTCAAAAAAAAAAAGCTCTAACTTGGTAGATTTTCATGAAATTTTAATATTATTTTTTTGAACTGTTTTAAAAAATATGATCAACAAAACGGCTATCTTGGAAATTCAAAAAAAATAAATTGCCTAAAAAATATTTTTGGTAATTTTTGAATTTTTGAAAAAAAAATCGAAACTTATGCTGTTTAATTACAATTTTCATACTTATTAGTTATTACTGTAAAAAAACCAAATTTAAATATATTGATTCACCACGGAGATACCAATAGGTATAATAACCTTGTAAGCATATATGTATGTACTGTATAGTTTTATTGTATTTTAATGTTTAATCAGTTTTCCAAGGACACTTCACCTCTACAACAAAATTTAAACATTCATAGGTTTCTTTGTTTTTGGTATAACGAAAACGCATTTGGTATGTTCCATAAAAAAATTTCTTGGAAAATTGGGAAATCATGTTCGAAGCACCAATCGTAATGCCAGGTGTAACGTAAGTACCCTGAAAACATAAACCATATTTTTTCTTCTTTACGTTATAATTCTATAATAATACATATACTGTGAAAAATAATAAGCAATTTCCAATGGTTATAAAAACAGTTTTGAAAAGGGTTTTTTTCCATTAAATTTGTGAAGATTTTGTTTTAATAAGTGCATATACTACATAGGTACTCGCCCTTAACTAGTACTTTCCAATTAGACATATCTGAATAAATATTAATACTTTTATTTTATTTTATTTTACTTTGCATTGTTTTGACAGAAGGAAAAAATATCTAATAAATTATAAGCACTGCGTTGGGTGGTTGTAGTTTATATAGATACTTGAATGCAATTTGATATATATGGTAGGTTTTAAGTGCACACATTCAATGATTAGGTCACTGTAATTTATGTGTTAAATTTTAATTCAATGATACATAATTATTGCATAGGCGAAAAACTATTTTGAGCGGAGACGATGTTTTACAGAATATATAATAAAAATATAAAATCAATAATCATACAAATTATAACATTTTATTCGTATGAACTGATCAAAAGTATTAGATAGCTAATAGCTATAAATATCAAAATATATAATAACTATTTGAATATTATTGTATTTTATATGCTAATATTTTCTAACTTACAATACCTATAATATTTTTTTATTTTATGTAATATATGTGTCAATAGTCACCTATATATATGTAGGTATATCCAATCATTTTTCCTAACTTAGGTACAGATTATAGATTATCACGTGATCATAGCAAACACTGTTTTCATTTTTAATCATTTATGCAGCCATATAGGTACTTTACTTAGCGTCCTCGATAATGATATTTTTATTTTATCAGCCTTTTGTACAGATTTTCCACTACCCAGAATGTCAGAAGTTTTTGAATTTAAAAAAGTTCGCTTTTAAATTTCTTAGATGCTACAGTATAATAGACGTGTAGAACCGTTTCTGTAGTTGAACAACTTGAATCCACAAATCACAAAAACGAATATTGGGGCGATGGGACGCAAGCCGCATATAATTCTCACCCGAGTGCACACTGCACACCTGTGGTCTATTTTCTACTTTTACACTTTTACAATGAAATCTGGTCTGTACGTCTTATCTGCAGTTATAATTTAATTAAACTGTAACTGTAAACTATAATATGATTGATCTATGACTCAACTGAAAACAGCAGCTTATTAAATGATATGAAAAATTAATTAATTTTTGTATTAACCTAAGATTCATTTATCATTCATAACATTATATAATATATTAATATGCAATAATTAACTTATTATATTAATAATTTATTTTCATATACCTAGTGATTCTAATAATATTAGGTAGGTACCTCTCACAATATTTATATTGGGGGACGGAGTGGCCGAGCGGACTAAGGCGTCGGCTGCGACGCAGTCGACCCGGGTTCGATTCCTAGGCCATGGGCGGCATTTTTCTTCGGACAAGTCACGGTGTCCGGAAAACAAGTGTCGCCATCCCCCACCCGGGCATGGCAGATACCTACAGGTGCCCAATCAAAAGTTCTGCCAAACTAAACACATACGTGTTCCTACCCCTACCGACTTAATAACTTACAGTAAAAACTAAAAATAGCCAATGGTCTCAGCTGCCGGGCTCAAGATTAATAAAAAAAAAAAAAAATATTTATATTATACGAGTTAGATTATATTATAACAAATATTTACGCGTACGAATAATGTTATTTAATTTTCAATTTTTACTTTGTATTAATTATATAATATTATATTATTGTCGCATTGTTGCATATTTATATATGTTATAAATATAATCATATGACCCTTATTCATACCGTTTTATTAAAAAACTATTCACATATGTCGAAAATAATCAAGGTTTTATTTAAAACCATACTGTCTAAAATAAGAACATTTAATAAAATATTTTTGCTAATATCTGCTTAATATCTATAGCTTTTTTGAATGTCATTTTATAATGTGGTTTATCTATATTTAGGGCACCTACACAAAAAATTACACAATTAAACTTTTCGTGCGATACATTGCTGTATTATCACAATAAATAATAATAATTTCTTTCTTGCCCTGTTCAGGATTTATAAGTACCTAATATTATTATATATATATATCATAGTAATTATTTTAATGTTTAAACTGTAAGTATTTAATATAGGTTAAATTCTGTTATTTTCTTTACCAACGCTGATATTTTAATACCAATAATTATTATACATTTATAACTGGGCACAGCTGTTGTTCACAAATGCGTCAATGCGTTGAACAATTCGTTGAGAATTAGAATGAATAATGTTCACCTATCAATTAGATATTGACCATTGATAAAGTTATTTTCAATTAAATTATTTTTACATTCATTAAGTAAGTAAAATAAGAATAAAATTGTTTACTCGTTATATCTTTTGAAACATTGATAACCGTTAGTATTTTTGATAGACCAATAATTATAATAATTTTCCAACCTGTATTGTAACCTGTATTGTAACCTAAACACAATCTAAATACAACTAATTAGAATGTTCATAATCATCATCATTTCGTTATAATCGATTACTATTATCTCGGTATATTTTAATTAACCCAAGAATAGAGAATTTCCACATTGAAAATCGGTAATGAATTAGATCAAAACACACCGTAAACAACTTAAAAGGTCAAAACATGTTCAATACAATTAATATACCTGTATTGGATCTGTATTATTATCGTATAAATAGTCAGAGTTTCAAAATTTGTTTGATATTATAATAATATTCAAATCTAAAATCTATCATTGTTCAACGTTCACTAGAAACACCTAGGTATACGTCTTCAGTTTATATTAGAAACTAGAAAGTCACTTAGAAAAATATATTATTATCCATATCATAAAGAAAACCATTAGTTTCACTAATTATAATTTTACGACATTTTGAATAATGTCTTCTTTTAAACATTTAACCTCAACTAATCGTAATTTATTATTTCATATTTTATTTTTTGATGACGAACAATAATAATTATACCAATAAATTACACAACACTTAGTGATATATTCGATTTATTTTAATTAATTTTAAAATTATTACATTTTTCACGATTTCGATTACTTCCAATTAATATATAATCGTTAACTATTATAACTGTTCAAAACAATTAAACAATTTTGTTATTACGAATACTCGACTTCAAGTAAAGTCAATCATAAAATCAATTATATATTATATTGTGTACCTATAGACTTGTAGTATGCAATAGGTATGAGTTTTTAGTATGGAAATTATTTAAGACCGTCAAATATATTACATAAGACTATAAAGCACTTTAGAAATGCAATTGTCGCCATCGTAAATTCGTAACCGCTCAGTGTAACACCCGTAGTATTACTATGCTGCGGATAAAAATATATAAATCGAATTTAACATGAGTGACATTTGATTTTCTATGAATTTGTCGAACAAACGCATATCTCCTAATAGTAATATAATATAGCATCGCGTTTACAAATAAAATAACCTGCACATAGTCGTCGGGGCAATGGAGGAAGGAAGACGAGCGACTATTATCTCTAGATCGCTATAATAATAATATTATACTGCGCAGCACCACACCCGTCTCGGTCGTCTATTATACGTGAATAATAATAATAAAATGATAGTTGATGTGGTTGATACCGACGTTATAATATACCGCAGTCGAAATATGGTCCGTTTTGACGATTATACAATAATATACAATACAATAATAACATCACAAATTTACGACATCGTTGTAATATTATTTTCAGTAGATATGTGCGAAGAAAAAAGAATTGTCACGGTGGCGACGACGACGTGGCTCAATAGGGTCGTGAGTCGACCGAGATTACGGGAAGGACGGTTTTTTTTTTTCCACAACAATAATATAAAATTGCCGATTCTTGACGCACGCACTAGTGTGGGCCCCGGGGAGGGATTACAGATAATCACTGCGCGGGCGGATGACAAGCCGCAGTGTACCTCCGTCAAAACGTCAAAAAAAAAAACCTTCACGGGTCTTCTCGTCACGGGTCATCTACATCATCATCGGGTCGTTGTGTGATGTTAGGAGGCAGAGGCGTATATAGTCGTCGTTGCAACAACACAACGGCCGAGCATTTGTCATACATGGCAAATGGCCGTGTCCCCCGCGAATATCGTCTGCAGCATATAATGTTATATTGTTATTATAATATTATCGTCCGACACCGCGCTGGGAGGTCCTCGGTCCAACGTCCTCGAAAAAACACGCACACACGTGTCGAGTATCCGACATGCGCACATCCTATGCAGGAGGATTTGCCAGGCATGCGTTGCGTTAGGTTAGTTTTCCATTGAGGACATTCGATCCCCGATTCCGTGTTTTCTATACCGACTAGTAGTCCTATCTGATGCCAATAATTGCTGTATAAGTACCAATCATCCCGCGGTCTTCGGATAAGACTACTGAAAACATATTTCAATTCGTCATCATGAAGCTTACCGCGGCGAAAACAAATGTCCACTTTTTTGGAAATTGAACTTCTGAAAATGTCAATAATATTGAAGTGACAAATTAATGTGAGAAAAATCGTTTTCACGAAAATCTCATGTTTGCGGAAACGTTATCGGATAAATAGATTTGTTAATACGATTAGCCAAAGCTTTTTACCGGAAAAAATGAAGTGCAATGCGTGTTATTGATATGTGCGCGTGAGGGTTTGCTCGACTATTTCTGTTACGCACAATCACACACACTAATGATCATTTACTACGTAAACATTTACTCGATTCACACTTAAACAGACAGACAGTTTTCTAAACCCTATATTAAACTCCTTAAAAACGTTCGGAATCGAATCCCAGTCTCCCTTAATATAGGCAAACAAATATAAAATTCAGATTTTCAGAATTATTTAATATACCTATATAGGTTAGGTTACAAGCTAAGGCTATATTTTCAAATACTTAGCTTTTAGACTATTTAAAGAGGGTCGATACTATAATAACTTATTTTTTTCAAAATATGAGTATCCCCTTTTTAACACTTTTCTTAAGTTTGGTTTCACGTCTGTCTGTGATCAAATCTTGCGCGCTCGATTTGAGGCACTTTTTGAAGATGAAAAATTCTGAAAATTGGTATAGACCTTGGTCTTGGATGACAATACAATAATCCGTTGTCATTTTGGGACATGGACCAAAAAAAAAAAAAAGGATTGTCCCCACGACGTCGCCGTAATATCTCTCGCAGATATTGAACTTTCTCTCTTCCCCAAAAAAAACCGCAACCTCTTACGAAGCAAGTATAGGCGTGTCCTATCCATTATTATAATATCTATGGTAACAACGGTAATTATTACCAAATAACATTATACCGGTATTCTGATATAGGTACCGAAAACACCGGATAACATATTTCTTAAACGTTTAATAAAAATATTTACTTTCAACTAAAAAGTAGAAAATAAAAAATAAAAAAAAAATTTTAAAAACACACTTTTCCATAAAAACATTTAAAAAAAAATTTTAAAAATTGCACTAAAAAGACAAAAATAATTCTCTGTACTTAAAAATAATGAAAAATTTATTGATGAAAAATTTAAAAGTGTGTGGTGCATCATACAAAACATTAAAAGCCGAGCTAAGTCTCACATACACTTCTTTGTTCAATCCTGTTTATAAGATAGTGACTGGCAGTATATGTCAAGTATAAGAGCAAAATAATGAAAAATTTACTGATGAAAAATTTAAAAGCCAAGGAAAGTCTCACATACACTTCTTTGTTCAATCATGTTTATAAGATAGTGACTGGGAATATATGTCAAGTGTATGAGCACCACACACTTTTAAATTTTTCATCAATAAATTTTTCATTATTTTTAAGTACAGAGAATTATTTTTGTCTTTTTAGTGCAATTTTTAAAATTTTTTTTTAAATGTTTTTATGGAAAAGTGTGTTTTTAAAATTTTTTTTTTTATTTTTTTTCTCAGTAAATTGTTAATCAGATGACTTTTTCGAAAATGTTGGTGTATCTAAATCGAAAACTAGTACTTTTTGAGTAAACTTAAAAATTCCAAAAATCATAATTTGATTAAATATTCATACTACCGAAACGTAGGCCACGTATATAAAGGTACCATCAACATGTGTAGCGAATAAAAATGTATCGATTTTACCACTAAGTTCACCTAAACGGTTTGTAGCGCGCTTAAAATTTGGGCACTGCATACCGCATATACCTATACATATAATATTGGGTGAGATTTGACTATGCTCAAAAGCTCGGGACGCAGTGGCGTTCGGGAAAAATATTTTATTTTTATTTTCCGTTTATTATAATATATTGTTGTCGACAGCGGATTGTTCGAAATTTTCCGGGACGACTGGTTTGTTATTATTATTATTATTTCATTCGTGTCGGGCTAATAATATTCAATACAATACAATATATATACATAATATTATAACAATATAAATTTCGGTTTTTTATTTCATAAAATATATTGTGTATATTATATAAATATATATATATATATATGTGTATACCTAATGCATATTATGTATATGACTATCGTATTCATCCGTCCCATTATACGCACTTGATTTCAAATCCGGTTTCAAATCCGGAAAACGGATTCTCAATGATATTTACGAGTCCGAATCGTAATAATTACAACGGCCGCTGCTACGCGTTTATTATCGCGCGCCGGTCCCGTCGGACCACCTTGAGCGCCGCCGCACATTGTATAAATCCAATTTATTCTAAAGCGCGCGCGCGTACGATATTATAAATTATAATATTAGTAGTATATGATTATTATTATGTACAAGTGTGTATATAAAACGTCGTCTATATATATTATTACTACTATTATAATAGAGTATATACGTTAATTTTTTTTCATCTTTCTTCCCCCCCCCCGTTCCGCCGCAGCGGTTGTTCGTACCATCGTCATGGGTGTGACGGGGGTGGGAATATATTATGGAAACGATGGCAAATTAGTTACGTACCTACAACGCCATATAAGTGTAATATCCTAAATCCTTGTCGATCGTACATCATATCGGCTTGCAGCAACCTGTTGCATCCCACGCCAAGGCCCTGGGTCGTCGTAACGCGCGCGCAGTCTCGTATTATTATAATATTGCTGTTGTTATTATTATTATACCTGCAGTAGACCAGAAAAAAAAACCTCATGTTTAATTCAAAACGTAACACTCTGCATTTGTAAAATATTATATTATATTTGGCGGTAGTCTGTGTCATACACGTGTAGAGTATTTAACACCGTCCGACCGACACATGCGCGCGCACGCACTTGCTGCACGTGTTAATTTCGTACCGATAACGGTACCGTTATAATATAATATGCTATCCTAGGTATACCCAACAATAACAATAATATTATAGTACTACAGGGTGATTAAACAGAGCATGCGCTTACCCCCAGCCCCTTAATGTTTTTCTTCAACAATATAAACGTATTTAAATTCTGATTTTTGAATTTTTAAATATACGCTTAAAGATTTTATTCTTCAGATTTTATACATTACTCGTGGAGTCCTGGAGTCCTGGAGCGATATTTTGTTTTTTAAATTAAAATATCCACTTTTTTTAATGCAAATTACTAAGCAGATTATTTTTTGAAAATTTGTATGTAGCTACCTAATTCAAAATTCAAATGAGTAGTTTCGTACTTACCTATTAAGCAGTACATAATATACCTATTAAGCCTGCACGTGACCTATTTTTTTGCTCAAAAACACGCCTTACAGGAAAAACTCTCACGCCTCGTAGAGTGATTTTGATAATTTTTTTTTTTTTTTTGAAAGAGAAACATTATTTACATGGCACATTGGACTTGTATTTTAAAAATTCTGTTTCTAAACCATATAATACGATTTTGAATATGACTAATTTTCACAAGAAACCTAACCTAAGATTTTGTTATTTTTATTATATTTGTTTTAAGGAACGAAATTGAAAATCAAAGTCCAATGCGCCCTGTAGAAAATTATCCTCTTTCCGACGAATTAAAAATTATTCAAATGAGACATCTCTACGACGCGTGAGAGTTTTTACCGTAAAGCGTGTTTTGAACAAAAATTCACCAATTTTATTTTTGGTCAGCGGTGCCGTTGACATGTGCGCACATGCAGTGCGTGTGTAGATAGCCCGGTACCCGCATACAATCACACTCACACTAATCATCATTGACGATTAACACAAATGACATGGACGGCGGCAACGAAATTGCATATTGCCTAAATATTGCCCCTTATTAAAGACACACGAGCAGGCCCCTCAAAACGTTTATAAGTCGGTATTAGAGATAATAGTCCTTGAAAATGGTTTTACAAATATATAAAATAGAAACAATATTATTGGATCTAGTATTTAGATATAATATTATATGTACTTGGATCATTTTTACATGTTACAAATGTTGATAGATTAATTAATATTTATTGTTTAAATTTTCACCATATTACCATGTATCTTCCATATCCATCATCATAATATTATTATGGACCTATTATCCCTATTTAACAAACTCAACAACTAATAATTCAAATTAATTTTGGTTTTTATACGCGTCGAAGTTTTCAGAAAATTTATCTGCTAAATAATTTGCAGTAGAAAAGGGGGTTCTCATTTGAAAAATAAAATAGAATTTTGTATCCCTACATGATACTCCTGAAGTAGAACAAAATATCACAATAATTTAAAAATTTGGTTCTTAAGCCGGTATATATTTAAAATTTCAAAAATCAGATTTTGAATAACTGCACTGTTGAAAGAAAAAATGAGTGGATATGCTTCGCAATCACTCTGTATATCCGTGACAGGGAAACCGTTGTGTACACTGCATGTGCATAGTTAATGTTAATACACTTACCGAACTATTGCAGCTTGTTTGCCCGACAACAGTAAAAACCTTCTAATTAAAAGCCCACTCTGCTAATGAGTTTACTATAAACACGTCGGTGTCTTAAACTGTTTTGCCACATTTTTTATAACATATATTACTACTATGTGCATATGCGGGAGAATACTTCCTAAAAAATGTAATTAGTTATACGCACTCAGTGGCTGCTGGCTGAGGCGAGAGAAACCCACTCGGTCGTCTTGCCTACTCAGCTAGTCGCTACAGACGAGGGAGGTCATTCGAGGGTGTTCGCGTCTCTTAGAAAGCATTATAATATATTATTATTATATAATATATTACTTTGTATATATCGAACCGCATGTGGCCCCGGATTTTTTCCTCGTTTTTTGTACTCTCTTCCGCCTCTGCGACGACTCTCATTAGTAACACTGTACGGAAAGGGATCGTGCACGCCAAATATAATTTAATATGCCTACTTACCAAGGGTCCGGAAGGTTGTGTCGTCCCCCACCCCAAACGGCCGTAGAACTACTTAATTTTTTTTTTATTATTATATTATGTATCCTCTTTAATATTACACTCGATATAAGTACCTATATATAGTATATTATAATTAAATACACATAGGTATTTTCCACTCTTTTACAATGAGCAAGTCATTTGACTTACATGAATGATTTGTTTGTTACGTAAATTTACATAGAGAATTATAAAATGTAAGCAATTTTTTTAAGCATGATGGAGTGTAATAAAACGTTTGTTCAAATATTAAAAATAATATGATATGGTTATACATTTCAAAGTAGATTCAATTGTTTGTTCAAAAAGCCGCAGCATATGAATGCGACCATGCGGCATTTGTTTAATTTTTTCTCACCACTTGTTCTAATTTAATGTTTAAAAACAACGATTTAATAATTATTGAAACATTAAGTGTGTATTGCATTATATCTTTCTATGCAAGAATCGTTAAAAGTTAATTTAACTATAGGTTAACTCAGTTAAGTTAAAAGTTAATACACACTTTTTGTTAACTTTTTATTAAGTTAAAAAAAAGTTAATTTGTTAATACAAAGCTAGCGTACTTAATTTTTTTCCAACCCAAAACTAAATTTTAGGATATAGTGTTAATACTTCATACAGTATTTCCATATAAGTTAGATTCGAATGATATACATTTTTAACTTTAAACGATTTACGGTACATATTTTTTGACATGAAAACGAAATAGACTGAAATAGTAAAATATTATAAAATTAAAAACAAAATAAATTAACTTAACTTACTTCTTAAAATGAAAAATGAACTCGTTCATTTCACGTTAATTAAGAAAGAAATTTAGTAAGTTAACAGTTAAGTTAATGAAAAGCCAAAAGTAACTATAGTTAAGTTAAAAAGTTAAAATAAAATTAACTTTTTAACTCGTTAATGCCGAGCCTTGTATAGGCGATAATGCCATATTATAATATAGTGAAATGTCCGTTACAGTAACAAAAATCAGTCCTTAGGTAAATAATATTTGCAAACGACGATTATTGGATCTCTCATTTTCTTATAGACGAACAAGACGACCATATAGGTACTGTACCGTGGGTTTTATTGTGAAACCTAGTCTCCGGTATGAGTACGCTTTGCGCCCTACTAATAATAATAAATCGCAGTCGTCGTACGTGGGGCGGTCGGTAAACGGATCAAAGGATTACGTGTTATTATAATACAATAATGCAATATCATTGTTGTTTATTGAATTATTAAATCGGTTTACACGCATTTCGCCTCTCTCCGCCATGGCGGACGTGTTGGTCTCTTTATAATAATATTATATTGCCGTGTACAATATCGTATTGGCATAAATTAATATATAATATAGGACTTATAAGTTATAACATACCTACCGTTAAGATGTAGATTTATATTATTACTTATATTAGACACCAAATTATTTTAATGATTATAAAATGTATAACTAAAAGAATAGTGCAGTTGGCACTTGGCCGTCGAGTATATAATGTTTACGCCATGTGTCGCTTTCAATTATATTTTACTCGGCGGCGTTTCGTTGAGTAATATACGAATCATTAATCTTGTTTTTTATTTTAAACGCTTAGGTATAATATTATGAGAAAAACACACATTTTTTCTAACAGTATTGATGTCATTGGAAATAACTTTTTACATAATTTGAATTCATTGATAATAAGTAATAACACTAAATGTATACATATTTTTACCATTTTTGTCGTTTTTTTTAAAAAAAGTTTTTTAGTTTTTGAATTAATACATTTTAAATTTCATATTCATAAGCAGAACAATTAAAAATAATATTTTAAATGATAGGTAAAACCTACTCACGTAAACACGACTACTTGTATAGTTGCTTTCAATCAACGAATTAATTTCACCAAACAGCGATGTCTACCACATGAAGTAAATCTATTTTTAATCGATCGACGAGATGAATGGTTTTGAACGAGACGACTACTGCACATTTCGCATCGAGTTGTATTTCGGTCCGACCAATTATAACAATTTAAGCGGTTAGCCTTCAGAGCATGAAAGTGACGTGTCGTTTCGAATAAATGAATTAGGCGATTTAAAATGTCGTTCAATTAAATTTTTCGTTTAGGGTTCTAGCAGATATAAGTGATGTGATAATCTTTTGAAGTTGATATGTGCCAAATTTTGGGTGTTCTGATGTTTAATAAATGTTGGCTTATTTCACATTTGTTCTTGCATTTACACGTCGCTGTATTTTTAAACATGTCGCATGATTATGTTAAATAAAACTATAAAACAGAGACTAATAATAATTCAAACATTTATTTGTCTGCCCACGTCTAATTCCTTTACATTAATTATGTATTTAGACTTGGCTCTACAAATAAACTTCTTATAACCGCCTTCACCGCGTAAATGACACAAATGTGTTCACCGGACATTTTATTATAGGCTAACCCCGTCGCATTCGGCAAAAAGCCCATAACTATACAGAACAATAATAATTATTATTATATTATTATTCGACCGTTATTACCCGTACAAAAATGAACCATCGCACTAACACGTGGTATACCGTGGTCACTACAACCGTGGTCACTATAATACTATTCACGCAGACGGTATATACGCGCGTTACATAGGTATAGGCACTAATTTATAGCATGTCCGCGAGTTTAATAATATCGACGTTATAGATTGCTCGATACGAAGCGGTGTATTTTCTCTCAAGTCTTTAACACGAGCAATTTATTTATTTTTTATGAAAATCATACAAATCGAGGCGTAAGTAATGATCCCTGTCCAAACGCAGCGACAAAACCAGAAACAAGTGTTGGACGAGTTCTCAGTGTGAAACCCCTTTTAGAGTAAACAAATGACGCGAAAGAACGTAAATTCCAATTTTTTCACACCATTTCCATGAAGACCGCATTCTGATGGACGCGGATCGAGCTTATTATAACTGTAGTTAGTATCATTGTAATACATATAATATAATAAAAAAAAGATTTAAAAAGTCGTCCGAGTGATAAGCATTCAACGATGGTATTGCAATTATTATTGTATACCGCCGTACCGGGTATTTCAACGAGCACGGGCTGTATATTATATCGATTCGCAGTGAGAAGTGTTATTTTTTGATTTAAAAACCGAATGAGGTTTCCTATATAAAGTTATAATGACGTGTACGTATATACTTAATATAAACGAGAAACGTTTTATCCTGCGAGACGATATAGATTTTTACAGATTTTTTTCCAATATCACCTGTATATTGCTTACAACTTTAGATTTTAGAACGATAACAATTCAAATTATATATTACACGAATTCTCTATATTGTACTATAGGTAGTATTGGTATAAATCTACATGTCGCATCCACGCAGTGAAATCGATGTTTATAATTAAAACAATAAATCGGTTGTCGGGTAATAGGTCGCGCAATGGTTTTATAAATAAGTTGTCCTCGTTTGCCGGCAGTTAAGATACATCGTATAGCGTATACAGACAATGTGCGCGTCACGTGCCCGAACAAGAGCTGAGTAAATGAGAGTAACTCAATCAGCATTTCTAAGATGTTGTACCAATGCATATAATTATATTATTGTACACTTATATAATATACTCGGCGGCGGCGTGAAAGACGTTCAAACATTTTAAACGGTCCATAGAAGTTTAGAACGGTCGTAAAACGACCAGAATTAAAACGGTTGACCGCGGCGAGCGTATAATATACGCATATTATAACTAATTTTCAAATAACGCGTGTCCTGAAAAAACTTATATACGACTCGGTCCGTTCTCTAATTAGAGTAAGTACGTATAGGTAAGTATAGGTGCGCAACTAGACGTCAATCTCCGCGCATACGTCATGCGTAATATATAATATAAACATATTTTATTTGACTGCTGTCGAACGGTCCGTGCGGGGTTTCACGTATTATGAGCGTGCTCTGCTGAAACCGAATTTCTACAATGCGTCTGCTGCAGCTTACTAAATCACGCTTGCACAGCTGCACTTGCATATGATATTTTTGACTTTCGACGACTTTGCGGGAGTGGAAAATCAAAACTCGTGTAACTGCAGTGATGGTGAAAGCAGTCGAGAGTCGCGACTGCTGCGGGGGGGTGCGAATTAAAACGGTTGACCACGGCGAGCGTATTACTATTGACCAACTAATTTTCGAATAACGCGTGTCCTGAAAAAACTTATATGCGACTAGGTCCGTTCTCTAATTAGAGTAAGTACGTATAGATAAGTATAGGTGCACAACTATAGGCGTCAAACTCGGATATACGCGTAAAATATATAAATATATTTGACTGAGGTCAAAGGTCTGTGCGGGGTTTCACGTATTACGAGCGTGCTCTGCAACGCCGCTGAAATCGAATTTCTCTAATGCATCTATTGCATCTGCAATTCACTAAATCACGCTCGCACAGCTGCACTTGCGCATATCATATTATTATAATTTTTGACGGCTTTGCGGGAGTAGAAAATCAAAACTCGTGTAACTGCAGTGGTGGTGAAAGCAGAGAGTCGAGAGTCGCGAATTAAAACGGTTGACCACGGCGAGCGTATTACTATATTGACCAACTAATTTTCAAATAACGCGTGTCCTGAAAAAACTTATATACGACTCGGTCCGTTCTCTAATTATAGTAAGTACGTATAGCCCGTATAGGTAAGTATAGGTGCGCAACTAGACGTCAATCTCCGCGCATACATGCGTAATATATATAAACATATTTTATTTGACTGGGGTCGAACGGTCCGTGCGGGGTTTCACGTATTATGAGCGTGCTCTGCTGAAATCGAATTTCTACGAACGTCTGCTGCAGTTCACTGAATTATGCTTGCACAGCTGCACTTGCATATGATATTTTTGACTTTCGACGGCTTTGTGGGAGTGGAAAATCAAAACTCGTGTAACTCCGGCGGTGGTGAAAGCAGTCCGGAATCGCGGCTGCTGCAGGGGAGGGGAGCGAATCCGGGGGATGGCGTCGGATTCGGGAAACTGGTAACAAAATGGCTGCGCCGCGTATTGCGCGATAATTGCATTGTCGCGATCTGCATGGGCGCAGTTTAACATAATAGTCGCATCCTTATGTAATAAAGCATCACTGCTGTAATATAACGAGGGGTGCGCCGCGGAGTGCATACCCACCCCTATCGTCCGTTTGGTCCTCTACATAATAGAAATAATATCATATTATATACGTCTAATTTTGAAAACCGTGTGCGCAATATATACGGTGTCGGCAGACACACCGGCGGCGGCACGTAGGTATATTATGTGGAGTCGCGAATTAGTTCCGGTCGACCGGGGCCGTTGAGTCTAGAAATCGGCGGCCCGTGACGACGACGACGTCGACGATAGGACGACTCGGCCGGGCACTGCTGCTGCAGCAGTTGTAGACAATAATAATATGGCGAATAAAAAAAAAATCTCTGTTTAATTTTTTTTTTTTCCCACTATATCATACTCGTTTTTATTATCGCGATAAATTCATCACACACACAATAATAGTTTATAGGTACACACACACACAAACGCGCGCGCGCGTCGTATATTATATCATAATGCCGTCTATCGTCGTTATTATTATTATTATTACAGCGCGGTGCGGGCTAAATAGGCGGCGGCGGCGACAATGAATGGAGTCACTTAATCTATTGTCCCCGGTGTCATATTAATGGTTAATTTTTCTTTATACCATTAGCCATATATACCGTGCGCCGCCCCTGTCTCTCGGATGACACCCTTCCTCTTTACGCCACTCGAATACACTATTACAATAATAATGATAATAATAATAATGCATATTATATAAACTCGGCGATCTGCAGGACGAGAGGCGGCAGCTGCGGGAATCGCGTCAAAACGACTCGTTACTATAAAATATATATAATATACCATATTATCTCACACGGCCGTCGTGCTTATATTGTATTACATTACATTATATACCTATCGTACCTACCTATAATATAGCCATGGAGCTATTCTTTCCGTGCTGCAGTTCGGGCAAGCGCGACAACGATGCGGCGGCATTCCCGTGTTTCGACGCGTAATTTTATTTTAATGGACAACCAATATGATTTATACCGTCCCGGCTCGGGGTTATTGTCATCATCGCATCATCTGCAGCACCTCAGCACAAGCGTCGTGTTTGTATATTATTTTCACGTTTTTTTTTTTGTACTTGTGCAACGCGTCTTTCCGCCTCGCACATTAGTTTCGTCGTCGTATTACGCCACGCCACTCCACCGTCTTTGCCGTCGTCCTTTTGCTCCGTACCTATTCTATCGCCGCCACTCATATATCTGCACATCGCGGCCCCCGTTATACAACAATATATCCTTTTATCTCTCGTCATCGTTAGGTACGCCTTTGCGGTCACGCACGGCACCCATGACACGTCATACCGCATTATTATTATTATATTTAGTGTCATAAAGCTGGTATACCAAGTACCTATTTAGGTATCATACGCAAAATAATATATTATACTACAATATTGCGGTTAGCCCGCTCCGACCACCGCGAATCTGACCACGTCCATTGTGCTAGGCAAAACGAATTTCATTATTGGGCAATAGATATTATACTACTAGTGAACTATACCACACACGCTGTATTTGAGCACATTTCGAAACTTTTGCTGTTGTGAATTTTACTATGTGGATTTAGTGGCGATAATACATTATAGGCACTTATACATTTGTGTTAGGTATATAATAGCGTTGTATTCTCCGCGACGAGCTCGACGGGGTAGACTATAATATTATGCCTATACGTTTAATGATGACGTATATGGTATAATATTATATATTTCTAATAAACATCGACAATTCGCCTATATATAATGGTTATTTTCCAGTTACGGAAAAGCTTGATTTGAGTATTTGATTGAAATTAAGTTATAAACTATTTTCTTTAGTTGATACATAATATAGATAGCAAGTTAATAATTAAATGTTTCTCATCTAACTATAATTGATGGCTACATTATATGGCAAATATATTTACTCTCATGACGTACTACTTTATACGATAAAGTTTTAAGTCCCTTCCACTCGTGTCCGTCACACCTATCAATTTGCTATGCCTAAATGAAACACTAATGATTTTGAGAACCAGCCAATCATTAGGATCATGCGTATGGCAAACATAGAGTGATCCGCCACCTTTTTAGTACTTGCAGCATTTTTTAACGATATATGTATAATATAATAAATAGTTAATTAGTTAACTATAATGTATTATATTATATGTCCATGTAATTGGGTTTAAGTCCGTATTGTATTGAATAAAAAAAAATTATACTGTTCAAATCGCACAGCGCACACGTTTTATTGTAAGCAGGGGTATTACTATATATAAATACCTATGTCCTATGCGCTATATATCTACGCTGTTTACTCTATATAACGAGTTATGAGTATTATATACGTTTGAACTGGTTAACGACTCGAGTGGATTCAATATAACATCATCGTTGGTCCAATGTATACATGATGTCGCATAAAAACGAAAAGTGTATTAAAATATAGCGTGTCGAATGATTTCACAAATTATATTATGCTTTAAATGTTTGATAGATTTAATAATGTATAATAACTATAGTCTATAATAATAATATGATTCATCGACGAACGAATACGATATAGATACCAGCAATTTCTTCCGCTACAAATGTATACAATGTATCAGCTGGTTGAATTGAAAAAATAATTATTTTCCTATGCGTAAATTGTATAGGCACCTGCAGGCACATTTATGCTTGATAAGTTATTTGCTGATTACACGGTATTAATTATGATAATTTAACGAATGCCTCGTTATATTATAATATTTTTATAATTAACTGATTAGTGATATATTGTTAATTA
Organism: Metopolophium dirhodum; assembly: GCF_019925205.1. Taxonomy (NCBI): domain Eukaryota; kingdom Metazoa; phylum Arthropoda; class Insecta; order Hemiptera; family Aphididae; genus Metopolophium; species Metopolophium dirhodum. The sequence continues at coordinate 10,152,563 of NC_083568.1, forward strand.
AAAAAATTGTTTCTCAATATTATATAAAATTCAATACACAGCAAAATCTTTTTAAACGTATAGGTACCGAAACTATTTTTTCTATATCAATCGCCACATTAAAGAGTTCGTTAAATCGATCGACTGCAAATCTCGGGGTCTAAACTTTTCTTTCACGGCCAACCGCCTCATAGGAAACATCAAACATTTGTATTATTTATTTTAATAAGTCAATCATGTTTTACCATCATGTGAAATCAACATCGTAATATTGTTATGGATTTTAATTTTTAACAGATTTTTTCAGTAATTTATTCATCGAATTTCTGTATATAACTACGATTTTGGTAGCCAGGCAGGGCCGGATTGGTTAGGCGAGCTACCGAGGAAATCTCGGTGGGCCGCTTAAAGTCTGGGCCGGTCGTGTGAGTGTGAGTGAAAATAAATTCATGTTTAAAATACGATTAGGCGGCCACCTATAAGCTCGTAATAATTGTAGACATAATTTTGGGCTTCTGAATATGTAAATGGGCCGATACATATGGGCCCTAATTTCATAATATTTGTTTTTGGATCTAATACGTAGTATAGTAATAATATGTACTTTTATGAATGAATGAATGATGTAATGGTAAATAATTTTATAATGTTATTTGAATGTAATTTAAAGTTAGGTTATATTAAAATAAATATCTATAACATCATACAATAAGTTAAGGAAGCTCAATCTGCGAGCGTGATAAATTCCCCGTTTCTGCAACGCAATTAACTATAGTAATATTATGCAATTTGAAAATAACTATTTGCTACCTAATCTTTATATTTTGATACATATTTTTTAAAATTTGCTATTATGAATCCGTATAAAATACTCATATTTTGATATTTTTAATACTGGCTATAGTATGATTAGTATGAATTTACTTTGAACATAGAACTGTGGTTATAAAATCTAAATATAAACCATTGGAACCATATGTACTGGTAACTAAAACGGATAGACGGACTGACATATTGGGGATATAAGATGTTATAAACTAAATATACCAAATAAGCAATAAATGTACTTGTTTTATAATATATAATTATAATTTAGAAACTATAACAATATATATTAGTATGTAATAACAAATTATAGTATGTAAAATAATAGTTATCCCAATTCTTATCGGCTTATTTTTTAAAACTCTATAGTCTATAGGATGCTACAATATGATCATTCTCGAATTTATAGTTTACGAAAATCGAATATATTTTGGTTTATTTAAATGGTTTCAGATTATATTATTTTTATTATTATTAGTATAGAAATATGGCAAGTAAAATTGTTTACAAATATATTTTTTTTTAAATCCAATATACTTATGAAATCAATTACGATAATATGATACTTTTATGATTTACGTTCTTAATTCTGGACATATTTTTGATGTAATCACAAATAACCATATTAAGACGAACACGAATGTTAACGATATTGGATTTACGTCGGCTTTTATAATAGCATTCTTTAAATCTGTCTCCAGTTATCTGTGCTTATACCAGCTTATATAAAAAAGTGACCAGAACTAAGAAAATCATAAAATTAATATCTATAATTGCGTTTGTACTATGTAGTGTTTTAACTGCAGAAAAACGAAAAACGATGATGGAAAGATAAATTAATTTTAACTCGGGTGAAGTCTGATAATACAGCAGTTCTGCTATAGTAATGAATAAATTATTTAATATGATTAAATCTTGTAGTTTGTGATCAGTAATTGTTAAGTACATAAAAAAGAACTAATATTTGTTATTTGATCTAATCATATGTTTGATAAAAGCCAAAATATTTAATGTTATACTATTATACTATTATACTATTCAAGTGCTTCCAGAAACTGACAAAAACAATAAATGGACTCAAATATGTATTGCATTTGTATGTTAGAAAACATTTTCTATATCTAAGAAGTCAAATGTCATGGCCAGTAAATTTATATTTTTATCGAATAATTATTTAAAAATGAATTAATAAAATAATGGCTTAATGAGAAATTTGATTTAATAATCATAATTAATTTAATCTCATTTCTCTTGTATAGAATACAAATACCTATAGGTACATTGCATAGCTATTACATAACCATATATAGAGTCAGTAAACGGAAAAATAATCAAATATGTTTTTGAGCCTGAAATGAATACCTGGTTATATATATATATATATATATATATATAACTAAATAAATTTACACAAGATTAAAAATATTTACCTCTTACCTAATACAATATGAACTAATGTATTTTTAAAGTCACTTAAATAAAACACATCAAAACAAAACTTATATAAGTTTTACAAAAATGAATTTTAAAAAAAAAAAACAGAAAATAGTTAGGTATACTTTACAGTTTTCATCAACATTGCTGTATCAATAGATTTCTAGTTTATACCTGCACAGTATTATATTATAATTGTTGTTAAGTTATAATTTTTTTGTTTTTTTTTTATTGATCATGAAGCCCGGCAACATTAGCCGTTTGATTTTGTTAGTAGTGGAGAAATTGTAAGTTAGTAAACACGTGTGTTTTGTTTTGGCAGATATTTTAGTGACCACCCGTAGGTATCTGCCATGCCCGGGTGTGGGACGATGGTTAAGTTATAAATATTATAATACCAACGACCGACGTATTGTATAACGGTATATGAATACATAAGCTCGAGGTATAAAGCTAAAACGTTAAGAATAGTCTAAATATTTTGAAAATTGTAATTTGAATTGTTAAATTGTATTTAGAAATAAAAATAAAAGTTAAAAGTCTAATAAAAGTTTCAAGTCTCAACCATGATTACATAATATTATGTTTTGAATTACAACAATATACTAAACTAAGATAATTATTTTTCGGTCAGGAATATTTCGTTCAAAATTTAACTTATTTAAATGTTTATATAGAACAATATTGTTCATAAATATTATAAGAGGTATATTTTAAATATTTTTAAAATTTCTAAAATAAATTCGTATGATAGAAATCTTGTTATTATAAGATTTCGTGTGTTAACACCTATTACATTTTCAAGCTTTTTAACTAATTTTTTTTTTCCTTTGGCCACAAAAAATAATATACGAGGAATATATTTCCAGTATTCTTATTTAGTTTTCCTACAGGGCTACATATTCACATTATAATAAATCTAAAGATGTTCAATATATTAGGTATTGGCTTATTCTAACAATATTTATCATTACTGTTGCACCCGTTTTCAATTGAAATAGTTATTGTGATTTGCGAGTATGATTTTGTATTTTTGTGATTCATTTTCATTTAGTTTTAACAAATAATAGTTGGTACATGTATAAAACTGTACAGGTATATACTTTCAATTATACAGTTGTAGTTACTTAAGTGGATACACATTTCGAAAAACTAACAATACACTTGTGAAGTTGGATACGACAAATTGTATTATTTGTGAAACTTACGTTAAAAACAGACGCAGAAAGCGACTGAAGTACACCTGTACTTATGTCTATATACATAGTTCATTCGTTTAAACTAAGTGTATAATCAAGGTTATTGAAATCAGTCTATAAATGTAATAATCTCTTGTTTGTAAATAATTAATTTAATTTAGTACAAATTAAGTTTAAATATTATATGTAAAATATTTCCTTTGGCATTAAGTGTTGTGTTCGTATTTTGAACGCAATGAAATCGAAATTACAACATTTGATTTTATGGAAATACGTGTCAAAAATAACTTTTAATGTAAAAATTGATTACAGAACGTTATTTATCTAATTAATAAAATAATTTGAAATGTACACGTACGAATAATAAATTATACAATTTAATTGAACTATTTGTTTGTGTAATATTAGATAATTATACTTTGGTATAATAAATAATACACATTTCAGTAATTTCCAATTATTTTAAGCGATACGTTTTAAATAATACCTCATTAATTTGTCCATAAAAAAAAAACTGTAATGATATAGTTTATCTGCTATCAACAATAACCTTAAATCGCACCATTAAAGACATTTATTGAGATCATTTCTGAAGGTCAGTGTAATATCTACAGAATAATTAATTTGGAAATGAGTGTTAAACTTATCAGCTATCGGTATAGAGAATAAAAAAAACAAAGGTTTAATTGGAAAATTACAGTATATGAAAAATAATAGGTAAGGTTTGTACATAACATTGATAACCAATATAATTTACTTGAGTGTATAGAGCTACCGGAAATCCATTTATATTACAATGTGCTATCTTATACTATTAATTAATAGATAAATAAATTACGAATCTAATAAATTCTGTTTGAACACTTAATTAATGTGTTATCGCGTCACAAACAAAAAGTATCCGAGCTGTATATTATTTCATATTAATTATTTACCATAGGGCATAGGAGCATATTATTATTATATTATAATTTACAATTTGTGATTTATTTTAAAAGGTTATTGTTATGTAAGATTATTTCTCATCTTCAGGGGTGTGCGGTCAACTAAGTGTCTCAGACTGAATTGTATATAGAATGACCTATATTATATATTATTATACTTGTCCACGCGTACGTACAAACGGTGAATGTATGACATATATAATAATTAAATATTATACTATAATAACTTTAATAAGTATAATAACAAATAACAATTATGACGTAAGTATACCTTAATATCAGCAAATTGCCGCGATGTATTTTCTAGAATTCGGAGAGGAAAAAATCGAAACACAACATATTACATCTGGCAAATAATATGTATAATATTTAAAATTTAAATTATCGTTTTCTCTGTGTAATATTATGTATATTACTATAATACTGTATGATAAAATGCGGACAGGCAAAATAATAACACGCGTATCCGCATGTCGAGCGCGTTCAATATAATATATAGGCGTATATAGGACAACAATATGATACAATGGTTCGTCTACTTAATGAAAATAATAATAATATTATGGGAAAGACTATTGGAAAAAAAACCCCTCGTCAGATTTTATATGACGCGTATACCTATATAATATATTATTATAATCGCGTCTACACCTATATATGTATTAAACGACCGTCGAAATCGTGTGTGTATCTCATTACGTTATTATAGGTGCCTACCTACTTTCCTATATACGCCGCATAAATACAATCTCGCGATGTATAATTTAATAGTATTCTACACATCGTATTATTATAATATATTATGCGTTTAGGAGGTATAATATTATGTATACACGTATAATATAATGGCGACGGCCGTCCGTAAAACAAACTGCTAACACAGTCGGTTGGTTGCACTAATTAATTTTTGGGGATGTCTGGCGCCACGATATCGGTGACCCGTGCAAGAACGTCATATCCGGCCGCCGCAGAAGCACACCCCCGCGGCCGACGCCGGCATCGGATTACGCAATTAGCCGCTATCGCGGGAGGTTCACACGCCCGATACGTCATCGCCGTGATGTACGGTTATCGTCGTTGTTATACTGCATTAAATTGTTACCACGACCGCGGTTTCGGTTGTGGTCGTGACCGCGTTATTGTTTTCGCCAAAACCCGGTGTAACTAAATTATATAGTAATTTATACACCGCCGGCATTATTACGCCGATATTCATACATGCGTATAATATGCTTACATCGCCTTACAAACCGATTTTTGCGAAACCGAGGTTATACGCAGCGCAACGACATTACAATTAGCATAAAATATTCGATTCGGCGCACTTCTCATTCGCGACTGACCGCGGCTGTGATTTTTTTGTCGCCCCGCCGCTTCGTCTCGCGGTTTATCGGTTATACCTATAGATTATTGGTTCGAATTTCGTCTTCAGAATATACCCTACCCCTACGTAATGCCCATCGCCTGGTCACTATGGTATATTGAAACTGACACGCGCACGTTTTACGAGAACATTTTTATTTTCGGTTATGTAAAGAATGTGTTTTCATTTATTCTATGCTACACAATTTTAAGTGAGCACAAAATATGCACAATAATCGCATATTATATAGGTAAAGCTATCATAGTCGTCGCCGTATTATTACGGTTTATCGTTCGTGGCAGCGCGCGGGACAAAGATGACGATGAACTCGTATGAAAACAGCTACGTACCTCTGTATTTAATCGTCGCACATGTATTGTCGTTTAACAATCGAAACGCTAAAAATTCGCTAATCGTCTGACTACAATTACATATCATACACGCGTATATACGACGTCGTGGCGTATACAATATCCCTCTCGTGACTAATTGTGGTGTAAACGCGAACAGGCTTCCGGTGGCGTTAATTATCTACACCGTCGTCGTCGTCGTCGTCGTCGTCGTCGGAGAATATTATTATATGGTTTACTGCAGGAATAACACGCGACGCCATTTAAACGCTGCAAGTCGGACGGGTATGCGTTTCGCCGCTGCGGATAATCGCAGCAAGACATGTCGTACCGACGACGGCCGCCGTGACTAAAATACGCTCATAATATGGACTATTATAGATGTGCACGTCGATCGTATTATCCGCGAGACTGCGATAATGGTTGTACGATATGGTCGAGACGCTTTTCGAATATTGATCCGCGTTCCACTGCTGCAGTACATTATTATGCGCGTATCGTATTAATATGCAGTTCAGTAGTTATCGCGAGATCCGAACGTGGTGTAAGTAGGCAGGTACTAATGTTACCTACATAGGTAATGTTACTTATTGGGTAATGGGTATGTTAACTACCTAGTTTTCCGTCCGTTTACAAGACGCGGATTCGCCAGTGGTTTGTCACCCCAGTGCGATAATAATATCACAATAATTATAAAGCGTCGTCGTAAAAAATAACGAGTAGCAACAGGTTATTATTATCTGCAGTTGCCTTCAGCGCGGGCCAAACTTTGGAAACCGACCGACTGCGCGCCAAAAGACTTAACAAGGCGACTGACGGGTGGTTATGCAATATTATTATTTGGGTATTAAATATTATATATTATTTCCAGTTTGTGCGGTTTGAAGCAGGATCACGCGGACTGTATATTTTCTGTGTGAGTGCACGAGTGTGTGTGTGTGTGTGCGCGCACGGGAGTGGCGGGAAAAGAAATATACGTCGTTTAAGACAAATTATAGCCGACAAAGTGGCACCGAGGTTTTTTGTCTTAATGGCTCGTGAAATGGCTCGTCTAGGAACCACGGCGTCCGACGGACGACGTATAGTTGTTATAATATAACGATGTGCGTACGAGCCATGTGCACGTTTACAAACGTACCTATATATAACCACAATTGGTTAGGTTTTTTGCTTTTGCAGTCGAGCTTCTGATATGTGTGTGTGTTTGTGGGAAGTAATTCTGTAATATGAAGACAACGGTTTGTCCGCCATGAAGCAATAATATGTATAATATTATAATATATGATTAGGTATGATAAAAAAATAATATATATATATTATTATATAATATACAATTGAGAAAATGTAATTGTTCACGACCGGAATATTGGTGGTCATAATATACTACTCCACACTCATTATAAAAAAAGTAAAATTAAAAATTAATTTGTATTCGAGTTTATAGCAATATTTTATTTTAATCACAGTCCGTATTCGTTTAAAAATGTCAACATAAATTATAGACATCGCAGACAAGATGTTATATTGTACAGACGAAATCACGCTTGATCACTGTTTTACATACATTAAGAAATACTTCATATGGCCAAACCGGTTAAATTCAAATTAAATTATCTTTAGGTTAGGTAGTATAGGTTATATTCTGATAAATTGAAATTTGTTTATATAATACTCCTAGCCTACCAAACCCATTTCACAAAGTCATAACCATTGTTATTTACTTGTTTGAATAAGTCAACACGAGCTATGACAATTATAATAGAACCAACTATGGTAATTCTACAAAATATAAAATATATATAAAATCATTTAATACTTGAACAAAATATATAAATAAATTACATCGTATATAATATCATCAATTTATTATTATGGTGGTTTTATTTCTGAGTCTATGTAGTATGTAGAATAATAACAATATGTATTATGTATACCAAGGTTTTGGCGACTTATATTATACTTATTATATAGTAATTAGTAAATAACTACCCAATATGGATAATGATTAATGGATAACGAGAGTATCATAATATCATCTAAGTAAGTCGGTACACGTCAATATATTTAACCAATGAAGCCCAATATATATATATATATATATATATATACATATACTCATAATATACTGGCTAAATACGTTTAACGTACCTATATGGACAAATTTAATTTAATTTTTATAAACAAAAGTTTGAGAAGTTTAAAGTTTGAAGTATAAATTAAAACATAAATTTGAATAATTTTCATACTCTTCTACTATAGGTAGTGATTGTCTATAATATAATATAGTCTTCGACTAACCTAATAAACATCGTATTATATATTATTGTCTTAGTTGTAATAAAATGCAAAACGTACCTAACTGATAACTTTTCAAAAACGATATAATATTAATTGTTAAAAAAAAATAAAATATACAGTCGGGTCTGTCTCGGGGTTGGGTGCACCATGTCAAAATAACATCATAATAATTACGATAAAAACATGTGCAACAAAGTACCTAATTCCCATGTTTATGGAGCAATAATATAATATTACAATATGTATTTGTGTTCATGAATATTACGAACCGTGTGGGCATTAATCCCTAATGGGCTTAAATCCTGGTCATTTTCTTTGTGTTGAAATATAATTCCATAAGAATGTTAATGTATATTTCGTTGCCGTATAATGTTTTATGAATATATAAATCCAAACACCGGGATTTATAATACGAACGTAAACCCGCGCTAACTTAAATAATATTATAATGTATGTACGTAATTAGGTAAGTTACGACAACATTGTCCGAGCGAAACTTACGACCTGACCACACACTTGATTTTATCAAGTACCGCGGGCCGCAACTCGTCAAGTGCCTACTTCCAAAACGGTGCAGGACACAGACCCCCTTTTTCGTCAAAACTTATTTAAATAACAACAATAAAAAGTAATAACATAAATTTCAAACGAACAGAAGTTTAAAAATTGAATATTATTCTATTCATACCGAGTGTAGAGGTACCTCTATATATAACTCGTGAGACTGTTATGACCCGGTATACCACAGTAATAATTTATAATTTATAATGTGCTTATACTTTATACAAACGAATTTTACAAATAATATTATTAGATAAAAACTATATAGGTACCTATATTATAATAATTAATTCGACCATATGATGACGCAAATGGCATCTTGTTATTTCTATTAAGGTCATGCTCGGTTTATTAAAATAATAATAATAATAAAAACCAATGATAATTGATAGTAAATAATAATCCTTCAGCGTTTATAAGACGATATTATATTATTATAATGAAAATCAAATTAACTATAACATTATAATATAGGTAGTGGCAATTAATAAATTTTAACTTTAATTTTTTAATTAATTAAAGGCAAAAACAACAATTACATTATCGTTTGCTAAATAATTATTAATGATATAATCGCAGAAATAATAATTTCTCGTTATATTTATCTATGCGGGTAAGTTTTTTGAAACGCGCAACACGATGTCCAGAGTCCAGACACAAACCAGCACAAACAAATTTCGAGTCTATTTCGTTTCGAAATTCCAAAAGTGAGGGTAAAGGGCCATGAAATTACAATATTACAATATTGTCGGTTATGGTCGTCCAACCAAATCTCGGTACGCACTTTTTTGAATGAGTAGACCATATTATGATTTCATATTTTCCGGTGTTAATTAATCTTTTTTGGAGTGTGTTCGTACGCATTATTCGACGGGGAAACAAGATGAATAGGTATAGAGGCGTAGAGCTGATGATTAATAGTTGATTCAGTGAAGTCGTAGTGTCATGTCATAATCGTTTAGAACTTATGTTTGAAACCGATAGGAGGATATATGGGGGTGTCGAAATCATTGGTGTAAAACGATGAAAATGCGCTGAGCAGCCGAGGCCCGAGGGATGGAAAAAAACACGCACAAAAGAAATTCAATCATTTGCATGTAGAGAACGAATCCAAAAGACCTAACTGCTCGCTGTAAAAATGTCAACTCACGTGTATTATAGCAGGTATATTATCATATAACAATAACAATAATGTATAATGTATATAATATTATTAAACATAAAACGAATGCGTTTTTTATCGTTTAACGCTGCACGTAATTCGTTATTATTTATTAATATTGCTCTGTATATTCTGTACTCTACAGTGAGCCATACTGAAGTCTACCCTACTTAAGCCATGAAAAAAACAAAAAAATAAAATGTAACTTACAAGTAAGCATATTATATATAAAACAGTAAAGATTATCAAATAATCGTATAATATCATACAATATCGTAACAATTATTAAATAATATTATTAAGTAAACTCTATACCTACACTAAAATATAGCTACACTACACATAGTAGCTGGTACACAATGTATTGTATAAATGGTCGGAACAACATTTTAATTTAACATTAATTTCACAAAGACGAGTATTAGGTGAATACAAAATAGTATAATTCCGTGCTGATATAACGGATTTGTCGAACTTCATAATAACCGAAAATTATGACATTGATCAGAGTATACAATATGCATAGACGTTGAAGACTTTAAGTCCAGGATTTTCGAATAAAAGTCCCACCTTGATCGATCGGTACGGAGTGAAATGCCCAATTCAGTATGTATTAATAATAATTGTGCATATAAAATGTAATATATAATATTATATAGGGTGCGACTTGGCTAGAAATATTAATGGTCATGGTATACAATAATAGTAATTAATAGGTTGGCGCCCCTTTGGCCACAAGAGGAAACTTCGTCTTGAGTCTTCACAACATAATAAAATATTCTGTTCGAAAAATAAATCGAGCGCCCTGTGGCAACTACTGCCCCTACAGTAGATTCGTCACTGATAGTATAGCTTAGGTACAAGTACAATAATAGTAATAATATAAACCACGATATTTACTATCGGTATTTACCATCTGACACCACAGGCACGCATGTAAGCGTTTTAATTACACGTGCATACATACATATTATAATATTATTATGTTTGTATTATACACCGGAATAGTGAACGTAATTAATCGGATAAACGAGCGCCGATCGCCTATAATATACATTATACATACACACAAAAATAATAAATTATACACAAAGTGATTCGCCAACAACGCTCAGTGTTCAACCACTATTTTATCTTTAAATAATGCATTTATTGAAATTCTGATTTTTGAAATTTCTAAGTTCGTTTATTAAGTATTTAAGAATAGGTATATACTATACTATACAGGTTGCGGTAGAGCCGACCGACGAGTTTTGAAGGGCTATAAATGACGAACAGTTAAACTTAGAGAAAAACAGTTTGTTTTATTGAAATAAGTAGGAAATGCCATTTTCGAAAATTATATCTTCAAGATGGCGGCGGTCAGCATCGATATATTGTTGTAGACGATCTCGTGCGATTTCAGTGTGCGGCAGAGCCAACTGGCGCGTTTATGGGGGTCATTAGTCTGAGGTAAGATAAATGCGTGCTTTTATTAGAGGTATATTTTGAATCCCACGATTATGCCGTTTTTTGGTCGTAATCGAGGTCTGGACAGTTGTACATCGAGGGTTCGTCGTGCGTGCACATTACAGCCCTTAAAAACTAGTCAGTTGGCTCAGCCACGTCCTGTACCTATATAACACCATAATATACTAAAAATCAGAATTTTAATAAATTCGTAATTGAAAGAAAAAATGTTGGTGATGAGCATGTTTATGGTGAATCCCCCTGCAGTCGTATATATTTAGATATTTATAGAATAAATACCTGTATATATATAATATATACATATTAATTATTATAATACATTAATAGGTACCTATTTAAATTTATTATACGCAGGTATGCAACGGCGGCGAAGGTATTTTATGGTAGTGGTGCAGCTGATGACGGTGTGACCGTATCGTCTGCAACACTCGGTATAATATAATGCGTGTGCTATGCGCACGACTATACAGCGTGATGGTGGTAGGCTATAAGTTATAACAACATCAACAGGCGCATACAATGAAGTTATCGAGATCGTTTACAGTCGATGCAAATGCGGTCGGATACGCGTTTAATTAGCTGACAGTGATGTATCTTATATTATTATTATTATTATCATCATGGTCTTCGTATAATATGTTATGCGTTTCAATGTTTTATTATATACCTATACAAAACAGCTATTATATAGTAGCTCGCTGTCGACTCGATAATATTATATAATATTATACGTTTACGATAATTTATACATTATACGTGTCTACTGCCTAAATGTATATATAATAATATAATAATAATAATATGGAGGCAAACGTGTGTGGGCCCCAAACCACTGTTAAGGTGATGATTGTTTACGACCAGTTTTCAATGATTGTTTCTGTTGTTTTACGCGTATTCGTCCGTATTATACTGCTGCAGGTTCTCAGACAACCCTAAAAAAAAAAAAAAATAATAATAATAATAAGCGATAGCCGTGGTCGTGATCGTCGCGTGGGGGTATAAACGCGTCGTATATATCCTATCGACGGCTAATTAGATAAAGCAGCTACTATACTGCTTACTACGACTTCCTATATGTATTTACTTATATATATACTTACACTACCTTATATTATAGGCACCAGTGCGTGTTTACTTTTTAACGACGGTCCGTTTTTGTTTGCGTTTCCACGCACCAACTGTAATAATGTAATATGACGAGAATTTTATACATTACAGATAAATATTATTATATATTCATGGGGTAGCACCTCATACACAGTGGCAGTTCCAGAAATCTCATTTTTATCCTGTAACTGGTACCTACTTACAAGATAACGCTTTTGTAATAAAATTATTTTAATTTTCAACTACTCACAGTTTTCTATTCATCGTACATCTCTAATAAACGGTACGTAAAATATTTACCATTTGGCGTTTACCGGTCGGTGGTTGTCGAATAAATCCCACACTTCTGAGAAAAATAATTTTTACTCAAAATGTAGAAACGTAAAAACATTTTTTTAATAGCATTTGAAAATATACATATATAGAGTTATACCTACATCTATTTAAATTTTAATACCGACTTTAATAGATAACTATAATATATAAATATTGTTATGATATTATGTAGCTTTAATAAACGTGCAGTTTTATTTTATAATAAAACCTATACTTATAATAATCATAAACTATTAATAGCGAGAAGACGCGTATACAGCGGCTGTATAGTGAAATAATTTAAATTAATAATTATTTTTAAAATTGGATTTTAATTTGGTTATTATAGTTGTAATATTATCATGGCAATGACTTGGCATAGTTATGCCAGTGGGGGTATGACAAACAAATATTATGCGTGGCAAACTTACCGAAAATCCTTTAAAAATACCACTCACTAATAGCTCGTTAGTATTTTTAAAAATTCAACACCAAATTAGTTACTTATCCATGTATATATTAATCATTATTAAAGCCGTAAACAATTACCCGAAAATGTGTGTTCATCACAAATTAAAGTAAACATTACCTACATTTCAAGTATATTTAAAAATTGTTGTATTACTATTCAGCTCTTTTGTATTTTCTAGAATACCTCTTTAATATACAGAGTATTTGTCTGGTCTAGTGACTAGAAGACTAGACTCTAGTCAGTTATTATAATATCAGTATTATAAACTTCTTTATTTTTGGCCTTAAAACCATCTTATTGCCGTATTACAAATCCTCCTCCATTCATCTTTATTCTCCACCGCCTCCTTCCAATTCCGGTCACCATACTATAGTTGTCTCTTCTGGCATTTAGGAAATCTCTTCTGATACTATCCACCCACCGTGACCTTACCCTACCCAGCAGCCTTTTCCTCTTTGGGTTTTCTCAGAGCACTCTTAATGTACCATATAGAATTGAACTATATTATATAAACTTTATATACTGAAATTAAGTCTTAATTCATACGATCATACATGACATGACCTAGTTTTATTTATTCTCTTCACTCCGCTTAAAAATGTTTTTCCGAACGTACCTAAATGTACCATATGCTGTACGTTTGCAATACGGAGAATAGCTGATATAGTGATTAATTAACAAATAATTTAATATTAAAATAATTCTAATACGTTTACTACAGTTCATAATTAAATAATGATAACTGGCGAGTGCGGCGCTGTAGCATGAAAAGAAATAAACATTTTTCTTTTTCTTTCAGACGAAATATTATTATATTGTTAATATTGTAGAGATAAAAAATATAATCAAACGCTTCGGCAATCAGTCCATCATCATCGCTATAACGGCGGCTCGAGAGTTCCCCTCGCCCCCCCCCCCCACCCAGCACCTGTGGTAATTACAGCGCTGGTTATTATTACAATATAATGATATAATGAGACTAGAAAAAAAAATTCGTAAACAAAATTAAACATGTTCTACGTATACGAGGTGTACCAAATGACTTGGTTGTAAAATTTGTTATTTTCACATGCGCAGCCTATATTTTAATTTCACTAATTTATGCGTTAACCGACGTGGACTTTGTCTCCAATTATCATCAAATTAAACGTATAATAATTGCGTAATAACAAAATATTCACGAAAAATAATAATATTATAATGTATTTGTGTGTATAGAAATAACGATTAGTTCTTAGAAAACTAATATACTTAATATACCTTAATACCTATACGGTTTTAACACTCGTGGTAGGTACTACAATAATAATTAACGTCGACGATAATATTACAATATTATAAAGGCATAATGTACGAGTAGGTATTATATTATTATTTTCGTCCATCCAGGTATTTGCGAATCGTTTTTCTTCGTCACGCACATTCGACGCCTGAACACAATTATAATATTATACCATTGATTATACCAACTTGTTTTTTCGTATTCACTTTACGAAACCATCGATACAATATTATAATGTTTACGCATATTATATTATATAGAAATCGATAAGGTATTTTAAGGTACATAGTTTATCAACTGGGTAGGTATATTAATTATAACAACACGTGCGTATATTATACGTAGCATAATATACTATATCGGTGAAAATATCACTTTGGAAATAAAATAAAAAATAAAATACCATAATATGTTAAGTATTACCGTTGAGTATAGATATTGACTGCCTATACTCAATGGTATTACCCACGGCTAAATACTAAGTATTACCTACGCGTTATGGCACCGTCAATTTTTAAATCGGAATAACTAATAACTTTATACCCGTTTGGATTGTGTACATAGGTATATAGTACCTATCAAAATAAAATTGCGACCACTTCAGTTGGCGTCTATTATCGCGCCCAACTACAAAATATATTAATTGGTCGTGTATGGCATATTATGCTTATCAGTTATTATATTTTAAAACTTCGCATAATATATTAGGGCGTAGTATAATAAAACATATTAATATATTGAATATTATTTTACTGTATGCCATATTTTGTTCGTGTCCCGATTTCTGCAGCAGCAGCAGCAGCAGCAGACACACTGCCGACATCACCATAGGTAATAAGTATACGTATATGACCGATAATACACATTTATTATAATATGGGCAGTGACTGATTAGACGCGGGCAAGTGGGTTTGTATAATATATTATTGTGCATATCACACGACTATAATAATATATTATTATAATAATATGTAGTGAAAAGATTGAGGAGTGCGCGCGAAAAAAAAAACCCATATAGTTAGCGCGCCCACGTCCGTTCGAAATTCACGTGTGATTTGATTTACGCGACTCGTAAAAAAATTTAAGAGAAGAAAAAAAAACCGTACGTTCGCAAATTGGATATAAATTGCGTACCTATATACCATGTATAATAATAATAATATATACATGTGCACACGAACAGGCGTTAGCAGAGTTGTAACCGAAACGACGGGCGACTATGGCGAGCGTCGGAGCGGAGACGGCGCGAGCGTATTAAATTGTACCTATGTATTATATTATACGCCGAAACAATAACAATGGCAAGTTTATCGACACAGTATTTATAAAGGGCGAATAAAAATAAAACAGTGAACGACGATGGTAATAATAAATATTATCGTCTGCGGGTTTCGTGCGTATTATACGGAGACCGAGGAAAGAAGAAGAAAAAAAAATCGGTTGCGTTTTATATTAATCGGAGCCAATTAGAAGATTTGTATTAAAAACTATGCAGGTTTTGTCGACACAACATTTTGAATAGCGTCGAGCTCGTTTGTCCAGCCAATTAGGTCTGTTTAAAACGAGTTTACACAGAATCCTCGGCACAAGTGCGCCCGGCGTCCGCACGTAATATATATTATATTATGAGAAAAAAAAAAACACGCGCGCCGCCGCCGCTGCCAGGAAGCGAGCAGTAAAAATATATATACCATATAAATAACAAGTCGGTATCGGTATAATATTATTATTGTTTTATACCCATATATGCGATTCCAAGTGCACACGAGACGAGAAAAAAAAAATCCCAAAAAATCGTTTATCCGTATGATATACGATAAGTTAGAGGGTCCGAGTACCGCAGCCAAGTGATGACGTTTGCTGCGTTTTGCGCAGTCGAGTCGATTATAAAATTCGTCAGATCGATATTACACCAATAATATACCAGCATCTATAGTATATTATTAATTGTTATTATTGGTCAAATTTTATATCGTCGTCTCAGGACGAACGGTATTTAAAAAAAATCCGTACACTATTTGTACATTTTCACAGGATTTGATGAATAATAATATTATTATACACATACGAATCGAAATAGCAATGCTTTTTCCTCTATACGCACAGCCGAGTGGAGACGCTATAAATATGAGAACGAATACGAAAATGGGCCAAACAGAAAATAACTAATTAAAATTCCGAGGTGGACATTTTTTTTCTCCCCGACTGCTTTCGAACCGATTGTATCTATTTTAATGAGGGTATTTTTTGTTTTATTATTTTATTACGGACAATCGGGGACCGGGCGCGTATAATAGATATACGGATGCTGCAGTATGACGAAGTGAGGTCGAAAGAATTTCAGGTCTCGAATGCTGAACATCAGGAGAAAAAAAATGCGTCATAATTTGATCTCGTCGGTGGTTGTCGTAGTTTGATCGATATATTATTATTGTGCAACCACGCGCGAGATGAGGTGTGTTTAGGAATGGAAAAAAATATTTCAACGAAGACACCCACAAGAAATATATATTATTTCATGTGAGTACGATACATTTCAATAGTTATCACTTATCATAATATAATGTATTATTATCTTGTTGACAATTCGGTTTATTGAGTTCTATAAGCAATATATTATTCAAACACATCAGAGAAGTTGAAATTGGGTACAGTTTTTGCGGCGAGGGGGAAGCTAACATTTTAAAATATACGGTATCAAAAATGTTCTTTGTAATATTATGCTGCAGATTGCACAATACATTACTTTTTTTGGGGCTCGGAAGACTGTTTTAATGGGTAGGGGCTTTGCGTCGACCAACGGCAATCAAAACATACTATATATATATGTATAGTAACGGGTAAAATGTAATTTCTGTTTCAAATCGAACCACTTTGACGTACGCGTCAAAGTTACAAGTAAGTACCGCAGCATCACGGACCCAGCTACAGCTACAGAATTCAAAGTCTCTAGAGGAATCGGTGACCTGAATCGGGGTATGAGTCTATATGAGACCATGTGATATTATGATATCGTGTACCCATCACCGTGATAATAATTATCGTTTATCTTCCGTATCGTCGTTGTAATGTATAATTTTATCGTGCTGTGATTGCGCGTGCCGAGTCGCAGTGAATTTGCGCGCGGCGGAGGAAAAAGAAACGCGCGGCGGAGGTAAAAAAACAAAAAAAAAACGGTTCGAAAACGGCGCGACAAACACGATATTCCAGTTTAGATCGTACCGTACAGATCGCGTCGATCGCGGCCGTCGGACCTCCGGCGCGGGACGTGTGACTCACGAGTCATCGTCGTCGCCGCAGAGTTGAGCTTACGGCGGTGGCAATATCATATTGGTACATAGGTAGGCACCGCGTATTTATAGCATAGCCGCCGTGCAGGTCGGCCATTGTTGCCGCCTGCTGACACCGGTCCGCTCGGTAGAAAAAAAAAATCAAACGACAACAATAATAATAACAATAATATAGTAAATAAAAAACAAATCTCAGATAGACCTATAATAATACATTGTAACAATATTGTATTTTTGTAGTTATTCAATGCATACACCCGCGCGGCCTTTACTCCGGAATTCAAACGTCTCGTTATGCGGGCGGCGCCTTTACGCCGTTCACCGTCGAGAAGCCATCGCCTCCTACACATTTTTGTTATATACAGGTATGTATTATAGTCGTATGATAGGCAAGTGTATTATTAGTCCCGACTACAGACGAGGCTTGTGTGGAGGTGGCGAAGAATTCGTAAGGTATTATTATGATTCTGACATGACCCACGCACAATGCTATATTTGTGCTACGGTGCTGCAGCTAGTGTTTATCGTCGTTTTACATAGTATAATACATATATTATATAGATCATGATATATATATATAAGCAGTCAGAAGTGGGTCCGAGCGCAGTTGCTTGACACATGACAGTTGATTTGGAAAAAAAACAAGAGTATAGGTAACTTAGAGCTACACGGTGGGTACCTACTCCATACACGATTATGGTATACAGAAAAAATTGCGTTCTCTTGCACAATATAATAATATAATTACCTATATAGTTATTATTACACCTCATGTTACTGCATAGTAGTGGCATCCATAGATATAATTATGATTTATGATGACAACTGACAATCCTATACGTATAGGTTCCGTTAGAAGAAATATAAGATTATTACACATTTTTATAAAATAATTAATAAACGGCACATGTTTTTTTTTTTTAATTGTTTTATGTATCTCAGATATGGAGGAGTGTAAGCTCATCATAAGATAAAATAGTGAACCGTTTCCACTTAAAAAAAAGAAGTAGGAGCAAGCTAAATATTCTGAAAAAGTATCAACGACGAATTAAGTATTATAGACGTACTTATCGCTAAGTTTTGACACAAGAAAAACAATTATATATTATATTATATGATCTCACCATGATGGAGGATAGTTTAATGTTTACGGTATATTATGTTATACATAGATATTGAAAAAAAATTCTCCTAGATTCTCCTAGATTCCCCCATGAAGACACTACTGTCTAAGGGACCTTTGTAATGATAGTGCATTGAACTTGATGACTTATATATTGTATTAATGGATTTGCATTTGCATATGGAGAAAAATTTCAGCCTATTTTTAATGTGATCTTGAAGCTTTGGAAGTTAGAGGTATATTTGTGTAATTTATATTTATAGGTTTCTATTACAAGCCATCACAGACAATTTTTGATAATTCTTATGGGCCTCGTTTTAAAATATTTGCAGTTTATTTAAATGAGTTTGTGCACTTCATGTGCCCCAAATAGGACGATATAACCCTACCCCTTTACGTATAGGGTGTTTCATATCGTTATATTATAATATGTGAATCAAGCGACGGCATACAATAATTAGCCCACATCCATGATTTCGGGGCAGATGGTTGTCATATCGTCGGGTTATAACCCAATTAATAAGACCGTATATATTATTATAAAAATGTCACCCGTGACACTGTAAACGCGCACGCACTTTCACGACAATGGCGTGATTTTATTAAATTGCTCGCAAATATTTTATAAGCCACTCGGGTCTCCGAAATTGATGCTCGCTGCACTGCTGCATTGTAATAAAAAATAAAACTTACGATGTGTATAAAATATAATATTGTAGCATAATATATCATGTATAATAAATTTTACGCGTTTAGAGGGGGGGGGGGGGACGACGACAAAGTTTACCGGTTTCGGATATGGACACGAAATATTGTCATATAATATACGCGTGTAGCAGAGTGTTGCGGGGTTGCAATCTCGGTGCAGCGGGGATAACAATATAGTACAATAATATTATATACTGCAGCGAACGAGTGTATATGTATACCATTATCATTATTATTATTAAATAACAATAATGGCGTTCTCCTCTACGGGGCGCGCGACAATAATGGTGTAATAATATAATGACGACGATAGTAATAATAATATAATATATAATACCAGACCGTGGAATAATTTTTAGATTTATAGAGTGTAGTGTGGCGGCGACCACGACGGCGACCGTGTAGGTATATAATGGTATATACCAATGTGGAGGAGATAGCTGCTGCAGCTGCGCCGCTGCCGCCGCCGCTGCTGTTTGGCTCGTTTGTTCCTGTCCCCGTTTGTCCCCGCGGCCATTGTCTACCGTATATAATAATATAATAATATACCGGCCGAATCAATGAGCCTTGAACTTGCGCAATCGGTTAGACGACCGTTTAGGTTTTCTGTGTGTGTATAGAGCGTAGTATAGTATAATATATAATAATATTATACACTTCTTTCGTTATTTATATATAATTGCCCGCGCGCACATTCCTCTCGTCGTTCAGCTGGTACACTTGGTGTGCGCGCGTTTCGAAACAGCGCCTGTTGCTATACTGCAGCTCATTCCGGGCAAACAGGACCGGATTTAGGTATGCGGTGGTAACCCCCGGTCGGAAAATCTTGCAAATATAAACAAGGGTATATTAATTGTTGTTTACTAATACAATAAGATGATAATACCCCGTGATGTTGCTGTTTTTAGTACCTACCTATATTGACATTATTGCAGTACATTTTAAATTGTACAAGAAAACATAAAAATAGTAATCGGCTTAGGTAATTTGGATTCAACATACTTAACTATTGTGTTATAGAAATGAAAATATTGATAAACATCATACGAATTTTTACCAATCGCAGAATAATATAAGTTACATTTCAGTTCGAGACACAATATTGAAATCTATTTTACGTTCGTGCGGGTGGACGTCGTCTGAAATCCAATCATAATATATTACAAATATTAAACTCTATATATATATTAAATAATAATATATTTAAAAAATATAATTCATATAAATATATACGAAAAGCTATAGTTTATACACAGGTACCTATAATAGTTATAACCTATTATAATATATACTCTGCAGAAGAGGTGGAAATGCGTTTCCTGTACTATACCATGTACATATTATGCCGACAGAAACACATGATTGTTATTATTTGTAAATTCGTGAGTCCGCCAAACACTGCAGAGGCTGCAGAGTTATCTTGACAAACGTCTATATTTGCATCTGGAAGTGTAAAGAACGCGAAAGGCCATTGATTCTTCGGTATGGCCATTAAAATAATGATTTTAGTTCACTCGTAAATGATTATCGATTGGTGTTTACATTTCACACCGCTGATACGACTGCAGCCATGGGCTACTGCAGTGACCATAGTGGCATAGTCACGTGCCCAGTGACAGAGCGTGACCTACAAATACAATATACCAATGTAACATTGTACATGTAATATGTATCTACATAAATGTCTAATGTGTATTATTACTATTATTTTATGCATGGGGTCACACGTGCAAGTATTGGCGAACATAAATGTACAAAAGATACGGTTTATCTCTCGAACTTAGATATATAGATAACAGCAATCGTCCATGAATCCATTGGATGGTGCGGCGATAAAATAAAGGACATTCGCGATTCGGCCACGTGGAGGACAAATCGCAAGTATAATAACATATTATTTTTATGACCGCCATACATCTCGGCGATATATTATCGTCATCCGAAATGCACGCAGTGGCGGTTGCACTGCAAGGGGAGTAAGTATAGATAATATATTATATGATATACACGGATTCAATTGACCCCTGAAAAATGTTTCATTAAAATACGTTCTAATTCGATTAACATAATGCAATAAAAATACATCGTATTATATAGGTGATGGTACAAGAGTAGGTACTATATACTCGGATACTCCTATCGTCCTATATGCACGATATTTAATTTTAATGATATTTTATATAAATTTAACGTTCTTCTTCAAATGTACCCAATTACCTAAATCTATTTAGGTAGTGTAATATGTCATTACTCATCGTGTAAATATAAAATATAATGTACATTATTTT
This sequence comes from Metopolophium dirhodum, assembly GCF_019925205.1. Lineage (NCBI taxonomy): Eukaryota > Metazoa > Arthropoda > Insecta > Hemiptera > Aphididae > Metopolophium > Metopolophium dirhodum. Next base: position 10,174,733 of record NC_083568.1, read on the forward strand.
TGATAAAAAACATACGATATTATTATGTAGAGTAGAGGCGTATTAGCATAGACCGTAGTCCGTAATTATTCCAACTTGTCGTGCGATAACTAAAAAGGGTGTTAAGAGATTTCTGCAGAGAGGGTCTAGAGCAAATCAAAACTGCCGCTTATTCCATTATGGATGAGCTTGGGTCGCTTAGGGTATATATACGCTATACGCCTAAATAGGTACTGTTATTACTACTATACCCCCCGGTCGACGTTTAACTCTCATATGCAGCTATAAATGTAATAATTAATTAGCCACGACTTAGTGATATACATTATGTCCACAAACCACTCGATTAGTAGTTATATTTCTACTATTATACTAAATACTAATAGGTCGATGGAGGTGCAGAGACGCGAAATATAAACGAGTGCTGCCATCTGCCGTTTTTGAGAGAGAGCTCACACACACACACACACACACACACACACACACACACACACACACTTCGCATGCACTATCACAAGCGAACCATCACTCGGTGACTTCAACGGTGGTGTGCAACGATGTACATAGTATACGCGCTGGTTGTCCCTCCTCCGACAGTCCGTCGTCGTCACCGCCGCCGCCGCCGCCGCCGCCACCGTCGCAAGACCGGACGTCCGATCGCGTCGACCGACTATTATATTATTATTACGTGCCACCGCAGCCAATGGAGTCGGTCGGTAGGCGGAACGATATATACGCTCACCGCGCTAGACAATGAACACATTAAACGACTGACGAGGCATATGTGAGGCGGAATAATAACTGTACTTCCCGACTGTATAATATTATATCTGAAATTCATGAGCTCGCGAATAGGCTTGTCAACTGCAGCAGGCGGCCCCGGTCTCCGCGGTGTTTTTCGCTATCTTTACGTACACATATTATATATACTTACATAAGAATAGGTACACAATAATAATATCATATGTGTATATGTACACGCGATACGACTCCGTCCTCGGCGGGTAGTTTCCCTGCATCTTCCTCGTGCACGCCATAAAGGTATATGCACGTCACTCGGATTTTTATTTATTACTTTTAGTTTTAGTTTTTCAAATGTTTACTTTTCATACCGCGTATAATATTATAATTTATAAGTGTATATAACGCACTGAGAATTTATTATGACGTGTATGGTCGTATAATATAGGTATATGATAGAAGATATAATATATAAATAAATAATAATAAATCTATACGTAGGTACTATAGGTAGAGCTGGTATACTGAACCTATTTGATATCTATATTACATAACATTGCAAATTTCAATAAAGTCGTTATAATTACTGTACTTGGCTAAGTGCAAACTGATTAGTACTACGAAAACGTTGTAGGTACATAATGTACGACATGTATAAGTATAAGCTTTGAAAACTAAAGTACCTAGATGGCCTATAGGTATTTGACCATAGTGATACATAAAAATTGCCAGTTTTACTGATGTTGCGGAGTACCCAAAGGTGTACGTATTTGTGCACCATAAAAAAATCGCACGGCGAAGTCAAACTACAACTTAGGCATATATTATATAGTTAGGGAAGTCGAATTCGTATACACGGCTATCTATATTGTTTACTGTTTGCTATAGTATTCGCATATGATATGTAGGAAATAATTATTATAATAATAATTAAACGCCAATACGAGTATAAGCAATAAAAATTTGTTTTATATAATACGAAGAAATAAAGCGATTTAAAAATGCATATAGGTACATTTCAACGGGTGTTACTTTTTACTTTTTCGTTACATTTTATGAATTTACGATTTTATATTTTTTTATAATATTATGTAAATATACCTAAATTATAATATATTATATAGATAGTTGGTAGATATATATTGGGTATACCTACCTAATTGTATTTTAATCTTTATCAACAATCACACGTCTTTCGAGACATCTAGTCAAATCGTTCACGTATTAATTGTATTAATTTATTTTTGAATGTATTGCATTCCCATTTCCAATTTTCATGTAACTTCTTGTCTGATATTTTTATTTTCATCGTTGGAACATTTATTTCATGTACGATTAATACGTATTATACTATTATAATATATAGGTACCTACAGTAAACATGTGTACCTATATGTAGGTGCTTATATGGCTATATTATATTTAATAAATCACAAAATTATCCATTTTCAGTATTTTTGTCGACTCTTAAAATGGTAAATGACACTCGTCGTCAGTGGATAAATTTTTTTCTGTCATTATTGTATTCAACAATTTTAGCACACACATTATATTGTTAGTTTTTTATAATATTCGAGGTTAATTTATTACCTATATATTTTAGCACATATGGTGTATATTTTTTCACTTACTAGTGCAATAAATGTCTATTCTATAATATGTTAGTATAATAAACGAATTTAAATTATTTAAAGTCAATTTTATATTCAGAAAATCACGTTTAGCTCTGTTACTTTTAAAATTAGAGTGAATGGACCTCATATAAAATTTAAAGGTTAGATTATTATCTATGGCACATTATAGGCTTTTTGTTATATTTTAATTTTAAAGCGAGTTATGAGTATCACTGTAAGATGTACAAACAATTTACAATTTTAATTATATTCATAACTCGCTTTAAAATTAATATATAATAAAAAACCTTAGAGATGCCTTAGATAATAATCTTACCTTTATATTTTATAAGAGGTCAATTCACTCTAATTTTTATACTAACGGAGCTAAACGCGAGTAACTGCTGAGCGTAAAATTTGCCATGTCGTACGTGTGAAAGACGGAGACAACATAATATGATGCTGGTGCGACGTCTTCTCAAATGGTGAATACTGCAATCAGTTGTTATAAACTATATAGACGTTTCATCAAAGTGTTAAATAAACGATAAAACTATATAATTTGTTTATGCCAAAATTATTTGGTCTCTGTAACTTTGTTTAAAAATTCAAAATGTATGCGAATATTTGCGGCGGTGTTCAAAACTTAATAATCTTTAAACTGCGTAGATCTGATATAATATATTATGCGTTTTGATATTGGTAATTTGTCCGGAGCGGTCCTAACGGTAACGCCTGCACAGATGCACATGCGTTATTAAGTATATTTCAAATTAATATTAATAAACCTATATAGGTATACGGTCGTTTATATAATATAATAATATACGACTTGGGTATATATGTTGTGCACCGCACCGCGGTGATAATTACTTTTCAAAAACCGCCCCGCGGCTAACCGGAAACAATAACGTATCACCGCACCATAGGTACTAAACAAAATAAAATATATTATAATAATATATAGGTAGGTACTTAAATTTACGTCGGGTAAAATTGTAAATTATATATATATTTATATTATGATATAGCGTGGCAATAATACAAGTGCGGCGTGTGTGACGTTTGTGATGTATTAGAATAATAATGCAATAAAAATTATATGACGTGCGTGACGCGGCGAGCGGAATGTATATAGGTGCCTACTGCCTATACTATATACTGGGTAGGAAAATAAAAATATGTAACAATAATTATTGCAAGTTCAGTCCAATACGCTTTGTACATATATATATAAAATATAAATATACATTTATTATTATATTGGCAAAGCGTTCCAGACGATAAATCAACTATATATAATATATATATGTGCCGAAGCCGTATATAAATATAATATTATAATAAAACATCTCGTATGTGTATACAGGCAAGGGGGAGCTGCGAGCTGTTTAAGGTTATAGGGTAATGAGAATAATATGTAGGTATAAATGCGCGTATATTATATATGGAAGGGTCGGGGGGGGATGACATCCATCACCAGTTCCCTATAAATATACCACCGCAGCTATATATAATTTATTATATACGTATTTATAATGATATTATATTAGTGTATAATATAGTATTATAGTGTCGCACTGTCGCGGCCGAAACGGTTTCTATGACAATACAATATTATTATTATTATTATAACAGTAATATATAATATAAATGTTGCCAAGTACTGTATAGCCATATAGGTTATAATAACTTACACATATTATTATATTCTGCAACGGTATCAATATAATATTAGTCGGTCGGCGACGAGCGGCGGAAAGAAATCCACCGACGGAAATACATAATATATTATTATATTACAACCTATGCGTAGGTACCGGCTGTGGTACATATATATATATATTTATACTTATAAACGTTATAGAAACGTGCGCGTGTGATGCCGCCGCTCGTTATTAGAAAAAAAAAAATCAAATCAAATCAAATAACGAACCGAACCGCGTTTGCGGTATCCTATTCGCCTTGGACATAATAATATAACATAATATAATATATTTATATATAAACGTTTGTGTAGTATTACTATACGCCGTACGCCGCGATATGTCCTCGCCGCGCACTCCTTTTTAAGGGTATACTCGTCGAAACCAGCTGTGTGCACGTCGGACGAGAGAGAGACAGAGATTTCACATATAGACGAGCCGCCGTGGACTATTATATTACTATTATCACCGTCGCCGTCGTCCACTCGCGTATATGTATGTGCGTATGTGTATTATATTATATTATGTAGGTACTATCGTAATTTAGTCGACGTACGTCTTATTTAATCGAGATCGACCGGACACTACGTGGTCGCAATTCTATTCGCCGGTGCAGTGTGCGTGCATCATATATTTTATATATATATATATATTATTAGGTACTTACCTATATATCGTATACGTATTATATATATATATATATATTATTCCGTTAACGTCGCTGCCGCCGCACTGCTGCACAGTCGTTTAGAAAGCATCGATCGCCACTGCCGCCGCCGCGCACATCACTTGAGTGGAACACGACGATTAATGTACCACAGTCCACAATATAATGCGTGCAGTGTGATTGCGCTCTATAAACGCGTATCGATCGTTTTTTTTTTTTATCATTTCCTCATTTCATTTCGGTCTGCGAGTATTTACAGGACATAATATTACACGTATGCCTACAGCAGTATGTCCAAGCGACCAGTGGTCGAAATGGCTCCAAACAAGTGGAGAGACGGAAAATGTAAATTATAAAAAGTAGAGGGATGCCACCCCCCCCCCCCCCCGTCTCCTCAGTAAACTCCGCCACTTTTTTATACAAGCGATACATTGTACCTACAAAATATAAGTAGGTGTATATGATATTATATTATAGAAAAACGCATATCGTCCCGGCGGTGATTTTCGCGATCCAATTATGTAATATCATACGTGCGTTTCGGATACACCGGTTACCTCGGTATTACGGTATTTTGATCTCAATATCGGTTTGAAACGGTATACCGAAAAACCGAAATAATTATATATATGGTGACTGAATAAAAATTGTTCGTAACAAAGAAGCGTGATTGTAAGATGATATTATTATGATTTTTGTAATTTACAGTCTAACCAGTTGTCTGAGCAAAAAAAGTCTCAAATAAAATATTTCCGTACGGTGTTTATCTACCGTTATCAACAGAAAAACTCAATTTGACATTTTCTTATTCGGTCGTCGCGTTCAAAAGTGTAACTTGACTTAATATCATACAAAAATAAATAGTTATAATTACTTACAACATAGCTACAGAATTGCCATTCAATCGCTTTACCCCGGCAGTCCCCGAGTGTCTCGGACCTTTTTTTAAGGGTTTCTACGCTATACCATAAAATGACGGTTTTTACGGTATATCATTTTTTAAGATTTTTTTTACGTCGTATCGTTTAGACGGTATTTCACGGTATACCGTCAGCTCTAGGCTGGTATAGATAGAGGTATACCTATTACCTTTAATTTAATATTGTCGCGTCCGGTTATTGGATCGATATTTATCACGAGTTTATAATGTGTGAAACGTGGTGACCACTGCAGGCCGGTACGTACACAGGTGTATAATAATATAATAATTATATGTATAATGTATATATATAATATTATGTGCAACTTACCATGGTATAATATATTATAACGAGTCGAAACCCACGCGGCGCTCGTAAAAAACAGCGATATCGTACCTATATATTGTATACATATTATTATATTTAATTACGAGCGCGTTTAATAGTTCATTATGTCCGCCGCCGGCGACTGTGTAATTAATCGGCGTAATTTATATTCCGCCGAGAGAATTTATTAGATATCGTCATAAAATATTATCGTAAAATGTGCGCTAACGAACCTCGCGATTGAGTGTGATTTCCGACTACAAAACGAGTATACAAAACCAAAAATGACGGTATAGGACATAGGCTAGGACCCCGCGAATCGACGAGCACGACACGTCACATTATGATATTATAGGCACGTCACATATATCATTCGCTATCCACGATTTTGCAGTTAGTTTTTTTTTTGCGTTTCCACGCGAGAACGGGTCAGAACAGTAGCGGGACCAAGGGAGCAGGGTTCTAAATAATAATATATAATCAACAAATTTGTTTAGGTACATAGGGTTTATTTTTATTTTTATTAAACTATGTATTTAAATATACCTTGAATCTTGATAATACATAATATTATTAATTATTGTTTAATACTTGGGTTGGTAAAAAAAAAAAAATTAAACACTTTTATCATCAAAGTGTGCTGTTAGGGGGAGGGGATCAGGACCCGTGATAGCCCACTTCAGTGCACCACTGTCACATGATACACCTTGCATGTTGCAACGGGATATGAGACTCGGTGATGGGTATTTCCAGGTAAACTATATTTTGGGTAAATATTCTGGGTACATACCGGGTATTTACCCGGTATTTTGGGTATTTATAAATGCGCACAACAATAACCAATTTTTCAAATGTTTAAAATTTAAATTTAAACCTATTGAACGACAGTCATGGAAAACTAATAATTATGGTAGTATTGAAACAAATTAATTTTTATTTTATATAGTAAGATTCACAACTTGCATTTGTATTAGCGTTTAGTATTTACGTTAATTAAAACTTGCTAAGACTGGTGGGACGGACTTTGGCGAGTTTCGAGTATATCAATGACTATAATAAAACAATATTTCTATTTTACAGGGTGACCAGTTTAAAAAAAAAATTAATTTGGATAGGTAAAAAAATAGTAGTGGGTAAATACCCACTTATATTTACCTGCCCAAGGGGTAAATACCCTGCAGTGACCCATCACTCATACCGTATGACCATACCACGGGATAGATCCACTAATGATCACTATACTAAATAATACTAAATAGCGGTGCTCACCCTGTATATCAATGTTAGATATACCTTGCAGTATATGTGAGTCATAAATTATCAACGTAAACGCATACTTATTAGATTAAATGTGTCATTTAATGCCATGGACTCAACCAATGCTTCTGCATTCTTGAACCGGGCTGCAATCCAATAATACGAGCGCTAATATAGACAACGACGATTTCGTTATGACTTGTTTTCAAACCTAGCAAGTGACTGTTGGATGTAATCAATAGAGATATTAGTACTTGTTTGAATATTTTTTTTGAAATTAATTTGAAGCCATTTATATTTAAATACTATGCATACCTATGCATATCAAGAAAAAAAATGTTATAATATATTACGCTGTTATACCTTTGCGTGGCTTTGTCAAACCGATTTCGCATTTGTAAAACGGAAACGAATTTCCGACTATCCTTGGGTACTTACATAATTATTATAGGCATACTTTATAATAAACAAGTTTGATGAACATTGTGTACGCATAATAATATACGAATAATATTATGATTAACTACGGTTTGGTGCCTATATAGACGAGAAAACATAATGTTATAATGTCGTAGAATAATATTATTTCTGACCCTTTTTTTTTAACGTCACGTTCTCGGCACCCTCCGTACGCCCCTACGGTGACGAGAAGTCGTTATTAAACGCATCATTAATAGACGTAACCACTCCAGTCACATCTATGCACACACACACACGCGCGCGCGCGAGTACAGAACAAAAACGTTTATTTTTTTTTTCTTTATGACAGTTGGACATGGTTTCTTGTCAGAGTTATTTATGAACGCTCTATTTTTAAACTTCCGTGATAAATTTACATACGTTTTGTTGGAAATTATATTTTGTTTATACAACGTATTTAATGATATCATACGTTATGTACCCTGCATCTCACTGTTTTTCGCTTTCGATCGTTTAATTTCATGTCCCGCGACAACTATATCATTATATTATAATAAATTATGATTTACTATCGTCGTACCTAGTTGTACACTCACAGTGGTATCGATTATTTTTAGATATACCTACCCATCTGCCCTAGCGATTGCAGTGGCGGCTCCCCCCGCCCTCCCTAACCATATCACTGGAGCTGCCCCTGAGCGATTGAGTATCATAAAAAAATGCATGGGTACTTAAGCCTAATGTATAGTGGCCATTGTGAAATACTCATGTAGAATGCTAGAATGTACATACTGTGCATATTATACGTAATTCGTAAATATTAGATTTACAAAAAATTTCAAATTCATAAAAGCTTTCAAATGCCTCGTTATAAATCTAAAAATAATCAATAGTGGAATGTTTTAAATTTAGATATTCCTATCATTAAAATCTATATACATACAAAGTGTTCACCAAGCATGTTCTACTCCGTTTTTTCTTTAATAATGAATTTATTACAATAATGTTTTTTTTTAATTTTTAAATGCCTACACTTAAAGACTAGCCAGACTAGGTAACTATATTTTAAAATTCTTGACATTTCTATTATTGTACCTAAGGATAATGTCCAGTGATAATATAAACACTTCTGTTATTCAAATGAGAACCCTCTTTTTTTACTGAAATTTTTTTTAGTAGATAATTGTTTTGAAACTTTCGATGTATCTAAATCACAGTTTGAACTTTGAACGAGTAGTTAAGGGTTAAGAAATCCAGCAGAATCCCCATGGACCACATAAGTGACATAAGTTAGCGCTTACCAACTTACAATATTATGTCGATGCACAAGAAAATTATAAAAAGTTAAAACGTTATAGGGTAAAATATGATAATATAGCAATTATTAATATATCATTGTACCTGATTATATAAAAATGTGTAAAAAGTTGTATACGAGTACCGGACGAGTACCACACAATATTAACTATATAGGTACTTTCCAATTGCATATACCTATACTTGATTGGTACCTATTGGTAACATGCACGTTACAATTATTATAATAGTATGTCGTATGGTATAATATATTTTAGACCCTAAATCTAACTTTCCCGCTTTCGTTTTCTAATATTCGAACGTATACGCGTTACGGACATTACGGATCGGTCTTTTGTGGATCTATTTTCTGACACGGACTTTGATTTGCGGTCTGCGGCTCCGCATCAATATTCTTCGGATTCGGTAAAAATCGAGTTTGTTGAATCGTGCACGACGTCGGCGGTGACGTTTTCCGCGGTCCGTCGTCGGATGCTGCTGCCTGCCATCCGCTATCTGACGCAAGCGATCTCGTTTCCACGCGACGGTGGTAATGATAAGACAAAAACGAAAAAAAACCTGCCCAGTGTCTGTTTTAAATGTCTATACGCACTGCGCACTCATACATAATTCACGAGTTGCAATTATCTCGAAGTCTCCGACGCGTCGGACCCGCGTCCAGTGTGAACCTATAATAATTTGTTATCCCGCGACGTGCAGGACGCGCCGGTGGAGTGCAACGGTTCGCTGCAAAGGTTCGACCGATTCAAAGACGCGGCCGACGACCGACACTATACGTATAGGTATATAATAATACGGTATGCACCTATATTGTATAAACAGGACCGTGAATTAAATAGGTACTATATATAGGTAGGAATAATATACTATATATTACGATAAAAATAAAACTTTTACACATAAATCATACAATTCGTTTATAAGCAAACGTCGATCTTGCTGGTATAAACTTTAAAAATATGAAGCTGCGGTTGTAAGCAAGTACATGTCCGAATTAAAAAAAAAAACTACAAATTAGAATTCCGTCTGTACACTATAGCAGTAATGTATAGTAAGACTTGTTATAATATTATTATGACCGAATTTCATTCCTTCTCTATATATATATATATATAGCAACATAGCAAAGAAACGAAATAAAAAAATTCACAGTATTGAATAATATTATACGTATAAAAATAAAATATTATATAGCTGTTTTGTTTAATTATATACTTCTTATCTTAAGTTATATAACTGTATTAATGTCTATGAATGTAATGTGTAATTGTGTTAAAGGGTTTTATCCCGTATATTTAATAATAATAATAATAATAATAATAATAATAATAATAATAATAATAATAATAATAATAATAATAATATGATAATTTCTTTACAATCGACAAATTATTTTTAGACGGGATGGTTACGGTTTAATATTAATTATTATATTAGTTGTAAAAATTACACACATTGCTATGTGTTTGGTGTACCTGCAGTGTGCCAGACGCCTGTGTACCGCTGTTATATTATTATTATTATAAAGACTCTGATTGTATATAATTGCCGCGAAATACCTAAATAGTTACACTTGTGTTGTTATAGGTGTAAATAACGTAAGTATACACTATTGAATCAAAAAAAAATTGAAGACGATAACTCGCAAATTTCGCGTTTTGCGGTATAATTTTCAAACTCGTGTGTTCAATAATGTATACTATTACTTAGAGGTATATATTTTTTTACATAAACACGCGTGAGTGTATACAAATATTACCTATCTATAGTATGCGTTAGAATGTGTAATTTTACAATACACATATTAATACGAATTCGAAATAATTGGATTTGTATGTTATACGACAAGCAATATATATACGCGTATTATATTAGTATATACATAGTATTCGTATTAGTCGCGTTGAATAATAATAATATATTATAATACGTTGTTAATTGGACTGTCTTGGACGCTTGGAGTAAAAAAGTAGAATATTATCATACGTAATATATATATACTAGTTTATGTGATATTATTAAATCGATCTTTCGAAACGTAGAGGTATGTACAATAAATTATTATCATCCGAACAGAGTTGGCACCGCACGGCTATCGGAGAAAAAAAAACTAGTGCGTCGCAGCTATATACATGTATGATATATGTATATATATATATGTATATTATATCACAATATGTATAAAGTATATTAGGTCCTTATATTATACTCGCGCGCACACAACACAGTTTTACGACTGTAAATGTATACATATGTATTAAAATATATACACAATACACGTGTAGATACATACACGATACACGTGTACATAGGGTCCGTTTCCGGTGTCACGTTCGTCAAAAACCAAAACGTCTGTCATCAAACATTTAACCCTTATACAAAGCAATATACCTAAAAACATAGGTATAGGCAGAAATCCATTAAAATTTAGGGGTGCCCAACATTTTTAACATCAATGCGAGCGCCCATGGCTTCGACGCCACACATATAAGTACACAACAACACAACTAATCAAAAGCTGTCTTATGTGTTTAGGGGGGCTAAGTCCCGTGATTTTCGCCTATGCCTAATAATATTCTTCATTACAGTCGTATTATGTGTTATGATATTTTTGCGTTCCAGAACAATATCGAGTTGTACGTACCTGCAGTCATACCTAATATATGTAAGTATACCTATAGTAACTATAGTTTCGTTATTTTCGATTCTGCGGATTATGTTATTTGTCGAGGACCACTCCCGAAGTGTCAACTCCGATCGCAATTTCGTCGTTGTACGATAAAGTTCAAGACCGCATATTTTAATTCAATAATTACTTTTTTCTCACTCTGATGAGCTTTTCCTAACGGCCATCGCCATATTATATAATAGCAGAGGTAATTTCAAAATATCAACGAATGTATTTTATTATATATAGATATTTTTTCGTCCAACTTTTTTGTCTGTATTAGCAACGTGGATTGAAAACTAAAAAAATGTTTTTCCATCGTGATTAATCTTATTTTATCTACCCATATTCGTTAAGTCGCAAATGCATTTTTGGTATTTTTCAACAGTTGAACATACAGACGTACAGTTACTGGTTACTGCAGTCCAACTCGAATTCTATTTTCCGTTAAAATATATAAGGCCTGCTACAGCATTTATCGACGAGGCTGTTTTATTCCCGATAACCGGCTACGTATAATAAAACTATTACACACAAATATCTACTAGAGGTCGGTGGGAAAAGAGAAGATAAAACGTTTTCGCTATGCAGACGGATGTGTCGTATTTTCTTTTCAGCGGCGATTTATCGTCCGGTCGTTTTCCCGCGTCCTTGCAGGTTTTTTCTCCAAAAGCGCAAACGACGCACATAAATATTACCTATAGACATAGGTATATATCACGACCACAATTCCCATCATCCTTCTCCACTTCGTTCCAATTCAACCATAAACAAATTTATGACGTTTTCATTTCGTGACCATGCCCTGTATGCTCGGTCATGAGACGAGGAGCATCTATTATATTATTATATAATATTAGTATCCTGCTGCAGTGAGCCCTTCACCTTTATCTAGAAATAATATTTATCATTAACGTACCTATATCATATAAATTGTATACCAATATATTACTATGCGATAAGTCACAGCTGGTCCATAAAATATGTAATATATGAATACGTATTATATTTTTCAAACGTTATCTCGGTTATAATAGCAAAACGAATATTTATTTTCGTCTAAATAATGTCTGTCAGTATTACACATTTTTATAATATAGAAAAATACACAGCAGCCGCGTGGCAATAAAATCTGCTTCGAAAATATTACCACATACCGTGTGTGTCCGCGAAAACTGGTTACGCTGAATAATTAAATAACCCATATTACTTAACTTATACGCATTTTTGAATTCTGTTTGCTGAACATGAAACTATTGGACTATTGGATCATCAATCTCCCGCAGACATAATTCTAAAATATGCGTATGGTACTGAGTAATGTAGGTAACCGAGACACTGAGTTATAAAGTATACCCAGTTTTCGCGCACACGTGGTATATATAATAATAATTATTGTATGTGTACTCGGTATATGGCCGGTAACAGTATGGGCGGTATATGGTATTGCACGAGATCCGATTTCCCGTATATACAGTAGTATGCTATACTTTATTTGTAGCGATTGACGTAACGTCGCTGCGTTACACGAAATGTTACCAAAATATATACTTTATATAGGGCGCTATAAATGTTTCGGTCAGTGGCGTCATTTGTGGGGGGGGGGGGGGCAAGGTGGGCATTCCCCCCCCCGGCCGGGTATATGGTGCTAGTTTTGGCCAGCAAGCCCGCAAACATGATTCATAACAATCATGTCTCCAGACCAAAATCATACGCTGAAGCTACCCGGACCAAAGATTTTTCCACAGATAATTTCCCCGTCCTATTATCTAACTTTATAACTAACCTCAACTCTCTAATCAGTCCTCTAATTACTCTCCTCTCTTCAGTCCTACACTCATTAATTCCCAAAACCTCCTTATCTCCATAGCTATTTCTGTAAAAATTTTTTCTTATCTAACATAACAGTAATGTATTTTATTCTATGTCTAAATTGTATGTTTCTAACAAACTTAATTGCTTTTTTATCTCTATTGTATTGGCTACGGCGTACGCCGTGCCGAATCCTTACAAGACTCTTAATCGGTGTTGCTATATATATAATGTACAATGTTTAATCTATAATTTTATATAATATTACGTATAATTGTTGAGCTGTAATAGTATTTGACTAAAAGCTAATAAAAAAAAAAAAAAAAAAAACAATCATGTCATTGCTAAATAAAATATAACCATGATTCGTGGCTCGTACTAATTACGTAAATAATTATAAGGTATCTGACATCTGTATTCTATATTTGCCGTGGTGGACTGGACGAGCGGGATACCGGGTTTCCCGCCTTCCCTGTGGGCCGCTGCTCGTATAAAATATATATTTATTAATATTATTGTGAAATTATTAATTAAAATGTTATCGAATAACTAATAAGTAATAAGTATAATATAATATTATTCAGCATAAAAACCCAGATTTCTGATTAATTTAAAATGCGTGACGGGCTTGTGTTCGTCCGGTCCGGGCTTGTTGACAACTCATTGTTATAAGTTTAAAAATAGAATTGAAAATAATTATTTTATGTTATCAAAGTGGGTATTAACAGAGTTGAGAGTAATAAGAACCTTTCTTGCTTATTGTTTATTGGTTCACTGTTCGACATTCGAGATTCGACTAGCCATTCACGATTGACGTTCCTTTCAATTTTATAATTTATACATTTCCGCATTAATTTTTACAACCTAATACGATTTTGACTGAAAATGAAGAAATCTCTTGGTGGTGCAGCCAAGGCTAGGGAGAGGAAGAAAATAAAACTGGTACAAGTTGCTCATAATTGTTCACAAAACATTTCTAGCATGTTTAATGCTATAACAAAAAAATCTTCAAAACTTGAACCAGTTGAACCTCAGGTAATATTAATAAATTATAATGGAACAATTGGACATATTGTCCAATCTTATTGATATTATTATAACTCATAGAGAATATAATATACTCATTGAGTTTATTATATTGTTTACTCAATGCTTAATACTAAATACTATATAATAGGTAATATTGGGTATCCCTCTACATATTATATTTTATATACCTATGTATTAATTAGTCATTGTTATCTTTCAAAAATGTGTGTTATTTATGCCTAGAGTAACCGCACTTAGGTTATGTCATAATAAAATAAAACTAAATATGACAAATACTAAATAGTATAAAATATTGAAAGATATGTTTTATTAATCATTATAATAATCATACGTCAGCCTACAACTGTATTAAACGATGTCACACTGTTGTCACATCCCGTCCATGATTTGTCAGTACTTTATAACTGTACTAATTTTCAATAAACGACCTTTGTGACATACTGACATCCCTCACTTTTCTATAGATCCGTCACACATTTTTTGCGGAAAAAACATAACATAAATGAGATACACGGAACATGCTTGCCGTCTGAAAATAGCGATGACATAAACAAATAATGAATAAACTCGTGAATAGGTGAATCAGTGGCAACATTTAAAAAAAAAAATGTTGCGTCAGAAGTAGCTATAGCGCGCTACATTAAAAAAAACAAATTTGCCGTATATTAGCGTTACTTTTTGGGAATTAGCTATGTAGGCATGTAGCATTATTGCGATATAAAAAAAAAATTATAGCGTATCTCAGTTACCGAGTACGGGTTCGGTCTTCGTTCTGAACACATTTTTTTTCTTCAAATTTTAACCTGTGGGACGCTTGCAGCAATATCGTGTCGTATCTTTGTCAACGAATATCAGCTAATAAATAATAATATTATTATTATTATTCGGCACGTTCATCACGTACTGTCAAGGAAAATTCTTTTTCGAAACATTTTGTTGGCAAACGGTAACAGGTATAATGCGCTGGTTTAAAACATAAAAATTAAATTATAACATATTAGCTGTAAGTAGAGTGCGAGAAAATATTATATTTGCGGGTCTTTGGCCCCACCATACATTTTTAATATACATAATTTTATGGTTTGTAGGGAAGGGAGGCTTGCGATGTTTTTAATGTAGATGGACTAAACTATAATATTATCTCGGCGACTAAAATGCCCACAATGAGTGGCCGGGGGGGGGGGGGGGGGGGGGTTGCTCAATTATTTACGTATATTAATTTAGTGCGTATAGATCTCAAACTGCGTCAAATTGTCATATTATATCATCATATAATTATTATTCACGGTAAATCGAAAATTCTCGTTGTCACCAACAGGCCTAGAAATACCTGCGTATCGACAATGTCCTGCTGCCCCAGTTTCGAATGAAATCAAATTTTTCTGGTTTTTGAGTAGAAATATTATTTGTATTCGCTCAAAATTAAACATCTACCCACATAATATTATACTCGTACACACAATACGGTTCGAATCAGTACGCACATGGGTAATTGGACAATTTTTAGAAGGTATGGGGAGGGAAAGGCGGTGGATGGGAAAATCCCTAAATACGCCACTCCACACAAACACACTCGGACGAAACAAACCATTTACGCCTTATATTGTAATTACCTATTTCTTTTATCGGGCAGCGTGTAGCACGCGCAACGAACGTATACAATATACCTACATCATAATAATACTATGTATATACGCGAATAATGTATAAGTATACCTCCTATACATAATATATATATATATAAGTATATCCGACTACGCGTGCGTGTGCCTGCATACAACGCGCGTACATAATATTATATATATCGTATGGGTACACAATATCATGTACGAGACGACGTTGCGGCGGAAATTCATATATATATTAATATAATTTGTAATGGGCGGCGGTCTGGAATGCACGTCGGTAATTCCAGCAGCCAATTAGGTATCGGTCCGAAACTAGAAATACGGCTACCGCGGTTGCGGTTCCCCTCCCCTGCTCCCCACTCGCAACAAAAACCGCACCGGCAGCACTCGCTCACCGCCAGGTCTGCAGCAGTTGTGTTACGTACGCCCGGCCACCGTCGCCGTCCGCCACCGACTACACGATTTTCAACTTATTGCGTTTAATTGGACTTGTGTTGTTCGGCTCTATATACAACACACTCGCCGTATATTATTATGTATACCTATATATATATATATTATACACATTATAAATACGCGTGTATGTTAAGATGTGTTTACGCGCGTTTCTCTCTCCGGTTAGCTGGGGCATTATATATATTATATATAGGTATATAGGACGGTAGGTACCTCCACTGCAGTACGTCCCGCTGAAGTATATACGTATAACTACTAACTGTTGTCTGTTATAGCAATAATATATACGATACAAAGTACGTCGCACAGGAAGAATAATAATAATAACAATATAAGAGAGGAAAAAAAAACTCCAATGAATATATATATATATAATAATAATAATATATATTATTCTCGTCCATTTGTCCGACCGGCCTGTTAAATTAATTTTTATTTCTTCTTCGCCGCCGCCGCCGCCGATATAGTAAGCCGCGTCTCTCGCCGTCATTTCTCCGCTGCGAGCTCACAATTATTACATTATTACGTATACCTACAATACCTACCTATAATAATAATATTATAATAGTTACAACATATTATGAGATTAATAATTTATTTATTATTATTTTTTTATTCCCCTATTCGATCGGAATGCGGCGGAGGGGAGGGTAGACCCAGGGCCGTTCAGAGGGGGGGGCAACGGGACCATTTTGCCCCAGGCCCCATTGTTGGAATATTTTAGGGGGCCCCCAAAAAGTCTTGATGTATAATAATTAAAAACAAAGAACTATCACCGACCACCGTTATTGAGACAAAAAATATCTTCTTTGCGTCATCCACATAATATTAATACTTAAAATAAAATTAAAATATAATTTAACACTTATACAGTCATACAATGCGCGAGTATAAAAGCATGACGTCCAGTCACGTAGTCAAAACAATTTCCTCCACCTCTCGTCTATGCCACCGTTTCTACTTAATAATATTTTAATATATTAGTATAATGTGTATATGTGTGTAGTATAATGTGGATAGATCGCGATAACGATACTCGATTTGCTACGATAGGTGACGGTGCACGCAGCACGCGATATTTTTAGACAAAAACCTATAACCGATACATTGTAGAATTGATTATTCTGAATAGTAAACCACAACCTGCACGGCCGCACCAGTCGGTTGCTTATTACTCGACAGTAGACGTATACCACACTACCACAGTGTCACTGTATTTTTATAAATTTATTACTAGCACAGTAAATAGCGATTAGCAGAAACACGAATATTAGTAAGTAATAATTGATTAAAATATATACATATTATTCTTTATTTTTATTAAAATGATTAATTTTTAATATTTCTATTAGTCTTTAAAGAAGTATATCTTCGTATTGGGGCATTAAGCTATAGTCTGTATCATTATATGTACCTGTACTTACAGAATAATACTAAATTATACCTAATACGGTTATACCTATTTACATTCATAATTACATGTTAAATTTATTGAAGAAAACATTTTTTTTTTACTTGTTATCTAAATATTTTATAGCATTTTCCAGTGGCAGACTGGGAGAAAAAACAGTTTACATGTCTATAAAATTGTATTCTATGATTATCATAGTGGTTTACCCCTCGTAAATTAATTAAAAATTGAATATAATATATATTATAATAATATTATTTAAAAAATATAAAAATGTATTCATTTATATTTGTGGTTTACCTCTCGTAAACTAATTTAAAATTGAATAAAATATATCCTATAATATTATTTAAACGAGAGACTTTTTTCCGTTTACTGTACTCGATTACTTAATTTAATTTATAATAATTTAATCAAATATATAAGAAAGGACTTCAAAATATACTACCTCAAATATGTATTTGTCTTCGAATACTTTCTACCATTCCCACGTCTGTGTCAACGGGAGAAAGATCTTTCAGTAAACTGAAATTAATAAAAAGTTATTTACGTTCAACTACAGAAGAAAACCGCTTAAATCATTTAATACTTCTCTCCATCGAACACAAGTTGGCAAAGACTCTAGATTATGATGATGTTATAGACAGCTTTGCTGAAAAAAAAGCTAGGAAAAAGGTGTTTTGATATACATTTTAATATTTTATTTAAAATAATAAAATAATATACGTAAATTTTTTTTAATTTTCTTAATCTACCTTATCTATTTATTTAATCCTATAAACATCCAAGTTAATATTTTCTTTGAATATTTATAACCATCTAGGAATAAATTGTAGTTTTTTGTATACATGGTAATACATTGCTAATAATGTATTGAATAATATTGATATAAATAATATAAATAATATTCAATTCTATAATGTAAGTATGTAATGCAGTAGGTACATGAATTTAAATGAGCTTGATTGGTTAAGGTTTGGAAAAATACGTTCATAAACATTTTGTTATTCTCAGTGAGTATTTTGTTTATCATATCTTATTATTATGGTCGAAGGGCCCCCAAATTAATTTGCCCCTGGCCCCGAAAAACCTTGAGACGGCCCTGGGTAGACCGCACGAATCGTATAAATATTGTGGTATAATAATATTAATACATTAATATATTGAATATAGGCGGTGTATTTTGCTATTATCATTTATATCACACTTACAAACTCGAATCGAAAAAGGCAATCGTTGTATCGCCGCGGTATCGTTATAATAATAACACGGTAATATTATTAAAAGTATACAATTAGTATAATATAACACCAGCACACCCGCCGCCGACCAGAATTGGTGCGCACGCGACTTTATTATTATATAACACCTATATAATAATGTTATGATCGTACATAGTGTCGAAAAGGTTAACGAAACATAATAACAGCGTCGGTGTAATAATACATATGTAATGACAAGGCGATGCGTAAACAAACGCATTTATTACTCATTTACAACGGAAACGGTATCCGGTGTATGATTATATACGACGGTCTTATTAGTAAGTATGGGTATTACACAGACATCACATAACGGAAGAAAACACCCCGGTCCCGTTTATGGATTGATTTTCGAAAAAAAATACGATCGTGAAACAACCCCGTCGTAGCATAATAATATAATCATCGTATAATACAATATAGGTATTATGCGTAATAGGTACGCCCAATATTAGCGGCGTATTGATTACACGCGGTAAAAAATTCGTATGATATCGATGATAAACACTGACGGCTGCAGCAGCAGACGGCGTCGGCGGGGGTTGGACGTTTACACGATAACTATAGTATGTATACGATTGTTGTTATAAATTAGTGTTAGGATGTGCACGAAGACAATATAATAAAACGAAAGCGACATACGACCGGGGCTGTTGAATTGCAATTGTTTCACCGATATAATAATATATAGACGGACGTGTACTTAAAAATAGAAACTTGTAGGTGCGTGTATCGGTATATAATATTATGACATGTTCGTGTCTAGCTGTGAACTTCAGTTTTATCCAAAAGACAAGTTATATGATGGATATAAATATATAATAATATAATATTAAGTATAATGCTTTACAATTTATTAATTTCAGAAATTTATAATTTAAAATGTCCTATACTGACATCACCACATGTCTGTATACTTACTGAGTGTGATGAAAATTGAAAAGTCGAATTATCGAAAATGTTTAATCGTGACATGGTGTATCAATAATGTTCGAAGTTCGAGTTATAGGTATAGGTATTAGATACCGATAGTCGTTGGAGTGATAGAGTTACCGGTTTCGTCTGATCGTGATCTCGACTACAAAATATGTAATTAATTATACTATAATATGGACATTAAATTAAACGCCGATATCGCGTTTATATACACTTAAATCGTATAACTACCTAGTACAGTATACTATACTCGATATTAATATTACGATGAATACAATATGACGTATTCGATCACAATTTAAAGTCCTAGCGTCTAACGAAGTCTAACGAAACGAGTTCAGTTTTACGTTCCATTCTATAATCCAATTCGTATATATGATGCTATTCGTATTGCACCTAAGCGCCTTAAGCCATAGGTATAGTCCTTTGTCTGCTTATTAATGTATGTACTTCATGCGCTCATTGGTGGAAATAGGGTGGGGTCTAAGGGGGACTTGGTCCCCACGAATTTCAGCCAGTCCCCCAATTCAAAAGTCAGTACTCAGTACTAAGCATAAATCATTTTTAGAAAATATTGTAGGAGGGGGAGGCTTTAGTCCCACCTCCTCCCCAAAATTAGGCATTTTGCGCATATTTCCGTTCCGTTCATACCTATACAGTTGGTACTTGCATTGTAATAGTATTATAATCTAAAATTTTATGAATTTTTTTCAATTGCCGTTTGGCGTTAAAATATATCATAAATAAATAAATGATACCGCGCCTGCAAATCACAAAACGCATTCGGTTTGCACGCACGCAGCACACTGCACACGGGTTATTTTTGTCCGAATGCTGGTCTGACGTTTTTACGAGGTTCGGTTCGTTTTTTTACGGACGTATATACTTACTACTGCACTGCAACAATACACGGGCGACATTAAAAAGTATTGTATAATTTATAGGTTTCACATAATATATTTTGATGTAAAATATTATATTATAATGTACGTTCGGACTCGCGTAAACGCTCGCACATCGTGTGAAAATCGCGAGACGGTGCAGCTCGCGCGGAATAATCGCAGAACACAACAATCTCATGTGATGCGTTAAACGGTAAAAACCGAAAGATAGTATAGCAGGTATAATGGTTGCTGTGTCCTTTTTTCCGTGTCGCCTGCAAAAAGTCGCCTGCGCGTTTATTGTTCCCCGTGCGCGGAATGATTTACAGTGCACGCGCACATGCATTTATTATATTATATTATAATATAATTTTTACAATTTAATCGCATTGTACTCGGCAGTTATTAGGATTTTTTTAACGATCGGCCGGCAGCAGCAGTTAACGACGGCGGCGTGGACGACAATAACAATGCCGCCCGGGTATACACCACTGCTATAATATAATAATAATAATAATAATAATAATAATATGTATTATTATACATTATATACGATAATATGCGTAGTATTTATATGATATATTATATTATATTATTATGCGCGCGCACTTCACATAGGTATTATATACATAACCTACCATCTCACCTATACGCACTTATTATATAATATATGTTATATGAAGTATATATATATATACGTCGTGTATATACACTGCTGCAGGCGTACATATTATACACCCTCCGGTATAGATATATAAACGATATTATTTTGTTGAATGAGAAACGAAAAAAAAATAAAAAAAAATATGATATATAACCCGGCGGAACACACAATGTACGAATTTTTGAGTATATGTATATAATACGCGTAGTGACGCGCGCGTGGGGGAGAACACTTAATATTTTTAGTGTAACTAAATATAAAACCGTGTTAAGAGTCTCACGGGGGATCGGCTTTCATACGTTTAAAATAATTTCATTGAAACCACCGCCGTCATTGAGAGAGTGTATACACTATACCTCCTGTATATAGGAGACGAACGCGGCCTTTTTATTATGTTCAACGGCATTCCTCCGGCGGCGGGTCCCCCATTCATCCACGCGCATATGGAGGAGGAGACGAGGTGTTTATCACTGTTGAATGAAATAATATTATATCATATTATAATAATAGTAGAAAATAAAAAAATTAATGACGTCGCCGCCGCGTTTGTCATCGCCCGTATACAATACAATATGATATGATATTATATTATTATGTTTTACGTATAAACCGCACCAATATCAACACTGGGCTGCAGCAGCTATGCACGACGCGCGGCAGTGGCGCACACCTGTTATACACGGACGATAAAAATAATAATAACGATCGTATCTGTAATGCTTATAATATCATATGAAAACGTCAAGTTGAGTGGAAATATGTTATAATATATTGTCGAAATTCTCACGCCTCGCACATTTGCGGTGGACATCGCATATCGGCCGACGACTGCTGCAGGAGCCGTGTGAACTGACCATTCATCGTATACAATATGTGGAGAGGCACTCACGGAGAGATGGAGAGAGACAGAGACAGAGTGAGAGAGATGAGAATACGAAAATGCTGCAAATACGATAGGATAGTGAATCCTGCTGGCGTGGGTAAGTGTGTATAGAAAATATATTCTTCGGGAAAGGACGCACTACATAGCCGATACAGTATAGGTATATACCTATATAATATAACATTACAGGTCTGAGCTAGCCGGACACGCGTCTTCGTCGTCGCAGCAGTAATTACAAATTAGTCTCATTGTCCGTGATTGCGATAAAATTAAAAAAACATATACATATTATATAGGTACTATAAAGATCGAATGATCGATAAGCGATTATGAACGCGAAAATATCAATAAAAAAAAAAAAATCCAATAAAATCTTACGCAGAAAACCGTCTTTATAATAACAATACAACAATATTATATTGTGATGCACAATAAGTACGATGATAATAATAACAATATATTATGTTATATAGCAACCATCACTACGAGTGTGGAATACCTCCCGCGATATTAATATATTATTATTATTATTATTATTGTACGCGTAATTATGTCGATATCCAATTACTTATATATATGAGCGTGCGACAGGTTTATACCAGATAAACGCTGTCCCACAATCTCCACACAGCTCCTGTCGTTTATATATCTAAGAGACTCGTCCGTTGTTGTTATTGTCAATATAATTTTATATCATTACACAAAGGCAGTCAACGACCACCACACGACGTAATATTATAAATGGTGATTCCCCAAAACGGTTTGGGTCTAAACACGATCACGCCCATTTTTTCATTTAGGTAATAACGAATTTATTCAAATTTTGATTTTTGGAAATTTTAAGCAATTACCTACTTGAAGACCGTATTATCAAATTCTTGAGATTTTTTTGCACTACCTACTTAAGAAGTGTCTTGTAGTGATACAATCTTCTCTTTTTCAAATGAGGACCCCTCTGCTATACTGTAAATTATATAGTAGATCATTTTTATGAAAAAGTTGATGTACCTAATTCAAAATTTGAACGAGTAGTTTTACGGTTATTACAATGCGTATACTAAGGATAATTAAGTAAAAATGGTATTACGAAAGTGTAAAATAGCTGTAAAATTATGTGATATACTTATAGTGTTTATTACATTTGGACCATTTTTACAAATAATGTTGGTTTGTAAATAATCAATTCACCATAATATCCCGCTTATCCTCCAAACCCAACACATATCATGGACATATTATCCTTAGTGCACAAAATTTAAAAACTTTACAACTAGGGACCTATACTTGTTTGAATTTTTAGTTTGATACTTCAACCTTTTTAGTAAAAAAGTTCATCTACAAAATAATGTAAGTACAGTAAAAAGGGTGTTCTCATTTGAAAATTATAAGTTTCTATCTCCACAGGATACTGCTTCAAAAGTTGTTAAAATATCTCAAGAATTTTAAAAGACTGTTTTTAAGGGGATTTCATACGGACAGTTCATTAATTTGAAAGAATCTATTACATTTAGTATCCGAGTAGTTATGGTTTATGCTCATATAGTCATATTATATAAAAATAAATTATAAACTAAAAAAAAATGTATTAATTATTTTATTTGCATTTTTTCTGATCTTAAATTTATTAATAATTATAATATAGGAACATATTTTTTAACTTTCTCCTAGATTGGAGATTTGAAAATAAAGTGAAAATTTCTTCAAAATCTGCTTTATACCTACTTGTTTATCTGATTCACTTGTCAATAATGCCAACGCAGAACCCCTTTCTTAGTTTATAGGTAAATTTAAATATTTCTTGCAATTGTTAAAATTATTTTCCGACTAATTGACGAAAACAATATACATTTTTGAACTGTAATATTTGCTTTTGGAAGGTTATAATAAAAATAAAAATATATAATATAAATGTATTTATTTTTTGATACAATTGCTACACAATAATTATATGTCAGTATATAAATTTGCCACTCCCAAAATTGACTATAAAATTTGCCGCCCTGGGCAACAAGGTACACTTACCCCCCCCCCCCCCCCCCCCCTAAATACGTGCCTGGCTTACATGTACGCCTCTGTTAGGTATTTATTATTATAATGTATGTCTACTGTACTATTAGTATTTAGTACATAATATTATAGTACGTATTAGTACGTTTATTTTGATATGATAATATTCTATTGACTATTATCAACCTTTATAATACGTAACATAAACTTATTGTATTTACGTACTTTCCAAATGAATATACCTCATTTATTCATTTGAACGTCTTCCGTGTCGAACAATATTGTTTTTATCTTTCATTAATTATTTCATAACTAACTAAATAACACATAGGAATCTAGAATAACCAATAGGATTTATGACGTTTGAACGAATTTCAGTTTAGACCGCACGTGTGGCGTTGATTAGACATATTTTCCTATAATATTTTATTACCCCGATTATACATAACTTAGTAAACATTGTCATTAAAGTAATACGAAAAACAATATGGTCACAATCGTTATCATTAGCTTTTATTGTGTTGACGATGTGTACTTTTAATTTTATTTAGAGACAAAATCAACATTTTTAAATTTTTTATGATCTGCACCGTCGTTAGTGAAGTGTAACGACTATTGTTGGAACATGATCAATTTACATAATACATATACATAGTCACCTGCTATTTTTCTATTTATTGTTATTTAAACAAGTGAGAACTTATTATTTGTATCGGTCGTTAAATTAAAGTGCTCGCTTGATCTTGCCACACCTGATTGCCGACAACTATGGTTGTCGACGGGGTCAGGTCATACCTGTCTGCACCTATATAGATTACGGTAATAAGTAATAACTAATAATACCAAGTGTGACATTATATATATACGGATCATTACTGAAATTATCGATTGATTTAATGATTAATAGTGACAACAGGCACGCGACGGTACACATTACATAATATAAATTATTATCCCATCTGTGAACGGTTTTTAGTTTTTATTCGTTTATTCAAATATAGTATTATTATTAATACGTATATTGTATAATGTTTACTACACTCTACAATTTTTATATTGTGCAATTCATATTGTGCGTTTAATATATTTGATACATTTTTTATTCGGCTTATAGTACAAAATATATTATATCTATATACCTAGGTCCCGTCTTATGTGTACCACTAAATATTTCAACCCGACGACCTTAGATTGAATATTGTATTGTGTTTGTGAGTCGACGTGTTTTTGAGAATTTTTTTTTTTGGTGATATCGACAATACTGCCCGGATTGCAGCTTGCGTATTAATTTGATAGTACTGCCATTATCGTTTATTCATTTAATAAATCAATTACAATATAACAATAACAAGCGACTAACCTATAACCGTTGGGAGGTCCACTTCGCGGGCCGACCTAAGCCCGCTGACCTTGTTCACTCGTGCTGAACAACTGCTTCGTGGACCCACCTTGACCCGCCGTCCTTGAAGTCTCGTGCTTGACTACGCAAGTACGCAACAGTTGCCTCAGTTGCCTGACGCACCCGTTCTTCCTCCTCCTTAAGAGTCAGGATCTACCAAACCCATTTATAAAATATCCCGAACTTCTCATCGGCTTCTTTGAGTACTTTAGCTCTCTCCAGGTGATTGACCGGGAGTTTTTTAAGGCCAGGCCCACACAGGGTGTCAGACATGTCCTCGGGTAGTGTGCAGGGGTGAATGAGGGGTACCACTTAGTCAGCCCTGAGACAATCCTAGTTTGGGCACCAGAACAGCATGTACTCGGTGCGGTGTCCGATACGCAAGTGCAGTGATTACATCAAGGGCTGCAGCCCTGCCCATACGGTATAGCTCATGTTGGAAACACCCGTGTCTCGTGACAGCCTGTGTCATGTGGTACGACATTAGAACCCTGGGGACCGTCCTGCCCTCCCATCTGATGATGTTTGGAATAAGACAGTGGGTCCAGAGAGCTTTAGCTAAAACCACCGTCTTCTTTGCCATTCCAAGAGCGTGGTCTTACGCTCGGTGATCTTGATCCTGGCGCGTGTCATTGGAGGGCCTTCGAGTGGTTGCCCTGTAGCCTTGATCCTCGTCCATTCGAATGCAAGGAAGATGCTGGCTAGGAGGACGGCCGCCTCGTCTGAAACGGTCTTGTGAGCTCTGATCACCCTGAAAGCCGCCGCTCTTTGAAGCCTTCTCAAATTGACCTAGTGACGGTAGTATCAACGCAGTCAAGGTGGCATAATTGTTTTTTATTCCTATTCGGTACTGTTGTGTGAGGACTGCAAGAGATTCAGATGTTGGTGTTTTAATATTTTATATGTTGGGTCAAAAAGCTTGATAATTTAATACAAGGCTCCTGATATATTGTTACAATAGTAGTTCAAAAATATTTAAAATACATAGACACACATATTTTTTATAAGAATTTAAAGTTCGATTTTTGATAACATTTATCAAATTTAATATTTAAAAATAATTTTGTAGTAAAACGTTTATAAAATGATCAACTTTTATAGTTAAAGATTAAAAATTTAAAACAAGGTTCTACAAAAGTAGGTTATTCTGTAACTCAAATATCTCAAAAATATAAAAATACAGTTTTTTGTATAGTTATTTTATGTTAAAATTTGGACGGAATTACATATTAAATAACCAAGAATAAAGATCTTAGTTATTTTGTTGTAATTTAATAATACTAATTCAACTTACCGGCTACAATAGTAGTAATAAGTAATAACAATATAAATACAATATAAAATATCCACTCTGACAAACCGTCTCTGCTGAGAATCGATTTTCGTATACAATTATATTATATTATTATTATATCATTGAATACACATTTTATACCATAAATTATATAGTGACCCACTTGTAATCTAATGTACAGCAGAGTGACCTACCTTTTTTTAGTATTATATTGGTCAATATAAGCATTTATTGTGTAAAAACAATATCTTGATTGAGGGGGACGAGGTGGCCGAGTGGTCTAACGCGACGGATTCGGCACAGCCGGTCCGAGTTCGATCCTCGACCACTGGGCGGCATTTTTCTCCGTGCAAGTCACGGTGTCCGGAGAACAAGTGCCGCCATCCCCCCACCCCGGGGCACGGCAGAAACCTACGGGTGCCCCATTAGAAATTCTGCCAAACACAACACACACGTGTACCAACCTACCCAATATAAAACCTACCAAACCTACCCAATATAAAACCTACAGTGCCCTCCCCACACCCAATGGCCTATGTTGCCGCGGGTTACCCAATAAAAAAAAAAAAAAAAAAAAAAAAAATATCTTGATTAATTAATACAACAATTAGAAATAAATATGATGTTAATAATCTGTGTCGTGAGGGTACACGTGAACTGAACGTCAATGAAGTGTGCCTAATATATTTTTAATTTTTACGGCCAAAATATATTAGTTTTTGTGTTAAAGAATCTAATAAAAGGTATTTTTTTAGAATAGTTGATATCTAGTACGAATTCAATAAAAGTGAAAGGAAAGGTATAAGTACTTAACAAAAATATTTCTCAGATTTAACAAAATAAATTTATTTATTATTAATTTAACAAAACTATGGATCATTTAATCCATAATTGCACATGAATCATTAATAATATATTTATATAATATAAGTTAAATTATTACAGTGGCTTGCCTTGTTTTTCCATTTCGTATAGACCACCATTGGCTAAGTCTTGTCATTTATTTTCCTTTGGGTTTTTTTATCGAAAGAGCTAAAAATATATATTGAATCCATGGATTAATATTTAGGAAAAAACTTATGATTATAAATAAAATAATGTTTAACATTAAAGAAAAACAGTTGTGTCTTATTGATAACTCGAAACTCAAGGGTAATAAAAATAAATTGACCTAATTTGTATTCGAATTATAATGTATTATATTATATTATTATAGATATCTATACCATAGGTATCTCAAACACAAATTAAAAACATTTCAAAGGGTAAGAAGAAAATTTGAGGTTTTGAGGTTCGATTTATCGAGACTATCTGCGGTATAATATAATCTAGACTCTAGAGGAATTTTACTAACCTTTCCCAAGTTTCCCTACAGATTTTCCTATATCATCGCTTGCTGCAAAAAAAAATTTCGGTTAACGTTATTTAGAATTAAAATGTTACTCAGCTTTTGTGTTGATCGTTTTACATTTAGTAGAATTAAGGATTATCAATAATATGGAAAAATGTGATTTAAATTTATTTTTTTATTTCCAATAATATGCTTTATTGAGCGGTTTGAGAATAAAAACACCTATTATAAATGTTGTAGAAGAGAAGTTAATCAGTGTCTGTATGGAAAACAATTATCGGTATTTTAATTACTTAACTGTATAATTCAAATTCAAAAAGTAAAATATCACAAGTATTATAGCTAAATATTGAATATTGAAAATAAAATAACGAAGATCGTCTCATGTATAGGCCTAGATAAACTTCTTATCATCATTATTTGTATAATAAGTGTTCATACTGTGTCACTCAGTAAAGCTGTAAGCTAATATATAATTGAAAATACGAAACTAACTTTCAGTGTTTCAATACGATTCACATTAATTGTAATTAGTGTGTAAAGTGCTGCGTAATTGGCATGTGTGGGTGCACTCTGCTATTTATTAGATGTGGGTCGAACTGTTCGAAGTTCGAAAAATCGAACCGAACTGTAGGTGTTCGGTTTGAGATCGAAAGTCGAACCAAGTTTTAAAAAAACCGAACCGAACCGAACCGAACAAAAAAGTTCGAAAATTAAAATAGTTCGAACTCAAAAAATGTACGAAAAGCAAAATTGTCTAACATATCAAACGTTTCGAGCTAAAAATGTTCCCGGTGTTTATTGTTGTGTTTATTTTATTTTTATTTTGTCTATTATCTATATACTTATATGCTATATTCTATATTATACTATGTAGATATTTAATATACTATACTATACTATAATTAGTATACTATACTAAATAAAAAATATGAACAATATTATTAATTTTCAACATTTTTTTTGTCCATTAAAATAAATTATATAGATAGGTACACATAGATAACGAGAATTTGATCAAGATGAAGATATATATAATCGAGCTGAAAATTATCTATATATAAGATAAAAGATACATTATTTTTATCTACTTATCTAGATATTTCCCAACACTCATTGCTTCAATGAGCATACGACTATATATTATTGTCAAGTAAAAAGCTTTATATTAACCCAAGTTTATTTTGGGTTCAGTTTGGTAATGAAATATATGGTACCGGTGTGGTTCGATGTTGAATAAAATGCTAGGTTCGAAAATCGACATCACACTAAAAAGTTCGGTTCGAGACCATATTTTTGAGTTCGACCCACCTCTACTATTTATTTTCTACATAGTCACTTACACTAATGATTACTCATCTACCATGCACAATTTAGAATCCGTTTTACTCTGTTAAGTAAAATATTAAAGTGAATTTACCTATTTAAAAATGTAAAGGCATGCCTTGCAAGAATATTATCTATGGTACCTCAAAAAGGATTTTTTGATATTTTAACTGTGAACTTTGAAACTGTTTATAAACTGTATATAGTATACTGATAATAGTCATAACTTGCTTGAAAATGACCTATTTTGGTTGCTTTAGATAATATTTTTCCCTTTAAATTGATCAATTGTCAATTAAATCTATTATTAAAAATAACAGAGTAAAAACCTTTTTTCTTATACATTTTGAAAGCCCTGAATTTAAAATTATATATTTATATATTTGAAAAATAATTAAAATAATATATAATAATAAAAAAGAAATATAATAGAATCTAAAGGAACTTTGTTTCCTTGGTTTTTTTTTGATTTGGTTTGGTCCCCTCTAAAATAGATTAAAACTATAGGTACATGTATTATGGTAAATACTAAATGCATTACTCACTGCTTTTAACAAGACATTCAATTACATTTTTCACCGTCGCACGACCGTCTGTACTATCTAAAAATACAATGAGGTTTAGGTGAATTTTTTTTAAATACATACAATATACAATATTCAAAGACACAATATGGCAATATTTCGGCTCATGAATGTTTGTTGGTCCAGACCTAGTTTTTACCATTTTTCCAATTTGGGTGGGACAAGTATGGGCATAACAAATTATGTTCATACTTGTCTCACCCAAATTGAATGACCTAATCATTTCAAATATACAACAGTACAGTGCCATAGCCTGAATTTCTAATCTCCCCAAATATTATGTGGTCATTCCAACCATATTGCCACTTCGTCTTTGTCTGCTGCACGGGTGGCAAAGTTGGGTGAAATATTTGTATCCAGGTTTGACCCTCAAGTAAATGCTTCCCAGATCAAAGATGAACAGTTTAGCGATATTGATGTCACTGTTACTAAAGTAGTTACAAAACATCTATATTTTGCCACATTACATACACGTGTCAATGATTCTAAGTTAACAGAAATACTTCAACTTTCTTTTTGGTCTAAAGAGATTATGATCAAACGCTTCTAGGGACGTATACTTCCTGAGAAGATAGCTGTCCTACTGGTTTCAAAAAACTAGTTGAGACTAGAAATAACAAAGTTGATGTCCACATTCCTGTAAATACAGTCTCGTCTAATATTAATGTTTCTTGTAATACTAATGTTAAGTTTAATTTGAATTGTCCAATTTATTCGTTTTTTTAGTGTAACATAATATTATTACAAAAATTAAAACCCATCCCACGGTGCGGATAACGTTGGGATGAAATCCACCACTCAACATAGTTACTGTTCCACAAAACGTGCCCCGGTTGGCCAGAGTGACTCATGTCAATAATAGAATAAAAAGCAGATAAATCCACTAACATAAACAAATACATCGTAGATCTATTATGATCATCGATGATTGATAAAGTATACAAATCCCTACGATTATAATAACTGGCTGATTATTATAACCAGTTAACATTATAAGAAGCGTCTACTGTATTTTGTTTATCTTATAATGTTATAAACAACAAAAGAGTTATCTAATATAAATAAGTAATCAAAATTAAATACAAACTTTATAAATAAAAAAAAAATGTACTCCCCTAATGATTGTCACAATATAAATACAATGCATAGAAAGTACATCGTAGATATTATAATATTATTATAATCATACATGATTTATATTGTACACGGTTATAATATTGTTTTATCTTAAAAACGTCATTACCTTATGTCCTTATACTATAAGTCTATAACCAATTAGAGTAATTTAAATGATAAATATACAACATGTTAACAAAGTTATAGTTACCTGGATTGGCTGGACTTTGTGATTTATGGATCAATGTCATACCGATACATAGCACTGTAAGTAAGACATAAGACTTAAATAGCGTTGAAGCCATATTTTTCAGAAAACAGTGACGGTTATTTCACAGTACAACTTCTTAGGAGTTTTAGCGATGAACAATAATTAAAACATGAAAGAGCCATAGATTTTTGTAAGCTTTTATGTTTGTTCAGTGGTTGCTGTACATGTTTTTAAGCAGGTTCTGGTTGTGACAAAATGCACATGCCATTAATTTTGTGTTCGATTACAATATAGGGTGTTAACAAAGGAAGTTGACTTAATATTTTGTCCGTGAATGAATTTTCACGCACTAGAGTCTAAACCTTTTGGACTTATAAGTTATGGTTCAATAAATCAATCTGCAAGTTATTTTTACTTGTAAAACGGATCAACGAAGTATTGGGCAGTATCTATTAACATACTTTTAGCGACTTATTTGACGCGCTAAACTTAATGTGAACTCATGTTTATTGGAACATAATCTATAGCCCTATACATTGTAGTTAGTGTCAATAAAATATATTATATTTGGTTTAGTACAGAAAAGATGTAATCACCAATCGGTGGAAATCGTCCAAAAAACAATAAGTTGTATTTTATTTATTTAACTTTTAAACGTATAATAGAATATTTTAGAACAAACTCATTAGGTAATAAAAAAGGTGGAAAATTATGTTTTATCACCTATACATTTTTAAATAAAAATAATTTGCAAATTTTCGTGAGTTTGGTAAAAATTTTAACTGAAAATGCTTATAAAAATAATCGTGCTTATTGATATTATCTTTAATATTTTCAAATGGCTAGAATATAACAACTTACAAGGAACCATATAGATACATACTACATTTTTAAGCTTTTTGATCGATAAAAAAAATTTCTATCGACATTTATAGAAAAAAATACTTAATAAAGTTTGAATATTTTAAGTGTCTACAGTAGGCATGTCAAACACGCGGCATCCGTCTCATTTTCTTTGGCCCGTGGATAGAAATATTAATGAACAATTAATTGAAAAAAAAATCATTTCCTTTCGTGTCACAACTATGTTAATGAGAGACTGAGAGGTATTCATTATGTTACTTTTCTGTATATCTTCTGATAAACTGTAATTGAATACCTATAAGTATTGAATAACATTTTTTTATCGATAACTTTTTATGCGTGGCCTACATAGTAAGCTATTCAACATATTTGGCCCAGTTAATACTTTGATTCGGCCATGCTTGGTCTACAGTTAAATTTTCAATCCTTATAAGTATGAATATTAAAAACTTTTTGAATTGTTAACTACAAAACTGTTTGATAGTTTTTAAAATATAATATAATATTTAAATTCGTCAACATCAATATCAATTTATTATAAAAATCTATTGTGATTATGTATTTCATTTTTTTTTAATTAACTAGATCCAATTTACAATCAGAACCTATTCATTTTTTCAACTATAATTCGCTTACACAGATATAAAAAAACACATTATTGTAAATTCAATATTATACATTATACATTCATGATTCATCGCTTCGCTCAGAGTCAAAATTTATATTGAATTACAAATTTACAACTCCCTAATACATTTCCACTAACCATAACAAAAAATTATTGCATTCACGAAAGTCACTTTTACAATATTCCTGTAGTTATTCTAACAACTTTCAAACATTAAATTTCTCGTACAATATTAATAAATGGTTCAATATTTTCAAAATGTACCTATTGAATAAAAGGAATCTGTTAACAAAATTAATAACTACTAGTCTTCGTTAATATGAATAGCTTTGAATTGCAGATCATAATAATATTATAAGAAATCTATAGACATAATAGTTGTTATAACCACAAACCACGGGACGGTTGAATAATACGGTTCTCCATATGGTATAAACTGGACATGGCTGTTTAAGCCCAAAATCGTAAGTACCATTCTCTTTTCAGCCAATTCACTTTTTGACCAAACCAAAAAGTTTGATAGGTATCTATTTTCTGTTTTAAACAACGAAAATAATTAAAAATATAAGTTGTATAAAATGTATTTAGGTAATAATGAATATATAAATTAATAATAATAATATACGTACCTATTTTTTGTCAATAATCATTGGATCAATATCTTCTACAGTTATTATAAGTAAGTCGTATTGGTATCTACTTTATTTTATACATAATATTACAAAAAATTATTAAAAATATAAATTATATAAAATGTTTCTATTTACGTTTTGTTATTATAAACTGTCATTATAAATATTATATTATAGGTTTTAATAATTTCTTAATTTATAAAATAAAGTAAATATTAAACTTTTTGCCTTTTGGTTAGGCCGAAAAGGGAAGAGTATGTTTTTGGTCGAAATGGATATAACCCTATAAGCTAATGATGCTTTAATAATTTTTTTTTAAATACCTACAGACAATATTTAGTTATGAGATCTCTATAATCTGCTATCAGATTGTAAGCAAGTTTTAAATTTTAAATCAATGATCATTACTTTGTATCAAAGGATATTTTGCATATTAATTATCTATTTTATATCTCTTATTAACAATAGAATTAACCATACTTTCATTGGTCAAGAAACCGGTATGATGCCTTACCATTAACAGTTTTGGTTTTATATTGTTTTACGTACTTTTATATTTTACGTACCTAATCGTATTTATAAAAATCAATGTACTTAGAATTAAGTTTGTGACCCAAAAAAACAAAAAGGCACATGTGCATTATTTTTTACATATATGAAGTGTTAACATAATACATATTTTTATTTCACACCTGTTGTTTAAAACGAATAAATAATTGTATGCATGTACCTATCAATAATGGCGCAACTACAACTGATGGTGCCCTACAATATATTATTTTTATCAAAGAACATTATGTACACTTATTTTATAGATTGAAATATTTTATATTTTATACTTATATATTAAAATACTTCAACTATTTGCATAATATGTAATTACATATATAGGTAAGAGCCAAGAGGTGACATTAACAAAGTAGTTTATAAATAATTTATATAATTTAAAAAAACATTAATACTGTTTGTCTGTCTGTCTATAATAACATTTATAAAAATAATGTTTAGTTTATTCAACTGTACTTCAGGGGCGAATGTTGACTGGGTGAGTACCCTAGCTCCTCCCAAAAACATAAAGTACATTAAAACTGTTCTATCTACATATATAAAAATAAATGTTTGTCTGTCTGTCTGCGTGTCCTTTATGCATTCCTAAACGGCTGGACCGATGTTGAAGAAATTCGGTAGAGAGATAGATTAGACCTTCGGGCAGAAAATAAGCTAATTTAAAAAGGGAGAGGACCAACCCCGGGAGGTGTCGAGATTTCCTGGAAGTTTTTGTTTATAAATGGTTGCCATGGGTTTTAAAGCTATTACTATTATTTTAAACATATTATTCATATTATAGAGTTAGCAACGAAGTGCACGGGAATACGGGATCAACTAGTTTACATATGAAAATACAATACTGTGGGATAAATAAGTATAAATCTCTCTCAAATCAATTTAATTAGATAATAACGCGTTCTGCCAGGACATTGTATGTATTTGTATCTAAATATAAGTGCAAACGACTTAAAGGTACCTACAACCAACACTATATTTCCATATAGGTAAAAGGTGTATCTATATAATGCTTGTACAGTATACACCGTATATTGACACAAATTAACTGTAAGCTCGAGTATAATAATATAATACATACAATATTGTAGTAATATTATTATTGGTGCCTATAATAGGCTGTATTATGTAATATTATATACATACTATATAATAGTATATACGATGGATTTAAATACCCAGCGCGGTAGACTATATCTATATAATCGGCTATCGAGGTTTACAAGGTACCTATAGGTACTTATCTATACTTACCTCTTATATATAATATTTGACGATGATGGTTGGGTAAAAGACGTGGGTTGTCCTACATACCATTAAAAGATCGGTACACCTTACATATGTGTGACGATGTATACATACCTATTATATATGTGAAAGTCCGAATCACATATAAAACGTTATTATGTATAAGCACGTGTAACATATTATTTTAATGCGGTATACGGGAAAAATAAGCTCGATCACAATAAAGAACGATTTGTACACGACTCGTATATGTACGAAAATGTTGTTCAAAACATATTGAGATACTTTATATTATTATATACGTTTATACCTATATATAGACGTACACGTGTCTGTTTACATATATATATATATATATATATATAATTGGATTGTTACACTATACGTATATGTATATATACATAATATATTACCATTTACCAGCCTGTAGGTACATTTTACGTATATTGTATAATATTATATAGATACTAATTTCCAAATTAGGAGTAGTTATAGTTTATACACTCTCCTCTAGCTGCAATTGTGTTGGGATTAAATGACAAGTTATTATTATTATTGTTATTATTGTGATCGTTTTTATTTTATCATAAAATATAATATAGTTAACTAGACATATGGTATGTATCTATAGGTATACACGTAAATAGTCGTTATGTGTACGTTTACAGCTGCGGTCTATTAAGTACAATACATAATATAAATACCTGTATCTATATAGGTAGGTAATAGACATAATAATATGTAATATATCATTCGTCATTTTGATCATATACATTATACAAAATAGCTAACGTTTATTGTTTTTTTATATATAACGCTATTATAGATATGTTATAACTTATAGATAGTAGATACCTATTCATGTGGACCTGTATGTTGTATGCGGCTTATTAAAACGCCCATAAACTTATTTTTCAAAACCACAGTACATTATATACATATGAGGTACCTACGTATCGTATACATACTGCATATTTTTTTTAAACACTATCATCGTACCTACTATATCAATAAATGTTTTTTTTTCGGAAAAAATGAATACTTCTATATCAACAGGTGTTATGTATACCATTTAACAATTTAACTAAACTGTATATTAAATAATATATTATCTTACGTAAATATGAGTGGTATATTGGTACTGTGACAAAAAACTTAACTTTTTTTTTAATTGTCCAACACGAATATCGAAAATTATGTTAAACTACGTTTTAAATCTAAAACTTAGAGCCTACTAACACTTACGTCTGATTCACATACCACAGAATAACCAGAAGGAGCACCTTTTGAGTTTAAGATGGGTTCTTATGGGGCACAGATTTGCAACACCTGTTGGAATATCAGTGTTGCCGATAGAAAGATAATTTTCATTATTCTTTGTTTCTTGCGAGACTGTTATTCCGAACAGAGGCAATTAGCTTTATCCTAACAAACTTGTAAGTTGCAAAGTAAAGTTGCAACTTGCAAATGCATGTAAGCATTAGCAAATCAGCCTGACCAGACACAAAGAATTTTACATTTTTGTTATATTCATGGATCCACTGATATTCCAACAAATTAAACAGATAAATTAATAATTATAATAATAGGTATATCAATATATAATACGGTATCATGGTGCAGATATCGTGTCGATGAGCCTATACTCGGGTCGATTCGAAAACGAATAACGCACAAGACGACAACGTATGGCGGTGGCAAAGCTCTCGTTTGGTGCACGCCCTCGGAAATGAAAGAAGAAACACGGTGTGCGGTGGAGGGTGTATACCTTAGAGGCACGCGGTAACATTTCATTTACTAACAACGTCATTATATACACCTCCGCCCGACACACACCAACCACTACCACTGACGTGGAAAAGGTACGTTTTTGTGCGTACATTTATGTACATATAGCCATTTTTAGCTTCCCTCCCTCCCCCTCCCCTCACATCACTCCTCGTCCACGTCCACATCCGCCACCGCCACCACTACCACCACCGGATATATCGCCCGCCGAATATAATCATAGTAATAATAATAACAATAACTGGGAACGCGTCGAAACATAATGGCGTAATCACGCCCGTATATATATGTATCATCATGTATACATATATATGTTATATATTACATTATATACACACGAGACGAGACGACCGTTGGCCGCGGCGGGAAGGACGAAGACGACAAAGAGGGTAGTTGCGAGAGGAAGTTAGAGCGGGGGGGGGGGGAGTAAACGCGTTATCAGAAAATGAGCCTTTCCACCGTCTCCACCCCCGCCGACGCCGAGTGCACAACGGCGGCGGGGAGACAGTTCGGGAAATTGGAATAAGAAAAGTCGGGCGTAAATGAAAGATAGTCGTGTACACGCTCGGCCCTCCCCACCTCCGGCCAACCGCCCGAGGGTTCTTTCGTAACATTATACTACGTGGAAAATATCCGTTCTACCGAAAACACTAATTTCCCTTTTCAAAAATTGCCTCGACCCAATCCTTGTTTATCGTCGTCCCGCCGCCGCCCGCAGCAGCACTCTTCTGCAGTAGCAAATACGTATTATATAATACCCCTATTTTATATTTATGACGACACTACGACGGCGGCGGGGGCGGGGGGAACCGTGGTTATTATTATATTTCGCCACCGTCACGTCATTATGTTAATAGCGGGTCCACCTCCCCTCGCACAAACCGCTCCCTCTCGGCCACCGGATGACCTATAAAGTGTACATATCGCGCGCGTATTATTATTATTATTTATTCATATATATTTGTTTACGACAAAGCACAACTTTAATACGACGACGCTAATCCGATAAACTGAACGTAATGTGTGTGCTCGTGAATACGTTATAATGTATATGTATTATAATAATATATACTACCTATATTATACTTTATGGTTTATGAGACTCGTAGAAACGGTTTTACGGTTATCATAATAATAATAATAATAATATTGTACAAACGAAAACGGATGTACGGAGAAACACGCGGAAAAAATGGCGTACCTACCTACATTGAACCTTTATAATATTTATTATACATAATATTATTACCGTAGCAGCAGACTCGTTTTAATATTATATCGTTAGATGTCCTGTCCACGTCGTCCTGCACGAGGAAAACGCACACTGCATGCGCCATCTGCTGGACCGAAAAAGAATAATATGCTTTTACGTCTCGTCCGAGGATAAGATACATATTATTATTAATATTATAATAATTACTATTTTTCTCTACACCGTGATACGAGGTATGGCATTGGTAAAGCGTGGGGAGGGGGCATATAAAGGTTCACTGTGTGATCTATCGAGAAAACGGTAAATAACTAGTTAAATAAAAATTATAAATAAATATGTAATATTATGTAATAAAAATGTAATTCAATGAAAAAATTACAATATACCTATTTAATACATTACCTATAGTTTTTTGTGTCTAAAAAACAAATAATACAATTAGTATTGGTCAAAAAATATAAATTATGTTTAAAATATGATAATTGTTACAATATTTTAAATCTTCAAAAAAATGTATAAATAAATTATTCCGACTGTTTATTGAGCGGTACCAACATTCAATTAAATGGCGTGGTAATAGATTTCCATTAGTCTCGACTAGAGAGCTTATAATGTATATAGGCTCTCTAGTCCCGACTATCCATCAACGTGACGAGAAGGCGATCGTTAGGTACCTACAAATATTTTGCTTGATGTTGAAATGTCGGTGACGCACGTAAGTATTATTATTAATTCAGACACGTAACACGCTCAATGTTTATAACTTATAAGACTTTTGTAGGTATAAATAAAAATATTACAGTTAATACTTATATATATTA
The DNA here is from genome assembly GCF_019925205.1 of Metopolophium dirhodum. Lineage (NCBI taxonomy): Eukaryota > Metazoa > Arthropoda > Insecta > Hemiptera > Aphididae > Metopolophium > Metopolophium dirhodum. Next base: position 10,214,377 of record NC_083568.1, read on the forward strand.
ACTTGAAAGTATTATATACTTTGTACCGACCGAAGTGGATTTATAAATTTATAAATCCACCTTGGTACCGACGCACCGACGTCCTCCTCAATTTTTATAATTTTGGTTTTTTTTTTGGTTTTGTTAACGAAGATATCGCAGATATCTATATTATAACACAGATATCAGCGGAAAATACATAGTTTTATGTTGTTACCTCCATGGCTCCATATAATATCATATTATTAAATATATAATAATATATTATTAAATCAGCTGCGTATTTTGCATAATTCTTCACATACTATATTATAGTCGCACTGAAAAATCGTGTTTACACATATTGTTCAGATTGAAATCTTGGAGAAACAACATAGGCCAGCATCGGCCGTAGGTAGGTATATTATTAACAACATATTATTATTATAACACATAAAATATAATATAATATCGTACCGCTTATTTATATTTGACAATATGTATTATGTATGGAGTTCTCATAAATCTCGGATACACACTATAATATTGTATGTTATATAATAAATTATAATATGATGAAACCGTCACACCGTTGACTTGAATTCTATAACTAGAATTTATAACTATACATAATTTCAATACCGTCAGTCGTCACGCATCATGGCGGTGGCAAAAATATTTTCTACTCGAATATAATAGTATAACATAACGTACACGGCGAGAGATTTTTATATATTTATGTGTGTAGAATATAATGTAAGCCATTGTTGTTCTTGTAGTGGAATATACCTACCCACTTTTTTATTCAGCGCACTTGAGAAAAAAACATGCGACCGACTCCGAATCGTGCGCGTTTCCGCAATCACGAAATTCTAATTTCAAAACCGTGCAAACTTTAACAATAACGCATTATATATATATTATCATACGCGTGTACTATGTATCATAGGGTGTAGGTACCTTGTATAATATGTATGGTATACGGCGAAACGATAAAAAACGCGTGAGAAGAAGTATGTATTATTTTTTAAATACAAAACAAATGCATATACGTTGGGTAAGTATATACCTAGCTACTAAGCAGGCACACGTACCTACATATGTACCTACAAAGTAAAAGCAATTCGAATACCGGGTTTATGTGTATACAATTATATACCTACTTATAATTGTTAATAACACTTCTATATATATTTCCAAACGAGTAATAGTAACAGACGCCAATTTCGTATACATACATTTAAGAAACCGTTTAAGGACGGTTTGACCGGCAATAATGTGTGCGTATAACAATTAATGGTCGTCTACTCGTCTACACTCATCTGTCTGCAGAGTGCACACTATGATATCTGGTCATGATGTTATAGGTATTATTATGCCTATATATTACTATGTTCGTATAAAGTAGTCTTTGTCTTAAACATATTAACCGTTCGAGCTGAATTTGCATGGACGACTATTGTAATAGGTAATACTGTAATAGTATACAATATATTGTAGCTTCATATAAACCATACAGGTAACGCGCCAAAGATATTTATAGTTATTTCTAAATTGACATTCCGAAAGTGCTGTTGAATTTCAATAAACCAAAATACTTGATAATATATAATGTAGATTCATTTTATGTACATAATATATGTCGACTTTTAAAAACTCTACATTTGCCATTTTTATATCATAATTTAATCAATAAATTGGTATCTAATGCTAAATTCACGGCCTTACCTGTATAATGTATATTTGATGATGACAAAAATAAAATTATACTCAACAATTACATGATCAAAACAGATCAGCAAACAATATACCCGATCCACTATTTTATTATTTAACTAATTATTATAGTAATTATAGTAGGTAATACATTATAATATTTCGTATATATTTCTGATTCTGAACCACAATGAATAAACACACACAAAATTATCATTTCTTCCTCAATCCGTTTAAAATCTAGCAGACTGCAGCTTTTAAAATACGTCTCATTAAAAATGTATTTAACTACCTATAGTGGCACAATTATTACTAAGCTCTTTTTATGACCAAAATAGACTTTTTATATTATCTTATTACCTAGTAAATCGGATGCGGGTAATATCACGGTCATATTCTATCGTTAATATAAATCTCATATAGGTACACCTAACCTACCCATGGCGATTAATATTTTAAATTATTCGAAACTTACGGTTTTGTAAGGAATAAGTGCATTTTAATCGCCAATAGGTGTACTATTTAATAAGCGTATATAATATAACGTAGGTGTATATTATTAGTTATCATCCCGTCGTTTCAAACATATATATGAAATCGAACGAGCTAATTATTATTAGTAGGCAGCGGCCACCGTGTGAAATAAACGCATTATACCATTTATACCTAAGTATACTACCGGTGACCAAACGATATAATAGGTATGTATAATAAACTATATAATATGTTTACAGTCACATGATTATAATAATATATATTATAGCATTACATATTAATAGTTCATTTACGTGTCGTCGTCGATAAATAAAAATCGTCGTCGATTAGCGGATATAATATAACATGATAATAAAATCACGGCATGAACACTGTTGGCGATTGGCGAATGATGTTCACAAAATAATAATAATATATTATGTTTCATACCGTATATTATTGGTTTCGAATTCGAGGCGGATTCTGTTCATACGTAATAATAATAATAATAATAATAATAATAATAATAATAATAATAATAATAATAACAATAATATATTACATTTTCGTTGTCCAAACAAATGTATAGGTACAGGAATTAACGGCCGGAATTAATGACCGCCGCGACCCATACACAGCCGACGACTATTGACTATGCACCGTGGAGAATGAAGAGATGCACGAACCGATTTATACAAATAATTTATTAATAAAAATATTCGTTATTATATTATTATTGTTATTACCTATATTGTGTACAGCATAATAATAATATATTGTCTGTATTTTATTGTAGTATGGCCAGCCCAAGCAGATATAATATTATATTGGTCGTAGGTAGATGATACGCGAGACCGTCTTGTAATGTAGGTACCTATATACGTTAATATTCAGACTGCGACCGACCGGTCAGCCGCGACGAGCGGGAGGAGAAGCCCATGAGAATACGACGACAAGAAAGTAACTCGCCGTCGTATGACAACGCGTGGCTAATTGGATCGATAAATCGTATAAACGATGTACGCACACACACAAACACACACACACACACACACACATATATATTAATATAATAATATATAATATGGCGACGATTGCGATCTTTGGCACACAACGTCACCGCGCCTGTGAATTTTATTGTTTCGATTGCAGTTAGAAGCAACTCTGCGCGTATTAAATACTATACTGGTACAAAGTATACATATTATTATATTATATTCAATATCGTATTATATTTGTACACATACGAGTGCACGTATTATATTATACCAAATATACTGGAATACCTATATAAAACGGTTTTTTTTTCGGTCCCCGACTCGAGCGGGAAGAGTGATGACGGACGGACGGATGAGGTAAACCAAACAAAAAATAAATAATTGAATACCGTCTTCGGACTTGATTTTTAAATAATTAATGCGCGCGCGTCATATGTGTACACCCATGTGCCTTATAATATAATATATTTTACAATATCCCATGCTCTCCTCGTTCTTTTATCTTAAAATATTACCTACCTATACGAATAAACGATTAAAACGTGTTTTCGGACGCTTTGCTAGATTATTATTTTTACGACAAAACGATTTGTTCGGGGAAATAACTAAAAAAAAATATCCCATCCAAAGGCAAGAGTTTTCTAAAACCATGATGTGGCACCGTATCGACACATTTCAATAATACTGAAGTATGAATACTAGCACAGTAGCACCTTATAACTTTGCTCACAGCTGATCCCTGTGAACCATGAATATTATTAGTCGAAAACAGTCAGTCCTAATAGCTAGTCCAGTAAACGGTACATTACCTATATATTACAGTGATCCCAAAACGGCAAAACAGATATAGACATTTTTTAACATCTAAAATAGTGTCCTCAATTAGTTTAAAACTTATTTCTCATAGGTATACATACTGAAGACGTTCCGTTTTCGTCGAGCTGCTGCACAATATATCATAATAATATATCACTGAACATAGTCATACGTATTTCGATGCAGTATAGTATATACCTACTTACCCATGAGATATATATATAATAATATCAATATGTATACATTTCGTATAAATATATTATAATATAGGTACGGGGGACGAGGTGGCCGAGCGGTATAACGCGACGGATTCGGCACAGCCGGTCCGAGTTCGATCCTCGACCACTGGGCGGCATTTTTCTCCGTGCAAGTCACGGTGTCCGGAGAACAAGTGCCGCCATCCCCCCACCCCGGGGCACGGCAGAAACCTACGGGTGCCCCATTAGAAATTCTGCCAAACACAACACACACGTGTACCAACCTACCCAATATAAAACCTACCAAACCTACCCAATATAAAACCTACAGTACCCTCCCCACACCCAATGGCCTATGTTGCCACGGGTTACTCAATAAAAAAAAAAAAAAAAAAAAATATAGGTACACGGTAAGGATCGTATTATCATATTACGATTATTGTGATCCGCGCGCATTCCAGCAGCCGGGTAATTAGTATTTCTGCATATATTTTAACTAACGCGCGTGTACACCTACATAGGCACTTATACTCGTAAGTCGTACTTACAAACACGCGGACGATTAGCGATCGGAAAACGGGCTGGCTCGCCTATTATAATACACTGTTTACGTGTTCGACTATTGCACCAACAATAATAACAATAATATTTATTATTGTGTCCGCAGCGGCTTGCAGCTATATTGCCTATTACCCCGCACAATAAAATATACGTCCTCTGCGCGTAGGTATACGGCATCAGCGCATAATACGGTGGGAAAAACAATACAATATAATATGCCTGCCTACGTGTCGTGGCTAATTAATTGCTATTTTCCATCGTGTATATGTATACCCATATGATACGTATGTACCCATAATATTATGTTTGCTGCCTCGGTATATTCGCGAGTCTCGGCGGCGGTGGCGTCGGAATCGTGTGTGACCGGTATGATCGTATGAGCGGAATTTCTGCTCGAAAACGTAACAAGTCCCGGCCACGTACAACAATAATAATATAATATATTATTATATGTACATATTATACAAACGTGAGATACTTGCGAACCGTATGCGCGCTCAATGCGTACGGCTAATAGGTACTAATAAGCAGCGCAAGACATACGTATAATTATTATTATTGTGCATATAATATATATATATATATATTCGTCGTTATTATCGTGATTGTATACTGTATACAGCGTGGTAAAATATAACACAGTATAAATACCCGTATACGGAAGGATTCATTTAACGTAAGACTATACACTCTATATTTCAGAAGAAACTAACGATTTTGAAAATATTTCTTTCATAATTTGAAGTCGTCAAAAACATTTTTGGGAAAAATTATATTTTGAAAGGTCATTTTTGGTGTAAAAGAATATTTTAAGTCCGAACTTCTACGATTTTTGAAGAGAGTTTGTCAAAATATATAGTTTTACATATTTGTTGATTGGTAGAAACTAGAAACATGATAAATTAATACATATTTTGTTCGAATTGAAGCAACAAGGTGGGGGGCAATTGTAGGTATTTGATATGGTAAATAAGATTAATTATGATTTGTCTTGTATTGTATTTTATTATTTCTAAATAACCTGTTGTTTTAAAAAAATAAAAAATATTTTATATAGATCATTTTACATTTACTATTTTATTTTACCATTAAAAACGATGTTATTCCTAATACATTTTGTAAAATGAATGACATCCCCCCCCCCTCCGGAGAAAATAGTGGCCGTCCACAGCTGAGCTTCACTTGATAACGATGTAAATTATAATATAGGAGTACCTTATCTAGTTAGTATAGATATCTGTGATATAATGTCGCGTATACGGATAATTTTCCGGGCGTGATGTCCGAAGGAACTCCGACTTTTCACACTCGTCCCGTACGTCTATTATAGTGGGTATAGATGCTGCACGTTTAGGTATAATACATTAATACCCATTATAATATTATTATAATATGGTTGTGAGAATGAAAAAAACCGTTTATTGTTATCGTTCACGCACATATTATATACTTACTGCATGAAGAGATACGTAAAATATACGAGTATACGTCTTATATATAGTGCATAGCGTGGTATACGTTGTACTTATGCGATCACGTGACCAACGACTAAACGAATATAATATGATATAATGTTATATGAATGCGTGTACACATATTATTATAAAAACGATTGCCCGGTCGGCCCGGCAAACGGTGACAGATGCTCGCGTACGATGATTTACAGCCTCTCCGCCGCTGACAGCAGCCCGAACGATATTTATTGATTTTTAATAGTGCCGCTTTTTAACGCGTACACAGCCGCCACCACCACCGCTGCCTGCGACGACGACGACGAAAGAAATGTTTTTCACTTTTATATTATACTATTACACTATTATATTATATTACTATACGCGTGAGTGTATATCATCGTGTATTACGACGACGTGGTGGCAGACGCACACTGTACAAAGAGAGAAAACACATCATATATAGACCCTAAAATTATAAATTGTGTACGCTGGAGGTAGGTACATAAAATGTGTACGGTAAAGTCATCGTACAGGCCGCTGTCTCCGACTCCTCCATATTATAGCGTGTATATATGTAATAGCTTAGCTAAGACCTAGCTGCTAGGTGCTATATCATCGACATTTTTGTTCCTATACTCGTCATGTATACGAGAATGTCCTGCAGGGTACTTGGAACACTCGAATATATCGGTGATATTATTATTATTGATCATCACGCACGAATATAAAATTATTGGCCAGCGAAGTGGACTACAGCAGGAAGTAGGTGTCCGTGTCATATTATAATTGGCACACTAATATTACATAATATAGGTAATATACTAATATATTATTAATTTATTGTATTTTTATAGTCGGCTGATATAGGAACAGTCAAATGGGTCTGTAAAACTCGCGGGGTACTCGTCGAGATGGCACGAAGACATCGTAGCCTGCACCACCGTCGGTTTGATTCAACAATAATCATTAAAATATTGAGGTAAGACACTGCAGTCAGAATATTATATTATTACTAGCTGAATTACACGTCGTTGCCGGGTTTAAGTATAAAAAATGTCTACAGCCCAACTTTAACCGGACGGCCGCAGACCAAGACAGACGATTAATTTTAATAGGTATATAATACAAAATAATAATGTATGACAACAATCTTATTACAAAATTACCCAACTATAACTAAAGCTACTTCATTAGTAGTTGCAGCATTGTAACAGCCTTTGTGTCCATTAGCAGGTTTTCTATCAGCGTGAATAACCACCTGAAAATTAGTATTATTTTGACTTGGTTCATAGTGCCAATGTTATTTTTATAATCAATTGTGGGATTATATGCTAGACCAGATAATTTCTTAATTTTCCATTTGCGTAAATTAATTTTAGTCGGAAACCCTAAAGTTTCTTGGTGTTTGATTGCTTTGTACTTTGTTATAGTTTTCTTAACTTGGTTGATTCGAGTTTTATCTGTATATCTAGCACGGCGACGCATCTTACTTTTTTTATTAATTTTATTTTTCTTACTATTTTCTGTGACACTAACATTATTAAAAATAGATAAATCGCCCTCTGAAGTAGTAATTAAATTTACTGCAACATTATGAATATTAGGAATAGATAAATAAACATCAAAATGACCACTATTAAAATTTCCAGTTTGACGCAATCTTTTTACTGGGAATGTATCTACACCAAATTTAGCATAAAGATTATTATTATAATAAATTTGAAATAAAAATGGGAAAATATTTCCAGTTGCAACCAATTCGCAATAACCACCGTAGACAGTAGGATTGACCATTTCACGAACATAAGCCTCAGCAGTGGAAAAGTTGTCACCATTTCAATTGTAAGACATAGTAATAAAGTTATTCCAATTATCAGACACATACGAAACAATCGTATTTCGGATCTCCTGACATCTTACTTGAGTGTTAAACAAATGAAATGATATTGAACGGAAAAGGCAGGCACCATCACCGATAATTGGTACAACTATTTGAGGTGTCAACATTCTATTGACAAAAATGTCTTCAATCGATGACATTTTTAAAAAAATGTATTCAATCGATGACATTTTTAAAAAAATGTATTCAAACAATTAAATTGAATAAATATAATATTTTAAATAATTTTCCAACGTGTTCCGGGTAATCTTTATACTTAAAATGTGATCTACCTACATATAATGTACAGCTAGAGGCTCACGGCTTATTTTTCACTAAAAATATATTACGTATTATAATAATAGATATATTGGTCAATATTTTACGTCATAAGTTTAGCGGTTGCAGCCGTGCTATATATTACTAAAACGCATACAATGTATGATGAATAATGTAATAAAAATATATAACGTATTGTAATAATAGGTATATTTGTGTTTTAATATTTTACGTCATATATTTAGCGGTTGAAGCCGTGTTATAATACGTATTAGTAAAATACATATAATGTGTATCAGAACGTATCAGTAGAGCAGTGAGCCTCGGACTCGTGAGTAAGTCGGTAGACAAATTAACTGTCGTAAAGACTGTGAATAGTGTATATGGTGTAAATGATATAGGAAACGCCGCGACGGCATGGTGGATCGTAACACGTTTATCGCATAAAGGTACGGCCCCACTGAACGCGATTTGCGATTTTGCGTTTTGCGATTGCGTTTTGCGTTTTTACGATTTTATCAAAACTATAGAATAACTATGACATGGCCACACTGTCAGCGTTTCGCGTTTTGCGTTTTACGATATATCGCTTTTAACGCAAATAAATCAAAATAGTTTGTTTTCATGCGATTAATCGCTCTTGAAAAGCCCACGATGTCGGTTGATCCAGAAAAATTAGCTGCAGCAGTTTTTTTAAAAGAACCAATCTGGAACCCTCGCCATGCTGGTCATAGAAGTAGGACCATTATTCAACAGTGTTGGTCTGATTTAAGCAAAGAGATGATTGTAGATGATAAGTAGGTACAATGCAGGTTATATTACAAAAATAAATACAAAATTTATCCAAGTTCACTTTATTTTAATATTTCACATATTACGTATATTGGCATATAGCTTTATTTATTAAACACTTAAAAGTAAGTATAAGTTATATAAACTTATAAGGAATAAATAATTAAATAATATTATAATTTATAAGCAATATTGCAAACTTTATAAAAAGTATAGGTACATCGTACATCAGTCATTAGGTACCTATTGGTATTACAATATAATATTATTCTGATACTTATAGCTTATTGAACATATACAACCGTCAACCATATACATTGATTATAAATAAAAATTATTAAAAATTATTATTAATCAATAAAATGTATACATTAGTACGTATAAACTTACTATAAATTATAAATTATACTATAATCAATTACACAGTACACTAGTTAAAATAGTTAAGAATAGGTTGATAGGTACTCGATAGAATATTATAGATAGCCGATTGGGAAATTACATTTGAATCAATTGAATAAGCTTACCATATGTAATTATTCTATTTTTAATAATAAAGTCGAAGTCTAATATACGAGCAGTTACTTATAAATTATAATGTACACAAATACAAAATATAAATAATCCAGACCTACGGTTTAAATGAAAATAATGATTATTCCAGTTTATTTTTGGTTTTAAAATAGTAACACGATTTGATTGAAATTTAAAATTGACGAACAATTACATCGTTGCAGTATATTTCACTATAGGTAAATAAGTTTAATAACGAAATAAAGTAAAAAAAAAAAAATGATCAAATATAATAATACCTAGGTAGGTCCCTATCCTATAGGTATTAAACGTTTTAAAATTTAAAAAATAAATTGATACCTGTGACAAAAGTCAAATAAATATTTTAAAAATGTAATACCTATCTATATCTATATGATATTATCAAAGTTACATTATCTACCTACTGTTAAATATAGTCCATTTGCCAAGGAACTGAACCATACTCACTAATAAAATAGTTGGCGAATATTTCTCTAGTGTCTCTGGCATCTGTACTAAATCTATTATTTCTTCTGCCGTCAGAGATATTAGCAACTTTTTCTTCAGATAAATTTTGAATAATATTTTGTATTGGTTGTTTATTATGCGTTAATACTACATTGTGCAATATGCATACTGCTTTTGTAATTATAATAGCATTTTCAATATTAGTTTCGATGGCTTTATTTAATATTCTCCACTTCGAGGATAGAATACCAAAAGTATTTTCAACTGTGCGCCTTGCCCGAGAAAGTCTGTAATTAAATACTTTTTTTTTATTATTATTTATGAGTTGTTTGCCAGGATATGGTCGTAATATATTAACTAATAATGGAAATGCTTCATCGCCTATGAATGTGTATGGTACTTTGATGTTGGTATTTGGAAGTTCTGCATTATTAGGAATATTCAGTTTTTTATTTTGAAGTTTTTTGAAAAATTCTGAATTTTTTAAAACTCCGCCGTCGCTTTCCCTGCCATACGCACCAATGTCAACCATCACAAATTTGTAATTTGCATCAGAAACAGCAAGTAGATGTATAGAAAAAAAATGCTTGTAATTGTAGTACATTGAACCCGAATTTTGTGGCTGATTAATCCTTATATGTTTTCCATCGATGCTTCCAAGGCAATTCGGAAAATTCCAATTTTTATAAAAATTTTTGGAATTTGATTTCCACATATCAACTGTAGGTTCCGGCAAATAAGTAGGGAATAATTTATCCCAAATAGCACTACATGTCTCTACTACAATTTTTGAAATAGTAGTTTTTCCCATTCTAAAAGTGAAAGCTAAGCTTCTAAAACTACAACCAGTAGCCAAAAATCTAAAACATACATTTAAAGGTTAATAGGTTTTGAACTTAAACTAGTTGAACTGATATTATTGCAATTGAAATAATTTGTTTTACAATTAGACATAAGTAGTAACGTAGTTTAAATTTATGACATGTAGTTACACAAAAAAACAAATAAAAACTGATTATGCGTAAATATTCACGTTTTTCCTTTATTTTTTTATTTTGTTTTCCCCGACTCTTTTGAAGACTATTGAACATTTTCAATGTTTATATTATGATGAATAAAATAACTTATTTACCTATTACAATCTATAGCTATAAAAGTTGAAAATTGTATAAATGTTAACTACAAAATCCTTTTTTAATTTTAAATTTGATAAATTTTGTCAAAATTTGAACTTAAAATACTTATAAAAACTATGACTATGTGTGTTTTATTATTTTTCAACTGGTATTTTTATAATATCAGGAGCCTTGTATTAAATTTTCACGCTTATTGACCAAACAAATAAAATGTTATTGACATTTACAGAAAAAAGCTAAAAAAAAATTTTAATTTAAAATGTCTGCATACAGCTCAAACGAGTCAAAATATTTTGAAAATGTTATCAAGTATAGTAATTGATAAAATAAACATATGGTATAAATTGCAAGTATCTACAGTTAATAGTTTTTGAAGTATAACCAAATAAGAAAACACTATTTAAAAAATCGAGTGAATATCCAGAATATCCAATGTTGTAAAACTTTGAACTCCACACGATCATAAAAATATAATTTGACTTTCAGGTAAAAATTTTATTTTGATAAAGGTAAACAAACTTATAATGAGGATTCTTTTATTAAATTTTCAAATTTTATATTTAAAAAAAAGACAGTTATGAATTTCTAACTCAAAATAATTTGAGTGTGATTTTTACGTAGGTATTTTGTCAAAATTCGAACTTTAAATACTAATAAAAAAAAATTGTGAATTTATTTTTAATATTTTTCATCTTCCATTGTAGGTATATAATAGGTATACAATATATTATGAACCTTTATTAAATTGTCAAGATTTTTAACACAACGAATGGCATTTTATTGAAATATATAGAAAAAAAAAATAAAAAAATCGGAAACTTAAAATTTACATAATCAGCTAAAACAAATCAATACCGATTTTACGTAAAAAATCATGTTTTTCCTAATTTTTTTTTGTTTTTTACGTCGCTTTTGAAAACTACTGTGAATTTCCAAGCGTTATTTCGATTACTTATTTGGTACACTGCAGACACATATAAAAAAATAAAAAAACACACATCATCGCTTCGTTCAGAATCTAAATTTAAAATTTGATTTATTTTTTTTGGAAAAATTCAAAATACCAGTAGCCTATTAATTTTGTGAATCTGATTATAAGTACAATGTTGATAGATATATCGATATTGATGTAATTTTTATTAAATTTACCCAGGTTTTAAAACCGATATTAGGTACCGATTTTGAAAACTGGTTAAAATTTAAAACCGTTAAAAACCGATATCAAAACTGAAAACGAAATTGGAAAAAATATTTTCGGTTTTCAGCCCTGAATTTACCAATAATTATAATTGATTTTTAAACCGATTTCATGCCCTGCAGATTTTTAAAGAATTACATATATTTTTAAATAAAATATTTGTGACTGACTATATGCATTATAGCCATTATTTACCTATTTTCTATGTATAATTTTAGACAGTACATTAGTAATTTTAAAAACTAAATAAATATTTCTATTAGGTATATTGTTATTACATTTGTAATCAACTGTCATAATTTAATTATGTTTATATTTTTTTTTATGTGGCCTCCATTTAATATTAATTTACTTATTATTTTAATATATGACCAAGTTGGTTTTGAACATGTTTTGATACTTGTTTTAATTATTTAGAATTATAAGTAAAAAAAATGTAGGTTTTAATTTGATATTTACTTACCTCAGAGTAACTAAAAGCCTCTCTTCTGATGATATAGGCTTTCGGAAATTTGTTTCTGATTTTTGTATAGTATCTTTAATAGCATCAAGTACTATGTTGAAAGTTTCTTCATCCATACGGCAGTACTCAAAAAACTTGTCTGGATGCTTTTTTAGTTTAGAAAAAAGAGTATGATATTCACCTTCTTTTTCTCTATTTGTATTTAATTCATGTACCCATAAACGTTCTTTAAACATTTCAACTTTTGCTTCTATTGAAGCAGAACTTTCGGATAAAAGTATTTTACGCACGCGGTTTGAATTGAACGAAGTCATCTTGGCGATTAAAACCATTCGCCACAAAACAATAAAAACGCGGGACTGGCCCCACCAAAATCGTAAAAATCGCTGGAAAATATCGCTCGCATAATCGCTTGCATCGCAAATCGCGTTCAGTGGGGCCGTACCTTTAGAAATGTATTCTTATTTTTCGATAATGCAATATTTGTTTAATTTGTAGTCGATGTTTTCCATACAACTCATAAAATATAGCCTCGGAACAATACATATCTACACGCCGATAAAATACACACAAAAAAAGGCCAGAGTCCAGGTAGATGGAAACCCTCGGGCCGCCGTGACGTGCCTTACATTATTTCCTGTTATCGATCGACTACTATTGTTATTATTATATCAATATAGATATACAAATTACATGTAAAAAATTATTTTTACCGATTTCAACCCTTTAAAATCAAAATTTTGATAAATCCTTTCTTAGTGCCAGATGAAATTATTACAAAAATCTATCCTCGAAATTTCAAGTCGATAACTCAAATAGGTTCGGCTCTGCGTTGATTATTGGTAAAGTACACTTTCCTTTATATAAAGAGAGATATGCATATTGTTGATTGAATAATGATATTATTAATTTATCTATATTTGTGTTAAAGTGACTAGTATTTTTCGTTCAGTGTAGAGTATGTAGTAAACATTTTGCAAAGAATAAATACATCTTTAGCAATAGTACAAAAACTGTGCATCCAAAAGCTGTTATTTATTATCTTTTTTATAGTTTATGTTTGTTTGAAGTAATTTTTTTATAGCCATTCAGAAACTGATGAAGATGATGTATGTAAATCTATGAAGTTGAATTACCAGAGGTAAATATTATATATTTTAATTATAACCAACTTAATTAATCATGTATACCTATATATTTTTAGTTTGGGTGAAAATATAATATTTGATTTTTCGCCTACTAGCACAGTATCGACTAAGGTTGCCAAAGTTCTGTTTCAGAAAAATTAGTTAGGGGACTCCGTCCGGCCCCTGCGTCCCACGCCCAAGTCGAGCTCTGGCCCTTGAACAATTATTATAGTTATTATTAATTATTGTTATATTCATTTCTGAATTATCGCCTTTAATTAATGTCGAACCATTTCCATTAATTGAATTTTCAGGCGGAAGTGGACCCTTAGAGAAAACATTTTGAGCTGCGCTATAAAAAGTACCAAAGCCTTCTTTCATAGCCAATGAGTAATTTTTTTCCTGTAAAGAAACGTTTGAATCTTTTAAATGATCTTCTGCCTCTACTATTTTTTGTAACAGGCTCTGAATATCCCGATATATTGATTTGTATACTACGTTTTCTTGTAGATTCTTGGGTTGCTCTGGAAAAAAAAACATTTTAAACTATAAATTTATCATGAATTCTAATGTTTTATTTACCTCTTTTTTTCTAAATATATTTAAAGACTTTCCGTCCGTCAATAAAATTAGCATTGCGATTATACTGCAGATTTTCAGCATTTTCTGTATGATAAGTGTATGGAACATTCTTGTTTGAACAATGTCGGAACAATCTTCGTCAATCTACAATGAATTCAAAAACAATATTATTTCTAGCTATAAATTATTCGAAAAACAAAATATTTACGTACAGTTATGTATATATGTGGACAGCTATTATTCATAATACTTATTAATGACAAATAATCAATGACATGAATCGAAAAATAATAATATAAACAATATTATAATGCCTGACTACGTCGTGATTTGTATTATTCTAATAAATGATCATGGAGTGTTTTTCTGTTTTTAGTCAGAAAAATTAAAGGGACTCTATACCGACCGTTTTTTTTCGACAAAAACATACCAATCTTTTGTCCATCGTACCCGATGTACCTAATAGTGCGATAAGACATTAAAAAACTGATTTGAATTCATTATTATGTTTTCGTGAGATCGGTCACGCCACTTTTTCAAATTTTGGCCCCTAATTTTGATGTGAAACGGGAGTGAGGACGACTGTGGCGTAGCGAGTAGCATCCGTAAATACGCGGCCGGGGCTATACAGTATACACAGCGTAGCGTATTCCATCGCGTTTCTGACGCCAGTGGCGCCGAAGTACAAAATTAAATGTATGGTAAGGATCTCCGAACGCTCTAGTATAAGCCGCCCGGCCAACAACTGAGGATGCGACGTCTAAAGAGAACTTCATGAGGTGATCTTAATGGATTTGGTCCTCTCAATAAAAAAATAATGCATTTTTACCGCGAAAATGAAAGATTTGCAACTAGAAATTGTTTGGATGGTGTCTTATTGAAGTCAGTGAACAAAAAAGTTCGGAGGTGTGGGACTTCGTGTACCGAATGCGACCTATGCCGTCGCGTATATACGCAATAATAACACTCCGACAATAATATATCGAGTTCGAATTGGTTTATACAAATTGATACGATATTCGGGAGGTGTGTTATTATAAACCGTGTGAGATTACACGCTCCTGGACTATCTGCAGTATACATATATTATATATGTACATATACGTTCAGTATAATTCTGTTATATACAGTGTATAGCATTAAACCAATCGGATGTACATACAAATGCAGGTACGTGATCGCCGGCAGGCAGTGCCGCCGTTTGGTTTTCTTTCCAATTAAATAACGTCGCGTGCGTTTGATTTATAATTTAATTTGAAACTAATTAAACGAAAAACGGTCTCACCGCAAACGCCCTTTTCGTCGACCCTCCACCGCCGTCGCCACCGCATATTAACCATCGCGTCCATTCCACTAAAATCATAATATCATATTATTATGTTTTATTAACGAAACGCGTTTCCCGAGACAAATGTTTTCTCGGGCACACCACTCACATCTTTGATCGGAATTGTAATTACGTTCGGAAACTTGCGTACCGTGTTGTATAATATATGACATACACGCGGGTGCTGCAGCGCGTTGTCGGCGCTCGCGGCCATAAGTCGAGTTTATAGTGTTTATAGTTTACACGCGCAGTAACGTTTCGTATAAAATATAATATAATAGGTATATAGGTAGAAGCGAAAAGAAATTATATTAAGTTCGTTTGTGTGTATGTGTGTGTGAATGTACCTATACTTCGTCCTTCGGAACTCCGCATCGATTAGTTAATATATGGTTGGTACCTCCGCCAACTAACTCCTGGATGTTATACAGTTGCCTTTATGCATATTTAATTGTATGAATCATATAGCTATAGTTAATCAAAACGTATATAGACGTATAGTAAATAAACTTACAAAACACAATATGCACAATAATATAATTTGACTGATGAGAGAAACAATAAATAATATTATTTACTATTTAGTGATAAGAGTTATTAAACTGTGGCCTTCGGGTCGGTCGAATACGGAATATAAGTTATAATATAAGTACTTAAAATAATCACTTATTACCTGCAGGACTCAGATTTCTATGCATTTGCAATTTTTTTCGTAAAATGCTAACACGATGCTTTCCAAGATACAAATTTGTTTCAAACGTGTTTTCATTTTCAAATTTGTTTTCAAACGTTATTCTAACAATGGACGTTTTTAGGGTGTTATTTTATTTTAGGTTATTTTTAGTAATATAGGTAACAAAAAAAATGTAATATTATATTATATAGATAGATACATTAAAGGTATATTGTACTAAAATAACATATTATACGTAATCTGGTTTTTAAATAAAACGATTCACAAATTTATCTTGATTTCTTAAGAAATCCGGGGTCAATTCTCAGGAATTTTTTCAGGACATGATTTAGAGTTTTTGCAAATCGTTAATGTAGCAAATGCATTTTTCATATTTTTAAGGACATTTAAATCCGACCCCTAGACTAATCACATTTAAATGAATTGGTACGCTATAACAAAAATAGAACTGTGATTATTTGCTTTCTTGATATTTTTATTAATTTTATATTTTATATTTTGCTGTGTGCTCAATTTAATTAAATACGTGTTTTTTAGTATTATGAGTCGTCTCTTAAGTAATTTTAACAAATTTATTATTGTAGAGTACCTATCTGCTTTAAAACTGGACAGCTGATTAACCGATTGTTTATGTGATTGTGCCATTGTGGAGACTTTAACGATCGTTTAGAAAGTATATATATATATATATATATATACTGTATATATTGATACCTAAAATACCATTTTGTTCATTGGTGTACCTTGTGTGGTATCGTAGACATTTAAGGAGCGTATATTTTAATTCCATAAAGTGGAATTAATTATAACGAAGACCCATTGCCGATTGCCCTATACTGGCTGTACTATCAACATATCCGATAAACCCAGATCAAACAGTAGCTCATCTAGCTCCACCACTTCTGTTCCTGCAAGTCTACAAAAACAACCTACACATAATAGTATTTTTATGAAAATTTTTACTGATGTTAAATAGTACCAATTTGAAGTTCTATAACTTCAATTTCTAATACAACACAATATCGACGTCTATAACGTATTAACGCACAAAATAAACTGACATATTAAATTAATTTAATAATTTTCATTTTATTGTTGGTGAAAACATTTCTGATGATATTTACAGAAATAACTTTAAAAAACTGAGTTGGAATTATCTGAACAATAATTTCCATATAAACTCAATATTTCTTGGTCAAATATATCCTACAGAAATTTATAATTTAATTAAACAAATAATTGATAAAATATCTTCTTTTTACAATAATGGTTTATCAAACTTTATTAAAAAATATTAGCTTAATTCTATCTCATTACCACTTATTTTTCTTGGTTTATCCAAAACTTTAGAATGCATGTCCGAGAAATATCATTTAGTGATGCATTAATCCCCAGTTTAGTTATTATTTTTTAACAGTATTTACACACATATTTCGTCTTTGTATTCTATATGCCATGCGTGACCAAATATATTTTTAATTTCTACAGAGAAAATGTGTTAATTTATTATTGTGTTAAGAAATATTATAAAAGGTGTTATATTTCATGGTTGGTATCTAAAACAAAGTCATAAGATCTGGTGGGTTCTAGCTCGTCGTAATAATGAGCTTGAACTAACATTGAGCTTTTACCCCAAGTTCTAAATTGTTGTACCAAAATTACACACGATTTGTTTTATGTAACCATTTTGTAATGAAATGTAACCACTATAACTTTTTTTGTAACTTACAAGGTTATATCCACTGTGGAGGACGCACCGGAAGAATCGCAGGAATTAGATAGCTCGATCACCTCAACAGAATTCGTATCCGTAAAAGCCCTCCATAGCAACGAATATGAATAATTGAAAACCTGATTTTTCAACGTTTTTCGGCTAGATCTTCGACGATACCTATTGCACTTTCTATAAAGTTTCCACTTCTAAAATAATACAATAGTAGATAGATTTTCGGGTTGCCATTTTATATTACATCATAGTATAATACTATATAATATGATTATACGATAGCGTTCGCAGTTCAGTCAAATGTATTAGTGCATGCAGGCACGTGTGTACAAGGTATAACATAATATACAAATACTAATAATATAATATATCTTTTTATACCGAAAAAAATATGAACGAATGAGCACCTATTTATTTATATGTGTATAGAAACTGAGTGTAAGGTAACTCGTCTCGTATAATACGTTATCATTCGCACTCGCATCATTATCATATTATATTATTTTTATCAGTTGCCGTCTGGTCGGTTTAGTTTCGTAAACAAAATAAGTATTTTACATTATGCGAATATTAAGCATAGGTACGTCATTCGTGATAATATGCGACGATAGCTCGCGTTAAAAGATAGGGCGGTAAGTCGTCGCTGAACAATAATACTCGCGAGACGGTAATGATGAGTATATGGCGATAGGGCGACTTCGGAGAGGCTATCAGGAAATGTACCGAATTATTCATTAGTCATTACTCATTAGGTACCTATTGAATATATGTAAAAGTATACATCGATTTGAGAACTTAAAATTTTTCGTCTTATCTGATTTTCGTTTTAGATTCTGAGTGGAGCGTAAAAATTTCTCAGAAGATTTCTAAAGCGTCTGGAAAAACAAAAAAAAAAAAAAATTCAAGAAATAACGAGGATTATTACACAAAACTAGTTTTATAATAATCGTAGATAATTTAAATTAAAACTCAAATTAATTTTTTATGAGCTTTAGAAATTAATAATTCATAAAATTCACTAAAATTAATTGGAATGTCTTTTGCATGCAGTGGAGATACTCGTTTTTTCGTCAGAGTTGTCCTTTTTTCATTAGAGCTCACATTTTTTCATCAGACTTCACCTTTTAGTCATCAGGCTTGACCATCAGCTTTAACTTTTTTTCATCAGAGTTGTCTTTTTTTTCATCAGAGTTGATCTTTCTTTCATCAGAGTTGACCTATTTTTCACTGCATTGGTGTGCGCCTTAGCATAATGTATTAACGTATTAACACAAACACGCATATAAAAATATATATAATATTACTATGATGCATTAATGCTTTAGGTACATAATATTATATAGTCGGCGGAGGCGCTGCATGAATGTTACAATATTATTATAATCTATATAGTATATATATTTTATACCCATGTGGCTATGTACAAACTGAAAGACGTGATGAAGTCGTGAGTAAATTAGCATCGCTATCACAAACTCGTGTCGTATCTCTGCGCGCGTCCGTTTTGCGTACAGTGCATACAGCTGTAGTGTATAATAAATAGGTAGGTATATATATTATTATTTACATTGCAATAGACGGTCCGGGATTAATTAAAGAGACGGCTATTATAATATTGTGAACTCGTACGTCGTCTTATATATATATATATATGCCTAATACGGGAAAAACGATGAAGTAATCAACCTGTTGCTGAGCAACCTGTGGAAACGTCGGAGATAAAAATGTTATATTATTATTATTATAACATTATATGCACACCATTTACTTTTACTTGAATATATAGGTACATAAAATACATGTATAGGAACTATCACAATCATAATATACCAGTAACTAGTTCTTCCGAGTACCTATATATCTAATATATCTTATATTATATACCTATACTATAATATACGATACTCTTTTAGCACGCTCGTCAAATTCGCAGTCGAGTCTGCATATTATATCGGATGTTTGTGTTGTGTTGTTTTTTTATGGGCATAAATATTGTCCTCGTGCTAATTAAACCATCACGAATCGCGACGATGATATTTATAAGCGAAAACGCATTTCAACGATAAAAGCAAACGAATATTTGATTAATTTCGGTATCGCGCTTGGAAAATATATTGTTAATAATATTATTATCGATAGGTAGTAATCCACGATTCACTCCTATTTGAAACGTAAGATACTTAGATCTACCACATAATATTTAAACTTGATAACTACATAATTTTTAATTTTTTAATTTAACCAACCAAGTGTTTTTTATCAGAGTGTGGGGGGTGGGGGTTTCCGGTCATGGATTCGTACAAAAAATGTACAATAAACATTTAGATTTTAAACAATGTAATGTTTTGTTTGGGCTTTGTTAATTGACGTTATAAATATTATACCGTATGTCTGTATGGACTGTATGTATTATGGCACGCACGTCAACGGTATATTCCCATATCGGACTGTACGCCTGCACCTATATAGTCTATACTATGCAAGCATTTCTATATTATAACCTATATATAAATACATAGTTATCAACGCCAACAATTTTAATTAGATTTCCCATCCCCTCGATCTTCACAAGCATATACCTACATAATGTTTCTCGTCGCCGAGTCTATGATAGGCGCTGCAATAGTTCAAGACGTTATATTACATTACGTATATATTATATATATATAATATATAATATATATACAATATGTATAATGTGTCTGTATAGTGTATATATTTAATATATTATTATGTCCATATAGTAGCACGGCAGATTACACTTGCGATTATACAACGCATCACTCGACACGCGAGTTCGCGACGGCTACTGTGTAAAGTCGATTGCCATCGAGTACGCCGTGTATAATAATAATAGTTACCTATACACAGTAGCCGGTAATAAGTAATAACGTGTTAAAACGCACTCATATATAATAATATAATGGGTGTGTATAAACGGACATGATCAGCGGGGCCATTGTCTCCTTGAATAATAAAAAAAATTATTTTATTATAATAATAATACGTAGATTGCGGGTATAAGCCACGAGAGAAAATAATTTATGACTCCACTATTGAATCCTCCGCGGTCCCTGTGTAACCTAACCTTGGACTAAATTAAACAGTGGACGAGCTTGAAAATTCAATAATAACCGAAACTATTTATAATTATACGCGATGTAGGTACATTGTTCGCACTTTGTGAAGGTTAGGTTAGTTCTTAATAATATGTACAACGACGTGCAATTATACTTTTCAGACGTCGATAAAACGTTTTTTCCGCGAGATGTGGAATGGGCCCACCTCCCACCATGAGTTTTTGAGCACCCTTAAAAAAATGATGACATTTTAAATAGAGGTAAGTTAATAAACAAACTTTGGCAACCCCCCTCCGCTCACCATAAGAAAACCCTGGCTGTGTACCTGGCGTGATATGAACACTATATATTATAATAATATATAGGTACCATCAGGAGCGGACTGGTAAAATGGGGCACGGGATGCTACACAATTTAAAGGGCAAACAGCAAAAATTGTTGGGGCGAATTTAATACATATTGATACATGTAGATTATTTATAAAATATTAATATATTTTATTCTGTTTTAAAAAAATATTGAATACACGTTAAAAACGTAAATAAGTACTAAGTTACAACCAACTTTCAGTCAAAGTTCTACAATATTATAGATTATTATATATAGTAATCGTAAGTTGGTAACAATCTGCAGCTATACATTAGGTGTCTAGAGTCTTTAAATATATTATAATAAATATAATATTAGGCAAATATATTTTAGGGCAAGGGAGGCTGTAGCATCCCCAGTGTTGAGTTTATCTAGATAAATATTCTTTTATCTTTTATCTTATCTAGATAAATAGAGATTATTAATTTGCACAGTTATCTAAGATAAAAATCACCGTTATGAATTTATCCAGATAATTAAATTTATTAAATGACTTTTATTCATTATAATTTGTAGGTGAAATTATAGGACAATTAAGTAATTTATTAAGTAGGTGATTTTTACAGAGAGTTCCATAAACCAATATAAAAAAAATATTATCCGATAATTAATCTAGATAAAAAAAAATTTTTTTTCATCTTTATCCAGATAAATAAATAATTAAGTTATCTTTATCTTTATCTAGATAACATTATTATAATTTATCTTTATCTTTATCTCGATAAAATTATATTTATCTCGGATCAACACTGAGCACCCCGCCAGCATCCCAGCCAGTCCGCGCCTGGGTACCATCATCTACTGCACGCTGTCATGTTATCCGTTCACATCGCGTATTAATTAAAAACACGTAATAATTTACGTTATAATAATATTTCATGGTTCTCTGCTGACCGGTGCCGGGCACCGATGTATATTATTTTTTTGATTGTTTGTTTACGGCCTTTTAGACCACACATCCAAACATAACTGCCTCCGCATCCTTCACGATTTTGCGATAACACACGTGAAGATTGCTTCATCCGGGTAGAAATCTGTCACATCCTTTTTGACACAATCCTCCCATCGCATTCGAGGTCTTCCTAGGGGTCTTTTCCCTCTTGGATTCTCTTGTAGGACCGTCTTTATCATAGCATCAGGTTTCCACCACACGTGACCTGCCCATTCCAATCTTTTTCTTTTTATCTCCTTTACTATATCCGGTCTGTTGTACAGGTCACATAACTCCCCGTTGTGTCTTTTACGCCATTCCCCTGATTTCGGGTCACGACATGGTCCATATGCCTTCTCAATATTTTTCTTTCAAAAACCCTCAGTTTTGACTCATCACTTTTCCTTGCGGCCCGACACTGCGCTCCGTATAGTACTATAGATCTTATTAGTGCGATGTACAGCCGAACATTTAGTGTCTCTGTGAGTGTTCTTGACTCAAGCACAAGTCACCCAACGCGTAATAGCACTTGTTGCCCATTTGGATCCTTTTGAGTATCCCACATTCCATACTGTTTCATTGGGCGAACACTATATATATTATTATAATAATATTTATGGGTACCATCATCTACGCATCATCATCGTATTACGTTATCCGATCCCATCGCGTATTAATTAATTATAAAACACGTAATAATGTACGTTATAATAATAATATTACGATGGTTCTGCGCCGCCCGGTGCCGGGCACCGATTTATAATATGGTGATTAATAACGGACCGGACCGGATCGCGTCTCACACGACCATCGACGACGACGACCGCGGTGATGGCTCGCCGTCTGTCTCTCGGCGCGTCTGCTTCGGCGGTTGTAAATAGTAGCTGAGAAGCTGCGGCGAGAGCAACACGCCGGCCCGGAACGCAATTAAATTATCAATTCCTGATCGGTGCGTAGTGATAAGACTGCACGACGAGCCGCCGCAGAGTTGTATTATATTATAATATAATGAGACTATACGAAACGAACGCGAGTTTCGTGTTTAATTATTTATTTATTTCGTATACATTATATCGATAATATTATACGCGCTGCATATATATATATATATATACCCATATAGCATCTAAGTGTATACATACCAACTTGTTGCACGCGTATGCCTATATAGGTGTGGCCTAGGTATATTATAGGTACATAGGGTACACTGCGGTGTGGTGCGTCGGGCTATTACGATATATTTATTTATTTATTTTATTTATTTATAATATATAAACGCCAAACGGCAATTTTAAATTAACAGATTAAGTTTAAATTTAATAGATATAACAATAATGTAATAATACAAATACACATAAAATTAGAACATATGGAAAAACACAACATAATATAAACTAAATGGTAATACCTTAATTTAGTAATATAAATCTATGATATAACATATTTATAACAATGATATTATTTAATTACTTATTAAAATCAAAATTAAGATTGTTAAGATTACAAAGCATTCTGCGCAAGGGGTGATTATGTCCGTATAATGTATTGTGAGTTGGAACTTGGAAGAGTGCGTGATTTCTGGAGAAGAAGGAAGGGATACGAAAACATATTTTAGAGAGGAGATCGGGTGCATCTATGGTGCTACCTAGGAGCGAGTATAAAATATGATATTGAACATCTCTAAATCGCTGTATAACTTCATACGGAAATAAAATATATATATCAATTAATTATGCAGTGCGCACGCGTGATTATAAAATATATAATATACATTATAAGTAGGTATTGCAGTTTGATCCGCGTGATGGCCTCGATAGGTACCTAAATATGCGCAAGTCTTCGTGTTAGGTTAGGTTAGGTAATGTCCGCCAACATTCTGCGGAAGGAGTTATAATATTATAATGATTTTGTTGAGTCGGAAATTCTACGGCAGGTATAGGTATAGGCATTATAAAATTATAATCATAGTCAAATCAATAAAACTTTACTGCCCGTGATGCTTACCCATAATAATTTATGTGGAGGTTTGAAGTCCGTCAACTACTACTTATAATATAGGTACGGGCATTTGAAAACTTGCAAGAAAACAATCTTAAATTGTACGCTCTATTGTTATGAGATTTTTTTTATTTTAGATTTCAGCCGTAAGGTTTCTTTTGTTTCGAGTGCACTGCACATTTCTGTATTTGTCATTTGCTAACTGCAGCTGCAATAGTCTTTTAAAATGAACGCGTGCTAAATCATATAGCGGTACCCGTGGATCCATACTCCATTGGTGCAACTAGGGGGTGCACAGAGGACATGTACACCATTGCACCCCCAAGCTTAAAATGTGTACTTCAAAAATAAAAGACGTTTTATATTATATTTTGATTATTTTGAAGTAAATATTCTCGATAAATACAAAAATGTTGTATACTATACCTATACTAGCTATACTGTATAATATATTATTGAGGAATATAATATAATAGGTACCTACTTCGCTATTATATGTTCCCAGTTATAACATGATATTATGAAATGTCAAACACTCATTTGCAAAATTGTTAAATTCACTTATACCCCAAAGTATTATTAATGTGCAGATCATAAAAGATCTAACTGAATTTACACAAAGCCTATATAATCAATAGGTCTACGATTCATAAACGTGTTCAAATTTTCAAAATACATTATAACAATATAGGAATGGGCATATTTTGTGATTTAAATAAAACCTTTTTTTTTTTTTTTATTTAAAATATAATTACAATCTATACAACAATTTAGTAGAATAAGTAATTTAGATATAGTATTTACATATCGAGAATAACAGATGGGGGAGGGCACTCAGTAGTGCCACCCGACTAAATAAAACAAACCTAAACAATAATTCCATGTTAATATATTGTTGTGAAAGCGAGCGTAAAACCGAAGGCACCCGAGACTTATCCATACAAGTATAATATAACATATTATTATAAAAATGTATAATATATATTATTATACTTGTCGGTTGTCGCCGACTGATAAATTGCATTTCGTCTCAGTCTCGCACGATGGCCACTGTGCAGATCGGTCGATCGGCCGTGTAATCGACGGTATGATCGTATTGATTTATCCGTAATTGATCTAGCTTAACGAGCAACTGAAGTGGTATAAAATTATTATTATAAATATACCGGCTTATTTACATACCGATCGATTTGGGGGGGAGGGGGGGGCGATAAGAGCCCATATAGGTATGTAGGTAGGTATAGGTATTTAAAAATGAATGTTTTATACTTATTTTATTATTCCCGGACGTGCCGTCGCGACCATTAGAATAATATAATCACACACGGTTTTTATCGTAGATCAGATAATAGTGCGAGTAGCCACCGGTCTTTTTGCTGTTTCGAATCTTTGCAATATTTAACGCGTAACGTCTGTACAAATGTTTATGCAAATTATTCGATAATATTATTATAATGTCATTCCAAACAGTTTTACTCTCAAATATAACACTACATAATATTATAATAGGTAGGTTTACCTACCTATAATATATCTGTATAATCTTAATTTGTAATCAGACTTTGTGAACAGGCATACCTAATATATATTATAACTTTTATTATACGCATATTACACAATATTTGATATGTATGTACATTATGTTACACAATTTTTATCATATACCTATATAACATGCTCAAATAACAATTTTCCACTACGGCCAATGAGTAGATAATATTACGAAAATAGGTGACATATTTTTTTATTTTATGGTTTTTCCCCTCGTGCCAATAAAACGTCTTAAGAACGATCATATAACGAATATATTGTAATGATGTATTGTATTATGCATATTGTGCCATTGCGTATGAAATGCTAAATATATTATATCCATGTACAGCCATAATAATATAATGGATACTATAATATTATGCAAACATTTAATTAAAATAATATAAATTATGATAAATTTAAAACTGTACGCGTGTTCGTTCGTGCATGATTTCCGCAGTATTACCGATACATATTAATAATTATGACGGAGTAATGTAAAAATCGTTTTTGGTTTCTTTAATCGAAGACTTAATCGTACTTGGAAGTTCCACTGCGGTCTACAGATTGAGCAAATTATAATACAAAATAATCAACTGTAATATCCATTTTAGATTTAGACAATAATATTATAGTCATTAATTGTTATAATATAAGGCATTGTCCGCATAGGTATAATGTCGTTTTGTTTTGTCTCAACGAGCATAGGTACCCGCGGTAACCTCTGTAGCTATCTTTACATACCTAGTTACAATGTCTTATTATTTGTACAATTTATTATTGACTATTATACCTACTTATTTTTTGCAATTTGCTTTGGTTGGGCGGCCAGTGGCCTATTAAGAGCACCAGGCTGACGCCTTTACACTCTATTTGAGGTGTTTCATGACAATTTTGGGTCTTTAGGATAGTGCTGACAAGTGAGGGTGGCGACTAAGCGATAGCCTGTATGCTAGTGATTTTGATAGATGTAGTGCCTCCTCTTTTAGAGGGGGAATGGAGGTAGAGTTCCGTAGATTATTGTTGTTTACGAGATAGTGAGCGCCTGTTATAGTACGCAACGTCACATTTTGGAAGCCCTCGATTTTTCTCCGTGTGTATGGATCAATGAGTTGTCTCCAAATTGGTGCGGCATATAACAAAATTGGCCTGATATAGATTTTGTAGATTGTTAGTCTGTTGGATAGTGGGACCGTACTGTTGCGGTTTAGGACAGGGTAGAGGGCCGCCCGGGCACCGCGCGCCTTTTTGATGGTATTTTGGATGTGATACTTATTTGTACTTGTTTGGCTATTTGGCTATTGGTCCAAACTGGGTCCGTACAAAATACCTAATTATATTATAGATTGCAAGTTAAGTACCTAAGAAGAATCTACAAGAATTTTAATCGACAAATTATTGAGAAAATATCTGTAATATTGTAAAAATAATACGTATACATGACTATAATAGGGACACACTTCCTATCGCTCAACGCTCGCTCGCCCCCATATAACTTTCGAAAACCACTTTTGTCTCAAATTATTATTTTTATTTCAATACTCATCTGTCTTTTTTTTAAATACACGTCTTTTATTTATTAAGATAGCATAGTCAAATCTGATTTTAAAACTCAAAAAATGATTAACAATATTAAGTTCATTAATGAACCCTATAGAGACCACCCTGGGATAAATGGTAAAAGACAAAAGTATAAAAAACAATTATTATTAAATTATTATGAACCTACTGCCCTACTATTTCTAGACGTTTACATGGCAATAGTAAAATTGTATTAAACCTATTAGGTACCTAAACGACATTTATTAATATGACAAATACTTAAAATTTCAAAAAAGGGGGACTCTCGTTTTCCCACTTTGTTTTTTGCGATAGCGCTGGGAGTTTTTGTGCACAAACGTCGGGACCGGGTGCACATTTCTGTACAAACGTTTGGCACCTTAAAAATTTCAATTTCCAAAAAAGGGGGTGTCTCGTTTCAATGGCCCCTCCACTTTGTTTTTTGGATAGCGCTGGGAGTGTTTGTGCACAAACGTCGGGACCTGGTGCACATTTCTGCACAAACGTTTGGCACATTCAAAAATTCAAATATTCAATGTGGGGGGGGGCTACCGTTTAATGCCCCCCCCATTTTGTTTTTGGGATAGAGCTTACAATTTTGGTGCACAAACGATTGGACTTGGTGCACATTTCTGCACAAACGATGTACAAACGTTTGGCGAGGTCAAAATTTCAAATTTCGAAAGTGGGGGGCCATTGAAATGGACCTCAGGTTGCATCGAAATCTGAATTTTTATTTTCTTTAAAATAATGGATCGATATGTTCTGTAAAATATTACGCTCAATAAAAAAAATAAATATAAAATTTGGTCGATTTTACAGAACAGGATCATTATTCCCGTGAAGCCTATTTTTCATTGGCCGGGCGCCAATGGTGGTTAAGAACAACAGCTGTGTCTGTGCGTGTGGAAGATAACAACAACATAGGCGCAATTTAAACTTTTGACTTGGGAGGGGTGGGGGGGCTGGAATATATTAAAGACAAGCAGACCATTGCAATATAGCGATTTAAAATTGTATGTCCTATGTTTTTTTTTTTTTGGGGGGGGGGCTACGGCTAAGTTTGGGGGGGGGGCTTAATCAAATTTTACTTATTTAAAAAAAAATATATTTGTGAAAATTTTTGAAATGTATTGTATATTTTGTATGATGTTCATAATTATTTTTCATATAATGAATTTAAAAAAAAAATAGTTATAGTTATATTTACAACCTTAAATTACAAACTCTATGAAAACAAAACAATTTTAATAGTAATTATACACAACTAGCATGATTTTAGTATATTAAGGTATGCAATTACCCATTCCATCCTAGGGACTTGACATTTTTATTAAAGGACACATGAACTGTTTTTTTGCTTAAAAGCACCGTATCTTACAGGATTCATAAGATGTATACTCAAATACACAAATAAGGGCCCGTTTTACAATCATAGTTTAAACCTCGGTTACGCTTAACCCACTGATTTTACTGGCCGAATTCGGTGGTTTAACCTTAGTTTAACAATTGTAATACGGACCCTAGAGTGTTCCGATTTCGAAAGCTTTGTTTTTGGAAAGTGAAACACTTCTAACAGGGTGCATTGGACTTGGATTTTCAAAATTATATTTCTAAACCATGCGCTTAAATAATAAACTGACCAATTTTCACAAATTTTATTTTTTTTTAAAGCCATGAAATCAAAGTTTGAAGTTCTATGGACCTGTAGAAAAGAGGATGCTCTTTATAACAAAAAAAAAAGATCACTCTACGAGGCATGAGAGTTTTTCCTGTAAAACGTGTTTTGAGCAAAAAATCAATGTTTCCATTTTTAGCAGTACTGTTGACATGTGGGCGCGGACAGTCATGTACCACTGAACGACCAATCATCATTTACGACACAAATGCCACGGCTACGAAACTGTATATTGCTTAAATTTTGCCCCTTATTAATGACACACCAGGCCACTAGTGCGTTACACTTCTGCATTTTGTAGACAGATTTAAACAATCAACAGTCTCAATCAGGAAATAAAAATATTTTAAGTTCTATAATTATCATTATTATAGTTGATGGACATTAATTAATAATTATTAAAAATAATATCTGGTAACTACAACTCAAAAGAGTAGATATTTATTAAACATTCAAGATATAAACAAACCATTTACTAATTCCACAAAACCTAAGATAAAAATAATAGTAGATTACGAAAATACAAAATAAAATAATTCCATAGCGTCTAATGAAATTTAAATTAACTATTAACAGTGGCACAATAAAGTTAAAATAACAAACAGTAGTTAAGTAAAATAATCACTTTAGCATGGGATTTGATTTTGATAGAGTTGTAAGTAATCATATGCAATTGTTCTAAAATTGAGGAAAGATTTATGAATGACACTCATCATGTACACTGCAGCTTCTCGATCAGTTGATTGAGGTGCAAATCTAGCTCGTAACAGTTTGATAGTTTGACCACGGAAACAAGGTAGTCCCGTATCAAGCATTAGAGATACTAATGATATAATCGCTTCCTTATAAGGTCTGCAACACAAGGAAAATAAATTAATGATGAGGTATTTATTATGTTAAATTATCTCAGCTACCTGACGGCCAAGTAGGCTTGAACACATAATTCAGTGAACCATCGAAAGGATGGAGCATCAATTTTTCCACCCATTACCATCACCATTTCATCAGTGAGTTTAATATCTGGTTCAAAACCTAAATTACCTCCAGGTGACGACTCAAACATGAATCCAAAATCTGAAACAAATATTAAGATAATAGAATTTCAATAAAATATTTTAAACTAAATATTAATATCTAATATCCAGTCATAATAAACAATAGTTTACTCATCTTTTTTTCAATTAGAGATAAGTATTAATACCAATTAAACATGACATAAGTAAAATTATAATTATTTTTTCAGTATGGACGTGAATACAAACATTATGATTTATAACTAACCAATATGTATAATATGCCCATCAGTATCCAACATTATATTTCCATTATGCCTGTCTTTTATTTGCAATAAGAATCCAATAACACTGTAAGCGGCCATCGATCTTACAAAATTGCGTCGAGCGTTCTAAAAAAAAATAATTTTTATTGTTTTAGATATATTAAATTAATTATTATAAAATATAGATATATACAGAATAATAATTTTATGATATATTTTACTGACATGAAATACTTAAATTTTGAATTAATTGAGCTGAATTAGTTAATTAATTAAAATTTTACAAAATGTATTTAAGATTTTAAGTACAAAAAATAGCACTAAAAATCTCAAAATTAATGAATATGACAAAAAAAAATGATCAGTTAGATAATTGACATAATATAAATATCATTAATAATCAACAATTAATGAACTAAGCTAATTTATAGTAAAAAATAATGCATGATATAAAGTCAAGTATGAAAATTACTTCTATTGTCAATTATCGGTTAGGTAAATTACAGTGTTACTTAAAGCCAATGTCAACAATTAATAAATATATTCAGCTTTGAATGAATAATGAAGAAAAAGTTGAAAAATTTAAAATAATAATGTACATGTTTGAAAAAATAAGAATAGTTTACACAGTACCACTGTTTTGGTCATTTATATCAACCTGGAATTATACCTGGAATTCTTTTGTGTTTTCGTCACCATAAGTTTTGATAAAATATTCATACATTCCATAGTCAGTTTGACGACCCAATTGATCTCTCGATTTTGCATTTGGAACACATTCTATCACACCACACTGTAATATTAAAAAAATAAACTTAATAATAATAATCTTTATTACAGATATCAACTCCATTTACAATAATAATATTTATAACAGTATATAATAATTAATAAATAACCTAAGTTACAACAAATTAAAAATAACATGAATTATAAGTTTTGAATTATTAACTTTAAACACGATTTGAGTATATAAATATAAACATAACTAAAAAAATCAACATCAGTTGTATTACCTGCTCCTATGTTTATCAGAGAAGTTTCTAGTAGTTTTTTTTATTTATAGTATTTAAGTAGAACAAATCTTTAGTTCACGTATCGATTATAGAAACTTTAAACTGTAAGCGCACAACAAGGAATCATACCAGCAACGAGTTTAAACAAAAATATTATATTGGCGTTCCTTCTATATTGTAGAGAATCAATAAAAAAAAAACCCCGAAACTCCATTATAACCAGAATGGTGTTCTCTTTGAACGTGGCATTTAATATAGAAACTTCAAAAACATGTTAGCTTTGACTAATAAGTTTTGGCTTTTTACAGATTGTGATTTAGTATTTAGTATTTTTTTATGTTGCCGAGAATTTTGACATTTCATGTTTAAACATGTAAATCAACATGCTATTAAAATATAATATTAAATATTACTTACACCAGGTGCAGTAGCAACTACTCGATATGGGAATAAGAATAAATCTAATCCAACTTGTTGAAAAACATTCTTAAAAATACTGATAACTTGAAGAGCCAACATATCTTGACGTACATCATCTCCAACCTAAAATAATTTAGTATATTAATTAAGACATGTATTTAAACAGTTACTGAATAATAAGTACATAAATAATAATAACAGTTTACTTTAAATATTGCTGCCTGCCACGTATCTAAGCCCATCATAGAAGACGAATCAATAAATTGTCCAGTTTTACCAGATGTTTGTTGATTAGATATAGCCATCGCAGTTTGTTCTAATTCATTTATACCACATTTTCTCACTCTGAACCGAGCCAAATATGGAGCTTTGGCAGCACTAAAATATTCCGTGTTATTTTTGGTTAGTTATTCAAATACTAGAAAAGTAGGAATTATTTATAAAATATGATTATAAACCTTTGCATTGGAGTGCCGCTGTTATAGTCAATATCAATAACCATTGCTTCAGGATTTGAAGGTAAATAACATCCCGCTTGAACTTCAATTTTGCTTAGTGCTTCTAAACATGCATGTTTACGTTCAGGTCCTGGAATTCATGTTTTTCAAATTATTAATATATTAAATAAATAATAATAAGCCTTCATTAATATATATAATATATATTATATTATATTATTTCAATTTACCTTTAGGAAAAGGTCTAATCTTGCCTGAAATATCAGTAATCTTGGAAAAAAAGTCAAATTCACGTTCGTAAAACTTTTTAGCAGGACCTGATAAGCAATCAACTATTGCATTAGTTAATGTATCTAATGTATCATAAAGAGCAGCTAAAAATAAGTAAATCAAAAAATTAAAAAATGATAAAATAAGTTATTTGAATTTCATACTATCTTTGTGCTGCATTTCTTCATCTATGTACATATTTGTCTTCATATTCCAGATCAGTTGATGAGCAACTACTTGGGACCGTAATGAAATCGATTTGATAAACTCCAAAACATAACCCATCTATTATTTAAAAATTTGTAATGAGTATAAAATTACAGTATTAAAATATATTAATTCCATACTGTATCATGACGAAGAGTTTGCACTAATTGTGGAATGTAAAACAACACTGCATCAGCTGGATAACTTGCTAGAACACGCACTGCATATTGTGCAGATATTGGATGTGGTGGATATTGTCTCGAAAAATATGATAATGCTTGAACAGGAGTAACCCTTGCCCATGTCAACATGTATACAAGCTGAAATATTAGTATCAAATAAATGAAAAAAAAATGAATATTTTAATAAATTTTTTTTTGATAACATACTTCTGGAGCATCACTTAAAAGAGTCTCAGTAGTCACCAAATATTGCAAGGCTTCAGGTATATGTGAAACAACCATTGGGCTTGCCCTAACCATTCTGCACACCTCTTTAACAATACAGTCAGCATTTTTTAATCTAACTGGTAGGAATACACAAAGAGCAGGACTGATTTCCCATGCAAGTCTTGTATTTTCACGCAGGGACTTATCAGGAACAGTTTTGGACTTCCAAGAAGCTACCATTTCTTCTCCAGGAACATTAAGTTCAGACAGATTAGCAGGGTTTTGCCATGTGCTCAAAAATTCAATTTGAACAGCCTATAAACAAATAGTGTTATATTTTTTTTATTATAAAATAAAATAAATGACTATTAGTGGACATCTACGTTTTCCCGTTTTTTTATATACCCCCTATATATTTTTTTGATCTTCTAATATGATATAAAATTTTTAAATAATTTGTAAACTTAAGTTTTTATTTACTTCATATAAATGTAATATATTTTTAAACACAACCTTAAGTCAAAATTAGTTCATATCTAAATCTGTAATAAATTCTTACCAAAAGATCTAATATGAGAATTCGTTTTTTTATGTAATCTTTAACATATAAATCTTGATTGGCATTGCCATTTTGACGTTTCATTCTTAAATTATTGGCTGTACGTTTATTCAGTGTATTTGTAGCAGATGATGATAATGGTACAGTGTTCATCCAGCCTTGAGATGAACCAGAATTTCCAGATACCGCACCAATACTGGATACAGTTAATTCATTTAGAGATGAAATTGTTAATTGATGATCATAGATTGTATTGCTAGGAGTTTGCAAAGAACCTCCTTGAAGGTCAAAATCTAGAATTTTAACAATACACAAAAACATTTTGTCACTGTACAAGAAATATAAATCAATCTTTTGCTTTTACAATGATTTTAAACTAGAGCAATACTTTGTTTACAGAAAACATGCTCAATTATAATGCCTATTAATTTATTTGTATATATATATATATACCACCAATAACACTGGCCATTAAATATTTCTTATCCGAATGCATTGTCTGCCAGAATTTAGTAAGTGCAAGTATGTCATCTCGTAATTCTGAGCCACGTTGAGTTGGACATTGAACGGGTGTCGTAAAAGTATCAAAGCAAGCACAATATACTCTTTCTCGAAGTATATTTTTTCCAAGTGACTTTGGTAACACGTCTCCTTGCAATAATGTTAATCCGCATTGTAATAATCTAAAATAGATAGGTATTCAAAAATTGTTTAAGTATTTTAGATTCTGAGCGAAGCGATGAATGTATTGATTTTACAATGATGTGTTTTTTTTTTTATTTTTTTTATTTTTTTTTTTTTTTTTTGTGTCTGTCATCACCTTTTATGATAGTAAAAGTGCTTGGATTTTCTTCAATAGTAACTTTTCTGATAGGAAAATGAATCTAGTTGGTACTTTGGGGGGTCAAAAGTAAAAACTTCTCAGTAGTTTTCACAAGCGACGTGAAAAACAAAAGAAAAATTAAGGAAAACCGGGAATTTTTATGCAAAATCTGTTTTCGAGAAAATCGATTTTGGTTTTTGGTGTAACTTTAAAACAAATGACCGTAGGGACATGAAATGTTGACTGAATGTTTATATTAGCATTTTCTATACACCATAAAATTTACAAAATATTTAAACTCTTTTTGAGCTGTTTACGGCCATTGTCAGTTTTCAATTTTTTTAGTTTTTTTTTCTATAAATATCAATAAAATTTTATCTGTTGAGTAAAAAGCTTGAAAATTTAATAGAAGGCTCCTAGGTTATTGTTTCAAAGTCAGATGAAAAAAATTAAAAATCCTTAGTCACAGTTTTTATTTATAAGCATTTAAAGTTCAAATTTTGACACAATACGGAAAAATCACAAAAAATAACAAATTATTTTGAGTTGAGAATTCATAAAATTTTTTCTTTTTAAATCTAAGATTTGAAAATGTAATATAAGATTACTCATAAGTTTGTCTACCTTTATCAAAAAAAAAATGTCTAGAAGAAACTTAAATTAAATTTTTATGAGCGTCTGAAATTTATATTTTTACAACATTTGATATTTACTCGATTTCTCATGTAACAATTTTCTTATTTTATTGTAATTAAAAAACGAATGACTGTAGATACTTGAAAATTTCACTGAATGTTTATATTAGCATTTTTTATACACCATAAAATGTTGAAAATATTTTGACTCTTTTTGAGCTGTTTACGGACATTATCAGTTTTCAATTTTTTTAGTTTTTTTTTCTATAAATATCAATACATTTTTATTTGTTGGGTAAAAAAGCGTGAAAATTTAATATAAGGCTCCTGATATATCGTTCTAATAGCAGTTGAAAAATATTAAAAATACATATGCACAATTTTTTTTTATAAGCATTTAAAGTTCAAATGTTGACAACATTTATCAAATTTATAGTTTATTAATTATTTTGTGGTTAAAAATTTATAAATTTATAACTTTTATGGCTAAGGATTGAAAATTTAAAACAAGGCTCAATGTAAATAGGTTATATATAAATTACTTTATTCACAATAATATCATTAAATATACTTGGTAAAATCATAGACTGACTGACCGTTTTTGCTCAGAATCGTTTTTCTTATACAATGATATTATATCATTGAATTCAAATTTAACACCATCCATTAGAGTGACCCACTTGTAACCTACTGTACAGCAGAGCAACATCCACTTATCCACCTTTTTTTTTGTTTTTATTTTTTTTAAATTATAATTTTAATTTAGAAGTGAATTACATCATAAAAAGTTAAACCGTTGTCTCAAAATTGTATATAAAAGTATAGATATATATTTAATTTACAATTTTCTAAAACAGTACACTAATTTGTTAAATGTCAATTTTTGAGCTATTGAATAAAATATTTGGTAAATTTGAAAATTAATTATTTTTTAAATCCTAGCAAACCTATGTAATTTGATAATCAGTATGATGCAGTCCTTGTATGGTCATAAATTATGATAAGAGATAATATTCTCCAGACCCACTTAAAATTCAGACACGCAATAGTTGTAGGCTTACCCAGGTATTAAGAGAATTATGTATTTTTTTCATTTATATAAATATGTCATTACTCTATTTTGACATTATGCTTAATTACTAACCATTTGTGTGAATTCTTAATAACTTAATCATTTTAAGGATATAAACATAAAATAATATAAACATTAAATAATTCAGTATTAAATTTGATTTGCCTCAAGTTTACCTAAATCTTGTTCCAATAGCATCTATATGACGACTAATGAATGCATCGGAAGTTCCAACACTCATAGGTAATGATCGGTGTAACATCATAGCTAACATTTCTACCTTTTCTTGACTACAAGACTTCACATTATCAACCACTTCACATATATACTAAAAATATATCCAGTAAATTTAAGTAAAAAAAATTAATACTTTAAACAATTAAATCTTACTTGAACCCAAACATCATGAGGTTTAACAAAATGAGGATTAGGTTCCAAAGTACATCCTTCATACACTGCAAGTGGACTCACTTGTTCTATATCTTTTGCGAATAAACCTATGCGGCTATCAATTGTATACTACATTATAAAACAAATCCGAATTTAATGTAAATATACCGTTTGACATTTAAAAGCCTATTGTGCAACTCAAGTGATAGATGTATAATATTCATACCTGAAAAGCAGCAAACATTTCTTGTAAGAACTGTAATTCTAAATCTGGTCGGGAAGTAGTTAACCATTGCCAACATTCAACTGCAGTTCTCATTGCTTTAGTAGTGAATAACATCACTTGGGACCATGCAACAACGTGCAACAGTTTTCTAGTACATCCTAAGTAGTCAAATAAAAATTAATATTTTGTAAATGACAAATGTACTTATTTTATTAATGATAAAATAATAATAAAAAAATATATATTACCAGAAATTGATATAAGTAAAGCTGTAGCAGTCCATAATGCATTATGATGCATATTATTAATATCATTATTACAAGCACTCCAAACTTTTGCAATGACATTGTCCACTAATTGTTCAGGGCTATTTTCATAAGCTGATATCATACCCGACACAATACCTGAAAAATGACTTCTCAAACCTAGAGTCGTGATGTACAAGGAAGAATCAGTTTTTACACAACGTGGTCTTTTATCCAGTGTCATTTTCTAAAAAAAAACAAATATATTTGTTTTTAACATATATAATTATTATTACATGTATTATATTAATGTAAATTTGTACTGATAATGGTGCCGCATGAAAATTTAGACCGCTACTTTGCAAGACACTTTCTGTAGCTAAGGATAGTCCTGAATGATGCCAATACGATGAACTGGGAATTTGAGTTAAATAGTGTTGAAGATGTGATCGAGTAGCACTAGGGGCCCATTTCATTGCTTCTTGAATGAATCCTAATGACCTCGCTGCAAAGTCATTAGTAGTACTCTGAAATAAATTTAAAGAACCCAATAAGTTTTCTAAATATATATAAATTATAAAATCATATTTCTTAATTTTAATTTAATTACTTCTCTTGCTTCAAGTGTATCCATTAATATGAGTGTAAATGAGGAAGATGGTATTTGAATGCAAGGAGTTTCATTATTAGGATTCAATTCCAAAGAATAAGATAAGACTTGAAGTATGTCACACATAGTCCAAAGTACACGTTGGTTCCATAATAAATGTGGGAATCTATAACATTGAGTTAAGTTGTATTCATAGTTTTAAATTAATTAAAATTAATTTTTTTTTGATAAAAATTGCAAACATTTAAACACTTTGAGTATACATAATTTGAATTTTCATATTACATAAAAACCTACTTGCTAACAAGTCCAGAAAGCCATTTGTCTGCTACACATTGAATCAATTTATGTACATGACTAAAATTAACCAATAATAATTGAGCATGGTACTCCAATTTTTTTTCTCTAGTCTCGTCTTTTGCTTGTGTAGACATCGCATTTAAAAATAATGAAAATACTTTATCCCCAACGCTAGAGACACAATGCCATAATCCTGTTTTATCTTTCTGAATAGCATAATCTGATAAGTAATCAAAAATTGGCTGTAGGCTTGGATCATTTGAGTTTTGTATGCGCATAGTTTCTAAATAATATACTGACAACAGGTAGGTTGCCTGTGCAAATGATAATTTATTCACAGCTGCAGTAACTTCAGGTGGAGCTGGAGTAAGATGTTGAAGTATTTGAGACTTTAGTTCTTGAAGCTGGTTCTGAATATATTATGTATATGTATTATATACTTTAAAACTTATTTATTTTCAAAAATAAAAGAAGTAACTTACCAAAGAAACACTTTCATTTCTGACGGCAGAAGTATACTGCAGCTCTCGCATTTGGGATCTAGTTGAAGTTTGAGTAACAAGACAAGGTGATTTAATAGCAATTTCTTTTACGCCATCATACCATTCACTAGGCCACAATCCTAAAAGTATGAAAATTAATAAGATTAACACTTTTCATAATTAATAGTTGTTCTTACCAGAGTCATTTGTAAATCCCATAACTACACAGTATAACCAAAAATCCCTAAATAACTTATGCAATCGTGGTTTGGGCTGTATAATGGCTGGTAAGCGACGTATTAGTACTGCAATTACCGGAATTAGCATTCCTAAATTCCCAGCACTACTAGATGCCTAAAAAATCAAAAATGTAACCTTTAGTAAATTGTATTAATATTATTAGAAAAATGATTTACTTTATTAGCAACTGGTGCTTTTTCTGAAGCTCGTTTTCCTTCAAGACCAAGCTGTACAAATAATTCTAATAATCTAACAAGAAGTTCATTCATTTCATTTTCACCTTTAATATTAGCAGCAATATTAGCCAAGGCATTAATAACTGCTCCTGAAACATGTCTTGATAACAATTGATAGTATTAATATTTTGAAAATGAATAGTATGCTTAAGAATTATAAATACCTATATTGATTTGATTGATCATGACTGTATAAAGCATTGCCAGCTTCTACAGTAATTGTCGAAAACATGCGCATTATCTCTTCGTAAACATTCATCTAAAATATTCAAAATTAACACTTACTTAGTTCAAAATCCAACAACTTGGTTAGTTAAACTACAAAATACTTACATCACATTTTGCAATAATCATACATCCAAGCTGATCAACAATAAGTACATCAATAGAACTAGGAACACGACAGAATCGTTGCTGGAAAAATTGCAAAATAGTATCCGATGTCTTTGCAGTATCTCTTAAACTAACTGCAATATGGCCTAACATCACTATAGTATTCGCTTGTATTAACGATGAATCACTAAAATGGTAATTAATAATAAATAATACTTACATAAAAAAAAAAATGTTTAAAAAAATATTACTTTTTAGATTTTTCGGCAGTATACAATCGATTAGATAAAGATGCTAAAAGTGCTGGTACACAAAAAGGATCTAATGTATATGCTGCTCTTAATGCAATACAAAGATTTTCAATTGATGAATTTCGGAGTCTTTCAAACTGTGATTCAACATGATCTGATGATATTGGTTTTACCTCATTAACACCGTTAACTAAAAATATAAAACAGAATGACATAAGTCAAACTCATTACCATATGCTAAATTATTTAACGTTTGATTCTTCAAGATTAAAAAGTATGAAATAACAATAAAATTCATAATATTCATATCTTCTTTTCTTCTGCTCGTTAATCAACAGAAATCTGAAATACTGAACCAATTGACACCAAATTTTGCATACATATTGCATGAGACTCTGGGAGCAGTGCCGGCGCTAGGTTTTGCGGGGCCCGGGGCAAGTAAAAAATGCGGGGCCCTCATTCGTATCTTATACATTACATCCCCATTCCAAATTAATTATAGATTTAATTCAAAAGATAATTTTGTCCATCGATTTTAAAACCAACAATTATTTTACATTAAGTAGGTATGTAAAGAAAATCAAAACAATCAA
Organism: Metopolophium dirhodum; assembly: GCF_019925205.1. Taxonomy (NCBI): domain Eukaryota; kingdom Metazoa; phylum Arthropoda; class Insecta; order Hemiptera; family Aphididae; genus Metopolophium; species Metopolophium dirhodum. The sequence continues at coordinate 10,254,939 of NC_083568.1, forward strand.
TGATAAATGTATAATCATATTATTATTTGCATACAAAATAAACTAATAAGTAAGGTTGAAATACTAGTAGATAAGTAATAACTTATAAATAACTTATAAACGAAGTTTAAAAAAAATTATAATTCTTTAATTTTTCTTAAACTTCGTTTATAATTCTTTAATTTTTCTAGCTTTTTTAGATGCAAAATCATTTATTATATCTTCATAATTTAGTTGTTCTGAAAGTTCTTTTTCTATAGAAATTGTAGCAAGTCCAGTAAGTCTTTGTTGTGACATGGTACTTCGTAAATAAGTTTTTATAAGTTTTAATTTTGAGAATGTTCTCTCTGCTCCAGCTGATGTAAGCGGAATTGTCAACATAATTCGTAAGGCAATATTTAAGTTGGGAAATGCGTTCGTTTTTTTTATTTCAGAAAGTACTTGAAGTGGTGTAGTATTTTTATCAATTAAATGGCGGAAAATTAATATTTCTTCGTATAAATCATAACCATTTAAATCTTTTTTTGTCATTATCTGACAAACGTATTTCCGAATCTTTGCAGCAATTTAAAATTTCTAAATCAGGGACATAATAAAGTTTTTCAACATCATACAAAAATCCAAAAACGTCATTAAATGTATTTATTTGATCGAATCGCTTTGTTATTGCACTTATTGCACCACCCACTATAACTAAGAAGTAATTACATTTAAATTCATCTTCTGTGTTTTGTATGACGTCATCGGCTCCTTCGTATCCAAACATTTGTTTTTTTTTTCGTAATCGTTGTATTTTAAAGACTGGTTCAATGTTTTTTTGGTTTCATTCAGGTGGGAGCACTATAAATATCGGGGCCCCGGCGGGGCCCCAAAATCGCGGGGCCCGGGGCACGTGCCCCGCTCGCCCCGACGATTGCTCCGGCACTGTCTGGGAGTGTTTATAGCTTCATTTTTCAACCAATATAGGTTAATTACAGAAATAATTTTGTTATACCTCGCGAAAATCGAATATTTTGTTTATATTATATAGGGTTGCCATTGGACATTGGTTACAGAAATACAACTTTTATATTATAATCTAGATTTTAGGTATTTAAAAATGAATGAATGTTAGTAACATATAAAAAAACTACTTGACTGACTTTTATGAAAATGTTAGATATTGTTCTTAGAAATAAGCGTCAGGAAAGTATGGACTATAGAGAGTGGTTTAAATCATATTGAAAATATACTAAGTTCCACAGACGGTATGCCCATTATTGTCACATGAGTTCACAAATCGGGAAACACCAACACTGATTTTTTGGAGAATCGAGGTAGGTATACCAAAACTACAGATTAAATAACATTTAATCTAAAATCAAGATAAACCGGCATAGCGTATATTTTATATTTGTTTATTTTTCCCCGGGCAAAGTGGGATTCTACACAATTAGTATAAATCTATAACTTTGTTTTATGCCAAACTTTATGCTTTTCTTATTTTTTTGAAATATCAATTAGATTAATTTAAGTACGCACAAAATAAAACAATTTATGTAATATAAACATATACAGTGACGAAATTGACCTATGGAAATGCAACATTTGAGAGAGATATCAAGAATTAAATGAAAAAAATATGTGCAGTACAGGATTTGAACCCGCGACTCACTGCCTAATATCTATAACAGTGAGCCACCGCGATGTTATCATATTAACCTCGATATTCTCCCTCTTGGGCCTGAGTGGCAGTGTGTATGATTGAGTTCCCCAATTTTTTTTTTCTGTATTAGAAATATGATCTATAATTTATTTTTATTTTCATGATTTATCATTGTATTCAAGTTAAGCACACTGTCTAATTAATGTTGAGGTACACATGGAACCTATTGTACAGTAGGGCTAGGTCCCGAGTTTTCAATTTAATTTCAGATACTGCCAAAATTCAGGATTCTGGGTAAAATGGTAAAATAATTTAGCTATGAATTATAAGTTTTTACTTACTAGTAAGTTATAACTTAACATAATATTAGGAAATAATTCCAGCACCACAGGCATCAGTAATCAGTACACAAAGTATAATATATTTAATTTTTTACCTGTGATTGTTAATCCTTTAGGTGTTTGTTTTTCAGAGTGAAATTTGTTTAATTTTGATAAAATCGGTGATGGTTGAACAAGAAAATCACGGAGACATTGAATACAAGTACTGGCTATACTTGGAAATTTTTCAGATAATTTACCTAAACCCTGTGAAAAATATATTTACAAAATTATAAGTATCCAATATTAATTTTACTTAAATTAATTTGAAATGATTTTATTTTGCACATTTAATTAAATTTAATACACTTATTAAAAAGTATGCTTCAATTACAAATAAAAAATCAATAAATACCTCCATACAAACTAGTATCAATGGCATATGTGCTAATGCTTGTTTTACATTATTACTTGAGTTAATTTTTTCCATTAAACGACCACATAAATTATCAGCACCTAGAAATGAGTGGTAAATATTTTTATAAGCCCCAAACAGATTCAGTTATTTTCAGTGCAATTTTGTACATTCAAATTTAATTGGATAAAATAAGTAATTAATTTAGTAAGTAATTTAAGTAATTAATAGACATTATCATTTTCAAAGTTATTTGAAATAAAAAGCATAACTTCTTTAAAATCTAGGGTTTCTAAATTATGGAAAATTTTGGATAGTAATATTATGGATAAACTATTAATATTTTACATACTTAATTTATTTATTTTATTTTCAATATTATTTATAATTTATTGAATTATGAGTTGTTAATTTAAAAAAACTTACCAGCTTCATCCCTTGTTGCCCAAACCAATAAATCCACACAAGCTGCATTAGCTAAAACATTTATTTTAAATTTATTTATTGTTGTTAAATGTGATTCTTTTTCTTCACGTTCAGATGTTTCTTGTAATACACCAGACTGTAACTCGGTTTGACCATTCAAAAATAAATCTTTTATAAATTCTTGAACATCTTTAGTAAATGGTAATGGTAAATCTAGAGCAAATATTAATTTAAACTATAGTTAAAAAATTTACAATAAAATAGTAAATTGTCAATATGGTTTTACCTTGTTGATATTGAAGTAATTCTCTCAATAATGAAGCAATGACTAAATTTAATATTTCACTAAAACTTCGGTAACAAAATGTTTTACTTTCCCCAGATATGTGAAATTCAAGAGCTAAACTATCCACAAACCCCAAAACATCAGAGGTAAGAATTTTTTTTGCAATCGATAAAACAGTCTATAAACAATTTTTGGCTATGAAGACAACAATAAGACAATTAACATTTTTTTATTCTTAATATTAGCTCACTTGTAGATGACCCAAGGGAAACATTAACGTTGATGATTTGTGATCAATAGATGAGTCAGTGAATCTTGTATAAGGAAATTGGTTAAAACTTGATCCGTATTTAAAGAAAAAGTAATTAGACATATTGGTCGGCGCTTGGGAACCCAGTTTGCATTCTGATTTGTAAATCATTCTATTACTATATACAAAAACAAATAAATTATAAACTTATCTGTAAAATGAATCTGATACATTTAAATAGGAAATTATTTACTTGAGATCATTCATTGGATCCAGCGAACTTAATGTCATTACGTCTAGTGAAGCTAAATTTAAATTTAGAGATAACGATCGAGGAATGATAGAGCTGAAATAAAAACATTTTTATAATACATCTTAATCATATTAAATAATAAATAGATTTATACAAAAATATTACCGAAAATTTGAGAAACTTTTCTTTTTTTGTATGTTTAAATCAGGAATAGAGACTGGAGTTTGTTGAATTGGAGCACTAGGTTTTGGAAATAAACGACAGATAAGTGGAGGGTCACTTAAGGTTGCTCGTCCCATTGACCTAGCCAAGCCGATAAAACATGGAATGGTAGCTTTGCATAATGTAGCTAAAAATTATAATTATGTTTTAATATTTATTAAATTCTTTACAGTAATTTATGATAAATCTTTAACATTGGAGATGTTTTATACAATTTTAAATTTAAATGCGTTAAAGGATAAAACATTTTGAAACTTTCTACACATTCTGCAAGTATATATTAAGAGGATGTCAGCGCACTATTTGTTTTCTCTCTCTGACGTACACGCAATATAGACGAAATGCATTAACGCAGAATCATTTTTTCTATGTTTTTTTGTAATCTTAGAGTAAAATCACCCATTACAAAAAAGATAGAGAATAATATTTTTGGGGGAATGACATCGATTTTATATTTTATTGTTATTTGACTTAGTATTCGACATTTTTAATAAACAAAAAAAAATTTGTAAATTTAAATTATGTTAAATTGTTTTGAGACAATATTTAGACAAATCGATATGTCATTCTCTATCTTTTTTGTAATGGGTGATTTTACTCTAAGATTGCTTAAAAACATAGAAAAAATGATTCTGCGTAATTGCGTTTTGTCTATGTTGCATGTGGGCCAGAGAGAGAAAACAAACGGTGCGCTGACATCCTCTTAATGAATTATTATATATCTAATAAAAACATACTTTTAGTTATATCATTTAGCTTGTCAGATTTAGCCGATCTAATAATATTGGATAGTTTACTGAGACATTTTATCTGTGCTTCAATTATTTTTTCTCTAGAAACTGGATAACGAGTTGCGACATCTGTTAATAATGTATTGAGGCAAAAACTCATTCTTTCAGCAACTGGTATTCCTATAAATAACAGAATAGATAGAAATTTAAAAAAAAATCATTTACCAGACCCATATAAAAGCTTACTTTCTCTAGGAAAGTACTTGATCTCGTCCACCCACTGCATTTTCCCTAAGCCATTCAACAACTTTAATAAGTAAGGTAGTATGTGATCGACATGCTGAAAGTTTGACTCTAGGAGATATATTCCCAATGCTATTATAGAATCTTGGCCTCTTTGATCCATCTTGAACACCCCTTGATGACCTTCTTGCGGGCATAATGAATATATTATTTGGATCTGTCAAAAATAATACAATTTTTCCACAGATTAATAAACGGCTTTAGAATATCCAATAGTCTTTTCAGTTTTTTTTTTTGGAAATAATAACACACAATGAATTTACTTTTTCCCATGGTATTTCCTTTTGAGAAGCCAAAGATCGGGCCAAATGCTGGATAGTTTTTTGAAAGAAATTTTTTTCATCTGTAGCCATAGTGTAGAAATGTACACAATACTGTTTTCTAAATTAAAAATAAAGTCTTCTACATCGGTTTAATGAATAGTTATTATTAATTAATGAATCAACAGATATCCATTGACCATAATAATACTAATGGTAGAGTGCAGACAAATTAATATTTTAATGTATGTAATCATCAAAGTAGACGACCTCGTATTCAAAATGTAAACATGAACTAATATGAGGCTCCGAGTGGCCGAGTAATGACTAATGAGTATTGAGTAATTGCCAATAGGTATTATTCCATTATGAAGAATGAATCGTTTTACTTTTTATAATTCCATTATCGCCCCATTCGAAACCAAAAAGTCAATAACTATTTAAAATGATAATATTTATCTTATCATAATACGAGATAACAACAACAAAACCGCAGCAATTTCGTACGCCTGCTAAATAGTATACTGACCGTGGACAGGCTGATGAACGATGATTACAATATTACATTGTAAGATATTTTTCAATTTTTGCCCATAGACGTTCAGCATTACTGCGTTAGTGCATTCCACACTAACTACCTTTAAAATATAGTTGTTAATTGTTAATTATTATAAGAAATTGCATTTCCATAAATATCTGTCTTTCACGACGTCCTGTAGTTATTGTTAAATTTTACAACAATAACAGTATTGTTATTATCAGGTCTCAAAAGTAAAACAGTTCATTATACACAATTACAAAATATAATACACAATGGGTTTAAGCATGAAAACCAAGATTATTCTATTTGCTCTTTATTCGTTGATATTTGTCACATCTGTTGTGTCGTATTATGGGTTTAAAGGCAGTCAAGATTCAATGCATTACTTGTCAATTCATTCGGGAAACATTAATCTTCAAGTGAAAAATGAAGGTTATCACAGGTAGGTGTCTATAATTTAACACCTTATAACTACAATTTTCAATCAAAATATATAGTATGTAATTGTACTTCAATCGTTTTTCTTCAACCGTTTCTGATTTCAGAGTTCTCCACACCACTATCACAGCCGACTATGAAACATCGAATCGTAAAGACTGTGCAGTTACATTACGCTATGATTTTCCAGCTGATATTTATGTGGACAAATATGAGTTAGCCACTATTGCATTGAATCGTAAAGTCAGTATTCACTGTGTATTTTTTTATAGTAAACTAATATTACTAATGTTTCTTCAGGTGGAATTTTATGTTGACAACAAATTTATTGATGTGGAAACACCTGCTCATAAATCTGATCCATTTGTTCTCTATGTTGTCAATTACACACTTCCAGATACAGCAAATAAATTGATAGAAACAGAATTCCCGATTCATTTAAGATACCAAAAAGCAGCTGAGGATAGTCGTTACAAAGAAGTACGATTCGGCGACGCTTATTCAGATGTTCAAATGTTATACTTATGTAAAGGACCAAGAAATTCTAATTGGAAACAATTTCCACTCAATTCCGGAGAATGGATTCCTGTAAGTATTTAAATAATTTATGATTTAATTAAGGTAAATCATTGTGTACATAATTTTTTAACCATCTATACAATAATACACATTGAGTAAATGAGTTAATTAAATCCAAATTTCTTTTAAGCAGGAACAGAATATTGTGTTTTTGTTAATTAAATATAATAATTTAAAATAATTTTTAACTCTTGTATTCATATTATGTGTATGACAAAAAAATTATGAGTAAGATATAGGCGGCTTGGTATGGCGAATTGAACCTGCTGATTTCCTATCTGTAGTGTTGTTATATCACTCCTAATGTTTTGATTTTGCAATCAATTCCAAATCAACAAAACACAAACACGATACAAATTGTTCACAAAACACCTTATTGTACTTGATAGGTATTTGTTTATTATACTATATAATATACACATGCATATTATTTTATGTTTTAGGCCAGTTATGTAAAAGTTAACAAAGATGTTGTAATGTATGTACCAGTGGGTGATACCAATAATTTGCCATGGGTGAGTCTCATTACTCATGGTTTTGTATTGTTGGGTACATATTACATTCTACGTCGTTTAATGGCTACTCCGTCTCCAGACAATGCTATCATCAAACTTTCACCTGTCAAGTGTTAAAGTAATCATACATTAATACTGGCTGTAAGCTCATTAGCAAGAAAATATTTAAAGAGACTACTTTTTAAGACTACCTATTTATTGTGTGTTATTCATGTTAAAACTATTCTATGTGTATTAAACCCCTTCAGATTTATAAAACTGTTATAAATTGATTGCATGCATCACACATTTTTTTAGATTCCTAGTTGTTTTGGTTACATTTTTTACTTTATTTACACGTTCCTTAAAATGCAGACATAATTTATCAATTAGCATATATTATTATAATAGGTAATTTAAATTTAGCCAAAACAAACTTTGTTTGTTAATATATAATTCAACTTTTTTTTAGATACAATAAGTTCCTATGATTTTATTTTATTCCAACTAAGTTTATATTATTTATATTAAGTTTTATTGACTTATTAACTTTTACTTTAAATAAAATACCTTTGAATTATTTTGTTTTATTTATTTATTTACATAACAGTTAGTTTGTCTGATAATAGTTGCTTGAACATAATAACGTAAATAGAATAATGATGATAAAGCAAAGACCGGAAAAAATTTAAGAGGTTTGTGTTAAATATAGACAATCTGTGCTATACACACATATGTAGAACATGTTGAACTAGTGCCAAAATGGTTTATTGGCCCCAATTGAGTGTATGTACACTTACCGGTGTTTAAAATGTATATACATTAACACATTGAATATGGACTTGCAAAATGAAGAAAATAATAAAACGCTCATTAAAAAACCAAGTTTGTATAAACTATAAATGTATAATATTGTATAAGTGTGTAAAAATTGGTTCTTGACTATTTTTTAGAAGTAAAATTACTGAAAACTGGAAGAACCACCGTCAAGTACAAAGGGGATTGGAATAATTTACCAGATTTGTTACTTGAAAATATTTTTTCGTTTCTGGACGTTGGAGCTAAACATAACGCTTCAAAAACATGCAGATTGTGGAATTCAGTTTTTAATTTACCATATTCATGGCATACGTTTGTTTTTGACGATACGACCCTCACTCGGAGAAAGTTTAACTATTATTCAGGATGGCAGGTAAGTGTATCTATTCAGTACATTAAGCTACTTATTATATGTATATCTGTAAGATATTATTTAAACTAAACAAGTCAATTAAATCTATATCATAGAGTAAATATATCATGTCTAAATATCTAGATAGTTATATTCCTTTAAACGGGAAACTTTTCAACATTTTTACATAATTACATTATTGTCACAATTTAAGACTATTATGATAACAAATACAAATAAATTTACAATATATTATACTTATAATAAGTAGTTAGTTCATATTTGTTAGAACATGAACATAGAATAATTGTGTTGGACTTTTTTAATTTTTAATTTATTGCTACAATCCAATCTAAAAACTTGGTCCTTCACTCCTTCCTGTGTTTGCTTTGTGTCTCTGATAGCGTTTCTTAATTATTAATTTACTTGAGAAGCATAAAATAAAAAATAGGACTGCTGTAGGTTTGACTTTTGAATATACTTTGTCATTGAGTAGGTCACTGTAATAACTATATTAAGTTTGAAATAAAATAAGAATCACTAAACAAAAATGATTCTGAGAAGAGGGGGTATGCATAGGTGCAACTAGGGTTAAGATTCTGGAGGGTTACAGCCTACTTAACAAAACTATTAATTTTAAATAACCCATAGGGGGCTGGCTTATATCTAAATCGTAGTCAGGGCAGCTATTCCCCTAGTTAATTGTTTTAAAATACATAAAATTGTATTATTATTTTTAACTCATAAATCAATACTGACATACTATAGAATGGTGTGAATAAGTTTGTGGTATAAACAAAGTTCTAAATTTCTTTTTTAATTAATGTACAATTAACAAATTATATTTAATTTTAAGAAGTAAGTTATGTTGATTTATTTTTTTTTTAATTTACATTTCCTTGTTCAGTATATTTCGTTTTTATGTCAAAACATATTTACTGTGAATTGTTTAAAATTAAAAATGTTATCTAACCTTACTTATTAGATAGGTAACTTATGTTCTTTTTTAAAAACGAAAAACTTCTATGAAATACATACTACATAGAAATTGGAAATACTGTATAAAGTATAAACACTATAGTCTATAATTTAGTTTTGGGTTGGTAAAAATAAAGTACGCTAGCATTTTATATAAAAAAATCTGTATTAACTTTTAACTTAACTGAGTTAACAAAAATCATTAATTTGCCCATCATTGGATATAAATAACTATTTTCAAAATGTCATAGAGGGAGTAAGTGTTGTGCAAATGGTTCAACCTTTACTCCACTGTGACGATACGATCAGAAAAAAAAATTATCAAAGAAACCATTATAGAAAATAATAATAGAATATTTCAAGTTTCTAGTTAATATTTTTTGATTTACCAACAGAAAAATAACTAAAATCATTATTTTTTATCAATATACCTTATAAGAAGTATCTGACTACCAATGTGTCTTCAATTTTTTTTAAATTATTTATTTCTATAAGAAAAACTTATGATAAAACACGTATTACATTTTCAGACTTTTTGACTGATAAAATAAACTTTGTGAAATAAAACGTATGATGTACTAACTACTTCAGATTTAATACACATCATTGTAAAATCAATACATTTCTCGGTCCTCTAAAGTTAAAATTAAATTATTTGTAATAATTTTATATAAATATGCTACGAGTTACGACCCAACGTATTAAAATATCCGCAAAAAAGTGTAAAATATGTACCTACAGCCGATGTACCGGGGCGATGGGTTTTGGTGGTTTGGTGCATGTATGGTTGCCTATCTTTAACGCCGTGCTATCTTAATGTTACGATTGAAGGATAATGAAAAACCATTTCGAACGAATTATATATTTACTACTTTCTATACTATTCATTATAGATTCATATGTTTACTAATAGCTTCTACATATTCATGTGCCAGTTTCTATGCAAGATGAAATAATAAAATTAGACGGTATTATTATCGATAGGTAGGTACAATATTTTCTAATAGCAACCATGCACTTTTAAAAAATCAAATACCTTCATAATTAAATGGACAATTTCGTTATATAGATGCAACGTTTTTTTTCGTACGTAATATAGGTTTGAGATAAATACCGAGTTAAATGTTCATCGATCCCATTAATTCATCCAAACAGAAAATACAATCAATAGATTTTCCGAAACAAAAACAAAGAAAGTACCGATTTAATCATACAAAAATCTCGTATATACATATAAATATTTTATTGAACGATACAAACGATTCTTATACTGTTAACTGTGCATATTATTCTTAAAGTATATACCTAAACCGTCGTTGCATTACATTTTTGTTGTTGTCATGATTCAGTACATGTTAGATCATCTACGGGTGCAATTGTGCCTTCAGTCCATTGGCCGTTACGTCAAAGTTCTGGTGTTCAAGCCGATTACCAATTTTTATAACCTATACGAGTTCATGAACATGATATCGTTCTATGCGGAACATGGCCAAGGAGTAGGATCGAGAATAAGCACATTACAGTACACATTCCCGTGCAACATGGCAACGTCACGTATCGACGAATCGGTTTTGTACGGCACAGGAGGTTTGTATTCGCTGTAAAGTGCCTATTTGTTGTTAAATATATCATTTTACTATTATTCAATACTATACCTATACCTACGTACAAGTTCACGTCTTGACGATATGTAGTTATATTTAGGTAAGCTCTTGGAAGCGTTAAAAAGATTGATGGGAAACTTGCCGGCACTTGTGAGATTGGAGCTGATCGATTTGATGCTGGACAACGAAGACGCGCAGACGTTATTGGACCAAGTGTGTTTCTACTGTTGCACCACGTTGAGAACCTTAGTGTTGGTGAATACTACTAAATACCAATGTCAGTTGCTCCACCCTGGAGCCTTTATTAATTTACAGGTACAAACAGGTTCGCAACACTCTTTAAAAGTCTTTAATTCAAATAATATAGCGATGTCTATAATAATACCTATTATTGCAGTTTTGAAGTCTACTAGATATCTATAGACTACGGACCAATGAATAACGAGATATCTAATTTTCGTTTGTTTATAGATATTAGTGATTAGTCCTCAGAACCTAGGTAGCGATTTGTTGTTAATGCTGAGTCAAATCAGACTCAGTCACTTGCACATACTCCAAAACCGTTACACGCCCATTGACATCGAACCCATGAACTCGTTCGACTGGAAACATTGTGTTAAGACAAACCCAACGTTAAAAGTACATCTCAGGGTGGAATCCATCCGAGAAAGACAGATTTTATGGCAACCTAGTTCACCAGTTTCAAGCATAATTTATAAATCACCAAACATGCGGGTTAGCAATACAAAATAATATATACACATATAGTGTATCGTGTGTAAATATACCATATACGTTAAAAAGCTTTATTTGAATTTATACATGTAGATGAGCACTGAAATTTTAAATAAAGCAATCGAATTGTACTCTGATCGATTGCTGACGTTTGGTTATCTGGAACTCCCGAAATTCTATCAACCATCGTCGTTCAAAGAGCGAATTGACACGACCTTGGTAAACCTAGTCCAGTTTTGTCCTAAGCTGGATACCTTGGTGAGTTTATTCTTTCGAGAAATATTTGTTCACAATCATAATTGTATTTTACTCGTAGATGATTAGAGAAAAAATATCTACGTGCACATTGTTATTGATTTCATACTATGGTCACTCGTTAAAGTTTTTACACGTCCGTCGCAATGCTGTTATCTTACGATGCGATTGGCCACGACAAAATGATTGGTCGGATGAGTTTTATCAATGGTTGAAAAAGTCCAGCACATCGTACGAAATAGTAGAAGAAGAAATTTCGTTATCTTTAGGATTGGACAAATGGTCTATGCTTAGTGATCAAGATTTTAAACGTATATCTCCACAACTTTATTCGTCGTTTTATAAGTAAATAAAATATACCTACCTAAACCTATACTAGGTACCTTTTGTTTGTCTTTATAAATTGTTATATTTTTTATAAAATAACAATTAATGAAAGTTGAAAAATATTGATGATTGTATAGTATATTAAATTTGTTAGTTATAATTATGTGAACCTATATGCACAAAAAAATTGTTTTATTAATTTGTAAAAAAAAAAAATATAGGTTCTTATAATATTATACAATATTGTTTTATTTCTCACCTGTCATGAGAAATTTAAGATTTTATTAGATATATCAAACTTATTCATGCCTATAAATCTACCTTGTAATTTGTATACACTATACCTATTAGCTATACCTACCTAGTAAAATATGTCAATATGTATTGAAACCTATGTACAATAAATTCGATATACTCGTACTAATTATGATGACAAACATGTTTATTTATATTATAGTTTAATAGGTATTTACATATATTTAATGGCAAAACTACGTCTTTCCTTAAGTACATTTAAAATCTTCTGTTTATTCTTTAGGTTCATTGGGTGTTTATACATCTATACTTGTATTTGGTGCTCATTACCATAAAAAGTATCATATCCAAAACCATTAAAACTGCATAAAATAAGAACTCATGACCCTAAAAAAAATGTAGAAAACAAATAACAATACATTCACTGCTTATCAGTTATCACTTATATAGTAATATCATACTTGATTTTCAAATAGTCCCATTCTCGAGATAAGAACTATAAGTAAATTTCCAAACGCTGTTGTACACAAATTGGCTGCTGAAAGAAATGATTTCATACTCAATGGAGCCTAAAAATTGATTATATAAATATATAATTAAATAATAATACTAATACCAGTATCAGCATTCAGCTGTTTATTGATAAATTATTTAACTAATTATTTATTTAATTAATTATGTTACTTGGGTGAATGAGAATTCCAATAATGTAACCACAAACATTACTTCAGCTACTGTAATTAAAATCGCTTGAGGAACTTGCCACAGAATATGGATATATTTACCTTTTTCTAAAGTGATCAACTTGGCATTCTAAAATTGCAAATAATACAATTTATAACAACAATTTTTATATTATATTTTCGTTTAAATTAGTTACATACCGTGTGGTTAAAGTTATGATAAAGTAATAGATCATTAATACTAAAAGGGAGAAAATCAACATTTTGCAAAATATGTTCATTATCCAAATATACGTCATAACTAAAATAAGTATAAATGTCAGTTAAAAATGAATTCAATAGTTAAGCGTAGGTATATCGTATACAGGAACTCAATATAAGTATAATTAAGTAGGTAATACTTACGTTCCGACAGGTAATTCATAATTTTGATCTTGGTTCGTTGAAAGTTTGAAACTTATTTCTGACAATTTATTATTAGTATTCCTTAATGCAATGTTTTGGTCGGAGAAATTATTATGCAAAATCCTTGTAAATTTTAATAATAATATTATATTATTTACTATCACAATAATTATATATTTATATATCTATGCTGATTAAAATTAATATGCTCTAATAAACTATATGCGTAATATGTATTCCAATATGCTAATAGGTAGGTACATAATGTATTAAAAGTTATTAAATGTTTGATGGTTTACGTTTTACCCATGTCTTAGATATTTACCTAAGATTTGAATTTCCGTTCTTTAATTTCTTCAATTCGTTCAAATATTTTAATTCAATATCAACATTATTCGACGTCAACAAATATGACGAAACCTTAAATTAAATAAGTATACATTTGTCATTTTTACAATTAACTAATGGCTAAACGCCGGTTGATAAAATCATAATAATAATTCTATTCTAACCCTTCCTTTGTCGATGAAAACATGTTGTTTCAAATTACTCATTTTTAATTTGCACGTAGGATGTAAGTCTATGGATAAGACATCGGTTTCGTTAAATACAGTTGAACTATAATTAATATGAAGTACATCTAATTTGTCAGTACTGAAGTTTCCAACCAAAGATCCGGATATGGCTGCATTGCAATCAAAATTATTGTATATTCTTAATTGGCCTTCATTTGATGGTACTGCAAAGGTTTGCCCCTGAAAACATTCGTTTTAAAATTTGAGTAACGAATGTGACACCTATTTCCCGAGCAAAATTACGTGTATTCGTTTTGACGTCAAAATGTAAACTAAAAATAATCTATACAACGGCTATTTCCTAATTGAAATGAAAATAAAATTCACAGATGATTTTTTTTATATGATATATATATGTTATATACATAATGTAGGTAAACCGCATACAATACTATAATAATTAATATTATTACCGTGGTAGACCACATATTTTTTCGGCTTGGACATAGTTTAACACATTTTTAATAAATTATTATTATTGTAAGTACCTATGAATATATTAAATAAATATTTAAAAATTAGATCTACGAATCAGTTCTTTTTAAATTAACAATTCAACACTGCTGGGTTAAAATATAAAATAATGCACATATACATATTTAGTAATCCTAAAACTATTGTCATAAAATCTCTAAGAGGTCTCTGTATCTATTTAGCGATTTTTATTAAAATTAGTCTGAATTTCAATAGATATAGTTTGATTTAGATGAATGCGATCCGTTTTTGTATTTTGCTAATGTTAACCATTTCAAGGAAATTTAAAAACCATGGCTATTTTGAAAGTAACAAATAATTTAAGAGATCATTGGATATAATTTTGGTCAGCTCAAACAGAAGTGCTTCAAGATTTCAATTTTCTGTAATAATTTTGTCATATTTTGCTATTTATTACAATTTTTATTGTATTGCCAAAATGTACATAATGTAATATTATTATTAAGTACTTACAGTTATCGTGTATTGGACAACTGCAGCACAGACAAATGACAGTGCGGCAAACATTCCACCAAGACTGATTTTTCGTAATGCTGTATTTATACCAATTTTATACAAAAGGGGATAGACGATAGCATTAAAAAGTGGTATAAATATTAAAACGAACAGTGGGTTGATTAAATGTATTTGATCAGGCTTTATAATCCAATTTAAAAAATCGATCTTGCCGTTCATTAGCGTTCCTTGCAAAATCCAACGAGATCCCTAAAACGTCAATTAATTTAACAAGTATACATTTAATTAGTTTTTTTTTACATTTGTATTCAGAAGAAGTCATAAGCTAAACATAATTTTAAAAGCTGCGAATCATTGATGTCACGTAAGAAATAGTCGTGAAAATGTAATTTAATGATTTATGTGGATTCGTTAATTTGATATAAAACATTGAAATAAATAGTTTGGTGCCTACTATTATATAATATATGGGTACAAGTACAAAAAACACAATAAATACAATAACAAAAACTTACTTGTTGATCAAAAAGTGCGAAAAACATTGGGACTGGAATAAACAAATACATAATGGCTAATGCTGACCTCAGTTCAGATATTTGCTGTGCATTGTACTTATCATTTGCATATTTCAACCAATCTTTCCTTTTCGCTTCATTTGAAGTAGTGGTTATTTTGTTTTTCAATGCATGCTTTTATGGAATACAAAGGTATAATACAATAATATAGATAATGTTCATCATATTCTGTATCTATATCATTTATACTGCAGGTATGTATATATTTGACACGTTATATTATAACCATATAATTATAAGCGCAACTAGTTGGTGTCTTGGAGGAGGGACCTGTTTTACTGTAAATTATTAAGCTGATTTTGTACTAACAAATCTAAATAATAATTGAAAGTATGGACCTTATTCCTTAAGTAAATATACTTAAAAATTCCAATAATCAGAAATTAATAAATACATTGTTAAAGGAAAAAAAGGGGTGTGCAATGTGCAGGCTTGCCGCCTGATTTAATATTATAAAACTATATTTATTACATTGCAAATATATCAACTTAGTAGAGGTCACAGATTAGTAAAGAGAAAATATAAGAACTACTCCTACCCCCCCCCCCCCCATCCCAAAAAAAAAAACAACAAATTGATGCTAGTTGCGCCTATATAGCTATACTTATACAGGTATAAAATATAAATATAAAACAATGAATACTTAGTGTAGGTATGTATTTTTTAAAGCTATTAATTTAATACTCTTACAAATATGCATCCAATTGAAGTAGTAATGATACTGGACGTTGGTTTAATAATCTTATACAGGTTCTTGGCACTTACAAAGAATACTCAAACATTCATAAAAAAATAAAATAGAATATAAATATTTTATATAGTGTTAAAACACAATATTGTTTATAAGGTATTAAAGTAAATAAATACAATAACAAAAATATGCAAAACAATACCTCATAATTAGTGGGTAGCTATGTAGGTATATACTATTGTAGTTATTATAGGTATGTACCTACTAGGTATTTCGTAGGTCGTAGGTACCAAGATAGCAAGGTTATAGGTATAACTATACTATTTTAACGAAATGTTATTGTAATAGTGTTGCTAAGAAATAGCAAACGTGTACTATACAAGTATACAACCTAGTTAACTACCTTTATAACCTTTTAATTTGTTGTAGCCTCATCCTTGTAGGTTGGAGGTATATGCACTTATGCAATTGGTTAAAGTAATATAATTTCGTTAATTTATAGGCAGAATATTATTATGTATTAAATATTATATAACTGATTACATTTTAATAAACAATATAGTTATTAGCTCTCTAGTCATTCCTCAGGATATCGACGAGTTATGATTTATGGTAAATATCTTACCTATAGACATCACCATAAGGATAGCAGGAACCCCAAACGCTAATGGAAAACATGAATCTTTGCCAAAACACTGAACTGATTTCCTCAGCTCCGGTGTAATGGCCGACGATAACAACGACCCTAAATTGATTGCAAAGTAAAATATTGAAAAGAACATTTGCAGACGATCTTCTTGATCTGGTAGAACAAATTGGTCACCGCCAAAAGCAGAGACGCATGGTTTTATACCACCGGCTCCGATTGATGTTAACAATAAACCAATTATTGTAAATGATCTGCAGAGTTGTATAATACAATTTTTTAGTGAAATTGAAATAATTTTTTAGTTTAGTAAAAATACGATTACAGTATAATATTGCATAAATACAAAAATCGAAAAGAAAAATAATTGAATAGGTAATTCGGTCTTGGCGATCAATAGCGATCGGATGCAAATTAAAAGATAAGAACATAAGCCGGATCGTTGTATTTTAAAAATTAAAACTTAAGTCTACCGACAACTGCAACCGCATTGGTTAATCGCCAAGCCCAAAAGTCCAACAAATGTGATCAAAGTAAAAATCAATAAATAATTCACTACCTAATTAAAAAAAGGCATTCAAGTCATTACCAAATTGAAGTGTTTAATTTATTAAGTAGAAAAAAAACAAATTATTCTAATTACCGTACATTCTATTTGATAAAAATAACAATCACCATTCGGCCCGAACAAGATACTTATTTAATGTAAACATTTAATCATGATATATGAAATTACCTCTGAAATTGTAAACTGACTGAAGTGACAAGAGATGCAATAGCCACTAAGATATTTCCAATTGCGTGTACAATAGACAAGATGAAGATAGTTCTGGAAATGTAAGCATAATAGAAATATATGTATCTATAAATAATATATATATTATTTGAGAAAGATATCTTATAATATAACAAGTGACAAAATAAAATAAAATATAAAATATATTATAAATATAGGTATTATTATGAACATTGTTAAGTTTTGAACGCCAATCACCGAATATTAAATAACGAATAGAACAAGGTTTTCATACATCATCTTGAGACTTAATATACTTATGCAAGCACCAATTTAAAATGCGAATTTTGTAAGATGTTTTCATAGCGCACACTTACATGTTGGTACGAAGGTACCTACCGTGAAAATTGCAAGCCTCAAGTTATCTTTATTATTTGGGCTCTACGTTGATCAAGTAGTGAGTCGGTCAGGACACGTTCGATTATATTACATCGTAGCCATCCCGCCCGGCGTTACCCGTGAGACACGCTTGTGATTATGCGAGAAGTATATTTTTAGGTAGGCCTCGGTGGATTGCAGACCCCGCGAGGTCATTCACTAGGTCATTCACGAGATCATTCATTATGAATGTTTTATTAATACGTTGTTTATGATGTGCATGGTGTGTAGCCGTGTAGGTTCCCTGGAACGGGAACGGTCGAAAAATTACCGTAGGAATTCCATTTTTATTAAGCTATATGGTTTTGACCAAATATAATGCACAGATCTAAAATTATATTCAATCATAACCAAAAGCAACCTTATATACAATAAACAAAAATATATTATTATTTAGTTGGTATTTTTCCTGGACGCAGATGGCCCCACTGTTGTATTTTCGCCATCCAGATATCCTTCTTTTCCGGTGGATTTTCCTCAATTTTTCTTTCATACAAACCTTATCCCGATAATAACGAACACAACAAAGAAAAAATCAAAAAAATAGGTCCAGTCGTTTTTGAGTTATGGGGTGCCTAAGGGAAATATAGGGATTCATTTTTATATAATATTTAGATTATTTTAATATTTATTTATTATTTTAATACGCTGTGCATCAAATATAAATCCAGTTTACAACGTAGGTATACGTTGGAAAATATACCGGTAAAATATTATGTGAGGTTAGGTGAGATGTAAACACGAAAAGCTTATCGTACACTTATTATGTTTGAAACCTCTTAAGAATAATTTATGGAGGCAAGTTAGATGATTTTTGATATTAATTTTATGATAACTGATTGATATGGCATGAGTGTGGGTAATATGTTAACAGGACGTCAGGACCTATAAAAAATTATATATTATCGTATAGTATTTATGGTGTCATATATGCACTGTTGCAAAATGTGTTTACTGATATGGTCCATGTGGGGTGGGTGGTATAATAAATTGCGTTTAGTTCGCAACATTTTCGGGACTTAAGCGGCACGGTGTAAAACTATAAAAATGTTACGATACAAGTTTAAAAATTATGTATATACTTACAAATAATAAATAAATCGCTTTATTATTACCCACCTATATTTTCCCCAGTATGAATCTGCGATGATGGCTCCAAACAATGGTGATATGTATGAAAATACCATAAACATATGAAATATAATAGTGGAAGTATCATGGTCGTATTTTTGAATAATTGTAAAAAATAAAACCAAAGTAGCTAGAAACGTATGAATATTTAAAAATTAAACCTACGTTTTAATATTTATATGAAAGATATTATATTAGTGTAAATAATTACTTTTGAGTCCATAATAACTAAACCGTTCACACAGTTCGTTTCCAAATATATACCATACTGCTTTTGGATAACACTACGGATTTATTAAACAATTTGGGTGACATGTGTGTCAACAAATATATAAATATAAATAATAAATGTAATAATAAGGGTACTCACATTATTTTTGTTTTGCATTCTCTATAAAACTTTATTAAATAAATTTAAAGAAATTGTAATATTCAATTAATAAATTATGACAACAACGTGATGAAAACAAAATAAATGTTTTCATAAACCATTTTACATATTTTTCAAAGTATTATTTAATTAAAAATTTGGTGAAATTTAACGGTGTTTATACCTATTCCACGGACCAAACAGCTGTACAGAGCGAACAAGTATAATGGCTGTGAAGTACCTACCTATTTTAAGTTTACACAATCACATTATAATTGCTATTAAACCATTATTTTTATTTTATTACATAGTACCTACCTAACAAGTATTATAGCAGATATAGATAGTAGATAGGTAGACCTATTAACTTTTATATCATGAATAAACTATATGATTTATTTAAGCTTATTTATGATTAAACCTATTCTTTATTAATCACTTTCTATTGAATACCTATAATACTTATTTAATTTATTGTGGTTGAATAATTTGCAAATTTCCTATAGGTATATCTATGGGTATATGGATGTATCATCGGATTTTAAATAAAAACAAATAAACAAAGTTGAAAGTTACAGTATCTTATGATAATAAATCAATATATTAATATAATAATATGTGTATTGTATACATGAATGTGTAATTATAATATAAATAACAAATAACAATTAATATAAAATATTGTGAGCAATTTAAAATGTGAAATCCTTTTAAGATTTCGATGAGTTACCTTAAATTTCGATCTTTGATGTTGCTGCAGCTAAATATTGTAAATATATTTAAATATTTAAAATACTATCGCTCATTCTTTAGATTGATTATCTGTTACAGATTTATATTTATACTTGGCACTCATCAACATAAATATTATGACGCCTAAAACTACTAATATTACGTAAAATATGTATTCATGAACCTATAAACAATAAAACATTTAGATTAGATTGACCAACGTCTTTCGACTAGCATCTTACTTGATTCTCAAACAATCTCATCTTAGATATAATAACGATAAGTAAATTGCCAACTGCTTGAGTACATAAATTGGCTGCAGATATAAAAGACTTCATACTTAATGGAGCCTAAAAGTTGATACGATATAATATGAGCTTTTTTATCTAATTAAAAAAATATTGTAATAACACTAATATAGAAATACGTTTATTAAATGTATTTAATTGCTTTCACTATTTTATTTATATTTATTTTACTTGGGTGAACGTAAACTCCAATAATGTAACGATGATCATTACTTCAGCTACTGTAATTAAAAGCGTTTGAGGAACTTGCCATAGAATATGTATATATTTTCCATTTTCTAAAGTAATTAACTTGGCGTTCTAAAATTTAAAATTACAAGATTTAAAACCGTCAACTGAACAATGTTTAAGTATATAATATTATAATGCTATTAAATTAGTTACCGTAAGGTTAAAACGTTGGTGAAATATTAACTCATTAACACTAGCCGGTAGTAAATCTATCTTTTTCAAAATGTGTTCATTGTCTAGGTATATATCATAACTAAAATATAAGGTAAGAAATTTCGATTAGAAATAATTTAATATAATTATACTGTATACCATACAAACCACACTTACGTTCCAACAGGTATTTCATGGTTTGTATTTTTGTTTAATAGCACTGCTTGAAAATTATTAATATCAGATAATTTATTATCTGTATTCCTTAATGTAATGCTTTTTCCGGACAAATTATCACTGTAGGAAATCCTATTAAAATGAACGATGTATTATTAATATAATATTATGTGAGATCTTATAAATGTATGATATTCTAATTTAATGATTAATTTCAATACTCTGGAATCATCAGATATCAATACTCGTAAATGCACATAATTGTGTACATAAATGAACAATTCAATATTTATTTACATTTTTTGTTTAGTTATTACTTATTACTTTTTTGTTAGTTAATACCTTACCTACCATTGATTTTATAATATTATACTGTACTTATATCCTATATCTTAAAATCAATAGTCTAACCTGAGATTTGAATTTCCACTCCTTAATTTCCTCAATTCGCTTAAATTGTTTAATTCAATATCATTATTGTTTTTAGATGTTAATAAATACGATGAAACCTTAAATAAAAAATATATATTTTTTTATATCTGTTTGTTAAATAGGTTGATTATATCAAAAGAATCATAATAACTCTAACCCTTCCTTGGACTATAAAAACACGTTGTTTCAAAGTACCCGTTTTTAATTGACACTTAGGATTTACGTCCATAGATAGAACATCAGTTTCATTAAATACAGCTGAACTATAATTAATATGAAGTGCATCTAATGGTTCAATACTGAAGTTTCCAACCAAAGAACCGGACATGGCTACACGGCAATCAAAATTATTGTATATTCTTAATTGACCTTCATTTGACGGCAGTAATAAGGGATGACCCTGTAAAATCAAAAATGCCATTGTAAATATCAATAAATTTATATTAATTATGTTTCTCTGATTTATTTCTCGATAACACAACATTTTTGCATGTTGCAAGGAAATTGATACTTTTTTTAAACTATTTGTGTGTATATTTAATGTAAGATTTATACTGCATTTTCTTGGGGTTAATTTTTTATACGTGCTTATGACTTTACGAGATACGAGACAATTTGTTTCCTTAGAAAGATGTAGTTAGAAATTTAGAAAGTATATGAAATATGGATATGTAATTATAATTATTCAGTATTCATTAAACGGAGATTTTAATATGTCGACAAACAGAGTAAAACAAATTTAACATATCGAATATTGAATGAATTATTTTGCAATTTATAATTTTTTAAGATTTTTATGGGCATTTAAGTGAATAAATATTGCGATACACGTGTTCCCATTGACATTTCACTTGCCACCATATACTCTTATCTATAATTTAAATGCCTGTTTATAATACTATTGCTTCAATATATTTGGTAGTAATACCTTCGTCAAATTATGATCATATAAATAATCTACTTCAGATTATGAATTTGAATAAAGGTTGTAGTCAAAATAATTTTGAAATTATTACATATACAAAAATAGATACATGTTGTGAATTATCTTACAAAATTAGATGTTTACATTTTCATTAATTGTGAAAATAAAACGTTCATGATTAATTATATTATATATTTGGATTTGGTCTAAGGGAAGAATCATGGTTTTCAGATATGTCGAGTTTGAGTCAGTCCTGTAAGTATCGGTACTAGGTATAGTAGGTTACAATGTAATTTTTATGAGAGCCTGACACCTTCTAATTGAATATGTAGACAGTAACATAATAGAAGAAAAATTATTTTTATTTATAATTATGATCCTTTTCTAAAATGTATACTTATAAGTTTAAAAAGAATGATTATGAATTATTATAAATAATGTGTTAGACTAAATGAATAACTAGGTAGTCTAAATAAAAATAAAAATATTTATTATTAAAGCCATTAAGATATTATAAGCCTGTTTTAATGATCGATCAATAATATTTATGTTAGGTAAACATATGATAATCTACCTACTTGTCATGAAGATTTCGTGCACAGTTACAACAGAGTAGTAAATGTTACAATTTATATTATACTTAGGTACTTAATAATCTAGTATTATATAATAATATAATCTAATATAATCTATCATTTACAAGTCACTAGCATATCATGCTTAAAAAAAATGCTTGGTGTAAATATAAGAATATTTACGAATGTTTATCGATGTTTTTTATTTAACCTTTTTTATAGTTTGAAAAATATTTGGTACCAATACGTAAAATGAGTTCATGATTTTTTCATAATATTTATTTAACGACTGTAGCGAAGCAAATACAGATGCAAATGCATTATAATAAAGTCAATAGTATAGAGATGCATTATTCATAAAATATACTTAATAGTTTTAGAAATTAAAATACTTAATATTGTAAAATTATCGTTTACCGGTTTACGCACCTATTAATATAATATATTATTAAGTATTTAGTGTTTACTAAACACTAGTTTACAGCGTCCGGGATATTAAAGATATTAAAAAATGTGCTTTTAGCAGTTATAGTAACTTTAAACTTCCTATAAAGATTTATATTACCTGGCCAATATATTGCTTTAAATAATGTACATGACTTAAAAGTATAAAACAATAGATAAATACTAATTACTAAAGAAACAATTAAACTGCCATGGAAGATAGAACTATAGAAGTATGGAACACGAATCATTTTAGATGAGATGTTTTGAGAAGGAGACTTTAAGATTCATATTATATTGTTTAAAATATATTCATACGCAGATTTTATAATAATTATTAATGAGTAATTAGGTACTTACAGTAATAATATACTGCACGACAGCAGAACATACAAACGACGATGCAGCAAATATTCCACCTAGAGTGACTTTTTTTAAAGGTGTATTTATACCAATCTTATACAAAATTGGATAGACTACACCATTAAAGAGTGGTATGAATATCAAAACAAACAACGGATTAATTAAATGTATTTGATCAGGCTTGATGGACCAGTTCAAAAATTCTATCTTGCCGTTCATGAGAGTTCCTTGTAATGTCCAACGAGACCCCTTAAAATATAAATTATTTGAATTATTGCAAATATATATTATATCTATATTATTATGATTTTTTTTTTTACATTTGTATTTTGTATCCAAAAAAAGACATAAAATGAAACATAATTTATAGGTGGTTATTGATGCCATAATAGTCGTGAAAAACGTAATTAAAATATTAAATAATTTATCTTCAGATACAGGGATGTTTTTATTGTTTCGATTCATTAATCCAATACAAAATGAATAATTTACTAATAATAATAATAATAGAATTATATAGGTACGGTCGATACCGAAAAGTCGGGCGGATACGTATGGAGACTTTATCGATTTAATTTTTTTAACTAACATATTTTATGAAGTAACTTACTTGTTGATCAAAAAGTGTATAAAACAACGGGATTGGAATTAACAAATACATAACGTCCAACGCTGATCTCAATTCTGATATTTTATGTGTATTGTACTTATCATCTGCATATTCTAACCAATCATTTCTTTTCGTTTCATTTGATGAAGCAGTTATTTTTTTTTTCAACGCATACTTTTATGAAAAACGATAATAATATAATATTCAATATTTTTTGTAAATCTATATAGATATACATAATTTATATAATTAGCATGATGGTATTATAACTTATCATAGGTATAAATCAAACTAAATATATGATTGGTAAAAGCTATTTTAATGCCCTTACAAACATGCATCCAATTGAAGTTGTGATGATACTGGACACGGGTTTCTTGATCTTATACAGGTTTTTCCCACTTACAAAGAATACTTTAGATTCATAAAAAAAAAATAAATATTAATATACCATGATTACTAATACCTATCATAACTAATATTTTTTTTTATTGTTAATTAAGCCATATATATTATTAATTTATAAGCAGAATTAATATGAATGGTACATCATAGAATTAATATTTTTTTAATAAACAATATGTAGATATTCCAGTAGTTCCTCAAGCTTTCAACGAATTATGAAGTCTACTAAATGTTATACCTATTGAAATCAACATAAGAATAGCAGGAACCCCAAATGCTAATGGAAAACATGAATCTTTTCCAAAACACTGAACTGATTTCCTCAGTTCTGGTGTAATGAACGTCGATAACAATGACCCCGCATTAATAGTAAAGTAAAATACAGAAAAGAACTTTCGCAGATGATCCTCTTGATCTGGTACTACAAACTGGTCACCACCAAAAGAAGAGACGCACGGTTTTATACCACCTGCTCCAATTGATGTTAACAGTAGACCAATTATCGTAAATAATCTGTAAAGAGATAAAAATGCAATTTTGATATCTGCACAGCCCATAATAATATAGATACAAGCTTATTCTAATAAAATCAGAGATTTTTCTGCAGCATACTTAATACATTTACTAAAGTTTCAAAGTTTTGAAACAACTTTTAATGGTCATAAAAAATTCATCTGAACCATTCAACCAATTATTTTAATAGTAATTAATATATAGATTTTAATTTTAGTACCTATATCGTTATAAACTTAATTATTGTATAAGCAATATGCATATTCTATTTAAAAAAATATATATTATAGTATACTAGAATATTTGTCTATAATTGACATAAAATTATGCAAAATATATCACAATGCCGCAGTAAAACTAAAATATAATGAACTATAAATATATAATTAATATATAAATCTATTAATATAATTTTTCAAGACTAAACAAAAATTATATTTATTCCAACATCAGTTATCAAGTCGAGTCAGTATTTATAATTTACATGTTTTACCATACCTTTGAAAATTTAAACTTATCGAAGTGACAAATGATGCAACAGCCACCAAGATATTTCCTATTGCATGTACAATAGACAAGATAAAGATGGTTCTGTAAAATTAAACATAGGTATTATTCATTGACAAAATACATTTATAATAATATGAAATTTAAAAAAATAAGTAAAATGCAAATACGATATTGAAAAAATTGAATATTAATTAGTTACTACTTATTATTTATTAGGTAATATAAAAGTAGTCGACTAAATGAAGTATTTAATCAAATTACCAATGAAGGATAGTTTATTGCTAATTATTTGCATGTTAGAAATAACATGTTGTATTATTTTTTTGTATAATATACATATTTAATGTATTTAATAATGTAAAATTGTATTGCATGAAATTGTTTTTAAACCCCATGCTATGACGTAGATAACTTTTGAATGTAAATTTAATACTGAATTCAATAATTCTTGGGAGTTGATACGGGTACTGACCTGTTTCACCGACGCCACTAACATCGTACCATCAGAATTGTAACTATAAACAAATGTTGATATTTTTAGAGTGTGTGGTTTGAGGAAGTTCGTACTACAATTTCAAGTTTTTTGACCCAGAAACAAAAATGTTATCAACACATTCAAAAAAAAGTTGAAGATTTAAAATAGCTCAAAAGATATTGCTAAAATATTTTGAAAATTAAATAATGTACAGAAATAGGTAATAAAAAATTTGTTATGGTAGTTTCAAGGCTCTGTGGTTATATATTATACTTTGAGTATTACAACAAATAAATCAATTTTGTCAGTGTTGCCGAAATTTCATCTCATTCGATATTATTTTTTGTTAGTTTTTACCGATTATTAAGGAAAGTTTTGGAATTTTCCTATTCTTAACCATGATAAAAACAAGATTGAATTATAAACAACCTTCTCGAAGTGGAAGATTGAAGCATATAATCATTTTCATATACAATTGGACGACTGTCATATGTAAAAAAGCACACATATACATTGTACAATTAATATACATTCTTCGCTCTGTACACAATTTAAATTAACTACTTAAAGTTAACTACAACATTTAATTATATAATATTGATTTCAAGTCGTGGCGTCTTTTGAGCAATTTCAAGGAGGGCGAATTCTTCTTTTGTCTGCGGCCTAAGTCACTATAAGCAGTAAGCCCATGAGGACCCTTAAACATGTTTTTGGAATTGATAACACACCCATTATGATAATATATACATGATATTTACTTGGCTAATATTTTAGAGGCTATTGTTCTGTTAATTTCACTTACTTATATTTCCCCCAATACGAATCTGCGATGATGGCACCAAACAATGGTGATAAGTATGCACAGACTAAAAACATATGAAATATAATCGTGGAAGTATCATGGTCATATTCTTGTATTGTTGTGAAAAATAAAACCAATACAGCTAAAAACAATTATTAATAATGCATAACTAATAAGTGTTATTAAAGATATATTATATTTATATAGTTATACAAAATACCTTTAAGTCCAAAATAACTAAATCTTTCGCAAAACTCATTTCCGATTATATACCAAACTGATTTCGGATACTTCTATTTAAAAATAAAATAGGTAGGTATAGGTTCAAAGTTTAAAAAAAATTGAACTTTAAAATCGTGAACAACAATAATGTAACTCACTAATATTGTTGTCATACCAAACTGTTGTAGGCAAATTAAATTATAAAATAATGAAGTTATTTAAATAAAAATAAAAATTAATGATAACTTAATTTTTGCAACAAATATTTAGGAAAAAAACCATTTGCTTATCTCAATTTTCAATTTTATAAACTTTACTTTGGGTTTACTTAAAATATAGACGACGTAGGACAAATTTCTATGAACCGACCAACTGACTATTTAGATTACGAGTCGACAGCCACGCATGTAAATATAGCGGCAGTGGCGTCATAGTTGTTATAAAGTCATACGTTTTTATTTTATTATTCGAATAATGTTAGGCGTCCAAAAAGTATTCTCGTTGGTCTATAAATATGAGCCAAAAGTCTATGATTAATTATTACAAAACTGAGCTAGCAGTAATTTCTCAGTATTTTTTGAGAGTATTGTGAACGCAGCAATTAATAGTGTAAATAAAGAAAAAAATGTGAATAAATGTAAACAACAGCGTTTCTAATACGTATTACTCAGTCGTTTATTAAAATATGCAATCATTTGTCACGGTTAATAATAAATACTATACTAAAAAGTAATAGTATCTACTACCTATACACCGTCGTCTACTATTATACAGCATAAAAGTAAACGAAACAAAGGAAATTGTGCCTGAAGCCCGAATACCATATTATATTATAGAAATCGCTGTCCATTTTATTATTGAATCTTCATAAATAGTACAATCAATCAATACGATATGCCAACTAACTTTTCAAATATCTTAGCGGACACAACCTATTTTATTATAGCATAAGACGCATAAGCTATATTTCGGCCAAGAGATTGATTATAATAGGTAATCATGCAAATAGAGAGATATATGAGACTATAGAGTATAAACCCCCACCCACCCAAATTCAAGTCCTCACCAAGAAAATACCCACTAATACTTACCTACTAGGTAAATATAATTTTTTATTACTGTTTTGAAATTTTACTGAATAAAAATTATTGAAAAAAATGTTATTAAAAATGTTGTTTTTATGGCAGGCGCCTATAATAGGTATACAGTTTTTTTAATAGGTGTTATAGAATACAGACGATAAGAATTGTTATTTTTTCTACAGAAAATGCACTGAACAGGAAATTCGATAAGGGAACTATATATACGACCCAGCTTGAAACTAGGTATGTGTAATATTTTACCATACATATTATGTTTGTCAGCTTCTTCGTTTCCTTGATGGATTTAAAAGTATTGAATGTAAATTATGTAATATATTTATATATGTTATATTATGTAAATAATAATTGTATTATATTTTGGATAACCATAGTCGGGACTCGGGAATTCCGGCTTCCGGGTGCTAATGGGCTGTGCCCACGTTTTTCTAAATTCAATATTATCAATATTTTTAAAAATTGGGCATTTGCACCTGATAGTACCCAGTACTAGTGGTGCGCGATTATATCAATTAATCGTTTTTTTATTGATAATTTAATCGATTAAATGATTATTTTTAAATAATAGTTTATATTCGAAAAATCGATTAATCGTTAAAATAATCGGTTAATCGGTCTGTTATGGGTAGTTGGTGATTGATCGTTAAAATATATCGACTTACGAATATTCGATTATTCGTTATTATATCAATTACATTAATACCAAAAAATTAATCGATTAATCGATTAAGACCATAAATTATAAACAACAATCGATTATTTTTTTTATAGTATACTATAAATTATAATAATTTCTGTTATTCAAAACCGTTTCAAATAACACCTAGAAGTTTAGGAATGCAAACAAACAAATACTTACCTGTTAAAACACAAACCTGATGTTCTATCATCCTTTCTGCTGCAGTAAATTCATTATAAAATTCAACCATAATATGATATATTTTGTCTACCTGTGTTTTATGGCAATATACATATCATTTCGAGCTAAGTATACGCGAATTTTACAAACCTTTATGGCTTTATATAATAATATAATCGCAATAAATTTTAACCGATAACAATTTACAGGGACCAAAGTGTTATAATTTAATATTTCTAGAACTAATTATTCTAAAAATTGGTTATCCTAGCCTAAGTTATATCATATGTTGTGTGATTATGTGAATTGGCAGAGACAACGAATTTGATGGTAGTGAATATAATGGCGGGGACCTGAGCGATTCGGCCAATGACACACATTAACCGAGCATGTCAGATTCATACAGTGAACTATTTTTCTACTTATAGCCAGCTGCTAACATTTCTATATATAATAATCTTATAATTATATATTTTATATAATCTAAACTATAATTTAGATTACTGAGCTGACCAAAATTAAAGGAGGTAACTATACAGTATTTAATATAAATGTACAAAGTTGTATAAATAACTTAAAACAAAAAAAAAATCCACTACTCTTACTCAATTATATTTATCTTTTAATAAAAAAAATATAATTTTGCCATATCTTTTACGTACAATTACTAAAAATATGATATAAAATTTAAACAAACAAACAATACATTACATTTTATTTATTTTCAAAATATATTTAAATTAGTTTTAATATTCATTCATAGTAAAATACTAAAATAAAATATAGCAAGTATATTATGCTATATTATCTAAAATACAAAATAAATAATAAATATAATTACAAATAATTTAAGTTATTTATGTAACATAATAGATACATATTAAATAAAAACATATGTATTCGGGAATTTGAGTAGTAGCTTATACTTAAAATGTATACATAATAATTCAATTAATTAAAAATAAATTATCTCCAATATCATACAATATAAAAAAAAATAGTATACCTTTAGTTTTGCTTGGTTTGCTCATTGTGTGTAACGGGCACGGCGTCATTCAGATTTTTATATTTATACTTACAGCTCATTAAAATAAATATTAACATATCGAGCACCATTAGTCCAGCAAATAGCAAATATTCATAGGCCTAGAAAAATTTAAGATATAAACAAACACACACCAATACACGTGGTATATTATCAGTAGCACAATTTCAACGAATAAACATGGGGTGCTAAAGCCCCCTATTTTTCCAGTTAGTCTAATGATCACGAATCAAACCCATCCTCCTCTCCCCCACACATCACCAGCCCAATAAACATAAAACACATATTAATTTATTTGTATAAAATAATAAGATAACTAGCATAAGTTATGAGAGATAGCTGATTTTAAATTCAGAGGTTCTATAAACACACCAAAGTGCCCCCCCCCCCCCATATTGAGCATATTATGTTATATTATGTACAATTATAGTGATTTTTACGTACTTGATTTTCGAAATACCGTACTTCAGACACGATCACTACCATTAGATTTCCAAACGCTACAGTCAACAAATTAACTGCTGCCAATAAGGATTTCATGCTTGTAGGTGCCTTTAAAATAATAATACTATATGTATTATTATATGCTTTAAATTATAGTATAAAAGTCATTAAAATTCAACTTACTTGAGTAAATGCAAATTCTAATGACGTGATCGAGAACATAATCTCTGCAGCGGTCATTACAATAATTTGAGGTAATTGCCATGCTATATGAATAAAATTACCTTTCTCTAAGACTACCAACTTTGAATCCTATAAATTATGTATTTAAAATAATTAAAATTCAATACTAAAAATTATGAAACCAACAAATACTTACTGTGTGTCCTGAATTACGTTGTAATACAAGTGTGTTTACACTAGCCGGTAACAAATTTAAATCTGAGATAAATTCGTTGTCTAAAAAGGCTTTATATCTGAAAAGTTAGGTAATCAGATGTTTAATGAATGTTTATATCAACTATCGAAATAGCTATAACAGAGTTTTTAATTTAAATAAACATACTTCACACGTAATCGTGTTTTTTATAATAGCCTATCAATAAACTAACCTATTTATTTTAACTATAGAAGTACTAAGTACCTACATGATACTTGTTACTTTCATTGAATTTAATATTTTTTGTGTATATAATGTTTAAGTACCTACCTACAACATAAATACATAATATGTAATATTATTACATACACATTTTTTTCAGTTTACCATTTTTATCTCTATATAATTCAACATAATTAATATTATTAATATTTCCGGCAATTACCTATATTTGTTTAAAAAAAGAACAGTAAACACATAATTCAAAGCTGATAGCCCTTGTACCCAAAGCATGTAGTATAATAATATAACTTAAATAAAATTTAATATAGTACCTACAAGGTGATCGATTCAAGTGTCACACTCATTATAGTTTTTTTTTTTAATTTGAATTAAAGGCTTCAACTGCTTAAGTCATTAGCCAACAGTTAAAAATATTATTTTTACATAATTTGCAAAACATAATCTTTTTTAAAATTTCTTATCGTTGTCATTCTTTAAAGTTTAAGTGTTTATTATTTTGAATGACTACGTCTATATATTTTTAAGTTTCATATTCTGAAGCAGAACATTTTGAGGGATTTCACTTTACCAATCATCTAAACTTTAAACTTTAAATACTTGTATAAGCTAGAAGTATTATAAGTAGAACTAATTAAATACTCATATAAAATTTAACTTGTATGCATCGAAGTACTCAGAAAAATATTCTGCTTAGGAATATGAAATAAAAATTGTGAAGTCATTAAAAAGTAAACAACTTAAAAAATGATACCTACCTGATAAGAAATTGTGAAAAATAAATTTGTTTTTTCAAAAATGTTAATACTTTTCAAAATAATGAGTGAAGGCATTTAAATGGATCACTGATCACTCTGTATATATTATATAAATACAAAATAACAATATAATATATAAATATTAAATATGCATATTGTATACCTAATCAATTATGATGCATACAGTTTAATCAAACCATTGATTGCTAAACAAATATAGTCAAAATCTATAGTAATTTAACGATAATTTACATGTGTTAATAACATTTTTACACAAATCTAAATTGTATTTATTTATATTTGTATAATTGATGAACGTGAGCTTATTCAACTACCTAATCAAACAATAGCTCTAAAAAGTCCAATATGATATTATTAAGTTATAAATTAGTTTTAAAATATGATGGTTAAGTTTCTCAAATTAAAATATATAATATATAATTATAATATATCATAATGTTTATCTCGCCACTAAGAAAATTATTGATAAGAATTTTTAAAAAAAATTTGAAATTTTTAATGTGCAAAACAATATCATTTATAACTTACTTTCCAATGGGTACAGTGTTTGTTGTTAAGGATTTTAAATTGATTTCAGTTACAGTGTTGTTGTTATCCGTATCTTTGAGTGTCAAAACTTTATGAGATAAATCATCGCTGTTTAAAATTCTATAAAAATAATATGGATTAAAATAACATACAATTATAGGTACAACTAATCATAACTTAAAATGTATTTACCTTAAAACCGGACTGCCGTTCTTAGGTTTAGCTAAGTCATCAAAATAACCAATTCTTTTTAATTCAAGATTGTCTTTTAAGCGAGTTAAAAAATATGACGTTGCCTATAATTTTTAATAATAATTGAATTTTTTGTTACATATCTAAAGATCTATGAGTTATTAATATAATTTTTTCAAGCCAACCTTTCCTTCTACAATGGAAACACTACTCGTCAAATTTAATGTTGACAAATTCGGAGAACATGAAGGATCAGCGATAAAAACAATGGGAAACGAAGTTTCGTTAGAAGTTGGTGTATATCTTATCTCTAATGTTTCAAGAGAACTTAATTTGTAGACGGGTAAGTTTGTTGAATTTATTGTTATGTTACAATCAAATCCGTTAAAAACTCTTAAATGACCTTCGCCATCTGATAATTGGATCGATTCACCCTAAAATAATAAATCACGTTTAAATTATTAATATTTTATATGATATTTATAAAGCGGGGTATCATAAATCATAATTGACATATTGTAATATATACGTAATGTGAATAAATTGTGATATTAAATGTGAAACTACGAAATCATTCGATACAACAATTCTGAGTTTAGTATAGTGTTTATAAAATTATTTAAATATTATATTCATCTTAATGTGCTTAAAAAAATAATAGGTACTTATAATTTAAAAAAGGTGGGTAAGTGGATGTCGCTCTGCTGTACAGTAGGTTACAAGTGGGTCACTGTAATGGATGGTGTTAAATTTGAATTCAATGATATAATATCACTGTATAAGAAAAACTATTCTGAGCGAAAACGGTCAGTCAGCCTATGATATTACCAAGTATATTTGATGATATTATTGTAAATAAAGTCATTTATATATAACCTATTTACGTTGAGCCTTGTTTTCAATTTTCAATCCTTAGCTATAAAAGTTGAACATTTTATACATTTTTAACTACAAAATAATTATTAATTTATAAATTTGATAAATGTTGTTAAAATTTGAACTTTAAATGATTATAAAAAAAAATTGTGCCTATGTATTTTTAATATTTTTCAACTGCTATTAGAACGATCAGGAGCCTTATATTTTCACGCTTTTTTACCCAACAAATAAAATTTTATTGATATTTATAGAAAAAAAAACTAAAAAAATTAAAAACTGACTATATCCGTAAACAGCTCAAAAAGAGTCAAATTATTTTAAAAATTTTATCGTGTAAAGAAAATGCTAATACAAACATTCACTGAAATTTTGAAGTATCACAGTCATACGTTTTTTAATTACAACAAAATAAGAAAATCGTTACACGAGAAATCGAGTGAATATCAAATGTTGTAAAAATATGAATTTCAAACGCTCATAAAAATTTAATTTGACTTTCTTGTAGACAATTTTTTTTGATGAAGGTAGACAAACTTATGGATAATCTTGTATTACATTTTCAAATCTTAGATTTAAAAAGAAAATTTTTTATGAATTCTCAACTCAAAATAATTTGCTAATTTTCGTGATTTCTCCGTATTTTGTCAAGATTTGAACTTTAAATGCTTATAAATAAAAACTGTGACTGAGGATTTTTAATTTTTTTCATCTGCCTTTGAAACAATCACCTAGGAGGAGCCTTCTATTAAATGTTCAAGCTTTTTTACTCAACAGATAAAATTTTATTGATATTTATAGAAAAAAAAACTAAAAAAAATGAAAACCGAAAAATATCTCAAAATAAGTCAAAATATTTGGAAAATGTTATGGTGTATAGAAAATGCTAATATAAACATTCAGTCAAAATTTCATGTACCTGCAGTCATTTGTTTTAGAGTTGCACCATAAACCAAAATCGATTTTCTCGAAAACAGATTTCGCGTAAAAATTTCCGTTTTCCCTTAATTTTTCTTTTGTTTTTCACGTCGCGTTTGAAAATTACTGAGAAATGTTTACTTTTGACCCCACCCCCCCCCCCCCCCAAAAAAAAAGTACCAACTAGATTCACTTTCCTATCAGAAAAGTTACTGTTGAAGAAAATCCAAGCACTTTTACTGTCCTAAAAGGTGATGACAGACACAAAAAAAAATAAAAAAAAAACACACATCATTGTAAAATCAATACATTCATCGCTTCGTTCAGAATCTAAAATTTAACTTACTTACTATTTTAAGATTTTAATTTATATCAAGAATAAGTCAATTCTTTAAAATTTATATAAATTATGCCATTTGAACTTTTGGCATAAATCCATGTACATTGTACTGTCTTGTTCTTGTATAAGAAATCGTTCTCGATCTGTACGTACGCTCAATACCTACCCAATACATATCTACTATCTAGTCTCTATAGCTATTATATTATGTTGGCAAGTGCCTATACGCTATACTATACTTAATCTAAAATGTATTTGTTCAGCTAATTATTATCTACTTAACGTATCACACTATCACGTAATACATATATGTACTTACAATAATCTTGTTCTGTACAACAGCTGATAGCACAAATGCCACAGCGGCAAGAAAACCACCTAATGAGATTTTTTGTAATGGTTTTTTAATGCCGATCTTGGCTAATAGAGGATAAACAACGGTTTCGAAAACCGGAATAAATAATAAAACGAGAAGTGGATTCATCACTTGCATTTGATCAGGCTTCATTGTCCAGTTGAGAAAATTAATTCTACCATTCATCAAAGTAGCTTGTAATGTCCAGCGAGAACCCTAGAAGGTTTTTCAACAAAATACAATACTACACTGTATGATTTATATTATAGCTAAAATAAATATAAATAATATAAAGAAGAGGTATTCTGTAAAATGTTGTTATTGTTTAAAAATAACATTAAAATACTTAAAATGATTATAGATACTATTAGTATAATTGAAAAATTTAAATAAAAAAACTAATTTTAAAAATAGATTAGTTTAACTAGGTACCTCCCATTATTATTTAATTGATTCATTTTAATAATATAAATAATTAGTCATTTTTCTGATAAAAATAAAATTATAATAATAATGATAACGATTAGTAATTCTTACTTGTTGATCAAATAAAGCCCAGAAGAATGGGAACGGAATAAATAAATACATCACATCTAGAGCACCGCGTATATCTAAAATTTCTTTTTCTGAAAACTTGTCGTCTGCATAATTCAACCAATGACTTTTTTTGGAATTCGATGAAACATATGATAGCCTTCTTTTTATTGCATGCTATACATAGTAATATTATAAAAATGTATTAAGTATATTATATATTGTATATTATCAATTCTAGTTGTAAAATGAAGTCTGTATTATAATTTGTCTAGAATAAATATAATGTTAATAGTTTTCAGTAACGATTATACTTTGATACGATTAAATCATTTGTATAAATAATTATGACGTTGGTACTGTATTTCCGAATATTAGTATTTGAATCTGTTTTAGAATGAATTACATTTAGAATATGTAAAAATAAAAACTTACATAAATACACGAAAAAGATGTTACAATGACGTTCGATTCTGGTTTTTTTATCTTATATAATCGTTTACCACATACGAAAATAACTAGTTTAAAATAAAAAAATATACAATATATTAATGAAAAGGTAACACAATTATTGTATGAATGTATAATACTAATATAGGCTTAAATTATAAGGTGATAATAGCTCTACCACTGAAAAAATACAGAGTAGACAAAATGTTGCGTTGTCCGTGCCAAAGATTTGTTTTTTTATTTATAAATATATTTGTAAAAAAATATGTCATATGTCCACTAATTATAATAGCAATTTAATAGGTATATGTAACCAATGGTAACCTTTTTAATAAACAAAATAAAAATTCTTTTTTCGTGAGGTGAAAAAAAATCTAAGTGCGAACCCCTTAGCTACCAGCTATAGCGGTTAAAATATAAGCTTTAAACACCCTCCAATAATGTCTCAAGGAATCTATTGATATAACTTTTATTGAAAACGTTGCATTAGTTTTTGAGTCTATTAACTTCGGATAATCCAACAATCAAAATCCATTTTTAGCTTTAGTGTATAATCTGACTTCGCCAGTGAAAAAATTAAAAAAATATAAAATGGAGTGCTGCATAGGTTTATCTTGGATTTTGTGTACTCCGGTTCACGGACAAATCGGCGTCGGTGTACCTCGCTTGGTGAACTAATTTGACCGAGATAATTAACCTAACCTAACCTAACCGAGACAATCCGCCTGTGTCGCTTGGTATAAATTGGAAGTGGTTCAACCTACTCTCTAAACTTTCCTGATATCTCTAAGAACAATTTAAAATTTTCACTAAATCAGTCAATTAGTTTTTGTATATATAAGCTACAAACATAAATTCAATATAATTTCTTAATTCGAGGCCATAAAAGGACGATTTGATGTATGGTTTTATCTCATCTGCCCGAGTATCTACCTAATAACCATTTATATATATAAAAAAAATTCTAATGTCTTAGCTATTACTACAACAGTATAATTTGCATGAGTAACAAATGGGAAACCAATTGTAAACAAAAAAATTTCAATTTTTATCGGTAATCTCAAAGCCTTTGAAGAGAAATCTGTTCCGGGCAACTTTTCTAATTTTTATTTCCGTAAAATCCTTATTCGGTCAATATTACGAACGTTTAAAAAAAAATTAGCCAATCAGTCAAGCTATTTAAAGTGTTTAACTTTCAAGAGTTTCTTCTGAATTCAGACTCTCTTCTTCGCTCAGAGCCCTAGTTATGCTGCAATCTTGCTCGTCATACTCGAGTATGGTTTCGTTCTATGGGACCCTTATATTGCTACCTATCGGCAATCATCTATTTTCTAGAGAGAGTTCTAACGTGCTTCCTATCCTTCACCGATTTTGCTCCGAATATTCCCCACCTCATTCATGTACTCAATCATACTGCACGACTACAGAAATTCCCCTGTTCTCCTTGAGTTAGGCTTGTCAAGCCTAGCTGATTGATGAATTGATGCAAACTTACGATTCATAGATAAATTTGTAAATGGCTCATCTGATGCGTCTTCTCTTCTCTCCCATGTTAACTTCCAAGTTTCTCAACGTTCCACTCACTCCCTCGCCACTTATGTTTAATCCAAACGTGTTAAGAATTATTGCCACAATCGTCCAATGGCCGTTTAATGCATCTAACCAATATATCTTCTACCAACAACCTGTGCCTAATGCACAATCACTACTACCAAAGTAAAATACTCGCGCATTATTATATATTATATTATTGTTCGTTTTTCTGTACTGTTGGGCTTTGCCCGTTGTTAATATTATGTACAATAAAAATAAAATAAAATAATTTGTTTAGTTAATGGTGTACACTCTGAAAAAAATATTCTAAGCAGAAAATCAATTTACTCGAATATTATATGTAATAATTAAATGTTACTTACAAATTGCTATTAACATTAGCACAGCAGGTACACCAAAAGCTAAGGGGAAACATGAAGTTCGGCCGAAACATTGTACGCCTTTTCTTAGCTCCGGTGTTACTGATGTTGATATAAGAGATCCTGCGTTGATAGAAAAGTAAAATATGGAAAAGAACTTTTGTAGATAAACTTCTTGTGCAGGAAGGTCGAATTGATCACCACCAAATGATGAAACACATGGTTTTATTCCACCTGTACCAATTGCAATTAAAACTAATCCCAGCAGTGCTAAGTATCTATGAAATAAAAAGATACTATTTTAAAATAACTCATAAAATATATCAATATTATATTATAAATTAAAACAATTCATGCAATCATACTTTAGAAAAATATCATTAAAATATATTATAATATAATATGATGTATAAAACATTTTAATTTTTAAGTCTCCTTAAAAATTAAAAAATCCAATTATAATATGTAGATATCTACCTACTTGCCACTTATACCAACAGCTGGTAATATAGGTACCTACCGTATTCATTAGCTGATCCTACTAAGTACCTACTAGGTATAATAAATAACCTATTACATAACCCGCAAAATAATTGCTTTTCGTGAATTGCCATTATATTTAGAAACTTATCAAGCATCATAAAAATTGGTAAACTACTAAACTATGATATTATAGTATATTATATTAAATATATTGACAAATTGTTAAAACAGAAGTGATATAAATATAATTATATATCCATCTAAATATCCACTTAATGATAATCGTTATGATGGTTTGAATAATTATAGAAACATAAAATATTGAAGTTGAACTAGTAATTAATGTTTATTTTTTAATCACCATTATGTAGACTATAACAATTCATACATATTTTGAGACTTTGAGAGCTGAACATATTTTCATAATCATTATTCATTATAAATTTATGATATAGATTTGTGCTACTATCAATAGTCAATAATAAGTTGTATGATAAATTGTATGTTTTTATCATTGGGACAACCATAAGGGTTTAATTGCCCGTTATTAAAAATTATAAAAAAATAATTTTTTTTGAATATTTATTTCCAGAATAGTATTACCTAGGTAGTAAGTACCTACATTTAGTCAAACAAATTATTGTAATGACTGTAAAAAAAATTGATTTTATAATAGAAATATTATTATTTGTTACCTTTGGTTGCTTAAACTAAATGAAACTGCCAAAGATGACCCAGTTATGACTAAATTTCCAACAGCGTAAATTAGTGAAAGATATACTATAGTCCTGAAAAAAAGAATACGTTTATGAAAAATACATTTAACACACAATATATTAAAAAAAAAATGATAGGATTTTTCCTTATTTTTATTAAAAGAAATTATTAATCATACATTAATAATCTATATATATAAATACTTATACAACTATGTATATAATAAGCTAACAATTTAGTGGTACATAGCCACATAGGAATTAGGATATATTAACTATAATTATTCAAAGATGTCTAACTCAGGTTTTTTTCTGGTAGTTTTAAGTGTACAATCTATGAGCCCATTTGAGTTCAAGACGTTGAGAAGGAATATGTACAGGTATATTAAGGGAAAGTAACAGCTGATGGGTTAGAAATTAGAATATTTTAATATGAAATATTCGTAGTATTAGCAGGAAGCAAGTAATGGAAATAGATGGGTAATTGGGTTCTAAGGTCGTAAACTCGTAATAGTTTAAACTGTAAAATGTAAATATTGAGATTGTTAATGTATCGCAGAGATATTGTTTTGAGATAAAATCTGATGGATTAAAAAGGAATATTGGAAGTGAGTTTGTGTTGGAAACTTGTGCTGAGTCCTATAGTTGGATAATAAAAATTTTAAAACAACAAAACAATTTTTAAAAATATTAGTTAACATTTTAAACGTTAAAAATATAAATCAATTTAAATGTGAAGAAACCAAAAAATAGTTTAAAAGGCTAAGTTTATTAAAAAAGCAAAATAAAATGACATGATCATTTCATACACAAGTTAACCAAAGTTATAAATTATAATTATTGATATACATAGTTTCATATTAGAACAATAGAAAGAAAATACCTACAACATCCGAACTCTATATACCAATTATGAATTTTTTAATGTATCATTCATAACTACCTTTTAATGTACTATACTTACTTGAATTTTCCTAAGAAAGAATCGGATAAAATAGCTCCAAATAGTGGTGAAAAATACGCCATAAAGACAGCCATGTGATAAATAATAGTGGATTCGTCTTCATCGTATTGCAATATTGATGTAAGATATAATACTAAAACAGCTAATATACGAGACAATACATTCATAAATGAGAAAATCAAAAACTATTATTTTATACTATTAAATGAAAATATAGGTACTTCGAAGTCCATAGTAGGAAAATCGTTCACAAAACTCTGTGCAGATTATAAACCACACTGACTTTGGATATGCCTGTAAAAATATCAATCAAATATAAATTAACCACAATTACAATATTTTTTTATAAAACACGATAAACATTTATGAAAAATAATTGCGATATCTTATTAGAGTTATTTGTTATTTTTTTTTTATATATATTATATTATTATGTTTGAATATTTTCTCATAACGATTTTTGTTCCGCTTATAATTTTAGTTTTTGAATGAAGAGGTCGCCACAGTGCCACACCCGCAAATTTTTGTGGTCAACAATTCCAATTTTGTGAAGTATTTTGTGTCCTCTTAAGTATCACAGCCGTATATATTATTATTTATGAATATTAAATACAATGTAAAAAGAAAAAGGCACTAAAATAACTAATAATTGAAACCTGTAGGTACTTATCTACTTAAATTATTAATATACTGTTTACTGTTTACTTAATAAACAATACTCATCATATACGTCTTATAAATACTATAAGAAGTGTTTATATTAACTACATGTCTATATGACACAATATTTAATTTTTGTTTCATAAGAAAATTAAATATAAAAAAAACTAAACAAACGATTAAACTCTTAGTATATTTTTAAAAGTCTCAAACAATATAATTTCAATATTAAAAATGTGTGCAAGTGGGTGTCAGTGTGTCACTCTGTTCTACAATATGTGTCACAATATGTGTCCATAGGGGTCACTGTAATGGATGTGTTAAATTTGAAAACGAAAAACGATAACGAAGACGGCCTACATTAATAAGTAGGTTAGTAAGTATATTTTATGATATTATTGCTATTAAAGTAATTTATTTTACTATTAGACGTTAGTAATACAGTAGGTTTCCAAAATATTTTAAAATATCATTGTGTGTACACTAATAGATGTCAAGTATCCACGAATAATAATTGTAAATTACAACAAAATAACCAAAATCGTTAATCTTTGTTTAAATATCTAATTTCATCCAACTTTGAACTTAAAATATCTATAAAAAAAACTGTGTGAATATATAATTTAGATTATTCGGTTACAATATGGACTATTTATGAGAAACCTTGTTTTAAATTGTCAATCCTTTATTTTAGTTTATATTGGGTATAAACATAATAACGGTATACCGTTATTACTTATTAGTGTATATTTACGCTTTAATATTAGTCTACGCTAAACACAAATCTACTACCGGATTCTACATTTGACTGCTGATGTATTGATTATGGACAAATAACTTTTAGATTCTGAGTTAAACAAGAAT
Source organism: Metopolophium dirhodum (assembly GCF_019925205.1). Taxonomy (NCBI): domain Eukaryota; kingdom Metazoa; phylum Arthropoda; class Insecta; order Hemiptera; family Aphididae; genus Metopolophium; species Metopolophium dirhodum. The sequence continues at coordinate 10,297,123 of NC_083568.1, forward strand.
TTAAATTAATTAGTTTTACAATAATCAATAATGGTTTTTTCTGTGGTCACTAAGGTACTCATTTGTACTTGTGTACACTTCGTAGTAAAATATAAGACAGGTCACCATTTTTATGTAAGTGAAATATTACGATTATCTAAGTTACATACCTACTTGATATTTATTAGTTATTAATAATATCTAATTTTTATACTTATTTAATAATATCTATAATAAATTAAAATAAGTATGTATCATCATTCTGCATTTATCAATTCGTAAGCAGAAAAGTATATTTTTTAGATATTTATTTTTATTTTTTTATAAATATAATATCGAAATAAATAACTTGTAAAATTAACTTTTTTAATTGGCTTTAATCTATTTTATTTAAAAAACTGATAATATTATACAGTTAGAATTATTTACCACTGATTATAAATTAATATAATATATAAATATAATTAACTCATCCGTGGACGATAGGAAGGAGTATTAAGGGTGAAGGTTTCTCCAATTTTCCGCAATTATTTTTCAAATTTTATATTTTAGTTGCCACCTTAATTATAATACTTTTCCACTAATTACCCATTTACGGGGGGGGGGGGGGGGGGGAGTGATAGGGTGTATTATATCGAAAAAATAACTTCACGGTAATGATTTTCGGGCCTTGTAGAATTGTTGGATATCTGAAAGAAGAAGACTTCCTACAAGCCGTATCAAACTCCGATATTTTTATTTAATTTCAAATAATATAATTTATAAAAAATGCCTAAAATTGTATTATTTTTGAAGACATATTAGGTATAAAGTTTGAGATTAAAATATTGAAAAATAGAGTTCGATGCAACCTGCGTAAAATAATACCCTCTATAAGTTAAAAAAAAATATCAAATTTGGTTGATTCTACAGAACAAGATCATTATTCCCGTAGAGCGTATTTTTGTGCATAAAATTACATTGGCACCGGGCGCCATAACGAACACGGTATTTCAAGGTTTTGTTATAGCAATCCTACTCACAATTTATAATAATTTACGTTACTGTGTCATGTAAACAATAAACCGGTTTACTAATCGCATAGATAATCTTCACGGAGAGTTTTGACCCATTCGCGAAAAAGAACACTTTCATTCGTGTATGAAATTGCTAATATTGTAAATATTGAATAACAATATGTTGTTATTAGTTATGACCTAATGGCTAATATTATGGTTATTTAATTCTCAATCTGATATTTAAAGATACAATTTTTGGAGGAATGTCCAAGCCCATGCCATACAATTTTGACTGTACTTTATTTAGTAATTAGTTATATTTTTTTTTATACTTTATATAGTATATATTATTAACGTAGGCGTTGTTTACTCCGTCAATATAATATTTTCTGATTTATTATTTGTTTGCAAATTATCCTCATATTGATGATTATAATAATTATAACTTATAAGTTATAAGTATAAAATAACAAATGGGCAGTGGCTAATATTATGTCCATAAATTTGGAAGGTGTTGGCAGTTGGTATAGATACTGATTCAGTTGACACCTGCCAAATAAGAGTACCCCCCCCCCTCAATAGGCATAGTTGACGCCCACACCTTCATCATAATATACATTGTACAAGGTAGTTTTATTAATTAATGAAATAATATTACTTTTACTCCAGGCTTATTATTTAACATTTATAAACAAAAATAAATGTATTACTATTTAGTATCTGTATATTATATTATTATATAGAATTTTTTTCTTCAGAAAGTGTTGCAATATAATGAATAATAATGATATTGTCAGTGTATGTTTATATTAATAAATACAACATTGACATCATTATTATATATTGACATACTTTACCTATAGCTATTATGGAGTATTTTCGTAGTCATTTAATCTAAAGATACTATAAAGGAGAGGTACCTACTGATAAATTTATGTGATGGTTACTACATACCTATTATAGGGATATCGATTACTTAATATTCCATAATTTAAATAATACAAATGATTAAATTAGTTACCGTTTAATAATTTAACTTGAGCAATGAGTAATATTTAGTAATTATTAGGTTTCGAGTGTACCTATCCTCGTTTAGTATGGAATATATTGATAACAGTTATTTAATGACTTGTAAATTGTAATTAATAATAAATTATACAAGTTAATACAAATGATGTACTGTACAATAAATTGTTGTGAATTAGTACGTTGTATAAAAAGCTAAGAATTAATCGAAATATTTTGAAAATTTCATTGATTAGGATAGTGGTATGGAATAAATATACCTTCATGGTTAAAAGTAAATTTCTTCAACACCTGAACTTCAAATATTTATAAAGAAGATAGTATACCTATATACTTATATAATGTTATGTATTTTTATATTTTTTTAAAGAAAGTACAACAAACATTGTATTAAATTGTCAAGCTGTAGGTATTAAAATTTTGCATTTTTAATTACAAAATAGATCAAAAAAACCGTAACTGTGGTTTTGATATTTTTAAGTAAAACTATTTAAAGAATATTTTCTTATAAGAACAACATTTGATGGAGTAAAATATTGTTACCAACATAAATCGAAAAAAAACTAACTGAAATTTGAATTATTTAAAAAATACCAACATAAATCCTTGATAAAAGTTTTGTTCCAACAGTAATTTCTTTTTAAATTTAAAGAAAAAAATTGATTTTTTATAAAACGTGTTACGTAAATATTTCTTGTTTTCCGTTGTTTTTTATAAGTTTTACCAAAATACTAAGAAAAGTACCTACTACAGAAATTTACTGGATTTTGACCCCAAAAAAGAGCAACTATGCTAAGGCCTAAGAGAAATCACCCTTAAAAGTTGAAATTGAAAACATTCTTCTCCAAAATTTGATGACAAACACATAAAAAAAAACACATTAGGTGTTTCAAGGCATATTTTCCTCCCCACCTCAGAATCAAAAATTAATGCCATTGCCTTTACTGTTCATACTAGAATATTTTTTATGTACGTAAATTATAATTTATTATAGGTTATACCAATTGCGGTTATAACAATAATTGTTATTATTACCTAATAAAAATTAATACTAATGATTACATAATTAAAGATAATAATTATGATTGAAATGTTAATAATAAGTTTGAAATCACGTTAATACGATTTTATTTTTGTTAACGGTGCATCTGAACTGAACATCAATAAATGTTTTAAAAGGTATGACACATAACAACAAATTATAATTTTAAGACATAAAGAAAACAATAATTAAAAATATGTAGGTACCTATGGCATTAGATTCATAAGACATCAATATACAAAATACGCAGACGTGAAAGTAGGTACCTGCATGGCTACATTAAATTTAATTGACATGTTTCTGTTGACTCTTGACTGTTCCACTTCAAATATAATTTAGAAACGTATTTACGCGTAGAGCGTATGCCATATTGGTACGTAAAGACATAAAGTCGTAAAGAAACAAATTAAAATTACAATAATAATGATTGAATAGATATAATTATTTATTAATATAAATTAATTCCGCTTGTTTCAACATAGAAAAAAAATTATACATTATATTCTAGGTATTTTACTAAAAATAAAACTATGTATAATACACCATGAATGATTGAAGAACTATCATACTTAGAACTTTCTTAGGTATAATTACTTTCTTGCTCCTACATTCTATGTTTTAGACGTATAAATAAAGCCTATTCAACTTCGAATATTTTGTTCAGTATAAATAATATTTTAGAATGGATTGTATTAGAAAAATGTAAGTATAAGATACAAAAAAAATATGATCAAAATTCTAATATCTTCATAAAACTATCTTCATGCACACATAATAATTATCACACCCAATAACATGTGATACAGCTGAATATGTTTTAAAATTTTATTAAAAAAATTATTAGACTGTCTGTAATAGATGGCTGCATTTTTATTCAAAATATTTTAATTTGTACCTAATTTGTTGGTGTGATTTTTGTGAAAACAAAATAATATGTAAAACTAAATTATTGATTTTCATATAGACATTTTACATTTTACTATTTACAGTTAAAATATTATGTAAGTGCTGGGGGTTATAGTTACGTATGAATGCCATTCGATATATTATTATGTGTGCGCAGTGAGCTGTATTAATTCACTGTGTCCACTTGAATCCGGGCAGGCTATACTTTGCACGGAGACTAGTAGAATGTCAGGATATCAATAAATGAAAAATTGGATTATTATTTATTAAAGTGATTATTCTTGTACATTGCCCAAAATATTCAGACATTGTGCACAGTGCCTGGGCATTGTAAAACAATGCCCTGATTTCCTACGTTTAGCATTTACATTTTGTAATTTATAAACTAATTATTTTAAATTAACTAATAAACAATAATTTACAAGATACCTATATTATAAGATTCAGTAAGCTAATACTGAATACAAACTGTTGTAGTTACCACTTACCGTGCGTAGATACCTACTAAACACTATAGTTATAATTAATATTGTATTAACAAATACTAAAACTAACGTGTAACAAAAATAAAACATTACACTTACCATTATTTATTATGTAGAAATATTGGTATTTTGTAGTAATAAAGTTTTCGAATGGATTTGTTTTACCATTTAGTTACAACAAAATGTTATCAAAATTAACATTTTTTATAATTTATAAAGCATCTTTATTAAATAATTTTATTCGAAAATTATAATGTAAAACCATTTTGTATCGATAAAATATAAAAAAACAACATAAGTTTATTTAAATTATTTTACTTTATTGTGGACGAATTAATACAATTAATTTTATGACAGACGACGAGCGTGAACAGTTCACTCTCTCTGATCTACAAATCATAACTGATAACTATTTGCCAGAGCGTAGACCTACAACGCGTTATACGGTATAACATAATTGAACAACGTAAAAATACAGATGCGAATTATCGAAACATATTTTATATTAGTCAAGGCCAAAACCTAGTTAAACACGAACTATAGTAATCCCCACTTTATAATTTATATACCTACCTAGCTAGTACTTATATCCCAAAATAATATAATGAGTGGGATCAGTGGGAGAATGAATATACCTATACTTACCTATACTTACAATATTGATAAAATGATTTAAATATTTTATTTTATAAAAATCGGTAATCGAAACTCGTCTTTGATTTATTATTATTTTAGGTAGGCAAAACAAGTGCTTATTAGACTGTTTACTGTTAAGTTAGGTAATGATACTAAAATTAGTGATGCAAGTATTAAGAAACAGGGAAGTGTCAAGTGAATCTCATCATTGAGTAGGTTGCTGCAGTAATGTACCTATGTGTTACAATTGAATTCAAAAACATTGCTATAGCTATCATTAACATATTACATAATATAACATAATATAAGTCAATACAGACGCCGTACCTTATAGAGCGTATGAATAAGTTAGTCGTATAAATATTAAATAACTTAAAATTAATTTCAACATTTTTTAAACGTTGACATTATTTATTTTTGTATTGTGTTCTATAATTATTGGTGACTGCCGACTGGCGCAAGTGCAATATGCATTGTTGTTAGTTTTTACTTTTCAACTCAGTCGTCGAAAAAACGATGTGATAAGTGAATTGTTGTGATTTGTGGATATTAATTGTGTAAACTGTAAATTATAACTTTTGCATTTTTCCTTAATTCCAATTTGTTATTATACTATCTATGCCTACTAACAAAGTAAAAACTAAGCAGGGCGTGCTCAATAGTGGGTGGGGGGGGGGCAGGGGTTCAAACCCACCGCATGGAGACTTGACAAATATATATTATGTTCTTATAACTATTGTATTTCTCAATTTTAAAACAGGCAATTTGCTATTTTATTTTTTCAAAATTCCTGGTAATCTAGGTAAAGGACCTAAGGCACTTAGTTAGATTCACAGCGAATACCAGAATACATAATACAACAGTTATACAAGTGATGAGTACACCCAGTGGTGTTCCCTTAGGCCCCGGGATATACATACGTATACGGTATATTCCATAATATTCCATTTGCGAAAAAAATTGTTTTGTGGCTAAATGAAAACCAATAAAAAAAATATATTTAAGTAATATTTAAGTAAATATATTTAATAGAATATTATTTATTCATTTACTTTTTGAAATAAATAAACATACCTATAACCTCATAGCCTCAACAAATTTGTTGTGAACAATGGAACATCACTGGGTGTAGGTAATAGTGTTGTTCATTTGTACAATGTATTTGGTTCATGTATTTATATACGTTGTAAAATATATGATGACTGATGAGTAAGCGTATAGTTTTTTTGTAAGTAAAATGTACCTATGTGTAAAATATATTATGTTCGAGTATAGCGATTTTTTTGTAAAAAATGGAGTAAGTATACTAAATTAGGGGCATCATATTTATGTTTGCTCTCCTTTACATTTTCCATTAATAATTATTAGTTAATACGGCCCTGACGCCTATCTTATATTATTTTATGATTTGTTATAGTTTCATATGTCTGTGCATGCTTTACTATGAGTCCTTCCCGGAAGTTTGTATAGGTACAATCATAATAAAATATATTGTAATTAAATAGTAAACAGTATATAGTTTTATACGCTGACAGGAAAAAAGTCTAAGGAAAAAAAGTCTGTTTAATAAAAAAAAAACTGTTTACTCTATATATTTACCTAGGCGAGAAAAAAGATCACTAATACAGTAATAACAGTTATCCGTTAACACATTACAAATATTCTTATCAGCTATAAATCTATAGTTAAATTGTAGTGAATATAATGACTAATACCTACTACAAATATATTCAAATTATGTTCTATGATTTATTTACCTATTTATACCTACATATTATAATAATTAATTACTATTTTCTGTAGCTGTAAAATTTTTTAGGTAGGTATACAAATACATATACGACCATAGGCCATAGGGTATCTATATATTTGAAGGGGCGTCCGGGAATGTAGGCCACTACAATTAACCTTTTTTAAAAAGAAGTACGGTAACTGGGTCATTATGTTGGACACAGCTTTGTATACGAGAAATACATACATAGCTCCATCCATTGTATATGATCTAAGCTGGTAAAGCTGCCGTTCGCGGTTTAGTCGTCGGTACCCGACGATTTATATTAAATTAAAAGTTAGAAATTAATTAATGAAGTAATGTCATAGACAACTATGCCATATATACTTACTTACATGATTAAATATGCATTGATTCATCCTAATGAATATTTTTATCAATTAATATTTGTAGCCATTTAAAATTATTTTTCAAAGAACTGTAACAAGTCATCAGTATTTGAGGACACTTTTGATGATGTTCTGGATAATAGTGCCAGATTATTAATATTTTTTTGCAGTGAACACTGAACATAAAAGCGAAATTGTAATGTTTATTCTTAAGTATTATATTACAACAAGAATGCGACAATAATCTAATATTGAAAATTAGAACCACGGCTATCTTTAATCGTGATTAGAACCATCAAATAATAAATTCAAAGAAAAAGAAGTCTGCCAAATTAGTTATTACTTAATTGCTTTTAATTTACAATTATTCTCAATAATACTTCCGAATTGTATTAATACAAAGTGTATAATATTGTGCACTTTAAAAAAAAAATTAATTTCTGTTGGGTATCCCATACTTTGGAATGAAAATTGAAATGTAATGGGAATTTTTATATTTCTAAGTTGGTACACCTGCATTTTTGTTGGTCCCCCGATTTAAGCGATTATTCCATGATATTAATCTGGATATGATAAGCTGTTATCTCGGGGGACCCAACTGCCCGATGCCACGGTCTTAGGTAATAAGGGCATAGTACGTATGTTTATATATTATCTGTGTCTTGTTATGTCTTTCAGGTTATGTTAGTTATTACTTATTGGTGAATGCACATTGCAATTACTTGTCGTTTCGCTTCGCCTTCTGGAAAGTATTTCCTCGTTGGACGCCACTGCGTTTGAATTAAAGTAAACGACGGTGGTTGATAATGTAAGTAATGTTCTAATTTTTTAACATAACATTTCTCAGAATTGTGTTGTATACGATTTTCGTTATGCAACTCTATAACCGCATAAGAAACAGAACACAGAATATCTACGTTTTTTGTATTAGGTATTAACTTTTTGTTTAATAATATTTTAGCGACTTCAAAATGCATTTGTTCGTACGTGGTCAAAATGTGCATGCTTTGGAATGTCAAGGATTTGAGAATATTTCACAGATCAAGGTAAATATTGTGTGTTTATTATGTCTAAAAGTCTGGATTATATTATGTTGTCATGTGTTATGACTTAATAAATGCTGCGCTCCGACAAAAAATTTTAAAATATGTTCTTCCGATTTGTTGTGTTAAACCACCTTTGGTAGGCTTCAAAATTAAACAATGTTGTTAAAAAGCACATAATCTGCTAGCGCTGCACTTGTTTGCTGCGCTGCGCTCGAACAAAAAAAATCGAAAATAACCCTCGATTTGTTGTGTCGAACCCCTTGAGTATGCCTCGGAACTAAACAATATTGTTAAAAAACAATTATCTTCGGGTAGATGACAGGCTAATGGTTACCTATATAGAAAAAAAATGTGTTATAAGCGTTGTGCGTGGCCGTCATGTAATATTGCGAGCAACCACATAAACTTAAAATCGCAAATCATGGAAGGCTATAATTACTAAAATAATAGTTTCCGGTAAAAAAATTTACTCTATCAATTTAAGCATAAAACAAATTGTTAGAAAAAAAAAATTGAAAATCGTGAGGGGTAAGTACATTTTAGTCTGTATTTTACTTGAAACCTAATTAAAATCATTTGAACGCAAGAGTATTGGAACACAATCACAGAATGTTGATATTTACGTGCTTGCACGGAAAATTTCAAACCTGACCGAAATACATTGTGCAACTCTGAAACCGCGCCTAACACGCTCAAAATGTTTGCACAAACATTTTCGTTGCAAAAAGTGTTGGATCGTGTATTTGGGCTTTTATGCACTGTTTCCTCATATCAACTTGAGACTTGTTACTTAGATTATGTTATTAAAAAAAAGAATATTGCTCCAACCATGTATTATATAATGATATAAGGTACTAAATATTTTGAATTTATATATGGGACTATAGACGTAGGCTGTATCAGTTAGGTACCTAAATATTCTAAATTATTATGAATTTAAAATCTTCCTTAAATAAAGACACTAGAGTAAATATTATGAGTGGGTCTTTAACTTGTCTTGATCACATTTTCCTAAATAATATTAATGATTTTTATAATATAATTGGGTACGTATGTCAAAATATAACTGACCATTATAGTAGCATCATATCTTAAAATAAAATTTGATTCAACTAAATAAAAAAATTAATATTTCCAATATCAAAAAAAAATTTATTATATACTATACTTTTTGATAAACTTATTTTTCAATATATTGATATTTTATTATAAAAAGTTATAGATAGTGCATAATATGTGTTTGAAATTACATTTTAATACAGAATTAATAACTTTAATATTTGTTCAAACAATTAGACCAAATTGGCTGCTTTGGAAGATATTGAAGAAAATTTAATTTCATTGTATAATCAAGGTCAACCACTTTATGACAATCAAATTGTTGGAGAATTAAACAACTTCAATATTGATTTCATTGTTCCATTGCTTGGAGGTAAATAATTTTATTTTAATTTTACTTAAAAAATGTGAAGTTTAAATTTAATCAATTAATTTAGGCAAAGTTCACGGATCCCTGGCTCGTGCTGGTAAAGTTAAGGGACAAACTCCAAAAGTTGAGAAAGTTGAAAAGAAGAAGAAGAAGAAAACTGGACGATCAAAAAGACGTATTCAGTACAACAGACGTTTTGTAAATGTTGTTCAGACTTTCGGACGCAGGAGAGGGCCAAATGCCAACTCTTAAATTGTTTTGCTCTTTATATATTTAAAATAAATAATGTGGTGACATTTTGAGATTTATTTATTTTTTAATGAATTTAATTTTTATATACATATTTAGAAAAGATAGTTTAAAAGTAGTTCTATCAATATTCAATAGAATAGAGAAATGTGTTACCTACTTTTCTTTTTCTCTGAATAGTGATTATTGAAAACTTACAAGTTTTCAATGTATTTTTAACCTTATGTCACTTTTTTTTAAATTGATGAATTTACTGTGGCTTTAAGATTAAATGCTTACATCTCCACTTTAATCATGCAATATGAATGCCAGATGACCAAAACCTAATAAGGACTGACATTTTTAAAGATATTAGTATATTACACTTCTTTTTGTGGTTCGTAGAAATATATATTGGTTAGTGACCTCCAAGAAACAACAGGAACTCCAGATTGAGAATTTTTGCTTTACAACACTTAAAGTATATTTGTTTTAATAATATAATGTACAATATGAAACATTAGTATTCAATCCCAAATTATGGGAGTGGTGAGTGGGTGCATGTCCCCCGAGCTTCGTTATTTATTCCATTACTTTTTTTTTACAAGCTATAAGTTATAATATTGCACAAACCACAAAAAAATCTATGATTATTGCTGACCACATATGTCACAATTTAATATATAGTATACATTTTAACTACATAGTAGATACCTATAAAAATAGACTTTAGTACAATAGTACCAGATATTATATTATAGACATAAACATAAACTTCTTTTAATAATTCATAATAATATACAGTTAGTACTATAAATGTAATAAGTACATTACCAACCCACATTATGATGGTGATAAGTTTAGAATTCTAACAAACAATCTAATTCGTTTAGATCAGCCGTGGATATCCTAAAAAACAAAATATATTCTACACAATAGCATGTATTTTTCAGTAAGCTGGGGACATTTCTAAACAAAATTTGTACCTTTTGAATATTAAGCACATTCATTTTGAGGAGTAAATAAATTCTTAACATCAGGATGGTGTATACAGAATATGAGACCCCCCATAAAAAATCCTAGATCTCTCACTTGTTCAGGTAATTATTTATTTGACACAACTTATGAAGAAAAGGATATCGTACAAAATATTAAAAACATATTGCGGGCTTAAAAATATAGATGCCTATGATAATATTAAATGTTGGATAGATGCTTGATTAAATGCTGGATCATGTTTCTAGAGAAAAGGTTTTTTTTATGCCAGATGCCTGTCACATACTAAAGTTAGCCAGAAATGCAAGACGATTATTATCTGCCAAAGGAGCTATTAATTGGAATTATTTAAAAAAATTATATGAAGTTCAAACAAACCTTACATTAAAGTTACCCAATAAACTAAACCAGAATGTGGCATCAGAATAAAATTAAGGTTAAGTTGGTGGCACAAATGTTAAGTAGTTCTACAGCAGACGCATTACTTTTTTCATGAGTTTACCTACGGTCATTTGTTTTAGAGTTAGGTAAAATCGATTTTGCCTAAAAATTCCCGTTTTCCTTAATTGTTCTTATGTTTTTCATGAATCATTACGCTTTTGAAAACTACTGGAAAATTTTTACTTTTTACCCCCCTAAGTACCAACTAGATTTACTTTCCTATCAGAAAAGATACTGTTGAAGAAAATCTAAGCACTTTTACTGTCCTTTTAGGTGATGACAGACAGAAAAATAAAAGGTGGGCAAGTGGGTGTCGCTCTGCTGTACAGTAAGTTACAAGTGGGTCACTGTAATGGATGGTGTTAAATTTAAATTTAATGATATAATATCCCTGCTTACGAAAAACGATTCTGAGCGAAACCTTATGTCGAGTGTTGGCCTATAATATTACTATAGGTATAGGCATATTTTATGATATTATTGTAAGCAAAAAGTAATTAATTTTAGTATTGGGCATTAGTATTTACTACAAATCTGGCTGATCGCTGATAGGATTTTGTTCAGATTATTGAGCAAAATAAAGGGATATCCGAATTAAGCTATGTGCGATCTTATCGTTAATATTTTATTTGGTTCCAATAATTTTGACCACACATTACACATACTATTGAAGAAAATCATAGTTTTTGTATTGAATAAATTATTTTAAAAGGTTGCAAGACGAAGGCAATCTGCTGCAGAAAGAGATATAAAAAAAAGTTTCTATACGTAGAATAAAATATAATATTAATACGATTGGTTTTAAGTAATTTGAACTATGCGAAACGAACGATTTCCCGAACATTTGGCGCATATATATTATAAGATACTTATACACAATTATTATTGACATACATCACGTAGACGCTTTATTCATATTATTATGTTATATACTTACGTGCTACGCAAATGTATTACACTTTCCACTTGGTAAAGGTCATAGCCACCTATTGCGTGGTTATGCCTATAATTATATTATTGTACAACTGTCAAAACACATACCGTCGAAAAGTGATTTCCAAGTACAGTAATAGATACCTGTTTACCTGTTACAAGATTTGTTCGGATCAGGATATTAGAACTCGAGTCAATAATTATATAGGTAGTCGTTAATAATCTGTAAAAATTAATTAATTATACTCTCGACAATACGAAAAAAAGCAACAATAGTTTTTTGTGTTCACAACATTTTTTTTATTTATCAAACAAAAACAATATGAAATATATTGAATATAAATTCAAAAACGGAAACAATTTTGGAAACAGTTACCATTATTATACAATTTTGTATGTTCAAAAAAAAGGTAGAACAAAAAAGAAAAAGCCGAAATGAATAAACAGAATATTATAAGAAAAGAAAATTGAATGGGAAAAAAAAAATACGACGGACAGGAGACACTAACTAGGAGGGGAGGACACGAGATGGCGATTTGGTGCGAATATGCAATGTTGTGGCCACTGGTCACCTCTGCACGTTCCCACGACCGGTCCCCCGGGTTGACGTGTGTCACGGGCGCGTTTGCTCGGACGCGTGACGACCTTGCCCAGCCGGCGAGGCCAGACCGAGACGGCCACGGGAGCGGTTGACTATAATGGTTGACGGCGACGAGCGGCGGCTACAGTGCGCGATGTCGTGCGCGTCGACGGTTGACGGTGCAGACGACACTGACGACGGACGGCGAAGACCAATAGACACGCGGAGAGAGTGAACAGAGATTTTGTGCTGCGGAACAGTCTGCGACGCGGCCGATGTGGGATTACCGCGGGACGAAATGGCGAGAGTCATCGGATCCTTGACTCCCGGTAATCTAATTTTCGCCCTGGCGTCGTCCCTTCAGCCGCGTTTTCGTCCAATGGACCATGAAACAGTTTACCAACCTAACCTAACATAACTAGCCTAAGTTCCATCGGGTCCGGCGTCGCTCATCGTCCGTGTTCCTAACACATATAATCTCTATGCCACTCACCCCGTGCCAAAGTCTTCGCCGTTGCCGTCGAAACGAGTCGCCATCGCCGTCGTCATCGTTGGTACCGTCGGGGCGGAATCGTTGCCCGCGTCGGTACCTATATTATGCAATAGCCGCCGCGTCGTCGTCGTTCAGTCGTTGTCGTCCATCGCTCCACGTGACCGTAACCTAACTGCAGCCGGGCGCTCGCCGAGCCGCCAGAGGATCTCGCGCGTCAACCACGGCCGAGCGCGCTACGCCCGCGAACCCGTCGCACCGGGGGTGGTCGGAAAACGTGCGCGGGTGACTTACCGCCGGACACCTTCCGTGCTCTTTCCCGTATCCTCCCCTCTTTTACGTCATCCTGTCCGTCGTCTTCGGCCCAAGTGGCCTGTGCTAGTATCAGCTCCGGACGGTTTCACACCTGCAGCAGAACAACACGCGAAAAACGCGCTTTACCCTTTTCCACGTCGATCTTCTACGTGGAAAAACGCGTTTTTCGCGTTCTACTGCAGGGTCCACCTCGCCAATCAGCTCACCGATACTATCCATCACAGCTAATTCCTTGGCCGGCTGCTCAATGTCTGCACATAATACGTCTTCTGCAGCTGCAGGCATCACTACGTTGTCGAGATATCCGCCCTCGGAAGTCGGAGCTCGGTCGACAGTCCCCAACTCAGAGGGCGGAGCGTCGCCACCCGACTGCGAATAACTGCAAGCTGATACAATGGATTCGACTTGATCTACTGATGAACCGTCGTCTTCTTGGACCGTGTAGCCGAGTGGTGCTGTCTCGGGGATCTGAGCTGCAGGCTCAGACTCTGCGAGAGACAGCGCATCGCCACTCGGCAATTGACTGTGCAACACCTCAAAATGCTCTTCGTTTTCGTCGTCTTTTCCGGTTGGGTCTTCTAGTGGAGCGTCGTCCGGAATCGTAGTGCAGGTTTTTTCGGGGTCTGACCCTGGGGACTGCACGTCACCACTGGAAGCCGTATCCATACCAATGAAAGACAGAAGAGATGTAACTACTCGTATGAGGTTTTCGTCGTCGCTTTCATCTTCATAAAGGCCATCCATTATACCGACTACAATTAGTTCGAGAATTTCGAGTAATGCGGCCTGTATCTCGTTGCTGTTATTGTTGACAGCTATTTTTGATTTTAACGTCGTAGATATATGTGTCAATTTTAATTGAGAATTGCTAATGAGCTATATACAAGTCTTCCAACACAGAGACCGATCAATTCGAAAATCTCCCAGGCGACGTGTACCTATATATTATACGTACGATAGTACGTTCATCGGCGCAAAGCATTAAATTTTAGAGCACGTTAATTTTTCTAAAGACTATTATATTATTATTTATATAGTATTGGTAAGGTACCTAATATTCAGGTATTACAACTTGTGTTATTCTGTGACTCAATTTATACTTTTCAGCTTAGCCGCTCAAAATCTTAAAGTTAGTTTGTTAAGTTAAATAATATATAACTGGTAATATTATATTTGTGTCGCCTTTTTGACTTAATTTTAATTGAATATTATACACTTTTTGTGTGTTATTCATGACATTTTGATATTATCTTCAAGGCCACAGTTGGAACAAATTTTCGGGAGGGGTTTAAAACTAAATTATATATTTTCATAACATAAAAACCAACTAAAAAAGAAATGTATAATATATTATAATAATGCACCAACTAGATTCACTTTCCTATCAAAAACGATACTGTTGAAGAAAATCTAAGAATTTTTATTGTCCTAAAAGGTGATGACAGACACAAAAATAAAAAATAAATAAAAAAACACTCATCATTGTAAAATCAATACAATCATCGCTTCGCTCAGAATCTAAAAATTTAAAACTGACAATGACCGTGAACAGCTCAAAATATTTAAAAATTTTATGGTATATAGAAAATGAAAATATAAACATTCAGTGACATTTTCATATATCTAAAATTATATTTTGTTTTTGAATTACAACAAAATAAGAAAATCGCTACATAAGAAATCGAGTGAAAATCCAATCTAGTAAAAATATCAAACGCTCATAAAAATTTAATTTGATTTGCTTGTAGACATTTTTTTTTTGATAAGCGTAGGCAAACTTATGAGGAATCTTGTACTACATTTTCAAATCTTAGATTTAAAAAGAAATTTTTTTATGAATTCTAAACTTAAAATAATTTGTTAATTTTCGTGAATTTTACGTATTTTGTCAATATTTGAACTTTAAATGCTTATAAAAAAAAATTGTGACTGGATTTTTAATATGTTGCATCTGTCTTTGAAACAATAGATATATATTAGGAGCCTTCTATTAAATTTTTAAGTTTTTTTACCCAACAAATAAAATTTTATTGATATTTATAGAATAAAAAATTTAAAAAATTGGAAACTGAAATTGTCCGTTAACAGCTCAAAATAAGTTAAAATATTTTGAAAATGTTATAGTGTATCGAAAATGTTAATATAAACATTCAGTCAAAATTTCATGTGTATCATTTGTTATAGGTAGCGCGTTACACCAAAAACCAAAATCGATTTTGTCAAAAATTGATTTTGCGTAAGAATTCCCGTTTTAAGGAGCCTTCTATTAAACTTTTAAGATTTTTTACCCAACAAATAAAATTTTATTGATATTTATAGAATAAAAAATTTAAAAAATTGGAAACTGAAATTGTCCGTTAACTGCTCAAAATAAGTTAAAATATTTTGAAAATGTTATAGTGTATAGAAAATGTTAATATAAACATTCAGTCAAAATTGCATGTGTATCATTTGTTATAGGTAGTGTTACACCAAAAACCAAAATCAATTTTCGACAAAATTGATTTTGCGTAAAAATTCCCGTTTTCCACGGCACTTTTGAAAACTACTGGAATATTTTTACTTTTTACACCCTAAAGTACCAACTAGATTCACTTTCCTATCAGAAAAGAATACTGTTGATCTAAGCACTTTTACTGTCCTAAAGACACAAAAAAAAAACACATATAATTGTAAAATCAATACGTTCATCGATCCGCTCAGCATCTAAAACACATCATTGTAAAATCAATAATTCATCGCTCCGCTCAGAGTCTAAAATACAAATAATATGTTCAAAAATAATAATTATTTTTACCGCGAATTTCTTTTGTTTATCACTTCCAAAGACTCTAGTAAAACCACTTGAATATGTACAGTTTCTTTGATATAGGAGATTATAAGTGTGTCGGTGTGATTACATTATGCATTTATGCGTTTACCGACGTTCCGTCCTGTTTGTGTAAACTAAAAACTCGCGTTTTTTTTACCTTTTACATTTCGGTTTTAATTAAATATAAATGTCTTATTTATACACAAATTAACAATTTAATGTAAGATGTAATAATTTGTTTTATTTGCGTCAACTCAACTTAAAAAGTAAGTTATTTTCTTATATGTTCGTATGGTTGTACACTATAAATAATGAATTTTATATTATATATTTATTAAATACAGTGCCATAACTTACACAACAAATATATATATTTTTCATTTTAAAAGGTTATGTCTATTCCACCTTTCATGTTGGGTGGACACCCATGGGCTCAGATCATTCAGCAGCAGCAACAAATTGCTGCCGTGCAAGCACAAGCTCAAGCCCAGGCTGCCCATGCACAAGCAGCAGCTGTACATGCTCATATGCATGTTGCTCAGCAAATGGCTATGCATCAGATGTCATCAGCTCCACCTCACAGAATACCTGAACCATTAAGTGATGAAAAATTACAAGAAAAATGTAATTTTGATCAATTGTTTTATTCAATTTAGTTTTGGTTCAACTTGTTACCCATGATTAATTGATAAATGTTTCATTATTACATAGCACAAAAATGGCAACAAATTCAATCAAAAAGATTTGCACCTAAACGTAAATTTGGTTTTGTCGATGCTCAAAAAGAAGACATGCCCCCCGAACATATACGTAAAATAATCAGAGACCATGGTGACATGAGCAGTCGAAAATATCGTCATGATAAAAGAGTTTATTTAGGGTATGTACAACCAAGAAAGTAATGGCATAAATCTTGTTTATTTCCAACACAGTTTTTAAAACTGATATTGATTCTAAGACTTCAGTAACACTGAAAATGTAACTACATTTGCTAACCTTTTGGCTTTTACCCATCACACAAAAAAATAATACCTAATAACTAGGTAAATATTAATTTTTACATTTTTAAAGAGATTCTGAATTTCAAAAGTGTGTATAAAATAATTTTTTGTTGAATTGTTTATTCCCTGATTCTTTTTTGAAACTGTACTACATAATTTTATTTGCTTTTCAATCATAATATATATATTATATAAATAAAATTAATAAAAGAAACCCTTTGTAGTGACAATTTAAATTGACCATTTTTGAGTTAATTATCTACTCACATTGTCTTGGTGAGAGATGAGAGTGTACTAAAATAATATTTCTTATCGTTATTCAGATAAACCATTTTAGTTTTAAATCTAATAATCATATTATAGTTATAATAGTCATGTGGAAACACAAAAATACTATTTTGTATCAGGAATCAGAATCTATACTCTGTATTAATGTATATTAGTATTTGAAAATAATTCAAACTAAAATAGAATATTATAATACATGAGTGCTATAGTGTTTCCAAGATAAAATACAAATTGTTACTGCCATTGGGCATTCTCAATAAATTTCTGAGTTAATAGAAGGATTTTGAAACTAAATGCTTGTTATCATAAACTAGGTACCTAGCTGTATTAGTATCAACTATCAATGCAAATTTTAAATATATACCACCTACAATTAATATCAAATGCTATAAGTTTCAAGTTTTATAATTCCTTAATATATTAAGATTACAATACCTACATAAAATAAATTTAAGTGTTATACCTATAAGTATAGTAATACCATTGATTATAAATACTATAGATGGCTCACTGGCTGGTTTTTCAGTGGTACAAAATATTTACTCTCGGTTGACGGCGAGGCGACCTGACTATTACCGATTACAATGTTTCATGACATTACTAACCACAAAGTAGCACCTAATAATATAGCCGTCCGAATTAGTAATTAGTCATGTAACATTTAGGTAGGCTCTCCATCCGGGAGTAAATATTTTGTGCTACCAAAAAACCGGCCATAGAGCAATCTATAGTATAATCAATGGTAATACTTATTAGTTATTAGTATTAAAATATATTATTTCATTAAAATAATTTATTTTTTGTGATTAATTCTCACTAAGTAGGTATATATTATGATTTTTAAATGTATAAAACAAAAAAATAATATATATAAATGTGTTAAAAGTAATATTTTAATTTAGAGCTTTGAAATATATGCCGCATGCTGTTCTAAAATTATTGGAAAATATGCCCATGCCGTGGGAACAGATTCGTGATGTCAAAGTCTTGTATCATATAACTGGTGCAATTACTTTTGTTAATGAAATTCCATGGGTTATTGAACCAGTTTATATTGCTCAATGGGGGTAAGCCAGTTTATTTCTAATATTGTCTTGGTTAAATAAATATATTACCTTATTTATCATTTAAGAACTATGTGGATAATGATGAGAAGAGAAAAACGTGATAGGCGTCATTTTAAACGTATGCGTTTTCCTCCATTTGATGATGAAGAACCACCCTTAGATTATGCTGACAATGTATTAGATGTTGAACCTTTAGAAGCTATTCAAATTGACTTGGATACAGAAGAAGATGCTGCTGTAGCAAAATGGTTTTATGATCATAAACCACTTGTTAACACAAGGTATTAAAAACAATAATATTAATTTATTCAAACACAAACATGTTACCAAATCTCATCTGACTTTCTTTGTGGTTAATATTTGTATTTAATGAGTTAATTTTATATTTTTTTAGGCATGTAAACGGATCTACATATCGTAAATGGAATTTAACTTTACCGCAGATGGCTACATTATATAGATTAGCTAATCAACTTTTAACTGATCTTGTTGATGATAATTACTTTTATTTATTCGACCCAAAATCATTCTTTACTGCTAAAGCATTAAACATGGCGATTCCTGGTGGACCTAAATTTGAACCACTTATCAAAGATTCAAATCCATCGTAAGTTGTTAACTTTTATGTGTGTATTGTAAAAATATTTTCAAAATTATTTATTTTTTTAGTTTTGTCCGTGATGAAGATTGGAATGAATTTAATGATATTAATAAAATTATTATAAGACAACCTGTAAGAACTGAATACAGAATTGCATTTCCATATTTATACAATAATCTTCCGCATTACGTTCATTTATCTTGGTGAGCATTTTTCATTAAGTATAATTTTTTTTTATAAACATTATGGTCCGTATGCACTGTCGTTTAAGTGTCACCTATTTTTATAGCACAGTTATATGTTTAAAATTTTTTAAATTAACACACAAGTTTTGAAAACTTCATAAAAATATTTGCTGTTTTTACTAATGTGTGTAATATTAATTTACATGATCGTTGTAGCAAGTTAGATAAAAGATAATCTAATTTAGCGCTGATAGTTATGAACAATTTATTTATTATTCAAAAGAATGCTTTAACAGCATTAAGGAGACTCACCATACCTACATATTTGTCATGGTCTTATTAATAAGTAGACTATATGCAATATGCGTCCACTTAATACTTAATAACATCTCAAGAACTGAATATTTGGATTTAATGTTATTTATTAAAAAAAAATTTATAGCTTGTATTAAAATAATTTATCAGTACCCAATTTATCTAAATGTAGGATCGTATATTAACAATATTAAAAATAATTTTGTAAATGGATATTTCAAAAGCTGTGATGAATTGCGTAGGGGCTCTGATATTGGATGCAGAATGATGCCCAACTATTGTATTTTTAATAGATTTCGTCCGTGATGTGTCTATTTTAAAACCAATAGGAAAATGCGCCTAACTGAGCAAATTTTTAAAAGTATTTTGTTATGATGATTAGCACAGGGGTCTGATATTTGTATTAATGAATACAGACGAATAGCATTTATTTTTAACGTGGTCTGTGATCTGTTATTGTAAATGTTATTTGGACAACATTTTATTCCTGAACAAATACATAAAACTATGTTTCAATTAACTTTAATATTGTATCATTAAATTAACAAAAATTAAATGTATGCCTAATATTCAAAAAAGTTCTTAATGAGTAATAATAATTTCAAGATACTTGTAATCTATAATATGGTATAAATCATAAATTATTCAGAATATATACTACAGCAGTAATCTTTATGGTGTACAGTGAAACTTCCGTTTAACCAAATATTTTTGAGAACCAGACCAAATTACTACCAAATTAATTTAATTCTATTTAACAAAATTCTAAATAATTCAAATTGTTATTGTTCCCCATGAGATTTCGTAATATGGAAGTTTCATTGTATATCACTAAGATAAAATTAGATAGTTATTTAACTACACTTTAAACAATGTAATTAATAAGCATTGATGAATTGCGTAGGGGCTCTGATATTGGATGCAGAATGATGCCCAACTATTGTATTTTTAATAGATTTCGTCCGTGATGTGTCTATTTTAAAACCAATAGGAAAATGCGCCTAACTGAGCAAATTTTTAAAAGTATTTTGTTATGATGATTAGCACAGGGGTCTGATATCTGTATTAATGAATACAGACAAATAGCATTTATTTATAACGTGGTCAGTGATCTGTTATTGTAAATGCTTTTTGGACAAAACTATATATCTGAACAAAAAATACTTAATCCTTTCTTTGTTACACTATTTATCCACTGAAACCGGTGTATGCTACGTAAAATAAAATATTTATTTTTTTAAGATTTAAATGTTGAGATCTATATGATCTAATTACTTAAGTTTAAATTAACGCAAACCATGGTTACTGTAACTTGTACGGTTACTGAAAAATTAAGAATATTATAAAATACAGGGATGTAATAGTACATCTGGAGCAGTAAATAGGGTAAATGTTTTGGACGCAATAGCACGTCTGGAGTAGTGAAAGGGTTAATGGATAATTTTTAAATACTATAATTATTTAAGTAAGTTAATGTTATTTAATTAAAAGATTTTTGAGATCTCATTAAATAATAACGCCTCTGGTTATAAAAAATAAAAATTGATCATTATACATAACTTTTTATAATTCTATTTGATTGATGTGTTATGCTATTCAAATGGTAAATTTTTTGACACTAAAATGTTTACTTTATTATTGATATGAATATTAAATATCATTAAAGTGTGGTGTTAATATATTAAAATGTTCTTTTTAAATATCACAGTGTGTTAGGAAATTAGTAAGATTGTTGTATTAATTTTCAGGTATCATGCTCCAAATGTTGTGTACATTAAAACTGAAGATCCAGACTTGCCAGCATTTTATTTTGACCCCTTAATAAATCCTATATCACACAGACATTCCGTCAAGGTATTTATTTAATTTTTTATTCTTGTAGAAATTGTATTTTATTATTAACTTTACAGCCTAAATTTTTTAAAATAAATGTAAATAGTGTTATAGGTACAGTTAAAAACTTAAATTTACTTTTACTATCACATTGTTATTGTTTTGCTTAGCTGAAAAGATAAAAATTGTATTTGCCATATTAAACATCGCACTATCTTTTAATAAACATAGAGTGTTAAATTGTTTGTAGGTTAGTGAACCTGTTTTTGATGATGATGAAGAATTTGAATTACCACCAGAAGTTCAGCCATTTCTACAAGAAACTCCTGTTTACACCGACAACACAGCAAATGGAATTGCATTATTATGGGCTCCTAGACCATTCAATATGCGCTCTGGTAAGAATATTTTCTTTATAATCACTAATATTTTTAATTATTATATTATTATATGTAATATATGTATATTTTATGATTATAGGCCGTTGTAGAAGAGCTATTGATGTACCTTTAGTTAAGAGTTGGTACAGAGAACATTGTCCACCAGGGCAACCTGTTAAAGTTCGTGTTAGCTATCAAAAACTTTTAAAATATTATGTATTAAATGCTTTGAAACATCGACCCCCTAAACCACAGAAAAAAAGGTTTGTATTAAAATATTTACTATTTTTTTTAAATTTCTTTTCATACTAAACCAATAACTGTTATTTTTAATGCTATTTTTAGATATTTATTCCGATCATTTAAATTTACTAAGTTTTTCCAAACCACTACATTAGATTGGGTAGAAGCTGGTTTACAGGTTTGCAGGCAAGGATATAATATGTTAAACCTTTTAATTCATCGTAAAAATCTTAACTACTTGCATCTGGATTATAATTTTAATTTGAAACCTGTGAAAACGCTTACAACCAAAGAAAGGAAAAAATCTCGTTTTGGAAATGGTATATTTTCATTAAAATATTTTATAATTTATGTGCGATTAAATGTATTAATTTATGTTCTTAGCTTTTCATCTGTGTCGAGAAATTCTTCGTTTGACAAAATTGATCATTGATTCACATGTACAATACAGATTAAACAATATTGATGCATTTCAATTAGCTGATGGATTACAATATGTATTTGCGCATGTTGGACAACTGACTGGCATGTATCGTTATAAGTACAAACTTATGAGACAAATACGTATGTGCAAAGATTTGAAACATCTTATTTACTATCGGTTTAATACTGTGAGTTATTGTATCAAGTTATAATAATATTATTTTATGAAGCAGTGTTACATTTATAATATAATTAAATATTGTTATATTTTAGGGACCAGTGGGCAAAGGTCCAGGTTGTGGATTTTGGGCGCCAGGTTGGCGTGTATGGTTGTTTTTTATGCGAGGTATAACACCATTATTAGAAAGGTGGTTAGGTAATTTACTGTCTCGTCAGTTTGAAGGAAGGCATTCAAAAGGAGTTGCTAAAACTGTTACTAAACAACGTGTGGAGAGTCATTTTGATTTAGAACTTCGTGCTTCTGTAATTATTTTATTACTATTATTATTATTTTTTTTATTTTTTGTATGAATTTATTTTAAATAATATTTTATTTGTTTAGGTCATGCATGATATTGTAGATATGATGCCTGAAGGAATAAAACAAAATAAGGCTAGAACAATTTTGCAGCATTTATCTGAAGCATGGAGATGTTGGAAAGCTAATATTCCGTGGAAGGTAAAATAATTTTTTCTAGAAATGTAATTAATTTTATGCTTTAATGTATTTATTTATTTTTTCAGGTTCCTGGATTACCAACTCCAATTGAGAATATGATTCTTCGATATGTAAAAATGAAAGCTGATTGGTGGACAAATACAGCACATTATAACAGAGAACGTATCCGTAGAGGAGCTACAGTTGATAAGACTGTGTGTAAAAAGAATTTAGGTCGTTTAACTAGATTATACTTAAAAGCAGAACAAGAACGTCAGCACAATTATCTTAAAGTATGATTTCTTGATTTATTTATAAATTTATAAGTCTATTCATATCATATTACGGTTTAGGATGGACCTTACATTTCCCCCGAAGAAGCTGTAGCTATTTACACAACAACTGTTCATTGGTTAGAATCTCGGCGATTTGCTCCAATTCCATTTCCTCCTCTTTCGTACAAACACGATACAAAATTATTAATTTTAGCTCTTGAACGTTTAAAAGAGGCATACAGGTAATAACAAAGTTATGTAGTTATAATAGATAATAAAAAAACTATAATAAATATTGACAACCCATAGTACACTTATAATATTCTACATTATAAAATATTTTTTATAGTGTAAAGTCACGTTTGAATCAAAGCCAAAGAGAAGAATTAGGATTAATTGAACAGGCTTATGATAATCCTCATGAAGCACTTTCAAGAATTAAACGTCATTTATTGACTCAAAGAACATTTAAAGAAGTAAGTAATTTCATTAAAATTCCATCAAGTAACTCAATTTATATTATATTTTTAAGAGTAGATTGAAATTTAAGTTTAATTAATAATTATTGAGTTATATGATTTCATAATTTGTACATCATTAAAAAATGGTACAGATCATAATATTATGGCTATCTTATAATATGCAATTTACTGGAGGTGTTATTACCTTATAATATAAGCTCTATCCGAAGAAGTGTAGTGCCATCAAAAACACGCTGTAAAGTACGCATTTTAACTTTTCAATAAGTTAACATTAAAAATCAATTGTGAACTTTTAGAAGTTAAATTATATAATATTCTTAAAATAGTAATAATTTTCTATGCTACAGAAATTAAATACATCTTTTAAATCAAATCTTAAATAATAGCATGTAAGTATTGAATAAGCATTGATGAATTGCGTAGGGGCTCTGATATTGGATGCAGAATGATGCCCAACTATTGTATTTTTAATAGATTTTGTCCGTGATGTGTCTATTTTAAAACCAATAGGAAAATGCGCCTAACTGAGCAAATTTTTAAAAGTATTTTGTTATGATGATTAGCACAGGGGTCTGATATTTGTATTAATGAATACAGACGAATAGCATTTATTTTTAACGTGGTCTGTGATCTGTTATTGTAAATGTTATTTGGACAACATTTTATTCCTGAACAAATACATAAAACTATGTTTCAATTAACTTTAATATTGTATCATTAAATTAACAAAAATTAAATGTATGCCTAATATTCAAAAAAGTTCTTAATGAGTAATAATAATTTCAAGATACTTGTAATCTATAATATGGTATAAATCATAAATTATTCAGAATATATACTACAGCAGTAATCTTTATGGTGTACAGTGAAACTTCCGTTTAACCAAATATTTTTGAGAACCAGACCAAATTACTACCAAATTAATTTAATTCTATTTAACAAAATTCTAAATAATTCAAATTGTTATTGTTCCCCATGAGATTTCGTAATATGGAAGTTTGTAGCAAGTTAGATAAAAGATAATCTAATTTAGCGCTCATAGTTATGAACAATTTATTTATTATTCAAAAGAATGCTTTAACAGCATTAAGGAGACTCACCATACCTACATATTTGTCATGGTCTTATTAATAAGTAGACTATATGCAATATGCGTCCACTTAATACTTAATAACATCTCAAGAACTGAATATTTGGATTTAATGTTATTTATTAAAAAAAAATTTATAGCTTGTATTAAAATAATTTATCAGTACCCAATTTATCTAAATGTAGGATCGTATATTAACAATATTAAAAATAATTTTGTAAATGGATATTTCAAAAGCTGTGATGAATTGCGTAGGGGCTCTGATATTGGATGCAGAATGATGCCCAACTATTGTATTTTTAATAGATTTCGTCTGTGATGTGTCTATTTTTAAACCAATAGGAAAATGCGCTTAACTGAGCATATTTTTAAAAGTATTTTGTTATGATGATTAGCACAGGGGTCTGATATCTGTATTAATGAATACAGACAAATAGCATTTATTTATTACGTGGTCAGTGATCTGTTATTGTAAATGTTGTTTGGACAACATTTTATTCCTGAACGAATACATAAAACAATATTTCAATCTATTTATTAATATTGTATCATTAAATGTATACCTAATGTTTAAAAAAGTTCTTAAGAGGCTATGGTACGCATATGTCTTGTAAGTGCTTAACACAGCAAATGTTACATTCAGCAGATCAAGTATAGCTCCGTTAGTTTAAAAATTAGAATGATTTGACATCTTATAAAATTTTAAGGTAAGATTATTATCTAGGCAACCTCTAGCTTTTTATTATATTTTAATTTGAAAACTAATGTTTTAGTACTCATAACATGCTTTAAATATAAAACATAATTAAAATCCTATTAGATTGCCTGGATAATAATCTTACCATTCAATTTTTTAAGAGGTCAAATCGTTCTAATTTTTAAACCAACAGAGCTAAACGTGATCTGCTGAGCGTAAAATTTGCTATGTAACGCACTTTTAAGACGAAGATAACAAATTACCTGTAATAATTAATAGTATGATATAAATGATTAAGAATATATAGTACAACAGTTTTCTTAATGGTATATATCACTGAGTTAAAACAAGTTATATAATAACTACACTTTTCTAAGTATAGTTATTAGTTAATAGTTAAATAATGTAATATATGACTATTTATTTATCAATAAGTAATGATGAATTGCGTAGGGGCTCTGATATTGGATGCAGAATGATGCCCAACTATTGTATTTTTAATAGATTTCGTCCGTGATGTGTCTATTTTAAAACCAATAGGAAAATGCGCCTAACTGAGCAAATTTTTAAAAGTATTTTGTTATGATGATTAGCACAGGGGTCTGATATCTGTATTAATGAATACAGACAAATAGCATTTATTTATAACGTGGTCAGTGATCTGTTATTGTAAATGTTGTTTGGACATAACTATACATCTGAACTGAATAATTTTTTTGTGAGTATACCCTTAAATGTTTTTAATTGGTATCACCCCTCCCCCTCATATTTACTACATTTTAAATTATTTAAAATTTTATAATTATAAACACTATATTATTACCCTGTCGCGAATGAGGCTCTATAGTCATATTTCTAGAAATATATTATTAAACATTTTTTAATTTTTTTATGATTATATAATGACTCATAGATATGAATAATAGTAAATCATTAAATAAGGTTCTTAGTTAATTTTTATTTTTTTGTGATCTATTAAAGTTTTTAACCATGCATATAACTATCAATAAAATGTTTAAAATAGTTAGTTGCGGAAATGTCTTTCATACAATCATTTACAGCCAGTTCTAATCTGTGGTTCGTACAGTGACTTGCTAATATGGACATTTGTCTTTTAGATGTTTAGCTGAGTGACATACAGCGTTTATGTCACTCATATTAAATAAGAATATGAACAACCAACAATATCATCTGATAAGAAAAAATTTGTTGAATAAAAGCATATAATTTGTATAATTTATTGTTAGTTAAAAACCAAGTGTCAAGAAACCCTATTATTAATATAGACCACATATAAAATATAGTTGACATTGGTTATTTTTAGATATACACACAAAAACCTATGTTGGACATCTGATAGTTAATGTTTTAAATAATATAATATATTATGATAGTATTTATTAATCAATAATGAATTGTGTCCCCTAAACAAACCAATAGGAAAATGTGTGTAACTGGTGCTTATCTTTAAAATTATTTTATTATAATGATTGATTTTAGATTTTAAAAAAAAGGTTATATTTGTTATTTAACGTTGTAACTTAACAAAATTTACTCAATAGTCAATTTGATTATATTTGTGAGTATATATTATAAACGTATGAATTGCTAGAAAATATGCCATTATATGCCATAGTGGAACCTGTCTTGGAACCTAACCTAACCGAGTGTCGTGTGAGAATGTGTAGAATCTGTGTGTTCTCTCAGTGAATAGAGTCCCTAAAATTGGATAAAAATTATGTCGTGATTATTTTTTTTTTATATATTTTGAATGTTAAATAATATATAATTTACATTTATGTGATTGTTTGCCAAGATTATAGTACTAATTAAATTAATTGACTAAATTGTTCAGGTTGGCATAGAGTTTATGGATTTATACTCTCACCTAGTACCTGTATATGATGTTGAACCATTAGAAAAAATAACTGATGCCTATTTGGATCAATATTTATGGTATGAAGCGGATAAACGACGTTTGTTTCCACCATGGATTAAACCTTCTGATACTGAACCTCCACCATTACTTGTATATAAATGGTGTCAAGGTAAATATTATGCTATTTTGTGTATTCATTATTATACATAATTATTAATTATGATTATTTTTTTTTTTATTCAATAATTACAACACTTGATTTAATTTAGGTGTAAATAATTTACAAGATGTATGGGATGTGAGTGAAGGTGAATGCAACGTATTACTTGAATCCAAATTTGAAAAAATCTATGAAAAGATCGATTTAACATTACTTAACAGATTGTTAAGATTAATTGTCGATCATAATATTGCTGATTATATGACTGCCAAAAGCAATGTTATAATTAATTATAAGGTTTGTTTAATTGAAGGCCTAAAGTGTGATATTATGTTCTTACAATTTTTTTAATATTTACAAAATTACAGGATATGAATCATACTAATAGTTATGGTATAGTTCGAGGCTTACAATTTTCATCATTTATTGTTCAATACTATGGATTGGTTTTGGATTTGCTAGTCTTAGGATTACAAAGATCCTCAGAAATGGCAGGACCCCCTCAAATGCCAAATGATTTCTTAACTTTCCAAGATGTTGTTACTGAAATAGCTCATCCAGTTCGTCTTTATTGTCGATATATTGATAGAGTACACATATTTTTAAGGTAATTATTTATGATTAATAGAGCTTGTTGAAGTATGTTTACTAGGCTTCTTCAACAATATATTTTTGAATATAGATATTGCTTTGAATTGTGTGATATTAAATTGTAATATCGAAAAAAAAATTTAGGCATCGATATTTCGATAACTATATGACTATCATAACTGTCAATACTTAATTGATTAGGTAGTAACTAGTAGGTATTATTTAACAATTAATAATTTTTAAATATATTATTCAAGAGTTTTGGCATTAAAATCAGTTCAGTTCATATTACGATTATCAATACCTAAATTTCCGAAAAAAGTTTTCGAAATCGAATCGAAATATTGATATCGTTGAAGACGCCTAATGTTTACTGTTTCTAGATACATATGATTGAGTTTTTAGTTAAAGTTGCTCAAAAAGCAAAATAAACCATATAATAAATAATAAGTAATAACAATAAAAAATTAAATTTTCTTAGAAAAATATTGTTTTTTAATAGCTAAGTTATGTCAAACATATATTTTTAAGAATAATAAGTATCTGGTATACCACTTAATTCTAACTTATCAGTCTTGCTTTACTTTATACTAAAGGTGTTTTTTTTAATTTCATAATTATAATTGAAATAATGTTTGTACTAGTTTTTTTTTAAATTTATAATATTGTATTATAGTACTGGATTAATAAAAATAAATATTAAACTATTAAAAACTGTTTAAATTTATTTGAATATTTTTTTAATAGATTCACTGCTGAAGAAGCGAAAGATCTTATTCAACGCTATTTAACGGAACATCCAGATCCAAATAATGAAAACATTGTTGGTTATAATAATAAAAAGTGTTGGCCTCGTGATGCTAGGATGCGCTTAATGAAACATGATGTTAACTTGTAAGTTATTATAAATAATTTAGTAGATAATTTGTATTTTTAATTATTAATTTTTAATTTAATAGAGGGAGAGCTGTATTCTGGGACATTAAAAACAGACTACCCCGTTCTACAACAACCATTCAGTGGGAAAATAGTTTTGTGAGCGTTTATTCCAAAGATAATCCTAATTTGTTGTTTAATATGAGTGGTTTTGAATGCCGAATTCTACCTAAAGTAAGATGATTGAAATATTATAATGTAATATGATTATGTGCACTTTAATTAAAATAAAATTATTTTTAGTGTCGAACAATTCACGATGAACTTACTCATAGAGATGGTATATGGAATCTACAAAATGAAATCACCAAGGAAAGAACAGCTCAATCGTTTTTGAGAGTTGATGATGAATCCTTGCAAAGATTCCACAATCGTGTTCGTCAAATTTTAATGGCCAGTGGATCAACAACATTTACTAAGGTTAAACTAAATTGTTATCATTATTTTATTTGAATATACAACTAAAATTGAGTTTTAATTATAGATTGTTAACAAATGGAATACAGCTTTGATAGGTCTTATGACTTATTTCCGAGAGGCTGTAGTAAATACTCAGGAACTTTTGGATCTACTGGTGAAATGTGAAAATAAAATTCAAACCCGTATTAAAATTGGTCTTAATTCTAAAATGCCTTCAAGATTCCCTCCTGTGGTTTTTTATACACCTAAAGAACTTGGTGGTTTGGGAATGTTGTCTATGGGTCATGTTCTTATTCCTCAAGTAAATATTAACATAATTTGTTTAAAAAATATTTTATTGATCGTAAACAATTTTTTTTCCAGTCCGATTTAAGATGGTCAAAACAGACAGATGTTGGCATTACTCATTTCCGTTCGGGTATGAGTCACGATGAAGATCAATTAATTCCAAATTTATATCGTTATATTCAACCGTGGGAATCAGAATTTATTGATTCCCAAAGAGTGTGGGCTGAATATGCTTTAAAAAGACAAGAAGCAAATGCACAAAACAGGTAAAACTGAAATATATAAATATGAACGTTTTTATTTTGATGTATTTTTGTTTTGTAATTTCAGACGTTTAACCCTGGAAGATTTAGAAGATAGTTGGGACCGTGGGATACCAAGAATAAATACTCTGTTCCAAAAAGACAGACATACATTAGCTTATGATAAAGGCTGGAGAATTAGAACAGAATTCAAACAATACCAGGTGAAATATTAATAAAAAATTACAAATCCTAAAAGCAGTGCAGATATAAATAGTAATAATAGTTCTTAATATATAAAAAAGAATTAATTTAAATTAAAAAAGTTTAATATTTGTAAATATTTAATTTAGAGCTATATCTATACTTAAAATTGTAAATGATATTAATTGTATTAAATTAAATAATAAATTATTATTACATTATAATAAGTATTAATATATTATATATAATTATTTCAATTCAGGTTCTAAAACAGAATCCCTTCTGGTGGACTCATCAACGACACGATGGTAAATTATGGAATTTGAACAATTACCGAACTGATATGATTCAAGCATTGGGAGGTGTTGAAGGTATATTGGAACATACTTTATTCAAAGGAACCTATTTCCCAACTTGGGAAGGTCTATTTTGGTAAAAAAAATTATTATATATTAAGTTATGATGTTGTTTAATTTTTATTATAATTATTGAATATTTATTTTCAGGGAGAAGGCATCTGGTTTTGAAGAATCGATGAAGTATAAAAAATTGACAAATGCTCAACGTTCTGGTTTGAATCAAATACCTAATCGTCGTTTTACATTATGGTGGTCACCAACTATTAACCGAGCTAATGTTTATGTTGGTTTCCAAGTTCAACTTGATTTGACTGGAATATTTATGCATGGTAAAATTCCTACTCTCAAAATTTCCCTGATTCAAATTTTCAGAGCTCATTTGTGGCAAAAAGTCCATGAATCTATTGTTATGGATCTTTGTCAAGTTAGTATATTTTGTACCAAACCCCTTTAAAAAATGTATTAACTTAGTAATTTATATTTGTATAATCTTTTAGGTTTTTGATCAAGAACTTGATGCATTAGAAATTGAAACTGTTCAAAAAGAAACTATTCATCCACGTAAATCATATAAAATGAATTCATCTTGTGCCGATATCTTACTTTTTGCTGCTTATAAATGGAATGTTTCAAGACCCTCGCTTCTGGCCGACTCAAAGTAATTAACTAAAAAATATAAAATTATTTTTATTATATTGTCTGCACAATTTATTTTAGGGATACAATGGACAACACAACTACACAAAAATATTGGTTAGATGTCCAACTTAGATGGGGTGACTATGACTCGCACGATGTTGAACGTTACGCGAGAGCCAAATTTCTGGATTATACTACTGATAACATGTCTATTTATCCATCACCTACGGGTGTACTCATTGCAATTGATTTGGCATACAACTTACACAGGTAATTATGTTTTATATATTTTGACAGATTGATTTTTATCCAATCAATAATTTTTTAATCTATATTAAATTAAAAGTGGAATATGTTTTATTTATATATACTTTATTGTTTTAGTGCTTATGGAAATTGGTTCCCTGGTTGCAAGCCTTTAATTCAACAAGCTATGGCTAAAATAATGAAAGCAAATCCTGCTCTATATGTTTTGAGAGAACGTATTCGAAAAGCTTTACAATTGTATTCTTCCGAACCTACAGAACCATACTTATCAAGTCAGAATTACGGTGAACTGTTTTCTAATCAAATTATTTGGTAATTCATATTATTAATAATAATTTATCAATAAATAGTATTCTAACGTTTAACATCAACAACAAGAACTAATAATAATTCTTTGAATTTTTTAATTAATTTATCTCATCTATTATATTATGTTATTTGGTTTAAGGTTTGTGGATGATACAAATGTCTACAGAGTAACAATTCATAAAACTTTTGAAGGTAATTTGACAACAAAGCCTATTAATGGAGCTATTTTCATATTTAATCCACGTACTGGACAACTATTTTTGAAAATAATTCACACCTCAGTATGGGCTGGTCAGAAACGTTTAGGACAAGTAAATATTATTTTATTAAAATATATTATTATTTAATATTTATTTATCCTACAAATCAAAATTTTAACTTTTTAGTTAGCTAAATGGAAAACAGCTGAAGAAGTGGCAGCTTTGATTCGTTCATTGCCTGTTGAAGAACAGCCTAAGCAAATTATTGTTACACGTAAAGGAATGTTGGATCCTCTTGAGGTAAATTTTTTATCTTGGTTAATATGACACATTCTCACTTATAAAAATATTGTTTATTTTAGGTGCATCTTTTGGATTTCCCAAATATTGTAATCAAAGGATCAGAGTTACAACTTCCATTTCAAGCATGTTTGAAGGTGGAGAAGTTTGGTGACCTTATACTGAAAGCTACTGAACCTCAGATGGTTCTTTTCAATTTGTATGATGATTGGCTTAAAACAATCTCTTCTTACACGGTATAAATAGAATATCCAAAGTATTTCATATTTCAATTTATATAATAATTAAATTTTTTATAGGCATTTTCTCGTTTAATATTGATATTAAGAGCTTTACACGTCAATACCGAACGTACCAAAGTTATATTAAAACCAGACAAAACAACTATAACTGAGCCACATCACATTTGGCCTACCCTCAGTGATGACGAATGGATTAAGGTTGAAGTTCAACTAAAGGATTTGATTTTAGCTGACTACGGAAAGAAAAATAAGTATGTTTATAATAAGGATAATATTAAAAAAAGTTGACGAAAAAATAATTTAACAATTGTCGTCTTATTATAGTGTGAATGTTGCATCTTTAACACAATCAGAAATTCGTGATATTATTTTGGGAATGGAGATTAGTGCACCATCTGCACAAAGACAGCAAATTGCTGAGATCGAGAAACAAACTAAAGAACAGTCGCAATTAACAGCAACCACAACTAGAACAGTGAATAAACATGGAGATGATATTATTACTTCCACTACTTCCAATTATGAAACTCAAACTTTCAGGTATTATTCTAAGTTAAATCATGGTTTTAAAATTTTAGAATTATAAATTCATATTATTTCTAGCTCGAAGACTGAATGGAGAGTTCGTGCAATATCTGCAACAAATCTTCATTTACGTACTAATCATATATATGTATCGTCTGACGACATTAAAGAAACTGGTTACACGTATATATTACCTAAGAACATACTCAAAAAGTTTGTCACCATTTCTGATCTTCGTGCTCAGGTATATTGAATTATTTTAAGCAAATACTGCGCTAACATTTACAGTATTTACTATTTAATATTAGCATTTAATAAACATGTTTCAATTATTTTAGATTTGTGCATACTTATATGGCGTGAGTCCTCCTGATAACCCTCAAGTGAAAGAAATCCGTTGCCTTGTGATGCCCCCACAGTGGGGAACACATCAAACTATACATGTACCATCACAATTACCCAATAACCATCACTATCTCAATGACATGGAACCACTTGGTTGGATACATACACAGCCTAATGAATTACCTCAACTATCACCACAAGTAAATTCAAATTTTTAAAAAGACTTCAAATAATTTACAGTAATATAACTTATATTTTAGGATATAAGCACCCATGCCAAAATTATGTCTGATAACTCGACGTGGGATGGAGAAAAAACTGTAATAATAACTTGCAGTTTTACTCCAGGCTCATGCTCATTGACAGCTTATAAATTGACTCCAAGGTAAAAATAATCATTAAATTCCTGAACGTTTCAAATTTTAATCTTTTAAATTTATTTTTAATTTAGTGGTTTTGAATGGGGTCGACAAAACACTGACAAAGGTAACAACCCCAAAGGATACTTGCCTAGCCATTATGAAAAAGTACAAATGCTGTTGTCGGATAGATTCCTTGGTTTCTTCATGGTTCCAGCACAAGGATCATGGAACTATAATTTTATGGGTAAATAATATAATAAATATTAAATACTACAATTGATAAAAGCCATTAATCCTTAATTACTTGCACGAATGTTACATTTGTAAATATGATCATGAGTCATGACTGTTCAATATTTCATAAATGTTTGAGAATTCACTAATAAATGTTTTTTTAATCAAATTTTAGGTGTAAGACATGACGCAAATATGAAGTATGAATTGCAATTAGCCAATCCAAAAGAATTTTATCATGAGATTCATAGGCCCGCCCATTTCTTGAATTTCTCGTCTTTAGAAGATGGAGACGGAGTTGGTGCTGACCGTGAAGACGTGTATGCTTAATGTGTATTATAATTATTTGTTTAAGTTAGTTTTTATTTTATACTTAAAAAATCTGAAACCATTGTATACAATTTTGGATTTTATACTCTCGATAGTTTAAACTATTAATAAACGTATCAAGATTTTTAATAATAACATATTGATTTTTATTAGAAATTTATTTATTAACAATTGTCACATTCTTAAAAAATGTCTTCAATAAAACAAAAAGTATTTAAATGTATGTATCAAAATTTCAATATTTTATCAGTTTTTGTCAATAAAATTAAATCAATATCAAAATATATATTAGGCGCATAAAAATTTGATTAATTTAAATTTTTCCTGCTCATCAAGTAGTTTATTATCTAACATATGTTCATAGTTCACAGGCAGGTGGGACAATAATTTATCGCTTATACCCTCAAGGCACTGTTCCAATATCTGTGTTCTGTTTATTTAGTAACATGTTAGCCAGACGGAATACACGAAACATATTGAAAGTGTAATATACTCCGCGCCTAGAGAATGCATTCAAACAAAAACGTGAGGCCTAAATTCTCTCACCTAGTGGCACAGCAAACCATGAAGGGATGCCCAGATTAAACACAATTTACCGCCAACTTACATACGGAGTATAGTGCCTTAAGAGTGTGTGGTGACTGATGACATGTGAATAGAGGCATACATTGGTTATGTCTCCCTTATCAAAACCATGCTCTTGGGAACATTTTTTAAATAAAACTAACATTGCAGTTACCATAAAATTAAATATTCAACTTTAAACTGTGGATTTAAAATTAAAATAAGCCTACACTAAAGAATTACCATAAACTAATTCAAAATATCTTGATATGATTTTTGTAATAAACAACGTAAAATATGTGTATATGTGTACAGTGACATTATTAATATAAATTATATTAGAACACAACCAAAATTGTATTGTTGACTACTAAAGTTTGACTTTCCTATAGTATAACTCTTATTGAACAATGAATAAACTTAAAAAAAATATGTATATTAAACACACAACTTTTTAATATTATAATATACAATAACAAAAAATAAAATTTTAATATGTTAAAAATAAATTGACTCCTACTTTAATTCGGTAACATTTTAACCGAATATTATGATTCATTTTATTGAGCTTCTAACGCAATCTTCTTTGTAGGCAATTTGTCTTCCTCTTTGGTCTCTAAATCGTGAAAAATATATTTAAGTATGTTGTATTAAATACAATATTTTAACTTTATAATTACCTGGAACAGTTACTGGTAATTCATCCGATGGTACGGTTGGTAACACATCTATAGCTTTTTGATGCTCTACAGCAATTAGGTCATTTAATTCAGCTTCAACTGCTTCTTCATCCTCAGATGACAAGGCACCACTAAGTAAATCGGTTATTTCCTATTTGAAAAATTATTTCATTAAGTTAATTGTTTAAATAATATGTTTAGATATAATATTATTTACTTTTTGTTTATCGATTCCCTCTTTAGTTTCATCCAAAAGTTGCTCAATATCTTCAATATTAAACAATTCATTCGCTTTTTTGAGGGCTACATTTCCAACTTTAAGGCCTTCAATAACCTATACATAATTGATTGAATTAAATATATTGTACAAACTGTAAAATAATATTTTGAGTTTATACTTTGATTTCTATTTGGGTATATTCTAAATCTTGAATTAATTTTTCGACTGTGTCCAAAGACGCTTCAGTACGCTCGAGCTGCTCTGTTTGGTATTTCTTTTTTCTCAGCAATAGCTTTGCTTTTCTATAACGATGAACATCATGAATATTAAATGGTCAGAGCAGAAATTGATAATGTAACTAACAGATATGCCCCCCCCCCCTCCTTGGACGGATGAGTTAATTTTTTCCTCTACTATTGAATCACACTTTTGGATTCGATAATATGAACCTTTTGGTTTTACATTATATTGAAACCAATTAAAAATTCATTTGTTCAACATATATTCTCAGTATTCAGTAACATTATCAAAACATTTAATTAAAGAAATATTTCTTTAACAGTTTAAAAAATGTAACACTTGGATAGGCTTAAATTTAATTATGAATTATTTTAGACATACTCTCTTTTGTTTTCGGACAGTAGTCTTTTAGCGAGTTCTCTTTCACTTTCTAGTAATTTTTCAACTCTTTGTTGGTATCGCTTTAGAGTATCTCTCTGTTGTTTCATTTGCTAAAAAATTTTATTAATAGCCTTAAAAACACTGTACATTAATGTCAAGTACATTTTAATACATGCTGTAGAGTGTAGATAAACAAAACAAAGACTGAGTAAATATTCATTATTATTACCAGAACTGCTCGATCGTGGTCGGTAATACGAGTGACTTTTGGTTTTCCAAATAACATTCCCATATTGAAAAATAATTTTTAATAAAATTAATCAGCATAAGGCAAACCAATATCGATTAACGAAACGTAGAACAGTAAGTTATTTTATGAGTCAGAAATTCAAATAAAGTAATCATGACCGCATTTATAATAAATAATAATTAACTCGAACATATAATATGACTAATCGAAATTCAAGGTTTTAAAAAGGAATTCTTTTGTTGAACAAATGTTAAAATCACATAATTAATACACAAAAAAATAAATATATTAGCGATTAAAGATGATAATATTGTTTTTTAATCGTAGTCTAGTTGACTGTAGCACATATAAAGTTTATTTTTGTATACAAATTGTATAGATAAAAAAAATAATGACAATAATAAATAATAATCACAGATCAATTAATAATTATTATGCGTAGATAATATATATTCTCTTTGGCTTTAAAAATAGCGACTATACAGGGTTACCATTCACTAGACTCAGAACCTCAGATCATATTATTATTAGTATTTGTTGTTTTTTTCCAATCATATATATTATATATCACGGAACGCAACAAAACATGCCGGGCTGCAATTATGCTGCACGGCCGCAGCTCGCCGGACGCCGGAGTCTGCCCGCCGCAGAACCGCGGTATGCGGTCGCACTGTTATCGTGGGCGTGTCTACTACAACGGCGGCCGTGGAAACCTACATATTTTATTTATTTTTTTGTCCTCATAAACTCGTAAAATAACAATATTATTATTGTATTGTGCATAAAAATATTATCGTAATCGGACGAAGCGTTTTGTTTGCCGTTTCCAATTTCCCATAGAAGGAAGAAGAACGTTCTGCGAAACGGTGCGGAAGGACGTCGGCCACGTCTCTTTTACTCTCTCCAAAAAACCGAACGAATCGGCGTGGACGGCACCAGCCAGTGTCGCAGCTCCGGGACACCGTCTGCCAATCAGTACACAGTGTTGTTTTGGTGTTGTGGTGTACGCGTTTTTTAGTTCATTGCGTACCACCGGTTGTCGTGTGGCGCGCAGGGACGCTCTTATTTTTATGTTTTTGCCGTTGTTTTCATTCTGATTTTGTTGTTATTGTTCCAGTTTTTTAGTTTTGATTTTTTGTTTCTCTAGCGATATTATCGTATTCGTCATAGCTTAATACACAAGACATAGAAAAAAGATTAAATACAAGACGTATAGGTTGTGTACAACAGTGTACTTCGTTTTCGTGTTCATCCGACGGTCGCCGAACTGTGTATCATGTAAGTACCTTTCATGCGAGCTCGTGTCTTGTTCTCGAAACGCCGTGCTCGTGTCATTACTCATTTCAACATTCCGCCCGTGTATATAGTGTAGTGTCAACTGTGTGTTTGTTAGTTTGAGTGTTCAGCCATTGTTCTGTTCATTTGTTTGTATAGATTTATAGGATATTAGCATGTACCTACATTTGCGAGACAAAGCGAAAGCCATCAAAAGCCGTCCGTGACCCGTGAGTTTACCTGCGTCTTATCGAAAGCGAATCGCGCGGTACCTATTAGATTTACGTAGTTCGTGTACTAAGACGTACCAAGTAAATTAACTAAGACGATTATTGTTCACAATAACATACCAACAATAGCAGTATATTTAACTCGTTATCGCGATTACGTGGTGCGACGTCTATAATTCCACTTTGACTGAATGAGATCTAAACTGGTACCATATCGATTATCGACCTATTAATATTCTTGAATTCAATACCACATTATTATTCGTTAACACGTCAAGTCGTGTGTACGGTACACCTAGGCCAGGTGCCAATATTTTAATTCATAATCATGAAGTGAGGACGTGAGGTATAGAAATGTAGATTGTAGACACTAGACACTATATGCTAATTAAATCCTTGTTTTGAACAAATTCAAAACTATTTATATACTTTTAATGAAATTAAAAACTTATTTATTTGGGTAATATTGATGATTATTGAACCCATATAATTTTTTTCAAGAATTAGTAGTTAATATTATATTTCATAGTTAAGTGTAAATGAATACCATAGTACTTTATACATTATATAATATTTGATTACATTACTAAAATTAATTAATTTAAGTCATTTATGTGATTTTAAATGCATGTTTTTGTACCTACTAAAAATATGTTGTTTTTGCTTACGTATTTATTATAATAAAATATTTTTAGGGCCATTCTTACAATGTTTGTTAACTTAAATTCAGTCTTGGGTAAAATACTTTTGAAAAGTATTTAGAATAAATACCCGAATACTTATGAAAAATAGAATTCCGAATATGTATTCGAATACTTGATAAATATAATATTCCGAATAAAGTATTTGTAATACTTAAAAATATTTTTAATAAACATATAAAACGATACCAGTTATAATTTTGATAATGTATGATATTAATAGATATTATTGATTCCAAATTTCCAACTCATAAAATATAAATTTTGTATTTTTGTTTTAAATCAAATGCAATGGAATAACATGCAAATCAAACAATTTAATTTTCATACTATAAGAGTATTCCGAATACAGTATTCAGAATACATTACAATATACTTTTAGAAATAGTATTCTAAAAGTATTCGAAATACTACCCAAGACTGCAGTTAAATTAATACTTTTATTGCTAATTTAAGTACCTATTTTTTATTAAGCATAATTTTCTGTCGATATACAATATTTAAAAATAAAGACTAAATAAAAATATTGAAATACTACCTATACGTATTTTAAATTTTTGATTTGTGAAGTTCGGTTAAAGAGCATTGTAAGTAAGTACTGCCTAGATAATCCTGGGTTGCAACTATTTATCAAAAAAAAAAAAAAATTTCTAATATATCGAGTCAATCAATTAAAAAATTAATATAGGTACTTACATTACTTACATTAAGCACTAAATATAGCTTGGTCAAATTTGTCTTATTATTACAATATGCGATACCATTGATTATAAATTCTAGGCATTAATGCAGTTTAGCTCCCAAGCGATTTTTTTTTATAAAACTAGTATTTTAACAAGTTAAGAATGGTATAATAAATATTGTCGGTCGGACAATATTCAAAATTATAACATTTTAAGTTTGCGATTTAGAGTATTTTCACCAAAATTTTGACGATGAAGAAAATCATTCCCAAAAAAACAAACTTCTGTTTTTTTTTGTCTTAAAGTATGTAACTAGGCATAGCAAAGTCAGAATTTTTGGCGGCCGGAATGCACTTTTCTATCACTTTGACAGTAGGTACATGCATTTAAAATTTTTGTTTTTATTGTGGTCATTGTATAGAATGAACTCTACTTTAATTTGCTATAAATCAAAAGCATATAGATAAATAAGCAACTAATGTACCGAGCCTTAGTTTGAGTGTTTTGTTCTGAAACGTAATAATTAATGTAAAACAAATTTATTTATTGAACAGATTATAGTCATAAAAACAAAATTATGTAAATTTAGGTTTATTGCTATTTACAAATGCACTATTTTATTTTATAATCTTTAATTAATATTAACAAACTGAATGTTTATTATTTATTTTTTATTTTTATTTTAGGACTTAATCAAGATCACTTAATTCAATCAGATAAAAATAAGTATCAAAAACCAGCATGTCCCAGAGATCGTGAATGAAATATAGGTATCTAGTGTCTAAATAACTGTTACATTTTTATTTTAAACTATGTAATACTGATTTTTTTTTTATGACCGTAATTTGTATTAGATATTGTAAATCAAGAATTTAATTTATATATTAACTGGTAATTTAAACTATTAAAATAGTTATTTTTATTTTTAAATAGAGTATTCCTAAAAGCCCTTTAAAATGTATGGAATGACATCGGCAATAAGTGATGCTCTTCCGACAGACATTGATATACAGTTAACAAAATCATTAGATGATGCTCTTTCAAGAGAAAAAGTTATTACTACTGATGAAGATTTATCTCAAAGGCTTGAAGTATTATCAATGCTTAATAATTTGGCTAAAGAGTGGATACGTGAAGTTAGTATGGAAAGAAATTTACCCGAAATAACTGCTGAAAATGTTGGAGGATTAGTATGCACATTTGGATCCTATCGTCTTGGCGTTTATCATAAAGGTGCTGATATTGATGCCATTGTCATTGTCCCAAGGCATATAACCAGAACTGATTACTTTGCAACATTTTATAATAAGTTAAAAGAAAACCCTAGTATAAACAATGTTCGAGCTGTTGAAGAAGCTTTTGTTCCTGTAATCAAAATGATAATACAAGGCATTGAAATTGATATGTTGTTTGCGCGTCTTGCTTTAAAAGAAGTACATGAAGATACTGATTTGCAACAGGATGATCTGTTGAGAAATTTGAATCCAAAATGTGTACGAAGTTTAAATGGATGTCGTGTAACAGATTCTATTTTACGATTAGTTCCAAATCGAGAATCGTTCAAGAAAACATTAATTGCAATAAAATTGTGGGCAAAACGTCATAGAGTTTACTCAAATGCTTTAGGATACCTTGGAGGGGTTTCTTGGGCAATGTTAGTAGCAAGAGTATGTCAGTTATATCCAAATGCAGCACCAGCAACTTTGATACACAAGTTTTTTTTAATATTTTCTAAGTGGCAATGGCCTCAGCCTGTCTTATTAAAACCATCATATTTTATGGATCTCGGATATCCAGTTTGGGACCCAAGAGTAAATATGGCGGATCGTAATCATGTTATGCCTATTATAACTCCAGTTTATCCTCAACAAAATTCAACTTTTAATGTTTCTCATTCCACACTAGCCATAATACAAGATGAATTTAAAACAAGTCTAGACATTATGGGAGAAATTTTAACTGGAGAATCTAGTTGGTCAAAAATTTTTCAACCGTCTAAATTTTTCACAAAATATAGATATTTCTTGGCCATAACTGTGTTTGCAAACTGTGATGAAGAATTACTTGAATGGAGAGGGTTAGTTGAATCAAGGCTTCGTTTTTTGCCTACATCTTTAGAAGAAATTGAATGTGTCCAAAGATCTCATTTAAATCCTGACCAGTTTGTACTACCTTATGATAAATCACAAGGAAGGCCATCATCAGTTTGGTTTGTTGGTCTAGAAATATCAAAGTCTAATGGCACAGTGGTTAATTTGGATTTTAGTACTCATATCCGTGATTTCTGTTTATTGGTGAAAAGTAGAG
Source organism: Metopolophium dirhodum (assembly GCF_019925205.1). Lineage (NCBI taxonomy): Eukaryota > Metazoa > Arthropoda > Insecta > Hemiptera > Aphididae > Metopolophium > Metopolophium dirhodum. The sequence continues at coordinate 10,339,487 of NC_083568.1, forward strand.
CTCATACTATTTTCAAAGCTGGAATGGATATACAAGTTAATCATTTAAAAAGAAAAGACTTGAGAGATTATGTACCTGATGAGTTAAAAAAAGAAAAAGCTATTCCAAATACTGTTGGTAGTAAAATTATTGCACGATTATCGACGGAGGGTAGACATTCTATATCAGAATTAGTGGAAGAATCACAAAAGAGTCCTACATCTAGAAAACGTAGCATTGAAGATGAAACTGATGATAATATCATAAAAAAAACCCTATTGTCGAACGATGACATTTTTGTCTTGGGATCTGTAGAATCTCATAGAAGTCCGTCATCTGAAAATAAATCGAATAACCTAGTTAATACTCTTCTGTCAACCGCAAAAGAAAATCATTCTATATTAACCGAAAATGAAACCAAAGAAAATATTAATATTGTAAAAGAATCTCTATTACTAACTGATGCCAGACATTCCACTATCGAATCGGAGGATTCCCTGACTAGTCCAGTATCAAATAAATGTTGTGCTGATGATGAAAGTGAAGAAAATGATCAGAAAAAATTAAGGCTTCTTCATCCAACTGTTGCCTAATTACCCATGTGTTCATATGATATAAATTTTCAAACAAAATATATATATATATAAATAAATATATTAAATATACATACAAAAAAAAATTTAAAAAAAACCAAAAAAATTATAAATAAAAAAAAACAAAAAATGAACAAAATGCCAGTCGTATAAAATTCATTTTTTTTTGTAAAATAGTAAATTATTTTATGTTCTGTTATATTGTAATGTCTTGCAATACAACAACAGACTTAGATTCATATTTAAACAGCATCATGGGTATGTTTTGGTGCGGATTTAACGGGTTCAACCAATTGAACATTGAATCGAACGTCAACTTGGATTTTCATGCTCATGGTGACAAAGGAGATTATGGCGAAATTCTACAAGTGGCTTTTTCTTGGAGTACTGCTTCTATTTTGACAAGTATTCAATTTAATTAATAATGTTATTATTTTTATTAATGAACATTGTATATGTTTAATTGAAGGTTCTGGTATAATTGTTGCGAGTGGCCTCATCAACAAAAAAATAATCAATTTTGAAGTATTGGATGATTTAGGATATGGTCCTTTTAAATCTGTAAGCCATTAATACTTATTAGTTTTGAATATTTAATTTAAATTATACTATGTTAACAATATGTTTAGATTTCTTCGTCTGAATCAAAAATATTAGCTATTGATTTAATTGGCAATTGTTGGTCGTATTCAAAATGTAATGGCAAGTGGAAAGATATTACTCCAATATTACAAAGTGAAAAGCAAGTCTCTGTATCCAAAAATCAAAACCAACAATCTATAAATTATGTATGCTGTAGTGATACAATCCATCTAGCAGTTACACATAATGGTATTATTAATTTCAAAATTGTTTTTTATAAATTTGATAATAAGTTGTTTTTATTTTAGAAATTTATTCAATTCCTACTAAAATATTCGATTCAAAATTCAAAGTCACTCAAGTAGTGTGTGGCTTTGAACATATTGTTATTTTAATGGAAACTGGTTGCTTATATACACAAGGATCCAGTAGGTAAGATATTTTTAACATGTCAGGATTAATATTTTGTGTTTTATTGCACTCTATACTGTATCAGATTTAGCAAGCAATTATACCAATATTATAAAGATAAGTATATTAAAGATTTTAAAATGTACAAAAATACTTGCAGCCGAGGTCAATTAGGTCATGGTGAATTAATTGAAGAAGATTATCCACGGCTTTTAAAATCTTTAGATGGTATTCGAGTGATTAATACTTCTGCTGGCGGGTGGCATACTGCTGCAATTACAGAGTATAATGATCTATACATGTGGGGCTGGAATCATTCTGGGCAACTAGGAATTTCAAATTCCCCAGGTACTAGGTTTATACTAATTAAATCGTAACAATAAAAATTAATAATTGTACTTTGAATATAAATGAATTATAATATTATTTAGTCAATTATAATGTGTAATAATATTGTGGCAGTGGTTCAAAACATCAGTTAAAATGTAGTTATGTAATGCGTATTTTTACAGCTAAAATCTTAATAATTGATGTCGAAATAATTAAGTATTTGACCATTTTTGGGAAATAATATACTATTTATAATTTATTTAAACATTATTATCAGACTATTTTTAGCATTTTATTATCTGATATTGTTACTAATTATCAACTAATTTAAGGTTGAATGTTTTGTATGACTTTATTTGGTTTACGGCACTAATAAGGGTATTCAAAATAATTAGAACAGGTGAAATATCATGTTGGGTGTTTTTAATGTATTTTAAAAGTTAAAATTAATTTATAACATTTTTACAGAAAGTGGTGGTATAATAATGGCTCCAGAACCAGTACTGATTAATTGGCCAGAAGAGACAGATATTGAACAAGTGAGTTTGGGGGCAAGACATTCAATGGTTCTATCTAAGAACAATATACTTTGGGGTTGTGGGTGGAATGCTCACAAACAGCTTGGTATTGAGACATACCAATTAACTTGTGACCGAATGATTAATTTGAGTAATTTATCACCATTGCTAAAATGCAATGTAAGGAAAATCGTCAAAGTAGTATGTGGTGCATGGAATAGTGCCTTGTTGTTAGGTAAATGAAAATTTACCCCATAAAAATAAAATAATACTTAGATATTTGTAATTTCAAATTTAATGTGTGAATTAGTATGGAGGTTTTCTGGAAAACAGTTTTTAGGAATATTGGATTTGTTGTAAAATAGTCTATGATCTTCTTATTACTTTAACTCTAAATCATAAAATCTTTTTACAAGGTTGTAACAATTTCGTTTTATTTTTACCTAAACAATTTGTCTTTATTAAAACTTAATATATTATTTTTAAATTAATATGAGGTATACATTTTTATACTAAGCATCAAATTTAATTAATTTGAGACATCCTGGATATTTAAATTGTTTGCTTCATTATATTTTTATTTATGTCACCTATAAATATTTCAATAATATAATTTGATTAATAATGTATTTATGTGGGTACATTTTAACTTATGGGGAAATTAATATTTGTAATATTTTAAATTATCTAGAGTTGAAAAAGAACAATAGTTTTAATATAAAATGTGTACTTCTTCATTGAACAAAATATGGTGTGGATGGAAATAAAATAAGTGTTAAACAATTGGCAAGTTTAAATTGACTTAATTATGTATATATGTATTATTGTTTTTTTTTTTAATTTTATTATTTTTGAAATAAACGATTTAAATATTATTTTGTGTAATTATTTTACGTCGTCAACCATTATCATGTGTCCATGTTAGTGTGCTACTAATACAAAACAAAATGGTATTAAATACATATCTATGTATTTTTGTATATATTATTTCTCTTGCACAGATACATATTGTAACAGGAAGACCTGACAATTGTGAAAATTATATGATCACTGATTGATAAATAGTTTAAGAAATATTATTGTTCTATGGGAATGTCAGAAAATTCCCAAAAATAATATTCTAAAAAATTCTAATATATTTATTAAATTTATTATATATATATATATTATATTTATTAATAAATTGACTTAGATAAATGTTTTTACCATCAAAATTGTTCTTATAATCGGTTTCACAAATTAGATATTTTGGATCTATCCAAAAAAAATTTTATTTAATTTAAGATTTTTTATTTTCAGTATTAAAAAATAAAAATAATTATTTTTATATTATATGTGTAGCCCAAGTGACTATAAATTATATTTTAAAAAAAAATTTTATATTAATTAGAACAAAAGTTATTCCATGATGTGCACGTCTTCCTGATACACTGTATATTAAATATTAATACATAATATAGCATTTGGTATGATGTGTTAGTGAATCAATATTATAAATAATAATGTAAATTTATATTTATTACAATTCATTTAAAAGCCACTTGCCACATGAGTTTATGACTTATCAACAAATCTATTACCTATATAAACTTAGTTGAGGAAGCAATGTGAGAAGTTTTCACACTGATTAGTGATTGATCAATAAACAAAAAGTTGGCTATAGGTACCCAGGTGGCAGGTAGGTAGGTAACCATTATCCTGTTTAACATTTACTGACTGCGTCGTGTGTACCTATCATCATTGATTGGGTCACTATAAATAATGGTCAATGGATTTATGTATGTGTTAAACTTGAATTCAATAATAAACAGGCTATGACCTATCATCGTACACGAAAAACGATTATGCAAGCATCAAGTGAAGGATGAAGATTTTCCAACTTGTTAGTTACCTTGCAGTTCCTGAATAATTTATTATTGTTATGATATTACAATTTTCACAAATATTCGTATTTTTTCCCTGATAATTTAAAAAAAGTACTGAGAAATTGTTACCTTTACCCCATTGAATTATTACGAACTAGATCCAATTTTGCTTCCAGAAACCTCCCTCAAAGTTGACAATTGGGTCATTATTATTTATTACACATTTACACTTAGAAAACTGAAAAAGTGTTTAAATTTGAATGTGACCACTGCATTTCCCGCCGGTAGTAAAATTATTGAGTACTTCTTCCAGATAATACGGTGTTAAAACAAAAAAAATAATTGGTTTAATTATTTTTAAGTCACACTGTTTTTAGTATATCTGTAGCTACTAAAATGAAATTATTTTGTAATTCATGCGCCATAAACATTGTCACCTAAATTGTATTTAAAACATTTATTGATGAAAAAAGGATTTAATTTCAAAAAAAATGTATTCCATGTAAATATTTTATAACCTCACTTTTATGTACGGTCTGATAACGTCCTTGTACTTTGCGTATGGTCCGTACGGATAATATGGTTTTACTTTAACCTATTGGCTATTCCACTAAACTAATATTCTCATTCCTCATTACTAATTTTTCACAGCTTTCCTTGTAATTGTTCGTCAATCGACATTTTTTTTTACGTTTGACTGTTGAAACTACCAGAGGCGCTATCCAATTAAAATGGTAAGATGTCGTTATCGATATTAAAACATATAATATAATATTAAAATATTTCGTCCGGCATTATTCCGAAAATTATTGCCAAATATGTAAGTGTGTGTGTGGTTTTGCCGTTTCGGCACATCACAATGCGACATTTGTGTTCTTTGCGTCTTCAATCGTTTAATTGTTTTGCTGAAGTTCTCCTCGCTTCCCTTTTGTAGTCTGATTCCTTTAACTCTTTGTAGCTATTCTTTCCCATATCTTTGTTTCGCGTATTCTATCTTTGGTCTTCCTCTTCTAACCACACTTGTATAATAATATATACTATTATAACACATACACTTAATATTGAATAAGTAGTGTCAAATTTTATTTGTTGCGTCTGTCATTGAACTTTGATTTTGTTCGGACAGGCTTCAATTGCAACCAAGTTCCGCCCACTCTTTGATCGTGTTTTGGTCAAACGTTTGGATGCTGTTAAGCAAAGCAAAGGAGGTATAATGTTACCAGAAAGTGCTTCGAAAAAAATTCGTGAGGCAACTGTCATTGCTGTAGGACCCGGTGCAAGAAATCAGGTACATCAACTGTTATATTAATGAGTATAGAATCCTAAATGTAATTAATTTTTACTGATTAATATTATTATTTTAGGACGGAAAACCAGTACCAATTGATGTTAATGTTGGTGACCGAGTATTGTTACCAGAGTATGGAGGTACTGCAATTCAATTAGACGATGACGATTCATACACAATTTTCAAAGAATCAGAATTATTAGCAAAAGTAGAGTAATTATAAAAAAATAATTTTGTTACCCAATTATAATGCGACTGATTAATTTAGTGGGAGATAGTATTTCACATTTGTTTAAAATTTAAAAAAATTCCAACAATTTACTTCTGATTGTGCTTAAGATAGCTCTGTATTCTTAAATTCAATTTAATTTATAAATGCTGTTTTTTATTATTTATATTTAAAATAAAATAGTTTTGAAAATTGAAGTATCATTTTATTTTTATTACGAGTATTCCTTATAAAAGTTGTGTCAGACAAACTCGCTCTGTATAATATGTATCTATATCAAATAAATTAATATATTGTATTATATTTAGTGATGACTGATAATGTTATATTCTATTTTTACTAAATTATTGAATTTATACATATTACTGTGTATAGTAGTATGGTGTATTGTAGGTATTATCCATAATAAGTAACATACTACAGTTACTTTATCAGTAGTCAGATGTTTGCGGGTGTTAAATTAAACAGGTCAACTCAATGCATATAAACTCGATTAAAATGACCAATAAATTTGGTTGTCCTATGCAAGGTACTTACTTGGTAGATGTTTTAATTTTTATTTTGGTATATAAGTACCTATCACAACCAAAATGAGCGTAATTATTTAATGTTCGAATGAGTGTATTAATAGCCTTTTATTTCCAGTATGTTTATCCTTTATCATATTATTTATATTGTACATTGTGCCTAATACTTTAGTATAATTCTTTTAGTTTAAAAATTTCACCAGTTGCTTCTTTTGTTCAGTAAGTTTGGTGATGGAAATGTAGTAAGTAATATTTAACTACGACCAGAGAAGTTGAATTTATTGATGATGGATAAAAGGGTGTCCGGCAAGGTTGCAAAATACCCATTTTTTAAACGCAATACCAATATATTCTCTAAGTTTTGACTTAAACTAAAAAAAAAATCCACAATCAGTATCAATGTATAAAATTTAGCCACTAGAAATTGTAAAATTAGATTAAAATAATGAATTTGACCTACGTTGACCGTCGATCAAATTTGGCGAGCGATATACGCCTTGTGGGCCTATATAGATATAGTAATATGTAATAACTAATATTAGTGCCTTCAGCTTTGTTAGTGCTTGACATGGGAAATGGTGGGGGGGGGGGATAAGCAATTTTCTTGTACATTCTTAGAAACGATAAGATAAACTCAATCAGAAATTATAACCATCAATATAAATGACAAAATAAAAACTAATATAATATATAAATAGTAACAGATAGGTATCAGTCATGGGAATATGGGTTAACCATAAGGAAAAAAAATGTCTGATCAATTTTAAAAACAGGATTTTTATGTATATAAAATTATTTTTGTTATAATCGTGATGGTGATTGTTAGTGGTGCCCCCCCCCCCCCCCCACGGGTTATCCCAAACTAGCCCCCTCCCCAAACTGCGCTTGTGTAGTACCACCGTACCAAACCACAGACTATTTGACTAAGGGCCGTTCTTACAATGTCCGGTAAAGTGTCGGTTAACGCTAACCGACTGATAACAGATTTTATTACCGGCAGAATTCGGCCGGTTAAGTGTCGATTAACTTTAACCGGACATTGTAAGAACGGCCCTAACTGTCTACAATACACTTTTTATATTATTTATTCACCCTCAGAAAAATCACTCAAATTAATAAAATACCAACAAAAATACAATTTTATATTTATCTGTGCCCAAACATGATTCAACGCAACAGGTCAGTCACCTGTCTAGTTTCATTTAATATTATTGAAAATACTGCATGAGCAGTAATGTTTGGTTTTTAAATTACTACTATAGCAGTTGTAGATTGGTTGACCTAACCCATTTAATCAAAATTAAAATTACTACTACAGCAGTTACTGACCGTGAACGTGTTAACATGAAGACAAGAGATGATCTATATAGTTTTCAATGTTTTCATATATATTGATTAATAATATATTATATTATAAGTATTATTATGGAAACTAATAAACGAGTATATTGTCTATACCTATAGGTAAATAAATTGGATTGCCACTGACTCCAATACAAGGGTAGGTATTTTATAATAATTTTACACTAAGCAGCTTTTATATTATATTTCATCTATTTATACTTCAACAACGATTTTGCATACATGATAGTTAATTGCATTATATATTTATATTATAATATTATATGTTCACGAGTAAAAGCCGCATAACTGTATACGGCTTTCTTGCATTAAAATAATGGTCAAAATTTATATAAAAATGTATAGAAAATGACTAAATCGTCCAATGATAATAATTAAATAAAAAATACGAAAAATATAAGTAGCGGGCATCAACTAAACCACTTGTACCATTTGTAATTTATTATTTAAAAAATGTCACGTATATACGTTTTTTTTTTTAGTTACCAACACCAAACAACCAAAAACAATTTTGTCAAAAGCTTTTAGGTATCTTGCGTAAAATTTCCGTTTTTCATCATCGCTTATGAAAACTACTAGAAATTTCCTATTTTTGATTCTTTAAAAAACCTACCAACTAGATTCACTTTTCCTCTAAAAAAAGATGCTGAATTTGAAAATTGAATCATTATTTAATTACAACTATTTATCGTGTTTATAGACACTAGATAGTAGATACATACAAACACAAAATATCACACATTATTGTAAAATCTTTACCTTTATTGCTCCGCTCAGAATCTAATAATTTTATGAATGAAAAACATTAATAATAATAATATTATTGTCATCGGTAGACGGTAATTATTTATTAATTATTTTTAGAAAAGTATATATATTAAATAGTTAGCTGGTAAAATGATCAATGTAATAGGGCAGTGGCGTACGCAGGATTTTTCAATGGAGGGGGGGGGCTTAAAAATTTGTTACAATTATATTTTTATTTTGTCAAGTCTAATAATTTCAGACGTTTATTTGAGGTATATTAAAATGATTGTAACTTCTCAACTTTTCTGGTAGAAAAAATGCTCTGATAATAAACTGTGATGCTCGATGTATGTTTTTGGGAGCAAATTGGATCTAGTTGGTACTTTTAAGAGGTCGGCATTTGCAATTTGCTCAGTGCTTTTTAAAATAATTGGGGGAAAATTTATTAAAATTGTTTGGTAACTAGCTTGGTTATACCGTCCTCACTTGGATTGTATATTTGTATTTGATTGATTAAAATTTTTTTCTATAAAATATGTCAATAAAAAAATATTTATCCGGTCAAAAAGCTTAAAAATGTAATACGTAAGTTTTTATCATAGCTAAAATATTAACGATACGTCATAACGATCACGATTATTTTTTGTAAGCATTTTAAGTTAAAATTTCGTCAAAACCACTGCAGTAAATTTGTAGTTCAAAACTTATAAAATATTAAATTAGTATATGCTAAGACTAGAAAATTTAATACAAGGTCTTTCATACAAGTAATTCATACTTTTACCGAAAAATTACAGATAATTTTATTAAAATTGGTATGCAAATACAATGTTTTTTCAAAAATGAATTCATTCTGGTAAGACGTATATGAAATTTACGTCTTGCTTACTATAGTTGACAGTTGAAATTTGATAAATATTGTAATGATATCCATATATCATACATAATGAATATTTGTTTTATAGTCAATTAATATGACATATTATTGTAATTATTATTCACTTATGTATAATTTACTAATGTATAAAGTTTAAGTACAAAATGTCATGATATAATCATTGTACATATCAAATTACTATTGACATTCTAAATAATCTATAATCACAGTAAACATACTTTGTTTCACAATAACAATTAGTATAATAAAAATAAAAATACGATTGTGACGAAAAAAAAAGTAGCATAAAACGCCATCCCACTGGCTCATTGTTAGACAGTCTTCTAGCGTCTTACATACGTACACTTTAAGTGCGTAAATGTGTAAAGGACGCCCATGAAGGCTGCAGTTATTATTTTCACGTATCGTCACCATCGTAGTTATGTTTTAATTCAAAGAAGTGTGTTCTCTTTCTTTCTTTATAATTATACTCAGATTCTATCTCCCTTTTATCCCTGGAACTCTGTCAACTTTCATCATCAGTGCAGCGCGAAGCAAATACACATTCATCTTCGCAAAAGGTAAAAGGTTATATTACTTACAAACCTAATCTCTCTGTATTGGCAATTTGTTTCTAAAATTCAATCATATATATATTGGTGAGTTTTATAAGGTATTCTATATTCATAAATATAATAAACTGGGTTTCTTAGAAGAACAATAATTGTGTTCTTCATAGGTAATTTTGTAGTTGCTTGTAACGGAATTCACGACCCCAACAATAATACTTCCTCTGATAGGAAAAGGTAATTAAAAAATATAGGTATACCTTTCTACCTCTTTATTTTTTATTACAATATATTTTTTTTAAGTAATAATAATACGGCAATGGAGAGGGGGGGCTTCAGATAAAATAATAGTTATTATATAGATAACCTAGCCTCTAGAGACTATGTGCATTGAGTATTGGGTATTGGCTATTTAGTAATATAGTAAAGAAACCACCATCTTTGAGGAAAATACTATTTTTAATAATCTATCTATAATTTTTCATTATCTTCTAATGAGACAACTATGAAAGAAACCCAAGGTTTGAAGATAATCATAAAAGTATAATAATAATATTTAATAGAATATCGTGCAATAGACCTTGAGAGAATCCACAAACAACGTTTATCTATAATCGCAATTGGCAAATGGCTGTTGCTATTCCCTTATTTAATATTTAGCGTGAATAATGAATGGTTTTGTGATAATATGTTGACGTTCTTATCGTTATCACTTATCAAGGCAACGTGCGTGATCTACCATTTGGTATCTACATCATCTACCAGCTATCTAAGGTTGTAAATTGTTAACTAAATATTAATCATAGTATTAAAAAATGTGTATTATATAACGATATTCCTAGTTCTTATAGTTAAATAGTTAAGATATAATATTAGGTTCCTTAATCCTTAAACCTTTACATATCTATTCTTGTAACATACTAATACAATGTATTATTATATATTATTTCAATTTAATTCCTACACTTGTTGAATAGTCTTGTATTACTTGTTGTTAATTTAATTAATTTCCAATTATAGTCATATACTCATATCTACAAACTATTGACTATTTGTTTTTTATTATAATTATTTACGACATTGATGATTTGTTTTTAATATTTTCACTTGTATAGTCTTATAATTTTATTTATATAATGTCTTACTTTTTACATGAATTATAAAAATGGATTGCAGACCTTGGTCAAGAGAATCAAAAAAGAAGTAAGTTTAGCTTTTTATGTAAAATTGTGATGAGTGTATTTTTCAAATTAATAGTAAGACAATATTTTAATTTGTTTTAACAATTATATTTGTATAAATATATCTGGTATATTATATTATTATGTATAATAAAAGCATCAGGATAGACAACTGGATATTGATGTTCGTCCTAAAAATGCTTAAAAAATGACTATAAAAACTGTTTTAAAAAATTAACAAACATGAACTATCAAATATTTAACATAAATTATAAACCTAATATTATATGTATAGGTAAATGTATATTTTTAATATAAACATATTTTGATTTTAAAATAAAATATATTTATGTATGTTATGCCAAGTTTTTATGTTTTAATTGTTTGGTAAAATTAGTGTGATGTTAAAGTTGAATATTAATTTACTATTTTTTTGTGTTGTGTACTTGGCATTAGACTTACCTATAACATAAATTATTTTAACTCAGCATTGCATTAAAACAGCTAGTATCAATTTCCCTATTATTTTGCCACAAAATTATACCATGTATCCTTGTATTGTAATCTTTCAATTTTTCTAATATTATTCCATACAAATGTATGAATATTAAAAAATATGAAAATTGAAAGTTTTTTTTAGAATTCTATGTTATTGAATTAGGTTGTTGAATTGAAAAGCATCTTTGTATTAAACTCACAAATAAAAAAAAAGGTAAAAAACTTAATATTTTATTTTAGAGTAAATTACTAAATCACAAAATACAAATATTTAATTTGAATTATGATTTTATCGAGGATTTTATATTATATATTTTGTTTTTTGCAGGTGGAAAGACTCTACTATTGATCGATTGAAAGCTAGTAAAACAGTATGGCCTATTCCTCAGATAGAACAAGTTTTCTTACCAGATTTTAAAATTAGATCCCAAATAAATGAATATTCATTTAAGGTACACATATAATAAAGAAATTAGATGTTTCATTTGAATTTTAACTTCTGTTGAAATTTTAGATAATATTTTTTAAACTAATTCAATAACTTTTAAATAACTTCAATCGATTTTAATTACTGACTTTCAACTTAATTAACTAGTATCATTGTTTATAACTCTAGAATTAGCCAATATTATAATATAAACTATAACTATAAATTTAAATATAGATTCTAACTATTAATTGGTTTTGTATTATATTTCTTGGGTGTTCAAAGTTAGATTTAGTTAAAATTATGTACATTTTCAGAGCTTAGAACTAATTTGTAATGGTGTATTTGGCAAAGTCTACAAAGTTGAGAAATTGAATTCCAGCGGTGATTTATATGCTATGAAAATATTGGAAAAATCATCGGTAACTAAATTAAAATTTAATTGTATTTTGTGTAAAATTTAATTGTATTTTGTGTAAAATTTTAATTAGTAAAATAATTATCAATTTACTATTCAATAATTTAGTCATCAATATGTAACTCAAAGAAATAGTTAATACAATTAATGTACTTTGGACTATTTAAAAAAAAATAAAGGTAAATCAATTTCTTCGGTATAATTTTAATGTATTTACAATTTATAGGTTGTATATGAAAATGGAGTACAACAAGTTAAGAATGAAGTACAAATTCAATCATTATGTGGTCATCATCCATTTATTGTGAATTGTCCATTTTTTTGGCAAAATAGAAATCAATTGTTCGTTGGTGAGTTAATTATTTTTGTTATAATGTTGCAATTGGTAATTTAAATTGTTTTAGTTTTTGGAATTTGATACTTGCTGAATTTTATACTGTTTTTGTGTTTATTATGACTAAACATTAATATTGATTTTTATAATTTTTAGTTAGTGAGTATGTTGGAGGCGGTGAATTATTGAAACTATTACAAAAATATGGACCACTACCTGAAGAATTATGTCGTGTATATTTTGCTGAATTAGTTATTATAATAGGTATTTTTACATTATACATTATTTTACATTCACATTATTAAAATATATCATGATAAATATTTATCATATTATTATATTTCATGAATATTTGTGCATACAAAATATATAGGAAGAATGACAATGTTGGTAGATTTTTAGAGTGTAATAGCATTATATTTTGACTTTTTTTTAAACAAACATATTATAGACCTTCAGATACCAAAATACTTCTTTTACCATACCACTATACATGCTGACCTACTGATAAATTTTTCATAATTTTTAAAGTAACAAAATGCGAACTTGTATGTTTCTTTATTTGGGATATTGTTAATATATGTAACACTTAATAGACAAAAAAAAAGAACCATTTAAATGTAAGGCGAGGAGCAAGGGGAAACTTAAATATTTATACCTAATTTATAAGATATAAAAAATATTCCAACATCTTAATTTTAAAAAGCCAGAGTGGAAAATGCTCCATATTGACTCCAAGCTCCTAAGTTAAATAAAACTTTTGAATTACTATCTGCTTCTTCTTGTTTGATAATTAATTAATTAATATATTTTATGAATAAATATAAACTAGACTCATACAATATATGTATTGTGTGAAATTTTAAGAATAACAAAGAATAAAAAACTTATAGCTTAGAATAACATTGATTAGGTACTTCGATATTCAATATTATTCTAACATATATTATGTATCAGACCACTAAAATGTTATACTTTTTTTTATACAATATTGTAATATAATTCTATATCTAGGTCCATAGTGGATGAACAGTATGTAGTACATTGTAATGTGCATTGGAAATTTCAAATATTTTATTTTAAATTACAACAAAAAATATTATAATTAATAGTATTTAAGAGCACCCAAAAGCTACTGATTTTTATTCCCAAAAAGTAAATTTGGTACTTAATACTAAAAAGTTAGTTTTTTATTTATTTTATTAAATTATTCTTATATATAAACAAAACAATGATAATTCAAGAATGTATAACTCTTCTCATACATACTCTCCATAACATAATTAAAAGTGTTTAATCAAAAGATAATTGTTACCATTTTAATATTTTAGAGTTAAATACAAGGTTTAATGAGGTTTATTATTCATTAAACTTGCTCACTCCCATTTTTTCTGTAAGTAATAAATTTATTCAAATTCTGATTTTTGGAATTTTAAAGTGTACTTAACAATTTTTATACCATTTATGGTGTACTGTGGCAATACTAACTTCTTTTTTTAAAACGGGAATTACCAAATAAATGGTTAAACCGATGATTTTTATGAAAATATTGATGTAATGATGTATCTAAATCAAAATTTGAAAGACTATTTACTGAGTAATTAAAATCTAAGCACTTAGTATAGTACTTAAAGTCTTAAGGCCCTTGCAAATGTGTCATTTTTAAGGAGTTGTGTTTAGGCAATTATTTCGTTCCTGCAATTACTGATCGTCTTTGTGTGTGTAGTAAATGATCATTAGTGTGTGTATACTCCCCTACCATCAGCCGCGACCCACATCAATTTACACTTCATTGTCATTTCTTATCTGGTTTATGGTCGCACGCACGCACGTGCACAAGTCATTTAAAGTCATTAGAAAACCAATTTATGGACGTGAATTAGCCGTCACACTGACAAAAATTAAGGTACTTCTAGTGGTTTCGATTTAAAAAATGTAAAGATGTTTTGTTGGTAAACAAGTTTACTTTGCATCGGTCGGAGCACTTTTTCAATTTTAGCAAATTCTTGCTCAAAATTTTACATTTTATAAATTTATAAACTTTTAATATTGAATATATTAAAAAAATATCTAAAATAGAAAAAATATGCTCTGACCGATGCAAAGTAGACTTGTTGACCAATTAAAATATCTTTACATATTTTAAATTGAACCACTAGAAGTACTTTAATTTTTGTCAGTCGCTAAGGTTGTTTTGATGAAAAATTAATAGGGTTTGCAGAGGCCTTAATGTTTAGTTCTTAAAATTAGTTTTACAAAAATATAAAATATTTTATGTAGTGTAATTATACTCAAACAATCTTAAAAATGATTTAATGTTCATATAGTCATATTACTTACTTGCTATAATTTTCAAATCATCATAGCTCCCTTATCTACTTCATCCTTATTCCTTAGTACCTAAAGAAAGTTAAATAACTCAAAATTACTTATTTAAATTTTGAATGAGACATATGAATTTAAAAAAAAAGTAATTTGCATTACACTTCATAGGGGATGAAAATGTGATTTTGGTTTGAATCAAGAAATGTAATAGCATATTCTTCTTAAATTGAATATATAATTTATTTATTTTAAAACATGGTCTTTAAGTATACTTTCAACTTTATAATCAAAATTGGCATAAGATCATAAAATTAAAAATTCTAGTTTGCACGCTCGGTGTAAAAGACAAAATAGTTAATTTTTTTAATGAACCTGTAAGTTATAATTGTACAATTAATGCTATTAATTATCAACTTGAGACTTAATTTTTTTAAGCACGAACGAAAAAAAAAGATTAGTAGGTACTGATAAAATATCAAATATTTTCAATTTTCTTACTATGACAAAAATTATGTTAAATTGGGTTATATTATTTTTGTTACACTTAAGTAAGTATATTTTATACTAAATATATTTTATTACAGATTTTCTACATAATGCCGGAGTTATATACAGAGATATAAAACCAGAAAATATATTATTAGACGATAATGGGCATCTCCAGTTGATTGACTTTGGTCTTTCTAAATGGCTTCCACAAGGCTGTTATACATCTACTATTTGTGGAACTACTCAGTATATGGGTTAGTTATTTTAAATATTTTTAAAATAATGTGCATAATATGTATTTTTATTTTATAGCTCCAGAAGTTTTAGAGTCTGAACCATATTATAGTCACGCTGTAGATTGGTGGTCTGCTGGAGTTCTCTTATTTCAAATGCTTACAGATCAGGTAATATTATTTTGAAAATTTAAAAATATTTTAATATAATAGGTACATTATTGTATTTAATTTATTCAATTTAATGGTTTTTTTTTTATGATTTTTAATAAATACTATTTTTATAAAAACGTTTTATATATTATTACCTATGTTATTGATGGGTATTAATATTATTTTTATATGAATGGGTGAACTGGTTTTTTAAACTTGTATAATTTTAATTGGTATTTAAATAGGCATTCTATAAACACTTCTTTAATTGTAATTTGTGTTGTACATTGGCTACTCGAGCAGTTGAGCCAACGCCAAGTAAAGCTTACGATCTCATTCATTATTTTATCTGATTGATAAAATCTGTTTGAACTATAATCAAATATTGAAATTTATTATCGGACGTCTTACGAATTGCTTCAGCAATAGGCGATAAGAAAAAAAATGACCATAATGCTGATCCTGCTGTGATCTCACGGCAGTCGGCAACCCGCGGGCGGTGCACGCACAAAATTCCTTTAAAAAAAACGCGACGGCGACAGCCAAGAGAGGTGAATAACCAGTTCTGAACTTGAAGTCCAATTTCAAAACCGGTCCGTTTGACCTCCGCCGTAGACGGCTGTTATCCCATGTTATTTTACAGCTATAATAAAATG
Source organism: Metopolophium dirhodum (assembly GCF_019925205.1). NCBI lineage: Eukaryota > Metazoa > Arthropoda > Insecta > Hemiptera > Aphididae > Metopolophium > Metopolophium dirhodum. The sequence goes on from NC_083568.1 coordinate 10,356,078, forward strand.
TTCATTAAAACGCCTTACTCACTGATTTAACACACTTGGTTAGTTTAACATAATTACGTTACATCAGCCATTCGCGTGCTCCGTATGCATATACATAATATACATTTTTATGCTCATGCTTGAAATGTGTTTCAATAGGTACGTTCATAATATCGACCGCTGGGAATAATATTATAATACAGTTGTCTGGGGTTGAGTATAAAAAATACTAATTATTATTGTTAGTAATATGGTCATAATATTATGCCTTTTCTATGGTATTTGAAAAATGCATATGCTCATATTATAACGGTATCATTTATTATAGTTAGTGTATACTATACCTACCTGTTTATGTATTAGTATATATTGTATAATTGTGTTAGTGAGTATTTTATTATTTGTTTATATTTTTTACGAAGGCAAAAAGTTGACAGCGCGGTGATCGATGTTTTAACGTCATAATGTCCACAGCCACATTTTTGAATATCGAATAAGTCGTATTATGGGCTATTTCTTTTGTTACACTAGTATTATTGAAATCCATAGGCATCAACTAAATTATAAAGGCACAAAGTTGATAAATGTTCAGTGCACGTTCACGAGTTCCGTTTGTTTTGTTTTTGTTTTCACACACATCCAAGCAAAGGACAATTATTTTTAATTTAACATATTACCGTTCGGATTGTTTGAATGGTTTAGCATATTATTATTGTTTTCATTGTATCTACCCCCAATGGATTAAAACAATAAAAACCAATTTATTAACCAAGGTAGGTTATTCGTGTTATCCATGTACATCCCGTGACCTGTGAAATTAATGTTGGTCACATTTTTATTATTTTTTTGTATTATTTTTTGCTCTTGGTCATTGGAACATAGACTATTGTTTTAATTGATGACCCGGGTGCACCTAAATTGCCTATTCAAAACGCCTTCTTAAATCGTTTTTTAAGTAATTATAAGCTTGTGGGTGTTATTTATATAATAATATGTATTCACATAATATACTTTATAATACACTCATTTGTATCACACGCGTACGCACACTTGTGGATGTTTTGTTATTAGGTATGTTTATATCTGCTTATATACATACACTTAATATATAATATGATTATACGATCGTGGTTTAATGTTTTTCTATGATAATATAGAGGTAATTGAGTGAGTAATTATATATCAATTAGTATCTTATCCGTTGATTTTTATTTTGTAAAAATCAAAGATCATTAAAGGATTTATAAAACACTAAAATAAAAAAAACACAATTTTAAGAAATCGCGTATAATATTCTATTGTTGATATATGACAATCTGTCATTGTATAATAAATTAGGTACATAATGTGTAAATAGTTAAATACTATAATTTAACAACCTAATATCTAAATAGAAACTTAAAACTAACATAGTATTCATGTTTTTGTTCATTTAAATTATTATAAATAAGTTGCCTATAAATAAATTATTTATAAATTGATATCACACAGAAGAATGACTGAATAAATAGCAATTAATTTCACTACAAATTGTTTCCATTGTGAAAAATTGTTATGATTTATATATATATATAAAATTTTTTTTTAAATTAAGTCTAATTAGAAATGAACTTCACAGGTTCATGATTTTTTTTTTTTGGAATGGCACTATAGACGTACATGATTTTTTTAATATTAAATTTGTGTGACAAATATTTTTATTTATTTGTTCTGGACGTTATTCTGGTCCTTTTGGTGGTTGGTTCGTTTATATTGCTATTCAGTCTTGTCATTTTTGATTACCTAGTTGGCTTTTTTTTGTTTTTGTTTCTTCATAATTGAGTCAGTGGGCTTCTTTTCTTTGGTCGCGTCCCGTTTGTTTACGGAGTGTTGTTCCTTCTTTTCGTCATTGGCAGATTCGGGCTTTTTTGGTTCTTCCGCTGCACTTTGTTCTGTCGGTTTCGGTGCTTCAGCTGGTGCTTCAGATTTTGATTGTTCGGCTGGTTTTGCTACTTCGGCAGGTTTCTGTTCTTCAACTGGCTTTGGGTTTTCTGCGGATACCACAGCACCTGATTTTTGGATATCTTCGGCAGGTTTAGCTTCTGATTGAACAGCTGGTTCTGCGGAATTTGCTGCTTTTGCTGGTTCAGCGTTCTTTTCAGCTTCAGGTGCAGCTACTGGATCGGCAACTGCAGGTGCTGATGGGGCTGCAGGTACTTCAGGTACTGCTGGTACGGCGGGTGATACCTTGGTCTCAGATATTTCACTGGCTGCCGGTACAGCATCTTCCACTGGTTTGGCTGATTGTTGCTCAGCTGGCTTGGATGGTTCTTCGGCAGCTTTGTTTTCAGTTGATGGAGCAGATTCGGAGAGTTTGGCTTCTTCGGCAGCAACTGGGGCGGCAGCGGGAGCAGGAGCGGGATCAGCAGCGGGAGCAGCAGCTGGATCTGCTTGTGCAGCTACAGGCGCTGCTTGTTCAACTTGATTGGTCTCAATGGATTGTTGGGTTGCTTTGGCGTCTTGTTTTTCAGTTGGGTTGAGCGGCAGAGCTACAGGTACCTCGTTGTTAGGCTTAGCGGCTTCTGGTTCAGCCTTTAAGTCACTGGCAGGTTTTGATTCTGGCTTAGCTTCAGCGATCAATTCAGTTTCGGCCTTGGCGTCAGTTGCTGGTTTATTTTCACTTACTGGTGCTGCGGCGTTTTCTGGTTTAGCATCATTATTTGTTTCCGGTGCAACCGCATCATTTTCTGGTTTGGATTCTACAACAGCTGCGGGTTTAGGGTCGCTTTCTGGTTTTGACTCGCTGGCCACAACAGGCTTTGCATCGCTTTCGGGTTTTGGTTCACCTGAAGGTTTTGGTTCGCTTTCAGCCTTAACTTCGCTGACAGTAGGCTTGACTTCCGCATCTGCAGGTTTCGAATCGCTTTCAGGCTTAGCATCGCTCACCGGTGAAGCTGCATTAGTTTCTGGTTTAGCTTCTACTTGCTTTTGAGGTACTGCTTCAGATGGTACTGCAGGTACTGCTGGTGCTACTTCACCAACAGGCATGGATTGGGTACTCCAGAAGAGAGCTCCGAACAGGCATAGTCCCAAGATTATAGTTTTCATTCTGTAATAAATCAATTACAGTGTTAAACATACAGATTTTTTTTTAATATGTTTTAGTTAATTTTATAAAAAAAAAAAAATATTAAATTAATTTTAATAAATTCAAAAATTTGTTTTTGTGATATAAATTAATAAACTACCTAGGTATTATTATTTAAAAGATAAATTATAATTTAAAACAATACAGGCGGGTCGTTTATATTTAGCTAACATCAGGAAACCTCTCATTCTATGTAAATACATAAAAATCAATACACATTTTTATTCAATTTATAATATAATATAGAGCATATTAGTTTTAAAAATCTCGACGACCTAATATGAAAATTCAACTACCTTCTTTGATTAGTAGTTTTTCAATTATGTGTACCTATATTATCTTTATAGCTGCATTTGTTGTGATTCCGAGATTTCAAAAATTGGCATTGAAAAAAATCAATGGATTATTTAGGTTATAAGAAACAATTCTATAGTTATATTTGAACACAATAATATTGTTTTAAAATTAGGTTGAGGCCATTTTGTTTCAATTGGTGTATTAAAGTATTACTTAATTTAAATTTAATTGTATTTTGTTTTTAAGTATAGATTTTTTTTTGGTTCGTTGATAAAATATTTCAAATATTAAAATTTGAAATGGTATTATAATATAGTTATACAATTATAATATATAATTATAAATTATACTACTTATATAAGAGTTAATAAGTTATTTTATTTAAAAAATGTTTTTTTCATAATTACCTATGTATGAAAATGTACCAAATATCTATTATATAATACAGCGTTTAGTGCTTCTTAAAATAAAACAACTTTATAAAAACTAGTTAAATTAACTTTTAGTATAAGATGTACTTATTTCTTATTTTATGACTTAAATAAATTATTGAATATTTTCTTTTAAAGTAATTAATACAAATTTAAAACATGTATCATTGTATAGTTGAAATCTATAAACATTCCAGAATATGTTCTAAATAATGAATTTCAGTACAATTCAGTATATTCAATATTGAATTATATTTATTTATTTTCATTTGTTACGTATATATTGTGCACTCGGTTATTAAGCTACGCTTTTTACTAATATTATTATTAAGAGCTCTTACATTTTTATTTATTTTTGAGAAAAATATAAATTGTGTTTCAATATAGGTAAGAGTTTTTAGTTTATTATTTTTTTTTTGAACATTTCTTCATAATTTGTTTTATTTTGACTATATTTATATTTATGGATATAAATTATTAAATTCAGTTAGTATTTTATGGAAGATTAAATCTACTGTATTTCAGTAATGTATCAAAACAAAGTATAATGTAATGTATTTTTAATAAGTAAAATGTTATTATACTGTTGAATATTAATATCTAAATAAAAGTTGATTTTTATTAGTTATTGCTAACTTAGTCGTAAAATTAACGCAAAACCAAAATAATAATCATAAAAATAAAGAATTGAAAGAATCAACGATGTTTATAAAACGATTTGTTCGTTTTACATGTATATTTATTTATTAGGTAGGTACAATATTATATAAAATAAAGTTAGTCGTTATTGTATAGATTTTGAGTTAAGTCCCCGGTTCGAATCGAAAAACGTATTTTATTTTCCATCTATTCGATAAATTGGACGGTAAAAAACAAATATTAAATATTAAACAATTTTTTTTTTACCTGGCTATGTTTGTGTGTAAGACGTTGGTTTAAAAATAAAAACACGACACCGGAATATACTACTGTATACGGAACGAAATTGTATTTATTCTATACCGCCGTGTTTCACCACTCACTGATCGTAATGTTCTGTCGGCAAAAAAAGTTGTGTCCAGGTTTGCGCGTGATACTTGTGTAACGTGCGCATACAACGGGCTACCTCTTTATAAGTAGTACCTCGGCGCAACACACGCACCCCCAGCAGCCTCGCTCGCACACTGCTGCCACCACTCGGTCGCCTGTCCGAACGGAAAAATTGGAAACCAATAGTTTCGTGGCGGCTTTAACAGTAATAATAATAATAATAATGTCTATCCGTGCGCGTAGCTTAGTTTCTGATGATGAAATTAGAATTAGTTTTGCGTTCATTTTAAAATAATATTATAAATATTATTATTAATAATATTATGTTTAATCGAGAGTGTATAAGCAAAAACATCTTTCGAATTAAACTTTATTCTTACCAATCGCGTTCGATTTGTATAGCATTTATTTTAATTTCAAAAAAGTATATGTACGTTAGCCTCTACCTATTCGCTTATGGCGTCGTGAGTAAAATTCATAGGTGCAGGCGGTGCACAGCACTGAGGCCCAACGGATTAAAAAATTTTATTTGTTTTATTATTATTTTGTATTTAATTTCATATAATGAAAATGTAAAAGTCTATACGTTCTGACTTGGAATTGTTTACATAAATATTGAGGAAATTACTCAACCTAGAGTGACATAAATAAATTTGTTGATTGTTTTAATGAGGAAAATATTTATTGGTTCTTTAAAATTCAACACATACATTAATAGTATCCTATCTAAGGAGTAAATAATACCCATGGTGTGAAGTCAGTCCGTCTTTTTTTATGTATCTATTAATTTTATGATGCTCAAAAAACAGGGGCTCCTACATATTTGTTTGCATCTTAGCCAAAGGGCTCTAGTTACGTGACTTCGTCTAGAGTGTAATAGAATAAACATTATCCCATTTTGTGATATTTTAAATTAGTGTATGATATAGCGATAAACGCAATATTAAAACAGATGTAATGATAGATTTGTAATAATTAATTGAAGATCATAAAATAATCTGGTTCTGCAGAGCTGAGTAAAGTATTTTGAAGCTATATAATCTATACAATTATCATTTAGTTAAATAATATCAGCTATCCCTTATCACTAAGTAATGCATTTTTAATGAGTTTTTGTCTTAATTGATTTAAGTGTAAACAAAAATGTCATAATCATCATCATTGATTATAAACACTAGTATTTTGTATTTATAATCAATGTCATCATTTATTGGTATAATTACAATAATAAATTATCTATTTTAATGAAGAATTAATCTATTCATTCTGAAAAAATGATATATAATATGTACCTCGGATTATATTTTCAACACTAGAATAAAATATATATGAACAGTGCGCATGTAAATAATATATATTATATTATTTTAATTTTTACTCACGACTTCGCGAGATCATTGTTTGAACACGAATTTAACTTGTCAATGTATGTATTTACTAAATGCATGTTTGTGTGTGCGTTTGGTTTACCTATATAATCGCTTAGTACTCGTATATTTGTGTTGTAATATTATGAACATGAATTAGCTACGCCTTTGTAACCAAGATAACAACTTTATAAACCAATAGACGCCAATATATCCGAAACATATACTTAGTATTTTGTAATAATCTTTCAAGTAAAAGTTCAGGGCTGTGTTGACCAACTACCTATTAATGTTTTTTTCCAATTGGCGTATGAAATATTACTGCTTATGCCCCATGCAATTTTGAAATATTACACGACTTTCGACTTTCCGCGATAGTTATTTTTCAATCGATAAAATATTTTATCTTAGATGTTAGAACTCACAGAGTATAATAACTATTAATTAATGAAAATAATTCGTTTACAGAGTGTAATATTAAATTCAATTAAATTCTTCAATTCATAATTCATCATTTTACTGTAGACTTCAAATAGGTACAGTGTATTATAGTAAATAAAGTATTTGGTATTAAACTATAATATGTTAAAAAATAATAAAGCAAGTACAAAAATTGGTGTAAGAATGCAATTTTAAGTGGTTTTTTAACTAAATTATAAATAATTAATAATTTGTATATGATACTCGTTAATTATTAACCAGGACAGTGGATATATTAAATCTGAATATTTTATTAGATTTCGAGGTGTTATTACAATCGTTGTAAATATATACCTATTTGTCGACAAATGTCACATATATATGTATATGAATATTGTAATGCTATATGTGTACTATATAAGATAATTTCACACTGGTATCGAGTTACACGTTTATATGCTTACGTTTATTTTTACCGTTACCTTATTATTTTGTATTCAGTAAGAACTTGAGAAGTTGTAATATCAATATTATAATATAACAAAGATCCGTAATAGTAATATGTCATTATTCATTATAATATTTGAAAAGAAAAAAACCTTCAGATTCAAATAAAATCTTCAACAGACTACCTACATTTCACGGTTTTACGTTGATAACAAGCAGCTAGTGTCTGACACATTCAACGGACGCGGATACTTCAATTGAACAATATTGATATAAAGTTGTTATAAAATGTATATAATACACTTTACAATAATAATAGAGTACTCGAATAAAAGTATACTTCGCGTGAGCGTGTATATAGACGAAATCATCTTGAAAAGTTCTATGCTGCCCTCTGTACCTATATACTATGTAAGTACTTATGAACTCGTTCAGTTTTTTCTTTAATAACACCGCCTGATTTTTACGATATTATTTTTTTGAATAAAGAGGATTCATTTTTTTTTCTAAATGTAAGATCATTATAGAAAAACGTCGATTGTGCCGAAACATAGTTTCATATTTTTGTATAATATTTTACATAATTATTAACTTTACATCCATGAATCCATGTATTATATAATATGTACCTACCTACTTATTTCAACACCTACTTTTATTTTGTTATCAAGTTTTAATTAGATACAAATATCAACATAAATTGTAAATTTCTTACTATTATCGATTTATTAGTTTTTGATATGAAGATGTGCGTTTTTTGTCGATAAAAATGTTATAAAATATGTTCAATTGATATATTCGTTTGTTTATTATAAATGGGCGCAGCACATTGTATCAGATAGTTTTATGTAGCAATATCTGAATTTCCCTGGAGAGTTAAGTTGCATGTTGTTAGTGGTCAATTAAATTAAAAAGGTCAGAAACAAAAGGTACCATTAAAATACACGAATATTCTGCAGCGTGTATGCTCAAACAAATTAAAACATATTATACACACAGACAACAAAAACCCTATAGTTTAGCCATTTTGGGATTTTAATTTTCACAAATTCTTCTGTAACACTGGCCTTTTCCCCTAACCCGAGTTCAGTACTTTTCAAATATTGATTTTCGGTCTTTCGGTGTAGATAATTTATGGTTTGTCCCTTTTCTTCGTTGTTGGTCCAAAACTTAACGTACGCGGTACGCTATGTAAATGAATATAATTTCCAACTATAATCGACATATTTTTCGGAACGCAATATAACCGGATATTAGTTACACATATAATAGGTATATTTGATAGGTTAGGTTAGGCATTATTACATGTGCAAACAAAGATCTTTCTCTTTAATGAGATAAAATCAACGATGGATATTAGAAATATTTATATTTATTAAGAGCATACCAACGTCTGAAGGCTTTAATAATTTCATCTAAAAAAATTCCAGTGCTTTAGTTGTATTAATTAATTTTACTAATATTAGTCTTAAACTCAGCCTACTTAAATTAACAAGTCTAATATTTTATAATAGTGTATACTATATAAAAAAACCAATTAATATAATAAACAAATAATGGTATGAGCCTGTTCATTTGGGTTTTTCATTTATTCCAAACCGGTTTTATATTTTCCTATTATTCATTTGATAACACTTACGTTTAAAATTGGTTATAACTTATAATAGAAAAACGCATTATAGTTCTTTACTTTAATAAGCTCTGAAGCTGAACATTAAATATTTATAGATTAGTATTATAATATTATGATAAATATCGTGTTAAAAATGGAATGCACCATTAAAACATTGTTTTATAATTCTATGTAACAAAAACATATTTCAGGCAATATGACAAAATATTTTTAAATTATTATAACCACATTTGATAAAACAATTATCTAATTAGCAATTAGCATTTAATCATAAATTAATAAACTATTATCTGAATTATTGTTTTTAGTAGGCGCTATTTAAGGTATAATATAAATAAATTATTGTATAGAACTAAAATTCGGTATTTATTTTTAATAAAATCTGCAAGCTTTCTATTCTATGAAAAATATTGTACTAAAAAAAAATATAGAATCGTCTAATAATATTCTTGTGTGCCTGTACCAAAGGATTACATATAATTTTTTTTATTATTTTATAACTTGTTGGTGTGTTTTTAAACTAACGGTTATAAACTTGCATTTAACCGTTATAGTCTGCAGAATTGGTAGTTCCTGTATGAAAAGACAAATTACGGTGTTCAAAATCTGCATTTCAGTAGAACAAGCGAAACGATTCTTAAATCAATGTTCTACCTTTAAATACTGTTGCGTAATAATTATTATTCACTGAATAAATTTGGGACACTAGGTTGAGAAATACAAGTTTTCCACCTATAGCAGTCCAGACAAAAACCCAGCCAATTTATTGCCGTCCATTAAATCTTGTTATCTTCCGGACCCATCAGACGGTTTTTGTTTTCGGTATTCCCTATTGTGTGTGTGTAATTTTTTTTTCAACGGTCTGCATCCAATCTGTGTTTTATATCTCGGCTAAATGGTACCCATTATTTCGTTAACCCTTTATTAAAAGTGAACGCACATTATCTTTTGCGTATTCAGCCCGCAGGTTCACTACACAACATTCCGCAGATATTTTTTTCGTTTTTATTTTTGGACACCATCATGACAAACCGAAAACATCTGTGAATGATTGGTCATATTGCACGTATTTCGTAAACCTTGTTTAGAATTTGGGAAGTCGAAAACAAACGGTGCTATTGTATCATAAACATGCATATGTAGTGTAGTAATGCAGATTAAATATTATATTTTCATTATTATTATAGCTCGTGAAGAGAGTGCGGAAACGATTTGATCCAAATAAAATGTAGGTATATTCCTATTTTCAGTATAGTGGAGAAATATTTTTTTATACCTTAAACATATAGGTACCTCACATGACATTACACCTCAATCGCGTTTGTTTAAATTAAGTTAATGCTTACTTATTTCGCCTTAAGGTTTTTTTACGAATCACATTCAATTTTGCCACAAAGAATGCGTACATTGCATACTCTCAGTGGTGCTCCGACCACCTTAAACAGATCAGAATACATGTTATTATTATTATCATCATCATCGTCATCATAAGAACGCACATTTACTAGGAGATGGCGTGTACCTATATTGGAAAACATGCAAAACTGGTTTAGTCGGACCATTATTATTTATAATTCGCCAGAAAGGTCAAAATTAAATGTAACGGGATCACAGTATAATATTTTTAATCGGACCATCTATTTTTAGCCACAACGATAAATTTGTTATTTATATGCAAGTGGAGAAAATTGAATGTATCTGGTTACTGGTTAGTGGTAAAAGTGGTTACGGCTGCAAGGAGTATTTCATTATCAATTCATATTCAAAAGTACCACTTCATACTTCCGCACTTCCATTCTAAGAATAATGATTCATATAAATTATATTATATTATACTATACAAATTATTGGCGCCTTCTTTTTTATCAGTGGGTACAGCTATTAACATAATCATATTAATTTTCTTTTAAAAATTCAAAAATAATCATAATTATAATTAAAATTTGCATTTTAATCGATTTATTTATTCCACGTCTGATTTACAAACTACTGCTGAGACCCATCTGAATATACAGCATCTAGCTATGGGGCGCAGCAAAAATGTCCAATATGAACCGTATCCAAAGAATTCACTCAAAAATCCTTCGCACCATTTCAAAAGCTCTATTATAGGTCTCAAATAAATCCCTCCTGATGTAAAAATATCTTCAGTCACGGAATTAGCCAAACTATATTACAAATGCTTCAATAACCGATCATCCCAATCCAACTTATTTCTCAACTTACATCCATATCCAAACTTAGTAATCCCCAAAAGAAATTAAAAAGTCAGTGGTGTCGTCACATCATCACATGAGTATAATAAAATTATTTAGCTATTATGTACAATTATTTTAAAAAAAAAATGTTAATGTAAGTGCCTATAACTATCTATTGACTCCCGGTCTCTTCACTCTGTGTTACCTGTGTGTACAAATATTATTATCAATTAAGCTTAATTTTCATATATTGTAACAGATTGCTTGATACAAAATTAAGATAAAAAAAGTATTTCTCGTAATAGATATTGTATAAGTGCGACCAAAATATTCCTTTAACAATGGTTTTCACAAATATATAAATTTATATTTTTAAGGGGAAAAAATAATTTTCTCCATTCTATCTACTTTTTCTTCAACTGCTAAATAATAGTTATGTATTTTTTTTTATTATTATTGATCCTAAGAGGATTACCTACTATACCCATACATTTGTTGACTGTCTTAAACACGTATATACGACAGCGAATTTTCGTTTATTTGTTTAAATAGTGTGCTGTTAGTTTTAATACTATAGTGAATTGACCTATTACCAAATTTTCAGATAATAACACTGTCTGTGCTAAGATATGAGCATTTTTAATTTTTGATATTTCACAATCCATATCTTGCTTGAAAATGAAAATATCGAAAAATCGCCAGCTCTTAAGCACAGATAATGTTCTTACCTAAAAGCTTGATAATAGATCAATTCACTCTTATATCAAAACTAACAGAACACTCTTAAAACTTCTGAATGAAAAATTGCTATGTCGTGCATATATATATAAGACTGAGTCAACAAATGCATGGGTTGGTCCTCTTAAGCATCGGCAACTATGGCCTGTATAGGTGGTTACGGTTTGTTGAGGAACACGTGTATGTGCGACGAAGATTGGTCACTTAAAACCCGGGTGATCACCCATCCGGGAACTAGCGACGTCGGCTGATTCTTGACCTCAGAACACGTTAGTAACAGACCACAACCACCGAATCACACCTGGCCCCTAAATATATACTATTTGCATAAAAATACGATGAATATTTGGGATATCATACGTAATTTATTTTAATTTCCTGACATAAAAAAATCGTTACTTATACAATTTTTAAAAATTTAAAATCTAATAATTTAATAAAATATTTTGAAATTTTAGAATAGTTATCATTGATTGGTCTTAAGAGAACACTTTTTATTATAATGTTAGTTTTTAAAATTACTCAATACATTTTTTTATATTATAATATGTTTAATTTAAATGTGAGATTACTTATAAATTATAATAAAACTAAATGAACTTGAAAATCTTATAATGAAAATTAAATCTGTTCTAAAATGTTAAAATGTGAATTTAGTACAATAAACTTGTATTTATTTCATGGTTAAATGTCGAGCAATCTTTATATAACTGATTATCGTAAAATTAAATTTATTTTAATTTTGATTGCTTAATTTTTATGATGATAATTTTAGTGTTAATATTTTATATTATATAATATATTAATATGATGTTATACATTATATTCAATCGATTTTAATAAAATGTCTCAATAATTACCTTTAAATTTGTTTATTTTATGTCCGGTTCTACTATATTTTTTATATATGATTATGACTCAATCGATATTTACCGTCTTCGTATATATTATAATATAATTAAATCTTGATGGTATTTATTCTTGTATTTTTTTTCTCTTGATAACCTACAAGATTTAAAGTTGTTATGTAATCAATGTATACCACTCGCCAGAGTTAACCGTGAAATCACCCTGAATACATTTTATTCTACCTAGTAGTTACCGAGATTTAAATTATTCATTAAGTTTAATATAAAAATGTTACTTTGGTTTGTGGAGTAACTATAGTTCATTAGTATCTACCTAACTAATATAACTAATAAGATTAATTCGCGAAAACCATTTCCCTGAAATATCTATAATATGTTTTTTATTTTTAGTGTTTATTGTTTTTTTGCATTTTTAATGGTTACCGCTAATAATATATATTTTACTGTATAGTTGGGGTTTTTTTATTGCTTCAATTGGTCTCCTTGCGGCTACTTCATTGATCAAGTTCATGAGTTACAATGTTAAAATTGCACCAGGAAGCACAAAGTCACGATCGCTCGAAAATTCCAGATAATTATTTATCGATTATATAAAATCGCACTGTCTTGGCGCACATCATATTCTTAGAACAACCCGTTTTAATAGGCCAACACGTATGCAGCCGGTTCATGACTAAGATTATACTCCAAAATACACCTCGAGCCTTGAAAAGTATTATTTACGAGTTTGTTGGACAAAAAAACACATTCATAATACATATTTTCTTTCTTCTCATCACAATAAAATTATGATGAAACGATATTATCTTCTGCAACCTTCGGCAATTTACAACACCCGTGATTTAAATGATCGATGCATTTGTACAAAAATCTAATTACCGGTTCTTGGACCAAACCTGATAAACTTGACCTTTGCTCAAAGTTTTCCTAGTTAAGTCGGAAATGTGTAATGTATATATTTTGTATTATTTTTTGACCCATTTTGTTTTTAATTATGGCATATATCTACATTTTCTCCGAACATTTTTTGAGTTAAAATTCCAAAACTGCACGTGCCTATAAATTGGAAGTTGCGCCTGGTAGTAAATAATTTGCAAAGAGGTAATTTTTTAATGGTTTCTGTAATTTTTAGGTGCAATAAATAACTATAGTTGCAACTTACAGCCATTAACAAAAGTATAAAGAAATTAAATTTTAATCTTTTTATGGATTTCTTTCAGAATCATTTTCCTAATGCCAAGATTTATCATTGTTTTCAAAATATGTATATAATGTTAACATACCTTACTGTATGTTATGCTGCTGCGAATGCTGTGTATCTGTATCATTTCTGTATCTTATTTTTTTAAATACGTTTTCAAATTGATTCACTTATAAAAGGTATGTGTTACATGTGAATATGTGATCAATGATTATTAATCTGATTTTTATACCTCAACATCTGTGTTTATTTCATTGAATTATAGCTGCAGCTATAATTGTTATTTACATTTGTTGTGATAAAAAATGTCTTGTCTCATGCTTAAACACTTGTTAATAATTTTTACTCTTAAACGTATTTTTTTCTGTAGGTACATAAATTTAAAAAATATATAGGTTATATACACCCTGCAAAGTGTGCTGGTGGATAGTTTTTTCTGTATACACATTTCATGTTAGACATTTAGTTATTTCCCAATATCAAGTTACATTTTTATACTCATGAATCATGATTCATGTTTTATATATATTGTACACGTCAAATAAATTACAATAACAATGTACTTGTATGTGGTATTTAAATTAGTTTTAATAATAATTATTCCATGTTTTCTTTTATAATAACGAGCAAATAATAAACAAGTCCATGAAATGTGGAATAAACAACTTTTTATCGGCTCGTTATGTATTAATAACTTTAATAACTATATACTAATGAATAATGACCATATTTAATCGTATTTTTTACCTTCTAATAAATTATTTAATTTTCTAAATTAATATTAATGTATTTCTAACATATACGCACTAAAATACACGTTATATAGGTACTATGTGTAATATTAATCGTTAAAATATATTTGAATATTTGATTAACTAAAATAAGATTTGTACCTAGTATTGTGTTATTACTTAAGATCTAAATCTTAGGCTATAGTTTCTTAATTTGCCATTTAATTATTATAGTAACGTCGAAAACCCTGTACTTTTAACTACAGACATCCCTACATCAGTGACCATATTTTTGTCAGAAAGTACCTATTAAGTAGCAAATTGTTTTGACCATATAATATTGGTAGGTATAGGTACATTTGATAATACATTTTTCTTATGATGTTCTTTATAATTTCTCAAAACATAAGGTAAACCAACTTACCAACCGGTAGTTGCAAAACATAATGAGGATATTAATTGCGCACTTGTTTTTAACAAAAAAAAATTTTTTTTAGTTTTTTATAATCACCCTTTTTATTCAATTAATTTACAGAAATCAAATCATTTTTAAAAAATTTCCATCGTTTTTGAATTAAAATGGTTTTTTAAATTTACCTACTGAGTGTTTTGAAGTTCTGAGATGTGAAAATTATATACGGTTCACATTGTACAAACCTACTATAGTGTATAGTACAAATGTACAATCGATAAGATATCTCAAAAATGGTTTACCGAATATATAACTTTAGAAACGTCTTTTAAACATTATATATACTACTTCAGATATATATCTTCATAGTTCATTCAGAGTAGTATTTTAAATGTGGCTTATCATTTCAAATTTACAATAATAATTCATCACTATAATAATATAATATATACTAATATACACAGTATATTGGACTATTTCATATCAAGGAAATGAGGACATTGAAAAAAGTATCCGATAGGTTAAACATACTATAGGTGTTAGGTTGCTTATATTTAAATCCTGTCCTGTGCTTTTCAATCCTAACCAAATGATTTGTTTCGGTTGTATTGAAATATGCCAACAATAGTAGATACTCGTATTAATCTTCACTGTAATTTGATTCAGATTTGTGATTCGTTGTAGTCTTTTGTTTGATTTATTTCTTTTAGAAAATTGCTACTCCATATTGAAATGCGACCATATATTATGACTGGTGTACGGTAGTGTATGCATAGTCCATGGACTAGATATATAATATACTGTTTATAGATAACAAAATAATGAATAAGTATAAATTTAAAATTCAATTATTTTACATGGTCAGTAACTTTTGGAAAATGAGTAAGGACAAAGTGTATGAAGTTTTCCGGTCGTTGTGTATTGTTAATAATAATTATTAATATAGTCAATCTAAAATTAACTACTGAGAGGTCGGGCGCTGTTCATGAGTCTTAGATCCGGGTTAATATATTTTTTTCACGTTTTACTAGTCGCCACGTCATAACAATTTATCTAAGAGATTTTAAATAAAAATTTTATTTTGTCTTATTTGAATAATGTTTCATGTCAAAATTAACATACTATCATAATATGTATGAGTATGACGATTACTTGAGCATATAACAGTACTACCTAGTACCTTTATCAATTATGTAAACGTTAAAATATAATATTATCTAAACAAAATATACCTATATGCATTACCTACATACGAAGGCCCAGGAAACCTGAATGAAGAAAAACGGCCTTAAAGATAATATCTTGAATTAGTTCCGTGATTTTTTTTTCATTTTTATAATAATTTCTGAGATCTGAAAAAGATCTTAGCATTAATGTCTTATGTAGGAACTATTGTAGCTATGACGTGTTGATTCACATACAGTTATTATAATTGGTATGAAATGTAGATACCTAATTAACAACAATTTTAAAGAATAATATATATGTAACACATACTTACTCATGCGTGTATTTCTTATAATATATTCTACATTTCTATAACGAATTCAAACATATATATAATAATATACCTAAATCTACAATCGGTGTATGGAATCTTTGGATCGCAGTTTGCTGATACTCATATTATAAGTTGCACAAGTTACCCATATAATTATATAATATTATAGTTATCATTTTGGGATAAGGGCAGACCCTAATAAGACATAACTATTTTCTTAAATATAAAATCCTTGTACTAAAATAAATCAATTATGATTTTATCGTCGATCTCAAAATCTTAAAGTTATGTACCTACTAGTAGCCAGTAGTTTTATACTTTCATTTTTAATATTTATGTCAATGTTTATGTCGCATCTTGTAGGCACAGGTACATTTAATGAATAATAATTTTTTTAAATTTTGGATAGAATTCCATAGTTATAATTTGGTTTGATTAATAATTTAATTTTTTTTGTATAGAAATTTTTATGCGATGTACAGAATTGCTGGAAATAACCTTCAAATAGGTCTTAAACTGTACCGGGTAGGAAGTTGGTTACAATGGTAAAGCTAATATTACTATATGGAAATAATCGTTTCACATTATTCCCGTGTAAATTAGTACACACACAGACACACGCGCTATACCTGTGATGTATAGTATTAACAGCGTACAAAATAATACCTTGTCAACCGTCAATATTGTGGTGTTTGTAAATTTGTTTAGAACGTTGTTCTGACAAATTGCCTGGGTATAGAAACGCGTGCGCACAAAAAGACTTGGTGCGTCATCGGTGGGTACATTGATTTCGTTGATATAATAAAATTTATGATTAAAAATATAATAATAATAATAATAATAATAATAATAATAATGACGACGACGATGATGATGGTAATGATAATAATGAGTAAAAATTGCGACTCAGCCGTCGCGCCGTGGTGGATGTTGTGTCAATTGTGTATGTGCTGTGCCCTATGTGCGCAAATTATGTGTCGTTATCGCGGCGTCGGCCCGCTCGGCTCGAAATCCATTGCTACCATCATCAAGTTGAACAACCTTCAATATTATTATGCTCCGTCGTTCACGGTCGTCGTCGTCGCGGTGTCTTATACGCATATCCTACGCGAACGTATATAATATTATATGGGTATTGTACAATATAATATATATTATTTTATTATTATAATGATAATATTCCCAGTACGTATTATTTTTTTCCTCTTTTAGTGTAGGCACGCCGTGCGTTTTTTCTTATTCAATTCTTTACATGCAAAGGATTAAAAAAAATCTATATACCGTGCGCAATAAGGGACGACGGCGGTACCTACATATAATAATATAATATTGTATACATGTAGCTACAGCGGCGCAGCGGTAATATAATAATAACACGTTTTACGCGCGCAGTGGGGTCGTCATGGCCATAAACGGAACTTGCAGAAAATACGGCAGCGGACAACGCGCATAATTGTTTTTATATTATATAATAATATACCATTGCGATAAATCGGATTGAATGTTACTTCTTTTGCAGTGCGAGAGGACAGCACAATGAACCGACGATTGTCCGACCTTTGTCCGTTGCGCGCTCGACTCGCAAAACGTATTTCATTCCGAATGTTGTATATTATGTACGTATGCAATATGCATGTATATAATATAATATATGTATGTATTTATGTATCTATCGTGTGTATGTAGCCATGTATGTATTAAATTACTAATTAATATTTACTATGTAATAATATGTAACAATATGATTATTATTGAGCAAGTGCATCACGATAGAGGAGTGCTCTTTTCTTATAATTTACGTCGACGCCTGTGCCCATCTCTAAACATACATTAATACCGTTTTATCGCATATAAAATATATGGACAAAAATCTGCGAGTTCAATGGGAGTTCAAATCTCAACTTTGGGGGTTGTTTTTTTTATTTGAAGATTCCGATTGTATGCGTGTATCAACTATCGATTTTGCACAGTTAACTATTTTAACGTCTACTGATTATAGTGAGCAATATTGATCGTCTTTATTAATATACATACCTAACGCCGCGAGAGGACGAACGGAGATTAGTACATTGAATTCCCATATTATTACATGGTAATATAATTTTGACTCTTGTAAGAAAAGACTTGTATGCTGAGTATAATAATATAATGTATTGTGAAATTAATGGATCTGGCGTGCGAAGGTCCAAAGCGTATAATACATTTTACGGTTTCGCGTTCAATTATCGGATTACGTTTTTCTCATTTTCGGTATTCGACAATCCTGCAGTTGGGGGAGTGTATATTATTGCCGTGTTTCGCTCGTCCCGCCTCCGAGTTCACGTCGTCGGCTATAATTTTAGGATTTAATAAAACCCGTCATTATACCATTTTCGAAAATATCTGTTTTCAAACCACCGCCCCAGCCTTTCGTTTGCCAGAAACCGTCTGGTTGCTGCCACCATCGTATTATTATTATTATTATTTATTACTGTATAATGCGTATACGTGTTCACCGCATTTCAATATAAAACAATCGAAACGCGTAGGTAATCGATTTTTAGTCATTTTTTCCCTTCTGTAAAAACCATTTTCCCTATAAATCGTGAAGGTATACCTATAGGAGAACTATATGTCTATATATAATACAACTCAAGTGCTGAAAAATAAATTACGCGCAAAGAATATTTATAATGGTAATATTCATGTTATTATCGAGTCATTACGTTACCTACGTTATACATTTTTTATGGTTGTCAAATTTTGTTGATGAATTCTTTCGATTTTTTACGCAATAAACCATCGTGTGTATTCACTGACCAGTGACTATAAATCAATTACGATATTATGTACTTATTAAGTAATTATTTTTATTTTTTTTGTATTAATCGTATAATTGATAAAACACCATCTAATTTTCTGCTTAATATCATTCTTTGAATGCTAGGATTTACTCATATTATTTACTTACCACGAAATTAAGTATATATTTACAGCCTCTTATTGTCACTTCTGCAGATACAATATATATCCTGACTACGCTTTGGAATTCTAATGTAGGAGAAAGAGGTATTTTTTTACTTAGGGTGTTTGAATTTTATTTTGGATATTTTTTAAAAACACTTATTTAGATAAAAAAAAACTGCTCAAAAAGATTCATTTTTTATGTATCTAGGTATAGATTTAACAATATTGATGACCATTTTGATGTAAACCTGCATTCTAAATTTGAAATCGATAATCGATTATGAATTATGAATATAATAGTTGATGATTTAAAATAATAATACATCACACTATCTTGCGCGGCCGAGGTGAGCGAATAGAGACTGGCGTATGTAGGAGTTACTGAACCAACAAATATTGTTATTATAGTTATTATTATTGAATATAATATGTTTTTAAGTGTATATTAACGATATTATTAGAGGTCACCTTATTATAAAATATTTGTTATGTGTTTATTATTGCTGAATGTTAATCATTCGAGTTATTATAAGTGATTAAATAATTACTTCGAAAATTATCATTACCCATAAAATGACGCATAATATATCATAATTATTATTCAAATATGTGTAAATAGTATGTCTCTTTAATTGTTACGTATTTCATTTTGTATTATTGCGCACTTTATGTATTTGAGGTAGGTTGCACGCGCGTATATAAGGATGGGGTAAATATTTTGTACTTATTATATAATATATTATAACATAACTTTTAATTTGTGATTTACAACCCCCTTCCGAATCAATTTTCAGTGTATGAGACTGGTTCAACGTCATAATAAGATTAAACTGATTAGTATAGAATTGCATTTGACAAATCGCTGTCATATTGTGGTACACCTCAAATCCTTGTTTTAAACCGTGGTCTCTTTTTTCAACGTTACAGGGAATTAACAGCTTTAAAAGTAAATACGTTACGGTCACAGCTCCCGTAAATAGTTGATTCAACAATGATTAAATAATGCCTTTATACGAGTTACGTGTATTAGTATTAGTATTGTATTATGCTATGAATACGTAATAAAAATAAATTAATTGGCCATCGGCTGCAGTATGGCATTCCCAATGTATACATTTCTACGTACATACCTAATAGACTTTTATAAATTTGAATTCACTTTATATTTTTATTTACTTTTTAAATTGAATTTCGTGATTAAAAACGACAAAAGTACTTATGTATTACCATTGCATTTATAACAAAACTACGCACTTAAAAATTTTAAATCAAGTTTTTGTTTTTATTATGTTCCCCTTAAATTTATAGCCGAGAAAATAAAATTGTTTTATAAAACACTTTTCTTATATAGAATAATCATAACGTTAACTGACATAATATATTTATTCGGAAAATTATTTATTTAAATGGATACAGAAATATTCTAGGCGTTCACTAAGAGTTATAATATTAAGTATTATAAATTTATAACTAATGCAAACGTAGTGAAAATCACTTATATCAAATATGTACAGGTACTACCAAATATTGGAGTGTAAGTGTTTACGACACTAAGTAATTTGTAACTTAACATTTTGGATATTCAAATGTTCACAAAACGTAGTTAAGGTCGTAAAAAGTTTTAAAATAAAAATAATTGATTAAGATTAAGATTATTATTATTGAGTTATATTTGATGACTATAGAAATTAGAATAAAATTTTATCAAATATATATAATATAATAATACAAGATTCACTGAAAATTAAAATCGTTGAAGATTCCCTTACTATATTCATTATTCTTATACACTTGAATCTGCTTGTGACATATTGAGTTGGATAATCAATTAAGGAATTTATACGTTATTCAGTGGTTTACGATTACGATTTATCTTAAATGTAATTTGACGATTGCACTCGAATATCTACTTACAATAGCTATGGAAATTACTAGGTGATTGGTGTTCAGCAGTTATGTTTGTGAAAAATACGCGATGGATATATCAAAATTAAAATGTTCGTAAAAGATAAATCAATTGAAAATATATTTGGTGTGTTTATACACCCGCAGATTTGTCATGCGTATTAATCTACAATATTATAAATTAAAGATGTGTATAACTCAACAAGTTCATAAGATTGTATTTTGCAATGAAATATATAGTATTTACCTATATATATATGTCGTTTTAATACTTTTATAGTATGGTTTTTTCATAATACAAAAATAATATTATTTAAAGCGTCAGAAGTCAACACTATTATTTCTCATCACGTACTACAGCTGTGGTGCAAATTACCTTCAAAACTATGCGCCGAATTTCCTTTCGTATGTAATTACCAACGTACATCGCCAAACCGACCCACGACTGTCTACTACCCTGACCCGTGTGAAAATCGTGTGCCACACTGTTTTGTTGATGTTTTTGAACCTTTTAGCCGTTTTTCGTTTCGCCAATAATATATATAGCCCACCCACCGAGCACTTAATAATATATAATTTTAATAGGTACGAGCCTAGGTACGTGGGTATATACTATATAGTATATGCAATTATAGACAGGTAGAGGGGAGCGATCAAATTCATCACCCCCTCCGTGCATTTTATACTAAAAATGATTAGAACAGTTTTTTTATTAACAAAAAAAAAAAACTTTTGAAAAATATTTTTTTGCCTCTCCCCTTGTTGAATCTTGAATTCGCGTTGCCGGTTATAGAAGTGGGAATAAAATATAGTATACTATCAACCGACACTTGCAGCATACAAGTGCGGTGGATATAATATACTATAAATATAGGGGTAAAATACATTTGGCGACGGTCGATATAATGATAGGGTTGTACAAATATTGGCACAGATATAAAATATCGTATACGTCGAGTGCGTGCAAATATATATCACAAATGTCATGTCGACATGTCATATACGTATATATATAGGGTGACTGTGCATGTTCACCCAATTTTTTCCTTTAATAATGAATATTCATTCAAATTATGATTTTGGTATTTTTAAGTACCTACCTGTCATGAAGCAAAAATTATTTTTAAATGCTTTCATTTTTTATGTAACTTAAGATGTGTCTTGTTGCAACACTGAAAACTTTTTATGTTCAAATGAGAATCACCCTTTTTTTATTAAATAATATTGTAAAGACGAATTGTTTTGAAAATGTTGATGTAAATTGAAATTCAAACGAATGTTTTCTGATTTAAATTAATTAATACACTTTAAGTAGGTAGGTAGGTACAAAGGATTATTGTCCACATGATTTGAAAATTATTATAATCAATATTAGTTTATCAAAACTTCGATTTCGATTCAGATGAATCAGATGCGTCAATATTTTTGTAAAAATCATCTGATTAGCAGTATAGGTTAGTTAACAGTAGAAAAGGGTTCATAATTTGTAAAAAAATAAGTTTGCAGTAGTATAGTAACACTAGTGTCAAGTACCTCTTCAAATGGTACGAAAAATCAAAATATAAATAGGTACCTGTCTACCCACCTAACTATTATCTACCTATTTGAAAACGCGGTCTTTAAATGTACTTAAAAATTGCAAAAATCAGAATTTGATCGTGCGCATAAACCACTATTAAATATTATACCTAACGAATAGTATAATGATATAGGGCACTATTGCTGTATCACCCTGTAGCAGCATATCATACATTTATATACATAATAATACGCTGTCGCGCGTACACGAAATAATACGTAATATAATATTATAACGCACACGCGTTTTGCGCATATCGCGTCGTCGTCGACAATAGCTGCTGCAGGTCGGACGCACACACAGGCGCGATGATTAATCGCTATAATATCGCATAATATATCATATGTTTTATATATTATTATTATTATTATTATTATGAATTCGACGGTGGCAATTGTTTCGGATAATATTGTACCTACGCGTATCAAATATTATATACACTTTGTAGGAGCGCGCGTGCGCCGAAGAGAGCAGAGAGCCCGTTCGACGGTCGCCCGCGGGGTGCACGTGCATTGTTCGCGGTCCGCGCGCGCCGTCGTTGTCCCGGTGACTGCGTGTGCGTGTGCGTGTGCGTGTGCGTTTCCCTCGCGCCCGACGTCGCCCTCCGATCGTCTCTCGCAGCCTCCCGTTTCAATTTTCAAAGTCTCTCCCGCCGCCGCCGGCAGTTCAACGCACTCAAAGGCGGAGCGGGCTATTATAATACTATATGCGTGTGCCGCAGCCGCCGCCGAATGACTCGCGGAAAAAGGATGACTGTGCACTGATCTATGTGCGTGCCTATGATATTATACTATTATTGTGTATCATGTGTGTGTGTGTGTGTGTGTGTGTGTGTGTGTGTGTGTATAGGTACAATGCGCGAAATCTAAAGCCGGAGACAGTGTATTATTATTATTATAGTAGGTAATAATAATATAAACACATTCAGTGATGTTTTCGCAGTGTACATTGGTTACAAAACTGAGAGACCCAAAAAAAAACAAAAATTTGTCGGCATTTTTTATGCTTGCAATACTTACTATCATGATTTCAAAGTTCCAATACATCAAATTACGACATTAAACAAAATATCAAGTCGATATATTATTATGTGCTTGATCTATTTATTATTCCATAATAGCTACGCCGCACGTCATTGTTCCCGAATCCTAAATTACCATCTGTTTACGTTAACAGTTTATTTTATATTACTCACTTATAGAATTGGGGGGAGGGGGTTCCGCTAAATCTAGTTATTAGAGCTTAAACTATTTGCGCATACAATTTTAAATTGCTTATTATAAAATATATTTTTATTTTTACAAGTGTATATGTTTTAAGAGGATATCGTACACTCGTGTGTGGTTTCCGTCTTACCTGCAAAACATATCATGACAAATATTACGTTCAAAATAATACATTTTAATCTTAATATAAGTGTATTTTGACCAATCATCAAAATTAAATGTAAAAATATTATTTAGGGCACTTCGTTGACTTTTTTGGATATTTATTGACTTTTATTGGCGCTATAGTACCGCGGTAATGACCAAGAATCAAAATGAACGCGAATTCCGTTTCAAACTCGTCGGAGATTCAGCGCGCAACAGTCGTTTTTAAAACCTCAATGTACACCATATAATATACTATACATGGTTACCTCAGCTTTAGCTGGCCTGTAATAATACTGTGAACAACCACACTGTATGGTTCTTATCGTTATTGGACTTAGGTCTTATAGGTACCAAGATAGTGATACGGAATATATCAAAACGACAAAAAAGTTTTCGTTGGGCAATAGTGTACAGTTCCAAGCTACTGCCTACATATTATACATACATAAATTATTTCGCGTTTGATCGGTATAATACATATAAGTTTATAAAATTATAATACGGCGCAGGACTGTGGTGCGCGCAGCTGAAGCGACCCACAATGATGCGATTATGCGAAAGACTCACTCGTCAACGATAATAAATTGCCGAAAACACATTTGTCGTTACCTAAAAGCCGTACCTAAACATACGATAAACATACGATAAACATACGAGACGCATCTGCAGAATCACGAATATATCTGCAATTACCGTTTAACAAACCTTTGCAAACTCGCGCATTCGTACATTTATATGCATTTATTGAGAACAGTACCTATATACATTGCGATCAGAGTTTGCCGGTCGGGCTAGGTTTGCAAGTCTCGACGAAGTTTCACTCTGCATGGTTGTATGTATAAAATAATACACGATGGTACATTATAGTTCCACTTCAGACACACATACGACGGAAATCTAGCCGGGCGTATTGTCGAGAAAAGACGATTGCTCCGAAATTGTCATCGCGCGAAAGTCGCCCGAAAACCGCTATAGCGTATACAGAGTGATTCACTAAAAATTCTAATTTTAAATCCTTTAATAATGAATTTATTCAAATACTGCTTTTTGATGGTATAAGTATAACACTATACTAACTATACTTAAAGACAATATTTTCAAATTCGCGCAACCTAACCAATTAAGAGGAGCGTCGTGCGGCATACTAGTATATATATAACTCAGAAAATACTTTTCAATGCTGAATTTTGAATTAGATTATACATCAACGATTTCTTAAATATTATCTGCTTAACAATTTACAGCAGAAAAGGTTGGTTCTTATTTGAAAATATTATGGCATAATTAATGGTGTAAAAAATCTCAGTAGATAGGTGTACCCATTGAAAATGTAAGATTCTTAAGTACCTATATACATACTTACAAATTTCTATAACTTGAATTAAAATAAATTCATCATTAAGGAGCAAATATAAGGGGGTGAGCACGCTCGATGAATCAGACGTATTCGCTGGTACTCAAAATGCGCTCCCGCTTGTTTATTAGAAAGGCGCAGTGTGGAGGTAAAATATCATAATTTAAGAGCGAAACCCATTAAGTCGTCCGGCTAGAGTTTTGCGGCCGAATATATTATTATAATACACACGTGTATAATAATATTGTATTTAGGTGACCACCGTCCACCGACCATAATATCATATTAGATTTACACATACTGGTAATATTGTGTTTCGCACTGCGAGGATTAATATATATTTATGACGTGCCGTTTGTATAATTTATTCCACATCCTCTTACAAATGAAATACATATTATAAAAATACCTAGGTTATATTATGTATTGAAAGTAGGTCATCGCCGCGATTTGGCGATTTGGCGAATTTTCAAATGAACGTGAAATATACGCCAGGTTTTAGGTATACATTGGATTGCATTTATATTTAATATTACATAGAGCGTAATAACCGGTGACAATTCAGGTCTATATATTATTATTATCATATCCGTCGGGTGCGTCGACCGTTTACACCAACATTGTAACTTAAAATACTGACAGAGAGAGAGCTTCCATCGTAAAATACGATTTCAATTACCAATTTCAATAATTATATTTTATATAGTATACTAGCTGTTGCTAACTAATTTCACTGTACTACCTGACTTTGCTTGGATTAATATAAATCTATCTTTCTATCATTTTACGTTTCGCTTCAGTTCAAATTTATTATACAAACCCAGCTTTTATGAACACATTGCAGCATTGATTACTTTTATGATTCGCCGCTTAATTCTGGACATATTTTTTATGTAAAAACAAAAAACTGAATAACGTTTCAACTAATGTAAATCTAATATCGTTCAGATTGATAGTCGTCTTAATGTGTTGACATCAAAAATATGTCCATAATTTAAAAGATGCAAATCATAAAAGTTATAGTTGTAATTTTGCGTGTGTTCATAAGAATTTGATTTTAAGATTTGACAATACCACTGTTTATGATTTTATGTGTTTCACTCAATTAAATAAAACTATCTTATCGTAAGATGTAATAGTGCATTAGTAATATTTGAGTAAAAATTAATTTTTAATTTTTAAATCAAGTGTGACTAGCATTCATATGTTGCGACAAGTGAATATTTTCATAAGTTATTGGTTATATATTATGTTTATTGAAACACAGTATTTGATGTAGCGGTGTTACATATTATATAATCAATACTTTTTAAAAATATTTACTTACCGAAATTTACGAATACGACAATACTACTTACTCAACTAGCAAAAATGTAATGATATTTATGGCAATAATACTAAAATATTAGTAATTCATCATAATATCTGAAATAATATAGTAGGTAGGTTTTGTTTGATGTATAATACATTTTTAATATTATGTTAAAAGTAGAAACAAAATCATATGCAATATCACTATTGTAATATTTACTTAGTATAAAATTTTACCTGCCTATTTATTTATTTAATTTATTTTTTTGTACTATTTTATTCTTTTTTTTAACCAATGGCAACCATATATTTTATATACAAAATAAATATTCGATTTCCGTCTGCCGAAACAAAATGCCTGGTGTGAACCCACCTTTAAAATTAGAATTTTGACAACATTTTCTTAGTTTATCAGTGTACCACCGCTACATTATGGTACGAAGGTACCACATAAAAATATTAAGTTCTATCTATCATAGTTTTTGCTGTACGTTGATTAGCCAGTTGGGACATTTTCTTTTATTCACATCACAGATTTTTGTTCTCGAAAGCCGACACATTATATTTTGCGGTGCAGCTACGTTTTTAATCATTTTAACTTTTGAGCGTGAAACTTATATTCTGCACTGTGATTAATTTATATTTCTCCGCTAATATTATATATTAATAAACACAATAACACTTGCTTTCTACACATGGGTTTGTTTGAATTCACTTGTTCAAAAATCTGTTGGATACCTAAATATTTTACAGCGTCATTTTTTAATTTTTTCTATTGTCATGATTTCAAACGCGTAGAAAATCATATTGTCTAAGATTAAAGTATAGTCATTCCTATTCTTGAAGTTCTCTCTATTTTAATTTAAAATTTGTTTTTAAATTAGTAAAATATTTGTTTTAGTAGGTATAATATATTTTTGTTCTAACAAAACAAATTAAATAATAATTTATATTTATTATATATTTTTTAAATTCTATGTACTAATTATTTATTGAGCCGTTCATTAAAAATGCTATGTTTTATTATGGAAGACTATGAACTAACAACAAATTTTACTTATGAAATTCTCGTTACCCTTAATAAGTTCGGTATCAAAATAAAATTAAAAATAAAAATTAAACCGCCTCTTTTTGATACCGGACTTATATTATCGAATACAAATATTTTGTAAGTTTCACATTTAATCACACTAATTTCATCTTGCGAAGTTCACATTTACGGTTCTCGTAAACGGGCAAAACTTTTCGATCGATATAACTCTCCGCAAAATTACCTTTACTCTAGCAAACATTATTTAAATAATATCCTCAACAATCTGGATAAACATTCCATCCATAAAAGCATTAGACAAATTCCCGAGTGTTTACGTATTTATTTTACTTAAGTAATTGTGTACGTATTAATTACATTAACTATTGTTATTGACGTAAATATTTATTTTTGTTTTTAATGACTAAAGATAAAAGCAACTTTTATATAATATCCTAGTCATTCATTTTTTATTTTTATTTTCTATGACGTAGCAATTCATTTGTAATTTTCATTATCTTTCCAATTTTCGTACATGCTACAGACGTTTTCTATTAGATTTTTTTTATAATATATATGTATTTGTGATTTCTAATACTGAGAACATAATTAGATATTAGATACTTTATTGTTGATTGATTAAATAATTCATTTTTTGTGTTTTGACAAAATAGGTTTAAAAGTTTTATGAAAATTGATTTTATGTGACGTATCTCCACAATGGATACGCCATTGTCGTGTGTCATTAATAGTATTATATTTCATTATACAACGTACATAATAAATCCATTAGGATTATAAATTAATCTGTTTGTGTATAGGTTATATATTAATAGTTTTACAAACACAGAAAATCTTTAATCTAATTTTACCATTTATAGTCATTTATTATATGGATAGTACTATTTTGTAAATGAAGATTTCTATAAATGAATATTACATTTTAAAACATGTACGCTTTAATAGGGAATTGGAAGCGGTGATTTTCTGTCTTCGTCTAACACACGTGGGATATACGAATTGAGACGGGTGTTCATTCCAACGTACCGTTTGATCTTGTGAAGCGATAAGAATTCTAAAAACAAAACCCCTAAATTCTAAAAAAATTCGTACTAAAAAAGGAAATTTTTAAATCTAAAATCTGGGAAAGTCGATCTCAAGTAGACTTGACGGCAAATTCAACGAATTCTTATTGCTTCACTAGATCAATCGGTACTTTGGAATGAAAACACATCTAAATCCACTTGTGTTAGACAAAGACAGAAAATCATCTTAATTATAATGTTGTTTTAATGAACAGTAATATTAGTCAAGAACATTGTCGAAGGTTTAAAATTTGTTCATTTTATTTACATTTTGAACAATACATTTTAAACTCTTATTATATTATACTATATTAGTATGTTACATTATATTGTACCTAACCTTAGGTTATTTATCATATTTTTATGTTTAATAGATTTTCAAATATTATACGCTTATGTTTAACATTCTTACTATACTATAGTGTTTTGTTAAATAAATAAAAAATTTTAAATGTAAATATAAATATATAAGAACATTATAGTAGCAACAATTGCAACGTATTATGCTTTTTATAATAAATTAATAAAACTGTTTTTATAAATAAAAAATAAAAAACAATTTAATCATAGGTATAAATTAAGTATTTTCATTTAAACAAATATAATTTAAATTTCATTAGATATAACGGTGCCTTTTTAAGCTCCAGAAAGTAAAGATTGCTTGTTAACTAAAAACTAATATTTAGATTGATTTATAGATTAACTGAAGTAGTAATTCGATAATAGCTAACATTACTTTAACAACTCGCATGTTTTAATCGGAAAAATTAACACATTTATAACACAGTATGTAACACAAATAACTGACATATTTAATTAACTAACTATTTGAACCAATTTTTATTCTTTTCAATTTTTTTGAATTTATATATTATATATTATGATATATGGTTATTAGTTATTATTCTTTATATACACATGTATATATTATATATCTCTACTCTACTAATATTAAAATTAATTTGATGGTCAAAAATAATAACAACTATATCTATATAATATATATATATATATAAATTAATGTTTGTCCGTATGACCTTTATGCATTCCTAAACAGCTATACCGATTTTGATGACATTTTTCGTGTGGGTTTGAGTGGTTCCCTGGATGATTTAGATTCACAATTAGACCCGGTATAGAAGTAGACCCGGGGAGGAGCTTAAACAGGGATCTTGTGGTTTACGATGGAAATTTTTATTTTTATACTGGTTGCCATTGATTAATCGGGCAGACCAAGTAGGCATACAATCGAAGTTTCGCACAATGTCTACTTGATATGGTGTCGCACATTGTCTGAGATCCGACGTAGTCGGATTGCCTACCACCCCGGTTGAGTTGCACTTACTGTACCGAGTTACACCCAAAAGGAGTTGAACAATCACAATTTTTTTAAGAGTTGACATATTTTACAGGCAACGAAGTGTGCGGGATCAGCCTTATTATAATAAATTAGATAGTGGCATAAACATTATACATTTTGTACAAATATATTTATTAAAAATACAATCCTTTGGCCTGGACAACGTAGGGCAGGAGAGCTAGTTAATTATATATTTAAAAATAAAAATAACAGAACAGAATTTATTACATGGTTAGTTAATTAGTAATTACATTTGTGAGCTATTTTTGTTACATGTCATTTTGTATATATAAATATTATAATAATATGGATAATGTAACTAGATAAGTAAAATAATTAATAAGTTACCAATCGTCATTTATAATAGGTGAATTTAAATAGCCATCATAAACATTGGTTTTTAAACAATACACTTAAAACAATTAAGCTTAATGAAATAAAACTATTCTGTTAATTAGGTATTATAACATATTATTATTACAATGTTGTGTGGCGTACTAACAAAATTAAACACTTACACAGCAATGCTATATATACTCACTAAAAATGACGGAAACGAAGATTTTAAATACTTATATGGTGTGCAGTATAACTTACAAAAATTTAGCTTAATATTTGTGTAGTGTTTTAACTTTTGTTTTCGCGACAATTTTATTTGGAAGTAAGCATAGTTCTTTCTTATATAAAACCGATCAATAGCTTGGTTGTTGAAAAAAAATAAACTCACATGATGTCTTTTGATAAATATTTATTTTAAAAGACTGTAGTATTGCATTATTTTTCAATTTTTATTTCCATTCAAGTGGTTAGAGTTTGTACTGAAAAAATATTTATTTTACCTACGCATAAAAGCATTTTTATTTTTTAATAAATACGTATGTTTTATGTTTAATATTTAAACATTTAATCATCTTACAGTTAAATTTATTTCTTAAACATGAATTTTTAAAGCTTAAATGTTTAGCGAATTCATTGAAAGAATAAAAAATAAAACAGAACAATATTTTAATATCATATTTTATAAATATTTTCAAAAAACGAAAATTTGTCATAAACATTAAAAAATATGTTCAATATTGATTTTGTTCTGAACTAAGGTATAAATTCGGATAATTGACGTTTTTGTTTTGAGAGTTGTTAATTTATATAAGTATAAATAATTAATAATAATCAAAAAACTTTTCGCATCATGTTATTATACACAAAAACTTGGTATGTTTTTAATCATCTAAATGTACCTATATGTACTTTATATGTATACATATTTTACTAAAATTGTGGAATTATTTATGTACATAAATTTTATATTATTTTTGTGGCAGTGTATAAATAGGAGTATTTTTATATTATTTCCTTACAAACGTTTCTTATTGCGTGTAATTCGTTTTATAATCTCGGCCTGAGGCATTTCAAAATCTTTTTACATTATTTATCTCAATTCGAAAAGAAAAAAAATATTACGGTCCATTTAACTGCGGCGTATATAGCGCAGTTATTGCACTTGGTGTAACCCTATTGGAAAACGTTGAGGGTGGTTCTTTTATAACTGCGCGCAAACTATAATTATCTCTGCAGTGAATGTCTAAACCGTTGTAACGGTATGGGGTGGTTATATTTTTAAAACCGTAGTGCTATAATCTCAGTATATAACCACTGGGTAAAAATCGTTTGTTTTATTTTTTTTTGGTTAAACTCAAAAACTGATAAGTCTGTGAAAAGGGTCGCCCTGAACACTATATATTATTATAATGTTATCTCGAACTGTGGTACAGCGATCGTCGTGTACACTGCACAGACACGCACACAGTCACAGACACACACCCACACCATGCTCACGACTTATGTAACAGACGCTAACCGCAAACCGTCGTCAACGACAGATCTTCCGAGCACAAGCCGACCGCGGCGGCATGTGTCAACGACGGCGAGCCACCAGCCACAGCCAGCTGTGCGCGATTTATCCGCCGACGCGTATGATTGACGGGGCGCATATTATATACCAATAGCGACAGACGTCCGCGTCACCGGCGTCTTCTCCGCCGACGAGAGTACCTCTTTATTGTATATAGTTTCGTCATCGTATTATTATTTTTATGGTTATTATTTACCGGCTGATCCCGCACGGAGCTGCCCGTGACAAATTAAATAATACCAGTGGATTGATATTTACCCCTTTCTAAGGTAAATGTAAACTGCGCAGTTTTTAAAACATTCATTTGGGTTGTTTTGACCATTTACGAAATACATATTTAAATGAAAGAAATTATTGTTTTTCGTGAGTCAACTATGTACTCAACATTTTGTATGTTGAAAAGTTAAATGTTGCTCACGACACTATGAATCTTGTTGAATCTGTTGACGAAAATTGTATGAAAATCGATCGAAAATCAAGGATTTGCATTAGGATCATCATCCGTTTTGGGCATTTGATTTTAGCGGTGGCGTATTAAATTGTATTAAATAATGCCAGTGGATTTATCCTGTCTTAAACTCCGTTAGATATTCTAGACATAATATTCAAAGGCATTTGAGTGTATTTAACCAAACATAAAATACAGGACAAAAATCATACCCAATTATAATTACTATTTTATTTTCTGAAATCATTTGCGAACCCTATATGGTGTGTCCTATTCAAACGAAATTATTGTCGTTTTTCGTGAGCGACCAGCCCCTTTTTATAATGCCAAATTTTAGAAAATTGACTTCGAGGTTCATGCCGTCGGGTATAGGATTACTTGTGTACCAAATTTCAGAACCATCCGTGCGATAGACTTGGCAGCAGTGGATCGCTTACGGCTTACACACACAATGTTTGTGTGCGTACAAACATTGCCTTTTATTAATATAGATTATAATATTATTACTATTATTATTATCACAAACGCAAACTTAGGCGACGCGAACGGGTTATTTGGATATTCTCGGCCGGTCGTGTCGTGTCTCCCCCCGCTGTTGTCGTCGTCGTCGTCGCATTATCGATGCGCATATACGGTGGAGGCGGCCGCCGTCATGGCAAGATTAATCGTTTTTCACCAGTGGCGGCGGCGGCGGCGGGACTGACGAGGGTCGGTCGGCGATGAGGGGTGGTGGTGGCGGTGGCCGTAGGACATTATATAGTACGACGCACATGTGCGCGGCGGCGTCCGTCGTCGCAACGCTTTTTATCATTTATTTTTTTTCCTCCTTTGAAAAACGGAATGCACACAAAACCGCCGCGCCGCCGCCATGTGGTCGGACGAGGGAGGAAACGTTGTCGCCGACTCCGACGCCGCCGCCGTCTCCTCCGACCGGTTCTACGCGCGCCGTTGTCGTCATCGTAATAACACTGTAGGTATAATATTATTATGCTTACTATTACGCACATACACACACACACACACACTCGCCTGCCGTACTGTAAGGCCGATATTTATATTTATATGTGTGTAAAAATAATAAACGATGGTAAAAATAGCATTGAACTTGCGCGCCGTTTTGTCGTGCGAACGCGATCAAACCTGCTCCATCCGCGCGCCGCCGGTCCGCCCGTTCGCTCTCTCGCTCGACATCTCGCTCGCTCGCTCACCTCTCTCCGTCTTCGATGGGTCGATGATCCTCGCGGCATGTCACGATCGACCCCGTCGATGACCGCGCGACTTTTTTTTCTACCTTTTTCTTTTCATTACTTACTGCACCGAGATTCGTTCGTTACCGGTCCCGGCCGACCGACCGACCGCCGCGTGTCCGGCCTGCCGCGCGTCGTGTCTCGCGTGCAGCGTGATGGTGGTCATCGCCGCGCCGATGTATAATATTATTATTATTATTATTATTATAATAACACGCTCGTACGGCGTACACATTATCGTAGCCATAGGCGTGCGCGCAGTCGTTGTACGCGCAGGTGGTACATTCCTTCCCGATCTGTTACTTACTTTTACCAAACACTCCTTTGTACCGAGCAAAAATTTGGCAATTTTTATTTTTTTTTTAATCCGAGGAGATTCTCCGACAGAATAATAACCCTATTATATTAAAACGAGTTACCTAACCACCGTGGTGTGACACGGAAAACATTTTTATCGTAATAATAATATAATATTTTTACGTCTATACCTGTATACATAGTATATTAGGTACACTGTAGCACTTTGGTTGGGGAAAATATATACGTGATTTGCCCATCGAAGATATTTACCAAAATACAAATACATATTATAAGGTCGCAGACGGCGCATCTGAGTTGGGTCCCAGACAATAGGGATGAATACAATTAGTACCTAAACATACAAGTCGAGTCGTTTTTTAAAATTCCACGCGTTGAATTTTTGCACGCATCAAATTGTCTTCTATCGAAATTATCTAACTAGTCCAACTATCACCGTTGCACATGTCGACTGCCGCTCCGCTATAAACATTTCAAGCATCAAAAATCCGTGACCCAAATAGTATATGTATTGCCAAAAGAAATCCGGGACCTAACTAGTGTAATGCTTAAAAATTAAAATCATCTGAGACCCAACTATAAGACCTTGTAGTAAGTAGCTATAATAATTAGGGACAGAACTCGGATGTAGCCGCATGCACGCTCATGTATGAATACGTACATATAAAGATTCTGAGATACACCTCCTGTCATAAATTGAAATGGTGCTAGCGTGAGTGATATTTTGATAATAATGTGCAGCAAAAAGTTTATATTTTTATATCAATATTAAGTAGGTAGTTACTTACATCATGATGGTATTGACATTACTTTACTATAATATAGCCTATGAATTACGAAATAGCTTGAATATTTTCACCATCCTCTCAACCGCCAATTTTTTTTTTCAATGCTCCGAAAAATCACTTATATCTATATAATATACTTTATACAGACAGTATGTTCACCACGCCATATGCACACCGCGGCGGTACACTGTAAAAGTCTTTATTATACCTATTTAATATAACACGTAGGTATCGAATGAACTGTTCGATCTTCGATGGATATATATGCATGTTATGTCTATATACGATGATCACGTTCGATATTAATTAATATATATTATTACGATAACGTTAGCGTGTAAGTATTATACTTATACGTCCCGGGTCATCGTGCTCGTGACCGGCGGCAATGCTGCTGCAATATAATATGTCTGATGAAAAAATCCCTTTTTTTTTAGCGATATACATATAATACGCAATCGAGATGGTGTACCGTTCCGCCGAATCGTCGACGCCTTATACAGGACCCGAAGCATTGGTCACAGAGCAATTCTAGAATTCTATATTCGGCCTTATACTGTATGTTTTTTTTTATGGGCAATTGCAGGATGATGCACTAATGTAAATAATAGTTTTATCAATAGATTTGTTGAGACTCGTGGAGTTAATTTTTTTCACGGAATTAAACCCCCAAAAAGAGTAAGGCACATAAATGTTGTGTTTAACTCCTGTCCCCGGAAAATTGTGCGCGAAGAAATAGGAATATAGGTACACGCCCGTCGTCGTCCAGTTTTTACATTTTTGGACTATTTTAAATCCTTTTATTCAGAACCATTCAATTGTATGATATTTTATTAATAAAAATCTATATGTTCATATTTTTCCGAGCGGAAGCACATACTTCGATTCGTTCATCAAGTTATAATATGTACTACACTTGGATATTCCACCTAGGTCGGATTTATCCACAAAGCTATATAGGCACATCTTCAACGTCCTACACCGACTTGCCGGTGACTGAGGTACACTCAAACCGAAAAGCGCCATATTTTTGTATTTGATAATTTTTTCCGCGGGCGGAGTCGGTTAATACAGCAAAGGAAAGGCTGAGACAGTGTTTATTCTTCGTATTCCATTAATTCCGACAACCTTTCAATTTCAAACACGTCTTATACCTACACGTTTGGCTCGACATTCTCAATCACCAAAAAAAAAAATAACAAGTCACTGTTTCCCTCGAGGTCAACTGCGCCTGTTCTCGAGTATAGGGTCGCCTAAAAACTTCTATGTTATTTTGGCATACCCATTAAAGTGAAAAATATTGTGTACCAGGAAAATGGTAAAATACCCTATAATCTTTTTAACAAAAAAAACTTTTGTAAATTATTAACAGATGAAATATATCAACATTTTACTTAGAACTGTTATGATATTTAGGTATACTCTCTGTCGAGTGTTGACGTATAATGTCTGCGGGTTGCATGAACAATCACTAAACGTTTAATGGGTCGATAGTGAGCTAATGCCCCCCCCCCCCTTTG
Organism: Metopolophium dirhodum; assembly: GCF_019925205.1. Lineage (NCBI taxonomy): Eukaryota > Metazoa > Arthropoda > Insecta > Hemiptera > Aphididae > Metopolophium > Metopolophium dirhodum. The sequence continues at coordinate 10,392,634 of NC_083568.1, forward strand.
AGCATGATTTAGTGGCCCATGATTGGCAGGTATATTATACCTTAGTAAATCGTTTAATTAATACATTTCGTATGCACCCAAAAATATTCCATATTAATTAAATTAAATGAATTGTGTTTGCATAAGAAATTATATGCATAATTGCTTGGGGTTTGGCGATAAAACGGAGATAACTTGATTTTTATGGAAATCGGTGAATTGGAAATTAATGAAAATAAATTCAGCTAGGTAGTATATTAATAATATAGTTAATAGATCATGTTATTGCGATGTAAATTGCAGTCGAGACAACACTGCAAAGTCTTCCTAAATTTTTTTTGCGCGTCTACGATTTTCGTGATTATTATTATTATTACACAGGTATTATTATTATTATTATTATTATTATTATTATTATTATTATTATTATTATTATTATTATTATTATTATTATTATTATTATTATGTATCGTATACGATAGTGTAGCCTGAGGAATCGGAGCGTACATTAGATCGATAAACGGGTTTATAACCGCATATAAAATGAAATGTACGTTTTGGCGCGGGAGGCGGTGACGTGAAATTTTCTTGATAATTTCAATCATTTTAATAGAATGCATTATATTATTACGCACGTGGTGTAATAGGATGTGTATTAAATATCATATTATTCGATATTATTATACCTTTCCGTGCCCGACGGGGCCCATCTGCCAAAGTGCTTTTAATGCGCAACAACACTTCGTCGTCGTCGTGTTTTTCCTACCCGATGTGCAAGTGGTATACGTACACGTAGGTATACCAATACTGCCGCGTATCAGTGCAGAAGACGTGTACCCACGCTTAATATCGTTACTATTTTTTTTTTTTGTAATTCCACTTATAATAAGATAACGTCTTAACGATATCATTTACATATTATTATCATCCGATGATAATTTATTATACACAATACCATAATACAAGTATTCAACGGAGAAATGCTTTTTAGCGCATATTATAATAATGCACTCCAAACACAATATAATAGACAGTATGATGAGAAGTATACGATAACAATAATAATATATTAATATAGATAGGTACCTTATAATATGGCGAATAATCGATGTTGTTAATCTCTATATACTTTTATATCAACGCTTAATTATATTATATTATTATAGTACGGAACACCCGTCATTATATAGTCATTATTATTAGTAGTTCATTACTATAATTTTTTTTTTCGGTGTTTTCAAACGTTCGAACAATAATACTATTATAATATTACATTATAGTTTATGGTAATTATAATTATTATTATAATATGGCAGTAACTACATTTTTACAGCAGCGACAATGATCTATATTGTTTTCAAATCCAATATGCATATATATATATCTTCCCATCAAAATATCATTTCCGGATTGAAGACGTTTTTGATTTATAGGTATCAATACGACGGAATACATGACAGTACGTACCTACACGCCTAGTTGAGGATTCTCGTCAAAAATAAATACCATTGTAAATATTTAATCTAAATATTATATGCCTTTGGATTGAATATTCTGTCCATTATTGTAATAATTGAGGTTGTTGGGAGATGAAAAGGAATATAGAAATATACCTTTTGAACAACTTCCTTTTTAGTAACACCAAATTGTTTTCAATAGATCTGGATAGACTTTTTAAACAATTTCTGCATCAAAACGTACTTTTTTAACAAAATTAGAGAAGTCGAATTTTACGAATAATTTGTTTTTTTTACGAAAGTTTACCATTATGTTCAAATGAGCATAAATATATTTCAGTTATCCCCGAGATCGTCAAATCAATACATTTTTTAAACAGATCAGACGTAAATAAAAACTTTTATGTTCATAAATCTACCAAAATCTAAATCAATTAATTTCTAATTTGTTAATTTTTACCATTTCCATTTCCTCGAATAATATTTTATATCCTATATTTTACATTACCATTTCTCGCAGGTATGTGAACGAGTAAGATTAGTGTAAAATACGAAAACAAAGAAATGTTAAAAACAGATTATTACATTACATTAGCGTACATTTGAACTTACTCAAACTTTATTAATTTTGTAATTAGAAAAAAAAACTTTTATACAAAAATTGTTGTTTAAATTAAAACGTCCATCCGAATCTGAGAAAAAACAAATCTGCGTCGCCATAAAATAATAATTTATAATGCGGGTGTGCGTACCAAAAGTTTTTAAAAAATTCTCAGCATTTGCATTTTGATACTCCCGATGTATACTTTATTTGCCCAATTTAAATCCAATGTCATTCACTAGTATATTTAGTATAGTGGTACCTCTTAGCGAGCTAAGCGATTATATCTGTGTCGTATATACATATTATAGTCGTTAGATAACGAACACGAATTTAGGGGCGTAGCCCGTTTGGAACATCAGTGACCCATTTTTTTGTCAAATGGAATTCAAATATCGATGGAAAATAGATATTTTTCTGTTAAAATAAACGCGATGTATCGTTGCTAATATATAGTTTGACCGATTTTATGGCGAAGTTATTGTTTCATTATAGCCGTCGTAAAACAGGTTTTAATTTTTCCGACGTGAAAAAATAATAATAAATAATATAATAACCGTTAATATCATTATAACGTCTGCGTAAATTACGTTCGCTCGCGCCGCAAACATTTTAATATCACTTCCGACGTTAATTAAAGTTTTTTAACATTCGTGCGGCAATTTTTTTTATCATACAAATCCGGCGGGCAAAATCGATATTGAAGTTATTTATTAATTTTTTGTTTTGTTTAAAACAAGTTTTCACGTGGCCGGCATATTATATAGGAGCGAGAAAAAGTTTTTTTTTTCCGCGCGTTTAGGGACTTTTTTTCCTGGACCGTTACTGTTGATATTGATTTAACTAACTCGAGCTAATTTGGCCGGGCCGGAGTCTCAGCAGTATTTGGACACGTCCCAAAAGCCAACAAGGTTTCAACGAAGTATACAAGCAATTTCGTCCGAGTGTTTGTGTACGGCGCAGTGATGTAGACGGCCTTTAAATCGAATAACGCGTTCCACGTGTAAAGTTTGATCACGTTTATCAATTATCGCCGCGGATAGTGTCGTGTGTGTGTGTGTGTGTGTGTGTGTGTGTAGACGCCTTATAGATGCGCGCATCATCGACGCGCACGTCACCTCGGATATCGCACACGTACCGTCACGCGTACACATATACCGCGGGCGAAGGATTTGCGTCGAACGAATTGTTTTTTTCGATTTTAAAAATCGGGTGGATTCCATCTATATTATATTATAATCTATATACACATATGCCGTGTAGGTACATATGTCGAACGGGATTTGTACCGAACTCGAGCTTTGCGCATATATGTACAGAATACAGAATATATACCTGTTTACGCTCCGCTCTGCATGACGTCCGTCCGTCCGTGACAGGTACCTATATATGACGATTTGTATTATATGTAGTTTTCGCATGAAAACGCGATGGAATTGGTTTGAAATCCTCTACTCGGGTGTGAGTAAAAAAAACAATATATATATATATAGGTACGTATACTGTTGCGCGCATGTGTTAGTCGTCTAAAACTTTTAGCCGTCAGCGCCCCGCACACGTGTTTCGTGTTGGTCGTGACAGACACCATGTGTGTTTCGAGACCCTATGAAGCCGTGGGAAACACCCGAACTCCGCGTGTATCCCGCGGCGTTGTATTTATATAACTGGAAAACATTACACCCCCCCGAGTAGTGAAGGGGCAAGTCAAGTGTCACGGTTTTTTTTTTATCACTATTTTCGGAGTCTATATAGGATGTGCAGGCCGCATACTAGTACGCGTGAATCTAAAAAACTGAAAATGGAAATAATAACGTTTAAGTTTTCACAGAGAAGGCTGAATTGACAGGCTGTGAATAATATACTATAAAGTTGTGTGGATGACTACGAAATATGTCTAATTCTAATTGCGCCCCTCTGTTTTTTTACGTTATATCCGCGAGTTGTGAAAAAAAATCGAGTTAGTAAATCGAGTAATAATTATACAATAATGTACCTAATCATATTTATTTGTATATTTTATATTTTGTTATTTAGTACATGTACAAAAAAAAAACCTAGGCCTGCAATTAGTATGATGTACCCTAAAACAATATGTGGGCCGCAATATTTGACCACGCGGGACGCAACTAGTGGCCACCCATTTTTTATCTCGTCCCACTACCCCTTACCACCTTCCCGACATCATTCGAACAGTGTCGATACATAATAATAATACTATAATAAATCGCAGAATATTAACGTTTCTCGCGGATGATAATTGTAATACGTATTTCCGCCGTTTATCACGTAGTCTTGTCACCGTATTCGCGTTTTGCCTGCACCACGGGGTCATCAACTGCAGCTGAAGAGCACCGACGGGAATGCAGATCGTCAACTTTTGATATAGGAAAAATCGCCAACGATGACCGATGCAGCGCGTGCATCGAAAACCGGTATAGGTACACTCTTATTGTCGGGCGTAGTTGTACGATGCCTATTAAAACGTACCTATAATAATATATATTATACGGACGTACATATTATTATATATATATATATGAGTATTTAATATACGAATTGGTGTAGTACACTTATAGGTAGGTATGGTATGGGTTACACTCGCTCGGGAGGGATCTCATCGGCCCAACGACTGGTCGGTCTGCACTTGCTGCAGTGTATATATAATATTATTTAACGATACATACGCGTTTGTACGGTAATGATATTATATAGGTACACATATTGAACGATTTATGAGGCATATTTTATATTATGCGAACGTTTCGCGCCGCCACGTGTGTAGGTATTAGGTGTAGGACTTGATGTACGCCTCTGCAGCGCCGTTCGAAGTTAATGTGTATGTACTGTATAATGTACGTAATACGATACACACGTGCATATTATATTTTAATATGCGTCTGTGATACGTGTTTTCGGTATAATGAGTAATTTATATATTATTATAATATAATAGGTACGCGGCGAGTTGCCCGAATGTTTAAAACAGTTTTCCGTTCGCAGTTTTTTTCCATCGATGAAATGACGATATAGGTATACAACGAGCAGCGGTCTGCTGCCCGACTATTATAGGTATCGATGATGCGGTGATGTTGTTGTAAAGAAAAAAATAATAATAATAACGGTCCTTTCTAATGGCCATTATATTATTATGGGTAATGGGTACTTCTTATTATCATAATATATTGCACTTCGTATTAATAATGCGTGTACACAGACATTGCGGGTTTTTTTCCTCTCCAAACAGCAATGTGAAATGCAAATATTAATAATTTATAATATTTTATGCTTTGAGACGCCACTGCTGTGCGTTCGGTTTAATGTATATATACGCATTTGGTCGCCGGTATGAAAAAAAGACGACTACGTGCCGTTACACCGCGCAGATTAAATAAAACCCACCACGACTGTATAGTTACACTATAAAATATAACGTTATACGTGTTACAGGGTGTATCTGAAGGATTTAACGGTTCAAACGCACCCCCACACGGGGCCTGCATATAGATACATCATACATGCGTGGTGTTTCGAGTATATCTCACAGTTTCACATTGAAATAGCGTTAAAAATGTTTTAAATCTTTGAAATACACTCTGTATAATAATATTATATAGTATCTATAATATAATATAATGACGCCTCACACAGTCACACGTTACAAAACGTATATATATATGAAATATAATATAATATGTATGATATTGCTCGCAGTCTTTTGTGCGTTCATATATATACTATTATAATATAGCTGCTGCACTTGAACGTTAGTGTTTTTTTTTTTGTCTCTAACACGTATATACACTATATATTTTGTTATTATTATTATTATATCTATTATCCGATCGGTATAAGGTATTCCCCCCCCCCCCCCCCAGGATGTCGTGTGTATGACATTGTAACGCATTAACGCTGTAAACAAGATTTCGAGTTCTATACAGTGAGTTCGCTTTTGTAAGTAGATTACGTTGTGGGCGAAACACTATCCGCTGTCACAAGTATAAAATACTATTTCCCTTTTTTCTTTTAGTGTCAGATTCGTATCAGCCGCCGCCGCCGCTGTTGTTGTCGTCGCCGCCGCCGAGGGATAATATTCGACACGTATATAATATCATGTGCTGCGCGTTAACACATACACACACACACACACACACACACACACACATTATACAGGTCCTATATTATGTGAGACGGATGACAGCAACAACTGGTAAATATTAAAGCAAATAATAGACAGACGGCCGGATGCGTGAGGGTGTTGGTGTACGCACGTATTAGTGTGCAGGGGCATCGTCGGCGACGTTACATTTTGAGAATAAGCCTATATAATAGCGCTAAGCTATCCTATTATAAGAATTTAGAGAAACTACGAGTATGCCAAGAAAAATTATCTTACATCAATGTGATCTCGAGTGCATCTCTGAATGGGGGAGGGGGAGAAGAGGGTGCTAGGTGGACCTCAACAAATCCAAACGTCACTAAGTTCTTTTGAAATGTGTTCTATTTACAGCCGGCTGCGTAACTTGTATCTAAGTGTTAAATGTCTACCTGAACTGCGTATGTACCATTTTTGCTTTATATGTTTGTCTTTTTTTTCTATTTTGGTTCGAAAAAGGGTTTAATAATGTGTGTGTGTTTAAAATAATTTAGGTAAGTTAGAGGTACTTATGAAGTTACATACGCCAACGTACAATTTTATTGTTCTCAGAAATCAGAACACTGAGTCTAATTGTGACTATATACGATTACCACCAGTCCACCTGTACATGGAGACCATACCGTCTACCTGTAGGTCATAAAAGTACTGAAAGTAATGTCAATAAAACGCCGTTGTATACGACCAATATAAACGTTGCTCAGTTCTACTCGCGTATATACCTATAATATATAAAGAAAAAAAAAAAGAAGACACACTCGCACGAGGAAGAGTATATAGTTTAATATATAATATTGTAGCATACTGCAGTACCTATGTATTTATTATGTGATAGGAGTAAAATTCAAAGTGTACAGATAGACTACTAAATGTAAATAATATATTATATTCATATATGTATATATGTACACCGCCACGAGACGTAGGGTGCCTCGCTTAGTAGTTAATATATGGTATGTAATATTATTATGGTCGACGTTCAGAAAAAAATTAAAAATTATAATTGCGAATTCCGGTTTTTCGTGTTTGCAAATATTCACCGTCGCAGTCGCTTTGTTTTGCTTGCACACGTTATTATTATTATTATTATACGGTGTACATCAGGCCCGCGCGCGAAATGTGTGTCAACAGAAACGAAACCGGGTCTGCGCGGTCGAAGTCGTCGTTACAACAATAATAACTAGACGCAGGCGCCTTTATTTTATTTTACTCCGGCTATAATATTATCATCATAATAATAATATCATAATACGATATTATAAGAAGTACCCGTAAAGCCATTGTGCAGCGTAGTTTCGCGGCCACCCGCCACACCGCCGGTCGTGCGCCGGAGCCCGAGACCCGCCGCTGGTGGATTACTGTTGTGCGCGCATTATGTATATTATAATATTATGTAGGTAGGTTATAGAACACGCGAAAATGGTTTTAAATGGCGCGCTCGTGTGTGTGTGTGTGTGTGTGTGGAGAGAATATGCCGTTATGTTTTTTTTATAATGCGATTATTATTTATTTGTGTGTGTATAATATTATATTATATGGGCACTCTCTCGGGCGCGCGCGCGCGCGCACACACACACGAGCCGAGTTCTTTGACAGGCTTGACCTCGTTATGTCCTCGAAAAGGAGCGGAAGGAAGGAACGATGGGAAATGGTGGGAGGCGAGAGCGGGGTGAAAAGAAAGAAAGAAAGAAAGAAAGGAACGGAAAAAAATAAATATAAACCGAGCTGGGTCAACAGCCCTCTCGGTGTATATATATGTGTGTTACGCGTATAGGCGCGCCCAAGTCTGTATAGTGCACCGTATATACGCGCATATCGTTGTTTTTATAAATCTCCGCCGAATAACGGGATGAGTTGTTCGGGGCGGAAAAAAAGTTTATTTTTTTATTTTATCTTGAATAACAAAACGCCGCTCTCCTCCGGCCCTCCTCCCCCCTCCTCACCCCACATCCTCCGCGAGATCGTTGCTGCTCGCGACCGCCGAGCGAGCTCATACTATGTATTATATATATATATAAGCAGTGTACGTCGAAATGATTTATGGCGTCGAATGAAAAATGACTGCGAAAATACGAGAAAAAGTATACATACATACCGGCGCCCAATGTTCGCGTGTATGCGTCTGTGGGTGTGTGTGCGCGTGTGTGTGTGTGTGTGTGTACTGCACATGAGAAACACTCAAGCTTATAATATATATATATATATATGTGTGTGTGTGTGTATGAGTTTTAATTAAATTAAACTTAATGTGTATGACGTATATACATCGTGGTATATAATGTTATACAGCGCTGTTGTTTCGTTTTTTGCGCGCTTCTTTTAAAAATTATTAAACGTCCTCGTGTTTTGCGGTTACTCGGAACAATCGGTTTTCCAGATAGTCACCCCTGTCAGTGGAGACGGCGTTGCGGCCGCAGTGGCGTCATTCGGTCAGCGCTAGGTATACGTTTGCGTGGGCATTTAAAATCCAATACAATTGTGATTTGGCCCAATTCTTAAACCGGTCGGCCTGAAAAACGGATACGTTCTATGGACGGGGTACATGCGGCCCCGCGTACAAATATACGTATTGAATAATATAAAAAAAGCGACGCTTTTGCAGTGCGATACGTTAATTATTATTGTACCTTTACTGCGGGTACTGCAGTCAATTGTAAATAACATAATATATAGCAGCCGACTTGTCTGGGGCTTGTTTGGCGTAGGAATATAAATATAATACATATGTGTATTGTGTATCCAAGTACTTAGTTCGTGCATTCCCAGCGAAAATAGTTTACACATTGTGTATATAAGTGTACTTATAACTTATGAGTCCTGTGGTAGGGACGCTACTGTTTATTTTTGCTGTGCGTCAACTCTACTTCCCCCCCCCAGAAAGAATCTTGGTATCGCCACTTTTTTATAAAGTAGTGTGATATATATTTTTTTTGAAAATGTTCTGGACTAATTCACTTATTGAATATCATTTTATTTTATTGTACTTTCAGACGGCAGGTTAGTTCCGTGTATCTCATGTTTGACATCATATTGCATTTTTCGTAAAAACTAAAACATGTCTTATTGAAAATAACTGTCATAGTTGCGGGACTGACATCTGACGGATGTGACTAGTGAGAGGATTACAAAACAATTGTGAGTTGTTCAAAATTTGTTTTAAAAGTTGCTGCCCTGTTGTATGATTAATAAATAAAGCAGATAAAACTTTTAATTTAACATTTCATACGATATAAAGGTAGTCGGTATATCGGATAAATTAAATTTTTTCGCTATACTCAAACCGTAAATTTCTAGCGCTCTGTATAGTATTTCGCTACATATTGTGTATACAAATAAAGTACTACTCCCGACCACTGCCTATGGTCTATGTATACTAATTTCGTTTGCAATTTCTGCGGTGCGTGTAAACGCAGGTAAACGAAAAGACGTATGAGCGTAATTTGTGCTTCGCATTCGACCCCATTGTCGTAATATATATATTATATATAGTGGTAATTAGCGCCGCTTTTTATTACCCCTACGCCACCATTGGTGGTACCTACCTGTGAGTTTTCAAATAAATTACTGCAGTTTTGCACCCAACCCCAACATTTTTGTGACTAAAAAATCCGATCTGTCCATCGTTGGAGCTGCACATATACTGGCTGATCCATTTAATGTAGGACCTCATATTTAAAAATATAAGTTTTTGAAAATATTTCTCATAACTTTTGTCTACACAAAGAATTTGTTTTTACTATTTTTATAGTTTTAATTTTTACTTTTTTCAATGACATCATGCAATTTTAATTCCTTATCCTATTGCAGAATATTTTTTGGAGTACTTCCATGCATAAAAATCGAATTTTGGACCTGAGCTTATGTTTTATAAGTAGGTATTTAACGTTTTTATTCCCGGAGTGGAGTAAGGTGTCCCGAAAAATATTAGTCCACTACTCCACTCATCTAAACATTAAATAGATCACTCAGTATACAATTAATATAATGAAATATTATATTATGATTCGTATTCAAATACATGAAATATATTATGATATTATTATACTTTAACTTTAAAAATAATTAAATATTGTGTATTAGTGTATTACGCTCGTATTGTATAATTCTCATTATTTATATCAGGTATAGATTTTTATGACAAGGCGTATAATTATTATAATAGTCAGCGTCGGATTTCCTATAAGGTTTATGCTTAAGCGCGTATCCTAGCTGCGCAATACATACCGAAATCTAGTAGATATATGTATAGAGTGACCTGTTTTGGGTGGTTACTATTAACGTCAAATATTTAGAGTGTGGTTAACACCTTAGCCTTTATAGGTGTTCTCGAGGTTAGGTCCCTCGAAATATCTTCGGCAGCGCGTCATATAATTTTCAGCACTAATTATAATTGCGCCCCGGCAACAATTATTAATATTGATTAGATTGTGCGATACATTTTTTATTGAACTAACCATAATAATATGATATTTAGTAAATGTCGTAGTTATTCTAAGTGCACCTCGAAATGGCGTTCATTTATGTAAGTTAGTCAAAAAATATGTAGAATATATATTAGGTATATATGTATATTGTATAGGTACCCGAGTTTAGCTTACATGCAATTTTGACAAATTTTAGTTGTGACATGAATACAAACTATTACTTCATCGCGTTACGATAATAGTTATAATATTAATAATTATAGGTATAGGTACACTAGTATAATATGCAATACCTAGTTGGTTAGGTACCTACCTGTATATTATACTTTATCCCAGATCTATGTATGGCATACAATATGTATATATTCCACTGCAACACACAGTCGCGGTGTATGCAATGTGCCTCGAGATTTCGTTGTAAAAATAATATATTATACATCATTATGTATACGGTCAACGAAGACTAAGTGGATTTAATGGCATGCATTTATGTACAGCCGAATACGTTTAGTTAAAAAATAATGTAGGTATGCAATTTACGTGATTTTTAATCAATGTGATTACGCACCATAAAACCATTTTTCCTAATTCGTTTTGTTCTTCTCCAATATATATGTAAAATTGTTGTCTTATTATTATATAATTTTCGAAGGTTAGACGGGAGATCGCAATCGCCGTTTGTACCATCATCATCATCACCATCGCGTGTGTGAGTGCGTGCGTACAGTCTGGCTGGGTACGGCTTGCTCGAAATTCGACTTCAACCTTGAAACTATGATAGGAGGATATAGGCACGCTTCTTTTTCACGTGGACTACAAAAACAACGCAATTATGACTGATAACCTATCATTTACTCAAAGTAAAAAAAAAAAAACAATCATTCAATTTCGTATATATTATATAGTCTCTCATTTAGGATCATCATTTATTTCCCTATAGCATCGATGGCGCAATTGTTTTGTTTTTGTCTAACCAGACGCCATAAAAACGCGGAATGTACGACTATATATTTTTGGTAGGTACCTACTTCGTTTCGAAATCAATTATTTTTAAAATCTGTTTTATGGCACTCGTTTACATAATATAATATATATATTATCATTTATCATCTCAAAGTGTTGCACGGAGATTCTACTTGGATGTACTTATATTCTACTCTCGAATTATGATGTATCTCAGATGCGTATAATAATATGCTTATACCTAATATTTGTCGAAGTAAACATTTTTTATGTATCCTGTGATAACATATTAAATTCCCTAATAATAATAATAATATTCAATAAAACCTTTATGTGTCAAACGACATTTTTATTTTTATCCAAAGCTAATTTTTGTATTAAAATAATTTCCATGAATAATTTATTATACATAACATAGGTAAACGCGTTTGCCTGATATTGATACATTATTATTACTTAAGAATTTACATTTATACATTATATACTATATGAAATATATTTACAACCTAAAGCTCTACATACTTTATTTTTAAATTTATCATGATGTGTAAAAACATCTTGGTAAATATTTTATGTCGATATCTGCGTACACAGCATAAAACGTCAGTTTTCCTATTATATTAAACAAGTACCTATACAAGGTAACCGCAAGTCGCAAACACTATATTAATGACTTTTTTAACTCGTGGTTGATAAATTAATATATTATATTGTATTATTATATTTGAAGCGGAAGAAAATAAAAATCAATATTTTTTTTTTAACGCTGTTATTAGGTTTTTTTTTTTAATAAGTTGAAAAATAAACTTTGTTCAAAACTTATGGCTCAACTGTATATATTATGTAAAAATGTAAAATAAAGTTTTCGACATTTGTATGATAATAAGAATTTTATTTATATAAGATAGGATGGTGATGTAAACTTTAGATAACACATTAATTTCGAGAGAAAAATATATACTTAGTATTCTAAATTATTTACATATCCGCTGCTTTGATTAATATTCTAATTTGAAAAAGTTATTTAATGATTTACTGCAAGATAGTCGTCAAAGTTCTTCATTACATTTTGTCTTAATATTTGAAATATTTCATTTAAATAATAAATTGATAACTATATATAGAAAAGACATCCGTCAGATATATACATATAATATATTGCTAAATATTAAATTATAAAGTTGATTGAATTTTATTGATTTTTTACAATTTTTTATAATTGTTTCTCGAAACACGCTAATTCTTATAGTATGTAAATACTAATAAGTATTAATAATTAATTTTTTATTAGATACTAAATTTACTATTATGTAAAAAAAAAAAAAAATATTTTCATTTAACTAACGGAATTCGACATTTCCTCGAACAGACTATATATTATATACCTACTACGTTTTTATGGTTTTTCCCGTTTTAATGAACATATTTTAGACTGCACATAATAATTACACTAAAACCCTATACATAAAAGTGGTCTAAAAGTACTTAAATAAGCGTGATGTAATTTTGTCTGGTTTAATGTTTTTTTTTTTTTTTAATTCCATTAAACAAGGCCGTATTATAGTAATATTGTGGATAGTCATGCAATTCATTATTTCATTACGACCAAAATAACGGATGTTCATTAATTAATGTTTTGTTTTCAGTATCCGCCAAAGTCACACGACGAAATCAATATCACGTTGGAAAATGTTAGTAAAGGTGCCACTGATATGGTATTAAAGCTGTTGGAAACAAACCAGCAGTACCGTCTAAAATCCTTTCATCAGATTAAAATCCAGTCGTTTTTTCATAATTTCAATTTCTCAGACATAACGTTAAAAAAGGTTTTTACAGTTTCTTATGTTTTTAATGTTTTTGTTTTGTTTATAATATCAGATAATTATATTGTTTAATTAATTTTCAGCATAAACCAAACGAATTATTAAAAAAACTGCTTGAAGAAACAACAGGAAACAATCATGTGTTTTCTCATTTCGAAGAATTTGACGATTAATTTAAGTATGTGATAAATAATTATGACAAACAGTGTATTAACTATTAAATATTATTATCTATTTGTTTAAGAATTGTGATGTAGTACGTAATTAATTTACATCTTATTTTTAAAGAAAGTCATGTAAAGTAAATATCGTTTTTATTTTGTTACACGCGAGTCGCGAAAATACAGATATTTTATGAAATACCAAAGGTGATATAAATATAATTTAATTAATATATACTTGTTTTGTTTTTTTTTTATTTTAGTAAAACCACAAAATTGAATACATTTTTAACTACTATAAGTAATATTTTTATTTGATTAGGCATTGTCAAGCAACTACAATAACAATACATTTTAATAATAATTTATATGACATTTAAATTACTGTCTACATTCATAGTAAAAACTATCACATACACAAAATGTTTATGAACTACAATACCATGTTACATCGTTGAATCTATTAATTTTATTGTCATTCATATAATATTATAGTAGTGAGATATTGATCATTAATTATCCAACATATATAACTAAAAAAAAAAAAAATGTTTTTGAAAAGAAATCCAATTAATATCCATTTACATGATTTCCAAGCATTTGTGATCAGATGATATTCTTAAAGATAAAATAACTGAATGTTCAGTTATTTGTATGGTCTAAATATGACACTCGTCAAATGTCAGTCAGTTGACCCCAATGCATTTCAACAAGTACGCATTTCTAACTCGTCGACTATTCAGACAACTTAAAAAGCGCAGAAGAAAGATAGATATAAGATAGGCACGAGATGCATGGAGTTTAAAACTATCCAGCTGAATAGGAAAATAAATCACCATACACGACACAGATATATATGTAATCAATTTAGGTCAATCTTGAATGTCATCTCAATAAATTGACCCACCCAAGGCAAACCAACACACATAAATCAGATAAATAAAACGGTCATAATATCTGAATATTATATTAGCATATATAATACCACGAATGTAATTAAATACACTCGCTCGTGTGTACATGAATAGTAAATATAATATTTGTATATTTATAATACGCCACGAAACACCAAATAATAGAATCCATACGAGATTATTATTCATTGAGCTTGATAATAAATAAACGGTTACGAGCAAATTATACTATTGATGTTTGTATAACGTTACTTTTTTTTTATTTTTAAAAGGCCAGAATTATTACCCACGCGCGTTCTTTAAAACCACACTGTAGGTACACACATTCAGCTGATATATTATTATTATTATTATTATGCATCGATGTCCTGTTTAAGTCAATGTGACAGTTCTAAGGCAATATTGTTCTATGTTATTATTTATTACCTATTTAGAACACTCGGAAACTTTTACCATATCGAATGAGCTCTAATTATTCGAATTCGGTCAACTTGAGGAGGAGATACGAGTGGGACATAGGTACTGATAATTATTTAAATCGGCTGTGAAAAGTGTACGATGCAATGATGCATTATATTTACAACATACCTACCGTGCAATAGACATTACATACCAAATGCAATGGGTACTGACAACTGCAGTATATAGTAAACATATATGAGCGAAGAAAGTGAGAGAGATTGGGCAACGAAACTGCCATGGGGTGTGTATATAGCTGCTTAATATTTCTAAAAGAAAAAAAAACAAATAATAAAAAGTTAATTCTAATAATTATATTTTGCAGTAGGAAATCGGAATCGATACGAAATTTATCAAAAGTTACTGTTTTGTGATTGTGTATAATAATATATTGCGAACGTGAGTTTAACTAGCTACTAGATGTACATAAATGAAACGTCATTTCAGCTTTTCAACAAGGAGGCAAACATTTTCAGCCGTCAATCTTTACTAGGTAAGTTACAGGTTGCAGTTAGAATAATTGACCATCTTTTTATTTTTAAACTAATCGATCAAGCAGATTAAATAAGTTTATGAAATAGTTTTGCTCTGCACATTAATTAAGACCACGACGAAATCACTTTACCAGAGAATTAATTTCGTAGGACGGCACTCGATTAAAAAATTGTCATTATTTAATTTAAAAGCCTCGTTGTTATAGTTGTATTATTTGATTTAAACGGGGCAGACAACATTCAAGAAAATTAGAACCCAAAGGAACAAAATAATCTAACTCATTTAAACCGCCCTCCCTTACGCGTGATGTTCTTATATTATATCATATTATCAAACGTAGCTGTAATAACTAATAACTTTTTAATAACTTTTGAGAACAATGAATAGCAATTTGCATACATTTTTTTTTATTTGATAAATAATGTTTTTGAAATTATAAAGGTATTGCGTTGGTATTTTTATATAATTTAATGATGGTACGAAAAATATAGAGATACGTTGTTCATATTATATATTTTTTCAGGACACCTGTACATAATATAGGGTGTTGTATAAGTAGGTAAGTATATATATTTTTCGTAAATAAAAAATTATCATTAAACATTAATATTATTATACTAAAATAATATTTAGATATCATAATAATATGTAATAAAATATAATGTGGGTAAAAAATCAACAATAATTTATATTTATATTTATTTAATTCATTTTTCTTTTTGAAAATGTTTTGAAACATTAAAATTATAAATATGGATTTTTTAATTTTTTTTCAATTCTATACTAAGTCAACAAATCATAAAGCTACTTTTCCAATCAACAAAATTCAATTTGTTTGTTCAAACTTTATCATAATATTATCTCTATAGTATCTCTATGGAGTCTATACCATTAAATATTATCCATATAACTAAGGTTTTGCGGAAATGGTCGTGGAACTCTGCGGCAGTTATGTAGTTTAACTGATTTTATCCACTACACATTATTAGCAGATGTAATACATATAAAATATACAAAATGTTTCGCGTTTGTCTTTCTATACTTACCACATAACATATACCGCTAAAATATATCGCATACAATATATGATCGTTTAAAAAAAAAATACAATTAAATACGTATAATTTATAAAATTATTAACTTTAAAAAAATGTCAGAAAATGAATTGCATTTAGAATTTTATGTTTGCATGAAGGTATCCATCTTAAATAGGGTTTAAATAAAAAAGGCCAAACAAAGTTATGGCCTTTGCGTTTTCCGTGAAAAGAATCGCTCTAATGTTGATTAATAATAATAATAATAATATCTCTCTTCCTTGTTATTAAATTAATAAAGACTTTATTTAATTACTCATGACATATTGCTTCGTTAATAGTTAACCTTTTTTTTGTTGAAGGGAAAATTTAAATACATGTGGGGATACGATTGTATTATATAGATAAATTTAGCTTGCGTCGTCTATTCACGCGAATGATGTTTAAAATATTAGGATTCAGACGGTTTAGGAATAAAATAATAATTGTAATTTTCAAAGTGTACCAACAGGAAAATATTTAAAAATATTTACCACAAATATTGTCAAACCTTTTTTTTTAAATGTAATATTGATCAGTATTATAGGTGGTTGTTCTGTAAAAAAAAAAAAACAATTATTAATATAAGCGTTACATTGTGAAACTGAAAATAATATTAAAAATAGGAATATATCATAATTACAATGAAATAAAAACATCTAATGTAAGTTACTACCTAACCTAACCTGCCGCAGTAAACTTGGACTGCAAACTATAAAAAGTTACGAACTCTAAAGTACGTTATAACTGATAAATAGAGATGTCAGTGCAATTATTGGAATTAAAAATATGATTTTCTGATACATACTATCTTTAACTGTATAGTATCTACCCTTAATCAAAAATAAATTGTATAACTAGGGTTAGGACGATTATGCTCTAAAAAAAACAATGAAATATTTCATTTAATTTAATTTTTTTACTATTCATTTTTTGAGTAGATAATGGACTCTATACTGAACGTGTTTGCAACATTAAGTCTTGTCTTTCTGATACACCTTTTATTATATAATATTATTCATATTCTAGTGAGACGTGTCTTCTCTCCTCAGTTCAGCATAATACGATGAACGCTATGATACGAAATTTTCGAATATTTTTTATTTCGGCTTGACTCGAATCGTTATTGACCGAGATAATATTATCATCCGTACCACGCGTCCACCGTCGTGACTTCGCCAAACCTTACCCACATGATTTATACAGGACCTGCGTCGCAGATAATAACTATAGGCATATATACACTGACATCCTGGTCGTTTACCGGCAATAATAATTGAAGTCTCCTGTCTGTTGTCCGTGGATTTTCACGAGTGAACTGCGGCGATCGCTTCAGATATTATATCGTAACAGTGCGCGCGGTATCCCAGTACCTATCTACAGACATATCTAGACGCCTGCCGCCATGGTATGACATTAAGTACACGAGACAGCAATTAAATATTGTAAGAAACGGTGTCCTTGACCTAGGCTGTCGTTACAATCGTTATAATTCTATCCACAAGGTATAATAAAGTACACTTGGCCAGAGTTCAACATCTCGGATAGGTATATCATTCAGGCCGAATGAACAATTCCGGTTTGGTTGCTCCTATCGTACATTTCTGCCTCTCTTGCTCCCAATTTAGCTCTTTTATTGTCAACAACTCGTCTATCTTTATCGACATATAATAATGGTAATGATCTTGGTCGGCTCAACTCTATAAAAAAATAAGTTAAAACAAGTTTAGGTCCGTCACTGGCGGCGGCACATGACGAGTTTGGGTACCAAAAGTTATTTTTAGCTCGTATTTTAACCCCACGATTTCATAGATAGATACTGTATTTAAGTACTAAAACATGTCTTTCTCCGCACTTGACGTACTAACTATAGAATTCTACTAATAAAGCGCTCAGACGTATCTCTGTATCAGATTGTCGTAGGCCGGGATGTATAATATTATATTCTGGCCTAAAATTTGACATAATTTTCTAACAAAAATAATTATGTAATAATAGTTAATCTGATATTTAAGTAAAATGTTGTTTATTCGAGGTCACTCAGTAATAATCATTTCAGACTTGACACATATTGAATTGAAAATTAGATATGAATCATTTAAATTCTTAAAAGATGTTAGTTAATTTATTATAATTTATAATATTAGTGTGTATTCAATTATTTAAAATTTAAATCTTATAATACAAAATTAATTAGGTAGGTACGTAGAAATCATTTATTTATTTTAAATGTTTGCAGTGTTAGACAATGAGGTTTTAAATTTTATATTCATATAAATTGATAAAATAAATAAAAAATTGTTGGGATATTGTTATGTATTAATGTATTATGTATAGGTTAGGTTAGGTATATACTTGTTTTAATTTTGGCAGTGTTGGGAAGGAACGCGTTCTTTTTAAAATATTGGAACGAAGAACGGAAATAAGCTCTTATTTTTAAGGAACTTGAACAAAAATGTCCGTTTCTCAAATTATGAAAAAAAAAATGATAGTATGAAACGCATGTTATTTTTAATAATAATATTTTCTAGAATATATTATAGAAAAAAATTAATTACCTATTAGAAATGGTAATGAATACAAAAATTAGCTGATTATTTCTGGTTTAAAAGTTGTCCGCAAAAAACACCATTAACAATAACCGCTCAGATCGTAAAGAAAATGTAAAAAAACGGGAACGAGTTCCTTTTTAAAACGCACTTTTCCAACACTGAATTTTGGTTACGGTATATCTGAAATATTACATTGGTGGATGTTATGGTGCCCTAACACTACTTGCGGTCTCCGTTCCTAGGAATCCTTAGAATGTTATCCTAAAACTATCAAAACCTGAACGTCTTTTAAAAAACTTTAAAGAAAAACCCAAGCCAGTAAATTCTTTAATATTTTTGTTACCTGTTAGGTATAATATGATCACTGATCAAGACAAGTAATCAAGTGAGTTTCTTATACCTTTAAAACCACCGTGCACATATATTTTCGAATTTTTTTTCGTCTCAATATGGGTTCATTATATTTTTTATAACAAAATTGTTTTAACTAAAAAGGTTAAATCAGATTAAAAATATTTGATATTTAATTAACAAAACAAAAAAATGCTTTAATACTATATTTTCACTTTTTGGAAAGAACCACACTACATAATACTATGCCTACTCAAAACTAATTAATAACATATTAAATAAGCTATATTGTTTTTATTGACGCGTATTATAATACCGAACAATTATAATAGCACTCGACCGTCCATTGTGACATTTAAAAGTGCGGCGAACGTTACGTTAAAATTGAACATTTAAAACCCTTAAAAATGTTAAGCTTTTTTTAAATACTCTATAGCCTTTCAAACCTTCAACAATTCAAAGAGTGAATCATGAATATAAAGATAAACGTTTTCGGTTAATTATTTTATACACTAACGACGTACTTATAGATATTTCATCGACGATAAAAAATTAACGAGTTCAATTTGAAAAAAAATTTAAGCACTTCGTAATGAATCATTTTGTTGTATATAATATTAAGGCAAATATTTAATATCACAAGCAAACATCAAGTTGATTAATAACCTATAGCGATATAAGTTTTTGTAATCCAGTCAATATTACTTTTATCTTTTAAGTTATATCGTATTTTATTTTGCGGTAACTTATAATAATTAATTGTGGTTGTGTTTATTATACACAAACATTTTATTTTCTAAAATGTACATCATCAACTTAATTTTGCTGTAAACCTTAATTACAAATTGTTTGTAAGTTAATTATAAGTTATAAGTTTTAACTAACATAAATTATAACTTATATGTACCTAATTACTAAATAAGCTCGAAAATTAGTTGATGATTTGTCCTTATGGTTTATGTTTTAACTGAAATTATTTATACTGAAACATCTGGTCCAGTGGTCTCTATATATAGCTAAAAATTTTATATTAACAGTAAATGTAAATCAAAAACTGAGAAACCAGAAAAATACATTTATTATTATAAGGTATATTATACTACCTTGAGATCTTGTAATATGTAAAAAGTATACTTCAGAAATAATAAAAATTATAATTAATATAATTATATTAAGTATAATTAACATAAAGTAATCACTAATTAGTAATCGTAATACCGTATTAATGCATAGTTAAGTTTTTAAAAGGTCTTTGACCTTTGTTGTGGTAATATTTTTCAATTACATTAATTACATTGTGTTTAAAATAATTGTATTATTAATATTAACATTTTTTAAAACATCATAATATATTTATAGAATAAAATTATGTTTTTAATATAAGTATTCAAATAATATAAAATTCAAATAATTTATCTCTTATAACTCAAAAATTGTAAGTATATATTGCCAGTACCTATGTATATTAAAACGTATCTATTTAGTCTTTATTTGTTTATCGTATTTTTCGTTTGTATTTATACAATTTTATATTTTTTTGAGAAAAAGTGTTTAATGAATATTTACAATCTACACAATGATTGAAATTGCTGTGATAATCAATAATGATTAAATATACTGTGGTAAGACTTGTAAAGAAGACCCACAACAGTCGTCAATTGAGAATAAGCTAGAGGACGTCGTACCGCATATTTTTTGTTGTTTCAGTCTTCCTAACGAAATTAATTTAACTTTAGTTGTTTTTAATATATTAGAGTGATTTAACATAGGTACTATCAAATTTACAAGTAAGAATATTATCTAGCGGCCCAACTAGGATTTTTTAATATAATAATTTTGAAGCATTTTAACATCAACAAAAATTTTACAATTTAAAAACGATAAACTTGCTTTAAAATGTAAGTACTATAAAATAAACTCACATGAGGAGGCACTTTGTAATATTTTAATCTCTCGTATTTCTTACTTTTGACTATACCTACTTGATGGCCAAATAATAATATCCTACAGTCCTACATGTCTCAACCTTCAGGATATAAATATACAATTAATAATAAAACATATAAGGAAGGTATATTAACTGGATGTCGTAAATTTAAGTACAGAGAAAAAAATGAAAATATACCAAACCAACTACATGAAATCCCGGGATCACAAATAATTGAACACAACAAACAAAATAAAAATTTTTTCTAAGACTAACCATATTACCTATATAAAATATTAACATATATAGACATTAAGAATAACTATTAAAATAAAATAGAATATTTATAGTAATTAAAATTTAAAGTTGATAAGTGATAACTGCTGTATGTAAGTCGAAGCTTAAGAGTAAATAAAAAAATTACTTTTATAGGGTTCGGATATCAAATTATGTCTACACGTAGGTAAGCAAATTCATTATTATATAAAATAAATTATAAGTGGTAGATAACTGGTAAGTAATACATTATACATTATACATTAAAATATTTTTATATATAATATTGGTAATGGTTACAAACTGATTTATAATAAATAAAAGAATTACGTGTATAAATAACATTCATATTTTTAACTACTACAACAGTCCCTATTTTATCATACAACTTAAATATTATATTGGAGATCAAAATTAATACGGTAACGACAATTGAAATAATACAACAAAATCAGGCCAAAAAGAATTCTGGACCTATAAAATTTCCACATTTAGGAAAATCTTCGGGTACCTGAGGAAAACTTCCACTGGGATTTAGCACTCTAAAAATTAATGACAAGCCACTGGACCATTCGGAAGTTTTTTCACTTCTAAACATCCAATATCCTGAAACACACAATTAATTATTGTTGGTAGCATATACTATTCAAATGATATAAACAATTATTTTATTAAAAATTCTATTCTAGTTTATATTAATTGAGGATAATTATTTTTATTAATTTGTAGTTTAAATAATATATTTTATATTTTATACACTATTAATGTGACGATTTTTTCCAATATTACATAAACTGAATTCAGAAAAATGTTCCATTTATTATTATGTTAGAGTTTTATATTTTACCCATAGGTATATAACTTTTAAAAACTGATTGATTGGTATTTATATATTACATTTTAGACTAAAAACTTAGTTTAGGGTTATCCGATTGATTACATTTCAGACACAATTAAAATGGATTGATTATTTTATATTTTTCTAATTTTAGGCATTTTATTGTAAAAACAGTTGTATTACCGAAATTACTGTAAAAAAATATTTATAAATCGTAAATAGTTTAAAATCCCAGAAAATAAGTTTATATGTAATTAATGACTGATCCGGTGCCCTGACGCTCTATAAACTTTGTTTAAAGTTTTAATTGGAAATATAATAACCAAACACACACACACACACTCACTATATTACCGATGGTGATAATGAGAACTTAGAGTGCCATTATTATTTAATTTAAAATATTAAAGCCTTACATAATAATTCAAATGTTTGCATAGGTAGTGAACTGGCGTGGACAAAACAGATTTAAAAATAATAATTCCTCAAATATTTCTTTCACAAGATAAATTAATAAAAACACGGTTTTAATCTATTATATGAATCATTATGTTACAATTAGTTTTTTTATCATTATTTTAAACTTTAAATTAAATATTTAAAAAGAGCTTATCAAAAAATATAAATTATAATTTGGACGTTTCCCTTTGTGAATATGGAAAAATATAATTATTAAATAAATTATTACCATTAATTATTTTACAATTGTTTTATCTAACAATAAAACATAACAGTTAAAACTTTTAAAGATATGATGACATTTTCTATTTTATTATTTTTTTTTATACGAGTTTTAAATATTTTAAGTTTATAAAAGTAAAGATAAACACATAAAACTTTGAAAAAATGATAAAACCAATTTAAAAAAATGTTAATGTATCTTTTTAATCTAAATGTGTTCAATGTTTAAAAGTTGAACGACTAAAGTTTTGCATATTTACTGAATTCTCTCGAAGTTCACGTAAAAACTTATAAGTATAATGTATATATGTATGTTATATACTTATATGAAAGTAAAATATATGTACGATTATGTATATATTTATTTGGAGACATTGTTTAAAAATATATTTTAATAAAAACCAAAATGGAATATAGAGCTCTCATTCTTTGCACGTGTGGGATAACGGCATTGTGGTGTCTTGTGATATTTAATTTGAAACCTATAAATTTTATTATATAAAAAAAATCTGAATGAAACTTTTTTAGATGCCATTTATTTTTTAGAGGCATTTATATGGCTATTTTAGTTTTACCTAAGATTGGTAAACTAAGAGTTAGAGCAGTGGTTTTCAGCCCTATGGGTCCTCGGAACACAGTTTGAGAACCGATGAGTTGGAGAAATTATTGAGAAAATTACTTCATCAAAGGTACGATTTGGATTAAAATTTTAATCAATAAACCATAAAAGTGCAACAGAGACTTTATAAATACTCTTTTACTTATACCTACGAAATTTTTTTATTATAAATGATAAAATTAAAAATGTAATTCATTGAAAGTCTGAAAAATTAAATATATTTATTTATCATGAGTCACTAGTAAATAGTAAATTTGCACAAATACTAAACCTTACGCTTAAATTTTATTCAGTAAATTATAATTTATTTAATTTTAAATATTTTCATATTTTCATAGGTAATACATTTTAAAACTTCTTTTCGTTTTATAACTGTTTATATTTTCGATATTAAATGTTAAATATATATAAAATTTTTATATTTCTCTTGATAATAGTTGAAAATGAAAACAGCTCATTGTGTTTTTTAATCTACGGAAAAAATAATATGTTTTTAATGATTTTTTTAATAAATGTAAAGTGCACTTTTTATAAAATTGTCGTCTTGGGAAACTCAATGGTACGACATTATTGTTAAACAAAAGCATTTATATTAATACGGGGTTTTTGCCCTTTTGTGTATATTAATTTACAAAAGATCTGTTTATAAAGACTCTTCTTGCGTTAATAAATATGAATGTTTTTACTTAGGACATGGTTTCCTTATTTTATAAGGTTGGAATCTTACTATTAAGGTTTGGGTTAGGTTAATGGTAGATCATTACCGGGATTGTCAGCGATAAATCGCACGACAGATACACCTGCTGCTGGAACGACAACAGTGTTCTTCAGCACCGACCTGTCGAGTTTCCTGTGTACTAAGTGCGAATCACTGTCTAACTTCTTTGCATGATCTGCCGACTTGACGAACGCTTTGCTCTTCTGACCGACCACGTAGAAACTGTGTCCGTGCAAGTAAAATGAATGAGATCTGTCCGTTTTGAACAGAGTGTGCTCTAAGAAAAATATTTTCACTTTAGCAAACGATTAACATAGTTTAGCAGTTTAACTCTGAGATAATCAGGCGACAATAATATGACGTTGTGTACTGCGAATAAAGTAGGTACATAATGTATTTCACAATTTAAAAGTATAAAATATAATTATATTACCAAAATTAGATGTGTATAATAATATATATTTTTATAAATTATAATGATTCATGAAAAATGTAAACACTTAGTATTCTTTTATTTTTATCAAAAATCAACCTTTTCCCACTGATTTTTTAAATATTTTCAAAAATACTAAATAAACAATATTGTCGCATCTACTCTACAAACGTTATAATGTTATATTGTACGATTATATGTCGTCGGTATATTATAAACGTAATTTATGCAAAAATATCAATACTAATTGCACAAGAAAAACAGTTTCCATACACGTTGACAGAAAATGAATTTATGTATTATACTCGTACATTTAAGAAATCAAATTTTATAAATTATTATAATATTTAAGTTTTATAGTTATAAGTGGCCCAGGGCTCATAACTTCTAGTATTTGCATATTTTTTTAGACATCCCATAAATGCCCTTGAGTGCTATAAATTTGATAAGTTAAACTAACCAAGAAGCTATAAATACGAAATTTTATGTTGCATATTTTTGCATATTGCGAAGCTTAAATTAATTTTGCTTTTTTGAGTCTATTTATCAGTACCGTAGCCTTCAAAATATTTGAGTACCACGACCCAATAAACAATTCTGATGTAATATTATTAAATTTTTTTTAACTTATAAAATGTTCAAACCTTTTTTTTATATACTTACAAATTAATATAGGTACTTATGAAATTGATGTAGGTGCATGTTGTTGAATATTTTGAAGTTTAAATACTATATGGTTTTTTGTGTCTATTTCAGTACCGTAGATGTCAATACATTTGAATACTACGATACAATATACAATTCTGATGTAATACATATTATTCAACTTTTTTTTACTCAATATTTTTTTTACATATTTTGGTATTTTTAGTTTATATTTAAGCTCTTATATGAATATTTTTAAGAGCATATTATTGAACTCATTATAATAACCTTATTTAGAGCTTAAGTTATATGAGCCCTGGGCCTTATAAAGTTATAACATAACAAACACGGTACCTACCTAATTAACAGAATTCTATTAATATTATAGTCCTGTGTTAACCATATTAATTTGTGATTCCATTACAAAACTCCCTCAATAGCTCACCTAGGTTTTTATGAAAATATTGAATATATGACATACAGGACGGCATCGCGTTGCGGTCACAGAATATATGTGATTTTTTTTTATTCAGAACGTGAATTGAGATTTATAACAATATTTATATAATTTTATTTCCAGTCTAATTTGATCTTAATATTATAATATGTGTGTGGGTGTACTGTGTATACCTGTATCGAAAATAACTAATTCCGTAGCAGAACCTAACGGCAAGTCGATGATATGTGTACACTCGCAAGACGTAATACTAGACCGACATTTGAGTGGCACATTTTCTGCATTACACACTATCACGTCTTCGGGCTGTTGCAATAGCAACGGGGCGGAAGGTAAGACCATCGTCATGTTGTTGAAATTCGGTAATGACCAGCTTCCTTCTGTAAACGTTCGTAAGTTATTGATTGTTATACCGTTTGATATTAATGTGTTTTCATTGTTTCGCTTACCGCTGAGTTGATATTTAATCGAAGAAAATCCCAAATAAATTGTATTTTTCAATTCGACTGCTGACAACTCGTAGGGTAAGCTATCAAGACTTGTAATGGACAAGTGTCGTTCCCCATATACGGTCTTTTTAGAATTCAAAAAAATTCAAAATATTATAACATTGTAATAAATTATTATACTTTAAGATGACATAGGTAAAATACATTTTTGGTCAAAACATTAAACACTGGTGAGTACTGCGAGTAGGTTAGGTTAATTAACTGCACAACCATGAGTCCACGCGTTAACAAAATTAAATTAAACAAAACATTGTTTTAGGGGCATCTTTAAGTAAATTCAATAAGGGGGCGAAAAATTTTACGCTTGAATACCGCTTTGCTAAATAAAAACTTAATATCTATATGCTTATATATGTTTATATCAACATATCATAATATGTTTTATGTTTATATCAACGGAATGTATAATCAGTGTAGAAACAATAAACAAAATTTATAAAATTAATTTATCTATTATCAAAAACAGAACATCTTACAACTTAAGGGGTGAAGTCACCGCCTCATCCCTCCATCAGTGTTAGTGATTCTAAAAACAATCTCGATATTCCCGCCTGTGATGGGAAAGTTAAGATTTTGTTTTACATATTATGGTTTTGTTTACTATATATTATATGGACCCGGAGAACTATTATAATTTATAAGTTTATAACGATAGTTACAAAAAAAAAATCATTGAATTGAATATAAATATTTAATATTTAGTTTATAATTATAATAGATCAAAAAGTATAGTGTTTGATTTAGGTCTTGTAACATGTATTGGTTATTTAATGTTTATTAAATTATAAATAGTACAGTGAAATTCTATTGTTTTTACCATCTATAGAAATTAATAATTACCATCGACTGATATGAAAGTGCACAATCAGCCGAGAATAATATTATTCACACTAGCAAGCAAAATTGAAAGGACTATTAGTCTGTAAATGTAATTTGGAAGAACTCCAACATTATAATAGAGTTAAGAGAGATTCCTGTCTATGGTGAGCATTTTTAACGATTTAGCTTATTTGTTTATCGGGAGTATAATAAACTCGAAGTTTGAATTACAACGGCTATTCATTAACTTACAATTTTCAAAACTATATAGAAAATAAAAAAAACCATGACCGTTGATTATAAAATTAATAATTATGCATTTATAACCAACGCCTATTGATTTTTAAAAGAAAAATGTAATATTATTAATCATATAATAAATAAATATTATTGATATATAGAATATATAGATATATTTGCAGAATATTTGAATTTTAAAGTTTACAAAATGATTTAATGTTTATATTATTATACGAATTTCTAATGAGTTTTTAGTTTAAAATTAAAAACATAAATACATACGTACAACGTACCTACATTATATTAATAGAAATTTTTTTTTGCAACGCATTATTTGGCTGCGTACGAGTTGATTCCTTGGTCATTATATATTATTTTCAATATTTAGTCAAATATTCAGCCTTTAAGAAACACCACGAGGAGGTTGGCTGACAAGTTTCTCAAAAATGTTGTTTTTTTTATTTTTTTCATATTTTGAAAATCATTTAATTTTTTGTTAAAAAATGATTTTAAAAAAATCCAGAAAAAAATTTAGTAGGTAAAAAATATTAAAAAATGTAGTAATTTGGTAATGAGATTACCAGTATACCGTGACATATAATGACCCGGGAATCAACTCGTACATACTTAATAATGACCCAGGAATCAACTAATACATAAAGTAGGTCTCGGGAATCAACTCACCTACTGCGGCTGCGGCATTAGTATAAAGTACATTAAAAGATAGATTAATTATTGTACAATGTATTGTATATTTTAAATTTATAATTAATACAGGACGTATGATAATTGTCTTAATTTTTAAATTTGTATTTACCATAATTTTTTTATATGAATTCAACATATACTCACTGGTTTTACAAGATTGTCTGTGTCTGAGATAGTGTTATATAGTGTCGAGTTGTAATGTATGTACAATGTGTGTGTATGATTGGAATCCTTACAGTGACCCTCTGAGGTGACCGTCATGTCATAAATTCCTTGGTTTTTGATTGTTGTTAAAATGAAGTCTAACGTTTCACCTTTAAATACACAGACATGATATGAATTTTAGCCGAACACATTTTACGATTTTGTGAACATGTTTATTTAACACTAAACCTGGTTCAACTTGAATAACGTCAACTGGTTTGGGTTCAATCGCATGACCGTCTATTGCTATAACTGTTAAATGATGTTTATGCACTTTTATCTTAATTGGACATTGCGAAACTCCTCCTGTATTTATTGTTCTGAATCTATACTTGCTATTGTTTTGTACCGTGATCGACTGAAATCAACAAAATACAAATCCATATATCCTTTTGCAATTTAGGTAATAGTTGTGTTTAAATTTTCAAGGTTTCTCAATAAATCGAGTTTTATTTTAATCTGTGGTCGCCAACTTATGCACATGCCTAATACATAAGATAAAAGTGGTAGTGAGTGCAGCATGTATGCATATAATATGCTCTTGTAATATAAATTTGCCGTTCACTAGAGATGTTTGATATTAATATTATTATAGCGTTTGGTATGAAAATATAGGTTTTTTAACCTTCGAACATTGGGTGATAACCGGTATAAGTGAGTGGTAGTTTTTTTACGTACAGTAACAATTAACTAACGTCGCCAATGATAATATGAATTTTTAATTAAACCATAAATCTGTCTTTCAGTTATATAGTGTTATACCATAAATTTCTATAGATTCTACTCTTACACTAAATAATATATTACAATATGGTTTATATTGTTTATTCTTATTACATAATTAATTTATCTATAGATATTTTGAATAGTTTCGTTTACCGTGTTAGATTCGATTCCATTAATACGCATTTCATTATTGATACCATTTTGAGAGATGGTCGTGTATTCTACTAGTAAAACGTGTGGAATTTCATCATAGTCATATATGGAGGCATGAGGCTCTCTGCGTTTCGACTGCTTCACTATGAATGCTCCATATACTCTATCGGACAACTCGTCGCCTGTTTATAAAAATATTCGTATGAATAGTATTATAACGGTTATAAATGATAATTTATGGCTAGGTATGAAAACTATACATACAGAGCACAAATTAAATAAATAAATTTAACTAGGTACCTACTTATAGATTTTAGTATTTTACCCGATAATATCTGCCACCAGTGAGTTCCTGCTTGAGCAGCTCTAAATTTATATTGAAATGTAGTGTGTGGTAGTATTGGACATTGTGTTACCATAGGTGCTCCATCCATTACCGGAGTCTCTTTTTGCCACTGGCCTCTCCAGTGTACCGAAACGCTATGACCGGGTATTCGGTTAACAACGTCTATTACCATTATATCGTTTTCACAAACCTGTGGGTAATTAAATAATATTATTTTACAATTATGAATTGACTAAAATAATGGTTTATATTTGTATCAGGAACAATTTATAAATACCACGTTTTAAAATTTAACAGGTGCATGTCTCCTTAAAAAACTGATTAAATCATCTACAATACGGCAATACATATTAATATACCAGGGAAAAATGATTATATTACTAATTTAATAATTATAATTTATATCCGTTGTATTATGTCATACTATCATTATGTTTATATACGTATTACGTGTGATAAAAATATTGTGTATATTATATAGTAAATATAATATATATTATCGTGTTTTATATACTTGCCGACATAATATATTGTGTCTTATCAAGTTATAAATATTATGTATACCTAATACAACTATTTTATAAATTAGATATGTAATAAAATCATCAAACATACTCTTATTGATGGACCAGGAACTTGTCTATTAGCAGTAATAATTTTCTCTGAAAATCTATCACAATACATATCATGTTGGCATCCCGTTTGATTGTTGGAAGAACATTTTTGACAATTGCTAAAATATGATTATTGTATCAGTTAATTTATCATAACTTACTTTATAACCAAATTATAAGTGACACTAATTTTGAGACATATAATAATATATTACGCTTACTGCATACGTCATAAAGGAGGTACTATATAATATATAATAATTAATTTAATTATAAATTAAATAAAAATGTTTTGGCTTTTCTATGTTCGATGATGCACAACACCGCCTTGCCGACATGTGTTGTATCCGTCATACAAATATTCAACCTATGGTTGAATGGATTCACCCATATCGTTATCTAAAATTAATTACAGAGTCTCTCCACAGGATCCATCTGGCCATGATGCACAATATCTTCTTTTCCATTTTCTATTCTAGTTTCCTGCTTCAACTACTTAGCCAATGCTACTTTATCTCACCTGATGAGTATAATAAAATATGAAGAACCTAATTTTGTCTCTTCTTGGCAATTAGCAATCATTTAATTATATAATATCTTCTTTAGTTATAATTTATTATATTTCTTATTAGGTAAGTACCTATTTAACTCTCATATTCGCATTATTATTGTTATCGTTATCAACTTGTTTATCGTATTGTTATTTTCTTTTGGGTCTTGGCCTGTCTTGTTAAAAAAATAAAATGTTGTAAAATAATTAGCCTATTATTAAGATCAAATTTAATATAGTCTATAGCACATTATCTATGTTTCTACGTTGGTATTATTTTGCTATAGCTATTTTAGTTTTTGAGCGAGTTATGATAATTATCATATCGTAATATTTTACATATTATTTACTCATAATAAGTAAAAACTAAAAAATTAAATTATAATATAATAACAATTTTAATATCGTAAAAAACATGGACAAAAACCAATGTACAAACAGATAATAACACAACACAGATAATAATATTTCTACATTTAAGTTTGATAATAGGTCAATTCATTCTAATAACTAATAAGCTAACAACACAATCAAACAACACATAGTAGGTATTTAAATTTTCAAAAACACCTAGTAAAGCGATGAACTATTTTAAACTGATATTAACTATATTAAACAAATTTTTACTTTTGAATTTTTTGAGTCTCCAACACAATTTTGTATCTGCAAATTAACGGCCAATCCAGTTCATGACATTCTCTATCACAATTTTGTTTTGATGCTTCTAAAAAAATTATTATAAATATAAACGTTATGATTTTTATTTATCTGTCGTTATCACTTTCAAACTACGCTAAATTCTTAAGACGAATACCTATGTCCAATATTATATCATATTATATATCGCGTAATTCATTAATTGTTTTCATTTAATTCTTAACGAAACAGTAACGAGTGGTGATAAGTACTCACTTGGTAACTCTGTATTCCATAGAACTAACCCTGTAATCGTAACTACGCCTAACACCACTGAAATTCTACTTTTAAGACCTTTTAACTGCCTTACTGAAGTCATACTTTATACTGCACTCTAGCTCCTACACGTGAATAATGTGCTATCCTCGAAAAGTGACTATTGATGTAGCCCACAATCTCCCTTTCAAGAAGTACCTATCTAACATTATTAGTATTACACACTTGATGCATTGTTAAGTCTTAACTTTCTCCCACTAATTATTTTACTATTTTCAAATCACAATACCGCAAATAAAAAACTATTGCACCTATTGTACGTATTGCATTGTACGGTTATTCTGGATATAATACAAACGCAATTTGATGCACAAATGAGTATTATATTATCGCCTATAATTACACGAGAAAATCAGTTGTTATAATATACTTATATATAATACTCGTCCATTTAAAATGCATACTATACCTATACCTACTCGAAAACAAATTTAATATATTATAATATTTTTTTTGATTTTTTGCTCATTATTACCATAATATAAGTTATAAAATACACGGTAATTATTAAAATATGTCCAAGTAATTTATTTGTGATAATAAATAATCTATTTTTATTTTATAATTTATAATATTCATAAACTTCAGTTCACATCACGGTCACACATGTTGTTTTTAAAAAAAATACATATTGTTATTTTAACCTTGAATATCTCAGCATGTTGTTATATATATGTAGAATAACTAGACATCTGCTACCCTCTGACATAAAGGAGCTCCGTAGCCATCAGGGGGTGCCAAAATAAGGACCTATAATCTATATGCTCACACCC
The DNA here is from genome assembly GCF_019925205.1 of Metopolophium dirhodum. NCBI lineage: Eukaryota > Metazoa > Arthropoda > Insecta > Hemiptera > Aphididae > Metopolophium > Metopolophium dirhodum. The sequence continues at coordinate 10,425,247 of NC_083568.1, forward strand.
CAAATATCAATCTTTAAAATATATGGTGAATAATCGTTTCCGATGACGCTTGTTTGTTCGTGATTCAACAGAAAAAATATCATATTTCTGCTAGGTATACCAATAATATTTTTACTCTATTGATCGCTAATTTGAAATAAAAAATCCTAATACTACCTGAATTGTATTAGGGAAAAAATATAATTGTAAACAACATGATTTAATATTTTTAGTTATGCAATAATATTTAAAATAAGTACCTTTTAACAATTATTAATTATTATTATACTATGTGGTTAAATAGGCACGCGTAAAGTGCGTAGTAGGTACATATAATAATCTTATAATTTAATAGTATAGGTATGTACAAACAAATATAAAATGGTTATAATATGTACATCTATTTTTCTTAATCTTGTTTATGTGTACAATTAGTGGAGTAGGAGTTAAGTGTAAGAGTAAACGTCTAATTGATGATATTGTGAAGTCAGAAATACATGTATATAATTATGTATTACAACTCGCCGCCAATAATCCAAATTAAAATATATGATTTATCGACTCAACGTAAGTACGTAACATTATTTAGTTCTGTGAAAAAATAAGTTATCTTAAGTTATCTTATCTACATATTACATTTAATTAAAATATCCATTAATCATCAAGATATTATACACTTTTTTATACATCCATTGGCTGTCAAAAGTAGCTCTTTGAACCTTATAACCTCTATAACCAAATATAAAATATAATTCTCCTGATTTTGAGTTTTTTTTACCATAAAACAAAGTTGATTTATGTTAGTTAATGTATAATATCTTATTATGTTACTGGTCACAACTAACTGTGAACTTAGGAAAGCAATAGGTATATGTTCAAATTTATAAGTGATTTCTATATGTATATTGCCATAAAATTAACTTGTTTTAAGAATATAAATATTTAATATATATGTTAATTTTGAGTCATGGCAAAAGGAACTCAAATATTTAGGATCACATATAGGACATCGAGTAATAATTTAATTTTGGTATAAAAAAAAGGTTTAAACAATTTTTAAGACACTATTTATTTTTAGTAGGTACCCTAGCTCATGCCCATTCATATGCAATTTTTTTTAAATTAATTAGAGTAAAATAAAATTTAATTGGACCAGAAAATAATTTTTTATATAACGTGAGGTATTTTTATAACTTCTGGAATGCATGCAATTTTAATAGGATGGTGCAAATAATTGTTTTATTTTTTAGTAAATTAATACTTGCGTGATATACAAGAACATACGAATGCCGCAATCATTACTAAGAGAATTAACGATGCTGAGAATCCTCAACAATCTATGATCGGCTCTAAAATAAGTCCATCTCTCTCTTTCACACTCAGATTGCGCAGTACTTCCGTCTGAAGCTACGCTCATATCTTTCATTAATGTAGCGAATATTCATATATTCAAATAAATACCTAATGTAGATTCTCTGTATACATGTGGTCTCTGTTTTTATTTATATTGGACCCATACCACGTTTACAAAACTGTATACTAACATTTTAATATTGTTATATTATTTACCATACAATATAACGACAATAATTCATTATAGATGTAACATATGTATTGTATTTTTGATGAGCGATTCTAATTGCAATCGTATAGCTTTCACTCGTGTATATTAATACGACACACTGTTGGTATTTTCACCAGACTTTAAAAGGTTTAAATTAATATAGTTCGTAATAATAATATCTAATGTTTTTTGTCACAGTGGCTTTCTCAAATCTCAACACTCGCGCATCTATCTATATAAGTATATAATACTTAAACTCAAAACCCTGTTCTCTATATAAAAATAATAAAAATGAATAGCTTGTAATAGTTATTGAAAAAATTGTCATAGTCATTCGTCGTAAATTAGTAAATAACATACATCGACGCGGCGACCATCTATGTACCTACCTAAATATTGAAATAATAATGACGGACGTCTAACGTGAATGACCAGGCGTTTAAGTCCCAGTATATTTTACCTTGACGAAATTACCAAATATTTAGTTTGAAAATATGTATTCAAGGAAAATCATATACATAATAATATAAATCATATATGAAATGTAGCCTAACGTAATGCAGGTAACCTCAACTTTTGTCAGACGCTCACAATTATTCTAGCATCAAAAAAAATATTTTGTCTTTTCTGCTTTGAACTTATACACTCATAATATTATACCATATCAAAACTCCAAGACAATTTAAATTGTTAGCCATTATGTGTGTTGTTTATTTTAATATTTGCAGTTGCATATTGTATATTATATATACTATTTACATTTATACCTAGAATCGAGATATCTACCTCGTACGTCCTATCTATATTTTAAGCACGTAGAAATCTCAATAATACAAAACTCCCTATATAACACCCATATAAAGTTAAGCTTTTTGATTTTACACTTTAGATAGGTACTCACACACATATTATTATAGTACGGTTAATGATTATACATTATAATATGTACATTGTACATAACGCACAGCACCATTGACGATATGAGTATTTAAAATATATAGGAAAGTACATAATGCGTATAATTACCAAAATCGGGAATAGGCGTATAATAGATTATAGTGACCACCACTGATAGAAGACCGACTAGAATAGACAACCGTAGCATGCAAGCGCACAGAAGATTACTTTCGGTCATATTTTTATTTTTATTCGCAGGCCGTTTAAAATCTATGTGTTCACAAAATGATTATTTGAAACACTAAAACACTACGCCTTACTTTAATTTTACTATTATTCGTAAGTCACTATATTAATTCTCATATACACAAAATTAATTTTGTTATACGACCGGTCGTAATTATTTTTATATTACTTGTTAACGCGTTGAGCAAGAGCGACTCACTAGTGAAACTTCGACGTGATGCCTGAAGACTGGACCATGCTAGTTACACGGTAATATAAAAGTAGGCCAACCGTACAAACAGCAGTCTATTACATCAATATTCAATGATATAACAACAAATTATACACCAATTGCCGAATACATTCAAGGGTGATGTTTACAACATGTGACTTATTTTTATTAGGCCAAAACAAGCACGTGTTAATTATTGTACGTATAAACGTACTTTCAAGTAATCAATAGACTGGATTTTAATTCACAAATTAATATTTGTATAATTACAATATAGTTAGTTTAAAAAAGTAGTTAATAATAAATTATTATAACAAGGGTCAAGGACTTCCACGTATTCGTAGATTAATTCTAGCAGACTTAATATTTTTATTATTGTTTGCTATAAAGTAACTAGTAATAGAAAAAAAGGTATTATAGATGATATAGTGAACAAAAATTAAAAATTTTAGTTAATATCTTGTAAAAAATTCTTTTTTTTATTTGGCCCGCAAATTGGGGACTTAGAAATACCACGGACATCATCATATTATTTGATGATTATTTTTAATAATATAATATATATTTTATTTTATTTTATTAGTTATACGGGCTTAGCCCTTTTTGACATTAACAATACATATTTGTGTATTGTGATAACATAATTCGTTACAAAAAAGAGAGAAAAAAATTAAATCTATACAACTGTACATTAATACAGAATAAATTTACCTGATGACAATAACTTATGTTGTAAATATATACATTAATAATTTAGCAAATCGTCAAAGGCAGGGTCTGCATTGGCAAACGACATTAGGTGTCTTAAAGGCTCATTAGCCATATAGTTGGTGGTGGCGTGCGGGACATAGAAGATGGGCTTTAAGCGGGATGGAACTTTAAAGGAGATTTGAGAGAGAAGGACTGGAGAATCTATATTATTGTTTAAAAGACCTGCAAGGAATTTAATACCTGTGACACGGCGACGTTCGGCCAAGGAGGCCATACCTATAGGTGAATAGCAATCGACGTATAGTTATGAAATGCACAAGGTATCTTAAGTATGATGCTAGGAACCGATGCTGAACACGCTCAATTTGTCTTGCATTATCTGCAGTATGATGGTCCCTTACTACAGTCTCATATTCTAAAATGGGGCGCACAAGCGCACAGAAAATGGTTTTTAATGACAATTCAAGCCGAAAGTCCTTTATTAATCGCATGACAAGACCAAAAGTTTTCAAAGCATTACAACACCCGTACTCGATGTGAGCAGTTGGGTCAAGATTGCAGCTTAGCTTGAAGCCAAAATACATGACACAGTCCATAGCAGGAGTAACAGCTGAATTATTGATGAAGTATGGGGACATTAAGGGAGAACGGGATCTAGGTCATAATTTTGCATTAATTATCGAGTTTAAGTGATAAACCTAGTGTTGAACCAATTAGAGAACCGATCTAGGTCGAATTGAAGTTGTGTGCAATCATCTGGAGTGGTTACGCGCAGATATAACTTGATGTCATCAGCAAAACATAGAAATTGACAGTGGTTTAGCACACGATGGAGGTTGTTTATAAATAATGAAAACAATATTGGCGACAGATGACTCCCTTGAGGGACACCCGACGAAGCTAGGAACAAATTAGACTTTATATGCAATATACATATTAAACATGGTAATTTATTTTATATAATTAATATACGATATGTTAAATTAATTTTTCCTAAGACATCACATGTATAAATATATTTATAATACTAATATATATTATTATAATACTACAATTATATCATATATTATATTGTTATTAATTATTATAATTTATTTAATGAAGTTGGAGAAGGAGTTGTCTTTATTTTAAAACCTTGTGCTGCAGATGCATGTGTCAAGAGAGCCTTTAGAATGGCATTTTTGCTGGGAGGGCCAGGAGATCTTAAAACTTTGGGCAACCGTGTTCGTGCTCATTCGTTTTGTGATATTGTAGTGTAAATCAAGAGCAAGCTTCAGGTACATTCAGATACAGTACTCGTTAACATTGACAAGAATTACGGTAATGATACTACTTACCTAGACATCAAACTCGACAGGACGCTAACTTTCAAACAACACCTTGATTCAACAAATAACGAATAACAATTTAACGAAACAGCATTATCGCAAAATTAGCTGGGACTATCTGGGGTGTAATGCAAGTAATTACATGCATTTCATTACATGTTGTGGACCACTTTAAACGGCATTAGAACCGAACAAGGAAAATGTAATTAGTATTTACCTATTACACAAATTGGGAATGGCAGAATCCTCTTTATGTGGCTATGGGCAAATGCAAACTGTCAGGCACAAGGTAAATGAATACCCAATAACGAAAAACACGGGAGTTTTTGAGGAAATCCACTCATCCAGTGATGATGCCATCAAGTGGATGGAAAATTTAGGTGTGCGCCTGTGACCCAGTTCAAGCCTAATCGGAGAGAGAAAGAGAAGAATCATACGTTTTTTTATTTTTATTTTACTGTTATCTTTTATTTTAATTTTAATATTAGCCTCTTCTTTAGTTCACTAGTTTTATTTGTCCTAATTATCTATTGTTAAATTGTTACTTAACTATTTATGTCGGAGCCATATGCTAATATATTATAATTTATAGCTTATAAGTCAATACCACATACCAAAGAACGGTTTTGACTAATTAAAATTAGTAAAAATTATAAAAATAATAATTTATGTAATGAGCAAAAATTTCAAGTCAATACAGTTTTTTTTCAAATTACCATAAAATAATTAAAATCGTTATTTTTTGTTTTAATATTGAATTTTTCCGAAATTAGTACTTCAAAAGTATATTTAAAAATAGGTCTATGAACGTGTTTTAGAGGATAATTGGAAACTTTAGGGATTTCATAGTTTTGGTATCATAGTCCTTTTTCTTTTCGAATCCATCCACTATAATTTCGGAAATTGCTTGTAATTGGTGAGTTGTTGTGTGAAAATGTTTGGTTTCAAATTAATCCAAATTGATGAGGTGGGATAATTTTTAGGAAGGTTTTATTCTGTACACTATAATTCTCTCTAGAGTTTGGAGAAGATTTGAAGTAGACTAATAGTCTATGGATTTTGAGTGAGCTATTTGGTTTTCCCTGATTGTCTAATATCCATACTGTATAATATTATAAGGAGTATGGTCGACGATTAATAATTTCCATGCATCTGGGAAGAACCCTAGTCTCATTAATAGTCATCAATCTGTTTATTCCCACACACCGTTTTTAGGATGATTATATTTTAAAAATATTTCATATCATATGTATTTAAAATATTTTCCAAGTTGTATCTTTAAAAACATATACTATGTGAAATATATTTTAAATGTTTAGGTATCATTAGGAGGGCTCGGAAGCCGTTACGTTTGATTGTTTTTTTTTCGGGCTATTAGATTTATTGCTAAGTAAGCTTAGAATTAATTTTACTACACGACGAAAAATATTAAAATTGTATTATACATATTTTTGCATATTTAGTGATGTTGTAGTTTTGTGAGCATATTAATTATTTTATCAATTTTACCATTTTTTTTTAAAGAGTATTACTTAAATACTTTTTAAAAGTATTCTTTACAGCACTGTTTGCTACAAATCCCTTCGTAGCAAAGCATAAGTAAAATGTGTCAATCAGAGTTATATTGTCATATATTATTATGTTGTGCTTTAGTCAACGAGATAACATTTCTTATAGGCGTTTAGGATCCATACGGGGAGATCCATTTAACGTAAGACTCTAGATATCGCAAAATAAAAAATGTTAAGACATAAGGTAAACGTCTCGAATACAAAATAGTACATAATATGTTAATTTGTTATATCACTTATAGTATTTATATATTCATATTTATATTTATATGTTAACATGTTTCATTTTAAAATTTAATGAGTTTTTGACGGTAGAATACTTAAAAGTCCGGTAAAAAAAGTCCGACGAAGAAAAGTCCGAAGGAATCAAGTCCACGAATAAAAGTCCGGTAAATATTTATATTAATATTACACACCAAATTTACATGTAAAAATATTTATTTTATATTATAATTAAAAATATTACATAAATTATGACATAAAAATCCACGAATAAAAGTCGGGTAAAAATATATATTTATATTAGGTACCAGAGCTACACATCAAATACATAGTAAAAATACAATAAAAATTTTAAAAAAATACATAAATTATGAAATTACACCAAATTTTACTTTACTTTATTAAATAAAAAATATATCTTTAGTACAAAACAAATTTAATTTAAATTTTAAACTAATAATTGGATTCGAACACGCATACGTAATAAACACAACGGAAAAATCGAATTTGTCCAAGCGAAACTTTCATGCCACAGACGTCAGACAGTCCCGAGTCTCGACAGTCATAATAACTATTACTGTAGTTATCGATCAAAGGTGATGGCTGACGATCCGACGTAGTCACTAGTATCATAGAACAATATAAAAGCGAAACTCGATCAACTGATTGGGGTCTTGTTTACCTATGATCTGAAGTCTAAACCTCCGAAAAACATTGAATCGTTTACCGCACCAATATAATGTTAGACCCAAAGTCACCCATATTATGTAATCGTTTACCGGAACTTAGGCGGGATACGCTACGCGGGGTCGGCTTGTTTATCATTCCCTATTTCTCGTATGCCACGCCCCCCCCCCTAGAAACCGTGTTCAAGGCCACAATCACCCGAAACCCCTGCTAGTACCTATAATACATTAGTTCCTATAAATCTGAAAATAATTTTCAACGAAATAATAGTTTGGCGACTGCTACATTTCATATCCCCCCGCGGGTGTGCCACTGTGTTCTATAAATAAATAGCGGCCAAGTGCGAGTCGGACTCGCGCACGAAGTGTTCCGTACCATTATCTATAATATATTCTGACGGATTTTTAGTATTTATTGTTATAGCAGCAACAGAAATACATCGTCTGTGAAAATTTCAACTGTCTAACTTTCACGGTTCATGAGATACAGCCTGGACGAACGGACGAACAGCGGAGCCTTAGTAATAGGGTCCGGGACCCTGAGTCCAGTTTTACCGTACTGAACCCTAAAAATTATTGAGCAAAAATGATCTAGATATTTTCGGAGTTGCCCGATTGCGGCCGAATTCAGGAACGAACATTTTTGACACATATGAGATAATATCTTTTTACAGATATTCTCTGTATTTTTTTAGTTCCGATTTTACTTTTCTTGTTATTAAATTTTTGATTGCAGGTTATCTATGGGATTTCCATAATATTCTTCGTGACTTGTGTTTTTCCTTGATTATGAGACGTTTGTGGATTGGTATAGGTAGGATATTATTGTTAAATTTTGTATTTTTAGTAGAGTTTCTGTTAAGTGTATTATACTAGAGTTTACATTGTTTATGTTGGTATAGTATTTGTTTAGTTTTAAAATTGTATCGATGTTTTCTTTGAAGATTTGTTTTGGAACTGAAGGTTTGTTTCAGGTTAGGTTCTTAAAATTGTTAAGACGAAGATATGGTCTGAGTTGAGTTCATTTAAGACTTAGTGGAAATGGCTTGATTTGAAGTTTGAGATTAGAATAATAATATAATATCTAATATGTCTGGAGTTATTCCCTCACGGTAGTGGATATAGTTTAATAGGATGTGAAGGTGAGATCATGATGCTTAGCTCAGACGTAAATTCAAATAGTTTATGTACATGTGGGTTTAAATTTTTGCAGTTCAACACCTAAGAAATAACCTGCAGAAGATAGGAAACGGTGATGACCTCGTTCTAACTCGGATGCTATGTGCGGGTCCTATAACAGTCAAATTAAGAACTTAATTTTTAATTGTCCTCAATGTATCATCAATAATCATTATATTATATTTATTATATTTATATTTATTTATTACTAATTATAATCTGTAAGACTGTAACCATTTAAATAAATGAAACAATATTCCATTTTCCTGTACCAAAACTAAATTAATGTGTGAGCTACCATACTATATCGTAACTTAGGGGGTTGATAAAATAAGCTAAAAAAACCCCAACTAGTCATAAGAATCTATTGATATAATTATTATTGAAAATGGTCCAGTAGTTTCTGAGCACATATAGGACAATAAAACAAAGAAGAATTCATTGTTATGTTTATGGATAAACACATTTTAAATGGATATAAACAAAAATAAATAATGAATTAAGTCAACCATAGAGGTGCCAAATTATTAGCGGAGTCAATTCAACTACAGAGGATATGCATAGAACGAATTTGAGTTCTAACTTCATACTCTGATCACCAAAAGACACGCCACAGACCGACGAAAATTGGTTCTTCTGCGCATTTTAATGATTTTCTGCGACTTTCTGCCACAGTGGAACCGGTTTCGATGGCAGGGAATTGGGTGGGGATACGCAGAATCGGCGTATTCTTTCCCTGGACATTACTAATTTTACAAACATTAACTCTATATCACCGTGACATGGCACCCGTACGTGCACAGTTGGCGCAACACTTTCAGAGTGACTAATTTAATTACGACCGCAGGACACTCGGGCGTTCGTTAACATGTATACCATACTGCCAGCAGTTCTATCGCGTGCCTAGTCTCGGAGAAGGGTTTAATGTATATTACATCTTAGAAAAAATGTTCAACATTGGCGACAAATGTTCTTTTTGCATTTTTTTCCAAATTTCTTTACGTTATTTTTTAAATTTCCAATTTTAATATTAGAACTATTTTAAATTATTGTTATTTTAAATTCAATCCTAGTTATATATGCACTTCTCGCATACTAGGTGGTTTAGTTGTACGTAAATCATTTAAGGTGACTAATAGCTAGACAATCGAATACATGGCTTTCTACTTTAAAGTTATTAACACACCAAAAACCACCGGACAAGCTATGAAGTAAATACGACACACTTAATATAACTTTGAAATTTTAGAGTTAGCAATTATACACTTAAGAACGCACCTCAGGGGTTAATATACTGCTAGCATAATCACAAAACCTCAATAATTATCACCTCAGCTAGTCTCGCGGGAAACGCCGGGAAAGATGGCTAATTATACTAGCAAATTAGTAGAAATTTGTATTTTTTTTTAATTAATGTAAACTGTTGATATTGGTTACTTAATATAATATAGTTGATCGGACAGTGTCGTAACTAGAGAAGCAAAGACTAAGATGCAAATGTATATGTATGGGTCCCCCTTTTTTGAGCATTGTAAAATTAATAGATACTTACAAAAAGACGAACTGACTTTATACCATGAGTATTCTTTAGTCCTTAGATAGCTGGATAGGATATTATTGGTAGATGTCTTGAATTTAAAATAACCGATAAATAATTTCATCATTGAAACAATCAACAAATTTATTTATGTAACTCCAGGCTCAGGAGTAATTTCCCCTTAATATTTAGATAAACAATTCCAAGTCAAAACGGACCAGGCTTTTACATTTTCATTGTATGAATTAAATACAAAATAATAATAAAATTATTATGAATCAAATTAATGGGCAATGAAAAACAAAAAAAAATGTTAACCCAGTGGGCCCCAATGCTGTGCAAGGCCTGCCCCTATGTTTTAATCGGATATAATAATTTAAACTTAAAATATTTTGATATTTGGTCACTATATTTTTAACAAGCGTGGGTATATCCAAAGTTAATAGACTTAAAAACTACAGGACTATTTTAAATAACAAGTTATACCAATATTCCTTGAAACTTGTAGGGTGTTTATAGCTTATTTTATCAACCCTTATAGGTAGCTAAAGGGTAACTCACACACATTTTACTTTCTTGATTCTTAATCAAGTAAGTATGGTAATTGAAATGAAAAAAAGTCTGAATTTTGAGATCTTCAAGAATTTGTATTAAATAGGAAAATAATAAAAATATAACTCAGCAAATGAGTCTTGTTAGATTCACATTGGCCAGGAGAAGTGCAGTGAAGTTATCTCCAATCGTTAATTCACTACAAATCTGTAAAGCTGAAAAACATCAAAAAACGTCCAATAAAATGTGTTTTAACTTTTTTTTAATGCTCTACAGTGAATTAACTATTAAAGATAAAGTTCTGAAAATCTTCACTGCAGTTCTCCTAACCAATGTGAATCTAACAATACCCCAAACAACGAAATCCACTCACTGGTTTCGGAGATCTATCTCACTAAATGAAAATGAAAATGATTTTTTGTGGGGCTGTTCACACCATAGATAATATAAGAATGGATAGGACATAAGAACTTATCACATGCAACTTTAGTGATACTATTTTTAAGGTTATATGGGGCAAATATTGAAATGATAATTGATAAATAATAATAAATATTTTAAATATTTAACAAAGTTTAGAGTTTAAGAGTAATTTTCCAGACACAAGTGGCACAACAATCAAAATACAAACTGAATATAAATATAACTGACTAACATGTTATCATTATTATTTAATAAAATAGTTTTGCACATAACCTTAAAAAGCCCCATATCGTCTTTCTCTCTTTACGTTCCCTCTTCACCGAAAAAGCACACGGCCCCATATGGAACTGGTATATAGGCATGTCCTATCCATTCTTATATTATCTATGGTTCACACCGAAATTTTTCTGGATTCAAATTCTTATACCGCTTGGGTATGATATCAGTTAATAAATTTCTAAAAATTAAAAATCAAGAAAGTTAACATCCTTGACTTGGCAATCGTTTTTTTTTAGCTCTTGAAAATAGAATATTTATTTAGTTTTTGTTAATTTTTTTGGTTACCATTGGTTACATTACTATTATAATTAGTTCATAATTATTGGTGTATACATTTTTGTTCACATAAATGTATGGAAAAAAAACAAATCTTTAGCAGTCGACGTCGAGCAGGACAGCTAGTATATATCATAAATTACACTAAACCTAAAAACTAAAAATATAAAAGTATTTGAAGTCAGATGCATCATTTTGAATAAGCCTGTACCTATAAGTATAATATAACTTCTACCAGCTATTATTGAACCCACCCATAGTTATTTATATAATATATATGAGTGTTAACTATCAGTTGGTGATTCTCCCCACCGCGAGACGTTTTACAGCAGTTGCTACCACAAATTATTTGGCACACTGTACTTATGGGAATGTAATTTTTGTTTGTGGGGACGTTAGCCAAAATCTAACATTTCAATTAAAAAAATTATTCATTAGTTAGTTGAGTTGTTGTACCGTAGGACTGTTTAAATTAGTGCTTCGTAACTACAAGTCCTGTGGCTGGTCTTGGGAGATATATAAAGAATTAAATTTAAAAAATATGCAAGGTACGGGATTGAACCCATGACTCACGCGTCGCCGGCCGGACGCGTATCAGAGAGCCACCGCAATCTTATCATATTAACCTTGATTTGCTTCCTCTTGGACCAGAGCACGGATTAAGGTATACGGTATAAGGTTTTTCCTTAATCGTGGGCCAGAGTGGCGGTGTGTACAACTGTTGAAGAGAGAACGCAGGCGCATTATGAACGATGACAAAATAATGCATACCAATTGCATTATTATTTATTTTTGCTACGGCATTATGTAAGTATTTATATCGTGTTAACGTGTTTTTACTTTTTAACCACTTCAGTCTGTGTTTTTAATAATTATATTACATAACCTCAAATAAGTATAACCTGCATCGCTACTGCGCTAGTGAGTTAAATTTGAACTAAAACTGCCTCAATAAGCGGTACCTATGGTTCTACGGTACCGCTTTAATAGGCGGGCGGGTGACAGTGGTCGGACCTTATCTTCTAATGCACCATTGTTCATTTCCAGTCTTGTTCTTGTCCGTGATTGAAATCCTATTCCGTCTTATCATAACTCGTTGGGAAACCATAATGTCCACGTACTAAGATAGACAGTGCTGTACTGTTGTAGTAGCGCTGAAAACATTGGTCCCCACTGTGTGGAACCTTTTGGTGGCCGTCCCCCGGCCCCCGCTGACCATGTCGTTTCCAGTCCTTTATATCTTAGTCCGTGATACCACAGTTCCGTGGTAATACTATTTTAAATCGTTTTGGAACGCAACAAGTACGCACCGAAACAAAAAATAAACATATAACTTCAGGTTGATGCGCAAGTCCCTTTCAATGTTTTCTGAGGTTCTGACTTCATATCACAGGTAAACTAGAATCCGGTCAGCCTGCTGATACAGTGTCGCTTTTATATTGATTATTGGTCTATGTTACCTCCAAATGATTATCCCTGCTCCCAGTGGCGCAAATCCGGAAATGTTTTCGGAAGTTCACTTTTTAATTGTGTCGCCACGGTTGTGGGATTCGATTCGGTCAGTTTCCAGTCGTGTAGCTTGCTTAAAATTCGTTGTTTGGCAGATATTTAGTATTAATTAGTATTTACTATTTACACTAATTTGTGTGGGAGTGGGGCGAAGCAGTCGTACCATACCTATAGTTACATGAATTAGCTAAGACCGTGGCTAACAACTACGTGTTCCTGCAGTGACTACCTGACCTATTATAACCTATAATAAATTTAATTTTATAGTTTCACATGTGTGTTGGAAAATAAGTGGATTATTTAATTTCTGTTGTGTTGAAATTTAATTACCTATACAATATTTACTATTTAGGTATAAATGCGTTCATCTGGACAAGTAGGCTTTTTCAGATTCTGAACGAACCGAAAACAACAAGTAGGTATGTATTATTATTTTTGTTATATTTTACGGATCGCCGTTAAAAATTTATATACGGGTATGCGATAAGGCCTGCATTAAAAAATGCGTGTTAAATAAATTGTTTTAACGTCACATTTCATTGATTTCAGAATCGTCGTTAAGATACTATCTAATGATCGAGATTCGTGATTGTTACTGTATCCATCATAATTATTTAATAATTGTATTACTTATGTAAACTCCTATTGAAATAATATATATGAAAATGAAATATATTTTTGTTTAAGTAAGTGTAGGTACCTACTACTTACTACAAAGGTATTGTCATAAGCTTTTAGCAAGTAAATTATAATTTAATAAATTGCTGTATTTGAGATTTGACGCAGCCACCATATTAAATTAAATCTACGTTTATATAATATTAAAAATTATTATACAATTAACTTTAAATAATATTTACTTTATCATGGCGATCACTATGTAACATCTTTGAATCTTTCGTATCCCTCATATTCGTATCTTTCATCGCCACTACATGTACATCACTATACATTCCATTATTTCCATAACAATAATCTAAGTCCTTAATAATGTACTATAAAAAAATAATATATATCATGTATAATATACAAAACAAGCATAGTCATGTAGAACTGTAGAAGAGGACAAGACCCAATCCGTATCCGTATTATTCTATGACAAGACCACACTACTACAGTCCACAAGAGCTCGCTGGTTTTCTCGGTAATCAGTTTATTCCTGTAATCGGTTATCGTATTCAGTCTGTGCGATCGGTGCAATATTAAAATATCATACGTTTGATAAGGGAAAAACATGTGCACTAAAACGTCTATAATATGAAACTGAATATTTTTGTATTTTGTGTACGATAGTATTATTAATATACCATGTTGGTTCTTACAAGTCGCATCGCAAGTAATATAATATAACAATAATAATGAATTAATGCAAGTATAGTTATAGATGTATGATATTACGTTTAGTGATTGCTGTTATTTTATCGTCACGTACAATTCACCTCCTACCCATTTACCACCATTTGCCTCCGTATTTGCATTTATCTTGCCAGGTTAGTGGTGACTGGATGTGTTAATAATATTATATATTGTGATATGTTTTAGATTTATAAACGTTTTATTATTTTCATAATTACGTTTTCACTATGTATATAAATGATACTTTTATAGTTCTGTTTTGACGTTACACAGCAAAACGTTACCTAACAATGTCAATCGCCGACGACGGTTGTCAGTGATTTGAATTCAATCATAGTCGACGGCAGTCGTGTTCCTATGGCCAAACACCACTATTAAATGTATCTTTCCTGCCGTGGCTGTTGATGTCTTGATTATCTACGACTTGCTCATCTGTCAACTGCCAAATACTGTAGTATTGCGGTGTGCGGACACGCTACACAAATTTAAGATTTGATACCAAATTTGTTGAATTTGATCCGTCCGGCAATGGTAAGTTGAATGTTGCGTTTTTTGAAAATGTGGAAACTGGTAAAATTTAGTTTAGAAATCGGACTAATCAGACCTACACCTAAACACGTAACATCCCAATTACATTAATTGCGTTGTTTCATGATAATTGATAACCAACTATTAGTTGAGGAATGATATTATTAATTTTTTATTTTAAGTAATTACTATAATTACATAATTTCATTTAAATTAATTTAGACTAAAAAAATATCCATTGTCGAATATCTAATTTTTACGCAAACCCACCAACGTTCGTAATAATAGTACTAACAGATATTTTCATTACAATATACTATTGCAGCATTTTAATTTTAATCCCTATTGCCATTTAAGTTTTCAGTTGGCAACAGATACCTTGGATGTAAACTTTGGCGCTTGTACCTTGCCTAGTTATGAATTACTTCCAAAAGTGTATTTAATGGTATTAAACTTTTCTACCAATTTCTTATTGATTTTTCATGCTTTAAAATTGCTTTACCGTCTTTATATTCAGTTGGAGACGCCTACTTTAGATACTATTGATATAATTAACTTATAATACAGATTTTATTTTGGTATTTTAATAGTAAAAACTAAACAAATACTGTTAAGTAGTTTTTATTTAAATCTGTGTTAATAAAACAGATAACATAATATATTATGCTTGGTGAAGTATTTTAAATCAAAGTATTATGTGTTGTAAATTAATGCCAAACCCTGTTCAAATAAAAAAAGGTGTATCCGTGTAACTGCTTACACGTGTAATGGAGACCCCTAGTTGTAATATAGATAATTTGGTATTCATATAAGAAAGATATTTTACAGAATATAAAGTTTGATTGTAGCATTGAATTGTGAATAGTGTAAATGAAATAAAAATAAAATATTTATTATATTTATTTTCTGTATTAACTACTATCACGAATTTGGTGTTTCTTTTAAAAAAAATATGCACAATAACTTATATTAATTGTTTTTCTAGGCTGGAATTGTAACAATATTTGACAAAGAACTTACACTAGCAGAATGTGTTGCCTATCTAAAATTTGAAAATTATGGCTGGCAGACTTTGTACAAAAATTATATGTCAAATGTTATTAAAGCACTTGATATTCATAGTGATATAAGCCGTTTGTATTTGCTTATCAAACTTGATGTTACAACGAATAACCTCGATGCAACTCTTTTTAAAATACAATATGAAGACAAATTAATCATATCTCCTGACGCAGTACAATTGACTAAAAATTTAAAAGATATTATACCAGATGCCGACCCAATTTACTTGGATATAGTCGGAGAATTTTATGCCAATAATGACAATAAACTATATGAATTCATTGATCAAATTACTACAAATAAAAGAAACTATCCTAGATTAAAAGAGTACAATGAACACGTTAATCATTTGGCTATTGTTAAGAATTTAAGAAACGGTTTCACAGTTCAAGAGTTTTTAAAGATGTGTCCTGATCCAGTTAATTACTTCAAAAATATAAAATTGAATTCAATGTCCACACATTATAATGAATCACTGTCTTATTTAAGTGAAAGGTAAGTTTTACTTATAACAATTTTGATTGTACTCAATACTCATCTTGGTCACAATTTTTTTATATTATCAGGTATAATCTTGTTTCAATGGCAAAGCTTCGCACTGAGTTGCTTAAACAAAAATACAATTTAACAAATACTGTTGAATCTTTACTAGCTGATCCTACACCAGTTTATTTAAAGAATAAAAGAAAATCATTCGGTAGTCGTCAACTAGTCAATTACAAGACAACAGAAAATATTGAATTTTTAAAAGAAGTAATTATAAAATTATTTTATTGATGTTTTTAGTACTATTATCATGTAATTTATAATTATTATAGATAGCATACCTTGATCATAAAGATGAAATTCTGAATCATATAGAGTCTGTAAAAACTGTACATAGAATTCAAGTTGAACAAGTAAATTATATTAATATAATATCTTTAAATATATCTTTGCTGTGATTTTTAAATTATGTTTATAGGCTAAGTCTATTGGCAAGTTAAACACTTGTGGATGCTGTTTCGATAATGAACTATTAACCAGTGAAGTTTTTTCCTGTCCAGCTGGACATATATTTTGTTCAGCATGTATAAAAAAGTAAATATTTACATTTTTATTAAACAGCCAAATATTATATATTATTAGAATTATCGAACTAAATTATTTTTATATTGTTTTAGAGGGACAGAAGTTGCAGTTGGTGGAAGTAAAGTAGATATTAAATGCTTTGCTGATTGTGGTGAAGAATTTAATTTAACAATGATAAAAGTAACTATTTATTTTTTATTGCTCAGTTGATAGTTGATTGACTTTAATTTTTATATTATCAGAGTATTGTTGATGACAAACTATATCAACGTATAATGAGGTTGAAGCAAGCACAAGAAATTAAAGCAGCCGACATTGAAGGACTTGAAACATGTGCATTTTGTGATTACTCTGTTATTTTGTCTCCTGATCTCAAAATTATTAACTGCTTGAATCCTGAATGCAAAAAAGAAACTTGCAGGTAAGAGCATGATTTTATTGTATAATAATTTAGGGGCAAATTACATACAAAATAATCCAAATTAGCGGTCGCCAACCTTTTGGACCTCGCAGACCATTCATGGGAATGCTCAATGGGGGGTTTAGGGGTTCAACCCCCCCCCCCTCCCCTATGGTCACTTTACGAATATAATATACTAGCCGACCCCATGCACTTTGTCGCCCGTAAAAAGGTTGTACCTGATCTACTCGTATAACTAATGGTAACCAATAATAAATAATTATTAATTTCTACTCTTATTCCTATCTACACGCCGATAAAACACACACAAAAGAATAAAGGTCAGGTTGCAGGTAGCTTGAAATCCACCGGTCGCTATGTTGTATATAGGTATACAATTTACACGTTTATTTTAATTTTTTCGAACCCTATATATTACAACAAGTTAATAAGAATCATGTTGAAAAAATTAATTTCCGAAAGCCTTTAATTTTAAGTTAGAGCTTAAAAAAGTTCACAATTTTTGGTATTTTACCTCGCATTCGTACAACTCAATATTTTACCGCGAGTTTGGAACTTTTCTGTTTTACTGAACAACCCATTTTAAAAATTTTTTTTTGTTTTAACATACATATACATTAAAGCATGCTGAAAATTATGGGAAAGTCTGAATTTGGCAGCCAGACTTATTTTAAAGTTATACCTAATTAAAATTTTTGAAATTTTCATATACCCAGTGTGGTCACCTGCTTGCTGCACTTGCTCGGACAAAACATCCCTCGACTTGTTATGTAAAACCACCATAGGTGAGTGTCAAAATATATTTTTGCACCATAATTTTTAAAAGTTTTTATTTTATGTATTTTTTTTAAGTTTTTAAAATAAAAAAATTGAAAATTGTGAACTTTGTAAGGCAGTACCATAAAAACTTATGATTTCTGCCAATTCATTTTTGCACCATCGTTCTTAACTGATTGTATGAATACATAGGTGTCAGAAAAAAAATTCAAAACTTTCGCGCAGGCGGTAATCTAGATAAACTATATAACGCTAAATTTAACAACACATATTTTGTTTTAAAAAAATTTCCAAATCCCCCCCCCCCCCTTATCCAAAATTCTGAGCACGCCTCTGGGACTACTAAATCTATACTTAAAATTCTACGGACCACTTATAGCTTATAATAACATTTTACATTATTAATTTATTACCGTTCAACTGATAAGTTTTGTATAGTTTATGAATATAAGGTCGATAATGCGATAATGATGATTGCATTATTAAGTGTTTATTCTAATTTGTTGTTTACCAAACCTACACAGCAACATAATACAATACTTTGATACATAGTGATTATACAATATGGGCTCGCTGGAAGGTTCATAAAATATTATTGCAAGTAACTTTCAAATTTTTTTGAGGACCACCTATTGACGACCGCTGATCCAAATTATATATTACTAGGTATTAAAGAAGATATTTTTTTTTTTGGAAGGGTTTTAGTACTATTGTTGTAATGTTGCTATGGTGGGGAAAAATTATTAGGTGCGTTTTCCCTGCAACGTCTCGGCTTCTAGACACAGAGTATTTTTGCCTTTTTTTATATATATTTTATGTTAAATTTTCAATTTATTGTAATAATTTTGCACATATTTACAGTACAATTCGATAAGAATTTTTAGAGATTATGAAAATTTGGAAACTAGTAATCAGGATAATTATTTATCTATGATGCTATATAGACCCTGTAATTGGTAAACAATGAAAGATGTATAATATAGTATGAATATTTTAAATCTGAACCATCTACATTTTTCTAAAGTCATCAATTAATATTATTTTGAATTAGGTACAACCAAATAGTTATAATGGTTTGAAGGAAAATGTTATGAATTTTCTTCTTCTAAATAATTACAATAATAGGATTTCAAATATTGATTGATTAATTATGAATGTCTTAATTATTTTTTTATTAGTGACATTCCAATTATGACCCCTGTTGTTTGTGTATTTTAAGATTTTACTATATTTCATTGTCAAAATACTAAGTATTATGATTATTTATTATTAGTACTTCTGTCAATCATAATATGTGTAAATAAAAAATGTAATTTCTTTAGGCAATGTCGGGAAGAAAGTCATTTCCCATACAGATGTGATCAAATAGAAAAAGCTCCAGAAGTAGAAGTTAGAACCATGATTGAAAACAAAATGACTGAAGTACTCATAAGGTGACCAAGTTGTATTTGTAGTTTAGACTTAGATAATTATAGTAACCCCATAATATACATATTCTATTAATTTTATAAATTTTATCGATTGTTCAATGTAGAATTTGTTATCATTGCAAACGTAAGTTTGTTAAAGAAGATGGATGCAACAAAATGACTTGCAGCTGTGGTAAACAAATGTGCTACATCTGTAGGCAGCCAGTCGACTCTAATTATGGCCATTTTTACCACCAAGCAGTGATGGAAAATAAGTGGGTTTTGTTAACAGTCAATAATTTATTTAATATATTATTGTTATATATTTGAATCATAAATTATATTGTAAAAAAAATATATTTATGATTGATTATTAGGTGCCCGTTATACACAGATGAAAATATTGTACATACTACTGCTGTAGAAGCTGCTGCTAGATTAATAATAAATGAACTGAAAATAAAGAAACCGGATTTGTTAAGAAATATTGATTTAAATAAGATTTTGCCAGCCTTAAAAAAATCAAATAACTCTCCAAACATTCAGGAATCTGCTTTAGATATAAATAAAGTAGTTGCTACAGTCATTGGTCAAAATGTAGAAGATATTAATAATCTCAAAGATATGAGTGAGTGTTTTTCTTAAGACATAAAATCATATTATGATTAATGTATTATAATTTAATTGTTTTCTAGGATCATTGGAACCTAAAGTTAAAAAACGAAGATATTAAATTGCATTTTATCAACAGATTTGAAATTGCAAATTCTTATAAATGTTATTGATTACAAGTGTAATTTTGAGATCAGTGTTCTTAATTTTTATTTTCATACTACCAAGTTAATTGTGTTATTTATTTTTTAATTATGTCATAGTCATTCCTTATAATATATAATATAGTTAAAAGAAAAATATTTGTATGTAATGTAATCAAATTTAATTGGATGTATTAATAGAATAAAAATATCATTACATTTACGATTTACTATCTTAAACTATCAATAAAATTTTTTATTCTTTTACCGGTTTTACCTTAATTTTAGATTAAATTAAGTATGTTTACAAACTAAATCTTTCAATGATAGTTAACACTGTATTAATTGACAAATGTATAACATTACGTGGCATCTTGTGGATTTGTGTTACAATCATGAGAATCATTCAGAATTTAAGAAAAAAAAAAAAGAACAATTGAAGCAGTGGTGGATTGGGACTTGGGACATAAGGGCCCTGTATGCGCTCTATATGAGGGGCCCGGGCTATAGCCTTCTGGTAGAAACGATTTTATGAGAACCTTAGCTCCTTATAACATGTATTATGCTTCATTTTTTTATGTTATTTGTCTATACCTACCTATATTTATTAACGCACAAATAGCTTTTTAAATACTTAAATAAATTTTAAATTAGTCAATAAAAACAATACCTAAAAGATAATAAATACAAATAAATACTTTAAATTCCACTTAATAAATTCAAAATCTTCTTTTTTTTCTCTTAATTAAGTCATTAGTACTTCTTCAACAAAAAATATAGTCATTAATAAAATATGGATAAAATTTAATAAAAAAAAAAAATCATTTTCATCTTAAATTTATTACAAAAACTTTGTTAAAAGTAAATTGGTACTTTTACCTGATTCGTTTATAATTCTTTCAGAGCTGGGAATTTTATCCTTTTCAATACTAATAAGTAGTAACGCTTCCAAAAGTTCTTGTCTTAATGAAGCTCGCAAACACGTTTTATTAGTTTTTAGTTTTGAGAAACTACGTTCACGATTAACTTGAGACTTAAGAACAAGCAAGTGTTAATATTAATTTCTAAGTTAAATATGAATTAGTGTATGCTGAAGAATGAAAATTGTATTTATGTAGAAGGCAAAATACAAATGGAAGACAATATTTGCAATCATTCTCTGAAAATGAAAATACAAGTTTTAAGACTTAAGTAGGTATATGTTATAAACATAAGTAAAGTACTTGAAAATCCTACACATTTACCTGAATTGTTTGAATTAAAATCATCTTCTTATATTAACTAAATCTAAATTAATTTATCTTTTTTGGAAACTAGGATTCCAGTTGCACTAGTTCAGGTTCAGCGTTCACCATTCAATAAAATGTATGAAATTTGTAAGACAAGACGTATGTTAGGCTGGTGCGTTATTGTTTTACACCAAATAAAAATAATCAAACAACAGCTATGGACATGGCGGGCGTAGTGAACAATATTAAATGATAACAATACACGGTAGTTGTTTGTCGACAATACATGACAATGGTTGTCCGTGCCAGCGATCGGCTACAAGGCGACGATTAGAAATAATTATTTTGTTGTAAGCAGTTTATTTAAATTATTTTTTCAAATGTACATGGGGGCATGTGCGATCGCATCCCTTGCCAGTCCGCCACTGAATTGAAGGCCCCGGTGCAAAATCTAGGTACATTCATTTTTAAAAATTGTTCAGGAAACAAAAAACTATCTAAAAAAATGGTAAATGAACCAAAAATTAAAAACTTATTATTTTTTTTTGTAAGAATAAGATACATCAATTAAACCCATTATCTACGGTTTAAATGTTATGTTCATGTCAATATTAAAATTTGAATAGAAATGTTGAGAGCAATGACCAGTTATGTCTAAACGTATTTGGTTTTTGCGCCCAATGAATAAAAAATGGATTTATGTTTTAACAGATACGTCGGGAAATTTAAAAATCAGTTTTTATTATTTTATTTCAACAATTTTTATTGGACGTATTTAGTTTTTGCATAGATCAAGATTTTTTTTCTGAATATTTCTATACTAAAATATCATTTTTGAAAAAATTTGCACATAGCTGGTTATTGCACCAGGGCCTTCAATTATGTCACAACTATGTTTTTTTTAGATTCTGAGTGGAGCCGAGAATATTTATTTTTTTTTTTTTATCCTGTATACAAAATTTATACCAGAAGAAGTGCTTTGATTTCAACATATAGTATCCCATATTTTAACAAATTGGATCAAGATGGTACTTTAGATAGGTCATATTTTGATTTTCTCCATAGTTATTTAATGTTACAGGAAAAACTACCAACAAATTACGAAAAAAACGGGATTTTTATTTCTAATGCTTTGTTTATTACCATAGAAACAAAAAAAAATAAATTAACGATTTTAGTTATTCTGTTGTAATTTATAATAATAGTTATAAAATATCCAGACTGACAAACCATCTATGCTAAGAATTGTTTTTTCGAATACACTGATATTTAGCAAGTTCACAGAATTAGTACTTATTGTTAATGGAATGCGAAGAGCTTTTTATCTAGATATTAAACAAAAATCAAAACCACCAACCATTTTAGACGATATATTTTTAATCGTATGTACAAGAAATTAGATTATTTTTTTTAATTTTTAAAAAAAGATAAAATTTGAGGAAGATTTGGGTATTAAATGGATAGGTAAGTGTTTTTTTGATACAAATCAGCTAAAATTCTAAATTTTTTTTAATTTTAAATTTTTCTAAAAAAAATGATACAATACATTTAAAAAATAGCATTTTCAAAATTGTAAACATTTACCATAATTACTTACATAATAGAATAACAATGTTCATTTAAAAATATTTTTACAAATGGATAGTCAATTATTGCTTCATTAATTTAAATAAACATGGTCTGAAGCGACGATTAATGTCAATGAAAAATGTGAGTATATTTTCTTATCACATACAGAAATTGTTTTCTAAGGAACAATAATAAAATAGAAGTTAAATTTATTTTTCATAAACCATTATTATGTCATAACAATTAGTAATATTTATGTACACAGCCTTAATAATTAAAAACAATTGATATATTATTATGTTATTTAGAATAATTAAAACTTCAAAATAAAAAAACTGACTAAAAATGAGATGGCAACATATGGTAATTTCCAATTGAAATGTACAAAAAAATGTTTTAAGTGGTAGGTTACAAAAAATATTTTAAAGTTGTAAATATTCTATAAAACATTTTAAAAATTGTTAACACACAAAAACATTTTAAGTTACTTATAGTTCATGTTCGGTATGCGTCAATACTGAAATTGAGTCTTTGACTGCATGAAACACAATATTTTTGATCTGTAACTTATCCTCGTGATTAGTATGACTGTCCGTTAGATGCCGGAACTCTTGTGTCATACGAAATGAATGATGGACGTTTTCTGGGGATACAAAATCTTCAGCTACTTTTATACAATTGTGTAAATTTCTGACCTAAAAAAAGACAATCAAAATATAATATAAATTTAATATAAAAACATTATTTTTAATTAAACCTTAAATGAATATCAGATATTAATATCCAATTTACATATGTATTTTATACCTGGTGAGGTGCACCTGCTGGAATGAATACTGCATCGCCATAATACTGAACGATTGCATATCCTTTGATTCCGTATTCTCTATACAAGCGCTCCCTAAGGTACTCATCTAGATAGTGGGACTGATCGTGTATTGGATCGCTGAATTGTTCCAGAGGTGTACCGTGTTCAACTGAGACTTTGATTAACAAATCCCTAATCGAGTCAGCATCTGATGCATGGTAAATATGCCACAGAGCGCCCGGAGTTTCTCCATGCACGTAAATCCGTCTCAATGTCAAATCATCACAGCCGGCTTCTTCAATGACTTGTAATGCTTCCCTTACGTGCCAATCGTAATCATAGTCTTTGCAGTTCTTTGTGATTGCAACGTAAACCATAACATTAACAGCATCTGATATGTCCAAATGCAGGTTTGTGGTGCCAACTTTTTTGTGAGTTGTACCTGCATTACCATAAGCTGTATACATTTTTGGGCCCAAATCTGGTCGAATGTAGCAATCTGGAAGATGAGAAGCCAAGTTGTATTTACCATTACGGTGAGTGTACTCTTTCAGTGGTAAGCAATTCATCAAATCTCGAAATCTATCAGGTAATGTTTCTGCAAAATCTGCCGAAGCCGGCCAGTCTTTTAGTTTCAGTAGCATTACATTGCCCTGTTTATCAAACAACCTCTCCTCAGCATTTTCAAAACCATTCCAAAACTTGCTCATTGGTTGGTCTGAAATTACATCACTAGTGGTACAGTCAATCAAGTCATTAATTTGATTGCCAAAATCACGAGAAAATGATTCTGGATGCCATAGCGAAGAGTTTAATTTATTGCCAACATCGCTCACTAATACGGGTTGTCCACGTCTCCATTGTTCCTGAAAAATACAATACACATTAAATTGTAACTAAAAAAAAATGACATGTAATTAATTGTATATTCAGTTTACACATGAGTGGCTGCATGTAAAGAAGTAGATCTGACCATGTATATGTCTAAATATTTTTCTTTTCTAACAGTTTACAAATCCATCACTACTCTAACTTTTCCATTTATTATTACTAATATTATCTCAGAAGCTCTCATAATTCAAAATAGTATAACATATCTTACATAATTTTTTATACTACACTATCAACCCATTAATTAAAAAATGTATATCAATTTTAACACAAATTCCAAACACTGTGTCTATATAATTATATTGGTCTATAAACTAGGGCTGGAGAGTATTTTAGAATTCAGTATTTAGTTGTTGCTGAAAATATCATTTATATCTATAATTTATATAATCATAATAATTACCAACATAATTTTTAAATAAATAGTTTTTCTAAGTTTAAACATTTTTACTGAATATACGGATTACTAAGGTACAGTGTTGTTTTCAGTATTTACCAAGATAGGTATGGAATTTTTGATAATTATCGATATATGTTATCTGTATATTGGTAATTTCTGAAAATCAGCAAATATTGGATACCGGTGTCAACATTTTAAATACCGCCAGTCCTATTAAAGGTAATGATTTCTTCAACCACTTGACTCAAATACCCATTTAAATTACTTGACTTATCTTTTTTTAAATTAAATTGATTTATGATAACAAACTCTAGTTCAAAACAAGAATTTTTAAGCTTTACATCATATTTAAACTTCTTAAATATTTGCTATTTTGCCGATTTATTACTATTTTCAATTTACTAACCACATATTTCATTTTTTCCAGAATAAACTTATACAGTTTTATATCTCTAAAATTTAGACATTTTCTAATTTTTAATATTCTTAGTATACTCTACTGTAAAAATAAATTCTCTATTTCTATGGAAACTTTATATTTTTTCTTCTGTATATTTTGCTTTCCCGAATCATGCATAATAATAAATTAGTACATTTCTTAAAAATTTTAAAATAATACTAATAAAATATGGAAATATTATAAAAAAAGTATTTTTAAATACCTGAAAAATTGTATAGTTAATGTCACTTTTTGGATCTAATAAACGTAATAGATGTCCTTCACACAGCCACATATGAGGTGGTGCATGGGTTTTATCATCCGACAATAAAGATAATTTGGGTGGAAAATATTCTTTTTTTTTGATGATATGTCCAACTGTATAAATTGCATCTTCAACATTATTTCTTGCAATACTAGTACTACCTTTACTGTCAGATTCAACTTCTTGAGTTCCTTTAGTTGAATTATCATCACAAAACTTATCCAAATACTTTAGATATTGTCTCTTCATTATACCTTTCATTCCTTCTAAACTGTGTTCTTCTTTATCCTTTGTATCAGGAAATTGTTCATAGATTTTAAGAAGATTGTCAAAAATAGGATCAGCAGAATTAGGAGGGAAAATCTTTTCCAATGTTTCATTGCAACTACAATCTAAAGGTATGTTATGAGTATGACATGTATCATGCAAGAGCTCTGAAATAAATTTTAAAGTATTCCCAGCCAATATTTGGGTTATGAAAAGTTTTTCAATCTGATGTTCTTTCTCGTTTGAACAAAGTAACCAAATTTTTTTGTTAAAATTTCTTTGTACAATGGTTTGTTTTTCAATCAGTTGATTACCATCAAGTTTGGCTTTAAAGCAATCGATACAAACTACAAACCCACATTTACGGCAACACCAGTGGTGGTTGAATATTGTCGTTCTACAAACATCACACATTTCTCTAATTCCATTAACACTTTTTTTCCATAGTATTTGCCGTGGTTTTCCGTTATGTGGCAAATTATATTTTAATGCGTCTATTTCATCCTTAACAAACATGCAAAATTGACCCCCTGCATCTCCCAAAATTTTTGTTGATGCTTGAATATCAAAATCACTAGAATCAGATAAGTGGGTATTAGGTAACCACAAACTCAAATCGATACTTTCAACATTTTTATGAGGATCTGGATATCCAGCAACAGCCAACATTCCAGACTTTTGAAATCTTAATTGGCGGAATTCATAAAACCTACACGTAATACTATCATAATCACGTTTGGTCAAATTATCTTTCATATCGTAAACACGACATTCAATACATTTATCAATCTGTGGTGGTAAAGTAAGACAAATACTTTTTTGTAAAAATCTCTCATAAGTCTTTCTAAAGTATTCTATTTCAGATTCATTAAAATAAATATTATGATTAACTTTTTGACAAGATTTTGGAGTTTGCAATGCAATGTGAATCATGTCATCAACTATTCTTTTTTTTTTAGTATTTTCAAAATAGGATTGATCTTTGGGAATTCCACAGCTACAATTTCTATTATTATCATTATCAGTAGTAATTAATTCATCTGAATGTAATATTTTTCTTTTGTGATTTGTTTCTGTTGATGAATCATTTTTATTTAATTGTTTTAAATTATTATCAAAATTATAATCGTCATTAGACAAGTCACTATTAATTTCCCTTAAACATTGTCTGAAAGCATCGTCCAAACTCACTGCTGCTTGTATGCATTGTTTATTTTCTTCATATGTATCATCATATGTATCATTAATCACACATTCAACTAAATGATCTAAACAAGAATTTTCGCTTTCTACTTTGAACACATGATTTGTATTACTTGAAGGTGATAACTCTTCTATGGACATTTTACATCTTGAAATGGAATCTTGATTATCATTAAATGTACCAGATATGTATGTATCAGATAATATTTGATCATTATAACCTAAACAACATACAAAATTCATTATTTTAAAAAAAATTTAGGTTTTTTATTGTATTACTTGTTGGTGATAACTCTACTATGGACATTTTGCATCTTGAATTGGAATCTTGATTATCATTATATGCATCATTTGATACACAATTTTCTAAATGTGTAAATGATTTGTCTTCTAACTCTCCAACAGTTATAATTTCATCTATATCAACAACATTCAAAAATCAATAAGTACCAATTTAAAGCTATTTAAAATATTATTTGGAAAAAAAATTTTTTTTAAACAAATATGTTTTTGGGCATGGTACAGATATTATTATTTTCTAACCGATTTTACGTAACGCTTTGTTTATTATCATAGAAAGGAATAAAATGTAAAAATAACTTAATTGCCACTAGGTATATTATATACAATTAATGGTTACTTTTTAATATAATAATAATTAATAATAATTTTTGATAAATTATCTTCAAAGTGGAAAATATTGAGTAGCGTGCTACGTTTGTCATTTGGTTTCTGTCAGTAATCAACATTTGAGGTAGAGAAGAAAGTTCTTAACTTAAAGAAGTTAAAGAAAGTTTTTGAAATACAAATTTTTTTTTTAAATGAAAATTTAATTTAATGAATGTACTTGTCAGTTTTGCTAGTTATTACCAATTGGTGAATTAGCTTTGAGGCTCAGGCTTAAGTTAGGTTCAAACTAAACTGTGTCATTTCATGTTCCATATATTTATTAAGTAGGAAACATAATGTTTGTAACAAGTTCCTAAAATTTAAATATATTTAACTCTAAACAGTAAAATATGAACTTGGCCTTAGGCAATTGTAGCAAGCGATCACTATTTTTAAAAAATTAATACAACCAAAAATATATTTTTGCATACAATTATTGAATAAAATTTCTGTTTAAACTGAACTTCCTGTTATTTTCTGATTTTATATTCAAAATTGGCTACTATACATAATTTTCCAAAAATAGCAATTTATTTGAGCAATTTTGAGGCTTCTTATACCACTAAGTAATTACATATAATAATAAATACATTACACTTACATTCAATAATTTTATCTGCATCAGAAGCGCTTATCACTTCCGTATAATCGCTCATGACTTTCATTCTAAAAGTAAAATTAATGTTAGGTTACTAATAAGTAATATATATTTTCTTAAAATAATGTTTATGGGTACTATTTGCTTTTGGTTTGACATACATTATATTTCAAATCTATCAGATTATAAGGACCATAATAAAGTTGTTTTATTTAAAACAAAAATGGTACATAAATAGAAGCTTGGTTTGTAACTAAGCAGAGAAAATATCTACAAATAGGAAACTTATAAATCTATTTGAAACATAATATTGTACATAATATTATATTCAGAGGTCCGGCGTCGAGCTGGACCCCTAGGAATTTTAATGTTATCACTATAGTCCGTTACTAGTTAACTGCAAAGCATGAATACCCAATACGGTCTCTACAGGAATATTGCTGAAGTGAGGCATCACACACAATGTATTATCGGCATGCTTACTCGACGTCTGTTTGTAGCTGCACATCGTTACCCTGCGCTTCGTTCAGCGGTAACGTATAGTTGCTGGGGCCGAACATGGTTTTAGGGATTTGCAAGACGAGCAAAACCTACTTCACACGACGGCCAGACATGAACGAGCATTTCTTTCACAGACGAGCAGCATAATATGAGGCTGTGGACGGACGGACAAACAAATCCCAAACGACGGACTGTGTGGCCTGCGGTAGTCCTGATGCACAAGGGACGTCAAACTCACAGCCGTGCGTGGGTGTGTGAACAGTGAGAAAATCACGACGGCGGAACGGTGGCCCGGTCAGAGGCGGTTTAGGAGGTTTTCCATAAGAAATGTATTTTCCAACGTCGTCCTCTCGAATGGTCAATGATGCCCTTATCAACAACACAGTACTTTGTGTATACATACTATATTATGGTATATTATGATCTAAGGTAATCTTTGTGCGGCCGTCAGCCGTCGATCGGCATCGGTCGAGGTGCGCACGCACACTGTTATCAACGCACACCGGGAATCATCGGGATACTGGTACATGGAGTAACAATATGGGAATATGAGATCTCGGGCTTGTAGAAGAGTCTGATATTCCGTATGATCACGATGACAAGGATAATAGAACAAGGGGACCAAACTCCGCTCGTGATAACGTCCCGATATTGGTCGCACGATTAAACGGCCACATGTTGCGCTGCGTACGCTTGGGTCGCTACTCGCTACTTTGACCCGCGTTGTATAAGGATGTTCATGTTTTTAGCGTTTTTTGAAAAATGTATGTGTTATTTTGAAACATAACCCTGTTTACGTTTTATAGACTGTAGCTTGTATGATCAGCAAATTGTGTGTATATTTAATAAACAGTCAACATTCATGAGAAACAAATTCGAGTGTACGTTATTACAATATATCGGTATGAAACCATCGTTCCATGCATAGACGTCTAATATAATATTATACTATACGTCTATGGTTCAATGTGTGTATGGTTTTGGGGTCCGATAGACCTTATACTTAGTGGGTGATGGTGCATCGAAATATCGAATAATATCGGGATCAGACTTACTGTGAACACAGATATATAGGAATAAAATGAATACCATCTCAGTGGCGGATCCAGGGTGAGTTAAGCGAGGTTAACCTTAAATCGCCGTAGTTTTCTTTTGTTTAGCCAATTTTAGAACTTTTTGTACTTTTGCCCCCCCCCCCCAAAAAAAAAAAATTAAGCCTAGGATCCGCCACTGCCAGATATAGTGTCAACCACAGTCCACAGACTAAGATAGAATCTAACTAAACCTTGTCTTAGGTTATGTTAAGTTTAAATTCATATAATAAATTACCTATATCGGCTATATCATAAGGCTGTTGAAAGCGGGTCGTTTTTTCGGACATTTAGACCAAAAAGCAGAAGAAAAAAAATACACTTCCAGTCCAAATTTAATTTTAAAAAAATATTCGAATCCCATATTTATTATAGTTTTCATATTGGCTTTCCTTAATTATGTAGAAACAGATTTTCAATTTTTTTTTTTTACTTACACTAAAGTTAAGTTGAATTTTTAAAAG
This sequence comes from Metopolophium dirhodum, assembly GCF_019925205.1. NCBI lineage: Eukaryota > Metazoa > Arthropoda > Insecta > Hemiptera > Aphididae > Metopolophium > Metopolophium dirhodum. The sequence continues at coordinate 10,456,190 of NC_083568.1, forward strand.
AAAAAAAATGTATTTGGTACGATGCTAATTTAACAATACAACTGATCGAAAATCCATTTCCTACATAACCAAGAAAAAAGAATAAGGAATTTAAATTTATTTTCAATATTAAAATCTGGCTTTTGGTACTGGGTGATTTTTTCTTCCGCTTATTGGGACTTACAATATATTGAAACTTTTTAATCGCAAAATATGTCATGCAACTGCGGACTGCGTACCTATGTTACGGATTTCCAAGAATCTTATTCGTAGCTTATCTAATATCTTTAATTACATAAAGCGTTCGGGGAACTCTTGCACACTAATGATTAATAAATAATGATCAGTCGCACAACACTCAATAGATAAAGAATATTGCCTAAATCCAACCCCTTAAAAATGGTTCGCTTTCAACGGTCAATATATACAAATACCAATAACATACCTAATATTGATTGTCTCCTACATGGTACATTGTTGCCATAGATTAGTATATATTGTTGCTATAAGATCTTTTCAACAAAATGTTGAATACTTATATTCAAAAATATAAGAAATATCCATTTGAATGCGAATACTTGAATGTCAAGTATAGGTATCTCGTCATCGACTAGGTTACTGTAATATAATGTGTTTTGAAATCAATATCGGCTGTGGTGCAAAATTCAAGACATGCTGAACTCTTATTTTTCAGTTAGTCCACAAATGGCAGAAATATTATGTGGGTGCTCATTTCAAAACTGGAGGTACTAATCTTCCCCAAGACACCCTCCAAATTGCACCTATGTATATTGATATATCATTGTACACAAAACGACGAAAGACATTCTGAAAAGAGACCAGCAATTGCACTCAAAAAATTTAAGATCGACAGAACAGTTGCGTTTGTAATTTTCATGGTTGATATACTTGATGAACCCATTGCACCAAATAATTAAAGCCGTTGGTCTATTAAATTTTTTCTTCGGTATGTACTCAATCTATGGATTGAAAATAACATGTATCAAAATACCAAAATTACAAATTCATTTCAACACTTAAAAAATCTCGATATAACACGTATACATAAATACATTATACACAAATATAATATTAATATATTATAATAATTATCATATATCTCCCATTTTGCGGTCTACCGCCATTTTGTACACTAGTTACCTAATTACGTGATTTATACAATATTATAGTACAAAACAATTTTGAATTTTGTACATGAATCTAACTTATCTAATCTATACGTCAGAAACATGTATTTAAAAAAATATTAATTAATTAAGCAATGTGTAGAATTTTTCATAGTTGTATCATTATATTGTTTTTGTGGAAACATAAATTACAATTTCTAATGGGAAATATGTTATGAAAAAAAAATAATAATAAACCTCAAACAATAAGGCAAAAAACATCTTGCTGTTAGTAAATATTTGATTTAAAAAGAGAAAACATTGTTAACCGTGAGAGTATTTTAACACTAAATAAACACATGATGGAAAAAAAATACAGAAACATAACTTTTATATCAGTTACAAATATTTGTCAAAATGATTAATGTTTTAACCAAAAATTAAAACATAATTCAATAGATCTTATAAATTAAAGATCCCCGAGGTCAACACTTTCAACAAAGCCATTTGAATTTTCATGTTTGTCATTTGTTCCTGAATTTAAAGTTTGTTTTGTACCATTTGAAAGTGTATGCTTTCGATATTCCAATAAACCCCATGATACAGCTTCTGCCTTTTTAAGTTTTATTTCTACTTTGGTGGGCAACATGGACACACAACTTGTATTAACGTCGATAATCTAAAAATTAAATTAGCATTAATTAAATATTTAATTTTGAAACTAAAAATGGCAAATAAATACCCCATAAAGTTCCATATTTTTAGAAAACACAGAATTGTCAAAAGGGAAGTTTAGTTCCACAGATAGTTTAACAGGAGATAATTTCACAAAAGAAGTGTTTGGGTCATATTTCTTTGCAAAGATTGATATTACAACCCAGGGTCCAGTCTGATGCCAGTCTAAACGGCAGTTAGTATGTCCTTGAATTTTCTGTAACACATAAAAAAATCATTGAAAATTTTTTACTTTACTAACAAAAGCAATAATTACATGAAATTACCGTTTCTTTAATCCAACAATGTTTTCCTTGAGAACACCCAACTTGTTCTAAAAATGCATTGAAATCGGACGTTTTTTTATTACAACAGGACCAATATTTCATACCCTCATGGAATATAGGTACACCGGGATGATGGTCACAAGTAAGATTTCCTTTTCCAGCACCTTCATAGGCCTATAATATTTAAACTTTGTTAATAAAGACAATGTTTATAATTTTTTTCAAATAAAACATAAATTGATAAGACCTGTTTGCATCCATTGTTTTTACACATAGTACCAATTGGAATATCAGTTGAACTATTTGTCTCGTTTCCATTAGTATTACTTATAGCAGAAGCGGTCATTTGTTGTAAGTGAATAGAGGATATGGTCGGTTTAATATTTATCAATGGCAAATTAGATGACGGTCTCGGTAACGAAACTGATTTTGGGGCATGATATTCAATGACATCAACTTTGCTTTCTTTATCTGGAACATACTTTTCGGGCTCTTTTGGCTTTTTACCATTGTGGTAACCCTTTGTGCAGCCCTTAAACATATAAATATTTAAACACATAAGTAATATTAATATAATAAAGTATAATAAATATAAGAATTACCTTTATATTAAGAAATTCAGTAAAATCGGTACATTTCTTTTTACAGCACGACCATCCCTTGTAGGCATCATGAAAAAAAGGGTCACCTGGATGATATACGCAAGAATCTAATAATTAAAAAAAAAAAGACTGTTAGGTAATTAATTATCAAACAGTTAAATATTTAGATTGAATTAACAGGGGAATCATCTATAAGTACTTCGTACTAAACTTTCAATGTAAGCGTAGCAACTTTTCCACTATAAAGTACAGACTTACAGTAAAAATTATTTATAACAGTATTGAAGGGACCATGACTTATTATGTAAGTAGGTAATATAGTAGTTGCTTAATCTATTTATCCAATAGGTTGTACTATTGTAGTAACCAATTAGTTTGAATGGATTTCTCGGTCGTGCCAACCAATTATTTCAAAATGTAATGCTTCTTACCGATTGCTAGGTTTTTTTCTTTAAGCATAGGTAGAATAATTTTCGTGTTAAAATAAAATAGGTACAACCTACCTTCAGGATTATTGGCTTGATCAAATTTCACAGCACATCCACGGTTATAGCACAAAATCAAATTCGAATCGTCACACATTGTCGGTTTTAGTTAGTATTAACTTATAATTGCTTAAATAGAAGAAGGTGAAAATAATAAAATATAAACTTTATACAATAGACGAACAGCGGCAAATGGCAGTGGAAACGAGGAACATACACACAATGCCAAAAAAAATTGAATAATTGAAATGATTGCCAAAAGGAACGCTAGCTGCTAAGTTTTTAATCACATAAAGCCGAAGATGACAGTGTTGCCAAAAAATATATAATAAACTCAATAAATGATTCCCGACTATTCTCTCATTTAAATGAAAACAAAAATATTTATTTAAAAAAAATAAGTAAAACATAATATAATATACTTTAAGATATTTATGACAAATGAGAGGAACATAAAAGTGAATAATTACATCTATTAGTTACAGGACAACATGTCTTATAACAATATACCTACTATATAAATGTATAAGTCAACTAAATTTAATAAAAAAATAAACTTTTTCTTCCACTTATTATAAATAAGATGACGATATACATGCTTGTGAAATGTATTAATTATAATCAGCCCCAACTAAATCTAAATTTGTTTTCTTTTATAGGTTTTTTTGGTTTTTTCTTAGATAGCTGAAAACAAATTATAACGGAGTTGTATTATTAAGTATATTATGTACTATTTCTTGAAAATAATATGTAAATAATTATATTTACTTATGTCCAAATGAATTTAATTGTATGTTATCTATTGTAGGCATGTACTTTTCATTGTGAATTTCTTGCAAAGGACTAAAATATAATATAGAAGTTTAATAATACAGGATGATGATTGATGAGGTTGGCCAACGATGACCCATATGATATTATGATTATGATTTAATAACGCGCATATGAACAAGTCTCCACCTCGATGTTGCGCACGTGAATGGTAAACAATATACGCTCATTTGCATGTACTTTTTGTCAATCCTACAGATGGTCCTGATACCGCAATAAGACTTCTGAAAACTGATTTGATTAAAACATTCTTTAATATGTCTACTTGCAGTAGCGTACGCAGGATTTTAGTTTGGTTAGGGTTACACCTGAGTAAATTTTTTTCTAAACAGTTTTTAAATAATTAGTTATAACAAATTATAGTTAGTCTCAAATTTAGTCTACATTTAAAACTCTCGAGTGTTCAACCCGGACACATGGTCATCTATAGAGCCTCTTCGGGTCGTAATAAACTTGGTAATAATCGATGGACGATGACACACGATGATACACCATATGACGGTTATGGCAGACGTTTGGCGATGTTCTAAATTAGCCAAAAAACATTAAAACATTCTTTAATATGTCTACTTGCAGTAGCGTACGCAGGATTTTAGTTTGGTTAGGGTTACACCTGAGTAAATTTTTTTCTAAACAGTTTTTAAATAATTAGTTATAACAAATTATAGTTAGTCTCAAATTTAGTCTACATTTAAAACTCTCGAGTGTTCAACCCGGACACATGGTCATCTATAGAGCCTCTTCGGGTCGTAATAAACTTGGTAATAATCGATGGACGATGACACACGATGATACACCATATGACGGTTATGGCAGACGTTTGGCGATGTTCTAAATTAGCCAAAAAACTGAAACTATGACTATCTACGTCTTTATCATATTTAACAATTTATTTTATATCTATTAACAATGACCAACAATTTAATTGACTCTGTATTGAAATTGTGATGGATAAGATTTTTTATTAAAGGAAGACATTTCAGGGGGGGTTAGAACCCTAAAACCCTACCCCTGCGTACACCACTGTCTACTTGAGATCGATCAGGCCACATTTTAAGATATTTCATTTCATTTTCTAATAATCAACATTTTAAATTTCGTAAATTTTAAATATTCAATCAAAATTAATAGGAATTTAGGAATACAATTTTAACAAAGTGGCCTGATCGATATCAACAGTTGAGATCTCAAGAGTTACTATCAAGTACACATATTAACGAGTTTAAATCAGTTTTCAGAAGTCTTATCGCGTTATCAGGTCCATATGTATGATTGGAACATTTTGGTTGAAATAATTGGCAGTTTCCAATCTAACTGAGGTGTTACTATTATTATGTTATTTCGATTTAATTTTCTTAAATAGTTTAGATTCTGAGCGGAGCCATGGATGTATTGGTTTTACAATCATGTGTATTATTTCATCTTTTGTGTCTGTTGTCATCTTTTGGGGTTAGTGAAAATGCTTTGATTTTTAACTTCAGCATCTTGTTTAATGGGAAAGTGTACCTAGTTGATGCTTTGGGAAGTAAAAATTTTAAATTCCAAGTCGTTTACAAAAGCGCTGAGAAAAACAAATTAATTACATATTAAATAACCAAGAATAACGATTTTAGTTATTTTTTAGTGATTTTATAATATTAATTTAATTTACCGGCTACCATATTACGGCTCCTGTAAACCCTATTAATTTTTCATCAAAATGACCTTAGTGACTTACAAAAATTAAAGTACTTCTAGTGGTTTGATTTAAAAATGTAAAGATGTTTTAATTGGCCAACCTAGTCTCTACTTTGCATCGGTCGTAATAATAAAAATTTATAAATTTATAAAATGTAAAATATTTAATCTCGTCAAGAATTTGCTAAAAATGAAAAAGTGCTCCGACCGATGTAAAGTTAACTTGTTTACCAACACTAACATCTTTACATTTTTTAAATCGAATCAGTAGAAGTACCTTAATTTTTGTCAGTGTGACGGCTATTTCACTTCCATAAATTGGTTTTCTAATGACTTTAAATGACATGTGCATGTGTGTGCGTGCGTGCGACCATAAACCAGATAAGAAACAACAATGAAGTGTAAATTGATGTTGGTCACGAGTGATGGTGGGGGAGTATACCAGTCTTGTAAAGTATTTGAGTAAATGTATTTAAATACTTTTATAGTATTTAGGATACTTTTTAAATACTTTTTGGTTTAAGTATTTGGAAAGTATTTTAAATATTGTCTTGGATGTATTTGTATTTGAAAATGAAATACTTTTGAAAATTCAAATAAATTATTCGTCGGTCGTCACTTTTTTTTTTTGAAAACTATTATACTATTTTATTTATAAATTATTAAAATATTTTTCTTTCATAATTGTTGAGAACTCCTGTCCCATAGCTCTGTATATCCACATCATTTATATTTCATTAAGAACTGTTTAATTAGGTACCTATTATTAAAGAATTTCTATAATATAACAAGTTTTATTTTTTTTCATTTTTCAGTATACAATTGAAAGTGGTACAAAAAGTTCTATTAATACCTAGGTGAATGTATCATGACAATTTTAAATTAGTAATTACAAAATTAATTTAGCAAACTAATTTGTGGAAAAGTAAAATAAAAAAAAGTATTTGAAAAGTATTTAAATACATGTCAAGTATTTATATTTTGTTCTTAAATACTTTTTCTTAAAAGTATTTGAAATGTATTTTAAATACTTTCTGAATGGATGTATTTGTATCTGTATTTAAATACAATTTTAAAAGTATCTTTTACAAGACTGGAGTATACACACATTAATAATCATTTACTACACACACAAAGACGATCAGTAATCGCAGGAATGAAATAATTGCCTAAACACAACTCCTTAATAATGACACATTTGCAGGGGCCTTAATAATTTGTAGGTAATAACAATATAAAAATAATATAAAATATCCTAGACTGACAAACAGTCTCCGCTCAGAATCGTTTTTCGTATAGAATGATATTATATCATTGAATTCATACCATTCAATACACTGTAATGATTACAGTGACCCATACTGTACAGCAGAGCGACATCCATTTACCCGCTTTTTGTTTTGTTTTTGATAAAATTGTTTGTTAAAAATACCAATAATTCGTGTAAAAAAGTTATGGCTCGGGGAGAGGGGCTAACCACCTAGGTTCACCCACTTACAAAATGGAAAGTATATAAATGTATTTAACATATTTTAAGTATTTTTTATAATATGTAAATATGTAATCATTATACTAAACTCCCCCCCCCCCTTTTAAATTCCTGTTATAACACTGTAGAAAAGAGTAATAATAACTTAATAACAAGTTAGGTATTAATATACATTATACACACATATATCAATATAATAAAATTAATAGATAAATAAACAATAAACTCATTGAGTAAATAATTGTACAACTCAATTTTATATTATGTTGATCTTAGGTACATCTAGATTTCGATAACATTTATAGTTAACATGTATAGTATATGTACCATTCGTTTCAAGTTTAAACTTGAAAATTATAATTTACTAATTACTTATCAGGTTCATTATTTATTATTTATATTTTTATTACTATCACTACTATGAATAAGCAATAATTATATAAAACAATTATAAACAAATAAAAGCTATATCACCTTTGGTAAACCGAAGACCCTGGCGTAGATAATCCAGATAAATTACTTCCCGTAGATAAAATTGATAACTCGTTTCGAAATGACTGTTTCCTTTTTTTTTTTTAAATTATACACTTAATAAAATATGTACATATATATATTGTAACAAAAATAAAACATTATTTTTTCTCAATAGTTACCTATGTCTCATGTCTGGCATTTTCGGTTTCATAATTGCGGGAGTTTTGTTAGTTTTTGCTTCTGCGTTAATCATATTAAATGGAGTTGAATTTGTTGGAAAAATTGGCGTCGAAATGGATCGGGTTTCTGCAACGCTTGATGAAGTTTGTGGTGTATTCCGCAATGCACTTTAAGATAAATTAGTATTAACTATTATTACATTGTTATAATAGGCGTAAAATAGTAAAGATTGTGTTAATCATGTATAGCAGACAGCATGTTTCCTAACCAGTCTGCCGCGAAATGTCATGATTATTAATAAATGATTTTCTAATCGGGGATTATCTTAAATACCTGATAAATAGTGTAATAAAAATTATTTTTGTTCAGACTTACTGCCTATATTTTTGAAGCAGCATTTTATTCAATGAAAACCAAAAATCGATGACAAATGAAGAACTTGGAAGACCAGGGGGAGGGTATATTAGTTTCTAAGGTATACTTACTTTTTAGCAATCTTTAGTTCGCCCTCCAGTTTTTTAATGTATAATTTTGCTCTATTGTATTTCGATATCTACACATAATATAGTAAGGAAATTTTTTTTATAATAAATTTAACTAATAACTAGGTATGAATATTAAAAAAAATATCTATATTACAATGTACTGATGATGCCCAACTAATTTAATACGATGAGCTTTTTGGAATTTCATCACTTTGAGCAATTTTTCGTAGACTTCTTCCGGTTCTTGGAAATATTCTAAGACTTGTGGGTTCGTTTTAAACGACTAAAATAATTTTATTTACTTATTAAATTTTATATTGAGTTATAACTAAAAATAAACATCAAACTTTATAGTTTTTGTAAAGATGCATATAAAATACTGTCAAAAAATTGATCTTGTTATCATTTATTTAATATATTTATTTTAAATTACTTTTTCTCCTATCACAGTAGATGAACATTTATTCCTACAATGTCTGCAGCAATCCGGTGTCCCTGAAAATTAAATTGTATAATAAACAAAAACTGCAGGGCTCCCCTACCACAGGGGTCATCAACTAATTTCTATGAGGGTAGGTAAAAATTATTAATTTAATTGTTTTATTATAATATTTTCTTATGTTTAAATTTATGAAATTAAATCTGAAGAACAAAAAAAAATATTTAAAAAAATTAGGTATTATGGCAAAAATTTAAATATTAATTTTTTGTAAGTTAGTTCTGATAATATTGCAGGTACACTAAACTGTCTATACTACCGGCTCAATTATTGAATAAGCATTTCTATAAAACATATTATTATTACTATTTTAATCACCCTTTACCTATATATTCTTTAATCTCACGACTATATCGGACTATTGTGATATAGGTTTTAACTTATAACTTTTAAGCCTTAAAGTCTATAGGCTATAAGGGTGAGGGGGGGGGGGTAGTGTCACCCGTCGAGTATTCACGTTATTAAATTTAACAACACAGTAAAACAGAAATCACCGTAGGACTATGTACTAGACGGTATATTATACAAACCGTTTTAACTAATGTCTGTCGTTGTTTTTCTCATGAAATAAAATAGTGATAAATAATTACAAACGATATTCCGTTTGGTCCGATCCGCCATTACTCAGTACTCACCGTCCGCAAAACAAGTGCAGTTCTCGCAAAATATATGGCCGCAGCTGGTCAAGTGAAACTGTTTTTTTTTCTCATTATCTTTGCTGGGTTGAACAAAACACGAGTTGCAATGAATCCAATCCATATTTGTTCGTGGCCAGATTACAAAGCACGGAAATGGAACAGAATCAACGGATAATTTATAAATTTGATGGATGAGGCATTGAAATGGAATCATCCAAAAACGAATTATTCAGAATTTCTGTCTACCGTGCGCGGACAAAGGCGGTCATGAAATTGCATTTTGGCGCCTTCAATTTACAGTGTAGGCAACATTTCAGCCGTTCAAGTATTTTTTCACAATCATATTTTTTTTTAATAAATTGGGTGCGACGTTTAAGAATAAATATGCAAATAGTTTTAGTTAAAGTAATGCTGGAATAATGGCCACACTGAATATCTGCTCTGAATATTAATGGAATATTGGAATCTAATTAAGTCATATAAAATCATTAAGTATAATATATAAGATAATTAAAAAAATATATATTTACCACTAATTAATGATTTCAGTAATTTTAATGTTGATTACAATACTATGTCAAACGAATTGTGCTGAAACTTGTTGTTTAAAAGTTATAACTGTTTTATGTTTAATACTATATTTTTTGATCACTTATACTTTCAATTTTATCGATCAAACCAATGAAGTAATTTACGAATTTTCAATAAAAGATGAAATTTGCACATTTATAAATATGTTTTAAGTTGCCCCACCTTACACAGCGATAAAATTCTTATTGAATCTTTTATAATTAATTATTATATTATGTGCCAAACGCTGAAACGCTGTATATAAATTGGTTAGCGGTCCTACATGGTTTGTACTACATTATATAGAAAGTGTAATGCAAATGTAGTTAAGAGACAAGAATAAATAAGTAAGCATTAAAAATATTGTAAACGAAAAAAATTTATATTTATACCATAGTGTTATATCCTATTATCTATTAACAGTATTAACTACCTATACTGAATCTATAGTAAACCTATCACGCAAACTTAACCGCAGTGTTACTAAAACAATCACCGGAATCCGTAAATTGGCCGTCGTTTACTATCGAACAGAAGTAACGGGTTGTCTCCACACGGGTTTGAGTGGTACTTGTCACGTTGTCTTCGTCACCAAGTAATATTAATGATAATATAAATTGTTGTGTGTTGTCTCTTGCAAATTCGTTTATAAAAAATTGGGTGTGATACTGTTCGAAAGCCACGTAAACACAGTTGTGCCGAAATTGCCTGTACACTGTGCCGGCCAATGGATATGAATATTGAATAATAATAATATTATTATTGTTATTAAAAAATATTAGATGAAAAGATACATTTTTTCATATTGACTACGTACCAACATACTCTTTTTGGAGAGATTAGATTCATTTTTTCCTGTATATATAATTAGTATTATGATTAAAGTATTTTGAGTTGGTTCCGATGTATCATTTAAATAAAACAACATTATAAATTCCTGATTTGTGTGAACAGAAAACACTAATAATAGTTAATTTGTTAAATATTTGTATTTGCACTTGGTATAATAAATTATATTGTTCTAAAAACAACAGTTTATGTATCAGCACATTTCAAAATTAATATTTTAATTATAAGCTTTATAAGAAGCGAGTTTACATGACAGTTTTTGACTCAACTAATAAATAATATTTCCATGAATTACGTTTCCGAAGAAAAATATACCAAACAATTTAGGTCAAATATTTTTCAAATTGATACGAATCTAAACATATAATATTTTTATAACTTTTTACTCTCCTCTCCTTCGCCATAATATGCAATAAACGTGATTATTATTCACTTGACAAAGGTAAATAATCATTTATAAACATTTATGTTTAACAATTTTCGATAGCTAAGAAAACTAATCAATTTTAATGACACGTGACAGCTATAAATAACGTTTATTTTCATACACACAAATAAACAATAAAACATAATTCTAAATATTGTATAATATGTTAAAATATTATAACTCTTAAATTCCGATGCTTTCTATGATTTATTTTTTATGATAGGTAACTAATAACTAATAAGTTATTACTATATATTATAATACAACTAGAAATAAAAAACTTTAATTGAACGATTACCTATAGTGGATACTGTTAGAATAATATAGCATTATAAATGTATAAAGTATAAGCACATAATCTTGTTTTCCAAAATTATGACTAGATTATAGATTAAATCGAATAATCTACTGATTGTATAGTATCGTTATTCATTATTATTCACTAATATATTATACAGTTTCGTATTTAAAATGAAAATAACAAACGTGAATTTAACATCATAAATCATAACTTATTAATATTTAATAACAAAAACTTATTTTTATATATTTTTAAATATTTAAAAAAGGTATAAAATTTGAGATTTGGAATTTTGTAATGGCATTTATCATTATTATATTATTCAATCGTTTTCGATGAGGTATAAATGTGAATTAGATCAAAAGTGGCGATAAAAAATGTAGAATATTAGTATTCAAATATTAAATTGACAGGTTGGAAGAATACATTATTACCAGTCATAGGCAGTGATATGTTAGTATAATTATTATTGTATAAGTAATTCAATAATGTCAACACTCAATCTATATATTAACATAGAGCATATATAATGTATAAATTATATAGAATATAGCGCTGTTCTCAACATCATCACATCTATATATGAAAATTACCTAATACCCTAACCATAAAAGCTATACGTGGATAAAATAATTTTAAAAATTAGTATTGATTCTTATTAAATATTAAATTTAATAAATTTGAATACAGCAATCACTTGGACATTTATAAAAATACTAATTGAATATTTTACTTTGGTTATTATGCTATAAACGCTGCAGTTGATAATTTATCACGATTCACGGTTTTATAATTATTTAGTTCGTGATAAAATCTTTTCATTTACTCATAAAGACATAACTGTATTTTACTTTAAGGTGTTAGTGAACATTTGTAGGTAGTACTGAAGATATATATAAAGATGTTGAGAACCACAGCTATGGAATACTATTGAAAATATCTCATATCTACCTACAATATATCATAATAACTAATAAGTAGTAACCGATTAAATATTAACGATCTTTATGTATAATAAATGAAATAACAATTTTTTTTTTAAAACTTAAACCATCCGCTATTCTCATCTTTGATCTTTAACAACTCTTCCAGAGCAAATGATCCTTTGCGTTGATCATTGTCGTGTATAGAATTTCTAATAGTAGAAAAGAACAACAATTAAAATATTATATTAATTAAAAAACAGCTAAATAAATAATATGTTATGGGTTCACGAGCTTATAAAAAACTTACATGGAAACTCTTGTTGAAGACACGGTCAGTCTGTTCATGGGATAGCTGCGTCTGATGGTCTTCGCGTGTTTCTTCAGTTGTTTTTTCTGTTGCAGCCATTTATAGAAATTTTTTTCGTTTTCCGCTCTCTTCTTCTGCTCTTCTTCGTGTTTCTTTTGCCTCAACTCTTTCCTCCGCCTCTCTCGTTCCATTCTAGTGTTACGCCTCTCCAACAGTTGTTCAGCCGACAGCCCGTACTCGGATCGGAGGCCGTTGTAGCCCGGCAAACGAGGACGTTCGCCGCTGCCGGCGGCGGAGGACTTCTTGATGGTACCTCCACCGCTCAAGCTTGTCGGGCTGAGTTGCAGCTCTTCCCCAACCGTGGACTGCTTCTTTTTGATCACTAACTTCGCCCCCTTGTTGTTTCCGGACTTGTCCGTCTGAAATTCCAGAAACAAATCTGCGTTTGGCGTCTTGGTTATTCGGGGCTTGGCGTTCTCGCCGTTTTTCGCTGCCCTCAGGTTTATGTGGAAGAACCTATTCGCAGACTTGTCGTTACAGTTGTTCGAAGAACTCGTTTCGTCGACTGCCTGCCGATTATTCTTACGGTTCAGCGGTTTGAGCTTACCCTTTGGGTCCATTTCAAAGTAATATGTCACGCGAGCCTTGTTGTTTTTATTTATATTATTATTATTAATATTGTTGTTGTTGTTATTATTGTTATTGTTGTTACCGTTGCTGCAGTTGATCATCTGCTGCTGAATCTGGGCAGACGACGGTTGAACCTTTTTCTCGGATGTTTTTATATTTTGCTTAATTTTTTTTTGCACGTTCCGCAACGATGCGAAACAACCGACTTTTTTCATGGGCTTACAGTCGACTTTCTTGTCGTTCGACGCCCCCGCTACCTGCACCGCACGTTTACGCTCTCCAGTGATTTCCTTCAGCTTGTTTCTCAGCTCCTCCGCATCCAGTTTCTTGGGAACGTATATGTTTACATCACCTTCTTCCAACGGTTTTTCAGCACAGTTTTCGTACATCTTGTATTGCGTGTGAGTGAACAGTTCCGGGAAGTACGTCACCTGTTCGTCAATCGCCGATCCTTGGCGCGTCTTGTTGTTCCTGTCCATGATCGTCTTGAACTCATCCCCGGACTCTATAACATTTATGAACAATGGGTCGTCGGAATCAGACGAAAAACTCCTGCTGAACGAAGTGCTTGAATAAGCTTTGTCGTCTGTGTCTGTGTCCTGCGTCCTATCGGTAGTCGAACTGCATATCACATCGTTTTGGTCGTCTGCATCATCGTCTCTTAACAAATCAATTTTTGCCAAAATGTCTTTATCCTCGGTGTCATCAATCGGACGATCGGAAAGAATAACCTCGGCCCCTTGAAGTGTTTCCGTGCCGATCGACACTGTACCTATAAATAGTATTAATACGACTTATAATAACCCTGAGAATAAACATCATCCATGTATAAGCCCTCAGATAGTCCCACAGTAAATAATATATTAAAAAAATTTTCTTGCTGATTTTTCAAAGGGATAAGAAAAGAAAACTATATTACCTACTGTAGTTAACAAATAATAATATCACCATAATTTAATTTAAATTAATACCTACTATAATATTTAACCCTTAATAAAAATCAATATGTGTAGGTACCTATATATATATATATATTTATTGTTTATAAATTATGTATAATAATATGGTATTGGTACATAGCACTAGAACAGCAGTATGGTTTAATATATAAAACCTAACAGAAAACTACTAAACATGTGTTAGGCATGAAATAAATTATAATTTTAATCTTAAACAATATAAACTGAAATACTAATAATAGGTACTATACTGCACTGTCAAAATATAAAAAACCAGGAGCATTATAAATAGGTAATTTATTTTATTTAGGTTTCAGTAGGCATTTAAAATAATGTGCACTATAAAAAATGTTGTTAAATTTCAACTAACGTCACCATGTAAATTTACCCTTGATATGTAAGTTAATTAATTTTGCATACAAAAGTAGGTAAATTTATCACAAGTATGAAGTACATAATATTCACGTTCATTTCTGTGTAAATTTCGACTGAAAGCGTTATGTAAATATACAAGGGTTATCAAAATAAATTCATTCTGTATGTAAAATGTTAGTAAATTTGTTACAACTACGCATGTAAATGATGTTTGTATACATTTTTGTGTACATTTCAACTAGAAGTGCCATTAAATATACACAGGTAATCAATGTAAATTATTTATACGTAAAAAACATTAGTAAATTTATCATAACTATACATAAGTAAATAATGTTTACATACACTTCTGTGTAAATTTTAACTTCTGAAATACAGTGAAACCTCATCAAATAGCGGACATCTCCAAATAGTGGACAAAATGACAGCACCCTAGTATCCGATATTTAGAGGTTTTACTGTATATGCTACATAATACATAATATATAGGCTTGATTATGTGTTTGATTTTTTATCGAGAATTTCGCATATTCGACGTCCGAGGGCGGCTCAGCACGTCGTCCACTATCAGACGCGGTCGGATCGCCCGCTCGGACGCCCGCAACGGACGTCGAGAGCTCTTTCGGAAATCGCCGGGACGTCAAAACGGTTTAAGGGTCATAGATTTGACTTCAATTCTCAACTCGATAGGTAGGTAGGTAGGTAGGTAAGGCGGCAGTACGGCCGCCGGGATTTCTCTTTTATTTGCGTTTTTTCTTTTGTATTTACCTTTTGTTATCGTATAAATTTCAACTCCAATATTATGTACTTAAAAGTGAAATAGGTTGGTTAATTTCAACCAATATTAGTTGTTAAATTTCAACTTTGAAAGAATGTAAATTTACACACATGGTGTTATTAATGTGTGTTGCCACACATTTAGTGTAAATTTACACATAACATTTTTTACAGTGTGTAGGTACCTATATAAAAATTAAAAACATAATAAACGTTATAAAAATTATAAATGACTTTCGTATAAGTTAAAAAAAATTATTAACAACGCTCGTCCTCTCCCTATACAAATAATCAGTGCTCATTTGAAGGAGGGTTTTACTTCTGTGGACATTTACCGTACATAATACAAGCATGTGCTCATTAAACATTCTATTGTCTACGCAAACACGGAAAACGCCATACCAATGTCTTCGAAACTGTCCAATACCACGACAGTGTTGTCGAACTTGACTTTTCCCGGAACGTTCACAAATTTGCTCTCGCTGGCGTTTGCCAATTCTCGGTTTGCTTCGTATATTTTTGACCGCAGATCGTACGGTTTGTCGGACGGCTTCAGTACTGTGCCAGACGCGAAATACACTTCTAAAGAGTCACACCGTATACATATTAAAAACTAAAATGAGGGAATAGGCCATAAATTAAAAACAAAACAAAACTGTTCAAACAAATGCACCTTTTAATTTAAAAAAAAAAAATGTTTTTGCAATACATTTGAAAACGTAGTTTTATTTTTAACGTATTAATAATTAATATTTTATAATAAACAACAATACTTACTTATGAAATCTTCTTCGTCGTCCACATCATAATCGTTTAATGCAGTTGTTCCACCGGTATTCGACGCCACACGTACTGACGATTTCGAGTCCATAAAAGAACTACTGTTGTTTTCGGAAGAAATAACTCTTGTCGGGTAATCCAAATCGTAAATATCGAACGGTAAGTTTTCATCGCTCTCATTTTCGATGGTTTTTATTTTTTTCTCCGAACTCATTTCCTTCAATAACAAAATTTAGTTAGCTAAAAAATATTATCAATATCAATAAGTCTTAGATCGCTAGTAATCTACAACGATTATTATGATTAACCACAATTATATATTTATATAACTTTAATAAGTTTAAGTGCAGTGGAAATTATTGAATTATCTTAATTTTGTAAGTCGAAAAATGTTGCGAGGTACACATTTTGTCGTTTTTGTAATTTATTTATAAATAAATGACAGTGATATATTACGTTTGAAGAATATAAAACATTTAAACGTTATAGTTATTATTCGCATTTTATATTGAATTGCTGATATACTTTCGTAAATCTTAATAATTAATTTGAACAATTAGAACTATTCATTACTCATTGCTCATTAGTCATTACCAGTGGCGCACTCAGGATTTATTCAAGGGGAGGGGGGGGGGGTGTCCAAAAAATGTATTTAACTAAGTACTGTTTTTCTGTTCTTTTCCTGAGTATATACATAGGTACATGTTATTTTATTTGTTGGGTAAAAAAGCGTGAAAATTTAATGCAAGGCTCCTGATATATTGTTACAATAGAATTTTGAAAAATATTAAAAATACATAGGCACAATTTTTTTATAAGAATTAATAGTTCAAATTTTGACAAAATGTATCAAATTCAATAATTATTTTGTAGTTAAAAATGTATAAAATGTTCAACTTTTATAGCTAAAGATTTAAAATTAATATGTCAAGTATAGTATGTCAATTAATTATTATTATTCTCTCATATTAATTTCATAATATGTAGTAATCTATCTAATCAATAAGTTTCGATGAACATTTCAGGGAAACTTTTAAAAATAAAAACCCCCCTGGGTCATTACTCGTTACTCATTAGTCATTAATATTATTGGGATCTAACATGTAGTTAAGTATTCAAAGACTGGTCTCATCAGTTTTATTTAAAAATCCAATACAATTTAATATTTATTTTTTATAATATAAAATATTTGCTCCCCAAGCAAATAAAGTGTAAAACTATTTAAACGTATTATCTTTGATGAAAAAGTAAAGCATGTACCTATCTACTTGTTAATAATATGAGGTATTGAAATTTACATTTAGCGAGTGTAAAGTTTTATTTTTATATAAAATAGATTGTGTATGAATGTTTGATGAATTGGTTATTGATATACCTATTTATGGCTGTATAAAATATTCAATTTTTTTTGCATTTTGTTTTCTTCAAAAATATAATGCTACAATAAGATAATTTATTAAAAAAAATGTTATTTTTATAATAATATAATATACCAACTCTTATGTACATATTTATTTGTTATAAAGATAATATTTTCCAAATAATACCATACTACATTGGTCATTGACACATAATACATAGTAGGTTGTATAGGTACATATACTACAACAATTTTGTTGCGAATTTTTCATTTGATAAACGTATGTATACTTCGAATGGTTTTATTATAGACTAAAGTCAACTTTCAGGCCTCACTTCAGGTGCAGGTTAAGTAATTTAAAAATAATATCAACTCTATTATTAACAGTTGTCAGTATGGGTATTAAAAGGGTGACTAAAATATAAAAGTCGATGATACGATTTCATCACTATTCACGAATATGCATAAACCTGCAAACATATACTTTAATTGTTGTGTTTATACAAGTAGTACAAAATAGGTCGTGAGCGTGCGTGCGAGCATAATATTATGTGCGTATATTAACGTCGTTGCCTACGTAATTGTGCGTACCTTTACAAATTAGATAATGCATATTGTATACCCACCTAAACCGAGAATAATAATGATTTTTTTTTCAATTCGTGAAACCAAAAATAAAAAACTAAAATAACAATTATTATTTCTCCACTTCTACACAGCTTATAGAAAAAATATCGCGAGTATTCCATAAAACGTCTGTAACTTCAACGGCTCACCACCTAAAAAATCAAAAATTTGATCCATGATAGTTAAAAAACAAAAAGTAGACATCAGTTGTTGTCCATGCATGATATAAAAATAAAATAAAATAAAATATAATAACAAACAATAATAGCGGTAACAATAATAACTAATAAGTGAATGCAAAAACATAGCAATATAACCACAATGAAAAAATATCTTTTAAAATATATTCCATGCAAATCAAAATCAGTTTCAATTTCAGCATTTAGGTAGGTACCTACGTAAACAATTATTAGAAAAGTCTTAAAATATTTGCGATTTTAAATATTATTGAAGTTAAAAATTGTCTATACTTTATAGGTACATAAAAAGTGATTCACCCACAATGCTAATCCTTCATTTATTCTTAAAAAGGAATTTATTGAAATTCTGATTTTTGGAATTTTTACGTAAGCTAGCCTATTCAAATTCACTATTATAATAAGATCATATTTTCAAATACCTACTTGGATTTCTATACAATTAAAGGCATGGCCTGCTGTGATGATATAAACTTAATTTTTTAAAATAAGAAGCACTCATTTTAATTGTAAATAGTTAATCCATAAGAATTTAATTTTAATTTTGATGTTTCTAAAGGTTAAAGTTCGAAATTCAAACGAGTAATTAATGATTTTTTGAACTTTGTGTAATTGTGTAATGTTTACAATTTTACATAAAAAATAAAATAGTTGAAATATTTATTCTAAAAATTATATACTCGTAAAATGTTATTACTTAGTATATTATTACTATAGTACATTAGTGCTATGCTATCCGCTTCGCTGTGTCTGATTATCTGTGTGGCAGTACGTATTTTACAATAATAATAATATATATTTACCTGCATATACCTATAGATATTATATACAATATCTGGAATCGAAAATCACACATATAACCGTTGTGCAGATTTTCTTTTAAGTCAAATCAATCGTCAGACGTTCGCGTCTATTATAATATAGACCTCCAACGGATGGGTTTCGTATATGCGTATGGGTATAGACTGTAGGTAGGTAACCAATTAATATACGCAATTGTAATGTTATCGAACTTCCGAACGAAACGAATACTGTGGCAGATGCATTATAATAAATTTTACACTACAGCGGTGTAGTTGTAATGCCGAGACCGGATGACTCTTCAGCGAAAAGGCGTCGGAATAATAAAATATCAATCTTTACAAATATCTGAGGAAAAAACACACACGTATACACGCACACCTACATACAAAATATTATTGTATAATTTTATTATGCGCACTCGACTAGTGTCAGTGACATTATCGTAATAAAAGTCTAATATATTATAGGAACACGTCTGCGCCTTCTGGAATTCAAACGATCGTCCCAATCGGTAAATATGTTTATCGGTGTTGCTTAGGCAACTTCAACCCCATAACGTGATTTTTGTTTAATGTTCAGTCGGTTGGTTCGTTCAATCGTTCGTATCATTACTATAGAATACGACGACACAACACTATTACGATGATATTGATATTAAATATACGCTCAGTCAGTGCGGCGTACTCAAATGGTGTATAGCCATAAAAGTATGTATATTATAGCTATTATAGGTAGGTTACATAGGCGGAAATCCATTACAATTTCAGGGGGGGAGGTAACATTTTTAACATTGATATAAGTGGGGGGCTAAGACCCCCCCTATTTCCATAGGTCAGTGGCGCAACTAGGGCTGAAATATTGGGGGGGCTGTAGCCCCACCTGACATTACATGAAAAGTAATCCGTGGGGGGCGATGCCCACACACCCCCATATATGTTCACTTAAAAATATAAAAAAATCATACAAACAAAATCAATTATTTATTTACTCAAGTATTTAATTATACCTTATTTTTTAATATTTATATTATAATTTTCAAACATTAACAATAATATTTTTTGCTTAATACCTTTATATTATATATTATAATATATTCCCGAAATAAAATATTACGTTTCCTAAAAATATTTTAACGATATGCAAATAATAATTATTATTATTAGAAGTAGATGTTACAAGTTTTACTTAATATAGATAGATACAATATTGAATAGATTATAAAATAAAAATATTTCTATATTTCTAATATATTTTTAATCCATACATCAAATAAAATAAATAATTATTAATCAAATAGTTAATGAATGTACATACCTAATCAGTAATTTTTTTAATGACCCTAATCTCCAGGACACTTACCACCCTTTAAACTGAGGCACATGCCTCAAATTAAGTCCTTCATCACGCCACTGGTTGGTGCATTCGGGAGATTAAAGTTTAAAATTCTCAATAAATTTCAATAGCACATGAAAAAATAAGACAAAAATTAACAAAATGTAGAAATTTTTTGTTGGGTAAAAAAGCGTGAAAATGTACTACAAGGCCCTGATATATTGTTACAATAGCAGCTAAGAAATATTAAAAATACATAAGCATATATTTTATTTTATAAGCATTAAAAGTTTGAATTTTGAAAAAATGTATCAAATTTAAAATGTAAAAATAATTTTGTAGTTAAAAATTTATAAAATATTCAACTTGTATTGCTATGGATTGATTTATTTAAATCAAGGTTCCACGTAAATAAGTAAATAAATTACTTTATTCACAATAATATTTTCAAAATATATACTTAGTAATATACCATTGTATTCAAATTTAACACCATCCATTACAGTGACCCGCTAGGCCACTTATAACCTAGTGTACAGCAGAGCAACACCCGCTTTCCCAGGAGCCCATCTTTTTTTAAATAGATTTAGTATGCTGTGGCATATTGATATTATACGCTCCAATCACGATGTAGAGAAGAAATATTTTCTCTACATCGTATACCAATGCTCCATCCATAGTATAATACACGGACTAAGATAGAGTCCGTGGCATAATATTATCTAAAATTTGATCCCGTTTGTGTTAACACTGTACCTTCGCGCCATAGACATATAAATTATTTAATAAATTATCAGAGATTTTAAATAACCTTATATTAAAATATTAATTATTATTTAAAATCTCTGTAAAATATTTATATGTCCATGCTTCGCGCCGAATTATCATTATGGTATTTACCGGGTAAATTATTCTTGTGGACTGTGGTTGTATGTGGTTTTCCGGTGTTTTTTTTTGTTCTACTTTCGTTATCACAGAGTGCGGCTGATAACAGTACAAAGTACAACAACGAAATTGTTTCGAAAAAGACCAAACGAAAACAAGACTGACACAACGACAGAATATAGCTGTTGCACTATAGTATCACCGAACTCTAGACAATAACTTTAATTATTAATTATTATTATTAGTTATTACACATCGAGCAAATCGGGAAACTCCGTATATTTTTTAGCATCGTCATTATGTTCCCGAACGGCTTTTGTCTTTTTTAAATTTCATTAATACCAAATACAGACGACAGATTCGCATATTTAGCCGAGGAGACACGATGATCACTAAGTTAATTTTGGCATATTTGGCTATGAACACTATTGACACAAGCAATGCGGAAGAGTTCAAATGCAAGAAGTTTGCCGACGGATCGGTCTATCCATCCAGCACCATCGAATCTACCAATCACAAATTGCAGTACACCAAAGCATTGAGTGAGTAATAAGTAATAACTGTTATTCTATGTAGTTGTTTACATCCATACATGCCTGACCTTAGGTCTTGCAGACTAATATGAGTATATGACTGTTTTTAAAGGCTCTCTTTGTTTTTAGTATCAAAACCAGCTCCTGATTGGAAGAGCACAGCTGTCATTAATGGTTCATTGCAAGAGCTGAAGCTAAAAGATTTTCGTGGGAAGTATTTAGTGTTCTTCTTTTACCCATTGGACTTGTAAGTATTTACCTTGGACTCTGCACCTTCTCCGAGTAGTAATGATTTACATTGTTTTTCAGCACATTTGTTTGCCCAACAGAAATATTAGCTTTCAATGACCGTATTGAGGAGTTTCGGAGGATCGATGCCAATGTTGTTGCGGCATCAGTAGACTCACATTTTACACATTTGGCTTGGGTAAACACACCACGAAAGGATGGTGGTTTGGGTAACTTGTCAATCCCCCTGTTGTCTGACATGACTCATAAAATATCCAAAGATTATGGTGTTTATTTGAGCGATGTTGGTCATTCCCTAAGGTATTATCTAGGTATAAAGCACTGTTGGCAACAAAACTATTTATTAATTGCATTTGTTCTAGGGGACTTTTTATTATAGACAATAGAGGTATACTCCGACAAATCACAATGAATGACTTGCCAGTCGGTCGAAGTGTAGATGAAACTCTAAGACTAGTACAAGCATTTCAATATACAGATATGCACGGAGAAGTATGTCCTGCTAATTGGAAACCTGGTGAACAAACGGTAAAATCAATGATTTATTATGATTATAGAATAGTTAAAATCTATTTCAACTTATATTTTTGATAACATTTATTTTAAAATAAGAAACACATAAAAGAATCTTGATTAATTTTGTTTCAAACTATAATATTATCTTTCAGGATATACTTTTAGGGCACTTAATTTGTTTTAAAAAAAATGAAATAAGTTCTTTTGAACATGCAAATTGTGTGAATATTTTATTCATTTTATAAACTAGTGTTTTTGATTTAAATCTTGTAGCTATTTTTGTTAAATAATTATTTTTTAATCTTAGTAAAATGTAAGATTTGATGATACATTTTGTTTAAACTAAATATTCCTCATCAATCATCATAGGTATTCAAAAATATTGTTAAAAAAAAAAAAACCACCTACCCTAAATATTGTGTATGAAGAACACACTGTACTTGCATAATATTTCAATAATTAAAACAATAAAAAATTGCTATCAGCAATTTTATTTGCTTTTTGTTGTTTAACACTTTTACTAGCAAATGTAAATTCAATCATTATTAATAAATTAATTTGTGCAATTTGTATGTTTCAGATAATTCCTGACCCTATTAAGAAGAAAGAATATTTTGATAGACTGATCGAATTATAACCTACCTGTGTGGAGATCTCTTAATTGCCAAAACATAATTATTTATAACTTATAAAGCATCACAAAGACACAAACATATAAACATTAAATAATATTTTTTTTATTTCAACATAATGTTTTATTTTTATTAAAATATGTCAATTTCTCACCGAGTGTTGATGATAGAAATAATACACACTGACATTTCATGACACATACATGTATTATATTTTGTAAGTATAAAAATGCATTTATTTACACAATAACATGGCATTTATAGCGTCTACAGTATGATATAATAAATAAAAACGTTACTAGTAACATATTATCAAAATACCGTTAATTCGATAGTTGCAGAAATTTTTAATGGATACAATTAAAATCGATGCGAGTACAACATAAATTAAAATTATATTATTATAACACATAACAGTGTACAAAAAAATTTATATATTATCCAGTGTAGTTAGGTAAGTATGTGAAAATATTGGTAATACATGACTGTGTATTATTACTATTTTCCAATGGCATTAAACGTCAACCAATGTGGTATAAAAACAACTATAACAAGGAGTGTGACAATAATAAAATCGGATTTTTTATAATACATAATAATATATTACTCACGCACACATTTCAATTTCCATTCAAATCGATAGTGTCGTGATATTTATTTATTTACATCTCACCAACGTAATTCGGATCTCGGTAATGGCTTGCGTATTTGACAACACACCTGTATATGAATTAGCTATCGCCTATCGATCTTAACACATAATTAACAACAAACCTAAAATCTAATATAATATATATACAAATATATGATACTATTAGATACTAATAAGTATTAATCTTTGTACACCACTTGTACGATTATATAATAATATATAAATTAATAACAAAAAAAAAAATTGACATTCATTATAATTTATAATATTATGCTCTTTCAATGATAGAATATGTACCGTGCACTACCTAACCTGAAGATGTCCTCGCAGACTATTCATTATAAACATCAAATAATCACGTGACGAGTGTGAGTTACATCGATTTACGACGACGCCATGCCGATTAATTAATTGTTAAAAATGTATATAATAAATAATTATCGTACTTACGGAATATTTTTTTTAAATTAAACATATTATATAAAAGCTAC
Organism: Metopolophium dirhodum; assembly: GCF_019925205.1. Taxonomy (NCBI): domain Eukaryota; kingdom Metazoa; phylum Arthropoda; class Insecta; order Hemiptera; family Aphididae; genus Metopolophium; species Metopolophium dirhodum. Next base: position 10,480,836 of record NC_083568.1, read on the forward strand.
AATATTAATACAAGTACTTAGTAACACTAACCTAATAATATAATAATAATAATACATTGAGTTAATGAAAAATAATCGTTGAAAATGCTTCGATTCATGAGATCAGAGAGAGAGAGAGGGAGTGAGCGATAGGAAGGAGGCGGGAGATGGATTTCGACTTTCGAGTAACCTAAAAAATACTTGAAAATAATGAGTCGACCCTTCGTAGCTTTTCGCCATCCGCGTCGTGGACCACTGCGAAAGCATGACCGGCCGGCCAACATGATATCCATACAACAATATCGTCTCACATTGCCCAAGTCGTCGTGGACTTGGCGTATACAATAGCAAGTCATTGATATATTATATGCTTCTTATTGTCATCGTCTCCGAAAACTTGGCCACCGCCGAGAGACCTCAACGGACTCTTTGCCAGACTTGTAACGTCCACTCAAGTTACTCAACCGAGATACACGATGGACAGGTGTGTATGATTATTTAGTCGTTGGAAGTCCAGAGGGGCGGTAAATTATTTTTTCTTACGCACAGAAAACGCGAATCGTTCATTTCCGTTTTTTTTGTACACTGTCGTCATCGGCTCGTGTCGATAAAAAACGGTTTGTTTTTCTCAAAACCGAGTCATCGACAGCCGATACCGAATTATATTAGCCACATAAATATATTATAATATGCCGTCGTTTAATATTGATATACCATCCGTTTTTGTCCAGCAACGACCGACCCGTTTGACCTATCCTACAAAATTCGAATTTATTTTGTTCTCGCAATCTCTCGGGTTGGCGAATTCGACGATAGGCAGCGTAACGTGACGCACGCCTTCGGTATAATATTATATTCAGATCCTCCTCGCTTATCATCCGGAACGGAAACGGATGTTATACGCCTGCCACCGCCGCCATTTAAATCGGGATATTAATATAATATTTTACACGTCAGTCGCCGCAGCAGATGTATCAAACTGCGGCGATATTATTATAATACACGTCTTATGTGATGGATAACGGTGACGACGACGATGACGGCTTTGGTCGTAGTAACAAACCGATCGGTAAGGATATGAATGTGGAGGAAGGGTTGGGGAGGAGGGGGTCGTGGTTGGCGGGTCTCGTGACGATTTTTTTTTTTTGATTTTTTCAAATTTTCGATTTTTTCTCTCTTCTTTGCGTACGTGTTCACAGCGTGAGCGTCGTGTTCGGAGCGCCCGCAGCGGTGGCCGTGTCGGCGGACGCCCACGCGGGTCATATGCTCAGCGACGGCCGCTTCTTCCGGTCCCGCTTGCTGCTGTTCTTGCCGAATATCGTGCCCAGCACCTTGGATACGCTGTTCACGCCCAGCTTGCGCCTGATCGGCAATCCGCGGAGCAGCTGCACCGCCCGAGTCTCGCGCAACAGCGAGTGGAATGCCAACGACACGCCCGCGAAGTTCTCGGCCGCGCTCACCTCGTAGAACTGACAGCCGAACCGCAGCGACAGCTCTTGTCCCGCGTCCACGGCCACTAGCCTGCAACAATCGAGTGCGATTTTTAGTTATGCGTATATTATAATAATATTTATTGTATATATATAATATAGTTTGTATAATATATATATTACGTAGGTATAGGTTAAGTTAGGTATATACCCACTTATGATATATAGACTATTTTAAATTTTTATATTATATACCAAGTAAATCGTACACGGTGTTCGACGTGTATACCTATAATATAATATACATCAGTGGCGTATACAAGGGGGGCGTGGGGGTCAGATCCCTCCCATTGGCTTTGGAGTGGATAATCTTCCATATTGTGTTTAATGTGAATTTTGAATCAATTCAAATTATATTCATTGTTCCTTATTGTTAAATATTTTACTACCTAAGTAAAAATTGTTGACAGGGGGTGGGGGATTTCCATTTTCCTCCTCCCATTTAGCTATATCGTTTCTTTTTTTTTGATCCCTCCCCCCTTTTTAGAAATCATGTCTACGCCACTGATATATTGTATAAGGTGTTAAGTTGGGCAATAACGCTTATATATAATATATTGTCACTTTTTTTCAAACTTTATTTTTGCCAGTTCATTAATTTACAAAAAAATTTGATAACGTCTTAATAATAAATTCTATATCAGAGGTTAATATAAAACATTTAATTTAATATTTTTATGTGTGTTTGAACCATAGACATATTAATATATTAACTACGCGTCTTACATAACCTGTCATGTGTTGTTTAGTGTTAATAACTGTTAGAAACATATAGCCATACCTGAGCACATGATACCACCAAGTTATGATATAGCTGTATATAAATTATTACGTGTGACCAAGGTGGTAATTAGAAAACATTGAGTGCATTAATAATTTTTAACTAAACTACAAGTTAAAAAAAAGACCGGGCTTGTTTTTATGGTGGTTAAAAGTAGTTTTACTGCAGATGTATTTAGAATAGGTATTATAATAAGCAAGAGACAACATTTTTTTTATAATTCAAATGAGAAAATATTTTGTTTGATGGGTTTGCGGTATTCGAACAAGAACGAAAAAGTATTAGTTTTCAAATATTTAAAATTAAAAGATTTTAATTGTTTATTTATGAATTTATATTTTACCCTAAGAATAAAATATTTAAATTTGAAAAACGTGTAAGGAATTGTTGAAGAATCTCTTCCTTTTTCTAATGGTATAGTCTATTTTATATTATTCAATTTTAAGTTATACGATAGTAAAATCAAGATCACGCGGCGTTCCGGATAGGCTATTCAGGTACACAACTGTCGTGACTCGTGACTCCATTTCCCTGTATGTTATATAAACGCACGGCTGGTTAAAATACATGGAAGTACAAGTATTATAATTGAATTATGTAAGCAAAGCGATGTTGGTATAATATAATATTCTTTAAAGACTAAATTCAATTATTAATAGGTAACTAATAATGATATGCAAATTATCAGGTAAAGTACCTATGCATACGGTTATACTTATGAATAAGTTTAAACGGTCTTATGGTTAAATCGTAGTTTTATCAAAAACTTCTATATACAATTATGACTGTATTCTAACTTCTAATATATAAAATTGTATTTTTTTTTTTAATGTTCATCCATAAGTGACGAGTATGGACAATTATTATTGGTACCTATATTATAACATATAGTAAATATTTTGGGCGTTTGTCTCTTAACGTATTACTGCCAATTATATAGGATGGTTACGTTAGAAAGTGAAAGCGGTGTTTCGATTGACGATTTTTATTAGCGCGAATAAATTACCAACCCCGTATGGTACCATTGATTATTTTTATTATATTTGGTGTAATTATACTTGAGATATATAGTGAAAATTGCTCTCTAATTTGTTGTATACATACATGCACACACCCAGAAGCAACAACCGTAGTTTTTTCACCTACCAACTGACCGACGCAAAAAGCTTAATATTGTTTGAAATAAAATATTAGTTCGATATTAAGCACCTACATATAATATGAGGATTAAAATATAAAAAATATGCAGAATTGAACGAATGTAAGCCAATGTAAATATATATTTGAAAGTTCGTTTTCTGCACGAATTTCGCAGCTAATATACATTTCTATCCATCGAATATAATTTTATTTTGTTTTAAATTTTATTATAGTATTACACAAGTCAATCTATAAATATTATCTGTACACGAATACTGTATAATATATAAATTATAAGCGTTATGAATTTTAAAGATGTCAGCTTTATGTCGCGTGCGTAAAGATTATATTATTTTGTTTTTTTTTTTTTTTTTTTTTTTTTTAATGGGTAACCCGCGGCAACATAGGCCATTGGGTGTGGGGAGGGCACTGTAGGTTTTTTTTTTTTTTTTTTTTTTTTTATATTGGGTAGGTTTGGTAGGTTTTTATATTGGGTAGGTTGGTACACGTGTGTGTTGTGTTTGGCAGAATTTCTAATGGGGCACCCGTAGGTTTCTGCCGTGCCCCGGGGTGGGGGGATGGCGGCACTTTATATTATTTTGTATTAATACATTTAATCCCTATATATTATATAATATTATATTGAATATTAATATTATTGTAAGAGTTCGAAAAGCCTTTTCTCGGGCTGTTGACCCGGCTACAACGTCAATATGGTTGTTATTTCCGTATTAATAAAAAAAGTTTTATATTAAACAAGTTTCGTAATTATTTTTAGATTTGTTTTTCCAAGGACAATGTAGGGCGATCGGTACAGCATCTCGTCGAGAGGATTCGAGGGGTGCTGCACAAAGTCGATTCTATTTCGAAACCCTCCGACGGAATACTCTACGCTGTACTGTTTATATATATATGTCATAAACGTGAGCAATGTAATTGTTTTTATTATGATGCGCATTTTTGTGAAACGCTCCGAGGAAGCATTACATTCCTCCATGGTATATGTGTTGGTCTTTTATAACCATATCCTCCGGTGGGTGGTAATTATTATGACGACGGATAACTGAGAGAGATCCATTTACGAGTCTCGAATCATCCCGTTTGACAAATAATTATACGCTCAACAAAATATACCAAGTATCGTAAATATATATAGGTATAGTGATTTTTCTCTCATTTTACACTATCATTTTTTTCATAAGACTTTTTTAACATTTTATTTTGTTACAGAATTTTAATTTTAAAAGTGATACAAAAGGAAATTGTTTTTTTTTTTCAAAGGACAGTTAATTGTTTTTTGAGGAAATTACAGTGCGGTCACGTACATATTAAAGAGAGCATAAGCAACTAAAACAATTATTTATTTTGATATTATTTTTTTGCCGGTTATAAGTATTGTTATATACGAACGTGAACTATTCTAACTATAATACAGTTTAATCCTTACACCAATTAGTGAACACGTACGTCGTAATACGCGTGTAACGGTTTTCGAATAACAATATTAAATTATCACTACCGAAAGAAAATCAGTCCGACAACTTTGAGATCGTCTACTTGGCTTATTATCCGATGCGTTATTTTAGTCGTAACGTGTATCCAAACACCTTACGTAATATATATATATATTTAACGTATTTAAATAGGTAGGCACGTAACTTAGTTGAAAATAATGAATTCATTATTGGAAACTTGAATACAAACAAAACAAAAAGGACTAACAAAATCCGTGATGTTTGTCTTGAGAGTACCTATATGTATATATATATATAATATAGGCACTTCCGAATGTGTATTAGAAATTTAAGAACAGTATAAAAATAATATAATATACAGCGAGGGCCTACCTAATTTAATTTACACACGCGGCAGACGAACCGTTTCCGTGCAATGTTTGTTCAAAAAAACTCTCATTCCTACGCGCAACCGTTCGTCAAATTTAAATAAATAAATATAATATAGAGACAAAATATTATATAGTAGTCATATAATATATAAGGTTGGGCAATTTCCGGGTACGTTACTTGGTATGTATTCCCGGCAATAGCAGGGAATATCGAAAAGATCACGGCACCTAATCAGTATTACCTACATTTTATTGATCATTAGTCATTATATTAATGATATTCAAAAGAATATATAGATATTACAATTTTCGGTCAAATTAATTAAAATAAACCTAATTATAAGTTATAACGTATAAGCATTGTTTTTATAATATATTATAAAATCCATGGTATAAGTGAAAAAAACAGAATAAGTTTAATTTTAATTTTAAATAAGTAGTTTAATCTTTCAATGATGTACAATACCATATTAATAATCAAAATGATGTCATCAAAATTAAATCAGAAAAAGTGTAAGAGTCAAGAGACCAACACGATTCCTCCTTATACGCTCCTTATCTGCGCAGTGAACGGAATATAGTGCACTTTTTAAGGCACACGATTCCGTACGTTTTTTTACCTAAGATTTCTGTCAAGATTTCCAAAAGTTACGTAATTGACTCAGTTATAGAGTTTTATATATTGTGATTGTATACAATGTACGATATTCACAATTAAATACATACTTTTATGTTGACGAAACTTGTACACCTACGTAATGATATTGCCCAAACATGAGATTTTTTAATTTTTTGTATAAAATGTTTAGTTTTTATTTAGGACAATTGACAAATAAGATATAGAATATATAGTATTAATAAATGGCAACATTGCTCGTGTAGTTTTTAGGGTAAGTTTGACAGACTATCAATGGTTAAAAATTGAACAGAAACGTTAAAACAAAAAGGAAAAAACATACGGAATCGTGCTTTACCGAAAAGCCCAACCATGGTTCTACTTGAACTACTTAGCTCAGCAATAATGAATAGTTTAACTACACAATATTGGAACTGTATTCACATTCAATTTATTTGCTAACCAATATTTATTTCAGCGTGGAGCCGTCGCTTTGTATTATTATATGATAAATAATATTTTAAAACATCATTTAAAATCAAAATGTATAAAGTATACCCACTTGCAGTTTGCAAAAATAAAAAAATACTTATAAAAATATACATTTTAATTTGTTTTATATTCCCGGAAGTGCCAACTCTCATATAATATTATGTTCACATTATAACATTATATCGGTCAACAATATTACGCGAGTGTCACATTTTTATTTTCTCATCTTCCCGCTGCAGTGCAAATTCATTAAAAAACCGTTACACATTACGCGATAAGCGTTCTTTTTTTTCTAGAACAAGATTAAATCATTCTTAGAACGAGACCTGCAAAAGAAAACCCTTACAGTGACATTTAAACGACCGAAGGTATATGGTAACGTGTACAGACACGCTATTAGTATTCATATTGTATTATATAATTTTTTACGGATGGTTTAGTCATAATTATTGGTAACCGCCGTCAAAATCACGTGGCGGATGCGGAAAATTGCAGAATATAATAAGAAGAAAACCGCTCGTTGATCATTATCATACGAAATTAGAGTAATATTATATTATACAACAACGATGTAGGTTCACGTCTTCGACGGTACCTGTCATACGCACGAAAAATATTAGCAGACGACTCGCCGAATACGCGTAATTATTGTAAGCGAGGCACATATATCGCTATTAATAGGTCATTGTAATAACTCGGCGGTAATATTATATATTATTGTACTTTTTACGTATTTTTTTAGAGCCATTTTTATTATAACGCAGAGCAACACACGTGTACAGAAACGCGATGTGTGTCATTAACACGTGCAGGTCAGTTGTGGTGGGATGGGGTTGCAAAGCGGACAAATTATCATGGAGCTCACCTCGGTGTCTATAATAATTTTAGGCCAATAATTATACCTAAGGTTAATGAACCGGACAAATTATTATCAACTAACCAGACGTAAAATTTGGAAACATAGGTATATATTGATATATCTAAAGATTTTTCAAACACTAAAAATGTGATATATTTTGTGAATTAAAATTTAAAAAAATCAACGAAGAAGTTGAAATATATTACCTATATTTTAGATCAATGTAATGTAATTTGTATCAACATCAGGAATACTCTAGGAAAGTGCTTCTCAAACTGGGGGCTGTAGCTATATTATTAAGGAGTCGTGAAATATTTATTTTATTTTAACTATTTTCTAAAGTGTTTTTTTTTTTAAAAAAAAATGTTCGGCTTAAAACGAAGTGCGGTAGGTTAATTAGTTAATAAATAACTGAAATATCATTAATCATTATAAATAATTTATCTGTTTGAAATAGCTAATACATGTAATTTTAGTATATAATTAAGAAAAAATAATTTATGATTTTGATTAAGGGGGCCTTGACAGTTTTACATTACATTTAGGGGGCTGGGGGCCCCATGACAAAAAAGTATGAGAAGCACTGCTCTAGGATAACCGTTCGCTATGCCATTATCCTCTCATGTTTCAAGCGTGACCATTAATATTACGAGAACGAGCTGTACTATATATACCTATATAATATACTTGAATATCGCGGTGGCCAATATGACATACGAATCTGGTGATCAAACGCGCATTTCGCTCGACACTACAAGTGACAGCGGGGCTAATAATTAATAGTCCGTCATTTTTGGAAGATTCGATATTAGGGTGAGTGAGCGATAATTGTAGCAGAAATTTAAGAAAAACTAAGGATCGGCTGGTGTGGTTGCACCAAAAGTCGTAAAAAAACGTGGAAAACACGTGCGGCGGGTAAACGACGGACTAAATACGCTCGCACTCAAACCGGAAACGCGGCAAGTCTCACAGTGATGTGTGTATATATTTTTACGTGTATATCATAATATATATCTATAATGCACGAACAGGAAGTCGTGGGAACGGCGGGCGCGAGAGGACGACGGTGGCGGCAGCGGCGGCGGCGGCAGTTGTACAGTAGTTTTCGACGTAATTATAATTATTGTCATACGACACGGGAAGAGACTATATAGAGAGATAAAAAGTATATATATATATATATATATATAACGTTTCATGTAAGTATAAATAAGAAACCAGAACAATGAGACACGCGAGGACGCTGTTGGCCGCCGCCGCTGCAACGTAACACGCGAGAACGGAGAAAGACAGAGCAGACGAGACGGTGCCGGCGATTTTCATTTCGCCACCTACGCGTAATTATTATATTTTATTGTTTACACGTTGGTAAATAATACACAATATGATATATATATAATATATATATATGTTTAATGTCACCAATAGAGCTCACGTATCGTCTTACGGCTATTCTTGCAATATTATAACGACGATCGCGCGCGCACTACCGAGACGCTATTTACGGGACATATACATTATGATAACTGCGAACGTTTCCTAAGTATAGTGTATACTGTGTACATATTATTGCACTTTCGTGTTTTTAGGCGCACTTATAGTTTATACCGTTCCGAACACACTCCACAATACGATTTCTTTCCTTTTCGCGGCTCGATCTCTCTCTCTATCAATATCTTTCTTTATTTGTCTCTCCCTCCCACCTACTCTCTCTCTCTCTCTCTCTCTCTATCTATCTCACACACACACACACACACACACACACTCTTTCTCTCTCTCTCTCTCTCTCTCTATGCCTCTCTCTATCTACCCACCCCTCAACTCCGTCTCCATTATATACACGCACGCAATCATCCGTAACAATTAACTACGAATGTTATGCAACTATATATATATTATATTATATTATATTACTTATAAGCTTATTAATAATGCGTTGTTGTACGAGATTCGCACGCTTTACCTGGAATGGTCCAAGTCCCTCTTGTTGCCCAGCAACAGCGTGGCGAAGTACGACGGCAATTTGTGTTTGCTCAACTCGTCCAGAAGGTATTGAGCCTCGTTAAAACTCGACAGGTCCACCACGCTGTAGACGATTACGAATGCGTCGGCCCATCGTATGTGATCGTACAAACAAGTGGTCTGCACAAAATAATAAAAAGAAATAAAAAACGTTAATTTTATTATAATATTATAATATACTAATGTATTCTATAATGATTGATACGACTGTTATTGTTACAGACACGAAATAATATTGACAAACATAATAATATGTAACAGATATATATATATATATATGTCGACAGTATAGCGTTGTGTAATATTTACAGTAGGATTTGTACATTTATGCTACGTTTGATAAATACGAATTTTCTTATCGACACGCCAAATACGTTTTTTTGTATTATTCAAAGTGTGGACTACTATTAGATTGGTAAATCAGTGATAGTAGAATTTTTTAACTGACGAAAATTATAAATTGAGAAATTATATATCTTTTTCAAGTAAGATAACTCAAAGTATTTCCACAATTGCACTAACTATATTGCGTTTATTGTCTATTATATATTTCGTATTCAATCATTTTCATATTTTTATTCCATGTTTATTTTTTATTTTTGTATTTATTCTTCAATATGATATTAGCCGTATATAAACCACTTAAGAATATTAATTTTTTTAGAGACACCTTGTATGCATTTATAGTGCTTCACGATCTATCGTCGAATTGAATAATTGTTATTGTAATAATAATAATATATGCGGACAGTGTAATCATTTTTTTTATTGTAAATTCGTATTTTTATGAGTTGTACTTGTACACCAAAAATTTAAACCAAGGCCGAGCACATTTCAACCAATTTTCCTGGTGGAATTGTGACATTTACTTATAAATTATGGCGCGTAGTATAGACTATAATATTAAAGTGTATTAATAATTATTATTGCTATTATTATGAATTAATATATAAGTTAGGTATGTTTCGGATATAAATTCCACCTGTGCAACTCTCTAAAATAAATACTGAAACGTCGTCGCCTTAAAAATGTTCATTGAACCGAGAAGTATATAAAATACTCTGTTTATATTATATGTCACATAGGCGTGCGCACGGGGGCAGGTTGAGAGCAGCAAAATATGTGTAACAACACTGATTTTTTTTTATAGTTGATTGTGGTAGCCGATTATTGAGGGACGCAATTTGTATTAAATTTCTAAAAACAAAACTATAATGTTATTTATTTGCAGTAATCACTGCTGCACTTCGGAATTTGGTGGTTATGGTTATATATTTGAATAGCACTAAAAACGGATGAATATGTATGGAAATAATATATCCTTAAATATCGTGATACGCGATAAAAATTACAAAACATGCACAAATAGCCACTAACTATAGTCAAAATGTGAGATTTTGTGAATATTAACGCAAAAGATAACAAAAATAAAGTAAATAATAACTCAATTAACAAATAAACAAATTAGGGATCTATTTGAAATTAGATTTAAAAATTAGACGAATGAATTGAAAGAGGAGAGTCGGTTGAAAAAAATTTTAAACAGTTTTATGCTTTTAATTATTTTAGGTATTTGTAAAAAAAATGAAAAATACAACAATTTGTTGTACTGAAAAATAATATTATGTATTGTATTTATTATTTTTGTTATTGATAGCTATTAAATACAATATATTGTATTTATTATTTTTGTTATTGATAGTTATTAAATACAATATATTGTATTATTGTATAGTAGACAATATTTTGTAAAATCGATTAAAATATATTTTTAAATTTCATTGCTACACCTGCAGTACAGTAAGAGTACAGAGTAAAAAGTAAATAAAGGTTACACTTTTATTAAAAAACATCACAGGTCCATAAAATATTATATACCTGATATAGGACCAGATTGGTCTTGTGCAATGGAAACCTAATTCCACGGGCCTATATCAGAAACACGAGTATGAACCTATGATGATATGTCTATTGTGTTAATACGTAGATATATAGGTATAATATATTATGTTGTACAATATTAGATTATTATTATGTACAAACGTGTCAAACCTACTTTCGCGGCTTACGGATATTCCGTTTTCACGGTGGTACACTAATCATTATTTTCCCTTGTCTAATTCATTTGTGGGATATGATTATTGACGAATGTGGTTTTTTATAATATATATGTATACCTATAACTATCTTACGCAACTCAACGACCTTGGTACCGTACGGCCATATACCTACATCACAACAACCGATATTCATATATATTTATATATAACACGGGCTACGATGGAATACAATGAACAGCAGTGTAGGTTAAATATAAATTATAATAATAATAAATTACGAGTGCATAGAAAAGTTTTTCACACCCTTCCGCAGTCGAAAAATTATACGATCGTCACCTCTTAAGTAATATTTAATATGTATTATAGTATCATAACATAAATTATAATACCCACAACTGGGTACACATCAAACCCGTAAAACAAAATCTGTCAAAATCATATACGCGATCGTATATGACGTATACGCGACGTTATTATTACACCCAAGTCTATATAATATTATCATGTTATAATATTCTAAACAAAACATACATATTATATTATATAGGCGTGCTATGCGTCTCCATATTATGTCAATATAATATTATTGTTTAGGTATATTACAATATAACGCGCGGGATAATAAATAATTAAAAATAGGTATAGGTACATCGTATATAAATATCATACACGTCGCAGATCCACAATAACGCGACGGCAGACAAAACGAATAATATGATTATAATAATAATATTATCATCGTCACAATACGAAATAAACAACGAGAAAAATGCCGAGCGCGGACATAAAAAAAAAATTAAAATTAAAATTAAAATACGAATAATATATGAATTATGCCGTGGGGGCTCGCTGCCGTCGCGGATCGCTAATGAAACGAGACATCGCGTGCGTGTACATTTTTTATCCTTCTCGTTTTGTTTGTTTATTTTAATCAGCGGAATAATAATAAATATTATTTTATCATATTATTATTTTCATTATAATATCATATTATTATTATTATTATTATTATTGTTGTATGCGCTCGGCGCGACAATAGCAGTATGTTCGGCGGAACTATATACCTAGTGTGTATATATATAGGTGTACATAATAATATTATATTATTATATTATGTGCACGGAGAACCGGAACAAATCGAAACGAACAAAAAATAAAAATCGATTTTCAGTTTAGACGTACTGTGATCAATACAATGTAATACTATTATCATATACACAAGATACTGGTAAAACGACTATATACGTATGATGCGGAGGTGGCTGCAGCGACAACGACGCGATTATAAAGCGATGTTTTTATATATTTTACTATAAAATACATAATATATTATTATAATAATACGTTGATATTCCTACATCGACCTTGACTAAACGCGTATACACACACATCGTCTCGATTCCATTATGCATATATACAATATATATTATATTTTTTATTATAATATATATTAGCATATTACCCATAGAAGAAACCCATATATATATCGGCCATATCGTATGTGATGCATTTGACGAGCGGACGAGTCTCGCTCACGATTTCTCGATCGAAATATATCCTCACCATATTAGATATTAGGCGTGTTACAACTAATATTGCCACAACTCCCGGAGAGTATATTCCAGATTCCTCTAATTATATTATTACAACGCTTTATTTATTTGTTAAATCTCGACGATTTTCCGTTTTTGTTTTTTTATCCGTTTTACCACTATACTACTATAGTATTATTACATTAAATACCGGTGTTTTTATAATTCCGGATTCTCTGGAGCGGCGCATACGAAATTCAAGAACGGCGACGAAAGCGTCTCGGCAGAGCGCCAGACGGAGAGAGATTCCATATTAAACATGGAATGTTAGCGCGGATGCTATATTACATGTTATAATATTATTATTCCTAAATTCCATAATGTCGGCTTTTTTCTGTTTTTTCTCCCGTTATTTTTTGCGAAATTTCTGAAACCATAATATTATGAACGTAAAAATGACCTTTTCCATGTGAGTCCCGCTAACAGTTTTCGATGTAATATGTTCTACAGATTTATGTTTTCTGAGGCATATATTATTATATTATATAGGTCACATATAATATTTTGTGAGCCCAGATAGTCACTCCTCGCCGCCACTCTACACTTAATCTTTTAAAGGATATGAAAGTTTAAAAATAGTATAATAAACAATACAAGAGATGGAGAAAATTTGGTTTTTTTTCTCCTAAATTATGATTAGGTGCAGTAGTCATGGTTATGTAATTATCACTTGAAACGGTAAAAAACGAAAATCATCATTAAACAACGAATGAGAAAACCACAAAATATGCGCGTTGAATGCGATCACAAATCAGGATTAAAATATATAAATATTGCATATTATATTTATTATACACCGACTGTGCAATTATCATAATATTTTTTTCACTTTTGATTTTGTTATACTCTCGACCACCGCAAGAAAACGCGTATAACATCTGCAAACGCGTGCTATGTAAATATTATATATATTATACACTTATCGCCGCTTGTCTGTCCGGTCATTCCGCGATTTGATAATGCAGCCCGTCATACGATACGTCCATTATAATAATCTATAATATATTAATATCATTATATTGGGTAGGTATTATTATTATTATTATTATTAAATCCGATCGTTTTTACGCGCGGCGGTCGTCCCGTCCGATTTTGCCGACAGGTACGAATTATGTATAATATATTATATAGTATTTAATAATAAAAATATCGCAGACGGGATAGAGACAGACGATGATCGTCATAATATAATATCAAAACAGTAATACGATTATGTATACTGCCGCCACTGTGCCGCACGCAGTAATACTATATCGCCCGTGAAGGGGCACGAGAAATTCGAGTTTTCGATTTTGAATTTTAGAAATGACGACAGGAAAAAAAAACCAATACTTGTAAAATATTAAAATATCGAATATACGACACATTACGCGCTTTCTCTCAAGCCGATAGCTGCTCAATGATGACACTGCTGCTGCAGCAGGAACTACCGGTCGCCGCATTATAACTCATAAATTTTTTTCATATATAAATTGGTTTGGACGAACCGTGCAGCAAGTAAATGACTACGGGTACGCCATCGTTTAAATTTTGTTTCCTTTATTGATTTGCGGAGAAATGTAGATATATTTAAATTTTGTTTTGTCGTTATAAATTCAGAGTTGTTACGTAACGGCCGACTACCCATACACATTTGCACGTAATATTCTTAGCTGCAGGTGTGGTGGGTGTTGACGCAACAACCGCAGTTTGTTAAGAGCAATTCTTAAATTGTCCAACTATTTTGATTTTCATTCGTCATACAAGGCATTATAAGCTGGTACTGCAAGACTCAATGTATAGGTATAGTCTGCAATAATGCATTTCCACCGGCTTGGTACATTGAATCACAGATATACAAACTAGGATACTTGACAATTTTTCGGGTTTTTGCGGACGCAATGCCATTCCAGTGGACCAGTACAAAGTTATTAGTAATAACTTATTATACAAACCTACAGTAAAATGCAGACTTTGAGAACTTGTTCTTTGACAGAGGCTTAAAAGAAATAATGAATATCATATTTTATAGTTGCCTATATGAGTAAGTGATTTTTATTTGATGGAGAGTAAATTATGTACACATAGTACAAAACATATAAACATATATTATACCTAATCCACTACGCGTATATAATAATATTGAATAATTCTGTTTATTATGTTTTAATATTAAGCTATATTGTATTATGAACAATGTCCACTATTGGACATTAAATAATACAATTATCATATTATATCAGCTGCACAGAGGTGCACAGGGCTACTTAAATTGATCTGGGACAAGGCTCCTTTTGAGATACATTAAGTATAACAACCGTGAATTCCATATTCCCCTCACCAAATTGATGTTGATTATTGTTAAATTGTTTTTATGTTAGTTTGAATTTCAGTGTGGATTTGGGGCTCTCTTGCATGGATATAGAGAAATAATATTATCCTTGATAACCGATCAGGGGCGTACCCGGGCATTTTTCAAAGGAGGGTCCAAATTTTTTAACGTGTAAAAAGTATACAACCAGTGGTTTGGACAGTAATAATTTGAAAATTCTGTCGATAAATGGAGAAACCAGACCCGACCCCCCTCCCCTTGAATACGCCACTGTAACCGATCTGTTTCATAATTTAGTTATAATCGTGATAAATTAAGAAAATCTACTCACAGTATATATTTATCCCTGTGAGTAGATTTTCTTAAATGCGAATGGAATCAACAGTTTCATTGTCCTGATTGGTGCAGCTCGTGGATAAGCTTTCGCCACGTACACGAAAATGCAATTACATTTTCCGTTTGGTAATCATATTGTGATTTTGTGACATTTCTTTTGATCTTATAAATCTCAAGTATATCATCTTTAACGAGGTCTGTACAGTCAATAGTGTTGATGTCCACAATAATAATATAATAATAGGGTATGCGTATCCTATATGCGTATAATTCTACTTAAGTATATGGTGTATAATTTTAGTTTGTTCAAATTTTAATTTTAATTACAGCAATTTACAGTATAACTGGCGATCCCGTGTCATCGAATATGTATCAATATTCTGATCGCAATCTATATATAATATTATGTACGACGAAAAGAAAAATATCTGCTTCAACTATATTATTTCTCGATATTAATTATTATGCGTAGATGTATACACTATAAGACTTCGCTCCGCGATGTCAATATTATTTACTTAAAAAACTTAATGGTTTACGATTTACCTACGTCATATTATATACATTTTCTTAAGGTACTTATAGAGTGAGATATATTTCTGACGTTTTGACAGCGGCCCATCAATGTTACACGGAAAATATTTCTTCTATTGCGTGGTATTAATATTTACCATACACGTATATTATAAACTTTTTTTGAAACTGTAACAAATCCAAAGACATACTACCAACTTATATCAATTATAACGTGACCTGTAATACTGACTACGTAGTATATAATAAATCGTGTTCAATAAAAATAATGTCATAATTATTTGCGTAACGCGATAAATACTGCATGTCAAATTGAAAATGACAATTTGCGTCTTCGAAATGCACCGGATCAGCGTAATAAAATATAGTAATCAACACTTTTTAACACTTTGCGTAGTACGTTTGTTACATTTTCTCATTAAATTGTCATCATAATATTATACCATCGCTATATTATCATTGCGCTGTGCGACATGATCGCGGTGAAGTGTAGGTAGGTATATTATAATTTTATGTACCTAACAAACTATACTTAAACTGCGCAGCACACGTGAGTCGCACGACTCGAAAATTACGACACGTTTTTTTACAACCGGCTCATCTGCACGGTTTCCGAATCCACCGCATTATATATCACTTATCTTAGTTATCACCTATTTATGGCTAACATTAAAACGCATAGTATATAATATCATATGCTCACATTTAACCTAACCTTCAACACGAGTTCCTTCGACGTATGTGTATAAGACGTGTAGAGGTCTATTACAAAGGGATACCGATGCGCCGTTTATTATATTTCTGTTATAATTATCAATAAAAAAAAAAAAAATGATTTTCTGTTCGTAAACCGCAAACTTTCTCCAGCACTGCGGCCTATACGTGGAGGTGGTGGGGATCTACATCGTGAATGTGACGAGCGCGGCTTTCAAAAACACACACGCGCCGCCGTCATACACGAGTCTATCATCAGTCATAACATCCATAATAGGTATATAATATAATATTATATTGTTGTGTCTTTATATTGTTATATATTAATAAATAAATAAATATTATTGTTGTAATAATATAATATATTATAATACCCGCTGGCCGGTGCTCGCGCACACGATACGGACGGGCAATCTATCATATTCAAATGTATAACTTGTTGAAGTTCAATCTATATCGTTCGTCCATATAATATATTTATATTATTTATGTGTGCACGTGTGTCATACCGCTGTAGGAATACACAGTATCTACTTATATGCTGATAAATGATAGAAAATAAATCCACACGAATAATAATAATAATATATTATCATCTCGACGCTCGCGAGTGAGTTATAACTATATTAGCCTTTCAACGTGACGTATAAACATACCTATAATATAAAATGTTATTACTTATTATTATAATATATTAACAAAAAACAAAATATTATAATATTTTAATATAATAAACATAATATATTATGCGTTTAAAAATAAGACTATACACAATTTTATATTCGTATATATCAGTCATATTATATAAATTATACTCAAAATTACAAGCGATGTACCTTTATTATAAAACTTTTACATTTATGGTTTTATTGATTGACAAATATTATTATATGGCACCTAGAAATATTTTGTATTATTTTAATCGTTGCTGCACCATTTTACTGGAAAGCGCGTTTATACGACAATATTCTTATACATTTTAATTTATAATACATAAACCGTGAACAGGTCAACCTTACAATGTTACAAATAGGTATAATATAGGTAGACATGAATTAAAGTGTACGAATCGTGTAGAGAATATCGTTACGTTTATTGATTTGAAATATAATAATTATTAAATAATAATTGCATATTGCATTATAACATATTGTTTACTGAAAGTTGTTACCCATAATCACCGTGGCACGCGCAATGCGTCGCACGTGTATCTGGTCCAGCTTCACCGTGATACGTGTGTCGTGCAAAACATAACATATAATGTAAAACGTACGCAAGTATTACGTTATAATATGTACCGCTATAAAGAAAGATTGCCAATATAAGCCTACAACAAACGATTATATTTTTTATCGGCGAATTGGTCAAGTCGTACCTACTGTTTTGAAACAACCCTTAGGGTTGCGGTACACCGTATATGACGTCGCGTATTGTAAACACGCGGTCAATCGAAATTCCTAAACGATTGCGTTTCCGGCTTGGGAAATCGCGACTTACACTCAGCTGTTTCGTACATATTATGATTTACGTTTTCCGTGCGTAGTGGCGTTATTCGAACGCGGTTGGTGTGTGACTGCAGTAGGGTTTATATGACTATACTCCAATTTGAATTTGAACTCACGCGTTCAAATTAATAAAAGCCCATATACTTTTCGAACACGGTGTACGTTTTTCCCGAGCACACGTCGACATTATTACAATATTATGATACTGCTTGCAAGTATTATAATTATAGGCGCGTGTATCGCGTCATTATCGTCAAAATAATATCATATTTTTAATGAGCAAACAACAATGGGGCGGGGGTGTTGAACCTAATCAATAGACAGTTTGGAGTTCAACGAATTTACGGTGTACAACCGTGTGCAGAGTGTGTGTGTTTGCACCGTGCACTGCAGAGGAACAAGGTAGGTAGGTATATATTATTATTACGCGTATATCGTTATATATGGCATTACCTATGGTAGTGGTGCCCGGAGGTCCCGCATGCAGCATCCCGCGAAATTAATAAATAACTGTATAAGGACGAGCGCGTGGAATCGAGTCGGATCGGTTTTTGGACCGAAGGCCATTTTATCGAGAGCATTGTTATCCGCTGTCTTTCTTTCGTATTTTCTTTTCACTATACTTATAATTCACGGTACACCTGCTGTATGATAAAAAAAATAAATACGTCGCGCTCGTGTATAGGTATATTTAGTACCTATATACATATATGTATTCAGTGTTGTCTCGAGGACGGTCTAACGAAAAATATAAATTATGAAAAGGATAAGTAATATAAAATATATATTTATATACATCACGCGTCGCGAATCAATAAATGTGTTATTACGTATTATTTGTACGCCTCGCAAAGTCAACAGGTTATACTGTGCAATGTGTATAATGTATATCAACCTATTACGACGGTCATCGGACATTTTCCTCCCTAAAGTCAGAAAAGTGGAAATTTTTTTCATGCATACATAGTACACAGACTTTCTCAGTTTCTCCTCTCACGATTATTTATTTCAAATTTTTATGTTGGATTCATTTTTGAATGTCTCTTACAAATTATTGTCCGGTAACATGTGCATCGAACTTTAGGAGTTTCAGTATCAAATTTAAATATTTAATATTGTATTATAGGTATAATGCGTAATTATTTATTACTTGATGTTTACTATAAGAATTCGTGAGCATGATAGGTTCTAAAGGAATAGGAGTAGTGTGTATATTTATTTAGGTACCTACGTGAATCATTATGTTTAATAGCTATATAGGCAATAATAACTATAGTCTATAACATAAATCATGATACATTAATGCGTACAGATATTAGAAACATTTTTGAAATGTATTGGATTAAAGTCATGGGTTTAAGCTGGAATATGACGAGAGTTCAATGTCCTATCGTAAGTATATATGATAAATATGATAAATATGATATTATATGAATTGTATAATATGTACGTATAAATATCATTTGACATTTAATTAAATGTATAGAAATGAGAAATGGCACTTTTACGATGACACTAATTTCAACCGCCAACCATATACCTATTAAAAAAAAAAACCTCATCATATTATTACATTTAATTAAAACACATTATTTAAAACATGTACCTAAGTGATTTGGGTTTAAAAAAATACATTATATCATTAGTTTATTATTATATAGTATAATAAGATTTTTTTATTTTTTATTAGAATACATTTTGAAGTTATATAATTGTATAAGGTATAAGGAAACTTCCTAAATTCAGTGTATACTGTATACATAATATCATATGACTCGCATCATTAAGCGTGTATTATAAGCTTATTATACATCGACATATCGTGTACCAGGTTACTGGTATGATACTGGGAACGCGATCGAGTGTGATCTAAATATTACAGACGTGGGTCCAAAAGTAAAGGCAGAAACCGAATAACGCGTTAAATATACGTAGGTATATAATATTATAGTTATTGTCAACCACACGTCCTGTATGATTATATATATAAATATATAATGTTATAATAGGTATAATATGGTTATATAGTTATGTGCGCCCCTGTTACCCACACGTACATTATTTTACATTATTACCGTGTTAATACAATAATATTACCGGCTCGCACTATATATAGATACTCTGGTACTGGTATCGTCGTTGATAGGTGTCGACGGAGGCTGTGGTCGTATACAACAAGGGGCCGCATGATTAGTGAAGATATATATAATACGATACCGTACACAGGTATGCGTGGCAAGTACAATATGTTCAACAATAATAATATATTCTTAGCGGTCATTAGTGCGTTATTATTTTTCATTCCCCGAAATGTAAAAAACGGATAAAGAATGTGACGCGCACGCCGCCTGTACACAATACAAATAATAATATGATATTATAGTGTACGATATAGGACGTATAGGTAAACGGGTATAAAAGGTCGACGAATACCATTGCACAGTATTGGTTACCGGGTTACGGGTCGTCGGTATATTGACCGTGGAGGTGAAAAAAAAAAACACCCAACCGAAAGTCGTACAATATAATATTATACTCTTCGCGCGCGCGGCAGATCGTCCGTTGAAAATCGTTACCCGATCGGACACAATATCTCGTCTTTTCTCACAGCACGCACGCGTACCCGTACACGTCATACTTATTAATTATTATAATACATGATATTATACTGCACGAAAACGAGTGCGTGTGAAAGGATATTACCTATATATTATAAATTAACGACGAACGGACCGCGAGTGCAGTATATAACGACGAAAATGTTACGGGTCGACTCACTAACGCATACGCACACCGTTTGAGGTTAATACGGTAATAAATTCGAAAACGACCACTATTGGGCCGCCGAGGGCTAAACACTGCACGTCGGGGGCAACACATTATATTATATTATTGTGTACTGTACGCATGCCGAGGTCAGTAACACACGAGAGCGCAGATACATCGGATGAATCGATTCATTAAAATATGTATATATGTACCTATAAATACAGACGTATATACTCATCGTGTCGGCGCAGTGTGAACTATTATAATAACAACATAATATGATTATATACTGTAATACCACGAGTATAATATGTAGGTACGTGGGTATGTGTTTAAATTATATTATTATTACCTCGCGACCGGCAGTGTACACGAAAAAAATCTTAGTGAAACACATAATATATTTGTAGCCAAAGTCGTACATAATATTATGGAAAACTAATAATAATCATTGGAAGAGGTATGCACGATAAAAATGTTTCGTTTCGTTCACGCATTAGGACGTCATAACATTGTTATTATTACCTATTAGTTAATATTAAGGTGGGTAGGAGCCTACACCTATATAATAATAATATTATAACTGTATAATACACTAGTATATGTATAGTATATAGTATATACAGCACACATTTGATTAAATTATTAATATTACCTATTACTTTTTTTTCTTTATATTTTGGAGGGTACAATATGGAACCTGAGTTAGTTCATGAATTAGGATTTTTGTTTAAAATGAGATTGGTCTATTTATGAATAATTGTTTAGGTGTGATTCTTTTGGCTGTATTTGAGATGTGTGAGAATTTAGAATTTAGATGGTGGTTTTTAATTTGGATGTTTTGGTGTTAATGTGTTGTCTGATGGTAGAGATTTCCGCAGAATTCCCGATTGTTTGATTATTACAAACTATTAGCTGTCTGTAATGGTTCGTAAGATGATGGATCGTGTGTTCTCCAGTTTTTTCCACGTGTTTTGCGAGATGTTGGAGGCTCATGCTGGTCCTGCGTACGTCAGCATCGGACTTAAGTATGTTTTGTAGATATTATGTAATTTCATTTTAAAGGGAATCGGACTTTTTTTGTTGATGACTGGAAATAAGTGTTTGGTAGCTTTAGTTTTACTTACTATGTTTGCGATATTGGAAGTGAAGTGAAGTTTTGAGTCGATTGTTACTTCTAGGTATTTGGCTTTTGATGACCATTTTACAGTGTTGCCCTCCATTTGTATATTTTTGGTGTGAAATGGTATTTTATTTGCATATAGAACCGCTGTTGTTTTTGATGGATTTATCGTTATCATCCATTCTTTGAACCATACTGAAATACTAGATCGATTTGTTGTTGTAGTCTTTTAGCGGCGCAGTTGGTGGTGGGTCCAAAAGCGTAGAACATTGTGTCGTCCGCAAATAAAGCTCTTCTGGAGTCTTTGTGCTGCGGCGTGTCATTTATGTAGGCAGAAAAGAGTCTTGTTGATGAAGATGTGTCGTTGATTCCTACTTCGAATGTTCTGTGTAGAAGGAATGATCCGATCAATTTTATAGTAGTAGAGTTGGTATTTTAAGCTGTATTAGTTTGTATATTAGACCTTGATGTCAGGTCTGATATTATTACGATAACGGTTTCGTTTTGTAACAATTTGTATAAACGTGTTTACGTTTGGTGGGTACCTACAGTATTATGATAAATAAACTTGGCTTTTCACACGATTAGCGTACGCATTATTTAATAATACGTTCCTATATATTATAATATTATACGTTCCTGGGAGATGCAGCGCTATATACGACAAACCTGTCCGAATATTGTATTATATTTTGTCGTGATAGCTGCGTGTAACAATAGCGTTTTAACATTTTATACGATACCACGAGCAGCCCATTTCATTGCTTCGATGTAAAATCATTTTCAAATTTATGTTCGTCGATTGTCTGTCCGTACAAAAAATAATCCGTGCTTCGCAAAATCGGGTATAAATCGTCATCGTATAATCCGTCGCCGTCTGTTATTTTAATCGCGTAATACCTATAATACCGGCAATACGTGAGGTATTATTTTTTATAGCTAGACAGCTATAGCCTGTTTAGTGTTTACATATGTTGTGATTGAATCAAACTTGTCTTACGCATGTTTCACAACAACAATTATTGTGAATAAATACATTTATTAGTAAAATCGTTCTTTTCGTTTCTGTTACGTTTTTAAAACATTTTTTTTTCACCAATAAAATTTATTTTGTATTATAACTATGTATTATAAGTAGGTATATACATACGCGTAAAACGTATTCATACTGTCTATACAAAATATTCAAGAACTGCTTTCTAATATAGAGTAACATAGATATACTGACATAGGTATTAATGTATTATAATAATAAAATTCAAGCGCCGTGTGCAGTAAAGTGATGTACAGACCATTTTCAATTATCTTTTATTGTTGGACGCATCATCGTCGTGGACTGAACTCCAGCGACTGAGAGATTTCATAACTATTATTATTATTTTTTAATGTTAACGATAAAAAAAAAATACGTTTTAAGACGACCACCATATAAAGGTCTGCGATGCTAATGTACCTCTATATACACATCATCAGTACCTATTCAGTTTTCAATGAAACCGACCAAACTCCGTTTCGACGGAGTCCAATAACACGTGATCGTACAACGACGACCGGATCTATACCTAAAAAAAGCATTGCTTACGGCCCTCGAAAAAAAATTCAGCCCATAAAACGGCTTATATGTAAAAAAAAAATATCATATATTTTACGATTACGCGTGGTCGGTCGTTGATGACTTGTCCAATAGTCGGCAGTTCTGCGTTCGCATGAAAGTTAAATGCATAATATGTAATCGTGTATTTCTATTTTTGTATTCGTCGTGGTGGCTTGGATTTTAACAGCTACTGAGGTTATTTGGCTTCAACGTCGTTATTATAAATCAGTGCCTATATACCTACCTACCAGCATATACTAACGGAAATAAAGAATATATCTTTCGATTAACACACGAGAATTTTCCAAATGTCCAAAAAGATTATCACATTATAACAGAACTACGGTACAACGTATTTAATAGGTTCCGGTCTATCCCGGTCGCGAGATCATCTGCAGATTTAATAAAAACCACACCAAAACGTCGACGTTTACTTATTATTAAACATTATTTTATAGGTACCAAGTCGCCTTCGTAATAATATGTGGAGGTAGCCAGATATAATATACGACGTCACTATAGCTGCGTAGGTACCTATATATTATTATTATTATTATTATACACATTACACAAAGTAAGGTGCAGCGGCGTGTGTTTAAAAAAAAAAATCAATATTATTCATTAGTCGAGATCCACGCGGTTCGAGACAAATCGTCTGGGAACGGTATATATATATATGAGAGAAAAACGAAAAGGGAAATATTATTTAAAGTGCGCGTGCCCACTCTGCAGAAGAAATTTGTCGTGCGGAACGCGAATATGGAGATCGCGCGAGGCGAGTGTATAATATATATATATATAATAATATTATGTACGCGTTACAGATATTATAATAATATATTAATATTTTATGGGCACGATAATGCGATTTTCATTTTTCTTGCCGATTGTTATTGTCCAATATAAGTCGATATAGATCGCAGCTATATTATAATAATATACGACAACATATTATTATTTCGCGTTTGTATACCGACGATTGTTTACGTTTTTGCCGGCCTACGACCATAATAATATGATCTGCGAATGGGAAATCGTAGAAAAAATGATATTAGATTGTAATAATATTGTTGTATATTGCGTACGCACAGGTGACACACAGACCTACGCTGCACTTGTGCAGTTCTGTGCGGAGATATTCTGCGTGGAATTCTTGACGTGTTACGGTTGTGAGTCACAGCGCACGTGCGTGCGTTAGAGTTAATACAGTACATTAGACTATTATTTACTATCATTATTAATTATATGTAATCTATCGCAGCGTAGTCCACGGTGTGTTTCTGTTTCGAATGTGTGCACTTGACATTGAAAATCTAGCGGATAAGACCTTTTGTCTCGAAAATTGTGCGCCTCGGGAACACCGCGCGGAGTTGTTTGTTAATATAAAAACATAGGTATACACCGCGAAATCGCACCCATATAAAATAATTTGATATACATTATAGTACCGGATCGATTACAACAATAATAACAACAAATAATGATTATAAATTATAATAATAACGACGACGATAATATAATATGATGATGATGACTATATATTATAATATTATAAGCCGCGCGGGTCGCCTGCACTCGAGGGCGTCCGTGACATTGACTCGTTGTTCTCTTTGACACCGTATATCAATCAAACTTGTCTTGACAGTAGCTATAAGAGCTAAACTGCATATCTCGTTTAATTTTATTATTCGTAGTTCGTATGCGATTGTGTATAATATATATTACATTATTTATATAGCGGTAAGTCACACGAATACGCTATAGACACAAAACCGCATAGACCTCATCTCTATATATGACATATAGCCGTGTAGGTACGATTCGACAGAATATATTATAATATTATTATTACTGTAAAATATGTGTAAGCACCTAAATATTATGTATTTCTGGTGTAAACAACAATTATTATTTATACACAACTGTGATGTTTCAGACTTATTATAAAACGTGTACCTGCGCGGACCTATAATAAGGAATGCAAACCAATACATTTTATTGACGTGTGCGGTGTGCGATGCTCATAAGAACTATACTTCCCGATCGTAAATCAAACGTTACACAACTTACGAACGTTAAACGTTTGTTTTTAATATGAACAATTTCTTAAGTTTGAAAACACAATTATTCATTGTTCGTAAAGTCTTCGGTCGGTTTCTATATTAAGAGTTATGACATGATGATATAACATGCGCATTATTCTCTTTATTTTATTTGAATATAGTTGACGTTCAAAAAAAGAATAGGTACATTGATTAGTTATGCATTCGAATAGAGCTGTCTTTTACTTTGGTAAAATGTTCTTAAAAAATTCATATTTAAATCCATTTCTTGGATAGGTATATTGAACATTTTTGAACGGCTTCGGAAAACTTTTGATTAACTATTATATGTGATAGATGGAAATGAAATACAGTATTAAAGTTTCAAATTATATAATAATGCACGTATAATTGGTATAGATGTATAATGTACTTATATTTATGAATTAATAACAATCGATTCAAGCAAACATTTATCACCAAAAATATCTCTACATTAATCAAAAAAGTAATATCATATAGCGATTTAAGAAATAATCCTATATCTACAGCATGTATTTAACTGTTTTAGCTAAATTCTAAACAGATATATATTTTGATAGGTCGATTAGGTCGTGCAAAGATATTTACGCATATTATCTCCACATGCCATATTCACAAACGCATTACTATTATATTGCAGACCACACGGTGTTGTAATCCTTATATACGGAATTACGGTGCTGAATTAAAATTATGCGGTCCATTGTGTTATGGACTCACGAAAAGAACATAATAATAATAATAATCGTCTAATATTGACGGCGATAACATCGCGGACTTCCTCTATTCTCTCTTTCTCTCCAAATCGCTCACGCCGATAATCTTAATTTCTATATATATATATATATAAATTATAATTTGAATATATAACATCCTAATATATAACTGGCATGTATACACGCTCATATAATATTATATATCGATCGCGGGTACGCCTCCCTCATTGTCATTTCCTTCCGATCGCTTTTTGGATTTTTTTCGCGTTGGCACGACTCGATATTGTGTCCGCCTCGTATTACTCGTAACTCATTATGTTTTGACATGTTATTATAATATAGGCACGTCGTGCGTCGTATCGCATTGGTTTCGATATCGTTTCTTTGAATTTTCCCTGTGCACCGGCTGCTGCTGAGTGCGTCTAACTTTCGTGGAGTTGGCGATCAGACGAAAAAGTGAAAGCACGCGAGGAGATAAGGTAGGTAGGTAGGTAGGCTTCAAATCCTTTTACGGCTGTATAGAAACCGATACTATTCCCGAAATATAAACACATCCACTGCAGCAGCTGCAGTCTTATGATTAAATATATTATGCACTGCAAACCGACCGCGGCGAATTTGACTTTTAAAGATACGCTCACGAGAAGGTGCGATGTTTACAATAATTAATTGTTATAAGAATGCGGCATAGTGTTATAATAATATGTTGTTTGGTACATTATATTATTATTTATTATGTTGCCCAAAAGCGTTTCGACAACACTTAGACCCACTACCAATTCGAGAGTTTCTAGATATTTCGCACACAGCGAGTATATAGGTAACCGTTAAATTTCGTTTGATGCATAGCTGTACGATATATATTCCAAAAATTTATCGAACAGTTAGGTGCATAATATTTCACGTTAAGTTTATTTAAAATTCTGTACATATTGACACATTGACGGACAGTCGTGAATAAGTAAAATATAATTCTATAGCAGTATTGTTGGTTATTATAGTGACGCCTGCAGGGGACACTTTTGAATAATACTGATGCAGTACCTATACTCATAAAACTCACTGAAAATAGACACTAGTGCTATATAGGAGATAGGTATTTTCACTAGAATATGACAGATCAAGTCTCACAGTCGCCATATATAGAGTAAAGAGACATCGGACACTGACGAAATAAAGCAGATACAATTTGACTATTATAAACAGACGAATTAAATTCAAATGATAGACATTTCATTATCTACATTGATAATTATATTTTTTCATATAGGCTGTAAATATCTATCATATCATTATATTATAAATAATGATAAACGCGTGTTTAAATCTGTATTATATAACGCATAAACTATATATTATATCCATATAGGACGACTTATTAAATATAGTATATGATCTGTCCAATGATTTCGGATAGGTTTTCGTAGACTCGCTAAAGCGTGTGGACTCTTTTGCGATTTGTTGAGTCAAGTTAATTATATATAATATGTAAATAATAATATTATAATATCATTTGCCCGGACTGATTTCGACGCACTCGCGATTCGAACGGTGTGGACTGCATAATATAGTTAAATAGCTTTCGTCTAACAAAAAAGTCTGCAGAAGTGGACACGCACATAATATGATGGAGGTCTTGCAGCACATATTATTTGAATGATAATTATATTATGCCACTCGACATGTTTTAACGAATAGGTTCTTCGAGTTGTTGACTTTATACACCGCACGCGTTTCCGGTTTTGGCGTCCTGTCGTTAATATAGTGGGCCGACGTGTTTTTTTTACGATAAGATGAATAGTTGAAATATATTTTCATCAGTCAGGTGTTCGCTTGAACGTACAATTAAAAAATGCAAACGTTCCGGAAAACGTTCAATAATAATATTCATAATATAGCCATAAAAGTATATGGATATAATTGTGATAAGCAACATCACGTGAATGCTGCTCAGTCAAATGCAATAAATTCAATAAATGACATCGACGTCCCGGCATTGATATTTAAATATACAACTCATACAGTCATATACGTACATATAGCGTTAATAAATTTACTCGGAAAATACTAAACAATGTCACAGCATATCATAATATTATTAATTATATGGTAATTTATTACTATTATATTATATTATATTATACCTAGTGAAAGATATTATTACCAAGAGTATTAGACTATAATATATTTATGCATGTAATATTGATAAATTTGAATACGATC
Organism: Metopolophium dirhodum; assembly: GCF_019925205.1. Lineage (NCBI taxonomy): Eukaryota > Metazoa > Arthropoda > Insecta > Hemiptera > Aphididae > Metopolophium > Metopolophium dirhodum. The sequence continues at coordinate 10,509,622 of NC_083568.1, forward strand.
ATTATATACATTATACTGATTACGCTGATTATCTTATACGACCCGATTTTCACTAAGTCAGTGTTTAAGGTGCATATAGAAACATTGACGCCCATTTCCAGGTAACCACGCGTGGTTTGGTACATTATAAACGAGTATTATTGTTGTATAATACACCGTAAATAGGTTGTACCAATTACTGCAGTTAGATTACGTTTATTCATACAAAAATGTAGGAATCAGTTTTGAAATTTTCATTTTTAAATACCAATTATAGATTTATTTAATAATTTTGAGTTACACACTGGGAGTATATTTTGTACAGTTTGACTTTTTTTTTAATTGAAGAATCTGTCAAAGAGTATTTTTATATCGTTTCATAAGTTAAATTATTAGGTATACTTCTTTACTTCCAGCAGTATTACAATAAATTATATTGTATATTACAGGTTTGAATTGAATGATTTCCTTCACATTTAGAGAGAATTTAGATACAACGGCACAGCATTCTAAATTTTTTTTTAAAGTTTTTAGCTACCTAATCATTACGTATTATTAAAATAAAAGTCATACCTTGTAACCACAATATACTGGGGCTTTCCTTTATTGCGAAAAGACGGCTGCAGTAGGTATTACTCGAGATGCTTCGATTATAATATACATACATCGATATTTGCAAAAAAACGAATGACTATAGGCGACTTGTTCCGGTTATTATATCGATACGACCAACGCAGAAGGACTGATAGCAATAACGGCGATAGTGTTTTTAAAATAATAATTTAGAAAAAAACAAATTAAAACTGTAAGTGACTTATGTGAGCCAATAGGATCACGTTAGATAAATATTGGAAGTAACATTCCGATTGGTCATTTCAGAAATCATAGAGACCCCTCGATAATATAAAATATATGCATCTCACCCGACACATTGATACATGATAGTGATACACTGATACATGATTTATATTAATTATATATGGTTCGCAATAATTTAATACAATATTATGCAATGCCAAAAATGTTTAAAGTTAAAAGTCCTTTAAATTATTTTAAAATGAAAGATTAAGACAATGAATGTTTATTAATATACCGTATAAATATAGGTATTAGGTAGGTATATGAAACACAACAAAATAAATTACGTTACAAATTGAGTTGTTATCTTGCTCATTAATAAATAAGAATAAATAATTATGTTGTCTATTGAGTAATATAGTACACCTATCAACCTATGATAGTCAATAAGTAAAAATCATCAAACTCCGACATTTCAAAATAGAAAATTGTGCACGATTTTATTCTATTTTTTGTTTTAGAAACTTTGAACACGCGAAGGTATATAGCGTATAATATATTATAAACGTTACCAGGGTATTAATTTTAAATAATGATGTATGTCTTAATCTTAAACACTACTAATATTGTTTCTCGTTAAATTGACTGGTCATTATTGCGGTTACACTGGAAACTCTCACTGTCGTAAACCAAAAAATAAACAACATAATATATCCGCATTGTCAGGATACAGAATATTTTCGATTGAAATAATTACCCATGTATATGCAATATAATACAATATATAAAATTATTATGATATAATTTACGATCGTTGTTATGATGTGTATTTATCGAGTGAATAATAAAAAAAAAGTGAACATTGAAAGTAACGATAATAGTATAGCGTAGTATATATATTATTAATTATTATAAATACACTTCCGCTTATAGGTATAAGCACTGAAAAGTCATCGACGAGAGAGTGAATCAGCTAAAGTCGTCGTTGGAGATCTCGATTTAATAATAATAATAAATAGCAATGATTAGGGCTCGGATTTTGTAGCAAATGCTTCTTTTGAGGGAAGTGTGATAGAAAGATAATTCTTTTATATAAATACGTTTTGAATCGTTCTGATTTTAATGAAGTAAACTTTTTTTTGCTTTTTTTTGCTTTTTTCCATAAAATCTGCTTTTTATTGCTTTTCCCCTATTTGGTTATTTTTTCTTGATTTTTATATATTTTTCTTGAAAACTTAGCTTATTTCTATGTATATTAACGTCTTGGACTATATTAGTATTACCAGAAATTATAAAACCAGTGAAAAAACCAGTAATAAATATATGACTGATAAAAAAACTGTCGTTATTGTGCCGAAATAGTTTTATCTACAATTATCTATAGTTGTATTTACGACTCAAGGAAAGGGAAAATTATCTGAATTATACCTACGTATTTTTATAGCACGTGCTAATACTTTAGTTGGCCGGTAAATATCAATCGACACGTGTTTTTTCAAAAAATAATGGATGGGCAGAACTTCAAAAAGTCAATAGTATTCAATATTCATAATGGCACTGCACTAAACGTAAATGTGGAACAGTATGATTCAAATGATTTAGTTTATATGAAATATGTACCGATTACATCGGTTGACGTGGAAATGTCTTTTTCTATGTATAAAAATATATTAGCACCCAATAGAATGAGTTTCAATGAAAGTAATTTGACTAAATATATGGTTGTGAATTCCTTTTTTAATATTTAATTTTATGTGTAATTGAAATTTGCTTTTTTAGAATTAAATTAATAAATGCTTTTTTTGGCTTTTTTTGGCTACTTAAAATGCTTTTTTAAGGATTTATTTTGCTACAAAATCCGAGCCCTAGCAATGATATACATAATATTGAGTAATAATTTGCGATATTATATTAGCAGCTGGGACCTGACCCAAAATCTAAACCAACACAAAATCCTTTACATTTTTTTTCATAGTGCCGAATTTGATAATTTGAGGTACTCCGCGGTACTCGGGTATATAGATGTGTTTCTGGACGACCGTGCGTGCTAACTATTAAATTGCTTCCCGGATTACAAATTTTGTTCACGGACCTACATTTTTTCACAAGTCACTTGTGCCTCTGCAGATTTAAGACACACGTTAATTCCTGATTTAATGATTTAATGTCGTATTGTTATCCAATAGAGGTTATCGCATACGTTTATCAGGAAAGTGTTGTATCGGTTTAACAACTTCATTATAAACTTTCATTATGTATTTATTACATTAAGCTAATATATTAGTAATTATATTTAATAATAATAAAAAGATTTTTAATGCGATTATTGATCAATTATTTTTACTTCGTTATTTTTAATGAGTGGGACGTAATAGTGTTCACTAATAAAAAGTCACTTTCAAATATGCCGGACCCAACGATCATATTATATAGGCTATTTACCCTAACCTTTTTATTTATTTATTTATTCTACAGACAACTTATTGTTTGATTTAATAATAATTATAAAGGGACTCTAGTGAAGTATCCACTCCCCCTTACACAGACACTCACACACGCCGAATCCATACATTTATTATACACATTTGTTAGTTGTTACAAAGGTATAGGCGAATTGAGAATTTTATGTTACAAATTATCGCTAATTGGGTACCTAACATATAGCCTATACCTCCTCATTTTCATAGGGACCAACCGTATATATTGGTACGAAAAATGTTAATCCGAAACAATGAAAGGGCGACACAAGTCTCGGGTCCCGACGACTGCAGCAGTCAATATATATATATATACAAATATATGTGCATAGCTTCAAATGCTCGTCTGGACCGCGCGGTAACTCGAGTCCTTTGACCTCGTTGTGTGTAATGCCGCCGTTGCAGCGCCAATGGTTTCGTATACCACGTTTGCGGTTTCCCATTATAAAATATAGTACACATCAAACGTGGCATTTTAATTGAAAATCGTTGTTCGGAAAACGCTGCGAATCGGCTACGCGCGTGGGTTGACGTTTTTGTCACGCCTCCCGCGAACACAATTTATAATATTAATAGTATTATGTTATATTATTATGTAATCCGCAAAATTTATTTATTCAAACAATATATAATTCCGTGTAAAACAGGCCCCGCGGTCGGTCGGCGTTTCAATTTAATCAAACGGGGTCAAAGGTCGCCGGGATGGTGGTGTCGGGTCGATGGCATCGAACATTTTACAATTTTATTGTAGTCTATTATGTCGCGTTTATTTTTATTGTTCTTGAAATTGTAGACATATAGGTGGCCAATTTAACTGACTATAAACGGTTTTTCTTTGTCAGCTTTTGTGATTTTCATCTGCAGTGTTCGCAACACTTTAAACTTTTACCGAAATATTCAAAATTGTATACTATTTTCCTACTTTTGATCAACTTAACAATATTTTGGATGCATCAATGACTATAGGTACTTATATTTTTGATTTTAAAATCTAAAGCGGAGTAATTTTCTAATAATTTTGAAGTATAATTAATTTTGAATTTATTGGACAAAGTATAAGCTTATAAAGTTTAGACGAGTAGAGTTAGTCCATATAACTTTTGCAAGGTATACCTTTTCCATTATCCTCCATTCATCTTAAAGTTTAAGCGGTTGTTTGTAATTAACTATTTGTTCAATATTATATATAGTTGATAATTTATACATAAAAATTTTCAATTCGGTCTCCGATAACATTTTTTTTCGAAGTCACAAAAGTTTTCTTTAATTTAGTGACAAAAAATCGGTGTGACCACCGGCCCGCAGTAACGACCTTCAAATAATGGATCAACTCGTGGTGGGTACCACCTACAACTATAATTATATATACAAAATAATACGACGGGTGGTTTTTTCTCATTCTATACAAGTTTCCGTATTATAATAATATAATGTAGTAAATATGATTGTATTTATTTTTAACACCAAGTCATCGCGGCAAGCCATCCATAACAATAAATTGATAACGTACCTTCAATATCTCGGTGGAGTTGGTACTTAAATTAAGAACACACGAATACATCTTTCATACCGAGAAAAACCTCCGTGGACCCGTGTGCTGAGTCGTCGAACGGTATATAATATAATATATATAGTGAGAGACTATAGTGTGTCATTCGACAACACATCGCGATAATAATATGCGGGCGGCGGTTGACGTGGAAATTTCCAGAATTTTTCTGTGGGTGACTCCAGCCCGGTTCAACCGTGATAGGTCCGCCGCCGCACGTTTTCGAAACCGTTTTGACCGCTTGTCCGTCCGCGGCGGATAGCTGCCACGCCGAGACTTTTCAAATTGTTTTTGTCCGCGATCCGTGGGCGGGATCCGTGAATTATTACGTATCTTCGGGTCGAAAGATAACGACCCACCACCCATATCTTACACGCGTCATATATACGTAAACATAGTTGCACGGGGACGATCTATGGGATGCCGCCGGCGGGTCCGGATTTAGGGTGCGGCGCTGGGAGGGGAATAGAACATAAACAACGATATACTATATTTTACTGTGACTGGCCATGGGTATATAATTTACTAATCTCTTACACGCAACGTTGCAGCAACCCTTTCGCGGGCGGCGTCCGGCGTTCGTGCGGCGGCGGCGGCGACTTGTCGTGTCGCGTCAAATAAATCGTGCGGACTATGCGCTCGGACCCCGCACCCTCCTCCCTTCGCACTAAACCCCTTTCGCCCGTTCGTCTGCGACGAGTTTCCCGACGGAACGTAACGCGTACCTACCTGCCTGGTATATTATAATATACCCATTTTTACGATTTCGCGTTGTTTTTTTCACGACAACGCACACGTCACACGACTCTGCAGGACGACGTCGTCGCCGCAGTTTCGCTTTGTCGTAACGCGCATTCGATGATTATTATTCGCCTTTCTCGATAAATATTATCATAACCGTCACATGTAGGTAGGTAGGTACACGTCATAATATACGCTGCTATGGTATACGGTTACAATATAAATATATAATATAACGCTATACGATCCGGAGAAAGAAATAATATATATACCATTATTGCGTTTGAAGTCCGTTTTTTTAGGAGCTCTATATGCCTATATAATATATACCTACGGCTGACCGCCTACGCGTTTTTCCAACGCATATTATATATATGTGTGTGCGTGTGTGCGCGTGTAATTTTAATTGCGTTTTCTCCGTTAAAAAAACGCAATATTATAATCACCCGCGCTACAATAATATTATATGCACGTCCTGCAGTTATCTGGTTAGGTGTACCTATGTGAAGGCATAATATTATAATATTGTGTCAACTTACACTACGATGACTGTATTATGCAAACCGACTACGAAATTTATAAAGATTAATACCGGTTTTAAAGTTATTAAAATAGCTGCTATATATTTACACGCATATAGGTAGATACACTTAATTTGTTATAAAACTATAATTTTTAAGTTACACGCACATAATTCGGTTTCATCGACCAATTTAAATAAACAAAACGGATATCTCAATTAATCAATATAATATAGAATATACATCATGCGCTATATCCACACAACAATTTTATAATATTATATAAAATCGAAAATTAAAATGTTAAGTAGAAATTTATCACTTCCCAAAAACGAAATAAAACAAATCGTGTGTGTACAATAAATTTTAACGATCACCTTGTACACAACATGGCAAACGGAACATAAATCACGGTTATGTGTCGTTAAAAACACGAGTAGGTAGAGTAAATTACGATCAAATTTGTCGGTTAGACTGTATGAAATTTTGCATTTATTGCAGCAGATAACTTTATACTATATAGACAATAATAGTGATTATAATAGCGTAAAATATAGCGGTGCCGTGGTGTACTTAAATACCATACGTCATGTATTATAATAATATACAAATGAGCGATATATTGTTTCGTAGGTACTCAAACAGAATACACTTACATAAAAGTATAAATTATAAAGAATAAAATATAAATGAATAAAACAAAAAAACCCCCTGTTCATTAAAAATAATAATAATAATAATGGGTTTTCTTTATATTTTATGTGCTATTCCGTTCCGGCGAGCAACGTGACTTCTCGTATATACCTATATCTGCAGCATCCGAGGATATCAAAGGATCGAGAAAAAAATCGCTTATATATTTTATATTATATGTAGGTAGGTATATATATTGTTAACACTCGGCCCCGCATCGACCGGAGGCATATATAGTATATAGATAATATTATTATTGTACACTTGTATACACTCACTCACACACACACATATATATTTATATATATGCGTTTCAGTGATTCGCTGGACGCCAAGTACACACACAAGGCGCAGATACATATATACTAGAATATATCTCGAGACATTCATTATTATTATCCAGCGCCAGCAGAACTAATTGGATACAACGTGATGCCGCGCGCACCTTGTTATACGCACACCTTATATACCTGCGTATAATAATAATAATACGTTCCTATATAGTCTCTTTTTCCCGATACTGATGTAATATAATATATAATATTATGTATGTAGGTATATTAATATATTACGAGCAGCAATAACCCCCTTCCCCCCGCAAAGATATAAGCACAGTAAAAAACAAATCATGATACATAATAATATTAATATACTACAATATTATTATGATCATAACAAATTGTATTATACATATACGGGCATTGTTATTATTGAAGATTTCGAAGTGCTTTGACTTGACGTAGGTATTATAATATAGACACATTACATGGGCATATTACACTATATTACGTACATTTACCCTCGAAAAATAATATTAAAATTAAACCACACCTAAAGATGATGATACGTTTTCAAAATATTGTGCTCGGTGCACGTATAATATAGCTTCTCAGTCACTGATCACAACTATAATATAATATGAGTGTGTGTGTGTTTTGTGTTACAAGAAAACGTATCCAATGTTTAAATTATGTGTACATTGTATATACATATATGGTTTCAATACCACAATTAAAAAAATGCAGTTTGATCGCAACGGGGGAGGGGATAGTCGAACGTCGGATATAGGTTTCCTCCCATGGTCATTTAACAAGCTTACATATTAAATTATACGTCAACGGTCAACTGGTTAATAATTATTATGACTAAATGCATTTGTCTCGTAGGTACTAATCGGAAACATTGATTATATATAATCAAATATTTATTTAATCATTATAAATTACATTTCCCAATAACATTTTACCCAATTAGTAAATCATAACTCCCAGCTAAATCATATTATATGTTAACTACATAATATAAAAATATAATTTATAAGTAGGTACAAACTACCAATATATATTATACAGGGTGACTTATCAAGCATGCTCACACAGTCACACCCATTTTCTCTATTTTAATAATAAATTTGTTTAAATTTTGATTTTCTGCCCATATTTTCAAATACATTATATATTTTTCACCATCTGAGGAATGTCCTGTAGGGATACAAATTTCTTTTTTTTAAATAAGAGCCAACCCTTTACTGTAATTTGTTAGGTGGTATTTATTTTTTTATTAAATATGTAGATGTATCTATATCAAAATTCGAACGAGTAGATTATATTATATTATGAGTTATTAAAATGTATGTTCTAAGGATAATGGCCCTTAAAAGTGGTTTTACAAAACTATAAAATATATGTAAATTCAATATAGTACTATTATTGTAATTGGTACTCAGGTACTCTAAATATACCTAAAGTATTTAAAAATAAATTTTATTAAATGGGAAAATGAAGGTGAGCTTGTTTGGTGAATCACCCGGTACATAGAAACTAATTGAAACTATATGATCAAACTCTAAGATAATAAATTATTATTAATCCACGACGGAGAGAAATGCATTTTATTATAATATTATTATGGAGTAGGTAGGTCGGCAGGTACATTATAATCGACACGGCGTGTTGAAATACTAAAAATTATGATCGAATTACAACATTATTAGCGCCAAGTGCCAACACCGTCACAGTAAACAATTTAATAAGTAGCCGGTAACGATAACGACCCTTTGCCCAAGAACGCTGTAAACATAATAAAATGTTTATAATATCATATTATTATTATTATTATTATTATTATTATTATACTTGGGAGTTGGGACACACGATACATTCTACCTGATGATATTCCCGATGTATAAGCTAGTCGTGTCCTGTAGTGTCGTATATGTACCATGTACGATTTCGGTATGGGATGTACCGTTTTCCGGGACGAAGAGGCAGTTGACCGCGAGTCTGCACTACTACGACTACTTACGAGTGTAATAATAATAATACATAACGCGTGGTACTATAGTAGTTGCGAGTATAATAATTATTTTAGTAATAAGAATAATATCGAACTCGCAGCGTGACGATTCGATCGATAAATCGACGACACAGTATACAATATAATACAATAACGACGACGACAATAATATAATATAATATTATTATGGCATTATAATATGTGAACCGTGATGTAATTTGAAATTTCACGATTGCGCCAGTCTGCGGCGGCGCTAGGATATTAAACGCCGTACAACTACGCATAACAAAAATAATAATATAGTAATATCAAAGTTGAAGCGTAAGTATTAATATCATATTATATTTTATTGATGTGGGAGTCTATAATATGAATGAACCGTATCCATCTGCACGTCCATTGAGATGGCCACACTATATAACACGTATCGTGTATTGATAACGTTAATTGTATAGGTCTTATAGCATTATTATACCACGTGTTATTATTGTCACACCTTAACCGTTTTTTATTATAGTAATTGTCGTCAGAACTTGTCCGTCTGTCCGTCTCCTGTTCATTGCGCGTATTATAATAATATTATACACACTTACGATTATAATAAACATATCGATTTATTATTATTATTATTATTATTATTTCCATTATACTTTTTTACTACACCTCTGTATCTTTTGACCGCTGGTCTTATATTTTATAGTAGGTACGTATATTGTTGTCAATTAAGATTTAAGGGTAAACATGAACCGAGTCTGTGGCGATAGTTATTACACAATATACCTATACACATTATATTGTGTACATGTTGAATATATGTGCTTGGGAATCGATACTTATATCTTATTATTATTATGTATTCCCTAATGGTTATTTACGGATGAGCGAATTTTCTGGTCGTACGTTTGAATAATACATTTACCCGGATAATTGAGTAACAATGTTTTAACGATTTAACGTTCGACGACAATTCATTTACCAATATATATATTATAAACTGCTTACAGTTTCACTTCACTCTCTAAACGCACGACACTGGGCATTATATTATTATTATTATTATTATAACCCCGAGGTGGATAAAACGAGTAATATGGTCGACATTCGACACAATAATATGTAAGTTCATAATATTATAACCTGTTCAACTGTACTTATCATATTAACTTAATATGTATGACGGTGGTGACTAACAATAACGCATCATAGATGGTAAACTATTCATAACAATTCATTATATTAGATATGTTTTATATTCTTTAATAGTAAATAAAGTAAGTAGGTAGGTAGTTAAAAAGTTTTTTCCCCCGACGAAGAACTATAATATACCCTTTTATGATGTTCAAAAAATGTTTAAGCTCTGTTAATTGACCAAATAAATTATTGAGATATATTTGTGATAAGACATCAGTGCTAGTCATAATCGTAAATAGTGGCCCCCCAGCCTCCTATAAACCAAAACTATGTGAACAAAACACAAGAATTGATTGGTATTGGCGTAATGCACAATATATTGTACATTTTGATGCTGTTACGGTTTAAATGGTATTGACAATCGACCAAAATAAAGTATTGATCAACACACGAAACAATAGTTTTCTCGTCATAATTGTATACCAAATTGCATTACTATTTATACTACACGCGATTGAATGTAATTCTAACTGTAAACACAGTATGAAAGTTTAAAAAGTAATAAGTCATAATAAAATTATGTTATTGGTAGAATAAATAATATTTTTTAAAAATTGGATTTTCCGTTCCATTTATATTGTATATGTGCAGTAAAAGTTTCGAGAAAGTAACGCTGAATAAACAGACAAATCGAGATATTTTGTAATAAATCTTTGATCATGACACGCGTAGTTTATTTCTAGATGAAAAATGTATTCTATAAAATATAGAAAAGAAAATATTTTCAAGTCTGTTTCAACATTTGGAGAAATCATATTATATGGACGCTTCCCTTTATACTTTTGTTTAATACAATAATATGCTAAACGCGTATAGAAATAGAAGTTATCATACCAATAAAAAGGATACGCGTTTTAGTTGTGTAATATAATTATTGTCAAAACTGATTAATAATATTACATAACGTTCTCGTTCATTTGTAATACACGTAGTACAGAAACCTGCTGCTGAAAGTTTCGATTTTAATAAAAAGTCTTTATTCATATTCATATTTTCATTTGCATAAGTTAAATAATTTATGGTTGTAATTATTAGTTTTTCGAAAATTAATGATTTCAACTCTCAACGAAAATGTGTTTAATAACGATCGAAAAACTAGTTTAAACGAGTCGACAGTCAATTAAAATAAATATTTGACTACATCAGGGCTTCCTGAACTATAGCAAATCGTAGGAAGGTAATTAATTTGCGAAAAAAAATTTCTCGTCACTCAACGCCGTGTGAGGTTAAAAACAAAAATAATAATACATTACATATTTCTTACACCCCATTACCTTAATCGCTGCTATTAATTATCCTCTCGTTATTCATACGTCCTAGTAAAACTGTAAAAACCATTAGAAAGACACCTCCGTTCAAAACGTACCTATATGATATAATATGATAAATATAATATATCGATCGGTTTTCTTTTCATCGTACCCACTATAATATATTATAATACTATATCATAACAGTGTCACTTCTGCCCGAAGCTACGAAATCCGTTGCAAAAAATACATCATCGTCTTCCCTTGGCGTTTCTACATTTTCTCGTTTCTGCACTCTCGCGATCTACCTATAGGTACCTATACCGCCTACGGGTTTCCGATCAATATATATATAATACTTGCGAATATAATAATATTATGCTCCACAGTCAGCAGACGACGTCCGTCCGTCCGTCCGTCGGAATAATCGGCTGTCGCTCATAAAATCGTTTGTGCACAGTTAGATCGTTAAAAATAATATTTATTAGCACTGTATGGCGAACACAGGAGGTACACTGCACTGCGTGTACGTTACACTATATAATACGTCATGTAAATATGTAATAATAATTAATAATAATAATAATATTATACATAGCGATCGGAAGTGCTGTAACTGAAAATTATAAATTACGATAACATTATCATAGCTATAATAGTGGACTGCTATATTATTATACTCGTATTGCGATGGGTCTATACGAACGGACGCACATTTGATGTTCCCAGGACTCGCACAACATACATTATCGTAAAACCGATTTATAATATTATTACACGTGAAAATCAATCGCGATAGGCCGCTGTCGAACCGAACACAATAAACCGTATATATACGCGCGCGTGATGATAAAATATAATAATTACACCGCGCGTATTGTTAGCCGTTACCTATTAGGTATATAATGTAAAAATAGTCATCTGCTGCAGTTAGAAAATATAATATATAGGTAAGTATACCTATAGGTGTAGCTGGCATACGGGGGAAGACGCGCGCCGCGCCATAAATGCGTATAATATGTTTTTAAGTAGGCACTGCTTTCAATAAAACACACACACACGCATACGTATATATTATTATATTAACTGTGGTCAAAGATAGGTATTAGATAGGTATTATACACGTATATGATATGGTTAACCACCGCATCACCTGTCTATATAACCGTATCATTATGGGCGCGGCGGATAAATTAGTATTTTATGTGTACAGAGAGAAAAATAAATACGATTTCGTCTAAACACGTATTATTATTATTATTATTATTATTATTACATTTTACGCGTGGTCTTGGGCGCATCTTCGAGATCGAGCCATTATACTATAATATTATAATATTATAATACGTACGATGTACCAGCTATTCCACCGCTCGCGTTTTGTGCCCATACACGACCGACACGACAATAACAATAACTCTTTCGAACCCGATACATAATTATACATAATACGAACACCGTTTTTGAAATTGTTTTCAAGCCGAAACGTGACGTTACGTTATAATCGGTTATTGTATAGTATTACAACTACGGACGAGATGTATTTATGGTACATGGGTAATATAATATATATATATGTAGTGTCACTGCGCAGGTATAGTGGTGGTGGTGGTGGTGGTGGTGGTGTACACCTATGGTAGTATAATAGTGTTGTAGTTGTATATAGTTGTAAACATTGTAACAGTGGTAGCTATTATGGGCAATACTACCACGGTATAGACGGACGCGTTGTTGTTGTGTTGCGCAAGAATAAGATGACTCGGGAGACGATGATTCGCCGGCGTTGCTCGCGAGCTGCACGCGGAATGGAATAATAGTCGCGCGCATTGTTGTCCAGATCACGTATATCTACGTATATTATATATTATTATTTTTCTCTTTCTTTTTATCTCTCGAACGCGCACACGACTATTGTGCTGTGCGCGGGAGGTATACGGACTCTTATGACTATAATAATATGTAATAATGTATATGCTTGCCGCAGTTGTACTTACCGAATATTTGCATGTGTCGAGTATTTCCACTTCTGTGAGAACGCTATCGAACGTCACGTCGTGTCTGTACAACAGGTCTATACGTAACAAAACAAAACAAAAAAGGATTAATTAAAAGTGCATTATGCAAACGGCGTGATAAATGTTATCTATTTTTAGATCAGAAAAGGTACTACTTCAGCGCGTATATACTATACAATAGTTCGTACATACCTATACTTGGATATAGGTAGATACATACGTATAGGCGCACACATACCTGTATACCTATATTTATTTATATAGGATACAGACAGACAAGACTTAGGCATTTATAAATCTACCAATAACACTTCAGAGTTCAAATTATATAAATCAATACCTAGTCCAAACATTTATGTGCATTATTATTCTTCCGTGACAGGGACTTACGTTTCAGAATTGATCACGTATTGTTTATAAAAAAATAGCTTTTACGTACCTATGTATATAGAAGATATATTCAAACGACTTGACTTTTATGTAAACTATTCAAGAAGTCTTTATTACAATATTATGTAGTGTTCGTAATCATTACATGAGCAATATGTACTACCTATGTATAGTATTCAAGTTACATATTATATTATAAATAATTATATATACCTACTTAGCGACAAATTTAATTAAATTTTACCATGTTTAAGATATACTACTTTTAAGCCAGTTTTATTAGAACGATTAGTGGGAATAGCTTGGTGCTTGGATGTTCAAAATTAATTTTTACCAACATTTTTTATTATTAGATTGTAGACTTAACCTTTAAAGGGTCCAGGGCCAACGTGATATTAAAAAATAGTGAAATTATGTGTGCATGTGTTATTATGATATTTGGAAATTAAATTAATATTTTACTTTCAACAATTTAATCATTTTTTTAAAACATGTGAACACTAAATTTCATTATTTTTACTACGTAGTACGTACCTTTAAAAAACTTTGTTGTATAAATATATTGTTAGTTTGTTTGGAATAACAAATTGTATATTATCAGGAGCGAAAAGTCATTGTAAAAATGTCATTTTCCTCACTGGTTAACCTTGGTTAAAATAAGACCTTGAAATTGTATGGTATCCTTAAACGATTATTCAAATTGATTATTATACCTTTATAGAGTAAGTTAAAATTTGTAATTTTCACAAAATTATGTATAGGTATATAATTCTGAGAAACACATGCATTCGTACGTCTGCAGGTTGATGCACCGTGGGAAAACTAAAATGTAATATACTAACTGCGAAGATACTTTATATGGTCGTTGACTGCAAAGAAATAAAATTAGCTTAACTAACGAATACATTTTTTTTTATTTAGCCAAATAATTTACAATTCAAGTAGTAACCGATACGAATACCAACTGAGGTATAAGCTCGTATCTAGTAAGCGAAGTTCATCAATATTACAATTTATTTAAAATACTAATATAAAAAAAATACGATTTAGTTAATTAAACATTGTACTATGTTTATAGTAGACAGATACTTTAGAAACATAATTAACATATGCGTTACTTAAAGGTAGGTAAGATATTATGTTTAGACATATTATGACTTTTTATAATTTTGTAGTAAGAGTTAATTTGAAAAAAGTTATAGTAGATTAGTCCGATTTTAATTTTTAGTGAAAGCAAATATTTATATATAATATCATGAACATGTCCATATTTTTTACCCAACCCAAAGGCATAGAATAATAGCTTACCCATTATTTTCTCTCGTGGTTTTATCATACAATTACCTATTTCGATGAGTTAAATCACTGCAATGACGTCGAATGATAGTAATATACTAAAAAGGTTTTAATTTAAAAATTAATAACTCTACATATATACATATCGTCAAAACGGGACATGAAGAAATTAGAAAAAAAGAAAATATTTTCAGAGAAGCGACTACGTTGTGTCTGCCAACTTGACGAAGATGTCACCTAAAACGTTTCGTAAGTATAAAAAAATAATGTAATATCGACGTTACGCGTATATAGGTACTATACATAGCGGTACGGAATATCAAAGGTAATATTATATAGTACGGCCGTGTAATGACAAACGTATATTATTATTATCGCGTACGCGACGACGAGGGTTGTACGACAATTTGTACGGTCACTTCGAAAAAATAAATATTCTATATTATTCCCACTTCCGGTTTATTTTCATAGCCTACAAAGTGATTGCGATAAATATTACTATCAGTATAATATATTATCACCGCACATAATATAGTCCACGATCAATTATCACCAATTTATGTTCACCGTACAAAGTGTCCGTCATAGAAAACAGATTAAGGTGTCCGTTTACCGACGACGAGACGGCGGGTCTTTAGTACACCGAGGTCGATGGCGGCGGCGCGACGGTGGTGTTCCATAATATGCGCGCCGTCTAAATAGCGGAATCGCGCGGGTGAACGATGCGCGCCGACTACATAGCGGAATCGCGCGGCTGAACGAAACGAACGAGCAAAGAAGAAGAAAAATTTGATTCCGGCCGCTGTGTGTATAATATTTACATATTATACGCGTAACGTATAACTACGATAGGAAGCGCCCGCCACATTTTTATTAATTATGTCGCGCATATTATACAAATCGTTTATGAAAACATCGTCGGCGACGAGACGTTTTCTCTTTCTCTCGTTTTCAATTAACCGAGTGGGCGGACTTTGACTGTACAGGCCCGCCGACGGAATTCTGTACGCCTATTTATACATAATAATATTATATCATAAATAATACGCACCACCATACACCGCGGCGGCGGCGTATTATAATAATATTATGTACGTTCGAAATAAAATAATAAACGGACGAGGCAGTTGTAGTGGTGCAGCCTACACGCACCCAAAGGCCAATATACCGATATTGTGATGTTTATTGAACTTGCGCGCGTGTATAGGTCACGTCACCCACGTGGCCTCGCGCCGCGACTACCGCAAAAACCGTAAATCGGCGGTGGCGGGTCAAAGGTCCCGGAGAAAACCCGTCAAACCGTATTATAGGTTGGTAAACCAATGTGTAAGTTATATTAAAAATAATAAAATATTATACCGTGTATACCTCTATTATACCATCGTTTAAAAACGAAAAACGGGGAAAACGAAAAGCGCATTTGATTGAGATTTATTGTCGTACACGCGTGACGTATCTCGGTAGCGCGTGTGTGACCACCAGCGGCGGGGCAGTAACCGTATGGTGCGGTAACGGACCGAAGGACACGAATTTTTCGCGTCACGAGTCGAGTCACCGCGACGGTATCTATATAATATTATCGTATACTTATTTATATTTATAATAATAAAACGCGAGGGAAGAAATACATAATATATAACATATAATAGTATGTAGATATAATATAGGTACGTGTAGGTAAGACGTTCCTACGATTATTTTTTCTCCTCTCCGCGGCAGTGTATGTACCTGCAGCACCAGGACGCCGTTTATTTCATCATCATTATTATTATTATTTTTTTTTTTAATAGGGTTATCCGAGACCACGTATTTAATACTGCAGCTAGGATGCACAAGCGGCGACGGCGGTGACGGGTATCCCCCGTGGAGGTGGTCACGATGAGATTTATATACAATATTATTATTATATTATATACATAATAGTATAATATGCTTATCAGATCGGCTCCGGCCCGCAAATGAACACGTTACGTGTCACGGGTGGAAATCTGAGGATATAGGTACACGCCGCGTAAGTAATATAGGTATATACTATATACGGGGTGATCCATTTGACGTAAGACGCACTCATTATTATTTCAAAAAACACAAACGGTTTTGAAAATATTAATTTTATCTACGTAATACTATAATAGTCGTGACAACTTTTTTTTTAAACTATTTTTTATCGTTATTAATTTTTAAATTATTTTATTTTTTTGAATGACAACATAAATGTTTAATTCATTATTCGAAAGCTGAATATTTACGAAGTATTTCGATCAATAAAATCAAACTTCTGACAAATATAGTTTATTATAATATGTATTAATTATATATAAGTATTTAAAGCTTATTAGATGAGTGGACCAACATTTTTCGGGTAAACTTTTAATACTTACAACTTTATAATCTACCTACTTGTAAAAAATTCGATTTTTATATTAAACTGCTCTAAAAATTAATCTGCTTTGGAATAATAACTTAAAAATACACGTTGTCACTAAAAAAAAGTAAAAAATATAATTTTTTTAGAAACATTTTATTTTTGAACGACTTAAAATTTTGTAAAAAATATTTTCAAGAACGTTGATAGTTATTGAAATAATAAGTGTTATACGTTAAATTAATCACCTGGTATTTATTATAATATTATTATAGAGTGCAACCTCGCCATCGGTTCTAGTTTATACGTGCTCCTTCGATAAAAACCATAAAAGACAATATTATGCGTATGACATGTACCCATCGGACAACGATGTTTTCATTATCATAATTATTGTTATTAAATAAAATACAATATACGAATGGTTGGAGATATACCTATATGCAGTTATTTGTACTTGTTTAAAACTCTAGATATGCAAGGTGTGTGTTTACTCGCGGTTTTTGACGATAATAGTCCTACTATTTTTATATAGTTATAATTTATAATTATATTTCGTCGGAAAACTACTTAAAGGGTATTAAATAGTAATATAACACTGCAACATTATTAATATTGGTATTAATATTGATATTGCCGTATAATCGTATTACTGTATTAGTGTTGGCAGTGGTCGTAGCCCGTTGTAGGTGGTATATAGTGCATCGTTTCGAAGGTTAAAATGTATATTATTGTTGCACCGGCGTTTTAAGTATTAAACCAAATGAACGTCACCAGCGCGGTTCACAGAATCGGACGACCAAATCAAACACAAACAACCGAGCGTGCAGATTTCGGTGGCGGCGTCGCGTCGTTTTAACGGTAACAATATTAATAAACAATAATAATAAAATAAACACGCATTATATTTGGTCGCAGTAAATACAAAAACGGTGTCGATAAACTCTATTTGGTAAATGGTAATTGTACGGATTCTGTAATTTGTCGTCTGCGCCGGGCACACTCCTACGGGTTACCGCGGCTATAGTTTTCCGCTAGACTATACACACGCGTTCGAAAATAAAGTTTAATTTACTTTTTTAATTTCTCGTTTAGAAGAAAACGAATTAAGTATAGTTTATTATATATAACACGTCGCGGCCACGACGAAGGACTTCGTGAAATCGTATATCAGACGGTATTTCACCCTAACGCGTGTTACAAAAAAATACGACGTCGTTTAATCGGAAGTACGTCTGAATGTCTGATCAGTGGCGTCATTTACCTGGGGGGAGGGTTCTGGCGAGTGGCCGGTATCCGGTCGTGTAAAAGCCCATGTCGAGTTTGTTATGGGCTAGTGTCGAGGTCGTAATATGGGCCGGTGTCGGGCTGATTTATGAGCGATGGGCCTTTCGCCGCTGACATGATTCGTTGTAACGTCATCACTGCGTCCGATGTCCCCTCCGTGAAATTGTAATAATTACGATAATTATTATGTACATAATATTAAATCATAACAATAACACCATCGGCGTGTGTCTATAAACTCTAAAAGCAGTTACTTTCTGACCTTTTTGTCGGGTTCGTGTCACACCGCGAAACGTTTTCAATTTCAATCGAATAGCGTGGGTTTACACATATTTTTTCCATTGCAATATTGCTTATAATAATATGCAATATATATGTGCATCGCCCATGCACAATTGTCAACAATAACATAGGTAGTACATTATATTATTATTGTATTTTATATTCAACAAAGTTACTTTAATTCGAACGGGAAAATAGAAATGTCGAACGCAATATTTCGATAAATAATAAAAGTAAAAAATATAAATTTCTACACGTTTCAAATTTCGCGCAACAATGCGTTCACTACGACTATAATAATTATAATTGGTGTAATATTATTATGTTATTTGATATTTTGTTGTTCCGAATCTATTTATGTGCCATCAATACGTACTTAATAGACAAATCTCGAAAAAAAAGTTCCGGGGTTCATTAAATACGTAAAAGGTGATGGCGTCTAAAACGTGAAAAACATCACTACATACTGCAGCCAGAATTATTGAAACGTATAAATATGTGGGTTCGTTGTGCTTTTACAATGTTTGTATAATATTCTAAAATACATTAAACGCTTACGTGATTATTTGATATGTATTATTATGTAGCTTTGCTAAACGCATGGTGAACCGAGAGTGCGGTGGAAGCAAATAATATAGATATGGGTTCTTGAACTTGCAACTATTTTAAGCTATAGTTTATGCGTTTGTTTTACTAATATTATATTTTTAAATTTGTTATTATTGAAATTTTAAAAGTTCAACAAAGTTCAAAAGTTCGAGAAAAATTTAGTTTGAGTTTGCACGAATGAGGTATTAAGCACGTGTGAAGTCGACATTAATAATTGAGTATACCAGCTATAATAACTATATATAGCTACAAACTTAACAAAAAACGAACAATATACAACTATGTGAACTGAGAAGTAATAGGTAATAGCCACTCAGACTAGTCGGATTTTTTTCGGAGCTTATAATTTTCCGTTCATCCCATTTCAAACTTCATATGATCGCAGTATCATTACAGTTAAATGATGATTCAACCAAAAACAGTCTAACAGCGGTGTACATTCTCGAATAATTGTTGTTCCATGGTCGTAGGAAACTGTAAATTGTACAGATCACTATTATTAACTATATTGTCGATTCTCGACTTCATATGCTGTGACGTACGCGCATTATCATTATATCATTATACCATATTGGCATATTGTGCAGATCGGGGAGGTTCCCTTATTTTTACCCCCCTCCCCCCTCCTAGAACTTATATTAAAAAATAACTGTTTTTAGAAAAAACTAAAAATTACTATAAAACATACGTGCAATGGGTCCAAAACCATGATTCAATTCAGCTCACTATGTATGTATGTAGATATCGTGTTAGTATATATCAGCCACAACAAATCAAAATTCTCGTGGTGGGAAATTTTTTTTTCTTTTAGCGGCCCCCATCATGGGTCCCAACTGCAGTGTTTTTTATGAAAGTATAAATTGGCCCACCAACTATATAATAAGTTGGACCCCCCTGGACTATAGATAATCAGCGCTGCTGGTTACGTATAAGGTATCGGCTCACCGAGTTTTAGGATTTCTAACGTTTGACTATAGCTACTGTACGGTTTAATAATTCGTTTCAATTATATTTTCTACTAATGTTTCTACTAATTTCCAATTATCATATAGAAAAATAAATTAGGGACAGGCACTAACGAGCGGCTCACGGATAATTTATCGGTAGCTCGCCAGCCCAATCCGTGTGTACTATACAATTTTGAACGGTTGCTATATTTTATTATATAATATTATATATACGCTGCAGTGATCGGTCACTAAATTGTCTGCTTTTCCCGTTGTATATATTTATACAAATATTATATGTATAACACCGCCGAGAGAGAATACGTGTGGCCGTTGACCGCGGCGGCGGCAGGCGGAAAGCGCGATAAATTTGTCTGCGCCGCGAAAACGGGGAGGCGGCGGGCGGCGACGGCGATTTCACACATTTCGGGAACGCGTCCAAGTTTATACGCGGCGCGCGTCTTACAATATAATATATACGTACATAGAACGCACAATAATAATAGTAATATAGTGTCGCAGAGATTCCTGGCGTGCCCACGGGAAATCCTACCTCAAGTTATGCGGTCAATGCGCGGGGATTGAGTAACGCACGACGACGCGATTATATAGCGGCGGAATACATATAGTATATACGGTTCACGTAAGCCGTTTGTATAATATAATATATAATACGAGGGCGCCTCGACATAATATTGTGCTTAGAAAATAGTAAATACAAGAATTTCGTTTCGATGATTGTAAAAACGTTTTCAAAATAACTTAAAAAACGAGTTAAAAAAAAAAAAACTTTAATATTAGTAAAAACGAAAAACTTTCAAACTATTATATTATTAATTATTATGCTTATGTTTTTATGGATCTTCAGTTATTATCTAGCTGCATCTAAACGTACATTATTATATAATATAGTGAGTGATTTAAAACTGTTTAAAATTAAATTTTTTTCGATAAGACAGTGCATACTATCTAGCCCTGGAGCTAAATGTGTTATAGATAAATAGATTCCAGCACTGAGCATAATATTATACATTAATAAATTATATATTTATATTTTATATGGCTATAGGTTGCATAGCGATTCCGTAATCACAATCCAAAATGGACGCGCAGCCGGCATTCGGGTCGCGTAGATATAGTATTATATTATATATTATTATATGTATGGGAGAAAAACGAACCGTCCGCTGCACGCGATGGAAAACATATAATACCGTCCGTGACGAATAACGATGCATAATAATCGAAATAATGATGATGTAGATAATCTAAAATCTATTGATCGTGGTGGCTTTTGCGCCTAAGTCATCCGCATCATCCCCACGATATCCATGGGTTTTTATTGCGCATGTATTATTGTATTAAATCGTATAAAGCTATTGCGCGGCGTGTATCATAATTGGAGATGAACCGACTAGATACATAATATTATTATATATCATAATATTGTACCTGTTGCAGTGATGGGCATACACCTGTTGTAGCGTAGGGTACACCTGTTGAAGTGCGCGGGACGATCTCGCGAGCGCGCGAGTAAGCGAACTCCGCGCGGTACCTATCTTCTCCGCGTCTCGTTTTCCCTCGAGGTGATGACGGGGTGCTATAGGTCGGGGCCATCCAAACGCGGTCGCATAGTTCAATTAATCGGATAATCGTTACCGCGTGAATTATATTATACCTCGGTACGTATATATTGTATGTTATTATAATATTATGCCTACACGAGTATTATATTTCCGTTGCAGACGTATCCGCTGCTCAGGTACGGCACATCGCGATATGCCAATATACGACCTATACACGCGTTATACATATACATGATATGTTGTTTTAATACCTAATATATAATTTTATATTATAGTATTATACTAAATACATTTGCAACTCGCTCGATTATATTACAGTATTATATGGACCGCCGTGCTATATGTATAGGCGCGGGAATCAACGTTTCATATTATATTAAAACAATAATTGTATACTTATTAATACTTAAACCAAAATACTATACATCATTTGAAGGACGGACGGACGCGAGTTTTAACGCTGTTAAACTTATCGCGGAGTGGAAAGCTCGTTCGAAAATCGTTTATATTATGCACATTTATTGGGTAGAATTATACTGAAGATATAATAGGGCTGCACTATATATATATACGTATACTTAAAAATGGGCATTAACTATAATCAAAAGGATAGTCAAAAGTTCATTTTTTTAAACTTTATAATATAAAATGTAGATAGTTGGTTTATTTTCGAACTAACCAAATATAGCTCAAAGTATCGATTAGAATAAATAATTACCTTTTTCCAGTTAATTAGAAAAATAATACATTACGTTAAAATATAGTTTATTAATAACTAGGCATAATACTGCTGTTTTTAAAACGAATTGCGTGCATTAACAAGGAATAGTATAGGATGCACTTTGAATGAAATGTTAAGTTATTAGTATATTTAAAAAAATTAAAAGTTTCCAT
Organism: Metopolophium dirhodum; assembly: GCF_019925205.1. Classification (NCBI taxonomy): domain Eukaryota; kingdom Metazoa; phylum Arthropoda; class Insecta; order Hemiptera; family Aphididae; genus Metopolophium; species Metopolophium dirhodum. The sequence goes on from NC_083568.1 coordinate 10,532,787, forward strand.
ATATATATGTACGAGGGACCTGGATGCTTAGTATTAACCAAATATAAAAATATATACATATTATGAATTTAATAATACATAAACATAAAATATTAACTTATAGCTGAACGTTCTTAACGTTGACTTAACTCAGCAAACTCAAGTGATTTTTTTTCATTACTTTACCCACCTTTGCGTATAGGTACCTAACTACCGCTATAATACCTATACGTGTAAATGCGAAACGCGTAAATCATCGATCTTGCCGGAACGTCGTAAAACAATGTAATATATCGTTTTAAACACTAGTTGTACGCGCAGTTGTTCAAGTTCTAAGAAATCACGATAGAGGCTATATTACACAGCGAGTGCTGTTATTATGATTTATTGAATTCTCGTTTTAAACGTTAAGTCGCCGTGAAATTTATACCGTCTATGCGAGAAATTATAATACATCAAATACATCGACAACAATATATATACGGATCTGAAATAATAATATACATCACGCACCAGTGTATTACGAACAATGTATAATATATATAGAAAAAAACAGTTAATTCAAATTTAGACAATAGTAGATGTACCATTATACTACCATGTACGACTTTTTATAGTAAAACATTTATTATTAAAGGATTACCTAATTAGATGTTTTTTTCACGTGCTATTTCATTATCTATTTTTACGAACACAAGAATTGAGCCGATTGAACATTAAAAAAAAAAACTCTAGTAGCTTTAATTAATACGTTATAAAATCACTATAAATCACGTATTTCTGGCGAACATTAATCATTTTCATTTCGAGAAATTTATTTTTATATTTTCACATAAAAAACGTATAAAATGTGAATGACTGAACAAGTATATAATATAATTATATCATATGAATTGATCACAACGATGAAACAACGACGGTCAACATTCATTCTGTCAAATAAAATATTATTAGTTTTAATTATTTTTTATAAGGTAAACTTTATACCCGTACAAACATATAATAACATATTATTTAAATATTATATTATATTATATTAGAAATGTCTCTATTATTAAACTAGGTATATTGAAAAAATGTATACTTTTCTTAGTCATGTGATAAATTTATGAACAAAGTTCGCAATTTTGTTACAATTTGATTTAATTATTTTTACTTACATATTAAACTGTATAAATGTTCCAACTTCTTTACAAATAACAAAATTATATAATAACAAATATTACATAAATACAATAATTTATGAACTAAAATTAATACAATAAAAACTGCATAATTCTTCATCATAAACATAAATGTTTAAAACATTTTCTAAAATTTGCTACTATTATTAATTTAATAAAGCTTATTTTTACTCCTAAAATTATTCAAATGTATAATATGTATACTCGTAAGACGCACAAACATATTATATAAACCTTGTTTCAGTTTTAATTAATTGCCGCCTCTAAAAGTTTGTCACTTCGACTAACTGGTCCCCATTTTAGTTTCCAAAAGCGACCACTTGCAATTTGTTCTTTAGACCGAGTAATTAACAACGTTTAAAAGACAAATCATTCTCTACAGAATTGACAAAATAAAAAAAAACGTTATGACGGCGGTAATTTAAAAAAAAACTTATTTAAGTACATCCAATATATATTCTTCATTCCGAAAACATCGTCGCCGGCTTGTTATACAACTTTCATTTTAATTAACTTTAACAGGGCGTATCACAAATCATAAAAGTCATAGCTGCAACAGAGTTCAGGGTGTAGGTATACATAGGAAATAATTAGACGCCGAAATCATAGAAACATATAAACCCGGAACAGCTAGGCGCCTAATGGGACACATCGCGGCGGTCCATCTATAGTGTCTTAATAAACATAATGTTATGTGTTATTATTAGAATCTATTTATTTCGAACAGTCTAGAGGTATTTGGATCATTTGGAATGGCTTTAATGGTGTGTAAAAAATCGTATTACGGTTAGCGCCATCATAAAGCAATGCGCGGGACAAATGAGATTTATGGACCTCTAGTGTTCGGGGACACGAGCATAGTTCACCAACATCGAATGCTAAATGTGTCATAACAACAATATATTATTAACACATTATTATGTTGTGATCTTAAATAAATTTTCGGAAATATTCTAGAAAGGCCGTGAGAGCGCAATAATTATACTTCGTTGTTTTATTCATTATAAAATCGAGATAAGCAGCCGACATGTGTTTTATGAGCTTATTGATGTGTTATATGGTATACGGCGGTTAATTACTCTAAGAAACCGACTTATGTAAAAGTCCATAAAACAAAGTGAAAGCCTTAAATCGCATAACTCTTTTTTTTCGAACAAATCTCAATACCATAAAACAGTTCATCAGAACTTTATGAATACCGTTAATGTCACGTACTTACATAATACCGACAAATAGTAGTAAGTGTACCTACCTATAATATAACTAATAAGTAATAAGAAATAAGTAAAATATAAACAATAACATTAAATATGCAACACATTGTACACTATGAAAATAAAATAACCGTTGAATCATGATAAATTTGCATTATTATTGAATAATAAAATATAATAATATATATATTATATATGAATTTAAATGAATGTTGAAAATGAATATAAAATTTGTTTCTGTCAATAACGTTGAACAATAGAAATACGTTAGGTATACCTACGCTTTTTAAATCGAACACGACTAGAATATCACACCAGAACAGTATATTATTTAGATAGATAAAAATGTAAAAAAAAAACATTAATACATAGTTACCCCTTGTAATGATTACAACCATTATTAACTATATCAGATTAATAATATAACAATACAATAATTTATTTAAGACGTAGAAAACTAAATAGGTATAGGTATAGGTATCTACTTCTCAAATAATCGTGCATGAATTAACAATATTGCTGTATAAAATCCCCGAAAAACTGAATAAATTCTAATATTCTATCTTCTAATTTAGTTGTATAATACATTGTATGCATGTATACAATTTATACAATTATTATATAATAATATATTATATTATAAATTAATAATAATTAAATATAACAAAATAAATGTTTAGTTTATTGGTAGTGAAAAACAAAATGTATACCAAATTAAATTTTATTTTCAATTAATGTACTCTACAAGAACTTAGGTTTATATTTAATAAGATATTTATTTTGAATTCGGCTGAACTGCCGAAGCTTAAAGTCGTAAACTAGAAAAATAATTTTGAAATCAATACAACGACGAACAAGAATAAAATATCAATTTACAACTTAAAAAAAACCACTTACACCCTTTACAACGTATAAATACGCTGCTTGAAATATTACTTAGGTATATTCTAGTATATAATTTATATGAGGCATTCACGTTAGGCTTTCTTGAATATCATGTTAAATGAAATTGAATACCTATTGATAAATAATTCGGTGATGTCTTCCAGTAAGGCGTACCCAAGAATTTGTTAAGCCAAATACCCAAAAATTATTTTTTTTCAATTGGTCAGCACAGACGATAAGTATAGTTATTACTTCATAACTAACAGATTACTTATAATTCATGATAACAAAAAGTGTATGATAAAATGGTATACCATATATTTTATGTAATATAAATTACAACTTATTTAGTAGATTATATTTCTTTCTGAGCGAATTGATTAATGAATTGGTTTTACAATGTTGTAAAATGTCTTACATTTGTTCGCTGTCTTCACCTTTTAGAGCAGTAAAACTGTTTCAATTTTCAACTTTCTCAAGGTGGTTTCTGGTCGGAAATTGGATCTACTTGGTATTTTGGGGGGTCAAAATGTTAAGTTCTTACGGGTACGAGCCCCCTGGGCAGACGTCACTGATGTCTACCTGCGTAACTGTAAGCCTGTAATATAATAACGGATAATTTCGATTACTCCGAGCATTAATCATTGTTCATTATTATTATTATTTTTTTTAAATTAATCAACCGTTGATTAATTAAAAATAATGATAATAATACCTAATAATAATAATGTTACAAACCCGCGTACATATTATTCATATTTACTTAGCGGGTGTTCTAAATATCTTCATTAACCATAGGAGTATCGTCATATTTATATAACACGAGATTCTTATACAGTATAGATATAATGGGGCGAGGTTGGACCTTTTTTTTGATTGCTCGTTTATACCGAATTACCCGCGGCGGCTGTGGCACGAGATCGCCACCGGTAATAATATATTGTAACAACTACACTGCGGAGAACAGAAGACACGCGATATTTACAACGGTCGAACGATATATTAAATAATTTGACGTACACAACAATAATATACTACTGCTTTAATAGCATTATAGATAAGTGTATCGGAGACGTGGGTTGGTATAGTTAACGGTGGCATATTATTATAATGGACCACGCAAGAAGGGAATATAATATAGCAACTATGTACCTACTCAACTATTAAAATATGTTGTTTTTTCTAATAATTTAAACGCTGATGAACTGCTTGTGTTCGTATATTATTATTATGATATACATATAATAAGCCATATTGGATATTTAGATAAAAGAACACTAAATTTTGTTTTCGATCTTAATAAACAGGTAGGGACATAATATAATATATATTCCATATATAGTTACTAGGAAAACGACTCTAACTGCAGACTTTATTATTATTATTATTATTATTATTATTATTATTACTAATATTATTACTATTATAAACAATAAATGTCCAAACATATTATACATAAACGTGCCGCTGTAGCAGCAGGTGGCAGGTGTGTAGTGCAAGTAGTAAAATATACCGCCACCGCCGTCTCGGTGCAGTAACGCGTGTTTTTATGATTTAAGTACTACTACAGCGGCGTGCGTGAATTGTATATAATAATAATATAATCTGCCATTAATCCACATCCTATACAGATACAGTGATGCAAATATTCGAGAGGGGAGGCTCTAAAATACTAGTAAAAACAATTTAACTCGTAACGGATGTTGAGATGTATTATTAAGAAAAAGCCTCCCGAAATCGTGGAAGGTTATATAACCTAATAAGCAAATTAATATTCAAGGGGGAAGGGCTTGACGCTTAAAGATTAAAAAAAAATTTGTTCTATATAGGTACCGATTGCAAGGTGGTTTGGTTAAATTGTATGCACCTATTGTAAATATCACTTATAATTTTAATGGTGTTATATGCATGTAATTTTATAAGCCAATGTCCATAAGTTGCCGATAGGATAATTCAATAATAACAATAAATCTATTTATCCGCTCGCGGCGCGTTTAAATATAATTTCCAGCTAACCTATAGGTATACATAATACAATATTATACATTTATTATGCGTTTTAGTTTTATATAATATATTATACATATATATCTATATTTACATCGTCCTCTACGCTGTCATTCTATATATATTATACGTAATATAGACGGTTTGAACAGCGAAGGGTATACGAATGTATGGACCTGACTTGAGTACAAAACGCGTATTGTCGACCACGTCCTATTGCGAGTATTGCATACGTTCCCGGCGCGCTGCAGTATATGCGTCTAACCACTCGATCGGAGTTCTTCATCAAAGTCCGATGCGCGCGCACTAGTAGGTTTATATTACAATAATACACATTTATATAATACATATGTATTCACGTTTAATACGCTGCACTGTTGCAAGTATTGTGTTTTCTCTTCAATTTCGACGGTCGTCCTCGCACATAATAATATTATATTATGATATTATCTATTTATCTATTGATACAATATAGCGTTTTGTGTTACATAATATTAAGAATAATACGTACAATATACGTCATACGGTCAGCCGCCGAGCCATCATCGTCACACGGCGGCGGTGGCGACTAACGAGTTCGGCATTGAACTCGGAGATATATTTTCCTTTTAGTACAAGTTATAATCGACCTACATTCGACGGGTCTGCTTATTTGTAGTATATTATTATGTATTTATAAATGTTTACATAGGTACCTGACCATGCACAGCGGATATAGTGAACAATACGCGTATAGAAATAGGTTCTCTCTATCGAAAGGATAACGATCGAAACCCGACGCGGATACTGATTTTGTCCAACATGTCCTATGGTGTATGGCTCATGAGTTTCCCCGCGGCCGCGGCAAGGTGGTCCCCTGGGTCAGCGTTGGGCAAGAACACTATATGATTTAATCATTTAAACCGATGCGATGATTGAAGGTTACAAATATTGATATATAGTACACCTAAGATTTGATAAAAATTGATATACTCCATTAAATATACGCTAATTGGGTTTGGTAATGCTTCAGTATATTTGTTTATATGAAAATAAAAACAATTTTACTATGAAAAAAATTAGTAATACCTATAAGTAGTGAAATTAATCAAACTCCATTATTAATTCTAACGCTTTATATTTACTAATTACATTAAATATGTATTCTAAATATTGTTGATCGTAAAAAGTTATCGGTTAATTATAATATAGTGTTAAAGATTTTCGCCTAATACTCGGTGCAGGTATGGTTCAGTCCTTGGATATTGAGATTTGAGTTAAGTGTTTTTTATATTATTATTATTACTATTATTGGGTAGTCGCTATTAATACTTGATAGTTAATGTAAAATATTGACAGAAGACGATCTAAAGAAAGAGGAATAAGCTCACCAATTCATTTCACTTCTATAGTATAGTATTGATCATTGTTTTTAAATATGGTGTGCCCGCGACTCGGGCATAACAAAATCATATATATATATTTTATACATAGGTACATAAATAACTACCTACAGGGCGCAGGCTGCAGCTATATAATAATAATATATGGAAAAAAAGTTCTAAAATAGAACAGAGATAGAAAAAAACCAATCTCTATCACAATAATGAACTAGATCTACCGTGTATATTATAGTGTATATACATTAAATGTGTTCGCGTGGCCACCCATTCAAAAGTGTAATAATATTGTGCTGTGAACAATATTTTTATATATATTGTGTACGTCGTGTACCCTATACATGAATAATATGTTTGTATGTTATGAGGAATCGCGAGCACGCGGGCGTGATAGCCGCTGGCTTTGCTTGCGCTGAGAAATCCTATACGTATATTATATGCTATATAGGTGCACAACAGTGAGTGTACGGTATACGAGTACGCGCGACCGCTCATTGTTTTTGAAAAGTGATATCGAAGTAGACGTTTGAAACGCTCTGTATATGCGTAATAATGATTGTAATAACTTATCCGTAGGGTGTTCGGTAGAATGAGTATGTAGGGTAATTTAGTAATTATGTAAAAGGAATATCGAGATCGAGAGGTGTCATAAACATAATAATAATAATAATATTCAAATATCAGTGTGCCCGGCGCATTGCTGCAGAAGACGAAGGAAAAATACCTTCTTACTGCGTAGGCGCACATAATCAGAAGTGTGAGGATTCAAACTATTTTACAACACCGACTTTTTACGACCCCATATATATATATACACGACTATTGTGTACGATAACACCGCACTACAGACCAGTTATATATTAAATCTTGTTTCGTGTGAGTACAAGCATAACAGTAAAACTCAGAGATAAAACTGTCGAAATCCAAATAATTAGTATATATATGTGCGTTAGCATCGAAAAGTAAAAATAATTATTTTAGGTTTGAACATTTTGAATAAAATTATACACTGACCACTATAAGATGGGTACTACAGTCACTGCACAGAAGTACTTATTTTTGAATTTTCAAAGAAATACATGGATGGTGGACGTATAAGGTATAAAAAAAGGTAATAACTCGTTAACGCATATCTATAGATCTAGTTGTTAAAATGAATCTTACAATGGTGAAGACTTTTTTTTAATCAAAGACGTTTTCGCCTAATGATCATAAAATCAACTATGGCGTTGAACATAATGGTTTTTCCGTCACTTGCTATCTAATATATCGTTTATTGTCTTAAAACGTATTGAAGTCGACTGTTTCATTATAATATTATATATTCAACATAATAATCAGAGACGACAACGAGAATGTTAAGAATAGCATTATACACTGGAGAAACAATAATACAATAAATAGTAGAATATACACATAATAGGTAGGTACATATTCTTCAACATAGTGTTAGAACAATAATAGTGTCATCACTGCGCTATATTAGATGCCTTATCCAGTGGCCAGTACCCAATTATATTCATAACTAATTTCTAAATCAATATTGTCTTTTCCCTCTTAAAAATATAGCATTATGTGCTAGGTAATTAAATTTTACCTGTGTTTGAACTGTATTCTCCGATGTATCTCTTTGTCAGGTATCGAACCGTAACAGCTGTAACAAAATACATATTAATTAATTAACTTGTCGAGTTCCACATTTTTAAATTATATCATAATAAATCAAAACAATTAATACTTAAGAAATTTTCAATTTTATTACTGTAACTCGTCACATATTACATTGTTTAGTGATAATAATGTATTGTAATGTATATGATGTCATGACTAAATAAACAGGCATTTCAGCTCGATAAAACTGCGCATTAAATTGTGATAAAATGTTCCTCAGACTTGGAATAAACGCTAAAATATTGTACGCTATAATAATAATCTACATTATCCGTTTGATATTATTCTTTCTATGTCTGGGGAACATGAGCGACAATAACGAAAATGAAATTTTAGCTGACAGGCCTGTTTATTTAGTCATGGTATAAGTATTATAGTCTATAGACAACTATAATAATAATAGTACCTATACCCACCTACAGTAAATATTAATAATTGAGAAAATTATTCAAGATTCAAGTTTTTGAACAATTATAATTTATACCTAAGTATAGTGACGAGATTGTTCACTGTTATTATTTATTATCAAATAAATTGTGTGAATTTGTTTTTGAATAACGATTACCAATACTCATTTCCTTATTTATATGTTTGTAAACCTCCGATGATGTATTTAGTTACAACTGAGTAGTTTGTTTTACTCTGTAGACCAGTTATTGTGTGTCCGAAACATAAATATTAAATACATAATAATATATACCTACCTATAAGTACACAACAAGCCATAATTTTCATTTATGGCTTCATATTAATTACTAATGGTACATAATTAAATCTTAAGATACACCACTGTTATTTAAATTAAAAAATTTTATTATATTTATTTATCTAAATTGCAATAAATTGATTTAGATTAAATTAATACATGAATTAATAAATATAAATACTAACATGTTATCTATAATATTATAATTTGTAATATACGAGTAGAGTTGATATTATAAAATTAATGGCAAATATATTTTTAAAACATGCCGTAGTCAAAACAAGATTTTAATAATCATTTACGACCGCCGCGGCCGCTCGTCGACGCACGCCCGTCACCGCGATGTCGGGCAAACGGTACCTACCTAGGACTCCGAGGAATCAATTTCGGTTCGGTGGCAAGTCGTATTTTAGAGTAACTTAAATGGCTCCAAAGAACAGCGAACACCCGTCATCGTTTGCCTTTACCGTATAATATAGGTATTCGAGCTATCTGAACACCGAAAACGCGTTACAATGGCAGACGCGTATATTATGCAGGAGGATTTTTTTAGCATGCTCGACTCATATTTTTGTATTTAAATTATGGATATATTCAAATTCCGATTTATGGAATTTTTAAGTTTATTAATTATATAGTACAAAGGCGATATTTTCGAATACTTTGATTTTTCCCAATGATGTGTAGAACGGGAAAAACTAAGCTGTACAGACAATAAATACGCACTAGCGTGTGCGCCGTAATAATAAAACATTAATGTGTGATAAAAAAATTCCGACGTCATCTATACTGCAGATATGATATTAATATAATATTGTAAGTACCTGTATACAATATGTCAATATATTATATATTGTTACGTTGACATATCTAAGGCGGGATCTGACATTGAACACTATATGCTTGCGGTTTGCCGGCCGCATCACTCACCAGTCACCACAACCTTCTATATTTTATTAAAACGACAATCCAATAAAATGATTACCTATTAATGTTTGATGTATGTGTGTAGTATGGGTACGGCATACATGTACGAGGTGTATACATAATTATAATACGAAAAGAAATTTTCATTCAACACTTTTTTATAGTTGGTCTGCGTACACGTATTGTAATTGAATCAGTTTTCATGTTTCGATACTTTTGTACTACGATCAAATATCGTGAGAGAGAAAAAAATACGGTTTTTTTTTTCATTAAACAAATTATTATTATTTTTCATTATGCTACTACTAGCTAATTATAATACATATTCAATAATAATTCACTATGCATTAATCGTTAGAAAATATAAATTATTGTACTAACAAATTATTAAACATATTATTATAAATTCGAACAGAATATCACGCAATAGGTTTAACTTATTATACTTGTTCTATATATGAATGCGCAGAAATGAATACCGAAATTGGCGAAACAACATATTTGTTTCAAATTAATATGTAGTTTTCATTACAAGCTACATTTTATATATGTTCAAGCCAAATGTGAAACTTATCTTACATAATAATATGTGCACTGTATATTATTATGTTAGTATGGTACACTGTGGATTATTGAAAACAACTAGAGTGTACGATAATGTAGATATATATTATTATTAAATTTGTAATGGTTGAAAATGTATTTTCCCATTGTAAAATTATTCATGGTGGGCGATCTCAAATATTTGTAAGGATAGACTGAGAGAGTATAGTGACCACCCAACCACCTCTTAAGATTTCGAGAAAATACTTTAGTTCTTGATTTAAATATTATTAATTATTAAAGCAAAATAAACTAGCTATTTATTATATTTTATAAATTACAGTAGGTAGTCGTTAGTTGGTAGGTATTAAATAATGTCCGTTAATTTTTTTTTTCGTTCGATTAAATGACAAAAATAAAACCAGTTGGGGATCGTTCTTATTTTTTCTTTAAATTGATTAATTTAATATGTGAGTATGAGTTTTTTGTAAGTATAAATGCATATTTTATTTTATAAATTCAACTTAATTTCATACTATACGTCTTACAGCATTGAATATCACAAAACTACATTTATAATACTACTCTTGTATATAATATATGTAACGACTAACGACATACGTTATAACATGTCAACAATAATGCACACTAATGAATTATTTTCATCGTGTAACATTATGTATCAAATATTTAATATACTAATTAGTAATTGTGATCGTAGCCACATAGGTTTATATAAATACCACTGAAAAAAATAATAAGTAATAATAACAACTGCATGTATAAGTTATTTAAACAAACATCAGTAAAATAATATTTTGATCGACGTTAACGAAAATTTGATTAATTAATCAAATTGTTGGGTAAATAATATTATGTACATTCTGGTTTTTAAACTTATACTCGACAGACGACCATATACCTTAAAAAACAAATGAACTATAAAGATGTTATTATCAATTAAAAAGGTCAACCGCTTATTTGCATTTATTTAACAGGGAAAGATTTGAAAAGTTGCAACAAGTTTCCATACATAGAATAGTCGAAACAAGAATATAAATATTAAATTGAGGTAGGTAGGTAAATAGTACCAAAAGAATCGGATTGATAACTGTTTTTTAAAGGTTTTGTGTGTATTAATTCCTCTTAATTTATTTCGCTCTATTAAATATTATTGTTTGGTAAACAAATAAATATATGTTTATAATTTGATTTAATACTTTTTAGCTTAAATGTATGATTCATAAGTTGTGATCATATGAGTACTTAATAGAATATTAAATAACAATGAGAAATCTTGCCGATTGTAATTAATGGAATATTGGAATGAGTAATGCATATTTATATGGTTAGAGAATAACATACGAAAACAATTTGAAACCTATAAAAGAAATTCGGAATTTGATGACAATATTAAAAAGTTTGTAAAAACGTAAATTTTATTTTAATTAATTGTAATGTAATATACCTACCATGAGTAATTCATTATTTTAGTTGTATTGCATTAGTGCAGTAAGGTATAAACACTTATATTGTTGTAAAGTAACATAAGACAGTATAAAAACAATTAAAATAGTTGTTACACATTAAACATAAAAACAAAAAACCGAAATGAATAATACGGTGGTTAAATACTATAAAAAGCTGGCGACCAGCAGCCATATGCATTTATAATTATAGCTTAATTATTTTTGGTAGTGGTACACTACCTACAAAATGCTTAACGTTAAGTCATACGCTAAACAAAAACCAGGTCATTTCAGATACTGACCTTGTACTATATTATATTATATATCCTAGATTTTGGTAATCTTCAAAAGTTTTCATAAACTCGGTCATCCTTTATTATTACATCGAATATCACCTTTCGCCCGAGGGAGGCTATACGTATATCGTATATATATATATATATTATACATACATATTTTTTCCTAGTCTCCCTTCAAACACAATATCACCCACATATATATACTTGGCTGAGAAAAAAACGGGTCAAGGATCTGAAAGGTCTGGGTCGAAAAAAGACTATATTACGAATACTTCAAGAAAAAAAGATATCACTTTCTACATAATACATATTATATTATATTATATTATTATTATTATTATTATTATTATTATTATTATACTGTCAGGCCATAATAGTTGTTTATCAGAAGTGTATTTGACGGATAATCGAATATCAGCTATCATAATATTATAATGGTAAAAGTAAAATAATTTTCTTTTTTATACTTCTCGTACATAATGATGCGTATGTTGTTTTGAAATTTCTTGTAATTGTTAGGACCATACAGACACGTCTTATATACAAATGAAAAATCAGTAGATACGTTACAACATAATATATATAAATATATTCCAATAATCCAATGGCTACATGTAATATATATGTATGGATGTTCCGATGTTGAATATATAGTATAAACCGTTATTGTCCAGACGTCGGAGATAAAATTTCTTTATTTTTCATAAAATGTCGTTTTAAGCTTGATAATAACCAATGGGTATATTATAAAGATATGGACATTTACTTCAATGGTATTTATGTCGAGAATCGAAACTCCAGTGTCATTTATTCATTAAAAAATAAAAATAGAGAGACGATGCTAATATAAGTAATAATTGTCACCAACCATAAGATGAGTAACTTAATCTAAATATAACTTTCATAAACCATGCAAAATAAGTCATAAATAATATTACAATAATGCAATATTATATAAGTACTTAATGATAGTACAGCTTACAAAGTGATCCATCAACTATAAATATGTTTGATTTAATAGATTATGTAAGGTTTATAAAATCCTTGTTCTGGGTTTGTACCGACTATGTAAGGGCTTATTCTATAATAGGCTTATATAAATCTATGTTATAAGCTATGTTTTACAAAGTTTCTCAAAATCATATCCCTCGCTTCACTCTCACACTTTAAAATAGTATTCACAACATCATAAATTGCTATAAGAATAAGATATCCAAATAGATAATAAATCATAAATGTATAAGTAATATGTTATCATAATACAACTAATCACTATATTAAAAAAAAAATCGTAGCTACACTAACTTACTACAATATGCTAATAAGAATTTAAAATACCGAACTAGACTTAAATGTTATAAGTGTAGGTACAACTATTAAATTGTTATGTTATTAATTTACATTATTATAAATTTGACAAAATAAATATGACGCGTGTAATATTATACGATAAATATTAATCATTACTTTCTATCGAATTCGCGATGTTGTATTTATTATACGCCATGTATTGTTAGAGTAAAATCTACAGGACTGCAATATTTACTTAATTGACAAATTTAAATAATAATAATATATAATATATAAAATACCTAGAAAAAAAAGATAATATGTTATTGATAATTTCTAAGTATATGATACCACAAACATATCGTTCAGCACATTTAAAATAATACGTTTACGTGTTAAAATTATTCGAACGCGTCTATATAGATATACTTATTTCAACTTTTATGAAGTTGAAAAAAAGTGTAATATAAGTAGTTGCTATAAAATTAATTTAAAACAATAAAATATTTTTTTAATGAGAATTTGGACAGGTTATTAATTTGTTTACATAGGTATTTACTGTGAAATATACCTTATATAAAGAGCGATTTCATCTCCAGCGGCTGAATATCTAAATTCATATGTTAAAGAAAAAATAACATTAGTGAAGAATACGTGATAGAATTTCTAAATAGCTGATAGTATATAATATTATGTTGAACTGTTTTCTGAATAAAATTAAGAAGTAAGATACATATTATTATATCTGATATAAACAATTATTTCAGAATATAAATACTACTTATACATAATACCTATAGTAGGTATATTATACATTTATAATATGAATTAAACTTATCATAATATAAGCAATAATACAATTATGGACTATAATATGGTTTGCTGCACAACAAATATTTCGATCTAGATCTAATTTTCGTGTATAAATACTAAATAGTGTGTAAATATTATAACAGTGGAAACAATAATGAATGTTGTATATACGATGTCTATTAATGCAAGAGGTCAGGTTAGCATAATTTGTATACATATTTTTTTTTATTTACTTTTAAAGTAACACAATGAATCATTTTTTTCTCATATTATATTTTGTACTTAGTCTATTCTACGGTTGCGTGATTGTTTACTCCTCGTCCTTTAAAATTTCGCAGTATCCCCATTGTTTTATTAAAAGATAATAAAATATTTATTGTTTACGTTTTCAGATCGTGTTCACTGTTCTGCAGCAGACACAATAATACAGGGATTTTGCTCAATAGCAGTTTTTCACTTACGACTGCCCACTATATTCAGTTGTATTATCAAATGTTATATTCTAATGAAGAATATAATATTGTTTTATTGATGAAATTATCTTTTTTTGATTTTCCCAGTATAGGTCCTCTAAGAGAAAAACAATGGCCGGGTACCTACCGTCGTCCATCGTACCGATAACTGTTGAGAAATTTTAATGGATTATCAGTTAACGACCAGCGTGGCTTAATCCTAACCTCGACACTTAGAATTTAAAAATGTTTTATTTATCATCGCATTCTAAATAATATTGAATATTAGGTACTTCACAGTTCACACCACCATCCCATATCGAGGCGAGTTATGTCCGACAACTGGCCATTGCAGGTATCTGTATATCATGTGGTTCTATTTTTTTTTAAACTGAAAACGACTAAGCAAACCTACCTATCATAGTTTTTACTTTTTTGTGTAGGTTTTAGATACCCATCCTTCGTTATTACAAATGTATAGGAACAAAATATTCTTATCAAAAATAATTATGTTTCCATTTTAAGATATAAATTGTTTGATTAAATAAAACTAATTTAGCTGTTTAAAACACCTAAAGACATATTAATCATGCATACATATATTTAAAGTTTATTAACAGATTGTGATATCATACAAACGTTTAAACATATATGTGCTTATGTATCATGTATATACTGTATACGACTTAGATTAATAAAGTATCTGTGAAAAAAGAAACATGTTCGTTTATTAGGTATCTATATCTTTTGTGATCCTCAAACAACACTTTCGATTTCGCCATATTCTCATCAACTTCTCCGTTATTAATAGAGTGGTATTAAAAACGGGCTGTCAAAAAATACTTTCTCATGTATAAGCAAAAATTTCGCATACTTGGATATATAGCTGTAGTATAGCTGACCTTTACAAATATACTAAACAAAATATTCATTATTTGATCTTTTATACCTTTAGTATATTATGTGTTATAATTTGTAGCTACACAATATATTACATGAATTACATATTTAAAAAAGATGTTCAAAACATTATACAAATAAGGGGAAAAGTATTGAACATTAAACGACTGTTTATTATCAGTTTATTGAACCTATGTAATGAAACATATTAGTTTTTTATATATTTATACTTTATACATCAACATATATATAACTAAGGAATATACGTGACCATAAATTAAATTTACAAATTACAAAAGTAGGTACCTATTTAATTGGGGAGATATATTATATAAGTAGTAACTACTTTTTAAAATTCTAAATATGTATCTTTTAGTTTATATCAGTTATAACTTATACAATTATAATATAATATTAATATAATATTAATTTCATGTATGTAAATAATTTCATATTTAGATGTATTAAAATAATTATAGTAGTATATAATAATGTAGTATATATATTATATATATAAATATATTATATATTCAGTTTATTAAATTTATTTGCGTCAACTATTTACCGTTATTATTTTAACTTAAGTTATGGCATGCTTATAGACAAGTTAAGGGGCACAACAACGTTTTTGTGGTAAAATATGTCAATATATTTTCGTAAATCGTAATATAATAAGAAAAAAAAAAATTTTAAATTTAACATAAAACATAAAAATAGTATAATAATTATTGTTAATATAATATAGGTACCTAATATGTAATAGTAAAAAACACTACATCAGCTTCAAGCACGGCAGCAATGCAACATACGCAATACAAACTGAATAAACACAAAATACTAATGCTGAACTCTTAAGTGACACATGTCCCAACACCAAAGAGAACATCATTAGATAGAACGAGCTTTAGTTATTTAACGATGCTTTATACATAAAAGCTGATGATTAAAATATTTTTGAATAATTTTAAGTTGTATTATGTTTAATAATATCTATATAAAGTTAGTACTAAATACCTCATATTATTCTAAAAAAATGTAATTTTTCAATCAAATAATACAACTAATAACTATATGTATAATGTGCAATATGCATAATTTTCTGAAAATTGCAATACTATACCTATACTATTCTTTGTGTATATATTATATACAATATAATATACCATATAGACCAATGTGGATAAATACCTTTAGTGTTTTAGTTACATATAATAAATTAAGTTTAGTTATACAACATGAATATTTAATCATCAATTTTATGTCGTATAAATGTATTAAAAGGGTATTGCCTGTAACTACACTATAACTAAACATATATCATAATGATCAATATGCTTATAATGTGTAAATATCTTATATAGTATGTACTTAGTGTACTTGCCTAATGATCAATAGGCCATCAGATGGCCAATATAATATACAGGTACACCAATAATAAAATCATGAAAATTTATATCCAAAATAATTAGAGATCTTCCTATAACAAACAATGGTTATATTGTATAATTTGTATACGATGTATATACATTTATATTATAAATTTAGGTACCTCCTAGTTATAACTTAAATCTTATTAGTTGGAATATAATTGTAACTACTGTAACTTCTAAAATTATTCTAGCTATATACACTTGAACGTCTCGAACTGTATAGATTCTATACTATAAAATAAATATAACGCAATTTACATTTCATTTTCTGCAATACGTTATTTGCTCAAGTGACAAATATTATATAACCGCATGTATATAAACTCCAGAAAAATGTAAATATTTATTATTTATCAGTAACTAGGCCACCAGGGAGTGAGTAATTATTATCATCATTAATCAACACTATAAAGTAAAAGTATTATAAGTATTGTATAAATAAAAAATATTAATTATATGAAATATATCATGTGCATGCATAAATGTTTTATACATTATTAAACATATCAGTTATTTCTAGATAATCCGTTTAAAGTATTACGTGAAAGGAGCACTGAAATTGATCTATTCAATTTTAGATTCTGGAAGAATATTTTATAGAATATACAGAGCTTACATTTGTCAAAGATATTATTGTTGTTTAATTTTGTAATTATACAATGTTGAATCAGTAGTTTATACATGTATGTAATGTATATTATACACCCGATATTAAAATTTTATGAAGTCAATTTTGTGCTATTAAATTCCACGAAATTAGCATATGTTTCACAGCATTCCAATGTATACAAAGATGTTATTATAAAATATTAACCTACATTTGAGTTATCCTAATTTCTAACGAATTATTTTTATAGTTTAGTAAAATGAATAAGAAAAATCACAATAGCGTTTAATAAAATGTAAACGAATTGATAAAAATGTGATATCTACTGCAATCGTTAGACTAGATCTAATGCATTTAGGCACTTGTAAATGTTAATAACACTGCATCGACACTATATTATAGACGTTCACATATTATAAAATAAACATATATGAATAATTTTAAATCGGCTCCGTCTCTGGCGATCTATAAAGGAATATATAGGTTAGTTAAAAAAGCAAGAAATTATAATACAAGCGGAAGCTTTCAAATAAACGTTTTGAAAAAAAAAATAATAACTTAATTACATCAATTTATATATCTCCCGCAACATATTGCGGGCGACAATCGTACGTCGATAATAATAAAATAAATTATTATCTTTAGCAGTTGAGAAAAAAAAATATATATATATATATAATATAAATACTAGTTTGCATAAACATTATTTAAGTGATTTATGCGTTTGGTGAGTTTTACCTTAAATCGTAATTATTTAATACAATAACAACGTCGAAATGTACACGGTCAAGGCGTCAATTGTATGCGTGAGAAATCCACACGTTATACATAATAATATAACGCGTGTCTACTATTATTGTACGCATTCGTACGCGGGAAGGAAATAAAAAATAAAAAATCAGCAAACCGGTCTTTGCCGTTCGTCAGCAGCGAAAAACGGGACTGACCGAAGACGAGGAGCCCCGAGGACGTTCGAAATAGGAAATCGGTCGATTTTTATCTTCCGCCGAGTAGGTAGGCTGCGACGGCGGCAGATAATATGTGTAAAAAACAGAACTCTCGGGCGATTATCATCTTCTCTCACTCGAGTGCATGCGGTTTTGCAACAATCGATTATTATTATTATTATCATTATTATCATTACTATTATTTTTATTATTATGATCATTTATCGTTATACGATGCACGAAGAGCGGCTAAAGACCGGAATATTATTATTATTATTTTTTTTTTTATTTATTCGTGCTGTATGCAAATCGCGCGCGCTCCGGGTGACGTTTAGCCCCTGTAGGCGATCGCCGTGAAGCCGCAGCAGCTACCGCCGGTCCCCCACTCCGTTGCCGACGCTTCTCTTTCATTTTATTATTATTATTACATATTATTATTATTCTTTACATTACACATTTGATACCGCATATTGCCGCCGGAAGCCGTTGTGA
This sequence comes from Metopolophium dirhodum, assembly GCF_019925205.1. Classification (NCBI taxonomy): domain Eukaryota; kingdom Metazoa; phylum Arthropoda; class Insecta; order Hemiptera; family Aphididae; genus Metopolophium; species Metopolophium dirhodum. The sequence continues at coordinate 10,551,981 of NC_083568.1, forward strand.
GCGTGCGACGCGTCATTTCGCACATTTTAGATTTGTGCACACGCACAATATGTTATAATATATAGGTATATCATCTACCTATGGTAACCGTACACTCATAATATAATTTTTTTTTTTTTTTAATTTTTTTTTATTAGCTATTAGTAGAAACTATGATAGCTCGACAATTACAGTTGAACAGGTACAAAATTAAACATTACAATTATTTGATACAGACCAAAATGTAAAATTTACAAAACTGGCAATTAAAAATATTTTAATTCAATTTAATTATGTGATAAGAAAGGTAATCAGAGTATCGGACTATGGAACAAGCTGTTTATTTAGAACAGCTGAAAGGAGCGTAATGAGGGGAGTAATTAAAGAGGAAAGTTCTGATATAAATAAAATATTATATCCGTATATAGTAATATAATAACGCTTCATTCGATCCAAGTAATATATTATTTCGTACGGCCGTTCAAAACAATTAATAATATAACACTCGCCGCAATTGAGGTACACGCGTATTATCGAGCGTGGGACTAAATACACGAATATATTTATCGACACGGAGCCATATAAAATAAGGATTTTTCGGATGGGGTTTCTTACCCCCTCTAGTCGGGTCAGCCCTCCCTCCCCCGAACTCAAGCATCGGCTAATCAAATTTTCGCGAATCGTAAGTATATTGGTTATACCCGAAATATAACGTGTACACATTTACCTTAATATTATATAATACATTTTAATCTGAGGCACATAGTGTGCTGTTTGTGTTATATATATAGGTACGCACATTACACATATATATTGTGTCCTCAATTCAAACGCCAGACGCCGAAAAAAATCAGTGTGCAAGAGTGCAAGACTCTATTGCGACTGCCCACGCGTATAGGTATAAGTTCGTGCACCCGCGACGAGATAAAATGTCCTTTTTTCGGTTTGTTGAGCAATGATAGTATATACACCTACGCAAACGATATGTTTCATATATATTGTTTACTTTACCCCACGAGTTTATGCACCGGGAATTGTGTATATTTATATATATAATACTGGCTTAGGTGCCAAACTGTGTGGACGAAACACTCAATTTGAAAATACAAAAATACCTATATATCGCATACCGCCAGTATACATACCTACATGATATTATATTCTGAGCGTTAATTAGTTCACCTTTAAAAGCACGTTATTGCTATACGCGCTAAATAAAAATTAAATAGGTATCATACTTGTAACTTGTGACGCATACCTACCTACAATCTACATGAGAGGTAATTATATATTCGTATATCATATTATAATACATCAATATAAAACACCAAAATCACCGTAATTATTCGACCGGTAGATAATTTTTAATAGGGTCATTACTATAACATGTTGAGATGTGTAGGATTCCCGACAATTTAATAATAATAGTCTTGAAAACGCAGTATTCAGTTAATTTAAATTCGAATACCTTCGTGCGTATGATTATTCAGTATAGTAATATTTATAAATTTTGGAAAAAAATAATCATTTTTGAATAAACTAGTCGAATATTGTTTGTAATTTTTAACAATAACTTTCTTTTATATATATACAGGGATACACAAATAGTAAATTAGTATTTTTAATAAAAAAAAAATAATAAAACCGATACAAAAAAAAAAATAACGACACCGATCGAATTCATTATGAAATGTATTTATTTTAAATATCCAGCTATTGAATTAATCTGTAAACATATCTTCGTTATATACGCTGATGGGAAAATTATTCTAACCGCGATATCGTCATAGAATCGTACCTATACATATATAGATTCGTATTTCCTTTCACGGTTTCACGCATGGGCGTCACATTCACATGCACATTTTTCTTAATATCAAAATACAATCGGTTTGGGTCACACACGCCCGTAGTTTGAATGACATAGTAATCGAATAGTACCTACCTATATACGTACAAAGGGTAATGTAATAGTATTACATGCATAAAATATAATATAATATGGTTTTATAATAAATTATTCCGAACACGCGCAAACGTATATAATAATAATATTGTATATGAAGTGATCAAAATATAAAAACATATTTTATCATTTTATTATTCAACTCTATAATATAATATCACTATTTAATATGTGAATACAGGACTATCTATGAACGATGAACCTATATGTATATGTAACGCTACGTAATAACTGATGAATAACGTAGTCAGTGTGTCACACTGCACTTGCGCATATTAATTTTATTATATCAGTGATAAAAATTAAGAGAAGAAAAACGTTAATCATTTTATAAGGCTTTCCTCCTTCATAGACCAGCTCCATTCCCAGCTTGTATCTTTGAATTCTACAACTACGATATTAAACCCATTACGTCGTTACTATACCTAATCAAACCGTATTTGACAGCTGCTTAGAAATAATAATAGTTCATTAGTACTGATAAATTACGCAAATTTATATTGACATAGTTTTTATCATAAATTCATATAACAATGCTGATAACATTTCAATATATTATAAAAAGAGGAGTTTTCCCCGCGAACCCGGATGGTATATTACTATATAGTAGGTAATCGCACGATACTTTCAGACGTGAAAAACGTTCACGCGATTCCGGTTTATAAAGATAAAACAATTTTGTATCTACGTTTTCCTCCATGCAAAACAAATTTCGCAAACGGCGTGACGGACGTCTCGACATCCACGCCGCGCCGCCGTCACACTGCCAATGTCAGAATTAGCAATTTACTGCGGCTGGCGCTTTATAATATACAACACGTTTATTATATATATATATATATATATATATTATTATACTTATATCGATATACATCATGTATATTATATTGTAAGGTATCGACGATGACGACGCGACGGGCGGAGCGGGGCGGGTTCCCACAACCTCCTATCAACGCAGTAATTATTAGGTTATCTAACGCGCGGTATCGCGGAACTCTGTGGCACGACGGCGACCAGCCTGCTCCGAGGCGGCGTTTTGTAGCAGGCGCCTAGTAATTATAGGTATATACGCGCGTCGTATAATGATTTGACCCATATATTTTCGAGAACCTCTACGGGTCACTCGACGTAACCTACCTAATCTAACCATACCTGTGCATATTATACATGATACATGTTTCCCGCGATACACAAACACGTATTATAAATATATAACCCACCCGTGGAAAAACGCGTTTTTTTTTCCTCTTGAAGACGAGACAATAAAGTTTTAATAAATACTCGACGCGATCGAATTCGAACATAATAATAGGCGCAGCGGGTATGTAGAGCGACGACAACGGCGGAACGAGCACACTTTGAAAGGATAGATCCCTACGGTCATCCAACGGACGGTTTGAAACGCGTGCCGGCCTCCCGCGACTTACAGTATTCACTGCCAGCCAACCAGCTGTCGGACGTGTGTAATAAATAATAACAATATTATTATTATTATTATTATATGTAGGTGGTCAGACAATGATGGTGATTATTAAATAAGTATTAATAATGCATAGTGTGAGTGTGTGTGTGTGTGTGTGTGTGTGTGTGTGTGAGGTACTTATGTGCAGTTGTGTTCGCACGCGCCGGTCATCCGATGCCGATTTGATTGACGTCGCATTCATCGTGCGTTGCAGTATAATATTATGCTGGGACAGTAGATTTAATATTTATATTTAATATTACCTACCTTTTTAACGATAGACTATGAGGTATGACACGTGCACTTTGTAGACACCGTAATAATTGCCCATATCGCAAGTTTTTAATGATACCGCGTGGGTTTTCGAAGGCACTACTAAATTATAATTATTGTCAGCGACGAGAGTGAATTAAATATTATTATATTTATTAACTACCTACTTAATGTTCGTACCATTCAAATCCGGAGATCTCCCAATTGAAAATAAAATCTTATCTTGTAATCGTTTTTCATAATCCATAATTTCCCCGTTTATAATATTAAAACATTGTTATGGTAATATGGTCATAGATTAAGTAAAATATGTGCATTGTCTATAGGTACACTATAATATTATATACTGTCGGACGTCAATATATATATAAATTATAATATGAGAACATAATATACCAGCTATGCGCCTATGTACATGGTTTTAATTGTGCAAACTATATATTTTATTACTACACCGCAGAGAGGTCAAGACTTCAACAGTGTATATAAAAAATACAGTTGTGATTTATGCGTTCGTCAATTTGTATGTATGAAAATGTCTAGTAAAAATATTATGATAATTTTCGAGAACAACTTACTGAAGTCCCTATTATAGTTATTGGCTCCAATAGCCATTATAGTATACAAATTACAAGGTGAATAATGTAAAAATACCTAATACCTATATTAAACTAATAATATTTAATTTGATTGTAAGAAATAACAATTTTGCATAATTCATATAATTTTTTTGTTACAATTTAATATTTATATTTTATGAATTAAAACCAGTTTAACTAATTAAGTAAAGCGGTTGTCACAAATTGCTGCTTAATTCTCAGTAATCTGTGATCATTACATGAATATGTAATAATTTAAAATTATCTAATGTTATATCGACAATGCTTTTACAAGTACTTGAAGTACCTACACGTTTTTAATTTTCCTCTCTAAATCCTTGAGCAACTTTTTAGTTATATTTTATAATACTCTTAATGAATTCCACAAAACAAAAATATTAATAGTTAATAGGAGTTAATATATATGAAACGTATGTAACGTATTATTAACGTTAAAAATCATTTTATAAATTGTCATCTTCAATATTATTTTTTGCATATGCTGTAGCTCAAAAATACGAACACGACGTAAAAACAATGACCTCGCTCTCTTTTTTTTATGGTTTGCAATCTGCCCGTTGTCAAAAATGAAATTGGCACAGCATCACATACCACATAAGTATGTGTCGGACATTCGGACATCTATATAATTGTTAAAACGTTATACATATAGGTAAATCCTAAACCTAATAGTTCAATTTTACAACTCTCAGGTTTTTAAAAGAACCACTTTGTTATACTTTTTGCAGATTTAATCATGGTCTATATGTTAGGTATAGTATCCGATGAAAGACCGTATTTATTACCTGCAGTGTACGTGTTATATATTTTACAATTTAGTATTAACGATGATATAATAATATAATATCTTATTGTACAGCATTTACCAACAAAAGTTTAAATCGGATCAAATGTGATGAATAAGATAAATTATGCAAACTTTGAGAATGTCATACAATAATTAATTACTGCATACACAAAAGTATGAGTAATATACCGACTAGGTACCGACATACCATGCGCGATATCTTATAATAATTAAGTTGTCGTAACTTGCTGCGAAAAGATAGGTATAAATATAGATAGACCTATCAATACACCTTGTTTGACAAGGATGCCCAAATGGAGCAAATTTTAAAATAATATACCGTCGTTATTGTCCTGTAAGTGCAGCGCATGACGATAGAAATAGAATAATTGCATTTCGCATTATCCAGTATCCACTGTATACATATCTACGCTTCAGTACGACGTAGGTACTATTTGATTGCAAACACACACACACGCCAGGGAATAAAACACTACACAATATGCTAATACAAATTGTCCATAGTCACGCGGTTCATTCGATTGCGGCACATTTTCAATTTTCACAACATTACTCGATTGACTCAATTATTTATTATTGCCGATGAAAATCAAAAACCTATCTCATACCAACTTCTATAATAGTAATAACTAATAACTAATAACTAATAACCTACAGTATTAAGGTCAATACAATACATAATTCTGATTTTAATTATACTATGGTCTTCTCTACCAAAATTACAAACTACCGTTGGTCGTTACCGTCTTATTAGCACAAAATATGTTGAAATATTACGTATCGTCATTGTTTCCATATTAGGTTCCGGCACGGCGGCACGTATAAACACATGCGCGCACTAAGAATTCTAACCAATCGTCTAGAACTCTAGACTTTGTCTATACATATAGCGTAAAGATAATTGTTTATAAGTATAGTACGCACTAACGCGTTTTCAGGTGATGCAGTAACTATTATTTATAATGAAATACATTTCACACTTAGATATTTTAATAATTATTATTATTGTAAATAGTGTACAGTTGCATTAACGATTAACTTTATTGCACTTATGTTTCTACTCACTGCCTACGTGACTGTACGAGACCTTTTAAAATACAGCTACCTATACTAAAGCGTGTATGTATAGTAAACGACAATACGAAATCATATTTTACTATACTTTTTATGTAAGTATACCTACTTATTTGATAAAATAGTTTTTTTAAATACATAGCTATAGCGGGAGATCCATCAAAAGTTTAAACAATGAGGTTAGGTTGGAATAGAGTTACGATTGAAAATTGAACTATGAAAATTTGAAATTTAAAAATTGACTTTACAAATTAAAATACATAATAATATAATTTACATTATACATATTGTAACAAGAATTTAAATATTTTTGGTAGTGACCTGTAACTAAAACCAATAACTGTACTTCTATCAACTTTTGATATACTTAAAAATGACTTTCATTTTCATTATTTTAATAGGCCACATTATTTACGAATTTATTTAGTTATATTGAAATATCTTACCAGATTTCCCAACGCGAGAACTTCCCAATACTACAGTCCGGATACGTCCAATATTCGTCATATTTATGTCAATGGAAAGTATAGTTTAACTGAAATATAAAAGAAAAAAATTATTATTTTTATAATTCGCTGTATATTTTAGACAACAATTCAATATATTATTCTTAAAAATAATTGTCCTAAATTAAAAAACATAGGTCTTTAAACTTGGAAAATGTACTTATTGTACTTTAATATAGTGTTCACATATTTATCAAATATATGTCTAATTATAATAATTATTATTAATTAGTACATATAATATATTTAAAATGTAGGTACAGTTTATATTATTAGTTAAACTGCTATTATCGCACAGTTTCAAATCCCCTTTACATAAAATTATAGTATAATTGAGACTTGCGTGATTAATACTTAAATACTTATATATTAGTTTTGTTTGTTTTTCAAGATAAGTTATTATTTTTATAAATTAACACATGAGCACTATGTAATTTAAATAAAATAAATATTCAAACATGTGTAGAATATTAACTTACGTACCTATATTATATTATAAAGTTTTTTTCAAATAGTTTATGTAAGCAAAAATATTATTAAATAAATATAAATTAGAAACAATCATATATAATTTAAATATATATATATATATATAAGTAAGTATAATTGGTATTTGGTATTGAAAAATCTAAAATATAAAGTAGGTAAACCTACCTATTCACCTATCACGCCACAATAACCTATGACAAGTCGGGGACTACTACAATGTACAATATACTATATACATACTAAAATTTATTTTAATAACTGTAAATTTACTAAACTGTTTAATATCCACAACAGTTCCGACCCCCCTTGATCACTATAGGTACCTACAAACTCCCACTTAGAGATCTTGTTCGGCGCCACTATACCTATCCGATATTAAAATAAGATCCATAACAATTTTAAGTATTGAATGATTATAAAACGGAATACGAGGTCGAATCAATTTCGAACGATATACATGGATACTTAATATAATGCCATAGGATATACAATTAATCATAAGGTTAGTTTCTCTATGGACAAATCTAAAAATGATTAATCATTCATAGTAGACGGTTTTAAAATCACCTAGCGTATTATATAATTGTTCAATTTATTTATTTTGAAGTGAACAATGTTAAATTATTTATTATTACATACTAACCTACCGGCTACCACTTACTATACCCAATATAAATTATAATAGTGAAAACCATTTTTTTTATAACTGCTAAGTTTCATTAAACATACAATTTTTAAAACTAATAATTACAATTAATTTAATAACAAAATATTATACTATTATACCTTTAAAATTAAGGTGATTATTTTTATTGCATATAAGACATAGGTGTTTGGCAAATAATTAGCTTCTTTTTACAATTTCAAAAAAATAATGTTAATGTAAGTATATCCTATATAATAATTATATTCTATCCGGATAGGTGCTTATTTTATTATTGTAAAACTAGTTGTCTTTCGCTCTGTAGTAATTAAATTTATTTCGATCAATATATATCTACCTACGAACAATATAATAGACCATAACATGATAATCATAGATATTATAATACATCGATTACAGTCTGTTCTAGTTTATCTGGATACACTAATTTAATAAGTCGATTTTTTAAAAATTGTATATAGTTTATGTACTTATTGAGTATACCTTCGACTTTTGAGACTACGTTTTCAATATATTATTCTTGTTAGTTGTTATAGTTGGAAATATTAATATTTTTAATTTATCTAATGTAAATCTAGTTACCTACCTATATTTTTAATTTCATAATCAGAAACGGAATACTTTTCTTATATTTTGATGTATAAACTATAAATATCGAATATTGAACAAATAGTTTTATTTATGAATAATCATCTATACCTATGGGTACTTAGTTAAAGAGTAAAATGGCAAAGTATACCCCGCTAAAGTAGTGTTCTAAAACTCAGTTCACCATAACTTTAGGTAAGTAGTTTACTTCTAATTGTGAAACAATAAATATAGATTGTCATTTAAAAAATAAATAATAACCAGGATGTTATGGTAAAAGATATATTTCAATTAGATTTATTTCAAACTAGAATTTTCGAAAAGCATTTTATATCAAAAACTCAGAAATTGACACAAAATTAGTTTAACGAGATGTATACTATATAGGTAATACATAATACATATTACATTGCACACAAAACGGTATTATGTAAAAATGTATAATATGATAAAACCGTTGACAGTTTTTAAAAATTAAAACGGAAATACCATAATATGTGTATATACCTAAATTATATTATAATTATTTAATATTATAGAAAGTGCTTACCTAGGTTATTAAGTATATGGGCACTCCGTCAATGCGATGCGGTATTGTTGTTGATATATATATTATATTATTATACAGTATAATATGATGTACGAGTGTGCTGGATCAACCGTCAATCAATCTTCTCCGCGATGTCTATGACATTTTTGTCGGATATTACGAGGCGGTGAGGCGGCAGTGAACGGTGAAAATTCGTCATGCGTTTTACGAAATTAAACTCTTTTATTTTTTTTTTTTTTAACTGTCGCGAAAACTATAACATACGAACGACTAATACGGGCGGGAACTATATTAATTAAAATATAACACCGTTGTCTCGCCAGCAAGCTGCACACACACACAACCTACACAGGCGACCAAATGTCGCGACGAACACGTTGCGAATGAATGATAACGAGAACGGCCGACTAATAATATATCACCGTTGTCTCACCTGCACACGCGCACACAGGCACACACGCACACAATCTAAACGGGCGACCAAACTTCGCGACGAACACGTTGCGACTGATCACGTCGACGGACAAAAAAGTAAGGGTAACGTAAAAAAGCGGCGGCGGTAACGTCGTGGAAGCGCTGCCGCGTTGCCGGTCGGGGCCAATCGCATCCGTCCGCGGACGACGACAGTGCACCGGTGGTCCGCCCCTCGACGATTTTCCCGCGCGACATTTACGTAAAACTATTTAGTATTATGATAAGGGCAGAGGACATAATATTAAAGTCCCAAAAAAGCACGACATTTCAAGCATTTTATACACTGAAAAAACACTCAAATATGGTGTGGAAAAGTAAAAACTAAATTGTTTTCCATACCTGCTTATATTTAATAAATATTAACAAAATAAATAGCATCTAATATAATATGCATTTATTTATCTATTTAATCTTACAAAGAAATAATTAAAAAGAGTTGCTTTTTTAAATTATTTGCGCTATAAACAAAGTAAAAAAATCAATTTAAATCTCTTGAAGATTCGTTTAAATTGATATATATGCAGTAAAATATAGGGCATAACTTTTTATAAATTTAAAAGTGTTAAAATCAAACCACAGAAATAATTAAAGGTATCCAACCTTCATAATAATTCACAGCATGTTTATAACTTATTTTATCTTTCAATTGTGAGATATAGCACATTTTTTGTATGTGATGTAAGCATAGGCGCAACTAGGGTTAAAATTCTTGGGGGGGGGGCTAACAAAACTATTTATTTAAAATAACCCATAAGAGGCTTATATCTAAATTAATAAGGAATATTTGTAGGGGGCTAATTCTTAGTCCCCCCTCACTAGTTGCGCCAATGGATGTAAGTGTCGAAATGGATCGATTCAAATTCTAGACACCTATCTATCTAATTCTACATATCTTATTGTTTAACTAGCTGTCCCACCCGGCGTTGCCCGGCCAAAAGTTACCCCTGCAGGTGAAATACATATGTATTACATAGGTTATTACATTAAATACATATGTATTACATAGGTTATTATATGTACTTATAGGTAATACATTGGCAATATTATAACTCATAAGTAGGGCTGTGAATTCATAGGAAAGTGCATTTTTATTTGGTGATTGTAAAACATAGCTTTGTGAGTACATAATTTGAATTATGTAATAACAAATCCATCTATGAAACTTTTATTTTGCATATTTTTGCATTTTTTGACGTTTTTAATTTCTTAGGTCATTTTTTCGCATTTTTAGGTCATATTTTGCTTTTTTAGTTCATTTTCTAGTATTTTTAATCAAATTCCGTCAATTGACTTGTTTGAAAACATTTTTTTTTTATTTTACACGGGCTGTATATATTATGTCAAATTTATATTTTATTAAATAATATTTTACACAAGTCACACGCTATATACGGGTTAGGTAAAGATAACGATTCGATATAATAAGGCAATTGCTAGACAACTAGATAACTTAGATAAGTTATTGTGGTACCTATTCGGCGTTCGCGAGTGTACAGTGAAGTGTGTTAACAGTAAAATGCCGAAATCAAAACCGCTTTTCTCATCAACATTACGAAAGTAAGTCAATGAATTTGGCGGTGATATTTTTAGTACAGATGGTACAATATTATACTATAATTTTTGGCATTTTATATTCCTTTTTTTTTGCATTTTAAGTGCATATTTTATTGCATATTTTTGACATTTTTAATGCATTTTTTAAGGTTTTTAGTGCATTAAATTCACAGCCCTATTGATAAAATTATAACACAAACATTGTAAAGAAGGGTATCCATAAAATAAATTTCTTGTTTTATTAAGCTATATTATGGATTTTGAGTATACAGGGAGAAATGTGTAAGTTATGTTCGGTTGTGTATTTTATTATAAAGGTGTTTTATGCCCATTACCCATACATCTATTTACCAAGTGTAAATTCCACTGCACACTGGTATCCACAATATAAAATAAATACATTAAAACCTACACATAGTTCGTCAAAAATAGTAACAATATTGTGATATTTTCATACAAGTGACATATTAAATAAATTATACAAATATTCTACATTTTTTGCCCCAACTTGAGGTATAATATTATTATATCAATAATGGTCTTTAGAAAAATTAACGCGCTCGAAATTCTAATGCTGCGGGCCGACGAGAACGATAAACATATTACTAGCCGGCTAGTAGTAATACATGTCGTCGTCGTCGTCTGGGAGATTTTCTCGGAGATCGGTCTCTGTGTTGGACGATTTGTATTTAGCTCATTAGCAATTCTCGATTAAATCCCAACGTACACGTATACATATTATCTTCGCTCAAACAAAAGATGGCAACTAACTATTATAACATCTTGCTCGAAATCTTAGAAGACATTGTTGTCAACATTATGGATGGCACTTACGCTGACGAAACAGACGAATATCTCGTGGGTTTAGTTACCCTTCTTCTGTCTGCCATTGATTCGGGCGCTACTACTGCGAGTGGCGACGATCAGACCCCGGAGTCGGAGCCTGAAGGACAAAATCCGATTCTTGGAGGCGCAGATGGACAGGAGTTCGACGAAGACGCCGAGGAGTCCGTCTCCTTGCACAGTGATGGATTGCCGAGCGGCGATGCGCTGTCATCTGCAGCAGAGTCGGAGCTTGCTCCGATCCCAGAGGCAGCACCGCTCGACAACAACACCACTGTCCAGGAAGACGACAATTCGAAAATTTCGGAAGCAGAAGAGAACCATTCCGTTCTGTTGGCGAGCAGCTGTACGTCGTCGTGTGGGGACGCGCCGTCCTCGGAGTCGTGGCCTGTCGATCCCACTCCGACTCCTGAGGGCGGACCGCTCGACGACGTTTTGCGTACAGAAGACGTGTTGGATGAGAAAATTGAGCCGGCCAGGGGTATAGTTGTAAAAAATAGTCTTGGTGAGCTGGTCGGTTGGCTGGACCCGGCAGCAGCACCCGGAAAAATCGATCCACCTCGTACGAGGTGGAAAAGCATGAGACGCTTCTTCCGGGCTCTGTGCTGCTGCCGATGAGAACCCGTCCGCAACTCACCCCTTGGCCGTAGACGACGGGCAGGATGACGGCGACACAGAGGAGGGGAGGATGTGAGAAAGAGCACGGACGGTGCGCGGCGGTAAGTCACCCACGCACGTTCTCCGGTCACCCGCGGCGCGACGGGTTGTTCGCGGGTGTAGCGCGCTCGGTCGTCTTTGACGCGCGAGACCCTCTGGCGGCTCGGCGAGCGCCCGGCTGCAGTTACTGTCACGTGGAGCGGCGGCGGCGACGGACGACGGCGACGACACAGCGGCTAGTAGTAAAGGTACCAGCGCGGGCAACAATTCCGCCCCGACGGTACACCGACGATGACGACGGCGATGGCGACTCGGTACGTCGGCAGCGGCGGAGACCTTGGCACGGGGTGAGTGGTATGGAGATTTGCGTGCTAGGAACACGGGGACGTCAGCGTCGCCGGATCCAAGGAAACTTAACGGTTTCAGGGTCTGGCGGCACGCGACTTCACCACCGCGGCGGCGGAACGAAGAAGCGGCCGAAGGGACAACGTCAGGGCGAAAATTACCGAGAGTTGAGGATCGCGCTGCGGTCCGCTGACTCTCGCCTTTTCGACCCACGGTAATACCACATTGGCCGCTTCGCTCGTCTCTGCCGGTTCCGCAGCACAAAATCTCGATTCACTCGCTCTGTGTCTTGGTCTTCGCCGTCCGTCGGCAGAGTCGTCGCGCCGTCGACCGTCAACGCGCACAACATCGCGCACTATACTATACTATAACATCGCTGCTGTTCGTCGCCGACATCCGTGGTCGCTCCGCGGTCGGATCGGTTTGGCCTCGCCGGCTGAGCAAGGTCGTCAAGCGTCCGAGCAAACGCGCCTGCGACATACTCGGCAACCCGCGGGACAAGTCGTGAGAACGTGCAGAGGTGACCAGTGGCCAATAACATTGCATATATCCGCACCAAAATTCGCCATCTTGCATCCTCTCCCCCTTGTTGATTGTGTCCTGCCCGACGTATTTTTTTTTCTTTTTATTTCTTTAAATTATTTCAAATTGTCTAATTGTTCATATATTGTAAATTTCGATTTTTTTTTTCTTATTCTCGGTCCTTTTGATATTATGAACATTTAATATATTATTGATAGCCAATGTGCTAATTTTTTTCAATCAAAATACTATTTCTATTTTGAAAAATATTGTTTATACATTTTAGTATTATTTTTTGTTTTTGTTATTAATAAATAAATTTTGTGAAAACAAAAAAATATTGTTTCTTTTTTTTTCGTTTTGTCGAGTGTATACCTAATCAATTGTTACAGATTTAACGACTAAAAAATCGTTAAAATATATAATTTAAATAAAAAATTCGTTAGTTAATTATAAAGAGTATAAACGTAGTATAAACTCTACACGGATATTATAATACGTACCAAGAAATATTTAAGCCATCAAACACTAAAGGAGACGAAAACTGTTGAATAAATCATAAAATAACGCATTACACCGCGGCGGGAACGACATGGACAGTTTTATAAACTATACTATACGAGGGTTCTAAATAACAATATGTATTTGTAGAACGTGCGAACGTTAATATAGTCGAATAGTATATAGTTAATACAAAATAATTTTAAAAAAGGTGGATAAGTGGATGTCGCTCTGCTGTACAGTAGGTTACAAGTGGGTCACTGTAATGGATGGTGTTAAATTCGAATTTTTTTATATGTTTCAGGTGAATAGCATTAACTTAATGCAAATGTAAATTCAAATTCAATCAACATTTTTATTATTATTTTTTTTTTTTAAATAAACACTTTTTTGTAATAATGTTTAATATCCTGTACCCAATATTAATATAAATTTTATACTATAATTTTTGGCATTTTATACTCCTTTTTTTTTTGCATTTTAAGTGCATATTTTGCATTTTAAGTGCATATTTTTGACATTTTATAAGGTTTTTTAGTGCATTAAATTCACAGCCCTACTCATAAGTATGTAATGTTTTATTAGTACGTTAATATTATGATGTGTGTATGTCGAAAAATTAGTCTTGGGAATACCATTTTTACTAAGCTGTATATCTACAGGTCTAACATTATATTCATTATTGAATCATGACCAATAACAACCTTACAATAAACAAAAATATATTATTATTTAGTTTTTGAACTTACTGGACATATGGCACATCCTGATTTCCTACTTTTCCAGTGGATTTTCTTAAAATGATCTTACTTAAGAATTAAGAACCTTCTCCTGACAATATTATGAACAAGAAAATAATTAGCCAAATCGGTGCATCCATTCACGCGTGATGCAGCGTCCAAGGGAAATTTATAATTAATATATATAAATATATAGATATTTCTCTCCAACTTAAACTCTCACAGTAATCCATAAATAAAGAAACTTTCTTCCACTTCACTTCCTGGCAATGTAATTAGAAGACTCAATAGACAGTGGCCTAGAGACCAACTAAAATAAAAAAAAAACCACGACATCTAAAATGTACTCAGTCGGGTGGTGCTGCTGAGTGCCTGCCCAAAAATGTTAAATTCTGCTACTTTATATTAATTAAATATCCTATTTGCTCATTGTACTTAATGTTGTAAAGATTGTAAATTACTTAAATGAATAATAAAAAAAAAAAATATATATATATATATAGATAGATAGATGGATAGATATAGTTGTAAGATTGTTAATAAAATTCACACACACACAAAAAAGGTCACGTAACAGGTAGCTGAATACCCTGGGGCCGCCGTGCTGTACCGTATTTCACGTTATCGGCAGACTGCTATTGTTATTATTATATGAATATAGATATACAAATTACATGTAAAAATTTATTTTTACCGATTTCAACACTTTTAAATCAACATTTTGAAAATCGGGTGACGTGGTGACACTCAGGAACAACTCAGTGAAAAAAAATTGGAAAAAAGTTTAATAGCATCATCACAAAATGGGAACATAAAAAAAGGCTGTTCTTTTACATATTTATACAAGATGATCCGTTTAAGTGGGTACACAAATTATTTCGAAAAGCATTAACTTTTTTTGAACTATTTTTTTTTTAACTGTTAGATTTATGCTTTTCTAAAACTGAATACTATTTAAATTTTTTTCAGCCTTATATTTATTGGTGTAACCACTATCAACTTTTGGTTTTAAAATAGTAACATATAATAAAAATATCATGAATTAATAAAACCATATTTTTTATAAATTTACGCGTTAACATTTTTATTTTTTGTTGATTGGTTTGCGAGATACAGCTCCTCAAAGTATTGGTGGTTGAAGAAGGTGTTAAAATCGGTACTGCTACAAATCGGCGCATCCCAAACGGCTCCATTCGAAAAAGGTTTTCAGAACAGGTCAATTTCCAAACGGTATGAAAAACTTTGTATAAAATTGTCTAGCCTTAGCATTTAATATTTTATAAGTTTTGAACTACAAATTAACTGTGGTTTTGACGAAATTTGAACTTTAAATGCTTATAAAAAATAAAAATGATGCCTATGTTAATTTTGTATTACATTTTTAAGTTTTTTGACCGAATAAATAGTTTTTTATTGACATTAATAAAAAAAAAATTGTATTAATCAAATACAATCATAGTGAGGACTATACCTAACCTAACCAAGCTGGCTACCAAACGATTTTAATACATTTTAATACAGAGAACAATAATAATTATATTATTACTAGCTGACCCCGTGCACTTCGTTGCCCGTTAAATGTATTAACTCTATATGACTCAAACTTTGTTCAATTTGTTATTTAATATTCGATGTATGGTGTTCAAAATTTATCTTAATTTTTCTGTTGCCCGGAATAAAAATTCTGATTCGCAACAGTATATTATCAGGTAGGCAATCTACCTGCGGTAGATCGCGGACCTCGCCATGCTGTACGTAAGTGTATGATTTAACTTTAAAGTATCAAAGTTATACCAAGTTTATCGTTTTTACGTAATTCCACCTACGATGGATTAATATAATCAGCTTATACAAAATCCTATCCTAACCTAACCGTACTAAAATCCGATATTAAAAAAAAAACAAATTTAACCCTTTGTAAATAATAAGGGTTGATCGTAGAAGGGTGAAAATTGAGGATTGTATGTATTTTTGTATGTTGTATCTATTATTTTTTTTTTATATATATAACCAATACCTTAGCAACCATTTATAAACAATTATTTCTACCGTAAATTATCAAAATCCCTGTTTGAGCACTTCTTTTATTTTTTTCTGGACAACCCTTATCACTTAGGGGTATGAAAAATAGATGTTAGCCGATTCTCATACCTACTGAATATGCACAAAAAATTTCATCAAAATCTGTCAAGCCGTTTCGGAGGAATATGGCAACGAAAACTGTGACACGAGAATTTTATATATTAGATATATCTATGATTATTACCGATATTTGGCTATACCTTTATCATTATTTATAATTATCTAAGATCACAGTCTTATAAGATAATAGGTTTGCATATTGTATATTATAAACAATATAATATTTGCATATTATATTATGCATATATCGTAGCATTGATTATAATATTAATTAATTAATGATAATAATAAAGAAAAATCAATAAGCTGTGATAAACTGATATTAAAGTTAAGACTTATAAAGTAAAATGCTGAAATGTAAATTGTAAGCCATGTGGTCATGCAGCATAACACTTATTAGTTATTACTTAAATAGTTAAATATTAAATGTATAATGTAATTAATAATTAAACATTGAAACTAATTATTATATGTTATAAACCGTTATAAGTATACCGACAGTTTACATTTCTAACATAATATACCTAACGCAATAGTTGTTGAATCATTAAGTTTGTCAAAAAATTCCATTGCACTTAAAATTACATTATACCTAAGTCATAATTAGTGATATATTTTTATATTATTTATAGAAAAAAAAACTAAAAAATGTAAAATGTCCGTAAACAACAAGAAACTAGTCAAAATATTTTGTAAATGTTATCAAGTATCTATATAGAAATTGATAAAACAAACATATATTATAAATTTCATGTGTCTACACTCTACAGTTATTCGTTTTTGAATAAATTCGTAATACACTAATACCCAGTATTATATAACTCGTATATTGTAACTATATATATATATATATATCATAACTTTATATTTTAACTATGTATATGTATGCTATACATAATACCGTTACTTTCATGGCTAGAGCTATGTGTATCGGAAGGAAACAATTTTTTAAGTTCTACGGACTACGGTGTGTGTTCTGGTACTGTTGATATTACGGCTGGTTTACCGCAAGGTGGTCATATGTCTCCGGCCTCCGCTAAACTGTTCGGCGTTCGACCGCGTTCATTAATGGTACCAGATTTTTCTTACACCATTATGTCAACGTCTCATATTTGCATGATGTTATAAAATTATTCCTTAGCATTGATTCTGTTTGTGACTGTCTGTATATCTAATAATATTGTACGCGTGTACGAAGATTTAAAATTCAGTTAAATTTCCACCTATTTTTAATTTTTCGATATTAAATAATAGTATTATGTTTAAAATCGTTTTTGTTTTCTGGCTTCAATCAGAAAACATGACAACGTATATCATATTATAAAGTCAGGCCTTAAAACGGTTTTTTGAAAAACGTCATCATTTGTTATTCTGCAGCCCAACTGTTAGTCGTTCTAATATTTTGTCTACAATTATAACTTATATCTAACAATGTACTGTGTAAACGAGTTCACCGTCCGGTTGTTGCTGATCACCGTATTGTTGAACTTACGCAAAATTACGGATATTGTGCGCAAATTTTACCAAAACTGGATTGAACTGGAAAACGGTGACCCCGGGTTTGATCTGGTTTGTGGCTGTTGCAGATCGAAGGACACGCCGGTTGGTCAAGCGAATTGCAACACCGACTTCGTAATAATAACATTGTAATAAATAATAATTTATGTGATTATTCTTCTGTTTAAGGCGAACGACGAGACCGAAGGAAGGATGAAGAGGCACGCATTCACGCAAGTAGATCTTCCGGTATCGCGGCCCCGCCGACGCCGCGGCCGACGCTCCCAAAAATCCACGTGGCAGCCACAGAATTTCGCTACTGAAAACGTAGCCGTCGCTCGCTCCGACTTTCCGCGACCGCCTATGCCGGTACAAAACTTCGGCCCGGCTGTCTACACGACGTGGCAGCCACAGAATTTCGCTATGGGACGCGTGGCCGAAGCTCGCTTAAGATTTCCACCGCCGACGCTGCCGATGCAAAACTTCGGCCCGGCCGTGTACACGACGTTGCAGCCTGCACGCCCCCCGAGAATGGTGAGGGTGCCAGCCCCTCGCTTCGGGTTTCCGCGACCGCCGCCGCCGCCAACATATTACGTGGGCCCAGTTCACTGCAGAACAAGCGTGTAAAAACTGAATATCATTTTTAAACATTATCTACCTATGTACCTCTATATATTTTCTAAATAACTATTCTTGTAAAATATTAATTATTGAACCTATATTTTATTGTAATATTATAAAATGTAAAATATGTTATGTATACAAATTTATAAAGTATTATTTAAGTACTGCCCAATATTAATAAATACTTGTCGATGTGAAAACTATTTTGAAATTATTTCTTCGAAAACGCGATAGATATAATAGTTTATTTAGTTTATTTGTGTATAAATACTTATAACCAAGTAAATAATATTGTTTTATGCATACTTACTAAAAGGTAAATGAATGCATCATGTACTTGTATACATTGTATGGAGGAAAGATAGACTCCATAGATAGTGGTTTATTTTAAGTGTTAAAGTTATATCTTTTTTTTTCATCAGCTGTCAAGTAAAATCCCATCAAACTTTATCACAGCAAATTTCCGTTATTGAACATTTATGAATTTTGAAGTATGACATTTTTAACGTAATTTAAATATCGCATATAGGTAGTTTGTAGTAATCGATAAAAATATGATCGACAGTAATAATTATTATTTACAAACAAATATTTAAAATGTAACAACATTTTTAGTATGGTAGAATATAAGTAGCGATAGATATGTATTTAGCAAACCGTGTGTCTTTACTATCAAACAATTATTTTCTATGTTTTTAAATCACTTGGTATTTTTATATTAAATAAAATTACCCTGAGCTAGATAAAGAGTGCATGATACATCCTCATTACATTCTAATCGAACTTGAACAAATTATTAAGCAATGAACCGTTCAGTTGAAATTACAAATTAAATTATCATATTTTACGAAAAACTCGACGTCACGATGAAATATTAAATACTTACCCAAATTTAAACCATATTTTTGAAAAAAAAAATGTATTTAAATATTTAAAAATATATTTATTGTGGATAAAATTAAATATGAAATTATGTAAATAACAAGAACAAAATAAATGTAGTCTTATAGGTAAATTTTCAAATATGCCACGCGATTAAAAACTAAAAAAATTTAAAACTGACAATGTCCGTAAACAGCTCAAAAAGAGTCAAATTATTTTCAAAATTTTATTGTGTATAGAAAATGCTAATATACACATTCAGTGAAATTTTCAAGTATCTACAGTCATTTGTTTTTTAATTATAATAAAATAAGAAAATTGTTACATGAGAAATCGAGTGAATATCAAATGTTGTAAAAATATAAATTTCAGACGCTCATAAAAATATAATTTAATTTTCTTGTAGACATTTTTTTTTTGATAAAGGTAGACAAACTTATGAGTAATCTTATATTACATTTTCAAATCTTAGATTTAAAAAGAAAAATTTTTATGAATTCTCAACTCAAAATAATTTGCTAATTTTCGTGATTTTTCCGTATTTTGTAAAAATTTGAACTTTAAATGCTTATAAATAAAAACTGTGACTAAGGATTTTTAATTTTTTTCATCTGACTTTGAAACAATAACCTAGGAGCCTTCTATTAATTTTTCAAGCTTTTTTACTCAACAGATAAAATTTTATTGATATTTATAGAAAAAAAAACTAAACAAATTGAAAACTGACAATGTCCGTAAGCAGCTCAAAAAGAGTCAAAATATTTTCAAAATGTTATGGTGTAAAGAAAATGCTAATATAAACATTCAGTCAAAATTTCATGTCCCTACGGTCATTTGTTTTAGAGTTACACCAAAAACCAAAATCGATTTTCTCAAAAACAGATTTTGCGTAAAAATTCCCGTTTTTCCTTAATTTTTCTTTTGTTTTTCACGTCGCTTTTGAAAACTACTGGGAAATACTTTTGACCCCCCCAAAGTACCAACAAGATTCACTTTTCTGTCAGAAAAGTTACTGTTGAAGAAAATCCAAGCACTTTTACTGTCCTAAAAGGTGATGACAGACACACAAAAAAAAAAAAAAAACACACATCATTGTAAAATCAATACATTCATCGCTTCGCTCAGGTTCTAAAATGCACATAACAGTTGTTCAGCTATTAATTAAAAATTTCTTATATTTGTATTTTGTATACACTATCAACTATTGAATGACACAAATTGTAGATGACATATTTTGCTGTTGGTTCGACATGTCCAATGTCCAGCCTTGTTCTTTGTATAAGTATGTACATCAATGCAGGCTGCACACGGTAAAAAAAACATTCGTTTGAAGACACACTTATTTTGTAAATTGTAACTATATTTGTACGACGAAATTTTTAGTATACACAGCAATAGTATATTGTATATATTATTATAAATGAGATTGTCTCGTACAATAGCAACATAATATGATGGTAGTAACTATTCTAACATGACTAACTATATAGTAAGGTATGTGAAAGCCGGTTTTCGCATAGGTGCTATAGGTATAACGAAATAAATAAATAATCTCAATTTCATATCATCATAGCTGAGTATCGTATTGTGTATGACCCTTACACGTTTTGGAGGTTTTTGTTTTTGAAAACGTGACTATATGCGACAATGCAATAATAATACAATATGATATAGGTATCTCTTTACTTATAAAATATTGAAAATTTGAATACTTTTCTTGTGATATTATTATATACGCGAGAATCCATATCCCAGCCTAAAGCCTTTTACAAGTCGCACTACATAGTATACATCACAATATAGGGAAATAGTAAATGCAAAACCTGCAAGCAATTAATAACATGGTGAAAATTTATAATAATCTTCATTCCATACAACTTGATATTATTAGCAGTGAATTGTCTATATGAGTATATTGAATATTTGAATGATCACTGATACTTGAAGGATACTGATACTATACAGAATACTTAAATTCAGGCCTCAGGGTACCTAAATACAATTTTTGATACGAGTTTTTAGCTATTTGCGTTTTAATATTAAATATACCCTAGCTATTCGGAAACTGGAAGTATTAACTATATTATACCTTAATACATTTCTCCTGAATTTCTTCTATCGAATTTATTATACATCATTAGATACGTATTATGGCAGATGATGACGGTCGTCAAGTTCTATAAATTATAAAATTATAATCATATCGCTTTGCATCGAATCTTATTTTTCTTCTGATTTAATAACTAAAAAAGCCTGACCATGACCTTGAAAAGATTAATCAGGACGTAGAAAAGAAAACTGAGTTCCAAAATTATCAACTATCAACAACATGTTGGCTGCTGCTACAATGGCTATATAGCCTAAATTTCTTAATTTTCTCACTCATTGAACGTTTTCTGCGCTCTGTTAAATTATATAATTATATATTACATGATTTAACAATCGAAAAATATTCGTTGATCATTTTTTCTTCTGTGTCCAAAAATAATCTAATATTAAAGTCGTAAATATTATAACAAGTTACAATAATCTGTTCAAAGTCTCTACTTTATAATTTATTCTTTATAAAAGCAATATTATACATTTTCGAAATCTGTTAATTTAATTTAACTTGTTTAATAATAAGCTTAAGTGGTTTTTGACAATTAATTTATTATTCTATAAGAATAATATGATATATTTCAAAAACACGGCGTTGTGGCTAGGTAATTTAAAATCCATCAATGTATGATATTACATATGCCGGGCTATGCCAAACTATTAATTATTATAAGACGTGTCACGTGTCATAAGCTTAACTGAGTTAAGCTAATATTTTTTCCCGTGTTAACTTTAAACTTAAGAGTAAAATATAATGTTAATTAAATATTAACTTATAGCTTACTCTCTAAAAGTTGACTTGACATAACTTAACTAACTAAAGTTATTATTTTATTAACTTGCATACATTTGCAGAATGGGAGTATAGGTTCCTAATATTTGATATAAAAACTTATTTTTAATGTTATGATACTATAATTTTAATACCTTATTTAACAAGTTGACCGCCATGGGTTTTTTTTTCAAGTTACTTAAAATCGATTAAGAGAATCTATTTGGGTTCTCAAAAATATTACTACTTTACTAGGATTGAATATTGAGACCACATTCGGGGTCTCACTGAAATCGATTTTCAGCGATAGCTCGTTTAGAGTCACAATAATCAGTATTTTCTAGTCGGATTTAAAATGTACAGTGTTGCCACTTACACATAACAAGCTTGCAGATATCATTATTAGTTTTTTTTTTTTTATCAATTTTTGTTTAAATCGTCAAAACTGTTTCCAAGTAAACCTATGAAAAATCCCCGTGGCGTACCGTGTCGAGAGTAAACTAGTGAGAGCCCATAAAGGGGCTCATGGCGGTTAAGCTGTTAAATATTGATAATGTTACTATGTTAGGTACCTATAGTAGGTAAATAACAAATAAATATTAATTAATTTTAGGTTTTGTAGTAGATAAATGTCGAATAAAACAATATACTATATAATATGATAATCAATAATGTATAAATTATAAAATAATTAAACAGAAGATTAAAACGCCAAATATATTTGATAAATAAAGTAAAGTAAGTACCTACTAAAATTGAATGAAGTTGATATTTTAGATTGTGAGCGGAGTGATAAATGTATTAGTTTACAATGATGTTTTTTTTTATTTTTGTGTTTATACACGATAGGTAAAAAGTCGAAATAATGCTTCGAAGTTCATATTTTTACAACATTGCATATCCACTTGATTTCTCATGTAGCGATTTTCTTATTTTGTTGTAATTCAATAACGAATAACTGTAGATACATGAAAATGTCACTGAATGTTTATGTTATATATAAATTACTTTATTCACATTTATAATAAATTAATAAATCATCAAATATACTTAGTAATATACTAATATCATGACTGACCGTCTTCGCTCAGAATCGTATTTCTTATATACATATGAATAATAAAATTGTAAAATATACAAATGATATTATATCATTGAATTCAAATTTAACACTATCCATTACAGTGACCCATTTGTAATATACTGTGCAGCAGAACAACACCCACTTGCCCGCCTTTTTTTTAAATTAAAATTTTTTTTTTTATTGATTTTTCCGATGTTTTTAAATTTAGAAGTCATAATGATGTATGATGATTCGACAATACATTTTTAATTTTTATATACCTAACATATGACCACTCCAAGACAACATGATTTGATAGGCGCGTATTTAAAATCAACAATTTATTCTGTAAAACAATCTCGTAAATATGATCCTAAATCTAGAACTTATAATCGTTATACCTAACTGTCCTAACTGCGAGAAAAAAAATTATACCTAAAATGTGTAAAAGAAATTTGTAGATTTTAAATCTAGACTTCTCTAGACATTTATCTTAATCATGTCACAATGTGTGATATGATTCCGATCACGCTAAAATCGTCAGAATTTTAAGGACAGTACATTATTCGTAGGTTTATTTAATTTTTATTAATTTATTAATACCGACTAATGTCCAAATCACAATATATTTGTATACATAACAATTAAAACAACATTAATATTGTTTGTTGTTTGTGGGTAACCAATAATCATTGTTGAAACCCGTTATTAACTGTTTAGCGTTGGTCCACTTGACGTCTTGACAATAGTCTCTCAGACATTTCTGCAAAAACCAGTTTCGTCATTTAGTCTACGCCGACATTTGTTTGTCAAGAATTGGAAATGGATGTAAACGTGATGGAAGTTTCTAACCGTCAGTCAGACAAATATATTAGCGAACTTCAATCTGCGATCGACGTGCTCAATTTAGCCGTCGATCGAAGGATCACAGGGCTTTTCGGGTTACCATTACTACACGGACTCGGAGAAAGGTTCCAGTCTTCTCTGGAGATGAATATGGACTCACTCGTGTACTGCTGCAAGCTGGCCTTATCAATGATTGCAGCATCAACCACGAAACCAAAAAGTCGCATGGAGATGCAAGACACCGTCACGCCCGACTCGCTGCGACCTCCGAGTCATGTCCACTGCACGATCAACGCGCTGGACCTTGCCGTTGACAGTTGGAGGACATCCATGTCTGCAGGGCAGCCGCCGTTGCGGCGAGAACCGTTCCGGTCGTCCCCGGGGCTCAGAGTTCAGTTACCTCTGTATTGCGAATCGAAGACCGTCTCGCCGGAACTCCCACAGACACCGGCACCGCGGTCCGATCGTCGAAAATCCGCGTGGAAGAGGTCGAGGCGATTTGTCTGGAAGTGTCTGGTAAACGCTGCTCGCAGGATATGCTTCTGCCAGAGCTTCGTGGACGTGGAATGACATGCGCCAAGTTACCTGAACCGTGGTCGCGGCTGTGTTACCATACAGGCAGGACCGGCTCAAGCAAAAATAGTGAACAAGGCAAAATCAAATTTTGCCGCGCCGAACAATACAATATTATCAGTATCTTAAAAATGCCACCCCCTTACCAAAGTACTACTTAAGCGCCGCCCTAGGCATGGGCCTATGTCGCCTACCCCTTGAGCCCGGCCTGCATACAGGTTACCGCCGCGATCGGCCGCCCGTCAACCTCCAGCAGTATTTGGCGTACACACCGCTGTTCCAGCCCGGTTGAAACGCGCCGCCCGTCGTCAATATTCATGCGACTCCGTTTCATTTGAGATCGTCATGAACCATGGTATACGTGTTCACCCGTCTGACGTTTTTCGTCCGGTCAATGCACGCCGTTTTCCGCACGCGTACTTTGCGTAAGTACAGTGCCGCCGCGTGCCATTGCATTGTAATTGATTTGTTATATTATCCATATACCATTATAATATTATATAATTGTTTTGTGCGTGGTAAAACGTTAAATTCTGTAGAAACCATGTTTTGTATATCTATTGTAATATACCACGATACTATTATTGAATTGTAATTGATTTATATTATATCAATGGTAACCTTCTCTTGAAAATCGCAAGTCGCGTTGTCACTATCCGCAGTGTTTAAAATTGGAACCGCGGCTGTGGCGTCAAAAAATACGTTGAATTCAAAGTCTACCATATTATATTGTTACAATACGCGTGGGTTTTCAGGAAACAATAAAAATAGTTTTAAATTAGTCCGTAGGGTAAAAATAATAATATTTTAAACACTAAGGAGATGATTATTGTATTTTTATAAGAAAACTATTTCTTGATACATTTTTATCGGTTTTAATGAATTTATTGCATATTAGGTTATATTTTTCAGAAAATGAAAATCACTAAGTACACTTTTATTTACTGAATACATAAATAAATAAATACTAATATAGTTTTTAGTCGTTAAAAAATAAAAAAGGCTATTATGGTGTCATTTTCATTTATCAAGAATAATTTACAAAACAATTTACTAACTGCACATCGGTATCTCTCCTACTAATAAATAAATAAATAATAATTATAAAAACAATATTAAAGGTAATAAATCGTTTAAAATAATATAAAAAAATATTCAAAACAACGTGTGGGTGTAAGATGACGAATTAAAGCGTAATTTTTCCCCTCATGCTGTTTTTATTAACAGAACGATTATCATAAAAAACTATTGTAAAAGAAATATGTCTCCGATGAATTAGTAAGTATTGAGTTCAGGGGCGTGTTCCAGTCGTGTTTAATTATTAATTTATTTTTAAAAATTGTTTACATATAACTATATAAGTATATAACAGAATTATCACTATAATATTAATATTGTAGTGATCGTTAGTAAGACATGTATTTAGTAGACAGTAAGTTGGTTGTAATGCTGTCAGTGTACTTTATTTTATTTGAAAATAATGTCTTAAAAGAGAGTAAAATTAGGTGGCGCTGAATATAAAAAAGAGCAAAAGTAAAACAGTTAAAATTAGAAGAATTAAAACGAAAAATTACAAAATTACAAACTTTTTTTTACGCCATCAGCGTTACTGCGTTAGTAAAAAAAGTAGGTCAGCGCATTTCGGTGGTGGATGTTTGTCCATTATCCCTTCGGGCCTCGGACAGGATAGTGTAATTTTACTGTATTCGATTTGAATGCAATGCTTGCATTCGATAAAAAACGATTCTGAGCGGACGAGGGAATCTTTTTTAATTTTATTCGTTTCTATGCTGATAAACAAAGCGTTTTAATAACAGCTTAAGAACGATTTACATAAATAGGTAATTTATATAATTATAATTATAATTTATAATTAGGAAATATCATAAAAATGAAAAAAAAAAAATGGCCAAAATTGTCCGAACTTTCAGCAGTAAGGAACAAAATCTAAAATACAACAAAAAATATCTCTTGTCATTTTTCATTTGAAGCAATATTTCTGGTAGAAAACGTCGTCCGTAATTATTTAATATTATAAAATCGTGAAATCGTACGTTTTTTCTCCTTTAACCGCTTTTATTTCGAGTAGCGTTTTGAAAATCAAAAAATAACATCTCTAAAGTACCAACTCAAGAACATTACCTTTCAGAAAAGATACTATACTTGGTACTTTTGAGCAAGTTTAGAGGGAGAAAAAGTGTTTACAGAATAAAAAATAAATAAACATCATTGTAAAACCATTACATTCCTCGCTCCGTTCAGAATTTAAAAGTTGTAAAACTTACCGGAGTCTGCTGATATTCTGCGTTTTGACGCTAAAAAATTACACTCAAATACGCTGTAAATGAAATTTTCATCGTTGTTCGCTTCAACGTCAATATAATATTATAACTATTTATCCCATAGAGTAACATAATATTCAAATCACATGGAGGTATATGCACGCTGAGACGTGCCGCTATCTGTGATAAACTGTGAGAAATACTGAATTCGTCGTCTTTCCCCTACGTATATAATAACATACTACTATATTAGTATGCCGCATAATGCTAATATAGTTATACAGCTAAACAACTTCATATTATTTATGTCATAATAATTACAACATAGATAAACATTATTGCTATAAATATTTATCGGCCCGGTAGACAGTAAAAATCGCGCACGCAACGTTAAAAAAAATATCGGAATATACGGTACCTACTATATTTTCTTCCGTACCGGCGTTTAATCGCTGCTATATGTGCGCATCTATATTTAATGACATTCGTTTAGTTTTAAACTTTACCACACAAAGATTATCGGCGCGCCTACCGTTCACCGATCAGATAATATCGTACCGATGTGGTTTGCCTCATATAAAACTCAATAATTGTATCGTTGTCGTTATCACTTACGTACCGTTAGCGTACCGTCTACCGCAGCAGTGCGCCGTGCGGACCTTTAAATGTCTTAATGTATTGTGATTTGTAATTATAATTTGAATTGTATTATTATTTATTACCTATTGATAAATTGTAATTGTATTGCATTATCTGACTGTTAATTATATGTTTAATAAATTTAAATATCCACAGTGTCAAACATTCAACTATTTTTAATTGTAACAAGACACATAATATAAATAATAATTATAAAATATGACATTGTTCTCTGTGGTATTAGCGTTTGGCTGCCATATTTAAAAACGGGGGATACCGGCTTCAAATCTCCCCATTACCGATAGGATAACAAAAATTATTATTCTGGAATCAGAAATCAGAATAAGATTAAACCGCTTTCGCGCATGCATGATGCATAATGACCCGCCGAACAGTGCCTGATCACCCAATGCGATGGCTATGCGTTCTGTGATTGGCCGACAATCTTCGCCGGCCGTCATCGGTCATCGGGCGCTCTCGCACCGATGTCCGGATTGTGGTGGTGACTGGTGATGCGCCGAAAAAACGTATTTTAGTCGGCCGAGTGGTTCAATCTTATTCTGAAGATAGAGTATAGCAATCTATACAGTTTATTATCTATATCTGTAGTCAGCTTGCATACCATACAGTCACCATTAAAGATATACCTAGTATATATCTATAGTATATACCTAGTATATACCTAGTATATCTTTAATCGTGCTCTATGTTGCATACCCACCGTGTTAATATAAATTACCGATACAGTGACCCAATCTTCAATAGCAGTAGTGCCAAACTTCCAACGCCATTGGTAACTTTATAATTATTTCTAGGTTCTACTAATTTATCATACTAATACTACAGTCAAAAAATATTTTTCGTTACATAATTATCATTATAGTAGTTCTATTATAAATGAGCTAGAATTAGTGTAAATCAATATTTTTGAATTTTTTTTATAGGGAAAAAATGAGGAATTTATAACCTGATTTTGGGGAATCTTACAAAACTTAGTAGTTAGTTGCGATTTTGCGAACTCTGAAATATTAATTTTACTGGTTATTGTTCTATGATCTTTTTTTACCCTACGAATTTACATATCAAAAAGTCAAAAAATTTGCAAAATAAACGGTTTTTCGGTATTGAGAAAACACAGTTTTAAGGTAAGTAACACATTTTATTTTAATACATACATGATTTCACAGTAGCGGCTCGTGAGTAAATATTCTGGGGATACTTAAATTAGTGTCTACAATAATAATGATTAAATGTAAATTGTAATAAATTATTGTGGCGTACGGACGTACTACAGTGTAGGACTGGTGGTATTTTCGGTATACCGGTAATTACAGGTTTTTAAAAAATACCGATATCCAGTATTTTCGGTATTTTAGAATACCGGTGTACCATGAATCGATAATTACCGTTGTTACCAAAAATACCGTATACCTACATTTATAATTCATTACTTTTATATAATCGTAATGACATAATATAATATTTAATAGCAGGGCCTAAAATTAAGATATTTTGTTACTGCACACCTAATTCCAAACAAAAATATTTTAAAATAATGAACATAATAGACCTAGTAGTGCACACGCAGAGGCGGGCACTGGGGGGAGGTTAGGGATTATATCTCCCCATTGTCTTTTTTTGCTGACCTACAGAAAACCACTTATTAGTTATTACAGCTGTTTTAGAGTCATTAATTTGTATTAATTATTAATTTTATTCGTTGAGTCAACAAACTTGTAATTTAATACGATGCTCTTAATATATTCTTGCAATGTCAGTTGAAAAATATTAAAAATACAGTCACAATTTTTTTTTATAAGCATTTAGTTCAAATTTTAACCAATTACGAAAAAATCATGAAGATGTGCAAATTATTTTGAGTTAGAAATTCATAAAAAATCTTATTTTTAAATCTAACTATCTAAGATTTGATAATTTAATACAAGATTCCTCATAAGTTTGTCTACCTTTATCAAAAAAAAATGTTTACCGGAAAGTCAAATTAAATTCTTATGAGCGTTTGAAGTTCAAATTTTAACATTTTCTTATATTGTATTTTTTTTTTATATAAAAAGCGTGTAAATATAACACACGGCTCCTAATATATTTTTACAATAGCAGTTGAAAAATATTAAAAATACACATGCACAATTTTTTTTATAAATATTTAAAATTTTAATCTTGACAAAATTTAAAATGCGGGTAAGTGGATGTCACTCTGTTGTAGTACTAGGTTACAAGTGAGTCAATGTATAATGGATTGTATTAAACTTGAATTCAATGATATATGATAATTTGTATCCAGGATAAAAAAATAAATAAATAAATAAATAAAAACCATTGTAAAAACTATTATAAAATGATTTAGTACCTATAGTTAAAAAATTATATAATATTATATTTATAATAATAACAATATAAATATAATATACAATATCCTAGGCTGCCAAACCGTCTCTGTTCAGAAACGTTTTTTTGCACACATGATGTATATCATTGAATTTAAATTTACAGTCACCCACTTGTAGCCTACTGTACAGCAGAGCCATTTCCACTTAACTGCTTTTTTTTGTTTATTAAAAAAAAAATGTTGTCCCTCCCATTTAAAATTCCTGGGCACGCCACTGTGCACATGCCTCATATAAATCAAATAAAAATTTATAAAAGCCGAAAATAAGTACTGCACACAATTTTAGGCCCTGGAGACCCTATCCTAGGTTGGAAACTTGGAAACACCAATACATTCACCGAGGTTATGGTATTTTTGACAATTATCTATTGAGGTACGGAATCGTACGGTATTTTCGATAATTACCGATAACCGATAATATAACCGACAATACCGTAAATACCGGTAGTAAACAAATACCGGATACCGGTATATCAAAATTTTTCGTAGTACGATGGCGCGGTGGTAGTGGCGTTAGTGCGGCACGTCATATAGGTATTGTCATGAACACAGGTTCAATTGGCGCATGCGGACGGAACAGCTTTTGGTGCGCGGCATGAGTATGAGTACATAAATACATTTTCTGCGGCTTTTCTTGATGCCGCTCTGCAAAATTCCGATCTTCCTAGTAGGCAAAAGATGTAACGGATTCAAAACACCAGTGACTAGGAATACAATTTTAATTCGATTTCAAAATTATATTTTGTAGAATGAAATAGATATAAAGTTTTTAATATACGAAGCACTCCCTATTAATCACATTAATTTATTATCTTCATCATATTATTGAATAAAACAAAAATAATTTTTTTTATAAATTTTTGGTCTATAGCAGGTCATCTGTTAGTTTTCTTTTAATTGTGTTGAATTATTATTTACTTTTATTTTAGAATTTCATAAACATAACATTTTAGCATAGAATATTTTTGTATGTTGAACCAACCCAGATATTTAGCATGTTTTTATTTTGTACAATATTTTGACATTAATTTTGTTGTTCTTTACAGAATGTGTTATCTTTCTATGAGATTCGTTTCTTTCCAAGCACACCAGTAGCGACTTTTGAAACTAAGGTATAGAGACATTTTATGATTAGATTGAAATAGGTTGATATTTTCACCAAAATTATTATTATGCACCTATAATATATAATTTTTTAGCCATATAAGTTGCATAAACTTGAAAATGGTCCGAGTTCAACCGTCACAGTGTCTTCGGAAGATGCTATTAAATATTATAAACAGATGCAAACTATTCGACGAATAGAAACAGCAATCTGCAGGTAATTTGTACAAGGAAAAAATAGTACGAGGTTTTTGTCATCTCTACTCTGGACAGGTAAATTAATAATTTGTTAAAAATGTACAGTTGAAACAATATGTTATCAATAGTTTTCATGCTATATTGCTATTTAATTTAGACTGTTTGCTGGTTTAAAACCATACATCATAGTTGTTTAAATAATATTAGTGTGTATCCGTATAAAATTTGTTTCTATAGGAAGCATGTGCTGTAGGAATGGAAGCTATGTTCCGTGATACTGATTCAATAATTACGGCATATCGTGCTCACGGTTGGACGTACCTTATGGGTGTGGGTCCTTTTAATGTATTATCAGAATTATCTGGGCATAAAAGTGGAAGTTCTCGTGCTAAAGGTGGTTCTATGCATATGTATGCCAAAAACTTTTACGGAGGCAACGGAATTGTTGGAGCACAGATAAATCCACTATTCTGTTTTTCGTACAGTGAAAATTTAAGAAATATTAGCAGTTATATTTTTTAATAAAAAAAACTTTTAATTGTAATTTTATGCACTCTATTTAATAATAATTTTATTTTTAGGTACCACTTGGTACTGGAATATCATTAGCTGCTAAATATTTAGGTACTGGTGGTGTGTGTTTTACCTTGTATGGTGATGGAGCTGCTAATCAAGGACAAATATTTGAGGCTTTCAATATGGCAAAATTGTTGGATAACCTTGTGTGTATGTTTGTGAAAATAATGGCTATGACATGGGAACTATAGCTCTAACCGTGCATCTGCTAGTGTAGCATATTATACACGAGGAGATTATATTCCTGGTATCTGGGTAGACGGTATGGATATTTTGGCTGTCAGAGAAGCTGCTCGTTTTGCCATAGATTATTGTTCTAGTGGTAAAGTACCATTAGTTTTGGAAACAGAAACTTACCGATACTCAGGACACTCTATGTCTGACCCGGGAACATCTTATAGAACTCGCGATGAAGTTCAAGAAGTGCGTCAAACAAGAGATCCAATAACATCGTTCAAAGAAAAAATCATAGGAGCTAATTTAGTTAATATTGATGAATTAAAGGTAAATATACTAATCTAAACTTAAGTAGGTATATTAAACACTAAATAGTAGGTATTATGGTAATAATTGTTCTATAAAGCAATTTCTTTAATTTTTTTAGAGTTGTTATTACCTATCAGTACACCTGTTGTAGGTACTACCTTGTTTTTCAACATCTTGTTTATTGTTTTTTTTTATAAACTATAGTGTTGTGGTGTTTTAAACAATTGTTTTATGTAAACAATATATGTCCATAATATTGTATAATAATAATAAATGTATTATTGTTTAGAAAATTGATGATGAAATTAAAGCTCAAATTGATGATGCTGTAAAGAGAGCAAAAGCAGACATGGAAATTCCATTGTCTGAACTTGCAGGTGATGTTTATTCAAAACCACTTGAGACTACAATGAGAGGAGTAAGTCCATTTCAGAGTTTGGAACACATAAGAATTGGACCAGCTATAAATTAAAAATAAAATGTAAATGTATTTATTTATAATTCTTAAAGTTCAAACTGTACATTTACTAAAATATTCAGTCCATTTATTATATTCATAATTTTTTTTATTAGATATGTTTGTGTATGTAATATATGCTCTAAGGCGCTTTATTATTAAATTGTATTGTTTAACTTTTAGTACAAGAGAAAAAATATATTTTTGTTGGATAATAAAAATGTTAAATATTTATTTAACCTAAAAAAATTCTAATGCTTTTTTAAATCGAAATGTACCTATATTAGAGCAATAAACAGTTGTATTTGTTAATCAATAATGAATGTAGTAATTATTATTAGTAGAGTAATATTTTTTTTTAAATAATGTGTTCGTTTCAGTGGCGTACCGATAGGGTGGCATGACGTCAATGCGCCACAAGCCCATGAGGGCCCTTCAAGAAATGTCACAAATCCAAAAAAAACAAATCACCATTATTACAAAATTAAAATATAAGATGATCTTAAAAAAAAATTAAATTCTTGTAAAATTAAATCACTCTGAAATTGACTACATTTACTATTTAGAATAATGACCGTGAGTGACTGACACGGTTATATTTTATACATTATTTTATCTGTTATAGCATCTCGTCTATGTTGTTGATATTGTAATAATTGTGGAACGGTTAGATTAAGTTATCCTTTTGTTAAAAATGTAGACAGTAGATCCTTTTTTTTAGACAAATATTATTTTACAGTGTCCAAATCTGGTTTAAAAATCGGACATCATGGCTTTGTTATACTATTATAATTCAAAAAGCGTATTGAAGGTAGTTCAGGCTATCATTGGCGTGTACTGTGTGCAGACTTTTTTCACAGGATATGCCTATATTTTTAAATATGCATAGCTAAATACAAAAAATAATTCCCCAATAACTCTTAGTATAAATAATTTGTCTCACAATATAAAATACGAATCAAAATAACACGCAAGATCTAATTTTTGGTTTTAGATATTTTAATTTGAAAAGTTTGTATTCATCTCATTCAAATGACAGTATAAGATCCTAAAAAAATATGATCATATTTATAATAATAGAAAATTAGATAATTTAGACAAATAATTTTGATCTAATTTGTAAATATTTTTTCATTTTTGATAGTAGGTAGTATGAAACGGAGTTTGTCGTTTGCGCATCATTAGTACCTTAGTTAAGAAATTTTGTAGGTCGTTTGCGCATCGCAAATTTTAACAATAGAAAGGTACCTACTACCTTTTACCTATCTACCTATTAGTGATATAACCGGATATATTGGTGAGATAATAATATATATAACTGATAAATGATCATTTATAAGCGTATCAACCACGGTTGTAGATTTATACGAAAGATGATTAAATAATATTATATATTTTTTTTTTTTTTTGGTAAATGTGAATATTAATTTTTTATTTTTTTTTTAAATATGAATTATGAATATTGACGATTATTTTCGTAAGTGTAAATAAAACCTGGTAATTTGGAATGCGCAATCGGCCTATAAAAAGGTTATTTGTAACAATAGCTAGGGAAAACACCCTATGCCTTTTTAACAATAGCTATGCGCAAACGGCCTATATAAAGATTTTTTTTAACAATAGCAATCGGAAAACACCCTATGCCTTTTTTAACAATAGTGATGCGCAAACGGCCTACAAAAAAGGTCATTCATTACAATAGCGATGCGCAAACGTCCTACGCCCGTATGAAAGTAAGCAACAGCGCTAAGGTCAACATTTTCAATGACAAAACTTATAATTCCCACGAAATAATAGATTTTGACTTTAACTATTAACATGAGTTGCCAATCCATTTTAATATGTATAGAGAGGTACCTACTATTTATCTGTGGTGATTATGAAATATTGGCCCGCGATAATATAATTTTGAAATCTAATTAATATTTGATATCAACTCTCAACTCCCAATATTTTAATAAGAAAAAATAAAAATATTGCAATCCTCATCCAGAACTAAAATACTATGAACTATCTAAGTTCATGATTTTGATCAAAACATTTACAAATAAAAACTATGATTATGATAACTCTGCAGGGGATGTCCTTACACATTTGTAAAATTAAAGGCCAGCTGAATTATTTTGCAACATGCATTAGAAGTTCTAGTTACGCCACTGGCCACTGGTTCATTTCATATTGAAAGTCTACTGATTGCCAAATAATATTTTTTCTACTGATTAAGTACATTAAAACTTATCTTCCACCAAATTTACTTTTTAAGTTCTCTAACTTAAGTTCAGTATTGGTTCAATGGTTTTAATTATCTAAAATTATAAAATCCAAAAAACTTCTTTATGTGGAGTTGAATGTGTGAGTAAAATTCCTAATATCTTGTTATCTTATGTAATAAAATAAAAATGTTTATATGTTAGGTTCATTATATTTTATTAATATTTTGTAGGTAATGCAGCTAATATGAATTATTAATTATGATCATATTTACATACTTCATACAACACTTATTATATTTGTATATTATAATGTATAAGAACACTTTTTACATATATACATATTATACTAAATAATAATTGAGTAATAAATATGCGTACCTATGTGGTCATATAGATTAATTTCAAGTGCATTTTGCATGCTACAGCTGGCCACATTGAAAAGTATAACTGTTTTAGTAAACTTTTCTTGTAGACCTTGAAATTTAAGTAAAAATTCAAACTTTAAATGCTTATAAAAAAAAATTGTGTATTTTCAATATTTTTCAACTCCTATAATTTTCAAATATCAATATATCAGGAGCCTTGTATTAAATTTTCACGCTTTTTGACCCAACAAATGAAACTTTATTGACAATTCTAGAATAAAAACTAAAAAAATTGAAAATTGAAAATATGCTACGTTACGCAATTGTAAGACAGCGACAACAAATGGCCGAGTAACGTCCTCTTAAATGAAATATTCCCTAGGTATTTAATAGTATTATACTATTTATGTTGGTAATTTCTAATAGCTTCCTTACTCCACACTCTCCTCACTCCTCAGAATTAAATACATCCCAAAGAATTCTATTGGTTTGAACTTTGAAGTACATTTGAAATTACAACAAATAAACATTAATCATACAACGGAAAACAATATAAATCTGAATCAACAATTGAAAATTATTTATTTAGTCGTAAGAGAGACCGTTTGTGTAGAGTTTCTAAGTGTATTAATTCCACTTTCCCAAACAAAATATTATATATAAACAAACTGAATATACCATAATATTATAAAAACATCATAAATCATAACTTAAGTCAATTGTTTCTAAATTATTTTGTGATAAAAATGTCAATAATATATTACATTTAAATGTCCAATAAAACATAAATTATGTTTGTTATCTGCATTCTATAAATGTTAGTAATACTGTTATTAGATTACAAAACAATCTAAATACAATATAATATGTTTATTACGTTGAATTATCAACATTTAAATGTCAATACAATATAACTATTTATAATAATAATAAATAAATAACTAATGAACTAGGGTATAATATTTGTTATTCTGTGATTTCCTTGTAGTTTGACTCAATCAGATATATTTTCTGTATGTTTATATATTAGGCAAATACAAATCGGGAAAACTCTATACATATACTGGTAACC
This sequence comes from Metopolophium dirhodum, assembly GCF_019925205.1. Taxonomy (NCBI): domain Eukaryota; kingdom Metazoa; phylum Arthropoda; class Insecta; order Hemiptera; family Aphididae; genus Metopolophium; species Metopolophium dirhodum. Next base: position 10,588,897 of record NC_083568.1, read on the forward strand.
GATACAATAACAATTTGTTATGAAAGCTTGAATTTAAGACAAAACTATTTGAGTTTAACGTAGTAGCTGCGCCGCCTGATTCGATCGCTGACCGTTTCTTCACTACAATTTCCTATTGTCCAGTCCAATAAGGCTGGAGAACCATGGTGATAATAATGATTGTTGTCTTCTTTTGGGACCAAACTCTTGGAAGAAGTGGTAGCAGTAGTAGTGGATGATGACGATGAAGACGATGGTGGGTCTTCGTCGTTATTGATGCTTGAACTATTAAATTTTGATGTTGATCTACGATCAACAGACAACGGTATGCTGCTCAAAGTTCGAGTTCGGTATTCACCCAAACTCTTCAACGAATACGATTTAGATAAGAGACTGTTCTCAGAATTTGTCTTGAAATCATGGCGGGAAGCAGTAGTTGTAGCAGAGGTCACATCTGAACGGTCGAAAAGTGCATATGGACTAACACTACGAGGCCCAGAATTTTTTGAATTTTCCTCGTTATTTCCAGATTCCGCCATCATTGTTACTTGCAGCAACAAGTTATTTTCAGTTGATGGCGCAGTTTCAGTAGAAGCATTGCAGCTAAACGATCTTGAAAATTGCCTGGAACAAGAGTTGGACGGTTGGCGACGGTATTTCTCTAAAATTCGGTCCACGCGAGACTGGCGTTCCTTGATAGGTTCTGAAGGCATGTTGTACACAGATGGCTGGGTTATATGTTTTGGAGGCGGTGACATCGGCAGTTTTGTTGCGTTGATCTTGTCACGGTAGTTTAAGTATTCATTATTAGTTGTGGTTTCCAGAACGCGTGGCAGAATGTGCTTGTACACTGGTGGTTTCTGAATATTAGTCGTTTTATCAGCATTTCTAAGCAGTTCTGAAAAACAAACAATTGGCAAACACTAGTTTAGAAACATCGTCAAAGTCACATAAATACACAGTCAAACAATTGTATTTATAAGAAAATTGTGTTAGTATCACTAAGAAAAAAGAGAGAGACAGTTGCGTACCTATAGATTTGTGGCATAGGTAATATGTATAGATTTGTTTTTGGTTTAAATTATGGACAGGCAGAAGGAAGTATCATTATTACTCGTCTTGTACACGTGGCACATGCACCGTCACATTGGCTGCAACAAAATAAAACACACACATGCAATACTCCAGCACAATCTTATACTTGTATGTTGTGTTGTGTAAAAAATATGATTCTCTTTTAATGAAAAAACTCCACTGACTAAAGTTTATTCAAACAAATTATTATTTTTTATATTAATTCAATATTTTTTACAAATATTGATTATAAATACAGTTCAGAGTACTGGTTCTAAATGTATACTTTGTTAAAAGGTTTTCCTTGCATTATAAGTTATAAGTTATGATATAATTAATTATTTTGTTTATTACTTAATTAATCATAATTATTTTTGAACTGATATAAAGCCTCAATTAAATTAAACAAATCAACAAATATAGTAATATATAATAACTTATAACATTATACGTCAATTGATTTCACTTTTTTAAATATTAACAGTTAAAAGTGAACATTAAAACCAATATTATGTTTAACATTTTTATTTTAATTTTATAAAATATATTATTTATTAGATGGTATATACTTACACACCTAACTTCATAAAAATATTGAAGACTAGAAGAAAAATATTTAAAATAAATTAAATATTTAATTATGTTATAAATATATTTAATATTTATGAAAGAAAGAATAGATTAAAACTTTAAAATTAATTCTTTTAATAGAAGTCGTAAAATTATAAATGTGTTAAAGAAATATTTATCATAATAATATGTCCGTTGGCATAACAAATTAATATAGAAATTAAAAATATTTGTTTTCGAGGTTCTCGGTGAAATAACAAGTTAGGATTATAATATTATGTACTTGTTATTTGAAATGTAATAACTTATTAAAATGTCTATAGATAACTCTTACAAAGAATTACAATTTTAAAAAGTTAATTTACATAATCTACACTTTATTCAGAGTAAGAAACTCCAGTTTCATGCATGCCAGATTGAGCCACAAATGTTGCTCAACCCCCCCCCCCCCCCACCAATACACACAAGTCCGGAAATTGGAAATGATTGTTTCCGATTTCATACCACGACTGCTATCTATTTCCTAATATACATTCAAGACATAGAGTGCCGGTAGTAAGGATAGATGAGCAGTTTTGACGTGTTTTATCAGTCAGCCCATTCTTATTCTGAATTGATTATACAAATATTTATTTATGAATCAATATGTATTCAAAATGTTACAAAATAAAGTGTGACAGTAGTCATAAAATTTTTATAGCTATTTTTTAAAAAAATATTATAAATACATACCTATTGTAATTAACTTTAATTATTATTTATTTAGTTTAAAATATATGGTTTAGAAAGTAAAGATATAAAACAATAAATACATACAATTATTTTATCTAGTAAATTAATTTATATATTATTTATGAACATAAATTTATTAAATACCCAAATATTACCTACTTTGTGAATACATAAATCAGTTTTAGTAACATTAAATTAATGTTTACTTCTTTGAATAAAAAACAATACTATATACTCCATTCACATTAAAAAGGAACCTCGGCGGCGACCAGTTTTCGTCAGGCAGAGGTCAGGCAACACCTGTTTGTGACCCCCACTGATCAACCATCTATGTGGTTAAGCCATGCCCCTGCGCACAAATCAGCAGCCGACGTTCCTTCTTAATGTAAATGGAGTATAGAAGTAGTTAGATGTGAAAGTGTTTTTATTTGTGTAGTGTGTATTGAATAAAGCAATGATTATCATATTTCTTGATAAGGTACAATTAATGTTATGTAAGAAGGCCTACACACCATTAATGTTCTATGCTACTGTCACAAAAACACAAATTAATATTGTAGCTAAATAGTATTGCCAAAAGATTATATTTTTCTTTCATAACGAATAAATAATAAAACCAACTTTTTGAAGCCCATAGTTTTAAAGGTATTAGTTTACCTTTAGTAGAAGCGTTAGATGGAGGAGTATCTTGAGTGGTAGAAACAAAACTTCTTCTCCATGGGGCACTGTCAGACCGATTAAATGATCGAGTTTCAGTTAGACGGCGACTATAAAATAATGTAACAAACATGAAATTGAATTAAAGTATAAGTTTTAAGAAAAACATACATTGGTGTTTGGTGGTCAAATATAGAACGATGATGATTGAAAAATGATCTTGGAAAGTCAGATGTTCTTCCTTCATCACTGCTCAATCTATTTGTTAAATCCCGTACCTAAGCATAAAATATAAATGTATATAAATTAATTTAAATTTTATAAATTCAAAAAATGTTTTTTACCCTGGATAGTAATGTAGAGAATAAATTCTCAGCAGTTAAGATTTCAAAACTGTCATCCTCCTCATCTGAACTTATACTTTCAGTTGATTGTAAATTTCTCATAGAAGGCCTTTGTCTGCGTGTGCTGCGCAATGTGAAACATCTAGGCTGACCACCAACTGTACCATTATCATCATCACCCTTATCACTATTTGAACTAAGACAAACAATTAATTATATTAAATTTGAAATATGTGTTAGTTAAAAGATTTATAACTTACTTTGTTCTAGAAAGTGCACTATTACTAGGCGTAACAAAACCTCCACCTTCAACCGCAATGGGTATAATAACTTCACGGGGAGACTTTCTTATTGGTTCTCCTAAGCTTACAATACTGCTATTACTATCTGTGTCCACTGTACTTTGTCGTGACAAATTACTGCAACTAGTCTTGGGACTAGTAACAGATGAAACTCTTTGAACTGGTTTTGGTTTTGGTTTTTCTTCTACTTCAAACCGTATAGGTATGATGTGTTCACGAAGTTGACTGTTTTGTCTCAAGACAGGTCTAAAATAAATTTAAAAATAATAAAGCTAAGGTAAGAATTTTTTTAAATTTGATAAGTGTGTCTATCAAAAAAAATAAATTATTCAACAATTAAAAAAAAAAAATTAATAATTTTATAGTAGAACACAATACTAGATTGAATAAGTATATTTAATAGCCATATATTAAATACATATAAAATACATAGGTGATTAATGAACATCAAAAAAATGTTCAAATATGAATTCCTGATCTTAATAATTAACTATGTATATAAATTCTACCTTGGCGGTAATGGTGCCACTGCAGTTGGAGTAGCTCCAGCAACTGGGAAAGATACTTCAGTGATACGTCTGGTTGGTTTAGGCACTTGAACAAAATGTTTTACTTCGGTTTTATAATTTGCATCTATTGAACCATTATCTTGAACTTTAGAATCATTAACAACGCTACTAACTGGTAACCTAAAATGAAATAAATATTTATGCTTCACATACATTAATTTTAAAATGTTAAGTATGATTTAATTATTTTTACTCGGGCTTAGCTAATTTTATCTCAGCTCTTGAAGTTTTCCTCTTTGGTTCAACCACTTTACTTGTATTACTGTCAGAAATGGAATCTCCAATTATCTAAACATAACCATAAAATCCATTAGAAGCTACAATTAAAATCAACATTTAAAAACGATTAATTCTATGTTACTCATAGTGTGCACTATGTTGAATTGTATATTAAAAAAGTTTCAAAATTATTTAATTTTTGAAATATAAGCCAAAAGTTTTCATTTATTAATTAAATAAGAAGAATATGAATTTTTTACATAATACTACAGGCAATTTTTTTAATTTAATTAATATATTTACCCTGATAGCATTTAAGCTTTTTCTCAAATCATCGGGAAGATTCTTAAAATCTTTATTTGAACGTGTTCCACAAATTGGTTCATTATTTAATGCCGACTCAGCTAATTTATTTAGACCAACTGTAGACTCTAAACTAAATTGTGGTTCTTTTGATGGTTCTCGAGTAGTTGACATATCAGACTCAATACTCTTTTTGGAACTATTTGATGAGCCACTACCAAGAGAACTTCTTCTTTTTTGATCAAAATTATTTTTTGCCATGGATTCAATTTGATCTAATTTTTCTACAGCTTCTAAAACTCTACTAGATCGTCGTCGGGCTCGTTCAACAGGTTTCACTACGTCAGCTTCACTATTTGTTGTAGATTGTAATGGAGATTGTGGTAGATCACTCTTTGAATTATTTTTAATAGATTTAGATGATTCTTTAGAAGTTGAAATTTCGAGATCATTTTCACCTGTATCAGACTGACTAGATTTTTTAGAACGACTAATGGAACGATCTCTTTTTTTTAATTTCTTAGGTTTTTTCTCCACTAAACACATAATTGATTATTTTAGTTTTACTGAAATATTTAAAAACAATAAAATTACAAGTATGACTTGTTATTAATACTTACCAGGTGAATCGGGTATTACAGCAGTTGCACGCGATGGAGATATACTTCCTAAACTTTGAGACCTTACAGGTCCTGTCTCAGATCGTACATCATTTTCAGCGTTACTTTGAGAAGGTGGAATACCTAAATTATTATTGGCTTCCTTGGGAGTAGGTGCTAAGGATAGTAACAAGTCTAATCTAACTGGAGCCGAGGAAGCCATTTCTTCTGCAATTCGCAAACATTGATTTCCATCAGAAAAACCTTCATTTAACCACTGATGTGAACAAATTATACGGATATCAGCACGTGCATTAGGATTTACTGTCATCATACTACGAATCAAAGGAGAAGCTCCTGGAAAATAGGATCATAATTTTGATTAAAAAAAATATATATATACATATAGTACTATGAAAATGTTTACTTACTTGATGGTTTTTTTGGTTCATAATATTCGCCCTGAGAAATCTGTCTAACCAGGCGTTTGAAATTTGATCCATCAAATGGCATTGTGCCATACACTAAAGTGTATAATAAAACACCTAAAGACCTTAAATTAAATTGTTTTATAAATTTTAATGCATAGTTATTATAGTTAGTATTTTTATATTTTAGTAAGATTATTCTTTAGCAGCATACCAGCAATCTACTTCGGGGCCATGATAAGGAGTACCAGTAACAATTTCTGGAGATGCATACAATGGACTACCACAATATGTTGACAAAAGTGCTTTGTGATTAAAAACATTTGACAGCCCAAAATCAGCAATCTATCAGTAAAAAATATGGGGAATTTTTAAAATAACATTGTAAAATATATCTCTATGTGTATAATAGAAAAACTGTCATATTTACTGATTTCATACTATATATTATAATTTAATATTTAAGTTATAACCAAATATATTTGTATCTTTTTTAGCAACACACCTTAGCATTTCCTTGTTCGTCCAATAATATGTTTTCCAATTTGAGATCACGATGACAAATATTATGCTAAAATATGAAAATGTATTATTATTATTTTTGAAAATCACAATCAAATAATGTTTAACTGTAAACTAAAATATTCACCTTATGACAATAAAAAATAGCAATAGCCACTTGTCTAAATATTCTTCTAGCTTCTTCCTCAGTGAGAACTTTTTTCTCGCTGAGAAAATCATAAAGTTCACCTCCAGCTGCATATTCCATTACTAAGACAATTTTTTCCCGATTTTCAAATACTAAATAAAAATATTAAAACAAATTAAAAAATATATTTAAAAATCAATTTAATTGATTGATATGAGAAGAAGTCCAGATTTTTTTAGTGAAAATCTACTAAAAAATATTTGCTATTATTTTAAATATAATCACATACATATCCATTCGGTAAAAATAATCTATGAATGGTATGTAGAAATTCAAATAAATTATTCTTGATTGACTTTCAAGCCATGTAAATATGATTATATGATTGTTTTGCTACCACTGAATTTTAACTTAAATGTAATATACTTGTATAAATTAACTACCTTCATATATATGAATAATATTAGGATGTTTTACAGAAGACATAATTTGTATTTCTCTCCTTATTCGTATTAAATCTGCTTCAGTCTCTATTTTCCGTTTCCTTATTGTTTTAATAGCAACCTATAAACAAGTAAATTAAAAATTAAAACCAAAAAAAATTATGGAATAATATTCAACAACCAATATTCATTGATTATTTCCAACATAATATAATATGAAACTAAATTGTAATAGCTTCATTTAAACCGAAAGTACTAACATGGTTTTAAAACATTACATGCATAATAAAATAAATGTGTCAATGCTATATGATTTTAGTTAACATTTAAAAACTATTCTAATTTCAATGTTTTTTCTCAAAATTGTGTTCAATAAAAATGTACTAATCTAAATGGCGGAGTAATTTAATTTACAATATGGGTTCAACACTTTAAATTAATGAGGGACAGAGTGGCCGAACGGACTACAGCGTCGGTTCTAATGCGCACTGTTGCCAGTTTGAATCCCAGCCACGGGCAGGATTACTCTCTGGGCAGGCAACTGTTTAGGCGGCGAGACCGCCATCCCCCAACCAGGCATGGCAGAAACCTACGGGTGCCCAATAAGAAAATCTGCCAAATAGGCATCCAAACTAGTCCTTTAGGTCTAATCTCGGACATAGCGCCATACTCAAAAAAAAAAAAAAACTTTAAATTAATAAATACTTTTTAGACGATCTATATTTATGAATAAATTGTTAAAAATATTTAAATATTTAAAAACAATTGATATTAAATTCTTGTATTTAATAAATTTATAAGATTTATATTGAATATAATATTATGCTTATATATTTGCTATACAAGCTAATATAAATAATCTATACCATAGAAATTAGTAATAACTAATAACACATAACAGTAATTATATTTTATTATTTTATCATGATGAATAGATTTTATAGTAATATAGTAATTCCCACATCTTTTTCAACATACCAATAATTAAAATTACTCTGGACTTATGAACTATGATTCATGATGTAAATTTTCTCAAATAATAAAGATATGAAACTATTTGAGTACATAAAAATATCATAACAATAAATATATGTATTCAGTAAATAATAATAGTTTTATAATGAATATAAAAATTTTTAAATTAAGTTGAATGAAAATGTAGAGTACTGTGGGTATTGCACTATCGACTTATATTAGAAATAGAGGTTTTAAAGGGTATATATTTATATACACTGTACTTATGTACATAATAAAATACTTGGTAGTTAAATTGTTAATGAAATTCTTGTTCTAACATAATAAAAATAGATAACTAAATAATTTATTAACTAATTTATGTCTTACCAGCTGTTCAGTTTCTTTACAAATACCTAATTGAACTTTACCACAAGATCCTTCTCCAAGTTTTTTCAGTATATCAAATCTATAAATAGAAATAAATTATTCAATAAAATATACTACTGTCTAAATATGTTAATGAACATGGATAATATTTGTATTTCTTTACTTTTGTTTTAATTTTTGTTTTCTATTATGCAAATGTATACCGCCACCATTTTTTTCTATACCTCGCATAATATTATCACACAAAGTTCCGTTTTCTGGAACAACCATTTTGTTAAGCACCTAAAAATAGATACCAATTAAAATCATGTAAATAAATAGATATTTAAACAAATCATAAAACTGTATTTAACTTTGGACGCAGTAATCTACGAATCTAAAATATATTACAATTTGATTATGTATAATTTTCAACTACCAGATGAATGTAAAAAAATAATATATGTTATTATTGTAACAACTAATTTTATACTTAAATATTTGAGAAAACTAAAATATATATTAATATTTACTTTATTTAAAGTACAAATATTGTAAAAACACCACTAAAACTCTGAAATGTATAAATCAGTTATGTGCAAACTATAAAAACAGGAAGTGTACAAAGTTGAATCGGCCCCCAGCCAACTTATAACTATCAATAACAAATTTAAATGATGTTGGTCATCTGACACTACAAAAAACTACAAATTATTATTTTTCGACATAAAAACACCCCCTTAACCTCCCTAACATTATTATATCACAATTAATGTAATCAATATATTAGTAATAAAAATAAAAAATGCATATTAATTTGTTCGATTTGTAAGTATAGGTAACAATAAATATTGCATTTAAATTTGCCATTTTTTTAAAATATATATAACAGTATAATATTATATAGTTGGAGATATGTGGCAACTGGCAATAAATTTAATGAGATCCAGTGGAATTGATACGGGGGGGGGGGGGGATTAAGGGGATAAATCCACCCCATAGGCCGTATATAATATACAACATTTTTCAGAGTCCTAACATAGTAACATAAGGCGTCTAGCTTTAAGAGTGGGGATACTTAATAAAATCATTCCCACCCCCTTTCCCATGACAAAAACCTAAATACGCCACTGATGAGATCAGACCTTTAGGCACATGCTTACGGTACAATTAATAGTTATAAAAAACTATGATTTCTCCCCGGATTTCCCATATAATAAACTTAAACTAATAATCATTTAAGATTTTTGAAATTAAAAATAATAATTAATAATGTACCTACCTAATACAAGTGCCAAGTATCATTTAACTATTTTAACTGTATTTGAGATATTAATAAATTCCCAACAAACAAATACAGTAATATTAAATATGTCTATGGTTGCCACAGTGATTATTTCCCTAACAATCCTAAAAAGTTTTAGTTATGTTGTTTTTATAGGTTTAAATTTTACTACTAGCATGTTTTAAAGCAATTTAATAAAAATCAAACTCTTCCAGTATCCATGAAATCAGCCATCAATTTATTGAATTAAAAAACAAGAAAGACTATTATCAGAAACTGTTTTTTTAATATGTAATTAGATAAGAACGTAATATACACAAAAATAAATATAGGTGACTCTCGGTGCCTTAGACCTTGATAGCTTAACTTTTTCAATATCTAAAATAAAACAATTCCCTATCAAACTGTCACGTGTTTATGTAAACTTGAAAGACTCGATGCCTAATTTATTTTCAATCTCAATAAATAAAATAAAGTCTATCATATTCAATTGTCATATAAAATTTAAAGAAACGATATATTTTTAAATATTGACATAAAAATTGTTAATACTTTTATCAATGAATTTATTTAAATTTTTGTTAGTTAGATCTAAAGTTAATTTAAAATATTTATATAACCACTTGAGCCCAATAAATTATTGCAAATTATTATTATTAAATTATCAAGTATTTAAACAAAGAAAAAAATAAACTTTAGCGTTTAATAAGATAATTTTAATTACAAGCACGTGCAATTGAATTGATTTGAATATATTTGTACATATATATATTATAGGTAATAAATCATAAATGGTAAAGAAATAAAATTTGATTGTACAAACAAAAATATTATCAATATTAAACAAAATAGGTTGGTACTAGATAAGTCATAGGGAGTAAGTGTCTTATGAATAACTAGTAATTAGTTTATTATGTAATTACAATGTAACAGTTGATTCTGAAAAGTATAATATTATCCAGAATATTGACTGAAATATAAATACTGAGATGAATATCTTCATTGATTAGTGATTTCTTTGTTGTAACATTAATCAATTAAATAAACTTAAATTATCTAACTATATTGTTTTTTGAAACTTAATAATACCTAATAATTTTTTTTATTGAATAATTATAAGCTAAATTCTTATTTTGATTTTCACGATAATTTAAGATATTTAGGTCAACTATATTTCATAGATAATACATAATAGCTATTATAATTATTACTTATTAAGGTAACTAAATCAAAAAATATCCAAATATTTAAAAAATAATATTGTTGGTAAGTTATCAATATATTAGTTTAATTAATAATAATCGTCATAATTTAAACATTTTAAACTAGGTAAATATGAAAAATTATGAAAATAATTAAACATTCTAATAAATTTACTAACCAATTTAATTGTTCAAATAGGTAGGTTTAAAATTTAGTATATGCTTATTTATTCTATCAATATCAACAAATTATAGAATTACATCTTGGCTAGCCTAAAAGTGTTGGCAAATTCTTAAGTATTTTATAACATGACTGATTAAAAACTTGACTAGCTAATGACTATTTTAACTGTTAGCCTGACACAAACAAGTATGCCATGATCTATTGAATTTTGGCAAAAATAGTAATTAATAATACTGAAATAGCAAAGTGGTACAGCCTAATATATGTAACGTCAATAACTGACTGTAATAAATGTCACAAAATCTAATATTAGACAAAATAAAATGTGTAAGTATCTTACTTGTTAAGGCACGTTCACAAATCACAAGTATCGTGTTTCGTTGTCAGTATCCCGTTTGAGTGTTTTGATCGGAAACCCTCACGAAACCATTTGCACAATCGCGATCAATACCTAGCATATGATATTAAATTTTTATTTCGTTTTTGTCAACCACACAAGTACAACAACAGACGTGTGACTGTGGTCACACGACGATCGGACATGTATGGGGCAGTAGATGGAAAAAATTTGACATTTTTGAAAAAAAATTTCAAACCAGAACTGAGAGGAACTCGAAAAATCAAAAACAAAAATGCGAAAAATTAAAAAAAAAAATGCGAAAACCCCGCACCGATAGTACCAGTGCAGTGTTATGATTTAATCGAAATATACGCAGGAAAACGTCGAAATAAAAGTCTTTGCGTGTGGAAAAAGAATTAGGATAGAAGCGTTTGCGGCGGGCGGATGGTGGCTATTTTTAGCATTTCAAGATACATTCTCGCACACGCGTTACCCCACTCCGCCGGCGGCCACGGCGATTGGCAGCGGCCACGACGTCGGACTATATATATTTGTGATATTATTTTATGTTCCTCTTCCCGTTCGCAGCGCCGTCCTGGAATTCTGCAACGACGGCGACGGCGGCGGTGGCGGCAACGGTCGCACGCGATCTGCCATCACGAATCACGATCGTGTAGTGCGGCGGTGCCTAGCAGTGTCGGCGGCGCGACGATCGAAACGCGACTCGACGTCTCGGGAGAATCGCAAATGGATATTATTCTAAAACGGAACGGGAAGAGTGAAAGAGAGACACGTTCTTTGTTTTTATAATTTTTACAATTTCCAATTTTATGTGCTCATAAACGGGTCGATACCATAATGTTCGGCGCATTATTATATAGCGATTAGCGGTGGCTTCACAGTTCGCAATATTCACATAATATTATTGTTGTTGTTGTTTTAATAGTTTATTATTATTATTATTGTTTTTCGATATCACAAAAACACATTTTTTATTTTCTTATCAATACTCAATACGTACCTTCACGACCGTATCACCGTATTGTTCTATGGTATCACGTTCCACCGGTTGACGACCGTATCGCGTTGTCGTCGCGGGTGATAACAGATTGCTTGCGGCGGGTCACCAGCTGATCCGCCCGCGTAAAAAACCCCGATTTTCGGGCCGCGCGGGGAATAATAGCTAATTATTACGAATGTTCTGGATTGATCTGTCGGGAGGAGAGGCTGTTGTAATAGTCAGTTTTCTTGAAATTTTTCGTTTTCGGTTATTGTTAGGTGTTTAACGGCAACTCGATCAAAACGCCACGTTTTATACTGACGAAAACGAATGAATGGCGACGAATGTGTGTTTTAATAATATTTTCGTCGCGAAACTCCGGCCGGCCTCTCGCACGGCGGCGGTTATAAGCGACGAGACGCGAAGAGATGCAGCCTGCTCTTCGAGCGTTGTAAACATCATGGTTGTGCAGTTTTATTTTATTTTTATGATAATAATAATAAAAGAAAAATATATTGTCGCCCTCGCCACCGAAACACTATACAGCCCACGCGTCCAAGTCTCGCGTGCGCATGGGCGTCATGAATAAAATATAATAAGATGAAAGTAAAAAATAATATTGTTATAATGACGGGTGCACGATATTGCGTTGCGATTAGTGGACCAAAGGTTGTATTGTCGTCGGATTATTATTATTATTATTATTATTCCTTCGTTTTTAATATTGCGTTAAACAGTTTCCCAAATTTACGATCGTCTAACCAATTTTATCTACCTATACAGGGTGTAACAAGAAGACCTAACAGATGAAATAACTTGTTCTATATGAATAATTTAAAACTTTTTTTATACATTATTAAGTCACATGCTTTACACGTATAATATTATAAAAATATTTTTATTTTTTAATACCTACGGAAAATAAAAAATTTTAAATTTGATATCCAATTTGATAGCCAATTTGAAAATCTGATTGTAAGAACAATTTTGATGGTAAAATTATATATCTAAGTCGAGTAGTATATTTTTTAGAATTTTTTAAAATATCAATATTATTTTGAGTAAATTTATTTAGAACGTGATAACTTTTTTCAAATTATTATTTTTGGGAATTTCCTTACATTAGTATATTTTTAATTATTTACTAGTCATATAACTGTCACAATTATTATCATACCTTTAAGTATTTTAATTTTTTTTTTATCAGGTCTTCCTGTTCACCCTGTATACTATAATATAGACGTTTATATTGTAGTTTCAAATTGTCAACGGAGTAAGGTTGAACTGCACCAACGCGTGCCCATATATCTATATAAGGATATAAGTATATAACCCATGTTCTGAAATCTCAACAGTGTACGATTATCAGAGTATCCTACCACAGAATATATTTCTACCTTCCTACTTTTCGGCCATATATTACCTATAAGCGGCCAAATAAAATAATAATGTACTTAGTACTATTATATTGAATACAAACGAACGTTTAATTTTTCCAATATCCGTTATCATTTGAATAAACTGTTAAATCGAAATCAAATATATAATATATTTAACTTTCAATTATAAGCTATAAATTAACGTAAATACATAGGTAGTATACTGTATACAGTTTTCAGTAGGTTTAAGTATCTACACCTAGATACTGAACCACTGATTTACTAATTTGTTAATACAAATGTAAAAATTAAACATTTGCCACTTTTTTTATTACATAATTGTGCAATAGAATTTGGAACAGCGCCAGCTAAATTATATAAGTAATTAATAATTATAGTCTATAGATAGTAGATACTATATAGGCATATAGACTTATAGGTACTAGATACATTATATATTTATACACTATGACTAAATGTATCCTCTGTAAATTGTAATATTTTATTTGCTACCCAATTCTTATGTACTTGAAATTCGATTTTTACTATTTATTTATTTTACCATCATGGTAAATGTAATTTATTTTCCATATTATTTAAAACGTTTACGTTGCAACTTGCAACCAATCTATTATCTACATTCAGATATTCTATAAAAAACAGAAAGCAATATATAAAAAAATTAGATTATTATTTATTTTAAAAATAACTAAACAAAACATGTATATTGTAATTTTATTGAATTTAGGTTTTGATATTTGGTTAAAAATAAGATATATTGAAGACATTCGGGGGTCCAGACCCCCTGGACCCCCCCCCCCTCAGATACGGCCTTGAAGTGTATAACGTTTATGTAGGTATTTTATATTGGTCGGTAACCAATACCGAAAGAACTTCAATGTCGAATGCATTACCTACTTGGCATTCTATAAAATATGAAATCATATATAACTATATAAGTACAACAATAAAGCGAAACAACAAAATATAAACAAAAAAAGTTTGTCTGCATATTTTACATTTAATCGCGAGAAGAGGATGTTCCCCTTCCCACACACAAAAATCTCAACTCTATACGGTCCACCTTCATATATATTTTCCCGAGTATATATATTGAATTTTCGGAATATAATTTCAGTCGTGCATATTTTATATTATTTATCACCCAAACATACTGTTAGATCTTGGATATTGTTTACGACCGCATAATGGTGTCATATACAACTATACAAGAACACTCCGAATGCGTGTTATAATATAGCAGTTATATGGTAGGTTCTGCAGTTTTACACGCCGACATTGCTCCAATTATTCGAATTATTTGAATTTTTTGAATTTCAGAATGTGACAAGGAAATTGTGTGTAGTGTTATTGTTGTAGGACGAAGATACTTCACCCGTGCATCATTGAACTAAAAATATGAAATGCGTATGCGTTCATGACGTGTACTGACGAAGGCTGTTGCGGAGTTGCTTCTTAGACGTCATAATATAGTTTAGTGATGACATTTTAACATAATATTATATTCTATACAGAACGATGTCGCATGATATAGACCATAATCGTTAATATGTAGATCTTCTGCAAAAATTATATCATCATAATGTAAGGGCATAATTAGTAATTAAAATATACCTAAGTAATAACATAAATAGTAATAAATATTAATAGTTAATAAAGAATAAGGCGATGAAGTAAAAATGAGTATAATATTGATTAGTCTCGTTTTTCAATCATTCAATATCATAAATTTATAAAAAATATATTTTATTTATAAATATATAGCTGATCCCGTGCACTTCGTTGCCCATTAAAAATGCCAACTCTACATGAATAATATTAGATTTAAAACTCATGGCAACCATTTATAAACAAAAATTTCCATCGGAAATCTCAAAATCCCTGTTTGAGCACCTCCCGGGTTTGGTCCTATCCTTTTTATGGGCCCAAATGATAGGACTAATATATCTCTGTGCCAAATTTTATCGGTCCAGCCGTTTAGGAATGCATTATAAGGACATACAGACAGACAGACAGACAGACAGACAAACATTAATTTTATATAGATAATACTAATAAATTTTAAATACTACACATAATGTCATATTATATAAAATGTACATGTACAATTTACCTATATCCTAGTACGAGTATAATCTTAACCGATAATACTCGCAATGCAAATAGTGTATAACGTATACCTATACATATATGCATATAATATAATATTTGTATAGTTATGTACTTATGTGTTGGACGCTGATATATACCTAACATTTATATAATTATATTTGTATTCTTGGAAAATAACAATATTAGTGTACACCAAATTATGATTAAAAAATAATACAAATTTATATAATAGGTAGTAGGTAACTGTATTATTTTATTACATCATAATAGATGATATTAATATATTATTATATAGTTCATAATTCATATAATATACAATATACATAGGACATAGGTATAGTAGATACCTTGTGAGTACGGATATATCATTTAATGTACAACAAATAAACCCACATAGGTACATTTAATCCATTTTTTTCAGTGTATTGATATTATATTATACCTAAGGTCAAAAACACTCATGATATGTCACTAATAAAGTTTTTATCGAGTACCTACAAGATAATAAAAATACACGGGGTGGTCTATTTACGTACCGATTTTCTTATAAAATATTTTAGAGTTGTATTTATTTTCTAAAATTTATTTTAAACAACAACAGCTTTTTACCTACCGTACTATATAACCTAACCGGAATAATGGCAAAATATGTAGAAGGATGAAAACATAAAATAATATGTACACCCTTGATGCAATTGAATAAAAAAGTTACGTATAGCATTTTATAATGTTAAATATGGACGGTCATTTATACATTATACTGAAACGCTAAAAAATGTCTCTTCACAACTACGATGAAAATATTCAGTAAAATGACTGAACATTTTTTTTAAACTTCAATGAACATAAAAAAATTAAAAATTATTTAAATTTATATTTAATTAACGATATTATTTGATTAATTATAATTATTATTAACTATAACACTTTACCCACATCCGAACCTACCATCAATGTATCTAAAATATTCCAATACCGTCCACAATATTCAATTCGTATGTAAAAAATTAACTGAAACTGTTTTTTAGTTCCAAAAACCAGTTATTAAAATCACAGAGCTATTGTACACAAGACGGAACTCATTACTTATACTAGTACAAAGTGCTCTCAAAAATAAAAATGGGTATATATGTGTTAATAGCTTAATTTATAATTTTTGTTTTAGTGGTATTCAAATTTAAAACTTTGTATAACTGTATAACTGTATAAGTATAAATATATAACAGATATTGGCTACGTACTGTAAATTCTAAAACCCTAATATTAATATATGACATATTTTAGATAAGATGAATAGTTTTTATTTACATAATTACATATTATCCTTTGTGCTCTACATAATAATATAAGATATTGTACGGTACAACATGTATGCAATATCTACACATTTGTGTCATTTAAAATGCCTAACTAAAGACTAATACATATCCATACCTTCTAATAATATTATAACATAACTGTTCACTAATACAACTTGAAACCAATGGAATTTTAACGGATTTCTCTTTTCTAGTACGTGACAAATGACGAATGTTGATGAATTTAATTTATCATTCCTTAAACGTTCTATAATTTTTACGATTGTATTTAATATTTTAATGTCCTATGAGTAAAGTGTTTTCATTATTTTTGGTTACCCTGCAATATTTATAATTTTAATACATAGGTTAATAGGCACTTGATCGATTTAAGACATGTAAAAATACTTGTCATAGATAATTTTTATATACATACTTTAAATATCAGCATACAAAAATACGAAATTATCCCTACCTATATAAATTAGCCTACGTCAGGGGTCGACAACCTTTTTACTTACACGAGCCAAATATATTACTAAAACTTAAAAAAGGACTATTTAAAAAATACAACGAATTTATTTTTATTTCTTATTATAATTTTAGTTACCTAATTATTGTTCTTTTACTTTATATAAGTGTTATTAGGTAACATTTTATATTATTTAAATGGATTGCCTAATATTATATGTTTATTGTATTAATATAGATATTATACTAACTACGTATTTATCAGAAATTAATATATTCAAAATTGTTATCAGTTATTAGTTCAGGAAACTTTTGGATTTAATATTGTTTTTAACTTATCATTGATTTAGATTCACGTATTTACTGCTTATTGTCTTATTTCTAATACTAAAATGTTAATTCATTGTGAATATTGTGATAATAATGTTACTTAAGCTTACAGTACTTAAATTAATAAAAAATATATAACCCAAGTATATAATTTAAAAGAAATAGGTATATATGTTATTGTAGACAACATTAGATTTTATTGCAGAATTCTGATGACTCTATAATATAACTAATACCAGAACATTGTTATTTGTTATACTACTAGACTAGTGTCTGCGTGCGGTATCCCTGGAAGGTTTTTAAATTGTTGACTGTTGTGAAGTATAAGTATCCATAGAAACCTGAATACCTACCATTTAATCAGTAAAACGTAGCGCGTACTATTATAAAATCCAATAAGTCTTATCAAAGTACAATATTACAATAACCATAAAAGCATTAAAATGTCTGTAAATGCAGGTGATAATTTATTAATTGAAAAAGAATTGAAAATTGTAGTAGTAGGAGAACCGTCTACAGGAAAGGTAAATTATTAAATCCATACGTATAGTCTGTAAATAAACATCGAAACGTTTTATAAAAAAAAAAAAAAACATTTTTAAAAGTTTTTGTACATTTTATTTAGAGTTGTATCGTGTCTAGATATTGCCATGATGATTACACAAGACAATATATACCATCGTGTGGCGTAGAATTTTATTTAAAAAGAACACAAATTCAAGGTCATAACGTCAGAATCAATATCTGGGATACAAGTGGATCATCTAATGGACTTTTATCAAAATACATTTATAATGCTGATGTAATATTTTGTATTATATTGTTTTATACTTTTTGTTATGTATTTATCACACAATTTCAATAACAATTTTTAATTAAAAACATTGAAAATTAAACTACATGATTTTAATAGAAAAAATCATTATTTATATGAAGTATTATTTTTTACTACATAAATTAAATGTTTATAAATATATAGGCGATCATACTCGTGTATGATATAACCGACTGTGTTTCGTTTTCGGCTGTGTCAACGTGGTACAATAAAGCAATAAGTGTTCAATATGAAAATGTACCAACGTTTGCTTTATTTTCAAATAAATGTAAGTACCTATCCATAAAAATTTGGAAGTTGAACATACAACACGTACCTATATTTAGTAGAATCGTCAAAACATTAGAAATGGTTGAAACAGTAACATTTTTAACTTTTATAAATTTATTTGAATACCTACTGGTTTTTTTAAATAATTATGAATAATAGTATAATATTTTAATGATATTAGCATATTAGAATAAAAGAACATAATTTGTAATTATTAAATTGTCTTATTCTTATAAAATACTGTCCGCCTGCCAAATTATAAGCTATATAGTTACCTAACGTATTTAAATATTTAATAATCAATTAACTTGTAAATTGTATGAACATTTACAAATGTACCTAATTTTTGAAACAATTCTAATTTTTAATAAATAACATTATGTTACATTGTTACACACACAGGTGATTTAGAACACAAAAGATCAGTTGCTGAAGAAAAGCAAATATTATTTTCAAAAGAATTTAAAATACCGATTTCTCAATCAGTATCTGCACGCACTGGTGAAAATGTAAGTTAAAGAACAAATAATTATTATTTATAAAAATGTATTACCTGCTTGCTTCATTTTATTTATTCAAACAAATTATTATATTTAGATAATGTTTGCTTGGCAACAGTTAGTGGCTGAATGTTTGGGATTACGACTTTCGAAGTTTGATTTAGAACAACATTTAGTGAGACCTGTGAAAGCAGAAATCGAAACTACAATCAATCAGTATAAAACTATGATGTCGAACCAACAGCAAAATATGTCATCTACAATTTGTGTCATTCAATAGTTGATAGTGTATACAAAATTCAAATATATGAAATTTTTAATTAATAGCTGAACAACAACTGTTATGTGCATTTTAGATTCTGAGCGAAGCGATGAATGTATTGATTTTACAATGATGTGTTTTTTTTTTTATTTTTGTGTCTGTCATCACCTTTTAGGACAGTAAAAGTGCTTGGATTTTCTTCAACAGTAACTTTACTGACAGAAAAATGAATCTAGTTGGTACTTTGGGGGGTCAAAAGTAAAAATTTCCCAGTAGTTTTCAAAAGCGACATGAAAAACAAAAGAAAAATTAATGAAAAACGGGGATTTTTACGCAAAATCTGTTTTCGAGAAAATCGATTTTGGTTTTTGGTGTAACTTTAAAACAAATGACCGTAGGGACATGAAATTTTGACTGAATGTTTATATTAGCATTTTCTATGCACCATAAAATTTTGAAAATAATTTGACTCTTTTTGAGCTGTTTACGGACATTGTCAGTTTTCAATTTTTTTAGTTTTTTTTTCTATAAATATCAATAAATTTTTATTTGTTGGGTAAAAAAGCGTGAAAATTTAATATAAGGCTCCTAATATATCGTTCTAATAGCAGTTGAAAAATATTAAAAATACATAGGCACAATTTTTTTTTATAAGCATTTAAAATTCAAATTTTGACAAAATTTATCAAATTTATAATTTATTAATTATTTTGTAGTTAAAAATGTATAAAATGTTTAACTTTTATGGCTAAGGATTGAAAATTTAAAACAAGGCTCCACGTAAATAGGTTATATATAAATTACTTTATTCACAATAATATCATCAAATATACTTGGTAATATCATAGGCTGACTGACCGTTTTCTCTCAGAATCGTTTTTCTTATACAATGATATTATATCATTGAATTCAAATTTAACACCATCCATTACAGTAACTCACTTGTAACCTACTGTACAGCAGAGCGACATCTACTTATCCACCTTTTTTTTGTTGTTTGTTTTTATTAATTTAACTAAAATATAAGAATAATAATGAAATATTTTAAGGAAAATGTGTTTTAATTTATAATACTTGAGAAAACTTAACTAGTTCATTTAAAATTATAATTTGTTGCATCACTATACGTATTGTGTATTAACATTGGTCCAAACATATTATAAACTAGGTAGTTCTTTTGAAGCCTTACTAAATAAATTATCATAGATATCATACATTTGAAATGATTTTAATTTATATGTATTTATATTTAATAAATAATATTTCAATTTTATATTTTGTATATTTAGTTAACAAATTTATTTTGTAAACATATTTTTACTTTTAGTTATTACTTATAACTATGAGTTATGACTAATTATTATATATCAATTTAAATTTAGTGATTTACTCCGTCAATGTAAGTAATAGGTATATTAAAGTCGGTGTAGTGCCGTGGTGTACAGAAATCGTATTCTTATATAATAAATATAGAATAAAACAACAACATATTTTGAAATATTTTTTATACATAATCATATAATATATTATATACACACACACATTAAAGCAATGGATTGTTTTCATTTAATAATAATTATAATATCTAATATAGTAGTATCTAATAGGTTTGGTGAGTCATCTGAGCAAAAACATAAGACAACACTATATTATATTTATATAGTAACTCTTGCTAAATTATCTGTTAATTATCTGTATTATTAATTTTATTACGTCCTGGTCACCGGGTCATTGGCGTTTAAATCAATTATATTTATAAAGTGTTGAATTTAGAGATATGTATACGTCAGATAAATACAAAGGTAACTGTCCTAATTACAAAGTACGGCGTACGGTATAGGTACAATTAATATTATTTATTATTACCCAAATAAACTTTGTACTATTGTAGATTGGATTAATTTGCACACGATACACAATGTCACAATGCACATAATAGATAAACTGATGTGTAGTTACTCAGTATTATGGGTAAGTAAAGGTTATCACTTCACACGGATGAAATCGAATTAAGAACTACCTAACAGTTTTTAGCATCCAACAAAAAAACAGGCGGTTTTAAAAACTAGAATTTTAAACCTTTTTTTGACCTTCCCAATGCACCAACTAGATTGACTTTCCCACCGGAAAATATATTGAAGTTGAAAATCGAAGTATTATTTCGACTACTTATGGTGTACATACACAAATAAAAAAAGGTGGGTAAGTGGATGTCGCTCTGCTGTACAGTAGGTTACAAATAGGTCACTGTCATTGATGGTATTGAATTTGAATTCAATGATATAATATCATTGTATAAAAAAACGATTCTGAGCGAAAACGGTCATTCAGCCTATGATTATACCAAGTATATTTGATATTATTGTGAATAAAGTAATTTATGTATAACCTGTTTACATGGAGCCTTGTTTTAAATTTTCAATCCTTAGCTATAAAAGTTGAACATTTTATAAATTTTTAACTACAAAATAATTATTAAATTTTAAATTTGATAAATTTTGTCAAAATTTGAACTTTAAATGCTTATAAAAAAAAATTGTGCCTATGTATTTTTAATATTTTTCAACTGCTATTGTAAAAACATATCAGGAGTCTTATATTAAATTTTCACGCTTTTTTACCCTACAAATAAAATTTTATTGATATTTTAGAAAAAAAAACTAAAAAAATTTAAAACTGATGTCCGTAAACAGCTCGAAAAGAGTAAAAATATTTTCAACATTTTATGGTGTATAAAAAATGCTAATTTAAACATTCAGTGAAATTTTCAAGTATCTACAGTCATTCGTTTTTTAATTAGAACAAAATAAGAAAATCGTTACATGAGGAATCGAGTGAATATCAAATGTTGTAAAAATATGAATTTCAAATGCTTATAAAAATTTTAATTTGACTTTCTTGTAGACATTTTTTTTTTTTTGATAAAGGTAGATAAACTTATGAGGAACTTGTATCACATTTTAAAATCTTAGATTTAAAAAGAAAATTTTTTATGAATTTCTAACTCAAAATAATTTCCAAATTTTCGTCATTTTTACGTATTTTGTCAATATTTGAACTTAAGATGCTTATAAAATAAAATTGTGGCTATGGATTTTTCATTTTTTTCATTTGCCTTTGAAACAATAACCTAGGAGTCTTCTATTAAATTTTCAAGCTTTTTTAACCAACAAATAAAATTTTATTGGTATTTATAGAAAAAAAACTAAAAAAAAATGGAAACTGAAAATGTCCGTAAACAGCTCAAAATAAGTCAAAATATTTGGAAAATATTATAGTGTATAGAAAATGCTAATATAAACATTCAGTCAAAATTGCATGTACCTACAGTCATTTTTTTAAGAGTTGCACCAAAAACCAAAATCGATTTTGTGTAAAAATTCCCATTTTTCCTTAATTTTTCTTTTGTTTATCTTGTCGCTTGTGAAAACTATTGGGACCCCCCCCCCCCCCAAAAAAAAAGTACCAACTAGATTCACTTTCCTATCAGAAAAGTTACTGTTGAAGAAAATCCAAGCATTTTTACTGTCCTAAAAGTTGATGACAGACACAAAAATAAAAAATAAAAAATAAAAAAAAAACACCCATCATTATAAAATCAATACATTCACGCTTCGCTCAGAATCTAAAATTAAAAAAACACTCATCATTGTAAAATCAACATAGCTCTGCTCAGAATCAATAAGTAAAATGACAAAAATTGTGGCTGTATTCCCGATATTTTTAATTCGCTTTAAAAAAAACTTATCAGGGACAGTGTTTTAAATTTTCAAGCCTTAGGTTTACGATTCAAATAGTTAATTTATTTATGTATTAAATGGTTAGTTGAAAGTTAAAAAAAAAACTAGTAAAATAACTAAAAATTAGACTACAGTATAAATCTATAGTAGGTATATAAATACGTCCAAACCATTGATTTTATTAGGAAATTATTGGATATAAAATTAAAATCACTGTATTTTTGTGATTTATATAGCTATATATTTATGATGCACAATTTATATTAATCTAATATAGTGATTGTCATAATCTCATAAGCCAGATGTATTAAAGTTTTGGGAAACAGTTAAGTTTTTTTTTTGTTTATGCAAAGAGTTTACCGAGCAAATTTAACATAGGTACTTAGCCAATGGTTCTGTGTTTATTATGTTTTCAATATAATGTATACCTACACAATATAAATCTAAAATCAATAACATCTGAAATACTGTAATCATTATTCATTACAAAGGTAGTCTTATATTAATGTATCTGTAGAAAAAATACAAAACTCTATTAAATTGTATAACTTAAAATAAAAAATACCATGTCTTGAAAGATGAGATATTTATATTTGCATATGTTAATGAGTAGCACGTTTTTGAAATGATAAAAACTTCAATATAAATTTGTTAATAAGAACTTTTTGAATGTTATTATATTTTTTGTATCTAAAATTAAAAATATGTGTGGGTAGTAAACTAGTATTGATAAGTTTCCAGTTAATTTGACCATGTTACAAAAAAACGTATAAAAATAATTTTTATCAACCATATATTCGCACTAATCTATTAAAACTTCAAACTCACATTAAATAACTTACTTCCCCTCTAATCCACTTTTGTTTAAATTAGAATTTCGAACAATCAACACAGTCAAAAACTATTTTGTAAGACACGCCCGATATATGTATATACTAATAATAGGTAAATAAAAAATTTCCTCAAGCACCAACATAATATATTAGTATATAACATAGTATATTAGTATATTGCGAAGGTCATTTTTCATAAGTATAACGCGTCAAAGTATACCTAATCAATTTTTATTAGTTTAATCGATTGGTATTTATTTAAATGGGTACCTATACGTTTATATTTCCAATCACAACTGAAATTGTCCACTCAAGTAGCTGGCTGTAAAAAGCTTTTAAAGCAAATGTTATATAATTTAAATACTCAGAGAACGTCACATTATGGTTTGGAAATTGTAATTTGTCTCTCACACGTGTAACATATCAAAATCAAGGCAAGTACCTAATGACTAATGAGTATCAATTGGTAATTATTTTATTGGGAAATGATTTTAGAGTTAAGACTCACAATATCACATAAAACAATATTTTCAAGGGCATCCATGAATTATAATCCATAATATCATTTTTGCTTTATAATTATTAATACAAATGTTACAATTTTAGACTATAGCTATTGTCTAGATACCTAAGTACTAAAATAAACTTAAAAATGGGAATTTATGAAACGTATGGTTCATTTTGTTTAGAAACAGAAAAATATGTTTAAGACACCCTCGAGATATTGTCATGTTGATTTCTTTAATTTGTAAGCGTATAAGCTCAAAATTCACTTACCAATAATTTACGAGTTTATGACTGATCTGTGTGAACTTGTTTTCGCTATGTTGTACACGTGTGAAAGACAAAGATAACAAACCTTGGTATGGCGTCGTCTTAACAGACAATAAAACATCCAATATACCATATACGTCTTAATACTTGTATAATAGTCAATAAAATAAATAACATTGCATTGTACATGAATAATTTAAAATCGATATCTTTAGTAGAAATATAACTTAAAAGTAATTGTATAGGCAGGTTCACTATTTTAGAGATTTAGGAAGTTTAAGTAAATAATAATATTCATTCAAGGTGTACCCATACAATAAACTAGATAATAAGTTGCACAGTCAAATGCCAATATACAATGTCAACAGTCAATACTATTTACCTACATAAATTACATTAATTAGGTACTAATAATCAATTATTAATTAGATAATTTTAAAATATTAGAAATGAAAACAATCGATACAGATTTCTTAAGGTATATCCAGACATCTGGCTCAGTCTTACAGTCCTATTACAATATCTTACACTCTTACAACAGGTATGCACTTTACCATGTCTACATTCTATACAACCATAAATGCTCATCAGAATCCATACTGTTTTGTTCTTGGCGCAACAGTTAGTAACTAGAAAATTGTCAGATTCAATTTTGAATAAATATTAAATAAGATGAGTGTATACTGTATACGCAAGGGCCCATACAAACTCTTATATTATTAATCCAATTTTATTCTAATAACAATGAAATCAGTATATTTCTAAATCAGTATAATATCGTATTTTAATTTTTTTTTTTGACAATGTATGATGAGATAAAAATATGTCCATTTTACCCAAAATAAAAGTGCACGAATTAAAAATCGGACACTTTTTTACTCGGTTTGTTGACTGTTGAATAAAAAAAAAAAAGCTGATTAATGTATGCAGAATGCATATATCGCATTGAAGGAAACAATACCTAGTCGAAATAATAATACGCGTTCGTATAAATACTCGTTTATAATTTACTTTATCGGTCGATCATTCCGATTAAATAAATTATACTCGGCGATACCTATATTATATACTCAGGTGCCTATATGATATAATGTATATTTTAATTTTATTGAGTATCATGTGATCGGGAAGTATAATATAATAAATAATAATATATACGATATAACTATAGTATTAACTACGTTAGGCACGGAAAATCAAAGACGAAAAAAAAAGGAATCGCCTGCATCTACGTCTTATAAACGTCACGTTGAACTAATTGACTTCTATATTATATTATACGCTTATTATAGGCACCTACTACGTGATTGTGTTATAGCGGGAAAATTAGCATAATAGGCGATTGTATACCTACATATAATCGCGCATACAAGAGCAAGGCGGTCATTATTACGTCGCGATCATTGTTGTGGTGATTTGGAGTGTTTGTTTGAATTGCGAATGAACCGCGACGGGACACGGAGGTAAAAAAAAAACACACAATTTGTTAATTAAACTAACCAATAACGGCGGCGGCACCGAGTAATGGACCGTTAAACAAAAATTGTAAAAAAAACCCATAACGCGAGTGCGCCCATTAACTATGACGTAGGCACTATATAATTGTCACAGAATAATTAATGAATTCATTTTAAGTAATTATTACGTTTATTATGCGCGATGCTACATATTATATTTTGTACGCTTCGCGATATTTTTAATCAACGTGTCCATTGATGACCGTGTGTGTGTGACGAAAGAGTACTTTAATTTTGTTTTGTTATAACGGGTGAGGACCTAAGCCGGTCGATCAGGAGGCGGATAACGGAAAGACTTCTGAAAGCGAGATCGGAGATCGTCGATCGGTACGTTATTATGAAAGACGTATTCGATTCGAACATAGACAACA
The DNA here is from genome assembly GCF_019925205.1 of Metopolophium dirhodum. Classification (NCBI taxonomy): domain Eukaryota; kingdom Metazoa; phylum Arthropoda; class Insecta; order Hemiptera; family Aphididae; genus Metopolophium; species Metopolophium dirhodum. Next base: position 10,615,812 of record NC_083568.1, read on the forward strand.
ATAGTTGCAATAATTATAATAATAATAGGACTCGGGAGGTCGTTCTGAGTGGGATCGACTTTACTATATTATAGTATGCATATATATAGCTGTCGTGCACTCATACCGTCGATATAAAATACGGACGACGGCGCCGGATAGTGTATAGACGTATAGTTAATCTATTCTGTGCTATTACCGCGGAGTGTCCGAAAATCGTGACGACCGGACATTTGGACTCACTCGACCTGCGGACAGACCTCTTGCAACCACCCCTCCGAGCGCTCCGAGAGAGCCGCTACTACTACAGTACTACTACTACCGCTACAGCGGCGCTATAATATAAATATATATATATATAATGTCATTACCTAACCGTTGTACCCGCCGCCGAATGCCGATAAAAGTGATATCGGCCGAATAACGTGTTTTCAACGCCGCCTTATCAAGAGTTTCCGCCGCCGACACGTTAATAACAAACATAATATTATTATATTAAAAAAATTGATAGATTTATTATTATTATTATTATACATTATTGCCATTATTATTATTATTATTTTTCTATTAGTAAGTTCGTTGCCGTGTCCGCGTGTAGTGTACCAGTGTGCCTTATCGCGTAGTACGTTGCAGCCGCACTCGTAGTACGCACCGCCGTCGTTTTCTGACCATCTCCTCGTCGTCGTTGCCCTCGAAATCTCCGAAATCGTTTCTCGTAATATTGTCGTTGTTATTATTATTATTCTTACCATTCATTCGGATCGACATACACAATAATATTATTAAACACACACTGTATTAATATTATTGTTGGGATATATCGTACGACGAAATAGTTGTAGAAGAGATATAAGCTCGCCCGCGTGTTTGCCTTCGGTAGTTTTGCGCAACAAATACATAATATATATACGACTCGATATAATAATAATAGACATAAATATAATAATAATAATAATAATAATAATAATATTAATATATTCTTAAGGCGATTGTGTGCACACGCAATCGCGTTCGCGTATCTCTCCGCGTTAATTTGATTTACGCACAACTCGTTTTACCTGTTTTTACTTTTATCATTATTTTCCTCGACCAGAACGGTATTTCGTATTTTCGTTATTCCTCCTCCCGCCGACTGCATTATGGCCGACGCGATTTTTGGAGGTATTGAAGGGTAAGTCTACGATTAAATATGTATTAATTTAACATGTCTTCCCAACTTCCGCGTTACTGTAATATTAATACACGTATTTTGTGCGGATAACAGGGGAGCATCGGTTTCCACGGTCGTCATAACCAATGGCAACGGAGACATTTTAGCTGAACTTAAAGGAGAAGGCACAAACCCGTGGGTAAGTATCATAATATTATATATATGTACTTGTCTATGGTAAGTACCTAATTATTATTTATACATACAACTTTAAAATGAAATTTGATTTATTTTTGAACAAACGGAGGTACTTATGCTTGATGTTTAGATAACAAAAATTAGAAATACATTATTACAGTTTAGCTTTACTTACATTTTCACGAAAACTACTATCTGTTGACTGTTAATAGATATTAGGTAGATGATAATATAGCAACCTATACATTTTTTTATTTTCTTATCAGACTACATAGATATAATTAGGTACCTAACTAACAATGATACAATATGTTTAAAACTTTTAAGACTTTTCTTGGCCATAGTTCTGCTTATAAAAACATAAAATCTTGTATCTATTATTTAGGTACTATCGTTTGAAATTCACCTTTTTCTTAACAAATACATAGGTTAATATTTTTATATTTATATAAACAAATTGTTCATCACAGACAATAAGATATGAACCTATACTTTATTGGTAGACAGTTATACAGACAATCTCAATTAATTAAAAAAGTAAACGTACAATGTTGGACTATTCTAATTTAACATTTTTCCAGTAGGACTGTTTTAATTAGGCACTGTTGTACATCAATCGACAATCACCTATTTAAAGAAATTATGAAGTTACAATAAAATATAATATTATAGTTCTGATCATGGACTAAGATAGTCTTATAGATACACTATCGTAATCCGTAGTTCAGATAGTATAACAAGCAAAAATAGAATACATCAATTTAGCAATCTCAAAAGACTCAATTTATTTTTAAGTAACTGAAATAAGCAATGGATAAAAATATATTGTAAGTGCCTATAATAATATATTTGTATTTAAGTCGTTCAAAAGATACAACCCTACAAAGACCTATTAGATCAAGACATTTCTTAAATGCTTATTTAATATACATATTATTAAGTTTATTTTATTTTAAATTATAATAATAATTTAAAATAAAATTACATTATAGAAATTTATAATTCAATAATATATATTTTTTAAACTCACTAAATAAATTGAAGGTTGCCTATCATTAATGATTAAATAGGTAATAGTAAGATAAATAGGCATTGATTTTGAAAATTATACAGACATCTCATAAATTAACCAAGGTTTCTTATATAATAATATAATATTGTGGATTTATTTTAAGCAACACATGTTTTCCTATTCTGATTCATTAATCTTCTTATGCTTTTTAACTATTATTACCTTTTAATTAAGTACTACTTTAACATAATTTGTCTATAAATAGCTAGGCATTGATGTTGGTAATATTTTGTATACTATGTTTATGTGTTTGTGTTAACATTGTTAAGTTAATACTTTATTGATTTTCTTAGATAATTTATATTTTATATGCTATTGCTGTTGATCATTTAAAAATTAATTCATTATATAATGTTGAGAAAAATTAGACTAAGTTTATTTAATTAATTATATTTTCAAGGCTCATAATTTCATTAAACAAATTAAGAAACTAATGTTATAGATAGCCAAATTTTTTCAAGAATATTTAGATTTAAGATCATATATGGAACTAGTATTTAAATTATCAGTTTTTATTTTTTTTTTTTATCTAATATAAGGTTATTGATTATTGACGTCAAATCAAATACTTAAGAGGTCAAGTACAACAGAATAAAAAATGCCGATAGCTGAAAAATTTAATTAATAATATCAATATAAATAAATAAACGGACTTATCCATGCGGTTTAAAGCATATCCATATTATAATATTATTTTGAAGTGTTTAGTATTATAATAGATATTATAATTGTAATGTAATATTTAAAAAAATATTTTAAGTTAATGAATTTTTATAATTTAGATTCTTGGAATAGAACCCTGCCTGTCTCGAGTTAATGACTTAATTAAAGAAGCTCTCGGGAAAGCTAATCTTAATAACAATACAAAATTAAATGGATTGGTTTGTATACATTTAAAAGTGATTTGACTGTACAAGTTTTGTATAATTATAAAATTTATCTATTTTATAGGGATTGAGTTTAAGTGGATGTGAAGATCTCATTTTCTGTAAAACATTTGAGAGTAAATTAATAGAATGTTATCCAGACCTTACTGACGCGGTAACTGTTGTTAGTGATACATTGGCACCAATCGCACTAGCTTGTGAATCAGGTATTTAAAAAAAAAAACTTTTTGATGAAAATAATTAACTGTATTACAACACTGTCGATTAATATTGAATTTCATGTATAAAATTTATTATGATACAAATTTAAATTCAATATTTATTACTTTAAAGGTGGAGCTGTTATTATTTCTGGTACTGGTTCAAATAGTCTACTAATAAATCCAGATTCTTCAATAAAAAGATGTGGAGGCTATGGACACTTACTTGGTGACGAAGGCAGCGGTAAGATGAATACAATTTCTAATTGCCTTTGTTTATAATTTAATTTGTCTTAAATGAAATATGTTTTTTATTGATAATACTATGTATCTATTTTTTAGCTTTTTGGATAGCATTCAAAAGTATTAAATTATGCTTGGATCATTTAGAAGATTTTAATTATGTTCCAAATGGTTATTCAATTGACAGAGTGTGGGAAGCAATTAAAGCACATTTTAATATTGATAAAGTGTAAAAAAACTATTAAAATAATGACGTTGAATAATAAGTACTAATAACCAATAATTAATTTATAATCAGTCTAGATTTGTTGAATGTATTTTACGGTGAAAAAAAAGAAAAATCAGAAATAGCTAGATTGTGTAAAACAATATCAGAACTAGCTGAAGATGGAGATGAACTAAGTCTGTGGATCTTTAGTGAAGCTGGAAAAGAGTTAGCAAAATTTATACAATCACTCTACCCAGGTGCTGATAAAGTAAGATCTTATTTAAAAAATATTACCACATAGTGAAATTAACATTGTTTTAAATACAAATGTAATTTAAATTTACTTCTTAATGGTATTTGTATTTGACTGTACTGTTTGCTTAACTCAAGTAAAAATGCTTTTGTTTTGATTCTAAATTTATTACACAAATATATTTTGTTTTAATTTTGAAAAGAAAAAAACTAATTACTAAACTAATTTCAGAAAACTTTCATAAGTAAAAAAAATAATGAATCAATAGTTTAACTGTTTAACAACTCAAAATTAACAGAATTTATCTACAAATATGATTTTTTTCAATTATTGATTTTATTATTAACACTATTTGATTCATTAATAATCAGTGATTTAAATAAGGAGAAAAGAGTACTTTTTTTTAAATTATTTGAACATATCCCTTCTTACTTTTCTAAATTATCCATATATTATGAAGTTTCCTGGTTCAGAAACATAAATTTAAATAATTTTTGTATACTTTTATAACCCTTTATTCAAAAAGGAATGCAATCTATTTAAGCAAGAATCTTAATTGTATGACATGTTATCTATTTATTAAGTTCAAACATTCTAGTTAGGTACACTGTTTCAAATTGGTGACTAGATTTTTTCCTGCTAGATAATTGAGATAGTTATTATTTTATGATTAGTGAGTATAATAACCTATAATATATGTTTTAAAAAACAAAATACATGTATTTAGGTATTGAATGAAATAATAAATAAAGTAAAATGCTCATGTTTCTAAAATTAACGTGAGTGTTAAATTAAAAATAATAAATCATAATTTGCTAATATATACTTTGTTTATACATAGATGTTACATAAAGAAAATGGTGGATTGCATGTGGTGTGTGTTGGCTCTGTATGGAAAAGTTGGGAATTACTCAAAGAAGGATTTATGAATCAACTTGATCACCACCATAACTCACAAGAAACTATAGTTGATGAATTTACCTTACTGGTGCTTGAAAAGACTGTTGCTTTAGGTGGAGTATATCTAATTGCAAAAAAATTAAATTTCAATTATCCTTATGATTATGAACATAACTATCGGAAACTTTTCCATTATGTACATGACCGACAAGGCCAATAGTACAGTAGTGGAAATTGAATCAAAAACAAATGTGGCCTTACCAATTTTTAATGTAATTATTGTTTATAACCATTGGGTCTTATTTTCTTAGTTTGGTGGTCTCTGCTCATTTTTGTATACTTGTTATTTGAGCACTATACCTTTTGTTATAATAATTATACTTAACTTAATTTGTTTATAGGTTTAGAATATATTTGAAAGCCAAACTAGTTTTAATAGTAACAGATAACTTAGCTTTAGGAAAAATATACACTGTCAATTAACCATTCTTTGTATCCTTATTGTATTTTAAAATAGACTATAATAAGTTAATAAAATATTAACAAAAATCACAAGTATGGGGCCAAATAGTTTTATTGTTCATTTTATTTTAATCATTGTTGTTCTTTGTTTTTTTTTTTAAATTTATTAATTTAAAAATATTTTAAGTCATACTGCTATCTTTTAAGCTTATCTATAAATGTCCATTTGATAAATCATTTTACTTAAAATTCTAAAAAAGAAAACAATAGTGATTACGTATACAAATAAGTACATCTTATTTGTAATATTATATTTTTACATAACTAAATTTTAATGTTTAAGTAATTTATTTAGAATTATAGTGTTAATGGTACTTGGAAATTGTAGTTACCTCAATATTATTTTGAATATATATTTAATTTGTTATTATTGATGATTGCATTTTTAATTGTTTACAATCTGCCTATGTGCGCATAAAATTGTTGTTTAATGTTAATACTATAGATATTTATTTATTTGGCAAATATTGTTAGTAAATTATCAATAATCATTAATCATACTGTTTAGTGTTTCATACCTACAGATTAGTCTTCAATTACTTTACGTTTTATAAATATCACAAATAATTTAAATGTATTATCCTCTCAAATAGAGCAGACCGGGTGGGGGGCATTTAAACCAGACTTCATATAATTTTACATTCATACATTTTTGTCAATAATAAAATCTATTTAACAGGGCATTACACCAACATTTGTTGTCTCCGTCTTAGAGTGCGTAACATAGCAAATTGTACATTCAGCAGAACACGTGTAGCTCCGTTAACTTAAAAATTAGAATGAATTGACCTCTTATAAAATTTAAAGATAAGATAATTATCTAAGGCCTAGGCAATGTCATTGGTTTTTTTATGAGACTAGATGATTTTGATGTCTGATCGTTTTATTCATTACCACGACGAAAATAATTTATGTCAAACCAGGCACATTGTAAAACGTGTTATAACATTAATATACTATTTAATACAACCGATAATAATCCACAAATAATTTGCATAGCAACATTTTGTTAAATGGAGTAATGAAAAATCATCTCTCATTTATGACACAAACCTAACCAAACCTAACCGTGGGGGGGGGGGGGGTGAGGAAACGTATGTTTTGAGATGGCCACGCTGCACCTCACTGGTTCTTTACTACTGAATAGAAACCGCGCGTGTTATTACTATACCTATGTTTTTTTTATAGTTATCCAAATACATAATATATAGGTGGCCTATGTACATACCTACAATCGATATTCTAACGTGTATCTCGTGTCTATATCAGAGCAATATGCATAGGTGCCTTAAGTTCTTAACGTCTCAAAAATCAAAAGTGAGTCAAAAGTAAAAACGATTGTAGCGTGCCGTCCATGAACAATTCTGTTCACGCGGTAACGTATATAATATATCATAGTTCTTAACAGGGCCGGATTGGTTAGGCACTTGGGCGAGCTACCGAGAAAATGTCTGTGGGCCGGTCGCGTGAGAGTGAGTGAAAATAAATTCATGTTTAAAATACGATTGGCCACCTATAAGCTCGTAATAATTATAGACGTAATTTTGGGCCACTGAATATGTAAATGGGCTGCTTATAGAAGTGAAAATCTCGATGAAAATTCCCATAATGAATCACTCAACAAAATGATACATCGACACAAAACAATTACATTTTTTCATTTAACATTTTATTAATTTAATTAATACAAATACAATTTGGTATAAGGTACAGGTAAAGGTATTTAGTATTATACTATAGGTATAAGTGTATATAAATATATACTTAAAATTAACACTATAGTAACAATTAACTATATCAATATTGTATAATAGTTTAATACTTTAATATTATATAATAATATGATTTTAAAAACGAAACAATCAACAAACACGTATGTCATATATATAATATTATAATAATTATATATATTATTATAATAATATAATATTATATTAGATAGGTAGGTATCAGAAAGTGCGTGGAAATAAACGATTTTCAAAACAATATCTATATATTTGATTGTCACCGTATACCGTTTTGATTGAATCATTCCTATACGAAATACATAGTTTTTCACGATCACGTCATAAATGTACATATTTAAAAATAATAAAATATATTTCCATACATCTGTGTACATCAATAATGTGGCGATTTGAATCGCCACGATTAAATAATAATAATTATAACAATTAAATAAATAAATAAAACAAATAAATTAATATAATAATAGTTATTAATCATAACCACATAATACAAAAAAAAGTAGGTAATATTAATATCTAAGTATAATAATAATAAATAATAATATTAGGTAATATAATAAATTAATAACTAATAGGTACAAAATACGAGTGACCGTCTGTCTTGCAAAATCGAAATGGTATCGTAATACATTAACATTACCTACCTATATTATACAATTATTTACCTATATTATAATATTATATATTGTCTATATTATACTGACCACTCGTGTGATGTGAATAAAAACCATAACGTACCCAATATGTAGGTAGGTAAGGTATAGTAAGGTAGGTAAGGTATAATACCATTCTTACGTATAAATTATACTCATTGATAAATAATATTAATGTCTAATGAGAAGTGATGCAACGCCGCGTTGCAATCGTAATCAATAACAGTGTAAGTGTGTAATGTAATATTTATATACATGATAATAATTAATAAATATAGGTAGGTACCTACAGACTTAAGACACGTTTTGTTTCACGATATCATTATTATTAATATATTTCATATATTATATTTAATGTGCGCGATAAATAAAAATATATCAATTCGCACAATATGCAGAAATGCGCAGTGAACTTTGTGGCAAGTGCCTGCCGTATACCTAATAATATAATAATATCGTAGATGGAAAAGTAAATTAATAACACCTACTTATATATAATTATATAGGTGTTTAAGGTCTTTTATCGCTTTGATTTGATAAACACGATGAACCCGTAGTTATTGTTTCGAAACTTTCAAAATTCTGGACGGCAGATAGTATAATATATAGGTACCAATAATATGATGCATATGTTATGTACTTATGCGATGTATAATATTTATTTGATTATATAATAATATAAGACGTCAATGGAAATTGAAGAAAATATATAATGCATATTATATGTATTAATCTATATTGTGATTGAATAGTCTAAAAGTCGAATTTCAATATCATTGCACGCCTAGGTATATTATCAAACATCAGTTGTGAATTGTGTGCAATGTGTTAATAATAACTATTCGGTAAACTTCTCAAACTTAAAATTGCCCGCGACATCCGTACGTAACAAATATATAATTATTTATTTTATATCAATTACAAATTATTATATGTAGTTGGGCGGTACACCGGTAAAAGGATCAATATAATAATTGTTCTACGTAGTTTTCAATTTTCATTATCAAAAAACCTATTTGAGTGTTTTCAAATATTTAAATAATATTATATAAACATAAATACGGAATATTACAATTACATAATGATAATATATTTTTTTTGTTTTGTTTCGCCAAAACTTTACGCTACAATTCTTTTAATTTAAATTGAAGAATTAATTAATACATGCGTTTGACGTATCACATACTAATAACACACTCAGTTGGGTACGTAAATATTGTACAAACAAATTAAATTCGAATGGAATAAGTATAATCATTATATTATTGTGTACATAATAATATACAGAATAAACACACAGCCTAAACACGGGTAATACTACTATGTTATAACTTATAACTTTATAAGTAATAAATAAAGGAACTAATTCTCATTAATTGAATCAAATTTTTAGGCGACTATATACACAGATAATTAATAATAATAATTAATAATATATTATACGCGTACTTATTATGTAGACACGTATTACAGCGATTAAGAAGTTGAAATAATAATTATAAATATAATATATTATATTATATGTTATCATATAGTAAAATATTATCTATATTATTATATTAACGAGTATAATGACTATGCCTTGAAAGTTTGTATACCAGTAACCAGTATAATACCTATTGTAGTTTAGGTTTATGAGTATAGGACAATGACATATATTATTATTTACTATATAATATAGGTATATCGTATATTATGTACGTTGATTTGTATACAGCTAAGCTTTTCGTGTTTAAGGTTTTGTATTTCATTTACGACACTATACCTGATAATCAAATAAATACAGTAAACGCGTTACATTTTGTGAGTATATGATTTTCTATAGGTATCGTTGGAAAAATAATTATTACATTATACCATACCACTTATTTAATACCGACATAGACATATGGCTCGGGCATTAAGGATTACCTAAACAGGCTAAACAACTTGCAAAAAGTCACTCCATTGTGCATGATATTATTACGATTTCAATTTTAAAAGTAGGAACTATTAAACAGTGTTATACCATTAAAATATAAGCAACCAGTAAGTAATTAAAATCAGTACAATTCATTTAGATAAATAAACGTGTGAAAATAAAAAAAAAATTTTTAGTAGGGGATTAACTTTAAATTGTTATGTATTCAGCTTCACAATAGTACTTAATTCAATCATATGTCCTAATAATTAATGAAATTAAATAAAACAAATAATTATTGCCGAGAAAATTCCGTATATCTAGGCGTATCACTATGGCTAGGCGGTATGGTAATTATACGGCCCCGGAATAAATTTTATCTGCATAATTCTGCGGTTCCAAAAATGTATTATTAATAGGCATTTACTAAATGCCTAGTCCTAGTGTTTCGTAGTGTGTAGGTACTAGGCATAGTTTACAAGGTCTAATGTTTCCAGAAAACACGTTTAATGTATACCATAATAGTGAAATATTGAATGAATGAACACTTGCATAATACTTAAATGAGTTGAATAAAAAATGGATAACTGTCTAAAGATAAATTAAATATAAAAATAATAGTAATACGATTAAAAGGATTTATTATTAGATATTGTTTTGAATTTAAAAAACTAATTTATTTGATATGGTTAACTAGGAATCTCCAATAATTATTTAATGAAATTAAAATATAATACATTTTCAGAATTCCGTGTAAATGGTTCATTCTATAGGCTCAGTATAATGTAATAAAATGATTCCTGAAAATAAAAGCAATTTGGGCCCTGTTTAAACTTAAGGTACCTATAACTATAGGCTATACATCTTGAAAAATCTATGACTAGTTTATTTATCAACATTTTACTAGGTATAGGCAGGTACGTGATAAAAACATCTCTCCGACAGTCAATTAAAATTACAACTACATTATTTTTATCCCTAGTGAAATGAAATGTATATATATATATCAGAGGTTCCCAATAACTTTTCACGGTACGACACATTGTAAAATGTTCAAATTTTGACGATCCACAACCTACTCTATAGGTACTAAGGATATTTTCATTAATAATCGTTATTTTGTGATGACTTTCATTCTAACAGCGTCTTGGTGACACGTCACTGGTACACTTGTAATCGTCGTGGATAATGATCAATGATAATGGAAATCAAAAGAAATCAATGGAAATGGCCAATGATAGAACTTAATTCGAACATCAATGTAAGATTATTTCTGTTACACGGAAAATACTCAATCATAGTAGGAATGTCTTTTCTTTTGTATATTTATATAGGTATTCTATAGAAATTGAATATTAAATATTTTATATTATAAAAGTATATAAATATTCCAAAACATAATGTGACAAACCAAAAATATAATCGCGGCCCAAAAGTGGGCCCCGACCCAGTTTGGAAACCTCTAATCTATGTAATTAAACTTTGGAAATTTTTCTAAAATAAGAGCTTATAACTTATTATCATGAGTTAATTTTTTTTTTGTCTTTTGATTTAAGTTAGTAGTGACTAGTATAAATATCACACAAAATAATATTCCAATGGATGAATTTTCAATTTAAATGTATCTTTTTGTAAATAAGCATATGCATTTTGAAAATTGAATAAATTGATGTATAACCACCAATCTATTTACCCATTGATTTAATATACCTACCTAGGGGTATAAAGTAGTGAATAACAATATTTTAGAATAATAACCATTTAAATAATGTGAACTAGAATGGTATGCACTACTATAACAGGTTTATTTATTATGAATATAATTTCTAATACAACAATACAAGAGAACAAAAATATGAAAGATTGAATATATATCTATAATTGTTGTGGATAAATAATATTTTAGTACTTTTTAGTAAGGAATTTTTGGTTTTAACATTTCTGACACAAATTGTAATAGTATAAGTATTTAAAATTAAATTAAAAAATATACCTTGCAGTATGAAAAATATTAATTACTAAGAAAATAATAAGAACAAACATAATCAAATCATGGAACAGAAACACTACACGTTAGCCTTACCTAATACCTAAAAATAAGTAATATTATCATTGAATATTAAAATAGTTATAAAATATAAATACATTACAAATATATTGAACTGAACACAATTATCTAATTTATATTTAAAAGATTCTAATTAAGGATATAGTCTGGAGTATAAGTACCATTAACTAATGAAACATTTGAAACAACCTGATTCATAATTAATACTGAAAATAAAATAAAATTCCCAATTAACTTATTAAACTCAAAGCCGATTTAAATACATCTGATCATACAATTTTAAAATAAAACACTAATCAACAAAAAATTAATGAAAATACATTTATTAGGGCAGGGTTGTATTTAGAAATCGTATACCAAAAATTCATATTATTCGTAGTTATAAGTTATAACTCATATTTTCCATCACAAAATAATTCCATAACGTATGACCAAATAACCAAAATACATGTGTTTGAATGTTAATACAATAAATAAAAGCAATGAATATCAGAAAATAATATTTACCGAATTATCAGATGACAGCTTATAATAAGCATTTAACTAAAAAATCAAAGAAAAATTAAACTTCAATACCTACAATGTTTTGAGAATTTGGGCAAAAACGTCTATACTCTATTCCAAATGTCTGGAAAAACTGCGCAGTCTCTGAACGGTAGAACCGCTGTGTTTGACTGCAGTGGTCGGCCGCATCAACCACAGCCAATGAGACTGCACATGCGCAAACCGCGACGCGTTTCCGTTGGGATTTTTTCCCGACTTATTTGGAAATTTGGAATAGAGTATACCTATTATGGTTTAAGTAGATAGTAATTACGTATTAGTGTGTTGGATAATAAGATACGATACAGATAATACATTTAACTATTCAAATTTTATGTAGTAGAAGTTATCTAAATAATTGACATTTGACAATACTAATTAAACCAATTCAATGCACATTTTGTACCTACTTCAAATTTTATTTTGTATTATTTAAATTAATTATTATATTTGGATAGTGTAGACATAAGCTTGAACATTTTAACTAACTAGAAACTCAATTTAACACAATTTTAACCCATTGTGATATGTCCACATAAAATGATAGGCTGGCTATAGATGAAATATAAACTTTTACATTTAAATAAATAAAATTTTTTTTACTAAAAATTAAAATCAATTAATAATAAACTGTTTATATAAAAATTGTACAGGCAAACTTGAACGGAAATCTCAGATTAAATATTTTGAATAGTCATTCATTATCATAATCCAATAATATCTATAAATAATGTTTACCTATTTCTTGATTTAAACAGTAGTCTCCTTTAAGTGAACGAAGTTCTTGTCATCGGGGAGTTTAGAATCAAACAATGTCCTTTCCCAAACATTTACTTCTGTAAAACCTTTTAAAATCATAAAAATCAAACAGTTTAACATACTGAAAAACAAAAACAGTTCATTTGTGCTCAGTGCGTCCACTATTTATTAAGTGTTTTAAGGTATATCAACATTTTCTAAAATTTTAAAATACAAAATCAACTAAAAATAATCAAAGTGCAATACAAACAAATAATTAATAATTCAATACAAAATGTGTGCACAAAAAAAAATAATGAAATATGCTTATAGTGTACCAACAAATAATTAACAAAATCATAAAAAATGAATACAAATTATAATTCATATGAAGAAGCTGGTAGAATATGTATAAATATATAACTAGGTGATGAATGTTTATTTATTTATACTAGTTGCATATATATTTTATGCTTGGTACAAGTCATAAAAATCAAAAATATATAATTGGTTATAGTTACATTGGATCATATCAAATATCTCTCTAAATTTTAGATTATCTGCATAAATACTAGCTTTCAATACAAAATGTTTGGTAATATAAATTAATCATTCCTTTAAGTTTTTTAAACCAGGAAAGTTTAGAATGTTTGTACTGTAAAATCACAAGTTAAACAATTAAAAGAATATGCTTTTTATCTTTATATTTTTTTTTATATAGAAGTAAAAATAGAAGCTTTCCCTGAACTTTTGAACACTCTCGTATTAATATATCATGTAAAAGGATATAGTTATCGGTACTTATTTTTATAAATTATGATAAAAAATGTGAATATTATTTTTTTGAATGCCCAAATATTGTTTCCAAAATATTTGAATAAAAGTCAATTTATTAAAATAAATATTTATCAGTAAATAATATTTATGTGAATTCTCAGTATTCTTTTATACAAGTTCTTAGAAAACTAAAAGTTCATTAGTTTACATAATATTTGTTTACAATTTTATCCTCGTTTTTATTTATATAAGTGATGTTCAAAATACTCATACAAAATATATAGGTTGCAACTTTAAATTATTTTAATTTAAACTCTTTATTCCTCTTTAAACACACCAGTGAATTGTTAAGACAAATATTGCAAGGTTATATTATTGATTATAGAACAAAATATTTGTTATGGTTAGATTAGTTCAAAACATCTAGAACAGTTCTGATAACATTAAACTAATTTTAAAAACTATGTTAATGTAAGTTTGTATTACAATTTATTGAAATATAATATTTTGATGAAATCATATAACTATTTGTCTTTGATCTATGCAACTCAATTATAAATACAAACTGCACTGGCCAACACAAAAAAAGTGATAAAATATCCTAAGTTAATTACTACATTTCTACAAGCTCAGTATACATGTAAGCACACACACATTCACACATATTTAAATTAATTATAATTGTTTTATAGGAACACATCCGAGTAGAAATTATGTATCACATTAAATTAAGTTAGGTATAACATATAGTATAATATATTAATTTTTGATTAAGCTATTACCTATGTAATATAATCATTTTATTATTTAAGAAACACCCAGTCTAGAATTCATAACAAAGTGAAAAATTAAAAGAGTGTAGAACGCCATTTTATTTTAAACTTGACTTATTATGGGCAACAAAGAAATTAATAAATATTCAGCAAAACCAATTATCCTAGTAAACATTGAAGCTAATTTTATTGTCAGATAATTAATATTCAAGATAAAGATTCATCATGATGCATGTGGGTTTTTTCATAAAAACCATGCGCGTGGGTTAATTTTTTAACCCATAATAATTTTTATATACCAGCTTTGTGTTCAATAATCAAAAAATGTTTTCTTATACAGTATAAATATAATAAAAGTCAAATTTTAATGCATTATTCAGAATTTTTTTTTTTTTTTAATAAGCCAAATCATTGTCTACATGCTAATATTATAATATTGGAAAACTGATAATTCATATTCAAAAAACCGATTCTACAATTAGTATGAAAACCGCTGGAATATTTTTGTTCCACGCGCATAGTAACGGGTTAAACAGTCCCACATTATAATTTCTAATTTCAAAGACGTGCTAGTAATAAATTGTAATTAATAATATTATTATACACAAACACAAACAATGGAATATCCCAATATTATACCCTTTTCATTTTATACTATTTAGACATAAGAAATTATTATTATGACACAATATTATGATTGATTTTTTTTTTTAGTGACTATTTTCTTTTGTTTTTAAATTTATACTCAACTAAATTATATTTTATTAGTTATAGCTGATTACTATTTTGCCATTTTTAATTGTCTCTGTATCGTAGATATGAGTTTAATGAACAACACAGTCCTGCTACGTTTTTGCGCAAGTCATACTATGATAAAAATATATAATCATTATTTTTATGTACATACATAATATCAAGTAATAGTTAGGTACAATAATTCTATAGGTTATCTCCAATTATTTTAAAAATAATTAAGGTCAAGCATGGCCAGATAATTTAACTAAATAATACGACAAGAAGTTGTCGGATCTCTACGGGCTATCTTTGTTTCTGTTAATGGTCGTTTCTCGCAAAATTTTTTAAACGCAAAAGAAGAACACCATTTAAATTTGTTTGTTGCTACTTTATCAGATTGATTGTCAAAATTAATAGGACAATTATCGGCATTAGTGAGGGTTTTGTTCGAATTAGAATTGCATTTGTTTTTCTTGTCATCACAATTATTAGTTTCATCATCGGCAATTTCCTCAAACCAATCTTCGTCTGATGAACTATGGTGGCTTTGATACCTTTGTAAAGGCATATTATTGAAACTAGGAATTGACTTGAGCCTGATACGTCTATTATGCTTCCAAGCTTTTTGCATGATCGTCGGGAATTTCCATTTGTGTGTTTTACAAATACAATTAGATACGGGAAATATACTTTTATGTGTCCCATGTTTGTCAGATATTTTTTTACGCAAAAATCCACAAGCAAACGGCTTATGTGTTTTGCAATGACTTTCTGTATAATTTTGTTTTATAGATACAATGTCAAGTTCACTATCATCTGCGGATGTAGATGGTGCTGGAGGGATTTTAACTTCACCTAATACAGTATTATCTGGTATTATTGTATCTACTACTGGAATACAACATTCATTTGAATCTACACATAAATGATCACCCAATAAAGCATGCAGTGGATTTTGGGTTTCAGGAGGCACACGGTTAAGCTTACAAGCACAATCCACTCTGTCCACTATACCTGCATTGTTCATAATGTCACATTTCAAGTATACAGGCTGGAAAAACACAATAATTCGTAATTTTTATAAGTATTTTATATTATATAAACATATAAAAGTAGCAAGTAAAATACCTGTAATATAAATAATATTATTAGTAATAATAATGTGAAAATAATATCTAGTGAACTATGATTAAATGTTTTTAATTGCACTAATGCAGTCAATAACTCCCTCAATTAGAATCTAAAATATTTATAATTAAAAATGTTAAGAGGATGTAATACCAACAATGTGTCTTACAAACATACAGCATAGAAAATTTGTATTCAGCACAACCAATTTTGTTTTAATAGCTTTAATATTAGAGTGAATCAAACTTGAAGATAAGAACATTATTTGTGTTTGTAAGTCAGTTTTTCATATTAATTTTTAAATTACATGAGCATTTTTAAATCGTAATATTTTACATACTGTTTGTATAACCTTTGTAATAAATGAATAACATATATTCATGAATTTTACTAAATTGTATAGTTAAATAGAAATAAAAAAAAAAATCAAACATGAATAATTTATATCTTATATAAATCTGAATATCTTTAAAATTACGTAATTTAACTTGTAAAAATGTGAACTTAAGGAAATGTTGGTTTTAACAGTTACCAACATTACAAATCCTATTGAGTAAAACCATAATTATATATTTTTAAATAGGTACCTTATGATCTCCCATGCATGTTTTCTTTCCAATGAGATCATATTCCACTTCACCAAAATTATCTTCTTCAAATGCCTGAAATAATAGGTAATTAAAGATAGATGATGATATTTAATACATTTAATCATTGATTTATTTATTTCATATAATAACTTTGGTTGCAAGAAGACATTTTTAGGAGAAGTTGTGTTTATCAGTTGTTATTAGAGTTTTGGTACAATATGAAATAATATAATAGTAAACAAAAAAATTGTAAATAATATAATATACTTTATAGAACCCTAACATTTTTTTTTAAATGTTGAAGCACTTCTACGACATAAAAAATGCATCTTAACTGATATGGGTACTATAAAAATATATCGCAACAATATCACATTAATTAAAATTTTAAAGAGTTATTTTCATAATGGTATAATGTAGAAGGTAGCAATATGACCTATAAGCTAATAACTATGTTGTATTATAAAGATACTATGTTTAGAATTTAAAAATTTTATATTATACTGAGTATCATAAACTATACATTTTGAATATAAAAGTTACCTTTTCATTTATTAGAAGTTTAGCACCAGTACTTAAAACCACTCTATCACACCAAGCTGGGCATCTGGTTTGCATATAGTTCATTCCTTCATGTTCATTTTCTTCAAATGGATAACTTGGTTGAAAATGTATAGGAAATTCAAATAATTGTTCTTCAAAAGATTTTAATTCATGATCAAAATCTTTTAACTGGAAACAAACAAAAATATATATTTAAAATAAAAACAAATAATTTAGAATTTCATGTATGTCTCCAATTTAATATTATTTAACTTAAACGTCTTAAACTTAATAAAGACAACAGACATAGTTAAAAATATACAGTTAGTTTTATATTAATTTATATATTATATTATATTATATTAATTTATTAATCTTTTTTTTCCTATTTGAACCTAAATATGATAGGCATTACTTCCCCTCAAGCCTACAATAATATACTAAACAGGAACTGTTATCAGTTATCACTTGAGATTAATATTAATACAATATATGAATGTACTCATAGTTCAAGTTGTGAAAAAATAAATTACCCACGATCCACTTTTTGACATAAATGTATTTTGATGGTCCAGATGGCGAAATTCTTTTTTTCTTAAAGTAAAAATAACCTAAAAACATGTAGAATAAAATGAGTGTAAAAATGTCACATATTTAAATTCATATTATATACCATTTACACATACATATTAATATGTAATACAATCATCCAGTTAACACTTACTTCTTTTGAATTGTCTGTATACTGAAAAACTAAGTTCTCTTTATCAACATCATCTTTTACCATGTCCAACCCCTCAACTATTTTCTGTAAAATAAAATGTAATATTAAAATAGGCAATTTAAAATATATACGAGTTAACTATATTTCAATGAAGAATTTTACCATTATGACAGCTTTGGTATCCGTGCGAAAATTAAAATCTCCAAATAAAAAAAACGGAGCAAATCCAAAATCGTAGTTACGAAACCTTAAGTCATAACATTCATTAATAATAATATAAAAATACTCATATATTTATAAATTATGTATTAAATAGTTAATCTGTGAATAAAACAAAAGGTGGAACGTAAGTAATTGCTCTGCTGCATAATAGGAGTAATTTAATAATAAATCACTATACACAATGAAAAAAGATTCTGGGCGAAATCAAATTTTTTGGTAAACAAACAATTATTGAAGTGAAACTTCTTTAGGCGAGGTAGTGTAAGTCAGATCATGGGCTCGGCTGTTGCGACTAAAAAGCCTACTCGAGCTTCTTCATGTATCCGCGTCAGTGAATGATCCCAGGTCGGGGGCCAGCAGCGCTATTACGTAAAGAATCCCGTTAAATATACTTATTTGTTTTGTATAATGAAATTCTCTAAATTCATGTCACTTCCCAACAAGTTTCACTTCTATCGAGCGCAATCTGGCACAACACACACTTTTTTAATAATTATGTAAACATTTTAACAAATATTTGTATCCTTTTTTTTAATTATTTTAACTGGGAATTTTTTATTTTTACCTCCCAAAAGTACCAATTTGATCCAATTTTATAAAAAACCTCCACCAAAGTTGATGATCAGAGTATTTTTTCCACTATAAAAACAAACATCATTGTAAAATCAATAAATCTATCACTATGCATAGAGTTTAAGAATATCTATTTAATTATTTAAAAAGTGATAATGTTTACATTTTGTGAGTGTCATTAATGGATGACTGCTCACATAAAAGCTTATCATAAAAAATGATTAATGAATATTAAAATATTAATGTATCCTATCCTTATCTCATGTATTAATTGTGTCCCTTATGTATAGATCATATATTACAAATACAGAAAAAAAAACTATTTACTTTTATTTTACAATAAATTTCCTTACCGTTCTAAAGTGTATTCCAGTGCTTTTTGTCTCATAACAGAATAAACGGAAGAATGCTGAAAATTAAAAAATAATTACTAACTATGAAGATGACAAAATATTTATCTACAAAAGAATAATAATTACAAAAAAATTTAAGCCAACTTTATCTTATAGCCAGTTAATAAGGATTAGAGAATATTATTAATAAATACTGTTCAATATTTATAGTATTTTATACATAAAATGTTATCTATTTTATCTAATTGTTATAGTAGACAAATAACTGATTAAAACATACATTCAATATATTATTACAACTTAGTACAATTATTAATAGATTTAAAGCAAAATTAACTCACAGATTGCATCGCTGTAAAATTTGAAGCATCATGAAACAAATGAATATTTATGAGATCAAATACAGAACCATTTAACTTCCATCTAGTTCTCAAAAAACCTTTACGTGACCATTTACACTAAAAATGAATGAAAAATAATAATAGATTTAAAATAATTCTAATAACTATATTTTTAAGCATAATACTAACCTCTGGAAAAAATTCTTGAGGAAATTTTGACTTTTCTTTTGTAGAAACATGTTCAATATTCCCAGAGTATATGGTTTTTTCAGTGACAGGTAAAAACTCTTGTTCTAAAGTTTTTCAACATTTAAAGTAAAAATCATGTTATTTGAATGGATTATCAATATAATATTTATTTTTCCATAATAGTTTAACAGATACATTTACTTACCATTAAAATCCCATAAAGATGCTTCTTTTATGGCTTCGTGTATAAAATAAAAGTTTCCTAAAGCCTGAAAAATAATAATAATAATAACAATATATAAATAAATAACAAATAGGTATAGTAGTAAGATAGAGAAATAAAAATTTTGTGCACTTAAATTATATTGTAGATATCATGTATAACTGTAATTGTATAATATATAATATATATATAATTATTAATTACATATATTATATATTTATTAAATAATATTTAAAATAACAATCAGAATAATAGATTAGAAAATTAGAAATGTTTTAAATAGTAGTTATATAATGAAAATTGTGTTCATTACAAAATCTAGGCATATCAGTCTTGTATAAATATACCTAAATTTTAAATTTAATTTTAATTACAATATTTATTTTTTTTATTTTTTTGATACTCAAGCCCCACTCAAGCCCAATCCATCAAAAACGTCTAGATTTCACTATGAAACTAGGTGTATATTCTATGTACTAAACGACTAATGAAAAATAATATTTAATAAAAAAAAAAAACCGTAAACCTCATCTAAATACACATGAAGTATATTTTAAAACTTGAGAGAAAATTAGTTTACAATTTAAGTAGTACTGTAATAATTTATTTGATGCTCCAAAAATCTTTAATATTTTCAAATTAAAATGATATAGTAGTTAAGTTGAATTGATTTATTTATATTCAAAATAACGAATAATGAGTTTCATTCGAAAACCGAAAATAAAAATATACCGTAACAATTATATTTGACTAGTTACTGTAAAATTTTCTGCCGATGTGAATTCTTCATCAAGAAATACTTGAGCTCTGTTGAAGATCCTTAACTCCTTGCTTGTCATCAATAAACTGTAATTAGATTAATTAATATTTTACTACAAATAACAGTATAGAATATCAAAACTTTTAATACAAAAAGTAATATAACTTTTAATACTTTTAATCCCCTAATAAACTTCCTGTATAATCAATACAGTACCTCAAATTCTCAATTTCTGTTCATATTTTGTAATTTATTTTTATCAGTTAAAGATCTATTGGATTTTGAAAATAATTAAAATGAATGCAAGTAGATACTTTTTAACATTAACATAATAGTTTCATTAACATAATCATTAAATATTTATTTACATAAGTCTTGAACAAATTTTAATAATTATAATAGTCACTAATAATTTCAGCCATATTATCACTTTATTACTTTAATTACAAAAATTAATATTAAAAACTCATATATTAGTGTATTAATTATTTTTATAATAATTATTAATTTATTATAATTGATGAAGCAAATGTAAAAAAGTAGTGTTGCTAAATACAAAATTATGTATAATAGAAAATAATCTGTTCACTATATTATATTATGTTAACACACAATTAAGCATTGTATAAATGAAAAGGTATAGACATTTAATTGTTATTTCATACTAAAAAGTTTTAGTTTTTAGTAAAAACCATGATTCAAAACTTAAAATTAAGTTTTATTATACAAAATTATTTAAATTTTTTAAATTATTTTGAATTATAAACCATAAAACATTTATGCTAATGAAGTAATTGCAAACAAAAATAAATTTACATAAATTATGATTAATAATTAGAAGTCATCAAATGATTTTTCTAGTTAAAGTAAGTATAATACTATAGTCTGCAATATTGATTACACATGTTCAAGGAAATTTTTTTTGCTTATAACACATGAAAGTTAATACTTAATTTGTTAAAAAAAGAATAGGGTATCATAAATTGTGAAACATTGAGGCATAAAAACACTGAAATAACTGAGCTGTTAAGTAAAATAACTACAAAAATAAACCAAAAAATAGTCTAGTAATAAAAATTATTTAACAAATAATTGTAGGTATTTAATTTTAAATTATTAACTAATAAATTTAAACAAATCAATAAATAATTTATTAAATCATTAATTACCTAACAAAAAAATTGACGTGTTTCATGCTTTCTTCGTAATTTTTCCCACCAACCTCTTGACAATGCAAAGCTATAAAATATGGATCCAATCTGCTCACAGTCTAGAGTTTAAATCAATAAAGAATTTATGAATTAATCAGTCAATATAGTAAGGAACTACCAATAAAAATAATATAAAATTAGATAACTATTATATATTATATTTAAAAATATCATTTACTTTAAGACAAATATTTTAACTTACGTTTAAAAATTCTTCAGTCCATATTTTTAACATCACACTTGGCTGAAAATAACAGATAAGTATACATTAGTATACATAGTTAAAAAGTTGAATTAGGTACAAATAAATATAGTGGACAATTTTTATGCTGCAAGTCAAAAAAGGAGAAGAGTATAGGTGAGAGAGAGTGGAGACATAACCAGTCAGCATAACTAACTAAGTAGGTAGGTTATTACTTATTACTGAGTATTATCATATATTTATATTGTTATTAATAATTATAAAAATTATTTATATTTATATTAGTTATTGATTTTAAGATATTACCTATTTATAGTTTACAATGGTAATGTATTCTCTCTTTGGGAGTAAAAACACTTATTATCAATATTTTAGCAGAGAAGTTAATCTGTGTATAAAAGTAAATTTTCGAATATTTTAATTAGTAATTACCTAATTCAATAGTTAAAATTTAAAAAGTAAAATATCACAAATTGTTGAGCTAAATATTGGACATTGAAAATAAAATATCAAAAATCAACTCATACATGAGTGAAATGTAAAAGTGAATGGATAGACAATTTGACTTATTATCTTTTTTACAGGATTTCCGTGTTACCGGTGATCAGGGTCGGTTCTAGGACTCGAATTTCGTAAGGGCATTTATAAGTAAGCAATAACTAATAGGCTATAAACTCCTTTACCTCAACATTTTTTTTGCCTTACAGGTAAATACCAAAAAAATATAAGTAGATTTACTTTATTATTTTAAACAAAATAGAATGTGCTTTTTGTTGAGTACATTATATAGTTTTACAATATCTTACAAATTATAATATATTATAAAACTATTCTTTTATAATTTAAGTATTATAAAAAAAATTAGGTAGGTACTTCTGTTACCTAACCAGAGACATAATCCAAGGGGCGATAGGGGTTATTGATCTATTTCAAGTCCCCATTAATATTTTTGAATTACAACAAAATAACTAAAATCGTTAATCTTTGTTTAAATATTAGTAAAATTTTAAATTAAAATGTCTTTAAATAAAATTGTTTTCATACACAGTTATACCTATATTATATTGATAACATTTTGGGATTTAGCAAAAACTTCTTAAAATGAACCTGGTATTATCAATCAGTAGCTATAAAAATTGAACGTATTATATTATATTGTTGTATCTATCTATAATTGTATGAATATATATATGATTTTAACCTTCCAAAAATTTGAAAATTTTCGTAATTTTGATGAATTTTAACAAATTGTTAACTTTAAACAGGGTCGCATTTAGGGGGCACTACTGGCTACAACTCCTCCGATCGCCAAAATTTGTTCCCTTGTGAATTATTAAAACTTTTAAAATTTAAATTATCTCAATAACAATACAATATTATATAATACTAATGTATTGTGCTGTTTGAAATTAAAACAGCTAATTGCTAATGCATTTATAGCAATATAGCTATCAGCGTTCGAGAATTATTAATATATCTGATGATAGTTCCTTAATACTTTTCCCAAATTTGTTGTGGTTCCAATATTCAATGGACATAAGTTATTTATACTAATACAGCATATTTTGGTAACGCATGCGGCGGCGTGCCTTATATACGAAAGTACAATAAATTATTAAACAGACATGAGCCACAGCATTTGTGAAACCTGTGATTACTGATTATTGATTAATAATTATTCTTTCATTACTCGGCGCTGTTGATTATTTATTATATATTTGTTTTGTATTATTCATTAGTCATTAATTATGACCGGCAAAAAAGAGTCAAGTAGATATCAAAATCGTAAACAAACTTTATTAAAAGACAAAAAACCACTTAATGTTATAACTTATTAACAAATGCAGAGAAATTCAAAATATATTTCAAAAAATATAAAATTAGTTTGCATAATATTTACCTAGTTAGTTTCATTAAATTTATTTTTATTTTGTTCATATTAATAATATATTGGTATGATCCTTAAAGTAGGTACCTACCTAAATATGTAGGAAAAACAAAAAAAACTTATACTATTATGAATTACAAGCAGGGTTCAAGTGGCATACTTTCAACTGTATCTTTGCGGAGGGGGTGGAGGAGGAAGGTTCGTGAAATTATTAAATAATATTTTTAAAAAAGCACACATTATTGTAAAACAAAATAAATATTTTTCTCTTTACTCATAATCTAATAAGTTCGTGAGGATCTTTCCCATTTTTCCCGTGGTTAGGCCTCTTAAGGGGGCGCCAATTTTTTTTTTGCACCTGGGCGTAAAATTTCTAAAAGCTTCACTGATTTTAAACACTTATAAAAGAAAATCGTGGATTATATTATACTTAACTTTTGTATAAATATCATTAAGTGCAACCTAAGAGTAACTTTGTGTTCAATTTTTAAGCCTTTTTCCCGACATTTTTTACCAGCAATTATTTATTATTGAAAAAATCAAAAAATGTCTAAAATTTCACGTTTATAAATAGCTCAAAAGGATTAAACATTTTGAAAATTATACCATGCATAGAAAATTCGAATATATTTTTTACTTTTGACCATACGTACCAACAAGATTCACATTCCTACCAGAAAATATATTGAAGTTAAAAATCTAATATTTTTTGCTGCTTTTTCTGCTGCAAAAGTTGATGACAAACCCAAAAATCAATATTAAAAAACACATAGAATCTAAAATTGGGACTGCCCTACTATTTAGACGTATAATGGACGGGACTGCTATTTAATTTTTAATATATATGTGAATTCCTTATTCTCTTTACAAGGTTATGTAGGAAATGGATTTTAGATTTGTTGTATTGTTTAATTAGTATAGTACCAAAATAATTTTCCTTTTTTTTATAAAAAAAATTATCGAAAAATGTTTCTTACACAACATAGAAAAAATAATAAGGAATTTCATTATTTTTTCAAAATCAAAATTGAACTTCTTGAAGTATATTTGTTTACTTTTGTTATTGGTCTAAACAAAAATATACGAAAACGAAAAAAAACGTCCAGTTTTCAACAGCCTTAAATAATAGCCATAGCGAGACCACTTAAAGTACAAAACTAATTTCTCACTAAAAAATTAGGTAGGTAAAAATAAATATTTTTTAGATCTTCGATCTTATATAAATACTAGAGTAATTCCAAAATCAATGTCCAAAATTTTACGATTTTAATTCAAATTTGCCAGAAATCTGGATTTTTATTCGGTATTTTCTAATCAGTAGATTATGTGTAATGATAATTTAAATGAATAGTAACTAGTAAGTACTTTAATATTATACATCTTCTAACATAAAAGGTTTATATAAAACTATTGAAACTTTTGGTATACTGGTATACTTTTACCTATTAAAAAATATAATAGGTAGTAAACAACAAAGACAAAAAATAAGACATAAATGTAAAATTTAAACATTTCTCGATTTTGCCAGAGTATACCTACAACTATAAGGTCAACTGTTAAGTATGTCAAAACATATACTTTAAATTAAAAAGTAATTAATAAAATATTAACCTATTTTTAAATATGTATACTCACTGATATTCCAAAAAGGAATTTTAATAACTGAATGTCAGTAGTAAATTATTATTCGTAATATAAATATAATAATATAACGCATTTTATTAATATATAAATTATAAAATAGTACCTATCTATTTTGTTCAGTTAAATATTCAGTTTTATATAACCTACAATTGTTCAACACGTATTCATAGTTTAAAATTTTAAATATTATGTAAAAAGTACCTATTATTGGCACGAGTTTAATAAAATATTTAAAACACAACATAATATGAAGGAATATATTATTTATTAGTACCTACCTATAGGTACAAAAAGAAGCAATAGCTATCAATCTATTTTGTAATTTGTTTAATACGATAGCCAAAAATAGTAAATACACACGTCAATATACGTTATATAAGTATATAGGAACATAACTGTAAAACGCTGTAGCAGCGGAAACGCCCCTCAAAATCTTGAATTTTTATAAACAAATACGCTAAAACATATCGTATAGGACATAGATATATTATAGGTATGAATGTACTATATTTATTTATATAATTGTAATTCGTAGATTCTTAAACTTATATTATTTTGTATGGTTGCAATAAAATGATTATTATTATTAGATATATACAACATAAAAGATAATTAATGCTGATTAGCATTATTAAAGCTAATTAATGTCCCGCCCTTTCGAAATAAATCTTACAGGAAACTATAGTAGAAACTATACTTAGGTCAACTTCAGTTAAATTAAAATCAGGGAGTCAAAATGGGTTAAAATATTTTGGGTTCAAAACCTGGTAACATTTTTTGCGGATGTCGAGTTTCGTGTTCAAAACCGGGTGAAATTGTTAGCGGATAACCCGGTTTTAAAGCCGTGGTGCAAACCCGTTTTGATGCCCTGAATTAAATTGTATATTATATTAAATCCTATGTGCAGCAAACAATCCTTTTTCACTTACAGAATGACAATATTTAAAAATTTAGAGCTTGACAACTAATATTTAAACTATAGACTCAACGTTGTTAATTTCATTAAATGTTTTTTTTTTGATTAACACACATATTATATACAGCTGATTTTCAATTAAAAAGGATATTTGTTTTAAGACGATTAGGAACTTTTTGTTTTGTATTTTTTTCCTAGAACTGAAATTTTTTTTAAACATAACCTATTTTAGATTCTAAGCGGAGCAAGAATGTATTGACTTTACAATGATGTGTGTTTTTTAAATTAAAATTTTTTAAAAATTTTTTATGTGTCATCAGTCTTTTAGGACAGTAAAAGTGCTTAGATTTTCTTTAAAAGTATCTTTTTTGATAGGAAAGTGAATTTAGTTGGTACTTAGGGGGGGGGGGGGGTCAAAGGTAAAAATGTCCTAGTAGTTCAAAGGCGCCGTGAAAAACAAAAGAAAAATTAAGGAAAACTGTAATTTTTACGCAAAATTGATTTTAGACAAAATGTTTTTTGGTGTAACTCTAAAACAAATGACCGTTACATACATGCAATTTTGACTGAATGTTTATATTAGCATTTTCTATACACCATAACATATTCAAATATTAATAATTATTATTTTGAGCTGTTTACGGACATTTTCAGTTTCCGATTTTTTTATTGTTTTATTCTATAAATATGACTACAATTGTATTTGTTGGGTAAGTAAGAAAGCTTGAACATTTAATAGAAGGCTCCTAACATATTGTTTCAAAGATGATAAAATATTAAAAATCCATAGTCACAATTTTTTTTAAGCTAAATGCTTAATTTCTATTTAAAAATGTCATACAATAGTCATTATAAGTTTGTTTACCTTTATCAAAAAAAAAAAAATGTCTACAAGAAAGTCTAATTAAATTTTTATGTGCATTTGAAGTTCATATTTTTACATTGGATATTCACGCGATTTCTTATGTTGTAATTAAAAAACGAATAACTGTAGATACATGGAAATTTCATTGAATATTTATATTCTCATTTTCTATACACCATACATGGAAATATTTTGATTCATTTTGAGCTGTTTACGGACAATTTAAAATTTCAATTTTTTTAGTTTTTTTTTCTATAAATATCAATAAATTTTATTTGTTGGACCAAAAAGCGTGAAAATATAAGGCTCCTGATATTTTATTAAAAAAACTGCAGTTGAAAAATATTAAAAATACATAGGCCCAATTTTTTTTTATAAGTATTTTAAGTTCGAATTTTGACAAAATTTAATAATTATTTTGTAGTAAGAAATGTATAAAATGTTCAATTTTTATATCTAAGGATTGAAAATTTAAAACAAGATTCGACGTAAATAGGTTATATATAAATTACTTTATTCACAATAATATCATCAAATATATACTTAGTAATATCATAGGCTGACTGACCGTCTTCGCTCTGAATCGTTTTTCTTATACAATGATATTATATCAGTGAGACATTGAATTCAAATTTAACACCATCCATTACAGTGAACCAATTGTAACCTACTATACAGCAGAGCGACACCCACTTGCTCACCTTTTTACAATATTAAACTAACGAATGTAAATGAAAATTCTTGTTTTATTTTGAATCATAATTTAAAAATTGAACTAAAAATTTTAAATATTAGATAACAAAGGTACTCATTTTCATATGACGTACGCAGCGCCAATATCAATGACAGGAACTTCGTCATGCCTATATTACCGCATTAATTAATACGTTATTATTATTAATAGATTATTTTCATAACATACTTTAATCAAGGTGATAACAAAACAACTTTTAAAAATATCAACGTCATACTAAACATGTTTTGTACATAAACAGAAGTGCGTTACATATTATTAATAACTCCTACAGCAGATAGACTAAGTCCCATCATTTGTATGTATAGTATTACACTATACCAGTGGTTTTCAAACTTTTTTAATTACGGCACACTGAGCTATAGCTTATTATAATCATACAATTTTGACTGTATCCATTGACATTTTAAAGATCGTTTTTTTTATTCAATATTTTGAAAAAATATTTATTTAATTTGGTTTTTACACCAAATTGAATAAAAAAAAATAATACAAAATATTGTGTTTTTATTAATTGTAATTATAATATTATATATTTATATTTATTATTAATATTAATTATAAATATAATAGTATTTTATAACAACATTATTATTTATTTTTAATGAGAAATGTGATGCTTGATGAATGTTACAAATATCTTCGATTTTTGGACCAATAGTTAAGAGTAAAGAGTACCTATAGTTGACAGACATACCCACATTTCATCTTCCAATGAGATTAGTTTTTCTCGTTTCTTATTTTTTATGTTCGTAGTGCTGAAAACTGTTCGCAAAGATATGAAATTGAAAACGGAAAGATAATAGTTGTTGCTTTTTTAAATATTTTTAAGAAACATATATTGATATATCCAGAACTTATTGAGGGTATACTAATTTCAACTGTAATGTTCGATCATTTTTAATTAAACATTAATCTTCTTCAGCAAGTTTTAAATAAACCAGGACACCAATAGATACATTGAAAGGATCTCGAACCCAGTCGTAATGTTTAATATTATTTTTAGGAAAATATTTATACATCTTTACTTCCAACAGCTTAATCGTTTTCTCGATTTGTTATATCTTCGAATATCACAGTTCAATACAATCGATGACATAGAAAGAAAAAAAAACTTTCAAAATATCGCAGCACACCTAAAGATTGGTCGTGGCACACCCAGTTTGAAAACCATTGTTACTATTATACTATATTACTATAAATAATAGGTAGTATCTAACAATAACGGTATTTGGGTAATATTGAAAGGTTATAGCCCCGTGAAATATAAAAATGGCGTTTCAACTGGATTGATTTTGAGGGAATAACTCGATATTCGAATGAACAATTCGATTACTCAACAGAAAATACATGTATGAGGTACACAATAATTAAAATAACTTTTTATGTGATAAATTAAAAGTTAAATTATTCAGATATATTTTTAACTGTGACAAACGAAACCCTATGTTATACTGACATACTGTTACAAGTTTATAACGTATAACTTAATAAGGGGGCAAGTGTCATGTGTCAAGTGTGTTATGCAACAGTAACGTAAAACACAATCTAAGTAGGTAGTAATTGTATATACGCTAGCTTACAATAGAAATAAACAACTAGATAGTATACATTTATATTTTACATGATAATAGGATTATTTATTTCTGTTGCTGAATTGAACTTGGTACGCAAGCATAACACATGAACTAAAATACAAATAGCTTTCAATCAAATTAGAATTCTAGTTCTACACTTAAATCGTATCAAAAACAAGTAAATTAAAACATTTTAAATGTTATTATTATTTAAAAGACCATACATTTTTTAAATGTTTTCAATTTGATATAGAAATACAAGTAATTTTAAGCTATAATTGATTTCGCATTTCACAATATACCAAACATTAAAAACTGAAATACCGGCTCGCTCTGCTAAAAAGTATGTTTGTAGCGGTGTGTAGCTTGAAGCTTTAAATGAATCTCAATATTTTGAGAATGTTCATTGAGTATAGTAATTGTTAATTAATAATATAGACATTAACGAAACGTTTCGAATCATAAGTCACAACAATATTATTCACTTATAAATTAATGGCTATTAATAATTTTAAAAAAATGAGCATTTATATTTTTGATATTTTCAGGTCTTAGCTATTGTTATTAATATTATTAAAAATTATATATAGGTGCATTTTTAACTAAAAAACAATTTTCAAATTTTCGTGATTTTGATAATTGTTGTCAACATTTTATCTTCAAATTGTTATTGAAAAAAATTGTGCTCAATGCTTATGTATTTTCTACAACTTTACTGCTGAAAATATTCTTAAACTAATGTAGGAACAAAATATTTGAAATCTTGCATTATTTTTCAAGGTTTTTAGCCAAGCATGGAGTGTATAATATTAAATATTTATAGAAAAAACTAAAAAATTAAAATCCTTATAAATAGCTTAAATTTAATATAAATTATTTTGAATATTTATTTGAGTATATAGAAAATAATAGTTTAAGTAATAGCGGAATGGTGCTGCTGAGTGCCTGCCCACAAATGTTAAATTCTGTTACTTTATATTATTAAATATCCTATTTGCTCATTGTACATAATGTTGTATAGATTGTAAATTACTCAAATAAATAAAAAAAAAAAAAAAGTAATAGCGGAATGTTTAAATTTTTCGTGATAAATATTTTTGAATTAAAACAAAATTTCAAAAACCGTTTGATCTCAATCACTATTATAATATGTGAATATCCAATGTCGTCAACATATTTGGTAGAGACGCACATATAAAATATAACTGTACAACTATGCCAAACTTTTTCTTGTTATTTGTGTATTAACAATGTACAAGCCTTGTTTTAAATTTGCAAAGTTTTTCTCACAAATAAAAATGTTGTCGTACATTAAATGAAAAAAAAAATTATAATATGATATCTAGTAAATACTAGTACGAATATTTGGTGAACACTTTAAGTCTGTATACTGTTAATTATTTTTGCATTACAACAAAAAAACAAATCTGATTTTCTCGAAAATAAATTTGCAGAAAAATGCATGCCTTTCCTTATTTTTTTTTGTTTTTACTAATTATTTTCAAAATTACCTACTATAGGAATCCCTAAAGTATCAACTAGATCCAATTTATTATTAGAAACCACCCTCGAAGTTTAAGATTGAAAATTGTTTTCCACTATTAAACGTAAACTATAAAAAAAATGAATACACACACAACATTGTAAAATCAATACATTCGTCTCTCCGCTCAGAATCCAAAACAAACTGATTGATTTTTAAATAAAAATAGAAGAAAAACCATAACCTTTTCAATAAATTAATAAGAGATTGCAGCTATTATTTCTGCCGGTAAGTGCATTTAAACAAAACATTTTGTCATTTTAAATGCATGTTTCTAATTTTTTAACGGCATTTACCCCGGGTCCAACTTGTTACTTATTATTTATTAACTACTCGTTCAAAATTCGATTTTATACTTCATAAATCATAGATCTCAGAAAAATATTCTGGCATATGGAATTAAAATACACGTTGTTATTTGAAAAAAAAAAACACTTAAAAAATGATAAAACGATAAAAAATGATAAAAAATATTATTATTTTTCAAAAATGTTGTTTTATTATGACATTAAATTATACAAAACAATATTTACATAAACAGGTATATAGAAAACTGTGAGCTGTTTTAACATACCTACATAGTATTCATAATAATATTATATTATTATAACCCTCAGAAGTCAGAGGCCGTTACACCCGCATGCGTTGTCACCGTCTTACAAACAAATTGCAGTATACGTTCTAAATAATCCATTTAACTCTGTTACATTTTTTTTTTCTTATTATTAATTTTTAAGGCATCAACTGCGTAGTACACTCTGTTATATTTAATATTAGAATGAATTTAACTATTATATAATTTAGAAGTAAGAATATTATCTAGTGAATATCGTAGATTTTTGTTTGTACCTATTTTAATTTTAAAACGAGTAATCATACCTATTAAAATAGAAAATTGTGTTTACAGTTTAAAATTCTGTTATAAAAACTTGTTATGAAACTTGATTTAAA
Organism: Metopolophium dirhodum; assembly: GCF_019925205.1. Classification (NCBI taxonomy): domain Eukaryota; kingdom Metazoa; phylum Arthropoda; class Insecta; order Hemiptera; family Aphididae; genus Metopolophium; species Metopolophium dirhodum. The sequence goes on from NC_083568.1 coordinate 10,648,556, forward strand.
ATTAAAGTATAAAAATAAACATTAGATATTCACTAGGTAATATCCTTATTTCTAAATTAGATAATAGGGTTTTCACTCTAAAAAAACCTAACAGAGTTAAACGAATTATTCAGAGCATACAATTTGCTATTTTATGCGTTGGTGAGATGGAGAAAAAGTGTGCGGGTGTAGCGTAAATCCTTCAGTCTTATAATATATACTTATACAGCCAATAATCGTAATATAAAATATTCTCAGAGCACTATCGTAGAATTTACTATACTATGTTTTATTAATTCCAATGTTTTTTTTAAAGTACAAAAGTACAAAATGCTTCGAGACATTAATAATAATTAATAATTCAAAGATAATTTTATATTAAACTCTTCTTAAGAAATTTACAATGCGAAATTAATTAATATTAGATTATATTTATTAATACGATTAATTTCACTTGGTGTTGAGCATTTAATTTTAGGTACCCGCACCATAGATTAATAATTAATCATTATTCCACACCATGTACATAGTACAAAAACAGTAATTCATGAAATTAAAATATCATTTTATAAAAGTACGCAAAACAAATCAAAACAGGTGTAGTAAAAAGTAAAACTAACATTATTTTTGCGTGTTTAAAAAATAAAAAAATATAATTTATTGATAATTGGCCCATTCCACTCGATCATAATTTAACCTATTTTTATTATTATTATTATTGATTATAAAGAATATTATTGTTAAATACACTATACAGTCTACAAAATAACAAAATAATAGTAGCAGATTATAAACATTACACATTAATTTAAAGTATATTTTGACATAAACCTTTAATATTTAACTTAAAGCAAATTAAATTGCACTCTGTCCACTACTTAAGCCTCGATTTAAGCTTTGTTTTATCTTAAGCGAGTATTTTAATCTCTATCTTTATATAGTAATAATTTAAATAATTATAATAAATGAAATATTCAATTATGGGAATTAAACTAATAATTAGATAGAATCTTTATTAATCTAATGAAAATGTAAAGTTTATTTAAAAAGAAAACAATATTTGTTATTGTTTTTTCAATGTATTCTTTAACTAGTTCAACCAACTTATTATAATATAATAATATATTATATTAAAATAAAACAAAATTATCTCACATTTAAGTAAATACCTAACCTTAAAACATGGTTAAGTTGATAACTCGAAATCATCCTTAAAATCTCACTAGAATAGTAGATTATACCATGATATGGAATAATTAGTAGTAAAACTAACTAAAAATGTTGACTAGGTAAACAAGATATAATTAATTGTGGACTTTAATGGTGTAGCTATCCAACAGCAAAGTGGGACAGTGCCCAGGCTTTATTGTATTGTACTATAATATAGCTATTGCAATTAGACCTACATACTTGAAACTGGATATAAAAATACATATATACGATATACCTATGTAGGGAATGAATTGCTAAGTTAATGGGAGGTAAATTAAAGTATTGGTCTAAACATTATTTTGAATATTTTGAATATAGTAATTTCAATTTATTTATTTTTAAATTTAATTGTACATAATGCATAGTATAAAAAGTACAATTATTATCTGCACATTATTATATACACAAATTGGTGTATTAATAATTAATATAATAAAATATAAATATATATAACATTTAATACAGGTATATCACGCATCAAAATATACTTTATTTTATTTAAATATTTGTTATTTTAGTTATACGTTCAAAAGTAGACTTTGAGTTTATATTAAATTGTGCAACAGCCAACATAATGTCAGTATACACCGTGTATCACGTTTAACTAAAATATTTAAATATGTATTATATTATAAAGGTACTTTAATATAAGGTAAAATGTAAATGTTTATATTTAGTACTTAAAATAACAATTTTACTGTTGTAACAATATTACTCTTATATTTTGTAAGTATAAAAATTAAAATACATAATAAATAATAATATAAATTATTTGAGCAAGAGAAATCTAATTCAGGTTGTTATCATAATTGATAACAATCCAATGTGATAACAATTTAATAGTGTAATTCTCAACTTTTTTAGTTGGATACATCATTTTAGAATCATCAGATGTAAAATGTTAGTCATAAGTGATTTGTAATAGTAATAGTTTTTTAACATGAGTTAATGATTAATATTTATTTATTAATATTAAGACATAATTTTATTCACTCATGAAAATTTAATTTGTTTGATTAGATTTAGCATTAAATAATGTTGTAGATAATATCTTATATTCTCTGTAAATATAGTTAAAATATAATACTATAATTCCGACTTTTAACAAAATCAGTGTGAGAAAATAACTAAGGATGGATAACTTCAAAGTCAGTGGTGTATATAAGTAGGTTGTAGGTATTTTATATTAATAAAGAACCAAGTCAAGACCAATAATGAGTACTTTTTCTCTTTGCTCCTATTTAAATAACAAATGTATGCATATAACTGTATGTATGTTTCAGATATTTTAGAATGTACCTATTATAGGTAAATATTATAGACAAATAGTATAGGTAGGTATTTGCTATTCCAAAAACCAGTTGATCAAAATATTTCAGAAGAGCTACGGGAGAGAGGCTGCAGAGCGATTTTTAGATAACATAATATTTTTTATTACTTTTGAGAGGATAATAATAATAATAACAATAATAATAGATAGGGATGTACACTGGTACTCACATTTTCGAATATCGACCCAATGTTCGCCGTGACCAACAGAACACGAGTGGAAGATTCGCAAGCCATGTTGGACTGGAATGGATGAGAAATTGATAATCACGATTTATATAACTACGGCACGTTAGCTTGGCGATCAATCGAGTACCGGAAGACCGTTTCCGACGACGGAGCGACTGCGTTTGACCGGAAAAAACGACTCTGCGTCCGGTGCACATGCTCGCGCGGAGTCGTATAATATCGCTACCATAATAATATGTACCCATTATAGTAGCGATTGTATTCGTAACACACACGCCCGCGCACGCCGTTAAAACACTTTAAAACAATGAGTCGATCCCGCAGCTACCTATATCATAATAATAATATCATTATTACTATTTTAATATGTACAGACGTATTATTATTATTATTATAGTATTATTATTTATTATTACTATTATTGATAAGGTGCATATTAAACGACACGCCCACCCACGCTGACGTCAATGTGTCTCCTGAAACGCGCGTATTACTATCGCGACGACGCGCCAGACAGCTGCAGGCTACAGTGCGCGTGCGTATATGGATACCTATAATAACAATAATATCCCGACGATGTGCGTATTTGTGGAACTTGAAAACGATTGTAAAAAATATGTCAAAAAACGACGATTTGGAATACGGCCACGGGCTAAACAAATATTTGGCGGAAACTCACGAGTGCCGCAGGTCCCCAGTACGCGCTCTGACCGGCTGATCAAACAACAGCCGCAGACCCGGCACGTCTATGCGCCTATGCCTCGTTTAACCGATTTTTGTATTCTCTACAGGTACGGTTTTCTACGATAATAAATCACCGTAGATTCACGAACGTAAAACATTTAAATGTGTGACACGTAACAACCGAAAGCGTGTTGCGCGAGATTGTTGGAATAATTATTGGATCAGCCGATCGCTAAACGCCGTCCGAGGTAGGTGACTAATCGTGCACGCCGGCGCTCAACGTCCGAGTAAGTTTCAGGCGTCGTTTATTGTGGTTATTGTTGTTATTATTCACGATCCATTTTAGGTTTTGCACGATGCATTTCACCACTAAGGTTTTTAATACCGTGTGCATTATCGCTGCACTGGGGCATGTCGAGCCGACGGCAATTATTACGAGAGATGTGCACGAAACAGAAATGTTTTACTACGAAATACGCCCGGAACTTTTTAACTGGACGAACGGTATTTTGGTATTTGATTCAAATAATTTGAAATAGCTAGGTACCATTCTCGGCTCTTTCAGACGGTTTTAAACTTAATTTTCAAACAATCTAGGAGCGGATACCGGGTTTGTGTTCACGCCGTCCTTACAAAATTATCCAGACTTGCTACATTGGATACATTACAAATTCAACAGTAAAAATAGACACGGATACTTGTACGGAACACCGCCAGCAGACTCGTCGGACAGACAAATCCTAGTAAAAATAAAATATATATTTTCATAATTCGTGTAGAAATATTTATAAATCGGAACACATACGGTGATTATTTAAGTGGAGGAACCAGAAACGGGCATAATTCGAGATGCACACAATTTTAATATTTAATATTCCCAATATTTTTTTTCACCCTTATCTTTGTTACAGAAACCACCATCAACTTTTGATATTTAAATGGCAATCTACTATATTTTAAATTTTTAGTATTTGATGCTGAATGCTTTTTAAAAAAATGTTTAGTTTATACCTACTCGTACACGGTCAATATTCGATATTGACAATGTTACTGACCAACAATCAAGTATTGGTTATATTGAAAATATCAAAACCGTCTTGATATTTATAGACGGATTTTTAATGATATCAATATGTTAATATTAATCGTGTATTATCCATTGTATATATTGTAAGTTGTAACCAATATTGAATGTAAAGTTTCTATTTTCCAATGACCATACTTTGTAGTTTAAATTAGTTAAATAGTAAACAACCTATTTTGCCGATTATACAAATTAAATTCAAAACATAGTTTGTCAGGAATAGCCCTATAAACTGTATGCCTTCATATATTTTTAGTCGCGAATCATTTCTCACAATTATTTATTTCTTTCAGCACTTATTCTCAAATTAACTCTGTGCTTCTTCACAGTAAAGCTGGGTTTACACTAGAGTTCGATCACGAACAAACCAATGTAAACGGTCTAGCGAAACATTTAAAGTATTTGTTTGCGGTCGCTCTAAATGCGATCTGATAGCGTTCAATATGGGTACGAACTCGTTCGTGTTCGGGCTCTAATGTAAACCCACCTTAACAACAGGTATTTCATATTACATTTTATAGTTGGATATTATTGGACTAAACAAAAAAACATACCAGGTTGAGACACAAGTTATCCAATTTAACATTTTTGAAAAATCTGGTAAATATTAATTATAAATTCTGCAAAGAAATTAAGTCATTTTAATTTGTTATAACTCATGAGTTAATATTAAAATTAAATAAATATACAATTCTTTCACAGAATATGCAACAAATGAAGTAAGATTTAAGATTAATAACTTGAATGTGGAAGACATGTTTCATGAAGAACGCATACAATACTTGCTGGATATATTTAGACAAAATTTATGGTTGGGTAGTAAACCAAATTTGTATGTAACATTTCTAGTATCTGCAAGTGATTTAGGACAACGATTACCACTAGACCCAAATGATACAGAGGGGTAGGTAATATACTGCTAATTTATAATGTTATTTAAAATAATATACAACTTATGTGTTAAATTTTTTTAATAACCACTTGAATAATGAATATGTCCATCAGTGTTATTGTCAATTTAGGAAGCTCATCAAATTTTTCAACAATATTATATGATCTCGAGAAAGAAATTAGTCCATTGCAAAAAATGAACAAATGTCCAAAGGATTTCAAAAGAACAAGTGTTGAAAGATATTTTCGAGCTAATGGTTTCAATTTGGACTGGTGCAGTTTCAAACTTGTATGTAAAATAAAATAATAATTAACTGTTATTATACACACAGTTAATGAACACAAGTTTATGATATAATATCCATCCTAATAAGAGAATATTAATTATGCCCATATTATATTAGCATATGCTGTTAAAATAAAAAAGCTAAATGCAGTAAAAAATAGAGTTCGTTGAGTAATTTATATTATTCGTAACTTAAATTAAAAAACTATTTAGTTGTATAATTGTATAGTATTTTTTACCAAGTAAATCAGTAAAAATACCATTTTGAATGTGTAATATACAATGAGAACCTTGAATAATATAGTTGCCCAACAAACTAGAAGACCTTTATTATCAACGATACTCTAGAAACTTACACTAGCACTCATAGGATAAAAATTAAGTATTATGAATCAATTATTATAAAACGTTATTGAAAATGTATGACTCGATACTTAATCGTTTGGAGCATGGTTTGTTGGGCAACCATCCTATCTTTAATTGGGGGGGGGGGGGGGGGGCGGAGTGGCAATGCAGACTAAGGTGTCGGTTATAATGCAGTTTCAAAACCTCGGCCACAAGCGGAATTTTTCATCGGGCAAGTCACGATATCTGTAGAGAAGTACTGCCAACCCCCACCCGGAGATGGTAGATACCTACGGGTGACCAATAAATAATTTGCCAAACCATAAAACACACGTGTTTTCTAAATTTACAATTTCGCCCCCTACAAAAACAAAAAAAGCTAATGGCCATAGTTAGCCGGGCTTTACTACGATCAATTAGAAAAATAAAAAAAATCTTTAATTGTGATGAGAACATTTTTAACTTCCTAGTATTTTACATTTTCAGTGTTTATATATTATACACCTTAGTCCAGTTCCATATTTAATAAATACATACTAAAATTATTATCAAATGTAATTTCCAAACTTTAAAGTGTAATTTTCTTCACTTTAGGTAGAGTTGACGATCATAAACCAGAATCACACTATGAATGTTCAGGACAGAACTAGCACAAAACATGAAGAAGAAAATGTTTGGGAATTAATGGAATCTCTGCGATACAGTCAGTCCATGGATGGAGATAATTCAAAATTGAGCGTTACATTACTTATCTTTATGATTTTTGTAATAGGGATAATCTTTAGTATTGGTGTATTTAGATGGCATAAAAATAAAAAGTTATCTTTTTGAATAGAACAAAAAATAAATAAAATTGAAATTATTTGAATTGTTTTATTTTTTTAATAGACATAAACTCTTAAATATATATTTAACACATTTGATTGTTATATATTTGACACTTTCTCAGTATGTCAATTGTAAATGGATTTTAAACATTGTCCAGATTACAAAGATTAATTACTAGACTAAAACATTATTAAGTTTAAAAACTTGAATTTTCAATGTTTTTACAAATTAATTGAACTTAACCCACATAATATTAATTAGTGTAGTTTATTGTTTAATAATGGTAGATTAGGTTTTTTTTGTTATGTTCCCTAATAATTCTTTACAATAAAAATAAACAAGTTGTTCTAAATATATGAACATACTTATGAAGTTAAGAACAATATAATTTCAAAAACTAATTAATCAAACTAAATATTAAATTTGAAACAATAGTGCTTACATTTTTCAAGGAAAGGTAAACATCAAAAACGCTTTGATAAAACTTTCTATACTATTTTAACCAGTAAATATTAAAGCACAAAAAAAAAAAAAGAATAAAATAAAGAGAAAATGGAAGTTAAAATTATCGTTATACCATTTACAAAATAGATTTTCAGTTGTTTAAAGATTTAAAATAAGAATGAAATAGATTTTTTTTAAGTAAATTAATCAATGGGAAGTCAAAAATTGTAGTTATGAAAATTGGCATTCAGTAACAATAAGTGTTTGAGTTTGAGCAGTTTCAATACCATTTGGCTTAATACGCACATTTTGTAATGATCCCATGACGTCATCTTTATCCAGATCAGAAGAATTACTGTAGCGTAAATATGCAAAACCTCTAGGGCCTCTCCAAGTAATATGCCTAGAAAATGGTACAATGTTATCTTAAATCTTGAAAATAAATATAATCATATTGTTTATACATACAGTGGTTTAACTCCACGTTCCATCAAAGCAGCCTTTAAGTCACGTACTCTAACATTATTTGCAATATTTCCGACTTTAAGTACAAATTCATCACCACTAGAAGATCTTGAATAATTTGGTTTTTCACTTGAGTTGTAGTATCCAATATGGTTGTTGTTATTGTTGTTGAAATGAGGTCTTGATTCTTGTACATAGTCTCTCTGATAACATTTAAAAAAAAATTAATTTAGAGTATATAATTATTATTAAAAAATTAAATTTATGTATGTTGTACCTCATCAGTTTGTGATGCCATTCCATTACGATGATATTGTGGTGGACGGAAAACTCTAGAACTGGTGTAATTATCTTGACGAGTAGCAGAACCTTTAGAATAGCTATTACGGCGAGAAATTACTCCGTCATAGAAACTATTTTGACGAGACGATAGATCGTTGGAGTAACTGTTATGACGAATACCATGGTTATTAATTCCACCATTTTGTCGCGAATCTGGGCCATTAAAGTTATCATGGCGTACCATAGGGCCATTGAAATATCTAGTAGGACGAACAGTTGGACCATTTGAATATCTGTTTTGTTGCATAACGGCTGACCTATTGGAGTCATGATGATGTGTTCTGCTATTGGACCTTATGCTTCCATGATAAGATGTCCTTTCTTGAGAATAGCTGTTCTGACGATAATTTTGTGAAAAATATTTTTTTGGACTAGGTAAATAATCTCTTTGAACTTTACGCCCAACAGATATCTCACGACCGCGATCTTCACGATCAATATAATCACGTCTAGTAGCACGAGAATTACTACGAGAGTTATATTTACTATTACTATTAGATTGATTAATGGATTGTTTATCAATATCATCTGAATTAATACGTTTGCGTGACTGTTTTGGACGAGGTCTACGTTTATTTTTAGGAGTATCAATGGATGGAGAAACAGCTTGTGTACCATTAGCACTTTTGGACTCAGTTACTGTTACCGGCGATGTTACAGTCTTAGCAGATTCTGATTTAGTACGACGTTTGTTAGGTTTTTTTGAAGAAGAACGTAGTTCTTTTTTATCATTTTGCTTACTACGTTTTTCAGTTGAACTACTGCGATGATGTTGGCTGGAAGTAGATTTAGCACGTTTATGTTTGATTTTGAAGTCAGTATTCTTAGAAGCAGGTGCTAATGAATGCTTAGAAGAAGACCGATGTTTTGACACTACACTATCTTTAAATACTGAGTCATTAGTTTCAGATCGGGTTGAGTAACGCTTTTGACGATATCTATTTTAAAAATAAAAACTTGGTCTTAAATAGGAGTTTAAAAAAAATAATTAACTCTTAACATTTAAAAAAATGAAATTTTACCCTTTAGGTTTTCTATATGTTCTTGGTGAAGGAGGTATTTCTTCAGGTTCACTGTCCACATCTTTGAGAGTACAATCAAAGTCGTCAATTTGTTCTTGTTTAGTACGTAATAATTGCAAGGGTGGCATTTCCAATAACCTACGCTTAGAAATATAATTCCAAAACACATCCTTGGGACGATCAAGACGATTCTCCACCCGTATAATTTCATTGGATGTAATAATAATGTCTACAGGTACATCATAAGGCTTGAAAATGTCTGTTGGAAGCGTGTCAAATACCTTTAAACAAAGAAAAAATTTTTATTTACTTTCATAAAAATTATTCAAATATTATCCTACATAAAAGTTTTACATAAATAATGGAAAGTGAAGCTAACTCTAATGAAAAAAATGTATTTATTAGGTTTTATATATATACATGTTTAGTGGGGCCCATTATCTTCTTGAAGAATAAATTTAAATAAATTTACTAGGGGAAATGTAATTGGGTGGGGGGGGGGGGGAAAGCACTACGTTGGTGATAGTCCAAGGCAGTTTGCATTCCCTATCCTTTGCTATAAAAATAACATTAACTACAGCAGCTGGCAGTAAAATTCATTGAAACTTACAAATTTAAAAAAAGCTGAATACCGTAGAATGGGGTAACTTTGATATACTTATGTTCTAATTCACCAGAGTACCACGATGATTTTTTTTCATAAATTGGCGTTACTTAGATATCACATTAAGAAATATAGGTATTAAAGTTCCCCCCTACATTGTGTAACTTTGATAGCATATTAAAAAGATTAATATCTCAAAAGATAACATCAGAAATTTAACGTTTAAATATTTATCATAACTAGCTGTAACTAGTATTTAATTTTGAGAGTTTTATCGTTAAAACTACTGAAGTTATCCATAAAATAAAAAGTAAGATTGTCATAAAACAGTAACAAATTATCAAAGTTATCCCATTTTACGGTACTAGGAAACGTGCGACACCTAAAGCTAAATTATTATTATATTAATAATAAATCACATACCTGTACATCATGTACAATAGTAACTACTACAGTATTATCAGTCACCATATTCATAGAACTTAAGATGACAAATTCTAAATCACAAAATCCATTTCCAATACCAATTCTGCGCCCTAAAAATAAAATACATTTTTTTTAATATGAAGATTAAAACAAACTAAGTAGTTATATTACCTTTTTTATCAACAGCAACAGATCCCAGAATAACCATATCTATATGAACATCATTGTTTTGATCCAATGTTATTAATTTATTACCCCATTTACGAAGTCCTTTTTGAGTACTAGCTGATCTCAGCATTTTTGCTGATGGTTCAGCAAATGGCAAGGACACATTTTGCAAGAGTCCTTCCTTCAAACGAAGCAATGGAACTAATAATCTCTTACCCCACTAGAAAATGAAGGTAAATAATTTTATTATTTTACATTGAGTAACAATTTGAAATTAATAGTAAAAATTAGTTAATTTAAATTGCCTGCATGTAAAAACTAATTTGAATGAAGTAAGAACTTACATTAAGTGTCAGAAAACGGGCTGTTTCTTGAGCTTTATCAGGGGTCACTTGGACAGTTTTTGCTTTTTTAAATTCTTCCAACTTTTCTAACAATAGTGAAACATTATTACATCCTTTGAAATTTGGTATACGGTTAAAGCAAGGTTTAGGAAATATAACTAGAGAGTTTTCTTCCATAAATTCCCAAACTTTTTGACGAATATCTTTCTTGGATGTCTGCTCTAATATGACACTGTCATCAATGCGCATTGGTTTATTTTTTAAGCCTACATCTAATGCAAGATTGCCATCATTTAAATTACTATGTTCCATTTCTTTCACTTTATTCATATCATCAGTATCTTTTATTTCTTTCTCGTTTGACTCCACACTTACATCTAGTTTAACCTCTTCATTAGAGTCACTTATTCCATTTTCTACTATAGCAGAATGTTGTTCATTTGAAAGTTTGGTATTTTCCATTTTCATATCAACAGAACCATTATAAACTTTGCTTTTATCGGTTCCTTCAGATTTAATGTCATCACATTCTTTGGTCACTTCAGTTTTAGGAGAAGCTATAAATATATAAAATACAAAAACTTACAATTTAATTAACATTCAAAATGAATCTGGTAAATACAGAACCAAATAAAATTTTAAGAAAAAGATTAATACCCATATATTACAGGTAATAATTAAAATCATGAATAGGTTATGAACATGATAGGTATATTCATTGAACACAATAAGTAGTAGGTAGGCTAGACCAGAGGCATTCAAACTTTTTCATCCCGCGGCTCCTTCAGCTGTTGGCAACATTTTAGTGACTCAAATTATTAAATACGCATAAAGAAAATGTTTTAATATTTAATTATTGATAATAATATTATAATATTATAAATACTATCAAGAAAATATATTTAAAAATAATTATGAAATAAAACTGAAATTAATTGTTTTAAAAAAACAATATATTATTATATATTCATTTAAGAGTAGTTATTTTTTTACGCGATCCACAGTTTGAATATCTCTGCCTTAGCATATACCTTATTGTTAACTAACCCAAAGCAGCAGTAGGACTTGTTGGTGGTGATTTAGACACAGGACTCCTCAATGATTGATTAAGTTTGGCCTTATTTGATTGAGCAAGTCGTTCAGCTAGACTAGGCGATTTATTACTTCCTGGGCTTGATTTAGTTGAAGATGGGGAACGTCCAGATTTTGACGGGCTTGATGAGGCACTGTCAGATTTTGAATTATCATCAGAGGACTTAGGGCTCTTTGGAGAACCAGTTGTTGTTTTTTGTTGACTCATGGTTCCAGAAACTACAAGTTTTGGACTAGGTGGATTTCTCAATTGTAAACCTTCGTTAGGAAATTGTTGTAGATCTAATCAAATTACAAAAGTTGTTTCAATACATTATTCATAAGAATTTATTAAAATCAACATAATAAACTTAATATCTACATAATATCTATCATATTTAATTTATAAACAAGTTTTGAAAATATCACCTACCTAGTTTTAATTTTTACTTTTAGATAAATAAAAATAAATATTTATTTAAGAGGAAGCCACACACGCATGTGATGTCTAGTCTTACAAGCATACAACATGGAATATTGTGCAGCAGTTTCAATTTTGTTTAAAAACATCTTATAATACAAAGAATTTACCTATTATAACTTAAAAGTAAGGACATCCAATTGTTTTCTCAAGGGATTTTAACGAAATTTTTAAGCAAGTTAAATTCTTAATTAGGTTAATTACACTATTCTCTTTCCAGCGAGAGAACTGCACACTGTGGCAGTCATAAATTGGTTCTTCTGCGCTTACCCACAGGACACCCACCCTTCAGTAATGGAACCAGTCTGATGTGTGCGGATGAGCAGGATCAGTGTTCTCTCACTGGCCAGAGATAGGTTAACTTATTAGTTGTTACTAATATTACTATATTTTTCAAGCTGATTTTCCTTAGATAAAAACTATATTGTGTATTATGTATTAAAAATATATAGAAATTATTGACAACTATTTCATCTTAAATATTAACAATACAAAATATATTATTTACATTAAATCATGTCTATTGCCCGTCAATAGGCATGACATGGATAATAAATTATTGAAGGGAAATAAAAACAAAATTTACAATAGGTACGATGGTTGGGTTGGGGCATAATTAATTATTATACCTGCCACAGGGATAGAAATAAAAGAGAGTCCCAGAAAAGTTATTAGACGTAAAAGAACAAAAAAAAAATTATGTCTCCGGCGATATTGGGCGTCGAAGAAATTCGGTTTGATGAAATTCGACAATGGGGAGGGTACATAACACACGGTACAAATAGGTGTAACACCTACCTATAAATAATAATTTAAAATAGGGTCGATAACATAATGATTGTGAAAAGAACTACGCGCGTGTCTTTAGAGAAAGTGCATGCCATAACTCGTAATAAAATATATTTAATCTCAAAATGGCGGTGTGAACGATGGTTTGCGGGAGGTGAAAAACGTCGAACGTAAGACAATATTAATACAAAATATTAAAATACCAAAATATAATTTTAATCACGGGGGCCACGTAATACTCGCAAGATTTATAATTTATATTCAGTGTACTTACGCGGTGGGAAAACGAACGCACGACGGACGTCAGAGACTTGCACACACAGCGGCGGTCCCGTCGTACGGACCGGATTTCGTTTAGCATATAACGCGCGATTAAAATATTAATAATTATATTAATAATTAATGACGAAGCGGCGCGGTGGCGGACTACCTACGGCGAATAAAGCGGATCACGGGGGTTTTTTTTTTCCAGTGGGTGGCGAGTGGGGCGGATCGGGTGATGGGTTACGTGTTAAAATGGATACTTACGGGAGTTGCCCATGGTGTGCTGGCCAAAGGTAACCAGATAAATGTGCGTGCCGTTGGACGTTGCCGGCGGCGTTACGTGTGACGGAAAAACGCTGGCGAGGAGGATGGGAGAGGAAAGACGCCGAACGAAAAGAATATATTATAATATTGTTCTCGCCCTCCTCCGACGGGTATCGTTGACTATCGCGTCGTTGGCGACCGGTGGACTCTTGAGTGTGGTAACTCCGTGGCACGGCGTCGTTTATTTCTGAGAGACGGGTTCGCGGGTGGCTTCGGACTTCGGAGTGTTCGTACTAAAAGCCTCGGTCCGCGCACGACCGCCGGCGGTCCGGCGTGCCGGCGGCGGCGGCGGCCTTGGGCCAATGGGAACGCGCGAGCGGCCTCGCCGCACTCGTCCCGGGATTCCCGACTCTCTTCCGTCTATTTTTAGCAACGCGCTACGAGTTTACGTCGATGCGATAGCGTTCTATCCACTTCAATATAATATCGTTAATCTTTATCGAGTACGCGCGCCATTATCGATTGCGAACAACGAGCAAATTGTTGCGTTTTTCCTAATAAATAATAATTATTTTTACCTAACATTTTTGTCCGATCAATGATATTATCTATGGGTTTTGTACCTACACGGCTAGCTACACGTTTGTAACGGAAAATACTGATGGAATAATAATTATTCCATCAGTATTTTATGATTATTTTTATTATTATTTTATTATTATTCGCCAGTCAACATTTTTGATGAAAATATTACTCGTAGTAATACTAATAATTATAATACGTTAACATCGAAATTAATGACATTCGATGTAAATATGTAATATTGTACTATATTACTATATAAATTATATTAAATTATATTATACCTGTAGAATGTATCTTGTCGCTTAAAGACAATTTTGTGTATATAAATTAAATACAGGGTAAATTACAGTATAAATTAATTAGTGTCTAATGTAGTAATGTCTATGCTATGAATTGATTTAGTTAAAAATGTTAAAAAATAACGAAACTCGAGCTATGGACTCAGTGGTGTTTTTGAGGGTATACGGAGCGTATTATTTACCATTTTATTAATAATTAGCATATTATACCCTGTGAAAATAGTATAAATACGCACGTATGTGTTCGAAGTAAATTTAAAATAATTAAGCAATCCGTATTCTGTATTATTTATTGCCATATGACAATTACTAATTATCCATAAGTTAGAACCGTGTACCTAATAGATTATAAATATTGAGGATTGATTATTACCACCAAAATGTTTAACGTATTGGTATAGTAAAGTTAATTATCGTTTATTAAAGTGATTATTACAATTTTTTTTAATAAACCATTTGAGTTGCCGCCACAGAGTAATAAGAATTGCCAAGAGAATTATTAAGTTAAACGTTATAAATTGTTTAATTTGACCTGTGAAAAATAAAAATGCAGGAATAAAACTAGGTAATAAAAAATGTATTTTTACTTTTTGTAAAGCTTGGGAATTTGAAAATGTGTTACGCAAAAGCCTCGTAATTCGAAAAATAGATTTTTTTTAGCGAAGTGAGCTACTTTTTGAAATGTTGAATCTGATTAGTTTTTCGCTTATAAATTCATTGCATATGCCATATTTTTATCATTGAATTAAGTTCATAAATGAGCGTATACCCTATAGATTTTTTACGAAAAAACCACTGGCTATAATTTTAAGGGTACATCGTCATTAACTATTTAGGTCAATGACCATTGTTACTAATATTGTATGTGTTTGAACTCAAAATAAATCATTGATCACGAAAAACTCCATGATATTAGATATTTGGATATATATTATGCCTTTCTAGCATACTATTGTCTATTACTAGGTTTATTTTTCTATTAGTATATACTAATGGGTACCTACAGAATGTTGAAAACTTTGAGTATATTATATTATTAAACATGTACCTTACAATTTACATAATTATTGTCAACTTATAAGTTAATAGGTACCTAATACCGACGTTCAGTAGAACGGTGTAAATAGGTTTGTGCTATAAATAGTTAAATATTTTATATTTAATATTAGTTTAAATTACCTATTTAATAATTTTATTCTGTAATCTGTATAGAAAATAATAGTCATCGCAAAAAGTTTTAAGTTATTGCTATGATAAATATATTTTTTAAATTAATAAAAACCAAAAAAACCAAATAAAAAAGTAATAACTAAAACCGTTGAAGGAAAGTCGTAATTTTTCATTTCAATATCTAAATTCTTTAAATATATACAAAAAAATAATTGTTCATCATATGTACTTATTTAATATACCTTTTTAGAAAAGATAAGATTGTTAGGAACATTGTATTATATTTTCAAAATTCAAGCCATAGATATAAAAATTGTGTGAATTATACTAACTGAAATAACTACTAAAAATAATTTTCAAATTTTTCTGATGTTGATAAATGTTTATAAAATAAAATTGTGCATATTCTTTTGACTTTTTAATGCGAGTAAATATTGGTAGGACTCCGTACCCACGTGTCGTCACCGTCTTACTAACGCATAATATATCAAAATGTACGTCCAGCGACCACCAGTACCAATTATGTGTTGTTACTTGTTAGCTTAAATATTAGAGTGAGTAGACCTATAATCAAATTTAAATGAACAGAGTTGTAGTGTTCTTACTATAATTATAATTTATATTGTTATAATGTTCTTACATTTAAATTTTTTTTTTTTTTGAACTTAAGCCCGGCGACTATGGACATTAGCTGTTGTAGGGGTTATGAACTGTGGTAGGGGTAAGGTTGGTACGGTGGGTTGATTTTTACGATTGTTTTAACGGTTGTTACGGTAGGTAGCAACATTTAAATTTGAGAATAGGTCAATTCACAATATAATATTTAAGCTAACAATACAAAATTAGAACTGATCACTGATGGAAATACATTTCGGTATATTATACATTTATCCGTTAGTAAAACGAAGACAACATAATCTACTGGTACGACATCCTCTTGAAAATTAAAATAAGTGAATATTTCAAAAATTTTATAGTGTATAGAAAATAATAATTTTAATAGTAGGTACCTGGTTTAATATTTCAAGTTTATATCAAATATGAAATAACAAAAATCGTTCAAGGAGATCGTTATTTTACATTTAAATATCCTATTTTGTCAAAATTTAACTTAAGTAATTAACATTTTTAGTGACAACGTATAGGAACATTATATTACATTTTACATTTCAAGCTTTTTTGATTTAGAAAAAAATTAATATAAAAACCTAAAAAGTTTAAAATTATAAATGATCCATACAGCTCAGAAATACCTAATCAAAATATTCTTAAAATTATATCATGTCTCTATATAGATAAAGGTATTGATTAAACAATTTGGTGTATATTTCTTGTACCTACCTATCTACAGTTATTCATTTTTGAATAACAAAAAAACATTGAATTTACTATTTATACTATTTTACTATTTTTTTTTGTTTTTCCCAATTGTTTTGAAAAATATTGTGGATTTTACCAACTATAATTTTCTACCAGAAAGTAGAAACCATCCAGAGTTAATAATGTACTGTTCTTAAGGTTGACATCACATCAAAATGAAAATTAAAAAAAAAATATCATTATATGTCCAATAAGTACATTAATCGCTCTACTCAGAATCTAAAAGAATAACATTTTGAAAATTTATAAAGTGAACTGACAAGTAAATCTTGTCAGATTTATCTTCGTCTTCCAATATCCAAATATGATAAAAAAAAATGTCTTATTATAGGTACATATACTTCAATATAAATAAAAAATTAATATACTGTATATTACTATATTATATTATAGTATAGGTATACGGTATACCAGTGGTAGCTATCCTATATCTCAATAGGTAAATGGACATTTCGCCCCCCCCCCCCCAAGTTAATTATTGACTAATAATATAATATAATTTATTATTTAATATGAAATTTTTTTTTTAAATAAAATATATAAAATAGTTTTTATTTTTATAAATATAATAGATTATAAATGTATATCAACTGAACTACTTACTTGAAACAATAAAAATTTTTAAAAAAATAAGAAGATATAAAGTAAAATATAATTAATAATTAATAAAAATGGTTAAAAATTCCGACATAAAAATGATACATTTCGTAAAAAACATTTGAATTCTGATTCTTTTGTTATTTCTTAACTTATATTTTTTAGCCTTTGTACATATTTATTTTTTTTATTTTTTGTTAAAACTGTACCAGTTTGAATATTTAACAATTTAATAATTACTTGTGAATTTGATTCAGGTAGTTCAGTTGATCAAAAATATACATCTATAATTTATTATAGGTATTTATGAAAATATTTGAAAATATTAGTCAATATCCATAAATATATTCATATTAAATAATAATATTATATTATTAAATAGTAAACTTCAAAAAAAATGGGGAGAATATATCGGGGGGAAAATGTTCTTATACACCAAAAACAGTCGGGGGGGGGGGGGGGAATTGTCCGGCAAGGAAATGTCCGCGATTCATCTCAATAGTGTATCGACTGATACACATACTTTTCTTGAGTGCTTGGGTGCCGGACACAGTGGCATATCCAAGGGGGATGTTTGGGGGTTATGACACCCCCACTGAGACGTGTCATATAAATTCAACTTTAAAGGTATTAATTTAGTTTTATAATTTTTTAATATCATTATCTATATTGTCTTATTGAATATTGATCATAACAGACTTAATGTATAAATATTTTTGCTAATTAAAATCAAAGTTGTAGTTTATAATATCTATTATGTATACTGTTCCTGTATAATATTTTTAATAACACCCCCTTACATAAATCCTAGTAACACCACTAGTTCGGGTGGGAGCTTGATAGGTATTTAAAATGATTTTTATGAAGTTGGATTATGGATACACATTGTACCTATATAGTCATATAGACAATAGCCATCTATCAATCTCTGCCCTCTGGTATATAGGTTGTAACAGGAAGACCTTACAGGCTTAAAGATGAAATAACTGTTATTTAATTAATATTTTTACATTTATATAACGAGTCGAATTATTTACATGACATTTTTACTAAATTAACAAATTATTACTTTTTCACATCAATAATGTTCAAGCTGTTTAAATTTAACAATGGTCAATATAGGGAAAATCTAACTATTAATTTTATCGACTTGATATTATTACAAAATCGTGATTGTGTCTATACGGATTAGTGATTTATTGTGTTAGACTTAGTTCATACAGGTAATAAGTACTTATCTAAACTCGAAAGATATATTTTATTTCCGTTTTACTTAATGAAACTAGTTTTGATGTAATTTTCGCAGTGCATTTTATTGATACTATTCAATACTTATTTTATTTGTATTATTTATTATGCCTTAAGAAACAAACTATGTGATAATTAAGATAACGTGAACACAACAGGATTGATAAACAGGAAATATATAATATTTATCACTATTTTTAACACAATATAGTAAATATTACGACTGTCTTAAAAACTTAGTAGGTACATCGTACATGAAACAATTTTAAGTTATTTTTCTTAAGAAAATGTCAGGGCACCATATTTTGTAATCTTTCTCTAACCCATGTGCAACAAAGCAAATGTGTATTTAGCAGAAGCAACCCTGTGTTTTTACTTTTAATATTAGATTGAATTCACCTATTATCAAACTTTAAGCTAAGGACATAACCAGTATACTTACTTTGGCTTTTTTTTGATATTTTAAGTTTTATACAATTTATAACCATTTTTAAATTATAATAATTTACACGCTCATAACTTATACAAAAATTAAAATATCATCTAATAGCCAACGTTTTACAATAGTCAATAGGCGAATTCACTCTAATATTAAAAGTAATGACAAAAGATTGGTTCTTCTAAACGTAAATTTTCTTTGTTACGCCTTGGAGAGAAAACAAAATGGTGCGCTGACATCATCTTAACAATTTTGTTGTCTTTCGTAAGTTAATTTAATAAAGAATATTGTTATGTATCAATATTTTTTTATGTAATATGTAACTATTGTAACTATATAAGTAAATGTAAACCCTAACTAAAATGAGTTATGAGTAAGAATAATTATAAATTAATGGTAAAAAAAAATTAACATTTTAAATGACATAGGTAGCATAAACGTAAAATAGGCAACTTAATAAAAAAAAAAATTTAATTATATTATATTAGTGAATAATATTTGATTTTGATTTACTAATTATGATTATTTAAGTATGATAATTTAACAATTTAAAATAGTTATTTTATAATATTAAGATCATAATAATTATAGAGTTTAAAACCACACGTTAAATATAACATTTATATAAAAGGTATACTTATCATTAATTTATGACTTTAATAATAATTAATAGCAAACATAAAAATCAACTCATCTTCTTAAGAAAGTTTTACGCAACTAATAAGTAATAGCTGACTTATAAATTTCATAAAATAATTATTTAACATTATTTAATATTAATTAACATACTAAAATTATAAAAAAGGGGATATAAAAAACACATGTCATAAACTTATATGAGTACATATAATATGACATACGTTTTTTTTAAAGTTACTATATTATATCATATATTATGATTTATGACTTATGAGTCACATGACATTATAATAGGTATAAAAATACATTTTTTTCAAATATGAATTAGAATTTAAAGTCCGTTTAAAATAAATAATTTAAACATGTTTATAGTTTGTTGCTAAACTATTATATAGGTATTAAATATGATTTATCTTTAAGGATCTATCTATCAATAATTAATATAACAATTATTTTGTACCTATATAAGCAATGTCGCATATAGCTAAAATATTAGAATACCCAAACCACATATAGATTAAATCTATTCTATGCCCAAATAATGTTACTTGTCTATTACTAATAGTTACCGAGATGGTTACTATAATACTATACCTACATAATTGCAAGTTATAATATAAATATAATATATTAGGTATACTAAAGAATAAAAAATGTATTTGAAAATAATTATTGGATTG
This sequence comes from Metopolophium dirhodum, assembly GCF_019925205.1. Taxonomy (NCBI): domain Eukaryota; kingdom Metazoa; phylum Arthropoda; class Insecta; order Hemiptera; family Aphididae; genus Metopolophium; species Metopolophium dirhodum. Next base: position 10,669,104 of record NC_083568.1, read on the forward strand.
GTACTTACATTATAATATCGTCCGAGTTAGTAATTTTATTGACCACTTCACTTCATCGTATATTATCAACAAATGAAACGCATAAGGTTAATCCACGATAGTGAAATTATAAGCTGGCATTTTATATATTTTATATTTAGAGAAGTTATCGAATAACTTTCTGTATAATGTCGTTATACCTGGACACCTGGTGTTTATACGATGGTCGACTTCCCAATTAAAAATGTTTTGTGCACTGTATATGATCTATTGTTCTACGTATCTATATGTATTCTATTATATAGGTTAGTCGTATATAATTTCTCAGTTACCTACCAATCAAATATTTAGATAATTAAGAAATTACGCTTGCATTTTGCTCGCAAATTTAATTTGCCTTCTTTTGCTGATAACACCGCCACATGCCTACCTATAAATATATATAATATAAATATTGTCAGTCTTATTCTTATATAATATTGTATTATATAATTGTATGTGAATTGTATAATATAAATGCTTGTATAAATATTATGGATACCTAGTAAGTATTTATTACTTATAGTAGGTATTTAACATGTACGAAGTGTCGCTGTGCCTAAATTTAGGTACCTGTAATACTTACAAATCGGTGACTTATATGACTTATAATATTATAATGTATAAATGTAATATAGCAAGTATAGGTACATCTATTATTCTATTAAGAGGACGCTATTTTTTTTTTTAAATCAAATTTCGCCGCCCAACAATATAATATTATCAGTATTTTTAAAATGCCGCCCACATACTAAAGTGCAGCTTAAGTGCCGCCCTAGGCGTGGGCCTATGTCGCCTACCCCTTGAGCCGGATTTGGTTGTCTTACAAATGTATAACATGGCAAAAAACTGTTTTACGCGGGATAGAACCACTTACTCCCTAGGTATATATAATAGAATCACCAAAATTCCACAACGCATAAGGAACAACTTTATCTGTGTCGTAGCGTTTTTAATTTTTTGATAGCATTTACCAATAATTTTTAATAATTAAATGAAAAAAACAAAAAAAATCCTATTATTCTCAAAATGATAACTTTAATATTATTTATGTTATCCTAATACAGATAAAGTTGTTCCCCATGTGTTGTGGAATTTTCCGTAATTACTATAAATACCAATGGTGAGGTTCTACCCCGCGCAAAACAGTTTTTGTTATGTTTTACATTTGTAAGACGGAGACAACGCATGCGGGTATTGCGTCCTATTAATTGTATAGGTATAGGACTTATAAATCTTGTCCGGTCGTCCGGACTACGGACGATGATTGACTTATAAAAGACGCACCTATACTTATTTATTATATTGTTATACTCATAACTAGTAAGTAGTCGATAACTTACACGTTAGGATTTAGATCAGGTACGCTAGTAGATAATATTGTTATTAATAGTATAAACTCGCGTGTCAGTTTCACAGAGTTAACCTTAATTTTTCTCTTTATTTTAAAGTTTTCAACGCAAAAACAAAATTCAGACGTGATATTCTGAAAACAAAAAAATCATTCCATATAAAGTCGTTAGTATGTGAATCATTTTATACCTAAAATGTTACGCAGTAGGTCTATTGTTTGCTTATCAATAACATGCGATGTGATGCAATGACGCCCGCAGAGGGGCAAAGGGGCCATTCCCCCCTGATAATTTTTGATTGCATATTTGCATCCACTTTAGTATCAACATCACTGTAATTATCATCGGATTGTAAATATTTATTATATTTTGCCATGGTTGTGATTTTATCCTTGCCGGTGCGTTTGATGTGATGCAAAACTTAGAGAAAATTAATATACAGCTCAGCTATAGCTACTGTCACTGTTCATAAATACGATCAAAAATCATTATAAATTATGTGTATTAAATGAAGTTTTAAAAATTTTATCCGTAGGTTAATTATTCTTTACATTATTTCGATTTTATATTAGATTGAAAGACTCAAGAGTAAGGCGCATTCGATACATAATATGATTAAAATAATTAATAATAAAAAATTTATTAAATTTAATGATTCACTAAAAATTGAATGGACCAATCGTGGGCCACTGAATCTTGTTTAAGGGACCATTAGCTCGCTATTGATGTTTTGTGCACCCCGGCATACCTATATATAGTTTTATATTTAAAAAGTTTTGTTTTCGATACTCTACCGCCATCTGGTGGTATTCATACCAATATCGAAGATATAATATTTATTATTGTATCGTCAACAATACCGTGGTATATGTTAACCTAACATTTTCATACAAAGTACAAACAATCCTTGGTATAGATGATAGGTACTATAATGTTATTACATTTCGCTTGTCATCCACTCTCAGAAATCTGAATACGGCTTTTTTAGCAACATCGTCGATAATATTGTTTGTCATCCAACTAACTAAGTGAACCGTTTTAAGCTTTACTTTTTCGTTGCATTTGGATTTAATTGTTATAAACCATGAAGAAGGCTGAAAAGAAAACCGAGGAAATGGTGAGACTTTTTCGTCAATAATATTATTTTTATTTCATTAGAAACTACCTATTTTGTTAATGTTTTTAATATGACAAATATTATATTTTATTAATTTGTTTTTAGTCCGAAGAGGACAAGAGACTGGAAGAAGAACTTCATATGTTGGTGGACAGAATATTAGTAAGTTATATTGTACTTTATTAATAGGAGGTATTATTGTTTATGTTTAGTTTATCCATATAGCAACATAATGTGTGGTACCTAGGTTGTAATATTTAACTATAGAACTAATCAATAGGTTAAACATATTTGATTTAAACATAATTTGTGGTCTTACAATGATATAAAGTTATTCTTATAAACTGTAACAATTGCCTATTGGTTATTACATTTTAATATCCTACTTTATTTATATAGGTACATGGGTATTGTTATTCATTATATATATTATACATTTTATATACATCCATTGAATTTTGAATTTTTTATTTTTTAGGAAAAAGATGCATCTCTTTATGAACTTGCATTAGAAACTTTACGTAAACTAATTCGTACATCGACAACATCAATGACCAGTGTGCCATTACCATTGAAATTCTTGCGTAGCTATTATGCACGTTTAAAGGAACGATGTGATACCATTGAAACTGATGAGAAAACAAAGGCTTTACTCTGTTCAGTTGTATCCATATTAGCTATGGGACAAGATAGAAACCTAAGAGATACATTACGTTATTGCTTGAGAGCTGGAGAAGTAGATGTTGGTGATTGGGGTCATGAATATGTTAGGTAAGTAAATAATATTGGCATTAGTATAATTATGATTATTATTAATATGAACTCTTAGGTTAATTTTTATTTATTAAAATGTTTTAATTGTGATTTACTTTAATGTAATTTAGACAGTTGGAAGCTGAGATAGCAGAAGAATGGAATAGTGATCAAGAAAATCGAAATAAATTACTTTCATTGATTAAAAAAATTGTGGCTTTTGATATGAAACACAATGCTGAAATTCAAGCTTGTGATTTATTGATGGAAATTGATCGATTGGATCTCTTACAAGTAGATAAATCAAATTATCTAAAAGTCTGCCTGTATTTAATTAAGTAAGTTTTTTTATTGTAATATCCAAATAAATTATACTTAAATATACAGTATAATACTAACAATAAATTATTAATTTATTTGAATTTTAAACCAGTTATGAATAAATAATATAAATAAATAATAATTTTAATTTAATTTTAATACTTAATAAAATTATATATTTTGTTAATTTTATCAGTTGTTCAATTTACGCTGTCGAACCTGAACGAACTAATATTTATAATGAAGTAATGAAACATTATTTGAATTTTGAAGAATACCCAAGAGCATTATGTTTGGCTATGTCTGTTAATGATACAGATACAATGACGAAAATATTTGTTGCATGCCAGGATCCGTAAGTTTTTTTATATCAATATATTATTCTCAAATAATTATTTTGTATTAGTGGGTTATCACAAACCACATACCTAATACTAGAATAAATTACAAATACAAAATAGATATAATATATATGAAGTGGTACAATGTCAAAACACAATATTCGTTTTAAACAATTTATTCATTTAAATTAAAGAGTGGTTTCCTAAAATTTTCTATGACCCTGTTCTCGTGTGTTGTACACATTCAACACACCAGATTTTTGCAGCACTGTTAAAGATTATGTCTAAGAAGTAGCAATCACTTGACGTATTTAACATTATTTTAAGAAACAACAATTATTTGTGTGTTAAATTGACACTTGTACATACCCATTTTATACACATCTAAAACAACTAATTTTGTTGTAAAATCCATGTTAAAATCAACACAGTTTTAAGGTAAATGGAAAATAAGTCCTTAAAGACTAAAATGTGATTACATTTAGATGGAGTTTGTGAAAAAGGGCTCTAGTTAGTTCTTAAAAATTAAATATACTTCTGTTTTGTAGATAATTTTAGGCCGGATCGACTGGACGTGGCACTGCAGTTTAGCTATCTCGATAGATAATATTATTGAGAATAAGATTGCCAAATATCAGTGCCACCAGTCAATCTAGCATAAAATTATTTTCAAAACAAAAGTATGATATTTAAATTTTAAAAACTGACTTGTGCCCTTTTTCACAACACCGTCTATTTGTACTTCTGTGTATATCTTTTTTTAATGTAACATGTAAAATGTAACTATATACCCGTAACGTAAAAATAATATTTTTATTTACAAATAAAAAAATAATTTAAAAATGTACAATTATGACTTTATTAGCGGCAACTTTTTCCGGCATTAGTTTTTAAGTAGCGCTTGGTATTCTTGTAGCTGTGATAATGGCTATGTAATGTCTATTTGATATACTTTTGTATATTATATTAATGTCCTTACTTTTGTGCTGAACAGAGTCGTACGAAAGCAATTGGCATATATGCTTGGACGGCAGTATGTTGGTTTAGAATTAAATGATGAGCCTAAGGATAAAGCAGATCTTACTAATATTATGTCTAATTCTCACATCAACGAACATTTTAATAGCTTGGCAAGAGAAGTAAGTCTTTCAAGTTAACATTTTTAATTAGGAATGGATAAGCATTGCTATGAATGTTTTTATTTATGCTGTTAATATAATTATTTTAGTTGGATATATTAGAACCGAAGACACCAGATGATGTGTATAAAACTTGGTTGGAAGGTTTAGTTTTACGTCCATCATACAATTTAGATGTGCCTGTAGACTCAGCACGACATAATCTTGCATCAACTTTTGTTAACGCTTTTGTCAATGCTGGATTTTCTAGAGACAAATTGGTGTCTGTTGAAGATGGCAACAAATGGATGTATAAAAATAAACAACATGGTACATTTCTGGAATTTTCTGCATAAATAAACTGATCATGAAAATGTAATTTGAAAGTGCTGTGTTCATTCAATGTGTGTACATTTTCAGGAATGTTGAGTGCAGCTGCTTCCCTTGGACTTATTCATTTGTGGGATGTCCATGGTGGGTTAACTCCAATTGACAAGTATCTTTATACATCTGAAGAATATATTAAAGTAAATATTGAGTTTTTATATCTTGTTATAAATTAATCATTTTTCTTTTGTAACCACCTATAATGATTAGGCTGGTGCTCTCCTTGCTTTGGGAATTGTAAATGTTGGAGTACGCAATGAATGCGATCCAGCTTACTCACTTTTATCTGATTATGTTTTACACGAGAGTGTTTTACTTAGAATTGGAGCTGTCTTAGGTAACTTTTTTATTTTTATAAATGTTATAAGTGTATATACAAGTGTATATCATATAATTTGCTTAGGTTTGGGACTTGCCTATGCTGGTACAAGACGACAAGATGTTATAACATTATTGTTGCCAGTTATGTCCAATAATAAATCTACACCAGAAGTTGTTGCATTGGCTGCTCTTTCTTGTGGAATGATTAGTGTAGGGGCTGCTAACCAAGATGTTATATCCACAATTCTACAAACTCTGGTGGATTTACCTTCTACAGAACTACAAGATGGCCATTATTCAAGATTTTTACCGCTTGCTCTTGGATTATGTTATCTTGGTATGGCTTCAATAAAATTTAGTCTACCCTTAAAGTACATAAATCTATAAATAATATTTTTACAACTTAAAGGTCTTAAGGACAAAGCTGATGCACTTGATGGGGATTTGAATGTATTAGCTGATCCATTTAAGTCCATGGCTAAAATGACAGTCAAAATGTGTGCTTGTGCTGGCTCTGGTGATGTACTGACTATTCAAGAGTTATTACATATATGTAGTGAACATTATACACCAGCTCCAGTAATTGTTAATTTAATAATTATTAGTTATTACTACTTATAAACTCTTATAAGTCTGTAAATATTTAATAATGATGTAATTTGTTTTTTAGAAAGAAGAAGTTTCTAAAAAACAAAGTGAAAAAAAAGATAAGGATAGTGACAAAAAAGAAACTACTACGTCTGCAGAAAAAGAAAAGGAGAAAGAAAAAAACAAAGAGACTGCTAGTAAGGACCTTTCAACCATGCAAGCTGTTGCAGCTTTAGCTGTAGCTGTTGTAGCTATGGGAGAAGATACTGGATCAGAAATGTGTACCAGAATTTTTGGACAATTAGTAAGACATTTCTATATACAATTAGAAATCATAGAGCTGTATTTAAATATAATTTTATTATTTTTAGGGTCGGTATGGTGAACCACCTGTAAGAAGAGCTGTTCCATTAGCAATTGCGTTGTTATCTATATCAAACCCTCAAATGAATATCATCGATGTGCTAAATAAATACTCCCATGATTTAGATGAAGAAGTAGCACATAATGCTATATTTTCAATGGGTTTGGTTGGAGCTGGTACTAACAATGCTAGGTAATAAAAAAAAAAAAAATATAAATAAGTAGGTATAAAAATGCAGTCTGATAAAATCTAATCTATAAGATTGTCTCAAAATAATTTAATACCAATTTAAATTTACAAAAATTTGTTTTTGAAGTAGAACATAAAGTCAAACAATGATAAAATATATAACCAATATGTCAAATCCTCCTGTGGCATATTTAGGAATTTTTTATGGGGAAGGTCCAGATAATTTTCAGAAAACAGCCTCGGGGGGCAAAGCCCCCCATACCACCCAATTACTCTTTATTAAATAAATATACCATATTTATAAGATGATATAAAATGTTTGAGTTTTTAATTATTAAATAATAATATGTACAAAACAAATTTAAATAAAGCGGGTATGTGGATGTCGCTCTGCTGTATAGTAGGTTACAAGTGGGTCAATGTATAATGGATTTTATTAAACTCGAATTCAATGATATAATATTATTGATAAGAAAAACGGTTCTGAGCGGAGACGGTTTGTCAGTCTGGATATTTTATATTGTTATTATTTATTATAGCCTGTATGTTGAATTAATATTAAAATATTTTTTTTATTTTATTCGTTTCTATAGTGATAAACAAAGCGTTAAAAATTAAAATCCTATTTTTAAGTGGTTTTTCGTATTTTTCTGTGGTTTTTCCTGCGGCATTAATTAACTATTGAGAAAATCAAAAAATGACCTCCTTAAAGTAACATCTTGATCCAATTTGCTAAAAGATTAGGTACATAGTATTGAAATCTATACTAAATCTACTATGTAAACATTTTTTATGCATACAAAAAAAAAAAATAAACACCATTGTAAAACCACTAGCATCACATTATTGCTCCGCTTAAAATCTAATGTAGTTATGTTATAACTTATAACTTTTATAAAAATATTTCCTTAAGGTTTGAGAATTTTAAGGTTGAAAAAGATCTCTCTGGAGTGGCTGTAGATACTGGCAATGTTCAAAACTACAAAATATTTGAACTAAAAAATGAACTCTGTATTTTTAAACCATTTTTGGTACCACTCATAACAAAAAAAATTTTTATTCTTATAATTACTCAAAAATCATAAAACAATGTGAATGCATTTTATCTATGCATCTATTGTTAACTTAACTCTATTGTAAGTAAGTTTGGTATAAATCATGACGTAACCAGATTGTGGCCCGCGCATGTGCAGTCTTATTATTCTGTTAGTACACTACAGACTACTGGGCAATCACAGCAGTCCTACCGTTCCGAGCCTACGCAATTTTTCCAAACTTATTTGGAATAGAGTAGAGAATTTGTGGTTTATAGAAGAAACACAGTATTAATTAAATTCATTCACATTACAACTACTTTTATGTTTATATTTTTAAAATTATTGATTTTATTGTTTTTAAACTTATTTTTTTTTTTGTCATTGTAAAACTCATGAGTTTATATAAATAATAATAAATTTGAAAATGTTCAGGTTAGCTACTATGTTGCGTCAGTTAGCTCAATACCATGCTAAAAACACTGGTCATTTGTTCATGGTGCGCATTGCCCAGGGTTTGACACACATGGGTAAAGGTACGCTATCATTGTCGCCGTTCCATACTGACAGACAAGTAATGAATCCTGTGGCTGTATCAGGTCTTCTTATCACACTATTTAGCTTCTTGGACACTCGTAACAGTAAGTCCATACTTTTAATAACATAATATTGTGGTATTTTTCATATATGTTAACATGAGTTATAATTTAAAAAAATTATTTACATATATATATTAAAATATTTGTTGTCCTCTAGTTATCTTAGGTAAGTCTCATTACTTACTTTACACTTTGGTCGTTGCTATGTACCCAAGATGGCTGGTGACTTTGGATGAAGACCTTGAGCCACTCCCTGTATCAGTTCGAGTTGGTCAAGTAAGTTTTTTTTACATTATAGTAGTCTTGTTTTATCCTCAATTGTTCAATGCATGCACTCCATCCCAGATAGAAATATATTTAAATTAAAATTATAAGGATGTAGTATTTCAAACATATTGTTCGTGGGTTAAAATCCAAGACTGTATATTTTAATCTTTTGACTTTGATATATTTCTTATGATTATAAAGGGTCTATGGCTATTTATGATTAGCATAAAATAATGGTAAATATTTAATTGAATTGATAAACCATTGCATTTTGTAGGCTGTTGATGTCATTGGAAAAGCCGGTACCCCTAAAACAATAGCTGGAGTACATACCCACACGACACCAGTTCTATTGGCAGTAGGCGAAAGGGCAGAACTCGCTACTGATGAATACAAATGTCTTACACCTGTCATGGAAGGATTTGTTATATTGCGTAAAAAGCAAGAAAACGAGTAATTTTTTTTTTTTTTTTCATTTATATATATACTTCTTTTTTTACACAAATTAGTTATGTGTGTCAATAAAAATTAATATTATTTGTAAATAATAAATCATAAATATTAATATTTATAATAGATTTTTAAATTTATTGTACCTTTTCTCATTTTTAGTATTAGTTATATCAACTACTGTGATCATCACAAGTATTACAGACCAAAAAGTTATTATAATGAATGGTTTTGTGACAAAAGTCTGTTTTTCAATCAAATTTCTGATAAAACAAATGCCTTCTGAAATTGGGAAATAGTGATTTACCGCATATCTCCAACCAAATAATTCACATGTGGGCCACCAAAGTCCTATGAGAAAAAAAAAATAAGATTTTTAAAATTATTATTGTTATTGATAATAATAATGTAGGACCTAACCTGAGACGTAGACGCATATTGTGAATTTTAAGTACAGTATTACTGTAATACCGAAATGATTTTTTACAACTGAACATAAGATATATCCTAAAAAAATTAATATAAGAATATTATTTTAGTTTTATATTTCAATGGACAGTACCAAAAAATAAATATACGCATACATGTACGAATAGTTTTCACCATATCTGTTTAAGGTGTTATAACTTATGCTGTATACTATACATTAGTGGGAATCAAGGAAAACAATTGTTGTATATATAAGTAAACTGGATAAAATATTTATTACAAACTGGCAGTCGTCTGAAATTACTGAAGCGAATAGACGATAAGTATTGAGTTATAAAATAACTATTATCAACAAAATGCATTTAATAATATTTCAGTATAAAACACTTGTATTGACTGACACTGAAAATTCCTGTACATTTATGTACAGAGTGGTTCATTTTACACAAGTTTTCAGTAAATTAAAAAAAATAAAATTACAAATTTAATTTAATTGTGTTTCAAAAATTTGAAAATGTACATTTTTTAACGAATTTTGCTGCGATTTAATATTTATACGATAACCAAATCATAGATTGTCAGATTGATCTAATGTGGTTAGTTTTGGTTAAGGTTTGTTCACGGATCATTGTTGTATAGAATACTGTGGGTCTGTTAAACATTGTATATTTTCACGGTTTTACGACAAAATTGCCTAAGTCGAACATCTTAACATACGTACAACTTCTAAATGTTATATACTTATATCTAAGTAGTAAGTTATAATCTAATTACCTAAGTGTATTCCGCAGACGCTCACAAGCAACAAACCCAAAAACACGTAGTAGAGATGTGTGCTGATAATATCGTATAGGAAGTGCACGTGTACGACCATAAACGCGTTCCAGACGACGGCAATCGGTACCTGAACGATAAGACGTGCCAGATATGACGTCCTACCGTCGTAATAACAGTCTTCGCCTGTGACCTGCTGTAGCCGAACGGCGATTGCTCCGTGAAAAAAGAATGCCAAACTAATATAATATGCACACACATAATATTATTATTATAATATGAGAGCGGTGTAGCACAATTTGTCTTTAGGGATACGAATATACAATATAATTTTGAACACAACGCGCAGGTATGATAATTAATATGTATATTATATTGTATACTTGCAGCGTCGATCTCGGTGCCTCGGGAAAATAGAAGAGAGAGAGAAAGATTAAATGCCCGCGAATAGGTACTTCCTGTCTTGTACATTTTATGTACGTATCTAACTACCTTTCTGTTGTCAGTCGTGGGCCATTATTATATTATTTATATTATACATTTTTTGGCTACATGTCTAGTCACCGAGGTTGAAAAATAACTATTTGTAGGTATATAATATGTGTGTATAGGTATTAATTAATTTTATTTTTATAATATGTACGTACCTATTAGCTATAGGTATAATAACAATAACATTAACATTTATTCAATATAAAAATATATAATGACACACAATATATTAGGTAGATACTTAAAGTATTTCGAAGTTATTTATTGTCCTGTAAATACTAAATACTAAATAGCTAGTAGACTTAATACCTAATTGCCAAAACGGTTTTAAAAACCGAGTTTTGGGTCTTGGTAACTCGCCTATTATAAACGATGGGTTTTACACTCAAATATAAAATGCTGTACTTATGTTACAATGTTACATACTTACATAATATAATAACACGGAACAATTTCACTTTTCATTTTTTTTTTTTTTTTAAACAACAAATAAAATGTAGGCCCCTGACTCGGCTGATTGTCCTAATTTCAAAATAGCAGGATATGGCCAAGCACAACAGGTGACCCCCCTCCCTACGCACGTCTCATATGTAGATAAGCTTCGTCCTATAGAATATAGATAGGACAGACAGGTTGTTATACTTACATGACAATCAGTCCTGAATTAACAAATCGTCCGTAAATAGGATATTCGCCGTTGGCATCGTACGTAATGTTCTGTGAAAACTATAGATAAAATAAAAGTTCTATATAAATTTAAACCTCAGCTTAGTATACAAGACGTGTACAAAATACAAGTATACAACCAAGTACTAGTCACTAGTCAGCAATGTCACCTTTAAAGAATCATCATTGATGTCCGTAACGTATTCCGTCATCATGTTGTGCGCGTAGTCCGATAGAAATTGTTTATAGAGTTCCGTTAGTTGATCTTTTACGACAGCAGATTTTCGCCCGTCTATAAATTATAATATATAGTAAATATGTACTTTTTTATTCCTTGTGATGTCATTACATGGGGCTGAACTGTTTTTACTGTTTTTGACTATGTAAGTAGGTTGTAGGTATGTTATTACTAATTAGTAATTAATAATATAGGGTCTAGGGATTTAGACTATTTGTATATAGCTAATATGATCAAAATATTGTTAAATAGGTACCTATTTGGTGTCATTTCAGTTTATAATAAAGGGAGCACAAGTTTTGACTGGCCATATTTTAACTTAAAAAAACCGCTCGCAAGCACACATTAATATATTAATATGTTCCTTTTCTTTACACACACACATACACACTATACATAACAACTTCCGTGCACATCCCTAGTAATTACTAATTTATCATCGTGACAATAATTTCATAGTACAGAATCTAATATTTTATTAACAAAATGAATGAATATAACAATGTGTGAATTAATAATATCGAGATACATTAATTGGGATATCGATTATAAGTCTTCTTGTATAGGTTCCAAAATCAATATATGAACATTTTGAATCGCCAATTTTAAAATAATTATTTAAACATTGTTTTTAAATTGGAAATTTTATTGAAGTACTTGTACAGTTCACAATATTTGACGTTTTCATACTAAAATAAATACCTATTTGAGGACAGCAAATTTTTGTACGATGAAAAACTTCATCAATCGAAGTTGGGCTATTTTTAATATTATTTACGCTTAAATCTTCAGGTTCGTCTTCTTATTTTTCGCCATATTTTATAATATTCTAAACTGTACTTATAGACGTATAGTGCTGCAGGTAGCCTTTATTTTTCATAAAAATAGCATCAGCTTTATATTATTAATTTTTATAAATTAATCAAAATGATGCGTTATTTGTACGATACGTTATGATCACGATAAATGCACGTTATCAAAAAAATAACAAAATATTCAAATTTGTTTGGTGTTTTGGTGTTGTTAGTTGTTAAATTGCAGTAGGTACCTACATATTTATCTGACTAATCAATTTTTCAAACTATTATAAAAATGATGCAATTGTAATAAGTCCCGGACGGCCGGACCTATTTATTACTTGATAGCTATAATAATTTACATAATGATTTTCGAGTAGGCAACATAAAATTGTTTTTATAATATAATAATAAACTTTATAAGTAGGTATATAAACTTATGGATTTTATTTTAGTTTTTAAATAAATAGGTACCTACCTCCTAACTACGTGTCTATTATATATTTAAAGAACTGCTTTATAATATTATTTTTTTAGTGTACCTAAACGTGATACTTTAGAAGCTTTGGAGACCCCTGCCCCTTACATTAAAGTCTACTGCTCGTTTTATACATAAGTGAATATTGTATTATACCGCCATACCGGTCATGTTCATTGTGATTATTATCTGACTATTTTCAAAATCAGCGTTGTTTTTTATTTTTCTTTCGATTCGCCGTCGCAGAGCCATTGTATAGTTTTTATCAAAGTACAGTAAGCACTGACTCCTTCCCACATCAGCATCTTCGAATAATTTCTGTAATCATATAATTTATTTGATGATTTTTAAGTGTACATCTAGATACGTAATAATTAATATAATGTGATTAACAATTAATAATAATGAAACTATGTATGTACTCTAATTTAAATATGTTATAAAATATATATTATTTTATATTTAGACAAAAGCCAGTCTCAATTAAGTTTCAGTCCGTCATGACTGTGCGTTCTATAAACAGTGTTTTTAAATACTAAAATCTTACTGATTCACAATTAAGTTGAACGATATTATAATATCAAATGATCTACACCAGGGTAGGTACTGCACTACTGCTGCTTTTCCAAATAATAATTGTAGTTTAAGTGTTTAGAGCAGGGGTCTCCAACCTTTTTTACGGCGGCCAAAATTGAGATACGCTTTGGCATCGCGGGCCAACATCTTTAGAGGAATAGATCGGTTAAGAAATTGAAGAATAGATAAGATTTATTTAGAAAAATTAATGTTTGTTTATACACTTTTTTATTTTATAATGAGTTTTTCTATTATAAGTTAGTGTTAGTACTTAGTACCTATATAGGTATAAATGATTATTATAAGCTGTTACGAAGAACACCAAAAGAAAATAACTTATTGAATTAATTAAATAAAATTAATTAATTATTTTTTCTTTTGGTGTTATTCGTAACAGCTTATAATAGTCATTTAATCAAAACATTAATTAGCTTGGCGGGCCAGTGAAAAACCCTTGGCGAGCCGGATTCGGCCCGCTGGCCGTAGGTAGGAGACTTCTGGTTTAGAGAGTATTATCAATATTCTATCTTTGGTTTGGATCAAAATAATACTAGGTACCTATATAGAAAGTGTATAGGTACATGATAATTTATAAGTTTTTACTATGATTTCATATAAAAAGTAATTTAAATTAAAAAAAGCGGGTAAGTGGGTGTCGCTCTGCTGTACAGTAGGTTACAAGTAGGTCACTGTAATGGATTGTGTTAAATTTGAATTCAATGATGATATATTATCATTACGCGTATAAGAAAAACGATTCTGGGCGAAGACGGTCAGTTAGTCTATGATATTACTAAGTAGGTACCTATATAATAATATGATATTATTGTGAATATATTTATTTATATATACAACCTATTTATGTGGAACCTCGTTTTAAATTTTCAATCCTTAGCTATAAAAGTTGAATATTTTATAAATTTTTAACTACAAAATAATTATTAAATTTTATATTTTAAAAATATTTCGTCAAAAATCGAATTTCAAATGCACATAAAAATTTAATTCGACTTTCTTGTAGACATTTTTTTTTTTTTATAAAGGTAGAAAAACTTATGATGAATATTGTTCACATTTTCAAATCTTAGATTTAAAAAGAAAAATTTTTATGAATTCTAACTCAAAATAATTTTGTTAGCATTTGAACTTTATATGCTTATAAAAAAATAATTGTGACTGGATTTTTAATATTTTTAAAATGTCATTGTAACAATATATTAAGAGCCTTGTATTCAATTTTCAAGGTTTTTTACTTCACAAATAAAATTTATTGACATTCATAAAAAAAAAAAAACTAAAAAAATATATCGTGTATGTGTGATGTTACTATTACAATTTGTAATATCATACTGTTAAAGTGTTCACAAGTTCATTATACAGTGCATTAACAAATACTCAGGAAACTAACACAAATTGGAGTTTAATCCAAAAGTTAGCTGTATAAGTTATATACACGTTATTATACTGCCTATAGACAGTGAACAATGCCCACACTGGTACCTATAAACAATATATTATCATGGCTCGTGTGTGTTGGTAGGTCATAAGTATAAAAACTATTTCACTGACCACAGGGAAAAACAATTTTAAGTGACGACTGATGAACATATTACTCATAGGTTCGATCGTCTCATTATTGTAGTCACCCAAATCTTCGTTATGCACCATTATAAACACGTTTAGTTTTGGGTACGCCGAAAACGACCAGTGCACGGCCAATGGAAACAGAATTACGCACGCAAATGCAGAAAATGATAAGCTGTAAACATACGCAAGAACACAAACATTTATTTATTATTATTCGACTTCTGTCAATAATAATTATACTTAATTTATACTTCTGTATACAGAATAGAATTACTAATTACTAGCTAAAAATACCAAAATATTGCGACAAAGCATATTATTGTTATTATGTCGATATGAGCTAGCGAATGTAGTTGTTTTAATTCTTAAGCCGTTAACCTGTTCATTTCTAAAAAAAAAACATAGGTAAATGTTGTTTAATGGATAATGCTTTAACAAAATATAATATTATAGCCTATAGAATTTACAAAGTAATATTAAAAAAATACGAATAAATTATTCAAATGATTATTTATTTTTATTTTGTATCGTTTGGACCTTCACTTCCACGAATCTATACGATTTCGTCAGTTTCGATGTGTTGAAAAAATGTAAAAGCCTTCCGGTATATGTGTTGCCGACTATTGAACCATTTATTATAACTATAACTATAACTGGAAATATAACGATGGGGGTATCAGTAAGAATTATTTTTTATTAATTACTATTATTATTATTATTGTTATTATTATTATTATTATTATTACTACGATTGTTGCAGTCAGGTAGTAGAAATCGTTAATAATTATGTTTAAAATTCGAATGTCTTACATAATATGCTAGGTAATAATATTATATACGATATTATAAAAATGAACCAGAATAATTCTCCCGCGTTACCTGCAACTCCTATATATATTATTATATACATCGTTTATTATCGTTGAGCATGCATTAGCCGCACCCAAGTTGCATGTGTAGACAACGGATTGCGTATTTGGCATATTAACATATAATATATCAGATTACTCGTGTAAAGTATATGTGTTATTTGGAATTGTAGAAAGATCGAAATTATCCAACGTTTAATAAATAACGTGTGATGCACTGCAACTGCTGTGGAATGTAAGTGGGCTATATAAATATTATGCATATTATATTCAGTTGTACTGGCCAAATACCGGCAACGTAGGTACCTATCACATATTTTAAAATAATTTATATATGTAATATGTATATATATATAGGTTAGGTTAGGTTATATATATGTAGGTATATTAAATTATTACCTTCATACTTGATATATAATATTATATCACAAGCGTTCCATTAAAACTCAAAAGCACTAATTTCTAACGTCCCCTTGTCTAAATTTTACCGGAAAGCAAAAAAAAAAATGTTTAATCATACGCGGTTTCCTAGAGGTTTAACTGATATGTATTCAATCAATGAGCAGTTGCAGACATCGTGTAATATTAAAGATTATATTTTGAAGAATAATAATTAATAATATAAGTAAAGAAAAATATTATATATTTTTAAATGTAGGTATGTCACAAACTTAATTCCTTTTAGTTGGACAACCACAGTATAATATTTTCACGACGGTTATGACTGTTATAACTTATGAGCTTAACAATGTTGCACTTTTTATTGACAACTACATTGCAGAGAGTGTCTTAGTGTCATACGGTCGCCATAAACCATATTAGGAGATCAGATAAACCAAGAAGAACGGATATTGTTACGATTGCCAACAGGGGCGTCATAATTTTCAGACAGTTTAGATGATTTTGTAATTTTGTTTTTAACAGTATATAAAATTGTTTAGAAATACTGCTTGGGGGCGGCCCCTAGACCCCTCTCCCCCTGGAAACTCCCCTGATTGCTGAAAATCTCGATATAAGTAACTGTACTAATAAATATCTTATTAGTTATTAGGTACCTTCAAATTTTGATGTTTAGTATTATTGTAATATTAAAAGTGATTTATGAAATCGTGCAATGCAATAGGTACATACGTACAGTACATATTACATTGCGATTAGCCGTTTATGAGATCCTGCTTACAACACTAAATTAAAATTGTGGATACCTACTTAAATTTAACTGAATAACCTATATTCAAAAACATTATGATTTTATGACGTACCTAACGTGAATATAAACCACCATGATACTCAAAGCATCAATAACGTGTAGCTGGAGGCAGCTGTAGTATATTATATGTATACCGGGTGATCAACAAGGTTTTTCTAAAAAAAAAAATAATATTTTTTTATTTTTTACATTTTTTTGCTCCTTATTTCAAATTAGAACCTTATTTTAGTACTTTGATATACAAAAATAAAATTTTGGATGAGTGTTTTATGAGTTCTATCTTATAACTCGATAAGTGTTTAAAGTTTTTTTGAGCAGAGTGGAGAGTGGAGTGGTACAGAGTTTTTAAATACGTATAATAATTATAAGTTATAACTAATAATCTAATTTTCTGAAATTTGATTTTGATAGATCTTAATACTCTCTTCGATTATGAAGATAAAAATGTATGAAAAAACGTTTGTTTTTTGAAATACTTAATAAGTGTCTTACGTTAAATGGATCACCCAGTATTTGTGTGCGTGGCACAAAATCAAGATTATTTTCTTACAAACATTTAACACGGTGATTAGAATCGGCGTAGATATATAATTGCAATGACATCGCATTTATAAATATAGGTATATAAATAGGTGTTAACTTATATAATACTAATATTTTATTAAGTTAATATCGTTAAAGGACGCTTACGAATACATTCTGATCAAAGTCCAAATGTTTTTTAGTATTAGTGCCTGTAGTACGCTTTTTTGTTTTTTGGGTTCACTGAGTTCCTAAAATCAACAAACAAAATGGTGAATTTATTATTTCAACAAAATAATTCAAAACCTATTTGTTAAAATAGTTATCATTATTTTTGTAGACATCAAAATTCATAATAATGCATGTTCGATGTTCGCCTGCCTACGAAATTATTTTATCATAATACTTATAATGGTTATTCTTATAAAACACACAATACCCGTTGGCAGAAATGGGGGGGGGGGGGCTTAAGAAGGCTTAGCCCTCCGCTCACATTGATGTTAACAATGTTAGTCCCTTGCCATTTTAATGGATTTCCGCCTATGAGTCGATAACCATGGCCATCTCTCTATTATGCCATTAAAAAGTGTGAATAGTAGGTACTTAATTAATTTAATTTTTATGTTTGTAAGTTTATTACGCCAATAAACCAAATAAAAATGTAAACAAAAACGGTATATAAAATATTAATACATCAAGTCATTGGCATAATGATATAATACTACTGGGCCAGGGCCTAATAAATACATCTGATTTTAGGGGATACACATATTAATTTTACTGGTATACCTTTGGGTATACCTTTGGCAAAAAAAAACCTGTGAGGGCTGTAACACCCAAAATATACACCCTCTTTTATATACCACATACCTTACACATTAATATTTGACACACATTTGTCATTCAGGGACACACATTGATTTTCAAGGGACACAGTATTTTAGCCCCGCGGGTACTGTCTATTGCCATAAAAAATATATATTACCTATATATTACATACCATTATCTATAATACCGTCTAATATTTATTGATTTTTTTCTGATTTTAATACTTAATGTATACATTTTAATATTTACTGTATTGAACGTGGAACTTAGTAATGACGTATATTGGTGCGAAATACGATCATTAAAGATCGATAATCTCCTGATTCTTTTTTCCGACTTAAAAATAAACATATAGGTATGGTTAATTATGGTGTACATGAAATAGACACTTAAATAATTATAATTGTATGTGTTACAGTATTCCTGTGCAGTTTATCTTTGGCGAATATTATTGCTGCAAACAAATCTTCTACGCAAGACGTTTTAAATTTTTCCATAAGATTTTTTGTAGTGTCTTCTCTTATAATTTTTCCATTCATCAATATTCCAATCTGGTTTTAGTTAAAGCCTTGTTAGTTGTAATAATGTCGTTTTAGGTGAAAAATAACAAGAACATTAGTCATTACGTGCGTAACTGCCGTTTCCATAAAGCAAAAATTATTGGAAGCCGATACGATTATTGTACATTTTCTGGATAAGTTAATATATGTTAAAAGTGTCCAAATACTAGAACATGTAAAAAATATGAACACATATTTACATAATGAAACTAGAAGGACAATAATATGAACAAATCTAGAGACCCTACATATGCGGAGAACATAATATTATATTTTATAGCATAGATGAGTAAATATTATTTAAACATAATTTTCGTTTTATTTGTTTTGCAATCGAGAAAAAATGTATAGGTACTCGAATATAGTTCGTTGCTTACTTGCTTATCTTTTTTAATTCACAGACTTGGAGTCTATACGGTCTACCTCTTTATAGTACATGGCCGCAAGGTGGGTTGCCAAAATATGGTCGATCGCGGGCGGTTACAAAGACTATCGTATTTATTTGTATAATATTCTGCGATAATACTGAATGTTGTTGTTATGACTAATAAATTGTCACTCGCAGATTATTTACATCTTAAAGAACAGCTAGTGTCGACAAATTTAGTTTTTTCAAGTTGATTTTTAAAATAAAATGTCTGTAAACAAATCTTCAAGGAAATTTCTGGCTTCCCCCGCCATATAAATTACTCGGGTAAATTATTATTATGTTTTGCGCCTCTGCAGGGCCTTGGACTAATAATGTTCGATAACTAAATCCGTGCGGTGCAAATATTACCTTAAGGCAAGATTAACACATAATATACCTACGTATGATCCAAACCAGTATCCTGCTACCGTACGACCTGATAATATTTCTACGAGAATGTAATACGTTAACCCAATAATGTACACAACCTGTTAGTTTGAAGGAATATCACGTAATCGTTCAAACAACCGTAAAGTATTTAAGTATATATTATTTAATAATAGAATTTTTCAAGTTGACCGGAAAGATCTATAATTGTATAAATTATTACGTACGTTACCTATATAGTACTAGTACTGACTGCTAACCTCTTGGATTTACTAGTAATTAGGAAATGTGCTATGTTAATGCTATGTACGTTGTGTTAAATATATAGTTTAGAGAACAGTTAACATAATATTTATATTGATTATATGCTTAAGTTTTGCCCGCGGTACAACAAACATATTAATTCATCATTTGATGATATTATGATAATGTAAAAAGGAGTGAAACCACCATATAGAACGATAAAAAAGAACTTATAATATAATTAATATTAGACATAGGTACAAATTACAAATAATACTGTCATACTGAAGTACGGATCGGTATTGACATGGAAAGAAAAAAAGGGTTCAACATTAGCTATAATATATATTATATGGTTTTAATAATAATATATTATATTATATTATTTAAATATATTTTAATATATGGTTTAATTAGGTATATATTATTATGTTGCAGCATAGGAATAGTTAGGGGGGCTAGGGAGGCTTAGCCCCCTAGTTCGAATAATAGCCTCCCACGAGTCGTTACATATCTGTCCCTGGAAATGCTAAGCCCCCCCCAAAAAAAAAAAAAAAATTAACCACCCTACGCCTATGTTTGCAGCTTTAATAAGGCTATTTTCTTCTTTATAATAATTTAAATAATGACATTGTACATAATATTATGACAAATGTAATTAAAGAACTTATCGTGTACGTGGATATAATTGCTTTATACAGAGATCATAAACAGTTTAATGTACCTACCTAATAATTAATATATATATATGTAACCCAGTTAACACCATATTGATGATTGCAAAGGGGATAGTGGGTCGTCTTATGGGACATCATCATCATGTGTATTAAAGAACAATCTACATATATATTAGATATAGTCATATAGATACGATTTAAGCAACATACATAATCCGCTCAAGTATATATAATGAATAATAATAAACGATTCTTGATACATGTAACAACAATAATGCATAGTACAATGAAAAAGGTTAACCTACTTTTTTAACGTTACGGAGTCCATGCCAGTAGTGATGTCGTCTAAAATAACAACTTCGGGATCGTGTAGAATTGCTAACACCAGAGATAAAACTTTCTTCTGGCTTAATCTTGAGAACATAATATTATATTAGTTAATAGTTATATAACATACGATAAAACCAATAAATTAATAATTATAATTTATGGTAGGTACCGTCCTATCCACCTAGTAAATGGTTGTTAAATAATTATTAGTATTTAGTATTTAGTATCTATTAGAATTTAGACAGATATGAATATATGATTAACAGTTCATATCTATATGTAAATTTATTAAAATTAAAATTATATTTTTAAGTAATTGCCTGTATAGTGTATATGTTACGGGTAAAGTACAAAATATGGTTAGTGTTCACATTATCCGGGTAATGTGTACACTATACCTGTACCTATTGGATAAAGTAAAAATACTATTTATAAAACGTTTATTTCGTACTTTACTCGGGTATTAATTTACACATTATCTACGACTGAGTGGGTAAAGTACTTTGATAAAATGTATACGATAAAATAACGATTGTAGATAAATGTTTATGAAGAAACACACGGAATAATATTTAATACGTCTATAAGTGATTATCAATATTACGAACTCGGTAATAAAAATGGCACTCTTCATCAACTTTATTCCAGACATCAATTTACTGTATGCTCTGAACCATTAATAGATATTTTAGAAGTTTTAGCCACAAAAAAATCTTTGCTTGAAATAGCTAATGAACAATCTTTTTCCGGTGGTCAAGGTTTTAAGAAGTGTTTATGTAAAACTAAATGCTTAACAAATAAATGTAAATGCAAATTCGGGGGAATACTTTGTAATTCTAAATGTCATCCAAACTCAAATTGTTCTAATAAATAATTGTATTTCGCTTTTAAATTTTAATTAAGTAAATAGTAAAATTGTTCAAATATATCATTTATAGTTTAATACTAATAATAATAAATAATTTTTTTTTGAATTAGTATAATTTGGTTTTTGCTACTAGAAAGACTTTGTATAATCTGTACCATTTTAAGTGTTTGATGCGTTGGTCATGTTGTACCGACGTTATAAGTTTACGGTTATAGTTATACGAATACATTATCCACAGCACACTGGATAATGTATACATTACACTGTTCGTATGGATGAGGTTCACATTACCCGGGTAATATGTACACTAACCGTTTTTGTACTTCACCCGTAACATATACACACCACATGATAAAGGTAAATGGTAAAAGTGTGTTTTTGTACATACAATTATGTAGACTACATTTTAATTTATCATAATTATTTACTCACACGAATTAAGATTTATAACTTCTATTTTGTAATTGTAATTATTTAAGTTGTAATTAGTAATTTAGTACGTATACTATATTACCTATTTACTGTTATTCAGTTATTGTATATAGTATATAAGTACATTATAAAAAATGTAAGTATCAGAAATAAATATATGCATTTTTGTATGCATACAAGAGCAATATAATAATAGTTTATATTTTATGCACTCCAATATGGAACATCACTCAAACCCCCTCATCGCTCAACTTCACACCAACGCCCTTCCAGACAACCCAGCCAGACGCCTCAAACGTGAATGGCCCAGAGATCTTCTCAACGCACATTAAACTCAACGTGTTTATTACTATCTCTCCCTAAATTACCACCCACGTAGGAATTTCTAATGTGAAACTCCTACTCATTGTCTTTTTCTCACTGCCTCATTTTATATTCTTTCATTCAAATTTACTTATTGTACCATTTTAGTATAGATTGTAAATTTTCACAAATAAACGACATTTAAAAAAAAAAAAAAAATAAACAAAATTTGAATAAATTATGAAATAACCATTGTAGACGGGATATATGCCTATATTTAATCATAATAGGTATCATGGATTTTTAACAAAATAGTATTCTATACATTATACAATATACAATATACCTACATAAATATTAAAATAAATATTGTAATATTATTATGTTATTGCAGTGTTTTTTTTTTTAACAGGTATTAAGGTTTTCATCAACTGTCATTTTAAGTTATTGTATTATAAAATGGATATATTATATATTGTCATATTGATACCGTTATACGATTATATTTGGATACCTATGTCCTATATGTTACCTATTCGAAAATACGTGTTAAATAAAAAAAAACAATCAAGAATGCGGGTGTTCATAATATACAGGATGATTCACCAAGCATGCTCAGTGCTCACCCCTATTTTTAACTTTGGTAATGCAATTTTTTAGTATACTTCAAGACCATATTTTCAAATTCTTGAGATTTTTGTACTAGGTATATGTATATAACTAGTGTTCTGTGGAAATACAAATTTCTGTTTTTAAAATAAAAACGTTCCTTTTTTACTGTAAATAATTAATTAATAATTTTTTTGAAAATTTTGATATACATGTACCTAACTCAAAATTCAAACTAGTAGTTTCTCAGTTATTTTTTTTTTTATAGTTTATACTATAAGGATAATAGTCCTTAAAAATAATTTTTACAGAAATATAAAATATATGTAATATTGGAACTCGTATTTATACTTAGACATCTTTTTACAAAATATTATAAACACTGATAGATTAATATTTATTTGGATAATTACTAAAATTTTAAAATCATATAGCCTCCCTATCTTCCAAACCCATTATATCATGGACCTATTATCCTTAGTACACAAAGTTAAATAACTCAAAAACTACTCGTTTGAATTTTGATTTTGACTCGTCAGAATTTTCACAGGACACTCCTTTAGTAGTACAAACAATTGCAAGAATTTTAGAATATGGTATATTTAAAAATTTAAAAATCAGATTTTGAATAGTTGCGAAATAAATGAGAAAAAAGGTATGAGCATACTTGATGAATCATCCTGTATAATATAGGTAATCTTATAGACTATAGTCTAGTCGTACTCATAGTCCACAAGTTACCGTGAAAACACATATTTTTCAAATATCAATTTGTCTATAATATTGAATTAGGCATATGAAACATACAAATACATTGGGTACCTATATAATATGTACCAACATATAACTATACGCAACTATGTACTATATACAATATGCTTTTTGTCATGGATTTAAAACGAACCTTAGTTGATCGACCAAGAAGTTCGTGTTCACAGGCAGCCCGGTCATCGGTACTATGCTCTTGTACCTGTCTACGATTTGGGAAACGATTAGCCCGTTGACGGCACCGATAAAGTACAGTAGGTGATATATTCGCATCGGTCCAGGCACATCGAAATTCTGTGGCCATTAGACAGAAACAATAATTATAGACGATGTGAAAAATAAATTACACAACTGCAATGTTAACCACCATAGGCAAATCCCCAAAAATGCGTACCTGCGGGGCAAACCCGATCTTGGGATGTCGCCTCGTGACTGTCTGCTCCGGACCGACACCACTGCCCCCTGGACCACCTGTCGTGCCACTGCCACCGGAGGTCACTGGAACGTCGTCCGTCATTATCACGTCACCACCGTCTTGTTCCAAAATGCCCGACAGACACCTCAGCAATACTGACTTGCCCGAACTATTTTCGCCCAATACGGCGTAACTATATGTATGTGCATAATATGTTGTGTACAGAATACACGTTAAAACATCAGTTACTTGTACCTATATTCGTTTAAGTACCATTTTATATTTTCAATTTTCCATAACATGTATAACTTTAAAGTTATCGTGAAAACTTACGTACTTTCGTAATCGGTCAAAAGAACGTTTATAATGTACCTATGTCTTATACATTACGTGATTGCGACTACATTATTGGCGCGGTAAAAAGTACCTAATTATCTCATTGCCATAAACAGAGGATTTGTTCCTCTCGTTGTTTAAAATAAAATACTGTTTATCATTAATAGATTAATATGGAAGTATTAAAAGTGAAAGGTTAAAATATATAATTATAGCCGAGGACCTGCGTTACTAGATTATGAATTTCTCACAAAACCAACCTTAGGGTTAGATTTTTGGGGGACACAATAATGAAACTTATAACAAATTGTTTTGCGCTAATCGGTAGTATGACCTTTACTGAATGATTATACATTTATGTATGTGCTCTCATTCAGCTTAATAAAACTACTATCATAATTCGTAATTCATATGGGTAAATAACGAATAGTTTAAAATTTAAAAAATGGGTGGCTTCTTCCACAAGATAATCACGATATAATACCTTTATAATCACATGTATACTTATTGTAATGAATTGTAAAAAAAATGTATTATTCACCAAGACAATAAGTGTTCTAAACCTCTTAGTAGCGCGCCACCATTATTAAATGTCCTACAATTGTATAACAAAGAAATACTGGGCTCATGCACTGAGAATAACTTTGGTTTTCATATATGCTTATGAAACTTATACTCATCTTAATCCTTAATCTTGTCTAAATTATTTTTTCAAGTTCAGCAGAGATAATTAATTCAATAAAAAAAATGTCAAGTGTGATTCATTTTCGTTTGAAGGATGCCCATCGAGGCTTATTTATATAACTGTTGATGTTTTAGGAAATAGAATACAGGAAGGACATAAAATATTCTTCATATTGTTTTAAGGTCATCTTCTGCTTCTAAATATTTTTTTCATTGTAATACTAAATATGTTTAACAATTGATTAAACATTTTTTTATGTAAATTAATACACAGCTAGGTACGTTATAAGCCTTAATGCTTTTATGGAATCAAAATATTTTATATAAATTTGAACCTACCTATATACAGTATACATCTAAAACGATCGACACGGCATTTATCACAGAATATATAGCTAAGTAAACACATTTTCTCACTATTTTAGACAAAATAAATTGGAAAATTGAGAAAAATATGATGTACAAATATATGTATTGTCATTACGTATAGGTATAACTATATCAAATAGATATTACAAATTCATTAAAATTGTCGATAATAAAGCAGATAATAAAACCATTTTGAATATAATTTTTACTAATAACAATTTTATCATATCGAACTATATAGGTATATTATGTACTTGTAATGATATATTAATACATTACAATTATGCATGTTGATTGTTTTTGTAATATCTATTTAAATTATTTTTTTGTTTTTCTGATAAAACAAAAACAGCATGTTACCTGTTGAATTATTATAAATTAATCAAGACAATATTATTATGCTAGTCGCTAGATTGAGGACATTATGTATTATTCTATAAGTACAAAACGTAAAATAAGGAAATAAACATATGTATTTATAAACAATTTACATTTGCATAATGATTGACGTTGTTATATGTTTTATGAAATTTGAAAATATTGCCTTGAAACAAATTACAAAAAGAAAATTATTTGACCTCAATGCACAGTTTATAGAATTTTTCCAAGAATATTTTAAGTAAGAAATAAAAAGCAAAAAAAAACTTTAAAGTTAATGTATTGAACGTTATTTTAAAATAAAATTTAATATTTAAAAAAAAGAAATACATCCACATGGCAGGTATGGGCTATTGGATTTGTTAGAATATTTACAAAGTCATCTTAAATTAAGAAAAGGTGTTAAATACATTATAATTCATATTTTATGATTCAAATTTCTGTGCTACACTCGTACTGAACTATGGGAAGTTATATACGTACATTGATTGTTTTTCAACGGTAATATTCACATCATCAAGTATTGTTTTATTTGACATTTTTTTAATGATATTTTTTCCGATAACTGCATAAGTCCTTCTTTTATTCATCTATATATATAACAAGATATCATATAGTTGTAAAAGACAAAACAATTCATTACGTGTTGTTCCTTAATTATATTTTTTTTTAACATTTCATTGCACGTTTTAAAAACCGATATTGTAACTATAAAATGTTTTATTTTTGACTTCTAACTGATAGAGGAAGTAAATATTATAAGCTATAATAATATTACTGGGTTTACAATGATATGGTTTTTTTTATGTAAAACTATATATTTTGGTATCGGTTAAAATACTTCAAATATTTTATGTAAAATATTCAATTGATAGTACTTAATTATGTATAGACTCGCCATTCGCGTGTAGTATAATTAAGCATTTATGGTTTATCAATATAAAAGTCTGATTAAAATATAAGTGTTATAAATAAATAGGTAAACGTAATAGTTTTTTTTTGTCTTATATGTTTTAATAATAGGTATAACTATTACCTACTTTAGAAGAAATGTGCGATGTTAAAAAGAGTCCTGAGTCATCCACGTTATTTAAAGCTAAATACCTATCAACATCTTAGACCGGAAAAAGTAGTGTATTTAACTTCTGAACATTTTACTACACTTAAAATATATTATTATAAAATGTTAGGATGTTCTATACTGAGTTAGGATTCACCAAAAAGTATTTCAAAAATAATTAAATATTAATATGAGTGGCAAGTAATAAATAATACATTCGAATGTTTCAGTTTATTTTTCCATTAACAACCAATTATTATCGAGTATTGACAACTTCTATTTTAACGTACATTTTTATTTGTTACATAACAATAATCTAAGCAAGGAAATAAAAACTGAAAATAATTGTGAAGATCTTTTTGTGTAACTAGGTACTTATCTGTACAACTTAATATGCCACTTATCTAAATAATTCATCTGAGCGACTGAGCTTGCTGTCTTGTCGTTTTTAATTTTAATGATGATTCATCAAATTCTATACACGATTTTGAACCGTGTTTGTGCACAAATTGTGTACGAAAACAATTTATGAGTTTAAAGAAACTAATGACTAATGATTTTCGAGATAATACTATCAGAATTTTCTTTGGAATTTGTGTTTTAAACAAACTAATAATATTATATTCTATAATAGTATTTTATTCTCCAAGAAATAATATTGTAATGGAAACAATTGCATCATATTATTATACGATATTCGTTAACTACTGTCAACGACCTACCTATGTGGCTAAATATTATACTTGATAGTTAATGCAAAAAGCGAAAATTGAGGAAGTCGGTATACTTAATTATAATAATAAGCGCATTCGGGTAAAATAAAAAAAGCGATTAACTGCAGTCATCGAGAGGCACGTAATGGAAATACTTATCTGACAATAGAATAATGTACGAATGAAAGAAAACATATTTTATTATTATTATCATACAAGTTTTCAATTGCTGTGCGCATAGCAAAAACGTGAGAAACTAGTAATGCCACGTGATGTGAAAAAACGTAAATGTTCAATCGCTGTCGATGAGTTGCAGACTGCAGTTTGGTGTTTTAATAATTAGAAATAATAGTTATTTTGATTTTCAAGCCTTTGATTAACAGCCAAATTTAAAATTTTTTGTATTTAACGATTTATCATCGAATTCAAATTTGACGTTACAATTCCTGTGACCTACTTAATAACAAGGTATACACTAGAAACCTATACTATATTATGCAGTATACGCAGCAGAATGAAATCTCTGGGTTTTATATTTATGCCGTGTTTCATAATAGATTGATTAATTTATTGGACCATTCATGTTTAACTGTTTAAGGTATATGTAATAGCTCATTATTGATTTATTAATTTTATATTATACCTATATAATATTATACTGTACTTTAATATTCATAATTTTTATTTATTACTAGATTTTTAACTTTATTTATTGATCCACAAATTTATTTTATTTTTTTTGTCAACCTATCTACTTAATCAATATACATTATATTATACATATATTTTAAGTTCTACTTTCTGGGTGACCTAACCTATATATAGATTCAATATTGTCTGATGAATAATAAAATAGTGAATGTGACATTGAGCTACTGAAGTAATACAAATAATCCAAAAAAATATAATAAAATATAGGTAGGTAGCTAATAACCTAAGACTATAATAACATAGGTACATCCAATTGGTATATAAAAAAGGAATTTTTAAATAATTGTATTGTTCAAGATGTTCAAGGACAAAATCATTTTTCTAATAAAACAACTTTTTCGATCACAAAATAAGCTGTAGAAATCTATTTTAAGACTCTTTGTCGGATGGAATAGAAGTTCTATCGTTAGTCATTAAATTTATATAAAATAGTTAAAAGAAAGTAAAATATTTGACATTGAATTAATATCATATAAGTACCTAAACTATAAAAGTTTATTGTTTTGGTGAGTGGATAAGACGGGCAATAACAAGTTAAAATTTGATTCATTCAAATTATGTAACGATAATATTCTAAGATGATATTTGTATATTGTAAATCCATGTTTTATATGGGAAATAGGTAGGTACATGTTAAATTATATTGTGAAATATTTGATTTAGAAATAATTTATTATTTAATTGATTTCTTAATCATTTTACTATTGTTTATACAATGCTGATAACATTAAGCGACTAATAAAAGACGGTAAAAATTTTAAATCATAATATGTTTATAGTTTATAAGAAAACTCATAACACGTAACACGCATTTTATTATTGTTATTATTCATTATATTATACATATGCATTCAAAACATCGGTCAGACATCTCGTCATTGCTATGATTTATTTTGATAGTTGTGTTTAAAATTGAGCTAGTTTTCATGTACAATTTCAGCATAAATAAACTATAGTAATATGTCGTATCCAAGAATACCATACTATTTGAATTATGTTTCAAATATAAGCCAGGATACTTTACAAACACTAATCGTACAACGATTTTTATTTTTTTTACTCACCGTTTTTCCCTTTACTACGTTAATCTTAGGTATACAAGTGGTATACAGTTTTACATTGAACAAAATTTCATTATTATACAATCAAAATCTTAAAATCTTTATGTATCTTTACCTTTGGCAAATCGTAGAAAACAAAACCGGATACAATGATTGTTATTTACATGTGTTGACAACGGTTTGTTAAAAGATTATACACTGACGTCCTGAAAGTTGCCGCCAAATTTATCGGGATACCATATTTTTATTATAGGTTATATGTATACCTAGGTATGT
This sequence comes from Metopolophium dirhodum, assembly GCF_019925205.1. Taxonomy (NCBI): domain Eukaryota; kingdom Metazoa; phylum Arthropoda; class Insecta; order Hemiptera; family Aphididae; genus Metopolophium; species Metopolophium dirhodum. Next base: position 10,699,378 of record NC_083568.1, read on the forward strand.
TATTATGTTTGATACGTTTATTATTTAAGGACATCAAAATGTCTATGCAAACATATTATTCTATATATAATGATATACCTACCTTTTACCTATGCAAGGTCGTCTTCGGGTCAGTTCCATGGGTGGGGGGACATTTTAGTCTTGAATACAGATTTGCTAAACAAAAACTCAACATCAAAATGCTTATATTATAATCTGCGTATAATCAGTGTACAACAATATTAACGAAATGTATAAAATGTATTTATCTGTTAGCAAAAACCATAAACCTTATACTAATAGACTGGCCTTTTATACACGTTGAACGGTAATCGATAGAGGGCGCTCTTCATTTGGACTATAAGGTCTATGGCAAAAACAGAACATCTCACGACTTATGGAGGGTCGGTTGCGTATAGAATATTTTCCAACTTATGACACCATTCGAGAGATGCAGGTAAGTTCCTACACGGGACATGTCAGGTAAATCCATACATTTGTCAAGATTATGTTATAGTTAAGTCGAGTTACAATATATTTAGTAGACTTTGGAGTTAGGACAGACAACTTATATAGTAGCCGGCGTGGACATGTGGTTACGATGTGGTTGTTAATGTGTGACAAGCCCGCCGTTTAAGGGGGCAGCATAGGCATGCCTCCCCCCCTAGACATAATAAAATAGCCACTATAGGTACCTATACATAATAATTTCTTTCAAAAATATGTATAGAAGTTCAGAGTGTTTATAAGTTACAATCACGGCCTACAAATTTTGCTATTGGATACATGTTTTTCCCTCTGTATAGGCCTAAGTGGGTAAATAGTTAAAGTACAATTGTCTGACCAAAAGGATATTGCCCCCACCCACTATAAGACAAATGAAATCCGCTACTAATATATTGTGATATACTAAGTAAAATCAAGTACACAAAACTAATAAATTGTAACCGCTCTAAAATCACTTCAAGAAGTCAGTCATATAAGTCCAATGTCTGAATAAAGTGTGAAGGAAATTTATCTAATTTTGTTTATGAAAATAGGAACAAACATTATCAATTTTAACTTGGGTGTAGGAACTATATATAAAATGTTGTAAAGGTATAGCCGTATAGGTATGTACATTCTAATTTATACACATATATATAAGAACTTAACCATGTAACTTATACATACCTCGTATATACACGATATTCGTAGAATATAATATACCTAGTAGGTATTCCTTTTTTCTTCCTCTAGAAATCGGATTATGGGTGCAAGACGCCACTCATAGGTTGATATTTGGTCACAGCCATGGGGGGGCTTAACATTTTTGTCTTATCCATTAGCGAAAACATACATTTTTAAACGCTTCAACCTACTAACTAGTGGCTACTCAGTACTCCTACTTTATTCTAGCAGAGGCACCAAGTATATTAAAATACACAATTTGTTTTGAAATCTAGTGTGGTTAGGTTACATTCAGGGGGGCTTAAGCCCCCCCCCCAAGGTTCCCCAATATCCGCCTATGACGCGACTGTAGGTAATACACCAAATAAACTTAGGCATTTGCACATATTTTGCATTCGTTCGAGTACCTACCAATTTCGTGGTTATTTTTACGTATATTCTTTATTTTTAACCAAGCAAGACCCAGTATCTTACCTTTTTCGATATCAAAAAAAAAAAAATAAAAAAATACTCTCAACGTACCTATACATAGATACGCGCTTTCAAACGTCCGAATCGTGCAACAAATAAAGACATAATTTTATAACTCATTATATATTATTGTTCATATCGTTATTTAGGTGGTAGGTATGTAGTTAAATATATTTTGTTATATATAGGTATGTTGTATCATTATTATCGTCACGCGTACCTTATACTTAAGTCCACGCGTCATATCGCAATGATTTGAAATCTGCGCAGACGAATGACGTCAAGCGCGTTCCAGGGGTAATTCAAGGACCGGTACCTAGGAAATCTCTGAGCTTATATAACTAAATCGTAGGCCAACCCGAATAACAAAAACAACAACAACAACAGCAACAACAATCGCGTACACGGCCGAACACACGTCCGCACGCCGACGGAGGTACCTATACCTAGATCGTTAAAAAACACATATTATTATATGCATGGCGATTATTATTAAATTGATTATGATTATTTTTAATGTACTAATAAAACGATTAATGACGAATCATGATAATAGTAATAATAACAACGATACGTCTATATCCATGTACCTACGGTTTACGACATTAGGGGTGTACATACCTATATGTATATACGATATGGTATATGGTATATCAAATATTATATTAGACGCGCAACGTAATAATAATTATATATCATGGAAAATAATATATATGTATATTCCTAGAGACGTCCGCCGTACAGGTGCTAATAATAATAATAATAATAATAATTATGTGAAATACAATTTTCTTGCGGTGCAATCGGCTCACGCCGCGACGTGCATTTACATTGCCTCTCGTACATTATTCACCACCTCCGGTGGGTTTTTACGCACACTCAACTGTTGTAGTGTGCCGGCGCACGCCACTTACCTATATCGCGCGTTATAGACCACTACGGCCACTGCGCGGTCCGCTGCAGTGAACACTACCGTCACTCGCATAACGCTGAGCGACCGACGACGACGACACGACGTAGTTTAAAAAAAAAATAAAAACGATAATACATCGATAAATTAATAAATCAATACAATAATATTATATCCGTCGATCACTACCTACGACGACGGTACTATATTGTGATCAATTTTTCTGTCCGTGTCTGATGTGCCGCCGTTCGATCGCCGCGAGTGCTGCACGCGAACCACCCCGTTGTCGCGATCAAATGACTCGACCGTCGTCATCGGTTTAGTTTTTTTATCATATTCCTTGCGAACGGACGACAGTTTTCACGCACGCGAATCAGTTCATTTATTAATATTTTCCTCTAGCGCAGTGCAACACGATATACACTTCGTTTATAATATATTATAACTCGCCCGGAGGATTCGTAACGCAAGTCCGGTAAGTACCATATAGACTTTGTACGATACGGGGTAATTACAAGCACAATGCCATTTCCGATTTCGAGACCGAATAAAGTAGTCGCAGTAGTCCCGCCGAGTATATAGTAGCAAAAATAAGTACACGATGGAAAATCTGCCGTGCACGCATTCGAATACGAATGATGTCTTTATAATTATTAGGTACATTTCGTCGTTGGGGGAGGAGGGGGGGTCGCAAGATAAACCCATCCAAAATATATTGTATACACTTAGCACTCGTGGTATTGTTCACTGTTTATATGTAATTACGCATCGATGTTAATGTGTATCGTCTCGTCGCGGCGTTAGGTTTAACTAAATATTTTAAAACATTGTAAGCCGGCCACCTCTTTACAGATGGTATAGACTATAGGTACTCACTTGCCAACATGTATAGTTAAGTGCATATTAATGTAGGTACTATTTAACATATATGTTGTTTAATTTTCGTTTGGTCGATACGGACTAATGACTTTTGCCAAACGATTTTAATTGCAACGTAAACATTTTGAATAATTAATCATAACTACCTACCATTAATATAGTCTCGACGTAGATATCGTACTTACCTTAACCTTTCATGATACTAAAAATGTTTATATTAAATATCGAAAATTCAAAAATTCTAGCTAGGTAACGATAAAGTTTCTTACTGCAGACGAAGACCGATATATTATTATAATTCGTATTTTATAGACGTGCTAAGAGGACGTCACACCCGCATATGTGTTGTCTCCGTCTTACACACGTACGATGTAGACAAAACGCGTTTACGCAGTCTGAGTATAAATCGCTCAATTTTGGTTCTAGTGTAAAAATACTTACTATAAAATTGAATTGTGACAATATTTATGAGGGCAAGTGATTGCGTTTTTTCCATCTCACCTAATATAATGTTCATTATATCGTTTAGAAATAGCAAAAATTTCAACATTTAAAAAAAACTTTTAATTTTTCAAAATTAAAATTTTTTAAAAATAACTCAACGTCTTGCCCTCTAAAATATTGTTATCTTTTGAATTTTGTAATAGGTGTTCTACTCAGACTGCGTAAACGCGTTGTGTCTATGCTGTACGTGTGTAAGACGGAGACAACACGTCATGCGGCTGTGACGTCCTCTTAATAGTATACAATATAGTCGTACCTAGTATAATAATGTCAAACGTATAGGTAATTTAAATTTATTGTGTAGAATTAAAAAAAAGTATGTATTTTTGTATTAATCTTGTAATAATAACGGATTCTGTAAAGTTTAAATTTCTATTCACCTAGACCTACTTGCGACCTGCATTAGATAAAGATTTCGACGTTTAGCCTCATGATTCACATTTCACCTTCGCGTATTTTACATTAAAATGGTTAAAAGTGTGTAAACCTGTTTGTTGAATCTTGAATATTGTTTGATATGTTGGAAATTTGTCCAACAATGTACAAAATATCGAACGAGATAACGATGTACGAAAAATCATTTAACACACAATGCTAATTCTTAAATAGTTAAACGCATTTTACGTGCTAAAATATCCGTATAATAAATTGTTGAACTTGAAGATGTACGTTTTATTCTGGGTATTGCAAGTAGGAATGATATCCATCAATATTGAATATATAAAATTATTGCGTTATTGATTTAATCGATAAGAATTAAGATCACTTAACTATCGATTAATTCGGTGAAAGTTAGCACTAGTAAATTTTTGATAACATATAATATATATATAACAGTAACAATTTTTAGTTTATACCTGTAAACAATAATGATAGAAATATTGTATATTTTGACTTTAGGTATAATATTAAATCAAATATGATATTGATTATAATAAATAAATAAATAGTAATAACGTCTAGTTTTCTTAATAAAAAAAAATATTATTAACACTTACCCAAATCGTTGAATTTAAGACTCGGAAATTTGATAATACAAATTATTTTGTTTAAAATGTACAAAAAATATTCTATTATGGTGGCGGTTGCCACTTGCCATTATACTATAATATATATACCGAAACTGATAACGAAAACGTTAGAATATTAACAGAATATCACCTTAAAATCCACATCCATTCAATATATGAGTGTATTAAAGTGTCAAATAACATTAAAATATAATACCTAGGAGTATATACTAGTATATATAATAATAATAAGAATTCAAGTATGAAATAAGAGTTCGGTATCACATTTTAGTAAAACGTGGGCGTGTGGTTAATTTTTTGAGGTCTGCTGATTGTTGATTATAGTCAGACTAAGTAGAGTAGACTCTACTTGTTATGTATCCATCGGTAAGTAAGGTTTTTGACTTAATATTATAAATGCTATTGTCATTTATTAAATAAGAAATAATATTTCAAAAACGTTTCATGGAAAATACCTATTTAAAAAACCGAAATTTGTTAGATAAACCAGTACCTGTATAATATATAATTATGGTTGTATAACTATATTATATATTATAGTATTTATATATTTAGTATTTTAAGTTATCAAAAAATAATAATATTTATATTATGTAATTTTAAATCGATTTTTTACAAATGTAATCAATTTTAATCTAATTTATTTTAACAAACTGTAAACAGCCTCTACAAAGTGATCTGTTTTATTTACTTAATGTAAGTCAGTCAATATTTTTAAACATTTAAATAATTTAGCATAAATATTAAATTTGAAAATTATAGTTCATAATAATATTATTGTATAGTTATTTCTTATTGATATTAATAATTTGGGTTTTTGAATGTTTAATATTCTTTTTACGTTCAAACAAATTTGTGATTACAAAATTTAATATATATATACCATACCCTGCAATGGCCATTATAATAGAATACCTAGATGTATAGCCTATACATAAGTTTTTACCTATGAAAATTAATATCAATAACGATCACTGGCCAACATTAAATTTACATCAACACATAATTGCGTAAACATGATTTAAGTGGGTATTTTGCGTCTTGTATGGGTGACCAATACCGGCTTTCCCGTGTAGTGTGCGTATTTTATTTCATAAATGTAATGACGGATACAATCCACTGACGTCATTATAATGATCTGTGTGTATTACAGCTATTATAGTATGCAAAGTGGTTGATGGGAATATTTAATTTACACATTTTGGGTCAAGCACCTGTTCTTTATATCTAAATGTACCATAATGCATACATGTATAGTTAATGATAAACGTTTTGAAGTTGTAATCCATAATATTATTATACCTATACTCTACGCGATTTTATATTTCAATGAAATATATTCCTTTTTTTTTCAAATAAGCGTTTGTGAGAGATATGGTTCTTATTTGTACATGATTTACATTGGTTACATCTGGAATGCCAAATACTCATATAGATACTAATATCGCTACCACTTCCAAGTACATTTTAAAATAAGTTGTACGTGTGTATAGTAGGTATGTGAAGTATGAAATGACAATAAAAATTTGCGTACGTAGAACTTGGTCAGATCTAAAAACACGGAAGTATATTACTCAAAACAAACTATTCATAATTGTATTTGTATTTAAACGCTTTTACGTAGGTATACACATCAGTTGCTATAAATTGACCAACGGTGTAAAATGATGCAATAATAATATGATACTTTAATAATAAATCCAACTGTGATTTTTATTTTTCTGAACTATATTTTGCCTATCGTCAAGAACTAATCTACCTATACGGTATATACACAGTAGCCTACAATAGAACAATATTATGCGCTTCGTGCGAACAACGAATAGTAGCATATATTATTATTGCTTGCACATTCCAATGATGTTGAAAAAAAAAGAGATAAATTGTTTTTTTCAAATTCTTTCTACTCGACTAAAATACTCATTAAACCGCATATTTGTATTTGTATGTGTTGAATATTTACTTTAATAGGTATCTATAACTTTTGCATACTGTTTAACATATTATTGTTATACGGCTGAGAGTTGTCTTCGATTTTTCATGTCTTGTCAAGATCGCATTGTTAGGTGTTATTTAAAATCATGCCATAGGATTGTTCTAAAATTATAAATCATTTTTAAAATACAAATGCAAATAAAGATATCAACTATCAATTACATTACTAGGAAAGTTGATTTTTCGTTATGAAGATTGGGAAATAAATCAAGAGAAAGTTTCAGTTTTCGATTGCTCATTGTTTAGATTTTTATATGGTTAGAATATTATGTATATAAATGAACATTACTCCTTCGTAAAAAAACATTGTATTATTTTATTATATTCACATAATATGGTACAAGAAAGAAGTAATATTCAATGATTAATATAGCTCATTGACTCGATGTTTTTAAACGATTATTCATATCTACAACTGATGTATGTAACTTAAACTTAAACTGCTAATTAATCTTCACGAAATGATGTTCGTCACAAATTCACCCAGTCTAATATAAATCGTCGTGGCCGCCACTGCTACCGCCGCAGCCGTTGCGAATTCATTATATACACCGTACACAGTGCATTAAGTATACACGTTTCGTATAGGCTTATAATATTTTATTAGTCGGACACTAACAACGGTTTGAATTTAAAATACGAAATTAGTGGGACAGATAATTCATTCAGACATTAGTTCTGGAATAAAGTAATGGGGTCAATGGGAAAACGATTTTACAATAATTTAACAATTGTTTACAACACTTGCCAAGAACTGGAAAACTATATATAGGGGACCGCGGGGTAATGTGATCTTGTATCTACCCATAATTGAGTCATTGCCGTTTGAATCGACCAACGTGCAGTTATAATGCCCAAACTAATTAAAAATATATTTGTACATTATTTTTTTCACTAGCTGGTGTGGTATAAATTTACATAAAGAAATACACGATACACAATATACTTAATATACATTAAAATATATTACAAATTCATATTATAATAGTTTGATTAAAAATAAAAATATTATTATTACAATTAATTCTCAAGGTAAAATCGCATCTATTCTCATTCGGTTAAATACCTCTTAACACCATTTCTACACAATAATAATACGTTATTACGATTTTAACAATATTACGAAATATACAGTTATACTACACTACTACAACGTATTGCCCCTCCTGCACTAAGGGTCTTGTCTACAGTTTTTGACAATCTGGTCGATTCTCGAACAGCCGGACACGAGCCATGGTTCATAAAAATATGTAATTACTAATTAGTAATTAGATATTTTATTCGGCTCTTTCATTTCGCTTTCAAGCATGTAGGTACAGTATATTATAATATGTAACAATTTTTTTTTTGGTAACGAAATCTTCCCGCAATCCCACCCATAACAATTTGTTGATTTGCAGACTATAATACAATTATATAGTTGTAATATTTTGTATTTTTAAACGTGTTTAAACGAATATACCAGATACCTATGTAGGTATAGGTATAATATTATGTACTTGTATATTTTACTGACAACCACACAGGTACTATTATTATATATAGTGACTATACTGGACACTGGCTATAGCCTATAGATAGACTCTACCTATAGCCACCGTATACATTATAGGTACCAAAGGTATTTCTTGCGGCTAACGCACAATTTTATGATATTGTTAGTTGTTACCAATCCCAATCGCATAACCTTGACCGGAAATTTTAGTTTTCTCGCGGTTACACCAATTATTACATTTGTTGTTACATAATATTATTATACACAGCCACCATAAAGTGTATCTATATACGAGATACGTTCGTGTTTCAAACGCAGACGCATCCCACCGGGTCGTATTATAGTAGTACCCACCTACCTAATATACCGGATTGTTGTGAAAGTGAAAGACCGTATTATGGAAGAGGAGAATTTATTAACGAATTTTTGATGATTTATATGTAAACACTTATTATATATATACTCAAGTTTGTGTGTGTATTATAGTGTAGAGTTATAATTATATTTATTATGGAGAGCAGGTGAAAGAATCCGGTTTACGCGTACAATACGAAAAAAAGCTCTGCGTATGATACGCATCGATAGTTTATGGGGCATACGCGACGACACAAGACGCGTATTCAAATATAATCATATAAAATAGTAAATAATAAAAATAGATAGTAGGTATGGGCACTTGCGCAAGCTTACGACCATAATAATAATATGTATACAAACATATTGAAATATTATTATTAATGACTGAGGCGGTTGCAGTGTGATATTTGGTGTCCTTGACCAATGGTATGAATATAAAATATACATATTATGTATACCCGTGTGTTGCAGTATTGTCGGGAAAACATTTTCTTCCATTTGGTGTCGATGGGATGACGAATTTTGTAGTCCAATGATTAATGAGTAATGACTATATAATATGTGCCCATATACGATGGTCGGCTAAATTACCATAATATTATCTAATGTTCTACTATATAGTGATTTGTCGATAGTATAAAAAATTAATATTCCCAGGAACATTGTATATAATATTATCGTGGATACGCGAAAAACAAAATGATCAAGTTTATATACCACGGTTGTGTTACAACTCCCAGCGGTCGACTTTTATTGCTCTCAGAGGACGTCCACTGTCTACATATATCCTCCCAGATCTTGACCTAATTTCCAATCGGCCTCTTCATTCTGTAGGCACACGTGCACGCACATAGGTAGTAGGTACATACTTTGGAAATATACAGTGCGGTTTTTTTGCTATGACCTTTCCTAAATGCGCATATCAGAGTCTTCGGCAATGATAAAATATATTATTTATCTTATAAAACCGCCGACAGTCATACCATAATAATGAATATCGTAATTTTAAATATAAACAAAATTATGAATTCGCTGATTGAACTGTGGACCATTCTAAGCACAAAAGTGTGAAACGTATAGGTAGGTAGTAGGTACGCCATTTAAGTGACAACGGATGTCTATGGCTTATGAATATTTTTCGAAAGACAAAATAACCACGCTGGATAATATCAATTGAAATGTTTACAATGTATTAGTATAAATTATTTTGTGCAATGTCATCGATTTCTAATAGGCAAGAATCTACAGAAACGCTGTTTTTTTTTATTGAAACTAGTATTATATTACTCGTATTTTCAGGGTTGTTTTAACTATCTATTTTGGAGTAAATATTACACTGAAATTAATATCAATGTATTATATATGTATATAACATTATCACATAATATTAAGTATATGCACATAGTGGTCATAATAATATATCGTACGAACTATATTTATTTAACGTGATATTTTATAAAACTACATAAGTATTAAATTTGTAAAATTATTTTTATATACATAGTACATACTATATATATTATATACTATTAAACATCGTCGATTGGAAAATTTATTGTATATTTTTATCATATAATAAACAGCATTACAGATGTATGTAATAATACACCTACGTCCTATTATACGTATATACAGTATGATGTATGTAGGTATATTAATATTTATTAGTAGTTAAATTTAATTCTATTTCAATGGACCTAAAATATTATGATTATCTAACCATAATGTATGGTATAGTAAAGGGTAATGGAAATTATTACAAAAATGTTTAATTATTTCTATACGGTACTACGGTATGTTGTATAACATGTAACTTGTAACTGCACCAAACACCATAAATATAACCATTAGTCGAATATTTCTATTTAAAATTTACCATTAATATAATGTTCCATTGTTGGAATATATTGTGTTTTTCATACGGATTAATTAATAGATAATTCTTGTTTGGAATCAAGTAGTGATAATCATCATCTCTTCAAATTGTTCAGAGCAAAAACCGTTCCACGTGGTGAGATTAGTTTCACGTTTTCGATTATATTTAATTTAGCTTACCGCGCATGACGTGTATTTCATGGGTAATGGGTATATCTACCTACACTCAGGTACGGATCTAGAAATAAGAAAAGGGGAGGTAGGTGAAAATATGTAGTTCAAGTTCATAAAAGTATAAGCATTAAGATTAAGTTTAAGCTTTTATGGTGAATAAAATATTTATCATACATGTATATTATAAAATAATAATAAGCAATAACAAACTTTAATAACAAAATTACCTTTTATTGCATATATTATATATAATTACGTAGGCAAGAGTGAAATATTTTAAGTACCTAAGATTAAAGGGGGGCCCACATAGCCCCTCTTGTATCCGTGCCTGCTTACACTTTATTGAGTATATGATGTAATTGTAATAATTTAACTAACAGAATATCCTGATAAAAGTCGGTGCGGGAAAGTCAAACTGACACTTTAATTCTTTAAATATATAATACATACAGTTGCACAGTGCCTCAGTCAGTCAGTCCAAGACAATGTAGTAAAGTAAAATTGAGGTGGGAAAGATTATGTGCTCGTAAATCGTAATAATATACTATAGTATGGAGGATGATTCCTTCGTTGGGAAACAAAAACTATCTGAAAATTACAAGAATTTTAAAACGCATAAGCTAATAATATTCAAAGGAAAATCATAAAAATGATGAACTATATATTATGTTCTATGACCAATATACACTGCAGCAGTCGGTCATACAGCTGTTATGTGATCTATATCTGAAGAAATCTTATTAGGTGGTCCACAATCCACCAGTTCACGGCGTACCTCCTGCAGCTATATACACTATTTGTCTACTTAATCATAGTACCATACTTTGTCAATTCCGTAATATTATAATAATATTGATTTTTTTTTGCACATTTTTTTTTCTTGCGTTTGTATGCAACAACGTTTTTGAACTGAGTTTTCTGAGTTTTTACATCGTTGAATATCACACGTCATTGACAATGGGTGGTAATGCGTTTAATTCCACTCTTCGAGGTTTCCTGATATATTGAAAACTTGCATACGCAATACTTACTCGTATATTGTACACAGGTACACATCTTATTATTCATTTGTATTTCTGTGACTAAAACGACGTTTTAATAATAATAAAATATACATGTAGGTAGCGAGTGTTTTATAACTACGAGAACCTTACTCATGAGCGCAGCGACGGCGACTGCGGTTAACAAATCGTATGACATCAATCAGACTGTGACTTATGAGATTGAGCAATTGTTCAAATGTATTTATATATATACAATATATATGCACAAATAAACACCAAAACTCTCTATACCTACAGGCACACAGTGTATAGTATGTCAGGTATATATAATAATATAATATATATTATACAGTGGCGCTGCGGATAAAATACGATGTATGATAATAATAATAATAATAATAATAATATAATATAATATAATAGACGTAACAACAGCGGCGAGCAGTATACCTAGGTACCTAACGTATGTGGTGTATGTGTGTACTGTGCACGTTGTGTTGCATAATGTGGATCATAATGTACGATTGTGAAGTAATCGGTGGTCCTTATAAGAAAGAAAATACTAAAATGAATAATAGGTATATATCTGGCTCGAAAATAACAGTGATGTATAATAAACATATACAAAAAAATGAGGAAAAAAATAAAATCATGCACACAACATGATATAATTTATAGGTAGTCATATTCAATATTCATTTCGATAATCGTATATTATATTATTATAGTCGACCACAGATACTAAAATCATTAGGTGTAAAGTACCTGTATAATAATACGTAGGTAACAACGATATTATGTATGTGTACAACGATATGAGAGGCACGAAACGCTAAACGAATGTATCTATAATAATAGTATAAACAAGGTCTGACGACTACACATGCGCGCACATAATTTACATACCGCATTACATTGCGATACACATACTACGGAAATAAAACATTGCGAAAGCCGAATTTGTATTGTTTATAATATTCTCATTTTCTGTTTACAATTTTACAATATTATGATATTGTCAGACCCTAAATGTAAAAAGTAAGTGGGTAGGTGTACCTACACCATATTTCATAAAACACAAATAAAATGTTGTCGTCCGTTCTTGGAAAACAGTAAAACAGTAAATACAAACGTAACAAGGTTAAGTGTTATTTTTTTTATAGAAATGTACATATACGCTTTTAAAGGAATATTATAATATTAAAAATATACGCTATGCGTAATAATGTGTGGTAACATGGTATGTTCCTAAAGTGCTATAATTTTGTGTTCTTTGTGATTCTGAACAAAATGCCTTGTCGGATAATCTACTATACATATAATGTTTCATAGTCACTAATCGATAGATAATAATCTAGTGTTAGTCATGTCTTAAATTTTAAGTATGTCATCAAAAACATACAATGTGAATTGTTAACGAACACAAAAAAACCGCGGAAGTAGCTCTGCTGTACAGTAGGTTTCGAGTGTACGAGTCTATCGTCGTTAAGTAAATCAGTGTAATATAATGTATAATATGTTAAATTTGAAATCAATAGTAAATCATTGCATACGAAATACGCTTCTGAGTGGAGACATAGGGCGTACACAGAAATTTACCAGAGGGGGAGCGAAATATTTTCATTTTTGAATTTTTAGATTTACTAAACGATAAGTGAAAAAGTACTTATTTCTTGTGAGTTATGACAAGTTTTCTATTATATAGGTAGGGAATGTAAAAATTATTTATGAATTATGTAGATAATTGGTTAAAACTTACAGTTGGCAGAATTTATATCTAAATTAAGAGGATGTCAGGCGTCAGCGCACCATTTGTTTTCAACCTTTGTCCCACGCGGAACATGGGAAATTTATGTTTAGGAGAATCTACTCTGTGTTTTTATTTAATTTTTAATAATTTACACGCTCATAACTTACATAAAAATTAAAATAGCCAACGTAGGGACACAACTCACAAGTAAATAAGTAATGTTCTTAAATTAAAGTTTTATAAAAGGTGAATTGACTCTAATATTAAAAGTAATAAACTAATAACATAGGGTTGGTTATTTGGTTCTGCTATACGCCTATACGTACATTTGTTATGTTGCGCGTGACCGCGTGGGTCGGAGAACGAACAGATAGTGCGCTGACACCCTCTTATAAATACATAATTTTAAATTCATTTATATGAAATTTTAAATTCACGAATGAATCTTTTTTATATATCTACATGATATACTGATTTTCTAGGTTTTAAAAAATCAATAAAAATAACAATCAAACCATTTTGAAATTCAATTTTTTTTTTTTTAAATTTAAATTAATATAAAAAAGATTACTGGGCTTCACTAAGGAAAACTCGTGTGGAGGCCCAGGGTTATCTTGGTTTACAAATAAAAATAATTTTTTAAATCTTAAATTTTAATTTTACTGTAAAACAGCATAAGCGGTAGAAACGAACTATTATTTATTTTATTGGCTACTTAAAAAATCAAAAAACAAAACGTAACTGAATTAATAAATATAATAAACCAGACTTTGATAAGACAAACTATTCTATGTAATCTAAGAGCATTTATTTATTTTTATCATAAAAGTAAAAACTTGATTAACACTTGGTTACTTGGCTCCACCTCTACATACCATAAATCTATAAAAACCAAAGTTTTTATAGTTTTGATATTCATAATCGAGTCACTCTGTAAAAATAATATTATAGTTTGTTTATTTTGTGATATTTGTATTATACATAATGATAATCATAATTTTCTCTGAAAAAATCCAAGGTGGGTGGTAACTACGCCGTCTTGCCCCGTCCCCCTGCGGACGCCCTTGGTGTAGTCTCGCCTATATTTCTAAGGATATTTTATTAAGTAAATTTTAATATTGTTATAGGTAATTTATTTTTATATTAGTAATACGAAAGGTTGAACTAATTTTTGACAACAACAAATCGTACATAAACATTATATAATAATTATTGTAATATTATTTCATAAAATATTTCTAGCTCTTATTAACGTATAAATTACAAGTCAATACTCAATGCAGACGTACTGTTCAACAATATAAATAAGTTTGTCGTATAAATAGCTTAAAATAAATTTAAATATTTTAAAAATTGCATCGAATAATGTGTAGAGTTCCCAAAATAATAACAATATACGAATAGGTAAAAAATCATACCAATAATATTTTTTGAATTACAACAAAATATCTAATTACAATCGTTATTTTTCATTTAAATATCCAATTTCGTCAAAATAATATTTTTAGTATAGTATTATTATTACTGAAGCATTAACTTATAAGTCAATTCTGACGGTGCACCGCGGTGCATAGAACGGTGTGAATAGGTTCATGGTATATGATTTAGGCATTTAGCTAAAATCATTCTACATATTTTGAATATTTTACTGTGTATAGTGTATTGACATAGATATTTCAAGTGTTTTTTGAATAATGATGTCATATTGTCATCAGAATTTTAACTACAAAAGCTCATAAAAAATGTTTGGCCTTATAAGTGTATACACTTCATTTTTTTAGATATGTACTTGACAGTTTTACTTTTAGTTCCCAAATTCAATTATAACCAATTTTCTACCAGAACTACCAGAACCAATCCTAAATATTTTACAGCACTCTACTACTCTAGTAGTAGTAGCTCATGTTTATATAAACAACTACTAACTAACCTATAGTAAAATAAAATAAGTATAGGTATTTATAATAAGCTTTTAGATATTTATTTTAAACGGTCAATTCATCTATTCTATTATCTCAGTGTCTAGATACATAAATACATAATGTAACTAATGTTGATAAATTTTACCAGTGTCCCTGATTTACAAGTACCGAAGGACGTTTTATTAAATTACTATAATTATAAAAATATTTCTTATAATAATTATCATACATATTTTATCATATCATATACCTACCTATTTAAATTTAAATTATAACACTATGTATCTACAGCGGATTAAATCAATATCTATCATACAGATTACTAGATGGCTAGATTCCAGAACCAATGTAGGTTCCATATTACATTTTAAATATATATAGAGAGATAAAACAATAATTAAATCGTTGATTATTATTTATATTCTATATATTCGTTCCGTTATTAATAAATAGATTGTAAAGAAAACAACTTTTAATAATAATAAAAAAATATTCGTACCTACAAATTTTTTTGTTTAACAAAATTGTATTTTATTTATTTTAATGATCAAAATTACTTTCATTAACGTATACTAAAATGTTATGCAAATAAATTTGACCAAAAAATCAAAAAAACCATAAAAAGTGAGATTATAAATGAGTGGGACTAAATTATTCATGTGCGATACTTTGTTAGAAAATTTAACTAAGCCAATATCTAGGGGGGGAGGGTATCAGCCATCAAGTGTACAGAAAAACATAACACCAGAATCGCAATTAATGATATTGAAATAATAATAGTACCTATTGACATTTACGATTTATTTGTTTTTCAGTTTATTATATTTTACTCGTAGGCCGTAGTTAATGCATTAATTGTTTTCAACTTTTGTGTTACAATACATTTTGTATAAAGTTTATATTTCATGATTTATTACAATTTTTATATTAATTGATTATAGTGAACAGATTAATAACAAAAACGTGATAAACAAAATTACAATAAATTACAATAAATATGACGAAAACGGGAGTTACGAGAAAGGTAATATAAATTATCAAATTACTTCACACACATTTATAATAACGAAATAGTTTCTGGTCATATCATAATATATCAAAGTCCTAATAAAGATTTTTGGGATACCGAGACAATCCTGGAAAACCAACGTTTGGACTCTCTAAAATAAACCTAAAAACCGCAAATGCATTATAAATTATAATATACCTACTTGAATACCTTAATATTTATAACAAGACAAATAATGATTGTGTATAATATAGTATTAACTATTAAGATGAACACGACGCTGTGGATAAAAATATCAAATTAACCATTGAAATCGTACATGGACACATGGTAGTATGGTACATTAATATATATTCAATACAAAGTATGTGAAATGTGAATTGTCATTAATTTTGTTCAATACACGTGTTATGTATGCGAATTTTCTCACCATCGAAACGTGTTATAAGTGTTATAAGTTATTAGTAACTATCAATTACACATATAATTATTTCCACCCACGTTAATGATTACCCGTAACACGTTGATTTGCACACGTCAATGACTGGTTGGATTCTTAAGTATGTGAATTTTCAAGGATGACAAGGACACAAGGTACATTTAGATACGGCATAGATACTTATATTTTATGTAACAATGGATACCGTTTGAGAATTGATATCATAACAATAATATTATACTCGATTTGTCATGTAAATTGTTCAATCATAATTTTGGATTTATAGTTATATGTGGATTTTGATCATGTACCTATATAAATTAAAACTAGACGTAGGTATATATGGTATAGTTATTTTGTACAACAGCATCCCAGATATTACAAAATATGAGTATTGAGTGCAAAGTATTCGGTTTGAGTTCAAATTGAGTAGGTATTATAATAACTTTTTATAATTCCTTAATTCTTAACAATGTTGAAACCGAAGACAATGAAAATTTACATTCCAAAAATAATGATAATGAAATAAAAATATATTTGTTGAAACTACGAGTTTATATATTGAGTTATTATTATTACTTGAATAATATGTAATTAATTGTTTGCCCACCATTGGCGATATTATATAGGTATAGACGGTATAGTGACTTGTGTATAACATAAATAAATAATAAATATTTATTTTATAGACTAATTGGTTTATGCATTTTTACAAATCTATCGATTTAGAGTGTAGCCACACATAGTTAAAATAGTATAATATTATAGCTCATTAGAGATAATTGAATAGTTGAATCATATAATAGTTACAGTCACAAACGAAAAATGTTTCTAAGTCTAATGCTTTTCACAAGGTCCCATCGACAAGGTGAGGATTATAGACTGATGTTGTAAATAACGCGACTAGGTAGTATTAATTGTTTTATTAAAACAGCTCGGGGGCTCGTGAGTTTTCGATATTAGCAATAATACGACTAAAGTTATGTATATAACGTGCATGTATACATTTATTCTGTAGTTATATCTTACCGACCTTTATGTTATTCGGGAATAATATGGTATGGTTTAATTTTTTTGTGAAACATGTTAAGGAGTAAGGACTCCATAGAATAATACAAACCCATTCCTCTCTGTTTCACAAAAGCAAAATTATTTTTATGTTTAATTAAAAACAATTGAGTAATAATCATTTATTTTACACGATATTATAGCGATGCGTCCAGAATTGCCAATCGGATTGACGGAGCGACGGCCTCCGTTGGAAACACAACAGTCAACAATATGGACGAGGCGCCAACAAGCTGTGTGCGTAAGACGTGCTTACAAGAAATATGGACAGAGCTCAAATCCACATGTTATACTTGATGGGCTTAACATGACTGTCCCAAAAGGCTGCATGTAAGTTTGTTAAAATGTTTTCTTTTACATGAAGAAAAATTCGTAAGTGTACATTAAACGTACACTTACGAATTTTATATACCTAACATATACTTACATAATAATATAATATGTTGGTAATGTATAATTATATAGTATATAATGGCACACACGAAAATCACCTAAGAATAACGTAAAATAAAATGTTTACATAATTGTATATTATCATTCATAAAGGACATTTATTTTGTTATGTTTAAGAAGTAGTTATGTATAATGTTACTTAATTAGAGTTCTGAGAACTGATCAACGAGAATGTGTTTATTATATGACATTGAAAAACACAAAACTTAACAAAAAAATAATGTGTAGGTTAATCATATTTTTATATAGATATTACACAAGATTGATGTGATGATTATAAAATATATAGCCGGTAGTTACATATTATTATAATGTGTTTGTGGTGAACAAAAAAAAAAACACAAAGAAAATAATACATATATACTTACATATAGGTATAAATAATTATAATTATCAGTTGGACTATACGTGTGAGGGTACTTGGTATCCATGGTATTATATTGTGGCCCCGAACGTATATTGTACGTGGCATTCATTTTCTAGATATGGTCTTTTGGGAGCTAGTGGATGTGGAAAAACCACATTGTTGAGTTGCATAGTTGGCCGCAGAAGACTGAACGCTGGTGAAATATGGGTGTTGGGTGGTAAACCGGGATCTGCCGGCAGCGGCGTTCCAGGACCTCGTATCGGATACATGCCTCAGGTATAGTAGCTATATGTCCTCACTCCTCTACAGTTGTTTTGAATACAGCCGGAGCAATCGATTTTTACTCAAAAATGGTTTTTATATATTTTTAAAGGAAATTGCTCTTTATGGAGAGTTTACGATACGGGAAACTATGCAGTTTTTTGGCATGGTAAACGGCATGACACCGAAACAAGTGGATGACGAAATAGAATTTTTACTTAAATTCTTAATGTTACCGTCGGCCAGCAGGCCGGTAAAAAATTTGAGGTACATAATTAATCTCTTTATAATATGTAAGTTATTTGCTGAATATAACGAATAACACTTTTTTCAATGCATTTTGGTGCAGTGGTGGACAGCAACGAAGAGTTTCTTTTGCCGCGGCCCTGTTACACAATCCCGAGTTACTGATTTTGGATGAACCTACTGTTGGCGTTGACCCAGTTCTTCGACAAGGGTTCGTATAACATACCTATACAATCATACGTTTATTAACATGCGTGATTTTTTTACACAGAATATGGGACCATTTAGTCCATTTAACTAAGGATGGAGGAACAACCATTATTGTAACCACACATTACATCGATGAGACTAGGCAAGCTCATATGGTAATTATTACATATATAATAATGATAAATAATATATACATATACTTCAATATACTTGTAGACCACATTTTCAAATGATTGTGTTTTTTTACTACCTGTGAGTGATGGTGAAGTCCTATGGTGACACAAATTCTGTTTTTAAAATGAGAACCACTCATGTTAACTATAAATATTTTAGCAGATAATTTTTTTTAAATATTGACGTATCAAAATCAAAATTTGAACCAGTAGTTCAAGTTATTAACTTTGTGTACTAAGGTGTCTAGGTCAGGATAATATATCCATGTTGATGGGTTATAAAGATATGGGGGCAAGTGCTATAATAGTTTAAAAATTATTGTAGTTTATAATTTTATATAAATCCATCAATATTTATAGTTTATAAAAATGGTCAAAGTATAATAAATACTAGATCCGATATTACGCCTATTATAAATTATTTTAAAACAATTTTTAAGGACTATTATCCTTAATATAAACATTTTAATAACTGAAAAACTATAATCGTTTGAATATTGAATTAGATGCACCAAAATGTTTATAAAATTATCCACTAAATAATTTACTGTAAATAAGGGGGATTCTTATTTAAAAAAACATAAGTTTGTATCGAGGCATGACGCACCTTAAGTAGGTAGTACAAAAAATATTGTCTCAACATGTTACCAGTTAGATTTAAATCTATTACAAAACATTTATTTTGAAAATCGTAAATGCCGGTGTTTAACAGATTGGATTAATGAGAGGAGGTAAATTTTTGGCTGAAGAATCGCCTACATCGCTGTTACAAAAATACAATTGTCAATCACTAGAAGACGTTTTTCTAAAGCTTAGTGTCATTCAAAACCGTGGAAAACGGAGGCGTAGCAGCATTTTACATGACATAACAGCCTCCATTTCTGTTCCGGTAAAAATTATATCGTATTATGATCTATATTATAAACAATTTAAAATTTAATTTTTATATAATGTATAATAATAATGAATCCTTGTAAACTCTATCCATATAGGAATCATCTCCCACGCCTGCTATCGAAGCGCTGAATTCGATATGTGACAACTCGTCGGAAATGAGCGGAGAATTTGGAGACAGCATTAGTCCCGTTCCACTAAGTAAGCGTATGTCTGTATCTTCAATGCAAGTCAACAATGCGGAAATGGAACTTCCACCAGAAGTAAATACTAAAATGAAATTTTTGGACCAATGCAAAATATTTCAGACGCATCACATGCGAGCATTGATATGGAAAAACTTTCTGTGGATGTGGAGAAATGTGGCGTAAGTGACCTTAATATACGAATACGTTAATGTAATATAACCGATTATTTTTAGGAAAAAAAATATTTTAAATTTAAAGTTCTTTATCGTGTTTTGATAAAACTAGGTTACCTACCCATATTAAATACATGTGTCATGTATTATAAGAAAAACTTGCATGACATCTGATAATCGATAGGGACTAATAAATTATTAACACTAAATTATGGTAATGTAAGTATGTAACCTTGGCTTACGTTTAGTATAATAAATGTAGCAATGAGTTTAACAAGAAAAACAAAGGGGGTAAGTTGATGTCATTCTGCTGTACAGTTGCCAGTAGGTTACAAGTGGGTCACTGTATAATGGATGGTATTACATTTTAATTCAATCATAAAATATCATTGTATGCGAAAAACGATTCTGAGCGGGGAAGGTTTGTCAGTGTGGATATTTTATATTATATTTATATTGTTATTACTTATTACTTATCATTAATACGGTAGCCGGTAAGTTGAATTAGTATTATAAAATTATAACAAAATAACTAAAATCGTTATTTTTGGTTCTTTAAAATGTAATTTCGTCCAAATTTAGACATAAAATATCTCTATAAAAACTGTGTTTTTATATTTTTAAGATTTTTTGATTACAGAATAACTTACTTATATGATTATATATTGATATTTACAGAAAAAATAATTAATTAATTAATTAAAAATTAAAAACATACATCATTGTAAAATCAATATATTCATCGTTCCGCGCAGAATCTAAAATGTAAACCCAAATTCACTAATATAATTTTAGTTGTGGTCGTTGTTGAAAATACATTATTAATATTTGAATAAAGAGTTAGGATAATAAATTATTTAAAAATACAATTGATTTATTTTTATAATAATATGTTGTTTTATTTTTTAACCTGTAAGTATGTTATTTGGAAAGAAACAAATTAAATTGTAAATAATAAATATTGAATTATAGATATTTCAAATATTATGTTAAAAACCAACGTATAATAAGTAGGTACTCCAATAAAATAACTAATAAAACAAAATATTGCTTGTGAGAGTAATATTACCAGTGATTGAGAAACGACATTTTTCACACTACTTTTTAAAAATGAATATAGTTTTGAATACTAATGTATTCGAAATTCATACTCAACATGTATGTATGTTTTAAAATAAAATACAAAGTAAAATTATATTGGTACGATAATTTGATACACTATTTTATAATTTTTTGTTAGTTGCTATAACGTCATAATCAATAATGCATGTAATAGGTACTACCTATATAGCTAAGTTATGTAAAACCTTTCGTTTCAAAAGCACCGTTCTATACACTGCTACTTAAGGATCGTTAAAATTAGTCCGAGTCTGGTCAACGGCAATTATAACTAAGTTGTCAATCGTTGGATATACAAATACTGAAATACATTGCATTGGACTTTGAAGTTATTAATTATTTTACTGTTGCTCACAGGGTAATGATGTTTATTGTCGGACTTCCAGTTGCCCAAATCGTGTTGTTTTGTTTGTCCGTTGGAAAAGATCCTCATGGCTTGCACTTGGCCATCGTCAACCATGAAACCAACAACAGAACGTGCCCGCCGACCGGATCTTGCGAGTTAACTCAACTCAGTTGCCAGTTCCTACGTCAGATTGAACTACGGCGGCAAGTATTAGTGAGTGATTTTTATGAATTAAAATCGTTGATTACTATTTTCTCAATAAATTACGTGTGAACAGTAATTTTTTTTATGATTTTAAAGTCGTAACATTTACCAGTCGGGTGGCACTACCGAGTGCCCTACCAATATCTGTTAGTCTCGCTATGTATATATTATCTTTAATCAAAATAATTAATTGTATCAAATGCGTATAGATTGTAATTATATTTTAATAAAAAAAAAAAAATAATAATATTTACCATATATGTTAAACTCTGCAATAGGATTATTTCGACGACGAAGAATCCGCTTTTCGAGCAGTTAAACGTGGTAAAGCTTGGGGTGCTATATCTTTCACTTCAAACTATTCAACGTCACTAATGCAACGTATGGATGATGGGACGGAAACAACGGAGTTGGCACTAGATGATAGTGTTGTCTCCATTTGGCTCGACGAATCGAGTAATTGATCTTAATTATTTTTTGTCTGCGAGTAATTCTAAATAAAATTAAAATAACCTACACCTATACAAATATAAGAACGATAAATTCTGTTGAAATTATTATTTGTTCCATTATTACTAACTATATATTTGCAATAGAATCATGCAATTTTGAAGTACCACAATTATTATTTTAGATCAACAAATATCCATGCTGCTTCGGCGAGATCTTGTGTTTGCTTTCGAAGATTTTGCTAAAATTCTGGCGGTGAATTGTAACTTCAGTACAAAAGTTGTAACTAGCCCTATACAGGTATAATTAATCATAGTTAAAACTATAAATATATATATATATATATATATTTAAGTTAATGAATTTGTTATTTTACCAATATTTTTATGGAAAAATACTACCTACACAGGTTTTATAAATTTATAGGTATAATTTAGAATTTAGATTAATATTTGTGTACCTACCTATTTGATTTCTAGTTCCATAAACCTATATACGGCCCATACGTACCAAATTTTACAGATTTTGCTGCTCCAGGGGTCATACTCACGTGAGTAATAATTATTTATATTTATAGTATTACCATCCATATCACTAATGAGTAATGAATAATGAGTTAATGAAAAATGTACAACTAATTTCTGAAATTCTAGGATTATATTTTTCCTGGCTGTAGCTTTGACGTCTGGCGCTATGTTGATCGAAAGAAACGAAGGCATATTAGAAAGAAGTTTAGTTTCAGGTAAACTTAAATACTGACATAACTTATATATAAATAAAGGATAGAAATAAAACAAATATTAATAAAAGTATCACAATATAATTTTACTAGGTATTACGGGGATTGAAGTACTTTTAGGGCACGTGGCGTGTCAACTTGTAATCATGGTGTTCCAATCACTGATGGTCATTGCATTCGCATTGGTTATTTTTGATGTTACCAACGAAGGGGATGTGTTTTGGATATGCTTATTAACGATACTGACTGGACTGTGTGGCATGTGTTTTGGTAAGAAATTATTTGAATTATACATTTTAATCTCACAATGAAATCGCAACGTATAGTCTAAAAATATAACGTGTTAATTTAACACCAAATTATTTCTTATGTGTTTTAGGATTTGTAGTTTCTTGTGTAACTGACAGTGAGAGGAATGCGACATATCTGGCAATGGGCAGTTTTCTTCCTATTGTCATGCTTTGCGGTTTGTATTATTTTATAGTTATAGCCCAGTTTTTCATAAGTGACTATTTGTCCTTAAATTTTCAAAAGCTTTTAAATATTTACACTTTAATCCTTAATCCTTGTGAAAATGTTTTTTACTGATCATACACAAGATTATATGATAACTGTGTGAAAGGGCATCATATTTAATATCAAATAATTGATTACCTTCTTCGTGTTTTTAGGCATAATATGGCCAGTGGAAGGAATGCACGCGGCGACAAAATCAATAAGTTTTTTTTTGCCACTAACACAGTCTACGGAATCGATGCGATCAATGTTGGCAAGAGGTTGGCCAATCACCGAACCTTCTGTTTACATTGGTTTTTTTTCCACAATAATATGGATTTTTGTATTCCTCACATCTAGTGTACTGTTGATTAAATTCAAAAAAGGATAGTCTATATAAACACATTTTTTTTTTTACTGCAAAATATGGACTACTACATACAAATTAATTGTAAGGTATCAATAGTTTTTAGTGACATACCGTAATATAAAGTTCCTTATATTATGTTCGCGTTACATGAATGGGACAGCAGTGTGTACTTTTATCAATCGGTTTATTTTTAGTTTCTTGCTCTATGTACCTAAATTAAAATTATTGCCAAAGCATTTGATATTTGAACTAAATATTTTATTATTCGTTGATATTGCTAATTAGTAGTTCATGAAATATCAATAAAAATAATTGAAAAAAATATGTAAATAAAAATTAGAAATCAAAGGCAATACATTATACATTACCTATATTAAGTGTTTATTACAATATTACATACATTTGATGTGACTATTCTAAGACTTACCTTTACCTACTTAGTACTTGGAAATATTTGGAAAGGTATTTCCCTTTTATATTATTTTACTGTATAATTTTTATGTTTATGATTTATTATTATAATCACAGAATCATTTTAATTATTTTTTTACTCATTTTTTATTTTACATACATTACCAAATAAAGACTTCGCATTTGTATACATAAGATAAAATTTAATCAATAATCCATAAAATATACAATATGACTTATTACAAATTGGTATAGGTAAAACTGTATAATAGGATCTATATTATAATCGATGTATTATTAGAGTTTAAAGGAAATGTTATTATAAAAACAATAATAACAAGGGTAAATGTAATATAATTAATAATGTAAGTTATTTTAATATTCATAATTTTTATTGTAATGATTGTAAAATATTAAGTTGTAGATTTTTGTATAAAAATATAAATTAAAAACGGTATTGTTAATGTCATGTGAATCGTATTGTTTATAGTTAAAGCTTAAATTAACTTAAGATAGTTATATATATTTATATTGAAAAAAACAACTGTTAAAATATTTTTGAATTCTTCTTTGTTGAAAATTAATTGTTCATATTATTTTACATGTTATATATTTTAGTATTTACCATTTTTATTTTATAAATGTTTAAAGTTTTGTCAATTATTTAATAATAAAATTGTAATATTTTTATTTATTTATAAAAGTGTTCATATCTACTATTACAAAATATATTTGTAATTTGTAAACTATGATGATAGGGTAATTAAAAAGCTTATGTTAATTTTGCATAACCTAATAAAATATAGTAAAATAAAAAGAACGAGATTACGAGAGCAGACATAGCATGAGGAGACTAAATTATAGGTCTATTTTCTCAATATTTAGATTTTTGGTTCGTTCTTTTTCTATATTTAAAATTGGTATACTAGATAAACACACTTGTCCACATGCGTTTCTTAAGTAATTTTTTATTAGTTAGTTTGTAAAATGATCGTTCTGCTCCTGCCACAGTGATTGCTGGCATTATAAGAAAAATGATGCAAGCTCTTAAAACGTCTGGAAAACTACAAAATTGAATATAAGGCTCCTAATATATTGTTACAATAGCAGTTAAAAATTTTAAAAAATACATAGGCACAATTTTTTTTTATAATCTTTTAAAGTTTGAATTTTGACGACATTTATTAAATTAAGAATTTATAAATTATTTAGTAGTTAAAAATTTATAAAGTGTTCAACTTTTATAACTAAGGATTAAAAATTTAAAACAAAGTGCCATGGAAGTAATTCATTCTGTAACCAAAAGATCTCAAAAATATGAAAACACAGTTTTTTTTATAGTTATTTTTTGTTCAAATTTATATGAAATTACATATTAAATAACTAAGAATAACTAGGTACCTATTTTAGTTATTTTGTTGTAATTTTATAAAATTAATTCAACTTACTGGCTACCGTATTGATAATAAGTTATAACAATATAAATATAATATAAAATATTCACACTGACAAACCGTCACCGCTCAGAATCGATTTTCGTATACAATGATATTATATCATTGAATTCAAATTTAATACCATCCATTATACAGTAACCCACTTTTAATGTACTGTACATCAGAGCGACATCCACTTGGCCACCTTTTTAGTTCTCATTTTTTGTTGTTTTTTAAGTTCACATTTGTCGTGGATAGTTAGAATTAATAACATCATTAATTCTTTATAATATGCTGAACCGAAATCGCGATGATGCTTTAATACCTACCTAATATTTTCATTCGAAAATCATTTAGACGGGTCGGCGCAGTACCTTCCTAGTTTTGCGTAAACACAATGTGGTGTTCATACAAAAACAATAGTTATTATTGTTATTGTTTTAAATTCTGAGCCGAGCGAATGAGCGATGAATGGATGATTTCAAAATAATAAGTGTGTGTTTTCTTAAATTAATTTTTCTTCTTTTATCACGTTTTGGGGTAGAAACAATGTCACCATTGTCCATTTGTCCACTACGGCGAACTTATACTTTCACGTGGCCAAAACCTTCAATACATTTCATTGAGATTTGGTAGGTAACAAAAAATGTTTGGCTTAAGCATATTCTTTGTGGGCGTACTACATGAACACGATTATAATAATCGAACATATGTTCAGTGGAACCATTATTATGTTGAAATAAATAAGATCGTAATACGAAAAATAAGGAACAACATTGTACTGTGCGTAAAAAAAATAATTTTATTACCTACATAATCTCACGAACGATAGAAATGAATGACAGTTTAATGAATGATGTTAGTGCTTTGAAATTTTGAACTTCGAAAAATGAAATATATGATGTGATACAAAACAACGTGTGGCAAGGCTGGGCATTAGCTCGAGTTAATAATTAAAATTAATTAATTTAAAAACTTAAAACGTTTAGTTAATATTAACTAAGTTAAATAACCGTTTTATTGGAACTAATTTTTAACTTATTAACGTGTTAACTTCAAGTTATTTTTATACTGATTTATTTATAATTTTGTTGCTTTATGGAGTATTATTATATACTTCATTCACACTAAGAAGGATCTTTGGCGGAGCCAGTTTTTGTCGGGAGGGGTCAGGCAACACCTATTTTGCATAGGCCTACTTTGGGTTAAATTTATGGAAGTGCTACATTTATTTCAACTAAAGTGATCCGTGTTTGCCATCTGTACGGCCGGTCTATCTATTTACTTATTATCTATGAGAACCATACCCACACGAACACGGATTAATATAGGTACCACATAATATGTAATAATCCGTGCCCAGTGGCAGTTAGGTTACACCAAGTAGTCCACACCAAACGGACCACGAATCGCCGTGCAGAGTTCACCGGTTTTTTTAATATAAACTATTAGATACTAGATAGCGGTAAGTGTGCATAACGATTCCCTCTCCGTTCATGTCGTTCATGATAGTACAGATATGAATATGCCAGACTGTGGTGTGGTAACATAATAACAATCTATGACCGTGGTATACTGAGTATAAATATTCCATGACGCTGCATGTACGTGCATACAAATTCTTCGCTGTGATTGGTTGGTATACATGGTAAGCGTTTGGTATACCAGTATTTATACGTTCTTACCACACGATTAACAGGCTACCGTGTTGTTGGACATAGCTGAACATTTTTCGTGTACACCACGAACTAAGATAACTATCTTAGTTCATGGTGTACACGGCTCACCATTGTGATAAGGAGATGATAAAGTAACTGATAA
This sequence comes from Metopolophium dirhodum, assembly GCF_019925205.1. Taxonomy (NCBI): domain Eukaryota; kingdom Metazoa; phylum Arthropoda; class Insecta; order Hemiptera; family Aphididae; genus Metopolophium; species Metopolophium dirhodum. The sequence goes on from NC_083568.1 coordinate 10,727,766, forward strand.
TTAACTTCCATATACCTATCTTTTGGACGGTGAAAAACTGAAAACTGAAATAAAAAAAAATAATATCGAGTATGGATCCTTCTAAAATATTAGTAAGTACCTTATACTATTATAATTAATTATTTTTACTGTGTTTATTATTATATTATTATTTATTACAAAGAACAAAGTAAGTTTAATTTATAAAAATCATATTTTGCTAAATTTTAGAACACTTACATTTTATTAGGGGATACACTTTATATAATAATGAATAATAGTACACATTCACATATTAACAATAAAAAACAAACATGATTAAATAAATAATTATATGCATATTTATATAATTTATTTAATTGTATATTTATGTTGAATGTTTAAGGGAATGCTGTGCAGACACTGCGGTCAGTTAATACCAATTAATTATAAAAACCCCAAATGTTCAGCAAGTGAGAAAATTAAAAATATATTTTTATTTTTATAACATAACATTGATGGTATTTTGTTTTGTCTCAAATACGATTTTTTTTTGTTATCTATTTTTTTTAGGTACTGGTCAAGCGATGTATAAATTCAAAAAAATTGAGCCCAAAATGTCATGTAAGTAACTACTAATTTAGTAAAATTAATTTCTGCTAAATCACAGATAAGCCATCATTCTCCAACATGTTGCTTTACATTTCTATTTAAATTAATAAAATTATGACAATGGCAAAAAAATAGTTTTTATAAAATATTTTTTTCTTTTAGCTTCAACCGTATCAGCATATCCAGAGCCTTCAACATCAAAACCATCATTATTCTCAGACTTTGTATGAAATTGAAAGTGAAGAACTAAATGTATCACCTTCAAACCTCTCAGAAAACACTTCTGATGATGATGATGATGATGATAATGAGTTTTATAGCAGTCTTATTGCTGAGGTAAATGAACAAAATCCACTATGGGACCATCGTCTCCCATTGGCCGCTCGTTATGAGCCCATAAAACAAAATTTATGGAATGAGATTTACGTAGCACTGAATGGTTAGTTTTATTCCATCTGTTATCTAATATTTCATTAAGTTTCTCTATAATTTTGATATGGTTATTAAACGTATGCAGGTATATATTCAATAGATGTGTTGAAAAAAAAGTAGAAGTATCTGAGAGAAAAGTTTGTTAGAGAAAAAAAACCTGCAAGTGGTGCTGTTGGAGGGAAAAGGAAAATATGGCGGCGCCACATGAACTCATTAGAATTTTTAAATGATGCAATTACAGGCAATTATAGGTAAGATAATAATTATTTATAATTAGGGCAAAGAACTTGTAGCATTTGCATATTTCTTTTGAACGGTCAAAAATTAGCAGAGTAAGAAACAAATACGTTTCATGCTGAAACAAAGCTAGTTTTTAAATTTTATTTTGCATATAAATGCATATTTTAAATAATTTATCACTTTATCAATATTATATTTTTTTTAACAGAACTACAAGTAATATTAATCCTGAAAATAATATGTCACTGTTAGATAGTGAAGCCAGTCCAGAACAGAGTACTAAGCCAACAAAAAGTAAATTACACTTATATATATGTATTATGTATACCAATAAATTAGACATTAATTACCTATAAACTATTAATACATTTCAAATCGTATTAATTTTAAATTTCTCCAAACATTTTTTTTATGGTTATAATAATATGAAGTTCTGATTAAAATTAATAGAATTTGTATTTAGGATCAAAGAATAATACGTTTGAAGAATCAATTTTAAAGGAATAGCCAATAGCGTGAATCAAGACCGGTTGCACCAACAAGGGCTCCACCAACTAATGAAGAAAACGGGCACTTACACTTCTGTAAATATTTGGCACATTTAATGAAAAATATGACAGAAAAAAAAAATTAAGATTGCAACCACAATTTATATGCCAAGTTATTGATAGTTTGGAAGACTGACTATGAAATTTAAGACAGATTAAATTATAAGACTGAAAGTAACTTCTTATAAATTTATTATTTTATTTTGAAAAGTATTTCAAAAATATTATTATTTGAATTTGAATAATTCTACATATTCAATTTTGTATTTTGTTTTGTTTATTTTTAGTCTAGAAAAGGTTTTACAATTTCTTTGTTTTTTGTTTTTCATTCATAACATATTTACATATTGAGATTTGATTTTAATATTCAAAGTTTATTTACAATAAATAGTTATTTAACTAATCTTTCATATTGAAATGCAACTGCACCATAGCCTGAAAAATGATCCTAAATTTTATTTCTGATTATCTTAGCATTTGCTGAATAGGTATTGGTTCCTAATTGATTTACTGGTCTTAAGGCTCCCATTTCTAGTGTTGCCCATTGATCATCTTCATCGGGTTTAATGTCCAAAGGGCCACTATAATACAGTACGCCTATGATACACGTCTTAAGTTACAAAAAATTTCATTTAACATTAAGTATTATTTACAATAAAGAACCAGCATGTTTTTAAGACATTTTTATAAAATTATGCAAACAACTGCAGCTTTTGTAATTGCTTCTACAGTATTGCATCCGGAAATTATTGGTTTTCTGAACACACGCCATTTTGAGGCCATTATTCCAAAGGTATTTTCTCAATGGTGTCTACCTCTGGAAAGTCTGTGTTAAAAAAAAGTGTTGTTCCTATTATATTTTAATTTATTAAAAAAGTTTTATATTTTAATTTTGTATTAAATAAATACAACTAACCTATAGTTAAATATTGATTCGTTTAATGGTAGTTTTCTTTTACCTCTTCCTGGGTAAGAGCGCATAAGATTAGTTAGTAGTGGAAACTGGAAACGCTTCATCACCAAGTGCATAGTATGGAATTGGACCACTGTTACTATCTATATCTTTAGCAGTTGTGAAATTTAAATTATTTGCCATAAAACTCTTACCCATTTCAGAGTTAGAGAAAACTCCACCATCACTGCATCTTCCAGCTGTACCAATGTCTACTATAGTAGAGTTATAACTGGCGTCACACATTGCCAACAGTATTATACTATGAAATCCTTTAAAGTTATAATTTTCAGATCCACTATTTGCAAATGACTGTACAATTGTAATACATCTTATTTTTATTTGTTCAAATAAATAAAATAAAATGCAAATGGATAGTAAATAGTAATGAATTATAATTACCGCAAAGTTGCCGTTAGGACTTCTCCAACTGATAATATAACAGGCCGACTTGGAAATCTCATAATTTTGGGTCCAACTACGCATACCAGTTCTTCAAATGTACTAGCAGACATTCGAACAAAGTTTTGGTAGAGTTCTGAATTTGTTAATTGCAATCACTTGTCAAACAATGACAATGCCCATGCACTCTCCTTTCTTTTAGAAATGGTTCAACATGCCATCTGGGTTATGATCTAATAAATAATAATTTAGTATTAAAAAACAATAGATACTGAAATAAAAGATTATAATATTATTACCTGTCGTTTTTGTTCTTTTTGTGTAAAGTGGCTTAATAGACAAGTAACACTTTTCTATGATGCACTTGGTTTACATAATTACACCATTGTATATCTTCGTTTTCCATTTCACAATCGTGTATATTAATCATAAATTCAAATAAAGTAAATAGTACATACTTAGTAGTAAATAAGTAAAAAAATATCAGCGCAAACCACAATCAAATTATAATATTAAAATATTTTTAATAAAAGGCGGGATATCCTTTGTGTACCGTTATCAACAATTATCAAGAACAATATATAATATAACCATAGTTACCAATTTAACCAGTGTGAAACGTTTTGAAGACCGTTCGAACGTGTAATTTCTATGCACGTTCACGAGTACGTGTATAGTTGAAACCCGCCTTTGTCGAACCGACTACCAGGTAACATTGTACAACCGCCGAATGCCGAATGCCGACTGGCGACAACAAAATATCAAATATGTCTGTAAACAGTGTCTAATTTATGTGCCGTAAATTTTTATTTTTGTTTTCGTCGGTGAATGGTGAACGTTTTTATGAACTGAGTTGATAAATTTGTTTAGTTCCGCTTTAGAAACCCTTTGGCGGTCGCCGCAATGGTTGTTTCTGATTTGTAAGTATACTCAATTTTCATGCAATCATGTGTTAGTGTTATAATTTTTACCCATGATCATGTCGGTCTCATTGTAGTTAGATAACAAAAACAACTATACATTTATACGTGGCCCCCTCTTAACTCGGGCATGTAAGCATAAACAACTTTAAGTAGACAATACTATTAATTTGATCTGGATTAAAAGTTACATCATATAATATTATAAAGCGTACCTATTTAAAATTTTGTGTGACAATAATGGTTGAAACTGTACAATAAACATCATTCCCATTTTTGCATCCAACAATTTGGAAGACTATTTTCAAGTTTTAAACTATGTTAATAATGTTACTAAAATATTTACTCTTAAGTACAAACTATTAAACTGTATATTAACATAACTACAAATTCATTACATATAATATGTATTTAACTAATACTTATTTTGTGAATGGTTAACAATATAGGTATTTCATGATATTATAATGTTCCTAACCTAACTCCCACAAGATTTCTTTATGAATAGTAAAGATATTTAACATAAATAATGTTACCATTTATTTTTCTCAAGTATTTAAATTAGTAAATTAGAATTATTTTTTTACAAGTTCTCATAAATACATTTAAACTATTATTGCCTTTACTATCAACTTAATCCTGGTTTTTAATTTCTATATAGGCCGAAGAATCGAAAAGAAAAAATGGAAGGGGATCATTCAGATAAGGAAAATAAAAGAGAAGAACAAAACATAAAAAAGAAAAAACGTACTCGTTCATCAAGCAGTGGTTCGAGTAGTAGTCGGTATGAATTCATATTATTTTGTTAGATTTATTTTGAATTAATATTTAAATGGTTTATCTAGTTCTTCATCAAGTAGCTCTCGCTCTGGCAGTGGTTCTTCAGGATCTAGTAGCCGTTCAAGCTCAAGCAGTTCTGGTTCCAGTTCACGTTCTAGCTCAAGTTCATCAAGTTCAACTAGTTCTTCTGGTACTTCTACTGGTAGAGCTAAAGTAAAAACAAAGTGAGTTTTAGTGATTAATATTTAGTAATATGTCAGTGTATTATACTGAAGTTGAGATTTTTATAATTATTATTAAATTTAAATAACTTAAGGCAACCAAAATTGAAAAGTGGCAGTAAGACTAAGAGTAGAAGCCGTAGTCCAAGAAAATCAAGACGTGATGATGAGGAAAAAGTAAAAAAAACTGAAAATAAAACTAGAACTTCTAGAAAAACAAGGTAATAATCCTAATTTTAAATAATTAATCTAATATTTAATTTTTTTTAAATATTCACTTAGGGCATATTAGCATAATACTATTTATGATATGATTTTAGATCAGGTAGCCCAGTACGGCGTAAGAAAGAAAGATCGCCAACTCCAAAACCCTGCCGTATTCATGTTGGTCGTTTGACTCGGAACATTACTAAGGAACATATTCAAGAAATATTTTCGGATTTTGGAACAATAAAAGAAGTAGATGTACCTCTAGATCGATTTAATAAATTGTGTAAAGGATTTTCTTATATTGAGTATTCTTCGCCAGAAGAAGCTGAGAATGCCATGAAACATATGGATGGAGGTAAGTTTCATTTATTTGGAAATTCTAACTATTATTAATAATTAACCTTTAATTATTATAGGTCAAATCGATGGACAAGAAATAACTTGTGCACCAGTGTTATTGCCACGTCCAGCTATTCGTAGAAGTCCTATTCGCCGTGGTGGCTGGGGTGGTGGAGGTGGTGGTGGAGGAGGAGGTGGTGGTGGTGGCGGCGGTGGACGCCGAAGAAGTCCACCTCGATACAGACGTAGATCACCAATGCCTATTAAACGGCGTTCTCCTCGTCCACGTAGAATGAGATCTCGTTCGAGATCTCCAAGAAGGCGTAAGCACAGTCGCTCTGGATCTAGCAGCTCACCTTAAATTCCAATATAATGTAATAATTTCAATTATTTTAACAAAAAAACCTAAAATAAACCAACGTTTCATTATTTTTCTTTTATAAACATTATTACTCTAGATCTATTTAAAATTAATACTTATAGTTTTTGGTATTTTTTTTTAGAATTTTGACACAATATATCACTTTTTAAATACGTGTTTATCTAATATTTATAATTGTACTTGAATATCTTGCTACAATATTTACTAAATGTAATGGTGACCTAGTATTTTATCTAATGTAGGTAATTCATGTTTAACATTAGTGTAACATTTTTTTTTTTTTTTTACATGAACATTTTGTTTAATCATATTTTTACAGTTTAATATTAGTTCATTAAAAAACAGACTATGTAATTTAATTTACCTGACAAAGTGGACAAAAGTTTAACTGAATTTCTAATAAATCATCCGCTTTTAATGATAGGTTAACTAGCTCTTGTATTTAATATTTATTATTACTTGTTTCAAGTCATGCATGAATATAAATAGATATAAAATCATTCAAAAACATGATTTAATATCCACGTGTATAATAATTCAAATACATTATTAGTTACAAAAGCCTCACATGATTAATGATTCTCAACAATATTATTTTAATTAACACGGGCGCCTGAAGGCTGGCAATGACTGTCCGCCAATCAAAGAACGCACAGGCATCGCATGGAGGGTCAGGCACTGTTCGGCCGGCTTGGTCTATGTGCGTGAAAGCAGTTCACTCTTAAATGGAACAGAGCGTAGAGGACGTCATACCCGAATGTGTTGTCTCCGTCTTACACATGTACGACATAAACAAAACGCGTTTACGAAGTCTGAGTAGAACTCGCTCAATTTTTATTTTAGTTTTTTAATATTTCTAAGGGCAAATTGTTGCTTTTTTTCCATTATACCCAATACAAAGTTCATTATATCGTTTAGAAATAGAAAAAATTTCAACACTTAAAATACCTTTAACTTATAAGAATTTATAATTTAAAAAAAAAACATAACGTCTTACCCTCAGAAATATTGTTACAATTCAATTTTATAAAAGGTATTTTTATTCTAAAACGAAAATTGAGCGAGTTCTACTCAGACTGCGTAAACACATGTGGGTGAGACGTTATCTTAAGTCGTTTATTGTCAAAGCTGCCCAGAAAAACAATTTTTTTAATCGTATAAAATACACTTGTGTTATTTAATTAAAATATTAAACACAAATTTTTCTTATAATAAAAAAAAAAAACATTCACAATCCGTATAATTGAAGATAAAATTTAACAGATTAACTAACATTGTGTGATATTATAACAGTCTTGTTGGTTATATTCACGCTTGATTATTATCAGAATTTGCTGATGGAACTTCACATTCTCTCTTGTCTAGCATTGATTCAGTTGCTGGATCTTGAATATTTACTATTCCATCCTTTTTTCCAAAACACTTTTTAATTATAAAACATATTAATAAGGGAATGGGCGTCATTAATGCGATAGCAACTGGAATAACTAAAATAATCAACAGTTTGATATTATTAAATAATTAAAACTATTTAAAAAATAAATTGTTATTACCAGTTGTTATATCTGCAGCTGGCTGTCCCAGGGAAAATTTTAACATGAATATGGCAATACCAGTGTTTTGTATACCAGATTCGACTGTCATAGATATTATGTCTGGTGTAGATAAACGTGCAAAGATAGATGTTAATAACCCTATTAAATAACCTGTCCATGGTATCACTGCACCTGCTAAAATAATCTAAAACATAAAATACATGAGAAATTTAATAATTCAATACGACAAACAAAATAAAAAAAACTTACTTTCCAAGAAAATATTTTGAACAGGTATAAGTTAGTGACTGTGGCAAAGATAATTATAAATATTATCAAACAACTAGACATTGGCTTCAGTATACGTGTCATAACTCGACTTACTCTAGGCATAAAACGCTGAATACAATACCCGATACACAAAGGAATAATTAATGCAATAATAGAGAATCCAATTCGGGAATACGGTACAGGCATTTCACCCACAGAAAAGATACGTTTACCAAGAAAGATAATCCAAAATGGTATCATAACTGCAAAATAAAAATATATTTTTGAATTAATAAATACAAGCAATTAACGCAATGAATACCTATTTAAATTTTTTTTTTACTGTTTAATTAATTAACTGTTTCAACAAATGAAATGTTATTAGTTATTACAAAGTTGTACACTTCATTAAAGAAAAATTAATATAGTTTTATATTTTAATTCTTCCCATTCTTCTCAATTTTGACATTGTATAACTCAACATTATAATTTACATTAATATCAATATAATTAAATAATAATAATAATAATTAATGTGTTTAAGGCTATTGAGATATTTATTTTTGTAGTTATTTTCTAAAATACATACTAAATGATTCCAGGGTTCCAACAGTCGTCAGGACAATGCTGAGGTTAATATTACCACCCAAAAGAAGGGACCACACACTAGATGCACCACCTCCAGGACTTATTCCCGTAAAAAACAAACCCAATTGCATTGAAACTGAATTTGGAAATATTAGCTTAGCATAAATAAAACTTAACTGAAATAAAATAAAACATATCAATTACTCTTATTATTAGTTAACTTTGTTAAAACTAACTTACTATTGGTAAGATTAGAAACTGAGCAAAAAATGAAGCTGCAGGAGCAATTGGTTTTCTAACACACTGTTTAAGTTGATCAACATCTAGAGCACATCCCAAGTTAATAAATATAATAGTCATCAAAACGGCGACACAAATGACAAATATCTTATCAATCAATTGTGGTTTTCGAATTACTTTAATGTTCATGTGATCTTGGCTTGAATTTAGAACACGTGTTGTATTATTTTCTGGAAAAAATTTTAGATAGTTCGGTTAGAAAAAACAGGTTATTACAGCAAGTACATGAGTACTTATTGTCATATTTTATTCAACTCACCAACTTTTACTACTTGAAGGTATAATGTTGTGTACCCAAGAAACTCGGAAGTTAAGTTAAAAGATTTTTCCCACAAACTTGCCGGCATTGAATTATTTTGGGGTAATTTAAAAAAATGCCTACTAGGATATGCTACATCTTCATCAGAACTGATTACTTGAAGTCGTAAATCTTCGTCCTCCCAGGTTGTATTTGTCTGTGCGTAGAATACTATTTTAGTACTGCTGCCCATTTCCAACTCTCCATTATTTGTATTGTTAAAAGTGAATGTCCAATCGTTGTCGGCTATTGAAGTAGTAAAACATGTTGCCACGCACAAACTCAACAAAAATACAGTACTTAACATCATGATGGCATAGAATTTTCAATGAGAAAAAATATAAATTATATATTATTATAACATTGGTGGAGCAATCACTGTAAACTGTGGGCTAAATAAATTGCAAATAAATCCATTATTGTGTATGTAATTAACTAAATTATAATTCAAAGCATTTATATTTTATAATTGGCCCTGTCTAAAGACTTTATGCCTCGACAGTTGAGATTAAAGAGCAATTTTAATTTTAAATTATCTTAAATCTTTATTCTGATATATTATTACACTATATTTTATAATTTTCAATTTTAATAATATTATCATTGATGACTGAATATGTCACAACGTGTTGCGTAATCTGAATATTGTGAATGTCTTATATTATAATGAGCAATGACTGATTCAATGATAATAACATGAATATTGATAGTAGCATATTATTATGATAACCGACATTCGAGAAATGAAAACAGTAAATAAAACGTAAATAATAAACAAAATATAGTTGTAAGTTGCGGGTACTATAGCCTATAGGTAGTTAAATTTTTTTTTTCACATACAATTAAAAGTATATTTACAGCAACTCATATTTTTTACCGAATATTGTTTCATTTACATAATACATAATAAGTAATAAGTAATAACTAACGATTCAGTTTTGTTGTAACAAATGTTTTTTTTTTAAATATGATTCCATCGAATATCTAATTGAAAATGGGATTAACATTAAAAGTAGTAAGTGTGTTATATTTTGAAAATTACTTATCATGAAATATAATATAATTTTACCTAATCACAAACGTTTTACATAATATATAATTATACTTTATACTTTATAGACTCATAGGTATATGGTATAAAATATATAGGAAGGTACACCTTCCTATCTATAATCTTTGATTATCGAATAATGATCATTTTTTATAGTAACATATTGATAATATTGTTCAGTTGTTTACAATTTTCATGTATTAACTCTAATTAAATTAATTAAAACTTATTGGATAGTTATAGATTTCCCGTTAGATATTTAATTAAGTTTATTATTTAGAATTAAGTTGTGAATGTTTTGGATCCTTCGCTTTAGATTCCTTTTTAATTTCATAGGTGTCTAATTGTTAATAATAAGGATTAATAAATAATTGACCCATTTCCAGGAGCCCGGGGGGAGGTTTTACGGGCCCTGGAACAGATTCTTTCACGAGGCCTAAGAAATTTTATTCCATGAAGCCAAAAAGGTTTTTTTTGGGACACCCTAGAACTTGTATGACATTTTTTCTGTCTCACATAACTTATATAAAAACATTTTTTTTTACTCATACAATTAAAAAAAGTATTCAATGTAAACTCTTCAGTATGTATTTATTTTTTAAAACATTGAACTACAAATATTATTTTGCTTATAGAGGTACAATTTTCATATTAATATTAAATATGTACAAATTAAATGTCTACACTAAGAGTAAGTATATACCTAAGTTTTATATAACAATCAAAAAAAAAAAAAGTTCAAGATTTTAATATCTAAATGGTTTTTTTCTAGTCTTGGTTGTAGCAAAATTTTCGAAATAAATATTATTCTTTGTCATTGTCTACTAATAGTGAAATCAACTACAAAATATTGCACGCAGGCATACACAAGATAAGCAGTAATAATTCTTGCATTTAAAATACAATGTACTCTCTGTAACTCAAACCTCGATAACTCAACAATTTTCCTTTGAATAACAATAACACATTAAGATTTTAATAACTTAACATTTTTAGTAAGTCAAATTTTTTTTTTCCCGTGTTATTCGAGTTACCGAGAGTACACTGTATAACATTATAAACAATAACACGGGCATGCCAAACATTTTCAGTTGATTATTCCTTAGTATGGATATTATCAAAGCGTCAATAATTTATTATTGTTTATTATTATTTAATATAATATAGGTACATGCTAAACATAATATTGAATTTAAAGATTAAAACACCATACATCATTTTCACATGGCATAGAAACTCGATATTAAATTTGAAAAACAAAATTATAGGGATTTAATCCTGAAAAAGGCCCCTAAAATGGCGGAGCCCTGGGAAGCTGCCTCTTCTGCCGGCACTGCCCATCTCGCACACATTTTTTCAGATATAATTATAATTTGTATATTTTTATCCTATAGTTATTTACATTTCAAAGTCTTGGTTTTCAGTTAATGGTTGAAATCACAAAAAAATATTTAGTATTGGTAAGGTCGTAGGGGCTTACATTATTATTAATTAAAAGAAAGTAAAATATAATTTACTAACTAATTCATTTACCCATTCATACCTACTATTAAAATATGATACAATGATACTGTAATAACTATTTTTTCTTAAGGGTCCCGGTGTCAGTTTTTCAAATTTTCCACTATTCAATGGAATTTGAAAATAAAATTTTATATTTTAGTTGCCCCCTCAATTATAAGACTTTTCCACTAATCTACTACCCGATTTAGGCGGGGTTGATAGGGTATTATATCGAAAAAATGACTTTACAGGAATAACTCTCAAGCTTTGTAAAATTGACGGATTTTGATGACTATTTTTTTTATCTGAAAGAAGAAGACTTCCTACAGCCCGCATCGATCTCTGATTTTGTATGTTATTTCAAATAGTTGTTTTAAAAAAATTGTAAAAAATGCTTTTTATCTTGTATTTTTTTAGACATATTCTAAAGTTTGAGAATAAAATATTAAAAAACAGAGATCAATGGGGGCTGTAGAATATTGCTCACTAGCAATCAAAACAAAAATTATGAAATTTGGTTGATTCTACAAGGCGGTATCGTTATTCCCGCAGAGTGTATTTTTGAGGACAAAATGGCATCAGCACCGGGCGCCTTAATACATTTTATTATTAGATTTACATTTAACAGGGGTTACTCCTCGCATAGAATAAACCGTTGATTAAGATTTATCTATATATAAGACGTATTTTTGTATGTTGTTTCAAATTTAAATAATTTGTATAAATTTGCTAGTTATAAAGCATGAGCTCAATTAATTATTAATATAATTAACTGTGCAAGTGCCAAGTATAGGTTCTTACCTAGTTCTTAAAATCCAATAAATTCTCATTTTTTTATTATTTTAATTATTATTATTTATTGTTATTTATATTAGATACAATAATAATTTCTATGTAAGTTTTGTACATTAAGTAATTTCTAATTTTAATAATTATATTATAACAATACAATTAAGTAATGGGCAATTTTAAAAATCACTCAGCAGTAGTATTATCTAATAGCTAAAAATGTACCCAATACAATTATTATTATGTAAGTATTTATATTATCTATATTTATAAAACATCGACATTTTATCACAGAATTTTGTTCTGTGATTTTATGTACATTAAATTGTTTAAATAAGATAAGATAAATATATTATATTGAAATATAGTTTGTCTAATTGTGTATAATATTCCTATTAGCTATTATCTCACAGAAAAAGAGTTCTTGTCAGGCTAATGTTTGATTAGTTTTTAAATCAATAAACTAGTCGGTTACTATGACAATTGTTATTTGTTTTTGTTTACATAATTGAGTGTAGGTACATTAAAAATGCATGTGCCATAATGTATACACAAAATTAATCTTATACATTTGTTGTTAAATAACTTTTGAATAACTGAAATTATATGTTTTGAAAGAAGTTTTAAGCAATTGGAAAATTCAAAAGTAAATTAGGTTATTACCTATATACAATTTGGTTATAAAATGAATTATTAGTTATTATATTTTTAAATTATAACATGATTATTAAATATTAGTAATAAGTACCTTTTTGGGTTTATACAATCTAATATATTTATTATTTTACCTACTTGGTTACTTATTAGTTATTACCTACTACCTACCTATGTATAGGTACTACTAAACTATACATATTACATAAATTGGCCTTGTATTTTTGATAAATCATTTTTGTTTTGTTTTATGTTGCCAAATTCCTGTATACAGTACACCTATTTACATTTTTAGAAATCCGAATTGTAAACTATATTACGTGTTGAAGTGACTATGCATTTCGTTTTCTATGACCCATATCATCATAACGACCGTGTAGTATAATTCGCTTCACTGGATTTATTCCGTAACAGGTACTTCCTTGCACCAAATCTTTTTTATACATTATATTATACAGGTACCTCACCAGATATGTATATACTATATATTCATGATTTACCCCATAACACAGTTCCTTATAGGTAATATACTAATAATACGTTTTTCGTTCCTGGCAACTAACTACTGGAGTATATTACAAAAAAAAACAAGTTGGCGTATTACGTGTTTTCATTTCCACGAAATTTCAATTCTACGAAATAAGATGATATTATAATTTATAATCTTACATAAAAAAATCTTATTATATATACCTACACATCGCCTCCGTTATATTAATATCATATCACATTTTAATATAACTATAAATTATATTTTATTATTGTACATAGATAGATTTGTGTGATTAAATATAGGTATGTCAAGTAACAGTCCAATATGTGATCTACAAAAAAAAAATTATCTTTTCATAAATGGTTTTTATAGTGTCATTGAATTATAAATTATACACAATATTTTAAAGGTCATAAAGTATAAGGTAAATCAAATGACAGACATCAACTGGTTAATAATAACTAATAAGTATAATAAGTAATAACAGAATTACTAATTGGATAATTCGTGTTTCTGCAGTGTCTCGAGTAGGAAGTACTACCTACTATATTTTATCTACCCATTATTTTTTCAATGGATTACCTAAATGTGTTTGGCTTCATTGTGAATTCTATAATAATAATATATAGCCCCTCCCTCCCCCCCCTCCCCCATTCACATTAATGTTAGCCTCCCCAGAAATTGTAATGGATATTATGCACCTATGATGTAGACAATGAGGTGACTTTAACAGTGAATTTATCATACGAGCCTAAGTATATCTAGTCATGTAGATCATTATATTATATACTATTATACACCTATTGTAGATCGAACCACAATATAATAATATTTTTTCGGTACATCACGTCATTGGACTGCTACCATACAAAACTTAAGTGAAAAATAAATAAAAAATTTTGTACGCGTGTATATTATATTATACTATACAGTATCTGCCGCCGCACATTAAAACGTGGTGTATCTGTTTTTCTGGGTCGACGACGACAGTATCGCCGCCTCGTCCAGAGCGGTGTTTATGCGGTCCACAATCATCTGCAGACTGTAGTGGGCGAAAAACGGCAGAGGGTCCCAATACGTAAATACCATTTCTCGCTCCGTGACCACCGTGCGCACGAGATGCTTGACCGACTGGACGGTCATCATCCGGGTGACCGTCTCGTAGAGAAGCGTCGTCGCGTAATACCGGTTCGTCGTTTCGACGACGAGCTCGGTGGACTGCGGTGGTGCGCCGTTGGCGGCCGCATCCGCATGTGAACCGGCCCCCGCAGCACCGTTGGAACGGTGTCCACGCTGTGGCGGGTGGCACTGCATGACGACGTGTTCGAAATTGCTGCGGTACGACGCGTACATGATGGGCACACCAACGCGACAACCCAGTGGCACGACCTTCCGTGACGGCGACACGCACACCCTGAACGACAGGTAGCCGTCGAACTGCACCGGGACCGCGGACACGAACCGTGCGGTCCAGTCGTCAATCAGTTCGTTGTGGTCTCTGGCTCGACCGTCGTGCGCGGTGAACGTCACGTTGCCCACCACCCGACCGGCCTGCACCGTGGTGCACGTCGTGTAGTACGACCCGAGACAGTGCTGGACAAGCAGCCACGGACAGTCGTCGGACACGAGGCCGGGTAGCCTCAGCGACCTCCTGGTGGCCGGCAGCTGCAGGCTGTGCGCTGACTTGCAGCCGGACTGGCCCACGTTGACGATGAAGTGCCGGTCGGCCCGGAACGACACGTTGTCGTAAAGCTTGATGACGTCGTCTTTGGAGCACACGAGTAGGTGCTTGGGCACCGGCAGGCCGACCGCCTCACATATGCGGAACACCTCGGAGAGGTCGTTGAGCACCGCAACGCCGTCCAACCCGGGCGTCCAGCACCGGCACCCAAGCAGCTCCAGGTGCGGCTTGGCCACCGCGTCGTAGTACGCCGACACGGTGACGCCGGTGGACACGTACACGTCCACCCGTTCCCTCTCGACGATCGCCCTCAAAGCGTCCACGTACAGTACGCAGTTGTCCTCGTTCGGCCCGGGCACGGTGTAGTGGCCGTCGACTGCTACCGATAACGAGCACAGCTCCGCCCGACCGTCTATCTCGCACACGATCACCCGGGCGCCTGTCTGGTGAAAGTTCCTCGCTAGGTGCAACGCCTGCACGGTGCTTCCGCCGTTTATCAGCACGGTGAATCGGCCCCTGTCGAGCCTACTCGAGCTCGCGATGCACAGCCGCAAGACGTGCTTAGACACCACCAGTGGCACCCGTGCGCACTTCCAGACGCACCGCAACCACAGGCACAGGCACAGGGACGGCAGGCGCACCAACAGCACGTTCACCCACGGCAGGCCGAACAGCGCGTTGGCCACAGTCCAGAAGAACGTCGCACACCCGTGGATCGTACCTGCTGTCACGTTCTGCGGCTGTAGCAGGCGGCCCGGTGGCGGGGACGTGCGCCTGTCCAGCAGGTAGAACGTCGACTTTGAGCGTTTGAAGCTGTGGGACGGCGAGACGGCCGGCGAGGATGGGTAGCTGTCTGTACCTGCCCCGCTGTACCGGTAGCGGTCGTCGGAAATAGGCACTTGGCGAACCGTGTCCGGCATCCTGAACAAACGAACGATCACTGTCGGAGCCGAGAGACTTGGTTCTCGGCGTTCAGTGGTCAAAGTTCTTTAAACCATCGTTATCAAAGTTTTATCGGTTTTTTTCCCGTATACGGTTCGCTCATTCTCAACCTTTGGTTTGTATAGCGCTTAACGTAATTAAATGGTGTTTAAATAATAATAATGATAACGGTTTATCTAATTATGATTTTTAAACGTATCATCAAAATAATTATATAAACGAACGAATTGTTTTAATAAGCCTTCGTTTGATAATATGTATTGATTGTACTAATATGCTGTTGTATACAAATAAATTGTATATGTTATACACGTTGAACTGTAATATATTATATATCATACACATGTAGAAGAGAATTCCGTCGTCTCTTCCTCATTCACAAACTTTTTATCATAACGCATACATAGACTGTGTTGTTTGTGTTTCAAAGGTATATCTTTGTATATACTATTATTACTATACATACTATAACGCTAGAGGTCAAGTACGTTCTATATAGAAAGGCTTGCATCGGTAGCATTCGCTACGGCCGTGTTTAATTGTTTTGCTCAAACGTGATGTCTGTCTTGTACACCCCGATGTTATGTTTAGAAACATATGAAGACACTCTAAAAACAATACGAATGTTAAGAAATATTACAATTACAAATGAATTGTTGGAGAATATAAATTGTTGTAGTTTGAACTTTAACTCGCCTAATTATTGTTGTTTTTTTCGTTTTTAATAAGTATTTTTATCGATAAAATTAGGAGTATTAACTATTAACACTGCGGATATGGAAGTAATAGTTAGATAGACAAACTATTTAAAGAAAACTATTTAACACATATTTAGATAACATTCAATATAAGCATGATATTACATAGGTACATTAGCTTAAGAGAGATTCAAAATTAATAGTTTTTAAACACATAATAGGTATACATATTTGAGATTGTTCAGTGATGCTCATTATCTTATCGTGAGATTAAAAATAGACAAAAAATAAATTTCAGCTCTATTCGACATAAGGCTGGGTAAAGATAGTTAATTTATCCATTGTGATTGACGGGTAGTTGCAGTTAGGTACTTAAAAAATGAACGGACAAGTATTTTTAATAATACATAAATGAAAGAAATTACAATTCAGTTAAAAGTTAGTTATTAAAATATCTACATAAACAATTTATAAAATTAATTTTCATTTCGGTAAATATGTATTTAATCCATTTTACAAATCATCCAATTTCAACTTGTAATATATTATTACATTAATTTTATATATTATATTAACAATACGTAGAATTCTTTGCTCAGTGAAAGAGTAAAAAATTGATCACATGGGTTGTTTTTTCGATTTTTATTTAAATCTTTAAACATAGTTTTTTTCGTATAAATAAAATGAGGTTTATCAAAATTACAAAATATTTACACTTGATTAACCTATCGGCTATCTTATATAAATGTAAAGCTTGTAATAGAATTAGGGAGTTATAGTATAATATAATTTTTAATATAATTTTATGTAATTTATATTATACGCAATCACGAATAAATTATACTATATTATTCATAATTTTCTGAATATTAATAAGGTACCACATATTAATAGGTATTTATTAAACAAAACAAATACATAATAAACATTAAACACTATGATAGTTAATAATTGTATATACATTAATGATTAATCTAAATTGTACAATAACCATTTACTATATAGATATACGGGGTTATCCATTTAACGTAAGATACTCATTATTTTAGAAAATATCAGTTTATGAAAATATTTCTTTTATATCATTATAATTCGCAGTGGCGGATCCAGGGCTTAATTTTGGCGGGGGCATGGAGGGGGCAAAAGTACAAAAAGTACACACATTTGCTACAAAATTGGCTAAACACAGTGTAAAACAAAGAGAAACTATGGTGATTGGGGGGGGAGGGGAATTCTCCCTTTGCTCTCCCCCTGGATCCCTCACTGATAATTAGTTACAAAATAACATTTTTCAAATCAAAAAATTACATTTTTACCATTTTTTAATCTTTTGAATGACAACACACTTTTAATTTAATATTCCGAAACAAAATATTATTCCGAGTATTTCAATAGATAAAAATCAAATATTGGAAAAGTAGTTTATTAGTTATAAGTTAAAAGTTATAACTCTTATAACTTATAAGTATTTAAAGTTTAGATGAACGGAGCAGTAGACATTTTGCGGGTAACACCTGTATCGCTCCACTCTCACTATGCCGCTCATCTAAACTTTAAACAATTGTAACTCATAAACTACTCGCCCAAAATTTGATTTTTTTTTTTTTTTTTATATTGAAGTATTAGGTAATACAGATATTTTGCTTTGAAATAAGGAATACAAATGAATGATGTTATTAAAAAAAAGTAAAAATTTAATTAATTATTAAGAAGATCTTGAAAAAAATAAATAGTAAAAAAATATTACTTTTTAACGAATTAAGGACTTACACATATTATGTAAAAAAATATTATTAAAAACGTCAATATTTTTTGAAACAATGAGTGTTACGTTAAACGGACCATCCGGTATACGCTTTTTTAAACATCTTCGTGAAAAATATGAATGCTAACTTATTGTACATTTTTAAAAACATACGAGTTATATAAATTATTGGCTACTATTTACATGTGAAATTTTGTGAAAAGTTTTATAGTTAAATTTGACGATTAAAGAGTAAATAAAATAACTATTACTGAGTTATAGAAGTCACTAAAAATGTAAATTTCACAAATTATATTATTTTAACGAGTTGATGTTCAGTCTTTGATTTTTGTATAATATATTTATTATTTATATATAACACGTACCTATTGTACCTATATACTTTTATTTTATGCATGATAATATATTCTACCATTTATATCATATTATATTTACCTATTCGTAATCTTGTGCGTGATTTATTTTTGTTTTAGGTAATTTTTGGCGTCAATATGGATGATCACCGACCAAGGTAAAATATTTTAAAATATTCGTAATTAAAATAATCTTTGAAATAACACATTGAACTATGCATCTATTTTAGTTACCCACCTAGTATTATTAACTATTAACACTGCATTATCATTTACCAGTGGTTTGTTTTCACGAATAATTTTTTTTTTTACTCATTGTTGCACGTGCAATGCAATTTCTCAATGCTTTATAATCGCTTCCTGCTGTCAACTTTCAAAACTTTTGTGATTAATATAATGTCTGAAAGGCTGAACCATTTCACCCACATTTTTCCTCCGAGTAAAAAATAAATAAACAGTGCCAGTATGATTTTACGGGTTAACCTATCACGTTTAGTTTTAAACGCCACCGTAACATAATAATAAAAATACCGAAATTATCTGATCATATAATCACCCTCATTTATTACCCATCATATTTCACCCCAAAATAAAACAATCAATGACAGAAAAACGTTATGATTTAATACCGTGCCGAAATATGCATCAGTCATGCGATCAGTAACTCCGCCTTTAGGTTTTACTGTCGTGTGTCATGGAATCAGAAGTGTCACGTGACGAGAGCAATTTGTCTCCGTATCTGTCGGCGAGATCACGGTTACCCCTTTGCCTACCCGAAGACGCCAACATGGAGATGGCACTGGCACCTGAATCCCCCAAAATTGAACAACAGTCGCAAAAGACACTCGTTGTTGAGGTGGTGTCCCTGAGGCCGATTGAGAAATTCCGCAGGGCCGTTGCTAAAATGCCTAGGGTAAGTCATTTAACTATTTCCAAAAAAAGATTTTTAAATTCAACGGCCATTCGATTAAAACACAACGCGGGTCCCCTTCTACCACGTTTACTATTCGCGGAAGTATTTTGGATTTATTGGCTTACCTATACCTTATAAGTTTACCTAGTAATAAATCAATTATAAACTTTATTTTTATCAGATTTACAAAACTTTTTTAGGGTGACGATGAAACTTTTGAATGAAACATTTTTAGTAGATATACCTATAATAGGTACCTCGTATTTTTCAACACTATTGCGCAACAAAATGTGTAGAAACTATTTATTTTTTTTTATACAATTTTTATTTTTATATCCAACTAGTTCTCCAAGAAAGAAACCGCTACACCAGGTAAATCCAGAAACGTTCCGAAATTGGGCACTGAAGGTATAGTTCGGTTGGATGGAGGGCGAACAAGTTTAAGATTACCAACTAATCGTTCACAAAAAACTGAACAACCAATGGATTTAGCTCGGGAGAACCAGGCTTTGCACGAGCGCCTGCGGGAAGAAGCGGCTCGGTATGATAGACGATTGGATACATATAAATTGGCACAACAGAGACAGGCCGTTCTTGTTAGCAGGCTTCAAGCAAAGGTTGGTATTTTTGATTTTGCTGCATGCATTAGTGCTATTGGTATTATTAAATTTATGATTTTTGGTTTTCAGGTAATGCAGTATAGAGAACGGTGTTCCGAGTTGGAAAGGGAGATGAGAACTAGTATTCCAGCAATTGATAATGTTAGGGGTTATCGTGATTCAGTTAGAGATTATCAGTCAATGGACTTAGATTCTGCAATACGTGCTTTAGAACAAGAACGAACCAAGTAAATATATTTTCCTTTTTTTTTTTTTTAATTGGCAGTCATTGCATTATTCTTTACAAAATTGTAGATCTGAAAAAGTCATGGAACTAAACTCGACGCTTAGAGAACAATTAGATGATGCTCAAACAAGCAATGAAACATTGTCTACAGATTTGCAAAAGTTAACTAGCGATTGGGAAAAAATGAGAGATGAAATGAATGCTAAAGAAGATGAATGGAAAGAAGAAGAGCAAATGTTTAATGAGTATTGTTCATTAGAACACGGTAGAATGATGAGTCTCTGGCAGGATGTAGCCCAAGTAAAACGGATGTTCACCGATATGAAATCATCAACTCAACAAGATCTCAATAAACTTCGAGGTGAACTTTCGTTAGCATCCAACGACATGGTTACTACTTGCAGTGGCTTAGTGAATGCTGTTAAACGATCAACGTATTCTGAAGTACAGTACCTATAAAAAAAATATTACAAACTAAACACAATTCTTATGTCTATTCAATTTTAGGAAAAACAATATGAACATCTGTTAAAAGAAAATACAACATTACAAAACAAAGTAGAAAAACTACAAAATGATTATGATACTGTATGCTCACAGTTGCGACAAAAAGAAATGCATTTAGAAGATCTCAAAGCTAATCTTTCTGAATTTGTTAGTATTATTATTTAAAATTAATCAACTAGTTTACTGAACTATATTTTATATTACAGGAAGACAAATGTATGGATTCTAATAAAAATGAAAAAGAAGCAGATAATTTACGTATTGATGTTGATGTATTGATGTCCGGAATGCAGGAAATAGTTAAAGTGTTACAGCATGACAAAGAAATTCTTGGTGATCTAATTAGACCTTTGGCTCCCCCACATGTTCATCTTAGCACTGGAATTATGAAGTCTGACACAAAATTAAAACCAGTATCTGCAACTAGTAACTTTGTCGATAGTACTTTGTCAGCCGTTCAGTCTGTCGTTTATAGATATCAATCAAACATTCATGAACTTCAAGTTCAATTATCATCTTGTGTCGATAAAATGTCAGATACAAAAAAACATTGTGAACAATTAGAAATGTTAGAAAAAGAGTTACAAGTAAAAATTGAAGAACTGAGTAAAGAGCTAGATGATTGTCGAAATGTTAATAATCAATTAGGCCATGAACGTGACTCGCTTGCAGAAACACTTGAAAGACTAAGAAATGAGGCTCAAGCATTACAACAAAACAGAATGCATGTCAGCGCTGTGGTAATACATTTTTTTTTAAAAATATTATTATATATAAGTTCTTTTTTTTGTATAAATATTAACACATACCGACATACCTAATAAGATAAATAAGAAGTTAAGTACTTATAATTTTTTCAAATTTAGGTAGAAAATATGAATTCTGATTATGATAAAATACAAAAAACTAATAGTAAATTACAAAAATTAAATGATACCCTGGAAGATGAAAAAATGTTCCAACAAGGTGAAATAGATCGATTACTAAAGGAAATTGACATAAGAATGTTGTCAGAAAATGATGTACAAGATAGGTGTAGTTGTTTAAAAGAAGAATTGATTAGTATCAAAGAAGAATTGAATCAAGTTTATTTGGATAAAGAACTTTTAGAACAACGATGTCTGGAACTTGAAATTTTGCAAGCTAAAATGGAAAAAAATAAAGGTAGTTATTTAAACATTTTTTTGTACAATGAAAAATATTTTTAACTATTCAAAGTAACGTAAAATATGGTCAATATTATTTTTGAATTTTAAAATATATAACCATGATTATATTATATTAATAATTAGTTATAAACTGAAACACTTATGTCAGGTTGCACAACAGTATGATCAATTTATAGACTTATTAAAATTTAATGGTCGAATCAAGGTGACAGGTCATTTAATGTTTAGTTGACTTCTTAAATTCTAAAACTTCTATAATTTTTAATGTAATATGCATAAACCAATAAATAATAATATTAATAATCAAGATCAGTAGCATGCCATTAACATGCATAAAGTATAATAATAATAATAATAATAATAACTTTATTTCAGAAACACAAGATACAATTTAAGTATAAAGTATAAACATTCTAATTTAATGCTTTTCTATAAATCATCACTCATATTGTATTATAACTAGACCTAAATAGTGTAGTTTAAATGTATATTGTAAAATAGGTTTAACTTTCTTAAATTATTTTTTATTTAATTTTCAAATGTACCTGTTGTTTATTTAATACTATAAAATTGCCTTAGGTGATCTTGAATCCGAGTTAGAAAAAATTGCATCAGACAGAACTGATTGCCATGAATCATTAGCTAAGGCGGAGTCACTTATCCTAGACGGAAATACAGAGAAAAAAAATTTACAAAAAGAACATGAGAAATTAGTTGAAGACAAAAAAAATTTACAAGTTCAAGTAGATGATTTATCTAGTGATTTAGTTGCTCTCAGAAAAGAACTACTTCAAATGGAACAAGATAAGCAAGAATTAGAAAGTGAAAGGTCAAATGCAACTGATAAATGGAAATCAGTATTGTTGGAAAAAGAAAAGGTACTTTAATAATAAATATTAATTAAATTAAGTTATTTTACCACCCAAGAATTTTCTATGCCTATATTACTAACATTACATGTCGTGTACCGAGATTGAGATCTTTCTTAAGTGACTATTATAATCGGAACATGATGTTTATGTACATAAAAAAGAAATATTGCTTGTGGGCATCGGCCACCCATACATTTACGATACATTTACACCCATACATTTCAATTCACAGGGCCAGTTTTTTAATATAATATCTATAGTCACAATATAATTTCTAAATATTTTAAATTACTCAAATTTATTTGTGTATTTCCATAATAATAACATTAACAATACATTGATTAAACAGTAATATATAAGTAACAAGTATTAAATGTAAAACTAATTATATATTTAGTTGGAGAATGAATTAGAAGAATTATTAAAAGACAGATCCCACTTGGAAAGTCAGTTGGTAAATGAAAAGCACAAGAAACAATCTCTTAATGAAGAGTTAATGCGATTAAATCAAAAAATTGATCATACATTAGAATCTAACTCTAGATTAAATAATCAACTTCAAAGTATTGTAAAAGAAAGTGAAGAAAAACAGGTAAAGTTATAACATGAATGTTGCTCAATTAAGAAGAAATAAACTTGATTAATAATATTCTTCAGATTGCTCTTGATAGTTGTTCTAAACAATTGGATAATTTGGAACGACAATTATCTTCTCTTTGCGGAGAGAAAGAAAATCTCGAATCAATATTATATGATGTGCAACATAATTTGGAAGTATCAGAAAATCGATGTAAACAAACAGAAAGGGAAAAACAAGAATTACTAATAAAACAAGTATAAGATTAAAATAGCTTATATTGTAAACAATTATTTACAGTATTTTTTTTTTACTTAGGAATCAATGAAAGGTGAAATATATCGTTTGTGTAAAGATTTAGAAAGTTGTGAGCAAGCAGCTAATCACACTAAGTCTGAACTTCTAAGTCAATCTAGGACTCTAGAAATAGAATTCCAGCAAACCATTGAAGCATTGAAGAAACAAGCTGAAGAAAATATTCAAAAATTGTCTAGTGAAAAAGTAGTTGAAATTTGAAATATGTTCTTTCTTAAATTATAATTTATTGTTATAGCATAATTGTATTTATCCTTGATTTTTAGGAAACTCTTAAAGTTAACTATGAAAGAAAAATTCAAGAAGATTTAAATCGATTGGGTAAAAACAAAAATTCTGAAATAGAAAAATTAAAACAAAAATTAGATATGTTGCAAAAAAATATCGACACAATAACACAGCAACACGATGAAGCACTTTTGAGGGCTGAAAATGACAAACAACAAACTTTATTATTAGGTAAATTATTTGTGTATATTAAAAAAAAAATTACACAAATAATTGAACATTTAGTAATTCAAGCATTTCATTTTAGTTCATCGAGATCAAAAAGCTATTGTTAGTAAGTTAGAAAGCGTCAAAAAAGAATTAGAAGGAGAAAAAGAGAGTTACGAACGTTCACTACGAGAAACACGTGGAAAATTAGAGAATGAAAAAGGTTCAGTGACCTCATTACGTGAACAGTTAGCAAAAATCAAAAATGAATTAAATGAATTTCGTATGCAGTCCGAAAGTGAAAAATGTCAGTTGATTGGTCAAATAGATGAAATTCAAACAGAACGAGATAGACACATACAAGAATGTATGGAAATCAAATCTCAACTGTGTATGGCAGAAGACAAACTCGATAATTTCCAGGCACATTTAAATGATATAAGTAGAAAGTTAAAAGAATGTAAGTATTATTAATTTTCATTTGTATTTTTACTTTTTAACTTGATTGATTTTTTTTTTCTTTGAAGCTGATTCAATAGCTGATCATACTCGAAAAGATTTGATGGAGACTAGGCGAAATTTGAATGAAACCAGCATTGAAAAAGAAAAATACCAAAATTCAAATAGGGAATTACGAGAACTTATTAAAAAATCAGAAACAGATAAACGCGAACAAGGAAGACATTTAGAAGAGGCCTTGCAAAAGATTGCTGCAATAGAAGATAAATGTAATCAAGTTGAAGCAGAGCGCGCTCGTTTAAATGCTGAATGCAAAGAAGCATGTAGAAGACTTGAGGAAACTGAAAAGACAAGTAAAGCTCTTCAAGAAGATCTTCAACGAGCAGCTGTAACAGGAGAATCTCGTAGAAATGAACAGAAACAACTACAGACAAAATTGGATGCTGAAACCGAAGAAAAAGAACGGGCATGTGAACTTGTTCAACAACTTAGAAGAAAGGTAGTTTTAATTTGTAGATAACTATAAATATCTGTTATAGGTAATTGACTATAATTATTAATGTATATTCTATTATAGGTAAACGAATTAGAGGGAATATTGGAGGGATATGAACAAGAAGTGATGCGGTTACGCCATCGTGTTGATGAAGATGAATTACGTTGGAAAACTCGTGAACAAGAACTACTTGATCGATTGGATGATGGATTAGGCCATGAAAGAAAACTTGAAGATCAAAAACATAACCTAGAAGTCTGTTTGTCTGATCAAACTGTTCAAATCCAAGAACTTAAATGTAAATTGAGTGCATCAGAGGGTCGTCTTCGCTCAGCGGACACTCAACTTGGAGATTTGGAAAGGACTAAACGTGATGTGGAAAATCGTTTAAACACTATTTGGTCAACTTTAAAAAGAGTTACAGGAATGCAAGCAGATGGGTCAGTTAGAATAAGGAAATGGAGTCCAAGCAGAAGTAATAATATTTATCATTAATATATTATTTAAACTACTTCACTTACACATTTTTTTAATAGCATATACATGTTAATTTGTAACCAATTTAAAACATAATTATTTATTTTAATTATTATGATTTTAATATATATGTATTGTCATGATACATATTATTTTTATTATTTTTACTGTAATATTTTTCTCATAAGTAAAAAAAATAGTCAGTTAAAAATTTACCAAATCAATTGTGTTTTGCTGATTACAAATATTATAATTATGTTTTACTATTACAAATATTGGATGATTATAGGTGTATTATTTCAGTATGCCTTTAAACAACTTTTAATATTTTTAAATAATAAATATAATGACATTTTTTGTAATTTTAGTTATGGAACAAGGTTCTGAGCCAATTCGTATGGATGGGAAAATCGTGGATCCTGAAGTAGTTAAAAAAGGTGTAAGAAATTTGATGCAACAAGTAGCTCAAGTAGAAAGAGAAAAAGATGACTACAAATCTCAAATTTCAAATATGAATAGGCAACTTGAAGAAATAGGAGATATTCATAAAAAAACTGATAGTAAATTGAATTCAACCATTCATATATTAAGGAAACTTCAAGACGAAAAAGTCGAGTTGGAATCAAAGCTCGGGCAAAAACAATCTATACTCTTATCTCAAGTACATATATATATATATATTTATTATTATTAATTTACATTTTGTGCTGATCAAGATGCTTTATAGGCAGCAGAAATTAAAGAAAAATCGGATGAAATTAAGAAAAATAAAGAAATATTAACAAGTCAAGAAACTCTCATGCATGCTGACAAAAATGAAAAAATGCAATTGAAAGAACGTTTAGAAAAGCTAAAACTCCATATGAGTCAACTAGAAGCAGAAAAAAGACATTTACAAGATGAGTTGACTCAAACTGAATCAAAAGCTACTAAATTGGAAATACTTAGAATTGGCCTTGATGGAGATTTGCAACGGTTACAAATGATGTTGCAAGAAAAGGATAGTCATATACAAGTAATAATATTAGAAAAATATTATGTCATTTCTACATAATATTATATATTTTAATTTAATTTTTAGAAACTTGAAGAAAAACGTGAGAGTCATTCTAAAGCTTCTGCTGCACTCGAGGAAAGATGTGTTTCATTAACTGCTGCTATTGAGCGTTTGAATGCTTCATTAGCACATGCTACTGCTAATGAATGTGATTTAAAGGCTCAAATCCAAGCTCTTCAGAGATCTTTGCATGATGCTTCTATGAGTTCTGCTTCACATAGTGACAAATATAAACAGGTAATGTTATATTATTTCATATCAGCGTATTATATGAACGAGAATTCCTCAATTTCTTAATTTACACATTGTTTTGATTATAAATATAATTTTTTTTAAATTTCTTTTATTAATTGATAAATATGGTATACATGGTTACTCATCACATGGAATTTCAATTTAATTTTAAACTTTTTTAGTTGCAAAGAGCATTACAAAATTGTGAAAATGAAAAAAAAATTGCTATTGAACGTTTGGATGTAGCACAACACAATTTAGCTGATTGTCGCCGTGACCAACAGTCAGTGAATGATTCTATTATTAGACTACAAATGGATTTAGAAAACAAAGAAGTACAAAAATCTAATTTAGAAGCTCAATTGAGAGCTTTGGGAAATAAATCACTGCCAAGACAATCTAACAAAGATCTTTATGATGATAGCTCAGATCTTAGATTTAAATTACAATCACTCAACGATAAGGTACAGTGAAATAGAACAAGTTATATGATGGGTAATTGAAAATTAAAATTATTGTATAGGTTCGTATGCTAGAATCAGAAAAACGAAGTTTGGAGAAAAAAGCTTTATCAAGGAGTAAAAGTTTTGAAAGAGTGGATTATGAAGGAAAATTTAGTCATGGTGGGCGCTTTACAGAAGAAAATAGAGATTTAAAAAGTAGATGTGACGATTTAGAAAGGAAATTATACGAAAAAGAAGTTGAATTAAAAAATCTTAAAATGTCTTCATCTGATTACAGGTAAATATATATATGGTAACACAAATTAAAATTATTTAAAAAAATGTTTATTATATCTTTCTTTCATCAGCTCAAATATACCTGTAAAACACACCGATTTAGAACGTTATCGTGCGGGGCAGTTGCAAGCTGAACGCATGTTAGAAGCACGCGAGCAATCGCATAGACAACAAATACATAGATTAGAGAATCAAGTAAAATAATTTATAACTCCTAAGATTAAGATTTGAATGCCTACGAGTTGACTAAATAATATGATGTATATTAGGTTGCGATGTTGAGGGATCAGTTGACAGAAGAGAGTAAGAGACGTCAAGCGTACATTAACAAAACGACCAAAACCAATCGCGAGGCATTGGCGCTGAGACAAGTTTTAGACAAGTCGCTGTCTAAAATCGCTCAAGACCCATCGCCAGATGCTACTTTATTGAAACACGAAGCACGCACATTGCATCATGCCATTCCTTTGTCTAAGTAGATTAGTAATTATTAATTTGTATGTCATATACATTTCTTGCAAAACTATATTATTTCTCGTATAGTTCCTATAAAGCGCACTATATAAACAATACATTATTTTAGTGAATATATTCAAACGATCAATTTTATATAAATCCTCGTATGTATCTATTTATTATAATGTTTGTTTTTAGAGTATAATATTATGTTCAATACTCTAATATTAGATTGTATTTATGGTACAAATGACGACACTTTTTTTGCTATTTTTTATCGTTCAGCATTATTAACAATGTTTAATGAAACTCAATACATAACGGTTAAGAACGTATAATTTAAATTTAATGTTGTTACGTAATATTATTTAGTATTTTATTATTGTTTATTATAATCATTATATACAGCTGAATTTCACATATACCTATTAATTTTTATTTTTTAAACCAAAACAGTCAAAGTACTTAACTGGTCTGGTAGGTAGTGACTAGAGCCTAGCAACTTTTTGATTAATTGGATTAACTGTATTTGAGAATAAAATATTACAGTAATTTGTACTGTATCGAAGTGTTTCGCAGTATATCTGGTTCTCTAAATGGTGATCAAAACAACGTTAATAATAATGTATAATAATAGTGTAATTGCATATTCACAGAATATAATATATGAAGATAATGGATATTGAACGAACAGTTGTTAAAGGGGTAACTATTATTAAGAAATAATAAGTAAAAAAAAGAAGGGAAAATAGTGACTGCCAAGAACAAGCAAAACGAGCAACACGAAGTTGCATTTGTGGCTGACAACCGTGGCGCACAATGGTGATCGATTTAAAAGGTAAAATGCTCGAACACAATAAAAAAAACTTAAGTTACTAAGTATGTAAGTCGATTTCTCTCGGAGTCCCGTACGTGTCGCCGTGTCGGGTCGACAAACGCGCGATATACTCCGTTATCGTATTCGAGTTAGTTACTCTGGGATAAACGAATGTTCGATTGAATCAGCCGAAATCGACTGGACGAATTGATTTCGAACTGCGTACGATTTTGTACTGAATAGGCAATCTAAGGTACCTCTTCTATATGAGGTGCCTGATTTCAGTTGGGAAGGCAATCAACGAGAAATATGTCTATAGTGGCTCGCGAGGAAACGTGCGGGGCAAGTTGGTGGCAACTGGAGAGAGCCAGAGGTATCAGTATAATATTACGGAGGAGCGAAGGAGGGTTATAAAAAAAGATGATGGATAGTGCAGGCTTATGATTATTGGGTGTTATATTTATATATTTATATTTGGTGTCCTCTGGTTAGTTTCGGTTTATATGACACGGTGCATTGACCGATAAGGTTCACACAAATCTGAAAAACCTTATAATAGATACAATATATTATACTAGTGATACTACTCTATATACTATTCAGGGGCGCCCGCAGAAAATCAGCTCAGTGGGTGCAAAATTAAATTTATGTTATACATACATATGTAGTCACATATTTACTTTATTATACACTGATTTTTTGTTCATTAAAAAAAATCCCGGTGGGTACAATGGCACCCACTGGGCTTTCTCTGTGGGCGCCCCTGATACTATTATACCTACTATACAGCGCAGGTGAAAGTCCGACTCTGATAGAAACTCAACTTAACCAACTGCAGGGCCATCTGTTTATTACGTTTATGGAAAAAATTAGAAAATGTCACTTTTTTCGAACTTAGGTGTTGGCGACATACCTATTGATGGCTTTGTGATTGGCAATTTGTGAATTTCTAATTGGGAGGTACATCATCCTTATCAAAAAAATGTCCATTAAATATAATTCTCGATAAAAGAGGAAGAAGCTTAAATGGTTAAAGAATTAAATATTTTATATATTTTTACTAAAAAATTCTCAGCACATTTTCGTAATATTGATGAATGGAAAACATTTTAATAAAACAATTAAAAACTACAATTATGATTTATTAGGAAAACAAAAAATATATACTCTTACAATCGGTAAAAGACAATATCAATATTAATTCAATCAAAATAATTATGAACGCTTAGTTTTAAAATATCGTGACCTATCAATGGCTACTACTCCGAAAAAAGTTCGTGATTTATTCAATCTCGCTGTGACCATAGTCCAGGTATTCGTGTTGGGGTTGTAAAATTCTGCAGAATCCAAAGAAGGAGTATTTTTGTCGCAACCACCGACGACATACAATAATCCATTTAATACAGTTACTCCTGCAACTTAAAATAATTTAACAAAATATTTTTCATAAGATAATTTAGAGTAATTACCTGGATAATATCGACAAAAATGCATGTCCGGAATAGTAGTCCAAACTCCAGTACTTGGTTGGTATGCTTCAGCACTCTTGTGAGTATTTGTTCCATCATAACCACCTACAACATACAGTATACCATCTAAGACTCCTACACCAGCAGCAATGCGTGGTACACACATTTCTGCGACTGGTTTCCATGTATCGATACTGGGATAGTAACATTCAACCGACTTCAAATACTGAATTGAGTTATCTCGACCATTACATCCTCCAACCTAAACACAAATGAATTAATACAATTTGCGGATTAAAAATCTTTTGTTTTTTAAAATAATATATATTAATACATAGTATATTTCAATTAATATATATTATAATATTATTGTATATTATTGTATATGTTCAAAAAATTTGTGGAAATTAAAAAAATTTAAGCTTGATCAATCGATTAATCAGTATTTCATTTAATGAAAATTAAATAATGAAGCTGGAAATGTTGAAATTAGACACTGAAAAAAAATTTAATTTACTTTTGTTAACTTTGTATTATAATTTTAAAACATTTCATACATTAATAATATTGATAAACAAAACACAAAAGGTTATGTTATAATATTATTATGATTTTTTTTTTTATCACTTTATGTATATAAGTGTATAATCCGTAAAAAAAATGAAATATAGTTTTAATACCAAAAGTATTTAACCTATAGTCGGTCAACGACAAAATTGTTGAACGAGCAAGTATATAACAAATATTTAAATTAGTTTAATACTTATAGTATGCCAATTTAAAATTTTAATTTATCATAACATTAGATTCTGAGCGGAGCGATATTATTAAGTATTGATATTACAATGATGTGTTTTTTTGTTTTTTTTTTTTAATTTTTTTTTTTGTCACCTCCGTTTGGGGCAGTAAAACTGCTTTGATTTTCTTCAACAGTATTTTGTTCGATGGGAAAGTGAATCCAGTTGTTGCATTCGGGAGGGTAAAATTTGAAATTCTCAGTAATTTAAAAAGCGCCAGGAAAAACAACATAAAATTGAAGGAAAAACGAGAATTTTTATGCAAAATGGTTTTCGACAAAATCAATTTTGGTTTTTGGTGTAGGTAACTCTAAAAAAAATGACCGCATATACATGAATTCTTCACAGGTTGTTTATATTCGCATTTTCTATACACAAGAAAGACCAATTAAATTTTTATGAGCGTTTTAAGTTCGTATTTTTACAACATAGGATATTCACTTGATTTCTCATGTAGCTATTTACTTATATTTTGCTGTTATTCAAAAACGGATAACTGCAGATACATGAACATTTCACTGAATATTTATATTTTCATTTTCAATACACCATACAATTTTGAAAATATTTTCACTAGTTTTAAGCTGTTTACGGACAATTTTTTTTAGTTCTATTTATAGATAAATATCAATAAAATTGTATTTGTTTAGGCTCCTGATATATTGTTACAATAGCAGATGAAAAATATTAAAAGTACAAATACACTTTTTTGAATGTTACTTATATTATTTTTTTATAATCATTTAAAGTTCAAATATTGACGTAATTTATCAATTTGAAAATTTACAAATTATTCAGTACCTATAGTTGGAATTTTATAAAATGTTCAAATTTTATAACTAAAAATTAAAAATATAAATTACTTTATTCAAAATAATATCATCAAATTGCTTATAGTATAATATATCATGGGCTGACTAACTGTCCTTGCTCAGAATCGTTTTACTTATATACAATGATATTATATCATTAAATTCATATTGAACACAATCAATGGATTTGCTGGGATACAGTGACCCACTTGTATTATATGGTACAGCAGAGTGACACCCACTTGCCAACCTTTTTTATTTTGGAGATATATTCCATTATTTGTCTAGCTGCAGGAGTTAAGTTATTTGGATTACAATTATAACAAATATAACCTACCTAATACAAATTGAAAAACATAATATAAAATGTAAATTTACCGCATATAAAAGATTATTCAGTACTCCAAGCACAACACTATCTCTTCTAGTACACATACTAGATATCATACGCCATGTTTGAGTTCTGCAGTCAAAAGCTTCTGCACTATTTACACAACTGTTTTCATCAGAACCGCCAACCTTCAATTTATCAAATAATTCATATTATGCACATACTTTATAATAGAGATAATTTGTAAAGTAATGTTAACTTCTTCAGGGGGAAAAAAGGTCAAAAATCTAGCCGCCGGACCGAGACTCAAACTCGCCTGAGTCTCGCTTGCCGGGCGATTGCTCTACCACTGAGCTATACCCATGGACGCTATCTCCCCCGGTTAACAGTAATAAGTCATACAACAATACAACTTACGGCATATATATAATCATTTATCACACCAACTCCTAAATTTCGGCGTTTGACTAACATGTTAGTGGTTGGTTTCCAATGAGGTGATTCTGAAGATACATCTAGCACATTAACAGATTGACAAGGTAAATCAAGACTATAACCAATACGACCCACAGCAACCACAAAATTGTCTTTTACTACAGCTAGACCACCAAGAAAATGTGGTGCCATAATTGATGTAAAATACTGCCATCGGTTGATTTTTGGGTCGTACCATTCTGTACTAACGCCATATCCTTGTATAAACCCGAGTGCACCAACCACAAAAATAACCTGTTAAAATTAAACCGTTAAATATATTGAAAAGATAAATAAATTATAATGGAATTATAATGAAATTATACTTTATCTCCCAGTCTAGGTTTAGTCCGGATGTTTTGTGGAATAGGGTCATCCGGCTTAAGTGAATGAAAATATAATGCCTCATTTACGTAATTCTTACCTTAAATGATTATAAACATAAACATATGATTTCATTCATTAAGCATATTTAAAAAACAAACTTACAATTAGGACAATTTTTAAGAAGAGGCTCCTCCACTGCATTTTTCATTATGTAATTTAATGAAGTTAATGGTAAACGTACATATTCCATTAAATGGGGTAAAATACTTTTTCTGGAAACCAAATCATGTTTTACCCATCGAATAACACATTCAAATACCTACAAAAATAAATATTGGTAGTTATAAATTAATTAGACTACCCGCATATAAGTAAGTAGGTTAAATAATTTTTCATTTCATAGTACTAAAATATAACAATAATCAATTTTAGTATGCCTACTATGTTTTCAGATAGAACTATAAGTTCATCACTGGAGATCAAATTGGCTACATGTTCGGGGGATAAGGATAGGAATTGGTCTGCATCTACCACGTCTCTAAGAATCAAATATTACATTAATAAATACAATATCTTTATAGAATCATAGTAGTAAATAATATTTCGTACGAAAAGTGTTGTTGAATATATGATTCTGAAATTGTTAACAATTTCTTACAGCTATGTAAATCAGCTAACACATATGTACCAATACAATTTGTAATGCGCAGTTGTGCCTCTAAAAAATCACAACATGTCTCTTTTACTTCTATTAACTGAAAGAAATTCGCTGCTGGTAACAAAACCTTGAGAAATCAACAATAGGTACACAGTTAGATTTTTTTTCGTCAATAATAAAATCAAACATTATCTATTATTACCTGTACATTTTTTTCAGTGACCATTATTTTCCCAGAATATATAAAGTCGATTATGAGCTTTAAGGCAGTAGAATCTATATTTCTGATAACAACAAAATCTTGATTCTTTTCAGAAAAATTGTTGAACATTGTGTGGAAATATGGACTAGCCGATGATAAAACCACTTTATGGGCGAAAATAACTCTACCATCATCTGTTTTTAGTTTAATATCAAACTCTTCATCTCTAAAAACAAAAGTGATTTACTTATATTTATCCATAACTAAATTAAACAAGTATTTCAGCTAAAATTTCATTTTTGATATCATCGAGCATGTTCATGTTCCTCAGACATATTGAATAATATAAAATGTATAATAATGTAGATTATAATTATTGTGTACAACATTTTAGAGTTTATTCCGAGTCTGGGGAACATTTTATCACAATTTATGCGCAGTGTTATCGAGCTGACATGCCTGTTTATTTAGTCATGTATTTATCTAGTAGTTTAAGTCACTATTACTATACTTACTTGCGTAAGGATTTTAATACTTTCAATATTTCCGCATACGACGAGTTTTTACATTCGTATTTTAATGTTGCAAATTTACTGTGTTCCGGAATTTGCTTTGTATTTTGCATTGCTAATTGTTTACTAAGTTCGGCACTTGAAAGACTTAAAGCTAAAATCTGGTTTTACTATCAATTTCGAAATCAATTAAATTTATTGATACGAATTGTTAAGAATTCTCTGTAAAATAAAAAGTAATATCAAAATTCACATTTTTTGTCATTATATTCAAAATGTATTGAACTTAAAAAAAATGGGAATATATTTTTTCTTATGTCTGTCACTCCCTTTTAGGACAGTAAAAATGCTTAGATTTTATTCAACAGTAGTTGGTACTTTGGAGAGTTAAAAGTCAAAAGTCAAATCTTGACAAAATACGTGAAAATCACGAAAATGTGCTAATTATTTTTTTAGGAATTCCTAAAAAATTTAATATAAGATGTCTAATGAGTTTTCCTATTTTTATTCAAAAAAAAAAATTTTTTATAAGAAAGTCAAATTAAATTTTTACAACATTGTATACTCACTAGATTTCTCAAGTAGCGATTTTATTATTTTGTTGTAAATCAAAAACGAATAACTGTTGTCACTTGCATTTTTTATATCATATGTTTATTTTTTCAATTCCTATACTTGATAAAATTTTCAAAATATTTTGACTGTTTTCAAGCTTTTTATAGACATTTTTTTAGTTTTTTCAATAAAATGTTATTTGTTGTGTAAAAAAGCGCAAAACATTAATACAATGCTCCTGATATAGAATGGTAGTTGAAAAATATTTTTTTAAAAAACATGGATTTAAAAATGATTATTACCTAAATAACTTTATGTGCATTATTATTATTACTCGATAAAGAAACAAATAAGTGAAATTCTTATGTAGAAGTTTTTAATTATATCAGTATAAATTAAAAATCCTTTAAATTCGAACTTGAATTTTCACCGAAATATATTTATGCTAACTTTAAAAAAGCCATTCACATACTTTAAATATTTTTATTTGTTTGATTATGTTTATTGAAGGTAGCGTAAGATTTAATCTCTCGGATGACATGAGTATAAGTCAAACTCCGAAAATGGAAAATTTTTTAAACAGTTTTTTGGACTTTCTTTTTTGCCTTTAAAAATGTAAGCAATGTTTTTATGTATGATTTCTTGACAAATTGCCTGGAAGTTAAGTGTAGGCGACATACTTCTTGATGGCTTTTTAATACAAATTTTACTTTTAGTGAATTTTGTGGTTTATAAATTGCTGAGCCCTGAGTGAACGTCAAAACTAAGCTAGATAGTTTAGGGCCAAAATATAACGGGATTGAGGAACCTGTTATATTTTTGATAATTCAGTGAGGGTTTTCAGAGCCCTAATTATATTTCAACCGTAACTCGGCGGGAGCTTCAGGAAAGATAAATCAAATATTAAGTTCTAATTGATATGTTTTTATATAATTACACAATACTCATTAAATACATACACAGTGCTCATTAAATACATAAAAAATACTTATTAAACTTATTAAATAATAAATACGCAATATTTATTAACTACAAAAATATCGAAAGACTTACTAACAGTGTCGTCATCCGGAGTTCGTCGGCCTGTGGGTACTGGTCCCAGAACTAACGAACTTAACACGGTGTGTCTCTTATATATGCTAACAATTGTTTGTGTATATGCGTATACCCGGATAACTATACTACGTATATAAGCCTTGTTTTATCTTATTATTGTTATTATTTATACTTATACTGTACAGTTTAATAGTTTATCATGAAACGGTGTCACCTATATGTGATCCGCTGCATGATCCCCTCCCTTAAAAATTAAAAAAGAAAAACATGAGTCATTTAAAAATCTTTTACCCTAATACTATATCTACTTGTCATCTTTGAGCACTTTGTACTGTATGACACCTTTGACTGTACTTGGTTGAAATTTATTCATCATCGCTGCCCGAAGTTGACTAGGCTGTGATTCTGTGTGTCGTGCCGCTTGGTCAGTTGTACAGTGCTCAGCCTGTAGGGTTTTAGGTGTATTGTATTAACTATAATACCGTGCATTTAATAAAACTAGATACCTTTCACATTATATAGGTAGCTCCTATTTTTTTTTATTTTTACATATAATCTAGTACTTTTTTCTTTACATATATTTTACCTTAACCAATATTTTTACATATGATATTACATTATAATAATATACCCCCTTACTACTAATAATACCCCTATCGTTTCTAATCAAGATTTTAATATTATACATTCCTTTTTCATTCCGCATTTAACATTCAATTTTTTTTTTGTTTAACATATTCTCTTATGTTTAATAGTTTAATACATCTTTGACTTTAAATTTTTCTTGATTATAACATCTTCTCTTATATTTAATACATTATTTTCTTATATTTTTATTTTTTACATATACATTTAACTTTAATATTTTAACATATTTTCCTATACATTTCCTTAATTTATAATATTATAACTAATATATTTTTTTTGCATATTATATTCTTTCATATTAACATCTTTATTTTCTCATACACACTTATAATTAATACATTTTTTTCACATATATCACTTCACTTATATTATACTTACTGCTTCGTATTGTTAACTATTTAATTTCTTTACCTTTACAGATGATATATTTGTATATATTTTTCTAATCGCAAAATTACAAATAATAACACTCCCTTTTCCTGAATTTTAAGTAATACGATCTCTAAATTTCTTGATCCGACTCACGTGTTTATAATCATTAACCAATTTTGAATTCCTAACTATTTCGACTAGGTATACCACATTTGAAATTTTTTTAACTATTTTATATGGGCCCCGATATCTGAAATAAAATTTCGATTTCTTACTTCTGCTTTTACTAAAACCATTTCCCCCTCTTCATATATTATTTCTTTTTTATGTACTATTGTGTGTAATTTTCCTTTCTGTTCCATTGATAAACCTGGGTTTATATTAAATTTTGTTGTACTACTAATTTTGGTGTCACATATATCGTCTTTATATGCACTATAGAATACATTTAATTTTCAGTTTCTATTGATATTTTAGAAAAAAAAACTAAAAAAATTTAAAACTGATGATGTCCGTAAACAGCTCAAAAAGAGTCAAATTATTTTCAAAATTTTATCGTGTATAGATAATGCTAATATAAACATTCAGTGAAATTTTCAAGTATCTACAGTCATACGTTTTTTAATTACAACAAAATAAGAAAATCGTTACATAAGAAATCGAGTGAATATCAAAATATGTTGTAAAAATATGAATTTCAAACGCTCATAAAAATTTAATTTGACTTTCTTGTAGACATTTTTTTTTTGATAAAGGTAGACAAACTTATGGGTACTTATTACATTTTCAAATCTTAGATTTAAAAAGAAAAATTTTATGAATTTTCAACTCAAAATAATTTGCTAATTTTCGTGATTTTTCCGTATTTTGTCAATATTTGAACTTTAAATGCTTATAAATAAAAACTGTGACTAAGGATTTTTAATTTTTTTCATCTGCCTTTGAAACAATAACCTATGAGCCTTCTATTAAATTTTCAAGCTTTTTTACCCAACAGATAAAATTTTATTGATATTTTTAGCAAAAAAAAACTTAAAAAAATGGAAACTGAAAATGTCCGTAAACAGCTCAAAATAAGTCAAAATATTTGGGAAATGTTATGGTGTATAGAAAATGCTAATATAAACATTCAGTCAAAATTGCATGTACCTACGGTCATTCGTTTTAGAGTTGCACCAAAAACCAAAATTTTCTCGAAAACAAATTTTGCGTAAAAATTCCCGTTTTTCCTTAATTTTTCTTTTGTTTTTCACGTCGCGTTTGAAAACTACTGAGAAAGTACCAACTAGATTCACTTTCCTATCAGAAAAGTTACTGTTGAAGAAAATCCAAGCACTTTTACTGCCCTAAAAGGTGATGACAGACACAAAAAAAAAATAAAAAAAAAAACACACATCATTGTAAAATCAATACATTCATTGCTTCGCTCAGAATCTAAAAACACTCTTTATGCAGAGCTCGTTCATTAAAATAATTAGCTGCACTTATTCTATCATTCGTATAATTTTGTATATAAGGTAGTTGGATATATACCTCAGGTCCTATCATACTGCTCCTATTTCCCGTGTTTTGAAAAGGATTTTGATTTGGTTCTGGGTATCTTTGTGGGTAAAAAGTTTGAAACTGAGGTCTACCATTAATAGTGTCTTGTACATTATTATTTATTACCATCTTGATTATAACAGATATCAGTGTCATGAAAAAATTGTTACTATATCCACCATTATATTGATTATAATTATTCTTTGCATGACCTGGTGTTATGCAACCAGTTACTATAACCGTTATTGTTTGGATTATAGTTATTATTCCTAAAATCTATACATATATTATGTTTAGTAAACAATTTTTATAATCGTTATTGCTCCAATTACTATTCATATTTCCAAGGTCAGCCTTTTGAAAAAAATTATTACAATTTGAATAACTTTTACCTTTTGATTCAGTTTTGGTATCGTCAGCCTTAAGTGATTTAAATATTTAATAACATTTTTTTAAGTATTTACTTCCTCAGTAAGTTTTTTATTGCCACACTAGGTTCTTCCATGCTTCTTAATAACTTCACCAACTCATGTCTTTCCATATTAGCCCTTATCTTGTATATTGTGTTATTTTCTAAAAGTCCAATTTTTTCATATACTTCTTCAGGCAAGCCCTTTAATATTTTTTCGAAAATCTCTCCATCGGTCACACTCCTATCGAATTTATAGCATAATTGAGTCATATTTATTATATACTCTTTAAGTGTTTCCCTCTCCTTTAATTTTCTTTGATATATTCGTGCTCGCCAAAACTGTTTTTTTTTTCGATTAAGGGGAATTTTTATAATAATTGATACTTTAAAATGCCCCATTTATGATTTTGATACCTTATTTTTAGAATATTGACAAAACTTTCCGCTGAATCAGTTAAGTATAACGGCCGGTAATATTATTGTTTTTTTCTGCATCTCCCCATCCATTCACTATCGCTATTATTTCAAATTTTCAATAAAACTGTCTATGATGTCCTCCAAAGATTTACCCCTGAAATATTTTCCTTTAAAATTCTTTTCTTTTTACTCACTCGGTTAACTGATTTGGTAATATTATATTATCCTATGCAAAATGTTCACTATTTATTTTCTCATTCTTAAAATAAACAACATACCCACCATATTCATTAAAATTTAAAATTAAATTAAACTTTTTATAATTTAAAATAAAAAAAATTATTAGTTGGTTAATAAAAAAAATCGTGGTTTACATTGGTATACATTGTGCTATAATAAAAACAACAGTCAAACTTAGTATTTGACCTAGTTTCAGATGTTAATTGATACGGAGCCTCCACCAAAATTGAAAAAACTGTAAACTGAATAAGAATTTCAAAGTTGTGAATGGATATAAATTTGGATTTCATACAGTTTTAAAAGGAAATAACTCACGATGGGAGTATTATAAAAAAAATTGTAAAAGTTACGTATTTACGTCATTACGTAACAAAGTAATTGTTAACTGCAGAAAAAGAAAATTTTGTTTTGGAATATAACTCTGAAAAGAATATTATTTAATTTTCAACTGAAAAAAATATTAAATTCCTTAGTTCATTAACGTGTATTTATGTGAGGACATTTAATAATAGGTATAACTGTTCGAAATTTTTCTATCAAATATTCAGTACACACGGATTTAAAAATGATTATTACCTACATAACTTTATGTGCATTATTATTATTACCCGATAAAGATACAAATTAGTGAAATTCTTATGTAGAAGTTTTTAATTATATCAGTATAAATTAAAAATGCTTTAAATTCATACTCGAATTTTCACTGAAATATATTTATGCTGACTTTAAAAAAGCCATTCACATAGCTGCAAGTCAAGTATTGCCAACAGGACAACAGTTAATATCAAATGATATTTCATAGATATTTATAATAATATTTCACATACGACAGCCATGGTGAGGTGTACAATTATTATAAATGTAATATTTTTATTTGTTTGATAATGTTTATGGCGTAAGATTTAATCTCTCGGATGACATGAGAATTTTTTGCCTCTAAAAATGTAAACAATGTTGTTAATGTTTTTATTTGGTATGATTTATTGATAATTTGCCTCGAACTTAGATTAGGTGTTGGCGATAAACATGTTGATGGCTTTTTTAAAACAAAATTTACTTTTAGTGAATTTTGTGGTTTATGGATTGTCGAGTGAACTTCAAAACTAAGCTACATAGCTTACGGCACCGACAAGTAACAATTTTTCAAAAAAAAATTTAATATTAATTTTTATAATTATTTCTAACTCATAAGATAGATATTTTATAGTTTATATATCTTTGTTATTTCACGATCTATCGTTTTGATCATGAACGCAGTTGTTAGTTGTCAGTTGTTAGTTCTGATGATTATGCCTGGATTAGGGGGGGGAAGGAGGGGCGGCACCACCTAGGCTCATACCAGAATTTATATAGTCACGATTACATCTATATATTATATCATATGAAAGAAAACCAAGTTCGGAAGAAAGGAAATTACTATTTAGACTAGTTTCAACAATTATATAAAATTCTATAAAGTAAATAATGGTTCATTGATACGCAATAAATCTAACATCGTAGCATCCCCCTAATATTTAGAAATAACGAATAAGTCGACAAATACTTAAATATCAAATTATACATTTAAAAATAGGTTTCCTTACTCTTACTATAAGTCTCCCCGTAAATATTTTATTTACGCACCGCTACTATCTATAAAAAACACGTATTAAATTTAACTTATATTTAAAATTTTAAACATGGTAGTAAATAATCTCAGACAATAACTTACAGACCATCAAAATTATTCTTTTTTGATTTACTAAAATGGTTTGTTGTACTTTATATGTGTCAAAAACAAATCGCACATTTCAATAATAGTATATATAATCGTTATAATATTGTACATTTGTACCTATTATCTATATAATATTACTTGCTGTTACTAACTTAAAACTCAAAAATGATCAATGAAGTATCGTAGAACTCATAGGTTCGTGGAATAAGGAAGTTAAAATAAATCTAAATATTCTGAATATTGCGTTAAGACCGTTAAGTCTATACTATTAAATTTAAGAAAATAGTAGAATGTTTCGAGAATTTTAACTTTTTTTCATGTTAAACAATATGGTAAACATTTATTAGATTCTGAGCAGAGTTAATTAATGTACCTATTGATTTTACAATGATGCATGTTATTTTTTTAAATTTATCTGAAAATGGCCAAAGACTGCACTTATTTTAGTAAACAAAAAGTCCTGACATCAAATTCGGGGGTGGTTTTTTAAAGCATTTTTAATTTAGCTTTTTTAGGGGGGGGGGTCAAATGTAAAAAAAAGCGGTCAATTGGGTACCACTCTGCTGTACATTTGGTGTACACTAGTCACTAGGTGTCGTGTAATGGATGTATGTTTAAAAATTCAATAATATAAAATCATTGATTCTGACACAATTCCAAACACGATTCTTATCGAAGAGGATCTGGCAGTTTAATTTACAAAAAAAAACTAAAATCCTTATTATTTGTTTAAATATCTAATTTCGTCAAAATTTGAGATTTAAATATCTCGATAAAATAGGAGAAATCTTAAATATTAAAAGAATTAAA
Organism: Metopolophium dirhodum; assembly: GCF_019925205.1. NCBI lineage: Eukaryota > Metazoa > Arthropoda > Insecta > Hemiptera > Aphididae > Metopolophium > Metopolophium dirhodum. The sequence continues at coordinate 10,770,403 of NC_083568.1, forward strand.
TATTTTAAATATTTTTATTAAAAAATTCTCAGCACATTTTCGTAATATTGATGAAGTGAAAACATTTTAAAGAATCAACCGAAAACTGTACAATTATGATTTAATAGGAAAACAAATAATATAATATACTCTTACAATAGGTACAAGACAATATTCATATAAATTCAATCAAAAATAATCATGAATGCTTAGTTTTAAAATATCGTGATCTATCAATAGCTACTGCTCCGAAAAAAGTTCGTGAAACATTTAATAACGCTGTGACCATAGTCCAGGTATTCGTGTTGGGGTTGTAAAATTCTGCAGAATCCAAAGAAGGAGTATTTTTGTCGCAACCACCGACCACATACAATAATCCATTTAATACAGTTACTCCTGCAACTTAAAATAATTTAACAAAATATTTTTCATAAAATAATTTAGAGTAATTACCTGGATAATATCGACAAAAATGCATGTCCGGAATAGTAGTCCAAACTCCAGTACTTGGTTGGTATGCTTCAGCACTCCTGTGAGTATTTGTTCCATCATAACCGCCTACAACATACAGTATACCATCTAAGACTCCTACACCAGCAGCAATGCGTGGTACACACATTTCTGCGACTGGTTTCCATGTATCGATACTGGGATAGTAACATTCAACCGACTTCAAATACTGAATTGACGAATTATATTGATCTTTATATTGAATTATTTGACCTCCAACCTATACACAAATGCATTAATAACATTTGCGGATTAAAAATCTGTTGTCCTTGAAAATAAAATATGTGTATTTCATGATTCATATATTAATATTAAGTATATTTCAATTTCAGCGATTGAATACAATATATTTATAATACCTTGAATAAATTTATAGTGTTTTTTAATTACATATATTTATTAATATACCTATTTAATATGTCAAATATAATAATGTACTGAATGTATATATTTTCTTTTTCTATACAACAAATAATTTTGAAAATATTTGACTAGTTTTGAGCTGTTTGCGGAGAGTTGAAAATTTAAATTATTTTAGTTTTTTTTTTCTATAAATAATAAATATCAATAAAATTTTATTTGTTGAGTCAAAAAGCGTGAAAAATTATTACAAGGCTGCTGATATATTGTAACAATAACAGATGAAAAATATTAAAAATACATATGCACGTTTATTTTTTTTATAATCATTTAAATTTCAAATTTTGACGAAATTTATCAAATTGAAAATTTACAAATTATCAAGTAGTTAAAAATTAAGAAAATTTTCAACTTTTATAGCTAAGAATTAAAAAGTAACACAATCTATTACAGTGACCAATTGTAACCTACTGTACTGCAGAGCGACACCCACTTGCCCACCTTTTTTATTTTGAAGATATATTCCATTATTTGCCTATCTATAAGATCTTATTTCGATTACAATTATAACAAATGTACCTACCTAATACAAATTGAAAAACATAATATAAAATGTAAATTTACCGCATATAAAAGATTATTCAGTACTCCAAGCACAACACTATCTCTTCTAGTACACATACTAGATATCATACGCCATGTTTGAGTTCTGCAGTCAAAAGCTTCTGCACTATTTACAGAACTGTTTCCATCAAAACCACCAACCTTGAATTTATCAAATAATTCATATTATGTACCTACTTTATAATAGAGATTATTTGTTAAGTAATGTTAACTTCTTCAGGGGGAAAAAAGGTCAAAAATCTAGCCGCCGGACCGAGACTCAAACTCGCCTGAGTCTCGCTTACCGGGCGATTGCTCTACCACTGAGCTATACCCATGGACGCTATCTCCCCCGGTTAACAGTAATAAGTCATACAACAATACAACTTACGGCATATATATAATCATTTATCACACCAACTCCTAAATTTCGGCGTTTGACTAACATGTTAGTGGTTGGTTTCCAATGAGGTGATTCTGAAGATACATCTAGCACATTAACAGATTGACAAGGTAAATCAAGACTATAACCAATACGACCCACAGCAAACACAAAATTGTCTTTTACTACAGCTAGACTACCAAGAAAATGTGGTGTCATAATTGTTGTAAAAGACTGCCATCGGTTGATTTTTGGGTCGTACCATTCTGTAATAACATGTCCTTCTAAGATCCCAAGTGCACCAACCACAAAAATAACCTGTTATAACTAAACGGTAAAATATATTGGAAAGATAAATAAATTATAATGGAATTATACTTTATCGCCCAGTCTAGGTTTGGTCCGGATGTTTTGTGGAATAGGGTCATCCGGCTTAAGTGAATGAAAATATAATGCCTCATTTACGTAATTCTTACCTTAAATGATTATAAACATAAACATATGATTTCATTCTTTAAGCATATTTAAAAAACAAACTTACAATTAGGACAATTTTTAAGAAGAGGCTCCTCCACCGCATTTTTCATTATGTAATTTAATGATGTTAATGGTAAACGTACATATTCCAATAAATGGGGTAAAATACTTTTTCTGGAAACCAAATCATGTTTTACCCATCGAATAACACATTCAAATACCTACAAAAATAAATATTGGTAGTCATGAACTAATTAGACTACCCGCATATATAAGTAAGTAGGTTAAATAATTGTTCATTTCATAGTACTAAAATATAACAATAATCAATTTTAGTATGCCTACTATGTTTTCAGATAGAACTATAAGTTCATCACTGGAGATCAAATTGGCTACATGTTCGGGGGATAAGGATAGGAATTGGTCTGCATCTACCACGTCTCTAAGAATCAAATATTACATTAATAAATACAATATCCTTATAAAATCATAACAGTAAATAATATTTCGTACGAAAAGTGTTGTTGAATATATGATTCTGATATTGTTAACAATTTATTACAGCTATGTAAATCAGCTAACACATATGTACCAATACAATTTGTAATGCGCAGTTGTTCCTCTAAAAAATCACAACACGTATCTTTTACTTCTATTAACTGCAAGAAATTCGCTGCTGGTAACAAAACCTTGAGAAATAAACAATAGGTACACGTTAAGATTTTAATTTTGTCTATAATAAAATCAAACATTATCTATTATTACCTGTACATTTTTTTCAGTGACCATTATTTTCCCAAAATAAATAAAGTCAACTAAGAGCTGTAAGGCTAGATAATCTATGTTTCTGATAACAACAAAATCTTGATTCTTTTCTGAAAAATTTGTGAACATTGCGTGGAAATATGGACTAGCCGATGATAAAACCACTTTATGGGCGAAAATAACTCTACCATCATCTGTTTTTAGTTCAATATCAAACTCCTCATCTCTAAAAACAAAAATGTTTTACTTATATTTATCCGTGACTAAATAAAACAGACAAGTCAGCTAAAATTTCATTTCTGATATCATTGAGCATGTTCATGTTTCTCAGACATATTGAATAATATAAAATGTATAATGTAGTTTATAATTATAGCTTACAATATTTTAGAGTTTATTCCGAGTCTGGGGAACATTTTATCACAGTTTTATGCGCAGTGTTATCGAGCTGACATGCATGTTTATTTAGTCACGTACTCGTGTGTTTATCTAGTATACCTATTGTAAGTCACTATTACTACTTACTTGCGTAAGGATTCTAATACTTTCAATATTTTCGCATTCGACAATTTTTTACATTCGTATATTTTTGTTGCACATTTACTGGTTTCCGGAATTTGCTTTGTATTTTGCATTACTAAGTTCGGCACTAGGAAGACGACTTAAGACTAAAATCTGGTCTTACTATCAATTTCGAAATCAATTAAAATTATCGATACCAATTGTTAAAAGTTCTCTGTGAAATAAAAAGTAATATCAAAATTCACATTTTTATCATCATATTATATTCAAAATGTATTGAACATCAAAAACAAAATTGGGCAGGAAATTGCTTCGATTTTCTTCATAGTAGGTATCTTGTTCGATGGGAAAGTGAATCTATAGTGCATTCGGGAGGTCAAAATTTAATATTCCCAATGGTTTTCAAAAGCGCCGGAAAAAAATATTGTTTTGAACTGTTAACGGACATTTTCAGTTTCCAATTTTCTATGAATGTCAATAAAATTTTATTTTTACGGTAAAAATGCTTGAAAATTTAATACAAGCATCCTATTATATAATTACAATTACATTTGAAAAATATTAATAATCCATGGTCACAATTTTTTTTCATAAGCATTTAAAGTTCATTTCTTTACAAAATACGTAAAAATCACGAAAAAATTATTTTAAATGTATTACAAGATTCCTTATAAGTTTGTCAACAAAAAAATGTCAATGAGAAAGTCAAATTAAATTTTTATGAGCGTTTGAAGTTCAAATTTTTACATTATTGGATATTCACTCGATTTCTCAAGTACCTATCGATTTTCTTATTTTGTTGTAAATCAAAAACGAATAACTGTTGTTATAACAGTATACTTGAAATTTATATCATATGTTTATTTTATCAATAATTCCTATACTTGATAAAATTTTCAAAATAATTTGACTGTTTTCATCTCGAAACCTGTTCGGTTACGGACATTTTCAATTTTCAATTTTTTTTAGTTTTTTCAATAAAATTGTATCTGTTGGGTCAAAAAGCATGAAAAACTAATACAAGGCTCCTGATATATTGAAACAATAGTAGTTGAAAAATATTAAAATACTTAAGCACAATTTTTTTTATAAAATTGAAAGTTCAATTTTTGACAACATTTATAAAAAAATATTATGACACTATTATTTTTGTAAAAATGTATTATTGTATTACTCGTAAACTGTATACAGCATTCTGCAGTGAGTAAGTTTTTGGAACCTCAAAGAGGTTAGAGGAGGTGTGGGGGGGTCCAAAGCCCTCCACTTTATTTTATGCCATTCAATGGCCATCCCCTTCCTATAACAATTCTTAAATACGCCGCTGATCCTATACCTTGTTGATTTTACCGATTTATAAGAAGTGTGTATGGTAACTGGTAAGTGATAAGCAGTTCAACCATTAAGGGCGGGGTCGCCATGAAAAATTGACGAGCCTCGTAATGATTGGTGAGTATACTATGTATGATAATAACTGTATAGTTACGTTTGATTGTGCGTATAACTGTGTGTTAGTGAATAAAATATAAATAAACAGATAAATAATAATAATAATAACGATATACGTTGTTGTATCATGCATCATATTATAATAATACATAGGTAATACATATTATAGTAGGTACATGTATGAATAAACATTTATGTATAATTTGTATCAACATTTAATATTACGTCTTAGTTAGTAAATTTTAGTAGATGTAGCAAAATAGGAGCTAGGTTAAGGTATTATATGATACAAGTGATGGGAGTGATCGAGTGGAAATATGTGGGCTCTTTAGCGATCGCTTGATGCGGTCATAAAATAATAGCTATTAATAATAACCCACGGCTTTGTCTGTGAGTAGACTGGCCAGCTATTTCGCTACCTACGAAATAAATTTAATAATAATAATAATAATATATTAATATAATAGACCAACCTTAGATATTAGGGCTGCTACAAATAATTTAAGTACCTATCTAATAATATTTGTTTCACAAATAATATAAGACACTTTATTAGTAAAGACTATGCGAGCTTATGCTAAATACAACAATATCTATATAGTTCGTGAGCATCTTTGCGCTTACGTCTTACGGATAAACAAAAAAATAAGTCACGATTTAAGCATACGTTATAATAATATAAACACTGCTTTTTTTACAATGAAAAAATAATTTAATATAATCATAGACGTACCTATTACTCACATCAAACAAATCGCACTAATAACAACAACTAAAAATACTCGGATGTGGCACTTTTGTTTTCGATATGAGAAAAATGATTAGCTAACAGCTGTTGAGTATTAATTATTATTATTACAACGGCTGCATGTTACTTGTAAGCACTGTCCCGTAAGATTGTTGATAAAAGTTTGCAATGTTATAGCAATATTTGTGTTGCATCACAAATGTTCCGACGTAACTTACCTATCATATTAATTATTATTATTGACGGGTTATTTGCATCTCAAACGATAATTTCGATTACAATAATATGATTGAACACGTTGGAATTATAAAAACTAAGCGTTATAGACAAAAAAGTATCGACGATAATGACCATTTTCAATCGTACTTCTACCGTTGATTATAAATAACTTATTGTGCGTACAATTTATAATATAAGGGTTACCGATCCGGGTGGTGGTGTGCCATGTGTACAGATGCCCACTGTGAGTTGAGCCAGCGTGAGTGGATGACAATATTAAATAAAATAATAATTATATGCGATACGAATAATACGGGGACGAAATCTTGAGCTATAAACAATAAATAATTTAAATAATTTTGTCTTCTATAATAAAATCAAACATTATATTTTACTACCTGTAAATTGTTTTCAGTGATCATGATTTCTCCGGAATAAATAAAGTCTACTAATAAAGGCCCCGCTGACCACGGTCTGTTACAAAAATAAATTATCGGATATTAATTTAATATGGATTAAAAACGGCTGAGTTTGGCCACCATTACCATATTCGTCAAAGACGTATACGTTTTTACTAAGGTGTATCAATATACAGCATACACTATACACCTTGGTTTTTACCCGTCCTTCATAAACGGATAGGTATCTACATAGTGTTGGCAGACTCATTTATTCGTACCCGTGAATACGACACGTACGACATATATAAAACGCGTTTACGATTTTTATGTATTTGTCATAACGTATAACCACATAATATATACTATACACACACATTAAAATTCCTAGATTACACAAAGATAATACCTATAGGTATAGATTAAATTGTAGGTTAATTTACAAAGAAAAAATAAATTTGTATAGCTATGAATTGAAAATTCCAAACAAGGTTTTTCTCATAAGTAGTATACTGCTGTTACGAAATTATAGATATTTAAATGGTACCTACCCACTTGCCTACCTTTTTTTGTATGAATATAATTTTTGGTTTATACATAGGTATTAAAACAAAGTAAAATACAAGTTAATTTCAAAATAATAGCACCTACGTACCCTAATACGGTATTATAAAAACAGATATTGGATATTGTACCGGAATGTTATTGTTGGATTTTTTTTTTTGACAGTATATATTATGATTGTGCACGTTTTACCTGAAAAAACACAATACGATTGAAGTCTTCGTCGCTGCAGTGGTTATAACTATTATAAGGCAGTTGATAAATATAATGAGCAAATAATTACACAAACAATTTATCACTGTTGAAATTACACTCAGCTTATTAAAATCAAACGTCTAAAATCTATATTAAAAAACAGAAAATAGTTTCCGGACAAGTTTACTACACTACGATTTTTAGTTAATACTGCACTGCTGCGTCGTTACTGTGCGTCCGTGAGAAGTGAGTACTCGTTGGTCTCTCGCTTCTGGAATCTGCTGAAACAGCGTTCCATGTTCTCACGTGATATTTTTTCTAAACAATTTTAATGTTAAGTATACATATACATATTATACTCATACAATCTACACCCGTGATTGACCCATATAATTGCACATTCTTATATTTTAGGAAACACAACATGTTATTTTTTTATTTCAATGATATGGATTACAAATAAGAAATAAGATATTAAATTAATATAATAATATTGGTTAAGTAAATTTTAGTGTACCTATATAGCCATATAGGGAACAAAATAAAGGGATAAATAAGAACATGGAACAATATTAATACAGAGTCTTACAATGATATAATAATTAATGACAGTATACTGTTTGAAAACTATTCCTAATCTAAATTATATTATAAAAAAATGGTGGTCATATTTTTTTTGTTGAATACGTTGGATAATACAAATTATATGAAGGTTAAATTTAAATTGACATAACAATTTACAAATACATAATCAGGTCACAAGTGCGCAAAAAAAGTTTTTAATTCAGGAATAGTATTATAATTATATTGTGCTTAAAGCGGATACAATGAGAAGGATTTGGTAGTATTAGGTTGTATAGTTTATGCTTAAGTAAGGTGCAAAACTGCAAACCCTGAAAACATACAATTAATGAAAATGAAGTGAAAACATTTTTAATATTTTTAATTCACAATATAAAGTATTTGTAGCGGAAAGTCTAAACTTATTGAATGAACATTTAATTAAAGAGTTTAATGTGATATCCAGTTTATTGTTATGAGTTAAAAAAAATTGAAAAATTAGCGTGGGTGCGAAGCTAGATTTGGTACTTAGGTACTATAGGTAATATTTAAAAGGATATCACCAAATATTTATATAATTTATGGATATAACTTAATGTTAAATTATAAAATATTATTGTGTTTCAATCTGGGCCCTGGGGCTGCAGTAAATTTTTAATTATAATTTTAAAAGATTAAATACAATTAAATGCATAGGTAATTATCAGAGTTTATTAGTTTAAGCAGTTAAATGTATGAAAATGAATATTTAAAGAATTAACTTTAATTATTGCAAAGAAAATTATATGAGGTTAATCAATTTTAAGAAGCAAAAGAAGTTTCAAATAATGTTGTAGGTTAGAAATTAGATTTAATACAATTTGAAAAAAGTGGGAGGTAACATTGGGAGTTCTAAGTCTATAGGATATCAAAACACAAAGCCATATTTTAAATTAAAACTAATGGTTGTATATATTTTCTATTTACAATGACATATAGATAGGTACCTTTTAAAACCCTATATACACCGTCGATCCTAATTAATTTTTATATTAATATTTTGTCATATTTTAAAACAAATTGTTATTGTATTTTGTGGTAAAAAAAATATTAATTATGGTTGACTGTATTTAGGTTTTTAAATTACACTAGCCGGCAATCTTTCAAACCGTGTTAAAAATGATGATAATTAGTTAGGTTCTATTTTCCTACCCTATAGCCTGACCCGGGAGCCTAACCTTACCTAACGAATAATATTTAAATATTTTCTTTCATTGTTATGTTTACAATATCGCACACCTTAACAGATAGTAGGAAAAGATCATTGCAAAGCTCACGACCAGTGATGATAGTCGTCTATCATCGCCATAGCTTCAACTAACCATAGTTTTACCTAACTAACCTTCTTATGACTTATTAGGACATTTTGAATAAAAAGATGCTGAGTTGGTCGCCGAACTTATGTGTTTGATTATTGAGTTAAACTATTGATTATTGATTTGACACCTTAGGGCTTAGATCATATATACTATGGATGGATCCATATCCCATGCCCAGCACACCAGTGTAAACAATTTGAATCACATATAAGCGAGCAACGAGTCTCTGACGTTTTTATTGATACATATCAATTCACATAGATAAATATGAGACATTTCTCTAGGTGCGCCGTCTTGGCACGAATAAATCGTCAAGACCCCCCTCCCCCCCCCTTAACATATCTTGTTGTTTTATACCCGATTTGCACCCATTTGTACCCTTCATAGAAAAAATTTGTACGCCTCTCCCTTTTACGCAAAACCAAATCACCCGTCCGGGTGCTGTAACGACGTCGTACTGGCACACAGCGTCTTTATTGGATACGCAGTGCTAGGTGTTTTTCAAAATCTTTGTTTTTTGGTTTACCTAAATGTAATAACTTATCGATGGTAGTAATTACATTATATTACTATTGTATACGAGTATATAAGTATATTGTTGTTTGACAAAATTACTTTGTTATATTTTACTGAATAAAATGTTCAATTCTCAAGTTTTAATACAAAATCACGTTTTTTATACAGCATCAATCGCTTATTAAACTCCATATAAAAGTATAGAACTACTTTAACTAAAACTGCTGACCAAATATGAATATTAGTTTAAGTTATTTTATTATTTTTTGTCTGTCATGAGCTTGAGCAAAATAAAACGATATAGTTTTGGGAGCAACAAAATTAACACTAACGTCTTCAAATGTATATGGTGGTTATGTAAGTGGAATCGAATACATCATGTTAATATACACTTATAAATACAAAATACCAATGTCTCCGTTTCATAATAATTTGAAAAGCCGTTTAATTGATATTGTTTTTAAAATACAAAATTTTTTTTTATTATTTATTATTTTGGTTCATTTTTTGGTAGGTAGGTTTCTTAATATAAGAATTAATAAAAAGTCTGTGATCAATTGATTTAGTTTACAAATAAATCTTCGTTGATTCCTGAAAAATACTGGAAAGTCCTAATTGGGGCAATAGTTTGTTCTACCTATCGGCTATCATGTACCTATTCATGTAAGTCGTCTTGCCACCCGCAACTCGTAAGTCATAATTTCTACCTCTAACCAATTTTATATTAAAATTATATATTTTTATAATATTATATATTAGGTACATTAGTTTTATAAGCTTTATTTAAAATTAATTAATAAAGTATAAGATATTGAAATTATAGATTTGATGTATAAATAATGTACTGTACAATGTTTAAAAATTATGATAGGTATCTCATCGTACCTACTATTTATACTGGTATTACACAACAGCTTTCAAATATAAACTAATTGTTATATATATGTATTGTGAATAAATTACTTATGAGTAATGATACAAGAATATTAATTTTTATTCCTCAGATTAAGAAGTTGTTTCTGGTAAACCTATTTACTTGTATAGTTGTATATTTTAATTTTGTATTGATTATTGTGTTATTTTTATTACTGAACGCAAATCGCAATAACTGTCATTCATTATCTCCATCGCTTTCTAAACCGTTGGAAGAATGTCAAAAAGATTATGGTATGATTTTTAAAAAAGATAATATAGGTAAATTATATGAAATATATAGGTTTATATTGTGATAGAAACTTAAAAAGAATAGGTTATTTATATTAGGTATCAATAAACTATCTAGAATACCTAATTTGAAACATTTTTATATTTTAAAAAAATGTTACATTTTAATATATTAGGTACCTATTTATAATCTGTACACAATCTATTTTCATGTTAATTATTGCACTAAACCATATTTATATTTTTTTTTAAAAACTCATTAGCTAAAAAAGTTAATAATTCATCAAATTAAAAAAAAAAATAATACAACTTTAGTAGGTTATTATTAATATTATTATTATAACTTTAATTCAACTTGAAGTTTTATTAAAGTTAAGTTCCAATTGAATTTATTTCGACTGGAACTTAGCTTTAATTCAACTGGAACTTAACTTAAATAAAACTTCACTTGAACTTAACTTTATTTCGACTGGAACTTAACTTTAATTCAACTAGAACTTAACTTAAAAGTGAAGTTTTATTAAAGTTAATTTCTAGTTGAATTAAAGTTAAGTTCTAGTGAAGTTTTATTAAAGTTAAGATCCAGTCGAATTAAAGTTAAATTCAAGTGAAGTTTTATTAAAGTTAAGTTCCAATTGAATTTATTTCGACTAACCTTTAATTCAACTGGAACTTAACTTTAATAAATCTTCACTAGAACTTAACTTTAATAAATCTTCACTTGAACTTAACTTTAATTCAACTGGAACTTAACTTAAATAAAACTTCACTTGAACTTAACTTTATTTCGACTGGAACTTAACTTTAATTCAACTAGAACTTAACTTAAAAGTGAAGTTTTATTAAAGTTAATTTCTAGTTGAATTAAAGTTAAGTTCTAGTGAAGTTTTATTAAAGTTAAGATCCAGTCGAATTAAAGTTAAGTTCAAGTGAAGATTTATTAAAGTTAAGTTCTAGTGTAGTTTTATTAAAGTTCTAGTTGAACTTTACTAGACTTTATTTCGACTGGAACTTAACTTTAATTCAACTGGAACTTAACTTTAATAAAACTTCACTAGAACTTAACTTTAATTCGACTGGATCTTAACTTTAATAAAACTTCACTTGAACTTAACTTTAATTCAACTGGAACTTAACTTAAACCCACCGGAACTTAACTCTGTCTATCCATCTCTTCTTCAGTCTTCTCACCTCTCATTTTCCCCCTAAATTAACTTCTATAGCCACTGTCACAGTCTCACTATTTCTTATCATACAGTGGCCTATTCTCTCATGTTTTCACAACAAAATGTACCACTCCTACACTACCTATTTTTATACATAAATTATAGTCACTCGCGTTACACGTATAATATACTAAAATTTTTTTTATTTTTAATACTAAAAATTAAATTAAATAAGATTTAAATATTTTTGGATAAATTCAAAATAGCCATTTTATGAATCTGATTATAAGAACATTTTTGATGGTAAAAACATTTATATAAATCAAGTTATTTATTTTTTAGAATTTTTTTTATTAAATTATTTTAATTATTTTAATTTACGTAATAACTTTTTTAAAAATATTTTTTTTGGGAATTTGCTGGCATGAGTATATTCCTTAAATTATTTACTTATCACATAATTTTTGTCATACGTTATGTAGCATAATTTTTTTTTTAGATCTTTCTGTTACATTCTGTTTGGTCTATTGATAAATCATATGTTTTTTACAGAAATCTTTGTGATCTGTAATATATTTATTTATTCTAGTTTTATATTTCAGGGGGGTTGTTTTGGAAAAGTTAAGTAAATTACTAATTAAAAGATTGCGAAACAGCGAGGTCGAGGTGGTTGACCAAATATAGCCTATATTAGTATAGCTTTGAAGTTTAAAAAGGTGGATAAGTGGATGTCGCTCTGCTGTACAGTAGGTTACAAGTGGGTCACTGTAATGGATGGTGTTAAATTTGAATTCAATAATATAATATCATTGTATAAGAAAAACGATTCTGAGCGAAAACGGTCAGTCAGCCTATGATTTTACCAAGTATATTTGATGATATTATTGTGAATAAAGTAATTTATATATAACCTATTTACTCGGAGCCTTGTTTTAAATTTTCAATCTTTAGCCATAAAAGTTAAACATTTTATACATTTTTAATTACAAAATAATTAATAAATTATAAATTTGATAAATGTTGTCAAAATTTGAACTTTAAATGCTTATAAAAAAAAATTGTGCCTATGTATTTTTAATATTTTTCAACTGCTATTAGAACGATATATCAGGAGCCTTATATTAAATTTTCACGCTTTTTTACCCAACAATATTATAAAACAACAACATATTAAAAAAAATAGTACATATTTTTAGAATATTCATCGGGCGTCTGGCATACACAATATTTGTGTGTGGTGCAGCAACACGCACATTGAACATAAATAGTTTTATTTTATTTTAAATTCAATTATCTTTGAAATCATTCCCTATTACATAAAACTTTTAAATAAATATATACAATACATTTCAGGAAATCAGGAGCAGCTAGAGCACTCTATTACTACACCTGAATTCCTAGTTTGTATTTTAAAGTTACTAACAAAATAAAAACTAAATAATTTAAACACAATAAATATTTAAAAAAAATATAGGTGCTCTCATACTTATTTATATATTTTAAAATTATTTTTTTAATCAATATCTTACATTTTGTTCTTAAAATTGTAAATAATAATTTTAAATAATAAAAACAATAAAAATGAAAATGTCAAAATACGCCTGACCAATATTATAAATTGTAACCTCAATTTAACACATTTAATGTTATAATACAAGAATGTCACGCCTATTAAAACAGAGTTAATTAAAAATAAAACCTAGATTTTCAAAGACAACAATTTGAATTTCTACAACATACAATATCATACTAATAAATATAAAAATATAATTAGGTATTAAATGTATCTTAGTAAATTAAAAATATAATTAAATTATTTTATAGAATGTTATTATCAATAATCATATTTGTCTGTAGTTTTTTGTATATTATATTGACAATTCAAATTTAACATAATATTAAAAAATATTAAAACGTATAATACAAATTGTAAAGAAATGATAAAAGTCAACAATAATTTTTATTATCTCCGAAACAAATGTGCTTTGGCTTCTGCTGTTAATTTTCTAATCCGCCCTCTACTACTTACAGATACTCTTATATTAACACTATTTTCTTCATCGTCTTCATCATCATCGTCATCATTATTATCATCACTACTGCAGCTCTGATCACTATGTTCAGTATAATTCCTTTTTTTTTTGGCTTGGCTTTTATGACGGGAAGGTATTTTTTTTGAAAACTTTGGTGTAGGTTTCCAGTCATCAGCGCCTTCTTCACTGCTTACACCAGATACATCCAACATTTTGGCATAATCCCAACGTTTTTTCTTTCTCAAATTTCTAGTTCCTCTCTGATCAGTTTCCTCGGTGTTTAGAAATCTTGATCGCGTAGCTCTTGCTCTAGTAGGTTGATCTTCCTCCTCATTATCTTCTTCATCATGGAATCTTGTAGTTTGTCTTCTAGTAATAGGTGGTACTTCAAATCTTTCTGCGCATACTGGGAGTCTCCTACTGTGTGATGGTTTGGTAGGCATAACTTCATCATCACTATCATTATCATTATCTTTTGGATGTGGTTTTACCAATCGTTTTGGCCGCTGAGGTTCATTAGGAGTATAATCATCATCATCATCACTTTCATCATTATTCTCTTGTACACGGTAAGTAGATTTACGTATTCTTGATGAATGACGCCTAAGTGGTGTTTCCTCATCACTTTGAACTTCTTCTTTAATCTCATAACTGGTCGATGGCATATCCATTGATTTTTTTATTTTGACACGATTAGACTCACTTCTATCATCTAAAATAAATTATTATATAAATAAAAAACAAATAATTAACTTTATAAGAAAACTTACTATGTGCAAAACTTGTTGAAGGTTGGTTAGGATCAAATTTTATTTCTTCTTCTGATGATGATTGATCTGTAGTTTCCTCTTTAATTGCAACTCTTTTTAATCTACGCGGTCTTTTTGTTCTTAAATTAAAATCAGCGTCACTTTCGTCTTCACTTGGGCTATTGTCTAAGTCTCTTTGTCTTTTTAAGCGACATCTTCTTTGTGGGCGTGAACTTAATTGACTCACTATAGCTATATAGAAAAAATGTATTTGTATTTATTTAAAAATGTATTTGTCTTATAATATTTTACATACATGTGGGACGTCTGGATGATTGTTTTTCCCAATTTTTAAGGATTTGAGTTATGTTCTCTTCTGACATTGTTATCATTTCTTGAGTAATTTTTTCCAACTTAAACATAAATAAATGTTTATATTAGTTATAAACCATAAATATAGCTATGTTTAAGTTTAATGGTACATAAAGATTTAAGTTTAAAATAAAATTATATATATTTATTTTTTAACATGGTACTTTCCTGTTTAATTATTTTTTATCTTCCATTTTTATGTGGCTATATGAAAATTCATTAGATGTTTTCATTAAGTAATAAAGTTATAACCCTGAATAAATTGTTAATACAACATTTAAAAAGTATTCAATTTTAATCTGAAGATTTCTAAAACATAATATTGGTATTATCGACCTAATGGATATTATAATATATTAGGGTTATACATGTGCGATGTTCCCTCACCAGTAAGTTGGGGAGTATAAAGATCCCCTAGTTTGTCACTCCTGGCCATTCTCAATGAATCACCAGATTATAACTTTTTTAAATGCACCATTATCTTAACTAAATTATCATTAAAAATAAAACATACCTTTTCATCAGGATAAAATTGATAAATGGTTTGTGCATTATTAAATACTCTTCTAACATCTTCACAAAAATCTAGTGGTGTATTGTAATTATCTCCACGTAAATCTTCTCGAATGGTAGTTAAATTCATTGGTGTACTAATGACTCGTTCATAATCCGGATATTTACCATAATCAACTGGTTCTCTAAAATATAAGTTATTTAATGAATATTCCACATTAGTAAGTTACTCTATATTAATAGAAATTATTAAAACGATTAACAAAAAATTGCATGAAGTCATGATAGAAATTCTTTACAGATTGAATATAACTGATTCAACTTGAATTGATTTTTATAAGACATAAATAAATTAAATATTATTATTTCATAAGTGCTAATAGACAACACTAAATAAACCAAATATATTTTCTATAAAATTAGATTAATCATTGGTAATAGTTTTACATTTTTACCTGAAAGGGGTACTGTTTTTTGACAGCCACATAAGTTTCAAAAAGTTTTTACATTCCAATTTCCAATTAAATGGCTGATTAGATTCTCGTCGACTTCTTTCTCTTAATGATCTAGGCCTTAATTTACGTGATCGATCATCAGTCAGTACATTTTTTTTTTCTTCTTCATTATTTTTATAATTTTGTTGTAATTGGCGACAAAGAGAAGGAACTTCAACTGGTGAAGAAGATCTGTAAAAATTTAAGTTTTAGCAAAATTATAAAAAATTGTGTTAAGAAAAAATACAGTTGACTCTCTAGTAGTCTAGTCTATATACCAACAATACCTCACAGATAACGAGAAATGAAAATTTTAGCATAGTGAAAATTTAGAGAAATTAAATTTTAAACATGAATACATTTTATTTTAGAAAACCAACATTTTGAACCATAAATGTTGAAAATTGAATGTAATACATTTAATATAGATATTTGATATGATAAGATGGGACGATGTGGGTGTATGATTTTTTTAAATTTTAATTATTTTTATATAACATAGAACTAACAATGTTAATCTGTTCGCATTGTGTCATTACAAAGTTAATATGTTATTACAGTTAAATTAATTTTTTAAACATAAACTGGTGTTTTATTTAATACATCACATTGAGAGTAAAGTATTATAAATATAAAAATCTGTAAAACATACTTAATAATTTTCAATAAGATTTCAGTGATAATTTGAGCACTTCTCACTATATCACTACCTTCTTCATTGAATTTTTCAGCATTACTTGCTACATATCTTGCATCAAACTGTACAGCTGCTAGACGTCTGTAAAAACGATTTTCTAATCTTGCCTAAAATTGAACATTAAATAATTGAATTAGGTTTATGACTATAGTTTGTAATATTTATAAATTATTCTACTTTTATAATAGATAGATCAATAGGATATTCCACAATATATGCATAAGATGGATACTCTTGTATGTCAACTGGTGCAAGGAATGGTTCTGCAAGTGACATTCCCATAAGATCATGTAATCCTCTCAATATCCGGTCACAAATTAAATCTCGGGATCCACTAGGCCATTCTTTATTACCTGACTCTGGTCGGTATAATATATCTTTCATTTCTTTTGTAGTCACCGGTAATGACATACCATTCAGCGGTTCTCCTTTATTTATAATAATAATAATTAACAAACATAAATTTAGAAAGAAATAGTAAAATACATTAATAAACTGAACAAACCATACTTTTAGGGTTTACAGGCTCCATATCCCAAGGACTTAAATTTTCTTTTTCACCATTATCCCAAAGAACTTGATAGCACAAAAAAGGTGACCGGGAAGCACTTTGTTCAACTATTTTACCACACCACCAAGCATTATCTATCATACTTCGGAATCGTTGTCCTTCAATAAATTAAAATGGTTAATAGCTTGGAACCATACAATTTAAACATTGAAATAAATTAACAAACCTTCTTTCCATTTTCTGGCTAATCCAGCTTCATATGTTTGACGTAAAACTAAAAAGTCAATTACATCTTGCATATCATGGTACTTTAGGTCAAAACTGAAAGAAGTATGATCCCCGTTTTCTTTCAATACAGCTAAACGCAATCCACATAAACGAGGTGGTCTAATCTCATATTTTATTCCAATTACTTTTACCATTTGAGGTTCCTTATCATTAATTAATAAATTAATATTAAATATAATTCTATAAATATTACAAAATATTTCTTACTTTAAGTTCTAATTCCCCCCATGGAGTGGATTGTGTTGTTTTTAATTTGTAAACTTTTTTAGCTTCTACTGCTTCTAAATATAAATTATAACCTTGTTCAAAAAACATTAAAATATCACCCATTTGTGGACAATAAGGTGATTTTTTTGGTAACACTTCTGAAAACCACTCAGAAGGTCTATATATTTCTGGAACATCCTAATAAAAACATAATATACTATATAAAACTATAAAAAAAAAAAAATTGTATTAACTTTTAGTATTTACCTTTTGTACTTTTCGAGGAGGC
This sequence comes from Metopolophium dirhodum, assembly GCF_019925205.1. NCBI lineage: Eukaryota > Metazoa > Arthropoda > Insecta > Hemiptera > Aphididae > Metopolophium > Metopolophium dirhodum. Next base: position 10,788,489 of record NC_083568.1, read on the forward strand.
ACAGTTTTAGGTCCTTCATGTGGAGATGACGGAGGTGATGGCGATGAAGGCGGAGTAGTAGGTCTCTTAACACGGCGTCTTCGGTGTTGAGTACGTTTAGGGGGTTCAAGATTGGTACCACTATCAGCCACCCAATCAGAATATTCTGAACTAGTACCAGAATCAGTATCTGACAATGATTCAACTTTTCCATCTGAACCAATTCCATCTGTATAATCAGCATCTTCAGATTCAGATTCAGGGTTAGATGATGATCTATTTTCCTAAAATAAAATTTAAATAATAATATTTTGGCTGCTACAATATTGAAATATTAATGAAAATATAACTATTTAAAAACCTGTGGATCATTTTCTACATTAGTTGCTCTGGTACTATATGAATGTTTTGCTTGAGGTTTTTTTTTTGGCTTCACAGATAAAACTTGTGGTTTTTCATCAACTACTAGTGGTTTATTACTTTCTAAAGTAAACTCTTCTTCTTCCATAACTCCCAACATTTTTCTAGAAAAACATTTATTAATATATAATACATATTAATTAACATAATGTTATACAGTGTTAAGTTTTTAAAGATACTGTAATAATACAATAATCATGCTTGTATAAAGTGGACCTTTAGAACTTTCATTAATAACATACATTCGATTTTGAATTTGATCCATTATTGATGGTTTTAATGGCTTACAAATAATTCTTGGTCTATTTTCAAACGAAAATGAACTACTATTTTGTTCTACTGATGGATGTAAACTAATAACTCCTAAAAATATAATGATTTTCATTAAGTTAATATTAATATATAATAAATAACAATTGTGTACATACTGGACTGATTAGGTGAATTGTTAGATAAATGCTCAACAGTATTCATATTAGCAGTTCCTCGAATTCCAATAACTTCAGTTCGGCCTAAAATAAAATATTATTAAAATTTTGAGCAAAGCATGGAATTTATCGGTTTTACATTGGTAATGCTTTGTTTATTGAATTTTTGAAGGTGAAATATGATAATGGTTACTAACCCAGTTCATTAATTATTACATCTGCCACTAATTGTAAAAGACCTTCATTTTCTTTTCCAGGAACTAGTTTTTGAATTTCTGGAGGATAAGGTGAACCATCGGAATCAACCAAAAATGGAGGAGGCATTAAATGTGGTTCCATGTTAGTTTGCTCATCTAACACGGAATGGTCTGCTGCCCGTAACAATGGTCGATAATCAGTATGAAAAAATACTTCATATGGAACCTAGAACATATTTATTATTTATTATTACTGAAAGTTATAATAATTACCAATTAAGATAAATTATAAATATTTTGATAAAATAATATACTTTTCTGCGAGGCGAGGGTATTCCTAGTCCATAAGTTAATAAATGACCTTGTGAATCAGTCACTGAAAACATTGTCCCATCTGGTGACCATTTAGCATCATATAATGCAGCAAAACCTTGACCTTCAATGGAATTTTGAAATGATACCAATACTTCTCCAGTTATAATATTCCATATAAATATCTTGCCATCATGACCAGCACTCAATAAAATCTAGTAAAATTAATTTATTAACTTATAAAAAAGTTATAATACAGAGAATCCCATACAAACCTTAGAATGAAATGGATGCGATTCTAAAACATATACTTCTTTTTTATGTCCAGTCATCACTTGTAGGAGTTCAGTTGTAAATGAATCCCAAACTTTTATGGTCATGTCTGTACATGCAGTAATAATCCAACGATCACTCTGATCCCAACATAAGTATGTTACAGATGGTTTAATTTGTTTTAGTTCTTCATCAGATTTTTTTTCCCCAAGACTAAATTAAATTATTTTATAGTTTATTTTAATTGTTTTTCTTTAAAATATGTATTAAATATAAATAAATATTTTTCTTTAACTAACTTTTTTTTTAACTTTGTCGTCATGTGCAATGTTTTGTACTTCCACTCTTGATTTTTGTAAGCCCAAATTAAAGCTGTTCCATCTTTTGAGCCAGAACTAAATCGTAAACCACTATGAGCCCATTGTATAGAGTCAACAGTATCAGAATGAGCTTCGACCTCCATTAAGCGCACTGGAGCTGATGCATCTGGTGATGGGGGAGTCATTTTGTACACTCTAACATTATGGTCAGCACTACCTGTAGCAAACATTACACCACCTGCTGAAAAAGCACCACAAAGTATTTTGGCACTACCAGGTCTCATGCGTTCATTGTAAACAGTTAAGTTAGATCTGTAGGAATAAAAATAAATGTTTAGTATTATAAAAAATATATATATGTAAATATATTACTATTAAAACTTCAAAGATAAAATAATTCAACAACTCACTCAAAAATTGTATTTCCATTACTAGATCGAAATGGCCAAAACACAACTGAACCATCAGTACTAGTAGAAGCTATATAACCAAGTCCGTTAAATGTTTGAGGGCAAAAATTAACAGTTACAATCATACTAGCGTGTGCTACTATATGAGCAATCTAAATAAAATAATTGGATTTGTGTTCATAGATTTTTATTTGTAAACTTATTATTAAAACTTACTGGTCTAGCTGTTTGAAGACACCAGACTCTCAATACTTTGTCCATACTTCCAGCTGCAATTAATGTGGCTTGAGTGTTGATTGCTATATCTGTTATTTCAGCACTAGCCCCCCTTAAGGTTGATAAAAGTCTTCCAGTATTAGCCTCCCACAATTTAACTAAATAATCATCAGCTCCCTGAAATAAATAAAAATGTTAAATAATATTAAATTGTAATTATATGTAACATACAGTAGCTATATATCTTCCAGTTGTATCAAAACAGACACAGTAAACGGCGGTTAAATGGCCAAGAACTCGCCCATGAAACTCCACGTTTGAAAATTTAGATACAGGAAGTAAATATCTTTTATCAACTGAACCAGACGTTTCACGACCAAATAGCACTTTAACTGAAATAATAATTTAAGTAAATAAATGGGACAGATGTGGTATTAATAAATAATTACCAATGTTTTGACCTCGAATATGTAAAGGAGGCAATGGCAAAGCATTATGTTGACGTGTAACACAATCGGCGAGTGATAGGTATTTACGTTTTTCTAGAACACAGAAAAGTATTTCAAATACTAATTCAAATAATATAGTTTATGAAAAATGTACTTTGTGTATTAACAAGTGAAAAGCTTCCTTTTCCAAGTAATGAGAAAACCACTGGAACTGAGGATTTTTCATAGTTGCTTAATAATCTGATGCGTTTACAAATGTCTAACAAGTGATTTGATTTAATATGATTATACTTTCGTTCCTAAAAAAAAATATATTAAAAATAGTATATTAGTATAACAATTTATTTTTCTATCTAATTATAAAATGTTTGCTAGTTAAAAGCATTAATTAACTATGATTTATGATCATAAAACTATTTTATATAGGTAAATTTAATAACAAAGAGGGATCTAATTGGACTGTATGGGGACATACATATAGTGGCGTACTGAACATTTATAAACCATGATGCCCACCATATATTTCAGTACTTACCCACTCTTTATCCCCTTAATATAATATTGAGTACACATAATTATTATGTGACTGTAAATATTTTAATTTTTGTTTTATGTTATTGGTTACCATAATGTATCCAACCACACCACCCCCTAAAAAAAATTCCACCATGATGCCTAGGTGTCATAAAACCCCGTTCAGCACACCACTGCATACATATCCTTAGTATAGTACTTTTCTTTAATTTAATTATTATATTAAACTATATAAAATACACAAAGATAAAATAATTATATAGATCATAACACCTTATTTAAAACATGTAAAATGTGAGTTAATAGATAAATTATATATTTATCATACATTTTTGTAGATTGTTGAATGTTTAAATTTATTTTGATCAATGATTATAGTAAACAGAATTTCTGCATAAATTATATTTGTAAATATTATTATGCCTATATAGTATATACCTTAAACATACCTATAAAAGTATAAACCTAGATATATTTTGTACTTCATGTATACGCAGAAATTTAGTGTAATTACTGGAGAATGGGGGCTGAGCATTATGCTCATTAGTCATTACTAGGGTTCGGATTTGAAGGCAAATGCCTTTCTTTTATTAATCATAATAGAAAAATAATTTTTATACAAAAATGTGTTTCATTTAATTTATTAGACGATGGAACCTTTTTTTTTTTGCCTTTTTACTTATAAATGCCTTTTTGCCTTTTTTTACCTTTTGTACTTATAAATGCCTATTTTGTGTTTAATTTTTCAGTTGATTTATAATTTTATACACAGCTTGCGTATATCGCTACAAATGGGTTTTATTATTCGCAATATTTATCGATATCGTCTTATCGAGTATTTGGTATTTACTGAAGACAGCCTATCAAAGTACATGGTAGTCAATTTTTTTTTTTAATACCAACTAGTTTATTTTGCATGCAGTTTTAATTTTTAATTTGTATTTTTCTCAAAATGTGTGCAATTGAAAGTGTTTAAAAAATGTTCACTTTTTTTATTTTGTAGTATATTTATGAATTGCCTTTTTATATAAATTAAATGCCTTTATTTGCCTTTTTTTACATTTTAAATGCTTTTTTTATTGATTATATTGCCTTTAAATCCGAACCCTAGTCATTACACATATAGGTATTAGAACCACTCGCTTTGTTCATAAATAATAATTCCAACATTAAAAATTACAATGTTATTTAAACTAATCAATTCAACCATAAAAAAGTACAGAAACAATTAGATGTCAACTCTATTCTTGGACATTTTAAAAGTATTCTAAACAGAAATTATTAAGACATTAAATTAATTGAATTATAACTAATTTATTATCTGCTCAAATATTTGTTATTAACAATAATTAGTTAAACATGGTATATTATTACGAATTTTCATCAAAACCGGAACGACACACAAGGGTATACCAAAGAGGATTTTATTGGTGGGCCAGAGTTGGCAGTTTCGACAATTCTAAATATTGATCTAGGACAATGCTTTTTGTTATCTTGTATTGGAGCTGTTAAAATGTTGTATTATTTGAGTAAATAACAAATTCAAGTTGTAATACTAATTATGAAAATAATACCCATTACCTACCATTAATTAGGTACAAGAAAGGGTGGATAAGTGGGTTACTATATTGCATGGGTCGCGATAGACTAGTCGATTTTTAGACGATTGTATTAAAAATTAATTATATCAATATCCGTTGATCATGTGCGCAATCATAAAGTTTAAGAGATAAATACACTTTTATGCTTTATATACAAAGTAAATTATTTACCAGTGAAGAAAAACACAATTTTCTTATGGATAAATAATAAAAGAATATTATTATGCTGCATGTAATAATATAAATAATATACCTAAACAAATAATGGTCAATCACCAGGTACGTTAAATTTTTAATGTAGCCCACTTGTTGGAAAAAGTTGGGGTTCCCTGCTGTAATGAATGTGTTTAATTAGAATGATTTTGATACATTTTATCAACATTTGAACACCAAATGCATACAAAATATTTGTACGACAGTAGTTCGGTATTTTTTAATTGGTATATGAACAATTTATGGAAGAACTTCGTATTGAATTTACAAACTTTTTTAACAAGCAAAACAAATTTTACCGACATTTGTAGAAAAAGAAAAAGAAAAAAATGAAAATTTAAATGAATAAACCATAAATTGTTGAAAAAGAGTCAAAATATTTTTTAAATCTTATAGGAAATTATCATATAAACGTATTATGACCACCCCTCCCCCCCCCATAAATTTTTTCTCAATGACAATATGTATCTATATTTATCTAATTTTTTTAACTGTTAAATGATATTTTTGGTGTTAATTCAAATGATTTTAGTAGAAATGAAATATATTAATTATAATTAAAATAAATAGTATTTTTATTTCAAATCTAATAAGTTCAAGTTCATTAAGTATTTTTTGTACAAGCGTATTTGTCACATCAAAAACAATGGTTTAAAATATTATTATTATCCATTAAAATATCTAATATTGAACTTATATACCTATACTAAAAAACTGTGTTTATATATATATATTTTTATTAACATCTTTAATTAAACATATAGTATATGATCTAAGGTTAATGTAAGAGATATTTATGAGAAACCTTGTATTAAATTTTCAAATCTTAGATATAAAAAAATTTTTAATGAATTTTTAATTGAAAATAATTTACAAATTTTTTTGATTTTGACAAATTTTGTTAAAATTCTAACTTTAGCCCCTCATAAAAAAACTATTGCGAATTTACACTCAAATTTTTTTTTAATTCAAAGTTTCACTTAGTGAAAAAATTTTTTTATCATTAATAATTTAAAAAAAAGTTGCTCTGCTGTACAGTAGGTTATAAGTGGGTGACTACATTGGATGGCATTAAATTTGAATTCAATGATAATATTATATCATTGTATACAAAAAACGATTCTGAGCGGAGCCTAGGATATTTTACATTATATTTATATTGTTATTATTAATACGGTAGCCGATTAAGTTGAGTTATTATTATTTGTTTATTATCATATTTGTATACAGTAAGAAATAATATACTTACATTTTCAAGCTTTTTGACACGACAAATAAAATGTTATTGACATTTATAGAAAAAAAAACTAAAAAAAATTGAAACTTGAAAATGAAAATGAGTCAAAATATTTTGAAAATTTTATCATGTATAGGAATTTATAAAATAAACATATGATATAAACTTTAAGTGTTCAGTTTTGAATTACATAAAATAAGAAAATAGCTACTTGAGAATTCGAGTGAATATCCAATGTTGTAATTATTAGTTTAGTAACACAAAAAAAATAATTGTTTCCAACAAAAATTCCCATTTTTCCTTGATTGTTTTATTATTAAAACTACTTTTTAAGACGCTTTTTTAAAACTACTGGGAATTTTTAACTCCTAATTGCAGTAACTAGATTCACTTTCTTACCACAAAAGTTACTGAAGTTAAAAACCAAACCATTATTTTGACTATTTATCGTGTACAAAAAAAATATTAACACACACATTATTGTAAAATCAATAGGTACATTCATTGCTTTGCTCAGAATAAAATGTGTGGTAACAAGTAGTTTAAAAGTTATAGGAATTTAATGTTTGTGGCTATGTTGCATTACTATTTATACATTGGTAGATTCTAGGTATGTACGCATAGATGTTATGTATTTGTAATTGGTATAATTATTTGTCCTACCTACAACCCACAAGGATTAGGCAAATGGCAAAACAAATCGAAGAATATTTACAATTTAAACTGTCTGTAGGGATGAGTGCCCCTGACAGGTCTCCAGTTGCAGACATAAAAATTACTTTTTACCCAGTGACCAAATCCGAATGATTTAACATACCAAATCGAGGAATGTTTTCATTTTATGGAGCAGAGCAGTCAACGAGGTGTGAATTGTGAAGCAAGTAAAACCACTAAATGTACTTTTTTCTAACTCGAAATACATTAATTTGTGTAAAGTTATGAATTTGAATTATAACTTATTAACACAATCATAACTTCAAATTAATGTTTTCAGTAGTTTCTTACACCATAATTTCAAAAAAAAAAATTTCATAAAAATTGGTTGCCTGGTACGTTAATTGTATTAAGCAATAAAACATTATGATTAACCGATAATAAGAGTTTAACATAATTATATATTATATAGTTAAAAATTCATGAATTTCATTAAGTATAGGTATATTAGGTATTCAACAAGTAGGTACTGAGGTATCTAGGTGAAATTTTGTTTAACTTTATTTTTATTAGTTATAAAATATATTTTTTATTATTATTTCATATCAGGTAACTTATAAGTGTAGTGACAAAGTAAATGATTGTATACTTGATGAAATTCATGAATTTTTAGAAATAGATGTAATGCTTAATATTAGAATTATATCTTTTTAAGGACCTTATAAACTTTAATCAACTAGTTTTTTTTTTTTGTCACACTGCTGGTGAAGTGTATTTATTTCTATGAATTTGTTATCGGAAGTTTTTTATATTGTATTAATATTTTAAATAATAAATAATAATATATAAATATATAATACCAGTTCATCAAAAGTTTGCTGGTTTTCTTCTCCTAAAAAATCAATACGTGTTGGTAGAATCTAAAAATAAAATACGTATTTACTGAAAATACAATTTAATTATAATTTTTCAAAGTTTTATCTTACATTTGATTCGTTCAAATCCAATTTAAGTGCCTATGGATAAAAAATAAAATAAATAAATAGAATAGATAGAATTACAAAAAAATTGAGTACATTTTAAACCTGAATGTTATGTATTAGTTGATGTTTAAACTATGAATGCTTTACATTCATATCAGTCTAATTGTATTTAAACTAAATAATTAAAAATACTCATGTAAATAACTTACTTCAAAAGCATTTTTAAATTGACTATCCTTCAGAAACTTGGCAATCAAAAAGAATAATTCTACAATTAAAAAAATGTTGTAGTTATTATGATATACAAAATAAAAATAAGAATTTTATTAGTAATTCATAAAGAATTATTAAGAAAATATTTTATTATTTCTTACCAGATTTAATACTGTCGTTTTCTCCCTGCATTATTTCAAATGTTTTATCCAAATCCATGACTTTGAATCATTTATAGTGAAGTTTTGTTCAAAATATCTTTATCACAATATAATAATATGTCAATAGTTGATGATCGAAACGGTCAAGTATTAAACAACGAGTTAAAGGAAAAACTCTCCAGGAAATATCTTCAAAATATGCGCATTCGTCAATGGATCGTGGTGATCTAAAATTCTAAAACGTCGAGTACAAACCTGTTGTAAATTGTCAATAGACAAAAAGTATAAAACCCAAAAACGTAAGTACAAAACTGAATACCCAACTAATACTATATAGTATATAATAATTAATCATGGTTAATGATAAACATTATACATAAACAAACATGCATATCACAAATAAGTATCGATATCTCTTAAGTGGTATCACCATTCGACATAATTTTATTCAGTTTTTATTTTCTATCATTAACCGTGGTTACTCTTTGTACTAAAAAATAATATTGGTTAATCTGCTTATTGGCGGGAAATCCTAAGTTGTTATAGGTTATGTTGTGTTTTTATTGTATAATATCAATATTATGAATAATACTTTTTGTCTTTTGGCTTTTGCAATTTGCAATAATTTAGTATTTACTATTTTAATTATAAATAAAAAATAAATATTTTATTTATTAAAAATTAACCTAAATTGTTTGTAATATCCACTGTGTGCACGAATGAACAATTTTATTTAATTAATTTTAAAAATGAATGATAATCCAGGTAAGTTTAATTTACTTTAGAGAAAGTGATTCATGGATTTATGTACTTAGTATAATATTATATTTATATAATAAACAGAGACATCAAGACCAAAGCGACAAAAAGCTGGGCAGACAAGTCGTTTTGAAGCATTAGCAAAATTGAAAAAGCTCAAATCTGATGGAACTAAACATAAATATGAAGTGGAACCAATGAAAAATGTATATGAAGAAATTTCAGAACAAGAATACACAGATAGGGTGGTTAAACGACAACAGGATAATTGGATTGTTGATGATTGTAAATAAATATACTTAATTTACAAATGCAAATCAATAATCATGTTAGGCATCTCATATATAGTATAAATATGCTATTATTAAATTGTTTTCTGCTAGATGATGTTGATGGATATGTTGAAGATGGAAGAGAAATTTTTGATGATGATTTGGACGAGGCATCTATTGTCAAAGAAGAAAAAAAAGGAAGAGGTAAAAAAAGAAGTAGAGCTGATAAAAGTTTTGATGAAGATCTTCCATCTTCAAATAGGGATATCCAGAAAATGTTTGCTAATATGCCTATAAAAAAAAAAAAAGAGGTTCGTAGATTAAATAATTTTAATTTAGCATAGAATATATTTCAAATTTAATTCTATACAGACTAAAGTTACAGCAGTTACTGCAGTACCTATTATAGTGTTTGTCAGCCTTTTAAAGCAAACACTTAATATTATTTGTATTTGTTTAAATTTATACATATTTCTAAAAATAAGTTTATATAAATTCAATTGTAATCCTTCATCCAAACTTAATAGGTTTATTATTAATTCAAGTATATTGTGTGTAAAATATATTTTTTGTTCTTATATTAAATTTACTAAGGTGCCAGTTAATATAGACGAAGATGATATTCTTGATGATTTAATTCAAGAATTGGATAAACCAGAAATTACAAGGGCTCCACGATTAGTTCATAATAAAGTTACAGAAAAAATTAAAAGAGAAAATCAAACCAGGTAGAGTATATTGATTTTCATTATTGAAGTAAATTGTTCTAATTTTTAGTTATTTATTAGTTTATTTAAAACTTATATAAGTTATTACTCAAATTTGTCTGTAAATAATTTAACCATGTGAAATCGATAGAAGCTTAAACAGATTGATTATTTTTTGGTTAAAACACAAAGTTAATTATTAATATTTTACAGAGGATATTTAGAATCATTTTCTACTGTGTTAAAATCTCCTCGGACACCTGTTAATAATATTATTATAAAAACAGAAAATACCGATGAAAACGTAGAAAGTCCAAGTTCTAAATTAAATGATTCCAATGATGTAAATAAAAACATTTCTCAAGCTAAAGAACTTAATGCAGAACCAATAAAAAAAGTATTGTATTAAATTGAATTATTGATGACTATAAGATTCAAATTAGTGATATAAATCAATATATTTTTTAATTTATTTTTCAGCCTGAATTGGCAACAGAAAATCCCATAAAGCAAGAATTATTTGATGAAAGTATGGATGACTGTATTGAAGATTTTGATTTTGAAGAAGCTATCCAGGTATATTACATAAAAAAAAACAAATTTACTAGTATGTATATTTGTAATTATAACTGGTCCTTTAAATTTATATAGGCGGAAAAAAGTTTTATGGAACTTACAGAATTAAGTGTGAAAAAAGAGTTGACAAAAACAGAAATTAAAATTGACTTTGAAGATACAAAATGGCCGATTGAAAAGTAATGTTATTTTCTTAATTTTTAAATAATTTGTTATTTATGTATAGTTTTATTTTACAAAGCAAAACATTTGATGTTGAGAAACCCTAATTAAATTTTTAAGCAATAATCATAAGAAGGACCTCTCCTTAATAATATTAAAAATATATTTCTTTCTAAAATAGTAAATTGTAATATACACTTCTGTTACCTCCCTGATCATACAGTACTAATATTTGGAGAGTGGAAGAACCTCAAACCTATTCAATAATATTTATTTAAAATTTAAATTAGTAGGTATTTAAAGATATTTTATATTTTTATTTATACTTATTTACACTGATGGTCCAAATAAGTACATTAATACAACTATGTTTGTATATTATAAAATAGAGTAACATTATTACTACACTACTTACACTACAACTTAACGAAATTTGAATACTAGATATGTCATATAAGTCCTCTCAATTTTGTATTATTTATAGTTTGTACCCTACAGATAGATATTCAAATAAACAAATTACTCAAAATTGTTAAAATAAAATCTTATAATTATATTATATATAGTGTTCAAGAGGAAGAACAAGTTGCTTTACCACATGACATTTCTTCTAAACTGCCTCTGACATCAGATAAGAATGGAACTCAAGTTTGTCATTATTTTTCTTCGTATTTATATGTAATACAGTGCCCATCATTTAATATTAGTTAAATAATCAGTTTCTTTCGTCATACTCATTTAAAAATGAATATAAAAATATATTTTTCATCAATCCTATTAAGTGGTATTCACTGTATTAAAATACTAATTTATATGATTTATTAATTAGATAACAATTTGGATAATTTAATTTTAGGTTTTTCGTTTTTTTTACTTGGATGCATTTGAAGACGTGTTTAAACAACCTGGAGTTGTATTTCTTTTTGGCAAAGTAAAACCTGTTAATTTTGATACATATGTAAGCTGTTGTGTAGTAGTTAAAAATATTGAAAGAAGAATGTTTCTACTTCCAAGAAATACAGTAAGATCTAAATTGAATTTTAAAAGTATTAATATTATAATATTTACTACTATAATATCATGTATATCATTACAGACATCTGACAATGAAGAAGTAAAAATGGTTGATGTATATAATGAATTTAATAATCTCACTGACAAGTACCAAATACAAAATTTTAAATCACGCAAAATTACTAAAAAATATGCATTTGATCTAGCTGATGTCGCAGATGAGAGTGAATATTTAGAGATAAGATATTCTGTTAGTAAATATTTATATGCATGTTAAATAACAATCTTCATAAATAAATATATTTTTTAATTTCTCTAGGCTTCCCATCCACCTTTGCCTGAAGATTTAAGTGGTAAAACATTTAGCAGAGTATTTGGTACTAATACTTCATTCTTAGAGCTTCTGCTCTTAGATCAAAAGATTAAAGGACCATGTTGGTTGGACATAAAAATTCCTCAACTTTCAAATAGTCCTATGAGTTGGTGCAAAATCGAGGTATATATAATGTATATACGTATATACATTGAATTGCTCCTCATTTTGCATTTCACCAATTAATGTTTAATAAATTATACTTTTTAGGTATTGTGTTTAGATATGAAAAATATACAATTAGCACCTACTGCTTCACCGCCACCGATAGTCATAATGACTTTAAATCCAAGAATTACATATAACAGAAAAACAAAACAAAATGAAATAATAATTATAAGTTGTTTGGTGCATACACATTTCCCAATAGATCAAGCTCCACCGTCTCATCTTCATAATCAGTTTTTTTGTGGTGATTAAAATTATACTATATTGTTTAATATGTAGTTACTTATATTATTTTACTTTCTAGTTAATTGTTTTACCTTTAAAATACACTTTATCATTACCTGCATATTCAAAATTCTTATTTAATGTTTTTCTTTTTAATGACCTTATAATTAAATTATATTGTAAATCAGTAGTTTAATACGTCTATATATTTTATTTTATTTTTGTAATTAAAATATAATTTTTAAATTAGCAATATCACGTCCAAGTAACATTCCATGGCCACTTCGATATCAAGAAGAATTAAAAAAATGTGGAGATCCTTCTAAAATTATTAAAATGGATTCTGAACGAGCATTGTTAACTTTTTTTCTTGCCAAGTTGTCCAAAATTGATCCAGATATGATAATTGGACACGATATATGTAGTTATATATTATCAACACTTGTAGGCCGTTTAGAAGCAAATAAAATACAAAACTGGTCAAAAATAGGTCGTCTTCGTAGGACTTTATTTCCCAAAAAAGTAATTATAACATATATTAATATATCAACATATTATTTACTAATATTAATTTTTAGGGGAAATTTATGAGTGAAAAAAGTGTGCTCAGTGGCAGATTGATTTGTGATACTCAAATTTCTGCAAAAGAATTGATTAAAGCAAGAAGCTATGATTTATACTCGTTATCCGAACAGGTATATTATATTTTTAAATATAAGTATTACCAAACTGTATTAAACATCATTGGTAATTATCCAAAGATTTAAGCAATATGAAGTTGAGCCCTTTATTTCATTGATATAAATTATGGTTATGAAACAATTATTAAAAGTTAAAAATTATGAATATTAATATTTGAAATAACACCATATAAGCGTTGAGTACTAAATAGTTGCGCTTTGCTCCACAATTTTTAATGTTAGATGATTTATAATTGATATGGAACTTTAAATAATAATAATGGTAAACATTGCATATGAATAAGGTTGGTTAGGCAAGTTTCAAACACCTCACCCTGTTTATTCTCTGTGTTCTGTTCTTATATTATTATTAATTTTAATTTTAGATTCTCAATGTCAAAGAAAATGAACAGTTTAATTTATCTGATGATGAAGTTAGTTATATGTATTGGTATGTTTCTAGAATAAATTAATATCTTAAAAATAAGACTAAAGAATATAATAATTTATATTTTCAGTTCAGCTGTATCTTTAATGCAGCTCATCAAATTTACAATTATGGATACTTCATGCATAATGCGACTTATGTGTCAAATGAATGTACTGCCTTTAGCACTTCAAATTACTAAAGTAGCGGGAAATTTACTATCCAGAACCCTAATTGGTGGTCGTGCTGAAAGGAATGAGTATCTATTATTGCATGCCTTTAATGAAAAAGGTTATATACTTCCCGATAAACAGTATAAAAAAAGATCAATGAATAAAGTAAATCATTTTTTTTTTATGTGTACATATATTATATATTCATTATTTATTATAATTGTTTTTAATATTTTATTAATTAAATTAGAATGAAGATAATGTAGAAGAAGAGAATACTAAAAAAAATGGACGTAAAAAAGCTCAATATTTAGGAGGTCTTGTACTTGATCCAAAAATTGGTTTTTATGACAAAATGATATTATTAATGGATTTCAATTCACTTTATCCAAGCATAATTCAAGAATACAATATTTGCTTCACTACAGTTAGCTTTCGAACATTGCTTGCTCAAGAGGTTCACATAAATTATAAATTATATTTAATAAATATTATGTTTAATTTATCAAAAAATTATTTTTTTAAATTAGGGTGATGATGAAATAGCTGAATTATTAAAGTTAACTCCAAATCAATCTGTTGCTCGTGGTATCTTACCTGCCGAAATTAAGTCGTTGGTGGATTCACGAAGAGAAGTAAAGAAGTTAATGAATGATCCAAAAATATCAGCTACACTTAAAGAACAGGTGATTAAATATATTTTATTGTTGAACTAATTTAATTTTAACATAACATAACATGACTATGCCATCAGGTGTCAGTAGTTGACAATTTAGTTTTATTTCCATGGTCATCTAGTATATTTTATAAAGATGAAAAGTGTATCGTTCATGTACATAATACTATTAGGTTTCTTAACTTAAGAGTTATTCAATTAATACATTCAATAAAATTGAAACAAAAGAGAATATATAGATTGTATTTATGAATATTTTATTAACCCTAAATAACTAACCATATTTATCCGACTTTATTTCTAACCATTCGTCAATATGACGAATACTTTAAATACTATGAACAACTAATTGGTTTAATTCAATAAATCAAAAATATAATTAATAAAAATACAATAATTAATCTCTTAGAAAACTTTATTATTAATAATATTAGGGAAAAAAACATTTTCCCTCATTTTTAAAATATAAAGTCGTTCAACCTCAACATAAATTATAACTTCATAAAAGTACAAAACAATTAAACAAGTGTAGATAATACACAGGTTACATTACACATTGGACAAGTTACACATTCCACAAATATGTTTTTACATGTTGCACATTGAGTTTTTGATATTTTTTTGTTGTTACAATAGCTTAGTGGCGAGGCGGTTTTTTTTGAGTCGCGGCTCTGTTGATTTTTGAGGGTGGTGCCCAGGCAAAGACTGGCTGGGATGCTACAGCATTATTACAGCATATTTGTCTAATATTATTTATTATATATTTAAAGACTAGACACCTAATGAACAGCAGATCGTTACCAACTTACAATAATTAGTAATCTATAATATTGTACAATTTTGATTGAAATTTGTTGTAACTTGGTAATATTCTTAGCAGAGCGATGAATGTATTCATTTTACAATTATGTGTTGGTTTTTTTTTTAATTTTTAATTTTTGTGTCTGTTGTCATCTTTTAGGACAGTAAAAATGCTTTGATTTTCTTCAACAGTATCTTTTCTGATAGGAAAGTGAATCTAGTTGGTACTTTGAGGGGTCAAAAGTAAAAATTTCTCAGTAGTTTTCAAAATTGACAAGAAAAACAAAAGAAAAATTCAGAAAAAACCGGAATTTTTACGCAAAATCTGTTTTTGAGAAAATCGATCTTGGTTTTTGGTGCAATTCTAAAACAAATTAGCATATATACATGAAATTTTCACTGGTTGTTTATATTTGCATTTTCTCTATACACAATAAAATTTAAAAAATATTTTATTTTGTTTTGAATTGCTTAGGAACAGCTTGAAAATTTAATAGAAGGCTCCTAGTATATTTTTTCAGATAGATGAAAAAAATTCAAATACTATAGTCACAATTTTTTTTATAAGCATCTTAAGTTCAAATATTGACAAAATACGTGAAAATTACGAAAATTTGCAAATTATTTTTAGTTAGAAATTCATAAAAAATTTTCTTTTTAAATCTAAGATTTGAAAATGTAATACAAGATTATCCATAAGTGTGTCTACCTTTATCAAAAAAAAATGTCTACAAGAAAGTCGAATTAAATTTTTATGAGCGTTTGAAATTCATATTTTTACAACATTTGATATTCACTCGATTTCTCACGTAACGATTTTGCTATATTGTTGTTATTCAAAAACGAATAACTGTAGATACATGAAAATTTCACTGAATGTTTGTATTAGCATTTTCTATACACCATAACATTTTGAAAATAATTTGACTCTTTTTTGAGCTGTTTGCGGACATTGTCAGTTTTCAATTTTTTTAGTTTTTTTTTTTATAAGTAACAATAAAATTTTATTTCTTGGGTAAAAAAGCGTGAAAATTTAATGCAAGGGGCTCCAGATATATTGTTACAATAGTAGTTGAAAAATATTAAAAATACATAGGCCCAATTTTTTTTTATAAGCATTTAAATTTCAAATTTTGACAACATTAATCAAATTATAATCTTAATAATTATTTTGTACTTAAAAATTTATAAAATGTTCAACTTTTATAGCTAAGGATTAAAAATTTAAGACAAAGTTCCACGTAAATAGGTTATATATAAATTACTTTATTTACAATAATATCATCAAATATACTTGGTAATATGATAGGCTGGCTGACCGTTTTCGCTCATAATCGTTTTTCTTATACAATGATATTATATCATTGAATTCAAATTTAACTCCATCCATTACAGTGACCCACTTGTACTATACTGTACAGCAGAGCGACATCCACTTACCCACCATTTTGTTATTTGTCCTTTAAATTATGTAGTATCCCGTACCCTATTTTACCAGTCCGCGCCTGGTAGTCCCGGTGGTGGTAGATTTGTAAAATGTATTGCTTCTAAATTATGAACACACGAGTTGACGCATATAAGCAAGTTTATTTCTAATAATATGGATAAAATTGGAAATTACCATTATAAATTGAATGCTTATATTAAAGTTTTTTTTCTACACAAGATATGTTAAAGAAACTTTTGTTTAAATATTGTTATAAATTATATTTAATTAAAATGATTACTATTTTTTCTTTATAGTATTTAAAATGTTTTTTATTTTATCCAATTTGTATGTTTTCTACATGGTATTTGTTGCGATCAAAAATTTGGTATACAACCTGTTTTGAGGGGTGGGTGGATGGAATAAATATACTTGGCTCCTTCAATTAAAATAGTTCACCACACCACTGTTGCACATTTTTCTTTTGTTGATTGATGTTTCCTCTTCTGTTTCTTGAGATTGTAGTGGAACTGTGTCTTTTATTCCTAAACTATCTTCAATATTTTTCTCCAAATTTGTTGGAAATTTAGTAATTGAAAGTCTTGATCTCAACCAATCTTCAGTTAATTGTAAATATTTTATTAACTATTCGTCAAATATACTACTATTACTTACTATTTGTCGATTCCGCGATGTATTTCTTTAACAAACAAATGCTGCGAAGACACTGGACATGCTAGATCGTTAAATTTATCAGGATAGATATAGAACATAATATACCTATGAGATATACAGGAGGGGAATAATGATATTGGATAAAATGGTTAGCATTCTAGGGTTAGAGACTAAAATGTAATCAAAATATAAACATTAGCCATTAGATATGTTTTTTAAACAATATTTTATTATCTTGAGTTTTTATTTTTGTTATAGTATAATTTGAGGCAAACTGCACTCAAACTTACTGCCAATAGTATGTATGGATGTTTGGGATTTACTCATTCCCGTTTTTATGCTAAGCCATTGGCTGCATTAATTACCGCTAAAGGAAGAGAGATATTAATTAGTACTAAAGCATTAGTTGAGAAATTAACATTTGATGTTATTTATGGAGATACAGATTCATTAATGATCAACTCAAACTGTGTTGACTATGATCAAGTTATGAAAATTGGTTATAAAGTGTGTATTTTATATAGTATACTTTTTTCTCATTTTTAAATATGTATTATTTGATGTTAGATTAAAGCTGAAGTCAATAAAATGTACAAACAAGTGGAATTAGATATTGATGGAATTTTTAAATACATGTTGTTATTAAAAAAAAAAAAATATGCAGCTATTTCTATATCAAAACTTCCCTCAGGCGAATTTATAACTAAGGAAGAGATCAAAGGGTTGGATATTGTAAGAAGGGATTGGTCACAACTATCACAAGAAGCTGGGCGGTAAAATTAATCTTTTTATTCATCCATATTAACAATAGGTAACATAGTTGCTAATTAAACATAATTTATTATTATAGATTTGTCTTGAGACAAATATTATCTGATCAATCTCCTGAAGAAAGAGTATCAAATATTTGTGCTCAATTGGAAAAACTTAGAGTTGATTGCGAGGGAAATAATATTCCGTTGGGACTTTTGGCCATCAGTAAAACATTAACTAAAGCACCTCAAGATTACTCAGATTCTAAAGCATTACCACATGTAGCCATTGCTCAACGGCTTAACAAACAAAGTATTAAATTTAGACAAGGTGATACTGTATCATATGTGGTTTGTGAAGTAAGTTTAAATTTATATTTTTAAAGATAAATAGATTGATAAACAGTAGTTAAAAATATTTGGTATGACTTATGATCAATAGGATGGAACAAATTTTGCATCAAATCAAAGAGTTTATCATATAGACGAGCTAAAAAACAATACTACTTTAAAAATCGATTTCAAGTATTATTTATCACAACAAATACATCCAGTAATAATGAGACTATGTGCACCATTAGAAGACATTGATGCTAAAATGATTGCCGAACATCTAGGTTTGGTTGTAGCTATCTTATGAATTTGCAAAATCTAATTTTTTTTTTTAATAGGTCTTGATCCCACGCAGTACCAAAATCAAAGGACAAAGACAATTTATGAGAATTCACTTGAAGAAAATGCAATTGATTTAGATGATGCAACAAGATTTAGTAGTTGTGATCCGTGAGTACAATTCCTAAATCCTAATGTGCACACCAATATTATTTTATCTTGAAGTAATTAATATCTTAAATTGTAAATCTAGATTTAAATTCAAATGTCTTGGCTGTAAAACCGAAGTAGAAATATTTTCACCAGCAATTAAAACGGTATTATTTAGATTATTATTGATCTCAATAAAAAATTTAATTTTAACTAATTTGATTTAATATTTTAGGCTAATGGTAAATTAGAATTTTCCTTAGAAAATTGTTCTAATTCAGAATGTTATATTTCACCATATAAATATATTGGGATGATGGAAAATACTTTATGGTCAGCTATAAGAAAGCATACGATAAAGTTTTATAAGGTAATTAATTTGTTTTTGCATTTTATTTAATGATATTCTATGTATAGTAAAACCTTCCAATAGCGGACGTTTGGGAACGTGGACATTAATAAAACACAAATGATTACTACAATAACATTACGACAACATAAAACGATTAAGACATAAATATTAATGGTCTTGACTGACAGCCAATGTTTCATCGATTTTGTTGGTTAATGTTTTATTTACATTTAATGAAACTCAAACATTTAGCCCCTTTAAATAGCAAACAGCATTTCGGTGACTGAGAGTGTTCACTATTCAGAGGTTTTACTTTATATATGTGTATTTTGCACATCGCTCAACTATAATTTATTTAATTATTTTTTTAGAGTCATTATGTATGTGATGATAGTACTTGTGATTATAAAAGCAAATATATACCCCGAACAAGTGATGAAATTTGTACACAATGTGAATCAGGAACGTTAAAAAAGGAAGTAAGAATCTCAGTTAATATTTATAATCTTACTTGTTAGTGGTTCATATATTAAGTATTTTAAACATGTTCAAATATCATAGTCTTGGTAAGTTGAAATTTGTTGCCATATCATTCCCTCGTGTAACATATATTTTTCAATGCACAGTCAACTCTCGATCATCCATGGGCTAATAATTATCAGTGATCTTCCATGAAACTGTGGGGCACGCTCTTTAGGGCAGCAAAAGTTGTATTTTAAAGGGCGGCACATTTTTAAATATATTTGTTTAATAGGGGCGCAAATGAAAGTTAGCATGGCTCTGTCTACAGTTCTATAAATAGTGTTTATGGGTACAATATAATGTTTTTATGAAAAAAAAAATGTAAATGTAGTATATAGTAAATTAATGTTTAAATAAAAATAGAATGTATACTTATCTCATTTTTTTTAAATACTATTTAATATTACATAATATAATTTTTTAATAATATAATAATAGTTTTTTTAGTTACAACTCGTATTTTGTAGATTAACCACAGAATTTGCTTGGAGTTCAGTTTTCCCTATTTTTCTCGGATATTCGAGTTTCCTGTATAATAAGTGAAATCCAAACGTTTCTTTAAACATAGGGTTATTTAATAACGAAGGTTATTTAAAATGTAACATATACCTAAATAATTTCATAACTAAGTATATGTAATTAATAATAATACAATTTAATTGTTCAGTATAAAATATATTATAAAACAATTTTTACTTGGCATAATTTCAACTATAATATAATCATCTTGAAATAATCTGAAATTGTTATTCATAACATTTTAATATATTATCATATTATATGTTTCCCTTCAATAAAAAATGTATTTATTTGCTTAATGAATGAATGATTAATTAATTTGAAATATATTTTTATATTTTTAGTATTCAGTCGGCCAACTATTGTTTCAATTAAGATATTACCTGTTTTTATTTGACATTGACAAAGTGTTACTCAGAAACAGGGAAATACAATTATCTATTGAAGATCCATTATATATAGCTTATAGTAGATTAAAAGCTAAAGTTCAAAAAGTGCTTAAACATCATGATTTCTACTATGTTAACTTAAAACAAATATTTGGCCAATATTAGTTAATATTACATTTTGTATAATACATTATTATTTACCTATTTTATTATTAATTAGTATAGTTACTATATCTATTATTAATATTTTACTTTTATCATAAAACCCAAAAATCCATTTAATATGCTTATCATTATTTAATTCTAATATATTTTCAAACACAAAATTGTACAATACATTTTTATTTTAGTAATTAAATTGTATAGTGTTCATATTTTTACTAAACATAAATAAAATAGAATAATAAAATACTTGTATCATTTCTATTATATCTTATCTAGTATAAATTATAATAAAAATTAATTACATAGCAAATATATTGTAGAATTTGTATAATTAAATTTATTCATCTGAGATGATCCATTTGTGGCTTTATTTACTTAGTGTATGCTTTTGATACGATCTCTTTTATCGTACCAGACTTTATACCTACATTATGAAAAACAGTGGCATAATTTTTAATAGTAGAGCAAACGTTTTGACCAGTTCAAATAGCCCTAAATTAAAAAAAACAACTCGCAAGCACATATTAATATATTATGTTTTTTTTTCCTTCATAAAACAAATACTTACAAACATACCAACTTTCAGACACGTCCACACATGTGTCTAAATATAAATATATTCCATCTATTAATTATTAATTACCAATTTATCATTGTGACTATAATTCTTAGTACCTATAGAATATAATATTTTTCTATAAATATAGGCATGTTTTTGCGCTAATATAATATAATAATGATTAATTAATAACCACTGGGCACCTGTTTTAAAATCAGACGGGCAAATGTCCATCGTACTTCTCCCTATAAATGACGCCACGGTCAGTTTTCCGTTATTTCGTAATTATGATTCTATGAATTTCAATGTTAAGATAAAAATCATGTGACATTATAGATAGTACAACCATCTACAATAGTCACAATGGACTATTGGTTCCATTGTCAATACTGTACTATAATTTGTCTAGCATAATAGTAACCTCGAGCAGTGACAAATTTTTGTCCAGTACAGTCAGTCAACATCACTCGATTAAATTTAGGTGTTAGTTGGAAAATAATAAAGTGACTCTTTCAGGAGTGTTCGATTAGCCATACCCTTTGACGTTGCCTGAGGTTATTCTATATAAGACAGATTTAAAGGTACGTTACTAACTTTTGTTGGTCTATTGACTATTTTAAACAATTACCTTCCAGATTTATTGCGCACTGATTATTAACCAACAATAGAGGTCTTTAAAAATAACAACTGAATAATAAACATTTAAAAAAGTTTTATCATTTTTATTAATTATTTAAAACACAATATGTATCAATGATATTAATGTAAAAAGATCTTCAACAATGTATAATTTAAAAATAAAAGTAACAACAAATTCATCTTAACTTAATATTTGATTTAACTCATCTGGACTTCTTATATCCTGTAAAACAATAACAATTTTTTTGTAACCAATAGAAAAACAAAAAATAGATAGATAACAATGTGACTATTGAAAACATACCATTTCGACAAATTTTTTTTTTAACAATAATCCATTCTTCCTTAACCGTTTAGCAACAAATGGTGTAAACAAATCTGGATTATCACAATGTTCTCCTTTGAACATTGAACTAACCACAAGTGCAACTAAGAATGTTACCATAAATCCAAGAACTATACAAT
Source organism: Metopolophium dirhodum (assembly GCF_019925205.1). Classification (NCBI taxonomy): domain Eukaryota; kingdom Metazoa; phylum Arthropoda; class Insecta; order Hemiptera; family Aphididae; genus Metopolophium; species Metopolophium dirhodum. The sequence goes on from NC_083568.1 coordinate 10,811,327, forward strand.
ACATGTAACTAATGCGATGCAAATAAAAATAATTATCATTTGATGACCTTAAAAAAATCAAATTCAATTAATTAAAATTAACTTTAATATTTAATTTCAATAATATGCAAAGAAAATCTGACAGTGATTGTATAAAACGGCTTTATTTTATACATTTTTATTTGTTAAGTATAAAGTAATATGTTTGAGATAAACTAAGTTACTTTATATTATAGTTTAAGTTAAAAATATAATTAAATTATGTTTACATAGTAATTGATGGAAAATCATTTATTATGCACTGCTTTATATTATGATACTTTTATCAAATAATAATCATTATTTCAACTTAATTGAAAAAATATTTTTTTTACATATTTATAAGTTGTTACTAAACAATATGTTAGTCCTCTATCCAGTGCCCCCTACTCAACGTCTAAACTTTTAATATTTATAGCTAATTCTCTAATATTCTCTATATAATATTCTGTTTTGGAATATGAAATTAAATAATTTTATAATTCAAAAAAGTAAAAAAATTTAAAAAACTAACAATAAAAAATATAATATTATTTTCAAATATTTTGTTTAGTAACGACATAAATATAATTAAGAATGTTGATAAGATTTTTGAAATAATGAATTTTCTATGATAAAAGAATCACCAAGTATAAAAACAAATAACAATATAATTAATTTGTAATTACTCATTATGTAACAACAGAGATTGTTGGATGGTTTGATTTAGCACTGTAGGGCATGCATTTATGTTTGTGGGCAAATTTTTGGCTGCAGGTCTACCAAATCCAATTGAAAATGAAAATACCAAACCAATCACAAGGCCAGTCAATGAACCCTAAAATAATAAAATATTATTTACTGTATACTGGAAGTTTGTTATATAAAATAGTAGAAGTAAAATACTTTTTGATTAACATGAGGTAATAATATTCCCAGTGTAAATACTGCTAATACTGGTCCACCAATCACTCCAAATATGACCAATGAAGTTTGTAGTATTGAGCCCAAATATTGACTCAAAAAAGCTAATAGCAAACAAATTGCACCATAGACAAGGACTAATAATTTCAAATAAAATACTCGTTTTTTATCAGAAATATCTTGTTTCATAAAAGGCTAAATATATTATAGAACAGTAAATTATTATTTTAATATGCACAACACAATTGATAAAAATAGTTATTTAAAATGTATACCTTAAGATAATCTTCCATTGTAACTGCAGCTAAAGAGTTAAGCACCGGTGAAACAGAACTTAATGCAGCTGAAAATATACCAGCAACAAATAATCCAGTTAATCCTGGAATTGATCCCATAGTATCCGATACATACAAAGGCATCAGTTGATCACCGCGTGATATACGCTTTGACCTTTGAAAATGTTTGTGTTACAATGCTATTCCAAACTTATATAACAATATTGAATACTTGATTGGATCACAGTCATAGTACTTTGAAAATATTGCCAACCCAGAAAAACTTGTTGAAATTGATAGCAATGACAAGAGGGGTAAGCTACACCATAAAGATTTCACAGCTGTATTGTAGTCTTTCATGGTTAAATACCTTTGTACTTGTGTTTGATTAATTGCATACAATGAAACATAGGTAAACATACCACCAATCACCAGACTAAACCAACTATGTCTTTCTGTAGGATCTATATTAAAACTAAAATAATTTTTACAATTTTAGACAAATATACTTTAGAATTGTGCAACAAGGACATAATTTTTATTAATGTTCAATGAATATTTTATTGTTCTATTTTCTATCTTAATTTTAAATTAAAAGTACTTATTAAATTCAATTCGTCCATATTTATCAGCAATCTTCCAAATTTTTGATATTCCACCAGTTTCATACATGGCAACTCCAATTACAGCAAATATTGAAGCAAACATAAGTAATGACTAAAATTTTAATTGAAACAAATAAAGTTTGACATTAAAAAAATTATCAAGCCGAGTTCTCGCTAAGACGCTAACTCATGTTATTATATATTAAATGTGAATAAATATACATTTACAAACATATTAAACAAGTGACACGACTTCACAGACTAGTGTGAACTCGGCAATAATATTAAATCCAATATGACATTATGGTAACTGTATATGTTGTGAATTTCAGAAAAAAAATCCCCAATATAAAAATTGTTTAACTTTTGTACTTTTTTAATGATAATAAATAATTTTAATAATTAAGTAAATTATAGAAGGTAAAGTACATGGTATAATGGCATTATTAATAAGTGATTTCCCAATTTAAGTACTAGGTACACAATATGAGATGATTAACTTGTTTCTATTATTTGGAATAAAGGTGTCATAGTAGCTATATATTTATAATATAAAATAAAATGAAGCTTCCAGAAAACATGCTTATATAGATATTATAATATTATATTTTATGAATTAAGCATATACCTATTTATAAATATATTTTTTTAATTTGATTAAATTTAAAATATTAAATATGTAAAAAATAAGAAAAAATTAAAAAAGTATTTAAAAATTTAATATAGATACTTGGTTTAAGTGTTTAAAATACTGTGTTTGTTTAAGTATTTTTTGATTTTGATTTTTTTTTTTATATATATATATAAACCATTTATTAAATATAATATAAATGCAAGTACAAGTATTGATATATAACTTTAATTTATATAATTCAATGATATTATGAAATATAATAATTCAAAATTATACTTGAACGTGGTATTTTAAACACATCGACAAAGTATTTTTATTGCATGCATATAATCTGCAGTCTAATTATTAATAACATTTAATGATATTAAATAACAACAAAAAAAGTTTGTTACTATTCTAATACTGCTACATTTTAAGCATTTAAGCATACTAACTATAGTAATTTAGTTAATTTTTATACTGAGGTTTTTTTTTCCTAATACCAAATGTTGTAGATGTTAAATTCATCTTAACAGATCTTAATTCATCAAAAAGATAACTATACCCAAGATAATTAATAAATATGAATGAATCAAAAATTTAAATTTATAAAACTATTACAACAATCAATGTAAGCATAATATTGTAAGAAAAATAGTTCATAAGTTCAACAAAATATTAGATAATACAGTTAACAAAATATAGTCGACCATGATTATATTGATTGAATAATAATTACTTGAAATACGTCTGTAATAATGACTGCTTTAATTCCTCCAATTGTCGAATAGAATATGCATACTAAACCCACTAGTGTAATAGAAGAGGTTATTGATAATCCAGTTATGGCTCCAAAAGCCAATGATGGTGCATATAAAACTATTCCCATATAAAGTATCATTTGCACGCTAAATGCTATAGATGTAACGGTCCTTGTCCAACGACCAAATCTTTTTTCTAAGTACTGTAAATATAAAATACATGTTATAAGTACCTACTCAAATAAATATTTTTATTTTTACAAGCATTTTACTATACAAAATATCTAGTAAGTATATGAACAATAAATAAATAAATTGTAAGTAAATAAAACCAAAAATGATCTATTCTACTTTCAATAACAATAATAACATCTTACTTCATAAACCGATAAATTTCCAAGTTTGAAGAATACAGGTAAAAATATATATGCAATTATTGGAGTTCCCAAGACATAAGATATATTAATGGCAACAAACTGTGTACCATGATAATAGTTTTCTGCACTCACACCAAATAATGTTATAGCAGACATAAAACTGGCCATCAATGAAAATGCAACTGGTACAATACCTTGGTTTTTGTTACCCAGCATGTATTCCTTGAAAAAATGAGTTATAAAAATAATAAAAATTGAAAATAATATCAATGAGTAAATAAAATTTTACCTGTGTGGTTTTCTGTTTACCACCAGTAAATCTGTAGTAAATGCCTATTGAAGCAGACATTGCCAACATTATTCCAAACACAATATAATCAACTATACCGAACGCCATCGCGGTCACTGTTATAATGCAATCGTAACAAATAGGTACCTGAAATCAACGAAGCAATAGTTAATAAAATAAATGATAACTATACTGATATAAATTTATTAATTTAGTACCTAACAATTAATATAATGTCAATTTGGTTTAATAGGTCATTGCCAAATTTCATTAGGGCACTATCCATTTAGATATTATAAATTACTTTAAGTAGAGGAGAGTACAAATAGGTAACAAATAATATTTAACTAACAGTAAGTATAATATGAAATTACACAATATTATGTAAAAATATTAAATACATGCCAAATCATGCTCCAGCATCAAAACAATATTCTATAGGTATATTATCTTAAAATATTATGCTCACTGTATGTCTGTCAAATCTATTGGTGCTTACTTTTTACAATTGAGTGAACTGTCACATAACTGATATTATTAGTCACTACAGATCAACGATATAATTCAAAATTCAAATTAAGAACATAATAACAATCTAATCTGTAGATGGAAGATTATTTATTTATAGTTTAAACTCTTAAAAATTAGTATGAGCACAATTTATTATTGAATTCAACGGAACTTTGATTTTATGGTCATTGCCACTGTCAGACTGTCACATCATCTCACATTTCACATGTTCCATATTACGGATCAATCATGCGATTATAATTATGCCGATTGCGATGTTTCTAGCTATCTAAATTCTAAATAGTCGATAGGTACTAGATGGCAAAGCGAATAAATAACCATTAAATAATTAAATGATTTTAAATAATCAAAAAGATTAGAAGTTCAAACTGAATGAGTTAATTTTATGTTTTATTATATTATATTATAATATAGTGGCTATAAGTTATAACCTGCATAATTATTTATACATAGTTAATTTATATTTTATTATAGTAAAGTTCCCGTCCCCGTCGACTTGCGATTGTGGATAAACGTTTATCAGTAATCGTGGTTACCACGACGTCTTGCCGACACAATGTCATCTGTTGCCAATATTGAAAGTAGACAGTAGTTGTAGGTTGTAGTGATTGTACAATCGATCACTCAATTGACAATAATTTATTATGATAAATTGAATCGTGATAATAAAAAAATGTGGACAGCACAATAAATTTCTGGGCTTGGGGCCATACCGTATAGTCATAGAAGTACAAAAGAAATTAAGAATAAAAATAAAAATGAATAATAATAATTGTATTTATTCTATGGACATACCTTAGATCAGTGGCGCCCCATTCGAGTTTTTTTTAATAAGGGTTCGGCGGGTGCCAACATTTGAACGCGCCAATTTTATTTTCATAGCCTCATTACTTTTTTATCATTGTAGTGATAATATGTGCAGTCGTATAGGCTTAATTTTTTTTTTTTGAGTTGGTTGTCAGAAATAGCTTTGTCATGCATAGCCTTAGATCATATACTACATTACTAGTATATGATCTAAGTACATAGCCCGACATAGGGTAATAATCACGATTAAATATATACCTAACATATACCCTTTAATCGTGGTAATAATTAATATATATATATTTATAATTCATTAATATAGTAAACATAAAGTTTACCTCCGTCCTCCATACCTATACAGAGGAATTATAATAATTTAAGCATTACCTATAGTTTTCATAATATCTATATTATGATTTATAAACGACCATCGCTGGGACCGACTTGGTTGTAAATAATTTTATAGCTGGCCAGTGGCCAATAAGACGCAGAAAAAAATCGTGGTGATAAAGTACACCCTTCCTGCTTTCACCACCCCCCCAAGGCTCATCCCTTCTCAAATGGCGACACTGGATTAGATAAAAAAAAAAACAGCAATACAGCATAACAATGTACAACATGCACGATGTAGAGAAGATATCTTCTCTACATCGTGACAACATGACACATTCTAAATCTATCTTGTAACAGTACCAGTTGTTGTAACGACAGCGGTGGATATCTGGGGGGGAGGGTACAATTGGTGGACCCCCCTTGGGGTTTTCACACCACTATCCATTATTACAATATAAAATAATGGGAGGGGTTGGACGTTATATTAGGTACCTCTGTGAATTTTAAATTCGCCACTGTGTAACGACTGTCGTCTACCTATACACAATTTTAACAGTTATATATTTTCTACATCTACACTACACATTTTATAAGAATAATTGACAATTAAAATTTATCACTATTAAAAATGCAATATAGTCGAGGCCCGCTGACTTGCAGATTGATACGTGGCGATCCTTGTATGTAACTAGCGTTTGCCGGCTATATTATAATTATTTATTATTATATACAATGTACTTTTTGATTTATATCTAAGACCTAATTTAATTTATTTGTATTTTGGAAAAAAAAATGTTATATAACTTTTGCGGACCCTTTGCCATTTCCTCCGCTCATTTAAACCAAATGTTTTTTAATAAAAAAAACTGTTTATTCAACATTTTACACTATTTATAGGTATGGGTTTATGGGTATTATAGCTACATACATACTATACATATCAACATTTTTAGTAGTTTATTGTCCGTGGCCCGTGGGCAATTTTGAAGGAACTTGGTGATTTATGTTTGGTAAACATTTTGGTAAATATTAGATAACACAGAACACTACACAGCAATATGTGTTGAATAACGGGTCTGGGGTTATATAAGAGGTCAATACACGGCAGATTATGTTTATTCAAAGATCTAAATAACATTTATTGATAATTACAAGTGTTATACTGATCAACAATAATAATTGGGTATCGACAATTTGAAAGCCAATAAAGTCATCCCGCCAACTTTTCATCAATATTTTTATTTAATCAATTCAATTGCTTGAGCATGTTTGAAGTTGAATATTTGATATTTTGATAGGACTAGTTATTAAGTTATTACCTTCAAGTACACCTATAATCAACATTTGCTATTTGTTGGTTTAATACGATAATGCAGTAAACAACCGCGAAATGCCGGGATTATACACAAACATAAGGTAGGTCCACGTTTTCAATTTTCCTATTACTTACATGGAAAAAGTTTTTTAAATTTTTCATCGGAACTCTATTTTATCTTGGACGACCTGAATGGTTATATTTCTTTAGAATTGTAAATGTAACATTTCAAAGAAATAACGCATTTTGTTGCAACACAGTTAGTACGTTCTGTACATTATTTATAGTTGATAATAATGTGTCTATTAATTTATATTTTTTGAAAATAATTTAGCAGGAAATTATACATGTATCATATATAATATTATTCGTTAGAGCGTTATTCAGTTTAATCGTTTATTCGTAAGACATAAATCATAATACATTATCTGGTCGCAAAGATCAGAGACAACAATAATAACAATCACGAAGACTAGATATATATTATATAACAGTAAATATACCTAATTAGTTTCTGTGTAAGATAGTTTTTTTTTTAGTGGGGATAACTTTTTTAATTTCAGTACAATTACTCAGCAGTACTCACTAGTCATATTATATTACACTGCAGACTGCAGTCGACTTGTTAAATTGAAATAAATATAAATTATAATGCAATCGTGCTCTATATATACTGCATGGCATATAGGTATTTGTGTTCATGGCATTTCGTAGGGGCTATACCTACGCACGTATACAGACGTCTGTTGCCTATAATAAGTCCATGTCATCAGCTATCTGATCCCTAAAAATACGATTCAATATAAAATACAAAATATAGTTCTACTCGCACTAGCATCGTGTATAATTTATAGATTTTAGATTCTGAGTGGAACGATGAATGTATTGATTTTATAAAGATGTGTGTTTTTTTTTGTGTGTCTTCGTACATGATAAGTAGTCGAAATAATGCTTCGATTTTCAACTTCAGTATCTTATTCGATGAGAAAGTGAATATTGTAGGTGCATTGGGGACGTAAAATTAAAATTCCCAATAGTTTTCAAAAGCACCGGGGAAAAAAATATAAAAATTAAGAAAAACGGGAAATTTTATGAAAAATCGATTTTTTAACAAAATTAATTTTGATTTTTGGTGTAACTCTAAAACTAATGACCGTATATACATTAAATTTTTACTGTTCGCTTATATTTGCATTTTCTATACATGATAAAATGTTCAAAATATTTTGATTTGTTTTGAACTGTTTAGGAACATTTTCTGTTTTCAATTTTATTAGTCTTTTTTTTCTGTGAATGTCAATATATCTTTATTTGTTGGGTAAAAAAGCTTGAAAATTTAATACAAGGCTTCTACCATATTGTTACAATGACATTTGAAAAATATTAATTATCCTTAGTCACAGTTTTTATTTATAAGCATTTAAAGTTCAAATATTGACAAAATACGGAAAAAACACAAAAATCACGAAAATTAGCAAATTATTTTGAGTTAGAAATTCATAAAAATTTTTCTTTTTAAATCTAAGATTTGAAAATGTAATACAAGATTATCCATAAGTGTGTCTACCTTTATCAAAAAAAAATGTCTACAAGAAAGTCGAATTAAATTTTTATGAGCGTTTGAAATTCATATTTTTACAACATTTGATATTCACTTGATTTCTCACGTAACGATTTTGCTATATTGTTGTTATTCAAAAACGAATAACTGTAGATACATGAAAATTTCACTGAATGTTTGTATTAGCATTTTCTATACACCATAACATTTTGAAAATAATTTGACTCTTTTTTGAGCTGTTTGCGGACATTGTCAGTTTTTAATTTTTTTAGTTTTTTTTTTTATAAGTAACAATAAAATTTTATTTCTTGGGTAAAAAAGCGTGAAAATTTAATGCAAGGGGCTCCAGATATATTGTTACAATAGCAGTTGAAAAATATTAAAAATACATAGGCCCAATTTTTTTTTATAAGCATTTAAATTTCAAATTTTGACAACATTAATCAAATTAAAATTTTAATAATTATTTTGTACTTAAAAATTTATAAAATGTTCAACTTTTATAGCTAAGGATTAAAAATTTAAGACAAAGTTCCACGTAAATAGGTTATATAATATAAATTACTTTATTCACAATAATATCATCAAATATGCTTGGTAATATCATAGGCTGACTGACTGTTTTCGCTCAGAATCGTTTTTCTTATACAATGATATTATATCATTGAATTCAAATTTAACACCATCCATCACAGTGACCCACTTGTCACTTACTGTACAGCAGAGCAACATCAACTTATCCACTTTTTTTTTATTGTTATAATTTTAAAATTATTTATTAATTTAAACTTTAAACATCACCAAAAAGTTAAAACAATAAAATAATACCATTGACCAAAGTATAAATTGTGATAGTGTGACACGTATAAAAACGACGTAAATCTCAGACTATATTCTTGATTAAAATATCGTAAAGAGTACTAAATACAAAATATTAAAATATACCAAAATAATATAGACTAAGCCCCTATTCCACCAACTATTTCATAATAGGAATCAGCGCACGACGACGTTTATGACGGTATTTATAATATATATATATATATAATATAATTTATGTCTTATGATATTCACAACAGATGAGCAATACTCGATGGCAATTAATTGGGGAAAAAAATTTAAAAATAGATCGAAAATTAAATTCAACTATAATAATATAATCATAAAATAATTCAAGTATTAAATACCATGAAAAAACAGTTAATTATTTTGGTCGGGAATAGGTTTTGGTTATAAAACCTTGATTGAAAATACGAGGTAACCGCTTTGATGTTAATATTTAGATATTTTATTGATTACCGATAACCAATAATCGTTTCCAGCATTCCAAAACTAAAAGCGGTTATCGGTTTTCGGTTCTAAAATGTACGGTTTTTGTTAGAAACCGGTTACCGGTTTTAAGAATATTAATTGATCAAACTTATGAACATTATATTACGGACTACGGTGTTTGTGCTTTGGGTTTTTACGATATTCTAGTTTTTAGTATTTTTAGCTATACTTACTTAAATGTTTAATTATATATTATTATAAAAATCCTCATACAGTTATGTATCTTAACTCGCTCGAAAATTGTTTTATCGTAAAAAAAAACAAAGAAAAATACACATCTAACGTTCTTATCTCATATAAAACCAAATCAAATATCTCTTATTAACCTTAAATTAAATTATGTTATTACTAATTATTATTATATTATATGAAAATTATAATTCATAAGGTAACGACACAACACTGGTTTTGTTGAACTCAAATATTTTTCTACTTAGTAAGTTCGTAAGGCAGTCGACAGAGACATCACATGAGGCCATGAGGGTGTGGCGTCCTCTTGATGAAAATTGTTATTCAATTAATAAATATATTCTTATAGATAACTACATTCTACAAGTACTATATACGTCTATGGTCTATACGAGTATTATAGTGCGTGAACTGATGCAGTGACACGGTATATGACAATATATAAAATGTGGGTAGCGTTGATATAACAGTAATTTTGGTACTCCGATTTCATCTAATCTGTATTGGAGAACAGAAATAGATTATCTACTATAAATAACAGTGAGATATTTTATTTAAAATTCTTATTTGAATATTTGATAAGAGTTACCTGTTACCTGTATATAAATAATACAAGCACTCACCGCTATCATATTAAATAGAACACATACCCAAGGTGGATTTAATATGGATAAATCCACCTTGAATATACCTAAATTATACATGTATGCATTTATATACATATATATACATGTCGCCACTGAGCCACCGCATAATACATATTTTATCGGTATTATTCGGCATGCTTGAAATGTGTGGCGTTCTGGTTTAGAGATTGCAATAATTATAGTTTTGTGCGTTTTAAACATGATAAACTACTTTCTGTCCTACAATAATCGTCAAAGAAGTTGAAATAAATAGCACAACCACAATATTGGGATAAACTGTGATACTTTTTCGTACATTATATTATATAGGAGGAACCTGCAGTATTTTAAATATTTTACTTTTAAAATACGTGATTTATTTAAAAATTCAAAGGAATCTTTTGCCATCTTAGTATAAAAATAAAAATCCTACTAGGTAGGTAGTCGTAGTAGGTACCTATTTATATAATTGTTTCAATTATTTCTATTCTATTCTATTATTATAAAACAGTATATATATGAACTATAGGTATACCTAAGGAATAAATAATAGATTTTCAGCTGGCAGCTATTGCAGTGAATTATAAAATGAAATATACTACACTTCTTCAATCTTTATCGACGTGAGCCAGCAATTATTTTGGTGGAATATACATATTACATAGGTAATATTATAGAGTATGAGTATGGACTATAGTGTATAATTTAATTACATTTATTTTTAAGCTAGGTATTTTTTTAAATATTATTTAAAAGTGGCACATTTCACCATTTTTGTTAAATCGATATGAACTATATCGATATCGACTTTCAACTGTAGTCAACCTATTAATCATGCACAAAAAAAATTAAAAGTAATATATCTGTCACATATGTAATATTATATTGGCTATTAATCCTATATATGTTGAGCATCCCGTTGTTATGTAGCCATGTAGGTACACCTACTTATAAGTATTTAAAGTTTGGATGAGATAACATTATTGTACATTTGTACCTATCCACTTCGTCACCGATCTTAGTAAATATCTATATTAGTTCAAATTACGATTTTTAGACATCAAGTCTTCAAGGATATTATTTTTCTTCTTTGGAGTATGAAATTAAAAATGCATTCTTTTATTCGATAAAATAAACTACTAAAAAATGATAAAACCTTTTCTTTTAAAACTATTGCTTCGCAATGACTTAAAAATTCAAAATATGTAAAAAAATATTTTCATAAACTCCAATACTTTTTAAAATAATGAGTGTTTACTTCTTTATTTATTGTTAAAAAAAAATCACCATGTAGCTAATAATGTATTATGATGAAAAACAATTTATCAATTTTAAAAAACAAAAAATGTGAGAGCAACAACCTTAAATACCTACGCAAAGCTACAATATATAGGCAGTGTCGTAGCCATGATAATGTAAGGGGAGGAGGTTAAGTATAAATTAAACTAAGATTTTTATAGTTTTTTTTTAAATAAATAATATAAATAGTAAGTACATTCATTAAGAGAAAAAAACAATGGGAGGGGGGTTTAAACACAATTATTATAATTGTGTACAAAATCGTCGGCCCAGGTGCATTTATTTGGTATACCCTATACAATACTATTTACTATCATAATAAAATTAATAAATTTAACAACTTTCACCTGTGTATAATGTAGTCCTCCGGATGAATGTTGAAAATATAATCCACTACCTATTATAGTTATGACTTATGGAAGGAGTCAATAAGGAACCAAGCACTGCACACATATTATAATATCGTACATTAAATTATTAAAATATAAAATATAATTTATTTTTTAATACAAACCAAAAGACGCTGACACGTAGCCGGGTTACTCTAAATTTACAGATTGACAATAGCTCATGTGTAACTGGTCTAACTCTATCGTTACATTCAACGCGTCTTCTTAACCTACAGTGGTGTCATAATTCGTCCCCTACTCCGTAACCAGTAATCGACGTACAATATTTTGTAATGATATATTATATTGTAATATGATTGACTTGGCGTATAAAAATGGTACCATATAATTTATATTATATAGATGCCACACGTTAAATTGTTATTAATAATATAAATTATAGGTAACATTATAATATTATGCAATAGTAGGTGCAATTTATTAGGTAAATATTATACATAGGGACAACTACCTAGGCCAAAGTACCTAACTATAATATAATATATATAAAAATCACTCATACAATGAGTTTACGTGCAATGCACTCCAAAACTATTCAACCGATTTTGATAAGATTATGCTCAATGTGTGATTTGGTCCAACTTAAAAATATATAGGATAGTTGTTATCTCGATAAGTTTAGTTGTTTTCTCTTAATTTTTTTTTATTGAACATTTTAAGAAAGATTTTGAGATTTACGATTGAAATATTTGTATATAAATGCAGGTTACTATTGGTTACAGCTTGCAGTATTCTTATACAACTAATTGTTTTAAAATATTTAATGCAATAATTATTGATTTAGTAGTTTCTTATTTATTAAAATGTTTGTACTAAGGATAATAGTCCTTAAAAATGGTTGTACAAAAATATAAAATAGACGTAATATTGGAATTTATATTTATTATACTAAAGCCATTTTTACAAATTATTTATGTTGATGGATTTCCAGATTACCTAATATCAATGATTAAAATTTTCAAACTTCCATAATATGCCCCAATCTTATAAACCCATTAGTGGCCATTACCATGGACCTTTTATTTTTAGAACACAAAGTTAAATAGGTACCTCAAAACTTTAAGACTACTTATATATGACCGTGGGTAGTAGGCATCAATGGACCACTATCTACAGCCGTGATCATTATAGACTTATTTCAGACAAAAAACAGTTCCGAAAAAATATAACCCTTCTTTTGCACCACCAGAAAATCATATGTAATAATATTTGTATACCTATTGGGAAAACAAATTAACACTGGGAGCGCTGTCAACGCCTATCCTACTGATGGTTAGGCGGGTACCCCCCTACGTCGATGTGGGACTCAATGTGGGAGATTGTATTTATTTTCCCGACATTTCGCATACATTTTGTCTTAAGTGAAGTGTATTTAAATGTATTTGATAATATTAGTAGAAATTGTACTTACCAGTTATACCTACAGTTAGCTATAAAAGCGTATAAAGTTGCGATAAAAAAATTAATCCTTCCTCCTTCCTACAGAAACTTTTATTATTTATTTATTACTATTTATTTAATGGCTAACATACAAATTAAGTTTCAATGGAATTTGTCATTCGTCTTACAATTGTTTAATGTTAGTTATTGACTATTGTTACGAATTGATTTTTGTCTATACCTATTACATAATATAGCTAACCAGTAACCAATTGTAATTATTGTCAAATTATTGTTATCATGTCTTCAATTATTTCTAACGATATCAGAGCCGTGTCAAGCAATTCAGCGCCCCGGGGTAATTCGCGCCCCTTCCCTACAATTTGGGCCACAAGTAGCAAATAAAGGCGCAAATAAAGGCGCCCCCTTACTTTTACAAAACTATGGCGCCCAGGGGCAATTGCCTCCTTTGCCCCCCCCCCCCCCCTTTAACACGGCTCTGAACGATGTGCATTACATTTGGCCAAGAGACGTGCAGTCAATTACGCTGCTAGTCCGCTAGAAAAGTGCTGCTTTTGCAGGCGAAATGTTTTAGTAATGAGCCGCGAAAACGGTTAAACCCAGACGGCGTTTCTGCACCACGGTTTCACTTGATGACAAGGATTTAGTTGAGGCCAAGAAACGTATGAGCGCTGAAGGTCGACTTATGACACGGGTTTTTTCAATTCCAAACATCGATGTGATGACCACTGAAATGAAAATCAAAGCACCGTATGATGATACAGCTGCAGTACAATCAGAGTTTGAGACTCTGACGGGACCCTATGTGGCGATGCCACTCGTTAATGCGCGCCACACGGTAGTAATAACAGGAAAAACGATCAAACCTCAACGCCGTTCGATATGGTCCAGCATTAAGAAAAATTTTAGGCGTGTATTGTGCTGCGGATGTGCGTAGTGCCGATAAATTGCTGTTGTGACCGTTGCTTTGTATGCAGTTTATGTACCATATATAGGTACCACCTACAACTATAAAAAATTTTAAAAATATTATTGTATATAGAATGATTATATGCTTACATAAAAATTAATTAGCCTGATTAGTGCTGTAAATTTATTGTAATGATTAACAAAAATAAATGTCTGTGTTAAATAATTCAATTGGTTTCAATTTTATGAAATATTAATAAATGGCTAAACGCTATTGAAGAATTGAATAGATTCATTATATGAAATGAAAAATGAGGGTGAACAGAGTATCCTTGGCGAATCACCCTATATATGTATTAAATATTTTTTTTATATAAAACCTATAGGTATTTTATTTCCAATAGCTTTATTGGAACGTTTTTATTTTGTTTCAATGGCAGATCATTAAATCGTGATCATGAAAAACAGAATTATATTTTTAGTTTTACTGTCGGTAATTTTAGGTTTAGAGTGATGAATGTATTAATTTTTTAATGATGTGTTTTTTTTTTTTTTACAAAAAATCTAAACATGATTTAAACACAGTTTTTAATAGGTACACTGTAAGTCCAAATTTGGACAAAATTAGATATTTAAACACGGAAAACAACGATAGATTTTTGTAGTTTAAAAATATTATTATAATATATAGGCGGCTGACCGTTTGGGTCTTTTCTCAGAATCGTTTTTCGTATGGGTACTAATGTACAATGATTGTATATCATTAAATTTAAATTTAATACTTCCATTAAAGTGACTCAGTAGCAGATCCAAAATTCACCAAAGGCGAATTTTCAAAAATTAAATTACCTTTTTGTTTAGCCAAATATTATAATAGCATTTTATTAATAGTTAAAAACCGTAAATTCTTGTGAAAAATAGCAAATTTTGAGATTTTTAAAATGAAAATAATATACCTAGTATTATTATAATAACATCAACATGAACGGCAATAATAATATACAAATCGCGAATTTGACGCGACTCCCGGTTTGGATTATGGGTGTCTAGTGTAGTATAGTGTCTACTTTAATATTATGTTTATCCCGTATCCGACTACTGCAGTCTACAGTTACTATATTTTACAAGTTCACTGGTATTAGCCGATCAAAAGCCTATAATATATATTTAATTTATACGTGTTAAAAAAATTATATTTTTGTGCAACTGCAGTCTGTAGCACTGCTGATGCAGCAGCTCTTAAGAGGATGTCAGCGCACTATTTGTTTTCTCTATCTGGCCCACGCGTAACATAGACAAAACACATTTGTGCAGAATTGTTTTTTCTGTTTTTAAGTAATCTTAGAGTAAAACACCCATTACAAAAAAGATAGAGAATGATATTTTTGAGGGAATGACATATAGATTTTTCTAAATATTGTTTCAAAACAATTTAAACATCATTTAAATTTACAACATTTTATTGTTTATTTTTAAAGTCGAATACAAAGTCAAATAACAATAAAATATAAAATCGATATGTCATTCCCTCTAAAATATTATTCTCTATCTTTTTTTTAATGGGTTGATTTTACTCTAAGATTACTTAAAAACATAGAAAAAACGATTCTACGCAACTGCGTTTTGTCTATGTTGCGCGTGGGTCAGAGAGAAAATAAATAGTGCGCTGACATCCTCTTAATGGATAAATCCGACGCCTTTTATGCCGGACCGTTCGATATCAGAGTACAGTGGCGTATCCAGAATTTTTTTTTTTTTGGGGGGGGGGGGGGTTAATAAAAGTGTAACATATAACATTTTATTGAATTGTGTGTTTTTATTATAATAAATCATCATACATTAAATATTTTATAAGTGTATAACTATTTTATAACGCTGACTATAAAAAGTTGAAATATGTAAATATTTTTTTTTTCAAACTAAATTTATATTCAATTTTCGTTTCGATTTTTTAGCAAGTTCATCTAAAACATCATTAATATCCACGTTAATATCACGATGAATATTAAGTAAGGCTAAACCATTTAAACGTATTTGTCCAGAAGAATTTCTCAAATAAGTTTTCAAACGATTGAGTGTTGAAAACGATCGTTCTCCTGTGGCAGTAGATACTGGAAGTGTAATAAATATTTGAAGAAGCTTAGATATTATTGGATAAACATCTGGACAGGTTTGAAAGTATACTTCAATAGCATTTTTGTTCTTCAGTTCAGCAGATGTTAAAGTTGAATATTTAGTGTACCACAAATCTAATTCTCCATATAATAAATTATCATTTAGATTTGAATCGGTACATTCATCAACTATATCTTGATATGTTTCTATTAATTGTTTGAATTTACCTTTAATCTCTTCAGATATTTTCATTTCTATCTTGGGTAAAATACAATCAAAATTATTCAAGACAATCCTGTGTGATATAAATCTATCGTTCAATTGGTCTAGAAAATTATCTATAAAAGGTATGAATACTGAGACTCTCAAAAAATATTATGGATTATCTGATTTACATTGACGTGGCAAACTAACAGTAATATCAAATTTTTCACACAATGTTATCACAGATAAAAATAATTGTTGAAACTCTACATCACAATTTTCTCTAATTTCCTGAATAGTATTTTGAACATTAGATGCAGCTTCTAGTGCAGTTTTTAGATCAAGATTTACTGTTTGAAGATATCGGCTGAGAGGAAAACTTATGGAAAGTATTTTTACTAAAATAGCTAAAGCTGTTTGAAATTTTAACTGTCTTATCGCAGTAAGTAGATGACTTGCAGAACTAGAAGTGTCAGAATCTGGCCAAAGTGTTATTTTATCTAGTGCATGTAAAATGGCTGGTTGAAGTTCTTCAAATAATATAACTGCATCATGGCGATCGACCCATCGAGTTGCACATAAATTTTTTAGTTTAAAACGATTAGTCTGTGGAAATATTTCTACTATTGATAATTGCAAAATACTTTGCCTTTTTGGATAACCGAAAAAAGTACTCTTTGTACACTTTGTATAGTACCCATACAATTTCTTACTTCTGGGACTTTACAGCTAAAAGTTATTGCTAAATTTAAACAATGGGCACTGCAATGTAAATAAAAGTATCATAATGTCATGTAATTCGGGTTTTGCTAATTATTAGTCAGTTTTATACGTGCGTCGTACACTATACGAAAAGTTATCTTGAAAGTTACAAGAATCTAAAAGTTATAATATTTTGACGTGTAATGGTGACCGCTGGGTGCCGCGTGCTGTGTCGGTCGATCATTAAATTAATTTAATATTGAACAATTTTCGGGGGGGTTACAACCCCCTAACCCCCCCCCCCCCCCCCTAGATACGCCACTGTCAGAGTATACCGTTTCTTTGATTAGGCAGTGCAATAATAATAATAACAATAATAATGATGATAAAAAAAATGGCATAAGATGGAAGACGAGGATCGGATTTTGAGACGTATATACACAGACTGTACTGCATCGGAAGTGGAAACTGGAAATGTCGACCAGAATTATATTGCGTCAAACGGACAAAACAAAGATAAGACAACCTAGTTTATTATAAAAAGTAAAATAACCAATATAAAATTATTATATCTATACATTCCGAATATGCGAGTTGAGGATTATGCCACCAAAGCGCGTATGGTTAGCTTGTTTTCCCAATAGTTTCTATTTTTATTTTGAAAAGTACCTATATATTTGTTTATTAAACAAATGTCTATAATATCTAATTTTAATATTTATAATTGTCGAGTCGTTTTGTAAAACTGTTTAGCAGAGCTTGAATACGATATTGAATACCGGTTAAAACCTTTAAAACTCGAAATAAATATCGAAGCTGAAAATGATATCGAAAAAAAATCAATATTGGTATTCAAAACCAAAAACGAAATTGGAAAAAATAAATGACAATATCCAAAGACCGAAACCAAAATCGAAATCGGAAAAAATGTTTTCGGTTTCAAGCCCTGCTAAGTGCTAACCTATCCAATGAATACCGCCAAAATAGTGTGTTATCGGCATAGACCTAAAGAAATTTGAAATAAGTCTATAATCACAGATTAAGTTTACTCTAAGTAAGAATGATCTATGCGCTAAGTCACTTAATATCATAGAATATTCTATGCTAATATGTACTATAAGCATCACGGCTGTTGATAATGGTCCCACGATTTAAAATCTTAATTCGTGGTGCCTACTAAATATTTTCAAATTT
The DNA here is from genome assembly GCF_019925205.1 of Metopolophium dirhodum. NCBI lineage: Eukaryota > Metazoa > Arthropoda > Insecta > Hemiptera > Aphididae > Metopolophium > Metopolophium dirhodum. The sequence goes on from NC_083568.1 coordinate 10,830,096, forward strand.
GTAAACTTGCACCACTCAATTATATTCAACTAATCTACTATCACACTATTTACTATCACACACATTTAGATCATATACTACCACAGATAAGATTTTATCATAGCACAATAATAATATTATAATCTGTCCATACCACGAATTAAGACGAATTAAGATATACTGTAATATAATATACTAAGGTGGATTGATGTCAATCATGAACTAAGATAGATATATGATATATGATTGAATGAATTTAAGGTCATACCTGCCCAGGAGGTTTACAAATATGTCTTCTATTCCATTCATCGGTAAGTTATTAAGTACCTCTATAATACATATAAGAGTTGAACTCTAAAGGTATACTTATCTGTATTCTGTGGCCAGATCTAACACTTTAGTTTGGCTAATTGTCATGGCTGGTTGGTTTATGGTTGATTTGGTTGAACTCTGGCTTATGCCAGCTTGTCCAAAAATGTTGTCGCCGTGTCTTTTATGGGTTTCTTCATTGACAAACCGTAACGAAAGGTCACATTAAGAATCTGGAAATAGTTTGCAGGGCCATCAAAATTGCGAATCTAGGAAAAAAAAGCTCCGGACAACATTCATTGAAAAAAAAAGCCCTGTCATAAGAAAAAAAGCCCCGTACCAACTAAATACATTATTCTTTTTTATTATGATTTACATAATTAAATATAATCATTACATTTATCAATGTACCCAACACTTCTTTAATATAATATCTATAACCATAAAATATATAATATTCTAAAATACTAGTTTAGTAACAATTGTTTTTCATTAATTATTAAAATAATTATTATATTATTAGGTATGTATCTAATTTAATATTTATTTTATTAAAAGGTAATTATAAAAAAAATTACATCTAGTATATGACATTAAACAATAATTAATAATAAATAGTTAAATAACATATTATATAAACGAAAAAACCACATTTATAACAATACAATGTTGTAAATACCTATGTCCTACTTAGATACCAAGACTAGTTTCCAGATAGAGTACAATAAAATATAACACCTTCATAATTTTTAAGATAAAGTCAAATGTCAGTTACTTTTATTGCCTACTATACTTTAATCTTTTATATTTCAAATGTATATTTATATCTATAGTTAAATAAATATTTGGTGTATTATTTTATTAAATATTATTATGATGTAAAATTATATACTATACATATATAATACATGGTTATAGAATATACCTATGTCCAAAAAAGGTTAGGTTACCTATGTACAAATATTAAATTATAAAATGTACACTATAATGAAAATGCGTTATGTATTTAGTTAGTACGGGGCTTTTTTTTCCAAATACCAAAATTGCAGATGTCGCTAAAAATGTAATATGGCCAATTAAATTTGTCCACAGGCCCACCATTTGGTGGGCCTATAGTATATTATAAATAAAAAAAAATATTCTGGTATATTATTTACTTATTGGTTACCATTGACCTTATAGACCTCTATGTTGGTTACTTATGATTTTAGATATTGGAGCAAATTTGACAGATCCCATGTTTAAAGGAATATACAATGGTAATAAAAAGCATAAAGAAGATTTAGAAGATGTTTTGGAACGTGCTTGGAAAAATGATCTTAAAAAGATTATTATAACTAGCGGCAGTTTAAATGATTCCATTGAAGCTTTAAAGCTAGCATCCTTGAGTGGTATATTATTTACTTACAATATAATGTAATACATTTTTTAATCTTGACAAGCATTATAGAAAATCTTTACTGCACTGTTGGTTGTCATCCAACACGTTGTGATGAGTTTACTAAAGCCAAGAATCCTGAAGTGTATTTAAATAGTTTAACAGACTTGATAAAAAATAATCGATCAAAAGTAGTAGCAATAGGAGAATGTGGACTTGATAATCAACGATTGCATTTTTGCTCCAAAGAGATCCAAGAAAAGTTTGTTGCATCACATTATTACTGTTAAGTATCATATACTTATTATAAATTATATTTATTTTAGATATTTTGAAATGCAGTTAAAATTAAGTGAAGATTTTAATTTACCATTATTTCTACACTGCCGTGATGCAGCTCCTACATTTTTAGATATACTGAAGAGAAATCCCAATTTTATTAAATCAGGAGGCGTTGTACATTCTTTTGATGGAAGTTTAAATGAGGCTAAAGACATAATTAACTTGGGGTTTTATATTGGTATCAATGGATGGTAAGCAAAACACTAAAAAACATATAATTGTTTTAAGTAACATAAAATATTTTGTTACTTAATTTGTTTATTGCACTTTCTTCTATACACTATATTTACCCATACAAAATGTATTTAAATTTTTTTAATTCCTAGGCTTTTTAATCAAATGTAATTTAATTGTTAGATTTTATTGAATATACAAATTAGAAACAGTAATTAGGTAAGTTTAAAAAAAAAAAAACATTTTGAAAATATTTTTATACATCAATATACCTAACATATTACTAAGTAATAATTAAAAAGTAATTCATGATTATGAATTATATTAATTTGATTAATGTTTAAAATAATAATATTTTTACTTTCATTAAATTATAATTATTTTTACACAGTAAAATGTACATTTTTTCACTTGTAAAATATTTGTTAATTTTTTTTGGGGTGTGTCACCGAGTTTTCTGAACTAAAAATATATAATGGTTAAATTAAATTTTCTAGTTCATTGCGGACAAACGATAATTTAAAAACAATATCAGAATTGCCTGTCAATCGTTTGATGCTGGAAACAGATTGCCCATGGTGTGAAGTAAAACAAACACATCCATCATATTCTTACGTACAAACCAAATTTAATTCAGTGAAAAAAGAAAAATTTATTGATGGTTCTATGGTCAAAGGAAGAAATGAACCATCAACTATTAAGTAAGTTCATAAAATAAAAAATTTTAATATTCATATATTATTCATGTACAGCAGGGGTCACCAAATGGCGGCCCGCGGGCCGCATCCGGCCCGCGAATGCATTTTAACCGGCCCACAGACTGAGAGGAAAATCCAATAATTTAATACGTACTTATTATAAAGCGCGACTGTTGTAATAATAAATGTTGCAGGTAATTTCTTATCTTTGTACATTATTACTGCATTATTAGGTTTTTTCGGCTGCAACAAATATTATACTAGCCGTGAAGCATATCTTATCTTATCTGTTTTATTATTTATTTGAAATTTCATTACGACAAGTCGACAACTCGTTAAGTCACACATATTAATATACGTACTACACGTCAGTCCGTCAGTTATCGGTGAGACGGTGGTGTCCGCTGCGACGTAATTTTTGTTCGTCCGTTCCGTTTTGTTTATTAATTTTCATAATTAAATAATATATTATTCTTTGTTTTAATTTGACTATGGATAGAAAAAGAAGAAAAGTAGAAAATGAAAATAGACAGTTTTGTCCTGAATGGATGGACTTATATTGTTTTATTTTATCAGATAGAGTAGGTGCCTTACCTGTTTGTTTAATTTGTAATCAAACAGTGGCTGTTATGAAAGTGTTTAATATCAAACGTCATTAATAGACACACAAGTCATTTGCCGAAAAATTCCCATTGGGTACTGGCATTTATTTCATAGGTGTAAAAACCCCCGAGGGAATGGTCTTATAACTCCCCGTCACACAGTGATTAGAAATGGGTACTGGCATTTGTAAAACAAAAATTGAAAATCTAAAAATGAAATATAAATCGGCAACTCAAATTTTGAGCCATGCAATGACTGAACAACAGAAATGTGCACAGGCATCTTTACAAATTTCGTGGATACTCGGTAAACATATGAAGCCATTTACAGATGCTGATATTGTTAAAGAATGTATGCTTCAATCTGTAAATATACTGTTTGAAAATAAAAAGGAAATTGTCGAAACTTTTCGTCATATCCCAATATCAGCATCCACTAACACGAGAAATACTGAAGTACTGGCCAAAGATAATCACAATCAGTTGAAACAAGATCTATCTACTGCTGATTTTTATTCTATAGCCTTGGATGAATCTTGTGATATCACAGATACATCTCAGCTAATAATTCACGTGAGATACTTGAGCAATATCAGTGGGGCATTTTACGAAGAGTTATTAACACTTTTGCCGTTATCAGGGACCAGCAAAGGAAATGATTTGTACAATGCTGTAATATTGTATTTTGAAACAGAAAATTTAAATTTGAAAAAAATTATCTCTGTTACAACCAATGGTGCACCAGAGATGATTGGCGCTCATCAAGGCTTTGTTCAAAGATTAAGAAATGACCCTAAATGCAACTCTGATCTTTTATCGTACCATTGTATCATTCATCAAAGCGTCCTTTGCTGCAAACTGGATCCGTGTTTGGAAAAAATTATGAAAACAGTAATGAGTATTGTTAATTTTATACGTGCAAAATCTTCACTCCAGCACAGACTATTTAAGGCACTTGTTCAAGAAAATGATACTCAGTTTGACGATTTATTACTTCATAATAATGTGAGATGGCTGAGCAAAGGAAATGTTTTGCAAAGGTTTTTTAACTTACTGAATGAAATTGAACTGTTTTTAATTCAGAGTACACATTTGTCTGCCAAAGACTATCACGAATTTATCAGTGATAATAGTAACATAGCAACTATTGCGTTTTTGACAGATATATTTCAACACATAAATTCGTTCAACTTGAAACTTCAAGGTAATCAGAAACTAATTTGCCATTTAGTTTCTGAGGTAAATTGTTTTTGTAGAAAAATTGACTTTTTTTTACAAGATGTTGGTAATGAACGTTTACATTTTCATAACTTGAAAAAAGTTGTAGATGAAAATCACGAGATTGATCTGACAAATTTTACGAAGTTTTTGGAAAGTTTAAAAACTGAATTCGAAAGACGCTTTGCTGATTTCAGAAAAATCAAAAACGTTGTACAACCATTGAACAGTAGTTTTACTCTGCAGCCTGATGGTGAATGGATTAACGAAGCAGAAAATGTTTTCAACTGCAATAGAGCACATCTTCAAATGAAAATAATTGAATTTCAATCAGATGATGTCCTAAAAAATTTGTATAATGAAAAGTATTCAAAAACTGAAATTGATTCTACATATGATGAATTTTGGTTGAAATATGTATCTGAAAAGAAATACCCAACGTTGAAATTATTGACAGTGAAAATGTGTACAATGTTTGGCTCCACATACGTCTGTGAGTCTGCTTTTTCAAAAATGAATTATATCAAAAACAAATTCCGATCCCGACTCACCAACGAACACCTTGAAATGATGATGAAGATAGCTACCACAAACCATAACCCCGACTTAAAGCAGCTAGTTGAAAGCAAGATCTGCCATTTTTCTCATTAAAAATATTAATTGATAATTGTTTCATATATTTATTAAATTAAATTATATTTTCATTAGTTTTAGTTACATAATAATTAATAAGTGTACATATTTTTTTTTTAGAAATAAAGTATTTTTGACCAACCGGCATATTATAATAATTATTATAAACTTTGAATTTTTATGGCCCGCGAGAATTTTCCGAATTCTTAATGTGGCCCACGAAAAATATTAATTGGTGACCCCTGATGTACAGTATACATACTTTTATATTTCATATTATTACATAAAGTGATGTCTTGTATTCTATGCTATGTATTTGTAAGATGTTACCTATTGAATATTCTTATGATTTTATTAATGTTCAAAAATTCATAATGCGTAGTAAGTTCCTATTTAATTGAATTTTATGTTTTTTTTAGACAAGTCTTGGATGTATTAGCTTCATTGAAAAAAGAAGACCCTGTATGTTTAGGAAATCAAATATATCAAAATACTATGGATCTTTTCTTTAAAGATATATAGTTTTTTTTTACTATCTGATAATTATTTAAATAATGAATATTTTTTTGAGAAAATATAAATTTATGTTTATAACTTTATTGCTCATTAGTTATTCAAATAAATAATTATAAATCAAATTATCAATTGTTGTCGTAAAAGTAACTTTACATGAATTTTACAAATTGTACATTGTATTTATTTGTTATCTCCCCGCCACAATGCATGTACAATTTATTACCCCACCACTGGGTTGACCATCCCTATATACTACTATATTTTTTTATACTATTATAAAACTTTCAAATAAAAATAAATAATAGTAATACATTGTTTAATTTAATTAATATCTCATAATTATGCATAAAAAAATCCTTAAAAATAAATAAAAAAGAAAATTTTTAAAATAGATTTTGTTTCTTAATGTAACTCAAAAACTATTTACCCTAGATACTAGAATTGGTCACTGAATATTTATATTAACATTTTCTATACGCCATATAATTATTTTGTAGTTAAAAATGTATAACATGTTAAATTTTTATAGCTAAGAATTGAACATTTAAAACATGGATTATCACAAATTTTTCAATGTTTCATCAAAAAATCTAAAAATTATATTAACAGTCTTTTTTAATAGATATTCCAAGTTCAAATTTTTGACAAAATTGGATATTTAACCAGAGAATAATGATTTTAGTTACTTTTTGAAATTAAAAATATTATAATATAAGCTGAGCGACAGACGTCTTCATTTAAAATCAGATATAATATTATATCATTAAATTAAAATTTAACACAATCATTACAGAGACCCACACGGCACCTAATGTACAGCACAGCGGTACCAACTAGCCCATGTTTTTAAATGTTATACTTAATTTTGCAACAGTTGCACACTACATATTGAAGCCAAATACTTAAAAAATCATAGTTTCGTTTTCAAAATTGTTTATTAATAATTGTGTTTTTGATTTACTTTCTAGTAGTCTAGGTACCTACTTAATTATAGAATACTAGATGTATAATACTAAATTAACATAAACTAGAATCATTAATTAAATATACATTATACATATTAATATATTGTATTATAATATATATTTTCATCAATGCTAGAGATTTAGAATTTTTAGCTATAATCCCAAAATATAGTTTGTTTAAAATGTTAAAAAATCAAGAAATAAAGATCAAATGTATAGAAATTATATTTTGTATGATGAATATTGTACTTAATGTACATACTTATTTTTTATTACACATTTACACCCTACTTGGCCTATCTAGCCACACTGTAACGTCATAACGACTGAAGCAAGCTACATGTCCTAACTAGTAACTGTTTGTAGAGGGTTTGAGAAATTAACATTACATATAAATAACAGATACAAACATACTACATAGGTAAATTAATGTATTTTTTTATTGATAAAGAACTAAGTACATATATTTTTTTAAATGTCAATGAATAGAAGATATTAGTTCTACTTCTATGTCCATATTGATCATTATATTGTATACTGTATCTTAATAAAACATTCATTGGTTATACAATATAATACTATATGCTTAATAATTACCTTATTTTAATACATCATAACAAAATGATATTAAAAATGAACATTAATAACTATAAGACTTTATATTTATACATTTTATAATGTAATTTAATAAAAAATAAACAATTAAAATTGTTGTTAAATTATTTTTACCCTTATACTATACACAATGTAATATTATAACTGTGGTGTTAAAGATTTCTTTAGAAACTTTGAATAATTCATAGAGTAAAAATATTTTAAATAGTAAAATAATAATAAAATAAATAATAGGTAGGGATCAATTACAATTATAGTATTAATTATTGTTTAAGTAAATATACAAGATTACTAATTTTAGTGATATAGATAAGTAAGTAAAGGGCTTTTGGGTATATTATTTTGTATAATAAATTATATGACATTTATAATATAAATAAAACTTTTTAAATGGATAGGTAATAAGTATATAACCTTTATATTTGTTTAGACTATTGTTATTATTAATTTTCGATGAATCGTTTGGGTACTTAAAAATAATTAAAACCAATAAATAAATTGGTTCGTAATAGGTAAATTAGCGATTACCTATTGGCTCTTACCGAGAGTAATAATTATTTTTATAAACTAAATGATTTTAAAAAATACTATCTCAATAAAATGTTGCTGTTTTTATTGATTTATATAATATTTAATATATAGCTAATATAATTTACTGTATAATTAATAAATGACAAAATAAACTAAACTCTATCATTAATTATAAACCTAGTAAATACCACAAACATAACACTTATGAAAAATAATATTTAGTAGTTAAAAATATTATTGATATAATTATTGCAGTTCAGATATTTAGAGGGGGCACAATGCCTACATGTGTTTCTATCTTACAAACAAAATTTCCATTCAGCAAAACCCATTTTGTGTAGTTAGTTTCAGTGGCGTATTCAGGTTTTTGTCTGGGAGGGGGTATGATTTTATCCAGTAGCCCCGCCTTTATAGTTAGAGGCCTTAAATTAGGACTGAAAACTTTTGCATATAATATACAGCCTATGGGGGATTGATCCTCTTAATTACCCCCCCATAAATTAACCAATGGATAGTTTTAATATTATCAAATGTAAAGGTAAGAATATTTTTTCCGTCCACTCTTTTCTCATTGGTATTTTTTGTTGTTTTAATTTTATAGCATTTTTAAATTAAATTTAAGTTTATGTAGGTCGTAACTACTTATAATTTGATTTAAAATTGTTTAAAACATCAAAAATAAATAACTTGAGAACAGAGATAATGCTCTTAGCATTAAATTGTATAATATTCCAATTTACAACAATATTAAAACACAAGTGGGTTCTGCTGAATGCAAATTTACCAAGTTATACATTTGTTCATTTGTAAGACAAAGACAATTACATGAGGGCATCATGTCCTCTTAAAATGAAAAAATCTATCTACTTTTTAGCTAGTGTAACTTGATATATATTATAATATATATGTATAGGTGTATATAATATATAACAGAGTGTTTTACCAAGCATGCTCACCTCATTTTTTCTTTTTATAAGTAAATTATTTATTAAATTCTCATTTCGTAATTTTTAAATATCTATTCTTGAGTCTTGAGGAAAATATTTTCAAATAGGTACTTTGATTTTTTTATACCATTTAAGGAGTAGGTAACCATTTAAGGATACCTATTCTGTGAACTTTATTTTGGTCAAATAAGAATCGCTATTTTCCTGTTCGTTTTTAAATAGATAACTTTTTGTTTAAATGTTGATGTATGTACATCGAAATTTGAACGTAAACTTTTAACTTTGTGTAGGTTGTGGGTATTGGTTATGATAATAGTTAGGGATGGCCGATTATATTATGGGGGTTATGATGATTTGAAAATGATAGTAGGTAAATAATAAAAATCTATTATCATTTTATAATTTGGGTAATAAGTTGGTAGGTAGCCTAGTATATATGAGATATCTAGTATATTATTCTAGATTAATTATCAATTCACGGGTTTGGATCCAAAAGGTTCTATATAAATATTTTATTATTTTTTGATTTCAAAATTTCTTCTCAATTAACTGTCGAAATAATACAAATTCTGATTTAATTTAAAAGGTTTTGATAACTTATGCGTCCAAATCAAATAATTATAAGCTGAAAAATATTTAAATACATTTAAATTGGCTTTTCTGAAAAATTTTAAATTTACACATAGAACATTTTGGATCCAAACCCGCGAATTAACACACATTCTATTACATACTTTTGTAAAATATTTTTTAAGGGGTTCAGTCGTGTTTTAAGGAAATTAATATAGGCAATTTAACATGATGACATTAAAGTGACTTGTAAGTGTGTGCATATTAAACGGACATTAGTATGTGTGAGTTTAATCTATAATAGTTTTCGGTCAATATTTTCTAGAAATGTCCTAAACTATAACAGTAGGTAGCTCGGTAGGTTGGTCGTTATTTATATTTGCCGTCAATTTACTTACGTACGCGCAGGCATTGTCAATAATATTTTTAAATTTAAAAAAGTGGGGTTTATACCAAAATCAAAAAGCTAGACAAACCCGTAGGAATTTGATTTGACGGATTTCAATTTTTAAAACTGATTTTCATTGATTACCAAATTTTTGTATTTATATTATTCATTATGACACTAACAAGTAACAATAATTGGAGTGTTAAAAATCGCCTCTGGTCAAACCTAGTAAACTTTTTAATCAATCATAATCCTTTTTCAAAATTAAATTCCTCCAAAAGGAATTTCCTCCAGTTTTGTCTGGCTTTTTTGGTCTAAAAGTCATTTTTTTTCATCAACAGGAGACCTACTAAGTCCTCTTAAGTCTACTATCCTTAGTAAATAATATATTTTAATAACTCAGAATTCGTTCAAATTTTGATTTATATATACATCTAAATTATTTTTCAAAAAAATATTCTACCTTAGCAGTTGACAGAGGAATGGGTTGGCTTTTATTTGCAAAAAAAGAAGTTTAAGCCATTACAGGTCACTCCTTAAATTATATAAAAAGTATTTCAAAATATGTTTCCTATGTAAAAGTACTTCAATATTCTAAAAATCTTAATTAGAATAAATTCATTGTTAAAGCGTAAAACAACGGTGATCATGCTCGGTAAATAAAATTATACATGCTATTTAGTGGCATACACAACAAGGGGGGGAGGGGGGTTGTGTTGAAATCCCCCTTGCCTTTTTTTTTCACTATACAAAAAAGAGATAATTTCCATATATAAAATGTTTTTATAAAACATAAATATTTTTTTATAATACCCCCCTCCTAAATCAAAAATTTCTGTGTACGTCACTGTGTTATTAGGAATATTTATTTACTTTTTACCTATAGAAATATAGATTATAATAAATTTATAGGTGTTGAAGATTACCTATATGATGAACGTTTTAAGAAAATATTTTGATGTTATTTGAATAATATCATTATTTTATGACGTGCAAAGATAACGTATATTATTGACATAACATCTATCGTTATATTGTAAGTAGATTTACCTTATAATATGACTAAAAAAACATGTTACTGTACAGCTGTAAGTACCAAATAGTAAATCCTGATAATTTTATCTGTCATTATAATTTAAATATCTATTTTCCATGGTCTTAAAATGTAGAGGCACCTATATTCATAATCTATAATAGGTAACAACTACCTACCTACCTAAAAATTATAATTGACATTTTTAAAATATTTGATATTATAATTTATTATTCTACTATGCGTAGGATAATGAACCTAATACCTATATTATATATTATACCTGTTTAGGCATAAGCAAAAAAAAAACCAATAAATTATTTTTAAAAGAATAATAATATTATAATGTATATTATATAGTAATAAATACGTACTTTACTAATACCCAATCTATTTTTATAGTTTATTCTGTATAGAGTATAATAATAATTCATTAAGCATATTATTTACTTTAACGCAGTGGTGGTTTTGAAGAGTGGGTCATTTATCGGGGACGGTTTTCAGGTGTTTTGCTTAACTTTTTTCCTTAAAAATTATTTATACTTTGTATTTTTTATGTCATATATTTATATATTATATATTGCCAAGCCTAAATAATGTTTGCGAGAAACTGTTAATGCTACTTTAAATTATATGGTACCTATTTGAACTCTTTCTCCATACGACCAGCTGTAGTTGATTTAACGGTTGTTATTACAGCGAAAAGGCTTTGTAAAAGGTAGGTACAGTGACTCACGGATAACTTTTGCACAAAGCCCTTCTTATTTTTTGCCGACTAGGTACCTATCATTTAAATAAAATTCAATCTTAAATCCGCCACTGCATACAAAAAAATTGAACATGGTACAAAATATTATATATGCTTAGTGAATCCGAATCACACACACTCGCTTTATAGGTATAACATACGCATTTATAATAGGTAACATAAATACATTTTTGGTAACTCAGATTTCTTTCCCGAATGCATTCGCTGATACTTAATATTGTATAGTGTAAAATAAAGTAGTTTAATTTCTAAAAATATACCTACACCACTAATGAAATATATATTTATTATTTATAAAGATATTCGTGTGTATAGGTGATAGATACCTATATAATATGTGTAAGGTGAGTTAGGTAAAAATTTAAAAATAAGATCGATTGCATATTTCTTAAGGAATACTGCGCAAATAATGTTAAAAACATTCAAGTGAATAATAATTGAAAACAAATCAAATAATAATATCTCAAGTAAATAAGTCATAAAGGTAATATTATAAAATTTATAAGTACCTGTTATGTATATTAATGTAAAATGTGTTATTGTAAAATGTGTTATTGCACGTTTGAAATAATGGTCCCGATCTCATTTGCGTAGTACTCCTGTCAGACTTAAGATTAACTCAGTGATTGTATTATTTTTTAGGTCATAAAATTAACCCTTTTTATTTTAGATTTTTAGGGCCTAAATGAAAAATGACCCTCGAAGTTTCGCTCTCAACGGATGCGTGTATTGAGTGTGGTGTATAACGTTCACTGGTTGTTTTGTTAGGTTGGCTAACATGCACGCCAACGATAATTCCAAAACTCGTACCACACTTTGCACTATTAGCCAGCACCATGGTTTGTCGTATGAGTAAACTCCTAAAAAATAACAATATAATATTTTTAAACAAATTACAATGGTATATTATTTCTGAAATTTAAGACTGCCTTATGGTAATCCATGTCTTAAATCTTAATATCTACTATAGGTAAGTCAACATAATATAATTTAGGTACCTACCTACCTAAATGTATTTATCAATGTTTAAAATTTAAATTAATATTAGCTTAACTTTACAGTAGCCATTAGGTATTGAATGAATTAAATGTATATTAATTTATAGGTATGTATATAAATTAAAATTTAATTACATTTCATAAATTTTATTTAGGTATATCGTATATATAGGTGTAATATCATTAATTAAAACAAATACACTATGTGGCTCGGCGAGGCGCAGTGGCTGAAACCAATCACGCTACGTGATTGAGAGAAAGCAACGGCTGCTGCTACTAGTTCTCGGATGGGTGACCTCCCGGGTTCGTAGTGTGCCAAAACCTTGCCATATATACATGTGAGTTCCTAACCAACCGTACCAACATTTCCAACCCTATCCCATCTTAGAGGCTAATGACCTCAGTCATCAAAGCCTTAAAAAAAATAAGTTGTATAGTTCATAAAATGTAATTACATTTTTTATTTAATAGAATTCAGCAAAATTAAAATTAGAAAATAAAGTATTTTAAAAAATATTTTGTAAAAAATAAAGTGTTTTCTCCCGTTCTATTGTATTTAGTACCTAAACGCCCGAAACAATCAGTAAGGATTATGGAATTACGGGTGATATCAAATTATAGATATAAAAAAAAGTAAAGGACTTTCATCGTCCTCCTAATTTTAGAATTATACGTATTATTAATACATTTAGTGGAATAACAAAGTTGTAAGATTGTAAAAATACGTTTAATTTACAGTAGTAATTCAATTTTCAGGTTTTTATGTTTTATCTGTAGATTAGCTACCTACCTTTGTTTAAATTATATTACCCATAAGGTATAAAATTGTATTTGTTTATCTTTAAAAAAAAATAGCCACTCTAAGTAGATGTGGTAAATTATTTTAAATATAGGTTATACATTTAGCATGTTATATATTAATACAACCTAATACTCACCAATCAAATTAATATCTGTAGCAAAGTTGAAAAAACATAATAACATTGCTAATCCTGCACAGACATGTACGGTTTTTATCACTAAAACGATTTCTGATTTAGTAATAGCAACTTTAGAAGTACGTCTTCGAACGTTGTCCATTTTAGCATCTCCTGTTCCATTTCCTCGATTTACAAATGCAATATGATTTAATATCGTACTTAAGGTCATTTCAGAACTCTAAAATAATATGACAGGTGTTACGTTTCAATGTCAGTTAGTGTAAGGTTTATATTTTATACGTATAATTGAATACTGACTAAATCTGAAAAACTGCTCGAATGTCTGGTTGTAGGCCTGGTTTCCTGATCAGCTTGACCGGTAGACTTAAGTCTAAAACTTCTTTGTGGCTGAAAATAATAAATATTGTAACCATACCAAAGTAAATTTTTTTTATATTAGGAATGAATATGTTTTGACAATTAGGGTCATTAGCCTATAAAGTTTTATATGGGCCTAAAATTAAACATATTATTTTACATGTAAATAATAGTGAATACGATTTTAAGAGTAAACCTAGGTACCTACATATTTACATTTGAATTGTTTATTTATAGTTGATTTACAAGTCTAGTAAATTATAAATATCATCTGCGTTGGTTTCACCTACGCTTCCTCCGTGTGGTGGGGTGGCTATTAAGATCATAGACCTATTAATAGGTCTATGCTTGAGATGTGTCGTTCTTCATTGTACATGGGTTAGTGGAGTTTAATCGTTAGTCAAAAAGAGTCTAAAAACTACCCTATTGACGCCAGTATCAGAAATCATTGCCATCAAAGAAGCAATTGTCTAAGCCGAATGAATCCATTCCTATAAATAAAACACTCGTCATGAGTTACTTTCTTAGCGCCATAACTTCTCTACTATCAGATAATCCGTCTAATGAAATCTCCCAACAGATACTCAACATTATGGTCAACTCAAATAGTATTACCTACTGAGATTATGTATGTCCCTTCACACACTGGTAATGAAGTTTGACTTATAAGCAAACCAAGCTATATCATCCCCGGAATCAACTGAAATAAACAGTGGTACTTCCAGCATTTTTTATTTATTTATTTTTTTTTTTTTTTTGGGGGGGGGGGGGGGGGGTTAAAACTAATTGTTGACAAATTTTTTCTGAAAAAGATTTATTAATACAAATGTTGTTATTATTTAACAATTTTGGATGGAGAGGTTACAACCCCTTAACCCTATACTGGATACGAAACTAGAAATAAATGTAGTAACGTACAAATATTATCTATTAAGAATATCTAATCAACCATATCATCACTCAGCAGTGGCAATCATATTAGGACTAGACAGCAGACAATAAATTTAAAAAAATATTAAAAAACCCGTTCAAAAATGGAGATCTCAACTAACACGTCATTCTGTATACCTAGTAGATATTGTTACCGACAGATCAAAAATTGGCCGTACCCGCCTCACATATTCTGATATTTTTGACCAAAAAGA
Source organism: Metopolophium dirhodum (assembly GCF_019925205.1). Classification (NCBI taxonomy): domain Eukaryota; kingdom Metazoa; phylum Arthropoda; class Insecta; order Hemiptera; family Aphididae; genus Metopolophium; species Metopolophium dirhodum. The sequence continues at coordinate 10,845,204 of NC_083568.1, forward strand.
ACAGGCAACAGCCAACTTGCCATCAATGTGATGTACCATAAGCAAATTATATACTTAAAATAATGCGTTGTATACTTGTATATGTGAGTTTTACTTGTAATGGCGTGAGTAACGATGACGAAGTTGTTGGGGAAGTATCATTTGTTATACCGGATTCTCCAGTTTTTGGGAATTGCCATGATATTGATTTGGCGAAACTCTTACGCCATGAACTTTCTTCTGGTTCTGGACTGTCGCTAGCATTGTTATTAGGACTTAATACCAGAAATTGCTTACTTCCTTCCACACAACTCAGTCGTTCTGCGATGATCATATATTATGTTTGTAATACAATTACAAATTTTATACTATAATATAAAGTATATTAGATAGAAAATTACTTTGAATGATACTTTGAACTTCACTCGATCTTCTTGAAGGTGTAGTTGGGCTTAACATAATTGATCCAGATCTTTTTTGTCTTTGCACGAAACTACTAGCTCGTCGATTCATTCTATTAAAGCTATTAGCAACTTCTGATGGTGCCGTTATCTTGACAGCTTAATTCCATCAGTTGATATTAATACAAGACTCTCAACTAAAATTTATTTTATTTTAATCAAACTTACTGGGCCTATCTTTGGAATCTGATTTTGATTGATGTGGAACTAATAGTGCTGGTACGAATGCAGCGGCCATTGAGGTAGCTAAGTTATTGTATGGAGCTAATATTCCTAATTGCATTATACCTGTTTAAAACAATACAAATATGAAATATTCGATATAGGTCATTCTACATGATAAATTTAACAAGTTATTTTATTAATTATAATACCTATGTATCACAATTTATTTTAAGATATATATTTTATTATAGTTATTACTTATTAAGTATACTTATTATGTATTACAAATATTAACTATTAATACTAACTATCGATATTTATAATACATAATTATATTATAATTTATAATCATTTTCCATGATATTCTTATTACCTACTTTTTAGATATTATTTGATGTTTTTTTATTTTTAAAATGTTTGATTTACATTTTTAAGTCTGGATAATTAACCTGGATAAGTACCTACCTAAGATTAATTTCACGATTCACAAAATGCTAATAAAATTTCAAAAGTAAGGAAACTTTAATAGGTACAACATTGTTTTGTTAATTTCCGTGAATTTATAATATAATTACTGGGAGTTTAATTTTGTGACTGCTCTTTTCATATAATCGTAGATGAGTCTAAGATTTTATGTGACAAAGTGAGTTCTACAATTAAGTATAAAAAAATATTTTTTCAGGAGTCAAGTGAGTTGTTTTGAGTTGTACAGGTCATTTTCAGTTTTCCATGGGTCACCCTAACCACAAAATGTTAGAAAAACATACTATTACTTACCTATAAAAAACGAGTTTTAACAGAGTTCCGTGGCTAGAATATAGTTTCATATGCGAATAGCTTAATAGCATAATGGTTTTTTTTACAAGTGTTTAAATTTGAATTATTAAGATATTTTTAAATTTTATTACGATGCCTTAGAATATAGGTAATTACTTATAAGTTATAATGATAAATATAATTTTTAGGTTTTACATGTATTATGCCTTAATATTTTAGTACGAGATATAATACATTCATTAATAATATATCCTACATTTTAGATTCTGAGTGGAGAGGGTAACGACATTTAATGTTTAATCAAACCTTAAATCAATAAAGTCATTTTTTCTTCAAAAAATATTTTTATTTTTAAAAGACTTATAAAATTTGTTTATTAAAAAAAAAAAAATTATATTTGTACACTTATTATATTTATCTGCAGAAGGATAATATTACTTACAAAATATACCAGGCTCTAATCATTATCACTACAGACAGTACAGAGTCTAAAAATTATCGAGGGAAATATTATAAATCGAGGAATTATTACTCGCACTTACCCTTGTGTCGTGAATCAAAGTTTTGTAAGACCGACTTTGGCATGCGCTTAACAAGTGTCATTACTTTAACACCTAAGTAAAGGAAGAAACAGCAAAGCCAAATACCCCAAATATGCAAAAGAATACGCACAGCATTACCTAAAACCTGTTATTACACAGTAATTTTTGATATTATTATTTGTTGGAAATTATTTTTACATAGTTAATAAAATACCCATAATTTGTAATCAACGGATGCAACTATATCTGCTGGAACAAGAACTCCAACAATTAATACAGTAGCTGTCACTACGACTGATTTACGTCTCATATTTGAAGGCCCCGCTTGCAACTATAGTTAAAACACAATTTGAAAATATGATTTGCTTTTTAAAAGTTGATATTGTGTTTAAATTAAACGTACTTGAGTTAGTTGTAAATAGGCTAATTGTAATAAAGACAGGGCTGTCACTAAGCTGCATAAGCCAAGATCCCATGTCAAATGTGTGACAACGGATGAAATGTTCTGAAACATTATAATTTAAGTATGTTTTCACACGGTTAATTGACATCGACTTACTCGTCTTGTATTATATGGATCGACAAATAACACAAACGCCCTACAAATACCTGTAGCCAGTAATAACGCATTAATTGCTGCCATGTATGGTTTTTTGTTAGCTGTTTGTGATCTTTAATTAAAACGAATACAAATATATTAACATATAATATAGTTAAAAACACTTTTTAAGAATTTAATGTAATAGATGGTAAATAAATTTAAGTATTCGTGTAACATACTAGGTACTATATGCACTTCTTATCAGTGGCGTAGTCAGACATTTTATGTGTGGGGGGGGGGGGGGGGAGTTATAGGGCTTTTGTAAAATCAATTTTTTAATATAATATTATAATATAGGCAAAAATAAACACGTTAAAAGGTGGGTAAAAGTGTACTCACTGCCTATGATACACATTTACTAACTTGACAAAGTTAAACGTGTGTGTTCTATATATTACAAGGTATGTCTCTTTTAATATATTTTACGAGAGAGCAAAAACAATATTTATTTTTAGTGTTTTCTAAGTGTAGGTAGCTATAATAGTTTTTACATATGACGTTTTTCATTCTTTTTGTTTATCAAAACAATTTTTGAGATAGTAAACGACAAACGTGCTCCAATAGTTTTATATATAGCCCTCTACACATTTTTAAATTAACACAGATGGTGGGTAATTTAGAAAATAACTATTTAAAATTCTTATCAATCAACAAAAAAGCAATATCTGATTACCTTAATTAATTTTGTATTGGTATAAGTATTTATTTATTTTAAAACTTTTAGATTTAATTTCTAGTTTCTACCAAGATTTTTGTATGAGATGAAGACATCCTAAATATAATTACTGAGCATAGAAGTTAATGAGGGGTACCTATGTCAAAGATTAAATTACCTAGTATAGACTTACCTGATGTTTAAGATTGAAAAAACGGCATAGAATGATAAAATGAAAAAAAGACAAGCAAATCCGTATGCATGTATATTGAATGTCCAAACAAGTTGTTCGACGCATACATTATCCCACGAAGGGTGTGGTGAATGGTCCACTGAACTGGACACATTGCATTTCTTCCATATTTTATCTTTACAGTCTTCCAGATTCTTAATACAGTCTAAAATTAGAATAAAATAACATTTTAATGACGTTAATTGGCATTAACTATACATTTCGACACTATAACAAATTACTATTTTAGTTGCGATACTATACTCAAGTATCTTTACTTAATAGTCTATAAACAAAGTTGACACAGAAATGTATACATATAGTTTAACATTGAAAACAGTTTTTTTAGCGAACTGAGTATAAAAGTTGTGTACTGGGCATTCAAGTAATATGTTTTCGTACGTCGTTCTACGGAAGATAGAAGTTGAATCACAAAATAATATTATCTATTATTTTATATAAACATAAAAATAATGAATGGGTTTGATTAAAAAATGTTGCCGAAAGGAGGTTTTTTCAGTTCATTATAATATAATATATCAGTATTATCATACTTAAGTCATGTTTCAAACATTTAATTATTTTTTAAAAAAACGTGAGTAAAGGTTTTAGGAATATATATAAAAATATTTTTTTTTGAATGAGAGGTATAGTATTATAATTTTGTATCGAAGTAATTTACAAATTAGGTATCTAAAATAGTAAATTCTGTCATAACTATGATGCAAATAAGGCTATTAATTAGTAGTTTGTAGCAATTTTCTGAAAATATAATTTGATAATACATAATGTTGGATTGTTAATTCTTATGATACCTACATTTAGTTAAATTATTTAAAAGTGTAATTAGTAATAATAATTTCCGTACAATGTCTTTAAAGTGTATAAATCATAAAATGTGTTCTTTGTGGACATTGGTTATAGTAATAACTAATAATAATTAATAATACAGCGGTACAATTGACTTGTATCAAACTGTATAATAATAGAAAATATTTACTAAGAATCCTTACACAAATGCATAAATTAATTGTATAAAATGATTACATAAAGGAACTTATTTTGTCACGTGTATTTGTATTGTTATTTTTTTGATTGACATGGGATAATTATTTTGGTTCACTGGGTTTGCAAAAGAAAACTACAGAACCCAGTTACGTAATCGATCCTGTGTAAGTATTTGACATTTATAATGGAAAACATTTTCTTCAAATTTATTTGTGCAGGGAAGCTGTACACACAAATGAGTACATAATATATACACATATTACATATTGCATATATATGTATATTATATATTTATATATGTATACAGAATATAATATACAACCTATGTCATGTATAGTTAATATAAGTTTTACAAGGAATTATATTTACAAACTTTCTAAATATGACAATAAAACGCATGGAACATTAATGGGTACAGGTCTGAAACAATATGAAACCAAGCATTTAATAGCGTTTGAGGTAGGTAGTTATTTTATTGAATAAATACTGTAAAATGTACGCTAAATTAACTTACTGTTACGTAATTTGTGACTGAATTGTAAGAAAAAAACCAATATCATTTACAAGGTATAGTATAATGTCACAAGTTTTTTTAAAAGTTTTTAAATATACAGATATTTTTTGTATTATTTTTTTTATTTGTAGGTGATACCGAGGGTATATTCATATAGAAAGTTATATAAAGCCATTATAAAGGAGGTATAAAACTATAAACTCAACAAAATGGCAGTATATTTCAAAGTTCAAAAAACTCATTTTTAGAACAAACCCGTTATTTTCTGGAAAATGTAAGAATTTGAGTAGGTAACAGAACAATGTATTAAAATTATTATTAAGATTTAATATTCTCAATGATTAATTATTATTTGTAATTGCAATATCATTTGAATTTTTCTTGAGCTATAGGAGCTAGATTATTTAGACTAAGGGTTTTATTTTAAATATTTTCTTAAAATTGAACCTTTTCCTCAGTTTTTTGAGTAGATTTAAAAAACTTACAAAATAGAGTTTTTAACAAATTAAATAAAACAAATACTTTATTTATCGATTTGTACAGTGGCCCTTGTTAATTTTTTGATCGTTTTTAGTACTAAGGTTAAATTTGTTAAAAACTTGAATCAAAAATGTCTTGGGCAGTGGTTGTAAAAGTATTTTTAAAGTTTTAGAGTTATAAAATACAATATTATAAACTCAAAATAAATCATTTTCCAACTATCAAAAGTTGACACTAAAAAAAATGTTTTCATTATATTTAATTTGGAACATAATATAAAATTAGCAAGTAATACAATTTAAAATGGTTTTTATTAATATAAAAATAATTAAAAGGTAAGATTGGGGTAAACATTATTTTTTTCGATAAGCTATTATAGTTGTTTTGTTCTAATAATTGTATTTTTCAAGGTACCACATAAATATTAAAATCTTTCTAAAACTATTGATTAATATAGGTTTTAAGCATAAGCACCTATATTGGTTAAAAATGGGTACTTAATTTAATTTAATTTTTTTTTGTTACGCAAATATTAGTTACTATACATTTATAAATATTGTCATAATTTTATTTATTGATGTCAAGCTCACGGAAAGAGAGGACACTTGTAAACTTCGAACTAGCGTTTCATCAACAATTATTGAGATACAATTATTTTTTTTTTTGTGCAATCTTTTTTTAGTTTTTGATCTTGAACTTTTAAGTAAGATCTTATATTTTGCTTTTTTTAAATTACGGTAAAAATATATTTTTTTAGAATTGACCCAATTTAACATTTTAACATTTTAGATTTTAATACCAGTGTAGTGTTTATACAAACTACGCACCTATAAAATGTATGGGTAGGTACCTATACTTAATAAACCATCAATTATTATAATGCTAGGTATAATATATTATTTATTAACCTGTGTCTTGCAATACCTAATTGATTAAAAAGACAATACTTTTTTTTATTTGTGGACTCGCAGTTTTTATTTAAAACTGTATATAAAGTAATTAAACTGTTTATTATATTATTTTGAAGTTTTCTACACAAGATTTTGAGATATAAAACATAAATATTCTCGTATCATGATTTATAACAATATGTAAGTTGGGTATAAAATATAAATTGTACTTCAGGAATTTTAAAAAAGAAGAACGTACTTTATTTTGGGAGGAATTAATAAAAAAATGGTTTAAAATATTCTCAAAATCTATAACTCTGTTAGGAAATAAATTTAATACGTGGCAGTTAATCATTTTCGGTATATAAAGATTAAAGACACAAACCTTTCAACACAGTGCACGCATCAACTCTAATAAATTATTCAAAACAGCATTTAAAATAAAAAAAACATAAATCTAACGAGTTAAGTATATAGGGTGTAACAGGAAGACTTGAAAAATAAAAATAAAAATTGATACCAAAGTTATGAAAATTATATGAATAATAAAAAATAATATTTTGAAAAAAGTTATTACGTTCCAAATTAATTTACTTCAAAAAATATTAATATTTTAAAAATTGTAAAACACAAACTACTTGACTGAAATAAACGTTTTTTTACTAAATCAGTCCATAAATTATATTTACTTCGAATTTTTCCGAAACAAATTTAATTTAATTTAAAATTTTTATTATCAGTAAAAAAAAAGGTGTACTGACCTTGTAATATAAATGTATATGTAAAAAAAAATAAATATTGATTAACATAAGTTATTTCATTTGTCAGGTATTTTAAACCTTGCATATATTCTTGATCTTGTTGATTTATTAAATATTAGGTAATTTAAATTATTTAAATATCATGTTATTATTTTTTTGAAAAGAAATTTGTGAGCCATTTAACAAAGGCAGAATTATATAAAAAATAATCATCAAAATAAGTATGATATAATAAAACAACAACTATTGACCAATATACTATTACTTAATATTTGAATTGAAATTATAAATAATTGTATTTAACTCAAAAACATTGTTATTTTTGTCAGGATGAATTTTATCATGTAAAGAAATTGATAAAATAAACATAGGGTGTAAATTTTAAGTATCTACGGTTATTGGTTTTTGAATTACAACAAAATAAGAAAATCGCTACAGGAGAAATCGAGTGAATATCCAATATTGTAAAAATTTGAACTTCAAACGCTCATAAAGATTTAATCTGACTTTCCGGTACACTTTTTTTTTTGATAATAGTAGATAAACTAATGATAAATTTTGTGTTAATTTTTCACCTCTTAGATTAAAAAAGAAAATTTCTTATAAATTCTAACTCAAAATAATTTGCATATTTTCGAGATTTTTACGTATTTTGTCAAAATTTAAACTTTAAATGTTTATAAAAAAAAATTGTGACTATATTTTTAATATTTTTCAACTACCATTGTAACAATATATTAGGACTCTAGTATTTAGTGAAAATTTAATGGATCTACAGTAATTTGTTTAAAAGTTACACAAAAAACCAAAACCTCGTAGAACTTTCCATTTCCCTGTTTTTCCCATTTTTTTTTCCTGGCGCTTTTGAAAATTACTGAGAATTTTAAATGTTGACCTTTTTGAAGCACCAACTAGATTTAATTTCCCATCGAACAAGATACTGAAGTTGAAAATTAAAGAATTGTTTTAACTACTTATCGTGTACACGGACAAAAAAAACACACACATCATTGTAAAATCAATACATTCATCGCTCCACTCAGAATCTAAAATGTTGATAAGATGTTTTGCTATGTATTGTAAGAGTTCAATTTTGTACATTATTTAATGTAGATTTATTGTTCCAAACTCAAATTATATTTGATACATTTTAATAAAATAAAAAAGTATACAATTATCTTATTTATAGTTAGGCAGATAGATTTTTTAGGTGCTAATTGAATAAAAAACTTTCGTAATGTTCACTGCCTATAGGTAACATTTTAAATATCATTGTTTTTATTATATTGAAAATTACTTTTTCTAACTTGACATGAGTATAATACTATAATTACGAATGTCATTGTATCATTAATATTCGAGTATAATACATACTGATTAGTTATTATACTGTCAACTAAGGCAGGTATGTTGTATACTTGTATATGTAGTTAATTCAATGATAAAAATATATAGGATCAATAAAAATACTATATTTATAACTTAAAATATTTCATTTTAATTCAAGTGTCGTGAGTAAGAATACTTTTAAATCAACAATGTTCAATTTTTTTTTCTTTCTCCCTCTAAAAAAAACTTTTAAACAATGCCACGCAGAATATATTTTTAATGAAAAATCTTACATAGGTATTTCGCACCGACCTACAATGTACATTGCATCGGAGTGTTAACATTTTAAATTGAAATTTCTGAAAGAAAATAATGACTTGGGTACACGCGGGGTACCTAATATTATACTATACCTACCTATACCAATATTATAATTCCCATTAACTAGTTTTCGTGTGCTAAAGTTAAATTATAAGTATAGTTGAAATTAAAAGTCAATGTGTGAAGAAACTATAAAATATTATATTATTGAAAAAAAAAATTTTAATTTTAATTTTGAAAGTTAAATTTTTTTTTACAATCACTATTTTACAATGTGTTTTATAAAGTATTGTACCTACAAACCTATTTAATTCAAAGACTTGGATATCAGGTCAACTATATAGTAGATTAACAACTACCTATCTCTAAGCTTGCAACTCGTTAATTTACCTATTTAAACTTAACAAGTATAAAATATAAATGCATGTGTAGCTGTGGACTTTGTATAAATAATAAATATATAGTATATACATTTTGTTTTCATTGCAAAACTACATTTTTTAAGATTTTCCATTTTTAATGACAGTATAAGCACATATTTAATATCATATTCCGAAGCAGAATATTTTTATGAATATTTCGATGCATACAATTTTATTTTATTATGTTTCATTCGAATTTCTATATATTAGTTAAATATAAATAGGTACCTACTACCTCATACCTAGTTGCTATATTTTATAAGTATTTAAAATTTAGATGAGCACTGAACAGAGTAAAGTGAAACTGGGGCACCCCGCAAAATGTTGGTCTTCCACTCCACTCATCAAAACTTTAAATTATCGGAATATTATGAAATAATAAAGTTTGTTATTATTAAAAAGTGTACAAAAAAATTATAGGAAATATAATATTTTTCAAAAATGTTGTTTTGCAATAATATTAAATTAAGTACCTAAAAAAATATTTCCAAAAAGTGAATACTTTTTAAACAATGAGTGTAGGGACTACAACTGTGGACACTTAAATTTATTAGCTTGCATATTATATAGGTACATAAATAGAACAAAAATAGAGGAATTTTACTTTATCAGTTAGTATAGCTAATATGCAATTCCATTCATTTTTGGAACATATAATTTCGTGGGTCTTGCCATATAATATGATATTATAATTTTAAGTGCTCGTAACAACATTATTTACTAGTATATTATGCGAGATATTAAAATACCGATTTGTGGTAAATATTACCTACTATATTAGGTACTACTCAGTTTCACTACAAAACAAATTATTTTGAACCATAAGCTATTGTATTTATATACCTACCAGATGATATTTTAACAAGAACATACATTAAATTGGTTTGTTTACTAATTTTGTATTAGTTTTTTATTTTTTATCTTCTATTTTTAGAGAAAAGAAATAAACATTGAAAATAAAAAAGCATTGTCAGTTAAAATACGTTTTAATAAAAATTTTCTCTTAAACAATAATAATAATTACTGCATGTAAAATATATTTTTGAAACTATGAATTCATCATTAATATGACTACCTACGCGTACATAATATATTATTTTATATTTATTAATAACATGCTGCGTATAATCAAATTACTCATTACGACTAATTGCCGAACGAAACTTTGAGTTCTTCAGTGTTCAGAAAACATACAAACTATGATAAATTATGTAAATTATTACATTATTCATGATTTAGCAAGACTTAGTAGTTAGTTCTATGTTTAATTTGTTTTTACTGAGCACGTGTGTTTGAACTATAATAAATAGTATTATTATAGACGCTTTGAGACGATTCCGGAAAGTTATTGATTTATATTTTAACTTAGTCTAATACACAATAAAAATTATAAAGTAAGTCAACATTAAAAAAAATCTGGTACATCTATTATTCAAAGAAAATTATAGCTCCTAAGAATAATTTACATGTTTTGTATTTATTTTATGTATTGTCAGTTGCCTAATTAGAAAGCAAGCACTTAGCAACATTATATTTTAACCATTACTTTGTTTTTGTTTAATAATAATTATTGTATAAGTAAGACTCCTCTTAATGGTAATCCATTTGATGTCTCAATAGGTTTTATCATGAGACATTTCGAATTCCATAATTTCACATATTATTTGGTAGATACCTATATAAGACGCAACTGACCCAATATTATGGTATTTATATACATATTTTTTTTTCAATCACAGAACCTAGCTATTTGAATTGTATAGATTTAAATTTAATTTATTTTAATTCAACATTAAAAGCTGTGCAAAACACAATTTATGAGTTATATAGATACATTATATTTAATAGTTACCTATACTTAAGTCTGGTATAAATTATGTAAATTGTCACTTCACCTTTTTACGTAGGTAATACTATTGAGTACACGGATGATATATAATATAGATTGAATCTATACAGACAGTATAAATAATGGTAATACGCACGCTATTTTATAAACTTGCTGTTGTAATCATTTGAAGTGATACCATCTTTATAAACTATATATATTTATCTTTAAATTTTAATCTAATGAGTGTTCTCTGCGTAAATATATATATTATCTTGAAAATGAGCTATAAAGTTATTGACGGGGAGACACTCTGAAGGTATACCTCGAAATAATGTATTATGTATACAATAAACTAGTATACCTACATATATAAATATTAAAATGGAGGTAACACGAGAATAAGTAAACAAGTAGTATTTTCATATTTTTTTTGTTTTTATAATTCGAGTAATGTAATGTATTAATATCGATCCCTATTTTAAGACAGTTTGATTTTTCAATGTTGTACAGAACAGTCGTTTGGACATGAATAATACATGTTATACTGTTGTATATAAGTATGAGTATTTGTTCATGCCAAAATCATGTGTACCTATTCACATAGCTGTATAACCCTTAAACGTTGTGCCATTAATAACCAATAATATAACGTAGAAAAATTATATTTTAAATTACTATGCAATGTTACTAAAATGTATTAAAATAGGAAAATAAATAATAATGTTACTCAAATATGCGTGTTTTCATATATGTTGAGCATGAACCAAGTACCCCATCACACATATTTGAATTTAACAGAGGGCGGGGGTAATTACTAATTAATTTAATGGTATATAACTAATTACAAGTAATTAGTAATTACCCTATACTTGAAACTCGTAGTATGTGCCACAGTATGCATATTTTTTATTCATCAGTATTCAGTAGGTATTGATTTTTAAATTCTAAGAAGAATACAGAAAATACTGGTCTTAAAAACCAAGTACTTTTTAATCAATACGACGTATATGTGTGTGAACAATATATGTTTTAATTCAAGTATGATGAATTGATTGTAGTATTGTACTGTACGTCTGTACTCATAGCATATAGTACATTATATAGCTATAATTTTGAAGTTATGTTATAAGTTATTTATTAATATGATGAATGTAGGTAATTTAAAATCTAACGGCCACATAGTTACCGAGGATTATCTAAATAAAAAAAATGTATTATTTTAGACAAAGCTACGAGTTGAAAGACAATAATCGTTAATATAGGTTTCAAAAATTTGTGTAGGGAATATTTACAATATTTAGATTCTAATATATTTGTTTATTAAAAATTGAAAATATTTTTCTTTTTGGTAGGTATACATAAATTTAAATTAATTAATACAATTAATAACTCATTAAAATTAATTTTAAAAAGTTTTTTTACATAATTGTTTTATTAAAAGGTAATAACTATATGTATAACAATGAGTAAGTATTCAAATTTATAATTAAACTTCTACAAAACAAATCCAATTAATTGATTCCGATTTGTATTGTTTACTAAAATAGTAAAATAACATTCAAATATAATAAATATAAGAGTTCTCTCGCAAACCACTATATTTACGTTGTCATTTAAAAGTTGGGTAATAATTATTGTTTAAAAAGATTTACTGTGTACATACAGAGTATAGACTAATTTTTATTAAATGTATTAATAAATTAATTAATCATAATAAGTGTATAGTGTGAAAGTGGAAACTCGTACAAAAGTTTGACAGTGCTTGTTAACCGTTAAGTATTATCGAATAAAAGTTTTTAAGTAATACAAATGTTTGAAAACTTGTATAATTGATTTAGTAGATGGGATATAAGTATATTATTATTATTTATTAGGTATATTTGTGAATAGTGTGTACGGAGGTATAAAAATAAACTTTCAAATAAAAACACATTTTTTTGGTCTTTACATAAGTATAGGATCACTTAGAATCGTTCAGAAAATTAGTGATATTCTATTGGCTCATTATTATTATGTAACTTATGAATTTTATCCAAGTTAAGTATTCCAATAATTATTAAGAAAGTATCTTTTAAGTATTATATGAGTTTTATTATGGTTTTTCATTTTTACAGTTGTAAGTACTAATCAAAATAATTAAATGTTAACATTTTTGGAACTCAAAATAGACTGTTGCGTTAATTTGTTACATCTTCTTTTTTAACATATTTTTTAGTGTGGAATGTGGAATGTGTTGATTTTATAGTAATGTTTTTTTAATGTTTGTTTTGTATGCTATCATTTTTTTTGAGCGGAAGAAGTGCTTGACACTTTGCAGGTAGTCCAACTGTTGGATTTGAAATTGTATCTAGTTGGTATTTTATCGGCATTTCAAAAATTGCTAAACAAACAAAAATCTAACAATAGCTCAGAAAGTAATAACCTTTTAGATATAAAATGTTTATTAATTATTATTAAATAAGTATGCGTTGAAAAGTTAATGGTTTTTTTTTTTATACAATTTTAAATTGTTTACTTACTTGAATAATAATACAAATAATAAGGATAAGTAGCCAATATCATATTCAAACATTTAAATTAATTAGTACAATAAATGTTCAAACCATCACTCTTAATTCTTAAATTATTTCATCTAAGCAATATATAAAATAAATGTGCATAATATTTGGTCTCATGTCTCAACCACAGTAACCTTTCTGTCATTATATTTAGTATTTGAAATAAATTAAATGAATATTAACTATTAAGTATATTTTTGAATTGTGGATATGAATTATTCCATAATTGTGTTTACTAAAAATGATTTATTTATCTATGTGTGAATTTTAAGTTTTAACTAGTTTGACTCATTGATATTATACAGTATATCAATATAGTATATTAAATACTCACATATTTTTAAAAATGAAACTAGGTACAATTAAAAATCAATATGGTATACCAAAAAACTCTGCCCATTATCTAAAATTTAATTAGAAGAAACTTTCGTATATCCATGTAAGCCATATAAGTTATAAAATGTATCTAAAAATAAAATATATATATGTAATTTAACTAACAAAAGTTAATACATTTTTGTACTAAATAGCAAAAGTGGTTAAAAAAAAATGTATGGGTCAATATTACAATATTGTTTTTAATTTTTAAACTGTCATAACTATTATATAGCATTAATAAATCAATGAAATTGAAAAAATATATAATTAACTGTTACCGGATAATATCATTTTCATAAACTTCGTGTGGAAATATACAACTATACAAATAGTAATTATGATAATCTAAACATGCGTTGATTCGGGGTAGTTTTTGTAACATCAACTGTTCAACAAGCTTATAACGATTAAACGATGTGAGGATAAGCTTTTAAATATAGGGATTTTTAAATATAAACATTTTTTCCACTAGGTGTTTAATTCCAGCGAATTATTAATAAACATTTTTATGTTTAATTAAAAACTTATATTATATGTGTAGGTACATTATGTACACATAATATACAGGGCTAGGTGTATCAAGGAAGACCTGACAAAAAAAAAAAAAAATGATGTTACTTAAACGAATGACAAAAATTGTGAAAATTATATGGTTAACAAATAATTCAAAAAATATACTCATATTAAGAAAATCCCAAAAATAATATTTTGAAAAAAGTTATTACTTATACGTTCTAAATTAATTTACTCAAAAAAATATTGATATTTAATCAATTAAATACTTTAATGATTAACTAAGAACAGAGGAGTTTATATTATTTATCTGAAAGTAAAAGTGTATATCCTGAACTATTGAAAATGTATCTACTCTAAACATGTAAAAACAACGTTCGTACTTGCATTGGAATTATCGTTTTTCTAAAACATTTTATTAGTTATGCGCTTAAAAAGTTCTTAAATCATAATTCATAATTATACTTTAAATCTTAACGAATTATAGTTAGTCAACAGTTTGTACTATATAAGCAGTAATTGTTTGGATTAAAATATACTCGTACATAATATAAATCACCTATTTAAAATATCGTCTCGACGATGTAAATCTAGTTATATGCGGTTATTTGTACTTAAATGTATAATGACTGTAAATTAATTGTTTTACGATAAATATTTCGATTTGTTTCTATAAATGTACCGTTTAATTACAAACGTCCCAATAAGACGTGGTGCATAGAATACGGCTTCTATAATTATTATTATAGTAATAGTTGATTCTTATTTAACGATAAAAAATATTATAATCACAGGCCATGATACGATCCATAATGGATAAAGTAAAAAAAGATGATTATTATTACATAGACTTTAACGTTTTAACAAATTATACTCATGTCTTTTTTATATTTTTTTATTATGTATTACGGATTGTGCAGGTGAAGGTATTCAAACGGTATATTTTAGGATATTATGTTCCCATACCTACAGATATATCTATATATAATATATGTATATATTATATAGGTATATATATATATATAAATAATATGTAAATCGTGACGTATTTTACATTTTTACCGCGTAAAAATGAGCGAGACGAAAAAAATTCCTTGCTGGATCGTCATTGACCCGCATTCGCCCTTAAAGTTGGATAGACATAGGGATGAGTTATTAGAAAAAGAAAAAAAAATTTAAATCATCATATTATTAATTTTCAACGCCGAATAACATTATATGGACGTCAGAGCAAATGTCGGGGATGACTTGACGATATGTCTATGATATACCTACGCGTTATGTGCGCACGTATACAATATATATTAATACAATAACGACGTGTATAATATAGGTATATCGCCGAAACATTATAATATTATACGACCTATGTTATATAATATTATACAAAATGATATTACTATTTATGCTGACGAACCCTTGTATGCAAAGGGGTGTGGGGGGGGGACGTCGGTTTTGGCTTACCTTGGCCGGGCCGTGTGCCGTTGTAAGACCGCTGCATAATGACGACGACGACGACGACGGCGACGATGACGACGACGACGGGACACCGGCGATTACATAAGTGCTACTATAAATAGGCAGTAATAGTGTGCTCCGATATGTAGTCTACATCAATGTTTTGCAGCGGCTTTGGTCATGGTATATACCCCGAGCTCTGCCCGTGCAACAGATGGCCCCGCCGGGGCTCCTGGTCGCCGTGGCAACGGCTATTACAGGTGAGATGTTGCCCAGCAACCGGTGCCCAAAAATCCGGGCAAAACCAATGGCCCACATTCGTTAATCAATTGTCTCACCTTATCCGCCGACTTTTCTTCTCGCCGCGCGCGCTTTGCCGCCGCGGCTGCCGCGCGTAGTAGTGCTCTGTTGCTGTCGCTGTTGCTGCACGCGCGCGTATACCGCGCGCCGACACTGCTGCGGCACGCGCGTACAATACCTGTGTTAAACATCGACCCCTCGAATATAAAAGACAGTAACCGGGTATATAGTATATACCGTAGGTCTGTATAAGTCCTGCAGTGCGTATACGACGTGTTATTGTATTGCATAGGTATATATATATATATATATATTATTGTTCTGCATTGTGTATAATATAATATTATATTATATGTACAATCACGGCGCGAGTTATGACCTGCACCGTTTCGATCGATTTACAATAATATATATATACATCGAGTGTAACTGTGTGTGTGTATATACATGTATCGATTAAACATGGCGTTCGTACGACGTTTCATCTCGTTTGGGGGTTTAGAGTATTTTCATCCACTGACCCCCCCCCCCCCCCCTACACCAACGACAGTCGTAAAACCGACGCTGTTGCTGCTCGTATAATATATATATTATATTGGATCAACAGTATATATATTGTATTATTATGCGATGAACCTAGCTAATATATATCATTATATATAGGTTATAACTTATATACGTATATTATGTATACGAATAGTGTTAGGTGTTACGGCGCTTTTGTCGGGCAAACCTATTTATATTGTTTTGTCCTGATTGGAAAATTTAAAATTATTGTCGTATAATATATGCCGCGGTCGTATATATATTATAATACAGGAACAACGCGATTGAATTTATCGAAAGTATAGCACGGAGGGAGCCTAGACAGTCGACATAATCGATAAGCACTTTTTTATACGTAGGTGTACCTACATTCATTTGTTTAACAGCTAAATGAATGTGTTTTTTAAAATATTATTTTTACACAGTTAATTTAAGTCATTATCATAGTTAATTAGTACCTTAGAACCTATAATAGTATTAACTGTAGTTTAGGTGAGCGGAGTGGAAGCAAAATGTTGGTTTTGACTACTCCGCTCACCATTTAAGTTTTAAACACGTATAACTAGTTAACATAAATTACTGGTTAAATATTCGATTTGTATGTACAGAAATGGTGAGAAAAATAATATATGCTTTGATTATTATGAAATTAAAAATGTATGTTATTGCCATTAAAAAAATAAAGAAATAGGTTATTAAATTGTAAAAATGAAAAATAGAAAAAAGGTCGTGTTTTAATGACTGAAAATTATGTAAAATAAATTTTAAAAAAAATTACACCACTTTAACCAATAAAATACACACTGTACAGTGTACATACAGTGATAAAATATCATTTTACGTGTATATACCGACCACATAGGATCTTATCAGACTTCATAATAAACACGTATATTATTAATTATTATATAATATTGCACACCGTGTGCGCTGTTATTAATTAACTATTATTATTTTGACTTACGAGTGTTCATTATATACTGACAAGTCGTCATGACCGTATATTTTATATAGATTAATTAACCTCAGGCCACATAGTCCACATAATGATTTCTTAAACTGTCTCTGAAATGTCTACCCTCGACTTCGTAAAAGTTGCGTTTAACACGCCTGAATTATAAATGGTATAAATTCTCTGCAGGTATGCGGTCGTAGTTATCGTAAAATGCCAAAATAGATGCCTTTTATTAACAATTACAGTACAAATTAAAAGGAAGTCGATGGACTGGGATTTTCGGGGCTCGAAAGTTGATTGCACGGGCTATCGAGAAAAAATAAATCAGTAAAATATGTTCAGACTTATATCGTGACGAATTCTCGCTTCTCAATATCATTATTCATTATTTACTGATGTAAAAACTCAAAACCACCACAGCATTATACTAATTACTTATATATTAAATTTTTAAATACATCTATATGTTTCGACATTCACTACCTATCTAGATATGGTCGATCGTCGATCAGTTGTATAAAATAAAACAAAACTAATCAATTTGGTACCTATAACACAATAATAAACATCATGTTATGTATTGCTGTTTTGATATTATTCGGTAATAGTACAATTTCGTTTTATATATTTTTGTGTGATGGTTAATTAATCATGTGATATAATTTATATCAGATTAATTTTAAACTCGTGATGTCAACACAAATGTCAAAATGTTGGGACCCGAAGAGGTCGGGGGCGGGATGTGATCGCATCACAGCATCCATTGTCTGTTCGCCAATGCTTTTAGTAGTATGAATAATAGTCAGTTCTGCATAATCCAATTTTGTTTAATATAATAATATGTAACTATAAACTATTGCTCAAATTATTTATTTTTATTCGAAGAAATTAATAAAATATTTTTTGAACGTAATAATATCATTTAAATTTGATAATCGTTTACATTTTGAGTATATAATTATTACTAATACATAATTTTTATTTTTGCTATATATGAGTATGAAGCTGCGTAAATATTAAATATATTAATTCGATGGCTTTGGCTTTAAAATTTCAATTGCAGTTCGGGTAACAAATATTATAATGACTATCTCATTGCATAATTATTATATCATTATCATATTATACCTACATATCTACAACAAAACTCTTTTTCTTAAATATTTTATTTCCATTTAATTTTTGTAAACTATACTAGTATATATTATGTGAACCAATTTATTCCATTGATATTCATTATAGATTTTATTTTTAATATTTTTTTTGAAAATTTGAGGGAAGACTTTTAAAACAATATTAAACATATTGATTTAGTACAAATTTCTATTATAGATATTATTTGTAGGGTTTTAAATCGTCGATATACCATATTTTGTTTAAAATTTACATATATAAGTGTATAACTTTATGACTTTATGAGTGGGTTTTTAAAAATCAAAATAATACTTACTGTGGAATTTAAAATTTTGTCTTTTTAAAGTAACTAAATTGAACATTCAATTTTTAATTAATTTTTCAAGTTTTCAATAAATATGGAAATATCACATTTTTAACGATAAGAAAATCAAAGAATCATTTATTTGAGCTTAAGCCAAAATAACTCTTAAAAAAATAGAGGTATAACATATTATATAATCGCGTCAATGATAGATACACATGATACAATGCAAATAAACAATAATTACATTTTAGTATTTTACAGTGTTAATAGGTAAATAGGTACCTAAATAGTACATTCGTACAACCATACTAGAATGCACATCTCATAATAAATATATATTTGCATTTCTTATTGTTGTTATACTTTTGAAAGCAATACCTAATCATTAAATAAATATCATATTCAAAAAACTATTTCTATCTCGGTTTACTCTTGGTTTACTTCGGAGTCAGTACACAACGTTGACGCATATAAATAGAGTACCTAATTGTTTTAAAGGTAAACATTAGAGATCGGATTTTGTAGCACTATAAAACTATAAAAGATGCACTCAAAATGAATCTAAATACCTAAAATCCTAAAAAAAAAAAACACCTAAACTATATTTTTAATCGGCCCCAAAAAATAATAATATATTAGACGTGTACCCGTTTTGTTTTATTATTATTTAATATATGAGTATATAATTGTACCTATAACAGGTTACAGCTAGTTAATTTAATGTTCTAAATTATAATATATAAAAAAAATAAAAATACTTTTATTTATTTATTATAATATTTTTAATATTTAAATATTAAAATATACACATTTAAAAATGTATCTTCCTCACTGCACACATATTCATGGATTTGATTACGTGTAATCTGTGGAATAATTAAAGACATTATGATATAAAAAAAACTGTATAAGGGTAATTTTTTTAAATATTGCGTATAAGGCTTTCAAATTTCAAGTGCTATTAGCAAAAAGAAACGAGCAAATATGAGCAATTCATGATGATATTTTTGTAATCAGTAGATTGATGGTGTCGATATCGTCATTCGTCTTGTAACTCGATGAAAGAAATAATTAAATTTGTTTGTTTATGAAAGCGTTTAGGTTTGTTACCGTATAGGATTTATATCATTGTACATTTAAATTACCACATACCTGCGGCCTACTGGTTAATAACAATCATATCTTCATAATCGGGTCATGTATCTTATTCGGACATAAATAAATTGATAAACACCTCAATTTTATTTAATTTTATTTGTTGTAGGAAAATAAAATTAGATGATGATAATTTAAAAATATAATGTTTTGTATACTTGAATTATTCTTTTTAAGTAAACCTAATAATATTTTGTCTTATAATTATAATTCATGCTCTACCACTGATCTCGTGCTCGAATACACTTCGTTGTAACTTTAACATACCGTCCCAAACACGCACTACTCGAATCAAAGATTTTATTTTTAAGATAAACCATTTATTTAAAACAATACGATATACATAATTAAATAGATTGGTTTATCTACCTTGTGAAAGTATAGCTATTGTTTTAAATGTAAAGAGTTATTGTATAATACTGAAATATTAAACTATAACCACGTAGGTAGGTATATAAAAGTACGTTTGACAAAAATAGTTTACTTCATAAATTATAAATTACGAATAATTTTTTTAATAATTATAACTACATTTTGTGTTCTCAAGTTTATTTAAAGGTCTTTATTAATATGTACAAGATGTAGATTTTACATACTTAGTTACAAAATTGAAAATCATATAATACATACATTTCACGTTACAAATTGTTCAAGCCTGGAAACTGTGTATTATTACATAACAAAAAAAACATAAAGGCTGTTTTATCATAATTTATTGTATAAATTGATTTAGGGGGGGACGGAGTGGCCGAGCGGACTAAGGCGTCGGCTGCGACGCAGTCGGCCCGAGTTCGATTCCTCGGCCATGGGCGGCATTTTTCTTCGGACAAGTCACGGAGTCCGGAGTACAAGTGCCGCCATCCCCCACCCGGGCATGGCAGATACCTACGGGTGCCCACTTTAAAATCTGCCAAAAACCACACACACGTGTTTACCAACCAACAGTATCCTCCCCTACAAATAAAACAAACAAACAGCTAATGGCCATAGTTGTCGGGCTTAATGACCAATTAAAAAAAAAAAAAAATTGATTTAATTCAGAATATGCTTTGATGATATGCACCGAATTTCGTTTATTATCTAAAAAAATATGTGTCATCTGCATAAGTAACTATTGAACCATTCATTTAAAAATCACATAAACTGTTTACGTAAAAAATTAACAAAACTAACCCAAGTAAGCTCTATTATCATACAACCTTGGGGTACACCACAGTTTATTCGATACTGACGATACTTATTAGTTATTATTACCTTTAGTAAATAACGTTTAAATCACCTTTTGAGTTCTCACTTATTTAAAACTATCTTTTATAATTTCTAAACCAGACTAACCTTCTATGGTCTATGGCAGGGGTCGGAAATTAGTTTCTTATGAAATCCGTATGATTAAAAAAAAAAAAATCTGTCAGGAAATTTTTTTTTATTTATCAACTTTTTCTGGGATTATCCGAGAGAAATAATAAAAAAAGAAATCATCGTTAAAGTCAAATATGTCTGGTGAACCATTTATTTCCCCCTGCACAGTCCGGATTCGGACCACAGGTTAGGTACCTATTTCCGACCCCGGGTCTACGAAATCAAAAGCTTTAAAAAAATCTAAACAAACTACAGTTGTTTTATTACTACAGTTAAGTGTATCGTTAATAAATTTAGATACACTGCAGTATAATACATCTATTGTTTTTAGTACCGGTCTAATCCTATAATATTGATTTTTTGAAAGAAGTTTATTATTTTCTAATAAGATTATTATTAATATTGATTTAACAATTTATTCTAGTATCTTAGCGAAACTGCAAATTGTCGATATTGGTCTAAACCAAAAATTAAGGAAAAAATAAGATTTTTACGCAAAACAAATTTTTGAAAAAATTGATAATGTAATAGAAGATACAATGATAAGTTGATGTTAGTGAAAATTGAAAAAATATTTGAGTGTAAATCCACAATTCTCTTTTATGAGCGTCTGAAGTTAAAATGTTAACAAAATTCATCAAAATCACAAAAATTTAAAAATTATTTCAAGTTAGAAATTCGTAAACATTTTTCTCGGAAGCTTTGCAAATGTAATATATGACTTGCCTTAAGTATTGCTACATTAAAAAAAAAAAGTCTATGGAAAGTCAAATTATTTTTTTACGTGCTTTTGAAGCTAGACATTGAATATTGACTCATAAATTAACAAATTCTCAAACAACGATTATCTTATTTTGTCGTTATTCAAAAACTGATAACCGTAGGTACTTAAAATTTTCATAAAATGTTTATTTTATAATTTTCTATACATGATGAAATTTTCAAAATATTTCGACTGGTTTTACATTATTTATAGACATTTGAAATTTTCAATTGTTTTAGTTTTTATTCTGTTAATATCAATAAAGTGTTATTCGTTGAGTCAAAAAGCTTGAAAATGTAATACGAGGTTAATTATATAAGTGTTTATAATATCAATTGATAAATATTAAAGATCCATTTTTGCACAACCACCATTTTTTTTATAAGTATTTAGAGTTCAAACTTTGTCAAAATGTATCAAAATCTCGAAAGTTATTAATTATTGTAATTAAAAAATGTTCAATTTTTATAGTTGAGGATTGACAATTTAAAACGAAGATTCTCATAAAATAGTTCATACTGTAACCAAAAAATCTAAAAAAAAAATGCACAGTTATTTTTTACAGACATTTTAAATTAAAATTTGCACGAAATTACATATTAAAACTAAAAATAATCATTTTTGTTGCAAGCTAATAACCTAGTAGTTGATGTTGTACCTACCATGAACATAAAATAAAAATAAAAAAATAAATATTATTCAGGTATATGAAATTTTTAGAATATATTATTATTTATTATATTATATTATGTATACACACAACGATATTTTCAAGTGTAATTTTTTTGGCAAAATAAATTGTATCTACTGTTGTACTAATGCCCAATAGTAAAATAAATTACTTAAATCATAATAATATCGTCAAAAACACTTAGTAATATTATAGGCTGACGGACCATCTTCGCTCAGAATCGTTTTTCGTATTCAATGATTTTATATAATTTAATTCAAATCTAACACCATAATTTACAGTGACCCACTTGTTATACCTATACTGTACAGCAGACATCCACTTAACCGATTTTGTTTCCAAGTTTTTAGAACATTTTTCATAATTTATTCTTGAAGTGAACGTAAGTTGTAGTAAAAAAATATGTTAGTGTAATTAAAACTCACAAATTTTTAAAGGTGTAAAGTGGTCTGATAGCGGTCTGATAGTGTTGAACGTGTTAGACATATAGTAGATATGCAATATCGACCATCGTTTTCATATCTAAAAATTATTAAAGAGGCTTTAATAATACTTCCATTTTAGTATCTTAGTAGTATTTTAAAGTGTCTTATGAAAAAAAAGCATTATTGTACACAGGTTCGTAGGGGGCATTGAAGGATAAATCCTCTCGCTGGATAATATGTTATGCGAGAAGCAGCCCCTTACAGGGACCTTTTTTTGATACATCCAACTCATTTAAAATGTCTGCACATACTTCTGAGCTTGTACACGTTTTCACTATATCATTTTTTTAACTTTAAGAAATATATTTGTAAATACATTTTAAAAGTACATATTTTATGATTTTTTAGTCATTTTTGCATTTTTTTCAGGGCCATTTCTTTGATTATTCAGGGTATTAAATTCAGGGTAATAAATTATAATTTATAACCAACATCGTACACTGTATTATTATTTATTATTATATAATACTTCACGACAAGCATCAATATCATCAATCTTTATCATTGTAATTTCATTTGGTATATAAATATTAAATCTATAACAATTTACTCTATTGACCATTCAAATTATTATTTTTTGCTATCGTTTACCAGCACTAGAAGACTTATCCTAATGATTAGGTACCTATATACATTTTTACTCCAATAATACTATACACTGGGCGGCTGGCGATTGCTCATTGGTAAACTCGCAGTAAGTTGGTACTAGGTAAATCATAATGATCTATATAACATTTGAGTCCTTTCCATTCCAAATATTTTTAAATTAAAAATGTGCATTTTAGCAAAGATCTGTGAATATAAATGGTTTGACCGACGGATCGATGTATTAAATAAAAATAATATGTGAGGTATGGGGGGACAAAAAATAACAGATACAGATTAAAGCTACAATAACTGCAGAAAAAAGTACCAAATATATTGTAGGTGCTGTGGATTCATAAAAAAGTTTTCATATTAAATACTATTTTCATTTTGATTTGTATTCCACATTGACCATAGCGAATAATCAGCTAAAAATTGTATTATCTCGAATTGAAATCCGCATCGAGATGATATATTATGTAAAAAAACAAATTTATAACATCTTTAAATCATCGTGATTTGAATCAACATTACCCTTTACACTCGTATTTAAAAGTTCAAATGCTCGTTAATCTTTTTTGATGTATACCTATCGCATGGATATACGTTTTTTAAGCTTAGGTATATCGTGTCTTCGAATCTTTAATACATTTATTTCGCTAAAAATTGTGTGGTCTCTACGGGGGCTTATAATTTATATTTTTATAAGTACCTACCTATCAAAAAAAAATCATAAAAATGTATGTTTAAAATAATTGTCATCACATTTAGCCATTTAGGTATTATATCACACTTTTTTTCGTAACTATATACTACATTACTAACTGTTGATACATTTGACACTAATTTCTTGAAAACTATTCGAAAATTTAAGAACTAAATCGTCTGGTACAACATATTCTTGAAACTTTTTTTTTTATGTTTTCAATATGATTAATGTTACATATAGTTACACCTGTTAATACTTAATTGTGGTAGATAGTTTAAAATAATAATAGTATTATTATAACATATAAATTAAAATGGATATCATTTTTTAATTTTCTTAATAGTTTCTCTATAGAATATGTTCGATACAAATTAATGCATTTAATATTTATAATAAATAATAATACATTATATGGCTATCCTGCGCTGGGGTGAGCGACGAGAGAAGAGTAACCAACTTTTGGGTTCAGGTGTATTATGTCCGCCTTTTTTAATAATAAACACTTAACTCTTAAGAGCTTTTGTTAATGAATTATTATCATATAAATCATAGGAATTACAAATTTCTATGTTCTATATAAAATATATATGTACACATATTTTTTACACTCAATAATTGATAAGTTTTATTAAAATTTAAAAACACATTTTTATATAAAATAACATGTATTGTAATCAGTGTTCGGATTAGATAAGTAGTTTTTTATCTAGATAAAGATAATGCAACTCTAATGTATCTAGATAGATATAAAAGATAACTTATCTCATATTTATCTAGATAAAAAAAGACACAATTTTTTTTTTTAATGGGTTTTAAATTTAGGTATATTTCAGTTGGGCACTAGGAACATAATAATAATAATGATATAAATAAAAAATAATTACATTATTTATAAACCATAAACTTGGTTAGAGAATCTGTATAAATATTTAAAATGCGTTTGTACAATTTCGCAATTTTTATCAATAAAAAATGTATCTCGATGAATTCATTTAGATTAGTAAAAAAATTATCTAAGATCAACGTTTAGATACCTTGTAACTACTTATCTAGATAAGATAAAAAATGAACAAATAATTATCTAGATAAGTCCGTACACTGATTATAATGAAATTATATTTTGTCCTATGCGACAAGTCGAAAGATCTATAGTCAGTTTTTTACTTTTTACATATCGAAAAACCAAATTTTCATGTATGAGTGTACCTACTGTGTTAATTGCTTTATTGATATTCAGTAAATTACAAAATCAATAGTTATAAGTTTATAACTGAACAAAATATTTCAAATTTGTATAGTTAAAAATGTATGGTAAAATAGTTACCTAACAATTTATTTAAACAATATAGTATCGTATTTAGATCTTTAAATAAAAATTTAATAAAAAAACAAAAAAAGATTTTCCAATAATAATTTTTACCAATCGTGATTTATTGTGGTCGTTATGTCATAAAAATTAAATTTCTTATAATAAGCACTGTTCATGAATTTAATCTACGCGTGTTAATTATATATCTATTATTAATAGTCATATTGGTAGAACACAAATAATGTTTGTGAAGAATTGCAATATGGTTCATTTCTACCCGAAATAGAACTCAATTTAAACAGGTACGTATATACATAGTTATGGGGAAAGTTTACAACCAATGAAACAACTGAAAGATGAATATGCGCATTTTACTCACAATCACGCGGGACATTCAACTGTTATTGTGGCATAGTCATTCGCGAACTCCGTAGTCACAGGTAAGCACATTTTAACTTACTGTATATATTTTAGAACTTATAAATTCTGATGAATGATTATTTTGTTTAGCACCTATTTATAATTTCACTTCTACATTTTGTTTCACATATTAAAGTTGTTTCATTAATTTAAATGTATTACATATTTGAGACGAGTACTCACTTTATATATTTTTAATTTGTTGGTAAAATGTCCGCGTTGTACTCATATTCATAAATCGGGATTTTAATTCAATAAATATAACAAATATATTAGTTTTATTTTGAACTGTTTCAGCACCACATAAATACATACTTTAAGTGAATAGTATAAGGATTCACATTATTGTTTGTAAGTTAATGATATGATAAATATATGCATGTAATTTAAAAAAAAACGAATCAAACACTTTTATTATATTTATAAATCAAATTTATTTTATTAATTTAACAAAAAATATATATATATAATTTAAACATATCACAATTAAACTGCTTTGTTCATTTTTAATTAGTTTTTGAAAAATATTATAGTAATTAAGTTAATAGTATTTATTATATTAACATAAAGGTATTATAAATATACATTATTCATAGATACATTTTTTTAGATAATTTTTTATAAATACTTATCAGTTTAAAAAATTAAATATTTAATTTTTTTTTTTTTTTTATTAAGATTAAAAGCTTTGACAGCGGAGGTCATTAGACTTATATATGATTTAAAAAAATTATGATTTAAATTTTTATTATTCTAATATTTTGTAATTGTTTAATAAATATATTACTAATCTGTATAGGAACACATTATATAATTACTAAAATTCCTATACTATAAGACTATGTTAAGTACTAACTATAAACTTATATATATATATACTTAAATATATTGTATGGAATATCAATTGTTGCTAAACAATAATTTCTAATTACACAATTTTGAAGTTTCTTCGATTTCAAATTATATATATTGTTTATTTTTTTTTTTAATTATCTATGAAAAAATTTATTGGTTTTCATACCTAACTAATTTGATTTTTTTATTTACAAAATATAATATTTAACCTTTTGGAAGTTCGATTCTTACTAGATATATAATATTTATATTATTGAAGTTGAAATGTTGGTCATTAAAACCAATAGTTGATCCTTTAACTACCTACTTAATCCAGACAAAAGGTCTGCGAAATATGGTGTACACGTTTCTTAAAGATTTGCTAACTCATCATTAAACACAAAAAACATCACGAGTAGACGAAGATCGTATAAAATCAACAAAGGTATATAAATCCACTACAAGAGCACTCGAAAAAAGTTCAATAGGAGAAAAGAAAGTCAGGTGCTCCTTGCTTAACCCTCGAGTACGCCGGAATTGTGAATTTTGATTAAAAAGTTACCAAATTACAATATACAAGTTTACAGATTATGGTCATGGGTTTGCTATAAATTTACCATTTATTCGAATCGAACTGCATGTATAATATAACAATAAATATATAATATACATGCAATTCAATATAGTATACTGAATATATTATATATGTGTATAAATTCTTCAAACTTGTTGAAGATTTAATAATGTTACAGTACAACATAGTAACCTATATGGCTATATTAAACTATGTTATTTGTCATGTATTATATAGAAATCGTATATTATACACGGGAATCAAATATTATTATGAATCCAATTGTATGTAACAAATTGATAAAAGTTTTTTTCTTTTTACCATAGTTGGCACAGACAATTACACTATTATTGTGAATTACACATATTAATATATTTTGAGGTTTTAATCTTTCCTGTTATTGTTGTGCTTTTGTAAAAATGTATTTTCTAAATCTAAAATAAGCGTAGTAAAGTTACATTATTTAAACTTCGTGGTCGGTTGACACTCGACACTTCTGCTGTTTCAACAGTCGTTATCTTTGGTCATTGCTAATGTGGATCAATATTATAGAAACCAATTTTAAGATTTTTTGTCGAAATAAATAGCTACCTATAAGGTACTCACTGATATTTCATTAGAAAAAAGATTTTTTAATATCGGTCTGGTGATCTGGATTAGTTGAATTTACTATAACCACGTGTTAGGACAAAAATGTGTAGGTATACATAATAATATACTCCGTATCGTATACGAAATAGGTATTTATATATAAGCTATGATGTATATTATGTAAAGTGTTTGATGTTACACAATATGAAAAATTATATGTTATAAAATTAATTTTCATATTCAAACAGTAATTTTTGGAAATCATATTGGTATTGTTTAAACGTAATTTCGTTGAAACGATAAGTCTTAAACAATTATTCCCTAAAAACTAATAGAACAAAAGATATTAAGTATTAATAACTTTTTATGTTAACTATTTTTGAAAATATTTACGGTTTAGTATTATTAAAACGCAATACGTGCTATTAAAATGCCTATACAAGACGCCGTGCCGATGTTTGATTTTTTTAAAAACAACTTAACGCACTTAATAATAATTTTTCTTTGATTTTATTCAACGTTTGCTTTCTTAAGATATCGTTGTGTAAGTTATGAATACATTTTCACAAAATATTATAACCTTCTTTTTGAAAGAGAATTTTTCAATTTTCTTTTTTTTTTTAAATTTAATTGTTTACAATTTTGATAGGTATATTGATTAATACAATTATTTTAAAAGTATTATGTTTGAATTACGTTAAATTACTATAAAATAAATAACTAACAAATTGTTTTATCTATTAAATGAAACAGACAATTCAATAATAAAATATAATAATAACAAAGTATATATATACATTTTTTTTATTACAGATTAAAATAAAGAAATTATTCAAAAATGAATAGGATGACATCCAATATTCTGACTTCGTGTGATTCTAACTCATCTTATACTTTAATTACTTCCAATGGTAAGTTTTGTAAAATTCAAAGATATAACAAAAATAATTAAGCAATACAACTTAAAAATATGTATTTTCAAGTAAATAATAAAACTTTTCATATTATTTTTAATTGCTTAATTTGTAATAAATAAATATTTACATTAGTATATATTTTATATACTATAACCAATAATTATTTCTTTGACAACTTTGTTTATTTATTCGATCATATAATAATTGATATTTATTATATAAAAATTATAATTATACTATCTAATTAAATTGGGTAGGTTTTTTTTAATCAATATAAGATTTATTTAGTATTGACTATTTAGTTTCTTATATGTTGTTTCAGATAAATTCTGTAATTGGTTTTATGATGAGAAAACGTGTTGGCCAATTGCAAAAGCCAACACCAATGTATCCCAACCGTGTCCAAAAGTACAAGGATTTGACAAAATGAGTACTTACTTACTATCATATTATTTTTAAATTTAGAATGTAATGAATAACTGATTTATAGTATATATTTGTTTTCCTTTAGTGTTACCCATGTCAGAACTAATTATTAGTTTGAGTTTTAAATTCATATCCTTAATTGAATTATAATAAAACTATCAAAATTATCGAATTGTGTTAGGATTATATTACAATCTGGCCAAATATATTAAATATATTAAATTAATCCTAATTATATTTAAATTAAATGTCAGAAAGTATAGAAGGTAATAAAATCATTCATCAACAACAATGTACCTATTCACACTAAAATAATAGTACCTAATAAATGAATAAGCAATATCCACATTATTATTCAAAATCGAGAACATTTTTTCTTAAAATGTTTAAATAAGTAAAATGGCTATAAATGCTATAATCATTGATTTAACATGCTTTTTGTTTTCTATACCCAGCAATAAATAATTTTTAATTTAAATTATGTAATTATACTAAAAACCATTTCATAAAATTTTAGAGATGGCCTATAAATACTGTACAGAAAATGGAAGTTGGGAAAATGTAACAAATTTTTTTGGACCAACAGATTATAGTAGCTGTTATACTCCAGAACTAACGGAAATGTTAGAAAAACTTGGATCAGACTACGATACAAAAGTAAAAATCATATAACTTGTAGTTAATATTTAATAATAGGGTTGTTATTAAGTTATTTAAAGTTTATTTGTTTTTAAAGCGAAAACTTGACATCGCTCTTAACACTGGAGTGATTGAAGTCGTTGGGTG
This sequence comes from Metopolophium dirhodum, assembly GCF_019925205.1. Lineage (NCBI taxonomy): Eukaryota > Metazoa > Arthropoda > Insecta > Hemiptera > Aphididae > Metopolophium > Metopolophium dirhodum. Next base: position 10,875,925 of record NC_083568.1, read on the forward strand.
CCTTGTATCAATCATTTCATTGATCATATCATTATGCATTTTCATCAGGCACAAGTAAGTATAATATATAATTTTCTTCTAGAATAACATATTCGTTGTAGTGTAATTAATTGAATATGATAACACACACGCATACCTATAATATATGCATAGGTATCATTAATGATAAAACGGGCAGTCTGATTAAAGTTTTTTGTAGCCGTTATACGCACTCTAAATAATATTTATACTGGAGCTTCGATCGCCACGCTAAGGTGTCGGTACTACCATAATATATACGAGTACCTATCTACTCTAACTGCGGAATGCGGGGGTCCAACCTTTTGTAGTTGGCAGGCCAATTTATACATTTATATAAACACTGGAGGTCACCAAAAGAAAAACAATATTTTTTTTTTTAATAAACAACATGTTATCAGATTTCAGATTAATATTTTTTTTTAAATTTTTTTTTTATTTTTATTAGCTTTTAGTACAGATTAATATTTATTTAATTTGTCGGTGATATGACTACTGCTGACGTCTCCCACCGCTTTATTGTTGTTTTAAAAAAATATATATATTTGCTACCTATATGTCTTTTAAGGGAGCCAAAAAAAAAACGACCAGGACCGACCGTTCCTGTACTATAGGTAATAACTATTCAGAAGCGGACCCTCCACCCCCAAGACATATATGAGTGCAACATTTGTAACATTGATTACAAATACTATAAATACTGTAATTATAATCAATCTATTGTATTTGTGTTGTAACAAAAATGTTGCCCTCCAGAACTGTGCTCTGGATTTGTGCTTGTAACTATAAACAAAGGATTAGGAACCTCGAGTTATAGAAATCTAAGAGTGCTTCCCACATAATACAATAGTGTACCATTATAAAAAAAGTACCTACCTATATGATCCTAAGTTCTTGCACTGTAATGATGTACAAATTTGACACTATTTACGCAGCAACAAGTTTCATGTTTTCAATTCGTTAAATCACGGTCGAGTTACTGGAAAATAATACGTGGGTGTACAAAATATGTATGTCATATATACCTGTCACATATACATCTACTGAGATTTTAAATTAACTTTGGTTAGCTGAATTTTAAAAAACAGAAAAGTCACGTAACAGTAATTTAATTATCTTTAAATAGGGCTAAGATTTACTCATAAATGGTCTAGATAATGTTGCAGGCTTTCTATAATAATGAGCATCGTTTTAAATTTATGTTATAGGTAATTTTTTATCTTAAACTTTAGAATTTCCAGTTTTGGAAAAATTAAAGAAGTATTTAATATAATTAACACTGAACAGTATGATACACTACATAATAATAATATTATAACCCTTGGTATTAAATTACTAATCTATTGAGGTGGTGCTGGAACTTTATGAACTTTTCAACTGTTCTAAAATGTGTTAACCGAAAAAACGCATTAAAAAAACAAACGTTGTAAAACTAATAATAGGTTTTTCACTTGACACTTTACTTTCAATGTTATAAACTTTCAGCTCTCCACGATTTTATATAGGTATAATACGATACACCTAAGGCCTAAACATCTATATTATATTTTGAAAATTGTAAAGTATTCTTTAAATAATATTAGCTGTTAACATTATAAATTATTTATAACCAATAAATTACGTTTATGTAGTCTTGCTTTAATATTCTCAATTATGAGAATAGGTCATTATTATTTTTATAAATTAAGTATTCAATTAACTCTTTTTATTAATGCAATTATTTATTTCTGAATATTTTAATAGTTGTTTAGTTATATATTACTTTTAATTATATATAAAAAAAAATCGATTTTTATCTCACTACAGAGGTATATTGGAACAGAGGTTCAAGATACACATGAATTTATTTGTTGCTTTATCACTACAAATGTTCATCAAATTAATTTTAAACATTGATAAACTGGATTTATTCAAAACTAAAAAAGATCTATCGAATGTAACTTGTCTTGTGGACTGTAATAACCAGATCCGTTTAGTGAAAGATGATGACAATAATTGGTTTTTTGGAATTATGTACACGGTAAGTTTTAAAAATATACTAATAATTTATACTTATTATTTAATTAAAATTATACAATAATATCGATGGATTCTTTTAGCCAATCATTTGTGAAGGTAGTCAAGTCATATTGGAGTGGTCTAAAACTGCCAGTTTTATGTGGATGTACAACGAAGGAGTATATCTATATAGAATAATAAAATCTAGAGTCTTAAGAATAAATTCAATAAATTTTCGAATGTATCTATTTGGTTGGGGTTTACCAGCTTTGATGACTTCTGTATGGTTATTAGTAACAATGGTTTACTACAAAAAATCATCTAGTGTCTGTTGGTGGGGCTACAGTTTGTTACCCTTTTTTTGGATCCTTGAAGGACCCCGCATGATAATTCTCGTAGTAAGTTATTTAAGTCGTTAGTGGCTCATATGTCAACACTTATTATTAACTTGATTAAAATTTATTTTATTTTACACTTTTTTATACTAGGTAAATTTAATAATATTAATCATCGTATTGAGAGAGCTGTTGAAGAAAATTAAATCAAAATTATCACCGTCAAATGAGTTGGATATCATAAGGTACTATTATTTTTACACTAACTTTAATATGATTAGACAAACTATCAATTTTTAAATGTCTACAACATTTTGCACATGTTTTTATATATAGCTCTATATAATTCATCAAAAGAATCATTTAATCACATAATATTCAGGAAATGAGCAACATGTTCACTTAACAATCAATTGAAAATGTAGAACCATTATAGTACCGTTTTGCCGAAATATTTAGTATATATATAATATATAGGTAATTAAGTTTTGTATGAAATAATAATTATGAATATTATAAAGGATTTGTAATCTGTACTCATTAAATAAAACTCTTTATTAAATATCTTAATTTTATTCTTTAAAATGTAAGCAGTTCTTCAAGAAACAAGGATTTTTAAAAAAAAACATTATATATTATAATTTTAAATTAGGTACTACCAAACGCATTAAAGTTTACATAATTACTTACCTTATAATTTATATTTTACAATTATATTATCGGCAACAGTTTTAATGATTAAAGGTAATAGCAGTTAGCTATACAGAATAATAACGTCACTACTTACCTTTTTAATATTAAAATATGACAATTATATTAAGAATAATTTCAAAGACAGAATAATGACATTTAAATCGAAATTTTGTCGTAATGCTTTATTTATTTTCTGTATATTAATGTTAATTTTGTTTTGTGTACTAGAAAAGTATCCAAAGCAGCCATAGCTCTTGTCCCTTTACTTGGGATCACAAACTTTATATTAGTTATAATACCTGAACCACATTCGAAAAGTCCTGAATTATTTGCTTACTGGTCATATTCCGCACATATATTACACTCGTTCCAGGGCTTAATGGTGTCAATATTATATTGTTTTATGAATAAAGAAGTAAGTATTTTAAAACATAAGAAAAATAATAGGTATCTACTTAACTATATAGGCTTAATATAACTCTATGTTTTGATAACAAATTATTTACACAATACCTAAATCATAATAAATAAGATTCACAATTAAAATATCTTTTTAACATAATTAGTAAATAAATTATCGACTTGACTTTTCCATTTACTTTTAATATTATGTGATGTTGTATGTAATGCATAGAACATAACTGGTTAAATATTGAAAATGTTTTTTGTATACTGTATATTTTATATCTAATACTATAACATAATTGTCAAGCTATTAAGGGTTTCAAAACTGGCTATTTATTCAGGTGGAAAATTCAGTCAATTTCTAGTTCTGTCGTGAGGTGAACATGCGGAAAAAATAAAACCATATCAACGATAAAAAAATACTATATATGATAAACTATCATACCTAGGTACTTCGTAAAATAGTCGAATTTTGATAATTCGATCCAGATGATCCTGGTCAAATTGATTTTTCAGATTGTTGACGCCAGACAAATACATTTCAAAATACTCGAATTTTTTTGATTAGTGACTTTATTATTTCACAAGTCTTTGTGTTAAAAACGTGTTGGCTTTCATGCCCTTAAACTAAAACCTAATAAACAAAACCAAAAATGTAGTTAAACATGATACCGAAATACATTTTAAATATAAATACAATTAAATTTCAGAATAAATAAGTTTGATATTGCACGTTGCATGCATACCATATATTATACACATGGTACATATTATGATGATTATAATGTGTAGGTTTCAAAATAGTATAGGTACGTCATAATTAATGGAATAAAAACGATATAAATCTTGAACGAAATATCTTCGTATTTGTATTATAGCTATAGCTATACTGCCTGTCTGCGTGTCGGCGTGTCTGCGTACATAAAGATTGTATAAATGTAATATGATCACAGATCAATACATATAACAATATTATTGTTATTATCGTTTATAAGTTTATGTATTATTGTGGATATAATAGAATATAATATTTATTGATTATTGACTAAATCATGATCACTGTTTCAGATTAAAAAGTCTTTTGATAAACGAATGATGCTCCAAAAATCACGACGAGATTTTGAAATGGAAATGACATATAATTTATTTAAAACTTAGATTATGTATTATACATTTTTGTTATAAATATAATGTAATTTTTTTATGAATAATACTATATGTCTATACTATATACTTGGTTTCTGGTATTTCATTAACTGTTATGTGCACTATAAACTATCCATTAATTTAATATATTACAATATAAAATAATATGGTTTATAATAAATGCAGAATAGGGAATGAAATTTAAAATATATGATTATATGGGTTGTACACAATTTATTGTGTTACATATAAATTAAAGTATTTTGTTTATAATTCTATTTTTTTTAAGTACTCAATTGATTGTATATCTAATTCATAATTGCACTAAAATCAAATATTAAAAAAAACAATATTGTAATTTTTATTTTATTTTAAAACTAAATTAAGTTTATTAAGTAATCAGATATTGCAAATCTGTTAAGTACCTATAAATAATTCAATAGATTTTGAATAAGAAATTACAGAACTTTACATTTTATTAACTGAATTATTTACAGAAAAAATGGCATTTATAACTTATTAGTAGGTATAGTATTTTGATACATTATTTGATTAATTAGTATGACTTTAAAGTTTAAACAGTACAATTTTGTTGGGAAGCTTCGAAAAAAAAAAACTCAATTCAGGTCCTTTATTTATTAAGTATTTCAATGTATTAAATATAGGTTTGGATAAATTAAAAAATCGTAATTATATTTATTATAATATTAATTTGTTATCAGGAATTAAAACCTTTTAAAAATGTTCGCTACGTTGAATGTTATTTAATATTTGCGTGTATCGTTGACGAAATATTATTATTTACCTACCCTTATTTTTCTTTAGCGTTTAATATATTAATATGTAAGCTAACGAAATTCTGTTTTTTTTTTTCACTTGTCAATCGCTATTACTATTCCTACTGTACGGTGTACGCGTACGGTCCGAATTTATGTAACGCACCCGGGACCGCCCATAGAGGAAGAATGTATGGACCGCCGAACATATGCGGATTACGATGTTCGAGAACGGACACATCCGCAACAATATATTTCGCGTTGGTCTCGGAGGAAAACAGAAGCTACCGACCGTTGTATCCGCATCAGCCACACCTCTGCAAGATTCTCAACGATATCTTTTAAAATGTTTATAGTCAGTTCCATATTTTAGAAAAAAAAATTTGAAAAGATAATATAGTACCTCTATTAGGGTATAAAATTCAAACTTTAAATGCTTATAAAAAAAATTGTGTTTATGTATTTTTAATATTTTTCAACTGCTATTGTAACAATATATCAGGAGTCTTATATTAAATCTTCATGCTTTTTTACCCAACAAATAAAATTTGATTGACAATTATAGAAAAAAAAACAAAAAAAAATTGACAATGTCCGTAAACAGCTCAAAAAGAGTTAAAATATTTTTAAAATGTTATGGTGTATAGAAAATGTAAATACAAACATTCTGTGAAAATGTAATGCATCTACGGTCATTTGTTTAAGAGATACACCAAAATCCAAAATCGATATTGTCAAAAACCTATTTTGCCTAAAAATTTCTGTTTTCCCTTCATTTTTATGTTGTGCGCTTTTGAAAACTTTTGGGAATTTTGACCTCCCGAATGCACCAACTAGATTATTTTTCCCATCGAACAACTAACAAGTTATTGAAGTTGAAAACCTAAGCATTATTTCGACTACTTATCGTGTACATGGACACAAAAAAAAACACACATCATTGTAAAACAAATACATTCATTGCTAGGCTCAGAATCTAAAAGTAACGCCCACAGACGTCTCAAAACGTCCCCCAAAATGTTTCATGCTAATAAATAACTCAGAAAAAGTCAAAATATTTTTAATACAGTCATTCGTTTTTGAGTTACTACAAAAAAATAAAATCGATTTTGTCGATAACTGGTTTTGCATAAAAATTCACGTTTTTTTTTTATTTTATTTCCCCGACGTTTATTTTGAAAACTACCTATTGGAAGTTTTTTTATTTAACCCCCATCCCCATGTACCAACTAGATTCACTTTTCTACCAGATTCTGAAGTAGAAAATCGAAGCATATTTACTGATATACAGAGAAAGAACAACTGAATCATTGCAAGATCAATAGTCAATACATTCATAATTTTACTGCTCTGATCGAACTCTAAAAATGTTTGCATAAAAGTGCATATTAACACCACGTCATATCAAACGAAGCTGGTGTCGTGATGTCTTAGTTTAATTAAAATCTAGTTTGGAAGAGTTCTATCAATGGATAACCCACTCATCAAATTTTTAATACATTTTATATATAGTATATTATAAAATCAATGATAATATTTATTCTGTTATTGTAAAATAAATAAAAACTGTTGGTTTTTGAATAAAAGAAAATTAATGATACCTACCTATATGGCTATATGCAATATTATTTCGAAGTCAAGAGAATATATTCATATTTCATATGATTCATATTTTTTAATACTTCACTTACTACAATAATACCTATAGGCATCTACATGAAATATATTTTTTAGTACCTATAATATTAGATTTCATTCTAGACTCTTGGTTAAAACAAAATATGCATATCATATCATATCATATATTAATAAATAATTTGTATGCATCTAGTTTACCCATAAAAAATTTTTTACAGCTGTAGCTTGTAGGTACCCATCTGCAATCTACATATTATAGTACCTATCTACGCTATGCGATTTAAATAATATAGCAAATAATAAAAGTGTATTAAGTAAGTATATGCGAATATTCATTTAAAAATCCTGTAATAATGTTTATACATATAGGTATGTCCAGCTGTAAGAAAGCCACATTAAAATATAAATTATAAATTAAAGTAGGTTATCCCCCTCCTCGACGTTAAATAAATACCAATATTTTATAAGTTTTACAAATTTTAGCTTATATGGAAAATGGTAATATAAACATTTTGTAAAAATTTAAAGTATCTACGGTTGTTCGCGCTTTTGTGTTACTACAAAAAACAAAATCGATTTTGTCAAAAATTGTGTTTGCATAAAAATTCATGTTTTTTTTTTATTTTTAATTTGATTAAAAGTGAATAACATACCTTCTATTTTCAAATCTTTTAGATTATCAGGTACTTTTGAGTTCTTTGATTTTAGATGGTTTTTTTTTTGTTTTTTGTATGGGAAGTTCTTTAAGAATACTTACTGAAAGACCCGTTACAGCTTCCTGAAAATAACTGTTCAGACGCAGATTTTGATACTTTAGCTTGTGTTTTAATTTGCATCTTAATTTTTGCATGGACGAATGAAAGATGGCATAGAATATCAATTTTAATTAAATGTTTTTTATCCATGGACGTTTTTAACATTATTTTTGCGGACATGGCAATTATTGTGCATATATACCTATATTGTGCCTATAGGTGTATTATACATTTTACTATACGCAATAACATAATACATACTAATATTTAGATTGATTTGAAAAATGCCATAATGGGTTATTTTTTCCGTGGTTATTTTTTTCACGGTGTTATTTTTTCAGAAACTAATTTTCCGGGGTTATTTTTTCGCGTTACCACACGCAAAACTCGCTGATAATACAAAACACGATATTCATAGTCCTATTATATCACTGCTGATTCTGAAGAAATAATATAATATATAATATAGATAGTTTATTACATGACGTTATAAAAAAAATTCGTACCTACGATAATAATTCGATAGTTATCGCAAATAATAAGCTGAATTTATACACGATTGAAGGTAAATTATTATTAACGATAGGATTATAAGAAATACATTTTGGTGAATATACCAACTTCGAATTGACGTAAATCTGCGAATCGTCATATGTTGAAGGCTAGTTTTCTCTAAAATGTTACTACGAATTAACCAGTGTACTTAAATACATTGTTTTTATTCGAAATTTGAGATTTTTAAGGGAACTTTTAAGGCCATTGAACTTTCAATAACCGAAAGTTTCGAATTATCAAAGGTTTGAATAATTACCGAGAGTAGACTGTATCTATATATGATATTTATACGAATTATACGCCACTGAGAGGTCACAACCATATTGATTTAATTATTTAAACCAAAACACATTACTGAAAAGTGTAAATAGATATATTAATTGTTCTACTAAAGTCTTGTATATAATATTATATAAAATTATATTTATTTTGATGAAAACCGTTTCAAATTTTCCAGTAACCACTTTTTCCATGAAACTTTTGTTCCAATAGTCATTTGTTCCATACTTTTTTGGAACAAATGTCCCAACGTTCATAGGCGGTTATTATAGCAAACAGTAATGTTGATAATAATAGTCAAATAAATATTTTACAAATTGATAACATAATATTTTAATATTTATGACCATGATGAAATTAGTAGATTATATCGATTGAATAATATTTCAATTCGCATAGTTATCTTTACATAGAATATTAAAGTATTTCACTATCAAAACCGAAACATCATAATAATATTCTAGTTCTATTCCGTTTCACCTTCGTTTAAACTATAAAAAAATAGTACCGTCGTTATTTTACTTCAAACGGTCGGGTTACATCCGCAGACGTCGTCATGGCTGTAATGCACGAGTCCATTGATGATCCACAGTTGGTGGCGGCCGCCAACGTGTTCGTAGATGACATAATTGAGACCGCCAAAGTCGAAGCAGCGCAACGAACCATGGTACCTAGAACTTTCGTAACTATCCGCTGCTAAGTATTACAATAATAATAAATAATGCTCGAGTACCTTTAATTGAGTCCCTGACTGGAATACTACCGATATTATGATGATGTATGATCGTCGATCGATGTTTCATTCAGAAATAGTTAGGTACATGTGTTAAGTTTCCTGGAGTTATATGCATCCTACTTCATATGGTTGCCATATATTCAAAATTATTATCTGATATACTGTAATGACTTCAATGTCGAAAAAAAAGGTCGTAAGACTGACAGAAGTAACTGGTTTAGTGATGCACATTAATACCATACCAGTAACCACTTTATTGACATACCGTATTACCTATTTTCCATATTAATTCTATTTGGGGGTATGGACTTGAGTGGTGAGGATGAAACATGAAAAAAGCTTTATTAGATATTTTGAAGTCTTAAAATTTACATGGCATCAGCCTTATGTAGCTGCAGTTAAGTGTTAACGTTATGGTTTCTATATGCTATGAAAAGTCTATAATGTTTTTATTTAATTTCTTGAGGTGTTGTGTAGTAATCAATTTCGAGTATTGTGTCCATCACATTTGATGATATTCTTTTAAGTAATACAAAATAGTAGAATATTAAAAATACATAATATACTTTAAGTGGATATGGTTTCGTGCTCAGTTTCGTGAGCAGTCACTGGGTATGAATAATCATATAGCTTTGTCATATATAATGTATGCTATGATCATTATATTTAAAATAAAAATTAAACCAGCTATGACAGATACAATACATAGTAAGATTATTTGATTTGAATAGGTTCGATTAGAAAAGTTTAAGCTATTAGGCTACATTATTTTAATTTTGATTTATAAAGTTAGTGTAAATGACCTATTTCAGCTTTTTTTTTTCTAAAATTAATAAAGCTACTAAAAGTGATACATTTCTTTGTAAAAGTTTAGCAAACTATGCAATATCATATCTACCATCACAGACAACTACTATTCTGTAAAAAGTTATTTTTCAATATTGTTGTGATATGGAGGTCATTCTGATTTATAAAAAGTAAAATTATAATTAATATGTGGAGCCTTAGTTATTTTGAAATGTTTGTATTTTATTGAAAACAAACAGTTTAGTTGGAGATTGTAAATCCAAATAGGTTTTGGTAGTGATTTGTAAATTATTTATTTTACCATCTTTTGGTAGTTTAGCATTGATTAAAAAGAGCTGATCCCTAGTAAATTTATAAATGACAATTTGTCAAATAAGATTTAATCAGGAAAAACAGTAAAATGGAAAGATATTTTCAAAGCTTAGAAAATAAGCCTTTATGCCAAACTCGAAAGATTGATATAAACCAGGAAAAAAACCAATATAGGTTTTTTTCTAGTGAGGAGGGATATAACATTTACAACTTGTTGGACTGTGACATGGTTCAAAGTTTTCATAGATTTTTGAGAAAAAGGGCAAAAAGCTTGTGTCTAAATTTAAAATGTTTTATTTATAATTCATACACATTCATACACATTTGCTAGTTTGCTTTGTTATTTACTAAACTTTATCAAATTTTATTTTATTTTCAGACCAAATGCAATGGAGGATCTCATTTATGTAAGATCAAAATGTTGATTTCTTTATACAATTGAAAGATATATATTATTTACTAATTTGGCTTATTATTTTGTAGTTGAATCAAATATAAAGAAAATTAATGAATGGCAGAATCGAGCTAAAGGTGTGTTTCGACGTTTCATGACAACCATATGTGTAAGATTTCAAGATCTTACCTCCAAATAATGCAAATAAATAATAAATTGGAAAAAAAATGGTTAACAATAATTTCTTTAAATTAGTTGACTTAACAAGTCTCCATAAAGTTACCTACTATATTAAACACAATATACAAATTATAACTATCTACAAAAATATATTAATAAATAATCATAATTTAAGTGCCATTCAAAAATATTTTAGCAATAAACAATTAATAAGCATCTGTTTCATTACCATAAATACTGTGGACCTAGTATTTAAGTATATTATAATATTGGTGCAACATATATTAATTATTATTTATTTTATTATTTAAGTTAAAGAAAAAATCATGATGCGCACATAAATAATAATTATAATTGAACATGTATTTAATCTACCTATAATCTTAAGGGAAATTTTCATTCCATAGATTCAGATTAAAAGTTGATTTTCTTTGTTTGTGAACATTTATTGATATTTAAGTTTTATTTATATGTTAAATATGTCATAGTTAAAGTATGGATTTCTATTGGTTAAAAGTCTAACTAAGTTATATAAACTGCTTATCGTAGTATATACATAATACAATTCCACACTTATATCAATTAACTTTTGTCCTAGTAGGTTATATAAATTAGTTGTCTAATTTCAAGCGTGATTAAATTTTTTTTTTCTAATAAATGCATAATCTATTTCATGCCTAAGACAATAATTGTTGATTAATAAAAAAAACCAATTATCATCAATTTTACCAATATTCATACTTTTATATAATAATATGACATATATATAACTCCATGGGGCCATGTATTATGTTGTGATTAACATTGTACTATTAAACTGGTTGCATAATAATTAAAACTCAAATACTCAAATATTAATAAAGTTACTTTTTCACTTCTTAAATTATTTATATTAATAATAATACATTTTTAAACCTTGAGTTAATTTCAAAATTGACTGTTTGGTTAAATCTTGAATCTATGAAATTTTAACCATTATTAATAATTTATATTGAGCCTAAAAGACAAAACTTTCTGTTTAATGTTATATTTATTAAGTTGTATAACACATACTGTATTATTCATTATAAATTATGTAACATCAAGTTACCTTATCCTATAACCCTTAACTTAAGTCAATTATGTTAATTTTTATTATTTTACTTTGACAATCAAAATTAATGTAATAATATCTTGAAATATATTATGATTTCTGTGTCAATGCGTACAATATTTTGATTTTACATTTTTTTTAATTACGATATTTGCATAACTTACTGACAATTTAGTTGTTAAACCAAAAATATTAAAATTATAATTATTAAATTAAAACTGTGTTACGATATCATTAATCTTATAAACATATTGTAAACAGTAAGTGTGTATACATACATTTCCAATTGTAGAGCATTTATCAATAATATTAATAAAATTAATAAGAAGATATAGAATAGAATATCTAGATAAGTAATTATAATTTATATTTATTATTATTATTTAGATTTTATTCATTCCTCTCAGAATAATTATTGTTTTCCTCTCATGTTAAATGTGTTGTTTTATTGTAATGTTGTTTGTACCTTTATTTTTATTTCATTAGTTAAATACCATATGGCATATCAACCATTTATAGTCTATATTGTACTTTAAATACGATCTAGTTTTATTATTAGTACATTTTTGTAGTATAGTAAGTAGACATAATAAATGTTCATAAAAAAACTTTATATCATTGTTTTATGTCCTAAAATCCTGATGTATTATTAAACTAGATACCTGCATTGTATTTACAATACAGAATTGAAAACCTACATTTATTTGCATGTTTTTTTTTAAATTTAAAATTTCAACTAGATAATTATTATTCAGGCTTAATTATAAGTGATTGGACTTGATATTTAATTATTATTAATATAAAAAAATTATTCATTAACTGTAATCAATTATCTTTAGTTTTGCTCGACCTATAAAACAAGAAAAACTAGCATAATTACTAGATATTACAGATAATTATATTTTTTTTCTCACAACAGAGAATTGGTGAAAATAATCATATCTATAAAAACTTCTAATATTTTCGTAATGCATGACTAAATTTATCTACATATAAGTTCAGCATTAACTAATTGATTGTCTGGATCAAGATAAAATGTACATTTTTCAAATTGTTACTCAACAAAACAGAAATTTGAAAAAATATAATGAATCAAAAATTATTTATTAATTATCACAAAATACGTACCATATTACACTTATAGTAAGTACATAAAAAGCACTTTAATATCAAAATACATATAAATTGTGGCCATAAAAAAGAGGCCGTGTGAAGGAATCTGTCACTCGTGCCTCTATGCCATAAAAGAAGGACATGATGAAATGCTTTCCATATTATTCATTAAAGAAAGTAGATTAATATTACAACATTAAAATAGAATTGTACATGATATTAATATTATTATTAATATATAAAAAAACAGAAAAAAACTACATTTTCACAGTAAATTAATTAAAAGTAAATTAAGATTTTACATTGTTAAGTTTCAATGTATGTACATACTAAAATTAACAACTTTTGATGAGATTTAATACTTAAATTCCTTTAGAGAAAAAAAAGTTCTACTGATCTCTTCCCTTAAAGTTATTGTATTTTTATTGTCTTTAACTTTTGTCAGTTTGAAACATTAATTATAAAATCAATACTTGTTACAATAGCTAAGTGTTTGTGTATTATTGTAAATAATATAAAACATATTCCTTGACAATACAATTAAAACTTACAAAACGCATAAAATCCAAAAATAATAATACACATATTTAACATCCAGACTGAAGATTCATTGTAGAAATCGTTTTTGTAATCATGGGGGTTGTGTTCAGACTTTTGTAAATGCCAACTTTGAATGTTTCCAGTAACAGAGACAATGCCATTTCTAAAAATAATTTAATGATGAATATAAAGCATTTTTTATAATAAAATATATAGAGATTAGAGGGTAATTTGGCAAGCACTCAACAAGCATCCCCTCTCCATTTATTCCTTCAAAATCTGATTTTTGGAATTTTTAAATATACTTAATGACTATATTTTTAAATTCTTGAGATTCTTTTATCACTCAAGGAATGTCCTGTAGAGATACTTACTTCATGTTTTTAGAATGAGAACCCAAAAACTGGTTTCTACTGTAAATTATTTAGTGAATAGTTGTGATGTATCAAAAACAAAATTTGAACGAGTAGTTTTTGAGTACTTAGAATACTAGATACATTATAACATTTATTTTATATTTTTGTAAAACAATTTTTAAGGACGTATGGTCGTATGATTAGGTCTATTCTAAGTAAAAATGTTTTAATAACTGAAAAACTATGCGTTCAAATTTTGAATTAAGTACATGAAAAAGAATTATCTACTGAAAATGTACAGTAAAAACTAAGTATCAAGAATTTGAACAAATCTATTATTAAATGAAAATATGGTGGTGAGCATGACTGATTGGTGAATATAAAATATAAAATATGTGATTGATATTTTTAATGATCATCAATCTAAAATTAAAAGTGAGACATTTATAAAACTAAAGAAAAGTTAAAATATAGCAAGCAAACACCAACCAAAAATTAATATGAAAAAAAAACGTGAAATAAATTATAATTATAAATAATTTACCTCTTGACATTGATAATGAATCAATATGGTTCCTTATTGTGCTAGAAACTTCATCATCATCGGACAACAGTGCACTCAGTATTGCTGGCACTAACACAGAGTTTGTAGACAAGTTACTATTATTAAACTGTAAATAATGCAATAATAGTCCAAGAGATGGTAAACGTAAATGTGAACTAGGATTCCTGATCAATGATGTGACTTTATTTAAAAATGGCTCTAATGCTCGATTACTACGAAAGGCAGAACGTTCCATGTCAGATAATAAATTGGTTGCAGAATCTTAAAATAATTAATACAAATAATTAATAATGTTAATAGACGACACAGACTTGTATAAAATTTGCAATTCAAATTACCAGAGTCTTTAAAACAACTAAAGAAATGATCGTAAGGCAAATCATTTGATGTTTCGTTTGGTGGCTGTAAAACAATCACTTGGTCATTTTGACTAATTAGTAAATTCAGATTTCCAATAGTTTTGTACCTCTCAATGACATTGCTGGAAAGAAAACAATTCACAAAGTTATTTAAATTACATGTGTTAAGTACTATAATATTTTAATGAAATAATATTTACCCAAACCACATAATATTTGATTTAATAAACACCATAGCATCTTGTGAATTTGCAGCGATATAGCTATGTACTCGGTTACCAAACTTTGTTAAAAGTGTATTGAATTCTTTTCTTGCAGCACTCACGTTTAAATTATTCTAAAAATGGAAAATGTTGAAATAGTTTAAATATAGTATAGCAAAATTATAAACTTTATAAAATTAACTAAAACAATTACACTGATAATGGTCAAGAAAATTCCCAAAAGTTTGTGAAGAGCGTCTGTGTAAAATGGCAAATATACTGTTGGCTCTAAACTTTCTAATAAATCAAGAATATTATTGAGTAATAATAAATGACCAGATTTCATTGCTCTAAACTCGAGGTAACAACATCTACGTAATGGGGCTGATAATAGTTCAAATACCCTAAAAAAAAAAACTTAATAAAAAACCTAGCACGAGTAAAACCAATTATAATTTCTTACCTTAAGAATAAAAGTGGATGAGTTGTACATAACCGCTTGGCTAGTATTTCGTAGTCATATATTTTTTTATTCAATTCTTTATCCCTTTTAATTTTAGTGGACACAATTGATGACACAACAGTGTGTGAAATTGAGTCCAAAGCACATCCTTCACTTTCTGTCAGATTTAAAAACAATTTGATTTTAACATTATTAAATCAATCATAGGCCGAGGATCATACCTTTTATAATTATTGGATCCAAGAAGCCATCCATATCATAATATTGTAATTTACTTATGATATTAGGATCATTTGTGTACACTAGACTTAAAATCTGTTTAAACACTGCGATGTTTGAACTGAAAAAATAACAATAGGTTGACGAATTAGCGATGAAGATAATATACACCAGCATACTTAATAGTTACTTATTAATATATTTCAAATAAATATTGTGGAAGATTTGGACACAGTCATTTTTAGCCAAACAGTTTTTCAAAATCACTGATAACTTAGTTAGCATGAATGCAGATAATTCTGTCCAAGTTATATTTGGATCTTCATGTTTTACTTTACATTCTTCAATCATGTACAATAACAATGCAGTAAGCTTCAAATAAAAATAAATATAATATTTTTAGTGTAAATTATGATAAACTAAGAATTACAAGAACGTAATTCTTTTCAAATTTGGTTAGTACAATGTAAAAATTCAAAATAATTTTTTTTATCAAATTAAATTAATTTAAGACATCCAACTATTACCAAAAGTCAAAAATTAAAATTAAATGATTAATTCATTATATTATATTCAATTTAGAACTACATAATTACATTTAAATATTTATTACAAGGTACCCATCTTCTTCATTCAATAATATTAAAACTTTTAGATTTGAACAAGCAAAATGAACATTTTGTATTATTTAAAAATAAAAACATAATTTATAGGCATTTTGTACAATAATAAGTATATCAGTATATGTCATTAATTTATTCATAACAAAGAGTGGAGAAAAGCTATCCGCTAAATACTGAAGTTAGTTGTATTATAAAAATTAATTAATTTCAGTTTTAATAGTTTAAAAGAAAAATAGTTTTACCTGATCATGGTTCAATAACATTAACCCTTCATTTGATCTACTTTTAGAAGCATTCATTTCTCTACCTTGCCATAATTTGGGATTTGTCGTAATAGCTGATATTAAATCAAGAACTGACGAAGGTTCAAATCTAAAAAAAAATAATAAAAAATAATTAATGAATACAAATTTAACAATTCTATAATAAGTGGCATATATAAGTTTTAATTAAAATATTTTTATCTATAAAATTTATAGAAGAAAAAAATGTATTCTCTATATTTCTAATATTAATTTTAACGTTATTCCTAAGAACAAAAAATTAATAAATTAGAAACTAACTTTTCAACATTGTGTAGCTGTAATAAAATATCTAAAACACATTCCAACGATGACCAATTCATGTGGTGATTAAGTAAAGTTAATAAGTATGGTCTACATTTTCTTACAGAATTCCATTTCTCACTAGTTGTCTTTGAAAATAACATATTAACCTAAAAAAACAACGTTAAGTAATAATTTAAATGCTATACTTAAATTTTAAGTGAACGTGATACCCACATGTGTTGTCTCCGTCTTAGAAGTGCGTTGCATAGTAAATTGTACGTTCAGCAGAACACGTGTACCTACGTTAGTTTAAAAATTTCAGTAAATTGACCTCTTATAAAATCTAAAGATAAGATTATTATCTAGGCAACCTCATGGGATTTTTATTATATTTTAATTTAAAAACGAGTTATGAGTATTTTAAAATTGTAAATTATTTGTAGATCTTAAAATACTCATAACTCACTTTAAAATTAAAATATAATAAAAAGCCCATGAGGTTGCCTAGATAATAATCTTAACTTTAGATTTTAGAAGAGGCCAATTCACTCTAATTTTTAAATTAACGGAGGTAAACGTGTTCTGCTGAGCGTAAAATTTGCCATGTAACACACTTGTAAGACGGAGACAACACATGCAGATATCACATCCTCTTAATGATATGTTACCTGTTGATGGATTGTTAAATCAGATATTTTTAATTCAATTTCTTTTGGTAGATCTACAAAAAGTGAACGTTTTTGTCCTTTAATTAAATTATCAACTTCCATCAATTCTGTTTCGTTTGTTTTTTTATTTTTTTGAGGTGTCTTTTTATTTTTTTCCACTAAATTAAAATTTATATTAGACAATCAAATACTAAGGAATAAAGAACTAAATGCAGTTCAGCTCAAGAGGAATTTTTGGGATTATTTTAAAAACAAAACAATATATAAAAAAATTTATGAAAGCTCGCTTTTGAGCTAAACTGCAAAATTGTTTCATAAAAAAATATTTTAAAACGAACCATATTTGTTTTTATAATTCATTATAATCGTACGCAAATTATTTTGTTTTTTCTTCAAATTCAATTGAACCAGCATCAATTTAACAATAGACATTAATATTTTGTTGTAGCCACATTTCATCATCAACACTTTAAGTAAATGGCAAGTTATATTTTCATTGGCAATGACAGAACGCACAAATCCTTTATTTTTTAACATATTTTTGAACATTGCAATCATAAACTTTTGAGCTAGTGATTTTGCATCTTGTGATAGTGACTAAAAATATTAAAAATTAAAATATATGCAAAATAAAATTATAAAACTGTTAAACATACTTGCAACAAAAATAAAAATTCTTCACCCTCCATCTTAGAAGTAAATAGATTTTTAATGATTAAATCAACATTTATATTCTTATGCTTTTCTAATAAACTAATTGGTTTGTCTAAAACAATATAATTATTAGTTTAAATAGTATATCAAATATTAATTATTAAATTAATATGATTTAAAATCACTCATTTATTTATAAAATTAAATACCTTTTATTGATAAATTTATTCTATCAGATAATTGTTCTTTTTCTTCTACTTCCATCATCGTTGATTCTTCATTTAATGTTAATACAGATGAGAATATTTGACCTC
This sequence comes from Metopolophium dirhodum, assembly GCF_019925205.1. Classification (NCBI taxonomy): domain Eukaryota; kingdom Metazoa; phylum Arthropoda; class Insecta; order Hemiptera; family Aphididae; genus Metopolophium; species Metopolophium dirhodum. The sequence continues at coordinate 10,894,670 of NC_083568.1, forward strand.
CCTGTGCTCCACGTCTCTGCTGTACTTGAACAAGTTGAACCATATAAGCTTTATCCATAACAGCAGCTTTAATGGCTTCTTGATCATGACACACAGCATTGTCCAATATGTCCAATAGTTTGCTAAATATAATTTTAAATTTAAAGTCTTAAAAAAATTCTAAGTGTTCCAAAATTCTATATTATGATGTTTACTTACCTCATTGATGCAACTGGTATCCCAAACGATTGAATAAATAATATTAACTGAGGTGGTTCAAGATCGGTCAATGCTTCTTCTACAAGTCTGGGAACCCTAGACCTAATCATACGCAGCTTAAGCCAATCAGGTATGAGTAATGCTTCTTCTGATGTATCAACCAAATAAGCCTGTAAAAAAAAAAAAACAAAACAAAACAATTACTTTAGTGGTTAAATAGTAAACAATATTTAATTTAAGCAATTTTAAATATTAACTATGGTTTACTTTAGGCATTTGTTTTCTATCTGTTGGAAACCAAGCTTCTAACAAATTATCAAATTTCAGTGGATCATGAATACACTGAGGGCCATAAGTTAACAGTATAATCATAGCATGTACAACCAGAATGTGTAAAGTGCATTCTTGACCACCTGGCCATGTTACGAGAATTTGATCTTGATTCTCTGACCAAGGATGATTTTGACGACAAGGTTCTCTAGCCTACAATCAACAATCAACATATTTATAAATGAAAAGTTGTAGTTTGGTAAAAATAGACATACCCTGCTTAAAAATGTGTAAAATATGTTGACTAAAGAATTTAGAGCAATATTGAACACAGTAACTGTATCTGTTGATATAGGTAGAACTGCTGCCATAACAGTACTTCGTTCAACAATTAATTGTGCCATATCAAGCACCATATCAGTAAGCTGCTCATTAGTTAAGGTATCCACCTTGTCCACATCAGAAGTCCGTTCAGCCAGAAACGTTAAGTATGCTGTTATTAAATGTGGATCATTTTCTACTTGACAAGCTTGTCTCAGAGCTATAACAATCTAAAAATATGAGCAAATAAATAAATGAAAAACTGGCTTTATCTAAAATTTAACTATAATATTTTATAACACTTGCTTGGGACTTAAAAGCGGGAAAATTTGGAAGTTGTGGTAGACTTGTTAATAACCAAGAGACATCAGTTTTTGATTCAATTACTTTATCAACATCAATAATTTTATCATCAGTTTCATTTAATAATAACTTTAAGCCCTATAAAAATCAAAACTCAATATTAATTTTAAGAGATTTAATAAGTAGAATTAAGGAAGAAATAAGAACATGTATAATATGTTACTTTTCAATCTGTATTTTAACTTACTAATATAGCGTGTTGTCTACTTGTTGGAGAACTTAGGCGTCTTAAAAAATATTCCAAAACTTCACAACTTATTATTGGATCAGTTTCTGGATGCATTAACAGCTTTTTCAAATGATTCAGTAATTGATTAAATTTACCTTGTTGTCGACAACTTGGACTCAATAAAAACTCACATAAGCACTGAACAGGTAAATGACTAAAAAGTAACAATTTAATAACAAAATTACAATTCTTAGCATTCATAAATTATATTTACTTCAATGATCCTTCAGATGAATTTACTAAATCAGCCAGCCAAGGCATTGACTGTGAAGTTCCTTGGCGTTGAATGATGTCCAAAAGAAAATCAGGATCCCTTGATCGGCACAACAAGTGGCCAATACGTAGGTTTGTATTCATGACTCTTAGTTGTTCTAATATAGACGATGGTGGACGCCTAGGTGGACCAATAGGGTCCATACCCATAAGTTGACTCAACAGTAAACTCGTCTGTTCAGTTATTGTGACTTTAGTAGAAGCTGCAGCCAAATATGATTCAAACTCAAGTATTTTTTGTTTTTCAACTGATTGCAACTGAAGATCTTCCAGGAATGTGGGAAAAGAAAAATTATTTGTAATACACATCTCAATAAATATTCTTAACATTGGATATTTTCGGCAGGCTAGAGTTCCAAAAACTAATGGTATGTGAGCACAATATATTAACATTATTAACCATGTTTTCCAATACAAATTTGATATGGCTAATTGTGGGGGTGTATATCCTAATGGTAACTCAATTTTATCAGGATGATGATATGCACATGAATCCAGTAATATTTCAAACAATTCACATTTGTCAGCTAAAAATAATACGGTTAGTTAATATAATCAAATTCTGTTTAGAACATATAACTATGGACTTTTACCTCGGATCGTATTAAAATTCTGATACACTTGTAGCGAAGCAGCACGTTTTACTAATTGATCTACCAACTCCAGAGCGTCTGGTGAGTTCAAAGGGTGTTCTTTTGACAATCCAATCATAAGTATTGTTATAACTGTACCTTGTAGCAATGGTACTTCAGTAGCAATTCTAAATATTGTTGTTCTATCTTGCTCAGGAGGCCAACTTTCTAATTTATAATATTGTTCAGGTGCCTCCATTAATAATATCTAAAGTCATTAAATAAAACTTACAACATTATTCTTTAACCAAAAACAATGCAATGTACATGAAAATAGTAAGTAAAAAGTTGTATAAATATTAAATAACAAATAAAATATATACTTTGTGTAATGCATGAACAAAATCAGTAGGAGCCGGTCGATAAGTTCTTAAAACACTATCTTGGAGCCACACAACTCCATCTTTTTGAATTTTGGATATAACTTGTTGCATTTTTTCAAACTAAAAAATCAATTAGGTAGTTATTTTTTTTATAAAATAATATATTTTTTATTTTACCTGTACAACGTCTTTTCGTTCTGAACGCATATATGGGTACACAGTTAGAAATATACACAATGTTAAAAGATCTATAATTCCAGCAAAAACTCTATCCTTAACTTCGGGTGTTTGATTTAATGGCTCTTTGGCACCTATCAGACCTTGACAAAAAGTCAAAAAGTTGAAATCAGACCGAACTTGGCGCGATATTTCTCTTAGAAGTCCACGTAATGGTCTCAAATAATCATCTCGTAATATCAATAATTCCTAATTATGATTTCAGATTATTAGTATACACTTTATATGAATAATTTTTAAGTATTTTAAAAATTCAAACCTGAAAAATATCAGCTAAAAGTAATGCACTTTGATCTGGTTCAGCTTTGAAAATAACTTGAAAAATTGCCATATTACTTGTATTTCGTGAGGTGGACATTTCATTATAAACTACATTTTTTAATATAACTGGCAAATTACTTGAATTTACTGAAATCAACTCTCTAAAAAAATTAATATTAAGTGAGATTATTATAAAATTGTTGACTTAAATTTCAGTAAAAATAAAAAAATTTATTTACTAACTTGATACATGATACGTAAAAGTTACCCATGGCTTTTGTTTTTAATCTCATTTTGACAATAGTTGAAATAACATCAAAGTCTCTTTGAGTGCGTGAAGTACAGTTAACACAAACTGCTAAAAGTAATTCTTGGGCTGGTCGTACAAGTTTAGCATTTTGTAACCAAACTTCCAATTTACCAGCAACCATAACTCGAATCTAAAATTAAAATTTTAAATATTCATAAAATGGTATTAATTGTAATAACTTACCTCCAAAATTCCAGTAGCAATAGATAATAATTTTAACAAACTCCTGGATATTCCCTCAGTTGATTGCCTTCTGATTAAATATTCTTTGGCAATGTCTAAAATTATATTTTCAATTACTGATTGATTAGCTCCATATCTTGGCACAACAGAAACTTCATAAGATTCCGGTGTAAATAACGCTGTTTCTGTTGTACTCATTGTATCCAAAAAATCCAAAGGAATAAAAGGCGAAGGACGTGTATTGAAGCTAACTCTTATGTTTTCAATAAAAAATCGACATTCTTCATTATCTACCCATAAACGTTCACCCATTGAGTCTTCTACAAAAACCTTAAAATAATAAATAATGATATTATTTACAAAAACGGTTTAATTATATTTTAAGTAAGTACCTTAATAAATGCTTCTGGCCAATTAGATAATTTATCGTGTGATACTATTAATAAATTAACAGAAGTAACTGCAGCTACTATGTTATATTGACGTTGTTTAGTTGACGCAACTGAATGGCATGTGAGGATGGAGCACAAAGCATTTATAATTTCTTCATTATGAAATAATGTAGGAAATTGACGAGCAGCAATTAATAAACTCCAAAATAAATCTGGTTTTAATCGCTGCGTATGCATGATTTTAAAAGCTCCAAAAAGTAATCCGACCTAAAATGAAATTATTTATAATTGAGTACCTAAGTATAATAATTTAATCAATTATTTAATTAAAAAGGTGTTAACCATGATCATTTAACAAAAACATAAGGAGGTTTGTAACTTTTATTGTACATTTTACTTGCGCATGTAACAATCAAAATATAAGATTAATACTTAAGGGGTATATAATCTTGACAGTAAGTAAACTATTTATCAAATATAATATATATTATGAATGAATGAATCATATTTCACATGTTATGTATCATTAGTTATCATTTTAGTTATCGATTGTTCGTTGGCCTGTACGGTCGTTTTTGCGTCTTCGTCGTTCTCTTATCTGTGTTTTTACGCATTGTATTTAATTAACGTGTTTAAGTCTGTAATATTAGTACGATTTTATCGACATTTCGTTATCGACATTTCGTTATTACAATGCTATGTTTAGTGTGTAATGATGAAATCTACGACGGTGATGAAATTAAATGTAAAAACTGTAAAGACTACTTACACTTCTCATGTGCTAGTTTTAGAGAAACGGCATTTAGGAAATTAACACATGAAGCCAAACTAAAATTTTCATGCGCAAAATGTAAAGTTAATGTGGGTCTTACTAGCAATACTAAATCTAAAAATGAAGACGTTTTTGTTGGATCAAACGAGACTCTGTCGGATTTGACTAATTCTGTTAAATTTATGAGTGCTAAATTTGATGATTTTAGTAAGCAGCTGAATGAAGTGCTACATAAAATTAAAGAACTTAAAGAAGAGAATAATGTGTTAAAGGAAAATAATATTAAGTTGAACTCTGATATCTACAAACTATCCAAGCGACTAAATCTACTTGAACAGAAATCAATCTTAAATCATGTTGAGATAATTGGTGTACCAGATTTGAAAAATGAAAACTGCGAAAAAGTAGTTGAAAATATTGCAGCTGTAATGGGTCAACCAGTGACAGTAATCAAGGCTTTCAGTATAAGATCAAAAATACCTAATAAACCGATGAAGATCATAGCTGAACTCTCATCAACGCATCAGAAAAAAACCCTCATGGAGTCCGCAAAAAAGAAAAAAGTAAAGGCATGTAGTATTAATGAAAGCTGGGGAAATGGAGGTATTTTTGTTAATAATTATCTTACACAATATAATAGTAATCTATTTTTTAAATGTAGAATGTTTGCTAAAGAAAATAACTTTAAGTTTGTCTGGTATAATGACTGTAAAATTTTTATCAAAAAAAGTGAAACCTCGAAAGCCACTATTATATACGACGAGACTGACTTGTTAACAATTAAATTATAATATATAAGAATAATAATAATAATTTATAGTTCCTAAATCATATATATTAATATATTTTCTTTTTTTTCTTTTAGTTATGCTAATGTTTAATTCTAATTTATTAAATCGTTTTCTAGATTATAAAACGCAATATTTTAATTCTATATCTGAATTCATATGTAAATTCAATCTATTTCATAATACAACTCTAAATGTACTAAACTGCAATATTAGAAGTGTAAGGCATAATTTTGATGAATTTTTGTTATTTTTGGAAAATGATATACATAGTAAAAACTTAGAATTAATTATTTTAACTGAAACCTGGCATGATGTTAATTTTTGTAATTATTCTATACAAGGGTATAATATGTACTTTTCTAAACTTAAAAGAAACCAGAATGATGGTGTTATAATCTTTGTTAAAACTCATTTATGTACTGATATTTTTGAATACGAATACATAGAGGCTAATATTATGAAAGTCGCGTTTAAGTTATGTAATGTATTTTTTAGGGTTTATTGTATATATAGATCTCCCTCTGGTGATAAGAACAAATTTTTGACCATTATTAATAGTATTCTGTCTAAAGATGAGTGTATAAATGGACATGTTATAATAATTGGTGATATCAATCTAAATATTATTGGCTCTGATTGTGATGAAAATGAATACCTTGATACTATATCTGAAAAAGGTTTTAGGTCACTAATTAATGTTTATACTAGAACCCCAATTGGCCAAAGACACTCATGCTTGGATCATATTTTTATTAAATCGGGAAATGCATTGAACTCCAAAATAGAAGCAGGTGTTATTCAGACAAATATTACCGATCACTTCTCCACGGTTTTGGCAATTGAAATTAGTAAAGAAAAGAGTGTCTTTAATTGCAATGTTAAGACAATCAACTATAATGATCTGGAAAAGTTATTTAAAAATGAATGTTGGGCGGATATTTTTAACTGCAATGATGTTAATAGTTGTATGGATATTTTCCTAGACAAAATTAATACTTTTGTCAAAATGTCAACAACAAAAAAAGTTTTCAACTCTAAAAATAATAGGATTAGAGAATGGATGACAGCTGGTCTTCTTTGCTCGGTGCACTTTAAACAAAAATTATCTTTAAAAGTTAGAAAATATCCAAATAATGTTAGACTTGCTATATATTATAATAAATACAAAAATAAATTAACATCTATTATACGAGCTGCAAAGATAAATTATTATAAAAACAAATTTCAGAAGTTCTCGTTTAGTCCAAAACTAACTTGGAAGGTAATTAATGAGATATTAAATAAGAATAATAATAAGAATGATGATGTTAAAGTTATTAAAATAGATGATTACACTCTTGATGTCAAAAATGAGCCTCTAAATATTGCAAATACATTTAACAATTTCTTTATAAATATTGGCAACAATCTAGCCTGTAATATTGAGGAGTCAACATTTAAGTTCGAGGAGAACATTACTCCTATATCATTTAACAGTACATTTAATGAAAACATTAAAGAATCTGATGTTCGAGTAATGATAAATAAACTTAAAGATGATACTGCTGTGGGTTTTGATGGTATCTCGGTAAAGATTTTAAAACTTGTAATAGACAGTATTATAAGCCCTCTGACATATATATATAACTTAAGTATTAAAAATGGTATTTTTCCCGAGAAACTTAAATTAGCTATAATTAAACCAATATATAAAAATGGGGATAAAACGTGCATAAACAATTATAGACCAATTTCCATGCTTAGCAATTTTTCGAAAATTCTAGAGAAAATCGTTAAAAACAGGCTCATAACATTTTTAGAAAAACATGAACTCCTTTCGAAACAGCAGTTTGGTTTTAGACCCGGTTTGGGAACGGAGAATGCTTTATATAGTGCAACACACTTTATAAAAAACGCTCTAGACAACAGTAAGAAAGTAATCGCGATTTTTCTTGATTTGTCCAAAGCCTTTGATACTGTTAATCATAAAAAATTAATAAATATTTTACCTAATTTTGGTATCACTGTAACAAGCTTAATTTGGTTCACAAGCTACTTGGAAAACAGAAAGCAAACTGTTCGTATTAATGGTATTACAGGTGATGATCTATTTATAAACTGCGGTGTTCCTCAAGGAAGTGTCTTAGGTCCACTCTTATTTATTTTGTACATAAATCATATGTGTAATTTGGACATTGATGGAAGAATAGTTACATATGCAGATGACACCTGCTTACTCTATTGTGGAGACTCTTGGAGCGATGTTAGTACCAAAGCAACTCGAGAATCCAAAATTGTTGTGGAATTTTTAAAACTTAGGAGTCTATCTATCAATTTCAAAAAAACTATGTTTATGAACTTTTCGATAAATGATGTTAAAGATAATTTTGATGAACTTACGTTACATTTCTGTGATAATGGAACTTTGTGTAATGGCACAGTCTGTCAAAAAATATTTAGAGTATCTAGTACCCGATATCTAGGTTTAACGTTTGACAATCACCTTAGATGGAATCTTCATGTGAATAACATAGTTATGCGTCTACGAAGTTTAAATTACAGTTTTTATAAGCTACGTAAAATTATATCCGTTCATGTCATGCGAATTGTATACTTAGCTCTATATCAAGCAATATTTCAGTATGGATTGTTAATCTGGGGAGGGCTCTCGGATAACGCTCTAAAACCTTTACTGCTTCATCAACGACAGATAGTGCGTGTATGTTTACAAAAAACAAACTATGTTGGTTCAACTGGTCTTAATTTTAAAGAGTTCAATGTATTACCAGTTAACTTTGTTTTCAAAAAAATGGCTATTATGTGGGTGATCAAACACTTAGATCAATGGGTAGAAAAAAATGAAATTAGTAACAAAAGAGCTTTTCGATCTTTTGATGCTAAAACATCTCTTTGTAAAAAATCAGTTGGTCAAAAATTTGTTGATTATCTAGGTCCTATATATTACAATTCTATGCCTTTCTCTATAAAGAAGAATGTTAATATTAATTACAAATATCATAACGCTAAAAAATTAATTAATGATTGGCTACATGCATCTCTAAATGAAACTTAGATTAACCTTATTGTATTATATTTTATTTATCTCTTTTTGTATTGTATAATTACGCAATAATAGTGTTTTAGTTTTTCCTTTTTTTAGTTTTTAAGCATGATATGTATCAATTTATAACTCTCTATCTTCGCCACAAGCCTAGCTTACTGAAGATAGATAATTCAAATGTACAATTAATGTAAAACTGTATATTTGTTTATTTAAATAAAAAAAAAAAAAAAAAAATTAGAAAAATGATTTAATTTATATACTTACAGCTTTTAAATTTTCTTGATTTTGAATAGAATAACTTAGTGATTCAATTAAGTCAATGGAATCAACTTCAATACACATCTGTTCCCAAGCAAATGAACTATGACTAGAGCCTGCATGTTTAGGCTTTTTACTAGGTATAGCAGCTATAGGTGGTCCAGTTCGTTTTCTATCTAAGTTTAAAATAGTGAAAAACATATTATTATTAAATGTTGCAATTAAGGCATAATTATAATATATTATTTTAGTAATATTACTTAATTAATATACTTAAACAAAATAATTTTTATTTTCTATAGACAACTGACAAACACAATAGTTACTATCACTTATGGTGTTCTACGCATAGTATAGAAACCAAAAATATTGAGGTACTTTGATTTTAACAAATACTCATATCGATAACCATGTTTCATCTGGTGACTGATTATCATCAGCGTCAAACACCGACAATCAAAGAAACTTACCAGATAAATTTGATTCCATTAACTTTCTATGCAATAAAATATTACTACCACGTTTCTCTTGTGGATTTGGTTCAACGCGACTAGTTTTTGAACCCAATGCCACCAAATCTCCAGGCAGGTACGCATTTTTCGATTTCCCTCCACGGCTCATCTTAGATTCAATTAAAAATATTATGCAGCCAACGCTGAACGTCCGAATGAAGGATTATTCAATGATTGTAACTTGTAAGAACACCGTCAGTGGTCACACCGCTACACCTGCAGTCGGGCGCCGGAATAGAAATTAGAAACTCGGTTGTAGCAAATAATACTGTCTGCCGTCTGGTGAAGTATGAAGTAGGTAATGTAATTTATAGGCTCGTAGGCTGTACTCTGGAGGTCCGATGTCCTTATCAGCCTAAATCACACTTCACATTGTCATCACTAGTGTATACAACTATAAATGCTATTTAGTAAATAGGTACCATAGAATAGAATAGGTACCGGTGTATCGATATATTCTAGCTTCGTATAAATATTCTATGGTGTATATGGCAAGCTTAATAAAATAAATAGCCAATAGCTGGTACGGACGTACCGTACGGAACAATTATTACAAAGTAATAAACCGTGTCGTCAGACACCACACACGTTAGTGATAACAGATAACTGAAGAGCAATCACAAATATTGATAATGTTTATGTATATGGTTTAGCTTTAGACCACGGTCTTGTTCGATCTATTTGCATTCTATTTTATATTTAATAAATAATATATAATAATAAATTATATTGCATTATACTGCATTGTACTGCCCGATGCCCTTATATTTTATATACAAAAAATTTATTTATTTTATACTTATTTTTTTTATCATTTTTTTTCAATTTAATATGTTGGTACCATAGACCTATTAACTAGTTAATAGGTCAATGGTTGGTACATCGTACCAAAATTCAAATATTCTTATCACAAACTTTATCTTTGAAAAAAACCGACAATACAATACAACTACAGTGAACAATCAACAACTATGCAACTACCTAATAATGCTTAATGCTTATAGTTTCAATAAAGTATGATCAATTATTAGTTTTTTGTGATCGTGTCATATTATTGTTAATGAATACTGTGTTTATTAATCTGTTGTACATTTATTCATATTTTTACTTTAATCTTCTTAGACCGCGATAGTTTTGTTAGTAAATTGTTTTGTTTTGCAAATTTAAAACCTCCAAAAGCGTTATGAGTTCCCAACTGGAAAAAGTAACTGAAGACATTGATATAGCGGTTGATTTACTTAATTTACTGAAATCTAGATATTTTTTCTTGCGTGCTAAATATGATATTGGTAAGTACCCTATTTTGTATTCACCATTAAAAAGTTTTATTTGTTTAGGAATGATACATATTTAGCTGCATTTTTTCAGTTTATGTTATTGAGTGATGTTTAATTAAACATTAATATAAAATACTTATTACTGTAAATTATGTTTTTCAGACATTAACTCTCAAACGGCATATGCATCTAAAGATATTCAATCAGAATATCAGTATGCTTCTAATGATCTTCAATCTTTTATCATGCTGGAACTTCACCTTTTAGAATATGCATGTACTTATGGTATTTATTCCATGAATATGTATGCAACTCGTCTAAAAACCAATTTAAATCACAATGACAAAGACCATTATTTTTTAAAGTAATACTTATTAATTTCATTACTTGAATCATTATTAATATATATTATATGTTTTCAGACTTCTTAAAGATCATTTACGGACCTTAATCGAAACTAATAAAGAAATTAAAAATCTTTCTGTTAATCCTTATGATAGCTTTACTTCATACATAAATTCATTCAAGGTATATGCAAATGTTTTGAATAGTGTTGATGTGTCAAACATCTCTCTACTGAATGAAACTGATACCAACAAGTGAGTTTGATAGGTTTAAGATTAATATTAGTACTGGTAGTTAAAATCAAATGGTTTTTTGTTATTAATATTTATTTTTTTATACACGCTGAGTAGTAAATTGATGCATTCATATCACTCAGGAATATATTACAACCACATAATACATAGTTACATCATTTAAATAGTTCTTTAATTATGCCTGATGTTAAAAAAAACTATAAATATTTTGTGTAATATTTCATTTTTTATGAAAAGACTTCTGGGTAGTATTACAACTTGTCAGTGGACATACAGTTTAACCAAATTATGTATCTACTTTGGTCCTTATAGTTTTAATTTCCAAGCCCAATAATTTACAAGATGTTTTGTGATTTTGCATGAGCTAGACAAATTTATTTTTTTTGAATTAAATATAGTACATTTTAGTACATATTAAAAATGAGTGTTCTAAAATGTATAGGAAAAAGAATAAACTGATGAAGAAAATTTCAAAAATCAATCTTATGGCAAATATTATTACGCTATTTGTATCTGACAATATTACAGACTATAAAACTGAAGACGGGCGGGCTGCTTTGAATATTTGTTTAAAGTACAGAACTACTAGAAACATAGAATATTATACAAAAAAATGTAATTCAAATTAATAAAAACGTTTTAATAGTTTTGGTTTATATATAATATAAAGATTATTTTTATGTGTTAGGTACAAATCCATAAAATCAACCAAATGTATTTTTTTTTAAATTTTTTTTTACATATCTATTTTATTTAATTGAAGTTAGTCATATTTATAAAATTTAATAACATAATCAATATTATCAATAACTACTAGCACCTAATTATTTTAATTGTAATATAAACTGTACAATATACCTGTTATTACAATATAATGTAAGCAAACTTACAAAAATCTAAGGTAACCTTAGTTTTTAAACTGCTATCTGCTATTGTTATTTATTTTACGCTTATTGATTTATCAATGTGTATAAAAATAGTATATTTTTTTTCAAATTAAATTATTTATTTTGTTTAATTTTAAAATTGTATGTGGTCAATAATATAGTAATTTTATGTTTTCTAATTAGTTTATAACTTTGTTAATTATAAATTATAAAATTTTTGATTTGATGTAATTTGATAATATTGAGTCATGTGTAATTTTACACAATAATATACAATGAATCATTAATGTGCAACCATGATGCATATTGTGTTTTAAATTTTAATGTTTAGGGAACACTGCAGCTGGGACTATCTGGCAAAAAAATGGTGGATTTTAGTACCACTAAGTGTCCAAAAAACACATCTCAGAAAATCTTAAGCCTTTCATGGTAATGAATACTTTGATTTTTTTGATTTATTATAGTAGACTTCTTAGTTTTTAATATAACACATAAATCCAAAAGTATTCATCAACATAAACCAAAAAAAAAAATGAAGAACATATAAGATGTTTTAATTTAAATAGAGTAAATATAATTAGACAATTATTAAATTTTGTCTTGAAAATTCTAATAGAAATATATCATTCTTCAAAAATAATTTAAGCTATGGATATTTTTCCTGCATTATAATATCTATTTTGTTAAAAATTGAGTCGTTTAAGTATTCCAATTTTTTGTTCTATAAAGATTTAAAAACTGGGAATTTCTATTTTTTAAGAATTGACTAGATCAAATTTGCTACCAGAAATCTCCCTCAAATTTGAAGTCCACATCCAAAGTAAGTTATGAGAAAAATAATAAGAAAAACACATTGTATAACTTATACTGTTCTATTAAAAAATGTGCAAGTTGTAATTTTGTTTCATGTATCAGAAAGATTCAAATTTTTTTAATTCATTGATCAATAACAAAGCTATTAACAAGTATTACTAATGAGTAATGTTCAATGTAAATTTCAAATCAAAATACCATTTAAGAGGGTTTGAGGTCTTGGATCTACTACTCTTTTTTTGTCATACAAAAGCATAATAGATTTATTAAAGCCCCGGAGTACATTAATTGCAGATTCCAATGGTCTTGTACATTACAACACATTTTACATTAATAATATATTTTAAATGTAACATAACCTTATCACAATAATAATTTATAATTATTAATTAATCTAATGTGAATGCCTACCCATGTACACCACACAGCACACATATTATGATATACATATGTTTTAATACCGAGCAAAAAAGTTGAAGTATTCTTTTCCACTTATAAATGTTTATTGATGATAAAAAAAATATACGGTTATATGGTCCAAATTTCAGTCTTTAAATAATTTTTATTTAGGGCAAAACATTCTAGATATCACAGTGTTAAAAAATAATAATAATGTAAAACCCTAACAAATACAAGTCTTGGTTGATATTTTATTATTGTGCATTTAATTTGATGAATGAGCTTCCCAAATTGTACTATAAATTATTATTTTAGACATAGCAAGTTTAAATGTCAATACTTGTAATGAAAGATTATTAAACAATTGATTTAATGTTTCTTTAAAATAATAATTTCAAGCTAAAACCCTAAACTAAAATACTTATATGTATTTACTAATTTATTGTTATTATAAATGTTTTTCTTTTTTTTAAATACATCACTGTTGTTGTCTGTTATTGTTCATTGTGCACGCAAAATCTAAAACAATAATTATTTGAAACAATTTTGTTTTGCTTTCATAACATGAGTTTTTTTAGCTTGTTATCGTATAAATATTATAAATATATATATTATATATACAGTTACTAGCTGTAAATAGTATTTATTTGTTCCTAAAATTGCTTTTTGGTGTTTGTTAATTTAAAAAAAACTATATTACTTTTCTTTAAAGTTTTGGGCTGATAATAAAATATATTAATAAGTGTTTTTTTGTTTGATAGTAAATATGAATGACTATAAATCCTAACAAAATTTAAATCAAATTCAAAATTGTATACCATGTGTAAAACCTAAATTTAATAGTTTCAAAACATTAAGATGTATACTAAGTCCTCACTGTTTGTGAGACTTGGATTATGTTTTAATCATAAAAATAAAAAAACAATATTTATAACATAATAATCACAATAATAAAAATAATTATAATAATAAAACATTTAAACTTGCTACGTAATACGTATTCATTTCAATATCAAATTGATAATTACCATCATACATTTATACAATAAATGTTATTGAAAAAAAGGTAATTTTTGTATATTATGTATACACCAACATAATTGAAACCAATCGCATGGTATATAAATGGATACATGTCGTACGTAGACATATGCCTAAATTTAAGTTAACAATATAATGAATGTTTCTGAACAGCCAGTAGGAAACCAATTAGTTACATGTGTATATAGCTGCCATACTTCAAGCTCATCCAAAATAAGAAAACAAGCACTTGTGTGATAAACAATTTTGATCTTTAGTGTTAAACTTTAATACAAACAAAAATAAAAATAAAATAAATATTTCTGGCTAAGTTTTAACACAATCATCTTTTTAACGGTATTTTAATAGATCTTAAATTTGAATACCAAGCCCCCCCCCCCACAAAAAAAATCATTAAAAGATATCATTAGGCTCATATCATCGTATCAAATAATGGAGCCGGTAACTAATGTTAAGACAGTAAAAAATTATAAATGCACTTTTAAACATTGAGCGAACCATTAAGTGATTATTCACTGATTTTTCTATCTCTTTTGTCTATGGAACTAATTTTGGGTTTTATAAAAATTGTCATTTAGTTATGTTAAACTTGTATTTAAAATAGAAAAAAAATATATAATATTATAAATAACTTCAGCAAGAAGAATCGGGAGTAGTCCTAACTAAAACGGGATTTTGTTTGTCATACAAATGGACTAAGTCTTTGATGTGGGATAATTTGTTATGCAGGTAATCAAAACGTGTTTTAGCTGCTTGATATTTATCATCATGTTTTCTTTCATTATATTCTTGTAATATTTGGTTTTCTAAAATCTACAAAATATATTTATATTATTAAACAAATAAATTTTAAAGCAAAAAGATAATTTATACCTTATACTCATTTGAGCCTTTAGGATAAAGCAACATCCGATCTTTTAGCTTAGCAAATTTATTTCGAACAGGATCCATAATTTCAGCCAGGTGTTTGTATTCTTTATGACATTTCATGAATTCAGATTTATATTGTTTCTTTTGCTCCTTGTTTGTTATTCGCACAAAATCTCTGAAAATAGAAATAAATATTTTGAAAGTCTAATATATTTTTATAATCAAAATAATATTTTAGTGATCATTAAAGAACTTTGAAAATATACTTACTGAATATATTTTGGTATTGGATTAGTATGAGAGGGTGCATGAGTAGGTGATCGTATGGTTGACTGAGTACTAGATACAATTGGTGGAGGACTATCTGATGACAATTTTTTCTCAGGTGACGGTCGTTTGAAATGTGAAACACGCAATTTTTTAGTCTGGAAACCATCTGCACTATTGTAGTACCCAGGTCTTTTGTTACCATGTACATTACTAGGGGGGCTGCTGGGAACGGTACTACTTGGGGATTGTTCACTGCTGCCAGAGCTTCCAGTATCACTTAATCCAGGTGGTGTTAAATTTTGAGGCTTTCGTCTAAATATTAAAATAATTTTTAATAAAAAATATTATTTATGTACAACTAATATTAATAACAATTATTGTACGGTATTGAGATTAAAAGAAAATAATTATTTCTCATTTTATTTTCAATAAATAGCTACTTTATATTATTAAAAATAAAAATAATAATTAAGTTTGATTGAGTATGTGACTGTGCATGGAATATTTAGTACAAAATGTTTCAATATTCAGTATTGGATTGAGATTTTATTGCAATTAGAGAAGAAAAACAATTATGACATAATAAATAAATTATACAATTAAGTTTAAATATTCTCAAATATGCAAAAATGTTTTTCCTACAAACTCAGAAATGAACAAATCGTCCACAATTTTTACTCTAATAAGACTGCATACTCATTTACAATAATTTGTAACTACATATAAATCCGGTTTTTATACAACTATGAATTGTATTTTAAACATTGCTTTTTAATTTTTTAAATTGCTCCCTCACTTATATTGAATATTTATAGTATTATACTATAATGTAATACTTTTAATCATCTAAAATATAGAACGTACATTTTGTACTTTATTCAATCATATTTAGATATCTTTGAATCAGTGCTATTATACTGCTATTATTGGTAAAATTTGTAAAATAAATAAGAATAAAATATTTGTATTTGTTAAATTTATAATAATAGTGAAATTATTGTACATTAATTGTTTGCATTATTATTCAGAAATAAAAAAAATACATTAATATACAATGATTCTTACCGTTTTAATACAATATGATCCTGACTACTATAAAATGGCCAGTCTTCTTGAACTTCATTCCAAATATGCCTTAATAGATAGTATGCATTATCTTTTGCTTGTGCTACATGACTAAGAACTGACATTATTTGTGTTCTATCTTTATCTTTCAAACCATCTAAAAAAATGTAAAATTAGTAATTGAAATAAACAAGTTAAACACACTGACAATTTTAACAAACCTCTATTTAATATACTAATTAATTCTGGTTTCTTGTATGGCCTTAATGCTAAAAGATGAATAATTCTATCTCGTAATGGTTTTTTGCTAATATCTGATGCATGATTGGTTGGTAAAGGGATATGTGGGGGTATAGGTTTGGAAATTATAGGTTTTGGAACGTTATTTGTAATATTAACATTATTATAAGAATTATTATTATGACGGCTAGCTCTTATTTGGGCAGGATTTTTACGGATCTTGCGACTAAGAGCTGATTTGCTGTCGAGTTCAATTTCCCGTGTACTGTAAACAAAGAAACAAAATGTCTAATTATAGTTATAATTTCTACTATACTGTTCAATTAAATTTAAGAAACATGCAATTTAAACATCTTTTATTGTCTATTTGTCTTTAATTATTGTTAGTAGAACCAAATCAAATTTTTATTCCTATTAATACTAATAATGAAATTCTAATTTTTAATTAATGTTTTTATATTACATTTTGGTTATTTTATTTATTATCTTATTAAAACAAATATTTCACATCCAAAAAATTCATTAATTAATACAATTAAAAGCGAAAAAGATAAAAATATATTTTAAAATAAATAGCAATTATACCATGATTTTTTATGTAGTTCTTCAACAGCAACCATTCTATGTCTAGTAGCTTCATATACATCATCGTTTGCAAGTACTCGTATATGTCTATTCAAGGTACCAACATATTCTAATGATCTACAAAATAAATAACACAGTCAATATTTTGGTCACTATCATAATATTATAATAGGCATGTATTTGATTTTTTATAAAATACCTAGAAGTATTTTGACGAATACATTCAAAGCTACTTCGAGGAGCAGCAGCGTCTGTTGTATTGGATAAACTAAAGTCAAATGTATAATTTTTTGATATGCTCGGGACGCATAATTGCTGAAATAATAAATATAAATATAAAATTAATTATATTATTTATATAAAATATAAATTAATTTAATAATTACTTAGTACAAAAATTAATACTTACGCCTTCATTGCCTTTAAATTGTATTCTAGGTTTTGGAAGGTTTTCTGAGTTACCCTAAAAAATAAATATGCATGTATAAATATAAATTACATTTAAGATTTAATTATAGACACATTTAATTAAATTATCATATCGGAATTCTATATTTGTTATCCAAATATCGAATGGATTAGACATAAACGTGGGTTTAAGTTGGGTAATAAATTAAAATAACTAAGAAATAAGAACTTAAAGAAGTTCATATTTTTTTTTAATGTTCAGAGGAATGATAATATACTAAAATTTTATGCCATACAAAACAAGTATAACTGATTATTATTTTTTACTAAATCATGGTTTAAGCATGGTTTAATAAAAAAAAAAAAATCATGAACTGCAGGGTTGTAGATAGTAGATTTCTATATCTTATCTTGTTTATTGTTATAAGTTATAAGTTTATAACAATAGTAAACAACTAGGAAATGATAAACCTAATAACTATTGAGCAATATTGATAATTAAAATCATAACAATAAATAAATCTTTAAATACAGGTATGTGTACAATGCACATATTATACCATTTAAGTATTGTAAATTGTTAGAAAGATTAAAAAATATTAAAATCACCTATAATTAATTTTTATTTTAATAAATAAATTTTCACTAGTTAAAACTACTTTATACAGTAAAAATGTATTATGTTCTTATTTACTTGTATCTTTAACTTAAATATCTCGTGTTAAACATGAATTTCGAACATGTTACCTTATTTAATATATAGTGTAGATGACGCGCGAAACTATAATTATATTTTTGTTTATTTATAACATAACAAACCGAGGAATGTTTTAGTATTATTTTCTCGATGCCCGCAGTTAATAATATATTATGTTTAGTTTATCTATATAAATATTTAATACTTATTCATTGCGTTTACCTATCCATTATAATATTATGTTATATTACTTTTTAAAATTATTTTTATTTTTTGGGTTAAATGTCCAATACCAACCCTACGGTATCTGTTCGTTTTCATCGTGTTTTAAAATAACATTATGTCTGCATTAGACAAGGGGACACGTAATTTGTTGCGAATAAAATATTGTTAAATGTTTGACATGTTAATAAATGTATTAATAATAATAATAATGGATGTCAAATTGTTATTGGTAGGTCATTCTCAGGCTTCACACAGGTAGCTCTGTGAGAGAGCTGGCCTATTGACGTGTATGACCCAAATACCAAACTCTTAGTCTGTAACAGCAGCAATAGTATATAATATATATATATAAATATATAAAAAATAGTATGGCAGCAGGTAGTAGCGAAACTTTCACTTTTTGTCATACAATTGGTCCTGACCTTGTCCTCAACGTAGACAAATATTTAAGCCTTGCCTTGTGTATTAATTGTATTTATTCGAGTTATGCCATTTTAGAGTAACCAATAATAATAATAATAGAGCATTAATAATCAATAGCTATTACGGAGGCAGACGGCAGTGATAGATTTTTGAGAAATTCACGTAAAAGCGATCGTAGAATTGAGAACGGAAATAATGAACAAATATACCTACCTACTATAATCTAATTACAAATATACGAAATCCAACTCAATATTAAATTAAAACTGTAATTTTATATATATTATATTTTTTCTTCGCAAAGTAGCAAACGTCAGTCAAAAACCTTGAAAAGGTATTATAATGTTTAAGTCATATTAATTATAGGTTGCCTTTTAGGAAAAAAAAACAACGATACACTTCGCCAAACTTTGTTAAAAAAAACTCGACACGGTTAGACGCGTTGTAGATTCGTGAAAATAATATTTGAACGCGTATTTATTATTATTATTATTAGAGTACGTACACATTTTTATTTGTTGCGTATTACTAATGTTTCACGTGAAAAAGCAGGTGAAAGTACGAGTGCTAAAGACGAAAGGATAATTATGTTACATACATTTACAATAATTCTGTTTTACAGCCAGTTAAAACCAGTTTTGCTAAACAATCATTACAGTACGAAGAATACAAAATAAGTTCTTATCATAAAGTTTTAGCCCAGATATTAATTTTTTTTTTCGGATACCTACCTTGAAATTAAATAATCATTTACCGAATAATGGCGAGGACTGTTATTCGACAGGTGAAAAATTAATAGAAAATGCTTTAAAACTATAATATTTAATAATATTCAAAATAAAACGATTTTCAGTTACTTAAGTAGGTACCTATCTAAAAATGCCATGATTAAAAGGAAATTATGCATACTTAATTATATAACATGGGTACAATTTCTATAAATTTTGTTTTATCAGTATTACCCCCGGTATTACCAAAGTGATAAGAAACCAAAATCAGGAAAAAATTATAAGTAATTCGTTATTTAAGTTCTACTGAATCTGAAGTGACGAACTTTTGAAACAGTACATGTAAATGAAACTATTAATCAATTACAACCACGATCCAGAGAAACAAAAAACAGTTTTCAATGGGCTTCAATGATATTTTCACTTGATCTTAATTTCGTAGATTTCATACGTTTACAAAAACCAAATTAATTAGTTGTTTATATGTTGACCTTCATTTTATTTCGTCAACATTGTCGATAAGCCAGCTGACATTGTACGGGAAAAAATAAGTACAAACGTAATTCACCAATGCCACTGAGTTCTATGCACTTAACAATTATTTTTCGGTTTTCAAAAAGCAATCTATTCAGATAGGTAGATATTTCATAATAATAAATATCAACTATGTAGCACACAAAAAATTCAAATATTAAGAAAAATAACAAATAAACTAAAATTATTCAGTTCCCTTTTATTTGAATAGTTAACTACTGTTTACGACAATAGTAATAAATATTATTAAACAATAACAATGATATAGTTAATATGTTTTATGAGTTATGACACATCAGCTGATGAAGGTAATAAACAGCTAATCTATTACACATAATAATCATAGAATAATAAACTAATGTTTTGCTATTTTCGATGGATTCAATGTTTCATTTTGCATATGAATAGAATAATATAATAAATATTATTCACACCTATTTACTCATAAGCCTAGGTTGAAAGTTTGAAAACAGATATCGATAATTAATAGTATCGTAAATGTATCGGAAGTGATGCAAATGGTACCCATATATATTATAAATTTATAAAACCTAAAAAAATTGTATTTCACAAAAACAATTTTATACGAAAATTAAAAAAGCTTTTAACCGGCTATTCCCCGCTGCTTTAAATTGATATATTTTAAACATTGTTGCCAAATCGTAATTGAAGAGATAAAAACGAGTTTAGGAAACAGAATGAAAATGGTTAGGTTAATTTAATAGACGAAAAAAATTAATTTTTATAACGGAATTGTTCATTTATAAATAATATTCAAGGACAATGAAGTTTATGTGTGTGTTTAAATTACGTACCAATCTTTCTACAAAAAGTCAAATATATTTTATGCATAAATATTAAATATCATAACTCGATCCAATATGAGTAGAATATAATAAATAATGATTAATATAATAAGACTATAATGGGTACCTAATGTATAATGCCTATAAACTATAACCTACTTAGAAAACGTACTTAATTTCCATATTATTATAAAATAATATATTATGATAACATTTTATAGTCCAGCATTTCTATTAATAGTTTTTTCTGGTGTTTTTAAATTATTTTATCCAATTTTAATATTTTATAATAATAAATTTATTAAGAACAAATAAAAACAAGTTGTAACTTTTTCTCAGAAACTAATATATTATTTGGGTGTACCTACTTATTATAAAGGTGTAGTTGTTTTGGAAAATGTAGATGCATTTTAGATGAAAATTTAACGAATTCTATCTAAGTGAAAGTAGCCTACCCAACATTTTTACTAATGATTTGTTTTAATTTTAATATAATTCATGACAAACATAATAATTAATTTTTGGAAAATATTAATATCTTAATATTAAACAATCACATTATTACTGGCATTTTAGGTTTAGTATAGTAGACTTAGAAAGAAGCTGATAGACCACTTCAATCATCTTGTTTAACATTTAAATTCTAATAAATAATAATGTTCTGTTTTAATAGTTATTACAAATATAAAATATGTATTCTGTTAAATAATAATATGCAATAATTAATTGAAGAGTATACTTCCCAGAGTAGGTTGTTCGTTGCTGTTTAAAATTAACACTCATAAGATAATTTAAAATACCTACTATTATATTTTTTAATGAAAAAAAATATTGAATTACCTAAATAGGATAGGCAGATGATATAAGTACTTAAATGTTTCAGGAGGTTTCTGTAAAGTAATATCACCACTATCACACTGGTATTTACGAAGCCTTTGAACTCAAACTTGAATTCATAATACCCATAAGAAAACCATTATAAATATATGACTAATCCCAAAAAGTCTTAATAGTTATGATGTAAAACCTGGTGGCTAAATTGAAAATATTAATGAAAAAATTAACCACCCCAAATTAATATTGTTCTTCAAAATTAACATGATACAATATTATTCTGGGTTTATATTGGGACTTCACGAGGGCTATAGAAAATATTTGATGACTAAAAATAAAATAGTTTTAAGTTTTATATGATAAATACATTTATAGAAAATAACATTATTTGTCATCATTTAATAACACTGCAAAAATAAATTGAAAATAAAAGTTAAATAATTCAACTGAATATTTTAAACGTACACATTATTTTGGGTGGCACTAAAAGAATTTTAAAAGGTAGTTTCTTCAATATGAAGTCCCAGTGGGGGACAGAGAGACCCCTTCACTCAGTTAGTTTATGTAATTTTATTTTTATTACTACCATCTAATTAGCTTATTGTTAATTTATGTAACAGATGGTCAATATAAGAAATTTGAGATGATAAAAAAAAAAGATGCTTTCTACTTTATTTAAACCTAGGTACTATTATATATAAATTTTAGATAAGCTGATACATTTTAAACTGTAAAATCATTAATCAATTTAATAGGAAAGAAAAATAATATTTTATAAATGTCTAAAATAATATAGGCAAGTACAGGAGACAGACAGCGAGACATATTGTATGAAAGCCAGTAATCAGAATTCTACTATGATAAATTATATAACAATAGGTACCTAATTAAATAAATAATTTAGTTACAAAAATACCAAATAAGTATATAGCTATTAAAATATTATTAACAAATTGTCATAAAACTAAATTATAAATACTTAATATGTTCAGTGTACATCTATTAATAGAATTAAAACACTTTGTACCAACATGATTACTTTAAGTGGTACTCCTCACTGTTATAATATCCCACTAAACAATTTATTTAAAAAATAGTTAAAATACAATAGCTTATACCTACATAAGATCAGTTGCGTAAGCAGTGAGGTTCAAGATTAACTAAACCCAAACCATAGTTTGCAAATATTGATTGTAATAAAATATCTCAGTTTTAAAAAAATATATCAAGTACCCACACATCCTCACCCTAAAACTATAATTTACCTCATTTTATATTATACATAGAAGCAAATATATTTTTTATTTACACAATTTATACAATAAGAGAATAATAACAACATTTGATTTTAAAATAATTTTTACCGACCATAAGCAATTCATACAAATTTTACCATTTGTATAATTGATACACACTATATGATATGATATATTACTGTTTTTTTGAGAGCTATCAATTATTAGATTAGAATTGATTAAATTAATTAGTCATCATACCGTTTTAATTTGATTTTTTTGTGAATGAGATGATAGCAGATGGAAAACAAATACATTGCATACATTGCATTTTTTTTTTTTTTAATTTTCTATTTAATAGTCAATTTTAATATTTTTGAAGTGGTTTTGATTGAATTTTCACAAATAACAATTTCTTAACTTTTTAAGTTTATGTTTACAGATGTAGGTACATATTTCAAATTCAAGAAAGTATAATTCAATATATTTTGTATACCTAATATAAAATAATATTACACTACTGAGATAGATTAATGTAACTACTTTTTCAGCACCTATTATTAAATAGGTACTTAGGTAATGATTACGTATATGTGTATTTTTATTTGACTACACTACCTAGTTAATAAGTACTCATATAGAAAATAGTTATTGTAATTACCTCTAGGTACCAACAATAAATAATAATGTGAAAGATTTAGTATACTCTACTAAAGGAAATCTAGTTTTATCTAGGTACAATCCAAAAGTATATATATTTGAGAATTTGTGCATAAAGATATCTCAAGGAATATCTTTTTTCAAGAATTTGCAACATTTGATAAGGGGGGTGTAGTACTGATGTTGAATGCTTTTAATTATGTACCATATAAATTACATTTCATAAAAATAGGTAATATTATTAAAAATAACCTATCTACTAGACTATTGAAACAATTTATTTCTATAATTAAAACCAAGTACTTTTATTCAAACATTAAAAATAATTCATACACCTAGTGATGATTGTAAAATGTTTATTACATAATTATTTGAGAAGGTCAGAAGGTAGCACAAAGAATCTTATTCAAACCAAAAAAGCAACAATTATATTCTTAGATAAATTATGCTTTAAATCTTTCTATTAGCAAACATTTTGCAAACTCAATCAACAAAGTTTTTTTAGGCATAAAAGTATAAATGTATTGAACTGCCTAGATTTTTTTCTGTTAAGAACTAACAATGACAGGGGAACTGTTTTCACTCTGGTTTACTCAATTGTTTCACTTTAGGTATTGAACTACCCAATTAGGTACTAATATTAATATAATACAAATTAAGATTCACTTAAAATTATAAACCAGAAGAACTTTAAGCCGTAAAATGATTTAAGAGGTACTGTGTTGCAATATTTTACACAGATATCCAGGAAATGCGCCTACTTATCTGTGACTTATTTTTAATTGCCTAATATTATTAACACTAGAAATGGTATAAGTTTAAAAATGTACTAGTACCTACTTTAGTTGGATGAGCTAGTAAAATTGTAGTGATTTTAAAAATATGTTAGTACCTATGCTATGCAACTTGGTAGGTAGTAATTTGCTTGTATCTATAATATAGGTATTAATAAATTTTTATTAAATATTTAGTTACAATAATTAATTTTATTTCAATTAAAATTATTGAAAAACAAGTATCAATTCTAACCAAAATGCAGACCTAATTAAATGTGTTGCATCAACAAGATTAAATAAAAATACCTAATCCAAATTTATTTCTAGAACTTCAATATCAATAGATAAAAAATTGAAAATAGTGACTATTTGTAGGTACCTACACTATGCCACAAAAATTAGTAGGTATATATAAATGTTGTTCTAGTAAGGATGCTACAACAGCGGACAGCAGATTTGAGTGATACAAGTTTACAACATCAATATGTGGACAATATTGAAAGCCAGCTGTTTGAAACAATGAGATACATCTAAGTTCAGAAATAATGGACAGACATTGGCCCAATGTTTTAATTAATAGATTGTTGGACACATTATCTAGCCAAACTTCGAAGATTGTAAAAATGAACTTAGACAGTGAACAATGAAGAAGTGCAAGGTGTGTGCTGGTGTCTGAAATCGATTTAAAAGTCGAGCAGACGGAGGTCGATTAAAATTGAAGACCTAGTAATGGATGTCGAAAAATCGGGACCTAGGAGGAAGGTACCTAACCTACTCGGAGCAAGTGGTGCGAGTTGGTATTCTGGGAGGCTGGTCCAAAAAATCGGAGAACCGACGTCGAGTGGATGTGCGGACGTGGCCGGAGGGAAACGAGTCGCGCGGGACGAGCGCAAGAGAAATCGCGTAGGCGATGACCGAGAAGACGTAGGGGCACCACAAGCGACGAGAACAAATGATCGCCAAGTGAAAAGATGTTCGCGGAGCTCGCGAAAAGGTCGGTAAGTACTTAGGTCTTGTTCTTACCTGTTGACAGCACCGCAGGTAATCCTCGACGGCCTTCAGACAGGAATCGGTCAACTTGACGAAGAACAGCGTTTTGTTCTTGCCCGTCCTCTGCTTGGGCATGAGGCCATTGTTCTGGTTCGACGACAGACTGTATTGCACCCCGGCGGTCAAAGCGGACATCGCGGCCGATCTGTCGTGGCGACTGGCGACTGTTTGCGGGCGCGTTCACGGTACGCGGTCGGCGTCGTCACGTCGTGTAGTCGTCGTCGATAGAGAGAGGAAAATGATTTCTTCTCGGAAAAAAATTTTTTAATTTTTATTATTATTATTATTATTATTACTATTACTATGATTATTATTATTATTACATCTACAAACGAATCATAATCGCACCAGCGACGGTCGCGGACATGTACGCATAGGGAAAAGATTACGAGACTAGTAGACTACTATTATATTAATACGAGTTGTATTACACTACTTCGATAGCTGCTGGTGGTAATGGTGCGAGATACCAGGTGCACACGGGACCGCCGTGCTGATACGCATACACCTGGGCCTCCCGCAGTAGTAGTGACGTCACGGACGTACGATGTCTATGACTGTGCGACGGCCGCCGATTGCTCCATAGGGCATTGACGACGTCGCGCAACATAGATCAGTGCCAAGCAGCTGCTTGCATTGGCGCAACACCGTTTTTTGTGATTACCTTCCGCTGCCGCCACTGGTCCTACCGTCGATTACTGCCACATTGCCACTACGTCTGACTACTACTAGTACTAAAGTACTAAACATAATATTTCACTAATACCTACGTCGAAGACCGCCAACGTCCGGTGTTTCGATTGTAAATAGCAGGGCCTAAAGTTAAGATATTTTTCTACTGCACACCTAATTCTTCACAAAAATATTTTAAAATAATGAACATAGACCTAGTAGTGCACATGCCACATATAACTTCATTGCATAATTGTTTTTGCTATTTTTTAATAATTAGGTAGTTATAACAAATTAACAAATACAATCTAAGACAATCTTCTATAAAAGTCCTTGATACTTATGGCTATAACCATATAGCTATATGACTAAACATTTATAAAAACAGCAGGATGGGATTATGCAAATTACAAATCAAAAACATTTAACCCTTGATCACAAAAATCCTAAATTTAAGTAGGTACTAGTACACATTCTTTTTATTTATTTGTTTTAGAAGTATTATAGTGGTCCTGTATATAAATCAAAACGATTATACAATTTTTTCTTTCCTTATAATAGACAATAGCATACAGTATACCAACACCATAAATGCAATAGGCATCGTTAAGTCAACAGCAAAAATGGTAAATGTCCTGCTGCTTGATTAGGTTTCAAACTTCAAGTTACAACTATCCATTTCCTAATTCCTGTTGGAGCAATCAGCAAGGCCCGATAAACTTGTTCTGCGTGATACTACTCATGTGACACACGTGCAATAAAAATCGGTATGCGCCTAGATTGTAGGTCGTGTTGCTGTTCAAGAGCTCCCTTTAGGCTTCAACTCGTCAAAATGTTACTAGTAAATCGGGCCCGGTAAAAAACAATAAAAACCAAAAACGGTTTACTGAGGAGTGAGGACCGTAGATGTATATAAAAGTGGTTTTTAAACTGGGTGCCGGGGTCTTATGAAAAATGTCAAAATGTTTACTATTCGACCAAGAACAAAATGATAAATATATAATTGATAAAAATATCATTAAGCACACATTTCTAATTAAATGTATATAGTTATAATTCAAAAAATTTTGTTCATCTACTTTTTTTAGTGCAAAAAATAAAAAAGGTCAGTGTGCCATGACAATTTTTTGAAGAGCACGGTGTTCCATGATTAATAAAAGTTTGAAAACCACTGGTATACCTATAGTATGAAAATGAAATGGAATCGTTTCTTTCTTTATTTAAATTTCTTGCCCTTAACGTGCGGTGGGGTGATCAGCCGGTGGTGGCGACCAGGTGTTTGAGCTGGGAGCTGCACGTTTACGTAATAATATACAGGGGTGAGCATTATTATTTTACTCCGTATACGGTATAGGTACCCCATGAATCCCCCAAAATAATCATAGAATAATAGCTGTACATATAACCGTCGTTATATATTACACATGGGCGATGGCAATATACTACATATATATGGTATTATACGCCACATAAAGCAGGGCTTAAGAATCCCAAAAACAAAATATTAGACATAAACGCAATAAACATATTATACATACCAGCTACCACACAGTGATTCGCCAAGACGAGTGATATACACCTTTTTCAACAATAATGCACTTATTCAAAATCTGAATTTTGTAATTCCCAAATAATACTTATATACCTACTAAAATACCATATTTTTAAATTCTTGATTTTTTTTGCAAACACAAACTTTTGTATTTCAGATTATAGAACCATCCCTTTTCGACTGTAAATTATTTACCGGAAACGAGTTGTGTTTGAGTTACTTATTTAACTTTATGTAACTCGTTGTTGTTGAATTGATTCCCGGACTAAGAGCTAGGTATACATAATATATGTACGAGTTGATTCCCCTATTGTTGTATATCAGTAATATGATAAATGTAGGTATATGACAATATACAAATAATAACACAAATAATAGAACATATAAAATATATATAAACAAAGGTGGGCAAGTGAGTGTCACTTTGTTTGTACAGTAGGTTACAACTTTACAGGTGGGTCGATGTAATGGATTGTGTTAAATTTAAATTAAATGATATAATATCATTATATAAGAAAAACGGTTCTGAGCGAAGACGGTCAGTCAGCACTCAGCCCATGATATTACTAACCACTAAGTAGGTACTAAGTATATTTGATGATATTATTGTGAATGAAGTAATTTATATTAACAACAAATACAGTTTTATAGATATTTAAAGAAAAAAAGGTGGGTAAGTGGATGTCACTCTGCTGTACAGTAGGTTACAAGTGGGTCACTGTAATGGATGGTGTTAAATTTGAATTCAATGATATAATATCATTGTATAAGAAAAACGATTCTGAGCGAAAACGGTCAGTCATGATATTAATGTTATTAAGGTGAATAAAGTAATTTATAAATAACCTATTTACGTGGAGCCTTGTTTTCAATTTTCAATCCTTAGCTATAAAAGTTGAACATTTTATAAATTTTTAACTACAAAATAATTATTAAATTATAAATTTGATAAATTTTGTCAAAATTTGAACTTTAAATGCTTATAAAAAAAAAATTGTGTTTATATATTTTTAATATTTTTCAACTGCTATTGTAACAATATATCAGGAGCCTTATATTTCACGCTTTTTTACCCAACAAATAAAATTTTACTGATATTTATAGAAAAAAAAACAAAAAAAATTGAAAACTGACAATGTCCGTAAACAGCTCAAAAAGAGTTAAACTATTTTCAAAATTTTATGGTGTATAGAAAATGAAAATATAAACATTCAGTGAAATTTTCATGTATCTACAGTTATTCGTTTTTGTATTAAAATTTACAACAAAATAAGAAAACCGCTAAATGAGAAACAAGTAGGTTTCAGCATTTAACCGTTAACCACACTTATAATTTTGTCGATCCTCAAACTGGTGCTCACACACAGAATATCGAAAGGTTAGGGGATCCTCTAAATGGCGCTACAAAAAACATAGAGGCACTGTTCGTCAACATTTAGATAGTTATATTTGGTTGAATTCATGTGGCATCAAAAGCATGAAAATCCATTTATAGGAATTTTAAATTGCATGTCTGAGCATTTTCCTCCTAGAGTGAACTATTAATTATTTCTAGTTTTTACAATAGTTATTTTATACAATTTATATAATTATTAATTATTCCTAGTTTTTATAATAGTTTTTTTATAATTTTTACGGTAGTTGCGATAACTGCAGTGTTCGGATTATATAAGTATTTTTTTTTATCTAGATACAGATAAAGATAATGCAATTCAAATGTATTTAGATGGACATAAAAGATAACTTAACTCATATCTATCTAGATAAAAAAAGATACAATTATTTTTTAAATGGTTTTAAATTTAGGTATATTTTAGTTGGACACTAGGAACATTATAATAATAATAATATAAATAAAAATAATTACAATATTTATAAACCATAAACTTTGTTTAAGAATCTGTATAAATATTTAAAAATGCGTTTGTACAATTTCACGGTTTTTATCAATAAAAAATGTATCTAGTTGAATTTACTTAGATTAGTAAAAAAATTATATAAGATGAACGTTTAGATACCTTGTAACTTTTTATCTAGATAAGATAAAAGACGAACAAATAATTATCTAGATAAGTCCAAACACTCCAAACACTGCCGATAAGTACCAAATAATTTTAAAATGTTCGTGATTTTTACGTATTTTGTCAAGATTTGAACTTTAAATGCTTATAAAAAGAATTTTGACTATGGATTTTTATTTTTTAATATTTTTCAAATGTCATTGTAACAATATTTAGGAGCCTTGTATTACATTTTCAAGTATTTTTACATAACGAATAAAATTAATAATTCATAAAAAGTGACTCCAAAACAGCTGTAATAACTAAGAAGTTGTTTTCTGTAGGTCGGAAAAAAAAGACAATGGGGAGATATAACTCCTAACCTCCCTCTTGATCACGCCACTGTTGTTAGCTATGTGGGCTATATTGATTTAAAAATGTTGGTAGGTAATTAATATTAATCTAACAACATTAATAATTTGTAAAAATGGTCCAAGTATAATAAATACTAGATTCAATATTAGATCTATTTCATATTTTTATAAAACAATTTTTAGGACTAGGTACTATCCTTATACTTTATATTATAAACATTTTAATAAAAGGTTGGGGGTTGGCATTTTATAAACAGAAGTTTGTATAACTGCGGAACACTCCCTTAAAGTAGATACCGATTACCTGTAATACAAAAAATATCAATAATTTGAAAATATGGTTTTTATAATAATATATTTTAATTACTTAATTAGTAAAGGATAAATCGGGGGTGAGCATACTTGGTGTATCACCTGTAGTATAGAATTGAAGTATTTTTGGTGAACAGTTCTGCGCATATTATTCGGGAGTCAATCTGGTAGTCTACCTATGATGTCCACGCGTGTATTTATAACATATAATAATCCATATTTTAATATTATAATGATTATTTATATATTATTATACTTATAGTTTATAGTTTATACAAAATAAAATAAACATTATATTATATAATCTCGTCCGGCGCCGTAATTAGAGTTAAAATATACCTATACGTAAAACTACGTAATAAATAATAATAATGCATAATATATAGCCATATAGGTATTAGCGTGCCTATTAATTTTTTACATATTTAAATTATATATATATATATAATATTGTAATCTTAATGTATTTGGTACTCACCACTCAGTGACTCTTTCCAGCAACGTCAACGAGTAACCCCTTCTACGTGATATAACACTATGGTCTATAACAATTTATTAAATAATATTATACAGAGTGAAACATTTAAATGGCAACCTTTATTATTCAAGTGCGTTTTTTATTTTTATAAAAATTGTTTTTATGTTTATAGTTTAGTCGAGGTGTATATTTTATAACGCACTACGTTAATAAAAAATTAATTGTTTATCAGTGGTTTTTAATTATATTTTAATGACAAGTCAATAACCTATATATTTGTATTTATAGATTATATATAATCAGAAACAGCTGAATACTACTTTTCTCAAAACGCTTAATGTTTAAAAATATTGAATATTTAAGTTTTCAACATTTAGATGAACGATAAACTAATAGTGCAACTTGCGTTACATTGCGTCTGCTATTTTAATTAGGTAGGTACCCGTACCTATAAATATTAGGTAGTAGGTACTATAGTACCTAGTAAACTACTAAGTTATAACTTATAACAATTTATTTAGGTAATATTATTATATTCGATTTTTGTATAATTATATAGGTACATGGTACATCAACGTTTCCAGAAAAGAATTTTACTTTTGATTATATGACATAAAAAATATATTATAGGTTGTCTGGTTGTCAAAAAAATTTTAAAAAACGCTACCTACCTATAAAGTAAAACAAATTGATCTTGACAATGCTTAAAACAAAATAAAAACAAAAATGGACTTGTAAAATAATTAGTAGACAGTAGTGTAGGCATTTATAAGAATCACACTGTGTATAATATTATACACGTATACGTACACATTATACTATCGTATATTATATTATACATATATTATAATCCAATCGAAAGCGTACCTAAATGATTTTTACTCTACGCAGACTACAGTAATAATATTATAATTTATAAATCATTGCTCGTGCTATGTTGACTAGGTTACCTAGTAATACCTATATAATACTAATGGTTATAATAATATTTTATATTGTATTCTTGTACAGGTATTACATATAAGAGTAGCACGTTATATTATTTGAATTTACCTGCTACCTATCGGTACACGATTATTCAATCAAGGAGCCCGTAAATTGTTTGAAATTCCAATCTCGATAAAATAAAAATAATAATAATAGTAATAATAATAATGAGAATGATTTGCGATATTCTGCTTCAGCCACAGTCATAGGTACCTATACATAATAAACAATATATATTATAGGTATATATAGGTATATACATAATGCCGTGCAGATATTCCAATACAAAAAACACGTAACTCCCTCCATAACGAACCGGCCAGTCTCACAACCAGTTATAAAATAATATATTCGTCTATATTAAATTTAATATACATTTATTTATGAAACGACGTCTTTTTCATATATTTCATCATTCCAATAATAAATAAACCAATGATGTGGATATAATTACATATACACGTAAGCATATATACATATAAATAGTTATGCACACACACCTAACGCGTGAGTATATATGTATATGCATTTATAACACTAGTGTTCATTAGTGGTGGGGAAGGTTCCGGGTTCAACCCCCCCACTATTAAAATGTCTTCAAAACGATAATTTGTTTTTAGTGTATATATTCTCATATACCGTATACATATAGGTTATAATATACAATACGATATTTTTTTTACCATAAGAGTTCTCCACATATATACCCCCCACCCCCATTCAGAAAAAGACAGATATCAGAACGCGTGGTAAGCAATCGGCTCGTCACCTAACATAATGTATATATACAGATAGGTACCTAGCTAAAAACTTAAGTATAATGACGTATATGATTTATTATTCATATGTCGTAATATTATATGGAATATTTCGATGTAGATATCTATATATAAAACACAATATTAGTTAGTATTACCTATGTATTAGGTATAGGTAGGTGCTATATTTTATTATGTTCGTAACAATGAAGTTTGATAAATAATAAGTATATATTAATTACCTTAACGACTTATAAGAGTATAGTATAAAATTATTATTATACATAGTTATCAATTATTTAATTTTGACATGATTATAATTTATATTAACTATTAATATAATATACAAAAAGTTCTTATACATTGCAGCATGTCTGCAACTGTTTGTATAATTTTATACTATTATGCATATGGTTATGGTAGGAATTGTATGCATGAATGCATGGCATATTGATATATTATGTATGTGTATTACAATTGCATCATATATATCGAAGACAAATTATATAGGTAATATATATATAATGGGTACCTCGTACCTATATGCGCAATCAGAGCATATTAACGAATGACAAGTTAAAACCAAATAAATTTGTATTAATATATTTAACTTATAAAGGCAAACAAATAATCAACGCTTTATGACAAAAATATTAATTAACGTTTATTTAATATTAACTTACAAACATCCGGCGCAACTTCACTAGTACAGACGCGATAATAATAAATTGCAACTGACGTCTGACTACTTAGAGTCTCGAGCGGTCGACTCGTGTGGTTGTGCATACATAAATTATTGTCCTTATCATGTACGGGCTACGAAGCTTCTACATTTATCATCATATAATAATATATAGTTAACTAAATAATAAAGGTTTATTGATTTCTAACTGAATGGGTAACTATTTTTTATGTAGGTTACCTTACCTAACCTTGTGAATTTAAATTAAAAATATTTTTAAAAATAAGTTCATATGATAGGATATATTTTCAGTGAAATGCCGATTATGGTTAATTATTAATTATAAGTTTATATCTTATCACACTTTAAAAGTTTGGTTGAGAAGCACGACGAACACGTAAAAAGATTATAACACCACTCGCCACGGCTGTAAGGCTGTATAGGTATATATGGTGCGTGGCGCTTTATTTCTCATCTTATCTAAACTTTAATAACGAATAACGATTATAAATACCTATAACCATATCAAGTATAAATGTATAAGTATAATGATATGTATTGTGTATTAAGTACCAGTGGCGTATCTATGGGGGGTTATTTCCCCTCTAGATACCAAATGTTGTACTCAATACAACATGTATATAACAATATGAATATATGTGTATACCGAATAATATGTTTATTAAAATCTTTATTCTACCCCCCCCCCCCTCATGAAAAAATCTAGATACGCTACTGTTAAGGCGCCCGGTGCCGTTGCCATTTTGTCCTCAAAAATACACTCTGCGGGAATAACGGTACCGCGTTGTCGAATCAACTAAATTTCATAATTTTTTTTTTAATTGCTAGACGGAAATATTCTACAGCCCGCATCGATCTCTGTTTTTTCATATTTTATTCTCAAGCTTTATAATATGTCTAAAAAAATACAAGATAAAAAGCATTTTTTTTACAAATTTTTTAATACAGTTATTTGAAATAAAATACAAAATCAGAGATCGATGCGGGCTGTAGGAAGTCTTCTTCTTTCAGATAAAAAATAGTCATAAAAATCCGACAATTCTACAAAGCTTGTGAGTTATTCCCGTAGTCATTTTTTTTCGATATAATACACCATATCGACCCGGCCCCCCTAAATAGGTATCGGGTAGTAGATTAGTGGAAAAGTCTTATAATTTAGGTGGCAACTAAAACATAAAATTTAATTTTCAAATTTTATAGAATTGTGGAAAATTTGAAAAACTGGCACTGGGACCCTTAAATACATTAGTTTAGGTAGGTACCTACAATGACTACAAAATGTAAAATTCAAATTATTTAACAAAAATGTGAAAACATAAAAGCACTGTCATAATATAAAAATGGGTTCAACATTTTTTTTCTTTGAGATTACAAAATATATTTTATTACCCTGCCTATAGGAAGGTACACGTCATGCACTGCATGGTATTTTTGTACACGCGAATCGTGTATCAGACACCATATTATAATACCTACGTATTGATCGACAAGGTATCTACTTATACAGTTACCTATATACACCATAATAGTAAATACCATAAGATACCATATACGATTCACGTATTAGTGTATTACCATTGATTACACATAATGATAATATTATAGTATATTGTACATAATATCTATAATCAATGGTATTACATATATGGTATATGTATAATGTATTAAGTATAAATTATAATAACGGATAGGTATACACCCATACGGACAATAACTATTATAGACTATATTGTTTCCCACATTTAAATATTCTATAACTCTAAAACTATGATTTTCCTTACGGTCATTGTTCGGTACCTATATAGTCTCGTTATTCTGACCACTACACGCATGTTATACATGACATTATACGTGTAATTATAGGTAATATTATAAACTATATATTCGTATTTGTAGGTACTTATTGTTTTTCGGTTTTTATACTTTTGGACTACTCTACGTCTCTACGCGTATAGTGCGGACTGCGGGTAATAAAATATTATAATTCATAAAATACTGCATGCGTTTTGAGTAATTTACCTATGGCATTAGGCACTCTTTAGCATTTAGATACTTAATTTAATAACAATTACTCGATGTATTATATTATAATACCTATTTAGTACGAGTTATGGTCTCGGGTTTGTCATTTTACTCCATATAGATTCACTCGTATCCCGTAAGTACACAGCTGTTGTAGGCCAGTGCCCAGTAATCCTATGCAGTGGCGCTGGACGAAATTATAACTGGCAGTTCAAATAGTTCGATTGACCCACCCACCCCTTCACACGGCTGAGAAACGGGCTCAACTAATTTGGCAGGTATATATAATTAATTTTATGACATTCTTGTGTTTAATAGAATTGTAGCAGAAAGACTGAAGTAAACTCAAGTATTTAACCCACCACCCAATTTTAAGGAAGTTCAATTGAAACACCTGAAGTACGTGTTAGGCGCCACTGATCATAATATATGCGCCCCTATAGAATAAAAAGCATGTCCGTAAATGCGCGTGTTTCATTGGTATGATATTCATATATTGTTTCACTGACCACTGTTCTAGAAAAATAATAAATATATAATAATATGTAGGTATATTATATATTATAATATGAACATTTCGTGCAATAAAGGTTACATAATATATAAGTACAAGTCCTGAGGATAGGGGGACTTAAGATTTAAACTTTAAACTACCTAGGTCATTGCATATAAGCATATGATTTTAAATTGCTTATTATAAAATACAAACGAATTTTTAAAAGTATGTTTCAACCCTGATGAGTATTATCATTGATTATACATAGTATAATGGTATTATCTCTGCTTTCGTTTTACTTACGAATAACAGCAAATTTTATGTCCAGAATAATCCATTTTACTGGTATTTTAAATATTATAGTGTGTTGATCTTTTCCTCTTCTCCGTAGGTTTTTTTATAATTTCAAACGTGAAGCTAAATAGTTGTGGTTCTTATTAATATTGCAAAATTTACAATTTTAAAAGTTTTAAACTTGAAATATAAAAATGGTACTCGGGTCTCGGGATAATATTATTAGAATATTTTTATCTTTAAATTTGATTATAAATCAAATCACTCAAATATTTAAAACAACTTGGTAAAATGGAGTATTCTAATTTCTGAACGTAAAATTTGCCATGTTATACCTACATAAGTTAGACAGAGACACTTGAGTCATGTGTGTAGACGTCTTCAGAGGGAATTTGGAAAAAATTATAATTAATTAGATGAATCTGATGAGAATTTTTATTTATATAATGTTATAAGCCATATTTGTATTTAGAAATAAAACTAAATGTTATCGATATACTGCTATAGTGCTATATAACAACAACCATGACCGTATTAGCACATAGGCACTGTGCTTAGGGAACAAGACATTTTCAGAATATTATATTCTCCATAATGTGGAGAAAGTGCCTATTTTATAGGGCCCCAAAATGACTTAACGCGAGCCTGACAACAATAACGCGAATCGTAACAAATCTACTTGGTTTAATTTTTTTTTTGAGTAGGTGGCTGAGGCATTTTTTTATTGCTACAGAGTGAAAAGTTTGGGGGCCATTAATTGAAGGTAGAGGTATTTATTATTAAATGTATAAATAATAAATAGGAAAAACTCCATTTTTATAATTATTATTAGTATTATGTTTATTTATTATGTTCATCCTGAATTTATAAATAGTAATTATAATTTTGTTAGGCGCGTGCTTGACACGTACAATTCCGTCTATTTATTAGTAAACGCGGTATATTAGCTATGCGATGTGTAGTGTATACTGTATTGGAATTTGGAACTGAAAACAAAGTTTACTCCAATAGCTGGTATGACCTTTTAAAAACGCACGTTTTGTAAGATTCAAGTATATTATATTAATCTTTTATACACGAATCACGTAACCATAAACATTAAACAAAAATAATACGAATGTTCAAGTTGGTCAATATTATAATATAGGTACCTATAGGCTAAATTATTATAGAATTAGAATACATGACTAATGAAAATATCTGAGATACATGCTCATGTTGTACAGACACCTCTCGGTTCTCGGCTCTCAATATGATGAGTAATCGCATAGAATACCAACACGTGGAAAGTGGAACAAATTTTATCGGTTTAGAAATTATTCGTATTATGTCTTAGAATTAAATCACTATAAGACTAGGTGCATAAAGTTTAAAATCAAATCAGATCTAAGATGTAACTATAAATCCATATCAAAATCTGTCAGAAGTCTGCATTTGAAATTGAAAAAATCATAACCAATGAAAGGGCTCAAAAATGGGTTTATAAATTGCATGAAAAAAATAACTAGTGCTATGAAATATTTTTTGAAATTAAGAGGTTGATAGTTTATTAAGTTACCTAACCTTATATAAAATAATCACATTTATGCTTTATTTTCTTACTTAAAATTTCATACATTTTAAAAACATCTGTATTGCATCATAAAGTGGAAACAGGACAAACAGGAATATTTCATAATTAATATTATGTACTATTTTTCTTTGTAGTATCTGAAATAAGGATGAGCGTAGGCGTATACAATATATAAGAAAACAAACATAAATATGTAACTATATTCTCATAGATTTAGTAACAACATTAGTGTGTGTAAATATGTATGGTTTTTTTTTTATTAAACAAACAACCTTCATATACAATTCTTATTTTGCATTTTTACAAACATCAAATGAATTGATTGTATTAGTTTAAAATATGAAAGACAAATAATTTTGTATTAAAACTGAATTGTAACATACAATCAGTAAAATTGTACCAAACCTATTATTATATTTTGATGATAAATAATATATGGCTCGGAGTATTTAATAAATGATTTTCTTTGAAACTATAAATTAATTTGTATAAAAATAATAAACAAAATAACATCTATAAGTTTTAAGATAAAATATATAATTTACTATAATTTTAATAGTTAACAAAATAAATATATGAATTATTAACTGCTTAATAAGGACGTCTATTCTTAAAATTAAATTTTTTAACAGCAGTATCAAAAATTTGAACACTAAATAAAGTTAAAAATAATGGGTCTAAAAATGTCTTCAACAATCATCACCTTCAATTTGATTCGCTAGTCTGTAATCTCCATATCCTGGCTCTAATCCTGGCTTATATTTTGTCCAAAAGCCTCCTTTACAAAATATAAGTAATACAAATATATTGATGATTAGTAGTACTGTTGCTATTATATGCCATGTCTTATCATCCAGTAAATGCTTAATATTCTTTGAGTAACAGTAGGTTTGTCCCAACGCATGGGTCAGATCTGCATCTCCCCAACACTTTGTGCACTGATAATCATTTGGTCCGTTACATGTATAACATGTATAGTGACAATCAGAACATACACCGTCATTATCCTCATATGTTTTGACTGGACAATCGACAATACACTCTCCATTGTATATGTTGTATCCAAACGCACATTCTGCAATAAATGAAAATAAATGTTTTCTAATAGGTATGCAAATAATATATTTTAATAAAGCTATAAGTATGACAAGCTCAATTTATTTAGTGCTACAAATTAAAAGCAAAGCTGTGTGGTACACTCACCGCAAGCGTTTGGTTGATGTTAGAATAGTACAGCCCATTTTGCATTCCAATATGCGAAGTTTCATAATTGTATTAATTGCAAAATAGCACATTTGATTTTAGATTCTGAGAGTTGAAATTTATCAAGGTTTTAACATTTATATTAAACAACAGAATAGATAAATATATAATGATATATTAATACCATATATTTTTAAATTAAACCCTAATATCTTGTATGATAAAACACTAATTTATATTGAAAAGAAATATTTTCACACATATTACATAATAAAACAACAACTTTTTTTAAATAAAATAATAATTACAAAAAAAATGATACTAAGATATCAAAAAAACAGACAAACGAGTAGTTTAGTCTTCAGTGTTGCTTTATTAAATTGTTTTACATGTAAAACAATTATTTATACATAAGTAATAAATTAAACATTTTGTCTAAAATGTTGTTTAACTAGTAACTACCTATCTTAAAAGTAACTAGTAAAGTTAAGTCATTAAAAAAATAAGCTATAATTCTTCACTTTAAAATTAGTATCGTCCAACATTGCTGTTAATCATTTCAAGGCTAGCTTACATAAATATAATATATTTGAATATATAATATCATTAGCATTATTAAAACTAATATATATTATTGTTGTTGAATATAAGGGTTTAATAAATGTAATTTATTTTCATAATTTTAAGCAAAAAAATGGTAATTTATTTACTCCATTTAAAAACCTCAAAGCTAATCTCAATTCAAATACCCAGCAGCTTCTTCAAAATGTTCAGATGCAAAAACGATAAATAAAACTACAAACTGAGATATTAAAGATGAAGATATTTTTGAACCTTTTGAATTTCCAATAAAAAATATGTTATTATTGACAATTTATAAAAAAATAAAAAAGTTAGATCTCAACAAATGAGAAAAAAAAACCTTGCTCAAATTTAAAATAGTTACTTGTACTATTTTTAATATTTTCTTATTCATGAATTATTGTTAGTATTTATTTGCATATTTGCATAATTAGTATTATAAGGAAGAGCAGTATTATATATTAAATTAAATTACTAATTGCACAAGTAATTTTCATATAAATTGGTTGATACATAAAAACTACAAATTTATTTGTTTCTAAAAATTTCAATAATTGTAATTTTTTTTCAAGTTAAAATTATTTATTTTTAAAAAAATGTGGGTTTAAATAATTTGTATATGGCATATACATTATTAAATAAAGATAGTTTATTTTACCTTTTCTTTTATCTGTATAACTGTTCAGGTATTTAATGGAAAAACATCAAGATTAGTCGATTAAATTTATTTGGAAAATACAACACAAATCAAAATACTATTTTTTTTAAAACACAAAATGATATTTAAGTACAGTAATAATTTTATTTACAAGATAAACAGTTTTTTGAGCGTAACATACTTTGGTATTGATGAAAGTAAAATATAGATAATACAATATTTACATAGGACTAATAATTAATATTTTATAATACTGATTTGGCAAAATATCTATTTAATTGATTTAGACAAAAAATTAAGTAGCTATTCAAAATTATTTATAACTTAGAAATGTATTCAAATACAATTAAAACATGACATATTAACACACCAAAACCAATTACTATCACTTAATTTTAAAACTTAATTCATTATTTCACATAGAACGGTTTATTATAATTTATAACTAATATGATTATACTGAA
The DNA here is from genome assembly GCF_019925205.1 of Metopolophium dirhodum. Taxonomy (NCBI): domain Eukaryota; kingdom Metazoa; phylum Arthropoda; class Insecta; order Hemiptera; family Aphididae; genus Metopolophium; species Metopolophium dirhodum. Next base: position 10,935,588 of record NC_083568.1, read on the forward strand.
ATCAATAAATTATACTGCCAATTATTGAGAGATAGGAAGAATAAAAATTATACAAATCAAACTTTAAAATAGAAAAATAAAAATTATAATTACTAAATATAGAAATGAATGTTTTGTTATTATCTATTATAGCATAGTAATAACAAAATTAAATATTAATAGTATACCATTGAGACCTAATAGAATAAATCACTAGAACTGTTATCAGAAAACAAAAAATAACACTAAGCCATTGATTAAATTTACAATGTATATAGTGCCTATTTAATCAATGGCTAAACTATAGCTTAAAATTATTAAATTTATTATTCTAAAATAAAACAACCCAATAAATAACTATAATTACCTATGTTTTAAAAAAAATTGGTTTATGATTTTTTTTAAGAAGATGTCTGTTAAATCTGAATTATTGTTTATTAATGGAAATATTTAGATGGTAGATTAAATTAATATTCTACAGAAATATAATAATTATTTGAATGAAGTTGATTACTAGTTATATACAGTTATATTATGCTATTTCACTATTGTGGACTGTGGTATAATAATATTATATAGTAGTAGGATTGAAAATATAATATTAACTAAACACAGTCAATTTTTTTTTCTATATTTGTTTTAGTAGCAATTGATCAATAGGCTACACTATAATTTATAAACAATATAAATGAAATCATAAGTTTATAAATGTAGCTATTTAAATTTATTAAATGTTTATATACATTACAATTTCATGATACTTTTACAGAAAGTAAATATATTTCAAAGATAAAAAATGTAACTTTAAAATTTAAACAAATTTTTAATGATATTACTATATTATATAAACTTAAAAATATATCACACCAATTCTTAAATGTATGTATAAATTACACAATATATATTTACTTTTTAATTAATTTGTGTAGAACAATTTACTCATAGTCATATTATCACATGTCGTAAAAATGTATGCTGTATTATTTAATACTTTATTATATTATGACAATTGTACAAATATTATTTAGCTTGATTATTTTAAGAACCTACATTGTTACTAAATATTAAATGATATTAATTTAATTATAAAAGATCACTATCTACAATTAATATATATTTTAACTAAATTATATTTATACATAAAGGTTAGTAAAAAAGTAGTCAATCTATGATTAATAAGAATATTATTATGGATTTTGAGTTCAAATAAATTTACCAACAGTTTAATGGGAATAAATATTAAATTATTTATAATAATATAATATGTTTAAAATTTATTTTTATTGTTTAAAGACATAATTGTTTTGGATAATATTATATAAAAACATTTTTTATTCATAAAACAACATTGTATTGCAATTTTGTTCATTGAAGATAGTTTTTTTGTTGCATAAAATATAATTGAAAGTATTATTTGATAAATCTAATATTATAAAAATAAACTAAAAAAAATTAAATTAAAGGACCAAGGAGATTTCTACAATTTTTATCATTGTATCATTTTCATTAATGTTAAATGTATTCTATATTTCTATGTAACACTATAAATGTATTGGAACTTAAAATATGTATTTGGGGTTGTCCCATATTAACATATAAATAAATAAATATAATGACTTATGAATATTATTATTATATAATATAATCCGTTTATCTAGTTGATTATATAATTAATAAAATATTCAATAAAAAGAGCACCATCATTATTTTGTTAATTAACATTCATGTACAGATGAATTGGAGTTGCAATTTAATATGGCCCTTGTTAAATTAGAAGCAATATGCTAAAAAGTTATAGTTGGAAAATAATATTTTAAGATTTTATTATAAATTATAGAGAAAAATAACTAGAAAGACATAATTTGGGAGAAGGTCGGAAGAAGGTGCTAACTGTTCCTCAAGTTTTTCATAAAATTGTGTACATGGAGTACAAACTAGTATTCAAGGTTTCTGTAATTGTATCACAGATCAATAACACAAGGTAGGTAAACAAACCAATATATTAGAAATATAACTAATTTAAATCTCAAAATATTAGGATAGAACTTTTGAATACATTAATTATAATTTTTTAGTTTTAAATACAAATGGTTTTTGTTGATTGTTGGCAGTATATATTTTTTTATTAGGAGAAATTAAAGAAAACATTTTTAGTAAATAGTTGAAATTGTAATTCAATTATTAAGTACAAAGCGCCCTTTAATGTATAATAGTACAGAATGTAGTAGGATTTATAAGTACATAATATATATTATTATTTATTTTGTTCACTTAATTGTTCTTATTTTAAAAATTGTATGTATGATTAAAATGTAATTAAAATATTTAATGTTCAATATGAATATATCTATTAAAAACATTTTTATGATCTAGTGAAGAAAATACAGTGTACACTATATTATAGGCTGTCATATAGTATATGGTCTAATGGCAAACGCGTTCTACCGGCCGTTGTCATTTGCTGTAGGATGTGGTCTATCTGCAGCTGGCCGGTTTTTACACGGGCTTATGATTATCTTAGATAGATACCAGTTAGTCTTTTTTCGTTAGTTAACACTTTATATTTATGACTTTCGATAACAATGCTTCGGCATTTTGTAAAAGTATGGATAAGATCAATATAGTGGCGAAATATTTTTATTTAATCATAAGAAGTGATGAATCAAACACCTAAAATTGAATAAGAAATGTTTTGGCCAAACTATGAAAATTCCCAAAGTAATAAGTGCACAGGCATTCGCAGTAGGGTGCCAGCCGGCACTATTTTAGTTAATATGAATTGTCTTATTTATTGTAGAAAAAAAAATAGTATAGACTGTATTATTGGAGATTATTGACTCTGCCCCCCCCCCTCAGTTAATATTTCTGCAGGCGATCTTGAATAAGTGTGGAAGTAAGATGAATTTGTACATACGTAAGGAGAAGGACAAAGAAATGAGAATTTTACGTTGCAAACAAAATGGATATCAAACAACTCAAAACAACTTAATTTCTTAAATGGAATGAAACTATTAGTTTTTAAAGAATTCTTATTATTTTTTTTTTTTACTGGAAGACCGCATACAATATTAATAGCCCATAATATACAATTTGGAAACTTAATATCTCATACTATTAAGTATTATGTTTTTATATTAATATGCTCAGCATTATTTAACATATAAAAATAACTTGATGCAAATTACAAATAAATTTAAAAATGATGTTATTTTTTCAAATTATTATTGAACTAAATGTTATAAATATTATGGATCTTTGAATGAAAGATAATAATAATATTTATTGGTTTAAAATATTTTTCGGTAAATTTGAATGCAAACTAAATTTACAAATTTTAAACTTATAATAAAGTCCAAAATATTAAAATAAAAATGAAATAAAATATGATTTCCTAAAATCATCCTAAAAATTCCAGCTATGTATTGATTTTTATTTTGTTAACAATTAATATATTTTGTTCACATTTTTACTATTATTATTTTAATATTTTTGATGCTTAGATTGAGGCTCGAGAAATATCTATAATGATTACTGAACTATATTACTATACCAAAATAAAAAAATCATTATGATTATTGATTAACTTACTATTATAAAAAGAAATAACATTGTTATTTACAATTTTTAATTAGTATATAGTAGATATAATATTTAAATTGTACAGTTAAAACAATTAACTTTATGTGATGTGTTTATAGTTTATATATATAATTAAATTTCTGTAAAAGACATCATGTAAAGATAAACATTGGCAGTATGTACTTTTAAACTCCTCAATTCGTAGTTTTCTATTTAATCAAGTTATTTTAAAATAACATTACTGAATTACTCAACATATTTCTAACTAAAATACAATTTGGCTTCATGGGAAATATAGTTGTTGAAAATTGTTTATAATACACAGTAAATATTATAAAGCATAGGTGCGTGCCGTGTTCTAGGTTAGATGCAGAAAATATTTGTGTCAGCAATACGGCAAAATCTCATAGAAAACTTCATAGGTGTAATATAACAATTTAAAAAAGAGATAATTTTATAACACATCAATTAATACTAATAATGAATAATTCATACTTGACTGTAATCATACAATAGATTATAAGATAGTCTTAGACATATTTTTGAAGCAAGTGATATTTTGTAACTACTGTAAAGATGTAAGCTAAATATTATTTTTAATTGTCAAACATGTATGATTATAAATTAAATTAATATTTATTGGTACTAAATATTGGGAACATATTGGTTGTTAATAATTTGATATTGTTTTAATTTAATTTTTCACGTCAATATGAAAATTCTACAAGGTTTAACTAGTCTAACACAATCTACCCATTTAAAAGTAAAGCCAGATTAGTCAGGTGCAGCAAAAGCATACTCTATTACACCCATGCGCACACCTATGTTTTGAAGAAACTAAAATAATCTGTATTCTTCAACCTATATTAATTACAATGTATTATGAACAACTCAAATATATTTGTTTTAACAAAATAGATACTAGTTTATTGTATTGATTCAATAATCCCACAATATTAGTCAGATCAACTGGTACATATTATATATTAACCACTGTATTTATGAGTGAAACTTAGCCATTATGCAATTACATTCATACAGGTTAACCGGGGGCCCCTTTCATAATAATAATAGACCAATTACTCAAGAAACCTAGTGTCTAATTTAACTGATGTTAATATCATGCTGAAATATGAAGTCTAACTCATTATCACAGGGGTCATAACAAACAAGTACCAGAAAAAAATTAATTTAAACTGAAAAGGCTTCATAATATAAAATTCAAGACCCATAGATAAATAATTGTATGTATTATATTTATAATTACAACAATATTAAAGTAATTTTAAATTTACCATTGCAATACACTTTTTGTATAAGAACATAATAAGAACTTTTTAATTGTAGTTATATTGAACTTCATTACATTAAAAAATAAGATTTATAGTAAATTTAAATATAAATTTTATAAAATGTTTTCTTTAAGAAAAGGTATTTATATCTTGGATACTTTTTGGTTATTGTACTCTAGCTGCCGGTGGAAATTTGGATTCAGTTTTCGTACTAAGAACTATTTGGTATTAACTTGAATTTATATTTGTTATTTCTTCATTACAATACAATAAATGGTGGGTATAGATATTATATTGTATATTTATTTATTAACACCTAGTTTATGTTCACAATTTTAGTCTTTGTTTATTTGTAATACACAGTAACACAGAATAACATATTATTGTGTTATATCAATATTAATAAAGTGTCATCATTAGATGGCTTTTTACTCTATATTTCGTATACTCATGTTATCTGTCTTATACTGTTATATCATATATACTTATTATGTCTACTGATATAGATTGTATATTTTAACTCAAAATAATAAAAAAAAATATCAATATTAACATATTGTAAATTATAATTTATTAATTTATAATAAATAAATTACTATTTTTTTAAATGATGAATACATTTAGAAAACGTATACAATTAAAGGTAGGTATAAATTTATTTATAAAGGAGACATTAATTTATCAATGTAATATTTCAAAATAAATAGGTACTCGACAGATCAGAGTACGATAACAAATTCAAGATTTCCGACAGTGGCCAATTGGTCTATATTTGCCAGTGGAGTGAGATTACCTAAGTCCTAAAGTACCGTTTCTCGATTCATAAAACCAAAAACGTGATTATAATTTTTATAATTATCTATGGGTCTCACAAAAAATTAAAGCCTGAAGCAATTTATATGGCACTTTTATGGGAAGACTTAATTAAATCTTAATTTATTTACCCTGTTAGAAATAAGGGATTATTGCACATAAAATTAATAACAAACCTAAACATTTAGCAGTGGTCACGCGACATTCTCCAGATTTGAAATTTTGTTCTGGTTCATCTTCTGATGTCAGGTTTTGACTTATACTTATTGTAGGAAGTATATGCGTTTGTTCTGGAGGTAATATTGTTCCATAAAAAACCATTTCCCAATCAGTCATGGTAGCTAAAACCAAAAATGTATAAGTGGATTTATTAAGCACGGTCTATAAAAGTGTTAGTTAAATAAAAATCAAACAACTATAATTATCAAAATAACAAATATGAACTATACATTTTGCAACATAAGTGGCAAACTAAAAATTGGAAAACTTTAATATTATATTCTACGACTATTAAATGTATAAATAATAATATGAAAAAATAGACATCGTAGCATAAGTAATGACATACTCAAAAAATAAATTGTGATTTAAAATAAAAAGGAAATAATCAAATAGTAATCAAATGAAAGTAATCAAATTAATGAAATTTAAATTATGATCGGAGGCTAAATAGGCCTTAACTTTAAACAAAAATCTAAATACTTTACAGATTAACTATAATATTATTAAGTGAAAAGCATCAATTTGAAATAATTTTTTAATAATAAATACAACTATTCTTATTATATGTATAAGAAGAACTTTTATATAATTTATGAAATATTTAAAAAATAATTATAAATATGTTAGCAAATGTATTTTTCAACGTAAGAAAAAATGTGCAATAAAAATATACTTTTTATTATAAACTAAAATTATTCAACACAACCAAACTAATAAATTAATAATATTATATGACTACACAAATACAACTATACCCTATGATGTGCTAAAAATATAAAGGAATTTATTTTACCAAAATAAGCAAAATAATAAATGATACCTATTTTTTTTTATTCAAATATAATTATAGCATGGCATGCAAAGAAAATGGTGATTTCCATGCTGACATTCTTGCCTGTAGTTGTAGGTGATATGTTTCTTTCAGGCGACAAATTTTTTTTTGTCTGCCTGCCATCCACATTTTGTAAACTGTAGAGTCTATGGCTGCTAGGATATGTTTGGATGTTGTCTGTTAGTGTGGGAGATAATTTGGATGAATTTTTAATAGGAAAAAGAACAATATGAACATTTGGTTTATAGCTGGAAACACTTTGTTTTATGAGGGTACTAACTGGAGTGGTAGACTGTTTTTGCGATTTACTTTTTTTTGATTTTTTTTTTGTATTTTTTGAATTCCTTCGGGGAATTGGTTTGGGTGGCTGTTCCACTGGATAGATAGTAGGAGATAATGTCCTTGGGGAATATTTAGTACCGTACAATATCAAACACCACTCGTGTAAAGAAGATCGACCTAGAGCACATCAATTTATAAGTGGCAATAGATTGTTAGTTAATTATACAACTTTGGTAAATGATACATTTAAAAACATTGTGTAGTAATATGTACATATTTTAAATGTATTATTATTTATGATTATTATGATTATAAATATCTAGTTAACCTCATCCACAATACTGGACATTTTGTTTTTTAAAAAAAGTTGCAATAATACAGAGAATTTAATTAATAAATTTGATTTTTACCTAATAGTTTTCCTTCATTATGAATAGTCAATTGCCAAGTACCAAAAGGACGTTCTCCCCACATATGTACAGTCATAAATGGCCACACATGAAATCCAGCATGTGAATTATCATGAGTTCTTGGAGCAAGTAGTGTTGATCTTGTACCACTTGGAGAAGTTAAATCAATTTTGATATCACCCCGCCGACTAGCTGTTAATGATATTTTAGCTTGAACATGTTCTAAAAAATTTACACTATTGCATTCTTTTACTAAAAGTTGTATTGTGACTGTGCTACGTGCCGGTACTGGTCTGTAATATAATTTAAACATTTAACAATTTTAAGTAAATAATTTACTAAGCAAAAATAAAAATGTATTTATCGGGCATACTTTTCAAAAACTTGAGCAGTAACATTGCAAATATGTTGAGCTGGAACAGTTTTCCATTTACGAGCTAATCTTACCATCGTAGTAGCATCCATTAAACCATAGCCAAAAGAATGACTCACTAAAATAAATAAATAATAAAATAAAAATATGAAAGTAAGATTAATCAATTTTAGCAATTTATAGCCTTTATTTATTTGTTACTAATCTGCTTGAATCTAGACATTTTTAATTATTTTTCCCTATTATTTTATAATAATCACTTATTATAAAATGTCTAGTTTTTTTAAAAATATTATTAAAAATGTTTATAACCAAGTAACAGTTAATGATTTAATTACGTTATGTAAAAATACCTTTTCGTCCAACACCATTTATAATCCAATCAGAAGCTAATAAATGAGTTGGCCTAGCTGTTAACACTACAATGTGCTGCATATCTCTCCAAGTTAGTTTATTATTAGCTTCTAATGTTAAAGCTACTATCCCAGCTGCTAGTGGGGCGGATGCAGATGTACCAGTATGATTACTAGTACATTCATGATGAAGATCTGTTGTAATGATCTATAATTAAAAAAAATATTCAATAAATAATTTTAAGTTGCATTATAATGATTTTTTTTATTACCTGGCTTTCATAATTACTTCCACTACTATACGTTGTTGCTAAAGTTGAACTACAAGCTTCAGAATACCAAGGGACATGACCATTTTGTGTCGCACTACTGATACTTAATGTCCAAATAGCATTTGTATATCCATCACAGTTACAATTATCATGTTCACGGCCACCATTACCAGATGCCCATATAAATATTGATCCTTTACCACCACGGCCTTTTGATATACCCTCAAGAAAGGCTCGAGTGGCTAATTCACCTGGTCCATCTACAGTTTTACCATCATCGTCTGGACCCCATGATGCACTATAGATATGAATATGCTGAGGATTTAAACTTAGAGATCGAGCTTCAACTGCATCTGTCACATCCCCATCTAACATTCGAACCCCACCTATACTCGCACCAAATGCAACACCAACTGAACACAGAGAATTGTTGGCAGTTGCTGCCACTTCTCCTGCACATCTAGTACCATGGCGGTTTGTATCCATTTGATCATATCTAGGCATTGGGTCTTCGTCTCTATTGTTCATATCATAACTAGCTGAGGGATCCTACCAATCATACATTTAACAATGGGATATTTAATTATAGTTAATAATATCAAATTAACCAGGAACTGTCATTTTAAACACTTACATAATTTTTTATTAAATCTGGATGGTCTTTTTCTAAGCCATCATCTAATATTGTAACAACAGATCCTTTTCCTGTAATCCCTTCTTCCCAAGCACCTTGAACATTCATATCCATATCCTTACCACGGTTCTAAATAATATTAAATTTTAGAAGGTTATTCATATTATAATGATATAAATGTATCAAAACTGATAAGATTATTAATTTAAGTTATAACTTATAATTAACATTGAAAAAGTAGATACAGGAAATGAATACCATTCATGTATACTACAAGGTCATTACATACAATTTTGCATTAGGCAAGGTAAAATATAAATACAAATAACAATGTATAAAATGTTTGTATATCATAATACTATTAATACCCAATGCTTTGGTTTATATAGATTATAAAGTATTCAAATTATTGAATAGTATGTTATGGGGTTATCATAAATAATAAATAAAACGTTTCGAAATATAAACTAAAAAAAATATTCTACTATAAACTACTTACCAAATACCACATTTTTGGCCATTTTGGATCATTTAATCCCCCTTTAATTGCAAATCTTTTTGAACTCCTGCTATCTCGAACATAAGATAAGTAGTCTCTTTTTGATCGACTTAAAATTGTTTGTTGTTTTGCCCACTTCACCTGAAAAAATAATAATAAACAATTGATTATTTTCTACGTGACATATTTAATGATTTGGCATTTTTCTTTAAACGTTTGTTTAGAGAATGAAAAAGAGATAAATATGTTGTTTATTTTAAAAGAAGTTATAATACAATGAATATGTATATATATGTATAAAAGCACATACATTTTTTCATTTATGGGCAAGACCACAAATAGTAACACTCAACAGTCAACATGAATTCAATACCACTTTTGTTTTTAAATTGTGTTGTAGCAGTACTGTCATTTAACCAGGTATAGTAAATTAGTAACATTGTTGTTGATATAATACTATTGGTAGCATATTCATTTAAATACTTTTTTTTGTGTTAAAATATAATTTACAGAATAATGTATAAGTATGTAAATATTTATGAGAGATCTAATAATTATCTACCTATTATAAATTATTTCTTAAATATTAGATACGTTTAAATATATTCTACATGTCTAATCAAATTAAATACAAATTAGGATAATATAGTTAATATTTTAGTATATTAGTATATTTAATATATAAAATAATTTATTGACCTAAAATTATTATGTTTTATTAGTACAGATTTAAAAATGTACTCTACTAATTCAGCTATATTTATTAATTTGCCTAAGGCTTGTTTGATGATAAGTTTACTTTTTTTCATATTGAACCACCAAAAAAATTATTAAAAAAGTCTAAAATTTGAATTTGTAAACAAACAGTTTGCATTGAAAGCTCAAACAGATATCTGTCTAGTTATCAAAGTTTAATTAATTTTTATTACATATAAAAACAATTTAAAAATTAAAAAAAAATGTGTAATATTTTAAAATTTTGATGTGAAATAAATGAACTTATACATATATTTTATAGTTTGCTATTGATACTGATCAGTGGAAATCCACCAATATCGGCGCAGAGCAATCATATTATAATCAAGTATATGAACAATACTTAAATTATTATAATTATTTATATCAGCAAAATAGTATTTTAAATAATCAAAACAATAATGTGAACACCAATCCAATTCCAACAAATATTACAAATACCATTCCAATAAATGTGTTCAAAATGGAAAATAGATCAACAAATGAAGAACAGCCAACTGTAACACCGACATTTCTACGAAAAAACAAAATATTGCTACCTCATAAACCTACTATAGAGCCAAAGAAACCATTAAAAACAAAATTAAGAACTATTTTATATAGATCTCAAAATAAAAATAAATGATATTCATCATATTTTAGTAAAAATATAAATAGCATCTAAATAATAAATTTATGTACTTACATTTTGTTCTGATGTTAGTTTTTTATGATGTTCAAGCCCTGGGTTAACTGATCGCTTCGATACATGATTGTGTTCTAGATGATAATAGTCTGGAAAAATCTGAAATAATTTTTTTATGTATATATAGTTTTTTTATATTAAACAATCTGTACAAATATTATAGGTACAATAAAAATAAGTGATAAAATATTTTATAACTACACTTGAAAAAGAGCATGAGAGGAGAAAGAGGAGACTCATTAATCCACTCCACACAATAGATGGTCTATATTTTTTTACTTGGATAGAGAAGAAATATATTTAAGATTTCTACATTTCTACATCAATGATAAGTATATTTTTTGAGATGAGACAGTTGAAATTAATGGAGTTGAGCAGAGCAAGAGCAAGAGCATTTGCGTGGTATTATAAGTAATTACCTATGTGTGTTTAACTTTAACAGTTGTAATTTTAAGATTACTATTATTGTCACTATTCGTAATGTTTTATATAATAGAACTTTTAATATCGTTCTTAGAATTTTTGATTACAATTATTAAAATAATCCTATAATTGAATTCCATAAGACTGGATAGGTTTCATAAACAGTTGGTAGATATTGATTTTGTAACCGGTGTTCAGTTTTATGTTTTTTTGAAGTGGTGGTTTAATATTAAATATATTTTATTTTAGTAGAAATATTGGTATTATATTTAAATTTATATTATAAACTTGTTAAAATGTTGATATATATTTTATTAAATATATACCATATTATATATTTCATATCATTTGGAATGAAAGTTTCACAACTTCAAATTTCAATACAATTGGTAAAGTAATAATAATACAAAATATTCTGTATATACATAAGAGTTATTATATTGCAAAACGAAGCATGCTCAACACATTTTTTTCTCCAAAGATGCAGTTGTTCAAAATCTGATTTTTGAATATAGTTAATTGAAGACAATATTTTCAAATTCTTGAGATTTCTTGTACTATTTAAGAAGTATCCTGTGGAGGTAGTAACTTATATTTTTCAAATAATAATTTTTCTACTGTAAATTATTTAGTGGACGTACCATATTAAAATTAGAACTAATAGTTTTTGAGTTATTTATCTTTGTAAACTAAGGATACTAGGTCCATGGTAATGGTGAGACTATGGAGATTTTAAATTTTAGTAGTTAATATTAACCTATCAACATTTATAATTTGTAAAAATGGCCCAAGTACAATAAATACAATATCAATCTATATTTTTTTTCTAAAATCATTTTAAGGACTATTATCCTTAATATTAACATTTTAATAACAAAGAAACTACTTTTTCAAAAAAGAATATCTATTAAATAATTCACAGTAACCCCCAAAAAATGGGGTATCAAAAGTTTCATGAGAATTTGAAAATATGGTTTTAAGTATATTAAAAATATAATATAAAATTAAAAAATTCCAAAAATTAGTATTTTAATAAATTTGTTACTAAAGCAAAAAAAGTTGGTGAGCATGCTTGGTAAATCACCCGGTATAGTATTGAATAGTATGTTCATAAATTAGTCAATTATTTTATGAATACATTTTAGCCACCCAATTTACATAACATGAAAAATGTATAAGTGCTTAATAACACCTGCATTTAATAAGTGGCAAGCAACTACATGTAAATAGTTAAGTTGGTCAAGTTCTAAAAATGAATTAAAGGCTATTGATTATATATAGGTCATACCGTCATAGTCTAAAGAGTAAAGGTGGACAATAGATTTGGATTGGGTTTATTTGATGATCTTGCTATCAATTAAATAATGATAATACTTATATTACAATATTAATTCAAAACTACATTTCATACATGTTAGAATAAGTAAGGGACATTTATACCAAGTAGAGTAAATTATGTTTAAGCAATAGATGGTAAACAAATTAAATACACAAATTCATCCACAATGTATTCAATGGAACTATATTATTATATTTTAAAACAGATTTCATCATAATGTAATCTAAAATATAAGTTTTATTTTAATACTGGTTAATTAAACTGTTGTACCCAACCATTGTAGGTATACCCAAAGGACTACAAATGCACATAATATATAGACAGAAACAAAATAAACAATATTAATACTTTATTTAAAATACTTGCATACGTACAACTAACAACAACTTACTGACCACAAAATTTCATTTGACTTTTTATTTTTTCTTACATTAATAGTTTAACCTAGTTATTTATGCTAACTAAGAAGTAGTAAGAACTATCGCAAGCCTAATAATATTCATACTAAGTAGTTTTAAGATTTTTTTTCAATTCTAAATGTTGTAATAGGTAAATTACAATTTACAACAAGTCTATTTTTTTTAACTAGTTGTCAAATTCTTATAATGTTTATATATTTAATATTACAACAGAGCAGTTTCTTAATTCAGTTTAAAACAGTTGTATAGGTACTTAATGTACATATTCTGTAAAATGTTTTCTAGGGGGAGTTGGGTGTTGATTGATTAAATAAAATAAAATTATTTACCTCCCCTAGCAAAACGAATCCATGTTTTTCTGTTACTCTTTTGGCTATTTCTAATCCACCTTCGATGTGAGCCGCCCACTGAGAAGAATAGTCTTGAGCTGAAATCCATTGTAGTGCGACTATCCACAATAGAAATGAAACCGTGCAGGCAGCCATGACACTTGCCCAACACCGGCCAATTGTGGGAAGACTCAGTTCTCAACATCAGTTGTATCACAGGCAAAACGAACGACGATGATTCTTGTCATATTGATCGGTTATGTATGATACACTGTTCAGCACTAAATCAACAAAAAAACAATACATTCTCATCACTAAACCTGTCCCGAAGACATTATGTGACATTATATGACACTATATTATTACGTCTCCCATTCAAAGATAGTGAATTGGGAAGGTTCTTAACATACTCTCAAACCGATCATAGAAGTCATGACAAAAGTGACGATCATAGCTGATAGGGTAGTAGTTAACCGTGAAATATTTACAAAAAAAAACCAAATAATAACAGAAATAATAAAGACTTACAAGTACGTCACAATCGACTCTCGGACGACGTTGGGCCCGACGGCGCAGACTGCATGGTGTGCTAGCGGACGTCAGCACTCGGCGAGCGTGACCGACGTAAAACGTTTGGCGGCGGCGATGTCGTCCGGTCGTCGGCAGAACAGTCGAGGACGCGAGCTTCGGAATTCACTGTTCAGACCCGCCGCCGATAACTGACAGTGTGACACTATAATAATAGTATGTCGCTCGTCCGCCAGCCAGGTGAATGAAATCGTAGCGACTCGGCGAGCTTGCTGCCTGCTTGTTCGTTGCCCCAAAACGCTATCAGTGCGCTACTGCCTACAACTCACTACTGGGATTCGGTAATTGGTGTGTGCGTGTGCGCATGATATAAATAACACGTTCATACGGAAAGTGGCTGATAACTGATGAGCTACCGTTTGTAGATAACGGACGATAAAGGACGGGTATGTAGTAACCGCGGACTATAACATGATAATAATGCATTGTATTTGTATACCTTATATTGTACCTTATTTGGTTGTTACTTATCATACAGAGTGATTCATTTAAGTATCAACACACGTTATTTTTCGAAAATAATAAAATAACACTTGAAAATAATTTTTTAAATGAAATCAAAAATGTAGTCATTCAATTTTTGGAAAATCGATTTTTTTACGAAGAGTTTATCTCAGCATAGCTTGCGTCTCTCGTTTTAAAAACGGGGGAAGTCGCTCTGCTGTATAGTAAGTTTTAAGGGTACATGGAAGTCGGAAGGTATGTCTATGCTCTATTTAGGTACGTGTTACCTCGTTCAGAAGTGATATTATTATGGCTTGAACTTTAAATAGTCAATAGGGGGGGGGGGGGAGTAAAAAGTTTTAACTAGACCAGTGGTGTAATTATGGAGGAGGGAGGATTTGGGTGTCGTATCCCCCACATGACTTTTTTTTAATACTGGTAAACCATATTTAAGTACTTATTTATGATAAGTATTAGGTACTATAGTTTATTTTATAGAAATAATACATAAACATTAAAAACAAAAGTTCAAAAAACCTGACCCCGTTGGGTTTAAATGGGTAATAGGTAATGGAATTTAATGTGTTTTTAATAATTTGCAATTGAATGCTGTTTCCTGACACTTTTTTACTAGGTTTTTACTGTTTCCCTAAACATTAAAACTTAAAACATACCTATTAGCTATTGCTTATTTAAATTTAAATATAACTTATTACCTATAAGTTATAACGATTATATTTAACTATTTAAGAAAATTATGAAGAAATATAAAAATTGTTGGTTTACATACTACTTACCTATATAATATTATACAGTTAATTTGTTTATTACCATTCACCAGTAAAGTAAGTTGTTTTATTATTATTACTTAATTTGTATTGCTTATTGTTATGACTGTTATGAGTTTATAATAAATTATAATTAAGAAATGTAAAATGATAATATTTAATGTTTTTGATTACATATTTTTGTTTTTTATTGTTACTAAAAAGTAATAAAAATAAATAGGTATGCAGTTTAAAGTTAATTTTTTTGTTTGTTGGGTCTTATAACTGGGCGCAACCCATTAAAACCTAGTGGGTTTTATTGGGTTGGACCCAGTACTTTGAACCCTGATAAAAACCCTACTTCCCGCTATGCTAACTGTACATAACTATAAGATACATAAATAATATTACTTATCGTAATAAATGCTATAATCAGTAATCATTATTGCACAAATATATTGAAAATTGAAATACGCATAGCAATACAATTTAGCTCCCAATTGGTTTTAAGAAATTTTTTTCGGAAACCTACGTATTTCACCGATTGAAGATCAATGTAGCCTCCACGGGTTAGGTTGATATTAATTATTATTTATTGCCAAAAACCCTAATTTTCTTTAAGTTTTTGAGTCTCCTTTCTTTTAATTTTCCAATTGGAGCACTGTTCACGGGTTAGGTTAGGGTTGTAGGTAGCCTACGACTCTACATAACTTAATTAAAAGTATATTATTATGTTTATGATGCATTTGTACATGTACTTAAATTATACAAATCACAATGGCTTGTACTTTGAGGTGCTTATGATATAAGCCAACACTTTTTTTAGTAGTGGGGGTAAATGTTTTAATCACCCCGCACAAACATGACCAAACTGGACCAGACCTTATTGGCTTAATATCTAAATACATAACCTTAGTCCTTAAGTCTTATCAAACTGAAAAAAAAACATAAAATGATTATTTTTCATATGTGCTAAGCAATAATATGTTTATTGTATATACTTTTATCATAAACATAAGCCATGTATAATATTTAATAAACATAATGTTCATATATTTAAAACTAATAACAACAGCAGTCAGCATAAATAAAATAAAGCAAAATAAATACCTAAACAAATTATTTAAACATTTTACTATTTTGGAAAACGCCCATAAATAATACAAACTAACCCACGCGGCTACAATATTATTATGTTCTTTATAATATGCACGTGCAATGACCTATTCGGGTATTATAAAAAAAATGTATTCTTTTCCGAGAGTTAATGAGCCTGGGAAACCCGCAACTCGTAAATACCTATAACTTCATTTTAGGAAGCAAGAAAAATTAAAATATAATTATATAGTATCTAGTATAACTATATAGTACCTACTAGCCAGCAGACAAATTAATTTTAAGAAGAAAAAAATAATTTAAAATAAAATTATATATAGGTAGGTTAGTATACCAACGGTCGTAAACTGGTGGTCCACGGTAAAAATGTGAAGGTCCACAGAAAAATTTGAACATTATTTGTAATGTTGTGAGTTTATAATCGTAATATATAAAAGTAGTGTATAATGTACACAGCGGTATTTAGATTCACTATTCAGTTTACAACAAATAAGATATTTATTATTGTCATTATTATCGCGTGTTATAAAATAAATAGACCTGATTTCCAACGACGGTGGGTTATTATTGTCATTGTAGATACGCAATTGTCGTTATCACGCTCAGTAAAATCCATGTAAATAATATTTCAACATTTAAATATAAACCTCTTATTAATGGGTATCCTTGAATACGTTGATAATCACTAGGGCTCGGATGTTTATGCACTTAAAACCACTGTAATATGCATGTATTTATGCACTAAAAAATTACGAAATATGCAAACAAAATATGCGCTAAAAATTATAAAATATGCATTTTTAGTCAATAAAAACACCAAAATATGCATTTTTAGTCAATAAAAACACCAAAATATGCACAAAAAAATGTATTACTATTCATAAAACAAAAATATTATATTTTTATTACCCAGTTGTTATTTTTATATATTATTTTTTTTACTACAATTTAAAATACATTTCTTAAATTTACATAGCGTTTTATTAACTTTAATTTATATTATTATTTTATATTTATTATTTATTAGTGACTAATTATTCATTTTATTACATTATTAAATTATCAGCGTTACACTGTGATACAATAGTTTTTTTAATTTGATCAAACTTGTAGCTGCATCTGTTATCGGAAAGTAAATTATTGTAACATGAAAAACTTCGTTCTACATCTACCGACGTTATTGGAGCATACTTGAAGAATGCAAGATCCTCAACCTTCAAATCTTGTTCTATTCCTTCCATAGTATCAACTTCACCAGAATGTATTTTAGAAATGTGTGCCAAAGTTTTAAACCCAGCATTCTTTTCAATTACGTTCTGAAATTTGATGTAAATTTCTTTGCCCACTTTTCCATTAGACATTTTGAGGGTTTCTCTAGTATTATTGACAACATTAATTGATTCAAACAAAGTTAATCCAGATGATTCTAATTTAGTTATGTTGACTGGTAAACATCTAAAGTTGGACTGAATGCATGTTAAGTTTGGGCCTAAATTTGGTTCAGCCATAATGCTAATACTTTTTTCGATTGAAACTGCGTCATCTGGGTTTAATTTTGAAAATACATTTTGTATAGTTGTAAAATTATCAGAATAGTAAAATGCCGCCTCTAACCATGTTCCCCAACGTGTTATTATAGAGGAATACCAGAAGCTTCTGTTTTAAAAATCATTAAACGTGATGGTGCTTTCAAAAATACGTTTGACACAAGTCCGTCTACATTATTGAATTGTCCACGAATTGTTTCCGCTACTCTATGATGTGCATGTGCAAGACAGGTGACGTGCACCATTTTTGAATAAAGCGCTTTTAACGAATTTGCCGCTTTAATCATATAGGGGGCGGCATCAGTAACAAATAAAAGAACATCATCGTGACGAATTCCTTCTGGCCATAAGAGAAACATCGATTGATCAAAACCTTTACTAATTGTGAAGTAATTTGCTTTATCTAACTCTTCAGAGGTCAATAAAAACAATTTACCCGGAGTATTTTTATCAAGAATACCAATAATCACGTTTGCTACGTAGCGGCCTTCGCAATCTGTTGTTTCGTCTATAGAAACAAATATTTTTTTGCTAACGACATCATTCCTAATTTGTTTAATTGTTTCTTCATAACAATCAGTTAAATAATTTTTGCATAAAGTTGACTCTTCTGGTATTTCTTTACCTGTATATTTTGTTAAAAAATTACGAAATATTTTATTATTCACCTTGTGGAAAGGGATTTGGCTCCTAGAAACGCTCTACACATATCCATGTAAAATTATGATTTTTTACCGACCACATTGGAAATTAGTTGTTGTGACTGAGTTTGTTTCTGTCGATCAGCTGTGCGAATATGTTTGGCTGTCTTCAAGTGTTGTTCGACGGTAAAACTACGTTCAGATCCAACTTTAATTTCACACACTTTACGATACAAAACGGTTCCATCCGTAGAAAAAACATCGTTTCCAAACTCGTCTATAAAACTTTTAAGACGAGTTGAACAAGACGACTTACATTTCGGCATTTTTAAATAAAAGTAAAACTGACCGCGGAAAAATATAAATAATAATAGGTACTCACCGACCGACCGGGAAACACGGCGATGAAAATCGTAGTAATCGTACTAATACGCGACGTGGCCCGGTCGTCGCCACATACTCATAGCATGAAGTATTGAAGTGTATACAAAATTCTATTATTAAATCGTTATCTAATAAATATTCCAGACACGCACGATATAAAAACACCTAATAAGGAACATTATTAATATTTTACGTTAAATTGTCTTGAAATATGCATTTATATTCTTAAAATCCAAAATTATGCATTTAAAATACAAAACCACTAAATATGCAAAATAAAAATAGCATTATTTTATTCAGTAGAACATGAATCAAATTGGTATCCAGGTTAGCAATAAATTGGATAAATAGAAAAAAATATGCAATTTCATAAACATCCGAGCCCTAATAATCACTAATGAATCGAATCCCCCCAGTCTTCATTTTAACTTTTATTTTTATTGAAATATTTAGTCGTCCGCTGATCGTAGGCATTGTCGTAATCGTAATATCGTGTTAATAATGTGCGCCGTTCTTTCTTTTTTTTTTTAGACGAATTTCAAAGACATAAGTGGTCCGCAGAATTTAGAATTACGGATTTAGTGGTCCGTGAGGTCCAAAAGGTTGGCGACCACTGTACTATACTATAGTAATATAATAAAGGTTAGGACTTAGATATTGCTGTTTAATACTTTAATCTGATAATTAAACCCAATAAATTATTAGATAACTATAACTAGTTCATTAATTAACTAGTTTATTCAATATATAAATAATGTAATATACAAATTAATAATTTATTTTGTAAACAATCTATTGTTCTAAATAAAAATAAAAATAAGCATTTATATGTCACATATTATATTTACATAATACATATTAAGCCGCATTCCCACGACTGGTGTACTTGGCCAATATTTGGTACTGGTGGTTACTTGCCATGCCGTCGGATCGGCATACTTGTACAATTATTTGTCACTGGTGTCGTTCCCGACGATTGTCGGTAAATGTGACACAAGTCAAAGGAACGGCCAATATACTTGTACTACTGATCCCACGACCGGTTCGTGTTGACCAGGAAAAACAGCAGCATGATAACTTTGGTCCAGTGGCGCCAAAGTTTATAGGTATTAATAATATAATAATTTTTTTAATGTACAATGTTATTATTTTTTTTTGTTTTAAAAAATTTGCAATGTTTATAATTTATATGCACACATTTGAGATCGATAGTTGATAGATTAGCATTTTTCTATGCTACCTATATACTTTATAATATGATACCCACTCACCCATACTTACGTTTTTTTTTTTATTAAAATATAGGTATTCAAAATCAATTGTTGTGGTTAGATAATAATAAATATTTTTATTTAATTAATATTACAAGTTCTTCGTTCATTGTCTATTTTAGTTTCATAAATTAAATTAGATTTATTGTTTGTTTTTGTGAGTGAATGCGGAGTTAATTTAATTTTAATTTTAATTTTAATAAGTGATTTTATTTATAATGATCAGAATAATCCAGTTATTTTTAGAAAAATATTATGACCTAAACGTTCATGTTTCCATATTTGGAATTTGGGACCGTGTTATATTAGTATTTAATATCAGTCATCAGTTTTCCGGTGTGTAAGGAACAACTCATTTTAGTACTTCACATTGTTAAATCGAATAATAATATGGAGTGGTCAAACGAATCCGTGCTTGAATTTTTAAGACTATATGAACAAGAATCTGTTATTTGGAATGCAAAACATTTAAAACACAGAGACCGAAATGCAGTCTCCGATGCGTGGTCAAATATACAAAAATCTTTCAGCCTTCAATGTACAATACAAGAGCTAAAAAAGAAAAAGGAGTCACTCATGTCTACCTATCGACCACTGTTGAATAAAGTCAAGGGTAGTATGGGAACAGGGTCAAGTGCCGAAGACGTTTACAAACCAAATTGGTTCGCTTATGAAACAATGGCGAAATTTTTATTTGGATCATGTCAGCCTAGGTCAACAATAAGCACACAGGTATATTTATTTAACTATCAATAGGAACTTAACCACTCGAATGTCGATTAATAATAAAATATAAAAATGAAACACACCCCTAAATAAATACCTAGATAAAAGTACAATAAATATAAAACAAAACTTATTTTTAGGTACTGTAATATAATTTATTATAAAATAAAATATTCAGAATATTTTGTTATACAGTCTTAAAATAAAAAATGTCCTTATTTATTTACCTAGCTATAACGTTGTTATAATATAGGTACTATAAAATAAATCATACTGTTATTATTATGTATTATAATGTACGGATGTAGATTGTACGTAGACAGTGTATTATTATATGCAAATAATATAATTTGATAGTCGATAGGTAATATATAAATTAAATTATTAAAAATTCCTAACTAAGATGGTATTTAAAATTACATTAATATATTAATATTTATCTTGCCATGGTACTTTTCCGTTTGTTGAAAAATATGTTGCGTATTCATCTCTTATTATTTTAGCTTCCGCTCCGGGTCTTCTGGGTATGTTGCGAATGGGTAGTAATGATGCCATGCTATTCTGTTCTTGTCTCCACGTACCAGGAATAATCTGCCCTTCTTCATTTTCTATATCAAATATCCCATTTGGTGAATATTTAGAAGAGGAAGTTTTACTTCTTCTTAAAAAATTATGTAACAATGTACAGGTTAAGGTAATATTTGTTACTTTTTCGGGTTCGAGTAACATTGGTTTTCTCATTACTCGAAATACTGAGGACATTATCCCAAACACATTCTCAACAACACGTCGGGCACGAGATAGCCGATAGTTGAATACTCTTTCTTTACTACCTTTTTCATACACTCCGGAGTACGGTTTCATTATACGCGGAGTAAATGCAAATGCATCATCCGCAACAAGCAAGTACGGGACATGCAATTCTCTTAAAGGTAATGGTTCATCAGGTGGAAACATAATCTCATTTTGTTCTATACTTTTGTTCAAAGCGGTATTTTTAAACACACCACCGTCACTTATTCTCCCTTGGCATCCAATATTTGCATATAAAAAATTGTAATTAGCGTCCACCAAAGCAAACAAAACTACACTGAATGTTCCTTTATAGTTTATGAACTCAGAGCCACTATGTATAGGTGACTGAATAACAACATGTTTGCCATCTATGGATCCACAACAATGAGGAAAGTTCCATTTTTCGGAAAAATCTTTCTCGATAATTTTCCACTCTTCCGTGGTTTGTGGTATCTTGAAAATTTACAAAAGAGTTTTAATTTTTGTTTTAAGTATTTGAATATGACATGATAAATAATAATACGTAAATTATATCGTTCAACAATATTTTTAAAAAATAAAGTAAAAACTTCGTAAGCTACATACACTTTTTATAAGATTTAAAGTAAAAGTTTAATAATTATTTAAAATATTTTGACTCAAAAGTATTTTACAAAATTATGTTAGTTCAACAAATCTGACATATTATACTGATATAGTAGAGGAAACAATTAAAGAAATATTGTGCTTATGTATTTTTAATATTTTTCAACTACTATGTAATAATATATCAGTAATATATTACATTTGCAAGCTTTTTTCCAGAAAAATAAAATCGAAATCTATTTTGTGGAAAAATAATTTTTAAAACTATTTGTTAAAGGTCGAGAATATTATAACAGAAAATTTGTTATAAGTGTTTTATTCTAAAAGAAGAATTGTTTTAGATTCTGAGCGGAGCTATGAATGTATTGATTTTACAATGATGTGTGTTTTTTTTTTTATTTTTTTTTTTTTGTGCCTATTGTCACTTTTTATGACAGTAACAATTCTTAGATTTTCTTCAACAGTACCTTTTCTGATAGGAAAGTGAATCTAGTTGGTACTTTGGGGGGGAGGGGGGGGAGGGGGGGGGGGGTAAAATTCCCAGTAGTGTCCAAAAGCACCGTGAAAAACAAATGAAAAATTAAGGAATTTAACACAAGCCTCCTGATATATTGTTACAATAGCATTTGAAAAATATTAAAATTACAAAGGCACAATTTTTTTATAAGTATATAAAGTTTAAATATTGACATAATGTATAAAAATCTCGAAAATTATTAACCATTGTAATTAAAAAATTATAAAATGTACAATTTTTTGTAATTAAGGATTGAAAATTTAAAACAAAGATTCTCATAAATAATTTATACTGTAACTAAAAAATAAATACATATATACCTAATAACAGTTATTTTTTACTGACATTTTAAATTCAAATTTGGACGAAATCGCTCAGAATCGTTTTTCGTATAAAATGATATTAAATAATTGAATTCAAATGTAGTACCATCCATTACAGTTACCCACTTGTAACCTACTATACAGCAGAGTTACATCCGCTTGCCCACCTTTTTAGTTTTAAAACAACAATTTATTTTTTCTTGTTAGGGCTTACAAGAGGACATGTCATCATCTGCAGATATGTTTGATAACTGTAGTGCCGAAGAAAATGTGGATATCAGTACAAGTACTGTGGAAAGTTGTACACCACCCACTCGACAAAATAATAAAAAACGTAAACTTGTTTCTACTGATGTCATTGAAAAGCGTATGGAAGATGCCTACAATATTATGAAAACTGTTTGTGATAATAAACCAAAAAAAAATCGATGCCAACTTTACGGGGAACTTCTTGGTGAAAAATTAAGTGAATTTGATGAAAAAACACAATATTTTCTTATGCACGAAATGGATACTTTAATTTTGAAAACAAAATTTCAAATTGAAAATCAGCTACCCACAACTTCTCAACCGAATTACCATTTGGAAAATCTGCAACAAAATGTTCCGACTGCTTCATATAACTCCTATAATTTTCCCACTTCTATCAATTCAGCATCTTCGTACTATTCCCAACCATCTTCTTTTTCTTACGCTCAACAGTTCCAACATCCTCAGAATATTTCACCGATATCTGGAATGACTTCCGATGAATCTAATACTGGTAATACTCAACACGCATATCAGTAATGTTAAGGTTTATTTTTTTATTTTCAAGTATTTTATTATACCTACTCTTTATTAAAGGTTATATTTTATTTACATAATGATTTAAGATTTCTCTGTTTTTAGTTTTGTTATATTTATTTGAAATAATAACAAAAAGCAATTTATTAAATATTAAGTTATTCAAAGTTAGTAACAAGTCAAGTAATAACTAATAGTTTTAATTTTTATTTGGACAATTATAATGAGGACAAGATTTTTTTTATTTAATAGGTATTTGATAATATTTATGATTATAATTTTCTGATTACAATATGTATCGTATATTATTAAAAATTAAACACGTTCATGTAATCTTACCTTGATTTCATCCTTAAGTACATCTATCAATGCGTCACAAACATCAAACACGCATCGGGAAACAGTTTGGGAAGAAAATTTAAATAAGTAAGATAAACTTCTAAAACTGTCACCAGAAGCCAAAAACCTGAGTGTCACTGCTAACCTTTAATAATTTATTTTAAAGTATGTTAGATAATAATAAATATTAAAAAAAAAAAATGATAATGTGTGGTAACCTTTCTTGTACAGGGATTGCTTCTCTCATAATTGTATCATTTTTTTTAATTACTGGTCCAATTTTACTAAGTAAAAATTCAAAGTCAGTGGCTGACATCCTGCAAAAGTTTTCAAATTTACCAGATGGTTCTCGTCTTAGGTCCTCCATGAGATTTGTGGCATTGTACCTATCAAAGTATTATATCATAATCATTAAACAATAATATGTTCCAATGGTTTTATACTCCAAGTTATATAAGTTCCTATTTTAATTTAAAATATAGTTAGCAGCTACACTGTAGGTTGAATATATTATTGCGGATCCGTAAATCGTAATACCTACGTAGTAAACGAGGAAATCATTTTCTAAAATAGTTTTTGTTTGAATGGTTGCTATAATGCTATTATAATTTTTAAGTATTAAATGGACATATTTTGCAAATGATTAAGTACCTACAAAATGTAAGTATAAGTAGTAAGTACATGAATTAATACATATTAGGTATACACTATACAGGTTAAACTAATTAACTGAAAACAGTTATTATATAAATAGTAAAACTTATTTTGAATATGAAATAAAAGAATCTATTTAATATTCTATTATTTTATATATACAAATATATACATTGGTAGCTATAAAGATTTAAAACGTAATGAACTTACTTGTTACGACTTTGATGTATTGTCGTCATCCACCACCTTCTCTTTTTTGGACTTTTGACTTTTTTCTTATTTTTTAAATATTCACCACACATAACAATAAATGAAGCACAAACTAGTGCTTTGTCGTTTTCACTTATCATAGTCCAATAAATTATTTATTAAATTGTGTTAAATTACAATAATAAATTATAAACTATTTAGTTGTTACCTAAGTCTTTACCACACAACGATTAGGACTAGACTAATTTCTAACTTAAATTTCACAAAAACAAAAAAGTGAAAATATTATTATTTAAGTGTGCCCCCCACCACCAATATTTGCTTTAACAGCCAGCAGTGGGAACAGTGTACTTGGCTACTTGTACAAGTGCTCAAGTATTGGCCTACTTGTCAAGTACACCAGTCGTGTGAACACCCTCATCGTGCACTGGCCAAATGTACAATTATTGGCGTATTTGGCAAGTACACCAGTCGTGGGAATCCGGCTTTAATATATAGCCTATAGGTATAATATTATTATATTACGAAAACGTCAAATCGTTTACTGTATAAAACAACTAAATGAGTGTATTACTTAAAGTAACGCAAATTTTATTTTTATTTAACAAAACGTTTTAGATTTCTGAGTTCAACGATGAATGTATTGATTTTACAATGATGTGTATTTTTTTTTTATTTTTTTTGTGTCTGTGTACACGATAAGTAGTCGAAATGATTGGATTTTCAACTTTAGTATCTTGTTTGATGGTAAAGTGAATATCGTTGGTGCATTGGGAAGATTAAAATTTCCAATAGTTTTTAAAAGAGCCGGGAAAAACAACATAAAAATTAAGGAAAAAACGGGAATTTTTACGCAAAATCGGTTTTCCACAAAATCGATTTTGGTTTTTGGTGTAACTCTATTATGAAGTATCTATCATAATATCACCAGACACATAAGCAGTAAATTATATATTCTAGAAAAAATCACAATACAACTATGTTATGTAGTTATTGCATAATCATTTAGTACATTTATTTGGCAGTACCTATACGTCATTCTGCGTATTCATAATTCATATATGAATCTTGTAACCTTATCTGACCTTATATTACCTATCTGACTAACAGTAAGCAAACAAGCAGTATATACATGTTTATACATTTATAATTGAATGACAATATTTTAAATTCCATAATTACATTTTATAATTCCATAAAGTATACATAATTCAATGAGTTGTTCCTTACTATGATTAGTCGAAATTTGATATCATTACGTGATCGTTATCACTTATATTCACGAATTAAGATATGCATATATAGGTTACCCATATCTTAATTCATGCTTATATTAGAAAATAAGTGTATGATTGATACCACGCAAAGTTTATAGATAAACCTTGGATACCACGAATTGAAATACACTTAACATATATTTTAATTCCAGGTTGATACTGCCTGTTTAATTGAAGTTGTAATGATTTCTGAGGTAAATAACTACAATGATCAAAACAATATTGAATGTAGGGGAAGTAATGCTAACGCGGTTCCTCCTCCGGTCCTCGATTTAACCGAAAAAAAAAAAAAATATTGAATAATATTGTAAAAAATCAAAAAAGTTAAAACATAAGAAAAACCCATTTTCCCAACATTTGCATTTTTGTAAATCCTGCGTTTCACTATAGAAGGGCAGTATTGGTATTAGCAAAAATCACTCAATTACATTTTAAAATGACACCAATTCGTATTAAGCCTCTACAGTATAACATAATTTTTCTTTATAGGAGTGAATGGGATGTTTACAAATTGTTGTTGTAACGTATTTTTCACCATTTACAAAAATCTACGAAGTTAAAGTAAAATTTATTAAACCACATAAAATATTTATCTCATACAGATAAGGATTTTTCCAATGGTCGGTTTAAATAATTCATACCTAGTTCTTTTATAATAATTTCTCAAAGTTAAAAATAAGAGTAAAAAATAAAATCTCAGAACTGGTTTTTACCAATACGGTTAGGTACGTTTAAATAAAAGAAATCATAGGTATCCATGCACTTGAGTTATTCGGCTAAAAAACATGTGAGACATTTTTAAAAGATGTCTGCGTGTCAGTCTTATAATTGATACTTTTTAAAAGAATTCAAGTACAGAATAGATACAGATACATATTTTAAAAAGTACGTAATTTAAGATACGTATTTGAATACTTTACTAAAAAAAATTATTTAAGTACCAGAACCGATTTTCATGTTTTTCGTTTAATACATGGAGCATTTACCATCATACAATGTTTAATTAAATATTCTATAAAATACTCCTCTGTATTCTTTGTGGAAGTGTTTGTGAATTTTTGTGAATTTTCACTTGAGTTTAATTCAAAGTAAAAAAATGAATTACCTATTACCTAATATTCTCATCATTTTTTTTTTATTTTACGTGGTTTAAATTAAAATTAAAATCTACAAATTAACAAGAAAAAGAAAATTAGAATTTAGTTTTAAATAAGTACAAATGCTTTGAAAAAATATTTAAAATACTTTGTCCGAGTATTTTTTTTAAAAGTATTTCAAAATGTACGTACTTGCGACTTGAGTAGGTACTTAAAAAGTATATGAATACTTTTACAGCTTTACTCAAATACTCTTACTCAAGTAGATACAGTACAAGATTGTTATGGGTCCATTTTACTTATGAACCCAGAACAGTTTCGGAAAAACTATACAAACTTTCCTTGATTCAATTATGTCCAAAGAATCTCTTGCATAGCTATTAGCTGGTGAAAGTTTAAAAAATGTTTACAAATGTAAATTTTCTGTTTCAAAAAGTGTCATCAATCTAAAATGTTGTATTGATATAATTTAAATGTTAAATCACTTAGGTACTTACTACTTAGACGCAACTAGGGTTAAAATTCTGGGGGCTGCAGCCCACTTAACAAAACTATTTATTTAAAATAATCCATAGGGAGCTTATATCTAAATCAACAAGGGATATTTTTGGAGGGCCTCGATCTTAGTGGCTTAGCCCCCCCCCCAAGTTGCACCAATGCTTAAGTACCTACTTACTAACAATAATTAAACCACTTACAAAATAAACACTACTGATATTTTGAGAAGTGGGGACATATTATGGTATATAAGTTTTAGAAGGGGCTAGCAATGTAAATGGGCTCCCCTATATTTAATAGCTAATGACTATAGGATTACTACAAAAGAGCAATAAATAATAAACGCTAAATAATATAATTTAAGACTTTTTATAGACATACATAATAAATATGGTTTAAATAAGTAAATTACAGCACTATATAGTGAATCATTTTTAAAAACTCAAATAGTGTTTTATATAATCACAATATGATTACATTAATATTGTATAATAACGATATCTCTACGTATTATATAATTAATCTTACAGTGCCATAATATCATACAATACAATATAATAGGTATATAATAAGTAAATTAATGGTTTTGAAAAAAAAAATGAGGACAATTATTATGTATGATATATTATATTATAATTTATATGTAACCAAAAACAATAGCTTAATCTATAACTAAAAAAAAACAATTTTACAATTTATATGATAATATAATTGATAAATGATAATACAATATTCTATTTGTGCGATATACCCCTATTCGCTTTGGTTCATTCACTCTTACCCGTGACCTTCACTGGATATATTGATATTTTCCACTTGGACTCATATATAAACTCATCGGGGGATACTGGGATAGGTCATGTTAACTTTGTAATCCAAATGGTTTTTTTTTTTTAGAAAATTCGTAACTCTTAGAAGAGAGACAATAAAGAGTGTTTAGTATGTACATTATTTGGGAAAGCAAAGCGAAGGCAGTTCTCCAACGGGTCAGCGCGCTGCAGCGGTTTCACGATACCAAAAAAAAGTATGTATAATATTATTTTCACCTTTTAATTTTTAACTTTTATGCTGGGTTGCATAGGTAAACAATTTTTTTAATTTAACGGTTCACTAAAAATTTAATGGACCAATCACGGGCCACTAAATCTTGTTTAAGGGACCATTAGCTCACTATTGATTCATTAAATGTTTTGTGCAATCCGGCATTAGAATATTAAATATTTATTAAAATATTATGAAATGTATATACCAATTATTTTATACGATTTATTAAATTACTTGTACCTATTTACTATACTTTTAACTTTTATAACAAATAACTTAATTCCGTTAACTCCAAATCTAAAATACAGAAGCTAAAACTGTATTTAAAACTCGAAAATAATCAAATCATTTGTACTTATTACGTTCGTAAATATAACTTGCGTCATGCCTAAAGTTTCGTACTTCGAATCAATTTAATGGATTAAAATGGTAGTAAAATCGTGAGATTCAAAACACTCCATTGTGTGCCTGCGCTGTGTACTGAATATATAAAATAGTAAATACAATATCACAACATTATCCATTTAAACTTTCATGTATTTTGTACATGATTATCGTTGACATATATTTCGTAGTATTAAAATTAAATCAGATATTCGTGCACATATTGTGTTATTGTTCAAGAGAAAGAAAATAATATAAAGTAACAAAAAAAAGTTTATAGGTAAGTGATGATAAATATATTACCATAATATCATTTAGGTACCTACTACGACATGCATTTATAATAATGTAGATACTAGGTAGAGGTAGGTAAGTATATACATATAATATAGGTAGTAGTTACTAGTTATATTATGGAAGTAATAAAGATGATACAACACAGCTGTGTTTGTTAGGTTATATTACAAATGTACCAGGTACATATTATAGTAGGTAGGTATATTATAAATGTTATAATATAATTATAATATAATAATATAATAAAATATATACGCAAATTACTGTAAAAACAAGGTTAACGTTTATTCATAATATTGGGATTTGATTCGGCTGAAATAAAATGAATAGTTCCAACTTAATAATTATTTGCGTATAACGCACTATATAATATGGTCGGCAAACTGAAAAGGGTTTAGCTATATAATATAGCACGATCATTGATCACTGATCAACGTGTATCTCAACCGCAGACTGCGATATTAGCCGAATTTTTGATATTACTACAGGTCGCGAAAATATTATAGTAATTATATAATGTAATAATATCGTGACATAAATCTAAGGTCTGGTTGTCCACGACTTAATGTTTTGTATCGAAATTCAAAAACGCTTTGTACGCTGTACCTATACGATGATTTGACAGCTTTGGTAATCGTATATATATATATATGAGTCATCAAGAATCTACATACATTGTGTTTTATTCTCTGCAAATTTTATGACATTTTTTTCATATTTCGGATGTAATTTATTTATATGTACGCCTACCGACAAATTTTTATTTTTATACGACTCGTACCTACCTACCTATATATAGTATACTATGTGGTTATTAAACTTCAATATTTTAATACTATTATAATGGCCCATTGTTGAATTCATTATTTTATTTGAGTATATTTTTAGGTAGCCAGTAAACGCTTGCATAGTAGGTACTTTAACTATTATTACCTGTGTAAATGTAGTAATGCTTAAATATTGTGGACGGTGAGCTAACAATAATGCTAAATGTTCTACGTATATTTTTCATTATCAATATTATGTAAATGGCCAATATATTATTTCTCAATAATATCTTAAATTAACAGTGTTGACCTTTTGATTGATAAAATTTCAATATTCTATACAACATAATATTTAAAACATAAATGATTTTTTTTTTTAAATTTGAATAGGTTATTTTGTTTTCAACCAATATATTTGGGCCCCGAATCAAAATTCTTTATAAACGCATGTGCTATATATAATATTATGATGCATCTACTAAAATATTGATTCGACAGTAGTTTTCATAGAACATGATACGTCCCTATAATATTATACAATATTGTACATTTTAATAATATTACGCACACGCACCCACGTCTTCGCGACAAACACTATTCCGAATATTATACCGAATTATTTCCGATGGACAAGTGGCCGTGTGCAACGATATTATAAGCTTGATCAAGCGGCGGGGGCATCGTGCGTAGGTCGGTAGGTGGCGGGTGTGGGTGTTGGTTAATACATGAATACACAATAATACAATAGTAATAATAATAATAATAATAATATAATAATACATAATAATATGCTGTCGCGTCCCTCCCTCCCTTCTAGCCCATCATCACGCAGCCGCCCATGTCTGTCCGCTCATCGGGTGACGCGCGACCGCGGCGGAGACGGACGCGGCCGTGGCCGGATGATAGTAGTTGCGTAGTCCTGTCGTGTTCGTCCGCGTCGCTGTCCACCATGACGCTCTAGACGGGCAGCGGGACGGGGTCCCACGTGAGGTTCTGCAGGTAAGTCGTGTCGCTGATGTCGTTGTCGCGTTTGTCGAACAGCGCGGTCGCGCTGCCGTTGCGCGGCCGCCGGCGCCGCCGCCGGGCGAACGACCGCGTGTAGATCTTCAGCACCTGACAGTTGCACGTGACGGCCAGTGCGACCAGTATGCCCTGCAGCGAGTGGCCCACGTTGTACGCGATCCACGCCACCGGGTCAGATGCCGGCGACCCGTTCCTGGCCACGTAACCGAACACGTTCACCGCGAACAGCAGCGTTGCGATCTTCACGTACAGGTGCAGCTGCAGCGTGCGCTTCCGGTGCATCTTCAGCCGGGTCTTCTTGTCCACTTGCAGCCCGACCGTGGCCCGTGCGGTCAGCCAGCTGCGGACCAGCGAGTCGACGATGGCCGCGAAACAGCACAGCGCCGGCACGGCGAACGTCACGTTGTAGATGGTCTTCTCGAAAAACCTGCAACACGCGTGTTCGCGGTGGTGTTATATTATTATTATTAAATCGTCGGATTGTTGTTGTATCAATACGTGCCTATCGTGTAGGCAGGCAACAACACGTTGACAGTGCCTGCAGCCTGACGTTTGCAAACCATTTATAATTGGACAATAAACCGAAAAGAAACTTATAAAAAATTGTATAGTCGCGCCTGGTACATTGTATATTTTATTAGGTATATTTTCTACGTACTATACACATATAATAATATGTAGTCACCTACTACCTATACAGTGGAGTATGTCCAGAGAGTGTCACCCTAATATTTTGTCCGTCGCAAATTAATCCATCTATTATGAGACATTAATGTCATTAAATTAAAATTTATATTATAGATTAAGACTACTGTTGAAATTTGAAAAGACAGCGTTCAAATCTATGGATTTTCAACGATGTTTCGTATACATACACAATTTACCTGTGGTGATATGGAACTTTTGGGACAATGTGCTTTATATTATCATATTTTATTATCTGCAACATATAAATAATATGTCATTTGAATAAAGATATTAGATATTCACGATGCATGGATATTTCTTATAAAGTGGATGTCCACTTCGTGAGAAGAACAAACGAGATAGTACTGATTTCGGATACGACAATTATTAATGTATTATTATTATCTATTGTTATTTGTTATTTTTGTTACATTGAACAGGAACAACGCCCAAAATCACAGTACAAGATATCAATATATCAACTAATACTGATAACTTGTTAATTATTATTATGATTGATTTTAAATGTCCGTGACACATTTCCTTAATTCCTATGATTGCAGATGAAAAAGGGATCGACATTGGCATTCAACATAATGCGATAGATAGAATAACCTATTACAGTCGTAGAAAGTTGGATTGAAGGGAACGGCAAAAGAAACATAAGTAGGCGCGCTTATGCTTTAAAAGGTAATAACGCTATAACAAAGCTGATTAGTCAATATCGCTGAGGACAAACTTATGGAGCAGAGTCTGCAGGTGTGTTTTCGGCCTATGCGCTGGTTTATCAGCTCAGGAGCAAAGCTTGGGCTGAGCAGGTACAGTGATATTATAATAGTTATGTGGTAGATGTTCAATATTCAATATTGTATTATTAATACAATAAAACGTCATGCGATAAATTTCATACCATTAAGAAGTTACATTCGATTTAATCCATGTTAGATTTGATCCAAAGACCATAATCATTTTGGTAGTACCCGGTAAAAAAGTTAGGTGCCACACTTGGGATGATGGAAAATGTTAAATGAGCCTAACCTAACCTAACCTAACCTATGTTTGTACTATAATAATATGTGGTTACTGGTTAGTGGTTTTATTATACAATAATTTATTGTTCTGCAGTGTTTTTAAAGATCAATAATATAGCGATCTATATGTTGATAGGAAAAAAAATTGGAAAATGTAACTTTTTTCGAACTAAGGTGTAGGCGACATACCTGTTGATGGCTTTTTAAATACAAATTTTAATTTAGTGAATTTTGTAGCAGAAGGATTTCTGAGTGAACTTCAAAACTAAGCTAGATAGTTTACGGAAATGTCGCGTAACAATTTTGCCCGAAAAGATTTTCAAAAATGTTTGTTCTAAATAGGATAGGGATTGAAAACAGTTTTTAAAACAACGTTTATGTTACTTAGATTTTTAAAAGGAAGGAGCTTATTTTGACGCTTCAAACTGCGCTATTCTATTTATTTGAATGGTGATTTCTACGTTGATAGGAAAAAAAATTGGAAAATGTAACTTTTTTCGAACTAAGGTGTAGGCGACATACCTGTTGATGGCTTTTTAAATACAAATTTTAATTTAGTGAATTTTGTAGCAGAAGGATTTCTAAGTGAACTTCAAAACTAAGCTAGATAGTTTACAAAAATGTCACGTAACAATTTTGTCCGAAAAGATTTTCAAAAATGTTTGTTCTAAATAGGAAAGGGATTGAAAACAGTTTTTAAAACAACGTTTATGTTACTTAGATTTTTAAAAGGAAGGAGCTTATTTTGACGCTTCAAACTGCGCTATTCTATTTATTTGAATAACGGTCTCTACGTTGATAGGAAAAAAAATTGGAAAATGTAACTTATTTTGAACAAAGGTGTAGGCGATATACCTGTTGATGGCTTTTTAAATACAAATTTTAATTTAGTGAATTTTGTAGCGGAAGGATTTCTGAGTGAACTTCAAAACTAAGCTAGATAGTTTACGGAAATGTCGCGTAACAATTTTGTCCGAAAAAATTTTCAAAAATGTTTATTCTAAATAGGAAAGGGATTGAAAACAGTTTTTAAAACAACGTTTATGTTACTTACATTTTTAAAAGAAGGAGCTTATTTTGACGCTTCAAACTGCGCTATTCTATTTATTCGAATGGCAGTCTATACTTTGATAGGAAAAACATTTTAAAAATGTAACTTTTTTTCGAACTAAGGTGTGGGCAACATACCTGTTGATGGCTTTTTTAATACAAATTTTACTTTTATTAATTTTGTAGTGGAAGGATTCCCGAGCGAACTTCAAAACTAAGCTAGATAGTTTACGGAAATGTCAAGTAACAATTTTGCCCAAAAAAATTTTCAAAAATGTTTGTTTTGAAATTAAATTAAAAATTGCATTTATTCATAGTTACCTATATTTTATATTAAATATTAATATGTTAATGGAGTTTTTCCCGTAATAAATATTATCATTTATTATTAAATTCACAGTCTTGTTAATAATCATGTTACAACTTTTAAATTACTAAATTAGTTAAAACATAATATAATAAAATTGTAGTATTTAGTAACATATTTTTACCTAGTTTTATAATTAAAAATTTTATAATGTGTAATATAATTATACTTGTCAGTTGGATACATAGACAACTTGGATATTTATTTTTTCTCCAATGGAAAACAGTACACAGTCATCAGTACCTTGTTAATTTATTGACGAAGAAAGCGTGCCGAGTAGGTTTCGCTGTCAATAGTAATATTCAAAAATAGTTCGAACATATTCGTTATTTCACACTAGAAATTGAATAATAAAAAATAACAATAAAGTTTTATTGGTAATATTAAAATATAAATTTTACTAGCTAAGCTTCATTGAGGAAAATAATAGTATAATAGTATAGGTAAATAAATGATGAAATGAAATGATGAAAATGTTTTATATATTATATCAAACTTCAAAAGTATCAATTGATTGTGAAATGAAACATTTCCCCACCTACTATAGCAAGTAATATTTCAGAAAGGGAAATGTCCCCCCTTGCGTTATAGCAATATTATAAATTATAATAATATATTATTATATGTATACTGACCAACAGTTGTACGGGTTGAGGTTGTCGATGGTCTGGTGGTTCACGGTCACTCTCATCACGCTAGCTGCTATCACTGACAGCGAGGGTACGCCCCAAGCGAACAAACTATATTTGACGAACCTTGAAATGAGCACATTTACCGGCTCCGGTCGAGGATTGAGATTCACATTGTTGCGGAACGTTATCAACATATCGTACGTCATCACACACAGCCAGCTGATGATGGCCAGGCGGAGGTAGTGTATTCCAAACGCCAAGCACAAACAGAGATTATCTTCCTGGAAAGTGGAAACGTACATAAATTATAATAAAATTAAACTCGTTTTAACGGCGAATATCATTGACACTCAAAGCAGCCAACTCGTTCGATTCACGTATAAAGCAATAATCAATTAGCAATGGTAAGTATTGTAGTAGGTAAAATAACAGTAGGTAATTGCTAATTTTGTAATAATTACAAAATATCAAAGATGGTTGGTTCAAAATTATTTAATATTCATTCCCTATTTCCCTGTATTTTTGTGTAGGTAC
Source organism: Metopolophium dirhodum (assembly GCF_019925205.1). NCBI lineage: Eukaryota > Metazoa > Arthropoda > Insecta > Hemiptera > Aphididae > Metopolophium > Metopolophium dirhodum. The sequence continues at coordinate 10,971,460 of NC_083568.1, forward strand.
CTACTATATGTCTATATATGTGCATTGGCTGACTTAATTGTACGTTTTCAATGGAATATATTTCATCGTTGTATTTCATACAATTTAAGACAACTTCATTCTTTGACAATCGATAGCACTTATAACTTATAAGTTATATCACCAGTGAAAAACTCGGATACAAAGTGAATAAGAGAGCAAACGGGGTTAAATTAATATAATATCTATTCTTCCCACCCGGATGGTAGATAATGCGCATGTCAAGTTTGATTGAAATTGTTCCAGTGTTATGCTGAAATATACATGCAATCATACAGAAATTAATTTCCGTAACTATAATATATATACAGGGTGATTTTTTAAGCATGCTCAACCTATTTTTATGCTTTATATAATCATCATAATACTATCATATGATTCGTTTTTAGGAAAATCTACCTAGCTCAAATGATAATCTAAATAGATAATAGTATAATATATTATTTAAATATAATCAAATGTTTTGTGGATGCTATTTTTTTAGAACGTTCAAGTTACTAATATTTATTATTCTCTACGTTACTTATCGTCATTATCACTCACTCACATTTTTATACTTTTGTTTCTAGGAAAATCTACCTAACTCAAATGATAAACTAAATAGGTTAGGAAGTACACGTGTGTACAACATTTCTTTGAAACGTATAAAAATTTGTTATTTATATGCACAGTTAGTTCGAATTACAAGTATTTGATAAATAAAACTATAGTTAACCTATTAGTATTTAAATAATTCATTTTCGTTTAATGGTTTCAACTGAATTTCTTAGTTCTATTAAGTGTTCTAATAAAAAAGAGCCAAACATTTTTGTAAATTGAATCAAAACACAAACATTATTGTAAAAGTGTTAAGTTTGTTCATTCTGTTCTCTTAGTTTTTTTTAAGAAGAACCGATGGTGGTAATAAGTTTTTACATCAATGCGTATTTTTCTTATGTGTGTGTGAAAGTGAACCAATATGTACCAATGACGCTTAACTTCTTTAGAAGTTGCGCTGGATTTCACCGAATTAAAAAAGGAAAACCTATTATAGAATAATTTATTAAGTTTAAATGTCGAAAATTCTAAAAATATTTAAAACAATAATAAAATATGTCTATAGATTAAATTCTTATAAAGAAAACTGTATGTCGTTTTGATCGATCTGTGATAGCTAGGTCACGTCATATTATTTAGATGTTTAAATTTGAACTGTTGATTAATATTGTTATCTCAAGACTCAAGAGGTATTATAGTATAGGTGTGCTATAATATTTTTTTTCTAAATCAAAAGTACCTATTTATAAATGAATATTGTCATTTCAATGTAATGTCAATAACTATAAATTTATTATCAGTTGACTACCGTAAAATGTATTACCTGAACTCCTCCGACACCAACAACATAGAACAGTTGCGTCAAAAACATATTTGCCAGCATGTACATTAATGCAGTGCCAGACATTGTCCTCAGATCGGAAAACAAACTGAAAACAAACAAAAATTAAAAATCATATTAGTTACAGTTTACGTAGATAATAATATTATTTGGTATTGTTTCGGTGTGTTTTTGTTTGTATTGTCTACGACCTGAAGTTATCTACTTCATAATAGAAATAATGGCGTGTAGCTGTGTAGGTATGATATCAGTGGCATAGACATGAATTTTACTTTGGGAGAGGGGGGATATAATATACTCATAATTTTTAAGATAAATCACAAGGCGTGTCCCCACACTAATATTATATATAAAAAAGTGGATAAGTGGGTACTGGTCTGCTGCACAGTAGGCAAAGATGTAAAATTCCATGTTTTGCTGGCCCGATGAAACTCATAAAAAATTTTAACTTTTAATTTTACTCTTTTAGACTTTTAACTTGATTTGTATACCTAAAACTGAAATTGTGTATTGTACTTTACATAATCTCACCACCTTACCAAATTATATAATAGTGATTTATTAGCTGTTATTGATTTATTTATTAAAATTAAATTAATACTTCAATAATAGAATCCATCACTCTCCGGTAGGTAATGAAAAGTTTCAAAACTTTTCATTTCAACTAAGTTTTATGAAAAGTTTCTCTTGAAAACTTTAAAAACTATTCAGCCTAGCATCTCTGACAGTATGTGTCTAGATAAGTAAATTTAAAAATTTATCAACATTAGAAAAAAAGGAAATTTTTTATTAATAGATCAAAATAAGTAAAAATATTTTTAAAATGTATGTATAGGAAATAAAAAAATAAAAAAACTTCGAGAAAATTTCATTTATCTAATTGTATAGGTGATTAATTTTTGAATTAGGTTAGGTTAGGTGTCCAACTTCATACGCTCATTAAAAAAACATTGTGGATTTACGCTCAACTTTTTTTTCAATTTCCACTAACAACTCATGAGAAATCTTGTATTATATTTTTAATGTTTTCGACCAAGTGAAAAAAATGTTATAGACAATAGTTTAAAAAAAAACTAATAAAAATCTGTCTATAGGTTAAAAAGAGTAAAAATATTTTGAAAATTTTATTGTGTATAGAAAATGTTATACATATAAACATTAGGTAAAAATGTAATTTATCTACGATACGGTTATTATTTTTATAGTTACATCAAATAACAAAATCGATTTTAGGAAAGCTTGTTTTGCGTAAAATCTCTGTTTTTCCTTAATTTTTTTTTGTTCGTCCAGACTTGAAATTTAATGATTTTTCAATTTTGCCAAAAGTTTTTTACTTTTGATCAACTTTTTCTCAAAATGCCAACTAGATTCACTTTCTTACGAGAAAATATGCTGAAGTAGAAAATCAGCATTTTTACTGCCCTAAAAAGAGATGACGGACAAAAAAAAACCGGACATCATTGTAAAATCAATACAATAATTATCGCTTCACACTTAGAATCTAAAAAAAGTCATGGGGACGGATTCATCCCAAACCCCGTGTCTACGCGATTCCTAATGTCAAAAATATTCTACTGCAGTTTGCAGTTATGCATTTTCTTTTAGGAAAACCTTTATATTTAGGCCGCAGCTGCAGTAGTGCTATACATCACGGATGGACGAGAACGAAGAGGAATGGGTAGGTAGTGAAAGGGTGACAAAGTACCATTTGTTAAGGGGACATTTCTGTGTTGACAGAGATATTCTCTATACAGTTATACCGTGGTCGTCATCATTATTGCCATGTCCTATTGCTAAGTCTTTATTTAGTCTTCTACGTTTTCGTACGGTTCACTCCACCCCCTCCGCCTTTAAAGTTGGAGTTCGATATTTTTATACGTCACTACTGTTATGGTAGGTAATCATTTGTTGCAGATTTCAGCACTAAAATAATGAACATATCAGCTTAACAAATCTATAAAATGTATGCAAAGTTGTGTGATGGGTGCGGAGTAAGTTAGTAGGTTGGAGATATAATGATAAGCTATTATCGATAACAAACTTTTGTTCTAAAATGTCAAACGTTTTTAAGAATGTTTATTATGCCAAAATAAAACAATGTTTCTAAAATATATGTATAGGTTTTCAATTCGGGTAAAATTTAAAGCACATTTTACGTCATATAAAAATCTACATACAATGCACATTAATATAAGTATTTGCGTACAATAGAAGTACATACGTAGCAACGCCAACTATCCATATACGTCATAGTTATAATATAAAATGTTGAAATATATTAAAAACTACATTATTGTAGGTACACCATTCGTTTGAGGGGTTCGAGCACAACTATCTACTACTAGTATATTTAGACGAATTCCAGACTCGAAAAGATATAAACCATTAACACAACCTATTATAGAATTTTGAATATATCGATCACCATATTCTTTTGTAGTGATGTTATTACCGGTTATACTTAATATACTTTGTATTTTATATTTGTAATTAAGAGTACGTCGCACCCAGTATATAAGTATGTAAACTATTAATATTTGAAAATTCTCATAACTCACTTAAAAATTAAAATATCGTAAAAAACCAATGAAAGAACACAAATAATGTTGTTACCTAAAAGTTTGATAATAGGTCAATTCACTCTAATATCAAAATTGACAGCACCCTATTGCAACTAGCGAACGAAAACGTCCTATGCCGTACGTGTGTAAGACGGGGACAACACATGCGGGTGCGACGTCCTCTTAACGTGTTAATATGCTTTTCCCAGTTCTTTTTATTTATCCACCCACCGTAGGACCACTAGGACCCAGTTGGAGAATATTTCGTACCGGAAAAGTCAATACTAGTCGTAGTTAACTGTAATTCAAGCCACGAGCATGGTTTTCTTAAGTATTTTTATTTGAAAACATGTTTCTAAATGTCAACAAAAAATAATAAATAACCAATTATTTGTTAAATAAAAAAAAACAAAACAAAACAATAATGCGAGAAATGGAATCAGATCTACTGAATTTTTTTTATTGTCTTTCGTTCAGAATAATATACCTATGGCCGCTTTCTGTTTATATTTTTCTCAAGTCGTTCAATTTTTCAGAATTCAACAAGTCAGATATTATTAACCTTTTTTACTGCCATAGTGTCGTATGAACAGTACCCCGGGGAATCTGTACCGGATACCGGATAGTCAACCAGTAGATATCAATAAAACACAATTTTATTTAGTACTGACCTAGTGTTGTTGTACTTGATCCACATAATATATTTAAAGAAATGAATATGCTCCGACGTACAGTTAGTAATATATTTAATATCTATAATTTACTTGAACCTATGGCAAACAATAATTGGTAAAATATATAGGGTTTGTTACAACACAGATTATAATTTTCCAAATTTTTTTTTTGACGTGTATTAATTTTGATTTCATAATTTATATAGTAATGTAGATTATTAAAATCTATGACGAGTATAATATAATATATATAACATTGCTTATTCGAAAAACTATACCAGAAGAAGTCATTCCACAATATCGATTGTCTATATTACTTTAAATTGAATGTAAAATAAATTATGATTACGGGTTTTTAACATATTATTAGAATATTTAATCGTACATTATTATTTCACATTAAGTTATATTGAATTTTTGGAAACTCTTTTGTACATTTTCACGCCAAATTGTAATCAAATGATACGTATAAATTCCGGAAAACTATATATCGCATATCATATACTATATATTACTAAATAATCATCTCTCGTTGTTATATGGATAACTTTTAGGTTGAACATATTAATATCTTATAAAATATTCAAAACTTTGAGTTAGTGTAGACATTATTTTTTATAAACGAATTCCATTTTCGTTTCAAATGCAAATTACAAAGGTTGTTTTGTCCGTTTTAGTGTCTATATGGGGTCAAATATAGTAAGGCTTTAATAATTTCGTTCGGGCATTTGAAATAAAGTGTTTTAAATATTTGTATTTCTATAAGAACCTAACGTTTTCACCGCTCCTTACATAAATTCGTTTGAATATATTAAAAAACAATTTTTGGTGGATACAAAAAGTCTGAGAATTAAAACAAAGGTCTTACAGGTTTATTAAGTACATCTTATATAGTACCTACATAATATTTACTGTACCTACTAAAATATCCAAAATACTAGTAACATTTTATTTTATTTGTGCTTAAACTTTATAATTGCAAAATCAGATACTCAAACATTAAATAATGTTCATGAAACGATGTCAATTACTTTGTTGCAATACGAAAAATATTAATCTCAGAGATTTGAAAATTTTCACGATAACCTAATTATACTATAAAAATATAAACTAATTTTAAGCTATTTACATAGGCATCTTATATTTTTTTTTTCTAAATGTTGGTAAATTTGTTTTTGGACAGTCAAACACTTCAAAGTCTTACACCCTTATTCCTCATAAGTTGTTCAAAAAGATATTTTAAAATATCAAAAATACTTATCGATACATTTTTTTATAGACTTTCAAAGTTCTAGTTTTGACAACATTTAAACGAAAAATAATGATTTAGGGATTATGCTGTAATTTGAAAAAAAAAATTAAGTAGGAAGTTGAGACTTTTTTACATATTATGTTCTGGGTATACACAATGATATTTTCAAAACATACAAACTAATAATTGTAAGTTTTATATTTAATACCAGGACACAATGTCCATTGTATAGTGATTTACTCAATGGCGATAAGCACACGTCTTATAACTCGATCCGCAGCAGTAGCAATATAGTACAATGTACGAGCACTGCAGCAACCCATTGACAATCCGACCAACCACCGTGACGGGGCGCAAACAGAGTCACTACTCGGTGGACTCTTCCACCTTATACCGGACCATTGCGGGGGAGGGGGGGTGGCAGGCCAGCTGGCACGTATGGTCGGGAATTAAGTAAATTAGTAAAAAATAAAGAAAAGAAAGGCCTAGCTCTCTCTCCCGTTATGTCGTACTGAAAACACTGTACACACGTCGTATAACCTCACGCGTTCGCCCATCGCACCACAAAGTGTCGGTATTACAATAAATATTGCAACAATAATTGTGTTCCTATTTTTTTTTTAACTTTGTTTCACCGTATAGGTACATCGCGGAGTGTAATCCACGGTAATTCGTTTTTGGTTTTTTTAACTCTCACCTAGTGTCTACAGAAGTCATTGTGCGGCCTACAGCCTGGCCACCTTATCGCTAGACCTGAGTGTGGTTCATGTACACCAAAAACGTGGGAAATAAATCTCCGTTTGCGTGCATCGCAAATCCTCTTGCGTGTTTTGAATTTTGTCTAATCTCGCACCTCAAGTGTTCTTGTCCACACATAATTTCGGTAGACGGACGACTGTTACATCGCAAATCATTACAGCTAGTCCACGTCACACTCGAGTCTTACTATACAGCTGAAGAGAACGACTTTCCTGTTTTTTTTTTTATATTTGATAACCATATTATTCAACTTGTCTCTCCAAGGCATTATTTTCAAGCGTTTTCGTTATAGGTATGATATATTTAACCATGTAATTTTATTGTATAAGATAATCCCTAGAGGAAAAATGCACTGAACTGTATAAAATACCGCACCAGCTCTTTGTTATTAATTTATTATTACAACAATAAAATATATAAAAAGAATTCTACAAAAGCTGAATTTTTTTTCATTATCCACGATGGATAATTGGGCTATTGTGTTTATTTTATATTACAAAAACTAAATATAATGAATAAATAAATATATATTAAAAACAATTCAACATTTTTAACAACGTGGAAATTAAAAAAACAATCATTTTCCTAGTATGATTTTCTTAAATACCTAGATATAATTTCTAATTTTTTATAAATTATTATATTTTATTTTTACTATCTATAAGTTGATGTGGTTGCTGTTTATTTTTAATACGAAGTTTCAAGGTGAGTTTTGGTCAAGTTGAAATTCGAGATATCGTTAAGGTTACCGCACATACTGGATAATACTGGGATTAGGTTAGTAAAACTGTTGGGCAAAGATCTTTACGTAAGTTAAAAAACGACGTGTGAAGCTTTTTCATTGTTTACTTTTACTCGCAAAGAACAGGAGTCAGGGGTAATTTTAAATAGTCTGTGGATTGTGACCGGTTAAGAATTAATTATAAGTATTTTAATAAAAAATATATAATATGTAGATATACCTAATGCATATTGTAATTTACAGAAAAATAATAAATTTCATTATTATTGAATTGGAGTTATTGTTAAGAAAATATAAAGACATTGCTTGATAAATAAAGTAAAGTAGGAAATGAGAGTGGATATTAGGGCTTCGAAATCATCAAAGAATGAGGAAGGATCGGGGAAAAATTGACTGGAAAATGGGAAATGAGTTTTGATTTTGAATTCCCACCGTGACTGTTCGCAAGTTATATTTTAACAAGTAAGAACCGGAATTAAATATTTATCTCAAAATATAATAACAAAACAAAACTCTTACATAAAAAAGTAAAAATATGTTGGTAAATAAAGTCCTGAATGTTTATCACATAAGTGTGTGTTTAAATAATTATGTTATATTATGATAATATATAAATAGAATCTAATGCATGATATTGTTATAAAAATATAAACAAAAGTATAGAATCCATTTTATTTTCTGAATAAATGTTTATTTATGTGTTGAATGTTAAACAATGAAAATGTATTTGTTATTTCAAATGCTTTTAGGTTTTCAATTGACTGCTTTAAAATTAACATTTATATTGGCAGAATGACGTATTTTTGTTTATCGTTTTCACGAAATTGACATTTTTGGCCACTTCAAAAACAAAAAACCTATTTCAAAGGTAATTCCTGATTTTCAAAAAGTTAAAAGAACTTCCTTGCTGTATAAACGTGGGTTGACGGTTGTTCGATTTTATCTCGGCTATCAAAGTTAGGGGATTAATGGACAAACGAAATGTTTACGCCTCACTAACATCTTAGTATATAATCAAGAATTTTTAAAATTGACCAGATATGGAATCGGTTGGATTAATTTAATCTCAATGAATAGCAGAGGGTGTAGAGTTCAACTTACGTGACATTAGACAATTTTGACCGCTGACCGTGAGTTTGTAAGAATAGTTTTAGACTTAATAGCAGGGCTTAAAACTGGTAACCGGTTTATAACGAAAACCAGTAAAAAACCGTAAATTTGAGAACTGAAAATCGATAACCGCTTTTAGTTTTGGAATGCTGGAAGCGGTTATTGATTATCGGTAATCAAGGTAAATATCTAAATATTAACATCAAAGCGGTTACCTCGTATTTTCAATCCCGGTTTTATAACCAAAACCTATTCCCGGCCAAAAAAATTAACGGTTTTTTCGTGGAATTTAATACTTGAATAATTATGTCATGAATCATGATTACATTATAGTTGAATTAAATTTTTCAGCTATTTTTAAATTTTTTTCCCCAATTAATTGCCATCGAGTATTGCTTATTTGTTGTGAATATCATATATATATATATATATATATAGGTATAAGTGTTTAACTATATATTATAAATACCGTCATAAACGTCGTCGTTCATGATTATTTTTTTATTGATCTTTGTTTCTTAGAAATATACACTGCCACAACTTACTATAGATAGGGGACATTCCAAGTTTAATTTTAAGCAATTTGTTTCAACATTTTTAGGTTTTTATCACATTATACTTTGTTTTTCGTACATTTAGTTTAGTATTAAATTATGACTCCCAGAGCCCAAACCCTCCTGGTTCTGCATTTGTTATTTGTAGAGTTTGCTCCAAGGGTCGGTCCGAAGGCTAGCGTAGAATGCTCGATCTGCAGACCTAGGTTTTGGGGTACTGTAATATATACAATACAACCAAAAAGTTCCATGTCAATGCATCACTCTTAGTGTCATCTTGGAAAGTTATTATATTAAGTTTTTTTTTGATTTATGAAGATCACCATTATCTTGATCATTTGTTTTAAACATTAAAGCAGTTTGAAAAAATAAGTAATACATATTTAAATTGAGGGAAATCGACCAAATTAAAGCATATTAAGTTTTTGATTTTGTAATAATAATAGTTATGTTATCAACCCATGAATGGCCTGAATAAACTGTTTTAAAAATATGATTAAAAAATTGAAAAAAAATTATTTTTAAAAATCTGTTTTAACCGGTAATCGTTTACCAAAAAACCTTATCAACGGTTTTTAAACGATTAACGGTAATCATAGTGTTTGAAATATCTTTAAAGAAACGGTTACCGGTTACCAAAATATCAAAATTAAACAATAACCGGTTACCGATTTTATTGATAACGGTTTTAAGCCCTGCTTAATAGTACTATAATTGTTGTTTAAATAAAAGTTGAATCCGTTGTCACTATAGACGCAAAAAAATTATATTATGATTAAGTTGAAAAATAACAATAATTATGTTATAGTCAATGAATACGTCCTATATAATATAATTTTATACTTATACCATATTATGTAATTAAAATAAAAAAAAATTCAGATGAAAAATGTCCTTATATATCAATATAAATTTATTTATTTTCATAACAGACCTTATACTACTAGTATCTACTATAAGGTATTAAGGTCTATCATTTTTATCCACATTAGTTCAATAAATTTTTATAAACCTTATAAATTGATTAGCTTAAAAAATAATTAAAACCACTTATACGATTATTTTTAGTCGTTTTATCTGTAAAATTATAATACTTCGTATAATCCAAAAAGATGAGATGAAAAAACTTAAACAATATTTTACGATTCCTTTTATAAACGTTATATATTTTAAGTTGGTAAGTACTTACTCTTTAAAGTTTTATCATTGTTCTTTGTAATAATTAGCAGAACAATCAACAAGCGTTGTTTACATTTCATCGGGTTAAAATGTTTGTTTGAGAAATGGTAATTTCTGTGTGTTTAGCTTTAAGTAGAAGAGCTAGTTACCAGGAATCTACAGGTAATGAGTATACCTATAATATATGAATAAGTAATCAAACAAATATTTTAGCTTGGATATGTTTTTTTTCATTATGGTTATTTTTATTTCCGATAGAATTGCGATGTTTGATTTGAACAATACTATATGTTTATAATCACCTAAAGGTGAGTTTTTGATTTGGATTTCTAGAATAAATTATCATGCCAACTATATTGTTTTATACCTAATTAAAAATTACATATTTACTTAAAATTCAAATAAAACAAAATATGTGATTTTCAAATTAGTGTAAAGTGGAAGTTTTATTAAAAGTGTGTTTCTTAACTTTAATTACTGATAAATCTTATAATATTTCCGTTTTAACCAATTAAAAACTATTGGTAAAATGATTATATTTACTATTTACATAGTTGTATTTATTTTAGGAGTTAAAATACTTATATGTCTGAGGTCTGCCACTTGTAATATTCCCGCATTTCATTTGGTATATCTAAAAAAAAACTTTCTTAGTGCTACTGTTAGAACTTTTAGTACCTACTCTATAGTTTCGAGTAGTGTATGTGAAATGACGATAAAGTTTTCTATCCTAAAAAAGTGAATGTAAAAGTGAACTAAAATGCAATGTCCAAATTTAGTTGCTATACTTTGAGAACGGAATAAATCATATAACAAATATTAAATTGAACCCTTTTTTATAATAAAATATATGTAATTGTAATATATTATCTTATGTGCAGAGAAGAACTTGTAATGTGCTAAACCTGTGGAGAACCTCTCACAGTCAAGCACCTCCTTGTCTACTGTCGAAACAATATAGATCCAAGAAAAAGTCTAGAAATACCTGACAACTTCTTTGAAACCCAAATCCAAATCAACCAATCCAAGACAACACCAACAAAATCATCACATTTCTAAAAACTTATTGATATGTACAACTTAATCCATAAGGAATCTATTGTATTATTTATATGTAACTACGAACTAATTTTTCGTTTTTGTTGCAAGCTAATAACCTATATTAGTTGATGCTGTACCATGAATAATAATAAAAAAAAAGTCATTGCTACATCTATTATATTTCAAACTATAGGTACAATAATCACTATCAGTTACAATATTATTTGTACACATTATTACATTGTATAATATTCGTAAATCAACATAAAAACGGATATGTATATCTGTACACAATTTGAAACTTATATAACTAAGTTTCGTATTTGAATCCTGATCGGATTAAAATTATTCGGCATCGGTAAATTTATAGACAATAGTATGATAATTTATCTCTTGTGGCTTATTGTGATAAGTGATAACTTATAGTTAGGTATCTCAAGTTGACAAAAGAGAGAATTTATGGGGAAAAAAAATTAAAATAACTCCTTAGATTATAGAGAGATCTTTTCACGTAAATTACATGGTTTTGATATTATGTGATATACTATTACACAGCTGATGTATAAAATATATTAAGTATTATGATATCTTATAAGTTATAACTTATATCTATATTTAAAATTTTTTTAAAATACAGTGGTTAAAGGTTACTTGAAGTGTCAAAGAACAAATACAATATTTATAATGCCTTTTTAAGACAAACAACTATGTATTTTTTAAATATAAATTCAATGATACTAAGACATTTTAAATATAAGTCCAGATTTTGCGTTTTGAATATTATTATTGAATATGTACTTACGGAATTGTGAAATTAAACAAAATCGTGCAAAATTTTCATTACAACTTAGCCAATAGAGTAATTTTTATATCCATTTTTTAAAAACAGTGAACACGAATTTTACAAATTACGATAATGCATAATATTAAATAGTTATGAGTAGTTTTTAATTATTTTATTTAATTAGGAATTTAATCAATTAATTAATAGTGTTTTTGATTATTTTGACATAAAACATTTTTCAAGAACTTACTCACTATATAACATTTCAATTTTGTGATGAGAGCTTAAGAAAAATATTTTGTTAATAAGACAAATAATAATTTGTTGTGCGGTATAAAATATATTTTAATAACGTTATTTATTTTAAAATCTGTGAAGCTGTTACGAAGATGCCACCAGTTTCTTAATGATGTGTTTTAGAACACAGATTTTGTTTATAAAGATACAAAACTTTATTTTGAGGTTTACTAAATTATTTTCTATACTTACATCAATAAACTTTTCAAAAATCTTACCATATTAAACATTTAGTTTCTCTATAAATATTAATTAAAGTTTCAGTACGTATTTAATTTACAACAGTATTAATTAATAAAATAACAAAATAAATAATGATATTAATCATTAAAATAAATTACTATACCGGAGAATGTTAAAAATGTCGCTATTTCGTTAAATTTTAAATATTCTATGGGAAAATCAAAATTTGAGTATTAATATACAGTATACACTCAAGATATTAAAAACTAAATATTGGAAAAATCTAAAAATACGGTTTTAAAAATAATTATTTTTAATTATTCCTCGAATGAAATCATGACGGTTTCACTTTGAATGTGTTAATATTTTTTTATACATGCAAAATGTTAACAGTAGAACAATTGAGAGGAGTATAAAATATGGAAGTATTCATCGAGTGTATGGGGGTTGTGTGTCAGAATACTCGGCATCACTTCAAATCAATCAACTAAACAGAAACCATCGGCAGCTTATTATGAATATTTCAAGCATAGTCTACGTGAAAAAAGATAAGCCAACTCTTTTGACGTCAATTCAGGTTATGAAGCGGTGATGGATGATTGAACGAAAAATGAAACTGCCGTACATTCCGATTTTTCATTTTAGATCAAACTTTGATACAATTGGAAAACTAGAAAATACATCATTTCCGGAGTAAACCGAGAAGCGTTCATCTAACATTATCACTCGATCGCCCAAGCATAAGGTTGTATGTTAACTTTCTTATATTAGGCGGGAGAAAATGTTTATACCTATCATAAAACGGTATCTTGTAAGTTATTATTTTTCAAAAAACGAATTAAGTTTACCTAAATACCTATAAATGATAAATTATTAATTAATAGTTGTTATTTATTCGTTTTAGATTTCATGATCAGAAATCCAAGTGTATTAATTTATTGCTTGTGGTACTAATGTAGAACATAAATCATTAACAGTGTTTATGTAATTATGTAGACGATAATTTTAAAATTAAATCTATATTTTCTTATGAATCTAAAAAAAATGTCTTAAGCTGTACTCATATAGATTAATCTTTCGTGACATTTTTTTTTTTTTATTAAGTGATGGATTTAAATGTTTTGGGGATCCGTCTTCTAAAAATGTCATCAAGCCTTAGTGACATTTTATCGATTTAGTTTTTTTTTACATTGCCCACGTAACCAAAAGATTGAAAATCCATTATTGAAATGACAAAAAAATACGTGGTTTTGATCTTCAGTTAGGTTATTTAAGAGTTTAAGACATAGTTTTAAAGTTAATATAAATAATACGAAATCAACCAAATATATTATGTAAAAGGTGATCATAATCAATCATTATATTTGACACTGATTTGTATTTACATATTTTCAAATAGATTTTTATAATGTATACTTAATTTCATTCGTATACCTATGATTAGGCTATGTATCAGGTATCTGATAGCGTATCGTGTCTTCAACATTGTTATGACGTTTTTTAATTTACAACACTGTGAATCACCACATCGTGTTAAAGGGTATTAGGAAAATAAAATAAATTCAATACAAAAATTGTTAAATAAAAAGAACATTTTTAATCGATTTTATTCTATAGACGAGCTAACAGAATTTTATTTATATGAGAAAAAAATATAGAATAGATTATATAAATCCGGGTTCTATAATAAAAGATTGGAAGAAACTTATACAAAAGCAGGGCTCAAAATAGTATATCTTCAATTAAATAAGATTTATATGGGTAAAAATGTTTTGCTGGCAATCTACGTCTCGTGTTTACTACCTATAGTTTTATGATTTTAAATTATTATATTTTTACGTCATAATAAAAATATAATGATATTGTATTTAATTCAATTTTCGACGAAAATCTCATCCGAAAATGAAAGTGATAAAATGTGTAACATTTTAATTATGTATACAAATTATGTACAAATACAATAATTATGACTAGGTATATTTGGTCTTTTAACACTAAAAGCTCAGCAACTCAAAAAGTATACATTTTTTAATATATATGTTTATCATTATAATTTTTGAATGGCAACAAATAGTTTTAATTTCATATCCCACAGCAAAATATTTTTCTAAGAATTTTCTTGTATAAAGATTGAATTTCAAACGAGTAATAAATAAATTATAATTAATTAAGTTCCATCATTTAGCTATTTAAAGTTACGATGAGTGGAGTAGTGGACCAACATATTGTGGGATAACCTTGTGCTACTTCACCATGCTCATGAAAACTTTAAATACTTACTTAATCTAATTAATAACTCATTTGAAATTCAATTTGTTCAAAGTCAATTGTTTTAAAAAGTATTTTGTTATTTTTCAAAAATGATACCTACCTAATACTTTTTAAGATAATGAATATTAAGTGTACAAAAATGTTATCAACCTGTTTAATATATTCATTACATATTTTACTAATATTTTTATTCGATCAAATTTATTTACTATATTATGTATTATAGTTATTATTTTTTAAAAATTACAACTAATTATATTTATATTATTATTGATGATATAAATAAAACTGAAAATAGCTCATTTAATAAATATTATTATTATTGGTACAAATACAAAATTATATATAACATAATAACACAAAATATAAACAAAATGTGTGTAAAAAGATATATTTTTTGTTCTTCGAATTGGAAGACTGGAACATTTTCAGGAACTATGTGTAACGCTCTAACAATAAATATATTATAAAAAATAATTACTAATTTATTGTGTTTATTTAATGACACATCATATTAATTAACATACATATTTATTTAGATGGTCAAATACTCGAATGTACTATTATTCCCTGTTTTCTATAGGTTCATTGATGGATATTTCAACTTTTAAGACGTATCTTCTTTAAGTTAAAACTACCGAAGTACAAGTACAAACTATATATGCATCAAATTATAATATTACAGGTAAATGGTAATATTTATAAATATCGCAAAAGCTCTCTATAATTTCTGTATCAACAATTTTATTCAATTAAATAGTTTTAATAAATATAAATTACAAATTTTAGAATTAAATAAAAAAATAATAATGAATGAATCTTTAAAATTAATATAGGTACTATAGGCTATTGAGTATTTTCAAATAGTAAATTTATTAAGCTGAAGCTGTCAGGTTTCTTTGACTCAAAAACGCCATTTCAGACCTGTTATGTGCATTAAAATCTACCCTTAAAATTGAATAAAGCTATAAACTACAGAGTATAGTGTGGCAGGCGTGTTATAATACCGTTGTTATATTATGAATAATGTATTACAACCACAATTGCCAGTTAAATTATTCTATCATACCCCATGGTGTTGATTTACGGTAATAACTTGTACTCAGCAAGTTTTTATATTATGTGTCTGTTTGATGGTAGTGGACCTTATTCGCCGAGAGAGAAACCATACACACAATATCATTATATCATTTTCGATGAACCAAGCAATGTAAAAAGAAATATATTTATTTATAGTTATAAATATAAAAATTCTCATTTAAAAGTTGAAATTATAAGTCTGTGTGTGGTGAAATCAATTCAGTTGTATAGTTTTTGCTAAATAAAAGCTTAATTTTCTGTATTGTGAAAAGGTATAAAAAGTTCTGAATAGAGTAACTATTAATTAAAATTCATCCTTATTTTAAGATACACTATAATAACTAATAATACTTTAACCGTTAACATGTAGGTAGTTTATTATTTTTAGAATATTGCATTGACCTTTAATCAATATTGGATTAAGTAAAAAAACACAAGAACACAATAACCTAAATCTAATTTTTTTTTTGTCCAATGAATAAAACTTAATTGTTTTATATCGAATACCTATAACATAAGCTATATTTCAATGTATTCAATTAAATTCAGTGTCTTATAAAAAAACAAAACAGCTATATTTTATAAAACATGAATTAAGGAGACACCTTCCGAAATTTATTGCTCATGTTAAAGTTTTATATCGATTTAATGTACAAGGGTTATTACAAGGCTAAATAAAGTATTCATATTATTTGTTTTGTTGTTGATTGCATTTACATTTTAATGTTTAGTCTATTATAGTGATTTAGTAGTTCGAAAATATTGAGAATATAAACGTATTATAATATATGTTGTGGTAAATGATGTTAGAATTTTTAAATCATGACGGAATATAACGTTATTCCACTACAAAAGTAGAATTATCATGATATCTTAGTGAACCACATTAATAACCGTATTAAATAGGATATAACGTAATTTACCTTAACACACACATTATATATAATATATAGTATTATGTAATAAGTTATTTTATGTTAGACATTATTACATTTCTCTAATCACAATTCTGTTGAAAAAACTATATATTTCTATTTAAGTCCTAAAAAATAAAATGTCTGTAAAATAATGATTATAAGTTATAACTAAGGAGTATAACTTATAATTTCTATCAGTTAAAACTTTAAATTATTTCATATGCAGAATAATATACTAATATCACTGGATATTTCCTCAACTCAGGTTCTTCTTTTCAGTTTTTTTTCAGGGCTTGAAACCGATATTGGATACCTACCAATTTTTAATACTGGTTAAAATCATTAAAAACCAAAATCGATACCGAAACTGAAAAAAAATGTTTTGATTACAAAACTGAAATTTAAATAGGAAAAAATATATTCAGTTTCAAGTCCTGGTTTTTTTCCCCATGAGCAAATTTACTTATTGTATTAGAATGTATATAGAATGTAAATAAAACAAATAAAATATAATTTAATTTATGATTTTAAATTGTTACATTTTAATTTATAACATTGATGACAATCAACGTTGATGAATTATGAAGACATCACGTATGTTTTTTTTTCAATTAGGTAATTCAATTTAGTTTCAATTATCATCCCAACTTTTGACTTACCTACTTGAGGTACTAGAACTTTTTAAATTAACTATTATTTATTGTTTATATTTCCATAACTAAATTAAGAAATATCTTTACTCACACACTGTCAAATGTATTTTAGAGTTCAATTATTTTTACTTTCTGGTATATTTTTATTTTTTAATTAATAAAATACAGTTTGTAGTAGGTATACATTTTTAGAAGGTACCTAACTTAAGAATTCTGAATTTAAAATTATTAGGATTATTTTTTTTTATACCCATGTATTAGTTTAAATACCTACAACATATTTTATATCATCTGAAGAAAACGTTTGTTCAACTAACATTTTATGCAATAATTCTATATACAAGTTTTATATACAAATTCTAGTTATTTGTACAGCATTTTTTTCAAAAATGTCTTAGTATAAATCTTATTCAGGAAAATCATTACAATTTAAAAGTGACGGCGATAATTAATAAAAATTTGATCAAGATATCCAAAAAAGTTAAATATATAAGGCAGCGTCAAGGAAAATACAGTTAACAGGAGAAACCGTCGAACTGAAAAGCTTAATGTTCAAGAAAGAATTCCTAAGAAT
Organism: Metopolophium dirhodum; assembly: GCF_019925205.1. Classification (NCBI taxonomy): domain Eukaryota; kingdom Metazoa; phylum Arthropoda; class Insecta; order Hemiptera; family Aphididae; genus Metopolophium; species Metopolophium dirhodum. The sequence goes on from NC_083568.1 coordinate 10,989,487, forward strand.
GAGAAAGGATATGTGAAGCAGTGTGTGTGATGTTGGGGGGGAGATGGGTTAAAAGATATTTTTAACATAAATTCTGTATGATGATGTTTTATTGAAATATTAAGGTCGAAGGATCTATTTAAATGTACGAATTTTTGATAAAGATAATCACAAAGAACTTTTTAAAATCAAAGAAGACATATTATTGCTTTCAGTGGCCCGAACAACTTTGTCTAAAGCCAAAAAACCATATTTTTTAAAAAATATCCAAATTCCAATATAAATATATTTATTATAATTTTTTCAAAAGTTATTTACCAACAATATATTTATTTCATTATAATATTTACTAAACGAAATTAATTAAAAATACAATCCATAAACTAAATAATCATATTAAATTAGTCGTTCTGTTTATTAACCAGTGATTAATAATCACTCAGGTACCGTAATTTATTTTCTATAAACTTGGTATATAATATTTTACCATGTTTTGTATCGTTCTTATTTAGCATTATTATGATAATCTCACAGGTCTGAGATGGGTGTTGTGCTTGTTTATTTCACGTCTGTTTACTTATTCTGCGATCCAGCTGATCGCAAATATGGAGATTAGTTCTGCAAAAGTAGCAATCACACGAATCCACCATTAGAGTGGAGATGATAAACGATTTTCTTCGTGGTCCGAAGTAAACTCTTCATCACTTTATAGTTTATACTATACGCCACTTAAATCCATTCGATTCCTTCTTTACTTGTGTAATCACCAGCACAGGTTGTGTGTGTGTGTGTGTAAGTACGCGTTTCACATGCTGGCATGAATTCATGTTCATGATTTAATTTCAATTAGTAATATTCACATACTCGTTATATAAAAAAAAAATCTTTCCAAAAAGTAAAATTAATTTTAAAGAATAATCATTATCTATTACGCTGTTATAAAATCATATGTTCAATATTCAATGTTCATATACGTTCCATCTGGACAAACGATTATAAATAATTTTTAATAAGTTGAATATCCAATGTCGCTTCAAAGTTGGGACATAATCGTTCATAAAAATTGAATGTGGTTATATTTAAAATATATTTTTTGAATTAAGTAAAAGATAATTTTGAGGAGTCTTATGTTACATTTTTAAGCACGAGATGTTATAGATAAAAACGTTATACCTACCTATAATAATTTACAAATATTCATGATTTTTATGAATTTTTTAAAAGTTTAAATTTAAAACGTTTAAAAAAAAATGTTGATTGCCGAAAGAAAAACTGATCAGTATCTTTTATTAAATTGTCAAGCATTATTATTTACATTAATTTCGGAAATTTTATTAAGCCTAGATAATGATATTCAAAATTAATTTGACCCATTAAAGCCTAAGTTTTTTACTGTTCCAAAAGAGAGGCACACAAAAAAAAATAAAATTTTTAAAATACATATTATCGTAAGGCCTGCAAAAGATTCACCTAGAGTCTAAACGTAATATAACATAAAAATATATACATGATGGAAAAAGTTGGGTGGATATGTCTACCTGAAAGTAATGATAAATCAGTGTTAACGAAAAACAATTCTGATGATGGAATTAAGTTTACCAGAAAATGGTCAATATCGAGCCTGTAGTAAACATTTATTTATCGTTATTTTCTCAAACACTACTGAACTATTTTAAAATGATCTCTTTAAACTTTAAAGTACCAATTGTGTTAAATGTCCAACCTTCAAATGTAGGTCCACATAGTGGTGCATATAAATTATTGAGATTTTATTGCTGTCCAAAAATCTTTTCCCGAAAAAACGCATAAAAATAAATCACAATTAATTTTAAAACGAATGGTTCCAGCGGTTTTTATTCGGAGGATAAAAGTTTTAGAAAGGAAACCACACCCTTAATATACGCCATAAGCAACAGGTAAATACAGAATCGGAAAACAAACATAATGGAAAGCATTGACCAGCTTGAAAATAACTAAAGCTTTAAAACGAAAACCCATTGTCATCGACCGCGACGAGCATTAAATCTTAAATCTTCGGCTTGGCGATTGATAAGTATAGACGAGTTTAGAAAATTGTCATCGGATTTCCGTCTCCTTTACAATACGTACATATTATAGAATACTCTACAATACGCATCGGCATCGATCATATTACATAAAACATAATACTCATGTTGATTATTCAAGATAGGTCATTTTTTGTGTGATTGTCATAGTAGTTGGACATAAATTATAAAAAATATATTACAATTATATATTAAATAAATCATAGGTATATTTACAAATTGCAATAGGATACATAATTTATAACTATATAAATATCGGAACATCGAATATTTTTATATTACAACAGAATGAATAAATCCAATGAAAATAAATAATTTTTGATAGTAATTATTATAAATAGTACCAACCTACTGTAACACACAAAACTAGCTGTACGCCAGCAGTAATCATTAATTTAAATGTTCACGTTGTCGATATCATAGTTTATATAATATGGATTTATCCGTCTAATTCTGGTTAGTTTATACATTGTTCATGTCTGTAACTGTAAAGTATTTTGGAGCTTTGAATTTTATATAATCAAATTTTATATGAAATGTTTCATAAATAAGGGTTTTCCCACTTTTCCTCAGATACTCAGACACTCGGTATAGGTACCTACAACGTATGTATTTTTATAAGAACATATTATTCATGTATGAGTATTCATAATGGAACTTAATAAATTGTGAAAATAATTTACTAATACAAATAGGTAATATTGTTTAAATTATATTGTATTGATTAGGATAGGTTAGGTTTATTAAATATTACGCATTTACTTTTCTATTCTTAATATCATAGGAATATACTGAGCGATAATTAAATTGTGATACGAATATTTTGACATTACCTATGTTTCATGTATTCTTCATTTTACAATTATTATGAATTTAGTCCGTTGTACTTATGATGTAAACATTATAATATGCACTTATTTTCATTTTTTAAATGTTGATATAGTTCGGCATTATAGTTGTTGTATATAGGTACCTAATTAATTTGATATAGGTAACGGTCGTAACATATAGTTATCTAAAAAAAAAAATACTTCAATTACAAACATAAATTGTATTCCTAGGTACTAACTAACGGTTGAATCATAGTAATTATTTGTAATGATTAATGGTTGTAAAAAAAAAATTTTTAAAAATACAGTTACATTTTATATTCTTTTAGTTGTATTGCACTTGGGCAATGACGTATAAACTATAGTTTTTTATAGTTACTACATGAGGGTGAAACGAAAATCCTGTTTCCGAGATAAATTTAATGAGATTTCTCCTTTTCTCTGATTTGAAATTACCGTTTGTCAACAGGATGAGTTTTTTTTCATCACTCATATGTATAAAGGGTAAAGAGAAGTGTCCAGAAACAACAACAACTACTACAATAACAACAACAACAACAACAAAAGTTTTCCGTTTCGGTATAATAGTTGTGTTAGCGGTATTGTTGGCCATCATTTATTTTTTAGACAAGGAACAAAGTTAAACATATAAATAGTGAAACAAAAACTAGAAACATTATACAATATCTAGTATTTTATATTCAATGTATAAAATATAATTGCATATAGGCATAATACAGCACAATTTTACAATACTACAGTAAGTACTACATAATTGGAAATTTGGAGTAATAAGTTTTAATAATCACGCCTTTTATACAGGTAGGTACCTACATGCAAATGTGGCGATTAGAGTTACAACACTAAATTGAAATTTAGTAAGTTCAAAGTTGAATTCATATTTATTTTTAACAATAATAAATATTATTTATGTTATTATATTAAGAGGAACTCAACCGACACCTGTAAAATGTTGTTACAATACATTATAATATATTTTAATAAATTTAAATAAGCAGGTCAAATGTTTTATTTATTTTTTTAATACGATTTTTACAATTTTCACTCTTACACCAGAAATATTTCGTTTAAAATTAATTAAATACCTACATACTTCTTACTTTACATTTTTCAGAAAATGCAATTTATTCTTAGATTTTAAAATAAGAACAACAGTTCTTATTGCAGTTTATAACAATAATTTTTTCATTTGATTTTCAAATTTAAACTTTTATAATAAAATTATATATGAATAAGTTGTTTAATCACTTTAATCTTTTAAATCTTAAACTTAATAGAAACAGAAAGTTTTTCAAATATAATTATTATTTTTAGTAAATGCTAAGATTTTTATGATATGAAAAAAAATAATCTTCAATTTGTTTGATTACTATAAAAAAATTAAGCACCTGAGTAAATGTAGTTTCTTAACAAAAAATTCCGATGGTATCAATAAATAATTTATTTTAGATATAGGTAGGTATACGATTTATACTATTAAGATGGATGAATAAGTCGTTTTTTAAATTTATTTTACCTCGTAATAAGCTTCAGTTACAAAGGTTATTAGCTATAATTACATTTTTTTTTATTTACTCATTTTTTTTGTACAATTATTTTGTATAAATTAGTTTTTTTGATTAAAAAAAAGTACTAATTTGTTTTCTGCTTTTATATTTTGTGTGTCAGGATTTTGTGCTGTCGGTCGGGTATATTCTCTCTATTTCTCACGTTGACGACACTCTGTTAATATTTATGTTTCACCATTAGACACGTGTTCCACATGTCATCATGGTGGGAGGTTCTTTTTTGACCATAAATTAGTCATGTATTGGCTTTTTATGGCAATAAGGAATACAAATTAGATTCAGTTGTGTTATAAACGAAAAATATAGTGTATTAACAGCATTTTGATTTTTAAACTTTAATGTACATGTGACCTTGACGGAAAATAGACGCTCTCCTATCCGGCTTTTTGAGTTTATGTTAATATTTAAAAACTAACGATGACGCGATCACTACTATGGCAACTGACCTTTGCCACTACAAACAAACAACGTTATGTGGGAGTTCTACGTATTATAAAATATACCATCAATGTCGGAAAACATCGACAAAGAGCTGAATACCTATTTAAATAATTAATGTTTAACAGGTAGTAGCTTTTGGGGTTAGGATAACTATCTATATGTTCGAGATTAAGAATAAACAATGGTTTGTATAACAACTGTCCAAAGTTTGAAATATAATTTCTGTGGGTTACGAATGCTTTTCAGTTGTAATCGTTACTTTGTTGGTAGGCACGTGATAACCGTATCGGTGTTCGCATCGTTAAAAGTTTTAAGTGACGTGGTGGAGGAGACAAAATTGAAACTCAAAAACTTAAAGCCCCAATGGCGTTTATTTACGTGTGCCATTTGTTTCTTTTCAAATCGTCTGTATAATACAATTTTTTTTTTCATAATTCAACATGTTTTTATTTATCGTTTAACGATTTAATGGGTAAAATATTGTTCAAACAAATATGTGTAGTTACCTGTGATGCCGTGAAATTTAAAATAAGTGTTTTTTAGTATTATTAATAATAATTTATTTTTATTTTATTGAAAATCATCAAACTAAATTAAGTGACATAAATTGTAATGTGATACCTTTTTAAGCTTTTATATTCAGGTATATATTCATATACAGCAAAATACATTCAACTAGGTTACAGCATAATAATTGTAATACTATTTTATTTATTAATTGATTAGAAGTGAAGTTAATTAATGTGAAATTTAATATTTACAAAATTAAAATCGATAATATTGTATTTTTATGCTTGTCATATTTAATAAAAATGTTGATAATATTATATCCTGGAAATATTATTTTGGTTTATCAATTGTTAAGCTTTAAGAACAAGTGACTAATATCAATTTAAATTTTTACTTTAACTGTTTTGTAGATAACTTAATATCTTTATCACACATATTTTGTTACTCATACTTAATTGGTACCATAAGATGTGCCAGTATAATTAATTAAAAATTCAATTTTGTACTTAAGAAATTAATTGGATGTATTTTTGTTAATAGTTGTTTATTTACTGATAAGGACAAGGTGGATAAGCATAATAAATAAAGTAAAACATCGCAGTGATATATTTATGTAGGTAATTATATAGAAAACACTATTAGTCACGAGTATCAGGAATAACGACAAAACAATTACCGACTTACAGGTTTTTCATAGTTAAGTTTCAGAGAAATCAAGACCCTTCTGATGATTTATCGGATTGTTGTTTTTTTTTCCTATTGTTTATCATTCATTTCTCTTTTCATTACTTCTTATTCTTCTTTTGTGCTAAGTATTAAGTGAGATTTTGGGCTTAGTGGGAGTTGATAAATGAACGTTTGCTACATTTTCAATATGAGCCATGAGCGACAAGATGAGGCATCCGAAACACTTTTAATAACTTAATCACTGTATACAAGTACTTTTAGTAGAATTAACTGAAAACAAAATTGATGATGATCAATCTAAAATTTATGAAAATACTTAAATTTCCAAATCATGATCCAGTGCATTTTATATACACGTAAAAAAAAATAATAGCTAATGAAAATAAGTTTTCTAAAATATCGGAATCACACATTTTTGAATTTTTGTTAATTTAAAAAGTATTCACGTTTCAAAATCCTGATTCATTATTACAAGTTACATCAGACCTTAGATTAATAAAACTCTTTAGGTATACCTAAATTTCATTTTTCAAACAGAATGTTTTGCTGAGAATTTAAATACCTGAACTATAAAAATCGAGTCTCGAACTAGTTAGTTAGGAACAACTGCTTTAGTTTAGATGACGCAACATGTTGGACCACTTCTCCACTAAGTTTGTTCACTCACCCGAACAAACTTATTAAACTGATTCTACTGGGTTGATTCTACTTTGATATGTTCATTTGTACCTATGTACAATAGAGTCATAACCAGTAAATAGTCGGTACTAGGTTGACGATTTCGTAAAAAATAGCAACTGCGGGTGATTGTGTACAAGATAAAAATAATAAGTAACACATTTTAATTGATTCTGTTATTTTAATAATACATTATTATTTTATCTATTTATATAAAAATGAATGTTTGTCTGTCTGTCTGTTTGTCTGTCCTCAATAGCTGGACCGATTGCGATTAAATTTGGTACAGAGATAGATTAAACCTCTGGAAAGAAGATATAGAATTAAAAAAGGGTAAATTAGAGGTCCAACCTGGGAAGGTGCTCAGACAGGGATCTTGAGATTTACGATAGAAATTTTTGTTTGTAAATGGTTGTTATTGGTTTTAATAATAATCACTTCTATGTATTTTAGTACAGAATGTCTCAAGTTAAAACCACGGTTTTAGTGGACCAATTTTTTCATTGTTTTACATTGTTTTTTTTCTTATTTTTTTCTTTATCTATATTTACGAATATTTGGTTTTTTTTTATTCAACAGATTTTAGTACTGTTAGGTTAGGTTAGGATTGTATTAATCTGCGCAAGTTGAATTAAATAAAAACAACAAACTTGGTATAACTTTGATACTAGTAAAATAAAACTAGAGTAAAATCATACACTTACGTACAAACCACACGGGGTTCGCGATCTACCGCAGGCAGATTGCCTACCTGATAATATACTGCTGTGAGCCTGCGAATCTAACGGACGACCCCGGCCGAGATTGCTATACATTAAAATATAATATAATTTACGCTTAAAAAGACATTGCTTCCACACCGTGTTACACCCAAAAGGATTTGAAAAATCAGAATTTTTTTCTGGGAAACGCGGGGTAGTTCAGCTAGTAATACCTAGGTACCATAAAACATATTTTGAACCCAATATAAAATTGTAATATTTCTTGTGGACAAAGTACAATACTATATTAAATTCATGAACTTATGATTAACATACACTGCATGATTTTTTGTATTAAAAAAAAAAATACATTTTCTTATGGGTTAGTTGGGAAAAATGATACGTAATTTCAAACAAGTAGTTAATTATTTGTCTTAACATGTAAGAACTTATTTGGCTATTTAAAGTTTAGATAAGCGGATAAGTGGTCCAAACTAAACTAAAGTAGTTTTTCCTAACTAACTAACAAACTAGTTCGAGATTAGGTTTTTATAGTTCATAGTTTACAGGTATTTAAACCCTCAGAAAAAAATTCTGTTTGGAAAATGAAATTTAGGTATACCTAATGAGTTTTATTAGTAATGAAATATTTGGAAATAATTTTTTTATTGATTTTAGTTATATTTTAATTGTTTTGTACCTTTTAACCCTATTAAGGATTCGTAGCTAATTATCAACAGTGTAAATTAGTGACATGGTTTTATTATTATTCAAATACTTTAATGGATAAAATAAGAAGTCGCAAGCTTATAGATTTAACACGATAATTATTTTATTGTATTTAAAGATAGAACATTCAAGTAAAATAAGTATAATTTATGTATTGAAACGAATGAGGTGTGTTACACACATCAAAAATGAAATGTATATGTCAAAGTTATGACTTAAATTTATACTAAATTAACTAAACTGTTTGTACTAAGATAAATACAATTTAAAATATTAGGTAAGTATTTGAAATAATTTAGTAACATGTATATTATATTATATAATACATAATATCACATATTATTTTAAACTATACACTTTTGAAAACTAATTTTTAAGTTTGTGGTACCTACATTTAATTTATAATATTAATTAATATTAAATATACGTCTATACCCTATTTCTATACATTATACGGCTATACCTAGTCACATACCCACGCTATATATGTTATGTTTTAAAACTTCAAGGCATTGACAATTAACAATATTATGTTATTAATTAACATATTCACTCATGACCAGTTTTGGAATCACTATAATATATGTATCAGGATCAAATAAATTATGCAAACAAACAAATTTAAACAATTTGAATCGTTGAAAATGTTGTCTTTATACGTAACTTTGAGATTAGATACTAATATTAATATATTATTTTCATGTATGTTTTTGAAAATGAAAAAAAAAATATCATTGGTTAGATTTCATGAATGATTGAAATGTATTCATTTTAATACACAATAAATGGTATTATATTAATTATAAGAAACCTTTAACCTTTGTAGTTTTTTACGTAAATAAACCTAATTTTAATTGCATGTAAGAAAATTGATAAAGAATTAATACAAAGTTGTATTCATAAAAGGTATGATTAATTTTTATTTATTTAAGTATGGATATGGATATAAATACTATAAATACATATTACATAATATGCACGATTTTCATAAATAAAATTCTCTGTGACCTGTGTATGGAAAAGAGCAGATTGATGTTTACGAACTAATCGAATTATTTTTGATATTTTATGTTTAAGTTACGTGCAATTTAAACTTGAATATAATTTTGTTTTATATTTTCAAAGGTAGGTAATCAGCGATGTGGATAATGTATTAAGCTTGCGGCTATTAATCAAACGGAAATGTAAACTTTAAAAGACTAGGTAGGTAATATTTATACATAATATTGAAAATATAATTTCGCAGAAAAGTTTTGCTGATAATTTTTGGAATATAATTTTAAAATATAATTACGTTTTCATAACATAAAATATACATGATATCCTACCGTATTTTGTCTTGTAAATAGGTTTATTAGCTTATTATCTGATTCCTATTTTTTATCTTATTTTTTTTTTTAGTAATACGTTACTATATTGCATGATTAGGTAATCTAATTTTTCATAATTTTTATACAACTTGGTTATGTATAAATATTTATCTTATTGAAAATATTCTGAAAACTACATTTTTAGCTATTCAAAAAGATTTCCTATTCATAAAATATATTCTGAAAATAACTGTTGAAGTTTCTTGTTCATCTAAGTACTTAGTACCCACAGAAAAAAATTTTACATTATAAAGCCAATGTACATTATTTCCATCGTTCTTAATTTAAAATATTATAAAACACCCAATATACATAATATATAGTTTTAATTAGCAAAATTTCAAGCTTGAAAAAAGTAATATTGAAGTGGACAAACTGCATGACTCTACGTTAAAATATTTTTATTGATGCATACATTTATTTTATTTTAATATAATTAGTTTTTATTTTGCAAATTATAAATATTATTAAAATTATAAAATTATGAATAAAAAAAAAAAATACTTAGTACAATACTTTATTTTATTTTAAATATTTATTATGATAATAGTTAGGAAAAATATCTTAATTAAAAATATTTAGTGACTACTGATAAATATAAAGAAATATTCATTATTTTGAGTACTGATTGAACATTTCACCAATTTAAGAACTGATTTATACTTGTAGAAATAACATTTAGTCTATAAAATATTCTCCGATATCAGCCAGCTCATTGAATGTAGATGGCACAATAATAATGTAGTGTATTATTGATTCATAATTATTATTATAGTTTCTAAAGTTTATTGAAAATTAAAAATAGTATAAAAAAAAAAAAAAAAACAGAAATTTGGTGGATATTTTGTTCATAATTTTTTGTAATACTAGACCGGTCAAACATCAATGAAAAAAGGTAGGTAGTTCTTGTTTGTTTATAATGAATTTATGGGCACCTATAATCGCATTTGTTTAAAACGTGATTTCCAGAACAATAAAAAAAAAATCAATTATGGAAATTACACCATTGAGATTAAAACACGTATTCCTCGTTCAGAGCATTTATTTACGGTTAACTTTTTGCTTTAATCCAAGTTCTGTATAAAATATATTTTTTTTTAGTTTTATTTATTGAGCAACTATAGTCTTACGAAATTATTTTGTTCTGTTTACTTAAATATTATTACTTGTGTTTTATATTGTAACAATTTAAAAATGTCTTACCATGTTCAAGCTTGAATAATAGAAATATTCTATGAACTATAATAATATATTTGGTGGTAAAGTATATTATAGTGAAATTAATTATTACCTATTAGTAGATAAACGATATTCAATAGATACATCCTTAATATAATAAGTTATAACTATAATAAATAATATGTATTATTTTTTTTTTATTTGAAAAAAGTCACAACAACAAAGATTATTGGCCTACAAAAATAAGATAAGGTTTACATGTTTTACATTTTAGAACAGCATTATATAAGGTTATATAAATTGGTTGATTTCAAATATTTGAGTTTTTTTTTCATAAGTTTACTAAAATACAGTTTTGACAATTTAAACAAAATATTAATTTAAAAAGAAACGAATTATAATATTTGCAAACTTGTAACACCTACTGAAAGTGGCAACACTGTAGATTTTTAATCGGAAGAGAAAATACTGATTATTGAGACCCAGAAATGGGTATCGAAGGAAATTATTTTAGTGAGAGCCGAACATGGTTCTCAAAAACCAACTTTTGGTAATTTGTTGAGACTCGATTGGGTCTCATGGCGGTTAATCCATATTTTGTGAACAACCCCGTGACGGCGCTCAACGTGTTAAGGTGTAGAAGTATACATAAAATGTGAGTAATTTTTATATTACCTTTTTTAGTTATACATTTTATAATTTATTTCGTACTTATAATTGTGACGCACAGACGTGGATGATGGACTGCCGCAATCCACGCTTCGGCGGACGATTGATAAAAATTTAAATTTTAAGTTGTAGTCATACATTTTTAAGTAGCTAGTTAGGTAAAAGCGTATGTTACGGGAAACTGGAAAGCCCAGTTAATGGACAGTTCACGATTTGCCAGGGCCTTTTAAGGTATGTCCGACCACATTGGGCAAAGTCCGAAGTGCCTACTACTCTATATTTCTTGTTTTGCCCATTTCTGAAGTAGAGTAGAAATTTGTGGATTGCCCAGTGTTCATGGGTAAAGCGGTTTTGTAATTTTGTGGTGTACTCTTTTAGCTGCTACGTAAATTGTTGCATTCATCGAGTAAACTAATTTTAAGGGTATTGGTGGCAGACAGTTATTTTAGCCAAAACATAGCAAACTTTATTCCATCATACTGATCGACCTAGTAATGCGATAATACTTTTTAAAACTGATTTGAATTCGTTATTACGTCTACTTGGATCGGTCAGTCGACTTTCGATACTTTCAGATTACATTAATTTTGACATTTTCTTTGTCAGTGGATATTTTGTTGATATACACATAATATACCCATATTTTAAAAATATTTAGGGAAGTCTAGACACGTATACGGGAGAATTTTGGTGTTTATCACCATCTATTCCTCACTGAGATATTATACGAAAACATTTTTTACTTTTATAATATAAATTTTAATTTGTAATTTATATTGGTTATGATTTATAGCTCTTCTACTCGAAATGTTTTTTTGTGTACGTGAGTGGGGAAGTCTCCTCGAGTTTGTCCTCATACACGCCCACCTGCCTAGTAGCGCTGAAGTTTTTAAAATGTGGTCGGGCTGCAATTTCAAAAATTTGCGGCTCCAATATCTTAATTACCTATTTGATGTAGAGATACCCTAGTATACATTCATTCATAATCATAGCTTAAATATACTCATGCTCATAATAAAGTTATGATGTAAATAAAATGTGGACAGGTCGGGCCACTGGTGCTCCCAACTATAGGCATCACCTCCTGCTTAAATATTAAAGTGACACGGGTAAACACAACTATTTTATGGGAGAAAGCGATTTGACTTTTCAAATATTTCCAATAATTAACTCTATAAATTGGTTCTAATCATTTAAGAACGCGAAAACATCGATAATAATTTATAATAAATAATATTGTAATAACGAGCCATTTATGTATCATATTATGTATTTGATAAATAAACTAAACAGAAAATGCATTCATCTCCTCCGCTCAGAATCTAATAACGTTATCTACGGGGAGATAAACGCGGCGAGACGTTCGGCATTATTATGTTTTGTGTAATATCACAAAATATATATTATATTGGAACAATACGCGTACCTATATGGCTATATAATGCAAATAGGTCGTCGGAAAATCGTAAATAAATAACGAAAACAGATTGAAAAAAAAAACATTTCGATACAACATAATAATAATACAACACGACACGAAACGAATCTCGTCGGGCAAAAGTTGTTCGACAACGAACGGTTTCCCGAGCCGCGCAAGCCGTTACCCGCGCGTCGAGGGTTGTACAATATACATATTATATTATAGTTTACGCGTGACACCGCGGAGGCGGCCGAGGTCGCGAGCCTCATAAATCAACGCGCCGCCGTCTCCTCGTACGTTTCAAAATATAATATTATTATTACGCATTATTATTATTATTATTACTATTATTATTACTATTATTTATATTATTACTATTATTATTATTATTATTATTATTATTATTATTATTATTATTATTATTATTATTATTATTATTATTATTGTTCCCGGTACCTATAGTCTCTCGTTCCCAGCAGACTCGGCGGCGGTACGACTACTACCGGCATATCCGTCGCCGTTTCCGCGAGCGTAAACAAAATCTGCGATTCAAAACCGATACACGCGGGGGCGGTGCTTATACGCATTAGCACATCGCGCACACCCGCCATATATACGCTCGAGCGTGTAAATGTTTATCCACATTCTCACCTGTACATATATACCTAGTCATATTTTGCAAGTATAATATAATAATATATGTATAATAATATATCGTGTACACGCGCACAGACCGTATATAGTACGTATGTATAGTGCATACTTTGTATTATGTCTATATACGATCACAGTGTGTACATCATCCCAATAAGCACACACACACACGTCATATTACGAGACCGTATACACAAATCGATTTCCGTTAATGTCCTCCTCGTAGAGCTATATGAACCGTATAGGTATAATAATATGATTATTATTATTATAGCCACAGTACGCCCAGGCACGCCTATATAGGTAAATATTATATACGAATGTGGCCAAAAGTCCCGTATCTCGTCCTAATAGTATGGACAATAGTGTCTCCGCGGATAATATAATCAATATAATACGAAGGATAATATATATATTATCATATATATATATATTATTATATGGGTATATATTTGAATACGAATATTTTAACTGAAATTCGTGTCAGGATATATTCAAATTCAATGGTTTGAACAAAAAAAAATTAATTAAACCCGAACGAAAACCATCATCAGAAGTGTTGACTTAATTAATACTATTTAAAGGGCGATTTTGATAATTTATTAAACATGGTTTCAAGCATTCAAAATAATTGTGATCTTGTGTGCAGAAATTGGAGTAGTAAACTTTTAAATGTTGTTTCCTTGGAAGGCCCTTCACCGCCCATACATAATCAACTCAATATGCACTGTACCTTTAGAACTTATACACTTATTGGAAAAACATTTTTTACAAATTAAAGTAAAAAAAATTAACTGTAATATATGATTTATTACAATTTTAGATTAATGTTTATGATGCATCTCGTTTAAAACTAATAAATAAATAACACAAATTTTACAGTTTGATAAACAAATGGGTTATATAAATCACGAAAAAATTCTAAACGATAAGATCAAGAGGTGATCTATTTGTCATAACCTCTTAATAATATGCACCTTGCGTAGGGTTAAGAGTAATTTAGTAAATTGATAATAAACAATAGCTAAAAATACATTCAAAAAATGAAATGTTTGGTGGTAAATATTATATTTTTTTTACTGTTTTTATTTATTTGAATACATTTTACTCACTAAAATCACGTTTATTGAACATAATAATTGTTATGATGATAGAGGGAATGTTCCTCGGGAAAAGGTTCTCTCAGCTTAAGATGTGCCCTTTAAAATATAAGCACACAACTCTGAGCATACCTAATGGCTAATACAATTATACTATCATTAACAACTTGCACTGTATTATAAAGCACTATCTTATTATGAATCTATTTGCTATATTATTATGTAAATACATATGTACTGTAATTGTATCAAAAGGGCTCAGCCCGTTTAATCTTAAAAAATAAATAAATACAATTGACGTTAAACATCATTAGTTAGTAAATTATTACTCGTGATCGGAAAAATCTTTGTCGTTCGGCTTGTACACATATACGATGTACGTGATCGAGTGCCTATAACGAGCAATATTCAGAAACATTAGTTTTTTAGTATAATGCGAAGTATAAGGTAAAGGAGAAATAAACGTGACTAGATTAATAATTATTTTGCTATAACCATAGAAATTCAAAAAGGTTCAGTTAACTAATCAACTTTGTTTGATACAATATTATAATTAGGATATTATGCTAATATAATAATTTAATACTATAACAACATTTGTTGTCACGTTATGAAATGTGACAATCATAGAAAAGGAGAAAGTGACAAACGATATAAAATTGGGGTTTTGTATTATAACCTATTATTTAGTATGTAAGGTTCACAATATTAAAACTATATATTATGTCCTATATATGTATAATATGTAAATACCTTAATATTATTCAATGTAAAATTGGTAAACCATTTAATCTTGAATAATAATTATAAAATAAATATTAGTAACTATACTTTATAAGTGCGATATGGATTATTTAAAATTGTTTGTTTATTATAATGTCTTCATCATCTATCCAACTAATAAGTTTTGAATTATGTTAAGACTGTAAGGCATAATGCAACCATCTCAAATTAATTAGATAAAATATAAATACACTCCTACAACGTAGACGATACTACAAAGTAGGTATAAATCAGAGTATATCAATTTCTGATTGGTTGGTTAAAGGTATTAATTTAATTTTGATATTCTTGATCGCTATATAAACTTAATTTAACACCATAATTTATCGTTTAATGTGTGAACGTTTGAATACGGCTTTGTATTAAATTTGAACGTCATAGTACCTATAGTATTAACGCTACATACTTACTCCAAAATTTAATTGAAATTTAATTGACGTTTTATCGTAATACATAAACATAAAGGATTACCCTATATTTATATTCGACTAGTTTTATATCCACAAATAAGACTTAATTATAAAATTTCCAAGCACAAAATTAATAGTGATTTTAGTATTTTATTACTTTATTATAGTTATACATTATAATAGTTAAGTCAAAATTATTTAATACAATACATTAAAAAAATATATCAAAATATTAAAAAATTTTCTCATGATAGATTTTCTTTGAAAAATCAATTCAAAGAATATATACTTATTGTCATTTTTACATTTTTATGCTCTATTTTCAGAAACATTCTAGAAAACCCAAAG
This sequence comes from Metopolophium dirhodum, assembly GCF_019925205.1. Classification (NCBI taxonomy): domain Eukaryota; kingdom Metazoa; phylum Arthropoda; class Insecta; order Hemiptera; family Aphididae; genus Metopolophium; species Metopolophium dirhodum. The sequence goes on from NC_083568.1 coordinate 11,005,630, forward strand.
TACTTTGTATGTTATCTTTGTAGTTGTATTATGGATATTGCAATTCGTTTTTCATTATTATCTTTACACAATTAGCCTGTTTAATCCTTTAATTGTTATCATATAATTTTTCTGCGGAATACTTAAAAAACAAAAGTTAGGCGTCTATAATAATATACTTGTTTTTGCTGGATAATGAACGAGGCTAAAACAAAACTGTTAAAAATGGTACGGCTAAATTAAAGTGGTACATTTAATCACACAAATCCCTAAATCTATGTGTAAGATGAAAAAAAAGTAAACATAAAATGTCAAGTAGGGCATATTGTAATACTCTCACATTTTTTCTTCTTAAAAACTGCATCTCATACTACTATTAAAAAAACATGGTTATCCATTGCCAAATGTGTTTTTGTAGAGCAATTTTGAATCACAGATGAATCTATCATAAAAGTAAGGAGAAACTGAATATAATAATTGATTTTATTTTTTTGTCGTAAATTCTATTTGCACAACCAACTATAGAAGAAAAGAAACGGTTTGATACGAGGTGCATAAAAAGTTGGGCAGTTAAATGATTCGGGAAAAGGGTTTTTTTTCAATTCCTTTGTACGTGACCAATCTGGTTACCTTGTGGTCAAAATAGCTTTATTGAATATGGAAATATTTCAATAGAGAAAAGGTACTAAAAGTGTTTTTCCTTTATACACATTTTTTTTTAAATCAAGCATTATTATAGTAGTATAATAAATGAAGATCATTATTCTTTGATATTTAATAAATAATGTGTATGTATCAATATATTATGTAAATAACATTTTAATGTATTTTTTTTTTTTTTTAGCATCATAATATATAAAATATACTCTACTTATAATAATATATAGGCTTATAGGGTTATATAATAATTAATAAGTTATATTTAAACAAATCGATCAACATGTACAACGAAATTTAATCATCTACATTTTATTGTGTGTAAAACAATATTATCTTTTTTTTTAAGCTAAAAACCTTTGTACCTAGTTAATGATGTATCACGAGAAAATAAATAATATTAAAGATATTTTTACGTAATCCTTACACAACATTGAACATACTATTCTAAGTAAGAATAATTTTTACATAATACTTTTAATGTAGAATTAATTTGTTTACTATTTTAAAAACATCTTATTGAAGGAAACTTGACGGTGTGATTTTAAAAACCCTATGACTTATGGTTTATGTTTATATATTAATTGTGCACTTTATCTATACGACTATAATTGATATATTAATTATATGATAGGTATAATTAAATATATTATTGGATGTAATGATTTGTAAGAGTTCTCAATACCCGATGCCCTGAACTTTGCATTTTTAGTCCTATTTTTAAAAGTGAGAATTCTGTATTATTATTTGTAATTGTAATTCATATTTTATGATTAACCATTTAGTTTAAACATATTATATTTTAAATAATACAATCTAAATAAGAATTTTAATATATTTGAGTGTATCTATATAGTTTTTTAATTTCTGTACAATTTTAAATTAGTGCCATTGATAAGATTACAATTCGTGCCTAAAGTAATTTTTTTTTATTTGTCGTTACTCGAGATAGTAGCTAACGACCACACTACATTATCCCTCTGGATGTATACTATACTTGATTACCAACCTTTATTATAGGACAGAGACTACCTACAATGTGTTCTCTTTTTTCCCCTCGAGACTATGAGAGAAAATATACTTCGATAAAACCAATACCTACCTTTAGTAATAATCCAGGTACAAATGTATTAAGTTTTTAATCATAGAAAACGAAAAATTAATGTTCCCAACAGATAGGTAAATGTGTACACATAACATATTTATTTATAAAAATATATTATATTTGAATAAGTAGTGTAATACACTTTGTATGTAAGTAGTATTACTTACTTGTACTTAAAATAAGTTATATTTTTAAGATTTATATTAATCCATCTATATAATATTTTCGAATTAAAATATACAATTACATCTATAATTAAATTGGTTTTTCGGTAGAGCTGAATAATTTAAATAACTAATTATTGATTTTATTTATCATTTAGTGTATATTTAGTGTACGGTTGTTTAAAACAATTGAAATACAATTATGTGGTCATAATTGTATAAGCTATAGGTACCTATTACATAAATATCGATTTTCCATCTCACTCAAATAACCCAAAGTTGTGTTTTTTTACTTTCTCTCTGTCATCGAGGGATGACAACCAAAAAATATCATGCTTTATGAAAAAATAAAGGCGTGTTTCACCGTCAATTTATTACAAACTATAGTACGATTTAAAGTTTATATTATTTTATTTTTTAGGGATTTTACAGTTAAAACAGTATGTCGTTTAAAGGGGTCACGTACTCACGTCATTTTTTATTTTTTTTGAGCATTTATAAAATATTACAAGAGCCTCTGATTAATCCACTCGAATAGCCAGCTTAACTTGGTTCTACTCGGATTTGATTTTCTATTATATTTTTGTGAGACATATTACGCACATTACACATACATAATATAAATGTTAATTGTATTAATAGTTAATTCTAATGTTTTTAAATGCTTTTTCGTTTATTGTTTTACCTATACCTATTTTGTTTATTATTATATTAATTATTATATTATATTACTATGATATTTCTGTATTTATTATTAATAAGTTGAAACTAAGTAGGTACAATTCTGTATTTACAACATAATCTTATCCAACAATTGAATATGAACAATTGTAACTAAATTATTTATATATATTATTATATGGTATAGAATTATATCGAGGATATGTATTTTACAAAAGCCAAAACTATTTTTGAATTCCATTTTAGTAATTTATTTTATTTTATTCTATATATTATGCTTTATGGTATAATATATTTTTTCATGTATTTAAATTTAAAATGTCTTCGATACAGTTAAAAATGATTTTTTATCTATACATCTATTATATACACAGTGACGCGTATACTGATATGGTTTCTAATTATTGTAAGACCTATATTAAAAGATATTTTGGATTTGTGAACGGCATCGAGGGAACTTCCATTGTAAAAATAATCAATTTTGTCATCAGACATCAGTCAACAGTTGTTATGAATGTTTTTTTTAGGCTTCAATTTACATGCTTACGTATTTTGAATATTTTTTATATCAGATTCTTTAAATTGTGATATTATGGTACACTATTCTACTAGAAATTTAGCCAACTGGATATTGTATCGAATACCGTCACACTTGAATACATATTTTGATAAAATTTTACACTTGCGCTTCGATAGCATGTAAAATTTCATTAAAGATGGATGTTTTCATACCATTCATTCGAATGTGTGGCTTGCGGTAGATTTTTAAAAAATATTTTTTTCGCATAAAATTCAAATTACGGGTCGCTGAACACATCTTCTCTTTTAAAACTTTGTATTCGTAAAGAAGTATGGTTTTTGTTGACGATTGTGAGGAAGTTTAAGGAAAATCAACAACTCCGTATTATATAATACACGCGTACATTGTATTATATTATGTGACTGAATTTCTACGTGTAAATGTGCGATGTTTGCATAACAATATTGCTCGAAGTTTATTTAAATATTCAACCACATCAAACATGATAGCAGAAGATTCTGCGTCGCAAACGATACCTATTTCGATATTCAATTCACCACAAGATAATTAATTTATAACGCGCATCGTATTGTAGATAATAGTAATTGAATTAATTGAATTAATTGAATATACCAAACGTCGAACATAAAATCGGAATTCCTTAAAATGGGCGTTCAGAAATAAAATATTATTGATTTTATTAATATTTTTAGTATCGTTTACTCTACAACAAGTGAAGCGATATCAGTTATTCTGAACTGCTTATTTGGATTTTTAACTGAATGTAAACATTATCCTTTTCTAAATGATATACAACTTTGTGTAGTTTAAGTTTATATTTTGTAAAATAATGAGATAGGCAACATGATAGTAGTATTATTATTTTCATAATGAATACCATGCTTATGATTATAATGGGGAAATATGAGTTTTATATTTTTATATTGGAATGTTTTTAAAGAAAAGTTTTTATTAATTTAAAATATATATTTTTTTAAATCCCTATTTTGTTTCAGTTCTAAATTATTACATATTAGATATTTGTGATTATGTTAGAGGTACTGGAGGTATTAGAGGTTACTAAGATTTATGATGAAATTAAATTACGCGGTATTTTAAAATAGATGCGTGTGCGTATTCATAAATACTTATAATACATTTTAAAACTTAACCAATAATAAATAAAGAATTTATTTATTTCAGATTTTTAAACTTTAATATAATTAGATGAATTGATTCTAATTTTAATTGACTTATGTAAAAATATATTACGTTTTGATAAGTATAATAATGTGATGACTTACATAGTTGTTAAACATGTTGAGGGATATTTTTATTTTATTATTCATACTTAGTAGAAATAACATTTAACAAATTATCAAATGTTCAAACAACGAATAACTATTTTGTGAACCATTTGATTTTAAAATATCAATTTTTTAAAAACATCAAGTAAAGTATAATACATATTATAATTATAACTTTCGTCAGAATTAGAAAATTTTAAACTTGTTATATTTTATATTTATAATATAGGAAATAATACTTTGTTCTTTAATGCTCATCTAAACATCCTAACATATTATATGTACATTAATTAAAAAATGTCGAAATCGATTGTTGTGATATAAAAAAAGTGTATAATACACGTGGCTAAAGAATATTGATTATAGGTTACCATATATTATATAGTTCTAAGCAGATGGGTTCTTATAGTTATATTTATTGATTTATTGTGATATTGTAATACTATAATGATAATATTGATTAAAAAGTTCAAACTTGTAATTATACAATTAATTATTAATTAATGATTTAACAGTAGCGTCCTGCTGCTCTAGGTTTAGTAAGTTACCCATAAGGCTTATCTTGTTCTCCCTGTCACCTAAGGTTGTATTTTACCGTCGATATTATAGCGTATATCAAGGTTACAAGACTGTCTTGAACAAGAGTCTCTATTTAGTTGAAGCTGTGATAGCTATGTTGGATTTCGAATATTTTTAATTAATTAATTATTGTGCGATTTCCAATCTTCCAGATTTTGTAATGACTTTATAAATGATAAGAATATGTTGTGATTTAGTGAATTTCACAAGTAAAATGAAAAATATGAAATTGAAATGGAGGTAGGTACTAGCTTTTTTGAATTGAATGAAAATAAAATTATTTTAGCTACATTATAATTGTTAAATAAAGGCTTTAACTGAATTTACTGGATATACTGTATAAATATAACATTATATTAGTAAAAAATTAAAAAAAGTTTAAATATAAAGCGTATCTTCATAGAGTCAATAACTTTTATTTAAAACCACAATATTACTTTAACCAAATTTGCTTTTTGTCTTATATAACATCCAGTTTAGTATTTGTTTAAGTGAACTCCATTTCTGTTTGAAATTTGCTTACTAAAATATTCCACTAAGCAAAAATGTAAATCATCCTAAGTGATTTACTAATCGTTATTGGTTGGTAGTGTTCATACTGCTCAATTATCATTGTCAATCAACGATTGCATGCAGGGCTGTGAAATATTAGTTCCGTTTGACAAGCATGCATACACTTCTGATGAGCATTCTCGCACCTACATATGTACCCTGCCGTTGATGTACATGGTGTCATGTTCGGATATTATGAATTGTGATTATTGTTTCATTTAAGCTGACATGACAAATGTTTTAAAATCCGATTGTTATTTGAATAACAACTACAATAATAATTATTATTATCATCATGGAATAACAATAACGTGCCCATCAGACATTTCGAAATCATTATGGGCTGGATGAATCGCATTCCAACTCGAGTGTTTTGGTAAAGTGAGAAATATCCACCAAATGCCTATAATAGAACACTCCCGGATGGCGAATAGGTATTATATTTCAGTGGAAACCATTTTATGCACTTCATTAGTATATGGATAATTAATAGAGCGATGATTAATGGGTTGACCTTTTAAACTTCTCTTCTACCTCACACGCGCGTCCGCGATGAAGGGTTCATCGGCGTGTTGAATGTTATTGTTACCTACTTTTTGAACTGAAAATCAGTGTGGTAACTGGGAATGAAAAAAAACCATTGATAGAATATCTAAATAATTGTAACACGTATATTTTTTTTAATAAACCGTTTATGAATTATTAGAAATAAATAATAATTTAAAAATAATGCTATTATATGTCGAAAATAACTTATGCGTAACTATTGGCTATTGGTACCTATTGATAATTTTAGATATTTCTTAATCTTTTAAATGTTTATCATTTATTTTTTTAATCTAGTTTACCTGAATTAAATAAGGTGTACTAGACAATTATTTTTTGCAAAATTGTGAAGGTTTATCAAATCTTTTTATACTATTAGATACATGTAGGTATACTGTGTCCACTAAATAGAAACCATACACATTAGCATTAATACAAAATGATGTAGGTATTTTATTGGGAGGAGATATACCTAACAATATTGTTATTTACTTTTAAATCATATGGTATTCCCACATCTGACTCAGTTAGATATCTAGGACTTAACTTGGATAAGCGCCTCACTTTGAATAGTCATATCTGTATAAAAAGACTTGCTTTAAACGCCCGTCTTCGCAGACTACGAACGCTACTCACAAATAAAAAACACTCCAGTTTAAAAATTAAAGTTCTTATGTATAAAACATTACTCAAACCTCTAGGACATATGGTCTCCAACTATGGGTACAGCAAAAGTATCCAATACTAACAAAATTCAACAATTTCAGAATATCGCTCTTAGGAAAATTACTAATGCTCCACCCTTTGTTTCGAATTACACTATACATAATGACCTGTCAATTAAAACCGTGACAGAAGAAGCTACACGTTTCTACAAAATCTTTCATGCCCGACTACAAACACACCAAAACCCACTCATTAAAAACTTATCCACCCAAACATTACCTGGCAACCCCAGGCGTCGTTTAAAAAGGAGCTGGTGCCGTGACTTGCTAGTATATATATATAATAGCTAGTTTCATACAATTCCCAGTCAAGTGCCACTAGTGGGTGGCTTCTTACTCACGTACTCATTTATTATTGTAAATATACTAATTGTGCATAATTTGTACAGATTGTATTAATTATTGTGTAAAAAAAAAAAATCATGGACATTTTTTTTTATTTGTATAATTGATATTTCATTGATACCAAATGTTAAATAATAATAATGATAAAAACTATTTCACGAATATCGTCTTTTGAATTGCATATTATTTGTGCATTTAATGTATAATAAGTTATAATAACAAGTTATTATTATTATCCATGTAATGATGAAACAAAATATGCCATTATTTTGTATTGAACAAGTAATATTGTATCAAATTTAACTAACAGAAAATACATAATACAATTTAAACCTTTGATTCGTTTTATAACTGTATTACCTATTAATTGTCCATTTTCATGATAATATTGTCAAATGTATTTGATATTAATGAGATTGTGTAATGTACATTGTATATTTTTAGTAAGAAAATATTATTGACTTACCAACAAACTATTGATGATAAAGAAAAATACAAAAATGTAACTAATGTTTGAATAAATGTAAAACAGGTTTGAAAAATGAAAACTATAATTATTTTGTAGTCAAGTATAATATTATTAATAAATTAAAATAGTTGTAAAATGTGGAAGTTCTTTAAAATAAAATAACAATAAAACAATTATTACCCCGACATCAAATTAGTTAGGCAAAATTAGTTACACTGATGTGAAATAATTAAAACTTATTAATTAAGAAAAATTGTAGTTCCCTACTTATGAAGAACTACATTTTTCTGAAAACTAATAGGTATAAACTAATAAGTATTATAAAATGTTAAATATTGTATACATATATAATAAATGTAGAGTAATTATGTACCTTATATATGTTTGGATTTAGATTAAGTAAAGTTTTAGTTCATATTTATAAATAGAAAAACTAAGTATAGGTCATAGGTGCCTAAGTATAAATAACACAAAGAAAATAATAGAAACAAATATATTACATATTATGTAATGGCAAAAACTGAGGGAATTCAAATATATTGTTGTATTTTTTTTTTGTGACACATCTATAACTTAATTTAATTTTTTAAATAGTTTACATTTTTTTAAATAAACATCCTTAGCTGACAATATTATACAATTATTTTGAATTGCTTAGGGTAACAAATTTGAATTAAGGTGTCTTGCCCTTTATTGAATAATTTAAACATCATATTTATTGAATATATGTATATTGTATATTATTTTTAAATAAATTGTAAAACAGAAATTTTAAAAAACTACCCATCAAGGTCTTATAGATTTAATAATAAGAAAAAATCTTCTGAAAAATTAATGGTTTTGTTTTTCTTATATATTTTGTTCTTGGATAGAAAAAACATTCAAAATAATTTATAACTCAAAACCAAACAAATCCATGATACTTCGCTTCTTGCAGATCCTTAAGTCATCTTCCAATATTATCAAAAATGTTTTCAAATAATTTATTAAAACACTCTTACCTCGGATTCAGGCATATAAATATACAATTTATTTGGTTTTGCCAACAAAAATTTAACCTAAAACGTAATTGAATTGAGATATTATTTTGAACAAAACGGTATTGCTCTTCAATAATATAATTGTATAATATGTCATACAACTTCACAAGTATATCAAATAACGCATTAAATATTCCAGAATTATAAAAAAATATATCTGGTAATCTTAAATAATTAGTTGGTATGATGAAGTTATTAAAACTTAAATACGACTAAGAGCCTATAATAAAACGTTAAAGTTTTTGAAGAAAACTTTAATACTTAAAGATACAAAAAAAAAAATCAACCTAAAAATGTTAAAGAAATAATTTATAATAATCTATTAAGAAAATCAGACATTCAAATGACAATTTATGCAAACATAATCTGTCCTAACTTTGAATGTTGGAACTCTTAGTTATAGAGATTATAATCGATAAATTAGCTAAGTTTCAAAACAAAGTCTCAATTAATCCCTTTTCATTATATTATGTAGTTTTGTTCAACGTTGATGTAAGAACTTTGTATTCTTTATGCATAATATGTTGCTTCGTGGCTCAATAGATATTTAAATTATATGAGTTAGACAATATTAAGTTTAAATAAGCCGATTTGAATCAAATTAGTTCATAATTATTGTTTGAATCGTAATACAAATATATAACATTTAAACAGTATAAGTAAATAAATAATGGTACAATTTTCCATTTACGAATGTACATATACGTTTCTGTTGTAAATAGGTATATAGGGAACAGGTATTAATATAATATGCTTATAAATTATGATACTAATAATAAATAACAGTGTTAAATTTAAAATAAAAACCATCATTGTGCAGATAACTGTAATGGATGTGTACAGTTTGAATAAATCTAAGAATCTATAAATAATAATATATGGTCATATGATATATTATGGTTATTGTTAACGAAAAACGATTCTGTTCGAAGACGGTGTGTCAGTCTTTTGATTTATGATTTTTCTATTGGTAGTAATATAGTAGGTCAAACTAATTTTCAATCTGGTCAACATTTAAGCTGTTAAATTTAAGCAACATTATAGCTCTAAACGCTATACAAATAAAAATTAACTTGTATTTTTGATATTTTTTTTAATAAAAAATGAAGTAAGAAAAATTTACATGGAAACTTTACATATGTTCAAGATTTAAAAGTTTTGAAAAAAATTTGAGGTAACTGATTTTTGGGTTATAACAAAATCAATATTGTCTAAAACCAGTGTTGGCCGTAGGGTAATATTATTCCCGTTTTCTTACTATTTATTGCTGGTTTTTCCAAATGTGTACAGTGTACATCACATAATAATTACTAAAATTACTATTATGGAACACCATAGTACCAAATATAGATCAAATCTTTTACCAAAAATCGCTCTCAAATCGTAATCTGAAGAGGAGTTTTTCTACTTCAAAAATTCAATCAGAAACAAAAAAAAAACACACACGCACACCATTATAATAGCACGAACAATATAATTTTTCACTCGGATCAGACTCTAAAATAATTCAATTTATTATTAATAATAATATAATACAACATTATTTCACGAAAATACGCTGGAGTTTTGGCAGACGAAGCGGGACGACTGTTAATGTTTAGAGTCGGTTATTTTAATTATTTGCTCCCGGCTCCGTACAGGAAGAGCTTAATCTTTGTCCGTTAAATTATTTGTTTGGTGGTGAACAACTAGAAATAAATTGTTCGATTTTTAATTGATGTACGTTTTTTTTTTTTTTTTAATGCGTTGATAAATGTCCAAATGGATAAGCGAGTAGCACCCAATATTAAATTTAAATTATTCTGGCCATGACGTTAAACTAATTGCGCAAGATGGAAAAAAAACTTTGATTTTAATGTGAAGCATATACTCCACGTCCGCTTTCTCAATATAATATTATATATCATATAATAAATAATAATATATTTATATGTATACATTATATCATTAGTTTTAAATCATATTTAAAAAAGTTTATCTTTATAAACATATACGGCTGTAATATGGTGATGAAATTATTATTTTATATAATTTAAAAAAAAATCATTACTTAACCAACAGGAGTAGGATACTTGAGAACTGAAGACTCCGATTGGTGTATAATTATTGTGATAAAAGGCTTGGTCTAAAGCTCAAATTTTCTCTTTATTTTCATTAAGACTGTCAGACAAGAAAAAAACCCAGGGAAGTCGCGTTGCTAAATAGTAGGTGTCGAATGTACTTCGTTATTGAGTAGGTCACAGTAATTGATTTGTTAAATTTGAATTCACTGATGAATCATTGTATACGAAAAACGACTCTAAATGGTCAGTCATTTCTAAGGACACTTTAATGGGAACTTTATATTATATTTAAATTTAATTCAGTTAATCTATTTTTTTCCTGTAATAAATCGCATACAATATACATGTTATATAATATTATTATTTCATTAAATATAACTAATAAAAATAACAATAATCTTTTAAAGGATAAATCGTAATTATACATTTGATAATCCAATGACATCGAAATTTAATCTTTAAACACTCATAAAAAATGATATGGCTTTAACACTAAACTTACGCTAAACTTTTTTTTAATTTATGCAAAAAAACTTATGATAAATATTGTATTAAATTGTCGAGTCTTAGGTGTTAAAATTAAAAATGTTTAGCATTTATAATCACAAAACAATTTACATATTTTCGTAATTTTGATGAATTTTACCAAAATTAAAAGCTTATTATACAATTCTGACTATGTATTTTCAGTATTTTTAAATTGATATACGGAAAACTTATTAGGAACTTTGAATTAAGCTTTATAACTTTTGACTGAGAAAAAAACATTACAGATATAAACATTATTATATATCATCAGAAGTTTAAAAATACTTAAAATAAGATGACAGTTTCAAAAATGTTTATAATTAGCACAAAAAGATCCAAAATATTTTAAAATATGTTTAGAAAAAGTCTCTACGATTATTCATTTTTTAATTACAACAAAAATACAAAATACATTTTGTAAAATTTTGTTTTGGTTCATGACTCTTTTTCCAAAATGTTTTTATTAAGAAAAGTTCTGAGAATTTTAAATTTTTGATAAAGTGCCAACTAGATTGGATTTGTTACTAGAAAACACACTCAAAGATTAAAATTGAAACGTTTTTACTGTTTACTGTAGATAGTTTTTTAAAGGTAATGAGTAACACACAACAAAAACATACAATGTCATCATTGTAAAACCAATATACATTTATTATTCCACTTAGAACCAAAAAAAAAAGATGTATAGGTTACTAATTGTATAATTATTTATAAGTTTATATCATTGTGCATAGTATTAATTTAACTTTTTTGTCTATTTTTACGATTTTTCAGTTTACTTAAAAATTAAAATTTAGTAGGTAATAGTGTTTATTTTTCCAATGTAACTAAATAAGATCAAATTAAATATTTAAATAAAATGTTAATTTAATAAACCTTCTTAGTATTTAAGAACTTATTTGTGTCAATTAAGAATTATATTTTTTTAGATATGTCAATCTCTTTACTGTAATGAAGAGATTTTTATGATATTTTGTATGTATTTTAAAATGATAGGTATATTCTTAAATCAAAATAAAAAACAAAAATAAAAACAATATAAGTAAGAAATAAGAATAGTTTTCAAATTGGAATCCACTAGGGAGTTTGTATACGTCTAAACTTTGTCTATATTCTATGACGCGTTACACTATATAATATAATGTATATTAAACGAATCCTTTGGGTATTTTTTTCCTTTGAAACTTTGTTAAGTTCTCAAAAACCTTGATGTGATCAAAAATTGCATTTCAAGGTGTTTACATTCTAGTCAAGACAGTAAATATCTTAAAGTTATTTAGAAAATAACTGTTGCCGATTAACTAACTAGGTATATGCTTAGATGGATAATATTCAAATTAAATGTAAACGAATTACAGTTTTATTTTTTTTCGGATATAAAAAAGAATCGTAATTTGTAGTTTGTATATTATATTTTAAAAAAACTCAAACACCAAAATACAAAATAAATAATAACTGTTAAGTTATATCACGTTTCACGTATAAATTCTGGCTCATAGCCGGTATTACTACGGTTATAACGGTATAGTTTTACATATAGTCACGATCGTCTACGTCGTGTTGATATCTATATAGTATTATAGGTATATAGGGATATCGGTGGCGGACTGTCATTTTAGCCAAAACATACCAAACTTTATTCCATTATACTGATCGACCTAGTAATGCGATAATGATTTTTAAAACTGATTTGAATTCATTATTATGTTTACTTGAGATCGGTCAGTCCACTCTCCTCAAGTTCACCCCTATCAAAATTATGAAAGATTTATTCAACCTTTAGTTTCTACTTTCCAGAAAAACACCGTCAAATGTCTATCAAATACTAATCAATCAATGTATTTAATGTAAAAAATATATTTCAACGATTACATGAATATTAACTTTGTGTTTATTTAATTTGAATTATTAATTTCAGAAATTAAACGCAGCTACTGAAACTTACACGTTTACAATATGTTGTTGTAAATACTATTCTATTGTATATTTGGGTACATTAATGTTATTACCTGTACCATTGCTAATTACAAAATTAATTTATCTTTTTAAAATAGTGTAGTTTTAATGTATTAATGATGAAAAAAAATATGATTTGCCGTAGCTGAAAATAATAAAAACGAAAGTAATATACTGAATAGAGATAGTTTATTTATTTAATTTTTTTATATAAAATGAGCTTTAATTGGCTTAGTTTTCAACCAAAGTAAAAGGTATTACTGTATTAGTGAGTTTCTTTGTTGCTATAGTAAAATTAATTTTATAACCCCATAAAATTGCAATTTCAGTTTATTTAATTGTTTAACCATAGTTCAAAAACAATTCAGTTACTTTATGTATATTATATAAAAGAACAATGTTACGTTGAAATATTAACAAACATAAAATATCAATTATTAGATACAGACTTGACGTGTTAAAAAAAAAAAATTATAATAATAACTGAAAAATGAAAAAGTTAGCCTATCCTACCTCCGCTCAAAATTATATTTTATTCAAAAAATTAATAAAATGTAGATTGATATTCTAATGTAAGAATATTACAGTCAAATTTGAAGTTCCTTTTGAAAATGATATATGTGGATCAAGAGCAATCACAAAATTATTATGTGAATAACTTTATGACATATTTCTTAAATCTTAAGAAGTTTATCGCATAATATATTAATATAACGATCAACACTTGATTCATAAATTGTTACCATGGAAACCAATTAGAAATGCTATGCAATCTGCAGGTACTGTAGGTCACGTAAATCCACACGGCACACACTGTTAAACTTAAAAAGGTTTTCACATGGAACGAGTTTGGTTTAAATATCTTTAAATCACTCCCTCAAATGTGCCTAAACCATGTCTGAAATCTTATTTAATTTAGAGTTAAAAATTCTATACAAAAATAATAATAACACAACAATCTATTTTTTAAATGTTTTAAAATTATAAGCCTATTTTAATTCTTTAATTCTCAATTTAGATACCTATTTATATTGTTACGTCTTATGCGTTATGACTGTTGTTAGGCATACAATATTAATAATTTTAAGAATAGTTGTTCATGAAGACATAATGTGTTATTAATATAATCTATAGTATCACATGTATCACATTGTGCATTAATACATTTGTTATTTTATAACTATACTAGCGTATAGAAGTGTGTTTTTTTTTTTAATTACCTACAATTTTTATTTGTTTATAATGATATGTTAAATGTATTAATACATTAGTTTATATAGTTCTGAATGTTTTAATTTATTATTGGGTACGCAACAGGAATCATAATCATCACCATCAACATAATTGACAGCGTGTGCGGATTCGATCGTCAGACCTCTTGACGTGGATCGATGGACTGTCGACGCAATACCTAATTTTACGTAAACACAATGTGGTGTACTGGTGTTCTTACAACAACAACTAAAACAATAGTTTTTATTATTATTATTTTAGATTCTGAACCGGGCGATGAATTTATTGATTTTACAATGATGTGTGCAATGTGCATGGTGCATGATAATATTGTGCACTTATACTTTCACGTGGCCAAAACCTTCAATATATTTTATTGAGGTTTGGTACATATCAAAAAATTTGTTGGTTAATATACTTCATAGGTCCCACATGACCACGATCATGTTTAAAGGGACCATCAATCATTATTCTGTTGTAATAAATGAAATCGTACTCTTCAATACAAAAAATAAAAAACAACATTTTACTGTGTAAAAAAATAATTTTATTACTGGATAAATATAATAATAATATAACAAATTTACTATGAAAATTATAATAATATGAACAAAAAAAAAAAGGTGCGTCATGTGACAGAATAAAATATTACAATGAAGATAATATTATAAAAAAAAGACTTCATTCAAGACGAGGCTTGGTGGGGGGGTACGTGATGGCATGTGGGTGGTGCAGAAGTTATTGATAATAGTCATATGGCCACTGGTCACCTCTACAGCGTTCTCGCGGTCGGTCCTGCGTTCAAGAGTCGCGGGTGCATTTGCTCGGGTCGCGAAGACGTCCATCATGGGAGCGGGTGGAACCCGACCACGACAGCTGCGAGAGCAACGACGGTTGGCGACGAGCGGCTAGTGCGCGATGTCGTGCGCTTGACGGTACTGCTGCAGGACGTGCTGAAGACGACTATATTGCGACGGTGACGACGGTGACCTGCGGAGCGAGCGACGAAGACTATAATATTATTTTACCGGTGCTGCGGAACCGGCGGCGACCGTGGAGGCGTTGCGACTCGGCCGGCGGCGGGATCAGACCACTGGGCGAAAAAGGGAGAGAATCGGCGGACAACACCGCGACGACGGTCGCCCAGAATCGTTTTTCGTATACAATGATTTTATATAATTAAATTCAAATTTGACACATCCATTACAGTGATATTCTAGACACCCAATATACAGCAGAGCCTTGCCCAATTACCTGCTTTTTTGTCTATAATATTTTCCAGCTTCGGAAATACAAGTATAATACGCAAATTAATGATATTTTTATTCGTACTCACGCGAATAATTGTTATATTATGTGTGTATTTTTCTGCGAAATAAGCAAAATAAGGGTGTTTTAGGGCCAAAATCGCGCACTATAATTGTGGTGTGATAATTTTAGTCTTGACTTGAGCCACCCTTCCGACTGTAGTTTTGATCCCACAGTCGACTAGTCCCTGCAGTGCCTCAGTGGTGAAGCGTTCGAAAACTGCGGTTCCTGCAGAGACATATGTCATAGCCACAATAACGGTATGACAATATATGTCAAGTAAACGCAAACGCGCATTTGCCGTGGAAATATGTAATATTATGTACATCATAATAATAATTATAGTCTAAACGAGACGTTTTACAAACCTACTCACCGAGCATGCACATCACAGTCGTATACGATGGAGCATATTATATTAACTGTCTTTGCGTCGCTTTTCACCCGACAGGCTGATGATGAAAACGACTGTATATATACATAGCTAAAAGTAACGGATATTAAAATCGTTCTCTTTCTCTCTCTCGTATCCCACCTGCAACCCGTTTGCACAACAAATATAGATAACTACTATAAGCCATACGCGGCATGTTTTGATATTAATATAGGTACGATATGCAGACTCGTGTTGTACCTATGTGTTGAATATTATTATGCATTATAGATGGAACGTCGAAAAACCGCGTGCAGGAAGGAAGGAGGCGAACACGCGGGTAAAAATATGGAAGGAAGAGTTAATTTCCGATTAGTGCGAACACGGTTATAATAATATTATATAAGAAGAGCCTGCACGGCGGTGTAATCGCGTCGTTATAACATGTACCTACTGCGTATATGGGAGAGCAGGATGTGTATATATTATAATATGTAGGTATACACACTCAACCCTTTCTTGCAGTACGTTTTCTGAAATTAAATTACTTTGCTCTGTAACAATGTGATGACCCTGCCCGAGAATAACATTAAAGCGGCGTGTATATAGGTGCGCTGTAGGAGTGTATATAATAATATATTATATTATATAGGTAGGTTAGGTACCTCTAAACGTGGAATTCGATTTGGCGTTAAAATTCTTTTCACTGGAACATTAAATAACTGCAACTGCTATACGGTACGGCGAGGTGTTTGAAAGTTGGAGATTGTGTTCGATAGGGAATGTAATAGAATCCCGTTTTCTTGCGTTATATTATAGCCCGATGATATCATGATGTTGCGTTCTGAAAGGCACGGGATAAAACAGTATTCCGTTGAAACAGCGTTTGCAAAAATCGACCAGCTCAATTAAATTACAAATGTGCAACGGCGAACGCGGATATAACGGAAATATCAGAGAATTTAAATCGCGGTTTGTAAGTAGGACATATTATTATATATATATTATGATGATTGGTTATCTAAAGTAAAACTTTAAAAAAAAAAATAATGATATTACATGGTATTGCAACAGGTATTACACGCTGTTGTTTACATACAGAATAGATGATAAATTATTTAGGTACGCTGTAAGTAAATCGGCTTATTTTAATAGTTTCTCTACACAGCATAAATATTTTTTGATTGTATATTATATTGCAAGAAAAATTAAAATATTATTGTTACAAAATGTTAAGATTGTGTTACAATATTGATCTGTAAAAGTTTTAGAAATATTCTGACGTTTTAAAAGTGTTTTGTTGGAAATATTGTAAAAACCATGTACATTTTTCAATTGCTGCGTGGGATTTGGGGAAAAAACTATTGGTAAGTATAAAATTGTTATTCAATAAACCAAACATTATATTACATGATTACCCTTTCGTTGTAAACGGTTTTTACATTAACAAGAACATTTGAAAAAATTGATTACTATAACCGCAATATGTGAACTCCAAGATGCTGAAACAGCACTACGGTGGTCAAGTTAAACATATAGTTCGGTATCAAACCTCATTATTATCATACCATTTTTACGACTGACCATTACTTCACAGACAACATATTATATGAACTTTCTAGATAGACAAAAATTCTATGGAAGGTACATGAAATACTGAACAGCAATACCGAAATCAATAAGTCAGCTGTCAGACTGTCGTTTTCTCTAAAAGTTTTTTTTCCTAATACAACAAAAAAAACCGATCCGTTTTAAAAATCAATCGTGTTTTTTAGTCCATAATAAACACCGTTTAAATTAACTAAAACCTCTAATACGTCAGAAGTCTGAATTAGGTATAATACCAGTTGAATTATTATGATTAGGGAAATCATAAAAAGTACTGATATAATGAATCTTTGACTAAAAATTATTAAAATTTACTATTCTAATTACTATCCATTGACAATATTGAGAAATTTGTGTGTTTGAATATTGGATTTAATTATTTAAATATCAAAATATTTTCAAATAACAGGTATAGAAGAAAATATTAATCTGCATGATGTTCATATTAATTATTTTAATATAATTTAGTTTTCTTTGGATATTGCAAATAAATAACCATAATATTATATATTAATATGCAACCCGAGTATTAAGCACAACGGTTTTTGAAATTTTTAAACTAAATATTATGAATAACCTTGAATTAAACACATATATGTTATATAGGTACTTGTATTAATTTTAGAATTTTTAATTGTTTATAAAATTAATTTAAACTTTATTTTAACAACACTTAATTTTATAGACATAATATATGAGCTTAAATGTTGTATAATACTTAGTTGTATTCCTTGGTTTATTTTAGGAATTTGTTAAATGTTAAATTAGAGCTTGCCCAGATGCAAATAGGTAGCTATGTCAAATACTCATATGTATTTTATTTTTGTCATCGGAATTTTGGGTTCATAATTTATTCGGTGAATCTTAATAAAAATCTTAATAAATGAGTGATTTTGAATATATATCTATATTTATTTTGTTTTTAGTTTTGTACATACGAAAAATACATTTAATGAAATATATTTTATTTATAAAAAAAATAATACTTAAATGATCTGTAGGTAACATAAAATCGATCAGTGGTAAACTCATATTTCAAAAACTTTTGTTTCTTTTATTTATGACTTTTATTTTGATTTGAATTCAGCTGAACTATTGAATCTAGGCACATTATAATATTGACCTGGAGCATTTACGTTATGAGACCGACTGTATGTACTCACTTACTTCCGGTCGGAAATCCGTGAGAGAAACTTCTGTAATCGTCTGACCCGCTCGGCTGGTCGTTTGCTATTAGAAAACTTTTAGATAACAAATGGCTAAGTTTGTTTTTTAAAGCTTATGTGGATGGTTTTTGAACCAAGGATAGTGATCACTATGTACATATACTATATTAAAATTTAAAATGATTGAGTTCAATTTACAATTGAGTCATACATACCAAGGTTCATACGGAATTTACCAAATACGCTATTAGAAAATCCATCCTTGAACGAATGTTGATTATTTTTTTAGTTTAATACATGAATTCGTTAATGATGCCTTATTTTATTTAAGCATTGCAATTAGTTGAAAAACTAACAATACTAAAAACCATTAAATATGAATGCAAAAAAGGTCCACAAAACAACTTTGAAATAAGGATAATATTAACATAATTATATTATTACTGTAAAGTATTATTATTTATAACTCATATGTAAATTTTGTAAGTACCTATTACTAACTATACTTCACAAATATTTTACAATATTGTAAACGTTTGATGGCGAAAACTGAAAAATAAAAAAAATGAAATTATATTACCTATATCAAAATAAATTCAAAATAAAACTAGCATAATATATTAATATAATAATTACTTAAGTTTTCATTTAATTATTATCTTCATTTGTTATACTAATATTTTTTCAGTATAGCAATGATAGAATATTTTAATAACAGAAAATTGAAATTATATTATTTTTATTTTCATATTCTGACTAGTTAGTTTAATTTTGTTGATATTTGGTAACTGATATTGGTTCTTATTTAACAAACCAAATAATATTATACATCAGTGGCGTATGTATAATATATCTATATATAACTATGTAATAGTTAGCTAAAAATATACCTCTAAATTCTAATATAAATATTAATCGTTACAACTGTTGTAATGTAAAGTATAATATTATGTTTGATGTCGATTATAGTAAAGCTGTAAAGGTCGTTGGTAATGTGATTTCGACAAAAATTTACCTAAATAGTAAAATATTGAATAGTAAATATATCCATTAATAATACGTGAGTAAACGAAGAAATAACAAGTATGTTATATACCATTGTGTAGATGAATATCATGTCGAATTTTATTACTGTAGTATTCAGCACATTGTTTGAGAAAAAAATTCAAATAAATATTTTCTTACATTTTTAATAGAAAGGAAATACAATTGTTTAATATAATAATATACCACTGTAAAGTAGCAAGGTAAATAAATATATATTCGAACCCCAAGTGTTATTTTATAAACGTGAATATATTTTAGGATCGGAATTGAAAGTACTAAAAAGTAAGCTTCTTAAAATAAAATTCCTGGGTTTATGCCAAAACATGGGTTCGTTTTATTGAATAATTTATTGAATTTTCTTCGTACTTGATCTATTTAAGAATAATATATTATAATATATAACACTACGCAATACTACGTAAATATACCAAAAAGTTGACGAAAATATAACGATCGAAATCTGCTGTCATGGTATTCATAACGAACGTAGGTACCTATCTAATAATCGTACTATGACATGAATCAACTTCAAAATCGCCAATCTGTGTTAACAGATTTTCAGACACAAATAATATACAACGATATTAACAGTAAATAATAATTATGTGTCGAGAAAAAGTTGGATGGTTCATACCCACCACACTAAACTTGCTAGTTTGATTTCATTATTAATTTAATTTTCAATAATTAGACTTTGAACATACAATTGACGATTGTGTCTATATATTATTATCACAGTGTGAGTGAATAATAAGTAATTAGTTTAAAAATAGTAATAATACTCATATGAAAGAAGCAACAATAAAGTGTTATTATATGATCTATTAAGTTTATTTTTGATAATTGACGGTAATAATGAAGCATTATAATAATAAAATCCATACAAATTACTAAATAATAATATGTATGATAATATTATATAATAATACAGAAATTACTTTCAGATGGAACTTAGCTATTGATAACAAAATTGCTATGACTGTTAATTAAAATAGCGGTTTTCGAACAAAAAATGTACTTTCACTTTGATTCGCACTATCTACGTCGTAGTAATGGAATATGATAACTTTTGTTGTTCTTAATCAATAATTTATGTAATATTATAAAAGTATAATAATTGTTTATTAAAACCATGAATTTGTTTAATGGTACATCAAAACAATAATAATTAAATTCTTTAGATATTTTAGTTGGAAAGTATTCAATCTGATAGGAAGTTGCTGAACAACTACAAAACTAAACGTTCCAGTAGATTTTTACACTTTATATACGTATTTACAAAGTTATATATTAACTATTTTGTTTAGCGTTACAACCCGAATCGTAACAACAAATTGTTGATACATTTCGTATACTTAGCACTGATATAGCTAAAATAAAACAATCATATTTAATACTTACTTATCTAATACAGTGATAATAATATAGGTACTGGCATTCTGCTAATTATTTTTATGCCCAACTAAATTGTATTAATAACGCATATTTATGTGTTATGAAATACTTAGTTCTTTAATAATTAAATCTATTCGTATTGTATCCAACACAATGACGATAAACTCGTTCAATACAGAATACCTATATAATAGTCGTATTAAACACCGTGTTAATCGTTACGCCACTTATAGTTTTTCCATAGTCAGTGGACTGAATATTAACGTTTTATACGGTGCCATGACAATAGCTGGTTAGACTGGGTAAGCCAAGATCCACCTCTTTTTAAAAAATCTTAAGTAAATATTAATCCCTCTGGCGGTACTCGCCTTATATAATTTGTCATTTCATTCAGATTGCTAATATTAATTAGAATGTGCTTCCAAAAGCCAATTAACTCATTCCTCGTATACTAATTCTAATATTCTCCAGAGGCATTATACATATTGTACTATAGTACTTATTGTTAAGCGCATACAATTGTTCGTAAAATAAACACAATCCTATCCTGATATTATTAAATTTATTCATACCTATACCTATATACTATAGCGATCATTATACGAATTGCATTCTAAACATGTTTTGGCCGTTTTTCAACAAAACGTATCCAACGTTTAATAATAATTTGTAGTATGAAAAATATATTATGGTTTAATACTTTCGGTGTTTTTGGGCAAAATTCAGTTGAATATACTTACTGTACTAGTGTACTAGATTCTAACGTTCAACAGAAAAATAAATTACCAATAAATATTATAATTTAAATATATTATAAAATTAAAAATATCATTAGAAATATAGACTGATCTCCGCTCAGAACCGTTTTACATATTATATTAAATTTAACACATCGATTACAGTTACTTACTTAATAACTAGTCTATTATACAGTAAAACTCAGTTTTTTGTTATTCTGCATTATTGTTTTACATTAGTATCAAAATAGTAATTAGGTATTGAATAAAACATAAGTTCATTTTGCTGTTTATTAATTTTGAATATCATTACATTTTAACAATCATTATTTTGTAAATGTTTGCTTTTCGGCAATATCTATAATTTATCATGTGTTTTTTTTGATAATATAAAAATGTACATAATAACGTCATATTAATATATTTCCCCTATAATATATCTTGGATCTTTACTCAGAAATTAAATGTTGACTCTCAACGTTCAAATATAGGTACCAAAATATATTGCTATATTGCAATCGAATTAATTATTGTTAAATATTAAAGAAGTTTATAAGATAATTATTTGAATTTTGTTAAATATTATATAGTATCATTTCAATTAGGTTATTCGTACTCATAAGTAATATTATATTATACCTATAGTTGAGGTTTAATTTGTGTTAGAGTTATTTCGTTTAGTTATTTCGACTCTCGAGCTTTCTGTTCTAACTTTTATTTGTAAAAGTGTAGAAATTTAATATTAAACATTATATAAACTTAAATTATGTATTAACGTAGAACAACATAGGTTCTTGTACGTTTTGGGAAGTTTAAATTCGTATAGAAATTGAATGTAATATGTTATTTCTGTATGTATATTACAATGACTTGTTTTAGAATAAAATGTTAGGACATATTTTACTAACTGCATAATACAATATCTATAAATTATCTATTAGAATCGAATTATGAAACAAATTGTACAAACTTTTAAATCAAATCTAAATGATCGGCCAAGTTTAATCTCAGAAAATTAACATTCAAGACGTTCATAGCGTTGTCAGTTCGTTTCTGGTGTATTTGACCTAAGTCAAAAGAAGGGCGTGGACAAAACGTGACCTTTTGAAGTGAAAATAAATAATAATAATACAAAAAAAACCAAGGTAAAATGTACGCCTTTTAATTATTGCGGTCCTCGACAGAAAGGTGAAAGACACTAATGGGCCAATCGAATTAAACATGCAAAATCGACTAACTATTATAGTTGGCTGCAAAAATATAATCAGGGGTCTTTTTTTTTACTATAATTTATTTAATTTGTATTAATCGTACTTAAAAATAATATTATTATCATCGTCATCGTTTTGAGACGTTCTGATTTGTTATTCACAATTATTATTATTATTACAGGAATTCAATTGGTCCGACTGTTCGTGGGAAAAAAATTTCCGACGACACTCTCGCCGATTAGTAGCGGCCTGCACCTGCGGGCGACGCGACTTCTATCTAGTATGACCGTAATAATATTGGTAAGTGGTTACGACCACCGTCGTATTCATTCAGAGAACTCGGCGGAAGGGCTAATCCCTGTGGGAGGGGGGGGGCGTTTAACATGCAAAAGTCGTCCGATCAGGACAGGCTCCAGTCCTCCGTCTTCTTACATGTCTACGGCACTGTCAGACGACCGTAAAACCGCCGACGACGGATGATTTCTAGGCCCAGCACCAAGTCGACATAATAATATTATATCATTAAATTATACGCAGTAGCAGTAGCATAATTTATAGCTAGGTATGACAATAATAATAATATTATTATTATTATTATCATTATTACGCTCGTCTTATCTTGCTGTTTTGCCTCCGACCACAAGAGTTTTTTTTTTGCTTTTCAAGTCTCTCGCGCCGCCCGGGTCCGGACAAAATTCGAATTATAATTAGTTTTCTCGCCGCCGACTATACGTATACACGCAGAAACCATGTTATCTTTGTGTAAACAAAATACCACGGCGAAAATTATAGAATAGCAGTGTCTGATGGCAGCTTATTATCACAGTAATATTATTATAGTCGCGCGACGACTGTTATATTATATAATGCGCTCGCGCGTGCCTTGTTTGGCGGTTATCGTTGGAAATGTAGTGTGTGTGAAGGAGAATAGGAAGGAGAGGGGGTCTTCGAGAGGCTTATATCTCAATTACTAAACTTAGCCTCCCCCACTAAAAGTCTTCCAGGTGGGGTGCTCTTTAAAACGGTTAGACAAAGGTATAACTACTCAGAATATTTTCATAATTTAAGCGTTGAATGTTTTGAGTAAAACAATTATTTCACAAGATATCTACAAACTACATGCAACCACCTGGCACCTGCTGTGATTGTAAAAACGAATTATAAACAAAACACGCATGAAAAAACGACGTAGAATTTCACGTAACAAAACTACAATACACACCTAACAAATCTGCATTAATCAGGTATTTTTATAACTAATATTATCTGTATTAGTTATGAAATTGTAACATTTTCTCAAGCAAAGGATTCACATTTTGTATGATTAGATTTTTTTAGTTTCTAGCGTAAGCACTATCAATAATTATGATCCGTTGCTAAAAATTACGATGATCATCGTTTTTATACATATGACCTATTTATATAACCATCATAGCTATATTGTGCTTTGTGTATTTTTTTTCCACTCATTTTCGTATTTACATTTTCGTAAATCAGCTCAATGGTCAAACTTGGCAGAAGTTTAGCATATTTTTATTTATCAATAATACATTTTTATCAAAGTCCAGCCGTAGATATCACACATCTTCGAGACCTTTATATTTTATACAATATAGGGGAGATAAGAGTTAGCAAGCGAATGTATAGTGGTTTTAGCTAGGGGTGCATATATAATATAATATATAATATGAGGGTCATTCGCATAGCATAATATATTATAGTACGTATTTATCGTTTCGCTCTCTATTATAATCTATTCGTCGTTATCAGTTGTATTCTAATCACACCTAATTTTTTCTTATTTCTATTTGGAAACGGCCCAATCACATTTTTTGCGCACGCTATACGCTGTCACACGTATTAACGATATAGGTAGTATTTGGAATACGAAATTCACATATACGATACCTACATAATATTATGCGCGGACTTTAGGATTTTAAAAAAAGTAAGTTATTATATAATAATAATAACGATAGGTTATTCGGTTTTTAATTTTGAGTGTATTTGAGGGTTTATAAATGATAAGTTCGTGTTACGAGTATTGAAAAGCACTCTACGCTTTACTTGGAGCGATATTCTTCTTCATATACCTACCTATGTATTCTTTTTATCTCACATAGTCGGATGCACAATTTCGCAATAATTTGGTGTGCACAGTGCACAGGTCTCTCAAACTTCAGAGCAAATGTTTTGGAAATTATGTATTTCCAACAGTCACTATCCATGGATTTCATCGAAAAATATTAGTAGAATGTTTATATTATATAAATAGTATTGACACCAGATAAGACGAGGTATAATTACTCATACTTCAGTCGTCAGTTATTGATAATGTAATACACTTGCTATTTTCTAATATTATATAATATAAGAGATACATGTTCGAACGGAAGTCACGTACTCAGCAGGGTATTGACTTTAAATGAATTATAATTTTTTTTTATAACTACATCGTTGTCTATTAATATGATTCCAGTCTAACTTCAGATTTTAAAATTACTATTTTGAACTATTTACCCATTATGTGTGCCAAAGTGGTTTGAAATAATTTTCATAATTGTATCGTGTATGCTTTACCTGAAACACAAATATTTTCATTACATACATTAGATTTATGAAACATTGTATAGGTGCAGTATACATATAATAATAAATATTTTATTATACGTAATATAAAGTAAACATTTAGTAATAGAAACATAATATTGATATAGGTACTAATATATTATATTATAGTTAAATCCATTTTTTAGTGTAATTTCTCAACTATGCATACAAACATTTATATTTTATTATTTTATTAACTATTAATAATACATTATAATCTAATATTTGTTTTTGAACAATATAATATAAACATAATAAATACAAACGATATGAAAACTAAACGATATAATGTTGAGTATAAATATTAGAAGTAGGTACTATTGGAACATATGATATAGGAACATTGTTTAAACAAAAAACATTAATTAAAACACAAACGCTTTTTTGTATCTCGGAAAACGCTCATTTGTCATATTTGTGGAGAAAAATGATTTAATATCATCATAAATTTAATTTTTAAATTGATTTGAAGAATTAATCACAACTTATTTTATATTTTAATTTTTAATTTTGTATATGATTATTTAATGTTCTGCATAATATCAAGAAGAATGATGAACATATCCGACTTCAAAGTCCACTGGTATGCCTGTGGTTCAGACTTATAGTATTTATATAGGAATTTAATGAAATTATATTTAACATATTATTATTATACTATTGATTAGATGTACAAATATCTAACATATTATTGTTTTGGGTTCTCTAAATTGTTCAATATTTACTTTGATATATTATGATATAATTTATAATAATATAATATGACGTGTCGTCAATGAATGAAAACTGTTTGTTCGCGAAAAAAATACATTGCAGATCTCATAGCTGTTACTTCGGTTATTACTTATTATATGATAATATAATATAGTCATACATTTAAATTAATGACACCGAAATATATATAAAAAAAATATTGAATTATTCATAAAAACAAATCAAAAAAAAATACGTCGACAGTATAATATTTTGTGATAAAAACGTCTACAGAGAAAAAATATAAACGAATGCATTTTTCCGCCGTAGTCTTGTTGAAAAAAAAAAAAATGAAAAATAAAGGATATTCACTCGTATCTGTATCATGCGAGAAATCGTTTTCGTCATACGTTCACATTAAACATAATGTATGGGTCCTTTGTTTAGGACACGCAAGAATAAAGCGTTGCCATCGGAGATCTACGACATCCTGTGTGAATATTGGATATACGTGTTTTATAGCCAATCTAGTGTGAAATATCATGTATTATTTCTTATATATGAGTACGGTGAGCGTGCAGAAGAATAAAAAATTCAAAAAACATCCATACGGAGGTTGTATATGCATTGAAACGTGCATATTTAAATTTATATTAAGTGGCCAAAATAAATTGCCAGGCGTGTGGAGATTAGAACAAGACGTTAAGACGCACGCTGGCAAAATTAATCGAAGGTTTACCAAAGGATTACAGGAATATTAGTAACATATTAAATTTGATGACGTGTTCACTCGCGTTCACAACTGTCCCCTTAAAATAGTTAGCGTAATACGCGTAGGTACGGTTAAAAATATGTAAAAACACCAATAACACCCGGAAATAATATTGAAATTTTAATGTCATGCCGTAAGTGTAAAATCAAGTGTTTTGATCTCTCACTCTGATGATTAATAAACAAACATAATAGAAAGTGTCGTCGGTGGCTTCTTACAACACTATGTGTGACATTTTTTTTTGTCATGTTTTTTTTATTCACTTTTAGGTATAATATCTCATACCTATTGTCAATTTGTTATAGATGGTTTATTAATCATTTAGAAAGACATTTTTAATGCAGTTCAAACGTGAAGATACATCTTCTAGATTTTAATAAGTTTTTAAAACAAATTAAATAAGTACATTAATTTAGTAGGTACTATAGTAATTTGTCTATACTACATACGTGAGTTTATCTAAGTAGCTCTTTTAGTATTAAAACTCAACCATACGAAAATTATTGACATTTTTCGAATCAATGATTTGATAATTATATCTACATACAAAAAAAAAAATGCGGTTTAATCGTTTAATCATATGAGGTACATTAAAATATTTTATTATTGTATGACTACGACTTTCTTGCCAGTAGATAGAATGCAAACTATTATAATTCGTCCTAATAATTCACATCAATATAATATGTTTTGTCCAAAATAACTAATTAGACAAACGTTCATAAAAAATATGCATTCGTAATTTGATTTACGATGTATTTTTATACCTTATATAAACACACAATACATATACATATACACATACATATACACACAAAGAAGCAAACACGGCATAACTACTATATTTACATAGTATAATAATATATCACTGGCTCACAGCACATTCAATTCATCCTTGTCTTTTTAAGAATCTAACCATTCTGCTAACGTAGGTTTTTGAATAATATTGTTTTTATTGTGCACTTGCATGTGAGTAAAAAAATGGAACAATTTGTATTATGGTACACCTGTGCATATATTGATATATTCCTCATTTTCAAACATTCATTTTTTATAAGTAACTAAATAATGGGATGTTCTGAATAGTAATTATTGATTTTCAAGATGATTATAACAAATTTTTTTTTCAATAAACTAAGGTACGAAGGTACATTGTGTACATTGTACATCAAACGACAAATGGAAAATATCATAATTCATGGATGAACCAATATTAGTAGGTCTTTATAAAATTGGGTTGTATTAAAAAAAGTCATTTGATCATTAAACATTTAAACTTGAGAATACAAATCTAGACAGTATGCATACATTAATATTATATAATATGTTTATATTAATTGTGGTAGGTACAATTAAAATATAATAAATAGTTTCATTTTATTTTTTTACAAAAATTATTAATACAATCAACTATTAACAAAATTTGGTCTTCAACCGAATAATGTACAGTTAATGCAATTTATAAAGACAGAACCAATAATTTGTTTTGAATACTGTTCAATTACAATAATAGATAATAAAACAGTATTAAAGACACAAGTCACAAATCACTACGATTTCAGTTAAAAAAATTATTTATTTCATTTGAAAATATGTTTTAATCTTTCAAAGTTTAATCGTGATAAATGCATACCTGTATATATTACAATTTTTTCTCTCCAAAAAAATTGAAATAATTTATAATTATATTCGTTGGGTTTCAACGAGTAACTATCCAACTAAAATTTGAGCAAAAAACCATATATGAACACTGATTTTGGAAAAAAAAACCTCTGAATTGTTTATCAGGTGAGAGTTGACCCAACCTAACCTAATTTATGTACAAAACCTCGTTGTTTAAATGTGTTCGTAGTAATCAGATAACGTGTACTTAATCCTAAAACTTCCTACGTTTTTTCTATGCTTTCAGAGTATAGCTAATAAAATAAAAAAAGCGGATAATCTTCATACAGCTCTAGTAGATGAAAGTAACTAGTGAAACAGGTGTGTTGGAAATATAATATTAAATTTAAATGTAATATAATTATTATCGCATAAAAAACAAAATTAAAAAATAATTTTTATTTTTAATGTAATTTTATAAATGTAAAAGTGAACTCATTTTGAAATTAAATTTGTAAATAATATAGTAGCAAAGTTAGAAGAAAATTTAAAAACACGAATATGGAATATAGATAAGACGTTTATTAGTTAAATCTTAAGCTATTTCTGAACGTATAAAATGACTGTGTAAGTGTATATACCTAGCGTTCATAATATCTGCAAATTATTTACAGGATAATTATTCATTTTAAACAGAAATTTGTATTGCCACATGACACTCCTTATGTACCTCGTATAAAAAAATTTTAAATTTGATAAAATTGTCTTTGAGTACTTAGGTATATTTATAAATTCAAAAAATAAGAACTTGAATAATTACATAATGAAAGAAAAAAATCGAGGTTAGCATGTTTGGTAATCACCTTCTAAATATATATAATATTAATGTTAACATTATGTGTATTGTGTATTTTTTGCGATAATAATATGCACCATAACATTAATATTTTACTATAGGTTTATAGAGCATTGACTTACAATTTATTATTTTATGTTTATTTTTTCACATTGTCTACTTTGTTCCATGTTGACTATGACGTGTTACTATTTATTACTATCGAAACATATTAGAATGAGAACATCAGTGATTTAGAGACCCCTGTATATACGTATATTATAGGTTCTGGTATAGTAGTGGGTATTGTGTACTTTGTATATAATTATAGTGTTACAACAATAGGTTTTAAACTTGCCACGATAATATGACGTGGTGATACAAACTATTTTTTTAGAATATATTATTTTGTAGGTATTATTTGCTATTAATAAAATATAATGAACCGTAAAAATTTTAAATGTGCAAATTATTTTGTTTAATATAATGTGAGTAGGTAGGTATACGTTTTGTGTCGGCCGATTCATACAACATCATTACAATTTATTTTTTATTTTTAATTTAAAATATCATCCATAATAGAATAGTATTGTTTTAGATTTTAAGTTAGGGGAACTGTTGGATTACGGTGATTTGGATTTTATTTTTGACGAACAATTTTTTGCAAAAGCACTAAACAAACATCGAAAAATATAATATACAATAATATACAACACGCATATATTATATACAGATAGATTGAAATCAAATACATAGGTACTAAATATATATTTTTTAGATTTACTTTTACGAACGTTTCTTACAGGTATATAGAACGATTGAATATATAGAACACGAAGAACAACTCCTAAGCCTTACAGGATATTATTATTATATAAATATATGATAATATTTTGTAAGTTTACGCTGTTTCAAAATTTATCGTAACGTATATGTTGTCTCCGAATAAATTGACTTAAGCTCAGAATAAGATTTCGAATAAAACGATTTCTAGTCGCTCTCAAGAACTACCCATACGAAAACAATACAATACAATTCATCATCGTTCACTATTCACTAAAGGTAATTTATTGAAAATTATAATCATTATAAATAAATAATATAAACATGTTGAAATGTATAATACGACAATATGTATAGTATTCATCCGAGTATAACACGTAATTAAATGTAGGTATATAAACGTCAAGTATCGTTAGGTACTGTTAAAAAATTTAAATTTCGAGGAACCTTAGTGATGAACATCAAACAAACTTGTCGTCTCCTCATCGATTTTATATTTTGTAAATATAAGTTTGATTGTGTTAATGATTCATTTAGATAATGTATTATTATTGTATAGTAAACCATACAAAACTCAATTAAATTTATATCAACATTAAGATAAGTTATAACGTATATATAAATATGGATAAAAAATTTTAAATTCGTGAAACTAGCGATGAATATTAAACAAACTTAACGGCTAACGCCCACTAATCGATAAAATATCATCAACAATGAATATTTAAATGGGATTATGCGTAATCTAAAGTTCATTTAAATTATAAAGTTGAGCTTTGTATTGTGTCCATAATATTAAAACGACAACACGTTGAAAGTAAAACTAATAAAAACAATACGTGGATTAATTTAATTCGTTTATAATCTGAATCGTCCATTCAAACGGAACAATAATAGATTTGAATAATATTAAAAAATAATAAATGAATATTATCGTGTCCGAGTTTAATCTCAGATCTTTGTTAGGTATAATAACACGTAATTATGATATTATCTTCGAACGACAATGACTGATTATGAAAAAAAACGCATGATTTAGAGTTTAAACTGTTAAAAAGCTTTATACTTTTATTCTTCGCATAAAATAGTAGGTATGCATAAATTGACATTGAAAAACTACATAAAATACATTTCGTTTTTTATCCCAGTGCAATGTCCAATATAAAAAAAAATATCAATAAAACAATAAACGCCCCGATGAAAAAAAATATGAAAATTGAGGAGGATTGTTAAATTTTGTTTTTATTTCATACTGTACAACTCAAAATTTAAAATACATTGCTTTACAACGTATATTTTAGTTCATAACTCTTCAACTTAAATATTACTGACAAATTTCATTATAATAATAATTACCAATAAATTATTGATCGCGACGTTTACCTCTCTTCACAAATGTATGCTCTATGTTATTTGAAAATGAATTATTCTCGTTTCCCACAAATCGAGAATTGTACGTTTTATACATGAATAAAAAAAATATTCAGGAAAACGCACAATCGGTCATCGAATTTCTACATATTTATTGGTAAATAAAATGACGAATTTGTAGTTATATAAAATTACTTGTTGATACAAACCCGACCGGAAAAAAATTGAGTGGAGAATTTCACGGAAATAATATGTGATAGACGGTAGTCATTAAAAGTAAAATGTGTTGAATTGTTATAAACAGTGCGTATTAATAATAAAAAATTGACATTGTTCAGTTGTTCTCATGCTATTATTTTATAATAATAATAATATTTATTTATTTTTTATCTTAAGCCCGGCATCTGTGGCCACTAGCTGTATTGGTTTTGTACGTTTAATGTCGGTAGGGGAGGGGGAGGGACACGTGTGTGTCGGGTTTGGCAGAGTTTTTTATTGGGCACCCGTAGTTATCTGCCTTGCCCGGGTGGGGCCACTAGACACCGTGACTTGTCCGAAGAAAAATGCCGCCCGTGACCAAGGAATCGAGCCATTAGCCATAGACCGCTCGGCCATTCCGTCCCCCATAATAATAATAATATAGGAACGAACAAACTTTTTGATTGAATGTGTAAATAAAAAATGCACATTTACAAAAAAAAAAAAATAACTGTTTTAAAATACTGTTTTACTGTTTTCGAAAAGTTTTCGTCTTATAGTCGATAAGATAGTTTGAAGTAAATAAATATCATGCCGTTTTTCGAAGCGTATAAATAACTTGACTAACTGTGTTTGTATCAGTTTTTGCGAAATCATCACATCACGTCATCGCCATGGCTCTCCATCAGGTTTTTTTCCCCCGTGAAAAGGTAATGGAATTAATAAATAAGGACAAGATTTGGACTTTCCGAAAATAATGGCTTAGCACAACGGCCTCTTCTAACTTCCTGTCAACATCTTGCACGCTGCATAATTAGATGGGCATTCACCGAATTTACAATAGACTGCAATATTGTTTGTTGGCACAGTTTATCTCGATTATAATAATTTATGACTGACTTTCGTTGATAGGATTTTTCAAATTGTATAATTCAATTATTATACTGTAATTAAATCGAATCACCATTTTATATTTACAGTTAACGTATTATATTTGAATAAATTTCGCTTTAGATGCATTATAGGTGAAAATAAAATAACTGATATGTCGTGCCGAAGATATAATAAAATATTGGATAAGACAATCCTATATCAACTACGTGTCATTGTTGCGTGATATTTTTTGGGGAAGCGAAGAGATGGACAGTTTTTTGGATAGGACAAGACAGCTAAAGCTAGATAAATATTCGTTTTGGGTCGTGGTATTTTTTTTGCGGGGGAGGGGGAGAGAGTAGGACAGATTAAACTTTCTTTGAAGACAGAAACAACTGCAGATTATGGTGTGGGCTTTTGAGGTCATGCAAAAAAAAAATCAACGAAAACAATAATGGAGAATATGACGCAATTGATGTTTTTCGGGACGTAACCTAACCTCTAACCTCGCAGGCGTTCCCCACGACGACACAATATTTCGAGGGGCGCAAGTCCACAAGCTATACGGGGGTCGAACATTATCGTTTACTGATGTACGCAGATCGATGAGGTATTTTTCTTTCTCGGTCGGTCAGTGCGTGTAGCTTTTGTTTCTAATAGCTTCTTGTAATGCGTATGTTGTTCGTGGCAAGAAATAGTGGCACTATTATTTTTCTATTTTATTCATCATTATTATCATCATCATCGGATTTTCACCGGGATTAGCTCGGGGTAGTAATATGGTAGTGAAAATTGAACAATGCAGGGGATCGCGGCATTTGTGAAATCTTTGGCTCACGACGCGTACGAGAATATGACGGACATAATATCAGCTGTGTTGGTATTGTATACTTTAACAATGATATATTATATTAAGCAGTAAGCACCTACAAATCGTGCGGTCGTGTATATTATCAGAACACAAAATTATCGAATGGCTTGTAATAATATTTGTATTTAT
This sequence comes from Metopolophium dirhodum, assembly GCF_019925205.1. NCBI lineage: Eukaryota > Metazoa > Arthropoda > Insecta > Hemiptera > Aphididae > Metopolophium > Metopolophium dirhodum. The sequence goes on from NC_083568.1 coordinate 11,039,661, forward strand.
TTATAAAATATAATTTGCATTGGAATTTGGAGGAGTGCAACTGTATACCTATTGCTTAGAATGAACATATAGTGTTCCCAAGTACTTAACGTTTGCTATACACGCAAAATACAAATTATATTAATTATAATTCATTTCTACGCCATGTAAAATGTAGAAGAAAAAATATACGATACAGCCTACAGTGAAAAGTTAAACTATGAAAAATTAAACGTAGAAATATAATATCACGATCAATATATGTGTGATGTGTATCAATCATATCAAGCAAACAAGCAAGGTCCTTGCGATTTTCAAAGGGCTTGCATTTTAAAGTACCGTCGCTGATAGACCAGAGTATACTTGACATACTTAAGCATTGCTGTTTTGTTTTCAATTGTTTTTACGTTATTTTTTTTCAAATATTTTTTTTAGTTCAGTAGGAAATGTGACAAATATTCCAAGTAAATTTCTTTTGACTTGTTCACACGAACGCGAATCTCACCCGAGATTATAGTCTTCAGATATAGGTCAATTTTTTAATAATAGAGTTGCTACCAATTAAATATTTCCACGTACTTTGAGTATATTATATAGGGTTATTAATGTAAATAAATTGTATTTTTAACATGCACCTATGGTTACATAAATATGTGAATAAGAAGTTATAATATAACACTGTGACAGTTATGGTGATGAGCTCTGCCAGGAAGAGTTTTTTGATTGCCATAACCTCACGTTTTGTATTCTATATGTTGATAATTGATAACTCAAGAATGTTTTGCATCAGTTTTCGAAGAAAAACAATTTTTTTTTTTTGATAAATAAAATAAAATCCAATACAACACGCAGGCATCTGTTTAAATTTTATGATTTCGTATTAAGTTTTAGTATACCATGAAACAGTTAAATATAGCTTTGGAAAATTATGGATTAGTGAAAATAAAAGTTTACGTCTTTTAGTTTTTACGATATTTGTACGACTTTAGGTACTTGACTATGTCATTACTTGTTTTACTTACAAACTACGAATCGAATTAAAAATAATTTCTTAGACAGTATTTTCCATGCATATTTATAAAAATATTTTCCTTCTATTAGGTATTACCTATATAGGTAATTTAAAAGGAATAATAACGTTCGATGTTTCAGTATCACGTGCACTTCTAGTAGGTTATTAACACTAAAAGTATTAAAGTTTTTGATCGAAAGTGTTTCATTGTGATCAAGGTTTGAAATTAATAAAATTGCAATAACGAAAACATAAAAACAATACGTGTTTCGGAGAGGACTTTTTTTTTCCTATAATATATAAAATATATATAATATTATAACAAATGTTTTAACAACGTTCAAGAAGTACGTGTTCAATGTCAGGAGGGAGGGAGGGAGGGAGGGAGCATCAGTATAGCAATATCATAAACAAAATACGCACATTTAATACAATTTTGATGGTCCGGCGATCATATCAGAAGGACATCAGTATTCTCGACCGAGCAAAAAAAAATAAAAAACACAATATCGGAGTCTAGTGGCGACCTCATATATGGCCGCCGAGCTAGACCACCACACATAACACATGTGCTGCTGTACACACTGGTCCTCGCCAAGGGTCGGTCCGGATCATCAACATGCCATTTCGGTCTCTGTCGGCGACCGCGGCTACGTCGTCGCGCCAATAAGTCAAAGTGTGCAAACACCCTACTTACGCATTCCACGGGGCTCCTTTCGCATAAGTCATATTGTTTTTTTTTTTATATATAAAAATTTACTCGTTCTCTCATATATTTTTCATGCAAAAACACTCGTATATAAACACGTACAGACACCTAGACACACACACACACACACACACACACACACACACACACACCGTTTTTTTTTATATAAAATCGAATGACCGCACATATTGTTTTACAATATGGTCTCACGAACACAATATAAAATATGGTTTATTATTAAATAGAAATATACAATAATAATATGTATATATTTTTAAAAGTCAATCAGACACTGTTTATGATAAAATAACGAAGATCATAATTATTGGTATAGTACATGTAGGTCTTCTCATGGATTGTACGGAATCTGCAGATAATATACAAAACATTTTCAAATGATTTCATATGAGGTGATGATAAATATTAAGATGAATTTCACCAATGTCATATTAAATAATTATTTTGTTGTAAGTACTGTACTCGTATTATAATATTATTCTCAAGCGAAAATTAAAATTTTTTTTTCATACAATATAAAAGACACATAAAAATATTCACGTTTTAAAAAGTACTATGTACAATAAGCTGAACGTGTAAAATATTTCACTTTTATGTAATACCTGCATAAAGTTTTTATTTTACAATGATCTATTTTATGCATTATTTCAAATAGTTTCACGTAATTGTTTTTTCTTCAAAGATTATAAATCGTAATTAGTCGGTACTTTATACTGCTTTAAAGTTTAGACAGGTTATTTTTTGACTTTGTTCCAATGTCAGTGATAGCTGAATGGACTTTCAAAATACGCGTTCAGATCGTTCAGAATCTTTCGTTAATAGCTCTTTTTTTTATAAATATATATTTTTTGAATCACGAACATTAATTACATCTCTCTCTATAACACTCTCGCTTCACTTACTCAATTTATATATTATATACGGTATTGCATGTTATCATTATGACGAGTACACGTATCGGATTTGATTGACAGTGCGTGGACGATATAATAATATATACCTATAAATCATATATTTACTCTCGTATAGTAGATGAAAACCCGTTCGATTTGCCTCTCGATTTATCATTATATTTTATTATACGATATTATTGAACTATAATGCGCGTGTCACTTCCACTCACTACAATGTACAACACGTTGTATAATGCACATACAACACAATAATAGCAGTATAATACTATTTTACACGCGCCGTCCCCATCGTCGTGTCGTATATATAATAATAATAATATGCTATATGTATATTATATTATTATACAATTTGTATACACCTCATTCAAACGTCGGGACGCTGTCAGCACGCTGTATACGGTGGAGGGCTGACCACCGTACCACTACCATGGGCCGAGTTGAACTTGTTAATTTGTAGCTCTCCGTGTCTGTTCTCTGCATAAATAACGCATCCGGTCTGCGTGCTTGACCACCACTATTTCCCGGACGTCCGTCCTAGGCTGCCATCGCCATATTCTCCACACACACACACACACACAGTATAGTGTTATATAGTGTAGTAAGCGCTGTTAGGCGGTGTAGACAACAAATGAATGCAATCTCATTAAAAGCGTTTTGTTTCATTATTTTTTTTTGTTTTCGCCTTGCTGCTTTACCTCCTTCCAATATCGTTATAATAATAATGTAGTTTATCAACTTTTCGCTGCGTATGATATGATAGTTATAATGAGAATTATTTGAACCAACCTAAATTGTTTTATAATTTAAAGTGTAATTAACCATCGAAATAATATTACTGTAGAAGCCTACCATTATTATTATATTACCACGACTTTTGTTCTAATTTACATTTTTGATAACAATTTTGGAAAATTATTACTATTTTAGAGATCGGCACAATTATTAAATGATGTGTTTATGTAATTTGCTTTTTTTGACTATCTAAATTAAATTCAAATTAAAAATTCTTAATAATTTATTAGAGACGAGCTGACATTAATATATTCGTATTCAAATATATATGTAATTAAGTATGTATAATATGATTTAATGTTTGGAATGGAGATGGGTTGACGAATATATCTATTAGGTCAGGCGTATTCTAAATATTATATAGATGTCAATGAAGTCGTAAATTCTAATTTAAGTTTCTTATGATAAATATACCTATAGACCTTCTACAAGACACAGACGAATTTTGCATTTGTTATTTCTACGTCTGTTACTTTTATTTTACAGGTTAATGTTAGAGGTCATATGAAAATATAATTACAAAATTGCGGTTTTTGACGTTCGTTTTATGTAAACATTTAGTATTTTAGTATATAATGTGAAATATGTCAAAAATTTACTTTTCATGCACGATAGATTTAAAAATAGTAAGCTACGTTAATAGCTCACAATATAATTAACTCCGTAATTTACTATCGGTCAATGTACGACGTCAATTTTTAAAGCATAGGTATTAGTACCTATATACATTAATAATTTAAATTGAATATATTCATGATTGCATGTACTGTCTTATGTTATGCTTACCTTGGCATACGTCGTTAGTAATTGTATTCAGACGATTTAGAGTACTTACTGCCGGTTTTTGTTTGTTTGTTTTATCGATTACAACTTTCGTTTTATAGTTAAACCGTCAACGATATGGTTAAACTGGACTGCAAAATATTTTTAAAGTACCGTATAAAAATTTAGCTACTTATGCCTACTGCAATTTTGTGTCTATCAATTTCCTCGCTTAGGTACAATTAACAGTTTAATGTATTGTTATTGTAAATTAGAATTCGGCAATGATAAACTATTGCGCGTTCTAAAAAAAAATTCCGAACGTGGTACTACAACTGCGGTATACGGGTGAACGGTAAGTGGTAGTGACTGTAATCACGAACACCTTCGACGCTTTTCAAAACAGTTAAAAAAAATGTGGGAAAGTGCACAAATTAACTCTGGTACCACTTAGGTGAACAATACATAAATAAATCGATTGACAAAGTCTATAAAGTAAAAATATTTAGATAATTTATAATGCCCTAAAATATTAAGTCTTAAATCACTGCACGTTCAGCGCAGATAACTATTATAATTTTTTTATTTATAGATATACATTTATAATTGAAATACATTAAGTTTATTTTTTTAACAGTTAGTGAAGTGTCCTGTACAGTTTATCTGGCATAAAAATTGCTATATTATATACTTTTGTCAATAATTATACAGAATAAATTGTGAACACTAAACAAATGTTAAATTTTTAGGATAATTTAATAAATAAATATTTAATTTCATCACAGTAAATTAAGTGTCTATAAAAATGGTTTCATAAACATAATAAAAAATTGTATTATACGAATGTTTCAAACATTTTTTTGAAAATGAAAACTACTTATTTATGACGCGTATTAACACTAAAGCAAAAAAACTACAAATTAGTATATTTAAATTTAATCTCATACAATTTGTTTTTATTTGTTCATTATCAGCAGTTGCAACATTAAACTTATCATCACCCACAGTACACAAAAAAGAAAAAAAAATGACATAAAAAACATTAACGCTTGTTTATAATGAATACATTTTTTTTCATTGTTCGTTGTTTGTTCGCAGATGGAACTGACAAAATAGGGATTGGATTGTCAATTCTTATTAAGTAATTTATATTTATTACCATTCGGTGTCGAAAATCAAAATGGCGTTTCTTATAATGATTGCATCTATACAACAATATTATGAATATTCATTAAGACAACTTAATTGTGGTAGACTTAAACAGTCACTTTATAGTTTGATATTTGAAATCGAACGATTTACCGTAATTTGCTGTCAAATCATAATATAGGTACTAGAAAACCAGTGAGGAATACTGTTAAAAGCTAGCTGTACACCGATGTACCGAAATTGCCTATATACCGCGCCGGCTTGTAGATAACTTATGTATTGATGACATTTTATTATTACATTGTTAATCTTCTCTTTTAGCTTAGTCCTTGATAGACTTTCGTTACCACAGCAATTCTCCTCCATCAATCTATGTCGACGATGTCCACTATTGTAACACCCAGTGAGAATTTGTTTAGGCCGGCAATAATTGGTCGGCAATACACCGGCCACATCCGGCCCACAGAGGAAAAATAACTGAATTGCCAAAAATATTATTTAATGCTGGTTTTTGTACATAATAGTATATATAGGACATAGGTATTTGATCAATTGTTATGATGTATTTTGGCTGCACATACATATGTATTTAAAATTACGTTTTTAAAGAATACAATATATTCGTTGAAAATTTTAGTATTATTTTATTAACATTGGGCATCAATGTGTTGGTGAAATCAAAATGTCTACACCGTATTATCTACATCGTGATATTAATTAATTAAAAGAATTTAAAAAACTGGCTAATATTATATTATATTAAATAATTGGCTTTAAATAGTTTAACCTGTTTTTAACACAAAAATAAATACATTAATTATTAATTAATATAAACATTTTTCTGGCCCTCAAATTTTTTTTTTCAAATTATCTGGACCATCATAGGATTGAATTGCCAATTCCTGGCTTGTATCATCATTGACCCGGTTTGTCCAGCACTGTTTGGAGCGATTATGTCTTTTCCCATTTATTAACATTTATTGTATTGTTATTAAAAAGTAAAAACTATCGAGAATAACAACAATAACTACAGTTCTCTAGATGGAAAACCTTGCACCACCGCGGTGTTTCGTTATGAATCAAAAACTGTATACTCCAAGTTTTTCCTCACCACCTGAAAATTCACCACTGTTGGTTATTACTTTTTTTCTTACTGTATCAGATATGACAGATAATCTAAAATTTTTAATAATAATAGATCTTACGAAAACGTCACCAAATCGAGGAGAGTAAACCTTAGTTTTGTCAAATATACGTGATAAGAAAACCTATAAAATTTAATTTTATCGAAGGTTTAGTCGTCGTGTTGACGTATTCCAAAGGGAATGTGAAAAGCTCTTGTATGATAGGCTATAGGTCACCACTCGCCAATGCAGGACACGTTTTACTACTACAGAAGTATGTCAAAGCATTCTAAACGATATTTATTTTTATTTATTCTAATGATTTTTTTTATTCTACTAAATACTGCAGTACGCCATGTAAGTTCGAAAAATTAAATATATTTTCACAAACGATAAATTATTAGTTTGTGTCTCAACAGTGCCTTGTCAATATTATACCTTTATATAGTAATAATATAATATATTATTTTAATATTCATTCAATCACTGCAGAATTAATTTGTGGACCTTGTGCTATATTAGAGCAGTAGTCCACTGGTTTATCTAGGTATATTATTTAATATTTATTTTGGGAAGAAGACAGGCTAATTTAAAAAATGGTTAATTTTGGTTTTTTTTATTCATCTGATATTAGTACGGTTAGGTTAGGTTAGGATTTTGTATTAATTGATTATATTAATCCACCATAGGTGGAAATGGTGGAATACGACAAACTTGATAAAACTTTGATACTTTAGAGTTAAATCATACACTTACGTACAAACAGCACGGGGTCCGCGATCTACCGTAAGTAGATTGCCTACTTGATAATATACTGCTGCGAATCAGAATTTTTATTACGGGAAACGGAAAAGTTAAGATACATTTTGAACACCATAAGTACACCGAATATTAAATAACGAATTGAACAAAGTTTGAGTCATATAGAGTTGGTAAATTTAACGGGCATCGAAGTTCACGGTTCGGTTTACGGTTAGTTTTACATAATTATAATGTACATATTTTATTACTTATAGTTATATAACTTATGAAAATAACATTTACATATTTTCATATTTGTAAATTTAAAAATCAATTTTAAGTTATATTAAATAATAATACAATAATATGTATCGTATCAGTAGCGATAATATATTTCATTCACTGTACAATGTATATTGTACACATTATTAAATTCACTGTAACGTATCATACTATAGGTATAGTAAGTAAGATATTTGTATTTACGTCGCATTTCTATTCATTACAGGCAATAGTATTGAAAATAACTATAGAATTTCATAGAGTTGAATAGTAATGTGGTGTGGGGGGATTCCCTGCAGGATTAACCATAATTGTATAACAATATAACAGCCGCTTACCTAATGAATTTCAATTAATTGTTAACCACTTCAATAAGAGATACCGAAGAATGGATCTGAAACTGAAACTGTGCTTTGTAAAAGCAGATTAGTATAATGCAATATGTATAGCAATACTATACTTATACGATATGTTTTATCTAAATGTGTACCGAATTTCATGATGATGATTAAATATTAAATAATTGATATTTTTTACACCTGAGTAAAATATATTTATCTCAGTATTGGAGTGTCACACCTCAAAAAAAAAATAAACAACTAAAATAAATAGATTTCGCTCATTTAGTTAGGTTTAGTACACAGTACAATATTATTATATGTGTATATTAAGAGGTTAAAACTAGACAGTGTTGTCGATTTTAAATATTTTAATTAGACCCATTATAATTAGTATAAAACGAGAAAAGTTAAAACTTCACTTTCGAAATGACGAACCGTTTTACAAATAATAAGCTTATTTTAATGCTCACAAAACAAAATCACGTTGTTTTGTGAGAATATGAAACGCCAGCTATTATTAGTATACAATCGAACTCGTCATTGTTGAAGGATAATGATTTGTCTTTGTTTAAGAAGTATGATTTTTTTCCCTTTATTTGAAATATACAATTTATAACTGCAGGTAAAATAAGTGTATGAGAGATATCGTGCATTGATTAGTTTGATGAAACTTCCATAAGTGACACTTTATGTTTGTTTTTTTTTTCTTTTAAGTTCCCTCCAATTTATATACATTTTTAGTTTTCCATATGACATTTCATACGTTTGCTTAAAAATAGATGATTTTTTATTTAAATGTTAAATTGTAAACACAAATAATAATTATTAATAGAAATAATTAAATCACATGATTAAAATGTATAAATCTCTCGCTCTGTTATGTACCTAAAATTGAAAATTTGCTCGTTATGAATAAATATGCACATGCATATATATTATGTAAATAACTAAACGCTGTAAACGAAATTTAAAATTATTGTTATGCTAATGAAAGTTCTGCATTTAAAATAATATTAAATTAGTCAGAATATGGTGCATTCGTTTTTGTGATTCATAAATAATTCAATAAAACCATCATTATACAAACAAAAGTGGAAAAAAATACCATGAAGGTACCTTGAAGTCATTAATGTTATTTCACAAAGCATAGAAATTGTTGTATGGTCACGATAATGTGTTTGTAACCATACGTCCTATATGAGCTATCCTAAGGTTCAATATAGCGATATTATAAATACGTATACAATTTATAGATATATAGATACCATACTACGTTACCATATACACTATTTTATTGTGACAAAAAAAAAAATTAAATTACTTTTATATATTATTATGAATTTGGGTAACCGAAAAAAATATAATATCTTATAATTTTATAAATTTTAAAATGCAGTTACCGCCAACAGTTAGCGATAAGTTATCGTCAACACGAAGAGTACTAATTTTTGATTGCTAATTTTTCTCACATTTATACTATTATCGGCATGTTTTCTTAAACAGGCGTTTAATTTATATTGAATTCACAATATAAATCAATTTTGTTTCACATAAGTATAATGTATGCTCATTTTATGGCAATGAAAAAACTATTTACATTTTTAAAATTTTTTTTTTTTGAAAAATAATAAATTTTAATACTGCAATAGGTATGTATAATGTAGTTACTAATTACTAAACAGATATAATGTGTTTTATAATTTTATATGTAGGTATTTTAGGTTACCTAAAATAGGTGTACCCGTAGGTGTACCCTCATCACTCGTGTAACACGTTGTATGGTTTTTTTTAATTATTTTTAGATTGTTTTTTTATCGTCATATTATTTAGTTTATTTGTTCTTGAAAATGATTATTAATTAGAGTTTGCGCTAGTCTTATCGATTTAAATATCGTTTTTAATAATCGTTGTGAACATTTTATAGTTATACGCAAATATTTACTGATAAATTATTGGGCCATAATATAATAATATGGAACAGGTAGACAATATCATTTTACCGTCGTCACTACGTCGTACGCGTCTAATTGGCCGTGATAAGTGGGTGGGTAATAATAGTTGCCAAACGTTATGGATTTATGTTCTTAGAAAATTCCGCCTCACAGTTAGATTTAAAAAACTCCGTACCTATACATAATATAATACATAATATTATATAGACGTTTTCGGAACAGACGAGGCTTCACTCATCGTATTATCGCTGATACGAATCCGATCGTTTAAGGATATACGCGCGTATTATTATAGCGGGCAACAACAACACATAATATATCATCGCGATACCGTAACGACGCGACGTGTCGTGTAAATTTCGTTCCTATTGTTATCGCTATTTTCTTGTTCTGCAAAAATTATATTATTACAACGACCGGTGCGCAGCGGTTTTCCGCCGAGAAACCGAAACAGCGTAATGCGCGTAAACTGTCTCGGTCGGGGTGGACGGACGGGCGCCCTTCCACACCACCACCACCACCACCCATCCACCGCCACCCACAAAACACCAGACGTATTATATTCTCGAAAACGTATAAAAGACGAACGGCGGTGGTGTTATATAGTTGGCATATTATATATAGGTAGGTATATGTACTCGTCGGCGAACACCCCAAGCATATATATATATTGTATATTATTATATTGTAAAGAATTCGTGTACAATATAGGTGAGTAGTATAATACAGGGTGGTTTACCGCAATCTCGCGCTGTTTTATAATATCTTTTTTACGGTAATTATTACAATCATTATGTGCAGGAAAATGCGGAACGATTGTCGCAAACAACCGCGTTCTATAATAATATTTTCAAATATTTAGATTTTTTTTATACTATTTTAAAGAGACAGTGTCTGACAGACAATTCTTTTTCCCGAACGACAACCACCGTTTTTTACATTAAACCACCGTGAAGATGATTTTTATTTATTTTTTTTTGAAAGCTTTAATATTATAATATCTGACATTGAAATTTGAATATGACTGTACCTAGTTATTGAGTTATAAACGGTTACACGGAAAAAAAATACTATAATATTATAGTTAAACAAATTATAGTAAATATAACTATTTAATAGGTAAAATAACTAAAATGATTTACTTATTATTACTATATGAATATAGTTATTAGTTATGGTTGGATTTACTATATTCTATAGTTTATGCAGTTTTTAATGTTTGAATTAACTAAAAGATATACTTATTAAAATAGCATATTTCAGTTCGAATAACTATAATAACTTGGTTATAATATTTTAGCAAATCTGATTAATCTTATAGCTATCCCTATAGCAATTATAATGCACAGTCAATCCTACTATTTTTATAGTACAAACAACTGTTTTTTTTTTCCGTGTATACGTAATAGATATAAAATTGGACCGAATAATATCTAGGCCAGTAATCATTATATTACTCGGGAAATGTATACAAATTATAAAATGCCAATTTTTGATGGCTTTAATTTTCGTATCATGATATTTCAAAACACTGTAATTAAGCATATCTACGTAAAATGTTAAAAAAAAAGAATTTCAATAAATTCATAAAGCAAAAGAATGAAATGGGGTTGCGCGTGCTTTGTGAATCACCCCGTATATAGCAGAGTGCCCATAGTTTTATGGTTCGCACGCATCGTAGAATAAGTACTCAGAGTTAGGTAGGTACTCGTAACACTGAAAGACCTCTTATTATAATAATACAATATAAATTATAATATATTCGCGCTACAATGTAATATGCGTTTTTAAAACAATAAATAACGCGACTGAAAAGAGAGATTGTGTGACTATAATAATATGGTCGAAAAAATGTTTTTTTATTTAAAAATATATCTTCATAAATACCTATGAGTGTGACGCGTATTTCTCGCCCTTTTTTTAATTTATCGATTTTTGTATACAGCTTTTTACATTATATAAAAAAATGAGTGAAATGAGATAAACGAATGTGTCATAAAAGTTAATCACGAGTTAATACGAACTATACATTTCGTATATAAAAGAATAAGTCCTCACTGACTGATTCATAATCGACGTACAGATAAAATTGTGATAGGTATAATTTACAATTTTCACAGTACTTTCGTACCACCGTGTTGTAGGGATGCACTAAGAAAGGATTTTGTGAAATTCTCATTTTAAAGAGGTGTGAGAGCACATGGATTTGTTGGCTCACGAAAAACGATTATTGTTTTGTTTACATAGGGTTGCCATTGGTTACAGAAAAAAAATAGTTATTATGATTGGATATAATTTCGTACCTGTATATTTTATAGTTGGTCAAAACCACCCAAATGAATGTGTCAAAAATCTGTGTAGTTTACATTTAACCGAGTTTAAGACGGGGTAAATCGGTTAATCCACGGGCATTTAATTTGTCACGGACAACGCCGTGCAGGATTAGTAGGCTAGTATATAGTATAAAAAATAAAAAATTACCCTCCTATTGTAATTTTAGACTTTTAAAAAAATAAGATTATTATAATAATATGTCGTAGGTACATATTATATAGTATTTAGATTTTTAGATGCATTTCGTATATTTTGTCGTTAATTAACCTGACGGTCGATTTATTATTTTGCCTGAAAAATTAATTTTATTTATGCTGGTACTTTAATATTATAATATACATATCATACAATATTCGTATACATATATTTAGGTAATACATAATATTATATTATTATTATACAATGTAAACGGATTTTATATACACACCACTGAATTGTATAGATTTTGTTTTCGGTTTAATTTGTGGAGGCTTATAGGGATATATATTTTTTTTTCAAATTCCTTATAATATTTGTATTGGAATACGTTGTTTTTGATTATACACAAGTATGAAGACGTGTGACTAGCCGATAAAATATATAACAAAACTCGGAATAAATATGATTTATATTCTGAGTAAGGGCTAGCCTGCGAGGTATAACAAGTCATTATTGGTTACACTCGACGTGTATTGTTGTTCGTTTTGTGTGTAATTACCTTTTCTGATAGATGAAGTGTTTCAAAAGTTTTATGTCTTTGGATCGAAAATATTGGATACATATGACATATGGTACATTTCACGGTAGGTGTATGTTTAAAAGTAATTTTTGGGAATTTTCCAGCTGGGAAAGCAACAGAAAAACTAGAACCGGACTCGGCCAAGAGGAAAACTTTTTGTACAATGTAACAACTTTTTAATTATCCATCGGAGACTTGAAATTTCAACCGATTAGTTATTTTTGAACCCATTTTATAAACGTGATTAACTTTTAAAATAATGTCAGCCATTTATTAAAATACCTACTCAATTAAATAATGTTCAACAATATTGATTTTTTTTTCGGTTCTTATTTCTTCAAATTTGCAAGTTAAAACCACAATAATAATGTGTTGTATTAATAATGATAAAATCAATAAAACAAAAAATAAAAATAATTTGACTTTCCATATTAATGTTATGTACCTATTGAGAATTTATTTTAGTGTAATTTTGTTTTATAATTATGTATAATTTTATAATATATTAAATAATGATAATTATGATTTTTTTTTTAGTTACTCACGTATAATAAACAAAATTTGAATTTATGTACTTAACCATAATTTTATTTTTGGATTGCATACTATTATAACATAATAATATCCCATACAACAATAATATAAATATATTGACAGATATTTAGATTTTTTATCAAATGTTCAGTTTTTTCCATTTGACGACCCGATTTGTAAGTACCTACACAAGCTGAAAATACATATTATTTTATGTATTACTATAATATGTTCAATAATACATGTGGAAAATCTTTCCACATAAATTTTGTTTATGAGCACACAACATCCTAAAAACGTCATATAAACACTATTGTAAATTGAGCTCAGAAATATTTTTTGTAATAAGATTATTTATCATTTTTTTTTTTTATTCAAAATAATAATAGTGCAACTATTATTGTTCGTCCTTGGACTGAGCGAAGCGAGACAGTGACACACATACAGGACATTGCTCATATTAACTAATACGTAAGTTGCACGATTGTTTTATCTTTTCAGTTAAATCTTTTGCTATAGGCAGAATAATTTTAATCATTGGATTCAGAACTAATTTGTTGATCGAGCTTTCTGAAACAAATAAAAACTAGGCTACGAAAAAAAAAAAACCTTAAAACGTAACTGGACTGTAAGTAGCCAAATATGAAAATAATGCGAAATAGTCTTCTATCGAATTCGGTATTATGTAATTTAAAATACGAATATGGAAATAATTCCAGAAACTGAACACTTTTGATAAAATATACAGATATTATACTTACCAGGAACATGAAATAAAATGATGCTGCTTCTTGCGTATTATGATCATGATATGCAAAAATATTAAGCACACACCGGAAGAATAAAATAAAAGTGTTATTGTACCGGCAAATCCACATGGATTTGTCACCTATATTTTACTCCTCAGCTTATCGTTGAAACGTTCTAAATTTAAAGTTACAATGGGAAAGAAAAAAATTGGCCACAGTCCAGAAAGCTAGACATTATATGCTTAATGTGGCTTATGGGGATTCCACTGATTCTCGTATATTTTATTAGCCCCAAGAGCCCAATTTTGAATTGTACCATACAAACTAAAATTCAGCTTTAATAATATAAATATAATATGTGTACCTATTGAAACGATTTCTCCATTCGTATTTTAGTTGCTTTAAACATTTTAGTAATAAACATTTTAGTGTAAACGACGGAAAACATTTTAGTAAGTATTATAAATACGGCATAATATCAAACTTTATGTAACTTACATGTAATAATTTATACTTTTGATACATTTATAAACGCCACATCCATTTATCGAAATCTATTTTTTCAAGAACTGAACGTCCAGAAAGTGAAATTAATCTAGATTGTGGTTTTTAAATACAAAATATGGACATCTATCTCATGAAATGAAAAAAACAATACTTAGTGTAATTTTTGTAAGTTATTTAAACTAAACATTTCTATATTGTTTTATGAACAAAAATTGAACAATATAAGCTATATTTTATTTAATTATTATTTATTTTAAGTCATAAACCATTTTGTAATTTTGACATTATCTACTTGTACTGACTAACTTACTATATGAACATAATGAATGAATTTGAATACAAACGATATTATTAAACATTAAACAATTATATTATGTCGTCATATTTTTTTTATATTTTTCTATCTTATTATTTTTATTTTGCTAAACTATTGATTATGACACAGACTATTATATATCATGTTCTTTTTAAAACATCACATCCACTTAACTGTCAAGGAGTATTTGCTTTACAAAGGCAAGACAAGAGTCTAGTTATCCTGATTTTTTTTTAATAATGTCATCCACTGAATATTTTAAATTCAACAAATTGAGTTATTATTGAAAAGTTATTCGTCAATTAGGTATGCTATTAAAAATAAATTAAAACCATCGTAAATGGAATTGAACTTGAAGAGAAATTAAAGCAATAGAGTAAAACTAAGGTTAAAAATAGAACGAAGTTATAACATATTTTTAAATCTTAATTAAAACGTGTTTTAACTGGAAACAAAATAATTAATGACTATTTTAAAATTAATCAATGCGTTGTATTATGATATGAGGTATCAACAGTTTATTGGGCGCCAAGAAATAAACCAAACGTAAAGTGTGATCATTTAACAAAAACTTGGAACAAAATATGGTTTATTTATAGGATGGTTAAGCAGTGAATGTTTGAAAAATTCAAGAAATTAATTAATCATAACCGATAATATAAATGTAAAATTTTCAGCGAAATGTTTTAGAACATTTATGAGGGCAAGGGTATTTGTTATACTAATTTAAGGAAAAAACTCCTTGTCAACAAGTGGGTGTGTATATTTAATAAACAAAAATGTTGTATATTTCAATATATTATGTATATTTTTCTTTAAAATTTACCACCTGGTTGGACTTCTAATTAATGAAAAAAATTGATTCCACTAAGTGGATGCGGCATAATATGCATTTATTATATCACTAATGTATGCTGCATCTTCATTTTCGAAGAATAAATATGTTTCTTACTTTTTTTGCTCTGGTTTTTTGAATAACAATATGTAATACAAAATAAGAATAATATATATTAAAAAATATAAATACATCCCATCACAGTAGTGTTTAGGTACTGGAAAAAAACAAATTCAGCAGTGAAAGAGGTTTTTTGTATAAAAACGATTGTTGAAGTATACTATATAAATTCAACTTCTGCGCAGATTCCTAAAATATAATGTTAAAAAAGAAGCAGCAAATGTGGTTCACTTGCTATTTTCAAACATAATATCTTAAATATTTAATTTACTCAAACAAATTTATCCGACGTAATATTTTCTAGATGGTAAAATATTCTTTGGAATAAGATTAAATTTAATTTTTCTGATGACTTTTTGGTATGGCATAAAAAAAAATAACATTAAGTTAACAATTTCAACTTTTTTTAAAAAGTGTTATTACCTGTTTACTGTTTAGTAATATTTTAATATTTTTTTGATTTGTTTAGTTTTACGGTTGTATTTATTCTTATTTTAAACTATCATAAATATTAATAATTGTTTATATATTATTATTATTCAACAACATAATATTCATTAATGTAGTTTTCTTATGGAACTTATGTTAACCAGATTACTGACAGTGACAACAAATAACTCTCAAAATGAAATTGCCACTGTGTATTATTTTATAACATTCGAGGGGCTAAGTAAATTAGCACCTAAGTGCTATCTCGTGGTTGGCGAGTTTGATATTCTGAAAAAGTGAAAAAGTACGTGTACTGGTAAAAATATTGTTCCAAATATGAAAAATTCTGAAAGCTAGCGAAATTTATACAGAAAAAAAACACAATGATAATAATATAAAAAACAGACGTTGATAAAATAAGTTTTTTGTACAATACATATTAATATAATATGTCAGCAACATTAACTGCAATTGGAGAACGAAAGAAACAGAAGAAAAAATGCCTGATGAAACAAAGAGAAACACTATCAACTTCAATATACTCCAAAGTATATAATATTTCATACTTTTCGTACCGAATACTATTTAGGTTTTGAATTGTTTTCAGAACTCTTGATTAGGTTCTTTTGAACATTTAACATTCAACTGATTTCTATGAACAGTTATTTTTGACTAAGATTGCACAAACGAAACGAGAAAGTCCAAGAAACCGACTGGAAACAGTCAAAGCAATCAATCGATAATTAATTATCTAGTCATGAAACTATCAGCTGAACTGTCGTACCTATTTCAGCAGACATCTAATCGACATAAGATACAATAAACTCAAACTTTTTAGTGATTCATTGAGATTCAAAATATCTCAACAGTCTCACCAGACCAGAACAATTTGACAGATTAATGGCTATTTGCTGGTCGCTAATGCCTAAAAGTATGCTTTTTTCAATTACTATGATTTATCATTGAATTACAATTTGATAAATTCGCTACAATCTCACAATAATTGCCAACTACTCCATGACGAGGTACACTCAAAAAATCCTATACGGAAGAGCGAATTCAACGATTTTCTCAATTTAACTAAAGTGCTGAATAGGGAAACAATAACTTTAAGATGAATAATGAAAGTTTAATTATTCTATGATATTAAAACTTGTACAAGTATATTATGATAAAATTATTATCACTGAATGGTAAACTTAACACGTTTTCTGGTGATCGTGATAAGTGATATGACAAGCTTCCAAGAATTTTAATATCCATAAAAATAATATTATGTAAAATCTTTAGAAAAAAATTTTATAGTTATTAGTTTTAATATTATGTCATATATATTATATAGTATACAATTGCAAAATCTATCATTATTTTTATAAATATTTCAACGCCGTTTTTTCCCTAAAGTACATTGCGTGTACGTATTTCAAAATCTACTTTTTAAGTTTTTGAACTTTCTTGCTGCCTCAGAAATTATTTACTGAAGAAAAAAAAACATAATTTTAAAATCAATATCTTCGTCGCTCCGAACAGAATTTGTTTTTTCCGAAGTTTTAATGACATCATTATCGTCTAGACGTTAAAGGGTAAACTACTACTTAACTCTGTTCCAAACATTAATTATAAAATATAATAACTGTTCAAGTGTATATTCTCTATTAATATTCAGTTGTCTAAGTAGACCTATAAAATAATAAGTAGGCACTTTAAAAAAATAGATGTAACTATCTAGTGCGTTCTGCCGGTCTGTCTTTACTACGGAGTACTCTCCATTACTATGCTTACTTATTTTACTGCATATTAATGATCAGAAAAGTGATGGTATTGTAGTCGAGATCCGAAAGGATATATAATTTTCAAGTGTAAAATGTTGTTTTTACAGTCCATAACGTATAGCATAAACACTAAGCAGTAAACACATTACAAACGATTTGACTACTGTAGCAGACGTCTTAACCACCATAAAAATATTATTTTAACACAAAACTCGCATCTAATTACAGTTCTGGAAATCCACGAAAAAGAGAAAATATATATAATATAAAATATAAAATATATTATACCATACACTTTAAAAATATGGAAATGACTGCTACCAGAATAAAATAAAACAAAAATTATATATCATATACCAGTCGGGCAGTGATTGGCATTGGGCATAAAATATATAATAGTAATAATAACTAAGGTTGTCTACTGCAGGGAGGCGTCTTTGATTATTCGGTTTTTTGAATAATTCAATTTCAGTGATCTATCGTTGTATGTGCATTAAAATATAAAATTGTATATTATACAAATGTTTATGAAACACTGTGAAATAAATATTGAGTTAAAAAAGGAAAGTTTAAAAACGCTTATTGGATGTATAAAGTTTTTATTTTGTATTATTTTGTTTTTATATTACATTTGAGGGATTATCGCGAAAAAAAACATTTCAAAGATTGTAACTTATGTTTTGTTGGTAAATCCATCACAGGCAGACGCGACGCTGATATTTATTAAGTGCCTATACCAGAGTTGTAATTAATATTGTATAAGTCGATTTTTTCTATTAGTATTTCATTAATGAAATGAAAAGGAAAATTAAGAAAATATGACGTTTTCCATGATCTATAACGACGTATATTTTCACTGAAAATAGTTCTATATCATTTGAGTCAATGGCGTTAACTCAAATTTCGAAAACTTGTTTTGACAATTGTTTTTCATTATTATTTAATTTATAAACAGTTGGTTAAATAATTGCAAATAAAATAAAATAATCACACTCCACTACTCCAGTTTAATTTTTAAAGCCAATTATGTTTTTGGTAATTTGTTTTAATAACGCGTCTTAAGGTCCTACGAGCGTGAAAAGTGGTGTAGTTAAATTTTAAATGGTTTAAGTGACTTGAAGTGTTTGGAATACAATTTTACAACAATAAGGTCCATTGAATTGTATAGTAAATATAATACTACAATACTATAAAATATAAATAGATTTATGAGTAAAACATTCAATTTTTTTTCTATATTTAATACAATAACTTTCAATTTCTGATGCTCATCTTTCATGAGGTACTTATGTCAGGTCCAAAATCAGTGTTAGTAAAAATTAAAATATGTATTTAGATTTCTTTATCCACTTAAATATTATTTTTTAAGATAAAACAAACCATATAATTTTCTAATTTTTTTTTCAAATAATTTCTAATTAGCGGCTGCTTTTAATCAAAATATTATATAATTTTAACTAAATGTAATAATTATAATATATTTACTATAAAATATTTTTTTTTCCTGCCATAATTTTATTTTGTGGTTATCTATAGTATGTTATTAAATTGACTATTATCCAATTATTTATTAGGTAAAGCATAATCATCTTAACATCTAGACATTGATATAAAAAAAAAGAGAATGGAGGGTGGGTTATGGGCTATGGCTGCTGATGAGATCAAAATCGGCCGAATGGGGGTTGGAGCATTGAAACCACAACGAAAAAAAAACGTGTATATTTTGACCTAGATTCTTTCTAAGAACATCCTTATTTCTTATTTCATATTCTAAAGTGAAAGATCTTTCTGAGAATTTTTTTAATTTTGATTTTCACAAAGTAAGTATACATAGATAAGATACTATTGATAAGGTTGGAAGTAATAAGTAAATAAGACTTATTTTTGCAGTCATTAAACTCAAATATAATAAAAATATAAGTTATTGTTTCCATAAGTATAATATAATATATAGGTATAAAGATTCAAAATTGTTATCTTGAAGCTAAAATAAGGCAACGAAAAAACGTAAGTATATTAACTGTAAACATTTATAAACAGCAATATTTACTTCATGTAAATAGATAAGTATTAATGTTATATTCATATTAATGGTGACTTGCGGAAAAGTGATATTTAAATTTAAATATTGGAGTCCAAACGAGAAATTAATTGTACTTATTAGTTAATTAATTTTTCAATAGTGTATTTTTTCATAAATATACTGTTTGCGTCATTCTAAGTAATCATAAAATGTCATTTAATAATATCGTCTATATTATATTTTATTGACAATTTAATTAAAATCGGTAATTGTCATTAATTGTGAAATTGAATTAATAACTTTTATAACGCATACCTATATCATTTGAAAATAATTATTTTAATGCAACCGCAAACATTATATTTTTTGGATGAACTAAATTAAAAATTTAATTTATTGTTCTATCAACGTTGTATCATGTATACTCATTGTTCAGTTTTAATTACTCTAAGTACCCGAAAACTAACTTGTATAAATTAAATTAAATTAAATTGTAAATATTATCATAATAATATGAAGTTTTGTCATGAAATGAAATGATGTGGCACGTAAAAAAATAGGTAGGCACTCAAATCGATTGAATGGCAATTTGTTGTAGTTACCTATTGTTACTGTATAATGTATACATATATCTTATACCTATAAATTAATACCTATTATTCGGCTATACATATATACCTACTCTTTCTGGGAATATTTTGTTTTAATTACTAACATTTTCCGAGTTCAAGGCTGGTAATTGAATTACTTTTGTCGCATTAATTTTATAGTGTTAACGTCTCTTTTAGTCTTTGAATTCAGTTTAAACAACAGAGTTACGGTGAAAACAAACATTTTTTGTTGTACCTCAAAATCTCCCAAATTGATAACGCCATTTGTTCAGGTGCGTTCTTTGAAGACAGCAGAAAATAATCTAGTTTGGAAAACTTCTGTGTGCATTCTACGGTTTTATTCTCGTAATCTTTCCACCAAACGTAATTATAAGTTATATGCCTCGGTTTTCCAAGACAGAACTATTTAAAAACCGAATGAATATAATTTAATATTATGAATTTAACTTGGTCATATAAAACTATAATAGTCTGAATATCATCTAATCATCCTGCGCAAAACTTCCGTCGTAACAAAAGTGAATAAAAATATATATATTAAATAAGTTAGGAAAGCTCACTCTGCGTCCGGTGCTCGTGTTAATTGCCCGGTTTCTAAACGTATTTTAATATAATGCAATAAACTATAGTTCCATATACATTTTTAATACCATTTGAAAAATATATTCGGGAACATTTATAATATTTTGAGACTTATTTTTAAATACTGGCTAGTACCTATGCATTTATTTTGAATGGAACCGTGATCATAAGATTTTAGTACAAACACTCGTAACCATGAACTGGTGACTAAGGCTGACTAACAAACGGATGGACAGGCACCTAAAACATAATCAAGCGTTGATAGCATTATTTTTTATAATTATATACATTTTTAAACTAAATGACAGATAATAACAGTACATAACATAATATCGTATTCGAATTATTTTTACTGTTATTACATGCAATTTAATATATTATATTTTTGACTAGTAAACTATTTACTATAGGAATGCTAAAAACAGTATTAGAAGAGGCGTCATAATTTATCATTATACCTAAAATGATGCAGTTAATAATATTTATTTTATCAAATAGGTAACACCAAAAGCAGAATGTTATCAATCTTTATTGTAATGCTTTAGTGTTCTAAATATTAATAAACCGAGCGGTAATCGTTTTAGCACAATTTTTAATGGTTTCACTTTATTTTACAATATATAAATCACAATTACATGCTCAATACATTAATCGCATATTACACGTACCTACCAACTATATACTATTTATCCAGAATCTCCACTCATTAGTCATTATTATTAAATTTAGGTGTTGCGTGATTTGTAAATTATGTATATAATATCATTGTTATGACGTATGGCCAATGTATAGACCTATGTATTGTGTTACTTACATTAGAGGCAATAAAATCTAATGGGTAAATTGTTTACATCGCGTTAACATTTCTGTACAAAGATATTTCGAGCATTATCGTCCTGCTTCGTATCGAGAAGTCGGACGAGAACAGTTGTTTACTTGTAAATAATGATAAATATTTTATTTTTATTATGATAATAATATTATAATTCAATTGAATTCGAAAGTACCGAAAATATATCCGTTTAAAATGCAATAATAAACTACCCAACAACCGTTTAAATCGTTCCATTTATTTTTAATTTATGTGTATTATATTATTATTATGATGTTGATAATGGTTGTTGAAGGTCTTTAGGTGGTTTTAACTGTAATATCGTAACAGACGCAAAATTGCTCGTATTGTTTAATAATACCTACTTTATTCTTCAAAAACTCCCGCAGGCCAAATCAACGAGGATCATTCGTGTTTATCTTCAAACCAAATAAACGCTTATTTGTCTACAGTTTTATGAAACATACAAATATTTGAATTGGAATGGTAAAGAAAATATTGCTGAAAACGTAGGTAGGCATGTACTTACATGTGCACTTCATATAAGTGAGTATAATGGTGTAAGTAAAATAAAAGTTAGATACAATATTTTTATAAAAATGTAATCAGATTCCTATTATCAAAGTTTTATTTTATTTTATTATTACCGTCTTAAAACTAGATAATATTAAAGGAATTTTAAATTTTCTTCATAACTAGCTACTAAGAGATAAAAAAAATGAGCATATATTTTCTGAAACTATCAAAATATATGATAGGTATCATTATAGGTATAATATGATAAGTAATAAATAGGTTCTATAAATGATTGCTCGTAATTTTTGAACAATAATTATATGTCCAAATGTGTTTAATTCAAACAAGGTATGATGTATATGAAATGAGATCAGTTTATGTTTTCCAAACCACCACAATAGGTGACATAGACCGTTGTCGAAACGTTTCACAACGGTTATCAATTATCATTATATTATAGCTGATTACCGTGTTATACAGTAAAATATCGTATGTATAGTTACCACGTCGTTGTCGCGTGTTGAATGAATAAATGGCTTCGAAGTAACCACTTTGGTTCCAGTGTAAACACATCGTACTTTGGCTCTCTACGTTTATTAGACTTCCGACGTCTTGAAAGCAGTTGACGAGGTTGGGTTACAGAACTGCGGTCGTGTTGACACGGACGGTCGGCTGTTTCAATACCTCTCTCTAACGCGGAATCGTTTCAGGTGTTATGCATATACCTACGCGGTACAATAGCCGTCCATATTGGATTGATAACAAATATATATGCAGACACCTGTTCTCGGTTGATAGCTCAGACTTAGAGAGCGCGTCCAATTAGTGAGTCGGTATAGCGAGAATACTTCTTGTGGATTTAATTCGCCTTTCGTTTCGACGTGTCCGGAGAGAGATGACTACCCACCCACACTCCGATTAAAGCGGGAGTCTGAGTGCACGTTCAAACTTCAATTAGCAATATTACTTTTCGTTTTAAATTTTAAAAACATGTATACTAACAGATTCTTTTTGTAACGTGCCGTTCGTCTGAATTCCTACAATATAATCAGTATCGCGTATATAATAATCCAAAACTAGAAAATGTTTTCGTGAATATTACAACAATAATATTATGACGTACCGCGCACTTTATGACATTATCACAGATAATAAAATTATAGGTATTAAACTTCTTTTAGTGGAAAAAAATAAAATACATTTTACTGCTCTTGCGCGTCCACCGGTCAATGGTTGTCTTTTTAAAACCATTACAAAATATATTATATACCTACATAATATGTGATATAGGTTATAGGATTAGGATATACGTTTATACGTACCTATATGGAGAATAACAATAATTTGTAAAACGCGTCTATTTTATCACTGTTATATTTTATTTTTCCACCTTTCGCCGTTCGTAAACGAATTGCTTTCATCTGCAGATCAGAAATACCCTATTCGTTTTTAAAACCAACCTTGACCTGAGACTTTTTATGAACGTCATTGTGTTACTGCGCTATTCACTTTCAACAAAGTCTTTAAGTTTTTGTGGGGCGAAATAGCTTTAAAGTTTCTAGGGATTATTGGCGAAGCGAGAAAATAAAATATATTATATATAAATTACAAAACCGTAACAGAACGACGTTGATAATAGTATCCTGAACATGTTGCGGTATTTGTAGTATGTACAAACCACGGGCTTTCGGAAGGTCGAGTCTCCGTTGTGAAAATATCGCGTGCCGATAAAACAGGTAAATAAAATGAACTACATGCGTAGGTATATACATTCGAAAACATCATCATAATAATATGTAGTTTATACATGTTTGATATATTTTTTTTTTTTAGTTAGGGCATATTTCAAAGAAAGTCGCATATTTGTTTGCATATTTTAATGATTTTTCGAGTCAGCCGCGACCGTACCTACCTGAATTCTGATGGTTTATGTGCGTGTATGTATATTATTATATATCGTACGCAAATTGATAATTCATATTTTTACATATTATCATCTTGATAAAGCGCATCGAAGTTCAAGAGTGCCTTCTCGACTAAGTATTTTGACGTTACGTAATATACAACACTACAACCACTCAAGAAAAAATGGTGAAGTTGTTGTTGCCAAATGAACGGGTGAGTGGAAATCGTAATGACAATCGTGAAAAATCTGTCAGGTGAATTTTATGGATAACAAAATAATCAAATATTTTCTGAATAATTATATTAAGTTAGGTTTATGGCGTCACCCAAAGTAGGTACCTCCAATGAAAGTTCTCTTCGTTCACCCACGATCAGCCAAACATCCATCGTACGTTTACAGTTATTGTAAAGAAAAAATATTTCATAGATTGCGTTACATATAAGTATATAACTTACAGTTTAAAATCAAAAATGTTAAGTACTACCTATATCGTGAATCGCTCACGTTTAAATGTGTTGTATACAACTATATTTAAACAAAACATATTTTCAATAATACCTACTAATTTGTTTTAAAATAATTCAATTATATAATCATTAATCAGTAATCACTATTTCGTTTTCTTATATTTTTTACTGTGAGCGTTTAATTAATAACTCAGAATAAGCTTAAATTATATTTAAGTACGGCATCATTTTGCTGTTTTTAATTCCGAGAAGAGCGAGGTATGTATTGGTTTTACAATGATATGGATTTTCTTTTGTTTCTAACGACAGTGTTTAGAGACTTGACATTTCCACCAAATATTTATATTAGAATTTTCTCTGGTATTCCTATGACAATCGAAATAGTTTAGCTCTATTTGAGCTATTCTTGGACATTTTATATGTTGGTATTTTTTTTAGTTCTTTTTCCAATTTATATCGATGAAAGTTACAAAAGTTCAAATTTAACACTTTGACACAATGACCTACGGTGTATACTTAATGACACAGTGCACACAAAACTACAGCATAGCGAGTTCACCAGTTTATTGTTTAATACGAGTAATATTTTAATATTTAATACTAAAAAACTGTTTCTCCGTTTATATGGATTTATAATAATATGTTTACCGTATTTCAATATTAAATCACTGATGTAACAATGCAAAGTGTTGCACAGTCATATTGTTTTGTAAATACTTTTATCGATATTAATTGTACGATAACTGTAATAATATTACCTAAAATTAATATTACAAAGGTATTCCGTTTCAAGTAAATAAAAACTTTTTATTAGTTTTTGAATAAAACGAAATACGTGTAGTTGTGTACGAGTGTACGACTTATTTCAAAAGATTTATATTCTAAATTTTACTAATATACATAAGCGAATAATAAAAAATAACAATTATTGTAGTTCCACGAATAGATTTTATTCTTTACTAGTGAATTTTCTTATGGTTGTGTTTTTTCATTCCCAGAAACACGGCTATAGCAATATTTCAATATATAAAATTGTCTTTTTTAGTTTAATAAAAATATATAATATCGGATAACAACATTTTTTGATATACGCATGGCTTGCTAGAAAAGTATTATTGTGTTATTTAATATTTCCATTATCTTATTATCCATTTCTTTGAACTGTGTGAATCTTCTGGCTATTTGTAATGTATCGTACTAGCAAACGACCAACCATTAAACTATATTAAGTAGAAATAATACAAATAATAATAATAATAATAATAATAATAACAATAACGATGATAAAGTAGACAATTTCGTTTATCTTTTCGCGACTTTTTAGACGACGACAAAGTTTTAAAATTGAACTAGCCTCATTGTATTTTGTTTAAATTCTACCGTCTAATCTTCTGTTTTATGAATGAAACGCAATTATGTATAAAATAATTTAATTTCAAATGCACATTGAAATAACACAATAAACTTTATTTAAATTACATAGTTCCTACATATGCCCATTTAACGAACGTAATTCATAAAATTACGAAAAAGCTTTCCATAATATATTATTACATATGTAGGAATAAAACGTGTTACGATAACGATAACTGGAAACGCTCAATACCCAATGAAAAGTATTGTTAAATTTTGACCACGAATCTCATAATTGTTCATCAAGGTACTGAATTATACTATTTATGCTTTTGTTTTGTTTTTAACTACTTTTTTTGTGCATATGCGGTGTGTCTTTTTTAATTGAAAACTACCCATTTTCGCTAAAAATTATTTTTCTTTTGTTTTTTCATCATAAATTATTGTAGTAATAAAACCGACTTTCTATAAATTAAAAATGGCCGAGTTACAGCACTCTTAGAGCCTAGATTTGATTTGCATGACGTGCGATAATATAATATTACGTATATCGTGTGAAATTATTTTTATGAATTAGTCATTATTTTTTAACAGGCTGTGAATGATTTCCCAATTTTCTCCAATATTCCTCGTTTTGATTATGATACATGCTTGCTATGATTGTAAAGAACATAACTATGGTGGTAAGCTAATATTCTGTTTTTAAGAGTCTGTTAGATCATAAATAGAAAATCAAATATGATGAGGTTAAATATCCAAGGTAAAAATAATAAATTGTGGTCCAACCACCTGACTAAAAATTTGTCATATTGTTATTTCGAGAGAACTCGTAGTTATCGTACTCGTATAGGGAGGTATGCACTAAATAAATGTAGTATGTTCTATCTTTGTATGATTATTGATTCTGTCTCTTTCCTGAGGAACTCCGCTGTACCTAATTTTTGTTATTATGTTCTAAGGTTTTGTTATAAAATTTTGAATTTTGTACATAATTAGCATACTGCCCATTATAATAATATTACGATACAAATTATATCGTATTTCGAGCGTTCCCTGTATTTGAAATAAAAACTGTTTAAAATGTATAATAAAGATTTACTTTTCAGTTACCATTCATGCACGAAGAGTTTATTAATATAGCAGGTACATGGTATGCGATTTGAACTATGAATTGATCAGTTCGCAAGACCTTACTAAATTTATTGTCAAAATTAATTTATACATTAATATTAAATCGATTGTTCATATTCGTTCTTATAATAATAATATATTGTGTGTTCAAAACAATTAGGTATACACATAACAGTGGAATACTATTTTATTTACCTGGCGCACAGCTTGTATAGCTTTTATTATTTAAACTTATTGTTTTACCCGGGTCACTAGTGTTACCCTATCACTGCACAGATATTGTGATCGTTCTGATATTAATTTTTATCGCTATAATATGCAGTCGAATATCCACGTCGGAACATGGAAATCGTGAAATGTAAATTTTAATTTGAATACCTAGTCACGATAATATAGATCGTATATAGAAGAATCAAAAAATATTCTTCGGTGTCTCGGTATGGACCAGTGGTTTTCAACAATTTTTTTAAACACGGCACACTGCTCTTCACAAAAATATGTTCACGGCACACGATACGGCCACGGAGACAATATTTTTCCTCTTCAACAAAGACCTTTTTCTATTTTTCTTTTGTTACACCAAATTAGATAAACAAAGTTTCATTTTACATGACTTATTGTATGCCATGTAACACCGGTAGAAAATCACTGGTAGATAAACTATAATAGGCAATAATAATATATTGAGTGAGAATATTGACGGTTTAATCGATATCGGCGGCGTGAAAAGCAGAGATGCGTCGATGATCGGCAGACATAATATAGATATTATTGTTGTTGTCTTATAGGTACGTCTTACCTAACTGTATATTATAATGTTTGATGTAATATATCATATTGTACCTATCTTGAAAAGATTAATTTTGTGACAGACAAAACTGCTTCCGGTTAATAAACAAAAATCGAATTAATTCTCGCGTAACGCGAACAATCGTCGAATATAACGTTTAATTGGAATTTCTGAGAACGGTATATAACACGTATACCGCGTATAATATATTACGTGCAATAATCGTGACCACGCGCGCGGTTGTTAAAATATAGCTACCGTGACAAGATATATATTTAACTGTCGACAATTTTTAATTACGATAATTAGCACCCGGCCTTATGCGTGAATGCATTCGTTTCAACTTACTTTAAAAACTTTAGATATTCCTATACGTACTCTAAATTTAATTATTTTAAATGCACGAGTCCAAAAATATATGAACTACGCATTGGTGTATATCAAATAACATATAAAAAAGTCGAGCACATCATAAACATTTAAGAAAAGAGTTAAAAAAATAAATTTAGAAGTTTTTAAAAATATGCGGGGTCATTCTGCGGAGGAAACGACAAAAGATTTCAAAGTAAAATTGTAAACCCTATTTTATGACTTCTCGTATTGACGTTCATTACGGGTTAAGATAATTAATATTAATATTTTGGAAGTATAAGTGTGTACAACCTAGAGAAAATTTATAGTTTATTATGTATTCAATTCATCGTAGGTGTCAATTATTTCTTTTTAAATAATGAATAATTTTGTAAACATTGAATATACATAAATTAATATATTATATTACTATCATTATGCCTTTATTATTTTTAAAGTGAACTGCATTTTATCCGACGTATTATTATTATTATCGATTATAAAATATAAATTACCAAATTGAATTTCACACGTTTTGTATTTTGCACTGTATATTTTTTAAATTTTGTTCGTGTACAATATGTGAGCATATAATATTTCGCAAGTATTCTTCTTTTATTGGATTCGAAACCGGGCCATAATAAATAACGATGGTCGTGATTCGTGGTCATTACCTATTGTGTCCGGAATATTATCATTGTATTGTGCACCGGCGGCATCATGACCACGTTGTAGGTGGGTAGGTATATTAATCGAAGCACACCACAGACGGCGGCGACCGCGTTCAATAATAATAATAATAATATACCTCTACCTCGCACGGACCCCACCGAGATATTCTTCTGCACAGCCATTATAATTATCACGGCGATCGCAATTAACGACGGTTCGTCGATATAGATAAAATTATATATATCATAATGGCATTATTATTATTAAACCTCGCAAAACGGTGTCTCGCCAGCGAAACGGATGTGCCAGTTCATCGGCAATCTGCAGAGGTGATGCGGTAACCGTGTTGAATATTCATCGACCTTCCACCCGATTACGTTGTACGGTATTAAACCACCTCCACCCTCACCCCCACGATTGACGCCCGCCGGCCGATGTTATATTCAATTTCGTGTCTAACAAGAGGCGGCCTGTACGCAATAATATAATATAATATTATTATTATACCTACGTGGGTTATCGGTATATCTATATAGCAACTACATGGCCGCCGCAGTGTGTGTCTGACCAGATATTATATAATATATTGTCCACCGAGACATCACATCGTTATTATTATTTACCCGCCATAATCCCGAAAGAGATTTCGGATTGTTTCCATATGATAATATATTGTACGACATCGTATATCATGACGTCAATTATAAGGCGCTGGGATGCTGAAATCGAGTTTGACACGCGTCATTATTATTATTATTATATTATTTTACAAAATGTATTTACGAAAGTTGACAGTATATTTAATGAAAAAAATTAACTCTATTCGGTTAGATCTTAGCCGAATACATATTATTAAGTTATAAGTTAAAAGTCAATATTATACACATTATATTTAACTTTAAAGGGGGAAAAACATAATATATCTAATAAAGAACAATTTAACTTGACTCAGTAAAAAAAAAAGTTATAATAATTGATTACCACCATTGTCGCACAAAGTGACGTATTGATTGATAAACTTTTAATTATTTTCCAAATAAAAACTAAATATTTTGTAAAAAAATGGTAAAAAAAACCACTTCTTTTTTTATTACATACTGGCTGTAGTGGTTTATGCGATTAGTACACGTTGGGGTTAACTAAATTATTAAATCGATGAATATGTATTTGTTTATTTTAATTCAAAACCCTTTTTATACAACTTTATTAAACACTAAAAAAGATAACGAATTCGTTTTATACTTTAAGTCACCTACAGTTGTAAAACATATTTCTACAAACTTAATAATTTTAACGTAATTTTTTTTAATTTACTGGAAAAAACCAAGTTATTACAATATTATGAATGGATAATATCTATATTAACTAGTTGAGTTGTAAGTATTGATTAGAAAATTAATGTATAAGTAATAAAAAAAAAAAATTAAAAACGAACTTTTTAATTTGCAAATTGACTTATGACGGTATTTATTGCATTAAACTATTCGATGTAAACTGCACATTGTGTACAAAGAGACGATTAAACCGATTTTCCCGCCATATTGATTTGGTGTCTGAACATTGTAATACGGCTATTGTAATATTTAAATATAGATAAAGTTGTAGACGGGTATCTACACAAAGGTCTAAAAAAAAATAATAGTAATAATATCACAAAAATATATTGTTTAAATGATTTGTAACCTTTTAATATTAATTATGTTTTGTGAACGTGATTAGGTACAATAATTGTAACTTTACAATAATATAATATCTCAACTTTACAACTCTTATAACCTAACCTAACCCATTTAGTGTGCAATTATTATTGAATAGTAGCGGTATCTAAATATAGATATTAGGTATACCTATCTATATTATTTATATAGTTTAATCTAGGTGCTTAATTAATATTTGATCGAATTTCATACAGTGGCGTCATTGGGGGGGGGGGGGGGGGCAAGGTGGGCATTTGCCCCTGTCTGATTTTAAAAGCAGCCCTGTGGGCCGGTGTCCAGTTGTTGCCGTTTTACCATTATTATATTTTATTAGCGTAAAAACGTGCCTATAATAATATTTTTAGTCAAACATTTGCTGTCTGGGTATTTTATAATATTTTCAGAAAATATTATAGTATGTACTAAGAAATTATTGTCACAATGATACATTTTTACTAATTGATAGTTGGAATATATTTAGACGTATGCGGGGACGTACACATTGTATGTATGGGTATGTATTTATGTATGTTTGTTTGTGTGAGTGTGTTTTGTGAAGGAAAATTAACAATTAGTATCATAATCTCGTATAGTTTAATTTCTAAAATCTAAAATGATTACAAATTCTAAAAACAACAACCGATTGACGCTCTTATCATTGATCACGGACTTCATAACTTGCGACAGTCGTGTATGATTCAACTATTTTGCGTATTGTGTTAATTTAGTTGAGTACCTAAATTAAAATTAATTTTTTTCGTGACGCATGTTTACATTAATCTTTTAATTTGGGCAAAATATGATTTAAAAAAAATAGATGGGTGGTGTTAGGTGGTGCGACTAAAAATATAAAATTACCGCAAACTGCTCGAAAAGTATCGAAAATAATTTCTAACATGTTAATAAACAGACAAAACTTGAGCCGGTAATCAAGCAATAAAAAAAAAATATATTATAATTTAAGATAATATTAATTTGTAAATATATCATATACTTATATAAGATAATATATATATACTTATATACTTATAATGAATCGGGTAAAATTGATTTATAGATAATGCAGTTAATAGATTTTCAAAAATAAAAAAAAGAAGATATCTTAATAAACTACTAATATTTTTGCGGTTTTTTTTACCCATTCGGGCCGGTCTAAACCTTTGCCTCCCTCTATTGAAAACTGAAATGACGCCACTGATTTCATATTCAATCCTACATTTTATCTATTCGGTTCTCATCAACTATTAGGGCTGGAACATAAGATATGCACGATATGCTCGAAGACGGTGTCTGTAAATATGATATTATTTGAGTAATATAATAATTATACAGATTATCATTGTTTACCCTACCCCAACCGTCCATTTGGACTTAATAGCTATATAATTAGATCGTGCGATACTGGTGGTACCTGGTTACTTCGCTTTTGAACTAAGAATATCCAATCGGACTGTCCGACATCACACAACCTGAAAGAAGAGACATACCGGTCGTTCGAGACCCATAATATGGGTTAGCTAAGTTTGCCTAAAGGCTAACCCTGCAGGCTGACCCGCACAGGTTCGACTCGAGCAACGGTGTCGCAAAGCATACTCTACGGGTGGTCGGCTAATCGATCATTAAAAGGTATGACGTCCCGCGAGATGTATCATTATCGAAGTATATATTAATGTTATTATTTCTCGTCACGCTGTAGAAAAGGTTTTACCGGTATTATATTAAACATGATATCCATTAATATAATATAAATTATTATACGTTGTTCGAGCAGGCTTCAATATCCAATTTTAAGTTCAATAATATGTTATTGCAATGTAGGTACACGTCATGATTTGTAACGATACGAAAATAAGCCGTATCACAATATTACTGTTAAATAATAGTTATACTATGTTAAAATGTATTATTATAATATTATGAACGCAAATATCAATAGTAGGTATATATAAAAAAGTGCCACCCCGCGTGATCGGCCTCTAACCTAGAAATCCTATAATATACAGGTAGATACGTCAGTATGTAAACGAACAAATTGTTAACTGATATTTGTCCGTTAAATGTACGGTGTTGTAGGTAATGAATTATTAATACAATAATACGTGTAAAATATTATCAATAATTATGTAAGGAGTATTATATTATATATTTAAACCTATACTGGTATTCACTTTTTTCTTATGTGATCAACTATATTATCCATTATATGAATTTCATATCGAGATCTACAACAGGAGTCGTGTTAAAATTGATACTATAAAAGAAGTTGTATTATTTTTATTCATATTGTCTAATGATGTCTATGTATTGTTTTAATATTTTTATTCAAATTAAACGGGATGATTGCATTTAAGACTTAAACGTTTATCACATATTATGATAGAAACAAAAATTTCTGTTATGATATTATATATATGGACTACCAAAAGTAGCAAACATTTTGTCGGCAAAACATTTACAAACTACTCTCTTTTGAAAAACCGCTTTAAGTCGTTGTTGGTTTGTCTATTTGTTCGACTTTCGTCTGTAAGTTACATTCAACATTATCAATCTCAGCAGAAAATTAGTTTTGAAACAACTTAATATTATTTTTATAGTTGTTGCAATCAGCAAATCTAGTTAAAAGTTCGTTTTACTGATGTTTAATAATATTCTGTTTTTGACAGTTTCCATACTTACTTATGATTTATGTAGCCAGAAAAGTGGTTTTAAAAGGATCGATTGCAATTTCAAAATATATAGGTACAAATTGATTCAGTGTTGTTCATTATTGCGCAAATAATTAGGAGTTAGGACTGTATACATGTATTATACCTACTAATAATTATAATTTTTTTTTTATTTTAAATGAATTTAAAAAAATTGTTATGTCGTAGAAGGTTAGAAAAATTGCTTTTCAGACATAAATACTTTTTTATAATTTCCTTATATTATGAAAAACCGTTTCAGAGACACGTCTTGAACTCCCAATAAAACATGCACTCGGCATCAAGAATATTATAGTTTCATAAATTTAAGATTCTGCTAAAGCGCTTTTACTATACCATAAGTCCATAAACATCCTTATCTGTAAATATAAAATATAAATAATATACACAATGTACTGCGTCTACGTAGGTACCTATTATACTGTGTAACGAACTGTCTATACTCTATAATTAACAATTTACTATACACTATTATATCCACAATAACTATCATATTAACAGATGAGATATCAGAAAGATAACCTACAAAGTTCGTATTTTTTATTTTTTATTTTATATATTATGACATTTTTTTTATCGAAAATTATTTTTCTGTATGAAAATGATCTACATTGGTGTATCTACACTTAATATTTCGCTATCACGTATTCACGTATGATATAATTTTATTTATCTTGTTTGATAATAATATATAATGTTTCGTACGTACTGAACAGGTTTTCAGATAATATAATCGTCGGTCGATGTATGCGACGATCACGGCCGTCGTTTTTACGTTTTGGCACTTAGGCAGTATATTATAGTGTTTCCGAGAAAATGTTGAAAACGATTTTTTGTTATTCAGTGGACTCACTGGAATCAATAACCTATTTTACGTTTTATGGATGTTTTAAGGGTGTATTTATGGTAGTTATTTAATTACAATTTAAGAAACTTGATGCAATATTATAAATCCACCACGATACGTACGCAGTTCTAGAAAATATAGAGTATTCCCGTGGAAATATTGAGAGCGGTTTCATGTTTGAGAATGGAATCGATAACCTATTTTGCCTTTTGTGGATGTGAAATGTTTAAAAGTATAATTACGTACTCACTTCATTTAATTTTAAAAACTCGATGTACTTATAAACACGTCACGAGAAGTAAAGTCCTTTTTTTTATATGTCATCTGACTGTTGACATTTCTTACGATGACCACGGTGATTGATACAAGAATTATCCTTAAAAATCTAGCATTTGTAAAAATAAAATACCTTTTTGACTTCACTCTAGTCTCAAATGATTCTCACAAAAATACCTTAGAAATACCTTGTATGATTTTTACACATCACTCTGACGTGCATGGTGCAGGACCACGTTAACGACACCAAAATATCTTTAGGTCGTTGTTACTCGTTGCTGTTTATCGATGTTGTATATTATTATAAGGGCAACAACAAGTATGTAAATCTTTAGTCGTTATAAACATAACTCACCACCAGTTGGTTGTATCAAGGTCGCAATTATGAGAATAAACTGTTTTGAAATAGTCGTTTGTCAGGGGGCTAATGGTTCCACTCAACTTGCCCTTTCCCCAAGATAGCCCATAAAATTGCTATTTAGTGGCATAAGTAATTGATGATAATAACTAAGAAGTAATATCCTATAATAAGTCGATTATTAAACTTATCGTGAAGGCCGAGATCACATTGGTAAGCGACGACCGATTTTTGACGATAATATTATATTATTAAATATACAGGTTCAAATATGCGACGTGTTATATATATTGGTCTTGAGCGACGTGTGATTGCGACGGGAAATATCTGAGTGATGCGATTGGGAATTGGGATTAATTGATATTATTTAGTCACTCCTGCAGAGCAATATTAATAACATTTTACCATTTAATTGCATTATTGTATCATTGCACGTGCATGTACGCGTGGTGTGCAGTGTCCAGTCCATTTGGATCCGTTGTGATGCACAACTACATCCCATTGCGGTTATATTGATCTATTCTTCTAACAATTATAATAATAAATAAACAATTTTAATCGCTTTATTTAAATAGATATCCGATCAGCAGTCTGTGGGGATGCAAACCGACCGAGCACAGCTTATCGGATCCATGTCAATAGGTAATAATATAATATATAAATATTTTGTTTTACCATGTCAGAACCGTTGAGTACCTATACGATAAGTACGGTGCAACGATTGATGATTGTGCTACAGACATTCTAGGCTGAAGATTCGAATTCCGATTCGACATAGGACAAAACGGTTTACCTCAAAATCATAAAAATATAATATTATAATACGAGCATAGAGATAACAAAATGTCATAACCGTGCGAATTATTAATATTATTGTGATATCTTATGATGCTCGTCGAAACCGACAACGTCGCATGCAATAAGAACATTATTTTTTTTAATCAGTCGTACGTCCGAAAAGGCCTACGACCGGAACATCCCTTCTCGTATTTTCTCTATAATAGTCGCGGGCACCTACATCGTCTGCCGGTTGCCGACCCGACACGCATATATTTCAATGTATGCATTCTTATACATTATAGAAGGTTAGACGTGTTTGTATATATTATACAGCTGGAAACCCTTAACGGAATAAATTATTGTTCATGTCTCGCGTCGGGAAATTGGAAATTTCGAATCGACGGCGACCGAGCCATACAGTATGGTGCTGAAGCGCGTGTCGCACAGATGTCAACGATCAGTTCGCGCGTCAGTGGTTCGATCCCCAGCGAGGAGGTCTTAGACGCCGCCGCCATCGTATCGAATTAATTGAACCGAATAATATATTATTATTATGATGACGAAATGCGGTCGTCTATAGAAATATTTGTGACACTCTCCTCCGTCCGCCGCGATTAACGTCATATTATTAGTTTATGACACATATTATATCCTTACGCAGTTCGTACGAATCCCGATGCAATATCGTCATCAGCAAACGGTTACGAATGAGAATTTTTCGAAATAATATATGGACGGATGCACGTATAGGATACGATAATATAGTTGTACATCGTGCACTGTATTATGACTAGCGATCTATCTATATTATATTCGCTCGCGATCTCGGCTAGAAATATCGGCAGAGTTGGTATATATACGTTTAAATCCGCCGCTGAAAAACAAATCAACGAAAAAACTGTGATAAATTATGGCCTAAGACTTCGGAGTATATATATATATATATGTTATTATGTCGATAAAAGATTATTATTGGGATTAGGCGGCGCGCGCGAGGCGATGTTTTATTTTTCCCCTTGTTTTATTTTCCTTTTCGCGGACTAACTTTTTTTCGGTCAGAATGTGCGAACGAATAGAATGTTCTATAAGGCACTTTCGAGTATAGTCTTATCTGTCGACCGAATATCGACTCTAGTCGGGCACCAACTTATTTAAAACGTTCACTTTTTGTTTCACGCCGTGGCCGTATTTTAAACGCGAGATTTACACGCCATCAATCGTCTGGAATTTGTGCGCAGAATATTAGGAAATCGTAATTTTAAAATATAAAATATGTAGGTACGTACTATAAAAACTGCAATATTATAATAGACCGGATTTGAACTTTTCTGCATTGTTGAGATTTTACATGGACCGTTAAAATGCGTAGGTTCCAAGTATCTAAATTGTTTGTAAAGTTAACATTGAGTTTACCATAACAATGTTTACAATTTATAATAATCCCTAAAAAAAAAAAAACAAATATGATTTTGTTATTTTATCATCCACTTTAATAACCATTTCGGGCAAAACAATAACTAATATAATTATAAAAATTGTCCAAGTCGTAAAAATGAATATATTTTTCAATCTCAGCTCTAAAATAAAATTGTATTTCATAAAATCTTATAATTTATATAAGTATACTACGGTTCAGATGAAAGAAAATATTGACTACTAATAATTATATTTAAAGACACGTAATAAAAACTTGTAATAATTTAAACAAGTTGTGAAATTTCGTGTACTTATCGTGTTTTTTTTTGACAAATCGACTTAATCCATTAGCTAAGTATAGTATTTGGAGACCAATTTTATTCCCAAATTACATATATCAATATTTTTCGCTCGACTGATTTTTATAACGAAACTTAATTTCATCAAAGTCGTTTCTTCAATAATTGGAACACTACAACATATAATAATTATTGTGTCCACTTAAACGCGACGATCACCTTAAATATTATAACAATAGGTATTCTTCGTCTACATGCCATATAATGACCGGGAAAAAAATATCATTAAGACCTAATGTCCTAATATTATATTCAGAGTACATAAGATGACTGTCGTCCTAATTTTCTTCTATAATGACAGACGTTAAAATGCTTTTAGGGACACTCTCGAGGAGGCTAATTATTATCCACGGGGTAGGTATATATAATATTATTATGGGACTTTAACAACAAACGCAACGGTATAATATAGTGTTGGTGCTGTATAGTTATTATGCTCGAAAAGAGATTGCATTAATATTAAAATAGAATAATGATGAAAAATAATGAAATGCAGACGCGCACACCATATTGTCATCGTCTAAATGTTCTCAGTAGACGCGCCTAAACGGACGGAAACCCTAAGTCAAAAACGACGAAGAATATTTTAGAGCTCGACAGCGGCGATAAGACTAGGTTATCATTCGTTTTGAAGACATTCCCGCCGACTTTTCTCATTACGAATATTATATTCATATTTGATATTATATAATTAAAAAACGATAGTAAATTGAGTAGGTACTTCTATTTTATTCCCAACTAGTATAAGCAAGTGCTATAATATTATGTACATTATTATGTAAATGTTTTTGAAAACAGAATGGCATTTATGAGATGCAGGACAGGTATTTATTTAGCAAACACACTGTGTATATTTTACAGTGAGTATACTTATTCAAACAAACTGAATTAAACTCAAAGCACCTAGGTATATAAATAAAACAGAATTTCTAATCGAAATATCGCTTCTTTTGAAATATTTTGTCCTTACGCGTTCCCCATAAATCTGAATGTATTTTTAGGCCACAAATATTGTTATTTCTTGGGCGGATTAAAAAATTTACTATTTCAAAAACACATTATCCGAAGAAATATAATATCTAAAAAAAACAAATTATTTGGCATCTGATATTATAATATACAAATATATTTTATAATATTATTGTCTCGCACGTTTGTCACCGACAAAGAATGTTAGAGACAAAACACGTGTGAAAAAGTTTTACTACGTGATGCTCAAATTATATAATAGAATCACGAACATTATACTTTAAAGACGAGTTTGCGAAGGTCCGTTATTTTTAATTCTTCAGTGCCTATTTAGTACTTACGTAAACGTTACCATTTTGGTTCGAAAACACGGTTTTGACCGAGCTATTGGATATCGACCAGTATTTTTAAAACGGATAATTCTATATTCGTACAAAATAAATAATCAATGCACCATTATTGTATAAGTAATTTAGTTTCGTCACTCTTTCTCCGAGAACACTGTTTTATCGATCAAATATTATAATAATATACTACAGGTGCATCATCACCAGGGTAGAGACATTTGAAAATTTGCATCATAACTGCACATTGTACCTATATGCTCGTGTGGATACTATTTATTTAGGCGATTAAAATATCAATTCGTATCAATTGGTACCAACAAATAATATATTTTTCCGTCTACCATGT
The DNA here is from genome assembly GCF_019925205.1 of Metopolophium dirhodum. Taxonomy (NCBI): domain Eukaryota; kingdom Metazoa; phylum Arthropoda; class Insecta; order Hemiptera; family Aphididae; genus Metopolophium; species Metopolophium dirhodum. The sequence continues at coordinate 11,079,084 of NC_083568.1, forward strand.
TTCTCGTAATATATACAGCCTGTATCGAATGTACAACTTATTTAATTCACAAAAAAATGAATAAAAATAATTATACAATTATTTAAATTGAATGTAACTAGTAGGTATATGTTGTAGTTTTAGCAATCGATTTCTTTCTTTTGAAAACTTCAATATAGGCCTACTACAATATATTATAAATGCAAAGAAAAATAAAATACTTTTTATTTATTAATGTCATCAGCTTTAACTCCTATAAACTTATTTACCCTAATTTAAATTTGACTTAATTTGTATTTATATTAGGTTTATTTAATTTTTTTCTGCTAAAGAAGTAATAACATGGCCCCTTTTATTTACAATGTTTACCTAACAGTATTTTTTTCAAAAAGTCGTACGTATTGGTTTTTAATTAATGAAGTTGTTTCGTTTACTTTAAATGTTCGATAACGCATAGGTTTTCGATTTTCATTAGTCGATTAAATATTCTAAACCAATTATTTTTCCGTTGTCGTTTAAATGAACATTTCGATCAATAATATAAAATATACTGCGCACATTGCAGATATATTTTCACCTCTTTACTTATTATCAAAAAAAATGTGTGTAATGAATTCGTATTGATGTGTATAACCGACCGTGTAACTTCTGTATATTATTATTATATAATTCATATTGAACATTTCAACAAGAAATCAAAAATATTTCACAAATTTAAAAAAAATTATTATTCTGAGAAAAAAATGTCCGACGGAAATCAATAGATATAATAGGCATTCCACCAAAAAAAACGAACTCTGCATTTCTTCTATTAAAATGGCCACGTGATTTTATCATTAATATAAACTAAACTGCGTAGTCATATCGGAAATATAGTGTCTACTCCCTTCCCTCAAGCAGTCCAGCCTAATAAATGTCAACACAATTACTCATTGTATTATTTGTATACATATTGTAATTTTTTCTATACTTTTTAACAATACAAAAAAAGGAAAAAAGTTATAGGTATAATATTATGATATCGGCACGATAAAAATATCAAAGGTACGTATTACGCACGCACATTTCAGTGTGTTTATGACGACTATGTAAAATACTAATTATTAAAATTAGTGTTCGGTGTTATTTTTGTACATCGGTGCACAGTATGTTTATAATCGTCGTACGTTGACCTTTTCGGAAAAACTTTTCACGTGCGCTGAATGATTTCTTTCGACAACAATTATTATATGTGTAATATAAGCCGAATATATGAAGTAAATTACTGGTGTTAGGTTGAGAACTGCTAAATATTAGCACGTCGACCAAGGTAGATTGCGCCGATCATTGTCCTGTAATAATATTATGATGGTATATAACTTGATGAATACCTACGAATAGAAAATAAAATTATAGATCGAAAATTTTTCCATAAACCGATGACGTTGATCGGAAAAAAATATGCTCTTCGGCTACTAAACTCAATATAAAACATAAAATTTTTATTCTTAAATGTATACCTGCATATTATCGTACGGACAATGCATATTTTATTCTTCAATCCACTCAGATTCTTAAACCCAAATTAAAAACTACGGTCGATCACCTGTAGTAGGATTTAGGCCCGTTACAGATAATAATACAAGTCCATTAAGCTGAAATAAAAATAATTATACACATGTGTCCAGAATATCCGTTTTGTTAGTGTTAAATATGATTCGCTGCATTGTGCTTTAGAAACCTCCGGATGTGCAACATTATTATCGGGTAATTGATTGGTAACTGATTGGGTTTTTGTCTTAATTTCTGAAATTTTTTGCATACTACATTCGTCCAAATCGGAACCGACATTTTCTAAAAATCATATTATATCGCACAGGTTAATAAATAATTATTCTGTTCAGCAGGTGCTATAATGAAAAATAATATACGATTATTCTTACCACTTATATTATACTTTTTTAATATTTGTTCACACCCCACATTTAAAATATTGGATCGACTCTGTGTCGGGGCTGTCGATTGATCAGCTAAAGGTTTTTCGACATTTTCGAACGCATTGTTCATCATATTAGTTAATGCGTTTTGATATTTTTCTGTTGACCGGTCCCCAGACATTTTTAAAATAGTAATAAGAAATTATTGTACAATCGATAGATATATTTCGTGAATTTTCCAATTTTTATTTATATCATTTATTCACATTTAATATTTTAATGTATAATATAAATACTATACATTGTGTCCATAGATACTGGACATATACTATCGTGGTTGGATGTATATTTAATATAAATATATGGATCTCTAGGGCCATTGACATTGGGCACCAATGGCTCATCAAAAAATGGCACTCTCAGTTTGTGCTTGTGTGTCGCGTCTATTTCACAAAATTTTTTAAAACATAATAATTGTTTATAAATATAAATATGGCTTTCTGAAAATTGAAAAATAAAAATACTAAAAAAGCAACTGATTAAACTCAGATAACGATATAGGTACTTTATAGTTTATAATTCATTTTTATAACTTAAAATATAGAATATTATACCTTAATTTTAAAATTGTATACGTGTGTAAAACAGAAAAAATGTAATTGTTACACAAGTATAATGCCTTTTAAATGATAATATGCATTATCTGTTGTTATATAGTAACTATAAATTATTTGATATTAAATAGACATTAATAACATTAACACCATTCAACAATCTAAACTGCATGTTCATAAAAATTGCATCAATGTAATGAAAAAAAAAAAACTAAAAATCGTTGATAAGAATTTAAATAGAATAAATAGTTTCAGAATATTTTGAAAATCATGCCATGTCTATAAAATATATTAAATACAAATATTGTTTTATATATTATGCCTGTGAGTTTTCATTTTTTAATTACGGCGGTGAACAAAAACTAATGTAGCGCATATTGTATATTGTTGTTTTATTAAAAAACTACTGGGAATTTTACTTTTCATCTCTCTCTGAGTACCAATCGGATACCACCGTTCAAATTTAAAATCGGAGTTTTTTTACTGCTCCGAGTGGTGACGCGAACAACAATACAGATCGCTGTGAGACCAATAAATTCATCACTACGCTCAGAATCGAACGCACAGACCGACGAGAGATTGAAGATTTCAGCGAACGTGGAAAGTTATACTATTCGTAGGGCGAGATTATATTCTACGGGTTCCGGAAGGGTATTCGAAATCGTTTGCCCTCATCAAACGACCTCCCCCCCACCCCTCTTCCACTTCCGTCCGGGTCATATAAAACACGCGGGCAAGTGTACCCTGTGTGAATATAATGCGTATAATAAAAACACGTTAATGCCATTTCGAACGGTATTTAAATATGAAATGAAACTCATTAGGAAAAATAATTACGAGCGTAAAATTATTTTAATCATCTACACGTGTTGCGCGTGTATAGCTTATCGCTGGTCATACTAATAGATATCCAGTCCTTTGTTCAATTTTCTTCGTGGTTCGATATTAATAATTGTTCAAAGACTGACGCGACAAAATGAAGCCCGTCAACCTCGCAGACTGAAAACAATTTGACTTCGATTTAACTATTTGATTTACGAAAAAACTAAACATTTTTTTTAAAAAATATTTTATAATATAAATAATTATATAATTGAATATCAATGGATAATAATTCAATAATTGATTAATCGTCCAAAACTCTTTGCAGGACAGGTGTCAGTGTCGATCAGACGAACTACAGCGGAGGGTGGCCCACTGCCGGTCTGAGTAGTGTTCACAAAGCGCACCCATCACACCGTACTGACGGCACACATTACCTGGCTGCATGAACAATTACTAAACATTTTACGAATTAATGGTGCCTTAAATATGATTAATAAGTGGCCAATGATTGGTAGATTGAATTATATTGAACCATTAAATTAATCAATTTTTTACGCGTCCCGGAATAAATATTATATATTATATTTTATAGATCGTCCACAATAAGTTGTCATAGATCGGTTTCAGTAGTCGTTTGTCGGCTGTCACTTTACGACTGATGGTTCTTCGGACTATTAGCTCGGACGACTCCGTCTGCAACCGCTAATACGTAATGTGATTATAATAAAAAATAAAAATAAAAGCTGGACAAAAAAAAAACCCAGACCAACTTGTATACATTATTCACTATTATTATAATTATTTTTTTTATTTATATTTTTTAGTGTTATGTCAAACCTTTTCTGTCGGGAAGTATAAAGTAGCGTTTCGGATTTGTTGATTTCAACAAGGCAAGCCTAAGCGTATGCCAACTCCAACTTTATAGAAGGAACGTTGACGTTGCAAAAATATTAATTATGATAACCTAACTTACTTCATGTGCCAAAAATGTACTTTTTACATAATAAGTCTGAACAAAAATATTCACCGTTTTTATAACGATTATAATTGTTTGTAGTTTTTTTTTTTGATTATGTTAATTTAAAAGTAGTAACTTATTTCAGATAGCATACTTTATGAATTGCTATTGTTTAAAACAATGTGCTTTTACGTACAGTTTTGTACTTTTCAAAAGTTATAAGAAACTAAATGCTTAAGAATACACGTATTTGTATGCACAATGTTCCATGTTTGGGAGAATTATAAATTTCCTGATTTCAGCACCACCCAAACTCAAACAGTTCAAATTTAATTTCAAAGATTGCTAATAACCTTTGATGTAATGAGTATTACGAAAAGTCAAAAACAAAAAAAACTTTTTATTCGTGTTTAAAAACAAATAGTGCTGTAAAACAAAATGCACAGAAGTTCGTTATGACTTATGAATCAAACAGATCTTGAATTTGTAACGACTACGGGTCTATTACATAAATATATATTTACAGTGGTTACTAGTTACTACGTTAAATCTGTATAATACGCTCAGCATGTATCGTTTGAATAAAAAGAATACGCTATATCAAAAGGAAAAATTATAAAGTAAATTTAAACGGGTTTTTTTTTAAGACTACTTAGTGTTTTTGTTGGAAATAATATTTTTCTTTAGAATAAACAGAAATTTCCTCTAACTTGTAGGCGATAAAATTTACTCAAGTCACAAGCTTATGAAATCGACCTTTTCATTTAACGATAAGTGTCACAAGAACATATTGTTGCCACACACTCAAATATGCAGGTAGCTTCTTTTTGAACACAAAAATTAATAACTAGGTGCCACTTTTTTTTTAATAAACAAAATATAACGTTAAATTCCATGACAACCTGTCTTGGACTTATTCTTCAGCGCTTGTATACATTTTTTTACGCATTTCAATAATAAAGTATTGTAACGCGGCGATTTGTATAGGCAATATCGGTACACCAATGTCGAGCGTTCATTTCTCGTAATTGAATATGACGTTAATAAAATATAAACTGTGGAGAAATAAGTATAGATCATAATATTAAATATTATTATATTATCAAAGGAATTCTCTTATACAAATTCAATTTGAGGGTATTAAAATAATTTAGTTAGTTTGAAAATGTTTTTTTTTACGGTAAATTGTGATTTTAACACAATAATATTATATTATAATAAGTTTTGACAATATGATGCGTATATAATATGTATAGAAAATGTACGTATATTATTATGATATACATGGTAAAATCTAAAAATGTTATTTTAATATAGGTATAACAAACAACAAATACAGTGGATCCTCGGTATCTCGAAGTCTTAAGGGTTTAAAACAAAAGATTCGATATATTATGGACATTTTGAGTTACCGAAAAACATATTATTGGATACACAGAATCTTCGAGATCCGGAGTTTAAGATACCGAGGGTCCACTGTATATTAAGACTAAACTTATAAGCTATATATTATATGCCTACGGTGCCCACTAAACGCTGTATTTACAAACAAATAAAATATCCAAAAACCCCGTTTCAAAAATAATAGCATTGAAATTCAAAACGTTTTCGTCATATTGGCAGCCACGACAATAATAATAATAATATTACCGTATATCGAGTCGTCGCTCACACTGTCGCTATTACGATTTCGTGCACTAAAAACGAAACCGAATTTGTACGATACGAGTGCTAATGGTATCCGACGTAATTCGTAGGTATGCATTTACCATATTATTATTATATATATATATAGAACTACTGTCGCGGGTGAATAGTTTGTGTTCGCGTGTAAGCAGGTGTATACACATATACATTATACGCCAGCTACGTCGTGTGCTGCGATTCTAAAACCGTGTCGACGGGGCTCTGCGTGAGGGTCGTAGCGTGATGGAGGGGGGGGGGGTGGGTTTTGGGGGATTTCGCGGTCGGTGTGCGTGTGCGATTTCGGGTTAGGCTCTCCGACGAGGGGCCCACGCAGAATGTCGACGACGACGGCGACGACGAAACGAATACACCGGAAAATATGTCAAATACGGTCGCCGAACAACAACGGCAGCTGCAGCAGAAGTGTGTTCGCGATTCGACAGATAAGCCCGCGGCCTTGTCACACACCCGTCGCCGAATACGGATGAGGCACGGAACACGGAACAGTGTAACCGCATCACGCCGACCCCGTTTTTAACCGTGGTATAGAGCGTACACATCGCGCGGTCTCTCCGGAGATATAAGCCTAAGAGGATATAATAATACATATATTTCGTAAAAACCTAGTACGTACGCGCGAAATATGTCGGGTGTCTTTATCGTCGGTAAGGTTTTCGGTTATATTTTTCCCGGGTTTGAATGAGAGTAAAAAAAAAAAAAAACGTTTCGAAAATACGATATAGCATTATAAAACCGTTGTACCCATATGTGTGGGTTTTTCTAGGTTGTAAACATCAAATCTGTATCATTGATCGTGGTTTTTTTATTTTTAGATCCAGCGGTTTTACAATGGTGTTTATTTATTTTTTTTTTTATCCTGTATACAAAATTTCTACCAGAAGGAGTGTTTTGATTTTCAACATATAGAATCTTAAATTTTAGTAAATTAGATTAAGATGGAACTTTAGAGAGGTCATTTTTCGATTTTATCAATAGTTATTTAATGCCACGGGAAAAACCACCGACAAATTACAAAAAAACGCTAAAAATGGGATTTTAATTTCTAACGCTTTGTTTATCACCATAGAAACGAATAAAAATAAAAACAAAAATAACCATTTTAGTTATTTTGTTGTAATTTATGATATTAATTCAACTTACAGGCTTTAATGAAACATAATAACAATATAAAATATCCAGACTGACAAACCGTCTCCGCTTAGAATCGTTTTTCGTATACAATGATTATTATAGAAATTCATTTGATTAAATTTAACTAAACTCAAATTTAATACAATCCATTGTACAGTGAACCACTTGTAATGTACTGTACAGCAAAGCGATATCCACTTACCTGTTTTTTTTTTTTTTGTCGTAGACGATTATCGAATTGACACTTTTTTAACGCCTACACGATAGGTGCCACTATCGTGTAATAATTATTGTTATCGTTACTACTAATTATTCGCATACGACCTGCAACGTGGAAGTTGTGGTTCGCGTTATTTATACTCTGCGGTTTGTAAACGCGAACTACTCGTATCTATTATACTGGTATACGAATTTCGAGGTCGTGCCACGTGTATTGTATAAGTTAAAATACATAATATAAGTCTTAGTGCACTACTAGGACGATGCCCCCCGCTCATAATATCCGCCTTGAACGCGAGACGACCAACATTTTTATACAACGTACCAGCCGAAACAATACGTTGGGCTAAGTACTAAATTTCGAGAGTCCGGAAATGTCAGATTCGTACACAGCCATTTTTTTCCCGGTGCTGAAGTTCCCTGTATTGCGGTACAAAGAATATATATTTTCATACGAAATGCTCTACTCGTGCTGACGTATAGTTATTATGGTACTGAATTAAATCTGAACAACTTCAAGTCGATCGATCCTCGGTAAAAAGACGATGAAATGACGTGTATACTGAAGATATTGCGCAGAAAATGCACGATGCCATTATTGGAAACTTTATTCGTTTAATAATTTAAAATTCTCCCAGCTAGAAAAGTCCGGATTTTTTTTTGCATTTTTTTTGGTAACGGCCAATTTAGATGTTATTTATTTTCGACTTTAGTGCAGATGGTCGTTGTACCGATATATCCATCAACATCGTCATCGTGATATTCGAACATTTTGGTGAATTGTATTTTATGCCGGTTGAAAATTGAAATTGTGAACTCGTTAGTTAGATTAAGTATAGAATAAAATAATATTATTAGTCCATGAATATTTATGAAATTGAAAATACTAATATGGTTTTCAATTTTTATATAAAAATATAAGATTTAATTTCAACATATGAATGTACTGATTTTGCATAACCATTGTTTGATATATTATTAATAACAATTCATTTTTAAATACGAATTGATTGAGTATGACCGAATAATCTTCTACAAATATAGTAAATTATTTATTTGGGTATGATATCATGGAAACGAATGACTGAATAAAATCACTGAATAACTGTATACTAATTTACAGAACACGAAAGATTTAATAATCCATTATCAACCGTTAATAGATTATGAATACAATTGGATATATTATGTAGTAGATTTAATCTAATTATTAATTATGCTGCTCTAATGATAAGTCCTAACGTATCATAATATGCATCATACCTCGTAGAATATCACGTTAACTATTGAATTGCTTTTTATATTATGAACTCAACACAAGACTCGAATTTAATTATTGATTTTTTTCTTACAATTTACGGAGACCGGAAAATCTGTTCTGAGATATATAAATGTATTATATCAGTGATACAGTATAGGTACATTACCACATAAAAGATACAATATGAGATAGTATTATGTAATTGTACAAATACAAATTAAAATCATAAAATGTCAACTGAAACGTAATTACTAGCAGAAAACCAATTTTAAAAGGTGACCATAATCACTTTAAAATGTAACACAATAGTATAATGCATAGCAAACGTCTATAATTAATTTAATTCTAATGACTTGAATAAAACAGATTCTACCCCTAGCATAAGAGTAATAATATTACGTGTGAAATATTATGTACTTAAAATTTTTTCAAGTCATCTACACAATATGATTATGGGTATTTCTTTCTTGATTCTATTTATTTTCCCGATTGTTTGCTTTACACAACAATATATCATGGTATTTGCATTACACAGATTATAATATATTATTATTACTCTAAAATTCATAAAATTGAAAAGGTTATTTTTAAATAATTTATTACCGAAGTTTAGTTGTGTGTACACGTTTTCATTAATGCACGTAGATATATTACGTAATAACCATACATAATAAACTATGAACTATTAAGATAAAACAATGGGTTTATTTCAAATATTAATATACACATTTTCCTAGTAACTCTCAATTAACCATCATATATTTTATTTAATCGACGTTACCGTTGTAAGCATAGTATATATAACTTCCATAGAATTATGTTTTTTAATCAAATAATTTAAAAAAATATAAAATTTTGTCGAATTTGAAAGAAATAATTCAAGTCTGACAATGTAGACTAAATGGTGACATTTCCGGGTTCCGGTAGATTTTTCAGAAACATATATTTCAAATTATGAAACAAATTTAATGAAAAAAGTTTTCACTGAAAGTTTATACATAATTACGTCGTTTTTCATATAATATAATAAAATAAAATCAGCTCTTAAAATGTATGTTTTCTGTGAATTTTTTTTCATTGTACTAAATAAACAAAAATTATTAAAAAGTTAAAGCTCCTTTGCTTACAGATTATTATAACTTGTTGAGGGTGAATTTTCTTTATACACATCATATTCATCCATAACGATAACAATATGTCACTGTTCCTTTACAAAACGTTTTAAACGTGTCAACCGGTGAGAAATTATTAATATCTGTAATATTATAACTAACCATTACCATTACTATGCATTGTATATTACTAATATCTGTTACTAACTACTGACCACACGAACAACGTTCGATTCGATATTACAAAATATCGCGTTTGGATAATTTAATATTTATCGAGTTTTATCTATAAGGATTCTACGCACGCACTACGTATAATTATGTATAATCGCGGTATAATAGGTACATACGTATTATTATAAAATGATCATGCGAACATTTTAGCTGCAATGAAATTAGTTTTTAATTTAAATGTTATGTGAACACTGAACACACATTACGTCATGTAATTCGCCGCATGTAAAGGGAAAAGAAGAAGAGAAAAAAATAAACGTTGTTGAATCGCAACTGCAGCTAATGCGCTGTGTAAATGAACCTACACACGTGAGAGCTTATGTGAATTCATTTTCGTGTAAAAAATACGTAAATTCGTCACGATTACAAAGGTGAATCGTGTTTGCTCAAATGGCTGTGTAAATTTCAATTTAACGAAGCCACGTCAATCTATACGCGGAATATATCAATGGAATTTTCTTTTTGCACGTCAACGCAATACGCGAGTGTAAATTTATCGCGGTTCAATAATTACAGACATTTTCATTTCGAAAACTACCGCGAATTTCAAAATGTCAAAGGCAGTTGATTTACGAAATATATCGAGTGTAGTACCTGTAATTTTTTTTACGACATCATATCGTAAACGCAAGCTAGACTAGACGCATTAATAATATTAAAAATATTAAATTAAAATTACTGTTTACAGCGAATAAATTATTTAAAAACATGATAATATGTATTATTCGACCAATATAAACATATTTTACAACGCATCTAAGGTCTCGGATTAAGCTGATCCAGGCATGGATTTATGAAGTACAAAACCGTTGATTGTATGATTTGTCTATTGACTTTCTGTGATTTAATCGTCCGCGTTAATCGTTCGTTTATCAATATTCAACTATTTATATCTAAAGGATACGATTGACGACATTTGTCTGATTTAACGGTTGTTTTTGAATAAAATACTATCTTGCGAACTCTGTGGGTATAGTTGTCGTGGTACATTAAACAAGTGAAATAAACATTTTATTTATTTTTACGACTTCGCTTCTTCGCTTGACCTCTTCTTCGCTTCGATAATACAAGCAAAGTTTCTATTTCTATCACAATCTATGTATATTTATCACACGATTGAAAATCACAATAGTCTTTATCGTTTCATTTTAGTGCACATTATATGTTTTATAAATAAATACTATTCATCATACTGTACTGAGCAAGGTTTAGGTACGAAACTTTGTTTCTTCTTTCTCGGATAATCTCACAAAAGTTTATGTTTTCGACTATCAGTTACAGTTATAAATTGAGTTTTTCATGAAAATTTCTGAGGCAGGTAATTAATCGTTATATTGCATTACTTTGTACAATTTTTCCAGTTTAATGTTGATTTAAAGAATTCCGTAATTTCAAATACAGTTTAAGGCCAACTACATCTTTATTTGCTTTCAAGCTCTGTTCTAATCGTTGTGGATATATTATACAAATTCCTCAAACGTGTGTGATTTAACGAATAAGCGAAAGTCTTACAGTTTACGAATTGGTGAACGTTTATAATATTTACTTTAATTCTGTTTTTGCATGTGTTCAGCGAAATCCAGTTAAGCTGAGTTGTTTCTGACACCTGCTTGAACAACACAACTCATTTTTCAAAGAAACTTTATATTGTACAATACATCTTACAAAATACCTACGTTTTGATAAAACAAACGTTTTAAGAAGAACGCATAGCTCCAAACGTATTGTTTCTATAGATCCATTCAAACACAGTTTAGGTGCATTCAATTAATTGTTTTTAGTAAAATACTTTTGAAAAATGATATAATTACAATATACCTACGTATCAAGTCAAAGCAAACCATTATCAAACGGTAATTAAAACTGCAGATCAGTGAAAAGTAAATAATTACCTACTCATAAAAAAAAAACAATTTTAATCGACATTTGCATTAAGAAATGTTCAGTTCTGATTTCTCCTTTATTACTTTATTTCATTCTTTCTTTTATTAATTCTATATCTACACAGTAAATTAACCTTGCTGGGCATTTTATCGTTGTAGATATTTTCCATAGAATTGCTTTTTTTATTTCACGAATCCTCGTCTAATGGACTGAAAAATTGGTAAATATATATTATTATGGACTTTCGTTTATCTATATTATTCGTTTAGACATTTTTGCGGTTTCGTGACTTGTCCTATACCTATACATACTTCAAACGCACCTATATATATTTGGCCAAAAGTGATAGGAACTCGCCCGGCAATAGCCAAGCTTAGCGCCATTTAAGCACACGCACAGTCCGACAACAATCTATTTAATTTGAAAACCCCACTTACGAGAATAACGGTTATTACTTCAAGAGACCGTTTTTAGTATGCTCTGAAATAGCCACCTACCCACCGAATTTGTTATTAATTCTCGTTCGGTAACGTAAACAATTAAATACACACGCTGGTGTAACAGAAATATTATTTATAAAGCAAAGCGTGTTCGTGATGAATTTATTTCGAAAAAATCTAATTGCCAAGCCAATTTTGGAAATTATTTGACTTAACGTATTGCACGTGTTGTACGTCAATATTGACAACAGTATAGGTACCACAGCATGTAGAATTTGACGCTATTTCGACGTTTACCGGAGAACATTGATATTCGTTATAATAACGTAAACAAGTATGCCGGAATATAAAATATATATACCGTACTCCACTACCGTACATGCCACGAATCAGGTTGATTGCACGTGACATTCTTGTGTTCGATTCATACATTTTGTTTGTACAGTAATATTGAAGTAAAGTGTATAGTTATTATATAAGTTAAATAGTATATTAAACTATGTGTGTATTATGCAACAAAGTATGTATGCAATTCGTAAATAATTTTTTTTTCGTCGGATTATTGACTTAAAATAGCTCTGGAATTATTAAAATATAAATATAATAGTATAGTTGGATGAAATGTTTAAACTGGATTTATCGCTACAAGTCGATTTCTCACACTAACTGTCCGTATTAATCTAAATAAGCGTAAGACAATATTATAATTATACGAAAAACATGATCACGACGAACGTAGACGAAGTCTTCGGATTACAGTACAATAATATATAAACGAAACAAACACTAAAATTTGTTTTTCGAACGGAACATAACCGACTACGCGGTGCTTACGCGTCATGTTTCGTTCTCTGTCGGTCTAAAAAATAAAACAAACTACCCTAAGGTATAATGTAAATACAATTATTGCGAAATAATATATTATTTCGTTGCTCTTATATATCATGAAATTCTAGGGGCAGGACGGCAAGTGAGGGTTTTCATTTCAGCCCGCTCTCGACTGCGCGCCCCACGACGACGTATTATATTGCAGCTTTCGGTAGACTCATTTTCATCTTGTCGGGTATATAATATAAAGTCCGCGAAAGAATATAAGTACCTATACCTAGGTATATAATACGGGGCCAGTCATTCAGACGAGGAAATCTTTTATCGTCGAATTGTATACACTTTTCCAGTACGCGCCACCTGCGCACGCCCGTGGCCCGTCTTATTATACGACGACGACGACGACGACGATGGCTCGTCCAATTATTACATAATAATATTATATCTAATAGCAAATCGTGTGCAAGTGTGTTCCGGCGGCGCAATTCACGTACAGTAGGTATAATATAATATGTATATGTTATATTATATTCGCGTTTTGCAATTTCATCCCAGTCACTATATTTTATATATAATCTGCAAGCACAGCAGCTGCCGTGGGCGTATTAATCACGATGATGGCGTTGTATAGGTACCGAGCAATATCGCAGTATGCATATACATATATATTATATATTCAGTAAATGTATTCAGGGTGATTCGTCAAGCATAGTCACCCCTATTTTTTTTATTCAAATTCTGATTTTTAAAAATTTTAAATATAGGTACTTGAAGACCATATAATATAATGCTCAACCTCTGCCTAAACCTTATACTGAAGCCGTTGTTTCTGAAAACTCTCCACTAGACATCGTTCGACAACGTTATGGAAATTTATTTTGAATTTAAATTCGTGAATTGGTCCTTTAATCTCCCTCCTAACCGCCGAGGTCTTACGCAAACATATATCTCCAAAGATAATATTTTAATACCACTCATTATCCAACTATATTTATAATTTGTTATATCCATATATTTTGATACTGTGCAAGCAATCTAAACATGTTATGTTATAATATTGCCATCATGTAAGATATATTTATAGAGTATCGTGTAATATTGTCCGTACAAGTGTTTGTCTAATGTATAATTGTCGAGCTGTAATAATAGTCTAGTACTGGAAGTTATAAAAATAAAAAATGAAAATAAAAAAATTAAGGATTTTAATTTATAGAAGTTGAAATATTTGAAAATTCCGAAAATCAGATTTTGAATAACTCCATAATTGAAGAGGAAAATGAAATGCGTGGTGAATCACTCCGTATATAATATAAATTATGTTCCACGTGCGACTTCATGTATACGAGATACGTATTTATTTATATTTTTGGTTTACCCGTTCGTCAGACCATAATATTAAGACCTTAAGTGAATATCACAATATATATATTTCATAGAACGCCACTGATTTGAGTGATCTATTGTATATATTTATGTACTGTCACCAGTACCTGTGTATAATATAGTCACTGTGTTTAGGTGTTTTATATTTTGTGTTTTATGACAACCATAATATATAGTACCTATATATATAATACGACATCGTAGTGAATTCATGCCCAGATGTATGAAAAGCAATTTCATTTAAAAAAATATACGTCGAATACGTGAAAGCTAGAGTAACGCTTGTTTTATATAATACGTAATATCTATACCTACCACCCACGTTATATGCCATAATAATTGTATAGGTTCGTTTTCATAATAATTATTACTGTAATATTTTTCTCGACTTCTCGGTTTTCATTTATTCATTTGAAATTATAGTTGTTTAAATGTTTTGTACATAGTCTGCTACATGGGAATTCGGTAAAGAGAATCTATTATTCGAGTATACTCATTATACCGTTTTAACAACTTTTCAAGAGAAATGCAAAACTGTCTGGCTCTTTTTATTTTTCATTTTGAGAGCCTTCATCATATTATTTTGAATAAATAGCAGAAATAAAAATGTTTATTAATTTTTCTGTAAACAGTCAAAAACTGAGTTGCGTAGGTAGGTTGTAATATTTAATTATTACTATAAATTTGCGAATATTTTATAATATAAAAATAATATTTCATGCAGTACCAAATATCAGATCAAATAAATTTAGAAAAAAAACAAAAAATGGTTTTTGCTAGTAATAAAAAATGTATACTGGTCCTTTCTGGAAAAAATACTCGTTCATATTGTAATACAATATAGTAAGGGTACCTTTTAACATACATGCATATTTAAAAACAATTTTATACAAAACTACGTTTTACATAATAAAATATATAGTTAGTCAAAAAAATATTTTGTTAAAATATGTCACTAAGGTCCTTTTAACAAATGCACATATATAAATATTAAAATACATTATGTTGTTAACTTATATATCTTAGAACCCAAAATACTAAAACAATTAATTTATTAAGGAAGTATATTATATTAAGGAATTAATCGGAGAATTAATCATATTAAAATTATTGAACCGACTTCTTTTATATTTGTCATTAATTTTTTGACAGATGATTTGTATAATATGTTTATACAATACTGATATTATTTTAATGAATTGCATAAATCTAAATACATGCAATCAACACCTCTAACGAAATGATGTATAGTATTCGCGTTGTTGTTCATATGCAGGATGAACTTAGCTTGTGATATTTATTATTTCGACCAAAACGTTTAGATTTAAGTTATATAATATTAGATATTATAAGACAAAATAAAATCGACACAAATATAAAAAAACTTGATTTGAGCACAACAATATTTTAAGAAAAATATCACATATAAAAATCTAAAATAGGACCGTTATATCGAAAAAAATATTCATCTTCTTGAAATATTAGAGTTTAGGATTTTTTCCACCCAGAATTCTAAATCAGACTGTTATTGGCTACAAATAAGACAAGTAGTGACAACACAATCTTGTATTTAGTGCCATTAAAAGTACCTAACCTTTCTCCGTGCTTCGTGTTCAAAACCCTGCATTTTCCAATAACCGTAGCTAAAATAAACAGACTCAGCGTTCATGTGTGCGTGGACGTAATGTTACACTGCGCAGTTTAAACGACTATTATAGACTAATGAGTTTTAATATACAGGATGGTAAACAATGTCGATATTGGAGTCTCCACCATAAGTCTCATCGTCGGCGACTATATATCAAAAAAAAAAAATATTCATCTTATTGGAATAATTGAGTTTACGATTTTTTTTCCATCCAGAATTCTAAATCAGACCGTTATTGGCTACAAGTAAAACAAGTAGTGACGACACAATATTACATTTAGTGCCATTAAAAGTACCTAACCTTTCTCCGTGCTTCGTGTTCAAAACCCTGCATTTTCCAATAACCGTAGCTAAAATAAACAGACTCAGCGTTTATGTGTGCGTGGACGTAATGTTACACTGCGCAGTTTAAATGACTATAGACTAATGAGATTTAATATAAACAGGATGGTAAACAATGTCGAGATTGGAGTCTGGACCACAAGTCTCTTCGTCGGCGACTATCGAGTGAATAATATCATTATACACCACCGCACCTAACCGCAGTATATTTTTTTAGACTGATTCGTAACATTTATCATTTATATATAACTCAATAAGATCACAGCGGAAACGAAACACTTGAATAGAAAAATAATTTTTAAACAAAGAATTTTTGATTTCACACGAAAATTCCAGACTCTTCTAAATGGTTTATTTATAGAGGTAGGTATTGCGTGTACAGCCAATACATTTTTGATTTTCAACGTTAAAACATATTATTATAATATTCACTTTTATATATTTTTAAAACGTTAATATCCAACGTATAAATATCTATATAGTTCTATAACTATTATACTAATGACCTATATCAAAGCTTAACTATTTTCCAGATAAACATTATTGTGTACCTATGAAAATGCGGAAGAACAAAGAAACCCAACAATATTACATATTTCAACAAACTTCGAGGGACTTAATATACCTAGGTAGGGAATATTACATTTGTGCTACTTAACTATTATACCAGTTGTATAGAAAATGGCATAGAATGTTTATTGTTCATGGTATACCTAACTGGTAACTATACAATAATTTATGGCATTCTATGAACATATTCCATCATTATAATTTCTTTGTAAAGACCACACAGTTTATTTATATCAACTTAATATATATTGGCTATAAGACCAACGTAAAAATTCAAAATAATAATCGTTTTTTATAACACAAAAAGAATCAGTTATTAATTGTCCAAAGCCCAGCTTGAAAGTAAACAACCGTGTTCAGATTTCGTAAGCTGAATTATTGTTTTATTTTGAGAAAATATGTTGACTAATTATAAAACGGTCAACCCTTAGTTAGGGTTATTGCAAAAAATGTTCAAGCAGATTGATTTCAAACACACATGCGTATTATAATTGAATTGTGATCGTATATTACGACATTATATATTTTTTTACTAAAAAAAAAAAAATTAACTCGTGAAAAAAGTGAACATAAAACGCTCGTTATGTGTTTTTCATATTTCACGATAGTAATAATAATAAATTATAATAGAATAATTGGTACAAACACGTAAATATTTAAATGTGACGAATTTCATATTATACAATATTTAGTACCTACAGACTGGACGCAGATGTTCGGTTAAAAATTGTTGCATTTGACTCACATTTCTTCGCCGTGCAGTTAACTTGCTGTTTTCTGAATATTTGCATATTTTACTTTCTAAATATACTTCAGGGATATTCTAAAAATGGCCAATTTACACTACATTCATTGTTCATTGTTCAATCAATAAACAAAGAGACGCTGCACGAAACTTTTTCAATTTTTTTTCCTGGCCCAATATAGTGTTAACGGATTAAAAAGGACACACAAACTCTCTCCGTCACACACACACACACACATATGCAAACATTGTAATACCAATCGCATCCTCGGTCCGTTATAAATCTGAAACCACCATTATATATTATTATGTCATTCCACATAAATGGTAAAACAAAAATGTTTAACACAAAGGCGATATTGTTTATAAATTATTTCCTACCCGTAACGGACGAAAAAATAATTCGTTGAAAATATTTCAACAATTGTGTAGCAAATTTGAGTTTTTAATTTTTATTTCCGTAAACGGAGTACACTTTAGACGTAGCGTCCGCCGTTTTTTTTTTAAAAACGCAATATTAGTTTAAATAAAAAAACTCGTGGAATTGGGTCATAAATAAATATGACGTATGACCGTTGCGGAGAGTTATTTAAATGTTGAAGTGTTATATTATGATTATTTTAATTATTGGTCTTTGTATCTTATTGTAGTGATTAGGTATTAAAGTGTTGAAAACGGAGAAATCAAAAACTTTGTGGAGAGTGAGACCTGTGCTGTATGATAATCGTAGTTTATTGTTTTGAATAAAACTGCTTCTAATATATTTTGTTTCTAAGAAAATAATGTTCACTGTGTTGTTATAGTTTTTAATAAATTATTATTGTCACATAAATATTATATTATATATACGATATACTTATGTACAATGTACATTCTAAATTAAAAATAATAATGACTCGAAAAGTACTTTTACTGTCGGGCAAAATTTGAGTTTCTACATACTTACTCAAAGTACCTCTATACGCAAACACAGGTACCAAATTAAGGTGATTCCGAGCGTTTTAGAAAGTGTACAAAAAGTTTTTGAAAATAAAAAACCGTACAAAAAAGTTTATGAATAATAAAAACATGCTATATTGTTGTAACACTTATGTAGGTACATTTTTTAAATTCTCACAGAACATAAAAAGTCAATAAAAGCGGGAAACACTAAAATAATAGTTAAGCTTAAAAAGTAATATTTGAAATGTTACCAAATTCTAGTATTTATCATGCATTTTTTTTATAATAATAATAACATTTGCTCATTAAGTTAGTATACTTAATTGTATATAATTCTTCAATATTATTTAAATATTGTACAATTTATTTAACCAACTACAAACAATGTGATTTACATAATTTGTCATAATTTATTATAATATAATAATAATTGTTAGACATGATTATTAAATCCCAATTAAAAATAATAAATAAAATTATTTAGATGGTTGTATTAATATTTATTAAAATTTAAAATACAACTTTTTAAAAAGTACAATTTATCTTAACGGTATAATAGTTATTTTTAAATTACTTTAAAGTCGGTTGAACCAAACAATAGTTATAAACGTTGAGAGTTTGTTGGGATATATCTTACAATGTACTTATATATAAATTATTTGTTTTTTTCCATATTACGGGAACCGTATTAAGTAACCTTAAATTGGAAAAATTATGTAGTTGGTAACTTTTTATTAGGTTAATAAAAAAAAGTACCTAATTTAATCAGAAGCCGACTTTAGAAGCGACTAAATATTTTTATTGACACTTATAACTGTATTAAAGGATATTATAATAACTATTATATTGTCATTATTTCTGTATTAAAGTTTTTTAATATAGTTTGGTATTTATTTTTTGTCTTTTTTTTATAGGTATTGCATAATGTATTTTTTTTATGTGTCTTAGCTAATAATTAATAAATTACGTAAATATTGATTTTTAATGTGTTTAGTTATTTTAGAAAATCATCTCTTGTGTCTGCCACTGTCAGGTAAAAGTATTGAAAAAATAAATTAAAAATGTATAAAATTACAATATTAAAATCTAAAAATTGATAATTTTTAATAATTGTATAATTTTATTAAATCATAATGTAAATTAATAATTTTCAAATAGGTAGTTCGATGCTAACCACGAAATATATTTAAATGTTTTAAGTGTTCAATAAATATTTAATTCCTCGCGCATTTGTCCACTTATCTACACTTGAAATGTTTTACAAATAATAATTAACAAACTGTCCAAAATGTGACTTTTGTACAAACAAATAAATAATAATACATAATATTGTACGCTGTCGTATACAAAAACCTACATCCCATTTTTAATTAAATTAAAAGTCAATTTAATTACACAATTCGCAAAGAATATATATATATATATATGTATATATATGTAGAATAGCGTTGAAGTATTTTGAACTAAAAAATACATTTATGTAGGC
This sequence comes from Metopolophium dirhodum, assembly GCF_019925205.1. Lineage (NCBI taxonomy): Eukaryota > Metazoa > Arthropoda > Insecta > Hemiptera > Aphididae > Metopolophium > Metopolophium dirhodum. Next base: position 11,099,308 of record NC_083568.1, read on the forward strand.
AATTCAAAAGTAAAAATAATATATACTTCAAATATATTGAACATTTCAATAACATTCATATTATACACAACTCGGTGTAAGGATAATACGTTAAAGGGAAAATAGGTTTTTTTTTATTGTATACATAAATAATCAATTTTTGGGTACATAATATTATTGTATATATTTTTTAATATTATATTATAATATTAAAATGTATATTGTATACGTTTTATGACCGTAACCATATTGCACGTAAATTGGTAAAAAAAAATTGGTTTTTCCGACTTTCGTGACGGATAGATTATTGATATATTCAAAATAATTTTTGCAATACCTATAATATTATAATTATTATAGTCTATACTCTATGTTGACAGGACGTCACACAAACGTACATTACCTACTAAATTTCATAGAAGCGTTAAAACATAATATTTAACAGCCCTCCCAATAAAATATTATGGTCAGTATTTAGCATTTACCTATGATTGTATAAATGTGATTGGTCAGTTCGATTTTATATTGGCCAGATAGATTTGTACATTTTTCGATCAACTTAGCGTGTAATATAATATGAATTCTACGAATATATTTTTAATCCTTTTATGACAATTACGTATGCTTTTAACGTTTGATTTCACACTAATTTGTAATATTGCAACATGAATATTTTAATTCAGTAAACACTGCGCTTTTCCTATTTATGTGTCTATTTTGCGTTCTACCATTTGATCTACCTTTATTATTATAGCTCTAATATTACGTAATTTTCCTATCACTGAAGCGATGGAAAAATGCTGATGTGGGTACATGCAAATTTAAATCATTAGGTACATATGTAATGGTGCCTCTGATTATGGTGGTTTTTAGGATTTTTATAATAGACATAGAATATATTATACCGAATAGGCGAAATTAAAGATATAATAAATCAACTCAATTTTGGTGTGTATATAGGTAATATTATGTCGAATCGCTATGTTAAATTATTCCATCGATTCTAAATTTATATTTATTTTTTATCGAAAATGATGACAATGTAAGGCATACAGTTGTACAGATATCAAGAATACATAGTGTAAAATAGAACATAGTAAGTGTCTAAAACTAACTTAGTAATTAAATAGTTATAAAAATGAAATAGTAGGTACCATGTACCAAATAGACTAACAAAAAAAGTAAGTTGTAATCTTATAAATATATGTATACAGTATTATGATCTAAAGGTTTTACAGCATAATATATGTTAGACCATATACAGACAGTAATAATGTTGAAGAATCACGAAAAAAAAAATCAAAATTGTTCATTGTATTGCATGATTTGCGCATGCGATTAACCGACGAGTTTCCATTATAGTTCTGTGAGTGAGTGGGTATATAAATCATATGATAAGAAAGGAGAGACACTAATTGAGGAACGTTAATAGGTATTACATTTAAGATTTCTGGACATTGTATATGTAACTATTTAGTAGATTATAAATCTATTTCACATGAATACATTTTCTTCTAAATAAAAAAGGATGCGTTTTTAGATTAGGTACTTAGTGTAAATCATCATGTTTAATTTCATAACTTTTTATTATTATGAGAAATTAAAGTTGAAAAAAACGATGTTGTATGGATTCAATCTTATTTGTACCACTTTACACAAATGTAGACCATATTATTAAAATAGAATTGTAGTTTATTATAGATCGTACAAGTGCAATATTATATAAAGTTTTTAACAGGTAATATTTTGAAACTCACTAAAATTCCGTCTTAAGAATCCTAATTTACTATAGATGCTTTGTTATAAAATATATATGTGATAATATGTATTTACCTATTGGATTTTTCAATACGATATGTATTAGTTATAACTGCGCAAGACATGCAGGAAATTCATTTTGTTATTATTATTGTTTTCCCATGTGTATTATTAATATATACCTATGTCGACCGTCCGTCTGGACCTTACTATCTCATATTGTATAATGTGTCTTACTATATCATATACGAACCTACCTATATATTACCGATACGGACGGTCCGACATTATAGCAGGTAAGACTGTTTCTCCTCTGCTTCAGTACACTTTCAACAATGGTTCGGTGCGTGACTATTATTTCTATTTTTGCTGTAATCTGTGAGAGATCATCAAATTAATGTTAGAGTAAAATAAATCCAGTGTTTGAGATATAATATTTTCATAAATTGAAGCACTGAGAATATCAGAAAAATATTTTGAATCTATATAAATCTATAATACTAACTGCAACCAATGAAACTTTTCTTAGTATACATAAGTAAATTCCTAAGAAGAAATTTTATTTTTTTCATAAAATTACATTTTTAGTAATATAGTATAGTTATAAAGGTTGTTTTTTAAAAATATATTATTTAATTTTAACTTAGATCCATAGCAAATCGAGAAAACTATTAGGAAGCTTATTTTGCAGAAATATTATTTTTTAAGGTATTAATTATAAGTATAAAATATACTATTCATAATATTTAGTAGGTATAGGTGCTGAATCTGCCAAAAACAGTGAAGGAACTCACAGAATGACAACTAATGATAATTTATGACTTTTTATTTTAAGGTCTTACATTTATAAATGGATGAAAATTTAAATTTATATTTTATGATTATTATTATTATTATTTGTTCCATTTTTTGTCATACATAGATACCTATTCAATTTATTATACTGTGTGAATCCCACTGATGTTGCTGATAACTTGTTTATTTTGATGTAACTTTTAGGTTTAGGTAGGTATTTATCATTTGGGGACTGAGGTTGAAATATTTTCACAAAGCTTATTACAAACCATTATGACGTTGTTCAAAGTCTAAGAAAACGTTTGTAACAATTTGTTTCGCTTTAAACACTCAAAATTATGAAACCTAATGGCATAATAATGTTATTAAAACTATGGAAAATGAAGTTAAGGCTTTGAATCATTATTCGAGTCGAACGCTTCATCATTGCTTTCGAACTTAAACATTATATATACATCACGGAGTTTTATTTTTATCAATGCGAACATAATATATGTAACAGTGATCAATCTCACTGTCTTGTCCTCTGCTGTTTCATCGTTCACTTTCACGACTCTGTTTGCTACCGTTCGGGTCATTTTAGTCTAATATTCACGTTTGTACTTTGTTCTAACGACTTACGAATCATTATATGTATATATATATATAATGATGTTTATTGTCCAATACAGCTCGTGTATTCGAAACTAATGCGATTTGAACTCGATACGAAAATAAGCGATATTTAATGAACCGAATGTGCGCGGAGTGTAATATTGACTGCGCGCAACAATAATAATTCCAGTGACGTTCGGCGGGAGTCGATTAAATCGTCTGCTTTTAAATCGGCGCATATCGTATAATATTGTAATGCTCGCACACACGTGGATGTCACAAACAGAACGAGCTTAATGATGTGTCTTATGACAATATAACATCTGGAGTTGTAATAAACGAAACGCCTCGCAGTCGTTACGCCGCCGCCACGACGTATCCGTGAGGTGCATATAATACACACTCGAATGTGAACAGGACAAAAAAAAAAGGTTGTTAAATACGATATTCGTGCTCGGTATTGTAGTAATACGGTATTATAATAATAAATATGTTATATAATGTTATATCGCAATAAGGCAAAATAAAAATCGTATCGAATTCCCCAATAGTGATTAGTGATCATAGTGGGAAGAGCTTTTTATTGAGAGCCATAGAGTTGTAGTATAGTCTGCCTGCGTATAGGATAAAATATGTATAATATATATATATAATGACGAATTAAACGCTGAAGCGAATGTTCTTACAGATGCGGACTAAATTAATTAAAACTATATTGACTTGCATCGGTTAAGTTGAGAACGTTTGTAGCAGCTATCGTCAAGTTGAGGGTCACTATACACTTTGCTAATAAATAATTAATAATATATATTATTATGTATTTAACACGTTTAAAGTTGATACGCTTATAAACATCGACTCAAATAAGTTATAGTTTATTAATAACTTAGTGATTTCATGTATAGTTAAAAAAAACTTAATCATGTATTTAATGTATGTATACCTATGGGTATTTGTTGTTTGTGTCGACTGAATTATTAAATAAAAAATATCGATCGTTGCCGGTTTATTGTTATTTAAAATCATTGTATGTTAGTCACGCTCAAAATTGTCGAGTTAAAAAGTTATATCTTTTAGACTACCAGTGTAGTGGATTATATGCCTACTTGGTCGGCAGCATCGAAAATGGTACACAAAATAATAATATTATTCGACACGCCACGACGATAACGATAATAATATTGATATTATTATATTGTATAGGTACTATCGTCGTATCGTCTTCAAGTTAAAGATCGCTGAAGATGCGTCGATAGGAGGGGGGGGTCATGTGAGAATGGGTAGTTTGAGATCGGCTGTTGGGGGGGGGGGGGGGGTTAGGGGAGGTGTTTCATCATCGGCGTATGATATATACATCCAATATATTACATGTATACATACTATGTGTGTGCATAACAATATAACAATATTACGACGTGTGCATAGATCGTGACTCCTACCTGTAAGTGATGAACGCGAATATGAGTCCGACCAAGGACACGCTGCTACCGAGTACGACGATCAGAGAGAGGACGCTCTCCTGGCTCGCCACCGTCCATCCGTTGCCCGTCAGGTTGCCCATGACGGGCACCCGTCGCGGGTATATGCTCTCCATTTCGGAAACCCTTCTAAAATACGCGTGTATGCTGAAACTTTTTTATCGCGACAGTGGTTATATTTAACTCGTGAAACGCGTATAGGTAATATATGTGGATGTTATGATATAATTGGTGATAGTAATAAAATTACCGTGACGAATAGTATTGTTATTATCGGTCGATGAGAATAAATCGCGAGAATAAATTATTTTTGTATTAAGACGACATGTCGTTCGATTCGCGACCGGTCGTCGTGGCCGCGTCGTGCGACTAAACCCATCGGGTTTCAACGCTACCGCCGCCGGCGACGGCGTTTCGGCGCACTCTCTGTGCGCAACCATATTATTATATTGTCTTAAATTATTGTAGCCTATAACTTCTATCTGTGTGGATCGTGTTTAATTAAAGGTGCTCAGATTTTCCAGATAAAACGGAAAAAAATAACCACCTTTAAACATCAATATAATATATAGAAACAATCAGAAAAATAAATCGTTTGAGATATAATACTATAGTTATCCGTTAATAACTATTAGGTACAATATAATATACTTGGTCTAGAAATAATTATTTTTCCGTCGTTAACTTATTCCCGAGCTAGCCTATGGCCGACCGTTAGCTAAAGATAATAATAAATAAGTGTGGTCAAATATATCAAACTAAAATTATTGCAGATGACCTGGGTACCTAACCTATGATCGATTGAACTAGCGAATTAACACGTTTAAATAAATTCAACTTACCTGCAACTGTATTTCTGAACAAATTTATATTACCTGTCTCATTTATTATATTATAATTACATTAATTGCTGCATGGCAGCACTATTGGTACGAGAAATATGTTCTCGGCGTTTTTTTTTTTCGAAAATATAATAATTAAAACGTTTTTTAATTGTCTCAAATCTATTTAAACTACATAAAGAAAGTGTAATTTCTCGTTATTTTCATTTCATAGTAGGTCACCCTAAGGGGAAAAGAAGGAATTACAGAACATTAATGAATTATACGGAAAGTTATCACTGTTTTTTAATTGTTCTCGGGACGCCGGGACACTTGAATACAAATAAAAAACGGTTTACGAGACTGTTGTCCGAGTCTCAGTGAGCCGACAGGTTCGGAATATATTGTATTTTTCTATATCATGTGTCCAGTATAGAATAAACACAGCAATATTATATTTGTTATCCTTCTTCGTATTGTGTAATAATAATAATAATAATATATGGGTATATACGTTTCCGGTGGACGCGACGGCGACGATGTATTATAAACGAAAATATATAATTATCGATTGGGGTTTTGAAAACGACGTCCCCGCAAGGTATATTATCTTCTATTATAGTAATAATAATATTATGGTATTATAATTGGCTGGATAACATTATTATTATTATTATTATTGTTACATATTGATAATATGTCAATAACGTGTCGATACGCGTGCGTGACGTTCGGCGTGGTAGGAATTATGGCGTGCAGCAAATTTTTAAAATTTGTTTCCCCACCCCAAAACCGTGTGCCTATTTACCTGACCTGTACACGTTTGTGTGACAAGGCCCGCGGATTCCAAGGAAATATAAAATCAGAAAAAACTTTGTTGCGATCGTGGAGTTAAAAAACAATACGACTGTCAAGAAAATAATGTAAAAAACAAAAGTTCACGACTTGGGTATAGGTATATGCGGTAGTGAAAACACGCGTCTGCGCGAATGAAGTACGTTTTACCTTTAATTCGTTTAGTAATATTTTATTATATTTTGCTCGTCGAGCTATAATAATATCGCATGTGGCGGAAATTGGTTACAGCGACATTTGGCGCATATATATAGTTATTAAGGGTGATGACCAATGACATAATTTCAAAAATCGATATCGTAAATTACACATTACACGCAAGTAATCGCATTTGTTCGCATCGAAAATCTTTCACCTGATTGACCGTTGGAATAAAAATTCTGTATTTCGTAATTTTGTAACTGAATCGGTTTTCGATTCGATTTATTATCCGTCGGTCAGCATCAACACGAATTTTGTACCTGGGAGTGCCTATTTGGATGTATTTTAAGCAGCTCAATTAAAAAAAATGTTCCCTAATAAATTAATGTTTTGCCATCATTAGATAGCTGTAATTTTAAATCACGAAACTTATGAGCACCAGCTATTTGAAGACTTTTTCGAAAAAACTGGAATAGATATCGTATCGATTTATCGATATCGTTGACCATCGATGGCACTGGAGGTTGTATGCCGTCTCCACTAGCTGTTGTGATGTCGACGTGGTCTAGTATACCTATTGGTGAAAATTATAACTACCTAGGTATGTGAGGTACTTTTAACAGTACATACCTAAAATAACCAGGGGTGTGTGTGCAGGGGCGGTGATGGGAAATATATTCCCCCCCTACATGGACTTCTTTTTTTATTGCTTAAACAGAGCTAGTGGACGTTGGACATCTTTCTACCCTCCGTTTGAAAACGCATATAAGAAATACAACTGGACAGTCAAGGTTAAGTGGAGTATAAATATTATATTATTTATATTATATAATTTTTTTTATAAAATCTCCACTCCCCCCCCCCCCCTTCCACTATCAGATATTTCCGAAATTCCTGAGCACACAATTCACTACATAACTACATTACAATAATAATAAATATTCGCATACCCACTAGTTTCTGACCACGTCTCAATTATTAGTGATGTACATTTGCCAGCAGGAATTTAATTTCGGAAATTTTCTGGAGTATTGCCATTTGCCAGCGCAGGGAATTTATCGGGAAAATAATTTTGTAAATTTTGTAAATCAATATTTAATTTAACTTGTAATCAGAAATTATTCGATTGACAAAATATATCTTATGCGTAAAAATATTATATGAGAATAGAAAGACTATTGATTCCAGAATGTTTAATAGAAATCTAATTCAAGTTATACACGTTACTTAATTAATGTCTCCAGTTTGATTTGTTTGATTGTGCGAAGACAAGATCTTAAATCAATGTGAAATAAAATACAGTTTCTCAGTAGGTAAGTACTGTCATATTCAAATAAGTAAATTTTCTTCGAAGTTATATTCCCAAATAATAGGGGAATATTTCGAAAATATGCATAGTTTCCAGAAACTGTCCTCAATCAATATTCCCAGTGGCTCATCACTAGTCTCAATAATAAACCAATCAGCGATCGACAAACACTGTACAATATACATTATACATAATTAATATCAAATTAATACCCACTTGATGCTTACGCGTAAACAGGTGTGACATGTATGATAAGATACGATACGTACATAGTATACCACAACTGCAAATATGTTGAACTCTAGATGTTTTGTTTATAACCAAAGCGTCATATATATATATATATATTGTCCTAAGCAGATATCTGTCCGATAACTAGTAACATAACATATATAGGTAGAATTTACGTACGTATATAATAAAGGGATGTTGTGGGTAAATTGAAAAACACTTCAAACATCGCACTTTTTTGCTTTAAATTTTTTTTCATTATGATTCTGAGTATTCGTAACTCTTAAAATACATTTTACAAATAATTTTTTATTGTTTTATGTTGAGTAAATATTTTCTGATTGCTATTTTTGTTGATAAGTTCACAAGGATTAATATTATCTAATAATATTATTGTATAATATAGAGGTAAAAATTAAAAAAAATAACAGTAATAAACTCCCTAGCGATCATAGCGAGATTAACTTTTTTTATTATTAGGTAGTTGGTTGACGGTATTATTAAATAAGTACTGAAATTGGTATTTATTTTCCCGGAAATAATTTTAATATTATCATATTATGCAGAATGCAATATTATCTTCTCTTTGGAGTTTAATGAATATTTTAATGAAATAATTAGTAATTTTATATACTTTTATGTATATGTATAACCTATTTGGTTATACCTACTTTAATAACTTATGTTGCAGTTACCTATAAATATTATCATCCAAATAACATTTTATCCGCTAAAAAATTAATGTATTATACTATATTGTTGCACTCGCACATGGATATTTTTATGTTGGTAAAATAATGCCTTACAACTTTTTTAACTGTACCATATTATAAATTATTTTCAAAAGCATTTCAAATATAATATTTTCATTCCACATATGTATGCGTTTCCCTCCTCCAAATTAAGAGTACGGTTGCGCACCTCGTTTGTTATTACTAACCGTAACTTTCAAATAACAATTTCCATCGTCAACATTGTTTTTATTAAAAACAGTATTCTGCAGAGGTCAAAGGTAAAAACTCTCGTAAAACGATAAAAGTAGAACAAAATATCATACTTTGGTAATATTTTGATCATAATAATATAATATAATTTTATAGTTTGTCTATATTATTATTGTAATAAAATGTATGGACAGTCAAAACTGTTTCATTTGGAAAAAAATCATCGGTTTTATCGATTCATATAAATTAACGCGTTGCACGATTTACTTTTCTAAGGAAAATATTATGCTTCATCTTCAACTAACTGTCTACGCTTTAATTAAATAATTTAACACTCAACTGATTTGCGTTTTCTTCACATAATAATAATAATATGGTATTCATTAAACACAAACTGCACAGTCAATTAATACAACAAAAGGTTTCAATATTAAAATAAAAATTTATTTTATTCAAACAATTCATCTCTTTTGGCTATTGCGTCATCATTGTGTTTGTTGTAAAATAAAATAAAAAGTTAATTAGTTTTCTTAATTCTATATTCATTTTTAAACTAAATATTCTCGCATGTCGCCAACGGTATTTACTGTGATATTTGAATACATTTTGGAAACATAACTATTAAAAGTATAAAAACATTTCTCGGAAGAATTGTGATATCTCACAATTTTTAATTATAAAAAATAATAATAATAAAACTAAAAACTTTCTTGTTTGGAAAACTAAGGTGGATTAATTTGGAGTATATAAATATATATGTCATTGTTCTAATGCAATTTCAACTTATAACAATTCTCAAAAAAATAAATTAAGTTGAAATAAAATTATAGCTATAATTTATAGCAGCAGTACAGTGTAATATTATTATAACAATATTAAATTCAATGGCAGATTTTCAAAATCAATTCCTATCCAAATGTAAGTGAACATTGTAAAGTTCTCGTGCCCCTCAAATATATTTTTAACCTTGAAAATTTAAAAATATAATTTTGTAGGGACTAGACGATATTTCAAAACTTGACCATTATAACACTATTATTACTAATTATTACACTATAATTCATTACCGTAAAACATATGATAACACTGACATGATCCATTACAATTAATTAGTTGTTTGTAGTTAGTGTATACCTACAAAGTCATATTGTATTGCATTGTATTTATCTTATTCGCTTTTAGATGTCTAATCACTCTAATATTATTTTTCCGACATAATTTTTTACATTTCAGTAACGAATGTATTCTCATCTGTCAACCATCTATAAATAATAAGCTCTCAAACAATTATAAAAGTCCTATCGCATTTGATAAATTAATAGTTTAGTAATAATTGTTCTGTCGTGTTTTTGGACATTTTGTTTAGTCATAGAACAGTAGAATCTTATTTGCACGAGTTGTATCCAATATGAAATGCTGAAATGTATGAAATAGAATTTATAGAATAGATAACCTGCAGATAACTCAGTTCCATTATAATAATACCTACCCTGTTATATTTTTAATCTAACTAGACGTTAAATTAAAAACGTCTTGTCGACGAAATTACGGAAAAAAGTTCACGAAAAATGAGTTTAAAAAGCTCGGTACCATATAACTTTGTGTGGGTTTTAAGCTTATTGAAAACATAGTTTTATAGACAAAGAGCATTTCATCATTAACTCCGAAGGCTAGAAACTACAATAATAAGTAATTCAAAAGTAATTTACTTAATGTATAGTCGCTCGTTAGTAATAAGTCAAAACTGAAATAATTTACCAAACGCAACTTCAGTTCGAAATATATATATTAATGATTGAGCGTCTATTTTATAAAAATAATTTACAAATACCCCATCTGTGCAGGTTCTCATAATATACTATATTATTGTTGTTATTATGTGTACTATTGCTTTAAAAATCATAACAATCCCAAGTATATCATTTTTGTTTTTGTTTTTTTTTTTGTTTTAAATAATAACACTTTATACTGTATATTATTATGTCGTTGAATGTCACGGAATATTGCAATAATATATTTTAAAAACTATATTTTCTTTTGATAAAATGCGTCGTTCAAATTTTTCGACCTCTAATATAAGAATAATATTTTATCAGTAAGCAATATATTAGCCTCAAAAATCTTTACCAACTGTTGTTTATTATGACATTTTTTGTGTAGTTTGTTTTGTCCGTACAATTCGCTGCTGAATTAAGGTTTTAAGACAGGTCATTGTGAATCATAAATTATAAAACGACGTACGTTCAAATATTTACGAATAATAATAATAGTAATATTATTATTTAATATTTATTACTGATGTCTAGCACTCTGGCTTGCTAACGAGTGTCCATCACCCTACAGTTGTATCCTGCCCATACAGTAATTAATTATTACGAGCTATCATCTTTCATTTTTTTTTTTTTGTTGCTATTTTTGGGTATACTGCGTTTAATCACTTAACCGGCTTTGTTGTTTTTTCTCTTATAGATCAACCCTTTTTCACTCAAATGTATTTTTCTTTTCTCCTAAAAACAATACAAAATAAAACATGAATGAATAATTATATTTGAACTACAGAGAAGATAGTTACAAAAAATATATTATAATTTATATTATATTATGATTCAACTTTTAAAGAAAACTAATCATTTTTAAAATCAGCAAAATATTTTTGAAGTATTTTGAAATAACCAAATCGATCTGAATAACTAATCGTTTCCGCTAATCATAAGAATAATTATTAAGGTAATTTATCACTTATATCTCACGACGTAATAGATTTACATTTTATCATTTCTCCCTCAACGTAATTTAATAGTGTAAATATTAATTTTTTTAACACCTGTCACTAGTATTTTTCGACCGAAATTAAAACGTTCTAGAACGATTGTAAAATTAAAATCATTTCAAAAACAATAATATATATTAGTTTTTAAAAATAAAAACACGAGGAAAATAATTCAATTCGGGTCATTGCTTTTCTTTTTGAATTTAAATTTAAAAATTGTGTCTACAGTACACAATATGTGTATAACTTATTATTATATCTCAAAACAGCATTTTTTTTCTTTTACAGACTGAGAATACGACAACGTCCCGGCAAAATACAATGAGTTAACACCAATACGTCTGAGAATATTAAGGCCTTGCTTAAAACGCTAAATTATGTATACCCATTACCCGTAATATCCCTGGAGTTCTCTTTAGAATTGTTCCCGAAACTTTCCAAGCTGTGTAATAATATACAAACAAGAGACATAAATAAATAATAAAATTGTTATTTCTTTCGTTTTCGTTCTTTTTTTTTTTTGTATTTTTAATACGAGTACTACATACAACACAACTCGCGAGAAAAACGAGCGAAATACATTTCGTGTATTGCGCACGATAATAATAAATTTGTCGTTCGTTCCGATATTTCTAATTTAAACTCAATAAAATCCGTTTACGAATGCACGAATTCTCAGTCGACCAGTAACCGTTTGATATTTTAAGTGAGCATTTATTATTTATTTATTTTTGTAATTTTTTTGCGTTTAATTATTTATTTACAACCTATCTATGTACTCCGTCTGCAGTGCACAATCCTAACCGAATTTGACACGAAAGGCGTGAAAAATGGGGACGAAATTCGGTAATCTGAACGCGAACGGTGATGAATATTGTGGTCACACGGGCTTTTTGTTCGTTAAATGCTGAGTAAACCTCTATGCCGTGTACGGTATAGGTATATTATAATATGGCCTCGGATTATGACGTAGTTTCCGTTTAGCACTGTTTGGAGTTAATATTTACACTATATTGGTGAGTCCTATTGGCGTTCCGTACAAATATGGTTTTAATGATGATGAAGACTCTATAGCGTACATTTTTTAGGATTATTTTTCTATAACCACCTGGTGAGCACTGAAATCAAAGGCTTATTAATGATTTTAAATCAATAACGCATATTGTATCAGGTTGGTTCGTTAAGTTGTTGAGAACTATTTTTTTCACATAACCGATCAAAGAATATCGTTATGAGTACTTGAAGAGGAAGAAATAATTAAGATAACTACGTAATTAGAGTTTAAGGGGTTGAATGTATTGGCGTGACTATTATGTCTTATGTTACTGCAATATAGTTAAAATATATTGCTGTAAATCAAAACTCACGACTAAATAATGTGTTCAACATTTTAGATTCTGAGCAGATCGACGAATGTACCTTTTGCTATGGTCTGTGTTTTTTTTTATAGTTTTGTATTTTTTTAGCGTCCATTTTCACTCTAAATGGCAACATTCGTGACGGTTATATTGTTATTTTATTAGGTACCTAGGTATAATGTTCAATGTAGCGTAGTAAAATGTATTTTATTTCGCTTTTGTGCAGTGTTTTCAATTATTTTAGTACTTTTAATTTATTTACGTAACACGCGCGTTAGGTCATAGATAAATAAGGTGGAAGGGCTGTAATTCGATCAAAGTTGTGTGAAAACACGCGGTTGTGGCCAAAGTGTAATAAATTTCAAGTAATATTATTATTTATTTTTATTATGGTATTATTATATCTAAACCTCATTAAATTTGACCTTCGATGGAATATCTTAAAACTATTATTAACTACCTAATGTAATATTATTATCTACATCTTTGGAAACTTCTAGAAAATGATCAATAATCCCACATCTGGTGAGGTGAAATATAAACCATTAAAATGGTGTTAAGGTAACCATTTTGTGGTGTATGTACTATATATATAGGTATACGTATCGGTACTGAGTAGTGATTTTAAGCCACGGTTATGACATGTTCGAGAATATTCGGCATAATAAAATATTTTTGAGTAAATATCCAATTTTTAATTATTACTATTTGTTTAATATATTTTGTTACCATTGTGGCAGATTAAAAAAATACGACGAAGCTTATGACAATATGGGTTTTATCTTTTATGGTTGGGTAAGAGATGTGATGGGAGAGAAAAACGTAAAACATAGTTTGTTCATAATATGGAGGTGCGTTCGAATATGGTCCTCACTACGTTGCACCGCGGTGTATTAAATTAGTAATTGTTTATTATGTAATATGATATAAGATGGACAATTGGTGTGCAATATATGATTACGCGTTCTGGTGAAGTGTAAGGTTGATTACTGGTTTTAATTTATTAGCCTAAACGGTGTATGTAAAATTATTCTATTGCTTTATTTTATTCTGTGTCTAATGTGTATAATATAAAAACGCATGTCAATTTACTCACCTCATTGCTCGAAGTAGGTATTGTTCGTTATAATAATGGTGTATCCGTGGATAGTCTCCACAGGGTTGAGTTCGATATCATTACGACGTATGCAACGTAATTGAATTGCAAGTTGGTAGGTTTAAATCGTAAGTTTATGTGATGATGTGTAAATGTGTTACCTGTGTGCTCCGGTAAGTTAATAGGGTGTGGAGACGTGTCCTACCCAACATTCTCAAAATGCTGCTACGGTTTGACTTGGGTAGTCGAATATCGTTTATGTATGCAATTCTCTAAATGTTTAGTTGGTCAGTGAAAATCGATTTGAATGATTATCTTAGTTATAATGTTAAATTTTTCTTGTCTTAATATTACATTTAATGTAATCTTATTCCAACTTGTATAGTATTCTAATATTATTAATATGAAAAAATCTAATGCCAAGGTACTCTCGACACGATCGCGCTCGAAAACTCCTAGGAGTCCGATTCAAATTCAAGAGCACTTTACTATTATGATTCCTTTTTGAACTCTAGAACTTTCGATTCAATTTCGAACGCCCTTTATTGGAATCCGGAATAGATATCCCTGCAATGGTATGTACGGTTCACTCACTATCATATTATATTTAAATGATAGAAAACTAAAATATATTAGAATAAATCAACGTGATAGTCTTATAACTTAACTCAATCAAACAATATTATGTGTATACGTTCATTTCTTAAATCTATATTACTTTGACCTAATGAATAATTTATTATTATTATTATTATAGATACATTTATAAGATAAGATGGGCTTGTCAGTGACAAACCTATAGCAACAAGTAATTTTTATGAAAGATACAAATTACTCAGGTATGAATGTACCAGATATTCGAATGTTTACCAAATGTTCACACATATTATGTGTGAACACTGAACACGTACGGTGACAAGTACTCGTTTGAGTGGTCAAAATATATCGTGGCATATACTAGCGTGGACGATGTGCTTTGTGATTTTATTAAGAGAGACTACTGGGGTGCTGTTTTTGAACTGTACTTTTATATATGGTCATAAAAATAGTATCCCCTCTACTATTTATGAGTATCGGTCTTCAGGAGCGTTTAGTCTATATTATGATGAGTGTATTTAGGAACACAAGTTTAGGAATGTTTGTGGCGTCCAATACAACGCTGGTGCTTTCCGTTAAACGTTTGATCGAAAATGGGTGTGCCATGCAATATGATTTGTTACATGCGTCATTCTACATCACATACGATCATATAGGACTTGCTTGTTTTGTTTATTAATAATATTTATCGAAATATTTTATATTCTCTAAATGTGTGCAAATATATTGTGCTACATTTTGATAGCTATAAATGTTGATATAAAAATAAAAAATGTATGACTTTGATGTAAAAGTATTATCATTACCGATAAGGCAATTGCAAAAATAAAAAGTACTGAATAATTATACCGAGGATGATATTGCATTTGAATTTTGAAATATAACTTTCGGTTTGACCATATTTTTCAGAGGGTTAAAAATGATTCATAATATTTATGGTGGTATATCGTTTGATCACTAAAACTGGCAGTAAAATATAATAGGAATTTAAAAACTGTTTGAAAACGACTATTATTTTAGTATTTGCAAAAATATCATATAATTTTAATTTATTAATATCTACGGAAAATCAAAATAATTATTTGACGAAAGTATTATTATTTCTAGGCTTATACCACGTTTATTATTTTCAACTAATTTTTACATATAATTAAAACTGTAAGACTTTAAATCATTAATGATATAAAAGCAGTTTTATCATAATAATAATTTACCCATTAAGTATTATACTCAAAATGAGCGAAATAGGTTTACAAATTGACAATGGGTATGAATCTGTGTCACATAGCCGAATGTTTCAGAATTACTATTAATTTTTGATTATTTCGTGGTCAAATAGCTTTTAATATTTTGATTTGAAACTAGTGATAAATTATAATATTAATTAATACGAGTTTTTTTTTTTGCTTCACTTATAAATGAGTTTTTTTCGAAAGCTATTGTGAAATTTAAAAAATAAATTGTAATACGTACACTCTGCGTTCGATTTCCTATTTTGTCAGGCGTATTGCATAAAATGTTTTGAATTTCTTTCAAAAGAGGATTTTGCAAATGAAAAAAAAAAATCCACGAGTCACGACCGTAAACCAATATCTTTGCTCGGAATCTTTCGAAAATCATGTAATTCTAATATTAATACAACACAATATTAATCCCGGCACCGAGGCGATTGAAGCACGGCTTTTTCACGTTCTTTTCATCTCTTTGTACAATGTCCAAGTTTATTATTTTTCGTTTCATTTTCGTCATAGATACTCGTATTTTATGTAATATTATCTTCGAGAATATTGTATTAAAACTTAAAAGCATTATAGAGACAATTATTTTATACGACAAAACATTATTGTTTGCTACTATCGATCCGTATTTATTCCCTTTATGTATTTAGGATAAGTATCTCTGTTATGAGTTAAAAAAATGTTAAAAAAATGATATTTATTTAATAGTTGAATATGTATATAAAATATAATATAGTGTTTATTATTATAATATGTATAAAATATTTTTCATACATTTCGTATAATACGAAAAATCGGTTTTAAAGACTGTTTAATCTGTTTTTAATATTTTACAAAGACCGAATAGATTATTTAATAACAGTGTAGGTCAGGTAAGTATATAACAATTATTTATCTTTTACTCGTTCATTGTGTTTAAGAAAATTTAAATTACGAACAAATTACAATGGCTCATAAATAATAATAATAATAATACGTACGTTTTGTTTTGTTTTGTATGTTTGGTTATTGCTACGTATTGTACTGAGTTTGAACTAATAAAGTATATTATAGTTGTTAAAAATGGTAAAATATTTACGGACCATTTGTCTCGAAACATGGGTAACTCGATAAACGTCTCGATACATTGAGTGGAAAACGTCGAGTGTAGATTACTCTTCATAGGTAGTGAATGATGTAAATAAGACAAAAGGAAATTTACGATTTGCTAAACCTCTCAAGTCTTCCATAATATTATGTTCGAAATCTGTTTTTCCTTTTTGCGAAGCTCGTAATAATAATATATAATATATGTTTTTCGCGTGTGTAGATAAAAACTGTTGTCGAGTCGGTGTTTTTCCGGGCTTACACGAGTGGTCGAGTATTATAGTGTTCCGAGAACTGGTGTAGAACTGTTGTAGCCACCAACTTTTATTCCTATAGATCATGGTGTCGTCCCATGTGCAATACTCTTAAATGGATATTATCTGCAGATTCATTGAGAAAATAAAAATATCAACGACAAGGAAACTAAAGGCTGGATCGATTATTTGTACGCCGATTGGTTAATAATGATCTACCTCGAAGTCGATGCCCTATAAACATATTATATTTTAAGAGAACGCCTAAAATAGAAGATTAAGCTACTCGACTTCTATCATATTATGGTCGATATAACATTGTGTGTCTTCCTAGTTAAAAGAAAAAAACCCATTGCAAAGGGCAAAGTTTTCACAGTAAACTGATGTGACTTGTAGCAAATGATATGTACTTGCAAGAAATAGTAATAACTATTAATTACTGTATTATGCAATCGACGACGTAGGAGCATGCTATAAATTTTGTAAGTACTTGCCATTCATCACAAGTCGTTACGTATAAGTTGTCTACTTAACTCGACTACAACTATACACGTCGTTACAAATTGTATAATCATTTTTGTTGGTCTTGACTCTTGACACAGTTATCACTTATCATACAGTTTTAAGTACGGTATATTTTTTTTAACATGCTAAAATTTCTAAATCTTTTTAAAAATAATCAAATTGGTCCCATAAAATATTTTTAAAACGTTTTTACAAGTTCAGAACATAACACTTTTCCCAACTAAAAAGCAATTATTTAACAACGTGTATTTAAAATATAATAACCCATATATTATATTGACTTATTTTTTTTTACAGACAAAATACAACATAATAATATAGAACTGCGTGATTGCTTGTAGAAAAAACTGATATTCGATAACTATTAATAGTAGTCTTGTAAATCTCCAATAACTTAATATATACAGAACAACAGTTGTATATTCGTTGTAGTCAAGTGAACGATGTAGTATGTCACACACAATCCTTATTTAAACGATAGCCCTATATTAATATTAATACTATTCGTCAACTCGTATCATATAGGACATGGTGGGTTATAAATATCCGATTTCATGCCTCGAATTCCACGCAAAACGATTTGTGAAACCCTAAACTCTGAATCAGTCGAACTATCATATTGGCAGAATTATTAGACACCCATGGCGTTATTACCGGTCTCTGTGTTGTATTAAATATAAAAATGTAAAATGTCCACGGTTCGATCAAGCTTATAATAAAATCATAATAAATTCATAATACTATTCACGATCGTCATTATATTCAACAACACGGCAGGTTAAGACGTTTAAAAAGAAAAATGCGCCTTAAGATACACACATACGCAAAATACACGCAAAAACTGCCGGACCATAAAATTACAGGAAGCAACACGACGATTCACGAAAAAAATTTCTTGAGAAAGCATACCAAATTTGTAGCGAAATAATGAAGTTATAGAAAATACAATTATCTAATAGGAAATAGGTCGTAGAAGTGCATGGTGTAGTTTTCAATTCATTTTGAACAATACCAACAGAGTTGTAACCAATTTAACTAGAAATTATTATCGTAGCGTATTTTTAACTTTTTATTAGATAATATTCCCCGCGGCCCCCATTGCAATGCACTATCCGACCACCTATGGCAACCAATAAACAAAAAATAAAAATAAAAAAAACATCATTGTAAAACCAATATTCTTCCGAAAAAATAAGGTGTCAACAAAAAATGAGTGATATCCTAACAAAAACACTCTACCATACTCCGTGTAAAAAAAACAGCTCTATGAGTTGTGATATTATTTTATAGGTAAGTTAAGTGTTTGAACTATAGATATAATGTATGTTAAAATATTCTGCTAAAAAATTGAAATTAGCTTGATTTTACTATACATTTTTTAGCAGATTATTTTAATATAAATTATATCTATAGTTCTAAGACTTACCTTCACCTATACAATTACGTATATCACAACTTTTAGAGCCGTTTTTTTCAATACTTTTTTACACGGAGAACGGCAGAGTGTTTTTGTTGGGATAATATTATATATTATGTGTCAACAATTGACGTTTTCAATTTTTTTTTTTTTTTTATTAAACATGTTTATATTTAAGAATTCTCAAATCCTAAAGGTTAACTTAAGGTATATAATTCAATCATAATGATTTAGTTTTAATTCGATGAGTATAGAACACAATACACACTCCTTTATATTAAAGTTATGATTTATAATATTGTTTTCATTTTATTTATGATGGTTGCCAATCAGTGAGTAGTTTTTATTTTATATATTTCATCAATTTAATTGGTTATCAACAAATGGTAAACAGAGTTGATAAACGGATTTGCTGCGAGGTTCCTGTGTCAATAAAAATAGTTGAGTTTCTCGAATAAGTTGGAACTGGATGCGCATTATAGTACATTCAGAGACAGAATTTATAGAAATTAACTTGTATACTCGTGTTTGGTAAAATATTATATTAAACACTTTCAATAAATTATAACCTCTGTCAATTATTATTATTTGCTATGATTTGAATGATTCTAAAAAATAATCGAGTGTTTGATATTGACAATAAATATTTGTTTTTAGAAGGAATACTAAGATTTTTAAATTGTTGGTCTATCTATATATATATAACTGACACCAGAGTGTTTATTTTTTATTATCAGTCCTATCGTTTTCAAAAATATTGCATTGCGCTTCCATTACTTTTTAACGCGGTCTAGTCTGTCTTCGAAAGTTATTGTTCGTAATTGATAATGATTTATTAATTTAATTCGGTCGAAACGCTACCACTTACAGTTCTCTGGGTAACGATAATCATCAATTGAGATACAATATATCCTCCCACTGATCACATCATTCGATTAAATTTGATTGTACTTTTACTGTAGCTAAATTTATTAAGAGGTAATGTTATACTTTTGTTCTCGACTGTTCATTCTAGTTTACGTTTTTTCTTGTCTGGTTGAATATGGATAATTGAGTGAACTATATGAAGAAAACTCAAAATCAATTTGAAAAACAAAATATATAGATAAATAGATTATAATATAAGTATTTAACTATATTAATAGCTTTTGAGTTCTTACCTTACACGCCCCTTATCTAATTTAACGTACATTTTCTATATAGACCTAACCTAATAAGTAGAAAATATGAATACCGTGGGCCACGGCTATAATCATATTAGTTCAATCTAGAGAGAAGTTTATAACACGACGAGTCGATGAAATTTAAAAAAAGTGTCATTATAATTTAACATCATATTGAGAAACTAATTCTAATGATGTATAAATATTATCGTGAAATAATTAAAGTGATATTTAAGTTTTTTTTCAATAATTTTGATTTATAACTTTTAAGTACTTTAGAAAAAAATAAAAATGGTCAACATTTAATTAGATACGTAAATCCTAATTTTATATTACTTACACTGCAGTTTTCGAACCTTCTTATTATTGATAGAAAGGAAGAAATAAGTGGATACTTCATCTTTCACACAATATGACGTTTGGATGTGTTCACTATACATCGCTAACTAAGCCGTCCGTCAGTTTTAGCCCTCGCTGTATATATAGCGGTTCATCTGTCACTTTTGATATTGGTCAATAAAGTTTGTGATTATTGGTCAATCATCGTTCTAAAGTTCTGTCCACCAAGATTACTTATTCAGACTAGTCGCTGGATATTTTTATTTGAACTAATAAATAAATATAGTGTTTATGTGTATCATGGCAGTTATCGTCTACAACATTTAGAAAGAGTGGCCATTACGTATAAAAATGTATGGAAGAGAAACCTGAAAACCACGCTGCGATTGGCTAGGTACACCATAACTAAAATAATTAATAACAGTTAAGATTCATAATAATATTGTTTTGGTAATAAATAACGACATTTTTCGGTTTTATCCAAACTGAAAAAATAATGTAATTACTACATTTGATCAGTTTTTTATTATAATAATAAATTGTTATTTTTTATAGGGAAAAATGAGATCTAGATGGACAACCCACATGTGGAAACTACACTCACAAATATAGGTGTTAAGTTAAAAAAAAGTGTACTTTTCAAACAACCCGTAAGTGCAAAAAAAAAGTTTAATTGTATTGTTAAATCATATTTATTATTTTAAAATTATATTATTAGGAACAAAGAGTATTTCAAAATTAAACTTTAAATGGAAAACCTATTTTATGAAGTCAAACCTGGAAATTTGTTTTGTGCACCTATTATAGGTTCCATGCTTCAATATTACAGATGATTTTAGAGCTGAAATTCGTCGTTTTGCTTAGTGTTCTAAGCACTTCAATATAATTACATAAATACAAATGCATGGGCGTGGATTGTAAAATTGGTCATTCAAGTGATAGCAGCGGTTAATTTCTGGTAGTCCTATACTCATTCGAATATGACTCAGCCCAGAGATATCGTGGATATCTGCTGCCATTTTCAATTAAGTTTACTGATATATAATCAGAAAACGATAATATATTTTCGTTGTCAGGGAAATAGAAAATAGTTCATAAAATGTAACAGAAATTTCAGATCACACTAAAAAAGCCAATCCACAGAAATACTTTAACCAATGGGAAATTTCAGATTCATTGTTGTCATATTCAATTTTCAATAAGTTATCTTAAATAATCATAAACCATCATCGTAATTTGTTACGATAAAATACGATGCAATATAACTACATTTCAACTGAACTCAATCACTGCTGTTTTTGGAATAGAATTGTACACAAAATTTGAAACTAAATATAACTAATCAAATTTTAAACTGAAATATTTTTATAATGTTATACTAATATTATAATCACTAGGGCTGAGGACTTCTAGTTTTTTTCATATTTTTTTAGAAAGATCGTAGAAAAATTCTAGTGAATAACAAATGTGTTTCATAACACCAGGAGATCAAATTAAAAATTTTATTTTGTATATTTTTGCATATTTTGTCATCATTGCATGTAGATGCATATTTGAGTATATTAGAAAAATTAAGAATATATTTGGGTATTTTTGAAATAAGTTCTTAAATTGGCTTAGACAAAACAGAACAAAGTGGTAAATTTTCCATTTCAAAATCATATTTTTACTATCGTTTAGGTAATTTACTATCTGACCGTTAAAATCGATAAAACCGAAACGCGTATGAGTAGTGAATTTCAGTTGTCCGTCATATTTCGTCGCGTACTCGTATTATTGTGCACACTGCGTGAAA
The DNA here is from genome assembly GCF_019925205.1 of Metopolophium dirhodum. Classification (NCBI taxonomy): domain Eukaryota; kingdom Metazoa; phylum Arthropoda; class Insecta; order Hemiptera; family Aphididae; genus Metopolophium; species Metopolophium dirhodum. The sequence goes on from NC_083568.1 coordinate 11,121,851, forward strand.
TATTTTCGTCGAGTAATTATTTCGTCTCTTTCAAATTTTTTTAGTAATATTTATTTATTTTTGTCAAATATGTCAAAGGAAAAACAATCATTGGCTTCTCGTTTAAATAGTTATGTGTCGGAATTTAGTGAATGCAGTGGTCCAGTATTTACAACTGAGGCAAAATATTGTATTGTAAATTGTGCGATTCAAAAGTTGGAAGTGACAGAAAATTCAACGTTCAACAACACATTGACACAGCTAAACATAAGGCAGCTATAAACCGAAAACAAAGTAAATTTGATTTCCAAAAAACTCAACAACAACTTTTAAGCAACACAAAAAAGTCTTCTTATAATAAAGATTTATGTTATGCTTTGTTGTCGGCTAAGATTCCATTAAATAAATTAAATAATCATAATTTTAAGTCATTTTTGGAAAAATATACTTCGAAAGAAATTCCAAATCAAACTACACTTCGTAAAGGCTATGTGAATGACATTTATAAAGACACTTTAGTGAAAATTAGAAGTTTTATATTTGATAAAAAAATCTGGGTTTCGATCGATGAGACGACAGATTCCGCAGGTCGTTACATCGCAAATGTCACTGTAGGAACGCTCGAACTTAATGACCCTGGTTACCAGAAGACTTAAAAGGAAATGAATTGTTGTTTTTTTAAATATGCACCGCTAACTTCCATAGATGTAGAACGATCTTTCTCAACATACAAAACATTGTTACTAGATAACCGACATTCGTTTCAAGTTGAAAATATAAGGAAATACCTTGTTGTTCAATGTAATAGTTAAGGTAGGTAGTACAACATTTAGTTAACTTAGTACATATTCGAGATAAAAATTAATTTTACAAAATACAATTTTATATTTACAGATGAAGGAGATGAAAACGAACAAAGAAAACAAAAAGATCAAGAAGACGACGAAGAAATGTAATTTTCAAATACTTTTTAATAAACTAACCATATAATGTAATTTTTACTAATTTTTTTTAAATAAATATTATAATAAGAATAACTAATGAGATAAAATAATAAAATAAAATAATTTTTTAGAGCATATTTTAAGTGCATATTTCTTGATTTTTAAGTGCATAAGTGCAGAAAATTAATCACGAATAATATTATTATAATGTTATAATAATATTTTTAGACAAACAGTTATTGCTATCTGGATTTATAATGCATCGGGTACAATTTCGAATATGGTAATACAATTCAGATTCGTACTCTAATCTTACTACTAACGTACAAAAACTCAAATCAGTTTTGCAGTATCGAAAAAATAGACGATTTGCGCTTTTGGGTACCCCCCCGTTTTGAAGATTGGGATCCCCACCGTAATATGTTTATTGTTTGATTTTTTTTGCAAATTCTACGTAGTGCGTGGCTGCCCAGAGAGAAAGGTCGCCATCACCCACCCGGGCATGGCAGATACCTACTAACTTACCGTTCCGAACCTTACCACCACCACAATACGGTTGTATTCCAAACAGCTAACATGCCGGGCTTAAGGATCAATAATAAAAAAAAAACTTATAAATTAAATATACCAAAACCTAAATAGATAAATAGATGTATCTAAATTAAATATTCATAACAGTTTAATTTACACGTAAAATGCGACAACAAACTATTTATTTTATACTTCGATATAAAACTTAAATGTTTACCCATTTTTGAAAACAGTATACTAACTATTTACCTAACTGTTACCCATGTCTAGATTTGGTGGAAACGAATAACTCCCAATGATTGCACTCATAAACCTAACTTTCATCGACTAAAATCATATATAATATCTAAAATAATATAGACTATAAAGAGGTCTCTTTTTTCAAGCGAAAATTCTCAATAATATTTTGGTGGAAACGGGTAGGGTATCGCCCTGATATATATTGTACATAAAATATAAATAGTCTAAAATCGTTACAAGGGTTTACAAGCAAAATGAAAATGTCTTATAAATATTTAATAATTACTGTTTTACGCTTTTACGTCTCGGTATTATTCATATGAAACAGTTTGAGAAAATACATTAAAGTACAGTATTACATTTGTAGAAGTTTGATTGTAACTAGTTTTATTCAAAATGAAACTTCTATTTATATAACTAGGTACCGTAAAAATAATCTGGGTTGATTTTCGGTCAACATTGTTGTACAGCGATGGTCGATATATTTCAAGGACCGCGGGATAGCGTTTTAAAAAAACACACACTCTCGATGAATATTGATACCTACCATATAAATTTGCATAACTGATATGAGACCAATTTGAAAGACTTCAACCCGTCTAATGGGACGTAGTTGGAGTAATTATTGTTGTGAGGATTATTGTGTGCGTCACAATAGTATAATATAGGTGCGCCAACATTATAATCGTGATCTGTCAAACTAGTAATTATTAAAACGCCGATGAAATTCTACAAGTTACCCTTTATAATATTCCGACCTTTTAGATTGCTATGTCGTATGTTTGTAAGACGAACGCATACATTATACAGGTGTCTTGGCCACCTAAAAATGAAATGTATGCGTGTTATAGAAAAAAAAATAGTGAGATATTCCGTCAATTTATCGTGCAATATACTTTATGATCGTCAAAAACTATTCCTCATTAGTTAAAAAAATGTCTTATTTTAGCTTTAATATTAGAGGGAATTGTCTTACTTAGTGGCCAGGATTAAAGGTAAGAATATTATCTGTGGAATTTTTAAGGCTTTTATTGGTATTTAGATAATAATGCGAGTTATGAGCTTTTTTACGTACTTGAAAATAATGATATTCGTATTCAACTGTGATTTAAGTAACTTATATTTAAAATAATAATCTTTATTGGTTTTTTAATACCTATACAAAGCTGGTTTTAAAGGTTGTAATATTTAAAACATTGATTAAATGTTACATTATACTGTACAGTGTTAGATCGTACCAACAAATTCATGAATTGATTGGTTCACAAAAACGTCAAAAGTGAACGAAATAAAAATACCTCAAACCCTAAAACCATCACCAGAGTGGACATGGACTTATAAAAGCCCTGGACACCTAATGACGGCTGGAATATATACATATAGGATACTATGAAGGATTTTCAACAATAACCTAATAGTTTCTCAAGAAATAGGAGCCTCTCAAAAAAATCTGGCAAGATAAACCATAGGATTCTCAATTATTGATCAGAGTTTAAAACCAAATACTTTAATCTATGTAAACATCATTAGCAAATTGGCAGATAACATACTATAAAATATGTAGGACTGATTCACGGTATTTGGAGAATTTATCTCCAGAAATATTTTTTATAATATGGTGAATAATTCAGACTTTATATCAATACTGGTTTAAACATATCTTTACCTTCTATCAAACCTTTGGATGTAGTCATGTAGAATACAATTAGTAGCTGGTATATCTTAAGTATAATTAAGAATTATATAATGCATATAGCATGCACCAAAAAGAACAACCAAAAAATTAAGAACAACTACAATCGTTGTAGATTCCCAACCAAGACAAAACCCAAAATATAAAGATAATCAACACAAACAAATTAAATTGAATCCAAACAAAAAAGATTATCAATCTAATTAGGACATCAGCACAGTCCAGTCATATGCGAATTCAAATTCATATATAAAAAAAATCGTTGTATTATGATTTATATTATTATTCTTAAGTTAAAGTTATATGTTTAGTAGTTATATTAAAGCATATAGCATAGTGATTAATAGATAATATTATAATAGTTAAAGCAATTTTCTTTTTTCTCTATCATTTCTTTTCTCAATATTATATTGTAATAATAATAGGCGTGGGCACACTAAAAAACTAGGGTAGATCGTAGATGTAATAAACTCATAATGATATATCATTATTTATTAGATTACATTTAGATTTAAGAAAATAAATGAAATAGTATATTATAGTACATTATCATCTGTATACGTAGAAATTATCAATATATTTAATACACCAATTATTATTATAGTAAATAATAGGTATATTATCATATAATAATAATGTCTCACACGTGACAAACAAATGGATGAGTAATGCCGCAATGTCATTCAATTATTGGACATTTTTATATTATATTTGTGTTCTTTAAAAATAAAAATAAACTAATAATTGCAATACATTTTTGATTATTAAAATATTATTTCGATATAATATGTACAACACCTCTTTTGTTTGATATTAAGTATTTGTTAAGTAAAATCTTGCAAGATAGATCTGAATCGCAAGTTATACGAAAGGTAAGTAAAAATGTATTCAACACTATTCTTGTATTGTTCTACCTGTATTTAAACTAAAAAAAAAAACTCTCCTACTCACCCCCTCCCCCCTCCCCAACCATAAAATATCATTTTTTGGGATAGTATTTAAGTAATGAGTCAAAGATATATGGTAAAAAATAACATTTAACTACATTTGTATGCAGATGCATTAATACTTCTGAAATATAAATTCATCATCTCATATTTATTAATTAATTCACTTTTCATCTCATCCTCCTTAGTTTAGTCTTTTTAAGTCATTACAAGGCGCGCTTTATTATTATAATACGATCATAATTTACATATTACACCCAAGTCTCCCGAGTTCACGATACTATATTATATATTATTATTATTATTATTATATTATATTATACGGTTTTGCGGCAGTTGCATTGTACCATACGGGGTGTACAAGTAAAAACACTTAAGGGCCCTCGCGTATAATTGGTTCAACAGTAAATAACGACTAGGTGTGTAACTTGTCAGCATCCAGGTTCATAGAATCATTAACGCTCAACCGGGATCATAATATATATATAATAATTATTATAGTTTATAACATATTGTAATAGTCGTGCGTGGTTGAGAGGAAATTACGTGCTAGGTACTAAGAGTTCGACCAATTCGTAGGTATATTTGGTGGATTTTTTTAGGAATGATGAACAGACAAATATAATAGAGAGAGAGAATAAGGTTCATGGTTTACAGTGGTTTTGAGTCAGAACTAATACATATATTTTTCTTTAATCATAACGATTTGAATATTTTGTTACAAAGAGTATAATATTATGACAGTCATCCGAAAATTACTGATGAACATAAAGAAATAGTACAAAAGAATCTGGAGATTTTACAAGTGTCAATTATATTGACTTTAGTACAAAAATAAAATTCACAATTATTTAATATCGACTGGCGATACTCACACGGCCACACACATTAACAAAAGTATTTTCGAGTGGGTCTTATACTACCAGTTGAGCACTCATGGCACGAATGCGTGAAATCTTCCACCTCGACCGTGGAAGTCTGCAGCTAGAGTGGGCCGGTCTTACTGTGGCTCAAATTAAATATTATTGGTAACTATGTAGTTACTTGGTGGTCGATTGCACGCACGAAATTTCCGAATTGTGTTCGAAAATCATTATCCAGGTCGAATTGCGTGCGTGATTTTTCCTCGGCCCAGCCGACTGCACGCGTGGCAATTTTTGCGACAGATTTGTTTGAAATACGAGTGACATAATATTATGTAATATTCTGTATAAATATAAAAAAATTGTAAATACCAAAAAAAATTTTTTAAATTAAAAAAAAATACATGTTGGTTTTTAAATAATCGCGTGTTATAATATTATTTTTGATTAAAAATTTCAAAAATTTTAAATTAAAAAAAATACAAGTAGATTAATAAATAATTACGTATTCATTTTTCATTCGTCGTATAATACAAAATAATATGATGTCGTATGATCCAAGCTAAATATTATTTTTTAAATGTCGTTATAAGCATATATTAGTTATCAAATTCTGATCATAATTAATTATCTTATCGAAATTCCCTTATTCTAGCGCCTTTGAGAAACCCATTATGTTACGATACCCACGTCGAATTTACCATAGCTGTATTTATAGTATACGACATGCTATGTGCTGGTGGGAAAATATCACTTCTTTCGTTCAAACTTTTACACACGCAGTTCAGACCTGTCACTAAAAATACGAGCACTCGATTCGGATCTGTCGTAAAAAAATAAAAAAAAAACGCGTAAGCAATAATTCGGCTGTCGACTGACGTCGCTTTTTTTTTTTGGCACGCAATTCAGATGCTGCCAATTTTATACACAGCCGGTCGGCAATAACACTGCATTAGGGGTCCGATTTTCTACGAACTTCCGGAAACGACGAAACCGTCAAAAGTCCGTCAACGGTCATTATTGTAAGACAACAATAAAAATAATACCGACCGAAATGTAGATCACAACGATAGTATAATAATAATATCGAAGGAATAACAAAGCAATAACCTGAAGTGAGATATTTTCTAAGAAAATAAATAACAGTGTATATAGGTACTTCAGTACTGCAATTTAATACAAATATACAACACTGAAGTAGCATATTTAAATTTTTTCAATTCAAACGATTGGCAGTGTCTACATACTGTTATAGTAATAGTATACGACAAAAACAATAATGGTAAAAACAAAATGAAATACAATTCGGTAAACTACAATACGCGAGATAGAATCACTGGAATGAGGTCAACGAATTGTTTGAACGGCTATACGCGTAGGCCCAGACAAGCGGTGCGAACTCAAATGAAATTCCGACTGAAAGTATAACAATTGTACCAATATATACCATGGTTTTGTGCAGACACGATATCGTTTCGAAGAAGTTCGCGTCTATAACAAGACCGCGAGACCGCCGGAAAAGACTCGGCGGCGCACTGTATATTAGACAATGTATATTATATATTTATATTATAATATAAAAAGCACGTTTTCATTTAATATAAAAAAATATATAAATAACGGGGTATAAACCCTACACGACGCGGCTGCTGAGAATACAATTTATTGAAAAATGGCGCGTCCTCGAATTAAACGGGGAATAGGAAGAATCCGCAATAAACCATCGGCTCGACGTGTTTCCGCGGCCGCACACACGCACACACGCACACACCCCTACGGTGACCGACCTAAGTCTGGCGAGAAATTCGAGGGTTGCAAATCACAATCAAACGTCATGCCCCCGCGGAATTCCGCCCCTATACATATATATACGGTAAAACGTGAGAGGGTCGCAGCAGGAATTCACTGTGCGGTCCGGACAATATTCGACTTTTAGCTGCAGGAGACAAGCCGTCGAAATAACAACACGGGCGGAGAGTATATAATAATCCCGATCCTGGACTGTGACCGTACAATTTAATTCTTAGAAGTCAACACATTTGTTGCAGCTAAAACGATTTAGGTGTATATAGGTATTATGTACTGAAACGGAAATGGAAGACGGTATAGGTATACAACCATGCGCTATCCTCGTCGCATACATCTTTCCGGTTTTCGTTTTTTTATTTTAAGTTTCCCAACTGCCCGTTTTATTTCATTCAAACTTAAACAATAAATATCGGTGAATGCAAATTGAATACGTAAAATAATTGATTTTTAGTGCCACCTATTGTTCGCGGTCACTTAATTAAAGTGTACATATCGTTTTCACTATCGTCTTTTGGATATTTCGTTTATAAACCTACTCGGAAATTCCATAAACTACCGGGTTAACCTGCAGTAAGCACAATTTGCAATCAATAGTGGATAGCTATTATATTACGCAACTTTTTAAGCAGCTTTTATACATGAGTAGAAAAGTTTTTTCCTGAAAATATAACACCAACGAACCACAACTTTATCACTAGCCGTCATAATATGAAATAACTTATTGACGTAAAGTATTTATATACAATAAATAATAAAACTTTTCGCTAAGGTATAGAGTTTTATCTCAAATGTAAATACTTGCGAGGAGCTTAATAATAATATCGTGGCTTCTAAAAAAAAAACCCACTTTCAATACCATACCTCTCTTGAAAAAAAAACTTAACTTTGTGGAACCCTTCATGTTGTAAAATAGTAAGTCATGTATCGATATCTAAATAAAACAATATTGCGTCTAAAACTCCAAACCGTATTTGAATGAAGAAAATATTTATACAGAACTGTATCAGTCACAATATAACATTTGAGCGAACTTTGTTTCTGGTGTTAGATACTAAGTCGTTGGAAAATCGTGGCAAAACAATCAATACGTTAACTCGATCGGAAAATTATCCGCTTTAGAAATTATTTTTCTGGAAGCCGTATTAAATGTTTCATGGTCAGACGCAACATACAAATTATTAACAATATTTGTGGGAAGGGGTGAATTTGAGTAGTAACGGTTTGCAGGCTGAAACGAATAATAATATATGATTAAAGAAAATAATAATACTGACCACCTGACCTATTAAAATCGTGAACGATTGCTACTGTGGAGACGGAAAAGAATTAGTTGTACACTGTGGACATATTTTATTCTTTAGTTTGGTCTTCCTAGACAGCAATTATTAATGTGAGAGACTGATCGCTTGGAATGGTCGTACGAACCGCAGTTAACACACGTGAACAATCAAATTGTTGTAGCGTTAAATTGTTCGCCAATAGGATTTACGTTTGTAAGATAAACCAGCCACTGCATTTCCATTGTTACGAAAATATTATATAGCATTATTATTACATTATAAATGAAGTATTGATTACCTACTGCGTGATTTCATACTTTTTACAAACTTAAACAAAATAAAATGTTCATTTGTAGGTATTTATTATATTATTACTATTGATATTATTTATCATTGATTTTTGTGGTTTTAATATTATAATATTTGATCTAAATAAATAACGATATAGACTTCATTATTAGATTTTTTTTTTTTATTAGGGTTAAGGCTTTGACTACTTAGGTCATTAGCCTGTGGTACTGTAGGGAGGGTACTTAGATTTGTTTACTCATTATTAGATTATAATATAATATGTCCATATTATTATATTTTTTTACAAACAGTTGTTATAAGTTTGCCTATACAGTTGTACCTAATTATTATTAAACGTGTAAATTTGTCACAAGTTCTAAATAGGGTTACTGTAACAAACCATTAAATTATATGACTTTAATTTCTTAATGATATACCTATCACAAACGATAAAAGCAACATATATAACCTCCAGTACCAAATCTCATATAATATCGTTTTCGACTACGAAAAAATAATTTTCGGGTTAACGATATGTATTAATAAAATAAACACGACAAACCAAATATTATTTTATTTAAATCAAATTCAGATATTATGTCCTCGGAGCCCTTAAATTACTGTCACAGAATCCTAGGGCTCCGCTGAGCACAGTTTGAGAACCACTAGGTAACACAAACAGAAATATCAAATAATGAAACAAATAATAAATATGACACCTGCTGATAACACAAATATGGGTTGTGAGCAATTATACAAGAATATGACGTCTCTTCGCGGGATAGCGTGTGACACAGTTAAAAGATAATATTAATCGATAGTTAAATAATATGATAACAGACACCTAGCGTGTGATATACGGGTAAACACATACAATTTATGGTCAGTATTTCTGGGTCGGTGGTAAAATCGGCGGCGGGTGCAGCCACGATGTCTGGCTGTGGCGTCTCGTCCAATATATTATTGAAGATGTTGATAATATATAAATAGAGCAGTGACGGCACGATGGAAGTAAACGATAACTGTATAATATTATTGTAATAACATGTCACTTCCATTTCGCGTTCTGATCCGTTTCGTGAAATGGATAGCAATAATTTCATCCGGTTCGCGAAACGGAACTAACTTTTTGTACACTGCGTAATATTACACAATATAATATGCGAATAACTCTTCGTGAAACCGTCACATGGAACAAACGATATACGTCGTAGGCATTGAATTTTTAAAATATATAGAAACAACTTGTCATAAGACCTGAGACGTAGGTACCTAATAATATACCTAATAGATACTGATAAATACTGATGTACATTTCCGACAGCCGTTTGCGGGATATTAGCTGCCGATAGAGTTATATTATCCGAGATCGGACAATTTTATCAGATAATAATATTTGTATTATTATTATTATTTCCGACGGCGCACACAGTAGCCAATGAACAGCGATGCAATTTCGCCACCGGACGGGCGTATTGGTCACAAATAAACTCAGCTATCTGATGTGGACCATAGACGAGAATCTTCATGCGCCACCAAATCGAGATCTGAGTCTGACAGACTTGTCGACGGGGACAAAACGCAGACATATAGCACACGAGGTCGAGTTCGCGTAACCGCACTGGTCCGTTATCACTGTCCAAAATGTCAAAGGTGCAGAAAAACCACCCTTAAGGGGTCGTCTGTCGCCACGACGGAAACACGCGTAAGTTACTGACGGGGTACGTCTAAGTACTAAGACGTTCACGGGCGAGATGAAAAGTGAAACGCGATCGTGATGGCAAAGGCAGAAATCCATTAAAACTTCAGGGAAGCCTACATTTTTAACACCGATGTCAGCAATTTCGATCCCACAAAACTAAACAAATTAGGGGGTTTGACGGACGTTTTGGGGGCCAAGCCCTCCCCCCACCCGATTTCTGCCAATGCATGATGGGCTTGAGATGATTCAGCTGCACGACGATGACGAAAAGCATCGGCAGAAATAATTTATGCGATACCGGAAATCGACTACATCGTACCTACCTACATTTTGATTACTTATCTATTTGCCTCGCTGCAACATTGACATAATATTATGCGCACTATTTTATTCCATTTTTACCTGGTAAATTAATATTTATTTATTTCCATTTAGTCGGTACATGCCACATACAAACATTTTGGCGTTTTTTTTCCTATAAATATATTTTCTGTATATCAGCAAAATGCTCCCAACAAAATTGAACACTAAATCTTTTTATCCCGCATATTTTTTTTTTCAATTCATCTTGATGATGTGTTGCAAATGTAGTTGCGCAACATAACATTTCCCTCAGAGTTCAATACAATAAAGAATAAAAATTGTATATAAAAATATTGATGTTTATAAATAAAAACGGAAAAAACGTTTACTAAATTATAAAGCACAAATTTTCGACAAGCGTAAAAATATGTAACATGGAAAATATTTGTATTTTTAATATAACTTGTAAATAGATAATCATCGTTAATTGTAAATAGTTTTTGTATTCAATTATTATTTATGAAACAAGTAAATAACATTATTAAAATATCGATATTATTGAACCATATAAAAAGACAACAATTTACAATAGGTAAGTAAGTTCAAGGGTTAAGTATAAGGTTGCCACCTTTGAAAGAAAAAAGAAAAAAGGTCATCAGCCAGTATACACCAGTATGTAGTATAGCTACTATAGCTAGCTTAGTTGAAGTGAAAATATAAGTAATGAAATGCAAAAAAATATTATTATTATCACATATTTTATTACTCAAAATTACAATAATATGTTTTTATTTAAATTTAAAATCATATTTAACATTATTTGTTGCACATTTCAATAATTTTTCTTGTTCAGGATTTTTTAAAAAGTACAAAAATTCTTGACAGTTCATATTGTAATTTAATTTGACGCAGAGAAGATTTAAACATTTCTACTGACAGACGATTTCTTTCATTGGACCATACATTTCCCATCAATGAAAATACTCGTTCAACAAAAGCGTTACTTATGGGAATTGAAAATATTTTTCCAATAATTTTTGGAAGTTCAGTGATATTGTTTTTTTTTTTAACAACTCTACCCACATTAAGTCTGAAGATAAGTTCATCTTTGGAAGCTCTGCCCAGACTCCTTGCACATTTTTTACTTCGTCGTAAAGTCGGTCTTCTTCAATATTTTTTAATCCTAACAGATTCACAGATTTTGTTGCATCATCATACTCAATTGTTTTGTTTTTTAAATTAAAGTTTGAAAACATCTTAAAAATAGAATCGTTGAAATCGTAATATTTTTTTAAATAATCAATAGTTATTTTATACACTTCATTAGCTTCTTTTTTAAACATTACTCGCTCATTTTCTCGAAGAGATGAAATACTTCTCGTAAATTTTGCACCATAAAATGAATCATTCAATCGATTTTCAATTTTATCTTTTAGACCTTGCATTACATTGTGTAAGTCAACAGATGTTACGGAATTTGTTTTGAGTATTAATATTGCCTCACTTAGTATATTCATGTAGTGGTGAATAAAGTACAAAAAGCATTCTGGTAATGTTACTTTGCATGACAAATCAGTCATTTCTATCATGTCAATATTTTTAACAAACTTCCATATGACTTGATGACATTTTTCTTCTCCTTGGTATTTAAAATAAGATGATACAGCAGGCCAAGACATTATCAGTCTATCGACAGATTTAAACAAATTTAGCCATCTTGTTGGTCCATGTCAAAGAACTTTTCTGTATTCAATTTCGAATTCTTCAAAAAAAATTTGAAGTTCTTTTACGCGCTTAGCACTATTTGAAAATTCGGCATACACTTTCAACACTAAGTTTTCTACATCATATGTTAGTTGTTTCACAGAGTTTCTAGCAGCATTGTGAATAACGTGGCAATTACAATTTGCTTTTATTATTTTAGTTTCTGGATGTTTTTCGAGAAGTTTTTGATAGACCGAATACGAATGCCGTAATTTACTGATGCATTGTCGGCAGAGAATCCAGATAATAATTCAGCGTCTAAATTTGATTGCTGTGTAAAATTTTCAATATTTTCGAAAATGTTTAATGATGTCTCATCTGGATCTTAGAAAATGACAAAATGAACATTTCGCTTTTTTCTCATCTATTTTAACTAACCATTTCTTATACTTTTCGTTAGCTAACCATGACTCTTTAAACTTAGTTTCATACTTTTTGACATTTCTTGGATTATCTTCAAATTCTTCCATGATAATTATAATAAATAAATCTAAAACAAATATCGATGCACATGTTATTACTTTATTAGTATTTAGTATTTACTAGTAGTATAAATTTAATGTATATGGCATAATAATAAAAACAAGTCTATATAAGACTATAATTCGTATCTTATCTTATCTTTTGGCGTAAGAAAATCAATGTTCTTGTTACTTATTGACAAACTATTTATAGTTATATAAAAATATGTCGTCATGTTATGACGACCCGGAGAATAATTCACTGGACCCGTAGCCCGTAGATTTATATGTAAACCCGGATTATCCAGGTGAAACCCGGAGAGGTGGCAACCCTAGTTTTAAGTACCATGTCGATTAAGAGGATGTCAGCGCACTATTTGTTTTCTCTCTCTAGCCCACGTGCGACATAGACAAAATGCGTTTGCGCAGAATCATTTTTTCTATGTTTTTAAGTAATCTTAGAGTAAAATCACTCATTAAAAAAAGACAGAGAATAATATTTTTGAGGGAATGACATATCGATTTCTCTAAATATTGTTTCAAGACAATTTAAACATAATTTAAATTTACAAAATTTTTTTTTTTATTTTGAAAGTCAAATACAAAGTCAAATAATAATAAAATATAAAATCCATATGTCATTCCCTCTAAAATATTATTCTCTATCTTTTTTGTAATGGGTGATTCTGTGCAAATGCGTTTTGTCTATGTTGCGCGTGGGTCAGAGAGAGAAAACCAATAGTGCGCTGACATACTCTTAACGATTACAATTAATACCTTTTTACGTAAAAGAAAATTGATACAATAAAAAAAAATCCATTGATTTGAAATAAATCATCCTAATTCATATTATGATACCATATTGTTGTGTATATATATAGATAGATAACGCATCAGTTTTTTATTAATCCAAATTCAGTGCTCCAAGACTCATGACGTGTTCTGATGTTGAGATGAAAAATTAAATTTGCACATCTTTTAGATGTGCCATTGCCCCATTAGTGACGTCAAATTTAAAACGATGATAATATTATTTCACGATAAATTAAAAATGCAAATTATTGAACAATGTCGAAAATTAAATAACCGACATATCGAATCAAACCACAGATATTTAAAACCCAAGCTGACATTAAAAATGCATAATATTCCAATTACAGCGGATGAAAATATCAATATATATATATACGTATTCCACCGCTATTAGTTATAATATAATCCAGATAATATCGCACTGATCGTCGATTTAATAATAATGATCGGTAACAGACGGAGCTGATATTTTATCGCATGTCTGACGTACCATTAAAATGTATATAGTTCACATTATTTTTCAATCATTTTTGTTCAGTACGAAATGAGTTGTTTTTTCGCATATCGTATATTATACTATTATAATATGAAAACGTAAACGTACGCCATCACTTGGACTCGGTGTATAACACACTCTCCTGATGGTGTTCTAAAACATTTAAACAAACCGAACTGCAGACCACATACGGATCCGAGCCGACATTAAAAACGCATATTCCAATCAGAACGGATAAAAAATACTGATATAATGTAAAGTACATCCACGATAAGTTATTATATTATAATCCCGATATTACGAAGGTATATTGATAATCGGCGATTTAATAATGTTCGTAAATCGTCGACTGCGCAGCCTATACACGAACATATTTTTACGGCGTGCCAGTAAAACGCGTATTTCGTAATAATATTATTATTGGTAAAACGTTTTTCATCGTTCTGAGTTTTTATTTTAACATAAAGTAGGTAGGTGCCTATATTAATATATAATATCGATAACGTGTTTAACATTCTTCTAATAATAATAATGTCACAACACATTATCCGGCGACCGGCATCGTTCAATCGTTCGTATTGCGGAGAGTTGAATATTATTCATATTTCCAAGTGATGAATAAAACGGTTTTGTATTTTTTAATATTACCTACACAGTACACATTACATACGCGACTGGTCGCAATCGAGCATTTCGGTAGTCGCGTCACTGGATTTTGGGAAATTTCGTTCTCTCCGACATTCAAATTCAAGAGGCGTAATCGGTCGTTGCGAATTTTATTTCGATATTATTTTGGCACTTGCGACTGCACAATACCGTCGGGAATATCTGCATAAACGCACACGCACGTTATTTTTACTGCCGAGTAGGATTTCGTGGTATTGCTTTAGTTGGGGATAAATTCCGTGAAGGAATTTTTTCAAATCGCCAAATATAATAATAATGTCATATCGTTATTTTAGTTGTTAGAGTTTTTTTTTTTATTAACCTGCGCGGTACTAAAAAACATTGATGGTTTTGACAATATTACAAATATTCATACTTATTAAACTGTTAAATGTTGAATCCAGTTTGATGGAATAGATTGAGTGTGGACAAAAAATAATAAAGGTTAGATTGTCGATAATTAGAGGAAAGAACTAGTATTAGCTTGAATATTTAATGAGCTGTTTATGCGAGACAAATTTTGAAGTAGGTATATTGGTAAAAACAAGAGTACGTTTTCAAATAAATATTAATTTATGTTAATGATGAGAGGTCTTTGAAATTTCGGAGATGGCTAGGAGAAAAAGTAATGAGGTCTCAATTAGGTTTTGGAGTGAAGTGTTGTGATCGGGGGAGTTTATTAGCTTATCCGTTAGTCGTTATAGTAGGTGGATGTATGGACGTGAGGTCATTATTTTAGACGCTGGTGTCTACTTCAGATCGATTATTCGTTACATATTATCATGTTAAAAAATTCTCAATTTGATTGTTTAGGAACATTGAAGTGTTTTTTTCATTTGTTGCAGGAGTTATAATGGCATAAATTAATTTCAACCGACGTATATAATAATATAACATAATACATCACAAACACGGTCTTAAAGCGCCGTTCGTGTGTGTGTGTAATGTAATAAATTTCCATAATTATTTTCATGGACTGTATTATATTATACTAGCTGGTGCGGCCAGCGCCTCTATTAATTCGCGAGCTTTAACCAAACGTCGTTGAACGCTAAAATACGCTTGGTCTCTAAGGCTTTTACACAAATTACGAACTTTCAACTATTATCTACAAACGACCGGCCAGATTATATAGTTTCTAGTTAATTTAACATTGCTGCACCGTGGTACCCCCTACATAAGTGTATACACTGTACAGGTAACTGCAAGTATGAGCCTATACTATTACTATTTTCGGTGCAAATGTTTTTAGAAAAAAAACGTCTCTGTTATTCGAGAACGTAAATAATTATCAACGATATTTTGATACTCTCTCGGTATCGGTTTACGAAATATTGTGCATATTATAAAATGAAAACATCATTGTCTATCTTTTTCCCTGTAAAGTATAATATTACAACTGGCTCGGTGAAGAGACCTCGCAGTAAATATGCGTTGATAAAGTATTGTACTCGACTGACATCGGACTGCAGTGCAGTACTTACCGTAGATTTTTAAGTAGTGGAGGGTATCATACCCCGTAAACCATTCCTACCGGTTACGCCACTGATCGGCAGTGATATAATTGGCTGGCATGGTGTCCATGCGAAAGTATAAGTAAGTACGCGAACGGTGAACGGTATTGCGATGCAATCGCTGCTATCGATTTGCGTTTTGTGCAAATATTTTTATAACACGATTTAAACGACTGTGAGTGATTGGTGTCAGTGCGGCATAATCATTATTTTACAATAATTTCTACGATTAGCGTCCGTTTATTTCCAGGATCCGTCGTGGCGTATCGTAATAATATTATGGTACATTATAATATAATAATAAATTATGTGTAAATCGATATGACACTGACTTTTAGTTGAACGACAGCGCGTAGGTACCAGCTATACGGGTGCACTATTAAGCCGAATAAAATATTCATCGTGACGTTTCGGTGCCAGAAGCGATTTCGTTTGATCGGCAAAAACACCGGGATGGCAAAGAGAAACTTGTTGGCGAAAATCGTGTGACGCGCGTTCAGTCATTTTTGCGCGTGTGTGTGTGTGTGTGTGTGTATGTGTGTGTGTGTGTGTTCGTGTGTGTGTGTGTGAATGTACGTGCACACGGACGACACTCTAAATAATGCATTATATAATATACGTGCCTGGCTCTCGTGTGCTCGTCATCCCGGCGGAGGGCGCGGGGCAGACACGGACGTGGCGACAATTTAATAATGGACAGATTTCGTGTTTTGACACGGAAATGCGCTTAGGGCACGTCATATACCGGACAATCGAAAGAGGCGGGCGAGTGTAAAAACCCCGTCGAACGGAAAACCGTCGACGACGAGAATCACCCGGGGGCGGGGGGGGGGGCTGCGATAAAAGGCACTGCTGCACTATATGGAGGTGGTGGCCCGCGTGGCTGTGGAGGTGACGGGGCCTATATGGGGTAGGCGTATACGTTGAAGTGGAACGAAACGAAACTAATGGTCATCATTGTTATTCGGTCGGCCAGTATGTCTGTATACCTATCTAACCTGCAGCAGGACGACACATTGTGTGTGTCGTACAAACAACTAGCGCACGCATCAAATGCACTGTGCCGGATGAAAATGCTCTACCGTCTCGGTAATAAATTACTCGGAACCATTCGGTAAAAAAAACAGAACGGAATAGAATAATGTAGTATATAAAAAAAATGTCGTTCTAGGGAAATCTTTTGCCCCAACTCGATATTGATGTCCTGCTCGGTCGGCCACGTGTTCGGCCGTGGTTTTACGACTTGATTTTATTTTTTATTATTTCGTACATCGATTCCATTGATTAAAAACAACGTTTTCACGAATTCCGTTTAGGTTGTCTGAACGATTGTCGAATGTGGTATCCGCCGACAGTCGGAGCGATTTCGTGTTCATAATATGTCTGGAAACGCTATAGGTATATTAAAATTCGACGGCTATGCCGGCTATTGTAAGCCATAAATACCCAATTTTACGGAACACCGTTTTACATTTTTTGGACACTTAGTATAATATTATGTTCAAATTTTGTTTTTCTTCAATTATAACGGACTACTGATAAGTTAATATTTTCTTCTTCAAAATTGTCGACTTATAGGTTCTAGGTTTTGATGGATGAGTGGTGGACTCTGAGACTCAATATATACACATATAAATCACCACAAAATAACAATATACTATACCCATTATAGTAATATATGCATAATATTATGCTCTACACGTACAGTAGGTATATCATATTACAATACACATTATATTATAATATAACTCAATATTATAACTCTTTAAGTAGGTCACACAGGAATTGTGTGTTATATGTTCGTATTATAAATCCACATAAGATATCATCAATAAAACAAACACTATACGTCATAATATATGATATTATATAATATTACACGATTTCGTGTAAAATTGTAATTCGATTTTATTATATGGAATGCGAGGAAAAATTGTGAAGACATCCGTCATACAGGAGATATATACCCATTCTGATATACCTATCCAATTCTGGGAAATATACATCGATACGAGTATTTTCATAATTAAAGGGAGAACATATTATGTACGTCAATTATTTCCTTGATTGCAGGACCACATTATGTAACTGGGTCAAAGAACAGGAATATAGTTCACAAGTGAATTCTCCTAGCCAGATTGTAACGGTCAAAAATCTACAGAAAGTAAATTGTCAATATTATGCGATAGCGCTCTCCGTCCTGCAGGCATCTCTGCCCAAGAAAAACGCCGATATGCATATGATAACAGGCACGGATCTAAGACTAAAATTTAGGGGAATCATTTTTTCGAAAAGACAAAAAGATAATATAATAGGTACACAATTAAAAAATAATAAAAGTAAATTATTAACTAAAATTATACTTATAATTATCTTACTTAAAGAATGTGTCAATTTTTTTGCCGACCCGCTAGTACTTTTAAATGAATCACCCTAAATAAAAGAGAGAGATTTATTTGTATTTCAATCATACTGCATAAACAGCTATAAGAATATAAGACATCGATATCAAAAATTGTAAGAAGTTAATTTATACATGTTTTATTATTAATAAATAAGTAATAGATTGTAAAAATGTTATAAAAATAAAAACTTAATTTGGATAGGCCACACATGGGTGACTCACAAACATCTTATGGACAGATCCGAACCCGAACAATGCCAAACTTGCGGTGAAACCTCCACGGTTGAACACATAATATGTCACTGCCGTAAATTCGCCGACATCAGAATTAACCTCAACATATCAGACAACCTGGAAGAAGCCCTTAGCCCACAGTCTATCAACATAAAGCAAATAATTAACTTTTTAAAATTAACGAGATTATATCACTTAATATAACCTAGATATTTCTCAAACATACTGTTCATTATTATGTACTCATTTTTCTATTTATCTTTGTATCTATCTATTATTATTTTCATATTCTATTGCTCTGTACATATCACTATTAATGTTTCTTTTTGTTAAAAAATATTAATGTTTTAATGCCAATAACCTTTGCTGTTGCGGCTTATGTAAATAAAAAAAAAAAAAAAAAACTTAATTTGTATATAAAATATATGTTTTTACTACAAATGCTTCGAGATTTTTAGAAAACAATAGGTTGCCCGCTGCACAAAAAGGTAAAATTTAAAAATTATAATAATATAACTCATCATCGTTACTTAAGTAAACTTGCGTAACTTAAGTACTCGACGACCGACGCACTTGTCCAGACGTTCACAGCAAAATGAAATGAAATATAATAATATGATATACGTAATCAAATATTAGCTAACGTTATAATTGTGCATGGTATTTTGTAACAAGTGATTAGATCCCAAATTAGCGAATAGCCGATTACGGCTAATATACGTCGCCGTGGGTCGTGCGAAATGTATATTGATTATAGACGTATATTAATATTATATTATCCGGGATGAATAGAATAATAGAATAGTCTTATTTTTCCGTCAAACAACTTAAAATTTCCGATGAATTAATATTTATTATTATTTTATATTTACTCGCTAACAAGTAACATTTCCGATGAATTAATATTTATTATTATTTTATATTTACTCACTAACAAGTAACAATACTCGTATCGTCAATAAGTTTATAATCGCCATTAACATTCTCAGAAGTAAGAAGTTTGCCCGTTTGCCGGAAATTATTATTTTATGAACAAGTGGAAGGTAATTTAGTTTTAATGGATAAATATAATAATTTTATATATACATTTTTGTTGTGAAAAAAAATCTTCCTGAAATAAACCAAAATTGAAATTTATGCATATTATATTATTTTTTCAATCAACACAAAATATATAATCTTGATGTTTGGGGTGGGGGTGGGGGGAGTCATGACCCGATTTCCAAATCTCGGCTGTGGTTTGGCGACCTATTGCCGGTTTTCGTCAATGTACGCTCCACGCCGAATCTGGGTAGGCTATCGTGCGGACGTTGCAAGATCGAGCGCAGCTTCATCTCACTCGACACTCACTGTAATTTCTACTAACAAAACACTCTAAATATTTAACTAGTAATAATGTATAATATACATAATTCTTAATTATTTTTTCAACTTGTTCAACAAGTTTTGCGCGATTCCACATTCACACGTAAATTAACGAATTCTCATTTGTTTGTTATTGTAACTCAAAAAGCATTGATTGTAGAAACTTGAAACATTTTACTGAAATTGACGTATCCTTTACTCGGTGTAATTTTTGAAAAATGTAGACTAATTTTAGTTATAAATAAGCATTTAAAAATTTCGATTTTGTAAATGTTTTGTTTAAAGCAGGGCTTGAAACCGGTAACCGGTTTTTGACGGAAACCGGTAAACATGATAAATTTTGGTTCTGGTAACAGCTTCCTGGCTTGTAATTTTGAGAAGCGATTAACAATTATCGGTAACCGTCATATTCAATTAGGGGGTAACGTATAACGGTATTATTTTTTTTCAAAAGAAAAATTACGTTATTTTATAATTTATATTTGCTTTTTCTTTATTTTTGATCAATAATTTTATTTGCAAGATAATAAGTACGTTTAAAGATAGCATACTAGTTGTTCGGATCTATTTGGCCTTTGGTTAATAAAAGGTTTTACAAAACAAGATATTTGTATTCATTTTGCAATTTTAGTATTTTACTATTTTACCAAGCCATATTTTGACAACATAACTATTATTAGTAAATAGTTATTGATTAGAAAATGTCCAAATAATTTTGTTGCTCAACATATTTTATAAGGTGTTCAATTGAATATGAAACAAAAATTATTATCTCCCGAGTTCAATTTGTATAGCTACGGTTTGAACACTAAATAGAAGGTCCCCTATAACTCATAATAGTTAGTAATTCATATACAGAAAACAAAAAAATCTAAAAAATATTTAAGCATAATTTGTTTTATATATTTTATGGAAATTTAAATTTAAACGAAGAATAAAGATTTTAGTTAATTTGTTGTAATTTGCGGGTAATTGAAATGATTACGTATATTATTGAAGTGAAACTTCTTTAGAGTTTAAAGAAAAAAGATTATTGCCTGTCACGGTCGATCGTCATGACACTTAGGTTTCTAAGGTAATACATAATAATCTTTGTATAGTAATAAACTAATAACTAATAATAATAATTAAGTTCAATTTGAAATTCTTTTATTTTATTTTATTCCTATACAAATCTAATATTTGATCGTGATTCTCGACCGTCACGGGTGATAATTTTTTCTTTTTCTTTTTTTTTTTTTTAATTGGTCATTAAGCCCGGCAATTATGGCCATTAGCTGTTTGTTTGTAATTCATAATATTATTATATTACATTTAAAAATTGCGCTTATAACGCATATTGCATTTTCTTGTGAAATATGTTTGTCTTTTTTTTTAATATTACCTATTAATTGTATAGAGATTACGATGGTCAAAAAGAATGAATCATAATATTTTGTTATTTGAGGCACAAATACGAAAAAACTTGTCATTTCTGTTGGATACATTCATATTATCGTGTACACTAAACTAGAAGAATATTCACGTTCGTGAAGTTGGCCCACCTAAGTACTTCAATTTTTTTTAAAGCTATGCCATTATTTTGCAAGTTATTTGCAAGTATTTGCAAGTCTATTTTTAGAATTTGCAAGTCCAAACTTTCACCGTGAATCCAAAAACTGAAAAGGTGGGCCAACTTCACGTAGCCCACCCATTTTGACCGAGAACTTCAAAATCGGTATCAAACGAAAGCTAATGATTAGCAAGTATCTGAAAGCCCCTTTTTGAAATTTGCAAGTCCATCAGGCGGCCGCTATAAACTTTTGAACTTGTGAAGTTGGCCCACCTACTTTGTCCTAGAACTTCAAAATCAGCACCAAATGAAAGCTACTGATTAGCCAGAATTTGCAAGTCTGGTTTTAGAATTTGCAAGTCCATCAGGTGACCACTATAAACTTTTGAACTTGTGAAGTTGGCCCAACTACTTTGACCTAGAACTTTGAAATCAGCATCAAACGAAAGCTTATGATTAGCAAGAATTTGCAAGTCTGGTTTTAGAATTTGCAAGTCACCCGGGCGGCCAGTAAGAGCTTTCAAAGTTTAGAAGTTGGCCCACCCAAGTTGTCCCAGAACTTCAAAATAAGTATCAAACGAAAGCTAATGATTAGCAAGTATTTGCAAGTCTACTTTTAGAATTTGCAAGTAACTCGGGCGGCCAGTAAGAGCTGTCAAAGTTACGAAGTTAGCCCACCCAAATCGACCTAAAACTTTGAAAATGGTACCGAACAATAGCTTTTCATTTGCAAGTATTTGCAAGTCCAGTTTTACCTGAAACTTCAAAGTGGGTAGGTATCAAACGAAAGGTAATTATTATAACAAACATTTGCAACTTTGCAAGTCACTATGGCGGCCGCCATTAGCTTTTGAAGCTGGGAATTTTGAACCAGCATATGTCCTACCATTTTGGACTTATGATATTATAAACTAACATGAATTATAACGTTTATGTTTTGTAATTTTTATTCAAGTTTATATATTTATAATTATTTTGTTGTACATGCAAAATATACACTATTTTTTGTTTCCAAACTTCTAAACGAATGCATTTAAGGTTGGTCCACAATATTTTTTTTGTTCTTTGAGAAACAGTGAATGTACCTACTTATAAAGAATACTTTATATCATAATGTACACCATAGGCGTACACCATAGCCTCAATTTATTTCTGATCGAGCCTGGAACAATCATAGTGCCATACTGCCCTAATACTTCAACAGTGCTTTAATTTTTTGAAGACACATCAACATACAATCATACATTCAAATTGTAAACGAATAACTGTGTTATTGATATCGATAAAAATAAAAAAACTAATTTGAATAAAAAATTTAAAATGAATGAAAAAAATCTAAATCTAATTAAAAAACCGTCCAAATGCGAGTCGGACTCGCGCTCAAAGGGTTCCGTACCATCATCAGCTATAAACATGTTGGCAACACTGCTTATATTATATTATATTCTAGGATTTTTAGTATTAATTGTTGTAAAAGCGGCAACAGAAATACATAATCGGTGAAAATTTCAACTTTCTAACTTCCATGGTTCATGAGATACAGCCTGGTGATAGACGGACGGATAGCGGAGCCTTAGTAATATAAGGACCCGCTTTACCGTACGGAATCCTAAAAGGATAGTTGAATAAAATAAATCTACATTTATTAAAAAAAAATCTATATTAAGTAAAATGTAATATAATATTAATTTAAATAAAAAAATAAATATTAAATAAATAGTAAATAAATATTGAATCCATTGTATATACAACATACATTAATATACCTAAGCTATGTTATGTTCAATATGCATAAGCTACACTGTAGGTTAAACTCCTATGGTACACTGTAAGTTACAACATACAGACATAACGGAATGTACCTAAAGACTAAACGATTAAAACTGCAGATTTGGTTCCAAAAATCAAAACAGCGAGGAGTGTCGTACAAATCAATACAAACGTGGTACAAGGAATGGTATAATAATATTTTTTAAAGCCTTAATTAGGGGTTATAAGATATGAATCCCTGAGTAACTTCTAAATTGTAAAAGCGAGCCACAAGCATATTTTAAAATTATTAGCATTATTTGATAACCAATTATAAAATTCTCGATCGAAACAGTTGGCCCAAAATTCCCAGCTTCAAAAGCTAATGGCGGCCGCCATAGTGACTTGCAAAGTTGCAAATGATTGTTATAATAATTACCTTTCGTTTGATACCTACCCACTTTGAAGTTTCAGGTCTTTGAGAAACAGCGAGACTACTTATAAGGAGTACTTTATACCGTAGGCGTACACAGCCTTAAATTTATGGTCAAACAATAATAGTGCCATACTGCCATAACACTTCGACAGTGTTTTCATTTTTTTTCAACACATCAACATATAATCAATCATACATTAAAAAACGAATAAAATATGTGTTATTGATACCGATAAAAATAAAAAACTAGTTTGAATAAAAAATATAATATGCCCATTCATAATAGTGCCTACCTACCATATGCTATGTTCATAAATTTCTCTATACCTGCCATCGTTTTCTACAAGCAAGGCATATTTTTCAACTGAATATTTAACGTTTCCCATAAAATATATTATTTCCGTAGAAATTCAAATCGAATGTCAAACTATACAAAGGAAACTCTTTAAAAAAACGATTGTTTCAACATCTCATTTCATTACCTTTGTTCGCAATATATTTTTCGGAATGATTTATATAGGTAAGTAAGTACTCGCTCTTATTTTAACACTTATTATTGACTATAGTTGACATATATATTATATGTATTATACAGACATGTCACATGTACGCAAAATCTTATCCAAGGGATATTTTGGGAGTTGAACACCCGGCTCGGCTGTATTTATGCAAAAATTATGTTTAGTATTTCTTCAGTTTTCTACAAAATATGTTTTCATTTTCATTTTTAATAATATTATAACTAATATAAATATTGATAACTTTAATGGCAGTGTGTAAAACTGCAGTTAAGTCCATCACAAGTGACATATATATATAAAACATTTAAACACTCACCCCCCCCCCCCATTAAATAAAAATTCAAGCTACGTGCCCTTGCATATATGTATAATGTATATGTACAATTACATTAAAAACTTTAACATAATATATACAATTATTACGATGAGTACAAAAACGATTGTCTTAAAATGAATATGTTAAATACCTGTGGACTGTGACACTATTATTTGTAATACTTTGTTTTAATTCTTAATACCTAATATACTATTACTTTTGGTTATAAAGTGATGCGATTTTTTATTTGTTTTTTTCATCAGTGTCATAACACAATTTTTCCGGGCAGGAGTATCGAGAGTTTAATAGTTAACGATTGGTTATAAACGTTTAAAGCGAACAAAAGCTGTGTAAAGTGTATAAAAAATGTGCGCGGTGTTCTTTGCTCAGCCCCGCATAACAAACTTGGAATGCTTTTAAATAATTAACTACAACTCGCTGTAAGTTCAATATTCGATTTTTATTCGTCCGCCATTTCAGAAAAATATTTGTTTTCAGTGCGCATTACATTATATGGGAAACTATTACTGCACAAAACACACTATATAATATAATATCTAACGCGTAAGCGGGTCGACGGGGTAAAAATTATATACATTTTTTTTTTATCGAAACGCACAGCGTTATAATCACATCAAGTCGAGTTATATTGTACGATTTAACTAAAAATAAAAAAAAGGCCGAGCGTAGTACGATAATATAATACATATTATATCCTATGGTATCGACCGCGGTTCGGACGCAGTCAGTGTGTGATTAAAATGCATATTCGTTTCGAAATTCGCGACGCAATTATATTATGATATTACGTATGCGTGCGTGGACATTCGGTTTAAACACTTTGTATGTTTAATACGGTCTGTAGTTTTTTGAAAAGTGTAAAGGAATCTGTGTTCGTCAAAAATCCTGAAATGATTAATTTTCAGCACGTGATCAAAATGAGATTTATAGGATTTTATAAAATCGTGTTTGTTGCGTTATGGTTTTAATAAATCATCGTATCCACTTAAAAATATATAATAATAATATGACGAGTGTTACTGTGTTAAGTTCAAATTAATATTATAATATTTCATTGTGCCAGAGAATATTATAATATGTTCAGACAATCAGACAGTTATTGTATGGATTACGATTTGATATAATATCGGATATATAGGTATTGTACATAATAAACTCGGATACCAAACGCTTTTAATAAATTACAACCATGATCAAATAACATTAAATTTTTGTTTGATCTCATGAGTAGGGCATGGATTTAAATGCCCTACGAAACAATAAAACATGTCTTAAAAAAATATTGCTTAATGCAATAACCGGATTACAACACATTAAATAATGTCCAAAAAATACCATTAAAAACATTTGTTTTTAACATCGTGTAAAATAAGAATTATCAAACAAAAATCTGGTAGTATTATTAAAATTTTCATAATTTGGCGTTATCGTAAATAAAGTGACCTATCTATATATTTATTCGTATCTACCTGCACATGACGAAAATTTCATTTGTCAGTCCGTTGTGCAGCCATCGCAGCTTTTGTCTCTGGTATATAGGTAAAAACATCGGTATGAAAAATAATATAACGAAGCAAAATAAATAACACGTATTAGATTTTTTTTTGTGGTGTAGTTTATGTTAACCATAAACCACAATTTTAAAAAAATACGAAGAATGTACTTGAAGTTTGAAAAAATGGCCTAAACATTTCAAAAAATCCACCTAAAAAAAAACATAAAAAAATAATGCATAGAAAAGTTTTGTATTTAAGTTCTTTGATGTGTAAATAACGTATAGTGTGCTTGAAATGCATTGTTTTAAAACATTTATAAAAAAATACAATTTGCATTTATATCCTACTCATAAGTTTCTGTAAAGTACCTGTCAGACATTTCAGATTCACTTGAAATTAATCAAAGATAAATATTTAGATTATGCATACATATTGTTTTCTGTTTAATGAACAAATCGTAAGATGATTTAAAAAGTATTAGTAGGTAATGCAAAATTGAAAATATAAATAATTAAATAGTGTGACTGACATAACTTTCATATATTATTGTTTATTTTTTTTTTTATAAACGCATAGGTTTTAATATTTATTACAAATTATTATTTTCCCGGCCCCTTGAGAGTCTCTCTGGGTACCGAGATCAATGTAATTCTAGTTGTCTCCCCACCACCCCCTCGCTACAGTAGGCACTGATCAAACTGTACTATCATATTATATACACGAGTTGTAGGTCAGGTATTTAATATTTATTTTACGAACATTCGTAACATATTAATATAATATGAATGTACAACATTGATTTCGCCTTCTCAACGTTTCAATACAAATAATAATACATTTAAAAATAAAGTGTATGCACGTCGTCTTATATAATATTATTTTTTACTACATTATTATGCAAAGCGAAATTCACGGTCGTAATACGCACTTAAACGTTTTAGTTTATCGTTAAACCTTATAATTTGTTCAGTGCCATAACTAAGTTTTATGGACTCCAGTGCGAACAACTGCAATTGTTATAAGGGGCCACTAAAATTACTTTGTCTTAACAAATTATTATTGTTATCAGCAAAATTTGATAGGTACTTAATATTTAACGAAAATTTGTATAGAGTACAAATCTTAGACATGCATATTATTCTATATTTGTCTCTTTACAAAATATTCCGTAGTGCAGGTATATATAGGTACTATATGTCTATACTTACTAGCTATACTTATGGACAACCACTATTGGGATGTATTAATTAATTACTTTAAAAGTTGTATTTTCATATTATCGTAATGAAGTAACATACCATATATAATTATTTTACTGAATATGGGTAAATATAATATTCTAAATCAAATAAGGTATATTGGTACGTAGGAAACAGAAACTTTCAGAACATAAAACGCATTACACATATTAAATAATAGTTAGTTTAGTGCCTATCTAATTAGGTTAGAAGATAGACATAAAACATATACATGATGTATAAACATACCGAGTTAAGTAAATAATATATTTATTTTTGAAACTTTGCCATAAAACTTGATGTCTGGGTATACCAATTCAAAAATGTTAAGAGGACGTTACACGGACATTTGTTGTCTCCGTCATACAGTTTTAAAATTTTAAATTGTTTGTACATCTTAAACTACTCATAACTCACTTTAAAATAATAATATAATAAAAAGCCTATGAGATGCACTAGATGTTACCTTTAAATTGTATGAGAGGTTCAATTCACTCAAATTTTCAAACTAACGGAGCAAAACGTGATCTGCTGACTGTTGAGCGTAACATTTGCTATGCTACGCACTTGTAAGACAGAGACAACAAATGTCCGTGCAACGTCCTTAATGTCCTCTTAAAATAAATAATTTAAAAACATTATTAACCTATACTGTGGGACGGATAGGGGATTTTGTTTAGCTTTAACGAAAAATATTAAATTGTTAATAAAAATATTATAATATTCACCAGAAAAGGTTGTGGATTGACAATAAAGTTATTTATTAATATCATAATAGGAAACTAATGATGTTGGCGTATATTTCTGTTTTCAGCGTAATAATCTGTATCTGGTCTCTGTAAATTAAAATTCAGTAAGAAATAGTTCTCTGAATACAATTTTTAACAATAAAATAAACAAATAATATTATGGTTATAATCTATGGGTCATACCAAACGGTTGTAGATTTCGTTATTGTATAATGTCGTGTGTCGTTTGCTATCAAGTTGTTTCGTCATTCAAGAGTATTTTGTGTGCTGAATGTAAATTAAATTTTCATCCACAGTGTACCTTACTGAGTACTATTTCTAATAATGATAAATTAGGTATCTTGTGAAAAACGGCTTTGGAAGTTTGATAAGTGTCTACTATCGCATAACATTACTTAATTAAGAAGACTGATACCAAAGAGAGCAAAATTATATGTACTTTAAATACTAATACTTTTTTAAATATTAAAAGCATATACAACCATATTCAACAATCAATGGAATTTTATTCTAACAAAATTGACGATTTTTCGTTAAAATTGGACAGCTTAGTTATTAATGACAATGAAAATACCAAAAATATCCAAGAGGTTGTTTATTTCTGTGATTCTAAATAAAATGTACTTACTAAAAACGAATTATAATACTGCTGAACAGTTTAAACACTTAAATTAGCTAATAACTTAGACATTTTACGAACATACCTAATACAACTAATGAATCATTATTTAAAATTAGGTACCTCAAAATTAGCTAATTTATAAAATATCGATGTAAAAGAAGTTGATATAAAAATAATAAATCGTGTTAAAACATGAAAGATGATACTAGTAGAATTATTGTTGAATTTAATGATAAAAATTAAAGCACAAAAGAAGAAATGTTATCAGCTTTTAAATCTAATTCAATTACTGCTAAAGAGATTCACTCCTCATTTTCTGACTTTAAGATTTATTTTAATGATTAACTAACAGCAGGAAACAGAAAAATATTATGTTATATATGGGATGATGTCGGAATTTTTAAATAAACACAATATGTTTTAGAAATAATTTATTAACCAATAATGCGTGTTATGAAACAACACAATGCATTTATATAAATATTGGCATGTAGATACTTGGTATTTTTTTAGATATCAAAAAAGAATTTCATCCTGGTAAAATAATTTGTTTTGCTGATGATACCGTTATTTTATTGAGAAATCCTGAGTAAGATGCAGTAAGATACAAATTGGTTGAAAGCAGTCGAGTTATAACAACTATTATGGAAAAAAAAATATATATTTACTAACGTTACCAACTCTAATGTATGTGCGGATGGAAAATTATTGAATCTTAACTTTATCAAAACTATCAAAAAGTTAAATCATGTCATAAAAAAATTTAAATTTTATTATAATATGTAGATATAAACTGATTGATGTTTATGTTAGTGTTTATTTGTAATTTTTAGAAATAATAATGTCTATCGCCAAGGTGAAAATAATGATAGGTATACAGTTTTATACAGTTTTTAATACATATACATACTATACGGTATACGCACTATTATAATGTACCTACGTAGAAAAGTTCATTTCCATCTACACGTTAGCAGCCCAGTGAGATGATGTCCTTGTGTATAAAATAATAATACCAATAGAAAGGAATATTTTAATTCAAAAGATGATAAGTTTTGCGGTTGACAGTTTTTCAAGTAGCGCACCACTGTACTAGCTTTGTACTGTTGGTTTTTTTTTATATATATAATTTGCCCACAATGAAATAAAAACTTTTCTCAGACATTTTTCCTCTTCGAAAATAAACAGAAAAAATATTGCATTAACGATGAACAACAATATAAGTTCAACACGTTTTAATCAAATTTATAGTTTCTTCGATTTGCACTGGAACAAAATCAAATTTTTTATTAGATTACTTATTATATCGTGAGATTATTACATTACAATAACCGTAAAACTTTTTTAGTCGGACACTTTGATATATTGTTTTCATTTTAATATAGAATATTATAACTACATTAGTTGATGATTACGTGTTTTTTAAAAATCTATGACTTAAAAATATCATAGAAGATATAATGTGATTTATTGTAAAATACATAGGTACATTAGTTATTTAGGACGACAGTAATAATTTCTTAAAATCTGATACTACGAGTAGATAATATATGAAAGGTATGCCTATCATATTTTTTCTTTTTTTATACTATAAACATTTGTTAACATAATATTTAATTTTCAAGAAAATTTTTCATTTTATACAATATTAATTTTTACTGATTTAAGAAATAGACCAAAGGTTGTTTATTTCAAGATTAATTGGCCGTACATTACTTATACAATATTGGGTTATAATGTTAATTTATTGTCTATGAATACTAAATTATTATTGTAATATAAACTACGACATTTCAACATAATACAATATTACTAACATAAATTAAATAAATAAAATTACTGGTATAGGGACCTAATATTTTGTATTTGAACAACACGTATTTCAATCTTACAATGTTTCATGTCTTCGTTATTTTCTGTAATACAAGTGCAGTAAAATAAATATAATAATTATATTATACATAATTATAAATACAAATTACATAATTTTCAAAATAAATTAAGCTCCTTTTAGTTATCGGAGGAAATACAATTGAATAATTATTCTCGGAATCAAATTCATTAAGTTTTTGCCTCTTCTAAATAATCTGTAATTTCGAAGTTGTGTGGTATCACAGTGATAGTCACCATACTATTTATAAAATAGTTAAATGTTATCAATATTAAAACCAAAATCAACCATTTATAAACAAAAATAATAATAATAAAAGTAATCTCAAAATCACTGTTTGTGAACTACCTATAATTGGACCTCTTTTTTAACTTTTTTCACGATAAAATGTAACCTATCTCCTTCTTCGAGATTTAATATATCTACCTATGTACTTACCAAATTGTATCGCAATTGGATGAACGGTTAAGGAATTCATAAAGGACACTACAGGTAGTCGGGTACAAACAATTTTTTGTCTTTTATATATTACTAGCTGATCCCGCGCACTTCGTTGCCCGTAAAAAATTACAACTTTAAAAAAAATTGTGTTTGCTTAACTCTTTTTGGGTGCAACTCAACATCCCTTGTAGGCAATCCGATTAAAATCCGTACTAAATAGTACTTTATGCAGAAGCGAACAGAACCGTGTGTTCACTAAATGCCCGAAGGTCTAAAGAGAAAAAAAGAGAAAAGTGCCAGCCCTATTCCAAATATTCTCCAAACAATAATCCCTTAGTCGACTCTTGGGAAATTAGGAGTGGTTTCAATATGTTGCAGTTGCCCAGTATCGCGGCGTGTAAGCACAATATCGCGTGTTTCCAAGTTTTCACCAATAATCAGGATTGCAACTTCATCTATTGTTGGAACATTGAAAGTTAAAACTACGTTCGTGAATTCCAGATGGTTATTTATCCACTCTGATCACGACTTTGTGGTCATGATTTGGCATGCGCTCCAACGCAATCTTGAACAGCCTGACCAATGCATGATTATCATGAAGTGGTTGCTGCAGATCATAAAGAAATTATCTTTTCGTTGCTGTGTTGATCTGTTTATGCTGATCAATGTGTTCCTTCATATTTCCCATGAAGTATATTTGTAAAAGTGTATGCTGTGCATCTTCAACAGGTTGCAATGATCAAATTCGATGGTGAATCGGGAGGTTATCTTTTAAAAAAAATGAATTTTTACTCTCTTGAACATAAATTACCTTGAATGTCGGATTAAATCCATGTTCTTCGATAATCTGTAGCCCAATTAAAGTAATTTGAAAACAGCCATTGTATTTTCGAGTGTTTCGCCACGAAGAAATGAATGCAATGGCTCTGGTGGTGGAGTCAATAATGACAATTTCACTTTGCCATTAAGGCAACACAGTCCAGGCGTTTCTCCAGAAAACTTGAATGCGCCACAATGCCCACAAACAACGTCCATTTGACCAATGTGAACTAAAGGATGCAAGCTGCAAACAATTTATTGTGCATTCGTATAGAAACATTGCTCGATTCAAATCAACAATTGAGGAATTTATTCTTGCGCTTCGAAGATTATTTCGTTGTTGTTCTCGACGATGTCTCATTGCCGACCGAGCCGTTTCACAGGCTGCTCTTTGCTCTTGAGTGGATCGATTAACAATGTTACGAAGCCTAATTGTTACGGCTATGTCTGGCATTATTTGATCTTCTTGGTTGCTGTATTTTTAATAATAATATTCTATATAAAAAAAACAATGTTTAAAAAATAAATAAACAATATGATGTGCATGTGTAGGTTCCCGGGACAACAGTCGAGAAAAAAACTTAAACATATTCATCGATCATCTTGAATATATTATAAATTGTTAAATATAAATATATCTTATATACGTGTCACGTCTTTGTCCGGAATAAACTCCGAAACTACTGGAATGATATTCATGACATTTTCACAATGTGTGTAATTTGACCGAACTTAAAAGATAGGCTAATTTTAAAAGGGAGAGGATCAACCCCGGGAGGTGATAAAACTGGAATTTTAAGATTTCAGATGGAAATTTTTGTTTATGGTTACCAATGGTTGCCATATGTTTTTAATAATAATAATAATAATAATAATAATAATAAAACTATTTGCTTACTTTTTAAATATAAATTATAATATAATATCAAACTATAAAAACGTGAAATGAAAATCTCTGTACAGGCTGAATTCTGGAACTACTTATCAGATCTTCTTGATTTTTTTTTTTAAACGAAAGAGTATTTCACGGAGAAGGTTTATATGAAAGAAAATTTTAGATTGCTATTAGTTAATCGGGCATGTTTGTTGATTCGTATTATTATTTTTTGTCAATATACATATATATATAATATAATATACAAGAAGATCTGATTAGCAGTTCTAGAGTTTAGTCTGTATAGATATGGTCTCTGTATTCATATAGTTTGATATATATATAAATACATTTTTGTGGGTAGATTAGACCTTTGGGAAGAAGGTAGGTTAATTTACAAAGGGTTAAATTTGTTTTTTTTATTCATCGGATTTTAGTACGATTAGGTTAGGATAGTATTTTGTATAAATTGATTATATTAATCCATCTTAGGTGGAATTAAGTAAAAACGACAAACTTGGTATAACTTTGATACTTTAGAGTTAAACCATACACTTACGTACAAACGCACGGCGGGGTCCGTGATCTACCGCAGGTAGATTGCCTACCTGATAATGTACTGCTGCAAATCAGAATTTTTATTCCGGGCAACGAAAAAGTTAAGATAAATTTTGAACACCATACACCGAATATTAAATAACGAATTGAGTCATATAGAGTTGATACATTTAACGAGCAACGAAGTGCATGGGATCAGCTAGTATACATATATATATATATTAATTTCATTAACGATTAACCACCAATGGCAATTGGCAACCAATAATTATTATTATAATAGCAACCATAGCAACCATTTATAAGCAAAAATTCCCATCGTAAATCTCAAAATCCCTGTTTGTGCACATCTCCGGGTTTTAATTTCCCTTTTTTAAATAAGCATACAGCACTCAGGGATAATGTAGCATTCTAATGATGAAAGCATTTTTGAAATCGGTCCAGCCATTCATGAGTTATAAATAGTCTAACATTTATTTGAACTCTCTTTTATATACTATATAGATATAAAATTATATTCTGAATGTTTCGAGCTAGTCATCAGTGGGTAACCGAAATATAACAATAATGTTTATTAGACCTGATGTTTGGTCCCCCTAATATGGTACCAATTTTTAACTGGCATCAGAAATCACCAAATTTTTAGAAGTGGCACAATGACAGGCGACAGCTATGCAGCAATACAGCCTGCTTGTAGTCCCCGTGGTTTACATAGTTCATTTGGAGCTGGCATATAAGCTCGAGTAAATAAAATTACCTACTTATAGTAATAATAAGGTAAAATTGTATTTTTTTTTATTAAAATACAGCTACTAGGTTTTGTCGTTATTTTTTTCGTCAGTAGCTTTTTTTTTCTCTTTAAGATATTTTATGAGATATGGTTTTGGAAAACATGACCATTGTATATGACAGTAAAATAGATAACAATATGGATTTTAGGATGGAAGACTGTTTTCAACTCTACCTAAACTCTAAATATAACCATATATTTTGTTTTCGCGGGTTTCTCGACATCATTGATAATCATCTGTTATACTAATAGGTACCTACTAAGTTTATACAACTAATATAATATGTAAAGTAAATATTTCAAATAGTTGAATTATTAATTTCTATTAATTATGTAAATAGTTTGTATAAGTTTTAAGTGTATGCATCCATGCAGGAGACGATCGGATATCCACGAGAACAAACACGGTGGAGACATATCATGTTCGATATTAAAGAACTGTAATGTTTAGAAAGTATTGAAAAAACTTATATGATACTAGATAAATTAGATTTTTATGAAGTTAAGTATAATATGCGTTATATCATATTTGTATAATACTAGCCATAATGTAAATACAAGTGTTCTTCCCTAGAGCTTTGAACTGTGGTGTCTATTGAAAATAATTTTATACTCACATCGTAGTGTACTTATTGGCTGAAAACAAAAAATGTGTTACACAATATTGTGATCACTGTGATCCATAATTAATACATAATATTAATCAAACGGTTTTCCGAATTTTTTTGGAAGAACAGCACTCCCAATCGACGACAACATTTCAATCCTTAGCTATAAAAGTTGAACATTTTATAAATTTTTAACTATAAAATAATTATTAAAATTCAAATAAAATATTATTGATATTTATAGAAAAAAAAACTAAAAAAATTGAAAACTGACAATGTCCGTAAACAGCTCAAAAAGAGTCAAAATTGTATGGTGTATAGAAAATGAAAATATAAACATTCAGTAAAATCTTCATGTATTTACAGTTTTTCGATTTTGAATAACAACAAAATAGCAAAACCGTTTATAAGGAATCGAGTGAATATCAAATGTTGTAAAAATATGAATTTCAAATGCTCATTAAAATTTAATTTGACTTTCTTGTAGACATTTTTTTTCATTCCCGTTTTTCTTTAATTTTTCTTTTGTTTGTCACGTCACTGGAAATTTTTACTTTTGTCCCCCTAAAGTACCAACTATATTCACTTTCCTATCAGAAAAGTTACTGTTGAAGAAAATCCAAGCACTTTTACTGTTCTAAAAGGTGATGACAGACACAAAAAAAAATTAAAAAATTAAAAAAAAACACACATCAGTGTAAAATCAATACATTTATCGTTCCACTCAGAATCTAAAATAATCTCTATATGAATAAAATATGTAGTACAAAAATTGATATATTTACTTCGTGCAAGCACGATTATAATAATAATAATATCGAGGCAAACTTTACATAAATACGGGTTGTACCAGTGGGTTTTGATGCATTTTTATTTGAGTTTGTTAACCAACTGTGTCTGTTACAAACCGAATACCTACTAACCTAGATTTTATTTAATAAGAATAATTTAATATTTGATTGTTACAAACAAACTATGACAAGTTGTAAGAATTGAATTATTTATTTACCCCATCAATATTGTATACATTACTTACGAACGCGCCATGTATTTATTGTACTGTAGAAATATCTCATTCCATCGCAGATAAATTAATATTAAAACGATTATAGAACATTTCGACAATATTATTAGGACTGGTAACAATACGATAATAATGACATAACATCTAATATATTGCGATATATTCAGTCACCCAAAATGGGTATCAAATATTTAATTTTTATCGTTAAATCATTAAATTACA
Organism: Metopolophium dirhodum; assembly: GCF_019925205.1. Lineage (NCBI taxonomy): Eukaryota > Metazoa > Arthropoda > Insecta > Hemiptera > Aphididae > Metopolophium > Metopolophium dirhodum. The sequence continues at coordinate 11,158,077 of NC_083568.1, forward strand.
TACGTAACAATATATTTACGTGTGTATTATGTAAGAAAAATTCAAAAATATTAATACATCGCTTCTATTATACCTAATAATGTTTTATTAATTTGTACTACCATAAGCTTTGTGGTATTAAATAGCCCCATGAAGCTTTCGAGACACCCTCGAGCAGACTCAAGTGCGCAAATATTATTGTAATTATATACGAAGATATTAGCGTCTGTTCGCAGCGGATATTTTCTGAACATGATATTACCGAAACAATATAATATAATATGTTGCTTGTGTGGAAGCTTGCAAGTGCGCCATAAGTTGCAACGTCAAAACGATAGGTGGGTATACTGCACGATAAAAATCTATAGTTTGAACGTTATTCCGAACGAGTTGTTTGCTCACGAAACTCATACGCACAATAATAATATTATACTAATAATAATGGTACCTACCTATGCGATGTGTATACAGGCATAAAATATTTAATATTAAAATATTAATATCATTGAAATAATTATTCATAAGGTTTGATCATGAATTTGTTTACGTTTACGAGTTGCAGGCAAGAAGAAATATCTATCCGACTGAGAGGCGTCCGCGGTTGTCCAGATGAGTATAATAATTTGAATCCCGTTCACATTTCCGTAGTTTACGCACTGGCGTAGTGTGCACTGACGTGGCGATTTGAAAATTGTCCGGAGGCAAGCTACAATTAATATCCCAAGTATTAATGCATATAATAATGAATTAATACAATACAACTAATTATATTTCAGCTCATTATTGACTACCAGCAATTGAGCATATTATCATGTTACATTGTTTACTAGGGGGGGGGGGACCCGGCACCGGCTACCACCCACCCCTCTGTTTAAGAAAAATCTCAGGCGATTGCCTCTGAAATTACTGTTTTCGTTCGACACGCCACTGGTTACGCAGGTTCTACAGCAGCAGCTAGGTCACTCGTATTACATAATATTACTATCGGATGTAAAATAAATTGCATGGTATAAAATATATTATTTACAATATTTTTCTATACAAAGTATATAATATAATAATGAGTAGGTAGGCACTATTACGCTTTGAAGTTATAAAACAAAACGGCAGAAGTTATAAATACGCGCGTTGAAGCCTTGGAGGTATATATTAATATGTTGTGTAAAAAATCGAAATAATATTTTTCAAGCAATCCACACAGTTTTTTCTTTATCTTTTTACATTTTTATCACTATTAAAAGGTATAGGTACTTACTTTAAAAAAAAAAATAAAACGAATACAATTTTCATATAATACGCGGGCAAGAAAAAGCGATCGAAAATTACGGCGGGTCGTGTCCGACCATTTTGGCCGAAACGTTTTTGAACCCAAACAATTTCGTTTTCTTGAATTTTTACGATCAATATTCAGAAAATAATATAACTCGTATCATCGTAACACACCTATTTTTCTAACGGAAAATAAAACCACAATCATTGAAAATTAAAATAAATACTCAGTCACGTCAGAGGCGATGTCCAGCATTTAAAAATCAAAAAAATATTAAAACCGTACGCAATTGTTAATAAACAACAACTATACTCATCCACCTATAAATTACGATATTAAAACAGACGATAAGTCTGTGAAGAATGGTGCCGGGGTAGTGGTGAGGAGGGAGATTACCCCCCCCCCCACCATTATCTCTTTTCAATATTTCTAATTACTTAGATACCTATATATACCAGATACCTATATATAGGTGTACAACGCGCGGTATCATAAATTACATTTTTAATGATCAAAATGTATACCAGTGTATATTAAAAATCAGCCACGTCGTCCCATGACAAATTCGTTCGACTGCCACTGCAGGGGGGCCTCCCTTCTCGCTTTCGATTTCGACGACGTATTCGATTTCATCGAGGGAAAACCGACGATGATGCCAAAATCGCAGAAGGGCGTCCTATCCTATCCATCACACGTGTATCGTGCGAGTGGTTATAATTTAATCAACAGGCCGCGGTAGAATAAAGGAATTTATTCGGAAACGTTTTATACCATATACGCTTTCGAGAGCGTAAATATTATTATATATCATACGCATAACGTCGCAAAGGTCGATGTATATTAATCAACGTCAGACGACTAAAAATATTGAATTAACCGACGACGGCGTACCTATACCTACGTATGCCCGTTTAACGACGTCGACACGTCGTACACTCAGAAATAGATATACCCCTCTCCCTTTTTTTTTCAATATTTCTAATTATTTAGATATATATACCTAGGGTTTTAAAATTTCATGACATTTTTTTTCTTGAAATATTTTATGAATTTTTCATGAAATATTTCATTTTGATGAAAAATAAAAATAAAGTTTTTATTATACCTAAAAGTTTATAGTCGTCAACTTCTAAGTGAATATTTTTAAAAGTTGGTTTATCGTATGAAACAAAGACAATATGTAACATATTTACATATAGTTTATTAGTTGTTTAACAAATCTATAATAGTTATAACAAACTATATGATCTAAGTATTAAATAATGAGCCCAGAGCACCTTCACATCACTCAGCCACAATCACACACATATTATACGACTTTTGTACACTTTCTAATTACTGAAAATACACTATTATTTTATTCATTGTTGGAATTGACTTCAACTTTATTTCAAACCATTATCTTTTGGATCACTGATATACAATAATATTTTAAAACTTATGTAAAAAAATGTTTTTATTCTCAAAATAATGCCAGGAATATTTTCAGCACTATATAATATAGAATATACAAATATGAAATAATAAATCAACAAAAATAATATGTTTTTCTTTAATTCTAAGTGTGTTATCAATTTATTGTTTCTAATCATCTATAACCGAACACAAATATTTTTTCATAATTTCATTGATATATTTCAAGAACAGTGAAATTTTCAATTTTATTTCAAGTGAAATATTTCAAATTTAGAACCCTATATTATATGCCGGATACCTATAGGTGTCCACTGCAGGGGGGCCTCCTTTCTCGCTTTCGAATTCTAATAATCGACACGTCGACGACGTATTCGATTTCGTCGGGGAAAAACCGACGATGATGGCAAAATCGCAGAAGAGCGTCCTAGCCTATCCATCGCACGTGTATCGTGCGAGTGGTTATAATTTAATCAGCGGTAGAATAAAGGAATTTATTCGGAAACGTTTTATACTACGTACGCTTTCAAGAGCGTAAATATTATTATATATCATACGCATAACGACGCAAAGGTCGATGTATATTAATCAACGTCAGACGACTAAAAATATTGAATTAACCGACCTACCTACCTACCTATACGTATGCGCGTTTAACGACATCGTACACTCAAAAATATGATATCGCGTCTGCCGGTAATAATAATTAAGTTACGTAGAGGTACTTGCTATAATATATAATAATATTATTGTGCTCGAGATACGCGAGTTTTATAATTAATATTAAACGCTCGCGTTCCACCGGCAGTCGTAGACGTATATAATAGTATAATACTATGATGTACTGCACAGCAATGCCAAAATATTAAACGGCCAACGGGCCGACCCGTATTAATGTATTATTATTATATTAATAGAATACCCAGACAGCATTTTGTAATGATAATATTATAATAGTATTATAATAACGTTATACTATTATTATTCGTTATTACAATGTTATAATAATATTATTAATCAAAAAATTGCTGTCTGGGTATATAACGCACGCTAACACGATGATATTTCATTGGAACATACCCAATAATAATTGTGTTATAATAGTATTGCTATCATGTTTGAACCTACGCACTCCGATATGATACTATTATTATTATTATTATTATATTATTATTATATACTACATACGTAGGTACCTATTCCCGCGGTATCCTTTAGCTGTTCACTCGGTCTTAATACGATTTCGCCGTTATTGTTGTGCAACGCTCCATTTGTACACCTATACGTTTTGTACGTCAAAACTATACAATATAATATAGGCATTCGCGTTAGAAAAATAACAGTGCATTTTAAGTGAAGTGTTTGAAACATTTAATCGGTCCGGTGCAGAGTGATATTGTGAAACACTGTTAATATACTGTCTATATTTTGCGGCGGTCGTATCGCATATATGACACAACTCCGTGTACGTGTTTCGTTCTGTTTAGTTGATGTCTTAACGTCGTCTTTCGATGTCGTTGATGTACCCACCCCTCCCCCTCCAATATGATCGGCTCACACAAATCAATGCGTTTTAATACACTTCGAACACAACTCCAGTGAAAACATTGGAAAAACGCGGACGAAGAGAATAATAATTAAAACGTAGGTATAAGGATGGATGGAATGGCATAAAGACTGCAGCAGGACGTCGAGGACTCGCGTATCGCTTCGTACCTATATAGTACCATTGATTATAAACACTATACTGACTAGTATTTATAATCAATGCCAGTACCTGCCACGGCCGCAAAAGCCAGTGGTTTTGTGATTACTTTTTAATTTTTTTTTTTATATAGGTTTTTACTTTTTAATCATTGTTTTAGATAAAAATTTGTTTGAGATTATTTCAACGACACTTTTTTTCACTACCCGGCGAATAGAGTTTCACAACGTTTTGCTCGTAGATTGTTAGAGAATGATTGTTTTTTTTTTTTTAAACTCTTGGATTCTGAGCGTGCAGCGATTAACGGATTGGTTTACTATAATATGTTGTGTGTTTTCTTTTCATTTTTTTTATATATATTTTTAACTATCGTGCCATGAGTTCATAACACAGTCTGAACCTTTGATGTAATAAAATTGCTTCTAACAAAGATAAATATAAATTTTTACGTAAAACCAGTTTTTGACTAAACTTGCCTTTTTCGCCAAATATTGAAAATATTTTGGCTTTTTGAGCTATTTATATATATATATAATATATATATATATATGACATTTGACAGTTGATGACAGAACTAACCTAACTGGCTTAAAAACTTGAAAATTCAAAACAAGATTCGTAGAATTCCCTCGTAAATAGTTCTCATAATAGCCTAAAAACTTAAAAAAATACATTTGCAATACATATCAGGGCCCAATTTGTATTCATACACTTTATGAGTTAAAATTATTAAGAAATTGAATATTTAAACGAAAAATAGCGATTTTGGTTATTTTGTTGTAGTACTTAATTTAAAACAATTATATTTTTTGTAGGAATAGTTGAAGCTTTCTGTCCTTGTGAAAATTATTAAGGGAGGAATACGATTGGGCGCACATTTTCCAAACAATCACTTTAGGGCGTAATATTTACCTACATAATATATTAGCAAGTTTTGGATCATATTATATTTCCCTACATAATAAAAACACGTTTGGGGGCGCATATAATTCTGAGCTTATTTCCATTATCCAGAAGACACCACAAGGCTCGGTAGCATTCAAAAATATGTTTGTACTTGTATTAATACATTTTAGTGTAGTACTAATATTTGTACTGGTAAGTAGAAATGTAGGCGAATTTTCTATTATTTTTATATGATCATTATTTCTTTTTGCCAAAAATCGTTGTTTAATAATTTTAAAATTTTCTTTTCCAATTTGATGATTTTTCAAACATTATCATACAAATCAATTTATCTTTTTCGTAATTTATAAACTATTTAATTTTGTTACAACATGGTTTATTTTAAATTGTAAATATTTTGTGCATACCGTATTATGAAAAATGCGCCCAACCATGTTTACGAATTTCATGTAAATTTTAAATAACATGCACAAATGAATAACACCTTACGGCTTATACCCATTATTATTTATTATACATATTGAAAATATTTGGATTAATGTTAAGTTATTTATATTTTATTCTACGAAAATATTCACACGGATATGTGGTATTTAGGTGATAATATTCTTCAAAACTACAAATATTTGCCAATTTTGAGTTAGAAATTTATTTTATATCTAAGATTTGATAATGTAAACAAGATTCCTCATAAGTTTTTCTAACTTAAAAATAAAAACTTGCTGGAAAGCCACATCATTTTTTATTATTTGAAGTTGACATTTTACACTGTATTACCTATGACCCAAAAGTTAACGATTTCTCATCGAACGCTTTTTTATTTTGTTGTAGGTAATTCACAAAAGAATAAAACATAGAAAGGTACTTGAAATTTATACGAAATGTTTATTTTATAATGTTATACATATCATATACATGATAACATATTCAAAAATATCTTGACCCATTTTGAGCTATATATAGACATTTTAATTTTTTTTTCTATAAATATCCATGAAAAAATTTTTACTGCATCAAAAATCTTGAAAATGTAATACAATATTCCTCATAAGTGGTTGTATAGCTACGAAAAATATCAAAGATACATAGACACAAATTGTTCTGCTTTCATTCTGTTTTATAAATATTTACAGTTCAAATGTTGACAAAATTCATCAAAATCACGAAAATTCACAAATTAATTTGTAGTTAAAAATCTATAAAATGTTCAATTTTTATTGCTAAGGATTGGAAATGTAAAACAATGTTTCTCATTGTAATAAATATTGTTACCGAAAAATCTAAAAATATGTATTGATTTTACAATGATGTGTATTTCTATTAGCAACATTTTGGGTAGTAACATTTTCCAATTTTTGAGATTAGTATCTTTTCTGATAGAAAAGTGAATGTTATTGGTACTTTTGGTAGTTCAAATTGAAAAACCTTGAGACATTTTTCGGATTTCGTAAATTTTTTTTTAATTATGCTCGATAAAAACTGTTTCACTCAGAAAAAAGCTTGAAAATGTAATGCTATGTTCCTTATAAATGTCATTAATGTAAGTTAAAAAATAATAAAGATGCGTAGGCTCAATTATTTTTTATATGCATTTAAGAAGACGTGCTACCCGCATGTGTTGTCTCTGTCTTCCAAGTGTATAATATAGCCAAAAACTGTTTAGCACATAACAACTTTACTCCCTCTTAATTTATAGTTAGAATTACCAAAATTCTACGACGGCGCATACGGAAAATTTTGTCTGTGATGTAGCGTTTTTATATTTTGGATAACATAAACACAATTAAATTTATCAATTTGAGAATATTAAGTTTTTATTGTTTTCTTTTATTTATTTACTTATTAAAAATGATTGGTAATTGTTATAAAAACATTTTTAACACTACGTCACAGATAAAGTTCTTCCCTATGTGTTTTGGAATTTTGGTAATTCTACTATAAATACAAAGAGAAAAAATTTGTTACCAGAAAAACAGTTGTTTATGATATACATTTGTAAGACGGAGACACACATGAGGGTAGCACGTCTTCTTAAATGCATATAAAAAATATATCAAACCGTTCCTCTGAACAACATAGGTGATTCTTGGCATGAAATATTCAATATTATACATTTAAAATTAATAAAAAAAAATGGTTGATTAAAAATAGTTTAATTCTAAATTTAAATAAAACATGCATTATTGTTCCTCCTCAGACCATAATATGATACCTATACAGAAACTAAAAATTCACAATCATTACTGTACACAATTACAAAACTTTTGTTGCAAATCAATACAATACAATTTTTAATATTTAGGAATTTAAATCAGAATTAATATGAGATTGAAGAAATAAATTAATGTTATGGTAAAAAAACTTAGAAAAATGAATTTTTATATGTTAAGAAATCTAAACAAAATTCTAGAACTACCTAAGTTTACTTAATATTGGTAGAATCAATGATCTCTTATGGTACAATAGGCTGGGGTGGTGCATTCGATAATGTTATATTTCAGTAACAAATATGTCAAAATTAAAATATCATTCAAATCATTATAATTCTCCTCAATAAAGAACAAATGTACTCAATAACACATTTATGAAAAGAACTTAACGTGCTACATATTTAAAAAACCACAATTTATAACTATCAATATTGCATGGAGTGAAACGCAAAAAAACATTTTTATCATAAATAGATCTAAATAAACCACACCTGGTAGATATTTTCAAATGATTGGAGCCAAATTATGTAACACAATCCTATATAATAAACCCATACCAATTAATTTATTCAAAAAATACATTTTGCAATGTTTATTGGAATGTTCTGATGCATTAATAATATTATAGAAATAATATTGTATTCATTTACTCTAATCGATGTAAAATAATATGTATACAAAATAAAAGTTTTATTTTTTGTATAATTTGTTTTAGAACTCCTTGGCATCCACACGAGTTTTCTCATTAGGGCCCAGTATTCATATGTATATGAAATGAAATGAAATAAATAAATAAATTTGTTTCTTAGATTTCTTTATTATTTATAATAATTAATAACGATTATTAGGTAACATGTTCAAAAGTCTGATAGAAGACGTAATAATAATAATAATAATAATAATAATATTAGAAAAACAAATCAAAGATAAACAGTTTAAAAGTTTACAACTATTTTATATAATATTATATATATATTTATTTTTTATTTATATAAAGTGTATAATAACAATTGTTTTTTTTTAAACAACATTCGATGCTTGTACATAATATATATATAATATTATATGTAGATACAATATATAAAGACGTGAAGGATGATAATGATAACAATACTTGAGGTTATAGGTAACCATTAATCTATATAATATAAATACTATCTATATAAAACGCATTAGTGTTAAATTAATTTTTTTTTATTTCGAAGACACTGAGAAATAAATTTTACATTATTCATGAATATATATTACGTAATCAGGTCTGGATTTATTAAATTTTTGGATGCACATTTTACTTTCAAAAAAGTATAACAATAAAACAAATTAATTTACACACTTACGGTGGGCTTTGTAGACAACTGAAAAACAAATTTATGGACAATAATTTTAATTTAATTTTTTGATATCCCAACGAACTGCTTGTAAAATTTGATCGTGTAAAATATTTTTTAAATATTATTTATCATCATTCGAATATTGTGTTTATAAAGAAGAATTAATGTTGAAATTTTCATTTGGTTAGACTACAGTAAATGGTGCAGCAAAATGGATTGGTTTTTGGTTACATTATCGCAACCAATACAATTGAAATGTTATTTTTTGTACGAAATAAAATATATATAATTGGAGCACGAAATGAAAAGAAAACATCAACAAACTCAGGAATAACAAAAATATTGTTAACGCACTTTTTTTTTGTTTGTTATATTTTCGGTACTGGCACGAGACTTAATGGCGAAAAGACTGAAACGGAAACTTATCGTTTATTGGCACGGATATCAATTATATTTTAAACAACTATATAAATCAATCGAAACCTACTCGTCTACCGTCTACGAGTGAATACAATTTTAAAAACTAAAAAACCTATTCATATTTCAAACCTGTAAGAATCCAAATTGTTTCGCTGACATTTTTAGGGTCGCTTTACATATAGGTACTTTTTATTATCATATTGGACCGGTGCCGAGAAATTTTTTTACCTCCATTTTTTAATATTTGTTATCAGTAAAATTAATTTTAATTTTGTGTGCTTAGAAATAAATGATAAATAGTAACGACAACAATAATACATAACATATAAAAGTAACAAATATTATACAAACAATAAAAAAAAATATAACAAACATAATAATGATAATAAAAATAATAATAATAATGATAATTAATAATAATAATAATAGGAATAGTGATAATAATAATAATAATAATAATAATAATAGTAATAATGATAATAATAATAATTATAATAATGGTAACCGAACAAAATGTACGTATAATCGTAAAATTGGCATCAGAGTATAATGGCACTGCGATATTAACCCGTATTATAGGAAATCCTGAACTTCACACCTATTTTGTTTATAATATTGTACTTGTTGTGCAATGTTTCAATTTTGTAAAAATAGGTCAAAAATTAATTTAAGAATAATAATTTCCAAGTGGAATCAAAATTTCCGAAAAAGTATAAACTTTTTTTTCCAATAAACATTATCGTACGCAATGCGTTTCAATATTTTAATATTATTTTGTTGTGTATAGTTAAGGCACGTAAAACAATTTAAGAAAAAAAAATGTAATGATTTCCGTTAGGATATAAATCAATCATATTATATAGATACTCGTCTAATTGTATTATACACAGCCTATACAATGTCGTATTTACTGTTTCGTAATAATATAGTTAAGTTTGGATGAAGATTTGAACCTTCGCGAGCGACAAAGTCAATCATTTCGAAAGCATATAATAATATATACTAACATTCTAGGAATAGTACTCAAACACGCTCTACATATACGTATAATATATCACTAAGAATATATGAAGTAAATATAATATTATAAATTAATGAAAATTGAAAAATACACATATCAGCAGCTGTTTACTTACAAACAGGAAAAAAAACCACTAAATTATGTTTAGTATAAATAATGTCTACGTTGGGGCTTTAATGTATAATTCGGTCGCCAGCAAACGACGAGGTGAAACTTAGATTCTTACGGCGACTCATACCGGCCCAAACCAAAGGGTGTGGTCTAAGTGGTCGACCTACCGGAAAATTTACTTCCTGCTAGTCTTGCTCTTATAATTTCCCGATTATTATTATACAATGGGTACATACTATTTTATGGCCACGACACGGTTATTTCTTAATAATTTCCGACTCCTTCAATTGCAGCTGACGACCGCCGAGAAAAGGGGGCTTCTATAATATTATATTCAATCAAGTATATAAACATAATAATAATTATTTAACAAATTTAAAACATTTCAAATTATTTTACGTTACAATTCGATTAAACCAGTCTTGCCACAACAATTAAAAACAAACAAATATTGTTTGGTAAACATATAATATAATAATAATATAATAAAAATGTATATATTATTATATATAATATACATATATTTATTTTGTTATATAAATATAATAATATAATAATTTGTTAATTTAATATTATAATACTATGTCCGACCTACGGGAGAGCAATCACTGACTGTTTTCGCAAACGATTTCGCGGAATTACGTCATAATAAATCCACCTGCATTACCGTATTGCGTTCGATGCGGGCCAAGGGGAGGAGGATTTTTTTCGGACAAAATCGGTAGCCTTCCAATAAAATAACACGTCTGAATATCGCGGGGACGCGAAATAACGTAACCGGATGTCAGGGCCCGATATAAAATATGAGCTGTGCAGTACGTCTAGCAATTAAAAATAAACAACATAAAAGCTTTTTGCGTTTTAATCGATAACTACACACACATGCACACACACACTCATATCATATTGAGCACATATAGACATGTCTGCCTACTACTTCTCGTTCGAGTGCGTATAGATGGAAATCCCTCGTCAAACGGCCATTGTCGAACATTATATTTGAATCGTCGGTGGTTTCATATTTTAAACGTGTTGAAAAGTATTATGTACTATTGATTTGTCGGTAGGCGGGGGTTGGGGTGTTCATGTAGGTATATTTATATGTATAGTTTGGCCACAGCAATTATAATGATATTATGCAGGGGCACAATATATCGTTGTACGTGTTTATAATGTTGTCGAATGATTTCCGCATAAAATCGAGTGATCTGCAGACAGAGATAGATATAGACATATAGTACATAGTTACTACCACGGATTATATTGTCTTAAAGTCCGTATGGCTACTACTAATAATGTGTCGTTGAAACGATTTGGAAATCGGAAGAGAAAAAAAATGTCATTATTATGTTGTGAGTCAAAACGAAATAGTTACTATGATACCTACGCGTATAATATAACATTATATTATCAAAGTCAACCGTATAGTTATGGTATATTATTATTACAATTATCCGCAAGTATCGATAGCGAACGATGGCGAGCAAACTTACGAAAATCGATATCGACCAGAGATCATCGGCGTGTGTAGTCGAGTCACGTCGCGAATACGTTTGGGTGACATACCACCTCTTCGGACCGCAAAAAAACAAGAGAAACCGTTTCACCCTTATAATATTGCTCTCGTTTTCAGTCGTTTGTCGTGTTGGAATTTCAAATTTCACTAATGCGCACACTCGTGGGGGGAGGGACGAATATTACGTTCTATATTATTAAATACTATAGTGATACGTTCAAGACGATAATAATATTATTAGGAAAAACGACGACTGAGCGGGGGTAAGTTTTGCATACACACTATACTGAAACGAACCTACGACGATGCGCGATCATATGAGGAGGACGTGTCGATATATTATAATGATGTCAAATTAATGTTAGTCTCCGGGAGAGAGAGAGAGGAGGATTGGGGGCGTGAATTCGAAAAAAAGGGTAAAATAACGGCGAATTAGATCGTTTATCGAAATGCATATTATACCGATAAACGAGCCCGGAGACCCGACGACGTGCAGATGGGAATAGCTCGTTTAAAACCTTTTCGATCCAATTCGTCCGTTAATGCGTGGGACATTTTTTTTAATCCTCGTTACGTTTAACAGTTAAAATATATAATATAATATAAATTTATATAATAATAATAATAATAGCTAGGTAATAGATATTATAATATATTAAAAACATCACGCGTAATACACGTGTTATAATCAACATAATATTATAGTGTATTATAGTCATTTTGGTAGCCCAAAGAATTGATTTTGTTACCGTAATAATATAATTATAAGTTTATAAGTAGTTTTATATGTTTTTTTTTTATTTTTTTTACATCCCTATTTACACAGAACATTGTTGAAGTCTCGGTGTCGAGTCGACAAAACGTTAATTTTTTTTTTTAATTAAATTTTTGGTCAGTCAATCTAGTCTTCCCACTTCGGGAACGCGGACGGTGACACAAACAAATTACTGTCGTTGTTGGCGGGTAGCGGTTCCAAGTTGGTCGGCCTCTTCGGTTCGGTCTTATTCTCGTCGACCACTGCTGCAGTGGTGGTGGATGAGGCTACTCTGGTGGAGGCTGTGGCGGTGGTGGTAGTAGTAGTGGTGTTGGCGGTGGCTGTGGTGGAGGTGGTGTTGGTGTTAGCGGAAGTCTTCGCCGGAGCCGGTGGTCGATTGTTTTGCGGTTTTGTCATCGTCTGCGATTTCATTTTCAGTTCAATTCTCTCGTCCTCGTCCACCCGCGGTTCCAACGTGCTGTGCTTTATCCCGTAATAGAAGTAGACGAATAGACCTGGAAAAACGACATGGAATTTTAATGTTATAATATTATATAGCGCAGCTATTACAAGTGATAATGACGCATGCGCAGTGATATCGCAGTTTATTATAAGATTGTGCGTATAACATTGTAAAATTTATAAAACAAGTATATCAGAGGTCGATGTATATAATGGAGTAGTGCAATCACGTGCCTATATTTATATTGGTGAATTTGCATTTATAATAGCTATTGTAAATACTTGAAATTGAATATAATTATCGTTTAACCGTCATTGTGGTTCGTGATTATTTAGTAATTTATTAGAAATTCCGTTTTACTACATCAGGCATCATTGATTTATTTATATTTATTCTACCGTCTAAAAGTTTGTTCATCGCTCGTTGAAATGAAGTTAATGGTTGTTAGTTCTTCTATATGTTGAATTTGTTTTACCAATTTGTACTGAACAACTTACTATAATATTCTATACGCGTACAGAAATGCCTCGTCCGAAAAAAAAAATACGGGTATCGCCTACAACCGAATTGTAACCGTGGTTATTGTCATCTATGGGTCAAAGTTGCATCCGAAGTTCATCGGCTATAGGTCCGAATGTCCGAGCAATATCCGAAAAAGTTGTTTGTCGATATAAATAATAGCAAACCATTTACGTTTTATAGCTAGAGTGCGTTGACCTTTTAGATAACTCGTCTATAGATTAAACCAAAGGAAATATAGCTCCAAAATTATTTTGTACTTCCGTTATAATGACCTAATTTTAAACTTTTTTAGATTAGTTTATTAATCATGGAAGTTGGTTACATTTTAAGTGTATAAAATAAACAATTATACAATACTGATGGCTATACATTTTCTTTTCAAAAGTGTTTAAATAATTTTAATATAATATTCTAAGTTGGTTGTGTTGAAAGCATAGGTACTTGTAAATTTTATTTAAATAAATGATAGTCCTCTGTCTGTAAAAGTGAAAAGGAAAACATATAATATTTAGTTATTTGGGACACAAATCTAAACGTTTGTAGAAAACTTATGGACAAACTTTGATGCAACAGTATACATTTCCCAACTATCCAAGTAAAATTTTCGACTCCACCTGTGTCCTGCAGTCTTATCAATACAGTGTACTATTTCTATGTTTGGGAACTACAAAACGAAACATTATCTTTTTCTCTTACAAATTCCCATTCAAGTTTCCCCTTAAAATATATTTAAAAACTGATAATTGTCAATGATGAAAAAAAATCTATATAATAATCAGTGAATCATTGTCAACAATTTAAACGATAATTAAAAATAAGAATTGTACGTTTTTGATCGTTGAATATTAAGTATAACGTTTTTGAAAAACTTACTTGTGGCTAATGATAATTTGTAATAAAGTTAATAATATATGGAGATAAATTAAAGTTTACATTTTGGAAAATGTAAAACTAATAGAGTTTTGTTGTAGGTATTGCACAATTACAGACATTTAAAAATATTTATCAATGTGATTTTATTTTACTGACACAATTCGGTACGACTCTTACAAAAACAAAAATAAAATTAATGGATTACTTGTTCTGCGAAACATCACAGCTACACTTAAGAATAACAAAATATTCAATTAAATTGACTGAGATAAACATTTGTTGAATAAACAACGGAGTATATTATATGTAAATAATAAAAGCGCACGAATTAAATTTTCTCGGAGTAAAGAAAAAACTTTAGAAAACTTTGTTATTACTTATTTCTAAAATAAATTATATCTGTTTCAACTAAAATGGGAAATTGACAAAGTGGTTTTAAAGTTAAAAATGCAATATTATAATTACGAATCTTATGATAATAATAATATATCAATATGTTTCGTCATAGATTTGACGATTTTTTACTTTACGTTTGAAACATAATATTATATGAATATATCGCAGACTATAAAATGTATTCTCTTACTAAAAATTGTATACTATATACTTATAATACATACCAATTGAAACCCATACGACGATCCGGAGTAGAGTCATCGAGCTCAGCTGAAATATCAAATACAAATTGACGGCAATGGAGAATGACGGTACGAATGGAACCCACGGTGTTTTGAACACAAGTATTTGTCTGTAAAATTAGAATAAAAGGTATATAAATAATTTTGACCTCTCACGAGTGATAAACATTTATTTATTTTAGCAGTCTATTGTGACTGCGTCGTTCTTTTTAAACCACTTTTTATGGTAATATCCCATGAGTTTCATATACAGCATGAATCGAAAACTAAATGAAAAAATATTAAGTTTGTTAAATAGGTATATATAAGTACTTATTTATTCTACAATACAATTATTAGTACGTCATAAGATATTTTCAAAGCCATTATAGCTGAATATAACTGAAATCAAAAAATTCTATAACATATTATAAAATATAATTAAAAATATTTTAACCGTCGATAGTATTATTTTCTTAATAGATTCATCATAGAAAATATACGAATGTATGACAACATTATAATAACGTAATTATTTTACGGCATGTCTACAAACTGGATTTATGCAGTTTTGATGATTCGTTAAAAACAAAAAATGAATTAATTAGTCTGCAAAATATTTGACATTTAAAAAAGATATATAAACCTCTTAACAAGCTAGTATGAGAATATATAATTATTATTATTATGATGAGGTTCGTGTTTTAATGCATACTCCGGACGTGAAAAATATAAACTGCTGTGCAATGCTTTCAAAATATAATAATTATCACAAACCGAGCAATGCCGTTTTACAGTTGTTAGAGAATAGAGTACATAAAAGTATACGGAATAGAATACAATAATAGTACATATTGATTATGCGTATATTCGCAAGCTACAAACTAATAAAAAATTTTAACTAAATTGTTTTTAAAGCGAACGACTTGAGACTTTGCACGGCAACGAATCGTTATTTTTAAACAATTTTGACGAATCGTGTGTCCACGCATGTTTTTTTTTTTTATTATTATTTGGTAACCCGCGGCAACATTGGCCATTGGGTGTGGGGGAGAGCACTGTAGGTTTTTAAATTGGGCAGGTTGGTACACGTGTGTGTTCTGTTTTGGCAGAATTTCTAATGGGACACCCGTAGGTTTCTGCCGTTCCCCGGGTGGGGGGATGACGGCACTTGTTCTCCGGACACCGTGACTTGCCCGAAGAAAAATGCCGCCCGCGGCCAAGGTATCGAACTCGGGTCGGCTGCGTCGCAGCCGACGCCTTAGTCCGCTCGGACACTCCATCCCCGCATGTTTTTTATTTTTTTAAATATATTAGACTTTTATTTTTACGCACCTGTGTTAAATTAATAATTAATGACAATAAATTATTCCATAAAAAAAATATGTATATGAATAGTGTGTCATTATTATTGCATTATAAACGATAAACTTTTGTACTAATTATCCAACAACGATTGGTATAAGTTTTTTTTTACACATTATTGTTATGACTAGAAAAAAAATGATATCGGTGACAAAGTATTTTTAATTTCGACAGTATAACGAGACAAGTGCGAGAATATTATAAAAACGAACGAAACGGTACCTATATCTACTCGCAGTTCATAATGATGTTGCGTAGGCGAAAGCGGTGGAATTCCATTTTATTATATTTTACAAGCCTGACGTTTTTACAACCTCCGTTTTGTACCAGGTGGTAAACAAATAAAAAAAGATGTATATTGTCGAGACACAAAGCAGTTTAATATTATATCGCAATGATGTCTGCAGTTATTATATTTTAGACACTGAATTCTCCCAAGACACCGATAGACCCTCCTGTTTTTCTTAGAATTTGAGCAGTGATTTTTTTTTTTTAAATTAAATAACGTCGTATTGGTTTTGATGACGAATTGCAATAATAATATTTCAATAACTAAGTATCCGATTTGTACGAGTTACATTTGGAATACAATGAACTTGAATTTTAGTTTGAAACGATATATTATAAACAAAATGTATAAATACGTTTCATATAATATATTATACATTATTAATTTATAGATATTTTATGTTTACGAAACGAGTAATTTGGTCATGTGGGTTTTAATTAAAATTTGTATAAAATCGTCCCTCGAAACTAATAAATAAAGCATGGTTAACTATTTGGCTTACTTTTCGATTTTTTTTTCTATATAATATATATAATATATACATAACATTCCCTCCGCGAACATTAAATTTTTATAGCCACATTGCAATCTCCATTTTCGACAACAAAATATTTTTACTCGTGATATTAAAGTGAAATACGTGACGGCAAAATAAATAAATCGTCCGAACGTGAGAAATTTGTACTGCGAGTTTGTGACGGTTTTAATTCGAATGGATTGCGGTGGTTCCGTATGGCATAATATATAGAATACCGATGACCAGATATTTTGTATTTTCTCACACAGGGGTAGGTACAAAATACTATTTTCTGTGTATAACTATTACAGTGATTGTATGTGCAACATGAAAGCCTAAAGACAATTTGGTTATTACGTTTACGTATTTTATAATAATACCCTCCGAGAATGATCGAGGTGCACAGGACCAGGGCACGTTTTAACTAGCAAGCTAATTATTTTGGGAAAAACTTTTTTCTGAGATATTTTTTATTTAATTCGCGCAAAACTAAAAATAACGCACTATCGTCTTGTAGAATATTATTTATTTTTTTTTTTCAAGCAATCCGACAATTAGGTTGTACAATTTACGATTATTGTAGTTATATTATTATTGTATCATATACGATACATCCTATATGTATTAAGTGTCCTATAGTATGTTAGATAATATTATATCAAGCAAAACAATTTTCCTTTTGTCTTTTTCAAACTATGTGTTTCGACCAATATTGTAAATAAAAATAATTTCACCCGAAACGATTTAGACGTCAAGAACTACGGTTGAAAGTCACGATGTCCCCAAGCTCTCATCGAAGAGTGAAAAGCATCAAAATATATTTCCATTTCGCTGAGGCGAATCGAATTCAATTTGTTATTAAGGTCAAACTGAACAATGTTGTAGAAACGTTATGAAAGTACCAGATATATATAAGCAACTTGCACTTACTCTTTGACGAACCGCACACTTACTTAGAAATCGTATTCAAACCGAAGCCAAACTTTCAGGAAACGTCTTGTTCTGACATAAATTAATACGAAATAGCTCTGGAAAAATAATATTCTCTTGTTTTTTTTCCTCTGAACTAAACGTACAATGTATTATATTATCTGTTTGGCCGCAGTCATATAATGAACGTTATGAAATATAATATAAAATATTTCGTACACGGCAATTAAGACATTAAGTAAACCGTCCATACAAAATAATATAATATCCAATTACGATATGTACCTACGACCTAATGCCCACACATATGCGTGTTAAATATAATTACTATTATACATTATCGACATCAAAAAGTGTGACGAAAGGCGTGTTGATTTGAAATATTTGCACACGTGACATGCTAATATTATAGAAAGGGTTTCGGTACCATTATAAAATTGCATTTATAAGGAGTGAAATATAGTTCTTTACGGGACTCGTGGCTGAAATATTTAGATTAGAAATTTCAATTTCAAGCTCTAGGCCATTTCTAGGAACAAGTTTATTAAAACAAATTAATCAAATCAAATTATAATCACATGTTTCAAAGTTTCGTAACAAATTACAGTCAGAAATATCGAATTAAATTTTGCTTTTATGGCATATATATGAATATAAATTATATAATATATTACTGGCGATGATTATAATTAAGGAAATAACTATATTTCATAGAAAACGTCTCGGGTTGTTAGCCAATGACTATAAAATTGTATCGTTTGATAACGTTTCTGTAGTTTATCATAAATTATAATAACTCCGAATAATAATAGGTATTATAAAAATTGCTTAGAAACGTTATAAATCATTGTCAAAGCTATTATAGGTGGAATTAGGCTATGTTATATTGAAAGGTGTATGTTTTTAGTTTTTATTTCTATGCAATTTCATACTATTTTAACCTATCATAAGTTAGAGTCTAGGCTTGACTAAATGCCACTATGACTTTAGCACGTCCTGTGAACACGCCTATGTTTACATGTATTATTCGTCAATTACAAAAATGGACAAAACTCTTCGGGAATCAACGGAGTTAGATAATTCGCAGGGATTTCAAAAGTGTAATTGTAAAATTAAACGTATACAACTAATAAGCGTGTTTGCCACGCTAGTAATTAAATATGGAACTGAAAATTACATAGCAATTTCCCATGTATAAAATAAATTTGATTGAGATAGTAAATTAATAAGTTAATTTAGATTTATAAACTTAGTTGGTATAAAATATAAATAAAAAATTAGGAAGGTACCACTATTTATTATCGGATTTCTTATGCGAATAGTATCATTTATTGGTCATAATTAATACTCAATATCCATATTTTTAGATATCTTATTCCATGGAGGACGATCACTATAAACATTTAATGAATCAATAGCGAGCCAATGGTACCTGAAATACGATTTGTGGCCTTTCAATTTTATCGAACCATTAAAATTAATCAATTTTTATGCGATCCAGCATTAGTGTTATGTACCGTTTCCACCGTTAGATGTATAATTAATATACTGCAGTGTTTCGTTCCACCCCTGCCGTCGGCAAAAATATTATCTTATACAATTTGTCGATCACAGATAATATAACTTTCAGAAAATAACCACACGACCGCCGAAAACTCTTCTCCTAAGATAGGTACGTCTCAGTTATTATGACAATGTTTTTTCTATAAAAATGCAATACCTACAACGTATCGTTTGTCTCGTTAAGTAGATGCGTACAGATTGTATGGGTAAGATGCGTAGGTACTACTAAAATATGTCCATGTCGGTTATTCATGTTGTGGACTATTACGCGATGTGCAAAAAAATTTTGTTCTGTTTCGTGAACCAGATGAAATTTCTATAAATTTCACGAAACGAATCAGAACGTGAAATGCATAAGACATATTATAATTTATGGATATCATTCAGTTCCGTCTCCACTGAGTTTATCATCATCCTCATTAATTGGAGCACGCCACAGCCATCCATCGTCGATGCACCCGCCGCCGATTATGTCACCACTGAGGCACTGACCATAAATTGTTTGTGTTTACCCGTATCACGTGGTATTATTGTTATTATTTATAATTATCGATTAATATCGTAATTGTTATTACGCCGTCTAGAAGAGATGTCTTCTCAAGCGGCATTATAATATTATTGTATAAATGCTCACAATATATTATATTTTATTCATTGTGTCATATTTATTACAAATTGATATTTTTATTGTATATATACAATATAGTACTACACGCACCCTATGGCGCCGCGAGTTGTCTCATAGCCGACCGCCCATTTACAGAAGTTAAAAGCTGAACAATAATATTTAGGTTATAAATTTATAATGAATTCCGTGTCTGCCAATAAAAATCGTTTCCCAGATTTATTAGGCATAGAAAAAATTACTAGGAACTACACTTTTATATAAAATAGGTGATTGTATTATTGCCTAGGAATTCTTGACAGTTAATGGTGACTTGCATAATAATAATTATCATTATTTTCAGTGGGTTACCTATAGCTGCAAGTAGATTTTATTTGTATTACAAGTTTTAAACGTTAAGTATAATAAAATTCGGTTGGGGTTCAATTAATGAATATAAATAAATGTACCTATATATTATTCTTGTATACATTTGTATACCAAAACTTAAGATAACTTTCAGTCACAAAAAGTATATGATTTTGATAATTATATAGGTAGGTATAAGGATTTAATGGACAACAATTGTTAACTTCTTGTTAAACATTTTAAAATTGTAATAATAATTTATTATGCCTAACATTGCCTATAGGCACCTACAATATAATAAAATATATGCCCACAATTTGTTATTTCGATTTGATGATATTATGTGTTTATGTAGCCGTTTCCGTTTCCATCACGGTCACATTTTGTTTTTTTTTTTAATGTAGGTGCTACACATTGTAGGTTCGTTTTGTTTTTTTAAAACACGATGTTATATTTGTAAGCTAAAAATTACACCTCTAGATCGAAGAGACGATGGAAGAACTCAATTCGAACCTAAAAAGTAGAAAATACCTATAGTATATAGTGTTTTCAAACTATTATAACATTTGGCAGAACTGTTTGTCATAAAAACAACTTGGATAGAAAACGGACGTAGGTAGGTAGGTACTACTTTCGACTTTGGTATATTTTAGCCGTATCTAACCGCGTTATCTGAATAGCGAGCGGTTGTAATCATAGCCGATATAACTAATAATAATAACACGTTATACGTTCGCAGACTTCACTTACTTGTTCTGGGGCTTGCGGGATATGGCACCCAGCACGGCGATAACGGCGATCAGCAGGGCGTACAGCACTATGTAGACGAAAGTGGACGACTCGGAAGACACGAACACCAGGAGCACGTCGAACACGATGATGAGCACGTAGAAAACGCCGACTAGTTTGAGCACTACCATTCCGCTCTCCTCGGTGGCCGGTCCCATGTCCACCCACGGGAATATGGCCGGGCACAGGTACGTGGCCGCCTATTTTCACGACGGCGAAAACCGGAAAAAGAGACAAAATATAATCACAGGCGCACAGTGGCAGTCAAACGGGTGGAGGGATGATCGTTCCTTGGAATATATTTTTTTCAATATTTACGATATTATGACCATAAATTTATTTTTTTTTTCATCGATCATTGAGCCCGGAAACTATGGTCATTATCTGTTTGTTTGTTTGTAGGGGAGGATACTGTTGGTTGGTAAACACGTGTGTGTAGTTTTTGGCAGATTTTCAAGTGGGCACTCGTAGGTATCTGCCATGCCCAGGTTAGGACTCCGTGACTTGCCCGAAGAAAATTCTGCCCATGAACCGAGGTTTGAACCAGCGCCGGTGTGCGTCACAACCGACGTCTTAGTCCACTCGGCCACTCCGTCCCCAACCATAAATTATATTATTTTTAACGATCAATAATGCATGTTCGAGCCACATCCCCCCACACCACCGCCCCACGACAAAATCATTTGAACACCACTGCACGTGCAACGAAAACGCTATTGCATTTCTATGGAGAGTCCTTGTCGTGTGTATTGTAAAGAGTGATTTGGCAAGCATAATACCCCTTACCACCACACGGCCACACCCGTCCATATCATTTAATATTATGCGTTTATTCAAATAAATCTAGTTAAGAGTCTGATAACACAGAAAATATACTGGTTTGAATTTTATATTTAGATACAACGAGATTTTTAAAATAAAATCATCAGAATTCTGCTTAAAAAAAAAAATTATTGTAAAGAAAGCAGAAGGCTGTTGTCGTTTGAAAAAAAATAGAACCGCAAAAGGACTCTCCTAAAATGGCATAAAAAAACTATTTATTTTCAATTATGATCTTAATTAGGTAGTGCATTTCAAAATTCTATAAATCAAAATTTGAATAGATGCATAATTATTATAATACGAATTTGTGTGTGTGGGGGGGAAGGGGTGAGTATCATGCTTGGATTATCATGCCACATGTTACAGACTACAGCTGCCTCGGGTGTTTGTAAATAAACTTCGTTCGCAGTTGTTTATGGGTGGTAAAAATAGTGTAGTAAATAACGCTCATGTCACATTTAATATTAAATAATATTGAAGTATATGAGTTGGCATCTGATATGTATGAGTACAACAAATCGTATCACGAAATTATATAGTACCTAACACAAAATAATAACAGGTACATCTATGGTTTATACACTTTGTAATAGTTTTAAATAGTCTTTTATTTCATAAAACATAATAGGTACAATATTATATTATATACCTACAACATTTGTGTATATTATATTGTTTTTATAACTAAAAAAACTAAATACTTTTTAGGGTATTTGAAAAGCTGCTTAATTGTGCTGATGCTAAATGGATTTCATTATTTGCATAATATTACACGTTTATACTTAATATGTTATGTACCGTAGTTAACGTTTTTTCCTAGCTCATTTACACTAACGTGCGTTCTAATGTTCGGGTCATCGGGCTTAAATTACTGTACAAATATTACGACTAAAAATATGTGACGAGTGGAGCTTTATCATTACTTCACTCATATCACTATTTATTTTATCTATGAGGTGAAATTTACAGTTTTACCACTCTGTTACCATGTTAAATATATTTATAGACACGAGAAAATTTCACCCACTCATATAGCAATTATTCTGTAGATTCTATAATTTTAAAACCTTGATCCAACCCCATCAAAAGTCCCAATCCCATTAAAACGCCGAGGAAAATTGATGTTTTTCGGCTGAATTCGAGTGGAAAAAATAATTAGACACGACGCGGGACTTGATCGCTTAAACGCAGTACGCGTGGGGAAATCGAGGACTTGACCATAATATTATATACGATAAGTCTTCAGATTCCGCGGGGCACAGACATGCGAGTTTAGGGGATGGGACTCGACTCGGCAGTTCGTCCGAAGATATTAACGGCTGTCAATTGTCATATTATAAGATGACGTCGTACACTTTTATTCGTATAGAGCGTGTGTTGCCATTACATAGTAATATTATTATGTCGACCACACCTGCAGGCACCGTTTTGTCGTTCGGGTTTTTAATCGAAAGGCACCACCATACACTATAATGCGATATTATGTTTTTAAATCAACATTTATTTTGTTTCACGATCTTTATCATTGTTATTATTGTTTTAATAACCGACGACACAACAACCGATATTTTGTCATAATAATATAAAGTGTCATAATTCATAACGATGTGATACGCTTTCCCGATAGTCTTCGCCGTCTACGGCTGCGTTGCCGCAGTATCGATAACATAAACGATTTATTACTTTGGTGAAATATTGTCAGAGAACACGTGTGTCAACAATATTACCTGGTTGTGGTTTTTTATAAAATAAAATTTTCTTGAAACATTGTAGCCATAAATATTATACTACGAGGAATAATAGTATACCTATATGTTCTCGTGACTGTTTTGACGTAAGACATTGCGCTGTTTACTGTTTAGTGTTTAATAATTTATTATTGCCGTAGCCGTGCTCCTGCAGGTGTATTCAAAAAGTTTTGCAATTTATAAGTTCGCGGGTTTGAAAGTGTTAATATTTTCAGTTATTAATAGCAATATGATGATAATAGTTTATGTACTATTATAATATTATATACGTTGAATTTTCATTCAGAGGGCGCGGGACGGTAGATTTATACATACACTACTATGGATGAAATAACACTGTGGATGGGCAACGCCAATGCAATAATTTATCGATCATTATTCTAATTTAGATTTGACTCGCGAGAGGCGCATAGTATTGCAGGAGGAGGTGGGAAATAACTAACAAGTACCTACCTACTCTTAGCCGTATCCTGCCCTCGTGCGCCACTAGTGGGTCAAATCAAAATTAGAATAATGAACGATAAATGATTGCATTTGAGTATTGCCTATCTATAGTGTTATTTAATCTATATTCGTGATCAGTGGTGTAGTTGAGGGCACACAGCGTGTACCCACCCCCTGGTTTTATATTTATGCATGTACCCTTGATGAAAATTGTGGTACACAGGTTAGGTGTAGCCCCCCGCGTTATTTTTTAAAATGATTAAGGCGTGTACCCATACACTTTTTCTGTTACAACTTGACGCCTCGTTCGGCTTTAATCGTCCTACGAACAACGTATGAATATAATATAATACGAACACGTTGTATACTATCCTAGTACAATGAACAACGAAACGTTGCAAAAATATTAAACCGTATATTGATTCTCAATATAAATTAGAATCCGAAATAAACATAATTTTTTTTTTCAACCCTCAAATATGTATCTCGGACAATTATACTGATTGAATAAATACGATGAAAACATTCGTTATAATAATATAATATGCCGTCTGTAGGAGGTGGCGGCTTGTAACGATGTTGTCGGCGGCGGCACGTGGAAATAATCCTCACCCATAACATGGTATCATAATAATATCTCTCACATTCCACGACGAATATAATATATTAAGATTACTACCTTAAGGGATCTAGTGATGTTGGCGCTAGCCGCGCTGAACCCTCCTGCAGCGGCCGTCGATCCGGCGGTCGAGCCCCCGTGCACGGACCCATAGAATTTGCTCTCGCACCTGTCCGAAACCAGGTATTGATCGTCACGCCCCTCCTCGGAGTCATCTCCGAAGTACGTGTCATCCGAATCCGGCGAACTGAAACAAACACATCAGTAATTCACGTTGTGCAAATAAATATTTTATTATCGAATTAAAAACGCGACCGGGCCCCCGTGCGAGGCATACATATATACAGCTGGTAAAACACACATACGCGTGATTGTGCGTGTCGAAGTAACGGGGAGGGAAAAAAATTATGTATACACCTGCTACGTTGTTATATTACGGTTGGACGATGAATGACATATATTTTAACTATCATCACACGCAGCACCGTTAATTAGATATCGAACAACGCGTTTGGCGTAGGGTGGTGCATTATTAGGCATCATAATAATCATATAGGAAAAAACAAAATCACAACTTAAAAACGAACCCATAGTGATGAGACATAGAACGATAGTATGATATTAAATCTACTATGAATAATAATATCACACAATATAATATTAGGTATTTTGTCGATTCGGCCGCCGATTGATGGCTGATAATAATTTCCTATTTGATTATTAGTAAGTTTCGTTGGCATATAATGATAATATACATACACTGACAGCAGCCTCGAGTACCTCGCCACCACGGCGTGCAATTTTGTCCGTTACCTAATAAATTGCATATAATACGAAAACGTTGTCAATCAAACGGAGCTGATTAGTTTGAATGTTTACTGTGACGGCAACAGAGTGGACCTGCACGCCGAACGAGTTTAGAATATAATTCTCGTGTGCGAGTTAATATGAGTTTAGAATATCACTCCAAATAAAAGAATCGTATACGATCGATATGATGACGTAGTGAATAATTCTTGATGGACTTTTTTATTTTTAATATCAAGTCGATAGTACCTAATGTTATAGTTAAACGTGGGCAACGGCAAAACGCCGCCAAACATAATATTATTATAATAGTTTGTCGAGAAAAAATCAAAATTAAATCGCTTTGATCACCGCATAAACAATAACAAGCACCGTGTTATTATAATATTTTACGTCTCGACGACATAATATTAATCATCTTAGTACACGCGACACACTAATATTTTCGTTAATGTCGGGTCACACCAGGCCGTAATTATTATAATAACATACCTATAGTGATGCGATGATCGTAATGATAATATTATATCGTTTGCATAATTTATCTCATTACTTATTACAATATTATATAGTTAACATTTTCCACACGCATATTATAATAATGTACCCAAATAATATAATATTAAAAAAATACGCGAGCAGACGAGAGACCACGAGCCTCGTCGTAATAACCAGCGGTGTTTGTCTTATCGATCGCCCATGATGCTGCTGCGGGTGTCTGATATGACGTAGAAAATCCAAAAACTGCCGCGGAAATGAATAATATTATAACGACGTACCCACTTACGCGTTATCGTATTTCGCGAACAAATGATTGTAATTTACAGTGAGGCGCATAAATTCTCCTCGGCAGCGTCGAAATCGAATTCGAAAAGCGCAAAATTCACCGATTGGTAAAAAAACACGAGCACCGTCACAATACGCGTTTCGATGTGGACGAGGGGCTGATGTATGCGACGGGTATGGCTGTGATTTTGGGTACCCACTTTTGCATTATCGTGTTTCGCGACCGATATATTATTATGATTATAATTACTGCGAGGCGCGTTCTCCGCGGCAGTGTCAAAATCGAATTCGAAAAGCACAAAATTCACCGGTGGGTAAACACACGAGCACCGTCACAATACGCGTTTCGGTGTGGACGAGGGGCTGACGTTTGCGACGGGTATGGATTGTGATTTTGTCAGCAAGAGGACGCCCAAACGTTTTGAAAAAAATCTCCAATCGATCCGACCCGTAGTTGTTAATGGCCCTCGGAGCGCTGCATTTTTCCGACAGTAGAAAACCATACGACGTTTTGATAGGAAAAAAAATTTCCCGAGACCCGATCCAAACATTTCCAAGTACACTTCAAGTTAGGTACCATTTGCAAATTCACACTTGTATTTTTTTTCAAATATATAATTAGATTCCTTTTTTTCTCAGCGTTACTATAGGAACGACGATAATATTTTATAGGTTATCTTTTTCACCGAACATAATATTATTTCCTCTCTTCCGAAACATAACAGTAGATTGTTGTTTTATATTATAATTTTATGTATATATGTCACGTTATTTATGCACATCGTAATTTAAAACATCATAGTAAAAAGTCATGTTTTTTTTTTTTGCTTTTTGTTGATATAGAATCTCAAAAATTTAAATCGTATACTTTTCTCATTATTATTGTCAAGAGCACGAAAATGCGCACGTCTATATAATACGTATAACGAGTTCATGTATCAAACGACATTTCCAAACATGATATTATTATATTGAAACGAATGAGTACGTGCTTAGTAAAAACTTACTATGAAAATAATTAAAAAAATAATAATTTCTGTTCGTTTGTACGACAGACATGTACGGTGATGATAACTTATATTATGTTATGCGCGTAATGAAAATGTTTAGGTGGAAGATTATTAGTTTTACAACCATAGGTAAGTACCTATATTTATATGGCTATATATGAGTTGTTAGTAGTCACTAGTCGTATTATTTTTTTTCCATTAACCAAGTCCTCATACCTGTACCTCGTTTTATTTAAACACAATTTTAATTACCATCCAGGTAGTAATTGGTTCGTTGAGATTTTTTTCCACACAATAATCGGCCTTGTAAAGAATATTATATATAAAAAAACGATTTTTAAATATATTTTTGGAAAATATAAAAGCACGTTTGTTCAAGTGACTGATTCAATATTTAAAAAATCGAATTATATTTATTTAATTTACTTATTTGATATTTAAAATACAGACAGCTAGCCTAATATTTCAAAACTAAAATTATTAACAAATTTTGCTTAAATATTAATATTTAGAAAAGAAAATTGGAAAAAAAATTATAAAATAATTAATTAGGAACAATATTATTGATAGGTAGCTAAATAATAACTAAAAATGGTTCTACATTGGCAAACAACATCATCCTTACTATAGCTAGAGGCTGAGTTATAGTTGTCGATAATAATATACTAGCACAATAAGTACCATAAAATGTATACAGTTAAGGAAAGACGGAGAATTTATTTACCTAATGATAATACTTACTAAAAAAATACCCGAATTGGCCTGAACTCTTCTTTCAGCTAATGAGAATAATTGTATATAGCATTTAGTATACAAAAGAACAGGAGAATAATAATAATTACCAAAACGCTGCAAATTATGATTAAATTAGTAGTATTGTTACGTGGGATGTTTCATAATAGTTAATAATGCCATCAAATAATTGTCAGGAACATAAATCTTAACCATACTATGTACCTACAGTGGGTTTATACAGAAAAAGGTAGGTAAGTGGATGTTGCTCTGCTGTACAGTAGGTTACAAGTGGATCACTGTAATGGATGTAAACGATTCTGAGCGAAAACGGTCAGTCAGCTTATGGTATTACCAAGTATATATTAAGTAGATGATATTATTGTGAATAAAGTAATTTATATATAATCTATTTACGTGGAGCCTTGTTTTAAATTTTCAATCCTTAGCTATAAAAGTTGAACATTTTATACATTTTTAACTACAAAATAATTATTAAATTATAAATTTGATAAATGTTGTCAAAATTTGAACTTTAAATGCTTATAAAAAAAATTGTGCCTATGTATTTTTAATATTTTTCAACTGCTATTAGAACGATATATCAGGAGCCTTAAATTAAATTTTCACGCTTTTTTGCCCTACAAAAAAATTTTTATTGATATTTATAAAAAAAAAAAATTAAAAAAATTGAAAACTGACAATGTCCGTAAACAGGTCAAAAAGAGTCAAAATATTTTCAACATTTTATGGTGTATAGAAAATGCTAATATAAACATTCAGTTAAATTTTCAAGTATCTACAGTCATTCGTTTTTTAATTACTATAAAATAAGAAAATTGTTACATGAGAAATCGAGTAAATATCAAATGTTGTAAAAATATAAATTTCAGACGCTCATAAAAATTGAATTTAAGTTTCTTGTAGACATTTTTTTTTTGATAAAGGTAGACAAACTAATGACTAATGAGTAATCTTATATTACATTTTCACATCTTAGATTTAAAAAGAAACATTTTTATGAATTCTCAACTCAAAATAATTTGCTAATTTTCGTGATTTTTCCGTATTTTGTCAAAATTTGAACTTTAAATGCTTATAAATAAAAACTGTGACAGAGGATTTTTAATTTTTTTCATTTTCCTTTGAAACAACAACCTAGGAGCCTTCTACTAAATTTTCAAGCTTTTTTACTCAACAGATAAAATTTTATTGATATTTATAAAAAAAAAAAAACTAAAAAAAATGGAAATTGACAATGTCCGTAAACAGCTCAAAATAAGTCAAAATATTTGGAAAATGTTATAGCATATAGGAAATGCTATTATAAACATTCTGTCAAAATTTCATGTATATACGGTAATTTGTTTTAGAGTTACACCAAAAACCAAAATCGATTTTTTCGAAAACAGATTTTGCGTAAAAATTCCCGTTTTGCCTTAATTTTTCTTTTGTTTTTCACTTCGCTTTTGAAATTTTTACTTTTGACCCCCCAAAGTACCAACTAGATTCACTTTTCTATCAGAAAAGTTACTGTTGAAGAAAATCCAAGCACTTTTACTGTCCTAAAAGGTGATGACAGACACAAAAATAAAAAATAAAAACACACATCATTGTAAAATCAATACATTAATTGTTCCACTCAGAATCAAAAACTTAATGGATTTTTATAAATTTGTCTTTTAAAAATATTCGAAATAAAATCAAAATTCAAAAGTAATGAATATTCTATTATACTGTCAAAATGCAGTGTCGAATCCTACGTCTGAATCTATGATTCATAACAATTATCATAACAATTCGTTCGAGTGCCATAAAAATATGATCGTTTAGTTTTTTACTCATACATTAATCGTATGCAATTATATCGTAGTGTTAGTGTACAGTGCAAGTCAACACCATCGGCACCGTTTATAATGAAACGTACGTGTTCTGTATTGTAACGCGAAACATATAATATGTTTAAGTATATTTCTCCCGATGACACATATATGCTCTGAGAGTCTTATATTGTTAGTTATTAGTTTATTACATAATAATATAATATTACAAGGTTTTAACTCATCGCCTTATCGATTTTATCCAAACAAAATAAAATCGTGTGCGGTGTAGCCCTATAACTAACGATGTTATATACTTCTATATATTATATACCCACTCTTGTCCGCACAGAACATTTAATGGTTTAATGCTTGCACTGAACTCAAACTCGTGTTACTCCTTTGCACGAAGTTTATAATTGAATTTGTGACAGATAAAAACTAAGGAAGAGAAAAAGAAAATACAGAGAGAAAAAATGTACAGTGAGTGGGAAAGAGAGAGAGAGAGAGAGAGAGAGAGACAGACAGACAGAGAGAGAGAGAGAGAGAGAGTGAGTGAGATAAAGAGAAATTAAATAATAAAATGTTAGAATCATAATTCGATAACAGGCGGAGGATACGCGAGTTGGGTAATAAAATATTATCATTGCATGTGAGAGAGATGGTGAGAGATAATGTAAGGGTGACTGATGTAAAAAGACCTATATCCACGACGTTGAACTGTGTCAATATTTATCTGTACAAATGAGCAAAATTATGTTTTGGAAGTACCGTGAATTTATAAATATTTCACACATCTACATGTGTTATATTTGTTTTTTTTAAAACCCGTGTTTCTATTAAACTTCCAATTATAAACACGGTGTTTTCCTCCAAATAATAAATGTTTAGCAGTGTGCCCGAACAGATAAAAATATAATATATAGGTACTAAAGACCTGCAAGGGCCTTTGAAATAAAATAAAGGGTTGGACCGGGCTTTTTAATTCTTGGAATTTTATTCCGGACCGGGCCTGGGCCTTTTTTGGTACAATTTGCCGGGCCGTGCTGGACTTTGAATAATAAATCAAGGGTTAGACCGGGCTTTTTAAGGATTTTTCTTCGACAATAAATAATCACAATTTAAAATAATAAATAATAATGATAAAATGGATGTTGGTACAGGTTTGAGACACATTTAGAGTATACTCTATAGATGGATACTAGATAGTAGTTACAATCATAATGAATATAATAATATATTTATTGTTGGGTATAATAAAGCTATTTATATACCATAATAATATTATATTTTTTTTCACAATATTTTTTGGAGCAGGCTGGGCTTGAGAATAAAATTTATGGACCGGATCGGACTTTTTACGAGCTTAGCATTATTTTCGGACCGGGCCAGGGCTTTTTTTTCACAATATTTTTGGACCGGGCCGGACTAGGCCTGAGGATAAAATTGATGGACCGGACCGGGCCGAAAATGTACGGCCCTTGCAGGTCTATAATAGGTACATATCGAAATGCGGGACGATCTGTACATGGACTTTTCGTATCCCGTCCCGGTATAACCACAGATTAAATGGAAATAATCTGTGGTATAACGTGACGATAATCACATCATTAATGTCAATAATATTGTTTAATAACAACGTAAAGGATATTCGTTTACCTTCTCGTCACCTTTCGGACCATGATTCTCTGCGACTGGTGCGACGGTATAATTTGCTGCGGCAGCGGCAACTGCGTCTGGTAGAACGACGTCTGGTTACCGTACCCCTGGTTCGTGTACGCGTACTTTTGGTCATCCTGCACCACCTGCAACGACATCGAATACACGACCGGGTCAGTCAGTGGTCGCGAGCCCGTCCACGACCACGGTCGTCTCGTATACTTACAAAGTTTACCCGCCCGTTGGTGACGATCTGTTTGGGCGCATTCATGGGCGATCGCATCGTCTCCGGGAAGAAGTGTATTACGGTGGACGTCTGCGGCTGGTACCGGAGAATCAGCACGCACGTCGACACTAGAGTGTAGGCGAACAACGTGCCTTTATAGGACAAAACATAAATAACGGTCATCGCCGTTTAGATTATTTGCGTGTTTCGAATAATATAATATATTATCATATAATAATTTATAACATTATGTCATATTGATATTGTGCAGCGATCAAATTTCTAGACGATCCCCCCCGCGCTATCCACACGA
This sequence comes from Metopolophium dirhodum, assembly GCF_019925205.1. Lineage (NCBI taxonomy): Eukaryota > Metazoa > Arthropoda > Insecta > Hemiptera > Aphididae > Metopolophium > Metopolophium dirhodum. Next base: position 11,190,600 of record NC_083568.1, read on the forward strand.
CGATTATTTCGCTTCAGGCCACACTCGACTCACCCCCGCGATTTCAATTTGATCTCGTACCCTATGTTTACAGTCGAATTTCCACTGATACAATATATTATAATGTATTAGGTACGGCGTCATATCGATTTTGCGAGCAATGTCAGCGATTTACTGGTTCGGAATATTTCCGTGCGAACTTCAAACACGCATAAGAGTAAAGACCGTTTATGCACGAATATACTAGGAAATTCGAAGTACGCATAAAAAGATTTTAGATTTTCCGAGTTGATTTTGTCGATTATCAATCCATAACTCGGAAAATTCGCTTGTTGATTGAACACAAATAAGAATGACGTAATGACGCTGTGTATTATTTATACAGCACGGACTCATATAATATATATATATAAATATTATTATAATATACCCTCATGCCATTATACACTCCTATTATTTTGTAAAGTACTTGAGTAAAATTATTCAAATAGTACTCGAATACGCGTATTTTAAATACTTTCTTAAAGTATTTGTATTTAAAATTAAATACCAAGTTGTTTTTTTTATTTTTTTTAATAATTACTATTTTTGAATCTATTACATTGAAAAATAAATATATTAATGGCCATTTGTATGTACAACTATATAATATGTCAGAATATACAGTACATAATAATATAATCTATATGAAATAATATAAATTGGCTAAAAGCTTTGCTTTCGTTTGTGTATACAAAGCCTTTAATTTACAGATAATCTTCTTCAAAGGCACAACGCGCAAACTATCCCTTTTAATTCCAAACACCGCATTGTGTAGGTAGTAGTATACAAAATAGGTACCTACTATCGCCCGTCGATTTTGTAATAAAAATGGGGAAATAAAACGAACAAACGTTTGAAAGAACATTTCTAATGCTCTTTCTCACGATTGAGATGTTTTTTTTTGGTGGGTGACTTTAACTCAACTTTGACTCAACTGAACTTTAAAATAAAGAAAACATGAGTGAAATTTATAGTTACGCAACTAGAACACACACCAAATAATACGGTATTTATATTTTAAACAAATTTAATACCGAAAACCAAACTTGATCTTAAGGTATAAAAATTTTATATTTTGAAAGTACTTATATATAAATACTTTTTTTTAACTTCTAAGTATTTGTATTCGCACAAGAGTATTTTATTTTTTCCGAGTATTGAAAATGTATTTAAATACTTTTCAAAATAAGTATATCTGTAGGTACTTCAGTACTTGTAAAAATTATCTTTTACAAGACAGCTATTCTTACGCAATAGATTGATTGTCGACAACGAAAGAAAAAGTAACTATAAATAAAATTACCTGAATTTGTATTTTATACAATATAATATTATAATATCTACGTTGTAACAACACAAGCTAAATAATAAATTAATATGATTATATGTCTATAGAAACTGTCACGTTTTTTATAAATTATATATAAACATGATATACCTAATAGTATAATAAAGGTTTTTCGTATACCAACAGAGTAAAATCGATGAAATAAAGTACGTTTGGTAATATTATAATATTATATCGAAAGGTACCTATGTAAACTTATAATAATATTATTTAGCTTCCGAAAACGCCTTCTACATACCTATCTACATTTGGCAATTCGCGTGCACCCACCCACGATTATTTGCGATATATTATATTATTGTTTGACCCTCACCGAATGATTTTGTCCTTTTACGACGACGGTGAGCTGCGAATGAGATTTCGTTTTTTTCCGTTAGTATTGTATAGATATGTTTTTATTGATTTAACTATACCTAGGTAATCGATTTGAATTCAATCGAAAATAATAGGTAACTACATTTTATAATAATTTACTTGGACCATTATTATTGGATTATGCATTGCAAAAACATATCGGTACTTACCAGTTACCGATGCCATTGAAACGTTGAACAAAATCAAACTCTATTCATCTAATATGACCATAATATTGTTACATAGGTATACCGTAAATATATACACTTCAACCAACAAGTTGCGCATTAAACCCTAAAAGCAACTATAATGCTGTATTCATTATTGTATATGAAACTGTTATTTGCATTCTAACCATTCAAAGGCTACAATAAATTAACCGTAATTCCATTTCAGTCCCTGCAGTGAACGAAATTAACATAGCTGTAGGTTAATAAATAGTACGCGATATGGGTACGAACACTTAAAGAACTTTAAAGCCATGATATTATTATTATTATTTTTTTTTTTTATTAAGACAATTTATTTAAATTATTTGGAACCTATAGTGTTGTTCCACCCCGCGGATAACACTAAATAATATCAATGTCAACAATGTTAGATATTGCTGTTTTGGATTTGGCCCGATGACAGTTATATTCGTGAAATTTCGATAAACAACAGTGTAATAATAATATGAGAGTACAATACTTATATATAAATGGCAATATGGGAAGGCTATTGTCCCGTATATTCCCACATTATACCGTATCTATTTTATTCGTGGAACCCCTTTCAATCCAAAATACCACAATGGTATATAGGTGACTTCTCTGATGACAAATCTCTATTCGGATGTTACACGCTGATCCCGACATGGTTTCAAAAGCTTTCAAGATTTCATCGGATCGCTTTATATATGTATAGAATAATATTATACATTATACATAATGATGAGATATCATAATAATATTGCTACTAACTCTCAAAATGTCCGTTTCCATAACGCCTTAGATCGACAAAAATTGGATTTTCGGGAAAACGAGATTTATTTAAACACATGTGATTTTAAACGAAATATTGAAATTAATATAAATATTATATTACCCTCTTTAGCGTATCCTTAACTATCGTTACTGAACAAGGAATTAAAGAAACACGGAATTATGACGTTTTGCTTTGTTAAAACTTGGGCACTGTATGATTTTATTATGAAAGACAAAACCTCAAAATCATTATTATAATACGATATTGTGAATAAAATCGGGAATTTATCTCCTAGGTCATCTGAAAAGTGATGAACCAAATTAAAGCGTGGGATAACAATTTGAAAAATGCATTGATACCGGAAATTACGTTTTACGCTGAGCAGGTATTATATGGTTATGGTTAAGTGATTAAAGTATTAAATATTCTCGAATAACTCGCCAAATCGTTGGTAACTACCTTAAACTACGTAATCTAACCTTTAGTATTTCACGCATGGTATGTTATAAACACCGATTAAGCTTAAACCAAACGGTACAATTAGCAAATACGTTATTTGTTAACTTCAAAAATATACATAACAATATTAAACCCCTCGTTAACTAATTATTATTAATTTAGCCAAAGTATACGCAATAAATCAAATTCTGTCAAGCAATTATAATTTATACGAAGACAAAAAAAAAAGTAAAACACAATAATATGTAAATGAACCATGAATGAAACCCCTTAGAATACTCGAACAATATTTAATGGGAAATCGTTCAACTCAAATACCTATTATACCTAATCAACCATATCGCACTTCTCATAAAAGGTTATAACTACGTGTTTTCAGTAACGCATAAGTGTCTATAATGTCTATACTCAAAAACCGCTGTGAAATAAGATTTAAAGTTTTTTTTAAATATTTGTTTTGTTTTTAATAAAAGGATTTTATACATTGGATTATATATTATTGGTATATTTATTATGTATTATTTACTATTTATACATTAGTATGTATTCATACACATACCACATACCACGCTTATAACTTGGAATATAAACACAAATAATGTTTTAACATGTGAGTTTGAATATATAGGTCCTTTGATATTAAAGCTAACAACACAACATCATATTATTTTGTTCTGATGAATACAAATTTGCCATGTCGTATATGTTTCTAAGACGGAGACAACTCGTACTAAGTCACAATACTATGTGAATACACATTCGTCCTCTTAAGTTCACACAATAATATGCAAATGCGACTGACTTTGTATGGATTTATTCAGCAGCTCTTTAATACGATTAAAATAGCATAGTTTCGTATTGCACTCGATTTAATGATTTGTGGTTTTGTTCTTATACGACGACGCGCAGTTAATACTGTTTTCGTGGGAATGTAAATCGTAATTCTAATGAAATGTAGGTACGTACACGTGCGAGAAAAGTCCTAACCTAACCGCCCGAGGTACTTACCGATGGACATCATTTCGATCAGCGTGTCCAAATTGATGACAAGAGCGGCTACTGCGGACGCCACGCCGGACAGCACAGTGGCCACTACCGGTGTACCGGTCAACGGAAATATCTGACTTAGTGACCTATATATATATACAATGCAAAGATGTTAGGTGATCAAAAACGATGATGATAACGTCTTTGCAACCGTCTTAGTCGCGGGGATATAGATACGTTATTTTGTAATTTTTCGCGAATAAACGAAAAAAAATTGTCTAATCACGTATATCGGACCCTCACTTGAACAGCAAACCGTCTTGGGCCATCGAATAAATGATCCTGGGCATCGGAAACATTGAACCGAACATGCTAACCAACAACCCGGCCATCGCACCTGCGGCCACGATCATCTGACACCTAGGCGCGCCTACCTGCACAAACATGTCTAGTAGAGCGGCGTTCTCGTCGATTTTCGTATACGGTACTGCAAACAAAAAAAATATATTAAAAAATATTATTCAAATATATAAATTGACTATTGCCCGTATAATTATAGGTGGGTATAGGCACGTAACCAGAATTTTTTTTAGGGGTATTTTAAGTTTAAATATAAATTGTTGTGGTAGAGTGTTGCACACTTTAAGTTTTTGTAGTCATCGGTGTTAATAATATAATAATATTATAAAATTTGAAATTGAACCACATGACAACATATTATTTCTATATGCCTGAAGCATGGCTTTGAAAATAGGTAGGTAACTATAGTATTACGTTAAAACGGTTTACTACGATCTCATCAGATTTCGAAAAGACTCGTACTTCGTAAACAGATATTATATAGTTTAGAGGCTTATATAGCTCTCTAAATAATAATTCCCAAACCCGTTAAAAAACATTTCAATAGTTTTACTACTTTACGCGCGAAAATTAATTGTTCCGTCGGGTGATCTGAAGCGCACTTCTTTGTTTTCGTTCTGCGCCGGTGTGCCTATCATTGATGTTCAGCATTACGCCGCGACTTCCAAATAAAATCGAAGGTCGTGTCTGACGTCATCATGTAGTTGTCCGTAAGGTCCGAAATCACGCCGTTAGTTTCGTGCCTCACGATTAGGTACTTTCAATTGCTGTCGGCGAGCACTGTACCACCTTAGGGTAGAGTATTTTCTGTCATCACTGATTCGAGTAAAAATAATCCCTCCCCGTACCGTAGCAACTGGACGCCATGTCGATATTGACGACGTGTTTGCATCAATCTTGCTTACGAATCGTATAATATATCGCACGTCGGTCTTATCTTATCGATATTACCGCATGATGTCTGCCGGTTATACGGTGCCAGTGATGTATTTGTAATTTTTTTCTATGATATACGCTCAGCACATAAGCGTATATTGGGGAGGAGCTGTGGGTACTTAGCCCCCCCCCTCTCTGATATATAGCTATATGGGACAATCGAGAGTTTACTGTATGATCTCGGGTGAACACGTATCGCAGTGTATCATTTTTTTTTCAATTCGTTGCCAAGAAAACAAACAAAATGTGTATTTAAATACTAGAGAAAATAACTAAAACACTTGTACGTCCGATGGCGTCGTCGAACAAAAGATGTGTTGATACTTGATACTAAATAAGCTCTCCGAAAGCTAAACCCTCTAATGCCAACTATAGTAGGAAGTGTAAATTAGGCTGTAGAGTTAGATTAGCGGCCCACATCTCTTTTCACATTTCTTGTCCAGTATGTTTTGAAAAAAATGGCTATTTAATACGTTCTACGTAAAACTAGTCGCTTTTAATCAACAGGTTATAAAGTCCACGGTTCGATCCCCAGCCGACGACAGTATTTTTAATTTATTTAATTTATTGTTTATCGATTGACAATTCTTAGTAATTTATGAGTTATATTAAAAAGCAAAATCGTTTTTCAAAAATTAATAAAAATTAGGTAAGTACCTATATATCGACAAGGAATTTACTAACTGATACGTTAGCTCAAATAATATAATACGATACAATTTGACACAATCTTTCACAAAAAAAAAATGCCGTAAAGCACGACCACATTACAGGAAAAAAAAATGTAAAATTAAGTTTTAGTTGCATAATGCATTGGCTTAAACTTATTATTTGGACTCTTACTCCTCAAGAGGTGCTTCGGATTTATCTATAGGCTGAGCACTCATACTCCCATATTGGTCCTATGCCAACAAATGATAACTGAGAAGTGATAAATCCATGTGACCATGCATAAATTAAATTAAAATAATACTATTTAGTAATCATATTTATAATCACATTGATGTACTTAGTACCTACTACACGTTAGTAGTTACTACAAATATACCTTCTAATTTCTATAAAACAGTAAATAGGTATATAAAATAATACATAGAGGCCATTCATATTTTTAAATCGTTAAAATAGTGAAATAAAATATTAAAATATAATATGGCACCGTTACGCTGTCCCGAAGAGACGTATTCGCCAACGACATAATAATATTCTTGTATAATTGCTCACAATATATACCTATATTATATTATTTATATTCATTAAGGCATATTTATTATTGATTCATTGTTTTATAATTGTATTGTATATCCAACTGCCCTATGGTGGCGTGATTTGTCGTATAGCCGACCGCCTATTTGTAGGAGCTAAACGCTGAACAATATACATTATATTATATTATTTAGGTTGTAATAAATTCCGTATCCGCCAATAGCAATCGTCCATTAACATAAAAAATATAATGAGTACCTATTTCTTAAATAAAACTGGGGTAGTATAATAATAACATTATAGAATGCGTTTACGTGTTTGATCTTGAAGCCTGGTATTATATTATATTTATATTTATAAACAGGGCACACGGTTGAAAACAATAAACACATTTGATGTTATTATCTTCAATAAGATTAGACTCAAAAATTAGTTTTGTTCGTATGGTTATGCACAGTTATACGTTCCAAGACGAGCTTTATAAATTATAGAGGCATAGAGGCATTTCCTTCGAATGATTATTATTTTTGGTTAAGAATAAATTGTGAGTAATTTCCGGCGAATCGTAAAAAAAGCTAAAATAGTTCTGAATAGTTTTAAAGAAAATCAACTTGTATCATAATAAAGCTGCAGTCTTTTCACTCGTATACAAGTAAATAAATAATACTATAAATGCTACAGAGACGGAAATATTATTACGTTATATTATATATAGATAAAAAATGTATAAATTACACAAAACTAAAACAAAAACAACAAAAGCTTCGGAGTTTGCAAAGTGCATATTTTCTATACTTATATATTTGTATTATGTGTGCTCGCAATAATTAGAATGTATAAATTACATATATTATACAGCGATCAAAAGTTATCACTGGTGATATTAATTGGCATAATAGATTATTTGTTTTTAATTATCTTAATATTATACAGAATGACATGAAGTTACGAATAATAAATTGTATTTTGCATTAAATTGTTTAAAACACTATTATTTCTTTTCGTAAAAAAAAAAATACGAATGTTTTTTGATTTTAAAATGGTCCTTAACGATAGTCTTACATAATATTATAATTGAATGAAAACGGGATTGTTGTTTGTAATAACAAATTATAAATATTTAAATCGTTTGGTTTAAATAAAAGGAACAGAGAGAGGTAAATATATATTATTTTGTATTCTCCTGTATAGTTGCATTTTACTCCTTCGTTATTTTCTCTGAAGATGTGGGTTGGATATTGAATTAATACACGTATCAGAAATCTAACGTTTCAACAAACACCGAAGAAAACAAAATATTATCTCAAGTTGTGTAAGCATATTATCCAGTCTAAAAATGTGGGCATTTTTACAAATGCTTGTTTAGATGGTATCATAAAATATGTGGATTTTTCTATTTTTACTTTAAATCGTAATGATTGAAAGACAAAACACTAACAGGATAAAAAGGATTATTTAGCATTTTTTTGTTTTTTTTAAATATATTGTAGTGGTAAAATCGAGAATGAGGCATTAACATTTCGTTAAAACTTAATTCGTTGTAGACCGTAAGTACGTTGAATTATTTCCTCAAATATTACGTTTTCTAAAAAAACAAAAAAATTACTTACGATATTTATGTTTATTTGGTATTTACCCAATATAATATTATGATTATATTATTAATGTATAGAAAACAAATGGAAAATAAAGTCAAATACAAGATAGGCAATAATATACTTGTAACGAAATTATCTGGTGAACGGTATCTACTAACCGTGAAGTGCGCAAGGTGATACTGATTGATAATGATACATAATTTAATACCCGCCGGTACGGACTTCTGTTAATCAATTTTTTTTTTCATAATATATATTTATATGGCACACTTGCGCACTAATTTTATTTATTACTACAGTGAGGATTTTTATCGCCATTAAAAAGGTGTATTTTTTTAAAAAGTTTTTTACACAAATAAAATTGATTTATATATTAGGTTACCAGCTACCTATATTTTATTCGATAAAAATGCATAATTTATTGACAATTTTAAACAATGAAAAATGTTTAAATGTAATAAATAGTTGATAGGTGTTTTACACAGATAACACTTAAAACAAAATACAACAAAATAAACTAATCAATATTTTTAGTGAGGAGCGATATGAAATCCCATACAGTTCAATAATTAATAAATGTTTTAAAGAAGTACCTATGGTTATTACTTATTATACACAGTTTTTTTTTATTAAAAACAAATACAAACGCATTATAGTTGTGATACATTTATATTGAAATCTAAAATCAACTGCATAATTTTAAATCATTGAAATTTATCTCTATTTTCATTAAAATCACCTTTGTTTTTATATAATTTGCAGTAAAATAAAATTACCTGCTTTAATTTCATTATACAGCTCCGAACAATAAATTATAAAACCAATCTCTACTTAATAAAAAAAAAAATGTTAATACCTATAATGGTTTAATTTTCATTTTTTTAGTGTACGTTATTAAAATACCATAAAAACTTAGTTAATAGATATCCTAAACTGTATTACGTGGCTTATAAACTTATGCATTTAATATCATTTTAATTGTTTTTTAATTTTGATATTTTAATCGACGTACCTCCGAGTGAGATTTATAAATGGCCGTAAAACTATTTATAAATGGCTGTACGAGTTTATAATATATTTTAAGAAGTTTTCACGCCAAATTATCAATAGTTACTTACCTATAAGTGTGAGAATAATCGAAGAGCTAACATAAGCTACAAGTATGATAACCAAACTAGCCATTATGGCCAGTGGAATAGATTTTTTTGGGTTATGAGCTTCTTCGCCGGTGGTAGCAATTATGTCAAATCCAATAAAAGCGTAAAAACAAGTTGCTGCTCCTTTAAATACCTGTATAACAAAATAAATTAACATTAAATAAATTACCTACAAGGCAATATTTATTGTTATATAAATTATTATATTTAAAAGTTGTATGAACTATAGAGAGAGAGAGACAGTATTGCTAAAAAAATTATAATTTTTTTTAGGTTCGAGTAATTGAAACCTCATCACAGATACACGCGTAATATTCACATATTATAATATTAATATACGAAATTCTTATAGTATAGATAATAATATGCGTGCTTAACAATTAATGTCTTGAATATTTTTTATTGTGTTCGGTGTGTAATCAGCATCAAATAATCGTCAACATGTTGACGTTCATAATGAATGAAACAAAATTTGTCTCATAATTATTACATATTATTATTATTATATTTTGAAGATTGTGTGGATGGGTGGAAAAATCTTTGTATTCCATAAATTTATAGCCAGCAGCTCTTATTATGTAAGCTATTTTGTCTTGTATATTATAAATTTTTTTTTTTTTTTTGAAAACGTGTTTCTTTGAGAATTGCCTCTCGTATTCTACGGATTCGTCAATTTATCATACGCATCTTCACTCCCGGAATACCTCTGTCATAAAACTAACGTTTCATGAATTTGTGTTTGTTTTATTCCGTATATTTTAAATTTGATATTTTTATATTGTTAGGTAATACAAATATACTTTATGAAATGGAATACTTATGAATTATATATTTAAAAAAAATAAACCTTCTAATAATAATAGTGTGTTCAACGACCAACTAATTCTGCTTTTTAAATTGTTTTTCTATTAAATAAAATACTAAAAAAAAATATAGGTAAATACATTTTACAACATTCAGTATATTATTATGAAAGTATTTAACATTAGGTATATTATTTATAATTTAAACTTGATTCAACTATAATAATATATTATTATTATAGTTTTATACTATAATAACTAACTAGTTATAAGATTTCATATATTTCGTTCTAAAAACGTGTATAAAATAAGTATTTAGTAAATTTTTTAGTCAATTTAATATCGACCCATCAATTTTGGATCCTCTACTTCGATATTCAATTTGTTTTTAGATTATTCCACGTTCAGGCAAGTAGGTATAACATACGTTTCGGTATTTTAGAGTTTAAAAATGTAAAAGAAAGCGTGATCGAGCATAGAGGAGTTTCATGGTACCTACAACATATTATATAGGTCACTGGTATGATTTTCTTCAGATTCAATGATAAATAACTGAATTCTATTAACGATTCTGGGCCAAGAGTATATATTCCGAAAAAAGCAAATATCATCCCGTGAAATCGATATCGTTTCAGCGCTAGTTGGAAATCGAAAACTTTAAAATAAACATGGAAATATATTATACTATAAATTAAAATGTATATCTAAATAATAAAAGATATAAATGATATTTTCATCATTTTTAGCACGTCTCGAAAGTTCATGCTTTTGAGTTTTTCTTAGAAGCTGAATGTTCACAAAATATAAAAAATATTTATATTGCACATATCTTTTATAATAATAATAATAATAATAATAATAATAATAGAGAAGATATAATATTATTATAATTTTTGAAATATTTTGCATTTTTTTAGGTATATTCCCATAAAAATAAAGGTGGGTAAGTGGATCTCTGCTGTACAGTAGGTTACAAGTGGGTCACTGTAATGGATGGTGTTAAATTTGAATTCAATGATATAATATCGTTGTATAAGAAAAACGGTTCTGAGCGAAAACGGTCAATCAGCCTATGATATTATTAAGTATATAATATTCTGATGATAATATCGTGAATAAAGTAATTTATATATAATCTATTTACGTGGAGCCTTGTTTTAAATTTTCAATCCTTAGCTATAAAAGTTGAACATTTTATACATTTTTAACTACAGAATAATTATTAAATTATAAATTTGATAAATTTGAACTTTTAATGCTTATAAAAAAAATTGAGCATATGTATTTTTAATATTTTTCAACTACTATTAGAGCGATATATCGAGAGCCTTCTATTAAATTTTCAAGCTTTTTTACCCAACAGATAAAATTTTATTGATATTTATAGAAAAAAAAATTAAAAAAAATGGAAACTGAAAATGTCCGTAAACAGCTCAAAATAAGTCAAAATATTTGGAAAATGTTATGGTGTATAGAAAATACTAATATAAAAATTCAGTCAACATTTCATGTACCTACGGTAATTTGTTTTAGAGTTGCACCAAAAACCAAAATCGATTTACTCAAAAACAGATTTCGCGTAAAAATTCCCGTTTTTCCTTAATTTTTCTTTTGTTTTTCACGTCGCATTCGAAAATTACTCAGAAATATTTACTTTTGACTCCCCAAAGTACCAACTAGATTCACTTACCTATCAGAGAAGTTACTGTTGAAAAAAATCCAAGCACTTATGCTGTCCTAAAAGGTGATGACAGACACAAAAAAAAACACACATCATTGTAAAATCAATACATTCATCGCTTTCTTTAGAATCTAAAATTGCATATTTAAGATTCTTTTAAAACATATGAATACATATAATTTATTGTATTTTACTTTTTCATCAAGTTCTTGGAACAATGAACTCTGGTTATTACTATTACAATAGTTATGTGCTGAGTTAAAACTATTAGCAAGCTTGTTCAATCGTATAATCCTCATATTATAATATTGTCATTCGGCAATGAACAAATAAAACTTTGGTATATAAGCTAAATAAATTTGAATGTTATTTCATTAAATAAAAATAATAGATACTTAAAATTTGCTTTACCCCATATGTTTATTTTAATTACTAAACTTGATAACATTTTAAAAATACTTTTACTTGTTTTGAGCTTTTAACTGTCATTTTAAAATTTCAATTTTTTAGTTTTTTTATTGGGTTAAAAAGTGTGAAATTTTAATACAACGCTCCTGATATATTATTACAATAGCAGTTGAAAAATATTAAAAACACATAGGCACAATTATTTTTTATGAGAATTTAAAGTTCAAAAGTTGACAGAATTTATCAAATTTAAAGTTTAAAAATGATTTTGTAGTTAAAAATATATAAAATGTTCAACTTTTATAGCTAAGGATTTAAAATTTTAAACAAGGTTCCTCGTAAGTAAGTTATTCTTATTATCCACTTGTAACCTACTGTACAGCAGAGTGACTTGTTTTAATTGTATTTTAATGTACATACCGAATAATCAGGTTTTTTTATTTCAATAACACTCGTTAGAAAAAGTACCTATAAGTATTGTAAGAATAATAATCATAAAAAAATGTTTAATAATAATATTTCATACACGTACCGTATAATAATTATATTTTTGTACAAAAATAATATTATGATAAGCCGCTTTTATCTGATAACCTGACATCGTAGTTACTTTTATCATCCTCTATATATTTATACTGACTGGACAAAACGTCCATTAGAGTTTAACAGATACTCAAATATTTAACAGGCCCTTAACATCAAACAGTAACCACGATTGGTCCATTAAATTTTAACTAGACGTTAAATTATAAAATTGTCGGACAACTTGACATTAAACTTTTGAACTTAATTTATCTACATTATAACAGCGTGCAATGTGTTTAAATCCACTACCCAGTGTTAATTATTGTCATTTAATTTAATTTTCTTCGTTCGTTTTCTCTCAAAGGTGGGGCACAAAAATAAGTGACCCAGTTCCATTCCTTATAATCTGGTATGTTAACTTATAACGGAATACTGCAATCATTCAAAATTAATTTAATTCTATTGATAATAATTAATATGGTTAGGTATATAACACCAATCTAAGACATTATTATAAGAAAGTTAATGGCCTCGCACTCCGTAATATCCAATAGGTATCTCACCAGTTTAATTATTATTACAACTATAGAGTGTCTATAATCATCGAAGATAATCTCTAATTGAAATTGAACAAAACTAGTCTGAGCCTAATAACGTTATCGACGGGAAAAATGATTAATGAAATAATAATGTTTTGTTATCAAATTTACCCGAATCCAACTTTGTGTTAATTAATTAATTTAAACAATAATACTGCCGTCTGCCACTAAATATAATAATATAAAGGTAAATGTTCTTCAACCTCAGATTCAACCTTAGCTAATCTTTCACATTCGACCATCCATATAAATGAATATACTTTGTATTAGTCATAATTTATGTTAAAATAGTTATCGAATATCGAAACGCACAGACAATTATAGGAAATTATTGATTTTTAAACAAATACTTTTTAAATCGTCCATGAATGATGTATACTCTTTGTCCGATCGCATTAGCGTGTTCTCGTGTACAATGTACAATATTTGTCGAAATAAGCTTTTAGGTACGTCATAAATCTAAAGTTGAACCACATTTAACTATTAATATATTGTTTTAAGATTAATTGTCTCGTAAACAATAAATCAAAAACAAATTCGTGAGTTACATGAGTTCAGTTCGAATTCTTCATACTAATCTCGTTCAATGTTCACTGTGTTTTTAAACATAAAAGTTTATGTTTGAACTTGTAATTATTATAAGTTTTCTAAAAATATACAGTTTATACATTATTGGCAATTACTACGATTTAAAATATTTTTCTTATCAAAAATACTTAACAATTTCCGAATTTTGTGAAAAGTTAATTGCACTTTAATATAATTTTTTCAGTTCAAAGTAAAAACAATAGTTATAATTTTATTGTTATGTACTTCTTTAAATTCTAAAAATATACTTTTTCCAATTTGTATTTAGTGTACAGTAAAAAACCACATAAATGATTAATTTTCTCAAATTATCACCCAAAATCTACAGTAAAAACATAACTGCTTTTTAGATCTTTTATTTATAAACAAATGTAAATACAATTTACCGTTATATAATAATATATAGGACATATGTTATAATTTTGCTTATGCGCTATATATTTAATTTACTATATCAATTTGTTTTCTATAATTGTGAACAATCTATAGGTAACGTTATTTTTCGAAATGTTTAAAATGTACAACGATTATATTTTTTTTTTTTACTAGCAAGCTAATAAATATCGATTTATACTGGTATCGGACCGTTGTTTGACTCCGTTTTAATTCAAAAAATTCGATATAATAATATGTTATTATACACATGATGTTTCTTTAAATTACTCTAATATAATATTATTATACTTTTTTGAAATTGTACACAGGTGTTCAGGATATTGTTTTTCGTTCTTATTACTTATTTCGTTTGTAAACGATATAGTTTTTCCGGACTCTCGTGCGTTGTGTTATTCCAATCGACCCACACGTCAATACAATTATTATTTTGTTCCCAAAATATTAAATTACGTAAATTACATACGTATAACGTATGTATTATAACAATATCGGTTGAGTATTATATTAAGCTGTTCGAATGTCGTTTTGTTTCACTGTTCAAAATATAAATCCAATTACAGAGCTACAAATTAACCCTTAATAATACATTTCTCGTCGTTGCATATTGTCAAGATGTTCTCTTTGAATTTAAACTTGTATTTCAAATTTAACTTCCGTTTTATGTAAACGTTCGCGGAAATCATCAAGTCCGTTATAATTAAACGAATTTGTTTCATCTCCAACGAGTCCGACATCCCGCAATGTCCCGATATGTCTTTACATCTCACTTGATATTCAGTTTCATTCAAAATATTTCTCAATAGTCTCTATGAATCTAAAGCCAGCACTATACCTTTTAATCTTACTCCATTCCGGATTAAGAAAAGATCCGTCGAAACTTATTTTTTTTTTTTTTTATTTAAACAATAAACTTTCACACCGCCACGTCTGTACCAGTTATTATTTTTTTTTTAGCATATATTAGAAATATATCAGGATACAACTACAAATTAATTATTTTTCCATTTAAAATAATCTTAAATATTATATCTAAGTCTATGACGATTTCAAAGTAAAAAATAACTACTTTTGTTCAGACCCAAGCACTAGAGCGCGCCAGATAATTCGGATAAAAAGAACGTTATCGATTCCGGTCACGCCTGCGCCGCTATCACCGGTATACGACTGTCCTGCTCGCGCTATACAGTAGTAGTCGTGTGTTGTTGTCGATACTTGTCGCAGCTGTTACCGACCCGTCTCGTTATTATTCCAATGCGCAATAGTGTGCCTTTAAAAAACCGCGTGTGCCGCCTTTGTCGATTCGCCGTAAAATCGGTGTGTAGCCGTGTCTTTTGTGCCGTCGCCACGATTGTTGGTCCTTAGCGTTACGCGTAGATAACGTCTTCGTGTGTTGTTGTGTCGCCGCCATTAGCGTCCGTTACGCACACGCACGTTTGTTTGTGCTCGGCACCTTCCGCCGCCTTGTTGTTATGTCACAGGCGCGGATAGATGCGCGTCGTTGAAATTCGTGGCTCAGCTTAAATCGTAATTTTACCGGTTCGGTTAATTTTTTTAATTCGACATCACCGTGTACACTTGATACCCACGTGTTTGGATACGTCGTACTCATTGTCCACCGTCGGTACGTCGCGTAGTGCAAGTATACACCTCCGTATGGGAACAAGTGCTCCGGTCAACTTCAACCAGGTCAGACGTATCATACCCATACTGTTTATTATTTGATAATTGTTATCAACGCTGATACGCAGTTGTTTGTATTATTAATTTCATGATTTAATTTTTTAATTATTTGTAATTTGTGTAGGACTAACATAGTAATAAGTTATTCTCATGTATTCCAATGAATGAAATCCTATATGTACAATAAATTTATACAGTCCACTATTCAGGATATTTTGTCGTTTCTTATTAATTTTATACATATATATTATTAAGACTCAATCAGGTTTTATTTACCAGCAAAATAGTTGAGATACAACCGTGTTCATTTGAATCGGCTATCATGACTAAACATTTGGTCCTTCGGGCCGGATAATTTGTGTAATTTTAATTAATTAATTTGTCCGTCTTATCTTGCTTGCTCTTTATTCCTTAAAAATCGTGTAATATGGGAAGGCCTAAGCGTCAAGATTTGGACAATGCTGCTGATAGTAAACGGTCGTTAGTTCGTGCTCGTGCATCGCGGGATGCATCGTTGCGGTCAATTAAAAAAATAAATACTATAGCCGAAGAAGTTAAATTAGATGTTGATCGTCGCGCATTATTTGAGGCTCACTATTTGTCATTGAAACGGTTCGTTGATCAATTTGAGTTAGAACAGCAAGCAGTATTAAATGCCCTTGTTGATTTAGATAATGTAGTCGAGTTTGAAAATGTTGATGCTGTTGTCACTGATACTATGGAAGAGGTATGTGCAAACATTCAACTTATTGCTACTGGCTTCCATAGCACTTCTGTTAATGTGACTGCAGATAATAATGTTTCTACTGGTGCACGACAAACAGCACAGGCAATTGTGTTACCAAAAATTGAATTGCCAAAATTTGATGGTAATGTCCTGGGTTGGGTATCGTTTCGTGACATGTTTCAATCACTAGTTCATGACAACCCTGATATTTCTAATATTCAACGTTACCATTTTTTAATTTTAAGTCTGTCCGGTCCAGCACTTACAGTAGTGAAAGCGATCCCTTTGACGGCTGATAATTATATCATAGCTTGGAACGCATTGAAACAGTCGTTTGAAAATCAAAGACTATTAGCTTCGGCACACATTGACAAATTGTTTTCATTTGTGCCATTGAAAAAAGAATCATTGTCGTCACTGTCGTCATTTGTTCATGTATTCACTGAAAATGTCTCTGCTATTAAAGCACTTGGTGTCAAGGACCTAGCTGGTTTTATTTTGTTTCATATTGGTGCTCGTGTAATTGATACAGAGACAAGGCGACTGTTCGAAGCAAGTATTGAACAAAATGCAGTCCCTAATTTAGATATTTTATTACAATTTGTCGCACACAGATGCAAAATTTTAGAAAATGTGGGAACGTCGGTTGGAACTAATGACAAACCTGACAGCACTCTTAAAGGTAGTAGTAAGAAAAACAAAAGTGGCTCCCTTGGCAAAACTTCACTGTCAGTGTCTTCTACATCCACAACATCAAAATGTTTATTTTGTCAACACGAACATCAGATTTATCGTTGCTTTGTATTTAAACGCAAACCAGTTACAGTACGGCGCAAGTTTGTGAGCGATCATAATTTGTGTTTTATATGCTTAAAAACGGGACATAGTGTTGGTTCTTGTACTGCTTCTTTTACATGTAAAAAATGTGAAGGTCGTCATAATACACTGTTACATATAGAAAATGTCGGTACAAAAAATAACAGTGAGACGACACAGAAAGAGAAGTCAGATGTTCAGTCCTCTACGTCCAAACCTGTTGAAAATAACACTGTGTTCGCAGGTACGATAGCGACACAAGCAACTGTAGTGTTAGGTACTGCGGTTGTTCGTATACAAGATGACACAGGTGTTACTCATCAGGTTCGAATTTTATTAGATAGTGGGTCACAGGTTTCGGCCATTACTGCAGGTTGTGCCACCAGACTTGGTCTTAAACGCACCAGGAGTCATGTAGAGGTAGTTGGCCTCTCTCAACAACCGGTGTCCAAGGTAAAAGGTGTTACTCAGTGCGCGTTTTTTCCGCTTCAGTCAGATCAACCACTGTTTAAAGCAAATAATGTTATAATATTGTCCCAAATTACTGGATTAATGCCAATGTGTTCACTCCCTGCTACGGTGCGCACGCGATATCAACACCTAGTACTAGCTGATCCGGAATTTGATCATCCTGGCACCGTGGACATGTTAATAGGAGGTGATTTATACCCGATGATTTTGCAGCCCAAAGCGGACATCATCCATACGCCTGGATTGCCGTCAGCAATGCACACAAATCTCGGTTGGATAATTGTTGGTTCACTCAGGGATCCTACTTCATTACCTCTGATGTCGTTGACTATTAGTGCAGTACCAGTCCTGAATGAAACGTTGCAACGATTTTGGACGGTTGAAGAGCCGACTGCCCCAGTACACTCGACCACCGAAGACGAACGATGCGAGGAGTGGTTCTGTAAAACAGTGTCACGGGACACATCAGGCAGATTTTGCGTTGCTCTCCCTTTTCGGTCTACAATAGAAGTTCAAGGTAATCAAAATCAGGACTTGAGTACGGCTAGTGGTCTTGGTTCTTCGCGTGCGATGGCTCAAAACCGGTTGTTTAATATTGAACGTCGCCTAGCAAAGGATCCTGAACTATATTCCGCGTATCGTGACTTCATGGATGAATATCTGTCGCTCGGTCACATGCGCCTAGCTGAGAAACCAGGGAAGTATTTTATCCCACATCATGCGGTTGTTAAACGGCAAAACGAAAAATTAAAAATTCGGGTAGTCTTTGATGCGTCGGCCAAGTCATCTTCTGGTTTATCACTTAACGACTGCTTGGCAACTGGACCAAAATTGCAGAGTGATATCACCGACATATTACTTCGTAGCCGTTTCCACAAGTTCTTGTTCGTCGCAGATATTGAGAAAATGTACAGGCAGATCCGAGTCAATGATGCAGATTGTGCGTATCAACATATACTTTGGCGAAATTCGCCCACTGAAGAAGTCAAAGAGTACGAATTATGTACTATCACTTATGGTGTCAACGCAGCTCCGTTTTTGGCAATCAGATGTTTACACCAACTGGACTCGGAAAATGGATCTGAATTTCCTTTGGCAGAAAATTTGTTGGTTACATCAACGTATGTTGACGACATTGTGGCAGGTGCTGATACCGAAAAGGAAGCTCTGGAGCTTCAGGATCAAGTCATATCCCTATTACGCAAAGGTGGGTTCCATTTACGAAAATGGGCCAGTAATTGTGAGGCAGTATTAAAAGGTATAGCTGCTGAAGACCGCGCAATGGACCCATCCTTTGAACTTAAAGATGACCAATCAGTAAAGGTATTAGGTTTACATTGGATTACTACGTCGGATGCCTTAGGCTACCACATTAACATCAACAAAGTCGAACCAACCAAGCGCACCATACTTTCAACCATCGCTCGTCTATACGATCCTGTTGGAGCGTTGGGCCCTGTGGTATTCTGGGCCAAGTGCATTATGCAAGAATTGTGGATAGAGAAATTAGATTGGGATGCTTCGCCTTCGTCCGACATAATCGATAAATGGCATAAGTTCACAACTGAACTACCTGCGTTATCTTCCTTCTCACTCTCTCGTTATATCAACGCATGCTCATCAAAGACCATACAGTTATTGGGTTTCGCGGATGCTTCTCAAAAGGGATACGCGGCGGTGGTCTATATGAGAGTCATTGATATGCAGGATGAGGTAACGGTGCATTTTCTTACGGGTAAAACAAAAGTCGCCCCTCTTAAGGCATCACAGACGGATGAGTCACTGACAATACCACGGCTAGAGTTGTGTGCCGCCTTGCTACTTGCGCGACTGCTGTCTCATCAACTCTTCGTGCTTCGTGATATCGTAACGATAGATTGTGTTCGAGCATGGAGTGATTCTACCATTGTCTTGGCTTGGCTTAATGGGGACCAAAAGCAGTTTAAGATATTTGTTACTAATCGAGTGGCGAAAATTCGCTCTCTGCTGCCACACTGTGAATGGTCTCATGTACGATCATCGGATAACCCTGCAGATCCTGCATCTCGAGGCATGCTGCCAGAAGAACTTCTTACCAATCGATTACATTTAAATGGTCCAGAGTTTCTGCAAGATCCCAATTGTGAGTTTTCAAGTTTGATGCCGAATGAGTTTTCACCTGAGCAACTTCCAGAGATAAAAACCTCAGTTAAAAATGTTTTATTTGTTCACGACAGTATCCAGCCTTCAGACATGATCAGTCAATTTTCAACATTAACAAAAATGCAACGTGTGTTAGCGTACTGTTTTCGTTTCGCCCGTCGTCGAAATATTCCGAAGAGCAGTGGACCAATCACTCGGATGGAATACGAACGTGCCATGAACGCAGCTATTTTATGTACGCAAATGACATACTTGTCGGATCTACAAAAACAGATACAAAATCAAGGTTCCATAACTCCGACAACGATAGCCCAGCTAGCTCCCTTCATCGATTCGAATGGAATCATTCGAGTTGGCGGAAGATTAAAACGGGCGCTATTAGACGAAAATGCAAAATATCCAATTCTTTTGCCTCAAAAAACACATCTAACAGAATTAATCATTCGACATTTTCATCATATCTCGTTACATGGAGGATCAAGATTGGTACTTTCGATGATCCATCACCTTAAGAGGGCTCCCATATTACCGATATCCTTAACATTTTTCCTTTGTATATACACATTGTAATTATAATTATAATTTTTTTTTGTTTGTTTGTTTCTTATATGTACTATGATACAGTCTGACCGAGAAATGTTTTTTCCTTTTGAAAGCATGCTTTCAAAGGGGGGAGGATGTTCAGACCCAAGCACTAGAGCGCGCCAGATAATTCGGATAAAAAGAACGTTATCGATTCCGGTCACGCCTGCGCCGCTATCACCGGTATACGACTGTCCTGCTCGCGCTATACAGTAGTAGTCGTGTGTTGTTGTCGATACTTGTCGCAGCTGTTACCGACCCGTCTCGTTATTATTCCAATGCGCAATAGTGTGCCTTTAAAAAACCGCGTGTGCCGCCTTTGTCGATTCGCCGTAAAATCGGTGTGTAGCCGTGTCTTTTGTGCCGTCGCCACGATTGTTGGTCCTTAGCGTTACGCGTAGATAACGTCTTCGTGTGTTGTTGTGTCGCCGCCATTAGCGTCCGTTACGCACACGCACGTTTGTTTGTGCTCGGCACCTTCCGCCGCCTTGTTGTTATGTCACAGGCGCGGATAGATGCGCGTCGTTGAAATTCGTGGCTCAGCTTAAATCGTAATTTTACCGGTTCGGTTAATTTTTTTAATTCGACATCACCGTGTACACTTGATACCCACGTGTTTGGATACGTCGTACTCATTGTCCACCGTCGGTACGTCGCGTAGTGCAAGTATACACCTCCGTATGGGAACAAGTGCTCCGGTCAACTTCAACCAGGTCAGACGTATCATACCCATACTGTTTATTATTTGATAATTGTTATCAACGCTGATACGCAGTTGTTTGTATTATTAATTTCATGATTTAATTTTTTAATTATTTGTAATTTGTGTAGGACTAACATAGTAATAAGTTATTCTCATGTATTCCAATGAATGAAATCCTATATGTACAATAAATTTATACAGTCCACTATTCAGGATATTTTGTCGTTTCTTATTAATTTTATACATATATATTATTAAGACTCAATCAGGTTTTATTTACCAGCAAAATAGTTGAGATACAACCGTGTTCATTTGAATCGGCTATCATGACTAAACAACTTTATATTCGGTACATGACCAAATTTAATGGAGTGATAAATCAATTGCAAAGACCATGATTTTCAAAAGTTTAATAATTTATTATTCCATTATTATAAGAGCATAAGACACCACGCATAGTCTAATTTATGTAATTTAGCTTATTATAATAGTTAACCAAAATATTTATTTAAAAAGTGGGAAAGTAGGAAACCGTTCTGCTATAGGTACAAAAGGCAATAGTAAGTTTCCAGTGTACCTCAACATTGAGAAAGTAACTGTAATGTACTAATGTACGTGTCAAATCAAATATGTTTTTTGCGTAAGTCTCTCTGATATCTCCGGTCAAAATAAATTATCTTTAGATTTTAAATCTTCCAACAAGAATAAATGTATCCCAACTTTTCATGTACGTATATATTATTTAATAATAAATGTATTATCCTCCTTTATTACGTCAAATTAATTTAAAAGTTAATCCCACATTGTAAGACACCATGGCATTACAGCTTATTTTAAACTACAAACATTACACTTAAATATGTATCATGTTTTTATTGTTAAATTTTTATCATGTAGTAATGTGAACTATTTTGACAAAGCTTGTTTTGCTATTTAACATAACAATAACATATTTAGTGTACAAGGTATTATTCTTCATACAATTATATTTTCTCTTTCACGTAACTTTTTTAACGGCATTGCGTTAAACGCGTTTATCTATAATCGTATATATTAATGATTACAACTAATTTATTATATTTAATTTTATAAGTCTTATTAATATTAATTACCTATATACGAATATCTGTGAAATATAATTTAAACAATTTAAAACTTTATAACATCTTATTTACTCCTTACAATTAGGTACTATGTTATTTTTTCTTACGAGAAAACTATATGTCCACATTGGCTCAATAATTAATTCGTAAATGTATATATTTGATATCTGCTCACTGTTACACTTGAGTTGCAGTTATATGTATATGCAATTTTATGGTTCCCGGTACAAGAGCACCAGAGGTATTTCAAGACGTTAAAATGAGTTTTGTTAACATGGACGAGATTGCAGTGCAGTTACTGAGGGATCAATAAAAAAAAAGGACAGAAAAGGAGGTCGTAATCAACCGACTGAAGACGTGGTCGTAAAAACGAGGTGACCATTCTCGGCAGTATTATTAGACCGGTTACTGCCCATATACCAACACGATTTATTGCCATTCACATTCACTACCATGCCTTCATTTATGGGCAATGCGAAAATTCATTTTTTATTTTATCATCCTATTTATTTATAACAGTACGACACTTTTCGAGTGTTTGCAATTGGTTCGGTGGTGTCCTAAACAAAAACCAACAGCTATTCATTAGGTTACAACTCATAAGTTACTGCACATCGTTCCAGATGGACGATTAATATTTTGGTTTAGACAACGATTGTAATATTATGATAAAAAAACCAATCAAAACGATGAACAATACTCACGATATTTAAGGAGAAATTTAAATAATAAGTTTTTGAAAACTTATTATTGATTACAAAATATATGATATCTTTTTGTAAACTACTGTAGTGATATTATATAGTTTATGTTCACTGGAATGGAATTTCGATTAGGCACCTAAGTAATATCTATTATATTATATTTCAATATTATATCTACTGTTATTGTTTATTCGAAATATTTGTTTACAACAAATAAAATCTATTGACGCGATAGATATACAAACAGTATTCATTTTATTTTTGACTGTATATATATATATATTACACGTAGTACCTATACCAATACCTATGGATTTTTAGTTGTTTACACTGAAATATCCCACTATACAATTGAATTCGTACTATCGTTGACAGCTCCTTCTTGTCTTTCAAAGTGATTGAGAGGCCATATAACTCATCGCGGTTATCGTACGACTTTTGTTGGTTCATACGTCAAATTTATCCAATGCGTGAGACACATCGATTAGCCTAAAAGACATATACATTTCGTATATCAGTCGTCTCAGTGAAAACTATTTAAATTGAATAACCGACCGAGATATAAAGGCAAGTAGAAAATAATATAGGCTTATTTTGGAAGGCAAATTTATAAAAAAATAAAATGTCTACAATATACTATAGTTGGTTGGTTTTAGTAGTTTGTATTGAAATCTTGAAACTAAACATTAAAAAAAAAAAAATTGACTTTTCCTCTATTTGAACGTCACTATCTAACCTCTCATAATTATTAATTTAAACTAACATATCTATTCAACTCTTAATTTTCCAAAAATAAACCTAAATTCGTTCCTTTAAAATAGTTACCAAAATCTTAAAAACTTATAGTTAAAAACAAACTAACTATGTATTAGGTATACTTTTTTAATCAACTAATGAAAATATAAAAACTCACACAAAATGATCTACCGGCCAAGATAAATCTATGGTTTACATAAGCAAAGTGTGAGAGGATTATCAAAGGATTATGTAAGCGTTGAGGAACAAGGACAAACGTACATATGCATAATAAAAGACGCACTGCTGTTTGTCCACGTCTGTAACTTAAGGCCAAATTTATTTCAATACCCCCCTAAATTCACACCCCGTTTGATAAAACACGTTCAGCAATGCTTTTTTAAACTCATATTTTAATTTATTTGAGTTTTAACCAAATTTATTCAGAACTGTTTCGAGTGTTGTTTTAAGTAAAAACGTGTAGGGATAGGTAGGTAGGTGGATACTATACAAAATAACTCAGATTAATTATTTAAAAAAAAAAGTACATTGTACTAAATGTTTGTATATTATCGTAGAGAGTATTATAGAGAGCGAACGCGTACTTCTCGTTACATTTTACACAAACGACTTTGTGTTTTTGAGTAAATTGTTAAGCCACCCGCTGCAGGTGCGCTTGCAGAATATAGTAATTTCAGACTTAAAAGTCGCTTATAATAGCGATCGAATACAGTCCGTGACGTACATGACAATGTTATATAATATCGTTTTTTCACTTAAAATTTGACGACGTAAAAACAACAAGCGACCGTCGCGTCGTCCGTTAACACCTGCAGCATTTTACCGATTCCATAATATTATATTATTAATATCGATAGGTACCTACCGACTTTTTTCCGTTAACACCTGCAGCATTTTACCGATTCCATAATATTATATTATTAATATCGATAGGTACCTACCGACTTTTTTTACCGGGTGTGTTTAACACAAAGGCGCAGGGCCAAAAAAAAAAATAAAAATAAAAAAACCTAACCGTCGCGAGTTTGCAATATTATTATTATCTCGCCGCGCCGTCGATATTGACTTTCGGTAAGTACACGAAGTTACGCGTACCTATATAATAAATTCAGCTATCGCGCGTGGGACATCGTGAAACGCCTGCAAGTTATAGTAGTTCTATAACCAAATTATTTTACGCGAATACATCAACGTATAGTTTACCGATAGGTAGTATAATAATAATAATAGTATCGTATCAACCCACCTAATGGTTCAGAAGTCGACGAAGCTTTTACGACGGTAGTAATAATAATAATAATAATAATAATAATAATAATAATACTGATGATACGACTGCGTCTATATATATAATATACAATATCGTTATTATTATATAAACGCATTTCGAGCAACAGTTTGACGAACTTACCCCACCCCAGCCGTTCGGCAGAAACCCATCGTTCTTGGTCCAATTATCGAGATTGACGTAGAACAATCCGGCGCTCATGAGAAACACCCACGCAGCCAAGTTGATGGCGTTCATCAGATGGTTAAATATCAAACTTTTTTTAACGCCAGCTGCAAGGAGCACCATCATCAACAGAGTGATGCCCGCGGCCAGGATATCCGGTTTTCCTGTAACGTGATAAATGTTATATGTTAAACTAATGATATATGTTTTGCCGGTGTCGTCGCATAAACGTATTATATAATATTATAATATATCATGTGCATAAGTACATCATAATATTATTGCAAGACAATAAGACCATCCACGACGTTCGTTGCGATAATCACCGCAGATTTCCCATATAGGTATACATGTTATACCGTGTTTGAATATATAATAATATATGAATAATAATTAATCATTGATTTCTTTACAGAACACCTCCATTTCGTACCAAACGCATAAACATGCAACTTCAAATGTCTGAGGTAACGAGGCGAATCCAAAAAAAGTAGAGACAAAAGTTTAACACAATAAATTATTATATTGCTAATTTTAAACGTCCCGTTTGACCACGATTTATACGCTGAAAATGCACATACTTTTCAAATTGCACTTAACATGAAATTAAATTGCAATTAAAAATGTATACACGGTTCACTGTGACGTGGAATCTAATTGCTATAAAACGTATCTTTGTATATTTGAGTAAAAAATCATTTTTATTGCATACTTCTGCAGCGTGATAACATAAGGAGGCGCTTCATTTGGTCATAATATTCGTAGACAAAATACGATGAGTTATCTCGCATTAGTTTGCACTATATAAACGAGTATTTACGTTTTAGGTTATTTGAGTGACTATGATGGTGGGACATACACTAAGCCGACAAAACAACAAACAAAGAAACGATACCAAATATTCAAAAAAAATTTTAATTTCCGGAAAATATAAAAAAACGACTAATTTTAAACTTTCTATGCACACCAATAATACACTTAATTGGAAACATGATTATTTTTATATAACAGTTTGCATAACTAACTTTGGAAAAAAATGCACCATTAGTTTTATTATATTGATGTCAATATAACCAACGAAAACCCACAATTTCATACTTATAGGACTAAAACAAACTATAATTTTTCAATAACATTGTTACTAATGATTATTATTATTATCTTGTAATTTTTTCCAACATGCTTAATTATATTCGTAATATTCTCATTTTGAACACTAATGTAACTGTTAATAAAAGCTGATTGGCGTTGACTACCTATATAAAATAAATATAAAATAATATATTGAATATTGATATACCTACGTGACAAAATGTCTTTATTTTGATGTTTTTAGTACCCCTAACACCTGTTCACTGTTCAAATTTCATTGACAAAACATATATTATAGTGATTTGATGGTCATCATAATACGAGCAATATTTTTTATTTATTTATTTGAAATACAAGCCCCAAGGTATTCAGTACAAAAAAATTAAATATACTTATACTAGTTTGATAAAAAAACATATATATAGCAGATATTATGTAACTATGTGATGAAATTTGAAGCAATAAATTTTAATAAGACATATTAAATTAATAGTATCAACTACCTATGTTATTTACGATTTTAAGAATCTTTTTTTAGAAGTGTTTATTGTAATTTAATTTTATAAATTATTTTGAAAACCAGTTATAAACCAGAATGATTTAACCTAATCATTAAAAAGTTATAAAAAAGATAATACCTAATGAATGTGTATTTTAAATAATTTAGGAGTTAAGGAAATTAACGCTCAGAATCTAACTTAACCAATAATAAGTTCTTAAAAATAGTTTCTAATCTTGTTAAACACGCCATTACAGAGTTTAAATTATCCTACTAAAAGCAACTCTGTTAATGTGTTTTTTTTTCAACAACGTCAAAGACGACGAAAAGTAGAACAAGTAAATTTCAATTACACTAGATTAAGATTTTCCAATTTATACACCCACATTTAAACCTAGCTACCGAAGCAATACTGTAAATACAGTGAGGTCGAATTCGTTTCTGTGACGAGTTAAACGACTGAAATCCCGGATAATTTAATTTAAATCTAGCTTAACAAGCATTATAGCGATCTGCAATAATTCTACGGAAAAAATCTTGCCAAAATTGCTTAATCAATAACTGGGTCATGCATTAATGTCGAAAAAGTGTTTTGAATAAATATTTTCTTTTACGGTTAACCCGTATTCATGTATTCAGTTTAAATCGTGCGCAAGTAAAAAAATATCCGTCTGCTCTATATTTTATTTTGTGTAAGGGTAGTGGTAAAGGTGTTTGGTGAGACGCCATGGTAGTCGAAATTAATCAAATAAATCAGCACGATAAAGATGGCGAATTTTTCGAAAGTGCCAACATTTTGTATACATTTGCTTTAATGACGATTTTAGAAAAATATCTATTGAAAAAAATATGTGCCAATATACAATAAATAGAGTATAAGAGAAGTTCTGCTTAATTTTTAAGCTTTTTGACCGGCAAACATTAATCAACCAGGGCCGCAGTTGAAAAATTATTTTACCGCTCCATCTCACCATCTCAATGATTCTCTTTTATATAATTATGTATATTTCAATGGATTTTATTTTTATTTTTTTTTCGGAAAAATCATCAATTATTTATATATTATTTATTAACTGTTAGCGCACATAGGTATAATATTTCTCAGTAAAATCAAAAAAAGTGTACTGTTGAAAAAAATTAAACTTTACGTCATGACTGTTGATTGAAGAATTTGTAAATAGTTAATGCTCATCGTTATTACTGATTCTATATAATTATAATGGGTTCATTGTTCATGGTGCAAATTAACTCAATATATCTTTCTTCTTGGTCTTAAATGGATGTTATCGTATTCAACATAAAAAAGGAACGCTTAATTGAATATTATTGGTAACTTGTGTAAACCTACTGAGTTGTATATCCTTAGATCCACGTCAGTATTTTTGGATGAATTTATATACAGTTATTTTTTCATAAGAAACACATAAATTTATGGTACGGCTTTTGGTATACTTTTGGTGTTATCTAAATTCAATGACTTGAAATTACTTCTGAAATGTGTAATTTCGTTTGGGAAACGATGCTCGTAAATCATCTGGAAACTATTTTTAAAGTATTTTATTTAGCCACCCTCAACAATTTGGTGCTCGGGAAATTGCCCTTTTCGGATCCCCCCTCCCTAAATGTGGTCCAGTAGCCAATCGTTGATGTTTGGACATTTGGTATATGGGTTATTATACCAGTAACCAATCAAAGGTGACAGCTATTGTATTTTACCGCTGTTCAAATAATTAAACTTTCAACTGGTTGTGTGAGTTGTTTGAAAATAAATCGTAACAAATCCACTACGGATAAAACGTCAACGATGACGTAAGGTTTTTAAAGTCTTGATGATATAATACTTAGTCACTTATCAGAGAATACTCTACGAATGTACACTCAGGTGGACAGATGTAATAATAATAATAATAATAATATGTCCGAAGAATAAACAAGATAAAATAATTGAAACGTGCGCCGTGCTGGAATTATAATTACCAGGAAGTAGCTTTTATTAGACGAAAAAAATCAAAACGTATTTATTATAGATTCGGTACATCCGGTTCCTTAGGGACTCGATCGACAAAATATTGTTGCGTAACAAACGATTTAAAAATAAACTTTTGTTCCGTTTTCCAACAATCCCTTTTTCGATATAATAATACGTAATACTATATGACGCGTTTCACCGTGCGATTTAATGAGCAAAAAATGATTTTATTTTATTCCTGTTTTTTTTTAATCCGAATAGTCAAACGCGCACAGTATGATCGTTGAATACAGGTCGCATATCCCTTTGGACTTTGATCTTGTCATAACTCATAATATAATAGTGTTATACACACGATTTACCAAAAATTTACTTGCAATATAAATCTATAAAACATGAAGTACCTACTTATTCTTGTCGTAACAAAATGTACACCGTAAAATATTATAATGCAATACAAATCGCAGATGGCAGAGTCGGGCATTTGTACGTCTTTTGATATCCACTGTGTTTAACTCAGATTTCACGGGGGTGGGAAAAAACGAGAATTCGCAATGTTAATATTATAGGTACCTTTTTAAGGATTAAAACACATTCGTTACTGCTGCTGAACTAAAAAATACGACAGAATTAAAATTCTCGTTTCGTTCTTACATAATTTAATTATAAGTTCACGTTTTTTTACGTTTAGAACCTTGTTGTACATCTAAATAATTAAATATAATCTCGGTAGGAAAGAAAAGCCAATACGGACGGGGAAACCCGGGAGGGGTTTCGGCGGCATACGACACCCCCTTCCACCATAGTTTTGTTAATTAATACTATTATTATACGAGTACTAATAAAACAACGTTTTAAATGTATTATTATACACAATTGTGTAACTAAATTAAAACAAATACGTGTGTGTGTGAGTAATGGTGATACCCCCTTAAGAAAAATCCTGCAGAATACGCCTGCGCTGCAGGGCCAGTAGTGCCAGTAATATTTCGGAAATCCCAATGTATGTGTTTAGTTTTAAGTTTGTAATTTTATGTAGCATAAACATTTAATTTGTTTCCTAAAAAGTAAAAACAAAACAGTACGACTCTGCGCTGAGCGTGTTAAGGGGTATAAAAAAAGATATAAAAACGCTGTTAGTAAATATTTTGTTTGAGCTTACGGCGAAAACGTTTCCATCATCATAATCGAATTACCTACCTCTGCAGACTGCATACATATGATATTATATTGTACAATATAATATTATTATAATAGTGTATTCGATCACGCTACTTTCCGGAATAATTTCTATGATCGACGACTGATGTCCTAACAAAGTTTTCGGGTAATTTAATAAAATAAAATATTATGTACATAATACTGAGTTTCCTATTCTCGGTTCACCGAGAGAATACGACTGCAAAGTGATGACGTAGGCTGTTGCGGCGGAGTACGAGACGTTTTGGTTTGTGCGCAATCACACATTTTCTCAGTGAACGGACAATATTAACAATAATAATATTTATGTAAAATCATTGTTTTAAACAGCAATCGAATAATCACCATCAACATAACGTGATATTAATTACATGTTCAGTATAATTATACATTGTATATATATAAATATTGTATGGAAACTATCACAATATTAATATAATATGATATTGAATTTTGCGGGACGGTTTCGATAAACAACAAATCAGATAATATATAGTAATATTATAACTGTACCATATATAAATAACTGTTAATTTTTGTATATTATGTATAAATATTGTAAACTACATATTATATAAGACAGTTCAAAATAATATGATCTCGTCTAATACCCATCCGTTATATATATATATATATAAAATAATATATTATGTAAAAATTACACACTATTCCTAGGTAATTGTATACAGAAAATAATAATAAATGTCGAAACGAAAATAATTATAACCTATATTTTAATCAGTATTATTAATAATTGAAATTTATTTTTGCTATTCTATACAGTTTTACATAATATTAATTATAAGTGTGATAAATATTTTATACATAGATACCTAATAAGACCCTAAGACATTTGAAAAGATTCAATAACCTATTAAAAAGATAATGAAACCAAAGGACTAGATATTTTTATATTTTCAGTTGTCACTGACTTAAAGTTAATTAACTAAAATTTTCCTTCAATGCTTGAGTGGAAACTAATCATTCAGTAAATTATTAAAAATAGGTAATTATTATCGATTTAGGTACGCACTTATAAAATTATTCATCAAGAATAATTAATTATAATATCAACTAGTATACACATAACACAACTAATGATACAGTTTTATAACATTGAATATAATGTCAGAATATTACAAAAAAAATAATTTAAAAATGTCGTACGTTCCTAACATATTAAAAATAATAACTATATTATTCCGTAAATTATATCAAACAATGGCGTAAAAGACATAACGAGGAATTATGTGACATGTATAATAATATACCGAATATTATAAATGAGATAAAAAGGAAAATACTGGAATGGGCAGGTCATGCGTGGAGGAAACTTGAAGCCATAATAAAGACGATTTTACAAGAGAATCCAAGAGGGAAAAGACCTTTGGGAAGATCCCGAATGCGATGGGAGGACTGTGTCAAGAGGGATGTAGCAGAATTCTACCAGGATGAAGATTGGCGCATGTTGACGCAAAATTGTGATGGATGGCAACAGTTATATTTGGATGCATGGTCTAAGACCTTGACAAAAAAAAAAAAATTATATCAAATACTATGATGTTATAATAAATCTGCTTTCAGTTTAAAGATATTATAAAATATAAATATTTGCATATATATATTTATTTATCTCATGTATACTGTATACGTACATTTATGAGACATAATTTTTTTTTCAAGTTAGAATAAAAATATCTTATATTCTTTACACGTCAAGCAACCTACTGCCTTGTGTGTGTTATAATAAAGTTGTGAACAATTGTTCATACCTATACATTTGAATGACAAAACGTGCTGTCAAATATATTTTACTGTTATATTCAAAGTTTTCCGATTTTATTAAAACTGCAGAACATTTTCAAAATGTGCTATAACATTGTTATAATATGTCTGTTATGTTTCGATCACATTTAAAAAAAACGTTATTATAAACACAACAGATAATTCTAACATAACAAAGCACTTTTTTGATGGAATTTTAAAAACTTGAATAATATATAGGATTATGCCAACGAACCGATTAATGTTTTTGTTATTTACTCATGAAACATTATTTTCATTCGCATTGTCTAT
Organism: Metopolophium dirhodum; assembly: GCF_019925205.1. Lineage (NCBI taxonomy): Eukaryota > Metazoa > Arthropoda > Insecta > Hemiptera > Aphididae > Metopolophium > Metopolophium dirhodum. The sequence goes on from NC_083568.1 coordinate 11,222,965, forward strand.
GTATTGTGTGTCACGTTACTTAAACAATATACATTTTATGACTATCACCAATATGAAAAAAAAAAATTCTAAAATAGAATTTGTTTAAAAGTAATTGAAAAGAAACTACTTTTTTAATCTTTCAGCGGAGGCTAAAAACTTTTTAGCTTTTTGAAGTGATTTTAAATAAACGGCATAAAAAATTATAGATTTATTCAAAACGTTTTGTTTTAATACAAGCGAAAAATAAAATAAATACGTAAGTTAAATAACTAACATTTTTATTTAAACACAGAAACAACTTTTTTGTATTCAATAGAAACGTGTAGTATCGTGTTCATTTTTCATTCTCGTAATTATAATGAATGTAAAACTAAATTAAAGCAGCAATGATATACATATCGGTTAAAATAAAATATGAAACAAATCACACATGGCAGTTTAATGGTGAAGATAAAAGATATAAACCTCCTTGAATGTTATAATTAAATTTATGAGATAAAAAGTATGTTTTGATTTATAGTAGATATGAAGCTATTGAAAAACAATTGGACAATTTATCATTTAAAATTTACAATTCTGATTAATGTAAATATTGTCAACTTAAATTTTTAAATCCACATCCAATATGAATTATAAATTTCAATGAAAATTGATATGATGCACAATATTATATTTTACTGTAATATGAAAACGATAAATACTTAATGATTGATTTCGTAATTTTCGGTACCTGCAGTGTTTTTTTGTTGCTATTTAAAAAAAAATGTATGTTTTTTTTTTTTTGGTGGCAACCCTGAACATAAAATCAAAAAGTGACTAGAGATTGTTATTAGAAAATATACACATTTCACATATTTATGATTTAATAAGCACTGCCCTACATTATTTTTATTTTCTTCATTTCATTTTATTACATAAAAATATCCACTCGTTATCCACAAACATTTATTTATAGGGAGTTTTTTTTTTATTATTATTACTAATATAATAATATTTATTGCATAAATTGAAATTTTAATATTTACTCCGGAAATGATTTTTCTTTCTATACGCGAGACGACGCAGAGTCAATAACTTTTTTTTCCCAGTATAGATTTTATGTTTGATTTTATTCAGCGTATAGTATAATATACTTACTCACTATATAAAATACTATTACTATATATTATTATGTGTACACATAACATGTTGGTATATGATTTGAAACTATAATATGGCCTACTTTTCGAAATTAAATAATCATAATATTATTTTCTTTCCACGCCTTATGATTTATTAACAAATTCCTTTACGGAAAACCTCACATTTATTGTCCACGGCCAACAGTATAATAATATTATATATTATCCTATCTCTACCTATATTTCTGCGTAACAGCGGGCGTGTCGAGACGACGACGAAGCGGAGTTCCTGCCACCGTTTTTAATATTTATAATATACACCTAGATTAAACTAACACGAATCCGACCGCATTGTGATGACGCCCGTGACACGGAAATATTAGCCTCGACGGTTACCCCAAAGCTTTGCAACATCGCCTCGACGCATATTATTATAATATTGTATCACGGTTGTCAATATACGCATGGAATATACGAATACAAATCGATGATGACAGATAACAATATATATAGGCACGTATAATATACGCACTGATATAACCGTGCATTTATTACTTTCGGAACTTCCGACAAGTTTCCGAGCGAATGACAAAAAAAAAAAGACTATACGGAAATACTATTTTAGTTAGGTCTATTATATATTAAATATTTTCTCAACACGTGGGTAATAGTAATGATAATACCGCGATAACCGACAATAGGCATACTTTATTTCAAATTCGAGTTTACATCTTTTTTTTTTAACAATTAAAAATGATTTACAAATACAATTAGTGCAATGAGTGAATTTGATAAATGGCTATTAACAGAAGTTTGCGTTTATGGGTAGGCACTCAGCTGCGCCACCCGATAGGGTTTAGAACTCTAGAAATTCTTTTAATACAAAATTCCTCAATTCTTTCTTTTAAAATATAATATATTGATAACAAAACAGTATATTACGCTTTGTTCCAAAATGGGATATAAATACCCATCGCCCACACAATTTTGATATTCTCCGTATTAAACATTATCGTTTATGTTTATTAACTGTTGCTTACACAGACATGATCGAGTCGCTCCCCAACTTTAATTACGCCATTCACTCGAATTACATCCGTATCGGATGAATAATATTAATACATCACATTATAATACCGATATAAATAAATCAAAATAAAATAGGTATATTAAACTAAAATAAATCAATATTTAAAGGTTCACATTTACTTGCAAATTGTAATGTCGTTAAAAAATACTTTTAAAAATATTATTAAATAAATTATATAAAGCCAATATAAATTTGAATTCTACTATATAACTTTTTCGTATCTAAGGTGATAACCAATTAATATCATAAAATACATCGATATATTATCAATATATAATAAGGATGTAATTGTGGAAAGTAGGTATCATATAGTATTTTTAATAAATAAATTGATAAGGCAATTCATGTGTGCATTAGGCATGAAAAATTGGATGTGTAAAAATCTGTTACTGAATCATCATGTTTCTCATAATTATAACATCGTATTTAATTTTCACGATTATAATATTTAAAAGTGTCTAATCGTTGTTAATATTATATTACAACAATAATATTATAACGAGCTCACTAAAAATAATTTGTTTTATAAATACAAAACTAAAAACTTACATGTAATTCTCATAGGTGTAATAACAACAGATTTAAACAACCTTCAGAGGATTAAATGGATTTACTGTATTTTATATAAATAACATGGATAACTAGATAATTTGAATAAAACCCCCAGAGACGGACGTCTCACGAAGAATTCGAGTGTGTTAGTTGATATAATTAAGTACATGTTTAAAAAAACAAATAATTTGAAACAAGCGATTGTGGAAGTAAAAATGGAAAATTGCTCCTCAAAAATGTATCCAATAAAGACTCTTAAACGATCTACTCTTGAATCTAACTATGTCCAAAAATCTCTAACAGTCATTGCCTTGACATGCACAAATCATACTCTCACGGCTACCCGTAACTACATTATTTAAAAAAAAAATAACCAACTACCACTGTATGTATTAAGTTGCTAACTCCACAGTTCCACATCCTCCGATCTACTTTCAAATTCCAACCTTTCCAATAATAATCAAGGTCAGGTACCTCATATATATACTCTCATAGAAATGGGATATGATTTTAAATTGTTATGTCGGGAACCAAACTGGTAATACGTTATCCGAAAAAAAGGTCAAATTTGAAGCATTTCTCAAGTGCCATTTCAATATTAAAATCCTATAGTAAGTATTCAGCCCTAAGCTCGTGATATTATGTATGAAATATCTATGAGTTAAACAGTGGAAAACGCTAATTTTGTTACTTGGGATAGAATGATTTTTTCAACGATCGCTGGTTATTTTGCTCAGAACAATTGGCCACTTCTTATTTTCCTCTCATGCCTTTGAAGTTAAAATCTTCGTTGAATCCCCCTCTGCCCGCCACAAAAGTCTAACAAACTGAGATTTCTCCTATTTTTTTTTCAACTGCCCAAATTTTTATCACGGCCTTTCTACCTGTTTTCCTTCATAATTCCTCAAATTTTCACTCAAATATTCAACATATTTGTTCCTCCCAGCATTATTCCCTCTATTTTGTCATTCATCAAAATGTAGTTTTTATATGCTTGTATACTTTTGCAGTTTTGGTTAATTTTATTACCTCCTCGTCTAATTGAGTACCACAAAGTTTCAATTAAAAAAGAAAAAAACGGTGATAACAAAAAAAAAAAAAATTAACAAGTAGGTAAAATTTACCTAGGTATATGTTTTAAATAAAAATATACCTAGTTTTAACTTTGAACATTTGGATAAGACTAAAATATGAACTATATACAATCGTCAAAACCTCCTCTACCTGTATAATATTATAATGAACTTACCGAGGAACCCTACGTAATTCTGAACGGACGTGCTAATGGCGCCGTTAGTGAGCGAGTCCAGGCTCGCACTCAGGGCACACGCGCATGCCGATGTCCCTATGAGATACTCGAGCACCATATTCCAGCCAATCAGAAACGCTATAAATTCGCCGACGGTGACGTAACTGTACATATACGCGGAACCGGAAGTGTTTGGTACTCGGACTCCGAATTCGGCGTAACACGCACCTGTAAAAGAGATAACAAAATAAAATTATTAGTTTTTTTCTATTTTTATTTTTTTTAAACGGAATTTCAATATAAATTATTATGTCTTGACCATTATCAGGTCTAGCAATAAGTACTATGTTCACTGTAATTCAAACTCATATTACAATAGGGTTTTGGGCAACAGTTGAGATTGATTGTGATAGAACGCAAATTAAAACACAGGTATACATTTTGATTGTTCACCAAAATACCAAATGGTGAATTTTGTTTGAATTTGATATATATTACTATAACTACGACGAAAAATTACTGTATTATAAAAATACGTACAGGAAGTTAATATAATGTTATTTAAACTACCTAGTATTTTTTTTTTCTCGTTTCACGTGAATCGATTCGGAGACGATTTAGACGGATAATCCGGATTCGAGGATATAGAAACCAACGATCCGGATTCGAGGGTTGAAACCGGAATATTGCGAAAGGCTAGCTGATGCTTTATCACATGCACATTGTACATATACTATATATATTATATATACTAGCTCATCCATTTATTGATCAAAAATAAAATAAAAAATTAACCGATTGTGAAAATAAAAATGAAGTTACGACATAAAATACGTGCGATATCAATAAAATTCGGTTTGTTGGTTTCAACTCACGAAATCAATTTATGTTTTACTATGGAATCGAACAATACATGTGATTTCAAATCACAGATATATAAAAATACTAAGTAGCCGATTTCGGTATTATTAATGTCACAAATAAAACGGCCACTATTCCTAATTTAAGAGGTGAATGTTTATATTGTATAGTTTTGATAAAGAACGATGTTATGATATTAACCATATTAAGATTTACGGTGGATATAATATCAAATAAACTATATGAACGTAAGTTGTGAATCAACAGTTATTATTTTATTATGTACAGTTTTTATATTTTCATATTTAATTTAAACTTTAATGGACAATTATTATTCTGTACAACTTTCTACATTGAAGAACGAGATGTTACGGATCTTGAACTCTGGTTCCACTTACGGATACTTCATTAAAAATTAAAGATATATATTTAAATAAGTATTGTAACTTGTAATTTGAAATAAATTGAATATGAATGTGTTGATATTTTTTAATAGTATCTTAATGTCTCATATCAGTTAAAGTTATAAATAGTCACCTTTTAGCAACGAATGGTGGTCATATTTTTATTGGAAACATTATTTTATACGTATAAGACATAGCAATCGGCTATCTAGTATTTGTATATATCTTAAGAGTATAAAATTAATAATTGGGAAAATAGTCAAATAATATTATAATATTAATAGTGAAATATTTAACTCCACCTATTCATAACAGTCGGGTCGTTAAGTGCCCTAGTTTAAATATTCATAATTTGTTTTTTCATTAAAAGTTATTTTTTTTATTATAATTTTAATAATAACTACAACAATAATCATAACATTTTTTAAAATTAAATGCAGATTTAGTTTTGTAATATTATAAAATTTTTTTTAAATGATACTCGATGTACTATACTATAATACGAAAAATGAAACAAATTGATTTCTGAAAATTCTTTGGTTAGGTTAGGTTAGGTTTACATATACGAGCGAGTAGATCGAAATAGGTATTTTTTATTTCGTTTCGATAACGATTCAACGAACCATTGAAACAATCTATCTGAACTCGACGGATCAAAACCGCCAACCTGATCCATAGACAAATTTTAGCCGCCTATTAGGACGAATTTAACCCGTAAGCCGAGTGTGAATGGATTAGAGCCGTCAATCTAGTATGAGCGGATTAAAAGCATTGATTTTACCAGACCGAATAAACAGACAATTTCAATCGGACCGCGTGGACATCGCTAGTAAATTAATATTAAGAAACGTGTAATCCAATTGATTCCTACATGCATTCAAGCGTGGAACAAAACTATAACATTGATTAGTAGTTTTAGTTGCATGTGCCACCAGCTGAACAGTGAAAAATACTTGATAAAATGAGTTGTAACTTTCAGATTTCATTTTAGTTTTAAAACGGATATTACGGTGAGTAACCTGACTTGGGTTAAATCAATTTATTATTACCGCTGTATTGTTTTCTACACATCTGAAAAAAAGTATATTATACTGTTTCGGTTTCAAAAGTGATGATGTTATTTTAAAAGTTATATCAATATAATAATATGAACCTCTCCACACTGATCAAAATATACCAGTTATAGTATTATGTTATTGTATACAATCTAATTATTATTAATTGTATTCTCTTACCAGAAAACAATGACGCTACAGCGGCTATAATAAATGAGAGGATGACCGCAGGGCCGGCAAACCTCCTAGCAACCAGTCCGGTGACCACATACATGCCTGTCCCCAGACAAGAGCCGACACCCAGAGAGGTCAAGTCAATAGTGTTCAGACATTTCTGTAATCAAAAAACATAATAATATATGACATTAGTGTGTATCTCATTCGTAATAGTTAAGAAATTCTACATATAAAAATAATTGTATTTAATCAGGTAAATTTGTTGACCGTTATGAGTCGTAAACGGAATATTATGTAATCGTAATGTTATATTGTTAATTATTTTATTATAGTGTTACATGTATACAAAAAATTGTATGTTGGCTGAATAATATATAATAATATAAATATATATTACGCGTGTGACCTCTGAGAAATAATTTACTTTGATTTTACAATTTATTCCGCGTGTATAGCATTACGATATACGTATACATTATAAATCATTGTATATTATCATATTATTTTAATTAAATATAACTTAAAATATATTTCGTTCGAGGTAATAACAATTGTTGAAAAATAAAAATCTTTTCAAAACGGTTTTTTGTTTAATTCGGGACGTCACGATTTTAAGAGAAAAAACTCGTGTTGTAAACTGTTTACTTCCGACGCCGGACGACGATATTGATTTTCGAGTGTCGCGGCGCGCCGTGTAGGCAATTCCGCTACACGGATGTCTATGGTGGTACGCTACACGCGGAATATTCGTCGAATATTAAATGTTGTGTGCATCATCTCTCTCACCCTCATCAGTCGATATATACGAATGCACTATTGTGTTTATCACGATAAAATTACATTTTCTTTTTCACAAATTCGAGCCGCAGTTTTCTCGGTTTTATTTTCTCGAAAATACAATAGTAAATTATCGGTATCATAATATTATTTTCTCGTTCCCGAAATTGAATAAATATTTGTATTCCACGTGAATTTCGTTAGTTTTGTGTACCGGCCACGTCGAGCTGTGGTAGTGTGTGTATATATCATTATTATGATGTGCGTTTTAAATTTAGACAAATGTCATGCACCGTGACCATTATTTGTAAATAAATAAAAAAATGATATTCATAAATACATATTTGCAAAGAACGTCGTTCTGTCATTACCACCATTTGAACAGCCAACGCGATTGACGTAACTCGATATGACTAATACTTGTGTACAATCAGGTGTGATCGATTCTGTCATAAAAATATAAAAAACCCGATACACGCATTTAATTCGTATTTTTTTTTAGCGTTTAATGTAATTCGATAAGGTAGCCGATACCTTATATTGTACCTATGTATTATTAAATGTTATTCTCAAATGCCCCCCTCCCCCCCAAAAAATAACTATCCGATTAGATAGGAGTGATCGACGACTAAATAAAACTGGTAATAACGACGGCGTTGTTGATTGTTTGAAAGAAAAAATTGGTTAGCGGTCGTCACGATCGACGACGTGAACGATTGACACATTGTGGATGGCTATACCTATAATGATGATTAAAACGGCTACGAGATAACTGAAACACAAAAACATGTCTGCAAAAAAAGTGTTTTATGCATTAAAAAAAAAGCATTCCAAGTACTTAGGTTTTTACACGAATCATGTTTATAACTTTATCTATATTTTTCAGTAAACTGCACATTATTTTTATTTTATTTTACATTTTTGCGGGGCTTAAATTACATTAATAATCGAGAACATCCAAAATATAAAATATACTATAGTTTAGTTTGAGTTTAAGCAGTACTAAAACATAATAACATGGACATAATGATTAATCAGTTTGAAAATAAAGATAAGCTATCATTTTAAATGATTCACGATGCATATTAATGAAATTGACCTCATTAAAAATTAAATTACCTAACAAAAGCATTATCGGGAAAAATTAATCAGTAGGTAGTAGGTACATATGTTTTTAAAGAAAGGTACAAAAAATAAATTTGAAAATAATTATGAGTACGAATACCAATTCTACTTAAATCAGTACCCACATTGAATATTATTATTTAAAAGATAATAATATAGAATTAAAACATCAGATAACTTAAATCTAAGGCTGAATATTTAGTGTCCGCTATTTAAAAAAAATAATTAAAAAAAAAAAATTAATCAGTAGGTAGTAGGTACATATGTTTTTAAAGAAAGGTACAAAAAATAAATTTGAAAATAATTATGAGTACGAATACCAATTTTACTTAAATCAGTACCCACATTGAATATTATTATTTAAAAGATAATAATATAGAATTAAAACATCAGATAACTTAAATCTAAGGCTGAATATTTAGTGTTCGCTATTTAAGAAAATAAGTTTCCTGAAATAGACGTATCTATTAAAGCTGACTGTTAGACCGTTAACTATAACTATATGGCGACCACATACTTGGAATAAAAAATTTTTTTTTACATATTTCTAATAAATAATAAATATATAAATATATTATAATACATAAAAATTCAACTGTCGTAGTAAATTCTACCAAGTATAATATATGACTACTAAAGTGTTATAATATAAAGAGAATCTTTTAGAGATATGGCATATTATTTAAATTTAATTTAAGTGTAAAATCGTAAAATCCTGCAGATACATACTAAAATATAGTTGTTGTAGTAAATAGTAGGTAATATGATATTATGATTATTTAAGAAAAAGAAAAAATATCATGTTTACCTTCATCGCCGAATTTATTAACTGAAAATTGAATTTTTCTCTAGTAAAATAATACCTAATACATTTTATGGGCACTAACGCCATGACTAACTGACAAGTGTTTGAAGTAATAGTTAAGCACGTGTCTTATGAAAATGTCAATCATTCACATGGCTTACGATGTTTAGATACAGGATAACAATACACGATAATATATTATTTAGGTATATCGGATATTTGAATCTCAATAATATTGTTTGAATGAATAAATGTAATTATTTTTAAAGGGTTTTCGAATGTATAAAATATACATTCAACATGAAGTAAATAAAAAAGGGGGCCAAAATAGATTTACAATCCAACTAGAACCTAAGGATTTTCCTATGCGTTAACTTTGTTTAATTAATTTTATTTTCCTATGGTTTAAAATGCATGGATGTTTAGTAATATTTATTTTGTTTAAGGTAAAACGATTACATTTCAGTTCCAAAAACATGTGCGTGCTTACTACCTACTAATGGACACATTTACTGGAAATAAAATATTTATTTAATATTGGTGGGTACTAACTCTCAGTTTTGTATTTGGGTGTATAAAAAAAGATAGTCTGCATTTAATTGCTTCTGTTTGGAGTTATAGAAATATTGGTTTTAAGAGTTTTTTTTATTTTTGGTTAGTTAAAAATAGCTTTTCAATTCTGCACTTCTATAGCTTTCAATGAAATCAATTGGATTAATTTGACGCAATTCTAAAAACAAAAATTCTAAATATTTGATATCGCAATTATTATACAAATCATTAATGTGTATAATAAAAAAATAAAAAAAAAAAATTTTAAAAACACACTTTTCCATAAAAACATTTAAAAAAAAATTTTAAAAATTGCACTAAAAAGACAAAAATAATTCTCTGTACTTAAAAATAATGAAAAATTTATTGATGAAAAATTTAAAAGTGTGTGGTGCTCATACACTTGACATATATTCCCAGTCACTATCTTATAAACATGATTGAACAAAGAAGTGTATGTGAGACTTTCCTTGGCTTTTAAATTTTTCATCAGTAAATTTTTCATTATTTTGCTCTTATACTTGACATATACTGCCAGTCACTATCTTATAAACAGGATTGAACAAAGAAGTGTATGTGAGACTTAGCTCGGCTTTTAATGTTTTGTATGATGCACCACACACTTTTAAATTTTTCATCAATAAATTTTTCATTATTTTTAAGTACAGAGAATTATTTTTGTCTTTTTAGTGCAATTTTTAAAATTTTTTTTTAAATGTTTTTATGGAAAAGTGTGTTTTTAAAATTTTTTTTTTTATTTTTTATTTTCTACTTTTTAGTTGAAAGTAAATATTTTTATTAAACGTTTAAGAAATATGTTATCCGGTGTTTTCGGTACCTATATCAGAATACCGGTATAATGTTATTTGGTAATAATTACCGTTGTTACCATAGATATTATAATAATGGATAGGACACGCCTATACTTGCTTCGTAAGAGGTTGCGGTTTTTTTTTGGGGAAGAGAGAAAGTTCAATATCTGCGAGAGATATTACGGCGACGTCGTGGGGACAATCCTTTTTTTTTTTTTTTGGTCCATGTCCCAAAATGACAACGGATTATTGTATTGTCATCCAAGACCAAGGTCTATACCAATTTTCAGAATTTTTCATCTTCAAAAAGTGCCTCAAATCGAGCGCGCAAGATTTGATCACAGACAGACGTGAAACCAAACTTAAGAAAAGTGTTAAAAAATGGACAAATTTCCGTTATATTTAAGTTAAATTGAAAAATATTATAGCTATATTATGTTATCAACATTTTATAAGGCCTGAAAATATATCCCAATTTTAATAATTATTTTGTTTAAAAGCATTAGTCACAAAATATTATTTTTATAAGTGTTTAAATTAAAAACATTTTTTAAATTTGATTAAAAAACAAATAACGACAATATGATTAAATTGTATTATAATATGATTTTGAATTTAGATAAAATGCGTTTTGGTTTTTATTACTCGGAATTATGAATTATGACACAAGTATAAACAAGCATAAAATGCAAAAATGTCACAACAATTCAACTAAAAGTTGTTCCGATTTTTAATCTAAAATATAGAATATAATTTTCATATTATTATACATAAAAATAAAATTATATTAAAAATTGTATAAAGATAATATTATTATTAGTAAATCAAGAATGCCTGATTATAAATTTAATTAATCTGTCCAAAGTAGTTAGAAACTTAACACAATGTTCACAACTAAACCACTATTATGAAAATATATTATATTATATTATTTATGCTGGTTGGATCATAGTTATAATTATATGCACATATAATCCTCAATGTTTCTAAAATCTAAATAATGTCTTATTATGTTATATTTTAATACATGTAACACACTTATTTAATTAAACGAAAGAATAGTTTTCATAATGGCATAGATAAATAAATAAATATTAAAATCGAAATAAAGCTCGTTGCCATTGAACAATTATTTAACTATGTCATTATAATTATAACCATACTGTTATATAATAGGAGCCTTACATAATTTATAAACTAAATCATTCAAAGGAAAACAATTTATAATATAGTTACCAAGTTATACTTATTTTTTCTTTTGAAGACTATTTCTCATTTGTAAGTAATTGTAAAAATATATTTATGTAAATAAATAATGTATATTAATATATATATTTATTAGTCGTATAATATTATCAATTGGTATATTATGTTTTATTATTTTTATTTTTTAATTTGTATTCCAAATTTATTTATTTAAATCTTTACGGTGTACTACCACGAATTAAGATCAAAATGTAATAAACGAGGTGAAGGTGAAAAAGCTAGTTAATAATAATACAAAATATTATGTATTGGTTGGAATGTAAAATATTGACAATAACGAGCAACTATGTTCATAAACAATTTTGAAAATAAAATGTCACCGATTTCATTTGTACACCACACTCTATTAGTGGTTATTATTTAACGTCATGTGATATGGCCAAAACAATTTGGTGGTTCAATGATTTTATAAACGACACTGTCATCAGAAAAAAATAATATAAATGTATAGAAAAAAACCAACTACAACCATTTTCTAAGGATAGCGTTACAATATAGTATACATAATATGTATAATATCAGCAGCTAGACAATCTCAGACTCGTTCTTTATTTTTTACTATCGTTTTACATAATACTTATAATATTATATAATATTATGTTTTCGTAATAATATTTTATACTTTAGAAAAAGCACATAAATTAGACTAAAATATTGTTAAAGATAAATATTACAATAAATTGAAGCTAAAGGTTTGAATAAAAACCGACTTTACAGCAGAAAATACGTGTTGTTACGGAGCAAATGTCTTGTAGTGAACTGTTAAAATCAATTTTTATTAATAAATCCATTATTTTATTAGATAGGAAACAGGTACCCACCACGCAATTTGATATGTAACAAGGTAAAAAACAATGCGTTTACAGTACATTATTCTCGGAACAATGAGCGGTAATAATTCATATCGTATTGATCGATGATTATGTAAATTATTGATATCAAAAAAAAAATAAACTGGTACCTTTAACGATAGTATTTGATGTATACGTTGTACGAGGGTTACTAATTTGTTTGTTTGATTATGAGCCTAAAATAGGTAGACCACAGAGATTTATCGTGTACATAATTACTCATAACCTCGGAATGTTACTTAATCATGGCCGTGAAATAATACTGTTACAAGTCGCATAGTTATGATATTGTTATCACACGTGGTTAAAACGATTTTGACATTTAATATACGTGCGACAATATACTATTTCGTTCCTCTCTTATACGGTAGAAAAAAAATGTTAAAATCGTATAGTATGTTTTATTGTATTTTAATGTCGTTGGGATGAACCGATTGACGATTTTTGGGAGGTATAAAACATAGATCACGAATAAAAATTGTAATATTAACGTCGTCGGTCGTAGCATATATAATATTTTACGATGGTATTATCTGTACCGATTTTACGGTTTTCGAGAAGTAGCGCGGTCGATACGGATAATATCGACCGTAAACAGATTTCAGCTTACGAATTAAGGAGAGTGAAATATACGAAAGAGCCCCGTAAATATCTGCAAACCATATGTCCGGGCTATCGAGCAGACAAGCTGGCGCCGCACGGAATTCTAGTCATCGTCGAGGGGTCATCATCAAATACGAGAAAAATGTCGTTTCGCAAACATTTCAACAGTTGTCGCGTTAACCGAAGGTGACGGACGGCGATTTGTCACGGTGTGTAACCTCCCGCGTAATTGGGTCGTTGCTCTTCGCAGTCCGACTTTCATATTATTATACTGCAGAGTATATATAATATTATTATATCGTCCACTTGTTTCGCCATGATATTCCTTCGTATCGTGTTTTTTTTTATGTCCGCGGACACGGTACGACGGGTTTTTATTGCATACACGTGTAAGTACCTATATATCTAGAGAGAAACACACAAGCACGGACACGCACGCGTATATACAACCGCTCTCTGGAGAAGGTATATAGCTGCGGTGTTGTAGCCCTGCAACGTTATAATAATATCTTGGCCGCAATATATGTTAATGTTTTCGCTCTACGATTCTCCCTTTCAACGAACCGGCCTTCTCGCCCTCGACCCTCACCCCCACCCCCATCGACCGTCGCCCACCACCCGCTCGCTTGTAAGTATACCACATACCCTGTTGTACACACGAGGTTGGCGCCTAATCAATATTTTGCCGCGTAGTAGGTAAACGCCACATACGATCACCTGGTATATATACACATCACGACGTGTATATTATACGCCGTGAGCACCGGACTCCATCGTTGCTACCTCATCACTTCGCCCCTTTGTGTTAGCCGCGAACGGACTGTAAATAAATTTAATATGTGCAGAAAGAGGCCGGTAAATTAGATGGGGAGAGAAGATACGGATGACGACCAGAGCGACGGAGAGAACCACCCGAGTGTTTAACCGCGTGTAATATCCTTAAACCATACCTATGTGTTTTGAGCGATCTCAAAAGGTTATGGGCGAATGACATTGCACCGATTCACCGTCAAAGGAGATTCGATATGCCTATGCGGTCCTGACGTTGAAACGCGTATAGCGTTCTTATACCTTCCCAGAGTTGTTCTCGTTTTGAATATTTTAAATCATTATAATATTATAATATGATACGTTATTCTAAGCCGGTGAGTTTTTCGTTTTTTATTCAAGCATACGGCAGCTGGGAAGGAAGCTGCAGTGATATGGTTTTTTGACGATTTATTTTTTATGTCATTTATATAACCGTGCGAATTTTGATTGAAGCATACGTCACTCGTAAGATATTTTTCACAATTAATTATCGTCTCTCGATATTCTCCGAGAAATTATTACATTTACCGAACACAGTGTGATTAGAACAGTCAATTAATGGTGAACACTGTTTATTGACAATCTATATCTGCTCAGATTATTTTGTCTTAATTTAGATAATAATATTAGTTTCGGTCTTTTAGAATCCTCATATGTATATTATACATTATATTATATATTAATGAAATATTATTTAATTCACCTTCAGTTTCAAATTAAAAACTGTTTCCAGTAAAAAATCTTAAGCTAAACGTTAGAATCAAAAATGTATTTGAAAATTACTTTTTAAATCGTAAGTTTGCTTTTGCAGCGAACACCAACATTTTATTTTAATAATTTAAAAAAATACAAAGTTTATCGAAGTTATGTTACAATAAACTAATTTTTTAATATATATTTTGTGATTTTAAGTCGGATGTATGTCTTTTATATAAATTGATTATAACATTTGGTTTTATAAGTAAATATATATATTTTTTTTATTAGCTCCTAGTATGAATTCTATGGTAGCTCTACAATTATATAATTCTGAAGAGTTAGGATACGATTAGAGGAAATCAAATCTTTTTTGTGCACTCATGAATGATAAATTAAATACTATATTCGTTACTGAATAATTGTTCGTTTTTATTTTCAACGTTTCTATTGTTTTTGTAATACTTGTGCACTTTTCAGATTTTAAAACAAATCTCAAAAAAACTCCAATCAAAATTAACTATAAATAAATTAAAACTTAGATATTTATAACGCCCTCGTCAAATTAGTTGAATCGCCTCAATAATAAACAACTGCAAATTCGATAGAAAAGTTTTTAAATAAAAAAAATGACGTAAATTAATGTTGTCGTACAAATTCGTGACCTTTTATATTGAACAGCGTTAAATCTGGAATCAAACCACTCACGAATATATTATAGTGAAACTTTATAAACGAAGTTTTCGAGTTAAATGAACAATATATCGACATCGCTTTCACCTGTCGTGAATAAACGTAGTACCATTTTTCGTACAATATTAACTTCTATCAAACAAAATTACAATAGTAATACAATTCACCTTTAAATGTTTCTTAAGTCATATATATTATATATCTTCTCTATATTTTTTTTTTTTTTTATTAGGGTTAAGGCTTCGACTACTAGGTCATTAGCCTGTGGTACTGTAGGGGAGAATACTGTAGATTTGTTTACGCGTGTGTGTTTGTTTTGATAGAATTTTTGATTTGGGCACCCGTGGGTATCTGCCATGCCCAGGTGGGGGATGGTGGCACTTGTTCTCCGGACACCGTGAATTGGCCGAAGAAAAATGCCACCCACGACCGAGGTATCGAACCAGCGCCGGTGTGCGTCGCAACCGACGCCTTAGTCCGCTCGGCCACTCCGTCCCCCTCTTATCTATATTATATTATATTATATTATTAGTTATTACATCTTACAAAAACACAGTAAATTATAGATTTGAGCGGTTCATTATAGCGGCTATACCGATATCAGACATTAAAATATAAACACATTGGATTTAACTGTGTATTATGTATAATAATTAATTTTAAATCTAACCTCTGAAATATTTTTACCCGAAACAATGTATTGTTGAATAATCTAAATTCAACTTAAATATAGCCATACATTTATCACAGCCGATTTCAACCTAACCTAACCAGCCGATTTCAGAAACGATGACAATATTGAAAACAATAATTGATTTAATTGGCGCCGAAGTTTTTAAAATGTGGTCTGTCAATTTCAAAGCTTCGCGGCCTCAACATCTTAATTATTTAGTATAGAGGTACCCTAATATAATTATGTTTATTCATAACCATGGATTAAGTATACTCATGCTCATTATAAAATTGTGATGTAAATAAGAGGGTCATGGCCCGACGTTAGCATGGTCTTCGGCGCCCACTGAACCGATACATCGATAATAATCCGTAAACGATTCACAAACCTCTAATATACCGTTGAATTTCGTATACCACACGTCTTGTATTATACTTGTATTAATGTATTGTTGTATTAATCACTATAAACCTCATGAAAATAATTTATAAAAATCGTACTTTTAATTTCGTTGGATGGTGTGGATCAAATCGTCCTGTTGGGCTTGATTCACCCTGAAGGTCATCTAAGTCTTTTGTTCTGACCATGCGTGTGATCAGAGCTAAGCCATCCCTCCGGAAGTCGGTTGGCAATTTAGGAACAGACATGATGATCTTCTTATTGCGACTAATTCGTTATCTGAAACTCTAAAAACAAATATAGGTCAAAAATTATTTTTTTAAAAAAAACGTATTTAATAGAATATGATATTCTGTAGGTATAAAAAAAAATAAACAACTTATTATAACACAGGTGCTAAATGTATTAACATAAATTAGATCACAGGCTATAAGATAAAACGTAAACAAACATTTAAATTGTTTAATCTTAAGTTCAGTAAACTTTTCATATTGTAATCATTTTTCAAAATATAACATTAAAATATTTTAGATTCTGAGCGAGGTGATGAATGTATTGATTTTACAATGATGTGTGTTTTTTTTAATTTTTTTTTGGGTCTGTCATCACCTTTTAGGACAGTAAAAGTGCTTGGATTTTCTTCAACTGTAACTTTTCTGTTAGAAAAGTGAATCTAGTTGGTACTTTAGGGGGTCAAAAGTAAAAATTTCCAGCGACGTGACAAACAAAAGAAAAATTAAGGAAAAACGGGAATTTTTACGCAAAATCTGTTTACGAGAAAATCGATTTTGGTTTTGGGTGCAACTCTAAAACAAATTACCGTATATATATGAAATTTTGATTAAATTTTAGATTCTGAGCGAAGCGATGAATGTATTGATTTTAAAATGATAAGTGTTTTTATTTTATTTTATTTTTTATTTTTTTTTATTTTTGTGTTTGTCATCACCTTTTAGGACAGTAAAAGTGCTTCGATTTTCTTCAACAGTAACTTTTCTGATAGGAAAGTGAATCTAGTTGGTACTTTGGGTTCAACCATATTTTTACTTTTGGGTCAAAAGTAAAAATTTCCCAGTAGTTTTCAAAAGCGACGTGAAAAACATAAGAAAAATTAAGGAAAAACGGGAATTTTTACGCAAAATCTGTTTTCAAGAAAATCGATTTTGGTTTTTGGTGAAACTCTAAAACGAATAACCGTAGATTTTGATAACCTTGAGAATTCATAAAAATGTTTCTTTTTAAATCTAAGATTTGAAAATGTAATATTATATTACTCATAAGTTTGTTTACCTATATCAAAAAAAAATGTCAACAAGAAACTTAAATTCAATTTTTATGAGCGTCTGAAATTTATATTTTTATAACATTTGATATTCACTCGATTTCTCATGTGACAATTTTCTTATTTTATTGTAATTAAAAAACGAATGACTGTAGATACTTGAAAATTAAACTGAATGTTTACATTAGCATTTTCTATACACGATAAAATTTTGAAAATATTTTGACTCTTTTTGAGCTGTTTACGGACATTGTCAGTTTTCAAATTTTTTAGTTTTTTTTTTCTATAAAATTTTATTTGTTGGGTAAAAAAGCGTGAAAATTTAATGCAAGGCTCCTGATGTATTGTTACAATAGTTGTTGAAAAATATTAAAAATACATAGGCACAATTTTTTTTTATAAGCATTTTAAGTTTAAATTTTGACAAAATTTAATAATTATTTTGTAGTTAAAAATTTATAAAATGTTCAACTTTTATAGCTAAGGATTGAAAATTTAAAACAAGGTTCCACGTAAATGGGTAAATATATAAATTACTTTATTCACGATATTATCATCAGAATATTATATACTTAATAATATCATAGGCTGATTGACCGTTTTCGCTCAGAATCGTTTTTCTTATACAATGATAATATATCATTGAATTCAAATTTAACACCATCCATTATAGTGACCCACTTGTGACCTACTGTACAGCAGAGCGACATCCACTTACCCACCTTTTTTTTTCTTAAATGTTGTACAATAAAAATAATAAATGCGAGTATGATACAGTGACAATGGGTGTAAATATTTCTGCTACTTTCGTTCAAGTTATAGCAGAAAAAAAGTGTAAGCTATTAATCTTTAAGTTTATTTGTTAAATTTATGTCGAGAACAAATAATTTAGCACTCAATATTGAAACGGAATAAAAATATTTAAACATTAAATAAATCTAAAATTGAATGTGAATAATCGAATTAAAATATCATAAATAATACAAAATATAATTTATGATAAAAAATATTTTACGAAAAAACACTATCAATCGGTTTAAACATCAACAAATAACTTTGTGCATCATTTAGTTTATTCTCTGAAGATTTTTAAAATGATTTATTATTATGTACTTTTTGTCAAATTACTGTTAGCTAAAGAGAGTAACGTATGTTCAGCCATTATTCGTAAAGATGAAGATAGAATAGATAATAGTTAAGTACTAGGTAGTTATTTAACTATTTCTAGATCGTACATTTTTATTCCATAATACCTATAAAAGCTTTGCTTTAAATTAATTTTGTATTGTTTGAAATAACTTAAGACACTTACTCATAAAGAATTTGATCTTGAAATATGAAATTGA
This sequence comes from Metopolophium dirhodum, assembly GCF_019925205.1. Classification (NCBI taxonomy): domain Eukaryota; kingdom Metazoa; phylum Arthropoda; class Insecta; order Hemiptera; family Aphididae; genus Metopolophium; species Metopolophium dirhodum. The sequence continues at coordinate 11,242,146 of NC_083568.1, forward strand.
TGGAGGGGAGCTACATTTTTCTGCAAAAAGACTACGTATGTAATTGTAGAACATAATATTATTATGTATTAAAAAGGTAATACTTATATTATATCCAAAATCGTGACAATAACAAAAAAAAAATTTAGTTAAATAGTTTTCTTTTAGCCCATAATTGTTTTTGTCTTGAAAATATATTAGTGACTTCATTAAATGAGTCATGGGGAGGGGGGGTTAAAGCCTTTTAGTCCTCCCTGGAACCGTGACTGAAGGTTCTCATATACTGCGGGGACTGACTTTGTATTTATCTAGGATAAACTGGATAATACTGTTTATTTAAAGCGGACTAAAATGTCTGTTTCGTCACAATAACAATTGCCAAAAGTTAAACTGGATGAATAATATACTGAATCGTCTAAAAATATTATAATTTTCTAAATTAATAAAATCATACAATATAGTGTATGACAACAGTTTTACGATAATCTACGACGAAAAGTTACGCGCGTTTCACCACCTAAGTACCTACAGAGGTATAGGTACACTTAAATACAAATATTACAAATATTTACATTTTTGTTCAACCTCTACAAACATACAACAGTGGAGGATTTAAAACCGTTACGAAAAAATGAACATCAATGGCAATTCTCATTCATAAGTTTGAGGGGTGTCGGCAAAATAATAACACACAATATTATATTTCCAAATATATATTATACACAATATAAACATGTCTTGCTTTTTCTGACGTCACGCCGTTCATTGATCCGACTCCGCTTGTGGTGTGGGTGCGACGTAAATAATCATAAAAATAACAACAAAAAAACAACGACCGTATCACCTCAACCCACTAATTCATTATTAAACACCGTAGAACGGTTACGAAAATAATTTTAATTCTATAGTAGTAGGAATTTAAAAATATGTTTGTACACATGCATTGTATAGCAGGACATATTAAAACGACCGAAAAGTTGTATTTTTTTTCCTGTGACAATTTCTATTATGCATTATTTAACGTTTTTAATTTAGATTTTCCTTCGGCTGTTTAATTACAAAACCGACAATAGTAAATCATATTTTGTATTAATTGTCGTTGTATAATGGTAGTGCGTGCGTTTTAACTTAATAAAGGTAAACGTGTGTACGAATTGGGTATGGCTAAAAATTAGGCACCTGCATAATAAGATCTTGTTCGAATTATTTATTATTATGGTTGTAGCGTTTTGTGGAGAATAGTAAATACATGTTTAAATGTATAAGTAATCACTTATTAGAGTACATTTTAAAATGTAATCTCCGATTTAATGGACTGTAACTTATTTTTACCTATGTCTTTCGATTTGATTAGTAATTTTTGTACATTTCTGCTCAATTTATTACGAAACAATGTTGTGTAATATATACCTACAATATTGGTTCAACGCGATGAAAAGATCGCACGATACGTCCTACGTCATATGAATAATTAATGTTTACTTATGTCAATGTCGATTATTGTTTGTATATAATCAACTAATAACTATTCAAACATATTATGAACTCGGTAATGATTATTTTGCACAAATGTTCATACTAAATCAGAATAAAATTTATTTCATAAATCTAAAAGCAGAAGAAATAATAGCCAAAAACTTTTAAATTACTTTTTTTATTACACTTATCTCTATATCACTCATTTTCTAAAAACTTAGTCATTTTCTTTTGTTGTTAATTCATACCGTTTATTCATACCTAAAACGGTGGCGTTCGTGTTTAATTCATGAATATTGCCACGAGGTATATATAGCCTAAGTCAAGCACTACAGTGCAGTTGGACAGACATATAGGAATGCATTTCTGTCGCCTAATTGTTAATATCGAACAGAAATCAAAACATAAATGTATTCAGCGTATTTCGGATATTTTATCTTTTTTAGAGTTCTATAAATAGTTCTATTAATGAATACGCGTGGGGTCAGTTGATTTTAAAACATAGATTTAAATTAAATAACGTCTGATTGAAGTTCGAGTACGATACATATATTATATCGCTCACAGCAATCAACTTGTATTTGATTTGGCTATTTAATTTAAAACGTGTACACAATGTCATTACTCAGTTAGTACCCCCTCGTATTTTAATCAGAATCACGAGTACCAAAAGTGTAGGGATTTTATCAGCAAAAATGGCGTTTGTTTATAAATTGATACTATGAATAATATTATATAATGCATATACCTACTTTTCATGAGTAAATTATACAGTTGTATAAGATGGCTGGGTACGAAAACGTTGAATTATCCTACGCGACATTGTTAATAATATAGAAGTATTCCGGTACCTATACTCCAGCTTAGGTACTATAGGTATACATGCTGAATATTATATAATATGTATGGTAGGCAGGTATCATTTTAACGTATACAAAAAATTTCTTTATATTTTTATAGACATAGTTAAACAATAATAATAATAATAACGAACAAACCATAAAGTATCATAATAATATGACTTATCGCAATGTACTCGGATCCTCCTATATAAAATAACTATAAGACAAAACATAATCGTATTTTATACTTGAAAATTATTATTAATTACAATGTTAGTATCGGCACTTCAGTGTTTACGTGATTGATTATCTCAGGGCATGAACCTGATGCATGAATTTAAGTTAATATGTTATTTTTATTTATATTATACTTTATCATACGGTTGGAATAAATTTAAAAGTTAAATTAATTTTTGTCAAGTATGTTACATACTAAGAAGATGTGTCTACGGACTACAACAACAGTCTACGGCATGTACATACATATTATAGTTTCAGCGAGAACAGAAAGTATAGTTCAACTAAAAGTTAGTTGCGAAAACTAGTTGTTTGTCGTAACAGTTAAAGTAAAAAATCAAAAAAGTTTTATCTCCTGAAATTTATATATAAATATATATTGTATACATCAGTAGGTAGTGAAATATCCGTGAAATTCTGATTACGGCTTTTCGTACGATGGTACATTCAATAATAGTTTAGTCTTATTGTACGTCAATACTATATTATGATATAATGTTTGGTACAATAACATTAAATATAAGTATTATTCTTGTGAAAATCAAAATATACACGGCACCCAACACCTACAGTATTTATATAGGAACACAAACGCTGAGATTTGGAAGGGAAACGCATTCATAAATTTAAATAACCTTTAAATTTTATAGTGAATTCGGCATTGTTTCACAAAATAATAATAGTCATATTTTATAACTCTAATATTTGATTCATACACTGTTACACGCGTTTTGAATCGAATGGCGCGTATACCTGGGGATAACCTTAGCTCCACAAAAAAATGTCAGAAAATATTAGATATTTTACTATTTTGTTAATGATACACAACAAAATATAGGTAACATTGCTTAAAAATAAGTGATAGAGGATCCATCCATGTAAGTATTGGAGTATTGAAAACCCATAGCATTTCAACGTAACAAACATGAATAGTATTTATTTGTCTTAGAAATCTGGCCATCGAACACATTGAGTAAATGGAATATATATACCTAAAATATTTACAATCAGAGACTCTATATTTTGCAAAAATTAAGTAGAAGCATGAACCCGGAGAAGCATAATATGGCAAAAATAAAAAAAAAAAGTTAACAAATTATGATATTCTACATTTCTACCGTATTTTCTCATGCTCATATTTTGATAATTAGATAGGTATGGGCATTACCGAACAAAGTGGGTACCTGCCTGGTGCCTATCATATAACATTATATATTTTCCTCACTTTCATGATTTTTCTGAACAGCTAATGTGAACTTTTCCAAGATAAAATCCATTTTATTGTATCGTATCCATACTATATGTCAACTTATCTATCGATGTACACATGTTGTCTGAAACTTTTGTAGTACTTTTACTTTATAGTATTCTAAAACTAAAAAGTATTTATAGAAACAATACGTTAGAGCAGCGTCTATCCTCTTGATCATCACGCTCAGAATCTATTTGAACAGGCTATTTTGTCGTATAAATTATGTTTAGTTACCTATAAGTAGGGGGCGGATTTTATTGTAAATACATATTTTTATTGAAATGAGATATTTTAAATCTGATAAAAAATGTGTACGATTAAGATCATTCTAATTAAAATAAACCCAAATTTACTTTACATATTTTTACATATTTTGGTACAAATACATATTTTTACATATTTGGTAAATAAGTACTTAATTTGTACCTACATATTTTGGTAATTTTTGATTTTTTCATTAATTTTCGATGACTAAACATTATCTGCTTCGACTAAATTAACAAGATTAGCAATTTTGGCATTTACCTTGATACTTATTTCCGGCACGCGGCATACATTAGAACGATTTCAGTTATTGTCGATCTTGGTAATGCCGGACGATAAAAATATAAAATAAGGAAGTGGCATAGTTAAAAATATAGTTTCAAATCTAAATACTGAAACTGCCACCGCTATCGATAAAGCAAATAATTTGATGGAAAATAATTAATTGACTTACATTTCTGCTAATTTTGGTTTTTTGATTTGAACTATAAAGCAACTGGAAACTCGAAATTTGAAATGTAAAAATGTGATAGAAAAAAATCAAGGACTGAAAAATTTAAAAAATAATTAGAGATATACTCCAAGGACAAAATCCAACAGAATTATTGGATGTCGAACTTACACCACTTGATATAGTTAATATGAAGTATGCTATCATTACGTCAGTCGATGTGGAACGTTCATTCAGTCAATACAAAAACATTTTACGACCAAATCACCGCCATCTTACATTTTTAAATCTTAGACAACATGTAGTTTCACATTGTTTTAATAATTAGATAAGAGATAAGATTTTAATATTTATTTTTTTTGTTAAGTGGTTGTTATACATATTTTGATTTTTTTTACATATTTCAATCAAAATAAGTACATATTTTGATTTTTTTATTGCAATAAAATCCGTTCCCTACCTATAAGAAATGTATAAGCTTATTTATGTGTGACTTACAATAAATAATTATAAATTTGTAAATAAATGTATTATATATTATAATATATTATACTGTTGTGGATAAAAAATAAAAAAAAAACAAAAAATATATTCAGATTTATAATGAGATTTCAAATCAAATCTATGTCACAAGCAATATACTATGATTAACTTCAAAAATATATAATGAATTAACTCTTTATTTAACTCCCATGGTCTTTACGTCAAAGTCATATCTCAACTAGAATCCTTTGAACGCATAAACCCTAGTACGGTTGGTCGAGTAAGATCACTCACTTGATATATAAGTGCCTTTCTGTGCCTTTCTGTATGTTTCTGGCACTTTAGGTAAAAAGCAACGTTTGTCCATTAATATTATTTGTTCAATAGAATGTAATATAATATAATACTGAAATGTATTTGTCTACTATTTTAGAATACCTTTGTGATATAAGATAATTCAATATATATTAAACAGCATTAGTATAATAACTGATAAATAGATAACCAACAGCGGGCAATAGGTACAAATACGAAACAATATTACCAACTTTCAAATTTTCAAAACTAATACCTATTATTTTATTGTTTAATAATATAATTCAACTAGGTAGTAATATTGTCATGCTCTAAAGGGACAATAGAATTTTATACACTTTCGCCTTACTATAGTATACCTATACGAAATATCTATCAGATACAATTGTACTATAATTTCAATGTGTAATTATTAATAAATAAACTGACACTAATAAAAGCATATTTTTGATTTTATGCAATGTTGAAATTGTTAAATAAATAATCAAATTTTAATAATACCCACTCATTTTTCTTTAGAAAGTGAAAATGATTTTAAATTTTAAGATTCGTGTAAGGTGCAATAAAAATATAATTTAAGATGTGATAAGTTAAAACCAAATATTTAATATCATTCGTTGGCCAGACCATACTTTCGAAATAAATTTTAAAAGTTGATCTTAACGACAAATATGATTAAAGGAATTAAATTATTATTTGAGCTGAATATCGACTAAACAAACAAATTTAGACGTCATAACTCTTTTTTTTTTTATTATTGAGCCCGGCAGCTGAGGCCATTAGCTATTTTTAGTTTTTACTGTAGGTTATTAAGTCGGTAGGGGGAGGAACACGTATGTGTTTAGTTTGGTAGAATTTTTGATTCGGCACCCGTAGGTATCTGCCATGCCCTGGTGGGGGATGGCGACACTTGTTCTCCGGACACCGTGACTTGTCCGAAGAAAAATGCCGCCCATGGCCTAGGAATCGAACTCGGGTCGACTGCGTCGCAGCCAACGCCTTAGTCCGCTCGGCCACTCCGTCCCCCACGTCATAACTCTATTATATCAAGAGTGCCTATACTCTTACGGAAAAAAGCAATAGTTGTGATAACCATTTGAACAGTTCATAATATAACACTAAATTTCAAGTTAGCATAGCGACACCTATTAATTTAGTTAGTATTACCATTGAGGTTTAGTTGTATTTATTTACTTGTACTAACTTTAACTTGCGGTTATTGCAACTAAAAATATAAACAAATTTAAGTACAAAAAACCGTTGTCGTAACTATATAAAGTAGCTAACATACATTTTTTATAAGATATTGTAACCAAATACAATGCTTAATATAACTGTAAAATATTGTTGTCAGGAATGTATATAGGCTTAAAATATATGTCTCCACGCTTACGTGTATAATATTACGTTAACAGCCCAAGACCAAAAACGAATATATTTCATTTTACTCTAGTTTTATTGGAATATCACTGGATAAAATATTGAATAGCGACAGACATTATATCTACCTTTTTATCTAAATATGCATATACGTATAGGATAAAAGTCGACAGTTACCTGTGATAAAATACACATAGAGCTATACTGTCGTGAGAAAAACGCTTGGCACTACTTTGGTGTGTTATATGTAGCTAGAAACACTTTAACATAATTATTATTCAGCAGTAGTCTCGATTCAATGGGTGAATAAAAGAGTTTTAGTGGTCCCTTATTTACAAGTACTCCGGATACGCACTTGAGGGTTGGACGGTAGGCAATTGTAGCAAACCTTTTTTTATATACTTATATGTATATAATAGGTATATAGGTAGGTATACACAAAATAATGTTAGTTTCTACTTAAGCTGGGTAGGAATGTGAAATTATTAGATTACAGAAATGCCTAAAAATATAATTTATAACAAAATTATAATTTACACAGCACCAAAATCAATACAGTAAGTTTGTGTCTGTAATGTGTATTATTGTATATTGTATTAAGAGTACTGTTATACAAACGTTTACATTGACGTAAACAAATACATATATAGTTTGAAAATGTCGTAAGCTTTAGAAAATATTTTATAAATTCACGATATTAATTAATCTTAGCGTTTCCATATTATTAGTTTAATTTAGTAATATAAACTTTACTATAAGTTTAAATATATTACGAAATAAACGTCAAATAATATTAAACATGACATTTAAATTAAGTTCGAAAATTGTCAATAGTAAGAAATATAACTATAGTGAACCAAGAATGTCACGCCTTGCGGTAGTTCTACAGAACGTACAATTTACAAATAAAAATGTTTAACTTAGAAAAAATAATCCAAGATTAAAAAAATACTGCATGGTAATAATACGTTTTTGATGATTAACATTAAGACGTGACTCATCATACAAAACAGAATAAAATATTATAGGAACATAACATTGTCATTGTGTAAAACCAATAATTTCTATCTTAGCTCAGAATCTAAATAACGAGTTTTAATATATATCAGCTAAACACGAGTAATAATTCCTTTAGTCAAATTTTTACATTTTTTTCATTTGAAATTTGAAAAATAATTTATACAATTTAAATCAAAATATTATGTGGAAATTTAAGTCGAACAATTTTAATGAGAGAAGCTTGGGAAATCGCTCAACTGCGATAAAATATAGCAGATTTCAAGTATACTTAGATTAATGATTAGAACTAGTAACTGTAATGTAAATGCATTAAATTTTAATTAATTGGAAAATTCAATGATAAATTATTCTACTTATATACAAAAAACAATTCTGCGCAGAGGTAGAGTGTCATCTATATATATATATATATATATATGTGTACTAAGGCTATTTTAAATATTTAATTTATATTAGATCATTTAAGTAATTTATTTTCCTACTATACCTAGTAACACGGTATAAGTTTAACCATTTTTTCCCAAAAATATGTTTTCGCTTATAAGATTATGTTTTTTTTTAGATTTGAGTGGAGCGATGTATCATATTGCTTATTTTTTTGTGACTTTCATCAATCCATATCTTTTATGGTTGGAAAGTGAATCTTGTTAATACTTTGGGGACCAAAAGTAAAAAAATTCCCAGTACTTTTTTTAATAATTGGGAATATTATAATATTACAGTTTTCCGTTGTACTTCAGTACTTGGCGTAGTTTTTCAAGTTAGATATTTAGAAAAAACCCATCATCGTAATCCCAATATATTTATTTAAAATGTTGAGGAATATCATACAAAAAATGATATTCCATATTGTTATTATTAATGTATTATTGTAATTAAGAAATGAGGGATATAATTTTATAAAAAAAGGAAATGTTGAAGATCGATATATGAATATTAACATTATCTATAACATACTGAAAATAGGTCATTTCATGAATTAGGAATAAGGGTAGATACCAAGACAAAATATTTGTTCTGACTAATGACGAATAATACGATAAAAACAAATCAGATAAGAAGTGGACTGAAAACGCAATATAAGATATATTTAAAAATACATTAAAAAATTATGAGTGACATAGTTGATACAGATAAATTAAAATTATATGGAAAAGCAAAATACACAATCTATAACAGTAGGTTAATATAATTTTAAAAAAATAAACACTTATATAATACTCGTTTTTAATCAAAAAAATTTTTTTGAAATTTTAAGAATTTACAACATTTCATTAAATTTTGATTTCGCGCGTGTAGCAAAATAAACATTTTTAGCTCACTATACGTCTTTTTAGCGTTTTATTAAAAGACATATGCAAATGCTAGCGTAAATCCCTTCTCTAGACTAATGATCATTCAAAGAAAATACTTTGAATGAAATATTTTTTTCGATTATGGTTTCCATTTTATTATAGTGAAAGACATTATGACAACAATTTACCAAACAAAATAGCCCATTGTTTTTAGTATAAAGCGTCTTTTTGAATGGCAATATTGTCCCCATGAACTTATTTCAGGGTCTAGAACATTCCAGTTACGTATATGAACATTTTACACAAATAGTAATAATAATAACAGTTTATACTATTATTGCATTTTGGAATTTTAAAGTTTTGACGCTAAATATTTTTCGCAGAAATAATTCTTAAATTAAACGGTCATGGAACTATAATTATTTAAGAACCATGGTATATGCGTGTTCTACGCGTACTTCAATATAGACGTATCTAAAGGTATTTTTCAGTTCACAACAATATACACACAAGGGATTTAAACTGAAGGTATTGAAGAAATTAAAAAATTGAACGATAAATTGAACACTATATTTCGCAATAACTGTAATATCATACACGGATATTCTAGGCTTTCTCAAATCCCTGTCTGGACGAAAGTACGAGAAAACCGTTACAAACATTTAATAGTCAGAGACTGAGAAATATATATCCGCGAGATGAGGTATTTAAAAAAATAAATGTATTATAACACGGTTATATAAAACAATAGGCGGTGCCAACACAATAATATTATATGGACGATAAAAAAAGGTAGTTAACTATTGTGGTTTTTCTAGATATTTTTCAAACTGTATTGCATTTTATCGTTTACGCATAAAATGTTATATTATATATGAACATTGAATACATCATACTTTCAAATTAAACTCAATTTTTACAAACGTATTATATTATTGTTTACTACAGTATAGCATAAACAGTATGCAACTTTAACTATTTTATCAGTATTGTTCATATTAAGATTTTCTTATATACATTTAGCTATTCCCTAATATAATCGAAAATGTTGGGTTATTTGTTAATTGTGAAGTTATCTGTTAGTACTTACCCTAATAAATAAAACCAAAAATTACAAATTGAATAAAAAACAATGATTTGCAATATTTACAACTTTTTATTATTATTGCATTAACCAATTGTATGCTCAAATAAACTATATGTATTACACTTCGAACCGTCGGACAATATTTATAAATATGTTACCTATTAGCTGTTTTATTTGAAATACGTGTGTGGGTGTACTTTATCATTGAAATATAACTCAACAAAAACGTTCTATTTCCCATAAGTTTCAAGTTTAAGTCAAACTATATGGTACCTATTTAATGAAAAGAATTTAAATTGTTTGATAAAATATTCTTTTATTCAAAACATTTCAACTATGTGGGATCTACTCGGTAAAATATTTTAGTGACATTCCACACCGGAATTCTATGTCATATCTTTACTCATGTTGTCGTTATTGTATATTATATAATTTTGTATAGCTAGCAAAGCGTTATTTCTCTTTTCATTCAAAGCACAATAATTATTATAGTGATTACAATGTGTTTTTATCTAAAATCATTGATAATCAGAATAATACAACAATTTGTTACATATTTTAATATCAAAATTCAAAATGTATTTATTTATTGTAGCTTAGACGTATACTTAAATGAAAAACCATTAACAACAAATATTTAAACATTAACTTATACTTTAAAAGGATATAACTCAAATCTGTTTACTTTTTAATATTATTAGAACGTTTAAATAGTTTTGTTCTAAAACAATTGTTTTAAGTGATTCAATGAGTAAAAATAACTGAAATAAAGTAATCCAAAAGTCTTGTTAATATAATTTACTATTTGATAATGGTAAGTGAACATAAATAATTGAAATTTTAATTATTCCAATTTTTATTTTCGTTGCCTAAATATTTATTGAGTTCAATATAAACCATCTGTGTCTCGTAAGTATTAATCAAAAGGCCCAAACCTATTATTTGTTTATGGGACGAGAAAGGGGAGGACGGCTTCCTGTTGCGTGCCAAAAGCATTGTGCTGTTTTCCCCGTAAGCCTCTTCAGGAAATTAACTTGACTGTGGAGAGGGGTTTCAGGTCAAAAGTATGATGAATTTTTTATAACGAAAAAGAACATTCCCTTGGTTACAATATCCTGCAGGGTGAGCAATTATATTCATATAATTGGTTGATGTTTAATTGCGTGGGATTATAGTGTATAATTTATAAAAAAAACCATGGTCATAACTCACAGGTACTGCGGTTTCCTTCACAAAACTTAATATTTTTTGAATTGTATTCATAAAATTTCCGTGCACTGTACAATGTCCCATGTATACGCTCACTATTATTAATAGATAATAGGTAATCTATAATATTATATCACTACTGCTACGTATAAAACAATGATGCTCGCGTGGGTGGTACGAAATAAACTTACAAAGCACCACGAGTAAATACGCATACGAAAAAAAAATAGAACAACTAAAAAAATATTTCAAACAAGTATATAATTTGTTGTTACAACAAATCTTTAGAGAGATTCATAAATTGATAGAAAAAAAAGTTTAAAAATTATTCGTTAAAAAAATTTTGGCTTGGTTTTACAACATTGTGGACTCTGAGCCCCTGCGATCATTTCCAGGGTTAAAATACATATAAAAGGCTTATAAGGACTTTATTGTGGGTTAGAAGGAAATGGAACAAAAAACATCGGTTAGGTTTTCCGGTTGGAAAGCATTTTTTCCCTTTTTTTAACAAACCTCAAGGCTTTTGGTTCAACCTTTATATTTTCAGTATTCAAAAGGTTCGTAAAATTCTTCTCTAGACGGACACAAGATTGATAGTAATAAATCACGAGTTCTCATCAGTGTGATAAAAAAAGTATATGAGTTTAGGTAGGTACCTACGTTCATTCAAAATTAAATTTTGATCTTTTTCATTTATAAACATGGTATTCTGCGAAAAGGTACCAAAAAATATAATCATGTTAATATTATATTATAAAATAGTTTTATCATGCTAAGGTATAATACCCATATCAGTCATATTTAATCATTTGAAATACAAACTAATGTATTATTAATTCCTATGGTTTTTAATAATATTTTTATACATAGGTACCTTAGGGTGGCCCTTATTTATGAACTTTCAAATTTTTAATTTCTCACCCACCCAATTTTTTCATTACCATACGAAAGGTATGTAGGTTAAATTTGGTGATGATTAATAACCCACTTCAGATGCCGCAAGAGGGTTGAATATTGATAAATAGGGTAGTTTTAGGGTTATTCTGATTTAATTCATTATATATTGCATTTAGCATAACATTGTATAGAATCTTAATTGTAGTCAGATATTCTCTATAAAAAAAAAATTCAGACAACATTTCTCGTAAATCTATTATTTTCTGTGGAAATTAGAATAAAATAAAAATTATTACCTTTTTCTGAAAAAAAATCGAAAATGTCAATGTATTTTCTATATGATTGCTTTACGATAACATACTTACAAATCTTCAAAGATGAAATAAAATAAAATTGTTTAAAACTAGCAGCTAGTTTTATAATTATTGTTTTACATTGAGAAATTAATTTTTAATTATACAAAATGTTAAATTAATCTTTAAAAAAAAATGTTTACCTACACAAGAACATATTGAATATTGATGTCATTAAAAATAAATATGTAATAACAACCATTAATCATCACCAAATTTAACCCACATACCTTTCGTATGGTAATGAAAAAATTGGGCGGGTGAGAAATCTAAAATATTTAACTTTCCTTACCCCCATTACTATATAAGGGCCACTCTAAGGTACCTATATTGTTAAACAAAACTAACTTAGAACAACAATTTGTTTTTAGCTTATATATTTGAAATAAGCGCGGTTACTAATATGTAAAAGATTTAAATTGTAAATTACTCGTACGTACATAAAAGGTACTAGACTAACGAAAATTATAAGAAAGTATTTATATAAAAAATAAAAATAAAATTAATATTTTAGTTTGTTATTTGTATAACAGGTTATGGAGATAAACTGTAACCAAAAATAAAAAAAAATTATGATCTTCTTTATCAATGCTTGAACAAAAAATATTCAAGAAAATTACGAATTGTTTGCAGCCCTTGAATACGTAAATGTTTGTATAACACAGACCACAATATCACTTGAAAGAGTTTTACAAAATGTTTGAAATGTTATCAATAACATATAAGTTATTCTTTGTTTGTTCTCCTTAAGAACACAATAGAAGTCCCAATGTATAAGAAACATATTTTTTTGTTGAATTGAACGTATTATTTTATCCTTTAAACGGGAGGAAAATCATTAGTAACCGTTTACAGCAGAGATACGTTTAAAACGACGTCATCAGCAAACATAAACAATAATATAATGTGTATTGTACATTTGTGCTATTAGGGAGAATAGGTGTATACAAAATTCTGTATTTTAAAATTAAATTTATGGTTTACTCTGGTTATGCATAATGTGATTTAAAATAGATACATAAAAATGTATTTTTCAAAGAGTATTTTATAAAGAATTACAAAATGTGGAATTGAATAGATACGTTAATTTATAAAACTTGCATAACGTATGTATCCATCGTAATATAATGATCTCATTTGACATTAAAATGCTGAATAAATAAATATTATAATAATAATCGGTGATAATTATTGATGAATGTTTACAATATTGAACTTAGAAAATACATAAATAGTTGACATGGAATCTTTACTTTTGTAACTCTCAACATTCAATATTATATATTTTATATTTTTTAATTGTTCAAGATGCGTTTTGAAATTAAAAATTAAACGGATGTGATGGTATAACTTGGAATAATGGTAAGTAATAAGTATACTGTTTGTTAAAAAATAAAAAACCCTATACGAATTCGTATGCTCAAGAACAAATTAAATGACTTTGCAATAATGGAAAAAATATGTTAAGGCTTGGTTGGTAAGAGTAGTTTAGAAAAAAGTGTAGGTGGGTAATAAAGTTTGATATATCTTTACATGGAATATTCAGTATATTATTATAAGGTACAGTACACATATTATATTATATACTATACCTATTTGGTTCATTGTTAGTTTTTCTACTGTATCACGTGAGAATTTTTGGGAGGTGATTTAAACTTTTTCGTCTCCAAAAAGGGTATCTATATTTAATAATTTCTATATTCACTAATATGACTTAAAATGTTTTATTATATATAGTAGCTATTAATATTCAAAAATAAAATATAAATAAAAAATTATTTGAAAATGTACGAAGAAATATTATACTCTTCACAAGTTATTTTATCTCCAATAATGCTTTATATTATCAAAATATTATTATTAATAAGTACAAAACTATATCAAATTTATTTTATTAATTATAATTATTATTCTGATCTAATGAAACATTACTTATATATTTATATTAATGTGATTGGTCTTAAAAAATAGTGTACCTACATTATTGTGTGGATTTAAATTATTAAATTTGGACATTGTGAATAGCAAACCGAACGGGGATAAATGGCTACACGCCATACACATATTACTTTTATACCCAAATAGAAATAACAAAAAATGGTACAAAAAAATAACACTTAATTATACATAGCATTTTTGTTTTTGATAATTAATAAAATACCATGTAACCCTAAAACGAGCGACTAAACGATATAATATTCCATATTAAATTGCTCAAAATCTCATTCAATTAAAACACTGAAACCTATTACAGTTTAAGAATACAATTTCAAAAGTATTTTTCCCGTCCCGACAGTTTTATCAAAGAAAAAAATAGTAAATACCTTGTAGATATTGTACTAAAAAAAAATAGTGAGTTTCATATACGCAAAACAACATAAATTCCATAATTATCGTTGTCATTTATAAATTCACCAAAAATATAAAATGATTCAATTTTCATAAGTTCCATTAGTTCCAAAGTTTGATGAGACCATAAGATTATAAGAAGTTTGATGTTCAAAACTAATGACGTCAATGGTAAAAGTCGCTCAATTTCCCTTCGAACCCAACCCAACCAATATAAATGACACGATCATAGGCACCAGTGCTACTAAAAGCAGCCATTAATTCAAGCCTGTCTAGTGTAAAAGTATGTTGCTCAAATAAATGCAACAAAAAAACGTACGAAAAATAAAAAACGAGTATTTTGCGTGCCCCGATAGTTATGTTGTGATAGTAAAGGAAATTCATATTTTTTTTTTTATATTTACATTTTGACATCCAAGTACCCTACTACCATAGACACCTAGACACCCGATGTTCACCTTATATTTCCGAACAATATATCAACTCATGACTACTGCGAATAAAATACAATTTCAGATTTTATATTCTACATCTTGTTGCACAATTGATTTCGTCAACATTTGATAAAAAGAGAAACGTTAGTTTTTATGTTTTTTTGCAAAAAAAAAAATAAAATATTATTTAGGTAAAGGTATACCTTTATACGAATCATATGCCTAAATATAACTATCTGAATACTCGCATCACTCTAATAATGGGACTAGGATGGTGAGCCGATGGCCGACGAGTCGACGTTGGGTATTATTATTGCGATATAAAGATATTATATTATGTACCTATGTCCTATATATACAAAATTTACAAATAATATTGATATTTATCAAAGCAATTATTTGAGATAAGATATCGAGCCAATATTATACATTATACAACCGACGTGTTATTCTTGACTCTGTAATTTTTAGACGATTATATTTACTTAATAATATGAAATATGAAATAAATGTAATGATTTTTTTTAAACTTTTAACTATTAAATCGAATATTTTATAGACTATTATATTAATAATATGAAATGTGAATAATAAATTGTAATTTAGTAATACATTTTTTATTTTTAAACATTAATACATAAAATTATTTAAATACCCTATCGGCCTGATAATATTTTGTCGACCAAACGTCCATCGGCCTGATATCCTGTAGACCTACTGGTTGTCGGCTCAACGTCGTAATAATCGGGAAATTTTCTTTATCAGCTTGGGCAAATTATCTCTTTGGGAAATTATTTCTTTTCCTTTGATGTTTTCCTGGAATTTGGAAAATTAGTCACATAATTCCAATCTTTAAATTTGGTGTTACATCAGACGTAAATAACTACTGACCATTATCTTTTATTTCTTATTTATCATAAACATATGAATCGCTAGTCTTGGATAGTATTATTCCTATTTTAAATCCAGTCTTGAATCTTGATCGATGAGGAACATGGTTTCCGTATAGGACGTTCCACTGTAACGTTATTTTCTGTAAATACATTTATGATGCCTTCAAATGTGGAACCCAAGTGGATGTAATTTATACAGATTTTGCTAAGGCGTTTGACTCTGTGAACACTATATCACTTGTATAGTTGCATCTGTACTGGTGGAGCTTGAATTCGACTATCCTCTGCTAGACTGGATATAGGTTCCTATTTACTAAATAGGCCTCAATGGGTTAAGCTTTTCGGCTCCAAGTCTCGTATATTTATAGCTACGTCTGAAGTCCCTCAAGGTGGACAATTGTCTCCAATCTTGTTCTCATTATTCATAACTAGGGAATCAAGTGTATCCGGGTACTGCAAGTTTCTGTGTTTTGCTGATGATAATATAAAGATTTTTTTACTCAAATGTTTCAATAAAATTAAATAAAATTAATGATTTATAAAAAATATTTTGTTATTCAATTAAGTTATTAACTAGATACCACCAACGCACCCTACAATTATCGTATATTATCTAAGCATCCTATTTTTATCCTAATAATTGTCCTATATTGAAACAATTTATTATTATCACGTCACTATCAGAGTATAACCTAATACTTCAGGTAAAACATAAGTGATCACTCGTCATAATAATAGAGGTACATATAGGTACATAAAAAAAATGTATAAATATAGTTTTCCGACTTAAAATTTGAAGCTAATACATTTTGTTTTCGTTTTTATGCCTGAATAAAATTCGATCATTATTAATTATATCAATAGCTCCCAGTTATTGATGTCAATAAGACAAACAATTGAGAGTTTAAAATAATATGTTATATGATTTTAAATAATAACTTAAAAAAACTATTGACATAAGACTTATACTTTTCTCTTGAGACCCAAATTAGAACAATAGTGAGAATGCTTCAACTTATTACAAAATAGTAAGATGATCCAAGCACAAATACCAAAGTTGCAGCGAGAGTAGCCAAATATAAGAAGGTACTTGCCCGTCAAGAAAAGTATGAAATATGAGTTATCATTAAATAGAAACTGCAGTTATAAAACCTTGGAGAGAACCGATTTTTCATCTCAATACATGGTAAATCCAATGAATGTATAAATATTATATATTTTCCCCAAACGAATCGTTCGATGCTGTGATATAATTTTATTAATTGGATCAAAACAAAGAGAAGATACGTATCAACAAAAGCATAAATTAAATAGACTAATTTCTAAATAATATGACTGCAATAGTTATTAATTATATTAATAAACTAAATGGAAATGAGAGTATAAATAAATAAATTACAAATGAAAGGAATTATGTTGATGACATTTCATAAATATACCTACATTCCTACACTAAATACTTATTACTTATTGGGTTAAATTAGATACTTAGTATTCCATTCTTACGGATTTTTATTGTTATTATAAGTCACCCTCACTCCATCACAATAAAAACTATGTAACTTGTGCGTAATTCAGAAATATCAGTTTTTTTGGTAATAAAATTATTTTTTTATTTCAGCTACTTTTAAAATAATTAAAAATATTTATATCTATACTGTAATACTAAAGTATAAAAAAATCAATATGTAATAAAACGAAAGCTCTTCAGCCAAATACTTTTAATCTAATCAAAAGGTTGCATGGCCGTGTCTATACATATAGATATATGATATGGAGCCACATATTAACCAATAATTATTATTAAACTATTGTTGCATTCTAATGACTTAGGAGTTAGGTTAGTATAATAACACAATATTGCGTTTATTACAGGGTGATGTGCAATTAATCCTTATTAGATTAGGGCATGTTATATACCTATACTACTGTTCGTTAATACATAATTTATGAACTACTACAAAATGCCCGTTTATATTAATTTGTCAACTATGTATGTACCATACACAGTAGTACGCATTTCAGAAATTATCACAGAAACTGTTTAAATTATGTTTACACGTACACTTAGTCTAGACACTTTTATAATACAATAATATTTTAAACTCCGACATAACCTTTAACACGCATCGTTAAACCAAAAAATACTCATTTGTTCCGATCATCAATCTTTTTGACCAAAATTCAAAAAGGCGATTTTTGTTTCCGCCAAAGTATACAAAGGTGTAATAAAATAAAAATAAAACTATCACCCAATTTACTATTAAAATATAGAGGATATTTTGAAAATAATATACTATACAACCGTTGGTACACAAATAAAATAATTAGATGTATGTATAATGTTTTCCGAATAAAATGTGTTTTACAAATTAAAATTAAATGTTTCAATGTTGACACTTTTATCTTATACTATCTACATATTGCATATTATAATAGTTATTTCCTCCAATATTTTATATTCAAATCTTAAACTGTAAACCATAATATTATAAGCTGATATAAAAATGGTAGCTATTAATTTAGTATGCATAATAATTTTTTGAAAATATGAATTTCTTGTACGTCATTGACGAGTTGAATCTAATTATTTTCATCGTTTATTCATACAAATATGTAAATTATAATACGCCAGTCGACTGTTATCTGCATTTGAAATAACTTTGAAGTTTATACACGCCTAGTGTATAATAATTTTTATAAATGGATCAGATAACAAGAAGTACTAAGATCAAAAAGTTTTAAATAAAAATTATCATTGGTAAGTCTAGTTAAATAACACTTCGCTTTCTCAAAACGTTTTGTTATTCACTATTTTATGAAATATTTATAAATGTATAATATTACTTTTAAATGTATATATTAATAATGCAACACTGGCTTGTACCCAGATGAGCAATGAAACGAATGCCTATAACACCCTAACACCCAGTTATACTGTACATCCTTGCCAGCTTTTTAATTTTAAATTAATTTTTCCAATACACAAGTTATTGTGCCTTTTTGACAGATTATTAAGGATTGTTCTGATTAATGAATATACATAGGTACTTTGAAAGACTAGGCTTATGATACGATTACTTCATAAATATAGGTAACGTTTACAAACAATAAGATATAAAGTTCATAATTGTAGGTTAAAAAATATTGTTCGCGGGAAATGTTCTTGTAAAAAATAATGTTTTACTCCTCGTTATTTTGCTTGTATCGCTTAATAATTATTATTGCTTATTAAAATCAAAAATATCCCTACGTTAAAAATTATCTTATAATAATATCTATAACTGTTTTATAAACTCTACAAGAAAAAAAGTGATATCAATTATTATTATGTTTGATTAAAATAAAAATATATAATAAATAATAATGATCATAATATTTTCTTCAAAAACTTAATTTAGTACCCGAATCACCAAAACTTGTAATGTACTTTTTAATAGTTCATAAAAGATTTTTTGTTTATAATAAGTTGTAAAAAATATTTTAAAACTTACCAGGCTAGGTACTGGTTTGAATTGATATAATTTACTTTGATATCAAACCGTATTTATCACTACAGGAATTTTCATAATGTTATTACCTAAAACAAATATAATGTATACTAATATTAATCCATAAAAATATAAAACTATTTAAAAATTACTTTATGATATTATGGATGTCAAACATTGCGTAGCTAAATAATAAATATCGGAGTAGTCGGTAGACAATGTTATTTGCCTATGAAATATACATACAGGCTACAGCAAACTACCTAATACTAAATATATAAATAATAAATTTTATTTCGTGTTTGGTTATAGCCCTAACCGTTTCTATTAAGTTACCCTTCACTAGTTGTGTCACGGAAACCGTATTATTAAATTTATCACAGATATTTATTTATTACTCCATACAATATTTACAATTTGCGCCAAGTTCACAAATCACGGAGAATCAGGGCACTATCGTGTTCTGTAAAAGACGTAGGTACGTTGATTTGGTTGAATTCAAAGATATTTTTAATTTTAGGTTAACTATTATACCATACATACGACCATTGTCTTGATACGTAATATAATAGATAAGTTATAACAAAATCAATATATCATATAATATAACTTATCTAATATTATTCTTTAAATACGTTTTATTGGTAATTTTATTTTATTCTGGCTTATGATATTAATTAATAAAAGTGTCGTCTTGTTGAAGACGATTCAGTGTCGTTTAAAGTTTACAAAGTATAATTATTTATTGATGCGAATGGAACACATTGCACAATTTTGGCAACGGCCAGAACTGTTTTAGTGGGTGGATTATAATGACTTAATAGTTTATATATATACAGGTATATCCGGAGCTATTAGTACACCTAAACTCATTTAAACCACCCACTAAAAGTACTAAGTAGTTACAAAGACAAAGAGTCGTAACGAGAATGGGTTGATAATTGGAAGCGATTACTATACCATGCGATAACTCGTTATAAAAAGACACCACCCTAGACTCGCGTAGACACCAAACGCAACTAAAATAATAAACTTATGAATAATATTATGCTATTCTGTGAACGTTAAATACGCGTAAGACGACGACACATCTGAAAGTTAATGTTTATCACTTCTATTAATTATTTAGCATGTATTATTAAACGAACTCGTCCAAAATCGTCCAGAGTATCTAATATTATCCATAATTGATTAGAAAATTAAAAAAAAAAACCACAACTCGAGAATCACGATGGCAATTTGTCGTCCCAATGATTATTTCTTACACAATATAGGTGGAATACCAATTGTTATTGTATCCCTGTTGATCTCTTTGCATGCTGTGCCTTGTGCAAGGTGGCCAACCGTGATTTCCCGTTTTCGGGTGGGATTTATATTAGGTAAGTGAAAACGGAAAACTCGCTACCACCTATATCCTGCGCATAACCTGCAAACGTCTGCGTGTGGCAAGGTGAGCGGGAACTTTGAAATAATATTGCGCAATGCATTCAGTCAATTTTCGGAAACCGCAACGAAATCAGCACACGCGAGGATTAGCCGACAAAGCCTCGTTTCCGTTTAGACGCATTCCACTTCAAAAGTTCAAAGTCGTGAAACAACCGTGGTTTTAACGACGTCGTCGAGAACCATTACAATACGACTATACCTACCTATGTATTGTACTCTACACCACTTATCCACTTATATAATAATATTTTATCGTGTATATTATATTATATTGTGCCACACAATCGGTGTAATAGACCGACAACAAATTAAAGATGAAAAACCGGCGTTATCGCCACGGGGTCGACGACGATGAATATTATGATAAGCCGTCGAACGCTAAGTTTACGTATATACATAGACAACCGTAAAAACCAACGTTTAAACCACCATGAGTGTGTCTGAACGTGTGCGGATAAAGCCACTTCAGCATCGCACAATTTAATCAGAGTTTTTATACATAATATTATAAAGAATAGAGCAAAAAACGTACAGCATTAAAATATGATAATGTGGCCCAGGGGTGGTGGATCTAGGAATGAAAGGGAGGATGAGCTAGTTTAAAAATACGTACCTTAGATGAAGTCATATAAATATAAATTAAATAGTCGAGTTTTAAAAGAAATGATAAACTATAATAACATACATAAAATATTGTCGGTACAAACTGTTATAGAGACTAAGGTACCTACACCTTTTTTTTTCTTTTAAATTAACTAATATAAACGATAAAAGCACCTTTGAAATATTATCTGAAGGCTTCAGTTTTCCCAGCCCCTACTTAGTATCTGCGCACCTGGTTCACGCATAATTAATATCATTAAAACTATTTTAAATTGTAATATTTGTAATGCAGTGAGTAAAATAATTGTTGTATAAAGTATAGGCCGATTATTGTTTGCCTCGCAGATACGTTTTATCGGTGGATAGAATTTGATCGGTAGGTATTAAATATTTAATCAATGGTATAATACTGCGCATCTAAATGAATAATAAAAAAATAAGACATTTTATTTAAAGTGTAGGTATTTGCAGGTTATTTCTAGTAAAATTAATTATAAAACAAGAAATAATTATAACCACGTACAACAACAAATGTTGAAACGTAACGTCGGTACCTATAATAGTAGATATATTATTGAATTAAAATACATAATTTAGATTAAGTAAATTACTTTTAATAAATTATATAAATCTCAGCCATATACGGTCTAGTATCAAATAAATCCTTAAGAATATTGATCAACGCATCCTGCAGCATATAACCAAGGAGATTAGTAATGCAGTTGCTACCCAAAAACATTGTGTTGGGTATAACCTCACTACGGTAGGTAGGTACCGCAAAGATTTTGAGATTAAACATTTAAAAGTACTTTAATATTTTGAATCACTAATAATTGGAATCACAATTAAAAAGGAAGACGAGACTCGTTTATTCATGTTAAATTATATATATTATGTATTTAACGATTACCTATTGTTATCGTAAAATGTGGTTCGCATTTCTTACAAGTTATGCTGAACATAATAATATTAATAACATAATAATAGTTGTATAAATAACGTTTATTTGATATTCAATAAATTATGAAAAGCTAAAATAGTTACATTGTTTTTAATTGAAAGGTTACAAACTTATATTTTTTGCACAATATACATTGTCTAATACCAAATAAAAAGTGGTTCTTGTTAAAACAAAAGTGTATAGTGCAGGGAATTAGGGACACTATTCTATAATACTGACATCTTTAAAAATACAATATTAAAAGTTATAATTTACTATTATTTTGTTAATAAGCAATATTATGGCAAAGCTATCATGCTATATATTATGTGAACTTATATTAATTTATTGTTTAATAAGCTATTATTTGATATTATTGTTGTACCACGAATATAAGAAAGAATACAATTTATGAACAATTAATTTACTAACTATTAGTAGATATTAGGTATTATAGAACATATCAATATTAAAAACAAAAACAATTGATAATTTATATTACCCAGGACCTTGACCTTATTTTTCTCAGTTTGGTGCATAATAAACTAGAAACACTTTTATGCGTAAGAAATTAAATTTAAAAAAATAAGCAAATAAAAATACCTCTCCAACATCGTTATTATATTTTTATCATGGTGTCTATTTAATGTTATTGTTTAATTATGTCACCTAGTTAATTAGAACCTCGGAAAAAACAATTTAAATTTTAAGTAACAAAAATTGCTCTCTATGTCTTACAAAATCCAAACGGTGTATTATGATGTGAAGTGAAAAGTGTAAGAAGTATAAAGAAGTTTAAAAACAAACTTTCTGAAGTTTATAATCAAAATTTGTAAACGGTTGAAAGAATAAATTTGTAATATATTAATACCAGATTTGCTTATTGACGAGAGAATATAAAATAAACCCTGAAAAAGATTATCGGGATTACCGGGCACAGCTGTATTACATATTTTGTTTAGCGAGTCATTATCAATCAGCACATTCAAAAAATGATTCCGTGCGGATTTTGATTAAAACCACTCGTCCACGCTCGCTATTTCTTTATTTTTTCATCGCTTCGATTATAATTGCTCCTCACGCTTAAGAAAACAACCACTTAATAAATGGAAAAAACGCATATTCCTTTGAATGTCAAACATGACATTTTTAAAACACCGCTCGTTTCATCAGAAAATATATTCAGAGAAATAATTTTTAAAAAAAAAACATTATGGTAAAACCAACTTTATTCTCCAAATCTAAAATACATTTAAATTGCTCCTACACTTCATTAAACTGACAATATTTACCTCTCACTATGTGGAACCTACGCATTGATAAATGTATTTCAAAATTATAAGTCTTATTGTGCTAAATGCGTAATATGTATTTGAATAAAATCGATTTTGGGCGCAGCTAGTACAATAGTTTAAGTAAGAAAATTAAATTTGTATGTATTTATACATAATATTACAGTTTATACTTAAAATAATAAGTAGTTAAAACGTAAATAATAACCACCAACAACTAACTTTAAGTAACAATCAATAGTTTATAATATGAATAAATTTCTTTCAAATTAAATCATTCAACTGCACACTCAGATAATAAGTTTTGGGTTACAGAGTAAAATACATTGAGTCCTATATAATACGACTAAAAACATTTAGTTACTAGAATTACTATATAATAAATATGAAATAGCTAGTGACATTTATTTATATGGACTTCGGACACATTCAAGACCATAGAATTAATGGGAATTTTGGTGATAAATGATCATGACGCCATCAAATATTGAACCAACAACATAAGTATTTTAGTGCTTTTCAGCAGAGACGACGGTTTATCCAAAGCAATATAAATACCAAAGACATTCAGCTCAAGAAAATAGTCGTTTTGAACTACTTGCTTAGCATATTATTAACTGCACATTAAAAAATACCAAACACTACAAACAAAGTTATCCATAATGCACATAATGTAATTAATGAAACGAAAAATTAATATATAAATCACTTTCTAATGGGTCTCGCCCACATCGAGATAATAGAAAGCCCAACAATCAGATGAAACAACTAATGAATCACTTCAGCTGTAGCATGTATATACATATATATATACCTATGAACACTCTACTTTTACGACAGTATGGAGTTATTAGCATAATATTATACCACAAACTACCACGATATATCGACAAAATTTGTTTTAATGAAATACGAAACAGGAATTTGGTGAGCCACTGACCATTGTAGGCGTGGAATTAATATTGTTGTTCGATGATAACATAAACTATTGAATCTAAAAAACTGCTCTGATCCTATCTATAAAGTGGTGCCGTATAAAACTTTATGGTCGCAACTTTATTGACATTCCTGTTATTTTATCGATCTATGAAAACATTTCAAATTCTTATAACAATAATTAATCAAAAACAGCGTGAAGAGTTAAAAAAAAAAATAGAACCGTTTTAGCCAAATATCAAACAATTTCAGAAATGTTTTTAAAAGAAGAATAATATTATTATGATTACTAATTTTAAAACAATACCTGTACGATAAAAAAAATATCATTGAATATTATGTTGTTCCAAAAATTCTATGCGTCATATATAATCTAAGAAATACAGTTTAATTTAAACACAGTTACTCTGTTGTATAATAAAACATTGATATATTATTATTCTTTACAATAATTTTCAATTATTAATAATATTATATAGGTATGTACATTACAAACACAGACTATATTATGAAATAGTATGTCTTACAAATGTTATAAATTATGAAACATTCTTATTCAAAATTAATATAATCTCCAAAACGACTTTTATTTTATTTTTAAATTCTTTTTGATTAAGAATATAATAACATTAAGAATAAAAAAAGCCCTATGCAAATTCAGACATAAAAAAACAATTGTTTTTCAACAAAAAAACTCTGGTATTATATATGCATAACCGTTCTGCATTTTGTTCTGACATAATATTGTACTTCGCTTTACTATATTTTATTTCTCTTATTATAGATCAATTAAATATCTTTCATGCAAGATTTGTTAAACCCTACAGATGTATTTAGCCAAAAGGATAAGGGTGCCGGTTTTTCCAATATTCCGCAATTCCATACAATTTGTAAATAATATTTTACATTTTAGTTAGTACTAGTTTTTTTTTTTATTTATTTTTTAGTAAACTTAATTTTGTTAATATTAATAACATAATAACATAATACGTTTGGTATTTTGTTGTAAGCTCAATAAATTTGGTTTTTTTTTCGAATTTTATATATTATATAGAAAAAAAGGATAAAGCCAATTTGTGTAGGTATGGTTAGGTAGGTATGGTTCCAACTTAACCTGGAAGTCCAGATTTCCTTGTGTATTATGAAAGTTTTAAGTCACACGTCTTATATCTAACAACAAATGAGGTTTGTAAAGAAAAATTATTTCAAATTGAAAACGGGAGCTAGATCTTTTCAAAAAACCTTTTTTTTATTTATTTACACCAATGACCTATTCTCATTTTCGCTTAATAGACTACAAATTATAAAAATTTCAAATATCATAGATTTTATAGGAGCGTAGATCCAAGAGAGAAAATAATAAACGCATCATTCTCCACAATGTTGATTTTAATTAAGACATTGGACCAGATGAACACAATTTCATTAATCAAATCGAATGGAAAATTAATTTTAAGATACAGCGAAGTGAAATGAAACAAAGAGTACTTATAAGAGCATGTTTACCCTCTTTATTTCCTCTTTTGAGTAGTTACTCCAATTTCTTCACATACAATTTTACAGCAAATATTTACATCAATTTTCTAAATAAGAATTTATTTTATATTTCAAGAAATTTTATAAATAATGAATAGCTTCTAAAAGATGGATACAAATTTGTGTACAACGTAGTTATTAATAAATAACTAAAATTGTATATTTGAATATTTGAGTGGTTGGTAGGTACTACAGAAACACAAAAATACAATACTTTCTATGCACGATAGTAAAGCAGCGGTTCTATTATGACAATTTGTAACTTGAATATTTAAAAGGAATATAATTTATTTATAAAAATATTATTTTACCATCTTAATATTCATATTGCTAAAATGTTATTTAAAGTAAAGATAATAGAGCTAAAAATGTATTATGTAAGTATATGTTTTTTAATATAATATTATGACCTTTTCTAATTTTAAATGCAATTTTTTTTTTTCATGTAATACCTAAACAAATATTATGTGTTATTTGTTTTACGTTTTACGAGTATAAATTCTAAATATTTATAATAATTCTTAAAGTTGGTACCTATTAAAATCATACATATCAATAAATATTAAGATAAACATTTTATTGACGTATTTCAACATTTATTACATTCTTAAAAGGTACCTAAATAAGGACAAAATTAAAATTCGTAAGAAAATATAGATGCATTCATATCAACTATGATATTATTATCGATATCTTCTACTGAACTTGCAATTTATTATTTTATTATTTTTTTTATAACTTTTTTAAATATATAAACCTTATACACACAATCCAGAGCATTAAGTCTCTTAATATTGTGTACTTGACTAATATAGTTCAATATAAATTATTAATAACTGTGCTGTATTGTACCTTTAACTCTGTAAATATTGTAATATAAATTTCAGAATTGTTGATAAATGGGATTTTTTTTAATGCATATTATAAACGTATAAAAATAGGAAAATTATATTGCAACAAGTCGACAGTTATATTACATTAGAAATTTAAAGGTACCTAGTAACATTGTTTGCCCATTTATATTCTATAATTTTCCGAGTGGTAAATAATAATAATTGTGAGTACACACCTTTAATGTTACCGCTTTACATATCTCTAATCATGTCAATAAAAGCACAGCACACAGAATTGATAAAATCTGTCCTGACAATCGTTACGAACTTTTGGCATTACAACTAGGTTTGCATAAATGTATTTATTTTATACTAATGAGAAAGCCGAAAACTATATAAAACCTAATATTATAGTTTCAATCGATAAATATAATGGCTTTTTAATATGTTGTTGTATCACTTCCATGTCTACTAGGTATACTACTACTCGAAAAAGTGTTCACGGAGAAAAAACTAGGTATTGTTAACACATTTCGTGAATAGAAACTTTTGACTTGACCATCCTACAAACGTTAATACTTAACATTAATTTCGAATCTACTAAAATAATTAAATAACACAAAACTATATCTGATGCTGAAGCGAATAAATCTACACGTTCGACCAGTACCTATCTGTAAATGTTCTGTACCAAACAAAATCGTCATATATGTTACCCACCAAAATACTTATCTGCAAACGTAAAAAGAATTACTGTTTCTATCTATTTCTTGTTTTAAAACATAATATTATAAACATGACAAGCAAATATGACTCGATATTATGGTCATTGTTATTTCATATATACATTATGTATTTTCTTAATTTAAAATATTATAAAACAATAAGAACATGAAAGTTAAAATCGATAAACACATTAAAAAAATGACTAAGATTAATCAACTTTTAGCTTCAAAAAGATTCCATACAGAAACTCACAAGCAATTAACTTTCAATTAAATGCATTGTCATATATTATTATGAAATGTCTATTTTTTTCTTATTCTAGTAAGTTTTCAATTACAGCAATTCCATCAAAACTGTTGAACTATTTTTTTGACGTACCTTTTAAAGCTCTATTATTCAAAATAATTGTTTTCTCTTGTAAACATCGCAAAGGTTAATATAATTATCCAAAACCCTTCTGAATCCATTAAAAACCATGATCATATAATTATTCTGAAATCAAACGTATTTTTCTCAAAATAATTTTATGGTAACTCTACTAATTGTACTAGCATATTTTATTTATTATTGCAAGTTATCTATAATAATTATACTACCCATTTACCAATATTGTTCATGAATTATTCAAGAAAAACGATAAACCAAACTCATAAATCGTGTTATATATTTATCATAGGTATTGGTAATGTATTATAAGAATAATAATATGATTTATTTGAAAATTAATTTAAATCAAAATAAAACATTTAAAACAATACACATAAATTACTTATTATACCTAAATTAACATGGGGATACCGTACAGAATTACCAAATTTGTTGTCTTAAAAACTAAAATGTAAATGTAGTTACAACTGGGTTGTATGATATTATTATGATATTGTTATGGGTAGTATTGACTATTGTTATTTGTTAAGGAGTGTAAATTATGTAGAGTAGGTATAGATAGTGAAAATATTGCAATGTGCTTTGTGTTGTATCAAAGCTTTAAACGGCAAATTCAAAGCCGATTAATTTATTGAATTACAACTATACATATAGATTATATAAGTATTTTTTCGTTGTGGTATTGCCACACGGGGGCTCAATATTTACTCCTATAAAAGTATAATTACAATTATTTTTTTTTTATTGATCGTGAAGCCCGGCAACTATGGCCATTAGCTGTTTGTTTTTTGTTTGTAGGGGAGGGAACTGTAGGTTTAACACGTGTGTGTAGTTTTTGGCAGATTTTTTAGTGGGCACCCGTGGGTATCTGCCATGCCCGGGTGGGGGATGGCGGCACTTATCTCCGGACACCGTGACTTGCCCGAAGAAAAATGCCGCCCATGAACCGAGGTTTGAACCAGCGTCGGTGTGCGTCACAACCGACGCCTTCGTCCGCTCGGCCACTCCCCCCTACAATTATTTATTTAAGTATACAGTATATTATTTTCTATAGTTGAATTTTTCAAATAACAGTTTCCTAATCAATGAAAATAATATGTACCTATTAAAATATACTTTGTAGGTAATTCATATTTGTAACACGTCGAACATTTAGTTTTAAAAAACAGTATTAAATGCTACAATTCATTTAATTTCAATTAAGCTCTAATCTTATACAAAAAAATTAAGGGCTATTCAGTATAATATGAAATATACGTTTTCCAAATTTAATGACTGCATAAAAAATGTAATGTTTTATGAATTATACACGTTTAATTTTAAGATTAAAATTAAAATTATAGAACTGATTTTATCAATACCCACTTAAATACTTCTAGACAGGTACTTTTAGGTACCTATAAGTAAGTTAAAAAAATACTTTTAAGCTACAACTTTATACACGGAATATTAATCTACACTGATGATAGTTTTAAAACAATAGTTTAGCCGAATATAGAGATCAGCTGATATTGTGCACTTATTTCGCTTCACTCACCTTAAAGCAGTGTACTGTAGTCTGTATAGTGTATATAGTTCTAAATACAATGGTAAATAATATAGAATTCAAAAGTTATTCTGAACAGAGCTCATTTAACAATAACTTTAACGGTTTTAAAAAAATTGCAATCAAAAACAGACTTTTTAATTTTTCGATGTCCGTCGGAAATTTTCCTTACGCTTAAAATGAATTGAAGAATTACCTCTTCGAGTACTATCGATACTTGATTTCTAAATTTTTCATACTCTACACAAAATTGTACGTTGTTTTCTTCAAATCGAAAATATGTTCACATAAAAAAAATATAATAATAAAAACATCATTGTAAAACTATTACGTTGCTCGCTTCACTTAGAATCTAAAATGTTACTAGAGTAAAAATCGGTTATAACAACGTTGGTAATGCACGACAAATAGGTTATATCAATATTGGTTGATACAATAAATCGGTCGTCACGACTCAAAGTATTATTGGTGCCGGAAAATTCATATAAAATACAGAGTGCCACAAGGTGTTTAATCCCGTTAATAACTTATTTACTAAGTACCTAATTTTATAGAATCTAATTTTAATTAAATTAAAAGAACAAAAATAATTAGGTATTGATACATAAAAGGCTTTAATTTAAATTACATGTGATATAATCTCTGTGTTGTATATGTCATTATATTCTCTGCATAAGGTTTGGCTCTTTGAGGAATTGACAAAGAATCGATGTCGTCTCTGTGTCGGGTGCTAGTATTTTGCATAGAACATTTTTTATTTATTTCAATATGTTTTTTATACTTTTTGTGTCATTTTAACATTTTTAGATTACTCAACTTGTAGACTTGATTCGTCTAAAAATGTTATAAGTAAGTTTATTAATTTATTAATTAATATAAAATATTAATTTTTTAAAAACCATATTGACACAGTATAAATAAAATTGGAAATTCTTATTGATATTGTATAGAATAATTAATTATAATTAACCTTATACATTTTTCATAAAACCAGACTGTCTATTTTTTTTCTTTTGGACGAAAAATAATTTTACTTAGTAATTACAAAGATATATAATACTAAATTAAATAAATAATAGAATCATCTAAAACCGTATTTATTGATTTTAAAAACAAGCTATTTAGAAAAAAAGTTTAAACTAGGACAAACATGGGATCTACCATCTTACAGCTACTATATTATCCTAAATTGTACACATATCTTTACAACAAAGTTTCGGGCAGGACAACATATCGGATAAAAGTGCCACTTATTACCGGCTCCGTCAGTATTATTAATCATTTAATCGTTATAAGAGGTTTCTGTAAACCATATTTATAATATTTCACCGAATATGGTAGTAATATATTTCTAACTAAAACCAAAGTAAAACAATATAATAGTTTTGCTACGAATTAAACTTTGGTCTATCTGTTTTTATTAACAATACAATTAATATATAAACTACGCTACTGTATTATTTATCATTTATAAGAACCGACTACTTTTAATATATTAAAATAATCTATTCTAATAGGTACCTAATAATAATTTGGATACACTGATTCAGGGTGCTTTGAAATAGTAGTTATTAATATAAATATGCATATCTGATGACATATGTAAAAAATAATTTCAAATTGTAATTATTTATTTGCATATAATAATAAAGTTAGTGAAATACCTATATAGTACATAAGTACCTAATAATTTTTAAATGTTTCTTATAAAAATAAGAATAATATAATATTGTGTACAAACATAACATACAATTTGGCGATTTCACTATTTGCAATTGGCAGAGAATGAAAACAAAAGACTTCCAAAGGATTGTACTGAATAATAATAAATTGCTGACCTCGTTAGTAGTTTCAAACGATTTTACATAAATATTTTGTTACTAATAACAAGTTGTAAACGGTATCTCAACATTGACGTTTTAGTGCCTTCTCAATAATATTTCATATTTGTGTAATAAGATGTACCTATATTATAGTATATACACTTACCTATTTTACGGGGAGATATTCGCCGATGACCACGGCAACTGATTTTTACTCGGTTAACACACACCACAGAGTTGGTCGAAATCAAATTCTCAACATCTTTCGGTGTGCAACCAGCTAAGCAAAACGCACACGCACATATACGCACAATACCAGCACTCAGGCGAACACGGGTGTTACGATCTATACCGCAACTGGACGGTGGCGTCGATCTGCGCGATCAGAAATATCATAATATTATTTTTATTATTATTATTATTATTATTATTATTAGTATTATTATATGATCATCAAAATAAAAACAAAAAACAAAACAAAACAAAAATCTCGCCTTACAGAGCCCTACCGACTACCCGGACTACGGTTCTAGCACTGCCGCCCGCAAATGGAGTACAAAATACCCCTTGCTACTCCGCGACCCCCCTCCGACCCCCACCGACCCCAACCCCCGTTATTGGGCGCTGGTAGCGCCCTGGTCCCCAAAGCGGGACTTGCGTGGAAACGCTTGGCGCGGGCAACACGTAAACGACGGCGCGGCGCCCGGCGATCTTCTGAGATTATATAGCCGGGCTACGCGAACACCAAAGCCACAAGGTGGTCGCTCATCGTGCCGTACGTGCAATCCGTCCACGTTGCGACTAAATCCCCCGTCGTATAGGTACCTATCTTTTTGCTCATTTATACTTCTTTTAAGTGCGTGTGTCACTGTGATGATAATAATAATAATAATATACACTACACGGTACTCCAAAGGTTATATGACATTATTTTTCAAGTGTTGAAACGTGAACTCTATTGTTTTAGTTACCTATACACTATATAGTCACAAAATAAATAAAGTGCCAATGGTGCACGGGACGTTATTATAGGAACCTATATGTGACGATGTACATGCACTACGAATAAGACGTAACGATAGACAATTTTCTTTGAACTATATTATTTTATATTTTTCTCCTAATATTGTGCCATAGTCCTAAGAAAATCATCCACCCAACTGCAAGGAAATTCGTTCGTAATATATTTCTGAAATCCTTGTTGTATAGTATGCCCAAAATATATTTACAATTTTACAATACATACTGTTGGTACGCCACTATAAAATACAATAATGTTCAACAATTTATTCTTTATTATTATTTCTTTAAACTAAACAACTTTTCGGTTATTTATTTATATTTGTATTATGGTTTCAGTATGAACTACAAGGTTATTCTATTATTTTAACAGTTTAGGCTTAGATTATTTATATTATACATATATGAAGTGATATTTACATTAGACAACATGGCCATTTATATTATTTATAACTTAATGCATTATAATATGTTTTTAAGCATTTAATTATAATTTCAAACGTCTGAAAATAAATTCATGTTTAATTTTAAATACTATGGAAAACAAAGAACGACTAAAAATCCTGTTTAGAAAGTGTTTTATCATTGCTTTTGGGTTAAATCTTAAAAATAATAATACAATACTAAGTTGGGCCAAGATTGTCAAGAAAAACATGTGCTGAACAACGATCGATTTACAATTTTTTTGAGAAAGTACTTCTTAATATTTTTTTCTGAAAAAAACGATATTTAAATTAAATTAAATTAAAATTTAAGAATAACTCTATAGGAATTGGATGGATAACTGGAGTGAATGTATTTTGATTTAAAAGCACTGTAGATAAGCAAGTATTCTGATTCAAAAAATAAATATGATTGAAGCTTGATACCCATTTAGTTCCATTGTTTTCAAAATGTTAAGTGTTCAGAAGAAATAATTCACTTGAAACTATTTTCAAAATGTATTAAATATAATTATGTGTATATTAGTAGGTATCTTGTATTTAGACTTCTGTTTTTAATACAAAAATGTGTATTAAAACGCTAGCGAAAGCATAAAAACTTTTACCTAACCTAGACGCAATTTATAATCAATAGATAGATATTATTATCGTGACATAAAACAATTGAGACATTTTTACAACCGAAAAATTGAATAACATATTTTGTGAAACACAATATATATGTAGCTGGAGATTAGACTCGAGCATAATATTTAATTTTAATTTTTTACAACTTCAACAATTGTATACCTATCATATCATTATATTTTTTTAATAAATAATGGTTATTATATACTGCAGTTATACAAAATAACTAATCATAATATTCTGTCTTTAAAACAATAAATGAACAGTGTAGATGGATATTACTTTAGCGACTCGAGACAATTTATAACAAAAGACGCTGATATTCGAATGTTTAATGGTTTAAATGTTTAATAGGTATGTCATTGCTAGGTGTGCCATAATAATTAACCCAGTTTTAACAATGGTATGATAATAAAAAAAATAGATTAGTACTAACTCGTAGTATAATGATCAGGGACGTCTGCAAAGATAATCATTTCAGTGGGTCCAACAAATTTAACGAATTTGAAATCTTTTAAATTGGTTTTATTAAGCCTAATCATTAAACATTGCAACAAATAATGAAATCATCATAAATGTTGTCTCATAATTTTTTATTTGGATTTTATTTTATTAATTTATTGGAATACCTTTAGCTTTCTTTTTTCTTATCCCATAATATGAACTATGTGACGAGTTGTAATTATTTAATAATAGTAAAGATATAAAAACATAACTTTTACCCTACTTTTTATATAAAATATATAATAAACTAATCATAGTAACCATTTCATCTATTCGAAAACATGAAACTGTAATAAAATGTTGGATTTAATGAACCTATGTAATGAATATTTACCATACAAACAAACGAAACAGAGTTTTATATAAAATACAATTTCATTAAAATTGTGTTAACATACCTAGATATATCTTATTTTTACTTTAATTAATCTTATAGGCACCTAAACTTATTTAAATTGTATTCACATAATATGTCATAATATTGTCGTACAAACTCTTTATTTATTATTGTTTATTAAATGTGTTATTGACAGTGATATTATTTTTAAACGTTACATTTATGGCGACTCTATTGATTATAATATACGACAACTATAAATTATAATTATAACAACTAGATATTTTTCATAATCATTATATAGGTAATGCAATCGTAAAAATCATAAAAAGAAAATATATAAGTACTAAGTACTTAAGTACTATTGTAACTTTCTTTGCCAATAACATGAGTAAGTACCTACATAATGTACCGGGTGATACTTTTAAAATAAGACCCTCGTTATTTTGAAAACTATTAATATTTTTGAAATTATTTTTCTTACGTAATTTGAAGTCATTACGAATACGTCATTACTATAGTAATAATTATTTTAAATTTTTACTTTTTGGAAAGACAACAAATCGATTTTATTGAAAACGGTAGGTACTTATTGCGTAAATATTCCAATCTTTTTTTAGTGTTTCTCGAGTATACTTATTGAACTTTTGACCCCTCGAAGAACAACAAACTAGATACAATTGTAAACCAGAAACCACCCTCAATATTAAAGATAAAAACATTTTTACTGGCTTAAAAAGTGCCTTCAGACAAAAAATTAATCATCATTGTAAAACCAATAGATTCATCGCTTCGCTCAGAATCTAAAATAACGTAAAAAACTAGAAAATTTATCGGATATTAGTTTTTGACAATAAACATTTTGTTATGACTTATGTTATTGTAATTCAAAAATAAATAATGGTAGATACTATAAATATACACAAATTAAATAATATTTGAAATACAGTCATGACTTTTTTTATATAAGAAACCATATCTGTATATGATACCTACAGTTTTAAAATTCATCAAAATCAAATTTGTAAAAATAATACATACAATTTTTAATCTTAATACCTATGGCTTGACATTTTAATACAAGATTCCAGAAAGTTTTTCTAAGTTAAATTATTTTTTTAAATGCTTAGTGACTTTATGAATGACTGTTTGAATTATTGGGATTTTATATTTCAGATATTCAAACATAGAATAATGATTTATTCTCAAACGATTTTTATTATTTTGTTCTAATTAATAATATTTTTATTTTAAAAACTTGAAACATTCCACCATTTCTTAAATAATAATTATTTTTTAGACGCAATGAAACTCTCAATGTATTGAGACTAATTTTAAGTTATTTTTACCATGAACCGATTCACACCATACTTGGTATATATAATAAAATATGGAAAACATTATTTTTATCTACCATATATAATATGAATATAAAAATTACCAATATAAATGAGGCTGTAAGTATGAATATTACCATCGAACATTACAGTGACCTACTCAATTACGAGGTACATGCCTCATACATAGCTACTCTACTATACAGCAGAGCTTCATCCCTAATTTTTTTTTTTTTTAATTTTACCCACAACATTATTAAAACATTTATTGGTTTTATATCATATCAAAACATCTATATTTTGGAATACTTATAAAATTATCTGTTCAAAGTTTTAAAAAATATGGCGTGTTTCTATGGGTTGCAAAGCACTATCATCGTTCTATAAATTTCTACAATCAACTGGAAACACTTACTTCCATACTAATAAAGCTTAATCAACGGTTTATATAAAAAATATCAGTATAATTTTGTATTATTATTATTATTATTATTTACTGTCTAATTTCATATTGGTTTAGTTGATTTTCAAATTTGAAAAATACCTATTTATTCTAGTACAATATGATTGAATGTGGTCCTATACTACGATAGGTAACTGTTAAACTCTACATTCTCAAAACTATAAACAAGTCACGATAATAACAGATAAGATTAAATCACAACGTAGGAATATTCAATTTGTTTAGGTACGCGTTACACCTAATAAATAAAACAATATATTGTTTTCGCTTTTAAAATATTGTACACCTTGAGTAAAACGCAACCTAGTTTCAGGCACTGTAGTAGTACTCTCCTCTACATTACAATCAATCAACTTTATATTGCAACGAGTGTACGACCGGACACTCGGACACTGTGTTCTTTCTACCGCTGTCGACCTCCGTTGTCGTTTAATGTCGGATCAACGTGCGCAAGTGTGGTTTCGTGTATATTTGTTCAAATTTTTTTTTTTTTTTTAATAATATTTTGTGATATTTCATGGACAATAAACCTGTGGCATAACTGATTTAACAACACCGAAATAATTCAATTGTACCTACTTGCCAAGTAAGTAATTCAAAAATCTATATATTTTTTTATTGATCTTAATTATATCGGCTACGACCTACCTAGGCCATTAATTTTCGTAGTATATTGTTAACAGTACTGTTTATACTTCGACTAGGTTATGTAATTCAATTTTCTATAAGAAGTTAATGATTTTGATATTTTCGATTGAAGGTTAGTTTGTAAATTGTAATGCTTCTACTAATAATATTTAAGTAATTCAAAAAAATAAAATAATTGATAACAATTATTTAACTATTAATTGTAATATAATATAATATTATAGTTAATACAAAATAGTTTGGTGTATACAATTATTGTGATCAGTTAGTTATCATGACATCGAAATTAAATTAATAAAAATCGAAAATGTATCTTTAAGGATAAAACTAAAGTAGAAATATAAGATTTAGGACATAAATTCGTAGAATGATAATTCTTTGAATATGAATTGTACTATAAAATATGTAATGAACTATAAACATAGAGTGTGCAGATAATTTCTTTCTACTATATAACTATAAAAGTACGATAAAAGTCAATATATTTAACTTCTTGAGCTTCAACAAAAGTTAAATAAAGAAGTTTTATTTATTTTGAATTGTATACAAAATTAGAGGACTAAAATCTAGAATAAAAGGTTTTATAGTTAAAATATTTCAGTAGGTATCTAACCAAGCTTCATATCCAAAACAAAATACCTAATAATATAACATAATGCATATATTCTTGCATACCATTATTTAACGACCGATAACATTGTATTACGAGTATTCAGCCCTAGGGAATGAATTACAACATGGCTGGCATTTTGAAGAGAAAAAAAACGATATCGGAGATAATTAAACGATAAGCGTCGAACGGGATACAAGTACTGGTTCTACAGGTTTTTCTATTTCATTCGTGTAACCCATGATCTCGTGCTCATGTGATGAATACATGGCCATAGATAAAAAAAATAATAACAATAAAAATGCAAACGTTTAATATTCAAATATCCACTATTGACAAAAACATCTACCATAGATAAAATCACAAATTAAATGTATGACAAATAAGATAAATATTGAAATAAATAGTAAAATAATTAATTTGTATACAACAAGAATAGTAGGGTCCCTAATTACCTATCAATAACGTAATATACAGTACATTTATAAAGTTAATAAAAAACAAACTTATACCAATATTATTTGGGCGTACAATACTGTCAGATGAATAATGATTTCTTATTTTTATGCATCATATAATAATAATTCATTTAAAAATCTTGCTTCTACTTATAATAATAAGACTAATATATAGGTATTTCAATAAAAATAATAAGATATTACGCTAATTCAAATGCATTTTTATGGTTTATTGAAAAGTTTCAATATATTTATGATAAGTGCCCTTTTTAAAACAGTATTAGAAGACTCTTAAGTACCTACTGAACGTCCATTAATTTCATACCCCAACTTGTGTAGTAACCACAAAGATACAAAATAAAATTTAAACTATAAAGCACATTTTTCATAAATAGGTATGACTTAAAAATGCATGAACAATTTTTTAATAGAATAAAATAATTTAAAATTTTCGTAAATATATGCATATAGGTATACGTTACTAAAATCGTTTTAAAAATAAAAGTTATGGATTAAATCATAAATATATGTAATTTAATAAATAATAAAAAAAAAATATGCAGGTATTCACTTTTAATCTTTATATTTTATAATTATATATATATTATATTTATATAAGTATTTGACGTAATTAAAACATTTTAAAT
The DNA here is from genome assembly GCF_019925205.1 of Metopolophium dirhodum. Classification (NCBI taxonomy): domain Eukaryota; kingdom Metazoa; phylum Arthropoda; class Insecta; order Hemiptera; family Aphididae; genus Metopolophium; species Metopolophium dirhodum. Next base: position 11,281,015 of record NC_083568.1, read on the forward strand.
ACAGGATAACTTTTTTCATTTACTTATCAAAACGTTACAATGTAACTATTCAAAATGTAATACTTTTTTTAACTTTTCTTATTAAAATTACCAGATAGCCAAAAAAACTATAGGATATAATAACATAATATTCCAACCGGATAAATAGGCTATCCCTCAATGAAAAAATAATAGACCTTATTATATATTATAATGAATTATATATTACTTATGTATTTATGTTGAGTAAAAAATAATCAATTTCTAAATATAAATATTGAGGAAAGTTCCATAAAACATTAATTTCACAAGTTAATTCCACCATGGATAACTTGACCGATAAAATCAAATCATTTCATTTTATTTTTCTAGTAAGATTAGTAAGATAAAAATAAGTTTCACATGATAAAAGTAGATATATAACAAGGTGCAGTACTACATAACCACAGTACGAATAAATACATAATACTAATTCCCTTGAACAAGTTCTCAGTATTCATCCAAAGGTTTTAAACGAATTTCATAAAAACAAACAACTTTTATTAAATATCAAATGAAATCCTTTGATCTGCTATTCCAGGTAAATCTCTAAACTATATTGAAAATAAAATTATTTCTTCATATCGTTTTATGATTTTTACTATTATTTATATAATATTTTAATTTTAAACAAATTTTTGACAATTTACCAATATAATAGTACTATTTGCTTATATATATCTACAGATGTACACAGCATGCTAACTCCCAGTTTTTCATTTAATAATGAATTTATTAAAATTCTAATTTTTGGAATTTTTAAGTATGCGTGAGGACTTTAATATTTTCAATTACCTACTTAGATTTTCATACCATTTTAGTAATGTCCCGTGATGATACCAACTTTATTTTCAAATGAGAAACACCCTTTTTTCGTATAAATTGCCACAGGACACTCCTTAAATAGTATAAAAAATAAATAATTGAAAATATGTCACTTAAGTATACTTACAGTTCCTAAATTCTTTATTAATAGAAAAAACGAGTGCATGCAGCTGCAAACAATAAGTTGTGACCCAAACCCAAGTCCCTCAGATTTTTTCAAATTACATGTGTTGTGTTCTATCGTTAACAAGAAAAGTACAAAGTTATATATTATATAACTTAACCAATAACTAATTACCAGTAAATTCGTTGGACACAAATCGTTTACTGCGGAGCATGCTCAGTGCACTCTGTATATTTAATTAATAGGGCTAGGAACCTATTGTGTAATATAAAATAATAAAATGTGCATTTAATTTTATAAAAATATGCTAAAATATTCAATAAATATATGATAAAATATACAATGAATTTAATGATCATTACCAAACCATCATTAGGTAAGGGTAGGGGATGAATTTTAAAATAAATTAAAAAAGTTACTTATGATACGTGACATTAGTTTCGGTAACTAACTCGGTGTCTTACTTTTACTTAAATCAATAGAATTTACAATTTACGATTGTATATTATATGCATTTTTACATCTTTATTTTGTCTATAACAAAATTATGAATTTTATGAAATTTTCATTTTTAGGAACGCAATATTACGTGATATCTATCTTTTTACACTACTTCCGTTAGTGAAATTTACCTGATGTACACTTTTGTGTTTATCTGTAGTCAAAATATAAAATAATATGCATTATAAATATTATAAATGTGCAAAATAAAAAAAAATAGATTACATTTTTTATCATTATGATATGATCCTGCAATCCGTAAACATTACTAACTAAATTTGTAAAATAACACTGCAAAAAATATAACAATGCAAAATCCTCGCCATATGTATAACTGCGCACAATTCTGTTTGAATAATCCAAGTATAGTACTATGGCCACTATGAAAATTAAAAACAAAAAAAAACTTTTCGATCAATAATTTTACATAATATTATAAATTTGTTTATATCTATAACATCTCTGAACACGCATCAAATTACGTATTATTATAATCCGAATTCCATATAATAACATTGACCATAATGAAGTGTCACCGATAGAAATATAGAATGATCCTTCGAACATTTGCATTCAGAGGACGTCATAACCGAATGTTTTGTCACCGTCTTAAAAACGTACTACAACATAGCAAATTTACGTTTTGCAGGACAAATTTTGTGATGTTAGCTTCAATATTAGAGTTAACTAACCCATTATCAGACTTAAAGGCAAGACCATTGCCTGTGTTTGTACCGTCGGTGTTATACGATATTTTACATATTCATAACTTGCTTAAAAATTCAAGCATCGTAAAAAAATAGACAAATGAACACAGATAATGTTTGTACTTATAAGTTTTATAATCAGTCAATTCACTTTAATATTAAAACTAACAACGCAAAATTGGTTCTGCTGGACGTAAATTTTCCATGTTGTACGTCTGTAAGACGGAGACCACATAATATATTATTATGAGGCCACGAGGGTGGACGTCGTCATCATAGTTTGTTTAATACGATTAAATTATATTATAATATATTCATTGAACATTTTCCCAATGCTACCTCCTGTATGTATTATTTTCACATAAAAGATGAAAAATACATCAACATTTAAAATTAATAATGTTCTTTATATTTTAATTCAAGTATGTCACATAATATAATCTAATGATTATATAGTAGGGTACCTACTAATTTATTATTAATGTATACAGTAGATTCGACAAAATTTCTAACAACATTAATAAAAAATACACGTAATGTCGGTTTCAAAACAGAAATCAATAGTGAAAACAATACTACTTTAGTATTCGTATGACAATATAACAACACATGACTGTGTATAACTTTGATTAATTATTAAAATCAGGCGATATAGGTATTACACAATACATACACATTTATACGTTTAAAAATAAGCTGAAAATCTTACCAGCATATGAAGAATAAAAATAAACACAACGATAATAATATAATATAGTCATATAGGCGTGTATCTAACTACCATGCAATACATATTATTATATTCAAATGTTCTCAGTTTATGTAAGATGCATATTTTACGATTGGGTTTTTCGTGCATTTCGGTAGCTGGTAAGTACTGTGGCATAATAATTATTCGATAAAAACATTACAACTAGAGGGCTAATACTACAGACCTTCGTGCAATGATATTTATATATAGATATACTACCCAAGACGTTTCACATATACCTCGAACCATTAAAATTTAAAAAATATTTTTTTAAAAATTAAAAATAATGTGGCCAATGAGTAAAAAATAAATTAATAGTAGGTAATCACTTAAATAATAATATTCCAACCAGATTAATTTGTAAGTTTTGGTGATCACTACAAATTTGACGCTAAGTAAAAATAGAAAATCAAAGTGATACAATCAAAATGAAACTCATAAATATTAAGTCAGGTATTTGAAAATTCAAAATATCACATTCTCCGATCAATTGAATTTATAATTTTATATTACCAATTTAAAATCCTATAGACATCACTACAATATTTTATCAGAGGATTATATTACTTTTTACGATAATATTGATACGTAAATACGCCTGGTATCGACTTGGTCTTATTGATTTCACCAACTTGATATTGATACCAAAGACCAAACAACTGAAGATCAGATTGCACAGTATAAAAATATACTTATAAATGACGTGCTAATATACAACTATTTAAAAACAAAATGAATTAAGTGTATTCAATAAGATTATTATGCTTCAGAAATGTTATTATGAAAAAGTTATTATTTTCTTTAATAAACTTTTCAACTTCTCTTAATTTTCTCAGGAAAAATACAAAACGTTAAACAGCACGACATGTAGGTAATTTTTTTGAACTATAAAGAATATTTAGTAATTAAACGTAAAAAATATAATTACATTATACTATTTTATCAAACCTACTTATTTTAAAACCTAGGTAATCTGAAAAAACAATTTAAGAAAATTGACTAGTAGGTACCCCTAACAATAATATTACGTAGAGAAGTTTGGGTTTTTAAGGTTTAATATTGTTAGAATCAACATCAAACATCAAACGTTATTACTTACTAATTTTATTAGATTCTTAGGTCAGAAAACAATAATTTTAATATTTCAGTTCCAAAAATATCATCATTAATTTTGGAAATTACAAATTGCACGCCTTATTCGATTGTACATTTGGAGTACTCGTTAAACAAAAAAAATAATAATTAAAACACTGCTATATTATCTGAGTACTGCATTACGCATTGTATAATATGTAACATCAATAATTAATTAAGAGCTGTAAATAATTAACAATACCTAAATGTTACTTTTTTCATTCCTTTCATTGAAAAAATATAAAAAAATACAAAAACTGAAATGAAAATTAACTTAAATACACATTCGATTTGAAATGAATTGAACCGATGTAAAAGAAAAAAAATATGAAGAGTATTAAAATCTGCCTAGGTAATTGGTTTTTTAAGCAAATTATTTTTTTTACGAATTTCATTTTAAAATACTAAAAAAAAACTATAATAAGAAACGTATCAAAATCAAACAAAACTAGTGTGTTTTGGTCCAATATTACACATCAAAACACTAATATTATATCTAATAGCCAAACATCTACTAAAACAAACCAGTGTAAACAATTTCCTCTTTTTAGTTATTAAAATAATAATATAGTTTACTAAGTTTGCTTATAATAATTAAATACTAAGTTAAATAGTTTGAAATTTGCATGTTTAAAAACATTTTAATTATATGTGCGAATCATATTTCAGAACAATTTTTACCATTTAGTACAATATAATAACTTTTTTAAAGTAATAAAATAAATTACATTATGAAGATGGTAAATATTTTTAATTTTTAGAATGAACGTCCTTTGTTTAAAATTACGTCGTAAACACCAAGTATGGACTCCAGAAATGACCGAAAACATCAAACATTCAAAGGCGTAAGTTATTCATTTTTTGTATTTAATATTTTCAAATATATAACCAATAGCGTTTAGAGCTTGAGAAAAGAAATACAATTATATTTAATTTTAATACTTTCATTCAAAGTCCTTATTATTCATAAAGTGTAAGTGGTCTCACTGTCTCAGTGTTAAATTTATTTTTCAAAAAATGTATATTTTTAATAAGTATCAAGCTTTTATACTATAACTTCATCGCTACCACTGTGGAAGTATGTTTTGGATGAAAGCTGATGAAAGGCTACCATATGACATTTTAAATAAAATGGCGTGATTGAACCTAACCAGAAATTGTTTGTATTTAATAATGACTATTATTATTTATCATTTTTGTATAACGTTTTAGAAGTGTCATGATTTAATTTTGTTGTGCCAAAAAGTTCTTACTAATATGCATAAAATATTTAATTTATATTTGAATTAATAGTTATATAGTTCTATTTACAGACATAGTTTTAGCAAAATCGTATTATCAAAGGTAATGAATATCTTAATATATTTGCAATGTCCCCATATTGTAGGTACAATGTACATACATAGTATTATTGTTATTGCTTCGAAAAATTGTTTTCAATTTCTTAGATAATATACTACTTATTCTACTATGTCTATATATACTAATATGCGACAGGTCTCATGAAAGTTTCTTATTAAATATATGATTGTAGATATAAGATTCTGTAAGTCTTACAAAAAATAATTAAGGTTTTTATAACATTTTATTAAAAAAAAGCTTATATTTTTAAACAAGTTTTTAATTTACTTTAAAATATTTGTTTTTCCTTCATTTAGTATATAATACATATTATTACCTATAGACATTAGCTTGCCACAATATAATCACTAAATATAATGTAGATGTTGTACTTGTAGCTCTGTATAAATAATACAACTATTGTAGTTCTTTCTTGATTATCCTAGTTAGTATTTATTATTTAATACGATTCACAAAAGATACATACGTTTTAAAATAAAATTAAGTAACTTAGTTGGTTTTGTCAAATAAAATAATATTATTTTCAGAGGTAGGGACCTACATTAATAAAATGTTAGTTGACTAACAAAAATATACTAACTAAAATCTACCATATGGCTACATAACCCTCAACCTTATACTAACAAGTAACATATTATAATATTATATTATATACACAAAACAGATAATATCTGGTTATTAAAAACGTATTTATAATTTGTCTATTATATAAAATTGGTTAAGCAAAAATCGGTAATACAATATATTTTATAGAAAATACAACCAAATAGGTACTACTTTGTTTGTAAAAGCCACCTATGTCGATTATTTTATCTATCTACACACCTAGAATATATACCTATTCATATTCTGACAAATACAATAAAATTATTTTTAATTATAAAATTATTTTCCTGCTCAACTTCAATCATACTTTATGTCGATTGTATATATTATATTATATTATTATGTATAATGTATGTACTAGATATGTAATATATCAATTGTACAATGTAATCACTACAATACATATAGTACCTATACACATTTTCCCAAGACATTTCTTAACAATACATATGTTGGTACTTATTATACACTTGTGCCTAACAAGTTTATTTTTCCACAACAAAACCATTGTGGTTTACCGCAAGTTTTAACGTACACCGCGAACATTTTCATATTAACTTTCGTTGTATTCATATTGATAAAAATGGACAACCAATTTACTTAACTAGTTGTATAACAATAATCATTTTGATCTTATTTATTATTGAGTAGGTACCTATTGATAAAGTGAAAGTGTACCTATGCATAGTATAAGATTTCACGTAAACATCAAAACCAATTTTAATTTTATGAAATAATTTAGACTAGATAAAATATAGGTAAATATATGTATAATATATTATACATAATATAATATATGGCTTTATTCATAAAAAAGTATATTATTTTGACTCATTTAAATCGATACCCCTATCAAATTATTGATGTTAAAAAAAATAATATGCAACATATGCATTTTACCTATATTTTGATAATTTATTATCTATACCTACTATCTACTAGTATTGTTTGACGTTAAAACACGTTCGAAAATTGAATTGAATTATTAATCCATCCAAATAATTAATACAAAATCATTCAGATGAAATTTTTCATGATGGAAAGCCGTATAAGTTCAATCACAATTAACACAATACAATGGAATAATATTGTTAATTAATATCTGAAAACTGTAACAGTTGAATATGCAAAAAAGGATTTAGCAGAACTCTTGAAACTAAAAAAGGTTGAGTGTTTGCTCATATGTTTTATATAGTTTATCAACAAACACTAAATTACTACAATATTAGTTACTAACATTTTAATTATTTAAAATCTTTTGATAGAACCGGCATGACATTTATTTCGATTACTACAGATGAATGCTCAAAATAATTGATAACACAATCTAATATTACAAGACCTAGTTATAAAGTAAATATGATTAGGCAATAATTTATCAACCAAGTTCTAGTTTTTATATAATAAATATAAACTGTTAATAAATTAATAATTTATGATAATTATATGTATGTATATTAAATGGTTATTTATTTATAAAAATATTGTAAGAAAAATGTTGTAATAGTAAATTAGGTAGTATAAATTAACTATGATAATGATATATTATACAGCCATAGTTATAATTTGCAATGAAAAATATGATCAAGGTAGTCTTCTAGTAACTTTTTGATAACACTAAAACATTATAGCCTATATATTATAGGTACCTAAAACCTAATCTACACAAAAACCAGATTTTCAGGTAAGAACTGGATACGATAAAATACAAATATTGTATTTCATTAATACAATTTATAAAATTTGACTAAATTTTAATAATATTCTTAAAATTTTAAAATGACATATTTTTATTCGGAAATAATTTAAAATTTAAAAACCAAGAGAAATATTTAATTTGGTTTGATAAAAAACAGTTGTTGAGGTTATAAAAAAAACACAATAATTATTACCATCACGCTATTATCCTTCGCCGAAGAGATGAAAGCAAGAAGAGTATCCAACACTCAGTCTCTGCATCCTTCACGGCCTTTTTTTAAAAATGTAGATTAACATTACTGAGTATTCATAATATAATATTCAATAATAATTAATGTATTTTATATATAATATTATAATCAGTGGGTTTTTTCTACATCAAGTAATATCAATATAATCTTTAATTTACCTTCAAAACATAAATCTCGAAAAACAATAAAACTATTATAATAATTCAAATAACATTGTTTCAATTTTACGACTTGTTATTACGTTGTTATTAAAATTATAGGATAATATTATATTATGTTGAATATTGTATTGTGTATATTTTTGCTCTATAATATTATAATACTACTATTAACATTTACAAGGCACCGGATTGCAACACAACATACACATATGTAGATAGACAAATTAAATAGAAGAACGTTGAGTAAATAATAAAGGAGCTTAGTAAAAACTAAAATTCAATGTTTATATTTAACTTAAATAGCTAATATTGATAAAATAAAAACTAGGTAACTCAATTCTGCTGTATAGTATATACCCATTACTCATTAAATAGGTCCCTGTAATGGAAAATGGAATCAATGTATAGGAAAAACGATTCAGAGCAAAAACGATAGGCAGTAGCCAGAGTGTATCAGGCTCCATTTCTAATGATAATTTATATTATTTCTACATTACTCTTAGTAATTTCTAAATCTAAAAGATAGAACAAATTTAACAAAAACTTATAAAAGTCAGAACTGATGTATCATAAAGTGGAGTAAATAACTTTTAAATATTTTGTATATTTATCTGTATAAAGAAAATTATAATATAAGCAATGGGAAAAAATTTGAAATCTCTGTGAGTTAGGAACAATATATAATTAGTTGGACGGAGTGGCCGAGCGGACTAAGGCGTCAGCTGCGACACAGTCGACCCGAGTTCGATTCCTTGGCCATGGGCGGCATTTTTCTTCGGACAAGTCACGGTGTCCGGAGAACAAGTGCCGCCATCCCGCACCCAGGCATGGCAGATACCTACGGGTGCCCACTTGAAAATCTGCCAAAACTACATACACGTGTTTACCAACCAACAGTATCTTCCCCTACAAATAAAACAAACAAACAGCTAATGGCCATAGTTGCCGAGCTTAATAAACAATTAAAAAAAATATATATATATACCTATATATATAATTATAATTAGGTACATCAAAATATCTAACATCGTTTGAAGAAAAATTGCTACCTATTTTTGTTTAAACATATAGTTGCATCAACATTTCATCTTTAAATGATAAAAAAAAATATTCTGCGTTATATATTTTTGAAGGTTACCAGCATAACTTAAAATAAATAGAAATTTCCAAAAATCTATAAATAAGAGCCAAATTTATTTCAATTATAGAAAATTTTATTGAATCAGAATTACAGAAAAAAACTATACATTTTTTCAAAAACCCTTTGCATTAATATTTCACTATTTTTTGTAAATAAGAAAAGTATCTACTTTCGATTATAGTTATAGACTAATTAGATAAAATTTGATATCAGGAACCATCCTTAATTGAGCAAATTTTTCTGCTCCGAATAAAAATAATTTATAAGCTAGCATAATTAAGAATTAATATAAATACGAGTTAATTAAATTTACACGTATTTGGTATTTCACCATAATATATTACATTGTTGCAACTTGCAAAGTAACACCAGGCCACTTGGGTAAGGTATATCTTTATTTTAAATTATTCTAGCTGTAAATTAATTTGTATAATTGTGCATTTTATGAATACCCGTTCTACATATCGTATAGTACTATAGTCGGAAAACAACTTACGACATTGTGGAAGAAATAACAGCATGCTTAGCTCTGCTCAGAATCATTTAAATGGTTATTTACTATCATAACAAACCAATAATCACTATCCCAAGCCTAGATAAGCGAAGCGAAACGAACACCGGGTTCCTATTTATTCTGTAACTGATTTTTTGCTTATTATAAATTTTACATAATATTAAGTATTACATAGGTGCTAATATTATATAATTAATGTGTATGAAAATAAATTATTTATACCTCAATTAATATATAGGTGCTTAATATTATGATTTTGTTATTATGTAAATGCATTTTATAACAGTATAATAATAATAATATATAATAGGTATAACAATAACGAATAACCAACAACAACATCCTGGGAGCAACACTGCTCCAACTTATTATTATAATGGGTATCGTAATAAATTATTTTGAAATTGTAAATTGTTTGTATGTTTTAAAATTCTCATAAATTGCTTCAAAATTAAAACATTATTAAAAACCTACATAGTGCCCAAAATACTAACATTTAAATTTGATAGTATAATATCAATTCACTCCAATACTAAAAATTACAGAGTAAAATGGATTCTTCTTAACGTACAATTTAATATGCTATGCACTTGTATGACGGAGACAACACGCGCGGCTGCGACGTCCTCTTTAACCACAGTCGTATGTCGGTTGACCAAAATTTATTTTCTTATAAAAATGTCTTTCCAGACTCAAAAATTGTAACAATTAATGGCTTTTAATTTTTATAACAAACTTAAAACAAATTATATTTGAGTATAAAATGAATGTGGCAGTCCCGTATCAGCGGTATATTCAAACAGCTGTATATTATAATTAAATATAGTGAAAGGATTTTTGTTGGGAAGCCTAATTATACTGTATTAGTAGTATTGATTTGGAAACCGAATAGAAGAAACATAAATGAAAAAAAAACAATAGAATAAATTCAATGAAAAAGAGAATAATTGGTCATCGATATTGTATAATATGTGTTGTGGTAACTAACTAATGACAATCGATGTTTTATTTCATTTTAAAAATATGTTCAGTCGTTGTATTAACGTATAAAAAAAATCAGCATGAAGCCATTCACAAAACCGGTTGAGTTTACCGTTGTAGGTACATATTATGTATAATCTTGATTATCATACAACCTTCTCGAATATTTCACACATACCCTTTGCCTTATCATAAGAGGGGAGTGACCCATTAACCTTGTTATAACATCCGTTTCCTCTATGCGGTTAGGTTGGGATTAATCAATTCTATTGCCATTTCATCTGCGATTTTTTCGACAAAAATATTTAAAAATAATATTATCTTTGGAATTTTAAATGTTATCTACTATTTGATTAATTGTTTATTTTATTATTTTGTAACATGCTAGAATTTTCTACTATTGTATAATAGTATAATACCATAAATAATAATTATTTAATGATATTAAAATAATGTACTTACATTATTGTAAAATATGATTTAGGATTTCAGATAAAGACTGTAGTATATAATACAAATAGATATTTTTTCTATAGTGCAAATTAAACGCATCATCTCTATAAAAACCGTAGTATACTAAAATTATTTTATCGATGATTAACGAATTTATATTACAAATACAAATTTCTATTTATATATAAGTATATTATTTTTGAATTGTCCGTGACTATAATATGAAATAATGTTGTAACATCCAATCTATACTTCAATTAACGTGGGCAAATAAATTCACAATCCATTAGTTTCAAGTTAATGGATTCTTTGATCGTATCCATGAAAATTTATCATCCAAGTTGTTCAAGATTTCTGTGTGTTATTAAACATACCCTGTCATTGAGGGGAAATAATGCAACCTATCCAATAGTCACCCACTCAGTTATTCTTAGTATCGGTCAGGTATTCTTCCTTTATCGCGTGTAATTACTAATGAACACAGAACAACTTCACCAACGAAGGTGTGTCGGTAGAATTTTTTAAAAAAATATACACAAATATATTTAAACTATTTTTTAGTCTTGGCTGTTTAGTTTTTCTTTATTTCTATATATTTTTTTTTCTTGAATATATGGGAATATGGGATTATTGGTATTTATTTTATTTTTTTAATGTTAGAAACTAAAAAGGACAGACATGAATACATGAAACATTGACTGACATAATATACCGTGTATTTTTCTTACCAAGGTATGTATAAAATAATAAGTACCTCAAGCACAAAGCACAAAATGCACGAGTTGTTCCTCCCTGCAAGCAGTTCATCAGAACATAAGAAATGGTGCACTTATAATAATTATTTTGAATGCTATGATAAATCATTGTATTTGAAAAACTATTCTGAGCGCGGCTTGGTTTACCTATTATGTATACATTTAAAGCTACATTCATTATTAAAAATTGACTAAAGAAAATATCATTCTTCAATCTTCAGCTATTAATTAAATATATAAATTTCAATATTTGTATACGTACACCTATAACAAATTACAATAAACTATGATTAATTTTTAAATCAATAAGAAATGTTCAAAAAGCAATATAAATTGTATTTTTATACAAATGATATTTTGCATACATTTATTTGTTTAAATTCTAGTTTAAATTATTTAATTATTGATTATTTAAATATCTAACTAGTAACAGTATTAAATTGTATTTGGAATCGTATAATTAAATCCGTGTTTAATTTTGTACCTATGTAAATTTAAAAACAATAACCAGATAAAGTGTACTCTTGATTGAATTAAACTATATGTTTAATGGTATAATAACTAATAACTATTAACTAGTAGGCAATACTAATATTAATAATACGTACTTAATACCTAACTATTTGTCCACAAACAAGCTCACTTACCAAATGTATTAAAATATTATTCAGTGTATTTTAATTTAAATGTTGCATATAATAATGGACAGAGTTTTTTTTTAATTTAAACATAATAGGTACCTACATAATGGTAAATAATTGAATGATACTCGAATTTCTTTTTATTTGTTTCCGTAAACAACATTTTGTTATACCAGCATAATATATTATAAACTTAATTTGTATTATTTACGTTATTTAAAGATGTAATATTTGAATTACTATAGTGAAATAAAAAAAATATAGTTAAATGAAAAAAATATTTTTTTTTAATAATTATTTTTTGTAGGTATATGTTATAAGATAATTTTTCTAAATTTACTCGAACATAAAATAATTTACTGCATAAGTTAGTTTATTTCTAAATATTTTTTGTATTTTGGACGCATAAAAGTCTGTTAAAATATATTATCTCCAACTAAATATGTATACGTATAAATATGAATTTTCTAATTACCAAAATAATTAAATAAATTACATGTAAATAAGAACATGATATCTACTGCTTGAATAAATATGTAATATTTAAATTGGATAATGTTAGCATGATTGAATAAGTTTGTAATGCCCGTATGCATCAATGTATGTGTCACATTAGTAATATAATATAAATGATAAATGGCTCAAGAGTAAATTTTCTTTCTGTTTTAAAATATAATTTAAACATTTCACCGTATACAGATGAATAATGATGATATTAGATATTAAGGACATATACTGAAATACGTTTACTATTGAATGGTAAACAGAATGGTTGTGTTCCCAATACTCTATACAGATAGAGAGTGTATAAAACATTCTTAGGTATGTTCAGATATCTAATATGTATAAGTACCTACTAGTATATTATATTATACTGTGATGCTGCTTCTTTACATTCGTTCAAAATATTATTAACCTTTCTCTATAAAATATAAATGTTGAATCAATGTTTAATAAACTCAAACTTAAATTCACCTACTAACATAATATTATATCAGTCAGTAATATAATCTAAATTAATAATACACACTATTTGTTTTATTTACAATTTTAAACTTAATCAGTATTTATTAGCTTTAAAATACACATTAAGTTCCTTTTATAACGTCTCATGTCCGTATGCATAGTCAATTTATGTGACTATGCATACGGGCATCAAATAACTAATATATGATGTAAAAATAAATAAGTTTTAAATACAAATATACTATATAGCGGTAAAGTAGACCCGTTTGTGCTAAGAAATATGCTGAAATAGTCAAATTGAATCAAAGTTTTTTTTTTAACATATATGTTATGCAGGCGGAGGTGAAAGATGAGGCTAAGCTCTCCCCCAAAAATATTTCATAAATACTCAGAAAATACAAAATGTGCTTGTCTCATAAAATAAGAGTTTAATTAGGTATAAAAATATATATCTGTCCTAAAATTTTACTTGGCTAGGTATTTTAAACAAATACAAAGTGTTATTACAAACTTGTTATTTATTCGTTAATAATACTATATTATTATTACGTGTATGTGTGTACATATATATATAATATATATTAATATAATATTTGGTACTGATGTACTTTGAATATATCTGATAGAATAAAAATACTTTAAAATGTAATGTCTATGACATCCCAAGACACTCTTTCAAGTGGTCCACTTAAAATCATTTCCTAACCTACATGCAATGAATAATCTTTTTTTTTAATTAAAAAGATGCTATACATTTTTATCCTAGCGACCTAGCCTAATACAATACATTGGTCACTTGTTTTTCAAACATTGCATACCATCATACGTATACCTATAGATGCATATATAAAAATCACAATTGTCTGCATTGTGTTTGGTAAGCACCAAGTAAAATCGATCCTGGGATGGCGAGCCTGTGGGGCCATGGTGGGAGGAGCTCACGGATCATTGACATTGTTTCGTTGCTGCCTGTTGGTTTTAATGGTTGCGGTACGGATGAATGCAAGGAAAAAGGGGAATAATAAGTAAAAAGGATGGAGAAACGACGATGACGATGAAACGTATGTACATAATAATATTAATAATAATAAAAGATCATGATACAGAGTATGAACTGGCATGTACACACAAAGTGCATCTCCTTGTTCTTTATTTAGAATGATCCTAAATTCATCATAAACCAAATAGTCTTGGCACAAGTATAAAAAAAATCCCTATTTACTATAAAAACTAGCAAACCATTTTTTTTATTCATAAATTATCCTATAGCTGGCTAAAATATATTGAAATATTATTCAAGCAATATATTACTAATATTGACAGATAGTAATTAACATAGTTATAAATTATAATACTTATAATAATGTAGGTAACCGATAAGTTATAACTCTAATAATGAATATACATTAAAAATGATTTTAGTTTCTTACTAAATGTTATTGATGTTTTAAGACTATTATTTTTGGAATACTACAATTTTCAATATTAGCTATAAATATATGAATTAATAATAGGTAGTACGCCTAATATCTCCATTTTATTCCCTGCTACTTTATAAAGAAAGATAAAATATAATCACCTATATATTATGAAAAAACTTTATAATTTATTATAATGATAAAGAAAATCATGAATTAAAAATATATTATGTACATAGTACGTTTACTAATAATACTTTATACCTTCCTATATATGTTTTAAAAATACAATATTATAAGCAAAACTTCGTGACACCGGTTTTTATTTGAAATATCGATGATAGGTCGATGAAATGAATATATTATCACGACGTGTGAGTTATCCCTAAGTCTTTACTCTTTAGTCTTTGCCAATAAAACAAAATTGTTGACCTACTCGTATACATAAAACTAAACAAATCTTCATGTTATTATCATAATGTTTATAATTTAACGCTGTCAATAATTATAGCTTCGCACAATTGCTTATATAACTGAAAATCTTATAAATTGTTGACCCTCTTTCTTAATGCACAAAACACATAAGGTAGTGGCGTAATTTCGGTAAAATAACTGTTGTTGCTGAACCTTTATAATACTTCTTCATATAAACCCGTTGAAAAAAATACTTTCACTAGGTAGTGTATGTTTAAAAAATGTTTGAAATAATACGTGTGCTAATTTTAAAACTAGGAGTGCTAATCATCCTCGAGACCCTCCTTTTATCTGAAAATATAGCCCTTAGGTAAATTACATGAAACTTCTAAGCTGTGTTTTCTTTATGTGTTTATTTAAACTGAGGGATAACTGTAGGTACCTGCCTAGTAATATTAGTACTTTTCGAGTTTTATACGGTACGACCTATGCATCAATTATTAATACAACTCAGATTGAGATACCGATTGTGATAGCTTTTAGAATTTTTAGTACATTATCAATAAAATGTCTATGGAACAGCATATGCAAATTCACCATATTTTTTTTCATTTTCAGTAAATCTAGCTCAATTTAAAATCTTTTTTTTTAAATTCATAGTTATCATATTCAAATTTTAAACACAATACGGGACTCGTATATAATAATATATATTGCTAATATATATGCTCATTATATGATATGTAGTTCGCTGTATGGTATCAGTTAAACTGTTTTGACCTGTAGAGGAGTAAAAATGCCTTACTTAATCACTTAAAAAATATATATATTATATTTAATCATTTATGTTGATGCGATATTAAAAATTCCATCAGAGTAGAGTGTTCACGGCATCTACGTGTCTACACTGATGATACGTACTAGTGATGTAAACTATAAGCCATATTATTATGCTTTCCCAAATAAATATCTCCGGAAATCCAAGTGTAAATTACTGTTTCCACCTATCGTCGAATCGAGATATGTTGTATTCCTATAGGTATAATAATATACACACTATATATACTATATATAACTACTCTCCATCCGCCGCCGTTACGGACCATCGCAGCAACTTAGCGTTGCTAAACAACCGACGCCTAACACTTGAAACGATCTCGTAAAATACCGTTTTACTGTTCGAACCCAATACGTTTATACCTACCTACCATCTCCATTTTTGTGGCCGTCTATCTGTTATTAATACATGTACATGTATATTGTTACAATAAACACAGACTTAATATCTGGGAGTCTGTCAGAAGAAATCTGTTTCTTATAGGTAATCATAATATGTCACGAATATTTTAGAATGTATGTCACGTATAAATTAGCTATTATACCTACACGTATTTACAGTGTAGATTTGTATTATTAAAATTATTAATAAGTAGGGTTCGGAATTTGTTACCCTATAAATAAACATTTATGCATTAAAACCTTGAAATACAACTTTTAAATTTGGATTTACGTAGGTATAAAATTCCATAAAACATATAAATGTACATAAAATAAAAAAAAATTCCGTAAAATCCAAAACATAAAAAATTGATTTGTTCCAAAATGAGCATTGTATTTCCAAAGGAAAGTAGTGCATTATAATCTAATTATAAATAAATAAATGGGATAAAAAATATGCCAAAATACCCATTAATATTATTCAAATATTCAAAAATTAAACATTCAAATATAACCACTTGTTTTTAAGAATATACATTTTTAATGTGTAAATATGATATCTATCAACTTATTATTTTTTAAAAAACTATACCTTTTCCTAATTGGTCTTATGCTCAAGACATTTTATAATTCTGTTGATTAATATTAAATGATAAATAATGGTGATTATCAGATATTAAATTGTTAAAAATAAAATATTATTTAAAATAACCACAAACAGTAATTAAAATTGAAATGACTTAAATCAAATCGAACTTTAGTGAGATCAGTTGAAAAATAAATTAATGAAAAGTACTTACCTACGTAGAAAAACGTGTTCAGAATTTGTTCAACAATAATTATTCAACCACGATTTCATGACTATATTATTACAACTAACGCTTAAATTACACTTTTCAAGTAGTTTCAACTTTTATTTCCAACGTAAATGCATAATTTCATCCAATCAATGAGATCTGCAATAATTACATAAATTACCAAATGTATACAATCTATATTTTTCTGATGTATCTAGAGTATAATTAATATGTATTCAAATTAAACCATAAAAAATTATTTAGTGATAACTTATATGTCAAACTTATTATAACTACCTAGTCTTTTAAATTATATTTTTATGCATACGTCATATACTGCCTCATACCCATGCCTAAGTATAAAAGCAATAATAATTATTGCGTTGAAATTTAACTTATTATAGAGATAACAACTACGTACAAAATATACTTCATTTACCCGTACAGGTACACATTAAACATTATTTATGTTTTATTGATGAAATTATTTTATTCAAAATTTAAAATATTAATACGACATTTTAAAACAATTATTTGGATGTTAACAATATTTGGAGATCATAGAAGGAACCTGAATAGTTTTTAAGAAATATTACGATACCATATGAAGAAGCTGTTAGGTTAGGTATACTTCACAATTTAAATGTTGGGTAGGTCACTATTTTTGATGAATAAATCATAAATAATATAATATATGACGTGAAGTAGATATTAATAAATATAGCATGAATACCAGTGAATAATGTTGTTAAACCATACACCTAAAGTGGCTAAACTTGTAATTTTTTTTATTATTATTGACTATTGTTATCTCATAATGTAAACTATGGATTTAAAATTTAAAAGGATGTCATCGTAGTATAATATGTCTTATCTCTGACCCAAGTAGGTACAAGATAATATTATAGTAAATTTGTATTCAGACAAACCAATTTCGTCTTGTTAGCTTTTCTATTAGAGTGATCATTAAATCGGCAATTTATCAAACTTAAAGTTAAGAAAATGATCTGTAATGACTAATGATTGTACGTTGACTTTTAAACATTTTTAAATTGTAATATTTTACGAACTTATAATTTGCATGAAAATTGAAATATCGATAAAAACCAATGTATAAACCCAGGCAATGTTCGTAACTTTAAGTTTGATAATACGTAAATTCACTATAATATCAAAGATAACAACACAAGATTGGTTCTGCTGAACGCTAATTTGTCACGTTGCGCGTGGATGTGAGAGAGAGAAAACAAAATAAAGTACACACTACACTGTCACACTGACATCTTCAACCCAAGTTTGGGTTTCAAAAAAAAAGTTTGTTTATTGTTGTAACCAGTTTTTCAAAACAAAATTTAGCAGGATTATTGATATTTAGTAGGATCAAACATGTTTATGGTGCCTACTGCCTATAAGGCTATGAACTCGGGAAATAAATTTATATTAAATGTATAAGTTTACCAATGCTATAATAAATAATATTATGTTACCACATTAAGTGTAGAACTTAAACATGAATGTTTTTATATTATTTTCTTTTTTGTGTTTCATTTCTATTTCGATAATGATTGATCAGGATTAAAACCTATGCACGAATGCACGTTCCATGACCCACGTAGTATTTTTGGTTTCTATATTATCTATTTCTCATACTTACACATTTTCTCTTTGGCTATAATATGTATATAATACATATAGTACCTATTTACTATATATTATATTTATGACTGTAATATAAACACACCGTCTATATTATTATTACGTGTAGGAAGTTTTGGTGCTGACCTCAAATGAGGACGACCGTCTCGAAAAAGGATCAACGCACTTACTGATCGTGCCAGGGCGATCGTGTAGACCAAGTTCATCCAAGGTCACGCTAAGGCGGCAACTACTCTACTAGAAGATTGTTTTGATTTTCTGTTGAGTCACTAATGGACCCACATGCAGTATACACGCACGTACATACACACACACACGGTGTTCACATTTCATATAACACACAATACATACACAATTTAGTATTCAGTACTATGGATTATGGATAAAAATAAAATCAGCTCTAGAGGATAGGCTACCGTGTATTTCTAACGCAAAAAAAAATTATAATAATTATTGTATAAGCGTGAATAAAATATTATACCTAACCAATATAGGAATTAAACGAATTAAAATACTAGGTCTAGTAAAATAATATCATAAGCAGGTAGGTTCCTACTATAAATCAATTTTTGCCCGAGTATTTATAGTACCTATTAAAATTCTAAATAATTATCATTGTAACCAAATCAAAATTGATTTCTTTCCCGGAGGAATAATTATCAATATATCAAATTATTTTTAAAAACATTTGATTGTTTATTTTAGAATTTTTTGAACTTTTTACTATGTATAATCACATAATATACTTATTATTCTTTATATCGTTGATATTATTTTAATTCAATATTATAAACACCAATATTTAAGAAGGAATAATGAAAAATATATTTTAAACTTAGTCTTATTTATCAATAATTATCATACATGGCAGCGTCATTCCATATTCTGAAGTTTATTGTGCAATCCTTGTTTTTAATACATGTGTATATAGTCAAATGTAGCCTATGTACGCATTCATTCGTGCGATTACGCAGCGGATAGCATATACAATTGTCGAATTATATCTATAGACTATAGAATATAGGTAGTCTGTTCTACTCGTACAATTTATTTTGAGTATCTCCAGCTGGGTTACTGGTATAATTCTAAATACATAATGCATTCAATGATAATTTAAATATTTATCAATGATAATATAAGGGGGTACCTAAACTATAGTAAATAATTCAAAATATTATGAGGTATGAATTATTAATATAAATTATAATAACTATTTAGTATTTACTATGGAAATTTTAAAATAATATTAATTGAGTTTAAAACAACCAGAGGATCAATCATCTACACACCAAGTTATTGTTATTCTTATTCTATACAAGTAAATTAAATTATAAATATTTAATATAACTTTAAATTATGTCTTATTCATACGATTCGTATAATTTACAAATTACTCAACTAGAACTAACGTAACGTTTAATACGTAGAAAACCAGAGGAAAACAACTGATATTATAATCTAAGTTCCTATATAATAATATTATCATTGCACAAAATTCGATAATTTTTTTTATTGACAGGAAAAAATTAGATCTTAAAAATGTAAATCATTTATTGTATATTTTAATATTAGAAAATAATAATTTGTAGATAGGTAATTACCTACAGTTGAGAGATAGGTTTAATACAAGTTGGTTTAGAATAATTATTATAGTATATACCAACAAACTTATATTAATAATATATCAATAATTATTATATGTATCTGAATCAGAGGAAATTCGAGTAAAAAGGTTTAGCTATCTGATGTAGACATGTAGTGATATAGGAGCGTACATTTGAGTGAATAATTGTATTAAAATCAGGAGGCAATTAGAGAAACCTTTAAAAAAAAAAAATATGGGAATAAATTGAGGGTCAGACCCTTCGCTGTTAATTATTAGGATTCAAGTGTACCCAAATTATTATTGCGTTTGACTGTTTTAAATTTAATATTTGACAGAATTGCATGATTTTAGTCAGTCTTTAATTAGTTCTTTTAATATGTGTGTATAGGTACTGTTATTTATAAAGGATGCTGCGCCGGATGTTATAATATGAAATATAAATTTGTTGTTTATAGTTAGAATTGTTCAAATAAGTGCGTGGAATAGGGAAAGATAATATAGCAGCAAATGCGTTTGGTAAAGAATATAATTATGTATTACGTAGTTAATCAAGTTGAATAGGTACTCTGCAATTTCTGGGAATCATAGCTGATATTATAATGACTTGAGAGATCAATTATTCTAATAGACGACGAATACAATTACATTTTAAGTAGAGTAGGTATGATAATATGATTTTATAATTTTCGATGAATAATCGAGTTGGCACAAAACGACGCGACAACTACGCGCGATTTCACTTCATACATGACATAGGTACACACGTTTGGCCGAGAGAAATATCGCATACTGACCATGGAGTAATGGAGTATTATACTATACTAAAATATATACTCTATAGTACTGACGCTATTATGGCTTGTGCCCGAAAACCATCCATAGACGCGACCTGTACTGGTCGAACAAAAAAAGAAAAATATGGCACTTATATAATCCAAAGACATAACTCCGAGTTTTATACCAATCTCTTACCATGTCATAGTGGATACCTCGGTATAATAACTAACACGTATAAAATACAGAGTGCCGAGAGCTTACTCCACACGCTGGGTTATTTAAGTATACAATATATTATTTTATATTATGATGTATTTTAAATTACTATATTTTTTACTACAAAGATGGGTACATCTAAATGGGTTAACCTAAAATGATTATTATTTAGTATAGTTTCATTAGTTTTAATATAGTCTTGACCAACAGATATAATATATACATACATTTAATATGCTTTGGTTTTTGTACAGATATAATACCTGTAACCTATACTATACAAACATATAGAACTCCATAACAATAAACAACCACAAATAAAAATAAGAATAAAAATGTTTATAAACCCACAAAAAAGAGAAGCAATAATATTGATATATTATAGACATTTATTATATACAATTTCGAAATACCTACAGTAAATGCCATATATTTTAATATTGCATGTTAAAAATATATATATATTATAATTTAAAATAAATAATAATCAAGTCATAATAGTGTTGGTAGAGTTCCCCCACGAACCAGTAAATACAAAAGCATATTATAATATTATGTACATCCTACCTTGATTCGTTATTTATTACGGCAGGAATCATCGGAAACGTGAAAATGGTTCAGCCATTTTAGTTCGAATGTGAGAATTCCATAAAATATACTCTGACACCTACAATATTATTGTGACTGAAAAACTCATACGAATTCAAGTAGTCATTCAATCATTTTCAAAAGACTGACCACCGTCCACTACGGAAAAAGAAATTTGATGTAGAGTCACCCACAGCTGCGGCAGGGACGATTGAAATGCACTGTACCGGATTTCAAATTAGTATGGAATTTGATACTGGCGTGGAAATTTGAATGATCGGAAAAACGTTTCAGAAAATCTCGGTGATTCCGTGAATGTCAATTCAATGAGGATGCCAGATCCACGCAAAGAAAAAAATACAGTAGAGTTTTTGAAAAAAAAAATGTATAATATCTTTGCATTTTTGTAATAAATTAATCCTAATAAATAGCTTATTTCTTTTGGTTTACTTGATAATATATGTTTTTTTTTTCGAGAAAGGATTAACTGTGTATATAAACTAGTAAGTATTTTAATTTTTAATTTATTAAAATTAATTTGAAAGTAAACTGTTATTAAATAAAATATTAGTTTTGTATAACAACTCAAATTTAATATAGTAATTAGTAAGTACAAGCAAGTACACTGTACTTATTACATATCTTGTAGCATGTAGGTCCTGTAACAATATTAGTTACTAATTACTTTATATTATAAATAAGTGGAACAATGACTCGGATGTTGTAGTTTCACTCATATCAACTCATATTCGTCTAGTGGGAATAAATTCTGGTTTAGATAGATCATTTTGTCGAATGTAAAAGAGATATTTTACCTTTTATAATATATAAACTAAAAACGATTTATCATCTTATTCTAAAAATGATTTTGACAGACAGCGAAGTGGTTGTGAATTTTCAGTTCTTACAATCCATAAGTAAGTATAGTTATTATTTAACAAAAAATAAATAATAGTGGCAATGTACTAAAATTAAAAAAATACTTTAATTTATGTGTATCAACAACAGAAACAAAAATAACTATAAAACTATACATAAAAACAATCAACGATATAAAAATTAAATATAATATTTTAATGCTAACAGAAAAAATTAAACCTCACTCTACAAAATATATAAGAATAGTAAGTAGGTTAAGACTTATATCTATAAGTATAGTATAATTTGTAGGTACCTAACTCCTAAGTTAATTATATTCATTGATTGAAGTGTCATCGTCAGCTTGTCTTAAATCAATTTTACAACTACTGCAGGGTATGCCCATAACCATTGGCGCACACCCGAGGGTTCAAGAGGTAAATTGGTTGAAATAAACATAAAAATTAATATCCAGAAAATTGAAAAATATTTATTATTTAAACGTGATTTTTAGCGTTTTTGTATGTAAATAAAAACAAAAACACCTGATGTTAAGAGTTTTACTATGCCTGAACTCAGATTTTACTGGTAGAGTGGGTGGATAATTAGATACTAATATTTTGGACATCCTTGTGAAATATGTACCGCGTGCCACTGCACATTGCAAGATATTTATTGATAGTAATTATACATGTTATAGTTTGATATGTTTTATATGTTGTATATTATATTTATTAATATTTATAAGATATTATAACATACCTACCTACACTTACTAATGAATTCATTAAACTGTATTTCTAAAAATTATTGACATAACTAGGATTCATTTCAACGGTTATTTTTACAGTTACTAACCTTTAATATCTTTAGTGTACCCCTACCAAAACATTGAGGGTATGGTTAATTTATTCGAGCAAATACTTTTTTAATAATTAGCTATAAATAATAATAATGATAATATATAATAATAAACGGTAATTCGATACACATGACCAAGCATCAACAACATAATAAAAGCAATTATTTACATTGATCTGAAAGGGAAAATATAACTATCTATCGATACCTAGTCCTATCGACAGTTACTATTATCGATCATTAAACATTCTCATGAATGGCAGCATATAAATAAATTCGATAGGTACAACTGTCATAATGTCCTTTGTGAATCGGCTGGTTATGTATTAATCATACATTGGATTGGGAATACCCGAAATCCGAATACGTATAAACAAGAATAAAGTTTGTATTTACTTGAAATTGTGAAGCCGTCTTCTTCGAAAATTTCTTCTTCGGAACTTTAGTAGGTAAGTCACACAAAATAAATTTTTTACCCTTTCACTGTTGTGAACGTGTATACACGTCAGCGCAAAGCACCTTCTGTGTGCTTTAGACGTGTATAAGTCTTATAATATCTATGGTGTTACTCTAAAATGGTGTATACTCGTTTTTATCGATTTAAATTATTTGAAACGCCATGGAAGAATAAATGTCGTAATGGATCATGTACTTTTGAACTGTTTATCTTATGGAAGAAAAATCAAAAGTTTTAGTCCAAAATGTTTTTTCTTTTTTCACTTCAGTTTCGTTGAGCATAGATCTATCCTAATAGGGTATAAAAACCATTTAAATAATTAATGAAATCAAGTCAGCAAACAGCAGGTGCTTCAGATTTTTGTGGTCAACAGTGAAAGGGTCCCTTTCAAAGGGAATTACTGTGTTTATCAAGAAGCATTTCGTTTTAAATCGTTACATACAGATATACCTACGTTATTATTTTTTTCATTATTTTAAATGCATCATATTAAGCAGTACCTCAGCTTTTAGATGAACATTAAGAGTAAGAGCTGAGAAACAGCTTAAAGAAAGAAGACACCCATTGGTGAGTGTTGACACTTTCTATTTTGTAAATATTTGTTATTTTAAGATCGAAATTGCATTACTTATAATTTATACCCAATAAGTATATTATGTTTAATAATAGGTATGTATATTTAATTGTTCAATCATAACAATATTATGATGCCTTGTAAACTTATATGTGACTGTTAATACCTGTATAATGTCATTTGTCTAAAATATTTAAGTGCGATAACATGAGTTATAAACAACCTTAGTTGTATTTAGAATAAGTCACCAGGATTAAACAATTTATTTATTTGTAAAAAAAAACCATTTTTAACTTAATATTATTTATAAAATGTTATCTCAGTTATTATAGACTATTAGGTATAGTTATACGTACATTAATACACGTTATATTAGGTATTTTAGTATTTTAGTCCTTTAAGACTCTGAATTCAATAAATCTATTAAATATTGCTGTGTCTCCTGTAAGACACCCTTCGGCCTTCACCGCAATACCACACGTTTTATTGGAATGTCGGACATACCAAGAAACTCGAGAGCTTAACCCAAATTCAATAAAAGCAATCGTCAATGACGAACAAGAATCAATGATTATTAAGTAATAATATAAAATAATATATTCACCTCATATAAATTCATTCAACTAAAATTAATGAAATATAATATTATTATGTAATCCACCAAGTATTTGTATTATTATACATTTAATATTAGTATTCATAAAATACTACTTTTTCATACTAAAAAATTCCATTTTTTTTATCGTTATTATTATTATTATGAGAACAACTCTACCAAACTTCTATACAAATACAATATATTCAACGGACGTCTTTTATTCTTATTATTTTTTATTTTAGTAGTCATAATATTAATTTAGTTGAGAAACAGCAAAGTTATAACACATTTAGTAATTATTTGACTGCCTTTCAGTTTGTTATCTACCGATGAAATATTGTACCTACAGGATATATACAATATACTTACACAGAATGAGTTAAAAATATATTGTTATTTATTTAATTTATTTTATGGACAAATTTTCCAATTTAAAATGCAGATTAATAATGACAATAGCGAATAAATATAGATATGTCTCTATGTACAAAATCTAATTTTATAATATAATATTATTATTACCTATAACTACATAATATTATAATAATATTAATATTAATAAACACTGAACTTTTGACAGTAATCATTATTAATAACGCCATCATAAGGCTTAAATTCATATTATACTCATCAATAAGTTTTTTTACTATGCATTTCGATATATATTATTGTATGTACTTACTACTTATACATTATGCCGTATCCCTGTCCCACCTTCACTTTGTAATTTAATAAAATAGTTTTTATTATTTTTGATATTATAATAACCATAAGTTACAATTATGAATATGACGGCCAAAAGTTATGATGACAATTCTACAAAACATTTTGATTAGCAAGTACCTATACAAATATCCGGTAGCATAAATCCTAATAGGTTCTTTGAATTTTTTGTGACACGCCCTGAAAATAATTTTGGAGGAGAGTTTTCAAAATAATAATAATAATTAATCAAGCAAAACGTTACTATAACATCTAAAAATAATAAAAAAATAAATTTAAAAAAAAGAACAATAATATATTCAGAGTTCAGACAATGGCCAGCTTACAAGTGCCCGGATATAAGTGCCTAAATATGGAAGTATATTCATATATATATTCATGAAACCATCAACATCAAAATGTTATTGACCCTAATACCAACACTCAAGCTCTAGATAAGGCTTATGTTATAAAATTAAAACCCTTATAGTATACCTATTAAGTAAATGAAAAAAAAACTGAATTGAAAATAAATAATTCTGTACTTCGCCGTTTCAACACGTTTTTAAAAAAAAATTAAGTCAACTTACAACTTATAAATTTCACTACAACTAAATTTTAATATTTACTAAATTGTGTGACAGATAAATAGTTGCAAATAATGTATGTATAATGTATATACCATAACTAAAAAATAATAGTAGCTAAATATATTAAGACATACGATCATGCACTTAATTTTCTTAAAATATATAATACATTAATATGTACTTTAACATAATTGTCAATATTGTGTAAGGCGCTTTGGGTCTAA
The DNA here is from genome assembly GCF_019925205.1 of Metopolophium dirhodum. NCBI lineage: Eukaryota > Metazoa > Arthropoda > Insecta > Hemiptera > Aphididae > Metopolophium > Metopolophium dirhodum. The sequence continues at coordinate 11,308,158 of NC_083568.1, forward strand.
AATAAATAAAAATAAGTTTTAATTTCAAATATGATTTCAAATTTTAAACCGTAGTGTGTAGGTATATTATCGATTATACGTATATTGTGGACGTACATTTTACCGGCCTATGCCCTATAACGTAATTCCAAACTCCCACCGCGGGGCAAGCCTATGATTCGTGGAAAGCCAAAACTATAAATCAAATTCCATCACAACACGACGTTTAAAATAATAATAATATATTGTTCACACCAGCAGTAGCACCTTATGCCGAAAACTGTAAATCGGTGGCGGTGGTGGCGGGTTGCTTTGATTAACGACGAACGCACGTCGCATTGTAGGTACGTACACGGTAGTTACACATTACAATATTATTACAATAAAATATCATGAAATAGCATGGCGTCAGAATAATCGTGTATTATATAAAATCAGCATTTTGTCACATGTGCGTCCGTCATTGGACTCCAAGGTCATCACTGGTTACTATGGTTAATGATTTACACACGTACACGTAACTATTATAATATTATTATTATATACACATACTGCGTCGTCTGCATTGAAAGTAAAAATTAGTCGTGACCATTGGTTATTGGGCATGAATTGAATAATCATTTATTTATTTTTGAATCGACTAGTCAGAAATAAAAATGAAACTAGTGCTGGAATGTTTTATAATTTATAAAATATAAATATAGTACACGTGGATTATATTTTTCACTGGTCCAGGTTGACACTTGAATGCTGTATGTTTCTGTAATAACCCATCATATTCTGTTCCTTACATTAATAATTGTAATGCATTCGTATTTTTAAACCGTTATTAAATTCTAAGATCCATAGAGCACTGTTTAAACATTTAAAATAATTATCAGCGTTATGTATACAAGATATATTTTATTATTTATGACCGTTATAATAAATAGTTACCTCCTATAGTCAGTTAAAACATTAATTTCATTTAATATTACATATAACTTAAAGATACTTAATTTAAAGTTTAATCATCAATACATAGTGATTACTGATTAATATGTTATTATGAATTTTTTTTTACAATGATGTGAACATTTCATCTATTAATTGTATAGTAGGTCATGGAGGAGGATTTAAGACTCGGTAGGGGGGGGGAGGTTCGAATATCCCAGTATAGATATTCCCCTTAATAATTGTATAAAAATAACAAAATATTTATACAACACTCGAGAATGCATAGTACCTATATTTAGAGACTTACAAACAAAATACACGAACATATTATGACGAATCAGACTCAAAACCTACTACACAATAGAAGCGATAGTTACTCGATATTTGTATTATAATACTATAAGACATAAGTACAATAGTACATGCGGGGGACGGAGTGGCCGAACGGACTAAGGCGTCGACTGCGACGCAGTCGACCCGAGTTCGATTCCTTGGCCATGGGCGGCATTTTTCTTTGGACAAGTCACGGTGTCCGGAGAACAAGTGCCGCCATCCCCCACCCGGGCATGGCAGATACCTACGGGTGCCCACTTGAAAATTTGCCAAAAACTTACACACACGTGTTTACTAACCAACAGTATCCTCCCTTACAAATAAAAAACAAACAAACAGCTAATGGCCATAGTTGCCTGGCTTAATGACCAATTAAAAAAAAAAAAAAAATAGTACATGCATAGAGTTCTAAAGAGAACGAAATTTTTTTTTTATTGATAAATTGCAATTTATGTTAAATTATGTGTGTTTCAATTGAATATGATATTATATTAAAATTATTTATAGGTACTATATGAACGTACTATGTATGTACATCAATGGGTACATAAATGGCTTTAGTCCAGAAATACCGTAATAATTATTATTTTCACGTTGTCGATTATTATTCACGATAATATTAAATTCGTTAATAATACTGTCTAATCATGATTAATATTAAGTTATAATTAATAACAAATGCATGAATATTATATATATATACTATTATGCATAGGTACTCATCATTATATTATATTGTTAATAAAAATATGGTGATAGAGGAATATTCATTTAAGTAACAATGCTAGTGAATACTCATATCCTGTTATTATAATTGACCATTAAATGTAGGTATATAGTTTTTAAAACAACGTTTAGAATTTATATTATGGTTCATACGTAGTATAAAATATGCAACACTGTTAAGATTCAATACCAATTTCGTGCATTTTAAGTCGCTTATTCGTTTATGTTCATAAAAATGTTTTTTAGATTCTGAGCGAAGCGATGAATGTATTGATTTTACAATGATGTGTGTTTTTTTTTTATTTTTTTTGTCTGTCATTACCTTTTAGGACAGTAAAAGTGCTTGGATTTTCTTCAACAGTAACTTTTCTGATAGGAAAGTGAATATAGTTGGTACTTTGGGGGTCAAAAGTAAAAATTTCCCAGTAATTTTCAAAAGCGACGTGAAAAACAAAAGAAAAATTAAGGAAAAACGGGAATTTTTACGCAAAATCTGTTTTTGAGAAAATCGATTGTGGTTTTTGGTGTAACTCTAAAACAAATGATCGTAGAAATATGAAATTTTGACTTAATGTTTATAATTGCATTTCATATACACCATAACATTTTCCAAATATTATGACTTATTTTGAGCTGTTTACGGACATTGTCAATTTCCATTTTTTTTAGTTTTTTTTTTTCTATAAATATCAATAAAATTTTACCTGTTGAGTAAAAAAGCTTAAAATTTTAATAGAAGGCTTCTAGGTTATTGTTTCAAAGGCAGATGAAAAAAATTAAAAATCCTTAAACACAGTTTTTATTTATAAGCATTTAAAGTTCAAATTTTGACAGAATACGGAAAAATCACGAAAATTAGCAAATTATTTTGAGTTGAGAATTCATAAAAATTTTTCTTTTTAAATCTAAGATTTGAAAATGTAATATAAGATTACTCATAAGTTTGTCTACGTTTATCAAACAAAAAAATGTCTACAAGAAACTTAAATTAAATTTTTATGAGCGTCTGAAATTTATATTTTTACAACATTTGATATTCACTCGATATCTCATGTAACGATTTTCTTATTTTGTCGTAATTAAAAAAGGAATGACTGTAGATACTTGAAAATTTCACTGAATGTTTATATTAGCATTTTCTATACACCATGACATTTTGAAAATAATTTGAATCTTTTTGAACTGTTTACGGACATAGTCAGTTTTAAATTTTTTTAGTTTTTTTTTCTATAAATATCAATAAAATTTTATTTGTCGTGTAAAAAAGCGTGAAAATTTAATGCAAGGCTCCTGATATAATGTTACAATTGCAGTTCAAAAATATTAAAAATATATAGGCACAATTTTTTTTTATAAGCATTTAAAGTTCAAATTTTGACAACATTTATCAAATTTATAATTTATAAATTATTTTGTAGTTAAAAATGTATAAAATGTTTAACTTGTATGGCTAAGGATTGAAAATTTAAAACAAGGCTCCACGTAAATATGTTATATATAAATTACATTATTCACAATAATATCATAAAATATACTTGTTAATATCATAGGCTAACTGACCGTTTTCGCTCAGAATCGTTTTTCTTATACAATGATAATTATATCATTGAATTCAAATTTAACACCATCCATTACAGTGACCCACTTGTAACCTAATGTACAGCAGAGCGACATCCACTTACCCACCTTTTTTTTGTTGTTATGTTTATTGTTATTTAAAAATAAATACTTAACTTCTTAATAATTTAATACAATAGGTTCCTCGAAATTTGTATTTATAGCAATATGTTGTTTATATATTATTATATTAAATATATCAAAAATGCATGATCGACATTTTTTTTATATGCGTTTAAAGTTCAAAATTTTTATAAAATGTTATTTTAATTGAAATACCTAAGACTCTAAAACAGTACAGTAGCTGAAAGGGGCATCAGGAGCTTATTCAACCCTCCTCCCGGTAAATTATTTTTAGCATAATTCATTTTTATTTTACTTTGCTTTAGAATTTTGAAAATTTGTAAAATACTGTTATATTATTACTGTTATTTGTAAATTTGCTACTCAATTTCTCACAGGTGCCTATTATTTTCAGTTCGTAATTCTACGGTGGAAGGACGGTTTTAATTAAAATTTATAAATATTAATATTGTAAACCTAATGTTCTCATCAAAAATTATTTCAGCCTACCATTTTACCAATAATATGATAAATCGCTAATAATTTAATCATACAATAAAATATACTTAATTAAATAGGCTGACTGACCATTTCCACTCAGAATCGTTTTTAATATTCAATGACTTATCATTTAATTCAAATAAAATATCACACACATTACAGACTTACTCAATATGAGATACACTCAGCACCTACTGGCTACTATACCGAAGTGAGAAGAGCTAGTTTCCCACTTTTTTTATTAATGCAAATAATTGGTCTACATTTACAATTCGCGAACACTGACAATATGTTTACTAAAACGTGACAACGAATAAATTAGAACATTGTATTTAGAAATCACACTGTTTAACGTATACTCATCATGAATTTCAAACTTTTATGTAATCAACATTTACATAATTCCAAAGAATAAATTCTAAACAAGGCACGAAACATAAACAAAGCGATGATCGCTTTAAAACTTTTACACCCATTCAATCAAAACTGATTTAGTAAACTAAGAGAACAAACAATATCATTCTATCAAAAATGAATATACATATCTGTATATAGTATAGGAATTAAGTTACTTACTTTGAATTTCATGATAATGACTTACTTTATCACTTGCAACAATTTTGATTGTAAATATTTGCTTTACTTTGAGAACTATAATCAAACTTATTTATTATTATTATTTGATATTTTAATGATAATTTTATCATAATATTATAGAATGGACAATAGTTTCCTTAAATATAATATACCTGTTTATGTGTATTTCTGAGTTTAAGCACTGAATAGCTGTAATTATAAATATATTTATAATATAAGCAATGTATATTGTTTATGGTTATTAGAATACTTTTAAGGTAGGTAGTAACAAAGATAACTGTAAGTCTATATTAACTTTTATTTAAAGGTGCGTTCGTATGGTAGGTACTAGGTATATCGTAAACTTAAATATATTCAACTTATATGTTAGGTACCAATGTTATAATATTAAATATTTATACAAGAAAGATGTGAACGCACCTTAACTCTTATGCATTCGTGAATTATTACAAGTATAAATAGGTAATATAATAATATAAATGTATTTGCTACTGAGTTTCCTGTTTGTAAATCATTTCTGATTCCAATAGTAGACTGAAGTATATATGCATTACTGAATTAGTTATTAGATAGTTCCTTTTCTCCTGAATATTCTAATCGAATATTATATAAATGTAATATAAACAGTGTAATTAACATATTATATTACTATATTAAAACTGTTTCATCAATGCATAACCACAGTCAAGTTGTATCATATAAATACCTATTACATAGGCTGATAAGAAACATCTTCGTGATGCACTGTACTATACGTCTATACACATTTGCAGTAAAGTTTGTGGTCGTACGAATGTCGAAGCACAGCGTATAAAAGGGATTGCCCGGATCTGTGTCAAGCTAGTTTTTGTCCATTGACCGCCGGAACCTATAAACGGTAAAAGGTACAACCGTATCCGACCGGTCTGTTCGAGTGATTTAATAAAGAGGTTTTCTCATAAAATGAATTAAAATAATTATTATTGTCAATTGCAATATTATGCAGGTACGCAGCACAACTATAGGTCCGTTGTGCGTGTCAATTATTTTAATATACTTAACCAGGGATCCATAGCTCGAAGTTAGAAACTCAGAAACCCATTTAAAATAAAAGTACATAAAATCATTCATCGACTCATAGTAATTTAAAGTAAGGGTTCTACTTACAACCTTCTCGAGTTTGTATCTAATTCGACTTGAAAACATAAGTTCTCAAAAATTAAATAGATTTTCAATAAATGCATCTGAATATTATAATAAAACATGATATTTATCATGATATCTACAATAATAATAAAATAATTTACATACATAATATTATAATCAATGACTGTAGTATCATACACGTATATCATATCTGCTATCTAAAAGTGTAGACAATAATGATACACTGAAAAAAATGACGATTGCAAACTATAAGATAATTCGGTAGTGTACCTATATCATATATTATATAGTATATTGGTACCCACGGTATTACTATAATTTATTTAGATAGTTTATTGAATATTGGGTTTATTGTGGTTTTAACACTAACGATATGGATGTTACTGTGGTTTCTGATTACTATACAGCATCTGCGGACATGTCTGTTTAGTTTTTATTTTATTAAAACGTAGGTAGATATATTCTATCGAGGTTCCAATAATAATAATTTTTTTTTTATACAATACTTACCGAGTAGTTACTAAGGGCGCTTACTGAGCTCACACATTCTTACGCTTGAGTTATAAATGTATTAAATTATATATTGTATCTGTATGATACACCTTTCCTATATTATATTTTACTACCCGAGGCTACTCATCGTCACTGAGGATTAATGGACGCATAACGCAACAGTTTTAATGATTTTACCAATGTTAAACTATTGGAAATTACAAATAACCTATGTGGTTATACGTACCTATACTGTATATAATGTACGTGTACAGGTTATAAACTGTAATAGGTATAATAATTATATCGTGTATGAATATTAAAACCATCTAACGAAGCGACAACAATTCAAAATGATACTTCATATTATATTTATATTGTATTATTTTTTATTATTCTAAAAGTCGTACCTAATGATGCGACCATTTTACCAAGGTTTAACTTTGGTTTTCAAATTTATCTATATGTATAGCACACACTATATAATATAATACGTGTAAATACAATACATTCTAAACAGTAACCAATGCCAATAACGGTCGTAGAAGCGTATGAATATTCTAACTGTTTATCCCTACAAGGAACCTGCGAATAATACGTATAGGTTGTGCGCCTGATACCTTGCCGCGCCGTCCTCGACAAACGGACGACGCGTTTTTTCGGACCGCAAATGACTCGCGATTATAATATTTTTATTTAATTTTTTATGCAGTTGGATATTCTTAGCTTGCGCTATCTATATATAGGGAAGATGAATACTTACAATATGTTTCGTTTTACTAACTGCGTCTTAAATAAAATGAATATTAATTGTAATGTAGTAGTGTCTAAGTGATTACTGATTAGTAACTCAACACTGAACCTTAAACGAAGTTTAAAATATATAAATAGGTCATGAAGACATTCTCATCTTAAGTGTTGTTGAGAGTGGTGATCTTATGTTGAGATTGTAGTGCACTGAACCTGTTGACTTGTGAATGGACTTAAAATAACTTTCAACCACGATTTTCTAGGAGTTTTGGAATTTTGAGTTCTTAGTGTATGGTTAGGTTTCTTAAAATATAATTTGGAATAATTAATACTACTATTAAGATTTTATTTGAAATATTTGCAATTTTTTAAGTGGGTTTGTGCACATTTTTGGACAAGCATAATATCTGAAGATGGTAAGCAATGTGCGCAGTACTTATACTTATATATATAAGTGGGTATATGGAACGTGTTTTTCTGAAATGTAGACTTTCTGTATAGAATAGGAAACAGCATCGCTAGTTTTTTATAGCTAGGTTATATAAAGTATATACAGTTATGACGAAGACTGTAAAAAACTAGATGTATTCGGCACCTAAGGTTGTCGCTCAACTTAAACAAATGCAACGTCTTAACATTTACCAGGTGTCATATCCCCAGCTACCATCCATATAACTTTGATGGATGTTCAATGTGTACCTATTCCTTTTTGAGGATCATGGGATTTTTAATTCCCCGTCTTTGAACGTTGAACACCACATTAACGTAAGTAGCCCTATGCAGAGCCCTTAAGATCCTAGGCTTTGTTGTGCGTAGCACCAAGTCCTTCTCAACAGCTACATTACTCCGCTCTCTTTTCTTCGCACTAGTTCGATCCATCCTCGGGGATGGTGTGAAATCTGGCACCCATACTTGGCCATTAAATACGTATAGAGCAAGTTAAAATAAGTTCATTTCCTACCTATCGCGTTTGCTAAGGATAGATCACCCTCAGCATGACTACAACCTAATCCCATACGCTTCAATATCCCAACATTATCCTCACGTTGTACCGAAGTCGATCGTTGCTTTCTTACCTCTCTATAATAATTACTTAGCTTAAACTATTTTTTGTTCTTTGTCCATTAATGGATTTATTAAATATATTACAAATTTATGTTTCACTGTATCACCATGTAATTTTGTAAAATTTCCCGCTTAGGGGTTGAATTATATAAACAAAAATAAAACTTTACAATTGTTTAGGCATATATTGGTATTTTGACCTATTTTCTAATTATTGCAACAAGATGATAAAATATTTAAATGATTTTGTATATTGACTGTTATGTTGCGAGATTCAGTATTAAGATTGTTGTATTTTCGGCAAAAAGGGCGAAAAAAAGGACGGCTATATTAGTGCATGGCGTCTGTGAGATGTCCGATGCGTAGATATCAAATAAAATAGTGCCAAGTATATTGATCCTTGAGGAACACCAGCTGTTATGGGTTCAAAAATAGAAAAGTTCTCATTTATTATAACAGAATATTGTTTTCCGTTAGACAACAGAAATGAGCTTGTTATATCCAACAGATAATTGGGTGGTCCTGATAATCATGAGTTTTTACAACAATTCGAAATCTTTGGATTTATCAATAATACCAGATGCATGCACCTGTGTGAGTGTATGACGGTACTATTGGAATGAGTTACATGCATTATGTTCGGATGTACGTTGAATGGATTGTGGAATAGTGTGATCTAAATCCAAAATGAAATTTCTATACAGTCTAAATAATTTAACAGTCGCTATTATAATATATACGTACGAAAAATCGTTCCGTCGGAATTTCGTCACACTACACATCACAGTTTAATTAATACGCACGATCACGCGAAAACGTTTCGATCGAAAATCGAACGGCACGCGATGAATAAACGCCAGTGGCGGACGTTGGGAACAAATGACGGACGGTATAATTATCGCGGTTACCCACTGGCAAATATACCTTGTGTACAGTATGAACCGAGGTTACAATATTGTATACCTAGATCGAGGTAGCCATCGTCTACGTGGTTAATTCCCGGTTACCATACTATGTGTCACAGCCCATAGGGATAGTGTTGAACATATTGATTATAATTAACGTGTTGCAAATATTTTGATAGCTACGTATTAAAACATATATTATACAGAAACGGAACACGAGACGAGAGGTGGCGACATGGTGTGGTAGTGTAAACCCGGCTTTATACGCGACTTCACACACCTCCGTAATAACGTGAACCATGGTTTTCAAAAAAATTAGGCGCTGTGGTTGGCTGAGTAATAAGTCTCGCGGTCAGTAAGTTGTATACCGCAATGTTTATAAGTAGGTAGATTCCATATAGTATATATTATATTATATACCAGGAAGTAGAATCCAATCCCGATCGACTGATATGTTAAACCAGTTACCGCACTTACCATTCAGTGCATCATTACAGTATGCACTGATCACAATATGAATCACTGTTATTACCGCACAAAAGATTATCAAGAATTTCAAAAAACGATTTTTTCGTCGGAAATCACTGGTTACAATGCTATCACGGTGAAGTGTGAAATTGCCTTTACTCGCTACTGGGTGACACTGACCTGTAAATATATAATGGAACGGGCATTGTAATATGTCGTTCGTGCATTGAAAAGTGTCCAATTATTGGAGGCCGCCGTGGCGTCATTTAGATTCAATTAGCTACCTATACATTTTCATTGGAATCTTATTATAATAATTTATAAACAAAAATAAAATTCTTGGTAACAAATACAATATAATAATGAATATATTATTATAATACTGATATTATGTGAGACGAGTTTTTCGGTCCTACGCCCGTTTCATGTTTACAGTTCGGTGCCGGGTGGTAACCGCGATGTTTTCAGTTGGTCGGTCTCGGAGGAAAACGGTCGCCGTCGCCGCCGATGGTTATATTATTTTCTCCGCGTCCGTCGCGCCACCGTCCGGTTCTCGACGATCATTGCTTTGAGCCCGACCGGCGGTGCAGTGTACTCATTGTGCATTTTTGGGTCAACGATTTCAAATACTGTCTGCGAATATTTTATCATATTTTATCGACTAATAATCACTCTGATATTACCGCGTTGATTAAGCGGCCGCGCGAAACGAGCGGCACGCGGCTTATCGTATATACCCATAATGCTATGCGCCTACACTCCGACGGCCGCTCTATCAAGCAGCATCGTCTGAAATCGACGTTAATATTGATGCGGAATCACGTCCAGCACTTTTATTGTATATTATTATTTACACGTCATAGCAACTGCCCCGGCGGCCACTCGCCGCTCGCTTGACGTCGCATCGTTTGAAATTTTCGGTTTTCTCTCGGCCACACCTCGGCTAAAAGTTGATGAATTATTGATATCAAAAAAAAAAAAATTCACTGTAAACGATCGTTACGGCGGCGCGATATAAAACGTTATATATCATCACCAAAACTATAATGGAATTAAACGCCATTAAAACGGTTATCGATGTGCGATGAACGTTATTAATAATAATAATATAATAATCGCGTTTTCACATTTCCTACAAATGTGTCACGACTTCGGTTACCTTTGCCGTAGTTCGATATGCTGTAAAGCTGACGATTATAATAATTTTTAGGGTTTGCGACGTTAAAGACCCAAACACAAAGATACAAAATAATGTACACAAATATATCATCGGTTTAACTACCACCATGATAATTTTAAAAAAAACCTTCGTCAATAATTTATTCAACTCTGCAGGTAGTTAATAATATAATTTAACCTGTTGAAATTATAAATTGTCATAATAACAACGCATTTTTATTAATATATATTTCACGTAAATACACGTCATATGTTTACATTATATATATACAGAGTACTTCCCCCTCCCTACGAGGCTAATATTTAAATTGGAAGGTAATAAAATACAATAACAATAACAGTTGTAAATAATATTTTTGATCGCCCTGTATACCTATTCTTCACGTCAAAACGATATGATTGCCTGTATTAATATTATAATCATAATATTATTATATGCTGTACCTATATTACAATATAATGGGAGACGGCCCGTGAAGACATTTTATTAATTTAAAATAGTGGGATGAGGAATTTAAATTATCCCATCACTTGAATTAGTAAAATCTCCGTGGAACACTCTGTATGTTATAGTAATATACTCGTATAAAATATAAATAATCGTTCACCGTCGCCACCGCCGCCGCCGTTGTTGTCGTCGTCGTCGTGGCGTCGTTGGTCTGGTGCACTCATCGCCCATTCTCTCGTTATGTTATTATTATTATTATTATTATTCTTCCAAGCGCCGCTATTATCCGACAGCCTGAATGCATCACCTGTCCTGTATATTATAGTATCCACGTTCCATTTGGGGTAGGAAGTTTTAACGGTTTTTTTTTTTTCACCCGAATTATTCCCGAGACGCGATGACGTCAATGGTTATATTCGGCAATAATGACGCGTAGGAATTCACGGATCTAAACTACTGCGTATAACTACAATAACAATATTACTGCCTACGAAATGTTACTCAACGCACCCATATTATTTTACCCATGCCTGGTAAGATGTATATCTTAACCGCTTAGCGACACCCCGTGATAAATACCTTATATTTTTTAATTCTATCGATATTATACCGCAAATATATAGATAAAATTCCGATAAAATATGATTTCAAGATACAACAATCATTTATACGGCCCAGTTATAACAGGTACCTACTATCACCCCCCTGCCAGAATAATATAATTATCATCGATCCTTAGCCATGGATTGCTTTTATAATGGACGGTATACGGTGGTATTAGGTACTTATTATATTATGTCCGTATAGGTTAGGTTGGTCACCTACCTTCTGTTTTTATAGATTTTTTTTTTTGGTACGGGTTTTCAAACACACAATTATTACTATAAAATAAATTGGTAGATATTTGTCAATTATCTAAATCGATTTGTCATTTACCATACATTTTAAGTTAGCTAAAAAGTAAAAATGTATAATGCTTTAATGTCTGTTTACAAACGCCGGAACACGACAGGAAAACTACAACTAATATGATATTATTATGGTATATAATTATGTACAATTTTTCTACTTAAAATTACCATGTAAATTCTGAATTTATATATTGTGATGTAGCCTTCACTAAACTAAAAAAATAAAAATCCCAGTATAATTAATATTGCCTACAAATAACGTTGTGCTTTTTACGACTAAAACATTGATCGTAATTATATGTTATTATTATTGGAATATATAAATCCACACTCGTTCACTGTCGAAAGAACGCTTTGTGTCGTTATAAGTCATAATAACAATTTAAAATATAATAATTAATAACATATTATAGTGTGTTATATATTTAGTGAAATATTATGAAGATCTGATGGCCGGCTCAGATCTTCGGAGATAATATTATTATTTATGTATGCAGGGGCTGATACGAGGGGAGGGGAACACATTTCTATTTCAAAGATACTTTATTTTCTTTTTGATAGCTTATAAAAAGGTGTAATAATTTATAAGTTACACACAAACAGTACTTACGATTACGATATGATTATTATTTTTTTTTTTTATAGTAATTTTTATGGTTTATCACTTTTTAAAACGACGAGTATTTAATTTATATTAACTATACACTTAAGACTTGAACGTGCATAATTTTTGTCAAGATCCTCCTCCTCCTCTTTTTTTTGTTCCTATATCCGCTCTCTACAATGGGTACCTATTATTATAAATAGGAGGAGCTCACCGACCGCCACGTGTGGAATATGGGCACACATGGCCGAACTGAATTGTTTACACCTATTTGTACTATTACTACGCTACTATAATAATATACTACGTCCACACTGCACGTATTGTTATTTGTTGTTGTTGTTGTTGTTGTTGTTATTATTATTATTGTTGTCCGTATTGAAGACAGGTAGGTTGAAGGTAGGTGCCATCGGCAGAACCATATCGACACTACGACCGTGGTAGATATACTTTACCTATAAGCAGGACAGCAGCAGGTAAATATAAATATAAGAGAGGCGAAAATGTTCGTTATAAAACGGCCGACCGACTGCATGACCGCCCGCCCGCCCGCCCGTCCACCGGTCACGGAACGTTGCCGCGGCGTGCACCGGCTTCAGTTGAACGCCGTTCTCTCGTTTGTGCGCGTGCTCCGCGCCACTGTGGTGCGAGTTTCCGTGTGTGTCGTATCATAATAATATTATTATCTAGAATAGTCCGCGCGACGTCGGTTTGTTTGCCGGTTTGTTTGTTTTTTGGTTTTTTCCTACACACGTTCTCGAGTCCAGAATAATATAGTTTTATAATATCGGTTTCGAAATTTTTTATTCTTTTCGCGAGATAAAAAAAATATTATTATGTGTCGCGTTAAATCAAAAATCCGCGCTTAAGCCGCGGCGTTACGTGTGCGAACGTGTGTTGTGTGTGTTTGTGTGCGCCGTGTCAGTGCATCGTTCAAATTTGGATTTTATACGCCTACCACGGTTGTGGTGATGGATTAGAGGGATGTGAGGCATCCGTTCCCCGAGTGCTGAAGGTAAATACTAAATAATCGTTTTTTATCATATTACAATGTTAACGATGTTTTGATGCGGCCCCGCTCGCGAATTACCGTCACCTTTCCGCACATATTAATATTCGATCGTCGCGCGGTGTGTTGTTTATATACCACGACCACGTTAATACGCATTGTTTTACCGTAAAACAATAATAATTATAATAATAATAATGCTATAGTAATCAGCCTACTGTTAACCAACGGTTGGCGATCGAAAGATAATCATAATAATAATAATATGTAGATTGTAGATAATATTATACGCTGTTGTTGTTTTTCTCGGAAGTGTGTACTTCAGGTATTATTGTAGGTACTTTTATAATAAAATTTACACTTTGGATATTTTATCATTACCTACGCGTTCTGCACACTCGCCATTTGTCTATTTTAATCACAAATCAATTACAAAGCACTTACCGTGATAATGGGTTATGCCTAATGATAAGAAATTAAAAACCATGTAAATAACGTAGACCAGTATAATAATAATAATACGCTATACCTACAATAACCTACTAACAACTGTTGTACTTACCGAGAAGATAAAAATATTTTGATTACGTATTTACGTTGGTGGTTGGTACTAGAGGAGGTATTAATTATATTATTCGAGTTATTATTTTATTGAAATAATTCATTGCAATCATTGAATCATTATTAATATAACAATTTAATTAATAATTTATTCTTGGCATTCGTATATAATATACCGTAGTACCTTCTATCTACCTATGTCCCATACTCCCATATAATAAATATTATATATTATATACTTATTCCATATTATACTTATGTCCTGTATAATATTATAGAAGTATACCTACTAATTACTAAGTATAGTACGTATAGTACTATAGTTAATAGAAATAAATAAATTTTCATTTATTTTAGAAACGGTAGGTTAAGTTTATGATTGGTCGATGAATATAGGTACTATACACTCGAAGCATTATTGTCTATTATCAATGTATCTACATTACGATTTAAATTTTTTAATGGTCATGCACACGTAAAAAAGGATCTTAAAATATTAATCAGCGTCTCTTGACGGATATTCTCTCGGCTAAGCAGCTTTATGCCGTATCAAGTACCAACAACAACTACATAGGTAATATTATAATATATGTAACAAATGAGTGGTTTATTAATTTTTAAATATTTATGAAGCATTAATGTATTAACAAACTTTTGTGAAATCCTGTATTTATATATACTGTTATAAGCTTATAATATCAAACCATTTCATGAATTCTTGACATAGTATTTGCTCATATTTTTTTATTTAAAAACTATGCTTACTTAGTAAGTACTTAGGTATAACCTATAATATGAATATACATTTTATAAATTAGTTTTGAAATTATTAAATTGTATGCAAAAATCAAGTTGTGCAATGGCATTTTTGACATCGTTTTATGATGAGGGGGGGGGGGCACTAAAATTATTATACAATATTATGTATACCCTTTACTTTAAAAGTAGATGGGTATTTTTAAATACGTACTAGCCAATTTTGTACTTGCATTTTATAAGATAAGTAATTAAAATATTATAACAGAAATACCTGTAAAAGATTCTTAATTTATTAAAATTATTTATCACTATATTATAAATTTAAATTTCTTTTTTTCATACTTGAAAATTTAGTTTTATAAAATAATATTAATTAAAAAATTCATAATATTTAATACCTAAATAGAAATACATTTAGGTCCAAAGAGGGGGGGGGGGGGGGTTGCGATCGTGATCATCGGTCTCTTTCAAATATATTGTATAATAAACAAACGTAACGTAGTTATTCACCATATTTTAGTCAAATTTTTATTTCTCAAAAACTGGATTATTTTTGTACATTATAGCCTATCGGAAACTGGGAAGCCAATATTGCGTCTTCGACAGCCGGAACTATGACTAATAAGAATAACGCATGATAATTGGAATCCTTACATAATAACCCACTACTCGCACTGTTTTTAAATAAAAATAAAATAGATCATGATAATATTATCATAATCAAATGTTAATTTATTCTTTAACAAACAACAGCAATCCCGACATCAATGTAAATTTTAGTATCTACTATAAATAAGGGATTTTTTTATAATGATTGATGGTTACAATTGTTTTTCATTCTTATTTACCATATCAAAATCTCAACTGATTTTTTCGGACAGTACATAGTTTATTTTTCATTATTATACTGTATCATATCAACACTTAAGTATTTATACTATTGTCGTCTGGTTTATTAGCTATTTAAATGTTCATTAAATAAACTCATAGCCGTATAAAAAAAATTTTTTTTTTTTTTATTGAGTAACCCGCGGCAACATAGGCCATTGGGTGTGGGGGAGGGCACTGTAGGTTTTTAAATTGGGTAGGTTGGTACACGTGTGTGTTTTTGGCAGAATTTCTAATGGGGCACCCGTAGGTTTCTGCCGTGCCCCGGGTGGGGGGATGGCGGCAAAATTCTAATTTGTTTCTGTAGTAGAGATACGATAAATATATAACAATAATTGTTTCCTATCATTACAAATATAAAAAAATTATATTTAATTAAACAATGTGTATATCGTACATTATTATGTAAATTGTTGCAATTTTGGAAAATGATCAAGTACTAAAAAATACACTTTGGGAACCACTGCACTAGAGCAATTAATTTGTTTACGTTATATCGAAGACTGTAAAGTCTTAATGTTCATAATAACACCAATATCTTGACATCTCGAGACTCGAGAATTTATTAATTCATACCGACTAATGTCTATATTAAATCAATTATTTTGTAATACTTAATTTTTTCCGTCATCATTGACTTTAATGGTTATATGATGAAAGTATCTAGTTAATCATTATAGTTTGTAAATATGTATTAGGTACAAAATAACTGAAAAGGGAACATTCAACAATGCAGCGTTATAAAAATTTTATGTACCTTATCCTTATGTGATTATTATAGGTATGTATAACCGCATGATTATGATTGGTTATTCAATGTGACTGTTTAATCAGTAGGCGATAAACATTTGTGTGAATATTCAATGTGTGATAATTTGAAGTTTGATGTGATGTTGGTAGGTAGGTACTGTTAGACAAATACAACGTTTTGGCAGTTAATTTACATAATATTGTACTAAATATAAAATTACATCACTATTAAAATATTATTAGGTAGGTAAATTCATTGGTTCATTAATAATAGATCATAATTTTAAAGGTTTTTTTTAAAATTCTAGGTCAGAAAAATATTTCATCCAATATATTTTAACTTTTTATACAAAGGTGAACAATTGAAACACTATAATTTAATGTTATGGAATAGTCGTTAAATGTTACCCTTTATCAAATCGACTTATTGTAATTATTAAATTAAAAAACAAATTGAAAAAAAATAATTGAAAATAGTTGAAAAATCAAACATTACTTAAAAATGTATATTATAATAATTAAGCTGTACATTAAATTTTAAATTAATACACTACACCTATATGTACTATCAGATTCGTATCTTTATCTTGCATTCTTACAAATTCTTACGAATTCTTACGTATGTAAGTTATTATGTATTATTTAATTAATATAATCAACAAATATTTAAATTCGTTGTTTTAAAACAGAATTTAGTTTAATGCCTTGAGTACTTTGATAAGTATTGTAAAATAAGGAAATGTATGTTTTTTATGTTATAAATACGTGTTTTTCTTTTTCTAATTTTTATTTGAATGCCATGCAGTAGTTATTAATTACTGTATTGATGGGTGAAAAGTTAAAGAAGTTAACGAATATTTTTAATGTTAAATAATCTAATATAGCCCACATAGGTACTGTTCTAACTTGTAAGTTGTAAGTATCAGCAATTACCAATTAGCAACACTACCTAATGTGAACTTTAAATTTTTCTTCAAAAATGTTAAGCTCTTTTTTTGATTTGTAAAGTGCGTGTAAAACTAAATTACCCATAGTTGATGTGGCGTCATCAAAAGTACCAATACGTATTATTTAGGTACCTTGTAATTCGAAAACCCAACAATTTCCAAAAATAAAATACATAGGTATTGTCTTTTCACATTCACCTAGGTATAATCTATAATAATATTATGACATGGCAAAATTATTTATTGATTATATATTTATGATACTTGATGAATTACATAATAATATTGTATTTCAATAGTATGTTAGTTCTTGTAGTGAGCAGTTACCTATACCTAATCAGTAATCCCCTAGGTATTCATTTCATATAATAACCATTCTTGTATTTTACTCTATTATTATTTTTATACTTACCTATTTCAATTAATATAATTATTATATGGTACCTATAGTATATGGTCTATAGTTCTACAATAGTTCTATACTATACAAGCTTTAAAACATGTCATTCATTAATATTAAAACATGATTTCGATTCGAAATTTCTATCGTTATATTGAAAATACAATAAATTATTCTGATAATTTTTAAAACGGAACATGACGATTCTTTAAAAATTTTGTAATATTTAATAATGATGTAAAAGTATATAAATGTATAATAAATACCTCTCAAAGTTACTACCTTTTAACTCGGATGATAGTCACATTCAAATTGGATATAATTACAATGCATCCAACCCAGTGGCTCACTAAAAATATTGGTTACTAAGTATACGAAGGTGTTCGCTTTCCTACATTTTATACCCGATTCAATAATGCCAGTAAATGCCTCTAGAATACCGTTAATTTATAACTATCTAAATGAGTTTAATTTCTTATAGCATTGATTATTTAATCTGTTAAATCGGATAAATGTTAACATATCACCTATTGCTGTAAAGTAAACAAGTAAAAAGTGTAGACAGCCTGTATAAAAAATAAGTTTATTATCAATAATAGCTTAAATAAGAAGATAGGTACATCAAACAAAAAATGTAGGTACAATATTTATGACACTACCACAAATGTGTAGCTTTTGGTGGGTGCAGCAAGTTCATTACATCTATAAAAATATACATTACACAATTTTTAAATTATAACAATTAAAAAATTTAATAATGTTTTCATAATGTGTTATATGATCAAAATTGATATACTTGAATATCTTCCAATTAAAAAGGATGAAAATTTAAATTTCTTTCAAAATCTAATACCAATTTAGTACTAGATTACAATTCTTATAAAATGTTGTTTCCGGAAACCAATTCATATGTACTTTTTGTAACAGCCTGAGAACCAATTAAAACGTTTCAGATATTCCGGATTCATCATTGCTTTAAAATTTCTAATATTGTCTCTAATTGTCCTTTAATAATTATACGTCAATGACTTTTGGCTTTTTTTCGCATTGTTGTTTTCCCATTTGTTTTTGTAGGTAGTAAGTTTATTTTCAGAGTATTTGATCAACATTTTTCAGTTATTATAATAAAATTAATTTCTGCTTTTCATGTATATAATGACCTAAATGAATATTAAAATGAGATTATAAATTTAAAACTACGCATTACATAATAAAAAAGTGCACCTTGAATTTATTTTTGTCTATTCTAAAGTATATAGAAGCCTTGAAGACAGGTCGAGGAAGATGAATTCTCTATTGTGTTCAGCTGCAAAATATTTTAAACAGCGTTTTTTTTGTCCATTAAATGAACACTGTGTATGTGTATAGTGTTACTATCGGACAACAATAGTGTTCATTCACCTTGTGCCCAAAGCGCGTGTGTCAATGAAGAATAATAATAAACCAATTCCGTGTGGTCCCGGATAGAAATAGTAAAAGTAAGAACTAAGTAAATTCTATTCAGAATGCAAAGGCAAACACATTAACACGTATATTACATTTATCCCGATAATTACACATATTGTATTAAATACATAAAGGTTAATTTTATTTATCTATATATGAAAAGATATAAGAACATTTCTGGCTATATCAACAACTAGTAATACAGTAGTTTCGATCATGATAAATTACTAAATATTTATATATATTATAAGAATTATACAGCTTGTGAAACGATATCCCTGCCTTTGCGACTTTCTAATTCCGGTATCGGGTGCAGTAAAACCTATTATAGGGGTACATCGTGTTCCATGCTTCTGTGGCTTCCAGGAAGTATTGTCAGGTATTAATTAAAGTACAATATATTTGTACAGCTAAGTACAATTGCCTAACCTATATAACATTAGTAACTAAATATACTTTAATTCTTAAAAAATTGTTCATTTGATTCTACTTTTGTTTTACATTAATTAAGTGTAAACTTTGTATTTAATATATTTAATAGTATTGAATACTATAGGTACTATACATATAAGCTAGTAATAATAATAATAATAATAATAATAATAATAATAATAATAATAATAATAATAATAATAATAAGTATGATGTAATAGTAATAGTTACAATGCTAAATAAATATCTAGTTTTGAGGCAAAATAATTAGATAAGATGTCATTAAAAAATGTAATAAAAACCATACTATTGTGTAGGTAGGTTATAGGTAGGTAATGTAAGGAAAATTATACTTAATTATAATTTTAATAAAAACATAAACCGTTTTACCTAAAAGTGTATTATGTGTGTAAGCGTAAGTATAGTAGTTAATACTACTGAGTACTGATGTATTGTATTTTATAATTTTGATTGATGTATATATATAATGTGGCGGAATGGTAGTTAGTACTGTTACTACAGTAAAATTACTGAATGATGAATCTTACACTGCATTAAAAAATTACCGTGTGAAAAATAAAGTATTTTTATTTTCTTACTGTAGTGTTGTATAAATGTATCAAAACATGTATTCCGTTAACCTTTTAACTGTAATTTAGTTACACAGTAGTTAACATATAATATCACAAGATTTGATAGACACTCTATCAACCATATATACCTAAGTGTAAAATGTGCCTATATATCAAGTCGTATAATTAAAAGAAAAAAAATACGTTTGAAATATATAAATATATAACTTCTATTACTTGGCATGTTTTGTAACATAGATAAATATATACATAAATAAATATATATATTTATAAAATAATTTTAATAATTTATTACATTATTATCGTATATAAATTGATTGATTTAGTATTAATTTAGTGTAACAATCCTAACTAATATTATTATTTAGACTATTAACGTACTAAAATTATCTTATACCTAGTTATTTCAGTAGAAAGAAAGAATGAATAATATATATATATTTTTTTTAATAAAACATTTTATTTCATAAATTTAACATTATGTAAATTTTGAAATATTGCACAAAATAAATTACAAATTATAAAGAATGCATTCGATATTTCATGAATAATATGTGCATAATAAGGGTTTCAAAATTCATGAGAATCATACATCGAATTACGTCTATGTCTGGTATATTTGTCAACTACTGTGTGTATTACGCATTGTTTATATAAAATAATTATAAAAACAAAAATCGAATTTTTAACTGTTATACAAGTTTGCAGTATTTACTTGAAACGTATCGATCCTTTTTCGAATTATTATTTCTATATATGCTATAAGAATAATCAGATAAGTATAGGTACCTATCAGCTAAAACGTACATTTACATTATATTATATGAGTTTCAGAACTCGAGACCCACCTCGTCATCACACTTATGGAATATAATTTTTTGTCTATCTTCAATGACGTATCGAATGACAACACATAATATAATATTCAAAATGCATAATATTTTGTAGTCTTAGAATATTGATTTGTGTTAGGCACGTACTTGGCGTGTAGAACACCATGGCGTGGCGGGGTCGGTGTACTGCTGGCTATGACGTGTATATGCGGCGTATAGAGGGAAGAGAACAACATTTTTTTTGCTTCAAATCGTGCACGTTTTGTCGTCGCATAATTAAAACCGAAAAAATAATATCAAAAACTAAAGGCAAAAAATTTATATGTTGACCGATCTATAATAGACAGAAACAGCCGACTGCATAGCAACTATTGCAGGAAAGGGCGACTCACGCGTGATGTGCTACAGCGGTGTTGACGACCTTCCGCCATCGTTATTGCTGCTGCCGTTTATAGATTTTTTTCGATCATCAGTCGCGCTCCATTAACGGTCGTTCGCATTTTCTTATTAGTTTTTTTTTTTTTTTGTAGTGTCCGTTTGTTTTGGACAAATCCGGATTATAAATCTTACAACAATGTACATTGTCCGTGTGTATGCATCTGAGGGGTGGAAGGAAATTATGACACGGGCATGGCTAATTTTTTTTATATAACTCGTCCCCGACGTACTTTAGTTGACATCCGTTAAAACACAGTGATTGTGTTCATTAAACTCTAGGCTCTAACTAATTAAATAATAAAAATAATACCCAATTTTGAAATTTTATATATAATAATCATATTCTTAGATACCTTTAGACCTTTAGAGTCTATAATAAACTTAAGAGAACCTGCATATTTCAGAAATATACAAAATTGCATTAAAGTATCATTTTCCGAAAACGTGGTGCTAACTATAAATTCCGAATATGGTGATTGCCACCAAAGTATTGCGGATATAATGCACAATTATTTAATTATTTGGCCTAATACCTATTTTAATCAAGTTATTTCATATTAAATGCAATTTTATTTCTATTAAGTTTTAAACAATTTACATTGTGTTTTCAAGATTTTTTCTTAAATTTCCACCAACACGTGTTTATGTAAAATTTGGTAGACGTCTTACAAGCGATATAGAAAAATAAATAAAATGTACGTGATAAATTACATAAAAAATACAATTATTTTACTCATACGTTTTACGTTACACAATTTATTATTAAAAACTATAATTATATAGGCACAGCTAGGCCATTATAGGTGTACCCACTTATTATTTTATAGCGTAATATACTTTTTGCGGACTATATAGGAAGAATGAAGATTTTAACACTAAACATTCATTGTTTCGAAAGACTTATAACTTAAAATCTTTAAATACTTGCAAGTTATAACTTATAATTGAGTTACAAACAGTTCTACTCGTTCGAAATTCGATTTTTATTTAGCAAAATTCTCAATAAAAATATTCTGCTTCAGAATAGGAAATTAAAAATGTTCAAAAACTTTAATACTTTTTTAAGATGATAAGTGTTATGTTCACATTTTTTATTTACCTCAAATGTATATCAAACATTTCAAACCATTATAATCATTAATTTATAACAATAATTATTCAAGTCATAATATAAAATAAAACAATCAAGTTTTAGTTTATCTACAATATAAATTAAAAGACACGCTATTCTATCGTTGTTTTAACATTTTAATGATATTAACGAACCTTGACTCTTGAGTAAAACAAATAGGTATTCCAACAATATATTACAAAAAATAGAACAAACTCATAAATAATAAATCATTTTTAAGAAAAATGCTCTTATTTGCATTTTTGGTGGGACATTTTGCAATGTTATTAAAATCAAATGCCCAGCTGTCGTCCAAATGTCTCCTCGGGGAACTTTCAGGTGTATTTTCTTTTTTTCGACTTTTTAAATGTATTAAATCAAAATTATTATTCAGTAAATGGAAAAATATTGAAAATATATATTAATGCATAAATATGTAAATATGTATAATGAATTAATCTCAATGGTACTATGCAAATTCACAATTCGTTTGTTATCGCACCGTAATAGACTCGTCTACCAAGTGTTAAAATGTCAACAAGATGTACGCAATTTTTGATCGAAAGTTTTGCTATTCTTATCATTTCAATCATCATTTTCACTTTGAGTTTGTATTTAACTAAAACCAGTATTTTAGAGACTTGTTTCTAGTAAGTACACGTCAACTTCTGATTAAAATGTATAGATAGAAAAAAATATACTTTAAGACTCAAGTTAAAGGTATTACATTTTAATTTTAAGTATCTACTTTTATAACTCATTTAAAAGTTTTAAACCGTATTTGTAGTTATGATACAGTTCGATTTGTATCGGTTAAGATTAGTGATAAATATAATTCAAAAACGTATTATTAAAATTTAAAATATAATAATTTAAACCAAACATAATTGATTTATAACTTGGATTTAAAAAAAAATATATATTTAATTGATGTTTAAAACGTGTAGGGGGTATATTGTATAATAGTATAATACTATAGTATAATGTTTATGTATGATGTATGAATAATATTTTATGCACAAAACAATAATACACTTCGATATTATAATATTATCGTGCATAGATAAAATCCTTAAGCATATTAATATCAATATAATATTAATTTATTATTAGCCTGTGATCCGTGTTATTGGAATTAAAAGATCCGAAGTTGGTGCTTGAAAATATATTATGAATAAAGTATTTTATAAGAGTAAACAAAGATGCTTGTCATGATAGATAGTATAATAGTCCAAGACTAACAATTACTTTTGAAAATCTAGGAACTCTTTTTGTCTTCGACCTGATTGTGACGGTCGATTATATATTAGTTGTATAATAAAATATATATAACCAGTCAATAAATAAACACGCATTTTAAGCTGATATTATATTCTTAAAAAAAAAAATCATATCAGTAGTTCTACCTAGCATTTATACTACGTTTTGTTTAAGATTGTGTTTTACCATAATTTGTAAACTAATGCGTGTCTCGAGAATATATGTTATAACGGAAACGTTATTATGAGTTATGAAATAGAAAACTATTTTCACTGCAATGTGCAATGATTGACATCGTGACTTTTAGATAATACATCTATAAAGAGTTAACCTCTAAAAACCTAACCTTGAAATTATTTTTCTCAAAAGAACACCTCCGCGTAACGGACAGTTTTTAATTCCCTATCACTTATAGCCTATCCACTAGTTTCCACAATATATCTATACTTTAGGAAAATTAATAACCGTAAAATTGCTATTTAATATCATAGATTCATAGCACCTACCTATTGGTTTTTAATTTAATTTCTTCTTTTTTTTTTGATACAATATTTCAAGGATTAATATCGAACCACCGACTATCGTTAAAAAAACCTTAATAAAATACGATTTTTTTTAATTTGTTTCTAATCAAGAAATATATTATATCTTTTTTACCACAAATGGCATATTCTAGATGACTAAGCGAAACGACTAGAAAATGACCGGAACAGGTCAGTTCTATAATGGATATGTGTTTTTATTGTAGAAGGGCATAATATGAAAACATTGATATTTGTCTAACAAAAGAGATGAAGTTAGAATGTTATAAGAATGTGGAATAAGGCAGATGCAGAGTACTCTACAAAGCGTCTAATAAAAATTCGGGCGGAATCTTTATATTACTAGACGCCATATGAAATTTTATAATAACAAGGACTGCAATCATTATAACTAAGTATGTATGTATATGTACTATGTATGTATGTATGTATGTATGTATGTATGGTGATTATTGAGTGTGCAGTGTCCACCAAACAAGGTCATTGAAAACATCATACAATTCATCCACGCGAATACTTAATAATGATTATGTCGATGTGATTACAACAAAGTTAATGACCGAGTGATTGTAATTATTTTGCCTCGAAATATAACTTTAGTGGTATGTTAAAAACTTGTTACTTACTACAATATTATCTTTATGCGTTAATATAATATAAACTTTGTGCGGTTCTTCGTCTAATATACACATAAATACATAACACATCTGGTATAGAAACCTTATAAAAAAATATATATATCTAGGTTAAACTCAACAAACATAATTTGATTTTTATTTTTATTTACTTTGTCAATTTTGGTATGAGATAGTCATAGCTATCTATAATCCTATCCATAGCCTTGGAAGTTACAATCTGTGATATAGAATAAACTAAAAATTAGCTTATATTTTCTTTTTTAAAGTGTATTTCTTATCCATGAATCAATTTACGAATTACACAGCGTGTGAAAATTCACGTTTAAAAGGTTTGTAGGCCATTTTGTTTGATTTAAAAAAAATTTGTAATTAATTCTTGGACTTACAACAGTTATACATATTGTGAACACACCTATACTGTAAACGGTTATTACATTTGATGACACAAATAATATATTTAAATACAGATAATTATTGTCTGCATACATTAAACTTGTATATTATAATCATACATCGTGTACACAAATTGTAATAAATTATGTACTTTTGTAATAATATACTTAACCTTATTATAAATTAAAATAAACTAAAAAACACTCGTAAAGAACAATGTTACTATAGAAAAACAATTTAGATATTATTCAGTATAATATATAACCTTAGAATTTAAATTAAGTAAAAAAATTTAATTTATTTTGTTCTTTTTAAATTTATAAAAAGTTATTATTTATTTACCTACTTAAGTTTTAAAAGTTTGAAACAATTCATAAATAAAAGTAATTTTTATTTTATATTTATTTAAGTTCTGCAAATGTCAAACCGAAAATTTGCATGCTTTGCGTTTTATAACAAATAATATAAAATTACAACCAAACTAGTATTTCTAGATCAAATTATAACGATTCAGTAAAACTGTTTGGTAATGCAAATATTATAAGTACCTAGTATATTATGTAATTGATAATTTAATAACCTTGAAGTAAGCCCACAATTTTTGTATGATTATGGAACATAATGATTACAAATATGGCAACTTATACCTACTTAATATTCTATATTTGGATTGATTTATTCAAGTTGGGCCAAGTTTATTATTTCAAACAATACAATTTTGGGTTGTTTTATCTTTTTCAAATGGACGGAAAACTATAATAATCAATCAGTATTACTTACTCGAATCAATGTATTCATTTTAAACTTGAAAATGAATAAAGAATTATATTACTATTAAATAAATTATTAATAACCCAATATAACTATAAAATATCTACCCTAAAAATAATAAATTAAGTACAGATAGTTTTTTTTACACACTCTTATTAATATCGGTCGTTAAACTTGCATTGTTAATAAGTTGCAAAAAAAAAACCGTAAGTGAAATTGTAATGGCTTTACTATATTAAATGTATTGTTGTACCCTCTTAAGTCAAGGCCGGCGTAAGCCAAATGACACTGGGCAGTGTCTGGGAATCCATGAGATAAGAACAGGTTGTTTGATAGAGCCACTGAAGTAGCTGAGGTATTTATTTTTTTTCACGACGGTCATCCTTTTGTTTTTCTATGCTTCATTGGAATCACGTTCTACAATACTAGTAATTACTAACGCATTGTCTTGGCAAAGAAGTAGTCTGCTGAGCTTGTGAAAAAAAATAACCAATACCTATAATAAAGGTATCAAAAACATCGACCGTTGGCGTTTAGAAATAAATAGACACTGTATAATTCATAATATCATATATCTTCATGCTAGGAATGTAAAGAAAAAATACCGATATTCCTTTTAGACCGAACTTTTTTTTCAAATCTAAAATCCATTATGAATCGAATTAATGTTATTATTTTTTTAACAGCGTGATGACAATTATAAGTATCAATGTATCATACGTATATTATATCATAAATCATATTCGTTGTCATGAGAAAACTAATAAATGTACATTTCGATACCTAATTTTAGTCTTTTACGAATCTTTTTGATTGTAAATTAATTTAAAATATTATAAATTGGAAAGTTATAATTTAAAATGTAAAGCCTACTTATTCTAGATATAAAGTGATAATTCACACCTACCGGCATAAAGGTGTGTTCTTGTTAAGTATAACATTTTCATATACATACTTGTGTACAAATATATATATATTGAAATTGTGCAAAAACTCGTTTATCAAAGTCATAGTGATGACGATGGGTGATTACGTAAAAAAAATGTATGCTCCAGTTATAGTAAATTACGTCTAATTGAAACACAATCAGAGAGAGAAAAATATTGAATGCCAGTACAATCAAATCTCTTCATAACAAACGATCTTTGTACGAGTTCTTCATTATAGTAAGCATTTGTGTCTATGTTTTATTTATTGAAACTATTATGGTGACTCTGAGTGGTATACTCAATGTATATGTTAATATGTCATTAAGTTATTATATTGTCTATATTTAAAATATAAATAGTTATAAACAATATAGACGTTTAATAATAATTGTTTAGTGAACAATGTTTATCATAATATTTTGTTAAATAATGTATATAGTATTATTTAGTAGTAGGTATAGAACATATATTATTAAAGGTAAGTCCCATATCAATTGAAACAGCTGTTATTGAGAGCTTGTTCCTGAATACTTAAATATTCGATAAATGCAATAGGTAGTAAAATTATCGTTTAACCTCATTAGCAATAGTACAATAGGTATTGTTAACAGATAGTTATTACTTATTAAAAATCCTATTTAGAAAAATTAATTTAATGAAAAACTGAGAAAATGGTTCTGTTATATAGTTGGGTTGAGTGTACCTCGTATTTGTCTAACAAATAAAATAAACAATATCCCCAAATTGTATAGGAATAAAAAATTCACTTGTGTAAATTGAACATTACAATTTTATTCATTCCTGCGGACATTTTATGGTATAAAAATAAATAAAAACCTTACAAATATTCCAAAATATGTAGATACAACAAGTTTTATAAATCAAAAACAATATTAAGTATTTAAGTATATTGACACAATTAATTAAATAAATAAATAAAACAGAACAAAATATTAATAACAAAAAATTAATTTAAAGGTTAAGATCTGGCTTTAAATTGGAACATTAGAACCACAAATCCCTACCTACAACATCTGAAATCTAACTATAATATGATATGATATATTATTGCGTTTTAGAACTTATAAGTTAATTCCGCGTATCGTAGAAAGGTGTGAATAGATTCGTGGTATGATAGAAATAATTAGTCAGATTAACAGACAGTATTTCAAAGTTATATTGCACATCAAATAAATAAACACATAATATCATTTAAGAATTGACTAAATATTTGCATTGACATTTTTATAACTGTATAGGACCCGATACCAAATGTATAATAGTATTTATATAAATTATGATAATCCTTACAGTTATGAAATCAAACTATACTTACGTATATCTGAATACTGAATAGTTAACTTATATTTTAATAATATAAGACTCTTTTAATATTTCAATAATCTAATCAATGGTGTACTAATAATGGTATATTAATACTATACTATATATATTATAATATTATAATGTTACTCCTATACACAAAATATTTACAATATAAACCATGATGTAAATATATTTTAATTTATTACCAAGTATTTACGAAAATCGTCAAGTATCATACAAATATTAATTATTTATATTTAAAAAAAAATCTTGTATAGTAGCTGGTGGTGTTATACGTATATGAGTTCAGTCGATTAAAGTGAGTGGAAAAAAAGTCTACCGAAGATGACTAGCACCGCTTCGCGATGTCTTAAGACTAGCCGCCGTCATTATACAATAATCAGAATATAGATGATCGTATAGGTAGCAATTTTGAGCGGACAAGTAGAAAATCGTGTAATACTCCTTTTGAAGATTCGAATCAATAGCTAGCGAGACCCCTTGAGCAACTAAACTGCATTGGACACTGTAAATTATTCGCATATCGAACGACCGACGGATGTGTGTTTACTTTCAACAATAGGAAAACGCTCAGCTAATATAGTGTTAATATTATATTATGTTCGTTAATACATAACAATATCGTAAACTACGGTGAGTAGACAAAAACAATGCTCGTCCTTTTCTTTATTATAAGGTATTATTATCTATTTTTTTTGTTTTTTTTTTATATCATCGAATTTCGTAATATTTGTTCTTTAATTATTACACTCCCGTATATATTATTACTGCGATTACTTTCAGTATTTCTCCTCGTGCAAGTGATGTTGCAAATACACATTATTTACGGTAGCGTAAATGTATAGCATTTTAAAATGAGAAACTTCATAATAACTTATACCGGATTATTTGTTCCAATTTCAAGTTAAAATTAAAAAAGTTCAAGACTTTAAAATGGTAAAATTGTCAAATTATAATATTATTCGGATATAATAAATAAAAATTATTATTTAATTTTTCACATGTATTTAAAATGCTGGGAAAGTGCATTTCCATGTTCTTTCTATTCAAACTGTCGTGTTGTAAAGTAGTATAAACTTTTCTATACAATAATTTGTTCAGCTGTTTACATATTAGTTATTACATAATAATTGTTCAGTGTTGTTCAATTGATCTCTGAAAACCTTGTATCAATCGAAAATCGTAGTTCAAAACAATATTATTAATTACATTTATATTATCTTAACCAGCATACATATAAAATTACTTTAAACGATTTTTTAAAATTAATTTGGAGACAACTGGGATTCTAAATTTATATATATAAATAATTTTTAAAACGATAAGATAAATGAATAGAATTAAAAGATTTAGCAGAATTAAGCTCGACTTACTGTGAAGTATTTCGATATCTATTATAGGCATCACACTTAACTTATGGCAATCATAATATAAAAATGAACATTCAATTATATTACCTACTACAAAACGTGTACATGGTTTTATGTTACCTCTTTTTAGTTACAAAAACTGGTTTACAAGTAGCCCATTTTTATCATAAGCTCGTAAAAAAAAACGTAGGTATACACATGGCTGCAGTGATGAATAAAACTGTCACTTCATAGTGTATAGTTGTTGAACTACCAGTAACGAATTCATCTGATGTACTTACAAGTTACAACTTGCATTATTTAAGTCAATTATCAACGAATCATAACATAATAAATGTATGTTAAAATCTCGTATTGATATTAATTGATTTTTTTGTTATTATATTTTATATTGTATACCCAAGCAATCATATTAGCACATAATTGAATCAAATTTGAATCGTATGTAATAATATGTCTTATACATTTTGCCTGTCATATCTTTTGACTGTACTTCGTTTATTTTCAAAACCAGTTATACGTTATATAACTATACTATTCTGTTATAATAGCTATATGTTATTTATATGTTTTTTAACATCGTGATCACGCAATTAAAAACAACATAATCATGCTAACTAAAAGATGCGCGTAGTTCTCAATAAATCAATATGCATCATTGCCTAAAAAAATTATCATATATGTTTATGTTATTGTACATTTATCAAAACCTGAATATATTGGTGACTGTTATTTGTAAGTAAAAATTTTAAGAAATTTGGTTAGTTCTTCTCAAAATACAAATAAAAAAATATATATAAATACATAATATGTATCAATATAATATACTTCAAAATGTGTTTTTATCATGGTATTCAACTCCGCTAACGTAAGCATATGTATATACATTAAATCGAATACTTATCTATATTTTTTTAAGACCAGCGTACTTTAGATATGATACGAGATATAATAGGTATATGTAAAACCGAAAATACAATAGAAATCTTAATTACAGTTGATTAAACAACTAGTAATTTTAAAACCTAAGAATATGCAGTACCTAATCAAATTATTCATGACTATTTGTTAAAATGTTTTTACATCGATTACTATACAAAATAATTTATTAGAGTTTTTGAAAATTTATAACGCTAATGAGTCGAAACTAGATGAGGTATTGAATTATCAATTAAATTGTTTGCCAGCAAGTGAATTGACATGTTAATTTTGTATGGCTATAAGACAATTGTATAAGTGTATAACAAACTATAGTTCCTAAATTGTATATAATCAATATTTCGCAAAAATAAAGCTCTAACGAATATTGCATTTGTTTAGTATTAATACGCACAATATATTAATTTATTAATTATGTATTATTTTAGAGTCATAATATTATTCACCTACCTACGTATACAACACGGGAACTTAGTATACAGTGTGCTTTGCATTATGTGTTTAGAAACTATATAAAAATACGATACCTGCCTAGATATAATGTATATATACCATATAAATATACAATACCGCATACACGGCTAAACACTTTCTGTTGGGAAGAAATTAATACCCAGAAATGTTAAGAGTATTATTTCCACATAAGTGTAGTGTGTATACAATAACTCTAAAAGAAATTTTAGGTTTTAGTTCTTAAAGCCAATACTATATGCGTATGGCCGTATTACATTTCAATATGGATTCTAACATGGAGCTAGATTATATTTTAAAAAGGTAAAAATCGTCTGAATTGTGTAGGAACATATTTTATAGGTTATTATTTAGGTACCTAAGTATTTACTATTTTATCTGTATTTTGGGTATGGAATAATCGAAACTTTAAAACATAATATGCAATATGGTTAGGTAAAAAAAAGTGTATGAAATTATAACTTCTTATATAGTCGTTTTTAATTAAAATTTCGTTGCGAAGAAATTTGAAACTTGTATACTACTTTTCAAGGGACAGTTTTCACTTCACAATACTGTCACAACAGTTTTCACTTGACAGTTTCTTTACGTGTTATGTAATTATGTTTAATATATATATATGATACCTGCTTGAAAATATAACTTAAAAAATCGAAATAAAGTTGATTTAATATATGAGTTATGATTTAACTTCAGTGATTATATTGAATATCAGTAAAGTAAAGGTAATATACCTACAAATCATTTCTATTTTTATAATCGGGAATGAATCCTGGGACCCGCTGAGAGAACTCGATTTACTTAATACTATGTCATATTAACTGTATTATTGATATTTTGCTTCTTTTTAAAATTTTGATAAATCATAAAATGTCATTTGATTTCACTTCTGTTTTTTTTATTTATTTTTTTTTTTGAAAGGGGAGGCAAATTATGTGTTCAGGAAACGTTTGTTAGTGGAAAAACCTGAATATCACGAAGAAAACTACATTTATTAAACCTGTCATATTAGTAAAAGTTGTACAAACTATTTCATCAAATATTACAGCTGATTTCTTACATTTGCTAAAATTTTACATTTGATAATATTGCTCGGTTTATATTTTGATGTAAGCAATTATACAACGTGAAGTTTTAAAAAAAAGAGAGAATTATATAATAAAATAATTCAAACATGATTAGCGTTTTCGAATTTACCTCTTTAGTAGCGGTAGCCGTGTAAAAAATTATTATAACTGTAATGGGTTTTTGCATTTTTATGGCATCTTGTTGTATATAATCCTAAGAGGAAAAAAGGGACTGTGCAAAAATTATAAGCTTCATCATAATATAGTAATTCATTGCAAGTGCTTCAGACCATTCAGGATTATGCCCAACGACTTAAGTGTACAACATGTATATGACATTGACCAATAAGCTTGAGCTTAACATTATTACGAGACCCGACATAGCAATAATTTATGAGTCATTCAATGTTATTGTATCATTGAGAAATGGTAAAAAATATTCAAAAATAAATAAATATATTTTGATGGTTATATACAAACGTAAAATATTATTATTCATGAATTCAAATTTTACTGAAACCATAACTCAAAAGTATCATGTGCGTGCCAATACAAATTTATCGATTTAATGGAAGTATCGTAGAAACTAACTTGAAATACCGCATTCACCACATTTTCTCCATATTATTTTAACAGAGTTTCTATTGGAAAAAGAAACTGTTGAACCAATTTTTAAAATTAATATTTAAGTATAAAAATCTTGAAAATGTATTTGCTTAGATCATCATTATTGGTTTCACGTCATGCTTTATTTAATTGAGATTAAAACTTTTACTTAAAAATCTTATATTATACTACTTGGTACACGTATACGTTTCTAAACTATAACCATTAAAAGTTACGACATAATATTTATTCTATTGTTTTTGTTTTTCTCATCGTTTTCTATGCACATAATAAATTATAATCAACACTTCGAAGTATATAACTAATGTTATGTTCGAGTTAAAATATCAAACAAATTATAACAGACGAGAAAATAATACATGATAAAAACTTAATCAAGTAGGTATATCAATTAAAACTAATAAGTACCTATTTTTGAGTAAAAAACTCCCACAGCTTGATATTGGCATAACCGAAGAAAGTATTAGTCTCTTGTATTTTAATTTATACTTAATAACCGTTGTATCCTTATACTAGATGGTAATAATAGTTCATACAACATCGGTACTTGATGATTTAATAAAGACGTAAATAATTCGAGAACGTTGAAAACATCGCTTAACGTTACCAAAACATTTCACGGACTACTGCGATTACAGTGCTAATGTTTTGTGCGACAAAAACATCTTTTGAACGGTTACCAAAGAAAATTATTACTTTTCAAGTGTTCGACTTTTGAAAACCCATTTGATTTCCCTTGACAAAAAAATAGAACCATAAATTATGTACTTCACTTTATAGAGTTATTCTCGAGTACATACAAATTTATTAGGGAAGTACTCAAGTCACATGGGATATTTCAAGTATATTTGGCTTGGTAGTGAAACATATTGGGAAGTTACGTGACCTCAATGTAAAATTTTTTTAATTCTCCGCTTTATCTATACTGATTGAAAGAAAATTCTACGAAAATAATATACAAATCAAACGAACGGCACGAAGCTAAAAAAAAATAAAACATAATAATAATTAGATAAATAAAAAGTAGTAAATACATTTCACCGGGCATTTCACTTAAATTGTAAACCGCACAAATATTTGTCCACACAACTTTTTTTTATTGATTCTGTGTATTTCTTATGCGTCAGTATAAAATACCCAACAAATTTAACTTGCCAACATGCTGATTGCAACGCGCATATATATATAATATTTTCATGGAAAAGTATTAATTAGAACGGTTTTTCGAATATAATCTGAATTATACGTGTTAATTTTTATTAGGTGTTAACCTTGAACAATGTGGTTTAGGAGAGGTATCAAGGTCGAATTTTAGAACCCTGTAGTATCAATCGTAACTACCGAAGTGTCGAAGTGATCAGAACATGTTTTTATTGAAAACTCACAATTCTAGTAATAATAATGCAGGTTACATTGACAAGTCGATGCTCCATCCACAACCACTATTTCATAACACAAGTTTCGGGCAAATTAATATAATAATAATAATTAATAATCAATACGCTGTTGCAACGTCTTCTCGAAAGCCCTCGGGGTTCCATCATATTTAATTTCTATATATTTTTTCGTAAGACTCTTTTAGATACAATATATACCATATAATTATTAATAACATATTATCATAACGTAACGTAATTAAATACATAATTTACATATAATTAATGATACTAATTAATTATATATACCTATTGTATTTAATTTTTAAAGATTTTTTTTCCTAAAATTCCACTGCATATTAATGAATGATAATATAATATAATAGTTATGACTGAAAAACACGGTGGTTAGATATTACTATGATACATTTTTTGCAATTTTTATCATCGATTCATTCGTAAACTGCTTAATGTTGCACTCAAACAAGATTAAGAGTATAATATATGTTTAACATAAGTACATTAAAACAAAAAAAAACTAACTTCATTCATTTACCTGTTAGCGGTGATAAAATGAAATGCTTATCTCTTCACATTTCAGTATTTCGTAAAGAATTAATTTATAATATTTTTAAATCAAATTTCGTTTAGACTTATTAATTTTGTGATCTCTTGGAATTTTGAAATTACTACTTATAGTACAATACTATTATAATGTAAGTATATTATAATAGTATTGTATTTTATTGTGACGGCTATTGAAGGTTATAAACACATCGGCAGGCCAAACGCGTCGTCCGCTGAGCGAACAGTATTATAATAGCCGCGCGCGTATCCGAACTGCAGCTCGAAACCAGTACATAGACCGTACGAAAATACATAATAACCAAACGCACAATACCTATATTGTAATGATCGCAGATGTAGTACCGCAAAAACGCATCAATATATATGTATATAAAATTAAATTCTCATCTCTTCACATTTCAGTATTTCGTAAAGAATTAATTTATAATACTTTTTAAATCAAATTTCGTCT
Organism: Metopolophium dirhodum; assembly: GCF_019925205.1. Taxonomy (NCBI): domain Eukaryota; kingdom Metazoa; phylum Arthropoda; class Insecta; order Hemiptera; family Aphididae; genus Metopolophium; species Metopolophium dirhodum. The sequence goes on from NC_083568.1 coordinate 11,343,814, forward strand.
AGACTTATTAATTTTGTGACCTCTCGGAATTTTGAAATTAGCTGAGTGACGGATAAGTGACGGTGAACGGATACACTGAACTCGCATTAACGTTTTTTTACTTTTTATACAATGTTGAAGAAACGTGGACTACATATTATTAGTGATAATATTGTAGTTATACGTATTTCGCTAAAAATCCGAAACGAAAAAAGTTTTTTTTGAAAACGATAATCATCTTCGGCGGCATAGAATGAAAAACAAAAAAAATCAATAATAATAATAATAATAATACGGCGAGTACATTATAGTATTGTATTATTGTGACGGCTATTGAAGGTTATAAACACATCGACAAGCCAAACGCGTCGTCCGCCGAGCGAACAGTATTATAATAGCCGCGCGCGTATCCGAACTGCAGCTCGAAACCAGTACATGACCGTACGAAAATAAATAATAACCAAATGCACTATATAGCTATATTGTAATGATCAGCAGATGTAGTACCGCAAAAACGTATATATATGTTCACATTTCACGTGTAGGTACGCACTGTGCCAGTCATCATGATACACACAAACGTCGGATCTATTATAAAAGTAATACAGCTCTAGAAACCTACATATTATTGTTGGGCATATAGGAGGTATATATTACGAGTATATGGAAGAATGATAATAATAGTAATAAAAAAAACCGTCGTACCCAGGTACATGTGTATAACATACGCGTGTACAAACATATCGTTACAAACGAAATATAACAATAATTGGATCGACTGCAGATCAGTCAAGGTTTATCGGACGGGGGACGCGAAGAAGAGAACCTATAATAATAATATATTATGTACATAGATACTACTACAGCTTGGTACCTACATAAACGTTTGAATACCACGGAGGCAGCACAGGCTATAAGTATACCGTCGGAAATATTAAAATAAAATACGATTGTATATCACTTTTTGCGATGAAATGGAAAAATAATATCAATCGACGTAATTATATTATTATAGAAACAGTAGGTTGCGACGGTATTCCGAAGTCGAATTTTATCGTACCTACCCACGTTTATTCGTTTCCCATTCCGCGTAATGTGATACGATATAGTATAAATGCACGCCACGCAAATATATACATATACAATAATAATATATACATGTTATATATACATAATATAATATATTGTATTACACGTTGTAATATTATATTCTCAATAAAAAAAAATCGCGAGTATTTCAATCATGACGACAGTTTTTCACATGTACAAAAACAAAACGATATTCCTTCGTAAAAGAAATAAATACGTTATTAGAGTTATACCTTTTAGAGTGTAATTATATAGTGAACTAATGTAGGATAAGTATATCTATAAAGATTTTACAATTTCAGCATTTCGAAATAAATAATAGGTGTAGGTACATAATATTATATAAAACCGAGAACATTATAACGATATTATTTGAATAATTTAAAATGTTTATATACGCTGCTGTTTGAGTAGCCATTACCGTTGAGGTAATAGTTGTTGTGATACACAACATGATTGATGACACGATGATCGGGGTTAAGGAATTTGCACTTTTGCGGGATGCGATGACCTGTAACAATTATTATTGCACATATTAATTAAATATGGCAATAATTATCATATGTATGTAATAGACTCGTATCGGATTGAGTATAGGTAAAGTGACGTCTCTCTCGTTTTTCGTAATATCGTCTTTCATAGAGTTATCGATTGTACAAATGTATACAAAAAAAAATTGTATTCGAGAAAAAGCGCAATCGAGCAAATACAAACCATCGATTTACCACAACGTACTATAATTAAATAATTATACATATTATACATAAAAAGTTGTTTGTTTAAACCTTTGATCGCTGCATAATTTACGTCATAGCGTACTCTATCATCGTTAGATTTTTTTTTAAGTACACTTTTGCAATGTTTTTTTTTATTTGATTGACATTTTATGTAATTTTGTTTATAGGTTTCATTCAAAAGCCGATCGATCGAAGCACATTGAACAATTAAGGTAATATTAATTTTAAAGTTTATATAGTTTATCTCTATCAAACTGAGCAAGTAGGTCATTTTTGTATGATTAACACTTTTCTGGAATAAATAAATACACACTATTGAGCAAATTGCTTCAATGATTTATATATTTTAAATATTTCCGGCTGCAGCTACTTGGGAATTGTGTCTCTTGAAATTACCTGCAGTCTGTATTGTACCAGCAATATGCGCAATTTTCTACCAATAGAAGGACTGTATAAAATATTAAGAACTCTCTTATACCTAACAATATTCGAGCATACACTCGATACAAATAAATAAAACCTTGCAACATTATAAAAACGATAACTTCCTCGTCAAGAAAACATAAACGTCAACGGTAAAATAATTGATATCTCATGATAGCAGATCGTATACTTAAATTTCTACTGGATACTGATTACCAAGGCAGGTACAACTGGTAGTATATTATATATATTATACGCGTAGCATTTCCTCTCGTAACCTGCATAATATTGATTTCAAAATAATCCAAACGTAGCTGCAGTCCAGTCTAATTTCCGGAAAACAATATATGTGTGTTATGTGTGGTATAGATATATATGGACGGGAAAGGGTCCTGAGGCCTTTTTATTTTTTATATGGTTAGAGCATGAACGATCCGATTGCAATAACAGTCACGCTCGGCAAACCCCGAAGAATCGTTTCGGAAGTAGATGACGGTTTCGCCCGTGTGACACGCCTCTTAAACGGTTAGCGTACAGGCCAGCGCCCTGCTGGTATGATAGTTTTTTTTATGTAACGGTAGTGGCATAATAAAAGAGATTAGAAGAACGTGACCAGTGTATGCAATAATAAGACAGTACTCCAAAATTGTAATAATAATAATATATACAATGTAGTGAAATAGTATAGTTATGCTAGCCATATGTATTATGTATAGGTAAGCAGACTGTAGTAGGTACAGTGTAGTGGATCAACACCGCATAAGTAATGTCAATTATTACAGTGCTTCAATTTATATATAAGAAAAAAAAAACGGAAATTTAATTGCCAAATGTAGTCGATTGAAGGTAATTGACCAATTTAGAATAAGAATGTGGTTTTTTGATTTGTACGACTGTTATGACTTATGCGTTTACGAAGAAACAAATTAAATTTCCCAAACATCGCGGTCACAGGCACCTTTTTATATAATATATACTTTTTTATAACATAGCTTCATTATATTATATTCCTAGTATGCCTGTATAGTTGTGTCCTTCTATTTATCAATATTTTCGCTACAATTGTTCGCTACCCCCATGGCCTTATCACTATACTCTATTGGTTTAGAAAAATAAAATTTAATTATATAATATTATAATATGTCTTTTGTACGACGTACATTTATCATATATATCAGAAGATTAAGTAGATACAATTAGGTACTGTACTTCATACTAATCCATCTGGTATTTATTTCACCTGTTTTTTGGATGATATTGTGTTAACCATTATTTTTTTTCACTATATATTATAATATTATATGGAATTCGAGAAACAGATATAAAACATTAATAATTATTTTATAAGTTTTTATTTTAGTTTGCAGAGCCACTCTATTTTGATTTTTCCAATTACCATTTAAAAACTTAATTTCAAATTATCGAACCTGACGTTTCGTGTTGCTTGAATTCTCGAGTGGTCACCCATCCGAGAAGAAGCAACCGGAGGAACGACATAACACCAATTCCGAACGCAATATTAATCAATTAATGGTTATGTTTTGTCAATAAGATTCGGATTACGTATAAAAACCAGAAAATTACCATTCTTGTATAAGAATTAATCCTTTTTCCATCACGATCATTTTCACAGTGTTTTTTTTTCTTAAATTATGTGAACTAGGTACTTACTTATGTAATAGGAATTTGATATTTATCTTAAATAATAAATGTATAGTTTCACATTTCTAGAAGCTTAATAATATGATTCTTGGACGAGTGAATAAAATGAATAAATTATCGTAATTTATAAAAATTTATTTAATTCAAGATATTATTATATATTTTATTATCGTATAAATTAAAATAGACAGTGTGATTATGGATATAATGTAATCTGTTTGCAATAACAAAGGCAGGTGGCAGCCGATAATAGCTTTGTGTTGTATTCATTTTTTAAGTTAATTTTATTGGCCAACTATAATGACTAATTATCTCTCCTCACTTTATTATGTAAATATTTACAATGGTTTCGGCGGTGATACTTAATGTTCAGCCGATCGTCATTGATCAACATTTACAATGATTGAACTTTAAGGCATCATCTTGCCATTATATTATTTTAATATCTTCTTTGACGTTTCGATAAAGTAACAATTTAAATTAACCGACATTATTTTAATTTTAATAATTCACTTAACGGTTTGTTGTAATTTGTCATAAATTTGTATAACTGTGTAAAAACTAGGGGGGCGAGGGCCAACATAATTTATTCACAATTTATCCTGCTATACTAATGAAAGCATTCGTTTTTAAATTAAATAAATAAATTAGCCATATTTAATTATGTTTTGTTGAGCTATACCTATATTAGAGTATTTATTTTTACCACGCACTTAATTAATATTGTTTTTTGAAAGTTATTTATCATCATTTCTAATTTTTGTACATATTATAGACAAATAGACAATATATTAAAGTATATATTTTAATTATAAATTTACTCTTTGAACGTGTTTACTTCAGTGTCACGACACATTTATGTTTTAAATTAAGTATTTCCCCGTATATTCGAGTATTAATATAAACTCAAAGTCAAAATCTCATAGTAATAAAATTACGAAACTGTTAAAACATAGGACCATCTTACAAACTATACAGATATCCTGATGGGCCGGAATTGTCCTAATCGTGACAGTACCGGCGGTGACCTTCGCGAGTTCACGTTTTCATGTCTCAGCGCTTATATTTCTACTGTTCCTCGTATATCAATTATAGGACATAAAATAACGATGAATCATATTACATTTTCAATAAAAAAAAGTCTGTGAAAGTATAAAGAAAAAAATGGAAATTATATTTCTGAAACTCAATGAATCAGATGTATATATGTAGGTAATCAAATGAACGGAATGTTTATAAACGTGAGGTCAACAATAGTTGAAGTAAATATTATCTAAAATTTGTATTATGAAAAACTGTTAATGTTTCTTATATTCCAAATATATCATTTTCGGGAATAATTTCAGCCATCTATGTATTATAAACCTCCCAACCTTATATTTACCTACCTCTACAATTCTTCTCAATTTTGGAAACATGTTCAACAAAATTGTAGGTAGGAACATTTTATATTCGCAACATTATAATCGAAACAGCGTAAAACAGTAAATTTAAAGTAAACCAGCAAATTTTATTTGAAACAATAATAAATTATTGACAAAACTATAATCACCTGAACCGGAATAACACAAATAAAAAAAAATAAAATATAATTTACACCGTGATGGTCTCGCTGAAAAGAAAAAAAGACCTAAGTAGGTAGGTACTTAAATAGTTTATGAAATCACCGATTGTTTACGTTAGGTCTGTAGATGTATCGAAACGTGTCGTATCCGTTGCGCAATTCAGTAGGAGGTACCTGCCCATCACAGGATTTCAAAGTTTTTAATCGAATTATACCAACGAATAAGCTACATTTTCACGGATCATCCGACATCTTCCTATTCGTGCGCGCGTGTTCAACCATCCGTTTTCTGGGTCGAAAATCGTATCCCGAATTGGTTTTTCTTCAATTACCACACTAACGACTCTTCTGACTCCTTTTGTCAGTCAATTAGCGCATATACGTCAAACACCACATAGTATCGCGTGTGTGTATGTGATACTAATATGGTGTTTTATTTTATTTCATCCGGCCAATCAGAGCATGATGCACGCAGAGTTTAGCGTGCAGGCACCAACGTATATTATGTCGTGCATAGTACACAAGTTAGCACGAGGCGAAGAACAGGCGAATCGCATTTCGTACGATAGCCGTTGGCATTACCTACCTAGTTCGCACGGAATTTGCTTAGGACTTAGGCCGCGCGCCGCCGGGCTGGTTATACCATACGCGTATTATCCACCTATAACACACAAGCGGACACTCCGCATTTAAAGCTTAATCGGAAAAAAATTATAAACATTGAACGTATTATCTGAATGAAAAAAAAATTATATACGTTCATAAATGTATAGTAAATAATAAAACTGGTTCGTACAATGAGGAGAGAAAGTAGACCCGGAGTTCTCCGTAATAATGAGAGTATATACGTGAAAAGAGAATAGACCACGAGATTGAGTTTTCGCGTTGGGATTGTTGGGAATAAAAAGAAAAGTAATGCGAGTTAAATCACGACAAGTAATTAAAGAAAGTGAAGGACGGGAAAAAATTATGGCATTTTTCGGGAACAACTTATAAGTCCATACCATGGACAAACCTTAGTCACGGCGGAGGAAAATTCCCGCGAGAACACGACGTAGCAACGCTGATTCGAAAACAATAATATAGAATGTTAAACTTTAAACAGTGTGTAATAGTTTTATTGTATAAAATAAACTATTAGAAAATAGGCACATACAAAAAAAAGTTCATAAAATAAGACCGTATAAATAGTAAATACCAGTATAATTATTTTATGTGGATCATTTCTTTTTGATTGAAAAATTAAATTTATCGACTTTACTAAATAGAAATGAATTAAAAAAATATATTAATTATATACATTTATTTTAAAAAACATGTGATACTTATTATTTACTAATATATATTTAATCCTAACCTACAAATGGTAAACGTGTTGTTTAATTTTAAACAAGCAAAAAAAAACAACACGAAATTATTTTATGATCAACCGACCATACAACAGGCAGCATCTCTAACCATAAAAATTGTATTCATTATTCATGCAATTATGCAAATAAGTGTTTTTAAATTTTTATCTTTTAACTTAAAACAATTAATTGTTCATTGTTTTTTTTCTATAATATGTGTGTACATGGCTTATAAAATTATACAAACGTTTTAAGAGATCCAAATTTCTGATGGCCGCGTATATTATTATAATCAGTGAAAATTGTTTTCTCGAAAAGCTTCAGATATCGTATAATATAACGCATTATGTAGCCGAGGTGATGGTATTCATTAAATTATTGTATTAGCCAATATATTGTGCATTAGCATTACAACAGCCAAGGTACCCGCTTTTAATGATAAGAAATTATTTTGAATAGTCCATGAACCAAATCGGACCATGCTCTCGCGTCTGCTATGTAAGAACAACGACGCGTTGCCATTCTAAAACGTGAATACGATTTAAATTATAATAATATTATAACGTACACACATGTCGGAAATTATATACTTTAATAACACAGTTCGCGCCGTGTTCATTCTTATACGTATATACTATCATGCACTATATGATTATTTACGTTCAGGATGCTTTCGCATAAATCGGTTACCATTGATGGACGCGTGGTGCGAAATTGCCAGTTCTGTGCCACGTTAATTACAGAGAAAGTGCCGCACAATATGTAGATGTTAAATAACAATAATCGTTATTGAAACTGTCGTGTTTACGTTTTTTTTTTTTTTTTAGTGTCGTATAGACCTCAAACGCACATATAGGTAGGTATAGTAAATAATATACCTACGCAATGCGCGAAATGGAATTGTTTTTATACCGCAATGTACTTATATATATACGTGTGCATTAATTGGACAGATTCGTCGTGGTTCGTAACCCTGACGAATATTATTTCATTTTCCGTTTAAGTTGTATAAAAGATAAATAAAAACGTCATTTTTTTTTTTTTATTATTCAACAATTATCTAATATACATATACATCCAACGTTTAATTTATCAATTAGGTAAACTGACAATACTGTATTATAGTTGATTGAACCTATACATATATTTATGTAACTGTATATTATAGGATTATATCGTAAGGTTTCAAATAATATGCAGACAGTGTGTGTTATATGGTTACGACATGACCTAATAGAACATTTAAAAATATTAAACTACGTTCATAATATCACACAGAACGTATATTGTGTTTATCGAAAATGCTAACAATTAAATTTGAAAAGGTCTACATTACCAAAGCACGTTTTATGGGCCACTGTAAATTAGGGACAAACGCTCTTGTGCACTCTCAATCGATCGATCTATTCAGACTTTGGAGTAATATACTCCATCATTTTTAACATTGTTTCCAAACACACCCGAAGTAACATAATAATATAATATTTGCATTCCAAATGCTGTTACAATAGCTCGTCTGCTTTTATCTAAACCATATTATATAATGTGTGCGCGTGCATATTAATATGTATTATATTATAGTCAGTTAAATTAGTATACGCAAACGGTTTAAACGCATAAAAACCAGCACGGTGGTTTTGAAATATTCCTATCATACATGCCTGCGCAGAACAACGTATTGAACATATTTTAATAAAAAAAATATGCTCTATCGATCCAATATAAACGGCTTTTGTTTTAGAATATCACGGTATATCCATTATAATCATTATATTGTTGTCGTTTTAAAATCGGAGATATCGCGGTAGTTTACTTAGTGCATTGGTGGATCTGCAGCGGGATATCATTCTGTTGGCTAAAAAAAATATACATTTATAACATATATATGTACATACTACAAAATGTATATCCCCTCCTCCCTCGTGAATACGGTATAGTATACCATACGGTGAACTTCTCATCTAACTCCTACCCTCTAGTCTCTACCCCTGTTACAGCAGACTAAATATTTGAGACTTAACTAACCGTGCATTTGAATACTTAATGGAAATTGTAGCAGTACAGCTTTTAAACTATTTACGTCGAGATTTACACAAATTACTTTTCATGTGTTGACCATCTCGGATTGTTATGAAACGTAAAAATAAATGTTAACATACTTTAATTGTCGCGATTATCGAATACAGTATGTACGTTACATTATCACACACAATTCACGAAAGATGTTACCGTGTCATGGCATTTTTATTTTTTCGATATCACAAATACGAAAAGTTAATGTTGGTCGGATGGGAATCTGTTATTTTCATATTTTTCAAAAACATTTTAGCTTGTAGTATATCTTACGGTTTTGAAAAAACCAACGAGAAAAATCGTGACGAAAAATTCTAATATAATATCCGCTTATAAAATTGGCTCGACTATTAAAATATATTATAGGTTATCGTTAAACAGTTTTCGCGAACAATTTATAACGACGCGCGGTGGCGCCTCTCGAAAGATTCGACCTGGACAAATTAATACGATCATGGCGCACACTAAACGCTGGTACAAATCTGCATAAACGTCGTGTGTGCGGCATATGTGTGCGCGTATGTATACGTTGGCCGGTAGCTGTATAGACGTTGTAGAATATAGATAAATATATTATAATATCACAAACCACTCGGATGCGGCCCCTTAACCGCGTTTAGCCGGTCTGCCCGACCGGGTCGGATATGCTATATAACGAACTGCATACAGAGCGTACGGATTCCCGACGCACGCAGAACGAGAAAAATCGCGACGAAAAATTCTAATATAATATCCGCTTATAAATTTGGCTCGACTATTAAAATATTATAGGTTAGCGCGAAACAGTTTTTGCGAACAATTTAATACATCGACGCGCGGTGGCGCCTCTCGCGAAAGATTCGACCTATGGCTGGGCAAATTAATACGATCGTGGCGCACACTAAACGCTGGTAAAAATCTGCATAAACGTCTTGTGTACGATATAATAATATGTGTGTGCGTATATAATATGTATATATGTGGGCCGGTAGCTATATAGACGTATAATGTATATATAATATATATATATTATATAAATATATATATATATAATTATAGTATTATAATATAATATAATATCACAAACCACTCGGATGCGGCCCCTTAACCGCGTTTAGCCGGTCGGCCCGACCCGGTCGGCTATACTATATATAACGAACTGCACACAGTGCGTACGGATCCCCGACGAGCACAGAACGAGACGAACCGGCGTGGCGCTGCAGCCGGGGCGCGGTCGGCAAACGGGTTCGAGAAACGGGTCACTGGGTCCTCGGCCGAGGAGGATACTATAAACTATAAAGTGTGTATATAACGATGTGTATAACATTACGCGCGTGTGTGTTCTCGTGTGGATATTATTATAATGATATTATGTCGGTCGGGCTCGGGAGACGAAACGCTCGAGCGTCGCGGTGCAGCGCGCCCGTAACAACGTGTCTTATACATTATTATAATATAATATCATATATATCATATTATCATATAGGTAGGTACGTGTGTTATATTATAATATTATCTCCTATTGGCAGCGACGAAAACGCGAAAAAAAATTACACGCAGTACACGTCGTGTATAGTATATGTACCTCTTACCATACTACATATATATATATATATATATATATATATTATGTTATAATATAATATACACGACGTAAAGCTGGTATACTACAGTAATAATAACAATAATAGTCGTGTAAAAAACGTACAACAATAATAATTATAATACCTATATACATATAGGTACCCTTGCGTGTGCGTTGTATTATAGCTGGTTAGTAACTATTAGTAGACATGTATCATATGTATACCTATGTACCTATACTGTATATAAATATATGTGTGTGTGTGTGTGTGTGTGTGTGTGTCGTGTACTCGTGTCTATATATGCGATCTGAATCCGTTTGATTGTATTCAATATTGCATACAGGGTGATTATTTTATCGTGAATCTGTGGGCTACAGATATCTGTGGAATATCTAAAGAATTTTTCAAATGTAATGTATTCATAGTAGGTAGTAGGTACGTACAAAACACAATATTATATAGGTATTGTTGGCTTGTGTAAAAATGTGAAATACCTATTATAAATGTTATTCTTAATCGTTTGAATAAAAAATAATGGTTTAAAAATTCCTTTTGTTTCCTTTGATATTGTCTGGTTTGCGATAAAATAGAATCGCGCTGTATATGTAGATGATACTAATACACGATATACAAACATAATATGGTTTAATGACCGCAAATGGCAGAGTTTTAAAAAATTCAAGAGAAGTTCGCGTTTTTAATTCAAAAAACCTAATTACTGCAGCTATACTACAACGGTTTCATACGAATATACGGTTTCCGGGAGTATTATGTCGTAATTATTATTGTAATAGGTTTATCGAAAACTGCAAAATTTCGTGAAAACGTTAGATAATACAAATAAAAAATCATATTTTTTTTTTATACTTCCATACCTAATACTCTTGTGTTCTACAGCTTTTAATCGAGTATTCGTCATAGAGGAAATTCTGAGAGTTTGAGTGTGGTTAACACGCCCCTATTTTTGAAATAAACACTCTCAAATGTTATGCTATTTGAGGTCAATAATTATAGTTCTTATTTTATATTAATTAATTGATATGTAGTACCTACCTATACATAATATAATATATATAGTATACAACCACTATCATTGTATATTTATGTATGATTGTTAAATAAGGATTGAGGACGAGGGGGGGACAAAGTTGCTCTTCATCCATGATCATAACATCCATGAACAAGACATTATCTGAAAAACTGAAAAAATGGAGAGTTTCAGCTCCCCTAGATGTTTCATGGAATTAACACCCCTAGAGTTTATTACTCCAGGGATATTGGAACGTATGCATACAAATCAGAAATAATTATTGAAAAACCTTAATTTAACGTGCATGCATGGTGCATGTGCACACGTGCAGCTATACATTGTATTTACCTCAAAACGTCCTTGTACTTAGCTGACTGATTTTATTCCATTATTATCATACCTACCTACCTACTTGTTATTATTTATTGTAAACAACTACGTGTGCGTATTGTTATATAGAGTATTGTATATTATATATTATATTATACTACCTACCTGTTTCGGAGGACGATACACATTATATTTTAACGTTTTATAGAACCTATATAAATATATTAAAGAGGAGTATTATATTATATAGAGTTCAATTGTGTCAGCCCGTTTTAATCATTAACTAATTACTACCAACCATTGTTTGGTAGAAAAAAAAACAGACGTAGGTATATTGGTATATTCAACGAGTACACCAAAATACCAAATGGAGGCCATCCGAGGGGATTTAATGTAAAATAATATAATAGCTGGCGTCGAACAAAACCATAGTGAACGACAAAGACTGTTGGGGGTATTTCCAAGTAAAAAAAACATCGATTTTTTTTTTAAACTTGAATCTCGAAGAATGAAGAAAACAATATAGCTGTACAGCTTCGGCACTTTCGTAAATATAATATATAATAAAATAATATTAATATACAGTAAGCAGCCTCGCGTCCGCCGGCAGCAGGTCTCTTGTAAACATTTCCGACGATTTTCAAAACGTTTCTACCGTCGTCGTGTGTACCAAAAATTATAATATATACGGTTTTAATTTTGAAATAATGACATTTTTTTTCGCCGAGCCAAGCGGGATATTATATTATATCGTCCGCATCCCCCGGCACTTTTGAATTACATTACATTACAGTATATATATTGAAATCGAAAATGTTACGTGTTTATATGTACATATGACGGGCTTCCCTAGAGTGACGTTATTGAAACACCACGATGTGCAATACTAAAAAACATTGCCGACGACTTTGTATACCGCGTAGAATATAATTGTCTAGAGAACGAGGGGCTATGGTATAAAATAATAATTATGCACGCAATCACATTATATCATAATAATAATATAGTCAGTGTATATAATATTATTATACTAAAACGACTCGACGATAATTAACTCGAGAAACCAAACATCGTGATATTATGTTAACTGTAACAATTTAATTCGTATAACGTTCCACTACAATAATAATAATAATAATTGTTACGTCTTAATTAATTATTACATTCTGTAGGTAGGTACCTACTGTGGTTGCAGATTTTTCTTAAGATACACGCCTACAAAAGCTCGTGATATTAGCACGTGAAAAAAGTACAGCCGAGAAGACGTATAACCTACATATGCTATGTAATGTTGAACCGTATGTATTAAACCGTAGAGTCGAATAATATACGGATAAAATATGAGGACCAATCTGTTGACTTTATCTAAAATTACACGGGAAGTACGTCATAATACTATGGTCACACATAAAAGATACAGCAGTGTTGAGCAAATTAATAGTGATTTAATTACAAAATACTAAACAAGGGTATCGCTCTAAAGTTAAGATATGTCAACCAGACCTAAATACTCGACAAAATATACATGTCTTAATCTTGCAGAAATATTATCGAGTTTAGGTACCTAACCATGCCTAGGTAAATTAATTTTAATACTACATAGAACAACAAACCCGCACTTATGATGCGAAACATAATTATACGGGACAATTTTTATCAAAAAAAATGTTACGCTCTTTACAATTTTTACCATACATAATAATTCAATAATTTATAAATTATAATTTAATATTATTAATAAATTAGGAATCTAACATTTCCTTTAGATTTTAAATAATATAGCGTGGTTATAACTTATAAGTTATTACAATAATATGTTCTTATATAAATGACAATAGTAATTAAATGTATCTTTAATTGTAAAATATTCTCTGTTTCTATCAGATATTGTATTCAAAAAGAATTTGTAAGTAATCAAGACTTCTGGTTATAATTATTAAATTTATTTTATTTACTTATTTGCTTAACTTTGTTTAACGTCTGACAAAATCAAGAGTCTTATAAAATATCCAATATTAAATACTCTTTCTCGAATCTTCAAAACTAAATATTATAATCTGTTGGTTATAATGATATAAGGCAGTTAGTAGTTTAAAATTAAATCCTGTTGGTCGCACTTAAATTTAAATAAAAACGCTTTGTACTTTATTTTCAAAGAAATAACGAACTATAACTAATTGACAACATTTAAAAAATGTAGGTATTTATCGTGATTTTCTATGCATATATTTCGCCTTGTCAATAGAAATATAAAATATGCGTACATATATATATATCCTACAGGTGCAGATATGTGTCTAACCTGTAAAAGCCGGATGATTAACATTATAAATTTATAGCTTATTGTCTAGAAGTTAAAGTGCAAAAACTTGACGAAACATCCAATCAATTATGCTCGGGCAGTCGGTATGTATAATATATTATGATAATACCGGCTGGTAGGAATACCTACCTGGATACGTCATAATATAGTCAACATAGACGAATTAGGAATATATTATATATCATATATTATATTATATTATAACCGAATGAAAACGATTTTAGTTAAAATGTTTTTGCAGAAAATACGATATTATTCAGTATGATGTATAATAGGTTGCGTATTTTATTAACGAGTTGTCAATTATATTCATTTATATAATATGTAAACGTAAATAATTATATACGTGTGTAAAAAACAAAAAAAAAAATGGGGAAAAACAGAACGATAAATATGCGTAAAAACACGGGTAAACATAGTACACTATATAGCTGGAACAGACGAAACATAAATATAGGGACATAATAAATCGAAATTAGCGAATACAATGACCCCGCTCGCAAGTTTGGTGAACCCGCGGCAAAAATTACAGTGTGTTGGCGGCGACGTACCGTTCATCCGAAGGTCAAGAAGTAGCGTTTCGTGAACTCATATTTTTCATCTTGCACGCATCACGCGGTGGCGGGTAAATATCCGGATGAAATCGGTAACCGGAACCGCGGTATAATATTATATTATGCACACGCCGCGTACACTATATATATATATATAGGTAGGTACCTACATATCATGACGTCTACAACTGCAGCAAGCTGCGCAGGCAGTATCTGATCGCATTCAATTCGTACAGGTACGAGTAATAGGGCATATATTATAGTCGTGCGTGTGGGCGATTTCGATTCGCGGAATATATTATTAAACATTTATACCTAATAATATATTATACCATAGCTATACCGCGGTACCTATATAATACACACATGATCGGTCTCGTGAACGAATGTGAAGTATTCAAAAGACGATATCCGAAAAACCGACAGTCTACATATAACGACTCTTCTAAACCTATAATGGTATTCGAACTGTAGTGACTGACGACGATCTATTCAACTGCGGCCTAAGCCATATAATTTTATCGGTCTGTGCAAGTGCATTCTTCCGCACGCGAAAAACCATTCGTCGTCAGATGTGTGTGCACTGTGCATCGTCTGCAAAACGTGTCATGAGTAACGAATCCTGGTTCTTCGCGTAGCGTTATGAAATCAACAATTCGAGTATACGCATCTAATGCGTACGGATACGATATTATTATGTGGCGACTGCAACGATATAATACGCAATCAAAATCTATGTGTCTCATCGAATCACATATTTATTCAAAAAAATAATACAATATATGAAACGCGTACGATAATCTCCGTGCGAGTGTATTATAACATAATACCAGCACTGGTACTGCGGGCGACCGTGCTCACAAGAATATAAATAATATAATCCCGATGTTATATTGGCGCATATTATTAACTGTCTGATGTTTGATTGTGAAATCATTTTAAACTGGCTGTATATTGCGACATACCAGTATAATAAAATATGTATAATGCGCAGATCAGCTGAAAACAAGACGAGTAACGTTTTTTTTTTTTATTTGGCTTTGACGTTGAACAGAAGAAATCCTCTGAGCAACTGTCGAGACTTTTGGCCGACTATTATGCTGCAACATTAACGTGTAACATAATAAATTCTCTTTCAATCGATTTAGACGTGACATATCAGGCCGAATGTATAAAATCAATATTATATTATTATGCGTTCGATTTTTACATTGTTGTTGTTCGCATAAGCAAAATGGATAAAGAGCTGCTAGTGCAATCCTTTGAAATGTTGTCATTGTAATAAGGTAGGTATACTTTAAACTTTAATCTTCAATTCACCGACCTGCAGAAGCGATGATTTTAAATTTTACGATGAAAGTTATTGATACTAAGAATTATCCAATATATATATTTATATATGAAATAGCTGGTATACATATAATAAGAAGTTGGAATTTGGTATTTTATATTTTTTAAAAGGGCTTTGCAATAATGGTCGACCTTGTAGCCGACTACATAGGTATATAATTTAAGAACAGTCCGCGGAGTTCACGTTCTTCAAGATTTACGCGAAACGGTAAATAAATAATAACACCACGTCATTTTTTTGGCTAACGGGCTTCGGACAGTTTGTGCATGCGTCGTCGTATCAAAATGGGGAAAAAACAATTCCATTATAAACGGTTTTTGAAAAAAAAAGTTTTTAAAATAAATTAGAACTGCGTATAATAGTATAGTGTGCTCGCGCCCACCACGCATTCTGGTCATACATGATTGCGCCCACAATTTCTTTCGCGTTGCTAATGTGACTGAAAAAACATATTACTGACGACAACGCCAAAAACAACTACAGACTATACGCTATACACAATAACATAATAATATGTGCACTGCCGCCGTAATTATGCCTCGCAGTGTGCATTCTCTGGTTTCGGTCGTATAATGAAATTCTTTCAGCCGCAAAACAATACATATATATAGCAACGGCAAAACCCCGAAGTATTGCTGTCAACGACGAAAAAATTGTCAATAAAAAAAAAATAATAAATCCATGTGTAATTAGGTACTTGCGTGTTCTATATTTCGGTGTTCATGTGTGGTTCGCTTCAACTACAAGGACCTACATACGCGTATCTATCGTATTTAATAAATCACGTATAGTTGTTGTACTCGTACAATATATATATATTATTAAATGATATTGTGGTCATACCGCGTATATAGTTTAGCAGTATTTTGTGCAGTTGGTTACGATTTAATAATATTTTATCGATCGTTCAAAATAATATTTGTTACGGGAACGGTTATAAAGAAACAAAAAATAATAATAATAACGATTAGGTATAATTATTATGATGGTCAAAAATAATATACCTCTACCTACTCTAATTGCGAGTTAAATAGTATTCAATTATTTTTACCTTGACAATCAAGACTGCAGTTTTGTCAGGTAGTAGGTCGTACTCACCTATAATTTTATCATATTTATCCACATAAATTATGTTGCATTTATCGAGACGATAATCATCAATCAGTTTAGGTATATACATTATAATGCATTATGATTTATGAGCTTTTCATAAAAATATTTACCGCTTGAACACGGATATTATTGTGAACGTGGAAAACATTAAGATTTGATTAATTTATTCTAAAGGTTGATTACTATTAGGTAGGTGTAGTAGGTATATACCGTACACTGAAATATAGTAAAATGTTCGAAGTCGTAATTTCTTTTTTAATAATTTATCTGACGGTTAGGCTTTAATTTTTGAAAACATATATTAGGAGGTATAGGTACGAAAATATCTAATTTATCGGTACACGGTGTGTGTGAAATCAAATTACGTATAGGTATTATTAATTTTCCTCCGTCGAAACAATAATAGGAGTACTGATTATATTGTACACTTATATGTGTGTATTTTTTTTTTTAAGCATCAATCACGTGAAAAAACGTTATTTTGCGCCGTACACAGCTATGACCAGCTGAATTATCCCAAACGAGTATGATTCATGTTTTGTTCCTCGTAGAGATTTTTAGCCCGAGGCGTGTGTGACGACCACTGACGAGTGTGTATGATCGTATACGCGCGTGTAAAACCTAATTTCGAAAACATAATACTGAGCTAATGTGTTCGGTATTTTGATTTTTCAGACAAACGATGTCCTTGCAGATGCCGGTGACGGAAGACACGCCTCCCGACATGCTGTCTGGGGCAATGGATCTGAACGTGATTCTGCCTAACGGTTCCGTGATCAAGATGAGCGTCGAGAGAAGGTCAGTATCCATCGAGATTATCCGGCGTACCTAATATTATACTGTTATAATAATAATATAATATATTGTTCTGTACATCGGTATTATTATCGTTATCGTTATTGTTATTACTATTAAATAATCGATGATGTTGATATCGTTGTTGTTATTATACTTATATTCGGAGATTAAAAACTGTCGAGATTTTCGAACTTACCTGCGGCCGTCATAGAAATAAACGTTTTTAATGCGTTTTTGCACATTTGAAATGATCCAGTATCAATGATATAGCATTAATCATTCGATTTCATCTCGAAAATAAGCAGTCTTTTTCGATTTTTCATTGTATAGCTATTATTAATTGTTTTTATTTGGTTTAAAAATTTGGTAATTGTATTATTATACAATTATTAGATTGAATTCGTGTGTCGAAAAGATTGTCAATTGTGGCATTACGTTGATCGAGTCGATTGAACATTTTATCATACGATTCATGCTTCACATACTAATACCTCCTAAAAGCCATTCTAAAAATCAAATATGATTTACATTCCCGTTAAAAATGTGTTCACGTCCAATTCCAAGGTATATATCATAACTAAATAAAAATAAATCACGCGGAAATAAGAAAAGAAAAATAATAATAATTTATGAGTCGTGAACCGAATCCGTTATATTTTCTTTTTTATCAAATATATTTCATTTTTTTGATAAAATATTATGGAGATGTTCTACTTAAATCGCGCGCCTTCATGTAAAGACGTTTTTCAATTATATTTACTCGTATGATATATAATGTGTATAATCTCGTCCTACGGTTTCACTAAGCTTATCTCATAAAATATAAAAGTTGTAATTGTAATCCAATATAGGTTGTTTTTTTTAATGATTACTGATAACAACGCATTTTTTCTCTTCATAAAAGTTGTAAAATATGTTTATTCGAGGTAATCAAACATCGGTGTAAATATGCTATAACCGCAATGTATGATGCCATTAAAAATAATAAATACCTCGCCAATCAGTTATAGGCTATATTATATTGCTATATTGCTTACTTGGTATTTATTGCGGTCCTTTGACGCATTATAGCCAACAAAATTATATTGGCATTATTTTTCATTGTTTTATGCATATGTGGAATGACACATTATTATACAAAAATATGTTTTAGAGTAAAGTCGTAAGTCATGCGAACCGTATTATAATAATGTTGCTCATTTATTGTTGAAGGAAAATTCGGTGGGCGGATACTCAAAATTCTGTCTCATCATTTCCACTCATATTACAATATTTAACAATTAATAGAATCATGCAGGTTAGAACAATACGAACATGTACAAACGATATTTGTATTAAGTGTATTAAAGTATAGGTAATCAATAATTATTATATTAGTTTTAACGGCAATCAATAAACTGAAATATTTTATTCCGATTATTAATTGTATGCGTCTAAAAATGTTAACATTTTTACTGAACAACGAATTTACTGGTACTTTAATAATATATTTTCAGTGTCTATCATCTTTTTAGTAATTTTCGAAATCTACTAAACATTGCACGTATGCTCCTATATACATCATTTATATTTTATACACCGAATATACGATTTCTGATCAGATATTTTGGTCTAACGAATAAATATTTTATTCCGTTTTTTTCAAACAACTAAAACAAAATGTCTACGGGTTTCTTAGGGAATACAAATCCAACACTTTTGTACATCAAACTTTATTACATTGTTAAACTTTCGAACGTATAAACACGTTGTGTGTCTTATAGTATATTTATGTTGTACCTACGTATTTGCTTAAAGTTGAAATAAATAATTTCTTTAGGAAATAACGTACGAACTACGAAAAAAAAAATATTATATATAGGTAGGTACCTACTCTTAAATTCAAAATATTGTTTTTGCTGAACTATATTAATTTGTTCTAAATTTACGTTATCTTAATATTATATAACATGTAGGTATATTTTTTTTAACGCCACTTACAGTTTAATGTCATTAGTTATTTTAAATCAAACGTCATCTATAGGTATAAGGCATTTAAGGCTCTATCAAAACTAAAATTACACTGAAACGTGAGAAAATAAATATAATTATGTTAAGTACCTACATTGAAAAATATATATATAACAAACCCCTATAAAGATAATTATTAAATTCATAATTTTTTTTAGTTATATAAAACTTGATTTGAATTAGTAGAATTTCCTATGATCATATCAATTTTTCAGGACGAAACATTTAAACTTGCATATATTTTCAAAACAATCATATTAAAAACGGTTTTATAATTTATAATTTAATGTGTGGCTCGGCGCGGCGCAATTGAGAGTAAGAAACGCTGCCCCTAGTTCCCAGATGGGTGACCACCCAGATGGGTGACCACCCAGATGGGTGACCACCCAGGTCCATGGTGGCAAAAACCAACCACATATACACGTGTTGTCAACCAACCATACCAACCATATCATAACCGTTCCAACCCTACCAACCGTAACCCCTACAATCGCTATAATGGCCATAGTGGCTCTAAACCACTAACAAAAAAATAATAATTATTATAATATAATGTCTAGTTGCCCCAAATTAATGGAAAATAAATTAGCAAGTAATATACAATACTGTTTCCAAGTTAAAATATTTTGTGATACATATATATTTTTATCTGAGGTGTTGAATATTTCATAACTTAAGGACATCTAAAGCTGTAATAACATCCATTGTATATTTAGCTTAAAAAAATAACATTATGTAGCAACTTTATTAGTTTGTGCGTTAATTTGCATTTGTAATATTAATCTTTGAACTTACAATTATGCCATCTTAGAAATTGTTTTTGAACTTTATATACGTTATATTTTTACATAATTTAATGCTATACCATACTTAACCTTGTTAAACTATTTTAAAGAATAACGCGAAGTGTTGAATATAATATGCATCTTTAACAATATATTATCATGTAAGAGTACAATTTTAGTCAGAAGCTCAAGTTTCCGATATCCTTTTTTTATGTAGGCTAAAGCAATCAAATTAATCAAATTAATCATCGTAAAAATATATTTACTGTTGGTGAAATCGCCCGTATAATTTAGACTCGAATCACAGTGTAGCATTCGTAATTTTTTTTTATCCGTGGTTCGAGAAATGAAAACCAATAAGACTCAACAATATAATAATGCATTTTATTCCTATGGGATCTGAAATCGATTTTTTGATCACATAGCGATAGATGTCGATTATTAATAGGACGACGGTGTATCTTATAATATTCATCAAATCATATTGTATTGTATGATTGTCTATTGTCTATCTATATGTAGTCTATACACACGTCCTAAAATAATCATACAACGAGTCTAGACAGAGACGAAACGATAAAAAAACCCAAACTCGGAAGCTCGACGACAGTTGTTGTAACCATACACGACCTACAGGCGGATTGTCCTACAACGAAGGGTATTCGGCTGTGGGTAATCGATTTTTGTGGCCATTGTCACGGCGAAAATGTTAACCACTGGAGGAGAGTGTGTCACTGTCGCGGGCTGTGACCGTATATAAATAAATATAGGTACCTACCTCCTGCCCATTGTAGGACACACTGTGCGGATATATGTATAATATGCAGATAACTTTGCTGTGCGTATATTGTAATTATAATATTATAATATCGCAGTGTTGTGCACATGGTCGAGATCTATTGTTTCGGGTCATTGGGTTTCGCGTCGGGGAACGGTCGTCGTGTTTATTATTATTATTATTATTATTATTGTTGTTAGCACCTATACAAATACCTAGGTAGTCCGAGGCAAACAAAAAAAAAACACGATCTGATTTACAGAAATAATTAGACGTTGTTTTTGATTTGTTTTCTTGTTTTTGTTTTTAGCACGCCAATGATGGATTTGCTTGTGCAGATCACCACTGCTCACAAACTATCGCCCGGCAGTCACGCGTTGCACGCCATCGGCGACCGCGGGGTCTTGCCGTACAAACCCAGCACTCCTATCGGTAAGTACACCCATATATATACCACATATACCTATATATAATGATATTGTGTGCCGGTGATAACCTAACTGTGTATATACACGTCGTAAACGAACAAAAAAAAAAAAAACGATTAGAATTTATTGTCGATTGCGAACAAATTTTTGTGGTGCACCTTTAACCCTGGTTAAAGTTGGTCGTGAATTGATTGATAGGTATACCGTAATTATTGCTAAAAAAATGTGCTTACAACGTATATGTTAGCCATGGTTTGTATGATAACGATAACTTATATAATAATAATAGAGGAACCTACCTACCTACTAAGCTATTAAAAATAATATATAATAAAAAAAGTTTATCTTTTACATAATTTTATCGATGGTTTCGACGTGGGTATTTAGTTTTTAGTATTTTTTATCATTTGGAGGACATTTCGTCTGTTGGTGTGTTTCTCTATATTATTATGTATGTCGACGAGTATTTTTAATCAAACACGTTTGACACTTGATTTGAAAAAAAAACCCGTCATTGTTTTTGCATAAATTAAATGTAATTTTATATATTTGAAGAAAAATAATAGTAGGTGCCTATTTTAAAAATGTAGTTATTAAAAAATTAATTTGAAATTCTAGTAATTAAAAAAAAAACCAGTGAAATGGCTTTGAAACATTTGCAAATTATTCAACCCATTCTGTTTGATTAATTTCAATTAGATTCTGCGGCTTAAAGAATTAATTCTTTATATTTTATATATTAGATCCATAATGACGTCTAACTTGTGGCATTGTAGTTGACAGAACATATAATTCATTAAACTCTCAAAGGATATTAAATTAAAAACTGTTGAGTGGGATAACTATTAAAAGCAGAACATTTTTTTCAAATGAAAGTTTCATTTTAAATGCGTCACCTTTTTTTTAAACAAAAAAAAACTTCTTTGTCCCTCTATTTAGTCAACATTTTTACTTTGTAGGGACAAATTCCTTTTTTAAAAACATAATACTGTGTGCAATAATAATGTTATGTGCCTCGAGAATAATATTACCGGAAAACTGCAACGAATGCGTTTTATAAATTGCTGTAGCGACCTTTGACACCTTTTAATCGTATTCTCTCCCTCTCTTTTACAGGTGCCCTAGATACGTGGACAGTAAACATTGTTCCTAAAAACTTAAGTAAAAATGGCAGGTATCAAAGCCAGTCTATTATGAAATGCATAACAAAACCGTTCGAACAAACGTTCCGTCTACAGGTAATTTTTCTATAATTTTTTTTTTTTTTAAGTAAATTTATTTTAATTCTTATACCTTTCTCAACATTTATAGGTACATTTACCGAGAAATCAGTTATACGTGTCCCGAATAAGTCCAAAAACGCAACTTAACAAAATTCTCAAGCAAGTATGTTTCGAGAAAAATCTTGATCCTGCCAAGTATACATTGAGGAAACCAGGTATGTTTCTATTGTGTTTTTATTATGCAATTACTATAGACTTATGTATAGTGTATACGTTTACGTTCGTAAAGTTTTATGTTAAATTCGTAAAAAACTCATATTTGAATACGAATTTAGAACTAAATCTCAACAGTAACGCCAACAAAAACTTTAGTGGCTATATAGGTACTAATTTGCTACCTATTGAAATATTAATTTAAAATGTTGTTCGTGAGCTCAACTAATTTTTGGATTGAAGCGAGAAACCAATATTTGTCATAATATGACGTAATCCTAATAGTCAGTTTATGGCTTATTGCATGACCTTTTAGTAAATAGTTTTACCGATAGCTGCTTGTAGCCAATAGGTAGTAAGTGTGCCTACTGTACACGTAACGCAAAATCAGTAATTACGACTGCATAAAATCATTAATTGCAGTTTAATGTTTATCAAAATATTTCTATTATTATTATTATTATTATTATACTAATAACCCGTTAATTAATCTGTCTTATAATATAATATAATAATTGATAATAAAATCATCTGATATTCTATTATTTTTACTCGAGAGTTTTATCATTATGTTTACAGAAATCTATAATTATAAAGAATAAACAATATAAACTGTTTAGATAGGTGTGTACAAACCACTATAGGATGTTAATAATGTTTATATAAGTGGACATGAAAATTAACATAAATCGAGTAGGTCGTCACAGCCTCTGAAATATTTATAACTTCATATTGACACACCTAAC
The DNA here is from genome assembly GCF_019925205.1 of Metopolophium dirhodum. Taxonomy (NCBI): domain Eukaryota; kingdom Metazoa; phylum Arthropoda; class Insecta; order Hemiptera; family Aphididae; genus Metopolophium; species Metopolophium dirhodum. The sequence goes on from NC_083568.1 coordinate 11,367,937, forward strand.
ATGTCACAAATATTGTTCCACATTTACGCTATAATTATTAAGACTTTCTTATACATTAATAAATCTTTAAAAACTATATTTGGTATTATATTCCATTACTTTTCACGTTTTTGGTTTATCAAATACACCTAGAGTTTAGGCTATACAGTATTCATCTTATAATTATTTTTTTATACATACATATTACATATATACACTTATATTATATCAACAAATTATTAAAATAAGTATTTTTGTTCTATAAAAAAATATTGAGTAAATTAGATTTTTAACGAAACAATTTATATTTAAATAAATATTACAACATTTTTATCTGTGCATCATGTATGGTAATCAGACTGTACTCGTATATAAACCATTTTCCCCTCAAATCAAATCAGCTTTTTTACGATTTGCAATATCCGAACACCTCGAGAAAACTGCTTCCGCATTACTTTCCACAAATCTTCTGTGTTTGTGTTACTATTATTGAACTTTATTAAGATTCTATTCGACGCACGCAAAATCGTTTCTTTAACATAATATATTTGCACCCGAATTCCATGCATTGTGTTGTCAAGTACTGTTATGTTATCTTATCTTTCAATGTAAACTCGTAAAAATAATTAAACAACATAAGCACTGTTTTTTGTTACACATAGTGTCATGAACAACAACTAACAACTCACGCATTTTTTTGTTTTTTTTTTTTTTAAGACAAATTGAACGAGCCCTTGGACTTGAGTAAAACATTAGTTGAGTATAAACTACAACAATTATCACTAGTGTTGAATACTAATAGCACTCTCATCGGTAGCCTATCTTCAGATGACATCATGTCCCGGGCACCTAAAAAATTTTCGGTAACGTATACGACATATTATTATCATTATAAAATAAGAAAAAATTATTTTTTGTGCAATTTTTATAAAATATCTAAATTAAAATTTCTAAGTGCCTACTATAACTCTATGTGTTTTAATGATTATAATTAAATATAACATATTAGCTACATGATTTTCTTTAAAAATATGTTAAATATTTTATTTAGTAATACTTTTTAATACTAAATTTAAATAAAAATATTCAAGTATGGTATGTATCAAACAAATTAATCTTGATAGTTTGATTTGAAATAATTGTATTTACATTTAAATATATGATTATGTTAACAGTGTGATGATAGTTTGAGTAGTGGTAGTTTGGGTGGTAGAAGTTTGAGTCCGACTAGATCAGATGAATCTTCAGACACCCCACGTAGACACCCATTAATGGTCAAAGTATTGCCATCTAGACCGGTCAGGAAAAGAAGACTAGCACCAAAACCACCATCGGTAAGACAAACTACACGTTTAATTTAAATCTAATCATTTAATAAGTTTCTAATAAAAAAAAAAATACAAAAATAATTTCAGCAAACACGAAATACTCAGGAACAAACAATAATTTCACATTCACGTAATAGTTCTGATAGTAGTGGATACCACGAATCATCAGTGCTTAGTGATGCTGTAGATTCCAGGTAAAATAAAATGTTATACAATTTATGATTATATTAATAACAATATTTTTTAAAATGCATATATCAATCATTTTTAAAAACAATTCAAATTAATATAAATCTATAGTATTTATATAAACTGTATTTATTTTAATTTTTTTTTTTATATTGTCACTAGCAGTGTTGGAATGATGAGGTCTGGGAATTTTTCTCCTACCAAAACGTCTGGCCCGACCATGTCGCGTTCAATGACCAATCTCCAAGCTTGCGGACAAAATCAGAACCAGTTCTCCGAAATACCTTTTATGTCTAACAACATAGGTCAATCAAAACACTCCGTATCTACTACATCACTAATATCTATTCAAAGTGAGTACAAAACCATCCATTTGTTTCCACCATGAATAATTTATAAATTAGAATAATAATAATTTAAACATATTACAATAATATTTTGAAATAATAAATTTACAATGTTGTGTGTTAATTTAATATTTACCTAACTGTCGTAAAGGTAAACCATAAGTTCATAAATAAATTGTTTGTACTTTTAGGTCGTAAAAAGAAAGCTGCACCCCTTCCACCACTAGCAAATAAGCCCAAACTCGCACCACCACAAGAAGAATCTGAAAGTGAACCAGAAACACAGAGAAAATCGCAAACACTGCCTGTTACTACAAAACTGTATATAGCAGATCCACAAGAAAAATCAAAAACTGTTTCCAGAATAGAACTGAACAATAATTTAGTTGAACCTAATCTATCCCCAGCAACTTCCTCGTTGTCATCACTTAGTCGATCCGATGTAGATAGAGGTATGTTACCCAAAACACCAACTGTCCTAAAATATTCCAAAATGCCCTTAAGCTTTTTATCTAGTGAACCAGCTCATAAATATAAATCTTCAGTAACACTAAACAATGTAGATAATAACACAATTTATAGTAGTCAATACAAAACTGAGTCTTGGAATAAATTTTTAGAACATCTAAATGATGTTTTAGCTTGTAAAAATGAAGAATATGTTTAATACCCCTGCAACTGTAATACTATGTATATAATATTATTATTCTTTACACGATTTTAAACCCTGGCTTGCTTGGCTTAACTATGTATATTAAAACCCTATCTAGATTTGACTGAACCCACATCTCCCACATCCTCGATTGTAATAGGTTGTAAATACTTATCAAAATTGGAAGTGAAATCGAAAAGACCAGCGCCTAAACCACCTATACGATCTTCGACCATAAACCGACCACAGGCGTCCAGTCAACCTGGAGATTTGACAACAGTACCTCGATTATCTTCAGGTGCTTTACTAAACTTCTTCTTTCATTTTTCTATGCTTTATATGCTTATTTAAATTAAGGTGTTGGAGGAATTTTTAATATTAAAGCCACATATATAATTTAAATGTGGTATGATATAGGTTCAACTGCCGACGAAGACGAGTTGCGTATGGACGATGAAGAAATCGATCGTATATTTGGAGATGCAACTAGTGGTTACGATACACCATCTATCGTTACCATAAAAGAAAGCAACACAGAAGTTACAGATATTGATTGGGAATACAAATTGCCTGACCCTCCTTCGGCATTTAGAGATGACCATTCTCCTGCAATGACGATGTTCGATACAGTAACCATCGGTAACCTTAAAGACGTTGTCCTTCAAGAGGAACCTACTGTTAATCCAATTGAAGTGAAAAAAGATAGCATCGCAGTTGAAGAGTCTGTAAAAAAAATAATTGGGGACGAATACCATTGTTTCCCTCAAGACTCAGGAATTGGATCAGATGATTCATCGTTGCCGTCAAGTTGTGAAGAAAAAATACACGCTGATGAAAAACCCGTTAAAACTGTTGAACCAAAAGAATCCAAACTAAATAATTTTAAAATTGTGGCTTACGATGAAGATTGCTCTAGACCCACAGAGATATTCTGTGATGAGTCGGTTAAAACGTGGAAGACAACACAAATAGCTCGAGAATCAAATCCTGCATACAAAACGCAAACCCCGAACTCCGTTAATAGACACAAATCGTTTAGTATGGATAGAACTAACTCGTCCGTAACAGTCAAACGGAGTACGTCACATATAAGTCTCTTGAGTGGTAATATAAAACCATCCAATCGGTTGGCCAAACACTATATTGGACGAACTTATTCTTCTGAACGACTTAATTATGATGATGAGTCTCCAGTGAAAAGATCGTTCAGCGTAGACAACATAACAGAAGGTTAGTTAACAATTTCCATTTTTATTTATCTAAGTTTAAAATGACTATTACTTGTTTTATTGTAGATGTGCGAGAAAATTGTCAAGACGACAATGACAACGAAATAATACCAAAAAAAATTGAACCTACATTAGAACAATCTTCTCCCTTACACTCCCTCCAGGTATTATTATTAAGCAATTTACTTATAATATAACGATATAAGTAGATTATAATATAAATATAATGAACATAATTGTTAAATTAAAACTAAAACAATTATTATTGTGTTTCAGATATTAAAAACGATTCTCCCCCAAATTGAAGATCATAAAGAAAATACCAAAAATAATAATTTAAGGTAAAAAAATATTTTTTGTATGGGTGATCATAAATTTGATTCTAATTTTTCAGCAAGCAAACCTAAATAATTTAGATTCTGAAATTAATAATTTGCAAATAAAAAATACCACGTATGAGGCAAACATATACAAAGAAAGAGGAACTAAATGCAGTTATATTATGCATTATATTTATGTTTGATATTATACTTCATAAATAATGGTTTAAAAAATAAATATTGCTTTTACACAAGGAATTAGTAGGTACTGAACTGTTTATAATTTACCCTAAGAATTGAAAAAATCAAATGATTAAAATTAAAACAAATTTTTAATAGATTCAAATACGTTCACGTTCAATTTACGTTCACGGTTAGTTACTGATATAGCAGTAATTTCAATTTTGATGTAATGGGCCACTACTGCTATAGTAGTAATTTACATGAAATTTCCAATGGTACTAAATGAAACTAGACATGTGACTGACCCGTTATGTTCACTCATAATATGTTTGGGCACAGATAAATATTAAATTCTTTTTTTGAATAATTTTTGTTGGTATTTTATTAATTTGAACAATTTTCTGAGGAGGGTAAATGAATAATATAAAAAGTGAAGTGTCCGTGAAGGTGTTAAATACAATATTCTTCATACTACACTAACAGTAACTCTACTAACAACAACAATGTCAACTGGTTTTGTTTTTTTCGGTAAATTTGAATTATGAGAGGTGTCACTGTGTCAGCGCACTATTTGTTTTTTCTTTGTCGGTCTGACCTACGCACAACATATTTCAAATATATGATAAATTTAGTTTTGACTTATGAGTATGTAAAAATTACAATTTTAAAATGCTCGTATATTACAGAACAATTTAAATATCGTACTCAATGTTTGATAATAGAAAGCTAACAACACAAAAACACGTCTCGCTGAATACAAATTTGCAATGTTCTGCGTGGGTCAGAGAGAGAAAACAAATAGTGCGCAGAAATCCGTTTAAATTGAATTTGTTGATTCACTTCACATTAAATATACATAATATATGATTTAACAAGCAATACACCTCCAAATATGCAAAATAAAATTTGGTGTGATACGAAACGTCGACATTTTGAACCATGTGCATACTGTCTTGTGCATACACGATAAACAAACATACAAATGCATAATATGATTCCATCTCTACTCATTATAATACATATATTGTTATTATAGTATATATTTTGTTTTACTTTCATGATTTCGTTTGCATTTTATTATAACGTGTAAGAAAATTCAACAATGAGCTTATGAAATTAATTAATTTGTCTTAAGAAGCGTTATAATTACGGAGGTATTTAAAATATAATTTAAAATAAATTTATTTGTTTTAAAGTAGTATATTTTCTATGTATTTATCAATATTAATAGGGACTGAGTTAACGATCGAAATTTTGTATACATGATACCTACGATGCCGAGTTTGTGTTTGCCCAATAAAATCCTTTATTTATACATAATATACATTACACGGTTATTTGAATTGGGTTATTTTAATCTATCTATTTAATATAATATGTAGGTACACATGTAGTATACACTATATATTTCATGTCTAATTTCAATACGAATTATTTTACAGTTTTGATGAAGTTTCCAATATTCCAAATACATCACTTTCGGAAACAATATCAGAAAAAAACAACGAAAGTCCGTTTAATGAGAATCTACTCGAAACGAATGTGTCAAAACCAAAAATAGAAACAACCGAGTTCAATGAATTTCGAACGCGGGTGGCTTTTCTGAAACCCAAGTGTCAAGAAGTTATGTGTGAGGAAAAACCTGTGACGGTGGAGACGCCAGCTGCCGTAACACACGTTCAATCCAAAAATAAACTTCACGAAGAGTCCAGTAAAATCAATATATTAAATTTACAACGTGAATTTCGTAACGACAAACCGGAAGCCCAAATACCGGTCAATAAAGACGAAAAGGTTAAGAGGTATTTATACACGGGCCCCCCGAAAATCAGTCTGTCCACGTGGAACGAACGTCCCAAAAGGCAGGTAAGCATCAAAACCGACCGGGACTACGTCATTGGCATTAGACAGAGGTTACAGCGAAAGGCCGACGGCGAAGACACGAACAAGTCGTTGGACGATGACTACAACTGCAATAACAAGCCCGTGTCCAGGGTTCCGATAGTGAAGTCGGTCGAACTGAAGAAACCCTACGCTGAACAATTGCAAACGGCCAGCCCGGTGTTGGCCCTGTCCGAAGCGATCAAAGCTCAAGCCAAACTCAGCAACGGCTACAGTTACCACGGTAGTGCGATCGTGTTGACGGGTGAAAATGACGACAACGTAACATTAAGACCGTTGGAAAAGAAATCATCCGCTGACCGCAGCTCGTACACTTTTGGCAAGCTAATGGGCCGGTCTAGGAAACCCAGGGAAATTTCAGCGAACGTCGATCCCAGGGAAAATCTACTCGAGTCGATCCGGTCGTTCGGAGGTAGAGACAACCTAAGGAAAATTAGAGCATAGTTCCAACAGACTTATCACTACTAAACACACTAACATTTTACTCGATTATTATCAAATGGTTCGAAATCCTTATAACATCATATATTATCGGCCCTTGTGTAGTAGATAGTTTTATTTGTTTCGCATTAGAAGACGCCTCAAAGACGTCACACTAAAGTCAATTATTTTTAAAGGTTTCCATAACCTGTGGCTCATCATAAATTGTCGAATGGTGACTGCAGTTTACAATATGACATGTCCAAATGCAGAAATAAGACTTTGAATAATATTGTCATCCACTCGTGCAATTTGCTCTTGTTCCTTGATTTTTATAAACATAATTTTCAGATCAAAATTACGAAACCAAAATGTGTACTCTGTTTCTGATTATTGCGATTTGTTTATTGAATTCGTAAATTTTATTTTGTTGGAGATCGCCAAAGTTAATTCGAATAACCGCATTATATACTACTTGGCGCCCAACAAAACTTTTCGTTTGCAATCAGTTCTGTTTTCTGTGTTTCTGTTGTAATTGAAACACTGACTAACACCTACTGATGCTCATTATAGGTGTAATACCTTTTTTAATTTAGGTGTCCTATTTATTTATTTTTCTTTTGTGTTTATACAAAGTTATAGGCTCGATAACAATATTAAAGTCATAACCAGAACCAAATATTTGTGACAATTTGTATTTTCATTATATATTTTACTCATTTGCTCAATATTTCTAAAGTTATAGATATCGTTTAAAATTACTAATTTTGGAGTTGTTTTCGTTAACCAAAATGATATTTTAAATAATATTATTATATTTTACGTACCTACGTTATTATTGCAAATGATTCACTATAATAGTCGTTTATTAGATAGATTATTATTGTTACGACCTTTAGGAGCCAATATAAAAGTGGTCATTGTTATTTATATTGTATGTAGTATGTATTTCATTTTTTTTTTTTATGTATTTGTTTAATAGAATACACTTTAATACATTATTTATACTGATACTAATACAAATATTGGAATTTAATTAAAGGGAAAATATTAAAACACCCAAAGTTTATAGACTAAATATTATGTACATTTTTATTATTATTTTATGTTTGATTGTTTTGTGTTATGTAAATAAAATAATGTACACTGTTATATTTTAATGTTATTATTTGGGAAATCGTACCTAATAATGAACAGTTATGAATAATAACAATATAATATTTTACCAATGTTTTATCTTAAATATTGGTGAAAACCCAAATGAGTACCTACAAGACCCAACCTTTTTATATCTATTCAGTTAAATAGGTAGTTCAATTTTTATATATAGATATAGAGTAAAATATAATAGACGCTTGACACTAACCTATGTTCAAAGTAAAACTATAACAAACAATTATTTTATATTAATGACAATTAAATAAGTATATTATTTACATCGACATAAATCTATACCCAGATCAAAAAATAATAAATTCCACAGAATATTTTTATTATATTTATTGGTTCAACGATTTATATAATTATTAACACGTTATTTAATTAATTCATACCGGCTTTAAAATTTAATTTAAATTTAATTCCAGAGATCAAATTTATACTTGTCGAGCAAAAGCAGTATATTATATTAACTACACGCCTACACGTGCGTTAAATAATTTAATACTATTCGAAAGAATTAAATCAAATTATTTTAAACACACATTCGTTTAATGTTTCAAAACGTCAATTTTAAATATTGATCAAAACGAAATTGAATAAAAAAAACAAAAAGGTTGTTTTCTGAATATTGAATGTCTAGTGACCTGACATTTTTGAAAAATATTGACTGTAATCGCAACAGTCTGATCAGAGTGACTTGGGGATAAAATAATTTCGTTAAAGAATTATTTTTTTTTTATCATAATTTCTTTATTAGGCAATCCGTCACAATAGTTCAACAATATGCTTATTTGATAATGATATTAGTACACACAGGAAACACAGAATGAAGAGACCTCCCAGTGGAGGTACCATTTGAGAATTGAGAGTAATATTATTGCATTGTTTTAATAATATAGAATCATAGACCAACAAAGCTGTTTACATGATTTAAAATTAAATAGGTACTTAACAATCATACTCTGGCAACTGACAAGCGACAAGGTGTTGGTACATTCTTTACCGGAATAGAGACGTGTTTGAACTTGTGGAAAAAATAAACAATAATTTGGAGATCACACGCACTCGTCTGTATAGCACACAATAAAATAGAAAAACAAAACATATTATCAAAAATATTGCGATCGACCTACTCCATATACAATTTTGGTTAATACATCAAATTATATAATATTATTATGGTTTACTGTATCGTACTATATTGCGAGTGACGTGTGTAGGTAATATACAGCTTTACATAGTGGGTAGATATGCATTTATTTTAAGTTTACCGAGAGAATAATATGTATCAGTACCTACGCAAAAACAAAAACGAATCATCCCACTAATATAATATAAGTTCCTTTTATAGTGTGAACAATAGACTATATAATGCTCAAAACGTTATGTTATTGTCTCGGCCGACGAGATGAAAATATCGACATTAATCGTGAAAATAAAAACTCTTTGTCTTAAGTCGTTCTTTGTCAAAACTGTATATTATATTATGCTTGGGTAATATAATCACCAATATATAACTAAATAATAATAAACTATCAAATTAAAATCCAGACCCACATTTACGCAAGTGCATGATGCGGGCACTTGGCCCCAACAATTTAGGTGCCCCGTAATGGAACCCATATTTCCTCATTATATTACAAACATTTAAAATAGAATTTTTTTTTTTTTTAGATACTTACCTTAAAATCTATATTAAAATAATTGTTTTTCTATCGGATCGTCTTCAAATTCAATGTTCAATAGAACATTAGGCAATAATGGTTATTTAATCACACAACTTTGTGCCTGGACTCGAAAAAGAGAAATCATGGTTGCGGCATAGTTTTTAAGTAAACAAAACGATGAGAAACGTTCATTATACTACGGTATTAATTAATATCGAACGCATTAGACATAGACTTTTGACATTAGATTTACAGAGTGGGACAGTTGTAGGTACAGACTTCCTTTTCGGGATATTCACGCCGCCCCACACCCCATGTACGTTTTTATTTTAAGTCTTGCTGGATATATCATATTATAGAGATATACAGTGTACACTTAGGTATATGTTTTAAAAATGTTTAATTTAAAAATTTACTCTTTTACTTTCTCGGTAAAAATTAAGCCCTTAAACCACACATTATAAATTTTAATATAATATTGTTTATTATTATAATTAATTATGAATAACTGTAGCTTATATAAAATGCAACTGGATTGTCATGGATTTTTTTTTTAATTTCCCTCGAGGAATAATACCTGCCCCACAGTAAGAAAACCAAAGAATCCTTCAACCAAATATTTGAATTTTTTGGCCAAATTAAAAAAATAACACTTCAACCGCAGTACTATTTACATTGACCATATTTGTGACATAATTAGGCCGTGATTATAAGTATAAATTCTATAAAATTCTATACCCATGTCGTGAGGAGAGTTCGAGAACATTTACATTTCATGGGCGTGGCATGCGGTCCTGGGTATTAATTTTTTTAGTCATTTTCGTTGTGTCCATCGCTGTAAACACGCCGAATATATTTTCATGAAAAATAGAAAGTTTTTATTTGTTTTGTTTTAGCGTTACTTTAGTAGCCTTACTATATAGTGGTTGGTATTGTTTCTTCGCATGCTAGAGAATCAAGAGAATCAATAATATTCATGTCCTCAATTTCTTTCTCATTTTCAAAAACCGTGTTTCCTTCCGTACAGATAATTATATTTATTATCAAAATATTAAATTAAATTATTATTATTTTAATGGTAGGTACTTATATGGTAGAAATATGATTTAGACTTGCACAGGCTGCCTATGGTAGGCCCCGGGCATGCTGTAATTAATTATAGAAATACTACGCAGCTATAAACAGTTTAATTTTATTAAAAATATGTTGAGAATACAAATTTGATTATTAGCATTTCTATTTTAATCATATTTAATTAAACTTTATATTTTTGCTACTTTTTATTATTATATGTATATCTTAAAATATAACAATTTATAGGAAATCTTTTCTTGTTTTTATTCAGGAAAATCAGATTAATAACAAGAAAAATAAAATTTGACATGTAAAAATATATGAATAATTTATCCCATTAGGCAGGGCTTCTGGTGGGGTAAATGAGTTATAACAGACGTTAAAAATTCAAACATAATATTATTATTTTAGATTCAGAGCTGATGTATTTATTTTACAATGATGGATGATTTTTATGAGTGTACTGTTACGTATACCCTATAAAATATATGTATAATATTGAGCGTATATAATACATTAGCACACATTACGAATGGAGTGGTGACACAACAAATAATGCAATTAATATCGTGAGCATGCTGAGGTCGGTGCGAAGAGTGTAGTAGCGAATACAGTATTGATTTAATCAAACGATAAAAGTATTGTTAAATTATTGTCATTTGTCACACGTCTCTTTTCGGAAAAATCGTAAACTCGATGTCCACGAGAAAGGATACGAATCGACCAGAATACCAAATTATGTTACGAGACCCGTAAACCCACCTTGTACAGTAAAGTCGCTCTACCACCACTCTTAATGATAAGATCGTATATAAGGGAGACTGATAAAATAAAATATAATAACATTAATAAACATTTGGTAATTATTTAAGCATCTCTACCAGGGGCGCCCGCAGAAAATCAGCTCAGTGGGTGCACAATTAAATTTATGTTATACATACATATTATGTAGTCACATATTTACATTATTATACACTGATTTTTTGTTCATTAAAAAAAATCCCAGTGGGTGCAATGGCACCCACTGGCCCCTCTTTGTTGGCGCCCCTGATCTCTACGGTTATTCGTTTTTGAATTACAACAAAATATGAAAAATCGATTGAAAAGAAATCTACTGGCGAATATCCAACGCCAAAAAAATTTAACTCCGAACTCTCATAAAAAATAAATTTGACTATCCGTTACACTTTTTTTTATAAGTAGTTTATACTTATGACACATTTTTTGTTACATTATTAAACCTTAGATATAAAAAGAATATTTTTTATGAATTTCTTACTACAAAATAATTAGCTAATTTTCGTGATTTTGATAAATTCCTTCACGTTTGTGCGTGAAAAAAAAAATGTAATTACAATTGTATAGAAATATTATATTGTAAAATCACTCCGCTCATAATCTGAAATACATATTTCATTACCTAATTAGATTTATTAGGTCTAGGTATCTATTACAAAATAAAAACTGTTGGTCAATATTGTTTTTCAGGTACTTAGCAAAGGTACAACATAATACTTTAATCAGCTACATTTGTTATTACTTGTTAGTTATTACCAATATAACCTGGTAAATTAAATAGTTATTACTTATTAGTCATAACTTATAATGATTGGATATATTGTACACTTGTATTTTATATCCAATCAAAAAAACCTAAATAACTATGTTAATTTCAGTGCAGCTTACAGAGGGCATTCATCAATGGTTATTTAATCTGTCTGGACCAATGCCGTGCAGAATCAGCTAGGCGCTGATATAATTGATATTATTTAATAGTTTAATCTCAAAAATAACAACTATTGTTTATCCATCTTGAATCTTGATATTATGTATGTCTGAAAAATAAATAAGTTTATTAAAACTCCTTTTAAGATACGCATAGGCAATATAATATGCAGTGTCGCGGTTAGTGGTAACCTTATCAGAATAAATTGATAAAATATTAAAATATGATATGGGTCGAACCACGGACTAAGATATCTTATTCCGTGGGTCCAACGAACGAGAGTCGGTATCACGCAATAAGTTATTATTACAAAATCTCATGATAATACGATAGGAAGCTTTCACGCACATTCAAATTTCTAACTTCAAAGTTTACATGTACTTACTGCGTTGATACACGGCATATTCGGGTTCTCGAGTCTCGGCAGTCAGCAAATACTTCAAAATATCAAATACTGTAAGTATGACATTTATAGTATTGGACTACATATCATCAAATAGGTACGGAGTCACAGGGCTTTCTTCACCGGCATTTCAGATTGGACTGAGTACCTCTTAAACTCCCAAATGTGAATACTACTGAATATTAATGGATTTAACCCGTCCATTAACTTTTAAGTACATAATATTATATTGGTTTTTTTTTTTCGTATACAGCGTTTAAAAAAAATTCTGTCAATCACACTCGTTGACAATGCAATCCAAATATAAGTTGACCAAATCAATTGTGAGGTGGTTATGTACCTGTCATTGTTCCTGCATAAACACTACCACTTCGAGGATACTTGAAACGTGACAAATATAATGAAACTGTAAACTGGTAGCTTGCTACGCTGAAATTCACTAGTAGGTTTAAAGATCTAAAATCTTAATGTCCGGAACATTTATTATTATTTACGTGTTTATAAATCGTATGATTGAAATAATAAAATGTATTTTAGGCCAAGCGAAATACAGAAAAAACGAGTATGACCTCAACAGAGTACAAATTTTAAGGTAGGTACTATTATACTTTTTATGTTAAAATATTGTTATTTGTATAGCTATAACGATTACCTGTACTAAACTACATATTATATGCATATAGATTTCCATCCTATGGGGAACCTAAACAATTATAACATGTCATTTTCTTGGAGAGCAATGGAGGATGATAGGTAGTGCCAAATGCATTGCTCGTAACATTAAGTTGTGTCCAAGATTCAGAAGAGACATGCAAAAACACTTAAGTAAAGTATGATTATTAATTTCACTGTATTTTATTTCAATAATTAACATGATTTGTCATTTTATTTTCAACCAGATATTAATGGTTTAATTTGTTTTAAATAAATCCTATACTTTTTATTTTATTTAGAATGTAGTATTTCATGAAGTTTTCACGAAGTTCATAATTTTAACAATACCTAGAACATTACTTACTAAGCTACGAACAATTAAAATGCAATACAATTTCTAAATGCATCAATAATAGCAATAAAAGTGTAGGTATACCTACATCAAAATTATTAATTAAATAAATAATATTTTAATTTTCCAGGTTAATTAAATAAAAAAATATTTATTTTATAACAGCAACATTCAAATTAGTGGGTTATTCAATTGATAGTGTATAGATTTTTTTAATTTACCTAAATAGAATAATAATACAGTTTTATTTCATTTTAAATAATTTACAATATAATATAGAATTAATATAGGTACTAAATAGAAATTATTTGTGTAGTCTTACACCTCTATTTTTAGAGATTTGCAACTACTACATTGGTTAATTTCAAATATAATATTGAAATAATGGACTGGTTACGACATGATAGAGGTAAAGGCAGTAATTGTTATGGAACCGAAATCATGCTATAGTGTCGGTGCCTAGTGGTCTTCATTGAAAACACTAGAACTGTATAATACTACTTCATCATTCATCATACATAGATTGAACAAAACTCAAAAACAGGGGTGGACTGAGGCCCTGAAGGCCTAGGTGGGTATAAGTTTTAAAACTACCAAACAAGAGACTCATGTTACAATTTTAAATAAAATAACTTTTTAAGGAACTTATAACAAAATGAAAAAAATTCTGTAGGTTTATACTCAACTAAATTTAACATAATAAAATCAAACAAATTACTTCAATATTACAATTTTAGATTCTGAGTGAAACGATGAATGTATTGATTTTACAATGATGTGTGTTTTTTTTTTTATTTTTTTTTTATTTTTTTTTTTATTTTTTTTATTTTTTTTTTTATTTTTTTATTTTTGTGTCTGTGTACACGATAAGTAGTCGAAATAATGCTTCGATTTTCGACTTCAGTATCTTGTTCGATGGGAAAGTGAATATCGTTGGTGCATTGGGGAGGTCAAAATTTTAATTTCCCAGTAGTTTTCAAAAGCGATGTGAAAAACAAAAGAAAAATTAAGGAAAAACGGGAATTTTTACGCAAAATCGATTTTTAACAAAATCGATTTTGGTTATTGGTGTAACTCTAAAACAAATGACCGTAGATGCATGAAATTTTCACTGGTTGTTTATATTTGCATTTTCTATACACAATACAATTTTGAAAATAATTTGACTTTTTTTGAACTGTTTACGGACATTGTCAGTTTTCAGTTTTTTTAAATTTTTTTTCTATAAATATCAATAAAATTTTATTTGTTGGGTAAAAAAGCTTGAAAATTTAATAGAAGGCTCCTAGGTTATTGTTTCAAAGGCAGATGAAAAAAATTAAAAATCCTTAGTCACAGTTTTTTTTTATACACGTTTAAAGTTCAAATCTTGAAAAAATACGGAAAAATCACGAAAATTTGCAAATTATTTTGAGTTAGAAATTCATAAAAAATTTTCTTTTTAAATCTAAGATTTTAAAATCTAATACAAGATTCCTCATAAGTTTGTCTAACTTTATCAAAAAAAAAATTTCTACAAGAAAGTCAAATTAAATTTTTATGAGCGTTTTAAATTCATATTTTTACAACATTAGATATTCACTCGATTTCTCATGTACCGATTTCCTTATTTTCTTGTAATTCAAAAACGAATAACTGTAGATACATGAAAATTTCACTGAATGTTTATATTAGCATTTCCTATACACCATACAATTTTGAAAATATTTTGACACTTTTTGAGCTGTTTACGGGCATTTTCAGTTTTCAATTTTTTTAGTTTTTTTTTCTATAAATATCAATAAAGTTTTATCTGTTGGGCCAAAAAGTGTAAAAATTTAATACAAGACTCCTGATATATTTTTACAATAGCAGTTGAAAAATATTGAAAATACATAGGCACAGTTTTTTTTTATAAGCATTTAAAGATCAAATTTGGACAGAATTTATCAAAATCTCGAAAATTATCAACCATTGTAATTAATAAATTATAAAATGTTCAGTTTTTATAGCTAAGGATTGAAAATTTAAAACAAGATTCCGTGTAAATAGATAATTCGGTTACCAAAAAATCTAAAAAATACACAAGCACAGTTTATTTGTATAGTCATTTTAAGTTCAAATTAGGACGAAATTACATAAAAACCTAGAATAACTATTTTAGTTATTTTGTTGTGATTGTATAATATTATTCGTGGGCACTTGAAACTTCTAATTTGTAATATTTTCATCGATATATTATGATGATAGTATCACGGTTTGTTGTTGATGTATAACGCGTTATATGTACCTAATGGATATTGTGATATGATTAATTTGGAATTTATTATAGGTCAATTTTTTTTTTAATACCATAGATAAGTGTATAATATGTCTTATACCTAGACTGACATATCGTCTCCACTCAGAATCGTTTTTCTTATACAATGATATATCATTGAATTCAAATTTAATACCATCCATTATACAGTGACCCACTTGTAACCTACAGTACAGCAGAGCGACATCCACTTGCCCACCTTTTTAAACTTTATTATACTAATAAAATGAAAAAAAATATATTTTTATATAACTAAGTTCAACATAATAAAAAAACAAGTCACCTCAATGTTTAAATCTTAAATCTTTTTCAATACAAATAAAATAAGAAAAATAAATTTAATTTTTTTAATTTGAATACTAATTATTATTATTGTTTTTTTAAAAATTAATTAATTACTAAGTGTTCCAGAACTTCTACCAATAGCATCCATTGACGTGTATCGTTGCACAATAAATTCCAAAAATGAATTTAAAATAACTTGTATAGCCTTCATGGTTGCAGTCTGACTGGAACAGTTGTTTTATTTTTGTAAATAGTATTGTAATATTGTATTCTTTGTTTTCGCGGTAATGATTACGGTGTGGAATTAAAAAAAAAACAATTAATATGCTCGAAGCCCAAACATAAAATTTCTAGAGGGCCTGGGTGGGTATGGCCACTTACCTGCCCTGCCAGTCCGCCCCTGCTCACAAGTCCAACTAAAATGTTGGATTTGTAGCAACAAAAAATAACAAAATATTTATAGTATTTATTCTGGGAAGCTTGGAGTAATGCTTTGAGATTTCCAAGCTGCACAATATATAATTCAAGATTCAAATAATATAAATAATATTATTAACTTCTATATGTTCTCCGCTAGAGTGTGTTACTATCGCATAGTTTTGTACCTATAACATTTATTTTCCTATCCGGTATTTGGGTATACGTGACCAGTCCATATCTTCTTAGTTCATGATTGAAATCATTTGAGCTTTAAAATATGGTGCAGTGAAATATTAATCAGCCCATCCATGGATATAATTATGCAACCATGGATGTAAATCTAAATAAAAAAAAAATCATGATGTATCTAACAGTTTGTACACAATTTACAGATATGTACCGACTTCACCAGAATTGTAACTATGAACCAACAAAGTTGTAGACTGTCCTCTACGTGGAAATTTCACTCAGAAGTGCCATAACAATGACCACAACTGTTGATTGAACATGTAAGTTGTTTGTCGTTTTCATTAAGTAAAACATTAAATAAATATTGAATCTACAGAAAAAAAACAAACAATTAATATTTTGTATGCTATAAAACCTTAAATATTTTTCTTATGTGATACAGCAACTGACTAACAGAACTGACCTTAATATTTTTTTCCCTATGAGGTAGAAATTTGTGGGTACATGAAATGTTGTCCCAAAAATATCACAAACTAATGGTATTGCACCAGTACAATTATCATGTTTCATTATTTGTCAATGAAGAAACTATCTCAATATTATTTATGTACTTCAGTATTTCATATTATTTATGATTAAGATTTATTTTATTTATTATTTCGATTCAATTTTTTATTCAGCTAATAAGTAGTAATAACCAATAATTAATTGAGGAATAAAAGCAAAAAAAAAATGTAAATAAGTTAAAAAGTACAATGCATGTCTCCTAATTTCTTTATGTTTGTTTTTTTTTTATATATTTTCAACTAATTAACTTAATAGTATGTATAGCTAATTGATTTTATCCTTCTTTTTCTTTAGAATTGTGTAATTCTGGATTGCTGTCAATACCCATCATTACGGAAAAAAAAACCATCAACCAACACAATTATTCATAAAATTGTTTATCTGCTAATAGTATATCATATGAATCCAATAAAAACAAAATGAGCCCTTTAAAGGCTTCCACTGAAAAAAAGTTTCCCACTATTTTCCCACAGAGTAATCAAAATAACGTATATAAATACAAAATATGTGAAACCAGTATAGGTATACTGTATCCATGACAAAATACATAGGTATGTCAAAAGCAAAAATACAAATTTGAATCTTATATGCGCATCTCCACTTTTTTTTATTTTTTATAAGTTCTATGATCTTGATGCTTTAATATAATATGAGACCAGTGAAAGGCAGAACTCAACATGAGGTAGAAAGTGAGGGATATGGGTATTACAATGTTGCTGACATACCTACATACTTTGTCATGACTATATAGTAATAACTTATAAGTAAATAATACTAAATACTAAATAATAATTTATGATAGTAATATAATTGCATAATCACCAAACATAATATATAATGCATAGTTGAATAGATAATGAACATTAAACGGTACAGTTTAGGGTAACCATTATTAAGATAAGAAAAATATAATTAATTTACCCAGTATCCAAGTATCCCATACACCAGCAGTTCTTAAACTGTGTTTCACGGCCTCCTCGGGATCTGCAACAGTGCGATACTCATCGTCTTTTCTGTCATACACACACAATATACGCACATATTAATTATTATTATTATTTATTTTTATTAAATTATAGGTATTTTTGGATTGTTTGTAATGAAGAAAAGAAACTTTTGTAAAAATATGTGCAAATGTTACTAAGAAATTAAATTTTTTATTTTTTTCTCATAAATTCGGGGCACCGTGGCTTTAAAGATATTTTACTAGGACTGCGTGGCAAAAAAGTAAAGAACTGCTGTCATACACGTTTGTATACTCATTGGCGTCACTAGAATCACAATAAAAAGAACTATCCATAAAAAATTGCCTTCTGTTTAATTTTTCAAACGTGAAAATAAATATATTTTGTATTTAATTAGCTTATTTAAAGTCTTAACTGAACTTGATTATATTATTAGAATATGTTATACATTTTAACAATCAAAAATTGTTTTGACTGATATTTTTACTTCATACTGTAAGTTACATCTTACAACTATAAAAACAAATCAATTTCTTGAATAATAAATTTTAAATATAATTTTGTGCTAGCAAAAGTACCACTCAAATATCCCTTAATGACGCCTATGTGTATACTCATTTTTAATAAATAGTTAGTATCTAATATATTTTCGGATAAAAAATAATAATGTTGTTATTAAAAAGTGATAGTAACTTGAAACTTAGTTTACATTTTAGATTCTGAGCTATGAATGTATTGATTTTAAAATGTGTGTTTTTTAAATTTATTTTCAATTTTTTTGTGTCCGTCATTACTTTTTGGGACAGTAAAACTGCTTTAGTTTTCTTCAAGGGTATCTTGTTCGATGGGAAAATGAATCTAGTTTTTTTGAGCTGTTTGCTGAAGTTTTCAGTTTTCAATTTTTATAGTTTTTTTTCTATAAATATCAATACAATATTTGTTGGGTAAAAAAGCGTGAAAATTTAATGCAAGGCTCCTGATAAATTGTTTCAATAGCCCTTGAAAATTATTATAAATACATAGGCACATTTTTTTTTTATAAACATTAAAAGATTGAATTTTGACAAAATCTATCAAATTTAAAATATTAAAATGATTTTATAGTATAAAATGTTCAACTTTTATAGGATTGAAAATTTAAAACAAGGTTCCACGTAAATATGTAAATAAATTACTTTATTCATAATAATATCATAAAATATACTTAGTAATATACCTATTATACCTATAATAGACTGATTGACTGCCTTCTCTCAGAATCATTTTTCGTATACAATGATATTATATCATTGAATTCAAATTTAACCCCATCCATTACAGTGATTCACTTGTCACCTACTGTACAGCAGAGCGACACCCACTTGCCCACCATTTTTTTTGTCTATGTAAATTAACTTAAAAATATCAGCTTATAAGACAACAAAGGTTGGCAAGTGATTACTGCTCTGTTTTACATTAGGTGTCATATGAGCCATAATGGATGTGTTAAATTTAAATTCAAAGTAATACTAACACAGTAGGTAGGTGAAATTAATTTTTGTCAGAAACATTGCATTTTAAAATGTTATTGTGTATATATAAAATATAATAAATACGATAATATTCTTTAAAAATATCATGTACCCTCTAATAATATTTTTAAATTAGAACGATATAACTAAAATTGTTAATCTATGTTGAAATATCTAATTTCTTCAAAATTTAAACTTAAAATATCTATTATAAAAACTGTGCTTATACATTTTTTATTTTTGTTGGTCACGGAATGAAGAATTAACGAGTTAAAATTTAAAATTAAGTTAAAACGTTAAGTTAATTAACTTGTTACTTTTTTTTCAAATTAACTTTTAACTTAATAAGTTACTTTTTTTCAAGATTAACGTGTTAACTTCAAGTTAATTTTATTTCAAAAGTATCTAAATTAAGTCAATTTTCGTCCGAAGAATAATGCAAATGATTGAATGAATTTTTACTTTGATGTATTATTTTAAATTTCCCCAGGCATAAGCGACACTTTATGAAATCTACTTTTTGTAATTAGAGCATAAGCGACGTCATTCTCTATCGATTGCTCTTACTCAATTATCTACACAATTATTTTTTTACGATATAAAACGAAAATTTAGATTTAGACATAGGTACTTGCCAAAAAGTGTATTATAAAATTAGTAAAATTAATTATCAGGTATGTGTATAAATGGGAAATAAGCAATATTTAGTTTCAAATGTTAGCATAAGCGCCATAGGATTTTACTTTATAAAAAAACCTATTTTTTGTTATCCGTTCGGTGGACCATACATAATAATAATAATAAAATAATAGGTACGTCGTAATTTTAAAATGCAATATCCTATGAAGTTATTAACATTTTATTCCAAAGAGAATATTTATATCTACCCACATAATTTATTTATGATTAATGATTATAAATTGTAATATTATTATTAATGAAAATTAACTATGATAGGCTATTTGTTTTTTTTTATAATCTATACTATTATATAAAGAGGAGTTGTTAGTTGACGTTGTTGAGGGTAATCAGCTCTGGAATTACTGAACCGATTTCGAAAATTCTTTCACCAATAGAAAGCCACATTCTTCATGAGTGTCATAGGCTAATTTAAAAAGAGAATTGATCACCCCCGGTAGGTGCTCAACGGGAATTTTAAGATTTACGATAGAATTTTTTGTTAATTAATGTTTGCTATGGGTTATAGGAGTTGAGAATAATATTTATTTATTATTATTATTATTTTAATTTGAATATTAAAAGAGCGTCTCATTCGTCTCATTCGTTTTAATCAGTCGAAGTTACGATCAGACGAGTACATCCATTTGCGTGACGCCATCGCTACTGAAGGAGACGCGGCCAACATTGGTCGTTTGACCATTCTCTCAGCTACTCGTGTTGGAAGCCCACACATGATGCATTCAATCGCGAATTGCAACGGGAGCAAGACTATGATCGAGATGAGCTGGCTGAAAGAGTCGAACAAATGTGCCGAAAAAAAGAGCCAAACACCATCTTCCTCTTTTGTTTAACATAATCACAAATCAGTGGAAAACTGTACAAATAATTATACCACTAGTTATGGTGAAACTTATTTACTCGATGATGGTCGCATATTTGATCTTGGTGGTATTAAGAATAATTCTCAATATTTTCTTAAATCCGGTCATATTTTTCACTCAAATCATCACCGAGTTAGTTTATAAGTTTCACCATAACTATTTGGTGGTATAATTATTATCGGTATAGATTTCCACTGATTTGTGATTATGTTAAACAAAAGAGCAAGATGGTGTTGGCTCTTTTGCTTATAATTAAAACATACTGCAACAAGTAAAATTTGGTGCTTCTAACTCAGTACCAAGGACTGTATGAACAGCATAAGCTTCATCTAAATATTTTCTACCTACCAATATAATATATTTTGAAAAAATAAGAAAATCAAATACAAAAATATTATATAATATTATACAACTAGCTGACCCGGCAAACGTTGTTTTGCCATATAAATTATTTCTAATGAATATTTTTGTAGTCAAATAAAAAATAACTAAATTATTGTAATTGTGTGTTGATGACGTGTTATACTGGTATATGGCTGAAAGAGGAATGGAGCAATGTGAACAATAACAAAACACCAAATATTCATTTTTTTGAACTCATTGTACTTTTATTATCTTGACTGATAAATTTCAAATTACATCTCTATCACACATTAAGAAAATTAAAAAAACACTATCTGCAGTCTCTTAGTGCAATGGAATGTACGATATTTTCAGTGTGTTCATCGGCTATATTATCCGTTAAGTAATGGGAACGGCAAATAAAATAATAAAAAAAATATTACACTGTTCACTAATGATAATACATTAATACCTTTATTATAAGGAAAACCGTATCTATATATATATATATATATATATATATATGAGAGTCGAGCATGTCCTCACCGATGGCTGGCTGAAACGCAAGTTGGCTAAGTATAATATTATACATTAATAATAAAACAAAATAATCACGTGAAAGGTAGACTATACGTCATGTACAGTTGTACAAATTACAGATATCTAATAAGGTAGGTACCAAACGTATACAGTACAGACGTAAAGTGTCATTCATATGTGTGTATGTCACAGATATAACTATATATATATATTTTGATTTATCGGTAGGTACCTATAATGTGTTGAAAATTAATTTCCAACAAACTATGTCGTATAGCCTACAGAAAATTACCTGTGACTAGTAAACT
Source organism: Metopolophium dirhodum (assembly GCF_019925205.1). NCBI lineage: Eukaryota > Metazoa > Arthropoda > Insecta > Hemiptera > Aphididae > Metopolophium > Metopolophium dirhodum. Next base: position 11,390,511 of record NC_083568.1, read on the forward strand.
TACCGGAATTTGTATCTGTAAAATAATTATTAAATTAAGTAGGTATATTAAATATTAAAATAATACTTTATTTAATATTACACATTAATGGTGTTGATAAAAAGCAGATTTGTGCCGCATTTATAATAATGTATAGAGTATCTTCGAAAAAATATTTTATAAAATACTCGATAAATTGTCTAAAAATATATCACAACACAAGATATTCGATACTTCCAGTGGCGTAGACATGATTTCTGAAAGGGGGGATCAGAAAAAAAACGACATAGCTAAATAGGAGGGGAAAATTGGAAAATCCCTCACCCTCTCAAAACTTTTTACCAACTTTTAACCTCTTAAAAAGCCAATGGGGGGGGGTCTGACGCCCCACGTGTCCCCCTTGTCTAGGCCACTGGATACTTCATATAATTGTACGAGATACAGTTCAATTTATTTGAATATACATTTTCTTTTTATAATTATTTTGTTAAATATAATTTAGACCAATTTATTTTTCTCAAGTTAAGTTTTTTCTTTTGACTGGAAAATATATTTTAATATATAAGCTAAACACATAAGCTAGACTATCAAATGTAGAATCTTATTATTTTTTAATCTTTTTTTTTATATATTTATAAATTATAATTATTATACACATGTTTGTAAATATTATTTGTAACTAAAATTTTTTTTTTAAAAAACTGGAATATTTTTATGGAAAACTATTTTTTGAAAAAACCGATTTTGTATTTTTGTTTTTAGATGTAACAGTGTAGCTGTATTTACGTGCAATTTTCACCAAATATTTATATTATAGCATTTACTATACACCATAACATTTTCAAAATATTTTGACTCTTTTGGAGCTTTATAGGCATATAAGAAAAATTAGATTGTAATTATTACTGTCAATATAAAATTGTTCGCTCAGCCAATGAACTTGAAATTTAACACAAGGTCACTCATAAGTTTTTATTAGTGTAATTTTAAAAAAAATTGAGCATAAATGCACAATAATTTCTGTACCTGAGAGGCTAAAGGGTCCAAGTCCACTTTTATTAAAATTGAGGTTATGGTTTTTTCTTATGTGAAATTTTGACGCGCGTCATTTTAGCTATCTTCATTTTAGTCCAATAACGAATATTTACCGAGATATTGGGAAATAACAAAAAGAACTAAGTCCAAATATTTATTTTGATTTATGAATTATGATCCAAGTCCATGATTAGGACTTGGATTATTTTGCAAAATTCTTGTAAGGACTTGGACCCAATTGATAACATTCTATTTTTGGACTTGGCTCTTCTTGCTAGGATTTGCTGTGACTTAGATCTAATTGATAACGTTATTATTATCATCATCATTTATTTTATTTTATTGTTTTATGATGAGAACCAAAGTTGTTAGTTGTTACTTGTTAGTAAATTAGCATATTAATTTGAATGTTATAAAATATAATGACGTGATACACAAGGTGTAGAATATAATATTATAAAAATTATATAAAATATATACTAAATAATATGAACAGAGGGAGAAAACTTGTAAGCCTTGCAAATGGCAATTCAACACTTGCAAATTCTAACAAAGGTTAGTTTAAATAATATTATAATTACATAATATTATGGATTTAAAATTATATTAAAATATGTAATATAATAGGTATCATAGATATTATGATATAAGTTATATTATATTTTAGTTTATATTGTATTCTAATATTGTATGTAGTTAGGTACCTAGTTAATAATAACCTAACCTGGATTATAATATCAAACCAAGATGGTTATGCATTTTTATTTATTATGTTTTGATTAATAAAGATTTGTTTTTAAAATATGTTTTGTTCTTATTTTGAATTTTATCAACACTGTTTAATTAAATTTTGTTTATTGGTCTAATAAGACCTTTTATAGGGATAAAATATTTTTATATTTAACTGGAATACAATATAACTTTACTAATACCTTAATAAAATTCATAAAAATTGTAAATTATTCAATATTGTATTATAATATTTTTATCTATATTAAAATTTAGTATTTACTACACTCAATGATATAATATTTTCAAAATAATCAAAATTAACATGGAGATTAAAAGAGTCCAAGTCCACTGTGTGATTGAGCAAAATGATCTAAGTCCAAAACATTTCATTTAAATCGTAAAATAAACAATTATAGGTAAGTTATAATTAAAAGAAAAAATATTCATCTTATTGAGAATATTACAGCTTATTATTTAAAACAAACCTTGTTGGTATAATCATTAAATTGAATTTACACCAGCCATTTAAGTAAAATAAAAATAGTTGAAAAACAGTTTTTTGGCTCTCCTGAAAATGTACAATAATGGACTTAGACCCTTTAGCCTCTCAGGTACAGAAATTTATAATGAGCATCTGCAGTTAGAATTTTGACAAAATTCGTCAAATAAACTTTTATCAGCGTTTGAAGTTCACATTTTTACGACATATTGGATGATTGCCCAATTAACAATTTCTCATCGATTTTTACTTTGTCACAATTCAAAAAAGAATACCCGTTGTCCGTAGATAGGTACTTGAAATTTACACCAAAAGTTTATAATTTTTATTAGGTTTAAGGCTTTGACGACTGATGTCATTAGCCTATAAGGTTGGTAGGGTTGGGACCCGGGACGGGTGGTACGGTCGGTTAGGAACACGTGTATGTGTGGCAAGGTTTTTGCGCACTAATAACCCGGGTGATCACCCATCCGAGAACTAGTTGCAGCGGTCGTTGCTTACTCTCATTCACGTCACGTGATTGATTTCAGCCAATGCGCCGCGCCGAGCCACTATTTTAGTCTCATAGAAACAAATACATAATTAAACATAATTATTAATTATTTATAAGATTGTTTTTAAAATCAGAAAATATTTTAGAGAAGTAGGTAGGTAGTAGGTACCTATTATAATAAAATTTAAACGTGAATGCATATAACTGTTATCATAATATTCAGTTGATTATGAGTCGTTTTGACGATAGATGGCGTTACACTAATTATTTATGCAGGCGTTAGGTTGTTTCGTTAGGTTCGAAATGTTTATTACTTTATTAGTTTATCCGTAATTTTAGGGCTTTCCCAAGTAACCACCCCGCTCTACGTATATTAGCCGTTGGCATTTGTTATAATGTTATGCATGTGATAATATAATAATAATATGCACTTAGATAACATTATTATTATACGACGGATTCGCTGCGGGGTTTGTCTTACGCTCGGGGCAGTTTCGGTACGTATAAAATGTGCATACATCGGGCTTACACTGCATAGTGCTGCACGTCGTATACGTAGGTATGCTCGTAACAATAACAAATGCCACTGCAGTGTCCAGGTGCAATATAATTACATTGTTCTTATAATATAAAGCCCATAATATAGACGCGGGATGAAAAACGTGTGAAACCCGACGGGGACGACTATACGAGGAGGACGGCGCCGTGAATTAGCGACGTATGTATACACGCCTATATTATATAATATTACAATGTGCATATATTATATACATATACCTCCGTATGCCAGTGTCCTGTTCATGAATTAAAAACGAAATACCTCCGACACTGGAATAACGCGCGGCGACGAGACGCTGAAACATATTATATTATATTATACCAGCTATATGCATGCAGGTACCTAACCTAGGTAACCTATACAATGTGTAGTACATTTGGGGTGTAAAAGAAACAAGACAAAGGACGATTTGCATAATGTGCCGAGTATAATAATTTGTTCGTTTTGTCTTTCCCGTGCGCTCGCAGCAGCGGTCGGTCTTCTTGTGCATAACAACAATAATTATTATATTATAGGTGCACGTACGTCCCTACATCTCGCGCCATGGGTACGCGACACACGATATACATATAGATATAATGACATATTATGTGTATCAAATTATTTATATAATATATTAATATTATGCACGTACATTATACCACCTTTTGTTTAGACGACCCGTTATGAAATTCGTACACCCTTGACACACACGATTGTGGTGGTGGTAGTGGTTGGGGGGGGGGGGGGGGGGGGGGGGGGGGAGAAGGGACTGCAACAGTTGGTCTTGTGCAAAAACTGCTGCGATAATAATACGTGCGTGTGTCGGCGACCGGCGTGCCGCCTCCGTCTTCCCATCGACAGCCTGCAGAAGTATTGTCGTTTATGCGCGTGCACAATATATTAAATAATAACGAATATCATCATGATGGCAATAATAATAATTATTGTGATAATAGACGCGTTGCAGTCGCGGAGCGTCTCCGTCACTCGTCCGCCACCGTGTAAATCGTCTTCGTTCAACCCCCCCCCCCCCGTCCTCGCGGCGACCGGAAATGCTAATTCGTTCATTAAAACACCGCTCGCCCGATCACCCCTGCGTCGTATATCCGCAGTGTTCACACACACACACACACATGAACCACGGTATAATAATTACGATGTGACCGCGCGTTGTTTATAACCGTTTGCTTATTATAATAATATTTTAAATACGCGTTCCTGCATAGTAATGTATGCGTGCATATGTATCAAGGAATATACCTATATTTATATTCCTTGTTGCATTAAGCGATTCTCTCACGGACGCAATTCGATATACGAGACATGTGCTGCGTGTATAGATTATAGACAATAGGTAGATCGTGGCGCAGGGTATGCGTATACACATTTGCCCGTATATATAATATATGTATCCGAAAGACATTTGCATTCTCTTTCTTAACGAGGGTATATAATAATATTAAACTACAGTATCGTTGCCGATCAACAGGATTTAATTAATTTTTTTCCGTCCGATGATGCATAAATGAGGGAATTTCTATAACGACAGTGTTCTAATTCTGAATATATTGTATATAATATAATAATATATAGATAGGAGGTAGTAGGTACACAATTTGGTTCATAGCGTTACTCCGTGGTACATCGTACCTATAATACATACTAATAATAATTATTACCTTTCATATATTATAATGACGGTACCTATGCCTATTTTATATTCGGTTACATATGTTATATACATATTATATAAGTACACCGATAAGATTTGATGCAAAATGTATTAATTTGTTACATAAGTTGCATCTGTATCCTTGGTTGCACCGGGGGTGGACCCGGGCCCACCTTAAAGTTTAAATAAATGTAGTTAAAATTCATTCAATTTTTATAGTTTTAAAATAAATCATAATAGCCCATTGAAAATTATCTCATGACTTATGAGAATACAAAACTATTGTAAGATAATGCATGTAAACATCGTGTTGATCTTGTTGAAATGTATGTACCTATATATTCAAGTCACATTAACAGACGCGTTTTTATCTGCGTCTAAATGCGAGATAAAATAAAGCTATGTAGTTACTTGCAATTAAAATATACCTGTTGGATGTTTCTTCCGCTTCGTATATGATAAGAGTAAAAATATACTTGAGAAATTATAAATATAACTCTATGCGCCTCGATAGTATATTATTTATATATCTGGCTTAAGCATAATATTGGCTATTGCTATGCTATATTGTCTGAAGCAAAATCGTTAAACACTGACGATATTCTAAATAATTTTGATGAAAGTATTAGAAGTATTAGAAGAATATTGTAAAATCAAATTATGTAACTTAAATAAGGAAATTTTAGCGGTTTTTGTAAACTATTCTGAATGTTAAAGATGATAAATATGTTATATTATTAATTATTATACTGTCGTCCTTATTATTATTGTTCCTAATTAATTTTAATTATGCATTCAAATTCATATTAATATATAAATTTAATTTTTTAAATATTAAAAAAAGAAACGATTATTTTGTGAATTTGTTGTATATGTATTTTAAAATGTATATTACAAAATGTAATATTTATTTTCAATTTAAAATAGGTATGTTCATTATACTATTTTGTTATAAATTTATGGTTTATCACAATTAATAATGTTAATTGTGTGTAGATTTTGGGGTTATGATAAATGTCTTATAAAAATGTTGGCCCTAAAAACTTTTTATCTACATTATAACAAAAAATAAAAGTATCAAATGTCTATAAATAGCTCAAAAATAGTTTGAAAATTATACCATGTATATAAAATTATTATCTAAATATTTGGCGAAAATGTAAATTATCGGCGATTAATTAACTTTGAATTAAAACAAACGTAGTAAAACGATCGATGAAGAGTAATCATTGTTCAATTACGTCAACATTTTAACTTCAGACACTTCATAAATAATATTTATGGAATTACGCTTGTGGAATTTTATTTTTAATTCCAGTACCTAATAACAAACTTACGAACAACCTAGTATTACAATTTCAGATCTTAGGTTTGAATATTAAACATTATAGGAATTTTTAACTACAAAATAAATTGAGTAATTCATAAAAATCTAATTTTCATCGCTCATAAAATTTTTTTAGACAGCCGAGATCACAGGTTTTATTTGTGGTTTAGGAGCAACATTATATTCGTGGGAATAGTTATTTTAATTATGAATTTACTTATATATACTATTATAGTACATTATTATTTGTAACGATATTGGGGAACCTGTAATATATAGGCAATCAACACAGAAAAAAACATTTTTAAGTTGCTATAATTATTTAAAAAGTTACCCCAACAATATTCCATTGTAGCTATAAGGGTAATCTTTATGTTAAATATACATTGTTATTATAAAGGTACAACACAACACTATTTTGATTTTTATTCACTGCAGTTAGGGTTATAGGTCCTTTTAAATTCTAACTTTAACCGCAGCCAGGGAGCTTCAATAAATATAATTAAATGATATGTTCTAGTTGATATATATTTATTATTATTTATAACACATATTTTTTTTTTTTTTTTGTTATTAAAGTATTTTTTTATTCAATCTGTTTCAATACATGAACAATAAGAACAATTGATGAAAATAAATAAAATAAAATAAAAATAAATGACAGATTATCCCGTATGTAGAGGCCTCCCAGCGGACCCAGGCCTTCCAGGTACGACATGAGTAGATTTATAACACATATAGGTAATCAAAATTAAACAGTACCTATACAATGTTTTTAAGTTAAACACACTTATGCTTAAATATTATAGTCATCCGGACTCCAGAGTTATTGATTATCAAACTTGACATCGTATATAAGTCCGGTATCCAGAGTTATCTATACGGCTAGTTATCCCGGGAAAAAAAAATTACTATAATACTATAGTTAAACAAATTATAGTAAATATAACTATTTAATAGATAAAATAACTAAAGTGATTTACTTATTATTACTATATAAATGTAGTTTTTAATGTTTGAATTAACTAAAAATATAGTTAAAATAGAGTTCAGTTCAAATAACTATAATAACTTGATCATAATATTTTAGTAAATCTGATTAACCTTATAGCTATCCCTATAGCAATTATAATGTACAGTCAATCCTACTATTTTTATAGTACAAACTACTGTTTTGTTTTTTCCGTGTTCGGATGATTGTAATATGTCCAGTACATAATCATTATTATTTAATACTTACTATCTATTTAGTATTAACTTTAACTATTATAGGTATGTTTGGGACGTTACAGTTCGTGATTCATTATTATACAATTGTTAACAATCGTATTAATATAATATAGGTATACTATACGCTACAAATCTATATAATAGTATTTGGGCAGCTCACTAAAATTGAATACCCTAAATATACCCATGTGCTTCATACATGCTTTATACATTTGTATATAATTTAAAATATAATATAGCTATTATGTATAATAATTTTAATAATTGTATAAATGCATAATGGTTGTACGGTAATACGGTATAATATGCATTGCAGAGTTTGATGCACAATTGTTTACACATTATTATAGCGTTTGTCATTCAATGATCGATAAAAATGCAAAAATTATTTAGTACCTACCTACCCAAATGATAACTGACATAATGTTAGTCAACATTTTAATTTTGCGTATATGTAGGTACATGGAAACAATAAATATATGTATCGGTGGTGGAGTTTCAGGTGAAATGTCATTTCTTGATTAGCCTAAAGACTAAATCCGCATAACATAGTAAACATACAATATTATACATATACCTACTCACTATATGCTATCATATATTCATATTATATATATATATATATATAGGGCAGTTGGATATTATAATAACAGGATGCGTATACGTAAATAATAATATAATGTATACATCAATGGCTAATGGTATATTGTTATTATTATATATTATGTATTTCGATACGATGTGATGTGAACTGATATAAAAATACGGAAAAGTGCGCGGCGGAAAAAGTTCCCTGGGAAATGGCGGCGGTGGCTGTGGCATAATGCATGGCTGCAGCCCGCACACACAATTTCCTGAATGCGCACAAGTACACACACACACACACACGCACACGCACACGCACGCACACACGCACATGAAAAAAAACATCATGGCCGCGACGCGTTTTCCCGCGAACCCCCCGCCGATCATCGGTCGACGGACCGCCACTACGCCGCCGCCGTTCGTTACGCGTTGCTAAATCGACACCCTCGTTCCGAATCTATCTACCCCCTGCGGGCCACGTGCACACGATCCGACACAAAACACACCCAGAGCAGCACACACACACACACACACACACACACATTGAGTTTGTCGACGGGCAATTACACAATATATTTTTGCACGTATACATTATATATAAATGAACGCACGCTGCAATATATATATATAGTGACGGTGACGAGGGGAGGAGGCAAAACGAAAAAATAAAAATATCTCGTCCAAAATTCCGGAAAAACAATTATACAATTATTTGATAATGCTGCCCTCGTGTACACTCACATATATTATAAATAGGTGTCATATCATGTTGTAGGGCCGAAGATAAAAAACGCACGAGTCGATACGATTCCAATAATAATATGTTTATGTATAATAAATTATGCAATAAACGACTTGCTTATAATCGATTTCCAATATATAAAAACACTTAATAACTATACTATTATAGTTGGTATGCCTACCTAGTTATATACTAATACTATTGTGACGAAAAAATATACCATCGCTCGTCTGCACGATATAATATTAATTAAGGTACTTTTTTCATTAATTTTGACTTCGAAGCCGCTTCTGCAGCGCACCGCACTTTATATACCTAGTTTGGTTAAATAAAATGTCCTTTAAAATAATTAATACGAACTTGCGAGTTACCATACTTGTAGCGGTAACGGTTTCGGCCAAACTTCAAGGAGAAGAGGGTGAATTTAGTACCAAAGAACAAAAACATATTATGCAAAAAAAAATTGTTTTCATCGCTATGCCGAAGACATTGTCCTGCAAGCGTACCTCATAATACTTAGTCTTATACCTACTTGTTATATTTTAAAACTTTTATAATATAGCTACTGCTAATGATGTCCATAAATTATAATTTTTAATATTTTTGTATAAAAAAAAATATCCAAGCCTCTAGCAGTGTTAACTTCCATCAACTCCTTTAAACCACCACACGGAAAAAACAAAATAGTTGTTTGTACTATAAAAATAGTAGGATTGACTGTACATTATAATTGATATAGGGATAGCTATAGGATTAATCAGATTTACTAAACATTATAGTCAAGTTATTATAGTTATTTGAACTGAAATATGCTATTTTAACTATATTTTTTAGTTAATTCAAACATTAAAAACTGCATTAACTATAAAATGTTCACTCACCCCCTTTTTTTCTGCAATGCAACTGTTCAAAATCTGAGTTTTGGAATTTTTAAATATACTTACTTAAAGACCACCATATTTTCAAATTCTTGAGATTTTTTGTACTACTAAATGAGTTCCTGTGGTGATTCAAACTTCTGTTGTTTAAATGAAAACCCCCTTTTTTAATGTAAAATATTAAACGGATAATTGTCCTAATTCCATACTTGAACGAACCGTCCTTACAAATGCTTTTAAAAAATATAAAGTAGATGTCATATTAGATCTAGTATTTATTATATTTGAACCATTAATAATAATCACTACAATTTTCAAATATTCATAGCCCCAAAATATCTCCCAAGCCTACATTATGGACCTATTGTCCATAGAGTTAAATAGGTAATTCAAGAATTACTCTTTCAAATTTTGATCATGACACGTCAAAATGTTCAGAAAACTTATCCGTTAAATAATTTACAGTATAAAATGTGGATTTTCATTTGAAAAACAGAAGCTTATATCAGCACAGGATACTCATTAATAGTAGTTCATAAAATTTCAAGAGTTTAAAAATATGGTATATTAAGTATATTTAAAAATTCAAAAATCAGATTTTGAATTGCTGCATAGTTGAAGAAAAAAGGCACTGAGCGTACTCGGTGAATCATCCTGTATATGAACAGGCAGCCATTTTAAAGAAATATAACTTATGTTGCCATCGGCACTTAGTGGTTGTGCACCATTGATTACAAATACCCATTATACATTTACCACAATAATTTTTATCTTCTCGTTTTTATGTACTAAATGTGTGAAGTACAGTACAGGATTTTTCTTTAAATTCATTTTTCGAAACGTAATTTATAATTATGATATAATTTCAAAATTATACTTTGTAATAAAAATGGTAAATGGTAAATAAACATTAAAATATATTATAAATATTAAACATTTTATACGACTATATAATATTACCTATTTATTTATTTCCGTTTATATTCACTGAACCTAAAATAATAATGTTTCTATTTATTTGAATGATATTTTATTCATGAAAAACTTAACGAAGGACTCATTTCAGAGAAAACATTTATTTACGTATAAAAATAAGAAATTTAGTACCCTACAACTGTTAAGGAGTGTTTATATATTACAATTTTTTTTTTAAATTACGCATTATATAATATGAGTTAGGTAATATTTAGTTTAAACGCAATCTTACCTGGTTACCACACATTACCATAGTCCATAGTATATCACACACTTTACTTTCAACAAGTTATCACAGCTCAAGCGTATGTATGAATATAGGTATTTTATTTAATTTAATTACGGAGAAATGGAAGCCGACTAGTTTACCCATTGTGGCGTGATAGTGGCAACGCATGCAAAAAATATACAAAGGGGTAGTGCATATTTATAAGATATAACAGCTTGTTTTTATACTTAAAATAATTAATATGATTATACTTCGTAAACGTCCTGAAGTTAAATTATATAGTAATTTTCTTTAATACCTATATTATGTAATACACGGTCTACGCATATTATGATGATGTTTCCTAAATTAAAATAAAATTGAATTGTATAGGTAATTAATGTATTATATAAATATATTATAATATGGAAATAAGGAATATACATCTGTGTAATTATTACTATAACTACAACTAACTTTAAAGCGTATAATATTATAAGCAAAACATTATTTTTGTTGAAGTCAATAATAAATTGGAGAGAAATTAAAAACTTTTATGATTTAAGTAAAAAACTAGGAAACTTGCTTCTGAGTGTTACTTGTCATTGGATAAGCCTGCACTGTAATTTATGTGTTAATTTTTAATTATATATGATAAATATCGTTCATGGTAAAATAGCTTAGGTTAAGTCTAAATATTTAAAAAAATTAATTGTGTATACATATCATGTATGTAATTTCAAAAAGTTTAAGTTTTTTTGATTATTATTTTTTAACTAAAATCATTTGAAGGAAAATCGTTGTTTTTTGTTTAATTTTCAATTATGATAACATAACTTCAAACGTTAATAAAAAAAATTACGGTACTACACAATAATCCTCCTTTAAAATATACTTTTTGACTTCAGTAATACGAATCCTTTATCCTACTCATATATATTATTCTTTAAATTTTAAATTTAATTTAATTAATACCTTGAAAGATTTTAAACTAATTTCATACAACAACAACAACAACAACGATAAAGTAGTACCCGTGGTTTTGATACTTAATCACAACTGATGAAAGATAGGCCTCAAGTACAGCCCACGGAGACGGACCGCCGACTGTCCGGACGGATCTTTGAGTAGTGTGCATACTGTAACATGGGCACTCGGACGGGCTGGACAATGACACTGCCCGGAACAGTATGGAAATAGAGAATAGACCTTGAACCTCTAAATCATCATAAAATTCATCACTGCCGCCAAACTCCAATCCAAAATTTGAAAAACCATGTACATAGTATACCATATGTTAACAGTTAAAATAATGTTAAATGTTATTACATATTTTATAAATGCTCTTGGGCATGGCGTAATGGAAAATTAAACATTCAGAAAAATCAATTTTATTCGTTTATTTTCAATTTTAGAAAGAATTGACTTATTATCGAATATTTAAAAATAAGTACACTGCAACACTAAAATAAAAAACCCGACAGCAATATGCTCCCCACAGAATATAAAAGTTAATGAGGGAAAAAGTTTACAGGTTAAGTATTTGTTGCAGATATAGGCGTATCATGGCAAGGTATAGAAAGCTTATAAATATTCTATATATGTATAAATTGTTTAAAATGTTTCAAACTTTCTAGACGTTACTAAATATTTGAATGTATGCTGAAATATGCTTGTATGACGTGTACCTATACTAACTATATTATGTATAATGTATAAGCATGCAGCCTGCTACAACTAGCGTTGTAGGAATAAATATTTAATCGGAACAACCGAATAATAATATACTCGAATATTAACGGGTGGTCGATATGTTTTATTTTCTGTCTTATCAAATAAGATGTCGAGTTATATTGTTACGATAAAAAAATTAACAATTGTTTTCTATAAAGTATAAAAGCCATTGAGCGGAATGTAGTAAAATAAAAATAACATAAGTGTTTTATATAACAATATAATGAATTGTTTAATGATCAAAGATAACTATAAACTTTCGAAAGTCGTTTTTGAATTAATTTGACAAAATTTGTAAAAAAATGCGGTTCGTATTTGATTTTAAAACAATAATTATTTTTATCTACTATACATAGTATTTAACACGGTTATTCTTGCTAGAGCTGTAGGTACTGAAGTTATGCATATCGCACAGGAGTAATATATACTATTACACTTTTATCGAGCACAGTTATTTTTACGTCAATTATTTACGAGTTGCAGTTTACCGACGGATGACATACGCACTGTCTACATACAATATCATATAATAACATATATTCAAATTTTTGCGGAAGCGGCTCCAAAAAATATTATATTACAGCGGAGTTGTCTGCAACTATATACGGTACACTTATTTCGTCATAATATTTTACAATCGATGGAACGTAATATAAAGCGATAATGTTGTTCGGCTCTTTTCGCGCACCATCACCGCTGCGAGTGAAAATCCGAAAACGTTTCCGGCGAAAGGACGTCTTAGACTACACTGCGATACACGTAAACTGCGCACGTTAACTGCGTTATACTAAAATGTTTAATTATATTATTATATACCTATGCCCGCGATTCGGCTGTGATGATGACGTGCGTTTGTATATACATAGAGGTACGGATCCCCAACAGACAAATAATAATTTTACTTTGCGTACATAATAATAATATTATACACACATAGCGTTACCCCCGATGAGATAATTTTATGTAAATGTATGCGACGAAAAAAAGTTATACGTCGTGTGTACGCGCATACAGAAACAATATCCCCTGCGTGCACCCATTATATTATTGTTATTATTATTATTTCCTCTACACACACACACACTCACCAGTTAGCCCGGGGACAATAATTATTATTCGGTTTTTTGCATACGATTAATGAACGTTCTCACCGGTCCAGCGCGGTATTCGTTTGTTTTGTTTTGTTTTTTTTTTCACATCCTTTATATCCGCCAGGTATTTTTTTTTTTACTACTCTCGTTGACTATACATATTATATATTGTACACACGACGAAGGTATTTTTAAAGAACCCTCGACGAGACCATAATATATAGCTGGCACACACACACACGACCCCATGCCGACCACGTACCGGAATCCCTTCAAGGAAGACATGCAGCGTCCTCTTTCTCATCGCGAGCATATATACAAAAATATTATGCAGATTAGTTTTTCCGTCCAAGACAATGGCCCGCTGATTTTTAATAATATACCACGCGGGTGTGTGTGTACCCGGTCGGGCTTTTGTATACCCGGTATAATAATAATATAACAACTGGTTTTTTGTCACATGAGCGGTAGGTATATAGGTACAACACCGTGGCACGAAGCACCGCTGCATCCCGCAGTATGGCACCGCAGTCCGTCGCGGATGCCACAAAATGTACATAATGATATTATTATATTATTAACAATCACACCGCTCTTTATTTCCTGTACAATTTGTGATTTAAAATGTTTTCCCGATGTAAAATTTACCAGATACGTCAGCCGGTTCGTAACGTCCGCCGCCACCGCCACAGCCATCACCACATGCGAATCGTGTCATGATAAATATTATTATTTATCATCGCGTCCGTCGTCAAAAATTTCAATTTTTTTTCGCGGCCATCAAGACTTGGTATATATAAATATTATTTAGGTAGGTATATTATACGAATAGGTATTATACCCGCCTGTCATAATAATATTTACAACGCGACGGGTTTTCGAAAACCCATTGTTATACGTAATACGGTATACATTAATTTATCGAGTCATTTCAAACAAATGTGTAGTACCTATAATAATAATAATATGTATGTATTATATTATTATTATTATGTGACGCGTAACGTTTGAAAGGTTTACACCCACATTCCGTAATATTATATTGAATTTGCAGCAGGTCGTGGAACATTATTTTCTTAAACCTTGTTTTTCTTTTTCATCATTTATTACGCATTTGACTAAACACATAAAATATGTTTATTTTCAGTCTGTAGAATTGATTGTATAAAAGTTGCATGTTAACAAAAAATATTTGTGAAAATAAATTTGGAATTATAATAATTGCATTCGCGTCTATATACAGTTATTATATTTACGCTTCGTTATCCAGTTTTTTCACCAGATTTTCCCGAGAGCCTTGTTAAGCCGCACACTTCTCTTTACCCGCCACCAGAATCCAACGAGAAACCCCTCTATTTATTTTTCTCGTTTTTAATAATTTTTCTCTCGGTCCCCCTGGACAGTGAAAAAACACGCATACTCTTTCACTATTCTGTTAATAAATATACGCGTACTTCTGTAACCTGCTGATATTAACCTATCTTTCGTTAGGTAGCAAATTTATGTAAAACATCAACGACTCCGTCCCAAAAACAAATATGCCAATGTGTGCTAAACAAATATTATAATTTAGTACAGACGATAAACGGCATATTTTCGGAGTATAAATTAGCATGACTAAAGTCTTAAAAAGTTAAAGTTCTTATAGGTACTTCATTTGGCATTTGTGTGGTAGAAATTGGCTATGAAACAATTTGCAGATGTTTTGAATTCACCACAATATTATGTTTTAAATATGTAATAACGTTTCACTAACTTAATTTACCTCGAATGGTTTTTAAATTTAATTGTATTAACTAACTAAATAATTAAATTTAATAAAAATGTATTTGATAAACCTAACAATTGATTGAGAAAACGATTACGGGTCAATTTTAAGAATCACTCGACATTCAACATATAGAATTATAGATAATCATAACATGTGTCTAAAAATTATTATGAATTAGCTAATTATATAATACAAACCAAAATCGTCGTATTTTCGCAACCGTGTGTGTTTTCTCCATACTACTAACATATACAACATACCAAAACATACACGTTCAGTAGTTCCAATTTTGTGTTGTTAGCTTAAGTATTACAGTAAATTAATTAACTGTCAACCTTAAAAGTTAAAGGTAAAAAAGATAAGAACATAATCTGTGTTCTCTCTTTGGTTTTTACGATATTTTAATTTTTAAGCAAGTCATGAGCGAGTAAAATATTAAAATTTAAAAAATGTTCATATCATAGGTAATCATAATTTAAAAGAAAAATATTATAAAAACTAGAAAGAGAGTATTATGTTCTTACCCTAAATTTTGATATATCTTAATAAGTCAAAAAACTAATAATACACACTATGTGTATACACAGTTAAGACAACTGAACGCAAAGTTGCTATGTTGTTCATGTCTAAGTCAGAAACAACATAATATGCAGGTGTGACGTCCTCTTAAATCTTAACTACTTACGCACGTTATCTTAGAAAGTCTACCGAATTGTTTTAATTATAAAATTGTCAGTAAGTGTAAGTTTATTTATTTATAATCATACATAGTGGCAAACCAATTTTAATTTTTTCTGAAATCCATGTCGCTTTTAATCATTGATTTTTTGAACTTGTATATGAGAATATAATATATGAAAAAAAAATGGGAGGAGTATTCAGTGAAGTAGATAAAATGAACGAGAAATTTCCGAGAGAAAAAACAGCCATTTCTGTGCGTTAAGGGAAGCTAGTTATATTTTAAATATTATATAGGTGTATATATATATATACAAAGAGAGAAAGCCCAAAGGAAGCCAACGTGATGGCGTTCGATTCCGAATACCACGCGCGGTGGAGGAAAAGTCTGAATTACAATGGAAGCGAAGAGGGGAAATGTCACAGACAGAGTGTGCAGAGGAAGAAAATTCGCGAATAATAAACGTAAAAGTATATTCTGAAAACGGAAAAGAAAACGCCGGCAGCTGCTGATGTAATAATAAAAAAAAATAAAAGGGAATAAGGAAAAAGGGAGAGAAGTTCACCGTCAGGCTGCAGTTATATTATAGGCTCGATATTAAATCTGGACGTCCGTTCGTCCGTCCCCACCGATGCCACCGCCGCCGCCGATGCTGCCGTGTGAGTTATATTATATGAAATGTAATTTCTTTACTGCAATAAAATGAAATTAGTTTCCTCACTGGTCCTTATATATATAGATATTTTTTTATTATAATTTAATAACGAATATAAAGATAAAAATGTCACGAAAAAAATGTCGCCCGT
This sequence comes from Metopolophium dirhodum, assembly GCF_019925205.1. Lineage (NCBI taxonomy): Eukaryota > Metazoa > Arthropoda > Insecta > Hemiptera > Aphididae > Metopolophium > Metopolophium dirhodum. Next base: position 11,407,488 of record NC_083568.1, read on the forward strand.
AACGTGTAATAAGGAAATTATTTACGCTATTTGTAGTATTTTCATTTAGCTCATAATCAAATATATATATACTATATCTGTTACCATTTCGTACACAGCTTCTGATTAGTATCAATGTGAAATGGTTATTACATTTTTCTGTTTTAATAGGTACCTAATATCATTTCGATCTTTTGTATATTATTATATATATAATTATAACGAAAAGAAATTCTAAATGTTTGATATATATTTTGTAATCAGAGAAATAATGTATCGCGTCTACCTATATTATCTCGTAGAGTCGTAAATGACAACAGTTTAAGATTTTATAATGTTATAATAATGTAATAAGTATAGGCCAAAAAGCTATTAATAGTTTGGGGAAAGAGCATTGATATTATAATGTAATTGTACTTTAAAAAAATGTGTACTAACTTTTCTTCGGTTAATCAACAAACTATAAATATCATGTAAATAGGTAACATAAAAAAAAATAATAATAATAAATTAATCATTAACTTATTTTGACGTGAAAGTAAATTCCTTAGATAATACTTAGGTAAATTAACATGGGTATCTACACTAGATGTATAAATTTACAATGATAAAAACTTATAGTCGCTAATAATATTAAATTTTTTGAAACGTAAGTTAACTGCATTTATCAGAATAATTAAGTTCATAAGAATCAATTAGATTTTTTATTAATATAAACTTTTAACAATAATAGTTCATTATTTACGGAGAAAAAAAACTTCATTTTACATAATATTATTATATTATATAAACAGTTTTATAAATAATATATTTACAACTTTATGGTACATATTATAATTAATACGTTGAACATCTATAATTCTCAATAAATAATTTTTTTTTTTTTTTTTTTTTTTTTTTTTTATTGGGTAACCCGCGGCAACATAGGCCATTGGGTGTGGGGAGGGCACTGTAGGTTTTTATATTTGGAAGGTTTGGTAGGTTTTATATTGGGTAGGTTGGTACACGTGTGTGTTGTGTTTGGCAGAATTTCTAATGGGGCACCCGTAGGTTTCTGCCGTGCCCCGGGGTGGGGGGATGGCGGCACTTGTTCTCCGGACACCGTGACTTGCACGGAGAAAAATGCCGCCCAGTGGTCGAGGATCGAACTCGGACCGGCTGTGCCGAATCCGTCGCGTTAGACCACTCGGCCACCTCGTCCCCCAATAAATAATTATAATAATTAAAACTATTCGTTTTCATTATTTTATTTTAATTGTTATGTTGCGTCCATCACTCTAAACCTAACTTACTTTCATCCACGTTTTATGACACATTCATAATTAACAATTATCAATATTTAAATTTCTGTTTATGCACATGTTCTTTTATCAATAAAAGTATAAAAGTATGGTTAGATAAACAATATAATGAGTGAAACCGTCTCTTTAAAAACTTTTAGGTTTAATACATTTACCAAAGTTAAACAAAAGTAGTGATAAAACATTAGTAGTATTCGATGATGTGGTATAAATTAAACCTTATTAATTTTCCCCTCTTTAAGTTATAATACTGTTTAATTTAAAAAAAAGTTTCGGAAAACCTTTTATTCCGGTCAAAGAAAAAGAACCCTTATTACCTTTACAATGTTTTAACACGTTTTAAAGTCCTGCGTCTAATTTGTAATTAACCCTCCGATTAAATGTCTTGGTGTTTATACATAAGCCAATCTAATTATCGGTAGAATGTTTGTATATATAATATTATATATGTTTTTTTTCTTTTAGGGTCGGGTAGGTATATACTATATATTATAAAAGAAAACACCAGTATTAAAAAAATAAAATAAAAACGGTTGATGATAATATCAGATTACGAGTACTTTTTGCTTTTTAATAATACTTCCGGGACTTTTCCCATTTTTTTTTTCTTTGACGAGGGTTGGTTGGTTTATACAAGCCCTTTAAGAAAAGCTCTTAAAGGGGACGTTTGAGCAATATTCACGAATCGCATGGCTTACACACAATAATACTATTCGAATATATACATAAAAATATACACACTCATATACGACGTTATACAGAACCAACAACGATGTACGTTTTACATGGTGGAATGGAAATCTTCTTATTAATCAATGCTCTTTCCTCCCTCATACGGTCCTTGGTCCTTGTTCAAGTGAGCCAATACACAACGCCCGAATAAAAGGGAGACCGGAAAAAGTTTTTTAATTTAAAGAAAGTTTTTTTTTCCATTTTGTAAAATCTGTTTGAGCGAGTACTTAAGTGCCATTACAAAGTTGAAGCAAAAAATAAATAGATAACGAGGACCTAATTTATTTATATTCACGGTATTTGTATTTCATTGTACACGATGGTCCGCAAACCTATTCATGTATACGCGTGTATAAATTTATACATTATAATAGGTATATACCTAATATATATAATACTAAGTAAAACAAGTGAACTGAGGTAGAATTTATATTTATTTTTTATTATATAACTTTTTTAACCGTCTGAAATGTACTGATTATATGAAAGTTCAACATTATATATTAACGTGCATATAAAACGCTATTCGTAAAAGGTATGATTGGGTTGGTTAAGTATATTACTTACATAGTTTTCGTGACACACGCTACGTTAATACTAAAATAATAATAATAGCTGCACGTCTGTGCGGCATGCATTACATTTTGAAAATGGTTTTCAAACAATAATTGTTTAAATTATACGTATGGGTAGTTGTAGATCATAATTATTGTATTACGAAGAGAAATCAGTATGAGCTAGAAGCTTTTAATTCAAATTTGCATCTTATTTTAAGGTGAATAACAAGCTAATTTGGAGCTTGGACAAATGAAGTTGATCTATGAAAAAAGCCTTTTACCTATAACATACTACTAGGATACTAGTCCAACAAGCCACTAATCTCAAAGTTAAATCAGTTATAGCTTCTAAACGACTAATTATCTAATATATTTAGCTACAATAATAAGATCAAAAATGATCTAAAAAAAATTCTGCGTCTTTAAATAAAACTTGAGGTTAGGTTAGGCCTAAACTACACTTACCATATGAAAACCAAAATATATAAAAGTATAATTTTAATTTCGCAGTGAAAACATAAAAAATGTATAGAATTTTAATTATTTAAACTAATTAATAGTGTAATACATAATTACAATTATTATAAACAGAAAAGAGTACTTGTTATTTTTTCAAGTAAAAATTTACATTTTATACATAATAAGTTTGTGCTTAAGTCTATTTATTTAAAAGAATCTTAGAAATGGGTACTTTATTTATTATTTTAAATCAAGTTAAATAATAGAACATTAGCTTTATAATCATTTATACCTGTACGTACCATAATATAATAATTTAATTATATATTATACATTTCTACATAATATACGTATAATAAAAGTAATAATCATAATAATAATAATATCGTTTATTACGGAATAAATGAAGTATTAATAAGTATTAATTAAGTATTTCGAAAAAATAGTTAAATCCAAACTATTTTTGGAAAGTTGAGATTTATTTTACTTAAATTTGAAAAGGTAAATGAAAAGTTACTTGATTTATTACGATGTTTATTTGCTATCAACAAACATTTACTCAATTCTGTCAGAACATACTATTTAAACGTAAAATATAAATTAAATAGTGATTAATATTAATTATTCATTCAAACGACTCATTAAAATATGCATACATAAAATTGTATTACTATTATATTAATTTAAATCCTACTCATTATGTGAAAACATAAATTGAATATTATGTACAATATATTAATGTTTACTGTAGAGTTGTAGGTATACATATAATATTATTAGGATTTATCATTTATGTGTCCTGGAAATTAAAACTGAAAACGTATTCACAGAACCCCATCGCATTCTTCTCGTTGTAGGAAACCCTATCATATTTTATTATGTAATGAATTGAGAATGACAAAATATAATGATTACAATTTATACATTTATAGTTATATTTCGAAAATGAAAATCCAGTTTAATAAATGAATACCTACTTAATTTAATAATATAATGATACTGAGTATAATATTATGATTGTTAATGAGCATGCAAATGTTGCGTTTAAAAAAAATGAAAATAACCAGCTGGGGTTATTACTAATAACACGAATATTATCCCCAATTATATGGAATGAATTTCGGTCTGAAATTAACCATCTTGTTAAACTCTGTAGAAATTGGTTTATGTATATGCAGTTGCCGGTTAATACGTAGATAATTGGCTACGGAGATTGTACGATGCGTTGTTTACTGCAGTCGTTCTTTTATAAAAATTCAAACACAAATTACACATGTTCATTGTGTAGGAATTTTAAATATAGCGAAGGGGTCTGGATATGTTATATAAAACAAAAAAAATACCCTACTAAAAATCAAGTATAATTTTCTCTGAAAAAAAGCGTTAGGTAGATACAAAATATGTAATGAAAACATACCAATTATTGGTCCTTTTCGTTTACCGTCTGTATTTTAAATTCATAAATATATAAATTAGCAATATGTTTTATAGGCTAACCTAATTTAACCTATTGTTTATGCATAATTAAATTATATACTCCGCTAATAATATTACCCACTATGTACCTATGTATACGTATAAATACGTAGGTCTTGCGATGCAGTTGTTTGAATTGAATGTAAAAAAAAAAAAATGTTAAGGTCAATATAATTATGTTCTCATATTATATTTAATAGTCACTATATTTATTTAAACTAACAACAACCACCATATAATATAATACAAACTATATCGTTATTAAATCGTTTATAATTGTATAGCTATCTTATAGGTTGGACTGTAAGAATCCAAATAGGATCGAATAGCTACCTTTTATGATATTATGACCAAATATTATGGATATTGTGTCTGTTTACACTATACTGTTATACTATTATAATTTAGAACTATACATATTATGCATATTTCAGATGTGAGATTCAACATTATTTATTGTCTATCTGAAAATTATTATGTATTACAAGTCTATTATATTAGAAATAGTCGATGTCTAATAATGTACCTATATTAGAGCTCTGCACGGTCCGTTTTTTTATAGACCGGACCGGACTGATAATTTTTAACAGAGACCAGGACTGGACCGGACCGATAAAATAAAAATGAAGCCAGACCGAACGATTATTTTACTATGATAATGATTTTTATTTTTCAACGTACCTTTATATAAATTATATTATTAAATCAACGTTCAAAATGCAGATCACTATAGACCGGACAATACATACCTAATATAAATTTGAAGGCGGACTGGACTGGGCCATTTTTTTTAAGGACCATTTTTTTTTTAGACGAAGATACCTAACCGAACCACATTAAATTATAATACACAAAGACCGAAAAAAAACCGGAAAATGGTCCGGTCCGGTCCGGTCCGGTCTGCACTGGTCTAGACCAGACCGTGCAGAGCTCTAACCTATATGTTAAAATCTTGTTAAAATAAAAAATAAATAAAATAAATATACAATATAATATATTAATTTGTATTTACTGTTATATTAGTCAACTTAAATTGTTTTTAAATGTGGGATTTTAGTTAAAATATCTTCAACATTAACAAAACTATAATAATATATTATATATTTTAAGGTAATTATTTGAAATAATACTTGACATACAATTATGTACACATTTTATGTGGTGTGTGTATTATATAGCGTTTTCAATCTGACAAGTGCGCACTGGTGAACACCGCTTGCATGATAATGATTAGACGTATCACCAGTGCAGTAGATAACGTAAATTGCCAATATACAAAAAAGGCAACTTTAACATACCGGTGACGCTAATAAAAATTGTGAACATGTTTCACTTCGTGTTAACAGTAACAATATTAACCACTGTATAGCGTACAGTTTTCCAAATACATTCGTGGAGTGTATAGTATCAGCATAGGCGGAGATCAAGGGGGTATGGGGGCTTAGCCTCTCAACAGTCCGTGAACTCCTCTTTTAGTTGTGTGGGTTCAAAGCCCACAGTATAGACAATTGAGATTTGAGATCTTTTTTTAATAATTGTCAATAAAAAAATGTTCGCTCGGTCAAAAAGTTGTACAAATATATATGTTTTTTAAGCCTTTAAAGTTCAAATGTTAACAAAATTCGTCGATTTGAAACTTTTACGTACTTATATTATTATTTTTTTTTTTTTATTTGGGTTAAGGCTTCGACTACTTAGGTCATTAGCCTTTGGTACTGTAGGGGGGGGGGGGGGGTACTGTAGATTTGTTTACTTGTGATTTGTTTTGGCAGAATTTTTAATGTGGGGGATGGTGGCACTTGTTTTCCGGACACCGTGACTTGCCTGAAGAAAAATGCCACCCGCGACCAAGGTATTGAACTCGGGTCGGCTGCGTCGCAGCCGACGCCTTAGTCCGCTCGGCCACTCCGTCCCCCACTTATATTATTATATTTTATACACACAATGATATTTTAGTATTTTTACTTTCAATGGGTATCTAATGGGTATGTATGTGTCATCATAAAAAAAATATAAAAAAAAAAACCTATAAAGTAAAAATCATAATGATAAAAAATTGGTGATTTGCAATGACACCGAGTTATGTAAAAAACATATTTTCAAAAAGCTTAAATTTTTCCAAGTAATGAGTGTATACACTGAAATGGATCATCACTTGTGAGTTGTGTAATATGTTAATTTTCATTTTATTACTCTATTCAACTCGACTAGAGTCGTTAAGAGCACGATACTGAACTGATCTGACGGAAGTATAATAATATAATAATATTATAATTTGTATATGTGTATGTTTAACAATTTTTTTAGCATCAAGAGGTTTGGTAACTTCCGACGTCGGGGAAAAATGTTATTTATTTCATTTAAATTAACTTTTACGTTCATATTTTTAATTCATATCTGATGGGATCTTTTTCGTAAAGAATATCATAATATATAATAAGCAACGCGGTGCAGTGTCACGGTGATGGAAACGAATGTTCTTCCCAGCGAGTAATATTTTTCTTCTCTTTTTATAGCCATTCGTATTATGGAAATATTCTTGGAGCCCCGAGCAGCCCCTGCGTGGCGGTGGAAAGAAATGAAGCGCAAACGGCACGAAATTGACATGAGTGGTGGCGGGCTGGGCGGGCGGGTGAGCGTCAGTCGCAGGCGGAACGACGGAGGCGCTTGCACGTCGGGTCTCCTTGGAAACGTTAACCGAAGCCATTTTCGGGCCAATAACTATACATGTAAGTTTTCTCTCTTCTCTCTCCTCGAATTTATGAATGTGTTATATATAGAAAAAAAACATGACGAGGGGGCGCAAAAAAAAACGTAATAACTCAAGTTTCAGTTCAATAAGCTAAAAGCGTTTGTTACTTTTGCTATTGCTGCCACTGTTTCTCGGAAATTTTTTCCACAAAACCCGATAACTTTTCATATGCGCACATACCGCGGCGGTGGCGTAGTGCTTTTAACTGGATTAAACAATTTTTGGAACTCTGTGGCGCAGAACCCGTCTTACAATAACACTTAAATATAATATATTAATAATACCTACCTATTTATTATGACGTATAGTTATCAGTCTACGGGCTTGTCATTTATTCATCCTCGCAGCATATATATGTATTATAATGTATAAGTACATTAAATTAGGAGTAAAATACTATTGTTGATTATTTTTTTTTTTTACGTTTTTATAAAACTTTAACCACACTAATGCGTAGTAGCGTTACATTGCTTGATATATAAAAGTTGTCCGTCGCTTTTAAAATAATGCTGTTTCAACTTTATTTACTTTACCTACTTCTTGAATTTCACACATTACATTATATAAACACACTACACACATTACACGACTGTACTATTAAAACCTGTCTCAAATAAAATAACAGTGTTTTATGGTCTTTGAAATGGTGTTTAATATTAAGCTACGTCTTGTTAATGTGTCATTATTTATTTATCTGGTTATACTATTTTATTTTAGGAGAAGATTTTAAAAATAATATAACAGTTTAATACATAAGGTTCGTCATTAAACAATTGTAAATAAAAGCAAATAATATAAAAAGTGGTGATTATAATTATATCTTTTATGAAGAAAATCGTTGGAATTGTAGAACCATAGCAGGAACGCTTATAAAGAGGGTGAAAACTTGCTTTAAAAAGATACGAGACAGTGCTTAATCCGTTCATCATTAGGGTAGGTTTCATTAAGAAACTTACAACGAGAGAAAAAAAAAATACAGAATAATAAAAAAAAAGTAATTGAGAATAAGGGACCAACGATACTTTTCGCGGGGATTCAGAGTGGGGTGTGAATAACCTCAATTTATTTCTGGGTAAAATAATAATTAACGAACCGAGCCACCAGACGAGTTTTATTATTTTTTTCATCAGTTCATTTAAAGTTTTAAAAGTGTTTTTTTTACGTCGGGGAATCCACCGTTTAGCGACAAACAGTTGGGAAAGGCTCATTTTCATATTTTCACCAACCTGTTGACCTTTATTTTTAAATCATTGACCACACCGATAACTAGCTCTTCTTCGCTGTGCGCTATAGATGTATTTATATTGACAGTTTTTAGGTTCTAAGTGGAGCGATGAATGTATTTAATTTAAAGTTTTCCTTTTCAATAACGTTTTTTCCATATTTTAGAGAAGTAAAAATGCTTTGGTTTTCTAATTCAGTATCTGTTTTGACATATTTATTATTATAAAGTGGTCAAAAATTACAAATGCTCAATAGTTTTCAAAAGTGTAAAGAAAAATAAGAAAAAATGTGAATTTGTACGCAAAACCAGTTTCCGTCAAAATTGACACCTGATTTACATCAGAGCAGTACCCGCCTATTTTTCATCGAGATAAACAAAATAAATAATTTAAGGAAATATTTGTGAAAATGAACATGAGATTTATTCATAAAATGAATAACAAAATTTCTGCAAAGCCTATAATTATTGGCATCTATATTAAATTATATTATATAGGTACATAAACATAATATACATTCTACATATAGGTATTATTTATTTAATAAAAACTAAATATTCCTAGCTAACATTTTTTTTTATTACTAGGAAAGGAATTTGAAGTCAATAAACTTATCATTTAGTTTATAAACTATGTAAATAATTTTGATTACTTTGCTACTTTTTAAATAAAAAAATATTGTCTCTCGAGTCTTTATTATATAAAATATAATAATATACATAACTTCTCCGTTGGTTATCGATCATTATTATATTTACGACAATGTTATACTTATGGAACCTTGGAACTAAGGAGTGAAAATATTTATGTTATATACCTATATATAAATCTAAGTGGAGTCGGAATATTATATTGACTTGGAAAAGTGTATGTAGTAAGGGTTTGAAGGTGTTTATATTATACATATACATATTATTATAATATATACTTTAATTTTATACTAAATAAAAATATTATCATACACTGACAAAATTACAAAAGGAAAATACCAAGAACGTTTTCGAAATTCATACCTCACTCTCTATCTTAACGCCATCGCCACTGCTGATCTAATACATCACGATCACGCTTAAAGTGTATAAATAATATATTAAAAAATAAATATACCTAAATATATGTATATTATATATATATATATATATGTATATAGACGCTTCGCCTGCGTTAAACACCAAAAACTACCTCTCCAGCCCTCCTCGTCAAACCACAGTTAGAGTTTACGGGGGTAGATTTAAAACGGTCGGCGATAATAATATAACCACCGCGTACAATGCTTTCGATTTTTTATCTTTCCCTCCGTCTGCATCTCATTTTGAATGCATGCCCCGCGTCGTTATATATACGACCATCGCATCTCGTCTTGCATTTCGTTCGCGTATAATAAATAAATATATAAAATATATATACAGGCGCGTGGTTCTGGCGTTATTGCGAAAAAACCAATTTCACTCAGTTTAATGGAAATATTTATGAGATCTACCAGGGCACCATTAGGGACGGGGAAAGTGCGACGGCCGTTGAGTGGATGTAGGGGAGGTAGGCGCTGTTGTGGTGATAGGAAGGGGTGTCGAAGGGGGAACGGAGAGATGCATGTGGCGTGTTTCGGCTCGGCGTGCTGAGGGTGTGTATAGGTTGAGACGACTTGGCACGAATAGTGTGCAGGTCGAAATATACCGTGCCTATAATACCACTACGACTGATGTATACTATATAATAAATATATATATACACACAGTGTTTCTTCTGTACGTGTAATTTTGTAAGCTGCAGACGCGATCAGGTGGAAAAGTCGAGGCGGGTGGGGACGTGCAGGCGTTGTTGGTTCTCCGAAATGAGAATTAATGGCACAAAGAACTAAGAAGTTTGGAATCGACCAGGGATAGGAAAAATTACGATAGCGAATGAAAACACGCTTGGTGGTGGCTGCTGCGGTAGCGGTAAAAAGTCTCTTGCAGCTATGCAAAAACTTTTACTTTCGGGGATTGTATAAAAATATATCAGCACAACTTTCAAACGAACCGACATTACACCACACACTACACACTACACACACACACAAATATATATTTCTGTTACTAAAGGGTTAATCAATTGGTTGAATGAAATTGATCGTGGTAAAATAAAATTGTTCACCTGCAATTTCATTGAATTAGAATTTTGGTACATTTGTCATCGAATAAATAAAAGTAAAATCTAAAATATTCCTATTCTTATTACCTGTTCTATTTTTAATTTTCTTAATCGCTAATAACATTATTTAACAATAATACATATCTGTGACACACTCCCTCTTTTCAGCACAAGCTCCGATTTTTAAAAGAGAACCAATGAATATTTAATGTATCTTCTTGTATCATATATATGTTACTAACATTTTTAATTTGGGGTGTAAAATAAATATTATTATTAGGTACCTAGGTAGGTATCAAAAAAATTATCGTTTAGTAAATTTGTCATTATTTTTCTTACGTTGTGCTATCCGTAAAAAATATTTATCAAATACACGCGGCCATTAAGACACAAGTTATTTTACAAATAAAACTTAATTCTAATGATTGAGAAGTATGATATTGTCTAATTTAAAATTATTAGGAATGATCAGTGTTCGTGTATTATCTACTCAATCACTCGTTATATATATATATATAATAATGATCAGGGGACGAGGTGGCCGAGCGGTCTAACGCGACGGATTCGGCACAGACGGTCCGAGTTCGATCCTCGACCACCGGGCGGCATTTTTCTCCGTGCAAGTCACGGTGTCCGGAGAACAAGTGCCACCATCCCCCACCCGGGCATGGCAGATACCTACGGGTGCCCAATCAAAAATTCTGCCAAACCCAACACACACGTGTTCCTTTCCCTACCAACACTAACAACCCACAAACAAACCACTACAGCTAATGGCCATAGTTGCCAAAGCTTAAGATTAATAAAAAAAAAAAAAAAAAAATAATGATCATTGTACACTATTCGTACATGGCGTTCTATCAACCTAAAGTATACGACCAATTGGCCTAAATTTGAGTTGCTATTAACGAACACAATAGGTAACGCAAACATAAAAACATCCTAATAGAGTAAATAGTAATAAGTAATAACTAATAATATTATATTAATCGAGTTATTATTTACTATGCACATTGAAGTATTTATTAATCTATATTCTATACGTAAATACTTTTATTTAAGTTAGTAAACTGTTCCGCTATAGAAAAATCACTTTAATATACGTAATATATCTAACCAAATGTATACCATGTATTATACCATAAACCCCTTTTTAGTATACAAAATCTAATATGATTATTTAAGAGGATGCCAGCGTAGTATTTGTTATCTCTCTCTAACCTACGCACAGCATATCAAATTTTACGTTCACATTAATGATTATAACCAGTGTTGTGAAGTATTTGAGTAAAAGTATTCAAATAATTTTTTCCGTATTGAATACTTTTTTAAATACTTTTTATTTTGAAGTATTTGAATGGTATTTTAAATACTTTTTTTTTACTATTGAATACTATTTTATTGAATACCTTTTTTTTTTGTAATTCTTAATTTGTTTCTATTCATAATCCTTGTTAAATTTGGACGAAATTAGATATGCTTAAACAAAGAACAACGATTGACAAAAAAACATTTCTCTATATTAAATCGTTTTTATTTATTATTGTACAATATGTCTAAATTTGAAGAACTATTATATTTTTAATCAAATAATTACAAAAAAAACATTCCTGTCGATGGCAATTAATGATTATCTGTTATCGCCGGAAACATAAAACCAAGCTTTGTAATAATCCTGTATAACACCTTCAGTTATTGATATACATTTAATATATTACCTACATATGATTATCATAGGTACATAATACTATATTATTTGAATAGTACGTTACATATAGTATATATTATTTTATATAAAAAGTACGAAATTATCAACAACAGAAACTTCAAACTAAATTACCAAATATGTATCATGATAATTATTTTCATTTGTTGTTTCCACTTGATACCAAACGGCATAAACTATGATCGCAATATCGTTTTTGAAATGGTAACTATTAGCTATAAGACTTTTTATTTACTAATTGTATGCACATATTATTTTTTTTTATTATTTATAAAATATATTGGATTATAACAATTTAGTCTCTTTTATAGACAGTTTTTATTCATTTAATATTCAGAGCATTTATTGAGGAGAACGGTATTGGTTTTACAAGGTTTTTCAGAGGTTTGAAAATTTCACTAAATATATATATTTAATTTAGAATTTTCTAAACATGAAACATCTAATTTTCAAAATATTTTGGCTATTTTTGTGCTAACTCGAAGATGTGCAGATTATTTTTATTTAAAATCTCCTATAATTTCTCTGTTTTAAAACTTGAAACGCCAAATTGTTTAAGCTCCGATGAGTTTCTTATTTGTATATATTTGCCCATCCGTAAATTAAAGATTAAGATACACATAGAAGTTTATTTTTAATTCAAAAAATATATATATTATTAAATTACTTTATAACATTGCAGATAATCTTTTAGACATAATATATAACTAATGGTAATATAATACATAAAGAAATATCCATCTCGTTAATGTAAACAAACTAGGAAAGTTTTGATTGTGTTTTTAATTTAAGAATTACAAACTAAAAAGTGTGGATTAAACGTTTTGAAACATACAAAATAATAACTCTTTAAAAAACTTAAATATTTTTTAACAGTGGCATTTAGTTTTATTATTTTTGCCTAAATATTTTACAATTATTTAAACAATGCAACCTTTGTTGATTGATAATATTAATAATGTCGAACTTTTTTGTTTTGTATAATTTTTTTAATATTATTGATCTAACACAACTTCGGCTGCTAAGTAATTTTTATTTGTTTAATTAATTTTCATAACATTTAATATGTATTTTTTTATATCACTACATATCTATAATAACATAATATATTCATTTATTTTTAAATATTAATAAATTTAAATGTATATGTATTTTTATCTAATAAATAGTCCACTCATTTTCAATATTATATTTCTGACTCTAGTATCGAACTTAAATTGGAAGATTTAGAATCTAGTAAAATGTATAAAATATATTTAATTTTCTAATTTTTTTCATTATATTCAAATTAATATTATATGTAATATTAACCATTTTATATAGTACAATACTACAATGTTTGTTATATTATACCATTATGCTCTATAATGTTTATAGTTTATTATATAATAGTAGTCGCGCCCGTGTATTTAATAAATAAATAAAGATAGTCATAACGACATAGTATATTTAACTAGGTAGGCTAAGTGCTATATTTGAGTCTAAAATATTTTGCTGGTATATAGGATCCTAAAAAAATGAGAAATATCGCTAATCAAGTATACACGTACCTATACGTGAACAATAAATGCAGTTTAGGACAGCAAATATATGGCCAGTGATCATTATAATTTTCGACGGTTGTGAAATTCTTTAAAATATAATTAGGTGTACAAAACAAATTAAGTTTACGTTCACCAATTAATGCTCTTCTTCCGTTAAGAAAACAATATTATTGAGAAGGATAGGTACTCTATTCGAATTATTGGGCGTAATATAAATGCATGATAATTGATAAGTAATTGATCACAAATACATTTGTTTCGGAGATTATCTGCGTGCAATAATATGAATAAAAAGACAATTCGGTAGGTAACTGGAATGTTCGGATGCGGCGCTTTGAATGACTTAACATCGGGGGGGATACAATATTTATGTCACCACGAAGTGGGTATAATAATAATATAACAAATGCGAGGAGTGCCCATATAAAATGTAACCTTTACCAGGGTGGCCCATGGGGATTTTCCGTTTTCCTGTGCCAATACTGTATCAGAAAACTACGTGGTGGTAGCAGTGGATGAGCGCACCAAGAAGGCAAGCGAAATACGATTCTCGTCGTCGGGCGGTTGTGCAAAAGCGCGCACGCGTGGTATAATGCTGGAAAAACACGATTTTATGATACGTATATAATGTATATCAATAATGTAAATATTATATGTTGAGAAACGGAAAAAAATGAGTACGAAGAAAAAAACACTGTTTATAATGTTTATATTATATGTACGCATAATAATGTATATAATAATATATAGGAATTCCATGTCCCGTGCCGTCACTCTCTCTCTCTCTCTCTCTCTCCCTCCCACACTCTGTACGTAGTCGCTCCTTCATAACGACTGGCCGCGAGATGAGATGAGGGTGAGAGCGGGTAAACCAAGAAAAAAAATCCCGAAAGCCCTACTACAATATTATATATACACGCATCGTGTGGCATCTCACAGCGCAAGCGTGCAGGATCCGCGGACGGTGAGATATAGCGAGAGACACAGCGAGAAAGACAGAAGGGAAAACACATGGAGTAGGTGGGAGCAGTGGCGACGGGAGAACGACCTATAACGATAAGAAAACCCCGGGAAAATTTCACATTTGCATTAGCCGACGGTCGTATATTTTTTCCTCTATATATATATATTTTTTTTTTTACTCCTACTCTCTCACCGTCCTTCTCCGGGACACTCCGTCCCGTCCGCCCTCACATACACCACGTGTACTCTCGCACACCCTTTATATATACACACTGCGTACATCCTCCCTCGAGTTCACACAGACATACACAATCGTATATGTATTATACACATCAACATGTACACACACGTGCGCAAGCGCGCGCACGCTCCGAATAACGCGCTGACGACAACGTCTCCACCGCCGCCGCCACCACTACCACCAACATCGACCCCGCACAACCCTCGTGGTCTCGCCGGGCCAGCCATATTTTGCAGTTCTTTTTCTCTCTCTCTCTCTCTCTCTCTCTCTCTCACACACACACACACACACACTTTTCTCTTCCTTTCTCTTTTTCTTTTTTTCTCTTTCCCTCCCCACACCCACCGTATGTCGTGTAGACTTGTATAATGTATATAATATGCACAGTATACATGCATACTGCATAGGTATATCGTACATTCGAATACGTATACAGTATATAGTATAATACGCACACGCACCCGCACGAGCTTTTTTTCCCCTCGTGTGTTCGCGTTATCGATCAAACCTCCACCGTCGCCGCCACCGCCGCCGAGGACCCCACACGCGTGGTCCGCCTTTTTTTCCCCCAAACAATGGCAAACCGCGCCGTTGGATGTATATATAATATATTATATGTATATAATATGTGTGTGTGTGTGTTATATATACACCACGCGGGGCCGACCGGGAGATTTTTTTTTATCGACGAAAACGGTTTACGTGCCCTGCACCGGTAACCGCCACCGCGGACGGGTTTTTCCGTATCGATAAGCGCTGGTTGCTGCGCTCCTCCCACCCTTTGCTAGCCTTCGACGGGGAATCATACCTATTACAACATTCAAATAGTATATAGGTATCATAATATATTTATACTATACCATAAAAATATAAAACGTGACTGTCGATTACATAATATTTTGTAAGTTAGGATAGAATAATAATATGATTTATAAAAGAAATAATTTCCCCCCCAACCATTTAATGTTATATATTAATATTATGGTTTGTTGTATTACTTGCATGTATTTACACTTTACAACATGGCCTCAAAAAAACTTTTTCAAAAGAAATATCATAGTTCCTCAACTCTTTCTTTACTTATTACTTATAACGATACAGCGTGTATAATATGCCTAATGAATTCTTAATACAACTTTTCCTTTGATTCCCTGTTTTGTAGGTTATGGTAAACACAATAGATAATATAATAATATCATATTACTCTTCATCAGTCGTATACATATGCGTTATTGGCTTAAATAATATTACATATATTAGATATACCTTACTATAATCTAGTGTTGATGCTTTATAATATGATTCAACAATCACTTTTTTATTATTGTAGATCATAACAAATAAATTCCCAGTACGGTTATTGATAAGTTCTTTCAACAGTGTATATAATAACAATAAGTAAAAGAGGTGTATTGGATCAAATAAGGAGAGCTTAGTGGGACTTAGATCTCCCAAAAATGTACCAAGTCCCCTCCAATCAAGTCACCTATCGTTAACAATAATATTACATTTTTTTCTACAATTTTAAGATTGAACTCAATAATTATAATTATTACAAATTTTGTTTTTGTGGTAGGTACAGTTTTTCTGATAGGTGATAAACAGTCAACAAACGATAAGAATTATTTTTTTTTCCGTAAAAGAATGATGCAAGAGAATAATATGACCTAGCTGACTATGTAATATTTCACATAAAAAATGGTCTATTAGACAGTATAATATAATAATAATATAATATTATAGGTAACTATACAAATAAAAATTATATTTTTCATCACTATACTATAATAACTTATTAAAGAAATTAGGTAATCTATAGGACTTTTTGAATATGATTATAAGTGTAAATGTTAATATTATATAATATTATAATTTATAATTATGATGCAAGTTTGTTAGGTAGAAATAAGAGATAAATGGGTTCAATTTTTTTAAAAGCCTTAACTTTCTTTTACATCTTTATAAATAAATACAAAAACCCAAATCGACGAAGTAGCGACCGCCTACCGATTATACAAATGTATACTATACACAAGTATAATATATTGATATCTAATCACAACTTTGGTAGAAACGTTCAATTTAATTTGTACCTATCTACAAATTGAATGTACCTACATCTTTTGCATGATAACTCTGGATAAAGATCTTTCTTACAAAAAAAATTTTAATTCGTTTTCACTAAAATATTAAAAACCTATACATATATACTTGAAAAAAATATCTTATGGAAAATCTTTATACAATTTAGACTTAGTACAAAGAGAATACACCATATTTAAGACATTATTTGGTCTTAATATTTTCTGTGTAATATATACAACTATCTTAATTGTTTTACAGTAAAAAATATTCAAAATTAACATGATTTAAAAATATTTCTAAGATTACTATACTTACAAAGCAGGGGATCCTGTCTTGAGTGATTCGTATATTCTGTACGAGTTCTGTTCCTTGAAAGTGAATGAAACTAATATAATTTTGGAATACGAATATCAATTTTTAAATAGTATTTATAATAAATAGGTATAATAAACATAGAACTCTCAAAAAGTTTGTTTGTGATGAATTGATGAATACACAAAATGATCCGTTTAACTGTTTAAGTGTCGTTTCAAATGTTGCTTAAGTTATTATTACAAAAAGTTTTAACTTTTTTTTAAATATTATTTTTGCATAATTTGATGTAAACCAAAATGTTTGGAAAAAAAATAGTTTCTAAATTGTTATTGTTATCATTTTTAAAGTTTTTACTTTTCGAATGACAATATTTTATTCTATAAAATCTCCATAGATACCTTTTAATTTAATATTTCTAAACAGAATATTATTTGGAGTGTTTCAATACATAAAAATCGAAGTAGTTGATTACTTTAAGTATTTAGTATTTATGACAAAAGTAGTGTGGCGCAGGGGTACCGCGCAATATTTTGGTCCATTACTCCACTCATATAAACTTTAAATACTTACTTATAACTTATATAAGTTATAATTACATACTTACACAGGCAAATTGCTAATTTAATCCACAGACCACAATATAGCTTGGGTCTATGTATAGACGCTATTGACGCATACATTTTATTTATTTAATAAGGGTAGATATTTTAAATATGTATAATATATTCATAAAACAAAATGTGTTTAATAATTGCATGTCAAGTATAATTTAGTATAGAAAACATTTTCAAATAATAATTCTATAGTGATTTTTTTTTTTATTTTACTTGTTATGTGATTATACTTGGACAATGGAAAAGTACGATTGATTTTATAAGTAAATAAAACTAATTGACTCAAATATCACAAATAGGTATTTTATTAGACATATTATTTTAATATATATTATTATTAAACTATACCGAAATGTGCATCAACCGTCAAGATGATCAAGTAATAGGTCAGGTATATAACCATACCGAACTGTATACCACATTGTACATTATGTATCCAAAAATAACGAAACAAGCATAATACAATTGGTATACTTCGGTCCATTAATAACTGTGAAGATTTATTTATCTCAATGGAAATAAATTGATTGATCAATATAATGTATACCTATTTACACAAACTATATGAGTGTATGTTTAGGTAACTATGTTCCGTATGATAGTTATAGAATATACGTATTATACCTTATAGAGTTGTTACCTATTGGGTATGTTGATTACATTTTCATCGAGCAAAAGGTTTTATTAGATTCATTTTGGACAAAAAAAAAAGAATATTATAATATGTTTATATTGTATTTGTATAATAATATTCTATGTTTATTGTTATATGCGTGTGTTTCTTGGTGCGTGTACAGAATTGTCCTTTCCGGTTTGATATTTATTATTTACTTTATAATAATATAATAAATCAAGTGGTATTCGTATAAAATTATAACATATATATGTATAATATTGTATTCTTTGAAACATCCTGTTCAGAGTTTGAAAGGTGCAGTAGCAGATATTATTATAGCAAGTATAAAATCCGGTTTAATTGAAAGGATTCGTTAATTCTGGATGCGAAAAAAATTTTAAAAAAAAACTTCTATCATATTATTATAATATTGATCCCATGCACTGCAATGTACATGATATTGTATATGTGTACAAAAAAAAATTGAACTCTGGAAAAAAAACCCACACCGCGACGGTGCTGGCAGAGAATCTGCAAGCAGCTGAAATATAATTTTTTTTTTCGCCCAAACTAATCTATAAGTATACGGACGGGTGTGTGGGAAACAAAAAAAAAATTATTATAAACAATGCACAAATTTGAATTGGACGATGAGTTCTTTTAGCTCCCCACGCCATGCAGTTGTTCTCTCGCGGGTGAATGGGACAGTGCGTTCTCGCATCCTGACTGTAACGTACCATATATATATATATATATATATATACATAAGATCGAAAAAAATAAACCATATTTTTTATTCCTGTAGTTCTTTATGGCCGTATTTATGTATAATAATAATATGTAAAATAGCTGAGCACTTTATGTTGTCAACGGTCCTACAGATAAATAATACGCGAGACGTCGAGGTATATGTATAGTGACGAGGACTGAGGAGGATAGGGTAGGGAACAATAGGTTTACCGTATATACACTATATATACAGTGCGTATTATTATACATGTATGTATAGCGTGTAATGTGCAGTATTATATTATTATTTATTATAATATTATTATAAATGCGCAACAGGGACGGAGAAAAAAGATTGTATTTAAAAAACTCATTACAACCTTACAACACAATACTGGTTTAAGTATACCGTATCCGTATATCCATTAAACTAAAGCAGAAAAAAGTCTTGATTCATGAACGGTCTAAATATTGTTTTGGTACACGCGTATACGATGTACATATTTTGCGCACCAGATCAGATATCGTTTCAACATATAATATACGTACAACTTAATATGCATTCTCACGGTAATTGTTTTCAGTCTTAACTAAACACGTGCAACAATAAGATGGTATGTTAAAATAAGTTTTTTCTTTCAAAAATTAATTATTGTGGTCTGTGATAAAATTATTTTTTACCACGTGTTTGGCAGTGTTTTGTTATATTGTAGCATTGTACTAAAACAAATGTCGAAATTACGCAGTGTAGAAATATCGTATATTATAGATTATATTGGTACCTATATAATTACTAATTAGTGTAAATATAATGTGCTATATTATATCGCTATTTTAACGATTTAAAAATATAAATTGCTCATATGTATTTTATATGCCTATTGACTATTTTATAGAAATTAGAAGGTATTTGTAGTAACTACAAACGTGTAGTAAGAATATTAATGTGTTTATAATTATGATTATTGATTACTAAATAATATTATTTTAATTGAATTTATGCATGATCGCATGGATTCATCACTTATCAGTTATCAGTTATCAGCATAGGTGAAATTTGTGAGTAAAGGGTACTAAGCCTATAGAGAAATCCAAAGCCCCTCTCGAGAAGTAAGAGCCCAAATAATATGTTTAAGTTAATGAATTATGCAACATAAAACTAACATTTTTTTTGCATTATTTTTCCTTTGAAGTGGTCATACTTTACTGAAATTGTTTTGAAAGAATGTGTCAAAATTGATCATATCATATTATTATTTGAGCTAACGTAAGTTAGTAAATCCCTTGCCAATATAATTATAAATACCTACCTATTTTTTTATTCATTTTTGAAAATCTATTATGATTTATAGTATAACTCATCGTCAATCGATAAACAATAAATAAAATAAATTTAAAAAATAGTGCAAACATTTTGTCATCGGTGGGGATCGAACCACGGACGTTTATTACCTGTTGATTAAAAACGACTAGTTTCACGTAGAACGAATTAAGAAGCCATTTTTTTGAAAACTTACTGGACAAGAAATGTGAAAAAGAGATGCGGGCCGCTACTCAAACACTTTAGCGGCACTTACACCTACTGCAGTTGGCTTCAGAGGGTTTAACTTTTGGAGAGTTTATTTATTATCAACACATCTTTCGATCGACGACGCTATCGGACGTACAAGTCTTTTAGTTATTTTCTCTAGTATTTAAATACACGATTTGTTTGTTCTCGTGGCAACAAATTAAAAAAAAAAGACCATTAACTGCGATATGTGTCTATCCGGGATCATACAATAAACACTCTTGATTGTCCGCGGAATAGGGTGACATGGCAACCGCGCGCGCGGAAAAGTGAATATTCTGTGGTTAGGTAATCTGCAAAATATAAATTGCAGAAACAAAAATGCTTTAATTATATTATTAAAAAAAATTATATTACGTAATAGGTATAAAATAGTAATTAAGCAAGTACACGTTGTATTTATATTCAAATATTCATATAATTATCATTAGCAGTAGTTCATTCTTTTTATTCAATAAATCCTCAAACTTTTCAAACGAAATTCCATGCCATACTAACTACGGATACGGAGGTCCTCGTGGTCGCTTTGACCGTTAGTCGCACTGTTAAGAGGATGTCGTACCCGCATGTGTTGTCCCAGTCTTACTAATAAATAATATATCAAAATGTATATCTAGCAGTACCAATTTTGTGTTGTTAGCTTAAATATTATAGTGAATTGACCAATGATCAAACTTAAATGTAAGAACATTATCTGTGCTTTTAATGACATTTAAGTGCATTATGAACATTTTCAAATATTAATATTTTACATGCTCATTACTCCCTTAAAAATTAAAATATCGTAAAAAACCAACGAAAGAACACAGATAATGTTATTAGATTTAAAATTGATAGTACATAGATCAATTCGCTCTAAGAGATGAAGGGAGATTAAGGGAATAGATCCACGGAACCCACCCCACGTCCCCACACATGGAAAAATCATTTGATAGACGTTCGCCATTGCTACCAAAATTAAATTAGAACTGCTGGATGTGCATTTTGGTACATTATGCGTTAGTAAGACACAATTGACACTTGTGTATTACTCGATTACAGTGACCCACATGACACCTAATATACAGCAAAACGGTACCAACTTGCCCACCTTTTTTATTTACCTGCTATCAATAGTTTACATAGTGTTGAATATTCAATTGACCTAATGATAATCAATAGTATTTACTAAATTGTTATTAATCATATCATATCACATTGTTATAAATTCATCTACTCGTGATAGTTTTTAATACAACACGATGTTATTTTTAAGTACCTAATAGTGATGTATAGGTTAGATCCGTTAAGGTTAAACTGTTTATAAATACATAAATAAATATTACCTGTGTCGTAAAATAATAGACCATCTTAATGAGTATTTCTTATCTTATAATTAAATTTTTTATGACAATAATTTATATTTTAAGAAGTATTTTTGAATGTGCAGACTTTTTTGGTGTTATTCAAATTTAAGGATTAATTAAATTTAAAAGAATTAAATCCAGTAAGTGGGCCCTGGACAAATACCCATGATGTCCTTGCGTAAATAAGGCCCTTCGTGTGTAAGGTAGAAACAACAATGTGGGTACGACGTCGTAATCAAAAAAATACTATATGAATTTTAATGAATGTGATTAGTATAGCTTTCTATTACCGTAAAAATATCAAATATTTTATTAAACTAAAAAATTAATGGGAACAACTCGGTAGACACGTTATATAACAAGAAAAGATAAGATAATTCGCATAGACCTTATAGTACTATAATACGTATACCATTAATCATTATACATTTATACTAGTATAATGATAATAATATTATGAAATGCATAGCTTATCATTATTTTTAACTTATATTTCAACTATTTAATAATATTAATAATAATAATTCATGAATTAAACTAAAAATTAATACATACTATTGTTATATATAGGTAGATTTAAAAAGCCTAATAATTAAAATTTGCAATACGTTGAAATTATGTAGGGATAATTAAATTTTATACCTATCTGCCACCTGTTAACCTATACCACAGGCAGAGACTACCAGAGTGATCAAGATTAATAATTTAATAATTTATAACATAATGTAAAAAAACACAGATTTTAAATTGAAAACTGATGCCTAACTATTAAAAATATGTAAATAACCATGTAAGTGTATTATCATATACCTACCTACTATTATAGTAGGTACTATGATAGTATACCTAATCTATGTACGATATATTTATAGATTGGTACCAACCTTTTGTTATTAGTTATAAATTATTTCAAATTGTATACCTATAAGAAAAATACAGGAACATGCCAAGAGCTACTAATTAGGTACTGCCCATATAGGAACAGTTGTTCAATGTTTTAAGAATCAATTATGTGATGAACTTGGTTTATTTAAAATTACTCTTTTAAAAGGTTGATTAAAACGGTTAACGGACTATATTATAAATTATATCATATATAATATTATTTATTATTATTGTTATATGTGATTTACTAGCATAATACCTAATTATTTACACTTCTAAACATATTTTCTTTAGTTGAAAAAGGTATCATTTTATATTATTGGCTTGGCGCCTTAGTGTGAACTATCTTAACAATTATTATTAGGTAACTACAACAATATTTTACAGTTCAAATATGTAAAACGTACCTTTAGGACAGTTTAGGTATCATGGTTTACTTGTTAATTAATAATTCATGATATTATTTAATTTGACGTGTTGTCGTGTTGAGCTTTATACTGAGGTCGCACACCACGGAAGTCTAGTTTCTAATCGCAAGAATTAAAGTGTTTCGTGTTTCTTGTTTTAGCGGTTTTGTAATGTTCTGTGGTTAACAGTCTGTAGTGGCGACAACGAGCCAGAGGCCAGACACTAAACACAGTACGGTTCGAACACACCATCGTTAACTTACTCTGAGCTAGATGGCGTCGCAGTTTCACTTTATTATCATAAAATCACGATTGATAGACCGATGTTTACTGTCTACTCTATGGTTTACTATCAATATTGCATTTGCCGCCAAAATAACACAAAGTAAATACATAAATACGACAATATGCGTACGTATCATCAAAAATCACATACGGTAAAATAATAATAAGATAATATTAAATTTACAATATTACATTATTTTGGTCTCGTCGATAAACGATAGTAATAATTTATAATAGTATTAGTGCATTATTCTTTAATCTATGATTATAGGTAATTAACAAAATAAATGAACAGATGATACACATGTTAATACTTAATACGAGTTTCTATTCACGTCTGAGTGTCTGACACAGCTGTAGCTAACGTAGTTACTACATACTTTTGACTTCTTCGCGAACGCGGTTTGTGTCCGATGTCCGGTGACATGAACTCCGACGACGACGATCTAAAAGCTTTGGCTCTGTTCTTGGATGCTGAACTCGATGGTGTTCCGACGACTACGGAAAAAATCATAGAGACTAAAGAGGGTAAGTGTATAATCGACTATCGATTAGTTTAAGAATCTAATTATCGGCAACAGTATCGAGTATAATTTATAATAATATGTTGTTTTTGAATCACGCGTCCCGTTTTGTTTAATATTTGTAGATGTAATAAAAGACAACATCGACAACGGTAGTCAACTGGCTGAGAGTTATTCTAAAAAGGCAGCCGGAACATTTAGTGACTTTTTCAAATCGATGAAGTCAAAAATTGTCGATTTAGATGAAGAGGTAGTTAAATGTGAACCAAAGAAGAAGTCTGTACCCAAATTACCAAAATTTGGATTTGATCCCTCAGCAGACCCTGTGTTTGGTCTTTGTATGATCAATCCATTGTTGTCATCTCAGACAATTCAAGACAGGATGATTGGTAAAGTACCAGTACCCGTTAGCCGAGTTAAAACATATCTTAAGTCTGCAGACGATTCCGATTGGGTTGTAGCTGGCGTTTTAGTAAACAAATCTCTTCCAAAGACTTCACAAAAAGGTATGATTTTACTGCCTTGTTTATATTTTTAATTATTTAATTTTTTTCTTAAATACTCTTACATTGTAGGTTCTACTTTTAGCATATGGAAAATAAGTGACTTAAAACCAGGTATGAATACTATTACATTATTTTTATTTGGCCGCTCACATGCTGACTTATGGAAAACAGAAGTAGGATTTGTTGTTGGAGTACTGAATCCAAAAGGTGAGACTATATTGACTAATTACTATTATAATAATCAGGTAATCATACACAAATTATATGTTACTATAAAATTAGTAAACCACGACTTTCTGTTATATGTATTAGGTATACCATTTCTGTTGTTTTGTTACAATAATTAAGTGTATTATTTTGTGAGTTCTTAATAATCAATATAATAAAAATTAGGGTAGACAGTATATTGAATTCCTTATTTTGTCAAAAACATTATGTTTATAATATTATGTATTCAAATCGATAGTCAATGAACTAAAATCTGATTAACAAAGGATGCACAGTGTGTTGACCATAGATTAACAGTTCTCTAAACAACTACGTCGTGCTAATATTCCGCAGAGAGGGGTCTTCTGTAGTATTAAGATAATAATCGGATCAGTTTCTATTTCAACCGAAAATACCTGATTAGTAAGACTCAGAAGTTGTAGGAAGTTGAGTATTTTGCATATTTTGTAAATTTTAGAAAAAAGGGGCCTTTTTAAATTTTATATCTTTAATTTTAGTATACAATTTGGGGCTGAAGTGGCGCAGTTGACTATGACTCGCACAGTTATCGGTTTGATTCATAGCAAAAGTGCAACAAATTTTTGTGGTTCTACCCAATCACCATTTTCTCGTGCTGTCATCAGATTGCATCATTCAGTTTCCAACTAGGTCCCACTCCACTGGGAGTGAAGATCACACATTTCTCCTCTTGGAGAAGGGGGGTAGTATCATGCATATAGTAATATTTACATAGTTAAATAGATCACATGATCTGCATACTACCCACTTGAAATAAGCATTGACAAAGACCTTGAGGTCGTATCAATGAAGAAATACAATTTCACAAATATTGAAAATATAATTCTGTTAATACTCTTTAGGTACTGATAATATCTTTTCAGTTCATAATTAACATTGCAACCAGTTCTCCACACATCAGATCTTTCTTTTAAATTTTAAATTTATTTAGTAAATCAATTTTAATATAGTAATATACTAACAATACAATACTGTTAATTATAAATAATGATTATTAAATTAACAAAATATTTTGGAATTTTGAATAAAATTGTTTGCATATTTAAAAAAAATGTATACATATTTGCATGTATATTTTGTCTACTTTAAGTCCTACAACTTTCGTGTCCTACTGATTAACTACAATGTATTAACTATTATTATTTTATTCGCTTAAATAGAAATGGATGGTAAAGACAAGAAGGATGAAATAGCATTATCCATAAGTAGTGGTGATCAAGTAATGTTGTGGGGCAGATCCAAAGATTTCGGGACTTGTAAAGGAACTAAGAATAATGGAGACAAGTGTAATATGTTTGTAAACATTAATAACTGTGATGTTTGTACATATCATGTAAAAAATGAATATATCAAGCATTGTAGTCAAAGAGCAAATATTGGAAATTCTAGACCAACAGCCGCCCACAGCTTACGAGATAAAGTATGTTGTTGTACATAATATTTAAAATGTATTAGTTTTATTAATTGTTTATCTTTATTATTATTATGATAGGTGTTGGGAAAAAACGAGGTGTTTTATGGTGGTCAAAGTTTTGTGTCTACTAAATCTAATCATTCACAATTAATGAAAGAAGACAAAGTGAAGCTTCAACGATTGAATGCTGGCAAACAGCTTGTGTTAGACCCAATTAAATCTCTTACCACCGCACCTCGTGCTACTATTGCTAATCGTCGAGCTACTGCTATTAAAGACTCTGTTAATGATTTAAAAACCAATGAAATGAGTGGGTCAGGAAAAAAAAATATTGATCATAAAGAAGCTCAAAAAATGTGTACATTCAAAGATATATTAGGTAGCTCGTCAAATCAAAAAAATTTTGGATCTATGCGTCCAAAATGTGCCAAAGCTAGTGCATTGAATTGGATTAAATCAAATGGGACAATTCAAAAAGAAAATCCCAATTTATTTGAAAAAAGTAAAGGTGGTAAAAAAAGAAAATTGCCTGAAGACATTGTTTTAGATTTAGGGCAAAAAAAGAAAGTTGCTGTCGAAGAAAAAGTTTCACCAAGATTTTTAGAACTTATGAAAGCTACTTCTCAGAACCAAGATCTTATTGATACAGCTCAGCAAGAAGCTGAAGACAAATATTTTGATCAAATGGATAAAAAGGAAAAATTGGAATACAAAATGATGAATACATACAAGGTGCAATGTAAAGCTGTACGTTGTCTGGTATGCAAATATACTTGGTTTTCAGCATCTGAATGGTGTAAAACTGAAAAACATACGTTGCGTGTACTTGATGCTACTAAAAGGTTTTTCAAATGTAATGATTGCAACTCAAGAATTGCTTGTTTGACAATGTTCCCTTTGATTTCGTGCAAAAATTGTAATGGTTCCAAATGGGAACGAGCCCCAATGATGGGTCACAAAAAAGTAGATGAAATACATTTAAGTATTCGTGGAGATGAACAAACATTCTTAAGCTCTATGCAACCAAAACTTAGTATGGGCTTAATGGTGGCAGAAGAAGATTGATTAGTTATAAAATTGGTTCATATTGTCCTTGCAAATGTATTGCTGAGTTGAGAAGTTACTTCATAGTTATTATTGAGTAATAATTAATATCAAATATATATAATTTTATGAACCATATTCACTAATATATTTTTTAATATTTTACGTTTGTATAGAATATATATTGTATACTTGATCTAATTGATAACTTATTGTTAAGTAGGTACTAGAATTATAACATTAAAAAACTGTAATTCATTTTATATAAACTAAAGTAGTATTACTTAGATGTTATTGGCATACTGGTAATATTATTTTAACCTTTGGAACTTTAAATGTGTATTCATTTTAATGCTAAATAAATATTAATTTCTGATCTTCAATAAATGTAATCAGTTATTATGACGTTACTAATTTTTATCTCTGATTATTAGTTTAAGAGTATCTGAGTATAAAATAATCAAATTATTGTATTATTCCGATTATTATTATACAATATACATAAAACTATTATTAGTATGTAAAATTATAATTTGTGATACCAGACATAATAAAATGCAGATTTTGAAAATAACTGATTGTAAATTGTTATGATCACAGTAGATTATAATGTATAATCTAAAAAAATACCTTTTTTAGTAAGTTAAATATTTAATTTCGGATATTTGCAAGTATAATATAATATTAATTTTGTAAATTAAAAACCTTACTAGACGTTTTTCATATAAATTATATTTTTTAAATAAAACAAACTGATATATGATTTTTAATTCAATATGTCACTGTATTGTCTGTATCAACTCATGTTCGTTTTATATATTAATAAATTTAAATTGTATTATTCTTAAAATTATACATATATCTATAGCAGGTACAATTTTTTTGCATTTTCTAAAATTGAATTCTGTATTTTAACTAAGTAATGAGCTACTAACAATAGTACCTATAGAGTTCTGACAATTAATAATGAATTGATTTAAATTAGATTCTCGGCAATGAATCTAATGATTTTACAATGATATATTTAGCTTATCAAAACATTACTGTCTTCGATTTTTATTTTCCATAAATGTCAATAAAATATTTTGCTTGGTCAAAAAGCTTGAAAATGTAATCCAAAGTCCCTTATAAGTTGAACATACTGGAATTAAAAAAAACGTGACCGTAAATCAACAATATTTTTTTTATGATCGTTTAAAGATAGAATTTTGCCGTTATATAAAGAAAATCGATTTTGTCAAAAACTGGTTTTGCGTAAAATTTCTCGTTTTTCCTAATTTTATTATTTTTGTTTTTCCAAATTATTAAAAACCGTACTGGGTAAAAAATTCTTAATAGGTATATGTATGGTAAATATATACTTTCAAAATAATTGCTAAATGTGTATGAAATAATAAGTACGATATTTGTATTTAAATTTCAATCGTACAATTATAATTAAACGGCGTTATAGATAGGCTTTTTAAGTTACACCCATGCTATACACAGTGCTATAATGTCAGGTACCCCGTGGACAGTGGTGATCGTTGTATTATACAAATAAGGAACCATGTTTTTGTATCTATATTCCTTTAGGATTTCAATGTAATGACTAATTATTAAATGAACTCAAGTGTCAATAATAGGTGACTTCTTAGTTCTTACTCCAATGGCTAATTTTATTCTTTTATCACATATACTTATTGTGGTAAAATAAGTACAAACTGTGTGTATATCTAAATTAATGTAAATAATAAAAAAAAGATTAATTAATAAATGAAAACAACTTCCGACGTGAAACAGAAAATGATAACCGGTGGGAGCATAATGCCATAATATTATAGGTGGAGACTCGTTTGCGCACATATTAATATATTTTTTAAATTTACGACAACTCATTTGCGCACAAAATAGAAAATAATGAAAACCAGCTTTTAGGTACAGTTTTGGGTGTACAGGGTGTCTTAAGCTACCCAACACGTTCAATATTATTGATATCAATGAACACCCGTTAATTGGGCTAGTGAACCAGACGATAGCCCAAGAGCAACGAACGGAGCTAAAAACTTTCACATGCACTTCAATAGTCAATTTTATACCTCCCACCCTCACCAAATTATTCAAATACTAATAGAAATTCAAGCCGATGCTGATTTAAAAATAAATTATATATACCTGTAGAATAGAAGTATTCAAAAAACAAAATTAAATGAAAAAAATGTATTCTGATTACAAATCTAAAAAATTGATCTTTTAACATTTTTGATGCAAACGTGTACCAATAAATATTAAATATGTATTAACTGTAATTTTTGTAATTTGTAAAATGTTGTTTGAGTATAATAATTGTCCACTATCAGTGTTGACCAACTCGAAAATTTGGAGGTACGCAGATTATGTACACCCTATACGTGGATAAATTTCTTGGAAAAAAGGTTTCTATTGTTCGTAAATTGTGCGCAAATGAGTTGTAAAAGAGGTAAATGTGCGCAAATGAGTTGTAGCCAATATTATAATTACTCAGATTATTCGTTTATCGTAAACCGTAATAAGTCGTATTATGAACCAGGCGAGCAGTAGTGCAACTAGGAGGGGGGCTTGACCCCCTTTCTGCCTACGAATTAGCCCCCTTCCCCACCCCAAAAAAATATTGCTTATTGATTTATATATAAGCCTCTCATGGGTTATTTTGAATTAATAGTTTTGTTATACCCCCCACCAGAATGTTAACCCTAGTTGCGTCTATGCGAGACGAGAATCACAAATATTTGTCATAACATGATCTCATTTCGCCGGATTTCGGAATTGCAATGCTCTGCACCTGCACATCAAGTTATTGAAATACCAACCATGCTATTATAGTGGACGACAAAAATCGGTTTCAACAATAGAATCGGACTCTACAGCCAGTACAGGTATCGATTTTGGACTTTTCTGCAGGACACATGTGTTTCCGTAACATTGACCAACAATGGTCGTGGTTAACCACTACATTATATACCACATCAAGGTGGGTTTCCACTAAACAAGTTCGCACGTGTACGTGCGCATTTAATGACCCAGTCATAATATTTTGTGTGCTCCATTAGATTTCAAATTTCGTATAGATAATAAAACATATGACATTTTATTCAAAGATAGGAAATTTAAAAATAAAACTATACTTAGCTTTAGTAAATATTATATTTGTTTCGATTATTTTAATTAAGAGGATGCCTCATCAGTCATTACCCTTAATTTATCATTGAAAATAGTTTTTCGCGGGATAAAATTACGGAGACAGCCGTGGCCACAATAGATATTATAGTCATAAGTATAGAAAACAACTTTATCTGAGTCGCAGTTTTTTTATAACTTAATGAAAATCCAAATTAATCTTTCATAACGATTCATTTTTTTCGTGAGTACCTATTGATATAAAAAAAAAATAAAAACAACGCTACGCTGTACGATATATCTTTATAAAGACGTTTTCTTGTACATTAGTTTGAACAATTTGGTAAATCTGCTGTAAATATTGTACTCGTAATTTTTTCTAGCATTATGTATCCATTTTTGGTACTGACATCTGACATTAACTGAGTATTTAAAGTATGCTGAGTATTTAAGATTAAAAATTGGAATTCCTCTTGGCATGTCTTTAGAATTGCCTATATCAAACCCCTTAAAAAGTGGATGTATTTTCCTCGAAAAAAGTAAAACTGTTGATGAATTTTACTAATCTTTAGAAGGTCGTAGTGCGTTGTAATTCCTTGTGGTAATAGTTGTAGGTGTGAAGTGCACCAAAATCAACAATTTGACCATCAACATTTTTAGAAACAAAGTGCGATGTTTAACTGCAGAATCCGTTAAGAAATAATATACTCAATTGTGGGACGTGATTGACATTATTTGTCTGTGTGCTTAAACATTTTAAAGATAATTAATCTAGTAGAAGAATTGCAAGTCAAAAATATAGTATCGTTATTTTTTGTTTTAAATTCTATTTTAATGATCCATCTATAATATAGTATACTTTATACAGCCATTATAAACATGTTTATAACGACATGAGATACACCGCCTGCTGTAATGGTGTACATATCATGTATAATAATGGGGGTAAGAGAGTACCTAATACCTATCAGCCAAACCTCTATAAAAAAAAAAAAACAAATAAAATCCGTAATTTATCGTTTCGTCATATTATTATTATATAATATCTCGAACGGAACACCGCCGACGCACAGTGAGGTTATGACCGCGGTTATTGTCGGAAGGGGGGAGGGGGGGGGGTGGCTCGGTATATATATTATATTATAGTGACGTGCGAGCGTGCCTACGACAAAAAAATGAATTAACCGTCACCATAATGGTCGCACCGGATATTCGTGGCAGCGTCAGCAGTACACGACTATTTGTCTTAAAAATAATATATTATGATAGAACCCACGGTGCCGTGAAAACGATTGGGTGACAAAAAAAACCGCCGCCGCGTTTATTGGTTTTTACCATTATCCTCCGAACGAATTCGATTCGCATCGGCTGTTGTTTTTTTCATTTTTCAAACTATATAACCCACTCTCGTCGTTCGTGTATATTATAATATAACATATAACAATGATAATAATATAAAAAAGTATGCAGCTCGCACACGATATTATATTGTTATCATCGTCCGGAGATGCATTATTAAATATTCCGCCGCCTTTACGTATATTTTTAATATTTTGTTCGTATTTCGTATAATATTATTATATGGGTATAATACCTGCAGTATATTCTCAGTCGGGCAATCGCCACAGTGTTTCCATACTACGACGACATCCACGTAAGTCCGTGGTAGGACTTGTTTTCGCGAATAGTACGGCAAATCGCACACACGACAATATTATTATATTCTTTTTAAAATATTTGAAAAATGTTTAGGACGGGCGGTGTAAAAACAATAAATGTTATTCGAGGAAAAAAAAGTTCAAGCCACCACTGTTCTTTAATAATATATTATACCTATAGGTACCTCGGTATACGAGATCTCCGCGGGGCTGATCCTGGTCGTTGTATAAACCTTTAAGGGGGGTTCACACTACATACGTGTACGTGCATAAAAATACTTTTCTGTGATTGGATGGTATACATGGTGAGCTTTTGGTATACCAGTGTTTATACGTTCTTACCACAGGTTTAACCATGATACCATGAAGTTGGATCCAGTTTTTCGTGAACACGGATCCATATTGATAACAATATTGATAACATAAAGGCGGGTTTCCACTATACACGTACGCGTGTTCTTGCATGCAAGTCCTTTGCTGTGATTGGTTGGTTAGGTTAAGTTACCACACGATTAACCACGATACCGTATTGTTGGACATAGCTGAACATTTTTCGTGTAAACGGCAAACGTGCATAGTGGAAACCCACCGTTAAGAATATATGAGGTAACTAATATGCTACCAATACTAACCGATCTAACCCATCTTAACCGATGGAAAACGTTTGTAGCGAACGGATCCGGTCAATTTATGCACGGATGTAGTGGAATGTGGAAACCCACTTTAATGCCGTGTGTAAGTCGCTGTCTCCCATTAACATCATCACAGTGAGCGCATAACTACGCACGTTTAATACATAGGTATGTATCATTACACGGTTTTTATTTGTAAAATATGTTTAGTAAAAATGTTTATAATGTTATTTTATTATTATGATCGCGGGTATAATACGCCGAGCGAAATACTTACCTGATTTTTTTTGCGAATGGTACCTTCCACGGAATAGGTATCAGCATTGATTATAAATAGGTACTAATACTAGTATAATTATCATATTAGTATTGGTATTTATAATCAATGGTATCAGCTAATACTGCAGTACCGATATATTATTATAACTAGTGTTTCAAGTCTAAAATATTTCATGTGAAATGTTGAATTTTTTTCAAATACAAATATTGATAATAATTATTTATCAGTTAATAATAATATAGTCGATGAGTTGTAGCTACAATCATTCATATTAATGCAATGAGTGCCGTGGTCGACAGTACCCGACATACATCTATAATATATTAGGTCGTTTGTTAATTGTTCTGCTGTAGGTATATTATGTTTATTGTTTTATAAACCATTATACATACTGATACTAATTATATTATAATAATATATTAACAAATTAAATCCTATTATAAGCTATAGATAAATATTAAAATATATAAAACTAAACTATACTTCTATTTCCTATTGAAAACTTTGCTACATACCTACATATTATATATTATAGGTATATATTAACGATTTTGAAACTAATTAGTGTATACATTATAAACATATAATGCTACAGTATAAAAGTAATAAAAGTATTCTGTATGACTGTATGATATTGTATCATTTAAAAATTGTTGTATGGTTTGGTTAGGTTAGGTCAACCTAACCCTAACCCAATCATCACTAATGGGTCATTAGTGATTGTTTTATCCAATATTATACATTTATATATAAGTTATAACAAATGCGCGTTAAAATCAAACTCATTTAAAAAATAAAAACAAATTTCATTAAAACACTGAAACCTATTTGTTAAATATTATGTTTCACAATTTTATTTTTTATGTCGTTTTCAAACATTATATAATTATAACGACTATTATAATGACACGATGATGATGTATTGTATGCAACAATACGACTACACGGGAAGAAAATAAAACTTCGGCGATAGTCCTATTCTCATCGTACATAATATATAGAAAAGCCTTTGTCCCGCAAAAGATATTCCTCGCCGCGGAAAAGTGCGCGGGCCAATCGATTTTCGCTCAGGGTGTGCCGCGGTGGTGACCCCTCGTCGCATCCCTTTTGAAAAAAAGAAACCTTTGCTAGCAAGGGAAAACTTTTAGTTTTTGGATATAATCAATACAAGTGTCAAAATGGTGCGTAGAATTTATGTTATTTTGAATAACAATCACTACAGTACACATACATAAATCGTATATATAAATATGTGTGTGTGTGTGTGTGTGAATACGTATTATGTATGTAGTGTATGTATAAAGAAGAAACGTGATTTTACTACATTTGAGAATTTTGACGAAATATAGTTTCGTCGTCGCCGCAGTCCATTTTAGTGACATAATATATCATTATAATATATTATTTATATTACCTACCGTCTTTTCTGCAGGTTATCAAATACGTAATAATAATGTGTACCTATATTATTATTATAATAATATTAAATGCGTACACCAATTAAGATTAAGGTAGGTTTCAAAGTTGATATAATGCCATAATGATATTATATTGATATCATTAAAAACAAGTTGTTGTAGACTTTCTTACTTTAAGGGCAAACTGCAGCGTATCTGAGACCTTAGTTGTTACTTTTTAATGTTTAATATTATACATTTATTATTAATATAATATACTTACTTAATCATATTATAATATTTAAATGAAATCTAAAGATGAATGATATAGCCTGTAAGAACTTTTATAGACTTGTGGTTATATATTAATATATATTAATAATATAATACACTGTCACTGTCGTAAACATAAGTCGTTAGAATTTATATATTATGGAAAAATAAATAAATGAGCTTATTAATAATAAAACTGGTTAACCGGCTGGATTAGCCGCTAGGCACTTAGACACCTAAACTTTATTCATTAACATAAAAAACAAATTATCATTAATAAACTATAAATTACCTAGATGAGGAAAATAAATTTCGTTTACTGTGTAGAAACGATTAAAGTATAGTTAATAACAGATATTATACTTTATAGCTACTAATATAAATTAAAATACAATATCGTATTCTTAATTAATATACCTATTGGCTATTTGTATATATATAATATACCTGAAAATTTCAATTGTATACCCTAACCTAACTTATGACGATTACGGATTAGATTTACTATCAGATGTGAAACCTATAATATGATATTCAACAAAATGTGAATAATTTACATTTGAATGATAGTTCGTTTAATTTTGAGTCAGCTGCTCGTAGTGACGTACCTACAGAAACCTACCTATTTAGGATTATTAATTGGAATGGTGGGAGGGGTTAAATTATTGTCCATTATAAAAACGTGCAGCAGGGGACTTTGCCCCTTTGATTATATTTTACATAATTCATTTTAAGCTCCAGAAACTTCTCACATAGATAATGTTTACTAGTAGGTACCATAGAAATGTTAGAATTATTTTAAGAGAAAAATATACTTTTGGAAATACTGTATCGATACAATTTCATAGTGCTTCTAATCATTTTTAACCAAATAGTTTTCATCCATTAGTTTTGTTTCCAATTGTTTACCCCAGCCATTAAAATGTATTAATCTTTGTTTGCAGGAGAGTATACAAATACATCTATATTAATTATTTTTAATATTCCATTCATTCATTTTAAAACTCCTAAGTAAATAAATATTCAAATTCTGGAGTATATGTGAAAAACTTTTAAGTAATATTAATTACCTGTTGACTAATGTTCACTTAATTTTAAAGTATTAAATTATGTGAAGGATAAACATAAAGAAGAAAACATTATTATATTTTACACAAACACATTACCACAAAATAACGATTTCCACTGGGCTTTGTGAAATATATTGTTATTACCTGATGGCGAGTATACAGCATTCTGGCATAATTCCTAACAAAAACAAATCACGGTTATCGGTTATAGAATAACCATGAGAAACACGTTTTAATTAATGAAAAAACTATTTATGAATTAAACAGATTTTAATTAACAGTCGAAACATATTATTACTTCGTACTTGCGTGTGTAAACATAATATTATTATGATAACTTATCCCAGGTCTTATGTCACACATAAAAATCTAAACTGACCCCAAGGCGGGGGGAAGTGTTAATGCCCATCATGACTCTCCACCGTAAAATTCCACTGTTTAGTAATTAGTACAATCATATAATATAGTGTTGAAAGAAACGGTCTTCCGAAACGGTGTCCTACAGCAATCGCACTCGTGACGTTTGTGCATAATATATTATTACTATTATTATATTATTATATCCCTACGACCGCGACAAACAAATTTCCGGTCGTGTCTTCAACAAAGGGAACTTGAATAATATAATACACATCACGACGGCAATTCTTTATACACATATATGATATTATTACTATCCAAATTGAAGCTGTGGCGAGTACGTATATACGTAACATATGTACATTGTATATTATATTATTATACCAAAATATATAGAGAGCACTGCCGCGGGAGAACGCGCGCGAGCACAGTTATTTTTTTAAACATTTTTTTTTTTTACTATACATATTATATACGTATAAGTTTGTGTGTGTGTGTGTGTGTGTGTGTGTGTGTGCGTTCACCCCGTTCAGCCGGCCCCGGGGTTCCTAAACAATAATGTACACGTGAAAAATAATGAAAAGGAAGACGCGGGAACGACGTTACCTGTACACAATATGGTGTATACTATAAAAAAATAGGTACAGCATGCA
The DNA here is from genome assembly GCF_019925205.1 of Metopolophium dirhodum. NCBI lineage: Eukaryota > Metazoa > Arthropoda > Insecta > Hemiptera > Aphididae > Metopolophium > Metopolophium dirhodum. Next base: position 11,444,615 of record NC_083568.1, read on the forward strand.
AAAATACCGGAGAGGGCTTGCTCTCCGGTCTCTCCGCTGGGGCATTTTAATTTGCATATGGTTTGTGTTCGTATTCAAATAAGTTGACATTCCTACAACCCTTTCTTTCTCTGCAGTATACGCGCGCATATTCCCATCCGGCAGCGGTCCCATTTGCATAATATTATACCCGCTGCCGAAAACAGAAGGGGCCTTTATTATAATTTTTTTTTTTAAACATTTTTTCCACCTCGCCACTGGTGATGTCCTGAGGTGGTTTATCCTCGCGTCGCCCGTGATGCAACCGTCGTTGTCGTCCGCGCCCAGTTACACGTGCATGCGTACCTATATACGTAGGGAATGTATTTTACACTCAATTCTATCCCCCCCTCCACCCCACCAAAATTATTAGGGCCCTATTACTATTTTTTTTAGTAAAAAAACAGACCCACTCGGATTATTTTGAGGCAAGTCTTTCGGTATGAAAAGCCTAACAGAAATAAAATCCCGCGCGCGTATTTCTGATCATAATTATCACTGTATAATATATATGTCACACCGTTATTATAATATTATACCATATTATAATTATAGTGCAATAATAATTACAGAAGATTTTGTCATGAAAAATTTGTCCATGTTTTTTCCATTTTTTTTTTTTTAATTTTTGCTTTTGCTAGGTACCACAATACTTTTGATTTTTGAGATTTAATGACTAACCGCAGGACGCGTGACCACTAATGACGGGTGTTATGCATTATATTCATCTAAATTCACGGGATAGAATAATTTTTGTATTATGTACTTTACTAGAACCAGTGTGTGCTACAAATAGGGGTGCATATGGGTGTTGAAAACATTTCTCGTTACCACGAAATTGGACTTATTTCAAATGTGATCGTTGTTTATTTTAAGTTCCTATTTATATGCATTTAATATTATACATGTATCGTTTACCAGATGGTCGATGGATTACGTCATGTTTATACCTAGGTATACGAACTAAGTGTACCTATATTATAATGTCAAACCGATTCATTATTTTTTTATTTTTTTTTTATTTTATTGAAGTAATCTACAATCTATACATGTAAAAGTATAATAAATAGGTTTGATGAGTGACGAGTAAGAATTATTTGATAATAAAATTAGGGAAGGTACCCAGTGGTAACTCCTTATAAGTGACAGGAATAACAATGAAAAGAGAGAGAGAAAAAAAAATAATAAATAACAAGTAATTAATTTGAGGATTGGAGGTATTACCTGGTAGCGACCTCCAGCACTTAGTTATTATTATTTATATATTTGCAAATATGATATAATATGAAGAATCTAGTTATTTGATTGAGAACGTAAACTAAATATAATTTACTGCAGAAAAGAGACCTAAAATAATATATCTATAGATAAATTTTATTCTGAACATATTTTTTATATAAACACATAGAGATGATTACCAATCTTAACCATACTGTATTTACATGGGCTTTTAAGCGTTCGATGAATATGTCTCTAGTTTTTTGTGCTAACATCAAAAATATATCCAGAATTAAGAAATGGAAAATCATAAAATTAGAAATTACATGTAATTATATTTGTAGGTCTCGATAAACTTTATATGAAAATGCACAGTGTCATAGGCTACTACTTTTTATTACTTACCTTTTACTTTTCAACACGTAAATGTTGAATATAGTTGACTCACGAAAGAATATCATTTTTTTTTTGTTTATACATTGTTGGCATTGGTTACAGAAAATAAAATAGTTTTTATGATTGGATATCATTTTAGACCCATATTTTATACTTGGTCATAAAAACCTAAAATAACTATGTTAAAAATCTATGCATTTTACATTTAATGGAGTTTAAGAAGGGGTAAATGCATGGACATTTAATTTGTCATGGACAATGCCACACAGGATCAACTAGTACATATATTAATCTATGCTGCTCATTCAATCGTGTATAACATATTATTATTTATTTTATTAGAATTTTAGGTCGACACCCATCAAATACAATGAATACGAATTATATGATAGTTTTGAACATTATAGGTCGATAATCGATATTATTATGAACAAATTAAAATTATTTTGTTAAGCTTATTAAATATAATTGAGAAAAATAACAATGTTTTTATTGATGTATAATTTTATATAAATAATATTTAAATACCTAATACATACATTTTAAAGAGTAAAAATATATTCTTTTAAATGTATCTACATAAATAATATAAACTATACAGATAATATATAAATACCTAATATATAATGATAATATATAAATACGTTAAACTCCAGCGCATAATTGAAAGGGTGCATAATACTATAATAAGTATAATTACTTGTATTCTGTATATATTTTCCAACAATAAGTAGGGAAATCGCACGATATTGGAAGGGCATTTCTGTAGTGGGGGAATAGATGAGTTTTGATTTTTACATATTCATATTCCCTCGGCGACTACATTTAGGAATGATTAAATGTTTGAATAATAATAATCAACCCGTATAGACCTTAATAGCTTAATACCTAATTATTGAAACTATACGTGGTAATGAATACTAAAAGTAGAACTGCATTATATGTGCATTATGTGCATTGCGATTTGCGAGTAAAATATTTGGAAATTTGACTCTTTATTATAAATGATACCGTAGTCAGGAACTGAAAATATATGGGTAGTATGCTTATAACTTATTGATATTATTTCTATTTAATACATGATGTATAATAACAGCAACTAGAGTAATATTTGTATCTACATTAACTATCCATAAAGCCAAATTTGCAGTACCTGCCTAATTGTAAATCGTATTTAATTAATATTATTGTTTATAGTAGTAGTACAAAATTGTGTTAGTAATTAATTATCTGTAGTTCTATGGTTTTGCACATACTGAAAGTTTACTCTATTAGGCTCAATGTTTAAAGCTTGATATAATATTATCGCGTACACAATTTAATCAAATTACGCCACTACAATACAATGTCAATAATATTATCGAATTACATTTCCACCGCTTAACACAATAACACTGAAGTAAGTGATATTATTTTTTTCTAACGAATTTTGTTGTTTCTACAAGAACTTCACGTTCGTGTTTACACATAACGCGTACAAAATATATAATTTATTAAGGCCTTCTGTACTGCTGTACTGTTCATGCGTAGATCCTATGTACGTAAAGTACGTACATTGTATGAGTATTATAATGTGCGTATAGTATTCTAGTACATTTAATATTATATATAAATATACACGAGTGGTATAAGACGATAATTCAAAGGGGCAAACAACAATCGAATTCAGTGGTTTACGTGATAATGTATACATTTTTTCCGAGCCCGAAGAAAAACGTATTAGGCATTTTAGTCTGCTCACGCCCATATTATAATATCATATAGAAGATTTTATTCATAAGATTGTTTACATCGTGAAATACTTCTCTCTCCGCATTTCTGCGCGTCTATCGGCATTTACAATCGACCCAGCGTACGTACAACCTAAAGGAACATCATATTATACTCCAGTATACAATATAATATTATGTATTTTTTTCTGCATTCATCAAACATTTCTGTTATGATTATACATTTATATATGTACCATGTGTAATACTATATAGGTACCTGCGCATATTCCATATTATTATTATGTGCGTGCGACTGTGCGAGTATAATATATCATATTCGTCTAAATTATGCACAAAAGGAATAGATAAAAGTTAAAATACAGAGTTCATTTTTTATATTTATATAAGATAAAATTAATTGTATCATAGGTACATTATAATATTATATAAGTAGTATTTTATGTTGTACCTATATTATATTATACTACAGGTACCGGATTTTTAATTAATGCCTATAACTGATAAGAGTTTATAGGTTTTAATTGAAAACAATAATATTCGAATGTCGATATACCTAATTTGTTCTTACACTGTATTAGCGAACTAAAAACTTTGGTATTATCATACAATCTATCATTAACAAATAAATAAAGATCAAGAAAGATCAATTTGACAGTAATCTATGTACCTAATACTCGTCTAAGTAAGATCGTACGAGTGGTTTTTACTTGCTAAAATATTATTATTTTATATAAAACATTTTTTATGTATGTATATTATATTTATTTACAAGATACTTGACGTTTAAATTTTGTTCTTGTGAAAACTTCGAATAAAACACCCAATTAAATATTTTTATTATTTCAGCCTCATTTGAATAACAAATGTAGTAGACGTATAATTAATTTAAATTAATTGTATTATTTAATTTAATTATATAAACAACAGTTAACCATTATTATTTTTTCAATATATGGCAGTAATGTCCATATCTAGTCGATATTTCCAAAAATCAAAACTATATTATAATATTCATTAAACATATTCGTTTATCTAACAAAATAAATTATGTGGGCCCAATAAAAAAATTATTTAATAATCAAACTTACAATAACTTATCTATTATTACTTATAATTTATAAATTATAAATCTATTTTTATGCTACCTTTTATACATTTATATGCAAAAATATTCATTACCATAACCTTCTCATTTTGTCAATGAATTCATTTTTCTGCATTTGAAAATCCAATTCTGAAGTCAACTATCTTGCTCATAAATATTTCTTAAACCACTTTTAAAATACATTTTTACAATACGACCATATAATATCATCGTGTAATGAAGATAATCTATAAAATATGCATAATAATATATTATACTGCAGGTATACTATTTCTCGAAAATCGTCCAATCAAAATATCGTTTTCAATCAGATTTCCTGTTGCCCCAAACCAAATTCGCGTTTCTTCAAATATATAATATAATACCATATACGTATACTGCAGCAGTATACACTATTACACTAATAATATACTTTTCATTTTTTCCCAATTCAGCAATATCCTCCTCTTTCACATGCCTCTGCAGTGTATGCGTGTTGGGTCGGGTTTACTTATACATAATGTATATATAGGACCCGAGTTATACATGCGAGGTTATTGGTTGTGTGTTATATAGGAACGGAAAATGTAAAGGAGGAACCTTCGTTTCACTCGGATTGTCGATTTCCTATACACTATAATATATACACTCCTCCACCCTTGTGGCATATATGAGCGCACTCGTACATAATGGTGACTGTGCGTTTTCGCCCCCTCAGCGCCGGCACCGCCACCTACGCCCGGGTGGGCTACCGTCGCGCACGCGTGACCCGTCGCTGCTGCTTCGACGGGGTCGGTGTGTGCCACGAGGCGACCGGCAGCAAGCGTCACATCAGCTCAAGGAACTCATCGTTCAACAACCTTCTGCTCGGGTAAGAATGACAAATACATTCATTACTTTAAAATATATTATTGTTATTGGCTTATTATATTACATATTATTATTTAACTCTTGTACCTAAATGATATATTTTTTATCCTGTAATTGTTCGCATTATATCTCATCCATATCTACGTTAAAGAATAAAGAAATTATATATTATAATATGTAGGTTACCTATAAATACAACAATACTGTATATTATATGCTGGGGTAATTAATTAGCACAATGTTTTGGAGTACGTAATAATTGAAAATAATTTATTCGCACAAATTAAAAAAAAGGTTAAAAATTATAAGGTTTTTAGAGTCAGTATGTCAAAATTAAAAGTGATGGCTCCTTTGTTGATCGTACCTGTAACATAAAAAAACAGAATATCATTTTATTTATTGCGTGTTATATAAAAACATAATAATATGTATATTGTATAAATTTGGTGTGTTATTATTATTATTTCCGTATCAATGATCCGTGAAAACTTCCCGTCATCACCAGACAGTATAATTTCTTCATTTTCTTTTCTTATACTTTTTTTCGTTTAACTCATTCGTGGAACGGATGCGCCGTATTATACAAAATAGGATATTAGTTTTTAAAATACAAATTTGGTTCTGTTCGTCGCTAACGCATATTATAAATATATATATAGTATTATCATTAATGAATTAAGTTAGGTGTAGTGGAGGAATATGGATTCATAATAATAATTGAATGAAATATTGACTGCGGTAAAATATGTATTTAATTATATATAACTAGGTTATTCCTTATGTAAAATATATAGATAATAGTTATATTATAACAATTTATTATAATAATTTGATGTACCTATTGAATTTATAGGCATATGGATGTTATAGTTATTTAATGAATGTTATGCTATGAATGTTATATATATATAAGTATTTTAAAATGTATAGTTGTGTATATAATATTATTACTATACGAATATAATATTGTAGTAACTACTTATCAGCAGGTATTATTTATAAATTATATACCTAGTTATGTTAGTTTATTATTTTTTAATGTTAATAATGAATATAATAATATATTTTCAATTTATGAGTATAAAATTAACAAAACTCTTCTTTTAAACACTTTTCGCCCCATTTTAATAATCATTAGGTAGGTATACTTGAATTTATATTTTCCAAACATAAAAACTATGTATAGGTATTTAGGTATATAATATGCTACACCGCATATACCTATATAATATAACTACATTAGATCAATACAATGGTAATTCACACACAAAACTTAGTTAATTTACACGATAAACTAATAGAAGGTATACACTGTGAAATCCATGTTGAAACCAACCGATAGTATAGAAATTTGTATATATTGATATTCTGAATTTTGGTAATCGCATATTATTATACAATAAATTACAAATTATTATATTTTAAGTTGGTTAATTAATACATTTATACATCTATATCATTATTTATCATGTTTAGGAATTGTTTTGAATGTTCTGTTAATCTTCGGTCACGATTAAACTTTGCCTATGGGTTATGTTATATTATAATATTTCATATTTAATAAAATGTCATCAGGTTTTTTTTTTTAAAAACAAAATATTCGTTCGTCAAAATCGGTTAACATAATATAAGTTACGTTTTCTGGCATTCTATAAACTATATACTTAGTTACGTAGATAGTTGTATTGTTCTAGACATGTATCCCATTTGAGTTCATGCGACTAATTCAGTTTCACCCGAATAACTCCAAATAACTTCTATAACTATAAAATCTACGTGGATAAATATCATCCACGTGACATTTATTTTGGGTCTTTACATACCTACAAAACGTATAGGTATTGTAGCAAATTTCTAACCTAAGTCAGTATAGTCTTCAGTTACCGAAAAAGACTCTTCTATAATAAATTGTAAGATGAGTTTAGGTATACTATAGTCCACTATAGATGCGACCACCATCTCGTATTAACTGCACAATGATTTATAGGTATAGGTACTGCATATTAATACACTGCACAGTATACACACGCTGCGTCTTTAAAATGTACAAAACGCTTGTAATATTATTAACCGCGGTATCGTACAGTGCACACAATCAAATGATGGTGCATTAATAGTGCACAATAAGTGTATCACGACCATCACTCGATGGTGCGATCCACTGATACAAAACGATCGCGTATGATATTATTGCACGAGTATGACATATATAATAGGTAGGTAATATGATAACAGTATTATGTGATAAGAAAACGGAAGATCGCGTTTTAATTACGACAATAATAATATATAAGTGCAAGGATGGGAAAACCATTCCCAAGTAGGACGCGCGCGGGCACTAAGTCGTGCAGTGATCGCGCAATGACGCCGGATGAACAGCTGTTGGTGCGCGGCGGCGGCGAAGGGACGCGCGCGAAAAAAGTTGCGTTGGCCACGACTAACTACTGTAATAATGATGTATATATACGCGCGCCGCCGCCGCCGCCACCGCTGCCGCTAATAACAATCATCTGTTGTTTGTGCGTTCCGGCGGCCACCGATCGATTATACGCGGCGGCGGCTCGCGGCTGTGTAATATGCTAATGAGCGGCGTCGGCGGCGACACGGGCGGGGAGACGTCATTAATCGGTGGCTGTGCGTTCTCAGTGTCAAGGTTACTATAAAATATACGCTCGCGCTGTACATTATTATACATACATGTATACTCATCGGGCATCTTGCGCATTTTATACGTGTGCTGCTTGCAGTGTGTGCGTGTGTGCGCGTGCGTAAACATTATATTATTATTATTATATTATTGTTCCTCCGCGCGCGCACACGTACGCACGCACAAGCGCGAGCGGGGACGAGAGGGGGTAATTTTCGCGCCCAATGGACGAGGAGCGGCCGGCGACGGGGGCGTAGTTTCATTAACCACCCCACGCGAAGGACGCGCACCGCCGTCGCCGCCACCGCCGCCGCCAACACCGCCGACAACACCGCCGCCACCACCGCCACCGCCATATTATCATTACGCGTGACTTATAGTTTTTCTCTCTTTCCGTTTCCCCGAGAGTTTATTTTTTATTTTTAATGCGTTTCTTCTTCTTACGCGCGATGCGTTGCCCCACCGACCCACTTACGATTCATCGCCGCCGTCGCCGTCATTAACGCGCGCCACCCCGCTACGGCTGCAGTCTTGAACGCGGCAATGAAAATCGCGTTTTCTTCTCAATCGTTCCGAAATAGTGCGTCAATCGATGAGGTCTGCAGTGTGCAGTAAAATAATGTATAAATAAAACGCGTCACGCGCTTAAAGAATTAAAATTTATTTACAACTCATACCTACCTATATATAGGTTTATAAGTTATTAATTATCTATGCATAAATTGCTGTGTTTATATTTTCGTAAGTACAAGAAAGTTTACGTTTGTGTGATTATTGCATTATCAAACGTAATATAGCGTAATTCACGCATTTTGTCATATTAAGTAACGCCTGATATACATATTCTAATATTCTATACTTTAAGTATACATATTTATTTATACGCGATGTTAAGCATCACATAATATCAATAATATCAAGGTAAATTTAATCATATTAAATAAAACTCATGAAGCCATATGACAATAAATATTTTCAATTTTGTAGAAATCTGAAGCATAATATGTAATAAGTATATTTTTTACATAAATACGGCCAGGCGATGTTTCAACAACCAAAATCCCCATCCCCTCATAAACAGCACTATATTATGTAAACGCTACTGACACTAATCGTGTTACAACGTCAGATATTATAACGTTTAAAAAAAAATTCATATTAATTACATGCACATAGCCACATAGGTATAAATTATATATAATATACCTACTGCAGGACGTATAATAGATGTATACCTATTATGTAATTCGTAATCGCATAATGTTAATTTTATCAATACTATAAATTTGAACGAAACGTGTTATATTGGTATAAATAATATGACACACTAGAATTGTCTCCCGGTCAGACCCTCGAATTGACTCCACATTTTAAAACATTCATTCACTATAGAATAACCTCCCACATTAAGTAGCTGAACCTATATTCTTTAGAATTTGAATTGCCTCCGTGATTAATATATTTAATAAATCTACAGTTTGAAAATTATTTTACTTTAAATATTTATTTCATTATCAAAAAAGAAACCTCGTTATCAACATTTATTTTATTATTCAAATTATGAATAAAAACTAAATGTTTAGAGATATTATATATTTTTGAGCGAACTCTAGGATGATTGCTAGTTCTTATTCATAAAAGTAGTATAAATACTGTCAATAATTAAAATGAATAATAAATAATCAAAAACTGTTTAATTTAATTGCTAATATATAAATAAAAAAAGATTTTTTTGTTTGACATTTTTCATCAGGTATCTAGTTATAGTTTACTTAATAGTTATTTATAGTCCAGTTTCTATTTTAAACGGTAGTACATATAAATATTATGCACCTAATTTAAATTTTCTGACTTTATACAACCATTAGAGCCTATATGTATGGTGTATAATATGACATGCGTATTGCACATAGATATTAAGCAACTGCATTTAGTAAATCTAAATACCTATTCCTAGTCTACCTAATTCGTATTTTATTTAAATTGTAAATGCATCTTAAAATAAAATATATTATTGCTCATTTCAGTACATAATATATTAATATTTAAATATTAAATAGTATACAAACATTATGGATATTAGATACACACTATACCTATTGGGCATTCGCTATTAATGTATAAAACCTATGAATTATGCCCATATACCATGATATTTATAATATTCTATATATAGTTAATAGATATTAGATACATAGAATACATTATATATACATTATACATGATAAACTTGTTGATAAATTAATAGAATAAGTAATCTATTTATTTGTATAATTTATTGTAATCACTTATAAGTAAAACCTTATATTATATGAACATCTATCATATCATACAATTTGTAATATGTACAATGTATATAATATAATACATACTATATAATTTTAAAATATATATAAAATGGTATCTTTATTCTTCAATTGTATTAAACTAGATACATTTATTAATATTTATATTGGTATATACAATAACTAGCTGAATAACTAAAATAGTTTTTATAAATTAATTTGATTTTTTATGCAAACTTAAATATAAAAAAAAATGTAGGTACAATAAGGCCAATATGATTTTGAAAAAAAATTAAATATATTTATTATTTTCCATTGGTAGTCATATTTAGAGAAAAAAATTGTATTTATTTTTCTGTTTTGCAAATCCTGTACCTGCAGAGTTTTTTTCTTTTTATATTTATTGAACGTCAGTCCGTGGGGACACGTTCGAAGAAGGGGTGGAAAAAGAAGCGTTTTGCCTGTCGGAAAATACTCTCAATATATATTCGTGCACATACGTCTAAAAAAAAAAAGAAGGGTATATGTGGAAAAAGGGTCGAGGGAGACGTATACACTTTTTCCCTCATCGTCGTAACTCCCTCCACCATTCTAAGCAAGTTGGCAGAATAATCAATATGAAGAAAAACTGATATTATTTCCGGTACGTACGGGGGTGCGGTAGTCGCTCGCAAACATTTGGACTGTATAACATGACAGTCCACCCCCAGCATTCTATTTTTTATATTATTATTTTGGGGGTGAGCGGCCATTTTGTGTGAGGGACTCTCTTAGTACTTGCCTACGAACAACAGCAGTTTCTATCTATAATATTTTACAATTTAAAAAGACCCAATGATTTCGAAATAAGATTATCAAAGGATTTTGTCTTGTTTTCGGGTGACACGGACGTAAGTCCGGTAATTCCAAACACCAATAACTCGAAGATACACAGGAAATTACTTTTTCCCGTGTTCGTCAGTATAGTCCCCTCCGTTAATATAACGTCAAATTGGATACGAAATAACATACATTTATATATAAAACAGTACCAAATAATCCCTAGCATCAAGATTGCAACATATATTGTTTTAACATCCTATTATACTGATGTTTGTGAGCATCGGAAATCACAATAAACAAAAATGTAAGCTTTAGAATTATACAACATTGTGAATGATAACCGTCTTTAATATTATTAATTGTACATAGGCACATATACTGTCAATATATAATTTATTCAAGAGTTTCTAACCCCTGAGGCTTTAAATTATTATAAATAAATAACGACAATTAAATTGTATTAACATTATAAATTGTATATAATATACATAATGTTTACGTAGGTACCTTTTATATGGTAAATATTATATAACTTTATAGAGTTCATAATTCGTAGCTCGTAACTATGTACTTCGTATCTAAAGTTGGATGATTTATTTAAAATGCATTAAAATTATATATCATTCTTATAGAATCTTGTAATTTTATTTTTTTCATATAAGTCATACTACTAATGTTTGTCTCTGAAAAATTCGATTTCAACTGAATAAAAATATGGGAATTTTTCAATGAATATCAAATAAGTTTCATAAATATTTATTTTATTACACAAAAAAACAAACTTGTCATGTGTGTATAATAACTAATAAGTAATAACAAAATAATCACAAACGTATATATTAAATTATAAATACATATATAATATATATTTGTATATATACATATGCAAGTATTACTATGAAATACCTAATAAATATTTTTATAGTAAAATTATATATTATATATTATTATATTTTCTAAGTTATTTTGGTTAGTTATATTATGTATATTTTGACGTATCTACACATAATTTATTTACGAATTTATAATTAAATGTAAATTGAAAATTACCATTATAGCAGTAATCTAAATATTACAAATGCTGTATTAAATAACTATTTATTTTTTTTAACTATTTCAATTAGTTGTAATAATTATTATTCTTATAGTACCAGACCCTAGTCGAAATTATAAGAAATACACTTCTGAATAATTAAATAGAACTCATAGAAAAAGTTTATTTTCACATCGTATTTTTATAATATTACACAATATAAGTACAGGAACCAAAACTTATTGATTTTATACTTAACAAGTACACATCATTATCGTATAATTAAAAAATGAATACCATATATTCTTTAAATAATCAATTATATTTTATTTGATCTTTTAATGACATAAAATATATTTTAATTTTCAAGATAACGGTTGTTCAGAAATTTAAAATTATGACTAAAACTTTTGTTTTAACTTTTAGAATATTGTTGTTTACGATACTCAATACAATGAAAATATAATACTTTGGTGTACAGATATTATTCTAAAAAACATTTATTCGTATCAACGACATCGTATTTCTTTAATCTTTGTATTTTATAACGATACTGCCTTTAAAATTTTATGTTAGACTATAAAGCTATTATTTATAGTTATATAGACATAAAATATACGATGTGGAAAAAAAGTAATATAATACTCAACGCGCGATTTATATAATTATTTTTTTGTCATAAAAAATGTTTAGGTGCCTATGTTATAAATCAATTTTTGCACTTAATATTTGAATATAGTTAATCACTCTTTAATTGTAATAGTTGCTATTTATACCTACATTATAGTTAAAAATATTTTTGTTCGTTAAATAGTACATGGAAACTTAAGTTATTCTATAAGTTTTAAAACTATTACCATGTTTAAAATACCAAGTAATGTAATCATTTATAAATTATTTTACTTTTAAGAGTACAACTATGAATACAATTTTTGATTTTATAGCGTATAAGATTTGAGATTGATTTAAAATAATTGAAATAATTAGTATAAAACTTTAAACAAATATAATTCCTATGGTATTAAAATTGTTTAAATTACTGCAATTGGTAATACATCGTTTATGGGGTTTATGAAATTAGATTCTATATTTTAATGTCCAATTTGTATATCAGAAAGGAAGAACTAAAACATTATAACTTACTATAAGTACTAAGTTGTATTTGTTATTTTACTCATAGACCGATGTTTATAAAAATTATAATTAATAAAAATAATCTTGTCGGTTAACATATTTAAATATGCAAGTCTTTCAACATTCAAATCGACGAATGATATATTTATAGTTAAACAAGATTAAGGTGAAATAAAAATAAAAATAATACTTAGTAAAATGTTGGCCAACAATAATGATGAGTTAAAATGTAGCTGTTATTACATAAATATTTAGTGGATACCTATATCATGAAGTATCTATTTTCTGGTAATAGATATACTTAACTGCATAAGCATATTATACATAAGCGGTAATTCATTTTTAATACAATGATATTATTGAATATAATATAATTATTTATATTAACAAGCATTTTAGATTAAAAAATTAACATTATTCTTAAAATACATTTAGTTTAACAAAAAAAATGTCTTAAAAATAATACATTGAACTCTATTTAATAAGCCAGTTAACAGCTCTTTAATTTAATAATGACTCACCAGAAAATATTGTATTCCAATTGAAATCCTCGTAATGCTATCATAAATATCTCGTGGACTTATCTCACTAACAAAACTATTTATTTAATATAGGTATATAATTATATGAATATTGACTAAGATGCATATAATGTCTATTATTTCAGGAAAAATAGATTGCTGATATGCGGAGTGATGTATGCATCGGCTGGTGACGATCGCAGCCAAATGATCCAGTCGTACTGCATATGTTATCTTCCAAAGACCCGACCGGTAATGTGGCAGTGCAGAGGAAAGGGTTATGAACTATTGTAATATTTTTAATGTATGTATAGGAGGAGAGAGGAAAAAAACGAGAAGTGAAAGGGTTACACACGTTGGTTCAGCTGTACCCCGGCACATCAACGCACTGAGGTAAGTGGGTAATATTTAAAAAAAAAAACGGTTCGTTTTATAAATTAGCATTTTTCTACGTACATTGTCTACGTACCCGGAGCCTGTTCTTAAATTACCATTTTTACCCATACACCCGGCTCATTATAATCCCCGGATCCCTTTCATTAAACACTCCACGCATCATACAACTATACGAGCAATGCTTCAACGGAATTAGCTCGGTAGCAGACAAATCGAGTGTCACTTACAATAATATCCGCTGCAGTATCTGGCAAATCATTACGAAATATTAAAAGCGCTTAGACAGACCCTATAAACAAATGTTGTTATATAACATATTATTATTATTTATTTTATAGGTATATAATAATAATAATGTAAAGCTCTGTATATGATATGATTATTTCATATTTTTTGTTCTTTTTATGCGTATATACTTATATATATTTATGTATAGTGTATAGCAACATAGCCATATATAGGTAACAAGTTACTCTTTTCAGGCTTTAACGTAGAATTCCAATATAAAATAATATTTAATCATAATATCATCGAAAAAAACGTCGTCTTCAGTCTCGTATTGTTTATTAATAATTATTCAATTACATAACTATGTATTATACCATTATATTATATTGATAGCATGTATATTTTTGTTGCGGGTAAACATGTCGTGCCCGGACGTGTACAGATGCTAAAGAGGTCCTGCTGAGAGGGTTATCATGGTTCAGTAGCGATTAAAAAATAACTAAAAGGAAAAAAAACAAACCCCTGTCATTCCCATTGTTCCACCGCGAGCTTGACATCCGACGCATCCTATGACAGTAAAGACAAACCGCGCCCTTTCAAATAATTTCAAATGTTTTGCCAAGCACGATTATAAAGCTGCAGTTTAATATCATGCGTATATGATTAATGAACGATTGTTTCGGTTATTAGACATATTTCTACGTTCTACCTTACATATGTCTGTCCCGACCAGGAAATATTAATGTTAGGTGATAATTTTCCTCAGAATTTGACCCTTTCTGATTGAGCCCGATGGAAGTCTATTAATAATCCTATTTTTATAATGATAATATATCTCAATCTATAAATCAAAAAAATATATAAAATATATAATACTATAATAGTCTGAAAGGACGTTAAAATGATCAATAGCTTTGTGTATTTAAACCTGAAAAAACCTATACAATTTTACATTTTAAGAAAGAACAGTAACATTACAAACTGTATCCAACACACATACTATTGACATAACATATTTTGTGAAAAGAACGAATTTTTTTTTAATTTAATACTTTAGATACTTTTGTGGATTCCCTGAAATTATAATGATTATATTTATACTACCTATTGAATAGTGCTTGGCAATATAGACGTTGCGCAATGTGTATGGCATGAAAACAAAATTCGGAGGGTGTTGGCACAGTGTCGGTCTTGTGCCGTCACAAGAGTAAAACATTGGCGTTGGAAGGCCTTGTACGGAATACGCTAATTTGCATGCAATTACGGTTTCCGGGGGAGGTATATACATATACATTTATGAAGTTAAGGAGGTCACGAGGTTTCCGGAGGGAGTCGATAATTTAATTACAAGAATCGCAAACCACCTGCTGACGTAATTTTACGAGTCTTGTCGATTTTTGAAGTCTCTTTAATTTGCGGTGTTACGTATAATTGTGTATATATAAAAATGAAACGTATAATAATATATAATAAATATTAATAATATAATGTGCGTATACAGCTGGTTCGTCCTTTACGAGGGGATATGGTTTGATTCTGTTTATATAGAAATAAAATATAAAACAATCACTTATTAACTGCCTATAATAATATATCTTGACGTGCACACGCATATAATATAATAAATAATATGTATAATGTATGATATACTTTTTTATTTTTTTACGCATATAATGAATCGATAAAGCTGAAGGAGGGAAGGAGGTTGAACTTTGCTAAACCACCTAACCCCTCTCAATTCACCCCTTTCTCTGACTTTGCTGTTCGTTTGGTAATACGCTCTCTTTGGACAGTCACATGCGTATATGTGCAGTCGACATTCGATTTGCTTGCCTGGGTTTTTTGCTTCGCCCTTTTTTTTCTTATCGAATTATCTCGGCGTCTTGGATTTGATTTTTGAATTTCACTGAAATTCCTTTTCCCCGTCGCCCTCACTTTATCAGATATATATATATATATATATATATATATAACATAATATATATGTATACATACGAACGCTCACGTATATATCCCGTTCCATTTGGAAGAAACGTATGACGTATGCGAAAAGTGTACACAACCACTCGAGTCAAATATAAAATGTATAATGTACACACGCTCGAGCGTCTTCCGAACACCCGCTCGCCGTACTCCCGAGCACACGGTAGTAATACGGTTTGGAATACTCCCATATATAAATATATATTTTTATATGTATTTTTCTCTCTTTTTTTTTTATTTGTTCGAATCCCTGGCTGAAATCTTCTCCATACATCACCCTATTTGAATAGCACACTTCTCTTTTGCGTGTGTGTAAATATGCACACATACATGTATTACGAATTTTCATATTATTATAATAAAAATACCATTGCCATGTACTCTTGGAAAAAAAAAAATATAAAACACTTTTTCTCAGGTCCCCGACAACTATGCACCAATTGTATCAAATACACGAGAATATTTTGCCATTATTTTCTTCTTTTGTTAGTGCGGTGACCCACTCCATCCCCCGCAATAATAACAATGGCCGACATTATTGGCTAATTTGTGCATACGTATCACTGCACTCGAATCTTTTTCTATGTACGTACGTAGAAAAGGGAGATACAATAAAATCACTCTGATGTGCACGAACAACGCCTAAGATAGTTCCAAATACTTGCATATTAATATATTATTATATAATTTATTACAGTGAAATTTTTACTTAGAGTTTATTGGTTTCAAATAAATTCATTATGACTATTGATACATACAAGTAGGGTTAGATAACATTGCCTAGTATAGCTACCTCTTATTTCATAGAAGTGCTGTTATTAAAAATCATGGATCATCATCAGATATTTATTTAACTGTTTGAACCTTAATCTACAATACAATATCTTGAAAACAGATAAAATATAATTCTAATTACCTACATAAGTATATCAAATTAAAAGTTCTAAATTTTCAAAAATTGATTTATGATGTAAGCACATAATATTCATAAGTCATAAGTAGTCAAATATAGTTAAAAAAAATTGTATATTGTTTTTTTAATTACTTCTAATTTCTAAATAAGTAAACGCATTCATCGAAGTTTAACAATCGCGAAATATTAATTAATAATATGTCAGAATTTTTTTATTAATCACACAACATAGACTATTTAGTACGATTTAATATTTAACAGAATTTAGAATTTTTAAATGTTTAATAAATTAACACATCTAGAAATATTTACCTATAGATATTCTGAGTAATAAGGCTGATAGAGTTAAATTTTAGGAAAATAAAAATCAACTTATATGGGTCAGGAAACAACGTAATTTCGGTACACTACTGTTTTATTTTTCCTTTACTTACTCGTTCGAGTTTTCCTGTCCCTAAATCCCTTTCGTTACACTTGTGCCCCTGGGAAAACGCTATTTTTCTAAATCTCCCCTTCCTACATATCTGCCATTGCATGCTCTTCGTTAAGCAATGTTCACTAACCACTGGCAGCGACAGGTCGTCTTTTTTCCCTGTTCTACTCTTTTCGTATCTTTCCCGTCTTCTTGCGTACCTTCAATCCATAGCTTTCCTTCCACGAAATCAATCAACTAAGGGTATACGTTCTAGTGTCATGGTGAGGAAAAGGGTGGTGTGCACTTACCCCATTCGTATACAGGGACGCCCGCACACGCACACATATTACATATTGTCGGCCATTGCATGTATGTATACACCCTCCCGCGCTATTTTCCTCAAACGACCCTGGAACTGTTGCCTTGGTAACAGACACATAGTATTTCAACTCTCTTATTCATTTTCCTCAACACAAGTACACACATATGGATTTCTTCTGGTTATATGCGTGTATGCAACATTTTAATATTTTTCGAGAAAAACGAAAAACACGACTAAAATCTGCATGTATTCTTATTCAGGCTTCAAAAATTTGTCGGGCAGGTCAAGAGCAGACATTTGGGTCATGGCCAAGAGAAAAAATAATAATAAGGGTGAACGAAAACAGATGAGAGAAAGTTTTTAAATAAAAAAAGCGTGCATATACACACCCACACATAGTGCTTTATTATTCGCCCTCGTTTTTAATGGTTCCGGAAGAGACGAGGTGGAGCGGGTATGAGTGAGAGAAAGAAGGGGAAGCAAACAAAGTTAATTGAACTCCATATACCCGGATGTGCAAGGACGGATTGTGTGTGAGGGGGGTATGTATTTCGTGAATGAGGGAGAATTTCGCGCGCAAGTCAAGTCATTAACATGCCAGCCGAGCCTACCCCTCTACTCGCCAGAGCGCAATCCGCGTTACGTTAAATAAACTCATTCATCTTTTGCCCTGCTTCCCTTGCCACCACAAACGCCACCTTCTCTCTTGCACTGCATTTTGTTTACAAGCGTGTGTAAAATCCTTCGGGTTAATGCCCCAACGTCGACCTCCTTTTCCTCTCCAAACCATTATTTATGTTTTTCATAAACGCGTGCTTTGGCAATCAATTGAACATTAATTTAACCCAATTTTTTTTTTTCGAGACATCATTGCTTATAATATAATATTATTGTATTATTATTTTTTCCCGTTTTTTCTAACAAATATCTATATAAAATTTATAACTACAGTTATTATTATTATTATTTTAAATCAAATAAGTACATTAATTAATTTGCACTTAGAAATAGAAATTCAATAAAAAAATAAGTTCAAAAAAACTTCGTAGAAATTGCCACACAAATCTAGATTCGAAGTCATTATAAATTCACCTATACACTGCATCAAAATTGTTTGCATAATAATTTGTAATTGAATTACTCTACGTGAATTGTGTGACGTATTTATACTAAACACCTGGACAGAAATGGTTTTGAAATAAGTGTCAAATTCGTTAGTCACATACATATATTACAAACCAATTCATTCAATACTTTTAGGGTTGTTTCTTAACAGGGTAGTGGTTTAAATATTACTGAACGTAACTGAAAAAAAATACATACTATATGTTTGGAATTTCCATTTCCTGTACCTAAGCAATTTAACAGTCAAACTCGTTAGTAAGAATAAACATATCATTTTTGTTTGCAATATTTTAAAATATTTCAAAATATTCTATTATTTATTTTATTCTTTAGGTATACTTTTAGGTAGCTATAATTGAAAAACTGACTTTTTATGAATCACATAAAATATGATACTTTTGATATAACTTTAATATTGTCACGGAATCCAATTTCATCTCCATAAACCTATACTATAATGTATTTTTGATGATTGTAAGTAGGATCTATGTAAATAAAAAAATATATTTATTAACTTATTCTCGTTTGTTATTTTTTTGCGAAATGACCTATCATAAACACGTGCTAAACAATCTTTCGAAATTCCTTTTATATAATTTTATCAAAACCAATGCACTTGGTTCAAATTATTTTTTTGTTTCCGACAAATTCGATTGAGTGTATACACGTGTCTACCTGTCATTGATGTCCTACTCGAACACTGTGTACACCCGGATGTATACAAAAAATTACCCTTAGTCCCTACGATGACAATGACATCCGCGATTCCCCTTTTATAACCCGGGACCGGTTTCCCGTCAATTGATTTTCAACCCGACACACCAATAAGTCCATCGATTTCACACGTACTCTACTGCTCTAGCATCCGAAATAAATCACGAATCCCACAACCCTCGATCTCTTTGACTGTAAGTGCGCATGAAACCTCGGATGTTTATGTATATGCACTGTAGATTTCACTGAATGGCACTTTTTTAATAACTCGTTTTATTTGCGTCACGCTTAGAATTTTTGGTTTCCAACAATATTTTACCACAAACTGAACGTAATTCAGACGACCAGTTTTTACCAACCAGTTCTTATACCTACCAATAAACTATAATATTAAATATAAATTCAAAATTGTAACTATAGTAGCTATAGTGAACAACCGGTCGTCTTAACTCGTATTTTGAATCCTTAAGATACCTATTAATGCATATTTTATAATACTTTTGGAACAAAAAACACCATCATTACCTATTTTATCTCACTATTTACGGTTTAGTAATATTTTATATGTACACGACAGAAATAATTAAATATCTGTAAATGTGTTGTCTGTTTAACCACATATTATAATATATATTTTACATGATACAAAATATAAATATGTTTTACTTAGATTATTTAAAATATTTTTTTTTACAGCGGGTAATATTATATAAATTATGAAACCAAAAGAATAAGTTGCGATGTAAAGTACTTACACATAATATTTCATGTGAACCCCAATTCAAGTTTACATTGAAATTGTCTGCATCGAGTTTAATTGAACATTTGCAACATTTGAACATGATATCCATTTTCATATACTTGGACGGGGTTCTCCGAGTAACGAAATCGTATACCGACTCGAAACTGTTCTATATTTTCGAATAACAAACACTTTTTTTTCTACAACGTTAGGTACTAACAAACACGCCGTAAATCGATTTTTGTATCCCTTTTGTGTACCTGCAAAGGGTTCTTTTTTGTCGGCCGGTGGGAACGCATTGCCTTATATGCAGATTGCAGATGCGTATACTACCCTTCCGTAAACCCTTCCGAGAATACATAAATTATATTTCACGCATGGATTAAAAAATTCAAAAAAATAATAATAACAATCGTGTAGAAGACGCAAAAATATTTCGCGAAATATAAATTATTGTCCATTAAAAAAAGGGTGCCTTTTTATACACAGCTAGTAAGCACATACGCTTTACGCTCCGCCTATCCTCTATGCCCGCATATTATAATGAACACCCTTTTCACTTATTTACATATAGGCTGCAATCAATTTTTTTCGCAGAGTATTAAATGCCATTTTAACGGATTAACGGTCGCTAAAACGAATAATTTTAGTTCTAATACCGACGATATGAATCAGCTATTAGAGTTAACCGTTCTCGTAATTTAATATTTAGGATATTGTCTGATTTACTGTTTTTACAGCATCATACTTCGCCGCTGTTAATGGTAGTTGTACAATTTGTATAAGTTTCTTTTCGTTTAAATAATAATTTACATTAATATTATTTTATGATTTTATTTATTTTTATCAAAAATTTTCTGGCAACAGTTCAGTCATTCGGTTCGGTAGTTTTATTTTTATATTAAACATGTAATTGTTTTCTGTTCAACGCAATAATAATAAATATGACAAGCTTGTAATACCTATTATTCTACCAATCATATACATGTCACCAACAAGAATCGTTATGCGATAATGTTGCTACGTCGCATTAGTTTAAGCCACGGTATGTACTCGTATATTATATACGTAATATCGATGTAAAAAAATATAAAAGTATATTCCGCGTTATACGGCCAATAAAAAACAACTATGTTGTATGAGAGAAAGGGGAAAATGTTCATCTCTACTTCCCTTCCATTGTATAACTGGAAATTCTATTTTCCTCTCAAAGGGATTTTCGTCCACCGAGATCAAACAGCATATCTTTTGTAAGATACACGAGAATATACGACCGACAAGAAAATGGAATTGAGCAGGGGGACGCGACAAGAAGAAAGAGGAAAAACCCTTTGCAACTTTTCCCACATATACATCCCTTCCACCGCATTTATTTAATATATACGCATTACGCCACAGCGAGAAGTTTGTGTATTTTTCGTATGTGTGTGCACTGTGCACATTGAATCAATACTTTCGCACGTGAGAGGTAAAAGGGTTAGGTTGTAGCGGAAAACACACTGTGGGGCTAAAGGAGAGAATAATAATATCCGTGAGTTATACAATTACAGGTGCGTCGTATGATATGCCTAGTACTGACTACAATCAGGTGCAATTAATTTCGACTCGTAGTAAATTTAGTGCAGTAATAAAAACTACAATATAGAAATAAGATAAAATCAAAAAACATTATACAAAAATATTGTATAATACAGTATTATTGATGTATAGGTAGTATAATCCTGTATAATTATATAAAATCATAGATCTAGATTAATTGATTCCAAACTCCTCTAAACAGTTAGAAACCAATCCGATATATAATAGGAACATACAAATTATGTGAAGCAATTATATATAATATAATTATATAGGTATACATACCTAATAAACATAAATTATTTCTTTTGTTGCTAAAATATCCACAAATCTTCACAGTATATTTAATATTTATAATATTTATAATATAGAATAATAATAGTCACTAATATAGCTTATACAAATTGTGTCACCGTCGATCGTTATAAACTTAAGAAATACCTACACTATGAAAAAATAATTTTACCGTTTTAACTCAAGATCATATTAAATACAACTAATAAAATATTTAAATATTGTAGGAGAAACATATATATATACAGCAGTCAATAGTCATAATATTGAAATATTTTTTAATAAATTGTACATAATGCGTTTTATTTATTTAATGCTAAATTTTTTTACAAAATAATTTCTTAGTTTGTGAATTTTGTATACTTTTCAATAACATACGTTAAATATTATGATATTATAAATATTTCTAGGTTTAAAAATAAAACTTTCATTATGTGTTTCACCAAACGTGTGTATATTATGTTATCTCCTACACTTATTCAAAAACAATTTTGAGAAATCTTTCTGTTCATAATTTTGTTGGCCTAAGCATTATTTATTCTTCATTTATTTCTTCACATATAAAATATGAGATACTTATGTACTTATATGATACATAATAAATTGAATAAGTGCAATTGTTGTTATTTTTATTAATTTTTACAAAATTTACTTATGACTTTCAAAAATATCTACCCCAACCACGTTTACATTTTCGGAATAAATTATACATATTCTTAGATACCTTAAGTTGTAAACGTATTGGTTTATAATTTTAGGTCTATAATTTTAGCTTTTATGATCTACTGAAGTTAGTTGTGTTTAGCAACCTATAGAACTGTTTTATTTAATATAATCGTGGTACGCTTTATTTCTCTGTGTTAATTATTTTAAGTTTACACATTACACTATTTCTAAACACTTTTTCTAAACAAATTTATTTTCTCTTCATCACTTTGATCTCTAATACCTAGTCGTTTAATTCACTCGCCATCGCTTCACATATACATATAAATCTTCAATGCTGTAACCAAATTTCAGTGATTGCTTCAGAAAATATCGACAACCCAGAGACCCGGCGGCGTAAGTTATATTATAATAATAATGGCGTCGCATATTAACCATATACATATAGGTGTGTGCGTATTTTTTTATATATATATATATATATATAATATATACGTACTTACATATAATATACAGGGTACAGGCGGTGTATGGCGTGTGTAAAGAACGTTTTTGCTTCGGCAACGCAATTTTGTGGTGCGGTAAAGCGGAAAAATAATAATATATACAATAAAAATAATACTAGGATGTGGCAGTGGTGGGTGGAGGGTAGAGAGATATAGGGAAAATATAGTGCGAGGAAAGAATGGAAAAGCCTAGACACAACGGCTCGTGTAGTTGTGTCACACGTGTTCATGACAGCTCACTTTCTACCCTGCGCCACGTCTTTCCACACCAGAGTTTTTTTTATTTTGATGTACACACAGTTGCACGACACGGTACAATATTTTATGGAATTCTTGAACGATTTTGGACGAAGGGGTTGGTTGGGGTGCGTATGTAATATATATATATATATATTATATCACGCGTATAAGTATATATATATACATACATTCTATAGTAATATTATTATACCAAGTCAGCCTTAATACTCTCCTCCCGACCGTCACCCTTCGTCACCCATCATTCATTCCCTCCTCCCATTCGTTTTCGTTCCTCAGAAAAACGAAAATACAGTGGAAATTCGTATACGTTTTATATTATATCCGACAAAGGTTAAAAGGGGTTTTTTCAGCTTTTGCGAGAAACGTGAGTAGAAGTTAACGGGCGTGTTCTATAGCTAGAATCCATTTTGTCGTTGAACGATGTTGCGACAAAAAATGCTCCAGCAAGATAAAATTTGTTCAAATAGATTTATTCATTTGATATAAGATTTGTTTTTTATTTGATATTTAAAAAAAAAATAATTTTACAATGTTCGGTAGTGTTGTAATTAAAAACCTAATTAGTACTCTAAACAATAATCTATACTGCAGTAATTTGTAATTGTTTGTATTTGTTTAACATTACTATAGTTTAAGCATTAAATCGAATAGTTGACCAGCATAATTTTACAAAATCACATAATAAATATAAAATGTTAATGTTTAACATACTGATTTTTATGATGTGTACTTTATATATTTATACCTATTAGAACATTAAGTAGGCACATATCATATTCACAATTATATATATTAGAATAATAATATATAATAATTTAATAATAATAATAATAATAATTTATCAACTTACATTTACTCGGATATTATAAGTTATAATATTCTTCCCTAAATGATAAGAAAAACATATTTCAAAATTAATATTTGAAAATTGAAAAATATATTTACCTCTAGGTACCTATTAAATACGATTTAATTTGATGTTTCTCCTCTTGTGATGTGTTCCCTTGCCACTGGCTAAAAAAATGTCTCTAAGATTTGTATTTATTACGTTATAAAAGCGGTACAACGTATAAAAAAACATGGACATTCCATTTTAACTTTTTTCATGTTATAAAATATTTCTTCATAAAGGTAAAGATAATTTTAATTTATCACAATAAGTTAATGAATATACACATCGGGAAATCGGCTGAAATAATTTCTAAAACTAGAAAATTGTTAACACATGTTATTGAATCGTCAGTTTATCAGGGTTTATACAGATAGATCGTGCTATATTAATTGTGGTAACTGTGATATGTGACATGTGCGTGATGTACTTCATATAATAATATGTATTTTATTTAGAACAAATATATATTCGATTCATTTTATAGTACGACCAATTATATTATTATATTTCACCGTTCGTATATGAACGTGCGTTTACGTTGCATTTCACTCTATATACTTCTCAATTCTCTCTCTATCTCTATCTATGTCTATCTCTCTGTGTATTATATGATATATATGTGTGTGTGTGTGTGTGTGTGTGTGCATACATAATATATCTCTATATATCGTTTAATAAAATTCCGTATGTGCGACATGTTCTGAGCGCAAGTGCAAAATGAAAATAATATTCCGTCCACGGCCCCGTGTTCGACAGCAGTTACGCACCGCCACCCTATAGTCGTTTTTTTTATTATTATATATACAACACGCAGCGGCACGAAAAAATAAAATCGTGTATAAGAAGAACGTCGGAAATAGTAGGGTTACGCCGGGAGTGGCGGAGGTGGTGCGCATAGAATAGGACGCGAGGAACCGTACATATATAGTAGTGCGGCGGCGGTAGGAAAAACGCGTCCTTTTTATGTTATGCCGAGTACGGGACCGGAATAAAATGAAAAAGCGAACTTGCAATAATATAAAAAAAAACCCTGAGGTAACACACACACACACACACACACACATACACATGTGGTTCGTCTTGCTCGCGGGTGAGAGCGGTGAAGATGGCGAGAGGAAAGGGTATACAGCAGCAGTAGAGGAAAAAGATAGGTTATCGTGAGAGAGAAGCTTTTCGTCTTGCACACACTTGCACACGTGTCCTATATACACAACTACACGAGGGAATAGAGAGAGGCTGACAGAGTGATGGAGAACGGTAAGGGGATACAGTATAGAGAAAGAGAGAAATGTAACTTGCACGTAGGTGTATATAGATATATATATATGTATATGTATACATATACATCGTATACTTATAATATATACGTACAGTGCTCGTGTCTATAAATAAAAGAAAAGGAGACGTGGTATAGGAAGAGACGAAAAAAATGAGGGAATTTGAGAACATATATGGAACTACAAACGCGCGCGCGCGCGCGCGCCCGACCGCCCGCCCGCCCTGCAGCAACTGCTCTCCTCCGTCCGCCCGTTTGCCACCGAACCCATGAAAAAAGGGAGTTTTTACGACCGTTCTCTTTTCTATATCTGCGAAAACATGCAGAAAATCTACCCTCTATCGCTTACCCACTTATGTGTCTCGCTCGTACGTCAATATAAAGAGGAAAATGTATATCCGTATACATATTATATACACACACTATTACACATATATGTATATTGTACATATATATATATGTTTAGGCACACACACGCATAAATACGCGTCCTCTGAGTGCATATAATATATCCTCTGTGCACGCGCGTGGGTATCACATTTTTATGCTAAAAAATAGAAAGGAAAATATGAAACACACAAAAAAAAATAATAATAATAATAATCATAACCCTTTTATGGAAAATATTATCAAATTGGCAATATAACTCTACTCGGCGGCAGCGTTTTAAATAAAAAATCACTGTTCTGTATACTAATATAAATAAAAAAAGGCTGCTGCCTCTATATAAAAGGCGTATATATATTATTATTTTACGTACATAATTTAGTTGCTAACTGCAGTTCAGCAGTTATATCAAAATATATTTCGTATAATATTATGTACAATATATGTATGCATATATATATTAATATTATCGTCTCGATGGAAACGTTTTAGAAAATTAAAAAAAAACCAACGAATGCAATTTTTGTCTTTCTGCCTCAAATAAGTTTTAAAACGCATTTATACAAATTGCTCTTTAAATGGTACTTCCAGGTTTTATTTTAAAATTCCTTCTCGTTAAAAAAAACTTAGTATTGTATTCTTGCATACTATATTTTTAACTTAAACTACTTTTTCAATTACAAATGTACAGTTAAGTTATTTGCAACAAATTATACCCAACTATGAATTATATGATTTACATGTCAAGAGAAACATTTTATACTACATTCAAGTATAATTTTCGCCACAAATTCTTTTTTTTCGCGATGTTTCTGCAACATTACATAAACGTTTTAAATTATATTTAATACATTTATAGTATACATATTAAACAACACCTATTTAATAAATGTGACGTATAATATATTATAAGTAAATATATGACTATCGTTGTTAAACGTGTTAAACAATCGATCAAAGATAATTTGCCAAAACGCGAAAACAGAATTCAAAGTGCCGGAAATGTAGAGAACGGAATATTATGTTTAGTTCGTTTATGGGGTGAGTGGCGCGTAATTCATTAGATTTCTCATTTTCTAACAAATTAACTTCTCCTTTGATCGCTGTGGTGACGGCAAGGTGTGTGCAGCGGCTGCGGTAACGATAAGGACCGTAAAGACATTATTATAACCGCCGTTTAACGACGGTGCCTCTAAATAATAAACAACAAACGCAGGGGAATTAAACATTTGTCAAGACCGTGTGTTTTGCATATTATTACGTATTACCCCGTGTGTATATTATGTATATAAATATACTATATTTTATGTGTACGTATAATTTTTGTTTTATTTGCTGTCTACAAGGCCAATGGGTTAAATGGACCATGTTTTTTCGGTTAAAAAAAAATAGCAATAATAACGACCTTGCAGAGAGTCAAAACCCCTCAAAAAATCTGCATTTTAGCGAGCATTGTATATTATACGCATGTATGTAATGTTTACGGTAATTCTATTATGTAATACTGGCCATGCGTGATGATGGTTGCCAATTCGGTTTTGCGATTTTTAAATAATGTGAACTTCTACCCCTTACACCACATAACGCAACACTCGCCATACAGACCTGCAACACAATATTTTATATTTTCGTGTCAAAAAAAACAACCCATCTGCGTTAGATATGCATATATGACTCCTCTCGGCGCGCATAAGTTTACAGCTCCGATAAGCGAACAAAAACGAAAAGTTTTTCAAAAGACGCCTTCGCGATAAGGAGTCACAAGTTTTTGTGCTTTGAAATAGCGCCAAAAAAACAACTTGATTACCTTCGTGAAAATATCGTTTAATGGGTCAAGTTGACTAGGTTTCGACGTTTGAGTGGTGTAATAAATCGTCTGGTTTCGTATCTACCTATATAGTGTATAGGTATTACTTGATAAAATAGATAAAATTATATTAAATTATTATCATGACAGGTCTTTTTCAAATAGCTTTTGGAATCACTTAAACATTAATTAAACAGAGGAAAGTTGCTAAAAAAAATACATATCCAGGTATCCGAAAAAACTGGGTACACACTATAACTCAGTTACCTACATTACTCAGTACCCTATATATATTTTAGAATTCTGTCTGAGATTGATGATCCA
Organism: Metopolophium dirhodum; assembly: GCF_019925205.1. Classification (NCBI taxonomy): domain Eukaryota; kingdom Metazoa; phylum Arthropoda; class Insecta; order Hemiptera; family Aphididae; genus Metopolophium; species Metopolophium dirhodum. The sequence goes on from NC_083568.1 coordinate 11,473,205, forward strand.
ATAGTCTAGTTTCATGTCCCACAAACAAAATTCAAAAATATGTATAGAGTACTGATTAACATGGGTAATTTAATTATATAGTGTATCTTGTTTTCGCGGACATAGGTATAATATATAATACATTAATACAGGAGTAGTTTTTTTTTAAATATCGTACTCAGTAAAATATGTATGGATACATTTATCTAAAATTAAAACATTATCTAATTGCAGAAGAAATAATCTATACTGACGTTCAAGGGACTAGGAATAATAGTTCTTAACTCATACTTCGATTGAATGTTTCAATTTTTAAATCTATTTGCAATACTTTTATTATAAATAACGACTAAACATAGATTATCAGTTTCTTCTGTGCTTACGTAGATACGATAATACCTCTATAATACTTATGTAACTATAAAGAACACGTAGGCAACGTTATCAAAAATCTTCGTAACGCATTAAACTTTCATTTTACGCTTATGTATGCCATAAAATGTAATATTTTGTATAATACTTTCCGCTTTTCAAGCTAAATCAATAAAATAACGTTGTTATTTTTATAGCACTGTAGTAATACATATTTTAACAATGTCTATAATGGTATACATAGCTTGCTCAAAACATATAAGTGATAAGCCGTGTTGATCAAATTCGATTGGATAAGTATTTCACTTTTTCCAAAAATTCTTCTAAAAAATAATGTACGTTATTCGCCTTAAAAAAAAAAATAATATTGTACTTTAATTTTTATTGTAACTATAATATTTATTTTATATAACATTTCATTCTGGGAGGCCTATATAATAATATTAGGTACACAATATGTACATTATAATATGGTTCTTTAAAACCGTTGTCGAGTGGGCTATTTTTCGTTTCAGAAGAAAGTAAATCTTCCCTACTAAATATAAAATGCGGTGGTTCACATGCAAATGCACATCCGGTTATTAATCGACGAGGTGAGGTTGGGGAAGACAATGCAGGTGTTTGATGACGAAGCCCAAACGGTCTCTCTAGAGAACCCTTTCTTGTTATTTACGCGCTGGGCAGATGGTGACGAGCATTATAGAAAATAAAGAAGATAATTACAATCTACTACCGCTACTCGTTTAACATTTTTTTTATTTTTATTTTCTTCTTTTGAAACCCCAAAGACCTTTTATTATCTATTTATATTTTTTTCTGTTGTTTTTTTTCACTGAATAATAAATAATAATAAACAGATCCAGTATATATTATAATTTATAATCCGATGGGCGTATAACTAAAACAAAAAACTAGTCTTTTTTTTTGTTATTAACTATTTATTATTTATTATCATGTCTATACGTGTAGAAGACAAAAAGACAAAATAATAAATAGATATGCATAACATTTACTAAAAACGAGTTCATTTGTAATCAAAAATTAGTCACATTCCAAAAATAGTTTTAAGTAGAGAATACGATTCTAGATTTTGTTGAAAATGAATGTTTACTTACATATTTAAATATTTTCATAGTGTCCTGTTTTTGTTGTTCATTCCCATTCTCTAGAAAAATACTGACAATTTAGAATTTAGATAGACGGCAGCATTTATCTGTACGCTGGGCTCATAAAAACATGTTGAGCTTTCTCACTATAGTTTACTACCATGATTAGTGTTTATTGAAGATACAAAGTGACGAGATGACATCTTAAAACCAAATTAAAAAATACAAAAATTAATTAATGTCCATTCCTTATTCCCAATAATCTAAAACGGCATAAAGCATTGTTGAAGCGTCAAATTTTGTTTTTATCGTATTTTCTTGTGTAAAATTAACCTAATTTATGAATTCTAAGTTAGATATATCATTAATTCCAAATAGTTAATTTTTCATATATATATTTTACTAGCGAATCTCGTCTAATCTATACACAAACATTCATTTTTATCTATACTAATATATAAAGTGAATAATTATAATCGTTAATTACTCCACTAAAACGCAACATTTTTGAAAATCTTTTCTTATTGCACGGTGAAAATAATATGAGAAGAACCTCTATTTCAAATTTCAAGTCCGTTCATTGAGTAGTTTTTGAGATACAGCGATCATAGATAACTAATTATTGACTAACATTATCGGACTTTATTTATGCCTAAAATCTGCTCCGTGATATCCTCTTTCATTTAAAAAAAACTGCATGACAATTGGATAAGAAGTTTCGAAGCCAAACCGTAACAAAGATTTCCTCTTTTGCTTGATTTCAGTTTTATATATATAGATTTGCTTACTATGATATATAATATACACGTTATTTAATAAACATAATATGCGCATCATAATATAATAATTATTGCCATGGTAACCGTCAATGTTTTTTTAAATCATATCGTACCACTAACGACTAGAGTTCCAAAACATCATGACAATAACACATTTCAATGTGCATTCATTTATCATCCGGTATTCCGGTTTACATTTAATACGTTTTTACACGCTTGTGCAAAAATTAATGGACGGTAAAATAAACATTTCAATTTAGTGAACAATATATAATCACTTAAAATCGTCATCGCTCAATGTAATTACGTTTTGCGTTTGGCATACACAACTCATACGAACAGGGCAAAAATATTTAGTATTTACACTATAAACTTATAATTTATAAAATTATACGAAGGTTTCACGTTCATCTATTTAATATTATTGATAATATTTGTAATGTAAAGAATATAACTTAATAGGTTTATTCAATTAATTTACTTACTGCATTCAAAATTTAAAATACACATTTTACAATGAATAAAACTGGATAACTGATACATTATAATAATAATCAATGTAACACATGCATTATTTTTAAATAATACTTATGGCTATTCAGTACCTAGTACCTTCTCGTCTTACCAATATTGTAAATAATCATAGACCATATAATAATATGTACAATGTCTTTATTGTCTTAAATCTCCATATCATAATTCTAATTTTCCGCTCATAAATGTATAGATAATTTTTTCCTTCCTGAATATTTAGTATTATAATTTATGTATTGAATTATCTGATATGCGTATTATATTTTAAATTTCAGATTAATAACATTTAAACAAAAAGAAAAAAACCATTTTGGCGTTGGAAGTTATTGGTTTACATCAACATTTTTTGGTAAGCATAATCATCTATTTTATTTCATACGAAGTATACAAACTACAACTAACAATAGAAATCACAACATTTATAATTCATAAATCCTCATTAACATAAAATAGTATAGTATATGTAAAGTTGATTAGGTGTAACTACTGAAATCGCCGTTGTAGTTTTGTATCAAAACGCATGCATTTAAATATACCAACCTACCTAGAACCTATTAAAGCTTATTTTGTCAGTATATCTTTAAATTGCAATTGTAAATTTGTACAATTAGAATGCACATAATATAGTACATCGCATCATGTGACGTATGATTAACGACGTGACAATTAACATTAGGCTTCTGTTTGCTGTATAAAAGACCGATTAGTACCTACTACAATTTTAGTAATACATTTGTGATACATTGTTCGTGCGTATACAATACGAGTTGTCAACAGTATGTCACATCATAACATTTATAACACTAAATATATAATGGTACACAGTACACAATTCGATCATTTACACGACCACGATACGTATATTATGCCTCCTACTCTCAGCCCCTAATCATATATATATATTATACATATTTCACAATAATCTTTTCAGACTTTGGACGCGTATTTATATTGGTCCATATAATGTTAATGTGTAAGGTTAATATGTATACCTAATATTAATGTTATATACGTATTTATTCCTAGACATGAAATTACCCAGACCTAAATGAGTTCAATCGTTCAAATTTAAAAATGAATAAATTAAGCTCATATTTAGTTTAAATCAATAGATCAGTAGAACCAAATAAATTTGAACTTTATTGTTGAAGTTAATTTTGCTTCCCTAAAAAAATGTTTTATTTTGCTATTAACTATAATAATGATTATAAATTAGTTAACATTTTAACAGAGTTCAGACACAAAAATAAATTTAAAAAAACACACATCATTGTTAAATCAATACATTCATCGCTCCACTCAAAATCTAAAATATTAATTACAATTTTTATTTAAAATTGGATAATTGGAATATAAGTTTTTGAAGATGCAAACTAAGTGACTGGTGTTCTGGGGCCCAATGGACATTTGATCCAGTTTAGGTGGGTACGTTTGTTAGAACAATAAATTGTGGTGTTTATTGAAGATGCTAATTTTTTTTTTAATAATAAATTTACTAGTACATATAGAAAAATGAACGATTTTATAGACGCAGGTTAGTTTTATGCTCATGAAAATATATTAGTTTTTTAAATGAACTTTCCGAAGTCTGATAGTATAGCTTATTTATACCAACTGGCAACTGCACCACGTATGAAAACGTACCTATGCAAGTCGCTATAATTCGACTGTGCGAGCTTAAAATGTAACTTTTAGTTTTTTGTCCGTGAATACATTTTTGAATAAATCATAAACGCATATCGTATATAACTAATGCCGAAAAAAAAAATCCGTCTTTCAAAATTATTACGTATATCTACGACGACGGAGAAAGCGGGAGAGTGTGCACTGTGCATTATATTATTATAATAATAATAATATATAATATATACCAGGAAAATAGGCGCACGCCATTGTCAAAGTTTACGACCGCTCGTACACCCCAGCATTCAATTTTCCCAAGCTCAAAGCGCGTACGTTCATGCGTGTGTATGTGTGTATGTGTGTGTGTGTGTGTCGCCTACTAACGATGGACGCGCGACAATGTCGTACTCTAACGAACCTGCAGCAGCAGCAGCCGAGGGATACGAATATATAATATATATATAAAAAAAATAAAATTCGCGACTAGAGGGAAATGCCGTGACGAGAATAATATGTCGTTTCCCTCGTTATTTTCCATTCGAAAAGCATCATACATAATACATATATATGTACACACACACACACGTATACGTATACGCGACGGTATAACAATATTAACAATAATAATAATAATAATAATAATAATAATAATAATAATCCTTGCACACATATACGATTATATACACGCAAGTATATTATAGTAAGGTTCTTGTATTATTATACTACGACGACGACGATCGATTGTGTCAGAAATCTTCTCATATACGATGATATTATTATATGATACATAATATTATATAAGTACATATATGCATATTGTTACCGGGTACATTACGGCGTTTACTCGTGACAAGGAGATCGTTTTTAATCGCATTTATAAAGTACCTATATATAGTTATGTCTTCATGTAGTTACGACTCGTTGCTGAGGACGTAAAATGTTCAGTTCATTTATAGGTCGGATTCCGATATTTTTCGTGTAATATATACAATATTATACACTAGCTATTAGTCCCCATACCTCACTCGTACCATAATACCTGCAGTACGTATCTATTTATCGTATAATGTATACTCACTCGTATACACACGACTCCTACAGTCCTACCGTAAAGTAGAGTGATTACCTACTTTCCGACTTTTTTATTTATGTTGATTAAATGTATTTTTCTCGATCAAAAATTATGTAAATTGAATGCATGGTTGCTCATTAGTTTATCCTACAGCAATTATAAAAATACTGAAAGTAGGTATATAACCACTCTGCAAGAAACCTCCATCAGAGTTGACGATCAGAGCATTTTTTCTACTAACACATAAACAAAAAAAACACACATGACTGTTTTATTTATAAAAAATGTTTTATTTTTCTATTAATTATAATAGGTAATGATTATAAATTAGTTAACATTTTAACAGAGTTCAGACACAAAAATAAATTTAAAAAAAACACACATCATTGTTAAATCAATACATTCATCGCTACGCTCAAAATCTAACATCAAAAATACACTGTTATTAATCGAGTGAATTCTGAAGAAGTAACTTTATTGTAGGTATTCTATATTGTGGGTAAAGTATATTGCGTGGTGTATTTTGTGTGATGATAAGTTTTTTTTAAAACTGCACACGTACGATATCGACCAATGGACAGACGTCCCCAAAATATAATTTAATATCGATTCGGTCTACCGGACCTCGTCCAAAATGGCCAACCCTCTTCGACAGTCGCCCTATACAATATACGCTCATTGAACTGCTGCTATATTATGTATAATACATACGGCAAACCCACGAAACGCTAAAAAAAAACTGGGAATACACAATGGATATATTATAGGAGAAAAAAGGAATATTATAATAGAACAAGTAAAAACGATCGTCGTCAGCAGTAATGGTTGTTACCAAGAAACGAAAAAAATTCAATATTATATAGGTACTATTATACACGTGTATACGAGATCATATAAGTCAGTGATTTGGTGTCGTAGGTAAACGTGATTTTTCACATCGGCCTGGAAATAACATTGTATTAAATCTCCTAAATATAATTCATTTTATATAATATATATTGTAATATTATACATTTATACATAGGTAGATAACTTGCGCGCAACGTTATTTTTGATAAGAATGTAATATTATATTCCCAATTGTAATAAAACACGTGTGCTTAAAAAAAATTAAAAAAATACTTAGTCTTTGTAACGGTCGATTTCGTAAAAAAAACTCATTTGTACACGTACGGGCGTACATGTTTATGTAAATCACTCTTTCGATAGATGCATATTATCATATTATTAATATTACGTGTCAATATATAACATGCTTACCCGAGTTAAAACCGTAATCAAAGAGTCTTTGATCGCGATTACAACATTATTTATCTAAATCGTAGTATTTTATTGTGATTTGTGACCACGTCGTATTTTAAATAACTATTTTTTTTTGTAGACACGATAGTGGAAAATAATTTGTACAGCATTTCACTTTTTTTGTTGTAGGGAACTAAGATATACATTAGATATTTAGATTCTCGTGATTAATTCGTGGTACGAGCATCGAGCGAAGTAAAACTACGCCGACAATACGTTATATTATGTACTTATGGATAGAATAAATAAATGGCATCAACAAAGTGAAAATCTCTAATATTTCTTCAAACGATATCTATAAAGTAGATTCTTGAGTTCCTTTTAACGAATATTTTATACTATCTATACGACGAAATTGAAGGATATAAAATATTTCTGAGATATTATCCAATGTACTAAGTAGGTACTTACTAAAACATTACAATTTGTTGTTGGAAATAATCGATTATAATAGTAAATTTATAAATAAATAAACCGAGATAGGTACGATATACAATAATATTATAATAACTGACAGTCAAAACAACCAAAATTTGTTTTTGAACTAATATTACTTATGAGTTATTAGGAATCATACAATTTGATATTGATTGTTTTTTGTCTTATCTTAACATTTATTCTTGTCATAAACCGTCAATAATACGACCCGTAAACTGTGTGGTCATTATAGATAAAATATTTGTCTTATTTCATAAAAATAAACGTTATTAGGTACATCTAAATGGTCAATATAAGAACGTCATAACGGCCGATAAAACTTAGGATATATATTGTGTAACTAATAGCCGTTGTCGCCGATGTTTTGTTTTAAATCAATAAAAAAATAAAATAAATATATAGTGCAACATAGGAGTCTTGCAGGGACCTTTAATTTATGTCATTAAACCCAGTATTTATTTATTCTTCGAGAAGATAATGGGCCCCATTGAATATGTCACTACAACCAGTGTCATTATAAATGATTTCTACTGTATTATAATTCCTATTGACTATTTTATCTATTTATTTATTTATTGTTACACTCGTTTGATGTACTCAAACGGACAACTACAATTCTTTAGCAATTATTTAACGTTGTCCTCGTTTAATGTTTAAATATATAGGTAGTGGTATTCTTTCAAAGTATATAAATATTCTTAAACAAAAATAAAACACTTTAGACTTAAAGTTAGGGACATTGCACCACAACGGCTGCTGACTTGGTTTATTATTTCTCGCGTGGAAATAATATATATGTACATAAAAATATATTTAAGCACGTTATAAAGTGAAAACTTTTATTGTCAGTATTTTTCCTGGACGTTTTTATACGGTGGTTTTGCAACGCACGCGTCTCGTGTACACTTTATGTCTAAGTACATTATACACGCATTCTAGCAAAAAGACTCTTAGCGGTCGTGGAAAGGATGACTACGGTCTACGGTGAGCAGTGGTAGTAGGTATATATTGTATATACGCATATTCCAAAGGTATATTATACAGAATAATAACATGACATTTAAATAATATAATATAAGACAACCGTAATATTTCAGACATGATATATATTATATATTATACTCGGTAGACCGCATAAATATATATATATATATAATGTGCATGGGTATCTGGTTACTATATGCGCGCGTAATATACATGTATGTACATAAAGTGTAAGTGTACCACATATACCATGCATATAATATGTATACCTGTAACCGGTGACGTTTCCCCGCAGGAAACCTTTTTCGAATATTATATAATAAAAATAACTGAGTGAACGTCTACATACACGATCACGTGACAGTGTCAAAGTATACATCCGAGTGTCTATATATTTAAACTATATAAATGGAAACATCCCTCGAGGAGAGTATACTATACAGTATATAAAATATATATGTATATATATGAGGTATAATAGGTATATAATATAATACAACCATACAGGTAATAGATATTAAGATATAATATGTATACGAATGTAAGACACGTTGACTGTAAACGTGCAAGTATATTATTATGTTTGTAAATCGCTAAACGGTGCGTTAGCAAAAAAAGTGGCTACCTATATATTATATAGTATATTATACTATATATACTACATTATATATAGAAATATATACAATATACGTATATTATATTATGTTATTCGCACAATCGCACATGAATCTTAAAATTAAAATACGCGAGACCCGTCGTTTCCAGAGACGATACAGCTGTTATATAACTAACCATTTTTCTTCGATAACACTGCACCCGTGTACGTTAAAAAATACGATTTTTGAAGAAAAAACATATTACATATTATTATTATTATGTAAAATGATTATGTGTTTAAGTATATACTGTAGCTACATGATAAAATAATTAAAACAGAAAAAATCTTTTGCACAAGGACACCGGTGAGGTGAATAGAAATAAAACAGCATTTCATTATTTTTTTTTTCGAAATATAATATTTTTTTTATGATCACAGCGGCGCTCACGTCATAACCCTTTCCCCGCGGGCCGGCTGATCGGTTTTTTTCTCACCCCTGCAGTATATACGATGATTTGTGTGCGTGTAAGTGTGTGTGTGTGTGTGCGTGCATGCCATCTGCATAAAAACGTGTATATTTATACGTATAATATTATATATACGCATATCGCGGGGTGGTTCCTTAACGATGTTCCTTTTATGCGGCCAGACGGACCAAACAGACAGCCCATTAATTCTGACTCGGATGCCCCGCACACGTTTGTGTGTGCGTGTGTATGTGTGTTGTGTATAGGTATATTATATAAATTCATATAACAATATAACGGTTAAAAAAATTATGTATACCCAACACCTTGTTTTCACGTTAAATGACTATTCACGCCTACCGCGACCTAGTGTTTATTATTATTATTATTATTATTAGGTCTCTTTTGATGTGCACGCTGCTGTGTGTGTGTTTGGCCTAGAACAATTTTTTTAACCGTATCATTATTATGTTTTATTACGCGCGTAGTATGTCGAAACCTGCAGCATACACAATATAATCAAACCCTTTTTACGGGCGAGCACATCTATCTCTCTCTCTCTCTCTCTCTCTCTCGCGCGCGCTCTGTTTAAAGTATGTATGTATTATAACAATAACAATAATAATGATGATGATAATAACGATGGGCGATAACGTGTTGTGCAATGTTCGTAGATATAATACGTGTATATAGTGCATATAATATAGTACATTGTACAGTGTAGTTAATAATATGTTTTATTTTAAATTTGGACGTCTTTAGTGCAATCTACCTGTCGGCTAGTCCGGCGCTACAGGTATATTTCATCATCATTAGGTGCCTACTGCCTATATCCCGAACAAAGACGATTCAGCTTGCACTCGTCTTATTATATTGAATTATTATTGTACGACTTAAAAGTGTTTTCAAAATATCGAGGGCTCGATGGGCTACGAGCGAGTAAGTGAGTACAATATATAGATATGACAAGATCGCAACCGTATACAATATTGTATAAATCCGCTTTTGTACTAAGTAGGTATATTACAGAAATATGTGTCATGTCGAAATGAAAACAGTAAATATTTATCAGTGGTTAAATGTTTTAATCGTATTTCGTTTTATAATGTTATATATTATATAATAGGTACTGTATATACATTTTGTCCGTAATACACTATAATAGTATACGTATATCCAATATGATTTATGCTATATAATATAGGTCTATATGTATACGAATATATTATACACGTGAAATTATTTCACCCCATCGATTCCTGCAACGGGATGAAATACGCATCCTCCTATATGTATACTATACAGGCTATCATGTCTTATTGCAGACGTTATCTCTTAACACTTGAAACACATCACCGCACGTCATATACATACGCGATACGTTCGAGTACATTATTCACATGCACGTATAACGATCATATTTGGTCGTTGACCTACTATATATTGTATACTCGTGTACACAATATGTAAGCTATATAGCAGAGGTAACCCTTTTCAGTAGTTATAGCTGGATGTATATGGACGATGTATACAGCGCAGTATTATAATTAGCTACATATTGAATCCCTGGGGTAGAGTTGGCGGTGTACACGATGCATGTATATATAGGAAATAGGTACACGCGTGAATGTATAGGAGGAGAATGCCTTGCGGTACATATATTATAATGTGCACGAACGATGGGCAGGTGAGACGACGGAATGAATTATCGCGGTAGAGAGGGCTTTCAAAACGACGCACGTGGGGCTGAGTTTTATGAAACGCGTTTTCTTCGATTTTTTTATTTTGCTCTCTGGATACTGTTACAAATATTATGTATAATAGCATTCCAAATAATGCGTTTATCCGTATATATTGCATATTATATATATAGGTATATATTATTATATAATAATAATATGTTATATTGTACTTGTACGAATTGTATAGGCGCATGCGTCTTATATGTATACAAGTGCACAATGTGCAAAAATATTATATATTTTACACTTTCTGCAGAGTCGTCCTCGTCAGATTGATTCGCAATCGGGCTATACTTTTTAAAATTATTATCTATACAAACATAATATCCGCTTTGCTGCAGCTGAAGGTATATTATTATGAGTGCCACGTGAATCGTATAAAGTCGTGTGTAGAGTTTTCGTACGAGTTCCGTGTACCTATATATGTTACCATGGAAGTAACTATGTATACTATATTACTATGTCTATGTACCGCTGTCGGTTTTCTATAAACATAATATAACATAATATTATATTATACGCGCGTGTATAGGACATTATCGTGGTGACATTTGTGGGCGGTGTTTATAATTTTTTTATTATTCGTAGTTTGTACACACTATATATAATATTACATGGTATAAAAAATAGTGCGTGCCACGCGCGTTGACCAAAATTGCGGCCGAGGCTTTATAAATATATAATAATAGTAACAATAATACACGTATTATACCTATATCAGCTCGGGTAAAATGCACACAATGTAATTATGTATTATTACGAACATATTATTCCGCTAGCCCCCATATTTATTACCTATATTCTCAGACACACGCACGATGTATATAGATACAATATATATAGGTGTGTGTGTGTGTGTGTGTGGGTGTGGGTGGATGGGTGTGACGCGTGTGCACAATTATTGACAGGTCCCTGTCAGCTCAATCCATTAGTCTTCGCTCGCGCACACCATCGCATACACGCGCATAAATTGTATTAACTTTCCATTCGAGCAAACGCAATCCCATTAATGTCGTCGTACTTTTGACGCACCACCGCCGCGATGTGGCCAAAAATACTATAGTAAATAATAGTAACAATATATATATGCCTGTTCGTAGGTATGTGTACCTGTTTTACCCGATGTCGATATACAGATTGCACTATTTCACTATTTATAGGTAGGTACATTGTATACTATATACTCATAACATACGGTGTATTCCCATAGTAGGGTTTACTTTTCCGGTGCCCGACTTTTCACTATATACAGGAATGCTTCACGTCTACCAGCATCCCACCATTCCTTACCAAAAATGTGACCGTGTTGCAAAAATAATTTTATAACTTTTTTTTTCTCGTGTTACGTTGACGTGGTAAGTCAACGGCCAGATAATAAAAATAAATAACTATAGCGGTGTAAAACAAAACAAAATAGAGCAATATTTGGTTGTTGTACCTAAATCATGTATAAAAGTATAGAATTGTTATCAACTGAAATTATAACTTTTATTGTTCCTTCAAATTGACCATAAAATAGTTAGTTTCTTCTGAGTTACTTAGTATATACTTACCTATAATCTGTTTAATCGCGTGTATAGTCTCCGTTTACACCACACCGTTTATATTAATTTATGATAGTTATAAATTATGTTTAAAAATATATTTTTTTATATTAATAATAATGTATTTATTTCGTACTTAGTCGATAAATTCCATTTGTTAGTTATTGCTAGATAACAATCGTGATTTCAACTTATAGTGAATTAATTATGAATGTTTTTTAAACAGTCTATCAATTTATATGTAAGAGTTCAAATAACATAAGTGTTAACAGTTTTTAGTATAGATTGTAAAAAAAAAACAAGTACAAAATAAATAACGAGTGTCGAGTAACAATCCAACCATCAACCGTATATTGGTGCTAATACACGAAATAATATTTAAATATTTTGTACGTAAATTAAACAGTTTATACAGGGTGATATATTTAAGTGTCTTCAGTTCTATAGGTGCTCGTTATTTAAAAAAGTTTTACATTTTTTTTATCATTGCAAAACAACATTTATGAAAAAGTTTAAGTAAAAACACTTAAAAATTATAACAATAAAAATGTAGTTTTGCAATCAAATTATATAGAAACATATTTTATAGAAGTTAAAACTTTTCATATAATTATAATGAGTGTAGATTCTTAAATGGATCACCTTGTAATGCTTGTATAATATGATATTGGAGATTAAGTTTTCATATGCATTTATTATTTTTATATTCAAATGCAATCGTTTTAAGTATACCCTTCAAATGATTAAATTTGTTTCATCGCCAGCATTATATTATAATGGATACATTTATTACCCTAATCGATTTATTGTTATCGAATATCGAGTATATAATAAGTATAATAACATATCGATAGTCATAATATCTTTTGGCGATTAGCAAACCTACCCACTAAATATGAATAATTGGTTGTAATTATTTTCAACTATATAATAGCACGCTGTATACCCAACTAAGTATATTATGATAAACCATTGCAATATTGCAATATTTTTAAAAACATATAGTAATAATATTATTTCCGCTGTTCCAATAAAGTTATATAGGTTGGTAGGTACATACGTATCATTATTATTATTGTATCACAGAACACTGTCATAACAAAAACACTAAAAACTTGAATCTTTATTAATATGTATTATTATTTTTCATTTATTAACAGGCTTGGTGCCAAATTCCCAATCGAATAGCATGTAATACAACACATCTTAACACGATTTGTATTTAAATATTATAATATTATGCACAATAGTCATGCAAATTTCTTATTAAAATAATAATATAATATCGTAACCGAAAATATTATCTTAAAACCACATGTAGGTACCTATATAATTTAATTAGGTACATCGAAACATTTGAAACTAAAAAGTAATAACTTAATAGTTGTTAATAATAATGTATTATACCTTACAGCTGGTATCTTCATATTATAACTTATATATAATATTTATCATGTAATACAATTTATATTATTATTATTTAAACTATGCCCTGTGAAATAAGTACATAATATTATATTAATATACCATTATTCACGTTTTAAAAGATAAATTTATTATTACACTTATGCAGTTCCCAGTCCAATACACAACGACATCTGTCGGTCGGTTTAGATAACTAAGCGTGTGAGTAGGGTACTCGTTTTTTATTTTCCTGTACATATTCCATAAATTATTTTACTTTACATAACAATAATGAATATTCTATTGTACGGCGGAATCCGTGATTTCACTTAATACGTTAATATAATTCACTGACTAGTTTTAAAAACCAATCTGTCGTCACGGCCGTCAATAATATGATCAATCAAAATGGCTAGACAGTTGTAGACGCCCACTGATCGGGTACCTACTATGCTTATGCAGTACACGGTGTATAGTTTTTTGTAAGTAATTTGTTTAATTGTGTTGTAGGTACTGAAATATTTTGAGAAACGAATTATAAAAGAATTTTATGATTTCTGTACGTATTTCGGTTATTTTCAATGGATATCGATTTAAACTGAACTGCGAAAAAACCTACAAAAAATATAGGTACATTTTATTGATTCGAATCCATGCCTTATCTTATCGTACGTGTGACGTGTCTATTAACGATTCATCTACACGCGTCAATTCGGCTGCGTTAACGAGCAGATTGCCACCTGTTGACCTAGTTGAACGGGTGTTTTTCTTGTTTTGGCTGGTTTTAATCGTCGAACGCATTATATAATCGCGTTTCACCGTGAACTCAATATAACCAAAAACTGTCGATCCACAACTCCTTAAGTTTTAGCAAAGTTTAAAAATAATAAAATAATGACACACGACGTATCATATACTGTAGAAATATTGTAATTCTTTGTTTTTATGTTTAAAAGATTAGAATGTGAGAAAAATCTATAAAAAGTTAATTACAAATATTATTATATATCATTAACTTTTTGAGGTAGATGTTTCGCCGTAAAAGTTCTTGGTATATATGGTTTTAAACTTTATGTACATGTCGTAATAGAACTGAAGATCTTTAACTTCGTCTCGAATTCCTTTGATTATCGCACTGGTGAATGTTTTTACAGTTTTCTGTGATACCGAATGGTACAAACCTCGAAAACCCAGTGGTCTACTGTCCTTGGTTAGGTTTTCGACCGATGCCTTGTAAGTGGTACGATTATAATATCGTATAAGACATCGGTACATAAACATAGTAATTCAATATAAACATAATAGGATTATATATTTATATATGAGAC
Organism: Metopolophium dirhodum; assembly: GCF_019925205.1. Lineage (NCBI taxonomy): Eukaryota > Metazoa > Arthropoda > Insecta > Hemiptera > Aphididae > Metopolophium > Metopolophium dirhodum. The sequence continues at coordinate 11,488,477 of NC_083568.1, forward strand.
AGAGGTGTCATTAAACTTTAATAGTAACAATGGTTCCGGTTTCTATAACGAATAAATCATAAATGACTCTCTTTAATTTGCCACTATTTGGGGGACAAAAAAATATTTCGGTGGCTTAGCCCCCTCTAGCTCCCAACTAGTTACGCCTATGGTCAGGATAGAGCTGCTGTCATATATCTGGGATAATGGGCCAGACCCCACCCAGCCCGGCCTTGCCTTTTGTCCAGACCCGTCCTACGGACGCGGACAACAAAACCAAATCTGCGGCCAGTGACACTATGTAAACGAAACGTAATCCACTACTATTTACTGCACGATTATATAAAAACTTTCCAGCATCCGTCATGGTATTGTAGATTGCACGTAACCATCCGTTCGGCATTTATAGTTTGATCCAATCAGAACATTAGCTGTGTTTGTGAGTGGGCTTTTTAAGACAGTTCGATTTTTTTCCGAGTTTTTCGTGTATAATATAGCGTAAATTAAAAATACTCATAACTAACTTAAAAACTCAACAATCGTATAAAAAAAACCTCATACAAACACAGGTAATGTCCTCACCATCAAGTTTCATAATAAGTCGATTCACTCTAATTTTAAAACTAACGAAGCTAAACGTGATCTGCTGAGCGTACATTTGTTGTGTTACGCACTTGTAAGACGGAGACAACAAATGTCTGGGTAGCGTCTTCTTAAATAATAATAATATTCCAAACCCTACACATTATAATATACCTACCTACATGTATAGATTGTATATATTAGTCACTTTTGTAATTTGTTTGATTTGTCACAAATACTGTATCAAAATCAACGTGATATTGATAATAAATATATAATATGGGTAATACAGTGTACACAATATTTCAAAATGGTTATATTATATTTTTACATCCATTTTACAAATATTAAATTGTACCTAATATACACTAAACAGTCATCAGCCATCACTTATGAGATTCAAGTATACCTATCTACCTAAATTTAACAATGTTTATTCGTTTCAGGTGTACTTTATGACTTATCTATGCAACAACGTAGATACCTATAGGTACAATTTTTCAAGACCTGTGCATTTTTTTATCTCAAAAATCAATTAGAAAGTCAAAATCGTTTATACTCGCCTGGGATGGTGATATTACATAGATACTCGAAACTGATATTACTCGGCTGTCGACAAGTATTATTGCGCTCAATGTAAGTTTAGTATATTTTTCTAAAGTATTTCTACCTATTTATTTTATTAAACTTTAAGTGCATATTTAAAACACCATAGCCTAGATTATAGCGTATAGGCAAAGTTAGTTAAGTAATAAAATTGTTGTACCTACACACTTTACACGTATGGCTCGCCAAGATTTTCACATAATATTATGCCGAATAATACATATTTACATGCACTCATCACTGTGCTTTTGTTGTATGTAAACATAGCTTGAGTCCAAGTGATTCTCAGGTAAAATATGTGTGGGTGAGTGTTGGTAGAAGAATAATAGGACATTTTATAAGTTGGTACTTTAAAGGTCCTTTAACATTATTTGAGCATCACCAATTTTTTTTATGATAGGTACACTGGTCTAAGGTCTTGAGTCAGTTGAGTCTTGGGTCTCTACATCGTGGCATCATGCAATTTAATAAATAATAATCATAGTTGGAAATATCAATATGTACTTAAATACTTGATTCGACTAAGCTAATATTAGGAGTTGTGACTTGTGGTTACATTGTTCATAGTTCATAATATTGTCTATATATCTGTAGCTTCTAACGAGAGTAGTTTTGTGAATTGTTCCATATGTACCTATGAATTATATTAATAGATAAGTACCTATTTCATTGCGTTCTCAAACATCGGTTAAAACCTTAGTTAAAGTCAAATTTAAGCAAAAATTGGTTAGTTGGCCTAGACTGCTTAATATTCATAGGTACAGCGAAGTATTTAATAAATAATAATAAGCAATATATATGGATTGCTAGTCAGAGGACAAAATAGAATCATGAATTTTATATTATGAATTAATTATTATTCAAAACTATTTAAATGTATTTATCATAATATTAGTATAATAGTATGAAATAAAACCATCGATACGTTAAGTCAACAAGTATATTGTATACAACTGTATTTCAGTATTTGTTTTGTGCTTTAAGCTATTTCCTCATTAAATATTGTATTGCTAGGATTGCTATTGGATTTTTTTATAATCTAATATTAATGTACTTAATATTTTGCCCCCCCCCCCCCCCCCGCAAATTTTCCACAGACTAAAAATACCGATAACCGCACATACCGATGTAATAATATTGTTAGAATAACGTGGTGGGACGTACACGACGCGCCATCTAGCGGTCGTGGCCACGCGGCACGTGAACGCCATCTGCACTCGCGGCGGCAATAGCGATGTCAACGCTGCCTGTACGCTGATCGAATCTATGGCTGCCATGACATCTGCAGCCACAGATGGCGGCACCGGTAACACTGGCCACGGTGGCCGAAGCTACGACTGCGCGCGAGGCGGCGGAAGGCGTGTCGACACGAGGCCGTCCGGCCAATGGAACGAGCGCAAGCGCCCGTACCGCCGCCGACGGTGGTGCCGCGCGTCCGACGACGAGACTACCGCGGACACCGTGCCGAGTGTCGACACTCTCTTCGCGAGCTCTCGGCCGGCAACACGCTCGACGGACCGCGCACGCGCGCCGACACTCGCCGCCGGCCATCGGCCACGGTCACTCCGTCGGCGCCCTCCCCACACGCGCGCGCACGCACACGAGTCCCGTTCACACCCGCGGCCGTTTCTGCCAACTCGGAGAACATTCCAATTTTTTTTTTATATCCCGTTCTTTCACCGATCGCTCACTCAGTCACTCATTCCATCTCTCTCGCTCCCCGTTCCGCCCGTAACACTCTCATCACTCGAACACGCGCCGCCTCTCCCGCAACACACGTAATAATATTATATGTTTCGGATCACTTCGTTCATTTTTTTTTTTATTTTCTCCAAATCGAAATTTTTTCTGTGGTCTCCATCTCGACGAGACTTCCCGCGTTCCTATAATATATGTAACCGATTTTTTTATTTTATTTCTCCGCCATTGCCGCCGCCTTCACCGCACACTAAGGTCAGTATGTCATCATATTATTAAATACATATTACATATATATTTTATAGGTTTATATAATACACACAATATAATTGCCTAATAATTGGTCAGAATTTTATCAATTTCATTCGTTTGTATCGTTCAGTTCAATAAATTGTTGTAAATCTCTGTCTCAAAATTAAATATAATTACCTATAACGTTTTTGGTTTATTATTATTGTTGTAGTCGTTTTTTTGATTCTATTCTGTAATGCTTAACAATTATATTGTCGCTGCAATTATTTGTGTACCCCCACATAATAATAATATATATACACTGATGATCACCATTGCCGGTACCTATATTGTGTTTGGTAGATCATAATTAAGTCTCACAGGTGTTTTTTCGACGTGTCAGACACTATATAATAATGTCACGCTAACGTTGCGGTTTCATACCATAAAACATATTTTTATTTACTTGTAATTTTTTAGGACTAATTAAAACCGTTGGTTCGCTATCTATTCGTTAATCTCGGTTTTCGATAAAATAATATTAATTATAACACGAAAATTTAAATGTAGATATTCACTATAAAATGTTATAACTAATTTAAAATATCAATAATAAAAAAATATCAATGTATAAGTTCTTTTAAAGAACTTGAACAATTTGTAAAATATTATCCAATCATATCGAATAAAAATCAATTATCTGTACCTTTATTATAGTAAGAATTATAGTAAACATATAAATATTGTATTATACCTATTGTTTATTTAGTGTTTAACAATTTTAGGTGCCATCATTATTATTTATTTTGTTGTTTTTAATAAAAGAATTAGATAGGTACACTTTTTATAAATTAAAAATAAAATAATAGTAGGTACATCGATGAAATATTGTTTTTTTTAATTTTTCAATGACGTTTGATTCAAGTAAATAATTTTACAAGTACATAATTAAAGTAAATTTAATTTTTTAATCTACTTATCTAGAAATGTTGTTAGGCAATAATTTAATAAAAAAAAAAAAATAAACTTGATAAAATAATTAATATAATCCGGTACCTTGAGATAACTAATATTTTATCGTTATTTCAAAACAATATTATATCTTTTATTATATGTATACCTACCTACCATTGAGTAATTTTTTTTTAAACAGTTTAAAAAAAACTTATACCTAACACACAAATGTATAATGCATTTTTCATTATGGCAGATAAATTATAATATACCTAAATATTATATAATACTTAAGACTTTAGTGACCACTCAATAATTCATAAATTATACGTTATTATTATAGTTTTTTTAATTGACTAACGGTCAGTACCTAAATTTAAATTTAATGTTTTGAAGTTTGAAAGTATTGTTTTTTACACACCACGCAAATGTATATGGTTTTCGGTCCTCAAAAGTCTTGTCACCGAAGGTTAAACGACTATCGTCTTTATTTATAATTTTTTTTTTTTTTAGGCCCTCTTTGAATATTCATATAATATACTAGGTGTCCCGGTGGTAATATTCAAATGTCATATGATCATGTTTAAACCATTTTTCGTATCCTGTAACGTATAATTGCATTTAAAAAATGTAAATCATAACACACTCACGCCAGAGACAAAAAAAAAACCGAATCCGTGTTTAAAAATAAACGTTTTCTACTATTACAATAATAATACATGTGTATAATATAGGTACCCATAATATTATTATACTGTTCGTTTAAAAAACTTCAACGCGTTTCGTACATATTGTTCCTAATATTATCGCGATGCGTGTGGTAGTCTCCCGTGGTATAACTGTGCTCTTTTTTAAACATTCCCAGACACGCGCAAGTTTTTTTTCCGAAAATAATATATTATAATATTTTATACGTCAGACGCAATTCTAGGCGTATTTGACAGACAACCAAACACACACGGTCGTAACACCGGTCGGCGAATGGCGCTCCTCGAACACGTGGTTTGAATATTTCTCGACGTGGGTACACTTCCGTATGCATTTCATCGTCTCAATAAAATTATCGTACAAATATTAATATTATATTATATATATTTTTTTTTATACCCGATAACTGTTGTAAAAACGATTGTTTTTCATCCCGGTCTTGGGATCGTTAAAATTAATAATCAATCTATATGATATACAGGTCCGGAATACGTATCACCGCGGTGCATATTTTATATATTATTGTACACATATTATACGATTATAATATAAGGTCAATGGCGACGACTGCCGACGACGTTCGCAAAAGGGGGTGGAATACGTGTTTTTGGCTTTATTTTTTTCGTGTGTGCGTCCCCCGATCGTGGAGTACATTTTTATTGGATTACTCCGACGGGGTCGATGCGTTGTTGTTGACAAATCCGGCGGCGGATCGATTTTGTGTGTTAGGTCGTCCGGGACGATACCCCCGACCAGAATAAAAAATAAGTATGAAAAAAACTTTTGAAAGGGGGTGCGGCATGTACGATTGTTCCCCACACGCACAGAATCATATGCAAACATAAATAGTACGTTATATTTCTTCGACGATAACCGGGCAACGTTCGAAATTGTATTTGTTCATTTCTACTACAATGGCGACCGTCGCGTGTTCAAAAAAATAATATACATTATATTATTATATATTTTATCATAATATTGTGTCTGTCGTCTGTCAAAAAGCTTAAATTAGTTAGGTATTTATTATTTTGTCCGTTATCTAACTTTACTTTTTTTTCGTATAAATATAGGTACCGTTTTCCAAACAAATTCTGTCGTGTTTAGTATAAGTAGTAAGATATAAAGTGTAATTTATGACCGAAAAATAGCGAACAGTTAATTAAGTGCAGTTAATTAAGTCGATCGCGAAACGTTTTAACGTAATTTTAAAAACGCCACGGGATAACATGTTAATGGTAATATAAAAGTAAATACTTTCAAATATTAAAATTCATTTTTGTGCTCGTATAGAGTATTACACAGTAAATAACCACTGTCATAATTATTTTTCCTTATGTAATATTATAATATGCTTAAATCTGAAACTCATAATTCACCTAAAATTTTACATTAGTTTATTAATCACCACGGTAATTAAACACAAACGACGTGTAACATATAGTACGTAAAGCGCGTATAATATTAGTTATTATGCTCGCTTATCAAAATTATTTCTCGTCAAATCCACTAGGTGGCAGTAACATATAGGTACCATATAATATTTCAAAAATAATTAACTGTATAAATATAAAATAATATGTATAACAGCCGTGAGTCGGTTGACTCGATAGGCAAAAATAATAATATATTCATACGATGTTCGTCTATTAGATCTTTTTTCCTGAACCGCGGTTACAATGGTTTCCGAAAACGACCTAAACCGTGGCGTAGTTCTCGTGAGTTTGTCGCGACAATATTATAATATTAAAACATAATAATAATTGCACGTTTTGGTGTGACCGCATAATTTTAACGGACCGATTTCGTTTACCCAACCAACCAACCAACCCACCTACCCATCTACCCATGATAATGTTAATATGCTCTAGGCGGTGACGGCGGCGGCGGCGGTGCTTTCGGTTTGGTGGGAGTTTTCGTCGGGTGGGGCCGTGAAAATCGTATAAAATCGTTTTCGAAAGTGCCTACGCGTCGCCAGTGCGTTTCGTTTTAGTTTTTGGCGGTAAACGTGGCGCGCTAGCCGTACATTGTTTGTTGAACAGTCGTCGCGTACGAGCGAAGGTTGCGCGTGTCCGGTGGCGTCGGTCGTCGTGGACGGGCGGAGTGCGGTGGTGGCAGCATTTGACGTGGCGGTGGCGACGGCGACGGTGATGACGACGACGACGGTGGCGAAGTCGAAAGCGGGTCGCGGCGTTGCTCAGTGCGCACGCGCTTCTCTCCCCCCCACACCATCGTCGACTGCGGTGGTGATGCGCGGCGGACAAGTGGCGCGGCCCGACGGCCGCCGACTCGGGCCGAGCGAACGCGGCGCGTCCGACCACTGGCGATCCCACCGTCCTTTTCTCCGCCACCGCCTTGACGATCGGTCGTGTCCGTTGACTGCCTCTTGCGCCGCACCGGCACGCCAACTGTATCACTCACACCGTTGTCTGTTACTCAACATCAGACCGGCGTCACCGCTGCTACAGACCTTCGTACAGGTGAGTCTCAATTTTTTTTTTTCATTTTATGTTTTTCAAATTTCTTTTTTTTTTTTTTCATTCTTTGCGTGTGCATTTTAACTAGTAATTTTTTCAAACAAATAAAAAAAAAAATATGTCAATTTTTTATTATACTTCACTTGTGCGCGCGTTCTAGTCCGCTGTAGGGCGTGTATCGTGGCCGCCTCCGCCGTGTGTCGCGTCGTAACCACCACATGGTTTTCATTAAATTTTTTTTACGTTTTAATTTTTTTTCTATTCGCGTTTACTAAAATATAATATTATAATAAAATAATTTTTTTTTCCGAATATCGAACGCGTATAATTTTTTTTTTTTGCTTACCTTACCACTAATACGAGAATAAATACCGCGTGGTGTCATCGTTTACGTCTATAATATTTTAATACTTAGCCGGGCATAGGATTATCCACAAACGTGTATTCGGTCTATCGATCTACGGTTTTTTTTCTTTTTACATTTCTCACGTGATATTTTCTCGGTATTTCATTTTTGTTTCTGAGAAACCTCGTCTTCGGTAGTGTTCGCCCAGTACACGTGGTGTGCGTATGTGAACCGTCTCGTCTACTCTACGGACATAACACAAACGAAGTGTGACGGCAAGAAAATAAGTACGCGAGTTTTTCAAAAGAGTAGTTGCGATTTCGAAATCGAAAATAATAACAATAAATATCCTCTCTCCGGGTGTCCCGTCGTCATTCGCGTTCCTTCTGAATGCGTGTTTGAAGTAACAAAAAAATTAAAGACATAAAAACCCCCCCAGATGGCGGTAGACGGGCCCGCCTGCTGCTCTCTCCGCGTTCTTGACTCTCCACGCCGCCGGTGTAGTCTTCAGTGCGCTTACAACTACCTGCTACTATAGTTCTCCGACCACAACGGCATCGACAACCACATCATCATCATCTCTACGTTCACGGACACTTTACAGCAATGACCACTAGCGAGGTATAGAGTTCCTACGTTCAAATTTTGAATATTACTCGTAGGAACTTCATACCGTGCTCTTGGACTTGCGACATTCTACGGTGGATATTTTTTTTTCACTCCTCGTGAGGTAGTTATTTTATTGTATCGTGTACTCAACCTATTGTTTTGTATTTTTTTTTTTTTTATATAAGTTATGATCGAGGGCAACTTACCTATACTTGTACGTTTAATATTAATCTCTTGGTTATTAATATTATTATTATTATTACTACTACTATAAAATTATCATTGAACCTACCTCCCGTGTCGTCGTTATTATTAATTATTATTACCATAGTCATCCACACTTATGTTTTTTTCCTGTAGATTGATTAAAATCACAATCGGCCGCCCGCTTTTTGTCCTACCTCTGACCTTGCTCAAGAACCCTCGTTTGTCATTAATTTTCGTTTTTTTCGTCCGTCTATTGTCTTTGGGGTGGAAACCGGTTTTGTCGGTCACGTATGCGTGTGTGTGTGTGCCCCGTGGCCCTCCGAGGGTTAGGTCGAATACGACGTTAAAATAAAAAATCCCAAGTGCTTCTTTGATTATCTCTCCGACGCTTGTGTTTTTTTTCCTTTCCCCCTTGCGTATCTAATAAAATAAATCTACTCTTGGCGGTGTTTTTGTAAGTACCGCGCGCGTGCAGGTAATAACGCCGATTCTGATTGGGAAACCTGCGACGAGTGGATTTGTTGTAGTTGTAATAGTCACATTATTATTATTATTGTCATCGTCGTAACAGGCAGCTGAAATCGCAGACGACGACGTATCTCGGTCGGCCTTACACCCTATTTATGATATAGTAGAGTTTAATTTTTGTGTTGTAACGGCATGGTGTGTTTGTCATAGGACCATTTCATTAAAAATAATAACTCCAAAGAAATTTCAATAAGAAGAAAAACCATCGTGATCCGTCAACGTGTTTTTTTTTGCCGTCATGTATACGAAATATGCCTATGTGATGAGATACATTTCACGTTTTCAATAGGTATTGACTGACGTATTGTTGTAGTGTGACACTTGTAAAATTCTCGATAAAACCGTTTCGTGTTACACTTGTGTACCCATAAACAGGTGAATCACGGATAATATAACGGTTCATACATTTCGATAATCTATAATATAACATTATACTATTATGATACCACATAGATTATTTTCTATAGAAACTTGAGATGGAAAACGCGTTTAACTTAACGTCTAATTGAAAGTTATTGAATTGTTGTTAGTATCAAAACCTCTTGAATATTTTAATTACGCAAATACTCATTTTATTTTTATATTTTTTTTTTTGGTTTATTAAAAAAAACATATAACATTTTACAAAATTTAATAAAATGTATGTTATTGAACAAGTATCAATATCCCGAGAATTCAATTTTACAATTTATTATCGACGTGTAAAACAGTCTGTGATCTTTAGTCTTTACTTAATCGATTTCTTATCTATACGCACTATTACGCAGTCAAACAAAAGTAATGCAATTTAATAGTACCCTCAGGTATTTGAGTAGCTCATTTTCTTTAACAAATTATAAATAATTATTGTTTGTTATTTAAAACTCAAATCTGACTAGGCATGGTACATTTTTATAACTTAAACGATTTTACATTTTTACATTCATACATTTTAGTACAAATATCATAAAACTGTTGGATACGTTCATTATTTTTACTTGGCTATATTAAAATTCGTAGAAAAATGTTAAACAATCATCTGAATAAATACTGTATATATTTATAGATATATACGGGTACAAACATATTACCTATTCTATAATAATAAGTGTTTTTTAAAAGTATTCAGCTATTGCCAAATCTCATGTGTCAGGAAACTGAACCAACAATGGTGTTTCAATCTCTATTTTTATTCTTAACCTCGTGTTTTGGCTAATAAGTAACACTACTTCAACATTCAATCGATTTGAAAACAGTAATTTTAAATCTGTTATGACTTTAAACTTATGTTATTTGTGTACTTATATTGTTTTTAGAAAACTTACCGCGATTATTATTTCATACAAACCAATATAATTGTATTACCTACTAATTAGTAACTAGTACTAACCTTACAATTATTTTGAAAAGACGTTAGTTCCAAAGAAATGGTAAATATAATAGTAGAACATTAAAATAAGAAATTATGTAAGCGCTTACATCATTTTAATAGTGTAACAATATAAAAAATCATAGATATTCCAGTAACAAAATAAATTTCTTTACGAAATGGGTACAGTGATTATTTTACGAAAATATATTTTTGTTTACTCTGATGCTAATTGATGATAAAAAATTATATGAATACTTATAATGGAATGAATAATTTAACTCTTTAGATTATAATTCTTAATTTTAATTTTAATAATAAGAAAAATAGTATTTTTGATTTAGTTAATTTTATATACACCAAAGAAAGAGTGGATAATTAATATACAGTAATTGAGCTACGAACGAAAATATAATTCGGGTACAGGCATAGTTTATACATTTAACGAATTAATCTACTTATGTAATTACGGCGGTATTTGTTAAAGAGGAAGTCCATTGTTTCGACGAAAAAAGAGGTCTTGACATTTGACATTCGATGTGTACAGATAAAACTCTTCCTACCACTGTCTTACGAAATTGCGACGGTTATTGTTTTTTTTTGCCATTTTTTACCCTCTCCAAAAACTACTGACTCGAAATAGCCTTGAAGAAATTCCAAAATTGTTGATTCAATTGCCTTTCATTTATAATTCAAACCATTTCAAACCTCGTCGAGAGTATTTTTATTTTTAAAATTGTAAAGAGAATATTAACAGAGTAACAGAACCTGCGTGTATGGTGTATGCTACTTATTTTGTTTCAAAAGAACCACCACTCGCCCTACAACGTGTGTGTACTGAGTATCGATATCCCACGCTAGCATTCATACATAACAAATTGTTGATTCTATTGATATTTATTTTATCCGATTACGATGTCGTTAAAAATTCGGTTTTAAAATCAAGTAGACCAAGAGCTTTTGCTGGTAATTTTGTTTCCCTATATTTAGTCAGTGCAATCATGTATATGTGCAACGGATATGCGTGATACGATGATAAATAATTAATGAAGCTCGTGAAAATTGGCATATGTCTGCGTTAGTGGTTATACTACTATATATACATTTAAATAGTATGGTTTGGATTGTAAAATTATAATATTTAGGTGTTGGATGGGTAATATTTAACAATCGAAGTGACGACATTTTTTCTGTTAATAAAAACAAATTATTATGTTTTTAAAAAATTTGAATTTGAAGCTGGTTTCCACTACAAACGTTCGTGTGTGCGTGCATTTAATGAGGTTCGTTACGATCGGTCCCCCAAACGTTTTAGTTTTGCCAGAAAATTTTGGTCATATTATAATATTATCTTCTAATCAGTATTTTTAAATAATAATTTGCTGCGTACACGTACTAGTTTACGAATATTTAAACATTTCGAGCTAGATCCATCAACACGGTAACGTGGTTTATTGCATGGGTAAGAAACAAGAGAATATATAAACACTGGTATACCAAATGCTTACCATGGATACCAACCAATCACAGCAAATTTTTTTATACACGTACTCGCGAACGTATATTGTGAAAACGTGCCTTTATACAGAGGTTAGGACTTCAGTTAGATAAAATACATTTTACTATACATTGACACATCATTATTATTTAGTAGACAAATATTTGTTCATACCTTAATACAATTAAAAGTAAAATAAACATACCTACCAGCATTAAATTTCTCTGTATACTTAATAATGAATATAGGTATGATATAGATTTATTAAAACCAAACTGATTACTACTATAATAAAATATTCACTATACTAAAGGTTCTTAACTTTTTGTGATTAATGATTTAAGGATTATAGCAAAGTATTATTATTTATGTAATGTGTACTATCTTTAGTGTTATAACTATGTGATAGTGATTTTAATAAGTAAAATAAATACCATGAAACTTGGTAATAACTAATTGTTTGGAAATGTATTTTAAGTTTAAATATGGTGTTTTATAAAAGCGTGCTTCCGACAACAAATCGAGAATTAAGTTCGAAATTTAACTATCGTATTTTATATTTTGTTTTATTTTAATGTTAAAAATTTCAAATTATTGTTGCCTGGGAACTTGTTTTTTATTATCGTTTTATTTTAATTATAAATAAAAACTTAAAAATATATTTTTTCGATCACTTAAAATATCGTGTCACTTTATACTTATTTCTATCGGATTAGAATGTTTTTCTATGCGTTTCTTGTCACAATTTATTGACTTTTTCAATAATTTAACGTCTGTGGAATGTCGATTTCGTTAAAAAGATATTATCTCTGCAGTTGTAAAAGTACATTAAAATAACCAGAATCAGAATGATGGTTGTTGCAAAGGCTTAGACAATAATACGTCACATATATAAATATTTTATTAATTAAAAGTCTCGCAGTGAATCGAACTAGAATTTATATGAGTTAAGTGGATAAAAACCAGTTTAGATTTATGCCATGAATGTCTATAACGACAGAGAAAATTTTCTGTTTGAAGGAGCTAGTTTATATCGTAGTAAACAGCGAAGAATCAAACCGGCTGCGGTATACGATTTTTATTGATTCAGTGAGAAATACCTTTTGTGAGAAGCTGTACGGTGGGAATTAGAGATTGTGTATGTTCTTTAGAGTTTAGACTACGTGTGCGTATGTATAGATAACAGATAAATCGTGTGCCTATAAGTATACTAGTGTCCACAACGATTACGATGGGCAATGGGCATCAACAAGTGTGAGAATTTCTGTGTAAAAAACCGAAGATATCCATCTCGTGCAAATCAACCGAAAATCGAACACGAGCGCGTACTACTCTTTCGTCCGTAATAGCTGTTGGACGTTATTAGAAAATCGTAAAAAAAATACTCGTGTAGTCGACAACGAGGGAAACCTTTTGATGACTTTTAAATGAGAATTAATGTCGTTGTACGGCCCCACACAAGTTCGTTACGTGAGCGCGGCGACGACGTCGGTAAAAATACGTCGTAAATATATTTCGCTGGCTTGCAGGTTAAAATTCCATTAAAGTTTAAAAAAAAAACCATTTTCATCGCGATCGAGAAAAAGTCAATTGTCCTATTTTCGAGTGGCCGTAAAAATGTCCGTTCTAAAACCGAGGGGACAGTAGCAGCGGCAGCAGCAGGTGTACACAATATGCGCCGCTCTACGTGTCGTCGTAGTCGGTGTATTTTTTCTCGGTATACGATTGCCGCGTGTACAATATAAAAACCAACAAACGTATATTTTGTGTACGAGTTTATAATATATTCCTATAATGCCTACTTTACTGGCACTGCAGCTCACTATAATAATAATAATTGTCGTGTCCGAGACTCGAGAAACGAGCTTCGTGTGCGACTGCGATAAAGAAAAAAAAGACCAACCTTTGGTCAGGTAAAAATGAGACGTTTCCTCTAAAAAGAATAATAAAAAAAAAAAAACGATCCGTTTTATTCGTTTGTCGTAGAAAATAACAATATTGTTTGTGAATAATACTCGGTTTTCGCCGTGGCCGCCGCGTCGTTTGTGTGAACGTCGCCACGACTGCGTCCCGCGCTTTTTCTCTTGTGCCGCCGACGCCGGCCCACCGTTGCCGCGTTTGTCGTCGTCGTCGTCGTCGTTATAATGCCCGTTTGTATATTATTATTATTATTATTATCATTATTATTATTATTATTATTATAGTAGGTAGTCGTCGTAGTACACGGCACGCATATAGCCGGTTCCATCGTAGGCATGCGGGTCCCGTCGCCGCCAGTCGCCACTGCCAGTGGCGTCCACACCGCGCCAGTTTGTGCGTGTGCGCGTGTGTGCGCGTGTGTGTACGCGCGCACACACGAGTATTTTGTCAGCGTCCCAACGCCGCCGCCGCCGAACACCGCCTCTCCGCTTGTGCGTGTGCGCGTCGTTCCTCTTTCTGCCCCGGCCTATTCCGTGTGGGAACGACAGAGAAAAGGGTTAGGAACTCTGCATGTGTATTTGGTGGCGTGCGTGTGCGTCGACGTAGACAAGGCCACGGTTCCACGTGTCCGCGGCGGGAGAATACAGGAGACTGTGCGTGTGCGTGTGTCTTTGCGCAGGAGAGAAAACGAAAAACGTGTACCTACACAATAATAATTTGGCCCTCCGGAGTCTGGATTATCCAGTGTCGATTTTTTCGATTTCATACCGTTTCCAAAATAGTTATCCAACCGACATAGCTACCACATGCGACGCAACCGTGTCTAACCGTAGAAATCGCATAGTTTTTTTAAAATTAATCTAAAGATTTTTGTGTGCTGCAGGTGGAAATCGGGTACAATTATTAAGGGGAGGAAAGAGGCTACAAACATTTTAAATCGCCTTAAAATAGGGTATGAAAAAATTAGCCCCCCCTCCCCATCTTCCTTCGATGCGTATGGAGTCGTCGCCCCAGATAGTAATAATAAATTTACCTCTTTTACCTATATATAATAATGGTTTTGAATATTTTCCAAAGACCATCACTAACCCGAATTATTTTTAATCGCTGTGCCCTATTAAAATAGTGTCAATAAAAGCACATGGACGTTGCCCTTATACACATTGTTTAGAACGTCAATACGCAGTCGACTAGTCGAGTTTATTTTTCGATTAAAAAACAAACAATTCATTATAGCGGTTAAAATTTAATTAGTATAGGGTTATGGAATGGAGGTAGGGGAGTATTGGAGAGTACAGGATCACACTAATTTATTACTGTTTTAAATCTGACGGTTTGTATTTTACGCGCCCTAAATAAACAAACTACCCCCCTATTTGATTTGAAGTACACAATTTGTATTAATCGATTTTTAAATGAATATAGAGGGGCTGCCAATGTAATGCATTAAATCTTAATAATGCAATTTGTAATTTAAACAATCACTGGTATGCTATACAAATACACACCACGTTTGGTACCTATATTCGTACTGATTATAATCATTATAGTTTGAAAATACATCAACTTTATGAAAATAATAATTGATCTCATAATCTTATTTAAAAAAATTAAACGTTCGTAATATATTATAATATACTAAATGCTCTTGTTATTTCACAAAATAATTGTTTTAAAAAAAACAAAAATTAAATTAAAGATTTATTAATTTTACGGGAGTTGGTATATATAGGTAATATAAAATCAATGAATATAATAATCCTATACTTTGTTCATTAATCTACGAGACTTAATTTATTATGAATATGATAACATAATATGTATATTTAAAAATGTTTCATTATTGTTGTGTTTAGTGTACGTACGATATTATTATACAGATCTTTTAAAATATGTAAATTTGTCGATCGGGTTAATTTTGGTATTACTTGACAGCTAACAGCCCAAAAGACCTGTTATATAAGAAAAAATATAGGATCGTATTTAAGATAATAAATTATTGTATAATCCTCCGAGGAATGCAATTCTTGCCGTGAGCTCGTTTACATCACTATATACTCGTCGGAAAGCAGCGAGAGTTGACCGATAAAATCCAACTGTATTATACTTCTACATTCATTCGGATCTGGATTCTGGAACTAATGGGATGGAGATTAATATATTCAACTACAAAATATTATTCTGAAGTATAACTTCTGTGTGTTCTGAGTACTTGTGAATTATTTAAGACAAGCAGCTACTGAGAAATCGTATGAATTGAAGGATACTTTTTTCAAGCGTAATCAATAATTAATACGATGATATTATGTTTTTATACTATTATAATATATAACATATAATTATAATTGTTATACTTGTTATACTAATTAAATACTATGCAATTATTTAATTTTAGTTAAGTTTGGTAGTTGTAGTTTGGTAGTATGTTATCATTATTCGTGTTTAAACTAAAAACCAGTAGCGTGTTTCAATTTTTCGTTAAATTCCACCACGCTCAAAAATACTACCACAAAATAATTGTGTCATTATTATGGCAATTGATATTGACTATTCTATTATTAGAAGACTCTATTCTAACTATTCTAGAGATGATTTAATTTTTCAATTTTATAACTATATACCAATTATTGCACTATTTGAGATTTTTCTTAAAGACCTACAAACTTAATACAAGGTAAGCGATTTCCAACTAGTGACATGGTATTTTAACTATAGTAGTAAATAGCTATATGCTAAGAAAAAAAAACTATAGTAGCTCAAAAATTGTTTGTCACATCTGGTCAATTTTGTATAGTATAATTTGTAGTTTTGTATATTATATTAATAGGTACAGTATAACACTCCATGTAGTCATTACCTAATACCTACGTATTTATTAGATGTCTAAAATAATATTTATTCATTAATTACCTGGAGAACTTTAGATCGTTAACAGTATTTTTAAATTAACGTAATTCAAACACTACTAAATCGAGCTCCGCTCGCAGCCATTTTAGGTCTGCAAAGATTTATTATTTCATTCAAATTTATAATAATAATTATACACTACTCTCTTTCTTGCACATAGAAGCGAAACGACTGTTCAATATCCGGTTTCTACAGTCGTATCTAGTCGGTTTTTTTTCCTTTCTATTAACTTAACAAATTATAATTATTATCCTGTTTTTAATACCCATGGAAAAAAATTATTACGAGACAATATTTCTTTTAAATATACCGACGCACGTGAGTTAATATACCTCCGATATAGTCCGATATCGCTGATGAAAATCGCACTAAGTTTTTCCACCGATTGCGATATTTTCCTCGTGTGTATATTATACTGCACATATATAATATGTTCCCAAGAAAATAATGTACATTATACGCTTCGAATCCCTTAACGTCAGTTGCGATTTGTGTGCGTTTAGTGTTTTATTCTCCTCTTTCTTTACATATTATACCTCTCTTCCGAGAGAATACGTAATGTGCGATGGAATGTTGGGAGGTAAAAGCGAGTGTATAACGCGTTTGAAATGTGAGAATGTCAAGGTGGATTTGTGTTGTAACTAGCGACGATGTCGCCCCGCATAAAAAAAAAAACAAGGAATTCTATAGGGGGGGCCCAAGTCGTTGATATCGATAGCGTGTGTAGAGCGTGTGTGTGTGTGTGTGTTATACGTACGATATAACCGAAGGACTCCACCTTTATTTTTGATGTCTTATGTGCCGGAGTTTTGGATACCTTGCCAGTTAGGTACCGACGCGGGTGACTGGTATTTGCAGCGAACAGAACTGAACCCCCACGTGATTTGATACAATATAAAATACTATACACTTCGAGAGTTTTATGTTAGTCGTGTGCTGTCTTTATTGCTTTACATTTTCGGTTTGGTCTGTACACAATAATAATGTGTTTACGCGGTCGCAGAGACCATTTCAGAATGTCGACCGCGTTAGAGATTCTCACCGTTTCACAACGTTACTCTCACCAAACTCCTATTGCTTTTCCTAAAACTTGAACCAAAACTTTATCCGAGTACAGACAAACAATGTCAATTATTCTCTTCCGCGTGCACCATTTGAATGAAACTATAAATATCGATTTACGTTTTTACACGTATACTTCGCTCGGTATCCTTATGACAATTATACTGCAGTCTTACGATTTGACAGTTAGTTTGAAAACAATTATTTCAAAATTTCACTATTCGGTTTTATATTTTAGACACGTTTGACAACACAGTCATTTTCGTTATGATGTTATTTCTATGTTTGGAAATTATAATGCGTTTTGTCTGACCTGTTAATGACTATTAAGAATATTTAAGTATATTTTAGGACATTTTAATTTTAAGTACTTAAATTTAATTTCCCTCCCAAATACCTTGATACAAGTTTATAAAATATATTTAATACCTATTTAATCGTAACTGTTTAATTCATGATTCAAAAAAAAGTAATACCTACACATTTTATATTATTTATTTATTTTAAAAAAATGTATGAAATTAGTACTTATAAAACATTAATGGGTGTTTTTGAATAAACTAATATTTCTTAATGTAATAATACAATAATATTATCATAATAATGGCGAGCTATATACAATGGAGAATGTTGTGCGTGTATGTTAAAATATTGTTCTAATACATTATACATGGTGTATACAATCCTCGATAGCTGGATCATCCTACACAAATATCCAGATATCCTGTTTTATTATTCTGTATGATTAGTTATGTATGTTGCGCTTGAATAATGCAAAATTAACGTAAATGGAGTTATAGAACTAATATTTACATATGCATTAAATATAAACTCTAATACCCATTATAATATATTATATTATACAATATAATATAATATATAATAGGTAGTGATTATTATTTTAACAAGTTGTATAACTTGTGCTATTATTCAGACTGTATAGTTGTATTAATTATTATACTTATAACATATTTCAAAAACTTTAATGGAAACGAAATTAAGTTTGTGATATTAAAAAAACAGTTCAGACTTCAGGTTGAAAAATATTTTGTTCCCTCTTTGACGATGGTCGTAAACTTTCACATTTACTCGACGTTATTCCTATAGCCAAAGGAAATGTGTGTACATGTTTTATACCAATCCGGTCTAATGTCGATGACCCGGCGTTTTTTTTTCGACGAGTGATTCAAAAACACCTGTTGTGTTGTGATGTGCTAATGAAATTAGTGTTTCGGACATTCAAAATGTTATTTAGTATTAATGGAGTTTAAATTACCGTGACGTACTGACGTTAGTATGATAATTTTGAGCAAAAATAATAAATAATAGAATATCCACCAATATCTTGCACTATATTGTAAATCGTACGACCCGTAATTAAATAATTCCTTATATACTAAAATAGTAATATGTACTTACTCAGTGGCGGCTCGTGGTGTACAATATTTAATATTATGTTTTACCAAGCATTATCTCATATATTGATGTATATTATAGGTATACGGTCGTGATTTTCTAGCATCAAAGTTTTCAAAAATAAAAATCATCAATTTAACAAATGGTGAAGTTTGAAAACATGAAGTCTGACCGCCACTAAATATTTGATAAAATAAAAAATAGTCTTTTAACACTTTTAAACATTCCAAAAAAATGTATTGTTAAATGATTAAATCCATTATTAAAGGATAAAAGGACGGAGAGAGCATTCCGAAT
The DNA here is from genome assembly GCF_019925205.1 of Metopolophium dirhodum. NCBI lineage: Eukaryota > Metazoa > Arthropoda > Insecta > Hemiptera > Aphididae > Metopolophium > Metopolophium dirhodum. The sequence continues at coordinate 11,507,847 of NC_083568.1, forward strand.
CACTCTATAGGTAGGTACATACTTTTTTTAATCCTCTCGCCCCTCCCGTAATGTAGCTTGTTGTGTAATCATTATCCATGCTCAATAATTTCAATTTATGCGTTTTTCAAACTATCTAAACAATTTGAACTTATTTAATTTATTATCAACTCATATGGACAGTTAAATGATAAATTAAAAGTGTATACCGACTGTAGATAAAAAAAAATTAAAAAAGATATATATATAAGTAGACAATGTTACACATCAATAATAATTAATGAATCAATTGGATGGCCATAATATTGTCGCCATTATCGTTTTAGAATGTTCGTGTGACAGTAAAGTGATATTATTATGATTATAGTGAAAATGTGAAATGGACACCGTTGATTTAAAATTAATCCACAGCCGATATTATTGTGTAGTCGTTGTGTACTTATAATGAGGACGTGGTATATAAGTGTATAATAATTTTACGCGATGAGTTACGTGTGCTTGTATAGGTGTGCACCTATATATACTTGCGGTTGGCCAATAGCAATAATATAATATTAATATTATGTTTGAGACGTCGAGTGCACGTTGGGTGCAGCGTGTACGAAAATAAGTCATAGTGTACAATAGGCACTAAGGTACTTGACATAATATTATATTATTTACCCAGTGTAGTATGTGTACACAAACGCCGTCGGTTCTTATCTAAATCGGCGTGCGTCGTGCGGCGCGACGTTTCAGACGACAGAAAAAAAATTGTCATCCGATTGCCTATTATAATATTATGTTATGAATTTTTTTTTCTTTCTATAATATTCTTCGTCCAAATACGTACAGAATTTTTTCGACGACACGGTACCCGGTAAGCATATAATATCATATTATTATAGTATTATTATATTCTACTCGGCGGCGGCGCGCCGGCAGCGTGTGTGGAAAGAACGAAACGAGAGAGAGAGAGAGAGAGAGAGAGAGAGAGAGAGAGAGAGAGAGAGTGACAAACGGAGAGTAAGCTAGTGAGAGAGGGCGATGAAAAAACTCGTACGGACATACCAGCGAACGGGCCGACGTTCGAAGCCGCCGCCGCCGTGCCGTAGCGGTGCGGTAACCGGTCATCACCGGCGGACACGCACGCACGAACACGATCCGTTCGCAGCCGCATTATTCGAGTACGCGAGTGTGAAGCGATCGTGTGCGTGCGCGCGCCCGTGTGTGTGTGCTACATGCAGTGTTACGGGCCGACGGCCATGTTTGGCGTATACCCGCGGTTCAGGCGGCGTTAGCACCGGCACAGACGCACGACTCGCGCGTTGTTCCATTACGACTGTAATAGCATCCGACGGGACGGTTCGCGTGACGGTGACTTTTCGAGGGTGTCGGGGGGGGGGGGGGTCGTCACGGGGGTGGCCAATTAATGTGTGGGTATGTTGCACTTGGGTATAATTAATGATAATCCAAATAATATTATTTTTATGTACTGATTTAAACATCATTTTTATATTGTGCGCGATCGACAGGTCACGATGATGGCTTTATCGCGCGAAACGTTATCGTGTATTAGGTATAAACTTAATATTATTATGTTCAGTCGAGAAAAACAATTAATTAAAAACTTCCAACAAGTGTTGTTATAAATGGTCTTAATAATATTATATTATCATTGTTGGAATGGGACAATATAATATTATAATGACCTATATGGCTATATAGGTTGATAATAACCAAAAACAGGATAAATCGTAGATTAATATTTATTGTTGAGTACCTAATAACTACAGCAAATGGGGAGGAGGCCCTCCCTGTGCCCCAAAATACGCCCATGGTAGTATCGATATACTTTAGGTGTGGTAGGAACCAGGGATAGATTTTTTCGCAATCGGACGAGGCCGGCAGCAGTATTTTTTTTTTGAAAATCCCAAAATAGTATTCGCGATGACGATATGCGAGCGCAAGAGAATCTCGGTGGCTCGGCCCGGGACGAGGCACGTTTTGCTGCGGTGGCCCGTGAGGTAGACAAATCGACGAATATAAGTTTGCTGTTTGGTGCGTAAAAAAATAATTTGTATTTACCACGACGGAGTACCTGGACGTAAGCACTGTCCGTGTTTCAAGTGTACAAGTACTGAAGTACGTACCATATAATATTCATATATCATATTATATTATATTATACGATTTATACGACGTCGATAATTGAAAAATAATAGACCAACCGCGCCCTCCCGACGGTCATCGAGCGTACACCTTAAAATATTATAATAATATATAAGCAACCCGTACTATAATATAGAAGGATTGTGATGTTTTTTTTTGTATAGGCAATAGGTATAGTATAATATACATAAAGTGTGTAATATATGTTGAAAAAAATGCGTTTAATTTATTTTATAATGCGTTTTGGCTCATTCTTTATGTTTTTTTTTTTTATAATATGTTAAATCAAACCGATTTTTTAATTATAAAACCTGTTTTTGTGTACGCTGCTGGGTAATGCGTTACGGGAAACGGGTTGGTATATTTTATATTATATTATATATAGGTATACCAACTATAAACACAAATTTCGTGTACGCATATATATACCTGCATTATTAACTGAGATAAAATTAGACATCGTAGAAAACGTTAAAAAATGCAAAACTGGTGTTGCGGCCATTAGAGATCTACAAGACGAGTTCTATTGCCAAAAGTCCACTCGCACATACACACACACACCTCACACACACTACGTTCGCGCTTTTATACATTAATAATAATTTTTATAATAATATTATAAATAAATGCATATTACTTGTTGGAATGGAATTAATTTAAAAAAAATATTTGAACCTAGTCATTAATAATAATAATAATATGTAAATGTTCTATTATCATATTTTTGTATATTTCGGTTAGGTTAGCTTAGGTTGAACAAAAAAACCATGCTTACAATCGAGTTTTTTTTGTATTACTTAACGAGTGTCCCGTGGCGAAACAAACCAACTTCGGTTTTTCGAAACATGAGAACCCCCTTTTCTACTGTCAATTATTATTTAATAGATATTTTTTTTTTAAATGTTGATCCACCTAATTGAAAATTTGAACGAATGGTTTCTTAGTTATTATTATGTTTTTATTAAAGATAATAGTTCTTAAAAATGATTTTATAAAAATATAAAATAGATGTATAATGTTGGATCCGGTTTTAAATACTTGAACTATGTAGTTTTATAAATTATAAATATTCATATAAATTTATATAATATATTATTTACTCAAATGTTCAATTACAATATAACTATATTTTTCAAGTTCATTATTATAGACCTATTATCCTCAGACCTTAGTACACAAAGTTAAATAGCTTAAAAACTAGAACAGACGGGTTGTCATTTGGAAAACGGTAGTTTGTATCCGTGGAGTACAAAGAATCACAATGGTTTAAAAATATGGTCTGCAAGTAAGTATATTTAAAAAATTCCAAAAATTAGATTTCGAATGTCTATTGGCTACATTATTGAAGAAGAAAACGGGACTGAGCAGGCTTGGTGAATCACCCTGTATAAAAATAATTCGTTTACCAACGAGATGGGCTTATTTGCGGTCTCCGACCCCGCACAAAAATGTCAAAAATATGGTTCGTTTAATTTACATCCGATCACGCGACGCAAGTACGCAACGCTGTATATGAGCCATGCGGTATGCGGATATTATATTACTATTATATTATATAAATTATAATAATGTTGTATATTATTTTGGTAAACAGTCGACGTTGCAGCAGCATCCGGCATTGTGTGACGTACAATCGTCTGTGTGGAAAAACGCTGTGTGAAATTATACTGCGTGTACGGTAAATTGTAGGTACACCACAAAACGAAATCGCGACAATATATTTTATAAAATTAGTATATTAAATGGTAATAATAATAAAAACAACAGTAATATGCCAACGTGTATCACGAAAAAGGTTTTGCCTATAGCCGATGTGCAGCAACGCTGCAACGAAAATATTTACGATTGGCACCCACGATTTTACACTGTAGTACATTTAGAGCATTACATAATGTACATGACACCTGTTATGTATTCAGCAGGTGGCGAGTAAATAATATTCGTATTCCGTTCGACTCCCGGGATAACGCGTCAAGCCCGCGGAAAATCGCTGTGAGAAGAGAGACAGACAGCAGAGAGTGCGAGTGAGAAAATTCATTGTCGGCTTGTGTGGGGCGCCATGGCAAAGTATAAAATCAAACGACTTAAAAGAAGTAAAAGAAGCACACGTGTCGGGTTGTGTGCATAATATTATTGTGTTTCACCGCTGTCGTTCGGAAAAAAACGTATGTTGGCCTTTCTGTCATTAGCCGCGTCGTCACTTATAATATTATTATTAGTTATTACTTATTACTTATTACCAATATTATATATTACAATAATATTTTATAGGAAGTGCTCGTTAGTATCTAATCTATATTATACCAATATACGCGCGGACTTCGTTTGTTTGTGCGCGACGACAAATATTGTCATTATGCCGAACGTTTATTGTATCATTGTTTATAGACGTACTATATGTTCGTGTACTGTGGTGTTTGATTAGTGTTGGGTTGTGTGGATAGGCGTAGTTGCTGGAGAACGAACTTTTTAAACAACAAATCTCATCGCGTTGAAATATTATTTTGTTTCTTCGACCAAATAATAAAAATTTTTTTTAATATTACTGCTACTGTGATAAATCACGGAAAGCGTAAATTATTATTTATTACGTTAGTTATTATACTTATAGGTATTGTGTCTATGTCTATTATATAGTGTCAACTTATACGTTCGGTTTTTTAGTGCTCAATACTATGCACAAATATGACATATCTAAGTACAATATTATATAATTATGTGAAGGTTAATATTATAGTTACAAATTAATTTCAACACTTCATAGCATACATATTGAATACTGCAAGTATTTATTTATTTTCATTGTTTTAAAGATTTATTTAACGAGACCACAATAGTAAAAAAAAACCAAAAATATCATATTGTATACCAAGTAGATACAGTAGAGTCGGTTGTGTATAAGGTAAAACGTTGATAATATTATAGAATATACGTTTTATCTTTTAAGTGTGTTAACTAATTTGGAGCTCACCATACATTTCTCTGTTAATATAAAGAAATCTGTGTACAGAAGACATTATAGTAAACAGGCACTTGTGTAGTAGTTGTGTGCGTGAAAGCGTATGGCCTTTTTTAAACGACCCTGTTCGTTATTTTATATGTACACATTACTTCTTGAGGTTCGTAAAGACGATTATAGTTTTCAATAGTTTTCTCGAAGTAATTTATAGCGAAGGCTACTGTGGCAATTAATTTAATGATCGGTTTGAAAATAATTGTTTTTAATAGATCTTTTAAAAGCCATATTATAATATTCCAATGCTTATTATACGCAGGTGGCTGCAGGTATAATATTATAATGATATTCATTTTTTTTTTTATGTACAGTTATGAATATTCGTTGATAATTTTTTCACGTTCAATATACCACTCCAAAAATAATAGGCACTATAGATCTTCTTGTATTAAGTATAGTGAATGAATACAAAATCTATATAGTTAGGTACCGGTAAATTTCTATGCGAAATATTCATGTTTTTTTTCCAACACACTATGTACTTACATAATAATAGTACAATTTATTATACACAGTGAATACTGAATTTAGTTTACCTACCTAAATCGCGTTAAACAATGTTCTACAAATGTTTTTAAATTCGATTAAAATACAATTATGATCCAAAGGACACCTTGAGTATATTGTATTGTTTTGTCATGACATTGACTTTCTAACTTATTACAGCTTATAACATACCTATTACTCTGCTGCAGTGTTGCATACGTACCTAATAATATAAAATAACAAATTTTAATTTATTAATTTTAATATTCCGTACCTAGTTAGCATATTAGGTACGTACTTGGAGAAACATTTATCCTAATTACTATTTGAACCGAGAAAATTATAAAATAATTAAATACAAGAGTCTAATAATTAAATGTAATTTACAAACAATTTAAATACTATTAGATGGTATAGTTAAATACAACTAACTTTCTATGATCACTTTTTACTGTGAGGTTTTATTGAATAGCAATAGTAATATAATGTGTACAAAATAATTATACGTATATAAATATACAAGCGTGAATGCGTGATTAATAAAATAAACCTTGCTTGAAACTATCTTTGTATTTATTAGAATTAATTATCAATAAATTAATATTGAATTAAAATGTGTCCACCGAACGTTGGTGATTGAATAATATAATATTAATATAATAATAAATAAAATCTACAATATATTGTCCCCAAATATAATTTTCAAATTATTTCGTTTAAGTACAGGTTTTTTATTTGAGATTGGTGAAAAGTTCATATTATTTTAAAAGTTTATAAAACGTTTTACGCTTGGATTTCATTGAATATTTTGTTGATTATACAAACTGAAAAATACTCTGTTTTTGAACACGCGTCCCTCACTACGAATTGAAATAAAATATGATTTTCTAGAATCAAAAATAAAAACTTTTCATACTTTGGAAAGTTTTCGTAGTCTTAGCATTCACAAATGGAGCAATAAATTCGTCTCGTCATTAGTAAAAATAATAATAATAATAATAAATATATAAAAATAACTCGCATATTTTAAACGTTGCATTGATATAATATATTTTAAGAATTTAAACTCTATTTAAAAAGTGGTCTGAAATGTATTAATGGATTGTCGTAAACACGAGCGTCGACAATGTATAGTTTAAAATTAAAACATTCAAATAACATTTTTATCAGTTGAATTATAATTATATATTCAAAAGATTATTTCCACTCGATTGGTTGTCTTCGCACAACGATGATGGCGTTTTAAACACGGTTGCTACATAATATCTCGTGTTGCTGAAGTATTCATAATAGTTGTGTGTACAACACATTAGTGTTCTAATATAGTTATTATAATATTATATACGCGCGAGCACGTGTGTGTGCTAACGGTGGTGTTATTTAGTTACTATAATAACTATGACGTTACCAAAAGACATATTATATTTTTATATTATATTTAGGCGTTAGGTTATAGGTACACGACGACGTTCATAAAACTCACGCCATTATTTGCAATCAATTATTAGGTAGGTACCTATATCTATAGTATTGTGAATATATTTAATTTGAATAAAGAATTCATAATTTTTAAAATTGTTGTGTTATTTCATTATCAAGCTCCGCGATATGGCACACTCTGAGACGCTGAGCACTTGCACTGTGACACGTCATCGGTTCGCGTTCAGTTTATAAAAAAAAAAAAAAAATGTTCATCCGTTACTTTAATACTGTAGTGGTATCAATTCTTTGTTCGAGTATTCGATTAGTTAATTATTATTATTATTATTATTATTATTATCATTATTATCATTATAATTATTATTACTCCGATGATTACACTCGACTGCGTTCTGTGATATTCGGTCGTGTTATTCCCATCGTGGTTACGGCCTGGAACGCCTATTATAATGGGACCGGGTCCGTCCGCGTATCAAAGGTCGCGGGCATGAGCCAACGCACACGGCTGATAACGAGCGACGGAAAAACGGTTATAGAGATAAGCCAGCTCGCATAGAATTGAACCACACGTTATCCGCTGCCGATAGCGGCTTTGCACATAAAATAATATTAAAAATCCCATCGTAAACTATTTTATATTTTAGAATATTCTGATTTCTGTCCAACAATCGTTTTAAAATGATTTATTATAATATTATTTTTAAAAAAACTGTCCACTAAGTAAACATATTTTTATGAGACCATCGTTTCGGCCAAAATGAAAACAATATGATTTTTTTACCGTTCATTTTACATTTGACTATATAATGCTATCATATTTTGTCGCTATTAATTATAATATTATGGTATGTTGGTACTATAATATTATTATATTTTTCAGTCAAAAAATGAATAGTATTTTTTTTTTTTTAAACAATCTGCAGCAATTTATAGTAATAAATAAAATATACATTGTATCATAACAATATTCACAGTGATTTCCAAGAATTGGAATTTTTTTCTTCTATAATATTATTATTTATTATAGTTATGACTTATTTCGTTTTTTGTGTTCTTGCAGTGATTTTTTCATGTCTTTGATTTACTGCTGTTTATTTGTATGTATTATGTATAATATACTAATATCATACTGTTTTTAATCGATTAAAATTTTTAAAAATGTATATTGGCTGGATGCGACTTGTATAGAAATAATTATAAAAATATTGTAAAAATTCGCAATCCTTATCTATATACTAGTTTATAGGTACTCCACAGTAGTTAATAAATGAACGGCAAAGTTACCAGTTGCACTACAACGAAAACAAAATATACGTACCCACAACCCACATCAGTTTTACCTGATTTTTTTTCCAACAGTTATCCACACACAAGCACCATGTCGCCTTTAATAAAATTATCCGAAGTAATTTGCTTATAAACACACAACGATATGTTTCAATACAAGCCGTAGTTTATTGTGTCTCAGTCGTAACGATGATGTTTGGTTAAACGATTAACACCCATGATTGATGAAGTTTGTGCTGCAGCTGCAACGATTTTGGATTATCCGTCGTCGGTTTTTTCGCCAAGTACCAAACAAATTTCGGTCGGCAAATCTTTTTATTCGACGGGTGCTTATACACCTGTGCATAACACTGTTCGTATTATGTATATCTTATTGCGCAGGTGTAAAAAAAACCGTTGACGGAGTAAAAATAAAATCTTATTTTTTATTCAACGATTAACACATCCCCGTGATTGCTTATGCGTGTCTAATATTATAAATATCACAATAATAGTAAAATGCCTTCATAATTTTTTACGACTCACTGCACAAATTATTTTAATCATGACGGTATGTGACCGACATAGTGCTCGCAGAGGTCGTCCGCATAATATAAAATCGAAACAATAATATCATTTTTAATCGCTTCAATGTTAAATGTTTAATCGTTCGAGTACATATTATTATTATAAACGCCGCTCCGTAGATTATAATATGCGATTGTGCCGTGTACGAAACGATAAGTATTTTTCTCAAATCGTTTTCTATAATCGATATTTTTGTGCAACAAATGTTTTCTGTTTTAGGATTTCCAGAACCGAACGAAACGGCCAACATTCATATCGAATGACGAATCCACGATAGCTGATATTAAATACCGGTGTGTGTTTCCGCAGGCACACAGTTAATTTTTTTATATACTTTATCCTATAGGTTATTATGTGCCCCGAAAGGACAAAAAAACACTATAATTCCCGTGGTTTCCGGTCGTTAAAGCATTTCGATTAATTCCCCGAATCCGTCAATACGCACAAGAAATACAATTATTGACAGTCACAATATTGTAGGTTTTCACCGGGCGTACCAAGAGGATTAAACAATTATTTGTACAATGATAATGTCTATGGCAGTAAAAAAAAAAAAAATTAGGTTTAGACGCAAACCACGCTCGGAATCAATTCTACGATATCTTTGCATGTTCACAATATTATTTCGTGTGCCCAGCAGAAAATTTTACTTTTATACATTTATATAACAGTATTATTGTCTTCTTTCGGTTTTGAAAAATTGATATATAGGTATATGTATTATACGCACAATACGCAAGTATACAAAAATAATATAATACAGGCCGCTATAAATGTGAAAAACATTTCGAACTATATGGAATAGTTAATTCACGAAACATTATCTACCGTACGGGATCGATGGATTGATAAACCGAATACTGTACTTGTGCGTAATATTATACCAATGTCATTCAACGGTGCAAAACACAAAATAGTAAATACGATTTAACTTTTTAGCTGCATACATAACTGAGTAGGTTATATGTAATAATATGTATTATTATGTTATATTATATTATATCTATGCGGTAAAGTCCTGTGCGTGTCGGCTGTAAAGGGTTATCGAAATAGTCTTTTTTTTTTTTTTAACAACATTTTAACCGTTAGTTGTGAGTCGTGTGTGTTTGCCCGACACACTCACATACAATAATTATGCAACGTTGCCGGACTGTGTTTAAGTATAAAATATAATATAACGACAACGTCGGCCTGTCGATAACAATAAGGCGGCGACAGTAATTATTAAGTACACATCGTTCGGATTAATATAATTAATAATTATCGTACACGCATAATATAATAATACACATAATAAAAAATATACATTGAAATGCACGCGTATTCGACAGCAACAAGTAGGCATTCGATGTGTTGGAAATGGAAATAAAGTACAAACCGATAAATCAAATTCCAACGAACGAACGTCTTGCGAAATATTAACGTTAAGTGTATCAATTATTATTTTTTTCGTTGTGTAAACGACGACGGCGGCGATAGTAATTATTCAAATTATTGTTTCGAAAACAAATCGCCGCAGACCGATATTTATAACAGTATTATAGCTATGACATTTATATAATATAATTAATAAAATGTTGTGTACAATCGTAACAGACAATAATTTACACAAGTTTGAACATGTGAAAATAATCCATACTTTTACGATTTTCACACGAAAAATTCGTCTCCTCCCGCAACGAGTGATAGATGTCGAAATGAATAATATATTATAATATCAGCAGACATCAAGCGGGACAATCAGCCATGGGTTTTTATGATTTTATTTATTAATTTTTATTATTATTATTATTATTCATAGTCGCGTGAAAAACGCTGATATTATTATACAGCTCAATATACACGTGTATACACATTATTATAATATTTTATGTGTACAACTGTGGTGTAGACGTGAATCGTGGTACATAATAATATGTAGAAATTAATAGTGTTGTGGATTGATTTTTTTCCGTTATCAAACGACTAGTTTTTTATGCGTCCCTCCGCCTCGCGCCGGATATGTAATAATATTATGATATATATTATATTATGTGTGTATATATTTTTGTATATCTATAATACTGGTCCACCATAACCGCCGGCTTGAACCTTGAGCGATAAACCGTATATTTTATTATAGAGTGCAATCGCAAAACGAGCTGGTTTAGCGCGCCAGTGTTGGCTTAACCTAACCTTATAAAGCTGCTCACGCACATCACAATAATAATACATAACGTTATATAACATATTGTTCTTGCACGCGCGCATAAGTATAATAATATAATAAACGAATGATAACGGCCAGCAAAAGCAGTATTCACTAATCAAAAAATAATATGTCATGAATCATAATATTATACACAAACACGTGGTCGCCCAAAATATAATATGTTTGGAAAACGATTTTTGAGCGTTCCCTCCCTGCCTCGACATCATCGCAGCTGCACGAGGTTTTCTCGATGGAAACTGACGGCTTGACGCGATCGTCTCGAGGAAATTTATTCGGCCAAGTCCACTCGCGGCCGTTGAGATGTCAATTTTTCCGCTGAAAAAAATAACGCGTGACGTGTATTTTATTATATAAATATTATATTTAAAATATAATGTTAGGCACATCGTCACGGACGATAATAATAATATAATATATAAACACATAAGACGTTCGAAAATGTGAAAATAATCCATACCCAAACGATTTGATTTTCACAAAATCGTCTACCCCCCAACCAAATTATGGTTTTCGTAGTGTATGTAATATCAGATTTTTTATGATTTTATTTATTTATTATTGTTAAAACGATTTTTGTGTGTTCTCTCCCGGCCTCACAGCAGATCATCGCTGCTGCACGAGGTAACACGATTTTCTCGACGTGACGCGATCGTCTAGCGGAGGAAATTTATTCGGACAAGTCCGTCCACGTCGCGCCCACGCGGTACTAACGCACCCTGGTTGAGATACCGATTTTAAATTTTTCCACTAAAAAACTCGTTATGACGTTATTCCATTTCCGATGCCGACGACGATATAATATTACCTATGTAATATATTATAGTAAAGCGATTGCATTTATAATATAATAACAGATCGGTACACGATTTTAACGACTTGGGCAATACGTCGTTTAAAAGTCAAATTATAATATAATTATTAGAAAGTAGAGGTATAGTGTAAACGGGCATATTATTCGCTGGGTTATTGGTTTTTTTTAATGAGAGTTTTTAATTCAACAAATTAGCTGTGTTTAATTATTTTACCGAGCGTGAAATGCTAATTATTCATTTATTTAATAACGGACATATTAAGTCCAATATGCAATATAATTGTTCGATAACATCTTATAAGTAGTATTAGTATAATTTTTTCTATATTATTCTAATATTACTAATAATAAATTATTAGTTTATTTACACATTTTTTATATATAAAGAAATTATTGAAAAATAATAATTTGACTATAGTTGGAATATTTTTTAAATTATGATTTGTCCGATTTTATAACTAATAATGCAAATATACAATATTATATTATAATAGTTTAGATATAAGTATCATAAATATTTTAATGAATCTTTGAAATTATTAATATTATCTGATGTGAAAAAGTATAATATATCAACAGAGACAGCAGATATAGCAGTTTCTTACATTCGTGAGAATATTTTTCTGGTGAGAATTTTATATAATTTTTATATAATTAAATGAGATATTATTTGAATAATTGAACAATTTTATTCTACTCGTATTAATACTAAATCCAAAATAAACAAAATAAATGAAGACAATATTTATTTCTGCTTATTGGTTATAATTATTATAATATACCTATAACTGTATTTTAATTCTATAGGTATTACAAAGATGTACATATTGATTTTTCGTTTAATAATTATTTATTTTTATTTTTAAAGTTGTTGAAGAAATAAATGTTTCTCGTTGGCCACTGATTTATTTGACTATAAATTATAATAGTAAAATAATATTATTAGAAAGTCGTCGAGGAAAAACAATGTAAGTACGTAAACGGACATATTATTATTCTCTGGGTTGACTGGGTTATTATGAACGTTTTTAATTAAAGGTATTAATAATCTACAATTTTACCAAGCGTGGGTCATTTACACTAATTATGAGTGTGCTTACCGTACAAAATTCGAACCAGTTCATCTGTAGGCTATAACAATTTAATGATAAGTTTTTAAATATTACAGAATAACCGGAAACAATCGTGTTCGTAGTGCCAAATTCCAACCGTATAATATTATTATTATGCATATACGCCCAACCGCGGCTGTATTGCACATATATTAACGAAAGTAGAGCTTTTGCAGGTTATTGGCCAAATGTATGTTGTCTTGTAATATTGATGATTTCATTCATATTTTCCAAATATTCTATCGACGAACTTTGTTTGTATGTGCCATGTCTAGTGTATAGTCAGTTTCCCACATAAGAGCACTGCTCACAACACTGTTGAACCGAAAACTATACTTGAAAAACGGCTACTCCCTAGTCCCTACTGGTATAAAAATATAAAATAACATTTTTTTTTTGAACTATAACGAATTTTCTAATGGCTTTGCTACTTTTTTATATTGAAACGCAGTCGCGTATACCTTGGTCAGAATGTTATACGAATCACTTATTTAATATTAAATAAAAATAATAAGCTAATAGGTCATACCTGTATAAGTTCTATTATTTTCACTATGATAATATATTAATAATATGTATTGTACTGATGTGGCCACTGGCCATACTCCATCATACCTATATCCATCTCCATAACATACATTATACATACTATTATATAATTATACTACATAATAATTGATATTTTATAATAATGTAATATATAACGGATAATTGGTACATGAACGCTGTGGTGGATCTAACCGGTGGCTAAAGGGACCTGCCGCCCATGGCCAATATTAGATGTATTAACATATTATTATGGTTTGATGTAAACTCATGAGTAATAAAATAACATAATAAAAACATGTTTGCTCCCCAAAACAAAATCCTAGATCCGATACTGCATGGACGTATCAAATGGTTGAGGTGAGGGAGGGTCGGATTCAAAGCCTCTCATTGAAATTTCAACGTTAAAAATGTTTTCATATCATTAAAATGTAGTCTGATAAAAACATTCTACATTAAGTGTATACAATTATAATATAAAACCATAATATAAATTTACAAATTTAAAACGCTCATATGACTTGCTTTAAAATCAAAATATCGAACAAAACTGCTTGGGGACCCTAAATGATATATATTTTATATACCTTTAAATTTGATAATTAGTCAATTCAAAGCGCTCTAATATTTTAAATTATAGAGTCAAATAATCTATTTTTCTGAACGTAAAATTTGCTATGCCATTGCCATATGAAAGACAGAGACAACACGTGGTTACAACGTAAAGCTGACAAATTACCTAATGTGCCCAATTAAAATAGTAATAAGTATTTATCATAATATGTTATCAGACATCAGATCAGTCGATCAGTGTTATACTGTTGTCTGATTCGTGTATAATGTGTATTATAGTGCCAGTGAAGAGTTTAAGCGATGTACAAGACGAACGCCAATAATAATTATAATAATAATTGTTAATTTTGCCGACGATCACCATCACGAGTTACAATTCATTATTTAATAATATGACGTGTATGTAATATAATACAATATAATTTATAGTATTATTATAATATTGTGCATACGCCACCAACACACGTCGTTCTGTACAACTGATCTGTGTTACAGGATGGATGGAATAGTTATCGTCGTTTTTTGCTGACCTCCGACTCCATGTATTTACTTTTATTATATTTTATACATAATATATTAGGGGCATCTATATAATTTGTTTATCGGCAAAGGTCGTTGCGGGCACCGCCGCCGATAAGACGCTATTTTATATAATGAATGTAACCAAATTATTTACCGAATATTATTATTATATATCATTATATTTTATATAATAGGTTAAAATATAAGTAGGCATGTTGACTGTTGTATACGCTCGGTGAAATTTGTTATTTTATATGTTATCTCTATTTAAACCGCGGTTGTGTCCATATCATGGGCGTATTTACGATTTAGAAGTCATTGGGGCTAGATCCCGGCTATTTCAAAATTGATAAAAAAAACATGTACGTGTGTACAGAGTGATTGAATAAAAATCTAAACACAGTACATTTCTGTAGAACGTTTGAATTGTCGTGAGGTTGCGTCTCTATCGCAGCACCAACCATTTGGAATTTTCGAAAATTTCCTTCACAAACATTCTACGTTCTTTGTATGACAATTTTCAAAATTTGGACGGTCTTGGTTTTCCTATTATCGAAGAAATAAAATAGGTGGGACTAGATTTCAGCCCCACCCAAGGTTAAAAATTATATACTCACAGGCCTAATACTACTTCACAATAATTTAGTACATAATTTGTATTATTCATTTTTTAAATGTCTACGATCACCCTTCGCCGGTAATTATAGCGATTACTTAAAAAAACGCCGTCACCCCATGCCAGTAATATAATATTTATAAAAAGTTAATTAGTAATTAAGTCAGCAAAGGTGGTCGTAGGTACACTCTGAGCGTGTGGGGGTGGTATTACCATATATTGGCTGCAGTTTCGCGCTTGTTGCAGTACATATTTCCCACATAAGTTGACTGCCCGCACACTCACTATAATCCCGACCCGATCCTAACATCAGCCTAAAACCTATCTCTAAGGGACGGTAATACATATAATATATCCCTGAGAAGGGTGGTTGTTGTCCATCGTCCCAT
This sequence comes from Metopolophium dirhodum, assembly GCF_019925205.1. Classification (NCBI taxonomy): domain Eukaryota; kingdom Metazoa; phylum Arthropoda; class Insecta; order Hemiptera; family Aphididae; genus Metopolophium; species Metopolophium dirhodum. Next base: position 11,523,554 of record NC_083568.1, read on the forward strand.
AATATTATATAACTACACAGTGTATACACCCTATACAGTATACTGCAGTATAACCTACACGTGGTCAAATGATACGCCGCCGCCACGTGTCAAATAATATAATATTATGCAGCATGTATGATGCATATAGAGGTAAGCGCATGCCACTGCAGTGACCGGTCGAAAGAGGTGGTGGAAATCCGCTTAAATGGAATCCACTATACATATATATTCCATGTATATTCCCTGGATAGGACGCCGTCGTGTCACATTTCCTACGAACCGGTTGTCGTCGACGGATTGGTATTTAAAAAAAAATTTTTTTTTTTTGGGTGTACCGGACCTATTAGGTTTTTCTTTTCGACGATACGACGCAAAGATAGTATACGAGATATCTGCAGGTATATACATTATTTTGATTTTAAACCGTACATGTGGTTTAGATACGGTAAAACGATTTCAAAACACCCACTTCTTACTATATACTTTGTGGTAGAAAATATATATAAACCCACACGATTTAATGTCATATGATAAAATACGTTATTCAACTATATAATATTAATATAATACCTATTAATCGGTGAAAAAAGGCGATCTAAAAAATGTAAAACGATTACCACATTGGACTTGGGTGTAATTCGATTTGCTGCACAAATCACCGAACGTACTCTTCGACGTCATCATCATCATCATATTATTACTATACGCTTATACTATACGGTCGATGTATATTGTATATAATTTCGACGCTTTTGCGTGCACATTTTATATACTACGAGAACCGACGTTTTCGCCAACCGACGAGTGACATATTTTACATAAAACCTTCGTCCGACGAGAATTTATTTTCCTGAAAACATCTCAGTTGTATAATATTGAGCGCACGTATTTTACACGAATATGATTTAATTTATTTAACGACGAGCTCCACAAATTATTATTTCGTTGCAATGCGAGCGAAGAAAATACAGTTTTGGACTTTTGGTTCGATAAGAAAAAACACTTTTTAAATTATAAATAATGTAATCAACTACTGTTCTATATTATATTATACTATACAAAAAATAACACTCGTAACATCTTTTTTTCCACGAATTATAGCGAATAATAATAATATTTATTACAGAGAAATTTCGTTCAAAAATTAAAAATCACTGCGGGAAGGTCTTATAGGAGATGGGTCAATATGTAATTTTGGTACTGACCACGAAGAACAGAGAATCTGTAAGGTATAAAGATCTATTATAGATTACAATTATTAGGTATATATTATAAAGGCTTTATTCGCTGTATAATGTATTTTAGTATTTTTATAATTTCTAATTGTATTTTCTTGTTTTATCAGAAAATAGTACTACAGAATGTTTAGCAAGTGCACTTGATTTTGTTCAAACCTTACTTAAAACCCGAATTCAAAGGTTTGATGTGAACATATGCAGTGCAATAACGTGCAGATAGCCGTAAGGTTGAGTAAAATATGGTATCAAATAAAAATTATATTATTAACTCTATAATAACATAGGTTATATTATTATTGTACTAATAATTATAGTTTTAGCCGGCTTATATTCCACGGCCGGTCGGTTGTTCGACTTGTAACTAATATAAAATCGGCCGCGACCGACTCTTCTCCTATATCCGTTCGCTGGACGACGGTTATTTTTTTTTCTTTCGGCGAGATGATGATGATGGCTGCGTTAAGAACGCGTACATTATATTATAAAGGTAAAAAAAAAATGTATACGCGCAAACATATCAAACTTGATACCGGTTTTTGGGCGGCCGGTTGTGTAAGGTTTTAATTTCGTGGTCGCGGGAAAGAAGTATGACTTCTATATTATGACCTTGAAACAAAGTTATTACTTATGTCTGTAATTGATCGCGCACGGCAGGGGAAAAGTGTTGGGCCGACACAAGTGGCAAATTTTGAAATGCGGTTCTTGTTTTCGAACCGATACAAAATTGTTTTGGGTCGACCAGTGCAGAGGTGAATAAATTCGAGAAGCGTTTTTCAAACACCAATGTACAAAAACTGGATATAACGACGACGATGGTTTTAATGAGTTTATAGTCGTGTTATTGGATTTATGACAGTAAAATTGGTCCCCGCGAAAAACGCGGTATATGCGGACGATTGTCCCCGTCATAATTTTATACGCGGACAATATTATTGGTTACCGTCCAAATTTTTTTTATGCCACATAAATTGAACTTCATTTTGTTATTTTAATTTTGGTATCCCAATTTCATTTTTCTGTGGCTGGTATTAAAACATTTCATTATTTTTACGCACAAGACGGAGAAAATATAGTGATAACTATTCGGCTTCTATACAGCAGTCCATACAGTCAGAATGAACTAATACGACGTCGAATAATCGGATTAGTCGGAATAATTGGCAATAAAAATTAAAAAACATAATGTTCATGAAGGAAAATATTGATTGAGATAACAATAACATTAATAAGACATGGAGAGTATAGTAAATGTAAAATCTACCAACCACTGAAGAATATATAGATCATGCCGATCATGGTAGGTTTATTTCAAAACCGCGGTTCGCTAATAACCGTTCAAAATTCGTATCTCATTTCATCCTGTTTAAAAATACGCCTCAACTGCTGGATACATCGTGTTTTTTAGTGACACCAACCAAGTGATAGGTACCTATCTTAATTTACATATTTTATTAAATTTACTATACTGCAAAAATAATATGTACCTATCACGTGTCAAAAAACTTGGCCGGGGACCAATAATACTGACCGTGTACAAAATAATTTTTATAATTATTATTATACGGAGGCCAATATATTGTCCGCATACTAAATTTTTCCTCGGAGATCAATTATTGTCCGTTTACCCGTGTGTTATCACGTCTTATCAGCAACGAATGAACGAAAACCGCCTGTGGATCGATACGTATATATAGCGAGAGAGTTCACCAACGGTTCATATTATCATTTTGCCAGTGGTTTCCAACAACGCATTCTGTTTTACTAAAACGGTATTTGATAATATGCATTTCCTATTGACAATACTACTTATATATCGACCGGCTCATAGTTATAGGTTAGAATTTCTGTGTATATAATAAACATGCGTGCGCATAGGCATAACACGTGGAAAACGAAAATGCCGCGCTGCAAAGTCTTTGCACATAATATTATCTTGCCGAAGTCGTGCAGTCGTATATTATAGGCGTATGTTATATACCTATATATTATTTATTTTTTGTTTACTTCGCAAACAATAGTGAAACGTGTTTGAATTTCACTGAAAAATAACAAATATTAATATAACAACGCTACGGCCAAAATTTGTTCACAAAAATTTAATGAATTACTTTTGCATTATGTATTAGGTATAGGTTTATCGCGTATAACTACTACTACCATGCTATTATATACACGACCGCGATTAAGAGGACGCTACACCCGCATGTGTTGTATCCGTCTTTCATATGCACAACATAGCAAAAAACTGTTTTGCGCGGGAAAGAACCGAGAAGGCTACAGTCTTAATATTACAAGCCGAGTTATCGTTGTCCATTAAGAATACGTATTATATTATTGTAATTCAACCCAACAATTTGTACAGACGTGTAAAAATCTGGTTTTCAAAATCGAAAAATATTTAGATTTTATTAAGACTCAAGTTAATTTTAATTGTTCGCTATAATAGGTATTAAGTGCATAATAAAGCGAATGGAAAACAAACAATATTGGTTGGTTTGTGTTTAATTTCTATTTCGAATATAATTTTTTGGTCATTCTACGCGGAGATTTGAACTAATTATATGCGTTTAATAATTCTAAGTAAAAAAAGTGTGAAAAACAGAAAATATTCTCGGAAGGAGTGCAGTGTGATATTTCTTAAAGTCAATTATTGTGGATGCAATGCAGTATTCCGTGTTTAAAATGAATTGTCGCTCAGATGTTATAAAAATCGCTCAAAGGTTCTAAAAAACGTCTTTTACTTTAGGTATTGCTTGTAAACGTTGTACGTCCACGTAATATTATATAAAATTGTTCGACAAAGACACGCAGCCAGCGCCGAACCCCGTCTGAAAAAAAACAAAACGGTCTTCGAAAAGGTCGTTTTGGCACGCACTGCACACAGTTGGAATAGGTTTTTTTCGTTCGCTTAAGGTCAGCAAACTGCCGATAAGTGTACTTATCTTTGATGTCGAAGGTTGTACCGTATTATATGTTTTTTTTTACATACGTTCTGGCACGTACGTGGAAAAAAAATACCGTGTAAAAGAAACTGCCAGAACGGTCGGTGTTCTATTTATTATTATTATTATTATAAAAGGAATGAAGACTATAGGTTTCAGCTTGAATTAAAAATTCCCATAATTTGAATAGGTACAAGTAGAAATTCACATTGGTCGTCGATACATTGTAATATCCGGCGTCTGTAGTAACCCAACCTAACCTATAGAACGACAATATTTCGTTTTCCTGCAAATCTACGGCCATGTGGTACAATTTTGTACGACGACTATTCCGCGTGGTCAATGTCGTGTACTCGTGTAGAACGTTTTAATACAATGAAAATTGTTATAACAGTCGATAATAATTTCGAGTGCAATATTGTGACGTATCTGTATCGGAATCGACGTATTGTTTTATTTAGCGATCGACGGCGGCGGCGGGTGATCGACTTACGCATAGTATAGTACAATATTCGTAAGATAACGAAACAAAAAAACCTAGTCCCAAGAGGCATACCTAAAACGCAGGTACCTATAAGTAATAGCCGACAAAATATCATTATCCCGCGTGTTTATCGATATTATGGGCATAATATAGTAATAACACGGATGCGCGATATCGTCGAGTTAAATGGCTGTACGATAATGTTCGCGTGTTCAATGAAATCCAATATTAAAATATGTATATACCTAATGCAATGCACACACGGTAAAAAAATAAAATACAGTTCTGCGTGGCGGCCGGCAGCGACGGAATGAAAGAAACACATCATAATAATTTTACACACACACACACACCAGTTGCATTTGCATTTCTCCGATGTGGTTTTTTCTGGACGGTTGGCGGGCGGGAGGTGGCACACCAACACACACACCGTGTAAGTAAGTACTGTTGTGTGTGTGTGTGTGGAGGACGTTAGGGCCGGGCTCGTTTCGTATGCATGTAATAAACCTGTGGCCAAGGCCAATAATAAACATTCATGGTCAAAACCCGTCGGGCTGGTATCCATCATCGTCACCGCTTAGCCGCACCGCGTACGTGTAATAATAATAATATAAATAAAAATAATAATAACGATGACGAGAATCGTAAACCGCGTGCGAGAGTTGTACACCTCCTGTGTGTGATAGGTATGATATACCTGCAAGAATCGCCGTCGTCGGTCGTCGTGTGTGCGCACAAAACTGGGTAAGGAAGCCTGTGGAGGTGGTGGTGGGGCGAAAGAGAAGCTAAAAAATTCCCCAAGAGTCTCGACGACGACTCGTGTCGGATCGCTGCGTGGTCGCAAGACGTCGTCGTCGTCGTTTTGCATGTTTGGCCGCCGCAGCGGTATCCAGTGGTTTCCAACCGCCACCGTCAATAATGGCGTCAAAGAAACCCATCGACGATGAAACGCGAAAACTAGACGAAAAGAACCGTCCCCGAGCTACCCGCCGTACTCGTGACGATCGTATTTATCGTCGTCTCTGATTGTTATTATAATAATATATTATTGTTCCGTCTTTATTCCGGGCCTCCTTTGACGGCGGAGTTGTAGACTACGTTGATAATAATATATATTTATTACCATGTTGTTTTGTCTCGTGTGCGTCGGTATATAGGGCGGTCCGCGTGTCTTCAGACTAGCAGTTCAAATTTTTTTTTAGCGCCGCGTATTTCGTCTTACAGTTTTTTTTTTTGAGACGAAATTTGACTATTCCCACGTTCGGTTTACACTTCATAATAATATTAACAAAACTATGCTGTCGTCGTGAACAATACGGCTGTATTATAGTAGTATAGCTAGTATTTAATACTGCTCGAAACGCACTCACACGACCAACGTTACAGTTGTTTGATGATAATATTATATTAAAATATTGTTGTATCGACCACGTGGTTTCGCGTTTGAAAAAAAGTAAAAAACAATATTGTATTTTATCGTCTTCGACGTTGAGCGCTAAAAGACGTTATCATCGAGTACCTATAATATTATGTAGGATATACTTACTATTATATACATATTTATATTATTCGAAGTATTCATTAGTGCACTGATATGACGTGAATATAATATTATTCGAATGATAACCTTTATACTATTATTGAAGCGAACTATCATCATAGATACATTTTTTAACGCAGGTATAGTTGTAGGTATTATACGCCAGCCGGGCCAGCAAATAGCTATAAAACAATTGTATAATATAATTCATAGTGTTTTATTCAACAATTATACTACGCTGGCAAAGGTTCCTGTTATAGAGTTAGCTGACGAGAAAAAAAAAACGTCATTCGAAAAGTCACAAGCGGTATTCCTCGTAGGTATCACATTATGATATGCACGTTTTTAATTGTAATATCCGTTTATATTATGTGTGTTGCAGTCCAAATAACACAATATAATATTATACTCGTACAGACGAACGACATTGTATGCGTCGTGTCTGGAAATTCGATAATAATCGGCTGTACATAATAGGGTAATGCAGAGGACCATGAGGTCATTTTTGTGTTTGGGTTTGGTGTGTATAGAGTTTTTGTACACAGCTGTATACATACATATTATGTAGTCGCTGGTATATTGAGTTTGTTATGAAAAAAAGTAAAGGATTTCATTGTCGATCAGAACAGGTTATCCTTTATTATATTGATGCGCTCAAGGCGGTTTTACGTACAAGGTCAATCGAAATAGTATGTGTTCAACGGGATTTAATATAATATAGTGTATAATATTATTGTATAATAATATTATATTTATCGCAGAAGATGTATGTACTTGCTACTTATAATATTATTTAATATTTTAGTATTATATAATATATTATAATATATAATATAGTCCATGTTGCGAGTTGTATTGTACATCGTATTATCGAATGTTCAATAAATGGTTATAAGTACAAGTTATTTATGTTAAGAAAATGTCAAATTTTAGAGATAAATTGGTTTGTAATGGTATACAGCACATGGTGTTTAGTTTTTTATACAGAATTTAGTATAATTATGTCGTAAGTATTAAAATATTTTGAAAAACGGATTATAAAAGAATTTTATAATTTCTGTACGTTTTTCGATTATTTTCGATTATATCGATTTAACAGGCATGCATTTTCCCCGCCAAAAAACCGGTTCCCATATCTATGCATAGCCCGTTCACACCAAAAACGAAAAAGGTTAAATTCCAGTTTCCGATAAAATGGGTTTTTTTTTTAAAAAAAAAAGACGTTTCTGCTAAATATATTGTTTGGGAATCATGTAATAATGTAATAAGTGTACACAACACTAAACAATTTTCTAATCATTAAATAATTGCATATCATAATTATCAGAATCTTATTTTAATATTAAATATTAATTGGATTAAAAAAAACACATTTTATCACAGTAAAGGTTTAAAGGTTAAATTAAAGTTAATGTAAAACATTAGTTAACAGTAGAAATATTAATTATGAAAGTAAGTGTTACATATTATGAAGAATTTCATAAAAATATTAGTTATAGATGTAAATTATTTTTTTTAAAAATCACACATCGATCACATAATATTTTAAAAATGAATGATAAAAATATATAATATATAATATGTAGGTAAGTCAAATAAACGTAAATTATATTCTTAAAATAAATTAAAAGAAACACATAATATTTAGAATAGAAATGATAAAAAAAAATTATTGATTTTCATATTTTTCTGGCAGAAAGGGGAATCATTTTAGTTCTAAGCAAAACAGATTTTACCAGATTTAAAATATCGGTGTAAAAATAAATCTAAAATCTTATATTGTAAGAGAGTATGACATAAAAATATATCAAATCGATGTACGTGAAGTATAGTGATGCATCCCACACGTATCTTTATAATAATATTATATTAACTGAATATGATTTGCCAAACAAGAAATATCGTTTTAAAAGAATTAATTTACATTGCACTTCAAACTTTTTGTCACTCAAAACTAATTATGTTCGTAAAATTGGCAAGCGTGCGACACAAATTTCGGTGTCGAACTGCAAGTGCATATGTTGTTTATATTATATTTGCTATTCAAGTGAACCGCCAAAGGAAACAATAATGGACATACCTAGTAACATATTATACATATAAAGTATTATATAACTGTATATCAGTCGTCGGCTGTCTCTTGACAACTGGCGACTATTATTTTAAATTTGTGTTTTGAATAATATAAGAAAGCTATAATAATTGTAAATGTAAGTTCTACAGTACCTATATGTCTTTTATTTTAAAATTCGTCAACACTTTTTTGGTTGGAATAATAAATTGTGATCCAAAAGTTTTATACAAATATGATGTATAGTTCCCCACGTTGTAGAATATGTTTCAGAAGAAATTATAAAAAATATGTATAACATAATAGGTATAAATGTATAATCCTAGACATGGTAATTTCAATCGTTCGCAGATTAAAACATGTTTGTTATTGGTGAACACTTATTTTTTGGCCTTATATGGAATACAATTTTAACATTTATTTATTGCAAACTTTTCGGAAATGAGTTGTTTTTTGTTGGTCCTAATTTTATAGAATTTTATGCAATTTTAATCTCGGAGATATTACATTTTAATACAAGGTTACACGTATTATATGTTATTACAATTATAATTAAAAAATCGGCCCTGACAATAGTTCTATACAAGCGTTGTTTAAAGTTTGGACCATGAGAAATTTCTTAATTTCACTATATATTCACGATAAATTGGTTTTCTTTTTCACATAAAATAATAGGTAATTCTAGGTTTTGATTATTTACTGTAGTTTATACAAAAGCTAATACTTTATATTATTTCTTACCTATAGATTAGGTTAAAGTATTACGATATTATTTTATGATTTATTTTGGTAAAATGTGTGTACAGTTTTGTTTATTTAAGTACAATATTATGTAAATTTTAAATACAAGGTTACTAATTTCCAGGAATGTTATAACAGGCACTCTATGTCTATGTTCGACGAATTTCGAAAATATTTATTCATAATTATTTTTACGAGCATTTAAATATATTAAAATTTGAATTATCTAGTTGGCTAGCTGTATAGTCTTTTCTACAAATATTAGTGTTTCGTTTTGGTTGTGAATGGTGACTGCTTGCAAGTAGCCAACATGCGTCCGTTCATTTTATTTATTAACTTTTTGTTTTTCAGTCACTTGTGTTACACCCAATATGTAATAATAATATTACTATTATGCTATTTATTGTACTATGTTATATAGCAATATGCTAGACGATTGTAATTATAACTTTTAAGTACACAATCCTCTTAACTGATAGTCATTGTGGTGGGATAGGGGAGGGGAGTATGAAGCTACCATATTATTTTGTTGTATAAATACCTATATTATATTATAGGCTATTAGGTGATATAATAAACATATTATTGATTATAAATATTGAAAAAAAAGGTGATAGCGCGAGTATGTATATAACCCATCACCATCGTTTGATCGCCTCTATAACTAACTGAAGCTAAAAAAACATACTTTATCAATACAATTCGATCATATTTTGTTTGCCAACTATACGAGTTGGCATAATATCACGTTTGCACAATTTGCATGGTTTTTATCCATCGTTGGGTATTTTGAAAATATTTCGAACAGTATGTTTTCCTTAGGTCAAATGTGGCGTTATGGCGTTATGCTATGTAGTATGTACTATACTATTGTACTCATATATAACATTAGGTATATATAAATATAATATAATATAATGTATTATATCCAGATATATATATACGTCATAATGTAATATAGTGTAAGACAGAGGTATCAAATCTATATTTATAAATATATAATTATATTTTACATATAAGATATTATAGATGAGAATCGACGGCATTTGAACAGTTGCATGTCAACCACGGGTGCACGACGATGTGATAAGACATGCGGCTACTAACAAAACAGTATACTATATAATATTATATATTATTGTACGACAATTAGTGTCGAGTAATTAAAATAATATAACAACCGAAGGTTTCGTTTTTTTTTTTTCAGTTTTCGTCTTGTGATGATGTACCGCAAAGCCGCCGACGACGACGTGGTTATAATATTGCATTGGTTTCATAATATAGATCTGAAGCCCGCGAACCGCAGTCCTGTGCTGACGGCAGAGATAAGTGGTTAAGGCGTGGAGCTCGTTGAACCATAATTATTGTGTGGGTGTGTGTGTATGTGTGTTTGTGTGTGAAGATAAAATTCAAATGTTTACGAACTAAAGCCACGTGTGTTGATTACACCGAGTCTTCTAATTAGTCGTCGAAACAATATGTTTCTCGCGATCGAAATATTGTCATATTTATTTATACACCTATATAACATTAAGTAACACATGATGGGTACCGCACATATTATATGACGTGGAACTTGCAGTCGTCTGAAACGATTTTTACGCAAACAGAAGGAAAAAAACGCCATGTCGAGTGCACGCATCGCAGAATATAATATATAATATTATGGTAGGTATATATTATAGTTCTGCGTATAGTAATCAATAGCTTAACTCAATAACATAAACGACGTTTTTTAGACGTTTCAATGCGAATCCTCTAAGTGATAATTTTTTATTAGTCTTACGAGACGAACTTTCGGTCGATTAATCCCCGAATTGCGGGCATGGCTCATTATAATACGGTGATTATTTTGCCTTGTGAATCGGGCAATATCTTTGGGCACACAGAAATAATTAAAACATTTCGTGTTTTTAATATTGATCTTAATAACAACTAGCCAGAAATGGCTATTGGTAAAATTGTTTTTTTTTCCAACGAAATATTTGAATATTTCTATGATTCTTAAAATCAAAAAAAACTATTTAAAAATTCTTTTTGTTTTATAATATATTGCTTGGTTGGTGATCAGAGAGAAATCACCCTGTATACAGTAAGTACAGCTGAAAAACTAAGTAGTTGTTATCGATTTTTACTTATTTGTTTAATCTCATTCACAAATAAAAATATACACATTGCGTCACTGCGATAGCTGTATACTGTATACAGTTTGCAGTGCTATACAACAATGTTATACGATTGGAAAATGTAGAAACATTTTTAGGCGGTTTGCTCACTGCAATTATAACGACAAACTAGTTTTTGTTAGGTTTGGTGTTAATAAAACTTCTCTAGGTTTCGGCTGGAAATCAAGAGTGTTACCACTATGTGACGAGTAGTTCAGTGACTATTATGATGGGTACTTCCACATTTTTCGTAGCCGTATAATTTTTCTTCGAGATTTGCAACGAACTTGTCTTTATACGTTAACGTGTGTAGGAAGCATAGTCGGAAATCCATTACAATTAGAGGTGGGGGGGGGCTAACATTATTAACGTAATCCCACACAACTAAAAAAGAAGGGGGCTTGACGGACTTTTGGGGGTACTAAGCCCTCGTAAGCCCCCCCCTGATCTCCACCAAAGGTAGGAAGGAAGGAGGATTTGTATTTTGTTCACATATTATTCACGGGCACCCAAAAAATACCCAATCGCAATATAACTAATATTAATCTTATTACATATTATTATAACGAAAGTTTCCACTTTCCAGCGTAATAGGTACGAATGCAGTATAAAACGTCGGAAAGCACGCAACGGCGGTATTATTGTTATTAAATTAGCTGCCGATAATGTTATTATTGTTAAGTATTCAATAATGTCTCGCTGACCTTAATGCATATTTGTTCATTTATTATTATTATTATTATCATCATTATATCCATCCAAGCGTTAAGCGCGGATTACCAGCTAATATAATTGCAGGTACTATACGGTACTGCAGTACTCATATTAAAACATATTTTTACAGCGAGTTGCTAAGTCGATCTAATAATTTATCGGTGAAAATATTTGTAAATATTATATTATGCGTAACCGTGCGCAAACTATTGGCTCGATGTGTGTATTGTGTCTGTGGTCAAGTCGTCGAAAAATCGTGACGAATGACAGTTTTTCGAACCTGCACCGAGGGTCGGCAACCTTTTCGCTTATTCTTAAAATAAAAAACCTCGAAAAATACAACAAAAACTACGCTCTAGATTTTCGTTACGATTTCATCGAGTCGATTCTTTGCTTCTAAAAATAAATCGTTTTATTCGTAGTCCGGATGAAAAAGTCACGCGGGTTAACGACTCCCTGATCCTGCGCAGTATATTCCACAACATTCGAACAGTTCCGTGCTATACCGATCGAGAGACTTAAATATTTTTCATTTTTTAGACGGATATAATATTTGGTATTTTCACGTTGAAAATGTATTCGTCATTTTTACGTAGAAATTATGGCATCATGTTGACGCTATACGTCGCGTACGTTTACCTTTTAGGAAGGACTAAAATCAGTTTCTTGCACAGTTTAATTTTAAAAATATTTTGTGTGACGGGTGGTGTACCCGTTATGATTTGTATACACTAACTTCATCGCCGATGTTAGTAACATAACTATGAGTTAAGACCTTAAAGTGATTTTATTAATTTTTTAAAAGCATTTTAATACATTAATGCCGCGTTGCATGAACAATTTATTAAAATTTAATGGACGAATCATGGACCACTAAATCATGTTTAAAGGACCATTAGCCCACTATTGATTCATTAAATGTTTAGTGATTGTTTGTGCGATCCGGCATAAGTACGGTATATTCAGATACAATTAATGTCTTAACGTAAATGTTGGTACAATAACTATATTTAATTTATTCAATGTAGAGTTGAAAATTGAAGGCATGGTCCACATCTACTGATCTACCGACCTCATCGGCTCATCGGCCTCGCTTGATAATTGATGGTGGTTATATGTGGAACATAAAAAAGAGTAGAAGACTGAGAGGACCGTAGTGGTACATTAAGACACAGAAATGAAACTAGAAATTTTGTTATTCAATAACCTATAGTAAGGATCAAGGAACCTAATACCCGCAGCACGCCTACGCTTAAGTAAAGAAGACAAGTCAGGGAAATCACCGACCTGGGCATAATTATGTAATGAATTTGATCGTCTTGCAAAATGTCAATTGACGTTTTTTTACGGCACTCGACAGATTTCCTAGGATTTCCCAGTATATTTGGCACACGAATTTCGGCGTTCATCTATAAATATCCAGGATTTACTAGTATTCAGGTTTGGTACTTGGCGTTCCAGAATCATTTAATAAATATGTTGCACTCACAAAGGTAAAAAAACAAGTCCCAGTTTAACTTTTTTTATAATTTAGTTGCGTACTGAAAATCGATACTGAAAATCGTTAGTATATTATCGAATATCGATGCCGTTTTGCTTTCTCTGTGTAGCAAATGTAAACGCACAAAAAAACTTTCAGTTCATCAGAACATCCATGTTGTGTTGTTAGTTTAGTGTTCTTTCGTCAGTTTTTCTAAAAATATTTTTTCTTTCAAGTGAGTTACAATACAAAATTTAAAGTAAATCTACTTATGTAAAAGATTCATAGTTGAAAATGCTCATAACTCAAAACAAAAATAATAAAAATAAAGGCTAACGGGAGCAGACTGATAATGTTCTATACATATTTCTTACTAGGTAAGAATATTATAGATAGGTTTAAATTTGAATTTCTTTATAATAGTTCTATTTACTGTCATATTAAAACTAATAGCACAAAATGAATTCTGCTTAACGCAAATTAGCTATATGTTGTATACTTACGCTTGTAAGACAGAGACAACACGTGCGAGCATTCCTCTTAATAATAATTAATGATAAACATATATGAATAATTGTGTGTCGGGGATCTTTAGCAAATGTTAATAAACTAATATTTGATTTGAGAAAAATCGATGTGTCTAAAATTAATCTAATGTAAATATTTCATATATTATATTATACTAATAAGTAATAACCTTGCAGAGTATATGCTAAAAACAATTGTGTGTGTGTGTCGTATTGAGACCAAACATTTTATGTGCCGCCACGCCATATATATTTTAGAGTACCCGTAGCGGCACTTGTTAAGTACAATATATATATATATATATAATAAAATATTATTTAAAACGTGATTAGAACGTCGATGGCGTGATGAATTAATACAAGATATACCTATATTAGTATTATATATACAGTGTGATTCATCAAGCATATTCACCCCCATTTTTTATTTCAATAATGCATTCATAAAACTTCTGGTTTTTGCAATTTTTAAGTGCCTATACCTTAAGGACCATATATTTAGATTTTTTTTTATATTGTTTAAAGAGTGTTTTGTAGCAATACAAACTTGTTTTTTTTTCAGATGAATTTCATCTTTTTTTCTTATAAACTGTTAACCGAATGCTTTTTTGTTTATTTATTGTGTTGCATAAAAATCTGGGAATAGTGTTAGAGTTATTTTACATTATGTACTAAGGATAATATATGTTTGAAATATATTATGTATTAAATTTGGGGTTATGATGATTCGAAAATTATATTATAATTAATATTACCTATTGAATCTATTGTATGTATCTTTAGAATTAATTAATTAATTATGGTATATAAATTCTAATAACTCAAAAACTGCAATTCGTTCAAAATTTGATTAAGATACATTTAAATTTTCAGAAAAATCATCTGCTCGAAAATGTACTGCAGAAAAGATTGATTGCTGTTGCCATAGGGCATTCCTTAAACTGTATAGGTAGCTAAACAAATCTAAATAATTGAAAATATGGTCCTTGAGTACCTAAATAGGTACTTAAAAATATTAGATAATTAATAATTGAAAATATGGTCCTTTTTAAAAAAAAATTAATTATTAAAGGAAAAATCGGGGGTGAGCATTGTACATATTTATTATGTTCGATTTTCCAACGATTTTTTTTTCAAACTATATCCTAATCGTTTTTGATTCTTCCGTTTAAAGTATATATTTCAGATGTCTTAGGCGGACGTAGGTACCTATATCGGTTAGATATCAATATGTTACGCTCGCTACGAATAATAAGACCGAGAATTATTATAACGCGATTTATATGCACGCCTCGGCCATTCGACCATGCACGGAATACAATTATGACCGCCAAACACCTTTGCGAATAAGTATCGTTCGCGGTCGACACCTGCATATTATTTATAATATTATACTTGAGCCACATCTATTGTATTACACCTACTTGGAAATATTTTCACGAATACTATAACGCTGCTGGGGTGTTTGAAACTTTGAACTGTTCATCTCGATATCGCATAATATCGTCTAGGTACAACGGTCGCACAACCATCGCAGTCTTCTGAAACGCCCCGAGCACTCTGTATAATATGCGTGGTAATTCTTTTTTATATATCCGATAATACGGTACATCGGAGAATTTTCCCTCGAACGAGCCCGCGCCGCGGCGTATATTGTATATTGTTAAATACCACGCGAGTGGTCGTGATTTAGAGACTATGATATTGTAAAGACCCGACCAATTAACATCGGTAAAATCATCACGTGCTTCGATAAGAATTCTTACTGGGTATATAATATATAATATATATATTCCACTGGGGTCGTCACGAAGTGTTTTGTGTATATGGGGATATAAGTACATATAATATTTTGTTTTATTTTCGACTTGTTATGAGAATCACTAAAAATAAAGTAGAAATTAAATATAAGTATATAGTGGGTGCGATGTACTAATCACAAATAAAAACTACGATTCACGGTCGGACGTACCGAAAGGCGTTTTTTTTTTCGTTTACGGTATGACAATTTATATTATTTGCACTGGGCATTATGAAATATGAAGTGTCATTTTTGAATTTTTCAGACATTCGTTCTAAGACTGTGAAAAAAAAGTAGTTGGGTAAGCGTAAAGCGTTTTTCATATAATATTTTCATTTCGTATAGGTACACTGCCACATTGGGACATCAGAACTAGAGTGGACGTTTTATAATTTTATATTGATCGTGTCTATATGTTGGGCTCATTTGGTGAAAAATATTAGTTAAGTATAAAAATATTATTTATAAATACTATTATCAGTCGCTTATTGGCTTGCGTGGTAGCCGATGCAAGATATAATGACAAAACACCTGCATAAGGTTCGTAAAAGTTTCCACTTTGAAACTAAGATTTATATAATATGTTATGTTATGTGTTATTTTGCATTACATCCCAACAGTTATAAAGAACAAACGGGATTTAACTTATTTAAAATTATAATCACACATTTGATTAAAAAATACTTTTGAATTAGCGTTGACGAGTATTGCTATTGTCGCGTAGTGTTATAAGGTATGAGTAATACCTAACCTAACCTAACCGTGGTGGATTGATAAAATGTTTTGCTGTACCCATAAACCAAAACTACTGCATACCTATGAATTATAACTATTATGGTAACTGGTAGATTTTTCACTCACAGTCACAGATATATATAGATCAAAGTATACCATGTATATTAGTATAGGAATGTACTATCCATGTATCAACGGTATACCTACTATATATGGGTCAAGTGCGTAGTGCCGCAGTTATATCTTTATGTAGTTATATAGCTACAGGGTGTTCAAAAAGTTTGGAAACGGGCATTAGACTATAATATAGTATATATTATATAGTTAGGACTGATAAACGACAATACAATTAATGAGGAGATAAAATATTTTACATAATAAACGTGCAGCATTGCTATTGTGTAGGTATAAAAATATGAAAATAGTAATTAAAGAGTTTCCACATTTTTTGAACACCTTGTATAATATTATCCTGATTTTGCTGCAGTAGACGTGGCGTTGTAGTTTTCTCTTTAGTACCAGGTCTAGTAGTCTACTATAGTGGTTTTCAATTATTATTCTTTACATTGAAATTATTAAGTAATGTTTTCATAATTTTGATAATTTTTATATTGACAAAATGCTATAAAATGTATTGGTGAACACAAAAAAATGTTGTCAGTGTTGGTCTTCTTTGTATAATATACTATGTAGGTACCCATTGGCTATTATACTATTTATATAGACTTCAAGCTATTGCATGTATTATAAATTGTAATACTACATACAAAACAAATACTAGTCACGATTAACATTCTATAACGTTATCAAATTTAACTTTAATTGACCGTTCTATAATAGTTACAATCTCTGAATATAATAATGACTGTTCAAACCCGATTCGATTTATGGAAATTAGTTTGTATGTTTATTCGAACACAATAACATCCATTATCCCGGCACTCGTAGCTTTTTGTCTTGATCAATATAACAAACACATTATATCATATTATATTATGTGTTATTACTTATTATCTAGGAAAAGTCAGATGTAGCGACTACAATGCAATTTATATATTATACGGACGGGTGACCAATCGTATAGGTTTTCTCTGAATTACGCGTAACTTATAATAATTCTACATAAAGAATTAAACTATTCTTCTGCTGTTCATTATGCCATTTTAAATAAAAACTGATTGTTTATCAGCTATTACAATTTTCACAAAATACGATTTTCATCCAGTTTCATAAATTTCACGACAACATTTAAAAAATGTTTTGAATACCTTTTTGATTTTCGACATAAATTTACATAGAAACATTTACTAAACATTTACTAAATTGTTACAATATAAAGTAGGTATACCTTATTATGTTATCTACATTTATACATTATCTTTTCTTAAGATCTGAGCGGGGATATGAATGTTTTGATGTTACAATAAGGTTTTTTATGATCATGATGTTAGCCACCCCGCAACTTCATAAAAAATATCCTAACTAGTGCAAACATTTAGCAAATTAATTGCAAATTGATTTTTAGAATTTGCAAATCAAGCGCAAAGTAGCCAATTAATAATTAGGTTTGGACCACCACTGGGTTAGGGGGGGGGGGGGGGGGGCTAACTTCTTGGAGCCTCACACTACTTTGTCTCAATGTCACTATAAACTAAAAACGACGTACAAGTAAGTTTAACACGTATATCATATAATACGGTTTATAGCCACGTGATTATTATACTATATAATTGGACAAATTGGGGTGAATTTTGCGAAAAATTTGCCAAAATTACAAATTTGATTAGAAAATTTGGGTAATTAGCTTGCAATTTATTTGATAAATATTGAAATTGGTTTGGAACGAATTGGACAAAGCGAGACTGTGGGAGGCTCTATGAAGTTATAGCCTCTCCAAACCTAATTATTAATTTGAGACTGCACTTGATTTGCAAGTTCTAAAAATCAATTTTTTATAAATTTGTTAAATATTTGCACTAGCTTAGATAATTTTTATGAAGGTGGCGGGAGGGGGGCTGACTTAATAACCATGGGTTGTTTTTGTGTCTGTATATTATGCGATATTTAGTGGAAGAAATGCACTTTAAGGGTGATTTCTGGTAGTAAATTGGATTTAGTTGGCACTTTTAAATAAAAAATGACTTGAGTGTTTTTTTGGTTTATTTCCTTTAAATATCGATGACAATAATATTGTTTCTCACGGTCAAAAAATGTCAAAATGTAATACAATATTTTTCATAAGTTTTTCATACCTATGCCAATTCAAATTTATCGAAAATACATTGGCACAAACATTTTATAAATGTTTACACTTAGAATTTTGGTAAAAGGGGGACGGAGTGGCCGACCCGAGTTCGATACCTCGGTCGCGGGTGGCATTTTTCTTCGGGCAAGTCACGGTGTCCGGAGAACAAGTGCCACCATCCCCAACCCGGGCATGATGGCAGATATCTACGGGTGCCCAAAATAAAAATTCTGCCAAAGCAAACACACATGTGTAAAAAAATCTACAGTACCCTCCCCTACAGTACCATAGGCTAATGACCTGGTAGTCGAAGCCTTAACCCTAATAAAAAAAAAAAAAATTTGGTAAAAATCGTAAAAATCGCTAAAATTTGCTAATTTTATTGTAGTATGAAATTCATATAATTTTTTCTATCTATAACGAACGAACAAGTCTATTGGAAATTCAAATAATTTTTCTATGCGAGTTCAAAGTTCAATTTTTTACGATTTTGGGTATTCAATCGTAAAACAACGACTTCTCATCGATTGATTTAGGTACTTTGTTAAAAAAAAAAAAATTATGAACGAAAAACCGTAGATACTTGAAATTTTCACCATATGATTATTTTATTATTTAGTTAACATGATCAAATGCTAGGTTTCTTCGCTCAGAATCATTTTTCATCGAATGCAATGATTTATCATTGAATTCATATTTAACACTTCCCCTATACTGTAGTGCCATTGTAACATGCAAGTTACACTCAACTTCCTACTGTTGTATAGCATAGCGACTTATCGGGTTTTTATTTTGTTTTTACATTTGAGTTTGTGAATTTTGTTTTTTTTTTATTGTAAAATATGTCTATAATGATGGTCTCATATTTTGAATAGTTGTCCATATATTATGTATAATGTAAAGATTTTACTGTGCTGCTTTAATTTACTTATATTTGATATGATTTTTTAATTTCTTCTGTGTCGCTGCACATAAATAAATTATAACACTGTAATCAATGTATATTATTTGAATGTTGTATTATGTGTTTTCGTAATGTTACCAGTGTGTAGTTGTTTTGAGCAACGTAAATTAACTTTAATTACAAACCTATATTAACAATAAACTATGAAGCAAGTTTTATTTCATAGGCTAGTTATAGGCGTTGATTTATCGTCAAAATTTCGAACACGTGGACGATAATATAATTCTCTTCAAATATGAACAGTTGAGATTTCATTGATTAATATTTTGGTTTGAAATATGTTAGTCTTGTCGAAATCGACTTCTGGACCCACTCCTATAGTTCTACGAAACTAATTAATTATTATCCCGGTCTTAATGATCAGATAGTGTGTTGGCGTGTTCGAGGATTGTGAGTTTTTTTCCAGACCACCAGCAAACATTATATAGGTTAGGTCAACCAAATCGTTGAGACGAGAAAACACGGGGGGAATGGCGGTGGTATCAGATAACCCGGAAAAAATTAGATAAACACGCACCGAGGAAACAGGTTGATTGTATATTAACATTCACATTGGACGTACAATAACAGATTAAATTGTTATAACGAGAGTATGGGGCTTATTAGAATAATACAGATGTGAAGCAATAATGCTAATAATGTTATTAAAGCTGTATCGCAGTATGTTGCACCATAAAGAAAAACACTGTTCGATTTGCGAAACAAAGGGGGCCACCAAATAGGTCTGAAATAATTTAGTAAAAGATCGTTACACGTGCAGATAGTCTTCTACATAGGCAAATAGGCGGTCGGTCCCCACAAGTACCTATATATTATGCCTATTAATAATCATAGCGAATGTTTGAAAATAACATAACAATCATAATTATTATGAAATCGTGTTCATATTTTCCGCCCTCCACAGCTGCAGTTAGGCACATCGCATCGACGATGTCGATAACAATAATATACCTATTGAAAAACAAAATTCGTATTAGAAAATATTATGTAAAAACTGTTTCGTCGACTGCGTCGTGTTCGGACGATAGACGAAAGCGCGCGCAATTGAAATTAAAACAGTCGTCGTCGTCCGGTTACGCGGTTATAGGCATTCCGTCCGGTCCGTATAGTAATAATAATTGACCGGTCAAACACGATTAGAACCGCCGAATCGCGCGCACCACACACACACACACTGACACATACCACGGTATAATATACAAAATGTACTTTAATATACGTTATGGTAACGTGTACAGCGTGTTAAAAAGTGTGCATTCTCAGAACGGACATGGTCGTCGTGCGTGCTTGTAATTAGAGTTTGTTCTCGTCTTCGGACGAGTTGAATAAAATATTAATTTTTTTTTATTTATTCTCCGAGAAGATAATGGGATAATCGAAATATGATAAGAAAAAACAACGTTTTAAATAATTTTTTGCACACCACAAGCGTGAAAACCACAGCTCGACAACTCGAATGTTTTTCTTGCCCCTATTCGAGTGTTTATAGGTTGGGTTTCGGGTATATAGGTAACTAAAAAAATACCTACATACCTAAGTTAAATGTACGTTTGTTGCCCTTGAGATTCGAGTTATCGAGACCCGGCTGAATGATATTTGCGATTTCTGTTTGGCGACAATCAGTGTTCATCCTACCGTATTGCTATACTTGCTATGCTTGTACCTGTAGAAAAATAAATAAAATATCATAAAATATCATTAGAAATGTAGGCTGACAACGATCGTCTCCGTACAGAATCATTTTTCGTATGCAATTATTTATAATTGAATTAAAATTTAACATATATACCCATTACAGTGATCTATATACTTAAAGACGAGGTGCATTCGTGACCTACTATATACAGAGCAGAGTGACATCCCGAGTTTTTTTTCATCAATTTTATATCCCGGGGACTGTAATTGTTTTATCACAAATATCGTATAGGATAGCCGGTTAGGTCACAACTGGGAGTATTTTTTCACTCGCAAAAATGCTGTCGATTAATATATATTTTTTTGCAGTAGAATTCCGCCATGGCATCCATTTTTTCCTCTCTCCATTCGCGTTCGGAAAGTGTATTAAATTAAAAAAAAACATTTTCCCCGTTTACTCTGACTGTTTCCTATTTTTGTTTTCTTTCGATAATACGCTTTTCGAACGTTCCGCATATTGTATTCATCACTTTCCACGCCAACCACTTTTCACCCCCATCAGTTTGTACAACTCAAAATATGAATTACTTTGTATGTGTACTCTATCTATCTACCGAAATCGTCCAGATTCTCTACGCGTCGAAAAAGTCGACTTTTTATCACCAATAAACCCGACGCACTGCTGCAGCTTACAAGAACCAGGCGTACTATAGGCATTTTAATATTGTACTTAAATAATGTTACTAATTATTATTACTGCCAAATATTCACGGAAGCTAGAAAAGAATGCAAAATACCAGACAATCTGTATGAAGCCATCGGACCCTATGCTGACATACAAAAAATTATCACTTTTTTGAAAAAAATTGAAATGTACAACTTAATTTAACCTATCATTTTTTGTCAAATAATCATGTTGTAAGCTAATAACCATGATGTTGATGCTGTAACAATAAAAAAAAAAATTATTATTATAATTATTGATATACACGCACACAGTGAGTTTTCTGGTTGTAGTCTCTCAATATTATTGCCTCTTATATTAATACATTTTTTTTTAAATATAAAGCCATCAATGTAAACGTCATTATTTTTGGGACATGCATGTGGCATTTGCACATTCTTGCAGTAGGGCGTAGAAAAGCACAGCCAGTTTG
This sequence comes from Metopolophium dirhodum, assembly GCF_019925205.1. Taxonomy (NCBI): domain Eukaryota; kingdom Metazoa; phylum Arthropoda; class Insecta; order Hemiptera; family Aphididae; genus Metopolophium; species Metopolophium dirhodum. The sequence continues at coordinate 11,545,975 of NC_083568.1, forward strand.
TAATGTGGAGCGGTACCTATATATAAATACGTTTCACTTTAGTTTCAGAGCATGGAGGATAGTTAAAATACGAAGTTTCGAATTATTTAGCTATTGGTATTCGTGGGTAGCGAGAGATTCGTTTCAAAACAACTTCTTATTCGCTTTACTCAATTGAAATATAACTTTTATTCTATCGAATAACTATATAGTTTTTTTATACATTTATAGACTATGTAACCTATAAAGTATTATCACTTGTTAGTCTATATTTTATGTACCCATGTTTTTTCTTCGTTATTCTTATGAAAAGTAAAATGTCTTAAATTCAATTTTTTTTTAAATATTTAATAGCTATATATTGGCATTTTAAATTGTCTACGTTTTTAGTATATTGTGCTATAGTGCCGAACCCTAAATATTATCGTATTTACGAACAAATATGATACAATAATATGATTCCGGAGTACGTGTTCATCAGGGGGCGGCCGATTTGGACTTTCGACGCTCCACAGAGGTCGCGCGGACGACCTTGTGACGTTTGGACTTTGAAAACGAAGTTGTATTCTAAATGGTTTATATAAATAACACACGCCCACTATGCGTACAGTAAAATACGATAATTATCCATATATATATATACATATATATGTACGTTTGCTCGCGTGTGTCTTTGATAAGGTTCGAACGCGTATAGTTACACTTATTTAACCTACTAATTCTAGTTTTTAAAGCGTTACACAGACCTAATATAATATTATATTTATATAATCTGTGAGATGCACTGCGCTAGTTATAGCACAATCATATACAACATAACAACTTGTAAGATATCACATAATTATTGTATTTAATACATAGGTTTACGATTATAACGGCGTCGTAACTCGAATAATATTTTTCATGTACATAATATTATAATAGGTATATATTATATTGTGATATCGTATAGGTATTTATATTTTTATACATTCCGCGGTATATAGGTACTGCGATGTTGGTTGTGTTATTAACCGTTTTTTGTTTCGTATAATATGCGCCGCCGTCGGGTTTCGAAACCTTATTAGAGTTATTACGGTTGTTTTTGTTCTCGTGATGTTGTAGAGGTATATACATAATATTATGTATACGAACCGAAGAGGTACCGCCTATGATGTGTACATTATATTTTTCTCAAGGAAAACGGAAATGCGTATGGTGGAGTGTGTCTGTGTGTGTGGGAAATACGACGTTTCAGAACATATATTTTAATTGCAAGTCGAGTTTAGTGTGCGGGGGAGGGGAGCGACAGAACGTATGCGCGTATAAGGCAAATTAACGAAACATGATAAACAATAGTAATTAAACTGCCAATTAACCGAACGCGCGTGGTCGTGCCCGAGGAGCTTCTTAATTTTTTATAGTAATAGTTTCTATATATACATATATCCACATATTATATATATATATATTATATACATACATGTAAGTATACAAGTGTATATATATATATATATATATATATATATATTATATATGCATATGTATGTACCCAGTACCTACCTACGGAGCGTATGTCACGTAGATATGACATTTGCCATTGCGATTCATACGTGAAACCGACAAACTGTCAAGTCCTCGTGAATCGTGGTACACTTCGCGTGTAAAATATATTATCATGATAGGTATGCGTACACATTAAATCGATACACATAATATTGTACGATGACTTGTGTTTATACACTATACAGCCGTCAACAAGTTTACCAAATCTATGTAGATGGATTTCAAAGGTGTGCAGCAAACAGACTGCATATTTTAGCTTTTATTTTTTCGGTACCTATATCGAAAGTGTGTTGTCACACAAATTGGGGATTTTTTTCACCATTCTTGCGGCGCATCTGCATATCTGCGTACATACCCATTTGGATCGCGTTCTGAGACGTGTATCTGCATTATGCATTTCATTTTAGCTTTTTACAAAGGTATATAGTTCGGCAAACGATCACACAGTGCGTTCAGAAGTTTGATTTGATTTTGCTCTCTCATTTTGCAATATTCATTGTTATATGTTATTATAGGATTTAGAAGTTACAGGTATACTATTTGAAGTGCCCGGCCCGGATATATTACAATAATTGATGAAACTGCACACCACTCACGTCTTGCGCAGTAAGACGCAAAAACATTTTTTCTTAAATATAAAAACTGTGCATTTGAAACTACAGTCCTTATAAAAATAAGAACATTGTTTTTTTGAATTGAACCTATTTTTTTGAAAATATTTTTTGTGTTTAACTCTTTTTTGGGGTCTTACATATTTCTTATTCCATTGTGTGTAGCTCCTGAGTCTCTTCTTGCTGGCGCCACCTTTGATTTAGGTACCTATATATAATATAATATACAGTGATCATTGAACAAGTATTTACTTGTAATAACGCACAGTGTGATATGGTCCATACGCATAATATAATGCCCCTTCCCCTGAATTCGCGAGTTAATATGTCTGCGTATTGTAGTAAACAACAGCGTAATCGTGTGGACGCAAAACGAATTCGGTTGGGTGAAAAACAAATTTTTGCAGGGTAACATTGATTCTATATACGAATCGTTTTCAATAATTAGTCTTTGTCACTTAACATCGAATTATCGTAGTGGGGTTGAATATAATATTATATTTGTACGTGCGCAATGCACATAGTGTATGGATTTTATGCCGTGGTTGTTTTACAGTATTATCACGAGTATTATATACGTATAACAATATGTGATCCAATTCTGCGGGTGCATGTGCAGCGTGTGCAACGGTTGTAGGTGCAACGCAGTGCATTATATAAACCTATAATATTATGTAGAAATAACCGCTCGGGCTTAAAATTGCACCGTGATCGAGTGCATCGTAAAATCCGAATGTTATGAAATACGGCCGTCTACACGCCGCCATTGTTATATTTTGTGATTATATTATTATACGCGCACAGCTGTTCGAGGAAAACAATTTAACTGCCCACGAAGAATGTGTTTATTGTTTTATTTTTAACATATATCCACCACGAAGATATTATAGATGCTTAAACATTTTTTTACGCGTAGTATGCACTGTTTCGAAATTGCACATAGAGGCGGTTTTCCTCATTCATTTTGCAGACGCAAAGCGTATAATATATCATAGATATGTATATCATAATTGCATAATATATTATAATAATATGTCATACCTTACACACAGTAATGGTAATCACCAATCAGTATTATAGGTATGACATAGTGTATGGTGTACATATTATTATTATATTGTGTGTAAAGGCGGGTTTCCACTATAATACACGTAAGCGTACGTGCATACAAATCCTTTGCTGTGATTGGTTGGTTAGGTTAAGTTACCACACGATTAACCACGATACCGTGTTGATGGACACAGCTGAACATTTTTCGTGTACACGGCAAACGTGTATAGTGGAAACTCGCCTTAAGTAATTATTCAAACACAATTTTAACGTCAACGGTTTTGTCATTTTTGTCGAGCGCATTGACAATTCGATTTCGATTTCGAAGGAGCGAATAGGTAAAAACTCCATCATAATTACATGCGGGTATGTCCTTAGGAATTACCACATTATCCGTTGTTACTTATCACTAGACGGTTAAACATCGGTTATAGTAATTAAGCCTATATACTTTGGTAGTATGGGGGGGGGGGGGGGTAATTATACAAAATTTATTTTGTGAAATTCTTACGCATCAATCAAGAGAGCAGACTTAACTCTATAATTACCAAATCAATAAAATAAACAAAAAGTAAAGGGCGATACTTGGAAGCGGTGAGCAATTATAATGCTGCCAGTCGCGTTGGTGGTGTACAATGAAAACAGAAGGAAACGTTTTATATTTTCTACTTCGACGCGGGAATGGATCTTGAAACGTTTCACTCGGAACGTGCGAGACATAAAAATAATGCAATTTTGACCACGTAGTTTTTTACGCAGTGCTGCGATTTTTTTTTTTGTATTACTTTATACTTACCTGGAAATATAGTTTCTATGCAATTATTTTCTCTTTATACTTACCTGGCAACAGATTTTAATCGACAATATTAATACACGTCAAAATAAATCATGACTAAAGCAGCGGCACGGCAAGTATAAAATATATATTATAACGCTGCAATTGTTGCAACCGTTTATGCATACCTATATAGATTTTGCTATGTGTTAAAAAAAAATATGCATTACATTAGTACGCGTCGTATTCTGAGTAATTTATGTATAGTTAGTAATGTAATATATGTATATATTATATATATTATATTGTTATTCGTGTATAAAGTATATGTATTCCAAGTATATAGGATCACGTTATTAAATAAATCATTTTTTTTTAACACCAAATGTATTATGATAAAATGCGATCATATAAATTATTTATGCATAAGCACGGACCTATAATGTGTAATTTTACAAAAGGTTTTTTACTTTTATACATTATATTCTATGATAAAACGTTGACTTAATTTATTTTCGTTATGGCCTGCAGTACGTTGAGCTTTTCTTCACTTCCACAAACCTTCACCTTTCTCTCTCTCTCTCTCTCTCTCTCTCTCTCTCTCTATATATATATATATATATATATATATAATATACATAATCAATAGTATACGTATTCATAGAATTGGTTTTATAATATATAACCCTGCAGTGTTAGAATAATATGTTTATGTATGATACGTATAAAATAAATGCTAACGGGAATAAGTTAAAAGAAAAATTGGGGGTAGGCCAGTAGGTGTATATATTAGAATTTATATTATTATAATATATATACTATATAATATACAGATAGACTATTATACCTACATTCCAAAATGGTAAAAGCAACTGAAGGGTGAAGGCTATCATAGGCGTAGAAGGGGGGAAGGTGATATAGCCCCCCCCATATAAACTCATAACGCTACTCCTATGAAGGATGTATTTATTTTGTTCTATATAATATTATAATAATGTTTAGTGATCGAAGTCGACTTTACGAAATTATTTTCAACAATCAGTTGTTACATACATGGATTGAAAAATACTCTATTTCATCAATGCAGCAATATATAGACAGTGTACGTAATACAGGTATGCAAACGGAATAGACTATATTATATTGTACTATATTATTTTTATTTTATATATAGGTTTTATTATTTTATTTCATTGAGGACGTAAAACCTTTCGATAGTTTAATATATTTTAAGTGGTTCGTTTCAACAATAATCGTAGGTCACGACCGTCGCGAACCGATCGTGATATTTGCGTAGGTACACTTACGAATAAATCAACTGAATATATATATATCTATACTATATATGTATTAGGTACACAATATGCAGATTGTATAGGTACTTATGTATTGTTCATTAATATGCTTTATGTTTTTCACGGAACGAATGAACGATATATGAAACTGATTTTATATATCATTTACTGCGGTGCTGTTGTTGAACTGCAGACTATATAGGCATGTATAATCGTTTCATCGCAGCCATATACGGGAGGTGGTGGCATTCGGACTTGGATAGTTGAATACTTGATAAACAGTAAATATTTTATACATATATTAAATAAAAAATATTAATACAACTGTAATTTTTTTTTACCTCATTGAAACAGATATTATTGATAGCCCACTGCGAGTAACCTTTGCCAAATGCATGTCAGTCGTATGAAAAAAATTTAAGTTGCGCAAAAATATTATGTTTTTGAGTATCTAACAAAATGTATTCGACTCTATAAATGCATCCACCCTCAAAGTAAAATTTTGAATTGTGTTAAGTGGTTTCTAAAAGCATATACAAGTAGGTATGTCTTGAAATTAAACAGTGCGGTGAGAGTAATGCGGTTTTTAAAAATAAAATACATTTATGTCTTATATAATATTATTTAATTACACTAAAAACAGTTTTTAACAGTTAATAAAAAACTGGGGGTCGTTTGCATTTCTTCATACATTTTTTTTCTCATGTTTTTTGGTGGGATTTTTTATTTTAAACGAGAATACTTTATATGTATACCTAGTACCTACCTACCAATAGGCAGTATAAGTACAATTTATGATACAGAGGATGAATTGGAACTTCTATGGACCATAAATTGTGTTAAACTTCCATACAATCGTTTGGACGTTTCAGTGTTTCACCTTTACGAGTTAACAGTGCTGGGGTATTTATATCATAATATGATCATATGAGGTCTAAAATGAGCATACGTATAAACGATAAACTACGTATGATCGGCCATCGTACACCTCCTTAAAAAAATCAAGTTAACAATGTTTGGCAAATATAATTTTGGATAATGTAGTGATAATGTATTGGCAAAAAAAAATTCGCGGAAAGTCATAATGTTATATGGGGGTCTGGGAAAACTTACGTGATGGTTGGCTCAGCGTACGAGGTAGTAAGACGTAGTAGATTTTAGCACGTATACCTATATGACACTCAATACAGTATATCATATGCTATTGTGATAAGACAGACCTTTTTGAATTTTGGTACCGGAGCCACCCCATAGAGTCCACTATAATATTCTGAAATATAAAATATGTTCTGAATATGTACACGGCAATGCTCTCGGTGTCTTTTAAGTTATAAGTACGGTAGTAATTTTTTTCTCAGATTTAAATATAGGTTCACTGGTCCGTATATTATACATTAGTACATAATATTATATCATAATATGTGTATTGTATAGTTATATTATGTACCTATTATATTTTATTATTATTATTATTGTATTAGAATATTGTTGTATCGATAATCGGCGCATACCTACCATAGGTATAGGCGTGTTATTACGCGAGAACCTATTTGGCATTTTCACACGGGATTTCACATATTTACATATTGTACACCGTGACCCGAACCGTGTGATAAAATGCCGGTATTACCCGTGTGTGCGCTAATATTATATAATATATGCGTACATATAGGTATACGTTTATAGGTTATAGGCTCGCTCGTCAATCGCGGCGCGGTATATAAAGGGGTACGGCGCGGTGCATTGGCTGGCCCGACGATACGTCGTCGTGGGCATAATTTTATTCGAATTTGCATTTCAAAAGGTCTGTACACATAATACGATCGGGCCTACAAGAGTAGTGCGTGTATAAGAACTAAGAAGGTTACTGCATACTCGCGGACACGTTTTAAAATTCAAATTAAAAAAAATACGCGTACACGCACAAACACACACCCGCGAGTGTATATATTATATTTATAATAGGCATAGGCATAGACACCTGGATAAGCGCACCTCTATAATATATATCCACATTACCTGTGTAGAATTTTACACTAGTACATCAAATTATAGTATACAGTGTGATCCACAATAATATTTTTATCATCGTTCGGTATTATAGCTGACCCGTATATATGTGCAGGGAATACGGAAAAACTCGGTGGACGATGTTTCACATTGTATACAAAGTGATTTTTTAAGCATGCTCACGACATTTTTATGTATATATTATTATTGCATATATTAAAATATTTATTTACTTTTGTTTTGTAAATTATTGGGTAATATTAGGCAATATTAGGTAATCCATGAGTATTTTGTAATATTAAAAGTATAGCCCGAGACACTACACTTGACTAAGCGGTAATTATTAATACATATTTTATGTTGCATACATACAATTATAATTACCGAGCTCGTATTCATTTACAAAATGTTTGTTAGTATTCAAAGTAGAATAACTCGGAAAATTTTCGTTCAAATTTAGATTACTGTATAGTAATATAGGCACGTCAATATTTTCAAAAGAAATCATCTGATTCACAATTTGCACTAAACGTCATGTCTAGGTTTTCATTCGAAAAACCGACGTTGGTATCGCCGCAAAATACTGCTTAAACGTTGTGAAAAATCCAAAAGATATAGTAGCCGAAAATGTCGTCTTTAACTAGGTACATTTAAAAATTCTAAAAATCAGAATTTGAATATAATATAATATATTGTACATAGTTCGAACATAAACATGAGGCGACCGTGGTGAAAAATTCATGTATAAGGTATACATGATTTTTATATACGATTTATATAATTTTATACATGATTATACATGATATCCTACGCTATTCTACGAAAAATTATACATATATAGCATTATTTTTTTATACACGAGCTCGGGAATCGTGTGTCGCGTGTGCCGGCAAAGAAGGTCGCCGAAACTATAATATATCGGTTCGATTTAATCGTATCGTCGTACATATTATAATAATTTACTGGACACCGCGGTGGTGACGTGCAGTGTGCGGGATCGGTTCGACCAATCGGGCGGTCGTACGCAGGTCGCGGACCCTATGCAAATTCTCGGGTGACTTCCTCTTTCGTGGCGCCGCCGCCGCCACATTTGCAATTTGAATATATGCACGACCCGGGTGCTTGTGACACACGTCATATCACACATTTATATATATACAGATATGATAGTATATTATTCAATTATTGTGTGTGTGTGCGTGAACTCGCATAATTTAGTAATAGTTCCTGTTACTTGTACTAAGGGCCGTTCTTACAATGTCAGGTTAACACCGCGGTATTCTGCCGGTAATAAAATCTGTTATCAGTCGGTTAACCGAAACTTTACCGGACATTGTAAGAACGGCCCTTGACCGTCGAACGTCCGGGCCGATAAATGTCAATCAACCACCAGGTCGGAACTATCGTCAACGTCTCGTTATATTGACCATACGAGCGTGTCTTTATCTTATTATAGCTTGTGTATCCTTTGCGAAATCTAAACACATAGTGTTATATTGTGTACCTAGGCATAGTTGTGTACTCACAAGTTATAATGTGCTGCAGCGTTCTAGGCGTATGCGTGTTGCAGGGAGGTTATAAAATATATTAGGTTTTGCGTACATATCGGTACTGGTTCGGCGTTATTATAAGCCCCCACCCCTCCCCCTTATTTTGAAAACAATTTTACTCACATAGTGGTCACCGATCACTTTACAATTTAACATTTTTTTTTTTCATAGGAATGTGTGTTAACAAATGTGTGACTTATATTATATTATACTGATTACATAATAATTTTAAAATCTTCAATTGGAGGAAGGGAAATGTACACACAGAGCGTCGGGAAGTGACGTGCTTCATGTGCTCGAACATAATGATATGATATAACTTGTCTAATCTTTAATTCATCTTTTATTCTGGTAATTTTGTTTGCACTCGAAGTCTGCAGCGTTGAATAAACGAGTGTCGAGGGAAGCGACGGAGAGGAATAGTATATTTTAGTGGACACGCGAAAGACGCATGCACCCCTAATCCATTTATGTTATATTATCCCAACATATAAAATTTTATAATGAAATTTAATAACCCAACAAAAAAAAAAGTATAATTTATCTACCGTGCGAATTATACACCTATATATATATATATATATACTGCTTATAATTTACAGCGACAGCTAATACGGGGCATCATAATATAATATTACGCGCAATATAACATGCGTGTGGGCACAATGAGCGTGTGACACCAGAGTGGCAGAGTTAAACGAATAAGTTATTCGCGTGTGGCAAATTGCCCGCCACCGTGCGCTCATTACGTCCCGAAGTCGACGACGGTAGCAGTTCAGCAATCAGCAGTTGTACATAATATAATACAACATACATTTATAATGCATATACACTGTTATACATCAATATAATGATAAATATAATAATAATAATAATAATGTTGTACGAACTATACAAAGTGCGTATAATAATAATATAATGTAATATGCACCTAGCAAGCCGTTTATTATTAAACGTTAATCGGGCCCGACGAAATCGATTTGGTTTTCCATGACATACCTACCTACCGGTTACCGATGATAGACGATAGTTTTGTACTTTTCACACAATATTCTTATCGACGATTATCTTTAAAAACTTTGTTTTTCCATTCTTTTAAAATCGAATCACGCGACGCCTACTATGTAATTACATGTTCGTCCTTCTGTCAGTAGCATATTATTTAGAATAATTTGTTCTCGATGGGATGTATATTATATTATATGTTATTACAATAGGTACAGGATCATGATGTTTGTAACAAACTAATGAGTAATAACTATGTAGCGGTGAGGTATAATAATAATTGTCGTTATACTATTATAATACCGCATGGCTCCTACAAATTTAAAATTTAAAATTTAATATTATATAGTTATAAATAGAAATAGTTTTACATAGTTAGTATATACACGTAACTTTGAGTTTTGACCTCTCAGGGCTAAGAGCCCCTATTTAATTTTTTTTTTTTTTGGGTGGTGTGGGGGGAATCGCTGCTTAGAGTATATTATTTATACACAAATATACAATATATTCTATTATTCTAGGTCGTATACTCCGATACTATCGTATTGTAGTAGTATAATAATCGCGCTATTACAAAATATACATCGGCAAATCTGTCGTTGCATCTCTCGTTTGCGTAATACTTGCTGGCTATCCGGGCTAAGCATACATTTTGAATACCATTCAATCGGGCGCCTAAAAAATTTGTAATCTTTGGTTTTTCTAAAATTTCACACACACAGCAAGAGAACGGGTATTATACGCGTCTTATAAATAATTTCTTTTTTTCTCGTACGAGACACGCACCGTAACACACACACTACTGTTTCAGCTAAGTGGATTATTGTCCCCGCTCGTTCACACACACGCACACACACGCACACACACACGCACACACACACACACACACACACACACACACGTGCGTGAGAGCGAGAGCGGCCGAGGGAAATCGTATAGGGCGTGTCGGGTGCGGGTCGTTGATCTTGGGCCAAGTGGCTGCTGCTGCTGCTGCTGTGGACGCTGATGCTGCTGCCTATATACAGGGTGCACGCACACAACCGTACAGACGAACGCGAGTTTGAGATTATTTATCTCTATTTCCTCTCTGCCTCTACAGCTGCGGTGCACACCTCTCGGTCTCCGTATAGTCGTCCCTCTCACGTTCGGCACTATTTATCTGCACCCAACACTTTACCAATATGATATTATCACACACACACACACACACACACACTCATACCTGTATGAATAACATATAAATAACATATATATATATATAAATGTACACGACAAGTCGACGAGCGCGACGGCGTTGGTTTTCTAAACGTCAAATTATTATACGGACGTCGTGTGCATACGTCGTATCTATATATACGTATATTGTACACTGTATATAGCTGTACACGTGTATACGTATTTAAAATAATAAATCTTCGTAATAAATTCGGATGTGTATAATATATATACACATACACACTATACTATTATGTTATATAGGTAATATAATTATTATAATATTTTATGGCGTTTATGTTTTCCCTCCTCGGGCCGCCCCTCAGAGGAGACGAGAGATAATCACGCACTCCGAGTCCGAGAACCGGTTGCACCGGCGTGGTGTGCGTCGTCTCACCCATCTACAATACGCGTACATGTAATACACACACACATAGGTATAATATTATTATAGGCATATCATACGTCATGTGATTTTGTCGTATATTATAAAATATATTATATTATACACTTGCGCAAGTTCATATTTTTTTTTAATAACGCGCGTGGCGAAAAATATAGTAAAAGAACCAAACGCGCGTATACCCCCTAGTCCGGCGAATATAATTAATAGCGGATTAAAATTTAATATAATATCATTATCATATTATTATTACTATTACGTCCGGACAGGATACTGCATATTATTATTATTACTATCATCATTATGGTGTGTGTACGTCGTACACGTATGTTTTTTGTTTCGACACGCGTAAGTAATAATAATTATAATATTTATAACTATCTGTGAAATGGTGTGAGTGCGTGGAAGATCGCGTAAAAAATAACTTCCATCGAACCCATCTCGAGTGCCGCTCACGTATATTATACCATTTCAAAAACTATTCAAACAAGTGTTTGACCATCGTTCGATTTTTACGCGTTGGCTATTTGTTCGGCCTAAAACCTATAACAAGTTATATAGGTATATTATGATGTATCCCCTAAAAACCAAATCACGAATACAATTTTTGAATGTTCTTAAATTGTTCAAAATGTTATTTTGCGATCGGTCGTTAGAGTATTGTATACCTACTATTGTAAAAAGATCAAATTGTAAATCGTCCAAACAGCAGGAAATATCGCTTTCTGTTTGTCACATACTATGATGCGTACCTATATTTGGTTTTGATTACAATATAATAAACTAATATAATATATCCTACGAGAATTATTATTAAATTAGATTATTAGATCGTTAAGTCGTCGAAATTAAATTGACTATCCCGTATAAACGTATAATGTCATTCACCACACAGCATCCAACTGTGGTCTGTGGTTCATACTGCACTCATATATATATTATTGCTCTTGAAATTGTTTTACTCGCATGAAATCAAAACACGTGTATGAAAGTGGCACATATTATACCGTGTATATTATAAAATTATGGTAGACGTGTAGACGATGTTGTTTGAATAATATTGTTATATTATGCACGGAAAATTTAATTAAACTTTTTCTTCTCTCCAAACATTATTTATAATGTATTAATATAATATAATATTATAACTTATAAGGTTATTCATCTCCGACATTAGGTCGGCGGTTGTGTACAAAGTACAAGTCCCGGATATAAATTATACCGATAGTGTACACAGTATATACATTATATACTTGTATGAGTATAGGTACACATATTATACACAACATCGAAACTCCGGTAATTTAAATTAAATTTTTTTATGGTGAAAAAAAAATATACGATATTAAGTTAGGATGTATGCGCTCTTCAAAGTATCGGACTGTGAAATATCGTGCCTGAATGGGAATAACGTTATCGAAAAACGAATATTTGTGTATACTATAGGAAGTGTGTTATATAATGTTATAATTGTTATTATTATAACTGTTAGAAATAAAAGATAGACTCGAGAATACTAAACGATTACGTAACTAACAATGTAAACAGAGTTGTTATTTTGATCTGATAAAAAATACTCGCATGCTGTAAAGTCGAAGTTAATCACACGTTTCGGGTTATTAATTTTTGTATTTTTTATTTATTTATTGATATTTTTTTATAAATTACAACATAGTCAATTTACAATCTATTCATCGTTAATAAATATTAGTATAGTACAATAACAAAACGTGAAACATATATAGGTTGGTTATTAATTAAAATAATATTTAGTCGAGACGATATTAATATTATAACATCGTTGAAATATATTTTATCAGCAAACTTATACGAGCTCGTTAGTATTTCCTTTTCATAGCATAATGGCATTATGGTAATCGCTTAGTCGTAAACTAAAGAAAATAATTATATTCGAGCAAATACGAACGATCTCCGATAGCTTCTCGTGAAAACATTCAACTATAAATCATCGTCGAATTATTATTATTCCTATCCATATGCAGTAAAACGTTCTTCCGGGGGCGATTAATACCGAAATCCTAATCGGGAAACTAATAGAGTAAATAAATAAAAAAAACTAATAAACGTAGAAATTACGATCGTGGAATTTTTATATTTTATTCGTCGGATTCTACTATTCCAGTGATACTTAAAAAAAAAATCAAACCATTATACCAAAAACGTAATGCAGATTGATCGAAACAAAAAAAAACATTGTCTCTATTTTTTTTTTATTAGCAGCTGTATTTATTACTATACAGAGACTATCCCTTAATCACGTGTACTCGTTTACTCGTACAGTGTATAATATAATACAACACATAAAAACATATTATTATGTGCATCAAAACGGAGTTGATTTGTATTAAAGTCTATACAGTTGTTGTTCTTTAATATTATTTAAACATGTAGAATTGTACAGATATAAAACTGCCGTAGTGTACCTAATCATGTTTTAATTGTAATCGTCGTCGAACATAGAACGTCTCATTAAATTATATTTTTGTACTCTATAATCGTATTTTTCTCTTCGGATTTTATGTACGATCTTTAAAATATATATTACACGATTAAGATCTTTACGTCATAAATATTACAATGCACCAAAACCAACGGACATTGTAGGTCCGAAGAAGAAAAATACTGTTTTTGAGTGTTGTTCTTTTATTGGATTTAACCAAACATAACTTAATCAAATCGGGTTTTTTTTCAACATTTTTACACTTAAAAATAATCGTTTTCTAATCTTTTTGTTTATTTTTATAGTTAGGGTTCTAAATTTAAAATATTTCACTTGAAATATTTGAAAATTAAAAATTTCACTGTTCTTGAAATATTTCAATGAAATTATGAAAAATATTTTTTCTTCTTTTTAACGTGTTCGGTTATAGATGATTAGAAACAATACACTGATTACACACTTAGAATTAAAAAAAAACATATTATTTTTGTTGATTTATTATTTCATATTTGTATATTCTATATTATATAGTGCTGAAAAATATTCCTGGCATTATTTTGAGGATAAAAACATTTTTTTACATGAGTTTTAAAGTATTGTTGTATATCAGCGATCCAAAATATAATGATTTGTTATAAAGTCGAAGTCAATTCCAACAATGAATAGTGTATTTTCAGTAATTAAAAAGTGTAAAAAGTCGTATAATATATGTGTATATGTGGCTGAGTGATGTGAAGGTGCTCTGGGCTCATTATTTAATACTTAGATCATATAGTTTGTTATGACTATTATAGATTTGTTAAACAACTTATAAATTATATGTAAATATGTTACATATTTTTTTTGTTTCATACAATAGACCAACTTTTAAAAATATTCACTTAGAAGTTGACGACTATAAACTTTTAGGTATAATAAACATTTTATTTTTATTTTTCATCAAAATGAAATATTTCAAGAAAATAAATTTCATGAAATTTTAATAAAACCCTAATTGTTGTCATACTGTGCACTAACTACCAACGGTCGGTCGTACTGTAAATCGGGGTAGTCACTATGAAATTATATAATGAGCTCGCACGTGTATTTTAAGTGCTATTTTTGGGATTGCATTATAATCCGAATTGCTTAAAAAATATATTGTCATTAATTTTTTTTATCATTAACGGTTAGATTGGAATTTTCTTAGTGTCGAAAAAAAACACATTAAAATATGTTGATTATTGTCATCAGGACTTAGATAGGGCGATATGGGACTTTAGCACAGGATCCACACGGCAGGATCACATGATGATGAGAAAATCTATTTGTATTTCCGTCTGAAATATTGAAATAATACATATTATATTGTATAGTTCAAACATAACATTTAATTTATACCCTGCAGAGTGTTGTAATTCGCAATCGTTTCGTCGTGTCAAGCGCACGCGAGTGTTCATGTGTGCATATATATAGGTAGGTAGCTGGTACCTATACGGGGCTACGACAGTACAACACGAATATAATTACGTTTTTGAATATGTAATTGGATTTTTCGTAAAAAGGTTCGACGCGAAACACTATACATGCCTATACCTTCTCACGGTCGGTGGGTGCTGAGATTTGCATTATATGCGCTTACCTGTGGGTACCTATATATTATAATATGCCTGCGCAATTACACCCGGCGGATACCCGTTCGTCCAGAAAAATAGGATTTCCTCTTTTATTATTCCGATTAGAAAAGTGAGCGACTGCAAAATACAAACGCCGCGGTCGATTTTCCAGTTCAGCCGACGTGTAATACATTTATATACCACGCGCATTAATCTCACCGCGTACACACCCATAGAGTTAGGTCTCATAGCTTATAGTTCTTCGACGAACCTGTATATATATCGGTAATGATTAATATATTATAATAATAATATATTCGTTGGTCTGAAATAATTGCGGTGATTTGTGCGTTATTATCGTTATTTTATCATACGACCGAACGTTTAAAATATCGCAGTCTGATTTCCACTCCCGTTGATAGTACCACGTTTATAATATTTAAAGCAAAAATTACATGTCGTTTAAATCAATATCAAACCACACCCGTATAATACGTAGGTATCATTTTTTATTAATTATATTTAAATACCATATAGGTATATTAAATATCTACATGGCCGATAATAATAAGAGAATCCATTATACGGATAATGTTTTTCACTGTTCAGATTATTATTATTATATAGTGATAGGTAGATAATATATAATAATATTATACTGGTATAATGCGTTTTCGTATCACGACCGGTGATATTTTGATTCGCGATGTTAGAGAATAATAAAAAATAATAAAAAAATCGTAATATTTAAATGTCAACGCACATTTTGGCTTGAATAAAAAACTACTATATTATAATAATTTATACAATATAATATAAGTATTAAGAACGAGTGTGTGCGTAAATATTTAAGTACTTAATGATGCATTATGTTTTAAAATGCAATTTGTAAAATCCGGAATAACGGCCGTCATTGTTTATATTATTATATATACGCAATAACCTATTATAGGTACTTATATGTCTGTGGTGGGCAGCTGCACGAGGCGATCATATATTGTGTCATCATCGAGTGTATAATATTCGATTTGATATGCCGACGATTAGCTATAGGTAATATGTTATTATTAAATTATAATATCTTCGTTAAACAGCGTCGATTTTTCTCAAACGAATCGACGATGTGTTTTCGAATTTGATTTATTCGGAAAGTGCGTGCGCCGCATGTAATAACTACAAATTAAACGCGTTTAAATAATGTCTTCGTGTACGTATAATATAATTGTAAACTCAATTATACCGCATAAATTGTAGAAAAAATTGACGGTACGCGCCCGGGACACGGCCGGAAATTTGTGTCGCAAAAATGGCGAGAATCGTGTTAAACACAGAATCCAATAATAATTGAATAATATGCAATTCCCGCCGCGAGGAGTATTCTACGAGAATAACGTAAAATCTTGCGATCTCGCCGCGCATAAAACGATTTCCTGTTTGCAGATGACGATTTCCACATAATATACATAATATTCATCGGTTAACGTTTATCCAATATATAACCGAACAGCGTAACCAAACCCACCGTAAAAATATTAAGTTCTTATCGAAGTCGTATAATCGTCCGATAAGATGTATTCGTCGAACAGTATTTTTTTTTATTTAAATAGCGAGCAGAGCTTGAAATTTGTTTCTTAAATATATTATGATGGAAATACGATTATATAATAATAATATGACGTTACTGCGATATGAGAACGTACAATATAAACTGTTATAATTTCCCCGCACCGCAGTTTTGGGCCGATCAAGATTTTTAAACGCTCTGTATGCGTATGCGACGGTATATGCGACAATAGTGGGTAGGTAGGTATTTGTATTATGTGTACTTGCACGAAGTTTTCCATTGATTTCGTCCACAACACCGTGCGCGGGGCGTTCTGCAAGTATACACTATATATATATGTATGAGTCAAAATAAGTAAGGGTTCTTTAAGGAGCGCGCGAGTCAATCCGGGTCTAAGGTTATCTGCGAGGTCTCTCTCTTCATTCTCTCCCTTAAACTCACTCACTGCACCCCTTCTCACCCCCGCACATGTATAGAGCACAACTTTTCATCCCCCTCAGACGGGGGGCGAAAGCCGGCACCATACGCAGCAGCCACATCGCGCACGCACATTAACTTATACACATATATATGTATATGAATACAAAAAGGGTCGCGCGTTCTCGTCTCCTCGTACGCGGCCTTATATTATCGTACCGCTATAAATATATATATTGTTATGTACGGATATGCGCACAATCATCGGTATCGTCGTAAAAAAAATAACGCTTATATGAGTTATGACGATATAACGACAACGCTGCAAAAGTCTCTTTCGCGGAGCGCATAAAATACTATACTACAATACGCGTCTTATATAAGTTATAAATAACAATATATAGGTATACACAATACTCGTGATGTGTTCTTTAATATCATTATGATATTTTATATTTTTCCTGAAATCGGGATGCGCCGTCACGTCGACCTTTATTATTATTATTTTTTTACAGCACATAATATGCATTTTTTAACCACAGGTAGTGCGAGAGTCGGAATAGAAAGGCTTTGGGCTCACACACACACACACACACACACACACCTCGTTCTAATAATATTATGTATTCTTATTATGCCACTCTCTTTATGTGCGCGCATAAACACAATGCCGTATTAGCGCGCGCTGCGACTGAGAAATATATTACTCGTCGTCGTCGTCGTCTACCCACCTATATATAGTCGTCGCGGGGGTATACCTATACTTGCGTGCATTACAATAATAATATCGGTAGACTGCAGAGGTACCTCTATAAACTGTATATATGTGTGTGTACGACGTACGTGAGAAACAAGCGTTCATTATTATTATTATTATTATTATTATTACTACCGCCGGCTGCAGGGACGTGCATATATTTGCATGTCGAAGGGTCAAAAGCCCGCGTCGTCGCCGCCGTTTCGTGTGTGTATAATATTATTATAAATTATAATTTATATATATATATATATGTTTATACGGTATCATAATATAAATGGGAAGTTATAGGCTGCAGTCGTCTACGCGGAGCTCTGCGGGATTCAGTCTCGATTCGCGTCTCGGACGGTAATATTATATTATATAACATCTTCCGATCGTCATAATAATTAATATACAGATAACAATATATTAGAATCTATTTTATATATTTTATTCCTATATGATATCCGCTAGTTGTCGCGTTGTTCACGAGTATCTCTAGTTTACCCACCCTGTATATATTGTGGTGTAACAGAGTACCTGTTTATTATAATAACCGTGTGCTACATGATTACTTGTATCACTCTGTATGTCATAAAAGCGCACGCACCCATACACGATATTTCACGAGACGTGTGTGGTACGGGATTATAATATTATTATTATTGTACGTACGATTTGTGTCACGTCTATATCCGACGTCGTGTCATTTCAAAATATGCTGCAGGTACGCTAAGAATTTGTTTATATATTGTATATAATATGTGTATGTGCGTGTGTATACTGTTCGTTTTTTAATGAAAGAGTCGTCTGAAGTTGGTGCGCATATTTATTTTGTTTATAGATTTGTATACACGAGTTTTCTCGTTATCACTGTAAATTCGAAATGAGTACGTCACATCATTCAATTATGGTTTTTCGTTAAAATCGTATTCACTATATAAATCTGAGACGATGACCCGGAACACCATTAGCTACATATTATTATATTATATTGACGCCCGCCAAGACGTTTTCCAAATAATGATCTGCCGGTGGTTTACTAGACGTACTGGGTGGCTGTCTACCAATTGAAAGAAAAAGATTATTTTTTTCGGACACACCTAATTTTATATAAATCGACAAACTCATTTAACGTTTATTTATTGCTAGAAAAAAGAAACATTAACGTAAGACGTCGGGAAAAAAACATTAATTTAATAATTATTTTATTCCGTGCCGAGAGATTATTCCTATATTTTGTATTTGAATACATTCACCATGGCAATGTATCTATATGTATATTTAACAATTTCACTTTGCAAAAAAATGTTTAGACAGATTTTAGATTTGATTTTAAGATGGGTATTTGTCTCATTTATAGTAAATTTGTTTGTATAGATATTACATGTCTACATATAGGTACACCTACTACAACATTTATTTTTTTAACGTCATCATTTTTTTTTATCTCAGTAACGGAAAATCTACTACATATAATGCAAAAGTCTATACTGGATCTTAACTAGAACTATATAGGTACTGTTTAATAACTGAAATCCGATCAGAACTCTAATTCAGAAGGGCTAATTCACTTGTCTGGGTATGACTTCCGCATGCCCACCAATAAGTCAGACGTGTTATTTAAATCTGGCCGATGCCTTTGAACGTATACAAATATAAATACACACTTTTCAAAGTAGTAAAAAACCATTGACGAAAAAATCGTCTCACGCTTATAATTATTATTAGTTGTTTTTAATGATCTCCGCGATTGTTTATATACAATTATTATACTAAATAATACACATTGCAGGAACTTGGGTAGATCAGTAGGTCTATTTCATCGTCGTTACACATACGCCGAGGTACCTCGCGTGTCGGTATAAAATTAACTAATTTCATTGTTTATACAGTGTAGATTACAATATTAAAATAATAATGAGTAAAAATATACCGCATTCGTTTTGGAGTATGTGCCTAATTATGTTTAATTTATTCAAATCGCAACAAGTCTTTCCGTTTTTAATTTATTTAACTCGGTGATTGCAATTTCGTTTTTGTTTTAAACTTTCGATTTTATAATGTGTGCACGCACGCACGGAGTATTAAAAAAATGGGTCGGCGTACAGTGTACTTGTGCAGTACGAAAGAGCATTTATTAGCTACCTATATAGTCGATGTTTTGCAACTTTTCAATAATAATATTATATATTATATTCATAAATTTCATTATGTTACAGGATTATACCGTGGATACTTATTCGCCTTTGAATATTATCGGGAAGTCAGTTTAACCGCGGAGGATTTGGTTTTGTAGACTGCAAAAGATTTTCATTTTTTGAAATGTCGATGTGATCAAAAAGTAATTGCATTTATCCGGAAACTAAATGATAACAATTAAACATTTATTTCATTTTAAGAGGTTTTATTCAAAAAATGAATAAACTGTACTATAGTGTTACATCCTGGGCCTCCACATGAATTTTTCTCAGTGAGAACCAGTAGTCTTTCGATATTAATTTAATTTAAAAAAAAAATAGTAATATAGTATGTTACAATAAAAGAATTAAGAGTAATAATAATAATAATAATAATAAAATATTAATCTCTATAACCATGTACTTAGTTAAATAACAAAGACTACCGCAGTATTATATCGAGTTAGCTGAAAACTCGATGTCCTAAAATGTGTCACAGGTCGAGATGTTATAATTTGTTTTTTGATAATATAACTCTTATATTTTAGTATGCGATGTGTAGAATTGTCTTTGCGAGTAATAAACGAACTTGTGCCCGAGTGCCTATAGATATAATATCATGAATATATATATTATACAAAGTCGTAGTCGCATCATCAAAACACTTAAATATAATGTAACGACAAATGAAATGTTCGCTATCGTGGTGGTGAATAGTTGAGCGATATTTATTTAATGATATAAACTCGTTTTAATATAATATGTAACGCGATATTTTTTTATACTCTTGACATATTATTATATAATATCTCAGCCGGTGTACAGCGGAGAAAAAAGTATACGTTGCAGTATTTATTTTTCGCACATATACAGACGGTCGTAATAATATTATCAACATAAGCTCAAGAGGCCAGAGAGAGATACAACGCTTGATAGGTATATGTATGTAAGGTATTGCGTGTATGTGAGTAGTGAGTATACACATCGTGTCCAGGATAGCTCTGTGTGGGGTAAAAAAAGAATCACCCTGTATAATTACCGCAGCTATTACACGGTTTATTTATTATTATTCGCGATTTGGAAAACTTAACATTGCATATTGTATTATTGCCATATCGCATAATCGTGCTAATTGATAGGTATAATATTATACGACAGTAATATTAGTGCCTAATTCAATTTTTAAACCTTTTACACGAATTATTAGCTCGTGGGACTTTTATATTTTTAAGAAACTTTGAGATACTACAATTAAATTCTTTTCATTTCGAGTTTCGGTACCTATACGCCATAAGTACCTAAGTATTACAAATACAATGCATTATAACCATCGCTAACTGTTAGCGTCTATTATAATATATTATAATTATGTAGCAATATGACATTTTATTAAATAGATTTCGCCACGTGTGTATGAAACAATAACGGAGTACGCGAGTATAATAATATAATATAATTATATTATTATATGTACGTAAACGGCGGAAGACGTTAACGGCGTCGCGGGACCCTTGAAACGGGCGCGTTAATGAATCATTAAATTTTTTTTTAAAAAAACAGTGCCCCTATGTTAATATAATATAATATTATGCGTGCATGCACTCCGCACGTATATAATATACGACACGGACGTTTGCCTGCAGTTAATGAGCGGTGTTTATATTATTATAATTTTATTATTATTATATACGAAAACGGAATACAATGATGGTGGTGACCGATGATGACGACGGGTGGTTAGCGCGGCTCGATCAGCCGGCCAGAGTATACGTATATAATATAATATATTGTTATTATTATTATTATTATTACTGCGTGCGAACCAATAAAGCGTACTCGGCGATTATACAAATGTACATAGCTATAGGTGTGGCATACTTAAGTTTTCACTATATATTATATGCCCACCGCCTCTATATATATATATATATATATATAATATTATTTCAGTCGAGTAGAGTGCGAATATACTTTTGCGAGGAGATTCTTTGTACATTATTATAATATTTTATTATATTAACAGTATATTGCGTGGTGTTGCACTTAAGGGTAGACACGTGGTTGAAGGGCCAATACCGATCGGTTTTCGCGCAGTCAAACGATTGGATTTTAGTTGAGTATCGGCAGTGATACACTATATTATATATTATAATAGGTGTACCGTTCTCCGCAGGCTTTAACCCTCCAAGGGACTGCGTAAACTGCAGAAAGAAGCTAATTAAAAAGTCAATATCTATACTGCAGATGTATTATACGACGTACATTCCCGTGGGTTATCATTATTAAAAATTAAAATAACATTTATAACTGCAGTATACGAGACCATAATATAAAGCCTGTCTAAGTATCAAAACTCAAATTCGTCTAAAGATATCTTTATTCTACATGAGTTAATCTAATAACATTATATTCAATTCTGGAATAAGTTTTCAATATGCATGTACCTATGTATTAACTAAACTGTAAAAGTTTAATTTATATTATAAATATATGCGCAAAAATACTAATAGGGTGCTGAAGCACCGAAAATATTGCAGAGGAAACCAACTCGTGAGAGGGGCTTCGTCCCTCAAATTTATCACATATAATACCACCAACACCTCCGTTAGGTTTGCCAACGTCATTAATAAAATCAAACCAATTACGAATTTAGATCATTCGATCGATCATAACATTTTCCATACAGAATTTATTTTTAATGATAAATATAGGTAACTTTTACGGCGTTATAAATGTATAAAGACAACTTATATACGTTTGATTTCGCCGTATTTATTTAAAATAATTTCATATACCTCTTTCAAAATGGATAATCGATAAATGTAATAATCTACGTTGACGTGGTAAGTACGTGACCAAGGTTTTATATGCGTCGCACACTCGAATAACAGAACAAGTTTTTTCACATATGAAACAGATGAAATTGGTAAAGGTAACGCGACTTACCATAATATAGTAATATTATTTCAATTGAATAATATTTAATTGAAAATATATGAAAACGAATCAATATTATATTATTATATATTCAAGGCGATGTATAGGTTAGGTACAACTGATAAGTGTAGGTACCTACTAATCACGCACGGGGATGGAATTTATGCCCATGCCCGCAGTTCTACAATTCAGGGTCTGTGATTATGAATTATAATAACTAGGAAGTTAGTATAATAATTAGTTGATATGCATAATATCATAACTAAAGGTACTTATTGTGCGTGTTGTATGATGACTGTATAACAAATAAGTCATAATCTGTCATTTTATAAAAAATAAATACCAATATTTAGGTATTGGTGGTGTAACCGCGCAGTAACATAACTTCAACGCCAACATAATATTATATAATATAATATACCTTTGACATAACTATTATATATATAAAGTCATATATTATAGACATGAGTTGGATTAATGTACGCGGGCTACATATTTATTTATTCTATATAATATTATAGTATGGCGTCATGGCGGCGGCGTCGCTAGCATTACTTATACTGTATACATAACATATTACATATATAATATGTAAGTTTTCGTCGTATATGTAGGAAATTCGATTTTCGACTTTTGCGGTGTGTGCGGCGCTACGGAGAGGGTGAAAAATGCACACGCAAACACATGCGCGCGCACGCACATTACACACATATCGCCGCGATGACGACGGTCGTCACATGCACACGGTCGTGGCGTCACGGCGGCGGCGGCGGCGGAGGGTGTGTAAAAGTCCCGAGGGACAGTATATATATATATTATATGATAATATTATATAGTCACCGCCGCCACATGATGGCCGGGCGGCCGGCGCGTCCCGCCCACGAAAGCGTCCCGCCGACGTCACGCAAGATGGCCGCCGCAACCCCGAAATAATAATATTTTACAATAATATATTACACACACACACACACACAGTTGTACGCGGTGGCGAAATTAAACTGACGTCACTTGAGCCACGCACGACGATTGCACATTTTTATGGATTTTTCTCTTGGCCGTGAGAAACGAAATAAAAACTATAACAACAAAAATTATAACGAGTACGCGCGCAGCCATCAGCGGTGCGTATTGTATATAGGTTAGGTATATATATATATCTGCCTGCAGTGCAGCTATATATAGAATCGGTGGGAAATTATAATGAAAAACAGATAGGTAGAGAGAGAGAGAGAGAGAGAGAGCAAAAGAAACCACTCGCCGCCGCCGCCGCGTGGAAATTAAACCGCACCCTTGACATAATTTTCGGCACCCCGCCGCTCATATCCGCGTCATCAGCGCCGCCGTCATCCCATTAATATATATATATGTATATAATATGCGCCGTTGCACCCGCTCTCGTTCGGCTCAAGTTCATTAAACCCTCAGGACCGTCTGCTGACCTTGGTCCTTGTTTTTACGTCGCCGCCCCCACTACCACAATCACATCCCTCGTCCACCGCCCCGCGATTATTATTATTATTATTATTATTATTATTATTGCATCGCGAGCGCCACTCATTGACCAACGCAACAATCACTTGCGCCGCTGTATATAATGAAACTGCACCTCATTCTCGCTGCAGCACGCACACCAAATCTCGTGTACACGGCTTATATTGTATTAAATATAAAGCCATCAATGATTATATGCATATCGTCCGTCAACCGTGTATGCTGTAAACTGCAAAATTGTAATTTAATTCGTATTATTTGTCTAGGTATATAGGTATATACCTGCGTGTCAGATGATACCTACAACCATCATGCCAATATTTACAACTCATCAGATTTTTCAGTATTTTTGCAGCACTAATATTAAGATGTTACTGAGTATAGTACGCATGTTGGCTACCTGCTACTCGTACCACATATTACATACTGGTAGATATTAAGGTTTACATAATATGGTTCCATATGGTTACATTATGGCTTATACTATATTATAATTTCCCCTAGGTATACCTATAGTTTGGCTAGGTTTGAATGTCCGTATAATATATTATGTCCTATAAGAATCGTGCGACTGTACCACGATTGCTTTAGCTTAGAAGAACCGACAAAAGGATTGTGTATGTATTATTGATGATTTACATAAATAAAAAGGCAAATCCCGTTATTTCAAATACAAATATAATGCGTGACGGTAAGTATATATAGGTACCTCTAAACCTTATATCAGCTATATCGAACCATTGAATATTGACGTGATATTATGCATGCCCGTGCATATATAGGAACGACTACACGACGTTTACCCGCTACATTATGTAAATATAATAAATTATATTATTATCGTCTATTGTACATTATGTTTGTGCCTAACTGTCCTCTAACTATATATAATTGCACCTGCGGTGAATGTAGATTTTTGTCTAGACGTATGTATATACAGTTAACGTTTCTGATATATATGATAATAATTACATCGTTCTATTATAATATATATTGTCTTATTTATAGGTAGGTACCTATATACAAGTATAACTGACCACATGGTAGCGATAATAGTGTATATACATATTATAACTATCTATAGCGTACAAGCGCGGCGGCTAAATAATATTACAATATGCGTCTGTATATGATATTATATTGTTATGTAAGTGTACGTGTGCATAATATATAATATATATTAATATATGTATACTATATATTTTAAACGTCATTTTTCATTTCCTTGCTACCAGGAAATGTGAATTATATCTATAGTATAGTATTATCGCACGTGTAGTCATTTAATAAAAACGAGAAAACGCCAAGTAGTGCGTATGTGTGTTATACCTAATCAGGGCTCAGCTGGACTACAGCGCATAATATGCATATTTGTTTGGGAAATATTAAATAGATAGAAGAAATTTGATTCGATAGGTATCCATGAATTTGTTTAGTGTGTCTGAATGTTAAATTAAAGTGTGTTGCGCATGCGTATATGCATATTATTATAAAATTGTTTCAATAAAATTCACAAATTAATATTAAATTAGTATAACATAAAATATGTTATTGAATGGTTTGTATTGCATATATTAATAATTATACTATTTATAATACTATACATAATATAACCACAGATTATTCTGTGATATAACCGCTGTCCGCTATCTGCTATCTGCTATTTATAATAATCAGGTGCCTACCAGCTATTTCGTCTAGAATTTCGTACGATATAGTCGGCGTTATAGTCTCACGTATTAATATTAGGTACCTCTATTCGCCAAGCGAAGAAGTTCCAAATTTATTTTTGGCTCGGCGAATACAATTTATTTATTTGACGACGGAATTTATCCATACGAATCGTTAATCAGTAACCGACTTCGTGTCAGCCCGTTTGGACGCGCGTACGTGTCCGTATTGGCTTTATAATAATTTATAGTTTTAAATTTCAATAAAGTCTATTCGATACAATATATTATGTATTGTATTGCAGTCGTCGTTACTGCAATAATAATAAACTATTTGCGTTTTATCATCGTCGCGTAAATAATCACAACACAGCAGATAAATCGTTTCTTTTTTCCTACCGAATGATAACAATATATCGCCGTGGGCGTAACGTACATTTTTTTCGTTTTTCGATTACGCATAGGTATATATAGTCTTGTGGCCAATAAGATCGAACCACACGACACTTTTCAATCGAATCGCGTTGGCTGATGATGTCCTAATAATAATATGACACATCTCATCGATAGACCGTCGCAATAATTCGTCCGTCGTAATATTATAATTAATATTTTCCAAACGCTCACGAAATGCCACCGTCGTCGGCCGCTCATGCACGAGCGACTTTACAACTAAAAACTCACTGCCGCCGCCGTCGTCGTCTCGTCTCGTATATTATATTATTTTGCAATGATACGAGTACTTGTGCCTATATATACAATAATGTTATTGCGGGCGAAACGACGTGTATATATATACCGACCACGCTAGACGAAAACGTCACGAACTCGACATTATCGTAAGAAATAAGTACTTACGGGATATACGCGCGGCATATTATATATGGATACACGGGAGAGGCGGAAAAAATGGCGTTTCAAGTATATAGGTGCAGTGCGCATTTTTAATGGATTTTTCGACGACGACGCGACGTCACGACGTTCGGAAAGCCGAATTACCGTGAGGGGTATATATAATACATATATATATATACTCGTAAGCCTTTGATGGGTTTTTCGAGGAATATACGCGGTTTATATACCAACGATATATAAAATACACGTATATATTCGTACATTGTATATTATTATATATATATATATATACCCCCTTAACTACGTTATTCTTATTATACATGGAAGTATATATTCGGTTTTTACTGTATATGTATATAATGTATAATATGTATATACTACATATATACTATATATATATATATGCACGCGTATTTGCAGTGACTCGTGGTTAAAAGGGAAAACGCCTTTACCGTGCGCCGAGTGTATAGGTATATTGAAATATATTGTATTATATTTTCCGTTTTAGCGGTGGTTGAATAAAATATAATATTTCTCGACGGTGCGCCAAAATTTCGTCGTGGAAAACTTCAATATAATAAAAATATGTATACAATATAATATGTTCGGTTGAGTTATTGCGTTTGTGTTTATCACGCACGCAAATAATCAAATTAAAAAAAAAATAATACCAGCGTATAAAAATATGGTTTTATTCGTTATTATAATAATAATATAATATATAATATTGTAAACCTACAATAGTTACAACCCGTCTAATATCACACATATTGGTACGATTATTATTTATTGTCTATGTACAACTATTATGTTACCCACACTCGGTTGTAGAAAAACGGAATCGTCTAGACTACACAATTTAAATATTACTGCAGGGGCTCAGGGACGATCGAGAAAAAACTATTCAAATGCCTCAACGGAGATTTCAATTTTTTTTGTGCTTTTTTATACGTATAATGGGAAACTGAGGTGTGGCATAATAAACTGTAGTTCTTAGTACTACTGCGATATAGTCTTGGACAGGTCATAGTGATAATATGATCATGACCTATTGGTGAAAGATGCGTAAGTTTTGTAATTTTTTTTTATATTTAGTAAGTACTTACTTATAACATGTTCGTGTTATACTTTATACGCACGTGAAGTTATACTCACCTTGCCAGGATTTCTGAAGAAAAACAGACGGGTTTTTATAGACCATGATATATATAATATACCTATAGAATAAAATAAATACATTTTTATTTTTGAAAAATAAACGATTTCTATAATCCCCTCATCGTTATAATATATTCATGAATTGACTATTGGTTTTAGAATGGCAATATAGGTAGATACGTACATTTTCCCGAAAAGTTTATTTTGTAACATAAACCAATTTATTAATAATTATAATAATTTATTGTATTATAGGTACACCGCTATTATAAGTTTATTCAAGATACATATAACATAAATAATAATATATAAATATACGTTCGTTCTAGGGTCGACATGTCTTATTTACAGTAGGTACCTCCCTCTGTGCGTGCTGCGTTCGCACAAAGGATAGAGGAATATACATTTCTATATCCAAACGTATAACCGTGTTCGGAAATAATCGCTGGTTAGTTTAAATAGTTAATGTAGATCGATTTTGAAAATAATTATATATTATACGCTGAGCATCTCGTCGTGTTTGTCCTCGTTCAACCGCCCATAATACTTACTTACTATTATAGGTATTATAATGAGATATATGTATAATATTATATAGGTACACCAGCTGCCACCTGCCTATAAAGTTAAAACTTACATTTATGCTTAGTAAATATGATTTACATTTTACACAGTTTCTAACTGAATGGTTATTGATAATTTGACTTAAGTTGACTGTAAATTATTTACAGATTGGTTTTGCTCAAAAATTGGATGGCAGAAATTTTTATAAGACGCAAAAATTAAATTATTCTACTACACGACTATACATAAGTCTATATCAACGAAAATTTATCGACGGTGCACAAACGTGACTCGCTGCAGTATACATATTATATATATTTTATTATCACATGCATAAAAGTGTAATTACTTATACGATATTATATTTTTATAAACGTGGGACAATTACCATGGTTTTCTAGGTGAAAATGATTTAAATCTGATTATATAATTATTACTTGTAAATAAAAAACACGAACAAATATTATAAATTCCGTTCGTGACGTTTTTCGAAAACTATTTTTACATTTCTCAACACAAAGTAATAGTGTAGGTACTTGTATATATTATATTTTTTGATACGTGTCACATGCAGCATGTCTGAAACTTGGTATTACACTGTTAGGTACCTACCTAATATAATGTCTGGCGTTCAAAAATTAAACCTATATTATATATAGTATACCTATACATCGTTACGCAGTTAAATCCATTTTACTCCATACACACAACTTGATCGCAAACGTATTTCAGCATTACTCCTTGAACGCGTACCAATGTTTATCGGTTGACAGAGTGTATGAAATATTATTGGGACAGACACATTAGGTAGGTACTCTCGATGGGTAAATAAAATGATGGTACAAAATTAAAGCGGTTATTTGGAAAAATATAGGGGTACAAAACTAAAAAAAAATATTATTTTTGTTTTTAGTTGTCGGGCGACCGCGGTCGAATTTCAGTTGATACCTACATCGAATACGTCTCAAAAGAAGCCACATAAGCACCTTTCTCGCAGGGATGTTCGTCGGTTATCGAATAACACAACCCAAACTGCACGTAATACACTTCAACACGTAACATACGAAGCGCGACGATGAGGCAATAATTGTTATTCGAGCTCATTTAAATATTCCGACGATGGTGATGATGATGAAAATAATAATAATAATAGTTTGTCAACAATTTTCAGTTACTGTAATTCGAAATGGATGATATCTTTTCAACGGTCGACGTCGTGACTTGGAAGAATCTTCGGCGGCAAAAGGATAATTAATGCAAGTTTATTTGTTGCAGTGGCAATGAAATCGTTGAGTGTACCGATGGTTATAATATTGTTGTACGTTTCAATTATATAGGTAGTTATATGCATTTTTCTCGTAATAATATTGTCGTATAGCTACATCATATATCATAAGTACTTGGTGACCAATATCAACTATGAAACACAAATTTAACATTCGCATTGTCGTTAATCGTAGACCCTAAAAAACTCATCCAAGCCCCAATACAATTAATATTGTCGTCATAGATAATAATAAGTGGGTTACCTTAAGGCTTAAATCTCGTTGATATGCAATAATACCTGCAGACACGGCGCTCGTCGTGTTGCGTATAGTAATATTATATACGATATAGTAATATCAGACGTCGTTATTTATTATACTCTGATTATTAGTATAGTCGTATAGCAGTGCTTTCTACAGTATTTATAGCATTATTAGTGGTTGTATATTTGTTGTAGTTTATGTATAGGTCCGGGGACGCGATACGATCTCTGCTGAGTCGTTGGACTAATTATTTTAATTACTAAATCCTAGCTCGTATAATAATAATATACGGCGTGCACTGCAGCAGCAGTCACACGCTCACTGCAAACGTCCGTCAGCTGCAACAGCCGTTCGTAATAAAAAATATGTTATGATATATTATCATTATTATTATTATTATTACTCTCGAGGAGACACACGCAGAGCGATCGCACATTATAATATAATGTTGTGTACACCACGAGCGCTCTCGATCGGGTAGGAAAAGAATATAATAATATTATGTGCTCGGTTGGAACGCAAGAAAGAGACGAATTTTTTTCCTATCCCTAAAAGACCTATCCTGCTCGACCACCGGAGAGATCGTCGTCGCCGCCGCACACGTGTACCACAAATGTCAGCAGGAGGCCTGTTGTACGGGTCTGGTTTTTTTTTCCCCTCTCGTCTTTTATTATTGTGATGGCATTTTTTTTTTCAGACGATTAATCGTCATCGCTCACACGCACTCAGAGAAAACACACGAGATTTAGTCATGTTCTCGGTCTGTTATATTATATTGTATATATTATTATTATGTGTGTTTGTATAGTGATTTTTTAAGCACGCTCGCCTCGTGTTTTTATAATAATGTATTTATTCTCCGAATTTTGAGTTTTGTAATTCTTTAGGACACCTAAAGATCGTATTTTCAAATACTTAGAATTTTAAACACTATACTGTCTACGCCATTTAAGGTCTGCCCTATATAATGTGGTGTTCAAAACTTTCTTTTTAAATCACTTTGCGCACATCATTGTCAATATGAAGTAAATGATTTATTTTGAAAATAGATGCATTGAATTCGAACGAGGAGTAGTTTCTAAATATTTTACTGTACCTACTACACATAGGTATATATAATAGATAATATCGAATATATTTAATTATAATAATATTATAAATTGGTGCCTACGTATTTAGAACATGTGGTTATACATAAAATATATGTTATTCAGTAGTAATATTTACTCAAGTTAATTGTTTTAAAATTACCCATGATTTATGAATAATCGCATTAACCATTGGTTATAAGCACATAATATTTCCATATTTAATTTCGAATTCAAATATTCAATAGATTTGTATGTTTAAGTAGGTACACGCAGTAAAACAACTCGAATACTATATAGGTACTTACGCATTCTAATTTTGATCGCAATACAACAACATTTTAAAAACAATTAATTTGCTTAAAAGCCAGCAGAAAAATTAAGTTTTTGTTCGATAAAAATGTCTCCGCGAACATCCATAAGAACATTACAAAACGTTACAAAAAACGGTCTTTCCTTAACCTAACCTAGTATAACCTACACAGGCAGTGCAAATTTAAAAACTCCGTGAATAATTTTCCAAAGTAACACGATTTCGAATATTATATCATAGGTATAATTATTATTATACAGCCGCAGTGAGAACGGGGTGAGCTAAAAAAAATCACCCTGTATAGTCGGCCAGTGGAAAAATAAAGGCGGCGGCGGCGGCGGCGGCGGCGTTTCCGATTGTCCGCCGAGTGGGTACACCTCTATTTTTAGAGGGATCGCGCTAGAACGAAACCGAGCCGAGTGACTTTCACCGCGAGCTTTGCGCGTGCACCTACCTATATACCATATTGTTGGCCGCCTTCCACGGAAAACCGCTGGGGCGGCGGGCGGACGCGTTCCAAAATTGGACTGCGTGTGCGTGCGTGGTGTATATACGTCGTGCGTTCGCATGTATAATAATAATAATAATAATAATATGTGTTTAGGATAGAATCGATGTGTCTGTGCACATCAAACAGCAACGCGTTGAACGCTTTTTAGGTCAACCTCGACGAGCTCGTGCAGCAGTACATAACAGTCTTTAACGACGACGCGCGATGACCGATCGACAGCTGCTGATCGCGCCCGTGTGTGGGTATAGGACTGCGCGTGATAATTTGTGTCCTTTACGGCCGCATATAGGCCTGCTGCAGCACGGTTTATGATGTCGGTTTAATAGCTCGAGGGAAGAGAGAAGGAGAGAAGCTCGAAAAGCCACAATATGTCCATATATTGCGATATGTAATAGCACCTATTTATAGGCACATTAAAAAAAGCTATGTACAATATATTATATGCCATATTTATGCATCGCAACGTTGTTAAAAAACCGCTCAACTTCCGATTACGGTATAAAAAATACATAAACAAAACAAAAACAGCAAGAAATTATGTTTCCACGTCAAATATTGTAGTGATCTACTATTAAAAGTAAAAGTGTGCTTCAAACCGCGCATAAAAACAATTTTCATCGAAAAAAATCACGACCCTGTATTACGTATAATATAATATTATGACGGTGGCACTGTCTTTCTGTGTGCAGTACCTACATACCATTTTAATAATACCTGCCGACCTTGCGGTGCATATAGTCTTAAGAAACACTCGCGTTTGCGCCACTCCACGGCGGTCTTACGACACGCGTAAATACGAATATTATTATAATATCTGTTCGCGTACATCATAATAGTTAATAACATAAATCGTGTTACCCGTACACATTATAGGTACCTACGTAAAACAATAATACCATGTACCTGCGCACACACATATGTATATATGGTGATATATTCTCGTGCTGCAGCTGTAAATATATTCAATATTGCAGTAAACACATACGAATATAGGTTTTAGTATATTATATTATTATTCGTTCTCTCGTGTGCGGTTGAAGAGATGACGATCGGCAGCAGCGGAGAATGTCGACGCATAAAACCTAGGCCTGTAAACGCGTCCCCCCCCCTTCCCCTCACGCCATCCGATCATGATCATTGTTTTGTGAATATTATACGCTCACACTGCAACACGCCACCGTGCACGCTCGCGTATAATATTGTAAAATTTAAAACGAGAGGACGCGACCGGAGAGAATAAAATTATTATTATTATTATTAATATAAGGTCGGAATATATTATTATTATTATATAAACGCGCGACGGTCGCGGTTGTCGTCTCGACTCTCGAGGGAATACGGCGTGCGCATGTGGCTCGGAAATAATTGTAATAATAATTATCGTTCAATTGGCAACGGTTCTTTTTTAACTGGAGGGCACCCGCTCGCCTCTCGACGACGAAATGTCGCTTCTGCAGTGTATCGTACGATATACACATTATATTATATAGGCCAATTTAAAAATGTTGCGGTGACCTCAAGCACTGGAAATATCACGGTCAATCCGTTTTCTACGTATCATTATATTTATGTCGCACTGTACACTCGTAGATTGCTATATTAGATGAATATAAACTATGCACAGAGAGTGGTTCTTTGTCGTGAACCAGGCTGGCAATATCCTATATAAAATGCCGAGAATCAAATGCGTAGAACCTCGCCCGTAAAAGGTTATTACTTCTTATAATATAATCAACTCTCGGCGAAATATATATAAAAAATATAGTGGTCACGTGCACGTATCATCAGCTTCATTAAAAATAACATATAAAAAATATAGGTAGATATCCGTAAAATATATTTCTTTGTAACTGTTTTCCTTCGCATCGCTTAGTTTTCGTGCTATATGCATTTTGAATGCATTTTAAAATCTCAGTAGCTCAGCAAAATCGTAGGTGCCTATAATTGTTGGTACAATATTGGTCGCCTATAAGTTAAAAATGTACCGTCAGAGTGAAATTATTTATGAGAATTTATTGGTCGGAGCGCGCCCGCGATTTAGAAACAGTAATATTATTAAAACGTACTTATAAATTATTATAGTAATAATACTAATAACACTGCGTGCAAAGCGTGTAAAAATATTATAAATACGATTTCATGTGTTATATAGTGTATAGGCATTTTTCAACGAAATCACTTCACGGTTTTCACATACAATTATAACATTCCGAACGCAATTATTATCGTAATATAATATATATAAGTATACGCACACGCACACACACACACGCACACACACACACACCATAAATTATAATAATATGTTAATACGACGTCATTAATAACGAGTCATTATATTATTATATAGCGTGACATAATATAGCCGTGTACAGTGCAGCGTGGTATGTTTAATTATCGCCAAGACGGCGAGGATAGTGAGAGGAGAAAAACGAAAACCATATTTCGGTGGGATCGTTTTCGGGCGAACACGCGGTGTACGACGATGGGCGTTGCACATGCACGCGTTGCATATTACAATGTATGATAATATGTATATAATATTATGAGAGTATCGTTATCATTATTATTATCATTATTGTATAGCATTGGCTCGGGTAGTAAAGTTTTACGACGACTCTCGCCCGTGAACGATAATCCGTCGACTGTTGTAATACGTACACGCTCGTATCGCACACATTGCACATTATACTATACAGTGTGATCGTGGAGCGATAACGATTAAATATATTATTATACGGAGTCTTTCGAGAAAAAAGCAAACTACTAGCATTCCGTATGTATGTGGTTTCGTTACCTTAACCGTTTAGATTTTTTACCGTCTCCGTTTAACCTTAAACGTATATTATATTCGTTGCGTACACGCGTGCACATAGGTATACGCCCCGCACGACCAAACTAGCGAGCGCGTGTAATATATTATATTATTGTATATTAAGTACCTATACCTATGTTTCGCGCTTTCTCGATAAATGTTAAAAACGGTTGTCCTCGATGCGTTGCACCGTTAGATTTTCGACGACAAATCGAAAATGGCAATATAATATTGTATAATAATAATTGATACACGTCGCGATTGTGCTACCAGCTCTATATGTGTTGTATTGATAATATTTTATAGCCAACACGTACGTACCTATCCAATTGTTTATTTGTTCTCTTGCACGCTTGTGGTTGTTGAGGGGGGTGAGTGAGAGCAGGGTTCTTAATCGAAAGCATTAACAACGATATACGTTTACGATACAAACTCGGTCCGAATTCTTCAGGGCAACGAGGGTGTCGAACTCTTGAACCCAGACGAAAATCACCCATAGAGTCCCTTTTGGATACGACAATCGCGGAAACGAGGTATAAACAATATGCTCATACGACGCGTAGGTGGTACTATATTGTACTATCTGACCGTCAGTTTTATATAATAGTTCAGTATGATAATAATTGCGGTTCAATTACACTACCAACTGCCTTCTGGTCAACGACGGCCGTCGCAGACTAAGATAATAAAATCTTATCCAAACGTGCACTTATATATTTTCATATTATATCGTATATATTATGTAATATTATGTATTACATAATATACAAATTTAACACACGTCTTCTAGATCTAGAGTATGAGACGTACTCGGGGCATGCACTAATAATGTTCGCTACGACGGTATTCTCACGATGACATATTTTTAAAATGCTAATCGTCATAATTTTTTTTAACGCATACGATATCACGTGTATATTATAATACAATCGTATAGTAATAATAATAATAATAATATGTCCTCGTCGTCGTCCACCCTTTTTCGTGTAATTATAATGAGGACAGGCAAAATCGGTTTTCTCACGATCAGCCAATACCACACAGCTATATATATATGCACATAACCGTATATATAGGTATTTGCAACTCACACAAACGCATATATTCTGTGTAAATAATATTATGTAGAGCGATAGGTACAACACAATAAAATCGACGGCGTCCGCGGCGGCCGAACGGAATCGTATTAATATTTAAATATTATTCAAATGTGCCGACGGTGAGTAAAAAAAAATACAGTCGACGGATGGGTGTTAAAAGGCATGCCATCATATATGTGTACCACACCTTTTTAATCCTTTTCGGTTTTTTTTTCACCTTTATCGCGCCGCGAGCGGTGCTCGCAATATATGCAAATGTGTTGGCTCCGATGTGTGTGACGACGACGACGACGACGACGACTACGAAGGTAGAAGGTTCCCAGTTCCCACACGTCGTGGAGGCAACAAAGGCGACGCCACACGCGTATAATATGTAAAACAGTTTACCTCTTGTAATGTGTGCATACGTATATATAATAATATATTGTATTATTGTGTGAAAACGACGTCTTTTTAATAGAATTTTCCTTTTTATTATTGCCGCCCGATGGATGCATTTAGATATTCGCATACATAATTTTAATTTATAATAATATTATATGTTATCGCGGGACGCGGTGCACTCACGACCAATATATTATAGCTACCTATATATATGCAAATATCTCGTATTTGCCGGTATATACATTTCCAGCTGCGGCCACCGTATTCGCGGCGAATTTACTGCGACTATATTATCGTGTGTGAATTTTTCTATCTCAACCTATAACCACCTATAAAACATCCAGGGAGGGAGCTAAAATTATCAACAACTATCGAAGATGTCATTAACCCGTCTAATATTATATCGGGCCCCGATAGTACTCTGGGACTTGGGAGACGTGTACGTACGATTCGTATTATATGTTATTCTTATATTATATGAAATGGTTTATACGAAAATGTACTATAATGTACATAGACAACCGTTGCTCGCACACAACCCCTACCGAGTGAATGTAAATCCGTCCACTATCTTCTGTAACGACAAAGACATGTATTTTATATTCCTTAGTTTTTACCACCTACCTACCTTATATTTCATGCTCGTGAAATGTGCACATGTCTATTGCTGTGTGTGAATTTTTTCTCTCAACCATACTTGGGCGACTACACCTGAAACATCCAGGGAGAGAGTTAAGATTGTGAACAGCTATCGGAGATGTCATTAACCCGTCTAATATTATAGCAGGCCCCGATAGTACTCTGGGAGACGTGTACGTACGATTCGTATAATATGTTATTCTTATATTATATGAGGTGGTTTATACGAGAATGTACTATAATGTACATAGACAACCGTTGCTCGCACACAACCCCCGCCGAGTGAATGTAAATCCGACCACCATCTTCTGTAACGACAAAGACATGTATTTTATATTCTTTGATTTTTACTACCTACTTACCTTATAATTTGATACTCGTGAAATGTGCGCATGTCGTTTACTCGTTTATAAATATTTTAATCTACAGAACACTATATACGACGAACCGAGCATTTTTTTATGACTAATAATATAGATACCTCCACAAATATTACCAATTATAAAGGTGTCACATACATAATATCATATTATATAATATACATCAGATTGAAGACTGGCGATTGGAATGAAAATTTTTTTTAAAAAAGTTCCTCCTCTCATCACGCGATCACCTTCTCAATTATTATGCCTACGAAGTCTACGTTATATTTATCGCGTCATTTATATATTAAATATTTATATATCATATACACATTGAAATGTTTTGGAACATCATTATTTTCTCCTATCGCAGGTATATAATAATATAAGCTTTATACGACGTATAAATACGTTGTATAATATATTATTTGGATAATATTATAATAGGCAAATTATTTTTCGGTCGAAAAGGCGCCCCGCAAAACATCGACCCTATATATTATTATATATGCGAACGATGATACACGCAACCGATGCCCATATACATCATATTATAATTTATATTTCAAACTGTATTATTTGATAATATATATGATCATGAATGTTACATTATAAACACGGTGTATACAGTGCACAGTATACATCGGATATATGCGTGTATTTCGCATCTCAATATTCGTTTTATTTAAATTATTCGTCGTTCGGTGTTTATTATATTATATACCTACATGCATAATAATATGCGCTGCGCCGTTTGAGTTTACAATATTCTTATTACAATATGACCTCGTGCACGACCATGGCTCACATATTATATTATTACTATACTTAAAACATCATGTTTACGGTACGCAACGATATTATTAGGTATTATTATTATTATTGTAATTGTATGAATGAACGTCGAATAATATTTTGTTTTGTTTTCGAAGAGTCCCTAAAAATTCTGCAAAAAACCTATACATACGTTTTGCGTGTGGTATATACATAAATCGTACGGTGTCCGCAGATGATATTATATTATTATTATCTGCAGCGACGAATATATACTAATTTACTTATTCATCGGCGGACGCCGTTTTATAATATATTTATTCTGTCAATTTTTCAAACATTCCCGGAGAGATTCGATTTATCTCCATCATTTTTTTTCTTTTCATTTCCTTGCGTTAACGACTTCCGGACGATGACGACGACGACGACGTTTATAATAAACGCCATCGTCGTTATTGCGGACGCTTGGTAATTCCGGGAAAGCTTCTGTACCATTTGTGAAAAAACTCCCCCGGAACGCGTACCTATATATATACGAAGCGCAGACCACTCAACGCGCGTCTCTATACCGGAGATGATCTATATAAGAAGATTTCCAGGCGGTATATATGGGATGTGGGACTGCGTGGGAGAAACGATCTAAACCGCGGGTAGCGCGTTATGCGACTGGACTAGAATAAAAATAAAAAAACCACCCCCAAAACGAGATACGTACTCGTGTATACCTATATATAGGGTTCTAGAACACCGCGCCGACAGCACCCCTCGCACCCGTTCGCACTGTTTTTTGTCGCGTCGACGGCAGTTAGTAGACTTAAGCGTTATTAATCCGTCGGGAGGACGTCTCGGAAGATTTTTCCACGACGAAAATATCATAACTCGGTGCTCGTTTCGCTGGGCGGTGAGACGCGCTATAAAAAATATATCATCGGCGGCGGCGGCTATGGAACCTGCAGCAGCCGACGATTTATGTCTCTCCGCACATTCGCACCCCAACGCGATCCAAGACATTACGGTCATAATGTAGATTTGTAGTCTCTATATTATATTATTATATTCGCGCGCCAGCACACACACACACACACACACACACACACGTGTATATGTATAATATATATATTTTCGTTCGCCCTTTTCGGCGGCGGCGGCGGTCCTCGCGCGCGCGTACGACATTCCCCTATATCACGACCTCACCCCCTCCAGAAAATTGATATAACCTTCCATTTATAATGCACAATATCATAATATAATATATCGTACGACGGACGACGGCGACAACGAAACCTCTGGCGTCGGAGACGACGACGACTACGACTACGGCTGCGAAATATTGTTCAGCGCGCGCAGACCGCGATTACGATATTACCATAACGGATTTTAATATTGTACATTATAATATATTATAACAAAATTGTTATTATTATATTGTAAGTGTGCGTTGAGCGACGACGACGACCGTGTGAGTCGACGTCTACTTTGTTCTAGCAACTGTCGGGTTCCAGTCACAGAAGTATAGCATTGTATTGGAACCCTATGGCGATATTATTGGTTAGGTTTTTGTTTTTGCTTGCCGACCAACTTGACTAAATTTTCAAATACCGTTAGACATATTTTTTTAAACATGTGCGTGTAGGTAAATTTGTTTTAGTTGTAATATTACAAAGTTTTATCGAAAGTTTGGGCAAATATAATATAGATGGTGCAGGATAAATTGTATTTGAATTTCATTACGGGGAAATGATTTCACGACGACCAGAGCGAAACATTTTTTCATATCAAAATATGTTGACCTGATGTCAATGTACCGACTCCTATTCATAGGTATTAGGTACATACCCTCTGGCTTTTTTGGTTCCGTTTCAGTTCCTGCAGGACGACTATTGCGTGTTCACCTCGTATAGATATTGTATCGATTACTGTATATATTACGATATTGATGCCGATCGGGGTGGAGGTATGTATATTACGCACGAAATTTATCAAAAAACGAAAAACGCGAGACAATCGTTTACCAGCTTAGCTGCGATTCACATTTAGGCAGCAGCGATTCACACTGTTGTACGACCTATCATATTATTGCAATGTAATTACACGTAATATGTTATACAATAGGTGCACACGAGTGCGTATCGTTTTGCGATTTTCACCACAATACAATACGATGTCGAATAATAACAATATATAAATTACATTATAATTACGTGAACGCGGAAAGTGAAAAAGGCCGAGATACAGGTAATAATACAAATAATAATAATAATAATAATAATAATAATAATAATAATATAAAACATAATACGGCCGACACGATACATAACAATAGGTCTCTCGCCGAATATCGCGCTCGCGCACCTGCATCGCGCGGTGCACATAATATAATATATAAATATAATAAAATATTATATTTGGGTCTAGACACTTTCAAGCGGCGCGCGCCGCTGCGTATGATATGTATGAAATATTGTACACACAATACCTTTCTATACAGTATATACCTACGCATAATACCCGCGTAATAATAACAATAATAAAAAAACGCAACACTACAACAACACTGTATAATATAATATATAATATAAGTACAGCTATAAAGGCATTAGGTATGTACACATGATATTATGATAATAATAATATTAATAATGAGAAAACCCGCGACGGCACGCACACTCGACCGGGAAGCGGAGACGGAACGAGCTAGCGAGCACAGAGGTCAAGGGTGTCTCGAAAAACAGTTATAAACGTCGAAGTCTCTCAGCTGCGGTGTAGTATATCGTATATGTACGTACAATAATACAATATAACAACATAATACACGCACACACACACACACACACACACACACGTATTATTGTAAACACTGCAAGACGTTATAATGTTATATGCACCGTGTCTGTGTCTGTGTCTGTGTGTGTGACGCGTGAGTAGACAATGACACACACGCGCGTAGTATACATAGTATGATATTATAACGTACACGATTATGGGGTAAACGTAAAATAAAAAAATATGACGATAGTAACAAGTATAGGAGAAACTCAAGTAATAAGCTTATAAGCCCGCGGGTTTCTGCCTCGGGTAAGCATCGGTCGGTCTGCTGCAGAGCGGCGCACGCGCACTCCTCGCGTATATAATACGTGTACAACACTGTGCCTATATTATATTGTGTCTATAGCTGCAGCGCGCGTGTCCATTGTTGTTGATGTTGGAGGTAGGTATAATGTATATAAAAGTATATATTTATATAAGTATAGGTACTTACAATATATGTTTATATAAAAGTATGTATATACGTATATTTCAGTTAAGCTATATACGTGCGCGCTATAACCTAACACACAATATTATCAAGATAAATCCGCTTGTATACGCGTGATAGGTACCTATATAGTATATAGGTACACACGACCATTGTTGGCTCGGCAAGGAGTTGGGTTTTATACGCAGAGGACCGGAGAAAAGATCGAGTTTTTTAAACTCTCGCACACACACGCACGAGTTGTCGAGTAGAGCGTATAATAGACACGCGTGTAGCGAAATTATTATGACGAGGGACGAGGACGCTACACATATAATAATAATAATAATAACTATCGTCGGTTCGGGGTGAAGAAGTGTGATTTCCTGGGGCGGAGGATGGTGAAACACCGGCGGCGATAAACGCGAAGAGACCATCGGATTATAGGTTACGACGCCGATGTGTATCGCGTAGATAGGTACATAATATTCTGTGTGATGGCTGTTATTACTTATTGTTATTATTGTTATTGTTACTGTTGTCGTCGTTGTCAGGTGCAGGTAAAATACGGCAAAATAAATTGTACGGTATAATCATACGTTTTGCGGGGTCGTCGTGCAATCAGCACCGCGTAAATTGGACTCGTTTCAATTATATATACCAGAGATATTTCGGTCGTGGATGTAGGCGGGTCGTGGGACTGCGATTCCTCGAATCCAAAATGATCTACTTACACTGCTCGAACCCAACTGTAATAATGAAATTTCGAAATTTCTAAACCAAATCTCATTTTCCGAGAATTTATATTTTTATACAATCGTAGAGGTTGTCGCAGGAACGACCACATGAAACCGTAGTCAAGAGTCAACCGTGTACATGCGCGCGAGGTTTACCGCTGGGTAATATTGTAACAACTGTAGAGCTGTTATCGCTCATCACATCGCAGATCCAGTCCAAAGTTTTGAATACTTATAGGCATGTACAAGGTGTTTAATTAAGAACGCCGGATTTAATATCGTTGTTACTTTATAAGAAAAAATTGCTTGGAACAAAAAAATTATGTGTACGTGTGGTATGCATTCTCTGGTTTATGTATACAACATCTGACATGATGACATCATGTCCGTCACACTGGGATGTTTAGGTTTTCCCGCCACACGTTGATTACAAGTATAACTCGTTTTGAAACAAAAAAACTTATCGTAAAGTCCACAAGGAATTCCACATCTCGAACTGGGGGGGGGGGGGGGCAACTCTACTATACTCACGTCTAATGTACCGCGATAGAGTAATAATAATATAATACAACCCGCATTGCGTATTGGGATAATATTATATTGTCCATTTGTGTCTCGTCGTCGCATCTACCTACGAGAAGCACAAGCGCTCATTTTTTTTTTCCGCTCACACCTTTTATAATATTGTTTACCACCGCGACAATAATATTATAATAATGGGCATATTACAATAATTAATCGGGAAATTCTCAAAATATTATGCGCGTACGCGGTTTCTGCATTATGCTGCAGCTATACACAGTCGCGGCCCCGCGGGCGCGAATTAACGTTTTTTTTATTTTTTTTGTCCAACGCCTATGTGTGCCTACCTATACATATATTATACGATTATAGGTATACACCGCAGTTATCCTTAATAATTTAACCCTGCCGCAGGGCGTTACCGTCCCGTCGGGTTATAATAATAATAATAATAATATATAATACGTAGACGGCAATAAATAACCGACCCGCCGATAACAATATTTTATTATTATTATTATATCGGATATTATATGCGTGCACACACACACATACATACACAATAATAATCACCTTTTCAGTGATATTATTATCGACTCGTCCGCGAGTCACTACTATCATATTATTATACAGTCGCCGTCGCCGTCGTCGTGTACACATATATACATATAATATTCGTATATTATATTATATATAATATGCTAATGCCGTCATACATAATATACGATCAGTGTTTGTGTGTGGATACTATAGAGGAGGAGGTACTCGCGTGCATAATAATGCGCGTAGGTAGGTATACCTCTACACCTATATGCCCGGGAACAATGCGATGGGTTTAAAGACGAAATCGTTGACAGTATACATAGAATAATATTATACCGTATATATCTCTCCACGTGTATATAATAATAGATCTACCCGCGTGTCCAATTTCGGGACGCGTTTTATCTCGTTTTGTCGTCGTAGTCGTTTCACAGGGGTGGCGTGTGTGTGACTTGTCGTCGTGAAATATTATGCAAATCGGCCTCAGCCGCGACGTGCACTCGCACCTTTTCTATTTGAACAAAAAATAAAAAAATAAAAAACGACATTGTAAAAAACGTTTAAGGCACTTGGGCGTCGCGGGACGGCGATAATAGCGGAGGACGTGTACATACCCACACGCAGACCCGGACGATCCTCCGCGGTTAAAAGGGTTGAAAACTCCCAACGCCACCAGCGCCCGGTCGTGTCTATTATATAATATTATATTATGTTTATGTAATAACTTTTGTAAACAAAACCGCGCCGATGGTTGTGCGTACCTATATACATTATTGTTACGCGTGTGTGTATACATAGGTCTGAATCTTCACGATTATCGTAATATATTATAATCGTTTCTGACGTATCGACGGGCGTGCATATTATATAATGCGAATAAGCGTACTCCGTGGGGAGCCTTTGCGCGTATTATCGAAAAATTATTATTATTTACAGTGCAGGAATCCACATGGGTAATCGATCGCATGCGTAATATTAGCATATTATTATAATATTATAGATTTATTATCATTATTATTATTATGCTTTTATGCGTATACACTATCCACAGTATCTATCTACAGCAGTATAATACTGATAATTCGCGAGACCAAATATTA
Source organism: Metopolophium dirhodum (assembly GCF_019925205.1). Taxonomy (NCBI): domain Eukaryota; kingdom Metazoa; phylum Arthropoda; class Insecta; order Hemiptera; family Aphididae; genus Metopolophium; species Metopolophium dirhodum. The sequence goes on from NC_083568.1 coordinate 11,590,696, forward strand.
TATTTTGTAATGTCTAATCGAAAACCATATAGGTAGTAAATGATTTTTTGCCGAGTAAAGGTTCGCAAGGGATGTCTGTTCTCGAAAGGGTGTGCTTCCTTCCTACCTCCGAGGTGAGCTCAGCTATGTGCCTATAGTATGTCCTAGGTCTAACTCGTTCGACAATAATTGTGCCGCCGCATAAACACACGACCCACATTAACGATAATATTTTCTCGTACTAAAATATGCAATGATGCAAGTGTCAAATATCATATACGACATACCTGCCTCACTCGCGTATAGTCGTGTAATTTAAAACGGTTTTTACTGAAATTACAACATAACTTCGTCCTAAATACATACATACAGTATTATAATTTTATAATCGTAACGAAAATACGTAGGTATCAAAAACTCACAGCTCGATAACGAAAATATATCCATCACGTTGGCGATCGGATTAAATTCTGTAATCGCGATATTATTGTAATATTATACGCCACGATCGCGTCGACTATCATCTTCGAACTCGATTCTGATAAATATTTTAAAAGTTCAATCACTTGTTCCGTCGATGCCGTCCAAACAGGAGTTTGAGTTTGTAAATTTAGGAGGACGGGTATAGACTAGTATAATATCAGTTAGAATAAGTTATATACTACTTATACATATGCACTTTGATGAATAATTATTATGATCGCAAAGATGTAGAAGTTTATATATTGTGAACACGAATTTAATGTTATAATAACACGTATAAGGTATAAAATGCTGCAGCTAGTTATATACCTACCGCATACGTCATATTGTCGTCGCGCCGCCGAGTATAACGACGAATTAAAATTCAATTACTATACACTATATATTACGGTTTGATGACTATTTAATTTCCCGTCGTTAGCCAAACTGTATAATATATAGGTATATTATACTTATATATATATATATAAAAGAACACCGCCCCGGCGCCTAATTGAAAAGAACCTATCAACACACGAGTCGTTATAGAGGGCTATGTCATTATATTATATTAAATAAATATATATTGTACAGAAACAGTTATCAACGCTTTTTCGGAGACCCCAAATTACAATAGTTCCCATTCCCCGTGTATACTAGTTGTCCAAATATTTTGTAAATTTGTCGATAAATCTCGTATAGGCACTAATATATATAGTATTATCAATGTCTTTATACAGGTTAGAACTGATTGAGCTGCAGTAATATAATTACAATCTACTATTCAAATATTAAAGCAAATATAACTACAAGTAAGCAATTATGTAATATTGTTCTTAAAAAATGTATCTACACACTTAAAGTGGCTTTTGACTGTTCACCGATTATGTAGGTACCTACATCCTTATTTTTTTTAACGAAATGACACCAATTTTTGGTGCATTTTTGGCCAGTTTTAGGGGCTTTTTAGTGATAAAATCTATTGATAAGTCTTGAGTAGGCACTATACATATAAACATATTATGTATTTAGATCCTAAAAATTTCTTTTTTTGCCATACACCACTGCAGCAAGGTCTATAATTTAAATGGTCCAAATGTATAACATTATTATACATTTTGTCGACGGCAGGTATACATCACATTAATTATAACACGGTAATAAAATATTATGTCAGACAACGTCGGTCACATTATGTTGTGCGTACATCGACGGGCTGATGATAGTAATATTTATATATTGACCTCCAAAATTATCGTATATATATATCTAGACATTCTGAACGCACGCAAAATTCTTATAATAATATTACAGTATATACCTATGTATTAAATGTATATATTATATACTTAAAACACTCGACGGACATCACGACTTGGACGTTTAATGCATTTTTAACAACTCGCATAGGTCACTACTACATAGATGTAGGTACATAATATATTTATATATTTACGTGTCGTGTACACTCCGAGAGAGAGAGAAAGAGAAGCGAATAGAAAAAAAAAATGTCAAAAATATGTGCCGAGATTTGTTGTCATAATATAAATATATATAATATGTGTACCTAAGTAAAAAACACGCGAGCGTCTGTCGTTGACGTCGTCGGCGCATCTTCCCTCGTATTATTGTCGTGTGCGTTCCTGAAAAAGTCAAACGGAATATTATATACATTATAATATGAAATGTATAAACTTCAAATTCGTTTTTTTTTTTTATTTCCTCTCGGTCTTTTCATACACGTTGGTATATATGTATATAGTCGTTCCGACGACGACAACATTCTTCCAAACATTCTCGTTACTCATTTTATTATTATTAATATTATTCCTTTATGCGTGCGCGTATACATCACGAGTGTTTTTCACTTGGTGCGCACAAAACGTAAGCCGAAGACGAAAAATCTGAAAAGTATTAAAAAACCATCAGACTTTCGACTTCTACGCGTATAGAAACAGTTCGATCAAGCGTATTTATATATTATACTATACCTATATAACGAAAAATATTCTCCAGTGATAAACGAATAACTCGTATTGATTTTGTTTTCGTTGTATTCGTATTTTTTTTCGTATTCAAACACAGTCGTGCAAACGAACAACAACCATCATTTCACACCTACACGTTCATATCGAGTACGCAGCGTATTTTTGAGAGGATTTTTATTCGTCGTTTGAATCTAATATCGTTTGAAGCGCGTAGGCACCTATGTAAACATAATTATTATGTTTTCATTTTTATCGAAAACTTTGCAAACATACTGAATCTCGAATGTACATTCTAAGACGTACATATAACGATGGTTTTATATAAATAGGGACTATTATTATTACTTTTCTAAATAGCTTCTTTAAATGTTATTTTTTTTTTTATTTATGTCTAGTGAACGATGAAATTGTGTATATCCTACGGGCATAGACTCAAAATAGTTTTGTTTTACATGGGTAAATGGGTTATGATATCAATAAATTTCTACACTCCTATATATACGCATACATAATAATCGATCCCTTGACTTGAAGGACCTACATAATAAATAGTAAATATCTTCTTATTTAAACCCCGTTGAAATTTGCTGTTGTCTCATTATTTCACCCACAGATAAGTATTGGAGTGATTGTCTATATTTTATAGCACGAGTTATTTTACAATTAGTTAAATAATATAATAATCTATTAAATAATACATAGATAGTGTACAATGGTCATTAAAATCACGATAGTTAAAATAAATTTAAAATCGTTTTTATACTCTGTTGTATAGTCGTTAAATGAATTTGATAGGTACCTATAAGTAGTTTTTATTAGGTACTTAGAAACATGTCATTTCTAGTGTCGTATTATGGAAATAAAATATTTTACATTAAAAAACCTACATTATAATATACGAAGGTTGGGATGAAAATAAACCAAAAAATCTATTACTTTGTGTAACCCGTGATCACAAATGAAAGAATAAAAAATCAAAAAAAATAATTAATTACGCTGTATACCTTCGTATTTTTTACCAATTTATAAACTATTGTGTTCTAGACAGAAAGTATTCACGTTTTACATTTTTTTCTATGCAGCACCACCACCGTAGTCCGTAACCACCACCAGGTTGCACCCGCTTGTATTGGGTATCATTATTTGTCGGTCCTCTTGCGACACACTTAAAATATAATACAATTTTGCGTTCAAGCTGACGCCACTTTATTATACCCATACACTCGTTCGCATGTGACATATATAATTGGGTTGAACTTTTTTGTTTTTTGCTGCGTGTCCTAAATATTAGTTTTTGGTGTTCTCGTAGGTAGTTAAAGAGTTACGATTCAAGAGTGTGACGGTTTGTATAACATTCTAAACAATATAAAAACACCGTATAGAATCCACTATATAGGAGCAACTTGGATGGGTTATAGGTTAGGTGAACTTTATCATTCCTGAAAATCCAAACCTCAATTTCGAGTAAAATGTTTAATTTTCAAACGTTATTCCGTCTGAATACAGCGATAACGTGCTCGCTCAATATTTTGTCGGGTTTTGTTACTTTCGTTCGGAAAACGGTATAATCACCATTTTATCGCCACGCAGTCTTTGTGCGAGAGTTCTATTATTTAGTCACCTATAAATCTAGTTCATCGGAATACTTGAAATTAAAATAGTGCCATTAATTGTTACACGCAACGACTGTTGTAAACACAACAAGTCCATAATATTATAATAATATCTTGTTGAGTGTTACGATTTTCGTACCATTAAAATTTTAGCTATATTATTAGCCGATTACTGTGTACTTGCTCCGAGTTGCTCGTTTCTACAATATGTCTTGTGTTTTTATCTTATTACATTACAATAATTCACAGGTTAATTAAAAAATAAAATGTCTTGTCTAGCGTTGTGTTTTTGAAGATTGCAGCTATTGATATATAAGCGTTTATTCTCCTAGAGCTATTCTTCGACGGTGGTCGAGTAGTTTATAATGCATGTGGAACGAATCGGTCTGCGGCGAATGAGCGGCGTTCCAAGACAACTGTATCGTGTAGCTTATTCCACACTGCAGTATTTTTGATTCTTGATTAATTTCGGTTAAGATATAGGTTATAACTTATAAGTTATAAGTAATAACCGACACAATAACCAGAAATTATGTTAAATTGACAACTGTGTATCTACGAGCCGTGCATTTTCTGGACCATTGCATCTGAAAATTCAGTGGACAACAGGTAAAGTCGCGTCCAACAGTTGTTGTTGTAACTATGCAGTCATGGTATATAATACGAGTTCACGGCGGTGAATACATATTTTGTTTTCACTGATTATCATATAGGTAAAGTATACGTGAACGAAAGCGTCTGGTCTGATGAATTCGCGCATATTCATGTTTTAAGTATTAAAAACCGCATATGAATAATAGTAAGGTATAGTAGGGATCAACGTTAAAAAAAAAAAATTGGAAAAAAGTTGTAAAATTTACTGAAAAATAATTTTTGGGAAAAAACATTATGTGTATACTATATTTTATTTACCTACAAGTATTGTTTAAAAATGTTACAATCAATATACTGTGCTCGAATTGTTGATAGAAGATTCGCTATTTGGTTCTGCAAGGTAACCATCACTAACCGCGCGGGTTTCACCGAATACATATATTATCGTGCGTCGAAACGAATACATATACAAACGAGCTAGCCATCGTACGTGCTCGATAAAACTTATTTTCGCATTCCGAATTGCGTATTTATTTATATATACCGCGGAGGAGCGCACGCACCACGACGGTTCTACATATTGTATAATATCGCGTTATTATAATTATATTACACGAACACGCACACTACAACAGATCATATTATTATAACATTCACGTGTGTGTGCGATATTATTATGATGACAACAATGATGGCTCCCGTCCGTCCATTTTTGCAGTTCGTTTATATTATTTGTTTTTCCACCCCGCGTTTCGGGCGCTCATTGTTATACGTCACGTCATAGACATATAGACGCTTCGGCGGCGCACCCCTTCGCGAGGCCGCAGCGGCAAGTCCGTCGTCGCTTATACGACCAGAGCGTATATTTACTGTGAACCTATATAATAGGTATATGCTATACGTATATTATGTATACATCACGCGAGATTTGCATACAATGCGAACGGGACTCGTTGCAGCGTAGGTATTGCATAAGATCCGCTGCACGGAAATACGCGTACGCCGAGCGCGATGTATACAGAGCGTTTGCTTTATATTGTCTATATATACATGTCGTAATACATGTCGAGTCGTACAACGGATACCGCGTGGTAGCTGCAGGTACCAAATGCTCATAATAATGGTGAGAAACTGCGATCGAGTACATCCGTTTTACTTTCAAACAATAAATGTATTATATGGGACGTGCGCGCGCGTATCGCTCTGTATGCGCAAGCGCACGCACACGTCATGTCACAATATATTATGTGTATAGAATATTAGCCGCCATTTTTGCACATGTTGTACATGCGATACGTATTATGTATATTATGTGGGTTAGGTGCTTACACGCGTGTGCATGTACTTAACCCACATTACACAGTGTATGTGCAGTATTGCACGGATAGACCTCGCCCTGGTCGGAAGTATCGAGACGGTCACGAGTCTGCAGCGGCGGCCCTCGTCATTGCTCGTATAGTATTCTCCATATCTACATATAGACTTATTTGTCGGTGCATTTATATTTACTGCAGCACTGCGGTGCACCGTGAATGCACCACTGAGATGCACCGTGAATGCAACACCGCAGCAGCACCTTTGGAGTTATGCACAATATAGGCTCGTTTAAAATACAGTTCGCATCGGCGTATAGATACGCGTGCTATATGTATATTATATAATATGGTGGGCGTCGAAACGTCTCCCACACCGGAGCAGTAACACTCAGCAGACGTTTATAGTTAGACCCCGAGGGCTGAGACTAAAGTATATTATGAACCCAGACAGGTAGACCACGGTTTCCAAGAAAACTCGCGGGGGCTCTTGATGGACCGACACTGGAGTAAACCTAAGTAGTAGGCCTTTATACTGCACGCTATATAATCATCCCAAACGAAAAAACACGCTTAACGTATAATACCTACTTTATTATAATAATATTAATATGTTAATCACCGTCTCGTGTCCTTGCCGTGAGGTTCGTCCCCGTTAATATATTATATCTTTTACTGATATTAATATAATTTTGAAAATTGAGAAATAGCGCTGCGACGTGCGATAGACCGATAGCATGAACACCGTCGTCGATATAACGTTGAGTACTTGAGTTGATATATTGAATAACGAAAACGTATAATGCGATATTATACGAGTATACACTGAATAGGTACCTATATATGCAATAATAATAAATATTTTGAGACGTTGGTAAAAACGTGTTTCTTTTTTTCACCCCGTCTTTCGAGGGCCCTTCGTTTAGCACCCGATCCATACATATAATAATAATAATAATATTATAACTCCTATTATATTCACTATTGTTATTATCGGCATTGTTGTGCTGCTGCAGCAGTGCGCCGATCGAACGTTGTCGCGGTCGGGCAAAACACATCATATTATATAAGTTACAGGTATACGCGTTTATTAAGGGTTGGCGTAATCATTTCTACCTGTACGGCAATATTATATTATTATATAAAAGGGGCGTTTTGCGGATATAAAACGACGACGTCGACAGAAAATGATTTTCGTTTTTATCGTAATATTATACGGTTTTTTTTTTATTATTAGCTATTACGCGATGATACTTTACAAATACGTCTCGAACGATTATTATCATTATTGTCATATATTATAATTGGATTTTCGTCTTCGGATGGCGGCTCGACGCAATCCCGTCCGTCTGCAGTATAGTAAGGTAGGCGGGAAAATATGCGCACATAATACACGGTTATCATTATAATAATATATTGTAATATACATAAAAAAATATATATATGCGTTTAAAATGCAAGTCATACGGACTCTTATGGAAATAACGGCGTGAGCGCAATATTATATGGGCAGGTACGTTTCTTTTTCTCACAATTAAAACATACAAATAGGCATTTCGTTTAAGTTATTTAATACGACGCAGTTATTAACCTTACGACGTACTTCTATCTATACGGTTGTTACCAAGAAAACGAGGTTTAGTAGAATATATACCTGTATAGGTATATTATATACCGTGTGGTTATATTATACCGTACGCGCGTTTAAAAAAAATTACGGGGAATTATTACCAACTATTATTATTGTAATTATTATTACCTTGTCCGTCTGTACATATATAGTTATGTATATAATATATAAATATATACATATTATAATATAACGACGTACCTACGATAATATAATAATATATTATGATTTTTTACTGCTGCAAACGCGCTTGACATGCAATTTTAACGGTGCACTCGTATTGTGCTAGGCGCGGTGATAAAGAGTGCAACGTGACTGTCTAGTGCATTTTTGGCGTGCAGTAAAATACGAATATATAATATCCGTTCGGTTGCGCTGCAACAAGAGACGATATATTATGGGTATAGGTACTACGTGGTACGTGATACCTGCATTCCTACTTTATACTTGAAAACAACAAAAAAAAAAAAACGGTAAACGCAAACAAAATACAATGGTAAACATATTAATAATAATAATGTCATCCTTTTTCTGGTACCCATACACACAATAATATATAGCGTACATAATGAACCGGAGCGGTACGTTCTCAGTATGATCGCGCGGCGAAGTCAACGTATATCATACGTATCGTGGATCGTTTATCATCAATATAATATAATATACCCCGCGATTTGGGGTAGGCACATTATTATATTGTGAGCGCGGCGACGGTGGTTTGTCGAGTAGGGGTGGAGAGGGTGCGCGTGACCAACACTATATCGTCTAATGCTGTTTGACACATTCGGTTGACGTGCCTAAAGCGGGTAGGTATGATGCCTACGGTACCCACCCAAGGCATCTATATATAATACATATTATACATAGTACGACGTGTATATGGCATCCATATATTGTGGATACAGCGTGAGATATAAGTGTGTGTGTACAAGTACACGTATATATTATAGGTTACGTAGGTGGTACACCAAAACGAATATATTTTATCAGATTATTTCGTCACCAATATTCTGTAATATGCTGTAAATTGGTAGTGATCACTCATAATGAAATTACATAACACACTTTAATACAATTATATAAATATTAAATTGCATCGTTAAATTTCATATGCCAATTTTGTAATTAAAAAAAAAACTTTTTTTTCATAAATTAAAAAAATACTCTATCCGAATATGTAAAAAAAATTGATGTTACAATTTTAAAAAAGTAAGTTGTATCGCGCATGCGCGCATCGAAAGTGTTAAAAATTTGAAATTTATCTGAGTGTATTTAAGTACTATCTGTCATTCAGCGAATACCCCATTTCAATACAAGCTGGTCATCGAACTGAAATATTTACTGGTACCTCTTAGCGTGAACACACTGTATAGGTATTTATTAATTTAATAATAGTAAAAATAGTAATTTAATAAAGGTATTATACCTATTTTTTTTTTTTTAATTGTGACAAATGCTTTGGCAACTATGGGCCATTGGCTACTATTATACCTATTATTTTAATTAATAAGGTAATAAGTTAAAGTAAAACAACTCCGTTAACCTACACCATATAGACGCTCGACGAAAATTATATATATATGCAATATACAATATATTTATGTATAATATATATTTTGTGTTTAGTGGTGTACATACTCGTCCGGTAATTACCAATTACCACTGAAATATTATTTTCACTAACACAGTTATTATTAGGTACGCGACTTATCGTTGTTATACAATCATCTAAAATAGTCTACAACAGTAATAAAAATACGAATAAAATAGAATATTAATAAATTCTTTCGAAAACATACTATATAGTAGTTACAGTTTGTAAGGTTAAGTTTGTAGTTAAAAGTTGAGTATGTACTATGTCGTCGATCTCGCTTTCATAATACGTTAGTAGTTTTCCGAATTGACATCGGGTCCATATGACGTCAGTTTGAGCTTTTGGTTCTCCGTGTGATCTCCCCTACAAACAAGGTCGAGTGTCTCTCTCAGTTTCAACGCCCTTCCTTGCTTGGTAAATCCCCCTATGTGGTGGAATACGACCAACGTCTTGTCGTCCATGTCCATTAACTGTAGGTGATTATTAATCCATTAACTGTAGAATTGTCCATTGTGGTTAACGTCCCAACCACGCATACTTAGTGTTAGCTGGTGTACACCCAATAGTCTTAGAATTATTTGATCGGTACTCCCTTCCCATGAGATTATGTCTGATGTAAAGAGCGATGTTAAGTTAATGGTTGGGGTGTGGTCGGAGTCGTAAATTTGCGCTAACAGTGGATACATGTTTTTGGGTTTATTCTTAAAAACATTAACTATATACTTGACCATACTGTTCCACTCGTCTGAGGTAACCGGGTTGTCTACTTGTATACGAGTGCTCTGCCTTCTAGCCCGGTGACTATGCCTGCTTGGCTTGCTGTTCTGTATGCTCCGTTCAGCTCGAAAATATGTTCTTCTTGGCTCTGCCCGATAAGTTAGTTACGTTTTACACAAGGTCTATAATACTGAGAATTAACTTAGAGAGCCGGCGATGTTGACGACGAGGCTCAGCGACCAAATTAAGTTATACATGACCTGTGGGATGGTAGACTAATTCTAATTCTACTGTGGAAAAAGTCCCATATTTATACAGAATCTCTCCTGGTTGTAAAACGGTTGGGATTTGTAGATGGATCATAAACAGTGCACAGACACAGAAGTTGTTTTTATAATGTCGTCGTTTTTATATTCATATAAAATATTATATTATTGAATTATATTCACTATAGTTAAATCTATAAATTGTTCAACAGGAACGATAGAAAGTGTTGTTTTAAATAATATGATTCGTTAAATTTTTGATTAATTCAAATTTGCCCATCTCGAAAAGATTGTTGTAAGAATATTCGGTACATCACAGGTGTGACATTTAAATATAATTAATACATATGATATGTCAATCCCGAGGTTTTGGAACCGATGCCGATTTGGGTGTTGTTAATATTTGGTACATATTATTACGTCGTAATATCATGGGTAACATTGATATTTATTACATTATAGAAAAGCGACTTCCTCGGTGTACACTCGAATCTGTCACTCGTCGTTTCTGTGTTCTCGTCGTCACGTGCAAGTCGGAGTTGATCATCATTTAATCACTACACATACACCATAATATATAATATATATAAATATATATATATATATTATATACATATATATATATATATATATGTATTATATATACAGACCACGTGTATAATATGTATTTTTCCGCTTCGTGCACCGTCTTAGGCGCTGGCCGACTACCTCCGAAGTATAATAATTGATAACAACATTTATTAGAAACGACCCGTCGTAATATATTATGACGTACTTCTCTCCATATACGCGTGTTAATCCCCGAAAGAGCTCATTTCATTCGGGTTTTTATTTCTTCACCCGTCCTCGTCTCGAGATTAACGCTGCGTGCAGCGGCTGATCGGCGGCGGACCTCCTGAGCGCATCGAAAATAATTAAACGCCGCACGCCGCACATACATAATATAATGACGTATACATAGGTACCTGCATTATACTTGCCGCAGTTGTGTATACGTTTATATATGTGTCTAAGTGTATAACGTTTATTATATGTATATTCGTATATTATAGTTATTTAGTGGAACCTGACTGCGCGGGGAAAGGGTGACAGTGGTGGCGGCGGCGGCGGTAGAATTAAAAATGCGGGTTGGGCCAAGTTCAACAAACTCTGTACCGGTGGCGAGCTGTTGTCGGTGTGTGTGTGTGCGTAAGCCTTAGTCGGTCGACCGGTTTTCTCGAAGAAATTCAAATCGAACCGCACCGTCCCGGACCCGCGTGGTCTACGACAGCGAGAGATATATGTACACGATAGACGAGAAGACTCTATAATATTAATAATAATAATAATATCGTACACACGTCGAGGAGAGTAGTAATAATAATAATAATAATAATAATAATATGTAGAAAAAGACGAGGACGGAGACGCGTCTATATAACCCGATACGCGTTTACATATTATTATTATACACGAAAATAACAGTGAGAAAGAAGAAGAAGAAGTAGAAGAAGACGAGGATCGGCAGAGTGTATAATATTATACAGCATAGTGGTGGTGGCGGCGGCGGCGTTTGGATGCTGCTGGCGGGGGCGATGGGGGTGGGGAGGACTCGTGTGTTGTCAGGACCGGTTCGTTGGAATTTCGACAGCTTTGACCCTCCGGGGGCCCCGAAACCGAACGATATTTATGTGTGTGCCTTATAAACATTAACGAACCATCGTCGTATAGTCGCCCTATCCTCTACGCACACACGCACACACATCTCCGCCGTTGCAGTCGCCGTCTCTCGTTTAATGTTTTTTCCTCTCGTCTTCCTCAGCACCCGTATATGCATTTATGTATGTATATATATATATATACGATATAAGTATATATATATATATATAGTCGTATATTATATCTCTCGGCGCACGTATCGTCTCGTCTTTTCGTATAAATAATACACGTGTGTGTAACGCAGCCTGTTCCCGTCCACATAGACGCGTCGTTTCGTTTCTCCTATAAATTTATTATTATATATTAGGTATACGATAGCGTTACTTTCCGGCCCGAGTAGATCGTCGACCTATCGAGGCGGTTTTTTGTTTTGTTATACTTCATATTATACATAAAGAAGAATTTAAGTTCGGTCGTCGAGATATGTTTTACATAAGATTACTATTGCATGACATATAATACCTATATCTACCTACTCTATAGTCGATAATATACTATAATATAATATGGCCACATAGGTAATATCTACTTATTACAAATTTTTTTTTAATTGTACTTAAACATCGACAACTCTGCAGTCCATTTGCATTTTGTATTTGGTTGGTTTTGAAACACTTGAGTATGTAGGATGAGGATTCGTCATTAAGAACCCCCGTGGTCACCCATCCGGGAGCTGGTGAAGGCGGCGATGCTTGACCGGAGCACAAATTAATAGTGACTGCGGCCAACAACCGCGCTACACTGGGCTCCATATTATAGATTTTAATATTTAATTATATTATGTAAAATTGTATTTGTAAATTGTTATTGGTAGGTAACGCATTTATCCCAACACAAGTTTAGCTTTAAGGGATACATTAATTATTTTTTGCCATTCAAATATTTCTTTATGATGTATAAAATTATTTTAAATTTAAATTTAAAAAAAATTATAATAATAATTTGAACCATTATTATTGTGTATTTAAGATTTTAACGTTATTCATATTTTCTTCAGGTCTAATAAAACATAAAACATTAAGACTTGAACGCCCCCGAAAATATACAAACCACGAAATAATATTGAACATAGTCTATATTGTTCACTGAACTACCGGGCACTACTTCAACGTTATCGAACGAGGATTTCACATTTTTTTCGTACTCTTATATTGTTTTGGGTGAAGGTTGTTATATTATTAATACATAGTCAGTAACAATTTTACCGTCTGTATAATATACCACATGGACTATTTTAGCAACTTGCGAGTTACCGCTATATTAACCTAACCTGCAACTTTACATAATATACATTACAGTCTAAATCGTGGAATACACCACTTATGAGATATATATTGGTCTTCAATTACGGCTTTCCGCATCCCATATATACGCGTTTCGGCTCTACACGTCACATAGTCTTCTAGCCCTTCTCTCAAGTCTTCCGGACGTCTTTGTCGGATCCGTCCGCGGTTTTCCACTGCGGTTCAACTGCACATTGTATCGCGTCACACTTCGCATACGAATAAAGTTGTAATACATTTTAGCGTCTCTTCTGCACGACTTATACCTACCTAAAACTATATTATTATGTCGTACGTGCTCGTTAAAATAATATTAATTACGCCGCGCCACACAGCTGCCGCGCACGTTATCCCGCCACTGTACGGCGGCGTCGCGAGCGATCAATTCGCGTACATATTATAATGTACATAACATAATGTATAACGTGTTATTGATCGCATATTATAATATAGTCGTGACCGTTATGAGTTTTTACGTTCTTTTTTTTTGTTTTTATTCTGAAGTGCGTGCACAAAAGGCCTTTTCAACCTTTTGTTTTAATACATAATATGCATTCGGGAGAGGAAAAAATTCGTACAAAAGAAAAAGACCCGCCGGTGGCGGAGCCCTTGAACCGGGGGTGGGGAAGGGGGTCGCGTTCGTAAAAACAATGCGACTCTGCTGCTGCCGCCTCCGTTGAAAGTGTACCTATATACCGACGACGACGTGTCCGATATATTATATTATATTATATAATGTGCGACGATCTATGAGCGCATATATTGCCATTGTGTCGCGTATAATTATCTGATCACAGACCTCACGCGCGCGTCACACAGCTGCTAAAAAGTCGCGGTCTGGGCGGTGCTCGCATGCGTTATTGCGATACGGTTTTTTTTTCGGCCGAGCAACGAGCGTCGAAGGCCCGAAAAAAATCTACGGGGCCGACTGTGTGCTACGTCGGGGGGGAGACGAGGTGAAAAAAAATTCGTCGGAAATTAATTCGTCCCGCGGTGGATGACAAAAAAAACGAATTTTAACGAAGTTTGATTCACATCCGCGAAGGGCGGTTGTGATTTAGCAGCGGCCGCGATGTCTAGGAATAATAATAATAATAATAAAAAAACTATCACGACTTTTGACACTGACGAGGGTGAACGGGTTTTTTTTTTTTTATATTTCGATTTCGATTTCGATTTTTTTCTTCTCGAGGTGTTGGACCATAAAAGCGTCTCCCACTGAGAACGGTTGAAAAAAATAATTATAATAAAAAAAATTTAAAAAAAAAAAAACGTCCCGAGAAACAATGGAAAAAAAAATTAATAATACTGAAAATAATAATACGCGACCCCGACGACGACCCCACCGTTTTAAACGTCTCTTTGTCGCGTATCGTCGTATATAGTCGTCGTCGTCGTCAAAAAAAATAAAATAGGGAAAAAAGGGTTAGGTACCGATTTTCGGGTGGAAAAAAAATTCTTCGAGCAGATGTGGATACCGCGCGCGCGGGTCGCATGATTTGCATATAACCGAGAAGTCGACCGGAGTGAAAAAAAATAACGAAAAAAATATCAAAAAAAAAAAACATAAACAGGAAAACAATAGATTAGATCGCGTGCGTGCCGCAGTCGAGCGGACGGACGCGCACACGTCGCATTATATACGAGTCATACGACCATAGGTTATAATACGTATATATTCTGGTGTATAAACATAATATACATAATACATAGGACGTGGTACAATGTGGTACATAGGTATATACCCGGAGCCGTGTTTGGAATTTTCTCTCCTTCGGGTATAGTATTGAAGTAGTAAAAGTATAAGTAAAATTAGTCAGCTCTCTTTGACATAGCCGATCTTGTGCTAGCGTATCTTAACCACTCGGTAACAATATTTTCAAAATTTGAATCAGTAAATTCTACAGAACTACCACTCAACTTCACAACTGCTGTACGTTTATTCTGGTGTATAAACATACTATAAATAATGAATAGGACGTGGTACTATGTGGTATATACCCGGAGTCGTGTTTAGAATTTTCTCCTCTTTGGGTAAAAGTAGGTAGTGTTAAAGAGTAGTAAAAATACGAGTAAAATTAGTCAGCTCTCTTTAACCTAGTCGATCTTATGTTATCGTATATTAACCACTCTGCAGCTACAATATTTTCAAAATTTGAATTCTGCAGAACAACCACTGCTAAACTCCTTCACGAATTATGTTAAACAAAAAAAAGGTGGGTAAGTGGATGTCGCTCTGCTGTACAGTAGGTTACAAGTGGGTCACTGTAATGGATGGTGTTAAAAATTTGAATTCAATGATATAATATCATTGTATAAGAAAAACGATTCTGAGCGAAAACGGTCAGTCATCCTATGGTTTTACAAAGTATATTTGATGATATTATTGTGAATAAAATAATTTATATATTTACTTATTTACGTGGAACCTTGTTTTAAATTTTCAACCCTTAGCTACAAAAGTTGAACATTTTATACATTTTTAACTACAAAATAATTATTACATTTTAAATTTGATAAATTTTGTCAAAATTTGAACTTTAAATGCTTATAAAAAAATATTGTGCCTATGTTTTTTCAATATTTTTTAACTGCTATTGTAACAATATATCAGGAGCCTTGCATACAATTGTCACGCTTTTCTACCAAACAAATACAATTTTATTGATATTTATAGAAAAAAAAACTAAACAAATTGAAAACTGACAATGTCCGTAAACAGCTCAAAACGAGGCAAATTAATTTCAACATTTTATCGTGTATAGAAAATGCTTATATAAACATTCAGTCAAAATTGTATGTACCTACGGTCATTTGTTTTAGAGTTACGCCAAAATCAAAAACAGATTTTGCGTAAAACTTCCCGTTTTTCCTTAATTTTTTTTTTGTTTTTCACGTCACGTTTGAAAACTACTTCTGACCCCCCAAAGTACCAACTAGATTCACTTTCCTATCAGAAAAGTTACTGTTGAAGAAAATCCAAGCACTTTTACTGTCCTAAAAGGTGATGACAGATACAAAAAAAAAAATAAAAAAAAAAACACATCATTGTAAAATCAATACATTCATCGCTTCGCTATGAATCTAAAATAATAGTCTGTTATTTAATTTGAAAATAGATTAGTCAAACAACTTTTTTCGAAACAAATACATTGAGTGTCTCAAAAATGCATACTTTAAAACTCTATCGCTTTTTAGAACATTAAGAAGTTCAGATTGTCCGACCGTTATTGTTTTGTCTTTTCCATGACTGGTTCTAGTACATTTTGTAGCATATTAAAAGAACTTTCGCATTATTCGCTGTACTTACATGATTTTTAGAATTAGAAACACCAACATTTCTTATAAAATATTCCTATACATAATTTAAGCTCCTATTAATAATTTGGTTTATAGTGTTGTAGAATTGAACAAAATATTCTTACCGATTTAATTTGAAAAGAAGAATCATTTAGACAAAATTTTGATAAGCAATCAGAATCCAAATGCACTCATTCCATTGCTGTTATTACTATTTCCTTTAATATACGTTAATGGTTCGCAAATATCAGTAAAAATAAACGAATGTGTGACGTGGTTAGTTTTACCCATAGACTTATAATATATTATAATATTATATTATAAGTCTATGGTTTTACCACATCGTCACTGAAAACAGGAATTACCGAGATATCACAGACTATCGTTACAACCACAAAAAGAAGTACAGGTGTATAGGCCTTTAATATAAATATTGTCTTGCAATATTCATTTGCAACCTAATTTTAATATAGCGGCGATAAATAGTAACAAATTTTGCACAGTGGGAATCCCACTGAGGGAATCCCACAGTGAGATAAGAAAATATGTTCTCTGTTATCACTTATCTCCCATGCCTTAAATTAATGCGAATTCGATTTATCGGTGAAGGGAAAACTAACTAATTAATTTTTAGGTTTATAGTATCATATATATATATATATATTACTATATTATAATAAAGTATAATATACTAAATATTGTATTTTTAATTAGTAGTAATATTACTAATTAGGTACCTATTATATTATAAAAAGTAATCTGACGTTTTCATGATCGTTATTCCCACAAATCATTTAAATTACGATTTTAAATGTTTAGATTGATTGGTAACATTACGCTCATGTTGAATTATTTGACTACCACAAGCATACTTTTTACTCATTAAATACATTTTTAAAATTATTTTTTATAAACGGAATTCAATAAAATATAGGTTAAGTTATAGAAAATACAAATACGCATTGACGATGTTCCGATATTGTTAAAAGTGAACCTGTTACGAATACCTTTGTAGGTAAATCGTATATATTACCTATATATGTATTATGACGTATAATAACGTTTAAATACGATTTTATTATTAATTTTTCCACCCAATAATTATAATGAAATGAAAAAAAAAGGATGTAATCAAAATATATATAGGTACCTACATCATATTAATATTATACTCGTTTTTATTGAAAGATTTATCGATCGATATAATTAATTATAATTAATTGTCGGAAGATGTTTTATCGAAAATAACATTGAACAGAACAGGTATACGATAAATTGTGTTCACGCATTTCTATATCGAAAAATTGAATTTGCAATAATAAAATATACCCAAACGGGATACACTTACAACGCGTTTTACATATTTCATTTAAGTGGTTTAATGCAAACGATTTATACTAAAAATGTAATATTAAGTTCGAATACGTTTTAAAAGTATATATTTTTTTAATAACCGTGAAACGTGATCGCTTCGGCCGCCCGCGTTTCTCTCTTTCTCGCGGACGACTTAATAGCGACGATATTTAATATATATAATACACATAGTTAAGTATGTGTTTACATCGTATAATAACCACGCTCGCATCAAGAAATCATCGCAAATCTCTTTACAGATCTGCACAATAGTGTTATTACCTGTTATTACCCACGTATACAAGTGTGTAATATTATGATATGTGAGTGTGCGAGTGTGTTTATAACAGAAAATATCATATCGTCGATAACGTGTCGCGGACTAAGCAGGCCTCGGCGGCGTATACGTATATTTAATATAAATATATGTTAACAATAATATAATATTACGTGTGATATGGTTGGAGAGTTTTTATAGGGCGATATGAAACGAATTCCCACGGTTTACCGTCGCCACGCAGTCCTCCACACCGATGCGAGTAAAAATGTATTGATAATATTATTATGCTACGATCGTGTGTCAGCGTGACTCTACGTACTGGACTTATGCGTCCGTGTACAAATGCCCGATGAGACAAGACCCTGGAATGTATACAATAGCGTCATTAGACTGTTTAGATTCGGAAACTCGATACGATTCAAAAAAAAAGTTTAATGTACTAGTTAGAACAAAATCATTGGAATCCGTCCACCAAATAGTGTATCAAAATATTTTACTGTGTAATTTCTAAGTATTATAATAATTAATTGTATGTTGTATGCAACTGTGCTTATTATTTTTATACCTGTTTCTCATATGTCTGATTCGAGAGACAGTTCCATAAGTAGAGAATTGTCTATGTTTGATAGAATAGTCAAAGAAGTCTGGCTGTTGAGTGTTGAGAGACGTGTAAGTGGCGGCGGACGATAGTCTTTTCGAAAAATAATAAACAGCCCATCAGACGAAGAGCGAAGAGAAAAAGCGAAAATCTTTTGAATACTGGATGCGATGGAAAATTTATAGAAATCATCCGGCGTCAATTTGGCGTTAATGGTATAGCTCTCACGACAAATCTAACAATCGTCTTTTTACTTTTGATTGTTTTTTATATTGTGCATGTTAGCGATAATGTCTCCAATATAATATTATACAGAAGATTTGAACTTTTTACTACAAAAGATTTCAGATGAAGTGTTCATTGACAAGTTTGTAGTGTTTTGTATTTTACCATTTAATGTAAATTTTTCAAAAATATTGACATTTTGTATAATATGATCTGTTGATAATTTAGGCAATGTGAATGTGGACAGTCAATTAGGTTTTCTAGCATTGGTACGCTAATCAATACAATGCCATTTTTCGTCCAAATAGGTTGGGGTAACAAAAACGATTGTATGCGAGCAACCTGATACTGATTCCGCCCAAGTACAATACCGATCACGCCCTTACAAATGTTTATGTAGTCATTGCTGAAAAATGGCTTTAATTCGTTGTGAAAGAATCGTTGAGTCATCTCTAAAACAGCATCAACTGAATCGTGAATCATGGTTATTTTAGAATTTTTACACGACCGTAGGTAAATTTTACTATCGAGATTATATTCGGATCGTACAAATGCAATAGTTGATGTGAATCGACACACGGTATTGTTTACAAAACGATAAACCGCAACAATGTTCTGTAGCGCTCAGTTTTTTATAGGCCACTCTATTTTGTGCACAACAATTGTTTAATACTCAAAATATTAGAGTATATACTATTGAAATACAGGTATTTTTCTAGTAACATTATTTGTAATTTGTATGTATTTTCTTAATATATACAATCACAACAATCGTTTTAATCATTTGTATAATACTATATATTATATTAAAATAATTTTGATTAGACAGTAATAAATAAAGATATTAAAAAATCGTAATCTTGTTTTCCGTTTAAAAGATGAGCGAACGTATATATTAGATATTATTATTATTATTTTACAATAGTAATATGATAATGATGGGGTTTTTTTACCTACGTGAAAAATTATCAATTCCTCGTTTCCAATTACGTAATTACTTTAATAATATTTTATATTTGTTCGTGTTTTAATCTAATCGATTGAAATTAAACGTTATGAACTTTGAACCATTATATTAATTGAATATGTATAAAATACCCTAGTTAATAAATTAGCAAATTAGTACAAGTTTGAATTTGTTTCAATCGGTAACGTTGTTTAAATAATTTTTAAAAATGCGGTGTTATTATTTTTTAATCGTGTTCGCTTTTATATTTTGGCCGTCAGATGTTATGTGCGATTGGTTTTCCGGTGCGTTGGATAATCCAAAAGAAATCGATTCTTTAAATTCAAATGAATTCTCAAAGGCTGAGCCAAAAACTGGAGCCCAAGTATTTGGAAATGTCGGATCTCCTATTCTTGTTTCAAAAATTAATAATAACTCTAGCAGTCTTCTCAGCAGTTATCGTCTCTATGTATGGCAAGGTTTGATCAAATTCAATTATACAATGTTAAAAAATTGGTTTGCACAAGATATTGATTTGAATTATTATGTAAATAAACTATATTATACGGGTCCGGTTATAGAATTTACAGCGAATGGCCATGTTAGAAAAATCAGACAAATGTGTCGAAATTTAATTAAAAATACAAAAGGAAATTCACAAGTATACAAGAATGAAGAAGTTATAACTTTACCATTGGAACGTAACCATTTTTTCATACATAGTGATGTTAAATCATTACTATACACTGAATTAAAAACATTTACGAATGAAGAATTGACATTGATACGTACAGCAGATTTAATAGATACAACTAAAAATAGCACAGTTACTAATGATTGTGCTCGTTTAAGCTTAGAACGGATTTTTGGCATAAAATACGATCATATACCAATTAAAAAGACTGAAGCCGGAGATAATTATTCAGTAAGTATTACAGAATTAATAGATCTACTGGACAAACATAAAGACAAATATGGAATCAAAGAAATAAAGTGGTCAATATTTCCAGAACAAAATTTAAAAGAATTTTTTAAAAAAGAGACTATAAAAGAGGCTACAGGAATCGTTTTAATATCATATCCGGAAACAAAAGTTGCAAAACTTCTTAGACAAAATATACCCATTCTTAAAATTAAAACGAAAGACGAAGCCCTCCGACATCTAGGGAATATTATTAGTGCACAAGATTTGAATAACTTAAAAAATTATATGATCAAAGAGGCTAAAAAGGTAAATTTGTCTACAGAAAAAACAATTAATAATTATATCGAACAACTTAATATGGGACACATCGTTACAATTGAAGCTATGCAAAAAAATGGTAATGATGTTTTATACGTTTTAAAAGATTTTCAAGCTAAAGATTCTTTAATAAATGGCAATGTAAGATTTTCAAAATTTCAATATTGGATCTCACAAACACAACCAACTCTTCAAGATAGAAACTTTCCATATTTTCGTATTTTTATGAAACCTACGATTTTGAGTGAACTGGATGGATTGAATTAAAGATTCTGATAATGCACAGAATATAGTTTGTCTCAAAAGAAAAAAATTATTAATAAACTGTGAATGATATAAAATACTTTATTTATAGTAATGAAAATGGTAATAATTTCTAGTAATCATTTGTAATAATAGTTTGTAGTAATAATTTGTAGTTATTATTAGTTATACATTTTTGATAATTTATTACCAATAATTGATTCTATTATTTATATTTTATTTTGAATAATTGTAAAGTAATTTTACTATTTTTATGATATATTCTTGATATGTTTATTTTATATTGTAATTGTATGAACTCTCCAGCACAGCATATGGCTTTGAAGGTGATCCAACAAAAATTTGTTATTTTGTAATACATCTTGTAAATATTGCTTGTTGGAGAATTAATAAATTATTATTATTATTATTATAGTTAATACTTATTAGTAAAATATAAAAATGTTTTTTTAATTTTTATGAAAATTATAATAAAATATTTTCATGATAAATATATTTACGTATGTTTTTATTTAAAATCAATCAAACTGATGCGTTTCCTCCACTCTACAAGTATAATTACTGTAGATTATTCTAGTTCGTGACATGGCAATTGTATAGCATATTTATTTTTTCTGACATTTGTTAATTTTATTGTATTTTTATAATAAAGGTATTTATCTAATAGGCTCAGTGGTGGATCCAGGGGGGGCGCGGGGTCAGATAAAATTAAGTTTTGGATCCGCTACTGAATAGGCTCATAGCTGTAAACGTTTTTAACTCTTTGATACATGGTGAGACGAACAACGTTTACCATAAAATTGTAACCTCGATTTGTGGAAATTGTACTTGTATAAATGAATAATAGGTCGTTAAGTTAGTGCAATGACAAGTATTATAGAATACGTCATTTTCTATACATTCTGTTTTAAATAGTAATATATTAAAAAGGTGGGTAAGTGGAGGTCGCTCTGCTGTACAGTAGGTTACAAGTGGGTCACTGTATAATGGATGGTATTAAATTTGAATTCAATGATATAATATCATTGTATACGAAAAACGATTCTGAGCGGAGACGGTTTGTCAGTATGGATATTTGTATTATATTTATATTGTTTGTACTATTATTATTATTACGGTAGACTATATGTTTAATTAATATTAAAAAAAGGTGGGCAAGTGGATGTTGTCTGCTGTACATGGATGGTATTAAATTTGAATTCGATGGTATAATATCATTGTATACGAAAAACGATTCTGAGCCTTACCTTATTATATTTATATTTTTATTACTATTATTATTAATACGGTAGACTATATGCTTAATTAATATTAAAAAAAGGTGGGCAAGTGGGTGTCGCTCTGCTGTACTTGGATGGTATTACATTTGAATTCGATGATATAATATCACTGTATAAGAAAAACGATACTGAATGGTGACGGTCTAGGTTTAAGACATATTATATAGGTACTTATCTATGATATTAAAAAAATAATTTACCTATAATAAATTCCAAATTAATCATATCACAATATCCATTAGGTACTTATAAGTTATAACGCATTATACATCAACAACAAACCGTGATACTATCATTGATATATAATAGAATACTTTAGGAGTTTCAAGTACCCACGAATAATATTATACAATCACAACAAAATAACTAAAAAAAAATATTCTAGGTTTTTAAATATGTAATTTCGTCCAAATTTGAACTTAAAATGATTATAAAAATAAACTGTGTTTATGTGTTTATAGATTTTTTGGTAAAAGAATTAACTACTTACGTGGAATCTTGTTTTACATTTTCAATCCTTAGCTATAAAAGTTGAACATTTTATACATTTTTAACTACAAAATAATTAATCAATTTTAAATTTGATAAATTTTGTCAAAATTCGATCTTTAAATGCTTATAAAAAAAAATTGTGCCTATGTATTTTTAATATTTTTCAACTGCTATTGAAACAATATATCAGGAGCCTTGTATTACATTTTTACACTTTTTGGCCCAACAGCTAAAACTTTATTGATATTCATAGAAAAAAAAATTAAAAATTGAAATATGAAATTGTCTGCAAACAGCTCAAAATAAGTCAAAATATTTTGAAAATGTTATTAAGTATAATAATTGATAAAATAAACATTCAGTAAAATTTTCATGTATCTACAGTTATTCGTTTTTGAATTACAACAAAATAAGAAAATCGCTGCATGAGAAATCGAGTGAATATCTAATGTTGTAAGAATTTAAATTTCAAACGCTCATAAAGATTTAATTTGACTTTCTTATAGACATTTTTATTTTTGATGAAGGTAGATAATCTTATAAGGAATCTTGTGTTACAATTAAAAACCTTATATTTAAAAAGATAAATTTTTATGAATTCTTAACTCAAAATAATTTACTAATTTTCGTGATTTTTCATTATTTTGTCAATTTTTGAACATTAAATGCTTATAAAAAAAATTGTGATTAAGGATTTTTGAACATTAAATGCTTATAAAAAAAACTGTGATTAAGGATTTTTAATATTTTTCAAATGTCAACGTAACAATATAGTAGGAGCCTTGTATTAAAATTTCAAGTATTTTCACTTAACAAATAAAGTTTTATTGACATTCATAAAAAAAAAAACTAATAAATTTGGAAACTGAAAATGTCCCTAAACAGTTCAAAATAAATCAAAATGTTTTGAAAATTTTATTGTGTATGGAAAATGAAAATATAATCAGCCAGTGAAAATGTCATGTAACTACGGTCATTCGTTTTAAAGTTACACCAAAAACCAAAGTCAATTTTGCGTAAAAATTCCCGTTTTCCTTAATTTTTCTTTTCGCTTTTAAAAATTACTGGGAATTTGAAATTTTAACCTCCCCAATGCACCAACAATATTCACTTACTAACTGAACAAGATACTGAAGTTGAAAATCAAAGCATTAATTCGACTTCTTATCGTGTGAACAGAAACAAAAAAAAATTTAAAAAAAACAACACACACATCATTGTAAAATCAATATATTCATCGTTCCACACAGAATCTAAAATGACATCAAAATAACTAAAACCGTTATTCTTGATTATTTCTTATGTCATTTCGTCATACCATTGAATTCAAATTTAATACTATCCCATTATACGGTGACCCACTTGAAACCTACTGTACAGCAGAGCGACATACACTTCTCGCTTTTTTTTTTAAATTGTTATACGAATAAAAAATCTATGTTTTTGGTTTTTTTAGATAGAAAAATTTCTTAAAATGTAGTTTTTGAGCCGGCACTTTACCTAGTACATAATATAACATCCTAACGTTAAATATAACCTATATCGGTGTCTTATGGCCTATATTATTGCTTACTTGTATAACCTATGCCTTTACTCCCAGATAGGTACACGTCGTATACCTGTTTATTAACACGCAGATGTATAATATTAAATTATTATTCTTTCGTTTACAATTATTCTACACGTGTACCTATACTTACGTCTTTGACGACGCGTTTTCTTTATATTCTATTTTTTTTATTTTTATTTAATACCTCGACGGAATCTCCGTCCATCACCTCCTATTCTTCTGTACATATATATATATTATATTCTAATCCCGTGCAGCACAATAAACACAATAACGCCGAACCCGTCTTTTTCGTATCTGCGTATCGCACCCCTCCTCGCGCGTCAACCCTTATATATATTATTATATTTATATACCGTCTTCGCCGCGGACGCAGTCATTATTGTTTGTTTACGCCTGATGAGACGTTTGCGTCTTCGGCCGCCTTATATATTTACTGTACACAATACTATAATATAATACACTGTTTCCAGTGAAGTTATACACAACTGTCGTCGTGGAAGGAACACAACAAAATAATAATATATACTATATTGATACAATTTTTTTTTCTCTTACGCGGACTGCATTATGATCGCAATCGCCACGCTTTTATCGTCTATAATATATATGACTAAACGTAATATAATATAATATAAATGTATATTACTGTGCACGCCGGATGAGATTCTCCAAACAAATCGTTTCTCGTTATGACTACGACACCACGACGGCTATACACATTACTATACCTATACACTGCGTGTAGACACACAATCCTTTTTTCATTTTCTTGCCTCGGCGTGTTGATAATATACACCCATCGATTCGGTCGTGTATATGATAAGTCATAATACCTGCGTCATAATATACAATAGTTATAGCGTCTGTATACCTACACTATATCGGCGGGTCTTTCGTAACGAAGTAATGACATTTTTTCTCATTTTTTACATCGGTGTACACGCATCATATAATATTACCGCTTGTAGAAGACATCGTATTGAAATCCATGCGATATCTCGAGAAAAATTTTCAAATTATTTTTTTCTTTTACCGTATATAGTATAAATCACACAAATGTACACCATTCTGTAATCATCGTATTTAACAGTATATTTTGTTCTCAACATTTAAAATCCTTTGCGTTTTCTCACATATCGCCGGCTGCTCCGACGATAAATAATTAACCTGCACCCGGTACGCCACGATCCGTATCAACTTAAAAAGCGCGTCCAAGGTATGTAGGTACTTATTTACTTCGCACGACGTCGTCGGGGTGAAAACGGTGCGTAAAGTTTGAACGGTTTTCGTGTGAAACGCGTGTCACGTAACATTATAATTGATATAATACAATTGATATACAGGCACAACACTATCGACTACTCGAGCAGACAATCGATCGAATAACGCCGCAAAATATATAGTTAAACGGGAGCGGCGGAGGGCCGACTGCAGCAGTTTCATGGCGTCGTATATATATAGGCGCAAACCTCGGAGGTTCAGAATATTCACAGATCGCCGCAATTGCAGCAGCAGCAGCAGAGGGATTAATTGAACGTGCACGATATATACATTATATAAAATAATAAATATAATATAATATATGTAGAAAATAGTGGATGGCTGCTAGCGGGAGTCGTCGTATCACGCATGTATATAATATATTGTCTATTAGTGCGTGTAACGTATATAATAATAATAAGCGTACGCGAGTGTTGATTAAGAACGGTTTTACACAATATACGACTACGGTACCTATAAATAATATAACGTGCGCGTGTGTACATTTTTTAATTAAAACCAACTCGGTCGACTACGTACCGGGCGCGTTAATGAATAGCATACCTAATATGATAATAATAATTACATACGAACGTTGTTTTTTTTTTTTAAATTTATTATTTCCATCCCCGTTGCAGTAGTACTTTGAATATTATAATATTATTATTATCATCATCATCATATTATACACGGCGCGCGCTCGCGCCTACCTCCTGTTTATTATTATTTGGATTCCCAGACGCGTAACACAATGCGGCCGTACACCGTGTCCGAGTATATTATATGTATAAAATATATATTTTTCATATAGGCAGGTAGGTGCACATCACCGTCGACGTCGTAGGTACTGTTTAATAATGTACACGTCCTCATAGTTGCTTTACAACTACTATAATATAACATTATAATATATTATTATACTTATAGTTCATCGGCTCTATAACACGCGTTTGTTTTATATTATAATAATAATATTATATTGTATAATATGATAATGTATACACGTGTGCGTGTGTGTTTTTTCTGTCTTAGACTCTTTTGTTTCGACCCCGCGTCTGCGCCTACGACGACACAGTCGTGTGTACCTACTCGATACGATTTGTAGGACGCGATCTATTACGTTATACGTACCACCGATGATTATTATATACAGACGTCTTTTGTGTATACCACGTGATTTGGCGGGACGGGACAGTATAATATTATAAGGTGCACAGCTGGTACATTACAATATAATATTTTATATTATTAGGTTCCACGTCCCAATGCACTACGAGGAGCGGCGCTTATAATTGCGAAATATTATATTTTTATTTTTTGCCTATATTTTCTTGAACGTTTGCCCTGTGTGCAGGTTTTTTAAGTTACATTTTTGAAAATAAATTTACTATTCATTTAGGCGACATAGCCGCGACTAGTGCTACTACAACAAAACTGCCCACTCTTTTTTGGGAGGGGTTACTAACTAGCAAGTCCCCTCGAGACCCCCGCCGTCTCGCCACGATTTCCACTCATGCCACTTGTAGAATGTAGATAACCGCGACTGCATTTTATTGCTGCGTGTGCAGAGATTTGTCAAGCACACACGATACACACGTCCGAACACACACACACGTGGTCGCGGCGATAAGGTTTTCGACGAATGAATAATTATTATTAATGTCATTTTTAATGTACCGGTGAATGATTTACAGTGACGTAAAAACTAATGGTACGAATATGACTTAAAATTTTACGATAATGACTCTGCGCAATGGTACACTTGCCGTTGTAGCTTGAACATTGTACGGAGATCATTATTATATTTTATAATACTAGATAATATTCGCAGACCAAAATTATTATGAATATCGTTTATTATAATCATGGTCGTCCAGTAGTTTTTTTTAGAATTGACTGGGCAACGATCACGGATCAAACACTGCAGCTTTAAGCTTAAAATAATATTAAATTATATATTAAACTCCTCGTCGACCACGAGGAGTTTCAGACCCGTCGTAACAAAATAAAATAACGATCTGTACACGAGCCCCGATAATAATGTACTACAATGTACCTTTCTGACGTCGCGTTTACGTCGCTGTCGAAGTCTCCGGAGCTGGTTTCAAAATTCGACATTATGTACGCACAGAATAAAACGACGACGATGCGCGCGCTGTGTACGGCATAATATTATTATTGTGTAGAAACAGTTTCGAAAATATTTATTAGACACGCACGTGTTGGCCATAAAACGTACTATATATCTAACTTTGTTGTATATTCATTTATTGGCCATAAAGTGTGCTGCACACCACACCGCACCACACACTGTATGATATTATATACCTACGCGATATTCTCAATGTGCCTGCGACTCGTCCTTGTATCCATATGGTACTTCTGTATATACGTATTATATGATGTAAGTACACCGACCGAATGACGTGATCGTTCTGTATGCATCGGGTGGTCGACAAAACACATGTCCAAACCAAAATACTGTTATAGTAATAACGACAGAGTTCCTAGTTACGTCTCTGTCGAGAGATCGAAATTCGTGTGCATAGTACGATCTGTTTTTTTTTATATGTACCACCACTCGGCGGCGGCGGTTAATCTGACGTTTTGACGAAATCGTCGCGATCGCAGTCATTAAAGTGCTGTCTAGTTTTTTAACGCTCGGTCGCGTGTGATCAACGCGCATTTATAAATCGCATCCTCGGCGAGACGAACGCGTATAATATTTTATAATCTTTATATTCATTTTATATTTTCTCATACCTAAATATAATAAATGTGTATGTCAAACGATTCAGTTCTAATAGTTCTGTGACGTCATAATCTCGGAGAATTCACTTACAAAAGTCCGACTGCACACAGTATATGCGCGGGGGAACCGATTAAAATCGTTTTTTTTTTTCGAACGTTCGTAGTACATAGTAATATATTATGACATTGTGACGGGTACCTACTTATATTGCAGCTGATCGTCCACCCGAGTCATCCTCCCCGACAGCCGAAAGAGAACAAATCCTACCTCATTATATCTTACGACGTCTTCGAGGAGTTAAGATCTTATATACGGTTATTTTAGATAGGCACCTCCGTCGTGTAGATAAATGTAATTACATACATTTACGAGTTGGTCGACTAAAGCTACATATTTATATGCATATATTATATTATTTTTTTTTATTAAAATTTTAACATAAATCATTACCATTAGTTTTAACCATTAGATTTATCAAGATATTAATTATTACAAAGCGAAGAATAATATTGTTTTTAAGATCATAGATTTAAATTTTGAAGCTGTATTATTATAAGAATGAAAATATTGAAATTGATGAGGATTTATATAGTTGAACGTTATTATAATGGATGAGGAGTTAATACATTGGAGATTGGTTTTATTTAAGGGAAGAGAAAGATATTATTTTTATATGAAACTGTTGGACTAAGAAGTTTAGAAGAAAGGGCCGATATAATAGAACATGGTAGTATTTTATTATTTTCCTTTTCCTGATATACATTTAACTATTTAAGGAAACCTATTCACTTGGAACAGTTGTGTACTTGTGTATCCAATACATTTATATGACCGGAAAATCGATATTTTCAAATTTTTTTCTTTTTGTTTCAGCATAATTCAATTATAATACAATAATAGTATTAAGAGCTGATACGTATACCAACTGAGCTAAGCTCGTATCTGGTGTACGGATATAGCTGGACAGTTTTCTTTTCGGCTGTTAGGGGAGGATTTTTGGACCTGCGTTACCTAATACGTATAATAATGTATTAAAAAAAAATATACCTATATTATCACAGTCAGACCGTAAAATACAATAAAATAATATAATTCCACGCAGCGACTTCATAAAACGAGGTTGATAAACTAAATAACGGTCAACCGGTTTTTCGTCCGGTTTATTAGTCGTTTATATACGAACGTTGTCGTCATCGTAATATAATATATTTTGTATGAATACGCCGTGCACGCATCGAAGAAAAGAAAAGAAAAAAAAAATGTATAATCGATTACTAGGCCTACCTATATAAAATGGTATACAGAACATGGGCACCACTATACCTACCAATCTACCTGTCTCTTATACCCGCAGTATAATGCTACTTATCTACCTGCAACTTATATTATCGCGTACCCGGCACGACGTGTACGTATATATAATAATATATAATAATATGTGTAATAATATATAATACTAGTTTTATTTTTTATGATACGCGTCGCTCGCGTTCCATTAAAAATAATAATAATAAGAGATGTCGATAAAATAATAATAATGATATAATTATCGCGTGAAAATCAAAAACCAATTTGTTGCTTGCGTTTTATACGAGGAGCGTAATGCGCACCTACCCTAATACCTACCTGGCAGCATAGCTCATCGTCTACATGTATATATTGTACGCGTTATTTATGAACGACATGTCGCATTAATGAATACGAATATAAATAACGAACGTTACAAGTAGTCCGGAAAAGAATTTCGTATTATTATAATATAATTATAATTCCACGCCGGCCGTAGTGCGTATAAACACTGTTAACGCATGATATATAATAATAATATTATATGTCACGTGTGTGTATTTTAATTTCGCCAACATTATAATATTGCGACGGGTCTCTCGGGGGACACATATAATAATTGCTATCGCACGCCCTACGGAGGAGGCGTATGCACCTACTTGAGTGTAATTTTCACGTTATTTATTATATTAATACGCCTTGTTATTATAATAGGTGCCTCTACTCTTGTTTCGTTCGCCGCGTTATTATCAACCCCTGCAATAATACATCGGTATCGTGTTTTAAACTTTTGAATCGTCACGACCGATATAAATTATAGGTGCCTTTACCTATATACGTTCTATCTACCTAATTGGTGCAGTAAAATATACACGCGGCAGACTTTCGAAAAGCAAATAGGTTTAGGTATTTGTGGGCGAATCGTTACGCCAAAATTGTACAACCGCTTACATAGTATTTATACCACGGTATCTATCGGTAACAATATTATTATATATTATGATAATGGTTTGAGTCTCGGACGGAGAGTAATATTGCGAATATTATTATTGGGTTATTAGGCATTAAGTATGAGCGTTTACTCACGACATACCGCGTCTACATACGCACATTATTACACAATATACCTAGATATATCAGCTGTCGTCGATAATTATTTTTGTTTTATTTTAAATGTTCCAATAATTATATTTATTTATTATATTATCGAACAGAATCGTTTTGATAAGTCGTATGTAATATTATTAATGTAAATATTATACTAATGGCCAAGTAGCCAATAAAAAAAAGAAAAAAATTCGTTTCGATGGCCAACCCACACAAGTATGAGTTTATTTTTCTGTACCTTTCCTCGTGTGTGTTTTGCTAGTTATAATAATATAATAGGTACCTAAATGCGAAACTTTTTTGTATAATAATATATATTCGACCTACGCGTACACAATAATATATACGTTAAATTATATTATTTTTATATATTGTTTAACCGGCCTATAACCGATTATCGGAGTTTCATCGTCGAAGCGGTTCTCACACGCATTTATGCCATTTATACACAATGGTAGAGAAAAAATAACTCGACTTACCTCCGATACCGCCGAATATAGGTATACTTGTAACCTACATTACCTATATACGCATAATTATTAATAATTTGATTCTGTGTGGCATCACACCAATGTATGCATAATATTATAATTATAATTTGCTTATATGGGGGGGGGGGGGGGGGTGGAAGTTTTAGAATTCGTTTACAATAAAATCAAATTTCAAACGGGCTTAGTTAATTATAGTTATAAGTACTTGAGTGTTTAAACTTTTGATGAGTGTAATGGAGTGACGCAGCCACATATCTATCCACTTATCTAAACTTTGAATAGGTACTATAAAGTATAAGATAATTAACTATTCTCGGTTGACGATAAAAAAATATAAATTGTTTAATGTATCCGCATATTATTCAACAAAGAGAGTAAAAGTGAAACCATAAAAACAACATTAAAACTTGTCAAAACCTCATTTAATTTGCCATAAAAATAATAATTGAAATAATACATTTAAATAATTTTATTGTATGCGGGTCGGATACAATTTGTGCATTTAGCGTCGCCCTTGGTGACCTCCGGGGTGTATCTGGAGGATTTTAAAGATTATAATACAATATAATATATGATCAATTTTTGTCAAATCCTCCAGATACGCTCTATATAATATAATGTACAAGTACCTACTACATGTAAGTAAAACATGCTTGCAGGCAAACAATGATCATGGTCTGGACTACTGGTTGTTGTTGTTGATATAATATGATATTATTGATGTATATGTATATGTGCATTGTGCACGGGTCTATTACAAAAATTTCATTTTGCTGTATATAATATAATATAATACACATAATAGAAAAACCATAATATTGTATTCGTGCGATGGTATATATTAAAACCGTTTTATACTTTGGTATAATATAACACTTAATGGGTAGGTATTATTATTTGTATGGATTATAAGACACGCTCAAAAGTTTACCGCTGTCGACAAACATACAAATTCAAGTATACATATATATATATATATATATATATATATACTTGAATATAATAGAAAAAAAGAAAACACGAATGCCCATTTTTACGTATATTTTAAAAACGCCTCGATCGCCTTGCCACGTATAATATTATAGTATACAATATAATGGTCTTGCGACATAAACTTTATACCAAAGTATATGTATATTATAAGTACTGTATATTAATTGTGTGCAGTCATTAGACATTTCTCCCTCCTCTAAGTAAGTACCTACTAGGTATATAACTAGGAGGTACTAGGCATACCTATACATTTGGAAATCGTTTACAAGTAAAAATTTTTTTTTTTTATAGTACCTATTGTAAAAAAGTAGGGTTAATTTTGTTGTTTTACGCAGACATGTTCATTGAAAGTGTATAGAATATGTACCTACACTGTGCCCCGCGCAGGTACTTTAGCTAGTTGAACGTTTTCATTATCATTGTTTGAAATGTGTTTTATATTGTATAAAAAAGCAATTTAATACAGTTTACGACACTGAAATTAGAAATACATGTCTGGTCTTAAAAGTATATAAAACGTTTTAATGTTTCACAAATTATCACTTTGTTTTCCATTAACTCTCTTAAAACTACGGTTTATATTATTATTTTTTAATTCTCAACTATAAAATACCCGATGCCATACATGTATAGCTTACACGTTTTACTAAAAGTATCCCAACCTACCTGTTATTCGGAATGGGTACCATAAAAACTCTGTCATGATAATTGGTTGTGTATATTATGTAAATCGTTGGACGTAAAAAACGAATGCGATGGACAAAGTTTGAAAGTCGTTAGTGGTTCAAACTATACAGAAGTATACAGCACATACTTTTACACACTTCACATTGTGTATATATAAAGTAAATTATAGTGAACTTGGATATTTCCGTTGCTTTCTAACTAGTTTATGTCCAGTTTGACAATATTATCAATTTATAAGCCGAACGTAGGAAAAAAAAAATACTTTAAAATATGCTGTTACAATATTATGAAGTTGATTACCTGATTTTACATAACTATTGAAATGCCTACTTTATACATTGATTTTATTCTGAAACGTTAAAAAAAAATAACTCATGAATAATACATAATAATATAGTTTCAGAGTATCGAAATTACGTTAAACGCACAAAATGTAAAAATAAATTTCATTTTCTCATGTTTATATATTATATAGTATTTACGCATTATGTGACTCTGCGAGTTATTTAAAAATGTTCAACGGTTATAGGTTGCCTTATTATTCACATCTCAACGTTATACCTACTGTTATTAATATTCATATTATTTACCCATGACATTCTTGTATATGTACAGTGTATGAGTTGCACTACGACGGAATTATAATATCGTTGAAATATCACGGTTTTATTGATTGTGTAATAAACGACAAAATATCTGAAACATATAAGAATATGAATTCGATAAAACATTGACAGAAGGTAGGTATATAATGTCATTCATCAAGTGATTTCAGGTTTTTATGTAACACGACAAAAATGAATTATTATTTTTTCTCCTTAGAACTCTCAAACATACTTATCAGCTCGAGTTATCTATCGAGTTCAGTATATATTTCAAAAATATTTCCTGTGGCGTAATTATTATAACATTTCGGTATAATGTCGTGATATTCAT
This sequence comes from Metopolophium dirhodum, assembly GCF_019925205.1. Taxonomy (NCBI): domain Eukaryota; kingdom Metazoa; phylum Arthropoda; class Insecta; order Hemiptera; family Aphididae; genus Metopolophium; species Metopolophium dirhodum. The sequence goes on from NC_083568.1 coordinate 11,624,900, forward strand.
CTCAAACATGACTCAAAATATTAAAATATTGTGGTACCTTTAATTATTCCTGCGAGTGAGATGGCGATCGTATAGTTTTAAGTATATTTTACAGTATACAGTAAACGATATTATAGTATATATATAGTACTGTATATAATAAATTAATAAATAATATTATTATTCACCTTTACGGTTTCCGCAAAACCGTTTAGTTTTCAGTTTACGCATAAAATTAAGATCACCTGCAGTGAGGTTTTGTCTCGGTTTAACTTTAACCATTCCCATTACCTACATATTTATATCATTGAATTCAAATTTAATACCATCCATTATACAGTGACCCACTTGTAACCAACTGTACAGCAGAACGACATCCACTTACCCAACCTTTTTTTTTACATATATGATATTACATTATACTATACCCTTATTTGCAACGTTCACTAAAAAAATGAACTCGCTCACGTTCACGTTCAGTCCTTAAAAAAGGAACTCGTTCACGTTCACGTTCGTGTTTTTTCAAACAAACACGTTCACGTTCACGTTCTTTTAAAAAACGAACGCGTTCATTGGGTCGTTCATTCAATTTTTATTTATAAATCGTTAGCACACGACTCTACCAAAAAATAAAAATACGATTTAGATTTTAGAGCATATATAATATTATACAATTTATAAAGTATCTGATTGATTTTTAATATCTGACACGTCATTTGAGTTACATTTTGACAAGGATCTCCCAGTGATAAAATTAAGCGAATACTAGGGTACTTATTATGATAAACGTATTAGGTTTATTACAAATTCGTGGAAATCATAATATTATTGTTGTTGTATGTCTAGCCGGGGACACTGGAATTGCACGTATTTAATTTATATATTTTGCAATCAAACAAATAATATAGGAATTATAACGGGAACAATGAAAATATTATTATTAATATATAATCTCTATATATAAAAATGAATCCCGATTTCATTGGTCATCGCATCACGCGTGAACGGCTGGACCGATTTTGCTAATTCTTTTTTTGTCGTGTTCGTAACTGTCAGGAGAAGGTTCTTATGTTATAACATTTTAGGAAACTTAACCGGAAAAGTAGAAAATATGGATGAAAAAACAACAACAGTGGCGCTATCTGCCCAGTAAGAAAATAAACTAAATAATAATATTTTTTTGTTTATATTGTAAGGTCGCTATTGGTTATGATTGAATATAATAATAAACAAAAATAACAATGATGCATCCGTCAGAATTCCAGTAAATATTTTTGATACATCAAATTATTTAATAAATGTTTTAATTAGTCTATTATACCTATCTCAATTTCTGAATGTGGTGTAGGTTTCAAATAATTGACACAATCCATGACATTATTTCGTGGTAATTTGTAACACGTGTTATATCGGCTTCGTGAAAATCTGTTCATACATTTATTCATTTTTAAAACTGATAAATGATAATTAGGGCTAGGATAGTATAGGATTTTGCATTTTTTTTTTAGGATTTACAGAACAGCTTTTCAAGCACACAATGTGATTTGGTCATATACGAGTCCAAATATATAGTTTTTATTTTGCTTTTTTTTGCATTTTTTGTACTTTTATGGATTTAGGGTCATTTTGTAGCATTTTTAGGTCATTTTTTCAATTTTACGGGCATTTTTTATACTTTTTTGAAATCTAGGTAATATTTTTATACTTTTTCATTTACACTAGATGTTCTCGATAAAAGTTTTGAATTTGTAACAGAAATAATATCATATTCAATATTTTAATTATAGAGATAGTATAGAGAATAATCTTCGATACCGCGAGTTATCTTAATCGTCAAATTAAATGACAGTGATGTGTAGAGTACAGTGTGTAGTAGTGTGTTAATACTCGTTATCGATAATAAAACCACTTAAAAATCCTAAATTAACATTTTTTTTTATAATATTATAATTTAAATAATTTTGTACCGAAATATTAATCAATAAATAATAATTAATAATTATAATGCATTTTTATAACATTTTAAAATCATTTTTTATTTTTTGGGCATTTTTAAGGTAATTTTAGGTTATTTTAAGGTCATTTTTTAGGTCATTTTTAGGTTATTTTAATGTCATTTTTTTTAGGTTTTTTGGGTCATTAAAATCCTAGCCCTAATGATAATATATATGAACTTTGAAATTATACCGGCTATAAGTAACATTATGTATATTCGTATTCATTGAATATTCATACAAAGTGGACTAATATAATAAAACGCATAATATTATACATTTCTCCAGATATGTCCTACACACGACTATACGCGTGACGCAGCCAGATAGCTATTGGGAGATTGTGATAATTTACGATAGTTATTATACTTCTGAAATAACTCCAATTAAATGCATGCATTATTTTATTCCATCGAGTACACTGTATACGATATCAGGTTTCAAAAAAAAAAAAAAAAATAAAATGTTTTGATAATCCATTGAATACATTTTTTAGAATTATTTCGATCACTGCGTATCGCCACGTTTTTCTATCCGCTGCAGACATCAATCGTGTCAATAATCACGCGTAGACACAAATACACAATAATATATACTTCATATAATAATGTAAGTAGTAAGAACATAATAAATCGTTGTGGGTATAGAAATCAATCGTTATAACTCAGGAGTCATAATCGTTGTGTCTTATCACACATTTTGCACGTAAAAGTTAGCAAGCAAGACCCGGTTCGACAATATTTATATTCGGCCACTAATAGGCAGATTACGTTTTCTTCTGCAGCATTCTGTACAATTTCGTCACAGCACTGTCTATCCATTTCCGATAATGTGTAGACGTGTGTACCTATACAATGATGGTATTATTATTATTATTATTATTATTATATCATTATCGCCATTATTCACGGTGGCCTTTTGGTTTTCTGTTTAAGTAGTCACGGTAACGTGTCCAACGATCCGTGCTTACGACGAGACCCGAACCGCGTATACGCCGCGGTGTCGACTGTACACATATTATATGTATAAATAGTGTAGCGGTACGCGATTAACCCATTAGCAGCACTCTTCGGTACGATTTATCGCGGCAATTATCCCCTCGTCGGCATCGCACATAATACACACTCACTCAAACACACACACACACACGCACACACACACACACACACACACACACACGTAGAGTTATTTCCGAAATAACATACTCCCCTGCGCGCCGCCGCCACCACTTATATATTATATTCGTCCAAAAAGCGGCGTACTCACGGTGCACTTAACACACACACATCTACAATGCACAGTGTTCAGGTAGGTATAATATCATAATATTTTACGATGTGTAACGCGCATAAATGGGTGTACTGTTAGATCGTTTAAATACGTACTTGGATCAGTCGAAACTTTGACTCTCGGGTACTTTCTGCATCTTACTTTTCCGTCGTCGTCATCGTCAAAGTACATAACTGGGCATAACACGACACCCCCTATGGTCGTGGCTTACGTCCCTCTGAATGCGGTAGGTCGTGATTCTTAAATTCTCTATACGTTAGGCGATCAATATTTATAAAAAAAAATTCTAGTACAGGTACATAATATATGCGTCCGTGTCACGGCCCACGGGTGTCACGAGGATGTTTTTTTTTTTTATTGTACAATCACCGGTAATACGTATCACGTGTCCATCGGTTAACCTAGTGCGGTTAATCAGTGGTATTTGTAGTGTACGGCCTATACATGATTTACAGGAGGGTCCATCGAGTTTTCTCGTTTTCCTGCATAGTTTACCTCAGGCATTACGGGAAAACACCACACCCTGTGAGAGCTGTGACTGCAAATACGTTTGGCTCATTCCGGTTTTAACGCGAGTAAAACTATTTGCCTCAAATTGTAGAGATGCACGACTAGTTAGTATTACTATAGTCACTAATTATTACGGTTAGTTAGTACTTGGAACGAAATATGTAGGTATAATTTGTAATTTAATAGTTTAATGCGGTAATAATAATACGTCAAGTCTTCGGGTTTGAATCGATGGTCTTGTGCGTATACCGTGGGAATTTGACGTAATATTGTATATAGTGTATGGAAAACGTGAATAACTTCTAATGTGTATAAACACATATTAATAAATAATAATAATCAAAGTGAAATTTAATCAATTTATAATATAAATATTATTATCTGTAGTGGCGATATCGATTTAACGGTGTGTACAATTCCGGAGACGTGTAAAATAGTTGATACTCGCATACAGGCGCGTTACGTGTACGCGTTAAGAATGGTAATATTCAACAGGTAGATTTATAAAAATTTTGCAGAAATTTTTATTTCAATCATTAGTCTCCACGAGCACGTTCACCTATAGGTTACCGTGTAGGTTTTTATTTATCACATACCACAGGTGCAATCTATACCTAATACATACAAGTATTATACAACTATAGGTGTGCGTACAAGGTGGATATCGGAGGTATATATAGGTAACACCTAATGGCTAATGTCAGATGTTTTCCTAATGATGAAAATATAATAATTAGAAATGATATATTTCCGATAGCGAAAACTAATATAATATTATGTATAGTAAATATTTTTCTTCGTGGTTTTCCACGATTTATTTACCATTTATGTAACCATTTGATATTGTTATAGATATAAGATACATTTTTATTTGTCCGATCCCTATCAATAAAGTACAAGTACATCCGCATGTGTTGGGGCCGTCTTACAAACGTACAACACATCCAATTTCATTACGCGTATTTACCATTAATCGTTTTGTATATTCAATTTACAGCCCTTCAGATTATAATTATGTATTTATGTATATTAATGTACGTCACAGCAACTGAGATGAAAACTAGCTTTTTCATGGGTACCTGTTGAGTGCATCCATCGACTATCGTTATCAATACGGTATGCGCAGAGACATACAGCCAACCACAAAATATTAATACGCGTTGTTATTAATAGAATGTAAATTATAATACATGACGGCTCACCTCTGCAATTTTTTATTACATCCTACGCCACCGTGTTGTATCTGATTAGGTTATACTTAGGTAGGTATATTTACCGCGGGAAACTGGTACCTAATGATGGATTTCGATCGCTTATCATTGATGACCGGTCGAGTGTAATGTGTGTAGGTATGTCTCGCGATAGTATCAGGCGAGTGCGGGTTAATAAATCACTGTTGAATTTCGAGGCTCCTTAGTCGTTGTTGAGATGGCCTGTCTCGGAAAATGAATCTTCTTGTACACATTTCACGGCCATAGAGTCAAACTGAAGGCCGAAGAATACAGTAGGTATACCAATTTAGAAACGAGTAGCGCTAGTAGATTGATTTTCTGGGTCCGTCATCACCTTGTGGCAAGTCTAATATTACGAAATATTCGACTAAAACTGCAGCGTTTTAGAACATTAATATTGTACGCCTGATTGTAGTAGAATAATGTGTGGCAAAGATTTTTAACCAAAACTTACCCACCATACACACAAGCATATTATTTTTTGTACGAAACAAGCCCAGTCCAAGGGCCGCCGACGTTGACCACTAGCTCGTTTTCGAGGTTTATCGAAATAATCGTTTCGGATATACAAATCTAAGAGGTTAAATCGCGTTAGAGGTTATAGGTGGACGAGACAAGTATATTTTAGGAGGATCGTGCCAATTTAGTCGTCGGCCCCAGTACACATGATGTAATATTGTATTATTATATGTATGATGGTGGTGGCGTTTCGTCGCGCACGACGTGACGTCTTATTAAAGCGATAATATACGAATGACGTGTGTGCCATCTAAATAATAATATTTTCGCGGACTCTGTTCTCTAAACTTATTTTACTGTTTTTGTAACTCAGCGTGCGTCTATACAATCAAAATATGTACGTCCCTTAAAAAACATTGTCACGTGAAATATCGACTACCGATTTGATAATTCCATGTTTCTCCAAAATTCGGACAGTATTAATAATAAACGCTACTTATAGGTGAGTACATAGATATATTATGTTCGATCAGCTTGTGTGTCCGTTATGGTTCGTATAGTTATTGCATTATAAATCGATTGGCCGTAGAATAATGATATGCAGGTACGTCCGATAATATACGCACCTATGATGCGCACATATCCTTGTACTGATGCAGCTGATTTATTATTGTAATAAAAATCCATCTGAAAATTTGCGTCAAATGATTTACGAGCCTGCACCTATACGCGGCGATATTCAGCAGTCGTTAAATTACAACGTCAAATACGGAGGTATGCATTATAGTACCTAAACAGCGTGTGCGATAAAAACAATTGCCACGGAGGTGTGTATAGTTATTATCGTGTCGTTAAAATAATAATAATAATAATAATAATATATTGTATTGCATATTATTATTATTATTATTATTATTATTATTATTATTAGCGGCCGTTACAATGACATAGCCGCTACAATAGTAGAGTGGACGAGGCAAAAAAACTGAGTTTGCGCGTTCGGCGTGGAATGCGCAATAGTTGTGTGTCGTATAATATAGTTCTGAATATTATTATCGTAGCTGTCGTGTACTCAAAACAAATACGATGATAGTATTAATATTGTGAAAAAATGTGTTTAGGATGGCTGAAACAGCGCCGCCACCGTATCGAGTTTCGTGACAAAGCGCACCGCCGCCGCCGCCGGGACGAAAGAGCCGACTCTATGCTGGTGTATAACACAATATTTGCTTTGTACACGTCGCCGTAATCTCGAAACTATCTCGTTGTTCTTGTCGGGCATTATTCTATAGAAATGTGTACGTAGGTAGGTACGTCACACTTTGTGGTCGTCATCAAAACCGCACGCTTTCAAACGAAAAGGCCGACTTGGGTTCGATTCACTCGGTCGTATATGGGTAATCCAATTATACTGTGCGCTCGCTTTTCCGAAATCGCAACAGACGATTTAACCGAATTATCCGCTCGTCAAAAAAACTGACAACATCTGAAGCTTATCACCGATAAGATTCACACACTACTCGAGCGATTATTATTTTAACATTTACAAATCAATAATAAATAATAATCATATTATAATTGTCCGATGTCGTCCAAATATCTTACGCACTGCATATTTTGTCTGCGTGATCGAACCAAATTGTTATCGGGATTTACCAAAAATGTGTTGTCATGGATTTAATTAGTTTTTCCGGATTAATTGGATGTATTAACCTAGTTATGTCGTACCTATATCGGCTATATCCATCGTATCGATGTTACTATCTTTATCCACATCACACGCGGGTTTGACATTATCACACTTAATTTCGTACAAAAAACTCATTTGCCATCGCTGTACAATTTTTACGTTTATAAAATAGGTAATGATAGTGTTTGAAAATATCGAAATCTATAATATTATGTATCTACCTATTAATGATACGTTTAGGAGTAGTTTTGTGCTTACACCCGTCACTTAAATCGGAGACAAAATATTCATACAAGTGTGACCTAATAGTATAAACTTCACTGGATAACTTAATAGACAATATCGAACGTATAGTCCATTAGTAGTATTAAAATATAATACATAATTCACATTTCGTAAAGGTACACGACTAAAACCCGCGTGCGCTCCTCCTTTGATGCTTACCTACAAAAATCGTAGACACTATAACGTATCAATGTGGTATACCTATACCGGTATAAGTACGTGCGCGTATTAATTTATTTGGAAACGAAAAACTCGTATAGGAGGTACATATTATAATATTATCATTTTATATACCTATATATAGTACATAATATACTAATTTATTATTTATATATTATATGCCTCGGTATCACGTCGTATAATATACTTAAAGGTGGGTCTATATACGATTCTCCACGTCGTCGTCCTCTGTCGTGTGCGTGTGTGTGTGTGCGTGGAGCATTATTTTATTTATACGTATAATCCGCCCGTGCTTTTTTAAGAACGCGGCCGCACCCAATACCCCCATGAATAATGCTAATGAACCCGTTGGAAGGAGAACTCGGTTCATAAATCATACACACGCTGTATATATATAATGTGTACACATATTTATGGACGCCGCCGTGTTTTGACCGCCGCCGCCGCCGGCCCCAAGTTTTGTCTCATATATATATATATTATGTGTGTGTGTGTGTGTACAGTTTTTATTATTTTTTAGTTTTTTTTATTCTACCTGCCCGACCCCACCACCACCACCTCTCCTGCACGGACTCCCTCCATGCCAATCACTTGCCCTCTCGTCACATATATATATATATTACGTATTTAAGCCCTTTCACGCGAGACCTGCTGCAGCGCAGTTATCGTTTGGCGAAATTATATTACACACGCGCGTCATATTATACATATATGACCGCTACCTATATCTCGTATATTATATCGTTGTATATTATTATATTATATATTTCGGGCAGCGTGTTATGTTTTTCGACAATAATCGCTGGATGTCGTTGTTTCGTATTATGCACACACACACACACACACACACACACACACACACACACGCACACCTACTTACATACACGAGCGTCACGCTAGCCGCGACCCACTCGCCTCGGGCTGCACAGTCGGGCTGACCGTTGGTATACATAATATGGTATAATATGTACCAACGACCTGCAGGTGACCGTTATTGCAGCAACACGCGGTGCATAGTATAATATGCCGGTCTTAAATTTCGTAAAAATACGGAAATTGCTGCCCCGGTTGCAGGGTGTCGTCGTCGGTGCGCAGCTGAAGTCGTTGTGTAACATATTCGACCGGGGCCCGACGACATTCGAAACATATATTCTTTGATACATTTCTTTCATTATGAATTATTGCCAAATATTAAAATCTTTTCTCTGCTATTGCAAAAAGTGGACATGTTCAACACTTCCCATTGCGGAACAGGACATTTCACTTGTCACCCCATTACTTAATTCAACACCTAGGGGATTGAAAATTGTGTGGAAATGTGTGTTGATATACATACAGTCTATAATTTTAACTGTGAATTGTTCTTCTAATCAAGATACGTGGTTATAATTAAGAAACTATTAGGGTAAGGGCTGAGTCACCCGTGCGGTTTTCGTATAACCTATAACCTCTATTAAAATAGATCGCCATTGCCTACAACATGCAAATATATTGAATCGCGAATAAACCGAATGTTCGGTTTGTATTTGTATCGTAATAATATTATTTGCGTTTATCATAACGTCGTTATATATTATATTATTATGCGCCCCGCGAAGAGTATTTTATATTAATATGTATAGTTCATGAGAGCAGTATAGGACGTGCGAGACGAGGGGCACCGCGTACCCCGTTCGCCGATCCACCATCGTTGATGCTGCCGTCTTCGCTCACCCCGTATCTTTCTTCGGGACTGCAGTAGGGGTCGTTAGAGTCGAAGTGACAAAGAAAAACCCCTCGCCCTGAGTGAGAGCGCTAGAGAAAACTCGGTAGGAAAATAAAAAAAATACCCCCACCACCGCTCGAATAATAATAAAGTCTGCGCGTGCAGCAGTGTGTGAGGAGTATCGTTAAAATCCCATCCATAACGTGTGCGGGCGCGGTGCTAAAACGGCGGCGGTGGGCGCGCAAAGGTCGCGCGAGGAGGAGAAGAGATCGCGAAGAGTCGCGCGTAAAAAAAGGGGTTGCGGGTGGAAGGGCGGGCGGTTTGCGACTCTCGGCGACTATAATAGAATGTACGCGACGTGTATGCGACACACGAGCGAAAGACGACCTTTTCCGACGTTTACGGACGAACGGGGAGCGGGGAAGGCGGGAAAGCGGTGCAGGCGCGCGTGTGTGTGCATCGCGAACATCGGGAAAGAAACGGGAAAAAGAAATGAGAGAGAGAGAGAGAGAGAAAGAGAGAGAGAGAGAGAGAGAGAAGAAAAAGTGTACGAGAAAAAGTTAATATGTATTCCGGAGCGGATGTCGAAATCACGGTTGAGGCGGCGCGAGGGCGCCGTTTACGTACAATAATGTCCTCTATATAGTCATAATGTGTACGCGTAAGTTGTCGTCGAGGATTTTCGTCACAAACGAGATTGCTGCTGTGACGTTATATCTATATGTACGCAAAGATATGGGTACTGGAATATTCTAATTTTGCATGTCGACGCGGATCGTACTCGATTTCGACCACCTTTGACGTTGCAAAATATAATATTTAATAATATAACGTTATTGTGTATACCTCAGTGGCGTAGCTAGGAGAGGGAGGATGGGTGGTCGGGTGTTTAATCCCCTCCCACGCATTGACATTTTCTCCCTAATAAATGTATTATTTACATACCTACGAAAACTGTAAAAACTTGGTTTATATCTAATCGCCCCCCCCCCCCCCCCCCAACTACATTTCAAAATCATGGCTACGCCACTGGTATGCGCCCAACTCGTATATTATCTCGATGAGAGTAATTTTTTTTCTTTATTCAGTATTTTCGGATTTTATCGCGAATAGATTAAGGCGGAGATCTGCAGGTTGCAACCATACATGTATGCGAATATTATATGCGAATCGGTTTACCCGACTACGCACTGGGGATATTAAATCAAATTCACCTAGAGTTGTTTATGTTTCCGGCAACATTTAAAAAATCTCGTTTTTGAAAACCTCATCCTCAACTAAAACGAAGAATGAAATCGACTTATTCGTATTAATTCCCTATATATATTATGGTTTTATATGGAATATAATATGATGTTGTTGTTGGCCTCCGTAGAATTTTATGATCACCATATAGTATAATATCTATAAACTCGTAAAATATTATAATATATAATATCCTTTATTTACATATATATGTGTACTCTTTACAGATGCCTGCAATGTGGCGTCATTATTTTCTATATTTCTCCAATAATCGCGGTTCAAATGCCGTTTTTTGTTTTCCCCGATCTTACAGAGACGCGGTAATAACCACTATATATACAAACCAGGAGATCGAAAACACTTAAAACATTTTAAACGTACGTCGAGGTATGATAATAATAACGTATCATTATGTCATAATATTTCGTTCCCGGCGTATAATAACAGAAACATAATTTTCATACACACACGATGATGTATATTTTTTAAGCAAATGCCCTCGAGTATCGATTAATATTATTGTCTATATATATATATATAATATAATAATATGACGTATTATATTATAATAATATTTTATGTCCGTTCGGGACATGATGCGGGCTAGTCGCATACACGTATTTTTTTAAAAAAATTTTTCTAGGGTTAATTTGGTTTTGACCCAACCGCTGCTATAATATAATCATATCCAATATATAATATAACAAAAACAAATATGAGCGATCTCAAATTAAGGGATGATTGATGTAATAGGTTTGTTCGTTTTTCGCTCGTGTGTTCGTTACAACGATATGAAATCGACAGCATGGTTAGGTGTATATGCGATTATTCTTACAGCTCCATGTCTCCCATTTAAGCATTTCAAAACCAAATTTACGCTATTTATGATTTTGATTCCATCGTTGGTGCCCAATCCCTTTCCGAGGTACACAACTATGAAAGTAGTACATGGTGGATATATTGTCATATTGAACAATATTACATTAGGTAATTCGTGAGAATGGCGAGTAAACTTACATTTTTTTTTTCTCATTTTGCTAGGCCCACAATCTATAAAATCTATAAAATATCCAAGGTGATGGCCGGATAGCCGGGTGGGCCAGATCAACACTGCAACTACTATACGATGTTTTAATTAAAGTAATTTTAATTTTTTCACCTTTTGGTTACTGTGGGATATCATAATATCATATATGAGCATCTTAGATGGACGAGAAGATATTTTACCTTTTGATTTGTCTCAATAAAATCGCCATTTGGTTTTTTATTTCAACGCCCGACCTTTCGAGTCTTCAAGATACGAATATTTTTGTGCAAGTTAAACTGAACTGAGGTTTTTAGTTTAAAAACGAAGTCACGACGGATGAAAAACTACGTAACTAACATGATTGTATTTATTTCAACCCCATACATGTATAGTAATTTAAAGAGTATCAACTATTAAGTAATAAAACAGTTGAAAATAAAAATATATTATTGTATTCAAAACATAAACAAAATAATATCAACATAGAGAATTAGCTTATAAAAACAAACAGTATAAAGTAACATTGGAAATAACGAAGTATTCAACACAAATATACAAAAGTATATTATTTAAATACAAAATAATATATATATTATAATGTCTTTACTTTTAAGTTTAATTATATAAACGTTTAAAACATAAAAATTATAGTATATAGGTACCATTAATATAAACAATATAGCAGATGTTAAACAAACAGTATAGAATATCAATGGTGTATACAAATGATAAATATACCAAAAAGGGGGCATTGCCGAGTTCCTATATACACCTAAAAATTTCGTATACGGAAGAGTCTTAGTTGGAAGGCTGTATAATTTTTTTTTCTCCATAAAATTTTATTTCATTCGATAGACGAATTTTGCTAAGTCTTGAAAGATATCCTCTTGTGTTATCCCATATGTATATACTATTACGCACATTGCAAACGTTAGTGGATTACCACCATCGTCAATAATTGTTTGAGATATCCTATAGTGAGTTTGTGTAAATAAAAATAATATTGCATTAATATATACAAATACACAATATTTACTCAATGGCCGTGGCCTGCTGACCTTAACAAATGGTTTATGGCGCTATATATTCATATAATATTAAATATTAATAGAAAACAGTTATAGTGCATCGGCCGTTGTTCAAATAAATCTTATATTATATTATAATAATATAATCAATACTTTTATTTTTGGATACGTAGAAAAAATAATAGTATTAATATTTTAGCTTTTATAACTTTTAACTTGGCGCCACTTAACGACCTATAGGCTATTATACCTATAAACCTATAAAACCATGCAAAATCGTCACTATATCGACGTATAGAATCGTATACATAGTGCTGTGATGTTTAACTGTTTTTCTTCGACGAAGTAAAATATTATGTTGCCTTCCTGTGGACCACACATTGTCTTATGATGGAAATTTAATATTTCATCTCCACTACATTGAATTTTCGTATGCTGTAGTACCCATTTACAAACAGTTAACAATGTAATATCTCTTTATATTGTGTTTCGTAATGGCAATCTTATCTTCAATTGACAAAGGATTGTAGTTTAATTCGACGGAAACATAACATTTATTATTTAGCATGACTTTTACAGTACAGTATGTAGGTACCTACACGAGTATCTAAAAAAGAGATATTTTCCCGCATGAAACTAAATAAAATTAAATAGTAGATCGCGGTTATTCGTCTAACTCGATATTAAGAATTATTGGTACGAAAAAATTTAAACACAAATTTTATATTATTATTAATGATATGATACCATTAAAATATAATATATTGTTATTTTTATACGCGTACATAAAAAAAATTATTATTACTTTTATTAGTCGAACGATGTTATTATTAAAAATGTATAATAATATATAACACAACCGTTATTCGTACCATTGACCACATACCGCCGTCGCGGTATATATAGTCGTCGGAGTCGTTAGTACCTATAGCCATATATAAAATGCGTTCTAGATTATAAAAAATCGCGCATACCACGGTATACAAATATACTAGGTACCTATAATATGTTATTATTACATTGCGTTGATAAGGCGCGTACGTGTACCTGGATATAATGACGATATTTTCATCATTATGATTGACCAACGGAATCGCGATAAAACGAAATACCGTTCGTCGTGTGTGTACTGTACTTACCTTATTATTGTGTACAGGTATAGTATAATATATTATTATACAACAGTCGTTATTGTTTTAACGCCGCCGCCGTCGCCGCACGCATACCGTAAACCCGCGGGACTATGTATAAAACGATAACCGGTCCGTACCGCGCGCGGTATTACCGGTATAACGAGTATACCATATATGCCGCCGCCGTCGCCGCCGGTTTATAACCATATCTGTAACGTCATGTGCATCAATATGCCGACAATGCACCGTACGTATCAGTCGTGCGCCGTACGACGCGATTCGACGAAAAAATAAGAACGGACGTCGGACGAAAAAAAAAATACCTAACATAATAATAATAATATAAAAAATGCGAAACGACTGCGGCGGCCAGCGGATACGGTAATACATACGGAGGGAGTTTCTACGCTCCATATTATACGCATCGCTCGTGGCGCGGTCGGACGACCGACCCGAATGCGTATTGCTTATTACCGATATACGTCGCGTACCTATATACACATACCTGTCGTGTATACAGGACCTATACGCATGCGGTGATAAGTCACGATTTTTTCGTTTCGCCAAAAACCGTCTCACGCAAAAGGATCGCCCGGACGAGAGCTGCAGACGAGCAGAAAATGTATTTCTCGAGGACCGCTACGCGGGACTGCATGTACACCACGCGTCCTGTATATTATATAAGGGTCTTGGTTTTCAGCGCTATGAATTGGCGTTATGTCTTGAACCAAATATCGTACTATATGGCCCTATGTCGGAGAACCATGTGCGAATGCACGAGTAACGCAATGACTGCAGATGCAATCCCACGCGAATATATATATATACATCGTATTGTGGAGCTGTATAATTGTGCTATTCCGTCACAATAATAATAATTTATCGAAACGCGTACGATCATCTATGAACGAAAACGAGAACACGAAGACTAACGTCTCGGTGTGCGATAAACTGCAATATATTATTGCATTGCGGTCGTGCGAAGTGTATTAGCGGCTGATCCTGCATGCACTCCTTGTCCTCTTTCGTGTTGATTACTAATTTCAGCCATCCTTCGTACGCAGGACAATCCTCAGACAAGTCCCCAGAAATAAATTCTAATTCGAGGGTAGCCGCCACTTCATTGCAATAATATATTGTCGTATGATATTTTAACTCATTAACAATATTGTATGGACAAGTAACGAGAACGCGAACATGAACTCGACGTACGATAAAATGCAATCACTTCGGTCATGCTGTTGCGCACGCAGCTGATCTTGCACAAAGCGTCCTCTTTCGTATATTAATATCATGCTGCACACTAATTGAGTCGGTAATGTGTGATAATGATCAGCAATTTCAGCAGTAAGTAAGACGATTTTCGTACCCTCGAGACACTAAAATAATATGTAAACGTTTGGCAGTACATTTAGTTGTAGGTACCCTGCACCAATTTGCTTACTTATTGTCATCGTGCTGTTTAAAAAAAACGCGTTTCCGGTCCTGCGTCACTATTGTCGCGTAGAATTCACGGAGCGTATATTGTTATAATAAATTTATAATTATTATTGCATAACATGTAGAAGTATATACTATATACGCGTATATTATAATATATGCAAAAACACGTCCTCGTGGCATATTTTTCAAAGGTTGGGCGCAATAATGAAAACGATTTTTTTCTTTAGCGATTATAATACATTATCATTGTGTGTGCGATATCGATCGTCGTTTAAATTTTCGCGCACACATAATATTATACATAAACATATACATATATATGTATAATATGAAGTACGGAAACGAATTATGCGTCGACGCATATAGTTTGTTTGTTCCCGTTTGAAGTACGCATTATAATGTACAGCCCGCTGTATTTTAGTATGATGTATATAATATTTTCGGATGTACATAATTATATCGTACTTATCGAACTAAGACCGACTAAGACGTTGTGATATCAACGTAACCATTGATAATAAAATAAAAACCGTCTCAATCGGAAAACACAAGCACACACACAGACACACAGTTACAATACCGCGTGGTCCATTATCGTTTACTAAACGCTCGAAATAAAAATAAAAATGAATGATAAATCGTAAAATCCATCACTCAGAAAGATTTTTTCTTCGGAAAATGTCTGTAGGCTTTATCGGTGAAGACATATATTATGCAGTGGTCCCTAATCTGCGCCTCGTACATTTCAGAGACACTGGGTGATCTATTGTAACGTTACAGTCTCACGTCTGGTGGTAGGATAGGTTGATTAGAATGCGATAAGTTGACTGTTTAGTTGCCTGGTAATTATATAATGTATTTATTTTAAACTATTATACGATTTGTGGATATATAATGCAGAGTGTAAAATAACTCTGCCCGAGAACACAGAGTTAGGTGTTCGACTTGGGAAACTTGATATACAACCAGTGTGATGTCGGGGTGCGGCCCAACGACCAAACTAAGTCCTACGAGCTGAAACGATATAGACTAGTTTTAATTATATTGCGCGTTTGCTGGTTCCTATATGAATCTATTATTGTGCAATGTATTAATATAATAAAAGTTAAAGTTAAACAACGCCGCCGCCGCTGCCGGCTTACTGCAGATATCATCTGCAAATGTATATACGCAATAGTATAATATTATGATCTCGTCGGACATTTCGTTATATAGTTCGTACAGTTTCTCTCGTCATTTGCGGGTATAATTAAAGTTCTCAGCTATTGACGCGCAAAAATAGGTAAGACAGGTAACAAAAATAGGTACCTACATAAACGAAGAATTTCCAAGTCCCCCATAAAAGGGAGATGATTATTGGTGGACGGTTCAAGGTAGAAATTGTATATGAGCCACGCGAAGACGAACGACTATCGTCTCGTTTGAAATTAATTATATCATTTGTAAATAAATAACCGTCATGTACGCTCGACGATGGCGTGCATTTATTGTTATTGTTATGCTTTCGGGCCGGTGTATGATGTAGTATACCTAGGTATCTGAATACTATATAATGTGTTTTATTTATTTTTTTTACCATAACCATGTCGGCCGCGGGGTTGAACGCGGAAATTATTTTATTACGGCCAAAGACATTAACATTTATGTAATTTTTGTTTTTTTATTTATACCCACACAAACCGAGTTGGAGTCATCGTAATGGTTTTAATATGTGTTAGACGTACATAGGACATATTATTATAGTTACCCCATACGGAGCGTAGTGTGATTCTAAACACGAGTTATTATATTAATGCACGCGTAAATTTGTAGTTAAAACGACAATTTCGAACTGGTTTATTGTTACTGAGGGACACATAATAACAATAATATCATATTATTATGACGTGTACTTTCGAAATGACTTGAGAACTTGTAATTTATTTTATCCTCATTGTTCTTCTGATGAAGTGTTTATCGTTATACTATTGTGTCCGGCCCGTAAAGACACCGCACATATTATGTACAACATTAAAACATAGTTGACGTACATGGGTCCGTCTAAAGTTTGAATAAAATATAACTTCCGACGTTACGTTTACAATAACGCGTGTACACTGTAATGTCGTGTACCTACCTACGTAAAATGTAAGTTTATACACGCGTGTCATCAAAACTATACTAACATGACTGGTTTAAATTTTTTTTATATTTAATCATAATAAATGTAGACGCTGTAACGTCTAAATGAACTAGTTTTCGAAAAATGTCAAAAGTAGAATTAAAATATAATATGTTTAATAATTTACAGTAAAGACAGCTCGAGGGCAGTAAGCCTTATTATCAAACCGCGGAGAATGATCTCTGTACGTTCAACGTGTTTATTGGAGTGGATTGAATAATAAATAATTCTACTCGTTTAATAATCTAGTTATAATATATTCGCAAATCGATTTCAAGAGTTATATCAAAATCGGATAATTACAATTTACAACTTGTGTCGCAAACATTTCAAACTCATTAATTGCCTATTATAAAGACGAAATGTTAAGCCAAGTCGTAATGATGATTGTTTAATGGCTTTAAACTGATTCTCATTGCATGTTTTCACAGACATCAATCAATTGATTTCAAAATAGATACAAAATTAATTCAATTTACGCATTGGTCGATTAAACATTTTAAATTTCTCTTTTCGGTCATTTGTAAACATAATTGTGTGTATATAAATAATTCTATTGCATATTTTTAATAATAATATTATTCACAAGTGTTACACAATAGTATTTTTTTTTAATATCGATATAATTTTAATCTATTAGATTTCGTATTGGAATATTGCGATGGATATGTCAACATTCAAACAAAAATTTTTCCATACATTATCGCACTCGTTTTACGTCGACGAACCGATGACATTTATCGTCGATGTTTTTAAAATTAATGTTCGAGTCTTTGGGAAATAGTTAACTAAATTAATTGGATGATTTGTTATCTACCGGTATCTATTCCTAATATATATGATATGACGCTACGAGTAGAATATAATAGTAGTTCATATACTGACACAGTTCGAGCAAAGCAACCCGTCAATACTAAATTATTTTATAGATACACACTAAATAGACTAAATGGTGCTTATATTGTAGGCATATTAAAAACGTATTGCAATTACGTATATGTATTGTTTGCCCCTGTGGCGATTTTCCGATGCATTATGATTATTGATGTATAAGCTCGATAGGTGTGACTATCATAGAAATTTCATATATATCGTATCGAAATATTAATACCACGGTATTGTGCAGCTCTAACATTTATAAAAGTACAATAATATATATTATACTGTAAAAATAATTAAAACATCCCCTCGTCATCAAAATTCAATTCGCGCAACTTCCCCGCCTCGTCCTTAATTAATTATAATGCACATGCATTTAATCTTACGGGATAACTCGCACTACACCGTCCTGAAGTGTATAATTATATTATTATTACTGGTGATAGTGCTGCACGCGCGAACTTTGGTGAAAATACTTTTGTTTTTATTATTATCGTCGTAATCGAATTTTTTTTCAGCTTTAATATAGGTACGTTTCCTCTTCCTTTTGTTACCGTAAATGTTCGGTGACCGAGTATACGACAATAATTCAAGCGATGACAAGAAATCGCGGAATTGTGCACGCCGTGAGCAGATAGACAAAATATATTATCGTATAATATGATAATATATATTATTCGGCTCTCGCGGTCGCCCGTCCTCGTCTTTTCGACGATTTATTTATTTTGACCTTTAACAACGCATGTGTTTTTCATGAATCGTTTTTTTTCGTGTACTTGGGAAGTGGCCAGTAATGTCAGCCATTTAAAAACATGGTATGTGACGTAGTGGTCGTCGCAAACGTTATGTGTTATACCCGTGAGTCCGAACGTCTGTTAGCCCGATATCGGGGCTATATATATACAATACGCACGAACCAGATTTTAAAAACATTAACTTGGAGGTAAGATATCGGTGTGGGGGAGTAAAAATGATTTTGAATTTTCTTTATATCACCGATCGGGTAAGCTTATGTTATCTAAAGGATATACTTAAAGTTGATAAACCCATAAATGTAAAGACCAACGCGTAAATCACATGCATATTATATTAATGAATTATAATCTAATATAGCTATGGTAAATATTTATAACGTTTCCAGACGTCAAATAGTAAATGGTGCATTTGCGAGTTTCACAGTGCACCTACCCATCAAAGGTTTCCTCGAAGCTTTTGAATTAATACGCGTCGGTAGCTCGGATGACCGGATAGGCGGGTGTGGTTTCCGAGAACCGGATTCGAGTGCTATAATAACGGTAGATAGATCGTTTAGTTTAATTCTATCACGTATCTCAAAGACGCGTTTTGTTTCTCGTCCGGACGTGAAATAATTCCGAAAAGGTCCGGACACACACACACACACACACATGAATTAAATATTCTACACGAATTTCAGTGCTCTCTGCAAAATCGTAGTATTAAATTCCTACGGAACCGCTGTTATGATACGGTATACTGATGCGTATTGCGTATATAGCAGTCGATCGGGATTCGGTAAAGTATTGGAGAAACGCCTCGCGGAGCGTCTTTGCCTGGGTTCGCGGGGGGGTGCAGGGGATGGGTGGCATCGACGGGGGGTGATTTTGCTGTTGTATATACGTCTCGAGCCGAGTTACATCGATAACGCGCGTGACGATCGGAAAGGCGGCGGCGGTGGCAGGCGGCGAAATAGCTTTCGGCGGGCGTGTGCGCGGGAAATCGGTCGTTTTCCCCAAAGGCGGTGCCCTGAGTGACTGCCGAGGAGAAGGCGACCGTGTGTGTGTTTGCGAGCGGTCGGCCGGGCGGAAGTGAAAACGGAAACCGACTCGAAAAAATAACCGAGTAAATAACCCATATTATTATGTATACGTCTCGTACGCGGGTTATAGAGAACGCGGCCCGGGCGAATATCGAAATCTATATAGGTAGGTATATATAATATGTGTTCGCATAGACTTTATTAAAAGTAAACCGAGCGAAATATATAAATAACAATGCGATACGACAACGTCGCATATCGTCGGTGCAGCAACACAATACTTTGGGCGCTCGGGGCGATAAACGATAGCGTACACGCGACACAGTGTCGAATTGCCTCGGAATGGTGGCCGCAAAATTACGATAATATACTATATTATGTTTGCGTGCTATGTCGCTTTTTATTATTTTTTTTTTTTGCAAGTAAGTCGCGTCTGACAAACGAAATGCAATCCCGAAAGTTCGAAGCCAGTGCGTGGGGGGGGGGGGGGGGGGGGTGACAGAGAATGGACTTTCGGCAGTAAACTTTTGCACAAGTATAATACATCCAACTTAAAAATGAACAAACAATTTTGATTTATAAAATAATTGTTAATGAATGACGTCATATATAATGAATGTAAAAAAAACATGTGACCGATGTTGAATATTTTTAGAATTATTATTATTACTACTTTGACGAGGGTTTAAAAATAATGGTTGGCATACTATTATATTTCGTATGGAAAATTCCCTCGACCAAAAAACTTGAAAATGTATTACAAGGTTCGTCGTAAGTAGTTTATGCTGAAACCAAAAAATCTAAAAAATATATGAGCACAGTTTTCTTTTTGCAGACATTTGAATTGCAATTGACTTCAAATTTAACACATCCATTACTGTGATTATACTCAATGACAAACTACACTCGAATACTATTGTTCTGCACAGAGGTTATCTATATACCAACTTTTCTTCTTTTTAAAACTCAAGTTTGGTAACCCACACAGCAATAATAGTTGTCAAAATATTTTAGAAAGTTGCGTAAATAATTAGGATATATTTCAATTATATACTTTGGCCAAGATGTCCATAATTTTGAAGATATTTTATAAAAAACATTTTAATCATATATTTAAAAAAAAAATTATTACGGAAACTTTATAAAAATATTAAGTCAACATTCTTATGCAATCATTTAGTACAATGTTTTGTTATAATGAGAAGTAAATATTTATGAAATATTATTAGTTAAATGTTTATTATTCAAACACTTATTCACAAAATATTATCATTTCCCAAATGCTGTGTGGGAATAATAGTGGCATCGTATCATATGATATTAATTAGCTGCTTATAATTGATCTAACGTAAAATACGATTTATATGACTTTAAAAATAGAGTACAACGTACGGAAATCATTTACTGTAAATGATATTTAAAAATTATTGCGACTTCTGGATATTGAAAACCAGTACATATCTTAAATAATATATTATGTAGCATTGTAAATTTACATAGTATACAGAATATGAGTCAAAATGTCCATAACTCTGGTTGAGATGGGTATTTTTCATTATTTTTTTTATTCCGCGTACGAGATAGTTGCCAAAACGATGTTGTGATGGAATATTTTCCAAAACCTCCCTTCCAGGGAAATCAAATATAAGATTACAAAGCGTTTATGGTTCTTTTGACAAAAAAAAAAAAATGCCCGATTTAATAGTGTGGCTTAAAAAAATGGAGTGAGGGTTTTAAAAAATATACAATCGCCAGACGTGATTTGACCTCATTCATGCCGAGGAAATAAAAACTACGAATATAATACCAGTCTGAATCAGATAGTTATACTATACTTATATGAACATTTCAACGGTCATTCTGGGGCACATGGGTACTTAATGTATTATATCATCGTACATATACAGATATAGGTACAGTTCGATAGTCGAGGATCGGCTGCAGCGGCGACTTATAATCGCGGTCGATGACAACGGCGACTACGTGAGGCTAATTCCGATCGAAAACCGTCTGCCACGCGATCGCCGAGTGACTATAATATAGTGTATACACTATACACATTACACATACATAAGTTTATAGTAAATTATAAAACCGCAATGACCGTCGTCGTCGTCGTCGTCCAAAATGAGCGTAGGTTTTTTTCCCTTTCTCGTGGGCCTCGACCGGATATCCTTCGACTCGTATTTTCTCATCGCCACGCCGTCTACGACACCGACAATTGAACAAAAGTGCATAACATACGAGAGTTGGTAACAACAATAATAATAATATAATTCGTCCGCCCGCCCTCGCGCCGCGTCAGACTTAAACGATTTCATTGTGTGCGTTCGCGTAAACTTACGAGTTTTATATTATTATTGTTGTTGTTGTTGTTGTCGTCGTCGTGAGTCATCCGCGCGTTGATTCGAGCCGAATTTCATTTCAACAGTCTTCATTTTTTTTTAAATTTTACTAGACATATTCGCCTTTTCGTACGAGACTTCGGAGGTGTCGTTTTTAAAAATAATGTCTAAAACAACATTTTATCACGAATAAAGGTACTTTTACTCGAAACGGCCACCGATAAATTGCTACAACAGCGGTAGCTATACCTAACTATACATAGGGTGTAATTGATTGAACTGACTTCTGGAATAACTTTTGTTCTAACCAATATTTTAATGTTATGTTTTTTTATATAATTTATAGTCACTTGCGCTGCACATATTATACTATAAAATTTTTTTTTTTTATATTTTAACAATGAAAATAAAAAAAATGATATAAATTTAAAGACAAAATTTATACAAAATATTCAATTTGTGAATCTGATTATAAGAACAATTTTGATGGTAAAAACATTTATCTAAGTCAAGTAGTAATTTTTTAGAATTTTAAAAAACAAGTATCAATATTTTTTGATTAAATGAATTTGGAACGTAATAACTTTTTTCAAAATATTTTCATCATATACTCGCGTCGTTTAGTCTTTCGGTGTATTGTCGTCACTTCAAAGTGAAAGATATTACTTGTACGATTGTATCGCCTAAAATATACTACAGTAATAATATTGCCTATTTATTATTGTCATTCGAACAGGATTGCTTACACGTATATAATACTATTATGTTGGAAGTCGTCGACTGTATAAGTGTCGTCGGACTGATAGATATATATGATATATACGAATAAGGCGCGTCGCGTATAGTATTATTATTACAACTACTATGTATTATAACGATATCGCGCGACGTCGTTAAGTTTAACAAGGTACCAAATTATTATTTATTTTTTTTACTGTACGATGGTTTTGTATACGCTTATTAGTGTTTTTTCGATTAGCATATTTTATTAATAAATATAAAAAAGAAACGTTACGTGTTTGCGAGCGCTTATTAAAGAATGGAAAAAAAAACTACCGCGCCTACTGCAACGGGAAAATCATAGGTAAGTACTAGTTATTCCGTCGAAATTCTTGCGCGAACGGTCCTAAAACTTCCCCTTTTTTTCCCCAGTTAAGACGGGTTTCTGACTTTTTATTTTATACTTTTGCACTAGCCATATAGACACTATATGGCCATCTGTATGCCAGGTATGTTTTTTTTTTTTCAAATATAAGCGCGTTAATCCGTTTATGGGGTTCGACTATAACGGTGCAGGATAAATAAAAAAAAAAAGCGAAAAAAATGAAGACCGCTCTGCGGTATACGTAGGGAATCTCCAAAAGTGTCCCGTTTCACCGTTTTTTTCTTATTATTTTTTCGGACAAGGGGCTTTAAGCTATGTATCTACACACACACACACACATACACATATAGGTCGTGTAGGTACGCACTCCGCGGTATCCGGTTACCGATGCGGCACGTTTACAACGTTAAGCTAGGTTATAACCATAACACACCTACACACACAAATACCTACGCATTGTCTCGAGGAATCGAAACCTATGTATATATCGCATATCGTGGACTGCCGAAGCTTATTTAATTTTATACCTACCTATAGTCTATACACACCGACGTCAAACTTGTATATATACAGAGTGATTTTTTAAACCCACGTTTTTATATATTATCCAAGTATCCAACTGTATATTATGATAGGTGTACGTTTATTTTTAAACTTTCCCGTTTTCGGAATTTTCTAGTGATTGGTTTACTTTGAGGGTTTTTAAATACTTATTGTTTTTACGTTAGTCTATAGAACCATCTTCTGTTGAAACCTAAGCTATGTTTTTGATGAAGTTGGCGTACATTGAAATCGAAATTTCAATGACTATAGTTGGAAAGTATAGTATATAGGGCATATTTTACAATATTTTATACGAGGCACTAAGGATTATAATAGTCTATTGAATATTTTAATGTAAAATAGTTATAAATTGGTTTGGGTTAGGTTCTGTATCACACATAAAATAAATAGGTATTAACCTATACTCTATTATAGTGTTGTTTATTTGTTAAAATTATATTTTTTGTTTAACCATCACTGCAGGTTATAAACCCATACTATATATGTATAATATTATGTTAAAATATTCAAAAGACAATTATCGTTAGTATGTAAAGCAGAATAACTCATATAGAATTTACTCTTTCGATGTCAGTACAATATCTTAAGAAAAAAAATTACACAACAATTTGTGATTAGTAGATATTATAAATGTTTGAAAGTATTATAGCTTTTGATACGAATATTATTCAGGTTACACGAATCAATATTAATTGTATAAATTAACGATTGAAATAATGTGGCGAGCGTGTTTAAAACGTCCACTCTGTATGTCACCTGGCCGCAGGCTAGTTTTATAGGCACTACAAAGTATAAACCCATTAATAGAGGAGACCGCATAGTATAGTTATTTCTATACATGTTGTCGGGATATTACGTGTCCTGATGTACACAACACACACATACACTCACGGGTATACACATATACCTATGCGAATAATTAACTTCTTCATTTCATTATAATTTCAAACGTGTACACTGTACATGTATAGATGTATATTAATTCCGAATTGTTTGTATGTGCCACGTGTGAAAAAAAATTTGAAGTAGGTAGGTACTTACTTATTATAGCAATAGGAGGTTTATAGTTAATACCTACTGCAGTTGTTACTATAAGAATTGTTTTCGTTGCGAGTTTCCATCGATATCATTATACGATGACCCGCGTATAGAGATGTTTTTTCAATGCATATTAAATTGTGGACGATCGGTGGAAACGACGGTTTGCATTTTTTAAATTTTTATTTCAAAATTACTTTTATGAAATGTGATTGAGCGAGACGTCTTATAAGAAAATATTAAACTTGGGCCATAATGTAATATATTATATAGATTTTAAAGAATATACGTATTATAATACACCACGCGTATTATTATACAGATGAAAGATTATTGTGCGAGTCCGTTCGTTTGTGCACAATTTTAACTGAGCCCAATGAACCGGATAGGATACAATATAAATTATAAACACCCTAAACACGGCTAGACTTGCAGACAAAATGATAGATTATAGTATATACAGAGTGTTTCAAGAGATTTTCGTAAAAACTCTGAGAATGGTCTCATGTAAGCGCAGAGTGGAATCGAAAATCCATATTTTGCGTTTTACGAATGCGGTATTTACTATTTTAAATAATATGCTTATGGTAGGCTATATAATTACTCAATTAATAAGTTATTAAATTGCTATTTTAATGAAAAAATTGATTCTCTCCGAGAGAATTTTTGTATCGATAAGGTGCCTAGTTTGATATTATGCCTAACACGGTTTTTGAGATTTTCTAACGATGTTGCATTTAGTACATTTCTTGCAATATTATGTTTACGATTAAATGACAAATTTATCGAGTTCCCTTGGTAAAACTCTGATTAACGCTTTTGATTCAGTATAGGTACTACATACCAGATTATGTACCTATTTAGTACTAACGTGAGTCCATTCTTAAAGTTCATACGGAAAACCCTGAAACAGCCTGTATATAATATGCAAGGCCGTAGTCACTCGTAGTCGTATTTTAATTTAATAATTAATATTATTATATTCGCGGTAATACACCGGAGGCTGACATTTATTGCAATCGTCTAACTCAACTCAATCTTTTTCAAAGACTTGAGCCGCTTTCTGTGTATAATATAATACAATAGTAGGTAGGTACGTTATTAAATATAGGTACTTAAACCCATAATACCGATGTGTTCCAAATTTCTATTTCTATTTATTTTACTATAGTATATTATTTAGTCTATAAGACCCAAA
Organism: Metopolophium dirhodum; assembly: GCF_019925205.1. Classification (NCBI taxonomy): domain Eukaryota; kingdom Metazoa; phylum Arthropoda; class Insecta; order Hemiptera; family Aphididae; genus Metopolophium; species Metopolophium dirhodum. The sequence goes on from NC_083568.1 coordinate 11,651,167, forward strand.
GTTATAATCTACCTTTTATATATATTATAGCGATGACCTATTACATATTATTATGTCATATACTTTACATTACATAGTTTGGTTTTCGAAAATCGTATAATTTTACAAGACTACACCGCGTTTTGAAGTTGTGTCGATTTTATCGACGAATCAGTCACGGGATTTCGAAACAGTGTTAACGTGTTTCATAAAAAGTAATTTTGTCATGACTTAAAATGGAAATCGAAAAAATTGAAAAAATCGAAGTATAAAAATATAGTATTATTATTTATTTCGACAAATAATAATTCGAAAGAGACGACGACGTCCCGGAGTTATATTATGCTACTGCACTTCAACGCGCGCATATATATTATTACTATACAAATTATATATACGACGTGCGGTCTCTCGAGGTGGTATACTTTAAGTGGTTATGGTGCAGTATTATAGCGATGCAGCGTTTGCAACATGCGAGGTAATAAAAAGAAACAAACACGATAACTATATACGCGACACTTGCTCATCTTCTCGCTAAAGGTAAGTACCTATATATACGATATTATGTACAGTAATAATATACATTCCACCGAGTCCACCGCCGCGTATAATTGCAATCCGACCGAAAAGAAAACGGTCGAGTGTCGCCCCGGAAAACGCGAATAATAATAAGAGGGACGGAAAAACTCGACTCGCGTTCAAAAGCCTATCTGTACCAGACGCACTCGTGTCAGACTTGTTCTCCTTATTTTTTTTGTCCCGCCACTCACCCGTTGCGTACTTACACGCGTATATAATAATAATTTATATTAATATACACTTTTTCCTTCTTGTATTATTCTTCGCGTTTTTCTTTATTTCCACCGGCATACACTCTTTCACGATATAAACAGAGTGTCGTCGTCGTGGCAGCCTATCGTCTTCGCAGGGGTGGGCGTCTGGCTTTTGTGCTCGCTTGCTGCAGATACCATCGCACGACTGTATTATTATTATATTAATCGAATCATGCTCGCACCGCCGAAACCGATACGCTTGTACATTGATCGAAATTCGCTCTCGTGGACATCTGGTATAAGTATATACGATGTTATGGATCAGTGAATTATATATTATGAGATATACGCAGTGTATTCATATAGGACGATCGCAAAACCAACAGATCTTTAAATGACTTTTCATACGTAATAATAATATGTGGAAAACTCGATGTGTATTAATATAATATGTATACTAATATTAAAATTTTAATCAGGAGTCGCCTATATAGGGATGGGTCGTGTAAATAGGTTATGTTGTAGATAAAATTCCCACTTTCGGTAATTAAAAGGCTTTGAGACATATCTGATAAATGTATACCGAAACATAAATATTTTCTCTTTTGACATGAGAATTTGACTCAATGACGTCATGTTCACAATTTTCGTATTTTCTTAGCTCATACCAAAAATGTTTATACACGTCACTCATATACGCGAGTCGTCTACGAAGCGACATGAAATTCCCGTCATTTTCCTATTAAAGTCCTACACAAGACAAAATATATTATTTTATGGAGATGTATAGAATGAGTGCATGTATAGCTGGTGTTATCGAGCACTGACTCTCAAAGGACTATAATATTGGGTTTTACAAAAAAACATAAAAATACCAAAACGAAATATTTTATGAAAGAAAATGTCTCTGTATACTACACTCATCAAATTATCTCTACACGTTTACAAGATGACGTTTTTAAGGTTTTTTTTCGAAGATAATATATAAATTCTGACACCGATTGGTATTGTATTATATATACTATTTAATTTAAACTTCGAAAATGCGTGCAGAGCAAATACAAACGCGTAGAACGTATGCTTTTGACAGAATCCAATTTATATCCGCGTGACACGTTTTGACATGAAATTTCAAAATTATAACATTACCACTCGATAAATCGGCTGCAGTGCTGCCCTCTATATTATATGTGCAGAAGGTACACACTGCGAGTGTACGTTTTTTTATTTTACCTTTGTAGTTTGTACCGCGTCCATCAATATTATAAATATTATTAATATATAAACATTTTCGACTGTGGCAATAATATCGTATAAATCGTATGCGATTTTAACGCGTTAATTTCTTAATAAATAAAAATAAATCATATTCCGTATTATATTTCATGTACGAACGGCGGTCGAGATACTTATATACTCCAAGGTGGGCAGCTGCGACAGCGAGTACGAGGACCAAAGCATCGAAAGGCCACGGTCACAGCGAGAAGATCTGAACCATGGTATAAAATTAATATATAAAGTGTATATCATCGACTGTATAGAGGAAGAGGATCCTCCGCATCGATGTGTGCGCACAGCATGAAATCTGTGCACATCTTTTTACATATAAAAAATATATTAACTTGTTGTCGGTATTTTACAAATATACGTAAGGTTTTTACGTTTATGGATTGATTCACAGTTGAGAATGTCATAATAAGTAATATTTATGTCAAGTTATCATATACAGCGTGGCATCACCTTCTATCGATGACGTTCGGCATAAATATTACCTGTTGAAGATCTAGTCAAAGTATATTGGTGTGGTATGTGAGGGATTTGTGACAACTCAAGATAATGATGTTAATAATAAAAAATTCGATTTGTGTCATAATATTCTATGGAATCTGATGATATTAATAAAAGGAAAAAATGATATGCGTATGTGTGTGTAATCAATCCACAGTCTATTTCCGAAGATGTGCTCCTCGAAGCCAATTATTTTAATTTTGCAGTGTAATGAGCGGCTCACACACAGGGATTGTTGGCTCATAAAAATCGAATATTTTTTTGCTTGAGTTGCATAAAATAAAACGTTTTTAAGATTACTGTTAAAATAATTTTAAACCACGTATTGGTGAAAACCACTTGAAAGACTGCGATACAAATATGTATAGATTACATTTAACGGAGCTTAAGACAGTGTACATTTACTGGCATTATTTGACTTTTCACGGCCCTGCAGGATCGGCTAGTCGCTAGTATATATTATGATCGTTTGACATAAGAATGTTATTTTTCTGAACTAAGGACGTATATTATATTATAATTTATGTAATAAGCGTATTGCTGTAACCCACATCATATAATAATATACGAATATGGTGCACGTGGTCCTGCCCGGACTAGGATTCGATTCATTCCGGGGAGCGGCGTAGAGAGGAGTGAGTGAGATTCAATTTATATTTTTTAAGTAGTCGTCCCGGGGAATGTCGCAAACGCATTATAATAAAGGACTACTGTACTGTCGTCGCCGCTCGGTGACAGTGGCGGCATAGTGGCGACCGGGTTCTCCATACGACGTCAATTGAGCAGGATGCGGGTCCCGTCTATATATAAAAGTGCTATATTATTATGTATGTAATACGCACACACGTATTAATTATATATATATATACGTATAGGTTATTATTCGCCGCCGCCGCTCAAGTCCCCTCGAAATATCGTCACCGCCGCCGCCGCCGTCGCTATATTGCTATGACAGAAAGGTCGGTTTATTTGATTTTTATATTGTTATGCATTCGACTATTTTATACATTTTTTCAGCCATACTCCTCGTCGGTCGTACGCGAGTATGACTCGGTCGTGTCTAAAATATTCACTCAGACGATCGTCGTCTTATAATATATTTAATTATTGCGCATTCGTGTCCGGTATTGCACCGGATGTACACGAGGAGTACAACTCATGTAGCGCATATACCGATGAGTGCTTTCCGGAAATATAATACCGTAATAATATTATAATAACGATTAAGGCCCGACGAAGATGCGTGCGATAAGTGGCGTAGTTTTTTCGGCATAAGCCTGCCCTTGTGAATTTGTAAAGATCTCCTATCGCGCCCATCGACAAAAAAATTATATTATATTTTATGCAAAACACATACATATAGATAGGTACCTTAATACTGTAATATATGCTTCGAGGTAGTTTTGCTCTTCTGCTAACTGAACAAAAAAGTAGATGCACTGTCTACCATAGTAAACAGGAATACTATACACACGTCTTCGGCCACACATTGTACTATACAAATTCGTGGTCAAATAGGGTGGTAAACGTCTACTGCGGCGTGCAATTGATATTATATAATATTATTATTTTCTTCGCCTCGATATCGTATGTCTACATATTATCATGTGAACCGTTGCGAGCATATCCGATAGTCGATACCTATATCTAAACACACACGAGACGAATATTAACGGTCCGAAGCCGTTTGACGTGTTGCCAATGTGTAATATGTATAACATTATTATCTTATTTCACTCTTCGCACGCGGGCTGCGGGTATTTTTTTACTGTGCAGCGATGCGTAAATTACACGACAATTATTATTATAATATACCCCGTTCTTGGGTGACAAAAATAGTAAACGGGGTGATTCGCGTTTCCGAGTAAACTGCACGTCGTATACCTACAAGGCAGTTTTCTCGAATTTCACAACCGAAAATAAATCTCGGGTGCCCCCGCTGACGGTACGATTATTACAATATGATGATAATTTATATGCCAGCATAATAATAATAATAATATGCGCAGAGTAGGTTCCTAATATAGTCATCTACTCGTCTAATAGTCATTACGGCCTTATGCGGGACTTTTTTATGCTGGCAAACTGGAGGTCCTGCAGTTTGTGGATGTACGCGCGCAGCAGTGTTAACACGCGTATGGTCAATATTATGTTATTTGTGATGTGTATATTATAATGGGCAAGGTGGCAGTCTTGGTGATGCGGCGGTATATATAGACACGTTATACGGGTGTCTGTGGGATAGGGGTGGGGGAGGAAACGTGTACAAAAAAAATCTTAATCGACGTACGTTATACTTGTTATGTATATAATATAGTATTAGTTTATAATAGTCCTTAATATATACGATAATACGAGAGTTCGTGCCCGAAACGGATTGGCATCTCCGTATGTACGCGAGTACACGATATATATATATATATTATATGATAACTGCAGTGTTACACGTCATAATATATCTAAAGATCTTCACGTGTAGTCGGTTAACGAAACAATGCGAACGTCGTGCGGTCATCGATCGACTCAAATGACGAGTGCAATTTATTATATACCTAGGTACATGTGCAGGGAATCAGGCATAGGGCGCCGCCATAGATCGTGCCAGCAAAAAACGCACGTTATCATACCTACGATCGATAGACAGCTATCGTAAGAGACTATACACATTATAGGTACGTATATGATATATATAGACCATGAACTAAGATATAACTATAACTATATAACTATCTTAGTTCATGATATAGACATAATATTTTGTCTTTTTATTAAATGTCTACAAACGCCCTTATCATTGCAAAGGAGCGGCATTTTTTTTTTACTTTCCATTTACCGATCGATTTTTAGTCATAGAGGCACCCCTATATAATATACTATGATATTAGAAGCTTCAATTTTTTTCCCAAGCCAGCATGATATGATAATGAAAATTGGAAATATTAAACGGATAGCCACGGAAATATTATAAACATACGGAATGACTACAGTGCTACCCCAGTTATTTAAGGCGATTTTTTTGCGGATTTTGTTTTGTTCCTACTTCCTAAAACCTATTTATTGAGCGTTCAATATATTATGTATCCATCAAAATTTTTCGAAAACGTTTATGCTTCCTAGTACCTATAGCTATAATACGACATTAATCATGAAAAAAAAAACCTAAGAAATCTAAGGAATTGCGATGAAAAATAGTAAAAGTGTATTATTATTTATTTGAAATTGTAGCTATCGTTATGACTCAAAAAGTCACAAGATATACTTCGAACAGTGCAAGTGCAGACACGACACAAGAAATGTCAACAGAAAATTAAAATACCGTACATGTAAATGGATCACCACGTGCGTATTATATAATGTGTTGGGATATTATACGCATCGCGTGCCTCGCTGTATACATCATGGACTTTTGCGGCAGTCCTGCGCCTGTATTGTATTGTACTGTATTGTTTGCGGTCAATCGTGTAATATTCACCGTATAGTATGATGTAAACCGCCGCGAATCGCCAAAATCGTTATCTCGTCACGCGAAACCGCGTCGCGATTAATCGTTCCAAAACTTTTCGCCCAAGTTTTTCGTCATATATATATGTATATTGAGTACGTTGCTGTATTCTACAGTAATGCAGTGTAATGTGTGTGTTAATAATGTTTATACTATATATATATATATACGCTCGTATACATTTAAAATTGTATATATACATGTAATATACTATCGCGTTATGTATATTATATTTATATGTTCGTACCCGTCGCCGCCGCGCTCGCCTTATCGTCGGGGCCCATCACGGCCCATCATTCTTCATTATACCCCTTATACACGATAAAATTTTGAAAATAATTTGACTCTTTTTGAGCTGTTTACGGACATTGTCAGTTTTCAATTTTTTTAGTTTTTTTTTTCTATAAATATCAATAAAATTTTATTTGTTGGAGAAAAAAGCGTGAAAATTACATACAAGGCTCCTGATATATCGTTCTAATAGCAGTTGAAAAATATTAAAAATACATAGGCACAATTTTTTTTTACAAGCATTTAAAGTTCAAATTTTGACAAAATGTATCAAATTTAAAGTTTAATAATTTTTTTGTAGTTAAAAATTTATAAAATGTTCAACTTTTATAGCTAAGGATTGAAAATTTAAAACAAGGCTCCACGTAAATAGGTTATACATAAATTACTTTATTCACAGTAATATCATCAAATATACTTGGTAATATCATAGGATGACTGACCGTTTTCGCTCAGAATCGTTTTTCTTATACAATGATATTATATCAAAGTTATACCCAAGTTTTTCGTCTTATATATATATATATATTGAGTACGTTGCTGTATTCTACAGTAATGCAGTGTAATTTGTGTGTTAATAATGTTGATACTATATATATATACACTCGTATACATTTATGTACACTGTACAGTGCGTACAGGGAAAAAATGTATATAGACATGTAATACTATCGCGTTATGTATATTATATTTATATATTGTTCGTACCCGTCGCCTTATCGTCGGGGCCCATCACGGCTATTTCGTCGGGTTCTTCGGGCCCCCGGTCTACATATTCTTCATTATACCCCGTTGTGTGTGCACCGGAAATGTTATTCTGTTCGCGGACGAATCTCGTTTTAACCGGAAGGTATACCTATATTACAATAATATACATTATATTATATTATGCGGGGATAGGACGTGTACGCGTCACGAATAACGCGCATATACCTAGGTACGTAATTGTGTGTACATATTTCGCAGACACGCGAGTAACATATATACAATTTATCAGATTATGATATGTATTATGTTATACAGGGTGTATCGTACCGCCACCGACTTTACCCGTTTTCCCGAGGCAATTGCACGTAACGGATTTTTTTTTTGAAAACAGTTTTTTTTTCCCCAAAACCGTGCATCGTCGTGGCATAGTAATAATTGCTGTCTGCCTGCCAGTAATTGTGTACGGGCACCTCGACTATGTATACATATACGCTTTTGGAGAGTTTTAAACAGCATTGTGCACATTATTATATTATACTGCTGCAGTGTATTAATTAATTGAAAATTCAGTAGTCTAGTTCAGGATGTGATTTAGAGCAGTTTTTTCGTAATGTTATTTCTACCTATTATCTATACGACTAATGGTTTCCCATTTACCATGATATATTTTATGTTATAATACTATATATTACGTTGAAAAAACTGCAATAAAATATTCGCTCTATATCATGAACAGGGGTCCGGCTACTGACTTGCACTATCCTGCCAGCGATTAATTAACATTTATATTATGTTATTGTGTTACCTATTATACCGGGCGATCCATTTAACGTAAGACACTGATTATTTTGAATACTATTTAAGATCATCAAATTTTTTTTTTTACATATTTTTAAATTATCAAAAAAACAACATCTTTTTAAGAAACATATTTTTCTCTATTTTTTATCGTTATATTTTTTAAATTTATGGGGTGGAAACGTGCATTTATGATTCCTTATTCCAATGCAGAATATTTTGTGGGGTACTTCGATCAATAAAAATACTTATGACTAATAAATACTACTTGTTCAATATTTGATTTTTGTAGATAAAATACTCCGAATAATATCAATATTATTAATATTACTCAGAATATGAAATTGAAAATGTATGTTGTAATATTCAAATGAGTAAAAATTTACAAAAATGATTATAATTTTATCCCAAAAATGCTGTTTTCTAACAACTTAAAATATTTTTTATTTATTTATTGATAGAAACGCCTGCGAGGGCAGAGAGTAAAGTACATACAACATAGGTAAGGAATAAAATATTATAGAAATAAACTAAAAAACAACTATAATCAGAGAAAAAAATCGAAGTCAGATGGATTTTGGTGTCTATAATGTAACATTTTATCGATGTGGCTATGAAAATTAAATGTACACAATTATGTAAAATAAGTTTTGTGTTTTCTAAAATAATCAGTGTTTCACGTTAAATGAATCACTCCGTATATAAGCTAGGTACCTACGTACTATACCAATGCGCACTTTTAAATATGTACAAGTTATGGTCCATATGATCATTTATACACATCGAGCTACCAAACGTTCATATATAAATAATACGAACACAGAAAAACTTGTGATTTATATTAGGCATGTGGTTTGTGTGCAGAGTTCGGATCGGTGTACATTTCACACAATAATAATATCGTTGTAAAATTACTATTTTGCGCGTTCGGGCGTGAAATATCGTCAAACCGTGTTTGCATTAGAATATTGTCCATCTGACCGTATGATTCGTTTTTACGAACGGCGCACTTGCCGCAAATATAATATATAATATTCTAAACGGGCGGATATGAAATTTAAAAAAAAAAAAAAAACATGTGAATCATCTTTCGTATATTTTTTTTATTTTGTTAAAGTTATTTGCAAGTTACATACAGAACAATAATAGTACAGTGAGTAAATTTCATATTAATGGTTAGTGACCGAAGGTTAGTATTTATGGCCAGGCACTCAGCAGTGCAACCCGATCTGATACATTTTAGGTATTATTATTTTTATCCTAGTAGGTCTCTAGACTATTGTCTTTTGATTCTTCTACGTACATTATATCGGGAAGTGAGATGGATAATGATCGTTGTATTATTAATGATTCATGTTTAAGTTTTTTTAATTCATATGCAATTTAAAGCCATATTATTTTGCTAATTGACTGAGGGCAGGAATTTGTGGTTGTGTATGAAGATATTTCTTTGTGAAATACCAAGGATAAGACGTTTATAGTCGTAAGCAGATGGATTGAAACGCCTGAAACGTTTTGGTATTAGACAGGGATTTGCCGATCCCCATAACCGTGTATGTCCAAACTGGTCAAATTATTGACTTGTATTATATGATAAGTTTATTGGGTAGGAAGAGCTTGGATTTCAAGATTGGTCTTTAGATGTGAAATCTAGGGTTACAAAACTGTTTCACGCTTATGTTTTATGAGTGGGCTCCAGGTTAAGCGTTTATCTAGGGTTAGACCTTGTATATATATTTTAAAAATATAAAAGAAGACTTTTTTAAATTCCTATTCTGTAGTGAAACACCGATCTATAATATTTTTTCCTTATTATTGTTATTAAATAATAAAACTCAAAGACGAACTTAATACATCGCGTGATCACTATAAAAAAAAAAACAACTCGATTACGAACAATATCATAGATGTCGTGAAGTCAAGCGCGCCAATTGAACTAATGTCGTCGTGTCTGGAACGTATTCCTAAAACGATGACGACACGGATACGATTAATTATTGACGCGACCGTAGTTGAACAAAATGGTTTATTGTCTATTTCATCGTGCAGAATACTGTGCGCTACGTCGCTACTGTATAATATGTTCATAGAATAATAGACATTCGCACGAGTATAATGTGATAATTATAAAACTATACCGTTTTTAGTCCGAAAACAATGACATTTTTCAAATCTCGAAGGTAAACGGCGAACAAAATATAATGTAATATTACCGCAAATCAATCATAATATATCGCTATCGTCGTTATAAGTCGGTTTACATGGCAAAAGATGTTTTCGCTGGAGCAGTGAGCGCACGATTACTAACGGCTGTGCATCCGGTGGATTCTAAGGATCCATATATACGACCAGGATGTGAGATTATCGTCGTTGTGTGTGTGTGACGAGAAGAATATTTCTGGGCTCAAACTCCCTGCGAATAATGATAATAAATAATAATAATATAAATAAAGGGTGCGATGGCGGCGGTTGACGTTTGACAAATTTCGCGAAACGAAGAAACCGGTAGATACGATGGAGGGATGGGAGAAAAAAAAACCCCAAAAAAAAGGTAATATCGTCGTACAAAGCCCGCTCAGTCGGGGCGCCGATGTGTCTTTTTTTTGTCTTGTTTGTATATTTTTTTTTTTTTTATTAATGAAATTTCAATTGACCGTTTTTACACCACGCGCACGCATCATGATATATATATATATACCACTACCCGTGTTACCCGCAGGTAAGTGGAGTGCGCCCGTAAATCACTGTGCGGTTTTTTTTTTCAATAACCATTGTCAGGCCCGTAGGGACACGGACCGATAGTCAATAATAATCCCCAGTTTTCGGTAAAATAAACACACACACACACTGCACCCGATATATAATATCATAATAATAATAATAATAATAATATTAACAACAACAGCAGTTGTAGCAGCAACAACAATAATGACCCGGACGATAACAAAAGGGGTGCACGACACGTATATAATATAATATATAGGTAGTAATGATATTATATAGGTGTATTATGTGCATTGGGCTTATAAGTTTTTGTGGTATTTTTACACCTCGTTTTTACCCTCGTCACCACCACCACCGCCGCCGCAGTTGATTCGCGTGTTTGCAATCCAAACATTGAGATGTCATTTCGTTATTATTATTATCCCCGGTAAAGTCGATACCATTATTTACGTGCACATTTTAACCGGCCGAAATACACGTGAGTTATTATACGTATCAGTATATCGCAAACACACACACACACACACACACACACAGTTGATCCTTTTTTTCATGTACCTAGGAACATGATAATATACTAGTTGGAGTTTAAAATGGAGTAATTTTGAAAACTTTTTTTGGAAAAACTGTTACGTTGACCGAGTCACAGATGTTATTGACCGGAGTACTATTATAATGGGCATTATCTAGTCCTTTAGGTAAACAGTATACTCACAGTATTTAGGAGACCAGAGAGTGTTGCCGGTGTTGGTGGCAGTACGATTCAAAGTCGAATAATGGTTTTTGAATATTATTTACCATATAAAACACAATATTTAGCTTGTTAAGGCGTAGTCCTCATCCGAATATATTTTACTTACCTATACTGATATTTATTTTTACTAGTCATGAATCTCAACCGTAAAATGCAATACCACGGTGCACGAAATACGTATATTATTAAGATGAAATTGTATTTTTTCATTGTATAATAATATATTAAATATATATATATATATATATAGGTTTTATTCATAATAAAATAAAAACTCCAATTGAATTTACTAACAAATATATTATAACATGTATATATTATACGCGACTAACACCTTTGTATTCGACAGCATTTTGTTGTTAATAATATTTTAAAAATAAAATTTGATTTTGAGAAACGTCATTTCTACTTTTTTTTTTAAAAGGATTTCTTCTCTCGCCTCAAATACATTTTCTTGTATAGAAAAATATAAAATACTTCTCTCCCGAATTCGGAGGAGGAAATGCGATTTTCCTTTCTTCCTCTCGTTCGCTGTACACAATTATATTACGTGCATATATCTATGCATTATAACGACCATAAAAACCATTTAACTGTGCAGAAACGGTCGGCGGGTGGTACGGCGGCGGAGGAGATATTATTGTTTTTTATTTTTCCGTTCACGCTTCTTAACACACACACACATACACCTATATTATATCAAATTTGAAATTAAACTATACATAATATGTGTCAGTGTTTCTGCGACGGAGACGACGACGACGGTGTTTCGTTCAATATTTCGACGCGAATTGACATGCGAACGTTCCGATTTTGTTAATACCGCTGTCAACCCGTCGTCGGAGCTGTAGTAATTTAATCGAAAACGTCTATATATACTATAAATAATAAACAGCTGAGCTTTCTCCGTCTCAGTAACTTGCCGGTTTACCCCGTGCTTCTATAATAATATATTGTAATACGCGGGGCCGCTGAATAAAAATCCCGTCAAAAGGGGTACGTCAGCGAGCATGGGGTGGACCGCGTAAGGGACGGGCTTAGGGGTGGGGAGTGAGTTGATGGATGTATAGATGAAAGCGTGATGTGGACGTATAATATGCAGGTACATAATATTATAATATTTTGGATGGGACGGCGGCGTAGTAGTCGACTCACTTTTAACCGAAGAAAATCATAAATCCATACACAGCTGTCGTGTGCTGTGCAAAAGCGGCGCCGACCAATGGAAAAATGTTGACGTTAAGTGAGGGAAAAAATGGTTATAAAAAAATGTACAGTAGGGCGAAAATGTCTAACTGTATATCCGCACACGTTTGTGAAATAGAACGTGAGAATACATTCTAATCGTTACTACATTGATTTCTTATATATATTATGATGTGTGTGGTGCAGTATCTACACCACGCGTGGTAACAGATCTATATAATACAGCTGATTTTCGTAAAAGAAATAAAACACCAAACTTTTAAGTCCGTTCGTTTGGGGAGCACGGGAACTTAGACGTCATAATATAATATTTTGGATGGGACGGCGGCGGAGAAGTCGACTGACTTTTAACCGAAGAAAATCATAATTCCATACACAGCTGCCGTGTGCCGTGCAAAAGCGGCGCCGACCAATAGAAAAACGTCGATGAGAAAAAAAATGGTTATAAAAAAATGTACGTAGGGTGAAAATGTCAAACTGTATATCCGCACACGTTTGCGAAATAGAACGAGAGAATACATTCTACTCGTTACTATATCGATGTCTTATGTATATTATGACGTGTGTGGTGCAGTGTCTACACCGCGCGTGGTAACAGCTCTATGCAGCTGGTTCTCGTAAAAAAAAAAAACCAAACTTTTAAGTCCGTTCGTATGGGGACGTAGACGTATAATATAAATAGTTTATCATCTATTATATAAACGCGGGGATGTCGTTTTCTCCCGAAACGTTATCGGTTGTGAAGTATTTCGATTTTTTTTTCTCTTTTCCTTTGCGACGTGTCATATACCAGTATACCACACTATAATACGAGCACATTATTATATTAGTGGCGAAGCCGTGCACAAACCGCGCCGTTGTTGTTATATTATATTATAAACATGTGCGAGTGTGTGTGGGTGCACGTTTATTCCCTCTCGAAACGCCTGTATTATACACCGTGATCGACAGGCACGAGTGTCGAGGAAGCCATCGACGACTAATACGAGTTCAAAACCCGAGTGTGTTGTACATATCATACCGCGTTACATTATGTTATATACCGCGCCAATTATGCCGGTTTTATCCAAAACCGTGCGAGGAAGGGGTGAGTGTCGTGGTATCCCGTTAGAAGTTATATTATCAAGTTTGTCGATAAAGTTCACACTATACGCTGAGACACCGGGGCGCCAAGTCGTGTTACCTATAATATATTTGATACCTAGGTAAAAAAAAATAATGCGTTACCTATAAAGTTGAATAATATATTATTTAACTCTACACGAAACGCGCGGGCGTGTAGTAATAGAACCCCGCTTAAATCAAAAACTTTCGAGTGTTCGGTCGCGAACTTTGATCAAACACCATTTATTCCATCTATATACGTCATTTCCAGAGACGTGTTACCCAAGCGAACATATCATATATATATATAGGTATTGTCAAATGCCAGTTTCAGAGGACTTCGTATAACTGCGTGAACGACGTGATTTTGATGTTGAAATAATAATAGCTATTGCTGTTTGTCGTTTTCACGATTTTTTACATATACATTGTGACTTGGACATGGCTTTTATGGTTGGATAGTCCATCCGAAATTCGTTGGTTGATTTTTTTTTACACACTTGACGATTTTATTAAAGTACTGTAAGCCGATCTATGTCATACTTCATCTTTGAAATATATCAGATAGTATTGGCACCAGTTCAAGATTACCAAATATTCGGTACAAACGCGCTCAACGATCCCTAAAACAGCTATATTTTTAATAAACGACAGTAAAAAGATAATACACAAAGAACCCGAAGGATATTGTGTTACAACACAATATAGTCGACTCCATTCATATATTAATCAATTGCGCAGCTATAGGACAGACTACGTATAAATATGCGGATCCCGATAAACTTACTAGTTTTCACCCAAATACCTGTAGGTAGATTCATTTTGGAGTAAGGTAGGAAGATGTTCCGTCCAGTAATATTGGTGCCCATATAGTATATAATCTCATTCCCAGTAAATCTTAAATTTGACTTTGTTTTCAATTTTACCTAATAATTTTTGTAGGACTTGTACGATTTGTTATGTCACGTGGCAAAATCATCGATAGTATCATACTATCATCAACAGTGTTGTTAACGTTTCTTTTATTTCATAATCCGAAAACATTTCCGAGAAGAACAAAATAATTATAATATTTACGTTCCCGTTATTAAAAATAAGGTATTAATTCACGTTCCTATTCCTTTAAAAATAATTTTTTGTATCTTCTATTTTCTTTGGCCATATACAATATTTCTTAAATCTAAAAATGATAGATTTTTTTAAATGATAAATAACTTTTAGTTTTTTTGTACTTGAGCAGTATAACTAAAAAATAAAAAATAAGATTTTAATAAATAATTTTCGTACCTATATAATATTATTATTTTTATTATGTTAAAAAATCAAGACACATTTAGATTAACAACATTTACAAAAATAACAAAAATCTTGTTGCCATGTGTATAATTGTTTGGAAAATCTATAATTTGTGTCTGTGTTACAGTGATCACTAACCAGTATTCATTTGTGGCTATACCCCAGTTCTCCCAGAGTGATAAGAGAGGTTATACAGCGGTTACCCTTGAGGTAATGTTGCATAGCAATTCGGGGGGGATATTTTCGATTTTTTTGCGATCATTTGTTGCGAACAGTACGAATAACTTTAGGTTATCTGTGGTTTCGATGATATAATTCACCTCTGGAAATGTATATTTTATTTTTGATCTAATCCACATGAAATGTTGTTTACACGTTTGATGATAATTGCTTATGGTTATATATTCGTATGACAATAATATTGCATTGTTTGTTTTATTTACAGATAATTCATATGACTCGTCAAAATCGTGAGAGAGTGACGCGATAGTGACCTGTACCGGCACTTGGTATAAATCACGGCCAAAGACCCAATAAGCGGTTACTCAGACTTGCCGAGGACTATATAATATGTTACAGGTCCATAAATAAGGAAAACTGCATAAAGGTCATATAATATATTATACCACCGAGCGTTAGTATTCTATCTAGTAATGAAAATAATATAACCACTTATTAAATATATTCTGGGAGTTTATTTTTATTTTTAATTTCATTTTCCACTCCTTCGTTATATTATATTGAAATACAAAAAACAAATCTACTCAATAAATCTACAAAATCGCCCGTTTCAACTCGATCGTGGACGACACCGCGGGGCTGCTACTTCGCCGACGTCCTAGCTCCACGACGAATGCATATACTTCGGACGTGTTCGAGCCAAGAAAAGTGGAAGCGATCGTACTGTACTTGCGGTCGGCCGGTCATCCAAACTGCGCAGTATTAGCGCAGGGGCTGATCAAGTGCTGCGTGGATATTAAGAACCAATTGAAAATCGTTGACGGTCTATACCCACATACAAATGGCGTGCATCCATGTCCATGTGGCGGAGTATTACCATACCTACGTCATAGATAGGGTGGGCCACCCTGTTTTCGTATGTTATGTACACGCACCAGCCTGTACATATTACAATATGCAGAATGAGAGTAAAAATAATAATAATATACGATCAATTGTGTTCTCGCGCTTTCTAGGTCGAACCGCAAATACGACGGCGGAGGAATAATATGTATATAATATTATATAATATAGGTGGTGTTATAATATGTACGACGGAGAGTTTCTCCGGAAGTTCGGGAAAAACCCCGCGGCGCTAGACTTTGCCGACTTTGAAGTGGAACCATTGTACACTGGAGACGGGTATTGGCCTTGAGGTGCAGACTAACAATGGTCGAAAAAAAAAAAATAATAATAATAATAATAATAATAATCATAGTACGCGCTCGCACACACACACACACACATAGCTGATACCCACACGCACACACATCGCTATTTCGAGGGAAGTGCTGCGACCTGGAGTGGAAACTCGTTCGGTGCGCCGTGACAATGTGACCGATTTTCGAGAGGAAAATAACACTGGCGGATACGTTTTTTTTTTCTCGAGTGCGTGAATATATATTATTATACTTACGCGTACACACGTCTCGGACAAGAGCCCCCATTATAGACGCGAACGCGGTATCACATTATACGCTGCGTGCCTGGGACGAGGGCGCAGGAGGAAAATAAAGAGTTTTCGAGAGCACATTTTTGACGAGTCCGCCGACTATATATTATTATTATGTACGTGTACACAACGAGAAATTGCCGAGCTTATTCAAATTCGCGAAACGAAAATGGTAATACGGTTATGAGCTCGGGGAAAGGTATAAAAAATATATTATAATCTACACTCGCGGTATGTATACGGAGGTGTATGTATATGTATAACTGTACTGCACTGCAAGCGTGGAAAGTGGGGCGCGAAAAAAAATAAATAAACAAACGGAATGTGAAAAAAGTAAAACGATGGAAAAACAAAGTTTTTAAATCTAAAAACGACACGTGCGGGGTGGCTCGTGTGCATATATATATAGGTTCGGCATAGTACTCGGTGGTGGCGGTCTTTGCTGGGGTGTGTGTGTGTGTGTGTGCTCGTCGGCTAAGGAACTCGCGAAGATTCTCCTTCACTCACACAAACACACACACACACACTATATACGACTCTGGCTCACGCGGGGGCAGGTTCGAACAACTTGTCTGAATAATTCAATAATCCGTTTAAGGGGTCTCGATGGGCGGTGTAGTCGCGCGGCTCGCGCTAACCTCATACCTTTTATATATATGTCTACACGGGCCCCGGTGGGGGTGTGCTGTGTACGAGAGGGCGCGCGCGCGCGATCGCGAGTGTGGGTGTGTGGGTGCGTGTGTATGTGTGTACTACGGGTCGGTATAAGTGAGCGTGCAGTTGGATGGGGATGGGGTGAGTCGAGAAGAAAATTGAATTTCGCGGAAATAATAAGAATACTCCTCACCGCCACGGACGTCTTATACACACACACACACACACACATATATATATAAAGTGCTTTGGCAGGTCGCCTGACGTCACTAGGGCGGGTTTTATACACACACACACATACACACACACACACACACACACACACATAATATAAGCGTATATAAAAGTACCCAGACGAGGCGACGAGGAGAATGCAATTACGTCTCCTTCTCCTAGATCCCCGTATATCTGTGTGGGTGCGTGCGTGTGAGTGCGCCCGACGGACAGCTATATACTATACACTTATATATTATTATATACTTCACCGTACATTTTCGTATACCTATGTATATAAGATGGTAGGTGAGGTATACGACTCACCCCGAATCCGTCGTATCTATACCTAACCTACAATACCTAACGTCGCTCGTGTTTTTTTTTACCCGATAGCGTGTATATATAGGTATGTTTTTTCCCCGTCGTTGTATGAAACCCTTTTCGGGTTCTCGCCGTCTCCCGCCCTCGTGGTGCCACAACAATTATGGAGCGAAGGGAATGGGTTGGATTACCTATAACATTACATATTATGGTATACGGTTTGAGCGCATAATACACTGCACCTATATAAAAAATATCGAGGAAGTGCCTTTTACTCTGTGCGTATAATGCGATACAGCGTGACGGCGACGGTAAAGCGATCTCGAGAAGTTTTAACAATAAATTACGATAATCTGATATATTGTACGCCATGAGGTACGTCATTGTTAGTGTACACTATGTTTTTAATGTTATGTATGATTGACTACGGTTTTTAAAGTACGAACAATTTATATAATATTAGATTTTTCTAAACGCCGGTTAAAATACACCCCAAACTATAGAACAATAAATATAATATTTGTTCAAATTAATAATTAATAAGTTTGTTAAAAAAAATAATAACAATAAATCAGTGTACGATCGAACGATTACAACAATTATTATAGGCAGGTACATATTAATTAGTTTGTAGGATGTACCTACAGTATTATTGTAATACTACTAATTTATGTTACTATGGTTATAAAATATTATCTTGGGCGTACCAATCACGAGGATTTGATGTTTTGTACATCGAAAGTTAAATCTAATAATATAATACCTATACGTTCAATCTTCGTGAATATATATTAATCATTACTTCTACAATTTCCACGTATAATTTGATATCGTTTAGAAAAAAAAAATCAAAAAAATATGGTAAAAGTTGGGTATATACTTACCCACAATATAAATATATTTGAATTTTATTAGTTTTAAAAGTAGTGAGTTTTTAAGTAATTTGATATTACTTTAACAACTTTAGTTGTAAAACGTGTAGCCAAACGTTTAAAACTGTACGAATAACTTTGTGTTATTGTTTTAATAATGCAGTTGCCAGTTTGGTTGATATTTTATATCAGAATAATTATTAGATTTAATATGTTTTGTAACAACTTTTAAGTCGGACGAAATGAGGAGATTTAAAGTTTTAACAACAAAAATTGAATGTTCAGAAAAAAATAACGTATTTAAATACACTTTATTTACACTTCGGTAGCAGTATTTAACGATTGGTAATTGTATTTACTTTTGTACATAAATAATACTAAACGTTGATAAACGGTAGTAAATCTGATTACGAAACAAATCTACTAACCACTGTTCTGCAGTCTGATGAAAATAATGAAAGTGGGGTGCCCTAAATATTTTCTGGTGCAGCCGCCAACGACATACAATACTACAACAAATATTTATAATATAATACAATAACTTATTATCCAGACTCTGCTGTGTCACGAAGACGAACCTTTGAATAATTATATTATAATATTCCGTGCACCTTATAATTTTATGTTTTATGTGGTTCAAGGTAAATTTTAAATTTTTGTTCACAATTTACAATATGATAATAGTCTCTTGCAGAAATTCTTAAATTTAGTAAACTTTCTCCGTATCCTTTCTGTCGTATTGATGTTCTCATGTGTCGCTGTAAGATTTACTGTATTCATACCTTATTCATTTATTTGAAATTTAAATATATATATTTGACGGGTATAATGTATAGGTAATAGACATAATACATAGGCAGATAGAATAGAGATACATAACGAAATAACCAAAATTGTTTTAATTACACAGTTTAGATAAGAAGAATAGTTTAGATTAAGAATTAGAATGTATAGTGTAAAAGGTACGAATGTATCAATTAAAAAAAGTCAGAAAAATTAATTTCGTTTTAGAGGGATGACAAAATATTGACAGGTGAACATGTCATATTATGGTTTCGGGAATTATTATGTAAGTACAAAAAAAGTCTTTATTTCACATACTATGATTCTTCATTTTAAAGGTAAGTAATATTACTTAAGTAGGAAATAAGGAAAAGTCATCCACATTGTTATAAGGTAAGTAATTCGATTAGAAATCTAATTTGGGATAAAAGTTTTATTAAGGTATTTTACATTTAAATAATAATTGAGAATATCTTTAAAACGTTAAAGCCGTCTACTTCAAAGAACACATAATAGTATTATCAACTATCATGTACCTATGGTTTCGAGTTTTCGACTGTAAGTTGTGTTCGAATCAAACACAATAAGAACTTTTTAATTTGTTAACGATTCGCTAAACGTTTGCGCGTTTAAAAGTAACCCTTTTCGAAATTAATTTCCGGCAATTAAGTCATACTTTATTTCGGTCCAATTATAAATTTGATATTGTTCGTGGGTACCTATATTATTATTTATTAGGATAATTATTTCGACGCGTCTGTTGTAAAATAAAAATCACACAGTAGAGCGTATAGGTACTCGCAGTTATGGTTTCATATACGGTATGGAGGAAAACGTAATATTATAATCGTTCTAGTTAAAACAATACCATTTTAATGTGCGTGTACCTACGAAAAGCCGACGGTTTTATAATTAAGCGCTGTTTAACATATTTTAAAATTCAAACCGCTCGTTGTTCCGCTGCAGGTCGTGTTCTGTTGCTCGTCATATTTTTTTTTAATCGTTCGGCGTGCATAATATTTAGGTAGGTACCTATACGGTTTTGGAGCACATATGATAATAACTATTATTATTATAACGCGCGGCGGCGGTGAATTGGAATAATAATAATAATAATAATAATAAATTCGTTTCGGTGCACACTCCGACGTCCTGTTTGGATATGTATAATATATATATATGTATTATATTTTATTAAAAACAAAGGTAAACCGTGCGGTCGTTCGTATATCGGTGCGACGGGAGTTCGTTACGATATAATAATAATATACGAATCGCATTTACATACATATGCGGACGGTATAACAACAATATAATATATGACGAACGAGAGTAATGCGATACGCGTGGCGATTATTTTTTTTACCTCCATGTACAATACAATATTATTATTATCTCAGATTATATAATGTGCGAGTATTTATTTTTTTTTGCGATTTTTCTACTCGCGATAACGGATCGCCGAAACGTACAACTATCCATGGAGCGGTTTCGATGTCGTCAAAAGTTATCAGCGCACTCGTATGCAGGATAATATTATTATTTTATAATATGAAATATTCACGCACGCATATACATATAGTATATTACAATGATATGGCGTAAGTACGCGGTTTGAATCGAGCGTGGAAAAAATAAATAAGAACGATAAATCGCGCGTACGGCGCAGTGCATATTCCGTAGGAAATGTTTTTCGCTTAGCGAATTAATGATTCGATTTAAAAGGACGAGAAGTACAGAGACAAAAAAAAAAAAAAAAACGTTAAGCCTCAGTCATTGAAATATATCAGTTGTAGCTGCAGCAGGAGTGTACGCCGAGAAACACCGCTCCCGCGATTTTATGCCCTTCGCCTCTGCAGCCAGCCGGATCATTATACGCGTTTTACTCTCCCTCGTCGTCATCATCGTCGTCGTCGTTCACTACCCCAATTTACTTTGTATTAAAGACAATCCTTAAGTATCCAAAATAATAATATACGCGTGCGTTCGGTTTAGCGTTTGATCCCGACATGTATTGTATTATATTATTATGATTATTGTCGTACGCCACGTCGGTGATAATAATAACGACGACGACGACGACGACGACAAACTATGAGGGTACGTTTTACTATATTGGCAGCACCACTAGGCGAGCCGCGTGTAATATTTTAGAGTCTTTAAAACATAAATTATATGGTCTAGAAACGATGGTATTTTTTCGCGCACGAGTTATACCGACTGTGACACGCACGTACACGTTTATATGTCATACACGCGCGCCAGTAGACGACATCACCGAAAACGTATATTATTATTATACGCACAGTGTAGTAAGGAGATCCTTTTGGCGTGAAAAAAAAAATAAAACTCCCGAGAGATCGGTAAGTGGGGGGGAGGGGGAGGGGAGGGAGTAGGGATGGGAGGGAGTAGGGATGGGTGAGAGGGACTTCGAGGGGGGGTGGTGGTGGTGGTGGAAGGGGAGAAAAACCCTGGGAAATATTGAACAATCAATTTCACGGAAGGGTGCACCGGGCGGCGAACGGGTCGCGCGTGGTGGCGGATCGACGGTAGAGGTTGCGGCCGGGAGGGAGGGTATGGGACGTAACGGAAAAGGAATTTTTGTGTGTGTGCGCGCGCGCCCGCGCTTAGGTCGAACACGGTATATATACATGCATATAGGTGGGTGGCGGGGGTGGTGGTGGCGTGGGTGAATGCGCGCGCGATTTCTTATTATCACACAAACACACACACATAAGCACTCTCTCTCGTACCCATCGTTTTCTCTTTCTCTCTGTCGCGCTCCAGAGAACTTCTCGCCCGCCGCCGCCGTCAGAGGGGTTGCCAAAGTCTATACTCGCGACAGACCGCGCAAGCGTGTGTGTGTGTGTGTGGGTGCGCGCGCGGGTGCACATATATATTTGCGTATACTCACATATACACGAGGCGAGTGTGGGTGTGTGTGCGTCAGCGGGCGGGCGGGCGGCGCCATCTTTGTGTCTTTTTATCGATTTACGCGCGCGGGAGACGACGGGTCACCGCCGGAGCGCGTGGGCGTGGTGCCCGGGTGGCGGCGAAAGTGTGCTCACTCGCGCAGAACTCGTGTGTGTGTGTGTGTGTCTGCAGCGGGGGATGAAAACTCGCGCGAAGGGTGTATGCGAATAACGTCTGTGGTACATGTACACTTACAATGTGTAGGGTATATGGTGTGTATCATACACTTTCTCGCAAGTACCTATACGATGAGACGTCTATACAGAGTGCTGTAGTAAACGCCAAGACTCGTGGTGTCCACGAATCCCCTCATGTCGCGATGTCGTAGCAGCTGACCCTCATCGGCTGACCGTAAAATACGCTGTTGGCCGCGGTGAATTCCCGCCGAACGACGCGACGTAGTGGAAGCCCCGAAATGGTATGAGAGGATACGCGGCCGAAACGAAATAATATTTAGGTATATTGTTATGTAATACAAGCGCGAACGGTTTCCGTGTAAATCGATAACGCGACATTCTTTTGTGGGTGCTCTTTTTCCACACACCGATTGGGGAGACGACAATATACAGTAAGAGACTTTAAGTCGGTCCTCCGCACGCGACCGCTTCTATGCGTATTATATATTATATTACGCGCTGCATCATCGAAATATAATATAACTAATATCACATTTGTCGTGTAATGGTCGTTGTCCCAGAGGTGCGTTTATGCATATGACGTCGAATCGTTGTCGTCTTTCTTCTACGGAGACGATCCACATCGCGATTGTCTAGATTTATCCGACGCGGCTAATATAATAATACGTCACCGCCGCCGCGCCGCTGCAGCTGTTGCGCCGCTCCGAGAGGGACAAAATCTAAATAGGTCGTCCGACAATTATAACGTAAACGTCCGAGTTCTCGGGGTGGCGTGAGTGCGCGGAGGCGGTTAGGATACCTGTTGCCGCTTAAGTTTTCTCGGGCGCGCGCGCCATTCGTTTTAATTTGGTCTGACCCGCCGCACCACCACCGACTCCACCCGCCCTCGACTTACTGCAGGTCTGAGAGTCGATTTTCTCCCCTAATTATTCGCCTCTTCTCCGCGGTCGTTGTCGTCTTCGTTTTCGTCGTCGTCTGCGTTATTAAAACGCACGTTATACCGGTCGTCGTCGGCGGTGGAGGGTGGTGGGGCGAAAGAGTGAGAAAGAGTGAGAGAGAACGGGGAAGAATCAATTAGAGAGACTGCGTTTATATATATATAAACACGCCGACCCTACCCCACTGCAGCGACGACGGCCGCCGACTCTCACCCCCTCGCCCTGGCAATGAGTAGACGCGGCATCGGTGGCGGCCAAGACGCATTTAATTATCTCGGGGCGGAAAATGTTGGCCAAGGTCGCGATCGTCACCGCTACGCCGCGGGTTAACGAACTTGCAGCCGCCCCGTCCCTTTCTCTTCTTAATAACCGTGTCAGCCGACCGTCCTTGTATACATAATATATAGGTCGCTAGGACGCTGCTAATTCGAGCACACCACCACACCGATGACACCGCCTTTGATTTCACTATCGCCTTTCAGCCCGTCATCGACACTAGGTCGAACGCGCGTATAGATGGCTGCTTTGTAAGCGATTAAGGGAGGGGGCGAGGGGGGGGGGGAGGGACAGACCGAATAGATCATTTCGCCGACTATACCGGAAATCGGTATACAATACTTACGCGTATAATATAGTTATATTCTCATATACGTAAGACGCATACATTTATAATATAACATAGAGTAATATGCGTAAGTCCACCGGGGAGGGCGTGTCTTGTCGCGAGTTTTCCTCGCGCCTTTATAGGTGGTATGAGCCGCGTACCCGCTGTATTCGCGGAATAATAAAATACTCGCACTAAACCTATATACATGTGTGTATTATACGTGTGTGGTGTGCGTACAATGTACGTGTATAATATATTATGGTTTTTCGAAGGGTTGTCGGTGTCGACTATACGGTGGTGGTGGTGGTGGTGGTGGTGGTGTAGGCGGAGACTGCTGCACTGCACACGCATTTATATATTATTATATATATCTGTGTACAGACAGTCGCGATGAGTACGCTATATAATGTGTGTATACCTATATATGTATTTACGAGCAGGGTGTATAAAAGCGGCACCTGCGGTCGGTAAAAAAAGGAGAGAAAAACGGATTTCCACGTATATAATATAATATTCTCGCCCGTTTTCCACCACCACCGACCTGCACCCACGCAGTCCGCCGCCGTACATAATATTACATTCCCTAACCCCCGCGTATAGGGCGTGGGCGCCGTAGTGTTTATTTTGTATTCATATAAATACATAGAGATATGGCAAGTAATATATGTTATATATTATATTATATTAAAATCTACTGTTCATCTTTTTATTTATCTTAGATGAAAATTTCAGTTACCTATATTTTGTGTTCGAAAACCATTGTAATGTAATTTAATAGAAAATATAATATAATACTACTGTTACATAGTATGAATAAATTCCAAGTAGTCATAAAATATAAAATAAAGGTAATCTTGGTAGTCAGTGTTAATTATCCATAATTTATTGTTGGCTGTGGCGGTAGAAAATTTATATAATAATAGAATTAATATGTCATAAAAAATTCATTATAGCGTATTTCTGCGTATACAGCTGTTGTAGACGAATTAATCTATATACATAATATATATCGAACGGTTTGAGGTCGGCGTATGAATCGGTAGATATTTTGTACCTAGTGTTGTAATAACAGTGGCGTGTGATCATGACGTATACCTACCATTCATATACATATTATAATTACTCGATAAATTGATAAATAATGTAAATAAATAAATAGATATATAGCTGCGGCGTTGTAGAAGGATCGCATGTTGTGTAAATCATTTCGAAAATAAAAGAGGAAAATTACCGTAAACAGCATATATGCTGACAAAAAATGTTACCCCCTCTCGAATAAGTTATTGGGGGCAACACTCACGGTCCTTACAAAACATAAACTTTAGGTTACTACTTAATATTATAACTTCCCTGCATGACGAGCAAACAATTTTCTTTCATGAAATTGTTTTCGTAGAATAGTGTGGCTGTTGCATAGATCACTGAATAGTGTATAGTGCATATAGTGCATTACGTTTGCCGTGATCGATGAACGCAGATTAGCAGAGGCGTGACAAAAAATAGTATGTGTGGCTCTTGCGGGAAGGCAATTTCAGTCTTTAGTGAGATGCAGCCCTTGACTGCAGCTCGCTATACACACGTCGACGGCGACATAAATTGCTCAGTTCCAGCTCTTGCCACACAATATACTACTTCAAAGACGTTATATACCTATTGTTAATATTATATTATTATGACGTATAAACTCTATGTCTAGTATAAAATTGATATTATACTGTATTGGCTAGTATTGTTTATTGTTGACGACGACTACGGGCTACAGTAATATACATAAATAACAAAATATGAAATTGATAAGTATATGTTATAATTAGGGCCCGGATTTCAATGCAAAGTGCATATTTTTTTGGTTGATCATACACAATGCTTTCTAAGTACATAATTCGTTTCATGTAACGAGAGTTTGAATGATACTAATTTTATTTTGTATTTTTTTGCATATTTCGAAGTCGTTTCATTTTTAGAGCATTTTTAGCATTATTGGGTTAATTTGTTGGTTTTTAATGCATATTTATTCAATATAGATATAAAATTTAGCATATTCAAAATATTATCTAAAGATAAATTATTTTCTTGATATTTAAGAAGGTTTATTGGGTTTTTACATACACATTGTCAAATTTTTTTCGATACAGTTTTTTTTTTCAATGCAATGCTCAAAGTTTAGTTAGTACAATATAGGCTTACTTAGAATGTTAATTTTACATACATTTTAATATATATTTTGGTATGTTTAGCATGAATAATATTTCCCCAAAAACGGCCAAAACATATTCGTGTCAACATCATAGCAGTCAATATTTCAAATGTTCAATTTTTTTAATAAAATAATAAATTAATAAATAACAATTTTGGCTATTTTTTAGAGCATATTTGTATGGTTATAAGTGCATTTAAATCCGGGCCCTAGTTATAATATTAAGGACCATGGACGATGGACAGCAATTTTTGTATACCTACCTAGCTTTAAACAATTATTAAATACAAAATTACTCCTGCATATTTTCGACAGTGGCGTATGATTTCTGAAAGGGGGAATCAAAAAAAAAACGTCATAGCTAAATGGAAGGGGAAAATATGAGAAACCACCACCCACTCAAAACTTTTTACTTAGGTAGTAAAATATTAAACAATAAGGAACAATAAATATAATTTGAATTGATTCAAAATTCACATCAAACACAATATGGAAGATTATCCACTCCAAAGCCAATGGGAGAAGATCTGACCCCCCACGTTCCCCCCTTGTCTACGCCACTGTATATTATATATTTTCTATTTTCTTTGTTATAAGGTGTTCATTATACAATTTTGCTGTTTTTTGTTTCTTATTATATCTTTTATTAAATACTAGTTAATACTTATTTCAACCATGTACTTAAATGTAATGTAACCATTGTCCATTGGGCTACCAGACCGTACTTTCAATAAATAAATAAAGTTTTATCTAATTTTATTTTCATAACTAAATAATTATTTAACAGTTTATAATTTTTAACAATGAAGTCAACCTATACATTATATTTATTAGTATGACAATTGGGAAAATAAAAAATGTCATATTAATAATAACTTAAATATACCCCTAATTGCATACTGTAGTATAATATAAAAATAGGTTTATCTATTTAATATAATAAAATATACAAGGAAGATAATTCGACAAAAAACATTATTTAATACAAAATTTTACAAGATATGTTATCAATTAATAATTTTAAATTTAACAGACATTACTAAACTTTAATGTTTAGATACTGATATATAACTAAATCCGAAACCAAGTTTGACAGATTTAAATACTCTTGTTTTGTTTGTTTGAATGGTTCAATACTTTGTTGATTCTGAAACAATTATAATGAGCATATAAAAAATTATTTGAATTACTTCTTACACTATTTACCCTGATTGAATAGAACATGTTTATAATTTTTTTTTTATGAAGATTATATGAAATTTTTCCATCCTGATTCCTTTGAATTTTTTTTAGAGCTACTAGAATACAAAAACTGACCAGTTATATCTAAAACCAATTTTGATAGATTTGAATGCTCTTCCTTCATGCCCGAATCGTTCAAAACTTTGTTGACTCTGAAACAATTAACGAGCATATAAAAAATTATTTTAATTACTTCTTACACTATTTACCCTGATTGAATTGAACTTTTTGATAATTTATTCTTTCTGTTAAGGTTATTTAAAAGTTTTCCAGCTTTATTTCTTATTACTTGGTCTTCTTCTATAGCTACAAGAATTAGTGAGACTACAAATAAAACTGGATCGTAGGAATTCCAGGTATTACTTATCTTTAATAACTGTATAACTTCCTGTAAGTATAGAAATTATATTATATACATGACATCAGAAAATATTTTACAGTGATATTGGATGTTAGAACATACATCAATTTTATTCTTGTCAGCAAAATTCATAAGAACATCATAACACTCATCATATATCCATTCTGCAATAATTATATCTGATTTTACCTTGTACACATTTTTCAAGTGTTCTGGTAAACCAGAAAATGCAGATTGATTGTTTTCTATAAATTTGACAGGCTCTGTCAATACAAAAAAAAAATTAAACGATAATATAGAAAAAACTTATGTAGGTAGTTTTTGTAGTGCTTTTTTTGCTTATTTTAATATTTTTAAGTGCTATATGAATGCTTATATGAACTATTTAAGTGCTTTTTTGATGATTATAGGTGATCTAAATCCCGAACCCTGGTTATGACTGTTATAAGTGAATAAAATGTTACAATATAAAAATTAACGTATCCGGCATGTTCTTAACTTTGTTTTATAATAGGTCAATTCACCCTAAAACTAAAGACAACAACACAAGATCGGTTCTGATGAACAAGAAAATGTGAATTTTCTATGTTGCGCGTGGGTCAGACAGAGAAAAAAATAGTGTACTGACATTCTCTTAATAACAACTGGAAAAATGACATGAAATAATAATATAATATTATTATATGCAATTTGTTTTAGCAACAAACCTACCATATGACTAATAGAAAAATAAATTACTAATAACAATATAAATATATTAAAATATTCATAAAAATTACTAAAAAAACAAGTCCATCTCCTTTCAAAATTGTTTTTCATATGCAATGATTTATCATATAATTATTATATATATAAAAAAAAAAAAATACCAACATATCCATTACAGTGACTCAATAATGAGATACACAACACTTACCTATACAGCAGTAGTTTTTTAAATGATTTTAAAACTTAAAACAATTACCCTCATTCATCCAACCCTTGGAATGCATTCTTTTTATTTGATGTATTGAACGTTTCAGTGTCGATGACATACCATGGTTATTAATAGATGATAAGAGCTTATCAACTGGTCTTTTCAAATCATGTGTCTAGAAAAAAAACTATTTATATTAAACAATTTCTTCATAGAAATTTTTTATTGTTACCTTGGATAATATTGGTCCTACTAATTGTAATATTGTACATAAACAATGCATTTGTAGTTCATAATTTTCATCATTCTCTTTACTTAAATCTGTAATGCAGGACAGAATAGCTTTTTCTGGAAAAGCGCCCTTTTTAAAAAGTTCGCCAATAAATCTATCAAAAATAATAATTTATATAAAAAAGAAAATAAGGTAATAGTTAATTAAATAATATTAATTCAAAACATACCTGCAATTACATATGGATTTTTTATTAAAATCGAATTGAAAATTATTTAAAGTGGATATACACTTCTTTGGTACCTGGTAAACAAATAATAGTATGTATAAGTATTATTTAACCCAACCTTTAAAAATTAGTAAACTTATTTTGAATTCAGAATTACATATAATTTTATA
The DNA here is from genome assembly GCF_019925205.1 of Metopolophium dirhodum. Lineage (NCBI taxonomy): Eukaryota > Metazoa > Arthropoda > Insecta > Hemiptera > Aphididae > Metopolophium > Metopolophium dirhodum. The sequence goes on from NC_083568.1 coordinate 11,680,610, forward strand.
CAGGAATGAGGAATAAAAAAAAAACGTATAAAGGTATTATAATATGTTAAGAACCATAAATGATAATATTAGTAATAAATAATAATCATAAGTCATAACAAAATATAATGACAACATAACTATTTACCATATTATCATTTTTCATCTTCTCTTTTAATTTATTTAATTCTTGTTGATACTTTGTATGAAATACATCAGAACATTTTTTTAATAAAACTTTTTGAAATGTTGTTTTAGTATCTGTAGCAAGTTTATTAAATTTAGGGTCATTCATCATACATGCACACATTTGGGCGTATATGTGTGTATAGTTTTGCCTTTTTAAAGCCTAGATGGATAAAATGCAATAGATAAAATAAAATGTAATGATAATATTATACAAATTCCATTAGATGTTAATCGGTAATGATATTATATACATACTCGATCAAATATTATATCCGTTATATCTTCGAGTAATTTAACACTATGTATTGGCAAAGCAATCATTTTTTGTGTCATCTTAGCCAAGTTGACATCATTTAAATGATAAACAATCGATCTTACAGTATTTAATACTTGCTAAAATAATACAAATTTTAAAAACTAATGATTAAAATGTATAAATATATAGAGACTAAATAACACTTAATATTGCATGAATAATAAATTAAAACTATTCAATCTCTAATTGTTTACACGAGTGCAAGTGCAAGAAAAATGAGTAATAACTATTTTATCTCTATGTTGTGTATATTAATACACGATGATTATGTTCATCCAGGCAGAATAAAGTAGGAAATAGCAATCTAGAGACATAGGTATCCTGACTACATATTCCTACCATTTAATTGTGATATTGATTATTGTTTCTATCAGGCATTAGAACTTTGGATTAAATATCTTGTAATAATGAACAATTTAACTTATTTAACATATCATGATAATTATATATCAAAGAAGCATTAAAATTTTATAAATGTGTAACATCGTGTATAACATTGAATACTTACATCAGAGTTATTAATTTGTTCCATAATGATTTTTTTCAATTTTATCAACTGCAGTACAAACAATCAACTGAAAATAAAATAAAATAAATTATAAGAAAGAAACTGATTTAAATTTAATAATAATAATAAATTAATACAACATTTTATTTAGAAACTGATTACAAAACTCAAATAAAAAGGCTAAATCAAAAATTTAATTATTTACTTCTTTATAATAAAATACGTTTAATATAAAACACAGTTATTAGGTATATTGTAATTGTATGGAAATATAATATGTTATACCAGTGTTATTGCATAAACCACATTATTATACTAAAAAGGACTAATTTTATATTATCCATACAATTACAATTACTGTCACATAAAATAAATATACCTTACTTGTAGTTATTTGTGTATAGAGTATTAACTAGTTCTGCAAAATCTAGTCTTATAATCTTCAGTCGATACAAATAAATCAATGAAAACGGGCTTCACAATTCTAAGATCAATGATGAGAATTGGAAAATTAGCATTTATGCAGCTATAATATATTTATACTATTATGTTGCCAAGTATTTGTTATTATACGTAACACACCAAGTAACTATTGAAATTACCTAGGTGCTACTTAATATCAATATTATGCTAATGCAGGCCAAGTATTAAATTATAAGTTATAACAATAATAAACAATGGCCAAAAGCACACTGGATAGGTGCACAACTTAAGTCACCTAAGTATCTCCTATATAGTTACTATATTTAGGATAACTACCACGGAACCATTTACTATAATACTACTGGTTTTAACCTACTCAAAGTGGGCGGATTGGTCGAGATTTGTCGAACGCAGAAATGTGCGGTTTTTGGAGTCAACGGTTCGAATTATCGTGAAATCGATTTCAAACGATGTGCCCTACACAATTCGTGGCGTGAAATAAGTAGAAATCGGTACCACGAGCATATACCACAGAAAATCAACCGTTCATGCACGGAAAAAAGTTACGATTATACACTGTTTAATCTAATAGAATTAGTTTATTTATATTGTAATATTTCGACGGTGAATTGTATCCAATAAACATTTAACTTTTTTTAAGTTTGGTATTTATGTATAGTGTTTAAAGTAAAGTAAAGCAAAGTAATATTTTCAATTAATTGAATTATTTTTCCTCGACTTAAAATATCCTTAGGCATCTATATTAAGATCCTTAAGCCCGGCATCTATGGCCATTAGCTGTTTGCAGGGTTGTATTGTGGTGATGGTAGGGTTTTGAACTGTGAGTTTTTTTTTTTTACACGTGAGTGTTTGGGTTTGGCAGAATTTTTAAGTGGGCACCCATAGGTATCTGCCATGGCCGGGTGGGGGATGGCGGCCTTTCTCTCCAGATACCGTGACTGGCCGAAGAAAAATGACACCCGTAGCCGGGATCGAACCGGCGTCGGTGCGCGTCGCCACCGACGCCTTAATCCGCTCGGCCACTTCGTCCCCCGTAGTGTTCGCCGTCGTAGTCTTGTTTGCACAAGCATCAAATCCCATTTTCTTTGCTGTAAATTCTTAGTCCATCGTTTTTGCATTTGAAATTCCCACATATTGCATTCATGTTGTACTTTCAGTATAGCTATTGTGCCATAACGTGAAAATATATTAAATTATTGATAATACGATTTGATATTGAGTATGAAAATTTGTGACAGGTAGTCACTTGTTTTGAAACTTTCTATAAATAAGGCGAAAAAAATGAGATCAAGGAGAATGAGACATTGCCATCTAAAGTTGTTACTGAAAATACGTACACATTATTTTACACAATATTACGACGAAGATAATATTCCTATAAGATTATGTTCAATAGGTGCTAACAAATATTCAAAACCGTATAAAAAAAGTCCATTTTGTTTCCTTGAGGATGTAACTTAGAAAATCGTTGACCAAAATTCATTAAATTTATCCTTATATTCTGCAAATGGTATTCACTATAGTGAGTTAATAATAATTAAAATAAATTGAATTCGAAAACGAATTTAACTCGACGTTAAAACTGAAATGATGCATTAAATTTTAAGCAAACACTTTGTCATGTAACAAAATCTATATTTATATACTATTATTATGAAGAAATATGAGGTATTTAGCATAGAATTACAGAATTATAACTAATCATGACAATCAATTTAATAGGTAGTAACAATACTTTATTTTTGAAAAAAATCACTAGTATATCAACTAAGAAATAATTCAACAATTACATCTATATAAAAAATAAAGCCTCCAATATTAAAGTGATAACAATTTTATAGAAGATACAGATAAAATGAAGTGGATATTGAAAATAATATTATGAGTTATAAAATGGTTAAATAATTTAGTCGTGTAGTCTGCAGAATAGTGAAAATTAGTATACGTCTTATTATACCCTATTATATTATGCTAATAAAATTTAATTTAAAAACAGTTTGAAAATCGGAAATTCGTTGGTTATAATTGTTTGTCGCTTGTAAAAACTGGTGATATTTACGACAACTTTGTAATAGATATAAATAATTATTATAATATTGATCGAATTAGTTTGAAAATCGAAACTAAGTAGAATGTAGACGTTTATTTGAGATACGCGGTGGCCGTTGTTCCCGGATATTCACATAATTTGAATAAAATATATTCTAGAAAAAATACTTTTGCTCTCTTATTATTTTCCGATAACAAAAGAAACGAAAGGTAAATAAAATACACGTACGAATAGTCTAATTTATATTCATAGAGGTACGGTCTAAGGTAGAATTTCGCGTTGAACTCCTTTCGGCATGTAACCGGGCACGTTCAAAGAATGAACCCTAAATGGTAATTTCGATTGTATAACACAATTTTAGTTTGCTAATAAAAAAGTAGGGACACATAAATTTGAAACCCTAAATAGCCTTTTTGCGTGCACATTGAACTGTGCGGATACTGCCGCACAATATACCTATACATAAAGTTATTTATATGTTAATTTAAAAGGCTACATCTCTCTCTCGGAGCTGCTCGGCGCGAGGGAAATATTATAATAATAAATATACATAAGTATAATTTCTCACGATCGGTCTTAGGACGTCTGAGAAAATATACCTACCTATATATTATATTGTATGAGGAATATTTTATTGAAACGATCTCGAACAATGGTAAACGAACACGATATTTTTTTTTCGCCGACACGATGATGTTCATAATATGTTTGTCAACTATACAGTTGGCGAGAACGTTTCGTATGTTTTTCCGCAAGTCTCGCCACACAATATTATAATATTACTTAATTATGTGTACAGTTTTCATAGCGACCCGCAGTGTATGGTTTTACAATCCGTGGCGTCGTATCGGATGAAGTTATAGTGCACTGCAAAAATCTTATCAAACCGAACGCAAATACGCGTCTTCAAATCGCCGTTAAAATATAATAATAATAAAATGACATAAACATTTCCCCGCACAATTTATTTATTTGTCGACGCGGTGCTCGGCGAGATTTCCGTCGGTTCATAAATATTTTTTCGTAAACACAATCAGTCGTATGAAAGTACAATATTATATACATACATAAGAATATTACGCAAATATTGATTTACCGCACAGCTCAAGTGTTACCGGGCAGAGAGGTTGTGGGGTGGTTGGAGGAGGTGGGTAGAGAAAACCGTAATAATAATAATAGTAATAAAAAAAACTTACGCGCAATATTTACCCGAAGTAATTTTTTTTATAAACTACGTCCGACCACCTTCAGGACGGAGACAGGGAAAAACGGTGCAGCGCAGCTATAATGGAGCCGCAGCAGTGTAGTGCGTGTGTTGAACGAAATTCGATTATCGACTGTTTCTCATTACCTTCCTTATATATAATATATATGTATATATGCAACGTGTAGATACTTAAAAAATATATTTACCGTTTGCCATTACCGGCACGAACCGCCATGTTGCAGCTCGCCTATGTATTATAGGTATATACGACTTGCGCGATTTTTTTTCCTGTGAGAGGGAAGGTAAAAAAAAAAAAAAAATTGAAAACCGGTGGTGAATTTTATTTTCACCCTCGTCGTTTTAAAATGTAATATGTATAATATTATTTTGGAATCTTAAAAAGAAGTGTCGAGTTTAACAATCCAGCTCTGAAAACGCGCGATTCTGATGCAAGTCGTTTTTATTTCGATTTTTACACAAAAACTTGTTTGCAGCTGCAGCAAACCGTCGTATTAATTTGATTGAAAAGTTTAAGGTAAAAGCATAAAAAGAAACAAACACATTTAATAAATTTGTAGCTTTCACGCGTTCACTTAAATATATTTTAAGTATGGTTCATATATAATATATAATACGAGGTGCACGTGACAATAAAATGGGTACCTAAACGTTAATTGGTAATAGTAATAGTAATAATAATAGTAAAGTATAAGCACGTAAATTAAATGGACGAAATTACACGGTTATGTAAAATAAAACCGCTTAAATTAAAACAATAATATATTTTTTTGTTTCAGTTTTAAAAAAAAGTTATACATTATAAGTTTTTTTAGGGATATGAAAAAATGTATATTATGTTTAGCTCTTATTATTTTTACATTTCAAGTAATATTTTTCGCAGGTGCATTAGTAATATGTTTTTAATTAAGTGTAATCGGCCGTTTGAGCTTACACTTTTTGAGTATCTATAGTTTTTTTACATTTCATTCAGGTACTACTCTCTCCATTACTTACCACGCGTGAACGTCATTAACTAATTAACTATTGATTGTTACACTCGTCGTTTCATCTGGATTATCAGCGTCAGAACACTTCGAGAACAAAATGTTGATATTCGAAAATGATTTGTTTTTAAAATAAATATGAAATAATATTTTAATATTTCACTGCAGCGAAGCGACTCACCGACCGTTCAAGGAATAATATTGAGGATTGATATATTATATAATAGCTGCGTATCATAATATTGTCTTGGTTGCATGTCGTCTTAACTGCATTTCTGATTCGGTCTCATACCGTGATAATAGGTCGTAAAATTGGTAAAAAAAATTAACGAAAAATCGTGTTGTTGGGATGGAGACAAAAACGTCAAGCATTAAAATCTCTTTTGCGCCCGTGGGGGTAATTGTACCTAACGGAAAGTCGTACAATATAATAGCATTGTAGTGGAATTTTATAATTTATTGACACACGAATTCGACCTTATCCTTCAAGCTGTTTTCAACGCGTTAAAATATATGTCCGACGTTTTGTGTGAGAAGTTTTACTAGTGCGCGTTTGGCTGCAAGTTTATGTGCATAAGCTCGTGGCTTTTTGTGATAATAATTATTACGAATAGACATATTTCAATCACGACCGATCTGAAAACGAAACACGGATGACAATATTGACAAACGACCTATTAAAATATTACCTTATCACGACCGTCTCGAAACACTTCGATTCGATCGGACCCACGATATCGATTGTTCACGAAAAAGTTTAACCATCCCCCCCCCCCTCCACCACCCTGTAACTCTAGTCACGAAGGATTCTAAGTGCTGCGGCAGGTAACGTCTTACGCAGTTATTATATATTGTTATTTGCTCTTATTCCGTCGGGTTTTACGATATTATATTTTATTTTCATTTTTTCTCAGCGAGCAAATACATTTTTTATTTTTTATCTCTCGTGTGCATACACGCGCGCCAGCAGTGTGCGCTGAATATAATAATAATAATATTTTCTAGTCACGCGGGTAGAGTATAAGAGAGTTAGCAGGGATACAACATATAAATATATGCACATATATATATAGGGAGAGAGAGAGTGAGAGAGAGAGAGAGATATGGAACGAGATGAGTAGGAGGAGGAGAAAAAGAAGATGAAGACGAAGACGACGGAAATACAGTTTTCTCTTAAATTGGATTTTTTTCTTCCTCCTTTTCGCGCTCCGCCGCCACCGCTGCCGCCACTGCCGCCGACGTGCGCTCGTCCCGGCCATTAATTCCGGGACGTTCCCGAATTTCACTGCCTCCCCGCCCGCGCCACCACGCTGTATACGTGCGTTATATTAAAACGACTTCATTTTTTTTTTTTTTATGGTGAAAATATTTCCGAAGGAAAACGAGGGAAAAAGAAGTGGAGAAAAGAGCGCGCTGGATTTGGCGGGTGATAGTGCAGTGGTGTGAGGGGTGCGGGACGGAAAAACGTCATACACGAGGAACAAACCATATTTTCAGGAAATATTTATAATACACACGCGACTGAATTTATTAAAACGACATTCTCTCTCCGTGACTTTTATGTATATATATATATATATGTATATATGTATATTTTTTATTATTATTATTAGTATTCGCATTTCGCCAAAACTTCCTCCGCGGGTTAAACGTTATATTTCTCGGTGTGTGTATTTTCACAAAGGAAAAAAAGAAGTTTCGCCTTTATTAAACTATATATTTAGAGTATACAGAGTGCCCGTGTTATATAGTTTGCAATCTTTTTATACGTACGTGTAAAAGTATACGAATTTTGTATTATACGCACGCTTGTGAGACAATTTAAACAATATGTATTTTTATATATATTATATTATAATACGATGCGTGTTTAGACAGGACAGTATTTATGGGGAGGGGGGCAGGGGACAGTTGTCGCAGGTGGCTGATTTTTAGGGGACAGGTTACAATCAATAGTATATTTTTATAGCTTAGAATTATCTGTTACACCATTATTTTTGCCTAATATTAACACATTAGCACTAATTAATTGTACATTAAATATCTGTAATGATTTAACCATCGCCGTCAATTATTTATTATTATATATAACATATGATATTAATAAATAATTAAATAATTACCACAAGAATTGCTAAGTGTCTTAACATAATATGTCTAGGTAAGTCCACTTCAAAATAAATGTAATTTTCCGTATAATTGGGTGGTTTTTACGTGGCCGCTTGGCGGCAAATTCCTATTTACGGTCCACCTAGGTACCTACACCGGACTACACGTCTACACTCTACACATCATTATTGTTTAATTATATGTGTATCTACTTGTGGAAGAGGTTTTTTCCAAGTCAAAATTCTATGTATCCGTCGTCATTGGTATGCGTGCGACTATACGAGTGAAAATGTATTACAAATAATGATAAAAATAATGTAAATAATCGTTATTTTTTAGGTAAGTATTTGGAAAATGTTGGAAATTTAAATCGGTCAAACGCCCAGGATATTATCATAAACTACCCGTCCAATAAAAGTATGATTTTGTCCGATCGATTCGAAAAATATACAATATTTTGCAAATCAATTGCAAATTGTTTTTTAGAATTTTAAATATTTTTAATACAATAGTTATGTATTAAGTAATAATAAAAATACTTGTCAGCTTTGGAAAAAAATACAATGATTTTGAATCAAAAAAAAGCCATTTGCAATCATTCGCATTTAATTTGGAAAACATGGTCATATTTTTCGAATCGATAGGAAAAATCAGTCGGGAACTAACTTCACAGGCATGTGTACAATAAAGCAATAAAGTTAACAGATTCACAGCTACAATTACATCGGGTGTGAGTACGCGTGTACGGGGTAATAAATAGTTTGTCACAGTTTTCCGCGATTTACACACAATTTTCCAGACACGATCGCACTAATTAATATACTAATGTTATGCACGACTTACTTGATGTTCGAATGGGATGGATTGTGTGGGCGAAAAAAATTCACAATATTATTCCAAACGCACGTTTGTATGACGTCGAAAATTCGCGGTGGTATACACGTGTACCAGTGGTATAACACGTCGAATGACCAACATTTTTTACGGGTTTTCCTCGGATATCTGTGACTCGGCTGCGGTTTGCTCACGTGTGCTGATTATAATAACAATGCTGTTTGTTATTAAATCGTTCGCTACACTATCGTCGTTGTCGTCGTGCGATATCGTTAGTGTTTTAAACAACAATAAATACGCGTAATATTATTGTGCGGACGACCGAATGTTTTTGTATTCAATATAACAACTATACGCAGCTTGGTTGGGCAGTGAAACGGAATTTCGAATTATTAAAGAAAAATAAGGTAACACATTTTTTTTTTTTATCCTTTTGTATTTAAACGAAAAGTACACGGCAGTAGCCATTGTTTAAAATTTAATACTACACAATATATTATTATTGTTATTATTATTATCAGGTGGTCTACTGTTAGTATACGTTCCCCGAGCCTGAGGGGAAACTGTTCATCATCATCGTTATGTTATCGCTCGACTGGTTCGCGAGGACTGAAACCATCGATTTTTGTCGAATTCACTTTTTCTGGGGCATCGTGAATCGTCTCACACGGTATATATATATATATATATTCAGCTCAAACACTTGCGGGTCTTTGCAGTCACAACTCACAAGTCTCGTGGGTCGTTCCTGTAGGGAATTTAGGAACATTGTAGCATAACTTTAGCGTTCTATTTGTAAACAGTTTGCCTGCTGGCCACGGAATAGGTATAAAGAATTAATTGTATGTGTGCGCGGGGCAAAGTTTTAAATATTATTTTGGGAAATATTTACGAATTATAATAAGCAACACATATTTTACTCGTAGGTATAAAATATTTTCATTTTCATACTGCATTTAACCTATATCGCATAGGTCATACTGCAGCACACTAAGTTAGGGACATATTTTTATTTAGCCTAGATGATAATTTTTTATGTAGGTATAGACATTTATTAGTTTATTTAATATTATAGTACAAATCATAGTTTATGTCATGTTATTTATCAGTATTTATCATACTTATCATCTACGTTAAATAATTATAAATTATGAAGAAGTTCAAATCCGTTTTCAATATAAAAATTAAAAAATATTATAATAATTTTAACGTCTAAGTTTTTAAACTGTAATACAAGATGTCTTATAATTAGACTGTACTGACATTTAAAAATCAGATCAATTTGGTAAAATGTTGTTTTAGTTTCATCTTTCATTTCTAATAATTGTTATGAGTTAAAAAATTAAGTAACTAACCAACTTTAATTTCAACAGAACAAAAACAAATCGAACGACTTTTATTTCGATATTGTAAGTATCTGTTATATTTGACGTAAAGAATCGCATTAAAATATTGACCTCCTACATACTATCACGGTCTGTACGTATAACATGCATAATATATAATTATTAATTATTGCTGAATAGCTGCCAGCCAGTCCCTACGCGGTGGACAAAGCGTTTTTCTTCGTCCGAGACTTATATCTGTTCGTAGGAAACACACGTCTTTTGTCCTGTTATCATCGTGTCGCATGTACCCTCGTGAAATAAGAACGTCGTCGTTTATTTTTTTTTCGTCACGTGCGACCCACCTCGGTTATAGTGTATACGGTTTCAGTGCAGAGCAAACATAATTTATTTTCTCCGCATATACATATATTATTATACATGCATTGTGTACGTACATGCCCGCCGCGGGTAAAACAGTAATAATTCCGAGACCCGCGAAAGCTTTTTAAAACGCACTCAAAGCTGTAAAGGTACACATCATGTGTGTGGTATATAATATACCTATACCGTATGAGGGCTTTTTGCAGACGATAATAATAACGCGTCCAATCGTTCGGGACGTGAAACTCGATGTCTCAAGTCTCGTCCCGTTCGGTTCTTTTCAAGTCTCTCTCGCCTTCGCCACCCCGCACCCTTGCAGCGCACGTCCTGCATAGAGGTGTATACACCTGACTGTATGATATATAATTCACGAGTCGCTTCTATTCACGATGCACCGCACCCATGTACACAATATCATGTACAACAAATACGATGTGTGTGTGTGTGTGTGTGTGTGTGCCGTCGTTATATTATATTCATGTATAGTTCGGAAACGACACGAAACGCCGTCATCGTCCGAGGAGAGCATGCCATTAATATTATATGCGTGTATATATATATATATATATATGTACAAACATCACCGTCGCATAATTTGGAGCGACGTTATCGAGAAAAACGGCGACGGCGAGCAAACAAACCCAAGTGGTCTCGTCATCGTTTGTCGTGCGCGGCGGAACACTCATTAGGCTGCTCGTCATAATATATAATAATAATAATAATACTACTGTGCGCGGCGGTCGTAGCTTTTGATTGGTCGCCTACGACGTTATTAAGCTCGTCGCAGTATATATACAGTCGGCCGAGCTCTTGTGTTATAATATACATTTCATCTTTTGTTTCTATTTTTTTTTTTATTATTATATTTTTTTTTTCGCTCGCGGGCTCTCCGCGCTGCTGTTGTCGTACGGTTATTACTTATTATTATTATTATTATATACGTATCATCTCTCCACTAGACGTGCGTGCACAAGTCTAAGTGTCTGCCTCAGATTTTTTTCCATGTATATACGCCGCTGTGAGAGGCGACGACGACGCGCTACGTTGGCGGGGGGAGGGGGTTGTGTCGAGATGCGGAAGAGACGCGGAATAAACAAAAAAAAATAAATAAATAATAATTGCATATTTAACGTCGGCGGTATGAAATGGGAACGGAAAATCTTGACGTGTCCTTTGCGCGAGAATATATTATTATTGTCATTATAACGTAGGTATATATATATATGTGTGTGTGTGTGTGTGTGTATTATGATGTATAGTGCATACGGTTTTCCTCGCCCGAAGCGTACCAAAGATGAATAATAATAACGACGACGACAAAAAAAAAGGGTTCTCCTGGTATACAAAAACGCACTCGGAGTTCAGTGTATAACGTATATATATATATATATATTTTTTAATTATTAAAAAGCTCTCGTTGAACCATACACATCGCTGGCGCATCGTGTATTATATACTTATATATTGAACGCGCGATGACAAGATGACTGGTACACACACAGATGACATATATACACATTGTATATATTTTGTATACTTAGTTGATGTAAATATACAATGTATAATACATTATATACAATATTATAAAGGCATAGCAGAAAGATTTCTGTCGAGTTAGCACTCGGTTTTTATTTTTTACTCGCCTTTGTGAGTGACTCACATTTTTACGCTTCAATCGAGCGTTCGCCAAAACTATGTGCAGAGAAATGATATATAAGTTACCTACGTGCGTGAAGTAATATTCTTTTCTGGTTTCAGACTTGACGATGGCAATATTATGATGGTACATGCGTCTAATGCAATACGAATTTATACGACTCGACCCGACGGAACGCATCTAGACGAACTGTCTCGGTAGAAACGACGGTGCATGATGACATGTCCTGCACAATAGAAAAAATATATATATTAATTGCAGATATCGTATTATTGTTTCGACTCTAGTGCCGGTCCCTTGACCCTTTACCATCAACCTATAACCCTTGACCCTTCACGATGACCCATCGATGACCCCTTCGCTGCGGGCTGCAGTTTTAAGGGACTTCCGCTGGTGACACTTTCCTCCCCCTAAGTCAGCTGGTGTTGCTGGTGCGGTCGCCATTAATGTACTCATTTCTACCACTATAATGTTCAAAACGAAGGACTACACATAATAATTGAATATTATCATTTATCATTTTATTATTATTGTATTATTTCTTTCTTATTATTGTATTCTAACGTTCAGTTTTGAACTATATTATTTTAAATTATTGTAATCGGATCGTTGATCCGTTGAAATAAATAAATAAAATAAAATAATAATTGAATATTATAAGTAATGTCGTTGGGACCTGAAGGCAGAGATAACCTGCAGACGACGACCGATCGAACGCGTATCACGCTGTAATATTTTAAGCGTCACACGTCGCACGTCATCGACTGAAAATGTATTTTAAAAATATTTTCTCGTTTGCGACGCATATTAGAATATTCAATTTTACACTCGCGAACGCTGGTCGATTGCTTTTAAAAGCACTCTGTCCACTTGTACTCATATAACTATAACTACTTATACCTACAGCCTACTTATACTTGCCCAAACCGTAATACGCATACGCTTATAACACATATTATAGGTATACTTAATCGTTTGGTCCTCTGTGTCGCACAGCCCCTGGATATTTATATTTATAATATGTAGGTATATATTGTTGTGTGCCATTTCTCGTATATTCAAAATGTACCTTTACGATGTATATATAGTACGTATTTACCGCACCTATATATGTATGTAAGTAGTACGCGCCTTTATTGGTTAAAAGCTTTTAAAAGCCATTTCGGAAACGTGTGCCGACCAATTTATAGTTATATATTATACTCGACGCGTGTTTAAAAGCAGACCGACAAATGCTATATACAGGAGCGGAATAAAAAAAAATGCACTTTAAAACATATTTTTTCCACTCTCTCCGAGTTCTGTTTTTGTATAGTTATTTTATTTTTCTCTTGTACTACTCTACGAATATTACGAGTACCTACCTTACACTGTATATACTGTATACAGTATAAATATATAAATTGGGCGAAGCTCTCGTCGAATGTTCGTTAAAAATGTTTTTTTCCTCACGGCGAGTCTCTTATTTTATTTTTATTATATTTTTAAACACGAAACGACAAAATTATTTCGTTTACAATTTTTCACATTATATATTCATATAATAATAATATAATGGGTGTATAATAATATATTGTACAGTGGCCGTACCAAAATAATTTGTATTCGACAAATTATGTTATCGCTCTCAAATTTTAAGCAATAAATCCGAGGTCTATCGAGTTTATTAACACACTGTATGTATAACATTTTACGCTCGTTATATTATATTATTATTATAGTTTATTTACTGCGCCCAATAAATTATGGTGCCTATACAATATAAATATATATAATATGTGCCGGCTACCAGCTATATATTATAACGTTATTATATAGGCAGGTACAATTATTTATCGATCAAAAACGTTTTTATTCGTTTTGCGTTTATTATAATATTATTATATAAAATGTTATACAACCTACAGGACATGAGCTATATATAGCTAGTATATTATACATCATAATATACGTGAATCCGGCGAGGATAAATAATAATAATTTATGACGCATACACATAGTAAACCCATGATAAACTGCAACGTGAGAAAAACTTAAAACGACTTTAAAGGCCGCAGCGGCATTATATTATTTATAATATGCGTATAGCAATAGCGGCCCAGTCTAGGGGATCGTAAAATACGCCCGTAGAAAAATACGCTTCTCGTTTGCATCGTTCGATCTAAAAATACACGTACACACCTGTCGAAAACGTGTCGAAAAATGACGAAGGAAACTTTGAAAAAAAATAAAATTACGAAATGGTCTCCGTCGTGGAAGAGCTGCCTCAACAGCTGCGGTCGTAAATCTGCAGCAGTGCACTCGTCCGTTCGGTCAGAGTGCAATGTTATTGCGGTGCAGTAAGCGGCACACGATAATATATTATACTATATTAAATAAGACGACTATATGAATGGGTAGGTACTTACGGGCGAATTCGTTTTTTTTACGGCCGCATATTATAATGTTGTTCAAAACCGATTGCTGGCCGTCGGCGAGGAAGAAACAAAACGTTTTTAGCGGATCCGATATAGCGGTATACATCATTACCCGAAGGAAACTTTGAAAAAATTGAAATTACGATATGGTCTCCGTGGAATCCACGGCTGCTGCAGCTGCAGTCGTAAATCTGCAGCAGTGCACTCGTCCGTTCGGTCAGAGTGCAATATTATTGCGGTGCAGTAAACGGCACACGATATATTATACTATATTAAATAAGACGCCTATATGAATGGGTAGGTACCTACGGGCGAATTCGTCTTTTTACGGCCGCATCATATAATATTTTAATGTTGTTCGTTTACTGACCGTCGGCGAGGAAGAAAAAAAAACGTTTTCAGTGGATCCGATATAGCGGTATGCATCATAACATATAGGGTTGTAATCTGTCCCGGTCAAGTGCATTTATGTTATTACTTTGTGCAGCTCTCCCGTAGCAGAACGCCGGTATAATTTTTTATCATACAACAATAATAATACGAACATCTCTCGGAAAGGGCATTTATACCAATTCATATAAGGTTTAATTTCTATATATTTTTTGAACGAGAAGCGATTGATCGGCGTTTAACGAATATAAAAGCGTTTAGGTAATGAACATAAAAATCAACGTGGGCTTATAAAGGCTTATAGACAATTAATTTAGACCCGCAAAAGTATTGAAAAATAGGCTCCAGCCTCAATATTATATACGCCGTTAAAATACCCACAAACCTCGTTCCTGCCCTGTAAACGACGTCAAGCACGGTTAGTACATAATGTGCTTATATATATATATATATGCGTATTATATAAAATGATAATAATATAACACATAATATTATATAATATATTATTATGCGCGGTACCTAATAATGCCTCCGCCACGACCGCCGGAACCACCACCGATAAATCATCGGCGATATAGAGGGATTTTTGTAATAATAATAATATTATAATATATACCATCATCGGGCGGGTAGGGGCAGCGTAAAAAGGTGATTATTTTCGATGCGCAAAGTATAAATTATATAATAATAATATATTGTGTGTGTGTGTTTTTTTTTCTCGTTGTCGTCGTCGTCGTCGAAGGGTTCGCTCCATTAGTCGAAAGAATTCTATCGCGCTCGTCGTGTTTATACACTACAGTCTACAGAGTGAGTGAGTGAGTGTATGTGTTTTTGTGTGAAAGAGAAAGAGAGAGACGACCACAGCACGGCCGACATCTGCATAATAATAACGGCAATAGCGTGTGTGTGGAGAGAAGAGAGAAACGATGAAAAGGGTTAAAATAAACACAGCACTGACGGGCTGGCGAGATCGTGGGATTTCGGTCAGGTGTAAACGACGACGAGGATGCTGCCGCCGCAAGGTATACGACGACGACTATATACGTGGTCGTGTTACTCCCTTACACCGACCCCATCAACCACCCGACGACTGTTTCGATATTCTTTTTTATTTTTACCCTCCACACCTTTCCAACAAATTATTATTATTCAAAGATATACACACCGCGGGTGTGTGCTGTGTGGTGTGTGTGTGTGTGTGTGGGTATCAATATCTAAATGCAAATTATTAAACATATATTATAAAGGTGCGTAATAGTTTAATGTTTGGCGCATCCTGCAGCAGTCTCGAAAACAAACACCGAGACTAGACATTAAAGTGTGATTTCCAGTAGTTATCGTTTTCTAGCGGTTTTCGGATGTAGGGCAGTTCCATTTTACGCGTTAAAATGATTATATTGAATAACGAGTAATTAATTTGTTGATTTACTGCAAGTAACGTTTTGTAAGTGATTTGTAAATTTTAGGGGCCGACCGCGGAAAATTTAATTTGCACCGTAGGCTATAGTGTCGGGGTGTCAGGGGTAGTAGCCGATGTGTTCCAAAGAAAGCAGTCGAAATTCGATCAAAAGCTCGTAGTACTTGATATTGCGATTATGAAGTATATAGTATTTGCCACAATAATAATTATGTTATATCAATAATTCGTGTATAAAAGATCTTAAACGTGTTATTTTCTATACTGGTTATTGTATTTCTATTATTATACCATTTTACATGAATATCCGATGGTGTCGATTAATTTAATAATTTATTTTCCTTGAAAATGTTTGATTTAGTTCGCAGAGAGGATAATGCGATATTTTTTTAGCACCAGTGAAGCGAGCGATATGCTTACTGCAGGTGTATATACGACAATAATAATAATAATAATAATAATATAATGCCTAATATATTATTATACGGACGACTGTAATTAATTTTATTTTAAGCCCTTTTTATACGTGATGAACTATACTGTACGATGAATAACAATTATTATTAATGTTGTATATATACTTGATTTACTTAATGTGCAACTAAACAATTGTAGGTCGGTTCTCCGTACTCATAATATAATATTATGAGTATATTATATTATCGTGAAGTAGAATCGCGTGGTGTTCGGTGTCTGTTCTGTAGCAATTGTATATTATTGTTTTCGTGGTGTTTTTTTTTTTAAGATATTATTTTAGTTGAAAAATGGCGAGTCCAACAGCAATGGCATATCCAATTACAAATTGTCTCGGTAAAATACGGAATGGAACACGATCGACTTAGGCGCCTTAATAATATAATATATACATTATATACCATATACCTATATATACCAAACTACTGAAGTGTGTATAAACGTAAAACAGATCTAGTGACGAGCAAAACTTTTCTGCATGTACATAATATACCACCAAGGGGGAAATTATTTCTTTAAAATGCAAAACGGAGAATAATTATTAGTTTTAAAACAAAGTTTACTTTTGCCGTCGTTATACATACATATTATATACTTGCACACGTATACTTACATGCACGTACATAGACATTTATGTATATATAATATTATGTTTATTGCGCATTCCGTATGACGGCTATAGTTCCGATGTAATAATACTCGAGCTCCATCATTACAATATAATAGCTGTATGGGTAATGAATCATTGTAGGTAATATATATTTTAATATTTATAGGTATTCGTCAATAATTGTATGAACTAGTGTCGGACATGAAAAAAAAACTATAGATACGTGAGTTTGAATTAAATTAATCGGCGAAAATATGTTATGACAATTATTATCTCTATTATCAAACGGGAAATGAAATTATTTAAAAAACTACAAAATGTTTTCTTTTGTTGGTTGCATAATGTATACTATCGTGGACTATTATTACATATATTTGCATTATTAAATTATGTTTTTTATTATAAAAAAATGTCCAAAATGATTATTGATTATTGTTGTATAATATCAAATATTAAGAGTTGAAAAAATGTCTATGAAACTTTGAAGGATCTATATACACTCCCGTCGACCGTGGATGAAATACCAAACCATAGTAATATTGACATTAAGGGGTGGTGCAGTGCGCTGTATGCCCCGGGGCCCAACAATATGGCTTTGTAATATAGAGATATTTTTCTCGGCCGTAAAAGTACAGTTTTTCCGGTTTAATTGTTATTTTATTGTTTCGACGGCAATCATATTAAAAGAATGCTAACTGCAGCGGATCGTATAGCGTATACCGTAATGTGTTTAATACTTTAATAATATTATAATATTATACGCTGCTCGTTATAAGGAGGTTGCGAATGTATAATATTATGAGCTATTTGAACTTATACAACACGCGCAAGTGCGCAACACGCGTCATCATTAGTATTTATTATTATTATTATTATTATTATTATTATGACATCGTTGTTCGCATATAATAATAATATGACATAATATAAAAATATGTAAATATTACGGACAAATCTTGAAACCAACACGAGATGTCATCATTATATTATAAGGACAAGACGACTACGTCGTGACGAATGAAAAAAGATAAACGAAAATAAATCTCGAGATTCGTGTGGACTCGGAAGTTATCGAAGAACTAGGACGAAAAAAAGAAAAGAAAACTTAAGCTTCCGGTATAGGCGCATTATTATTTATCATATACATATAACACATATATTATAACATGTCGCGCAAACGGGTCCGTACCATCGGTTTTTTTTCAGCCGATTTGCGGTGGCCGCAGACCATACTATTTATAATTATTATAGTTGATAACAATAATACGGAATACAATAATCTTTTGTTATATTATAAAATAATTTTATAGTATTAGATATTAATATATCATACCTGCTACAGAACGGCCTTTAACCATCACTCGAGGCCACAATGATTAGGGACGGGGGTCGTAAAGGAGCGATTGGCGTTAATGTGTACTTAAAACCGAAAATATTGAAAGACCTCAATCGGATAACGATCCTGTGAATTGATATGTAACTCAAAGATCCGAAAAAATCGTTTGACGGTCGACCAGCGGCTGATAATATAATAATATTATGCATTCGTAGGTCATCGTAAAGAATTGACAAATTTCGTTTTGAATTTTAGAGCGGCGCTTTAACAGCGTCTTGTCGGCAAAGCTGTATAGGTTTATGTAAATTTTTCTTATGAAATAATAATAAAAAAAAAACGTAATTATAACCATTACGATGAAACCAGTTTCCCATATCGTAAACTTGTGTAGGTACTCAATTATAATATACGTTATAACTTATAAATTATAATATACATTCGAACGACCGATGCCGCAGATTATATTAATATACTATCACATTATTGTGAGATAGTGTTTTTGAGTTGGAAAATCGTTTATGTCGTAAGGGACACATTGAATTAATTTTAAGTAAAAGCGCGCATTAAAAACATAAAAAAATCGAATGAGATAAAACAATAAATATATATTATTATACGGCGACAGAGTAGGTCCGGTCGGCACGCTCAACTGAAATTTATTTTATGATAATACCTATATTATGAACACATAATATACAAACGCGGAATAGAGTAAATTAATATATTATTATAATATAGAGATAGGTAGTACGGGTAAAATAATATCGGTCGGTCCTATCTAAACGATATCTTATTATGAATAAACTGAGAATTTTGAATATTTTTTTTTCTCTCGTCGAAAGTGCCTTATTAGCATATATACGATAACACAATGCGCTCCGTCGTCGTTGTACAGGACCACTATACGGATATTATGTTTATTTGCCATCTACAGCAACTTTCGGGGCTTATATAATTATCATTATACACGTTTATATAGGCACGTCGTGAGTTGTAAAATTAATCGACAAAACCTGTTCGATCGCGCGTCGAGAAAAACGATATCATAAATATTCATTAGGAAACGCATAAACAATTATTGAATATTATTTTCTATACATACACTCCGCACACAACGTAATATATTATTATAATGCTAAAGATGTAATATAATAATAGTATGTAGGTGTGCGCATAATAGTCAAAAAACCGGGCTTAAGTAACAATGAAAAAAAAAAATAAATAAATAAAAAAAATAGTCAAATATCGCCGAAAATAATGATACACTGAGACTGAGCTTTGCGATAGAACAATTATTAATATAACGTACCATAACTTATGCATCGAAAGTATAGATAGAAATGTGATTATCTAACCGTCCGATGCGAGTGGACAACATCGTATAATATTATAAATATCATTACGCACGAACATAATATAGAATCGTATACCTAAAGGTTTATCAAAATATGTACTTATTAAATTAATGTTATTTGAGCATTCCAAAGAAGTAATCGAGATATTGTATTAGATATTATGCACTTATAAGACGAATAAGAATAACAATCTATTTAAATGCATAGTAAATATTATAATTAGGTATATATTTATGATGAACGATGATTGTCGATAAAATATTAAACTGATGAAACTGATTGAACGCGTCGAAACAATTTAAACCATTACGGCCTTTTGTTGTGAAAAACTTTTTCGTTCGCATTCATTTCATCGAAACATCCGAAACCCTATATTTCGAATACTGGTTAAAAAAAATTAAACATCAGCTACTCTTTCTGCTTCTGCGAAAATCAATCGAGTGATACTGAAAATGATTGGTGTTCGATAAAAGTTTTGGCCGATTGCGTTGAAGTAACAAAGGGTTCGGAAGTTACTATCGTAACTTTATTTTTGAATAGCAATAGAAGTTTAGAGTGATTAAAAAAAAAAACGAAAATGTATTATGAATAATATTAGTGTAATTTTTCGTTTTTCTAATAACATTCGTACGAATAGAAAACACACATCACCGATATCTTTATAATATTTTTTCTCGATGATTCGAATATAACATCCATTACAATTGGAATCTCCGTGTTAATTATGATAGCTATATGACTGGTGGAATGGTCAAAGCTTAATATAACGGCCGTATATTGTGTATCATTTTCAAAACATTTTAGATTCTGATCGAAGCGAGGAATGTATTGATTTTACAATGATGTGTGTTTTAGATTCTGAGCGAAGCGATGAATGTATTACATGCATTCAATGTATTATTGATTTTACAATGATGTGTGTTTTTTTTTTTATTTTTGTGTCTGTCATCACCTTTTAACAGTAAAGTGCTTGGATTTTCTTCAATAGTAACTTTTCTGATAGGAAAGTTAATCTAGTTGGTACTTTGGGGGGTCAAAAGTACAAATTTCCCAGTAGTTTTCACAAGCGACGTGAAAAACAAAAGAAAAATTAAGGAAAAACGGGAATTTTTACGCAAAATCTGTTTTCGAGAAAATCGATTTTGGTTTTTAGTGTAACTCTAAAACAAATGACCTCAGGGACATGAAATTTTGACTGAATGTTTATATTAGCATTTTCTATACACCATAAAATTTTACAAATATTTTGACTCTTTTTGAGCTGTTTACGGACATTGTCAGTTTTCAATTTTTTTAGTTTTTTTTTCTATAAATATCAATAAAATTTTATCTGTTGAGTAAAAAAACTTGAAAATTTAATAGAAGGCTCCTAGGTTATTCTTTCAAAGGCAGATGAAAAAATTTAAAAATCCTTAGTCACAGTTTTTATTTATAAACATTTAAAGTTCAAATTTTGACAAAATACGGAAAAATCACGAAAAATAGCAAATTATTTTGAGTTGAGAATTCATAAAAATTTTTCTTTTTAAATCTAAGATTTGAAAATGTAATATAAGATTACTCATAAGTTTGTCTACCTTTATCAAAAAAAAAAATGTCTAGAAGAAACTTAAATTAAATTTTTATGAGCGTCTGAAATTTATATTTTTACAACATTTGATATTTACTCGATTTCTCATGTAACAATTTTCTTATTTTATTGTAATTAAAAAACGAATGACTGTAGATACTTGAAAATTTCACTGAATGTTTATATTAGCATTTTCTATACACCATAAAATGTTGAAAATATTTTGAATCTTTTTGAGCTGTTTACGGACATTGTCAGTTTTCAATTTTTTTAGTTTTTTTTTCTATAAATATCAATACATTTTTATTTGTTGGGTAAAAAAGCGTGAAAATTTAATATAAGGCTCCTGATATATCGTTCTAATAGCAGTTGAAAAATATTAAAAATACATAGGCACAATTTTTTTTTATAAGCATTTAAAGTTCAAATGTTGACAACATTTATCAAATTTATAATTTATTTATTATTTTGTGGTTAAAAATTTATAAATTTATAAATTTTTAACTTTTATGGCTAAGGATTGAAAATTTAAAACAAGGCTCCACGTAAATAGGTTATATATAAATTACTTTATTCACAATAATATCATCAAATATACTTGGTAATATCATAGACTGACTGACCGTTTTCGCTCAGAATCGTTTTTCTTATACAATGATATTATATCATTGAATTCAAATTTAACACCATCTATTACAGTGACCCACTTGTAACCTACTGTACAGCAGAGCGACATCCACTTATCCACCTTTTTTTTATTTGTACATTTCGCGGCATAGATTTCGTTAAAAATCGAATCGATGTAAATTTCTGCTATCGGAATTTTTCTCAAGCTCCCTTCTGCAGATTCGATAGCGATGCTGGTTGGTTTACCTATATACAACGCGACGTACTTAAACATATTTTGCGGTCATATCAAAAACGAGCACAGGTCGTATATTATTATATAGTTCTAATACGTCTTCGCGGTGCAGTCGCATATACCTGCCCAACTATATTTATAATAATATTATTAAATTTTACGACGGGCGAACGGGAAATAGTATAATATAATATATTTTTATTTCTATATTTCGACCGGCGCAGACGCACACCAGAAATATAATATTATAACATGAGTATTAAAGTAGCATTTCGAAAAGTTTGCCCCGCCTTAATATATGCTCTCGCTCGATTAAAATTTATGTCCCATTACGGCACGTATATAAATGTGATATAATTTAATAATATGTATATATATCTATAGGTACCACGATATAATGTATCACGCGCATATAATATATAAGTACGCGCAACAACGGTTTATATATTATATTTTTTTCTTTTACGGCGTTCCGAGAGAACGAGCGGGGCACACATTATTATTATTATTATCATTATACACGCGCGAGCATTATAATATTATGTGTACGGGTGCCTCTAAAAACGTATAAGTATATTGTACAGAGTGATTCTTTCGCCGCGAACCGGGTGACATCTTGTGCAGGCGAGGAATTTTTAAAATTACTATCAATTTTCTACATTTGAAAACGATATTATAATATGGACTGATCACCGCGCGTTTCTATGATATACGATTATCGTAGCAATAATATTATTAGTTTTGTATTAAAATAGCAATTAATAAAATATTAACCATATATTATATAGTTCTTCCGCATTTGTTCAGATGTCGCCTGCTGCGATTCGCGATAAACCGGCGAAAAAATCACACTGTATAATATAATAATATTATTTGCAGCCCGAGGTTCGCCTCCCCGTCAGACCTATAAGCACATGGTGCTTTTTACGACGATCGGCCACCGCCGTAAAAGCGATGTTGGTGTGTGTGTACCAACTATGTAGTATTATACACCAGATGTATAATACCTACCTACGAGCAATTTTATTTATTTATTCGTAAATATATTATTTAATATGTATATTCTGCGCCGATATCGTTTGAAATAAAAAGATATACTTATTACGGCCCGGAAACCGCATTCGTCGTCGCGAATGGTATAAGCGAATGGTATACGCTTAATTATTACATACTCACGAAACAATTTTTTTTTTTTTATATTGTCAATTCGTGTTTTGACGCATTTTTTGGATTTTATCCGAATAATTTCATTCACAGACCTAAAATAATTAATACTATACTGTGTCACCTCGTTCTACAGCCGTTTAATAATAATATTATCATATTATAATTATTAAGTTATTTCTCTCTTTCGTGTTTTATAATAATATTTATATTAATATACACATCGGTCCGGATAGGCTACCAAACGTGCACGCGAGACATTATTCGCGATAACTATATATAATATACCTACACGGGGCGTAAGCGAAATGGCCATAAAAATTCCGGCACGGCTGTCGGGGAAGGGTGTCGTTTTAGGGGTGGTTTGTTGTGACATCTCTACTCGCAGCTAACTAGGTCGTATCGATGTTCGTTCAGCCAATTATAATGATATGATATCCACAATATTATTATTATTATTACCTATATTATAGGCTCCGAATCGATATCGCCGATAACAATGACGTGTCATTACGGTTTAATATTACGACGGTACGTATTTATGAAAAACTATACACATCACGGACAGGAGTTACATCATTGTTATAACAATATTTATGTACTTGAATTAACGTTACCGTCAGCACTGGATTAAGGGGTAGGCAGAGGGGGTGGGGCACCTTGCCCCCGAGCGAAAGTTTTTTTTAAAAGCCCGCGGTACAACTTAACAGCGTACCTACCTATTATTGTAATTATTATAACTGCGATGTGTTATATTTTAATAATATTATATCACCTAGGTACTGGGATGAACCAAAAAAATATAATTTATTCTATACGCAGGTAATAAGACGTTTAACGTTTATAACGTATATGCCAATTCATTAAAACTATATGGTTAAATACTATTTTCAAACCATATATATTTTAAAAGCGAGTAAGTGCAACGAGGTGGAGTAGGTCAGGTTATAACTGCGATGTGTTATATTTTAATAATATTATATCACCTAGGTACTGGGATGAACCAAAAAAATATAATTTATTCTATACGCAGGTAATAAGACGTTTAACGTTTATAACGTATATGCCAATTCATTAAAACTATATGGTTAAATACTATTTTCAAACTATATATATTTTAAAAGCGAGTAAGTGCAACGAGGTGGAGTAGGTCAGGGGTGGTGAAAATTTGTCTACCGTCCCTTCGGTCCTCGTATAGGATAGCGTGTTATTACAGTATTCGATTTGAATGCAATGATTGCATTCGATAAAAATCATAAATATGTATTAATAAGTAACCAAATTGTATATAATATACCTCCTAGTGGGAATTAGGTAATTTTAAAATTATATTTGGTTCGATGGTGATAAACAAAGAGTTAAAAAAAAAAATTGGTTAGAAAATAACTTTTCGTGGTTTTTTCCGTGGCGTTAAAAAACTATTGAGGAAATCGAAAAATGACAACTTCAAAGCAACATCTTGATCCAATTTTCAAAATATGAGATACTATAATGTTATGTTGAAATCTAAGCACTCCTTCTGTTAGACATTTTGTTTACAGGATAAAAATAGTAAAATAAACATCATTGTAAAACCACTAGCTTCATCGCTCCGTTCAGAATCTAAAATGTAAAAAGTTTTATGTCACGATTAAATATTTGCTTAAAACCGTAATAATGTATAAACACTAATTTTATTATATATTAACTATACTTAGAGCGAGCTAAACTTCGTCCAAATCGTACCTGTAGCTAGCGCGACTGTCTAAAGTCTCTGTTCCACTTGTATATTTATGGATTAAGTAAAATTCAGTAAATACCGTTTTAAAGTTTGCTCTCTGGTGCTTTAGTATTTTAACAGGCAGTTTATTAATATTATAGTAACTTGAAACTTTTAGAGCACACACACACACACACACACACTCGAACCCGTGCGTCTACGTGTAAAAAATGTAAATAGTTTTTATCTAATTAAATATTAAAATCTATTTAATACTATAGTTGTGAATGTTCAAAGGTGCTAATCGAGTTTAAAGTTTAAACATTTATTAAATTAATGATAATCTAATTACCTACATATAGGTACCGATGATATAAATATGTATACGTCTGAGTAAATGTCTTATGATACATTTTCTTATTTAACAGATTTGAAAGCATTTCTTAATTTTTATTTTCTACATAGATAGAATCGTGCAGCGTAATAATTCATTGTGCTCGTGAATTCCAAACGAGATTTTTTAACTATCATAATTATTTAAAAACCAATGTTATCATTTTATCGCAATATTATAAACGATGAATATAAAATTAATGACGATGGTTACTGGGTTCAAAATATATAATATAGCGTATCGGTCGTTACATTATTGTTTTAAACTATACATATTGTATTATTTCAATCATAATAATATTATAATACTGTAACAACGGTTTACTGGTTTTCTTAGAATACATAGTATACGCGTCCAAGTCGGACGGGTTATCATAATATCACGATGAATTGATAACCCTCATAAATCTAGGTGGAGTAAAAAAATCGGTTTGAAAAATGAGTTCAAAATTAATTCCCTATAATATATAATATGTAAATTATTATCGTACGGGGCTAACGGGCCCTATGGTACATGGAATTCGGATCGTATAGGTAATATAATATTATAATATAATATGCCTTCCTGTTTTTTTTTTTTTTTTAAAGTTAATTAACGACGAGGGCACATACATAAATTCTCCGGAGATTTTGTGCGCGATAGACATAGCATTATAGGTTTTTACCATTTGTTATCCTTATACGAGAGCACAGCCTTAATGAGTGCCTATAATACGTACCATTATAATGGTAGTATAGTGCACCCGCGGCGGCACACCTGCAAGCAGCAGCAGCAGCAGACGTTTTTTTTCTCCTTTCCTTTGCATTATTTTTTCCAAAAAATTATTTAAAACGAAACGCGTTTACACCGCGCACACGATAATAATATAATAATTATAATATTATATCTACCCACGTTGTTTTATCAAAACAATAATTATGTTAGAGAAAATATTCGTTTCGACACTCATTCGCACGCGCGTCTGTCCGTAATGATAATAATATAATAATAATTACATAATAATCGTTATGACGTCTTAAATACGGTCGAGTCTCGATATAACTCGAATCTCGAGGAAAATATTAATATAAATTCGACTCGAGTATTTTTTTTAGTTGTATATCATACCTAACACGACTTAAAAACAAAGGGCGAGAAAAAAATTGGAGTTGTCTAGACTCGCTGTATTACTATTATATATTGTCATAATTCCCCTGAAACGGCGGCGGTCGTCTTATGTGCGTTATTGTCTTGCTATATTATATTTATATTATGCGATATGCTTTATGTCTTACCACGATACTATGTGTGATAGTAAATTCCGTGGAAAGTGCGCAATTACACAATAATATAATGATAATAATAAGACATCATCGTTTTGTGTGTGTACTGCACAGTGCTGAGATGATAAACGCGTTCAACGGAAAACATTTTTCGTAATTATTATAAGACAGCAAAAAATTGATGTACGAACGTACGATGATAATTATTATAATAATAATAACAACTCTAATGACTCCTTATTACGACATTGTGTGACGTTTGATCCGATTTTATGTAAACCAATAAACCGTACATAGTAATATAATACATATTGTAATGTAATGTATAATATTATTAATATTATAAATTGTGCATATGCCATCGTTTAACGAACATAAAACCATAATAATTATCTGTGCACGTGGACGACGAAATCAGAATAATATGCTTTAATCGTGTTCAATTGACGACGGTCTTTTTTTTATTTTCATTCGTATATCAAACGTCATTCTAATTACATGGTCGTTAAACGGTTTGGGTAACGGGAATCGGAATCGACCGACAGCGAGCGCAAAACAGTTTTGCGGAAAAATATTTATAATAAAAAACAATGAGTGTCTGCGCCATATTATTATTATTATTATGTCGGTGACGAACGACCAAAAGTTTCGTCCAATTATATGTGTAAATATTACAGGTGAGATCGCTGTGTGATGATTAGGCACTGACTTTGGAATAATTGCAAACGATGACGACAACGGAGACGATCGTATAATAATATTATAATAGTCGTACGCCATACTAATACTGAGATCAAGATTAAAACGCGAAATTTACATATAATAATTATACACAGTTTAGATTTCGAACTAGTTTAATTACATACACAAATCACCGCAAATGAGACAAGTACAATATATTTAGGTATTGTAAATCACAAATTACAAATCCGACAAAAGAATTAATAATTTCTTTTTTTTTTATATTATTCTGATAAAAATTAATAATCATATTATAATATTATTTATAGATAATCGTATTCAAAGAAATATAAAAATTCGTACTTTTTTTACAAAACTTGAGGCATAGGCACAGAGTTCGTCGAAATCTCTTGCAATTGAAGATTAACCACCCAAAGTCCCGATATGGTACTGTAGAGCTTAAAATATGGTTAGTGATTTTGTTATTAATTATTAGTGATAGCAACTCAGGTCCTGTTCACTGTTATTACCTTATGTAGGTGAATTATTGCCATTAGATATTTCATAGTGCCTATCACATGGATTACAGTCAGTACCTGCGTAGTTATAGGAAAGTAAATAAAAACAACAAATAGAAAAATTGACACGAAAGGTACTGGTAATTATTGACACTAGAGAATAATAATATATTATAACTATATTAGACAAAATTTTTTTTCAAATGGATATATCTTTATTTGAGAATTTACAATCTATACATTTTGTACAATAATTAATAAGTAATAATCTATTATAAAGGAAAGAGAAAAATAAAAAACATTACGACGACGATGGAATTCTCACATTAGAGACACCTTAAACCGATATGTTATTTAAAATGAACATATTATATTACAATATTTTAACCGAGGTAGATTTTTACGTTGGGTACGTATTATTTATCACGAGAGTGAAAGAATTTTATTACAAATAATAACAAACAGCATTTACGACATCTATCTTTAGTGAGATAAATAAATATCCACAACACGGAAATATAGAATAGGGCATAGCATCATAATAATAATCAAGGCTGGGCATTAACGAGTCCAAAAGTTAAAGTTAAGTTAAAAAGTTAATTTTATATTGACTTTTTAACTTAACTAGTTACTTTTGGTTTTTCATTAACTTAACTGTTAACTTACTACATTTATTTCTTAATTAACGTGAAATTAACAAGTTCATTTTTCATTTTAAGAAGTAAGCTAAGTTAATTTATTTTGTTTTTAATTTTATAATATTTCACTATTTTAGTCTATTTTGTTTTCATGTCAAAAAATATGTGTCGTAAATTGTTTGAAGTTAAAAATTGATATCATTCGAATCTATCTTATATGGAAATACTGTATGAATAAGTATTAACACTATATCCTATAATTTAGTTTTGGGTTGGAAAAAAATTAATTGCACAAATTGACTTTTTTTAACTTAATAAAAAGTTGTTAAA
Source organism: Metopolophium dirhodum (assembly GCF_019925205.1). Taxonomy (NCBI): domain Eukaryota; kingdom Metazoa; phylum Arthropoda; class Insecta; order Hemiptera; family Aphididae; genus Metopolophium; species Metopolophium dirhodum. The sequence continues at coordinate 11,709,733 of NC_083568.1, forward strand.
AGTGTGTATTAACTTTTAATTTAACTGAGTTGACCTAAAGTTAAATTAACTTTTAACTTTTTGTTATTGGTGCATATTAACTCGAGTTAAAAAAATCATTAACTTGCCCAGCCTTGATAATAATATACGAATAGCACAGACATAAAAAAAAACGTATAAAAATTCGACGATGCATAATTATTCGCAATATATTATACCTAATAATATACGTTTTAATATTATAATATTATAAGCAGAGTACAATACAATAATTACATTAATTATATACGTTTGTGCAAAGATTCCTATACACTCTTGGCCATCTATACGAGGGAACGCCAACATACAATATGACACTCCGTTGTGCATTTATCCCGTAGATGGCAGCAGCTGCACATTACTAACTTCCGCGGGTGTACAACGATATATATTTTATAGTAATGTGGATTTTACGTAAACAATAATATTGTTTTGGTAAATTACCGAGCAATTTAACGGTAAATAAACCAAAAATACGGTGAAATCGGTAGATTTGTATTAACTAAAAAGATTTATAGTTTATCCATTGAATTTTGTCACAATATTATGTAAAGAAGGCAAAAAAAATATAAAATAAAGCAATAGTCTTCGATCCTTTTACTACCATAAAATAAAATAAAAATTACTGGATTTAGATTAGAATTTAAAATACTGAATAACCATTTTGTTTAATAGAATAAATACATACATATAAAATTATTAATATTTATGTATTAAATAATAATAATGATAGTGATAAACTCAAATTAATAGTCTATTTGCGTCTGATTATTAATTATTATTATAAATTATATAAATAAACATATTGTACACACACACACACACACACACACACACACACACACATTACACATATACGTATGAAACTATTAATTAAAAAGTAAAAACTTGGCCTCTATGTCCAAGACTTAATATTTAAAAAATAGTAATTTATAATCATTGTTTTATTAAAATAGACAATGTAATAAAACAATATGGTTATAAGAAGTAAGAACTGCGTTATATCGTAGTGAAGCACTGGTTAAGTGACGGTTTTTCTATTTTCCAATTTTCCACAATAATTTTTCCACTATAAAATTTGAAAATTATATTTTATATTTTAGTTGCTACCTTAATTATAATACTTTTCTACTGATCTACGATACCTACCTATTCATGAGGGAATTTACCTACTCATGTATTATATCAACAAGAATGACTTCATAGGAAAAACTCTCAATAGCTCTCAATATTGATATGACAAATTTTGATAATTCCTTTTTTTAAAGATGAGAACTTTCTTAGGTTTGTTGAAGGCCCGAATTTTCATTTTACTTTAAATAGTGCTAGGAAAGTACGTTTGAAAAATAACAAATATTGGGCATTATTGAAATACATATTTTAGTTTCTATAACTATAATTTTGAAAAACGACTAAATAATAAAGCGTTGTAAATAATATAAATCAATTTCTTTAGCTACTTGCTACAATAATTTATAACAGTCGAGATACCAATAAAATAAAAAATCATTAGTTAAATTGAATATTCATTTAAATTTAAAATTTAATTTTTATAATAGGTAATATGAATACACAAATTTAAAAAAAATCCAGGTGTATAGATTATACTTAGTAAAAATAAAAAATGAAAAATGTTCTACAGTTAAAAATAATATTGGCTAGGAAGAGGTTACCATCGGGAGAGTTTACTAGTTTTAAAAATCAATAGTTTACCATCATCCCATATAATTCAGTAGTTCAATTGGATAGTATAAAAGTGATTGCGTTTTTTTAATTACGCACTATAATATGCTTTCTTTCTGAAACACTAATTATTATTATATCATCATCTATTAAATGAAAGATTTTAACGTAAACATTGCAGTGAAACGTAATAAACGAATTAAATTTACGTACCTATTAAGTAGGTAGGTAGGTAGGTAGAATACAGTACTAACCGCAGGGTTATGTGCATAAATAATTACAAGTAAATTATAAAGTAAGCACTATTATTAGTACACTTTAATTGATAAAAATCTAATTAAAATAAATTATTCAAATTAAAAAAAAATCGAAGCATTATTTCGACTACTTATCGTGTACACAGACACAAAAATAAAAAAAAAAATAAAAAAAAAAATAAAAAAAAAACACACATCATTGTAAAATCAATACATTCATCGTTTCACTCAGAATCTAAAAACAATTTGTAAAATGTCATATAATATATTCCTACTACAAAACACTAAAATATCAAAAGTCATATCAATTCGCCACGGCGTATTAGGTAGGCAATTTAGGTTCGTTTACTTACACCGGAGTTACACAGCTTAATTTTTACAAATCGCAATAATATAAATCATAAAAACACATTACTAAAGTGGTAACCGTAAAAATAAAAAGGTGGATAAGTGGATGTCGCTCTGCTGTACGGTAGGTTACAAGTGGGTCACTGTAATGGATGGTGTTAAATTTGAATTCAATGATATAATATCATTGTATAAGAAAAACGATTCTGAGCGAAAACGGTCAGTCACCCTATGATATTACCAAGTATATTTGATGATATTATTGTGAATAAAGTAATTTATATATAACCTATTAACGTGGAATCTTGTTTTAAATTTTCAATCCTTAGCCATAAAAGTTAAACATTTTATAAATTTTTAACCACAAAATAATTAATAAATTATAAATTTGATAAATGTTGTCAAAATTTGAACTTTAAATGCTTATAAAAAAAAATTGTGCAAATGTATTTTTAATATTTTTCAACTGCTATTAAAACGATATATCAGGAGTCTAATATTAAATTTTCACGCTTTTTTACCCAACAAATAAAAATTTATTGATATTTATAGAAAAAAAAACTAAAAAAATTGAAAACTGACAATGTCCGTAAACAGCTCAAATAGAGTCAAAATATTTTCAAAATTGTATGGTGTATAGAAAATGCTAATATAAACATTCAGTGAAATTTTCAAGTATCTACAGTCATTCGTTTTTTAATTACAATAAAATAAAAAAATCGTTACATGAGAAATCGAGTAAATATCAAATGTTGTAAAAATATAAATTTCAGACGCTCATAAAAATTTAATTTAAGTTTCTTCTAGACATTTTTTTTTTGATAAAGGTAGACAAACTTATGAGTAATCTTATATTACATTTTCAAATCTTAGATTTAAAAAGAAAAATTTTTATGAATTCTCATCAAAATAATTTGCTATTTTTCGTGATTTTTCCGTATTTTGTCAAAATTTGAACTTTAAATGCTTATAATTAAAAACTGTGACTAAGGATTTTTAATTTTTTTCATCTGCCTTTGAAACAATAAGCTAGGAGCCTTCTATTAAATTTTCAAGCTTTTTTACTCAATAGATAAAATTTTATTGATATTTATAGAAAAAAAAACTAAAAAAATTGAAAACTGACAATGGCTGTAAACAGCTCAAAAAGAGTCAAAATATTTGGAAAATGCTAATATAAAGAACCAGTGAAAATTTCATGCATCTACGGTCATTTGTTTTAGAGTTACACCAATAACCAAAATCGATTTTGTTAAAAATCGATTTTGCGTAAAAATTCCCGTTTTTCCTTAATTTTTCTTTTGTTTTTCACATCGCTTTTGAAAACTACTGGGAAATTAAAATTTTGACCTCCCCAATGCACCAACGATATTCACTTTCCCATCGAACAAGATACTGAAGTCGAAAATCGAAGCATTATTTCGACTACTTATCGTGTACACAGACACAAAAATAAAAAATTAAAAAAAAAACACACATCATTGTAAAATCAATACATTCATCGTTTCACTCAGAATCTAAAATAATAATGTATATAGATACAACTTATAAGCCAACTTACACTAGTCTAGTTTAAGATTGTTTACCTGGTAACTGGTCGGAAGGATCAAGCCACGCATTTTCCTCACATTCATCTACGAATATTGTTTATAATAATAATAATAATATGAACCTGCACATGTGGCCTAGCATCTGTTTAGTCTTTATCTGGTGGCTAGAGGGTCATTACCCTATTCCAGCTCACTGTAGTGTTTTGGTGCGGGTTGTGCAAACCAAGTACGATGGGGTTTTTAACGTTAATCTTTATTCTACGTGCACAAATCAATTTTTTTCAAAAAAAATTAATCAGAATTATCAGAGATATTTTGATCAGATAACATTTTTATGTATGTTGTTAAACGTAGTTGTAATATACTTTTCTATGGATATGTTGGTATATAAACTATATAAGTACCTTGCTCCAATACTCGGTTCTGACCGACTTTGGTAAGCAATATAATATGTATAGACAATATTAAAACATTGCATAGACTTGATAGAATTTCATAGACTAGATCGGGTAGAATATCTAAATTAAAATGGGTTTTTTTTAATTTTATACACCTAGAGCTGAATTTTAATACTAATAGTTGAATTTGAAAAAAAAAAGTAACATTTAAATTATTTTGATTATTTTGATTTTTATATGTTTTATACATTTAATTTTTATAGTTTTAAAAAAATAAAAAAATATATTACGGTACGTAAAATAATAATATATTTTTAAATTCTGAGTGGATGATGTCAATGATGTGTGTTTACTGTTTTTTTAAATTTTTTTGGGGGAGGTTTTCCATTTCAGTATCTTGTCCGATGGGAGAGTGAATCTAATTAGTACTACAGGGGTGAAAAGTAAAAAATGCCCAGTATTTTTCAGTATATTAGGGATAAACAAACAAAAAATTTAATTCAAAACGGGAATTTTTACGCAAAATTGGTTTTTGACTAAATTGATTTTCACTGAATGTTTATACAAGCATTTTATAGACACTATACAATTTTCAAAATATAGTGACTCATGTTGAGCTATTTATAGGCATATGAAGATTTTGAGTTTTATTACATTTTTTTTAACTATTGTGGATATAACATTTTTCAGTCGGTCGAAAAACTTGAAAATGTAATACAAAGTAAGTTGATGTTAGTGGAAATTGAAATATTGCAAACGAAAAACGATTCTGAGCGAAGACGTTGTGTCAGCCTATATTATAATACTTGTATAAAAAATCAAATATAATAGTTAAAAAAACATTGATGAAAAATTTCAAGGTTCTACAGTTATTAATTTTTGAGTTAACTACACCAACAAAATAAAATCGATTTTTTCAATAATTGGTTATGCGTAAAAATTGTCAGTATTCACTTTAATTTTAGATTCTGAGTGAAACGATGAATGTATTGATTTTACAATGATGTGTGTTTTTTTTTTTATTTTTTTTTTTATTTTTTTTTTTATTTTTTTTTTATTTTTTTTTTTATTTTTTTTTTTATTTTTGTGTCTGTGTACACGATAAGTAGTCGAAATAATGCTTCGATTTTCGACTTCAGTATCTTGTTCGATGGGAAAGTGAATATCGTTGGTGCATAGGGGAGGTCAAAATTTTAATTTCCCAGTAGTTTTCAAAAGCGATGTGAAAAACAAAAGAAAAATTAAGGAAAAACGGGAATTTTTACGCAAAATCGATTTTTAATAAAATCGATTTTGGTTATTGGTGTAACTCTAAAACAAATGACCGTAGATGCATGAAATTTTCACTGGTTGTTTATATTTGCATTTTCTATACACAATACAATTTTGAAAATATTTTGACACTTTTTGAGCTGTTTACGGGCATTTTCAGTTTTCAATTTTTTTAGTTTTTTTTTCTATAAATATCAATAAAGTTTTATCTGTTGGGCCAAAAAGTGTAAAAATTTAATACAAGACTCCTGATATATTTTTACAATAGCAGTTGAAAAATATTGAAAATACATAGGCACAGTTTTTTTTTATAAGCATTTAAAGATCAAATTTGGACAGAATTTATCAAAATCTCGAAAATTATCAACCATTGTAATTAATAAATTATAAAATGTTCAGTTTTTATAGCTAAGGATTGAAAATTTAAAACAAGATTCCATGTAAATAGATAATTCGGTTACCAAAAAATCTAAAAAATACACAAGCACAGTTTATTTGTATAGTCATTTTAAGTTCAAATTTGGACGAAATTACATAAAAACCTAGAATAACTATTTTAGTTATTTTGTTGTGATTGTATAATATTATTCGTGGGCACTTGAAACTTCTAATTTGTAATATTTTCATCGATATATTATGATGATAGTATCACGGTTTGTTGTTGATGTATAACGCGTTATATGTACCTAATGGATATTGTGATATGATTAATTTGGAATTTATTATAGGTCAATTTTTTTTTTAATACCATAGATAAGTGTATAATATGTCTTATACCTAGACTGACATATCGTCTCCACTCAGAATCGTTTTTCTTATACAATGATATATCATTGAATTCAAATTTAATACCATCCATTATACAGTGACCCACTTGTAACCTACAGTACAGCAGAGCGACATCCACTTGCCCACCTTTTTTTTCTTGAAGCTTTCTAAAACTACTTGGAATATTAAATTTTGACCTCCCAAAAGTACCATCTAAATTCATTTTTCTATCAGAAAAGATGCTGATCTGAAAGTCATAGTATTTTCACTATCCATCCAAAATGTTGCTGACAGACAAATTTTTTTTAAAAAATACACATTATCGTAAAATCAATACATTCTTCACTCCGGTCAGAATCTAAAATATTTATTTATTTTTGGTTTTTCATGTAAGTACATGAATACCGTTAATCGTTGATAATAAATATATTACTTATCACAACTTTGTTAATTTCTATTGTAAAAGTAAATAAATGATTTGCATTTTTTTATATGGAGAAAATTAAGTTAAACCTATTTGATGGTTTAAATTTATGTTTTTTCAAAAGTAATTTATTTTGAGTTTATATAGATACAGAAATAAGGGACATGTAGATAAACAATTTGTATTTAATTAATAATATCTAAATTACCGTTTTCGTTGTTATTTTCTCCAAATGTATAGAGACGGAAACGTCATATATATATGTTAAATCACTGTTTACAATAATAATTCATAATAATATGACACGTAATTAATTATTAAAATCAACAAACGTTAAATATTTTTTTGGTATTTTTATTTTTATTTTAACATGTTGTTTCGTGTTCGAGCGTGGAGAAATTTATACGATGCACTGACATAATATTTTTATCATCAAATATACGCATATTAAATGTATAGAAATTAATGGCAGTGTATTTTTGAGAGAAATTGGGCCGAGGCATAATAATTTTTGGCATATTTTAAAGTAGTTAATACACACAACGGACACGTCGGACACTATAATTTATTTCCGCGTAAACAATATGTTATCGTTTATTTTGCCGTTTATTTTTTTGATATAGCAAGCTATACACTAAGCTTTTTAGTTTTTACTATTTCACTGAGTGAAAAAATTATTATCTTGTAGAAATCGATATTTTAATCATTTTATTATATATCATTACTAGAGCTTGGATTTATATGCAAGAAAAAAGTGGCTAAATATGAAATTATATGCCATGTTATGTTATCCATTATAGATTGTGGTTTTTTAAAAAAAACCACACTTTTACACCAAGTAAAAATATCAAGTAGGTACTAGATATTTTATCAGAAACAAAAAAATATTTATAAAATTAAAATTTTAATACTTTAAAAATCAAAATGCAATATTTTTTAATCGTCGTTTTTCATATTATTACAGATTGTTTAAAATACAATGTCTAAAACTGTCAGACAATTTAAAAAACAGACAATCAAAATATGAAAAAACTAAAATCATCTGTAAATATTATAGTTATAACCAAAAAAGTTGTGAAATTGAGTTACTGCCTTATTTGTTGTGCGATTCAAAGTAACAACATATAATAGTATGCCGGAACGCAGGTGTATATGATTTATTGTTGTTAATATCTTATCTATACGTGGTCCGATCTCATGAAGTATTGCATAAATGACAATATTTTAACAATATTCTTCTAGGTAAACGATTTTTTTTCTCCTTTAAAATTACTAAAATGTGTTTATTTTAAACTAAAATAGTTAATTTTCTAAAAACCCATTAAATATGCATGTTGTATGCATTTGTGAACAAAAATGCAATATTCCTCTAAATATGGAAAATATGCAATATAAATTTGGTGTTTAAATTCGGTGTTATATGAACATTTTAAAAACCCCTAGACGTTTATACACTTGGTACAAATATGCAAAATTCATATAATAATTATTGATAAATATATAAATATTGCATATAATATTATTATTTGAACTTACTATCTCTAGCGGATCGCCGTAATGCCCGTGACCTAACAGTTCCACCTTCCTTCAGAATATCATTTGTGGTAAAATAGTCTATCCCTCACTCCTTCAACATATTAGCTTCAGAGTTCCTTCACGATATTCCCATAACATTGCTTCATTTTCTGTTCCATTATGCACCCGACTGATTACCTGTAAATTACCCTAAATGAACCTCTCACTCGATGTATGAGACAGCTAGGCCAATCAAGACACCTCCTTTCCCTACTCCAGTTGAATATGTTGTTTTGTCATATTTCATATTTGTTTTTATTTCTCATCTTGTATCCATATAATATATTATATTATGTATATTTCTGTATATTATTATTTTTAGTTGTAAATACCATTATAGCTGTTCTATTATTTTAAATGGGCTTCCGCCCGTCAATATTAAAATAAATAAATAAATAAATTATAATCGTCGACCGACGGATTCACTTGCGGTTAAAATATCAGTCATGGATAGGTAATTATAATAATGTGTTATCTTATATGTATTGTGTTTTTTCTTTATTATATTAAAGTTATTAAATATTATGGTTAATATTAATATTATAATACAATGAATAAATAAAAAATACTGATATAGTAAAAATATTGATACCAATGGCTAATAATGTTTATTTTGAGGATGTGTCATTGAAGAGTTCAAAAAAAGAATACCTATCATTTATTCGTCACCTATTATTGTAAACTTCACTATATTATTATTATTATTTTATTGTTAAACACTTAACTTGTACGACTGTACGTGATTAAAATAAAATTTTAATATTTTATCATCAGATTTTAAGTTGTAAATGTTCATAGAATAATATTATTATAATGATAGTTAATAATTTGCATTAGGACAAAAATAAAATGATCCCTAATTATAATTTCTTCAAAAACATTTAAATAAAATAATGAAATTATACTTTTGTCATGCTAAGTAAAACATATTAAATCATTATACTATTAAAGGGATATAATATCATTCATAATTTATAATAAATTAGTAATTAGTTATTTTAAAATTATAAAAATTTTTTTTCATATTTCAAATCTAATTTTTCCATGGCAAGTACAAGTTCTTCTTTTTTTATTTCTTTTAGTCTCTTGTCAATTTCAAACACCTTGTCTTTGGCAATACTATTTTGACTACGGTCTTCAAGCAATGCATTGTGTTGTGATTGTGAAGCTATAATAAAGTGTTACACGCATATAATAATATGTCAATACTTAATACCGTAAATATAATTAAAAATATTTTACTCTTACCAACACTTGAATCTTTTTCTTTTGAAAGTAATTTTCCAAGCTTAGGCGCATTATCATTTGATTCCTGTTTTATGATGACGGAATGTTCATTAAATATAATTTCAAAATTGTTATCAGTTGTGAAATTTTTATTTTCCTTTTGTATTTTTCCGTTTTCTATTAAATAAACACTATATACCTAATTGGTAGACATAAATAAAACATTTGTTACTTACTACTTATCAAACATATTTTACTTGTAAAGGATAATAAAAAATTAAATGTAATGATGTCTCATTCATACTACTTTAACCTACTTACTGTACATTAATATACATTGAAACATTTGTTTTTACTTAAAAATTGAAAATTAGTACTGCTGATGGTTTCCGAACTTAATCAACAGATGCTACTTAGAGCTAGACTTATAAGACAATAAAAATAAAATAATGACATATTCTTTTCTATCGCTTCTAATGAATAATATTAAAAAATAATATCTCTTGCTACTTTATTATAATAATAATTTACTTTTGTACTAAAATAAAAAAAAATATTACCGAAGTAGTTTCTTTTTAATGCAGAAAAGTATTTTAATACACATAGAAGTATAAAATTATATTAATGATAAATAAAATTACTTCAAGTTTTTTGTACAACCGATCAGCTTCTGAGTTATACGCCATGGCCCTGATTTCTCCTGTAGTATCAATTAAATCAACATAGAAATATTTCCCGGTTGGTCCCATTTTTATGTCTGAAAGATTTTTAACTGTCGCCACTATTTTCCATCTTTTGGGAAAAAAAATTAAAAAACATTAATTACTTTACATATTATAAAAAATCATAAACTACGACCAGATACTAAATTATTATAAACGATGTAATTCGAATTATGAGGTAATAAACCTTACTTTATTGGACTACGTAAATTCAAACTAGATATTGATAATATATTATTCTGAGGCATGTTGGTATGTAGTTACTAGTTGACAGTTGAATAAAAGGAATTGTTAGGATCGAACAAATCGATTTTAAAAAGTTGATAAAATAATTTAAAATCAAAGTTAATACTTATTCATAACAAACAGCTATTGTAAAAAAAAAATTTGAAACGACCTTAAGCGAAAAGTGAGATGGTTCTTAACCAGTCGCAACCGACAATGACAAATATATTACGAATATCGTAATATAATAATAAACGAACATCGTAATAAACTAAATGTTGGGCTTACGAATAGTGAGCGCTGAGATAAGCGCTACCAGTGTCAAATGTATTAAGTATTATATTCAGTTTTGAATGATTACAAATAGATACACATTGATACCACGATAGGATGCGTAGGTATATTTAGAGTTGTTATAATGCGGTATTTTATTTTTGTATTGCATTATACGGTATTGTATGGTATACAATAGGTACGTAGTAACATAAATTGTCAACAGTTTCACGCAGGTCATACAACTGATGACTAATTTCAAAACGACTTAATAATTTTGAAAACGATTTTAAAATCAACAATAATACAAGAAATATTTAAAAGTAAATTAATAATGTTTGAAGTCTTGGACCATGGTACCAATCCTGATATACCTAGTGACTGGCAATTATTTTAATTTAAAATATAGTAGAAACATTTCACACTAAGATAATATATTCTTAAATAACAAATTAATTTTCTAAGGTTATGTTTAACATTTTGACATAAATTAGAGCTTAGATAACCTTATTAACCACCAAACTTATAAATATTTAAATATAGATATATTTAACACATAAATATATCATCTAACTTAAGGTCTCACACATGTTTATGTCTTGTAAGTACCTACTTATGTTTAATATCAGAAATTAAGTTTAAAAAAGTATTAAAATATATATATATATTTAACATTTATTGGATTATATACAATCCGTAATGGTATTTACAATAAGCATATGTGGGATAATATATATATATATATAGTTACAAGTCGCAGATACGCAAAGAGGGAAGTCACCCAGCAGTAACATTCAGATATAATATAAACTAAATTATTTAATCTTTAAAAGTTTAAAGTTTAAACAAACACACCTAATATGCATCAAAAAAAAATATTTTAATACTTTATCATTTAAACTATTTTTCATAAATTATTTTACAGAAATAAACATTACAAATTATCCGTGTGTGCTGTCTCATCATCGTTTATCCTTATAGCAATATACGACTATACTAGTAAAGTCGATTTAAGTTATATCTATAGTATACTACTGTGGAATGAATAAGCGATTGAACAACAACATATTGCGATAACAAATGATAATGAATAATAATAATTTTATTAATATCAATAATAACTTACACTTTTTTATTTATACCACCTGTATAAAATATTTGTACCTATACCATGCGTATAATATTTCGTATAATACAATTTTATACAGTTGTAAATGCCCATTATCGTCCCTAGGTATATTTTATTTAATAATTGATAATTTTGATAAATTCAATAACGGCGTCAAATGTAGCAATATATGATAATTAAAATATAAGAAAAATGTAAAAAAATAACTGAACATTTAAACACAAAACAAACATTCAAAACTCAATATATCACTTAAGTACAATATATTTTGTTACTTACTTACCTAAATATGTTTAATGTGATACATCGAGTTTTGAGTGTTTGTAAATACTAAACCAAAGTTACATTGATACCACAACTAAGTATATTATATTTAATAATGAAATGTTGAGAAATAAAGTAACAAAACTTTCCTTTTATAACTAAAAATAACAGGAATGATACAGGATTTAAGATGTTGTTTAGAAGAATTGACAAACTTCGTGTCGTCAAAATGGTTACAACAAAAACTAAAATGCTTTCTAATTATCTGACGATGCTACAAGACACCTTTATTATAATTTGATATCCATGTAAAAAATGTACATAAAAATTTTAAATGAAACTTTAAAAAATAATAAAACTGAACATATTACAAACCCGTTGTGTTCATTAAGAAGGATAATATAACATAAATACATGTAAGAAAAAAATGCATTTAAAATGTCGTAACATGTAAAAATTAAATATTTTTTCTTTTAATCACTTTTAGATTCAGAGTGGAGCGAATTGTTGATTTTAAATTGATGAGTGTTTTAAAAAAAAAATTGTTTTGTGTTTGTTATTGCTCGCTACCGTTTGGGTCAGTAAAAATTCTTCAATTTTCTACTTCAGCATTGTTTCTGATAGGAAGGTAATCTAGTTGGTACTTGGAGAAGGGGGGGAGGTCAAAAGTAAAATAGATATGTATTTTGTTATGGCCTATTATTTTTGGTGTCGCAACTGTCGCGTGAGAATATGAAACGTGTAGTTTCTATTAAATATGTATAGTACCTATTTTTAATGAAAAAATTAATAACCCATTGTCATGGGTATTTTATTGTGTTAACTTTTAAGGGTATATTTGAGTGCATTTTTCAGTGTTTTTAAGGTCATGAACTCGTCCTAACTCGTCGTATTACATGAAAAAAAATTCTCAACAATATTCCCATTACCTACATTCTAACTTTCCAAATAATTAACATGCTGTATAATAATATGTTGACAAAAACTTTTTTCCTCGATCAAAAAGCTTGAAGATATAATAAATGCAAGCATTGAAACATCTATTTACGTACCTACGTTGTAAATTTTTTTTTAGTACCTACGTTTATTAATATGTTATGATTGATTTGAAATACTTAAAAACAGTTTATAATACAGTACACGGTATATACACATATAATATATTATTTTATATTTTATACAATTTATAAATCAAATTGTAAAATATCATAGGAGTAGTAATAAATGGCTTTTTAACTTTATTTAATAATTAAAAATGTCCATTTTGTGTTAATTCTCTGTGTATCAACTTGACCATAACATTTGAACCTTTGAGATTTTATATAAATAGGTACCCTAGGTATCTATAGTTAACATTGTTCAATAATAACTACTATACATTTTAACAAACATAACCAGATAATATAATTAAAATAGTAATTTTAACCCTTTTACTAATAATAATAGTAGGTATCTAAGTATCTAAATTCTATAGTAAATTTTTTAGTATATTATAGCTTAAAAGTTGTCGTATACCTATCTCTCGTTGGTACACAAAATAATTGATGTATTATATTCGAATATTCACACGATTTAATAACTTTATTAAACATAAAACAAACACACAAAAATACGAGTTTCAATGGATCGCTTACAAACATACGTGCCTCGCTCGAGGACCCGCACTGTCCCTCAACTGTGGTGCATACGTTCTTAAATATTATTTTACGAAGTGCTTCGTTGGCCTATTATTACGAATATGAAACATTAAACTATTTAAGCAGAAAGTAATATTGGCACATACAACAAAGTATAATAGATATGTTTGAGTGATTTGTTGCGCACGGCTATAACTGGTTAGTTCGATGTATACCTAAACATATAGTGAATTATATCAGTAGGTTTAAGTATTGTATTGAACTTCTTGGTTCATATAGGCAGTGGCGCCGACCCTATACCCAAGTACGGTGACTGTCATAGTCAATTATGTGGTGGGTGGGTGACACATAGCACATGTGTAAATATTATGAAAGTATTTAAGTCTAAAACTATATTATCATATATTTCTATATAAACTATATATACAAATTAGTAGATGGATGTACCTACCTACTATTAAAATTTGATATTTACCATACTGCATTTTTGTAGTTCAGCGCCACAGCATATAGGTATCAGGTATAGCACATATCTTATTGGCTCATAAGTACATAAGTAGAAGTTCGATGCGAATACTGGAAGGGAAGGGGGAGGTGGGCTTATCGTGATCATAGCTCAGTACACCTATAAGTTCTAGAACCGCTCCCAATTATCAATTCCAACAATACAACTTATAAAGTTTAACAAACTATACAATTAAACCATACAAAATGTGAGAAAGTGGGTACAGTAAATGTCAATTATGCCACTGTAATGTATATGTTAAATTATTAAATTTAAATTTAATGACATAAAATTGATGTGTACGAAAAACGATTCTGAGAGAAGACGGTCTCTCAATGTACATTGCTAAGCATATTTTATGATATTATTGCTATTAAAGTAATTTATTTTACTATTTTTAATACAGTATAGGTAAAATGTTCAATTAATATAAATATAAATATATTTTATTTTATAATATTTTAACAGTAATTGCCGAAAGCATTGCATTTGAACATTTAAGTTAAATATTTATGAAAAAATATTTTGTGTATGTATTGTGGACATTTTTTAATTGGTACATGAACAGTTTATGAGAAACTTTGTATTACATTTTTTAACTAAATAAAAACAATTTTATCAACTTCATTATGGAAAAAAAAAATTAAGAACCAAAAAAGCAGTTAAGTGGATGTCGCTCTGCTGTACAGTAGGTTAAGAATGGGTCAATGTATAATGGATTGTATTAAACTTGAATTCAATGATATAATATCATTGTATAAAAAAAACAATTCTGAGCGGAGACGGTGTGTCAGTCTGGATTTTTTATACTGTTATTATTAATTATTATAGCCTGTTAGTTGAATTAATATTATAATATTATTATTATTTTTTATTCGTTGCTCTGAAAAAAGCGTTAGAAATTAAAATCCCATTTTTGGCCGGTTTTCGTAATTTTTTCGGTAGTGTTTCCTGTGGAATTAAATAACTATTGAGAAAATCGAAAAATGACCTCTTTAAAGTACCATCTTGATCCAATTTTCTTAAAGATAAGGTACTATATTATGTTGAAATCGAAGCACTCCTTCTAGTAGAAATTTTGTATACAGGATATAAAAAAAAAAAAAATTTTTAAAAAATATAATAAAATAAACACTATTGTAAAACTACTATATCTTCCTCGCTCCGCTAAGAATCTAAAATGTCAAGTGT
The DNA here is from genome assembly GCF_019925205.1 of Metopolophium dirhodum. NCBI lineage: Eukaryota > Metazoa > Arthropoda > Insecta > Hemiptera > Aphididae > Metopolophium > Metopolophium dirhodum. The sequence continues at coordinate 11,725,199 of NC_083568.1, forward strand.
ATAAATATATCAAAAAGAGTAAAAATAATTGGAAAATGGTCTTGTGTGGAAAATATTGTCATATTAAGTAATTTTATTTGAAATATTTTAGTTATTTTGTTGTAATTCAAAAATATTATTCGTAGGTACTTGGTACCTACTTGAAACTTTTGAAGTATATTCTTATTTTTTATCACACAATGATAATATTTTCAAATGCAATGTTTTCAGAAAAAAATTATTCAACATACGGTATTACTAATAGTAAAATAAACTTCTTTTATAGCAAAATTTCATAAAATATACAATACAATTAATATTATATTATATCAGTACCTATATAATTGGCTTCCTAATAAAATATAAGTTTATAATACTTAATAATAAATAAACGCATCTTTAATAAATTATCTTTTGTGGTACTGCATACTCAATATTTATTAAAGTAAATACATTACATTATTTTGAAAGATTTATTAAAAACTCACATAAGGTCCGTTAATTTATGCGATATATTATATTCGTAAAGTATTACAATATGAATACGAGAAAAGCAGGCCCTCGAAAGTGTGATGTAGCTGTATTGCCTATCTAACACGCCGTGTCACCTTAATAATATGACTAATTAGGTACATAATAATATTATCTAGGCTAGATTATTAATTTTCATAATGTTGAAAAATAATATTATGAGATAATTGAAGATCCACTAAGAATAATTTTCTTTGAATATTATTTATAGTTGTTCTCGAAATCGAATGCAATGTATCCACTGGTCCCAGTGGTCACCCGGACACACTACTTTCACGTTTTCAATCAATATTACGACAAACATTATAGGTTTTATAATGTTAAGTCTGTAAAAAATTCTCAATTCATTTATTTATGAAAAAAATCAACAAACACAAAATAATAATACTAATGAAGGGAATTTAAAAATGATTTACCTGACTTAAAAAAATCATATTTACTGTGAAACTTTATTAATTACAAGTTTGGAACATATTTAAAAGTTAACAATTATATCAAGTTTTTGTTGCAATGTTCACAAATGTTTAATGTGACGGTACACACATAAAATATACTCAAATTCTTCATAGACATGTTGAAGCATGCCGCTTTTCAGTTCATCAAGATATTTTTTTTTTTTGGGGTGGGGGGGGGGGGTTAGGTTTCAAAACAGTGTCTTTTATGTACTCTCAAAGAAAAAAATCACAGACTTTAACGTCTGAAAAACGGGATGAGCACCGCAACGACTGATCCATCGCTGTGATATCTTATCGTTAAGATATCTGCTGACTTCGAGAGCCTAACTATGTGGGGGTGTCACATTTTGAGAATCCCCTCATTCTGATGGTTGGTAGTCCATTCACTACAAACTATAAGTTCAATAGCCTACTGAAATTGGATGAATAATTTTTAAGCTCCCTGTATATGTAAGGTAATAAGTTGTTATATTATGATAATGGTTATTACTTATTAGTTATTACTAATTTTTACTGTATTTTTACAAGTTCACTTAATAATACTTGTACGATAGTTGTGCGGATAATCATCAATCCTTTTATTGATATCGAGGAATTCTATCCTTACCTCCCAAGTTAATAAAATTACATTAGTAATACATTTGCGAAACCCAACATATTTTCATCAATTGTGCTCATAGCTGATTTTCCAAAAGCCTGCAATCTAAATTATAATTTTTCTTGGAAAAATTATACATTTAAATCGCTTTCTTTAAAATAACTTAGAAAGAGAAATACATTTTAATTTTCAAAAAGTTTTAAATTATAGTACAAACTTCTTCATAATTTGTTCTCACAGCAGTAAAAAAAAATTGAAAAAATGGTTACACGTATTTTATTAATTAGCGATTTAAAATCAGATTTTGAAAAAATACGTCAAAATTATGAACATTGCAAATTATTACATAGTTTAAAATTTATAACATTTTTAATTTTTAAACTTAAGGAATGAAAAATGTATTACAAGATTTTGCGTACATTTTTCTTTCTTACCTACAGTAATTTCGGATGTAAAATAACAATTTCTCCTTAAACAATTTTATGGTTTTATTTAAATGAATAAATTATCATTGTAACTAAAATAAAATAATATTCGTAGAAACTTGAAACATCTCAACATAGTTTTAATTATTATGTTCTATACACAATGAAATTTTTAAAATATTAAGTCTAATAATTTTATGCTATTAGGTATGCGTAAGTAATTACATTTAAAATTAAAATTTAGGATCAGTCAAAAATGTTGAGATTATAATACAAGATTCTACATAAATTATTGTTTTGTTAGAAGTTTAGAAGTATCGAAAATATAAAAGCACAATTTATTTAATAAATATCTGAAGTTTAAACTTTGACAAAATTAGTTATGATCTCATATATTTTCAAATTATTAAGTATAGTTAAAAATGCATTAAATATTTAATATTTATTTCTAAAACCTGAGTATTTAGTACATGATTCCTTGTAAACTTTTCTAGAAGTTATTTAAAAAAAAAATCAAAAGTACATAACATTCAGAATTTTTTTATAGACATATTATAAAGATCAAATATTGACAAAAGTCGATACCTCTTAAACGTAAAATTACGTTTTTTTCCTTTAAACGTATTAGTTATTTTATTAAAAATCAAAAAAGATGAATCGTAGGTCATATTATTTCGGATATTATTAGTTTCTATGTACATAAATACATAATCGTATTAAATGTTTAGACCTACATTAAGCTGTTCATGCCGCAGTATACCACGATCCTAATTATACCGTACTAAGGTATGGTTATTTGGCTTATAACTTATAAGTTAATAAGTATAATATAATATATAATGCGATGTTTTTGGAAAACCTTAGTTTTTAAAATACTGTACTTAGAGAAAAATAAATTACTAATAACATTGATTCTACTAGCTAAGTGCGTTCTATGTTCCGGAGCACACACGGCCAAGATTAAAGGCTGTCCGTCGTACAAACATTTCAAATTGTCTCACAAGAAACCATCATATACCATCAATAACCTAACCGTCACAATTGAAACCATGTTCACAAAACATCTCCAAAGGCTCCGTCAAACGAGGTCCAAGAAGCATATTATGCTCAGCCTCGAACGATGTCCCATGCTGAAGCTTCATGCTAGCAGTTAATACTGATGATTTTCCCCTAGAAATATTCTCAACTATTAAACTATGATAACGCAATTTATTTTTAATTTAAATTCTTTAATTTTATTGGTCCACTAATGTCCCTCCTAACTGAAGTTTTAAATAAACGTTTATCTCGATTGTTAACATTTCTCGCAATATCCAATTATTCATTGTATTATAATTATATATATTGTTATTGTACAAACAATCTTAATATTATTAGTTTATACTCACTGTCGTGTGAGCTATTTATAAGTTATTATGTATTATATTTTATTTAAAAATAATACCTTTTTGAACAAACACCTTATCAATTTATAAAAATTATTGTCATCGCCCAAATAAAGTTACATCGTTAAAACAACATTATTATAAATTAATAAAAAATAATTGACTATTATTTTAATACAATTATTCGTGTTAAGTTATACGACGGAGTTTGTGATAATGATTTTTTTTGGGCCTACGCCGTGTGACAAAAAAAATCGATGTAACTTAAAAGATAATAGATAAATCGTCTATATATCATCATTGAACATTATAAAATTTCCTAAAAATAACACAAAATTATAGTTATTTTTTTTACTAGTTAAAATCTTGATTATTTGGTCAAATAATTTAACTTTAATACGAAAATCTAAAATGAAATGTTTGGGTACTTATGTTTTGTATAGAAAATTCTGTTATTACTCTATCCAATTGCTTTTCGAGTACCTAATAATTAATATTACATTAGGTACCTACACAGTTATTATAATTATTTTATTATTTATAGCTATATTCGTTTCACGTTTGTGTAGTTATCATTATATGTATAATATATATACAAAGTGAATCACATAGAAATAAGTTTAAGAAATGTTTTTATTTATTTAATGTACAATAATTTAGCTTAATCCTTATGATTATATGAAAAACAAAATAGGTAAAAAATATCTCGAACGACAGTGTTTTATGATATAATTGATTACATTTTGCAGTTATTTCCATTATACGGTGTATACTGTATATAGATACTCAATTTGAAGTATTCGAAGAAATCGAATAGAATTTATTTTGCGAACGCCATAAAACGAAAGTGAAATTTTTTTTATGTGAAATAAAAAATAAAGTAATATTTACAAATACAGACTTATTATCAATAATTCCGTCAAGCCATCGACGTAATAAAATATATACCATAAAAAGTTGTATATCGTGTTTGATGTTTATATAGCATTTATACCTAACTAGTAATAACTACACAAAAAATACGATTTGACTCTAATTAGTTATTACTAATATTATTTGGATTTGTGTATAACGCTTTCATACTTAATTTGTATTTATTTATTTCCAACAGTCACATACAATTCAGGGCTTGAAACCGATATTGGATACCAATTTTGAATACCACGGTATTAAAACAGTTAAAACCCGAAATAAATATCGAACCTGAAAACGAAATAGAAAAAAATCAATACCAGTAGTCAAAACCGAAATTGAAAACGGAAAAAATAAAAACCTATATTTAAAACCAAAAATAAATACAAATATCTGAAACCGAAATCAAAATCGGAATAAATAAATACCAATAACGAAACCGATATAAAAATCAGAAAAAATAAATACCAATAACCGAAATTGAAATAGGAAAAAAGATTTTCGGTTTCAAGCCCTAAGTCACAAATAGATACAAAATATATAAACCGAATTGTGCAGTATATTATCAATTTGTTTAGCACTATTATTGTTTCATTTAAAGTAAAGCTTCGTCAGCCCCGAAGAAGTTCCTACAGATTATTTTATTTCGGTTTTCCGGTAAAAACAACTATCTTTTCTACATTTTAGACCATATTCTAATGTTTTTGTGAGCTGTTGGCTTTTATAAGATTAAAAAAAAACAATTTCACTTAAAAAAATACATCAACAAAATTCGGAACAGGTCGTAAAACGAAAACCGTAAAAAAACGCGTAATAAAACATTGAAAAAAAATCTAAAAGCTTAGTAGATACCCGAGTAGGTACAGCATTATGTTTTAGTATTCTCGGAACAATCGGAACTCATAAGTTCATTCAAACATACTATTTTATTCATTCGCTGCACAGTAATTGTTTACAATTTTTTACATTATGTAGGTACATAATCGAATATAATAATATGTTATATAATATAAATTATACGAATTTAGGCGGCGTTTGCAGAAAATATAACCACGGTATAATGTTTATAATGGTTCGTACCATCATCAGCGATTACTGATTATGTTATCCGTTCGTCGTATGCAATGCATTTTAACGTGATGTAAAAAATTGTGTTGTTTTTTTCAAACTGGCTATCGCGTATCGTTATCGGACGGTACTCTCTCTAACCTCAGTGGTGTGTAGGCATATTATGCGATTGTATATTATTTATCGCCGTCTAATAATAATGCACTTCCCGTGCGCGCTGTTTCGAAAACTCTGTACGCCGCCGTCGGGCCTCGCTCGCGGCGCCCAAATAAGGGTGGAGCCTCGCCACCCCCCGCACAACGTTTACCCTTGGACGAAAACATGGCGGTCCAAAAACCGAGTTGATTACCGAAATAATATTTCCAACGCTCACACACACACACACCAATGCACATCGTAAATCGCGTGCCCCGTATACATACAGCAGTTGTTCGCGTATATATATAATATATGTTTTATTTTTCTCAATTTTTTTTTTTTACCCTAAACCACGTCGTCGTGTTATAATGTACACATTATTATTGTATGTATGTAACGTGCGCACGGCACGGCGCAGACACGAAAGCCCGCGGGGTTGCAGGTCGTGCTGCAGTCGACGAAGAAAATAATAATCGCGTATATTATTATTATGTACCGGCGAAACGAACCGGAAAATCATTTGAGATTTTAATCGACTTTCCCGCCCCCAGCCACGAATGGAGTGCCGTATAGCTGATAGGTACGCAGTGTTGTAGTGATGGGTGTGTGTCGTATTATATATACGTTCGCACACGAGGAGTCGTGTGGGCACAATATAATATGTGAGGGGGACTTGGGCGAGGGGTTTACTTCGTTAACGGGCTGCGGTACTGTAAGTGATTATAATCGACGACGACGATGATTAACAGACTCTCTGTCCTGTAATGTTTTCTTATACGTGTTTTATAAATCGTGGAAAGTACTCGTGTCAGTTTTTTTTTTTACGAAAAACTTCCATCTTTTGCTTTTTACGAAACGGTATAATATAATGTCATATTGGATACCGATCGAAAAGTCTACACTCCGTCTATTTTTTCTTTGTACCTATATGTAGGTGGTCCTGATGAAATTTGAGTGAAAATTATGATATTTCATCGGAGATACACCTAAAATATTACACATTTTGATTCATCGAACATGTTCACCCGCATGTTTAATAATTTGGTATGCATTTGTTCGAATTTTGTTTTTTAGAAGTATAACATGTAAAAATATACATGTTTTATATATTCCAAAAATAGGAACTACAATTAATTATGCGTTGAGAATAAATTCGGAGTGAACATGCTCAACTAATTATCATGTACAGGGATCTTACATGTTCTGTTAAATTACCTATAATACGTATAAAGAATATAAGCCAAGTCTTACGCCATCTGCATACGAAACAGACAATTATTTATGGTCATGGAAATTGGGCTGCATTTTATCTACCCATATCGTCACAGTAATAATTACGAATAAAATGTATAATTTTTAGAGGATACCAGGAATTAGGCTCCAATTACGTAATCATTATTAATATAAATAAATCAAAATTTTCAAAAATTAATATCAAGTATAAAACTATAATAAACAGGTATTATATTATGTTATATAATATGGTCACATAATTATTACTTATTCTAGTTTTTAGTCAAAACTCAAAAAATAAATATTTTTTTTAAAAAAATGTGACACAAATTTTACAAAATATAATATTTTTTCTTCTTCCGTCGTATTTTATTATTTTATTAAGATTTGGCTCATTGTGAATGGTAGCAAAAATTCCGAATCGTTTAATATTTTTAATCGATTCGTATGATAAATGAAGCGTGGGATTGAGCGACGATACGATGGCAAAACTGTTTTCGTGGTTTTCTACCAGCTGACACGGGAAATGGAGACGTTATGCCTACATAGTATTTAATATGGTAAAAGTATTATAATAAAAATATGATAATAAATTAACATAATATTATAAAACGTTTTAATTTTAGCATTTATCACATATTAAGATAATCGTACAAGTTCCGGAATTATACGCATATTAAAGAGGTTGATATGATAACAATATTAAATTTATCGATGGAATAGGAAATGAACGATGCAAAATATTTTCGAAAATACGATTATGTGGACCGAAAATAATTAAGATAACAAGATTGAGCACAACTAGCGAGGCGTATTAATATGTATTACGATTTATATTGGCATAAAATATTATATGCTTGTATCGCGTCAACAAAATATTGCTAACAAATTATTTATTCAACGGTTATTTGGAAACGGATGAAGTTCGATAAAATTAATAGAACAACGCATAGTAATTGTGTATAAATATAATACGTACTTCCAATCGGTTAAAATAAAAAACAATTGTTTTATAAAAACACGATAACTTCTGCATTGTGTAAGTTTTATTATGTTTTCGTAACGTTTATTTCAGAAAAAACGTATCATAATAATATTATGTATTTGCGGAACGTAATAAAATATAGACAGTTTGTTTATAACGAATGATCGGTAAAATCATACAAATTATTATTTCTTAAATATTTTTTTACCGATTTCTATCATTATTTGAGTGGTAAACTATAATATGCCTAACGTACTTATAGACTATATGGTGAATCTATAAGTAAATACACAGACAACTGCAGAGTGTAAAAGAAAGAAATAATAACTCACAAGACACTCGGACAACAAGCCATTCAGTATTTAACATTATTAATATTTCTAATCAAATATTGTTACGTAGACATATAGTTAAAATTAATCACGTTTATCCGTTTCTTCTGTTACTCGTCTCTATGATATATGGCTGTACTAGCGTACATATCAAAAGTATAATATAGCATAGATATAAGGATTATTGTGAGCCATTCACTCTATTGATTTCCGTTGTATTATAATAAAATGTACATCGCACGCATAATACAAATACCATAGGTGTACATATTATACTTGCTCGTATAATGCACATAAAGAGGGACACCCGGCCGTAATAATTATTACTCAATTTCCTTTATCTGACCCTATACACGCGCCACGTAAAACCACATTTTTAATTATTATAATAATATTATTACGAAATTCGTACATATTATACGGGTACAATGGCGACTGTGATTGCGTACAATAATATACGGCAGCTATTTACTTACCTATTATATAAGTAATAATAATATTGTCCGTATCCGAATTGTGTGCTAAAAACTCGAATTTGGGTCGAATTGCGTGAGTACAGTTTTTTTTATTATTTACCGGTCGTAAGTATAGGCGCTTTGAACAATATATTTTATACACGTATTTTTCTTACTCGTATTTTATAATCATAAAAATTGTCCGAGAGAACGAGTGTGTTAATTAACAAAAAAAAAACACCCCAACAGACAATGCTGTTTGTGGACGTAACCGGTTTGACCTGAGGGTTGGACGGAAACGTGTGCATACCTATCCTCTGTCCTCTGCTGTGATGGTTATATTTCACCCTCAATACTAAGTGTGATATCGCACGCTCGTGTCGGAGTTCCAGGCAGTCATTCCGGCGAAGTTCGTCTGACAGAAGAGTTCGTGTATGTCCTGTAAATAAATTAATATGATGGTTAGTTAATTATAACAGTATCAATATAATAACGTCAGACTACTATAGAGTGACAAATTAATCATTTGTAATTAATATTTATATATTCATTGTATATCTTACTATAACACGTGTGTGTGTTGATCGGAAAATGCGTAAACGTACACGGCCGGATCGAACAGCAGACGATAAATATTTCGCGTGTAATTGAAAACATACCATATAAATTTGGACAAAATAACAGCCGTTGTCAGGTAAACAAAAAGGTAGTCAAAAAGTATAATGCGAACCCTGCCAGCAGTATCGAAAATATATACGTACTATATCACTACATATAGTATCAGTACATTTAAACTACGCTATAGTATGGTAGCCCAAGTTCTCATTGTGTCTTTAACTATATAAATTGTTTATAAATATAAGACAAATAATAATATTAGATTATAAATAATATATTTACCTACACAATAATAAACTATTTCGGGATTTGAATCTCATAAATTTAGCTCACTGCAGTTTAAAAAACCTAAAACATTTTAAATAAATATACTTGGACACCAATGTTAAAGTTTCAAAATAAAAACAATGAATATTTTCTAAAAATATTTTTAATGAATTTTTTTCAATTAGAATGACCATTAGTGCTAACTCGAATAGGTAGTACAAATTGTTTTTAAATCCAAAATTTGACTTTTATTAATATGGAGGGATTAGAAACAATTTCTATTGAACAACACCATGTGTTTCTTTATTTTATTAGTTTTAACTTCAATTGCCAAATTACAGTTTATTATTATTTAAAGTATTTGAGAATGCATTAAGTCAATTATTGTTTAAATTAAAATTCATAGGCACATACTTAGTTCCTACCGTAAATATAAATTTAAACTTTTGAATCAATACTTTTTTATCACTAAATAATGTTGACTGATGTTTTAGAACTATAATAACTTAAAACAAGAAAACACACGGTTTCAAAAACTTAATACTTACTAATTACCTGTTTATTTTTCGAAGGAACAGCTAGAGACAAACCTCCTGCAGTCGGTATTGTATTATTTGTTTATTATAACTTTTTTTTGAATAGGTTTATTTTTAAATTAAAATTTATTCCAAACAATGTTTTTTTTTTTGACATTGGTCTTTTGTTCGCAGAAATTTATTATTTTATAACAAATGATTTGAAATAATGGCATTTAGAAAATATTCGGACTTTGGGGAGATGGGGTTATAGTATTTTATCTATAGTGTATTAGTGTAGGTCCTACATATTACATATTATAGTTTAAAATATAATATTTTCTAAAAACTAGATGTAAGATTGCAGGAATATCTGACTATAATAGAAAGATTTTAAGCACATAAATTTACGCAAAATTAGTTTTCCGACATATCTTTAATAATTTTAAACCTATGATTACTCGCTGCAGCTGCAGAATTTAAAATACTTGACAGAGTTCTCTTAATATTTCAGATTAAAACAAATATCTATATGAAATATTTACACAATATATGAAACTTTTTTCAGCCAAGTAAATCTCTGGGCACACGCGCGTTCTGCACAAGGGCATTCGCGAAACGTGTTGTGATTGGCGGAATATTAACGTTGGGGAGATTGAAGTATTTTCGAATTATTTGTTCTTTTTCCACCCTTGTCTTTTAATTTCAGACGATAGAATGTAACTGGGCGTAAGAGAAAAAAGTTTAATGAACACACAAAAAGGGGAAAAAGAATAAATAAAAAAGAACCCCCCGCGAGTTTCCGGGTCTGCATTATCATTATTATTGAAAGCTGGCAAAAAGTTTACACTTTTCCCCTTCTTTTTCTTTTTTAATAATCTTATAAAACCCTCGAAGGGTGATTTTATGCTACATAATTATTATTTATCGAAGGAGATGTTGGTTGGATTTCTTTCTCTTTTTTCTCTTTTATCCGCGCTCGTGTGAGACCCTTTATTTTTTGAACAAGCTAAATATTTAATTTACATTTTTTTTTTAATTATCGTCAAAGAACCCGTTGATTTTAATGAGTTCACTATAGGTACTCAAAGGAAAAATATTTTTTTAAGCATTCTATTAATATACATTTATTGTTCAAACGAGTCTTAGAAAAATACACGGGTACTTTTAAACTTAAATTTATTCGTGTTCAAGCAAATATTTAATAGCAAATACATTTTTTGGTTATTCAAGTTGGGTCAAAAAAAAAAAATAATAATAAATAGTATTATTTTTACAATAAATTATTATGGCTTGTATAAAAGTATGATTATACATTAAATCTACTTTATCTTTTAAATCATGCAATTAACATGGTTGAATTTTGAAAAAACACTGCGATAGTCTAGTACTAGAGTAAGTAGTAACTAATAAGTAAATAAAATATATATTATACCGATTACGTCTACTACAACAGTGGTTATAAAATATGAATGCTTAATTAACTATCGTGGCACAACAGTATCGGTGGGTTTTCAAGAATATTTATATTATTTGGCCCAGTCAAAATGTAATTTTAAATAATCACTTAGGCATTAGGTACCCATCACAGATTGACCAGTTATAAATATGTCAGTAAATTAAATCATAATAACATTATTTATTTAAAATCAATCCGATAGTTGTGACTTAGTGGTATAAACCCTCAGCACCCTCCGATTTTTTCGGAAATAGTTAACTGTTATATATTATTATTACGGGTAAGCTGTTATGCGCCGTTATTTTATATTTTTATATCACAAAATATTTATTTATTTTGGATAAGATGGGTCATCCAACTTTAATTGTGTTTAAGAGGGTCAATATTTTATTTCATTGAAAAAAAAAAGATCTTTTACTACATAAAATGATGTGTAGTTGCTAAATTTCCAATCAGTTTTGTTATATTATTATTAAATATATACATTTTTATTTTTTACTAAACCTAAAAATTGATTTTTGTCCCATCAATGGACCATCAATTCATATCATATAGGTGATTAAAGATTCAAGCTTAAAATCTTTGTTTTTTTTATTGTTTAAAGACATAAAACACATACCATTGATGTACATTAACATTTATCAGGAAAATGGTAGTTATTGTAATACGTTTCATATGTAATGTCTAAATGATAATACCTGTAGTATTATTAAGTTATATTTGTTTATAAAACATTTACTTTAGTATACTAGGTATATTCATACAACAGGATAAACATAAGTCCAAATTCAAAACTTTAAGAAAAAAAAAATAACAACATAGAACATGGTTCATCTTGTCCCATTGTATTTTTCCCGTCTTACCCCAAATAGTCAGTGGTGTATTGGTACGGGTACGCGGGTATACGCCGTATACCCATCAGAAGATTTTCAATTTTCGGCGTATACCCAATGTAAAATCTTATTTTACGGGTATACGCTTCCAAAATAACCAGAAAACCAAATAAGATTTAAAATTTATTTAATATTTCATATAGGAAAAAAACGTTATTCGTATTAATGAATTTATGTATTAATGAATTATTTATCAATTGAAGTAGGTATTGAATATAAGTTATATAACAATATGCTTTGTGTTTAATGTATTTTAAGACTTTAAGTTCAATTTAGTAAACCCAATATTGAATTCAAAAAATCTTTGTGGAAAATTCTATAGATTGTACCTATAATAATAATGTTATTATAATTTAAATTTTTTTGACATTCGAGTTGATTTTGTTTTATTTTCTATTGTTACATTATACAAAAATTAATAAAATAATGTTAAAAACTATGTACTAATTGAACTGCAATAACGTTATATAATATATACGATGATATAATTTAATCGTTTAGGTTACATACATATTTTATTGGTGCGTATACCCATAAATATATTTACCAATACACCACTGCAAATAGTAATATTTAACGCGTCTATTATTCTATTATAAAATAAGGACAAACTCTACCAAAGTCGCATTAATCAAACCCTAACAAAACTACCCTTTAGAAGTTATATAAGACTAATATTAAGAATAAACAATTATTTAATTACTTATTCATTATTTGATGGTCACAAAATTTTACATCACATTTTGCCGTTAAATTCAACGCATTGTATTTGGTACTTGACTTATTTGTTGAAGTCAAATAATATTATTATAGTGTGACCATCGTACTATATTTTTAGTATAAACATTTTTTCCAAAAACTCAATATTTTTTGAGTTACAACGATGTCCCATCTTACCTCTAGTCCTCGTCTTACCCAAGTTTTCCCTACCTCTACTTTTAGTTTTATTAAGTATTATTACCGCTCTTTTACCATTTTTTACTATTATTTGGATTTATCGTGTTAACTACGTCAAAACACGTGTTTTAGGACGGTTTTAATTTAACTATATGTGTGATGGATAAATATACGTTTATAATAATGACATTAATATCGCAGTTCCATAAAATTGGAATTGTTGAGTATATGTTTTAAATATTAATTTGTATCATATTAAAGTTTCGTGTTACTATAAAGTCTAAACATAATATTATATTATGCAGGATATGTTTAAGCCATACGTGGAATATAATACTAAGCAAACTAAATTTCAAACATCAGTGTATGTACCTATACCGGTGTAGCTTTCTATAAATTTATCATGAAATAAGTTCACATTTTACGGGTAAGTGCCTTAACCGAAGTTTTCCCGTTATTGCTGATGGTAAATAATAATTTTCAGTTCAGTACGGTTTGGCCACTCGTCTTAAAGTTATAATGTTATATAGGTATTTAGGTAATAGCAGATTTATTTCTGATTTAGTATAATACGCAATAATAATGTTTACATATAATTAACATTATAATCAACGTTTTAATACTTACGTATCGAAATTAAGCACGTTAATCGCGCGTTAATGCAAGAACATAATATGTAACAATAATATTATGAATGTTCAAATATCATACAATACAATTTTGTCATTATATTATAACGACTATCGATTCCACTATAAGCTTTTAATATTTTATATAAATAGTACTCGTCATGTCTTATTAATGTATACCTAATATAATATATTTTGTACAGTTAAAAATGTTTCTTAAACGTTGCCGAAAAATACCAAACATTGATATTATATTATATTGTATTACATTTAAAACTCGGTGGAATCAATAGGTACTTATAGTATAAACAGTACCTATCCGGTGGTACAGTGGTATTATAGACTATAAGAGATAAAAATAAAATGTATGACTGCTAAAAATCGATTGATATAAACATTAATTTACTTTAAAACGTGTGGCTGTTTTCTACCATTTTTTTAAATTTAAAACTCAGCGGAATCGAAGGATACGCATTAATAGAACAGTAGCCGGTGCAGAAGTCGATACAAAATCGACGAACTCGATAAGCTTCCTTGTAGCATTCTCCCCGACACTCACCTATCAAAGTATTACATACTTATACGAAATATATGAACTTACATTACCCATAGGCGGTAGTCTAATTCCTACATTACAAATTTACAAAAAAGTAAGTCTACAAATAATTACAAATACGAATTAATTATAAACTATACATTATACCAATATTAATTATTTTGTATTATTTTATAATCAATAGTAGACAGCATTAATTGGCGTGTTTGAAAAATTTAACGACTTGGGGAATTTCCTCTACCGCAGACTATACCAACGTTAAAAAACGGCCCTGCACACATAGGTAATATGAATATAATACACATATTGTACACACAATAAAGCACCAGGTACGCTGTAAAACGTTGACAGTTATATTATTATAAACGAATCGTATAACGATGCACACTCGTTTTACTGTAAAATCCCCCCGGACGAGATTTCGAAACAAAGGGATAAATTAATTTTTTTTCTCCTGAATAATTGTTCTCCTTTAAAAACAATACCGCTGTTATTGTTTCCGTTTGGAAGAAGAAAAAAACAAGTTTTACATCATGGTTGCAGTTTCGGTTATTATAACAATCTATTTTTTTTTTCATAATTATTATATCACGTCACCCCGCCGTTTGTGACCGCCGTAGATAGGTAGGTACCACCATAATATACGCATGTGTAACATTATAATAATATAACAACTGGGACTCGCTGATATACGCGATGAGATTGTCACACGAGTTTTTTTTTTCTACCTGCTTTATGTATTGTTTCAAAGGGGAACACCCCCCCGGAACACCGCGGCTGGACACAAAAAAATCTACTATTGTAGATATAGGCGCACACGGTGTATACATTTTTAAATTTATTATGCGACGCAAAATATTATACGATATTGAACTATAATAATATTAATATTCTCATTGTTCTGACGGTGCGCGGATCGGACTAAGATATATAAAATATCGGACGTCGGCCAAATTAATTTTTGTTATTTTTTGGTTTGTTATATTATTTATAATAATAATGATTTATTAATTTTTCCAACAAGCAATATTTACAAGAAGCATACGAAATTCATAATTACGGTTGGATCACCTCCAAAGTCTGTGCTGTAGTATATTAGGTCGTTATACAGAGTATATAATTGTATTCAATTTAGTGTTCGTATATGTAAATTTAATGTAACATAACAACTGAAATATTGTAGTTATGAACATGACGAATAAAGAAATGTAATGGGAAAATTATTGTAAATAAAAAACAAAATATCTGAAAAACTCCCGGGTCTCGATGTTCTCTTATTTGCTACAAATTGGTATAGGCGTCACCCGAGTGCGTCCTGTTAAGTATATCGAACGCCTTTTTAACAACCCAAGTGTGTCCCCTAGGGATCACAATGCCGAAAAAAATTCGGAAAAAAACAGTTTTTTTCCCAGAGCCTAGAAAAACGTGGAAAAATTAAAAAATATTAAAATAATACATTTCCAAAAAAAACCGAATATTGAAAAATTAAAAATTCTATTTACGCTTAAAAATTAAAATAATCTATGTAAAAAAAAACCATTTTAAAAAATAGATAAGGAAACCTGTCATTGTCATTTCACATTTTCCAATACGGTTATCAATGTATTATTGTATTAAAATTTAAAATGAAACTGTTAAAAATATTAATACGGATATTTCAATATTTGTTCTAAAAATAACGTAGTTACATATCAAATTGGTATTTATGTGGAAGAGTGTATTTCCCCGAAAATAAATCACCTGTATTTTTAAATGTTATATAATTAATATTACTTGTAAGTTGTAGATAAATATAGACAGTGCACGATTGACAAATGAGCAATGAGTAATGATAATATTAATTAATAATTATTAGGAAAATACGTAACAACAAAACATCATTGGCGGAAATGCGGGATACGATAATATATTTTTGTATTATTATAAATTATTAGTTTCTACTATACATTACTTTTTCAGTTTTTCAATTGTTCAGGAAAAAAACCAGTTTTTTTCGTCAAAACCATTTTTTCCGGAAATTTTAAATAAAACCAAATTTTCCCAATTTTTCCGGAAAACCTTTTTTTTCGGAAATTTTGATCCCTAGTGTCCATGATAACATCACTAATAATTTTAGTACATCCCAAGTGTGTCCGTAGTCTATAATTTATAGTACTTATAATATTTATTAATTTAGATAGGTCAATCAAAAAAAAAAATTCATTCATTGAAGATATCTTATATAAGATATATTTTGTAATATAAAAGAAAATATAAATTGAACGAATCTCTGGATTCGATTATATATGAAAATCTTGGAATAGAATAATTAATTAAAAATAAAAATATTAAATTATAAACATTATAAAATATTAGTACACTCAACCGACATTTAAAAAATGGGTGTAAGCCAAAAAAGTTAAATAAATAATAATGACCAAATATTTTTGGATTATAAGCCAGTTCATCTCCTCGTGAGTCGTGGTTCGTCCTGGATAACTCTAAATTAACTAGAATGTGAAAGTATGACCTTTTTTGCATTTGGGTGATACCTTATTCCGGATACACTCGGGAAACTCTCAATGTACTTACGCTGAATTCAATAATATGTACGTTTCATCTAGTTTAATAAATAATAATTTAATTATGATAAAGCCACTTATGGGCGCGATTGTAGTTACAATTAGCTGGTAAGGGTTAACTATTATGATTGATGATTGTTCTAAATACGATTGAAATACACGTTGTAGTATAACATGAGTGGTGATACACGTTAATCGGTTAAAATAATACGTTACATATTATTGAAATAGTTTGTTAAATATTGTGATTTGCAGCTCGTTTTTTTGTAGTATTGTGACAATTTTCATGAATGGAAAGTTGTTTAATTACGAAACTTTAAGTTTCCATTTTGAATAGTTATTGAGTAAAAAAAATCGGATAAGGTATAAACTCATATTTCTATAACTTACAGTGTCTACATTTAAAATAGGTAATGTATAATGATCAATATCCATGATATATCCTGTAATTTTACGTAATGAAAAATACCTTTAATAAATTCAACACAAAAAAAACATATATGTTTATTAGAAACAGTGTTCTCGCAACAATTGCTGTGAATTAAAGTATATTTGTTATACTGCATCGCATATTTGTTTAGTTATGTCAAATTATAGCTGTAATAATAATAATGTTCATAGCAATTATGCTCCAGAAGTTTTACGAATCCAACTCAGTGCATATCAGGTCATATAGTTAAACCCGTTGTAAACCCTGAATATTATGAATTTCTGAGCATAAAAAAATAGACATGTCGACGTATATAGGTACCTCTATACCTACATTGAAATGATATCCGATGATTTGAATGTTTGCCAGTATTGTTTTAAAAAGAAATTACCGAACCGCATAATTTCATCATTCCAATAATCGATGACAAAACTAGAACGGATGTCACAGTTATAATATTATCTGTGCGGTGTTTCTCATATCCTGTAAAGCAGGTTTAATAATAATCGATTTATAGTGTCGGTCTTTGAAGTTATTCATCGCTATGTATAATATATCAATAAAAAATACAATTGTACGTATTATTTTATACAGAGTGATTCGCTAAGCAAACTCACCCAGTTTGTATCCTGCGTTCCTTGCATTTATACATATTCAGATTTTTAGAATTTTAAGAATCTACTACCTATCTTTAAGTTGTCAAGTACTTAGATGATTTTTACTATTTAAAGTCTATCCAGTATCAATATAAACTTTTTTCAACCCCCTAGTCTTACTGAACATTGTTAACCGGATGATATTTATATTCAAATGTTAATATGCATCTACATCGAAATTCGAACGAGTAGTTTCTGAGTTCATAAACTTATATATGAAGGATATTCCTTAATATTGAATTGATAATGATTTTACATCAAATATATTATAATTCATGTAGTCAATTTATTATAGTTCTAATTGTAATCAGACAATTTTTATAAATATTTAAATTGAAGTACAATAATATCATTTACTAAAATTTTATCTGAAATTATCATAATATCTTACAGCATCTGAACTTGTTATCAAAGACTATAATATTCTTAGTACTTTAATAATACTGCTTTACTTTATTCCTTAGTTTAATAACTCAGAAACTAGGTAGATACTTGTTTGAATTTTGATGTATACCTACGTCTAACTCATGACTTTTTATCGAAAAAAAAAAACATTCCCTTAACAATTTAGTATGAAAAAGAGTGAAAAAAAGTTTGTTTTATCACTCATTGAATAGCATAACAGTATTTTAAAATATGGTTTTAAGTATACTAAAATTCCATCAAAATTTGAATAGATTCAGTATTAAAGGAAAAATCAGAGTGTAAATGTTTGGTGAATGGTGAATCGCACCCTTCATACTATTATTATATTCATAAAAGAGAAACTTGCGTGGACGGCTATTTCAGAGAGACTTATTTTTAATTTCGTTTGTACTAAAAGATTTTTCACTAAAATATGATACTTAAATACTTCAACTACTACTTAATTGTTTAAAAGCTTTAAATTATAAAATATAAATTGATATCGTTCTTCGAGTGTACACTTTATTAGGTACGTCTTTGTTTACTAAAATAACCAACTTGAAACTATTCTTTAAGTTACTGTTCGGTACGCAACTCAATATAATACCTATTCATTAATAGTGCATTATACATTTTTAGGCATGTTATGTTTAAACAATATATTCTAAAATTAAATTAAATAAATATTAAAATACAACAAATATATTTTATAGTATAAAACCATTAAACCGAATAAAATATCATAATATTTCTTAGTAATTTTGTAGTATTTTTGTAAAAAAATAATCACCAATTATATTTTTAAATCGGTTTTGACATCATCCGATTTATTATAATGGAAAAAATGTTTTCTCAAATAAACCGAGAGCAACAATTTTACATCGATGTTTGGTGCCAACTCGATAAAATTGAGTTGATTAAAAACGGTAATGTATTTTTTGGTCATCGTAACGGAATTCATTTGATTTTGTAATATATATTTCTAAGTTATTAATATCACAGTCGTAGCGGTCGACAATTGAGCGTATTTCGATTGGTTATTACTTTATTATTATTATTATTTTGTATGAAATTATATTATAATTTGTCTGCATGTTTGTACTTCAGGGAGAGGGGATATCATGGTTCGACGTCAATAGACCCCGTACTTCTGTCATGTACAAAAATTGCAATTTTCTAAATCCACATGTGCGTCGCGTCGAAAGACGTGGATACCATCTAAACCTTTTTAATACATAAACGGTGAAAAGATATTACGCGTGTACGTAAATAAGTAAATGACAACAAATAATTTATTAATGGATTTTATAAAAAATAAATAATTTGTACCCTGCCAGTGTATATTTTTAATTGTTGTGCTATAAAAAAAACGATATTTAACGTCATCCTATATATTATCTTTAGTAAATTTCGTTTTAAAAGCAAGAGACGTATTTAAATATTATCTCAAAATGAAAGCAATAATAAGAAGTGGCAATGAATTGGTACCTACAACTTTTTTTTACGAAATCATTAAATACATTTTTAAAGTAAAGTTCTTTTTTTTAAATATTTGATCAGACTCTGCAGCACAGAGCTCATTGTTTCAAGTTTGAATAATTTATAATACTATACAATACCTATAGAAAACGTTTACAATTATAACAGTGAGTTTATAAAATATATATATACAATATACTAAGAGCACACATTTAATATTTATTGTTTATTTATTATTAAAAAATATGCGTGTTATTACGTTTGTTAGGTATAATATATAACATAGTTCATGTCTTATTGGCGTGTAGAAATTTCAATTTCTTGCAGTAGAAAAATAGAAAAATTATTAAAAATCGAGGTGGCATCTATATTATAGGAGGTTGCATACCAGAGCATATATTCACCGAGAGCTAAGGGAGGACCTCTCGGTGAAACCAGGATTGATCACGGCGGCGGGTAAGTCATCTATGGTCACGTTTTACAGTCGCAGTGAGTAATGCTTATTTATAGTATAGCTGCCATAGAATTATATTATTATTCTATATGTGTAGCGAATGGGACAGAGGGGAAAAATTATATATCAAAGAAAAAACAAACGAGAAAAGTTAATAAATTTAATATTATGCTTGCGGGGGAGACAACATGTACTATTGACGGGAGAGCCACGGAAAACCCGCCGTTGAGTGTTAATTGAAATTCTGGGACGGACGTCAAGTCGCAGCTGACGTTGATATGCGAGGATTTATAATATTATATATACTTTATATATATTTATATATCTATGTATAGTTGTGCTCGTTTTTCTTTAAGGGCGTACTCGCGTCTCTTATATGTACTATGTGTGTGTGTGTGTGTGTGTATGGGGGGTAGAAGTAGGAAAATTTGTGGAATAAATATATAAAACGAGCGGGGCGAAATGGGCGCGTTCAAGGGCGAGGGTGGTCGATGATTATTCGGGGAAAAAAATATCTATATATATGTACGTGTATACATTATAATGTACACACTGTATAATAATATGTAGTGCAGTCGGGGGAGAAAAAGACGAGAAAAGATATTATTATTATTATTATTATTATTATATTATGTAACCCCTCTGCGGCCGACGAATGGGCGGGCAGCAGTGATCCACGCGGGCCGCCATCGCCATCACAGTCCCGTGATTCGTATTTATCGATTATATTATCGTGAATAATATATATATATATTGTGTATACGATAATAATGTCAGATCGGTACAAGCGCTCGTCACCCTCCCGATCGTATGATATATATGCTGCAGGCAGGGGCTGAAGAAAAAAGTGTGGTATGAAAAACGCGATGGAGAAAATCGTTTCCGACAACGTTTTTTACAAAGTCCATACAAGAAGGTATACACGATATAAGAATATACAATTTATTCAATCAATATTATAGGTATACCTAATTATAATATTAAATTAAGCTTAAAACCAAAATCTAATAATCCGTAATTTAACATTTATAATATAATACTAAATAATGCGTTACACATTGCCTACATACTCGTATATAGGTACCTACGGATACAGGTTACTAAGTCATAAGAGTAGTGTTTATATTTTATTATCAGTATTTTAGATATTATTATATATACAAAGAAAAGCAATCGAAAAGTTATGTTTATTGTTTTATTGTATACATATAGCGAGGACTAAGGATCGAAAGACCCATTACCTCAATCATAAGTAACAATGTCATAGGTAATATTTCGAGAGAAACTTTTAACCGTCATATTGTACAGTAACACATTTAATACTTAAAAGTGTTAAGAGGATGTCAGCGCACTATTAGTTTTCTCTCTATGACTCACGCGCAACATAGACAAAACGCATTTGCGCAAATGCGTTTTGCCTATGTTGCGCGTGGGCCAGAGAGAGAAAACCAGTGGTGTATTGGTAAATATATTTATGGGTATACGCACCAATAAAATATGTATGTAACCTAAACGATTAAATTATATCATCGTATATATTATATAACGTTATTGCAGTTCAATTAGTACATAGTTTTTAACATTATTTTATTAATTTTTGTATAATGTAACAATAGAAAATAAAACAAAATCAACTCGAATGTCAAAAAAATTAAAATTATAATAACATTATTATTATAGGTACAATCTATAGAATTTTCCACAAAGATTTTTTGAATTCAATATTGGGTTTACTAAATTGAACTTAAAGTCTTAAAATACATTAAACACAACGCATATTGTTATATAACTTATATTCAATACCTACTTCAATTGATAAATAATTCATTAATACATAAATTCATTAATACGAATAACGTTTTTTTTCCTATATGAAATATTAAATAAATTTTAAATCTTATTTGGTTTTCTGATTATTTTGGAAGCGTATACCCGTAAAATAAGATTTTACATTGGGTATACGCCGAAAATCGAAAATCTTCTGATGGGTATACGGCGTATACCCGCGTACCCGTACCAATACACCACTGGAGAAAACCAATAGTGCGCTGACATCCTCTTAAGTATAATTTAATTAAAAATTATGTATGTTATTGGGTTTTAAATCGTTTACATTCTTAAGATATCCAGGATAAAGAATATTTTGTAACAAGAAAACTTGATTTGAGAAAACACCTACTGATCACATTCATGAAGGGAATTTTAATTTAAAGATGAATATAAAAAAAACCTTAAAAAACAAAGAAATAAATATATTTATTTCCCTAAAGATTTTCACAAAATACTGTATTATAATTTAACACATTAACAAGCTTAAAAAAAAAATATCGTAATAAACTGAAACTTAAGTTCTGAAAATGTTTTAATAATTAAAACAGTTGACGAACTATTCGGGTACCTAATCTCATACGTAGACATGCTACGAAAAATTAATTATTAGATATTTAAATATGCAATTCTTCAGTTTTTAATCAGGTTGCAGTTTAAAACTTAACGAATCGTTTTCAAACTACAACATTGTGATACATTTTATGGAAATTGTAGAAAAAAAAGATAAAATAATGTTAAGTGAAAATATTATTACTTGAGTTGTCCGTGTAGTGTTTATTGTGACTTCATAACTTCATAAGTAAATTATTATAGTAAGATACGAAGACTGTTTTTATTTAATAATGGAAAAATAGCACATTTTTTTGTCCGGTCATGAACATCTTTACTAACTCTAAAACGTAATCTTCAAGGAAAACGTGATGTGGGTATATTATAACATTTTATTTTTATACGTATATGTATTATTATATTATCGTTAGTACTTTGTGGCGAGTTTACTATGACCTCGGCCTGCAAAATACAAATGATAATAATAATAATGTAAATTAAAATAACAATTATAATAACGATAGTTAAAATAGCAATAATTACGATAATTATAATGATAATTAAAATAATGGTTATAATATAATATGGTTACACATCAATATATCGCAATAATTAACCGAAACACGGCGATAGTCCTATATGAAATCTACAATAGTTAATCTACCCGTGGCTACTAAAAAATAACTATTTAAGACATTAAACTTAAATATAATATACACTTTAATAAAATAGGACGTACTTTTTGGAGAGATTGTCATATTTAAAATAAAAACGACACAATATATCACCTCTAATTGTTACAGCTATATTATATTATTAACATTATAATAAATTACTAGTAATCAGTTATTATTTTAATTATATGATAATATCGTATTTATTATTCGTTATGGGCTTATGGTTAAAACTCACAATATAAATATGAAATATTTTTTTGGAACACTTGCATTTTTTGTGTATTCGATTTTTCGGCAGTGCCCCAGAGCTGTATACCGTACAACCTATTAGAAGAAGTTTTTACATGATGTGAATTTTAATTTTCAGGGTTAGTTTTGAGGACTTACCGTGGATGGGTCTGAGAAGGTAAAGTCGTTTGTTTAATTTTAATTTTGTTGTGTAAATGTGTGTAGCCCATGTTAGACGTTTGTCGAAAATTAGGTATTTGTTGTTTATATGTACTGGAGGAAGTCGAGTATGACGGAGGGTAAAATAAGTGACAATGACAACGAAAACGTCAATTTTTTCAAAATAGAAAAATAAAATATCTGTGGCCAGCCCAAAAACATATTTATGTTAAAAAAAAATTAAATTAAATTCCTCAAAAAAAGGATTTTTTTTGACAGCACTATAGGTAGGTATTCAAAAAGATATCTATGATTCTTCAATTTTCTTTGCAGGGGAAAACAATATAGTAGCATGCTATTTAAAATGTATACGAATAATTTTTTTCTTTCAACATTGGCCTCAACAAAATTCCCATTTAAGACTATTGCTGTATAATAATATTATACCTACATTATACACATAGGTACAATAATTTATTATGGAGACTTATATTATATAATATAAATGGTTTCAGATTTGAAGATTTTAAGCTTAAATCACATAGGTAATTATTAATAATTATAAGTATCAGGTATGACATATTATTATGTTCCAGATGGCAGATACTCACTCACTGTATAAATCGTATATAGAATCACTGCTACAACACATATATAGAGTATCCGTTCAAAATAGTGAAACTAATAATAGTGAAGTAATAATCTCTTAAGCAATGAATATAATTTACGGCAGCGGATAAATGAAAAAGCCTAACTATATTGGTAATAATAGGTATGTGTACGCAATTTACTATGGAATAATTAATTGAGTATATTTAAGAATACACATGTTTAAATAATAATAAAAGTAATGTGTGATATCCTCCCCTGAGTCGTCGAACAAAGTCATTTGCGAATGACCGTTTGGTAACTAGTCTGATTGGTAATACGTATTTTTTCTATGGATTCAAATAAAATATAGTTTAAATAAATGACAAAAGTTTTCTATTTTTCATATCACACAATATACAACTAGATTTATTAAAATACAAAATAAAACGTAATATTATGCAAATTAGCAAAAATTAGCACCAACATTTGAAAAATAGCACTAAAAACTTAAAATGTGCAAAATATGCAAAAAAATAGTAGCATAAAATGTTATATTTAATGTCCCTAGCTGATACATAAAACAAATTTATAGCTCATTCTGCTATTTTATTTGTATCCTATAACAGTTTTAGAACATTCTATGAAATCCGAGCCCTGTTGATTACACTTGAGACTTTAAACTCGTCCGATCGCTCGATTTTGCTAACCACGTCGATTACACAAAACAGTTCCACTTGCCAGAGGATACAATTGCAGGTGAGTAAGCAATACTAGGTAGGTATATTATATTATATCTTAAGATAATATTTGGATTGAAAGCGATTAAAATATTAAATTAGTGGGTAAGTAGCTAGTAAATTCACTTACCTGCAGTAGGCAGTAAGTACTAGTATTATCATTATAGTTATATAATTTACAATTGTTTTATTTTTAACTCACAAAATACAAGGTACTTACAAGATTTGAGTTGGATTTACGACCAGTCATGACGTTTCTTAAAAAAGAACCAGCTTCTTCAAACATTTTAGCTTCGGTTTATAGAAATCTTCAGTTCCGGCGCCACTTTTCATATAGACTCTTTAACTTTATTTGCTTCATGCATACTTAATTGTTCTTATTTTTTTTCAAACATCTTAATTATGTTATGTTATGACCAGATTACAATTTTAAGGGTCTTATATCGATTCACTGATTAATAATATCGACACCGCCGGGACTGCAGTTTATAAATTTTTAATATAATATATCTATATTAATACTTAATATTTGACGGCAAGTCTTATTTTTTTTTGTATTTTTAAAAAAATTTATAGTTTGATGGAATCAACCACTAATATAGATAATATGTACTTGATATGAACAGTACCTGGCGAAATCAATAGCCAACGGAATCGATATGAGTCGGTGGAATCAATATATTCTCTATTTTAAGGCCTCGTATTGCTTGTCACCTATGACGAAATATGTTAATGACAAATAAACAAAAGTGTACTTAATGAAATAAACAACGGCTGATAATAATACATAAACAAAGTTAATACCTACTGATAAATAATAACGATAACTAGGTGGGTATATAGGCGTATAACTAGTAACGACTGCCAATTGAATTGTCACATGGTGCAACTTATACGACGAACATGATCAAGTCTACTAGCCGCGGTTATTCGAAGTCGTGAACAATTTGGATCGTTCACAGCGAATATACGTTGTCAGACGGAGACTTTATTCGCTGTTACTTAAATCGTAGAAAGTATACCTAGTCGCTGCGTGTAAAGCAGGAACTTATAATATGTAATCGCACACATTGAGCGAGTTAGGTAGCAGCAGGTACTGATTAAATTCACCCAAAATGAGTCTCTAATAATATTATAAGCATGCAGAGTTCTGACGAAGGAAACCGGTTGGAAATCCCCATATAAGGTGTACCTACTCAACCTATGACATTACTATTATTATTATTATTATATTGTAGACTACACGTGAATTTCTCACGGCCTCCGCGGGAAGAACAAATTTTTTTCATTTCGTTCCCCGTTTGAACGCCGCCAAAAGGGTTGCTAGCTGGCTGCAGCATATGTCGTACCGCCACCACCCTAAGACAAAAGATGTCACGGACTCTTTTCACAAACCGGTCACCCATTGTTTTACGCTCCGGTCCGGATCGGATACATTCTACATCGTACCTACACACACCACCGGAGCGTTATTTATAATTTCACGAATAATATGCACACATTAGCATGTGGCCCCTACACAGAATACGTGTGTCTCATATTATTATATTGTTGTGCGCGGGTCCACGGCGAAAACGATTTTTTTTTACACTCTCCTTCCATCCATCACATTGTTATAATATTATTATTCCTTTTGTTTTTGTGCTTCACGCGCACATGTATATAAAACATTACGCGGAGGGAAATGTTTTAATGAAAAAAAAAAATTATAACGTCTCCACGGCGTTTAAAAATTTTATACATATACTATATTATATAGGTACGCGCGAATGGGTTATAAAACAATATAGGTACTATGTAGGTACCACGTATATGGTTACAATATAATATATTATAATGCGCGCGTCTTGGTCGCCGTCCACCTGGTCGCGGCAACCGGTTCACTTGTCCGGAAACAATGATCGCTTTGTTTTAACGGCTCCGCGGGACGCCACCACCGCGACAGGGGTAGCGGCGAAGGGTGTACCAGCGCGTCATCTACGGCCGTGGCAGATGACCAAATCGCGACTCACTGCTGCTGGTGATGACGGATAATGTGTACAAAATAAAATATATAATATAAGAGGCGTTAATATTTTATTTGGGTCTCCCCGCGGGACAAGCCGATGAATATTTATAAAAAAAAAAAATAATAGTCCGTACTTACCTATACATTCAGTGCGTGTGTTTAAGTCTCTCGCGTTTCTCCCGTTTTGCGTTTCGTATATTATACGCACGCGGTGTATATTGTTCGATTGCCATGTGTTATGCGCATTAAATCCGTTCGTTAAATCCGCTCGTGTTCGTCGAGTTGCCGTTAAATTGCACAATATATATTTTATATATTATTCATTATTAAAATTATTGTGCAGGTATGGTTTTCTATACATATATGCATACGCGATTTTGTAATGACTCTCGGCGAGTATAATGCATTATTTGCGCGTGCTTTTTTTTTAAGAATACTTTTTAGAAGGTATAAGGTCGAAATTTCCTTATTATATTATGTATACTATATAATATCATATTATATACTTGTGCGTGTACGATCATGTGCCTACTTAGAACGTGTCTACATAATATTATTGATGTATTGAGTATCTAACGTATGGTCTGTATAATACAAACTACACTACCAACTCCTTTTTTTAAATTATCTTGTTTACAGATATGTTGGTCTTTTTTAAATTGTAATGCCCGGGCCTGGGCTGATAAACATTTAAAGTTTTCATTTTGTATCAGCAAAAGTTAATGCTGTCTAGAATAACGATAAGGCGTATATTATAGTTTTTTCCCCGAGTAAATCATTTTTAAATCGTTGTATTCACTATTCAGCGCCAATTATAGCAGTCAAAGATGAAGAAAAACACATAAAAATAAAATATTATTTTCATTTTATTTTGTTGATTAAAATATGATAATAGTTTTAAAATCTCAAAGAATTTTGAAAGCGAAGCGAGCGGCGCTGATTTAGTTTGCAGCGTAGAATGCAGATTATATTTTACCAACAGTATAATCCGTATTCCACTCTAAGTCCTGAAATTACGATACTGATTTAACGAGTCGATGTTCTATTAGTGGCAATTTTGTGAAATATAGCTACAATATTGTGAAAAGGTGTAATCGTCTGCCAAAAAATATTTATAAATGTTTTGACGATATTTTAAAATGAAATTGTGACAGTCTAAATAAAATATTTTAATTTGTATTAAAAACATAATTTTGCTGTGTGGATAATGGATATTATACTGTAACGATAATCGATAGTTCAGCCGTTCAGTGTTGTACTTCAAGCGAATCGTCCCTTATTATTATATAGGCAGGTAGTATAGGTACCTACTTAATACTTATATAATATATTATAGTAGCACAATATTATGTTTATGTGTGGGGTAATTAAGATTTTTCTACGCGATAACGAACAATATTCATTGTATTATTATGATTAAAAATCATCAGGACAAAATAATATAATGATGATAATAATAACAATAATGCTATATTATAACGCGGGTCCGTTGTCCGTTCGCTTGCGGGCATTTACAATATGTTGATAATAATACGCATATTATATTATGACGATAGGTAGGTACAATATAATATGTATTAGGTAATACATATTAAAATATTATAACGGACGGACGAATCTCGAGGGTTGAATATCTGCATAATAATAATTATAAAAGCGGATTCCGACAAACATCTGGTCAGCTGTTTGTATTTTGTGTTGCTTCGGCGGGCCATAAACGGCGGCTAATCGCGTTATGGGTACCTATTAGTTCCGTTTCTTTTCGGCACACGTTGTATATAATACCCGCACAATTGTGCATTGTATTACCCGAGTTACCTATAGGCCACATCCGCATAGTCACTCCGCACACTGCCATACATAGGTACCTACCCGAGTTGTACGTCTGTTTTGTGTTTACACCCTTTCGGCGACCGCGATGACCCGGCCCGAGCGAACTGCGTTGACCAGCTGCCGCCGGCCGTCCTAAACAATAATATTATATTATTATTATGCGTATAATGTAGGCATAGGTACTCGACGTTCGCGACCGCGTTTTAGCATAAATATTTCGCGAGCACCGAGTAGTCCCGCAGGGTGAATTACACGCATCCATATATTACATTAATATTCTATATTATAATATAATAGGTACTGCAAGCCACGAATTAAACTCTCTTTTTTTTTTTTTTATCAAAAAGCGTTTCTGTTTTAGGAAATACATTATTGTTTAACATTATTTTAAGTCATTAATATATTATTATATACTCACTTTTTTATATCGTAATACATTTTAACTTTTTTTTAGTGACAGCAATACAGCGTACATTATTTCACTTTTGATTCTTCAAAACAGAATATTTTTCTTAGAATTTCGAAAAATATAATGAAAGTTGAATTTTGAACAATAATAGTTAATTAGTAGGTATACGCACTTACCTATACGGTTAAATGAATAGGTATAGAGGACCAATATTTATTGGGTGATTGGGTTTTTGCTATGTTTAAAAATACAAAAACCATAAACTTAGCTAAGTTTTAGTTTCTGGTTAAACCCTATTAGTCTCTACCCCCGTACACTCACACACACATACATACATACACACATACACGACACACATACGAATAAAGAGATACTACTTTTATTAATTATTATAGTTAGTCATTCAGATTTCAGAGTACGAAAAACCATGACGATTTGTCACCCTATATCACTATGACACTATGTATATTTTACAAAAAATATTATTTTAACACACATTACAGTGACTTACACAATGACGAGGTACATTCGACACCTACTGTAAAACAGTCGCCAGTCAGCAGATCATGGTTACCTACTCATAGCTAACATTAGAACATGTGTTTTGATGGTTGTGTTTATACCCATAGAATTGACAACAATATTATTGCTTACAATAGTTGTACGTTCGCCACAACACTGCAGGCCCCCGCGATGTATAGGTAAACTGCAGTACGCCAAGTACAGTGTGTTTCCTTTTAAAGTTTACACTAAATATTTCTTCCCGGTGGGCGGTGACCTCTGATTGACATATAGATTGGATTTCGTTGAAGTCCTCTTCTCCAAAAGAGAACGTTTCAGTGAATACAAAGGACGTACCTATTACAATTTATAATATAAATTATTCGTGTATTATATTATTATATTATATGATTTTTCTTATTATTATTCTGCGGACTAGCCGGTTTTGCGTGTCCCTTTGTCTTAAAAAAAACGACTGAATTTTTAGTTTGTGTTTTACTTCCTTTCAACTCAAATATTATATAATAATATTAATATTAAGCAGCTATATTGACCATGGTAGGGGGTGTAATAGGGGGTTCACACACGTGCAATTCAATGGTTTGTCTGCATAATATCATTGTTGTGCAACGGAGCACATTGTGTGCAGAGGTTCGAGGAGACGAAAATCGTACTTAAAACCATTGCAACACGTATAAAATACGTATAATATTATGTTTTAGGTATGTATAGCCGTACCTAACCTAACCGTATACAGCTAGGTACTTAATAATAAACAATCCGACGTATATAAAACAATGATACAATTTTCAAATGTATTTTAGTATTATTTATAATTTATACCAGAGAATTGAATATTATTATAATATAATATATTATGTATTAGATATACAGTATACAGGGTGATACACCTAACATGGCACCCCTTTTATTTTCAGTAATGCAGTTATTCAAAAGCTGATTTTTGGACATTTTAAATGTATCTACCTAAAGATCATATTTTCAGTATTGAGATTTTTCGTATCTACTACTTAAGGAGTGTCCTGTGGTGATTCAAACTTTTCTTTGTCATATTATAATAGTCTTCCTTTTCTACTATAAATTATTCATCACATAATTTTCCTGAAAATTATGACTTATCAAATCAAAATTCAAACGAGTACATAGTTCTAAGTTATTTAACTTTGTGTTCTAAGGAGAATAGTCCATGATAAGCGGTTTAGAAGATATGTAGAGAGTAGGGACTATGGTGATTAAAAAATTGTAGTAATTAGAAAACTAACCCGACTAAAGTACCTACTAATTAATATTAATTTATCAACATTTATAATTTGTAAAGATGGTCCAAGTATAATAAATACTAGATCTGATATTACCTATAGTTTTGTAAAACCATCTTTAAGAACTATTATCCTTAGAATAAACATTTTAATAACTGAGCAACTACTAGCTAGAATCACAAACAGGTACGATATTTTCAAAAAAATTAATTCACTAAATGATATACTGTAAAAAAGGGGGATCTCATTTAAAATACAGAAGTTTGTATCGCCAACGGACACTCATTAAATATTCGCAAGGCTGGGCAAGTTAATGATTTTATTTAACTCAGTTAAGTTAAAAGTTAATACAGACTTTTTGTTAACTTTTTATTAAGTTAAAAAAAAGTTAATTTGTTTATACAACGCTAGCGCAATTAATTTTTTTCCAACCCAAAACTAAATTTTAGGATATAGTATTAATACTTCATACAGTATTTCCATATAAGTTAGATTCGAATGATGTCAATTTTTAACTTCAAACAATTTACGACACATATTTTTTGACATGAAAACAAAATAGACTGAAATAGTGAAATATTTTAAAATTAAAAACAAAATAAATTAACTTAACTTACTTCTTAAAATGAAAAATAAACTTTTTAATTTCACGTTAATTAAGAAAGAAATGTAGTAAGTTAACAGTTAAGTTAATGAAAACCCAAAAGTAACTTGTTAAGTTAAAAAGTTAAAATAAAATTAACTTTTTAACTTAACTTTAACTTTTTGACTCGTTAATGCCCAGCCTTGGATATTCGTTGCCTTTCTTCGGATTTTTAAAATTTGTAATAGTAATACTTACACTAATGCATTCGTTAAGTGCCCCACAACAAGCATACATCTTTTACTTAGAAACCTGTATAGCTATACCACACATGACTATTGACTATAGGTGTAGGCGCATACTAAGGTTGTGCGATCATTGTTAACACCAATCTGAAACAAAAATTGAATGAATACAATAAAATACTTTGGTCGTTTTATTACATCGAAAGCTAAGAGTTGAGGTTTATAATAAATATTATTGTAATTTATTGTAATATAATTATACCTAATATTTATAATTATAATTGCTGTTTAATAATTATTAAAAAAACGCTTAACGGATAGGTTGAATATGAATAGGTATATAATAGTATGTACCTATACGAAAAACGATTCTGAGCGAACATTTCATACATTTGTAACTACCTAGTAAATAATTTGTAAATTATTAAGCTTTTGATAAATGTTGTTGAATCTTATAAATTTTGTATCTTTAATATTTTTCAACTGATGTTATAAATACTTATGACTTATGAGGAATATTGTATTAAATTATGATACCTTATGAAAACATTTAAATTTATGTTTTATTTTGGTTAAAGTAGGAAAACTTTTGGGGAATTTTGTATTGACTTTTAAAATCTTAGCTGTAAACAGAAAGTTTTTTTATGAATTTCAAACTCAGTTTTGTAATTTTTACGAGTTTTGTTAGAATTCTTACTTCAGACGCTTATAAAAAAAATTTGTGGATTTACGCTAAACTTTTTTTTTATTTCCATTAACAAAAACTTATAATAAACTTCGTATTAAATTTTCAAGTTATGAACGAGCAAAAATTTTTTTATCGGTTATAATTATAAAAAAAGCAGGTAAGTGGATGTCGCTTTGCTATAGGTACAGTAGGTTACAAGTAGCTAGGTCACAAGGAAATATGATCTCTCTAAAGTACCATCTTTATCCAATTTTCTAAAAGATTAGATACTATATGTTGAAATATAAGTCCTTTTGGTAGAAATTTTTTTACAGGATAAAAAAATAAACATCATTGTAAAACCACTAGCTTCCTGGCTCCACTCAGAATCTTAAAACTAATAAAAGTTGAAATTTTCTTATGCCTATAAATAGTCCAAAAAGAGTCAAAATAGTATGGTGTATAAAAAATTCTAATACATATAAACATTCGGTGAATATTTCATGTATCTACAATTTTAAATTTCCACCAAAATCAAAAACTTGTTTTTTTTTTTTACCATAAACCCCATTTACCAACTAGATTCTTATTCCCACCAGAAAAGACGCAGAAATAGAAAATTGAATCATTTCTATTGCCCCAAAAGGCAAAAAGTGATAACTGATAACAAACTCGCACACATAGATAAAAATACCACACATTGTAAAATCCATACACATTCATTGTTCCGTTTAGAATCTAAAACACCTCTAAGCCAACATATTGTTACTATTATAATTTATAAAATAATAATTAATAATATTATAGTTTATAATAAAAATATTATATTACTCAATAAGCATTTATAGATGGTAAACTCTTAGTATAGAAGCTCAATAAGCAATTCTAGATGGTAAACTGTTAGTATAGAAGCTGCATCATTTGGCCTTGTTGCCATGTCATATTACTATGTCATCACCTTTAATTGCTGTAAAAATATTCAAATTTTAACTTTGAAGGTGTTTTCTGGTGTAATTCCAAAAATAAATTTGTATTTATCATTGATATATCGGAGTGAAAGCAATTTAAGGATACAATTCAAAAATCCAAATTCTAAGAATGTGTTGAATAAAAAAAATATAAATATTTAAGATGTGCAGTATAAGTTAGTATTAATAAGTATAATGATTGCAAATTTAGCTCAGTTATTATGTTTTAAAAATATTGAACATTTCAATCCTGTTCGTCTATTAAATCCTCACTAATACATAAAAGAATCATTTTAATTTATATTTATATTAACCTTTTTTAATTTATCTTTAATAATTTCTTCCACATAAATTGTACATTTTTTTTTTTTATAAATTATGTTTGTAAAAAAACTAAAACAAATAAAAAAACAATCAAATAAGAAAATACTAAAAAAACATTATATTTTCAAAATTTCACAATGTTTGAGACAACATAAAATATGGAATTGTGTGAGTAAATTATAATTATTATATCAATTATAAAAACAGAAACTTTGCTATCCTAAAATGATTTAACATTTAAAATTTTAATTATGTGGATGATGTGCTGTCATTTTGGACTTCCATCGAGTCATCAAGTTTCTCCTCTTCGTTTTCAGCATCTGTTAAAACATTAAAAAAATTATATTATAATTTAGGGTACACATACACATGTAATAAATCTAAACATCCTATACAAATGATTAATTTATTATTGGACATTGGTAACCAACCAATACATTCAGTTGGTGTATTTTTTATTTTAAACAAAACAAATTGTTTGAGTTTTAAACAGTATATTAAAACGGTTTAAATTTCAAACAATTTGTTTTGTTTAAAACATTGTTTTGAACAGAAAAAATCACAATATTTAATTGGATTTTACACTGTCTTAATTATATTTGTCCTAAACAATTAACAAAATGTTTATAAAGTTTGTGTTTTAAACATAACAACCCTGAATACATTAGATCAGGAGATGTCAACCATTGGTCGTAGCAACTTACTGTAAAGCATGTAATAAATGTATAGTATTCAATTTTTATAAAAATAAATATAATTCATAGTGATAAAAATATTGTGCTCATTATCTATGTTGATGTGATTGAATATTGGTATCTGTTAAATCATTTTTTTTACGATCAATGTTGTGCAGCGTATTATCTACATATTCTAGTATTTATTGTTAAGTTAATTACATGTTATTTGTATTTATTATTTTTACACTGTTTGAGTATAATAATATATCAAGTTAAAAACTTTAACATCTAAATTATTGACTTATTTTTATGTCACTATAAAATAAAATAAAGCATTAATTAACTAACTATCAATCTACTGCACTTTAATACATTTTTGTACCTTGATGTAAAAAATATTACATTTTTCACAGCTGCATTAGAACATAACAATACTTGTACACCAACCTGTCATTGCATAATGATCAAACATGTATTCTTTTTGATATTCTTTCATAAGCTGAGTTGAACGTTCTTCATCCAAAAACAGTCTGTACACTTTTTTTACATCATCTACCGTTACTTCAGTCGCTTTACGTTTTCGGCATACTAAGTGGGCAGTTGTTATCAATTGAATGCCATATCGCAGCGAAGTTGATTTACTGATCTTGGCTAAAATGGACAAGGCATCTTTGGATATTTCACAGTCTTCTTCTTCGGCCCTAATAAATTTTATTAAAATTACAATAAGTTTTATTGCAGTAAAAATAATAGTAATAACATTTAAGCTGTGAATGATGGACAAATACCTAATTTTTAAGATTTGTTCTAATTCATTTTCAGAATAGGGTTGTGTCATAATTATGACCATGCGGTCAAGCAAATCAAGTGGTACACCATGGGGTGATTTATAGTTTGTGCCTCGGATGTTTGTCACTCCACGATTGGTGGCTGTTATTACAATTGGAGCAATTTCATTTTCTAATGCTCTGTTCAGGAATGAAAAACATTCTATGTCCAACATGTGCACCTAAAATATGTTACATTAATATTTAACATGAAATATTAATACAGTAGTATCAATAATAATAAATAATAATCATAATTACTTCATCAATGAATAGTACCCCTGCTAATAATTCAGCTTTTCCCTCTTCACGCCATTCGCTAACTTTACAGTTAATTTGGTCTCTAACTTCTGACTTGATTTCACCTGTGTCACCTACAAACAAAAAAATTAAAAATAAAATAAGTTTTAATACTAAAATATTATTTAATTAATGCATTTTAGTGTTTATGTTTATCAAAGCAAGATCTTAACACATAATTTCTAAAAATTGTGTTTTTCATTTATTTTTTTAATGTTGAATATTTTAGAAGAAGCATTCTGTGTTTATTGTTAATTATTATTAAGTATTAGCTAGTAATATTATTAGCACTCGCTGATAATCAAAAGTACATCAAATGTTTTTTGAAAAAAGATTTATGAGATAAGCTTAGGAGCAACTTAGCAAATCAGGTATATTTTTCTTTGAATAATTTTCTCAAGTTCAAGCACGATATCAATAGTGGTCAAGGAAAGTATATCCAGTAAAAAAAACATTGATCTGAGAGTTCTAAATCAGAAACCTAATATAAAGTTTAATCAATTCTGTTAGAATTGGCTAATGGTGTATAGCGATCAGAGGGGAGTATACTACAGAATGTACTGAATACTGAAGAATAAAACAAATGGTAAGCGCAGTTAGACCCCAGCAATGGTAGTAAGATGAATGAAGATATTTTAATAACGATGGACAGACAGTGAAACTTTGTAGTAACTGGAAAAGGTCTTTATGGCCAATGAACAAATAAAAAAAAATTGTATTGTCAAAATTAAAAAAATATGTATGAAACAAAAACTGCAAATAATTTATTTTAAATTACATTCAATTAAACACACATCATGGAATAACTAATGGTATTTTATTTTACCTGAAAACAGAGCAAGGAAACCGTGTGTCCTGGAATTAATCACATCAATTTCATGTAACGTAACTGTATGTACGACTTCTTTGCGTTTTTGAAGTTCGCCTTCAGGACACTGCACAAATCTAAACATAAATTGATTGTTAGAGTAATTTACTTAGAATGCAAACCTAATATAATGAGTGTAATATGGTATAAATTTACAAATTATACTAATAACTAACCTAGTTTGTGGGCCAGATGCATCGTAATCTCTTGATCTGGTAAATGACCGTCCAATTTTGTTAACTTTTCCACTAGCAACATCAATGGTTACTACATCTCCAGCCAAAACCTTAAAACAATTAAAATTCAATAATAAGTTATTCAAAAGCATCAAAAAAATAGATTTTAATTAGAGATGTTATGAACTGTTTGGTTTGAAAATCGAAACAGAGAAATAAAAATAAAAGTTAGTTCTATAAGGTATCACTAATCTAAAATCTTTAGTCAATAATTCTGTAGTATGGTGGCTAAATGATAAATAAATATTAAATATTAAATAAAATAAAATAATATCTAATTTTGACTTTTTTAATATTGGGTTTGAGATCGATAAAATATTTGAAGAGTTAGGTTTGGGTTCGATTAAAAGTGTGTAGGTTTGGATCTGTTCGGGTTTGTTAATTTAGAGAAAAGATCGGTTCGACCTTAAGTATTATGGTTTGTAGTTTTAATTACTTTTTCTTTTAACAAAGCTTCAATCATTTTGTTTCCAAGATCATAAACAGTCTCCATGTCTGTAGTTCTCATAGTTAACTTTCCTACTTTAGACCCGGTTCCTGTGACTGGGCGTTCTATTTGGAACTCTACTACTTCACCTTCAATAATTTCACTTTCCTCCCTGTAAAATATTATGGTTAAAAATGGTGTCACCAAACATTCTACAACAACTGTAAACATACTTGATGCGGACACCAATTGATTTACGGATGGCTTGTGTCAGTGCTTCGGTTTTACTCATTTCTAAACTATATATCTCTGAACCAGACATGCAAGTAAATGGTGTATCAGAACCCAAAGCTTGTGCCAATGCCATGGCAATAGCAGTCTTTCCTATAGAAAAAAACAAAATATATGTCAGTTAATATTAGTTCAATAAGTAGTCAGTGAGTGTCAAATTACCTGTGCCTGGTTCGCCGGCGAGTAGAACAGACCTTCCAGCAATCTTTTCCTCTTTTATCATGTCTAACACGACGCCCATGGCTTTGCGAGCTTTCAACTGACCAACCAGTCCCTGTGAAACCTAAAATCAACAAAACCTATCAGACACTGATTAACAGGAGACACTTAATATGATATACAAACATTTCTTGGTTCCCTGTTGTCGTCCAACCCAAGTCCACGTATGTGAGAATGAGCACCGATACGTTCTACTCGGGAAATCTCCCGGACTTCTTGCACCTTGGCTACCGCCGCTGCCTGAAATCAAAAATATTTGTGGTTTAAGATGGTAATTAATTATTGATAGGGTAATAGGTTTAGCAAAACATCAAAAACCG
This sequence comes from Metopolophium dirhodum, assembly GCF_019925205.1. Classification (NCBI taxonomy): domain Eukaryota; kingdom Metazoa; phylum Arthropoda; class Insecta; order Hemiptera; family Aphididae; genus Metopolophium; species Metopolophium dirhodum. Next base: position 11,763,268 of record NC_083568.1, read on the forward strand.
CGAAAATACTTACGGACATGGTAGTTTGAGGAGGTAAACTGATTTGCGACTATCTCTGAGTTTAATTTTTTAAATCACACACGAGAGACGAGACACGAGCTGCAAAAAGCGTTGAGTAACTCGTAACTATAGTAAATATTACAAACATCGATCAATCAAAAATCTGATAGAAAAATGGCAGAAATACACAATTTGTTTTTTTTATTTAGTCACATAAGAACATAACCTACAAATAACGGGAGAAGTATTATCATCAGATGGAAGTGACGAACGTTTTTCCGATGTCGAGTTCTCAGTTCTCGAGTTTCGACTACAGCTTATTGTTTTAAAATAAAAAAAGTCGGTTTGGATATCAGACGACATATTATCGTGTTTACAACTACTGTTCGCGGTCGTTGATAAAAAAAAATCTACAACTGTCAACGCTCGTCGACCGTCGTTGTTGTCGACTTTAACATTGTAAAATATTGCTTCAATACTAATCTAATTTTATTTTTTTCTTACCCTCGGGCAACATAACACTTAATTCGTAAGGAACACACCGATGAAAGCAGCTGTGGTCGAATTAATTGTATTTGGCATGGCCAGATGAGAACGACGGACGTCTTCTTCCCAATCGCGATGAGTAGGACAACGTAAGATCGATCGTACCGGGAACACCGACCGACTACCCGAGAAACTGAACTCGCTAGTAGACGAAATAATGTCGTACGAACAGACTGCTTGCGACGGTAAAATATGTCATATTTTATCATATCGATTTCGGATTGAACGAAAGTCTAAAAGGTTTTCACTCTTATAACATTCGGTTCAGCGTAGACCATTTACTCTTCGATGTACAGCTCCAACAGACCATTGTTTATTTGGATACAGTGTCGTAGGCACGGTCAATTGCATTTTTTACTACCGTTATAACACTACACTTGCTCGTTTCTGTTGGATTTCAAACGAAAGCGACTTAGTCGCAGTAAATTTTTATAATATAGAACACCGAGCATTCTATTTTCTACAGCAGTCTCATTGTCGGGTAGTCTTATAACATATTTTTTTACTGTGCACTAGGTGGGAGGTATTTGGTAAAATAATGAAGTAAAATTAAACAGGAATTCTTATTTTATTCCAACTTTATACTATATTAATTTTCATACCTACTTACAACTTACAAGAGCTTTGACTACAATATATATATTAATACATTTAATTCTCAGTATAAATCAAAATTGAATACATATAAATTTAATTTATAAAAGCAAACAACAAGCTTAAATCAGCAGAAAATAACACTTAAATCTAATCTTAATAAATAGATATAATTTTTTTTTAATAATTTTGTAGGTATTGAAAGCAATATTATAAAACCTAAGTACATATGTTCTATAAATTTGAATAATACATTAAACATAAAAATAAATAAATGTTATAGATCTTAAAGCTTTTGAGCGGCGACTAACCGAGGTGATTGCTTCCATCAAGCCAATAACTAATCGATGGCGAAGTAAGAGGATTTTTATTCAAAGCACATTGAATGTAATAATATAATGTAATTGTGATTTTTAATTTTTTCAGCAATTTTAGCTATTTCAACATTAAGTGCTTCAATAGGTGCATATTATTGGTTGACAGATCCACAAACAGCTAAAGTATCATTTGTCCAATCGCTGTACAATCATTTATTGTTCACCATTTCATCTATAATGCTTAGTAAGAATGCTTAAGATATTTAACAATTAACAATAGTGTTTAATTTATTGTTTTAATTGTATTTTAACTAGTGATATTACTTTTAACTGGAGTGCACAAAAAAGTGATAGCAACATCGATAATAACATCACGTGCGAGGCAAGTGCTGGCTGATTTTAATATGTCTTGTGATGATTCTGGTAAATTAATACTTAGACCTAGGCCACAACAAAACACATGATGATAAACAATGTATTTTATTTATTTTGTTTTTACTTTGTCAGTATAAGCATTATATAACAATTGTTCATGAATGACTGACGCCTTATTGTAACAAGCAAGATCTATCATTTTGAATTTTAATGTATCTAATATACAATATGCTTAAACTTGGGTTACTGTTACTAAACAGGTTTGTATTTGACGTGTTTCAATAAAATGTGCTTATGTACATGATATAATTATTATTTATTATTATTATTAAACTGATATAGGTAGATATTCATTATATGAATTAAATGCATTTGTTTTATTTATCTGAAATAGAAAGAGTTGAAAACATACTTATCAACAAATTTATTTAGGTCAGCGATTCGTATACAGAATATTCAATGGTCTTATCTAATAAATATGATCTACAAAATCCTAAATTATTTTCTTAATTTTCCATTAAAAAAAAAATTCTCTTTCATACTAGTTTTTTTTTTTTATTAAATTACTCTTTTACTTAATGTAATAAATAAACAATATTATATTGTTAATATTTAATCATTATGTGTATTATTCTTGGGTTGAACTTGTTCAGAATATTAGGTAAAAAATAAAACATAATATATTCCCATTTAAAAGGACCAGATTGACCATGATACATTGCAACTATAGAAGGGGGGGGGGGACAATGATAATGTCTTTATTTTGCAATAAAATACTCGAAAATTTAATGTGGAATTTATTGCTCCTGAAATAGTTCTGTTTTCTTTTTTTTTCTCTTTACATGTTACACACATGGCTTTTACATTAGAATTCACATTTATTATTTCATCAGAATTTAAATTCGTATAAAATTTGCCATCCAAGCATTTTGGAATATTAACAATTACAATTGCATTATTTTGGTTATCCATATTTTTAATAACAGATATTTAGATATTAAATTAATATTTACAAATATTAAAACAATGCACAAAATATAATTTTTTCGCCACTTTGTCAATCTACACAAACACCGCACAGATGCATAATACACATGAGACAGACAGAGAATATGAAACGACAGTCGTCAGTCGGCGACTGGTGATCAACGAAGTCTTATCGCTGATATAATATTATTGGCAGACACCAGTTACTTTAATCTAATATATTATTATCTAACATATTATTACTTATTGGGCAATTAGGAAAATTTTTATATAAATGAAATATGAAACATATTTTTTGAATGTAGGTATCTTAATCATAAAAAGATACTAGATACAAGTCAATAAAGTATTTAAATACCTAATACAAGATACATTCAAATTATGTATCTAAGATACGTATCTTAAATACTAGTATCTAAGATACTGCCCAGCCCTGAATATACACCATCACAATATTTAAAATCATATTTTTATAATAATAATAATATGTACTATTAACCTACGGCATTGATTAAACATTTAAGTTTTTATAATATAAAGTCAACTGTATCAATCTAATCAATGCCCACAAAAAATTAATTATTTAAAACTATTTTGCAATGTAAATGTAAATCCTAAAAAGACGATTTGATTCAAATAAGATCATTAGTAATTAGTAATTACTGTTAAGGAAATTGGTGTAATTAATAAAATAACGGTATATAACCTTAAAATAAATATTATATTAATGGGTAAAATATTATTTCTTTTTATGCACATTAGACATTATTAAACGAGATCAAAATTATATTTCTTATTACCAGTTTTACACATAAGCTTGTCAACTCTTAAACTACGACAAGTGTCAACTTCTATTTCTAATTCTAATGATTTTAACTTAGTCCTTAGCTGAGTAGATTGATCGCCCAAACACCAGGCAACACTCAAATGAAATTTTGGATCCTTGAACAAAAATTAACAGTGTGTTAATTAAATAAAAACATATTATAGTTATATAGTCATTATATTGATAAAAACTATTAAGTATTGTAGACAGCCAGATAAACCATGGAATTTCTTTTATAAATATTGTTAAAAAAGTTAAATATTAATATTAGATTAAAAGATAATATCAAATAGTGAGAAAAAGAAAATTTATTATTGAGTATATAAATATTAAAGAAAATTAAATCGCGTATTAATTTTAAAAATTGGTAACTATGAGTAACATATAATAATTTTATTTGAATAATAGTTTAAAAGAAAAAACTTCTGTGTTATAATGAAAAAACAATCTCAACATTATTAATTGTCAGTCACTTATTTTGGTTAGTGTGCTGTAGTTATAATAAGGTGCAATTTTTCTTTCTATACACTCACTTCATAGTATTTCGGTAAATTATAATCGGATAAGACAGTATCTAGTTGATCAACACATTGAGATAAAACTCCTGCAGGATGTACAAGAAAACCAATGAATGTCCTACTACAATTTTCATTACAAAATACCTCTAAATCTCCAAAAGTGACTGTAAATCTAAAAAAAATTGTATTCACATGTTAAAATTATTTCAAACATAAATGAATAATGTTATATTGGAAAAACCTTAGAATTGTTGACAATTTGGATTTTACATCATTGATAAAACGCTGTATCCAATGATACTGCAGTACAACTGTTTTTGTAAGGCTGATATGGGGATGTTTAATAATTTCTAGGCCAAATTCGGTCAATTGATCTTGAACAATCTCTACTAAATCCATGTCTGGACCTTCAAAAAAAAACATATAGGTACATTATTATTAATAATGACCAAAGAACCACTCAACAGTAGAAACAAGATATGAAACTACCGACTCACACGGTATATATACGTAAGTAGCCCAATTACCACGTTCATGTTCAAACAAACGAGAGCGTCCTTGGTGGGAATCGGGTTCGTCTTTTGGCTTTGGATGATACAGTCTACCATCAAACATTGACGCAATGGCTTCAGGTACTGGCAACACTTTTCGTTCAGAATCACTATGGTGCAAAACAACAATTATTATCATAAATAAAAACTTTTAGTCTATAATGTTCGAGTCACAAGCACAATATAATAAAACAATAATAGTTTTTTTTTTTTTTTATTCATTTAAGTAATTTACAATCTATACAACATGTACAATGAGCAAATAGTATATTTAATATAGTATAAGTAGCAGAATTCAACATTTTTGGGCAGGCACTCAGCAGCACCACCCGACCGAGTACATTTTAGATGTCGTGGTTTTTTTTTTTTTTGGTAGGTCTCTAGGATACTGTCTTTTGTGTCTTCTAATTACATTGCCAGGAAGTGAGGTGGAAGAAAGATTCTTTATTAATGGATTACTGTGAGAGTTTAAGTTGGAGTGAAATTTAGAGTAATGGGCTTTTGGTAATTGATTGAGTGTAGGAATTTTTAGGTCTTTGTGAAGATTATTGTTTGTGAAATACCAAGGAGAAGATGTTATTAATCGTAGGCAGATAGATTGAAAAACTTGAAGCGTGTTGGTGCAATAATAGTTAAATTATAATACTACAGATTAAATAAAACTTTAAATATACATAATATGTTTAGTTTAATCTTTAATCTGTAACAATAGTGTAAAACGTTACTCATGCTCGTCATCGCTGTCTCCACAGTAATGCTTTATTAGGTCCATCGTATAATGGCGTAGAGGATATAATAATATTCCACACCGATAATCAAGTATCGGTACAAGGTAGATAGGTAGGTATTATAATAAATGCATTTTCGTCTGTCGATAAACTTGTCAACTCTGAACTCTCTTGTTGACAACGTATTTTAACAGTAAACATTAAAAATTTAAAAATATCAACATAATAAATACTGTAAATGATTTACAAAATATATTAATAATATTAAATATATTTAAATATTTTGAAAACGACCAAAAGTACGAAACATTTTCAAAAATCCAAACCGAGAAATCGTTATCACGCAGGACAACTGTTGAACCCATAGATAATATAAGAATCTTATATCACAGAATAATATTCCGTGTTGTTATTCTCATAGATCTTATATTATCTATGGTTATTCTGTGCTTATATCACAGATTATATGAAAATAATCTGTGCTTATATTATCTATGATTCACCTTGTTCATAATCAAATTCAAATCAAACCGTCCGAAATCGCTGTACCATTTAATCTATTCTGTATTTCTGTGGCTGTACCACGATTAAAAATATAATATCTTTAATCGTTGGCTGTACTAATCTCTAGTAATCACTAGACGTCATACTGGATAAGTAAAATATTTTTATTATAATATTGTTCTCGTCGCCAGTCGGCTTCAGTCATCTACAGTGCAAAGGGTATAATAATATACATTTTTATCCCCGGCAACGTATGTGTTCCTTTTTGTCAAATAGACTTACCGAGATACAATGTCTACCGAAAAGGCACATTTCCAAAAAGCATTCAGCATATTAAAACCTGCCTGTGATGCTTTCATAACGGAACCGAACGATGTAAACACCAAGCTCTTAAAGAATGCATTGGTAATGGTTCCAGAATATGCTCTAACACAACTTCAGCCGTATGTACTGATCCCGTTGGAAATTCATTTAAAAACTAACAAGTGTGTATGACTGTATTCTATTTATATCTGTTTCAATTGAATGATCATGTACAATTAATTTTCTAGATCAAACTGTACGTTAAATGTGTTGGATGTGCTGACGACTTTGTTGAAAAAAACATCTATTAGTTTGTGGCCTACGTTCATGCGAATATATAAAATGTTGGTGGAAAAGTTGTCTCATGAAAAAAAATCAGATAAAGGTTTGTTTGAATTTTTAAATATTATACAATTTTATATGTTAATTTTTATTAGTATTATAGCAGAGAATTTGAGCGAAGATATCAAACTGTCAATCATAGTTGCTCTTAACTCATTGGTTGAAAAAGCTGATATAGTTGTATTGAATCAGATGTTTAGTGAAGTTGATTGCAAACATGTTGGTTACTTGATATATATTTGCACAATAGTTATAAAAAATGAAAAAATGAATATTCTAAGGTTTGTACGTTTTATTATACTTACATTAAACTTACTAAATGCATTTATATAACAGCCTAATAATTTATTATGGTAATTTGGTCCAGTATATTATCTATATAATATGTATCCACCTTTCAACAAATATTTATGATCCATTTATTTATAAATACTAATATTAGTAAATGTATGTAATCAACATTTAAATTATTATATTATATTATTTGAATTATCTGAGATATAACTTATAATTTTATCAACACAATTAAAAGCATATAAATAGGTACTAGCAATTTAACAACTTAATGGCTTCACTTTGATGTAAAATATAATTGTTTTTACATTTTCTAAATAAACCTTTTGTACATTTTTTTAATAACTAATTTGCTTATTTTTAAACTTTATAGAGTGGAAGCCTTAAAATGCATTGGAATTCTATCATCAATTTGGGATAAAAACATTGATTCTAATATTCGTTTTCAAATTATTCAAAGATTAATTAAATTCGTACCTGGTGTTTTATCTGTTAGTAGTATCATAGTTAATGCTACAGATATCCAGCACCATTCCATAACAGTGGTAAGATAATAACTATTAGTTAGTTTCTCTTGATAGTCTATATATCTTGTAAATATTTTCAAGGCTGCTTTAAATTTGTGGAGCACAATTACTTCTCTAATAATTTGTGATGATCATGTGATAGAGGATTGCAATACATATTTAGGAGAATCAATTTGTAATGTTAAAAATGATGACAAGAAAATATTAAATGATTGGATTCAAGAAAACAGTACAAATTTTAATCTTGTAGCCACACATATGATTAAAACAAGGGAGCACCAACACTGGAGAGTTAGACTTCAATTGGTTAGTTCTTGTGATGTGTTGCTGAGTAAATGTACAAGGTAAACAAATACATAATGGAAAATATAATATATATCTTCAGCATTGACATTTTAATAAGGTATTCATAGTTTTACTTTTTATAAATTATGTTATTCTGTTCTAATTTATTGCACTGCTGATTGAAACTAAACAAAAAAATAAGTTTAAATTTATACCTACAAAAGTGTTGACGTTTTTTTACGCAATAAAAACTACCACTGGTTCACTGTAAAACAATTAGCTTTTCCTAGTCTCAGATGTTTTAGCTTATAAATTAAATAGTATTCATGATACTTTTGTTAAATCCTGTGATATTATGTTATTAATTATTTTATGTATTATTAGTTCTATGAAATCTTCAATCACAAATTTAATTGAGACGTTAATTGTTTTGTCTGATGATGAACAACCGGAAGTTGAAAAATTAGCTAATGAGTCTGTAGATAAATTACATAAAATATTTGATGGACAAAATAAGAAATCTCTTTTAGAATTATTGGAGGAAAGTTTCTATATTTTATTATCTAGAATCCCACGGTTTATTAGAACATCTAGTAAGATATTTGCTTCAACATAAACCTTATATATTGTTCCATAGTTAATTATTATATAATTTTTTAGATTATATTAAACAAAAAACTGAATTATCCTTATTGTGTGGATATATAAAACTTTTTGGAAAGACTCATTTATCACGAGTGCTTAATTCATATGCTCATCTAGATCGTTTAACAACAGTCCTAATTCAAATATTAGAGCTAGAATATAAAACAATTACCTTATTAGAAGAGTCATCAATTAGAGGTAATTTATAATGTGTTGTTTAATTTTAACCATATATTATTGAGTTTAGTATTTATAGTTTTTAAATATAATTTCAATATACCTATTTTGAATAAATAGATGTTAGAATTTAAAACAATATTTGCATAATATTAGCCATTTTCCAATTGCCAACTCCTATAGTTTATTATTTTTATTCATTGTAAAATGTATTTATAATCAATACAACTGGGTATATGTAAATATGCTCTAGTGAAATCTGTCAATTTATAACTCATAAATACTCATATGATTAATGGAGGTAATTATCCTACATAGCAGTAATTGTTTAAATGCAACTACTGTTAATAATGAATCATGAAAATATTTGTTTTATTTTAATTGCCTAAAAATTATATTTTTTAACAAAATTTAATTGATTGTTGTGTTTTTTTTTTTCAATCAGATCTAAATTGTATACAAACTTTAACTACTGAAATGTCCATAAATGTACCTTGGAAGCAACTAATACATTTTAACGATACTTCAGCATTATATAAGATAGAATGTATTTGTAAATTAATTGGGTTGTATGGTGACTGTAATTTTATTGGTCGATATTTAATGGATTTATTTGAATCAAAAATAATGTATCGAAAAGAAATAACACTATTAATGAATATGATTCTGTCGGAAAGTAGGTATCATAAATTACATATTTTATTGTTTTATTATAATCTTGATTTTATTTGTTATAGACAATGGAGAGTGCCATTACAGTATTGTGAGGGATGTAATAGATTTGTACTTAGAATGTAATTTTTGGTATTTGCCTACTAGTATTGAAAATGATTCTACAACAAATATAGCTGATGCACAAAAAAATGTAGTACAAATTTGTCTCATGACCGAGGGATTAGCTAAATTGGTTTCATCACTCCCTGTGACTCAACAACATTTATGCCTAATTCACTGTTTATATCCAATACTAGAACGTGTTGGCTCTGAACATGGCCCTATTTCATTAGCTGGTAATATTTTGATACCTTGTAAATTAACTAGATTATTTACATAGTTTTCATACTTTAGGTCAAGGAGCTATAACATTACTTGCTCGCTCTGGTGGATACAGCAATCCAATTGATCTTGTTGTAAAAAATTCTGATTATTTATCTCATCATTTCACTAACAAGCTATGGTCCCTTAGTAAACACCCAGAAGTATTAAACGCTTTAAAAGTGGTGATGAATCTAAATGGCAGTGATGATCTTCTACAATCTTTCCACACAATGGTTACTGAAGTAAGTTGGAAAAATGTTTTTTTTCAATAAACGTTTAAATGTTTATTAAATTCTATAATTTATAGGTTCTTGTTCAGAGTTGTGATGTCCATCGTACAGAAAATATGCATTCTTTCATGAAAGTGTTTCATATCTTCGTGATGTGTGTAAGAAAACGGGAACAAAAATGTACAACAATAACTGACAATACAGAAAAATCAAAATCTTCAAGTAACTGTGTAATAGAAAATATTTTGGGGTATCACAAAATGATGACCTTGGATTTGGAAAATAATTTGGATGATGAATATTGGGAAAACGAAATCAATAGCAATGCACCGCGGTATAATTATTTGCATTGTTGTTCTTTAATAACTTTTATAATTAAATTAAAGAATTTTAATTTCAGTGAAAACAATGAAAACATTGATGAAGATGATGAAGATAACAAAAAACCATTACCACCATACATACAAATGGTCCTCTCTATAATGAAACGCGTATTGCATTATTTACCATCAAAACACAATTCTCTTCCATTACAAGTATTTTATTCATTATAAATTAATAGATTGTGTGAGTTAATGAATATAATTGTTCTTGTAGATTCTTAATGAAGGTTTAAATGTAATATCTAACTATGAGAACCAATTGTTGCCAATGGTTCATAAAATATGGTCACCACTGTGTACTAAATTTAATAACAATACTGATGATATAGTATTCCGCGAAGCATTCAACGTGTTGACCACAATGGCATCCACAGCCAAAGACTTCATTCGTTCCCGTTCACTCAAGTAGGTTAGAAAAAAATGAAATACTAAATAAATACTAACGTGTGGTTTTTAAAAATTTCTAGACAAGTTTTGCCAACTATAATAGAACGCTTGGCATCTAACGCAAAGGAAAGTAATAATGTTTTAAAAGGAAGTGTTTACTTTACAAGCCATAAATATAAAATGCAATATACCATATTGAGTGGTTTAGCGGATTTTGTCCTAAATTTGAATTTTTTAGAGAAAGATATGTATGATGTGTCCAATTCTGTTGCACATTATTTAGAAAAAGATCAGCCAATCGAATTGCAGGTATTTAATATTTATTATCTTTTAAATGAAATAACTGAATATTGAAAATAATAAATATTGTTAATTTACTATAGAAAATATCTAAAGAATTCTACAGAAAACTGCATGCAAAACATTCCGATTTTGTATGGATATATTTACAATCATTGTATGTAGACGAATACGAGTTTAAATCTGACAATGCACGACTTCCTACGATAAAGGTACATATTAATATACTATTGTATTTATTTTCATTGTACATTATCACAAATAAACATTTTATATTGATATTTAATTTTCAGATTTGCTGTTCATCAATGTTTAACAAATCTAACATTTCAAAAAATGTATCAGAACTACTTGAACCTTTAAATTTATAACTTTATGTTATTTATTGTTTGTATTTATTATTTATCTGTGATAAATATTGTGTTCCATTTTTACTCAACTCATATTTGTATATAAATTTAACATTATAAACACTAAATGAAGCATTGATATACATATTAAAATATAAATACTTAAATTATGTTTAATGTCTATAACTTTCAATAATAAATGTTATTTTTTTATTGTTTTTGAAATTTGTTTGTATATACATTTTTGAATAAGCTTTATAACTTACAAGTATATCATTTCAATCATCTGCAATCAGTTTGTTAATATTGTGTTAAGGTTATATTTACTTTGATTTCCTTTGTAGTAATTTGTTTTTGTACTTTAGGAATTTAACACCTATTTTTTCAAATATCATTTGAGTTTATAAGATTGGTAATTGCAGTCCAATTAAAAAATATCTAATATAAAATTTTCCTTCCTAATTACTGGATCATTATTATTTCTGTCAAGTTTCTGTAATAATACAGTGGTATTATAGCCAATAAGCAAAGTAAGCACAGGCTTACAGCGGTAATATTTCAGGGGAGGGGAATTTTCATCTCAATGTTTTTTTTTTCCTTTTATAAGTTATAATTTTCTGACAATTCGAAGTTTCTATGGTTATTCATTTTTGATTGATTTTGTCAAAAACTGGCTTTGTGTACATATTTTTGTTTGCATCGCTACATGGTACTCATGAAATTGCCTAAATATGGGTTTTAAGTAAACCTACACAATTTTTTACTTTTGTGTTAAAATATATTTTGTTAGTTTCTTTTAATTAATTCAAGTCATATTCACACACAGAAAAGTACATAACAAATATTTATATTTTAACAGTTTTCAAGTTATGCCATAATAATATTATATATTTTGTTCCTTAGCCTATTTGAAAAACAACATGTTATGTGTATAAAAAAGTTAATTTAATTTTAAACATCAACATAAATTATAAAATTTTTACTCTAGCTTATAAAACAAGTAATAAAATATTTAAACATTTTAAACATTTTTAAATTTAGTAAACACAATAATGTTTTTTAAATAAGTTTAACGGTTCCAGTACAATGACCACAACATAATTGAATATTAGACTCTAATGCTTGTGATGCTTCCATTATGGCATTACATGTTGCATCAACATTATTCATTTTTTCTCTAGACATTTTCTGTATCAATATCTAAAACAAAAAAATAAATTATTGTATTAAAGAATATAAAATATTATTATTATTATTATTAATAGGGCTCCAGTCGATGAAAAAAAATTGACTCTGACCAATAAGCTAGACAAAACTGGAGGAATTTGGTTTGATGGATTTAATTTTTTCAGCTGTAATATCCAAGAATAAAAAAATTATATTTTTGTATTTATATCATTCATTATGACACTAACAATAATTAGAACCTCTGGCAAAACCTAGTAAACTTGTTAATCAATCATAATCCGTGTTCAAAATTAAAATTCGTCAAACCAAATTCCTCCAGTTTTGTCTAGCTTATTGGTCTAAAAACTGCTTATTTTAAATTGAAAAAAGTTTATCGTAGTTTAAAATTTCTGTCAATGCCTGCGCGTGCGTAAATTAATTGACTGCGAATATAAATAACAACTGACCTACTGGGTAGTAATATGTGGGCTTACTGTTATAATTCAGGACATTTCTAGGAAATATTGACTGAAAAGGATTACAAATTAAACTTACACATACTAATCTTCGTTTACTTTGCATACACTTACAAGTCATTTTAATGTCATCATGTTAAATTGCCTATATTCATTTCCTTACAACGTGACCGACTGGAGCCCCCTTAAAAATGCACATAATTGATTTTAATTCTCACGGACAATATACATTATAACTATAAACATAATGTAGTCACTTATAAAATTTAAAATTTAAATTTTTCCCTTATACTATATACAATTATTAAATTTATAGTAAGCAATTTTTAGTTTAATACAAATAAGTTATATGTATATAATTATTTATCAGAAGTTAATATAAGTATTTTTATACCAAAACTATTTTCACACAAAAAACTACTTCAATGCTCAATCATAATGATATTTTTTGTATTGACAAGGGCAAGGCAGCAAGTATATAATATAATTAAAATAAATATATATTGTATGGTAAGTTTTAATTTTATTATAATAATTATTCACAAAACTATTATTTGATCTCATCTAGACTCGCACATACACATAAATGAATGGAATATGTCTACAGTAAATAATAATTTCATCATAGTACGGTGTGTTTATGCAGTAAACCGAAAAAATTATAATATCATTAAAACAAGTTAATTATTTATTAATTTTCAAAAACAAAATAGATTAAAACTGCTCTATTGGCAGAGCTTATTCTAAATACTAAAGAACATTTGGGCATATCTTGCGGAGTTTGAAACCTAGAAGCACACTTGAAAAATGTTTTGCATAGTTTATATCAAATAATCGACTATTGAAAGAACAATGGACTAATGTAGTATTCTTATGAAATGCTATTCATTCGTATTACTCTTACCAGCGGGGATAAATTTTAATCCCACAAATTGTTTTATTTAATTTCTCATTCAAGCTGCTTAAGACTAGTGAGTTATAAATTAATAAAATATCATAAAAAACCAATGTACACTCATAGATAATGTTTATACTTTTACCTTTGTAAGTTTGTAAGATAAGATGATAAGTTAATTTCCTCTAATATTAAATCCAACCACACAAAATTAATTCTTCTAAACTCAATCATTCTCATGTCTATACAAAAGCACATTCTTAAATAATTTATTTTCTAAACATGGTTCAAACAGTACTTACTACTTAATCACCAATATTTAAATATGTAAATATTAATTACCTCTAGTTAACTGTCAATTGAACACGATTTACATTATTACCTTACCTATATTAACAATATTATAAAGCAGATTATTTGTTTATATTAAATAATAAATATTTTTAGCTTTATATTTTAATTTTAGAACTTTTAATGGGGAAAAAATACACTGTGCAAAATACGACAAAAATTATTAAATTATTTTTACTAAGGGAATTTGATACAGACTGTTTTTTGATATAAAACATAACTTTATTATTTTCATTGCACAAACTAAACTATTAATTTGATAAAAATATATTTAAATTTGTTTTGCAGTTTAATTGAGATTGATTATCTCACTTTATGAAATTTCGATCCTAATGCTAATCTTACGTTAAATTGTATTTTAAATATTAAACAATTGAATGATTATTCACTAAAAAACACGAATTAGTGAATGTTACACTAGTACAAAATTACTAAGTTGACTATAAATTGGTGACATTAGCAAGTGTGCAACTCGTATAACAACTCGTATACTAATAACGTTATTAGTTATTACATAGAAAAAGCAATTGCTGTTGATAATAACTTTTGATGTTTTTCTTAAAACAATATCCAATAATGCTATCAAAATAATAAAATATTATTTCATAACACATTATAATATTGTAGGAACATATTTCTCTTACTGTCAATAATTGTCAAATTGTTTGACACTTAATAAATAATTAAATTTTTTTTAAACATTTGTATATTTTTTGGACTTATAGTCTATTTGTTGGTTGACGGTTGTCCACACTTTTTTAATCTAATATTTTTATCCTAAGGTCCATTTATGTTATGTGCAAACTTAATTTAGAAAAACATACTTGTTGAGCTTGGGATTCAGCTTGTGTCTGGTGGATAGCAGCATGTACTTGGAGTTCTTGAATTTGAGGGGTTAATAAATGTTTTCTAAGTAACAATGATATCCTGTTGATATCTTCAGCTATTATAGTACTATCTAGTAATTTTTGTTTATTCGATACTTCAAGTTTATAATAATTTTGTAATATCTTCAAATTCCTAAATCATAATAATCATAATAATTAAATGCTTCATACATTTCATTTTTAACATACTCATGAGCCGATTTTAGTAGATGTCTATTTTTTCGATTTTCGTCCAGTACGGTTTGTAACGAAGCTTCTAATTTATCTACGCGGTCACACAGAATTGTCTTCCACTTAGATAAATCTTCTATTATTAAACTATAAAAATATTATTTAACTTAAATAAATATAACATACAATATGTCCCAGAAGTCCCGTATCAGCCTTAGTATCTTCGTGGAAAATCAATATATTTAAATGCAGTTTTTTTACAGTAATAAGTATGGAAATTCTGATTGTATAGCATATTCAATTTTTTTTTCAAAAATTCAAAAATGATCAAACATTTTTTAAGCAAATAAGTTATTTAAATTTCCAAGTTAGCCGTTTTGTTGATCGTATTTTTTAAGACATTTCAAAAAAAAAAAAAAAACATTAAAATTAAATGAAAATTGCCCAAGTTAGAGCTAATTATTATTTTGAGTTTTTAAAATATCAGCGTTCCAATTTCTGATTAAAGCATGCAAATCGTATTTTGCTAATTCCGTATGCATAGGTAACAAAACTATTATTCTTAGAAATTCAAAATAATAATTAGCTCTAACTTGGGCGATTTTCATTTAATTTTAATATTATTTAATATTTATTATAATATATAAAATACAATCAACAAAATGGCTATATTGGAAATTTAAAAAACTTATTTGCCTAAAAATGTTGTTGATAATTTTTGAATTTTTGAAAAAAAAAAGGCACATATTCAATTAGAATTTCCATACTTATTACTGTAAAAAAAACTGCATTTAAATATATTGATTTTCCACGTAGATACTAAGGGTGATATGGGACTTCTGGGACATACTGTATAGCTAATAAAAAGGTGGTGTTATATAACATTACCTGCCAGCTAAAAATTTACTCCGTAACACATCTCGTTCTCCAGCTACTGTTTCTAATTGATCTTGTCGACCAGCTAATGCTCCTGTAAAATTGAGCAATTTGTGTGCCAATAATACTTTATCCTCGGTCAACATTTGTATTTTGGCTTCGATGTCTTCACCAATAGATGCAACAAGCATATTTTTAAGTTCGTTATTAACTTGTGCCTGCGAGCCCATTTGGAGATCCATATTAGCTAACTGTATGTTAAGTTTATCAATCTCTTCTTCTAGATTCTAAAATAAAATTTTAAGATGCATATAATATTAATTCATTGCTAAAAATATGTATTAACTATTAAGTAATATTAATTTCTTTACCTGTTTTTCTTGAGTCAGCATACTTATCACATCTTCTTTATCTTCAGTTACATTGGATACTTTACTGCAATTAGATGCAGTCGACAGTCTTCTTTTAAATATGGCTACTGAAGGTTGACCCAACTCTGGCACTATTGAACGAACTGCTGCCTTGTATGGCTCATAGGGAACAAATTTTGGTTCTTTATCAGGTGACTTTTTAATATTTTGATATTTTTTTGGGCCTGGTGTCATTTCATGCATAGTTTTACTAGGATGAAATTGTCTGTCATTAGGTAATACTTGAGTTCCATTTAATATCTGGTTTGGTTTAACTACTTCATTATCATTGTTTTGTTGTGAATCCAAATTGTTAGATTGTACTTGTGCAGCTGAAGAAGAATTAGAATTTTCCATTTTAAACAGTACAGAACAAACTGTGTGTGATTTATTTCAAATGGTTAAATAGACAAACCATTATGTCGTTGCATATTATTTTATATCCAAATAGTTAATAAGTTCAGAAATTCACAAGAGTTTGATAAATTAGTAATTATATTCACAGCCTTTATTTTTCATTTACAATACTTAATATTTTGTTTAAATGTTTAATATTACTGACTTAAATACTGAATGATATATTATTTTTAAATTAGTATTTTACACGTATTCAATAATAAATTATAATTATAATAATAAAAAAAAATAAGAGGAGAGCATTTAGTTATGATAACAACATGTTGATAAGCATTATCATTTTTATGACGTAATCGTAAAGATGATAACATAATTATTTTTCATTTGCCATATTTTTATTTCTCTATGATTATAATATTATGTCTAATAATATGTCTATGGAATTTTCAACACCGTGTCTGATAATAAACTAAGCAAATGCCCTAGATATGGATATTTGCTATCCATAAATCAGAATGTGAATTATTATAATATGAATTATTATTCATATCTGTATTCTGTGACAAATTCTTAATATAATATCATTGATTTTAATAATATGTAAGTATTTAATTACTAATTAATAAAATTTAGTCTACGAAAAGCGAAATCCTATTACAGGTATTTTAATTCAAAAATAAATAGGTACCTACCTAGTACCTTGGCACCTGCTATCAATTATTATTAAAAATTATAATTTGTTTATTTAAGTCAAAATTTCAATATTTTATTCAAGGTAGGTACTACTAGGTACTACTAGTACCTACATACCTAGGTAATCTTAACACATCCATTCATTCAAATTGTTTTCTTATTTTCGTTCAATGTTTTGTGAACGGCTAGTTATTATAATTTCGTGTATGATCGTGATGAATAAGCGACTATAATTACTATAGGTAATTGAATGATTAAAATGTTCCGTATAAATAAAATGTATGTTAAGTAATAATAGTATATTAGAAAGTAAAATACCTAATACATTTTTGCCGAATTTAACTGTTTTAATTTTTGTAAACTAATGTCCCAACAGTCTTAAATTTTGTTTGATATAAAATTAAACCAATACAGTATGATATTGACATTGAGACACTCATTTGTCATTTTATATATTTATCTGTGTTTAGTATAGGTACCGCATGTAGGAATATTAACATCACACTACATTGTTGCGATTACAAATAAATATACTTTTTACTATTTAATACTATTTAATTGTTATTCATTCTAGGAGTTTTGTTTTCAATTTAATATCCCGATGAAAAATATTACAAATACTACACGATAGTAAAATAATGAACATAGAAAATAGTTAATTTTTATAATTTTTTTGTTAGTGTTTATAAGAGGTAGTTGTTGACATATATATGCCATGAGTTGTTTATTATTTACTCCTCTGATTCTAACTCTCAATAGGTATTTGCATAATATAAATAATAAACTATTAGTTGATTTAATGTTCGACTATTTTAACATAAAAAACATAAGAAGAAATAAAATTATAAAACATAAAATAAAAAAAAATGTATATAAAAAATTGTAAAAGTACACAGTTCATTTTTTTTTTTACAAACATTTAGTAATAAAATATATAAGTACGACTATACGAGGTAGAATTACTATTATTCAAACTACCTAATTGGAGAACAATGTGATTATCGACATTTTCGAAGTAGAACTACGACTGTAGTCGTTAAGTAATATATTATATTATAATAGGCAATCGAATAAATTAATTGAATTCATTGTACATCATTTGATTACTAAAATTGTAAACGTATTAAACTGTTATTATGACAAGAGGCACGGGACACCTACTACCGTAGAATCCTTCGAATAGTCGTATTTATATCCCCCATACGTATTAAATTGTCTGTAAATATTGTTCCACATACCATAACAATATATTCGTATAGGTAGGTATTAGAGTATTAAATATTAATAACTGTTGTGAGTAGCAAAATAAACTATAAACTTTAAAGGCATCCCAACAAGAGCTACAATCGCGGGGATAATCAATATAATAATATGGACGTATACTCCCGATTACTTCATATCGATACGCGTATGTATAGTATTTAGTATTAATAATGCATTATATGTTAATAATTAAAATATAATATTATATGGAATTTTTCGTATGCTAAAACGTTTCTAACCTGTACAGTAGGTAATTAATAATTATACTTGCATGTATATGGTTTTTTTTTATCGATACTGCCATTGTTATAATCATAGGTGTTCGCTTCGGCTGTACTTTTCTTATAACTTATACAATTTTATAAGACAAGACTTGATATTATATAAGTGAGATGTATAATATATTTTTTACCTTGTTTAAATTATAAAACCATTGTAACACGGCGTTGTGGATAGGCATTTTAGCTACACATTCACAGTTATATACGGCCTTAACCTGCCCCCATACAGATTCATTTTCCCGGTATTTCAAATATTATAAGATTGATAATTATTATGGTAAAATACATTAAAGTAATATTTTACAAGCGAGTAAGTTATAATAATATTATAATATATACATGTCTGTGATGGCTAAATAACATTTTTGGTAACCGAGCGTGATGTAATAATAGTATTCGCAATATATTTTTCATTTATATGTCAACATATTTTGTGGTTAAATGGTTAAAACTTAAATTATTCTTACCTTGATCGGATTTATTGGTGTTCAAGTCAAATTATCTGTATACTAGAACGGTTTTGATACTGTGGACATCACAGAACTGACCACCGAGACGATCAGTGTAAGACTTAAGTCTCAATGTTGTCGTATACGCGAACCTCAATTATTATAAACGTCAACTGAGTAGTGAGTAGGTGAGACATTTTATTATAGATTTTTTATCTTTTAATTAATATAATATGATATTGGTTAGCTTTTTTTTAAAATATGATCCTCATTCCTCATTAAATTCTGTCGATCAAGATTAGCCAATCGTTTAGCTTTGTGTCAGGCTATTTGGAAAATATACAAACACTTACTTAAAATTGATATAAATAGTACAAAAACAAAAAAATCAGCTGAAACATTTAGTTGATTGCATTTAAAAAATCATCACCATCAAGCTTCTGGAACATATTACACAGATAGACTAGGTTGGTTTAATAATAATTAATTTGTTATTTATTGGCCTATTATTACAGTATATAGCTCTAACCGAGTTCACCTGATTCTAAATAATTAATTAAACGTCGGTGATTTTAATCACCTCACTAAACACACAACCCCACTATACATATTACGATGTAATATGAGGTATTAAATTTAACATATATTTGAGAGGCTTATATTATAATTATATATTATCACGGAAAGTTCCTAGGTAATTACTATTGTTATGACTTATGACTAACTCAAAGGTTTTAAAACCCTTTAAATTTAATAACAGTTTAATTATGAATACAAATTCAAATAATGATATAAGAACAATTACATAAGTAAAATTAACATCATACATTGACTATGCTTTTACATCATAAGGTTTGGTTGGAAAATGTATTTCATTTTAATAAAAAATTAACGTATACGGCAATGTTAGATATTAATATTATATATTTATCTTGAATATCGTTTACTGATTTCTATGAGCTTTACTGCGAGTCTTTTCATTTAAAAATTTCAGTTAAAATAGATTAAAAAAAATCTTTTTAAATGTAATTCTATTTCAATTTAAAGGTCAAAGTTAGAGCCAAAATCAAAGCCAATATACACTTTGAATTTTCACCGAAGATTCTTGTATTTAAACGTTTTCCTGAATTTGTTTTCTAATTTATTTATAAAAGTATATTTATAGAGATAGGTGTATTTGAATTTCAATTGTAATAATATAATAATATTTACAAAAAAAAATATATTTTTAACAAATTTTGAAGTATCAAATAGATTAAATAGATTTTGTATATTATATTATATTTTTTGTATTTTATAAAAAAAAAAAAAAACAATTAAAAATAAAAACTATAGACTTAAGGGGCAAAATGTTTTAAATGTTCTACAAGATTGATGTATATAGTCTTATAAATAGTTAATATTCATATTTTACACTGACAATGCAAAATAATTGCTTAGAAAATGTGTTTTAAATATCAATAAGTAGTTTTTTTTTATAATCAATATAGAGTTATTGATATTTCAATATTTGATTTATAATATATTTTTATTTTCATAACAAATTTCAAATGTAAAACATTATTAGTAATCACATATAATTTTTGTAAAATAAAATGTGTTACTATTACATTATTATATATATATTATTTTGGATTTATGTAGTTTATGTATTACCTTTAAAAAAAATGCCTAACACTGAAATTTATAAAATTCATTCATCAGTATAGTACTATAGTGCATTACAGTAGTAAGCAATACATTTTATTAAAATGTACTTGTATTTGAATTTGATTGCTCGAAGTGTTCACTTCCTATATAAATAATGTATACTAATTCCTTTCAATAAATGTTCTTCTTATTATTATTTTAAACTCACTAGTATAGAAATTGATTGTAATAATATTTATTCGTTTTGTTAAAATATTCGGTTTAAAAATAAATTTTTTAAGTTGAATTGTATTATTCTTATATATATTTTGCATAATTGAAGCTTTTGAAGGAAGACTTGAACAATAAGAAAACCATTGTTATAAACGTATTTTTCTGTAATGCATATTAAGTAGTTTTCAAAATATACTAAAGGATGATATGAAAAACTTACTTTGACTTTCAATATAACATATTGATTTTAAAAAAGGTAGTATCTACCTAATACCTATCACAGTATTTTGCACGTTTGATATCCAAGAAAAATAAAACTATACATGAATCAGTTTTACAGTTAGGATTTTTAAATTCTATAGTAATTAATAAATAATTACAGACTATTACTAATAATGATAATCTAATATAATACGTGTGCATTATGTGAACAATATTTGTTAGACTAATGATGCCTGGTGGCATTATTTAGTAAATTACATTAAAAAGATAACTAAAAATTATTCAAAGTTTAGGTACAATATGAATCAGGACGTATGTGAAGTTGGGTGATTGTTTTTCGTATGACCTGTGATTTAAACGTGATCTACGCAATTTGATTTAAAATTAGAAATTATTGCAGCATTATGTTTAATAAAAAAATTTTAATTGCTAAAACAGTTTTATTTAGTAATATATATTAGATTGCGTTACCTTTTATTTTTTGTGAATATCTACATCACACTTCAGTGAACTGTAATATAACTTATTATTCAATTATTTTGAACTAATGATCGAGAAATCCAAAATATATTGCGATACATGGAGTTTAACTTAGTCTATTATACTCAAAAACTTTTTATCAAAGCGATAGCTGGTTCATATTAAAGTAAATAATTATCTTATATACCTACAAAATTACTTTCACTTATTTTATGTGTAAATTGTCTTCATTACGTCATATATATATTTCATTAAGCATTTTACTTGAAACACGTTTTAATACTAATTACTACTTACCAAACAAAATTGAAATTTATTTGAAAACAAAATATACACTATATTTAATACAGCTAGTTTGTTCCATTAGGTAGTTCAAAATTATATTCACTGTAGAATTAATTTCAATGTCAATGATAGATAATAATAATCAGTACGAGTTTAATATTAACATATTATCTATAATTTATATTATATTTATAGTTTTTGTTTTTGTAATTGAATCAGTTGAAAGTTTCTAGTGTGAATGTAAATTAGAGTTTAGTGACGTAATATATTATACATATATAGTTGCTAATAAAATTTTCATTCGTACCTAAACTTTAAGTAAATAAACCATTTTGGAAGTAGTGATTTGACAGCCAAAAATATTTGTGTGGTTAGATTAGACACTGCATGGTTGAAGCTGTAGGAAAACTGGAGAGAAGTACAATATAGAGAGATTACAATATATTTCGAATTCTGACGATTGCAATGAACCTATACCATACTCAAACTCTTTTTTGATTTGGCACAAACATATTTTTGTTACATTACGCAGGTCTCAAGTCGCAACATTTAATTATTGTATCTAATAGGGGGGGGGGGGGGTTGATTCATGAAGGATAAAAGTAAAACCGTTTATAATTAAATAATATTTTATAAAAATTAAACATTATTTTAGATTTTGAGTAGAGCGATGAATGTATTGTTTTTACAATGGTATATTGGTATGTATTATTTATTTAGTCTTGGGACACTAAAGATTTTCATCTTCAGTATCTTATTTAATATTTAGTAGAATATCGTGAATCTAGAATGTACTTTGCAGAGCCCTCTCGCCTAGTCAAAATAAAAAAATTCCTAGTAGTTTTCAAAAGCATGGAGAAAAAAAACTAGACATTTTTATGCAACACCAGTTTTAAATGTTGTTTTTTTAGTGTAGGTACTTACCTTAATCCTGAACATTTACAAACGTTTTTGAAATTAAAAATGTATAAAATATTCAATTTTTACAGCTAAAATATGATACTTTAACACATGATTCCTCAATGCTCATAGTAGTTCGTACTGAAACCAAATTTCTAAAAAAATATGTATGTACAATATTTCTTTAAAGACGTTTGAAGTTCAAATTTTGATTATTTATTCAAACTAAATAAACTATACGAAATTATATCAAAATTATTTAATTAAAATATTTGCTTTTTCAAAATATTGAGATTAATATTAAGCTGTTACCTACCTATTTATTATTTATACCATGGACCTTCTTTTCACAATGTTCTACAGTAATGACTTAAGGTGGCATCGATTAATAGTTAATAATAATAATATGATATGATATAAAATATATACAATACTATAATATTTATAGCTATTAAAATTAAACAATTTTTTTAAAATTATTTTTATACGCCTCAATTGCTAAGGTTATTGGCGTTTCTGAAATACATTATATTTTATAATTTAAACAAAAAATTCGAAGTTTGATGCATAAAAGGCTTATTATAATTATATCTTAATTTAATTACATGTGATAATATTATATTCTATGTGTTGTATATGCCATACTTTCATATTAATTGTCTCATTCAAAAGTTGAGGATGAATCGATGTCGTATCTGTGTTGGATGCTAGTATATAAATATAATTAAATATTAACCATATAATAAAGGTAATGTTTTTGGACATCAATTAAATCTATAAATATTAAAACTAATAGGTAGTAAAATAAATTACCTACCTAGTTTAATAGAAATATCAAAAAACATAGTATCATGAAATATACTTGACAGAACGTCTCCACTCAGAATCGTTTTTCGTAAACAATCATATATCATTGAATTAAAAAATTTAACTCATCCATTACAGTGAACTACATCACAGTGATCCCTACTTTTTGTTAAAAATTAGTTAAATATTTTTTCAATTTTCGTTTTTTGGTCACAACAAATATTGGACCGCAGGTTGAATGGCTACTTTTTCTATGGACGTTAGAAACATTATAAATATTGTGTATTAAATTGGGTATCAGTGTATCACACACCAATTGCTATAAATATGAACAATTTTATTTTCTGGATCGACTGCGTCAACGATGTGTCGATGTCCAAAGGGTACCACGGTAGAAACCAAAATGATTGAGATGTGACGATAAGATTATTGACTGTATTATAGTACATTGCAGGTACGAAACAGCCTAGACCAAACATAAAATCAACATATTACATAAACGGAAATTTCAAAAATTAATTTTTACAACCCTTACGATGAACACGTTTCAAACAATATTATGTTACAGTCACTAGCACTTCCACCAAAGTGCATTTTCGCGTAAACAATGTTGGCGTATATACCTATTATCAAAGTAATAAAATTATGTGAAGGGTATAGCAAAACGTAGATTAGATAATTGAGAATTTTTTTTTTGTCGGAAAATTCGAGTCGAACTATATTAATTCAGACTTATATTATATCGGCGCCATGTGTGTCTCCGTCCGTTTCAAATAATATTTTATCTAGAACGCTCGACTACGGCTAATATGGAGGTTTTGGAACTAGCGTCGCAGCGCTATCTAAAACAATTCTAGGAAATAAAATTTAAAAAATTGACAACAATGTATTCAAATTTGGTTGTGAAATTTTCCCAGAAAGCAAATAATTACTTTCAAAACGATTATCCATTAAATAAACGTTTTAATATTTATAGATATTAAAAAAATATATTGTCGTTTAAAAATGTTTTCAATATACCGTAAAATAATTATCTAAACTAAATTATTTTGAATAACCAAATCATACTTGAAAACTTATTGATACTTAGGCATGTGTTTTTATTAATAGAAACTACTGTTTGTTACAGGATTACGTGTTCTTTTTATGTTGATTAATTTGTTTACGCACAATATTAATAGCAATTTTAAAATTTCATTATTAGCTCTAGTGTGACGATATGAATAAATTGAATCATGAATTTTATTCATAAAAATTAAATGTAAATACTTAGCATACAATAACGCGTGAATATAAGTTTGAAATTTTAACAGTATCTAATACGGAATAACTAAAAATAACACTTGTGTTTACATGGGTAACGCGTTAGTAATAAGTATAACCAAATTACAGTGGCAAACTTGGGTAGGTAGCTTAAATAAACGGCACAACAAGCATATAGATTATTTTGTACCCCATTTAAATTATCAGCAGTAAGGGATTGTTGGAGGCAATATGTATGTCTGGGTAATCGTTTCATAGTAACTGTTAATAAAGTGAAAGCTTAAACGGAAGCTCGACAGTAAGAATTTTTTTATTAGAAAACAGTTCATTCTTACATTTATTTACACCAATTATAGACATTGGGTCAACAATTTGTGTAGCCTGGTAAATTGTTCAAAAACGTGGGTGGAAATAATATTCCACACTTTCAACCAACTTTTACGAGTATAAATTTAAAAAAAAAGTTGCCGCGGAGGGTGTATTATACGTTACGCATGTAGTATAGAGTTGGGGAGCTTAGACGTCGCGGTGACTGGAGGGGAGGTGGTCGATACTGAGGGGTGGTCGGTGTGTGTGCGTGAGTGGGGTGGGGTCGGGCAGAGGAGAATGAGTATAAGTGGTGAACGAGAAGGAGGTGTAGATGTGGTGGGTGGTGGAGCGGTAGGATGAACAGGAGGAGGGAGAGGAGGTTACCGTCAAAGACCATGTGCACGACCGGAGATGACGTCACAGGAACAAACGGGATGTGTCGCGCGCGAGAGGGGAAATATTGATTCTGGTACGGCGGCGCTGCGCCGACCGCCGCGTTTCTCTCCGCGGATTCCTGCCGCCGCGGTAGTCTCTCTGTCCGAGCCGTCGGCCAACCGACGACGCATACCCGGATCCCGGCGTCCCGTGTACGCGCGTTGTGCCCGTTACCCTCCCACACACGACATTCACACACGCTCTCTCACACACAAATACATACCCACACTCATACACACACACACATACACACACCAACACACACACATACACAAACACACACTCGCACGCATCCACACACACACACAAACAGACTCACATACATACACACGCGCACAAATACACACACAAACCGTAAATAACACGCATCTGCATGACGTAGGTACGCTACAAGAAAATAATATTACGCATATATTATAATATTTATGTTATCGTAAACGCCGGTTTTTCGTTTTGGTTTTCTTCAAAATTTTTTTTTTCAAATTTTAAAAATATATTTTTTTTTTTTTTTGAAATGCAGTGATAATAATACAATTAATAATACAATAAATTATAATATCGATATTTACACGCGCATAGGCGTGCATGTGCGCGTAATACACATACTACAGAGTAAAACACCGTTCGGGAGCGTTATCTATTTCTCCCTCCCCGACGCCGCCGCGTGTGCCACCGATAGCCCTCGCGGCGTCCGCATCCGACTCTGCCGCCGTATGTACACTCGCGGACGCCGGTGCAGTTCGTGTACGCGCCCGCTATGATCGTTATGTGTATCGCATAAATTGCACGTGCGAATTTCGATCGTCAGCCGCCGCGGTTGGTGGTCAAACAGAGACGGACAGTTAACGCACGGGGAACGGACATTATATTGTCATATATTATCGTACAATATCGTGCAACGGACATCGGTCGTCCCCGCGGTAGTCGTGGTCGCCGCCGCCACCGCCGCTGCCGCTGCCGCCGTCGTCGTCGTCGTCGTCGTCTCCGCCACCGGAGCAAAGGAGCCGCCGACGTCTCGTCCGACGAGTACTCTATGCTCGCTTAGGTAAAATCTACGGTATAATACAATGTTAAATTATGGTATAATTATAATATCGTCGTAATTTATACATAATATAGGTACCTACCTAAAAGTATTAAGTTTCGAGTAGCTATACCGGTCCGCGCACGATCGCTATATAATATCATTTTACTGCAATAATACTTGACCGTACCTATATACGCTCACATCACTGCTATAATAGCCATCTACGGAAAACTTTGCTGATTCACGTCACGCATTTCGGACTGGTCGGTACTTATACTATTACGTTCTACAACAGCCCTATACATATCACTGGGTATATAAACCGTATCGATTCACAGTATTTTTTCGCATTCAGAACCCTGGCTCGTCTTATACACGTGAATACATGGTATTATATAAAATACAATAAATTCACGTATGTATATATATAGTTTGCACATATTTACATAGACTATCAGAAATTGATATTCGATATTGTGAAAATATTAATGCAGCGTCATTGTTAATTTGAAAATTTGTCCAAACGTTTTTATTGCAACCTTCGTAAAAAAACTAGGCTTATTTAATAATATGCCTGTGATGGATTTACATAACTATTTTAATATAATATAATATATGTATATTTTTACACCGAGTTGTAATGAGATGCGATATTTAAAATGTTTCGAAATCAACCATCTTCACAAAAAATTAATCACGTTGCTACGGTGGTAATAATTAATTTTTAACAAGTACAAATGTTTATCGCGTCAGGTTTAATGAGTAATTTGTATTTTAATATTGTACGAATATACGAGTATACCTAATATAAATCTGTAGATTAACAGAAAAGAGCCTATCATTCGGTTGGTAATCACTAATCATAATATTATATGTGGTACAGTTGTATTCGAGGTTAGGTATGTGTAAAGTACAGACCGATATAGTGGCCGATGGAACTTAGCGTGGACCGCGTACAGTTGGGCTTAACAATAATAATACATATTACACTGCCACCCCTTTTATTCTTAACCCATTGACCGCCACCGCGGTGTATTAATATCATATCAAATTACACAGTCAGGCATGCTGTGAAATGTAATTGGTATATTATTGTTATTATTATTGTAAGGTTGCATCATAAAAGGCGTTCACCGCGAGTCTGAAGGAAAATAAAATATAACAAAAAAAAAAAAAAATCGAAATGAAACCTTTCCCGTCCCCATTGATATAATATATACTGCTAAACGTAATCAATGAAAACGTGGTCAATTTGATGTCTCAGCAGTAGCGTTTTTCGACAAGCTTTAAAATTTTATTTTTTAAAATAACAACAATACCTATGTAATAACAATATATATATAAAATTAATAATTTATATCACATAAAGGTAACAAATGTTATTATGTACAGGAAAATTATGTATTAGGTATATACATTAGTATTTCATAATTTTGTTTTCATATATTATCGTATGCTGGATTATCAGAACATGCCATCAATAGGACAGTGCACATATATTATTTGGTATTTATCACGGGAAGCGGAAGAAACATTTTTCGTAATATGCGACAATAAAAGTGCATTGTAACATAAAATGGATATTTAGACTAGTACTTAAATTATTAATGTATAGGTCATAATATAATACCTAGGTATATTCATAAAAATGTATGATTATATATTTATATAATATATAATGATTTATTAACATACCTAACCAAACAGTTTTTTTTTATATTAAAAGTGGTATATAGTATTATATTTTCGTTCTATTATTATTATTATTTTTATCAAAAAATGAATTATATAAATTTTATAATGTAGTATAACTTTTTTTTTGTTAACATTTATTTAAAACTTTAAATTTGTATTAATATATAATATAGGTAATATAGGTAGTAACAGGAATTTATTTGTTTTCCCAAAGTATTGCTTTAAAGATTTATTAGTGTTATAGTAAAACTTCTTAAACAGTGACATACATTTTAGTTAACCGCATTTTAAATATTTAAAATACATTTTGTTAGGAAAAGTTTTGATATTATAAGAATTAAACATACAATAGAGCGTTGGTACACAATAGATTTTTATGCTTATTAAAATATAGCCTAAACAAAAGCCATAGCGTTTTTGTATTGCCCTTTAATGACCTATAATAAATATAAGCTGTTGAAATTATCTACGTATAAATATGTTACACTTACATATCTATGTATTATAATATATACATGAAAATGTAATATATAGGTATTATATATTACATTTTCAGGAATAAATTTGAATTATTTTTAATATGGATTTATAGTAAAATATCCATTACCTATTACCATTATATTGAATGTTGAAAATATATGAATACTCGTAGTAAAATTTACTTGATTAATCTTATTTAATACACCTTAATATGTTCATATCCATATGACTCGTAAAATAAACACCAATATATTACGTGAGAAAATATATTTTAGCTCAAAAATATTTGAGTTAAAATATTTTACATACATTTTATATTACTGCAAATGTTATTAGAATAATAAATTCATATATTATAATATGTAGTTAATACTATAATTTTATAAACTTACTATACCTAATTTTATTTTAAACGTCTACAACAATTTGAATACAATTATCATATGCCTAGCTATTGTTAACACTTAAATTACCAAGTTTATTAAGCATACAAAATGTTGATAAATCAATAACTTTGATGAACAAAATTTTTTATTATAAAATTATTGAAATGTTAGAAGCATAATACGTAATTTGATATTGCCCCTAACGTCTTATTATAATAATATCACGAGACGCAGACGCAAAGTTTTGTCGATGTACAACGTGTGACAACGATGTCATACACGACCGATTATCTGTTTAAAAAGTATCGAATTTTTAAATATGTATTTTTTTTAGTGTAGAAAACACGGCTGATGATTAACTAGTTGAAAATCGTATGGTAAAAATAAATAAGTAGAAAAAGGCGTGATCATTACTTTTTATAGATTTTTCCCAATGTTGAAAAGTTCTTATAGTTTCCTATGCTATAAAATTTAATTTCTTCCCTTCATATCATTTGTGGTGTAGAAATGGACTGCAGGTTTTAAGGGAAGGGATAAAGAGAAATAAAAAACAAACTCAACTGGAAACTAAAAAGTTGCAGGTCTATAAAAACTAAAAAGTATGTATTTTTAATATTTATTATTTTGGTTTTATAATATTCAACATTCATATATACACTTACCTACGCCTTATTTTAATAACTTATAATACTATAAAAATAAATATAATTAAATTAACTTATATAATTTACTAATATTTATAATACATATTACATAATATATTTAAAACTATTTTATTATTAACAACAAGAATAGGTAGGCATCTAAGTTTTTTACAGTATTTGTTCTCATTGAAATATTTCGCATGGATTAAATATATAATATTATATTACTATGTAGTGATACAACGGGAATATTAACGCTAGGCATGGAGTTTTCGACATACCTAATATATTCAGTTTTATACAACATTTTTGGATTAGAATCATATAGACATTTTGGGTCTTAATGAGCTATTTATAGGCATTTCAAATTAAAAATTTTTTTCTATAAATGTTTAACCTAAGTCCTAACCTAACCTGTTTATAAAAACAATTATAATATCTCTTATGGTTTTAGTTTTAATATTAATACCTATATTGTAATTCAAAAAATATTATTTCTAGGGATTTTAAACTTTTCACATTACATATTATTAGTTTCTATACATAATTCAATTTTCATAATAGACTAATTTTATAAGCTAATCATACCACACGATTCTATAATCACACCGGTCGAAGGAACGTCGGTATTGACTTATGGATGCAATAATATAATATAGGTATGCCATGTTTTCGGTTAAAACTAGTTCAACTCACCGTATAACCAATGGAAAAATAAATTAATAATGGTAATAAAAACAAATTGTAAAATATCCTTAAAAATAGATTCTGTGCGCACCACCACCGTTCAGTATCATTTTTCGTATGCGATGATTACCTACATGGCTATATCTATGATTGCAGTGATATACACAATTATGAGGTATACTCGAAACATACTATATAGCAGATCGGCTTCTTTTGTTTTTCTCTCAAGTTTTTTTTTTTTAAAAATGTTCTAATCAAATGATTGAACAATGTTCTCAGAAATATTAATTGTATTATGAATTTTTTCAATGTTTGAAGTTATTTTAAGGGCCAATACAAATCGTTTTGTGGATTATGACAACACGTAGGGCAGACAATCTGAAGCGCACTTAGAAAAGTCGTTAAACGAAAACTTCTTATTCACCTTTTTTACAGATCCTCAACCATCAAGTGCACTCAATGTCATTTAAAAATATCTCATCCTTGAATTCCGATTAATTAGCTGGAAACAATTGATAAATATTCACAAATTTTTACTTTACACCAAAGTTTAAGAACTCAATCAAGTGGTCGTATAATCCTACTAAGATAATAAAATAAATCTGTAAAAGTAATAATCATCCTAATAATATATATTTTTTTTTTAATTGAAAGAATACAAAAAACATAATAATTAATTTAGTTGTTATATAGTTTTGATAATATGGTTATACCATTGTATGATATATTTGAGAAAAAAAAATTAAATTATGTTTAAATTAATAAATTAAAAATTCCGTTTTGCATATTGAATACGCATTAAGTGAAAAAAAAATAAAGTATATTACCAGCCTATATTTTCAAATTTCAACTCAAAATACCAGGTTTGTATTAAAATGTATGAAATAATCAATTTATTAGAAATATAATTATTCGTATTGACATATTTTTAACAATCGTATGCCTGGTAATATTTATTTATAAATAATAACAAAGTAAAATATTTTAACTTACTATTAGTTAGAATAAGCGAATTGAGTAATTATTTACTATATATAGACATTTTGGGTGGAGCCTTGATTACCTACATACTAGCATTATAAAAAAATAAGAACCAAATTTAACCAAATTTTCTAACCAAAAAAATTGACTTATTATTCAAGCAACACCCCTCAACAGAATTATGAAAACTATAAATGAGTTAAACATCAATCTGCTCATATCACCAAACTGCAACCCTTTTAAAATGTCTTGTAATACCACACGCTTGTATTCATAGATATATCTATATTATTAATTGTATATTTTATTTCATTGTTTTTTCTTTTTAATTATTAATGAACGATTGTTATTATTATATTATGTATGTAATTGCGCCTAGCCCGTTTAAAGCTGAAATAAATAAATAAATAAATACAAAATTAGAATAAAATGCCACCACCAAGGTTCAATTTGTTGACCTGGCCCAACGCTGATTTTCTAGTTTGAAATTTGAATTTAATTTTCACCTAACCCTGTTGGCCGTTTTGATGAAGATGACAAAATCCATATTGATTTATTTGTCCATTGTTTTATTTGTATACAAAGGTAGCCTGATTAGCGTTGGGTATTATTTTTAATACTATGTAAATATGATCACCTATATGCTATAGTTTAAATTAGGTATCTAGTGATTTTTGGTAACTTAGTAAAACGCCTATGCATTATACGTTTACCGGATTATATTCATACTGTTCGTAATAAATATGTATTTTATATACCTACCCTCATTTATGTAATTTAAGAATCATCTTATAATTTAATAATTCCTTTTAAGGTTAAAAAATGAAATAGAATAGTAAAAGTAATGTATTATCAAAATAATTAATATTTAAACTTCAAAAAAGAGTAATTGTATATATTATAGTCTATCGACACTATAAGAATATTTTAAATTGCGTGTTTTATGTTAAATTCGAAAATATATAATGAATTTAAAAAAAAAAATAGGAATAATAATTAATTATAAATATGAAAACTTATAAATTATAATTAGTGTTAAGGCTTAAGGGGAAATAATATCATTGTTAAAAATAACTGTACTTAATACTAATTAAATCAACACGGACTAATTAATTAAATTTTTTTTGGAACATAACATAAAATAATAATTTTATTGGTTTGAATGTATTTTCAATATTTTTATTATCATTATGATGTCTACATAATATCATAATATTAAACTACAGACATTAAAATATTAAAAACATTTTTTTCCTTGAAAATTAATAGATATAAATACTTAATGATACTGTATATTTGTATAGTAATAATAATAATATAAATTGTATGGCTTAGTTACTTAAAATAATTAGATATAAAGTATGATTAGGTACAGTAAAATAAATGTTTTTAAGTACTACCTACTGTCAAATTGTATTATGATTAGTCAATATATTATATTCAAAAAAGTTATAAATTAATTCAATTATTATTTACATCGGTTAATGATGGCACCAAAAAAGTACAGCATTTAAATAGTTTTAAAAATATTATGTAATTTCTTTAGTTATTTAAACTACTGTTTTTAATTATATTATTTTCTTGTTAGATTGTTCTTTTTCGATTAGTCTTAGTCTTATTATTTAGACAGAATTATGTTATATTATTAATGGGTGAGTAAAGGATTAAAATATTATGTAAGTGAATTATCAAATACGTTATATTATGTTAATTTTTTATTAACTAGTACATTTATTATATTTATATATATATGTTTTAAATCTGTCAAGAAGTTCCATCACTGGATGGATTCTTCTTTCAAGCCTCCAACCCATCAACTCCCATAGCGCTTGTACTTATTGTAAAAAATTAATTTACAGATTGTATAAATAAATTAATAATGTAACAAAAAAAAAAAAATATATATATGTAATTATTGCACTTTTTTTTACCCAGTTTAACCTTGTTTGGTATATCTTAAAAAATATGTCGGTTATAAAGACTATTATTTGAATTTATCTGTAAACAAATTTTAGTGGCCAGCTTAATGAAGTTGATTTTCTCATTTGACTTTTGTGTTGAAGTTAAGACACAGTAAACGATTTATGTGGGGTTTTTAGAAACATGTCTTGGTTTCTTCTTTTCTTCATATGAAGCAATTGTTTTAAAATAAGAAAACAATTTAGTTTTGGCACTCGCTTAGAAAGTTTTACTAATACATATTGTTATTTCTAAATTTCGTTGAGTGTTTCAAATATAAAAATTAATTTCGATCAAAACTTTTCTAAACGCGAACCAATAATTTACATACGTAACTATGGTATGATTATTAATACCTTGTACTTTTTTCAAGACTGTAATATTTACAAATCGAACCTCAAACGATTAGTTGATTAGTTATGACTTTTAAGTATTTAAAGTTTTAATGATCAAAGTAGGTGGCTCAGGGCCAAATGGTATTCCACAAAATGTTGGTCCACTACTTCCACTCATCTAATCTTTAAATACTTATAAGTTATAATTAATTAACTACTCCTTCGAAATTAGATTGTTAAGTATTGAAGTACCTACTGTGAAAATATTCTATTTTGGAATATGAACAATATAAATCATCAATCAAAAAAGTAAAAACTCAAAAAATTATCACGGTAAAAATTGTAAAAATATAGCTGGTTGGTAATAAATGTTGTTTTATAATTAAATCAAATTATGTAAAAAATATTTTCAAAATAATTCAAAGTTTTCGAAATAATTAGTGTACTTATGTGGATCACAATATTAGGTATTTACCATATTATAAACCCTTTATTTATATCACGATTGACTAATAAAAGTCAGTTTGAACCTTAATATATGTTACAAATAAACATTTAATTTATTGTATTAGGTATAACATATTTTGATGATTATTTTACATTTTAGATTTTTAGCTACTAGGTATGTATACATATTTGTATATTTCAATAACACAATAATAACTATGACTATATATTTTGACTTTTGTTTTTGTATTGATCATGTTTTTTATGAAGTTAATCATTATTTCTAGAAACATTCATAGCCAACAGTTTAGAACCAATGTAGTTCTCAATACTCGGGTGTAGCAGAATCGCCTATAAATTGCCCATGCATGTGCGATGTGCGTGTTACATTTGATGCTACATGTTTTGATCCACTTGATGTCTAAAGTCTAATGGGTTTCCAGTGTAATTAAAAACTGAGCCACTGTTATAATACGACAATAAAACTGAAATACAAAACAGAATTAAAAATATTAATGTTGTTTTTGAATTTAAAATGATCCGTTAAAAAAGTCTTTTGTTTAGTTAAAGATTCTATTTTGACAAACGTTCTATGGCAGATGGGAAAAAAAATATAGAAAAAAAACCATACACTCAACAAGGACGATGACGACTTGCACTAATCGACCTCTCGGGTAGAATAATAATAATGACTATAAAAAAAAACTCTCTATAGTACAGTTCAAAGACGAAAACACTCGAGCTAGAGACAAAACCACAACATCGATTGATCTCTATTGTGCACACGATGATTTGCCAAACTGAGCTTTCAATATTCCCGTCGTTATGGAAATTCCAAGGCGAATTACCTGGGTGAAAAATCGTTTTTTTTTTTTTATTTAATTTTGACAGTGTTTGGTGTGTATATTAGTGCGGGGCGGATGATAAAAAAAAAAATCATGGATAATATATATATATATAGTTTGTCCAAACAAAAGAGTCGACGACTCGTCCATCATCAGCGGACAGGGTGCATTAATATATATAATGTATCACGTAGTGGATTTCCAAACCCTCTTTCCGGCTCTCTATGTATGCTCGCCCACAAATAATACACACGCGTGGTCCGTGTTTTCTGCGATACACAATATGAAATTACAACTTTGATCGGACCCCGGTGTATATATATGCTGCGTACGTGTAAGTGGATTTATGTTTGCGCCTCGGTGTTTCAATATTCAGCTTCTATATATATATATATATATATATATATATAATGTATATACGTATACACATGTTATATAGTATATAAATATAGAGCCCGGGCTGCAGTCTTGGAATTATTCATTCCGCTAGTATTCGTAAATTATGGTTTAATATCCCGAATATTTTGATGGTTACAGTGTATTGTGCAAAAATTATTCCCGGGAGTGAAACAAGACAAAAATGTATGTTACATAATACCAACGCTGTTTGTTCCGGATAAGGCCTGCCCTATAGCCAATATAATTTCTTTGTGGTATATAATACAGTTGTTTACCATTTTTCCAGCACTCATTAATTCTAAGTGTGTTACTTAAAACAAGATTAGTATACGACGTTAAAGTAATACGGCTTCACGTCAAAAAATATTTGTCCCCTTTTGCTTAAAAAAGAAGTTATTTTAATGACATAAAATATTCAAAAAAGTAAAACTTGGTTTTATGGTTTTTCCAACGTATTAAACACAGCATATATGGTTGTTGTTTAAATGCAAAATAGTTTTCTTAAGTTTCTTTAAAATGTGTTAAATCTTTTTATTCAATGAAGATGTTTGTTTATATAAAGTTCAAAGATGTCTTTATATTTTACTCTTTAGTATGATCACTGTACGTATAATTGATATTTGATCCTTTTCAGATTCGTTATATTATTATGAACAATTTACGTACTTTTTGATTTCTACATATACAATATTATTATATTATACATGTTACAATTTCAATGAGCAAAGTCAAGTAATAATAAAGTACGAAATATTTAATGAAATATGCAAATATATCTTAAGTTACAAATCATTTAATTTATATTTACTTTACGGTTCATATTTGCATATCGAAGAGCCCTTTATAAGAATATTTATTTGAAGACTTAAATTTATGTTTTTGCTAAGTATGGTATAAGAACAAACTCTTAAAGTTTATTATATTTTATAAAAAAAAAATATATATATTACTTGTTTATGTTTCAAACAAATGTCTATAATTTACCAGACATTAATTTTTAAATCAGAAAAACAATGTATTTTCTAACTGAATTTAACTAAAATTAATTAAAAGATTAAAGCATGAAATATTTTGAAGTTAAAAGTTTAAATATGTTTAAGTTAACTAAAAAACATATTTTAAGCAATTTAAGGTCTATATGTACAGTAATATTTACGCAAAACTATTTTTCGACAAAATGTATTTGATAAAAAACGAATAACTGTAGAAACTCGAAATTTTTACCAAATATTTATACTAACAATTTGTAGACATAATGTAAATATTTTATATGTTTGAGCTATTTAAAGACATTATACAATATGTTTGACTTAATTTCAATTTTTTTTTATTGTATAATCAAATTGTTGTTTGTCAGTAAAACAGCTTAAAAATGTAATACAATAAAGGTACTTATATCCTTTTAATATTCACCTAATAAGTACATTTTTCTTAAAGAAATTTAAGTTATTGAAAATACATTGTCAAATTTATTATTTTGAAATTAAAATTTCATAAAATGTTTAATTTTAATACTTCAAGCTTGAAATATTATGCAAAATTTCTCAAGTTTTTTAACTAGAATTTAAGATAAAAGTTTAGCTTTTAGCTGGATAAATATTTATGGGTGTTTAAAATTGAAATTTTGACGACATTCGATATTCCAACGTATAATAACCAATTTTATTATCCTAAAATGGTTTTATTTTATTTTATTATTATTCAAAAAACATCAATCACAGAAATTTAAAAAATGCAATTATTATTTAAATTATCATTATCATCTATTCACTATGAATATTTAAATATTTAGAAACTCGATATCAGCTAGGTATTATAAAACAAAGTAACTTGTTCGGTTTTTTATATTTCAAATTGTTATAGGAAAAAATACTAATTTATACCTTTTAGGTATTTTTATTA
This sequence comes from Metopolophium dirhodum, assembly GCF_019925205.1. Classification (NCBI taxonomy): domain Eukaryota; kingdom Metazoa; phylum Arthropoda; class Insecta; order Hemiptera; family Aphididae; genus Metopolophium; species Metopolophium dirhodum. The sequence continues at coordinate 11,801,102 of NC_083568.1, forward strand.
TTGTAGACTTAATTTTCTTAATTTTCATCGTATTTATAATTTGAAATTTTATGATTTTTATTTGTACCTACCTACTGTGTATAATAGTTACGATTATTCTTTAACATAATCATATTAATATACTTTGTGAATTTTATAAATATTTCTTTTAGAATAATTTACGATGGACAGTCAATTTTGTCATTCAAAGAAAGTCAATTTCACAAATCATTTTAATATAGTTATGTTAAATTAAATGTAGTAGTTCATTACACAATATTAATAACCTAGTTAATTCAATTTGAATTTAAAACAAAATAAAATTACATTATTCATTCTTGTATTTACATGATTATTTTTTGTTGTGAGCAACGTAGCAATGTAGATATGTAACTTCCGAGAGACTACACTGGTTGAGATTGTCAACATAATTTATTAAAAGCCGGGAATAAATTCAAAATTAACTCATTATTTACTAAGTTTAAATGTGTATAAAATTAAGTTAAGTTAAAAAGTAATGTTCATAAAAAATAAATGTAAAATATCATTAAGTTAAAAGGTTGAAAGGTTAAAATTGACTTAACATTTTAGCTGGACCATAACTAATTAATTCGTTGTACTCAGCCTTTGTGTTTAATAATGAAGTATGGTAATCAAAGTTTGATAAATCATTCCTTTTTTTCCGTTAAATTTATTATAAACTATCATTATTATATAAAGTTTTATAAATGGCCTAATGGGTTTTTATGTTCTGTATACGAAGCGTTAGTTTAAAAGGATAAAATATGTACCTAAGCATAGTTATTAAACATAGTTCATCAGAATATATGCACGTAAAATCACACTTTTGAGAAGCATGATTTTATTTTTTTGGGTATATCACATATTATTATATGTTTATTAGATTGTTAAGAAATGTAGTAATATGTTATAATTAATATTACAGTATTGAATAGGTAAATATTTGGTACTTACTTATGTAGATAAAAAAAAAGTGTATACAGTGTAGAAATGTTTAAATCATAGTACCTACAACATTTTATAGGTGCGTATAAGAATTAACTCGAAAATAAAGAATAGTGTACAAATTTGTTGGATGTATTTCATAAGTGTCTGTTATGGTTGTGCTGATGGAGGTAGTAAACTATGATGCCAAAATATACGTCATAAATTATGTATGATTTTTTTATAAAACTTCAAATTTACGTTTTAATCTTAATTTTTGGTAGGATGTGAAAATTATTTAGTTTTAATATTTAAAATTTGAAAATACTGTTAAGCGATATTTTTATCAGTATTATATACTTATAGTTATAATAGTTATACTTATTTATGATCTTGGAGACAATTATTATTACACTCATTGTACGAATACTATAATTTTGTAACATCTTATAATTACACGAATTTCGTGTTATTAATGTATGGTTTATACTGTTTATACAGCTTCTGTGGACATAATTTTTGGATTGGATAAAAGATAGTTGTTGCTATTTTGTATTACAACAAAATGTTGTGTGTACCGTGCTTTTAAGGTATTTGTACTGCAGTGATTCGTTGGGAAACGTACTGGGGATTTCAAACAAGTACAGGTGGTCTTAGTGTAATGAATTGGAATTATATTGTATGTGGTAGATACGGCTTAAATCGGTCCTAGATCAATCCCTTATAGGACGGTATAGATCTTTCGTTAAATGTATTTGTACAATACCGGCGTTGTTTTATACTATCTACGACCTATACCTATACCAAGTTACGCAGCTCCAAAAATATGAAACAATATGCATTTGCTTGGTTTTCTCTTTGGTTAATAAAACAAAAACACAGACATGAGTGAGTTGTCATTATTATATTACATTATCGTTGCGTACACCGTTAATAAACAATATTATTTTATCTGTCTGTTCGTACGACATGACAAATCGCGAAGGCTTTGTCTTCGATAACTATATTAAACGATTGCCATCGCCGCAGGTACCTATTCTGTCAAGTCCGAAATACACAAACACACACACACACACACACACTATAAAATAAACATTTATTATAATTCCCAACTGAAATGTATATCATATATACGCTTTACCAAACTAATAAGTAATAAATATTATACGGACAATGACGTCGTATATTAATAATAATATATAATATTATATTAATTGAAACCGACGCGTGGTTCAGCGCCCAGCGGTAATGTATTCAATCAGCAGGCTCTGTTTAAGTTTAGCCGAGTCAAACACAGTAGTATAAGTATAGCAACTATAATAATAATTGTTGTTGTACTTGGACCGGGGTATAGTTTTAAGTTTTAACCACCACAGTTGCGTGCCACAACTCACTACACCGCGCGCTAAACTAATAACATTGTGTTTATTGAACTCGAAACGCGCGGGAACTCGACGTTAATAATATACGATACGACAATACGTTCTTCGTTTCTGGTGAGTCTGTATTGTAATGATAATAATGTATACAGGGCGATTTCACACCCCTTCCCATTTTATTGATTTATATACCTATTTACGAATTCAATTTTTTTTTATTCGTATCAGTTTTTTTTTTAGGTGTATCTACTTAATGACCTGCATATTTTCAAACACGGCTGTTATTACGTTTGAGTTGTTCGCCATAGCGATACAAATTTATTTTTACTCCGTAAATCGATTTGCACCGACAGATGATTGTTTTCAAAACGGTGTATGTGGTACACCTAAATCGAAATTCGATCGAATAGTGTTTGAGTTTTATTTTATAAAAATAATTTTAGTCAACGGTAATCGTTCTAGGTTCGAAAACGATGGCAATCGAGACGACGTATAGTCGACAGTTGCAAAAATCAGAATTTTAATGATGCTTATAGCTGTTGAGTTATTATAAAACGGTGGTGCGAGTATTTGCTTGGCCAGTCACTATCTGTAAATTTATTATTCGTCGAAATGACGCCGAACGATTTTAAAACATTCCGACGGTAGTGTCTTTGTCTGGATTTAAGTACTATACTCATCATGTATTGTACACGAATGAATATATTTTATTATGTTATATACATATACGTATCTTGTCATTGTGAAATGTCGCACGTATACTGACCGATGTCCAGCGTGCGCCATGGGACCACTATATAGGTACTTTGTACGTTCGAATTGTTTCGACTAACGTTTACGGCGGCAAATCCCTTCGGTTTTATATAGGTACGCGTAAAACGATTCTATATTGGACGACCGCCACAAAACTCAATGTCACGCGTTAACGTTCGTCGCAGTGGCGTATTTTGTATTTTGTTTAATGGGATGGAAAGATATAACTAAAAGTATTTTAAATTTCCCTCGAAACTATAGGCTGATTCATGATAGAATCTTTACAAGTTCGTCCAAATTTCCTACATCATAATATTGGACAAATACATCTCCATACATATTATTACAGCCATATATGATCACATCACGGAACGGGTGTGTATATACTATATTATACCTACAACTACTGTGTACAGTAGATATTAATATATTATATCATATAAGTTGTAGGTAGAACACACTTAGTTTTATCACCTAACAGTACCGTGTTAAGTACCTAACACGGACAATTTAGAGATTTACCCGAGGTGAACAAATCTCTGAGAGTGACAATATTTTGAGGGTGTGTTTTTTAGTAGGTATTTTTCTATACATTTCACAATAGAATTGTTATAGAACAGTACTACAGAAAAAAAAATGTGATGATATTAATATCTACGTGATTTTTTTCGGTAGGTTAGAGAACAAACAATACTGTAACACATCATTGCCTATCCAATTTAACATTTAGAGAATACTAAAAACTATACAGAACGTACCCACATATACGATATAATACCTACATGGACGAGAATGAAGCGTGGTACGCAGAGTGTACGACGAAGGTACACATTATATTATAATGAAATATGATATTATGGACATTTGAGTGTTTTTTTCTCGGTCACTATGAGCGTATAAGCCTATATTATTATGTATACGATAGCGCGCGCACTCTATACGTACGTGTTATTAAAACGAAATTTTGACAAATCGTTAGTGGGGTGTAATTAGCGTTTCCCAGGGGTCCCTATGATACGCGTAGGTATATATACGCATGGAGATAATAATAACGATGTCACGTGCGTGCACATATTGTTATATATTCGTTATATAACGCAATGATATAAAGCTTAATGTTGTACAAGTCGATTTTGGCGGGGAGGGAAGATTAACCATTAAAACGAAACCACTTCAAAATCCGATGTATCTACTTATTTGATACTAAAGAGTTCGAAATATCATGCGTATGTGACCAAAGGTATCAACTGTATCGACTTATACGACGCGTAAGCGAATTTTAAATTATAATATTCTAGTCACACAGCGAAAAGACTTATTATGCTATAATATTATACGTCTATATTGTAGGAATATACAACGAATACATTGTCGAAGGGTCTTCATTTATGTTGATATAGGTAACCATTATAACATATTATATTTTCGTACGTAATCACCAATACGAAAAAGTACTAAAATATAAAGAAAAGATTTTATACAGATTACTGCAGATTAGTACGCCAAACTGCGTTATTTTATCCGTATGCTTCTGATATATTTTGATCTGGAAGTTTTGTGCACTTTTATAATCTTGTCTGGCTAATACTCTTTAGATACAGATGAGAAATGAATGAGCTGCACATACTTGGATGTTGAACGTTACATCAGCCTGCTATACGAATAAAACGCAATTATTTTCCTACAACGACCTAGGACTGGGAATCTAATACCCTGAAATCCAAAATACTGTACACATTATATAAAATTCATTTAAATTTAGTTATTTTGAACAAAAATATTATATATTAAATTTAAGAAGACGTATTGCAGAACTGCACAATTTTAAATCTTCTACGTATGGACTTTTAATTTTAAAAAACAATAGTTTTCATTTGATTTGCCATCACTATTCATGATCTTGATTGTTATGTCATACGGATCCGTTTGAAAAATTATGATTAAAAATATAAAAATGGACAATATTCGATTAGGTAAAAACCTATTGTTAGCAATTTACAATGATTCTTTTTTTTTTTTATTTAAAAAACTATCTTTTAGTGTGGGATGCCCTAAAACCCTTAAATATCTTTAAATTGCTCAGTTGATTTTCGTTTTTTCATTGTTTAGACTTCAAAGTTTAGAGCCTGAATAATGAAAACAACGAAAATTGTCAAAAAATGCAATATAAATACTATTCTTATTCTAAATCAAAAACATAATGCAACGTATGTGTTAATAAAATGCTAGGTAAACGATGCAGCATATGCATATAGATCCCAGCCCAGAATGACCTGTACCCCTCCATATATTGTACAGAAAATGTCTATTTTTTAATAATTGTTTTCAAAACTCATTGACTGCATACAAAACGACTGCAATAATGAAACAATAATAATATTATCATTATTAGGCATCGTTTTTTTTTTCGGAACTTTTTGGTAACGATTGTGTCTTGTCCGCAGGTCCGTGTGATGGGTGCGCCGGAAGACCGCGGCCGCCATGTTTGTCAGACGGCGGACGTTGTGCGCGGCACCACTCAGCGCGGTGCGGTACGGCGCCCGGTGCGGTGTGCGACGTGTGCGGCTCGGCAATCGCGGTCGGCGACCGGCAGCGGCTGTGGCTGCTGCGACAGCTGAGGTGGCGGCGGCGTCGTTGATAAGGCGCCGGTGGCGGCCAGCACCATGGTGGTGTCGCCCGCAGGATGAAGAAGCAAAACGTCCGCACATTATCGTTGATCGTTTGTACGTTCACCTATCTGCTCATCGGCGCCGCCGTGTTCGACGCCCTGGAGTCCGAGACGGAGATACGCCGGAAACAAGCGCTGGACTGTAAGTTTTCCGGTCGACCGGACGGCAGAATATAATAATAATATATGCGTTTACTTAGCAAAGTCTTACCAGCGTTTCTGCCCACGTGACCCGTACCCCACCGACAACCCCCCTCCCCCCCCAGCACCCGCTCGCCCAACACAACGATCGGCCCGAACCAAGACTAAAAATATTTTAGCTGTGGGTTGTGCTAAGCTCGTACAAAAAGTCGTTCCCATCTCGGGGGGGGGGGGGGGGCGTATATGCAACGACGGTGTAGGCTTCCTATATATATATATATAGGTATAATAAAGACATAATATATTATACGGTCTGTCGGATGTCGAACCTATTCGAATTATTTATCACGTAACGATTGTTTACGTTCGTTATTAGATCAGTGGTCTTAATAATTCATTGACCTCACTTGCAACAAAAAAAAAAAAAAACAACAATATGACACAATTGGGACAAAGCACTATAATATTGTTTCATTATCATAAAATTTATTATTTGTTTATTAAATAAATTCCGCACTAGAATTATATCAGAATATAAAATCTAATAAATAAAAATAAACCGAAAATCATACCGACATAATGTTTAAACTCAATTCTAAAGCGTATTCGACCCGTTATTGGGTAATTTGTCATTACCCACTGGCTGAGATAGTTGCCGTGTAAGGAGGGAGTGAAAACTCGTGGTTTGTAGTTTGTACTACGATAGTCACCCAAACTTTTCACCACCAAGATAATATCATGTCCATTATAACTTTAAACGGTTGTACACGATTAACTATTGAATATTGATCCAATGTTTGTGTATCGATATTTACATAACATTAAATAGAAAGTCAAAATTGTAAACGATTGGCCTAAGGTGAAAAAAATGTCTGTAGATACCTGGTTAAAAATTCTGAAGTTTTTTCTAAGACCGTTTCCTCGTTAACAACGAACCAAAATACACTAGTAAAACCAGACTAAACGATGTTCTATATTACACCAAGATGCTCACATGTGTATCCGGTATATAGACGAACAGTATCGATATAATACACGATAATAATATTATGATATTTATATAAATTATGCTAGGTAAATTAGGGTATATATACACTGACCTATTATACAGTGTGTCCACGTAAAAGATAATAGTACCACTAAAAATTTCAGCTGGATGACTGATGAAATAGTGGTTTGACTTTTGGAGGTGCTACGCTTTGTACCAAAATATGTACACATTTCGAGAAAACTTCAAATGTTCAACCCTTTCGTACCGAAAGTTGTTTTGCTTCGTTTAAACACTGTACGACAATGCGATTTGATAACATGGATTTTACCTTTATAAAAAACAAATTTAAGTCAATTTTTTTTTAATTACGATCGACAATCAGTTATTACAACAAGGTATGCACTAGGTGTACAGTATATATACCTACACTATAGACGCGTACTATAATATGATAGATACGTATTATTAACTGTCAAATTATCGTATAGAAAATGAAATGCTGATTATTTTTACGTCATTAATTAATGTCGGACCTATTTTAAATGCGCAATTCTATATACGGCAGCACACACATTAAATCATATTATATTGTACGTACAGCGAATTAGGGCACGCCACCCTGCACTCCAGCAGGCACCACTAACCAGTATCAGCATCGAGTCCGTATTATCCTAAACCTCCATAAATCATCACTATTGAATAGTGCCCGCGGACCGACCGAATTCATTTCTACCGAAATACGTTAACATTTGGCCTGTGGCTCACCTATTCGCAAATAAATAGATATCGGGCTCGTCGTCAACGCATCTTTTCGGGGATTCGGAAAAATGTCGAGGCAGACATTTTCGTGCGTATGGCGCTTGACGTCGCGTTGTATACGATTGTATGAATTATTATATTATAATATAATGTACGCATTGTACACTGTAGCTTTCAACGGCGAAAACGCCATATTTTCGATCAAGGGTGATGGGCAGCAGGCGGATGTGCATTTTACTCACGCTCGTACAACAACAACTGTCTTGTGTAGGTGATTTTTTTTCCCACGAAAGCTCGGACACGCTGACAAAACTCCATTATTACACCCAGTCACGCGGTCGGTGGCTTACGGTGGTTCGTCTGCGGGGAACACCCTGTACAAAGGAAAAGTGAAAAATAATAATAATAAATAAACGAAAAGAAAAACATACATTCGTATACGCTGCACACAAACACAATACGTTACGCGACTTGAGTGCATGTTTCGTATTTTCAACACAAAATTCCGTCCGTACAAAACCTTTTTACTTCGCCGTCATGGTTCGACAACGTTTTATAAATGATACCGTTTCGGGAGAACCCGAAAATATACGAGTATCCACTTAATGTTTCCCATCTGCTTTTGTTAGCCATTAAGATTTTGATAAAATACTATACAATAAATTATATATGTATAATATTGTGCACTATTATGCTATAATAATATTATATTAGTATATTATATTATTATCTACGCAAAAAAAAACTTCTTCGTATTTGGATTTCACAAACGATCGTCAAAACTCAAAAGTAATTTCCATAATATTACGCTATACAAATCTATCTTTTAAAAAATCCGCATTGTCGTCGTTTTTATACAGTACATTTTTTAATGCCAACAGTTATGTCTATTTCAATACAAATGTATGTTTAGATTTTTAATCTTCAATATTTCTGTAAATATTTACGACTACGACACAATAATAATTCCGTTCCTGTACATTCATATTAGTCTTATAGACTATAGTTTAAGTAAGTAAAGTTATTATATTATTATGTACATTTCCAACCTAATTAGAATACTTTATACTTGTTAGGTAGGCGGAAATAGCCCTGAGTTATTACTTTGAAGGGAAATTTCGTTCAAATCCGTAGTACCTAATTCATCACGATGTTGAACCTTTGGGCTATGACTAAGTACTTGCAATATCTTAGCTGCAACGCTAAGACTTTTTTCCCATACAAATGTATTTAGTGGGCTTGAGAATTATGATCACACAAATCATATTATATGTATTGAAAAATCTTTAATAAAGAGTTAAGCGATAAAAGTTTTCATAACATTTGGAATATACGGAGTACTCATAGATAATAATATTTATTGAAACATATTTATAAGTTATTCGTGTTGAAACTATAATGTGGGTATCAAAATGACAAACATTTAAATCGATAATTACAGTTGTAATTAATGATAATTCCGTATGAAAACAAATCAAATATGTATTTACACTGCGCTCAATAAATAGATAATTAAAAATCCATAAATCACGCGTTGTCAGTTAAATACTTTCAATTTGTTTAAGTGTAAATACAAAAATAAAATAAAAATAATAATATTCAAATATAAACAATTTATATTATCTAATGATATAAATTTAAGGGTACAAAATTACCTAATTTTATAAATTAAAAACTTCCACGGTTTTCAATACGTCAATCAAAACTACTCCACGGTAATGAATTACACTCACATTGGACGTTTATATAAACCATGTATTATGCACATGAATAGAGTATATTATAATCTAATTACACTTAGGGTTAAAAATAGCTGATGCACTATGTTTATAACGAGAAAATTCGGTATTTATTTAGTAGTGGCGTTAGTTAATGATAAAACGTTTTATATTTTCTACCTATTCATTGGTATAATAAAATCAATGCAGATAATGTTTCAATAATGTTATTATATTTTACGGATAATATCGTTCTCAACGGGGATAAATATTATTTAAATAATTTTTAAACGAAGTTAATTAATTATTAATTACTAATTATTATACTATTGATAAATATTTCAAGACAACGTTATTGAATTTCCACACGAAAATATCTTATTCCCGAAGTATGGCTATTATAAAAGGTCATCTCTTTGAAAAGGCTTCATTGAAATGATGCCTGTAAATTATTTTAAAGACCATGTGACTATTCAGAGTTGACTTTTGAGAAAATGTAAACTAATTTCTGGAAGATTATTATTTTATAAAGCTCTAAAAATAATTAAAAGCATCAGAGAAGCCATTAACATTTATAATGGCAGTGCATCGATTGGAAATATCAATAATATGTAATCATAAATTAAAATTGTAATGAATAATTGCATCATAAATTCTTTTAATTTAAAAATAACATAAAATACCTAATTACTTATAAGTAATAAACTAATAACACATAATATTTTACTCAATTAACAAAGATAACTGGGAAAGAAAATCGATATTAATTTCTCAATGTTTCTTACTACCTATAATTTTACCAAAAAAAATTTAATTAATGGGTTTTGGCTATTTGAGCCATCTTCAATTTCTTATTATATTCAAAAGGAAAAACATTAATTTCTTATAGTTTATTATACACAACATTAAGTATACTACCTACTGTTAGAAACAATTTTTGTGATAGAAGTATATACGTATATATATTAAATTTTTATTTTTAAAAATATTTACAAACTATATAATTTAATACGTATAATAAGTCAATTTAATGAACGTATCGTAATTAAAATAAAAAAAAACTACGAAGTGACGTGAGTTGAATAAATATCCATTTATATTAATCAGCAACCATGTCCATGTGTATAATATACAAGGTGATTCACCAAGCCCAATTTTTTCCTTTAAGAATGAATTTATTCAAATTTTGATATTTGGCATTTTTCAGTATATTCAAAGGCAATTTTTTCAAATTATTGAATTTTTATGTTTTACTTAAGGAGGTTCCTCCCGTGACGATACATACTTCTGTTTTTTTTTTAAATGGTGTTACAAAAGATGATTAAATAGACGTAATATTGGATCTAGTAATACTATAGTATTTATGTATTTATTATACTTGTGACATTTTTACAAATTATTTATGTTGACAGATAAATATTAATCACTACAATTTTAAAATCTCCATAGCTCCCAACTTTAAAAAACCCGCATTATCATGGACCTATTATCCTTAGTACTCAAAGTTAAATAACACAAAAACTACTCGTACAAATTTTGATTTTGATAGGTCAACAAGTTCAGAAAAACTATCTACTAAATAATTTACAGCAGAATGTGTCTCATTTAAAATACAGAAGTTTGTATCTTCATCGGACATTCCTTAAGTAATACAAAAAATCTCAAGAATTTGAAAATATGGTCCTTAAGTATATTTAAAAATTCCAAACCTTGGATTTTAAATAACTGCATTATTGGAGAACACTGTGGGTGAAATACTCTGTATGTAATTATAGTAACAATAACTGTTAAATAACCAGTGTTCGGATTAGATAAGTAGTTTTTTATCTAGATAAAGATAAAGATAAATACTTTTTTATCTAAATAAAAAAAGATACAATTTTTTTTAAATGGGTTTAAATTTAGGTATATTGTAGTTGGGCACTAGGAATTTAATAATAATAATGATGATATAAATAAAAATTATTACATTAATTATAAACCATAAACTTTGTTTGAGAATCTGTATAAATATTTAAATGCGTTTGTACAATTTCGCGATTTTTATCAATGAAAAATGTATCTAGATGAATTCATTTAGATGAGTAAAAAAATTATCTAAGATGAACGTTTAGATACCTTGTAACTATTTATCTAGATAATATAAAAGATGAACAAATAATTATCTAGATAAGTCCGAACACTGTAAATAATACGTTTTGGAACACCATGAATAAAACAACAGCTATTCATTTTTTGACTTTTTTTCATATGTTATAAAGTAAATTCATATTCTTAAATATCTTACAAATTAGTATTGGTAATTAATTTATTATTTCGTAAGTATTTTGTATTTTTATATTTACCTATTGACAATAACCATTATCCTATGGGAAATAATATGGTCAATCTATCGTAAATCGTAATAGAGAACATCCGAATAAATAAGATATATTATGAAATGAATTTTTATATCGTCATATCGGTTATAGAGACACCTATAGTCTAGTACTCTAGCAGTCCAGTTACTAGGTTCACGTCCAATCCAGTGGCGTCATTTCAGTTTTTGAAAGGGGGGGGGGGGGCAACATTTTTGATCGGCCCATAATAAAACTGAAAAAAATACCTTTTTTGAGAGATAACAATGACTAAATAATTAATACATACGCAGTGGGATACCAAAATATATTACCTATTTACCTATTACTATACCTATAGCCAAAAACTGGCCTGACAGCGGCCCGTTAATGACAAGGGCGGGGGGCAAATGCCCACCCTGCGTCTCTGGCATCCTAAATGACGCCACTATTCCAATCGTTCGTGTTTCTATGCAGCACTTTTCTTTTGTTATATAATTAAAATTTAAAAAATGAATGCGTACGCATCCTAATTATAATAACAATGATAATAATATAGTGAAAGTGGGTGCTTAAAATATTTATCTATACCAATTCAATTTCATTATGAAATCTAAACAAACAAAATTGTATTTTAAAAGTAGATACCTATTATATTTCACTATCAAAACACTTTTTATTTACTTACAATATGCAGTGTAACGTGATTTTTATTTAAAAGAAATAATATGTAATTTATTTGATATAAATAATGTTTTTAAAGGTGCCAACAATAAATATGGTTTATATTTTATTTTATGTGTATTGTAATTTTATACATGATTTTGATACCAGTTATCTTAATAAGGTCAATGAATGTTGCATATTTTATAATTGTGTTCATTTTCTGTTTTAGCAATAATAATTGATAAAAAATAAAAAAAATTAAATGACTGTTACCATAATAATTTTGTAATGGTTTACATCGCCTAACATTTTTTTTTTTGTAAAATATTAATTCAATAGGTTAATTATACACTATTATTCACAATTTATATTTAACCATTGTTGTTAAAAATTAGAAAATAGTAATATCCTAATTTATATTTATTTCTTAGTATTATATTTTCATATAAAATTAATTACACGGGATTGTATTTTATATTTCTTATAGATTCGTATCAAAAGTTGTAAGTTATTTCATTGCAATATTTCACGAAATTAATTTTGTGTAATACGACCTAAGCCGCATTTTGTTGGGAAGACGCTAGTAAATACGGATAGAAGGATAGATATAAATATAATATAATATAAGTCTAGGTAGCAAAACACACCGTGGTAATTCAAAACCTGATCCAATTCATAAGTACATAATTATTATATATTCAAACATAAATCAGCAACAGTTTTATTCCAAAAATAAAGGATTTTAAAAATACACAATTATATCAAATTATACACCACAATTAAGGGGACATAGGTTGCACTATAGAAAATCGTGTCATTAGGTCAAATTGATGAGCGGCGGATATATAATTAATGTTATCGAGGAAGAAAAATTCTAAATAATTAGCGGTGAAATAATATTGAGCATATATTATGTGTTGCTATTGTTTCGTGCGATTGTCGCGTGGGAAATCGATGAAAAAAAAGAAGTAGACAAAGAGGCCAATATAAATTGTATTGTACCCGCAATGGCGTAATGCGGATGACCGTTATTGGTGTCGTTATGTATCCGACTCGACGATAAAAAATAATATAAAAATAAAAAAAACGTGCCACGTTCAATTTGTTCTATTTTTTTTTTTATATATATAATTTGTCAAACAGAGCGTGTATAAAAAAAAAATTCACAATATTATATTATAGTCGAGTATCGGTCGTATTATATATTTTTTTTTTCTCTCCGTCTTTACGTATTCTAAGTCTCTCCGCACGCTCTGTACTTGTACCATTATCTATGTCAGCTATACATACTGATATACACTATATCTATCTTTTTCTTTTCACTATATACTCTATCTGTTTATAACTCGAAATATGATATATTATGAAAAACAGCCGTGGCAGCGCAATGGCGCGTGTGTGAGTGTTGTAGGACGAGAAAAATAAAATATATGGAAAAAGTCAGGGAAAGTCTAAAGAGCAGAGTGCAGGGGAAAAAAACAGGGTGTACCGCGGTGGAGGAGTCGTCGAGAAATTAAAGTCGTCGCCGGGAGAAGAAAAATACGGCGGACAATGAGTGCCGGCGGCGTCGAAGGGTTTATGCGGGGCGGGTGCAGCGTGTATACGGCAGCGGTGGCGGCGGCGGCGTCGACGACGATTGCGTTTACTCTCACCCACCACGCCGACCCCCGTCCACCCATCGTCCCCCGTGCACCGCACCCCGTCATGCGTCGACCCTGCTACGATATGCCGCGCCACGCCGCCGGTCGGTCGCTATGGATACACGCAATGACGTCACCGGCAATACGCCACATCAATCACGACCGGCCCCGCCGCCAGCGACAATCGCCACCCGGGGCGATGGAAGTGGCGGCGGTTGTGGCGGGGCGCGAGTGGGTGGTGGGTACCGTGCGTAAAAACTGCTCATGGGATAATGTTTCCGAAAAAAAAAATAAAATTAATTGTATATTTATTATACGATTCAATTCTTCGTCCGTACGTCCAGCTCCTCGCCCTGCGCCCCACGCACACCCGCCGCCCGGCACCCACCGCGCCGCCACCACTGCAGTAGTTTCTCTCGACGCCAACGCGCCAAACCCTCACCACGCGTAACGTCTATCCCGCGGCGGTGGAGCGATGCGGGGGGGGGGAGGGGAATAGGGTTTAAGGTCGATATGACTCGGGATGATATAGAATGAAAAAAAAAAAATTTCGATAACATTTACTTTAATTCCGACGAGGTCTATAAGGCGAGAGAACTATTATACCACACATATTAAGTACCTATATAGCGTACAATAATACATTATTATATTTTTAATAACCGGAGAAGTCGTATTACGTCCCGTGACGCGCAAATTCTGTTGTTTTTGTGTAGACCGTGCAGATGCACCACTGCTACGACTGCATCGCGTATGATTTGTATGCATTTATAGCTGCCCACTCGAAGGGTTGAATGCGATCGTTTACCGAAAATTACAAAATACATTCTATCGTGATAATAATAATAATATCGTTGCAGTGCTATAACGAGTACGGTCTCTTTTCATTTTCAAAAAAACAATATTTTCATAAGCCCGCGCCTTGTGCATAACGTCCACTCGCAGCAGTAACAAAACGTCCCGTAATGTAATAATATAATATTAGTATATTACATTATATACTATTATAATTTATATTATGCAGGGCGTGGCCGGAATTCTGTATAAGTACATACATCAAGTCGTCGGTTAGGTTAGCTACAAAACGGTTTAAAAAAAAATTATAATAATAAAATGCGAACGACCCTATAAGAACAAATAAAATTAATAGCGTATTTAATTTATATATATTATATAATATTATTATATTCAATCATGGTTCGAGATAACTGATAAGATTTTATTTTTCGACACACGTTGTAGGTAAGTACCTACTACTGATTCTTAACGCAAGCTACGCGGCACATTTAATTTTAGCCTTTTATAAAAAAAATAAATATGCATATAATTTTATTCAAAATTGTAAACTATAATATAATACGCTATAATTGTTTTAAAAGATTTTTCACTATGGTGAATTTTTATGAATTTTTAACCTATATAATATATTTTAAGCCAGATTATATTATAGTCATTGATCACTAACTTGACGCAAAAATAACAAATACTGGACTAATATATAGTTATTTATATTTTATAAGCATTTAATGTTTGGGGCAAAATATAATATTGTAGTTCAATTTCGAAGAGAATATTTACTTACACGAACCTACTCTCTTATTTTAATTTAAATAATTGTGCATAAAAAATGAATGGTTCGATATTCGACAATTATATATTAAACGTTAATATTTTCATAAATATTTTCTGCATATGAAATATACCTACTATATAGATTTTCGTTAAAAAATATAAAACAAAAGAACACTCAAATATAAAAATAAAACACATAGGTAGTCAAAGTTCTTTGTTAAAATATATTATATAATAATGTAATATAACAGTATATATACCTACAACTACAACTATACGTATCGACTTTAAACGGTTTTATAAATTATAAAGAACAAATTTTTTGAAAATGAATCGGCAGGGATTCTGATTTCCGAGCGTCCCGACCAGTGGTGGATCTAGAGGGAGGGCAAAGGGGGCATTTGCCCCCCCCCCCCCCCAATCACCGTAGTTTCCCTATGTTTAGCCAATTTAGAAGCCAATTTTCGTACTTTTGCCCTCCCTAAAATTAAGCCCTGGATCCGTCACTGGTCCCGACTTGGAATAATCACCTTCGTGTACGCGAGACTGTTGGTCTATATAGAAGATTGCCCCGTTGAATTATATATAATTTATATATAGTAAGCAGCCACGCCGTTATTACACGCACCTGCAGGATTGTGACGGGCTTAGATAAAACACACATATTATATAAATATTAAATGAGTGCATTTGTGCGTGTGTGTGTGTTGTTTATTATAATACGAGAGGAAGAAAAAAATTACTATTCTGTGCCTCCGGGACGTAATTATTTATAAAAACTCGTCCCGGTCAAGACGTAGGTATACACGCGGTGTTTATATTATCGCCGACCTGCCGCGAATCTCTCCGAACTGTTCAAATATTTAATGGCACCTACACTGCAGCTTCTTCGGTACCGCCGTAACCCGCGTCGGGTGTGCTGAGTTCAATTTGATCGCACACAGGTCGTAGGTATACAATACATGTAGGTACACATGGTATAATATATATTATATCGCACTACCGAAATTATTTAGCGAACACTGCAACTCAAAAGACGCTAATCACTCAAAAGACACAAATTCCTCTAAAGTGATTAGACATTTGAGATTTTAAATATATTAGATACCTGCTATGATCCCACAAACGAACTGTATTTTAATTTTCATTCCATTTTGAATAAGGCGTCAAAAAAAAAACATTTGGTTATTATGTATATAGGTACAATGTATATCATCATACTCGATCGCGTTGGACTATTTACTTTTTATTTGGAAAATGTCTGAAGGATATAATATAATAACATTCGTTCCTTATCTTTTCGTCTTGTGATATTAAATTGAAAATTTAATCACCCAGGAAATATTATCGATCACAAAACGGTTATATGTATTTTATTAATAAATTCCACAAATGTTGTGTTTTCTTTAAGGATAATATATATAATAATAATAATGCGTAAGAATAAACCATAAACGCATTATGCACGGTACCCGCCTGCGATCACTCAGTTTATTACAATACACGAGCAAGCACCTAACAAGAACGATAATGATTTGAATTGAAAACAGTTTTATTTTTTCAAAATATTTTTTCTTATTCGCATGATTGGATTTTCAATAACTTTTTTTACTGGAAATAATATCGCGATATTATTTATCATGTTCCCGACTATGACCAATAATAAAATCATAAGTCTCGAATCGTAAAATACTTTTTGTTGTAAATTTTTTTAAAAATATTTTAGTACCTACGTATAAAAGTGTAACATTACAGCTACAGGTATAATGTGTAGCTTAATCAAATTCTACACTCTTAACAAAACTTTTTGGAATTACGGAGTATAAAAATGTTATCTACTTCAAATAGTAAAGTTAATGTTAAAACCTTAAAACCTTCCAGCTATAACACGCCATTAGGTGTTAAAATATGTGAATATCACGAAAAATAAGCTCGTTACCTATACATTGAGTAAGATTATAGTTATTACTTTATTAGGTAATAGGTTGTGAATTTTAATTATAACGCTAAATAATTAAATTGGGGGTAAATTATTCCAAAACTTTTTAATTAGTGAGTATACACCTGTTTTTATGCTGCTTGTTTCTTGTATTTGAAATAATTTCAACCATAATATTTCTACTAGAAAACGTAGTAATCTTATATCACATTTTTTATGAAAAATAATTACTTACCATATAATATGAATTACAAACTAATCTTTCAACTTATATCGAACATTTCATTTTGTAAAAACTTTCAATTTTTTGTGATCTGTCAAATAGTTATATGTACCTACAAATTTAAAATTTGAACCAACGTTCCATAACATTACCTGAAAAATTAACAGTCAATGCGTTAATTAATTTATGAATTTATAAATTAGGCAGGTATTATTCAATAAATGGACAGTATACACAATGGATTCTTAAATATCATCGATTTAAAAACCTGATAATATGTTGCCTTCTGCAAATGTATAATAATATTATGACGAATTCATCTTTTATAACAAAAAGAAAAATCGAATCAGATATTTTACGTTTGGAATTTTCGTTTTAAAACTTATATAAAGGTAGTCATATTAAGATAATATATATTTAAAAAGCTACATTTAAAACAAATGTAAAGCTATAACTTGGGAGAAGTCGATTTAAAAATATTTAAAAAGTTGGTAAACAACATTTACCAGATGTGAAATTTTTGTGAATCGTGACTAAATTGTAATAAAAAATATGAGAATTCTAAAGAAATAAAGATTATTTTCGTGTTCACTAGGTGTATTAAATAATTATTTGATTGGTTGTTCATCGTCCAGAACATATCTAGGCATACTTATGTAAAATTGAAATTTTAGACCTATGAATGCTTATAACTTGTGGTTGCAAAGAAAAGCCAATATTTGAGTGTTAAAAATGTAGGAACATTATAGAAACAAACATTTTACATACAGTTTTATTTTATAGGAATTATAATTTTTAATTAAATTTTTTTTACGTGTATCATAAACTGAATTTATCAAAACTGTACTCAGTTTAAAATTATCTTTTTATAAGATTTGTTTATTTTATTAAGTATTATAATATTATGTAGGTTGTCGTAATGTGGTTAGTGGACCATTTGGTCGAGTTTTTATTTCTATAATTTATAATTACGTTATGAAATATTAATGTTCCTATATTATGTTATGTGGTTTCAAATTATTTATTATTTTTAAATAAGACTAATATGATTAATAAATACAAATAGCAGTTTAAAGCCTTCATTTATAAAGTCAAAGTAACTTTTTTCAATTTAAAAACTACTTCAACTCAGATTTAATAAAGTTGCTCTCTATTGTACTCAATAAGCTATCTACTCCAACGCACATATGCTTATATATATATAGTATGTGTATGTATGCGAGTGTGTGCGTTTATTGTTTATGGATTGTTTCTT
Source organism: Metopolophium dirhodum (assembly GCF_019925205.1). Classification (NCBI taxonomy): domain Eukaryota; kingdom Metazoa; phylum Arthropoda; class Insecta; order Hemiptera; family Aphididae; genus Metopolophium; species Metopolophium dirhodum. The sequence goes on from NC_083568.1 coordinate 11,820,066, forward strand.
TTGTCTCTGTTTTTCGTCGACACAATCACAACTATCCAATTCTATTAGTCCCAATCTGTCTGAATGTTCGAATCCCAAAATGTCTTGGTTGTTATCTCTACTTTTCGTTATATTATTAGCAATATATTTTCGTTATCATGAACTGCTGTTTTACTTTTATTTAAATCAAAATTGTTTTGCTCTAAACTTTAAAGTCTAAACAAAAACAGACCATACTTAGTATAAAATAAGATTTGAACATTATCTGATGTTTATTCTTGCCATGTTAAAGCAACATATAGGTGCCTACAAATTATTAAAAAAAATAAAAATTATTAATTACCAAGGTAATAATATTTAAAATAGATATATTATACGTCTTGTATATTATTAAAAATGTATGTTTCAACTTAATTAATGTTCATTGTTTATGGTTGTTTTCATATAAAATCAATATGAACTATAAAAAATTCGTAATCATCATCTAAACATTCCAAACAGTATAGGTAATAATAGCTAGCGGCCTTATTATAAGGTTTTTGTCGTTTCCCGGAAACAATCTTAATAAGTCCGATCGTCCCAGCAATAAAATATTTCAAACGACTTCTTATATCAAATGATATAATAGGTATATTCGCTCTCTGCTTAACTGTAGGCAATGAATATTTTTCATTACTATATCGTAAACCAATTCACTTAAAACATCGATAAGTTCATAAAATAGACAGAAAAACATTTAACGGCGATGTGAGTCTATCTAATTTAATCGGTCGACTTTTTTTATCATCTACTCTCGGCCGTTACGTGGATACTCTATACACAGGGTGTTTACTGTGAGGATCAACTGTATGTTCAAGCGAATCGTTATGTGTTAATGTCGCCGCCGTTCTATATAAAATATGTATGTATGTATGTGTGTGTGTGTGTGTGTATGTATGTATGTATGTATGTATGTATGTATGTATGTGTGTGTGTGTGTGTGTGTGTGTGTGTGTGTGTGTGTGTGTGTGTGTATGTGTGTGTGTGTGTGTGTGTGTGTGTGTGTGTGTGTGTGTGTGTGTGTGTGTGTGTGTGAGAGAGAGAGTAAAACGTTGTGGCTTATGTGTTCCAACTGGATTATTTGATCGGGCGAAAGCAAAATCACTTTTGGTCGCACATTTTGCTTTACCAAAATCCTAGCAGTAAGTTTTGGTTTAGATTACTGATACGCGTATGGGAGGAGACGATACGACTACAAGAACTGCCGGGCTTTACTGCACCGAACAAACGGGGTCGCCGGCAGGTGGCGGATAGTTGTAGCGCATACCCGGAGAATGTGACGAGCTTTTTAATAAACCGTGTTTCGCTTATTTCGGTATCCTATGGTTAAACAAAGGTTATGGGATTGAGAAACCGAGATAAAAGACGAAATAATATTTCGTGCCCAACGCAGTACTATAGAAAATGACGAATTTGACGACCCCCCCCCCCCTACTCAGCCTGCAGGAGGCGTTTATTGGTTTTAATGATGATTATAATAATAATAATAATAATAATAGTGATTTATGTCCTGCAATGGGAAAAATAATCGCTTTCACAGCTCGTTTTAATATTTTTAAATATTTATTTTCGCTTTTCAATCAACGAGAATATTTTGTTTAAAAAAACCAAAGGCGTGCTGTTGTTAATCTAACGAACAATTTTTTTTTCGTTTATCCACACCATACGCAAATATAGATACGCATTATACGTATGGGGACTTGATCCCTTATACCGTTCTCAGAACCGTGGCATTTCACGAAAAATAAAATGTTATCTCATATTCTTAAAACGTGAAATTGAAAGGCGTAAAAAACTTTTCAGGAAACCCGATAATATTCTTCATATAATATATATACATTCAAGTATAATATGTTTAAAAGGTTCCTTATTTTTTTTTTTTACTTTATGATTACAATATTACAATCAACCCGATATAATTTTCTTCGTATTCCTTTTCAAAGAAATCACTGTCAGTGGGTGGAATATTAAAATATAACATGAAAATACTTACGGAATCATTTATTACAAAAGATCTGTAAACAAAATTGAAAAATATCCAATACCTAGGTACATTTTTTCATAGTTTCAAATTCTATCACAGAATTATTTGGTTTTTCCGTGTATCTGTAAAAAGATATTTTTAAAAATGATAAAATACGCTTATACATTTCCTAGAACCGTATAATATATATTATAGTAGAATTATTTTTACGATCACGTAAGCAATAAATTTTGGCTTACTTATAGGGATTTTTCTTAAAGCACCGAGCATAATTTATATACGTTCATGTTAAATCTTTGGTGGTGTGCCAACAATGTAAATCTAAACAACTCCATGAGACCCAATGGTTGATAAACAAAAAAAAAAACAACAAACATTATCATTAATTTCAATTAAAACACCCAAAACAGAATTTATACTTCCTATGTAGTTCAATTAATATTGGTAATACGCAAACAACATGTGAACGTAATGGAATTAATAAACCGTAATAAATAATGTATTACTGCAGGCAACATTAAAATTTGTGTATAATAGTATAATATTATACTATTGTAATTAGCTTATTGTTTTAAAGCAATCGATTAAAATGCGGTAACTAAAAAGGGGTTACTTTATACTTTTTTTTAATCACGTGTTAAATAGTTTTGTTTTTGAATACTGATATCTGCTGTGACGCAAAACTCGTGCTGAATTGTTGGCCAACTATTATTATAATATTGTGTCAGTTGGTAATGTGAATATAGATTTGAAAGTTTAAACACAATTATTATTATGAGTCGAAAAGCATTATCGGTCAATGGCGATGTGGATGTGATGTGATGCGAAGATCCTGCGAGACGTGTCCAACGCAAAGAAGACAATGTTGTGGTCAATTATTAATGTCGGAGAACCATTTTGAAAGGACTTTGGATAAGAATTAATTTCGTCGGCATAATGATTTTCAAGCGCAAAGTTCGAGTTCTGGTTACATTGCGCACACGTTTTTGCGGTCCAAGGGGTGTGATATAAAAAACATTCATGAAAAAGAACGTATTTTTTTCTCCTTTTTGTCAACGATCTATACACAAATGCGTAGACGAAGCGATAACTGGGTCAAGGAGTCGCGAGAAAAACTATGTGACAGAGTCGAGTACCTACTTATACAATATGTATTCGTGTGTGCGCGCATATGGTAATAATAATATGGGTACCTTACCTACTGTTTATAGGTATAGTGTTTGTTCGGTCGGGCAGGTTTTATAATATATTTGATGTAAGTCGACAAAGTATTGAAACACCAACTCACCCATTATGATGAGTACCGCGTGAATACAGGGTGGTTACATTCTACGATAAAAAAATATGTGCGATTACCACAGACAATTTTTGATACACGCTCGTCTCTAATAATTATTATAACGGTATACGCATAATAGAACATTAAAAGGTTTTAAACTAAAACTTTTGAGGTACCTTGAAACACAGTTGCACATATCCCTATTAAAATATTATAATGGTGTGGAACCCGCGGTGATAGACAAATCGAGAGTCTAAAATCTATATACATAGAACGTCCTACGCAGCTAAGCTCGTTTTAATGTTTATTTAATTTTTCAAAACCATCATAATTTTCTTCTTTTTTGTTTTTTTTGTTCACGCAGCCATAGAAGGGATAATCCTCAACAAGTACAACATATCCACAGACGACTATCGGCTGATCGAGACGATTGTGCTCAAGTCAGAACCGCACAAGGCCGGACAACAGTGGAAGTTCGCCGGAGCATTTTACTTCGCTACAACGGTACTCACGACTATTGGTACGTATATACCTACGTTATAATGCGTATAATAGACGTTATAATAATATTTGCGCACGCTCTTATATGAATGTGTGTGTGTGTGTGAGTGTGTGTATTAATTTTATATAGATATAGGTTTATACTTTGTATACATAATCCCAATATCAACTACCGTCGACAGAGAATAGCATCGCTTCTAAAAGGATTATTAAGGATTAAAACACTTTGCACCTTTTTAAGTATACCGCAGGCGAAGTGCACTTCGATTTCTCTCGAACGTTTTAAAAACGCTCCACAATGCACCCCGATTTTTACCCTCCACTTAATTTTTAAAACAGAAACAACATGCCGCTGCAACAATACAAAATATTTTCAGAGGAACTCTTTTAGAGTTTCTTTTCATAATTATTATTTTTTTTTCATATTGATACTTTTGAACTTTGTACTTACAACAATAATAATACTCGAGTTTAAATCCAAAGATTTATAATATTGTACACTTCTTTAACTTGTAATCACTGAACAGGGCACTGTAGGTTTTTAAATTGGGTAGGTTGGTACACGTGTGGTGTGTGTTTTGGCAGAATTTCTAATGGGGCACCCGTAAGTTTCTGCCGTGCCCCGGGTGGGAGGATGGCGGCACTTGTTCTCCGGACACCGTGACTTGCCCGAAGAAAAATGCCACCCGCGTCCGACGTATCGAACTCGGGTCGGCTGCGTCGCAGCCGACGCCTTAGTCCACTCGGCCACTCCGTCCCCCAAATGTTATTATTGTAGATTAACAAAACAAAACACAACAACTAAACAATTGTTCATGTTCAAATTGTATAAGAAACTAGCTTATATGAATTATATTAATATATTAATTCCATGGAACCGTAGTATTGGAACTATCACTTTCAAATTTTTCTCAATTTTACAATCTTGGGAAATTAATAATAGGACATAATAGTTAGGACACTGGACATTTTTTTCAGTCATAGTAAAAATAAACTGTTATACAAATGGAACTGATTCAAATTCTACGAATAATCAAGTCGATTAAATTTCTTTTTAAGCAATGACAAATGGTGGTAGAAATTTGTTTTCATTTCTATTTAATGAGACAAACTGTGTAAGAAAATATTTGAATGGTATTATATATTTTATTTATTAATAATATATTAATATATTATAATATTTTACTAACATGACTGTATGGATAAAAACATCCTCCTTTCGAATAGGCATCGCTCTCTCAGTTAGGTATGCGTAATTAATATGTCGTTACTTTTTATTCCTTAAACCTTCCGTATGCTTGACCTAGTTTATTAAAACGTAGGTTACCATTGTTTAATACTATAGTAGCTACCTACTATGTATGAGTACTATTTATAATACTACTTGACAATTTAAAAATAATATTCAAACGGTTGGTTGTTATATCGTCGCACACAATATCAATGTCATGATTTTTTTGTGATACCCTATTATACTTTTAACTTTGAGTCGGTAAAAATAATGACGTTCCAACGCACGGCTAAATTCGTGATTGTCGGTAGCTAACTGAACTCTTATCTAAGTGAATTCGCAAAGATGTGTGATCACTGTTCTGTGACAATTTATTTGTATTTGAAACAAATGTATTTAAAAATTTCAAATGATTTTACATAATATAATAATTATAATAATTAAAATTTATTAAGAATAAAAACTACTGTCCATTTTAAAAAATAACAAACTCTATGAACACAATTAGGTACGGTATAAAAACTAATATCGGTGGCCGGTGCATTATACTGATCAGCGATCACTGAGTTAATAATAAATAGCCCTCATGAAGACACATTTTAGATTCTGAGCGAAGCAATGAATGTATTGATTTTACAATGATGTGTGTTTTTTTTTGTCTGTCATCACCTTTTAGGACAGTAAAAGTGCTTGGATTTTCTTCAACAGTAACTGGCTATCTTGTCGTATGCGCTCTACCGGCAACATTGCGACTGGAGTATGCGCTCTACCGTGTCTTGCCACTCTACAATTATATTAAGATTTTAGACAATATATTATTCTCATAATAAGTGGGATGATGTTAAGGTGGTTTTAATGAAGATCTGGAGCAATGAAGCAAATCTGGAATTGTACCACACATATTTTTCATAATTTTTAGCCTCAGAGGCCGCCATAAACTTTCAATCTTTTGGGTATGTGCCTGCCTTTGATATTGGATCTACGAAATTTTCGATATGATTTACAACGTAGTGGTTGTACCCGTGTTCCAAGAGTCCATTATATCCTGACCAGCTATTGGAATGTATTGAAGACCCAACAATAACCTCTCTGTATAATTTCGTGCAAAATCGTTTTATCCCTTTTTTGGACAACAAAATACCTTCCTTCGTTGTTGTCACACAAGCCGAATACCCATGGCTCATCAAGCCGTCTTCCGTAGTTTCTTGCCCCGTTTTCTATAGGATCAACGACTAAATATACGATCAAAAATTATATGATGCAGGAAAAGAGAATCCTAATCTTTATTATCACGATAATAAAGATATAAATTGCATAGTAGAGCGCATATAACATTATAACAAGTGTTGGCAGGTAGTCGCAGGTAGACCGCAATCTGGGGTAGAGCGCATACAACAAGATAGCCCAGTAATTTTTCTGGTAGGAAAGTGAATCTAGTTGGTACTTTGGGGGGTCAAAAAAAATTCCCAGTAGTTTCAAAAGCGACGTGAAAAACAAAAGAAAAATTAAGGAAAAACGGAAATGTTTACGCAAAATCTGTTTTCGAGAAAATCGATTTGTTTTTTGGTGAAACTCTAAAACAAATGATCGTAGTTACATGAAATATTGACTGAATAAGTTTGTTTATATAAGTATTTCCTATACATCATAACATTTTCCAAATATTTTGACTTATTTTGAGCTGTTTACGGACGTTTTCAGTTTTCAATTTTTTTAGTTTTTTTTTTCTATAAATATCAATAAAATTTTATTTGTTGGGTAAAAAAGCGTGAAAATTTAATATAAGGCTCCTGATATATCGTTCTAATAGCAGTTGAAAAATATTAAAAATACATAGGCACAATTTTTTTTATAAGCATTTAAAGTACAAATGTTGACAACATCTATCAAATTTATAATTTAATAATTATTTTGTAGTTAAAAATGTATAAAATGTTCAACTTTTATAGCTTAGGATTGAAAATTTAAAACAAGGCTCCATGTAAATAGGTTATTTATAAATTACTTAATTCACAATAATATCATGAAATATACTTGGTAATATCATAGGCTGACTGACCGTTTTCGCTCAGAATCGTTTTTCTTATACAATGATATTATATCATTGAATTCAAATTTAACACCATCCATTACATTGACCCACTTGTAACCTACTGTACAGCAGAGCGACATCCACTTACCCGCCTTTTTACCATTGTAGCTGGCTGAAGAAAAAATGTTAGACGTAACAGTGTTATTCCGTTATTAGTTATTATTTAATATTATATTACACTACAGCAGATACGCAATTTTTGTAATATTTATTTCATTTCTGTAATAATGCATAGTTAGTTCTAATATGAAATTAGTACAATTATTTAGTTAGCATTATATTAAAAACTATTTATATATTATAAAAAAATCTCAATTTCAAATTTAAATTTTCTATAAAAACAATATTGAAAGAAAATTAACTATTATGAACTTACGCGTGAGTGTGCCACGTTAATCTACTGATACAAATTATGATGACATTTTTAAAATAAACAGTTTTTTAAAAATTGATAAAAATTTAATCGAAACAGTTTCATATTGATTGATCGTACCACACTTTTTGTTTCTTTATACTGTAATAAAATATACAAAATACAAAACCATTGATTGCGTCTAGCTTCGATCCTATCAAAAATATATAATATTATTCAATATTAATGTGTTAATATTGAAACTCACCAAGTGTCAGTGTTCTAAAATTACGTTCACGCCTTATTTCAACTGATCAAAGAATGAGTTATTAATATTTTCATTAATTTTATCTCGTTTGTTGAAAAACTATTGACGGTACCTAACTATAATAATAATATAAATAACTTCAGATATTATTATTATTTTATTTTGTTTTAGATATTCCCTAAAAGCTTTAGAATTACGACGCCACCGATGATACTAACATAAAAAGTACCGAGAGTTTAACTCGATCGAAACTAATTTATTAGGAGATTGTCCGGGAAAACTCTAACTTTCATAATTAATAATACCACACTATATAGTATAGGTATATTCGCATTGAATACAATAATTGGCATCCAGTCATTTGCTTTAGGTTGAGTCGGGAAATTCGGAATCCGCAAGTCGTCTGTATAAGAAAATACACGATGTCACAGCATAAATGCCCTCCTCGGAAAGGTTAGGAAACACTAAAACACCCTCGTCTCACATCATTTTCCGACATAAATACATTTAATATACCAGAGTGCCTTCTCCCCTAATTTATACACCTTACTGAAATATCGTAGGAAATCCAAAATCACAGTCCTTGTATAAAAAAAGTTTCTCCCACCCTCGCCTTTTGTAGTGTTCATAACCCGGGAGTTTTGCGGGATTGTTATATTATCTGTCGATGACGTAGGGGATTGCGTATCTGGAGGACTCGACAATCACCGAAATCACGTTTAAATAATATTTATAAGATCTTCCAGGTCTGTACAACCTGCAGTATAATATTAATCGCCCGTCATCTTTTGCACTTGCTCCTGCAGATTACGGGCACTCGAGACACCGTACACGAAATCCGGAAAATGGTTCACCATGTTCTACGCGAAATCCAAAATCACAGTCCTCATATAAAAAAAGTATCTCGTCCTGCCCTCGCCTTTTGTAGTGTTCATAACCCGAGAGTTTTGCGGGATTGTTATATTATCTGTCGATGACGTAGGGGATTGCGTATCTGGAGAACTCGACAATCGCCGAAATCACGTTTAAATAATATTTATAAGATCTTCCAGGTCTGTGCACTCTGCAGTATAATATTAATCGCCCGTCCTCTTTTGCAGGTTACGGGCACTCGACACCGAACACGAAATCCGGAAAGTTGTTCACCATGTTCTACGCTATGGTGGGCATACCGCTGGGCCTAGTCATGTTCCAGAGCATCGGCGAGCAGCTGAACAAATTCTCGTCAGTGGTGATCAGACAGGCGAAGCGGGCGCTCGGCTGCAAGCGCACCGAAGCCACCGAGATCAATCTCATATTCGTCGTGTCCTTTTTGTCGAGCTTGACGATCGCGGGCGGCGCGACGGCGTTCTCCACGTACGAGGGCTGGACGTACTTTGACTCGGTCTACTATTGCTTCGTCACGCTCACCACCATCGGGTAACTTGACCCATACCTATAGATGTTTATTCGGTATAACACGGCGGTGATGTACAATTTGATTGACGACGACAATAATAATAATAATGACAGCTAAATGGTATAAAAGTGACGATTTAGTATATTATGTAGTTCGCTTAATAATATATTATTATGCGGTGATGATGAAGATTATATTATTATAATGATAATGATCACTCCGTATTATAATAATATAATATACGTACCTACATATTTACCTACTTCGGATAATAGTCCCCCGACGACGTTTTCGCGTTATCTGTAGATATAACACATCCCCCCTCACATTTGTGGTCCGATTGTTTACGACCAGTTACGAACAAATAAATATTATCATCGTTCCACCGTTATTATTATTATAGTGCATGATTTTATTATTATTGTTATCGTTTATTGTCCGACCGTGATTATCTGAGCCACTGTAACCGCTTTGCTACTGCAGTATTATCCTAAAGTTAAAATACGCTTCGTTCGCAAAACCAATTTCTGTACTGAATCAACGTGTACTATGTATTACATTAATACACGATACAAATAAATATAACATACTGCTGACAAAGTGAAAATTGTATGATTGCTTTTTTATTATAGTAATTTTATTTTTTTATTATTTTTACCTATAATAACGTAATGGCTTGAGCTTAATAATTCGACCTGACCTTCGTAATAATCTGCCGATACGGCCAGAACCTACGACCACCTATTTTCCACTTATACGTAGGTACTAACTTTTATACTTTACACTCTACACACGCCAACTATATTATCACATTTATACTATATTTATCACATTATCACTTAATTGAAATTAAAAACAAAAAAAATAAGTGTCAATTAAATATTATCAGCACTAATTCCTCGTTGTACCACATTATGGAATTTAATAATGTAATGATTACGACCACTATGATTTTTATGAATATTTTGATGATAATAATTGTATTAAACTACTACAACATCCATCTCATTAATAAACGTTTAAACGGGTCGAGCAACGAAATAATGTATTATATGGTCATATAGGTACTGATCTGTGGATTTCTTGATTTTTTTCGCATTAAAATTTGTAATACATAATATTATCTTTATTGAATTACAATTAATACTCGAGGTCTAACCAAAAACTGTAATAATTGGGTTATTAGATTTTTTTATCATAAATGAACGAAATTTATTTATTGGTTTTACAATTATAAGATGTATTGTTGTTTTTTTTTTTGTTTGTCCATTATTACTTTTTTGGGTAGAAAGAGTGAGCTAAAATTTTAATTTTAAAACAATATATAATAGCCTCTTCAGACACTATACTGTATACATTATAAGAAGTAGAGTTCTCCCCTCTATAGATTGGATTTTGGCAGATGATTCCTACTTTTAAGTGGTAATTTCTGCAGTAGTTTTCAAAAAAGTTTTTTTTAAAAATCACCGATATATGTTGATCATATAACAATTAATTGCAAGGAGTGGTCATAATATTGATTTGATGTACGTCGCTTTCTTGTTGTACAAATAAATTTCATACTGAACGCTCTTGTTTTTTTAAATAATTTAAAGTTAAAATAACAAGTTTATGACGATAATTTTTAGTAAATGTTTATAAAGTTTTAATTGATCAATATTTGACTTAATGCTGATCTTTCCTTTTGAAAATGACTTTATTTATCTTATTTTTGTTCCCGTTGAATAACAATATCTAAAAATGGTTTAACTTAACTTTGTAAAATAAAAAATAATACAATATACGGAAATCAGAATACAATTAAAATATAAAATAATATTATAATAATGCTCATATATGTATTTAAATGACTGTATATGTTAGCGTTAAAGTATTTAATGGCAATATTTCATGAAATACCTAGCTATTACATACATTAACCAAATCAATGCGATAAAACATATAATATTAAATTTAACTAGGTATTTTATGAATCTCCCGTGATTGCTCAGTTATAGTTTATATATTAGATTTCGTTAAGATAAGGCGAGATAACGTCAATAATAAGTGACGGTCAAATCTAACCCAACGTTCCGATAAATTTATTATTTCGTTGTGGTAGAACATATAATATGTTTGTTTCTCAACCAGTTGTTTGCAGTACACCATAGTTACATTTAACGCATTATACAGCTGTATTACCTACACGTGTTTTAATTTTTTTTTTAATTCGAAATTATATTCAATATGGATGAAACAATGATTCTTATGAAACAACAATTTTACGAATCAATTGAAAAACGTGAGTACAAAAATAATAGTGCTATTTTATCTAGTGAAAAATATTTAAATTTGATATCTGACGTCAAAAATATGAAAATTAAAAAAACTCAAACCCGTGATTATTGGCTTGCGAAACATTACGATTTAATAACAATAAATGGCGTTGAAACATTAATTTACCCATTTAATGAAAACAATCCTAATTTCAAAATATACGTTATGATAGACGATATGTTTGACATTTTAAACAGTGTTCATAAGTCAATTGGACACGGAAGAAGGGACCGAATGTTATTTGAACTTAATAAAAAATATAAAAATATTACCCAAGCTGATGTGAAGTTGTATTTAAATTTGTGTATTCCATGTCAACAGAAAAAAAAATCACAAAAAAAAGGTATTGTAGTCAAACCAATGGTTTTTAACGATTTTAATAGTCGCTGTCAAATTGATCTTATAGATTTTCAATCACAACCTGATAGAGATTTTAAATTTATATGTGTCTATCAAGATCATTTAACAAAATTTTGTATTTTAAAACCTTTAACTTCAAAACGAGCAGAACAAGTCGCATGTGTGTTATTAGATATTTTTTGTTTATTTGGTGCGCCCGCTTCTCTTCAATCTGACAATGGCAGGGAATTTTGACTATTATGACTATAAGATAGATCCAAAACCAATCTTGTATAAAATATTTTTTTTAAATGTTTATTCATTTTTATGATTTATTAGATTTTTTTAGAATAATTTATAATATCAATTAATATTAATAATATTTGTTTATCCACTTTAACTAGTTATCAATTTAAAATGTAAACACTTTAACGATTCATTATCTGTAATTCTATAATATAACTAGTTATTTTATGCATTTTCTAGATAAAGTCTTTATATAATTTGAATGTAAACACTTTAACTAGAATGTTACGTTAAATTATAAAATAACTGGTTTAATACTTTAACGGTAACATATATAATTTAATTTGTGTTATAGATTATGGTAATATGATTAATTAACGATAACTGTTTGGTAAAACAATTTGTGTTTACTGTATGATAAATAGATGCTAATAATATACGAGGTACAAATTTTCGTACAAAATAAATATACATCAAATATACGTGGATATTGTTACAATGTCTATGAATAAAAAAAAACTTTTATTTTTCAATTAGTGTTATGGTAAATAAAATTGTATTGAGTTGCAGTTTTTAAATTCAGAGGTGGAGCGAATGAACGAATTGTATTTAACAATGATGTGTGTTTGTTTTTTCTGTCTGTCAGTAGCATTTAAGGTGGGTAGTAAAATAATTGCTTTGATTTTCGACATCAGCATTTTTTCTGATAGAAAATTGAATGTAGTTGGTACTTTTGAGAAGTCAAAATTGAAAATTCTAAGTAGTTTTAGAAAGCGTCAAGAAAAACAAAAAAAAGTGGTATAATTTTTAAACAAAACGTATTATTGAAAAAATTAATTTTATTTTTTTGGTGTGACTCAAAAACTAATAACCGTAGATCCTTGACATTTTTATATTAGCATTGTCCATAAATGGTTTTAAAAATTTTAAAAAATCATTTTTCAATTCATATTGAGCAAGTTATAGCCTTGAAAAATTGTTCTTATTTTGTAAATTTTTATAAAGTTATTCTCGATAAAAACTTTTTTACTATGTAAAAAACTTGAAAATTTAATAGAAGGTTCCTTATAAGTTTCATTAATGGAAGTTCAGAAATATTAAAGATACATAGGCACGGTTATATTTTATATGCATTTTATGTTCAAATTTTCATCAAAATTTTGAAAATTGTAAAAACTATTTATAAGTTAAAAATCAATTTTCCTTTTATACCTAACATTAGATAATATGTTGATAGAAGATTCCCCACAAATAATATATAATGAGCGTTTCAACTTATCTTTTTTTCAATATTTAATATTTAGTGGTAAATTATCGAATTTTCATTAAACATTTTTTAAACTCAACCTCTCATCGGCTGTTACTCGTTTGTAGTGGTTTGTGGTATTAAATTGAAAACAATGTAATAAATCATTAAATTCGAAAATCAGCTTTAAACAGCGCTTACAGCTGTCATTTCTTAAAAACCATACTTGCTTGAATTATTCCAGCATTTTTCGACGGGATCGGTAGTTTTTCTTTGCATGAAAATAACCTATTGATAAAATTTAAATTTACCTTTTCAAAGTACCATCTAGACTCGATTTCCAAACTACAGAGGCGATACTTTAAGAACTTTTTGGACACTACTTTTAGTTTAAAAAGTTTTCACAGCAAAACAAATTTAAAAGTATATGTTTTACAATACTTTTCTTGCCCTACTCACATCTATATCCTCATTGGGTTCTCAAAATATTAATATTACAACAATATTATTTGAGGTAAAGTTATGTATAATAAATCATCAATAAAAAAACTATTTCTTACTACCTACCTATTTAATAACTTATATATTTTGCATTTGTATAATATAATAATAAGTAAACATCGTAAGTTGTAACTATTTTACTGTATATTGTACTTGATTTATATAGTTCTATTTTTCATCATTGTATCACGTTATTCGTATTATTTTAAAACTATTTCAGAGATAAAAATATGTATTTATTCATATTTCCTGCGGTGGAAAAAGAATAGTGTTCCTTTGGTGGAAAAGAGAATCTAATATTATTATCTAGTCTGGTGGAAAAGGGATAAGGTTTATTCTGTCAAAAAAGAGAGCGTTCTTCAATGTTTGTCACAAAATAAATAAAATAAACAGTAGAATTTTGTACATAAAAAAATATGCTCATTTTATAGTTTATTTTGTTCAATGAACAATATGCGTAGTATAAAATATATAGGCATCGTGATATTGTTATTTACAAAAGGTCATAATAAACGTATATCTAGATAGATATGGTTATTGATTCTTATTATTATTTCAAAAATATTTCTTCAAATCAATTAACATTTTTATGAAGTATAAAATAAAAGAAAACTGGTATATAAATATTATAACAATATATTATTTTTTCATATTTCCTTTTCAACGAAATCTGTTTTACTAGAGCTTGTTGAATGTAGTTGTCTACATGTAAGTACCTGTAGCTAATGTATTATTTATACTGTGTAAAAAGAAGTCTCTATAATATGGTTTTACTTCAAAGTTCAAACTATATTTATCGTGTCAGAAAATAAAAATAATTGCCATTCAAATTTAAAATATTTCGCTATACACTCATAGAATATTATATTTAAATTATTAATTACTTTTGGCGTTGTATACCTTTTTATTTTATAGATTATCATATTTTTTTCGTAACCTCTTTATCGCACGCTCAAAGCCGACCCATATTTCACCTTATGCATACTTATTCAAAACTAATGACAATATTTGTGAATATATTTATACAAAACTATTTGTCTTATACAAGACAAAAAGTGGAATCGATGACAATTCGCTGGCTGCTTAGCATGCGTCTCAACTATTTCTGCTACTGTAGTGCTATACTACCAATTTGCTATTTATCGCAATGGCTGCATTATAAGTTATAGGCATATAATATTCTATATTTATTGTAATTTTTTGATTTCGGACTTTTCACAGGTTCGGCGACATGGTGGCCTTGCAGAAGAACAACACGCTGAACGACAAACTCGAGTACGTGGCGTTCACGTTGATATTCATTCTGTTCGGGCTGGCAGTCGTGGCAGCGTCGCTCGACCTATTGGTGCTCAGGTTTGTCACGATGAACACCGAGGACGAGAGACGGGATGAGGCTGAGGCGTTACAAGTAATGTTAAACGATAATTTATTCATAATAACCGTTACAATAAAAAAAAAAAAAATTAAACAATAATCATCAGCAAATGGCGAGTGTCGTGCGCGCAAAAAAAAAAACGCAATAAATTCCATTTCCCGGTAAAAAACGCATACACACATAAGTGCATGTCATATGACGTTGATGTGGAATTTTTTAATAACGTTAAATATAATATGATATAGGTATTGCGGGGTGCCGGGGTTGAACGGAGTCACGGGGAATGTCCCGCTTAATTTTGGTTAAAGGCATTTAAGAGACACGGAAAAACCTTCGAAATCGTATTTACGAAAACAAACGATTGACCAGTAAAAATGAGTGTCCGACATAAAAAAAATATCGTCGGCCCCGTTTGGAAAAGTCCGCAATAACCTGCGTACCGGGTTTGAGATTTATTTAATCTAACTCTCGTAACCGATGTTTCGAATATATAAGGTACCTATACCACTACGGGACGGACGATCACGACAACGATGGGTAGTGGAACGTTTCGAATATGTGCCAAACAAATATAATATAATACAGCGTAGACGCATGTCCCATAGCAGAGTAGTATACAATATACATATATGTTTAAATATAATAAAATTATTTACATACGGACAGATTTCCGTTTGTTTTCATCCGATTTTGTTGTTTACGCGTATGTTTGTATTCGTTTCAAATACCTCGGGCAAGGCAGGTAGAACAAATACTGTGGGGAAAAAAAACACAATGCAATAATAAAATCCGTGTACCAGACATGCGGTACCTATAGCTATCGTACGTCGATGAGGGGTGGAAAAATCCGGGAAAAAGCCACAACGCAGTGGGACTGTCATCGGATGGGGATGTGTTCAAGGCGGCAGTATACGATTATACAGAGTGGGCCGTGATATGTTATTGTTTTTCTGCACGTATTAGCAATATTATATGCACACCTATGATTGGTGTATCGCGGTCAATTATAACACCACAAAATGGTATAAATATTTATCATATATTTTATATTATTATTATTTTTATTACAATTTATATGTAAAAATGTTCGATGCCCGCGAGTTTTATGAAAGAATTTCGGTCAAGTATCTCGTCGCGTTGTAAGACAGTGTAAGTACAGTGTACACATTGAGTTGCTAGAGAGGGGAATACAGTATGACGCATAGTATATTATGTGGTATAAAATATAATTTTAGAATGTTCAAATTTACCACCAGAAAAATTCAAATTGCAATAAAGTAAAATTTTAAGAATTAGTAACTATTGAAACATAAATTGTTAAATCTAGTTATTGGTGTAGCCGTAACCTTCCTGTGATAGGTATACTTAATAATGAATAAATATTGTATTTTTATGGTTAATAATCGATTCGACAAGGTGTTAACACATAATACAATAAAACAATATTTATTATATGTCTTATATAATATAATTGTATCATAAATGTATCAATAGTTCGTCAAATAACCATATAAAAATTCAATTTTTCCAAATCTATTAATATTTACTAAGCATTTTATTGACTTTATTGAAGAATAATGAATTTATGAAAAATTATCTTAAGGTATTTTTTATAGATAATACACTTAAGCTCTACGCACATTATAAGGTCTTGTAAATGTTTTTGTAAATGCTTTAGTTTTTAATGTAATTTAACAAAAAATAGTTCAAAAGTAAGGACCCCTCAGTGTAGGTATATACCAGGGATGGGCAACTCAATGCTACTAGAGGGCCAATTTTGAATGTGCGAAAATCTAGGGGGCCAGAGAACATAGGAAGCAAAAAAAAAAACCTAATGTTAACTAGGTATACCTCTATAAATAATATAATGTTATTTACATTGAATAGTTCAATACTAGATAAGAATTTATACCTATGTTTTACGATAAACATATTATATTGTATCGATTTTAATAATTTTATAAATATAATAAAATAAAATACAGAAAAATCTTGACATTTTATATTTTTATAAACTAAATTGAAATGTAGCACGGGCCAGTGAAAAATGGTACGCAGGCCGCCAATTTCCCATCCCTGGTATATACAATATAACACATACGATATACGCAGTATACATACATAGTGTATAGGCACTATATATGATTATGGTCGGTGGAAAAAGTTTAATATACAACAGCCTGGCTTTTGTTGCTCCTCTCCTTCCTCCCACTCTCGATCCTGATCCTGATGTCAATTCTATCTATATATATATATATACACACACACGCACTTTTTTAAAGTTGTCAACATCGCAGAATTTCACTTGACGTGACGCTCTTATAGTCCCCATACATGTATAATATACTATACCATACTGAAATTCTGATCCTATTTGTTCCTCGACGTCGACATCCTCGTTATTGTTCACACAATATATATTATATTATACGAATAAAATATATATACGTTCGAACGATAAAGCTTAGAACACTTTCAATTATTTTTTTTCCCTAAAAAAAATATCGTTTTAATTATAAAATATGTGAGCGAAAACGGTCGACGCCCACTCGCCTTCCGTTTATTTCATAATATCGTACACTCGTTATATTTCAATATACAATAACCTATACGACACACGAGAACAGAACACAAATATATTATATTATACACATTCGCATGGATTGATAGGTGGACGGGTGTGTGTGTTTGCATATAATATTATTATAACAATAATATAATATTATATATGCAAAAAATGTGTGTGTGTGTACGAACAATGTACGAGCCAGTGATAATATATAGATTGCGTGTTGCTCCGCAATCCATATTTTACCGTGTTGGGTTATTATTATCATTATTTTAAAATGTTTCGCTGCAGTACTGATGCGATGTATATATTATAATAAAACGAATTCTACGGTATCGTCAAAAACAATATATTATATTTTATGCGTATAATTTTTAAGAAAATATTCAGAGGCAACATTATGATATACGCAACACTGCCACAACATGTATTATATTCCTATGCAAATATCGTTTTATATTGTATACAGGCAATTATATTTTGATTGAAAATCAAAGTTTTTCTTGCGCTGCAGTGGCACATTGTTATTACACTGTGTAAGACGACGCAAAATTTAACTTTTAAAAAACTTTCCAATGTTGTTTCATTGTTTGTGCCTCCGAGGGATTAAAATAATATAATTACTGAAATTGTGAGGTTTCAAACCGTTACCGCGGCCGATGACTTGGAAAAAAGCGTACAACGCTGACAGTAATAAAATATTATAAAAAAAAAACTTTTACTACACACACACAGCTGAGTCGGCTGTGGTAGCGAAGCGTCTTAGAACACTCGAATTATTATTAAATAGTAATAACAATAATAAACGCCATGAGTGAAATTATTATAAAAAGTTTTATCGAACAATAATATTTTGGCAGTCTTTTTTGTACTGGATTCCAATGCATCGTATATACGTTGAAAAATGATGATTATATTTAAAATTAACAAACGATTTGTATTAAAACTAATGCGGTAAAATGGATTATAAATTAGTTATGTCGAACCATTCCGATGCAACAATACATTTTGTAGACACTATATGATAACGATTCCAAGTTTGGCTCGTATAAATTGTTTCATCCGTTGTCGCCGTCGACATAATGTTGATTGCAACACCTTTATAATGCATCATAATAATATGATATTAAATACATATCGGCACATACAAGTGTATGATATATAGGGTAGGTGCCTGTATATGTCATACGGGTGTAAATAACGATTGAACGCGTAAAATTAATTACACTCCGACCATTTAAACTAATTAAGAAATTGCAGTGTTCTCGTTCAAAATAAATAAATTGCGATAGAATATAATATATATGTATGGCTTATGCTAATCTCGTTTGCGCCGATATACTCTATATTATAATACAATAGAGCTGCAGCTGTTAAACAATAATGTCATTTGACACGCGCACACAAGGATACCGGGTTTTATATTATTATAATACTATCGTGCCAGCCCAACCCATGCGTGGCAGTGAAAATAATTGACAATCCCCGATGAAAAATTATTCATTGTGGCGCGCATTATTATACCTACCTATTATACTGTTAAATGTAAAAAATCTATGTGCGAGCACAGCATAGCCAGACAATTTCAAAAATGTATGACCAGCGCAGTAAATCGAAAACAGCTCCCTATGGTTGTTATTATTATTATTATTATTATTACTATTATTGTTATTATTATTATTGGCGGAGGCAGATTCGATTTGTGCGCGGGGGGTGACCGCAGGTCGAAGCGCCGCTGACATAATTCGAACAAAAGGTTAGATACAAATTACATTTCAAACGCATATTATCCTACGTATACACAAGGACACACACGGACACACGGACATTTCTCGTTTTAATTACAAAAAAAAAAAATGTATACATAAAATATGTACACTCGTGTCGTATAATATGCGTGTAAAAAATACAAAAAAAAAAAATTCTATCCAATGTACGCGAGCGAACGACGAGCGTGACACTATGAAAAGGGTTCCTGTATACGTTAAATGCGTACGTGCGATATTATATTCACTTGACTGGTTTTTAGTACCACGTGCGTGGTTTTTGATATTTTATTTATATCATCGACGGGTCGTCCCGTCAAGAAAAATCTGCCCGGGCAATTTCGCTATTATTTAACTGCTGCACGAATCTATATATAATAGTGCGACCGTTTCTCTCGAACACTGCACACTAAACATATTTTTATAATAGGCCGTTTCGCCCTGTCCGAATATATTATTATTATTATTATTATTATTATTATTATTATTGTTATATCGTTATACACTTACACCGCGTCGTTATATTCGCACTATTACGATCGTAATGTCGTTAGAATAACAGCATGGTTTATATGGCGCTAACCTGCTGGCAAGTCTTTCTATAGATATTCATATTTCGTAGAAATTATTTCGCGGGTTCTCGCCTAGGCCTTGGCGATTTTCTCCCAAAAATGAGATAGGTACCTGCTATGTTCCTCTATACTGTAAGTGAAACATTTTCCTCCATGATATCGAAGTAAGAACTTTTCATCCTCTTATTAATTTAAATATAACTATCGTTTTCATATTCTGATCAGGAATATTAATATTGTATGTACCTACAAACATTAAGTATGAAATAAATTAAAATTAAAAATCATTGTAATTTAAATATAATATTATAGTAAAATATTTAAATATGTATGTGTCTAGAATTAAGTTTAATTAAGAACTATAGTAAATTTAAATTTAAAAAAAGTAGGTCAGCGCATTTCGGTGGTGGATGTTTGTCCATCGTCCCTTTGGGCCTCGGATAGGATAGTGTAATTTTACTGTATTCGATTTGAATGCAATGATTGCATTCGATAAAAAACGATTCTGAGCGGACGAGGGAATCTTTTTTATTTAATTTTATTCGTTTCTATGGTGATATACAAAGCGTTTTTAGAACCATAGGCGTGCGCACGGGGGATGCCGGGTATGCCATGGCATCCCCTGCGGAGGTCATCTTTATCATAGTTTATGGTTGTAAATATTTTGATCAAAATTTAAAACATTTTGGTTTTTGACCAAAATATTTTTATTTTTACTTACAAAAATGTTTAGAGTTTAAATGATATCTAATATCAATTAGATTGCGAATGATGCTCATATTTTCTATAGATAATAGCTGATAGTAGATACCATAACCATGATGTTGGCATAATAGCTTGATTATGTGAATTATTATTTTTACATTATCTTAAATCGTGTTCACAAACGACCACGGTTACCACGGTCCGCGATATAGGCATATACATGATAAAATAATGTTCTTTTATCATGGGCATATATTTAATCATATCTCATATTCTCATTGTCACTATTAACATTATCAACATTCTCATCATGACATTACACCACAGAATTTTATAAAAAAAACGTTATTCTGTCATTATTCTAACACACAATAATCATGGCAGCTAAAAGTAAAAAATTGAAAACTTTGCATGAGTTTTTTATGCCAAACACATCAAAACGAAATTCCGGTAAGTTTATATTAATTATATTAGTACTTTAATATAATATAATCCACATATCCACAGTCTATACATATTATGTAAGCTGTTTTATTTAACTTATGAATTAATAATATTCATTTTATTAATTTAGGTGACAATGATCTAGATGATCCAGTAACATTAGAACAGTGTAGTCAAACAGTTGTAGAATCCGAAAAAATTACTGTACATGAGCTGTTAGGTATTTATTTACAATTATTTTAATAATGTATTACCTAATGTTTATGTTCAGTTCTAGACTGTATTTATAGATGCATTGTCTCTAGTTAAATATTTAATTTATAACTTATAATATATTATGTAATATGTATATCCTAATTCCTAATGATTTTGTTTCATAAATGTCTTATATTGTGAAATACCCTGTGGCCTGTATGGCTGTATATTAACATATTAGTTAGTAGTAACTTAGTACCTGTCTATTGTCTAATATGTATTTATTTAATAACATTGATGTTAAATGTTGTAATTAAATATTTTGTATATAACTTAAAAAAATTGTGTTGTTTATTTTTTTTGTGTTGCTCTGTAAGAGTTAATATAATAAATAAATTATAGTTTATAAGGTATCTATTATTTAATCAGTGAAATTGCAAGACATACATTTTTTTTTGTAGGTGAGTAATTTTTACGCTTGAGTTTTAATATGACTTTAACCTGACATATTTTTGCTTATAGTAGGTAAGTTTTATTTGAACTTTTAACAAAGTTTAAAAGTTTTAATAATGTTAAACTTTTTTTGCATTTATCATGATGCATTTCAAATTTCAATATCATTACCTAACATAGTAACATGTACATATTTATCAAAATGAAATAAAGTAAACATTTTTATAAGTACCTAGTACCTACCTATTTGTGTTGCTGTCTTTTATTTAGCATAGTATATTTGACAAGGATGTTGCATGATTGTATTATATTAGGTACATATAAATTAACAAGTATTTTACTTTTCATCTTTTTCTATTTTAATATAATAATACAGTATTCTGTATCTTTAAATAATTATTAGACTCAGTATGTGACCATTATGATTGTGACCCTGAAGATCCAGCGAATACAGATAATACAGCACCAACTTATCGATTAGAGCGAAAACAGAGAATACATAAAGGGCCATTCCAGCCAAAATTAAAAATGTATCCCAGGACACAATTCGGTAATAGAGCTCGAAGTTTCCAAAGCGCCTGGTATGATGATTTTAGCTGGCTAGAATATAGTTTGAAACTTGATAGAGCATTTTGTTTTGTGTGCCGAATGTTTAACACAGCTTCTGGGTTAAATGTTGGGCAGATAGATTTAGCTTTTACAAAAAAAGGTTTTCAAAATTGGAGTTCTGCTACTACAAAATTTAAAAAACACCAAAATTCAAAAACCCATAATTTCACCATGACAGCGTATCACAATTTTTTGAGTTCAAAACCAATTGACGTCACCTTGGATGAATCTAGAGAGCTGGCCATAAGTGAAAGAGAAAAACAGAGGTTATACAATCGAAGCATCCTGCATAGATTGATAGACATAACATTGTGTTTAGCTAAAAGTGGCAAACCATTTCGTGGACACTTTGAAAATGATTCCCATGTGTGTAAAGGTTTATTTTTAGATATTGTGGACATATTGAAAAAATATGATTCAACATTACAAACACATTTACAAAAAGGGCCACAAAATGCCAAGTATATAAGCAATCATATACAAAATGATTTATTGGCTTCTATTAATAATGTAATGAAACGTTGTATTGAAAAAAAAGTAAGTAACCGTCTTGTTACGATAATGGCTGATGAGACTAGCGATGTGGGACATCACGAACAGATGTCTGTGGTTATACGCTACTTTGATGACGAAGCATGTAAACCTGTTGAACAGTTTATTGGCATCCAACGTTTGACTGCAGTAGATGCCAATACTATATTTAATAGTTTATCAAACAAAATTGCTCAGTTTAATATTAATTGGAAATCAGTCATAGCTGTATGTTTTGATGGAGCCTCAGCTATGTCTGGAAAATTTAACAGTGTACAGGCCAAAGTCAAGGAAATTAATCCATGCGCATTGTATGTTCACTGTTATGGCCATTGCTTAAATTTAACCTTGGTTGATAGCTTAGGGAATAAGAACCGGATTATATTTGATTTTTTTGGCTGTGTTCAACTTATATACAGTTTCATTGAAGGAAGTCCAACGAGGCACGCTGTTTTTGAAAAAATTGTTCAAGAAACAAATTCTAAATTGAAAACTCTTAAGACGCTTTCAACAACCAGATGGGCATGTCGTGCTGAGGCTGTCACAGCTGTTGAAAATAACTATTCATCTGTTATTCAGTGTCTTCAAGAAATTGCCAATAACACTAAATATTCAGAGGTAAGAGCAAAAGCTAATGGTATTCTTTATCAAATGAAGAGTTTCAATTTTATTTTTGCACTTTATATGTTGAAACCTATTTTAATTCAAATTCAAATTGTCAGTGCTCAGTTACAAGCTCCCAACTTGGATTTATTGGGAGCAGTATCTATTGTTAATGCTTTAAAAAAATCTTTAGGTGAGTTAAGAAACAACGATGATAAATATTCTACACTTTATGATAATGTTCTTAAAGTTTGTAGTGAATTTGAAATTGATATACCATGTGTCAAAAATAGAAAGGTTTCTACAAAAATAGAAAATAACAAAACACAGCATACACACATAGATAAAAAAAGTGAAATGAAATACTGTGTATTCTTTACTGTGTTAGATGATATGTGCAACGGTCTTGAAAATCGTTTCAACCAGGAAACTTTAAATATTATTAGTTCAATAGGCCGCTTAATACAACTGAAAGCTGAACAGTTTGATATTGATTTGCTATCTCAAACATTTTCACTCAATAATGATGAATTAGAAGGCGAGCAAAGTCTTCTACGTTCCATGCCAGATTTTATACCAGGCACATCAACTAAAACAATTTATCAATGGTTGGAAAACTTATCAACAAGTCAAAACTTTTTAAACATTCATAAGGCATTGAAACTTTTTGTAACAATTCCAGTTACCAGCTGCTCATGCGAAAGAGCTTTTTCTAAACTCAGTTTGGTAAAAACGAAATTAAGAAGCCGTATGAAGCAGGAGAGATTAGATGATATGATGATGATTTTCATTGAACAAGAATTAGCATCGCAGATAAATCCCGAAGATGTAATTGACGAGTTTAAGAATCTGCATCCTTTTGAGAGAAGATTAGAACTCTAATACTATTTAATTTCTTTATAAATATTGTTAAATATATAATTAAAAATAATAATTAAAAACTATGTTTTGTATATATATTTGTGATGATTCTGATTTTTGGATTCGATACATTATAAATCATGCTCTTTGACTATCACCTTTTTATTTATAATATACAGAGTTATTGGGGAGTGATTTTTTTTGTATTGGGTTAGGTACTTTTAAAAATATTGGCATCCCCTGCGAAAAAAGTCTGCGCACGCCTATGTTTAGAACAGCTTAAGAACGATTTATATAAATAGATAATTTATATAATTATAATTATAATTTATAATTAGGAAATATCATAAATATGAAAAAAAATTTAAAATAAAAGAAAAAGCTCATAAGTCGCTCAAATGTTTTGAAAATGTTACCATGTCTAGTTGAGGCTAATATAAGTAAACAACCCAAATTTCAAGTTTTAACGAATGTTTTACACCGAATTACAACAAAAAATTCCCAAAATTAAAATGTCTATAAATAGCTCAAAAATGGCTAGCATTTTCCGAACAACTTTAACTCGTAAAGAACGAATTCCAAAAAACAACAAAAAATATCTCTTGTCATTTTTCATTTGAAGCAATATTGCTGGTAGAAAACGTCGTCCGTAATTATTTAATATTATAAAATAGTGAAATCGTACGTTTTTCTCTTTTAACCGCTTTTATTTCGAGTAGCGTTTCGAAAATCGAAAAATGACCTCTTTAAAATACCAGCTCAAGAACATTACCTTTCAGAAAAGATGCTACACTTGATACTTTTGAGCCAGTTTAGAGGGAGAAAAACTGTTTACAGAATAAAAAAGAAAAAGAAATAAACATCATTGTAAAACCATTTCATTCCTCGCTCCGCTCAGAATCTAACAATATAGTAGGTATACAAATAGTTAAGTAGTAGCATTTTTTAAATATATAATATTAATGTGAGATTGTTATATAATATACTGATGTAAGTATGAATTTATACGAATCAAACACTTAATCTATATTTTACATAAAAAAAATGTGTAGCAAAAAATAGAAATTTTTAAATATTTTTGAGAAAAATGAGCATTGGAAGAACACTATACTTCATTTTTGGTGGAAAAGTGTCCCTCTCCTCACCTAGACCCCTATAATAGATGGTGTTGATTTCTATGTAATGTATATTATATCGTTCTATAGGTATTTCATATAAAACCGCAAACACATTATTTGTGACTTTAACACATCATCGCCTAATTCATATTCATCAATTATATTTTGATACAGATAATGATATTGAGTTGTACGAATATTTGAGTTCACAATACCAACGCATAGGTCAGTAAAACATGAACAAATTATTATGGACTGGATAATTTATTCAAATTGATATTAATACTTCTACATTTAAATCTAAAACGGATTTTCACTTAACTACTCAAAACAATTAAATTAAAATTCTTTCCGAGTATGTAGTAAATTCTGCTGTATAATAGTTGTAGTAGGAATTAGAAATCAACACGGGCCGTTTTTTAAGTCCAACCCGATAAGGTTCGTTCGTTAATTTTAAGGGCAACATCGACAAAAATTGACGATAAACCATTTTAAAATTATTATAAACTATGATGGACAAGTCAATAACAATGTATGTATATTGTATACCTATAATATTAGTACCGTTTAGAATTCTCGACAATCGTTTCCTGGGAAAACATATTATAGTTTCGCTATTTTACTTTGCTTGTACAATTAGACGTCAAATGTCTTATATAATTTTTGTTAAAATGTAATTGTAAAATTTACAATATACGTTTTATTTTTGACCCACCCGGTCCAACCATATCCAACCAGAAATATTTTTCTTGTGGCTCTGCTCGGTCCATTGCACTCAAATGGATGACGTATTAAATTTGGATTTAAAAATAAATCATTTATATACGATTAAAAACAATTCCAAGCAAAGACCGTCTTTTTGGTAACCATGGTTACCATTTGAATATTTTAATAATAATTTCAAAATTTTAACAAATGTTCGTATTTTTTTTTAGTTTCTCTCGATTATTTTAAGAAGTACTGAGAACTTTCCATTTTCACCTTTTAAAAGTACCAACTAAATCCAATTTTTCACAAGAAACCTCCATCGAAGTTAATAATCAGAGCATTTTTTTTACTAGAAAAAGTGTCTTTAGCACACAAAAAACATACATCATTGTAAAATCAATAGAACCTTACGCTCTACGAATCTAAAAATAGCGTTCCTCAAAATATAGTTATACAACAGTTCTCATAATTTTTGTTGGTATTTACAGTAGCTACCCAATTATAATAATTAATAATAATATATCAATTATGTATAACGATATAAATATTTAAAATATATCGTATATATAGTATCGATTTTGCTATAAGTAGATCTTTTACGTTTATCCATGTATTCATAACTAATAAAGCTTGAGAATAAATTATCTACAAGGCGTATAAAAATGCAAATAATAAATGTACAATTCCAGACATAAAACAAGTTGAAATTTGTCGTTTAGATATTATATTAATATTGTAAATGATCTTTATTATAAATAAAGTATAGCATAAATTACACTGACCCGGAATGAACTAGTAAAATATACATTTTAATCCCTTAGATATAATATTTGTAAGAGAATACTGAATAATAAATATGGTACTATACTGTCTACTGGTACTGCAGCGCTGGTAAGTTTGGTTTATGTGTATAGTACTATCAACTACATGTTATGATTTATAACTAAAAACATATCTAAATCAAATTAATGTTGGTTAATGGTCTCAAAATGATAACAGTACTGCAAGTGTATACCGAATAACTTAATAATCTTGACAACCTTTACAACGTCTATAATGTTTCGCATGATTATTTTCAACGACCCATCGAGGGAAACAATAACGTAGTTTCGACTGAACGCATTTCGTAAATAAATTCATTTTTTCTCCTGAAATAATATATTTATTTTCATTCTTTATAGCCGAATAAAACATACTAGTTTCCAACACAGATACGTACACAATGTAACTGGTTTACGACTTATTAGTTTTAATCTCGAGTATTATATATGTTTTAAAACCATGATATATTTCATATATTTATTCAAATATTCCGACTACATATTATTATACATTTATACCTTACCTTTACCTAACTTAACATCATAGACTTTAAGTACAAGGCTGAGGGTTAAACGACACTCTAATGCAGACCCTAAATTATATTTATTATACTGAACACTTGTATAATACATTATACATCACAGATTACTATATACAAACGAAAATTACATGATGATTATTATTGACTTACAGGTATATAATTTCTATGATTTTTTTTAGGAAAAGTTAGTGCACCAAATATAGTTGGTTAATAATAATGTTTAGTTTCAATAAGTTTCATCTTCGACTCCTTACACTAAGCGCGTATAGTTTGAAGTGATAATTTAACTAAATTATGGAGAGTCGATGATTGGTTATTTGAAATTACCTTCAATGACTATTACTTTTAGTTCATAATATTATATTATCTATTAAAAAAAATGTATAATAACTATTCAATTACAATTCCTATGCCATTTAAAATATTTTTAGTATAAACTGATTTTTTTTTAATCTCAGAAGTTTCAATACATTTACAAAATATTATAACTGAATTTCATATAGATATTATAAGGTTACCTATATTGATAAATTATGACCTATATGTATGTATGTATATATATTATATATTATATATTATATACGTATACTTGTGAATAAATATTTCTTAGGTACTCTATTTATATTGAGGACACTTAACACTAATATTGTTTTCACGCTTGGTTACAAAAATTTAAAACTTTAACGAATTTTTAAATATTTGAATAATAATTTCGACCGGGAAACAATCCTGGAACCCATATCTTAGACATTTCAGGCCAATTCGAAGCTAGATATTGAAATATAACATTCGGGGTACATGTCTTCCGAACATATTCATACACTTATATTTGTACTATATTATTATTTTTTATCGTCATAATTTCCGAGATGAACGGAAACCGGACCAACATATTTTGGGGCGGGAATGGCTTTTGAAATAATGAGTGACCATTATATTATGTATCGCGTGTGTAACGACAGCGTATTGATTTCCGTTTCGCAAAAACCGCATCACGGTCGTCGTCGGTCCTGCCGAAACGAGCTGATTTCTCCCAAACATTTTATTTCTACCAGCCGATAACAATCATGCCCGGCCAGACCAAATGGCGGCGCGCCACTATATTATTATTACGACATTACATTATCTATTCTCCGCATTTTCGAATCCTCTGAGCGAGCGGGCGTTTCCCGTTTCACGTGACACCCGCGAGAGGTCGATAATATTAAAATTAATATTATACACACGCACGTGAATGTGTGACGTGTGCATGGATGTATATATGTATTATTCTAATTTATATGTTATACGATTTACCTAATTGCGATGTACCAGACACCTATTTAATATGTCCCGCTGTACAGGGTGATTATTTTACTTCGAACCGGCTGATGATATCCTAGGAAAGTTTCAAGTTACCTCTATGGTTTTTCGATGGCTTATAGACTTGCGTACGAATATGAAATGTAGTGCCCCAAGTGCAGGCACCGTGTGGGAGAATTTTCATAATATTGAGACGTGGAGATATTGAATTTTCTATGAGTGATCATATTGATACGTATTTTGGTGACAGTGGTGAGCATTTTTTGTCAGACGTAATAGTGGTAATACCTAGAATATTGCTATCGCGAAAGTTACTATTACTTAGCTAGTGATCGCCGATTATAATGTTTATCAGGTATGGGTTATCAGTTCAGTTCCCATGCAATGGTTCCAACACGAAAAAAAAGGTATGCGTTACCAGGTGAAAATTATACATTGAGATTTTTCAGGAAAGAATGCCAACCAGATGTTTGAACGATTTTGTAAGGTTATTAATGGCACGCTGTAATTGAGTTTGGACTGTTATATTATGCTTTGGCTGCTATGCTACTAAGGTTGAAGTCATCAGTGTACAAAGTAGATTAAACAGGCGAAGCGATGTTCTTAATTATTATGCTAATATGTTACTATACTTACTATAATATAATATAACGATATATATTTTGTCTTTTAAATTTCACACTTGTTATAACTATATACCTACTCTATTTTATGTTAAGATAATACTCTCTATAACTCCATTAAAACCAATAGCTTAAAGGCGTTCATAACTTTAATTATTAACGAATGTACTGAATATTCCATATTATTTATACATTTGTAACAATAAATTAATATCTTTTTTAAATTAAATTTAAAATAATTTGCTGTGTAATGTTTATGGCAATAATAAATAAAGGAACTGGAATTATTTAACCCTGTGGGAGTCAGTTTATCTACGACAAACGTTCTTATAAGGATAGTCGTATGCTATTAATACATCAAGACCATCGAAAGATTGACTCGAGAAATTTATTCGTGGAAAAATTATTTTATACGTCTGTGTATTTATTTTATAAGCTCTTATAACTTATAAGTACCCATCTGTATTTTTGCGAAACCTCCATTGTTTGAGATAAAAGTAATGAGTTTTCTCTAGCCTCTATAGGAACCATGTTAGACGTAGATGAAAATTTTTTTCCGATAGGTTAAAAAATTATGTATTCGAGAGCGAGATGATAGGGTAGTATATTTTGTGAATCTCTTCAGAGTAGATTAGACAGGTCAAAGGTATTTAAGAATATTTATTATTTTTCAAGAAATCTGGAATATAATAATTGTTGTTAGAATTTTCTTCAAAGCATTCACCGAGTATTTGTGCTACCGTAGATGAATTCGTGATTAATGATGATGTAGCATTACGTGTAAGTGATTGATGAATGTTATTATCTTTTTTTCGTTCTTGTACCTAATGAACAAATTTTGTTTCACATTATCGTATAAGGGTTGACTTGAGCTCGGATATTCGATGTTAAGTTTTGCAAAGATACGGTTTATCCGCTTTTGACAAAAAATATTGTATTTAATTAATATATGGATATTTTGTTTTGATAGGGAGTTTGTATTTGGAACGTTTTGTGTCTATGTGTTTATTTTACTTGTTTATATCATATAGCTGCGGTTGTTTTGCATCGTAAATTTTAAGCGTTATCTGAATTTGTACGGACGCAGGTAAGTCATTAATCTCGTTATCTACAATGTCGGTGGAGTCACTGAATCAGTGGTGTTGGAGATTCTAACATCATTGTGTTTACCATTTTCGTTTTTTTCTTTGACGAGTTGGTAAGTTTTTCCTTAAAAAATTTAGAGTCAGTGGGCGGATCGATCCTTATTTCGAGTATGAAAATGTAATAAATAAAGTATAGGTGAAACATGGAGTATAGACGAAATAATAATAGCCATTCTGGTGTTCATATTAACAGATCACGTTATTATATGTAGTATTACAGTTGTATGGTATTGGAAGGTAGGTACATATACGAGGCGTGGGATACGATAAACGTGCTACTCGGTTGAGGTTGTACACGTAACTGTTATTATGAGTATAATATTATAATATATTAGTTAGGTGCATTTATGCGATTAGCGC
Organism: Metopolophium dirhodum; assembly: GCF_019925205.1. Classification (NCBI taxonomy): domain Eukaryota; kingdom Metazoa; phylum Arthropoda; class Insecta; order Hemiptera; family Aphididae; genus Metopolophium; species Metopolophium dirhodum. Next base: position 11,851,140 of record NC_083568.1, read on the forward strand.
GTTTAGCATAATGAAACGAAAAATCGATTTCGCGACTCCATTGAGAAAGACACGCTCTCGTGCAGTACGACAACTCCGCAATACACAATATTATATAATAATATAATACGATAATAATAACAACAATATTACGTAACGGTAGTAGGTACATGGAATACATATAGGTGGCATTATATTATGACTTTGTCGCGATTTCGTATGTACAATGTACATTATATACTTTGTACATATATATATATATATATTATATACACGACGGTGTACCACGCTTACTCCCACGTAATTATAATAATAATAATAATGTAATATAATACTGCTCGTCGACGTCAAACGCTGTAAATAAGTCATTGTCACCGATATGATATCTATTCATGTTTTATATAATATTATACAATAAGGTACTACTACAATAACAACGTCTAATTCGCAAAAGCAATTGTGCGACAATGTGGGCTAGCCTGCCGTGGATTATAGTGTAGCTATATATACGAATATGACGAGTACAATAATACATATTATGAAGTCTAAAGTCGTTATGTATAACGGAATATCATAGTATACAAAACCAAATCCGATAATATCTGCAAAGTTTCCTGCATATTGTACAGTCTAAATAAAACAAGAAAAAAACTATTTCGAACTCATAATTCTATAGACAAGCAATTTTATTTTTGACCTATAGGTATAATACTATGCACCTATGTAAATCTTGTATACTTATATTTTATATTTTATATTTATATTTTTATATATTTGTTCATATGATATTCACTTAAAAGTACCTATAGACACACTATGGGTGATGAAGCACTGGGAACGCGTAATGTCAAAAACTACTAGATGAGCGACGATCGTCACACTCAACTAGATTTATGGGTATATTACTCTCATTGTCAGATGTCCCGCCCGAAAAGCATCGTATGATAACGAGATGTGGATATGGCTATAATATATTATACCTTTATACCGTACCTATAATAAGTAGATGGCTACCTATATGTACGGATATATAACGAGTACAATATTATAATACATACTAAAGTCTAAAGTCGTTATGTATAACGCAATATTATATAGTATACAAAACTAAATCCGATAATATCTGCAAAGTTTCCATATTGTACAGGCTAAATAAAAAAAAAAACTACTTCAAACTCATTCTATAGACAAGCAATTTTATTTTTGACTTTTAAGTATAGGTATAATATGCACCTTTGTCGATTTTATAATATTTTATATTATGATTAAACGACCGGGTTTCATGCGCTATTTCATTATGTCAAGTATACATTTACTGTATATAATATATAATATATTTGTTCATATGATATTCACTTTAAAAGTATGGACACCCTATGGGTGATGAAGCTCTGAGAACGCGTAATGTCAAAAACTAGATGAGTGACGATCGTCACACTCAACCAGATCTATGGGTATATTACTCTCATTGTCAGACGTCCCGCCCGATAAGCATCGTATGATAACGAGATGTGGATATGGCAATAATAAAGCGGACGTGAGAGAGATGACGTCGTAAAATATGCCAGTGTCGAGTTGTTTATTTTAATGAGTAATACAGTCTGTCTTGCGATAACTCAAAGTCAAGAGGGGATGAAAAAAAACGAACCGTTTTGATTTGACTAACTCGAATTTTTCAGGAAGTATAATTCAAGTCTTCGGATTACATACGAAGAAAAAATAAGGGACATTATTCACATATTATAATAATACATAGACACTATAGACAGCTGCTACCGGGGTAGATATGCGTTTATATTTTGAAATGAATCGTTGCGTTACAAAAGTGTGATATTCATCGGAAATCGCGTAGTCCATAGTATAATAAGACATAATATTACAGTCTATATTATATTAAAGACCTATAAAATATATAGTCTCTATAGTAATATTATATTCTGAATCACCTCGAAAAATATTTTGTTAAAAAGGGTGTGTTATAAATTCCACTGTTTAGTTCGTTTTCATTGGATTATCGCAAATTACTAAAAAAAAAAAAAAAAATAGTGGAAAAACTACGAAAATAGAAAATTTAAAACATCGTTAATGTCAAATTTCCATTCGATGTATACTTAGGACCTGTCCTGTATGGTTGTATGAGAGTTTTGAAGTACTCGTTATATACACTACACCCGACGAAACTGTTATAACTTATAATAGTTTTAAGTAATATTACAGACAAAAATAAAACGCTCATTGCGGAGTGCAGACTAATTTGATACCGATAACAAGGCAATAATATATTATATAAATGAAAATAAACCAAACTATTTGTCAAGCGCGTATTATTATTTCTAACTTGGGTATAACGTGACTAAAATGCATTCAATTAAAATTTCTCTGCAAATTGAAAATATTTTGAGTACAACTATATAAGTAGCCAAATGGTCGGATTTAAAATTAACGTAATATACTACATTTACTGTAGATGTATAAGCATAAAGTAATGATAACAACAATCAGTGATAGTGTAAAATTATTAACCATCTATATCTGCAGTAAATAATCGCTTGTGAGAATACATTTTTTCGAAGTATAGTTGTTTACGGGAGCGTAGTTTGACCATTTTTTGGAGGGTAGACCTAGAAATCAACTAATAATCATAGTTCTATGACAATTTGGCAATTGAATTTTTTTCTGGCAATAAGCCATTTTGGCAAACAAATGTTCTTGCGAAGACTGCAAGACATATATGAATTCAAAAAAACATGTTTCACGCACTATACCAATAGTTTGATATAATTGAATCTAATCGCCTTATGTCAACAGAAACGTATTTTTTTTTGATTTTGGACCCGTCGTGTGATATATTATTAATACATATTTTGCCAGGTGGTGTATGTATTGAAATTTGTAATCATGTATAGTTTTTGTCTAAATATGTGTTACATAAAAATAAAGTTTTTGAAAAATGTCCACTATAGGTACTTCAACATTTAACACGCGTATATGAAATGGTTTGAACAATCATCAAGGTCGTCGTACTATTGGAAATACATAAGCAAATATTTTATAATGAGATCCAAAAATTGATTCACTTCACATAGATTTCTTTCGGAACTCACTTCCATAATTAATCCCTTAATTTTTCTCCTCACGGTCACTTTGCAAAAACAACTCGTTCCATAGTGTTCTTATTCTTTCATAATATGAAATTATCCTAGGAATAAATTATTCAAATATACTTTCATTATATCAATAATCATTCCATCACACATTATTAAAATTATTTTTAGTATCGCAAATTGTATAACTTTAATTATTACTATATCATATTCTCACTATGTAATATTAGATATCAAAATGTTAAATTAATCAATATCAAATAGTGTCATCAATAGGTCTCACCAATGCCCTCATGATTTTCGTTTCATAATTATTTTTGCTTTTTTGCTTTTATAATATTATATGCTTATTGTACAACTTTGTATAGATTTTTTATTATCCTGTTAAAAAAAAAACTTTATTTAGAAAATAAGCAATTTTAAATATTATTCACCAAAATGCGTTTGGACGTAGGTACCTATACATTTTACTATATAATATATATTCCCGGAGAACGTGATTCCTTCTCGACGACTAGACGACAGTGTTCGGTACATTAATATTAATTTTAAATTCGCAATATTATCAAATTTTTTACGATTTTAATCACAATTTATTTAACAGATATTTTTTTTTAGATTGCGTTATTAAACACTTGGGATAATATCTGTTAGTAATCATTATACACTATTGTTGCCGCAGATCACGTAAACGTACGTGACAGTCGAGATTTATTTTACGTCGGTGTTCAAAACAAAACAATTAACGTAACAAATTTCGTAATAAATAAAAGATGCGCCGGTGGTGCCGGGATATGGCCGTACAATAATACAACGCCAAATCGCACACCGAATCCGTCTGACAGTGCCAGTCTTTGTTGTTATCGACGAATTGCCAGTAAATGTCGTCTCCGTCTGAAATAATATCGTCTTTGGCGCAGTAACGATGTACCCTGCACCTAGTATGTATATACGTTATACAACGAATATCAGACTTGGCAGTATTCCGAATACTTTTTTCAACACTGTTTTCCAAAAGTATTTAATGCTGTATTCTGCAGAATACTTTTGAAAGTTATTTGAATAGTTTATTCAGAATACTATTGTACAGCATTAAAATACATTTTTTTATTTTAATATTTCATACGATTTATAATATATAATATTATATTTTTATGTCGTAAGTCATACAATTTCACAGTTACATCTATACCGACACAATACATTTTTACATTTTTTCAAATTTTCCCGGAGACAAGCATTATATATCGTTTTTAAAACAAAAAAATATTTTAAAAGACCTTGTTTGGAATACTTTTATAATATTTGTAAAAATAAACTTCATACGGAAGACTATTTTTCACGAGTTATTCGGTAATTATTATACCTATGTACCTTTTTCAAAAGCTTTTTACACCAAGTCTGAGCCGAATAATATACTCATTCAAAACATATATAATAATATAAACATAATATGCAATAAGACGGTGTAGAATTACATGCTCGTCGCGCAATACCACTTTAGCATTCGATCCGTTCGTCTGACATAACATGCGACAGACTCGCAGCTGTATACGGTTTTGTATAATATATTGTGTGTAATATTATATACGTCATGCGATGTACGCGTATTATATGTATATACATCACTCGGTGGGGCGTACTCGGCGCCGCGGACAAAAGCGTCGTCGTTTCGAGACGTGATTTTGACGGGTCCGAGTCGTATTAATCGGCAGAGGACAAAAACAGAAGCTCCGGCGACGTAAGCCCCAGTCGCCGCGGTGCATCTAGCGACGAGATTTCCTCGTCAAACCCTGTTTTTCGTGAAACCCAACCCTTCGTCCGGCACACGGACACAAATCATCTCTGCGACGAACGGAATACGAGTCGCATAGTGACGCACAGGCACACACACCCACACACACACCCACACACACACCCACACACACACCCACACACACACACAAAAGCACGCACGCACGCTATACAGGACGAATCTCGGGAAGCAGACGACGCGCCACGGCGTATATTATAATGTTTAGAAGATGCGAGTATACATGTAATATTATTTTAAAACAAAATCCGCTGATAACCATTGAAAAACGCAAAAACAATCTGTTTTTAAACGTAGTGCAGTAGACAAATAAATAAATTTGAATTCCCATTGTATCTCTTATACTATAGATATATTGTCCTCGGTTCACGACCACATAATCACTCTGTAGACATGTTGTATACTTGGACCCTAATTTATAATATATGTTCAGTATGTGTATGCGTTTGCGTGTATATATATGTGTTATAATATATTATCGTTGTAAAATATATATTATTGTCGACGTCGTCGTCGTAGTCTAGTGCACTCGCAAAAATCGCCGCGGGTGGGACGCGCGATTCCGCCGCCACGTGACCGGATTATTGTTTATATACAGGATGGTTAGCGACATTATCGTGTTTTATGTATTTTTGGCGTTTTTATGGCCCTCCAGTCCCATTTGTTATATCGTATATACCCATACACGCGGAATATATTATACACGAGTTCCACTACACCCTGTTCGCTGGTTTACCGCCACTCACATAACACGGGATTTTCTTGGCTACACTTAGTTTCTAGTGTTTCTTGCGAAGCAAACAAATGTTTACACAACGTTTGAAGTGTTTAACAATACATCCTCACAAAAACAATCAAGGATTATAATATAGTTGGGGTAAGTGCTGTATTGGGGAAAAGAGCGTTGTTTTAAATTATATAAAAATAGATACATTTTCATAACAACCGATAATGCGTAAATGTTGAACCGACAATACTAATTCGAACATATTTGTGTAGAATAAAATAACTATATTATAGAACAGTCAAATGATATAGTTCAATTTTTAACCGATTTCGTTTCTGACATAATAATACGTGTCAGTGGCTTACTACATAATAAAAATAACAATACCCAAAGCAAAATCATAAACCTAAATTGTCAGTCTAGAAAAATCGAAAAATTGAACTTTTTTCTAGTGACGCAGTTATACGTACTTATACTTACTGTAATTTAAAATTTGTTTTTTTTTTTATTTAAGAACAACCTATGTTTTTAATTCATAATCTGAGGCAGAATAATATTTTGTTCAATTATTTTCAACAAAAAAATGTTTTATAATAACATCAAAGTTCGGACTTAGTTGAACCAGTAACAACTGGACTACGCGACTTTTGCGGCACGGAGTACGGCCGATTGCCATTTCACTATTGATTCGTCTAGACTTTAAACGATTCTCAGTAGAAACTATTTGTGTAAAGCGTTATAACAAGTATACTTCAAACCGCATGATAATATTATCATATATGAAAATACAAACGTTTTCTCCGGCCGGATATACGCTAGTGCGGCCGTTTGATAATGATGGATCACACTGTATAATATATTATCATACCAGTTAATGTACACACACATAATGATATTATATACGTTTTAACCGTATTGTATATAACGCACTCGAATGTAGTTATAATAATAATGTACATCATACACATTATTATTATTATTATTCAGCGGCGCTCCGCCACTATTACACACACACACACACACACACACAGTACGCTTTTCGCGTGCCTCGAAAGTCGCGGTTATCGTCTCTCCTTATAAGGGGGGCAGAAAAAACAAACGCGCCCTCGGAACAAACACGCCCGCGGTGCCGACGCCGCACACGCACATAATATATAATAATATATTATATCGTATTGTACGATTTGGGTACAATATGATATGCGTATAATACGTGTACGAATATTGTGCGCGATATGATGTTGATTATGTACCTACGCACGCAACATGATGCGCTGCGTCTCGGAGATAGGGTAAGTAATAATGTATGATTATAAACTTCTGCATCGCGAGGCGCGTGGGGGGGGGTGGTATATACATATTAAAACCTCTCTCTTCGGGGAGAGTTATACGGTTCTACACCACCCCCCCGAAATGTTCATCCTTCTTCTTCCAAAAAAAAAAAACAATAATCTTATTTACCGTCGTAATCAATACACCGCATAACTGCACGTTAGGTAGTGTATTGATAACGAATCGTATAATCGATTATTACCGCGGCCAGATGACCCGGTTAAATATTCAATAACCAATATTGTTATATAAAACTGTTTAGCAAAAAACAAAATGATATGAACGTAGATGAAACACCCCCCCCCCCCCACCCCCACGGATCGGCGAGGTAAAAACCGTAAACGAACTAAAATCCTGGATACGAAACTCGTTTTGCTCTATATATTTATTAATATCTGCTATATACCGCGGTATATACGCTCATATTATGTTCAACCGCAAACGCTTTTATCGTCGTCGCCGCGGATGATGACAAAATACGTCTTCAAGTGCAAACGCGCGAACTAACCCCAAAAATAAAAAAACCTAATGTGCGCAATGCGAATATATAGTAATATAATATGATATAATATCACGCAGAGGTATAGACACGGAACGAGATGATTCTCTATGGATCTTTGCCGAAACGAGATGTCAAAAATAAATGTACGTCGGGCGCACAACGTCTACGGTTCGACGAGTATTGTCTTTGCGGCTCAGTGCCAAAAAAAATAAAAATGTGTCCATAGACCGTATAAAGATTATTTTTGCCAAATCACAATAATCTGGTTTACCCGAATCGCCTCTTAAATCTCGGTAGGTTGGATTTATTTTACTATAGTATATTGCCTCCGGACGTTTTCGAAGGCAATTCGAGTTTATTGGGACCGGCGGCGTCGGTAATTTATTACCTTTTGACACATTATTTTTTCGAAAAATTATCGTCCATTTCGCGTAAATACATCTTGGCCGTATTCCGAAAACATGGCGATTTTTTTCGGGGGTGGGGGGGGGGGTGGTAAGTTGCCACATATATATACATGCATATATAATAATATATATATAGTAAATATTATATTTTTTTTCAAAGCTAATCGAATTTCTTAATTTGTACCCAATTTTAATAACTAAATCAAATTATCTGAAATTGCCTCCGATGTAAAATTCAATATATAGATATATATATTGATTTTTAAAATATTTAAATTCGTTCGGTATATTAGTCAAAAATAAAAATGATATATTTTCAAAAATATAAATAAATTAATAAAAAAAATTAAGTTCTAGTTTTCCCAAAGTTTGTCGTGTATCGACATCGATAATCGAATACCATCATAGGTATAATATACTACACGGGTATAACGATAACATTTATCGATTTGTCAATTTATTTATAATAACGGTAATGGTAGTGAATCGACGCATCTCGTCGACCCTCCTTGCCTCACTGTTTCGGCATTTATGAAATTAACTCAAAATATATTGTAAGGAGAATGTAGGTTCTTACATGAGACATATCAGGTAAAATCATTTGTTAGCTATTACTGCGCAGTGGAAAATATTATATAATGTAACGTGCAACATGGTAAGAAAAATTACGTATTTATGTTCCTAAACGGTGGAAAATGATATATGATCTTACATGGATGTTTGGGTATTATAGTTTTAGATAAATTATTTATACATGATGATGACAGCCGAAAGGTTAATGATACCATATAGTACGCAACTCGTGCCTTAAAATATATTATAATTTGATATTTAATATATATTCTTAAGAATGTAAAAAATTGAATACATATTAAAATATAAATGTTATATTATTGAATGGTCGTAGAAAAACACATTGTGGTTTGTTTTGGAACCTGCAACACTTAATACAATCGTATTGACTAATTTTATTTGTCTTGAAATCTAAAATCGTGTCGTTAATAATTACCACAGTGGTTGTAACGAACGTGGTTATGCTATTATTACACGTAACCCAATAATAATAGATAAACGATCGGTGTAGAAACCTAAGGTCATCTAATTTTTATAATCATGTAGGCACTTATAAACATTCCATTTTTATACTCGCGTATGATTAATAACTAACGAATGTAATTTTAGATCTAATGTAATAATATTATCTGAGAAGTCTTCAAAAGCGATGGTTATTAGATTACTTTTAATTGAGATACGTGTCTTGTCGTGATCAAAACAAAATATCATTATTCACAATTTTTGACACTAATTTACATTATAGAAAAATAAATAATGTTACGCTTTACTTCCGTGTTTCCTTCGGCAAATGCATGTTGACTAATTGGAGTGAAGCTGTGTTGATAAAGATTTTTAGGGCTTCACTGTATTTCAGACATTTGGTGTGCACAACGTGATTGATCGTAGGGTTATCCTTGCACGAGTGTTGGAGGAGCCGGTCCATAGATGATTACGAAGGAGTGGGTTAGCTGCGTATGCGTCCTACTCTGACTCGGACGATTATTACTTCATATTATCTTCTATTTAAAACAAGGGGTAATTTCCATTTGTTTAACGGAAGATTTTATATTTAATGTAAGAACGCTTATAGTCATAAATACTCACCTACACGTCATAATAACGCGTTGAACGGACTATATTATATATATATATATATATATATATATGTATATACGTCATTATACGCATAACACGCACTGTTGTGCACTCGTTTCACGGCTATAATATATCATAATAATATTATATATTATGTATATTGTATATAATATATATATATATATAAGTACACACGAATGTTATAGTTCGTAGGGATGTAGATAGGGGTAAGGGGAGGCCACTGAGGGTGGGGAAGTGTGTCTTCGTCGTCGTTGTTGTTGTTCAATCGAACGAAAATCCGGACGCCCCGGCGATATAAGCGATTTCTCATTGGCGCTGTGGCGTTTTACATTATACTATATTATTATTACTGTATAATATTTATTATTATATGTTATACGCAGTATCGACGGAAGAAAATAAATTGCCTGTATGGCAGGCGTGGGCACAAGGCTCGTGTATAATAAAGTATATATAGAGAATATAATATAAGAAATAGAAAAAACGGTGCGTGAGCGAACGGGAGGCGAAAAGAGTCACGCGCGCACGGTGTCGATGGCGCATACATATCATATTATTATTATTATTATATTTCTAGTTACCAAATACCTACCTATATTGTGTTTTATATTATGTAGTGTATACTGTTCAAAGAATGCCGAAACTATAATGTACCGTATACATAATAATATTATATATATATATATATATATATATATATATAACGGTCATAAGTATAATATTATAGGTATACCTATAATAGGTACCGATATAATATTATACGGCTCAGTAAAAACTGTTTCAAGTTTTCGGGGGACGATAGTAACATTAATAATAATTGTGCATAATATGCGCTCGATTTGGTGAAGCGCGCCAAAGTCTTAGGTACCGCGGCGCGTGTTTGTCAACCGTCCGATAGGCTTATAATAATATCATAAAATAATAATTGCGGTATTATAATAAATAAAAATAATAACAATAACGCGTATACGACTATATAATATTATTATGATTATCGTGTGTGTACAACGATAATCTTATATTTACCATACTATTATGTCTCGTCACGTTTGGCCCGTCGCACATGCATTTACTGTATAGCCGCTTTAATACTACGATGACACTATTACGACTTGCATGACTATATTATTTTTTGTGAGCGTGTGAGCGTGTGACTGGATAAAAATTCATAATATTCGACTCGTACAGTATAGTGAACATTTTTCACATAAAACATATTATCAGCCCTAAACCCATACATTGGATATCGTAGATTTTCCAAATGACAAGAAAACGACAATATTTTGATTAAAGTCTTCAATCGGTATTTACAAATCTAATATTACTATGGATAACCTTTTTTTAACATATAGTCGGTACAACCGTACAATTGTAATAATATATTATTAATAATAATAATGTACAAATAAGGTATCATAATACCTAATATGAAGTCGATTTGATTTTTGAAAATGTTCTCCTACACGTCCATGTACCTATTTTGCCTATATATTGCCCCGTACAAGTTAAAAAGTTAATATATGCCTAGAGAATATTAATTGAACGCAACATGAATACATGATACAGAAACGGTCTTCCTCCGATGCAGTATAGAAGTTTATTATTTATCGATTGAAAAAATAAATTACAAATAATCGAAAACGAACCGAAAATAGTGATAACTTCTAATACTATATTATATTATTAAATGTAACAACTATACAGTGCGTTAAATTATAGATTTTTTTTCTTTTTAATCTCCCGGACTGACACAATCGTTCATCTGATATTCACGTTGTAGGCCATTCGAATTAAATTAACGCGTGGTTTTCAGTTTATCGAAATTCACATCCATCATCGTTTCACACAGCGCATACACCGATTTTATGACGTATATTATTGTAATATGAAAATATGTACAAATACCCTGTGTAATATAAAAAAAAAATTTATGATGGGTCTGAGTATGCGTGTGCGTGTGTGTGTGTATGCGTGTGTGCGTGTTGTATTCACGTGAATGTCACGTGTGACATTTAATTAGCGCGATGGCTGGGCGCGCGAAGTTGTGCGTCGACTTTGGCGTGCGCGTTTTAATCGACGAACCGTGGATTACGCAACTCCGCCCTCTCTGTCTGCAACAGAAGTGTACATATTATACCTACCAGCCCGGTCAGGTCGAGATAAACGAAAAAAAAAATATTATCCAATTAATAATTATCTATACGCAGTAATAAATTCTCGTGCGAGGAACGCGAAACGGATTATTACATAAGTACTTAAATAATTCGCTGGTCGTCGATGCGTGTATATACGGCCGTTTCGGGTAGGCGCAATGACGCATTTAGGGAGTGGTCTATGGATGGTTGGAGAGAGGGTGGTCACTCCGGCTGATTGCGCAGTACGGCATCGTGAGCAAGAGAAATTATTTTTTATCGTTATAATGATGATAATATTATTGACATATAGTAAGTCACTGCGACGTCGAGAGAAAGCGTGAAAAAACAATTAACCTACCCTGTTCGCCAAATATTATAGGTAGGTATTGCTGACGTGACGTCACTGCCTAGCTGGTGTAGGGGAAAATCTAACCGATGCTCACCCAACAGACATCTTCGATGCGTTAAAAATATACGCGATAATGTTCGCGGAAAAATGATTTAAGAAGAGCGGCTACAGCGGTTGCTTTTTTTCTCACGGAAAATGAAAGAAAAACCGTAATCCTTGTTTGTATTTTATTCTCTGGACGGATTTGAATGATATTTCTGCAGAAATAGTGAAAATATCCATTTATTATTATCAGGGGCTTCTGGCAAACCAATTTTTGATCTTTCATACTTGAAGATTTCGTAAAGCTTACGAATTTATCCAAAATCGTTAAAAGGGAAACGATATTTAACACTGATAGCATGGGAAAACTATAAAGAATCCAAGTTAGGACGTTATATACTTAAAAAATATTCGTAAATATAGTAAATCTATAGTAAATCTCTAAGTGTGTAATGTGACCCATCTTATTACTCGGCCTGAAAATAATATTATATTAATCTATGCGTTTAGGACGCACAAAAAAAACTCTAATAAAATGTATGCAAACAAAACGTTAAATATTATGTAAAAAATGTTTACAAAATTCCAACAAAAATATATACATGTATTTATTATTATTTATGAACATCGTTGCATTATTAGTATATTACGCTATATTAAATATTGTTTTATCAAATAAATTTAAATGAAAGAGAATGTCTGATGTGTGAAGAACTGCAGATGGCCAGTTGTATAAAATTGTACTTATTGGACGAAAAAAGTATTACCGCCAATTGCCGGTTTAGGCCTAAACATAGTAGTTCTAACAAAATATATTTTCAATATTTGTGAAGTTGTCTATTGAAATACGCTATACGCAGATCACAAAATAAAAACACTAATTTATTTTAGAAACATTAAAATATTGAAATATACGCATTTTGCACAAAAATATAGACGTTTTTTCTAAAATTGGTAAAATATGCAAAATAAGCATTTTAAACTTGTCCATATACGTAAAAATAGTTTGGTTTACTATAAATGTAGTACATAATATTATATGGACAAATATTTACTACAATATTATACTTCCTCGCTATAATAATAATAATAATAATATTTTTCACGTCCATGTGTTTCAGGCCGCCCAAGGAGCCGTCCGGCTGGAAGGAGACGTGATCACCTCGCACGGATCCGTGTCCAGCCTGCCGATGGGCAGCGCGACGGCGGCGGGTGGATCCGGTCGGGGCAGGGGATCGTCCTCGCCAGCGGATAACGCGTCCGTGTGCACCTGCACGTGCACGCGGTCGAGGAGCCGGAACGACGGTTACCGTTCGGGTGATTCGCCGCCGTACGCGTCGGGCTCCGTCTACGGAGTCGGGACCGGACGCGGCGTCGGCGTCGGCAGCGGCGGTGACCGCGACGACGGCGACGACGGGTGCAGCGGCGACGACGACGACGACGAGGACGACGACGGGACGTGCGAACCGCAGGACATCCAGCTGGACACGTTCTACGACGGTCGCGATGCGGCGTCGACGTCGGCCGATCCCTATAGTTGCCGGCAGCGCGTCGTCCAAACGCAACAGCAACAGCGACAGTATCAACAGCAGAAGCAGCAGCAGCAACAACAACAACAACAACTGCAGCAGCTGCAGAACGAACACAGATCATCCATTTGACGTATGTTCGCCAGTGGCGGAGGCGGTGGCGGTGGCGGCGACTGCGACCGCGTCGGTTATCCGTACACGCCGTTCGCATAGCTGCTGTGCGCCGACCGTATATTATTATATAGGTATATACCGCGTACCGACCGGCGATACCGCGGTAACGATAACGTGTCCGTTGCCCGTCCGTCCGGGAGACATGACATACAACGCGATCGAAATACATCATACGAATTATTATTATTATAATAATAATATATTTGTCGTTGTTGCCGTCGTGTGATATTAATAAAATATATAAATTAGGTTGAGTAGTAGGCGGTCGATCTACCACGGTGTACGATCGTACCACGAGTCCGATGTTCTCCTCCGGTGTCGTATACGATTTCGGACGAAAGATGGCAGACGGTCATGACGTGAATTTGCGCAGCAGCCACGTGGTCGAAAAACCGCCATTGAAAAACGGAAAAACGACGCGAAGATCGTAATCGAACGATCGGATAATACAAACGAGGCAGACCGACACGCTGTACTGCTATGCAGATGAAGCACAAAGGGGCCATGGCTGCGACACACCGCAGCCGTGTAGAACGAAACAAATTTTATTAGGAACATTAAAATATTATGATGATATTATATTAAACATTTAAATCAAATACTATTAAAGAAAAAAAAAACGTAATTATGTACATACAAATGATAGAAAACGCGACTCAATTCCGTATCGACAATTTATGTTGTTGGTCCTTTTGAGTTATTTTTAATATTCTTTCTAATTTTTTTTGTATTTTTTTTTTTTATTTATGTTGTACGAGTACCTATACACGTTAGCGTAAACGTATTAATCAAAAATGTTAAAATAATACTAATAGTTTTTCGTCTTTGAATAATATATTACGAACGATTCCGAAATCAAAATAATTATATGATAATATATGTATATTATAATATAGTATATATGTGTATTATTATAATTATAATTTCTATTTATTTTATTTTTTTTAATTTAAATATTGTACATTTTTTGCTTTACACGTCAGAGCGATCATATTATATTCCTTCAAATTTTGGTCTCGTTTTTCAATTTTGTTATTAATTTTTTTATATCTTTGAATTTTTTTAATACAATTACCATTGTCATTCGAATATTAAACAATAAATAATAATAATAATGATAAAATAAATTTAGTTACATTATTTTGTTTACTTATAATTAAACGTTTTAAACATTAATTTTGAAATTGATGTATATAACTATAATATATAGCTCGTATTCAAATGTTGTACATACATTTTTACATTATTTTATTATAATATATTAGCTAAAATCTATTGTTTTTAAATAAAAACCTAAAACACAAATGAAAAAAAAAATATTGGGCTTGTTATTATTTTCTACAGACCATATATATAATATATATTTTATTAATATAATAGGTATATCTCTATATAATTTAATTGGAGAATACCAGCGATGCAAATTGTTAATCAATAGGTGCCGAGTACATGGAGCTCGGTAGGGAAAAGGGCAAATGTTCCACAAAGATTATTTCCTTTGTAAATAAGTATAACAATGTATATAGGTAGTTGCTAGTGTAGGATTGGATTGGAAGTATTAATGTATTATAATAACACATTTATAGTAACTATTTGGTGAAGGTAGACTCGACGTTGGAGGCAGGTAATTTCGTAGGTAATGGAAAAATTATTTATCATCGTGGTTTATCCAGGATATAATTTAAAGTTTTTAAATAATACGATGGCCGACACCAAGATAAGCAAAGAACGATGATTATAATTATAATTTCTTTGTGCGTTAACTTTAATATGACAATTATAATAATATTTTGTATTTGTTTCACTGCATTGCAGGTACTAATACGTGCTTCAGACTTTCAGAGAGAATTAATTATGTTTATATGTATTTTATAACGCGGTCAATTTTTAAAATCTCAAAGACTTAATTATAATTTGATATGATTTATTATAATTTATAATATATATATGCACATAGAAATGATTCGCGTTTCTAATGGTTGTCTGTAACTAAAGTTTAAAACCATAATAATAAAATTAAGTTATGTGTAGGTTATGTTATTTTTTCTATTGTAATATATTTGTACATGTTATTGTTAGTTTAATTTTAGATTCTGAGCGGAGCGAGGAAGCTAATGATTGTACAATGGTGTTTATTTTCTTTTTTTTTTATCCTGTATACAAAATTTCTACCAGAAGGAGTGCTTTGATTTCAACATAATATAGTACCTTATCTTTTAGCAAATTGGATCAAGATGGTACTTTAGAGAGGTCATTTTTCGATTTTCTCAATAGTTATTTAATGCCACTGGAAAAACTACCGATAAATTACGAAAAACCGCTAAAAATGGGATTTTAATTTCTAAAGCTTTGTTTATCACCATAGCAACGAATAAAATATAATAATATAATATTAATACAACTTACAGGCTATAATAAATAATAACAATATAAAAAAATCCAGACTGACAAACCGTCTCCGCTCAGAATCGTTTTTTTTATACAATGATATGCATATGATAATATTGAATTCAAGTTTAATACAATCCATTATACATTGACCCACTTGTAACCTACTGTACAGCAGAGCAACATCCACTTACCCACTTTTTTTAAAAATTTATGCCCAGTTTCATAAAACTATAATTCACTAAAATTTAATGGACCAATCATGGTTCACTAAATCATGTACCTATACCATGTATTGCTCATAGCTGTTGATTCATTAAATATTTAGTGGTTATTTATGAAACATAGCATTATAGTATTAATAGTATTATATAAACAAAAATAAAATGTATTCCTCGAAATACACAGAAAACAAAATATATACAAATTATTAAAAAAGTGACAACTATAATAATTGCAGTTCGGTATGTGTTTCCTATTTTATCTTTAAAATGTGTTTGTTTTAAAAACGAATAGTTCCACAACATCAGTGTTAAGAAACCTTATATCAATATTGGAAGACCTGTAACATCTATGATTTATATATCTATTATATAATTTGTTATGGGTTAGCTCCTAAACTACTTATACAATCGTAATGCAGTTTTTTTTGTATTCAAGAGGACATCGCGGAGCAGGTTCTAGGCATACTTTTAGTCCGATTAAGTTGTGGCGGTTAAAGGATGGCCTAACTAAATCTGGATATCAAAAATTCAACAGCGGCGCCATCTGTTCAGCAAAAAAATAAACTCAATAATAATATGTTTTTGTTTATTGCAAGGTTAGTATTGGTTGCAAATTAAAATAGTAATAGAAATAAGTATTGTTTTTTTTTTATATTGGTTGCCATTGGTTAATCGGGCAGATCAGGTACAAGGCACCACAAGCATGCATCAAATTTAATTTTTGCGCATTGCCTACCAGGGTGGCTGAGTGGCACTTACAGCGAGTTACACCCAAAATGAGTTGAACAATCACATTTTTTTAAGAGTAGTCATTTTTTAACGGGCGACGAAGTGCGCTGGAACAGCTATAATAGTATTTTATAAAAATACAGAACGTATACCAGTACAAAACGTTGAATGATTAAAATCCGTATGACAAAACAATTTTGAAACTATTGTAGACACATTTAAAAATGTATCTTCTTTTTCTTTTTCATTTTCTTTATCACTTAAGTAATAAAATATGTAAGCCGTTGTCATAAATTGAACATACTGCCATGATATAGGTAAATAAATGTATCTGTATACAGTAGGAATAAACAATAAAACTGTATACGTTTGAATAATCACTCACCTATAATATTAAAAAATCAAATGTGTTATTTAAATCATATTATAGTTAGTCAATGAAATAAATGAATTATAAAATTCCACTTGATAAGACATAATAATCTCAAGGGGTATTAGATAGGCAACTAAACGTACGACAGTACATAGTGTTATTATGGTGTTGTTGGTACAAAAATCGATTTTTTGTACTAGGGTCCCATGAAGTATGCGTCACAGTGCTACGTCAACAAATTTTCCGCACAAAGCAGATTTTTTTTAGCTACCCTTTACTACACTTTTACCTATTGCCAAAATTATAAATAAATAATAATAATAAATTACATTAGGAAATTTTTTATTTATTTATCTTCTTTATTTGTTTATTAATAATACAAATTTAACACTTTTTTTATTACTTTTAAGTGTTAATGCTGCGGATTCGTTAAAATATCCTCTTCCAGCCCATATTTTGTAAATCACATTTCTTATGGACACGAGGGCTACCGATGAAATCTTTTCATTAGATAATGAGACGTTCTTGGGAAGTTTTTCAGTATCTTTAAAATGGAAACAGATCTTCTATTAGTATTTAGATCACGGTATTAAAAAAAAAATTTCAATTCTATTCAAACATTTCGAAACGTACAGTTAAATTTTAATCTAGCTAATGTTTTTAGAAAAGTTTGACTAGATAATTTTTCTAGACTTCAAAATCTTTACTGTACCAATTGATATCGCTGCTAACAATTTATTTATCTTTCACCTAAAATTCATTAACAGTTTTTTTCATTGTAAAAAGCGATTCTCGATGGATTGTAAAGCAACCAAATGTACACCAAGACGTCACGTAACTAGTGCGCGCCGCCCCTTTATGACGTATGGGGACCCTGGTATAAAAATTAAATATTCAGTTTTCATCAAACCGACAAAATTGTACGTTAGGTTGCCTTTATAAAACGCCTTGCAAACGAGATTTTATGATTGACATTCGTTTGAAAAAAATACATACTGTAATAATAGTACAATAAATCAAGATGTTCCGTATAAGTGTGCAATATAAGTAATACTACCTTAAATATCGCTAAATATGCAATAAAAATAACGAAATATCACTAAATATGTCCTAAAATTATGCAATAAAAACAATGAATTAATATATAGGTGGTTACTGGTTATATACTTTTACCCAAACAAAATTAGCAGATAACAGTTTAATTATTAGAAGCAACTAATATAAAATTATGAATGGCGTTCATTAAATGTGCGGAGTGCCGAATTTCGTACTTTACCGTACCTAGTGAGTAGGGTTGGTGGTATTTCGAATTTTGATATGTTTGAATGTATGAATATTATGTATAAGTATAATTTGTAATTGTTCGAATACTGATCACTGACGACCGTTCTTATCGATCAAATTGATCATATTATCCCGCATCTGATTATATTCATTTATATTATACGATTTCCGTGCGGTCGATTATTATTATTATTCGATATTAGTGATTATTACAGTTTTAGTAGTTATTACTTTAATAGTCTGCGTCCAGTCACTTTAGTAGAGTCAGACGCCATGATGCATGAGAAATAAAACAGTTTTTAAAATAAAACCGTTGACATTTTTCCAAATGCCGTCGTGTTATTTTATTTTAATAAATTACTAAGCCATCCTTTGCCGTCGTCTCCTGCAAATATTGGTATTCGGTTAGGTATTATCCATTTTACTGTAAGACAAAATAAATGGTAACTACAGAAAATACAGACTGTGTCGGTATTTCGATAGGTTATCACCACGGATTAGGATAAAATTCTATTTTAGTCCTTGGTAATTACGTTTCTCAACACCACGATTTAAGATAGTAAATACTATCTTAAATCGTGCTTATCCGTGTTGACCTATTATTTATTTTTTTTATAGGTAGTTATCAACTAATGCGTAGTTATCTCAATCATGATAAGAAGTATAACAAAGTACCAATTTTGAGAATAAAAATCTTAAGTGCACAAACAAGTAAGTACCTACTAAATGGGTGACTACAGTATGTTTTAACATGTTATAATATGACTATATTTTTAATGTTAAGCGGCAAGCGCCGTAATATACAAAGTTCTATTGCCGGACACTTGACTGCAAGATGTAATATTATAGAAGCCCTATGCCAATATTATTGTTGTATAAAATATATACTTATCCATCATTACTCATTAAGTATTCATAAGGTAAGTACTTTTAAAATCATTTTTTGTACAAAACACAACTTATCATAATATAAATATTTACAGATTGTAATTTTTCCAAAATAAAATTGTTGTGAATTTGAAAACCAAGATCTTGCACAATTCAATTCACATCCTCATACGCTGATGGTTCCGAATTTGTGCATTCGACCTAGTGTATGATAAAATTATAATGATGAAAATTAAAAAATAGCAGTTGACTTGACTCGGCGTTGTTTTTAGAAAAATCAAGTTGTATGGTGAAAATTTTAAATAATATTATATTGTTATAAGTTATAACTATATGAGACAAGAAGGAACAATGTATTCCCGTATTTTACATTATTTTGGTAATTTCAACTTCCTAGTTATAAAATTAAAAATCAATCACTAAGGTGGATGCTGGATAACATTTTAAAATAAATATTCAAAGATTATCAAATGCATTTGCGCATTAAGATCAGTGGCTTTGTCCTGTAACCTGTTGCAGAACAGTTATTTAAGTCAATTAACAGGACTAGAAAAAAAATTATATATTCATACTATACAATAGTAGGTACCAACCATGCATTATTTCAAAATGTATAATATACTAGTATAGACCATGTAAGATAGGTGATATAATAGAATTGGTATGGTTTGCCACTTTTTGGGCCTTCCAGAACACTGTTAAAGATTAAAACTATTACCATTCATTTTATAATCAATACCATTACCTATAAGTATACAATTAGCTGAAATACCAAGTCAAAAACACAACACGAGTCAGTTTTTGGTAGAGTGAAATGTCAGTGCAAGTTTAATATCAATATTGAGCCTTCACTATGTATTTGATGACAGAATCTAAATAAAACATAATATTTTTGTAACAAACTTAAAAAATAATTCCCAAATTTGTTTTAAAATTTTTAACCTATAGAGTAGGGCAAAATAAATAACAAAACATTTAATTTGTTCTATACTAACATTAATTATATTACCTATATTTATAAAATACAGATACATTAATATGTCATTCATATTACTTACACTTATTAAGCTAATTATAAAATAAAAGCATACCCTGTGACAAGTGTGCTTACTTATGATTAATAAATTATGGACAATTATTAACAAAATTCACTTCATTGTACTGGTTCATGTTCATTCAACAAGAACAATTTCTATTCTTATTGAATTTTCACTACTTTAATTGAGTATGCAAATTAAAATTATTCAAACTATTTTTTAATAATTTGATTAATTTTGCCCACATATTTAATGATTAAATATATAAAATTATTAGATATATATACATTCACACAACTTGTCAAACAATACATACAGATTTAAAAATAAAAATAATAAAATTAAATACTTATTTTATGTATCAAAATAAGTTACAGTATTCCATGAAAAAAAAATGTTAAATACAATTATCCATCAACGGTCCACCAGACACCAATATCTTTTAAATATTGCTAGAGAATAAACCACACCTGGATGTAACTAAGACTCAGCAAAAGACAAATATTGAAGTCCCTGAAGACTAATGTTATTTTTTGCAAATAAGCTTACAAAATAATTTTACAATTATACAAATTAAACCATACATTTTTTTTTATCAACATGTGTTATGTTTAATGTTAATCAGTTAACTTCTTAAATATTATAGTATTAATCATAGTTATTTTTATGCATTATGCATGTTGTAATAATTTGTATATATAAAACAAATAACATATCAATAATATAATAAATAAACAAATAATACAAGATAAAAATACCCCAGTCATCATTTTGACATATTATAAAAATCAGTTCTGTTTCGGCAAACTTAATAAAAATAAATTATAATAATTAATAACAACATAAAAAATATTTTAACTGTAGTATAAAAGTAAACAAACAGTTTTTAAAAACAAATTGGAAAAACCCCCAAGTTAGAAATATCTGAATATCACTACATACAATAAATAAATATTATAAAGTATGATGTATCAAGATATTTATGAAGTCGACATGTTATGAATAAAAAAATTAATATTGTTTTTAAATTAGTAGAATGCAAGTGATAATTTTATTTGCATTCAACAGTTTATAAGATAATAACGGATTTTATTCAATAAAATTTTTAGTTTTAGTTTAGTTATATAATTATCATTAGTTAGAAATACTTAAATTTAGTAGGACAAGCATACACGATTAATTGCTTGTGTACAAAAAAAATAGTAATAATAATAATAATATAAAAAAAAATCTTAAAGTAAATATAAATAAGACATACAATTTTTAACTTGCATTATTTCAATGTAACAAAAGAAATGATAAATCATTAGATATAACTAAAAGATTATACTAAGCAAAGAAACATACTTATATTAAAGTATAAATCAATATGAAATAATGCATGTTTACCCTTCAGTGAAATTAAAATTGGTAAAAAGTATAAGTAGTTTTGAATTATATTTACTTTGAAATTAAATTACAATTTCAAACAGATTACTTTTGAACAATCTAATAATATTAACAATAGTTTAGGAAATATTTATAACATCTAATGGATAACACTATAACTTATAAAAACAAAAAAAAGTTTATACAAATGTCAGTTATAAAATATATACATATATATACAATATATATATGTAAATTATATACTATATATATGTATGTTATATAAGTAATATGAATGTTTATAACCCTACTTTTACTTTTTTGCATGTCCCCAAGTATGTTTTTCAAGTTCTATCAATGAATCAAAACCTTCATTGCAATGTACACATATTAATCTTTTACTTGAGTTATTAGTAATTGGTAATTCATTATGTTTATTTATACAAGCGTCTAAATGTTTGAGCATTGTTGTACGTTTAGTTAATATGCGATTGCACAAAAAGCAATATAAACATGACTTTTT
This sequence comes from Metopolophium dirhodum, assembly GCF_019925205.1. Lineage (NCBI taxonomy): Eukaryota > Metazoa > Arthropoda > Insecta > Hemiptera > Aphididae > Metopolophium > Metopolophium dirhodum. The sequence continues at coordinate 11,873,718 of NC_083568.1, forward strand.
TTCAGAATCACATTTTAGATAAAGATGTTTGGAGGTCATGTGAGCCCATAAAGCAAATATAAGATCTGTTGTATATCTAAAAAATACAAAAATATTTACTGTTAATAAGAATTAGTTGAAATTTATTGATGTTTAATACTTACGGGCAATATTTACACTTAAAGGAGTCAATAGTATTATGTCCTAAAGTCTTAAATGCTTTCAACAAATTTGTTCTTTTGGCTAATTGATGGACTGCTTTTGTTTTATGTTTTGATGTTACGCAAAGTTGCAAATAATTAAAAAGAGTTAACTGTTCAGTTAACGGTTCAGTATTTCTTGGGGTAGAAACAACATTCACAGGTTCATGTATAGACTCAAGCAGCGAGGAATGCTTTAAAACTTCATGTGTTTTGCGTGACTCTGGACTATAGAGAAACACATCACATATTGGACATTGAAACATTGGTAATGAAATATTATTTATAACAGGTAAGGTCCATCTGCAGTCTCTGCTCTCTATGTGTTTTCCTAATTTACATAAACCAGAACTGAAAAAAAAATATTCTTATAAATTACATTATGTTCAATTGAATTCTTTAAATCATAATATACTTTCTATTCTCAGCAGCACTGTCAATAGCAGATGCTCTCTTGGGCCTAGGCTTTGTTAGTGGCGTGTCCGACCTTTAAAATACAATTTTCTTATTACTAGGGCTCGGTAGTAGTAGGAATTGCATATCATTCTTATGCTCTAAATTTACAGCAAACCAAATTAGAAATCCGAGCTATACATAGTGAGTTTAAAAATTTGAAATGCATATTTTGCATATTTCTTCAATTTTTGGGGAAATGCGCATATTTTTTTTTTTTTTTTTCATATGCACTTTTCATGATCTTATTCTTTCTTAAGATGTGTATTTTAATAAAACTCTATATTATTTATTGTTAACGTCGCAGTTCACTATTAATATAACGACAACGGTACAATGCGCATTTAACGCTTTAATATTACGATGTACTATCATTTCAAATATAAATTTATATTAAGTTTAAACTAATTTTTACAATTCAATAAAATTTTAACATAGCAAACAGTTTTCTGCCGTATTTTAAATATTATAAATTTATATTTTCATATTTTTAATTTCTCTTAGTGCAAAAATAACAACATAAGATTTTAAAAATTTTATGATATTCATATATTATGAAAATAAAATATATTTTCTTAGTCTTTATACACTGTACACAATATATAGTAGAAAAAATGTTTTGATTTTTAATTTTAAGGGTGATTTCTGATAACAATTTAGATCTAGATGGTATTTTTGAAAGGTCAAAATTGAAAATTCCCAGTATTTAAAAAAAAAATAAACAAAGTGGGCAAGTGTATGCTCTGCTGTACTTAGATGTCTAAAAAAGACACTAAAGGATGTATTACATTTGAATTCAATGTATGTGAAAAATGCTTCTAAGCGAAGCCTATAATATGACTAAATATTTTAAATTATATTAATGCTATTATAGTGATTTATTTTACTTTTAGGCATAGTAGATTGATTATTTTTTTTGTCGAAAAAATTGAATTTGAAAATGTCAATGTGTACCCATAAAAAAATATAATAATATATTTTAAGTTTCAAATACCCAGGGTCAATATTTTTAAATTTCAAAAAAAAATTACCAAAATTGTTTTGGTTTCAAGACTAATTTGAATTAAAAATATCTACAAAAAAAAACTGTTTATATAATATATTTTAGACTTTTGTTACAATATAAAATATTTATGAAAATTCTTGTTTTATATTTTCAATCCTTAGCTATCCTCCCGTAATTAGGCACTATTTAAATTTAGAAGTATGTTTATACGGTTCTTAATAAAATTTTAGATTCTGGGTGATTCTCCAATGAAGCTATTATTTCATTGAAATTTGAGATTATGAAGAAACATACCTAAGTCTTTCTCTTTTAAATATAATATTATAGTAACAAAAGTAAAATAAGTATATATTTTGATAGCATTATTTGTTATAGATGAAAATAGAAAATTGTCGATTGTATTTATATTTATAGATTATAAATAGGTACCTGTACCCATGAAAAATTAGAAAGGTATCATCACAGTATTTTGATACATATTCTCCACTCTTTACTTTGCCTTTATCGTAGTTCTCCATTTTGTATTGGCTGTCAATCATATACATACATACATAATACAGAACAAAATCAACTAATGAGAAGTGGAGAACTACGACATGGGACAGAGGTAAAGGAGATGCACATACTACGCAAAACTAGTACAACTGTGATGATACCTATCTAATTTGTCATGCCTGTATTTATATTATACTACTATTATTGTGCATAATACACATAATGATTATTGTGGTACCAAGCTAACCATCGCTAAGCAATAAATGACGTTGTGATGGGAAATTCCAAATTAATGAAATAGGAATGTGGGTTCATATTCTACATGCATTGTGTCCTATGTTAACAAGACGAATGTGACGAGTATCGATAAATGATTTCTATTCGGACCATGCTGTTCAAAAATCAAATTGCAAATGATGCGATAAATTACAATATGTTATGTTCATATTTGTAATTGTCATAAGAATACAGCGTTAAAGATAATTATGTAATTATAACAAACATCATAATATACATTTTTGAATATGATTTAACTTTTTTTACTCAATTATTTGAGCCTTGGGTATTTCAACAATATAATGGGATGGCGTTAAAATATTTTGGGTGTCCAGGCCATCCCTTAGCTACGTGCCTGGTTTATAGTTGTTTGAAATTAAGAGTGTAGGATTATATTGTATTATTTTCACAATGATGTGTTTAAGAATCAAGAAACCTGATTTGTTGGTTTAAATAAATGTAATTGTTTAGTGTTCTAAAAAAGTAATTTTTCAATTTTCACCAAGTTTTTAGAAAACTACAGTAAAATGTAAGTAAAAAAGTTTAAGAAATTTTTATTTTAACCGTTTAACTCATAATGGTTTTTTTTCTTTTTTTAATCAATATTCAATTAGATCAATGTCAAATAAAAACAAAAAAATATAGTAATTTCAAGTTACAATGAAATAGACAGACTAATGACATCTATAAATTAACAATAAAAAAAATATATTACTGTTCTGTAGTTGGCAAAGTCGATGATCTTAGTAGTTGACCTTTTGTTTTTAGATTATGTAGAGCAATGGAAGTTTTCCGAGTTTGTTTTCTAAATATAGAAGAAGGGGTATTTATTAATATTAATATTAACATTACTTAAAAGCTACAACCTAATTAATATAATTTGAAAAAATAAAATTCATCCTTAGCTTATGATTGTTTAAAATTGTGTGTAGGATAATGATAATGTATTGGTGTTTGGTTTTATAATGATGTGGTAGGTCAAGTAACCTGATTTGTTGGTTGAAATTAAAAGAAACCTTTTGTACTTTAAAAAAGCAATTCTTAAATTTTTCTGTTACAAATAAACTACAGAATGGTGTGTATGAAATTGTGATTTAAACCTAGTTTAACTCATAACTGTTTTCTTTTTCTTTTAAATCAATATTCAATTAGATCGACGCTAAATAAAAACAAAAATAGTAAGTTACATAAAAAAAAAATTACTTTTCTATAGTTGATGATGTAGACGATCTTATTAGTTGACTTTTTGTTTTTGGATTACTTTGAGCAGTGGAAGTTTTCTGAGTCTGTTTCCTAAATACAAAATAAAGGATATTTATAAATATATATATACATATTATATATTTACAATATACACAATATATTAAAGCAAATAACTATGCATTACTTAGAAGCCACAGCCTTTTTGGGTTTAGGAGTTTTCTTTTGTTTTATGACTGGTTTTCTGTAACAAATATTATATTTTAATATTTAATTATGACTATAAACTCTAGACTAATCTATAATATCAACACACTTTTTTGGTGTATTGTCTTTAGTGGTCAAGTCAACTGTTTCATCAGTTGAGAATAAAAAATGGAATCCAGTATCTGGTAAAACTCTTGATGGTTCAGTTTCTGGTTCAACTAGTAATGATTCAGTTGGCTCATTGTCTACATCAAAGTACATGTCTTCTCCCTGATTTAATAAAGAACCCTCATCAGAAGTTGAAAGTGGCATATCTGGAGTAACTGTCATTTCTTCACTTGAGATATTTGTGGATGGTGCACTGTTGTTCAAAAAAATTACTTTTCTGAATTTTAACAAAAAAATTATTTTTAAATTAAATTAATTAATTATAATAATATTATATATTTTGTATAAATTCATTACATACCTTTTGATTTTAATGATATTATTTGCATTATTTTTGTTTTTATTTTGATATGATTTAGGGAAGTTGGTTTTAGCATTATTATTGGTATTGGTATTTCTGTTTAGTAGTGGTGATGGTGGTGGTAATATCCACTGGTTTAAAGGATTTATGGAATTTTCAAGCCTTTGTAAATTATTGCCATTACCATTATTATTATTGTCATTATGAATATGATTATTGTCATCATCATCATCATCGTCATCCAAACAAATTACTTCATCATCGCTAATTTCATTGTACAAAATTTTTAATTAATTACTTTTAATAAAACAAATTTTTATATTTTAGTTTTAAAATAATAAACTTGAATTTTTTTTACAAATTAATATAAAATAATACTCTTACTTTATTTGTCCATTTCTCTTTGATTGAACACTATCACTGTGATTATTAACTGTACTTTGGACTCTGAAAAACAAATATATAACAATATATTAATACAATGGAATCTGTTAAAAAACATGAAACATTTCCAAACTCATGTGAACCATATCATGTAAGTGTACCTATATCTAATTTACATTTAGTTGTTATTTTACTTACATGGACGGACTATTCACATTAGGTTGATTTAAATGTGCAGCAGAACCAAGATTTTGTACAGTATTTGTATCACTAAAAAACATAGTACATTCACAGTTAATATAATATTAACATATAACCTATCTATAAATAATATTACTCTTTTTGCTATGTACAACTAATTATACTTCATCAATAATGTATTACTATTTATAACATAAAATACTACTACTAATACATACAGTGAATATCACTTATCCTGATCATTGGTTATTACTTATTATCAACATCAGCATTGAGTATCATTAAAATAATCTCTAGAAGTAAAATTTAAGTTTATAATTCTGCGACTCCAATTCGTTTTTCTACTTACTTCTGTGTAATTTAAAAGAAGTTCTTTGTGTGGCACATACAAAAGACAAACAAAAAACTGAGATCTCGTTTATGCTAAATAGTAGGTTTTGAATGTAACTAATCATTGGGTAGGTCACTGTAATGGGATTGTTAAATTTGAACTCAATGATCAATTGCTGTATATACAAAAAATGATTCTGTGCAAAGAAGACGGACAATTTAAACCTTAAACACTTACACTTGCAAATAAAAATAACCCAGAAACAACAATTTTATTAACGCATATAAAAAACTATTGATTATCTTAAAAAGAGACAAAAATATTTTTAAATTATAATATAAGTATTTAGTGAAGATTTCTAGTCTCTACAATTATTTATTTTTGAATTATAATATATAACAAACAGCTAAATTAATTTCGAGTAAAAATTCCTTCTTTACAGCTATTTTTTAAAAGTAGTTTTACCTATTAAAAATTGTAGAAGTTCTTGGAATTTACTATTTTTGGACCAGATAAAGAAAATTCTACATAAACTTTAGATGTAGAGGTAATCTTACTTAAGCTTCAAAACTGATGTCAGAAAAATATCAATAATAAATCATTAAAAATAATAGTAAAATATTCTTATTGGGAATCAAAATTAAATTGGAAAAAAGCGCCGAAGATTCAAAAAAATTCTTAAAATGATCCTATAGAAATTATAAAACATTTTTAACTCTGAAAAATTATGTTCCAAATAAAAATTATTTAAATTCATTTAATGTATTATGATTTTTTTACTCTTTTATATTATATGTATATACTTACACATGCCGTCCGTTCATAAGTATTTGAGGTTTACTTAATATGCAAAATCTAGTTGATTTGATTACATTATTTTTACAACTATAAAAAAAAAAATTTCATTAATTGTTTTAAATAATAAGTTAATTAGCATTACTTAGTATTTATTTTTTGTAAGTGATACCAATTTTAGGATATAAGTTGAAAAAAATCTTAAAAATAATTAAAAGGATGTCTTTTCCACAATGCTGTCGTCTTATAATAACATAACATAACATAGCATATTTACATTAAGCAGTTTTGTTAGTTTTAAATATTTGAATTAACTTACCCATTATTAAGTTTTAAACTTTAAGGTATCAATATTTTCTGCATTTTGTTGGAAGTGGTAATTCAATATATTAAATATTGAATAACCACCTTCACAGAACCACAGAAAATATTGATTTTTAAATTTAACATTAAGTAAATTTACTGTAATATTAAAACTAACAAAGCTCAACGAGAAAAGATGAATATAAAATTGCTATGTAAGCTACTCGCTTATAAGATGGAGATAACACATGCTGGTGAGACTTCCTATTTTAATCTATATAGGGTTTTGATGACTACATTTAATGATATTAAAATGATATAGGTAGTATAAAAACTTCAATATTGAATGCACCCAGTACCTACTATAATAATTAATAACTGAAATGTTACAAGTACATTATATACATTACATACATTACTAGTCGCCGCAAGGCACAAAAATGAGTGCTGGCCCTCACAGCTATTGTTCATACTCACCGTTGTAACTATTGGTTATCAACATATCACTGTAGCGTTAAGATTAGATTAATTTATACCATCATGTATTACAAAATAAATAAAATTAAAAAATAAAGGTATGTTTTTAAGTAATCTTAGAGTAAATTATTCACCCATTACAAAAAATACAGAGAATAATATTTTAGAGGGAATGACATCGATTTTATATTTTATCGTTACTTAACTTTGTATTCAACTGCGCAAATGCGTTTTGTTTATGTTGCGCATGGGTCAGTGAGAGAAAACAAATACTGCGCTGACATCCTCTTAAAGTAATTTATTTTACTATAAGATATTAGTACAACAGTAGGTTAAATTTATTTATGTCAAAAAAATATACTTGAAAATGTCATTGTGTGTATAAAATATAATACTATACATATCTTCTATAAGTCTCATATACCCACGGACAATATTTTTCAATTACAACAAAATGACTAAAACCGTTATTCTTAATTTTAATATGTTATTTTGTCCATCCAAATAGGATCTTAAAATGTATATGAAAAATAACTGTGTTGGTTACAGTATGAACTATTTATGAGAATCTTTGCTTATTGAAAAACTAACAAAAAATTCAAATGTCTATAAATAACTCAATACAAGTCAAAATATTTTTAAAAATTAAAATTAACATTTAATGAAAATGTCAAAAGTACTTATGGTTATTAGTTTTTGAATAACAACTAAATAAGAAAAATGTTGTATGACAATTTGTTAATTTATGAATAAATATCCAAGACTTTCCACTAAACTTTTTTTTTTGGTAAATATAAGAAGACTTAAGGAGAAATTTGAATAACATTTTTAAAGCTTAGATATAAATAGAACATCTTTTAAGAATTTATTACTCAAAATAATTTGTTAATTTTAGCGATTTTGATGAATTTTGTCAACATTTTAACTTCAGGCTAAAAAAAATTATTGTGGATTTACATTCAACTTTTTTTAATTTCCACCAATGACAACTTATGAGAAACATTGTATTACATTTTCAAAAACGTTTTATAGACAAAAATAAAAATTTAATGTTCTTATGCCTATAATTTATAAATTGCTCAAAAAAAGGTGTAATATTTCGAAATTTTTAAGGTGGATAGAAATTGTTATTATTAACATTCAATGAAAATTTCATATATCTGATTATTTTTTTGAGTTGAGAAAATAACAAAAACAATTTTTACAAAAACTAGTTTTTCCTTAATTTTTTGTTTGTTTTTTTGACACTTTTGAAAACTATTGAGATATTTTACTGTTGATAGCCCCATAGTACCAACCTAGATTCACTTTCCCAGCAGAAAAGAATGATGCTGTTGTAACTGAATATCCAATATTGTAAACAATTTTAAATCAAACGCTCATAATCATCAATTATTGTTACTTATTTTTTTATTGATACAGTTAAGAAAAATTGTTGGGAACCTTCTATTAAAATTACTAATGTCAGATACTAAGCTATAAAATAAATATTTTATGAATTTCTAACTGAAAATAATTTGCTAATTTTTGGGATTTTGATTAATTTGTTCAACATTTGGACTTTAATGCATAAAAAAAAACTCTGCTTATGTATCTTTAATATTTTTAAACTACTATTAAAACAATTTATAATCAACCTTGTATTACATTTTTTTTTAAATTACTCAGCTATAAAGTTTAAAAAGAGTCGAAATAATTTGAAAATTTTACATTGTATGGACAATCTATATACAAAAAAATAAGTGTACATTTTGAATAAATTTTATAACTCAAGATCCACCAAACCGATTTCGATAAAAATTTCAGGGCATATTAAAATTGATATGTAGATGGTTTCTGTGAAGTTTGTATGCTGTAGGATAAGTGGTTCCAGAGTTATGGCCTCTTAAAGTGCACACCTGGCGACATGGCCAAAAACAACAACGTCTATACAATTATTTTTATCTATATATATAACCCCCCATAGCAACTATTAAAAAACAAACATTTTGATTGTGATCACTTTCCTTTTTAAATTAGCCTATGACACTCACAAAGAATGTGGCCTTGTATTGGTGTAAGAATTTTCGAAATCGGTTCAGTAATTTCGGAGTTTATCCCGAACATACAAACAAACGCTATCATTTTATATATTAGTATAGATAAAAATGAATGTTTGTGTGTAGATTAGACCTCTGGGAAGAAGATAGGCTAATTTAAAAAGTGTTAAATTTGTTTCTTTTTATTTGTCGGATTTTAGTACGGTTGCATTAGGCTTTTGTATTAATTGATTATATTAATCCTCTGTAGGTGGAATTAAGTAAAAATGACAAACTTGGTACAATTTTGATACTTTAGAGTTAAATCATACACTTACATACAAACAGCACGGGGTCCGTGATTTACCGCAGGTAGATTGCCTACCTGATAATATACTGCTGCGAATCAGAATTTTTATTCCGGGCAGCAGAAAAGTTAAGATAAATTTTGAACACGATACACCGAATATTAAATAACGAATTGAACAAAGTTGGAGTCATGTAGAATTGGTACATTTAACGGGCAACAAAGTGCCAGCGGGATCAGCTAGTTTTAACATAAATATTTGGTGAAAATTTCAAGTACCTACAATTGTTATAAGTTTTTGAGTTATACCAAAAAAAATAAAAATCAATTTTGAGTAAAAATTCCCATTATACCTTAATTTTTTTTTGCCTGGCGCTTTCAAAAACTTCTGATAAAAAAAATTTGACATACCAAATGGAACAGATTCACTTTTCCATCAGAAAAGATGATTTAAAAAACAGGACCATTTTAACAACCACAAATGTTGATGAGAAAAAAACCACAATACTGTGAAAACAATACTTTCATCGCTACACTCAGAATTAAAAATAATAGTAAAATAACATCCACATAATAAATAATATAGGTATTTCAAAAAAATTTATGAATTTATAATTTGGATACCATTAGACAAAAATGCCTCTTGGGCACATGACGGACAGCTCTCATTTTATTATGCCTTTGACTATAATAATTAACACGTATTATAGACAAATATTTTAAATTATGAACATTGAATATTCTTATAATAATCTCTTAAACTTAGAATAGCAATATTACTATAATTTTTTTTTATTGTTTTAAATTTCTTAAACATTAGAATATGATATTAATTTTATAAAAAATACTTATACCAACCTATACTTTTACCTATTAATTTTAGTACTGTTACCTACCTTTTAATATTATTAATTATTAAATACTTACATAATAGGACGGTTGTTTCTAGATTGATTTATATTATTTGTGGCATTGTTTACATTATTTGTTCCACTAAAAAAAAAAAAATGTAAGTATATATTTTAATACAATATAAACATTTATAATATTTCAATATGAACAAAAATCAAATTATAGAATAAATAGAGATAAAAAATTTGTAAACAAAATGTATTGTTAAGGTAAAATCTAAATAGGCTTTTTGGTTTTTTTTGGTTGTGATTTAGTAATATTTAATAATATTATCTATACAAAAAATGTTATGATAAATTTGATGTTAATCAAATATTTAATTTTTAACAACTGCTTACTGGTCCATAAGTGACATATTTACTTAATTTTGTTTTAGTATTTACATTTATACATACAAATATATGTATTATTATTCTATGCACAATAGCCAATAACAAAATGTGTCAATTATCATATTCATCAATTATTATTAATGAGAAATAAAGAGAAAATGTTGGGATGAAAATAAATAAATTAAGCAAGGCAGTAAATAGATAAAAGAGGTGTTCCTTCCTTTTGGGTACAGCAAACATGATGCAGTAAGTAAATAAGTGATGTTGAAAAATTAGAAGAAATTAATAAAAGAAAAAAAGGAAAGAAACTCTGAAATAAAAGTTTGAGGAACAACTAAGTTTGCCAACAGAACATGAATTGGCAAAATTCTAGCAGTCCATCAGAATACTTAAATTGAGTAATTTACTGATGGTTTATTTATCAGGAGGCCAGTGAAAATATAGCATGAAGGTTTATTACCTATATGTGATGTAGGAATTCTTAAAACAATGATCTAAATGTTTGTGACACTTATTGATAGTTAAGTCAAAGGCAAACTAATGCACAATATAAGAATCATACATTTTTAATTTATGAGAAATTATTGAGTGGACACAAGTAAGCTTAAATACTTTACACCAAATGTCCTCAATAAAAGGACTTTAGTACATATTTGTAAAGCCTAAATCAAAAATGGAATTCCCAACACATTCTACTGGTATTCCTTAAGTTAAGTTGGTGAAGTAAATTAGAGACTGGTCAAGGAAAATACATAATTTAGCATTTAGAAAGTTTAAGATATGCTAGTGATATTCTACTAAAAGTTGAAAAAAAGTCAAAATTTGCCTACATTATTAATGAATAAGAATAGTGCCTTGAGGTATACCAGAAGAGGAAACACAATGATATTGAACTTATGATTATAAAGTTTAATCCATTGTTTTACCCTCAACAATTAGGAATTTGACTGAAAAATATAACATGGTATAACAAAACTACTAATTTTTATCAATATCACAAACTCCAGAGTATAAGCATTTAAGGTACATAAATTAAATAGGAGAACTCAAGGAGCATTTTTAGTAAATTTTGTAATTAGGAAAAATTAAGTTATATTTTTCTATCAGCTGGTTATAGATGCAACAAAGCAATCTGGAAATGAAGCAAGATTAGAAAGTTAAACTGACGTTGGATTTTTTAGACAAAAATACAATAAGTAGTATAAGAATTCCAAATCACCAATCAATATTTCAAGACTTAAAGAATTGGATTAGGAGAATTATCAACGGTAAAACATTCTACAAACCAGTAGCTTAAAGTTATTTTCAGACAAATCATTTTACACAAACATATATCGTAAATAGATATTAATTAATGTTGATAATCTTAGATCTTAGATTTAAGGTATTTAGTTATTTTATCCATAAATACGGTTTATCAAATCATTTGATTATTGTAGGAATGGCTTATTTTTTTGTTCCTAGTGACGAAGAACCCACACCTACCAAAGCTTAGATTTCAACTGGAACTTTTCACTTCATTTATAGAAACAGTGTTCTACTTAAAAATTTTTTTGCTTAGTGGAAAGATGATAAATGATTATCATAGGGCTTAAGATGCAGATTGTAAAGAAGTGAGTGACAGTATTCCATCCAAAGGATATGAGATCCTGTGAGATCCATACATCCAGATTGAGGCCAGAGGTTGCAATGAAGATGCTAATACCCCATTAGATTAAATGCCTTTTGGCAATATTAAATATTTTTCAGCAGTAGAGGACTAATTTTGCGGTCTACTTAAAAACCCTAAAAAAACTGCAGAAAATAGGTATTCAAAATCTCAAAATAAAAAATGGTCTCATGATGTGCCTTTTGTACGACAATACCCAGATCTTATTGCGTTTGGATAGAACACTGTTACTTGCTCCTTAAAATCCAGATTTTGCGTTGTCATTTTTAGTATTATCAAGAAGTTTTTGGGCGGATAACATTTATCTGCCGGCAAATATATGAAAGAAAAATGGCTAAAAGAGGTGGCATGAAAGTTATTCAACACTAGAAACAAAAGGTGGTGCCAACCCTACATTGCATAAATTTGAACAGTGATTGTGTACAATATAATAACCATACCAATAAGTTTTGAGGCAAAAAAAAAGTACTTATGGGTCTTTAAAAATGTTGTAACCTTAAATTCTATACATCCCTGGTAAAATACAATGATGGACACTTATCATTTTAACCATTACAATTATAAACAGTCTAAAATAATATTCATAAGTAAAATATTTATTAATTATAATTTATTCTAGTATTCTTATATTGTATGACTAGTTATTAATATGATAAATACCAAATACTAGGTACAGTATATACTTACACAGTAGGAATAATACGAAAGATGCCTGAACTAGTATTAATTGTATGGCTTAGATTGTTTGAACTCCTGAAAAAAAAAAATACATTTAAAACTTGGGTATATTTTTTTTTGTTGAGTGAATAAAATATCAAGTATAAAATGAGTGGACAAGTGGGTACCGCCCGCTCTAATATACAGTAATTGTAATAGATGTGTTATATTTGAACTCAATGATAAACCATTGCATACGAAAAACAATTCTATGCATATTTGTATAAATAATCAAATTTAATAATAAAAAAAAAATAAGGAGATCTTTGGCGGACAGTTTTTAATGAGTTCGAAATAGACAATTATTTTTGCATTCATGCGAGTCTTGTAAATGTGTGTAATAAGTGATCATTAGTGGGTGTGACTGTGAGGAAAAGAAATAGTAGTGCGTTCCCGCACACACATGTACAAGTCACTGCTGCCGCAGGTTTGCACGCGTGAACGGTAAACAATTAATGCTTATTTGTACTTTGTTCCATCCTACCAATCGACCTAATAATGCAATCATTTTTCAGAAAACTGAACTGCATTTTTTATAATGTCTACTTAAGATCGGTCAGTCCACATTTTAAGATCTCTGATTTAAATTCCAAATAATCAACATTTGAAAATTCCGAAATTTCAAAATATTTAAACTAAACTAGTTGCTAAATTAGTTATTGGGGGTGAAATTGGGAAAAGTGGACTGACCGATCTTAAATAGACATAATAACAAATCAGTTTTAAAAAGTATTATCGCATTACTAGGTTGATCAGTATGTATGATGGAATAAAGATGGTATGTTTTGGCTAAAATAACTGTCTGATATTGATCCCCTTAATAAAAATTGAAAATATCTCATGGCTATGAACTTTTATTAATTTCTAACTGAAATATAATTTACAAAATCAGAAAAATTCACATGGCTATAAATAGCACAAAAAGTCGAAATATTTAGAATAGAAAAATTTACTATGTATGGAAAATACTAATATAAATATTTGGTGAAAATTTCAAGTGTTTACGGTTAATCACTTTGAAATTACAACAAAATATCAAAAACCGATTAAGGGGGCTGGCGTGTGATTCATTTTTGGTCGAAAACATAGCTCACGACTTCAATCACTACACCCAATATAATGTTCTGATATTACTTTTGAAAGCAGATTTGAATTTGTCACTAAATTATCTATGCTTTGACAATTTCATTTTTCTGATTTTTTTTACTTAGAAATTTACTAACAAAAAGAGTAAAAATAGATCATATTCATAATTCAAATTTAAATAAATTGATATAGAATATGAAAAACAGTTAAAGCATAGTAAATTTAGAGGAGAATTCAAATCTGCTTTCAAAAATTTAAATCGTAACAAAGTATTTGTGACAATAATTTAATAAAAATGTACAATATTAGAAAAATTTTTTAAGGCTATAAAAAACTCAAAAAGACCATATTATATGGAAAATGCTAACATAAATTTTTGGTGAAAATTTCAAGTGTCTACGGACTACGGTTTTTAGTTGTTGAGCTACACCAAAAAAATATAATTGATTTTTTCAAAAATTGGGTATAAGTAAAATTCCTATTTTTCTTTAATTTTTTTTTTTTTTGTTTTTTTCAATGCTTTAGAAAACTACTCGGATTTTATTTTTTTATCAGAAAAGATGCTAATGTCAATAATCAGAGTATTTTTACTACCACAAATGTTGATGACAGAAAATTAACACACAGTGTAAATACAATACATTCGCTCATAATTTAAAATACATAAAACTGTTTAAAAATTTGAATACATCTTATCAATGTTATGAAAAATACTAACATTAGGTTTACTATAATATACTTACATAACAGGAATATGTGCATTTAATAGAATGTTTCTAGATGTGCTAGCGTTAGTTGCATGGTTTATATTATTTGTGTTACTACAAAAAAATAATAATAAATAAATAAATAATGATACATTCAATAGTCCTATACAATATATTGTGCTATAACAATACAGATTATGTAACCATGAGTATATAATATGTTATAATAATTATTATATTGGAATCAAAAACATACAATATCTCAAGATAATTCTCTAGAAGTAAATATATATTTACAGTTTATAAAGACCCCACTCAGTATTCCACAATGTAATATTTAATATTATAGGGACCCAGTCAGTGTAGGATTCAGAATTATTATGTATTTATTTTATACAGAAGTATATAATTTGTTAGTTATTGATTTTTGAGTTAATGAAATCTAACCTAATTATGATTATTAGAATATCATTTCATGTAAATTTGATCTTATTTAATTTGACTTAAGTACAATTTATATCAGTATAATAATTTATTGTATGCCGTTTAAAAAGTTTGTAAAAATGGTTATACTATAACCTGTATTATATGGTTTTTGTCATAAGTATATTTATTTTAATTTATTCAATATTTGTGGAAATGAAGCAAACATTCATAGAACAGAATAAACAAATATTGATCATTTTCAATGATAATGATGAAAAAGTAACATCCACAAATTGTACTCAAGTTGTAAATACAAAAAATGTACCACAATAAATCAGCAGTAAATTGAACCTGTATGCTTTGTAATACATAGTATATTGATGTTACATTTTAAAATAGAGAAACCTTTTGTGATAGAACCTAATCCACAGTTTTTTGAAAAACCTTGGACATACCACTCACTCTTTGAGGCTTTAACCTTTATTATCTATCTAACCTAACCATTTAATTGAAAGGTCATAATATTGATTACATCTACATTATAAAAATAAAGAAACTATGAAGTACAAAATAATTAATTAATATTTAATTATGATGAACCCATCATTAAACATACAATTTGGGGTGATACCAAATAATGCTGAACACACAATATAGATATTCAATATTCAAATATTTTGCCTAATTGTACACTGACATTTTTGTAAGTAAATATGAGCTACCAAAAGTTTTCGATTAGATATTTAAATTTAGTCTATATATATATAACAATCATATTTCCTTGTAATAAATAAAAAACATGTGCTTAAAATCTGCCAATTAACAGAATATATCATTAGAAACATGTATAACAACAATTTCAAATTTAATCAACTTTAAATGATTTATATACAATAAACAGTGTGTTCACGCTAAGAGGTACCACTAAATATTTCAGTTTGATTACCTGGTATTGAAATGGGGTTTTCGATAAATGACAGATAGTACTTAAATACAAATTTTCAGATAAATTTCAAATTTTTAACACTTTTGATACGCGCATGCACAATACAACTTTTTTTTTTAAATGGTTACATCAATTTTTTTTAGATTTTCGGATAAAGTATTTTTTTTTAATTACAAAATTGGCAAATGAAATTTAATGTTTACGAGTAATTTATTTTTGACGAAATTTAAACTAAATTCAACTTATTGTTACTTATTAGTTATTATCATCCAATATTGTTAAACACCTGTTTGCGCACAGATAATATAGTAAAAATAACTTAGACAACATTTGCCAGTAATTAAGATAGTATAATTCCTGTTCGTTATTAGAAAAAAACTTTTTATACATAAAATGTCATAAATTGTTAAGAAAAAAATCAGAATATGTAAAATAAAATTGATGTTACCATTTAAAAAATAGTAAGTTGTATTACGCATGCGCGTATCAAGTGTTAAAAATTTGAAATTTATCTGAAAATTTGTATTTAAGTACTATCTGTCATTCAGCGAAAACCCCATTTCAATACAAGGTCATCAAACTGAAATATTTAGTGATACCTCTCAGCATGAACACACTGTATACCTATGCATTTAACTTTTAATATTAATATTTATTATATACTTACATGATAGGTCTTAAAGATCGGTTATTAAGATCTATACCAGAATTATGAATATTGTCAGTAATAACATCATCAGTGTCACCAGAATTATGAACTTGGTCAATAATAACATCATCAGTTTCACTAGAAAAATAGAAATACTTATATGTATTACCTATAACTATATATGTACATTAATTTTAACAATTAAAAGGTGGCTACTTCTTATAGATCACATTAAGTCCCCACTGTACTATGATTATATAAAATATTATTAAAAAATTATTATTTAAAATCCAATTTTAGAAACATATTATAGGTACCTATTTATAAATAAGTTTAATACAAATATAATAAATTCTGCTTATTGTAACAATAATTTGTCAAAATAAAAAGTATTGGCAAGTGGGTGTCTTCCAGTGTGAATTTCTTAGTGGGGTTCAATCCGGGTTGTAAGTCAATCTTTTTGTTGCTTGCTTTTTTAGAATAAATACATATATACATAATACAAATAATCCTATCTTTACAGTAAATTATTTAAAGTATTTGATGACTCATCTATCCTACGGCTTTTAAATTATACGAAGTGTATTGAATAGCTTTCAATGAAGATTTAAACACTGGGAGTTTTTTTGAAGAACTATTATTTATAAACCATTATGTGTATTTTCTATCACATTAATAGTATAGTATATATTTAACTATTTAAGCATTGCTCCATAATTTGAAGTTTTTTTTCAACTAATTGTTGTAAATCCATGTATAATTAAGTACCTCATTAAATATACATTTGACTGATAAGAGGTAATACAATTTGACTGGAAACATTAATAGGTAAGTTATGAATCTAAAATAATATTATATTTAAGGTTAGTATATATTGATAGTATATTATGTTTTAGTAAATTAATTAAATTAAACTGTTGCATCCTTTAAGTTGACGCTACATCTTCATGCATTGTCTCCGTCTTACAAATGCCTACCATAGTCCATAGCAAATAGTACATTCTGAATAATCCTTTTTTACTTTTTGATATAAACGCCAATCGGTTTTTTACATATAATCAGTATGAAATAATACATACAAAGGTAATTATTATAACATAAGATGACATAAGTGTTGTAGATAACAAAATATTAATAAATTAAAAATAAACAAAACACAATAAAATTACAGACATTTAAGGCCATATATCAACATTATTATCATTTAAACTACACATTGTTCTAACAAAGGGATCATTTGATAAAAAATTTTAACGAAAAGATGGGATGTGAAGTCTTAGGAGCCAGTACGGGCTGTTGGAACTTAAAGGCTTATACGCTCAAAAAGTTGTGGTGGATCAATCTTACTCTGAATTAGTTGTAATACATGTTATGATCGACCCTTAGATGCCTATCTTCGAGAGATCAGAAATTTAGCGCATCAATGACTGGTTGATAAAAATGTTAGGAATGATAAATTTTTAGTTGGAAGTCAGCATAGGTAAGGAAGCGATTCTGCATTTGTTTAACTAATTTTATTTCATTTTGAAGATAAGGATTCCAAATAATCGAGGTATAGCATAGAATTGAACGTATAAGAGAGGAATAAAGGGCTTTTAAACAAGGTGCTACGTTAAAGATTGTAGTGTGGCGACGTAGGAACTCAAGAAGTTGTAAGGCCTTACAAGTTGTATGGTGAATATGAGGTCTAACAGAAAGTGAAGAAGTATATTAAATTATACCTAGATCTTTTACATTGGAGACTCGATTTAAGGGCGAGTCATTATAGATATAAATGTAATTAACGAGATTCCGTGACTTAGAAAATGATATAACTTTACACTTATCAGAGTTGAGAGTAAGGCCAATAGTGTGACACCAGTTAAAAAACTATTGAACGATGATTGAAGGACGCCAAAATCAATGTTGGAAGATACATGGGAAAGCAGTTTCGCATCATCGGCAAAAAGAAGTAAGCAAACGGATGGGATATTGCTGAAGATCGAGTTAACAAAAAGGTTCAATAGTAGTGGGGATAAATGCTCGTCTTACGGAACTCCAGAAAAAACATTGAACTTAATTGGAATGAATTAAACTATTAAACAACATATTTACATATTGTCATCTATCCACCAGGTATGAATGAATCCATGACAAAAGAGGATAACCAATACCTTACCTATCCAGTGTGTAGATAAGAGAGGTATGATCAATAGAATCAAACGCTTTCGAGAGTCAGTGAAAATAGTATCAAATTGAACTCTTATATTATCTTAAAGGGCATTGAGAATATAACAAGAAAAATCTAAAAAACTATACTCTATTCAGAATAAGATTGAACCGCTTCGCGCATGCAGACTGAGCCGCCGAACAGTGCCTGACCCACCCCCCTCCCCTCCCATGCAAAAGCTGTGCGTTTTGTGATTGACCGACAGTCATCGCCGGCCGTTGTCAGGCGCCTGTGATAAGTTTCTCACTAATTTCCAGATTGTGGTGGGAATAGGCGGAAAAAACGTGTTTTGGTTGGCAAAGTGGTTCAATCTTAGTCTGAATAAAATATATTATACTCAATTACAAATGAGAATGCACCAGGTGGCGGACGAAAACTGGTCAAAACTCGTGCAGGTCCTGACAGTTTCAGCCGCAATTCATTTTGTGGTAGGGAAGTGTTTCTGGCCACCTCTGATAACGAGGCGCAATGCGGTGCGTTCTCATTTGAAATAGAGTATAGTTATTTTGGACCGACCAGGGAAAAAGCCATGTTGGTCCATTGACAATGCAGAGTGAAAAGTACGTTAAATTTTTTAAGCACTAAAAGTTGAAAGAGTTTATCAATAAAAGGAAGATTTGATACCAGTCTACAATTTGTGACTAGAATCACCAGATTTTAAGACCGGTTTAACACGACCAATTTCCAAACAGTTAGGAAATTCCCTTACATGAGAGACTTGTTTAAAATAGTGCAAAGTGGGGAACAAAGGTCAATTCGCTCTAATATTAAGCATACTAGAGTTAAATGAATTATTCAGAACGAACAATTTGCTATGTAATACGCTTGAAAGATGGAGACAATGTTTGCGGGTGTAACATCATCTTGAGATATAATAGATGGAATTATTTTAAACTCAACCCATTACGATACTAACAATAAAATGAAACTATATTATCTACTTACACATTGGACCCATTTGTACTAGGTATATTTACTTCAAATACCGAAGAGCTTTCTGGAATAGGTGTATCATTTTCAATATCAAATTGATTTGAAATACTATAAAACAATACATGATAAGTACATACAAAATATATTATTTAACATTCAAATTTTAAATTGCCTATAGCGAAATAAATATTAACATTAATACATTTATTTAGAGATGCAATAAGACACACTATTCTTAATATATCATAAACATAAGTTACTATATTAAACATCATTACAGTATAATTTCTTTAACATTTCCTCTGCGCATAAAAATATTCTATTTTTATAATGAACATAATTTGATAAATATTTAATTTAAATTAAATTTATACTTGTCCTTGCTCAAAACCCACAAAAAAATAATTATATTTATATTTTATTTTTATGTTTTTTATTTGATTTAAATAAATTAGATAGGTACTATTAACAATAGTATCCATAACACCCTAGGTCAGTACTTATTATACTTTAAAAAACAAAATACTTAAACTTACAACCAATTTATACATTTCATTCAAAACAATTATTTTTATGATGGCAAAAATATTTATTATTTTTAAATACCTAGGTACTTATTATAATATTAAGCTAATACTAACCTGTTATTAAGACCAAAATATCGGTCAAAATTTTCAAAATGTTTGGTCGAACTTAGGTTTTCATTAGTATCATTCAAAAAGCTTGTTACTGCACCAAATAAGCCTTTCACATCAAAATGGTATTTATTAAACTATAAAATCAAAATCCAATAGGTTAAGACCATTAATATACTTAATTAAATAAATAAATATAATTGTAAGTGTTTAAGATTTATAAATGATTATAATGTGATTAAGAGGACGTGGTACCCGCATGTGTTATCTCCATCTTACAAGTGTGTACTGTGTAACATAGAAAATGTTACGTTCAGCAGATCACGTTTAGCTATGTTGATTTAAAAACTAGAGATTGACTATAAAATGTAAAGGTAGGATTATTATCTAGGCAATATCATAGGCTTTTAATTATATTTTAATTTTAAAGCCAGTTATGAGTAGATATTTTAAGATGTACAAACAATTTACAATTTACAATCATAACTCTCATTAAAGTTAAAATATAATAAAAAGCCTATGAGATTGTCTAGATAATAATCTTACCTTTAAATTTTATAAGAGGTCAATATACTCTACTTATTAAACTAATGGAGCCAAACGTTATCTGCTGAGCATAAAATTGACTATGTTTAACACTTGTTAAATTTGCACGTCCTCTTAATACTTTATAGTTAAAATTTATTATTACCAAAGCATGAACCGGTATTCTCATAAATTTTTTATATTCTGTTTTGACCACATTATTTGAAGGTTCATTTGTTAAGTTTTCGATATATTTTGCATTATTTTTTCGACATGCAGTTGCAAATCTGAAATTAACTTCAACTTGCCCATAGCATATTCTACAAATATGCTTTATAGGATCATGATCAGTGATCTGTAAAAAGTAAGAAAAATAATTATTAAATTTAAGTAAGTACCTATTAATAATAAAATATCTACTATGTTTAGAATATTAGCACAATATTTATTGAACTACAGCAAAATCACATTTTTGGAATTGGATTAGAATCTAGAGCAGGTATTGAAATATTGTTCAATATTAAAGAGGTAGGTTTTTATTATCTAATTATTTAATTTTCATATATGTTTCCTGAAGTGTAAATACTCATGTAAATATAGCTACTTACCTACAGAGAATTGTTAAATAAATGCAAAGTGCAAAGTGGGATTCAAAAGGTATCTTTGATGAACTATTATTTCTTTTAAATGTATACTACCTATAATAGGTACACTATAAAAAAAATATTATTATCCCGAAGTTGTATGAACTAGGTTGTTATTAGGCCAAGATCATAGATCATAGATCATAAGAACTTACTCTGCAGCCCAACTGAAGATCTCATTGAATACAATATGGGAGCAGTATTTATGCGTTCAAAATATAAAACAGAAAGATAGGCTTCATTGTTATGATTCAAGTCATTCTAGTAGAGAAGAAAAAATAGGTAGTTGAGGAGGGGTCCGACAATGTGTACACAGTCCAAGGTATCAAACTTTGGACATCTGCCTGTCACAGTGGCATAATTACAAATATTTTATGAGAGAGGATATGCATATTTTATAACTACCGAACCCCTCCCCTTTTAACCTTATCACTAACTTGTTTTTGAATAATATTAATTTGAATAAGTGGGTAAGTGGGTAACACTCTGCTATACATTAGGTGTCTAAAGTCACTACAATGGTCATGCTACATTTGAATTCAATGATATAAAATCATTATGTACGAAAAACGATTCTAAGCGAAGACAGTCCGTCAGTCTATAATATTACTAAGAATGATGATTAATTTACTTTACTATTAGGCATTAGTATTTTAGAGATTATAATAAATGTTGACAACATTTTAACTTTAAATACTTATAAAAAAAAATTGGGCAACTGCTATTATAACTTATGAGGAACCTTGTATATAATTTTCAAGCATTTTGAAACAACGAGAAAAATCATATTGACATTTATAGAAAATAAAACTAAAACAATTTGAAATGTCCATAGATAACTCAAAACAAGTCAAAATATTTTAAACATTTTTAATGCGGGTGCCTACAGAAAATGATAGGAGGACGGTGCGGCCGAGCGGTCTAAGGCGTTGGTTGCAACGCAGCCGACGCCGGCTTGATTCCTTGGCCATGGGTGGCATTTTTCATTGGGCAAGTCACGGTGTCCGGAGAACAAGTGCCGCCATCCCCACCCGGGCATGGCAGATATCTACGGGTGCCCAATCAAAAATTCTTCCAAACCCAACACACACGTGTTCCTTCCCCCCTACCGACATTAACAACGAACAAAACCAATACAGCTAATGGCCATAGATGCCGGGCTTAAGATCTAAAAAAAAAAAAAAATTAAATGATAAAATAAACATTTCTTATTAGGATTAGTTCAGCAGATTATGGGTAAAAAAAATTTGTTACTTATTAATTTAACTTTTTAAATTCTGAGTGGAGCGATTAATATATTGTATTAACAATGTTTTTTTCCTGTCTGTCATCAACATTTGGGGTGGTACAAATGCTCCAATTTTCAACATCAGCATCTTTTTTAACTGAAAAATGAATCTAGTTGGTACCTACATTTAAGAGGTCAAAAGTCCAAGGTGTTTAAAAAATATTGGGATAAATAAAAAAAAGGTGAAAAAAGATGGTGATTATTAAAATTATTGAAAAAATCTTTGCAAAACTTCTTTGAATACACCGGGTTTAAAGAAAATTCCTAAAGACTATAACAATGTTCGTAAGTATGATATAACAACAATAAGAGGGAAAGATTATCTTGTTAAAAGTGTTAAAGATACTGTATCCAATATCAATTTTACTCTGTAACTAATGAGGATTTGTCTGATATTCTAAATACATGTCATACTTTTATTGGTCATCGAGATACGATTGTATCCGAATTTAAACAAAAATATTGCAATATTACAAAAGAAGCAATATTTTGACGTATTTGAAACTTTGTATCCATTGCGAGAAAAAATTGTCAAATACAAAAAGAGGACTAGTTTCCAAACCTATATTACATAAAGCATTTAATTCACGTGCACAGATGGATCTCATAGACATGCAGTCACAAAGTTTTAATGATTTTCGTACATTATGAATTATCAGGATTATTTAACAAAGTTTGTGATTCTAAGACCTTTAAAAACTAAACGTGCTGAAGAAATTGCTTTTAATTTAATGGATATTTATACCATTTTTGGAGCACCGGCCATTTTACACTGACAATAGCAGGCAATTTGTCAATAAAATAGTAATAGAACTCAATGAAATGTCATAAAAATTGTGCATGGAAAACCAGGGGCGTCCCAAGACAGTTTTCTAAAATGGGGGGGGGGGGGGTGAATCTATTTTTTAAGTCAATAATTATCCTATGTGTATTTTTTAATAGTTTGAGCAAACTTAAATCAATTATACTGACCTAATTGTTTTTTGATGCGACTACATTACAAATAAGTTTACGTAACAAAGTATTGTTTCATAAATTCAACTTTAATATTTAATTATTAGTGTTTTTAATATAATTAAGTACAATTGTAAGTAGTATAAACAATCACGTTATCACACAGATATGTATACACCACAGATAGAATCTATCTTAAACCGTGATATACACCGATAACCGATACCCGCATAGACTATGCCAATACCAGTATACCACAAAAGTAGTTATTACTTATTATCTTTATCTAAACAGTGATGGTTATCCATAGATAATAATTATTATCTTTGTGGTCATTAGTTTTTGTACTTAGTTATATCAGTAAATTAAATTGTTGATCATTATTATTTTGTTGACAATGAGAGTAATTTTATATTATAAAATAATATTTATATGCAGGATTTAATTTAACATAATTTAAATAAAATCATTGGATTTATTTTAAGGTATAGAAAGATTGGCATATGAAGCCATGTTTGGTTGCCCAGTGTGATTAGAAGTTGCATCAGTTGGTTTTCCATCAGATCAAGTTGCCAATTTGAATACTAAAGAAGATATCAAAACTATTATAAACAGCCAATTAGAGAAATCACCAAATGATGACATAGAGCTAGGTATATTATTTATTAATAGTATTGTTGAATATTGAAAAATGTCTAGGAATTATTTAATGTTTTAAATATTAATTAATTAATCAACAACAAGATATATATATATATACTTAGTGCTCATGATGAATCAGCGAAATGTTTAGAAAAACAGTCTAAAAAAATGACAAAAACATCAAACGGGAAACTGAAATGTATAAATGTGGGAACTACTGTTCGAATACCAATCCCTGATGTTGATAAGGTTAGAAGATCACCTTGGAATTTATTAGCTGTTGTCACCGATGTTCAAGATGGCTTGCACAATTTATGTAATTGGTTAAATTTAAAAATGAGAAAATTATAAAAAAAAATTTAATTTTTATTTATACAATTTTAAGTATAGAAAATGGTTTCTTAAAGTACAGTTACACACGAACAGAAATAGTTCCATGTGACAAAATTCTTGATTTGAAGGGAACAAATAATCACACGAAAGAAAAAAGAAATTAGGTACTCTCCGAGAGGCTGCCGGGCATAACAGTATTGCTGGGAGTCGGGGGATATCAAAGGTGTCATTGTAAAACAAAATGTCAAAATAATCGTCAAAAAATTATGTAATCCAAAGTGCCATAGTAGTTTATCTTGTGAAAGAATAAAATATATTTCTATGATAATAATACATGGTTTTAGTATGTTATATATGTTTTTAACAAATCTACTAGGTAATCTAATCTTTTCTGAAAGATGTCTAACAATACTGAAAAAGTACTAGCATTGTGATGCTATTTTAATTTATTATTAAAAATAAAAATACTATATACATAAGATAATATAAATATTTTTAATTTTGTGTGCCCCCAGAGATTTTAAACAACCTGGATAACTAACTCATTGTCTATCAGTGACGACACTACGTATCGGCCGGCTGATAATGCTACCTAACCATTTGCAAAGAGATCAATATCGTGTAATGTTACATGTGCTAATGTAACACGTGCGAGTACCTACGTTTAGTGCTTAGTGCTTACATTTTTGCCTGTTAAAACCACGCCTGTTGCCTATGCAGCTTATGACTGTAGTAATCTGTGTGAACGTTCAACCCAAACATTCTTCATTTTAAAACTGCATTGAAACAAATAATTTAAAAAAATAGCATGACCCCTTCACCATGTGCAAATAGTATTGCTCTTGTTGATGATCCTGTAGGGAACATTTTTGAGAATAAATGAGCACAAAAAAAGATACACCTTACTGAGTCAGATTTAAGTGATCAACAAGTTGAGTGTATAGAAAACATTATTATGATGAGCTAGGGGATGAGATGTTATTAAATAAAATATCAATTATGGATAGTTATATAGCACTAATGTATATGACCAAAACTTAAATATATTATATTATATAAACGGCCATATCTTATTAAAATTAATTTTTAATTTGCATAATGTACCTATATAAAAATTACTTTTATTATTTTATTATTATATTTTGTAACTATTGTAACGAGTACATTTTGTATTACTTATACCAGTCATTAAAAACATCACTACTTTTTATCTTATTTTTTTTTACAAATTTAATTACAATTTACTATGTGTTTTACTATATTATTCTATAAAAGCACATATTACCCCTAACTCGTAAGCAAAAATATTAAGAACATTTAAAAAATCTAGTGTTGGGCATTGAGTATTGCTTTAAGATGTCGAGTTTCAATTATGTCGAGTACTCAACTTTGTTTAGTACTTGATAACTCACGAGTACTCAATATTTATAGTCGAATTGAGTACACAAACTCGACTCGGAAATTTTTCCAAAGTTAAGTACTCGTCTAACTCTAAATTAAAATAGTGAAACGAGTACTCGACTGAAACATTTTCTGCCTAACTCTAAAAAAAATCACATAAGAATTATATTTTACTTTGACCTTTTTACAAATGGCTGCCGTTTACAACAGCTGAATTCAGTTTAGGTGATCGGCGATATTGATAGTTATCTAGGTTGTTTAAAATCTCTGGTGTGACCTAAAATTTTTTTAGCGAGCTACCACGGGCACACGTGCCATGGATTTGTCATCCCTGCTATAGGTAGTACTAGAGAGCCTAGATAATAAGAGAGGGGTCAACTGAATAGAGATCAGCCATGTTTTGTCGAAAAAATTCCCACAAATTTTTAAACCTAAAATGTATAAAATAGGAAATAATATAATTTACTAGTCAATTTATAAAATATTAAAGAAATATGCTTAGGTACTGCATAACAGCAACTAAAATAATAAATTATTGTATAATATAATATGAAATATGCGTGTAATAACTAGGTATGTATATATATCTTAATTTATAATACATAACTATAGTCTATGATACAAAATATGAATACGGGTATTATATAATTATGCAACAAAACAAAATATTAATAGTTACATATTATTAAAATTATATTGTAGTATAAAAACAATTGACAAATAATGTATTTAACATTGGTAAGATATATTCAAATTTGGACGAAAAATGGCGTCCACTATCAATAATAACAGACAGCCAATAGAAAATGTTCACCGAGTTGGCCACTCTCTTATATATAACGGCTCTCTAGGTAATACCATTAATTATAAATACTAATTACTAGTATACATTTTTAATAATGGTAATTACATTTACACTATAATCGATGGTAGTACCTATACTAGATAGTGGCGGCTATACATAACCATTCTTATACAATTATACATAGTAAAATTAAAAGATATAAAAATTAGGTACCTAATTTTTTTTTTTTTTTTTCTTTATTAGTAATACACAATCTGTACACAATCGGCACAATAAGAATATGAGCTGAGACACAATAAAAAACATGATTTTATGAGCTAAGAAGCCACCCACCGATGACACTTATGTTTATTTTTAAATTATTTGTTTTAACTTAATTATTATTATTTTTTTTTTTTTTTATTAGGGATTAAGTAGGTCTCTACACCATTTACGCTTAAGGCGACGAGGAGGATTACCAGGAATGGTTAATGAAGCCAGATTTTTTACAAGTTCGTTTGGATGAGAGTGAAGGCGTAGGTGGAATCGTTTGTAATAATTTTTAGCTTCTTCCTGAACTGTTTTCATATGTAGGTCTTTATGCAGGGAGTGATTTGAGACATATAGTGGAGAGTTGGTAATTTTTCTTAGTATTTTATTTTGGAATCGTTGAATTTTATTTAGATTTGATATTTTTGCGTTAGCCCATAGCTGTGGGTACCTAATAGATTATAAAGATACTATGTTTTTTTGAATTAGGCTCTCAGCTGGTAGGAAAATACAAGTTAGGGACATGACATGGATTTAAATTTATTACAAAGGGTGTTATCAGTCCTTAATAGTAAATAATTAACAATCACACATTCATACACATGCATAGTTAAATTATTATATTAAATTTAATTAAATATTAAAGCGAGTAGGTAGTTATTAAAGATATATTTACATTTTAAAAACTAAGATAGGTACAAATTAAAGTTTAAAGAAAACATTTTTAAATTATTTGCTACAGACAACAGGCCAAAATATGTTCTAGTCCAAAAATGTGTAGTACAACTATTAATAAGTTTTGAAATGTAATATACCTATACCTATACAAACCTATTCTTAACATTAGGTATATGATATAAATGTGGTATCAATTATAATGGGCAAAATGTTATAATGATCCATTATAATTAATTAAAAAATTTCCATCGGGCACTTGTGTTAAAAATAACTTTAAAATTAATTTTGATAATAATATATGTACCTAATCATATTAATAATAATACTCGATTAACAACCAACAAAACATACAAATATATGAGTTTGATTTTTTGTTTCTAAACAACCCATATTATGTGATAAACACTTACGGCAGGTACCTAATAGTATTGGTAAATTTTTTTGTCGAATTATTTGATTATTAACGGGATATATTTATTATTATGGATAACAAACCTGAATGGTGGGCTATAAAGTTTTCACACACATAGACAGAGATATAAGCAGTGGTGTAGTGGAGGATATACGCGGGTACAAAGCATGTACCCACCTCCTAATTTTATATTTAGGCATGTACGGTGTAAATTTACGCTCAGCAAATCATGTTTAGCTCCATTAGTTTAAAAATTAAAGTGAATCAACTTATTATAAAACTTGAGGGTAAGAACATTACCAATATGTGTTCTTATGTTGGTTTATTTTACGATAAATCAATATTTTAGCTAGTTTATAATTAGTGATTAGTTAACACTATCGAATAGTTCGATAGTGACTATTCGATAGTTCCCATCACTATTTATAATATAGGGTAAATTAAAAATGCTCATAATCCACTTAAAAACTGAATAATTGTAAGAAACCATCAAACGAACACAGAAATGTTCTTACTAACAAGTTTCTTAATAGGTCGATTCACTCTAATTTTTAAACTAACTGAGCTAAACATGATCCGCTAAACGTACATTTTGTATGTTAACCACTTGTAAGACGGAGACGACACATGTGGATGTGGTGTCTTCTTAAGAAGGTACATAGGATTAGGTACATTTCAAGTATACTGGCTTTTAGAAATATATATCAAGATTTAGGTATTTGGTAATAGTATAAGTAGGTAGTGTACCTATATTATTACAATTTGGTCCAAACTCTGATTTTAATAAACAAAAAACTATTTTTATTTTTTGGGATCATAATTTTTCTGTATATAAAGAAGCGCTTTCTTAGTAGGTATAAGTGTATAACAGTACCACAGTACCATAAGTGTATAGCAGTACCTTTGACAATTAATATTTTCTCATAAAATTGGTTCAGAAAAATTAACACTACCTACAAATTTATGGAACTTTTCTGTTTTAACTGACATCCTTTTTGTTGTTTTGATGTACGTAGTTAAGCATGCTGACAACAATGGAAAAGTCCAAAGCTGGTGGTCGGACTTAGGTTTAAAGTTATAGCTAATTGAAATTTATAGTATTTTCATATACAACCGGTGTGGTTACTCGCATTCTGCGCTCGCTTAGACGATTAAAATCAAAAACATCTCTCGACTTGTTTTGTAAAACCACATTGGGTGGGTCTTGAATTTCAAATAACTATAACTTCAAAACTAAGGCCGACCGGCAAATTTTTAATTCACCATTGTTTTCAGCATGCCTAACTACATACGTAAAAAAAATTGAAAAAAAAGGATATCTGGTAAAACATAAATATACCAAATTGGTTTTCAATGCTTTTTAATTTTTTAAATATAAATTATGTAATTGTGGTTAGTGACAACACTACTAACATTAAATAGAAAATTAAAGGTATCAGTTTGCTATTATAAATATTGTATTTAGTATTTTTTGTTACACATATTTATTTTAAAGTTTTCAATTAAAAATAACAATTCTGATAACTTATATAATATTATTATATATACAGTATATACACAGAATATCCTATATACAGTATGTAAATTAATTGGAGTCAATAGCTATATTATTTTTACAACTACTGACATTACAATTAATTTACATAGGTAGTAGCTAACCTACTGTAAAATGAAATCCATAATATAATAATGAATAGTAGTGATAGGTACACAATATAATGTTTGAAGTAAAACTATGTAATCGTATATTAGATCGTAAAGAGACATTATCGCAAACACTCAAGCGACCTTTGTTTATGAATTAACGCTGTATACACACGACGAGACATTGGTTTGTAACACCCTTAACAGCTGAGAACACTGAAAGACGGACAACAATGCAAGTACACAAAATGATAATAATTAAAATAATAAGAAAAATAATCGCTAATATCTATGTCATTCGGGTGCACTTACCATGATTGACAGGGCACAGAGTATTTTGGCGGCAATTTGTTCTTCCTTTGCCTCCTCCGACGACAAATCGATGACAACTTCCTTGTCGTGGTACATGCGATAGCATATTCGGCACTTGTAAACGTTGTCCATGGTGAAACAACGGCTTTGGCGGCGTTCGGGAAGAAGCACACGAGATCGACGACACACGATTCGTACGCGTCTGGAAGGCGGACGCCGAAGGCAATGGTGGCGATGATGCAACGGGAAATACGATCATTAAAACGCAGACCGCGAGATGATTGACTTAGCGGCGAGAACACGGTGATGATTTGGATTCAATAGTGCAACGTAAAACGTACCCACCGGAGGATTATTATTATTATCGAGTAAAAACGCGCTCGCCGGATCCAGGACGCACACTCCGACGAGGAAAGATAAACACTTTAAAGCTTAATTATCCAGCGACGGTTCGTGCACGAGAACGCGGATGCGGTCCGGCGTCGTTGCTCTGCGCGCTACTATACGGTCTACAAGTCGCGCGAAAGAAAACAAAAAACAACCATTTACACTAAACACCAATAACACCAATCATCATACGCCATACGGTAACGGCAGATGCATGTTATTACGCTGTTATCATCTATGGCGGTCGTCTTTCGACTGATAGTAGGTACCTCCAAAGATGTTGTACATGAACTGCTGCCGCCGAAATAGAATTTCGTCGTACGAGGGGCACTCGAACCTATGTTACCTAGTAAAAAGGTAAGTCGGCACTCGGTATCCGGCCCTAGATCTGCAAAAACGACACAAAAACGACATTTGTTGACTTTTGAATCACCGACGTTTACCCGATCCGTTTGGTCATCTATCATAACATTCGTAATACAATATGTCCGTCTCTGGGAGATTACAACTCGGCTACCGGCGTTCTGCGTAAACACAACAAATGACCTGGTATAACAAGCGTGGTTAGAGTAAGTAACTGTTTATTTACTACGACGCAAGCGTAAGCACATATTCCATGAATATTAGTTGCAATGTCATTCTAATAATCTATCATCTGCGTTGTTTAAAAAGAAAAAAAAAATTACAAAATTAGATTAAATTTATATTTATAAATATAATGACGGTTTTAAAACAAGGTACATTTACAACAATGTGTATTTGAAATTATTTTAATATGGGAAGCTGATGTTTATTGATATTGTACGTTACCTAATTTTCTGAATATCTAGCCGCGTAGAAAGATAAGTGTATGTACAAATGTATCCTTTAAAATAGAAGAGTAGGTACCTAATCACAAATTATTTTGTAGATGAACAGTACCCATAAGTGTGTATCCACTGCCGATAGTGACAACCCAGACAACGGCCAGAGCTGCGAATTTATTGAACTACTCAATAATAACTTTTGGAATTCTTTTTCTCAGAGAGGAAGGTATGATTTTTTCACAAAGGGTTTCCCAAAATATCTACTCTTATTCAGTTTCGCAAAATAGTTTTAGACTAGGGAGACCATTTTGAGAATATAAAAACACCGGACAGCTGTTACTCCCCCAACCAAAAAAACCTCTCCAACATGCATGCTTATGCACACAACTGTAGAATGTAAAAAAGTCTAAATCTCTATCATATCACAAACAATTATTTTCTTATTAAGTACCTACTTTACCGTTTTTGAGTTAACTAACCTAAATAATAAAAGTGTTTAGGTAAATGTTTAGGTTGAAACTAGATACGCCTATGGGCTATGCGACCACAGGACTAAGTGATAAATAAGTATACTCTGTTCAAGTTAAGAAACATAGTCGGCGGGGACCAGTTTTCGTCGGCGGCAGTCAGGCGACACCCGTTTATCATCGATACCTGTTTATTCCACACCGAGTCGACTATGTATATAATCCCGTGTTTATACTTGCCACGTCTCTGCGCATGAATTGGCCGCACTCGAGGGGTTCGTTACGTATGTACCTTTTTCACTATTACGTTCTACCAACCCAAACTTAGTGCAACGTTGCCGTTGTTCACAACCGTGGAAATTGGTAATATTACTTATTTTAGGCAACTATTGCATATATATTTGATAAAATGTCATAAACATTTTACCTATTGTGGTTATTATTCCTAGGCCAATACGTTTCGATAATCTATAAAATAAGATTGCCATTTGCCAATTATTACCTATACTGGATTTTAGTATACAACCACCTGTCATTCGATAAGTTACTGGTTTTAGTGTTAGTCAAGCCTGGATTAAGGAGGGGCAAGGGGGCACGGTCCCAGGGCCCATCTTTATCCCCAAAATATATTTTTTTAACGCGTCCAATACAGTTTTCAAAAAAAAGAATTATTTAAGTAGGTAGGTATAGTAAATTATTATTAATAATTATAAAATAAAATAGTTCTCAATTTTATATCACGAAAAATTACTATAAATAAATAAATAATCAACTATGTTTGACGAAAATGTTGTGTTTTTTTTTTGAGCATAATATTTTTTAGATTACTATAAGAAAACATTATTTAGCTCTTGTAAATTAGGTAATTCGGTTAAAAGTATTAATGCATATTAGAGGACCATAGTTAATAACCTTGCGCCTAACGAACCAAAATTGATCATTTGACTGTCAAAATGTTCAGAAAAAAAGCTTTACCAGAATCCATCAAAAAATATAGTGGTTACCATTTGAAAAAATAAAATCAATTTTATTATTGGTAAACAACTGCGTGTTTAAAAATGTTATATAAAAATTGCCTGTTAAAAATAAAGAAACACGTCTTTATTTGTTTTAACAAAATTCCATATCATCGATCCATAGGTAATTGTTAAAGAAACTCGTGTACAATGACATATTATGTACAAAATTATACAATAATATAAAGTCATCAATATTTAATGATAAAATTATTTTGAAGTTAACGTTGAAAGGGGGCCCATACTAAGTGTATGGTGTCCCGAAGCCCAATTGATCCTTAATCCGGGCTTGGTGTTAGTGAGTAATAATGCGATATTATAGTGGTATTAATTAAGATCTTATTTAACCATGGAGAATTCGTTACAAATTATAATGCCAGAACACGGGAACTAGTTCCTTTCTTCAAGACAGGAACGGTAAAGGATTTAGTTCCTTTTTAACAAGAGGAACGTGAACGTTCCTTTTTCAAAGCACTGATCTTAACTGATGTCAATAAATCTCAAGGTAATACGGTAATTGGTGATCACAGTCATGAAGAAATAACACCTCAAAATATTGAGCGTCAAGTTCTCAGAGAAAATTGGAAACGAAAAGTCAGCGATTCAAATTCAACTCGATCAATCAAAATTATACGACAGTAATTACAACAAATTAAAGTACAGATACTGTACATAAGGATATTTCTTCTGTCTGAAAAGCAAAGTGAAAAATCATTCCTATATATTATTCTCGGATGGTACTACTGAGAACCTTCCCACTCTGTTATATTCACCGATATTTCACTCAACAAAATTATTTATTGTAAAAAATTATGTATAGCTTGTAATTATTCTTTTAATAAAAAAAAAAAAAAATATATACTATCCAAAATATTTTTATGAAGCCATATATAAATTCTAATAAATATTGGGAAAATGGTTCTACCATTTCTGCCTTATCAACTAGTCGAAGACAGTTTTATTGATCTAGTAGGCGATAATTCGGATGAACAGTGCCTGACCATGGCCGCTGGGCCGCAAAAGCGGCCGATGCACTTCTGTTTTTTTTTTAGGGTCTCATAAATTGTTTTATTTATTTGGCATGTGCCTGGTCTATATAGGGAGTAAGGACCCCGTAGAGTATTTATCGATATATTTAACCGTACGCAGTTTTTATTCACAGAGCCCAAATGCTTGTCTATTATATAGTGTGAGCCAGTGCTCGAATTGGGAAAAATTAAGTAGAGGAGCTCAATCTAACGATTTAAAAACTGCGTTCCAAGGGTGCAATTACTCAACACAGACCCGTGGGGGGCCTTGCCCCCCCACGCTCTTGCCTTACATACATTTTGAATAGTGAAAGCAACACATTTTGAATTCCAAATAGGTTTAATATATTTTGATAGCAATATCTACATCTTACATTGTTACAGTAGAAAAAAAAATTAATAATAATTTACCCGTCTATTCAATATACTAAATAGATAACAACATCAATAATTATGGTTTTTGATTCAAAAGAGACGACATATTTTGATAGATATAAAAAAATTTAAAAATTTAAAAATTCAAAAACACCGATAAATGATAACCATAACTGATAACATTTCATTCGGAACACGATTTAAGATGGTATACTAGCACACATCAGTATATGTGCCTTAGATAATATACTTGTATTGTTAACTGTTGTATATGATCTATGATCTGTGAACTACTCACTATATAGGCACAACACAGGGTGATATATTAGATATAATTAATTAATAAACTAATATAAAAAATAATTTTGTTATGAACAATAGTAAAACTTGTTATGTAATTGACATCAATTGAAATCGACATTTTAATAAAAATTATTTCAGACATGAGTTTGTACCGTCCAAGTAAAAAAAAAATAGGGGTACGCAAAAAAAAATAAAAATAGTAGGGGAGCTCCGTCCCCCTGCACAACCCCTCCCCTAATTCGATCACTGGTCTGTGAGCAAGGCATAACATTATAGTACAAGTGTCAAGTAATAAGTAGGAGGAGGATTTTTTGGATTAAATGCGTGACTGCAAGTTAAGTTAGGTTTTATATCTCTTAAAAACAATGGGCTCGGACGACCCTGAAGCAGCCCCGCTGTTGGATTCAGTGATCATGAACATTTTGCATACAAAAATATGTATGATTTATAATACTATACGTTGAGTAATACCTATATATATATACAAATACAAAACAATGATGAAGATTGAACATTTACTTTTGAAATTGTATTAAATATTATGCTTATAGCTTATAACTATGAAGTTAAAATTCTATAGGCAATATAAATATAGTTTTGGTTTTCGTAATTTCGTTTCTGTGTAATTAATAATTATTATTTATTATTTTGCAGTTTCAAATATTTCAATAATTTCATAATTTTTTTTAAATGAATTCCCCTCGTCAGGCTTTTCACTAATATTATAGAGATTGATTTTTTAAGTATGCTCACCTAATTTTTTTACTTCAGTTATACATGTTATATTCAAATTCTGATTTTTGGAATTTTTAAATTTTTAAATACACTTGAAGATTTTTGAAAACTTGATATTTTTAAGCCATTTAAGGACGATGATGTTATAGAATACAAACTTCTGTTTTTCAAATAGGAATCCTCTTTTTTTATTTTTAGTAATTATTATTCTGCAGATATTGTTTTTTGAGAATTTTGATGCATCTAAATCAAAATAATTTTGAATAATTAAAATAATTATTCAAACTAGTAGTTTTTGAGTTATATAACTTTGTGTACTAAGGACAATATATATATATGTATGGAAATTGATTAAGTAAATTTGTGGGCTCAGTCGCTTAGATGATTTGAATATGTTAGTAATTAGTACTAATTAACAATGATCTATCAAGATAAATAATTTGTAAAAATTATATAAGTATACATGTAAACTGAATAGTGAATAGGTACTACATCTAATATAACTTATAGTATTTTATTGTAAGACCATATTTTAGGATTATTATCCTAAGTATAAACATTTTAATAATTCAGCAACTACTTAATAGAATTTTGATTTAAATACATCTACATTTACAAGAATATCATCTGCTAAATAATTTGCGGTAAAAAAGGAGATTCTCATTTGAAAGAAAGAATTTTGTATCACTACAGAACACTCTTTAATAGTAGTATAAAAAATATCAGTAGGTAATTTAAAAATATGGTATTTAGATATACTTAAAAATTCTAAAAATCGAAATTTGAATAAATGTATTTTTAAAGGAAAATAAGTGGTGAGCATTTTTTTACTAGAATGTCAAGTACATTTTGTATTTTATTATGTTTTATCATTAGGTTTTAATTTATATCTTATTATTTTTATTTTTATAGGAGGAATATCCAGCCATCTAAAAAATGTATACCCATTTATCTTCTTTGATTTTCAACTTAAAAGTTCCCTAATACATTTTATGTTATGTGTCCAAACGTTCACTACCTACTCTTATTTTTAACCTCCTCTCCTATTTTAAATTAATCTAAGATGCCATTGTACAGGTAGGCTATGGAAACATACATTGTTGTTAATTTTCTTTAGTTCTTACCTCCATTGACATGTATTAAACTTATGGATGTGTAATTGTATAAAAATCTGCAAGCCAACACAACTGATTCCATTGTTAACCAAAAAAACGTTACGTCTTTTTTCTCTGTTCACTGTTTTTTAATGTTAGTTTCTTTATGGCGCAGAAGCTTCTGTGCTATTGAGAACCATCGTTACTTTCGCTGCTATGTTGGCCCAAAGTGTATGTTTAGTGAACATTTTAACGCCATATCTATATGTTTGTCTGTTTATTTCCTATATTTAACGTACAGATTCCTAATATTCACAATTCACTGCAATGTCCGGAAGCTGCGTCTAGCGTCAACTATAGTACCTATAGGTATCTACCAATCCGGGTGACCGGATACTGTCGGTGTCTAGACAAAGTGTGCAACACTGCCGTGCCACGCGCCATTCTGTTTCACTTTCCACTTATAATTATATATAAAGGTACGGTTTCTTAACGTATACAGTACACACGCTAGAGTCTTTAATTGAAATATAAGAATAATTTTTGTTAAAACACGTTTTAATAATTTAAAACGCGTTTCAAAACTTGCATTACCTATAGTATAATCATAAATATCAAGAAACAAATATATGTTGTAGGTATGTATTAAATTCAATATTATTATAATTTTAAAATAAGTAAATTATTATGTGAAATGGGCAAATTTTACATGTGGGTATAAATTATGTATAGTTATTGTAATGAGATAGGCGATCGTAGGGTGCCTGGCCTAGTAACGTGAGTCACGTAATTCACCTGAATTGAATTCCTCAATATCTGCTAAACAATTGTTCATGCTATTTTGGTGTTGATTATTCTGTCTACAATAATTTTGGTTGAAATAATAATTTGGAGAAAAAACAATTGTATTGTGTGAAGTGCTGTGTTTACGAATATGCCACATAGGGCCGATTTTAAAATACTGCTTCTTACTAATTCTCCTTCTACAAACGTCACTGTAATGGATGGTGTTAAATTTGAATTCAATGATATAATATCATTGTATAATGTATACGAAAAACAATTCTGAGCGGAGACGGTATTTGTAAGCCTATATGATATTTTATATTATTATACGGTAGCCGGTAAGTTGAATACATTTTATTTGCATATTACCATATTTAAATATTTGTATATAATAATATACCTATTTACTACAAAAATACTAAAATCATTCTTCTTTGTTTAAATATCTAATTTCGTCCAAACTTGAATTTAAAAACCTACAAAAAAAATGTGCATATATAATATAATAGGTATTAGGTATATTATATTTTAAATTTTTTGGTTACAGTACGAACTACTTACATGGAACCTTATTTTAACAATGTGTGGGGAGCATTGTACTAAATTTTAAAGCTTTTTGACTCAACGAATAAATTGTATTGATATTTAAAGAAAAAAAACTAAAAAAATTGAAAATTGATAATTTCTGTTGAAGTGTTAACTGCTCAATACTATAGCCAAAATAGTTTAAGAATTCTATTAAGTATATCAAATGATAAAATTAACATAATAAGGTGTACATTTCAAGTATATACGGTTATTCGTTTTTGAATAACAACAAAATAAGAAAATCGCTCCATCAGAAACCGAATGAATATCCAATCCCAATGTTGTAAATATTTGAACTTTAAACATTCATAAAAATGTAATTTGAATTTCCGATAGATATTTTTTTTTGTTAAAATTAGAAGACTTATGAGGAATCTTGTATTAAATATTCAAATCTTAGGTATAAAAATAAAAATTTTATGAATATCTAACTCAAAATAATTTGCAATCTTCGTGAATTTTATAAATTTTATCAAAATTCTAATATCAGATGCTCGTAAAAAATTATTTTGGATTTACGCTCAACTTTTTTTTAATTTCCACTAACAACAACTTACGAGGAACCTTTTAACTTATATTAAATTTTCTAATTTTTTGACCAAACGAAAATTTTTTATCGACAATACAACAATTTTATACATCTGCAGATAGCTCTGCAACATGAGTCAAAATATTTTGAAAATGTTATGATGTATTGAAATTGCTAATATAAAAAAAAATGTATGCGGTCATTTTTTAGTTTTTTTTTAGAATTACACCAAAACCAAAATCAATCTTGCCGAAAACCTATTTTGTGTAAAACTTCCCGTTTTTCCTTTATTTTATTTATTTATTAATTATACTTAATAATATTTATTTATTATATAGAAATTAGAAGCTGTTATTATATTATTATATTTTATACACGAAATTACATTTTCAAATGTAATTTTCTTGGCAAAAATTAATTTATCCTATTGTTGTACTAATATTAATATTATAAAATGCTGACAGACCATATCGCTCAGAATCGTTTTTCTTATACAATGATTTTATATCATTGAATTAAAATTTAACACCATTGGTCCATTACAATGACCCACTTGTAACATACTGTACAATAGATACCCACTTAAGTACCCGTTTTTTTTAAATTGATGATTAATAAATTCATGACTTTTTACAATTTGACCCTATATGTCAGTAATGCTCAGCCCGTGGCTTGCAAATGTATTCCATGTGGCCCGTCACAAATCTTTAAAACCAATATATAAAAAAAAAAAATCGGGTAAGTGGATGTCGCTCTGCTGTACAGTAGGTTACAAGTGGGTCAATGTATAATGGATTGTATTCAACTTCAATAATATCATTGTATAAGAAAAACGATTCTGAGCGGAGACGGTTTGTCAGTCTAGATTTTTATATTGTTATTATTTATTATAATATCCTGTAAGTTGAATTAATATTAATGTTAATTTTTTTTATTCGTTTCCATGGTGATAAACAAAGCGTTTGAAATTAAAATCCCATTTTTAGCGGTTTTTTGTATTTGTCGGTGGCATTAAATAACTATTGAGAAAATCAAAAAATGACCTATCTAAATTATCGTTTTGATTTAATTTGCTAAAAGATAAGGAACAGTATGTTGAGATCGAAGCACTCTTTCTAGTAGAAGTTTTGTATACAGGATAAAAAAAAAATAAATATCATTGTAAAACCACTAGATCCCTCGCTCCGCTCAGAATCTAAAAAAATTTTAATTATTACAAAATACGATTTTTTTAAATATTCCAAAAATACAATAATAATAATAATAATAGTAATAATAATACTAAAAATAAAATTATTAGAATAAGTCGATTCAGACATAGATTATTCGTACTTTTATATTTGGTGGCCCGCTCAAAGATAATTATTTACCAGAGCAGCCCGTCGAGGAAAAAAGGTTGGGCATCACTGCTATAGCTCAAAACAAATAACGAAAACAATATATATTTTTAATTTATTTAACTTAGGGACGCAATCGAAACACTAAAAACTTGAAAGTTAAAAAAGGTTGAAATGGGACGCAATCGGATAACGACCTTCCATTCAAGGTACCTTCTATAGTAAGGACAAGGTACACACCTATGTGCCAACCTAACAGGTGTGGTATTTTTCATGAATTTATATTTATCTTCAGGTTTAAATTTTATATTATATATTTACAACTTATTTGTTCTATCTTATTATTTTCAGTATAATTTTTCATAACTATTGTTACCTATATCATTGTATAAGAAAAACGATTCTGAGCGAAAACGGTCAGTCAGCCTGTGATATTACCAAGTATATTTGATGATATTATTGTGAATAAAGTAATTTATGTAGGTATAACCTATTTACGTGGAACCTTGTTCTAAATTTTCAATCATTAGCTATAAAAGTTGAACATTTTATACATTTTTAACTACAAAATAATTATTAAATTTTAAATTTGATAAATTTTGTCAAAATTCGAACTTTAAATGCTTATAAAAAAATTGTGCCTATGTATTTTTAATATTTTTCAACTGCTGTTGTAATATTATATCAGGAGCCTCGCATTATATTTTCAGGCTTTTTTACCAAACAAATAAAATTTTATTGATATTTATAGAAAAAAAAACTAAAAAATTGAAAACTGACAATGTCCGTTAACAGCTCAAATAAGAGTCAAAATATTTTCAAAATTATATGGTGTATAGAAAATGAAAATATACATTCAGTAAAATTTTCTTGTATCTACAGTTATTCGTTTTTGAATAACAACAAAATAGCAAAATCGTTACATGAGAAATCGAGTGAATATCAAATGTTGTAAAAATATGAATTTCAAACTCTCATAAAAATTTAATTTGACTTTCTTGTAGACATTTTTTTTTGATAAAGATAAACCTAACCTAACCCAGGAGCCTTTTATTCAATTTTCAAGCTTTTTTAACCAATAAATAAAATTTTATTGGTATTTATAGAAAAAAAACTAAAAAAAATGGAAACTGAAAATGTCCGTAAACAGCTCAAAGTAAGTCAAAATATTTGGAAAATGTTATGGTGTATAGAAAATGCTAATATAAATATAACATTCAGTCAAAATTTCATGTACCTACGATAATTTGTTTCAGAGTTGCACCAAAAACCAAAATCGATTTTCTCGAAAACAGATTTTGCGTAAAAATTCCCGTTTTTCCTTAATTTTTCTTTTGTTTTTCATGTCGCTTTTGAAAATTACTAGAAATATTTACTTTTGACCCCCCAAAGTACCAACTATATTCACTTTCCTATCAGAAAAGTTATTGTTGAAGAAAATCCAAGCACTTT
Source organism: Metopolophium dirhodum (assembly GCF_019925205.1). Lineage (NCBI taxonomy): Eukaryota > Metazoa > Arthropoda > Insecta > Hemiptera > Aphididae > Metopolophium > Metopolophium dirhodum. The sequence goes on from NC_083568.1 coordinate 11,914,830, forward strand.
TACTGTCCTGATAGGTGATGACAGACACAAAAAAAAATTTTAAAAATAACACACATCATTGTAAAATCAATACATTCATCGCTTCGCTCAGAATCTAAAATAAAATGTCATTAAAATCGGTTGAGCCGTTACGGAGGAGTTTTTACACTAACACCGTTATACAACATTTTTAATAATATATTAATATTATATATATATAATATTAGATAAAATATTTATATATATTATAATTATATATTATTATTATTATAATTATGGCAATTTTAAGTGTTAACAATTGGTACCGAAACAACGCAATCATATAATTTGTTACAACTATTCATCGATAAATATATAATTGTTTTATCCATACTATTAATAACTATAACTATTATGTAACGAATTAACTCAAAAACTACTCGACCGATTTCAAAAATCTTTCACCAATAGAGAGCTACATTCATGGGAAGTGTCATAGGCGTAAATTTATTCCGATAAAGTAAATAAATAATTAGTTATTACTTATTATGAATAATTAAAATAAACGTGTAAATTGTATACCTATTTATGGGACGACGGCCGTTGGGTTTCAAGCTACCTGCAGGCTGCTACCTGACCTTGTTTTCTTTGTGTGTGTTTTATTGGCGTCAATTGTTCCGAGAAGTAAAATTCGACAATCTATATATAAGTAGGTATAAAACTGCTCTCTCGCGCGGTAGGTTTCCTACGCAGCGGTCGTGTGCGGAATCAAAACATTGTCGCTTGAAAATATTTTGAATTCTTTTTATAAATTATAAATCTATAATATAATCTAAAATCTAAATATATATAAATGGTGTAAAAAAATTATAGTAATTCATCTATATTTAATTGAAAACCCTGATTAACAAAATGAATATGGGTTACTGAATGGTTTAATTGTAAAAACACCTATGAACAAAATTGTAGAGGAGATTTTTATCTGGTTCCGTGGGTAGCCCGATTTTTGACATCTTTAAAACATCATGAAATACATCATGATTAATGATACACTTTTTTTTTTATTATTTTTAAAAGATATTTTTAGGACTTAGCAATGAAAATTTCAAAATCGGTCTTCTTACGAAACCAGATATACCTCTCCTCTACAATTTTATGCATAGGTGGTTTTATGATAAAACCATTCAGTAACTCATGTTATTGAATCGCTCAAACATGTTTTTAAAGGAATTTTTCGAGTGATTTTTTTCCGTGACACGTCCTCTTAATAACTCTGTATTTTGTAACTATATGGTATGTATGTTCGTTAATATAGGCACCTACCTATAGGCTTTTTTTTTTCTTGTATTATCGAGGACCGAGGAGAGAACCCTGATCTGCTTTACAGCTCCCTGGCCCCCATCGTTTATTGACAAACACAACAAGTTATCAATTACAACAATGGTACAGGTTATTAATTACCACAACAGTGCAGTACCACAATAGTGCAACCTACCTATAGGCTATAGTAACCCATAAAAATATACATTTAAATGATAAAATAACCAATGTTATTTCAGCTAATTATCGTACAAAAAAAATAAGATAAAAAAACAATATTTTCTTGAATGTCTGTGAGTAATTTTTGTAGATTCTGAGCGAAGTGATGAATCGCAGTGGCGCCTTCACGTTATACCTAGTGGGGCTTAAGCCACACTTATTTTTGGGGTGGGTGCCTGGTGGTATTTGGAAGTTGGAACACTATAATCTGTAGATTTATTAATTTATAATTTAAATATGTAATATTGTAAATTGTAATTAGTATAAGATATAACTAATAACCAGGGCTCGTTTTTTTTTGCTACACAGGAAAACATGCTAATTGAGATACAAATCCGTTTTATAACAATTGTAATAATAATATGAAGTTTGATAGTGCATGTTTTTGCATGTTTTGGGTGTTAAGGCATATTTGGCATATAGTTTATATTAATATTTTTTAGACAAATATTTGAAGAGTTTCTTGTTTTTATGTACTTTCCCGTTTACAAAATTATAGTGTTTTGATTTATTTTTATTCAGCATGTCTGTGACTACCTACTAGGGTACATACTAAAGACCTGCAAGGGCCGACCCGACCCGGTCCTTAAAAAGCCCAGCCCGTAGTGACATTAGACCGGGTCGGGCCCTTGAAATAAAATAAAGGGTTGGACCGGGCTTTTTAAGTCTTGGAATTGTATTCCGGACCGGGCCTGGGTTTTTTTTGTACAATTTTTCGGAACGGGCTGGACTTTGAATAATAAATCAGGGATTGGACCCGGCTTTTTTAAGTCTTGGAATTTTATTCCGGGCCGGGCCGGGCTGGACTTCGAATAATAAATCAAGGGTTGGACCGGGCTTTTTAAGGATTTTTCTTCGACAGTAAATAATCACAATTTAAAATAATAAATAATAACAATAAAACCGACGTTAGTGCATTTATAGATACATATAGAGTATACTCTATGAATAGATACTAGATAGTAGATACAACCACAATGAATATAATAATATATTTATAGGTGGGTATAATAAAGATATTTATATACCATAATAATATTATATTTTTTTCACAATATTTTTTGAACCAGGCCGGGCCGGGCTCGAAGATAAAATGTATGGACCGGACCAGGCTTTTTACGAGATTAGCATTATTTTCGGACCAGGCCAGGGCTTTTTTTCACTATATTTTTTGGACCGGGCCGGGCCTGGAGATAAAATTGATGGAAAGGAAGGGTCCGAAAATTTACGGCCCTTGCAGGTGTATAGTACATACCTATTTAGATTTTATGCGTTTTACGTAGTACCGCGGAAACAATCGCTAACACTACCATCCTCTACTGTACAAAGTCCGTCGTAAAAAGTAAAAACAAACCTGTACACGCGTGCAGCTTCTCACCAACCCGCATTTATAATTTTGTACATTGGTACAGTAATAACAGTAGCATAGGCGCAATTTAATGGGGCTTGGGTGTGCTTAGCACCCCCAATTTTGAAATTAGCACCCCAACATTTTTTCATGTTAATTTACATTTTAATAGTCATTTTGTATAAAAAAAAACCGTTTTTATCAGGTTATTTTTTATTGATATGTATAAATAGTATTATTATTTAAAAAACTAATCAAGTGATATTCTGATGAAACGTTTGTGTCGGTATAGTGTAGACAGGTAATACGTAAGACGTGTAATAAAAACATAAAATCATAGTGAACATTTTAAATATAGATTATTTGTAAAATATACCGTAGCGGTGTCCATAACACCCGTTCGTACAGCAATTCGGCGAAAACGCATAGCTGGACACATTTGCAGTGTGACAAAATATATTACCCAGAATACTCTATGTTTCTGTGGACAAACCCCAATCCACTATTGCCACTGTTATAATTTTATTATTGATAATGATAGTAAATAATTCTATTTATACTAGTGAGTAGTGACCAATGTTTTCGAATTGCTATTTGCTTGTATTTATCGTCTACATAAGTGCACACTGCCACCCTGCATTCATTAATAATTAACCGCTCGAATAGACAACAGTGAAGTGTGAATTCGTAAGTTTATTTGAAAGAACCATTTGGATTATTTTGTTTTATAAGTAATTTAGTCATAAATTTTTACTCATAACAAAATGTTTTCAATATTTGAAAAGTATAAATATAACAAAAAACGACCAGTTGTGAAGCTAATGGAGAAATATCTGCCACTACCAGTAAGTAAAAACCTATAAAATCTCTAAACTAAAATTAAAGTTTGCACTGTCATCTGTCTCAGTGGTATTAGCAAAATTATTTTACACTCTTACCATTGTTTTCATGTTCACACTTCCAATCAGTTCAGCTACTCGTGAAAGATCCTTTTCAGCCTTAAGAAAAATTAAAACTTGGCTTAGGGTACCAATGGGTCAACAGAGATTAGAAGATTTGTCAATATTGTATATTGAAAAAGACTTGACCAATAAAATTGATGTAAATGAAGTATACATATTTATTTACATATTTTTGCTAAAACTGAAAGGAGAATGATATTAGAGTGAAGTGTAAAATTAAATTAAATTTAAAAAATAAATGTTTACATATTAGTTATTGTGCTTATTGATTAATTCTTAATTAAATAATATTATACTTTCCAAAGCATTATAGTCAATACTAAATATTTTAGGTAATTGTTGAATAGGTATTGTACGATTTCAACCTCTGACTATCTATAACCATATGATAATATGACAAAAAAAAATAGAGGTGCTTCAGCACCCCCAGTTTTTTCATTGAAATTGCACCCCTGATCAGTAGTATAGTTTTCTTGCACTGACCGATGGTCGTATGCGTTCGTCTGTTCAATTTCTTGTTTTAGTGGTGTGAGGTATAGGTACCGTACACATTATTCATATTTTATTTAAACAATGCCAAAAGAAAAACCAACAGTTGCGAGCCGTTTGTAAAATTTAGTGGCGGAATTTGTATTTTTTAAAATCATGGATTTATTCTTATTATTTTAAATTTTGTTCATGATTTTTTTACATTCTGCATATTTTGAGTGCATAATTTAAAAATATTAGGGCATATAAATGCATATTTTCGAACTTTTTAGTGCATATTTTAATGCATATTTTGACAAATTTTAGTGCATGAATGCATGCTTATTTATGCATTTTTTAGTGCATGAATTACGAGCTTTGCTAATATGTATAGAACAATTAATATAGATACAAAAAGATGTGAACAAGATATAATAATATATTAAATAAATATTATCTATACATCTATAGTGATAATTTATTTTTAGACATTAGACAACTGACCAACTATTTTTACATTATTATGATTTTGGTTGAGCGGTAGAGGTTGAATGTCGACGATTGACTATTATAAAGAATAAAGATAACAAAACTGTATTGAATGTTATTTTTAAAAATCTTTTCGGATTTTGGAATAATTATATTCGCGTAATATTATTTGCTATCAGTCAACCAGACATCCAGCGGCACTAAGCTAGAGTGTTAGTATTTATTTAAGTAATTAATGTGTGCCGTGTCCGTGTGGTTTTAACGGTATAACCAGTATAAGTGTTTAACGTTGTGCTTTGAAAGTTCGAAAGTAAAAACAATTTCTACCAGAAACTAGAATACAAACATTCAATTTTGAATTTTCTATGTTATTTAAAACGGCGACCGGTAAATAAAAGTTATTATTCATTAATAAATTAATCAAATGTACCTATCAATCAAAGTGTCAAATATTTAATATTAATGGTTTGTTTCATAATTTCATATATTTTAAAGTTGATTTGTGAACAATGAAAAATTGCGAAATTTGTGGACGCGAAAGAGGAGACATGAACCCTACAAATTGGAATAGACATGTGAAAAGCTGTAGATTAAAAACGCCTATATCACATAAACCAAAAAGAAATTTAAATAATACTTCAATAAAAGAATTTTAGTAAGCTTAAAATAATTATGATGTTCTTAATATTATAATTTATAGGTAGGTACTTTATAGTCAAATTTGGAGTACCTATCACTAATTAATTAAAATACCAATATGTATGTTCTACAAAAAATACTCTTAACATTTAAATATTTTAAAATACCAAGATGGTAAACTTTAAATGGTATCACGTATATCATTATAATTTTTTTAATTTTTATTTTTAGGTATAATAGTAGGTGTATTTTATGGTTATTTGCCCCTTTCACGTTTAAGTGTGTTATTTTAGATTCTGAGCGAAGCGATGAATGTATTGATTGTACAATGATGTGTGTTTTTTTTTTATTTTTTATTTTATTTTTCTGTCTTCTCTCCTTTTAGGACAGTAAAAGTGCTTGGATTTTCTTCTACAGTAACTTTTCTGATAGAAAAGTGAATCTAGTTGTTACTTTGGGTCAAAAGTAAAAAATTCCCAGTAGTTTTCAAAAGAGACGTGAAAAACAAAAGGAAAAACGGGAATTTTTACGCAAAATCTGTTTTCGAGAAAATCGATTTTGGTTTTTGGTGCAACTCTGAAACGAATGATCGTAGGTACATGAAATTTTGACTGAATGTTATATTTATATTAGCATTTTCTATACACCATAACATTTTCCAAATATTTTGACTTATTTTGAGCTCCACGTAAATAGGTTATATATAAATTACTTTATTCACAATAATATTATCAAATATACTTAGTTATATCATAGGCTGACTGACCGTTTTCGCTCAGAATCGTTTTTCTTATACAATGATATTATATCATTGAATTCAAATTTAACACCACCCATTACAGTGATCCACTTGTAACCTACTCTACAGCAGAGCGACATCCACTTACCCACCTTTTTATTTTTAAAAAGCCTTCAAATTCGTACTTTACTTATAAGTAGGGCAGGATTTTAATTTAAACTAAAACATCTAAAAAAAATGCAAAACAACATTAAATTAAACATAAGAACATTAAAAAATTTAAATTAATTAAATAAATATATTACAAATATATTTTTGTTTTTTTAAATAGTATTTTATGCATAAAGTATTAGCAATAGTATTAGTATTTTAATATAAATTTAAAAAAATATTTACACTTTTACAGTTATCTAGATTTATAAATCAATGATATCGATAATAATATAATAGGAATGAGTACCTCCTTTATATAATTTTCTATATTTTCTATATTTTTCTAATATTTTCATTTAGGTTCTACAGGTAGTAATGACAATACTGAAAATGTAGAAAATAATCAACCTTATCCTTTTATTCTAAATAGAATTGATGATCAAAATGAACAATCTACATCAACTGGTAAGATTATCATACAATTATATTGATACAATTTTGTAATTTAAATCTGAATATTTTCATTTAGCTGCTACAGGTAGTTATGACATTACTGAAAATGTAGAAAATAATCAACCTTGTTCTTCTATTCTAAATAGAAGTAATGACCAAAATGAACAATCTACATAAACTGGTAATATTATCATATAATTATATGTATTTATTCATATTAGTATATTTATATTTTATTATTTTATATGTATTAAATACAAACAACTGACATAATTTGCATCACATATTGTTAAAATTATTAAGTATTACGAATAGTTTTTAATATATACCTACATTAATACAGTATAACCATCATACAAATATTCAGCTGCTTGCTTATTAATTTAAAACATAATATTTTTTGATTTCAGAAAATATTACTCTTCCAGAAACATTATGTATTTCAACTTCAACACAATCAAATTTAATTTATGTAAATGATCCGGCTAAATTTCATAAATTTTTCAATATTACACCAGAATTTACTGATATGATAGTATGAAAAGGGCCTTGTCAACCTACAAATAATATTTTTAAGTATCCAACAAATGAGGAGCACAGGAGTTTTCAAGAGTCGTGGTTTACAAAAAAATTAAATAATGGGACTTTGGTTAATAGAGACTGGTTATCATATTTTATTTCCACAGATAAAATGTTATGTTGTCATTGTCAGTTATTTGGTAGAACAAAAAAAGACAACTGATTCATTAATGGTGTAAGTAAATGGAAAAATGCATTACATACAATTTTAGTTCATGAAACATCAAATCATATAGATTTATCTTTAAAATTTAAATTGAGAAATCAAGTATTACCTATTCTTCCATCACTGGCCGAGAAAAGAAAATTTGAAGTCCTCTGTAACCGTGGAATAGTAAAAGAACTGGTTGACATCACATTGTTTTTAAGCCGCTATTCTTTAGCTTTCCGTGGTCATCGTGAAAAATGGTCAGATTCATTAAGAGAAAATTTCAAAGATTTAGTATAACTTGTTTCAAACTATTCCCCTACAATGGCAACATACATTTCAAATTTAAAAATAAAAATAATAAACCTCAGTGGTCTTTCATAATATTATGGTGGAGGACAAAATGAACTCATAGAATGTATATCAGATGAAATTGTCAGAATCATAATATATAAAAGTATAAAGGATTCTCCTTTCTTTAGTGTTTCACTTGATACAACATTTGATGTATCTCGAAAATTAAAAATTGTCGTTTTTTGTTCGTTACATATATCAAAACTCTGGTAGTATTTATATATAGCTGGAAACACCTATAACAACAGGTCGTGAATTAATGAATGGCTTTAAACAAACTTGAGGTTCGTTAAACTAAGATTGGAAAAATCATCTTGTTGGTCAATCGTATGATGGTGCTGTCAATATGAGGAGTAATTATAATGGACTTCAAAGTTTAATCAAAGAAATTTATCCTCACGCTATTTATGTATGGTGTTGGGCACACCGATTAAACTTGGTGATAACTGATGTAGTAAGTTCAGGAGTCAATGCAATGGATATGTTTGGAAATTTAGAAGAATTATATGATCTAATTAATTCAAGTAAAATTAAAGTTATGAACAATTTCTAAAAGAAAGGTATAAGAAATTTGTTGAACTAAACGTGTGACAACTACACATTGGATGTCGTTTTCATATGCATTGGACGTAGTTTTGAGTACATATTTGGCTGTATTAGACACATTAGAAATAATGCGAAGATGGGCCAGGTGATAGAAAAAGTGGATTTGAAGCTGAAACTATAATTGATTATTTAAGTCTTATCGTTTTGTATGGACAGCTTTGACATATTTAAAAAAAATTGTTTGATATACTGTCACCAACCAGCTCAATATTCCAAAGCAAAGATCTAGATCTTATGTTAGCTGTTTCAATGATTGAACAAAATAAAATAAAAATATCAACACTTCGATCTGATGAGAGTTTTGAAAGTTTATCTCAAGAAGTAGATGCTTTTGTCTTAGAACAAGCTGATAAAAATGAAGAATTCATTCAACTTCCCACTCCTTGTTTACGTAAGAAAAAAAAATGTCTGGTGAACTTTCAGATGATGAAGTTATTTTAGACCCTATTCAAAACATAAAAGTGAACACTTATTTTTCTGCAATAGACATAATACAAAGACAACTATATGTCTCAGTGATAAATCAATTGGTGTTCTTAAGGATCTAAAACTTCTTACAAGTAAAGTAATTTATAAAATAAATAAAGATCCTAATTCTTTACCAAAAGATAGTTTCAAGTTCTCCTTAGAAATATATGGAAAGTTTGTTGATAAAAAATATTTATGTTCAGAGTACTTACAATTTGCTTAAATTTTTAATACTTTTATAACATCAGAAGCTTTACCAAACAACTTACATAGAAAATGTAAAGAAATATTTGGGAGTGAATCTGTACCAGAAATCGATAATGGAAGTGACGAAGATGATAATAATTCAGAAAATATTGTATCAAACATTAAAAACAATTCGGGAAGTTTACAACCAATTTTTCAAATATTTTTAAATAAAGGTTTAATATTTGTATTCCCAAATATTTATACAATGTCAAGATAGGATTGACGTTACCGGTAACTAGTGCTAGTCCTGAAAGAGCGTTTTCCAATCTGAAAATAGTGAAGAATCAACTTCTTTCTACTATGGGACAAGAGAGATTACATGGATTAATGAGAATAACTTGTGAAAAAGATATAATTATAAATTATGAAAATATCATTAACACCTTTGCATCTAAAAGTCCTCATATAGGTACTAAAAGCATTAGTATTATAGATTATAATATTTTTTTTTTACCCCATATTATATCTATTATATTATTTATTACTTGCATTTGAAATACAATTTGTAATTATTATAATATTAATATATATATTATCATGATAATTAATTATTAAAATATTATAAACTTGAAAGTGAAGTACCTACATAAATAAATATTTTTGTGAACAATACTAGCCTACTATGACTTATTTATAATCAAATTTTTTTTAATTCATTAAATGTATATTAATTTATAGTACCATAGTAATAATAATAAGTTGTAAAATTAATCATTTACATTTGAATTTCCTATTAAGGGCACTAGCTATCTATTTGTTTTCTCTCTCTGGCCCCACTTATTATAAAACCTCTGTGCGCCACTGATGAATGTAATGATTTTACAATGATGTGTGTTTTATTTTTTTTCTGTCTGTATTCACATTTGGACCCGTAAAAATAGGTCTACTTAAGATGTTACAACCATTAGGTCTATAAACTAATGGACAGCGCATTCCACTCCACCATGCCATCAATGCTAGGGAATCATATAACCGAGAAAGAAAGAAGAGAGAACGAAGGGAGAAATAATCATAGATATATACAACAACTAGATAGCCGTCTTTATCCTACAGATGTGACCAATGTTGAAATCGGCCGCCATTTATAAAGCAGGCAATGTATACATTTATTTTACATTTATTTATATACATATATATTTATCTATACATATATACTATGATAATATTATTTTGTAAACATTGCCCACTTTGTAAATGACGGCCAACTTCGATGACAAGAAGGAGACGGCTATCTAGTTGTTGTATATATGATATATATCTATCGAAAGAACATAAAGTAATAAATCATGGAGGAAATACTTCACTATTTTTTCATACTCTATCAACCATAAATATATATATAATATAAATAGGTAATATTATGGTTGTTACAATACACTCAAGTTTGGTAACCACAAATCAGTTATTATGTTACCAATAAAATATAACAATTCCCATATCTTTTCTGGTAGGATAGTGAATCTAGTGGCAGCCTGGACAGTGGGCACACTACCAGTGGGTCAGCAAAATAAAAAAGGGCACCTTCATTTAGGTACAATTATTGGGAAGACATGGGGCAAGACTTGAACATATTTTTTTCAATAAATTTGAATGGGGCCTAGTCGGCGAACGCTGTCTTTCTGACCTCACCAGGGCCTACTCAGTTACCTTGCCATTGAGTGAAGCTAGTACCAACTTCTTCGGTGAGTCAAAAGAAAAAAATTCTCAGTAATAAATTTTTAAAGTTTAAGAAGCGGAAAAACGGAAATTTGGGTAACTTAAAAACGAATAATCGTAGTTACTTGGTATTTTCAGAAAAAGTTTTTTATAAGCATTTTATACAAACTAAACATTTACAAAATATTTAGACTCTTTGTGATCTATTTACAGATATTAGGCGTTTGAAATTTGAAACTATTTTAGTTTTTTTTCTAAAAACTAAAGTTAGGTAGGTAGGTCAAAAAGCTTGAACATGTAACATGAGGTTCCTGATAAGTGATTATTATAGCAATTTAAAAATATTAAAGATACATTGGCATAATTTATTTCAGAAGCATTTAAAGTTAAAATGATGACAACGTTAGTCGAAATTACTAAATTTCCAAATAATTTTGTAGTTAAAATTTAAAATGTTTTATATATTATATATTTTGTAATTGTTAACTCGACAAATAACTTATACCCAGGTTCTATGTTGTGTATTAACATATATTTTGGTGTGTAATTTTCGACTGTATTGATAAATGATAAACTCATAACTCATAAAGTTAATTTGTTATAAATTTAGTGTTCGTCACTTTTTTAAGATGTTCTCAAGATGGTATTTTCAATTATGTGACAAATACTACTTAAAAATTAAAGAAATAATAACACTGTGTCAATTATAGTCTCCCTATATTGTCATTAAATATTTTCAACTATTAGAAATTTAAATATTGAAAAATATGTTAGATTTAAATATAAACCAGGTATAAAATAGGTAGAACATAACGAAATGTATTTTATAAACAATGTTTTAATTTTTATAATAGAATAATACATTGTTTTAGTTATCACAAGCCACAAGGTGTATCCAGATTCCTAAATCTTCGGTTCAACGCCGAATTATATGTAAGTTTTAAACCTTATTTTTTTATCTATATAGTAGAAAATTTTTTTTTTTTAAATAATAAAACTATAATTGTATTACATAATAGACTTTTGCGGATGTACCGAGAGCAAATATTTTACTAAAAATCATTTTGGCGATAATTGTTTGTAAATTGTAAAAACTGTTTACTGTTTACTAAATTATTTTCTAGGTAGTATCGCTGAACGTCTTTTCGACGATTTAGTTAAATATTATTGTTTTTTTGCCTTTTGGTACCTTAATTGATAATATATTTTCGTTTTGGCGATGAACAAACTTCATAATATGAATATATATATATCAAGTGTTATCTGTAAACACCACTCAGATAGACAATATAAACACTAAACTGTCAGCATACCGTTAGTTTTTATTACCTCCGTGAAAAAATACTGTTGGCGATAAGATAAGATAAGATTTGATAACAATATTTACAATTTTATCTTTTAAATGTATGGATTTTAAAACGTATGATACTAGTTATGAAGTATGAATTATTTATTATATGAATAAATAGTAAATACAAAATAAATATTACTAGGTGAGAAGGTAAAGCCCCTTAGTCCTCCTGGGTCCGCAGTTACACACCATGTTACAACATCCCTCAGTAAATACGCAAAGAAATTCCCAAAACATTTTAAATTTAATATTAATTTATTGTATAAATTCCTATTAGTACCTAAATAATGAATGGAACTTTACAACTATAACAGAAAACTTCAAAATTAAAATTGTGCAATAATTATGCAGCATATAACATACCAATGCCAACAGAGCTGCAGTTTTAATACAAATGCATTTCGATTGAATTATTCAGTGAACCTTACTAAAGTTTTAGATACTGAGCGAAGCGATGAATGTATTGATTTTACAATAATGTGTGTTTTTTTTTTATTTTTTATTTTTTTTTGTGTCTGTCATCATCTTTTAGGACCTTGGATTTTTTTCAACAGTAACTTTTCTGATAGGAAAGTGAATCTAGTTGGTGCTTTGGGGGGTCAAAAGTAAAAATTTCCCAGTAGTTTTCAATAGCGACGTGAAAAAGAAAAGAAAAATTAAGAAAAAACGGGAATTTTTATACGCAAAATCTGTTTTTGAGAAAATCGATTTTGGTTTTTGGTGCAACTCTGAAACGAATGATCGTAGGTACATGACATTTTGACTGAATGTTATATTTATATTGGCATATACCAAATATTTTGACTTATTTTGAGCTGTTTACGGACATTGGCAATTTCCATTTTTTTTAGTTTTATTTTCTATAAATATCAATACAATTTTATCTGTTGAGTAGAAAAGCTTGAAAATTTAATAGAAGGCTCCTAGGTTATTGTTTTAAAGGCAGATGAAAAAAATTAAAAATCCTTAGTCACAGTTTTTATTTATAAACATTTAAAGTTCAAATCTTGACAAAATACGGAAAAATCACGAAAATTAGCAAATTATTTTTAGTTGAGGATTCATAAAAATTTTTCTTTTTAAATCTAAGATTTGAAAATGTAATACAAGATTATCCATAAATTTGTCTACCTTTATCAAAAAAAAAATGTCTACAAGAAAGTCAAATTAAATTTTTATGAGAGTTTGAAATTCATATTTTTACAACATTTGATATTCACTCAATTACTCATGTAACGATTTTACTATTTTGTTGTGATTCAAAAACGAATAACTGTAGATACAAGAAAATTTTACCGAATGTTTATGTTTTCATTTTCTATACACCATAGAATTTTGAAAATATTTTGACTATTTTTGAGCTGTTTACGACATTGTCAGTTTTCAATTTTTTTAGTTTTTTTTTTCTATAAATATCAATAAAATTTTATTTGTTGGGTAAAAAAGCGTCAAAATTTAATGCAAGGCTCCTGATATATTGTTACAATAGCAGTTGAAAAATATTAAAAATACATAGGCACAATTTTTTTTTATAACCATTTAAATTTCAAATGTTGACAAAATGTATCAAATTTAAAATTTAATAATTATTTGGTAGTTAAAAATGTATAAAATGTTCAACTTTTATAGCTAAGGATTGAAAATTTAAAACAAGGTTCCACGTAAATATGTTATACATAAATTACTTTATTCACAATAATATCATCATATATACTTGGTAATATCATAGGCTGACTGACCGTTTTCGCTCAGAATTGTTTTTCTTATACAATGATATTATATCATTGAATTCAAATTTAACACCATCTATTACAGTGACCTACTCGTAACCTACTGTATAGCAGAGCGACATCCACTTACCCACCTTTTTTTAATCGACTTCGAATTAAAAACTGATTTCGATTTTGGACAGAAAGGCTGAAGAAATTATTACACGAAAACCGTTTAGGCTAACCTATTCCGGATGGCAGATTTTATAATATATGATTTAGACAAGACAAGAATTAATCCATGACAAATATTAATCATAATTTCTAAGTTATAGAAAATATAAGCCCAAGACAATCTCCTATAAGTATAGATTTATAGATTGAAATAACTTGTAGCTATGTTCTATTATATGTGATTCATAGTAGTAGCAGTATTACTCTATGATGTGAATAGATGTGATGTGATATTATGTGATGAGTCACATAATATATAGATAATAAACTGATAAACACATAATATTATATGGAGGTTATAGCTACCTAATGTACATTTTACAATTTTCAATCTATATAGTCTATGAAATCTATATCTATATTATATTATATAATAGACGAAAAATGTTTGCGACTGACTAACTGTGTCCTTTATGTGTTCCTAAACCGTTCATCCGATTGCGATGAAATTTGGTACAGAAATAGATTAGACCTTAAAGAAGAAGACGGGCTACGCGAAAAAAATGAGGTCCAATCCGGGGAAGTTCACAAACAGGGATTTTGAGATTATTATTATTATTATTATTATTATTTGTTTATAAATGGCTACTATTGGTTTTAATAATACCTAATTGTTATTATTAATGCGACACGCCTGTATATTGTACATACTATATAATGTATCGAGTTCGAACTGCGGTTTTGGTGGACCAATTTTTTGATACTCTAGAGTTAAATTATAGACTTACGTACGCATCACGCGAGGTCCGCGATCTACCGCTGGTAGATTGCCTACCTGATAAATAGTGATCTAAATACTGCTCGCATAATCATAGAAACCCATCAATGATAGCATTACCGTGCCAGCTAGTAGTCAGTAGTAACAAAACCTTACCTCGATTATTTTTTGGATGCTCGATAACTCGGCCATAAGTCTTCATAGACAAAGCCTTGTCCAACCGTAAGCTGTTACTTTTTTTATTCCAGTCCATTGTCCATAAATTATTGCACTTGTCTTCCAAATAGCATTAGTATTATGAACACGTTTAGTTAATTTATCCACATCAAACATTTAAAAAATGTATTCAAATCTAAAAAATAATTAACTACGTGATAGGTATTGATAATAACAAATAAGACAATAATAACAGGCACGTTATGATATGACTTGTGTGGATCAGACAGTGTGATCTACTTGTAACAAATGCACCACGTGTATTGATAAAAATATAAAATCCGGTTCATAGATAAAAGATAAATCCGGTTGTTTGGGCACAAGCAACCACAAGTCGCAACACGTCACTGTTTATTTTTAAGTCGAACGGCCGCATTGGTTATTAGTGTTATTACTTATTTTAGGATAGTGTTGGGGACTTGGGGTCGGTCTTATCTGGTCATACTGACATTGGGTCAGTGATATTATTGTATATGGTATATTATAGTACAGTGGCGGCTCGTGGTTTGGACGACGGGACGATCGCAACCCCTACTAGAATTAATAGAAAATTTGTATAATATTGATATTGTATAATATCCTTAATTTTACATTTTTAAAAAATATTGCAAAATTTTTAAATAGTAAAATAAATTACATACTATTAAATTAAATGTCGTGTGCTAACATTTAATTTGTTTCTCTGTTATTTCTCTCAGATACCAGGAGCATATGGGTACGCCGTACGCATGTACACACGAGCAGTATTTGGACGACCGGCAGTGTCGTCCGAACAATATTCGTATTACGTATGTGTAAGCGATGCGCGCAATCATGTGCGTGCGGGTACGTTTATTGTTGCTGCGATGTTATATACGGGTTTGGACGTACGGCAGCTTTGTCCATACAGTAAGATATTTATATTATGTTACTATATTGGGTAATTTATTTTTAAAATTAACAACGTTGTCTGTTGCTAATCGCTATTGTTATTATTTTAATTTCCATTTTCTACTGCGACCTGCGACTATATAAAAAGTAAGATGCATGACAAAATAGATCTATTTTTATGGTAAGATGTATATTTTCGTATATTTAAATAATTTGTTATACCTATGGACTATGGCTACCGCTATTATATTTAAAGTCGCACCCCAACCACCAGCACCCACGATGAGCCTCCACTACTATATGACACTGCCACAGTGCCACTGGTGACTGGTATGTTCTCAACTTGGTTCAGTGCATCCTCTGAGCACTGCCCGCTTGTTAGTATAATATTGTCATGTGTCCACCGCAAGACGCAGAAATGTTTAAGTCATAATTATGGTAACAAATAATAATTAAATTATGCATACTATGCCGAATGTACGATATTTATCTGATTTGAGATCATATACCAGTGTTTTAGCCACGCATACTGAAATCTATAATGCGCGGATAAGTCCACCTCCACCACAGATAGTATAATTTACTACCTATGTATTATGTACATAAGAGGTACTCGAACCTCTCAAAGTCTTAACCTATGCACACAATATCTGTGTCACTTTCGTGCCAACCACACATAGGTACAGTGCCGTAGCCAGACATTTTTTTTTTGGGGGGGGGTTTAAATGCTAGAATATCTGATTGTGACCCTTTTGTTCATAAAGTATATCTACTCTTTTTATGACTATATGTTTATGTTAACAACTATGGTACCTACGTTTAATATAACAATGTAACTATTATGTAATTATTAATATTATACCATAGGTTAATGTATTCATGAATATAAGCATATTAATAATATATTATCATTATATCAAAATGTATTGTAAACAAAATATTCCATTTTTTGTTGGAATATTATTAAAATTTACTAACAAAAATACAAGACTATATTAGGGCTGTTGTAAGCTGGTCGTTTATTGTGCATTAGAATAATAAGTGGAAAAAAAAATATACTTCTAGAAGTCCAATTTTTATTTCGAAAAACTATATGAATTTCTTTTTGTCTGTGTTTTTTAGGAAGCGAATTTTTTTTTTTTAGTAATACTAAAGTAAAATTGAATTTTGAAAAAAAGAAAAAGAAATTTAATTTGGTACTATACTAATTAAATAATACTACGAAATATCAAAAATCCATTTCCTACATACCTAACTTAGAAAAAAGATTAAGGAATTCAAATATGTTTTCAAAATGAAAATAGGGCTTTTGTTACTAGTTGAATTTTTCTTCCTCTTTTTGGGAGTTTCGTGGAACATGGGAGTTGAACATTTCTTTATCACAAAATATAGTAACGTGACTGCGCGTATGTACGTTACTGAGGTCCAAGAATCTTAGCCGTCTTTATCTTTAATTACATAAAGTCACTACACACACACACCACTAACGATGGATATTTCCTAAATCCGACCCCTTCAAAATGGTTCTTTTTCGACAGCCTTACTTTTAATTTTTATCAAACATATAATATAAATAAGGCAAAAAAAAAATTTCAGGGGGGGGGGGGGGCACGTGCCTCCAGTGCCCACCACTTGGTTACGGCACTGCATAGATACATAAAATATAGATAAAACGTTATCTGGTCTCATGGGAAAAATTTAAAATTGTTTCGCTCGCTGCTCCCTAGACATCGATATACACCTAATGTTATTGTTATTTTCTTTATTTACGTTCTAAAATGCTGAATTTCGATTTTTCTGCAGTATATTATCGAAACAATTATTCATTGTGAATAACTTGTTTACCTATATCTCATAAAAAACAATACGCGATAACATTTGTCTCGATGATGCGAATTTACGTGTTTTGAAAAATGTCAAACATATTATTATAATTATTGTTGTAAATAATTAATTATAAAACGGATATAAAAGATACTTATATTAACGCAATGTAGTAGGTAGTGCGGCTAATTTGAGCCTAATTGGCTAAATTGAGCCCCTTAATTTTTAAATTATCTTTATTATATGATTAATAGTGCACTAAAGGTGTAGTAACTATAATCGACGTCTGGCAGAAGCTGCAGCAGAAGAATACCTACTGCAGAACACCCACGCCAAATGTTCGAATATTCTCGAAAATAGAAAACGCAGAGAGCAGACATAGAGATTCCCGTTATTTATATATTTTTTTTGTAATATTAGGCACGATCGCACCAATACCGGAATACCTAGCCGATAGAATTCGACTACTTGTGGTCTTATTGGATTATACTAAACAATACTATATGATATTATACTATGCATAATTATAATATATATTTTATTGGGATGAAGGGAATAAGGGATATCGATTTGCAACGTCACCGCGACGTAGGTAGTACACCACTGAGCAGCTTAGATAAGCAACGACGTGATTTAGTATAATAAATATATCATATATAATATTAATAATATGCGCGGGTTTATCATTTATTTGGTATATTATCATTTATTATAGTTCCTAGACACAATACTTATATTACTTGCAGGGTTTGGTGTCCAAATTAATTTTTTCGTTTTTAATTTCAATTGTTGTTTTATAATTCGTTATTTTTTATTTTTCGATTCCAAATATCTATTTTATATTTTTACGATTTTAATTTTGATTTCTATTAGTTATTACTTATTAGTTATTAATTTATTATAACTTATAACTTATTACATATCGATGAATAATACTATTATGTAAAAATAAATGATATAATACAACTATTACCAAGTGATTCATTTTACGTAAAACACTATTTTTTTTAAAAAAACTATTAACGTTATTAAACATTTTTTTTACATACTTATAACTAATAAACGACTCATCTAAAATTTAATTTTTTTAGATCAAAATACTCCTAATAATATGAAAAAAGAAATAGTAAAAAATATAATTTTTTTTAAAATGTGGTTTTGTATTGTCTTACAATTATGCAAAAGAAATATATTCAAAACAATAGTGTTTTCTGAAATGATGAGTGTCTTAATTTAAATGGATCAATCCGTATATGAATTATAATACCTAAGATTATTATTTTGATATAATTTATCGAAAATATTTTTTGATTTCAATACAAATTTCGAATATCATTAAAACTGAAATTTAATATTTCTTTTCAGAAGATTTTCAACGGTTTTTTTATCGATATTTAAAATCGATTTCAAGCCCTGAATTTACAGGCTGATTGCCGTTCTGTACTATTATATCTAATACATCTATTACACCCCTCGTCCTGCAATTCGATTCGGGAGATTTCGAAAAACTATAATATAATTATATTATACGATAATATACAGTGTGAATGGGGTATACATATTATATGTCTTACAATCATATAGCCACTCGCACGCATAGGCTATGATGTGGTTGAGTGGTGACTGGCAGGGTGTGTCGGTTTGCGGACGATAATGAAAAAAAAATAATTGCGTCTCGAATACGCGTGATGTTTAATAATATTAAATGAGTAATTAAAATTAATAGTTCTCGCCGCCACCACTGGGCTCAGATCTACAACGGTTTTTTTCAATTAAATTTTTTTCAAAAGTCTGATATCCTCTTCGGGCGACGATTGCCGTTTGGAAAACGAAAAAAAAAACCACAAACAATCGCATCCTGCAGCATAGGTATTCTGAAAAACTGCAGTTTAATATAGTAATGTACAATATATTAAATTATATTGGTATAGCGGTGCATCAGTCGTCTCACCACCACCCCTATAAAGAACATTTACTATTATTATATAATAATATTATAAAAGTTCTCGACGACGACGCGGCGCTAACCCGAGTGCGCGAGAGGTTTCCGCCGCCGCCACCCGGCGTGCGGCGGCAATATTGTTGACCGATTCGGGCGTGGGCCACCGCCGCCGCCGCCGCCGAGTTCGATCCGCCTGGGCCGCGCACGCCCGGTCGCCGGCGCGGCCCCTCCCCGAGCCGTGCGCGTATACGCCGCCGCCGCAGGATCCGTCGAGCGCGCGTCCGCTCGGAGCTGCCGGTCCCTGCGCGCGCGCGCCCGATCGTTACCACTACTCACCCGCAGATCATGACCGAAACCGCCGCCGCCGCCGCTGCTTACCTCGCGTCAGACCCGCGTACGACGCGCAACGCAACAACAACAACAATCGTCGCGCGCGCTGCAGTGCTTTTGCGCTATTGTAGCGTAGGCGTATTATTACATCGTATTGCTCTTATGTACGCGGTTTTTCGGCCGACAACGATCGACACTACGACTAAAACGACGACGACGGCCAAGACGCATCGCCACCGAAATTGACCTAGTTATTTTTCGCATTGTTTTTACCCTCGGGTTTTTCGGGTTTTCCGTTTTGCTCCCGAGCCTCCCTTCACCCCTCGCCAACGTCCACCCGCTAACCGATAAATTGCTCAACAACCGCCGTCGTGTACCCTACCCGTATACGACACGGCCGTCGCGTGCCGGACCGAACGACGGGGCGCGTGCTGCTGCAGTGGCGTTGTCGTATATACACGCACACACCGCATACCGCAGTTTACCGGACCGGACCGTAGCCGCTCACCTGGACGTATACCGCGGCACGCACTTCGAACGGGGCGCGTGCTGCGCGAGTTCGATCGATCACCAGGACACGCGTAAGTTTTATACGTATTATTTGCATTGCATTAAATCATAATAATGAATTATCGATTTAAACTGCAGTGGCGTGGTGAAGTGATCTAACCCTGCTATACCCATCATCCATATACTTGTCAACACACATACACACACACACACACACACACACGCATGTCTTGTATTATGCATTTTAACAAATCGATTATCCATATTATTATAATAATATTATGCATTCGTGATTTTATTCGTCTCATTTCATGATATTATTATAATATGTGTAACATTTCGGTCATAATTATTAATTATTATTGTACGTAGTAGTTATCTATATAATTACATATTGTAATATGTGCCCTTCGGTATCACACAATCGAGATCCTGCATGTCCCTGACAATACGTACCCAATACGTAATAAAAAATCGATCAATCTCCCCTAAAAAATACGGTCAATCCACCACTGGAGCATCTGCAATGTGATTTCGATATCACAATAATATTACATACGCGTTATTCCTGCAATCTAGCATCGGCTAAATCTAGGGTAATATTGTTAAAATATCCCATCGTGATGGTTTATTTTTGTATGTTTTATAGCTGGTTAATCGTGGGTAATGAGTTATAGATGTAATCATTGTAATCAAGCAAGTAGTAGGGATTTTTTTAAGGGGGTAATTTTAATTTTATAGGTATTTACTATTTAAATATAACTTGTGAGGGGCATTATACACTCTATTGTAGTTATCAATCTTCATATTTACATAATACCTATCAAATATGATATTGAACCATGTGACAACATATTTTGTAGAAATCTGAAGCATATAACAATAATATTTATTTTCTACACCCATAACACCCCCCTAACTGCGCCACTGGATGTGATTGTGTGCCATATTTATACATTTGGTGTTTTCCTAATACCCTACCTACCGTATAAAAGTGTTTTGTTATGTGTTTAGATTAGCTCGTTAGATGTAACTTTCCGGATGACGATTTGAGATTGCGATTGAAACCATACTGCCTTGCCGCTATGGTAAGTAATTTTGTGTCGGTTAAGTCTGTTTTTTTTTTTTATTATTTTGCAAACCGTGGTCACGGGGATTTTGTTGTATTTTTTTCAAGGACATAACATGGCCGAAGACTATTGGCATGCCGGTAGCAGATTTAAGGTGTCCTTGTCGTCGTTGTTGTGGCTGTTGTTGTTATCGGTATGCGCTAGTGCTCAGAGAACGCTGTCGTCGTCCGGTAAGCGCCGTTCGCGGCTTAACTATTAAAACTGCACACGCGTCTCGTACGCATAATATTGTACAATAGTAGTAATATTATAGTTTCGTTTATACGACGGTATTGACGGTTCCTCGCGTGTTTATAGGATGTGACAAGACGTTTGTGAGCAACGACGGTCCGCAGAATGGCACGTTCCGGGCTCCGGAGTTCACCAACATCTACGGAGAGTCCAAAGTTTGCGTATATACGTTCGTGGCCGCCTCGCACCAGAAGGTCTTCGTCTCGTTCACCGCGTTCAAGCTCCGAAGCACACCTCCAGAGTAAGACGCTCCTTTTGAGCTTTAAATAGTCCCATGATACGTTTTTTAATAAAATATTAAAATATAAATAATTTTACCACGTTTCGGTCGACCGCCTACCCAGTACCCCCAATTATAACAATAACAACCAATACGCCGATTATATTATATTTGTTTAAAAATTAAGAACAAAAGTTCTTATATTATATTATTATTATGAATTGTTGCTATACGCGCATGTGACGCATTACATTATGACGATGTACCTATTCGAGTCCATAAAGTTACGAGTTGAAGCCTCATAAGTTATAATATTATTGTACAGAAAGTATACGTCATACTAATCAATTTCCTGGGGTCGGCATACCTACGTGTGCTATTAAACGAAATTGTATATTGTAAAATTATAAGTGCATTATCGTATACAGATGCGTGCACGAATACGTGGACGTTTACTCGGAGGTTCAACAAGTCGATACGGAGGATTTGATAAACTCACCGTTTGGAGGTAGATACTGCGGCCTAATACCACCGAGGGACCGGACATCGTTGTACAGAACAGTAGCGTTTAGCTTCTACACGGACAAGAATACGACCTCGTCATCGTTGTTCGAGGGCTATTATTCGTTCAGCAACGACTGTAAGTATTTATCGAATCTTGTATAGGTCATATTATACATCTGCAGACTGTAGTCGTGGCGGCGTTAACTTTTTTTTTCTATTAAGCTATTTAAAATAAGTACCCACCAATTAGCCCCATGTTAATGAGGATGGCTTACACCCACACCACCCCCACCACCAAGCCCAATTAAAATAATATAAAAATACCAATAAAAATACATAAATCAATCTCAAATTATAAACGAATCTATCATTAAAATACCCTCCCCCACTTTTACATGAGCATGCACTTCATAAAATATCTTTTCATGCCACTACACATCTATATGTAGATTAGAACACAGCCCGAACTTAATCTCGATTGTTTATAATATGATCAAACGTTAACGTATACGTGTGTGTGCGTGTTTTTAGCCGCATTCCAACTGGGAACGCCGTCGCCGATCAGCCCATGTTCGTTCGTCGTGAATTCTAATGTGAAAAAAATAGGCACCATACTCACGCCGACGTACCCGGGTATATATCCTAAAGGAATGAAATGTACATACTTATTTCACGGACAAGCCAACCAGAGGGTGCGGTTAGAATTCCGAGACTTTGACCTATTTTACGGAGGGCCGCAGTAAGCGTTTTTTAGTCCAATATAATATATATGCATTATACATATTGTACTTGCTCCATAAATTTACGGAATTTACGATACTATGGTTTTTGTTCATCCGCAGCTGTCCTTTTGACATCGTAAGCATTTATGACGGATCCAATGCTACAAGCCCTTTGATCGGCCAGTACTGCGGTCAACAACGAAATTTAGTGGTCTACTCTACTAAAAATTATTTATACGTAACTTTCGACACACTTCATAGGGCCGCAAACACACAGAACCGCGGTTTCAAAGGCATGTTTGAATTTAGTGAAAGTTTTGTCAAACTTGGTAAGTCTCTCTCACATAAGTCACAAACTGCAATATTCCTATAATAAAACTTATATTATCATCACTAAATGGGTTTAATTTTCGTATATTTATCTAGATTTTATCGGTATAAACGACGGAGAGCACGTTCGAGGCACCGAATGCGATCAAAAAGTGTTAAGTAAACGAACCTCGACGGGATACATATATAGTCCTAACTATCCGTTTCCTTACATCCCAAAAATCGTGTGCCGGTATTTCGTTTACGGTCTCGAAGGTGCACAGGATTTGGAAAGAGTTAAACTAGAATTCCAAAAATTCAACATACCCAAAGCACATCTCAACGAACAGGAGTGAGATTTTACCACCACATTTTAATAGGATCTAACGGTATTTTTAAATATCATTATTTAAATTTAAGATGCACGGACGGTTACCTAAAACTATACTTGAGAGGTCAAGAAGCCATGGACCTCTATGACAAGTTTGACTACGAAATGTGTGGTGACGAGGCCGACGAAAAGGTAGTGACGAGTGAAGGCGCTAGACTAGCAATGGTTTTCAGTAGTGGTGAACTACACGGTCGAGGATTTAAAGCAAAATATACGTTCGAAACTGGTAAGCGCTTGGTAGTAATTTTTTTTTTTTTAATTGTTTATTCTATTCTTTGCTATTCGTTAGAATATCTTATACCCGGAACGGCTGCACCGAACGGTACGTGTCATTTTACTTACCGTAGCGAGTCCAAGAAGCGAGGAGATTTCAACTCGCCCAGACATCCGGCCAACTATCCCAACGGGCTTAACTGTACGTTTCTATTCTTGGCTACGCCCAACGAACAGGTCACCGTGATATTCGATCAGTTCAAAATCAAAGTTGACGTAGCCAATATTTCATTAGTCCAATTTGGGTACGGAAACAATGATATTAATTCTTACAGCGTGTGGCACGCTTATGTGTTGTCTGCGAAGGAAAAAAAAATTTACCACACCTGCGTGACATATTAATAATATTAATTATTATGGCTAAGATTAAAATGCATATTTTGCATTAATATAATATTGTTATTCAGGGTGTTTGTTTGCAAGGAGGACTGGCTCGAAATATATAACATTTACAAAGATGGCACGGAGAAAATCGTCGGTAGATATTGCGGTATGACAGCCCCTGGACCGTTGGAATCGAACCGGGGAGCGATCGGCCTAAAGGTGCTACTGCACACGAACTCGGAAGGTGTCTCTAGTGGCTTTAAGGCCAGATATTTTTTCGACGATGCCAAGCCGATATTCGGTGGTAAGTTGTGTGGTTCACTAATACATTTACATACCTTCTAATCGTTTTCCACCTGGAAAATATGTACCTATGTAACACACAAGTGCGTGTTATTATTCTTAATAATAATAATAATAATCGATTTTTTTCGTTTCGTTTGAAGACTGCGGTAGTAATATCAGTAATGCAGATTCTGGAAAGGTGCAGAGTCCGAATTTCCCGCTCAAATATACTGCACCGGAAAAAGGAATGCCGAGCAGAACGTGCAATTGGTTTATAAACGTCAGGCCCAATTACAAAATACTGCTCAACTTTGTCTCGTTCTCGGTGGAAGGAGAGCCAGCAAGTAAGTACAAATCATTCGTCTAAAACGCCTATTTTATTATGTTAATTACAATTTTACACTGCCATACAGTATATAGCTACACTATAATATGAATGAAATTTATCAACGCATGTATCTTTTAATTTCTGCAGCTAGAGGTTGTGCGACGGCAGTCGTCAGACTTTGGCCGTCCGTAGAAGAACCGCCGCTGGAATTGTGTGGTGAAAAGCCAATAGAGTCGTGGCAATTTCTATCCGAATCCAATCAGTTCAGGATAAGGTAAAATAATGAAAAGAAAACAGACACTATTTTCTTTTTAATAACAATCGATATTACACAAACAAAATACATGATTCTGAACAAAACTTGGTTAGAAATGTAATATTTTATAAAATAATAACTGAAAATAATTGAATTCTATTTTTATATCGGTTTTATAATTAATTACCGAAAGTTTCAAGTTTCTAATCGTTAAACTATAACAGAAAAAGCAAAATCGATTTTAGGAAAAAGGGGTGTGTCGTAAATTGGAACGTTTTTTCCTTCCGCATTTTACGAAAACGTGAGAAAATCAAATAAATGACCTTTTTAGTAGGTACTATATATTATATATAATAAAGTACAATCTACCATTAATTTCGTGCCGGAAACTGGGTGAGCACGAGTTGATCGAATCCGGATGGAGTTTCTACCAGAAAAAAAAGATCACGGACATAATACAAATTTAAAAAAAATACATCATCGTAAAACTTCGCTCAGAGAATCCCAAGCTACAAAATTATACGTACCACCTACCTATCCATCACAATATATATAATATATATAGTATATACGTATATAATAACATTCGGCGGCGTGTCTGATCGATACAAATATAATGGTACCTGGTTGTAATAATATTATACTTGTCGTTACAGTTTTGTCGTGGCCGACAAATCGGGTAACGGCACCGGTTTCGCCGCGACTTGGACCGAAGTATTGGACAATTCCGACTCGTGTCCGGGGTTTCAATGCGAAAACTCGAGTTACTGCATATCCAATCAGCTGAGGTGCAACAACGTGATGAATTGCGGGTCCAACGACGTGTCGGACGAGATCAATTGTGAGTATTATTTACTGGATCCTTTGTAATGGTAATGTTATTGACGCCCGACGAAGATGACGTGTATTAAAAATGGGGAAAAATAGGGCCACGTAATAGCGTCGAATTTACTCAAGTCGGATAAAATCATATGAATATACCATTATTATATTGTTGATGGTCGTTTAGATTTTTCCGTTTACGGGGAAAATCGCCCAGATCATTAGGCAACCTAATGTACATTTAACGATATTTTCCGCCTACGTTTCAGGGGATATACTTTCAGTGCTTGATCTATATATTTTGATAATGTTCTCCTTATTCACTGTTAAAACGAATCACGCTTTACATATTTACATTATTACATTAGTTTATTAGAATAATATATTATATTACATTACCTATATTATTATCGCAGTTATACGACTTAATTCTAAAAATTGGATTTTTATTTTAATAGTACCTATTTGAAATTATTAGAAATAATATTATGTATGTTATTTATGTAAATAATGTTAAAAGTAATTAAAATATAAAACTTATATGTTAACAATATAGTTTTATTACTAGGTAAATATTTTCTTATCCTATAAATAACATAACAATTACGTCTTAATAATTGATGTATACAATATTGATATGAAATAAATGAAGAAATGAAGAAATTAATAAATGAAATTTACTGATGATTAGTTTTCAAACATCACGAACACTAAAAAATAGTGATAATGACTACCGTGCTCCGAATGACTGCGTGTTTTTGTATTAATTTATTTAAACATTATAATTTCAACGAGCAAATATTAATTTTAAACGGCAGAAGGCACCATTGATACGAAGCGTGGTCGGAGGTTGCCGACACGTAGTTTATATTGTATACAATATACGTGTATGCAATTATATAAAGCGGAAAGTTCACATTCATGTTTTCGAGAAAATAGAGATTTGCCTCGAAGACGTACGATTATTTATTTCGCGTTCACTCGATAACTCATTTATATTTTGTTCGTTGCGCGTTCATCAAAAACGTATATAGTTACACGTTTTCGTGCGAGCGTGATGTGTAAATACTTACCGTATATTATAATAATATAATAATATAACACTGCAAGTATACGCAACGTAATACATATATATATATATTGTATGTATCGGCTGTAAACTAGTGCTGGTATTATGGCAGTGACGGCGGAACTATCTAAAAATCATAAATCATTTAAGTGTGGTTTTACGACGGACCCTCCGCGCGCGCTTCTCGGCTATAATATCTCATGTATATATATAAATAAATACGCTCACGTCGAAGTCCCGTCGTATAATAACCGTAGTAATGAACCGAATACAAATTTCCCGGGTGTGTGTGAGTGTGTATACAGTGTGATTCACCAATCACGCTCGTCCACATTTTTGTTTGTACAAATGCTTACATTGAGGGTAGTAGGTAGTTCTTAAAAATGGTTTTACTAAAATGGAAAAAATATATACCTATAATATTGGATCTAATATTTATTATACTTGGACTATGTTATTTTTATAAACTATAAATATTTATAGATTAATATAAATTATTAACATTTTCAAATTACCATAGCCACAATATTTTCCAAGCCCATTATCATAATGGACAATTATCCTTAAAGTTGAATTACTCGAAAACTACTCGTTCGGTATTGCTTTTGACATGTCAACATTTCCAGAAAAATTATCCTCTAAATAATTTACAGTAGAAAAATTAAGTTCTCATTTGAAAAATAGAAGTGTGCATCTCCACAGGGTCCACTGAAGTAGTACACGACATCTCAAAAATTTGAAAATATATATAAGTATTGTATTTAAACATTCCAAATATCAAATTCTGAATGACTGTATAATATTGTCGGAGAAGAAAAAGATGGGTGACTATAATACATCTTGGTGAATCATCCTGTACACACACTCGTCTCCTGATATTCTGCGTAGGTACCGGCGGAATCAGCCGAATGTGTTGTTCGGCGCGTGATCGTAAAACAATATTGATGCCGCCACCGCGTATCTATATGACAGCATACGTGATGGAAATAAAATGGCCAAAACTATATCGATCGACCGGGAATATTTTATTTCGAAAAGAACGTATATTATATATATATATATACACTTTACGTTACGGGGGCGGGTTTAATCGATATTCGACGGCGCGGAGGGTATATGTAATATGTAAGAATAGTGTACCAGCCGAAAAACATTCTGTCGAACAATTTTACTTTCGTACACAAATTTGCAAAACTTCAAATCAGACTAATTATTTAATGATTTCGTTCATAATCATTAGTAATTAGTATATTGATTAATTTAAAACAATATTGGGAGGGAATCGACCAACTTAAATTAAAAGTGAGATTAGTTTTTATTAGAGAGGTGTAAAATCTTAAAAACAGGACTTGACTACGTTTGGTAGATGTGAGATTTTCCACGATTTGGTAGGGTACACGCCACACGGATTATGAAATCGATATAATTCCAGTGCGGTAAAAGTGGTGAGGGTGAAAACATGGTATTATAAGTCGTACAATCAGCTCTTTCATTTCATTAAAATATTTAAATCCTATCCACGGTTTTCTTTAAAAATGCATCCCCCATAAAATCTATTACTATTAAACACGATATCTTCTATTTATACTCACGTATACTGGTACACTTCATATAAAATACATAGGTATTGTATTGTTTTCGTGTAGGCATTTTAATTCGTTTAATTTAAAAAACGCAAAGAAACAACTACATTGAGACGTTTCCCCTCGTTTTTATGAATAGCATGTACCCATAATATCTTTTCAAGGAGGTACAAACGTTTTTAAAAAATGACCACCTCCTTCCTTCTCAGATAAAAAAAAAAATAAACAATTAATGGTATCTGTAATGAAACTTATAATAATTACAACTTTTAAAATATGCATTGGTAACCGTATGGTTGCTGTTAATAGATTCCACAATTTTCGATATATCACGATTGCAGTTAACTTCAACGATAAATTATCGTTCGAAGAACAGAAGAACAACTTTAGTTAACTATTGTGCGTACTAAGCGAAAAAAAATAATGCAACGCACAAAAACAAAGACTCTATAATGTCCTCCCCTCACACACACACACATACTTTGACACAGCCTGTTCAACCGACGACCACCCTACCTCCTCCACTGTAACTTTACCACCACAACGACCATCATACCTATACCTTTATATACCTCTCCACCACGCGACTTCATCGCCACAATACCTTATTATTATAACACTCCACCAATCCTTATTTGTATCTCGCGGTCTATACCTCGAACCGCTTAACTACCCCTACTACATCGTGTGCGTGCGTGTGCTGTTTGGCAGGTGCGATGGAACCGGAGGCCATGGACAACGTGGTGCTGTCGGCGGTGCTAACCATGTGCACAGTGCTGGCGCTGATGCTGGCCGGGTGCCTGTGCTGCCGTCGCCGGTCGGGCTCCGGGCGCCGCGATCGGTTCCGGCGGGGCGTCGGTGGCGGCGCGGGCGTCGTGGGTGGCGGATACAACCGGCACCGGCGGCACCACCAACACCACCATCAACACCATCACGAGCCCCGGCCGCCGTCGCTCCGGTCGCTCAGCCCCCACGCCGTCGTCCGGCCAGCACGTGTGCGACGAACTGGGCGAGCGGTTCGCCAGCGTGGACAGCGTGTGACGTCCACTGCAGTACCGCCGCCGACGCCGCCACCGCAACCAACACCACCAACACCACCGCCGCCGCCGTCGTCGTCGTCGCCGAGACCGCGATGACCACCTCGCGCACCGCCAGAGTCCTGCTCATCCTCCTCATTATCATCATCAGCAGCAGCAGCAGTAGTAGTAGTAGTAGAGCCCGTTTCGCCCCGGCCACGCTCCCCGTCGACTTCTGCAGCAGTCGCGGTGGTCGATCGCCACTGTGACCGCCCCTCATCGCTCAACAGTCACCGCCGCAGTATTATAGGTACCCCCCTGTACTATATATATATTATAATATGGTATTATAGTTTGCGCGTGGTGCGCGAAAATTAGTCGTGTCAATCCTACAAACGTCGAACGGTTTTTAGATAATAATGATATTATAATTGTATAATATTATATTATAATATTATGACGTTTTGTACGAATTTTTGTCATTTCGTTTCTCGTGTTCGCGATCACTTACGTACCTACATATTATTATATTGTATATATACGCTAGCCACGTATTGAGATTGATTTCCCCGGAGACGTTTTTCCGGAGTGGATTTCGTTTCGTTTTTTTTTAATTTCGTCATTCGTTTTGACTAAAACAAACCACCGATAATCACATATGAGGTCTGAAGACTTTCACACCCGCAAGAGACGACCGTTAAGGTAACAACACTTCACTCTCTGCTCTATTATACGACTAGCAAAGTAATAATTTACGTTTAAGTTTTCCACCGCCTTCCCACCCGCCCCTCGTCGTGCCCACCCCACACATAGTATAATAATTGATAGTATAATATTATATGTATCGTTGTATATTATGAGAAGTACGAGATATTAAATATCTACTGTACGTTGCTCTTCAAAATCGTCCAACATCATCACGTCGATTATATAGAATAATTTTTCTTATATTAAAATACATTTCGATCAGCCGGGAACAACATTTACGACAATATTAAAATATGATCTGCAGCTGCACACCTCCAGTATTACATATTATCATTTTTTATACAATATATACATATTATATGCATAATAAACATTAACAATAATAATATGTTTATCAGATAGAATCAGCGAATAGTTATATATTATATTATACTGGTAGGTAATATCAAAACGAATTGATTTGTGTGTGTGTGCGTGCACGTGTGTGAAACTTGCAAAGTTTTTTTGTTTTTTTTCTTGCGTTATATGATGATAATGATGATGATATGTATATATATATAAATAATATAGTATAATAATATAATATAGTAAAGATGACATTACCCCCGCGCCGTCCCGTACACATACAAGAGTCGTGTGTGTTCTGGAAAATATCGATCAGCTTGTCGTTTCGGGGAGCGTCCTATTCTATAGCTCCATCTAGCGCACTCGGTGATCGTCGAGGATGGCAGCTGAGAGCATCGCGAAAAATACAAAATCGCTGGCATCCCGTTCGGCCGTCGACGCCGCGTGTCGGTTTCCTTCCTATATAATTTACTAATAATAATAATAATATAATAAACCTGCAAAAAAAAATTATAAATAAATATTCAATAAAACATTACAACAAAATATAAGCAATAACGTCGTCGACACGCGCACGGCTAGTTTTCAGTGTGTGTTTTACTATACATTGGGGAGTGAGGGTCAAAAATGGAATCAATTGCTCAATCATATTAAGCCAAAAATAATAATACTAATATAATAGAATTCCCGATTTTTGCGTTTGCTGCCACTTTTTTTTCCGGGGAGGCAAAACGGGAACGATTGCGTTTTTCAAAATGTTCGTTGCTGAAAGACTAGTCGTGGCGATTTTTTTTTTTTTACCTCACAGTTTGGTTTAAGTATAACATAATATTCTGAAATATGTATTATTATAATAATATGTATTTAATAATAATATAATATTAACGATTTTTCGAAATTTCAAAAGGCTGGAGTTTAGACAAATACATATTTTGTTATCTATTTATAATTTTAGGTTTTGTTTTTAGATGAAACGTCATATAACCGCTTTGGACCTCTTGTTATTATATTATTATATACAATAACAGCGCTTATTTATACCTAATATATATAAATATATAATGTTACAAACACCCGAACGGTCTCGATAATATACTACGACATTTGTTTCGTAGTCATATATTATTATTATGTATAGTATAGTTTTTTTTTGTACAATATCATCGTTATGATCCGATTGAGATTTGATCGACAGCGTGTCATGATTATTATCTTGTGTGTGTAGGTAATCTATTCGTAAAACACTACATGACATATTATTTGTTTCGTTTTGTTTCCAAAAGATGTTTAGCAAACGTTACAAACTATTATAAAATTGTTTTTTTTTTTTTTTTTTTTGGTTTCCTGCACAATAATGTTGTATAATATTAATCTAAATGAAACGCACTTGTAAAATCTCTAACTATTCGTTTGCCAAATCAAGCTCAAGGGGTGGACAATTCAAATAACTGTGGGTCGCGCGTATATTGAATTGAACTGCTCAACTCGATGACCTCCATCCACTAAACTGTTTTGCGCCCCAAAAGTCAACAAATAGACGAAAGTCTTTCACTTCCGGCCATTACATACACACACATATTATAATACACCCTATAGGAAAAATAGGTATATGTCATATAGGTTAGGTAAATTAGGATAAATTATTATCGAAATTCCGGAGTGAAAACAATTATTGTAATGAATTTCTTCCAATTTTAATAAAAATGTAACGATATTTAACATAAATAATAATTAATAATAATAATAATAATAATAATTATAATGATAAATTTATACATAATATTATATAATATTTGTATCGGCAATCTACTACCGACAATGTGTATATAACATAATAAATATAATTATACGTTAGCGTAAGTGTATCGAACTTTTGTTATGGATTTTCGTTAAGTTTTTAACTATCGTATTAATTATACTCATACGTTGAATGTTTTGCTTGTAATATTGTTAGTATAAAAATTGTGTTTTTTTTATGGCAAATATTTTTTTTTCTATTGTTACACGATATTTGAGTATACCTCGTTAATGTTTACATAATAAAATAATACTACGCGTAGTCCCATAGAGGTCTAGTGTAATAACATTGTTTAAGCTCTAAAACGTGCTGTGTAACATTATTTTGGTGCATATTATTACTTATGAAAAAGTAATAATATTAATTTAGTCTATTTATATTTGTATCTAGTCGATTGTGACGTATGAACAACTATAGTCTCTAGTCGTTATTACAAGTAAATAATATTATTATTAATATAATTAATATATAATATTGTACTAATATACTTTTTTGTAGTAATATGTGTTTCCGTTTACAAAATAAAATTAACATGTGCGTGGTTAGGCCGTTAAACCAATCAAAACAAAACAATCTAATTAATATTTAATATAACAAATAAAAACAAATCTTTTCGATCGATTAAAAAAAAAAAAATCGTTGAAAAACATAACACTACATTATACAGGACCAAAATTCATTAATTTTGTTTAGCTTTCTCTTCTCGCCACTCGATGCTTACATCTTATTCAGACCAAAATATATTATATTATTCGTTTCATCTATATATATACGTTTCGTTCATCTGAAAAACGAACGTGTTTCAGTCCAGTAAGCTAATATTTAGCACACGGTAAATTTTTTTTTTTATTTACCAACAAGACACTGCTCAATGTTTTTGTTTAATTTATTATTTGTTTTTGTTGTTGTGAATTGGACGGGCTGCAACAAAATAACCACATTATAATTATGAATACAAACAATAAAACTGCGTCTGTGCGTGAAGTACGGATCGCACGGGTGTACAGGTACAATCCTATTATGCCTGTAGATCCCGAGTTGTACCAGTTTAACGCGCAACTTTTTTCGCCGTCCGTCCAATTTTTAATCGTATGTCGTAGCTTAGTGAAAAACAAATTTAAACATATGGTTAAGTGAAATCGGTATTAAACATTATTAGTCTATAAAATATATATTTAATATATTATAATATATTATATAATATATAAAATAATATCATAAAACTTTTAAAATTAATAAAATAAATCAAACATAATTTAACTATTAAAAAATACCTTATATAAATACATAATATGATTTATGTAACTTAGGCGTACGTATGTATATGTAAACAAATATTATGTTATAAGGACAAAAATCAACATTTGTATTGTATTATAATACAGTAAGTAAAACAAAATGTCCTAATGGAAAATCATTGTTGACAAACTTTCCTTTTTAGATTGGTGAAAATCATACAAATATTAAATTACCTAATTAAATTATTTTTACGTTTATGTATGGCCAAAGCGTGTTTTTAGTTTTGTTTTTTACAGTCAATGTTAGGTACATAATATTATTATTATGTTGGTTAATTAATTAATATTTATATTATTATGTATTATCATTATGAAAATATACTTAATAGGAATTATAAAAATGTGTTTTTTTTATCTCCCATATTGTCTTAGTACGTTATTGACACGCGTACACATATAAAATATGACAAAATATATAAAATCATATTCCATTATACATTTGAATTAAATTTCAAAAAATTAGCTGGCGAATAATTAACCTAATGGATAACAGGAAAATCCCTATACGTGTGTAAAAATTGTAAGCATGTCTATAAAAATATTTAGCACGTCAGTAACAATAATTATATTATAATGTATGTACCTACTATGTATTTTATGTCCTAATGAAATACAATCATATTTTACCAGAAGTATGCTATATTATAGTATACTGTTCGTGATAGTATTTTAAATTTTTCTTTGGCTTACAAAATAAATTGCTAAAAGTAGTTAAGTTAGGCGAATTGAAAAAATATTATTGTTTTTTTTATATATATATTATTATTTTATATGTATTTAGATTATTATACCTATGTACTCAGTTATATATACTAATTTAAAGTACATACCTCAAAATTTAATGTATCCTACAGGGCATCATAATTTATAAGGTGTGCGTACCTATGTATATGGTATTGTATAATCTTATTAACTTTTATATAGGTTGTAAACCATATCGACTACTGTTCACTATTCGATCGAAAAATAATTAAATATGAGGTAATCATGCTTTTATACTATAGTGGCCCAGACTATACAGCCCATGTATATTATACATAACCTATATATATTGTATATAGGTCGAGTCTGATCGAGAACGACCAACCAGTAGAGTGTAAGTATAATATAAAAAATACAGTGGGTGTACCTATATACGGATAATATAATATACTATATTATATTGACCACCGCTTGTTATGTTTAAAAATTAAAGTCAACAACGATCCATAGGATACCTACTTATAGGTATATGTTATATGTATTCTATAATATGAAATGATTGTTTCAATATTTGATCGAGGGATGATTTGCTCCATGAAGTCATTGTCGGATGACGGTGGAAGATTGATTTTCGGCGGTCTTTTTGTGCTCTGTAGCGCCCATGGTGACCCGGCGCTTCCGAATTCTTTTGTGCGAAACCGCTAATGATGCAACCGCAAGGCAACCGAGGTGTTGGTCAGTGTTTTAACCGTGGTCGGGTGGTCCGAGCTCGCCGACAAAAGCAGTAATCTCGAAGCCTAGTGTTGATGATCTGTTGGCACGTACAAAAGACGGGTGTAAAATAAAATTAATAATGTTCTCGTTGGCGATTTAAACAAATGCCGATAAGCCTGCGCCGATTAATTAATCAGTTAGCACGTGACCAACGCCTAATCGACCAATTCAGGAACGAATTGAAATAACCACAATGAACCGGGGAAAGACAATTATACATGTTTGGATAAAAAAATTTGAAATTGTTAATTTTTTTTCGAACTTAGATGTTGCAGCTGCCCTTTTTATTTTGACCATATTTATAGATATTTTACTTGTTTTTGAATTTTGAACCAACCCCTATAAGTTCGTAAAAAGTAACATTTTCTAAAATGTTTTCTTATCAACTTATAGATCGCCATTTAACACGTTGAGTGCCACGTAGGTTTGGCGCGCGGTGCCCGAGTATCCACGCGAAATCAGTCCCGCAATTACGTCGGCCGTGTTGAATAAAATTTACAAATATCTTATACCTGTAGCAATAAACAATATATACACGAATTAAAACGAAATAATATTATTATGTAAGTTCCTCGTATTATTTTCGTTTAAATATAAGTAAAATAATACCATTAATAACTATACAACTGTATATTATAAGAATAATGTCTAGATATAGCGTTAAACATAAACAATCGTCGTGGCGTCGATGTCGCCATCGATTATTTCTTGGGAAAAATAACCATTACTTAGCTTAAAATAAACGAAAATAAAATCTGAATACACCGTTGAAAAATGGACATTTCACTGAATAACCACGTATGAAAACAGAAGAATTGCTCTGATAACCGAGTAAATTATAAGGCCATAAAGATGCCTATACAAATTGTCGACTACCCGTCGACCGCCGCACTCAACTAAACGTAAATAGTATGGCGCAGTTTGAGGCTTCAAAATAAGCACATTCCTTTTAAAAATCAAAGTAACATAAACGTCGTTTTAAACACTGTTCTCAAACTCTTTCCCAGGTAAAACTAACAATTTTGAAATTTTTTTTTTTTTTGGCAAAGTTGTTACTCGTAAAATAACGTTGGGTTCTATCACTGGATGGCCTCCCTCCTCATGTGTTCATGTTGTAAAATAAAAAAAAAAAAATTGTATGTATGTGTTCAAATTTGCTTATTATGCCTATTGTAGCATAGATTGTAAATATTCTATTAAAATAAATATAAAAAAAAAAAAAAAAAGTTGTTACTCGACGGTGTCGTAAACTATCTAGTTTAGTTTTGAACTTTGCTTGGAAATCCTTCCGCCACAAAATTCACTATAAGTAAAATTCGTATTAAATAAGCCATCAACAGGTATGTCGCCAATACCTAAATTAGAAAAAGTTACATTTTCCAAATTTTTTTTTCTATCAACGTTTAGATAGCCATTTAAGTAAATAGTAGGTAGGTATAGTTTGAGGTTTCCAAATAAGCTCCTTCTTTTTAAAAATCTAAGTAACATAAACGTCGTTTTAAAAACTGTTTTCAATTCCTTAATAATTTTCTACTATATATTATAATTTTTTTTTGAAAAAATAGTTGTTTAAATTATAAATATTATATATTTTGTAACTTATTTATAAAAATTAAGATTTATTTAAAAAAAAAAATATTAGATAAATTATTTTTTGATATTGCTCAAAAATTAACTAAAATATGTAACTCACTGATTGATTATTATTTATTGGTAATTTGTTTTTTCTATCAAATGTTTTTAGATGGGCGGGTCCACAGAATTTTCCTTAGCAATACATATTTATTTGAGGATAGCGGTCACTGGTATAATATTTGTTATATTACTTACATTTGAATTTAATCATTAACAAAATAACAAAAATTGTTATTCTACGTTTATTATACCTGATTTCATTAAAATGTCTTTGAAACAAAAATTGCGCTCACTAATATTTTAAGTTATTTTAATGAAAAGTACCTATCATTAAAAATCCGTTTTAATTTATCTATAAATTTCCATAATTGTTTTTAATCATGGATCATCAAAATCTGATAAATGTTAATTTAAATTTTGGTGGAGGAGTGTAGACCTGGAGTTTTTGTATATTGTGTACACCTACTACTGCAGTCATAATATTATAAAGGTCAAACCTCTGGTCACAGAAACAAGAGAAGCAAATAACACAAAAGCCGTCTGCACGGATATACCCGTCTACGTCTCAGTGTGTCCCATGTACGAGGGTCAACGTGTTCCCACAGATCAGACCTGAAAAAACCGACGTCGTCGCATTATCGGACTACAACAATGGGAAACGGGCCGCAACAGGTAGCAGCAGCAGCCGCACAAATCGAGGTAGGTCCTCCAGAAAAACATGGAAAATAACAATAACACAATAGATACTTCTAAGGTGTCTGAATCGTTATAATAATATTATTGTGTGTCGGGTGTCGTGGGTAATAATATAATAATATAATAGTCATATTTTGGCGCCCCCGGCAGCATCACGATATTTTTCTTGACTTTTATCATTATTTTATTTAAATCCGTATTTCGATTGCCGAGAACGTGCTTTTCGGCTCATACCGGTCTTACTGGTTAAAAAAAATAATATATTAATTGTTGTGCACGGTCGAAAATCGATTACGAATCGTTTTTGCAAGGGGTTGGAAAAACAATTTAAGAGTGAGATGTTATTATTTATTGCTGTATTTTTTTTCCGTCCAGTATCAATATTTCTTAAACCCCTTGACAAATTGCGTATTGTAAAGACCGCCCGACCGTTGGTAGCTATTATATAAATATATATATGTACATATGATGCAGTATGCGATAGAAATATTACGTCGAGTTTTTCGGTCATTAAGACCTCGCGGGAGGGTCGAAAGGATTGAGAACGGGGTACGAATTGCCACCCGCTTCGCCGTAAACGTTAATCGGAATCGAGACGTATTTCGCGTGAAAATATATTGTCTACCACGGTGTAATATATAGCTATTATGTAGGTAGGTACTCGTTTAGTGAGTGAAAAATACTTTAACAAAGTAATAATTAAACGCTCTTTGCATTGAAAAGGATTCCTTCATGATGAAAATGCTTATAGATAATAAACATAAAATAAATGCATTTTTTCTTTAATGTGCGGCACGAAAAAAAATTATAGAAAAATCAATTATAATTTTTCTTTGGAAACAACAAATCTTTTTTAGTATCAGTAGGTGCCTACCTGTATGTAAACGGGTTGTTTGGTTTTTAATATTTTCACTGATGGTAAAATTCCTTTTTCTATGAATGTTATAAAATAATAATCCCTGTGCAATATTATTCAAATAAATGCACAACATAATAATTATATTATTATCATACATAATGTAGTAGCTATAAGAAGTACCAATAATTATTTCATGAACAATACTACTTTTTGATCGTTATATTATTTTCAACCTTCTCATTTAAAAATAACTATAGGTATTTAAATGTAAATACATCTTGTTTGTTATGACGGTGAGATTTCTTAAGATAGTTTGATGGTTTACTATGGTTTTGTCCATAAAATTGTTTATTGTACTACGAGTATCTGAACTAGTAAGTATATTCTATATAATATATACATTACATATGTAATATAATAATATATGGGTAGTAGTGCATAATATATATACTATAATATTATATTTTTTTTTACTACGAACTGGTTTGATAAATTATTGTGCTCACTAAAATATTATAGGTACTTAAAGGCGGCAAGTATATATTATTATGTACATTATATGTATTATATTACCCATAACCCATGCTTGACCAATTTTATTGGAAAATAAAACAGTCGTTTTTTTTGTTGTTTGACATCTTAACTACAATCAAATTGTCAAATATATTTAATACACAAAAAAAAAACATTTAATAAAAAAAAAATATATAATAAACGTTTGAAATAAAAATATATAATAAAATGAAGCTATCTGATGCAGTGATGCGTATATCTAAAAAAACCCAAAAACAAACAAATTTATCAAATGTAAAATTTAATTTAGTATATCTTACCAAACACAATAACAACTATGCAACTTTGAAATGAATGATGCAAGACAGCAAAGCTTCTCATTAGTATACACGCTAACTACATTTACTACAATTACCAATATTATCTTTAAGTTTCTTTTTATTTTCACTGTTAATTGTTTTGTTATCTATA
Source organism: Metopolophium dirhodum (assembly GCF_019925205.1). Classification (NCBI taxonomy): domain Eukaryota; kingdom Metazoa; phylum Arthropoda; class Insecta; order Hemiptera; family Aphididae; genus Metopolophium; species Metopolophium dirhodum. The sequence continues at coordinate 11,954,604 of NC_083568.1, forward strand.
TGTATGTGCATTATTGTTATTATTGATAAAAACTGTTTTGTGTTTAAAATTGTAAATAAAATAACTTCGATGTTGGTGTAATTACATCGAAAAAAACTTAAAATATTATTCCAATAATATAATTTTGCGCTTATTAAAATATAATCTCATAAACATTAATACTTTTAGGTATCTATATACTGTAATTTGTATTGTTTTAATAGCATACAACAATATCTTCTATGTTAATAGGCATCTACGCGTTCACGCATCTACATGGAATATTGTTTATTATAAATACAAGGCCTCGACTGCATTGGTCATTGGCCGTTAATTGTGTGTTACAGAAATTAATATTAAAATATTAATATAAAATTTTGTTGTACATCAAATCAGACAGGTAAGAAAAAAAAATTAAAAATAATAGAATAATATTAAAAGTGAATACGATGTACATTTTGATTTTGTTCTGATTATATGGTTTTGTATAAATTGGTGTCTTTGGTGAAATTACGTAGATTGAAACTGTACTGCAGATCTATATGCATCTTTTGTGCATCCTAAATTACAATGACGTGAAGTCTGAAATACGTTAAGGAACTATGAAAAAATAAAAATGTAAAAATGTACCTCATCCCTATATAGTTATTTTGTGGTTTGATAAAAAAAGAAAATATGTAAAATAACCATTATCATATATTATATCCAGTATTGCAATATCCTGCAGTGCAGAATGCCCACAAAATACTATTATCTGGTGCACAGCATGATGGCTGCAATAATACAATTGTGATGAATTCGTAAACGATTAGACCTTTACGTCCGGGTTACAAACTTGAAAACACATAATTCAGCGATACGTCGCTGAAGTTCACATAATATATATCTACTATTGTCCTGCGTCGATATTAAGGATTAGATAGAAAGCGGTCAACTGAAGATTGGGCGAAAACTACAGATACAGAAGAATATTCCCAACGTTCAGTGCATGCTTAAGAAATAATACTAACCAAACTAATATCCACGCCCTATAGCTGGTTATTATTTTATAGCTCCTCTACAGTTTTTTTTATACCAAGGTTTTTAAAACAAGGGGTGCTAAATTAGAAGTTGAGGGTGCCAAATGCTCTTTGCACACCGTCTCCCCCCCATAGTTGCGGAAATGGATATACTGTCATAACCGACAATATTGTGGATTTCTACACGACCTGCCACAAAAATTGACACATCATCGACCACTTTGCCTAATGCTTATATTACAGTATCTATCTACATTAACGGAATACAATCATCCAATACTGCAATATCAATCATAGGTCTAAAGAGTGTTTAAGATTCGAGAGGGGAGAGTTTAGCTCAGGTCCATACCGGACTCTTATGAGGCTTTTCTGTTATTAAAAAACCCCCTAAAAATGTTGTAAATGGGTTAAATCTCAATTTTTTTTTTGAGAGGGGAGTGGAGCCTGATGGCGGAGTGGCTAACTGTTGTGTAGGTTCCACTCCTCCCCTAAAAAACTTAAGATTTAACAAATTTACAACATTTTTAGGGAGTTTTGTAATGACAGAAAAGCCTCATAAGATTCCGGTACGGACCTGAGCTTTATTGCTTCTCCCCTCCCGAATCTCAAACACTCCCCCACCGCTATTTGCGCCTACGAGTCAACCGTTGTATTAATAATGTGATTAATGTAATATCATGTCTTATATAGGAACATAATATTAGAATATTGGCGGGCACGTAGCTGATATGTATAATAAACTAATAACAATAATATTATACCATTACTGTCGTCGTCCATCAGGGAAAATAGACGCACGAGCACGTGCAAAAAAACCGAGCTATTTTCGAGTCTCGCGAGGTGGGTGCGATGGGGGGGGGGGGGGGGGGGGGGTGCAATCGTCGCGGTCCGCGTGCGCGCAACAAAGACGCGCGCGTATAATATTATAGAAAAATTATAGGCAGGCGGCTGCAATATTATACAATCGGGGCGGCGGCAAGTCAGCGGCGGTGGCGAACGCGTTGTTTTCGGGGCACGCGACCAACAGTTGGTTAGCGGCACGTCGCGTACCTATACACACACACTCGTACAATATGTATACGTGTGTGTGTACTTGCACATGGAAACATCACAGCTGTGTACAATGAACCATAGACACTGATGAGTAGGACCGCCGCCATAATAATAATAATAATAACATGACAGCACCCCGTGCAGTGTGTGTGAGTGTGTATGTATTTATTTTTTTTATTATTTTCATTTGTATATATATGTATACTGTATAGTGTCTATATGTACGCTGTTTTCCCCATTTACGATTTCACCGGACCGACGAATATTATATATATTATTAATACGCGTCGCGACGTAATTAAACCGCTGGAAAAAAAAAGAGCGGGTTACACCTGCCCCGGACGTTGCGCACACGACACCCGGCAGTGCCCGGAGTTAGGGGGTGGGGGACCAATGGGGCACCGTTAATCGGATACGTCGAGTACCGCCCAGAAAGACCGTGGAAAATCATGTATCGCCGCAGCGGGATTTTCACTGGAAACGCGAGGGGGAGAGAGAGAAACAGACTCTTATCCTGGTTTGTATATGTGATATATCGTAACAATATAATATAGCTGGTACCTAGTACCTACTGTCGTGAACCCAAGAGAAACAACGCAGGTAATTTATGACAAATTAAACAGATGTATATAAATTGTAATAACTTTATTAATTTAAAACATAAAATACTATATTGAGAGACTTGAGGCGATGCCGATGTACGATTATGGTACTTTGATGGACAACGACAAGCTTCAGTGGTTGGATATTGATGTAAACATACGTTTCGTTTGACTATAGGTTCTAAAGCTGGAGCATGTAAAACATTATACAATGGAAAATTATTTGAATTAATCACAGGTATTTTTATTAGAAACACTATTGGGTACATGATGTTTTACATATATAGCAATGTCGCAGACATTTTTAATATTTCTAATACCTACTAACTATTGTGAGAGAGCAAAAAAAAAATACTATGTCTGACCTAATACATACATGTAAAATATTATGCTTATTGCTTACAATATTTGTTTGTTTGAAATATGAATGCTGATTGTAGGATTTTTAATGAGGTTTGATGAATTTGATTGATTTGTAAAACTGTCGAGAAGTTGATAAAAGTGTACTTAATAGTTAATCTGAACTAATTTTCTTTAGTTTCGCCTAGGTTTTTTTCGATTGAACAATTTTTCTAAAATCATTTTAAACATTTTTTTTTTTCGAACACTGTTACCACGAAATTATGCGTGGTTTGCCTAAGGGAAACAAGATAATTTATATAAAATGAAACACGTGTTTAACTCTCTAATAACTATATTAATTAAAACATAAAATACCAGTGAAATAGTCACTACGGATTTGTTGTCTTGGTAAGCAACGACAAGCTCCTATGATTTGGTAAAACACTAAACTTGTATAGATAATATTATATGACCTGATATGTGGCTGATGACTGGTCAGTGGTGACTCTATATCTGATAATCGATTATATATAAGTAAATATTTTAAATTGAGGCGTAAATAAGTGTAAAGTTCGTCGTCAACGCATGATGTTTGTTCGACCTGAATGTTGTTTTTAATATTATTATTTATCCGTCATTATATTAAGTATAGTTATAACTTATAATGAATAAGTCCGGTGTTCTAATTATGGTGGCAACGTAAAATGTAAAAGTAGTCGTGTTTTCCGCTGTAAAACGAGTACTTATATCAAACTCGAAACTACTTTTTCGTATAAACATCAATTATTTTAGGGCTTATTGCTTAGAATGGTACGAATTGCGCTAAAAAATTAAAACATTTAAGTTTGGTATCTCTCTAGTGAAATTACATTTAACAATTAACATTTAATTATCTACATAGATGATAAACATGTAAGTGCTTATAATATCGGCACAATTTGTATAATATTACATTGTACTACCTACTCTGCATAATATTAATATACCGATATATCAACAACGGTTTATTCTAAATTTATCCGAGTTTTACACATTTTAATGTTCAAACCGACGACCACGACCACGACCGTGACATGGTTATAATATATGATATTGTAATATAAAAGCGATTTATGCGAATTAATATTTTATATGAAATAAACAGACGTTATTCCTTTGAAGAACTAAACAAATATATATTATAACCTATATTATAATTACAATGCATGTATAATTTCAGAAATTACAATTTTAACGTTTTTAGTGAATACAAATGAAAATTGTTAACGGAGTATTATTGAATTGTTAAATAAATATAAAATTGTGTATGTTATTATTATAAGACTTTCGTTAACCTATTAGGTAGGTACCTATTTTTACTTTTCCGTATGTGGTTTGTTATAACTTATAAAGTTATAACCGTTTGTCGGTTGTTCGTTTCAGCTGAGCAGAACGTCAAGAAACTTCAATACTATACTACATTCTGTAATATACTGTACTATTTATTTTCCCTGGAGCTAACTAAAATCATGATGCGGTTTTTCTTATGAGATATCTTCGAAAAGATTCAAGTCCCATGGCAAATACCGAAATACCTAGAAAATAAAAATAAGAATTAGACAATGAATTCGTGTACTTCAGATACTACTGTCTTATTATATTCCATTTATCAGGTATAGCCTAAAGAACATTTTGGCTTTATGTTCGTTTTCATTTATTATCGTCACTTACGGGCAATGTATTTTACCACACAATATACCAAAATGTAGGTACATATAATATATATGTACCGGAATCATTTCTAACGGAATCCGTTTTTTGTTTGTATTATACCTATACAAAACGACGTTTGAGTTAAAAAAAAATATTCATAGGTACAAGGATCTTGTTCAGTATAATAAAATGTCCGGATCGATATAAATTGTATTTCTCGAGGAAAATGATCGTCGTATTATATGACAATCATATTGTGTTTGTTTAACGGAATTTGAATTCGGACAACGTCGATCTGACAACCATTAGATAATCTCACGTTAAAAATATCTATTGATTTCTATTGTAAACGATAATATATTATTGTGCGACAGTTTCACTCGGATCACGCGAGTTTCGAATCCGCACAAAAACGGGAAGTTGGTCTCGCCAACAATTCACGACCCTACACCGCTTCAGGGTATTCAATACCCATAGAGTAACCTACCTACCACATACTTATTATATTATTTTAATCTCATAATAATAATATTATATTAGGACAAAAGTGTTTGAGTTCTCGGACTTCTTTTTTGCTTTTTTTTTACTTATGTGTATTTCCGTCCTCGACTAACACAATACGTTTATACTTAACACGCTGTTTATATAGGTTAACGGGTCTCACCTTCGATACTGGAAGTCACTTCTAATATTATTACTATCGTCACTATGGGCCAGTTGTACTGTCTACGGTTAAACTTCGATTAAGCTTAATCAGCTAATAACAGATATTTAACCGGGCAAATTCGGTCGATTAAACTCCGGTTAACTTTAATCAGAGATGGTACAACTGGCCCTAAATGTTGCAAATTGTAACGTCATTTCATCATTTCTCTAACTTAATGCGATAACCAATTTGTACATAGGTGTAAACATATATTAGATACTTTATAACACCATTGTAAGTATTACTAAAGATACCTATAGTAGTATAGTATATAAAGTGGACCACCTAAATTACTAAACATTATATCATTAATCGTTATCTAAATATAGGTACTATCATTTATCAAAAATATTGATCATTCATTGAAAAATGAAAATACTATATATTAGTCTGTGTATATGTTATTATCTACCGACTACCAGATAGCTTTGATTTGATTATGAACAAATTGATTATAGTACATTTATTATGACGTTTGTATGCTAATAGTGAAGAAACCAGGATTTAGAAAACTTGATGTATGCTAGTATGCTAATACTCGAGAAAGACTAGGGAAGGGTACCCTTAGTTAGACTAATTATTAAACAAAACAATGGTGTATGTAGGATAGATTTCATTAACATTCGAAAAATTGTTAAGAAATTTGAAAGTACTTGGGCTACGGGTGTGTTGAATGTCAAATAATCTATTTTTAAGACAGTGCTAGTAATCATATTTTTGTTACACTTTATTATTGATTTTATTACTAAAATAATACAATATTAAAGTATTTTTACAATTAAATCAATTGGGGAATTAATTTAGATTTTTGTAGTTATACACTACAATAATATAATCAAATTTACAAAAAAATAATAATCAAAATTGCACAAAAAAAACAAGTCTACGGTAATATTTAATAAATTTAGTAAAATTATTATTTTTAAAACGTTACATTTATACTTTGCCAATCTAGTTATATAGGTATTTGTTGAATATAGGTAGGTAAACGCTAAAACGATAGTTTACAAGATGTAGTACGCCAATCAGTGTAATGTAATATTATAATAATCATAATATTATCGAGGTGTGCTGTATATGCAACATTACAATATGCTTGGCCGCTTGGGTATACACATACATGAATTATAATATGTACCTAAGCAGACGTGTAGAGTGTTGTTCGCGTGTAGACACGTGTGTCCAAAAACTGTACTTACAGTGCGTGACAAAATAATTAAGTATTTGGTTACACCGACATTAAACTTATAAAACAACCCCAACAACGTTCTGGTTACCGACTAATAATAATATATAAAACATACCTATATGATGTTCAGTTTTCAGTCAATACATCAGATAGCCGGAGTCGCCTATGTATATCGTATTATGTGGATTTATTTTTTTGCCGGGCGAATCAAATTCGATTCAACCCTGGTCGCGCCTCGTATAGTCGATATATTCGTCTGTGTGTTTTACTCATCGCGATGGGCTAATTTAAAGGTAGGTATTATTATTGAATAGGTTTAACGTACCTACATCGCATGTGTACATAATATTAAATATATATACGCCTACAACCGTTCTCGAAGACTTTTCGGGATATCCGTGTCGTGAAATCGTGTACTATGCTCCGCGAAGCAATTTTCTTTTCGTATTTATTCAAACCCGATGAACCGTATCCGGAACCATATTTACCTACGTCCCTACACAAATATTATGATGTTGTATACACACACATGCACCCGATTTCGTGTCAGATTATTTGTTTTGGCGAAAATCTTTTATATTTTCGCACGGAAAAAAAATGCCGGGCCATTGTTTGAGATCGATCAGAAATTAGTTCCGTACCGTCCCGAAAGGCGCCGCCGCCGACATCATCACCATCACCGCCGTCATCGTCGTCGTCGAAACGCCGCCGCCGCCGGCTGTGGCGGCGGCATTGCGTGTTACAAAAATACAAATAATTACAATTATCCTTCTTTTAGGAATACACTAAAGGACGCCGCCACCCGCGCAATAAGACACACAATAGGGCGACGTGGACGAAATAAAAAAAAAATATCGAACGATTTATAATAATATTATCTAAACGTGTATATATATATATATATAGATGACGTATAAAATGTTCATCACGAATTGTATGTTGTTGTTTTTTTCGATACTCGAAATTCGAGTTACACTCTTAGGCGTCGGGTTAAAATCGCCTATATACATTTATATTAAATAATTTATATTATATGTATTGAATAGCAATTTTAAAACATAAAATTGTTTGTAATAATTCGATGTACCTATATTATACGAATAACCTAAACGACGCATTTCACTTTCGTATGCTATAATATACAATCTATAGAATACTATACATACACATTTGCCCTCGAGTATTGTATCATCGCTATATTATGTATTTAATTGTACATAATATTCCTGCATGTTGTACCGATCGTAATATATTATGTGTGTACAACACGAATTGTTATATTGTTATTGAATTGTATGGTCGTGTGGTCACGCAACGTCCGATTGACAAAATTGATGTGATATTATTTGGAATCCATTAAAGAGTGTATTATTGTAAAAATAGTTTTTAGGACGTGAGAAAGTTAAGAACTGTTGAGGGTGGATAGAGCGAAAAAAAATAATAACACTATTCCGTGTTATTTATTGAAACACGTCTTAAATGTAATATTTATACATTTAAATATAAATTATTATTATTGGTAAGTAGGTCGGTGATAGAAAGAAAACATAACTTCTTGATAGTTTTTGAGTTGTATTTTTTCAAGATTAACGAATAATCTATTAAAATATTGATTTTTCTGTGTGGTTGTGTTGGACACAATATCGTTTATGACATTTATGTCCATAATATGCATAGTCAATGTATGTGTCACATAAGTCATAGTTTAACATGTCATATGTGACACATACTTAACTATGCGTAATGGCACTAATATTACGCTAAAAATGATAAACAGAATATTCATGTTATTGGATATTGTTAATATCGTGGATATAATTTGCATATTAAATGACCACTTAGTGCGGCAAACTGGTTTACTTTTCTGTACGGGACGTATTGTCCATTTAATATCATATATACATACAAGTGTGAAAATCGTTATTCTCGACATAACCGAAATAAATAGTCGAAAAACGTAATTATCCGTTCTCTGCTGCAGACCACAAAACTCGTACATTGTAAATTTTATTCACATTATCATAATATTATAATATTATATTATTATGTCATATTATTATTCTTGTCTATATATAGACGTGTTGCAGTACGCGCGGCTTAATATTATCATCGTTGCGTATAGCTCAATATCTTGTACGAAACAATAAACGCCCAAAAACGGACTCGGTGGCAACTTAAGCGTGTGATTTATTTTTTTTAGGGAAAAATATCGAATTTTTTTCACCCGAATCGCGTTCGGTCCGTCTGTGTCGATTATGTTCACACGATTTGGCGTGTACCACTAATTTGTGTACGGCCGCGCAGACGGGCGGTCTCCTCTTTTTTTCTTCTACCTTTTCGGACTGAGACTAGTTTTACCGAGCCTAAAAAACAATGGGTGGGCAGTTTATTTTTCCCTTCCATCCCCTCTCACTCGTTCGTTCTCTCACACTCACACTCTCACTTTTTCGCCCTCTCTCTGTATCTCTCACTCTCTCTCCGTCTTTCATATTTCAATATTATTGCCCCCGTTGTAGGTGGTTCTGGGATCTGGTGACACGGTGCTGCTGGAAACCGATCGGATTATGGTTAACTGCGTGTGTGAGCCACTTCGGACCAGACGAGTTGATTATGTTTCATCTTGTCGTGTTTAAATTTTGTTAAAAAAAATAAAAAAAAAAATAATACAAACTATAAAATCGCAATATTAAATTATCTACACGCTGTAATCCATCTTAAAAAAATAAAGTAATGATATAGACCGGGCACAGTTGTACGAAAATTCTCGCCGTGAAAACAAAAATCCTTTGGATTTGACACGTACGATGTACAGGTATATAATACACGCGTATATATTATATAGTTGATTGTAGAAACTCGACAACAATAATGTGCGTTTGTATACGACCGTGTTTTTTCGAACATTTCATAATTATAGGTATAATGAAACACCGCAAAATAAATGATATTTAATCGAGAAGGTTACATTAGGTTAGACGTTTTTTTTAACTTAACATTATTATGTTAAAGTCTAATTTTATTTATGAGAATCGCCGTGGAGCAGACTTGTGTGTAGCTATAAAGGCTATAGGATACGATTCTACAGTTTATATGGCTGTATAGACAGAGCCCGTCGGTTTTTGTGTATACGATTTCTTAACTCAAACGACCGAATGCATATTCGATTTTGTGTTTTAAATGTCAACGAATGTTTCAAACATAATGTTCGTATCGATAAACGAATAAAACGATAATATAAGAGGTACTGAAGTAGGCCACCGTAGTATTTTCCCGATTTTTCCGTGTAATTAATACGGGAAAACACTAAGGCCCACCTGCATATGTGTATAACAAGTCGCGTACATAATATTATACAATCAAACAAATAACAGTCTTTACTCGTTCTACTGCGAAAACGTTTGAAACAATATACGAATATGAAAACAACCGCATATATATCATAAAGCTGTTAGTGCATTAATATATACTATATACCAACATATAGTAAATATTATTTACTTACTTACTAAATATTGAATAGACAGTATAGAAAATATTACGTAGGTACGTATAATATTTTATAAAGTATTGCAGTGTGATTTATTTTAAAGGTAACATGAAATGTCCCTTGGATTAAAATTGGCATTTTTAAACTTCTGTACGGATTTGTGTACTTTTAACCTAATTTTAATTCGTAATTCAGTCAATATTGGTTTTAAAACCGTGATTGAAATATCGTACAAATTCAGTCTCTTCAAATCTTACGTTGAAAATATGTTTTTCCATTTAAAAATATGCAAGTTTTATTACGCATGCACACAATGCAGAGTTGGTAAATTTTTCATTTATTCATTTTTTAATTTACAAAAGACTGTATTTTTTGTTTTAAACTGTTTTTTTCTGTTCAAAACTATGTTTTAAATAACACAAATTGTTTGAGTTTTAAACAGAAAAATACAGTTTAAAAAAAACACATGATGTTTTATTCCTTCTAAACAATTAACAAAAGGTTGAAAACAAATGTTTATAATTTATGTTATAAACATGTTTAAAACCAGTTATTTAAAACATTTTGTTTTAAACATAACAACATAACTCTAACAATGTAAGAGCTAAAAAGTTAAAATCATCAAAATATGTGTAACTATATTTCAGTATTTCCATACGTCTTGCTGAACACCCTATTTCAATTCAAGATCACTATATAGACAGAAAATATTATAATTCGTAATAATATACACGCTGTATATTATATACGAAACGAATAATTGTTCAGTTGTATATAATATTTTTAGTATTCGAGCAAAAATGTAATCAAGAAAATTACACAAAACAACGGCCCTTGTCAGCTAGTTGAAGCCGAAGCTTATTTCGATAAAAAAATTCCTTTTTCAACCACGGAAAACCGCAGAAAACGTTCGTTCGAGCATAATTTCATTATTACTATTATTATCGACCGATATTACATATTAAATATGTTTCTCGAACGCAGCCCCCGAGGGGGTACCCTCGCATTATTTTGCAGCCGGGGGTTTGGCAGGGGCCAAAAATAAAAAATATAATACGCCTAAAATATTAATGTGATCCCGCGGAACATAATTGTTCTACGTAAATAGACTGTCGGCGCCGCGTCAATGGACTCGGGTAAATATAATAATACATATCGTACCGATAATTACGGGTTATGTTACTTATAATATAGGTGCCGCCCAGATTTGTGACAATTCGCGTCGGAACGGTTTCTCTCGATCACTCTCTCTCTCTCTCTCCCTCTCTGTATCTCTCTTCCCCCCCCCAACCACAGTTTACCCACTCGTTGCACCGCGTCCGCGTTTATTCCGTCAAATAAAAAGTCAAATTCTTTTATTTCACTATATAATATAGTCCGGACAGGGCGCGCGTTGTTATTATCCGCTGATTAGTGTTTTGGAAACGACGCACACGCGCGTTTTACAATATATTAAATATACCCAAACGTGTAGATGTGTGTGTGTGTGTGTATGTGTGTGTGTGTGTGTGTGTGTGTGTGTGTGTGTGTATATATATATTATGCGTATGCATTCCACTCTTGCAAATTATACACACTCAAAAAAAGGTAAGAACCCGTTAGGAGGGTAAAGAAAAAACACAAAAATTCGTACACACACAAGCGTGTATTTTTATGTCTAATATAATATATTATAACTACGATAATTAAACGTGTCTGTGAGTGCGCGACTGTAATTGCCCGTTTAGGTGGAAAAAAAAACCAAGAGGATCCGCAGAGATAATAATTCCGTATACAATATATATATAATATTATGCGCGCACATCGCGAAATGGTAAAGCACGGTTGATTGACGTACACTGACGACGGAGGGCAATTATTTTGTATTTTTATATATCATCAAAAGTGGACGTTGCGGGTTAGACGGGACTCGGCGGACGGGGGGGAGAACAAAAAAAAAATCCGAAATCCTGTACCGATTTTTGGCCGGCCGAATATATTATAAGAGTATTATAGGTAGGTACTCGCAAAGCCCAAATCTCTCAGACGTACGTTATATATCATTAAGTGTATATTACATTCGGACCAGACCGATTATTTACCGGTCAACCGGACTTTCTCACGGTATTTATTCGACCTGAGGAATTTCCACCACCATAACAATATTATTATCAACGGCGTCTGATAACGTTTGTAATTGTTGCAACTATACAATATAATATTATGTAAACACTTTTGCTGGAAGAAAATCCGTCTCTCATATATTTTATATGCGCATGCCGTTAGGTATAAACTGACAAGTATAAAAACATTACAATGGAATACACGGGAAATGCACTATACAACGGTGGTTCGGGTGGTCTTCGTTATATGCCTTTGTACCTGTCTATTATAGGTCTTCAACTCTGACTCCGAAATTCCTTTCGGCTTAAATTGTGTTGTCGTACATTGCTATTTCGTTTTCTGCACGTCGCACTGCCCACTGACTATATTATAGTGAATATTTTTTAGGGGTCAAATAAAGTCTTTATACTGACCATTTTGGAACAATACTGGTATACTGAAGGTATAGGCAAGTATATATTATCTATACTTAGTTTTTATTATTTAGTATTTAATTTCAGGTTTCTCAACGTATTTAATACAACGCAGTAAACTTTAATAACCAAATACCTACAATTTAGACACTGCAATTTGGTAACCTTAATATTTTGTCTAGTATAAATCTTTATTAAATACTTTTACAATAACTAATGAGTAATTATCATAATACAACCAATCGTAATTAATTAATATCTTAATAAAAACAATCGTGACTATGTACAACAGACAACAGTTGTAGTCAGTAACCACAGACAATAAATAAATATCGTAATAATATAAGCAATCATAACTATGTACTGCCGTATTGATAACTTACGTGTAAAAAATAAAAGTATAACGCTTTACAATTTATATTTTTATTAGTTGAAATAGAAATTTTTCTTATCTTGATTTTTATAATACGCTCGCTTCTATATATTTGGCGTAGGTACGAATATTATTTATCTTTATGTCAGTTTACTATAGTATAATATCGATATATATTACAATAGTGGGTACTATAATAATGTTTAATAAAATAAAAAAAACAACGATACTTCTTTACAACAAAAAAAAAGAAGAAATGAAACCAGCCATAATGCAGCTAATTCTATACATTATTATTGATATTATAATATATTAATTGTAGACGCAACAATGAGGAATCATCGTCTTCGAAAAACAATTTCCTAGTGCGGGTTGTGTCACAGTTCAGCATAATATTTTCATCACATTATAACATGTAAGTGGTTATTCTGATTGAGGATTAATATATTAATATTTTATCATCTATAAATGTTTACATGTAACTTTTGGTCCTATTTTACAATATTATACCCAAAAATGTGTTTCATAAAAAAAATGTGTAAAACCGAAATCAGAATCGTATTTACAAATTTACATTTTACATAATATTATAATTAATATTTCTGAAAAAAGTGTCGTAAAACAATGTTATTATCGAGACTGTACAATATTAGATTATATAGGTATGTGTTGTCAAACAGCTAATAAAAATTAAAACAACCAAACTTTTAAACTATAATTATTACTATTATTGTAGACGCTGTAATATAATATAATATTTAACTAGGTACTTACACATAATTCACAGCTATTATTGTATTTTTTTATAAATAATTTTTTATTGTATTATTTATACCTATGTATATTTATATTTATACATGGGGATTTTTATTTGTATTAAGACTTTAAATGTCGTAGCCACTTCAGTACTTCACGAAATCGATATTTCATGTAAGATGACCATTTCATTAAATTAAAGAAATGCAAACAATATTATTATAATATAATACCAGTAATTATCCTAAATAATATTAAATAACTTATATTATATTTACGTTCACGGTGTGAACACTGAACAGTGGACCACTATAATAAATTATATTTGAAGATAAAAAAATAATACAAATTCTCAATGGTTTTTGTATTTGACACGTCGTATAATAACATGTATTGTTTTTATTTAACGCGCCGTGTTTAGGATAAATAATAATTATACGATTATTACAATAAATATACATTACCGTTCGCCGCGCTCTATTATAATAATATTATATTATAATGTTATAATAGACGGCGTCCACCGTACTTCAGATTATTAGCAGTTGAGTGTGATCATTATTATAACGCATTATCCATTATTTAGATTAAGGGTTTGCTGCGCCCAACCCTTGTCAGAAAATGTATGGTTATGAAGCTGTTGGCATTGACGTGTGGAAATGTGCCACTTTGAGCTGCAGTATAACCTTACCTATATGCTAAGTATAATATAATATAATATAATAATTTTCGTGCTACATCCGTCTCCGCGCGTCCATATCGGCGGCCCTTTATAATTATCATTGTTGTTCCGATGAGCCTAACGAACGAATATCACACGTTTCAGAACGCGTACCTATATTATATCATGTGTGGTTACAGTTTTGAGTGAAAAAAAAATCATAATAATAATAATAATAATAAACCCGAAAAAAAGTATAACATAATATAACGCCATAAATCGATGCCGTTCAACAATATAATATATAACTACGTTTTATTGTTGCTCTCGAGTGTACCCACACACACGAGATACTATACAGCGGGCCCGTGAGAAAGACGAGTAGTTCACTCCGACTTTTGTCTTAGACGAGATGAAGACTCACCCTTGGTTCCGAGATTTCGGTGTGAACGGAAGTCGTCCGCCATTGTTACCCTTTTCTCTTTAGAGATTTTTTTTTTTTTTCATACGCTTCTTCTCCGTAACGTGTTGCCTACTCAATTAACGTTGTATTATTTAACTCCAGTGGGACGGGGGGGAACTCCGAGGGAAAAAGGTCAAGAAGTTATAATATTATATGACGCCCATCATCGCGCTGCACCGCGATCGTATCGGAAATAACATTATCGTCTCCGCCCCACGTATACGTGTTGACGATGCGATGATAATAATTATAATAATGTGTAACAATATCATGGTATTATTACGTCGGTGAGTAAAAGTATAGTAAATAATAAAAATTGTACAAGCAATTATTAGATTTCGAGTATAGACAATTTTTTTTCGTTTATTGTTGAGCACTTTATATATAATAATAATAATAATAATAATATATTTATGTATATACACAGTAATAATATAATAATAAAAAAAATATTTAAAAAACATAATTTACAAAATATAATATTACTTAACGTCTAATATAAATACAATATACGTTTGAGTATACAAAAATTATCACAGTTTTTGGCGAATTGGCTTAACATGTATATAATAATAATATATAATATATTAGAGGACGGAAAGATATTATATGAAAATATGATCGAGCACCCGATGAATGACAATTTTTCAATCTACTTCGGAGGAACGATGGTCCCCCCATCAGTAGACGAAGATGCTTTTCTACGTCATATTTTACGGTCGCGATAATGATATTAATTATTTACACGCCAGGCGACACGATGCGTATACCAAAATATATCGTCATAAAAATAACGCTTACATACTATACGATTTGATAATATACAAAAGACAATAATAAACATCGGACTAGGGTGATATACAACAATAAAATAATAGTAAAAATAATGATAACATATTATTATAATATTATACTCGTGTGACATAATATAGAGGTCGCGATATATTATGGAGTCAGTGGCAGATTTTCAAAAATGATCTTTTGTGGTTGGGGGTGGTTAAAAATAATATTGTGTACTTCAAAGTCATTATATTATTTTATAATAAAAAAAGTAAGTATCGACTGTCAATAAACATACATTATTTTGACACCCCGTAAAACCGCCACTGACTATTAGATGGTAAGAATACATAAAATCGACCACGCTGCATCTTTATCTATAATATAATAATATTATACGAGTAAAATACCATATTATAATCCGTTCAAAGAGGGATGAGTCGAATTTCCTAAATCGATGGTGAGTCTATAGTCTATGTAAATATAATAATAATAAAATACGCGTCCTGACGACGAGGAACCGGACAATACACAATATTATATAATTATTTTGTTATTTAAACATAATATTATAGATTATTACTATAATAATATCCGATATAAATAATAATAATATTATGTTGTAAGGCAGCGGTAATACCTATATAATATTATTACTTGAAGTTCGCCACGTGCCTACAAAATATTATTATTATCAGAGGTAGGTAGGTAGGTAGGTACCCACGTATACCGTATAATTCGTGGAGCATATTTATTTGTTGGACAGCAGGACCCGAAGTCGAGAGCCTCGAAATGACCGATCACTGGAGCAGATCGTACAGGGCCGTTATGTAGGTCTGGGCCATCTGAAGGGTCTCGTACTTGGACAGCTGCCGGTCGTTGCCGAGCGTGGGCAGCACGGTGCGGAGCCGGTCGAACGCCTTGTTCAGGTTCTGCATGCGCCGCCGTTCCCGGGCGTTGGCCGCTAAGCGGCGTTTCTTCGTCACCTTGTCCGTGCAACCGCCTTCGCCGCCCGCGAGGTCGTCGCCCAGTCCGTCGTCGTAGGCGCCAAAGTCGAGGGCCGTCTCGCCGACGCCGCAGCCGCCGTACGGTGATTTCGGATCGTCGCCGGCACAGGACGACGACGAGGCCGTCGCCGTGGACGTGGTGACGACTGTGCACGCGGAACCGGCCGGCGAACCGCCTCTCATGCCGCCGCAGCCGCCGATCATCGACGCCGAAACGCCGATCATTGACGCCGAAACGTCGATCATTGACGCCGAAACGTCGACGCCGACACCCTGAGCCGATGTCGCGTTGGCCACCGCTGCGACAGCCGACGATGACGGTGCGCCGCCGTTGGAGAAAGCCGCCTCGTAGACGGCGCGAAGCGTGTCGCTGGCCGACAAGTCGTACTGCTCGACGTCGTACCGGTCGCCACCGAAGTACGCGCCGTAGTTCATGTTCAGTACCGACGCCATTATAATATCGTTATGTGTTATCCGCCGCGTCAGTCAAAAAGATCGCGAACAAAAAAAGCGATTATTATTTTTCAAAAATCTCTTAGCAATATTATAATATGAAGTGGTTTTGCACTTTGCTGCGTTCGATTAAACACGCGCACTGTAAAACGGTACTGCACTCGAGTATAGGTATAACGTAAAGCGACGGTCGAAAACTAATCAAATTGCGTCTTCCAAGATATCGTGTGCGTCGACGAAGTATTGTTTCAATTGTGCGACGGATTACGTTTGTGCGTGTGCGCGATGTGGTTAGCCGAGAGCTACTGATCGGCCGGAAGGGACCGGTAACGCGTTTTATAAACGTTCTCCCCACAACACGCTCCGCCCCGGTCGCACGCGGTCTGACAAATAGAACGCCACCGCCGCCGCCACTGCAGCAACAGCACCGACCCTACACAATATTATAATATTAATATGCCTACGTGTTGGTCGGTTTCTTCTTCACTCATATTATCGTTTTCATAACAATAATTTATCATTTCTGATATTATAGTTACTACTTCTACACATGGAGATTGTCATCTAAATAGAAAATATAATACATTTTTAACGGTTAAGATAAGGAAATAATATGAACACAATTTATAAACATAATATTTTTATTACTTAAACATTTCGAACAGTACGCTATGTCCAAATAATAAAATAATTATGTCCATCATAGAGATGTAACTTACTCATAAGTTTTGTTGTATCGGTTTTTAGTGTCCACGTCCACCATTAGGAGTGTCCGCTATTTAGTGTTTATAACAATACAACCACTATAATATGTTATCATGCATTTTTTTCAGGGGAATTTGTTTCACCGTACTGATATAATATTATCAGGCCCGTCGCTAGTGGGTTATAGGCCGCCTAAGGGCGTCAACGCATATTCGATAAAACCGGAGTGGCATTATAATATTATAGCATGGAAAATTCATTTCATCACGTGGTATCAAGATCTACAACTATAATAACAAAATAGCAAAATCGGCGATCGAAATTACAGAAATTCGATAGACGAATAGTATCGATGACTGACGTTTGAGTATTGAGTTGGTTTATATCTAATGTTTTTTAACTATAACTTAGGTGAGTGCCTATCATATAGTGAACATTATAATATAATTCGGTTGACGGTTGTCGGGCGAATGTCGGGCTACGATTTTCAACACGAGTTTTATTATATCTAAGGACGCCTACAGGTTGGTTCCAAATTACCGAATTCGTTCCTGGGTGGTCTACAGGTGACATACGAATTGGTTCCGATAAACTTTTATTATAATAATAAAACTATTTAAAAATTTACTTTTGCAACTATAAAGTTGGAATGTTGGATAATTATTGTACTATTGTAGGGACTACCCATTTTACCCACAATTATTATAGGACTGTCAAGAATTTCTATAGGTACATATGGATAAACACTTTTTTCGTGACGGGTACCAATGGTACCATACACGTGTGATCTCGATCTGTATAGTCTGTTAACGTTTTGAAACGATATTTCATAACATATGTATTTTAAATGTAGTGATTCAGAATAATATACATTTTTTTTATATTAGTCGGAGCGGAACAAAGAATCGAGTAAAATAACTGTGATTAAGCAGATTATAATATTATATTGACACCCCTATGCAGACGGCTATAATAGATATATTATGTATTTAATGTTAAACTAACAACGATATTATTATACTGTTTGCGTTGTCAGAAATATGATGCGCATCATCGATTCACTGTCCCCATGTGTACCTATATTGTAATGTCAGTGTAATATTATTAGTTCCTATATATTATTATATGTTTCGAAGAGACTTTAATGCATACTAAATTGAATACCACAGCAATTGAATATATTTTATGATGCGCTTTTCGCATTCTAATATAAATGTATTTTACGAAGCTGCAGCATATTTTCACGATCAGTTGTAGATCATACGTAATTATATTATTAATTTATAAAATGTTTTATTAGTTAGAAGCTATATGTGAGCTATCTGTACACCGATTTATTATAATTTTGTTTATTGGAAAAATACAGCGAAAAGTCGTGAATGACATTAATATTTTGTATTGTATCTGTTTGTATATACGTTTAAATAATAGATAAATTAAATTACAGTCGACTATCGATGGAACGAACGACATTTATAGCCGCAGCGAATACCCATTAAATGTGCAGTAAACCGCTGTTCTTTGGTGATAAACTGATATTGTAATATTTATTGTTGTGATGGTCGTGTTATACTGTTACTATATATATACGTTTCGTTGTTTACTAACAGAGCTCTTACATATAGAATCAATGGTTTCGGATAACCTTAATTATATTATTATTATTGTGTCCGGCCATATTAAAAGGCAACGTAAACATCTATTATGGGTTTCCTTTTCACTTCGACGGCTTTTGGGTATAATAGGTAAGTACCAGTTTTTACTACTTTCATGACGTCACATCGACGAGCGGATGAGGGTGGATCGTATATCACGTTGAACGTATTTGTTTATTAGTATATTATATTATACACTCGCCACTTGTCAGGTATATGGGGAAGTCGATTACGGCGCACACGTTTATATTAGCTATTCTTACACATTATCCTTAAATACGTGGTAGGTACTACGTCGCAACCGGAATTCAAAACCGACGCGTATCCGGAGGGAGTGCGACCAACACGAAATAATTTATAAGACGAAAAAACCGCAAAACGGCGTTTTCGTCGAGTATATAATATAGCCGGGCTTACAGGATAAAAGATAATATACGTATATAATAGGTGCATGTATACGAATTAAACGGCGATTAGGTATACGTAAATATACGGCGGTATAACAGTGTGGGTTTCACGAAGAGTACTGACCGGTGACCGTACCAAGATAATATATTGTAGATGAACATGAACGAGTGGTTTTATCTTACAAAATAATATTGAAAAGAACCTAGGTACTATTTGATCAACAGGCCACTGGCTAGGATTTTTGTAAGGAGGTGTCTTAATTTTGTATTCAAATATAACTTGTGGGGGAGGGGGTTGAATATATCTATATAATATCAAAACTATGATATCAAACTATTCAAACTCCACAGTATTATTAATATAATATCAAAATTAAATAGAACTTATAGAACCGTATGAAAATATATTTTGTGGAAATCTGAAGCATATAGTAAGTTTGTTTTTGGGTAAATACGCCCAAGGGAGATTTTTCAACAACCAAAACATCCTTCTCGATACGCTACTGCAACCCTATCTATATATGCAAGTTTTTATTATTGAATTATTTTAATATGTATGTTATTCAGTTATTGTATATTTGTATCCGTGCGTTGAAGTCACTAACCATTTATAAAATATATATAATATAATATGTTGTAGGTATATTATAAATTATAATATTATAGTGAAATATTTTTGTGTGCTTGTGTTTATATTCTTTTAATGTACCTATAATTATTATATAATACATAATTTAAGTTATAACATAGGTAATAATAAATAATAATGATTATTTTCAAATATAATGTAAACTGCAGCATATTAGTTAGTAATATTATATAGGTAGCTGCAGGTACCCAGGGCTTAAAGTGGGAAAAAAATCCAGGGGAACTATTGTCTCCACTCTCCATATAGTTTTAAGCGTTCCATATATAATATTGTACCTATGTGTAATGTCTAATGTATAAACAGTGATTGTGTAACCATACTCATCCCACTTTTAACCCTGAGTAATGTTAATCCTAATTTGTTAAAGGGGACACTCTTTGACTGCCGATAGAGTTAGGGGGGACTGTCGAATGAGTCCCCCTGCGTCCCCCCAATTTAACCTTTGATGGTACCTATACAAGTCATATTCTATAATTTATTGTAGGTACATTATCAAATTATAATTAAGTTTATAAATTCAGATATATTGTTTTAACTTGATTAATACAATTTATTCCAAGTATAGGTATAAAACAACTAAAAGTGAATAGAATTTGCTTTTTGTTTAAAGTTATATTCTATTATAAGTACAATTATTGCATTTCATCCCGATAAAATAAATAATCGAGGATAAAAAAAAATGTAACATGTAAACAGACGTAACTATATGTGCCAACTATATTGTTTGGTCTATATATTATTATAAAACATAAATAAGTACTATCTATAGTCTACGTCAATAATTGTCTATGCAACTATCGGTGTATTCAATACCTATGAATTAAACCTATAGAGATTTTTCGTTTTCACACGCGATTTCTGAATACTTACACATAATATATTGGCACGAGATTGATGAAGTTGTCAAAAATATAACTATGTTTAAGTAGCGGTCTGCTGCATATACTCACGCGTATTAAGTAGGTATATAATATATTCGCGAAATAGTAGTTTTGGATCGTGCCGCGACGTATACAATATTATCCTATAGGTACAATGTTGTATAGTATATATATAGACACGGACTAGATCATTATTGTAGCTTGAATCGCGCGATGATGAAAAGCCAAAAATACGGGGAAAAAAAATAAAAATAAATAGGCGCCCAGAATAATTGATTAGTGTATTATGTAGAGGAAAAAACGACCTACACGCTATATGATTATCTAATAGTAATAACACCTCGATCGATGCCGACACGCCGATTTGGACCCGCGCGATGACGGATGGATTTTTTTTCCGACCGTGTTCCGTCTACGACGACGCGAGGTGGTTCGTTCGGTTTTGTGTGTACACGTATTTTTTTTCTATTATTGTATTATATATTTTATTATTATTATTTTTTTTTTTTCCCGATGATCTTTTTCCACGGAATATTCAGAAAATATATTCCACGGACCCGGCATAATATTCAATTAGAGCACTCGGGGGGCGTGCTAATGCGACCGTCATTATAGTTATTAGTATGACGTGTTTAACTACAAACCACGCGCGTCGACCCGCGGCGGCGACTCTTTAGCGGCACGCCAATGTCGTCTGCCGACGATAATATTATTATTACGTATTGCATTATCATATTATTATTATGTATTGCATTATATTATTATTATTGTTGTTGTACTATTGCCCTGCTGGTCGCGTTCATTTAAATGATTATGCTATAGACTCGGTCAATATCGCGATCGCACCACGACGAGTACGATTTGGACACAATCATAAGCGTGTATCGTGTGCCGCACGAAAATCAATTTGGGTATTACAATATGTGTATATTATTATAATATAATAATATGCGCATATCCGGTTTTTCGGATGGTGTGTTCGTAAAATATATTATGCGTAATAATATCTTGTTGTATTATATTATATTATATAGCTGCTGCAGGTAGTAACCGAGAAAAAAAAATGTTTTGTTAATGTAATTTCATTCAATATATTATACTGCACTGGTGTAGTGTTCACGATGTATAGAAGGCACGATTCACCCAAAAAACAGCATATATTATTATTATTTAATCCTTTATCTGAAATCATTTTCAACGTTGAATGTCAAAACAATTATATTACGTCATATTTTCTCGGTAGACGGTCGACTTTTAAAAATTAAATTATGGTCTTGCAGTTGCACCTATTCATTCGTCTGTATTCAATAAGTGTTATATTCCAGAGCTTAGACAATACAGGTACCTATATAAAATGCATATATGCATCAAATTTTATTCTCAATTACGTTTTGCCAAACAAACGATTTTAATATATATTAGATTATTGCCACATAATTTTGAATATTTTGACCTTACGTGATTGTTATACATATTATATACGTCATATTATAATATATCAACGTTATTATTAGTACCTGCGTAATTTTAAGGTAATTTGAATACTTAAAAATAATAAACCGAAGAGCTTTCTCGTAATCATGAAATGTATACTTATAAGTTAAAACGTAATATAACGTAAATTAAGTGTGTTTATGTTTATTAAAATGTTCATTTCTATACCTAGCGCGCACTCATTAAAATAAAATAAAATTGGTTTACTCTATTCATTTAATTTTTTGAATACTATATTATTATTTTTTTACTGAAACGACTATTAGGAGCAGAAATAACCATTTTAACTCAAACGTGTTTTATTATGCAATATATGGAACTTATTACTTCAAAATACAGTATATAATTTCCTTATATGAATATTAATAGGTATACGTAGTAATACACTCATCACTACGACTTAAAGAAGTTGTGTGTTACAAATTTCTATTAGACTTCATTCAATCTGATGAAAAACATTTATGAGTGAACTGATTACAATTGCTCGCAACTATAACAAGTACTATAACGCAATAAAAATTTTTTTTCTGACCTATCGCATTATAATATTTGAATAACAATAATGTATTTGATTGCCATGAATTATCATATCTACGCATTAATTCGTTTGTGTCAGGCAAACATATTATGTACAACAATACAATATATGCCATGATATACGATGAAATAAGTTCTGTTTTTGATTGTAAATCTATAAACATACCTACCGATAGGTAATATTATAATAGTACTATGGCCTGTAAGTACGCACGAGCAACTCATGTGTACGTACACAATATTTATTTACACGTGGTTAGAATGAGTTTGCACTATAGTTTTTTAGACGTTATACAATAGAGATTTCTATGTTATAATTTATAGCAGTGATCCATTTAATTTTTCCATAAAAGTTATTCTATTAACAGTTTGGACGGTTTAGTCGGTGAGAAATTATTAGAGGATGAATGGATTTAGACGTAAAACTATGAATAGCAGAAATCGATGACAGGTAAAAACTAATAGTCCAAGTCCATTGTGTAAGTGAATACTTTTGATTTCTGCTAATAGCTGATATGAGTATCGGCTACTACAGACACGAAGCTGTGGAAGCTGTGCATGAATGAAATAGCAGTGGACAAAACCAGTTCTCTTAAAAAAAAAAAAAGTCCACTTCCTGTCGGACACGTACAATGCGATCAACCACCGTCTGGGATTACTTTATCTCTGTAATTAAAAAAAAGCCGAGATTTCGTTGTGAAGATATAATTTGTGTAAGTACTGTATAATATTTGGAGATATCGCGTGTCTGTCGAAAATGAAATGAATGCAATTACCGCTTAAAATGAATACGGCAGCGTTTTATTATTATTCATTAAATAATATAACAATAACGAAAGGATAAAACGTATACAAGTTCCATTGTAGTACCCCTGGCCTAACCATAGTATAGTGAAACAATGTCGGGAACTCTTCAGTCATACCCGCCGAATATAATATAGAAATTATATCGGCCGGGGTTCAATTATAATATTTATACTTAAATATATAATTTTTTTTCAATTATACCATCGGTTTTGTGTATAGGTAGGTACTCCTTGCTGAATAGGAAGACTGGTGCAAAACATAAGTAGCGTGTATGATTATACAGTTCTTATTCCTTAAACAATATTATTATTAAACATAATACAAATAATAAAATAAAAACCGAAAAATATGAACCTAGTTATCTTTTATATAATTATATATAATAGCGTTTTTTTGGTGGTTCACGCGAGATCTTTTGTGAGCTGGTTCGATTTTATTCGCATACTCTGTACAAGCTTTCGCAAATGCATCGCGTCTGGCAATGTATATATATAGAAGTAATTCACCCCTCAAAAATATTGTATTTTTTTTTCTACGAAATTAATTTCCATGACAAATGATATTCGCACCTTAAAACTCCGAAAAAAAAACACAACGTTATTTATGACCTTCGGTTTTTCATTGCCCTTCGGACGTCTTGTCGTACGGCATTATGCATGTCGAATAAACGTGTTTCGTTTCGGCGTATTTTTAGATATGCGGAAAAAATTTGAATTGTTTCAACAGTCAAAGAAGGGGACACAATATATTGTAGACGCTGTAATTGATCCCTGCTGCGACATAGACTCATCAGAATGGCGGCGCAGCTTCTTTGGATGGTAATCGGTCCCTGTTAATGGTGTGAAAAAGAAAAATAACATTGTACTTCATAATAATTATTAATTTTCGAAATCTCTCATAATCAACTGTATTATAGGTAGGTATATAGGTAGAACTTGTATCATTCTTCTTTTAGCTACAATTTTAAAGTAACCGTTTTATACAATATTATATACATGTGGGTCACTTCCATATATATTATAGAAGGTGTTCCGGAACCAAATGGAACATTTATAATATACACGATTTTAGAGTGAATAATAGAAGTCACAGTAGAAGATCTTGTACCTACCTAATTGATTTCAACAAAAAGAAACTGAAAAGGTTCATTTTTTCGACGAAAACCACGTATTATATTACTGGGTATACAATATTTCATATATTTTTTTATTTTTTTAGCATATACCTACTAGTTAAATAAAAAACCTATATAAATTATACCAACACTACCCATGTCTTATAACATGTATTATTTATTTTTATTTTTTTGACTGACGCATTGACGAATAGTTATTAATATTCTATAATATTATAATATACTAAATAACAAATTAAATACAATAATATAAACCATATTAATTTTCGTGTATATAATGTTTGAATCTAATAAAATGCAAGATTTATATGTGTTTTTATGTGAAATAAATCAGTAGGGTCGATTAAATAAAGTGAAACATTTTCGGAAAAAGTTTATTTTCATTGCTCAGCTGGGACATTTGGGATTTAGGTTTTCGAATAAATTAGAATCAGAAAAATAAAAGAGGAAACATTTTAAAATGTATGTTGTGAACTTTGATCATTAAACAAAAACGTGACAATAATATATTAAAATTGTTAAGTGTTTGGTCATGAACTACGCTATGAGGTAAAATATATTATATTATATTTATCTTCTGAACTCATTATAAGGTAATATAATATGTACAAAATAATATATATACAATGTGACTTTTAGTAGGTATATCATTATAATTTTTATTGGAATTTCATTAGAAGTTTTCATACACTAGTAAATTTAATGATAATTAATAACACTATAGCCAAAGCGTAATATTTTAATACTATTGAAGTGTGTAAAATATAATATATTATAACAATAATATTGTTTATTAATTATTTAATAACATACGAATGCAGCACAAGAAAAATTGAAGTAGATTAGGTCGATTCAAACAACGCATCAGTTAATAAAACATTCGTACGAGCTGGTTGTAGGTACAATTGATTTAAACTCTGTCGAATATTCGACGATACAGGAGTGAAAATGATTAACGGTGTACATAATATAAGGTTTTATAAAATTGGATTCATTACGATAGGAATGGAGGACATCGTTATAACGACTGCATAGGTACACGTCTTTGACTGCGACTTGCGAGTAGAAATATAACGAATTTATTATACTGCACAATATAATGTTATAATGTTATACTTTTTTATCTTAATATTAAATTCGTCATTTTTTGGTCGTCTAAACCACAACGAAGCGATATCAAACTGTTAATAAACAGACATGTTATTATTTACTTCACACCAAAGGATTTCAAATTATTCGTATAACGCGCGCGCCAAAAATTCGTTTGCCGACACGGCGCGTATAGATATAGGTATATACCAGAACCGTGGTCCGTTTGCCGCCGACACTTCAACGGGGTCAACGGGGTGTCCTGAGCGTATTAGTCCTGCACAGTGTGATCCCTTTGTTCGTCCGACTTATCCCGGTAAAAATATTTAGGACGCACAAATGATATCTGCCGCTCGTAATTTCCACAGACATTTCGTACCTACACACTTTTGTTAGTATATAAATGGCGTTCCAAACGCGCGCGACGTACAACACATAATGAGATCCCCAGACTCTTTTGATTTTCGGTTTCTCGACAGCCTTAATTATTGTTACCGCGGGGCGAGGGAAAAAATCAAAATAAATACCATGACCGTAACCCACATAATATAATATAATATAATATATATATAAATATAATATCTAGTGCAATGTTTTTCGAGTACACGCATAATAATATAAAACACACGCGTATAATATGTAAGTGTATCGTGTGTCGGTATAGGTAGGTATAAATAATATATATATATATATATGTATACTTACTATGTGGGCCTAAAGGAATAATATAATAAACCGTTCTGCCAGTTAACGTGGCTACCGTGGCGTATTATGTTTGCGCCGCGTTCGACTGTATAATATATAATAATATTATGTGTACGAAAGTGTTAACAAGGAGCACCTGTCCTTGCTGTAGCACGGACCATGAAAATCCCTCGGGATATTTGATCGTTGAAACGGTCGAGGGTATTGACTATATGCGTTTAATAATATTATTATTATGCCTATGTGTGTGTGCAGTGCGCTCCATTAAAAATCATTTATTATATTGTTCATGTAACGAGTACGCAAATTACATTAAGAACGTTTTTGTTTCAGCCCCAGAGCCGTTATGACTGCTCGTAATCTCCAGACGCGCCTTATTATACCTTATGGCGTTCACATAATATTATAATATTATATAGTATCGGCTCTATATATACAGTCTACATATACCTACTTTAATATTATCCTTATATATGCATAAATAAATAGGAGTCACGAAACTGCTGGAATTTCCTATAATGTTATGCTTTTTATCCGTCATCCCTTATACATAATGATTTAGATTCATAACGGAGCGAGGCAGCTATTGGTGTTTTTTTTTCTCCCAGAATTCTTGGTCAAGGTTCATCATATTATTTTCTTCGTTCTTTGATCAACGCGTTCATTGTGTGCCGATGAATATAAATATATATTATCTACGTAGGTAGGTACATATATATATGTGTGTACGCAATCACTATCATTGATTACAGTCATAATATATCAACCCTGTCGGAAGGGGTTTACTTTGCCTTCAACCCCTATTTGTGTGCATGTGTGACTTGCATTTTCACGTTCTATAGTGTAGTTTGTTATTACATGACCCACATATTATTATATTGTGTACGGATTGCCGGGACGCAATAATATAATGAAGAAGCGCGCCCGTGATTCGGTTTCTTTTTTTACTGATGAAGACGTCAACAATGACAAAAATATATCGAGAAATAAGAATTACTACTGGCGATCATTAGTTCCAAACACAATATTATATTAGTAACGTGTTATCGATACGAGATTAACATCAAAACAAAATCCGTCACGACCTACGCTGGTGTCTATATTATATAAGGGTGGAATACTTCACAGTGTGAAATCGAAAAACACCGATGCGATGCCCGCGATAGCGACTCGACGAGTATCTCGGTAATCTTAATTTGTCAGACATAATATGAATTTATTTTGTACAGGTGTTATTACTTAGATACAGATAGACGCCATTGCGTCAATAAGCACAGTATATATTATATAATTATACGTCTTATATTATTATGGTTTTCTTTAGTCATCCGATATAACCGATAACTGTGTCTGAGTATACATTTTTAATATAATCATATTATTATGGAGATGAACCAATGAAATAGATAATGAACCGTTCTCCGTCATGACGATATGTGACTCTTAGTAAAAAATGTGAACCAACTGCTCTGATTACCGAATTATTCGATGAAAATTAAAGCTAATTTATTTATTAATTCTTTACATATTATGTACCTGCAGTAGATAATAGTTTATGCATTAAGACCTATATACCTCCATGAATATAAGTACTACAGAATCTCAGTAAATTTAATTGATTTACTAATGATCGTAAGTCGTTAAACCACGGTGTAAATATTAAAATAATTTATTAACTCGCATAGAATCGCGATACCATACAAATTATACTTTATAATACCATACTAAAATATATATGATATAATGAAAATACAATATAATAAAATCCAAAGGCATCATAATAATTGTGTTAAACATTTGTTATTGTAGGTAGCTTAAGTTTCATATATGTTACAAAAAGTCTTTATCCTTCTTTCTTGTGATTAATTTTATATAATATATAAAAAAAAATTGTATCCAAGTATCTAACTAATCTGATGAAATTATGTTCATTAGCTACCTGTAATAGTTCTTATAGATGGCGATAAAAAAAAATGTAATTATTATTATTGTGATAATCTCGGTTAGACATCCGGATACATTAGTCATATGACCTACCGCAATGCCAAAGCTATTACATATCACACCCCCAACATTTAGACCGTAATAACATAAGAGTGTTTTAGACAATATGATATTTAACGCCTTTTTCGTCCTCTCCAAAATACAATAGTAGTATAATATCAGAAGCAATGATTTTTCTCTCACTGTTTCTGTTATTCATTTCCGAAACCGAATTCAAAAACAATTATACCGAAGGATATAATATAATGTCATATACGCCAGTTTGACGGTAGGTAGTAATAATAATAAAAAAAATAAATACAATTTAAACAAACAGTTATTGTAAATTACAATAAAAACGTCAAAAACCTACCCTTTTGTGTCATCTGTATTTCGACGACAAAACCACCCGCGGCCAGGTAAATCGGTTTATTGCGTCAATGGGGGTTTTATTAAATAATAAAATATGTATAAATGTTTAATAATATTTACCGTTAATCAAAATTGTTTCCATTTGATAATGCTAGTTTATGTTAACAATACTATGCAATTTTGAAAGTAATCAGTGGTGACAGCCATAAATATAAAATACGCCTACTTCCTGCTGGCGTATATTTTTTTCTTCCGAATTTTCATAAGAAATATAAAAGTCTGTACAATATTCTGTGTATTAACAATCATATTTTGTGTGAAGACGATTTTTTTTAGTAATTTTTTTTTTCAAGTAAACATTTTTACAGTGTTTGTCAACAACTAAAACACCGATTAATAGTTTTACTATTGTATAGCGACTATAATAGGTATACTCGTACAGTTATAGACAGGTTCCGATAACAAAACAAATAGACGAATAAGAATTGTATATAGGATAATTTGTTTTGGTAATGTCACATTGGAAATACATTTGAATAAGCAAAAGTCGAAAATGTGTAAAATCATTTCTTTGTAAGGACAAAATCAATTACCTACTACCTATAGTTATACATATTATAAAATAAATTATAAATTACTATTAGGTATGCAGTCAGTTTTTCTACAGACGACGAACGAAGTACGCGTTTTTATTGAACCAAGTGAATTTATTGCTACATAGGATATTTTATATATTCTAAAATAGAGCCCATTTCTAAAAATATTGAAAACATTTTAGCAATTTTCCTATATCCAAGTCTT
Organism: Metopolophium dirhodum; assembly: GCF_019925205.1. Classification (NCBI taxonomy): domain Eukaryota; kingdom Metazoa; phylum Arthropoda; class Insecta; order Hemiptera; family Aphididae; genus Metopolophium; species Metopolophium dirhodum. The sequence continues at coordinate 11,984,902 of NC_083568.1, forward strand.
ATTTTGCAGTTTCTGCAGGGTAATCTAACTAAGATCAGTCATTAAGTGGGGTGTGGATTCTTGAGGATGAGATGCCTATTGTGACATAAACATAAATACAATAATTTTAACAGAATAGTCTATATAGGTAGGTAGGTTATATACAGTGTGTCCCGTTTTAAATGTACCACTAAATATCTCAGCCCAATAATCTTAGATTGAAATACGGTTTGCTGTAATAGCTAAGGGGTACTGAAGTACACATTTAAGGGCAAATTTCAAATGTTTAACTCTTGTAGTATGCGCATGCGCAATACAAATTTTTTTTTTTAACTGCAACACCTATTATTTTCACCGGATATGGATAGACTATTTTATTCTAAGTAATTTTGATCCATTGACCATAGTTCTAAACCTAAAATTGAATGAGTTACAGCTTTTAGAAATTTTAAAATAATTACATTTTTTCGATTTTACCTAAAACATTACACGCTTGAATTTCATACAAAAGTAAATCATTTTTGAACTAAAATGAAATGCATTTAAATAATTTAATACCAAATAACCTAAAAAAAAATGTATAGCTAATTTAAATTGTAATTAATTTAAAAATAAATTTACCAACTAAATTGAGAATGACGTTGTAATTTGCGTTATTATTGTGCGATAAAAGTTATTGAATTATTTCCAGTTTTATTATTAGTACTTTGATAATAGTACATTATTTCTAATTTTATTCTTAGTACTATTATCAAAGATAACATCGCACAATAATAACGCAAATTACAACGTCATTCTCAATTTAGTTGGTAAATTTATTTTTAAATTAATTACAATTTAAATTAGCTATACATTTTTTTTAGGTTATTTGGTATTAAATTATTTAAATGCATTTCATTTTAGTTCAAAAATGATTTACTTTTGTATGAAATTCAAGCGTGTAATGTTTTAGGTAACATCGAAAAAATTTAATTATTTTAAAATTTCCAAAAGCTGTAACTCATTCAATTTTAGGTTTAGAACTAGGGTCAATGGATCAAAATTACTTAGAATAAAATAATCTATCCATATCCGGTGAAAAAAATAGGTGTTGCAATTTTAAAAAAAAAATTGTATTGCGCATGCGCATACTACAAGAGTTAAAAATTTGAAATTTGCCCTTGAATGTGTACTTCAGTACACCTTAGCTATTGCAGCAAACCGTATTTCATTCAAAGATTATCGGGCTGAGATATTTAGTGGTACATTTAAATCGGGACACACTGTATACTATCGAGTCAAACCATCGATATTCCCCGGAAAAATACGAAGGAAAGTAAAAAAAAGATACGTAGGTATATAGGGGAAAAACATTATTTTTTATACTTTGACCTTCCGGGTAAACAACAAACACCGGTGTTTAGACGTAAATTAAGAATGGGTATAGGTAGAAAAATAACGGACACGGCTGACCGATCGCTTTTTTTCTCCCGCGATGAATAGATCGCAAAGTGCGACGCATTCAATACATCATCCGCGTCGTGGTCCGTAAGTCCCATACATAGGTACGTCTTACACATAATATATAATAATATAATATAGTATAATAATACAACGTATATATAACACGGAGACGCGGTAAGAGAATGGAAGAGAAAAAACAAACGGCGGCGCATGCAAGGGGTGTCTTTGATAATTATTGTCCTTTTTCATCAAACCACCGGCCGAATAACAATTTATATTATTTACTCCGCCGCGGTCACCGCTCTCACCATCCCCTAAAGACGCGCGTACGCTGCAGGTACATATTATTATTGTATACAACACGTCTTATACCTATGTATATAATATGAAATGCGTATATGCACGGGGGCGTCATATGGCGCGTTAAACCCTTTTGGGAGCACACATGTGCCCTTATTCTTACACCGCGCCGCCGTCTCGCGAGTAGATTATACGTACATAATATATAATATGTGTCTACCCCGCACTAATACTACTACATGAAGACAGGAAGACTATTACTATATGTGTAAAGGTACATACATCTCTTACTACTACTACTAATACTTATATATAATAATTTTTTCACAATTCTCTCTTTCCACACTCACACACACACACACACGTATATATGTGTTTATGCGTTTTTTTGTTTTACCCCCTCGAGTTCGCTCCAAATTGTTCCGGTCCAAAGGATGCGCGCGCTAGCCAACTGTCCCGCCGCTGCAACGCTACAGGTACACACGTCGTCGTGGTCGTCGTAAATATAAATAATATACACACACACAAGCGTGAGCGGTAAGTATATTATATGTGGTGAAAAAAAAATAAAACGAAAAATTTAAGGACCGCGTCGTAGAAATTCGGCAGGACGCGCGCGTTGGTAGCGCCGCGCGGCGCACGTGTGCCCGTCACTGCACGCGCGCACCCGCCAATCACGCATCGACGACTCTAGCACACACACACATACGCGCGTCATTGCGCGGCGTCGGGCGCGTGTGCCCCCGTTGTGCGCCCGGCAGACCGCGTCCCGTAATGATATTATACACACACCCACACTAATTTATACTAACCTGTATACGTATATTGTTTTCACGATCATTATTACAATAATAATAATAATAATAATAATATAAAATTTAATATTATTATTGTGTAACAACGGTTGTGCGCACGCGCGGGTACTCACCGCGCACTCGTATATCATTATAATAATATGTTGTGTTGGTATAGAAATGGTAATCGTCTGATTATTAATTGACGGCGGCCGGGCAATTACACGCTCTGTATAATATCATATCGTATTGTATAATTGTGCGTATTGGCGCGATCGATTTGTTTTGTTTCGTTTTGGTTTTTCGAAAATCCATTTGTCTCCCCGCGACGGGTCTCGTTGTTCGATTTACGAACCAGGTCGGTCGAGCGCCCCTATTTGCCCTCCGCCGCCGCTCGCAGCGAGCCCTGCGATCGGTCTCCACGCGGTGGGTTCGTCTCGTCTGGACTATAGGGATGATGACCCGCGGCCGAGTTGAAGCGCACTGCGAACGATATTAAAATAGGGGTAGGTACCTATATATTAATGTAGGTACAACAAAGGTGACGTCGCGGCTCCGAGCTCAATCAGTTTTCGACAATAATAATGATTTGTAGTATAATAATAATATAAAAATATTTAATATAATTACAACATTATAATATACAAAGATAATCGCTCGCGTAATCGTACCTACATAATATTATACTACCCATATAAAATTATGTAATTTGTAATTTTGAACACAATACTGCAGCTGACTGTATTATAATATTATATATTTAATCAATGATAATACTTGAATATTTATATAATAATGGTAAATTTTATATTATATTTGACTATTTAAAATTTATTTCTTTGAATATTTTAGTGACAACGTATATTTTGCATTTAAATATGTGCCTACTTTTCCAATATTCTAGTTAGGTTATCTATGTCACTACTGTAAAATATTATGTTATCATATCTTTCATATTCATAATTTGTTATTTTACTTCAGTACCTCCTTCACTCTTTGTTGTAGACACTATATGTATAATTGTCACGATCACCGGACTCATGCGCACATCGCACATGGCTGCGACAGTGATATGTTCAAGCCGTTTATTGAAAACTTCTGAAAACTCGCAAAACACACATGCCTATTAATAATATAGTATCCTATCGCCTAATCGTCTGTGTCGACCACTCTCCGTTGATCGTTGGATCGATATATTATATAACCGACGATTAGAGAGGTTTCGTGAATGTTTCGGAGCAATCACGTAAGTATAATGCAACAAAAAAGGGTTTTTCGGAAGAAAAAAAACCTGTATAGTTTGCTGCTGCAAGTTCCTTTTTTTTTCGCGAATCGGTAGCGCAGATCTTTGACGATCGACCAATGAGACACGTTCCGAACAACCATAAATCGTCTCGTCGCACACAGACCCTGCTAGTGCTAGACATGTTTAGTATAATAAATAGGTATAATAGCTGTGCCTCTCGGGTAAGGTACCTGGAGTTAACCATACCTATATTATATTATATGGATGAGATTTTTTTTGTTGCGATTTTAGTGTCTTATTTTGCCCTGGCATGCAATGATTTACGGGTACGGGTTTTTAATTAAAACTAGGAATGAACCGATATAGTGTGATATGGCACATGGGCATGTCCGCTGTACGGAATTATAGACGTCATTATACAGGGTGTTCCACAAATAATTAACTGACTTTGGTCGTTTACATTTCCAAATCGGAAAAAAAGCTTGAAAATTATTTTCCGAATCTTGTCTTGAACGTTCATAAAAATGGCAACATAATTTGAGGCTAGAGATGGCTCTTGTAGTGTCTGATGATTTAAAATTGCCTTATTTAACTATAACTTTGTTCCAATTCCATACCATGGTGACTAGCCTGTAATAATGTCACGACAGATAATGATGTACTATAGTGAGTTTGGCAGGAATTCGAATACCGTATTGATATCGTTTGTCTTTGGTTGTGTGGTAGTGGGATTTAGGGGAATTAGCGCCCCCCCCCCTCACTAAATAATAATAATTTTTTTTTTGTTATTGATTGCGGCTTATTTTATGTAAGAACATTTTAGCCCCTGCCCTTAAAATTCAATAAAATCCGCGCTTGTGGGTGTATGGCACAAGAAACTTTGTGAGAGAGTATTCTGATATATATTCGATTTTATAATATCTCTTACCAATACAAATTTATAAATATTCAAAATCAGTTGGTTCTTTGTGGAACACCCTGTATTATTACACGCACTTCAGTCGTATCTTAGCATAATAATATAGTGGTCACCTATAATACCCTACGCGTTGTGCGTTATGGATATACTATCTGCAGTATATAATATATAGGTATAAATTATTTAATAGTATACACCGAAGATTCAAAAGGTCGGATAGGTTGCAAGAACGTACTATATTATAGTCCGTCGTCGTTTTTATGCGTTGACGATAAATGCCTCTAAAAACGTCATTACGATGATATTGGTCTTATATTATATTATACCATAGTATAATATCATAATATAACGACCTCGAGCTTCTTTTGGCATATAGGTGCCGCGCCTGACACATTGGGGAGGTGTACTCTCAAATTATGTATTTTGTTTTCCACAAAGACCACGCGACGTCTTAAATAGGGAAACGTTCTGAGAAAAACGAATTATCATTCATAATATCCGAAACATAATATATACGTATAATATTCATAACACGTGCACGAGGTTAGGTTCTGTCAAATCTTCCGCGATGAAATGGAAATGGCCCGGTGTTAATAATATTATACCATTATTGCCGTGCTGTTAACCACGATTTAATTATGCTTCGCATTTGTATATTACTTTTTTTACGTCTTTCCGATACGCGGAACTCGGGTGGATAGAGAATTAGTCAAACTTTAACGGCCTTATATAACCGTATAGTGAGGTGGTAAATATAATATTATAGGTCATAGATTTATGTACTATAATGTATTATAATATTATTATGTATACTGCAAAGGTGGTCAAAAAAATTTAATTTAGTCACGCCAGGTCAATTAACCTATAGTCAACACTCAACAAATAATATAATATATTTTTCCTCTATATTATTTTATTATTTAAAATGTAGTATTGACAAAAATGTCAATTTTACTTTGATTAAGAGTTTTGGACCTTAGGATAATTGATTGAGTTTTTATTGGTATTTATATTGTATTGGTTAATATTTTAAAAATATATCATTAAACATGGTAGACCTAACAATATTTATCTGGATAAGTTTTAAATATATTCTGATAATGTGTTTAAAAAATATAAATGTTTTCGAATTACTGTGTGGGTATACTGGTACATGCTTTTATATTATAACCTAATCTTACGATTAACGTCTGTGCGTCGTATTGAAAACGGTAGGTAGGTACCTATAAAAAAATTCGTTTGGCGACGATGACTTTATTATAATATAATTTATTTTATTATCTATACTATACAGATATAGGTAGTGGCGCGTCTACCCGTCTTCATAAAATTGTTTATATAGTAATAACATAATATTATATTATGTTATATAGGCACACATGCGTGTATCATGGTGGTTTCGGGCGAATTTACGACCACGGTAACCGTAACGCACGTCGGACGACCGAGTGCCGCCCACGGGGTCGAAAAATAGAAATCATCGGTAAATTATTATATACGACCGACCGACCGACCGGCCAGGTATCGGGTTTTCTTGTGTATATAATTTGTATGATTATTATTGTTATATTGCCGTTCCCGCGGTCCTATAATAACACCTCCCCCCCGTCATAGCCCCTCGACGATTGCATTTATAATGTGCACTATGCACTATCACATCGATCGTTTGCAACCGCGTTTTCGATCTAACGCGCCGCCGCGTAAATTATTACATTTCGGTATTTTGCGTAAGGTATAATACGTATATTATGTACATCATAATATTATTATTATGCTGCCGTGGGTACAGATCGCGCGCCGCCTAAATTTACGACGTTTTAATGAGTTAAAATATTAGCGAGTTATTATATTATATATAATAATATATTATCGGGATTTTTTTTTTCGATCGTACTCGTATACAACATATCACTATATATATAAATAAATAAATAATCTGAGTAATTAATAAATAAAAGGTATTTATAATAGCTCGGCAATTAAATAACAATCATCCGCACGTAGGTAGGTATACCCTTTGCAGGAGATAATATCATCATTTTCACCGGTCCACGACCCGTTAATTGATTTATTTTTTAATTTTCTTTAATTACCACCCCGGCAATGTGATATATTGTATAATACATCGAAATGATAATGTACGAATAATATAAGGTTGTTCCTGAGCCACAGAAGGACGACGTCGTGGTGTAGACTGTAGAGTATTATACTTTTCATTTAATAGACATTGCGTGGTTAGTGGGTTTCAAAGAATTCTGTTGAGATCATCGCCGTTACGTGTTTATACACAGCCACAGAGGGAATACGTGTAAGTACCTACCCAGTATACCTAAAATGTACATTTTATATTGTTTATATCAGGGCCGTCCTTAGGATTTGCGAGGCCCAGGGCAAAAACCAATTTTACAAACGTGAGGCCCCGAAATTTAAGCAAAAAGCGCGAGGCCCAGGACGCTACTCGCCTTCCCCCCCCTCCCCCTAAGGAGGACTCTGGTTTATATTGTAGGAAAAACATTACAGTTTGTACTTTTTCATATAAACTCGGACTTGCTCATATCTCCAAGGAGTGCACGAAATCATCAGAAGTTGTATATTATTGTATGCCACGTGGCTCTTAATTTTTAACCAAAAAATATATGAGCACCTTATATCTCTTTTTAAATATAGGTATATAATATAGCCTTCGTATTTCATTGGTATCTTTTGCAGGATTTATACCTGTTTTAGGTAATAGTATATATTAAATAGGTTTTTTTTTTTTACTTAAAAACTTACCTAAGCAAATACTTAACAAGTACTTACATAAAATTATTAAAAATGTTTGACTTGTTTTTTTTATCAGAAATATGTATTTAAGTATTATTATATAGGTAGAATTTATGTATAGTAATTACTCGGACTAAATAAATAAAATTATTTTTGTAAACACATGATCTTATATAGTGTTGACATAACATTAAAATTAGAATACTTACTATGCAAACATTAAACAGTGAATGTTCCATTATTTATTTGTTAAGAATTAGGTATATGGTTGATTTTGACATTTTAATTTATTTGTACGTGTAGTTAACATAATATTATACTCTTTCCCCCTTAATTTTATAAACCATGATGTTACCTAAATTATTTCATATTATCCTCAAATTCGGTCTTACATTAATTTAGGTATAGGTACCTTTTTTAATTGAACTATTATCAACTATTAAACATAATAAAATATTGTGTTGGAATGATGTATTTGAATGCCATAGTAAAAATTTAATAGCATTATAAACATTATAATCTGATATACAGTTTTTATTTTATTTTTTTTTAATGTGGCTCACAATTTCTATAATGCATACCTACAACTTATCTGTTAGTATAGTTTTGGATTTATTTATACTTACAACAACATGAATCAGACCTAGGTACCTATACTATTAATATTTATTTAATAATAATAAAGGTACCTACTAGTTAGTACCTATAATATTATATAATCTTCCTCTAACTATCTATCCAATTCTTTCCATTTCTTCTTGAAGAATAAGTAAAAATAAATAAATTCTCCATTATCCGTATTAAATATTATGACTCGTCTTTGAGGCCCCATATTTTTCTGTTTACTCAAAACATCAAACATTCATCTGCCCATTATTTAAACCTTTTTTTTTGTTGCTATTTTATGATATGAAAACATATTACTGTTCAATATTGCAATATTGTAAATAGTATTGTTATCTTCATATTATGAAAAAATGTTATCATTCCTTTGGCTGAGTAATTGGCCGTAAGCCGTAATATTAATAAATATAAATAAAATATAATATGCAATAATTGCTCCTAAGACCCTGTGTCCACTTGTGTTCAAGTGGACACATTTTTGGCTGAGCAATAAAATATATATAATATTATGCACTTTTAAACATTTAAATTACGTAATTAATATGGGCTATAGGTTTTTTAAAGTACCTATTATATTTGTTACGGTCTACAGAAAAAGAAAACTATAGTCTTAAAATAAATCGATACATCGTATTTCAACAGTGAGTAATGTATACATAAAACGTTGTTGATAATAATATTATAATAAACAGTAAAAACACATTTTTTTTATCCCGTTAAATTAATACAAATCATATTTGTTTACATTTCGTTAACATTTACCTGCAGCACAACCGACAAAAATTATACGGCTGATTAAGCATTATTGTCTATTCGGTCTTGACGTCTAGCCGTTAATATACACGACGCGTTACGACCCCGAGGGGATTTTATTCGAGGTAAATTCGCTTTCGGTAACGTAATACAGTCTGTTAGTTGCACATTATTTATACTTAATGGTACTCATACACGGATAACGTTGGGTGGCTTCTTTTTCCTCTGACCATCACGCACGCGGCACACCCCAAAACGAAACAAAAAAACCGTAAAAAAAAAAATGTAACCCGCGTGTGTTATATTATATTATAATAATACGCGTACACAATATCATAGGGGTTTTTTACTTTTAAATATTAATTTATTTTAAGACAAAAGGGTCCGATAAAATATGAGTGTATGTTTACACACCGATATACGGAAAACAGTTATATTGTTCGCGCGGATGATCGACGTGAAAATTGGTACACCGCGCCCGACGATTAGCCGTGTCCACGCGTGACGGCCACTAGAGATTCGGAAAAGAATCGTAAAAAATATATATAAAAGGTACTTAAATGGGGAGGTAAAAAGGGATCTCGATAACGCTTCGGTTATTATTTTTAACGACCCTCTTGTTATGCGCGCGTATTATTATTATTATTATAATATTATACTGAAGTGCGCGCGCCGCGAAAATGCTGCGGTGTTTACATTATAATATTATGGTCCGTCGCATAGGTACCTATATAGTATGTTATTATAATAACGTATAACGGTCACATCAATATTTAAAAACCGCGCGTGTGTACCGTGTACGTGAACACTCGAAACTATCAAAAACAAAAACCCGTAGCGAAAATAAAAAAATGAAAATAAAAATTGAAAATAATAATAATAATATATATAATAACTTAATCGAATCCGTTTATCGACCGGCAGCATTATTCCCCGCCCTATGGGGGTAAGGCACCAAAAAAAAAACCCATTTAAGTACAATAATTCATCTGCAAGATCTCAACATTATCATCATTATTGTTATTATTATTATTACCTATAAAATTGGGTTATATTGGTTTTCCATCTTCACGTAAAACAAACAGTGGTTATAATAATATGATGGTGCTCGGCTGCAGGTAAGAAAATTATCCTCTTGCCGGCGACATTACAGGCCTAAGGCCCGGCGGACGGTGCCGCATAATAATGGTGTGTGCACAAGCCGAATCCAATCGAAAACAAATTGGGAGCCTGCAAACGTCGTAATAACGTCTTTGCCAAAAATATCATTGTAGGCCGGTGCATATTATAAAGTATAAACAATAAAATATAATATAAAATAACAACTGTTAGACATGCGATTCTAAGTACACGTCATGATTTGTTGATTGCTGTATATTTTTCGTACATTATACTATGTGAATTATTTAAGGGTAGGTTTATTTATTATTTCGAATATAGAATTTGACAGTAGCGTTGCCAGTAAGGAGGGGACACATGAGGAGTGACGGTGTTGAAATCCTCCATGAAATTTCAAGAAAATGTAACCACGCGAACGTATTTTATAACTATGTGATGAAATTGTAATTCGTACGATACGAAGATTGTTGCAAAAGTCTAAAATAATATATAGGTATCCTGCAGCCGCCCAAGGCATACCAAGCTTATGGGTATGTTAGTTAAGCTTACCTTTTATATCAGATTATTAGCCTCCCTCCAAGAAAATCCTTGCTACGCAACTGCGATATGATACAAATAGGTAACTATCTATAACAATTTATTAAGATATAATAGTATAGTATATACGATATTTTGATGCATAATTTTTCAAACTCCACGAATTCGGCTCTGTTTTAAACGTCAAATCCTGAAAGCATATTAGGTATATGACTGTTGTAAGCCATCGCGAGGGATGTCGACCTAATGCGTCCTGCAAGCTCATGCTGCAGCAGTACCTATTTCCGGACAAAAACCCGAACACCATTAACCGGGATACCAATAATGAAGTGATTAAATCGTTAAAAATCGGAACACACTATATATATAATGTAATATAGTTCAGCCTATATCATATATTTTATCGGTAAGGTAACCTAGGTACACGCATACGGGGGGTGTGCAACCGCGGTAGGCGTGACGAAAACGGGTGGAAGCGCATCATATCCTGTTTGTTCATACGTATCGCAGCTTTGGATTTTTTTACTATTATTATCATCATCGCCGTCGCCACCGTACGACTATATAATATTATTATCGGGGGTACCTACCTTTTCTTCCGCCGGTGACGCCTACGACGCGTTCGCCGTTGCGGTGTCGAGAAAATTAGATCGAAAATGTGTGTAATTATAACCTACACTATGTAGGCTGTCCCGGCCGTTCGTCGTTTATCTCGATCGTCACCGCGCGTTATGCTGTTATTATTATTACACACCCGAATGATGATCTCGGCGGCTATAATATTATGATAGAAGTGTGTACCGTATATAATAATATCGTTACACGTTCGCTGTGCCATATTATACGCCTATATATATACACGATGATGTTTGTCTAGACGTCGTTTTGCCGGAAGATCGAAATGTTGCAATTATTATTACAGTTGTATATAGAATACGGTACGCGTATTCCGTCGCGCGTAAATATTATTTAGGTATTATGATGCGAAAAAAAAATTACGTTAACCGCAAAACAACGGCGGCGGCTGTGCGTTCGATTCGATTTCGAATTGGATTTTTTTCCACCCTGAGTGCAAACATCAAATTATATTGACAAATATAATGGGTATATCGATTGTATGGGTACTCGATTAGTATAATAATACGCACATGTTATTGTTATTATGCTTACCTGCTGACGACGGCGAATGAAAAAAAAAAATTGTTTCCGTAAATAATTCTCATCATGATATTTTGGTTTCAACCATCAAACCAATATATTATGTTAATGAACAGTGATAATATTTTATTATATATTTAGTATATTACTGTTTATAAAGTTATTATACCCACCTACATTATTACGTTAGTTATTGGTGAAAAATTAAATTAAAAATTGTATATTTTTTTTAATTAAACAATACATTAATTTTCTGATAATGTTTCATACATGTTATTACACTTATTAGGTATTTCTCTATTGTTAAACTCAGCTTTTCTTACACAGGCACACAGCTATTTTATATTTTACTTTTACTCGTTAATTTATTACTTATTATATTTATTAAAAATAATGTGTATATTGTGTAATCACTAGCTGGTTTAGAATTGTATTATGATGTATACTCTCAGAGTAGGTTTATGTATTATTAAAATTATTTTTATATTTTTATGATAATTTTGTGTAAGTATTGTGTATATAAATTATAAAGTACAGATTACTAAAAAGTAAGTCAAAATTATTTAGATTCAATAAACACTACAGAATTTCCACAGATATTTTCGATTTTATTTCAATAAGTAACAATGTTTATACCTATAAACTTATTATTATTATACCCAAATAATAAACAACTTGTGTGTATAGGTTTTATACATTGGGTATAGCGAAGACGCGACATTTTTATTATGTTAAATCATTTAAGATTGTAAGACTTATTACTTTCTAACTGAATACAGACGACCTATATACCAAATTATTTAATGTACAATAACATATTATATTATGTACCTATATAATATGTACGACATTGTATGTATAGGTACATTTTTTTTGTTTTTTTTTTGCAGACTTCGAAACGCAGACAGACAACGGCACGGACTATGTGTGCAATGGGTGGTAAGTCTTTTTTGTAAAATAATACTTGGCTACCGTCTAATAAAGAAGAACTTTATACGAGAATATTAACCTTGAAAAAAAAAACTTAAGATATAGGTTAGTAATGATGTGTGGCCGGCTAGCGTTCGCATTAGACGAAAAGGTATTAGATTACAAATTACCCTTTATTATTTTTAATTTTTTTTTATATCGTGGATTTTTCACCGTCTATATAAAACTATCGTTTTATATATTATTATATTGTTTTGTACGTTCTAGACGCGTGTAGACCAATCGCACAAATAACAATTTATTATTAAGCAGCTTAAACGGCACGATTCACGTCCATTAGCGAAAAACGTCTTAATAGAGTTTTAAACGTAATACGATCCTAAGTCTTAATAATATGATTAATCGATTAAAAATAGCGAAGGTTCGAATCATGATTTAAAAGACGAACATGTTAACATAATGACGATAATCCTGGTCATGTTTAAGTCTATATTTCAACGTCTGGAACTGTATTTATCTTATACAATATCATGCAATATCAAATGATCATATTATGATGGTCAAATATTATGTCAGGTATTTTACATTATGTCGATCCTATCATAGACAAACTCAAGTTATCTAACTTTTTGATTAATTTCTGTATATTATAAGACATTTAAAACGTCTTATTTTATAAATGAATTTAATATTTAACTATTGATTACATAATATACGATTGTTCGGTTGAATATGAGAAGGCGATAAAAAAAAAATAAGAAATAATTGAATAAAAAACGCTTGCCAAGTCAGGGATCTGCATGTAAAATCTCTTGATTTTTAATTTTTAGAAATGTATTAACTGATATCACACCCAAGCGGTATAACAATTTGAATCCAGAAAAATGTCTGTTTGAACAGCCCCACAAAAAATCAATTTTATTTTCATTTAGTGAGATAGATCTCCGAAACCGTACAGCGGATTTTATTGTTTGGGGTTTTGTTAGATTCACATTGGTTAGGAGAACTGCAGTGAAGATTTTCAGAACTTTATCTTTAATAGTTAATTCACTACAGAACATAAAAAAAAAGTTAAAACAAATGTTATTGGGCGTTTTTTGATGTTTTTCAGCTTTATAGATTTGTAGTGAATTAACGATTGGAGATTAAGTTCTGAAAATCTTCATTGCACTTTTCCTAGACAATGTGAATCTAACAAGACCAAACAACAAAATCCGTTCTCCAGTTTCGGAAATCTATCTCGCTAAATGAAAATCTAGCGAAAAATAACTTTTTTTAAAAATCAAGAAAGTAATAATAATTGTTAGAAGTACAATATTAATCAGTTGGCATTAGGAGTAATACCTACCCAAAAGACATCTCCAGCGCAAGTGCTTCTTTAAGTTTTTAAGATTTTATCATTTTTATACACTGCATTTTATTTTCATAATATTTCATGAAAATGCGTACAGTATAAATATTATTAAGTAGGTACCCACCTACTATCAGTTCAAATATTTATCTTTATTTTTTATTGTAACAAATATAGCATTTCTATAATATCACACAATATAATATTATACATTTGTAGACTAGTAGACTATAGGGAGTTGTATATACGCGGTACGGCGTAGCCACGTAGGAGGTACGCTTAATTTTTTTAATTTTAAATGAAGATATTTTTGAATCCAAGCTGAGCATCAAAGCTTTTACCAAAATGTACTTGAAATACGTACCTATTAAACATCACGTAAGTAAATAAAAAATAGTATATGTACATTTATATAATATAATAATGTGTATGAATAACTAATAGTAATAATAATATTATAATATAATCATAATAAATATTCGATGGACAGGGAAGACATGCGATCGTATTATATTCACATATGTTTCGGGGGTAAAAGTAAACGCTATATACATATTATATTATTATAGGTGAATATAATAATATGTATTATTATTAACGTCGACATAATACAATAACTATATAATATGTACATAATACTTATATATTATATATATAAAATAATACCTACTGCAGGTAATGCATACCTATATAATACGCGTTCGCCGCTCGAAAAATATTCGTTTATACATTTTTATTTTTCTTCGTTTTTTTTTTCATCCCCGTGAATGGAGTAATAAAATAACATTTATACTGGAGGGTTGTGTGCTTCGGGCGGCGTGAGAATGCGCATATACATATAATATACACGCGAGGCTGTATATATGCATATTATATATGTATATATATTATATTATTATATTATACGTATATACCTCTTCGCGCGCCAGGTACACGGTATAATCGCGAGTTATTATTGTGACGAGGGATCTTTGAGAGTAATATTTTAATATTCGTTTATAATAATACGTATATATACATATTATATACGCATATCATATATTGTTCTGTTGGCTCTTTAACGCGCGCGGCGTCCAATACAATAACAATGACATCGATGATTTATTTGAAGAAATACGGTTGATTTTGATCCCTCGTCGTCGTGACGGGTGTTACATCCGTCGTATAAAAATATTGTAAATTAAATTTCAGAAAAAAAAAAAACAAAACACCGTATTTAATTATTTTGTTGTTTCGCCTGATGTGACGGTATTTGAAGATACGGTCCATGGTCCATAAAGTGTAGGTACCACTATAATACCTTGTGTGTATAATGTATATATTATATTAGTTATTTACATTTTACAATGGCCATTAGAATCTCCCGAGGAATATTAATATTTTAGTCATCACAAATCAAGCATAATAATATAATATAATAAATATTAATAATATATTGTAACCATTTACTGTAAACCATATTTAAACATTTTTCGTTACCGATTTTAATCTATCTCTATAAAGTTATATTTTTACAATGTAAAAATAATTATAATATTTCATCATCTACCTGTCCTATCAAATATATGTATTATACAATGCAATTTTGAACTCCTAGGCCACCACATGATTTTCCTCAGTGTTCATATAATCATACTATGTTTAAGAAACTAAATAAAAATAAACACAGGAACGCGTATGTGTAATTTTATATCCAATGATTGCGCCCATTAATTTAGAGGCACACGCTAAAACCTATACGTTCTGCACGGTTCCTACTTATCTAAAACACATGTAAAAAAACAACAGCGTGACTGTAGGTAAAAAATAATAGGTATATACTATATACTATATATATGTACCTGCCTACGCCGCGACGACGTACGCACGCTTTGGCCAAATATATAATGTGCAATAAGCAGTCGATAATTATCTAGCAACAGTTGCGGTTTTATTTCGAGAATTGAATTTTTTTTACATAAAACTTAATAATCTAATATGGTATAATAGCGGAAACGCAAGCGGACCAATCATTTATACATAATAATAACCGCAGCGCATTGTTTTCGGTGTCTCTTTTTTATTTTTTTACCGTAGGTCACGTGAACGCGGAGACCTCACAGGGAGCAAAACGCATCCGTATCGATGCACCGACGTGTACCTGCATCAATGCATCAGTGCATATACACATTATACATACATATATACACACGACCGTATCGCCAAATCGTTTGTCGTTTGTCTTTCTACCGCGTGTTACCTGCTACACGGCTACACTTTGGAAAATATTATTCAGTTTCGATTCAGATAACTGTATTACAATATTGGAACACGATACTAGAACGATCGGGATTCAGGTGTTCGATCGATTAAAAATAAAAGTATACCGCTATAGCTTGGTTTATTAACCACGAATATGCATAATATATTATAAACGGTAAACCCTGCAGTGCGATTATAAATTCGACCATAATTATTGAAAGTAGAGTTCACATTTTTATTCTTTCTGTTTTTAAATGTTATAGTAATCTAATAATAAAAAATAATCATTATCAAAACTTTTCTTTTCTACATATAGGTGTATTAATTAAATTTAAATTATATCACTATTTTTGTGTTTTTGATTGTTTTCTTTGCAATTTTTGACATTTTACACCACACGATATTACATATTTTGTCACTTGTAGCATATTAATTAGGTAGGTATAAATTATTATTATATACATCATGTAATTTTAAAATTATGGGTGATAAACACGTTGCCACCAAAAGTGTATCTTTTTTCCTCTATCCACCAATAACTGTTTCTACCAAACAACCGACCGACCTATTCCTATTTTCAGCAAAATTGCAATTTTCTAAGAACTAATATTTTATTATATAACAAAGTTAATAATGTAATATGAATTTAAAATTATTTTTTTACTTGTTACATTGATAATTTCATATTATTTGTAAACATGTTATTCTTTCATTTTGGATGGTAAGAACAAAGGATATCACAATTTAAAACATAATTTATTGTTTATTCTACCAAACCTTTTGGTAAACTTGGTAAACATTTTTGATGTTAAAATACATTTGATCTGTATATTATTATATATTATAATGTGTTGTACTTTCCTAAATGATTTGCCGATAAAGTTTTTGGTTTTTTTCCATTGACCTTTTTGGAGTCGAAATTATTATAAATATGTGGTTTTTGGATGCAACCGATAGAGCCGACCCGATAGATATATTAGTCTCACTGCTCACTGCTCAAAAGAGGCAATCGCGATGTTTACACGTATCACAAAGACTGCTGCCATAATATATACCTTATCGGAATGTGTTGATTCATTTTTTGTTTCAAACACCTCAAGTGCCCACTGCATTATTAAGTCTAACTTATATACTTAATACTGCACTTTGTTAGTGTAAGTGGCATCTGCGGGAATTCTGATTCATAATATCTAGTTAATATATTATATTGTACGTAGCCAATAGCCATGTATACAGTTAGAAGTCCTATAGGTATTAGGAGAACATGATTCAAACATCTGTCAAGTAAGTTCGCATGCTCTGATATATTAATCTTTCATTTAGGTATTATTGCTGCATTAAAATCATCGGTGACTATTCTAACGATTTTCAAGTTCACAACCTCGAAGCGCACAGAACATCTGGAGTCAGCTTAACTAAAATAGGTTCTCAATTATTGTTGTATATTAATATTATAATAATGTGTAGAATTACGTCTTATGAGTTATAATAGCTAGATATTTCCTTAGAATTGCTCTATTACAATAATTATTTGTACCTACCTATCATAAATGATTCGAAAATCGAAAAAGGTTTGTTTTTCAAATTTTTGATAATATACAATATCCAATATATTATATTGTGTTTATAATATTTTTATCTTATATTTAGCGTCATCGCTACGTTTCTATCACTATAGTTGTCAAATATACCGAGACAAATTAAATTTATTCTTAGATGATGTAGACAGATGGTAATGATGGTATTAGAAATTTAGAAAATATATATAGTAGTAAGTGAGAAATTTCTTTATTTACCTAGAAATATTATGAATGTTTTGATATTATTTTTTATTACTTAATAGTTATCGTGTTGCTGAATATCTGCCTATTTTGGCTGTTGGTTGATGCGGTTGTATACTTATATCTATTTTAATGATCTACAGTGGCGTTCTCAAAAATTTTCTTTTTTTTGGGGGGGGGGATAATTTCTAGAAACATGTGTAGGGCACCAAAAAACAGGTGCGTAAAAAACGGTCAACCCCATGATTAACCCCCAATATTTATTATGGATTAAATTAATTCTATACACATGGCAAATTGGCACTGGCAATAAAACTTTTATCGATGTAATACAATTTTTGGTCATTCCAATAATTTGATTGGTAGGTACTTAATCGTAAAACGATGGCAATCGTAACCACAAATAAAAATAATAACCTCTAACAAACATAAAAAAATATTTTTCTTAAGAACTCTTGAATACAATAAATACATAATATTTTTTGGTATGTCCATAAATAATATCATATTCTTTACATTTTAATTTATATAATTTACAATTCAATTTTATATTTATATATTATCTATTTATTACAAAGAAAATACAATAATTTTTGAAAGTGTCGAAAGTTCCGGCTACTTATTTTGTTTCTATTTGGATCCAGAAAAAAATATAAATTATTATGATGTAGCCTTTTTTAATAACATTGCTAAAAACGTAATTTTTGTTTAGTTTTTCTGGATACAAATGGGAACAAAATAAGTACGCAGAACTTCCGACATTTTCAAAAATTATATTTTCTTTGTTATAAATTATTATACATTGTTATAGTAATTAAAATTATAGTATAACTACCTAGGTATAGTATAGTACCTAGTACCTATATACCCTACTTATATACATTTATTTGAGAATTGTTATACAACCAAGTATTTTCTGATTTTCAGAAATGGTTCAAGTGCATCTGAACCAATTATTACTGAACCTGAGTGAGTACCCCGAGGAATATAAATATATAATACACATACTTATTGAGTCCTTAAAATAGACGACACTGCTGGGACTATTTTTCATATTTTGATAGTATATTTAATATTTTAATCATTCAATCAACAATTTCATGTGATCAACAAATTGTTTTGTTAAATTATGTATCACAATAGAGTCAGAATTGTATATCTACAAGACACCTGTTTATTTACTGCGTCGTAGAACGGCTTGCCCCTTAAAACTTGACCACTACGCAACTTATTGTACTGATTATTTTTTTGTTAATACCTATAATATATACTGTATACATGGTTAAAATAATATACAGGTTATTGCATAATTATTATACACTCGGATTGTTATCGTCAGAAACAAAGGGATATCGCAAGTATCATGCCATAAACGCAAAATATTGTGCATACAATCTAGCCGACAAAGATCGCCTTATGTTATCTATTATTATGATCAATACTAAATAAAAAATAATAATATGCTAATAGTAATGATTTTTATTAAAACTATTATATATTAAACATAAACGAATTTCATAATAATATTATGTTACCCATGAAACACAACAATAGTAGTTGGTACGTAATAAGAATTATTGAAAAATTTAAAATAAATAGTAGGTAGTTATACTTTTTCCACTCATATCTCATTGTTTCAATAGTATCTAGGTAACTTTTGCATTGACTTTTCTGTGTACTAATTTCAAAGTCCTGTCTTAATATTATTATTATTTTATTATGTATATAATTATATAACACTAATTAGGTTCAACACACCAAATCTAAAACCATTTTAAAATTATAAACTATTTTCAATTTATTCAAATTATTACTTTAATAGTTTTTATTACCTACCTACTAAAGACATTTATTACTCTAGAAATTAAAAAAAATCAGAAACATACCTGTTTGGGCTGTATGGCAATCAGTACAAACTGTTAAAATTGTAGAAAATAACTAAGGCCGTCGACGAATTTCAAATTAATGAAATAAAATATGTATAATACTAGGTTAATAATATTATCATTGATAATTAATAATCCATGTAATTTATAAATAACTTTATTATAAACAGAAGCCTAAACTAACCGTGTACCCGCATACGGCTTTGTCATGTCTAGTAATCACTAGATTCTAAATAAAAATTATTTGTTTTTCAACGAATATACGTAATAGTATAATAATATTATGATCAAACCTAGTACACCAAAAGTTGCATTACCAGAAACTAAAACTAACCAGCGACATTAATTGTTGTTTGTCGTTTATGTAATTTTCTCTTTTCGATTATTCAATTAAAATAATTTAAAAACAATTATTATTTATTGTTTAAATACGGAATTTAACTAAAACTACAGGTAGGGGCCTCTGGTCTTTTAATTTTTAAGAGGGTCTACCGGGATTTTCCCGATGTCCCGGTGGGCAAGTACGCGCCTGGCCCACGATTGGTTCATTACATTTTTAGTGAACCATTAAATTTAATAAATTATTTATGCAATCCCAATAAACAAGTATTAGTTAATAGTTTCTATAAATATACTATCGATAACACATTGTTGTTATTACCTATACTATGGTTATTACACAGATATCTATACTAACTATCTATACTAGTAGACCTAAAACTCTGTACTATATGGATTTAACCAAAAACTGCAACTCGAAAAGAAAAATAATAATTTAAAATTGAAAAAGGTTATAGATCAATACCAAAAGTTCTATCAAATATTAATTATTACCTACCACTTATTAAAAATAATTTTTTTGTTTATCAAATAGGTAGCTATTTAATAAAATGAGAGATGCTGTTAGGAAATCGTACTCTTATGATAAATGTAAATACATATTATTATTATATTATCAATTGATTCTTAAAATTGATTAAAAAAAAATAAGGTAACGAGTAATTTAACTAAATAAAAATTACTTAAATTATGAAATATGAATAAATTACTTACGATAAAATGTAAATATGTAATTACGATCATCATTAAATCATTACCATCAAATTAGGCACGTAAAAAGTAATTCCTTTAAAGTATTCACTAAAATTTAAGTTAAGTTACTTAAAACACTAAGTATACGTTTAATAAATTTAGACATAGATAATCGTATAATTATGTAATATATATTTTCAATTTCTTAAGTAAGTATCTAAGTATCTTCATGACTTCATTGAATAAACAACATACAACAATACTATTCGAGATCAACGCCATCTAACGATTATTGCATGGTTTTAGTATTTTTTATTATTATTATTAAAATAATTGTCACAGATATTATTATCTTTAGTACCTTATACCGTTGTAATGTTGTAAACCGTGCTTTGACCATTCGCAACACTGATAAATGATAGTGCCATTATCATTATGAAATTATCAATCAATGCCAGTTTAAGGTTACGTATTAAAATCAAAATTTCAAATATCAATTCAAATTTCAAAAGCAGGAAGGTTTGGTTGGAACTTGGAATGTTATTATTGAAATAGTTAACAATATAGTTTTTAATAAAATTCAAATCTACTATTGTAGTAGTGTACTGGTGTGCCAAAAAAGAACAGTATGAATTTTCTATTCTGTGAAATAAATCAAGTATTATATATTTCACTTAATTGTTTTTGTTTCTGTTGTATGTTGTAGTCCACAATTATTTGAACTACCTATTATGGGAGTAGCTGGATCTCATTTTACGAAGCGTATCCGAAGGTTTAACGTAGTCGAACGGACAGAACGAGTAATAAACAAAGATAAACCTATACCAGCGCCATTGCACAAAGCAGACGCTGAGCGGCTGAAACAACTTCTTAAAGGTAATTAATGTAATCTAATATTATGTGTAAACATGGTTGATATTATTTTTGAGTTGATTTTAGATGATCCACAACTGAAAGAAGAGCTTGTGAATAAAAATTCAACTCTTGGAAAGAATTTACACAGTGTTTACGTTACATCCAAAGGTGATGTAAGTATATACAAATTGTATATTATTGATCCTATTAATTTTTCATACTAATTACCCTGGTAAAATGTATAATATGGTACATTTTATTTTATAGTTACCTAATATATACCCCCAATCAAAAACCAAGTTACCTCAAAATCGAGCTCAAGAATTTAATACTGCGTTCACGTTTCAAGAACCAGAAAATGTTCCTCCAGGACGGTATACGCTTACACAAATTACTGAATGTATAGCTGATCATTATAAAGATAAACAAATGTACACATCACAAGTTTTAGCTGATCGAGTTAAAATTGATAAGAAATTAATGGGTGTGTATATTATATAATATATTATTATTAATATTATTTGTAAAGGCCATGTAGGAAGATAGGATATAGTAAACAATGATGCCCTTAAAAAATTAAGTAAATTATTCATTCATGTTGGCTAATTATTTTTGTTAAATACTGATTGTTTATTCGGCAATACATTATTAAAATGTCAACAAGGTTTTAAAATCATATGATTGTTGATCAAAGCTTTAAAAATTCTACAGTTTCATTAATTTTACATTAATTTAGAACCATTAATGATGAACCAGCTTAAAGTATTATCCAAAATAACCAGTCTTAGTAAATATATCTGAAATATTTCAGGACATTTTTCACAGTACCGATTTTAACATTAGTATTATATTATTATATTGGTGTTAATTATAATATTGTAGGTGTATAATTAAAATAATAATTATTTAAACAATAATTAAAATGGGTGGAATTACTACTACAGACCAATTCGTTTAGCTGATGTAATCTCACACAATAACTAGTTGTTGTTATTATTAACAACATATTTATTATATAATTTGATATAACTTAATTTCGAACATGAACCCCAATATCTACTACTAGAATTAAAATCTAAATTAAATAAATATTTTTAAATCACATTTATTTTATTTTTTAGAATTATTTTTAATATTAAATAATATAAAATTTACCAATATAATATGAATTTCTGTGATTTACCAGTTACCACACAAATATTGTTCCAAATGTTATTTTAGTAAGTTTATTTCTTAAGAGTGGTTTAAATTTTGAAATATATAATTGTTGATTCGAGCTCAAATAGTTAGGTTTTCTTCAATAGTTTTTCCTTATAAATTTGGATTAAATGATTTACCCAATTTTAATTAAAAATACCTCAAATTAAATTTAAACAAATATTGTTTTTACTCTGTATGGAAAATATATTAGATAATAATAAAATTATCAACAATTTTACTTTTATGGTTAATTTTTGATGTATTTAGATTTATAAACATCAAATACTTTAAAAATACATTATAGAACTAATTTTTCAGTTAAGAACTGAAAACACTTGATTTAAGTTCCTATAATCCTACATATTTTATATTATATTGTTTATTACTTTTAAATAACAATTTGTATTATTATTTTTCATAGAGATCTGCTAAATCTAACTGCTCAACAATTACAAATAAAATGTAGAGACTTTTTAAATTAAATGTATGAAATACTATCAACTTTCAATAAGTAAAACTATCGCTATTTTAAAAAGTATCTTATATATAATGATATTATATTTTATAATAAACATTATTTATTATTTAACGCATAATGTATAACATATTATTATGTATGTATAAATTTAATTATAAAAATTTTTAACTAATGTCATTTATGCAGAAGGTCCAATCAAACCTTCCCTAACTTAAATATATGACTTTCAAGAATTTTATATAGTTTAGTTACATAAAGTTGTATAATATATGACCCACCTATTTTTCTTACACAATTCTGTGTATAATTATCAAATAATGATATCGATCACATTAGATCAATCTAAAATATTTTGTATTTAAAGATCTAATAAACTATACACTTGCTATTAGATTTAGCATATATTTATAATATAGTTAATCGTTCAATAAAACCTGGGACTGGGTTGTGTCAGATTATTAAGTAATTAAGTATTTGGTCAATAATAAATATTAAATATGAAAACGTTGGTATGATGGTACAACCTCAAAAATGTCTTGTCAATTTATTTAAGGTATAGATCAATTATAAAAACATGATTTTCTATAATTTTCAGCTGATATAAAAAAAGTTCCATTATTATCATAGAACAATATAAAATGACACTTGTCTTGTTAATCTGTGATATGAACTTCTAAAAAACACAGAAATGTGCCCGTGCACTAACCTGAAGTTATATACTTATACGTTTATTTACTCGAGTTACGGAAACATTTACTGCTGCATTGTTTAAGGCCACAATAATCCTATTCGGTCAAACCATAGTGATATAGGCCTGATTGTTATTAGGAGGACGTTGTACCCGCAAGTGTTGTCTCGGTCTAACACAAGTGTAACATCGAACGAATCCGATTCTTCCTACAGTTAATTTATAGTGAATATTATAGAATTTAAATTGTGGAAAAGATTATAAACCGTGCTCGAGTAAAGAGTATTTTTTCATATTTTTATTTTAAAACGAGTTATATGAATTTAAAAAAAAAAGGAATTATATAAGTATTTATAGTTCATTTTATTTTAAAATGTGATAAAAATTCTTTGAAAACTTTCAATCACAGTTAATATTCTCCTCTAAAAATTTGATAATCAGTAAATTATATTAAAAA
Organism: Metopolophium dirhodum; assembly: GCF_019925205.1. NCBI lineage: Eukaryota > Metazoa > Arthropoda > Insecta > Hemiptera > Aphididae > Metopolophium > Metopolophium dirhodum. The sequence goes on from NC_083568.1 coordinate 12,009,439, forward strand.
TAAAAAACTGTAGTAATAATTCAAAAAGTAGTTTTTCCATGTATACTTGTATCAGAGAGGAGTATGAGGGTAAAATGTCCTCTGAAGGGATTCATTGTAACAATTATTTTTAAATTAATAATATTTTAGGCTTATACACACCGGGCATTTATCTTGATTTATTCAACATGGTGTAAGATAATTCATTGCATTAAAAAATAATGGTATGCTCAACTTTATAAAAACCATTCTTCCTGATATTCAAAATATTTTTAAGTTAACCTGTAGATTTTCCTAATTAATAAGAATCTATTGAGAAAATTCCTACATTATTGTACCATCCAGACCTCATTTTTAAATCTTTAAATGTTGCTACAAACAACTTTTATTACCTCATATTCTCTTTAATTGAAAAAAAAAACATTGTAAACCTCGCTATCTATATTATATACAGTAAACTCGCGATTATTTGCAGAATAAGATGGCATGGGAACTCTGCGTTAGTAACTCACGGTAAGCAAATTCTGCGGTTAATCCTAAAAAATTGAAACAAAAATACTTTTATTATATTATTATTAAAAAATTATACTATGTAATATTAAATAGTAATTAAAGAAAATTAGATAGGTACACATTGTTGTATTTTTATTTATACATTTATATATTGTACATAACATTTACATTTATTTTTCACAAAAACATGTATTGACATATTGTACATGAACACTATTTTTAATAGATACTGCATTTAATTCTACAGAAGTCCACAGATAATCTAGAGTCTACTGTACATATTGGATAAAGAGTGAACATTTTAAGTTTTAAGTAATTTATCATAATCAAAAGTTAATAATGCCCATACAGTAATTCCATAGTCAATGACCAAATAAAAATCTTTGTTCATGATTTGTTAACAGTATTCATTTTTTTTATAAAGCATACAAATACATAACTTGCTTAATATTTTAAGGTATATTTTAAACAGTGGATTCTGCCTAATGTGGACACCGGTTAAAATGGGCATCCGCGTAATATGGGCAAATGAGTTTGGTCCCAACGTGTCTACATTAAGCGGAATTCACTGTCATACGTACTGTACTACTGTATGACTGTATTCATGCGTTTTTCTTTTTTTTACAGAAAATATACTAAAATACTACAGGGTATTTGATATGTATGTACCAGAAAAGATGGTAGAAAAGAAGACTTCTCCTAAATTGTTCTTAAGTAATGCCATTGACAAGATTAGACATAGCTTAGAAATAGATAAATATAAAGAAGAACGAAAACAGATCGGTAAAGATTAAAATGCACCAAAGAATAAAGTTAGTAAGGTGCTAATTATTGCATAACATAATTTCTTTATTGTAAAAACTGTTAAAACGTGTTACAGTTTAATGATAAAAGTTTTATTCTTTTATGCTGTTTATTACGTTATGTAATGATTTTATTTTTAATAAAATAAATAGTTCTATGCATTATAGAAGAGAGTTATTCAGTATGACATAATATTTATATTAATTGTGGTATTTACTAATTTATGTAATGACTAATTACAAATAGATGATCATTATATTATCTACAATGTGTTATTAAATTTAAAGTTTAGATGACCGGAGAAGTGGATCAACATTTTGTTGGATACCATTGTGCCACTTCAATCTACTCGTCTAAACTATAATTACTTACTTTAAAACTAATTAACAATGAATTGGTTCAAAATTAAATTGTTATTGACTGACATTTTCAGAAAAATATTTCTATTTAAATTAGAAAATTTGAAATTATTATGTATATTATAATTTATTAAAATTTAAAATATATAACTTAGCATTTGATATTATACAACATATTATATTATTGATTATATTATTATTTATTATAATATGCATGGGACTTTATTATAAGCTAGCTCTCATGGATAACTTCCCATGAACCAATAACTCACTAGATACATACAGCACCATTTTTTCCCATGCTCCCTTTAAGTTCTTAGGTTTTAGATTCTGAGCGAAGTGATGAATGTCTTGATTTTACAATGATGTGTGTTTTTTTATTTTTTATTTTTGTGTGTCATCACGTTTTAAGACAGTAAAAATGCTTGGATTTTCTTCAACAGTAACTTTTCTGATAGGGAAGTGAATCTAGTTGGTACTTTGGGGGGTCAAAACTAAACAATTCCTAGTAGTTTTCAAAAGCGACGTGAAAAACAAGAAAAATTAAGGAAAAACGTGAATATTTACGCAAAATCTGTTTTCGAGAAAATTTATTTTGGTTTTTGGTGCAACTCTAAAACAAATGACCATAAGTACATGAAGTTTTGACTGAATGTTTATATTAGCATTTTCTATACACCATAACATTTTCCAAATATTTTGACTTATTTTGAGCTGTTTACGGACATGTTCAGTTTCCATTTTTTTTAGTTTTTTTTCCTATAAATATCAATACAATTTTATTTGTTGGGTTAAAAAAGCGTGAAAATTGAATAGAAGGCTCCTAGATTATTGTTTCAAAGGCAGATGAAAAAAATTAAAAATCCTTAGTCACAGTTTTTATTTATAAGCATTTAAAGTTCAAATCTTGACAAAATACGGAAAAATCACGAATATTAGCAAATTATTTTAAGTTGAGGATTCATAAAAATTTTTCTTTTTAAATCTAAGATTTGAAAATGTAATACAAGATTATCCATAAATTAGTCTACCTGTATCAAAAAAAAAAAATATCTACAAGAAAGTCAAATTAAATTTTTATGAGTGTTTGAAATTCATATTTTTACATTTGATATTCACTCGATTTCTCATGTAACGATTTTCTTATTTTGTTGTAATTAAAAAACGTATGACTGTAGATACTTGAAAATTTTACTGAATGTTATATTAGGATTTTCTATACACGATAAAATTTTGAAAATAATTTGACTCTTTTTGAGCTGTTTACGGACATTGTCCGTCTTAAATTTTTTTAGTTTTTTTTTCTATAAATATCAATAAAATTTTATTTGTTGGGTTAAAAAAGCGTGAAAATTTAATATAATGCTTCTGATATATTGTTCTAATAGCAGTTGAAAAATATTAAAAATACATAGGCACAATTTTTTTTTATAACCATTTAAATTTCAAATGTTGACAAAATGTATCAAATCTATAATTTAATAATTATTTTGTAATTAAAAATTTATAAAATGTTCAACTTTTATAGCTAAGGATTAAAAATTTAAAACAAGGCCTACGTAAATAGGTTATATATAAATTACTTTATTCACAGTAATATAATCAAATATACTTGGTAATATCATAGGCTGACTCACCGTTTTATATCTTATACAATGATATTATATCATTAAATTCAAATTTGACACCATCTATTACAGTGAACCACTTGTAACCTACTGTACAGCAGAGCGACATCCACTTGCCCACCTTTTTGGAAGTTGTAATTATACTAAAAGACCATAGTATTTTTAAATATTTAAATAATTCAAGGACTGTTATAGCCTGTGGCCTGTGGGGGTACAAATTTGTTTTTTAAATGTGAACTTTAATATTTTTCCGAAAATAACCAAATAATTTTTTTTAATGTTGATGTATTAAAATAAAAATTTGAACAAGTTATTTATGAGTAACAATTTTCTGAAAACGCGATTGTTCTAATACTTTAAAAACAATTTTTTATTGCCTCATTAATTGTAGACATTTTTAGTTATTTAAATCAAGAATAACGATTAAGGATGATAGTTACCTGCCTACCTATTTTCTTATGATTTAAAATCATTATTCGTGGGGATTTAAAACTTTTCCATGTATTACAATATTTATATTTTACTATAGGCAGTAAAATTTTCAAAATATTCAGATTAATTTTAAGCTACCTATTGCCTATTTATACCATGAATCTATAATTCACACCGCAATGTTATATGGTGTTCTACGTAATTTTTTAGTCATGCTAAAATAACGATTTTCTTAATTAGTTGTATAAAAAACGTATTTCAAAAACGAATAGCTGTAGGTAAATGAAATATCTATACTATTTTCTAATTTCTATAAATGGTAGAATTTTACTACAAAAAAAAAATAGTATTTAGTAATATTATTATAATATAATTATAGTCTATAATGTCGGACCGTGGGCTAAAATAAAAAACTAGGTATACATTTAATGAGATTTCTACTTGAAAATAATTGTTTTTGTCATGTTATTAAATTGGTTTTATTTGATATTTTATTGTTAATAATCGCCAATACTCGTACATTGTATGATTAATTTATGTGGTTTGTAGAAATTATGACTATAATACTATATAGTATATAATATATATACTTTAATAATATAGTATAATCATAGAACATATTCTAAGGTATTATGTACTTTCCTGTTTTTTTTTTGTAACCGGTGTAAACATCTTACGAGAAGCCTTGTATTAAATTTTCAAGTATTTTGACTAATGAAAAAAAAAATATATCAAAGTTATCGAAAAGTAAAAATATCAATGTACCTATTATTGGTGTGTCGTCACTGAAAATGTAACATGAGAGCTGTTTTAAATTTTCCAATTTTTATAGAAATAAGGACTGTTCAATGGAGGCGTACGCTTAGTGGCCTATCTGCAACGCCGCTGAATCGTCATTTTGTCTTTGAAGTGCATTGAAAATAAATTACTTTCGTATTTAATATTAAGACGCATCTGCGTAGATATTTATTATTTATTATAAATTCGTGTGTTTGCATATATAATCAACCAACGCAGCGTTTAACACCAATTTTCGGTTTTTAATTTTGTTTTAACGCGTTTTAAAAGCTATATTTTTAATTTCATAACTATTGGAGTGGAAGACTTTTACAGTGAATTTAATGCAATATGTTTTGACAAAAACATATCAGCATGTTGTTCATCGTATTAGTAAAACGAGAAGTGCAAATAGTGTGGTAAATACAAATCTGCTAAGAAAATATTTTATATTCGTTTTGAAGTTATTAGGTACTTGTATGGATCATTCCACTTTTAAAATTTTGACTCGCACCCTTAAATTTGATTATAAATCGTATAATAAATTAAACAGTGATTATTTGAAATAAAAATAAAGCGACTGCAGGATGATTGATCATAACAGTTGTTTATAGTAATATTTTTACATAATGTACGAACACATTCAGTGGGGCCGATTGTGTTGTTGAAGAATAAATAAAAACAGAAATTACTGATATTATCAATATTATAGTATACTATTTTATAGTTACTAAAATATCATAGTCCATAAGTATTACATAGGTACTCACAGTGGCGTGTATCATAAAAAAAAAAATTGGTGTTGCTCAAATAATTTTAGGTGCCTACCCCTGATAATACTGTTATACCGACCTATAAAATTTTCTATTTTTCTTCTATCATTCTTTCTATCACTTATACCCACCCACCCATATTTATGGTGTTGCCTGAGCAACACTTGGACCCTATGTTACACGCCACTACGTACTCATTACTCGGTATCAAATAAAATGTTGGCCTGGCGAATAGGGAGGATCGCTGATTGTCATCGCCCCCCTCCATCCACACCATCGGTGTGTTATTTTCATATAGAAGTTAGTTGAAATAACCCGATCGATTATACCTATGTGGAGTATATTAACCAAAAAAACTGTTCGTAAATAGATTTACCATAGTATAAATTATAAACCTTATATATTAACTTAAGTACACCGCATACCTATTATATAATGTTGTCAAATTATTATAATGTCGACGAAAACGTGAAATAGTTATTGACCTGATAGACCTTGATATATTTATAAATTCCACTTGTACATGGCCAGCATCAGGCCACCGCTATAATCGCATATCAATCTGTTCTAGTATGTTCCTATATTACGTAGCTATATGTATAATAATGGAGTGTAACGATTGTTATATTTAGTATAGTATGGATAGTGTTATTAAAACTACCGATCATCAAGGTATCTAATAATAATATAATACGACCGTAGGTTACCAGTTACCGCACTTATCAGTGTACCTATCCGCATATTTTGTCAACCATAAACTATCTGTTGAGCCGGGTTCATACTACATCATGACGTGTAAAATAATCACAGATACCTTAGTTACCAAACGATACCGCATAGTTGAATATAATCAACTTTTGACCGTGTGGTTACAATATTATGTGCGGAAAAGTGATAATTAAAATAAAATAATATTATGGTATCATATTATCACTGAATATTGAATATTTTGTTCGTATAAAAATACAAAATCATACGACACAACGAGGTGTGAAACTATAAACCCACCTTCATCGACAACTAGAGGTATATAATAATACAATAGATATTATATAATGGTGATATTATATTGTAATATCGTGCGCTATTTGTCTGGTAATTTTGCAATAATTTTAATTCGTTAAGTCTTGTTTTTATAGACTCGATTACGAATTAAAATAATGTTGTCGATCGACAGACAAATTTTTAGGTACCATCTGGCTTTATAGCTATACTTAAAAAACTATGCAATTCGCACCAGATATTGGCGTTGCGATCGTACGTAAATATTGTATTTAGCACATGTATACACATAGTACCTACTTAGGTACTCAATTTAGGTGTCTCGAGTCACAACAACCACGCGCTCAATGTTCGATGATTCAGCTGCTTCAGTAAACGTTTTTTTTTATGAAGCGATCGATCGACACAGGTTAACGGACTGTACAATGATAATATATGATTTTTAAATATTATTATATTGTTAAAATACAGAAAAAAAAGTGGCCCCCATCCTGCAGTGTACAACATTTAATACGGTCTTGTCGGGTCTTGCAAAAGGTGGCATAAATATGTGTCGTCACATTCCGCAAAAAGAAAATATATAAGTACATAAATGCATGCGATGATAAATATTTTTGGTATATTATACTTATATTATAATATCTTGACCAAAAGACACAAAGCATCTGCACAAGGCAGTCATATTTAATTTCACGTCCGTGCGCTGTCGTACAGACCACAGACGCGTCTGCAGTGTAGATAATATCTATATTATAGTGAGATATGATGGAATTAATTTCACGTGTCGGTTGCTGTGTTCGTACCGAAACGTCATTTTAAAATATAATTTTGTTATAGCTAGGTAAATAGGTTAATGGTATAATTTCGAACTTGCAAAGCAAACGAGATTCATATTATGCACCATCCTGCACGTAAAAGAAATCTCGTGGGAATACTATCAAACTATATAGAGCTTTAATATACCATCGCATCCTCGAATAGTAGCTAAAGTACGCATATACCTAATATAATATACATGCATAGGCGCAACTGGAATTTCATAGAAGTAACATAAGTAATTACAAGTAACTTCGTTATTTATTCTGATATAAATATATCTACATAAAATAATATAATTTATTAACATGCGTTTCTTCGTTGAAAATCATCGAATCGTGAAGCTTTTGACCGATGTCTATCAACAGGTGTCGCCAGCACTTAAGTTCAAGATTAAATGAACGTTTTAAAAATTTTTTTTTGCCACACACTATGTATGGCATATGTTATGGTAAATATAATAATATTATTCATTGCGTATATATTACATAGATACCTTGTTTTTATTTATGTATAGTATAATTTACCTATCATACCTAAGTATAAGTTCAAATATATTAGGTACATTCCTTTCTATTTTATATATATCTTTAGCACAATAGCACATTGTTTTAATCACTGAAGTTTGTATATATTTTAACCTCTTTCTGAAATATTTTTTTAGATACATAAAAGGTACCTAATATAATATGTATAATTCAGTTGTGTTATCTGGTGCATTTTTTATATTATTATACTTTCACCAAGTGCGGATTCAATGAGTATATTTTACGTATGCACTGTTTTCAATTATGAAGTAAATATTTTTTATCAATAAAATTAATGTGTTTAAAGTAAAATATTTTACTGTTTTTAATATTATATTTGTATTGTTACTGATACTAATTATAATATAGAATTTATAATAATGTTGTTCTGAAGAGATAACGTTCGGGAACACTGTCTGTTTAAATCAAGCAGAACTTATCAGACACAGACCCCGTTGACCCAACCTCTGTTACAGTAATGATACACTTTCTATTTTCTGATATCTATATATCTGAATAAGAACCTTATTCAAAAACCATTAATTAATAGTATGTTTTTGTTTATTGTTGATTAGTTAGTTTATCTAATACATAAAAAAGATTAATTAAAAATAATAAAAATAATTTATACCTATATATAATGGCAAATAATTTGTTATATTTTTAGAATTTTTTTAAATTATACCGAAGTACCTTATTATAATAGGTATATAACTATGATAATAATTGTGTGTAATTTTATATTAAGAAAGTGTGGACAATGCATAGGTGAAAAATGGAGAGGGGAATAGGGGGGAGGGGACATGCCTTTTGGTGATTTCTAAAGCTCCTAAATTTTTTTAACGTGTCAATTAGTCAATGCATAATACAATAACGTTAAAAATAATTTTTCCTTCTGTTTTTTTTTTGTTTTACTATTAAGTATTGATGATTAACGATGATAAAAAACTAAAACTAACCGGGTACGATAATTTTGTAATAATGATTAGCGCCCGTCGCGTTCTGCTGCAGAGGTGGTTTTTCTCCGGACCACTCGGCACGACCTACAGGCGACACGCGCGTAAGCTTACAAGGACTTAAGAGACCCCGAGCAGGAAGGGGGGGGGGCTCACGCGCTGTACCACGCGCAGATCGTAATTTTATTATAATTTGAATTTTGAAATCAATCAATTATACGACGTTGTGCGCACGCACACACGCACATATACACGCATTATTATTATTATAAACAGGTGTAGGTATACGCATATAATATACGATATACATATATAGATATCGGCAGATCGCGGGTAAAAGCGTCCTTGATTGGTTTTTTTTTTTGTTGTCGTTATTTTCGGATCACGGCATTCGGCCGTCGCCGCCCTCGGGGCCAATACATGATCATTTTACTGCACGTTGGTACATAATACGCAAACACGCTATATACCTGCCTCCATACGAAAAACGACGGACCACGACTCATTCGTTATTCGTACTTGCACAATATTATTTTGTCTTAATATCGATACCTATAGTAAAGTTGTTGTCTATTTTGTATAATATACACAATATTATACATCGATACACACTACGGGCGACGATGCTGCCGTGATGGCGGAAACGTTACAACAGTATGCGCCGTCTAGAACACGCCTAAATAAATTGCCCATACACATAATCACAATACTTAATTGTTATATTAATATATTATATTTTGTTGTAGGTATCATTAGTGATGTTTGAAAACGAAAACGCACCGTGACTATAATAATAATCTATTATTGATTTTAGGTAGGTATATTAAACAATTATATTGTGAACCAGGCGCAATGTCATCTGGAGATACTAGGAATTTAAACATTTTAATTTTAATTTTTTTAAATATTATAATCATAAAAAGATATATAAAATAAAATAAAATAAATACTTAAATTTAAATAGCTCTGAATGCGCACGCTAATAGAGAATTACCATGTATATTATAATAATATCATGCAGTATCATATTATAATTATGAACCACAGTGGCACAGTCTGCAACAGACCGTGATGAGGACCATGTCACACGATATATTATATGACAATATACGAATATCATATATTATAATATTATGTGATATATTTTATTGTCATCTCAAGCGAAATCGCCGTTTCCGCACCCTATTTACTTCCAAAACGCTGTGTTATCCGACCCGTGTCAATATTATATATTATTTTAGCGGCAATGATGTAAACTCAGATATTGTCAATGACAAAATTACTACCTAGGTAATATCATAAGAGGCTATAGACGTTTTAGGAAACAATGATAGGTAACCGGTGATAGGTAATTTATATCAATGAATGAATATATTTTGCAGTGTTTTAAATGTATAACATATTTACTGTAGGCATTGTCGGTATTTTCTGATTTTTTATTACAAACATAGGCATTACGATAAACAAAAATGATCGCCAAGTCTATCGTCATTATTTAAGGTATAATTTGTTTTTGAATCTAGGTATGGGGTTGGCTTTAGATTGTATAAAATTACCACTCTTTGGATTTCCCTTTGGCAGTGCTATTTTGAGGCGACTGTGTGCGTAAACAAGTTATAATATTACCTGGTAGACAGTACTACGGTAGTATGGTTTAGATTCAAGTATAATGGATTTAAGGAGAAAAACGCATCGTAACATTTCATAATATTAATATTTTATAATAGTTCCTTTGTAGTTTGTATGATAATATTATTATTGCTAGGTTGATAATATTATAAAAATAAATTATATATTTTTTTATATGTCTAAATATGTCTATTTTTATTTTATTGATCTTAACTACAACGGCTACTATAGGCCATTAATTTACATTATATTTAGGTACTAGTGTTTTTGCCATTTAAGGTATAGAACTTTCTGAATAGTGAATCCTTATGTCAGCGTATGTGCATGCCTATTTTTCGTAATAACTATTATAGCCATATTACAGGTAATAATTATTGTTTTTATTTACATTAACGTAAACTTTCATGATAATTACTTGGTATGCAATACAATATGATAATATTAATAATAATCATTGTCTGAGACAGTTGGAAATTATTTAAAATTGCTAGTAAATGTTGTTATTAACTTATAAAAATAGTCATTGTTATTATAACTAACTAATAATTCACTAAAATTACTAAATATCAAAATTTCTGCTAACATATTATTATGTTCTCTTTGTATTATAGGTAATATATGCACATTGCACATCATATCGAATTATCAAATGCGTTTTACTAGGATCTAAAACGCACCTATGTGTAATAGGTATATTATTATTTATTACAATTAATATATTTAAAATTTTTAGATCATGTTTTTAAGCACCTATATGTTTCATTATATCTCAGAGTGTAATCGTTAACCCTTTTTGACTCTTGACCCATTTCGGTGATCATAATTTTTTTGCTGCCCACGTTGGACTCACAATAACAGTAGGTATGGGGTAGGAAAAAAGTAAAAAAGTGGTACCTAGGTATTGAAAACAAAATCAGAAAATGAACAAAATAATGCGTGTTTTATACTTATCCGTATCTGATTTTGAAGTGATTGTCTAGTGTTATATGTATACGGAAATGTATTATTTCGAGAACACAATAACAATAAGTGTTGGTTAGCGTGTGGTTAATATTTTTGTCCAGGCACGCGAAATGCATGTAAATCGGTACACACCATTACACCAACACTTATTATAATGTTTTAAACATGGTTTTGTATATTTTACCTTATTTATCATACCACAGTGAACAACTACAGAGCTTGAGCATTAAAATTAAAATCGTATAATGACAATTTCCTTACGCCTTATCGTGGTTAAAGATAATGTCGAATTTGTTTGCTAAGACAAAATTATGCACTGTATATAGTAGGTGCCTATTGTTAAGTATTATTTATTATAACCGAACAATAATATTATGTGCAATATAGTCTAAGAATTTCTGTATACAGATAGTATCTGAATATTATAATTTTATAAACGTAGGTACTTTGCTGCGTGTCATACTATCTTCATGATATTTGAACAATAAAATTCTTGAAAATATAGTACCACTTTAGTACAATATGTTCATTTGGTAAACTAAAAATGTATAATATTATATATTATTCGTTTAAGGAATTTCAAAGGTTATATTTTTTACGTTGTAGGTAGGTAGGTAAAATTAAATGACTGGTTATGTTTTTCTATAGTCGTACGAAATACACTCAGAGCCTAAAGGTGTTATTTTAAAAAAAAGTCCTACAAAATAAATATTAAATTTCCACAAAGTTCAAAGTATACATAATACAATATATTATTACTAATGTATTATATATAAATGTTTTGTTGTTTAGCGGAAATTCGTTAAAAAATATGTTGGTTTGAAAGTAGAAAATATTGGTACTCTATGTCTCAATGTTTTGGATTGTCAAATCCTAATGGGTAATTTTAATCCTGTTTCTATAAATAACTGTGTAGACAATTACATAAAATAGGTAACCAACTTTAGGTATGTGTGTGTGTGTGTGTGTGTGTGTGTGTTTGTGTGTAAGGTCTGTACTTGGCTATTTAAAAATGGACGTAGTTCTTTCGTAACTACTTTAAAACTCATTTAGAAGTTAACGCAACTACTTAAGTATTATTATATTTATGAGTTATATTATTTATTAAAATATGTTACTACAGCATGAGCTATAGTGAATATATAGTTTCTGTATGAGAATGTTCCCACATTAGTAGTTGAATTAAATAGTAATTATTAACTTTAATAATATAATAGTTTATATATAATATATAATGCGTATATAAATATGCAAATCGTCCATAGGGTAATAATTAATATAATAACTTGTTGGCGTACGACGAATACATTAGTTTTATGAGTTTTATACTTCTGTGTTGAAAGATGTATGATAATATCGTAGGTACTCATGTATAAATTGTGGTCGAATGTGTTTCACGGAATTTTGATTTTATACAAAAGTGTAAGTTGTTAGTTGTTACTCATTACTTTATTAGGTGCTATAATATTTAGGTAGGTATATACCATATAAATTATGATTCATTAAAGTGGTAGTACAATATTTTATTTGTTAATATTATATCTCTAATATGGTTTTAATCGAACTAGTGGTTGTTAAAAGACTTTGATGTTGGAAAATAAAGATGTGTTTATATCATTACACCAACTAATACAAATATAATAATATAATACTGTGGTTTAATGGTCGGATAATATAATATTTTATTTTTAATTAAACAGTGCATTGCAGGGACAGTTTCTGCTGTAATGAGTGTAATTATTGATAAATAATATTATAGAAATTAAAGTACGGTATTCTATCAAGTATGGCTTCTCGAAAATAATTGGCTATAATGATAATATTATAAACATTACGTTATTGTCAGAGATAAGTAATTACATATACACACGGATGTATATTATAATAATTATATTAATTATCAGCGCTGTCAGAACATTTTATTTACATTTATTTTCCTTTTATTTTATCTTAATGGTAAAAACTCATTTTCTCGAAGAGAAAATATTGTTTTTGTCCTTTTGGAAATATGTTTTTACGTGATTTGAAGCCATTACTAAATAACATTTTTCTATTACTTGTCGTTATTATGTTTTTAAGTTTTTTTTTAATATTTGAATGACAGGTTACATTTTTAATTTCATATTCTGAAGCAGTCTACGAATACATAAAAATCACATTTCGAACAAGAAGTTAATTTGTTTTAAAGCAATTATTTAATGTTGAGATGAGCAGAGTGGAGTGTCAAAGGGCTCATAGTTACTGTACAAAATGATTGGTCCACCACTCCTCTCATCGTAACTTCAAACACCTATATAAAATTAATTAATTAGGTACCTACTTACTTGTTTTAAATTTAAATTTTTATAAATTAAATTTCTTATTAAAATATTCTGCTTCGGTATACGAAATTAAAAATGTACCTATATTATGTTATCATTCAAACAATTAAAAAACTTAAAAATAATAACGACAAAAAATAGAAAATTTATATTTAATAAATATAAATAATAATATATTTATTTAGTTGTTTTTTGACTTTGAATCATGCGAAAATATAATATTTCCAAAAACATATTTTATACTCTTAGGTTTTTTTTTAAAAAATCTGTTTTTTAATGACAAATTTATACTAAGAAAATAATATTGCTGAAAACGAATAGACTCTTTGATAAAATAACTATTTGCATTTAAACGAATCACCTTGTGTATATTTGAACGTAAATACAATTTAGTGCGTCAAAATAATAAGGCACACATGGTATTATGTAGGTAGTGTGCGGGGTGATCCAAAATTAAATTACGATCATTAATCCTACTTTGATGTACATATTATAATGTATATGTAGCACTGCGTACTACTAATGTTCTGCATAGTATTAATAACCGTCAAAATGTATGCGTGGATTATAACATACGATTTGTATAATATTCTGGATTTTGGGAATGCAAACAAGCTTTTATGCATATATTCAATAATATTGTATAGGTAGGCACTATGGTATTATAAAATGTATAAAATATAACGCGTACCGAAACGCCTCGTCGGGGTCACTAGTAAATTTCTCTAAGCCGAGGCCAATTATTATAATATATAGGCATCTACTACAGCTAGTAACTATAATAGCTGTGAAACATATTACAAGTTTATTTTTGATATTATTTTCGACGTTTCATATTTTTTTGCGATAGCTCGTCAAGTGGTTATACTAATATCATTATAATAGGTTAATGGTTATTATATACGACTGGATCACACAGCATTACCTATATGCAATATGCGGCGTTAATAACGTTATAAGGTACTATTTTTTAGGTCTAATCGGTATTACGTCCGAGTTACTTACGTTTGCTTATACATATTACATTCGTTCTAGTTAAGTACTTAAATTACATTTTTTGGGTTTTTAAATACATTTCAAATACTTCTGTACGTAAATACTTCTGTATCTAAAAAAAAAAACCTAGAAAAGGCTGATGATAATTTTATAATAATTATGTATATAAATCAGTTATAACTATAAGCACAAATGTTTTTATAAATTATAATTTTTACCTAAATTGAAAACTAAGAATAAAAAACCTAATTTATAAAACAATCTAACTAAAAAATATTCCTTAACAAGTGAGAATAGATTATAGTTAGTGAAAAAATATAAATATAATATTTCGACGATAATGATGCCTATTAGTAATTAATAATTATGTATATAATTATATTATATATATATTTTTTTTTTTTTACATTGTATAGCTATGCGGAATTCGGTAGATATTTAAAGATCCAAGGAGGTATACATATTTTATGACAGTTCAAAAATCCACGATTTTTTTTTTCAATGTAAACAAGTAACTGGCGATTTAAAACGTTATTTTAATATCATTAAAAATCATTATAGTTTTAAAAAAATTGATATTAATTTATCGTTTTCAGGTAGTCGCAATAATGCCTTTAGCAACATACAGACAAGGTTGTATATACAATAATATTATGTGTATTGCACATTTGCATGGTATACGCGAAACGTGTGTGTCGTGTGAGTGTGATGGAATCATTAGATGCTCACGAGAGCTTTTAGAGGAAAATGATTGATGAACGTTACACAGTCGCGTATTACCATATACCTATTAAATGGTTTATCGTCAACGACGATCGTCGTCCGACGAATTCGCAACCGAAAAAACGTCTGAAAAACTGTCATCGGGCTGGAGCTATACATATTATGTTTATAATATAACAGCCAGCAAATGACTTTGCGTCGTTCCGAACAACTCTCGCGTTCATACCCATTACCTGCATATATACACACACACACACACACACACACACACATACATATTATACGCTATACATAGGTATGTGTTTATATATTGTTATAAGCGTAGTAGGTAACGCGTATATATATATACAAGTTTATTTTATATTTTTTCTACTCATTTAACGCCCCCCCCGGGATACGCGCCGCCGATGCCAGCTGGCACGTATTTCGTTAAATATCTAAAATATACGTGTTTGTACATAAAATATATTATCTATATTGCCTACATACAGGTATATATCAGTATAATATGTCACGGTGTCTTTCCCTCCCCCAAAAAATGCCTAGTGCATTATTATTATTATATAATTAATAATATTATGTTCCACTACAGGCGCATCTTGCCTTTGAATAAGACTAGCATCAAAACATTAATATTATTCTTAAAACTTTTTACTCTTTAGACACGTCGTGCAGACACAGTTATAACGAATAGCGATGATGTGATCATCGACGGTTAAACACCCTGTAAACATAATGATAGGTAAGTAGGTACCTGAAGCGTGTCTCACCTATAATTCCGATGGGTAAAAAAAATCAACAAACCGGCCACAAACGCACCGATGATATAATAATTAATAATTATTAATATTGGATATAGCTGGATATACCATATAGGTATCGTGCCGCTTACAGCATGTGAAATATTATTATCGGTAGTTTATTTAACTATAAAACTAAGAACTTTAATAATGCAAACATTTATTAAATATGCATGCAGTTGTGGGTTAAAAAAACAAAAATTATACACTATTTATTTATTTTTTGATTTTAGGATTTCCATGTTTTACAACTAAAATAATATTATAGGTAACTAATAAGTTAGTTTTAAATTTTAAATCATACAAAATATAGTATAATTCACTATTTATCGCATTATGCAATCAATTAGAAATCACAATCAATTGATGTGATGTAAAAATATAAATAATAATATAATAATATTGATATTTGGTCGAAAACTCATGATACAGCTACAAAAGATAAAACATTTTAAATCAATGTCTTATTATAATGAATTTGCAGTATTACCTATAAATTATAATACAATCAAATTGTATATTATGCACGCAAGGTGACTCTGTACGTAGGTATAATATTGTCTGTGTATCGTCAGATAGGTATATACTTGTGTTAATTATCGTCGTTTCGACACAGAGAAAACGTGTAACGCCACTAACGTCTAGAAATACGCGTATTTGTTGTAATAAAATATTAAAATGGTCGATGTATATTTAGGTGCTCAAAAATGATTGTGCCGTTTTCCGGACAGGTCTGGTTTGCAAGTTATTATAATATAAATATACGGTTTGCAATAAGGTAAAAAAAAAATGCTTACATCCACGAGGTGCAGCAGTACAAGCCTTTTATATAATGAGTAATGACATCTGACGCGCGAAATAACCGGTACTTACGATGTCGCCTCAAACCACCATCGATTATTATTGACGATAGCATTATTACAACATTAAACTTATAGACAGGGTGGTTATTTTATCGCAAACCATGCACAATATCTTAAGTAGTATACCAGAAAATTTAAAATATTGTTGTTTTTGGCGTTTAAGACCGACCACCGTTATCTAATATCTATAGGAAAATAATATGCTTAGGTGTTTATTATTGTTATAATATTATGTATATTGTATAATATAATAATATTATATTGTTTGCTGTCTTAAGTTTTTTAACCATTTTCGGTATTTGTTCTCAACATTTAAAGACTCCTTTTATTCCCAAAAATAAAAGAATCACCCTGTATAGAAAATAGAAATCGACGATATACACCAGAAATTATGGTAACTATAGACACAGTACACAACAAGCACACGCGATTTCAACCGCCGCCGTGTCACATTCACTGCACATTTTATCGGTTTTCTATCGACTATCGAGCACATACAATGATTGTGGTCTGTGTTATTATTATTATTGTTTGAACGAAGCACGCGATCGTTTAAATCAGAAACATAATAGAAATATTCAATAATCGGTACTTGTATTATTATATTAGTTCGTTCCTTTGAACTCCACCGAATATTTAAAAATTTGTGTCCAGCCTTGTATAATTTGAATTTTTGATTGCGATCTATTTTATTTTGTATTGGTACTATATTTTTATTTTGGCTACCAAATTATGCACTAATTAAGCGTGATTATTATGATTGGTTTAAACGTATTCAATTTATATGGTTTGTTAGAATATCTAAAAGTATAGTAGGTACCTATATGGTAAACCTAAGGAATATAGTTATGTTATCAAATATTTATTTTAAAATGATAGTTCATAATTTACCATTCCTGTAACATAATAATAAGCTATTTTATAGGCAAAGAATATTTAAAAACTATTATTGCGTGATCAGTAGGTAAGTTAAAACGCAAGTATACATATTTTGTGTTATACAAATAATAGCTAATCATTGTGTGATAATTTTATTTGGTAAAAGTTATATCAGCCTCCTACGATAAAATTAGGTAATATCTGTAAGCTTTGTATTGAATTGGGTAAAATAAAAAAAGATTTTAATTTTGAAATGTTTGTACTTATAAACACATCATTTATACTTTGAAGGCTCAATCATTTTGCAATATTGTTTTCCGTTTATATTAAATAATACATTTTTTTATTGAATTACATTGTACCTAATTAAACTTAAATTGGTAATAACTAATAATTGATAAATATTATTTAGTTATTCGACCTGTTCAACAACTGAACATATGTAGGTACGTGGCATATAGTTATTCGTCTTATCGACAGTTGTTTAAATTAAACCTTTAGATAGAATTCCTATCTACGAATATTATAGAAATATAGTTAATTATTTTCATACGGAAATAATGGTTTTGAATAGTTTTCTCTACTTTTTTCATTTTAATTCCAATACCGATGTATTTTCAATTTTTTTTTTCAATTTTATGATGGGTATTATGGAATATTATAATTTATATCAAATTAACTTTCAACTGAGTCCCTTTTATTATTATATGATTTTTCATCTACACAAACATAGATATTTATACTTTTTTAACGTAGATTATTTTTTCTGCCAGTTGCCACAAATATCGAATTTGGAAAAATACATTAATTTTAGATTCTGAGCGAAGCAATGAATGTATTGATTTTAAAATGATGTGTGTTTTTTTTATTTTTTTTATTTTTGTGTCTGTCATCACCTTTTAGGACAGTAAAAGTGCTTAGATTTTCTTCAACAGTAACTTTTCTGATAGGGAAGTGAATCAATCTAGTTGGTACTTTGGGGGGTCAAAAGTAAAAATTTCTCAGTAGTTCTCAAACGCGACGTTCACATTTTTTTTTATAAGCATTTAAAGTTCAAATTTTGACAAAATTTATCAAATTTATAATTTAATAATTATTTTGTAGTTAAAAATTTATAAAATGTTCAACTTTTATAGCTAAAGATTGAAAATTGAAAAGAAGGCTCCACGTAAATAGGTTATATATAAATTACTTTATTTACAATAATATCATCAAATATACTTGGTAATATCATAGGCTGGCTGACCGTTTTCGCTCAGAAACGTTTTTCTTATACAATGATATTATATTATTAAATTCAAATTTAACACCATCCATTACAGTGACCCACTTGTAACCTACTGTACAGCAGAGCGACATCCACTTACCCACATTTTTATTATTATTGTGTAAAACCGAGTCGATTAGGTTAAAACCACGGTTTGAGGTATACTTAAAACTGTGTAAAATATATTACGGCTATAATAATAATGTATAATAAAACACAACATCTCATATTACCGCAACATTTATTGGATTAATATAACGATATACTTACTTACCTTATTAGTTAGTAATTTTAGTGGACCTATAGTAGTTGTTACTATATAGAGAATAATATCATTGGTGGCTCTTTGAGGGATCGGATGTGTGTAAAAAACTTAATATGATTCACGAACCTTGCCAATTCCTGTTAACGTAATGGGGTTATTTAATAAATAATTTATTCGGTGAAAATTAAAGTGCCTACGGTTTTCCAAATTTAATTAACATCCGTATAAAATTATTATTTAGTTGAATAAATGAATTTGTAAATTTAAAAATATATAGGTAGTAGGTATGAAGTGAAAAGTCAGCGATATGAATTTAAGTTTCTAAATTAATAGTATATTGTTTTTTTTTTTATTAAAACTGATTAACTACAACGTATAAACTATAAACTATAATTACATTCCTGTAATAAATAGCTAGTACAATGGTGGTTATATAATATTATATAAGTGTATTCTATCGTATTTACGGTTTTTACATATCTGATAGATTGTTGATGATAGATGTGTGGGTGATGTATAGAAAAAAAACTGTGTTAAAATAATATCTAATAAAAATATAACTTATCAAACATCAAAAATTAAAAAATTTAAAAAAAACTTAAATACATTTATAATTTAAAAACGATTTTTGTACTATAATTACTGACGTGTCTCAAAATAATTATAAAATAAAATAATATACACCATGGCCAATATAACATAATATTATCACACATGTTTATCTTGTTTTTATTATATGATTTTAAATTTTCAAAAGTTGTCAAAAATATGTGAATAACTGGATTATTGATTAATAAAAGGGAATCAGCATGTTTGGTGAATCACCCTGTATACCAGCTAAACGATTTTAATGTTGGTTTTTGTTGACCTACAAATCACAACTTACTATATTATATGATACTGCTAACAAACAGCTAATGGTTTTTGAATTAATAATAGATATCGATTAAAAAAAATATTGAATAATACGAACTGTAGTACCGTAAAATATATATTAATGATGAACATTTTGTATTAACAATGCATCAGCTAGAAGTATTATATTTTTTAAGTGTTTTTCGAGTTTATAAACGACATAGGTCTGTTGTATAGTTGTTATAAAATATAGACGAATAATTTACGAATGCAATGGTGATAAGCATATATCGAGTAAAGTATGTCAAATAATATATTATTATTTAAAGTTATAAATTGATCTAAAACATAAAATATTAACGATACAAGAACGTGTTCTAATTTTTTTATAGATCAGTGATTGATTTTGTATAATACATGTCAAGGATTTTCGGAGAATATTATACAAATGTGTTAATAATACTTTATGTGTACAATTTGTTTCCGTTTTTTTTCTAATGTAAATTTAAATTTTCCGTAGAAATTGATATAGGTTTATGTATAATAATTTACGGTGAAGCGTCTTCGACGAAATAGGGACAACTTCATATTGGTAAACTAATAGTAATAATAATAATAATAATAAAATAGCTGCTAATAAACTGAATGAGGTTATTATAATAATATGAGAAGCGTACCTAATTATCGTCGACGCGAGAAGTGAAATATTATTATTTTCATTTTGGAAACCTGATCAATCGGACGCGTTTCTTGCTGTTTATGTTACAATTATTAATAAGTATTATATTTGCATAATTATAGTAGTAGGTAACACATATTATCACATTATTACGTGGGTATTGATACCGTGGCCGACCTATTCGTATTATTATTATAAAATTAAATCGGATGGATAAATGCGTCGAATCTTCGTGGAAATTCGTCTAAACCCTAAAGACTTGACGATAATAATGTTATCATCGCAATATTTATAGGTGCACACCGACACCGCACACAATTATTATTTGTGGGTCTTTATAATACCATCGTATAGATACACCACATCATTATAAATTATAATAATATTGTCGTTCGACGTCTTTAGAACAGCCAGCAGCTCATTAATTATGTACAGATGTTATAATTAATAAGGCGGCGCGCGCATCAGTCTCGGTACCTAACCGCGATGTCGGCGATTATAATAACCTATATGTCTTATAGTAGGTATAGTGGTATGTACCAAAGCAGACCATTAATAATAATATATTGTCACGATGAGGAGCGATTTGTGAAAAAACTAATCGCCATAATCGGGTGATAGCTGTTCGGCCGATAATAATAATTATTCACGAGACGGTTTCGGCTTTCTTAAAATGCCATGTCATCCAAAAATCATCGGTTAAAAAAATTTAGGCCTAGCAAAAAACCATATGATTACGACGTATACAATAGGTAGTACGAGTGAAATTGAGTTGCAAAGCAAAAAACAATAATAATAATACCATTTTGTTTTGTTCGCGTCCGTCGTTGCACGTTGCACACTGGTGACCTGCAATACTCAATTCGGCGAATTATCAGTGTCGTCTGATCGGGGCCGGGTTAGTGCCCCTTATTAGTTATTACTATAATTATTGTAAGCCACCGCCAAAGCGAGTTTTGATTTTTGGGTCAGGTATTATGCGTATAACACGTCTTTAACATATAGAATAATACTGTAGGTAAGTGTCGACCAGTTCAAGTTGAATATTCAAGCAATCAAGAATCGATATTGCATAATATATTGTAGTGATGAGTGTTATTATTTATCATAATTATTTAAAACAACAGATTGTTTTTCTGTTTTTTGTCGTTATTTTATTTCGAATCGCCGAGTTAGGTATTATAATAGTCACTGGGACTGGGTATACATCAGCTGGCCCCGGGGAACTGGCACAATCGACCTTGCAATGATCTAGTTATAAGTCCTACAGATATTTTCATGAAATATAAGATATATGCATTAACAAACAAAGCTCTAATTTGTGGAATGGCTTTAATTAATTTGTAAATGAAGATTACAAGACGCGCTGCCTTATTTATTCGCGCAGAGAGAATCGGAGACGACGATCGTGATAATAATAAAATATTATTTTAGGGTAGGTAGGTATATTTTTCGCGCGAAAACGGTTTTAACATAATAATAATACGACAATGTGTGTGTGCATGTTTTTAGTTGAAATTGTAATATTCGGTACTCGACGAATAAGCAATTTCAATTACGTCTCGTGTTGGTGTGTGACTGAACTAGTTACTGCAGCTGCTGTCTTCTTTGAATATTATTTCGGAGGATATCTCGTATTACGATCTCGGGAACGAGAGGTGGTGGCGGTGGTTTATTATCGCGTTACGTCGTCGCCCACCACGCACCGTTCTACCTTCCCACTAAACGAGCTCTCTTCAACGTATTCGGTTTCCATTTAAAATAAGAAATTGCTCATAACAATTTTCACGCAATATACATTATTATCAAATAATACTATAACGATATAAAGGTACACCGGTACACGTATTATAATAATGTATATTATAGTATATGTATAATACTATATTTATTCAGTACCTTCGGCGACGTTGTTGCGGTTCACGCTTGTTAAACCGAATAAGAGGCATTCGTCTAAAAGTCATGACAATATTATAATATAATAATTAATAATATTATACATTTATACCTCCTCAAAGTTGTCTAACCTAACGTAGAGTCTGATGCCTACTTGACAATGTCATATTATATGTATATATTTGTATGCTGTTTTGTATTCGTATGATCTATAATAATATGGCTATCAGGGTTACCACCTTTTAGTGTCAAAAATACGGGACACATATTTTTTTTTGACAATATTAAGTTTGATTTATTAACATGCCAATGAAATAAAATATTGTTAATTTGTATAGCTCCTTAAAATTCAAAATAATAATATATTTATGGCTCTTTATTTTATTTTGCATTCAAATTATTATGGAATACAAAATTAAGTTGGCCTAAAAAAAAATTCTAACAGATGTATTTTTAAATATTAACAATAACATAAATATTAAGCTCTCACTTGTATAATAATATATTATAATACCTATACAAACTAAATACTATTGTTAGATTAACAGACAATATAAAATAGATAAAATACGATAAAATTTTAAATTTTGGAACAAATTATAATAATTGTGTTTAAAATTAGTTATTGTAATTAAAGTTTTTTATTTAGTTTTAAAAGAATATTTTTGGTTATTTGATACTGCTTTAAGTAAGTCTTCATCTAGCTTTATTTTTTCAATAAAATCTGAACAGTTTTCTTCAAAGTTCAGGCTTATTTGAAGTTCTGACTTGATAAGTTCTACTTTACACCGGTTCCTTTCTTTTGACCACTTTTGATTCATAATAGAAAAAACTCTTTTGATGGTGGAATACTTAACACATATGAAACTTAAAGAAATATATTTTTGAAATTTTTTTTTGTACCACTTGAAAATATTTTTGTCCACTTAGAGTACACATTTTGCTCTATACTATAAACATTATTTAAAATAGGTTTTATTATGCAATATTCATAAAAAAGGCCATCTAAAGAAATATTTTCTAATTGTAATGTCTTAACAACTTTCACCACTTAGATAAATATGTATTAATATTTATATAAAATTGCCCAAAGATTTTCTTATACTTTTCATATTTGTTTGCTTTTATATGTTGATTGCATGAAATAAAATGTGCATCAAAAAATTGTTGCTCCAATCTTTCTGTGAAATTAGTTTTTAAATAATCCATAATTTCATACAATTCTGTAGCAGATGTGTCCATATTCTGTAACCGTTTACTAGTTTTCTGAAAAATTTGAACCACATTTGCACAAAAAGTTAAATATGTATAGGTTTTAGTATAAAGATAATTGTCTTGCTCTGTATCAGTATCTGCATTTATCGACAGTAATTTTTGAAGAACTTTGGGACATTCATCTCCTATTGATATAAAATATGATATTAAGGCTGGATAAAATTTTAAAATTTTGTCAATTGCTGGAGCAAGAGATAACCACCTAGTTGGTACACGTTTTACCAGTTCTTCCCAATCAACTTGAGCAAAATCAAAAAAACTTTTTAAATTTTCTCTTCTTGAAGCAGATGAAGAGAAATGACTATATATTTTTAATACTACTGTCTCTACATCTAAGTCTAATTTTTGTAAACCATGTTTAAATGCATTGATTTTAAATATCACGATATTTGTGTATAATTTTAAGAAATACTCAAATACGGGACATATTGCGTCCCGACACTCATTAAGCCAGGACGCGGAACAAATCAAACAAAAACCGGACTGTCCCGTGGAATACGGGACGGGTGGCAACCCTGATGGCTATACATATATTATGTATCCATAACGCACGGTTTTTAAATTTGCGACCGGTTATAATGGCATATATTTTATAAAGTAAATCATAATATTATGTTAGTGTCATCAATATCATACGCATGTCGCTAAATCACCTAACCGAACACTATAGTCATTATTAGGTTTTTACGATTATTTATGCACTGCACTGTAGTAAGTTGTAGTTGTTCGTTTTAGATGTGTAATTTAATTGTAATGTGCCGATTTTTAACGACGTCACAATTACCTATATGGCTATATATAATACCTACCATGATCGATCTAATATATATTTTGTTATGTACATGAATACCTATTATCAATACAACCTATGTATAACCTACCGGGTGATCTATGACACATAACCTAACCTTGCCATTTAAGATAGTAGATACTCATTATTTCAAAAAAACACTGACGTTTTTAAAAATATTTTTCTTCATATAATTAAGTAATGTCGAGTTGTTTGAAAACATTTTTCTAAAAAAAAAAATATTTTATGCTATTTTTTAATTTTTTTCTGACTACATGCATTTTTAATTCATTATTCTACAGCAGAATAGTTTTTGGAGTACTTCGATGTATCATAATCGAATTTTGGACGAGTAGGTTATGAGTTATAACTTTTTCAAGTTTTTATTGGCGGTGTGTAGTGGTAAAGAGCGGGGTACTTCACAAAATGTTGGTTCACCGCTCCACTCTTCTAAACTTTAAATACTATTATATATATAATTAAAAAACTACCTACTCAATTGAAATTTGATTTTTATAGATCGAAATACTCCGAAGAACATTCTGTTACGGAATATGTAATTAAAAATGCATTTTGTCATTCAAAAAAATTAATAACCTGAAAATGATTACGATAAATAAATAGGTAGTATACAGTGGTCGTTGCAAGATAGACTGATACAGCGGCGGCGGCGGCGGCATACTAACGAACATCAAGAGGTTCTCCTTCTCCGTGCTTGAATGTTATTACCAAAAATAAAATGAGTGAATGAGTATATCCATCTGTATTAGTATATTCTATAATTTCCATATCACATTAATTTATTAATATTGTCATTGTCAGCTGAGTCATTTATTAGTATGCTAAACATTGTATGTGTACATTTAATATTTATAATAAACAAAAGTTGGTGAGTCGACTGGGGCGCGCCGCGTGGTCGAAACATACCGCGAATAGTTTGGGTTACACAGACTGTAAAAAATATAATTTTTTTTCAAAAATGGTCTTTTGTAACAAATGAAAAGTATATAAAAAAATATTTCCAAAAACGTTAGTGTTTTCTGAAATGATGAGTGTTAAATGGATCACTCCGTGTATCAGGTATATAAAAAATTTAGATCAGAGATGAAAAACTTTTTTTCGTAGGTATACTATTGCGCATGGCCATGACGATATTTATATTATAAATGTATAGTAGGTACTGTATTCACGCACGTCATGCCATGTGTGGTGATCTGGTTGTGAAATGTGCTGACAAAGTTAACGAAAAATCAAGTTTTTGTTATTATTTTGAAGTTATTATTTGTTAGGTTCAAACTAAAGAATCTTCGTTAACCCATAACACAGGAATATAGGATAGATAATGTAATATTTATACTCGAACAGTTACATTGTTTAAATTATAATTGTTTTAAATTTTAGTGTCGGACGTCGGTACCTTGATCGGGTCCGAGGGCGTCATTTAATTGTCGATAACCGTTCGTTCAAGGATGACGTGCGGGCTGAGCTAAAGTTTGGTCATTCTTTAAATATGCGTTAGATCGATGGTGTGTCACATATTATGGACTGCACTATATTCTCCACACTAATTTTTACTCAATTACATAGAATAAAGTAGACTTGTTATCCATTATTTATAGCTTATTTAGAAATAATAGTTCAGGAGTAACATTGAGGAATTATTAATATACATGGGAAGTCCACATTTTATTTCATAAGTTATTCAGATTGTTAAAATAGCAAAATAATAATATATTCAAATATCATTAAATTATACATATTATATATATATTTATTATTAATCATAATTATTATCACACTTCTTTACCACTAATTATAATAAATGTAGTGGGTTTGTATTCCTATGTTTAAATATTGCTTTATCTCACTATCCACAGAATTTCGACTATATATTTTAGTTTTATAAGTTCATAACCATAAAATAGTTAAAATTAATTATAATATAATTTTCCATAACTTGATTAATAATAATATTGTCAACAGGTTAGGTTAGGTTGACGACAAAGTCGAATGTATACGTCATCATTAATAATTGTTATTATTTATACCTATATGTATGATCATGAATTATTAAAACTGAAGTCAACATAAGAATAAATTGTTATCAGGTAGGTAATGGTTTTAATTATTGAATGTTTGATATTGGTATTTTAAAAGCGTTTATAAGATTATATTATGTATACTTTGCCGCCTTTTAATAAATATGTAATACTGTAATGTAATATAGTCGAACAACAATAATTATATCAAATAAGGAAATTATTATTCCAGAAGTCATATATTAATAATATATTATACAAGTAGCGTATATGGAATTTTTTCCCACTTATAGTAGGTACCTACGGCGGAGTGTTAAGGAAACTTGAGATTTATCACGGTTTGTTTAATGAATTTAGGTAATACTATAGGTATATAGATTTATGAATATCTACAACAGTACGTGCGTTAATTTATTTCCAATATATTATATATAACAACGTGCAATAATGTAGTGATAATATGTGTAATAGTGTATCAAAACCCTTTGGCTATTTGACGGCAGTTGTAGGTATGCACTATTCCATTCGTCCCACGGCTTGTCTCGGAAACAAAGTTCAACAACAAAAGAAAGGCGTGACACCTACCCATACATAATAATGATATCACTAATACCTATACATATTATATTATTATATTTAAGTATAATAATATAATAGTAGTATAAGTATAGTGTATAAGTTGTGCATGGCGTGCGTGTCCATGTGCGTATACACATCGAGGACATGGCGACCGACGATCAATAATGTCGTGAAAAGTTTATAAAAATTACAGGAGGAACGAGAGGTACGAGGATTAGCGATAAAGGCTCGAAGGGCCTTTGGCCGCGTCGAAATTGATAGGTTACACTACGACCAGATGTATAGCTGTAGGGCGTAGTTGGACCGAATACCGAGCATATATTATTATAAATAAATATACTGTTATATACAATGACACTTTGAGATGCTCATTTTCCTCGATTTAGTTTCGCAGGTAAAGAATAATGGTGTGATGTTGAAAATATAACGACTTTACCCATAATATTATGGGTAAAGTCGTCGTGGGGTTCGCTTTTCTTTAGACAACGGAGTAGTAATAGTAATGGAATTTTTCGTTCTATTTTGTGAATCCCTCCAATTCCAGCTCTTTAAAATATTCGTTCCTTTCATTCACCGATAGTGATAATATTTAATTTGAAAATTTTTCATTCTTCGGTTCATTAACAATTGACCTCTAGGACTAGGAGGTTGGGGGTGTCGTCGTCGTTCCGTTAAAATATTATCATTTTTTTTTGGCACGTAGACGTATCATAGTAGGATACTAAAATTATTAACGATCGTTATCCCTCAACCAGTGAATATTTATTGTCTTAATATTTCTATTAAATCCAAACAATCAAACCTATAATTATATCCATTATCTATAAATTTACACCAATTAATTTATATTACCTATTATCTATTAGTTATTAACGGCGTTACGTGTTTAGTATATTCCTTCCGCAAACTGTATTCAATTATTCGATGTATGGTTATTGGTTATTAATGGTCACACCCGGTTATCTACGGCGAACAATGCTATCGGGTAAAAAAATGACTTCGGGCACAGAATTCTGCCCTACGAGTACATATTTTAACCGATTGAACGAAGGAGGCCGTAAGAGCGAGTATAGGAAAGAGTTCAGATGGAATCGTTGCTCTGTACCGGAATCGTTCATTTGGAACGATTCGGTCTCGACCCATCACTATACGACCATATTTTACCGATTCAGGTGTTTCATTATAATTTATTACTATAATAACATGCCTGCGCGACATGATAACAATCAATAATAATATTATTTTATTAGATATTTAAAAAACTCCACTGGACCATCCGCGTGACTTTCAATCTGTTTGGCTTCAAACACGACACATGAACACATACCGAATCGACGACATCGAGAGTACATTTTTCTCGGCCATTTGACTGAGGTTGTATTATTGTACCTATATTATACCCACACGAGGGGAAAGCTGCTGCGAGTGGGTAAAATATATTATGTAGATACGACGTGTAGGCCCGTGGTCGTGGTCCCCGACTCGGACTTTCCGGCATCGCCCGTTCGATCAGCGGTGGCCGTTTTTTTTTTTAAAATTATGTTTTAGTTACAACTCAAACGATACATAAGGGAAAACCGGTGAATGATACACACCGATACATTTCCTCCTCCTCCTCCTCTTTCCGTCATCTTCGTCCTTTCACCGTCTCACTTCCACGCATATACAGAGTCGCAATGACGTATAGACTACAATAATTTTATTTTACATCGCGATGACCGGAGGTGAGTCATCTGCGGGGAATCACGAATATTACCGCCGCTGAAATAATAATACTATAAAATGTAGTATCATAATACCGGTACGATGCGATCAATATTATATTATTATTATAGGTCTGTAGCTTGTAATATAATATATATGTACACACACAAACAATATGTAAAATAATAATGACTTGTCGTCGGTGGAGGGGACTTGGCTGTGGCGGGGGAAGTGACCGATAAATATAACCGGCAAGCCGGCGCCGGCTCCAAACAGTCAGTCGACGTACACACCAGTCGCTAGCCATTTCAATTTCTTTTTCAACGTCAAAACTCAAACCGACAGGTAAATCAAACTATACAACTTATTATTTATTTATTATTATATCAGGACATCGGGTTACCACCTGCGAACATTATTGTTACTGTTATTCGTTCGCAGGCATGGGTCGAAATGTCGAATAAGGGCTACTATTATTTGTTTCTAATCGATTTCTAATCTCATGCTTTTGTTTTTACCGTGTTCAGCGTTAAACGACGTATTAATATTTCGTATTCTCACTGTACAAAACAGATTTTTTTTCAAATTTTATCCGTCGATTTTTGAATCGTATTGGAAAAAAATCTGCGGGATTATCGGTGGTTTGTTTGTGTATCGTTGTCCAAATAACCAGTTTATGCATTTTTCTGGGAAACTGTATTATACATAATGTTATCATGGTCGATCTAAGAAATTAATTTTATCTACAGTTGTTATATACATTTTTATACACACAAGACGTCTTCATAGAACTTTATCGTAAAATATATTGTGCCCTACCCGTGGTTACCAATCAATTAATATAAATACCAAAACAATTTAATTATTATCACATGAACTAAATCGATTAAATCACAGAACCGACAAAACTAATGTAGATTTAAAATGTCATACTGTCCATTCAGAATCGGTTTTTTTTACGTACCTCCAAATCGGATTATTTTGTAATCGATGAACTATAATATTATTTTAAATTAAAATTTCTATCTCTTTTAGAGGATATATGACATTTTTATAAATTTAATTTTGATTCTATTCGACCCTTGAGAATTGGTGGCCAAAGAATCAATATAAAAGTCTCGTCTCTTTGAATAATAATAAGTTAGGTATAGGTACCTCAATACCCGTTAAAAAAACTAACATTACGCGAGTTGTACTTGTAACGTAATGTCATGATATACCTACTGTAGCTATAGATGTATTTCGCTCGTATATTTTTGTGTTTTTAAACATAGTATTCTTAGTGTTTCATTTATTCATTTTTTTCGTGGGAAGGCGATGCCAAAAATCCTATGTAGTTAGTAGTTACAAAAAGTGAAAGGACTCAAGGCCATACTCGCTCAACGATAATACCGACAATTGGCCTTGGATTATGTTTGTTGTCAAATAATGGTAGAAATTATAGTAACAAACCACAATTATTATTATCGTAGTAGGTAATCCAAATTATTCAGCCTCGGGGGCACAGTAAAAATACATACTTCCTACCTGCACATATTATTATTATTATGACGCTATCGAAACAACAAACAGAAATACCTTATTTTTGTTTGACGTTTCGTCAAACAGTTGAATGATAGGTATCTGTACAAGTTTTCTAAATTCAATTTATTTTGCTTGTAAAGTTTTTTTCCGCTAAATATACCGTGAATATCAGCTATCAAGTTTTGTTTGAAAAGAACCGAGCGTAAATTATTACAAACTTTATTTACGTAAAATAAAATATTGTGTTATTTGTATCTATTTGGAAAGAAATAAAACACGTAATTATTGTTGGTTTAAACTATTGAGCCACACGCCAAAATCATAAATATATAGTTGTACATTAATTTTGGGCGAGAAATCCTTGGAGACCGAAGTTTAATGTTATCCTTGAGTTCATCCTTGGTGTCCTTGCTTTAAAAAAAATCATTTAGGCTCTACAAGTTTTATATAGGTATATTTTTTTTAATTTAAAAAATGATTTATGCGGTCATAATTACTATGTAAGTGAACGTAATATTTTAATACCAAATTTTTGTGGATCGATTCACGAACTCTGAAGGTCTTTTTTAGTCATCCAGTAAAATGTAATACGTGTAATTAATTTACAATTTCGGTGGGATTAGAATTATTGGAATCGGACAGCTTTGTAATAAACAGCTAAAGTGTATAATATAATATTAATTTATATCATGTGATATTCTTTTGTGCACATTTACGTTTACGTTTAAAGCGTGTGTTGTACGGTACCAAAAAAAAAAAAAAAGGGTCTAGCTATTTTTTCAACTAACATTATTGCGTGCGTGTATAACTGGCTTACGTGTCTTCAGTGGTTGGAAAAGTTTTTTCGGCATTCGTCGTGTTCCGTGACCGTAAAAAAAACTGCCAACTGTATCGTTTGACCGCTGCTGTAATTAATAATTAAAGGATGTCCTGAGAGCGACAATTATTATTATATTCCGCAAACGTGCGAACAATGAAAAAAGAATAGGGCATTAAAAATAAAAAAAAAAATAACAAAATATTAATTGAAATAAAAAATAGTTTATAACATTTTGTAATATTCTCTTGGACCGTCGAGTTTGCTCTTGGAAAAGTTCAACTCGAGCGTAACCGGTTATTACCTGTATCGCAACACGTATCTATTTATAAACTGTTGGTTGTAACTTATAAGGTCGGTGCACTGTGCAGCGCGTGTAAGTGCATTCCGCTGCAGCGATTCCGTCACACGTACATAATATTATACCATATAATATTATACTATTATACTACGATTTTCATTACCGATGGCCGTATATAGTTGTAGGATTTAGTGAGAATAAAATACGAAACACGACATGTCCGACTCGCTCGGAGTTTCAATAATAATATTATCGACGCGCACTGCCACGACGTTCTCACGCATTCGACGGGATATTCCACAATAATAAAAAGGAAGCAAATAATAATGATTGATGTTCGTGTAATTATTAAGTATACGGTTTGGGGTCCGTTACACGCGAAGCGACCTATGTTTTTATTTTTTTTTTCTTGCTGCGTGCGTGCACCAGCAGTGTCGTCGTCTTATTAACGACGGTGGTCAAAGGGTTAAAAACACGAACATTAAACGTCCTTTCTGATGTGTTTCGTCCATAATATTATGTCAGTGCCGGATAATATGAACCATGTAAAATATGACAATATGTTGCGAACATCCATGTGGGTTATTTTTTTCACACCGGTTTTGTGCGAGTGAATTTTTAGATAGATTGCAGTGCTCAAATTGGGAATTGTTAAGTAGAGGAGCTCAATCCAACAATTTATAAACTGCGTTCAAAGTGCAAAATTACTCAACGCAGACTCGTGGGGAGCATTGACCCCCCCCCCCCAAAATCAATTCCTAATTTTTCAATACTACGTTTCACCTTTGTTACAGAATTTTAACTTTACTCTATTCCAAATTTCCAAATATAGTATATTTAACTATATGTAAGTAACATGCAAGTGAATATAGATTTATATTTTATATTCACCTTAGTTTTCGAAATTTATATTGATGGAAATAATAATTACATATTTCGGTAGGAAATAAAAAAATTATAATTATCAGTGATAATATCTTAATAATTATAATTTGTGCTTCAAACGCATACCTATGTCAATTGTGAACAATAGTCCACAGATATTTGATAATACAATAGTTTATTGTTGGTAAATAATATCTGCGAACTACTAAAATAGGCAATGAACAAGCTTGACATAGTATAAACAAACTATAATAAAAAAATTAACAAGGTATTAGGAAGTCTAAGCCAGTGGTATATTCAACCGGTGGGTCGCTACCCAATCTTGAGTCGCGTAACCTATACAAATGGGTTGTAACAGTCTTTTTTGTTAAAAAAAAAAAATAAGTTTATACAATTATAAATTATGAATGGATTGAAGAACCATATTTTACAGTAGATATAATGGCAGTTAAAATGTCTACTGACATAGAAAATCAATAAATTGAGCTTACTTGTGACCCCAAACCTATACAAATGTTAAATGCAAACTTTTTTGGAAATGTTTTGGGCACACTTATGTACCGGAAATTACGCAAAACTATCAGCTAAAGTCTTTTTTCTTTCATGGTCTACAAAGTTGACACGAGTCGTGAAAATATTGTTGCAAAAACAGTGGATCGCGAATCAAAAAGGTTGAACACTACTAATCAAAACCATAGACAGGATGAAAAATACTTTTATATTAAAAAATGTAAAATTCATTAGGTATGTATATGGTATATCAACAATTTAGATCCACTCCAAATTTTAATAAAAATTATTTTGGGCAAGAGTTTGTACCGTCCCCCGTCAAAGTAAAAAAAAATGTTTGGGGTACGCAAAGAAAAAATTAAAATAGTAGAGGAGCTCCGCCCCCTGCGCCCCCCCTTCACAATTCGAGCACTGAGATAGAGTACACAACAATATATATATTATACTCGACTGCAGTCTTACAAAATATGACGTTATTTGAGTGTAGTCATTGGGAAGACGTCTTAATGGAACAAAATTGAATGCGTTAGATAATTTATATTAGTTATGATCTTATGAATTATGATATTATAATACCTACGACGTGTCTACCTTTATATAGTATACGTAATAGGTATAATCTCATCGCACGACAACCGCGGTGTGATTAGTTTAAAAGTAATTTTCAAGTCCAAAACAACTTTTGCAGCGATTCGTTTATTATTTTATAAGCACCTACCCAATGTTCCAATACAAGTATGCCACTTTAAAAGTGTGTTTTTTCAATATTCTATTTTAGAATGCCGATCGACTTTTACTACACTCCTGGCAGCCCGCCATGCAGATCCGTTTTGCTGACTGCCAAAGCCTTGGGTTTGGAATTGAACTTGAAAACTTTAGATCTCCACCACGGTGAACACATGAAACCAGAATTCATCAAGGTAAGTTTTCGAAAAATGTCGTCTTGTTATATTGTATTGTATAGGTACCTGCGCTATACGATGTTAATAATTATTATAATCTATGTTATTTTACAGCTAAATCCTCAACACTGTGTACCGACATTGGTGGACGGTGACTTGGTTTTGTGGGAGAGGTGAGTTCAAGTTATAGTATTTATTAGATAAATATACGAGTTATAAAAGTATTGAATGATAATATTATTATAATGCATAAAATAATACATTTGGTTTACTGGGACACGCTAATTAAAATACAAAGTTCTTCCGGCTAGTGATAAGATAACACAAGTTTCACGAAATTATTGATACGTTATTTATTATTGGTATATAATAAAATATTTTATACAATTAAATATTACGATATTATAATTTTTATCTGTAGCCTATATAATATTATCCTGTATTGATTATTATTAAAACTATCATAAATAATTAAATAAATATTAAATATTATAGATTAATAAAGCATTTAGATTGTCGATGTCTTATTTGTTATTATAAACTTTATAACTTAATTTGTCCATTATTATGTTAATTTAATATTAAATTACAACATTTTATGGGAAGATTATGAATAAAGCACGTATTCAGAGTCTTATATTATAAGGCTCTATGAATATTTAAAACCTGCGAGACTCAGTGAAATTTATGTGATTATTTATATTTAATACTTAATATAACTTTTAAAGATAATTTTACTTCAGTTAGGTTTGATATATATATATATAATATATTATGGCAGTTAAAATATTACTTTGTTTTCAAAACTGTAAGCTAAATAAAATCAATTTAGAGATTAGCCAGCTATAAAGTTTATAATACAAGTCACAAGAGGTAAACTGAATTTTTTTCTGAAATTATTAAAAAAAAATAAAATATCTAAATTCACAAACAATACATTCTACGTATTATATTATACTATAGATTGTGGCTTACAGTACCTTTATAACTTGGTCCTATACATAATATTACTTCACGTATATAATATTAGGTATAGATATACAAGATATATTTTGTTTAGTTAATCACAACGTGTTTAATAATATGACTAATATTAAAAAAAATGTATTATTCAGTTATATACTTTAACATCCGTTTTCTACTCTTCCGGGTACATACAATTATTATATAATACGCTACGGTATTAAAAATAAATATTGATGTTCTAACGTAATTCCAAGTGTATAACATAGATGTACCTACAGATTTCCGTGAATTGAACGATATTATTAACTTGCGAATCGATTTATTTGTTCCGGCCAACTTATTGCAATATTTCATTACGACAATCGTATTTAAACGTACCTAAGTATAAATGATGTAGTTTTGTAGTAGGTAGGTACAATAATATTATTATAGGGCTGTTCGAAGGAACGTTTCTGCGGTGTAAGTGTGTAACTCGTCCATAACGTCGATTCGTAGTCATAATTTCCGGACAACGATCACTCAATATAATATTATGTCGATTGCAATATTTATTTGATTAGTTATGTAAGGGTGGGGGGTGGGGGGGGGGGTGGTAGAAGCACACCACTGACCGATTGCACTA
Source organism: Metopolophium dirhodum (assembly GCF_019925205.1). Lineage (NCBI taxonomy): Eukaryota > Metazoa > Arthropoda > Insecta > Hemiptera > Aphididae > Metopolophium > Metopolophium dirhodum. The sequence continues at coordinate 12,045,055 of NC_083568.1, forward strand.
AAAATAAAATGGGTACTCGACAATAATAATTGTATACATTTTTTAATAATCGACGTTTTTGTTTCAGCCGTGCAATCATCGTGTACTTAGTTCAAGCTTACGGAAAAGACGATTCGCTGTTCCCAAAAGACCCGAAGAAGCAAGCGCTGGTCAACCAAAGACTACAATTTGACGTCAGCACCTTGTACCCGGCCTTTTCCGATCAATACGTGAGTATTCACATTCATATTATAACGACCAATTAGCAAAGGTTATTTATCGTTGTCGTTTGACGCGATGACTTCCCCTCGAAGTGTATAAAATCAGTCGGGTGTGTAACGTGGTCCTGTCCTACCTTTTCCTTCGCTGCACACTGAATATTATGTCATACCAACTATTAAACGTTTTACATGGTACCTGTCTTTCATTTTCTTTCGCTGCACGCTGGATATTATGTTATACCATTTATTAAACGTTTTACGTGGTACACTGGTACTTACCCCTATGATTTATAGTCTACCGACTACAACTGTTACCACTCATCACATCATTATGCTGTAATATTTGTTTAGGGTTGTTATAATGATTTTATGACCAGGATTACTGTGGACTAGTGGTAAAAAAAAATCGTTTATTAAAGATGAGTTAAAAGAAGATTGAAGCAATAGTTTTTCTACACGGCCAAAACAGATTTTGAGGCCTATAATATGTAATCGTTTTAATAAAATATTCAAGTCATTTAATTTTTAGCAATTTATCCACGGAAGACGCGGTGGAAAAATATTTTAAATATACCTTAACGCTAATTTCCTAATTACCTTTAATAATAGGTACTACAAAATACCTTGTCGACGAGTTAAATCTGTATTATTATGACGTATACACATAACATATTTGAAGAATTGTGACTTAAATTTAAATATCTTATTTTAATTTCATAGTACCCGTGGATTTTCGCTGGAGTACCAAAAAGCGACGACAAAGAGAAGAAAATCCACGACGCACTCGGGTTTTTGGACATCTTTTTGGGATCTTCCACTTGGGCTGCCGGTGATTCAGTGACTGTGGCCGATCTGGCTTTAGTCGCTTCCATTTCGACCATCGAGGTATTTTCTTAACGAATTTTTCTTTACTCATTAATGTTATAACTTGGACATATTATGTTTAACACGCATTTTCTTATTTTCAGGCTGTCGGTGTTGACTTGTCGAAGTACGCCAACGTCTCTAAATGGTTCGAAAAGTGCAAGACTACATTGGTAGGATACCAAGAGTCCAACCAAAAAGGAATCGATGGATTCAAAATCATGGTAGCCAACCTCACCAAGAAATAGGCGTATATATACTTATTTGCGTTTATTCCGATCAGATTTCGTGTTTCATGTTTTGATTACAATATTTTTGTTTTACACTATTCAATGGTATTATATTAATTATTGCTTTTTACAAATTTTAAATTATAAATACACACTTTTTTTTTTATTCATGTTCATTTTTTTGTGATCTGTTATATTTAACAGCTGTTACTGAACGGTTAAAAATCATAGTCCAACTACAGAATAGATTAAATTTAAATTTAGTTTATTCTGTGGTCCAACTTTCAATGAAAAAGACAAAAATATAATAATCACGGATTTGTACGGCGTATAGGCACCTACACCGTTAAATATTAATAGCATTTTCTTTGTCAGACGTAGGACGCATGCTGACTAAACTTACTAGTGATGCAGTACTACGTGCCATATATTTTTGAAGTAAAACTTCTTTTTTGAGGTGTGGGTGGAAAAAAATCGTAACGAAAAATGAAACGACACGTTTGTTTATCACCATAGTAATGAATAAAAAATAATAATATTAAAAGAACTCAGTGGCGTATTTAGTATTTTTTGTAGGGGGCGGATGACAAGAATTTTAGCTTACAGATTACGATATAATAATTATAATGCATGTATGCATGTATGCTACACATGTATTTAAAGAGCAATGCGGGCGGATTTGTCCTCATATTCACCCCCGTAAATACGCCCCTGTAACCCCAAACTCGTTTTTCGTATAGAATGGTTTATCATTGTATTCAATTATAACACATCCATTACAACTACTGTACAGCAGAGCGGTAACAACTTGTTCCCCTTTTGAAGTAAAACTTCTTTCTCGAGGTGTGGGTGGAAAAAAGTCGTAACGAAAAATGAAACGACAGCAAAAATGAAATGACACGTTTGTTCGTTTGTTTATTTTTCTCACTCTCTCCCTAATTCACTTATAATTTCACGGGCCCCAGTACTTATGAAAGAAGTTTTACTTCCCCAGAGTGTAATGGTGGGCTCACACACTCTTGTTTTTTTAGTTTTGATATCGTTTCATATAAATCAATTATCATATCTCGTTATCAAAATAGTAAACGATAATATCGTAAAACTGGAAGAAAAATATTTAATTTTCGTGATCCATAATATAGGGGTTGAAAACAAGATATAATTATAATTATTCTGAGTCTTATATCTACATTTATATAACTTTTATTAAAATCGGCCGAGTACTTTCTGACATAAGCCGTTAGCAAAATGTGTTCGTTACGGTAACGCGTTTTCGTTCGTTTGCACGAAATTACTAGGTACAGCCATAAATTGTCTGGGAGGTTGCGCATATGAATGATAATCTTTACTACACAAATCTTTAATATTATATATACCTAGCGATAAATTAACAAAAAAATTATATGAATGATAACATCTTACGACTCCAGTACCTATTACAATCTAAAATATTAGTAGGTACTTAGATTACTAAAATATGTACTAATATTAAATAATGACGTGTCATACGAGCGCCAGTCTCTATATTATCATTCCGGTTACTTACTTGTATTGTTAATAATTATTTATTAAAATGTGTTTTATTTTCCTACGGGTGTACGAGTAATTAAAAGTGTTAATTTTCTAAAAGTGCGTATTCCTTTGTGGTTAGTAATTTATGTCTTTATTCAAATTTTCAATTTTACTCTCGGATTACTTAAAATTGTTAAGAGGGCTGCAGGTGTCCAACCCACTGGTCTAGTATATTATATCGTATTGGGGTGCTGCGGTCCGATATCGGTGAAAATCCATCCACGGGCAAAATATTATTTCAACGGTCTTTGTTAACATTCTATATTATAATCGAAAACAAAATCAACGGCACATACCTATATGGGTTAAAAATATGTACAACAACTACTGAACAAACAGAAGAGCTTGTAATATCTAATCAGCAGTTCTTGTAATAATCAGTAGCTCTTGCATTTTATAATTATTGTTTGTCGCGTTAAGTCGTTAGAGGTTATATTGCGAAAATACCGTAACAGTTTTCTGAAAAAATGACTTCAACATTATTGAAGTATAATGTCATACCTATAATAGCACTATGCATCGGAATGACATTGATTCAAAATTCGTCACAAGCAGATGATGGTAATAATTATAATTTTTAATTATAAAGCATAATAATATTATTATGTATTTAATTTAGATTAATAGTTTTTATAAGTTAACTGTACAACGTTTACAAGATAAACAAAATACAGTCGACAACTATTACTCCGTGTAATATTACTATTTACTCAAGAATTATGAGTATGAATGATCAATGATTATAAAATATCTACGATGTACTTAATATTTTTAACATTCTACCGTCTCAAGGATAACCCAGAGCAAAGATTGTTCAACTTTTTTATTAGCTCTTTTCTCTCAGTCAGTTGCAGCATTTAAAATACCTAAAGATTATGAAAATGTGTGATTGTTTGGTTTTAATAAATTGTACTTAAAGTTTATTCATTTATTTTAACATAATTAATATGTTTTTAATAAATTGATTTTCTGACTCTAACAGAATTTGCGTAATGTTTTCGTTGTCATGGTAACTTATCAACAAAAATATATCTATGATTCATACATTTTCTTCGAAATTAACTGCCCCTAGGTTAAAGCATGAATCGCAGATGCATACATTTAATACATGAGAATAGCACCAAATATGAACACTTCTTGGATTATCAGCTCTTACATGTGCATGCAGACCATTGTATTCGTCACGCATATTAATTGCTGCTCCATTAAACGACTCCCCAATTACTTTTTTGTAATCAATATTATGTTCGTTAACACAATGATAAGTGATAACAAATAAATAAATATAATACGGCAGCTGCTGTCGTGTCTCGTTAAGCGTTAGCTGTGTTTCGCCACAGTACGTCAGTACGTAATCTACGAATATTATATTATGAATAGTGTGCTTTTTAAAGGATACTCACACCCTTTTTTATGTTGAAATTATGCATATACTCAATGTTGGAATTTTTAAGTAAAGTTAATGACGATATTTTCTAATACTTACAATTTACATACAACGTCATTTATAAGAGGACGCCAAATCTACATGTGTTGTCTCCGTCTTACAAGCGTACAACACACCACATTTTACGTTAACAATAATCCATTCAACTCTGTTATTTTTAAAATTAGAGGGAATTGACCCACGATAAAATATTAAGGTAAGATTATTATTTAGGACATCTCGGATGATTTTATTGATATTATTGATTTTAATAAGTTATGAAAATTTTAAAATATAGAAAATGCCTCCATTCATGGTCAATTAACTTTAAATTTAAAAATTACAGAGTAAAATGGATAGTTGTGAAAATAAAATTGGCCATGTTGTACGTTTGTAAGAAGGAGACAATATATGTGGGGATGGAGTCCTCTTAAGGAATATCTTGTGCCTAACTTAATTTTTACGAATGAGAACCACCATGTATCAATGCAAATTGTAAGTCAAATGATTTTATTGAAAATTTGCAAGGCTGGGCAAGTTAACGATTTTTTTTAACTCGTTAAGTTAAGTTTTTTAAAATAATTAAGTTAAGTTAAGTTAAAAGTTACTCGTATTTTTTTTCGTTAACTCGTTAAGTTAAAAGTTAACAATCCGAAATCCGTAAACAATTGTAAACATTAAATTTATATAAAATAGTTGACTCTCTGTAACTCGAACCTTGATGCCTCTAAATTCTTGACATCTCAAATCCATATCATTTTTCTTTAAACGCCATTACATCTATAATTGATTTTTGATACTATTTTTTTTAACCAAAGTCAACATTTGAAAAATCTCGAGATTGGTTTTTTATAAGACTTAAGAGATGATGATAGAAATAGATTATATTTATTATCTACTTTTCATAAAAACGGAGATTTGGGTTTAAATTTTTATGAATTATAACATTTAACAGTTTTGATTTTTTAAGTGGTTGATAAATTTTTACTCTGCTTTTGTATTTTACTTATTCATATTTTTTAAAACTTTAAAAGTAATGTTTTCTGATTTAAGTGTGTGACCCAAAAAAAACAAAAGGTGCATATTCATATGCATCAATTTTTACATGTAAGGCTTGTTAACAGAATATGTTTGTTTAAAATTGTTTGATTAAAGCAAATAAATATGTTTTTGCGAAAAATTCCACGTTGTACAATATATATAGCCTATAATATTATATAGGTAATACTCATTTGTTATTTACAGCGGACAAATACGTACTGTATTATGATTATTGTTACAGATGGTTAAATAATATTTCATACTACCAGGTTAATGTGTTATAACTTATAACTGGGAACATAATAGCCAAGTCTCCTGTGCACCCCCTAGTTGCGCCAATGAGTTATGCTCCCTTAATCTCTACGTTCATGAACGCCATGATATAATTTCTGGATAGCATAGAGGTGAAAATAAGGGAGAGTCTGTATGGTCCAAGCCTCCCCAACCCTAACAATAGCCCCCTCCCCAAAACAGGCCAAACATTTTCTAAAACTTTTTTAAGGCATAGTGAATAATTGCCCAAACAAAAGTAAATAATATGCCTTTAGAAGAGTATTATACTTTATTATTTAATGTATAATCACTGGGAAACTTTTCTTTCAAACTTTGACTACAATACGTCCGAATTTTCAGTAAAATAACATGATTCACAATTTGTATTGATACACGTAGGTTCACACTTGGACAGCTAAAGTTTGATCGCCACACGATACTCCTTAAATGTTGTGAAGAATATAAGTAGTCATAAATATAGTCGTTCATTTTACTTAAAAATTTCAGCAATCACAACTTGAGTATATTCTCTTCAAAATCACACTGTTTATAATATAATAACACTTGATATTATATAATGATCGTCGTTTTGAAGTTTAAAACTTGCTAGTTGATTGTGGATAAATTCTTGTAACGAAATTCACTATTAAAATATCCAAAAAACTTTTTCAAAGCTCCATATTTTATTTTAGTCATTTTGGATTATACATTCCGTTAGATTTAAAAATTCAAAATGTTTTAACTACGGTATAAAATACGATAAACGAAAAATGTCTATTACGTATTAGTTTTAACTTCTAAATAATCATAAACACATAGTTGAGTAACATGATCGTTACAAATAACGTAAAATGAAATTATTTTTTCAGACGATGTCCCAGTCGAGAAGTAAATACATGTTGTACCTACACGAGATTATACTGATTTCAATGATTACCCTTGATTATTATAGATTTAGGTTTATGTATAACTGACGGTGACGTGTCTATATCGACAGCGACAACACTATTAGAAATCCTATAATAATAATAAATGCTAATAAACTTCAGGAGGTTATTATATACAATATATTAAGTCCGCCGATCGACGATAACACGTCCTGCCGTTGTTGCGATTGCACACACGCTCCCCTCTGTCATATCCATGGTCCAGGCCACACTGACTGATACCTTATATAGGAATATCGGCCGATGAATTTCAATAATCTCCACAATGCTCTCTCCATCCCTCTTCTTCCCACCGTCTCCGTCAGGTGAGCACATGACTTTCGGCACCCGAGTTGTGCTTGTGAGTTGGTTGCCTTTTTCGTAATGGTTTCAACATGTCACTTGAAACGTCACATAATCTAGGTCAAGGATTCCGTATTATAAGTACCTACCCGATATTCCAATACAAATATATTATAATGAAAGTATGTTTTTTTAAATATTATTGTAGAACTGAGTTGAACTTGTACTACACTCCTGGCAGCCCGCCATGCAGATCCGTTTTGCTGACTGCCAAAGCTTTGGGTTTGGAATTAAATTTGAAAACTGTAGATCTCTTCAATAATGAACACATGAAACCAGAATTCCTTAAGGTAAGTTTTAGGAAAAAAATTGTATTATTTAAGTACCTGCGCTGTATGGTGTTAATTATAATCGTTGTCATTTTACAGCTAAATCCTCAACATAGTATACCAACACTACAGATTGGTGAATTTGTTATGTGGGAGAGGTGAATTTACGTTATAATATTTATTAGATGACTATACAAGTTATATTATAATACATAAAATAATATATTTGGTTTACAACTGGGACACGCTAATTAAAATAAAAAGTTCTTCTAGCTAGTGAAACGATAACGTAAGTTTTAAACAATGTAAGGCAAATATATTCCAGTTAGGGATGTTTTTATTTATTTAAAAATTAAAATATACAGACTGCGAGTTCCGACAACGATCAATCGATCTCAATCGTAATACTTTGATTAGGTAGAGACATATAAGACGAATAAACCACTGACTGATTGTACTAATAATATACAGTAGATTCTCGTTATGTCGAATCTCAAGGGGAACAGAAAAAAGTTCGAGATATCGAGTTTTATTAAAAAATAAAAAAACTAATATAAATGTATGTTGTATAATTTATATGAATAATTTGTAAGCCATCCACTACTAGCTTTAAAATTAGTGTGTCCTAGTTGTTGTGCATATTCATTTGCTTTTTCAAGTAAAATTGTTCCATTTAATGGTATGTTTTTATCTCGACACTGAGTAAACCATTTTAGCAAACATTTATCAATGTCTAAATAAGGAGTCATCCTCATTTTTTTCATATTTCCACAATTGAATTCATTATTTTCTCTTTCTGTTTAATAATTGACGATAATGTATTTGGTGGAATATTGAATTCTTTGGCGATTTCACATTTTTTACGGTCACCTTTTTCAACTAACTGTATTAAACGAACTTTGTCCGAAATTGAAAGAACATTTAATTTACGCTTCTTTTCCATTCCACTACAAACGAACAAACGAACTACGAAAGACTACAAACGTGACTACCAACGCACTAAATCACAATCGCTAACTGCACTGCCTGCACAATGTATGCAATGTACTGCACAATTCCTATGTTAACCATAAAAAAAATATTATTTGTGAACTCGAGATAACAAAAAACGATTAATTTTAAATCGAGTTATCGAGAGCAAAACACTATTAAGTGTAATAGTAGTTTCAAGGGGAATTCAAAGTAGTTCGATATAACGAAAAATTCAAGATAGCGACGTTCGACATATTAAGAATCTACTGTAATACTAAAAAAAATTAGAATAATCGTCGTTATTGTTGCAGCCGTGCAATTATTGTGTACTTGGTTCAAGCTTATGGAGAAGGCGATAATCCGCTGTTCCCCAAGGACAAGAAAAAGCAAGCGCGGATCAACCAAACTATGCAGTTTGACTTGGGCACCTTATACCCAGTTTTTCAACAGCAATACGTGAGTATTTACATTCATATTATAACCACCAATTAGCAACAGTTATTAATTTATCATTGTGTTTGACGCGATGACTTACCCGTTCGGTTTTTTTAAACAGTCGTACCAAATGCCAGGCACCTTCACATTTTTCGCACGCACACTGATGTACACTACTACATCGTATCAATTTTTAAACGTTCTACGAGATACCTATACAATTTATGGTCCACCAACTACCATTACTACTCATAATATAATAAATTATGCTGTAAAATTCGTTTTGGCTTGTTATAATAATATCAAGATTCCGGGGTAATAGCGGTCGAAAAAAAAAATTAAAAAAGATTGAAATAATGGTATTTTACACCGTCAGACTAGATTTCAAGGTCAAATATGTAATCGGTTTAATCAAAAATTCAAGTCAATTAATTTTTAGCAATTTATCCACGGATCACCTTAACGAAAAATTCTCGAAAACTCCCCATAATTAGTACAATACAATATTATATCGACGTGCTAGATTTTTATTATTATGCATAGGTACAAGTAATATATTTGTCAAATTGTGATTTAAAATTGAAGGTTTTTTCTTTTCATAGTACCCGTGGCTTTTTAATAAGCAACTGAAAACCAAAGACAAAGAGCAGAAACTCCACAACGCGCTCGGGTTTTTGGAAACCTTTTTGGGATCTAACGATTGGGTTGCTGGTGATTCAATGACTTTGGCCGATATGGCTTTGGTCGCTTCCATTTCGACCTTTGAGGTATTTTCTTAGTGAATTTTTTTTTACACATCATTGTTATAACTTGGACACACATTTAACACACATTGTCGTATTTTCTTCAGGTTGCCGGTGTTGACTTGAAGAGTCACGAAAAAGTCTCTAAATGGCTTCAAAGGTGCAAGACTACAATGAAGGGATACAAAGATGCCAATCAAAATGGAGTAGAACGATTCAAAACCTTGGTAGACAACAAATTAGCTAACTCAGTTGCACAAAAGGAACAGGGAATTGATGTTGGAGAAATTCAGGAACATGATATAGTACTTGTTACCAATTATGAAGTATTGAAAGCGACTAAAATATTAATAAGAGCTGCAATAGGCGAAGAATACTCTGAAATGTTAAATCAATTAAAGACAGCCATGGAGGCCATAATAAATTAAAAATTAAAAAATGTAATATGTAATATCTACAAAACACTAAAATAAACTAAATTTCATTTAAATTATGTATAGGTATATGTGTTTACTTTGTATTTTGACAGGTAACGTAGTCCATTTATAAGTTATTACTATGAATGTAAAAAATAAAATGTTTTCAAAAAATTCGAATCACCGCTTATAAAAAATGTGTTCACTTCAAGTGGTTATTACGCACGCAACGTGTGTAATGTACTTAAAATATGATATTCGATACAGGATCTTTAACACTGTTATGAAAGAGAATTTCCAGTATTCGGAAAGATATTTAATTCGAAACAATAGATTTATGTCGACTTAAATGATCAGTGGGGTTCTTTACCCCCTCCCCCCTCATTCATACACCTTAATTTAATACACCTTCGCATTAATCTTAATATAAAAATTACATATAACGTAATATATATTATAAATTATTATCTATATTATTTTTCTGATAGGTACCTATGTATTATTTTTATTATGAAAATGATAAGGTCTTAGAAATAAATGTATCCAAATACTTATGACATAATATTATAGTCAATAAAAATTCGATGATGATATCAAAAATTCGGGGGTGCTTATATGAATTTTGGGGGTGGTAAGCACCCCCCAAATTTCGCCAATGTCAACACTGTAAAATATCTTATTAATTAGACAATGATTAATAATTGTGTTTTTCCGGTTCAACGAATCCTCGTTATTATATTTAACTATGTTATTACGTAAAGTTTGTAAGAATTCAACAACGCTTGCAGACAGTGGCGCAAATGCCCATGTGAAGGCTCCCCCCCCTTTTGTTGATGCCAGTCCCCAACAATAAAAAAAACTAATTTTGTGGTATTTAAGGTAGGTGGTACCTAAATGGTGGATCCTAGTAGCTGATAAAGATTATTTAATTAATATTTATACTGTAAATGTTATTTTGTACCGATTAACTCATTAAATTCATAATAATTAATAACAACATGGCTTATATTCCCTATGCTATAGGTGCGCATACAAAATAGTATTATAATTGTCAGTTTGATGTGTTGCATAAACATTTTTTCTGCGTTGTTACTGTTACGCCAGTTAATGTATATGTAATACAACACAAACGATTCTAATATAACTCATTAAAAGTTTCAGAATCTAATCTTTTTAAAAATACTTAGATTGGTTTTTTATGAGGCTGAAGAGATGATGGCTATAAGTAGTTTATATTTATTAATTACTATCTACTTTTCATATTATAATCCAACTCAAAACTAGAAATGGAATTAAAATTGTCATGAGTTTTAACTTTTAACAAGTTCAGTTCTTTGAATGGTTTGTTTAATTTTTATCCTGCTTTTGTGTTCTACGTATTCTTTCGTATTTGTAAAGAACCACGTTCTCTGATTTAATTTTGTGACCCAAAAAGACGAAAAGGACGCATAATATGCATTACTTTTTACATGGAAGGCTTGTTAACAGAATATGTTTATTTTACACTGTTTGTTTAAAACGAATATATATGTGTCTGCAAAAGATTCTACATCATACAATATAAGACACGTGAACACGGGACTCTTAGGAATACAGTTTGAAGTATATTAATTTATTTCGTACATCGTATATTATCTAGACCAATGAAATTACATTACATTTGTCCGTCAACTATTGTAAACAAGAACAGAGGCGTTCTCAAGATATTTCAATGGAGGGGGATGAAAAAATGGTTACAAAATAAGCCGTAAGGGTATAATGAATATTAAAAAAGCAGGTAAGTGGATGTCGCTCTGCTGTATAGTAGGTTACAAGTTGGTCACTGTATAATGGATTGTATTAAATTTGAATTCAATTATATCATAATATCATTTGTAGACGAAAAACGATTCTGAACGGAGACGGCTTGTCAGTCTGGATATTTTATATTGTTATTATATTTTATTATAGCCTGTGAGTTGAATTAATATTATAAATTACAACAAAATAACTAAAATCATTATTTTTATTTGTTTCTATGGTGATAAACAAAGTTTATTCATTAAAATCTCATTTTTAGCGGTTTTTTGTAATTTGTCGGTGGTTTTTCCTGTGTCATTATACAAATATTGAGAAAATCGAAAAATGACCTCTCTAAAGTACCATCTTGATCCTATTTGCTAAGAGATAAGATATTATATGTTGAAAACAAAGAACTCCTTCTGGTAGAAATTTTGTATACAGGATAAAAAAAAAAAAAAAAAAATAAACACCATTGTAAAACCAATAGATTACTCGCTTTGCTCAGAATCTAATAATAATAGTTGATAATATCAAATAATCAATTCAAGTCATTTTTATTACACTTTTTATTTAAACTATAAAACAATGTTCAAAATCAGTTTAATTAATTTATTTTATTTTAACACTGTATTGTTATCATTGTGTATCTTACCTATACAATGTTTCTGACGCTGGGAATGGGTATAGTTGACGGTGTAATCGTTTACAAAAATACAATAAAAATCAATTGTAAAACGAATTGTCTGTTATATTATGTTATCCTCATCAGTGATAAATAATAATATTGTTTATGGCTGGAGAAATCAATAATCAAAATAAAGAAAAATAGCAAAAAACATAAATAAAAAAGGTGGATAAGTGGATGTCGCTCTGCTGTACGGTAGGTTACAAGTGGGTCACTGTAATGGATGGTGTTAAATTTGAATTCAATGATATAATATCATTGTATAAGAAAAACGATTCTGAGCGAAAACGGTCAGTCAGCCTATGATTTTACCAAGTATATTTGATGATATTATTGTGAATAAAGTAATTTATATATAACCTATTTACGTGAAGCCTTGTTTTAAATTTTCAATCCTTAGCCATAAAAGTTAAAAATTTATAAATTTTTAACTACAAAATAATTAATAAATTATAAATTTGATAAATGTTGTCAAAATTTGAACTTTAAATGCTTATAAAAAAAAATTGTGCCTATGTATTTTTAATATTTTTCAACTGCTATTAGAACGATATATCAGGAGCCTTATATTAAATTTTCACGCTTTTTTACCCAACAAATAAAAATTTATTGATATTTATAGAAAAAAAAACTAAAAAAATTGAAAACTGACAATGTCCGTAAACAGCTCAAAAAGAGTCAAAATATTTTCAACATTTTATGGTGTATAGAAAATGCTAATATAAACATTCAGTGAAATTGTCAAGTATCTAGAGTCATTCGTTTTTTAATTACAATAAAATAAGAAAATTGTTACATGAGAAATCGAGTAAATATCAAATGTTGTAAAAATATAAATTTCAGACGCTCATAAAAATTTAATTTAAGTTTCTTCTAGACATTTTAGATTCTGAGCGAAGCGATGAATGTATTGATTCTACAATGATGTGTGTTTTTTTTTTATTTTTTTATTAATTTTTTTATTTTTTTTAATTTTTTTTTTTATTTTTGTGTCTGTCATCACCTTTTAGGACAGTAAAAGTGCTTGGATTTTCTTCAATAGTAACTTTTCTGATAGGAAAGTGAATCTAGTTGGTACTTTGGGGGGTCAAAAGTAAAAATTTCCCAGTAGTTTTCACAAGCGACGTGAAAAACAAAAGAAAAATTAAGGAAAAAACGGGAATTTTTACGCAAAATCTGTTTTCGAGAAAATCGATTTTGGTTTTTGGTGTAACTCTAAAACAAATGACCGTAGGGACATGACATTTTGACTGAATGTTTATATTAGCATTTTCTATACACCATAAAATTTACAAAATATTTTGACTCTTTTTGAGCTGTTTACGGCCATTGTCAGTTTTCAATTTTTTTAGTTTTTTTTTCTATAAATATCAATAAAATTTTATCTGTTGAGTAAAAAAGCTTGAAAATTTAATAGAAGGCTCCCAGGTTATTGTTTCAAAGGCAGATGAAAAAAATTAAAAATCCTTAGTCACAGTTTTTAATTATAAGCATTTAAAGTTCAAATTTTGACAAAATACGGAAAAATCACGAAAAATAGCAAATTATTTTGATGAGAATTCATAAAAATTTTTCTTTTTAAATCTAAGATTTGAAAATGTAATATAAGATTACTCATAAGTTTGTCTACCTTTATCAAAAAAAAAATGTCTAGAAGAAACTTAAATTAAATTTTTATGAGCGTCTGAAATTTATATTTTTACAACATTTGATATTTACTCGATTTCTCATGTAACAATTTTCTTATTTTATTGTAATTAAAAAACGAATGACTCTAGATACTTGACAATTTCACTGAATGTTTATATTAGCATTTTCTATACACCATAAAATTTTGAAAATATTTTGACTCTTTTTGAGCTGTTTACGGACATTGTCAGTTTTCAATTTTTTTAGTTTTTTTTCTATAAATATCAATAAATTTTTATTTGTTGGGTAAAAAAGCGTGAAAATTTAATATAAGGCTCCTGATATATCGTTCTAATAGCAGTTGAAAAATATTAAAAATACATAGGCACACATTTTTTTTATAAGCATTTAAAGTTCAAATGTTGACAAAATTGATCAAATTTATAATTTATAAATTATTTTGTGGTTAAAAATGTATAAAATGTTTAACTTTTATGGCTAAAGATTGAAAATTTAAAACAAGGCTCCACGTAAATAGGTTATATATAAATTACTTTATTCACAATAATATCATCAAATATACTTGGTAAAATCATAGGCTGACTGACCGTTTTCGCTCAGAATCGTTTTTCTTATACAATGATATTATATCATTGAATTCAAATTTAACACCATCCATTATAGTGACCCACTTGTAACCTACTGTACAGCAGAGCGACATCCACTTATCCACCTTTTTTTTTTTTTTTTTGATAAAGGTAGACAAACTTATGAGTAATCTTATATTACATTTTCAAATCTTAGATTTAAAAAGAAAAATTTTTATGAATTCTCATCAAAATAATTTGCTATTTTTCGTGATTTTTCCGTATTTTGTCAAAATTTGAACTTTAAATGCTTATAATTAAAAACTGTGACTAAGGATTTTTAATTTTTTTCATCTGTCTTTGAAACAATAACCTAGGAGCCTTCTATTAAATTTTCAAGCTTTTTTACTCAACAGATAATATTTTATTGATATTTATAGAAAAAAAAACTAAAAAAATTGAAAACTGACAATGGCCGTAAACAGCTCAAAAAGAGTCAAAATATTTTGTAAATTTTATGGTGTATAGAAAATGCTAATATAAACATTCAGTCAAAATTTCATGTCCCTACGGTCATTTGTTTTAGAGTTACACCAAAAACCAAAATCGATTTTCTCAAAAACAGATTTTGCGTAAAAATTCCCGTTTTTCCTTAATTTTTCTTTTGTTTTTCACGTCGCTTGTGAAAACTACTGGGAAATTTTTACTTTTGACCCCTCAAAGTACCAACTAGATTCACTTTCCTATCAGAAAAGTTACTATTGAAGAAAATCCAAGCACTTTTACTGTCCTAAAAGGTGACGACAGACACAAAAAAAAAAAAAAAATAAAATAAAAAATAAAAAAAAAAAAAAAAACAAACATCATTGTAGAATCAATACATTCATCGCTTCGCTCAGAATCTAAAATAATAACTACCTAGCCAATATTGAAAACACAAACGCATATCAAAAGTAGACAATACGTGTATTACTAATATGTAAAAAATAAAGAAACTTGGGGAGGGGATACCGGTATAGTAATTAAAAATCAAAACCGAAAATATAATTTAAAACTGTATTTTTTTTAAAAAAATATTTGGATCTTGATATTTTAGAAAGTTTACTTTACACAAAAGGTGCGAATCGAACGATCGATCCAGCGATTAAAAAAAATTAGTAAACTAAGGATGAACGTGGCTTTGAAACTAATTTTAAGAACCGGTATAAACCGTTTAAAAACTGAAACTGAAAATAAAATCAAAACGAAATCCGAAAAAATAAAAACTGGTTTTTAAAAATGAAAACCGAAATTGAAATTTTTTTAATCGATTTCAAGCCCTGGACTTTTAATAATAATGTCTGATCTTATTAAAATTTATAATTTTACTCGCGGGCCACATACAATTTCTTTGATGCCAGCAGATGTCCTAACCACTGGACTCGGCCATATTATATAATATAACATGTTAGAATGCTGCCTTCCAGAATTGGTGAAGATCAATCTAAATCCAAGATATTAAGTCAACGTTTTTTTTTTAAATCATATATTATTATAAAAAACAAAATAAATGACACATGCATTGTATTCCATCCACACCACATGCGTTGGAAACATTTCAACAACTACTGAGTAAACATAATGGCTTGTAAATAACAGCGGATCTCGCACTTTATAATTTGTTGTTGTTTGTTGCTAGAGCCCAGTTGTGCCGAGTTACAAAAAAGAAGATGGTTCAATTCTAACCAAAGCTCACCCACCCCCCAATCAATTCATCATCCAAAAACTGAAGAAAATATTTAAAACAAAAAATCACCCAATGAAGCTCAGTATGCTCACGAACAACACATATTTTATTAGACAAATGCATAATATGTTATTTTATTTCTTGTATATATTTCAATAATTGGACGATTTTTGTGAGAAGGTGGTCAAAAACTACAACTTTTCAGGAGACGATAAAAACGTATTTACTAATGACATAATAATATTTTATATCTTATATTGCTAAATTATGTTTAAAACTACAAGTTGTTATGATTTTGAAAACAAAATTTAAGCATTTGTTATGTTTAGTTATTTTTAGTTGACTTATCTGGTATGACACGAAGCATTTATCACTTTACTGACTTATCACTTTGTGCACATAATGACTTGTCCATCTTATCACAGACTAAAATTAAATTATCAATCTACTTCTGACTTTTCCACTAGTGCACATATGACTTATCCATTTTATCACAATCTACTAAATAAAATATTATATTATGCTTCCATCTTACCTGCTTTGTAGTTCATTGTTTATGGTTTTAAAATTACTTTATTACAACATTAATATTGAATATTAATTGTCTTATCATAAACGATAAACCTAATTATTATATAACACACATATTTTAAATAATAGATATCATACTATTTGTTTTTACAAGTTATAAAAAAAAACTTACAAAACTTTTTTGTTAGGTACTTAAATAATGTGAAATAGGTTTTAATTTGACTTAATGTAATAAACCATAATATTATAAAAACTATTTAAAAATAATTTTGTGTCGCACACCGACGCTGGTTCAAACCTCGGTTCACGGGCGGCATTTTTCTTCGGGAAAGTCACGGTGTCCGGAGAGAAGTGCCGCCATCCCCCACCCGGCTATTGCAGATACCCACTAAAAAATTTGCCAAAACTACACACACGTGTTACACCTACAGTTCCCTCCCTTGGCGGGCTTTACGATCATTAAAAAAAACTATTTATGATAAAAATGTGTGTAGTGTTGTGTAACAACATAAGAATAATAATTGCACATTAAAATATTATAAACATAGGAACTTACCCGGTCCAACCCTTTATTTATTATTCAAAGTCCAGCCCGTCTCGGCAAATTGTACAAAAAAAAAAACCCAGGCCCGGCCCGGAATAAAATTCCAAGACTTAGAAAAGCCCGGTCCAACCTTTAATTTATTATTCAAAGTCCAGCCCGGCCCGGCCCGAAAAATTGTACAAAAAAAAAGTCCCAGGCCCGGTCCGGAATAAAATTCCAAGGCTTAAAAAGGCCCGGTCCAACCCTTTATTTTATTTCAAAGGCCCGGCCCGGTCCAATGTCACTACGGACCAGGCTTTTTAAGGACTGGGTCGGGCCGGCCCGGCCCTTGCAGGTCTTTAATAAATACCTAGTATGCAGGTATAAGATTATTTTATAGCAATAGTAATAATTATCTTGAATAATTTTTACCTACCAACCCAACTAACATTTTGGGGGGGTTTCAATGCACCATTTTAAGTGCGTACTTGGCGTCACTAGCTTAAGATTGTAAGAGGTTATATTTTCAGTTTTCTGAAAAAAATGTCTTCACCGTTATTCAAGTATAAATGTAGAACATCATACTTATAGTAGGTACTATGCACCAGAATGAAATTGATTCATAATTCGTCACAACGAGAAGACAACTATCACTTTTTATTTGTATAGTACTTATGTAACTAATTATGAATTTAGATTAATCATTCATATTAGATAAGTGTGTGGTGTTTATAAGATGAACAAAATTAAGTTGACACCTTTTGTAGTATTGACTGGCGACTGAAATCAGATGCATAATAAATTATAATCATTTACTTAGGAATTGTATACGATATAAATGATGAATGATCTTCGAATATCTACGATTTAGTATAACTAAATAATAAAAATATGTCAATGCATTTTAATATAAAATCATCTCAGGGATCCAACCCAGATGGAAGATTGTTCAACTTTTTTAATTGTTCTTTTCCTTCAGACAGTTGCAGCATTTTAAACAAAGAGGATGAAAATGTTAAATTGTTATTATTTTTAATTGTACATATTCAAGTTTGTTTATTTTTATTAAAAATCTATTTTTGGATAACTAGGCCTCACTGAGAAAGTTTTTTTTTAGATAACCAAGGTTTACACCAATAATTTTATGTGCAAGATTCATATTATGACGAGCTAAAATCTAGATCTTGTAACTTACAATATCTATCAACCATGCAATATAACACATTGTATTAGATTCTCTCTCACAAAAGTTAATATTGCAGTTACTATTTTCATTTAACATTTGTAGTTTTATTTCTCTATAACCTGGCATTAGACTATTTGCAAGTGTTAAATTTCATAACGACAATCTTTAATAAATACCAAAGGATAATATTTAATATTAAATGCATATGATTTGAAAATTATTAGGTTCAATATTCGAAAATAATCGATGATTATTTTACAAAAAAAAAAAATGTATATAAGCACATTTGTTTGTTCAGTGGTCGTTGTACATGTTTTCAACGCAGATATGCCGTTGATTTGGTTTTCGATTTTAATATAGAATGTTAACAATAAACGTTGAAATAATATTTTGCCCGTGAATGGATTTTCACCGATGTGGGACCGCAGCACTCCAATACGATATAATAATATAATATAGCAGAGCCGGACATTCGCAGAAATCGTAGTAATTTTATATAGCCTGCGAGTAAAATTTAAAATTTTAATAAAACCAGACATTATGTATAAATCCACGAATATTACTAGTATTACTAAGAAAGAGTTGTATCAACATCTAAATTCAATCCTACGATCAAATAATTGGTTGTTATTATATCTAAATTAAAAAATGATTTAAACTTTAACACGTAGACTGCGTATGTCTTTTTTTAGTTTTCATCCAGTGCGTATGATAAAAGTAAAAAAAAAATAAAGTAACTGCTCATAACAACGTATGTATAAATATTTAAAAACATTCGTTTAATCCATAATAAATAAAAATAAAATAACATTCAGTCACGCGTAGGCAATTTTAAACAATTTATTTTAAATGTATATTAGAAAAAATTTAAAAATATTAATTTATTTAAAAATATAACTGACTCCAAAGGACAATTTTTATCTACTAGTTTAATATTTTAAAACTTGGTTTACCTATAGTTAAATTGTATGACAATATTTGAACATATTTTTAACCTTCAAATAAGATTCAAGTTCAGAAACTAATTAAGTTCATGTTCTGAAAAAGTTAGAAAAAAATTTATATTTGACTAACCTTTAGATATTTAAAAAAAAACATATTAAAATATATTAAAAACTAAAAGAATTTTTTTAATTGGGTATAACAACAACCAATTTATTGATCATAGGATTGATTGTAGATAATGATGTACCTCTTTCTTAGAACTACTAAGTCATATTATTTCGTTTTGTTCAATTATTGAGTCTATATTATATCTTAGTTTGTTGTTTTTATACATAATTTCTGTTTTTATTCACATTTTAAATTTTATTTGTGGATTACATATAATTGTTATAAGGTTAGGTTACTACCAACTGTTCTAAGTTATACTATATAATATATCGTATTGGGGTGTAGCGGTCGGTGAATATTTATCCACCGGCCAAAATATTATTTAAACGTCCTATATTATAATCGAAAACAAAAATAACGGAACATCTGTGCTAAAAATATGCACAACAACCACTGAACAAACAGACAGCAGAAGGGCTTATAAAAGTCAGTGGTTCTCGCATTCTCTAATTATTGTTTGTCGCTAAAATTCGCAAGAAGTTTTACTGCGTGGACACTGTCTTTTTTTCAAAATGACTTCAACTTTATTAAAGTATAAGGTCGTCATACTTATAGTACTATTTATCGGAATGATATTGATTCATAATTCGTCTCAAACAGGAGGTAATATAATTTTTATTTATATAGTATAATATGTATTTAGTTTAGATCATTCATATTAGATAACTGTATAATGTATTTATATATGTACCCTACTTACATTATACATTATGCTGATCTCAATGCTAGGACTGACAGGTTTTTACAATATAAATCAAATTTTTTTTTGTATGTGGTGGATGGTGTGTTAGGGTTCAATGTTACAAGTATTTTAAATAAAAATTATGAAAATGTTTGATTGTTTGGAATTAATAAATTGTACGTTTTGAAGTTTATTTTTCTGAATTTACAATACATATAAAAAAAAATTATAGGTACATAATATGCATATTATGTATTTTTATTAATTTTAAACTTACGAGGCACCATATATTAAATGTTTAATCTTTTAGAGCCAGTGAAATTTTTTTATTTATAGTTTTAAAAAAAAAATTCAAATGTTGGTATCATACAAATAGATTAAAAAGTGTCAAAATATTTTGAACATTATCTCATATAAAACCATTATAAAATGATCATTTGGTAAAAATTCAAATTACCTATCTATACTGTTACCTATTGTCTATTGATTTACTACAAAATATCGAAAATCGTTGGAGGAGGAACTGTTATTTTATGGTTGAATATCCATCGTAATGATTTGAATTTTAAACGCTCATAGAAAATGAATGTGACTTTCCGGTAAATTTTTCTTTATTATTAGGTATAGGAAGACAAACATATAATCTTCTCATCACTAAGTTCACAAATAAAAGATGAAAAATACCTTTTCAACGTGTCATAGTATATATTCTTGACTTTACAGTTTAAAATAGGTACCTAGATAAATGGGACAATTTTTATTAGAAAAAGTTTAAATCAGTTAAAAAAAAATATATATACCTATTATACATTTGTTTTGTAGATAATTTTACGGGAGATCAACTGGTGGCACTAAAATTAAGGCTATCTTATTCTTAATAATATTTTATGTAGGTAATTTACGCAAATATTCAAAATAACACTTAAACGGATAATTTTTAACGTAAAATTATGGGTTTAATAATGAAACATATTGTAAAATCTAAAACGTTTTAACTACGGTATAACATACGATAAACGAAAATTAATGTCTATAACGTATGAATTCTAAATACTAATAACACCGTATTATAATATATAGTGATAAACACAAAGTTGAATAACATGTTCATTTCAAATATCGTAAAATGAAATTATTTTTTTCAGGTGATAACAGAATTCAAAAGTAAATAACTTACATAAATATTGTACACGAGATTACTGATTTCATTGATTTCCAATGATTTAGGTTTATTTAAAAGGCATAAAGGTTGTATATTCAACAGCTAGGGAGGGGTCACAACCCCAATTTGTTACCGGAGCGTTTGGGAGTAGATGAGCATCAACCATCAGCTTTTTTTCCCTGATTGACAATGTGGAGGCTTTGTTACCCAGCTTCCGTATAACCAAGAGTTATGGATTCTCCCAGGGATCGTTAGTGATCTGTGAGCGCAGGTCCAACCAAACTTTTTCCTTAGCTTTCCAGATAGCTAGGCAAAGACTCCTCCTCACCATCGTATACGCTATATTTACGCCGTGGCTACTTTTTGGTCCATTTACCTACTGAAGCTCGCTTGGTAGCTCTGTTTGTGGGGGAAAACCGTGGTGCAACTTCGCAACTGTCGTCAGACCAGAGACCACCAGTAGACTGAGCTCTTATTATAAGGGCCTGATAGTCTCGCGAGACTTGTGACTGACGGGGACGGGATTAGTCCCGTTGGCGTAACAACTGAATTCCATGTACTTTATTAGGGATTCGGGTATAGATCTTCACGTTAAAGTTACAAACCAGGGTTACGCCCTGTCATTCTCAAAGATGGAGGAAACGGTGGAGGTCGTCGAGAAACGAAGTGAGCAAATAGTAGCAAATATATACGATAGTGCTGCTGAATCTGCACCACGAAAAACATTTGAGTGACCAGAACTGTTGTGTATAATGTCAGCAAGTCCGAAGGTTGCTATAGGGCACTTTGGGTCTAAGCCAAAGACCCACCTGTCATCCCCACTCCCCCTCCTCTAGTGTTAGCTAACGATGAGAAATTGAGAATCTGTAGTTTGTTATGCTCTGTTCAGGTTAATTTGCAGACATTAACAACCGATTGGGGTGGTCTTCGATCCCACACCAAACTTTCTAAAGGTATCGGCTCCCGAATCCAGCTTGTAACTGACCTTGGTAAGTAAGCCATTTCACACGTCAGGAAATTGTCATCAGCCTTTTTGCACACCTTAATTGCGTGCCCCATTTCTCCGCATCTTCAACAGGTTCCTGTCTTGTCTAGGGCTTTGCAGCTACTCGAGTTATGGCCAATCATCTGGCATCTGATGCATCACTCTAGAAGATGAGTTTTGGAGCGGACTCAGCAAATAGTCCACCCTACAGGAATTCTTGTTATCAATGAGGTAGTGAGTCTTGATAACTTTGATGACGCAATCTGTTTTCGATATGAGTAGGCCAGATCCACACATCTCCTATCGTATCGCGTTCAGATTTGGTGCGGTGTTGTTCTGATCGGGGGTAACAATGTGGAGAGCTTGTAGCACTTTGTCTGCGATCGACATAGCATCCAGGTCAAGGGTTTCGTATTTTAAGTACCTACCCAATATGCCAATACAAGTATATTGTTATAATAGTATGTTTTTAAATGTTATTGTAGAAATAAGTTGAACTTGTACTACTTGTACACGTCATGCTTGTGAGTTGGTTGCCTTTTTCGTAATGGTTTCAACATGTCACTTGAAACGTCACAGAATCTAGGTCAAGGATTTCGTATTATAAGTACCTACCCGATATTCCAATACAAATATATTATTATGAAAGTATGTTTTTTTAAATATTATTGTAGAACTGAGTTGAAATTGTACTACACTCCTGGCAACCCGCCATGCAGATCCGTTTTGTTGACTGCCAAAGCTTTGGGTTTGGAATTTAATTTGATACCTATGGATCTCTTCAAAAAAGATCAAATGAAACCAGAATTTATCAAGGTAAGTTTTCGAAAAAAATATATTATCATATTGTATTGTATGTACAGTGTTAATCATAATCGTTGTTATTTTATAGCTAAATCCTCAACACACTTTACCTACACTGGTTCACGATGATTTTGTTTTATGGGAGAGGTGAGTTTAAGTTATAATATTTATTAGATAACTATAGGAGTTATAATATAATACATAAAATAATATATTTGGTTTACTGGTACACGTTACTTGAAATACAAAGTTACTCTGACTAGTGATATTATAAGATAAGTTTCACGAAATGATTTATGCATTATTTATTATATGTATATAAAAATATTTTTTTGTCCACTTAAATATTACGATACCTGTTACGACACGGGCGTAACACGATTGCGCACTTTTTACCTTTTTACCTGAAAAAACACAACACGATTGCGCACTTTTTACCTTTTTATCTTTGAGAAAACCCAACACGATTGCGCACCTTTTACCTTTAATATTTGAACAAATGCAGCAAAGATTGTGCAAAACAAATATTTTGTTTTTTTTGGAATAAATTAGAGAAATTAACAATAATTGTCCTATAGTCCTATAAAATTTCCCAACATTAACAATAACGTAAAGTCAAAAATAAAACATAAAATAATACATAAAGTCAAAAATAAATAATTATAATATTATAATACATCACAATTATTACGCGTTAAAAAAAGGAATAATCTTCGGTATTCGTCTAGAAAAATAAAGAAATAAGATTTACTCATAATGATATTAAAAATAATAATAATTTAATAAGGTATACCTAGTAGAAAATATTGATCGCACGTCAAACAAAAAAAAATTATAAGTTCATAAATATAAAATGGTAAAAAGTGCGCAATCGTGTTATGTTTTCTCAAATATAAAAAGGTAAAAAGTGCGCAATCGTGTTGTGTTTTTTTCAGGTAAAAAGGTAAAAAGTGCGCAATCGTGTTGCACCGTTACGACACATCGTAAATTATATTATCGTCCGCGTCGCCGAGACCAAAGGTCCACGACTGAACCCCCGCAAGCTCCGTGTGCACGTGTGGTTATCGGTATTTTATCTGTTCTCCTTTCCGTGCGTGCGCCATTAATTATTCCTATCTATCTTCTTATTATCATTATTTAAATTAATTTATTATGTACAATTGATATCGTTTTAATGATATCAATTTCTTTATTGTCATATCTTTCGTATCGTATTGACCGTATTGTATACGCTCTAGCTCGTCTAGTCGTACATACACGAGACGATCTATTAAATTGGTTTGTTGAACATTATTCAATAAAATCTTTGTACACGCCATTGCGGCAAAATCCAACTCTTATGCGGTGTTCTGTTACTGGAACATAGACCTTCGTTGACGTTGCTTCTACCATCCAACTCCGACGTCCTGCAACATTTAGTGCTTATCGTCTATGCATCCCCATTTTATCGAGTGACTTCATGAGTATTTGTACGTTATTCCCGCCAGCCTTCGTGGAGAATCCATCTCTTTACCCGAGTACGGGACTAGTGCCAAAGTCAACCGCGTAAGTCCGAAAGCAACCCGGTACGTTATGTGAGTGGCCACCCCAGGTCGTCTAACTGCAGTGCTCACCTGGCCGGACATTCAACTCCCGTATTTTTAAGCACTTTTATGTTCACCCTAAAATGTAATTGTACCCTTTGGTCATTGCACCAGACCGATCAGACCACAGGGACCCCGGCCCCATACTTAAACTGCACCGTCCTTTATGCCTTTGTAACACTTTTGTCCCATGTGTTCGTCGCATACACATAAAAATAAATGGACTGCGCTTAGAGAGAGAAATCATGAAACCGACATTGATGAGAGAGAAAAAACCAGTTGGGGGCAAGCATGGAGGAAATAATTGAATACTCAAATTATTAAATATTATTTATGACATTATCAAATATCATGGACTAAGATATAATGGATTGGGAACGAGCAGCTTATCAGTGGCCTCGAAAGTATGTACAAGAAGCAAATGTGGAGGTCGTAATCATAATTGAGAGTTTACAGCGTCACCTGTATAAAGCACGGACTGAGATACAAAATGTGACGCTAAATGAAACCACTAGTAGCGCTGAAAACTTTCAATTATGAGTGTTGAAGATAACAGAGGAACCATTTGCGGGCCCGTCACCCGCCCACAATGTCGTTTTCAGTTCATTATATCTTGGTCCATGTCAAATATCAATGATGGTTATCACTACTTATCAGTTTTATAATCTATAAATCACAATAATTTCATGGCATGAATGAAATATAATTATTATATATCATATAATAATATGGGGGGGGGGGGGGTGAGGAAAGCGCAGTCCATTTATTAATATGTTTATGGTTCGTCGTTTGTTGTCTGCCACCGCCGTCGACGTGTAGATTCGTCGTGGACACATTAAGTTCCTTATGTACCGAAAATCTAGGCTGGTCCTTCCCTAACTATCAATAACCACTGACTGATAGTACTTATAGTATAATACTGAAAAATTATTACACGTTTTTTTTAATGGGTAACGTTTCTGTTGCAGCCGTGCAATCATGGTGTACTTGGTTGAAATGTACGGGAAAGACGATAATACACTGTTCCCCAAGGACACGAAAAAGCGAGCGCTGATCAACCAAAGACTGCAGTATGACTTGGGCACCTTGTACCAGACTTTTATCGACCAATACGTGAGTATTCACATCATATTATAACAACGAATTACTAACAGTCATTAATTTTTCATTGTTGTTTGACACGATGACTTCTTGTTCGGTGTTTTAATTTGGTACATATAGAGTCACAGGCACATACCACCAAATCTTTCGCAGACGCACTGATGTGCCCTATTACGTCGTATCAATTATTAAATGTTTTACGCGATACCTATACAATTTAACGTCAACCAACTATCATTACCACTCATCATATTATCATTATGCGGTAAAATTCGTTAGGGCTTGTCATAATAATATTATGACTATGATTCCAGGAGACTTTTAGTCAAATAAAAAAAAAAATCAAGAATTAACCTGTATAGTAGGTTACAAGTGGGTCACTGTAATGGATGGCATTACATTTGAATTCAATGTTTTAATATCATTGTATATGAAAAACGGTTAGGTCAATTTTAATGACATTTAAATTAAATAAAACTAAAAAAATTGGAAGCTGAAAATATACGTAAACAGTTCAAAACAAGTCAAAATAGTTTCAAAATTCTAATACAAACATTCAGTAAAAAATTGGTGTATTTACGATCATTTGTTTTAGAGTTACACCAAAAACCAAAATCGATTTTGTCGAAAACCTGTTTTGTGTGAAAATTCCCGTTTTCCTTAATTTTAATTTTGTTTTTCACGGTGCTTTTGAAAACTATAAGAAATTTTAAATTTAAATAAATGTCCACAGACGACCTTAAAACAAATTTCTCAAAAAATCTCAATAACCATACAATATAATAAGTAAAACCAAATCGACGCACTAGATTTTATTTGTATGCATACACGTAATATATTATCAAATTGAATATTTTTTTTTTCATTTCACAGTACATGTGGTTTTTTGATGATGTAAAAAAAACAGACGAAAAAGAGATGAGACTCCACGAAGCACTCGGCTTTTTGGAAACCTTTCTGAAATCTTCCGATTGGGTTGCAGGCGATTCAATGACTTTGGCCGATATATCTTTGGTAGCTTCTATTTCAACCTTTGAGGTATTTTCTTTTTGAATTTTTTTTTTACACATCATTATCATAACTTTGGCACACGTTTAATACACACTTTCGTATATTCTTCAGATTTTTGATGTTGATTTGAATAGATACGAAAAAGTCTCTAAATGGCTTCAAAGGTGCAAGACAAAAATTGTGGGATACGAAGATATCAATCAAGTTGGAATAGATCGATTCAAAGCCTTGGTAGACAAAAAATTAGCAAACACAAGTGCACAAAAGGAACTAGTTACCAAGGATGAAGTATTAACAGCGATTGAAGTACTAAGAAAAGCTGTAACAGCTAAGATCATAGATGAAGAATTCTCTGAATCAATAAAGAAAATAGGTACAGCCGTGTCGGTTAATTAGTCATTTAAAATAATTGTAATAACATCTACTAAACACTAAAATAAACTAAATTTAATTTAAATTATATTTATATGTATTTACTTTTTATTTGGACACTTAACGTAGTCCATTTATTACTATGTATTTAAAATAAAAGGTTTTCAAAAAATTCTAATCACCACTTATAGTGATGAAAATACTCTCGGAACAACGGGATCACTATAAGTGGCGACTAACTCTACTTATATTAAACGTACAACGATACGCAACGTGTGTAATGTACTTATTGAAGATATGAAATTCATTACAGAAACTTTAATACAGCTATGAAACAGAATCTCCAGTAATTGGAAAAATATTTAATTCGAAACCACGTGAGATCGTCGCCATTTAAATAATGTCCACGATTGCGCACTCGGTGTAGCTGTATTTCTTACAGTGTGCCTACCACGTGTTGTGTTCGTGTAAAATATCGTATTAATTATACGTTTACAATGATTAATGTTTGCGTCATGTTTTTCCGGTCAAGCGAATCATCGTCAACTTGCCAGCCCCCTCCCCTAAAAAATAATTTCGTGGTAGGTTTGTATTTTAGTGTAGTGTAAATGGTGGATCCTAGTAGCTGGTAAAGATTATATATTTTACCGATAAATCATTAAATTCAAAATGATTAATGACAATATGGTTTATATTTGGTTTGTATTTGGGTTTGTTTTGTGTGTACCTATGGTGGAGCCTAGTCATAGAGTAATATAATTATAATATAAAAGTAGTGTTCTTTTGTAATGTTGAAACCTTTGTGGACGAGCTTTTGCAGTTTAGCTCTACGAGAAATTAAAAATATTGTACCATTCATTTTTTTATGCAGCGTTATCGTGAATACCAAAATTGATACCCCAGTTTTTCTTGAGTGATAAGAATATTGTTTCATGTTTTTGATATTTGATCACTGCCATCTAGGGGTAAATTGCATATTCGATATACCTTTTATGAAAGTCTGATAATACAGTTTGAATAGGTAACGCCGCCACTATATGACTCTATGATCCTAGTAGATTGTAAAGGTTATATATTTGATTAATGTAATATCGCACTGATTAACTCATTAAATTCATCATGATTATAATGCTGGTTGATGGGTGCTGACTAATAAACTTCTAGGTTTTCAATAATAATTTAATGAGTATATTACATTACATTAATATAAAAATAAAAATGAGTGCAGCCATTATAAAAACGAATAATTTACGGTATTGTCTAGTAATAATTTCATTGTATCCTATCGTAACCAATTGAATTAGCTTTCTTTAATTTTTAAGAATATGACTAATCGTTAACTCGTTATTTTTCATCAACTTTATTCAAGTTTTCTCAATTCAAAATAAATAAAATCAGTTAATTCAAATTGTAAAGGTAAATTAAACGTATATTTCACTAATTTAACCTTTTTATATAATTAACAACAAATGTTATTGCTATTTATTGTAACGGTGTTGACTACGCACATAATATTTGTTCGTGAAATTGTTTCGATGGTGATTATGGTAGTTTGTTCTAAAATAAAAAAGGCATTATGCACATTTTTTATATATTTGTTTAAAACGAATAAAAATATGTCAGCTAAATGCTCCACGTCATACAATATATAATACACGTTTTAGATACGTAAACACTGGGCTCTAATGAATATAGTTGGAAAGAATTATTTGATTTCGTATATCGTTTGACTAAATCAACGAAATTATGTATTACGTTTGTACTTCAACTATTGTAAACATCTCGAGCCTCGGTAACACGAACTTGATACCTCTAAATTCTTGGTATCTCATACATTGTTGGATACGGAACCGCTCTGCACGTTTCGCGGATGCCGGTCGACCGTTATCGTCTTACCTCCTACCACGAGCACCCACGCTCCATGCAACACTTATCCCGCCGTTGTTGCGCGTTTATGTTATCGCCGTTGCGTGTTGTTGCCCGCCGTCCGTCGTTCGTTGCTGAGTTACTCATCCATCTTGGTTTTTGTCGTATCGGAGACGAATTGTGTTATGTGACCGCTTGTGCCGAAACCACCGCCCGGACGCATATTAACAAAACGTACATGATTTCGGCACCAGCATAATTCTCATTGGTCGGTTCAAATCGACTTGTTTTCCCGCGCTAATAGTTATCACATAGTTATATATCTGTTATTAACAAAATATAACAAAAACTTGCAATAATAGTTTTCAACTTTTAAGTTTCTTTCTTGCATATATTATTAATTGTATAACATATTAGGTAATTAAAATGATTAATTACAAACATCTTTCTACGTCATTTATTAATGAAATTGTAAGCTGAAAAAATGAGGAATATGAGATTCCATCTAATATAAAAGATTTTAATTCCTGCCAAGAATGGGTAGACGAGTTTTCAGAAAAAACAAAAACAAGTTGGGTGGTTAGAAATACTAAAAGGGAAGGACAACGTTTTGTCTGCAAGTAAGTGGATATTGGTAAAATATAACATGATGTAACGTTTTATGTCAAATTTGATTTTCTAATACTACCTACTACCTAGTACTTACCTATTTATCCTTGATTGTTGGATTGTGAATAAGTAATAAATAATAATATAATAATTTGTAATTGGCCCAGCCCTCCACATTAACATTTGACAACTACCACATATTTATAATTGTTTAGTAATGATTATTAATTTTCAATCAATATTACAGATTATTGTTTGGTAACTGCAAAGCAATTTTTATTTCACAAACTCAAGAAAATAATATGTTCATAAAATATAAATATAAAAACAAATTACACTATTAACATTTGATTCCATTATGATATAGGTATTGGATTCCCCATAAACTTAGACTTGCTTCCTGGAAAACTTATATTTTGTTGATAACAGATATATAACTATGTGATAACTATTAGCGCGGGAAAACAAGTCGATTTGAACCGACCAATGAGAATTATGCTGGTGCCGAAATCATGTACGTTTTGTTAATATGCCGCCCGGACAGTTTTGAGTTCCGTTTCGTGTCCCTTTGCACACACATCAATTGTGTTTTAAGGCCGCCTGCGCCAAAACCACCGTTTTCGTCCGTCCGTCGTTGTACACAGTGCGATCCGCCGTGGTCCCCACGTGTTTTCACGCCGTGTGACAGACGCCGCGGCAACGACGTCCATACGCTACGAGCCGCAAAATTACGCGGCCGTAGAACCTTTTTTGAGCCCGCGTCGTCCGAGTTCGACACAGTTGTCCACCATGCCGTTTCAGTACACGGTAAGTCCATGGGTTCATTGACCCGCCGGTCGACGTCGCTCTGGTCGACGTGCGGTGTATCGTCGCGATCCGGTTCCACCTCCGTCAGCTGATCGTCAAATTTAAAAATATTAATTAATTTAAAAATATAACTAACACCAAACGACAGTTTTTATCTAGGTACTAGTATAATATTTTAAAACTTGGTTTATCCATAGTTAAATTGTATGACAATTATTGAACATATTTTTAACCTTAAAATAAGATTCAAGTTAAGAAACTAATTAAGTTCGTGTTCTGAAATAGTTGGAAAAAAAATGTATATTTAACTAATCATTCGACATTTAAAAAATACATATTAAAATATATTAAAAGTTAAGAGAAATTTTTAAATTGGATAAAACAACAAACAATTTATTGATCACAGGATTGATTTTAGATAATGATATACCTCTTTCTTAGAACTACTAAGTCATATTTAGTTTTGTTCAATTGACGTTGATCAAAATTTCTCGTACTTATATGAAATACCTGTTTTTGTCAACAAAGATGACGTGTGAAATTCTTCCACACTTTTTAATTTACCATTTCCAGTCTTTAATATTATTAATATAATATCTTATAGATCGTTGTTTTTCTACATAATTTCTGTTTTTATTCAAATTTTAAATTTTACTCGTGGATTACATATAATTGTTATAAGGTCTGAGGGTGACCTACCGACTATTCTAGGCTATATTATATAATATATCGTATTGGGGTGTGGCGGTCTCACGCACCGGCCAAAATATTATTTCAACGTTCTATAATATTATAATTGAAAACAAAAAGAACGGAACATCTGTGCTAAAAACATGCACAACAACCACTGAACAAA
This sequence comes from Metopolophium dirhodum, assembly GCF_019925205.1. Lineage (NCBI taxonomy): Eukaryota > Metazoa > Arthropoda > Insecta > Hemiptera > Aphididae > Metopolophium > Metopolophium dirhodum. The sequence continues at coordinate 12,076,385 of NC_083568.1, forward strand.
CAGACGGCAGAAGGGCTTATAAAAGTCAGTGGTTCTCGCATTCTCTAATTACTGTTTGACACTAAAAGTAGTTATACTGCGTGGACACTGTTACACTGTCTTTTTTTTAAAAATGACTTCAACTTTATTTAGGTATAGGGTCGTCATATATATAGTACTATTTATCGGAATGACATTGATTCATAATTCGTCTCAAACAGGAGGTAATATAACTATTATTTATATAGTATAATATGTATTTAGTTTAAATCATTCATATTAGATAACTGTATAATGTATTTATATGTACCCTACTTACATTATACATTATGCTGATCTCTAGGACTGACAGGTTTTTACGATATAAATCAAATTTTTTTTTGTATGTGGTGGATGGTGTATTGGGGTTAAATGTTGCAATCACAATATTACAATATTAATGATCAATTAATATCTACGATGTATACTTACTATAGGTATGTATTACATTTTTTAATTTTACCATCTCAGGGATCCAACTCAGAACTCATAATTGTCAAAATGTTTGATTGTTTGGAATTAATAAATTTTACGTTTTGAAGTTTATTTTCTGAATTTACAATATTTATAAAAAAGAATCATACATAATATGCATATTATGTATTTTTATTAATTTGAAAGTTACGAGGCACCCTATATTAAATGTTCAATCTTTTAGAGCTAGTGAAATTTTTTTTATTATAGTTATATAAAAAAATAAATGATGCTATAAAACAAATAGATTAAAAAGTGTCAAAATATTTTGAATATTATCTCATATAAAACCATTATAAAATGATCATTTGGTAAAAATTCAAATTACCTATCTATAGTTAATTGTTACCTATTGTCTATGGGCTTACTACAAAATATCGAAAATCGTTGAAGGAGAAACTGTTATTTTATGGTTGAATATCCATCGTAACGGTTAGGTTAGGTAAATTTTTTTTTATTATTAGGTATAAGAAGACAAACATAAACTTCTCATTACTAAGTTCACAATTAAAATATGAAAAATACCTTTTCGACGTGTCATAGTATAATATATTATTGACTTTACAGTTTAAAATAGGTACCTTGATAAATGGGACAATTTGTATTAGAAAAAGTTTAAATCAGTTAAAAAAAAATATATATACCTATTATACATTTGTTTTGAGGATAATTTTACGGGAGACAACTGGCGGCACTAAAATTAAGGCTATCTTATTCTTAATAATATTTTTTGTAGGTAATTTACGCAAATATTCAAAATAACACTTAAACAGATAATATTTAACGTAAAATTATCGTTTTAATAATAAAACATATTGTAAAATCCAAAACGTTTTAACTACGGTATAAAATACGATAAACGCTATGGGCAGGATTCAGATTCAGAGGGAACATGACAGGGTGCAACTTTGGAGCAAAATGTGTCGAACTAATCATCGTTTTCAGGGTGAGTGACGGGGTTGATACAATTTTTGTATCGTTTAGCTGTTGTCAGAGGTGTTGTATAGGATAGGTTGGGTTTAGATTTGAACAAAATTTCTTCCAACTGTTTTTCTTTTCGTGTTTGAGTATACGAGTAGTATTAGCGCATGCGTTATGATATATAAGAAAGTCAGACATTGACCCAGAGCGTCGAAAATTTTTAAAAGTAATGTTCTATTTTTAACAGCTTCAGTGAAGGAAGGATTCTACCAGGGAGGGGAAGGTGGGTAAAAGTTGGTTTTTGATATTTTCTTTGGTATAGTGGATTCAGCAGACTGGCTTATGATACTGGTGAGGGTAGAATAGTTAAGCGGGTGTAAGGGATCAGTAAGAGAGGATATCGAGTTCTGGATTTGGAGAGAGAAACATGACCAGTTAGCCTTATAAAAGTTAAAGGGACTAGTATTGATTGGGACGTCATCAAGAATAAGGTAGGAAGACGTGGGGTGGGTGACATAATTGAAGTTGACTGTTAGAATAAAAGAATATGATCACTACCATGAGTACCATGAGGCTCACCAAGAGTTCGCCATGATAGATACCATATAAGATCAGGGGAACAAAATGATAAGTCAATAGCAGAATCAGTAGAGTCAGGACGACCGACGTGTGTAGAGCTGCCATCATTTAGTACCTATACAAAGTCCTAATGAGTTGATAGTATCATAAATATGGTTACCACGACGGGATGACGAACCAGAGCCTCAGACAGGGTGAAAAGCATTGAAATTTCCACCAAGTAATGTGTTATGGGAAGCCAGGTTGAATATGTCTTGCCACAAGTTGGTAGGAACGTTAGAACTTCTGGGGATGTAGCAGGACCAAACTTTTAAGGAAGAAGAAGAATCTGCCGAGAGAGTCTCAACACCTAGAATGTCATTATTATGAGTTACGTATCTGTTTCTAGTAGTGATGTCAATATAGATCAGTTTTGATTTTAGGGAATTGTGTATAACAATGGCTACGCTACCATACTCATCCGGTCGATCGAGTCTGTAGGTTTTGAACTGCGAAATTGTTAGGGAACGTGAAGGTAAAAGCCAAGTTTCAGAAAGAAGCACCACTGAGCATTTATTGTCAAGGAAGAGGTGTTGTAATGGTTGGGAGGCGAGTAGGGAGGCTCCTCACATTCCATTGGATTATGTTAGCGATTTTGTTGTGGTTGTAAAGTGTATGTTTTTTTGGACTAAACGCCATGGTAGTATTTATTTATTTAAATTTTTTGTTTTTTTTTGTTTTTTTTATAAACTTATATTAAAATATTAATTTTTTATGGATTGTGAAGCAATTTAAGCAGGGAAATTAGAATTTCGAATGTTAAGAAGAGAATTTAAGGATGATTCAATTAAGGCCTGAAGGGTAAAGGAGAAAAGGGAGAAAGTAGAGAAGGTGAACTTATAAAGGATTCAGATAATTTAAGAGACAAGGTGTGCACCCAGGATAAATCAGTTGGGTTACACACAGGAGTAAGATTTTGGTTTGATTGTAAGTTTAAATAACTACCGTTTGGGGAGGAATAGTTTGATTCCACTGGTAGTGGATTTTTTTTTTATTTGGTGGAGGCGGGGTTTGAATTTAGTTTTCCCAGAGTTAAAAAAATGATGATTTTCATGTAAGCTGGGGAAATTTTCTTCACGAAGGGAGGTGTTTGAGTTTAAAATTTCTGAAATAGGAGGCTGGCTATTTATAACATCAGAATATGAAAAAGCAGTAGTATAACAATTATTTTTCTTAAAAATGATGGCGTCTTTATAATAAATATTTTCGTTGGCAATAATTTTTTTTATTTCTTTTTGGGTAGACCATTCCTGGCAGCTGCGATCCGTGGCTAGATGAAGTTGCTTGCAGAAAAGACATACCGGGTCGGTGGCTTAAGAGTAGGGACAGGACTCAATCGAGTGCTTGGTTTCACCGCAATGGTTGCATCTAGGACTACTACGACAGTATTTTTGAGTATGTCTGAAACGTAGGCAGCGGTTGCATTGAACGGGGGACCGGATACTTGGCTTGACTTCGAAAATCATGTTGAAAACAGAGTAACCGATGGATTTTTGGGGCAACAAATTTTAGTTTAATAATACGAGTCTGCACGATATTTTCATCTTATTTGATGTTGATACGCTTGAATGCATCATTAGTAACAGGAGACTTGACACCTTCGAAAAACTCCGATTCCGAGATAGTGTTATCTAATTTAATCATCCCGTACGAAAAAATGAGCGTAGAAGGTATGCAAGCATTGTAATTATTTTTTTTTAAAATATTAGAATTTAGACAGAGGTTACCATTGTTGATTGTATCGAAAGTGATCTTAATTTTTTTAGAGCCCGCGGGCTTGATGTTTAGAATGCCCGTAAAATTCTTAGAGAAGAATTTAGCAGCTCTAATAGAATGCCAGTTTCCTAAATTTGTATTTTCATCGAAACTCTCAATTAAAACAATTACTGGCCAATATAGTCAGATGAAAAAGATTGTTGTAAACTATTGACATACTTATTATTATTAGGGGTATTATCGTATTTTGTTGTGGAGAGGCTCGCTCCGGTGTTATCTGTTGGATACGAGGAATCGGTATCGAACTCATTAGAGGTTAAACCTGGACGATTTATCGGTTTGCAGTGAGAAATTATTATAATCGAAAGCCGAACTAGATATGTCAGATACGTTTAATGATGGAGGATTGTCGACTATTTGTTGAAAACTTGATGAGACGGGGCTGGACGGATTTTTAAGTGGCTTACCGTTTTTACTGACTGTCTGAAATCTAGAACTTGTGGCAGAATTTTTGGCAACCGTGGACTTGAGTTTATTACATGCTTGATTCAGGCTGGCATGGTTTGCGCCGCCCAAAGCCGTCGGCATAATGGAAACTTAATTGACAACTGGATCGATATAGCAATAACGAATTAATTTTATCACACAACGACTGCGTGAGCACAGCTAATAAACACTATAATATTATAATATATAATGATAAACATAAAGTTGAATAACATGTTCATTTCAAATAACGTAAAATTAAATTATTTTTTTCAGGTGATGACAGAATTCAAAAGTAAATAACTTACATAGATATTGTACACGAGATTACTGATTTCGTTGATTTCCAACGATTTAGGTTTATTTAAAACGCGTCATAAATATTGTATACCCAACAGCTAGGGAGGGGTCGGAATCCCAATTTCTTACCGGAGCGTCTGGGAGTAGATGAGCATCAACCATCAGCTTTTTTTTCCTGATTGACAATGTGGAGGCTTTGTTACCCAACTTCCGTATAACCAGGTGGTATGGTTTCCCCCAGGGATCGTTAGTGACCCGTGAGCACAGGTCCAGCCAACTTTTTTCCTTAGTTTTCCAGATTTCTAGGCACAGACTCTTCCTCACCATCGTATACTCAATATTTACGCCGTGGCTACTTTTTGATCCATTTACCTCCTGAAGCTCGCTTGATAGCACCCTTATAAAGTTAGCAGCACAACTATGACAGACACATATGCAATACGCCCAACAAACTTGTTGGTAACTTGTTGGACATTGTTGGATTACCCCCAGACTTTGTTGGACTTTATTTCTGTTGGTAGAGCTATAGACACTTTTGTGCTGCCATCTATACTCCAACAGCACAACTTTACGTTAGCGAAATTTCACTCCTATAAAAAATGTCCAGCTTGATTTGTTGGACATAGTTGGATCACTCTGAAAATGTGTTGGACATTATTTTAGCCAGTAGAGATTTTCCAAAGTTGTGCTCCCAACAGCACAACTTTACGTTAGCGAAATTTCACCCTTATGAAAAATATCCAGCTTGATTTGTTAAAAGCTCTACCGGCTAAAATAATGTCCAACAAATTTTCAGAGTGATCCAACAATGTCCAACAAATCAAACTGGACATTTTTTATAAGGGTGAAATTTCGCTAACGTAAAGTTGTGCTGTTGGAGTATAGATGGCAGCACAAAAGTGTCTAAAGCTCTACCAACAGAAATAAAGTCAAACAAAGTCTTGGGGTAATCCAACAATGTCCAACAAGTTTGTTGGGTGTATTGCATATGTGTCTGTCATAGTTGTGCTGCTAACACCCTTTCTTGATAGCTCCGTTTGTGGGAGAAACCCGTAGCGCAACTCCGCACCTGTCTTTGAACTATCATTAGACTGGTCTCTTATTGTAAGGGCCTGGTATTCATGGAGGAATTGAGGCGCTGTAAGCTTTGGCCATTCCATCCGAGAGCACTGTGGCTCTTGTGACAGGATCACTGAGGTTTGAGAGAACCAGTGTGTTTGAAGTGATGAATTCTGAAAGAGCTCTCCCGTTCAGTAATGACCAGATGGATACAACAACGCTCCAGTAAAAGATGACGTATATGATAGAGGTGGCGTTTCCCCTTTCGTAGGTGGAAGCGTTGCTGGGTTGGCAATAAGGAATTCGTGGCTTGAGTTCCCATATACTGTTATTGGTTTTGAATCCCCAGATATTATTATTCACGTTAAAGTTACCAGCCAGGATTACGCCCCGTCAGGCTCAAAGACGGAGGAAATGGTGGAGGTCGTCAAAAACAATGTGGAGAGCCTTTAGCACTTTGTCTGCGATCGTCATAGCATCCATAAGGTCAAGGGTTTCGTATTTTAAGTACCTACCCAATATTCCATTACAAGTATATTGTTATAATGGTATGTTTTTTAATATTATTGCAGAGATGTGTTGTACTTGTACTACACTTCTGGCAGCGCACCATGCAGATCCGTTTTGTTGACTGCCAAGGCTTTGGGTTTGGAATTGAATTTGTTAACAGGATATATCGAGGTAAGTTTTCGAAACAGTTTATTAATATATTGTATTGTAAGTACTTACGCTGTATGGTTTTAATCATAATCGTTGATATTTTATAGCTATATCCTGAATACACTTTACCCACACTGATTCAAGATGATTTTGTTTTATGTGAGAGGTGAGTTTCAGTTATGATATTTATTAGATAACGATACGAGTTATAATTATTGAATGATATAATACATATAAAATCATATTTGGGGTACTGGTACACGTTACTTGAAATACAAAGATTTATGTACTATTTTTTATTGGTATATAATAATATAATTTGTTCACTTAAATAGCACGATAACTGTTATTATATAAACGTAAATTTTTCAATTGAGTGAGTGCATGTGTTGTATTAGTACGTCATTCCTGCCAGCATTCATGGGGAATCCATCATTTTGCCCGAGTTGTTGCCAGATTCAACCACGTAAGTCCGTCAGCAACCAGGTGCGTTGTGTGAGTGGCCACCCAGGCCGTCGGATTGCAGTGCTCACCGGGCTGGACCTTCACCTGCTGTAGATTTAAGCACTTTTAAGTTCACTCTAAGTTGTAATTGCGCCCTGTGGTCATTTCACCAGACCAATCGGACCACAGGGACCCCGGCCATTAAGGCGGTTGAAAGTGGGTCGTTTTTTCGAGCATTTAGACCAATAAGCAAAAGAAAAAAAACACACTTCTAGAAGTCCAATTTTCATTTTGAAAAAATGTTTGGATTTGTTTACTCCTTGTCTGTGTTATGTAGGAAATTAATTTTTAATTTTATGTTTTTTAGTAACAATAAAGTAAAAGTGAATTTTGGAAAAAAAAGAAAATTAATTTGGTACTATATTAATTAAACAATAGAAAAAATCGAAAATCCATTTCCTACATAACCTAGAAAACAGAATAATGAATTTAAATGTGTTTTCAAAATTAAAATCGGGCTTTTGGTACTGGGTGAATTTTTCTTCCGCTTTTTGGGACTTTCATAGCCACATAGGAGTTGAAACATTTTCAATTGCAAAATATAGTGACGTGTGACTGCGCGTAGGTACGCTATACCGATTTCCGAGAATCTTAGCCGCGACTATTATACGGGCGATAAGAAATCAATTACATAATATTATAATGATACACAGCTGCTAAATAAAATATTATTTAGTATATTATGCCATCGTGATTCAGTCCGTGCACTATTTGTACTCACTGCCAATTTTATTTTCTTGTGGTAAAAATGAGTAATTGGCGTTTTGGTAATAAAAAACGAGCTAAATTATTCATAAGACGAAAAAAGTTGAAACACAATTTGGCAAATTTACAAAAAAAAAATGAAGAAATTCAAGAACTCGGCAATGACGACAGCAATAACGTTTCAGAAATAAGCAATAATCAGTTAAAAAGTTGTTCAAAAATGCGATATTATAATTATTTTAAATCTCAGTGGTATTTTAGATTCTGAGCGAAGCGATGAATGTATTGATTTCACAATGATGTGTGTTTTTTTTTTTATTTTTTTTTTTATTTTTGTGTCTGTCATCACCTTTTAGGACAGTAAATGTGCTTGGATTTTCTTCAATAGTAACTTTTCTGATAGGAAAGTGAATCTAGTTGGTACTTTGTGGGGTCAAAACTAAAAATTTCCCAGTAGTTTTCACAAGCGACGTGAAAAACAAAAGAAAAATTAAGGAAAAAACGGGAATTTTTACGCAAAATCGGTTTTCGAGAAAATCGATTTTGGTTTTTGGTGTAACTCTAAAACAAATGACCGTAGAGACATGAAATTTTTACTGAATATTTATATTAGCATTTTCTATACACCATAAAATCTACAAAATATTTTGACTCTTTTTGAGCTGTTTACGGCCATTGTCAGTTTTCAATTTTTTTAGTTTTTTTTTCTATAAATATCAATAAAAATTTATCTGTTGAGTAAAAAAGCTTGAAAATTTAATAGAAGGCTCCTAGGTTATTGTTTCAAAGGCAGATGAAAAAAATTAAAAATCCTTAGTCACAGTTTTTATTTATAAGCATTTAAAGTTCAAATTTTGACAAAATACGGAAAAATCACGAAAAATAGTAAATTATTTTGAGTTGAGAATTCATAAAAATTTTTCTTTTTAAATCTAAGATTTGAAAATGTAATATAAGATTACTCATAAGTTTGTCTACCTTTATCAAAAAAAAAAAAATGTCTAGAAGAAACTTAAATTAAATTTTTATGAGCGTCTGAAATTTATATTTTTACAACATTTGATATTAACTCGATTTCTCATGTAACAATTTTCTTATTTTATTGTAATTAAAAAACGAATGACTGTAGATACATCTATAATTATTTATTTTGTTTTTACTAGACACTTGTTACGTTGATGTTTAATTTATTATTTAGGCGTCTATCATTGGGTATAGGATCAACAAAGTTCTTTTTATGGGCGTACGTAATAAACACTGTTCAGTTTGCCAAAATAATGAAAATAGTGAAAAAGAATCACCATTTCATCAGTGTTTTAAAAATTGGAATGGGACTTCTACTGCCATGGAATCCGATATAATTGTCGAGCGATTCTGTCAAAGTGTGACTATGCATAATTTAATATATGATAAATTAATTGGAGATGGAGATTCAAGTATAATGAAGAAGTTAACACTTTCTAAACCTTATGCAGATTACGACATAGATGTAAAAAAAATAGAATGTATGAACCATATTTTAAGAAACTATTGTAATAGAATTGTAGACATGTCAGCTCGTCGTAAAAGTTCTTCTGGAACTGTAGTCCCGGGGTTTTTAAGGAAAACATTAAAAGATAGAAGGCTTAAATTAAGGTATATTAAGAATATAATATATAATTATACATTTATGTAGCAATATAATATAATACAAGCAATTGTTTTTTTAAAGACTTACTGTTGTCAATATATAATTTATAATGATTATGTTTTTGATAAAACTATGAACTAGGTACATTATACTTTATGTAAGTACGATGTTGTATAATTTAGTTTTGTCAATACAATGCGCGGTGTGACGGTAATAAAATTATTGTTGAACTGTTTACTGATAAAACGAAATAATTACGCGTTCGGGGAACTAACGCACACCAATGATCAGTTATTACACACACACTCACACAGCAATCCCAATGAATATAACATATTGCCTATACTCAACCCCTAAAAAACGGTCCACTTTCAACCGCCTTAATAGTATGTGCATAGATTTATATATATTTATAGACTGTTGAAGTCTTATTTTTTATAATAATCTTGAAGACTTAATTTGTCCATTATTATGTTAATATAGTATTAATTGCAATTTTGGGAGTATTATGTATACATCACGGATTTAGAGTCTTATATTATATTGCTTTATGCATAATTGAAATCTGTGGAGATTTAGTGAAATTTATGGGATGGTTTATATTTATCACATAATAATATAATATAACTTTTAATGATACTTTTACTTGACTTAGGTATGATACGCATATATATTATATACAGCAGTTAAAATATTCATTTTTTTTGAAAACTGTAACCAAATAAATTCAAGTTAGTGATGTATTTATTTATTTAAAATATACAGACTGTGAGTCCGGACAACGATCAATCGATCTCGATCGTAATATTTTGATTAGGTTTATATATTATACATAAAACTATATAGGACCACTGACTAATAGTACTAATAGAATAATACTGAATAATAATTACAGGTTTTTAATGATCGACGTTACTGTTGCAGCCGTGCAATCATGGTGTACTTGGTTGAAATGTACGGAAAAGACGATAATACACTGTTCCCCAAGGACACGAAAAAGCGAGCGCTGATCAACCAAAGACTGCAGTATGACTTGGGCACCTTGTACCAGACTTTTATCGACCAATACGTGAGTATTCACATCATATTATAAAAACGAATTACTAACAGTCATTAATTTTTCATTGTTGTTTGACACGATGACTTCTTGTTCGGTGTTTTAATTTGGTTCATATAGAGTCACAGGCACATACCACCAAATCTTTCGCAGACGCACTGATGTGTCCTATTACGTCGTATCAATTATTAAATGTTTTACGCGATACCTATACAATTTAACGTCAACCAACTATCATTACCACTCATCATATTATCATTATGCGGTAAAATTCATAAGGGCTTGTCATAATAATATTATGACTATGATTCCAGGAAACTTTTAGTCAAATAAAAAAAAAAAATCAAGAATTAACCTGTATAGTAGGTTACAAGTGGGTTACTGTAATGGATGGCATTACATTTGAATTCAATGTTTTAATATCATTGTATATGAAAAACGGTTAGGTCAATTTTATTGACATTTATATTAAATAAAACTAAAAAAATTGGAAGCTGAAAATATACGTAAACAGTTCAAAACAAGTCAAAATAGTTTCAAAATTCTAATACAAACATTCAGTAAAAAATTGGTGTATTTACGTTCATTTGTTTTAGAGTTACACCAAAAACCAAAATCGATTTTGTCGAAAACCTGTTTTGTGTGAAAATTCCCGTTTTCCTTAATTTTAATTTTGTTTTTCACGGTGCTTTTGAAAACTATAAGAAATTTTTTAATTTAAATAAATGTCCACGGACGACCTTAAAACAAATTTCTCAAAAAATCTCAATAACCATACAATATAATAAGTACAACCAAATCGACGCACTAGATTTTATTTGTATGTATACACGTAATATATTATCAAATTGAATATTTTTTTTTTCATTTCACAGTACATGTGGTTTTTTGATGATGTAAAAAAAACCGACGAAAAAGAGATGAGACTCCACGAAGCACTCGGCTTTTTGGAAACCTTTCTGAAATCTTCCGATTGGGTTGCAGGCGATTCAATGACTTTGGCCGATATATCTTTGGTAGCTTCTATTTCAACCTTTGAGGTATTTTCTTTTTGAATTTTTTTTTACACATCATTATCATAACTTTGGCACACGTTTAACACACACTTTCGTATATTCTTCAGATTTTTGATGTTGATTTGAATAGATACGAAAAAGTCTCTAAATGGCTTCAAAGGTGCAAGACAAAAATTGTGGGATACGAAGATATCAATCAAGTTGGAATAGATCGATTCAAAGCCTTGGTAGACAAAAAATTAGCAAACACAAGTGCACAAAAGGAACTAGTTACCAAGGATGAAGTATTAACAGCGATTGAAGTACTAAGAAAAGCTGTAACAGCTAAGATCATAGATGAAGAATTCTCTGAATCAATAAAGAAAATAGGTACAGCCGTGTCGGTTAATTAGTCATTTAAAATAATTGTAATAACATCTACTAAACACTAAAATAAACTAAATTTAATTTAAATTATATTTATATGTATTTACTTTTTATTTGGACACTTAACGTAGTCCATTTATTACTATGTATTTAAAATAAAAGGTTTTCAAAAAATTCGAATCACCACTTATAGTGATGAAAATACTCTCGGAACAACGGGATCACTATAAGTGGCGACTAACTCTACTTATATTAAACGTACAACGATACGCAACGTGTGTAATGTACTTATTGAAGATATGAAATTCATTACAGAAACTTTAATACAGCTATGAAACAGAATCTCCAGTAATTGGAAAAATATTTAATTCGAAACCACGTGAGATCGTCGCCATTTAAATAATGTCCACGATTGCGCACTCGGTGTAGCTGTATTTCTTACAGTGTGCCTACCACGTGTTGTGTTCGTGTAAAATATCGTATTAATTATACGTTTACAATGATTAATGTTTGCGGCATGTTTTTCCGGTCAAGCGAATCATCGTCAACTTGCCAGCCCCCTCCCCTAAAAAATAATTTCGTGGTAGGTTTGTATTTTAGTGTAGTGTAAATGGTGGATCCTAGTAGCTGGTAAAGATTATATATTTTACCGATAAATCATTAAATTCAAAATGATTAATGACAATATGGTTTATATTTGGTTTGTATTTGGGTTTGTTTTGTGTGTACCTATGGTGGAGCCTAGTCATAGAGTAATATAATTATAATATAAAAGTAGTGTTCTTTTGTAATGTTGAATCCTTTGTGGACACGAGCTTTTGCAGTTTATCTCTACGAGACATTAAAAATATTGTACCATTCATTTTTTTATGCAGCGTTGTCGTGAATACCACAATTGATACCCCAGTTTTTCTTGAGTGATTAGAATGTTGTTATAATGTTTTTGATATTTGATCACTGCCATCTAGGGGTAAATTGCATATTCGATATACCTTTTATGAAAGTCTGATAATACAGTTTGAATAGGTAACGCCGCCACTATATGACTCTATGATCCTAGTAGTTTGTAAAGGTTATATTATATTTGATTAATGTAATATCGCACTGATTAACTCATTAAATTCATCATGATTATAATGCTGGTTGATGGGTGCTGAATAATAAACTTCTAGGTTTTCAATAATAATTTAATGAGTATATTACATTACATTGATATAAAAATAAAAATGAGTGCAGCCATTATAAAAACGAATAATTTACGGTATTGTCTAGTAATTATTTCAGTGTTTCTATATCGTAACCAATTGAATTAGCTTTCTTTAATTTTTAAGAATATGACTAATCGTTAACTCGTTATTTTTCATCAACTTTATTCAAGTTTTCTCAATTCAAAATAAATAAAATCAGTTAATTCAAATTGTAAAGGTAAATTAATCGTATATTTCATTAATTTAACTTTTTTATATAATTAACAACAAATGTTATTGCTATTTATTTTAACGGTGTTGACTGCGCACATAATATTTGTTCGTGAAATTGTTTGTGATGGTGATTATGGTAGTTTGTTCTAAAATAAAAAAGGCACATATGCACATTTTTTATATATTTGTTTAAAACGAATAAAAATATGTCTGCTAAATGCTCCACGTCATACAATATATAATACACGTTTTAGATACGTAAACACTGGGCCCTAAAGAATATAGCTGGAAAGAATTATTTGATTTCGTATATCGTTTGACTAAATCAACGAAATTATGTATTACGTTTGTACTTCAACTATTTTAAACATGAAATAAATATAAAAATAGTCAACTCTCGTGCCTCGGTAACACGAACTTAATACCTCTAAGTTATTGGTACCTATCTCATAAATCCCATACATTATTATACATGTTATCTGCTATCATTGATTTTTTATAACTTGACATTTATATTAACTATCTTGAATAATTTTTACCTACCAACCCAACTAACACTTACCTTAAAGTACGTACTTGGTGACCCTGGCTTAAGATTGTAAGAGATTATATTTTAAGTTTAAAAAAACCTAGGCTCGGCCCGGAATAAAATTCTAAGACTTAAAAAGCCCGGTCAAACCCTTTATTTTATTTTAAAGGCCCGGCCGGTCCAATATCACTACGGGCGGGTCTTTTTAAGCACCGGGTCGGCTGCACCGGCCCTTGCAGGTCTTTAATATATACCTAGTATGTAGGTATAAATATCTTGAATAATTTTTACCTACCAACCCAACTGACATTTTGGGGCGTTCCAATGTACCGTTTTAAGTGCGTACTTGGCATCACTAGCTTATGATTGTAAGAGGTTATATTTTCAGTTTTCTCAAAAAATGTCTTCACCGTTATTCAAGTATAAATGTAAAACGTCATACTTATAGTACTATGCACCGGAATGCCATTGATTTATAATTTGTCACAATGAGAAGATAACTATCACTTTTTATTTTTATTGTACCTAATAGGTATGTAATATAGTATGTAACTAAGTATGAATTTAGATTAATTGTTCATATTAGATAAATGTATGATGTTTATAAGATGAACAAAATACTGTTGACACTTCTTATAGTGTTGACTGGTTATAAGAATCAGATGCATAATAATTTAATTATTAACTCAGAAATTGTATACAATATCAATGATCTAATACGAAATAGATACGAATATTTACGATGTGTAATCGATATATAATTATGGATAATAATATATGAATACATTTTAATATTTAACCATTTCAGGGATCCAATCCAGAACGAAGATTGTTCAACTTTTTTAATTATTCTTTTCCCGCAGATAGGTGCAGCATTTTAAATAAAGAGGATAAAAATGTTTAGTTGTTATTGGTTTTAATTGTACGTATTCAAGTTTGTTTGTTTATATTTAATAATTTTTTAAAAATCCATTAACGGATAACTGGGCCTCACTGAGAACATTTTTTGTAGATGACCAAGGTTAACACCAATAATTGAAAATATTTATAACTCTTAATTTTATGTGCAAGATTAATATTATGACGAGCTAAAACCTAGATCTTGTGACTTAAAATATACAAAAATAACACAGATATGCCAACGATTTTGTTTTCGATTGTAATGTAGACTGTTAAACAAATGCATTTAAATAATATTTTGCCCGTGGATGGATTTTCACCGATGTCGGACCGCAGTACCCCAATATGATATATAATATAATATAGCTGAGACCAGTTAGTAGGAATTCCGCTGAAAGAGCTCGTAGTAACTTTATATAGCACGCGAGTAAAATTTAAAATTTGAATACTTTATATAGAACCTATTCTTCTTATTACATTTTGAAGTTTTCGACTGTACGAAATATTACTTTGCTTAGTGGAGTACGTATAGCATAATTTTTTTTATTTTTCAACACTTAAATAAAAAAATTTAAATCTGATGTAAGTACATTTTTTTGAAAAATTTAAAATAGCCAATTTGTAAATCTTGTTTTTAGAAAAATATTGATTGTAAAAACATTTATCTAAGTCATGTAGTTTATTTTTTAAAACTTTTTTAAATTTCATTATTGATAAATAAAGTTGATTCAGTTGTAAAAAAAAAAACAAATTCAAATAACATGATATTTTAACAAAATATTTATGAGAATTTTTAAGTAGGTAAGCACTTAATAAAATCCTAATTTTTTTTTAAAAAAGTTATTACTTTTCAAATGAATGAGTGTTATTTCAAATATGTTGACATTTTAAAAATTAATAAAAAATAAACCACTTGACTTAGATAAATGTTTTTAAAATCCAAAGTTATCTAAAAACAATATTTACAAATTGACTATTTTGAATTTATTAAAAAAAAATTTAGATCAGATTTAAAATTTTTATTTTCAGTATATGAAAATAAAAATAAAAATATTATATTATACATGTAACGCAAACGTGACTTAATTAAATTTATTATATAAAAATAAAATAAAAATATTGATTAATTAGAACAAAAGTTTTTTACCTTTTTTAACCTAACCTTGTCAAGTCTATTGTTCACACTCTATTATATTAAAACTATTAAAATCTTTCGTTCAATCATGCAACAACTACTAATGAATTGTTGATTTATTTTACATTTAAGTTCTCAATTGTCTTCATGTTAAACTTACACAAAAGATATACATTTTAAAATTCTGTATAATAGCCATCTCTCCACATAATAATTTGCTAATACTTTATAAACTTATGATTTTATATTATAAATATTTAAAAATTGTTGACAAGTCTAGTATAAATAATATAATGCACTAAATATTTCAGACACTAATTTTTCAACCAAAATCGACGATTGGATAATACCTATCTATGAGGCTTAAGAGACGATGGCCATAAATAGTTTATATATATTATCTACTTTTCATGTAAACCAACTCACGAATAGAAATGTAATTTAAATTTTTATGAATTTTTACTTTCAATAGTTTCGTTTTTTTTAAGTGGTATTGTATAATTTTATTCTATTTTTTTGTAATTTACGAATTCGTATTTGTTAAAAGCAATGTTCTGTGATTTAAGTTGTTGACCCCCCAAAAAAAAACAAATAAAAAGCACATATGCATGGCATATTTTATGTAAGGCTTGCTAAGAAAATATCATTATTTAACATGTTTTGTTTAAATCGAATAAATATGCACCTGTTAAAAGTTCCACGTCATACAATATAATACACCATACACGAGTGTGCTTTATGGTAAACGAACACGTAGGTGATTATTCTTATACAAATAAGTAAAAACTAAGTATTTGTGACCTGTTCTATAGAATAAATTATATTCCTATAATATATACTACTTATACTTTATACAGCGTAGATATAAAAGTATAATACATTATTAATCAATGTGTTTATTGATAATTTTTACTTCAAAATAATCAAAACATATTAGAAAAACGGCTTTTATTTCTGGTTGTACCAATGGTTATGCTCTCTTAAGCAGTGTTGGAAATATATAACTAATAATTTATCTAGTTAAAGATAACAGTATTACATTTTATCTACATAAAGATAAATATAGTTATACATAATGGTATCAAGAGAAAGATAAAACCGGCCAGTTCGAGTCGGACTCGCACACGAACGGTTCCGTACCAACATCAGCTATCAACATGTTGGCAACACTGCTTATATTATATATTCTAGAAATGTTAGTATTTTTTGTTATAGTGGTAACGGAAATACATAATCTGTAAAAATTTCAACTTTCTAACTTTCATGGTTCATGAGATACAGCCTGGTGACAGACGGACGGACGGGCAGCGGAGCCTTAATAATAGGGTCCCGTTTTACAGTACGGAACCATAAAAATGAATAGGTTTTTATCTAGATAAATATCAGATACTTTCATGTTTAATTTTGCAAATACTTAGTGATGTAGGTATTAATTTTAAGAAAAAACATAATTTAAAATATATTGAAAATAAAATAGTTTTTTTTTTAAAATATTTATAAAAGTCCTTAATAATAATACAAAAAAGCTGCCTATTAGCCAACATTTGAAAAAAAAAATAAAAATACAAATCATGTGTTATCTGAATATAAAATCATTTCAAAAGTTCTATATTTTAACCCATTACGCATAGGTTTTAAAACTTGTGTTGCCTTGCTAAAACAACCTCTCTAAATTTTATTTTAGGAACACCTCTTTAATAATGAGATAATGGTTCAAAATGTCTAATTCTTTTTTTTTGAACTTAAGATATTGGTTGTAAATTTGCATTATCGAAAGTTTTTGTCACTGAACCAGTGGTTATTAAAATCAATTTTATTTGTTGTACAGATGTTGCTATAAAATAAAAGTTTGTTTTCCGTGTAATAGGTATACAATATACAGAAAATTATGTAGATATAAATATTTTTAACTTTCAAATTTGAGAGGAAATATGGGTGGGACTTAAAGGGCTAAGCCTCCTGAAACATTTCAATAGGGTGCTCCCCAACTGCAGGCCAAACATTTCCTAAATCTGTTTTAAGCTTATGCAATATTATCATAGTAGGACTTCAGCTCCAAAAAGTATTTTTTCTATACATTTCGATAAACATATTTCCGTATGGTCGAAAACTTACAAATGTAATACAAGGTTCCATTTTTAGGTTCAATCCGTTTCAAATTTAAAAATATTAATTAATTTAAAAATATAACTAACACCAAACGACAGTTTTTATCTAGGTACTAGTATAATATTTTAAAACTTGGTTTATCCATAGTTAAATTGTATGACAATTATTGAACATATTTTTAACCTTAAAATAAGATTCAAGTTAAGAAACTAATTAAGTTCGTGTTCTGAAATAGTTGGAAAAAAAATGTATATTTAACTAATCATTCGACATTTAAAAAATACATATTAAAATATATTAAAAGTTAAGAGAAATTTTTAAATTGGATAAAACAACAAACAATTTATTGATCAAAGGATTGATTTTAGATAATGATATACCTCTTTCTTAGAACTACTAAGTCATATTTAGTTTTGTTCAATTGACGTTGATCAAAATTTCTCGTACTTATATGAAATACCTGTTTTTGTCAACAAAGATGACGTGTGAAATTCTTCCACACTTTTTAATTTACCATTTCCAGTCTTTAATATTATTGATATAATATCTTATAGATCGTTGTTTTTCTACATAATTTCTGTTTTTATTCAAATTTTAAATTTTACTCGTGGATTACATATAATTGTTATAAGGTCTGAGGGTGACCTACCGACTATTCTAGGCTATATTATATAATATATCGTATTGGGGTGTGGCGATCGGTGAATATTTACCCACCAGCCAAAATATTATTTCAACGTCCTATATTATAATCGAAAACAAAAATAACGGAACATCTGTGCTAAAAACATGCACAACAACCACTGAACAAACAGATAGCAGAAGGGCTTATAAAAGTCAGTGGTTCTCGCATTCTCTAATTATTGTTTGTCGCTAAAAATCGCAAGAAGTTTTACTGCGAGGACACTTTAACACTGTCTTTTTTTCAAAATGACTTCAACTTTATTAAAGTATAAGGTCGTCATACTTATAGTACTATTTATCGGAATGACATTGATTCATAATTCGTCTCAAACAGGAGGTAATATAATTTTTATTTATATAGTATAATACAAGGCTTGAAACCGTTATTAATTTAATTTAATTTTTTTTGGATACTGGTTACCAGTTTTATACCTGTTGTTAGCGGTAACCAATTACCGGTACTATATTCAAAATTACAGGTTACCGTTCAGTGATAACCGCTTCAAAAAAAAGTCGGCTACTAGTAACCGATTAAATACCGGTTTTCGAAAAAAAAATTGTACTACACCTTTGTACCCGTATACTTAATACAATATTGTTGTTGTTATAAGAATCAAGCTATTTTTAGATTTCCCACTACAATATACTATGAGGGAGACCGGGACTATCGACTATCGAGTACTGTCATTACCAACCAACGATATCTTATGTTATAGGTAGGTAGGAAATAGAAATGTAGAATACCAATTATTTGAATTATTATTACAAGAATTTAGACTATGCAAAAAAAAACGTAGATATAATAGTAGGATTTAAGAATATTTTCAAGAAGTTATTATTTATTAAACCATTAGTAGCTACGAATTTATAATCATTTATGTAGCGAAAATAAATTAAACATATTATTATTATAGTTCATACAATCATACGTAGTCAGTATTTATAAATACCGGTAATCGGTTTTTAACTGGTTAAAGCATATTACGTTATTATAACGTTTTATGTTAGCTGAAAAATTGTCACGGTAACCGATAACCGGGAGTACAAATAGGTTTATAATAACGGTAACTGATTATAGGTTCCCCAAAATTCCGGGAAATTACCGGTTTTCGGTAAAAACCGGTAACCCGTTTCAAGCCCTGGTATAATATGTATTTAGTTTAGATCATTCATATTAGATAACTGTATAATGTATTTATACATGTACCCTACTTACATTATACATAATACAGATCACAATGCTAGGATTGACAGGTTTTTACGATAAAAATCAAATTATTTTTTGTATGTGGTGGATGGTGTGTTGGGGTTCAATGTTACAATAGCAATATTGAAAATGATGAAAATGTTTGATTGTTTGGAATTAATAAATTGTACGTTTTGAAGTTTATTTTCTGAATTTATAATACTTATAAAAACGAATCATACATAATATGCATATTATGTATTTTTATTAATTTGAAAATTACGAGGCACCTCATATTAAATGTTCAATCTTTTAGAGCTAGTGAAATTTTTTTATTATAGTTATATAAAAAAATAAATGATGCTATAATACAAATAGATTAAAAAGTGTCAAAATGTTTTGAACATTATCTCATATACAACCATTATAAAATGATCATTTGGTAAAAATTCAAATTACCTATCTATAGTTAGTTGTTACCTATTGTCTATCGACCTACTTCAAAATATCGAAAATCGTTGAAGGAGAAACTGTTATCTTATGGTTGAATATCCATCGTAACGATTTGAATTTTAAACGCTCATAGAAACTGTATGTGACTTCCGGTAAATTGTTCTTTATTATTAGGTATAGGAAGACAAACATATAATCTTCTCATCACTAAGTTCACAATTAAAATATGAAAAATACGTTTTCGACGTAGGTACCATAGTTTATATTTTTGACTTAACAATTTAAAATAGGTACCTAAATAAATAAGAAAATTCGTATTAGAAAAAGCTTTAGTCAGTTAAAAAAAATATATACATTTGTTTTGTAGATAATTTTACGGGAGATCGACTGTTGGCACTAAAATTAAGCCTATCTTATTCTTAATAATATTATTTATTCGTAATTTACGCAATTATTCAAAATAACACTAAAACGGATGATTTTTAACGTAAAATTATCGGTTAAATAATAAGACATATTGTAAAATCCAAAACGTTTTAACTACGGTATAACATACGATAAACGAAAATTAATGTCTATAACGTATGAATTCTAAGTACTAATAACACCGTATTATAATATATAATGATAAACACAAAGTTGAATAACATGTTCATTTCAAATAACGTAAAATTAAATTATTTTTTTCAGGTGATGACAGAGTTAAAAAGTAAATAACTTACATAAATATTGTAGACGAGATTAATGATTTCATTGATTTCCAATGATTTAGGTTTATTTAAAACGCGTCATAAATATTGTATACCCAACAGCTAGGGAGGGTTCGGAATCTCAATTTGTTACCGGAGCGTGTGGGGGTAGATGAGCATCAACCATCAAATTTTTTTCCCTGATTAACGATGTGGAGGCTTTGTTACCCAGCTTGCTAGGCACAGACTCCTCCTTACCATCGCATACGCAATATGTACGCCGATGCATCACTCTGGAAGATGAGTCTTGGAGCGGACTTAGCACATAATCCACCCAACAGGAATTCTCGTTATCAATGAGGTAGTGAGTTTTGATATCTTTGATGACGCAATCTGTTTTCGAAGTCAGTAGGCCAGATCTGCACTTCTCCTATCGTATGGTGCTCAGATTTGGTGCGGCGTCATTCTGATCGGGGATAACAATGTGGAGAGCCTCTAGCACTTCGCCTGTGATGGACACAGCATCTATACTCCGGCCCACAAGAGTCCATACGTAAACTGCGCATCCATACTGACATCGCGTACGTCAGCCGGCCGAATTTTCTCCAACCATATTGCCATTCCCACCACTCAGTAACGTGAATACAGTGGCTCATAAAAATACGGCTAATTAATTGCGTTTTGAAGGTGTTATATGATTTTCCATATTGAATAAAAAAAAACCTCGTAAAAAAATACGTTATAAACTTATAACGTAAATGACACAGAATACCAGTTATAAAAACGAATTAACATAAAGTCGAATTTCGTAAACGTGTTTAGTGTTTACTGCTGTCGCTACGTATGCCGGCTGGCTTCCGATCGGAATGATTCGGCGTATAGAAGGGGAACTGATGCGCAGCGATGGACGTGTTTTTACGTATGGACTCTTGTGGTCCGTAGTATATGTAGGATTATAGATGATTGCGATAGACCACCCGATAGATTGAACTTGTTGTGATTGTATCTACCGAAAAGATTGAAGGAGTCGCGGTTATGCAACAAAATTTGCATGCACGATTAACGTTTCAGAAACGACAGTATATGACAACGCCTACTTCCAAGATATAGGCAATTCAACACACAGCCCAACGATGTGGCGGTTGGTAGCAATGACGCGACGATGGACAACAAGGAATCGAAACGCCCCGAAAACGCGTGGATGGAAGGATACAAGTTATACAATAGGAAAGAGGATTATGCAGCTTAAGTTTATGGAGGGGGTCTCTCTGTGATCGGATCGGTATGGTGCAATGACCACAGAGCTTACAACAATTGGATATAATCTTACAACTAACTTATCCTACGGATTACGGAAGTATGTCCAGTTGTCACGATATCCATTGAACAATCCAGAGTGTCCACGCCTCAGTGAATGAGGTGGAGGTATATATGGTTGGCCGATCCACAGCGTATTGCAACTAGACGACCTTGGCGGCCATTCACACAACGCACAATAGTTGCTGGTGGACTTACGCTAATGAAGAATGATGCCAATAATGACGCAGATGATATTGCAATGATCACCGTACGCTCAATTCTTATTGAATATAGTCAGTCCGGACTATCTAACAGAGATGATAGCTATTATAAACGGAAACAAATAAATAAGTACTCACCGAATTGTAAACGATATAATATGATTTATTGGTAGTCGTTGTATAAATGATCTGCAGAATTAGTATCCGTTAAACCAGAGAAAATTACAACGATTATTAGGCGATCTTACTGATGACGACAATGATAATAAAATACGAACGAAACTTGGGAGATGCCTTAATAGCGAGCGTCTCCAGTATACACACCACAGCAATATGACAGAAGTATATTACGAACTATTTTTGGTTATGTTGACACAACGTAAAGAGAACAAAATAAAAAATATATAAACTATGGCTGTGTTTACATTGATTTAGCAAAGACATTATGAATACGTTTATAATTATTATAATACAAGTATATTGTCATAATAGTATATTTTTTAATATTATTGTAGAGGTATGTTGAACTTGTTCTACACTCCTGGCAGCCCACCATGCAGATCCGTTATGCTGACTGCCGAGGCTTTGGGCTTGGAAATTAATTTGATACCTATGGATCTCTTCAAAGATGATCACAAGAAATCAGGATTTGTCGAGGTAAGTTTTCGAAAAAAAGTTTATTATTATATTGTATTGTAAGTACCTACGCTGTACGGTGTTAATCATAATCGTTGTTATTTTATAGCTAAATCCTCAACACACTTTACCTACACTGGTTTACGATGATTTTGTTTTATGGGAGAGGTGAGGTTAAGTTATGATATTTATTAGATGACTATATGAGTTATAATTATTGAATGATATAATACATATAAAATCATATTTGGTAAACGTTTCTTGAAATACAAAGTTATTCCGCCTAGTGATAAGATAATTTAAGTTTCACGAAACGATTTATGGATTATTAATTATTATTGGTATATAATAATATATTTTGTTCACTTAAATAGCACGATAACTGTTATTATATAAACGTGAATGTTTCGATCGAGTGAGTGCATGTTGTATTAGTACGTCATTCCTGCCAGCCTTCGTGGGGAATTCATCACTTTGCCCGAGTTGGTGCCAGATTCAACCACGTAAGTCCGCTAGCAACCCGATGCGTTGTGTGAGTGGCCACCCCAGGCCGTCGGACTGCAGTGCTCACCGGACCTTCATCTCCCGTAGATTTAAGCACTTTTAAGTTCACCCTAAGTTGTAATTGCGCCCTGTGGTCTTTTCACCAGACCGATCAGACCACAGGGATCGCGGCCCCATACTTAAACTGCACCGTCCTTTATCCATTTGTACCACTTTTCTCCCATGCGTTCCTCGTTTGTTTTCTGCCACCGCCGCGTGGATTCATCGGGGCACATTAAGTAGTCTATGTACCGGAAATCTAGGGGGACCCCGAAAAATCCATGGTCGACCAACGTCGAGTGGTCCTTTACCGAACACCCTCGATTATCAAACAATAGCTTTTATTATATTAACGTAAATACCTACTAAATAATTTTAATCTGTAGCCAATAGGCTATAATATTTATTATCTAATACTGTTTTTAAATACAATAAATTATGATAAATAATATTTATTGTACGAATTATATACTTTATAGTATGTGCATAGATTTATCTACATTTATAGATTGTTGAAGTCTTATTTTAGATTCTGAGCGAAGCGATGAATGTATTGATTTTACAATGATGTGTTTTTTATTTTTTTTGTTTTATTTTTTATTTTTGTGTCTGTCATCACCTTTTAGGACAGTAAAAGTGCTTGGATTTTCTTCAATAGTAACTTTTCTGATAGGAAAGTGAATCTAATTGTTACTTTGTGGGGTCAAAAGTAAAAATTTCCCAGTAGTTTTCACAAGCGACGTGAAAAACAAAAGAAAAATTAAGGAAAGACGGGAATTTTTACGCAAAATTTGTTTTCGAGAAAATCAATTTTGGTTTTTGGTGTAACTCTAAAACAAATGACCGTAGGGACATGAAATTTTGACTGAATGTTTATATTAGCATTTTCTATACACCATAAAATTTATAAAATATTTTGACTATTTTTGAGCTGTTTACGAACATTGTCAGTTTTCAATTTTTTTAGTTTTTTTTTCTATAAATATCAATAAATTTTTATTTGTTGGGTAAAAAAGCGTGAAAATTTAATATAAGGCTCCTGATATATCGTTCTAATAGCAGTTGAAAAATATTAAAAATACATAGGCACAATTTTTTTTTATAAGCATTTAAAGTTTAAATTTTGACAACATTTATCAAATTTATAATTTATTAATTATATTGTGGTTAAAAAATATGTATAAAATGTTTAACTTTTATGGCTAAAGATTGAAAATTTAAAACAAGGCTCCACGTAAATAGGTTATATATAAATTACTTTATTCACAATAATATCATCAAATATACTTGGTAAAATCATAGGCTGACTGACCGTTTTCGCTCAGAATCGTTTTTCTTATACAATGATATTATATCATTGAATTCAAATTTAACACCATCCATTACAGTGACCCACTTGTAACCTACTGTACAGCGAAGCGACATCCACTTATCCACCTTTTTAAAGTTGTTTAGGCCTTTTTTATAATAAACTTGAAGACTTCATTTGTCCATTATTATGTTAATTTGGTATTAATTTCAATTTTGGGAGTATTATATTGTATACATCACGGATTTAGAGTCTTATATTATATTGCTTTATGCATAGTGGAAATCTGTGGAGATTTAGTTAAATTTATGGGATAGTTTATGTTTATCACATAATATAACTTTTAATGATACTTTAACTTGACTTAGGTATGATACGCATATATATTATATACAGCAGTTAAAATATTCATTTTTTTTGAAAACTGTAACCAAATAAATTCAAGTTAGTGATATAAATATACAGACCGTGAGTCCGGACAACGATCAATCGATCTCGATCGTAATATTTTGATTAGGTTTATATATTATACATAAAACTATATAGGACCACTGACTGTTAGTACTAATAGAATAATACTGAACAATAATTACACGTTTTTAATAATCGACGTTTCTGTTGCAGCCGTGCAATCATGGTGTACTTGGTTGAAACGTACGGAAAAGACGATAATACACTGTTCCCCAAGGACACGAAAAAGCAAGCGCTGATCAACCAAAGACTGCAGTATGACTTGGGCACCTTGTACCCGACTTTTATCGACCAATACGTGAGTATTTACATCATATTATAACAACGAATTACTAACGGTCATTAATTTTTCGTTGTTGTTTGAAACGATGACTTCTTGTTCGGTGTTTTAATTTGGTACCTATACCGTCGCATGCGCATACCACCAATTCTTTTGCAGGCGCACTCATGTGCCTTATTACGTCGTATTGAAAATCAAAACTAGTCATAATGTTTTAAAATTTTATAAATTATAGAAAATGATAAAATAAAAATATCGTGTGAATTTCAAGTATCTACAAATATTTGTGTATAAATTACAACAAAACATGAAAAATCGAGTGAATATCCAATTAATAATATAATTTGACTTTCTGGTAGACATTTTTTGTTGATAAAATTAGACAAACCTATGAGGATCTTTGTATGACATTTTTAAATCTGAGGTTTAAAAGTAAAATTTTTTATGAATTTCTAACTGAAAAAAATTCGAAACTGAAAATATACATAAACAGTTCAAAATAAGTTAAAATTATATTATGGTATATAGGTAATGCTAATAAAAACATTTAGTAAAAATTTATGATTATTTGTTTTAGAGAAAATCTATTTTGCGTAAACATTTCCGCTTTTCCTTAATTTTTATTTTATTTTACCCGTTGCTTCTGAAAAATATTAAAAATTTAAATAAATTTCTTAAAAACCACACATAATAAGAACAATTGAATACGTTATCGACGCACTAATTTTTATTTGTATGCATACACGTAATATATTTATAAAATTGCGAATTAAAGTTGAAGATTTCGTTTCATTTCACAGTACATGTGGCTTTTTGGTTATGCAAAAAAAACCGACGAAAAAGAGAATAGACTCCACGATGCACTCGAGTTTTTGGAAACCTTTCTGAAATCTTCCGATTGGGTAGCTGGCGATTCCATGACTTTGGCCGATATATCTTTGGTAGCTACTATTTCAACATTTGAGGTATTTTCATTTTGAATTTTTTTTACACGTCATTATTATAACTTTGACACACGTTTAACATAAACTTTCGTATTTTCTTCAGGTTTCTGGTGTTGACTTGAATAGACACGAAAAAGTCTCTAAATGGCTTCAAAGGTGCAAGACTAAAATTGTGGGATACAAAGATATCAATCAAGTTGGAGTAGATCGATTCAAAGCCTTGATAGACGATAAATTAGCTAACACAGTTGCACAAATGGAAGAAGTTACCAAGGATGATGTATTTGCAGCGATTGAGGTATTAAAAAAAGCTGTAACAGCTAAGATCATAGATGAAGAATTCTCTGATTCAATACAGAAAATAAATACAGCCGTATCGGTCTATTAGTCATTTAAAATTGTAACAATAACTGCTAAACACTAATAATAATATAATGAGTATATTACACTACATTAATTTGAAAAATAAAAATTAGTGCAGCCACTATGATAGTTTTTTTTTACACCACCTGAATCAGTGGCGTATTTACGTGGTGGGGGGATGAAGGGGATCAATGCCCCCATGAGTTGTTTATAATATGCACAATTTTTCGGTGTCCTAACTTAAGGTATCTAGCTTTAAAAGTGGGGCTATTGGATAAAATCATATCTCCTCCCCCCCCCCCCCCCCCCCCCCCGATTAAAACCTAAATACGCTGCTCTATCTGATTACAATGACAAGTGATATTATTATTATTATTATACTATACAGTTTAGATTATGTTACGTCTTTACCTGGCGTTGGTTTAAAAGGTAGAAACAGATGAACAAAAGAAGAATTACATAAGTTGATAATGTGCTTTACCCATGACTGCAAGTGAATACTTTTATTGAACAGCTCTCTGATGCGATGTTAGGTGTGTACACTCTTATCACATTACCTTATTGATAATATATTATAATAAAATTTCTTAGATTATGCTACAGATTATGATTGTAATGACAAATCCATCAGTCCTCAAGTAATGATTTTTTTTGTTATATAAATGCAAACACATTTACGGATGACGGTGTATAGTGTAAAAGGGCTCGAAATATTTAAAACCTAGTTCTCCACGTCTTCTATAGTATAACAAATACTGGAAATTCAACAAATCCAAAGAATTAAATGTGGGCTTTTTTAAAATATCGTCTTAATTATTCAACGATTAATATTTGCATTGTGTTATTCCGGTTTAGCGAATCGTCGTTATTATATTTAATGATGTACATAATTACGTATAGTTTTTAAGCATTGGACACTGCTCGCAGACAGTGGCGCAAATGTCCGGTTGCTGGGAGGGGCTTGGGGGCAATTACCCACTCCCAATACTAAAAAAAATTATTTTGTGGTAGATTTGTTCTGTGTTTACTTATAGTGGCTTCTAGTCATAGAGTAATATAGAGTTGGCGTTCTGTTGTATAACGTTGAAGCCAGTGGTGGGCAAATAACTCTTGAAATTCTATAATTGAATAAATACTTGAAGTAGGATAAATATATGCGGAAAGAGGTGGTAGTAGTCTTTTGGTAAAATAGGTGTATATTAAATCCGATATAATGAGACGTAATATACGATGAATGCGCGGGCTTGATGACCCGTTTCAATGGGTGAAAGGACGCAGCTGGTGAGACCGGTTGCTTGTGTCCTTCGGAGAAATGACAGTTCAATGACCCTTGCTACGATTTTACACTCGAAAATAAATTAGAGTAGGTAGGTCATTTGTATTAGTTAAAGAGGGACTAAGGACATTTGTGAGTGTGTGTGTTTACGTTCCTGGAAGTTGTATAAAATTACGTTATTAAATTGCTCTTTTTTAGAAATGTCCGCTAAAAGCCCCTCGTTATACAATTTTATACACATCTCATACACTTGCACACTGCCACACTGCAGGGCTCTAAGGAATATAGTTGGAAAAAATATTATTTGATTTCGTACATCGTATAACTAGACCAAAGAAATTACTTTACGTTTGTCCGTCGACTATTGTAAACATGAAATAAATATAAAATAGTCGACTCTCGAGCCTCAGTAACTCGAACTGGATAGTTAGAGCTCTGCACGGTCTGATCTAGACTATACTAAGCAGTAGAATAAAAATCGTCACTTGGTATCAGTAATATTTTTAAATGGAACCTTGTATTACATTTTAAGTTTTTGACCACACGAAAATATTATTATTGAAATGTATAGAAAAAAATACTGGATTATTATATTTTATAAAAAAAAATACCTTGATTGGTTTTTTATGAGGTTAACGGGAAGATGGTTCTAAATAGTTTATATTTAATATTTACTTTTCATGTAGTCTAACTCAATAGTAGAAATGGAATTAAAGTTGTTATGAATTTTAACTTTTAACAGTTTAGGTTTTTGTCGTAGTTTGTTCAATATTTATAATGATTTTGTATTTCGTGTATCCTTTTGTATTTGTAAAAAGCCATATTTTCTGATTTAAGTTTGTGACCCAAAAATCAAAAAGGGCACATTTCCATAATTGTTTTCATGTAAAAGCTTTATAAGAGAATATGTTTATTGAACATGGTTTGCTTAAATAGAATAAATAATATGTACCTGTGAAAAGTTCCACATCTTACAATATAATACACGTGAACACTGGCCTCTTAGGAATTCAGTTAGAAAGAATATTATTTGATTCCCTATATCGTATAACTAATCCAATGAAATTACGTTACTTTTGTCCGTAAACTACTGTAAACATGAAATAAATGTAAAATAGTCGACTCTCGAGTCTTGATAACTCGAATTTCATACCTCTAAATTCTGGATATCTCAAACGCGTCTAATTTTTCTTTTAAATCCATGACATCTATAATTGGTTTTCGATAACTTGACATTTATATTAACTCAAATTTGCACTACCTTTCGACTACTTGAAATTCGAATATCCGAAGTCGGTTGATTTCTATTAAACTATTTAGAATAATTATAATAATAGTAGTAGTAATTGTAGTTGTAGAAGTATTTTTGTATTGGAATGCTTATAAAAGTAACGCTCGTCTGACTTAAGGCTATATCTCAATAATAATGATTAGGTGCAATGAAATAATTTAATCGTCCGTCAGAATGACAGTTTCACTCACAATAGTTATACATTTTATAGACATAAATTATTATAAAAAATAACTAACCTTAATTAAATAACTAATTTTAATCCATGCTGTATATTAATTCGTGGTTTTTATATATTTCTAGCTTATCCTGCGCACTTCGTCGCACATTTAAAATTAAAACTGTTACGAAACACACCAAAAACATACGAAATGTTATGATATAATATTTATTAATTATATTATATTCCGACAGCAATTATAGTAACCATTTTAAATCAATGGCGACCAATAATTATTATTATACATTATAATAGCTTTAAAACCCATGGCAACCATTTATAAACAAAAATTTCCATCGGAAATCTCAAAATCCTTATTTGAGCATCTCCCGGGGTTGGTCCTCTCCCTTTTTAAATTAGCCTATCATCTGCCCAAAGGTCTAATCTATCTCTGTACTAAATTTCACCAACATTGGTCCGGCCGTTTAGGAATGCATAAAGGACATACCTACACACAGACAGAAAGACAATCATTCATTTTTATATATTATATAGATGTCTAATTTTATTCAAATTTTCCATTTTACTAGCCATGAAAAATTGCTATGAGGACTGCAGGTGTCCGACCATAAGGCAATATTATAGTATATCGTGTTAGAGTGATCCAAGGGCAGTCATCGCCTTTTGTTAATATCCTATATATAATCGAAAACAAAACTATTGGCGCGTGCAAGTTGTTCCGTCTGGCATATGCGTTGAACACATGTAAAACAAACACTAAACAGAAAACTAACAGAAGGGCATATTAAAACTAGGTTATTTTCTTATTTTATAATTATTGTTTGTCACTAAAAGTCGTGAGAGGTTACCTACGAAAAAACCGTAACAGTTTTCTGAAAAAATGTCTACAACGTTATTAAAGTATAATGTCACGCGTATAGTACTATGCATCGGAATGACATTGGTTCATAATTCATCACAAGGTGGAGGAGAAGAAGGTAATTATAATTTTTATTTATAAAATATTTGTATTTTACATAAAAAAATTGAACATTTTATACATATTTTTGAACTACAAAAGTATATAAAAAATAATCATAATATTGACTAACATAAGATTTGTCAAAATCTGAACTAAAATGCTCGTAAAAAAAAAACGTCTCTATTATGTATTTTCAGTATTTCAAAATATCTATTATACCAACTTATGAAGAATATTTTTTTTTTGTTTTTTGGTTTTATCTCTACATGGGAGTAGTACGCTTTCACATTCCTTGGCCCCCATCCAGCATCGCTTATTTAAATAATGAAGCATATAAATGTGTACAGCAGTTGGTTTCGACTCGCATGAACCATAACATAGCTTCTGCAGCTATCGCTGGTATATATTCCTATGCTACGAGCTCCATCATGATGCCTTACACGTCCTTACAATGGCTAGGCCAAATGGGAATAGTCCGGGCAAGCCCTGGGCAATCACTTCACATAGTGAATCTTGCAGTTTTGCAATTTTGCAGCACAACTATGTTCGAAGTCTTCTTGAACCGACCTAAGCCAGCCGCCCTAGACTTCCCGTTCTGAACTTCCTCCTTCTCGAGCCGGCCGTAACCCGCCCCTCTCGCTTCACGTGCTTGATTAGTCACTCGCCTGCAGCTTCAGCCGCCTGACGAGCCCTCTCCTCTTGAGGGTCAGGATCTCCTCCACCATCTTGTAGAAGATCCTGAACGTCTCCTCTGCATCGTGAAGGTCTATTGCTTTCTCCTAGAGATCAACCGGGAGATCTCTAAAGACCGGTCCGCACAGTATATCCTGTACGTCCACAGCCTCTGGGGGGCGTCCCAGCCACTCCATGAATCTTGTATTAAATGTTAAAGTTTTTTGAACCAGCCGAAACTATTTTCATATTATTTATATAAAAGAAAAATTTCAAAATTTCAAATGTCTATAAATAGTTCAAAAACTGTCAAAATATTTTAAACATTTTATCATGCACAAAAAATTATAAAATAATTTGGTGAAAATTCGAATTACCTACCTATAGTTAGTTGTTACCTATTGACTTACAACAAAATATCAAAAAACGTTTGAGGATAAATTGTTATTTTATGGTTGAATATCCGTCATAACAATTTTAATTTCAAACGCTCTTAAAAAATTAATGTGACTTTCCAGTTAACTTTTTTTTTATTATTAGAGGTATAATGAAACTTGTATTATATTTTCAAATAGTAGTTAAAAAAAAACAATTTATATCTATAAATTGCTTAAAAAGAGTAAATTTGTTTTAAAAATTCAATCTTGTGTGGAAAATTGACAGTTAAAACTTTGTTATAATTTTAAGTCTCTACAGTAATTTATTTTTGAGCTACAACAGAAAAGCATAATCGATTTTGTTTGTTCAAAACTTTTTCAAGGTTCCAAAATAGTAAAATTATTATTCTTGCCTTTACATTTTTTAATATCTACCTTGGTAAATAGGTAACTCAACCTAACATTTAAAATAACAATAAAACATATTCTTTTTACCAGAAAATTTTCAGTTAAGAAATAAGACAGTAAATACACAAGTGGTATAGCTTCTATTAGATTTAAAAATTAAAAATGTCTTTACTACGGTATAAAATACTATAAACGAAATATATCTATTGCGCTATAATTGTAAATAACAATAAACACAAAGTTGAGTAACATGATCATACCAAATAACGTAAAATGACATAATTTTTTTTCAGACGATGTCCCAATCGAGAAGTAAATAAATGTTGTACACGAGATTATTGATTTCAACTTTTACCCTTGAATTCCAAAGTCTACTCTTGATTATTATAGATTTAGGTTTATGTATAACTGACGGTGACATGTCTATACCGACAGCGACAACACTATTAGAATTCCTATAATAATAACTGCTAATAAACTTCAGGAGGTTATTATATACAATATGAGGTGCAAACATTTGGGAGGTCTTAATGGGCGCCAACATGCGTTATATAATAAGTTATGATATTGTAATATCTATAACGTACATACCTACCTTTATATGTTATAATATAATAATTTCATCAAACTTACTGCTTGTGTGATGTTTTTAAAAGTAATTTTCGAGTCTAAAACAACTTTTGCACCGATTCGTTCTCGTTTATTATATTCTAATAAAAATAATCCGTCGTACTCTGTATAAAAAAATGGCTCTAAAAGTTGTGATATCATTTTATAGGCACATAAGTCTTTGAACTATAGGTAGCTGATATCTTTTATGTTAAAATAATCTGCCATAAAATTGATCTAAGTATCCTGACCATTGGTGCAACTAGGGTTAGGGCTTCTGTTAATTCTGGGGGGGCTAACAAAACTATTTATTAAAAATAACCTATGGGGGCTTATATATAAAGCAATATAGGATATTTTTGGGGGGTATTAATCTTAGTCAGGTGGGCTATGCCCCCCCCCCTAGTTGCGCCAATTATGCTGACTTTAAACACTTGATTACACTACCTCCTTCAATAATAGTAGACTATATTATTATTATTACTCATTATGCTGTAGTATTTTTAAGTTTTTAACTTAAGTCGCAAAGCTAAGCTCAATTTTTATTTTTTTAGCAGATTATTTTAACATAAGTTATATCTATAGCTTAAAGACTTACCTACCTTTAAAATTATATCATAACTTTTAGAGTCGTTTAACGTTTTTTTACACGGAGTATGGAGAAGTGGTTTTGTTGGGAAATCACTCATTTTTTTGTAGATACATTATTATTTCGGAAACATTGTTTTACAGTGATGTTTTTTTCTTTTTTTTAAAATTTTATACAATAAGTTTAATATATGTTGATAAATGGTCACCATTGTTTGCAGATTATAATATGTAGTAATAATAGAAATTATCATTATTTTAAATTTTTTTTATTTTGGTGCCTATAGGTGTCGGATAGTGCATTGTAATGCGGGTCGCGGGGAATATTTTCGAATTAAATTTTGAAAATACTCTCTAATATTTTCTAGTAAAATTGGCTATAACTCTGTTGATATCGTTCAAAATGATTTGAAAACTACACCATGCATTTCTACGTGAAATTTTCAATTGGATTATTTTATTTTTGAACTTCATTATTTAACTAAAAATACGTTATGCTTTCTCAAGAAATATTTTTCGTGAATCGTGTTACTCGCTGTAATTAATAATTATAGTCTGGTGTTTTGCCTATGCGTGTATTTGAAGGTGCTCTTGTTTTTATACTTGTAAGAACTTATCGTATATCCCAATGCAACTATATTGTTATAAATGTATGATTCTATAATATTATTGTAGGAAGAAGATGGACTTGTACTACACTTCTTTCAGTGCGCCATGTAGATCCGTTATGCTGATGGCCGAAATTTTGGATTTGAAATTGAATTTGATACCTATAGATCTCAAATCTCGCCAACATCTTGAAAAAAAATTCACCGACGTAAGTTTTTGATAAAAGCTGTCTTATAATATTGTATTGTAAGTACCTGCGTTTAGCGGTGTTAGTTATAATCATTGTTATTTTACAGATAAATCCTCAACACATTTTACCTACACTGGTTGATGATGATTTTGTTTTATGGGAGAGGTGATTTTAATTTATAATATTTATTAGATAACTATAGGAGTTATAATTATTCAATGATATTATAATACATAAAATAATATATTTGGCTTACTGGTACACGTTAGTTGAAAGACAAAGTTAGTGATAAGATAAGATAATTATTGGTATATAATAATATATTTTGTTCATTTGAATATTACGATAGGTAGCTGTTATTATAATAACGTAAATACTAAATAATTTTAATCTGTAGGCTATAATATAATACAAGTATTTGTTTGTTGCTTTTATATTCAAATACTACTCCAATGATTTTTACAAAAATCTCAGAGATTATCAGAGATATTTGAAAGTTTAGAGAGTAGTTTGAATTGTGTTAAGAAATATCCTGAGTGCTAAATCCAATCATCGACTTGTGGTTGCCAGTAAATTATGTTGAATTATTTCACAAAGCCTGGTACACCGACCAAAACCGAGATACATTTAGTATAATAGGGTTATACTGCTAGAACAAGTATAAATATGAAAATACTTTAAGATTTTTAATTCACAAAAAAAAAAAAACAATTAAAATTCAATATTTTAGTTAAAATAATGTTTTTTCCAAAATTAGGTAAAATGTTTTGTTAATATATTGTAATATTATATAGTACTCGCAGACTAATTAATATCCTGAGATATATTGTTACTCTCAATCAGTTTTTGAAGATTTTTAATTTTGAGAATGTTCTATCTGGTGTTGTACTATAGATACTTGTTGGAATTATAAACAAAACACCCTATACAATGTAGAATATAAGTAATATATTCACACTGTAGTTCAGCAGACGCTGACTAGGTATACATTTTTATAATACTACAGCATATATGTCTTGTGTAGTGTAGCCGGGTATACATAGTTAGTCATTGATTTATATTACGCCTCGTAACACTATTGTACATCGTATCATTATACTTATTATTATATTATATATATCCGATCTTATTACTATTTACCTTTAACTTCTGTATATCTGTGTACTTCAACAATACTGCTAGAGTAAAAACAATTGTGTATAATCTAGGAAAAATTAACTGTAATCCAGAATTTTAGGTTCCGAGATAATTTTAGATTTTTTTTCCCGATTTTGACCAAATATAAAAAATCACGTATAATTATTACACTGTCATAGTAGTTTGTTTGGGTATACAACGATACAGGGCACAGACTACTAACATGGTAATAGTGTACTACTGTAATAATGCATTGCTTAAGTAATACAACGTAACTGGTAACTGCGCAAGTACCTAGTATGTACCTTCTTACTTTAATAATAATATCAATTATCCTGCTCAGCTAATTTTTACCTACTCAGCCACCCAAAAAAGGTAAAGAACCCACCCCTTAGGTCCAAAAAATGTTAATACTTAACAATATAAAACATAGATAGAAATCCATTAAAATTTCTGGGAGGGGGGGGGCTAATATTATTATTATCAATGTGAGCGGGCCCCTTCGATCCTACAAAACTAAAAAAGGAAGGGGCAGACGCACTTAAACAGGCTAAGCTTTAAACACCATCACCAATACTACAGTTACTATTTAGCATAGATCAATTAAATCTGGAAATCACAAAATAATTAAAACTGAGTTCCTAGTCAGATATTACATCTGATAAACAAATTTCTGTGAACACAACTACATCAAAGTTAGAAGTATTTAGGAGAGTGTTCAGCTTTAACTATTTTGGAAATTAAGTTTTTGACATTTTCATAATATATCATCGTTAATTCGGATTTCATTACTGGTTTTTTGGAACGGTGGTGAAAATAATTGTTAGTTAACCGTTGACATATTATTTGATTGTTGAGTTCTTTTATCTTTCTGGAATTCGGTTATTTATAGATATGTGTGGAGTTCTTGGATATATTGTCGTTGTTTCAGTGTTTTATCACTGGCAATTCTGTTTTCACTAATACCTTGATCAGTTCTAATCCGGTGCGATGCCTGCCACATATTAAAAACGTCGGTGGTAGTGTTCAACATTACTTTTTAAGAGGAGGGCTTTCATGTTACATCTGCGTGTAATAGAAACAGGTTTGACGTCAAATCCATGTTTTTCAATGATACTATTTACAGTCGAGATAGTTATCAGTTGGCTCTCGGCATTGAAAACTATGATATTTTTAGATCT
The DNA here is from genome assembly GCF_019925205.1 of Metopolophium dirhodum. Lineage (NCBI taxonomy): Eukaryota > Metazoa > Arthropoda > Insecta > Hemiptera > Aphididae > Metopolophium > Metopolophium dirhodum. The sequence continues at coordinate 12,112,567 of NC_083568.1, forward strand.
GGCTGGTCAATGAGGTCTGGGAACGCGTCATTATTAGATATGGGATTTTGGAAATTATTTGATTCTAAAGATTCTATGCGCTTGGTTAAATTGAGGAAATCGTTTTGAAGAATAAGATTTTCGTTTACAATCAGAAAAAGTTGAGATAAGATTTCGGTGAATATTAGTTCAAATGAATCTAATTCATCTCCCTGTTTTTTAATAATATCGACAATTTTGGATTGTTCTATCTATAGGGATTTAATACCTGAGAGGGGCACACAACTGACTGCTTGTACTAATTATAAAATAATACTCAACAATAATATTATGCGTTTTATAATAATTTTCGTTTTCGTTTCAGTCGTGCAATTATCGTGTACTTGGTTCAAAATTATGGTGGAGACAATAGTCCGCTGTTCTCTGAAGATACGAAAATACAAGCGCTGATCAACCAAAGACTGCAGTTTGACATGGGCACCTTGTACGCACCTTTTGTCAATCAATACGTTAGTATTGACATTCATATTATAACGACCAATTATAAACGGGTTTTAATTTATTGTTGTCGTTTGATGAGATGACTTACCTATCTGATGTTTTTAAACACAGTCATACTAGATGATTGGTACCTACCACTCTTTTCTTTTGCAAGCATACGGAAATGTTATGGAAATTATTAAACGTTTTACTCGGTACCTATCGATTCAAGATCTACCAACTACCATTAATATCCACCATACCATACCATACCATTATGCTGGAATATTCGTTTAGGCTTTCTATAGTAATATTATAATGACGTGATTCCATGGAATAAATTGGTCAAATAAAAAAAATCATCTATTAAAGATGAATTTAAAAAAAAAAATTGAAACAATGATTTTTCTACAGGGTCAAACAATATTTCGAGGCTTATTATAATTATTATGGAATCCGTTGAAAAAAAATTCAAGTCATTTCATTTTTAGCAATTTATCCATTAAAAATTGTGGAAAAAATCGTTAAATATCCATTAACTCAAATTTCTCTAAAAATTCGACGCGATAGATTATTATTAGTATACATACACGTAATATATTTGCAGTCAAATTGAGAATTAAATTTAAAGAATTTTTTTCATTTCACAGAGCTCGTGGATGTTTTTTAAAATACCGAGAACCGAATACAAAGAGAATAAACTCCACGTAGGACTCAAGTTTTTTGAAGACCTCTTGAGAGACTCTTGGGCTGCCGGCGATTCAATGACTGTAGCCGATGTGGCTTTGGTGGCTTCCATTTCGACAATCGAAGTATTTTCTAAATGAGTTTATTTTACTTATCAGTCATTAGTGTAATAACTTGAACATATGTTTAACACGCATTTTTGTCTTTTCAGGCTGTCGGTGTTGACTTGACGAAGTACACCAAAATCTCTAAATGGTTTGAAAATTGCAAGGCAACTATGAAAGGATACAACGAGGCTAATAAAGAGGGAATTGAAGTAGTCAAAACTATGGTAGCCAATAGAAAGTCTGAAGACAAAAAGAAATTCGAAGAACCAGTCGAGATAGAACAATCAGTTACCAATGATGATATAGTCAAAGCAGTTAAAACACTAATACAAGCTGTGCAACATCAAGTCATATCCCTAGAATATTCTGAAATGTTGAAAAAATTTGAGTCAAAAATAGAGACTAAAACCCCTTTGAAAATTTAAAAATTTAAAAATTTCATAATATCTACGAAACACTAAAATAAACTAAATTTAATTTAAATTATTTATACATATATGTATTTACTTTGTATTTGGCACTTAATGTAATACTATAAATGTAAAAAATTAAATGTTTTCAAAAAATTCGTATCACCGCTTATAGTGATCAAAATACTCTCGGAAAAACATGATCACTATGAGCGGCGACCACTGTACTTATAATATTAAACGTACAACGACGATATACACGAAATGATATAGACACCTACTTTAATAACTCTTTTCAATCAACATTATAAACCTTACCTAACCTAACCTCTAACCCAGTCAGTCTCAAAGTGGGCCATAGCGCCTCTCTTTGGGCGTTGGTAACCTCTAGGGGGAGGCATAGGACTTGAAGAAATTTTGTGTGCGCTGGCATGATCACATAATTCCACTAACGTCTGTTTTTTAATTAAATTCGAGCCAGGTTAACAAACTCGTTAAAGAGAATCAGGTTCATCCTTCACATTAGATACGTATTAATTTAATTTTAATAAAAACAATTTTAAATATAATTGAGATTAGTGGTTGATGTCTAAACTTTAGTAAATTTATTTTGAAATATGATCAAATATGCGTTTTAATGTTCTAATGTTTTATTGTTAGACTGGGGAAACTTTATTCTGAAAATTGATACTGTGGAAAACACAGTCTAAACCTTACTACGCAACTACGGTGTTTTCGTTTTTGGAGGGGGGTGTGCAATGGCGCCTCCCTTACCTACCACCACATAAGTAACTAAAAATTATTAGTGCACAATATAGAATATAAGTTGTGTACAAAAAATAAGTAAATTACATCTGTTTATAAAGATAATATTAATGATTACAAAACTTTGGTACGAGGTTATATTATATATTGCATGAAGATAACAAATATTAATAATTATAAATTTAATTCGACAAATGGTATTTAAATGAGAAATCAGATAACTAAATGAGTTACAAGAAATATATTATAATATCAACGTTTTATATTATTTTAAAATGTTGATAGGTACCCATAGGCCATAGAATCGCGAGGCCCTGTGCGATTGCACTTTATGCACACCCCTCGCGCCGGCACTGTGACACGCATCATATCATTATGCTATAATATTCGTTTAGGCTTGTTATAATAATACCATGGTTGATATATACAAGGTTATTACATTAATTATACCCCTTCGAAATCAAATGTTTGATGATAATACAAATATGGCAGCGTAAAGGGAGCTAATAATAATCAAGTACGTATGCGCGGGAATTTTGAATTTGGTAGCTTTTGTGAGTGTGATTTTGACGATAAGAAAAATTGATAATTATTGTGATATTCCTCTACGGAGCCACTTTCTGATCATAAAAATCTGAGTCAATATACAATAACCTGTATATTTCAATCATTCATAATAATATGACTAGAATAGCGGTGGACCAGTAATAAAATGAAAAAAAAAATCGTTTATAAAAGAAGATTGACGAATGGTTTTTCTACACGGCTATGTGATGCCACCAGATGTTGAAGCCTATATATTATATAATTGTTTGAACAATTTGCAATTTATTAATGGGATATGGTGAAAAAAAACCATTAAATAGGTATTCCTTAACACAAGTTTCTCAAAAAATGCTCAAAAACGCCCAATAATAGGTAGAAAAAATACCTTGTCGATACGTTTTTCTTATTATGCATGCATAATATAATATATTTGCAGTGGAATCACGACGTAAATTTTAAGATTTTTTTTCATTTTACAGATCCCGTGGATTTTCTTTAAAATACAGAAAACCGTAGAAAGAGAGGGAAAAATCCACAAAGCCCTCGAGTTTTTAGATAATGTTTTGAAGAAATCTTCTTGAACAGCCGGAGAATGGAGAATCAATGACTGTGGCCGATTCCTTTTTGGTCACTTTCATTTCGACCTTTAAGGTATTTTACTAACGACATTTTGTAAACACATAATTGTTATAACATGGACGACACACGTTTAATACACATTTTCGTATTTTATTCAGGTTGCCGGCGTTGACTTGACGAAGAACGACAATATAAATTAATAGCTTATAAAGTGCATGAATATAATAGACGGATACGAAAAAGCTAATCAAGAGGGAATCGTTGAAGTAATGCAGTCGAAGCTATGTTAAACTATCTGGATAAGACATTTTCAAAATTACCTAAAAGGCATTAATTATAATGCGTATCTTCCGACCAGATTTCATGTGTTTCATGTTTTGATTACAGCTTTTTTTGTTTTTTGTAATATTCAATAGTACAATATTAATTATTACTTTTATACATTTTAAATTATAAATATAATTTCGTTTGTACAAAATTTCTATTGCCATAAATTGTCTAGTGGGTGGTGCATAATGCATAATATAGATGATAATCTATTATATAATAACATAAAAATAATGCTACAAATGTGTAGCAATAAAATAATAAAAATATGATGTGAATGATATTAAATAATATTTGGAACTATTTTTAGTTAATATTATTTGATCTGATAAATCGCAAAATGTATTTGCTGTCAAAAAATAAATAAATATAAAATATAAATCTTAATGTGTTTATATCGACATTGGAATTTTCTTATTATATCATTATGGAATCAAAATATTGATATCGTTCTGCGTCATTTATACTTAATTCGGAGTGGATGTGCTCACGTGATTAATTACTAAAATATGTAATAATATTTAATAACTCCACTAAACTAAAATAGTACCATAATATAACAACAAGAGACTCGAACCTTTTGAATTTATCGGTATCGGTTCCGGTAATGGTTAGCCAAAAATAAAATAACTGTTCCAGTTCGGTTCTGGTTTTTGATAAAAATAAAAATAAAGGTATCAGTTCTAAATATTTTAGGTAAAGAAAAGTGTAATAATTGTAATTACCTATCTTGAATGCCGGTTTAATTAATAGTATGAGAAACATTAGATAACTCATAATATCATACATAATTTATAAACAAAACGCTAATACCATTAAACTATGATGAGTAAAATTATTTAATTTTTGAACTTTAAAAAAACCTGTTTAATTTAAAAATTCCGGTTCGGTTTCAGTACTTTATTTATTAAAATTTAGGTTTCAGTTCCTGTTCCAGTTCTTAATATTTTAAAGGTTCAGGTTCTAGAACTGGTTCTTTTAGGTTCGGTTTTAGTTCCTGTGTCTGATTAATAAACCAAAAATAAAACTTTTGTGAATTATCATAATTTTCTTAAAAATAATGCAATAATTATTAGTAATTTATTCCGATAATATTGCTCTTTATGAAGTGGGATTGCTAAGAATGTTCGAGAATAACGTAATACATATAACAAATATTTGAATGTGTTTTACATGTATTAAATGTATTGGATTAACTATGGTGTTAGTTTTGTTCGAAGGTATAAGACAAGTTTAATAGTTAATACTTATATAGTTATAATTTTTTTAATATTTAATCCAGGAGCGGCTTCAGGGACATGATTGATGAGGGGGCTAAGTCATAATATTCAAAAAGCTTTCGATATTATATGTATATTATGTGTTTATTTTGTAATTTTCTTTTTAACAATACATAATTATTTAGAAATACGGGCTTAGAAGGCGGCTGTGACCCACTGTCCCTTCTAGTTTTTATTATTGTAACAATGAAAATTGTCTGAGTATGCCTGACTAAGTAGTAATTTTATTGTCTACTTTTCATGTAAATCAACTCAAGAGTAGAAATGGATTTTTTTTTTTTTTTTTGTTTGAACCGACAGCAGAGGAGGATCTGTGTGAACACTACTACTCCTCTGCTGCCATCGTTTATTAATGTTTAATAAAAACGTTAATACATGTACATTCTTAACACATAACTAATTATGGTTGCTTCACCTTGAAAATAAACATTAATACAATAGGTACAATACAATGCAATACAATGCGATACAATAAATAATCAAGTCAGTCAGTTGGAGCGGCTGCCACTGCATTCGCTCTTCGTTCGGTCTCAGCTATCCTTTCATCATGCTCCTTGCAGCTTAAAATGTTGTCAACTATGTCATAAAAGGACTGAGTGGCACGTTGGGAGGCAGCTCGTAGCCGGTCGTTCTCGCTGAACGGGACATCAGAAGGGCCGCACAACAAATCCTGGACGTCTCCCGGGGTTATATTTCGGTTACCAACAAACATCTTCACTGGCAGCCGAAGCGGATCCCAGTAAGCACAATCAAATATCGTGTGTTCCGCAGTGTCCTCAGGGTGTTGGCAGTACAGGCAAGCCGCATCAGGGGCGCGCTTCATCCTGTGTAGGTAGTACCTGAAACACCCGTGTCCCGTAAGGGCCTGCGTTACATGAAACGTGAGGTCTTTGGGGCATCTTTTCGTCCACCTTATCAGGTCCGGAAGAATCGTGCGCGTCCAGGCTCCTCTATCGCCCTTACTCCATCTGTTCGACCAGGCAGCAAGCAAGATGTCTCGCTCTGCTCTCTGAATCTCATCCTTTGAATCAGCTCTGTCCGGATCGTCAAGTTTACTTCGGACTCTTTTGCGTTCCAAAGCAAGAAAATCACCCGGAGGAGTTCCCGCCAGGAATAAGGCTGCCTCAGCCGAGACTGTGCGGTACGCCCTCGTGACTCTGAGAGCCGCAATCCTCTGTGCCCGGATCATAAGGTTTCGACAGATAGCGTACTTGCATGCTCTTTCCGCCCACGTTGGACAGGCGTACAGCAGCCTGCTGTTCACCACAGACATTAGCAGCGTTCTCTTAGACTGTGAGGGTCCTCCAAGGTTGGGCATGAGCCGTCCTATAGCCAGCGCTGCCTGGGACGCCTTCCCCGAAACAGTAGTGAAGAGAAATGGATTTTAAACTGTTATGAATTTCAACATTTACAGTTTCTGTTTTTTAAGTGGTTTTGTAAATTTTTATTCAAATTTAGAATTTAACGTGTTCGCAATTGTTAAAAGCAATGTTCTGTAATTTAAGTGTGTGACCAAAAAAAACAAAAAAAAGTGCATATACATAATTTTTTACATGTAAGTCTTTTTAAGAGAATATTATGTTAATTAATTAAATAATAATAATAATATTTTCATTTTTCCCATTTTAATTCCTATAATATTTGTTTGATTGCAAAATATATAAATTAAATACGTGAAATTCCAGTGTCCTCGGCTAGACATACAACAACAATAATATATTATGATCTCCACGAATTTGTAATAAACCTAATAGTCTAAATTGTATTTTTATTTTTTGGTTGAGTCGTATATGTTTATGGGTTTTTAATTTTTATATTGACTGCAGGCTATCGATTCATGAAAAAAAAAATTAAATGAACGACCCAATATGAACGCGTTCGTTTGAAAAAAAAACACGAACGTGAACGTGAACGAGATCATTTTTTTAGTGAACGTTCCGAACACTGAATTTATATTATTAATGACATTAATGTTTAATAAATCCACGAAACTAAAAAATTACCATACAACAACTGTTTTCATATATTATATTATAAATCTAGTCATCAGAAATATGATAAAGAAACGTAATTACTAATGTTCTATTATTAGACTGGGGAAACTTTATTCAGAAAATTGATACTTTACGATGTAAATAAACTCGTGCGTATGGAATATATTATCGACTCAATGAAAATATATGTATGTGAGTTGTGACACCTGATTACATCCACTGCGATACTATATACAGTGGAATGGGGAAAACACAGTCTAAAATACATACTAAGCAACTACGATGATTTCGTTTTTGGACGGGGTTGCCGCTACCACTGCGTAGATAACTATACTAACTACACAATAATCGATTTTTTACGACGGCGCGTGGCGCCGTGTGTTATAAAATCGATGCTTTTCCGTTTCCGGAAACTGTCAGGCTCGTAATTATTGAATTTTTGGGAAACCGACGGCCGGCATCCGCTTTCCTCGTTTGTTTGGTTTTAAAGTTTTAGTCATTCGTGTTCACTAGTCAATTTTCTTGATTATGCCCAGATGCATTACTGTTTAACAATATACCTATAAACCAATATACCGTACTACGCATGTTGCCGTGGAAAAAAGTGTTATATAGGTACATGTTATTATATCCTGCCGGCTGCCACTCAGCTGTCTCTCACTCAGTCCCCTCTCCCGCGAACGCGTGTTATAGTATTGCTTAACTGAACGCTGGAGTATATACGTTATACATTCGTTAAATTTCCGATCAAGGGAATGGAACTTTTTGAATTTATCGATATCAGTACTGCTTCTCAAATATAATAAAATGATTTACAAAACGATAGTATCACTTATGGGTGGCTGCTCTCCTCAAATGTTCATCATTTTTTTTTTATGTTTAAATACCTTATATTTTGTCATCTTTGTATAATATTTACTTATTATGCTTTACTGTACAGATTGTACATTTTCTTACAAAAAAAAAAAAAAAAGTGTGAGAAATATTAGATAATAATTATAATGCTGATCATACATAATTTATACACAAAACACTAATACCATAAATTATGATAAATAAAATAATTTTTGAACCTTAAAGAACCTATTTAATTTAAATTCCTGTTCGGTTCCGGTTCCGGTTCTTTTAGGTTCGGTTTTAGTCACTGTGTCTGATTGACAAAACAAAGAAAAAACTTTTGTGAACTATTCATAATTTTCTTAAAAGTAATGCAATAATTAATTAATACATTATTCCGATAATATTGATCATTATGATGTGTGGTTGCTAAGTATGTCCGAGAAGAACTAATAACAATTATTTGGATCGATCCACATGCATTAAATGTATTGGATTAACTATGGTGTTAATTTTGTTCAAAAGTTTGACAAGTTCAATAGTTAATACTTATATAGTGACATAGTGTAATGATATGCTCACACACCATTATAATAAATAAACTAATATCTTACATAGTAATAAATAACGGCCAGACTGTCACTTGTAGAAATAGGACATCCATTTTCATCGACAAATACGTACGATATCTATTATGCGATCACGAATTAAGAAATCGGCACGTACCGGCTCCCCGTAGGGGGCGCAGGGCGTGCGGAATTCTTATATTTCGCCAGAGAAAATTAATGGTAAAAAAAAGTTCCTTGCCACCGAAGAGAAATCTAGCTTGGGGAAGTACAAAAAAACTTTTGATAAAAACCGCCTACTACTCTCTGGTCGGCATATCCGTGTCGTCCCTTAAACCAGTGCATGAGCACCAGGCACCAAGTAACAACCTCTCAAAAATCTCAATATCGATTTCAACGAGCGACAACTGGACTCCTTGTGCGAGCAATAATCAGTGCGTTCATTAATTCAATTTGTGTATTTGAAGTATTACTTTGTTTCATTTAAAATCTAAAACTCCTAGCCCGGCTAACTCAGTCGGAAGAGCACGAGACTCTTAATCTCGGGGTCGTGGGTTCGAGCCCCACGTTGGGCGCCACGTTGGGCGCCACTTTGTAATAACGTAGGAATAAGATAAATATAAAAACGACTCCTGTCGATAGTTATATTAAAATCAGATCTTAGAATAGTAAAATTACGCTATTACCTTCCTCCAGGTGTTCGGAGGGCTCTCGAGATCGTGTATTCAAGAATTAGATCAAATACACCGTACAATATAATTTTATGTAAAAAGCACATATAATGTAATAACTTCAGTCAATATAAAATATTAAATTATATGTCTTACCTGTGTCGCAGTTATTTGTAGATAATATTGTAGGAGTTTTAGGTTTTAAACGAAACAAAGTAATACTTCAAATACACAAATCGAATTAAAGAACGCACTGATTATTGCTCGCAGAAGGAGTCCAGTTGTCGCTCGTTGAAATCGGTATTGAGATTTTTCAGAGGTTATTGTTACTCGGTAGCTGGTGCTCATGCACTGGTTTAAGGGACGACACGGATATGCCGACCAGTGAGTGGTAGGTGGTTTTATCAAAGGTTTTTGTATATCCCCGAACTAGAATTCTCTTGGCGGCAAAGACATTTTTGTCGGTGACAATAGTTTTATTGGGGATGACCGATTTCTACGAACGACAGTCTGGCCGTTATTTAATATTCTGTAAAATTTTAGTTTATTTATTATAATGGTGTGTGAGCATATCATTACAATAGTTATATTATTCTAATAATTAATTCAGGAGCGACTCCAGGGACATGGTTGGGGTAGGGGGCTAAGTCATAATTTTCAGAAAACTTTCGATATTATATTTTAATATAATATGTTTTTTTTAACGATACACAATTTATCGATTAGGTATATTTATTGTTTACTTTTCATGTAAATAATCTAGAGAGTAGAAATGGGTTTTAAATCGTTAAGAATTTGAACTTTTAAAGTTATGGTTTTTTGTAATGGTTTGTTTAATTTTTGTTCTGCTTTTGTATTACACGTATTCCTTCGTATTCGTAAAGAGCCACGTTCTCTGATTTAAGTTTGTGACCAAAATAAACCAGAAAGGCATATATGTATCATTTTTTACATATCATACTTGCTAACACATTGTGTTCATTGAATTCGAATAAATATGTTTCTGCAAAAAGTTGTGTGTAATACAATATTATATTCATGTGTTATTTACAGTGGACAAACACGTACTGTATTATGATTATTATTACAGATGGTTAAAGATTATATTATCATACTACTATGTTACTATACTATTATAGTTATTATTAAAATCTAATATAGGAATTTGGTTTGGGGGGATATACGTTTTTAGCAAACATGAATGGTTATTATCAATACTTTGATCAAAATGTTAACGGTAAAAAAAAGTTTTGGGGGAATCCATCCCCTTATGCCCCAAATGCCCCCCCCCCCCTAATTGGCTGGTACCGAATTGGTTCCCGAGCTCCAACCCCACGTGCCGATTTGGTTCCCGTTTGAAAAAGGTATTTTATTAAGTTGAGCCGAATTGGTTCCTGTTTAATTACGCACATTTTCCTTTTCAATTTTACAGGCTTAGGACTGTCAACTTAAAAGTAGGCTTGGTTAAAAATGTTATAAAAAAAATTATATAATATATAAAATGTTAAATTGTTGATTTGGAAGTCAACTAGTCATCACTTAAGTTAGGTGTACAAAATACAAATAATAAAATATAATAAATACAATTATTTAAAATCGTTGATTTGCAAATTTGTTGCAAACTTTCTTTAAGTATTCAATTCACGCAAGCTTCTCATTAATGTACTCAGTCATACAATTTTCCAAGTATTTGTTATTTCTTTCCTGTTTTCTAGTAAGTTTTCTAGTATTATTACTTCGAAATGTATTATAATTTAATGTCTGAATGCTGTTTAAAGTCTCCATTAAATAAAATATATTAGGATGGGCACTTGTAAATTCTTTATTCAGCTTTGAATGGAACGATTTGCAACAATTTGTAGTCCTATTAATATTTTTGTCAAATAAATAGACGATATACCATACAGCGATAAAAGTACGTAGGTATTTCTTAATCGTTATCTTAATTGATCGGGGTATCACTGATAATTTGCTAAGCTTCTAACATAACAATCTATTGCCATCTTATTGTATACATATTATACTATAGACAATAGAGTGTAGACTACTGGTACATTTATATTTTTTACTATCTAATTTATATTTTGTACCAATTATCAAAAATTAAAAATTAAAATTGTAACTATTTTACCTGTACACAAACGGGAACCAATTTGGCTCAACCTAATAAAATACCTTTTTTAAACGGGAACCAATTCGGCTCAACTTAATAAAATACCTTTTTCAAACGGGAACCAATTCGGCCAAATGGGAACCAATTCGGTTACTCCCCCCTAATTACGCCCCTGTAGCAATGATAACTATTATAATATGTTATTATACTATTATTACTGTTATTATGGAATTATAATTTAATGAAGCTGAAATAAATAAATAAAAATAAATTTTATATTAGAATTATTAAATTATTGTTGACAATTCTAATATCATGCATTCAATATTTCGGATACTAATTTCAACCAATGTCGACGACTGAATTTTTAATTTTGTTTTTGCATTTGTTAAAAACAATGTTTCGTGATATAAGTCTGTGACCAAAAAAAAAAAAACAAAACAAAAGTGCATATGCTTCATTTTTTATATGTATGGTTTATAAGAGAGAATATGTTTATTTAACACGGTTTGTTTAAAACGAATAAATATGCACCTGTGAATAATTCCACGTCATACAATATACACGCATCTATATGTTCTTTATGGTAAACTAATTACTGTTTTATAACTATTGTTACACAGAATGGTTTAGAAAAGTCATTAGTTCTCTCATTTTATTATTATTGATGGTCACTTATGGTCGTAGAGGTTATATTGCTAAAACACCGTAACAGTTTTCTGAAAAAATGACTCCAACGATATTCAAGAATAATGTCATACGTATAGTACTATGCATCGGAATCATATTGATTCATAATTCGTCAGGAGGTAATTATCATTTTTATTTAAAAATATATTATGTATTTAATCTAGATTATTTATTCATATTAGATAATTGTATAACATTTATAAGATAAATAAAATGCAGTTTACGCCTCTTATAGTGTTCAATGATTATGATAATCAGCCGCTTAATATAACCATTTCCTCAGGAATCGTTTAGAATATTATGATTGATCAATGATCATAAAATATGTACGATGTACTTACTATAGGTATGTCAGTACATTTTAAAATTTTATTATCTCAGGGATCTAACTGACAACGAAGATAGTTCAACGTTTTTAAATGATTTTTTTTATCTCAGACAGTTGCATCATTTTAAATAAAGTCGATGAAAATGTTTGGTTGTTTAGTTTTAACTGTACATTTTCAAGTTCGTTTATCTGAATTAACAATGCTAATTTAAAAAAATTAATAATAACGCGCATATGTATTTATAATACATAGTTGGACAGACTTATAAAGAATCTTGTATTATATTTCCAAATTTTGTAAAGATTTTAAGTTTAGACGGGACTGAGCAATAAAATAATGTTTTTTAATAATTATTATTTGTTGAATAATAATTAAAAAAAAAAATCTCTTGATTGTTGATAGTGGACAAATTCTCATCACTGAGTTCACAATTTAAATATAAAAAAACCTTTTCGGTATGCGATAACAATTTCAAATAGGTATCTAGATAAATAGGACGATTTGTATGAGAAAGAGCTTTAGTCAGTCAAAATTATACATATATTAAACATTTGTTTTGTTGATAATTTTACGCCAGATCGATTAGTGGGACTAAATTTAAGGCTATCTCATTCTTAATAATATTATCCATGGATAATTCACGCATAATATTTTCATTATATCAGTAAATTGGATTATCTTTAGCGTAAAATTTCCGGTTAAATAATAAGATAGAGAATAAACTGACGGTAGATTGAAAAATCAAATAAGTTTTAACTACGGTATAAAATATGATAAACACAAAGTCGATTAACATGTTTATTCTAAATAACAAATTAATTTTTTTCAGAAAAAGTCAAGTAAGTAACTTACAGAAAAGTTGTACACGAGATTACTGGTTTCAATGATTACCCTTGATTTCCAATGATTTTCAAAGATTTAAGTTTTTGTATACGTTACTATGAAGTGTCTATATTGATAGTATATACCTAACAATAATAATAATAACTGAAAATTAACTTCATCAGGAGGTTATTATTATTATATATTAAGCGTACTTTCCGTATATGAGAAGTGCATAAATATTAATTTCATTTTGGAACCCTGAATATTCGGACTCATTTCTCTTTGTTTAATTATAATTAATAATATATTTGCATTATGGTCAATGATGTTGCCCATAATTGGGCAAGTTAATGAAAATAATTAAGTGTGGCAAGTTAAATTAATTCCATTAAACCATTATATAATTGTAGGAAGAATATCAACTTATACTACGATCTTCAAAGCCCGCCATGTAGAGCCGTTTTATTGACTCTCGAAGCTTTGAATTTGGAATTTAACTTGATACGTTTACGTCTCTTGCTTAGTGAACAACTTTCAGACGATTTCCGCAAAGTAAGTTTTCTAAAATAAGTTGTCTTATTATGTTGTATTTACCATCTGCGCTATACGATGTTAAATACAATTGATGTTATTTTACAGATTAATTCCCTACACACTTTACCGGTAATACAAGACGGTGACTTTGTTTTGTCGGATAGGTGAGTTCAAGATTTAACATTTATTAGATAACTAAATGAGTTGTTACTAAATACCTAGTGAATGATATTATAATATATAAAATAATATTTTTGGTTAACTGGGTCACGCTAATAACGTAAATACTAAATCGTTTTTAATATTATGGTAAATACTAAATCATTTAATATTCAGGCTATAATAATAGGTATTATCCAGAATTGCTTATCATTAAATTCATGATAAATATATATGTAACAGTGGTAACACTGTTATACAGTCGCAACAGCAACATGTTATCATATAACAATATTATATAATAACTGTGTGTCCAATCTACTCATCATTATTATATGCTATTATCCCTACGGTCACTTGTTTTAGAGTTACACCAAAAACTAAAATCGATTTTCTCGAAAACAGATTTTGCGTAAAAATTCCCGTTTTTCCTTAATTTTTCTTTTGTTTTTCATGTCGCTTTTGAAAACTACTGGGAAATTTTTACTTTTGACCCCCTAAAGTACCAAAATCTCACTTTCCTATCAGAAAAGTTACTGTTGAAGAAAATCCAAGAACTTTTACTGTCCTAAAAGGTGATGATAGACACAAAAAAAAAAACACACATCATTGTAAAATCAATACATTCGCTCAGAATCTAAAAAATGTTCAACAAGTAAATCTCATTGAATATACTGATGTTTGCAGTGATTACAAACCAGATTCACAACATTTAAATGAGAATAATAAAAAAATTAATAGTAGAGCTTATTAAAAAATATAAACCAATTTTTGCTAAGAATAAATATGATGTAGGCAGAGTGAAAAAGGAACAAGCGTAAATCAAATTGACAGAAGATAGATACATTTCCAAGAAACCATACAGATGTACAGTACCTGATCAAAAGGAGATAGATTCTCAAATTACAAATTTGTTAGAATCTGATTAAATAGAAGAAATCAATTCTCCCTTTGCAGCACCAATTACATAAGCGTACAAAAAAGATGATGGGTGCAGATCACGGTTGTGTACCGACTTTAGAGAATTAAATAAAATAGTGATTCCAGAACCACAGCTATTTCCTAGAATAGAAGATATAATGGTGAAAGCAGGAGTATGCACTTTGTTGCGCCATCAAACTCCTACCTTGAGGCGGTTAATCTGACGACTCGCGTCGGTTAGTAAACTTATGTGTGTGGAACAAAAAGTCAAGACAAATTTTGACTGTAGTGATAGGAACACGTATTTTGGTTTATTACATAACAATATAATTTAACAACAAACACAAGAGAAATTATGTACTAAGTTCCTACGCGCAATACAGGTAATCAGAAAGAAAAACAATAAAATAATAAACAATATTGAGTAGGTACAGAAAATAACAACAACAAAAAAATGATACGACCGTGAGATTGATTACAGCTATTGACGGCGGCTCTCGTACAATTATTAGTGTACAGCGTACGGTGATCCGACGGAGTGGTATCAACAGGCTTGGCAACGGTGATAACGGCAACGGAGCAATAAACCCACCGTTTAACGTGATAGGACGGCAGGTAATAACGGCACGTACGATGTTCGCTTGCGGCGGCCCACAATTACGTAACTTTCGTTACCGATAGCGGCGGTCGACGCGACGTTCAAGAGTAACTCGTAGTACACGGCAGCGGAACAACGAACAACAAATTGACGATCGTCAACAGTGATGGACAGCAAGAAGACGGGTCCACACGACGAACGGCAACAACAGCGTTAAAACTTTAAGACGTAATTAATGACGCGTTTTAACAGACGACAGACGCGTACACCAGTCGTGCAGGTCCGGAGCGTACTAGAGTGGTGGCGGGACATTGTACGCCACACAAAAACTGGCGGCACAGATAGCCGATAACGATAATCGCCGTTGACCGGTGCGATTTGCCACCGGGACCAAAGTCCACAGGTAATCGCGGACTTGTGCACACGCACGCAAAAACCAGTCAAAGCGGCGGCGACGTTGATAGTCTAAGTCTTCAACACACTTGGTTTTCTGCTTTTGATATAAATTCAGCGTTTTGGCTAATAAATTAGCAAATTCAGCTAATACCAATTGGACAAATAGATAGAAAAAAGACTGCTTTTGTGACTCAAAACGGGCATTGGCGATGGACATGTTTACCATTTGGTTTGAAGATATCACCATCAATATTTCAAAGAACTTTAGCAAATATAATAAGAAGACATAACTTAAATGATTTTTGTATAAATTACATAGATGGTATCTTAATTTTCTCAAAGACATTTGAACAACATGTAAAACATATAGAATATTTATTGAAAACAATGAATGAAGAGGTGTTTCGATTAAAGTTGGTGAAATGTAACTTTGCGATGAACTCCTTAAAATATTTAGGACATATAATTGAAAAAAATTCTATAAGACCAGTGAAAGATAATCTTAGAGCAATTAAGGAATTTGAAGAACCTAAAAACAAAAAAAATGTTAAACAATTTTTAGGAAAAATTAATTTTTACTATAAATATATTGAAAATGCAGCAAAGAAGTTGGAATCATTACATAACTTACTACGGAAAGATGTAAAATTTAATTGGACAGCAGAATGTGAACAAGCTTTTATTGGTATAAATAAGTATCTATGTTCAAGTCTAATTTTATCAATCTATAATCAAGATAAGGAAGTTTTATTTATACTGATGCCAGTGGAGATGGTCTAGGCGCAATACTAAAACAACCACAAGAAAATGGTATACTTCACCCAATTGCTTACTTCTCTAAAAAATTAAACTCAAGTCAAAGGAAGAAAAACATTATTTATTTAGAGTGTTTGGCAATATAAGAAGCCATTGTATATTGGCAACATTGGTTGATTTGGAAGAAATTTCACAGTGATTACAGATCATAAACCTTTACAGACATTAAAAGTAAAAGCAAGAACAGATGAACCGCTTGGAGATCTAATTTATTACCTTTCACAATATAATTTTAAGGTCATGTATGCACCAGGTAAAAAGAAATAGAGGCTGATTCCTTATCAAGAAACCCAGTTTTAGAAAGTTTTGAAAATGAAGAGGATATATTAAAAATTGTAAATATGGTCACTTTAGAAGAAATAATTACTGATCAACAATCAAATATAAATGAAGAAAATGAAAAATATGTTTCAAAAAAAATTGTCGAAAAAGGAAACATTAAGTTCAAAAATCTCAAGCAAAGACAAAGAATTTATATTTTGCAAGAATTTGGTCTCAAAATAATTAAGAAAATACATGAAAATTATGGACATATTGGTGTTACTTATATGAATGAAAAATTAAGACCTTATTATTATTTCAAAAACATGGATAAAATTATACACCAGTTTTGTAGTGCATGTGTACAATGTATAAAAAATAAATCTAGAAGAAGCCAACAAATTGGTTTACTTTCAAAATTAGGTCCAGCGACACAACCTTATGAAATAATGTCTATTGATTCAGTTGGAGGATTTGATGGTAATAGATCAACAAAAAAATATTTACATATTTTAGCGGACCATTTCACTAGAAATGCATTTATTTTTACTTTTAAGGGTCAAAATACAAGAGACTTTATTAGTTTAATCTAACTCAGTAGCAAAACAACATCAGATAAAAATCATTTTAGCAGATCAATACACGGGTATCAATTCTAAAGAAGTGAAAAACTATATGAAATTAATGAATATCGCATTATTATTTACATCTATGGACTGTCCAGAATCAAATGGTTTGAATGAAAGACTAAATCAAGCATTAATCAATAAAATAGGATGTAAAATTAATAATGGAGAAAAGAAACCATGGTTTAAAATTTCTGGAAAATGTGTGGAACAATACAACTGTACAACACATAGTGTCACACAATTTTCACCAGCCTACCTCTTATGTGGTATAACACTAAATATAGTACCAATTGAACTTCAAGAAAAAAAATTTAATTTAGAAGCTGACAGAGAAGAAGCAGTAATAAACTCAACAAAAAACTATGAAAAAAATAAAAAAGAGTGGATAAAACCAGGATAGTCCACACATTTCAAGAGAATGATTTATTATATATTGAAAATGGTAACAAAATGAATAGAAACAAATTAGATGAGATTAGAAGTGGACCATTCCGGATAATTAAGAAATTATCAAATACCATATATGAAGTCGAAGGGGCAAAAATACGTAAAGAAACCAATTTCTATCATAGCAGCAAATTAATTCCAGTAAAAACTAAAGTACTCAAGTTGGAGAGCACACCGGAGCTAAAGTCTGCAGGAGGGGAGGTGTAACAGTGGTAAACAAGAGATTTCTGGCATGTCAACCTGCTGCTGGCTCAACCCTATACCCACTGATCAACCCGTGCACACCTTCTGCTCACAACCCATGGTTGCTCTCTTCTGTTCAACCCATGAGTTGAGTCAATCTATCACTACGTATACGATATTCTCCCGCCACCCCGCTCTTCCCTACCAATTGGCCACCGCCAGCCAACACTGACGCCGCGCGTGAAAAATTATTTAAAAATGTATTCACCGGAGATTCGAACCCGAGTCGACCGCTTGCCAAGCGACCACCGCACCACTGAGCAACTTAACCGCATACGTTTTAAATATATATTCTATCTCATTTAACTGGTGTTTACGACAATCGCTCGCA
The DNA here is from genome assembly GCF_019925205.1 of Metopolophium dirhodum. Lineage (NCBI taxonomy): Eukaryota > Metazoa > Arthropoda > Insecta > Hemiptera > Aphididae > Metopolophium > Metopolophium dirhodum. Next base: position 12,131,087 of record NC_083568.1, read on the forward strand.
TACGTACAAGACGTATAATTTTCCCTCACCACCACTATACCTTACCAAGGGTCGCCGCGAACGCGCGCGAGCCCGCCGTCACGTTATCATATCTACGTTATCAGAAAGTTATCACATTGACGTTAACATAATCTTTAAATGTATATATATATTATTTATATGTATTCCTTCGTCTAGACTCTAAACCCATCAAACGTTTAAGCATTCGCACATATATCTATAAATACCTACTTACATACGCACTTAAATACATACATACATACATACATGCTCATAATATAATAAAAGGTACCTACAACATCACACATACCTATCCAAAAATATTATACCATAATATTATATACTTATTACTTACTAACTGTTAACTTCTCCGTGGGAAATAACATTAAAAATCTAGTCACCAGACCGGGAATCAAATTCAGGTCTCTCGCTTGCTTTACCACAACCCACTACCTGACCGTATAGACCCATGATGCTTTCTCCTCCAGTTAACGGGAGTTTACAATACTTAAATGTACGGTCGAGCGGTCTTTAGTAGAGCAGATCGACGGAGTCAGGGATGCTCGATGTAAGCGCGGTCTGCAAACGTAGCGGCTACTGCGAGGCGTGAGTCGTTGTGTGCACGTTAACGTCGGTGACTGGGAAATCGGTGAGGTTGTAAAGCAACACCCAGGTTACACGGCAGTACGGAATACTTTCGGAAGTCAATTTATTTAACGCACTTGCACGATCGTTTTGCGAAATAATGTGGTTTGAGGACAAAGTCGCAAATCGAGCGGATACGCGTGGCTCGGTAGAATGCAGTGAGCAAAGAGAGCGATGGCCGGGCAGATGGTGGCACCGTTAATAGTCGTGGGACGAGTCGTTGTGCCGTGAGTGGGGACGCGAGATCAAGGTTGCAAGGAACATAAATATAACAATCACAGAAGTTGTATGCAGAATAATTCACAAACGAATACAATACAGAATAATAAATAATTCACTTAGTGAAAAGGTAACAACGCAGTCAGCCGGAGCAAGTGGTTTATAAGGCACCGTAACACAACAGTATAATGATATTATTATTGAGCTGCTCGAAGGAACATTTCTGCGGTGTAACCCTGCCATAACGTTGTGATTCATATAATCATTATTTCCGGACAACTAACACTTGATATCGATCGTGATAATATATTGATTTACTATATACATACAAAACAAATAAAAGAATAAAAGGGGGCTTAATAACCGTGGGAGGGATGGTACACCACTAACTGTTTGTTACAATAATATTATAATGCTCAACCATAACTATACAATTTTTAATAATTTACATTTTCGTTTCAGTCATGCAATCATCGTGTACTTGGTTCGAAAATACGGCGGAAAAAAAGATCATCCGCTGTTCCCCAATGACCCGAAACTGCAAGCGCAGGTTAACCAAAGACTGCATTTCGACAACGGCACCTTGTTCCCGGCTTTTACAATTCAATACGTGAATATGCACATTATTATTAATATTATAAAGATCAATACAATTAGCAACAGTTATTAATTTATCGCTGTCGTTTGACGCAATGGCTTATCTCGTACACTCGGTATTTTTAACACTCGTATTAAATACCTGGAGCTACCGTGCATTTCTTTCGCACGCACACTGGATATTGCTGTAACTACCAATAATTTAACGTTTTACGTGGTATGTATATGATTATGGTCTACTGACTACTATGAGCACGTATCATATCGTTATACTGTAATATTCGTTTAGGCTTGTTAAAATAATACCATGGTTGAAATATACAAGGTAATTGCATTTATACTCCTCCTCAATCAAATATTTGATTATAAAAACATTATGTGGCAACGTAAAGGGAGTGGGAATTTTGAATTTGTTAGCTTTTGTCAGCGTGTTTTTGATGATAAGAAAAATTGATATTTGTGATATCTCTTTGTCCGAGTCAATATGCAATAACCTGTATATTTAAACTATGAATTATACTATGACCAGAATAGCGGCGGACCAATGGTAAAATGAAAAAAAAAAATCACATATTATGAAAGATGAGTTAACAGAAGATTGAAGCAATGATTTTTCTACACGGCCATACCAGAAGTTGAGGCCAATATATTATATAATTGTTTTAATACAAAATTAATTTCATTTTATTTTTACTTATTTATTAATGAACGACACGGTGAATAAAAACATTAAATAGGTATTCCTTAACACACAAATTTCTCAAATAAATCCTCAAAAACTTCCAATAATATGTAGAAAAAAATACCTTGTCGATGTTAGAGATTTGTATTACCTATTATGCATGCATATAATATATTTGTAGTGGAATCACAACTTCAATTTGAAGATTTGTTTTTCATTTTACAGAACCCGTGGATTTATTTTAACGTATCAAAAACCGATGAAAGAGAGGAAAAAATCCACGAAGCGCTCGTGTTTTTAGAAAATGTTCTGAAAAAATCTCCTTGGACAGCCGGTGAATCAATGACTGTGGCCGACTTTTCTTTGGTTGCCACCATTACGACCCTTAAGGTATTTTCTTAACGGTTTTTTTTAATTTAATTTAATTTTATAACTTGGACACAGGTTTAACACATATTTTCGTATTTTCTTAAGGTTGCCGGTGTAGAAATGAAGAAGTACGACAAAATAAATGAATGGCTTATAAAGTGCTCGACTTCAATGGATGGATACCAAAAGGCTAACCAAGAGGGAATCGATTTTATCATAGATATGATAAAAAGACTGGATAAGAAATTTAAAAGGTCACCTCCAACAAAAAGTCCACAATTATAAAATGCGTTCCTTCCGACTACATTTTATGTGGCATGTTTTGATTACACCTTTTTTTTGTTTGTTCGTACTATTCAATGATATTATATTATTAATTATTGCTCTTTACAAATTTAAGATTATAGGTAAATATAATTTCGTTTGTACGATCTGATAAATTGAAAATGTATTTGACGTCAAAAAAAAAATTAAATATAAAATAAAAGTCTAAATTTGATTATAACGGCATTGGAATTTTTTTATTTTATTATTATCTAATCAAAATATTGATATCGTTCTGCGTCATTTATAGTTACTGAATTTGGAGTGGATGTGTCCGTAAAAAACGATAAAACATGTCCAACCGTAGGCACGGTGCCAGTAACCACTGCTCAACTTTTTTAATTATTAAAATATGTATTAATATTTAATAACTCCACTAAACTAAAAATGTATACCATATAAAAACTTTAATCGTATTATAAATCTAGTAACAAGAACTATAATAAAGAAACGTAATTAATCATGGTCATCTAATCAGTTTAGGCATCGGCGTATAATTCTCTATAGCGAGTTTTGACCCAAGTGGCGTGCATGCGAACTAACAGCGCTGCCTGTCACGGGACCTTAGATTAGGGAATAAGTGATTACAAACACTTGTTGATATAATGATTTTTTTCTTTTTTTTTCTTTTTTTTTTCTTATTAGTAACATTGTTTTCATGTATTAATTACTATTAAATATTGTTAAGCCTTTGAATAATTGTATATTAGTGTATAGGTAGTTATTTTATTTAATTCTAAAAGCTAAGTCATTTCATTATTAAAAATTAGCTATTTAGTATAACTAAATGTAATAACTAATAAGTGGTTTTCTGTAGGTCGGTAAAAAAAAGACAACGGGAGGGGGGAATATAACCCCTAACGTCCCCCTCCTGAGCACGCCACTGTGACGATTCCTGATTTTTATACTTATTAATTAAGATGGTGTCAGCACACTCGGCGATTGTAAACTGCGCCCAACGTACAGGTAAACACGAAATCATACATGTAAACTGCGCTCGAGTTCTTATCGTGAGTAAAAAGGTGATATGTAAACTGCGCTCGAGTTTTATCAAATGTAAAAAGGTGACATATGTTACATAATATGTAAACTGCGACCGGCTAAACTTTTAAAAATTGAATAGCTATATTTTTACCAAATTAAACAAAATTACAGAATTACTTATCTAAAATTACAATCTTTAATATATTTAATTCGTTACATTCATAATATTATAGCATAAATAATTAATAGAATAAAATTAAAAACATATTGTTGATACATATTCTGCAAAATTAAACAAAATTACAGAATTACTAATCTAAAATTACAATCTTTAATATATTTGATTCGTTACAGCCAAATTATAGCATAAATAATTAATAGAATAAAATTAAAAATTAAAAAAAATATATAATCTTAAAAAGTACAAAATGTTGTAACGTTTTGCGTTTATTTTTTGTCTTAGAATTTTGGTATTTAAAGGGTACATTTATACTATTTAGTTTAATATATGTAACTCAGAGGCCGATTAGTTTTCCAAAATTTAAATTTTTCAATTATTTTCAAGATTTTTTCGCGCTGTGAAACAAATTGTTCGGCCATCGTGACTTCACTGATTAAACTGAATACGACATGTACCTGCAACAAGGTTTCTCTGTTTATTCGGGTGACACTGAGGTATCGTTTCATACTTCATTTCATTCGCAATGAAAGGAACCGTGCTCCCACTCACTTTTCATGTTCGCTCTCTCTGCATTGTGCCGTCAACCCATCAACATCTCTAAGTATCATAACATTTATCAACACTTGTTGCATCATTTCACACCTTCAATAACCACATGGTTGAAAACAGTCCAATGCCATTCAAATTGTACCTTTGGTGCATATTAAATTTTTCCGTAAGTATCGTTCACGACCATTTCAATAACCATCTCTAATATCATTGACCCTTTTAGAATTATCCATTAGATAAAACGATTGGGAATTTACTATTGTCCATGTGCGCTGTGAATTGTATGTGTTGTACTGTGTTCAACGTTGTGCGGTTAGCGGTTGAGCTGTGAGTGTGTGGGATCACCTATGTTATTCTTGTTATATTCTTGTTATTTAACTACAGACCCCAGAATTCCAGCTCACCATAACCTTATAAAGGTAGGTGGTGCACCACAACATTATTGGGCGCACACGAATTGCGTACCAAAACAGGTAAACGAACCTTTTTGAACGAATTGCGTCCCGGACGCAATTCGTGTTACCTTTTTATCTACAGTTGAGTGGTTCTTAAAATGACATTGAAATAATAAAGATATGTCTGTGAAAACATAATATCGTATATAATAAATTGTCATATTCACATATTTTTAAAAAATTTAAATTGTAAAATCATAATATCATAGGTATAAATGGTCATATTCACATATTATTAAAAATAAATAAATTAAAGCTGTGAAAACATAATTTCGTATAGGTAATATAATAAGTCGTCATATTCACATATTTTTAAAAAAGTTTATTAGATTTATAAGTCATAGGTTAATATCAAAAGTATTGATTTAATTTTGTCTATATTTATATTTATTGGCTAATATGTTAACATAATCTTTAATCGTGATTTCAATAATTTCAAAATCCATAAATTGTGAATTTATTTAAAAAAATTTAGTACAGTTTAAAAATTTAGTACAGTATTCAAAAGTTCCATCTACATAAAATACACTTATTTTGCTAAAAAAGCTTAAGTTAGTTTGACATGAAAACATAACTATGCCAGTGTCCAAGTTATTAAATACAAATTGTTCGTTGTCGGTAGTTTTAATTTCTATCGAGTTTAAAATAGAATGAACATCGCTTATAGTTTTTGGTAATTGAGGGTAACTGCAGGTTCTACGTGCATAATGCATATTATTTTTTATATACGTAATATCAGTTAATGTTAGTGTAGACACGTTTTCATCTTTTAATTGTCTATGAAATAATTTAATAAGTCGTTCTGATACGTCTGTAACTGCTTTCCGTTTTAAACTATTGCTAAACTTTTGGCGATTCAGAATTTTTAATTCTAGTTTTTCGTGAATGTGAATTAAATTACTAACACTAACCTTTAGTTTATCTTGTGTATCTATCCGTAAAAAAGATCTGCAGTTTTTATTTGTACATTTCCATCTAATATCTAATATTTTTATAAAAATATCTATAAAAGTACAAACCCACTAAAAGCTAGTTTTCATATAATAATAATATTTGTGATAAATATTTAAATTGTTAAAAAATTTTAATAAATTTGGAAACCACTAAAAAATATCTTAAGGAAAAAAGTAACATGAATTGCGTCCGGGACGCAATTCGTTCAAAAAGGTTCGTTTACCTGACTTGGTACGCAATTCGTGTGCACCGACATTATTATATGGCCAAATAGGCAAATAAGGTTTTTCATTATTATACCAAATATTATTGCAGTATTATTATTATTATTATTATTATATTGTCAATTGGGGCACTGTTGTCAGAAACTATCAATTGTTTATTATATTATTACATTTTTAACATTATTATAAATATTATACTGTTTATGTCCTGTGGCTTATTATTATTATTATGTACACCTTTACAACTATTGTTATTTATATTGCCTAACAAGCAAATGTTGATATTATAGATTTATGCATTATACTGACACTTTTGTTTAATTGAAATGCAAATGTGAAATAAATATCTGCTATACACACCTAATTATACAGTCCACTCTAACTTATTATTACCATTCTAATTTCCTCGCTTAAGGCATCGCTGACTACTATCGAACAAGCGCAAACACACGCTTAACACATATTTTTGTATTTTTTTCAGGTTGCCGGCGTTGATTTGAAGAAGTACGACAAAATATTTAAAAGGTTTATAAAGTGCACGAATACTATGGACGGATATGCAGTGGCTAATCAAGAGGGAATCAATGAACTCGAAGCTACGTTAGAATTTGTGAATGAGAATGTGGTGAGATAAAAAAAACGAAGTGCGGGGTAGTCGGGGGAGATACGCAGCAAGACGGTAAGTTGTAGGGAATGTGATTTTGTATGACACGGTGCGCATATCGTAATTATTATCCTACCACTGAATATTATTAGTTGAACACTGAATTGATAATTTATCTTTGATTTATATATATATATATATATATATATGTATTCACTTACCTCGTATTGTGCTAGGCAAAATGGTGTAGATTCTTGTTGGAATATGTACGTCTCTGATTGGGATGAGTCGATGCACGTTATTAACACTTTACGATTTACACTACAATATCCTATTGCAATTAAGTATACATTTCTATATTACACACTGTTGGCTCATCATGTTTGCAATTGAATAAAGTATATAAGAGTATTATTGGCTAAAGATGCGGAGTTGGTGTTATGGAAAAAACAGAAGTTGGTTTATAATTGTTTGCTTGCTGGCATCATTGACTTATACAAATTATATTTTTGTCATGTCATTTGTCTGCCTACTTAAGGTGGTACTTAAGATGATTTTTTTTCGTTTAATAGTTATACAACATGCACTTCAATTACTTATATATTTGAGGTTTAATCGCTTAAGAGGAAACGACTTTCGGTACAGCGCATAAGCTTCCCGGTCCTTTGCTCGGGATCTAAACTGCAAATATATTTTTGTCGACCCAACGTCCAAGAGAGACAAGCAGTATTTGAAGTGGAGTTTGTGTAGATTTGTATAGGTTGACATGCATTATAGGTGTATTTATATATAAATCGGATTTTTGGGAACGTGGTGCTTGGATACGGATGTATGGATGTCTTTATCTACATAGCTTTATTATCGAAGGATCATTGGGTTTATAAAGAATTAAAACAATAGTATTTTCATGGTAGGATAGTAAAGTGAATAAATCAAAAGTGAGTTCATACCTGATGTTAAAACAAACGCAATATTAAGTTAACTTTGTGAAGAGAGGTTGATTTCGCGTCAAAATAAGAACTGGTTGGTGATGTATGGTTTTGCTGTTGACGTAATACTTATTTTTAGTTTATATTATGTGATCTGATAAATCGCAAAATGTATTTAGTGTCAAAAAATCAATAAATATAAAATATAAATTTTAATGTGTTTACATCAATATTGGGCTATTTGTTACTATATTATTATATCGAATGAAAATATTGATATCGTCTGCGTCATTTATATACTTACTGAATTCGGAGTGGATGTGCCCTAAAAATCTATAAAACATGTCCAACCGTAAAACACATCGCCAATAACCACTGCTCAACTTTTTTAATTACTTAAATATTATCCGTGTTTGGAAAGAACGTCGTTCATGAATGCACGTCCACGTGTTCACGTTCATATTATATAGTGAACGATATGTGAACGTCACTCGTTATTTTTCGAATAGAACGTGAATGTGACGGGCGTTTGTATTTTTAATGAATTTGATCGATTTTTAAGACGTTCAATTTATTTACCATTTAATAAATATTCTATGTATAACATATATTAATTAATTAAATTATAATAATAATATTTTCATTTTTCCCATTATAATTCCTATAATATTTGTTTGATTGCAAAATAGATAAATTAAATAAGTGAAATTCCAGTGTCCCCGGCTAGATATACAACAACAATAATATTATGATTTCTACGAATTTGTAATAAACATAGATAATATAAGAATGGATAAGACATGCCTATACCAGTTTCATATGGGGCCGTGTGCTTTTTTGGGGAAGAGACAATTTCAAGAGAGAAAGAAAATATGGGGCTTTTTTTAAGGTTATATCCAAAAACTGTTTACAATATTTGTCAATTTCCAATTTTTATTTTGATTGTTATGTCTGAAAATGGAAATTGGAATACTCAAATTACTCTAAACTTTGCGTACATAATTAATTGTAATTAGAATATAGAATAATATAGATCGTTAATTATAACTAATTAATTATTTATGTTATTTATTATCATTTATCAATTATCATATCAATATTGGCCCCATATAACATTAAAAACATATCAATACATTTTCTAGTTATATGTTCTTATGTCCTATCCATTCTTATATTATCTATGGTAATAAACCTAATCGGTTTATCATAATAACTTATAAGTACCTTGGTATTAGCTTAATTTTATCACTAGGAAATCCTTATCAAAATATAACTAAAATAACGTGTCCAAAAATTAATTCAGATACATGCTCTAAAGTCTAAATTGTATTTTTATTTTTTGGTTGAGTCGTATATGTTTATGGGTTTTTAATTTTTATATTGACTGCAGGCTATCGATTCATGAAAAAAAAAATTAAATGAATGACCCAATGAACGCGTTTGTTTGAAAAAAAACACGAACGTGAACGTGAACGAGTTCCTTTTTTAAGGACTGAATGTGAACTTGAACGAGTTGATTTTTTTAGTGAATGTTCCGAACACTGAATTTATATTATTAATGACATTAATGTTTAATAAATCCACGAAACTAAAAAAGTACCATACAACAACTGTTTTCATATATAAATCTAGTCATCAGAAAATATATGATAAAGAAACGTAATTACTAATGTTCTATTATTAGACTGGGGAAACTTTATTCAGAAAATTGATACTTTACGATGTAAATAAACTCGTGCGTATGGAATATATTATCGACTCAATGAAAATATATGTATGTGAGTTGTGACACCTGATTACATCCACTGCGACACTATATACAGTGGGATGGGGAAAACACAGTCTAAAATACATACTAAGCAACTACGATGATTTCGTTTTTGGACGGGGGTTGCCGCTACCACTGCGTAGGTAACTGTACTAACTACACAATAATCGATTGCTTACGACGGTGCCGTGTGTTATAAAATCGATGCTTTTCCGTTTCCGGAAACTGTCAGGCTCGTAATTATTGAATTTTTGGGAAACCGACGGCCGGCATCCGCTTTCCCCGTTTGTTTGGTTTTAAAGTTTTAGTCATTCGTATTCACTCCGTCAGTTTTCTTGATTATGCCCAGATGCGTTACCATTTCATTATAATATACCTACGCATGTTTCCGTGGAAACAATTATTATAGGTACATGTTAGGGAACACCGTAGTTGCGCACGAATCGCCGCCATTTTATAAAATAGCACCGTAAGTCCGCACCACATTTTTTTTTTTTTGGAACCGTAACTCCTCACAGTGCATTTTTTTTTCGATACCATTACTCCACAAATGATAATAAAATTATCTATACTATTATATAAAATTGTAAGGGGTTTTCTACGACCGCGCCATAACCGAGAAAACTACTGAACCGATTTGGCTGATTTTTTTTTGTTGTGTTCGTAACTGTCAGGATGTCAGGACAAGGTTCTTAGGAAAGAACATTTTAGGAAAATCCACCAGAAAAGTAGGAAATAGGGATGTCAAAAATACAACAGCGGCGCCATCTGTCCAGAAAATAATAAGCTAAATAATAAAAAATGTAGTTTATTATTGCAAATTAAAATAATAATTGTGTATTGGTTGCTATTGGTTAATCGGGCATGTTTTTTGATTTATATTATTAATTTTTGTCAATATATGTATTTTTAAATTAATGTTTGTGTATAGATTAGACCTCTGGGATTTATGGTCATTATCAATATGTTAACAATAAAAAAACGTAAACGGTAAAGAAAAGTTTTGGGGGGGGATCCATCCCCCTATGCCCCCCCCTAATTACGCCCCTGTAGCAATGATAACTATTATATGGTATTATAATTTAATCACGCTGAAATAAATAAATAAAAATAAATTTTATATTAGAATTATTAAATTATTGTTGACAATTCTAATATCATGAATTCAATATTTCGGATACTAATTTTTCAACCAAAGTCGACGACTGAAAAATGCCAATATCATATAAAAAATCAAGAGTATACATATTGAGTTTACATTTTTATGAATTTTAACATTTAACAGTTTCTTTTTTTTAAGTGGTTTGGTGAGTTTTTATTCAATTTTTAATTTTGTTTTTGCATTTGTTAAAAGCAATGTTCTGTGATATAATTCTGTGACCAAAAAAAAACAAAAAAAAAGTGCATATGCTTCATTTTTTATATGTATGGTTTATAAGAGAATATGTTTATTTAACACGGTTTGTTTAAAACGAATAAATATGCACCTGTGAATAATTCCACGTCATACAATATTATAATACACGCATCTATATGTTCTTTATGGTAAACGAATTACTGTTTTATAACTATTGTTACACAGAGTGGTTTATAAAAGTCATTAGTCCTCTCATATTATTATTATTGATGGTCACTTATGATCGTAAGAGGTTATATTGCTAAAACACCGTAACAGTTTTCTGAAAAAATGACTCCAACGATATTCAAGAATAATGTCATACGTATAGTACTATGCATCGGAATCATATTGATTCATAATTCGTCAGGAGGTAACTATCATTTTTATTTAAAAATATATTATGTATTTAATCTAGATTAATTATTCATATTAGATAATTGTATAACATTTATAAGATAAATAATATGCAGTTGACACCTCTTATAGTGTTCTAAAATATAGTGTAACCTAACCTATTATAGTGTTCTTAACTATTTCCTCAGGAATCGTTTAGAATATTATGATTGATCAATGATCATAAAATATCTACAATGTACTTACTAAAGGTATATAAATACATTTTAAAATTGTATTATCTGATATTATAAAAAATAATAACGCGCATATGTATTTATAATACATAGTTGGACAGACTTATAAGGAATCTTGTATTATATTTCCAAATGTCATAACAATTTTAACTTTAGACGAGACCAAGGGATAAAATTTCTTGTCGACAATTATTTAAAAAAAAAAAAAATCTTTTGACTGTTTTTAGTGCACAAATTCTCTTCACTAAATTCACAATTAAAATATAAAAAAATCCAAAACGTTTTAACTACGGTATAATATACGATACACGGAAATTAATGTCTATTATGTATTAATTCTAAATAACGATAAACACAAAGTTGAGTATCATGTTCATTCTAAAACGTGAATTTATATTTTTCAGAAAAAGTCGAGTAAGTAACTTACAGAAATGTTGTACTTGAGATATCTGGTTTCAATGATTAGGTACCCTTGATTTCCAATGATTGGCCATGAATTTCAAAGATTTAGGTTTACGTATAATTTATGGTGACGTGTCTATATAGACAGTGACAACACTATTTGAATACCAATATTAATAAAAATAATAATAATAATAATAATAATAATAACCGCTAATGAACTTCATCAGGAGGTTATTATAATAATATTATATTAAGAGTACCTTGCGTACGCGAGAAGTAAAATATTAATTATTTAATTTCGGAATCGTGATCATTCGGACCCGTTTCTTGGTGTTTAATTATAATTAATATTATATTTGAATTATGGTCAAAGGTGGGCAAGTTAATGAAAATAATTAAATGTGACAAGTTAAGTTAATTCAATTAAATTGCCTTCAGTTAAGTTAAAAATTAACAAAAATAAAATGTAACCAGATAAGTTTATAATTGAGATAGTAAATAAACTTAATTTACAACTTAAAAAGTTTTTTTCTAGTTACAATATGTATTTTGTTTTACTAAAACATTTACCAATATGTTAAACGCTGTGTAAAAAAATAGATTATTATAATATATAATTAGAAGAAAATGAATAAAATCTACAAAGAGTCATCAAATGAGTATTGTCTAGTTGGTTTCACATGAAAAGAACATTAAGTTAACTGCACGATATTGATAATTAACTATATAAAATGTTAAGTCACAACAATAACAATTCTAACTGAATAAGTTAATAAGTTAAAAAAAATTATTAACTAGTTAAGTTATAAATTTAAGAAAAACCTAATTTTAACTTTTTAACAAGTTAAAATGGCCACCTTTGATTATGGTAGTATTAAAGGTAACACCGTTAATTGTTTATAGTCAATGGTAACACAATATATCACATAATACCGTAGGTAGTCATAACGTCGATGACTTATTCGTCTTGTTATAATATTATTTAATCGTTCGAATCGTGTTGAAATTGGTCTTAAGATTTAGTAGAAGTCATCATAATAAATTACTGGGTAAAGATCAAGGGGTATATTATTATCAACGCGCAGGTATGATGATCTCAGGCATTCGAGGGGATATTCTAAAAAGGAAACAAATAATGTTTATTGTTCGTATTTATAATTATTATTAGTACCATTATTATTTATGCATTAATGATATTTTAAATCCTGTGATGTATTCTAATACTAGTATACCTACATAATATAATCTCATCGTATATACGACAACCATAGAGTGATTTTTTTAAAAGTAATTTTCAAGTCCAAATCAAATTTTCCCCGATTTGTTTTTGTTTATTATATTATTATGAGTACTAACCCATGAATATTCAAATACAAGTATATCGTTATAAAAGTATTTTTTTTAATATAATTGTAGAAAGAACATCAACTTGTACTACGATCCTATCAGCCCGCCATGCAGAGCCGTTTTATTGACTCTCGAAGCATTGAATTTGAAATTTAACTTAATATACATACATCTCTTGGATAGTGAACAACTTACAGAAAATTTCCGCAAAGTAAGTTTTCGAAATAAGTTGTCTTATTATGTTGTCTTTACCACCTGTACTATACCTACCATGTTCAATACAATCATTGTTATTTTACAGATAAATTCTCTACACACTGTACCGGTAATAGAGGAAGGTGACTTTGTTTTGTCGGATAGGTGAGTTCAAGTTATAACATTTATTAGATAACTATACGAGTTTTACCTAAATACTGAATGATATTATAATACATACATTTTTAATTTTTAAATTTTTGGTTTATTGGGTCACGCTAATTAAAATATAAAGTTCCTTTGCCTAATGATAAGATAACATAAGTTAGATACACATCTATATGTTAAACATTATGTTAACGTAAATACTATATCATTTTAATATTTAGGCTATAATAATAGGTATTATCAAGTATTGTTTTTTACTAAAACCATGATAAATATATTTTTTAGATTAATATAGATAAATAGATTAAGGAAGTATTATTTTAGATTTTGAGCGGAGCGATGAGTGTATTGATTTTACAATGGTTTTTTTTTTAAATTTTTTAATTGTTGTATCTGTCATCACCTTTTAGGACAATAAAAGTTCTTAGCTTTTCTTCAACTGTATCTTTTCTGATAGAAAAGTGAGTCTAGTTAAATAAAGTTAAAATATTGACAAAATACGTAAAATTCATGAAAATGTGCAAATTATTGTAAGTTAGAAATTCATAAAATTTTTTCTTTTTAAATCTAAGATTTGAAAATGTTATAAAAAATTTCTCATAAGCTTGTTAACCTTATTAAAAAAAAATATGTCTACAAGCAAATAAAATAAATATTTATGAGCGTTTGAAGTTCAAATTTTTACAAGATTGGATATTTGTTCGATTTCTCATATAACTAGCGATTTTGTTATTTTGTTGTAATTCAAAATCGAATAACTGTAAGTAGGTACATGCAAATTTCACTGGATGTATATATTTTCATTTTCTATACACTCTAACATTTTGAAAATATTTTGACTCTTTTTGAGCTGTTTACAGACATTGTCAATTTTCAATTTTTTTAGTTTTTTTTCTATCTTGCTTACCGGGCGCTTACCTAACCTAACCATGACCCACTGGCCACTACCCAACCGCATAGACGCTATCCATGACGCTATATCCCTAAGTTAATGGGAGTTTACAATACGTAAAGGTACGTGCAGTCGTAAAGCAGGTAGGTGGAGTCGGGGATGCTCGATGTAGTGGCGAACGTAATGGCGTAGTTAATGTTCCCAGTCACTGACATTTCTATAGTGTAACCTTGCCATAACGTCGTGATTCGTAATTATTATTTCCCGACAACAATCACTCGATATCGATCGTGATATATTGATTGGGTATTTATATATATAAGACGAATAAAAAGGGTTTAAAAACCGTGGGAGGGGTTACTGTAACAATAATATAATGTTCAACCATAATTATAAGTTTATTAATAATTTACGTTTTCGTTTCAGTCATGCAATCATCGTGTACTTGGTTCGAGAATACGGTGGAAAAGACGATCATCCGCTGTACCCCAATGACCCGGAAATTCAAGCGCAGGTCAACCAAAGACTGTATTTTGACGACGGCACCTTGTATCTGGCTTTTAGACGTCAATACGTGAATATTAACATTATTATTATTATAAAGACCAATTAGCAACAGTTATTAATTGTTCGCTGTCGTCTTGACGCAATGACTTATTCGCTCGGTGTTTTTATTTCATCGTACAAGGTATATACCTTGAATTTCTTCCAGACGCACACTGAATATTGCCGTACCTATCAATTATTAAACGTTTTACGTGGTATCTACCTATATGATTTATGGTCAACCGACTACTGTTACCACGCATTATATCATTATGCTGTAATATTCGTTAAGGGTTGTTATAATAATACCATGGTTGAAATATACAAGGTTATTGCTTTTATACCCCTTCTCAATAAAATATTTGATAGTATACAGGCGCGGGAATTTTGAATTTGGTAGCTTTTGTCAATGGGATTTGGATGATAAGACAAATTTATATTTGTGGTATCCCTTTACGCAGCCATTTTGCTTCTAATGATAACAATACGAGTTAATATGTAAAAACCTGTATATTTCAACCATGAATAATACTATGACTTTTGGTCATATAGCGACGAACCAGTGGTAAAATGAAAAAAAAAATCGATTATGAAAATTGAGTTAAAATAAGATTGAAGCAATGGTTTTTCTACACGGCCATACCAGATGTTGAGGCCTATATTATGTAATTGTTTTAAATAGTTTTAATAAACAATTCAAGTAATTTTATTTTTAGCAATTTATTAATAGACGACACTGTAAAAAAAACCATTAAATAGGTAGGTATTCCTTAACGCAAATTTCTCAAAAACTCCCAATAATAGAAAGAAAGATAAGGTGGGTAAGTGGATGTCGCTCTGCTCTACAGTAGGTTACAAGTGGGTCACTGTAATGGATGGTGTTAAATTTGAATTCAATGATTTTTTGTGATTTTTCCGTATTTTGTCAATATTTGAACTTTAAATGCTTATAAATAAAAACTGCAACTAAGGATTTTTAATATTTTTCAAATTTCATTGTAAAATATAGTAGGAGCCTTGTATTAAATTGTCAATCTTTTTTACTGAACAAATAAAGTTTTATTGACATTCCTAGAAAAAAATACTAATAAAATTGGAAACCAGAAAATGTTTCTAAACAGTTCAAAACAAATAAAAATATTTTGAAAATTTTATCGTATATAAAAAACCAGTGGAAAATGCATTTATAAAGTATATGCATTCATTTACGAATCTAAAAGTAAATTGTCAATGCAAGCGATTTTTATTATTATGCATGAATATAATATATTTGCACTGGAATCACAACTTAAATTTGAAGATTTTATTTCATTTTACAGAACCCGTGGATTTACCGTAACATACCGAAAACCGAAGAAGGAGAGAATAAAATCCACGAAGCGCTAAGGTTTTTAGAAAATGTTCTGAAAAAATCTCCTTGGGCAGCCGGTGAATCAATGACTGTGGCCGATTTCTCTTTGGTCGCTTCTATTTCGACCTTTAAGGTATTTTCTTAACGAAATTTTGTATACACATAACTGTTATAACTTGGACACACGCTTAACACACTTTTTCGTATTTTTTCCAGGTTGCCGGTGTTGACTTGAAGAAGTACGACAATATAAATGAATGGTTTACAAAGTGCGAGAATAAAATGGATGGATACAAAGAGGCTAATCAAGCGGGAATCGATGTAACCGATAAAATGTTAATATCTCTGAATAAGAAATCGGCAAACTAACCTCAAACGCAGAGTCTATAATTATAATATGCTTTTCTTTTGACAAAATTTCGAGTGTCGTGTTTTAATTACACATTTTTTTGTTTGTTTGAACTACTCAATTACATAATATTAATTATTGCTTTTTACAAATTTTAAAATATAAATATAATTTCGTTTGTACGAAATTACTTTTGCCACAAATTGTGTGGTAGGTAGTGCGTATAGATGATAACCTAATTATATTAAATAATATTTGGATATACCTATTTTTAGTTTATATTAGGCTATCTGATAAATCGTAAAATGTATTTGCTGTCAAAAATAAATGAATATAAAATATAAATCTTAATGTGTTTGTATCGAATAGGAATTTTTTTATTATATAATTATCAAATCCAAATATCGATATCGTTCTGTGTTATTTATAATTACTTAATTCGGAGTGGATGTGTCCATAAAAAGATACAACATAGCCAACTGTAAGCACAGTGCTAGTAACCAATGCTCAAATTTGGATTCTGAGCGGAGCAAGGAAACTAGCAGTTTTACAATGGTGTTTATTTTTTTTTATCCTTTATACAAAATTTCTATCAGATGGAGTTTTTAGATTTCAACATATAGTACCTTATATTTTAGTAAATTGGATCAAGATGGCAGGGCTTAAAACCGTTTTCAAAACCGATTTCAGAAACCAGTATAAGCCGTTTTAAAACTGAAACCGAAACCGTAATCAAAAACGAAACCAAATAAATTTGGATACCTGCAGTATTATAATTTAAAACCAAAATCTGAAATCGTTATTTTTTTTTTTATTGACGTGTTTTTAAATACCTAAATTTCATTAATACGCATAATTAATACTCATAATAAAATTGAGATCATGATTAAAATTTTGATAACCATTTCCAAAAAAAATTGGAAACCAGTATACAAAACCGAAACCAAAACCGAAATTTCTTAATACCGGTATTTCTAAGTTGAAACCAACATCGTAAAATTTAAAAACCCGTATCCAAAATCAAAACCGAAACCGAAATTATTTCAATCGGTTTCAAGCCCTGCATGATGGTACTTTAGACAGGTCATTTTTCGAATTTATCAATAATTATTTATTGCCACAGGAAAAAGTATCGACAAATTATGAATAACCGCTAAAAATGGGTTTTTTATATCTAACTCTTTGTTTATCACCATATCAACGAATACAAAATAATTTAATATATAAAATTCTCGTGTCACAGTGTTAGTGAAACGGCTCGACCGATTTTGATCAAATTTTCTGTGTATATTCGTTTGGTCTAAAAATACGTTTTAGGCTAATTTAAAAAGGGAATTGATCACCCCCGGGAAGTGCTCAAACAGGAATTTTAAGATTTACGATAGAAAATTTTGTTTATTTATGGTTGCTATGGACACAGACAAATACAAAATATTCAAATTTAAAAATAATAATCTTTATATATAAAAATGGATCCCTGTTTCCCTAGGCCATTGCATCACGCGTGGACGCTGGGCCGATTTGACTATAGTTCTTTTTTTGATGTGTTCGTAATTGTCAGGATAAGGTTCTTATGAAAGAAAATTTTAGGAAAATCTAGGCCTAATCTACACACAAAGATTCATTTATATCTATATATATATATGTTACGGTGAGTGATGTAAACGTGGTAAAATACGTCATTCCCCAGTAAATTATATAATTTACCTAAAAATTGGTAAACGTTGTAAATGCAGACATTCCCCGGTTATTGTCGTCAATTACCAGTTTAATTGGAGAATGAGGTTCAATACTTTTATGTCGGTGTGAACGATCAGCGATAAGCGTGTAGGTGCCGAATAATCTTCGTTAGTTAAAAATATTATGACGGAAGTAGATAGATAAACGAAAATCCCAACTAGCAATAAAGTCGATAACCCGAGTAATAATATGAGATAATCTTTTAGTTTATTAGTTAGTATCTACGGGCATATTATAGCGAGTTGTATATGCGAAGAGTGTGTGTTTTATAATATTATTTGTAAAAATTTGTGTCACTAGTGAACAAAATATAATAAAAGTTAGATTAAATTATAGTGTTATAGTTTTATTTAATTTTAATATTAAAGTATGGGGAACAAATTTAAAGCAGCAATTGACAAAATTGTCAGCAGTAAAAAGAGAGGTGACAATATATTTTATTTTAGTTCTGAAGAATACAACAACAAGATTCAAAAAATAAAAGAATTAAAAATTGGAACACTAAAATAAAACGGTTACGAATAATAGAATTATACGTAAATATGATGTTGTGTCAATTGGGGGAAAAGAAAAATTGATTTAACCTATAGTTGATAATGAATCTGACGTTTTATATTATAATAATTATAATTATATAATAATAATTATACGACGTAATCGTCACAGTAGACTAGTTGTTTGAAGTAATTCACACCGCACATTTAACAGTAGGACATGGGGGTAGAAATAGGATGATGGCTGTGTTAAAAACAAAATATTGTAATATGACAACGGAGGCAGTTATGGTATATTTAGGTTTATGCAGTAATTGTCAAGTAAAACAATCAAATCCGAAAAGAGGGCTTGTGACAAAACCAATTCTACATTCCGCATTTAATTCAAGAGCGCAAATTGATTTGATTGACATGCAATCTCAAAATTATAATAATTATCGCTATATAATAAATTATCAAGATCATTTAACGAAATTTGTTATTTTATAACCTCTGAAGACAAAAAGGGCCGAAGAAATTGCTTTAAATCTGAATTGTTTTTACTTGACAATTACTGCATAAACCTAAATATGCCATAACTGCTTCCGTTGTCACATTACAATATTTTGTTTTTAACACAGCCATCATCCTATTTTTTATAAATAATAAGGATATACACGTTCAGATAGATAGATAGATTAAATATTTTAGGTTAGTACATCATATGCTTATTATTATGAGTAAATTAGATTTTTATCCTGATTAATCCTATAGACCAAGAAAATAATCTAATAAAATATCTTTCGAAAAACTCAGAAAACATTCTGAAGCAGATTAAACAATTTAAAGTTTTCTATTGAAATTGTAGAAAGATTAATAAATTAATCTATTGAATGTATTATAAAAAAAAATATAATCGACTAATTTTATAAGTAGGTAATACCATCGATTATGAATACTACTACCTATTTATAATATTAGTTATACCAATATACATAAAGGGTGTTTATAGTTTACTTTTTCTATACCCAGGTAATTATAACTATAAGACAGCTCATACATTAATTTTTTTTTCATCTCCCAAAAACAAAATATTATGATCAATGATGATACTGCTATAATACAGCGGTTTTCACCTTTTAATATCCGCGTACCACCTACACAGTTTAAAAATTGTCATGTACCACTTGATCAAATAACGTTTTTTTGCTTATCAAAAATGTTATTTTACATGTATACGGAATTTTATTTTATTAGGAACTACAAAAAAAAATTAATAATATAAGCATTTAATATATAAAAAGAAAATTAAATATATTGTAAATTATTATTTATATTATTATTAAATATATCAAATATACCAAAATAATAATTTCTAATGTGAAGGATCCATTCCATTTTTTTTTAAAGGTATAAGTGAGATGTTCTTCGTGTACCACCCATGAGCTTTCCGCGTACCACAGGTTGAGAAACGCTGCTGTAAGAGGTAGCAATAGACCTAGCAAGTATTTCTTTCTAAACTCCAAAGATGTATGGGGCTACGTAACATTTTGTAAGCTTGATATTTTAGAATATACATTGTTCCTCACCATTGCTTTAAGGAGTGAAGACACTTAGACACAACATTTTGGTGACTATAGTCGTTGATTTTGCTTACAGTTTTTTTTGCATAATTAATATCAACTAACTTGTAATTATTTGCAACATGCATTTTACAAGATATTTATATTGGATGGGACAAAGTACACTGACTGTCAGATTTATGACAGTGTTATAAATAAACTAGTGCGTACAATAAAAAGTCCCCTGATTAAGATTTTTAAATAAAAATAATTAGAAACATCTAGATCAATTCCATACAATATATTAACTACGCATTTTTATTTATTTTAAAAATAATTGTATCTGAAACGGCTAACCTTCTTAGAATAAAAAACCAAATGCAAAAAAATATTTTTTTCAGCTCTATCATACTGTAGAGAATTAACTTCCAATCAGTTCAGCTACTTGTGAAAGATCCTTTTCAGCCTTAAGAAAAATTAAAACTTGGCTTAGGGTATCAATGGGTCAACAGAGATTAGTAGATTTGTCAATATTGTATATTGAAAAAGACTTGACCAATCAAATTGATGTAAATTAAGTATACATATTTATATACATTTTTTTGCTAAAACTGAAAGGAGAATGATATTAGAGTGAAGTGTAAAATTAAATTAAATTTAAAAAATAAATGTTTGCATATTAGTTATTGTGCTTATTGATTAATTCTTAATTAAATACTATTATACTTTCCAAAGCATTATAGTCAATACTAAATATTTTAGGTAATTGTTGAATGGGTATTGTACGATTTTAGTCTCTGACTATCTATAACCATATGATAATATGACAAAAAAAATTAGAGGGGCTTCAGCACCCCCAGTGTTTTCATTGAAATTGCGCCCCTGGTCTTGCTGTTGCTGTCACCACCTTCACAATCGTCGCCAACAGCTGGTGCCCCCGTGCAGCTGTCATTCCGTGGCCGGTGTTATCATATCACCGCCGCTGCTGCTGCAGTTGTCCCCATCATAATATCATTATCATCTACTCGCCCACTATCATCACCATCGCCACTGTGGTATCGTTATTACTTATTAGTTATTATATTGTCCTGTTACGTGTTGTATTTTGTTTTTATACGCCTACTATGCATAGGATATCGCATTATTATTAGTATTCGTTGATTGATTAAAGAGACGTCTTTGACAGTCGCATATCTATATTGTAATAATATAAATACGGTACATTATTATTCATTATTATATTATATTACTTCGTAACGAAACAGTTACACTTTCATTTATTGTTTATGTTCTTTATCATTAAACATTGTGTTTAATATAATTTTATTATTATCACCCTATCCCGTACCTACCGGCGTGAGTCGTCATAGCTAACCACCATATTATATCGTTGGAGTTACGCCGGCGCCAACACAGTTATTTCGTTTTACTTGCACAAGAACCTATCTAATATCGACCAGTATATTAATTAATTTATATATATTTATTTATTAGTCTTTAGTCTGTTTTATTTCTCAACTAGACGTGTTTTCCCGTTTGAATCATGTCAATCGAAACATTTCCTAATAATGCCGGGCGATAAAGTGTAAATCCCAAAGTGCTGGGCGCACATATCACGCGTATCCCCTGCACAACCAGACACTGAAATCTATACAGTGATTCTTACAAAACATGAACATTTGGTTACACCCACAGATTTCTAAATAATACTAGATAACGAACTCCCGGCATGAATTGAAGCTTCGAGATTGGTTGACAATTGTATGGTATTTCATGTGGCAAATGTTTTATTATTTCTAAACCTGTATTTTAAAAAAAAATATTTTATTTAAATCTTTTTACATTTACTATTTTATTTTACCATTGAAAATTATGTTATTTCTAATACATTTTGTATAATAAATGAAATATGTTGCAAACTGACAAAATGGCGGCCATCCACAGCTGAGCTTAACTTGTAACAATGTAAATTGTATAGGAGTTTATTATCTAGTGTAGTATAGAAGTCTGTGGTTACACATTATATTAGTATGAAAACCTCCATGCGTTACGTTTAAAACAAATAAACCCAAATCATTTCTTTCATGAAAAATTGTTTTCGTAGAACAGTCTGATTGTTACATTGATCCCTAAATTACCTTTGCCGTGATCGATGAGCCCACAGGCGTGACAAAAAATAGTATGTGTGACTAGTGCGGGAAGGCAATTTCAGTCTTGGGTGAAAGCGGCCCTTGCCTGCGGCTCGTGGCGCACACGTTGCCCGAGACAGAAATAGCTCATTTTCCGTCCTTGCCACACAACATACTATATTCTATTAAAAGTTATCTCTTTGTGTTCTGAAGAATAAAATGTGAACAAATATAATTCTGTAGTAAGCTAATACTGTGCAGGTGGCGTACCGTGCAATGAGGTTGTATTTCAGGTGTAATAAATGTGTGAAACCTCATGCTTGTGCAGTGTGCTATATCTCGCTATGTTCTCTGTGTCATATATATTATAATGCTATCGTATATACAATATTTTATAAAATATATGATGCATTTTATCTATAGGTTAAAATATAAAAAAATGTGTGTAGTGTAATATACTGCGTAGTTTTTAATAAAACATGACGGTTTGGGTATTCGCATAATATTTTAGTTGTACTAATGTACTCATATAGTCATATATTATATTTCTGAATCACACCCCTTTCTTATAAATTGTATTAACCCGATTACTCATTCGTAAACCTGTTTATTCACTGCTCGTCTGATTCTTTTTTCCTAACACGTTGAGTTGAAATTGTATATTATATGCCTGTTTTATTTGGGATGCAGTCCCTAAGTTATCTAGCCCTCCTTTAAAAAAACAAATTGTGCCTATGTATTTTTAATATTTTTCAACTGCTATTAGAACGATATATCAGGAGCCTTATATTACATTTTCACGCTTTTTTACCCAACAAATACAATTTTATTGATATTTATAGAAAAAAAAACTAAAGAAATTGAAAACTGATAATATCCGTAAACAGCTCAAAAATAGTCAAATTATTTTCAAAATTGTATGGTGTATAGAAAATGCTAATATAAACATTCAGTGAAATTGTCAAGTATCCACAGTCATTCATTTTTTAATTACAATAAAGTAAGAAAATCGTTACATGAGATATCGAGTGAATATCAAATGTTGTAAAAATATAAATTTCAGACGCTCATAAAAATTTAATTTAAGTTTCTTGTAGACATTTTTTTTTTTGATAAAAGTAGAAAAACTTATGAGTAATCTTATATTACAATTTCAAATCTTAGATTCAAAAAGAAAATTTTTATGAATTCTCAACTCAAAATAATTTGCTAATTTTCGTGATTTTTCCGTATTTTGTCAAAATTTGAACTTTAAATGCTTATAAATAAAAACTGTGGCTAAGGATTTTTAATTTTTTTCATCTACCTTTGAAACAATAACCTAGGAGCCTTCTATTAAATTTTCAAGCTTTTTTACTCAACAGATAAAATTTTATTGATATTTGTAGAAAAAAAACTAAAAAAAATGGAAATTGACAATGTCCGTAAACAGCTCAAAAGAAGTCAAAATATTTGGAAAATGTTATGGTGTATAGGAAATGCAATTATAAACATTCAGTCAAAATTTCATGTCCCTACGGTAATTTGTTTAAAAGTTGCCAACCTAACCTACCAAAAACCAAAATCGATTTTCTCGAAAACAGATTTTGCATAAAAATTTCCATTTTCCTTAATTTTTCTTTTGTTTTTCACGTCACTTTTTAAAACTACTGGGGAATTTTTAATTTTGACCCCTCCAAAGTACCAACTAGATTCACTTTCCTATTAGAAAAGTAACTGTTGAAGAAAATCCAAGAACTTTTACTGTCCTAAAAGGTGACGACAGACACAAAAATACAAAAAAAAACACACATCATTGTAAAATCAATACATTCATCGTTCCACTCAGAATCTAAAAAAATATTTAACTTTAAATAAGGTATTTTAAAAATACATATTAAATGTTGATGGGATTTTTTAGTTAAGATATTATAACAACAACCAAATAATTGTTCGGGGATATGATTTTTGAAGATGATAAAATCAATTCAATAATATTAAGTCATATTGTACGTAAAACAAAATTTCTCGTATGTAATATCTGTTTTTATAAAAAAAAATCCGTGCAATCTTTCCACACTATTTAATTCACTGTTTCCAGTCCTTCATATATCTCAATTTTTCTTGTGGGCTACATACAATTGTTACGAGGTCTGTGGGTGTTAAAACCACCGGTCTAGGGCATATTATATAATAGAATATCAAATTGAGGTGTTGCGGTACGGTATTGGCGAAAATCCATAATATTATATCAACGTCCTTCGGTAACAATCTAATATTCTATATTATAATTTATAATCGAAAACAAAATCAACTGCACATATGCGTTGAATACATAAACAACAACCACTGAACAAACAGAATGACTTTTAAAAATCATTGTTTCTCTCATTGTATAGTTATTGTTGGTCACTTAAGGTTGTAAGAGGATATATATATATATATAACATCGTGACAGTTTTTTAAAAAAATGACTTCAACGTTATTAAAGTATAATATCATACTTATAGTACTATGCATCGGAATGTCATTAATTCATAATTCGTCAGGAGGTAATTATCATTTTTATTTATAAAGTAAATAATTTTAATTTAGATTAATCATTCATATTAGATAATTGTAGAACGTTTATAAGATAAACAAAAAGCAGTGGACACCTCTTATAATGTCCAATGTTTATGATAATCAGCTACTTAATATAACCGTTTAATCTGGAATCGTATAGACTATGATTGATCAATGATCATAAAATATCTACGATGTACTTACTAGAGGTATGTCAGTACATTTTAAAATTTTATTATCTCAGGGATCTAACTGACAACGAAGATAGTTCAACGTTTTTAAATGATTTTTTTTATCTCAGACAGTTGCATCATTTTCAATAAAGATTATGATAATGTTTGGTTGTTTAGTTTTAACAAAGTATTTGAATGACAATACGTCTTATTAAAAAAATAAAGCACGTTCATATGTATTTTGTTATTTCAAAACATACGAGGAACTATGTAATTGCTTTATAAAATGTTGTGAAAAAAAAATTTTAAATTTTACATTTTACATTTATAAGATAGGTACAGACAATTATAAAATAATTATAAGGTGATTATTCAAACTACCAATATATTGTTAGTAATGTTACCTATTGACTTCAACGAAACATCGAAAATCGTTTGAGGAGAAATCGTTATAATTTTAAAGGTTAACTCATTCTTAATAATATATGGATAATTCACGCAAAATATATTCTAAATAACACTAAAACAGATATCATTAACGTAAAGTTGTATATTAAATTATAAGAAAGAAAATAAACTTGCGGTAGATTGAAAAATCCAAAACGTTTTAACTACGGTATAAAATAAGATAAACGCAAATTAATAAGTTAATTTAATAATATTAGTTCTAAATAATGATTAACACAAAGTTGAGTAACATGTTCATTCTAAATAACAAATTTATTTTTTTCAGGAAAATTCAAGTAAGTAATTTACAGAAATGTTTATGCAAGATTTCTGATTTCAATGATTATTCTTGATTTCTAATGATTATACCCATGGTGACCAAAGATTTAGGTTTATGTATAATTTACGGTGACACCAGATACGAGCTTTGCTCAGTTGGTATACGTATCAGCTCCTAATATTATTACTGTTTTCATTGTATTATAATTATACTACACTGAAATAAATAAATAAAAATACATTTTATAGTAGAATTATTTAATAATAGTTGACAATTCTGATATAATGTATTCAATATTTCGGACACTATATTTTCAACCAAAGTTGACGATTAAATAATGACAATATCATATGAGAAATTCAAGAATAGAAATCGAGTTTAAATTTAGATGAATTTTAACATATAACAGTTTCTGTTTTTTAAGTGGTTACGTAAATTTTTATTCGACTTTTGAATTTAACGTATTAGTAATTTGTTAAAAGCAATGTTCTGTGATTTAAGTCTGTAACCCCAAAAAACAAAAAAAAGTGCATATGCGCATCGTTTTTTACCTGTAAACCTTTTTAAGAGAATATGTTTATTTAACACGGTTTGTTTAAAACGAATAAATACGCACCTGTGAAAAAGTTCCACGTCATACCATATCATACTGTATTATAATTATTATTACACAAATAAGAAAAAACTACGTATCTGTGACCGGTTTCATACAATATTTTATATTCCTGAATATATACTACTTGTTTTTATATTGGTACCTAGGTTTAATACATAATCATTGTATTTATAGATAATCTTTACCTAAAAATAATCAAAATATAATAGAAAAAGAGTATTTCTGGTTACGCCAATGGTTATGCTCCCTTAAGTTCCACGTACATGAACGCCACGAAGTTTAAAGTCGCGCGTAGACGAAAATAGTGGAGAGGCTTTGGGGAGTCTTAAACATTACAATTGCTCCCCCCTCCTCAACAGGTCAAACATTTCATAAATTTAATTTAAGTTTGTACAATATTATTATAGTAGACATTTAGCCCTCCAAAATCTTAAACGCTATTTGCGCTTATGACATGGTGAATAGTTTTTAAAACAAAAGTAAATAATATGCTTTCAATAGAGTATTATCTCTTAGTATTTATAGTAAAATAATTCAGTAATTTTTTGTTCGAATTTCGACCACAATACGTCAATTTGTATCAATGCAGGTTCTCTTCCAGGCAACTAGAGTTTGACTACATAATATTTCTTAAATTTTGCAAAAAATATGAAAATAGAGTCCTTCTAAAAAGGGAACAAATAATGTTTACTGTTCGTCTATAATTATGATTAGTACCATTATTAGATATAAATTTATGATATTGTAATTCTTATGACGTATATAATACTAGTATATTACGTTATATAATCTTTTTTTTTTTTTGTTGTTGTTGCATCACCACATGGGGGCTGGACTGTTTTTACATTACTTAGCCCCCATATAGACTTAGCTCCCATGTAGACGTTATATAATCTCATCTTACTTACGACAACAACGGTGTGATTTTTTGAAAAGTAATTTTTAAGTACAAAACCAATTTTTCCTCGATTATTTTTTGTTTATTATATAATTATAAGTACTTACCTAATATTCCAATATTGTTATAAAAGTAAGTTTTTCAAACATAATTGTAGAAAGAATATCGACTTATACTTCGAAAGGATCAGCCCGCCATGCAGATCCGTTTTGTTGACTCTGGAAGCTTTGAATTTGGAAATGAACTTAATAAATATACGTCTAAAAATCAATCAAAAACATGTAGAAGATTTCGTCAAAGTATTTTTCAAAAATAAGTTTTATTCTTATGGTAAATACTACCACCAGCACTATACGAAGTTCAATACAATCTTTGTTATTTACAGAAAAATTATAGATACACTATACCGGTAATACAAGACGGCGACTTTGTTTTATCGGGGAGGTGAGTTCAAATTATACCATTTAATATATAACTATACTAGTTGTACCTAAATACTGAATGATATTATAATACACAAAGTTATATTTTTGGTTTACTGGTTCTGAGAATTATGTATAAAGCAAGGATTTTTTGCATAATATAGAATATAAGTTGTGTTCAAATAATAAGTAAATAAATTATATTTAAAAAGATAATGTTAATGATAACAAAACTCTGGTACGATGTTATAATAAATATAGTGCATGATGATACGAAATATCAATAATTATAATTCGACAAACAGTATAACAAATTAAAATTAGATGATTAAAAGAAATAAAATACATATGTAGACGTTATGCAATTAAGGAATGTCTTTAATTGGAGTTAAACATATTAATTGTATTTTTCAAGATTTTCGAAATTTAAGTAAATAATAGGGTAATAATATCTTTGACTATTTTCAAATAATTGACTATTTTATTTAAATCCTCTGTTTGTTCACTTGTCGGTTAGTAATGTGTGACCTCGGCGTATGATCGTCTTGATATAGAAAGAAGAGTTGATTTCTTTAGATGGTGTTTGTATAAGGGGCAACATTTGTAAGAAGTTGTATGAACCCCTGCGAAAAGTGCGCATTTGGCTGAGAGAGTACGATCTTCTATGATGGTATGACTCAAATGTGATTGGCAATTGTTGCACTGAGGTGGCCGACGATTTTTTTTGTATGGTTTTATATTTTACCTTTGTGTGTAGGGGGAAAGAGGAATATATGCATTACTGCTATTTTTATCGAGTTCCACAAACAACAATGGTAGAGGGTATTTGTTTTTTTTACGATGCGTCAAACTGAGTTACTTAAACCACCCAGTGCATTAGTGATTTCGGTGCAGAGTGTGTAATGTTGCAAATTCTTGATGGGTGTTCGCATGATGGACGAATTGAATTAACCTCCGTGTCTTTGTTATTTAGATGTTCAACTAAAATTGTGGTGACTGTTAGCGTAAAAAATTAGAAACGATAGAGTAGATTAAAAGGTGAAACAATTATTACCTGTGATATTCGGTAGTGTTTTTTGGTATGAAAAAAAATTTTTAATGTTTTTGATTTAAAGAGGGCTGGGATATCTGAATGTTGATCTTGATGTTGTTGCTGACGGTCAACAGCCTTATCGTTAGCTGGTGAAGTGAATACATTATCATCTACAATAACATTATTGTCTTCATCCATCTAAAGTGCGCTGTACTGAAAGTTTTGGATTTTTTTATCACCCAATTTATGTGATTTTGTAGTGGACGACAAATGGCGTTTGTTATTCGACATAAACGCAATCGGGTACGTTTAAAACGATAATTTATATTATCAGACTGGCCGGATACATAATATCGGTGCTTCATTAGTATAAGACCATTAGATAAGAAAGAACAAAATTACGAAACAAAGGGCCAGAAAAACCAAATGACTGTATTCAATAAAATGTCATTGTTAGTTCTATCAAATGCTTTAGGATATATTCAGTATATATTCCATCTGCTCGAGTGTTGCATTCAAAAGATTATAATACTGCGTTTTTGACCAAGTCTAGATTAGTGCATTTAGAGGGCACTTCAGGGTGGAACGATATTGGTTATTGTTAAGGAAGGAAGAACAATAATTAGTTTTTTTATACTTTTAGATCAAAGATGGGTTACCGATCTCTAAAATTATAAAAACAAAGGATGACTTCCAATGAGGGAGGGGGACACCCGAGATTAACAATATCGTGTCATGTACTCGTAGGTGAGAAACAAGGTTTTCGGTGTAAAGGAAGAGAACACTGGTTGTGATCGGTCACGCCTTCGCGTTTATATCGTTTAATGAGCACCATTAAGAATAGGTGCACAGCAATGCGCTACAAAAGTTAATACTGTTAACTTCTCCAGGGGAAATATAGTCAAAAATCTAGCCACTGGACCGGGAATTGAACTTGGATCTCTCTCTTGCCGGGCAATTGCTCTACCACCGCCCAAACGACCGCGTACGACTACCCGACCGCATAGACCGATGACGCTATCTCCCAAATTTAACGGAGATTTTCAATACTTAAAGGTACGGTCTTACGGTCGTAAATTGATTAGGTCGACGGAGTAATCGCGGTAGGCGAACGTAGTATGTAGGCGAACGTAGTATGTTTGTAACTGTTTGTTACAACAATATTATGTAATGTATTAGAAACAAAAGACAGGGAAATGAAATCATGGTGGGGTTTTAATAAGTATTATAGAAAATCTATAATATGTTAATTAGTTTATTAGTTTATTAATTTGTTTCTATTCCACTACTGTATTAATATAGCATTGGTGTAGAAAGTGTATCACTTACCCTGACTAGCTGTAAACGATGTGTGTATAATATAATCTTTTTTTGTGTGAGTCGATGCACGTTATTATCATACGATTTGTAGTCTACAATACCCATCCAATTTAATATACGAGACCGAACGCGCACTTCGCGTGCGTGTATATTTGTTGGTGTTTCTGCTTGTTTGCGATCTTGAATTGTTTTTAATCTACACATCATATTTGTTAATTTCAACAGAACACATCATATTTTTACATATGTGCTGATAAAATATTTTATGATTCTAACATAAATCTCGAGAAAATTATACAATATCTTATATTTTTATTTATAAATTTGTGTGTAAACATATAGTTCTTGATATTTTTATTATATCGTTGTTCTCCTATAAAAATGTGTAATGATTGATAAGATCGAACTTGTGAAATTGTCTATGATTGAATACTTCTCTACGAAGGTCCAATCCTATTTTCTCATATGTCCGTCCTTGGCTTTATTTATGGTCTTTACAAAATCTAATATTACAAGAACCTGTCGTCGCTTAAAAGTAAAATGATAAATATCTTCATAGTACAACGTTATACGATGTATGAATGAAATATATCCAGCTTTGTCACCAGTTAATATTCGACACTTAAAAATTTGTTATGGAACAACTTTGCCACACACAACACGAAAACGGTTCTTTTCAGGACCAACAACCAAGATAAAACAGTTTCAACCAATCACAGGCTGAGATTGGTCAAACGAAGAAAAAACACTTAAAATCATGGCATACGGCAACCAAGGTGGTATAAATGGATAGGGGAGGAGAAAACCTATCCAGAGATACCACCAAGCCCACCAGGGAAAGTAGAGGCGACGCCCAATCGAGAGGTTAAGGGAGTCAGTACAGCCGAAAGGGAAAGAGGGGAAGAACGAGAAGAAGACATGGTCCAACAGGGTCGGGGGTGGCAACATCGGATAGGGGAGATAAATACCTATCCATAGGCACCACCCGCGATCGGATCGGAACAGGAGAAGGGAAGATATCACCGGTTATAAGAGCACAAACGGACGCCGACCGAACCAACCAAAACAGGAGGTTTACTAGTCGGTATGGTGATGTGTATATATACCGGTGTCCCGCCACCGATAAATCAACCTTTTTCTTCTCAACACTTTCACACTCATTCAGACTTCAATCATCCATACATAACGGACGAATTTAAAGGTGAAAAGGAAGAAACCTGAAGAAATAGCAAGCAACGACAATCGACGAAGCGACGCAGAACAAACAGCCGGAGGATATTATACGGCGACGCCGCCGGAGCCCGGTATATCGCCGCCGTTACGATTACAGCTACCAGCAGCATCGAACGGCAGACAACGCCCCATCGGCCCGGGAAAGCGACCGATCGTCTGTCCGGCGTGACACGGGTCATTACCGACCGGTGGAACTCCCCGGCGACAAACTCACCCATCAACCGCTCAGACTAACAGACTCAAGGGACTCAATTCTGACAACAGCAGGCCGAACCCCGAGAACGATAATCATACCGACGCTTGACCGGACGCTGCCGTCATTCAAGATTACCTTTTTTCACGACCTCACTATACCCACGGCACTTATTCAAGTTGGCCGTCCCGGATTCAACCCGCTGCCGGAGTACCGCTTAATTATTAAGCTTGTACCGGCGACGGTCAATCTCTGATCCCTCAATTGTACGCATCCTCTATTATGCCCCACAACTTGTAATTAGAGTCCGGCCTCGGCCCGACTACACTTAAGCATCACTGACTGTTCCGGTCCACTTACTTAAGTCTGATCGGAACAACTCGACGCTTTACTTAACTCTACTCAATATGTAAATATATTAAAGTTAAATAAGAATACAGGAACGTAATTACCATAAAACACACGTGCGTTCAAATTATTTCACGACACGTGACGTTTTACTGACGCCCCGTAACAGATTATTTACCAATTTCAATATTTGAAGCCTCGAGCCATTGCAAAGACCTTGAGAAAAATGTAGGTTACAAAGTAATGCAAAGTCCGTGCCCGTTATCTATAGTCTGCCAAACTTGCAACCAGGATCTTTGTCAGCAAATTCTCCGGCTTGCGAGTTGAAGCGACCCAGCTCCTCCTGATCCAGAGTACATTGCGAAAACACGGCACCGAGTTCCACACTTTTTCTTCCCTGAGGAACGCTCCCTTAAGGTCGTTCTGAAGGAAATTCCGAACGACATAACTACAGACGAACTGACTAGAAACACTGAGTTATACTATAAAACATGTCCCCCGCTTCGGTACTCCTAAGAAACCAATACCGATGTGTCTCGTGCACATCGCCGCCAACCAAATTGCTACAGACATATTTCTTCCTAACAATTTATTTTATCTACAAATCTCCGTCAAATCCCTTAAACCCTCCGGCCCTGCCCAGTGATTTTTATGCCAGCGCTTTGGCCAAGGTTCTCGTAACTATGGCCATCCGCCAAGATGTGTAAAATGCACTGGAAACTACACTGCCAATGTCCGCCCCAAAACTCTTGAACAATCCCCGACATGTTGCAACTGTGGTGGACCACACACGTCAAATTTCAGAGGCTGCCCCCAATTCTTAGCTCAAAAGCAGCAGATATCTCCATCACCAACCCAAAACTCCGTCCAACAGCAAACCTTACAACCATCTAAATCACCCCTCCACCATCACCTCTCCTTTACAAAACTCTACACTGACATACTCCGCAGCAATATCTAAACCAGTGCACACATTTTTAATTTCCCCAGTCCCACAATTTAACTTATCAATGATACTCAACCTGCTCACCAACCTATTGACTGCACTATCTAACAATCAAGATACGAAAACACTTATAGAAACAACAAACAAAATATTCCTGTCCATACTCTTGCCCCAAAATGGGTAACTTAAAAATACTATTTTGGAACTCCAACAGTATCAAACACAAACTCAACGAACTGCGTTCCTCGCACTCCTATTTAAAACTGACATAATCTTAATTAACGAAACCCGTTCATCCCCTTCTACCAAACTTCATATTACACACACAGAAATGATCTTCCGCCCGTCCGCGGCTCACCTGCTCACGGTGGCACGGTGGTTCTAAGCCACCGACGCATCATTCACCAACCTATGACTCTTAACACAGTCACTCAAACCTCTTCCGTCCTTATCCAACTAAATGGCCACGAAGTATTTGTATCAGTGGTATACAAACCACCCAGTGCCACACTCACGACTCATGACTTAGTGAGTCATCCAGTAAACTGGTCCAAACATGCCAAATACCTCCGCAAACTCACCTTTAAAAACACGTCCAAGACATTACTAAAAAGGCCACTCGCGTTGGCGGAATGTTTACTCCGTCTCAACAACATCAAAACTCAACATTCTAAAACTCTACGTCTTTCCAATTCTTTCTTATGCTGGCTCCTCTTGGGCACCCTTTATCGGTCTTTCACATTGGAAATGCTTCGAATCAGTCGATAAATCGGCATTCGTACGGCAACGGGTATGTGCACTATAAAAAAAAACTCGGTCCTTCTAAAATCGGCAAATTTCAAGTCCATCCAAAATTCTATTCATACTCGATCTAAATCGATGTTCTACAAAAACTCTTACTTTGACCATGTTTACAACCAACTTCTAGGTAAAACTCACCCCCCTTCAACCACCAAACAAAAAATCAAACCCTATCCATTACCATGGGTAGACCAAAAAATGTAATTAAACACCTTCAAACACTTCCATCCACTAGTAGAGGAAAAGCCTGGAATAGAATAGTTAATGGCTCAGCCATCCCTCTCAAAGCAAAGTAAACTAATATAATAATAATTAACAATATAAAGAAAAAATAAACAGATATAATATATATAACAAATTATAAAGCTTAATATTAGTCGCTACGAGTAATGATAGCTGCTGTATATTGTGAAGAGTTGTTAAACCAGAAGGTCATGCGGACGTCCACGTTTTAATCTACGATGAGGCGGATGTACGTGGAGTTTGTAGTAAAGTGAGCCAGGAGAGTTGAGCATGTAT
The DNA here is from genome assembly GCF_019925205.1 of Metopolophium dirhodum. Lineage (NCBI taxonomy): Eukaryota > Metazoa > Arthropoda > Insecta > Hemiptera > Aphididae > Metopolophium > Metopolophium dirhodum. Next base: position 12,165,490 of record NC_083568.1, read on the forward strand.
GGAAGTTTTTTGATGAAGTTTTTATGTGGTCTATGATTTTCTGGATCTGAAGGTCTTTGTGTAGGTTTGCGTTCCTTATAAACCAAGGTGCGTTTGCAATAATGCGATGCACTTTATTTTGAAAAATTTGAGTTTTATTGATGTGAGTGGTCGCGCATTTTCCCCAGACCGGACACGCATAAGTTATAATTACTAAATAACCATCCTTATAATATATAAAATACAAGACAAGACGTGATACCAATAAACAACGTATTGTTATTTTGGACGCTGGTCCGTAGCGGCCATGCTGTCTCAATTGTTATTGCGTCAGATGAATTGTGGTGTACATATTAATTGTTATTTCATCATGTTTCTAGATGATCAAGGTGTAATTATTATTGTGTAATACCTATTGGTGTTTAATTTTAATTGTTGTATCATAACGTTGTTGGTGAATTATGAATTTGTATGATCTAATTTTATGAGAATGTTAATTACTTTATAAAAATAGTTGAATTGCGTTATATGTGCCGCACCCAAATATACTCATATTAGAAAATAATTTTACAGTTTTATTGTTAACAAAACCCGTATTATTTATACATTACAATTATAATACTCAACTATACCCATACGTTTTTTTAATTATTTACGTTTTTGTTTCAGTCATGCAATAATTGTGTACTTGGTTCGAAAATACGGTGGAAAAGACGATCATCCGCTGTACCCCAATGACCCGAAACTTCAAGCGCAGGTCAACCAAAGACTGCATTTTGACAACGGCACCTTGTATCCGGCTTTTAAAATTCAATACGTGAATATTCACATCATTATTATTTTAACGATCAATTAGCAACGGTTATTAACTTACCGCTGTCGTTTTACGCAATGGCTTATCCACTCGGTGTTTTTAAACACTCGTAGCAGGTACCTGATACCTACCTTGCATTGCTTTCGCTCACACATACTGAATATCGCCGTTCCTATCAATTATTAAACGTTTTACGTGGTATCTACCTATATGATTTATGATCAACCGACTACTGTGACCAAGCATCATATTATTATGCTATAATATTCGTTTAGGCTTGTTATAATAATACTATGACCAGAATAGTAGCGGACTAGTGGTAAAATGAAAAAAAATCGTTTATGAAAGATGAGTTAAAAGATGATTGAAGTAATTTTTTTTCTGCAAGGACATACCAGATGTTGAGGCCTATATCGAGTAATTGTTTTAATAAACAATTCAAGTTATTTAATGTTTAGCAATTTATTTGGACGATCCGGTGAAAAAAAACATTAAATAGGCATTCCTTATCACAAATTTCTCAAAATTTCCCAAATAGGTAGATAAAAAACCTTGTCGATGCGAGAGATTCGTATTATTATGCATTCATATAATATATTTGTTTTGCAGTGGAATCACAACTTCAATTTGAAGATTTTTTTTTCATTTTACAGGAGCCGTGGCTTTTTTCTAAAATATCAAGAACCAATGAAAGAGAGGAAAAAATCCACGAAGCGCTCGAGTTTTTAGAAAATGTTCTGAAAAAATCTCCTTGGGCAGCCGGTAAATCAATGACTGTGGCCGATTTCTCTTTGGTCACTTCCATTATGACCTTTAAGGTATTTTCTTGACGAATTTTTTTTCACATTATTGTTATAACTTGGATACACGTTTAACCCACATTTTCGTGTTTTCTTCAGGTTTCCGGTGTTGACTTGAAGAAGTACGACAGTATAAATGAATGGCTTATAATGTGCTCGACTACAATGGACGGATACGAAGAGGCTAATCAAGCGGGAATTGATTTAACCGAAGAAATGTTACAATACAGAGTCTAATCTATAGTTATAACATGCGTTTCTTCCGACCAGATATCGTGTGTCGTGTTATGACGACACTTTTTTTTTGCACTCTTCAACAGTATAATATTAATTATTGCTTTTTACAAATTTTAAATTTTAGGTAATTATAATTTCGTTTGTATGAAATTACTATTCCCATAAATTATCTGGTAGGTGGTGCGTAGGATCCTATGATAACCTATCATAAAATTATATAAAAATAATGAAAAAATGTGTAGTAATGAAATAATAAAAATATGATGTAAATGATATTAAATAATTTTTTGGAAATACTTATTTTTAGTTTATATTAGGCGATTTGATAAATCGTAAATGTATTTGAAGTCAAAAAATAAATAAATATTAATGTTTATATCGACATCGGAATTTTTTTATTATATTATTATTGAATTAAAATATATCGATATCGTTCTGTGTCATTTATACTTACTGAATTCGGAGTGAATATGTCCAACCGTAAGCACAGTGCCAGTAGCCAGTGCTCAACTTTTTTAATTGCTAAAATATGTATTAATATTTAATAACAACACTAAACTAAAAAAGTAACATACAAAAACTAATTTAATTTATCGTTTTATAAAACTAGTCGCCATAACTATGATAGAGAAACTTAATTACTAATGATCTATTATTATACCTGGGAAACTTAATTCTGAAAATTGATACTTTTCGATGTTAATTAATAAACTCATACGTTAGATTATAGATTTAATGAAAATATCTGCGTGTTGTGACACCTGATTACATCCACTAAGACACTTTATTATACAGTGGGATGTGGAAAACACAGTCTAAAACATACTACGCAAATACGGTGTTTTCGTCTTTGGATCTACCACTGCGTAAGTAACTACACAATAATCGATTGTGTACAATAACGTGTGTAATAAATCCGGAAACTGTCAGGCTCGTAATTATTTAATTTTGGAGAAACCGTCAACCTGCAACCGCTTTCCTCGTTTGTTCGGTTTAAAAGTTTTACTCATTTATTAATACTCCGGCAATTTTATAGATTATGCCCAGCAGACGCATTACCGTTTCACTTTATACGCATGTTATTATATCCTCCCACTCGACTGTCTCTATCTTAGTCATTTCCCCTCCCTTAATATACTGCACTCCTTGCGAAACCAGATGCCACGATTTTTATTGTTTATAGGTATGAAATTATTATATTATATTGCCAGAATTTTCAGACCTGAAAAACGCATACCTAAGACGTCTTAACGACAACGGTTTTTTTTTAGGATCAATCGCACAGAGAAGTTTATTGAAATAATCAAAGCACGTATCAACGGTTTGTCAGCTATTGCTTCTAGATATTGATTGGGTCTGATTGACAATCCAATGAAAACACTTTTGTGAATTATCATAATTTTCTTAAAAATAATGCAATCATTTATTGGTAAATTATTCCGATAATATTGCTCTTTGTGACACGTCATTGCTAAGCATGTTCGAGAATAACGTAATAAGAAAAATGTATTTAGCTCTTGTAAATTAAACCTATACCAATTATTTCAATTAAAAGTATTAATGCAGATTTTACTAAACTTTAGAGGGCCACAGTTAATAAACTTGCGAACCAAAATTGATGATTTGACTATCAACATTTTCAGAAAAAAAAGCGTTACCAGAATCCATTAAAAATATAGTAGTTGCCGTTTGAAAAAATAAAGTTGATTTTGCTATTGGTACACCAATTGCGTGTTTAAAAATTTTGAAATTGTTATAAAAAAATTGTTTGTTAAAAATAAAGAAACACATCTTTTTTCGTTTTAACGAAATTCCATGTCATCGATCCATAATCGTTAAAAAAACCCACGTACTCATATAAGATACACGCTGTATAAAACCGTATAGTTATTAATAATGAATATTATTAATAATATATATATTATATTATATATATATTATTATTAATGCATAATTAACCAGATCAAGAAGTTCTCACGATTACATAACAAAGACTATTCAACAATTGGGGAGCTGGAAGTGATGTAAAGAATGTAGTACAACGTTTATATAAAAATAAGTCTAATAAAACCTATGATATAATTGATAAAACTTATATAAAAAACAATGAGTAAAATAGATAATGACTTTGATGAGAATATGTGTATCAATCAAATTATAAAAAGTCGATAATATGTATAAATATAAATTATTAAAGAAACATTGGTCTTAATATTGGTACCTAACATAAATAAATCAATAATATTGTATATCTAGAAAAGTAAGTGAACTTTTTAACTGTATAAGAATTGTTTTTATCTATAGGAGCCCGTATACCGGATACGAGCTTAGCTCAGTTGGTATACGTATCAGCTCTTAATATTATTACTGTTTTAATTGTATTATATTACACTGAAATAAATAAATAAAAATACATTTTATAGTAGAAATATTTAATAATAGTTGACAATTCTGATATAATGCATTCAATATTTCAGACACTATTATTATCAACAAAAGTCAACGATTGAATAATGGCAATATCATATGAGAAATTCAAGAATAGAAATCGAGTTTAAATTTTGATGAATTTTAACATATAACAGTTTCTGTTTTTTAAGTGGTTACGTAAATTTTTATTCGACTTTTGAATCCAACGTATTAGTAATTTCTTAAAAGCAATGTTCTGTGATTTAAGTCTGTGACCAAAAAAAAAAAAACAAAAAAAAGTGCCTATGCGCATCATTTTTACCTGTAAATCTTTTTAAGAGAATATGTTTATTTAACACGGTTTGTTTAAAACGAATAAATACGCACCTGTGAAAAAGTTCCACGTTATACCATATTATAATACACGTGTCACGTACCTATGTTTTTTACGATAAACGAATTACTGTATTATAATTATTATTGCACAAATAAGAAAAAACTACGTATCTGTGACCTGTTTCATACAATATTTTATATTCCTGAATATATACTAGTTGTTTTTATATTGGTACCTAGGTTTAATACATAATCATTGTATTTATAGATAATCTTTACCTAAAAATAATCAGAATATAATAGAAAAAGAGTTTTATTTCTGGTTACGCCAATGGTTATGTTCCCTTAAGTAGACGAAAATAGTGGAGAGGCTTTGGGGAGTCTTAAACATTAAAATTGCTCCCCCCTTCCTCAACAGGTCAAACATTTCATAAATTCAATTTAAGTTTGTACAATATCATTATAGTAGAAATTTAGCCCTCCAAAATCTTAAACGCTATTTGTGCTTATGGCATGGTGAATAGTTTTTTAAAAAAAAGTAAATAATATGCTTTCAATAGAGTATTATCTTTTAGTATATATAGTAAAATAATTCACTCACTTTTCGTTCAAATTTTGACCACTGTTGGGGGCCCAGTAATGTTATAATTTATGAGATAAGATATCGTCGTTCATATTATGAGCGGCCGTAATAATTGATTTTTTTTGTATGCGACAGTTACCGTACGTCGTTTGTCGTAGCTTAATGTCATTACGAATGTCAAATGTATACTTTTATGTATATTAAGTGTTTAAAAGTGTTTAATTATAATAAATCATAATATTAAAAATCGATGTGTTATATTTAAATTCGAAACCATACAGTCCACTAACAAAATATAACCATGGTCTTCATGGCTACATTTGGTTCATTCGTCCGGATTAATAACCACGTGATCGTTAAAAAAAAATGCGAAATATAGTTACGTCGATCGTCTTAACTGCCGGATATTGAAATTGATATAGTCACTATATCGTTCCTTTTTTCAAGTATCATCGCCGCGTAAGAGTGTATAGTTGCTGATGTCCTAAAGTCAATCGTAAGGATACAGTAAACTAGTTCGCCATCGAAAAAAGAAAAGTCGGTTGTCAAGGTTAAAGTGTAGTTGTTGAGTCCTAAAGACCAACGTAAGGATATAGTAAACCAGTTCACATAATGTCATACTTATAGTACTATGCATCGGAATGATAATAATTCATAATTCGTCAGGAGGTAATTATCATTTTTATTTATTTTTTAGTTAAGATAATATAACAACAACCAATTAATTGTTCGTGGATACGATTTTTGAAGATGATAAAATCAATTCAATAATATTAAGCCATATTGTACGTAAAACAAAACTTCTCGTAAGTAATACCTGTTTTTATAAAAAAAAATCCGTGCAATCTTTCCACACTATTTAATTCACCGTTTCCAGTCCTTCGTGTATCTAAATTTTTCTTGTGGGCTACATATAATTGTTACGAGGTCTGTGTGTGTTAAAACCACCGGTCTGGGGCATATTATATAATACAATATCGTATTGAGGTGTTGCGGTACGGTATTGGCGAAAATCCATCTACGGGCATAATATTATATCAACGTCCTTCGGTAACAATCTAATATTCTATATTATAATCGAAAACAAAATCAACTGCACATATGCGTTGAATTCATAAACAACAACCACTGAACAAACAGAATGGCTTTTAAAAATTATTGTTTCTCTCATTTTATAGTTATTGTTGGTCGCTTAAGGTTGTAAGAGGATATATATATAACATCGTGACAGTTTTCTAAAAAAATGACTTCAACGTTATTAAAGTATAATATCATACTTATAGTACTATGCGTCGGAATGATATTAATTCATAATTCGTCAGGAGGTAACTATCATTTTTATTTATAAAGTAAATAATTTTAATTTAGATTAATCATTTATATTAGATAATTGTATAACGTTTAGAAGATAAACAAAAAGCAGTGTACACCTCTTATAATGTCCAATGGTTATGATAATCAGCTACTTAATATAACCGTTTAATCTGGAATCGTATAAACTATGATTGATCAATGATCATAAAATATCTACGATGTACTTACTAGACTCTAGTAACTAGAGGTATGTCACTAAGTTTTAACATTTTACAATCTTAGAGATCAAACTCAGATCGAAAATTGTACAACTTTTCAACTGCATTTTTTATCTCAGACAGATGCATCATTTTCAATAAAGGTTATGATAATGTTTGGTTGTTTAGTTTTAACAAAGTATTTGAATAACAATAGGTACGTCTTATGAAAAAAAATAAAGCACGTTCATATGTATTTTGTTATTTCAAATCTTACGAGGAACTATGCATTAATTATTTAAGCGTTAAAAACGTTTCCAATTTTTAATAATACATTTATAAGATACAGACAATTATAAAATGATCATAATATGGTGATTATTTCAATACATTTTTTATAGTTATTATTGTTGCCTATTGATTTCAACGAAACATTGAAAATCGTTTGAGGAGAAATCTTTATAATTGTATAGTTCAAATTTTAACTTTAGACTGGACTAAGCAATAAAATTATTTGTTGACAATAATTTGAAAAAAAAACCCATCGACTGTTGACAGTGGGCAAATTCTCATAAATAGGATCACAATAAATTATCAAAAAATGTTTACAGTATGCTATAATTAATATTCTTGACTTTACAATTTCAAATAGATACAAATATAAATACGACGATGCTTATAAGCATAAGTCTGTTTAAAAAAATAGATAAATATACGCCGGATCGACTGGTGGCTTTAAAATAAGGATTAACTCATTCTGAATAATATATGGATAATTCACGCAAAATATATTCAAAATAACACTAAAACAGATATCTTTAACGTACAATTTTAAGTTACATAATAAGATAGCTAATAAACTCGTGGTAGATTGAAAAATCCAAAAGGTTTTAACTATACGGTATAAAATAAGATAAATGCAAATTTATGTGTATCTATTATATATTAATTCTAAATGAAGATAAACAAAAGTTGAGTAACATGTTCATTATAAATAACAAGTTTATTTTTTTTCAGATAAAGTCGAGTAAGTAATTTACAGAAATGTTGTTTGCGAGATTTCTGATTTCAATGATTATCCTTGATTTCTAATGATTACCCATGTTAACCAAAGATTTAGGTTTATGTATAATTTACAGTGACGTGTCTATATAGACAGTGACAACACTATTAAACTATCAATAATAATAATAACTGCTAATGAACTTCATTAGGAGGTTATTATAATAATATATTAAGCGTACCTTGCGTCCATAAGAAGTGAAATAAAATGAATTTCATTTTGGAATCCTAATCATTCGGACTCATTTTTCTCTGTTTAATTACTTTTAATATTATATTTGCATTATGATTATGGTAGTAAAGGGTTTTATAATTAATGATACCACATATCGCATAATTCCGTAGGTATGTAATGATACCGTAGCCGACTTCGTTGTTTTGTTATAAAATAACTAAACTTATTGGATCTTAGTGAAATTGGTCTAAATCTGTAGTAAAAGTCATCATAATAATGTATTGGGTAAAAATCGAGGGTTATATTATTATCAACGAGCAGCTATGATTTTTTCAGTCATTCGACGGGATATTCTAATAAGGAAACAAATAATGTTTATTATCCGTATATAATTATGATTAGTACAATTATTAGTGATGAATATATAACTTATATATAATATAATCTTCAAGAACATAACCACTTTTTTCTTGATTTGTTTTGTTTATTATATAATTATAAGTACCTACCCAATATTCAAATATTGTTATAAAAGTGAGTTTTTCAAATATAATTGTAGAAAGGATATCAACTTATACTTCAATCCTATGAATCCGCCATGCAGATCCGTTTTGTTGGCACTGGAAGCTTTGAATTTAGAAATTAACTTAATAAATATACGTCTCTCCGCCAATAAAAAACCAATAGAACATTTCCTCAAAGTATGTCTTCAAAAATAAGTTTTCTTATTATGCTGTATTTACCACCAGCACTATACGAAGTTCAATACAATCTTTGTTATTTACAGACAAATTATAAGTACACTATACCGGTAATACAGGATGGTGACTTTGTTTTATCGGGGAGGTGAGTTCAAATTATACCATTTAATATATAACTATACTAGTTGTACCTAAATACTGAATGATATTATAATACACAAAATTATATTTTTGGTTTACTGGTTCTGAGAATTATGTATAAAGCATGGATTTTTTGCATAATATAGAATATAAGTTGTGTATAAATGAGAAGCAAATAAATTATGTTTAAAATGATAATGTCAATGATTACAAAACTCTGGTAAGAGGTTATAATAAATATAGTGCATGATGATACGAAATATCAATAATTATAATTCGACAAACAGTATAACAAATTAAAATTAGATGATTAAAAGAAATAAAATACATATGTAGACGTTATGCAATTAAGGAATGTCTTTAATTGGAGTTAAACATATTAAATGTATTTTCCAAGACTTTCGAAATTTAAGTAAATAATAGGGTAATAATATCTTTGAGTATTTTCAAATAATTGAGTATTTTATTTAAATCCTCTGGTTGTTCACTTGTCGGTTGGTAATGTGTGACCTCGGCGCATGATCGTCTTTGAGTAATAAGTGGAAACGTCTCAATCGGTGCTGATTAGGACGAGCCTGGTTCGATATAGAAAGAGGAGTTGATTTCTTTAGATGGTGTTTGTATAAGGGGCAACCTTTGTAAGAAGTTGTACGAACCCCCCTGCGCAAAATGCGCATTTGGCCGAGAGAGTACGATCTTCTATGATGGTATGACTCAAATGTGATTGGCAATTGTTGAACTTAAGTTAATAATAGGGTAGTAATAGCATTGAATATTTTTAAATCATTGAGTATTTTATTTAAATCATCTTGTTACAGAACATTTATCACACGTAGGGTTCTGAATTTGAAATATTTCAAAACTGAAAATTTCACTCTTCTTGAAATATTTCAATGAAATTATGAAAACTAATTTCTCTTCTTTTAAACGTGTTTAGCTATAATAGATGATTAGAAATAATATATTGATTACCCACTTAGAAATAAAGAGAAACATATTATTTTTGTTGATTTATTATTTCATATGTGTATATTCTATATATAGTGCTGATAAATATTCCTAGCATTATTTTGAGAGTAAAAACATTTTTTTATGAGTTTTAAAATATTGTTGTATGCGGTCTGTCAGTGATCCAAAAGATAATGGTTTAAAATAAAGTTGAAGTTAATTTCAACCAGTAAACGAAATAATAATGTATATATTCAGTAGTTATTAGGGATACAAAATTCGTATATGTGTGTGTATGTGACTGAGTGATGTGATTATGTGAAGGTGCCCTAGACTATTTTATTTAATACTTAGGTCATATTTTGTATATTGTAAAAGGTCACGATTCACAACTGTTATAAAAGTGGTTTATATCTACATACATTGTGAATATAATTATAATATAGTTAATATGCGTTCGCAGAGCAACAACAATATGGCTTTCAACAATATGTTATGATGTTGAGTTGGTTTATGAGTTAAATTTGTAACTTAAGAGTTAAAAGGCAATGTTTAAATTTGTTATATTATAGATTTGCTAGACAACTTATAAATTATATGTAAATATGTTACATATTTTCTTTGTTTCATACAACAAACAAACTTTTAAAAATGTTCACTTGGAATTTGACGACTATAAACTTTTAGATATAATAAACATTTTATTTTTATTTTTCATGGAAATGAAATATTTCAAGAAAATACATTTCATGATATTTTAAAACCCTAATCACACGTACACAATTAAAACAGTCCTTCTCAGGACCAACAAATAACATGGACAAATAACGACCAATCACTGGCTGTTATTGAAAAAACACTAAAAACAACAACCGAAATACAACTTACAGTGACGGAGGTGACATCAATGGACAGGGGAGGAAAATACCTATCCAGAGGTATTACCAAGTTCACCGAAAGAAGAAAACACTGCAACCAACATAAGACAGAAGATACGAGACAATCTGAAGGAGAGAAAAGGAGGAAAAAGACGACGAAGACAAAAAGTAACGAGGTCAAGAGTGGCATCATCGGATAGGGGATAAAAATACCCACCCATAGACACCACCCACGACCTAATCGGAACAAGGGGAGATAAGTTATTACCGGAAACGTAGACACAACCAGACGCAGGCTAAAACCGAATACACAAACCGTTTACTAGTCGGTACGGTAATGTGTTTATATACCGGTGTGTTCCACCGCCGATGAAACCGTTTCCATCTTTCTTGACGTAGAGAAAGCCTTCGACCGAGTCTGGCACGTAGGTCTCCTCTACAAACTATCTCAACTCAACATCCCGACTGAAATCGTTAAAATCATCGAATCCTTTCTCACTGACCGCACTTTCATCACAAAAATCGATGGCTCATTCTCGTCCACCAGACACATACTAGCAGGTGTCCCTCAAGGATCCTGCCTCTCTCCTACTCTCTACTTGACGTACATAAACGACATACCAACAACTCCAAAAGCTCATCTCTCACTATTCGCTGACAACACAATGTTCTTTACTTTCGACAAAAACCCAAAACGCGCAGCCATACAATTACAACACCAACTCAACCTAGCTACTACATGGTTTCATCGCTGGAGAATCAAAATAAACCCGACCAAAACCGTAGGTATCCTTTTCGGACGTTCAAATACTTCACCCATCCCACCATTAATACTCGACAATCATCCAGTGAACTGGTCCAATCACGCAAAATACCTTGGCGTCACAATCGGCCGCAGACTCACCTTCGATAAACACGTACAAAACATCACCAAAAAGGCCACTCGCGTTCGCGGAATGCTCTACCCCATACTTAACCGTTCTAGCCCCGTCCCAAAGACTTCGAAACTCAACATTCTAAAACTCTACGTCTCTTCAATTCTCACTTATGCAGGCTCCTCTTGGGCACCCGTTATCGGTCCCTCACACTGGAAACGCATCGAATCTGTCCAAAACATCGGTATTCGCACGGTAACAAGTATGCCCTCTATCGTCAAAAACTCGGTCCTTTTAAAATCTGCCAATTTCAAGTCTATCCAAAACTCTATCCGTACCCAATCTAAATCGATGTTCTACAAAAACTCCTTCTCTGCTCATGCCCACATCCGACTTTTAGGTAAAACTCACCCCCCTCCAACCACTAAAAATAGGATCAAACCCTACCCACTATCATGGGTAGGCCAACAATTTTAAATAACCACCCTCACCAACTTTCATCCACTAGTAGAGGCAAAAGCCTGGTATAGTTAACGGCATAGCCGCCCCTTCAATGCAAAGCCGATGAAACAAACTTCTTCCACTTCCACATCAAATCTCAAGACTTCAATCAAACTATACAACAGACTGAATTGAATTTTTAGAAGAAAGACTTACGAAGACACCAGCCGCCACGACGATTTTATAAGTGATCCTGTTCAGCCAATCAGAGGTCCAGAATCGCCATCGCAGCAGAAAATCAACACGCCGTCGTTACGGTTACAAGCACCACCGGCGACGTGCAGCTGACAGCGCCCACCGGCCTTACGTAGACTACGACGAATCTACACGGCCCGCCGCCGCGATCTCTCGTGACGGTAAATTGCCTATACGCCACATCGCTCGGTGTTTTCTCCCGGGACACACCTCTCAGGGCTAATCGATGACTAAATAATATTATTTAGCGAACGTCCTCGAAGTGTGATCACGGTCGACAGTGCACGGCAACCCACGTACTATCTCGGCGCGACGTCAAACAGTCCTTCGATCTGCGGACGGGTCCAAGCTCAACGTTCGACCGACGACGGATGGCATCCGACCCGAAGCCAGACCTTGGAGTAAAGTCGTCGCCGACGACCAAGGATCTGGGAAGCCCATACGCTACCTACCCGGCGTGGCACGAACCGCTACTAGCCAGTGAAGCTCCAAGGCGCCCGGAAGGACTGCCAGCCAACCGACCGGACGGACCCAGAGGAACGATTCCAACGCCCGCAGGGGAACCCACGGAGACGACGACCTGACCAACAACACTCGACCATAACTCGTTGCAACCAAACTTGCACTTTTCAGTGCTCCCAAAGCATCAAGGCACTTATTCAATTTGACCTCCCCGGATTCGACTCGTCACCGGTGTACCGCTTAATTAAGCTTGTACCGGCGACGGTCGATCCCCAGACCCATAACTGTACGCAACTCATGATCTGCCCAATACATTGTAATTAGAGTCCGGCCTCGGCCCCCGACTAACTCCAAGCATCACCGACTGTTACGACTCACTTTTTCGAAATCTGGTCGGAACAAGCCGACACTTTACTCACCCCTTATCTTATATGTTTATACGTATATTTTATACCAAAATAAAGGAACGTGATTACTTACAAACTACGTACCTTCTAATTACTTCACGATTCGGAACGTCCACCCCCCCCCCCTTACGCTCCGTTTCAATCTGGTTGTTCACTTGTTGGTTGGTAATGTGTGCCCTCGGCGTATGATCGTCTTTGAGTAATGAATGGAAACGTCTCAATCGGAGCTGATAAGGACGAGCTGGCTTTGATAAAGAAAGTTGAGTTGATTTCTTAAGATTGTGTTTGTATACGGGGCATGCTTTGTAAGAAGTTGAACAAACCCCTGCGTAAAGTGCTCATTTAGCCGAGAGAGTAGGATCCTCTATGAAGGTATGACTAAAACGTGATCGACAATTGTTGCACTGAGTTGGTCAACGATTTTTTTTTAAATGGTTTTATATTTAACCTTTGTATATTGGAGGAAGAACGTATCAAAAATGTATGCATTAGTGGTATTTTTGTCGAGTTCTACAAAAAATAATGGTAGAGGAAATTAGTTTTTTTTATGTTTATGATATGTCTAACTGAGTGTCCAAGATCATATCAGTGTTTAATTATTACTAAATGTGCTTTAGCAAAGTCAGTATATATTCCATTTGTTTGAGTTATATAATATTGTAATAACGTGTTTTTAACCAAGGCTAGAATAGTGCATTTAAAGGGCACTTGGGGATACAGCCAAATTAGTTATTGTTAAGAAATGAAGAACAACAATTAGTTTTTTATAGTTTGAGATCAAAGATGGATAACCGCTCTTTAAAATTGGAAAGACATAGGATGACTTCCAACGAGGGAAGGAGGTACCCGATTCAAGTGATGAATTAAACATTTTAATTAAAACAGTGCTTTAAATAAATATACAATTATAGAGAAACATTGCAGGAATATGAACGGGGGCGTCGGTAGAGGATAGTTCGTTAGAGATAGAGGATAAATCGTAAGAAAAATATGGAAATAATTTAATGTTAAGGAGTTAAGCAACAAAGGTGTGAATGAGAGTAATAATTAATAAGGAAATCAGAGAAGGGATTGATAATATCTCCTCCATTTAACGGGAATTTGCAATACTTAAGTTACGGTCTTGCGGTCTTAAGTGGAGTAGGTCGATGAAGTTAGGGATGCTCGATGTCAGCGCGGTCGGCGAACGTAGTATGTTTGTAATTTTGTATAACAATAATATAATACTCAACCATAATATTATACGTTTTTTAATAATTAATTTAATTTCATTCATTTATTTATTATTAACAAAACCTTATACAACTATAATACTCAACCATACTCAAACTTTTTTAATTGTTTACGTTTTAACAGTCATGCAATCATTGTGTACTTGGTTCGAAAATACGGAGGAAAAGACGATCATCCGCTGTACCCCAATGACCCGAAACTTCAAGCGCAGGTCAACCAAAGACTGCATTTTGACAACGGCACCTTGTATCCGGCTTTTAAAATTCAATACGTGAATATTCACATCATTATTATTTTAACGATCAATTAGCAACGGTTATTAATTTACCGGTGTCGTTTTATGCAATGGCTTATCCACTCGCTGTTTTTAAACACTCGTAGCAGGTACTTGATACCTACCTTGCATTTCTTTCGCACACACACGCTGTTTGCGCCGAGAACATACAAAAATAGGCTGTGGGCACGGTTACCAAAATACTTCGTCGCGCACTCTTATCTTACATTGACCAACCTATAACTTGTGTGTATATTATGTAATTAGCATTCAACAGATGGTGGCCAGGTTCGCCGAACAATTCCTACGAATGCTAGTATGTAGGTGGGGTATATATTATGTAAACTTATTATAACTGATTGACAAGGTAACTCATGTAATAAATGGCAATTGAATATAAGTTGTCAATTTTTCTATATTGACGAAAGAATGTACAGGATGGGCCACGGGTATAGGGACAAAAGAAGACCCACCCTGGTTATATAATAATAAATATATAGCCAGGCTGGCTTATAATATAACAATAATAATGATAATAAGTAGGTACTCACAATAATTATAAGATGCGAAAACTGGCCAGCCGATATACCTAACCTAAGTGTAATAATATACATTTTTACGCCACTAATAAATTATAATAATTACAATTGTCAATTATAATATAATTATTAAGGCGATTAGCGCTCACGGTAGTACAATATTCACAAAAGTGATGTCACAAAAATGACAGTGGCTATACGAGCCGTTACCGACAATAACAATAATAAAACACAGTGGCGATAGGCGCACACGGATAAATAAATACTAAACTAAAAAATGAACTCGGCGATTAGCGCCTATACATTTATAAAAAAAAAAACTTCAGCGATTAGACTGCAATAAAATTGATCGGACAATCAACCAGGTTGGCGATCTACTGCTAAATAAAAAAATATAATAATTAACACACAAAGTAGTAGGTATACTAAATATAATTCACTGATAGGGTATGAGATATGTGTGTGGTGTTGGTCGGAGGTGGTGGTGCGCGGAGTGGTAGGCGATACTGACACAAAATTATAATATTTTGGTGTTATAAGCAGTGTTGAGTTTATCTAGATTAATATTCTTTTATCTTTTATCTTATCTAGATAAATAGAGATTATTAATTTACACAGTTATCTAAGATAAAAATCACCGTTATCTAGATAATTAAATTAATTAAACGGCTTTTATTTATTATAATTTATAGGTAGACAATTAAGTAATTTATTAAGTAGGTGATTTTTACTAATAACTATCGACATTTTTTGATAACATACTATTAAGTTATTTCTACGAACTTACAGAGAGTTCCATAAACCAATATAAAAAAAATTATCCGATAATTTATCTAGATTAAAAAATTTTTTTCATCTTTATCTAGATAAATAAACAATTATGTTATCTTTATCTTTATCTAGATAACATTATTATAATTTATCTTTATATTTATCTCGGCTCAACATTGGAAATAAGCTTACGTAATAATAATATTGTCGTTCCGGGCGCAAACACACACTGAATATCACCGTTCCCACCAATTATTAAACGTTTTACGTGGTATCAACCTATATGATTTATGATCAACCGACTACTGTTACCAAGCATCATATTATCATTATGCTGTAATATTCGTTTAGGCTTGTTGTAATAAAACTATGACCAGAATACCAGTGGATCGGTGGTAAAATTAAAAATAAATCTTTTCGTCTAATCGTTTCAATAAAAAATTTAAGTCATTTCATTTTTATCAGTTTTGTAATGGTCGACATGGTGTAAAAAATACCATTATATAAAGTTATCTTCAACACAAATTTCTCAAAAACTCCCAATCATAGGTACAGAAAAAACCTTGTCGATGCGATCTATTTTTATTATTATACATGCATAATATAATATATTTGCCATGGAAACACGATTTAAATTTGAAGATTTTTTTTCATTTTACAGAACAAATGGATTTACTATAGAATAGCGAAAACCAAAGAAAGAGAGTATAAAATCCACAAAACTCTCGAGTTTTTAGAAAATGTTCTGAAAAAATCTCCTTGGACAGCCGGCGATTCAATGACTGTGGCCGATTTCTCTTTGGTCGCTTCCATTTCAACCTTTCAGGTATTTTTTAACGAATTTTTTTTACACATTATTGTTATAACCTGGGACACACGTTTTACACACATTTTCGTATTTTCTTCAGGTTGCCGGTGTTGACTTGAATAAGTACGACAATATAAATAAATGGTTTATAAAGTGCACAAATACAATGGCCGGATACGAAAATGTTAATAAGAATGGAATCACTTTATTTAATACTCTGTTAAATTATGTGGAAAAATTTGATAAATTAAATCGACATTATATGGTATAATTATAATATTTCGTTTCTTCTGACCACATTTCGTGTGTAGTGTTTCAATTTCTCCTTTTTTGTTTGTTTGCACTATTCAATGGTATAATATTAATTATTGCTTTATACAAATTTTAAATTACAAATATAATTTCTATAATTACTATTGCCATAAATTGTTTGGTAGATGGTGCGTATAGATTATAACCAAACGTATAATAATATACAAATAATGCTAAAAATATGTAGCAATAAAATAATATAAATATGTTGTGAATGATATTAAATAATATTTGTATATACTTATTTTTAGTTTAAATGAATGTACCTATGTCTGTCTGTCCGTCTGTCTGTTTGTACTTGTGTCCATATGACCTTGAAAACTATTTATATATTTTTTTGAGATTTCCGTCTGTTTGTGTCCATATTACTATGACACGTTCATATTATTTATATAGAGTAGGCAATTTTAATGGGCAACGAAGTGCACGGGATCAACAATGATACCCCCAATGATCTACCACTGCGTAGGTAACTTAACAATAATCAATGTGTGTAATGAAATGGACGCTTTTTCGTTTCCGGAAACTGTCAGGCTCGTAACTATTTAATTTTTGAGAAACCGACAGCCGGCAACCGCTTCCCCCCTTTTGTTTGGTTCAAAAGTTATACTCATTCATTAACACTCCGGCAATTTTATAGATCATGTTCATCAGACGCACTACCGTTTCACTATATACGCATGTTTCCGTGGAAAACACTATCATAGGTAATTGTTATTATATCCTCCCACTCGGCTGTCTCTATCTTAGTCATTTCCCTCCCTCGAACGCGTGTTATAATTTCTATACTGAACAATGCAGTATATACGTTAAATATTCGTTTTATTTACATTGACATAATTTCACGTACATTTCACCAGCCCCCCCAAATATAATTTTTGACATTTTTTTTTTGCGAAACATTAGTGTGCCATTAGTGTGAATTTGTGTGACTATTTTCAGAATTTGTGCGATACTGGTTTAACCGTAAATTCAAAAATATATATGGGGGGCTGTAGAAATGTTCCCCAGCCCCCCCTCATAGAAAAAATTACAATTTTCAAAATTTTCTTTTGCCAAACATTAGTGCGTTATTAGTGTGAATTTGTGCGACAACAACCAGAATTCGTGCGACACCCGTTATACTCGGAAAAATCGTTTTTTCCATTTTGAGCATTTCCCCAGCCCCCCTCATAGAAAAAATTACAATTTTCAAAATTTTCTTTTGCCAAACATTAGTGCGTTATTAGTGTGAATTTGTGCGACAACAACCAGAATTCGTGCGACACCCGTTATACTCGGAAAAATCGTTTTTCCATTTTGAGCATTTCCCCAGCCCCTCCTCAAGGAAAAAATTACAATTTTCAAAATTTTCTTTTGCCAAACATTAGTGCGTCATTAGTGTGAATTTGTGCGACAACAACCAGAATTCGTGCGACACCCGTTATACTCGGAAAAATCGTTTTTTCCATTTTGAGCATTTCCCCAGCCCCCCTCATGGAAAAAATTACAATTTTCAAAATTTTCTTTTGCCAAACATTAGTGCGTCATTAGTGTGAATTTGTGCGACAACAACCAGAATTCGTGCGACACCCATTATACTCGGAAAATTTTGAGCATTTGCCCAGCCCCCCCCCCCCCACTATTATGGAAAAAATTACAATTTGCAAATTTTTCTTTTGCCACCATAAATTTTTGCGCTGTCTTCCAGGTAAGTCAAAATATTAAATTTTAACATTGGATCTAAATCAAAAATTTTCATATTCAGTCATCACCAATATTACTTAATGTATTCAGATATAAAATAAGACCTTTTATATATTGCATGCTTGTTTAGAAAATAATATCACATTATTGTACTTTCAGTATAATTTTAAATACGATTTTTTGAGATTTGTGTATCATGAAGATACTTATATAGATAAGTACAATCAATTATAATGTTGGTGTTATAGTTTAAGGTTAAAACATTTGAGTATTTGACAAGACACTGAGTTGAACCGAATACAATTTTATTTAATGTAGGTAAATTGAAATTGAATGTAATGTTTTAATATATTTTACTTCACCGATTACCAGATAGCCACTAAGCCAGCGATGAAACAATACTGCTTTGGGACGCGTATAATATGTAGCGTGTCAACGAGGTCCGTTTCGCAAGCACTGCCACTTTCGAATCATAATACCAAACCTTAATAGTATTATGTACTTTTTTTTGTACAATTTTGTACAACCAAAATTAAATTTTGTACATCCCCCAAACACGACCAAAACCGTTTTTCCTATGCGCATACTATTATGTACTATACTTGTGTACATTTTAATTGAATGACAAAACAGTTTTTCCATTTTTCAAATCAATTACCTGTATTTTCCTTTATTTCCTATGCCCATACTATTATGTACTATACTTGTGTATAATTTAATTGAATGATGATACAAATATAAAATACATAAAACGTAGGTAGTATACTATTTTATTCATCTTTTACGTAATACTTAATATACCTTCCATTTTAATTTATTATTTATACACATTTTATCATACCTTTTTTTATCCAATAGATAATGATAAATACTTAATATACTTGCTTACAGTCTCTTCCATGTTTGAAATTATGTCATTGATATTTGATATTAAACCATTTAATTTATTGACGTGAATGATGTGATTATATTTTTAATACCAAAAGTCCGAAATGTAAATTTATCATTTTCTTTATAAATCTATATCAAATATTTTGGTAAGAATAAAAGTATGTTTATAATATTTATATATTTTTGTATACAGTATTATACGCCACGGTTTTTTGGTATTTTACCAAGTAAATTTACCGGTAAATTTACCAAATTTACAGTAAAATTGGCAAGTTTTTATCAAAATTCAATTTATAGTGTACCTGTTGAATTTTTTCACAATTGTATGTAAAGAAGGCAAAATAAATATAAAATAAAGTATTAGTATTTAATTTCTTTATTAAAAATAATAATTAATAATTATTAATTATAGTAAAATACTAAAATATAAAATAAAAATAATTTTGATCTGTTTCAATTAATTCGTGGTATAACAACTGTCATTACTCATCATCATTTAAAAACAATCCTAATTTGTAAGAGTACTGGTAGATAATAATATTATGCGAGTCCTCACTCACTTCTAGTTTTAGCTACGAGTTAAAACTAAAATAGCCAGTTTAGACGTAAAAAATCTATAGGTATTTGATGTCACGATCAAAACAATATTACACACGTTTACTGCAGTGAATACATGGTAAATTCGTAATATAATTTATTTGAGTGTTATTTTTTTTCTAAAAGATTAAGCCAAAATGTGATATTATTATACGAATGAAAAGATTATGAGGTACTCTTAAATATATTTGATTAGTTCAGTCGAAAGAAAATAAGTTCATTAATAGTTATTTAATTATTTTAAGTTAAACCAAAAATTAATAAATATTGCCGTGTATTATAATATTATATGGCCGCCGCCGCGGCGAACGAATCCGTAACGTCACCCGCAATGTCAAAATTTAACGTAATTAGCGAACGAATAACCATAAACAAATTTTAGTTGTATCATTACCTTAGTTAGATTATATTCTAGGTATTTGTTATGGTAATAAAATAATTATCGATTTTAATTATATTTTATAAAAATATATAAAAACAAATTATTATCAGTTGTATTGTCCTTTAAACAATCTTAAAATATGTAATACTTACTGTTTTTGTCCTGTATTATTTCATTTTTAAATTTGATTATTTAATAATTAAAAATATTAATATTATAAACATACTTTTATTCTTACCAAAATATTTGATATAGATTTATAAAGAAAATGATAAATTTACATTTCGGACTTTTGGTATTAAAAATAAAATCACATCATTCACGTCAATAAATTAAATGGTTTAATATCAAATATCAATGACATAATTTCAAACACGGAAGAGACTGTAAGCAAATATATTAAGTATTTATCATTATCTATTGGATAAAAAAAGGTATGATAAAATGTGTATAAATAATAAATTAGAATGGAAGGTATATTAAGTATTACGTAAAAGAGGAATAAAATAGTATACTACCTACGTTTTATGTATTTTATATTTGTATCATTATTCAATTAAAATATACACAAGTATAGTACATAATAGTATGGGCATAGGAAATAAAGGAAAATACAGGTAATTGATTTGAAAAATGGAAAAACTGTTTTGTCATTCAATTAAAATGTACACAAGTACTATACTTATACTATTCTGGTTGTTGTCGCACAAATTCACACTAATGACGCACTAATGTTTGGCAAAAGAAAATTTTGAAAATTGTAATTTTTTCTATGAGGGGGGGCTGGGGAAATGCTCAAAATGGAAAAACGATTTTTCCGAGTATAACGGGTGTCGCACGAATTCTGGTTGTTGTCGCACAAATTCACACTAATAACGCACTAATGTTTGGCAAAAGAAAATTTTGAAAATTGTAATTTTTTCTATGAGGGGGGCTGGGGAACATTTCTACAGCCCCCCATATATATTTTTGAATTTACGGTTAAACCAGTATCGCACAAATTCTGAAAATAGTCACACAAATTCACACTAATGTTTCGCAAAAAAAAAATGTCAAAAATTATATTTGGGGGGGCTGGTGAAATGTACGTATTTGCACACGAAACCAGATGCCACAATTTTTATTGTTTATAGGTATGATATTATCATATTATGTTCCCAAGATTTTCTGACTTGAAAAACGAGTACCTGAGACGTCTTAACGACAGCGGTTTTTTTTAAGGATCAATCACAGAAGAGTTTATTGAAATAATCAAAGCACGTATCAACAATTTGTCAGCTATTGCTTGTAGACATTGATTGTGTCTGATTGACAATCCAAAGAAAACACTTTTGTGAATTATCATAATTTTCTTAAAAATAATGAAATAATGTATTGGTAAATTTATTGTTCCGATAATATTGCTCTTTGTGACGTGTCGTTGCTAAGCATGTTCGAGAATAACGTAATGACGATTGTATGAGTCGATACACATGTATTAAATTTATTGGATTAACTATGGTGGTAATTTTGTTCGGAATTATAGGACAAGTTTATAGTTAATACTTATATGATTATATTGTTCTAATAATGAATTCAGGTGCGGCTCCAAGGACATGGGACTAAGTCATAATTTTCAGAAACTTTTTGATATTATATATATTTTATAATGTGTTTTTTTTGTAATTTTGTTCCTAACAATATATATTTTTTTGGAAATACGGACTTAGGATATCAGATCCATATACTAGATACGAGCTTAGCTCAGTTGGTTTACGTATAAAATCTTATTATTATAACTGTTATAGATAATTGTATTAGAATTATATTACACTGAAATAAATAAATAAAAGTAAATTGTATATTAGAATTATTTAATAATAGTTGACAATTCTGATATAATGCATTCAATATTTCGGACACTATTATTCTCAACCAAAGTCGACGATCGAAAAATGGCAATATCATATAAGAAACTCAAGAATAGAAATCGAGTTTAAATTTTTATGAATTTTAACATTTTACAGTTTTTGTTTTTAAGTGATTACGTCAATTTGTATTCGAATTTTGAAATTTTACGTATTCGCATTTGTTAAAAGCAATGTTCTTTGCTTTAAGTTTATGACAAAAAAAAAACAAAAAAAAGTGCATAATATGCATTTTTTTTACCTGTAAGATTTTTAAAAGATATGTTTATTTAGTACGGTATGTTTAAAACGAATATGCACCTGTGAAAAGTTCCACGTCATACAATATGATAACATACGTACCTATGTTCTTTACGGTAAACGAATTACTATATTATGATTATTATTACACAAATAAGAAATAACTACGTATCTGTGACCTGTTTCATACAATATTTTATACTCCTGAATCTATACTATTTGTTTTTTTATAGGTACCTAGATTTAATACATAATCATTGTATATATAGAAAATTTTTACCTAAAAATAATCAAAATATAATAGAAAAAGAGTCTTATTTCTGGTTACGACAATGGTTATGCTCCCTTGAGTTCTACGTACATGAAATAGTGGAGAGGCTTTAGAGGTTAAGACTCCTTAAACATTACAATTGCTCCAGCCTCCTCAACAGGTCAAACATTTCATAAATTCGATTTAAGTTTGTACAATATTCTTATACTAGAAATTTAGCCCTCCGAAATCTTAAACGCAATTTGTGCTTATAGTATGGTGAATAGTTTTCAGAACAAAAGTAAATTATATGCTTTTAATAGAGTATTATCTCTTAGTATTTATAGTCAAATAATTCAAACACTTTTCATTCGAATTTCGACCACAATACGTCAACATTTTCAATAATGGATTCCAATTCAAAATTGGATCAATGCAGTTTTTATTCCATAATACAGTCAATAATCTAGATTTTTTTCTATAAATGTCAGTAAAAATATTTAAGGTCGCAATCTTAAAAACGTCATACAACGTTTCTCGCATAAGGCATGAGTTGTTATTTTATTCATTTAAAAATATTAAAATATACCAATAATGACAATTTTTATTCTACTAGTATAATATTTTAAACTTGGTTTAGTTTAATTTTTAATATTTATGTTTCTAATAAGATCGTGTTAAGAAAAAAATTTAAGTACGTGTTCTAAAATAGTTAAAAAAAATTTAATATTTGACTAACATTAAGATATTTTAAAATACATAGTAAAAATTTATGGGATTTTTTACACATATGCGTTGAATAATACATATACAACAACCACTGAACAAACAGAATGGCTAATAAAAATCATTGTTTCTCTCATTTTATAATTATTGTTGGTCGCTTAAGGTCGTAAGAGGATATAGTGCCAAAACACCGTGACAGTTTTCTAAAAAAATGACCTCAACGTTATTAAATTTTAATGTCATACTTATAGTACTATGCATCGGAATGACATTAACTCATACTTCGTCAGGAGGTAAATATCAATTTTTATTTATAAAGTAAATATTTTTAATTTAGATTAATCATTCATATTAGAAAATTGTTTAACGCTTATAAGATAAACGAAAATTAGTGGATATCTCTTTTAATGTCCAATGGTTATGCGAATTAGCCACTTAGTATAACCGTTTAATCTTGAATTGTATAGAATATGATTGATCAATGATCATAAAATATCTACGATGTACTTACTAGAGGTATGTCAATACATTTTAACATTTTACAATCTTAGAGATCAAACTCAGATCGAAAATTGTACAACTTTTTAAATGCATTTTTTATCTTAGACAAAAAAAATATTATTGTTTTATTATTGTTTGGTAGTTTATTTTTAATTGTAGACTTTCAAGTATATTTATCTGAATTAACATATTTTATTAAAAAAAAATATAGTACGTGCATATGTATTTTTGTTATTTCAAACTTACGATAAACCATCTATTTAACTTTCAGCTTAAAATTGTTTTATAAATAGTTTTGGAAAAAAAAATTTAAAATTTAAAATTATACATTTATAAGATAGGTACACACAATTATAAAACAATCTATGGCGATTATTCAAACTACCTGTTTAGCATTGTTACTTATTGGCTTCAACGAAACATCGAAAATCGTTTGAGGAGAAATCGTTATAATTTTATAGTTGAAATTTTAACTTTCGACTGGACTGAGCGATACAATTATGTGTCGATAATAATTTGAAAAAAAAATCTATTGACTGTTGACAGTGAACTAATTCTCATAAATAGGATCACAATTAAAATATCAAAAAAACTTTTACGGTGTGCTATAGTTAATATTCTTGAATTTACATTTTAAAATAGATACAAAGATAAATACAACGATTCTCATTAGCTTGTCAGTTAAAAAAAATAGATAATTTTACGCCAGATTGACTGCAGGCTTTAAAATTAAGGTTAACTCATTCTTGATAATATAAAGATAATTCACTCAAAATATATTCAAAATAACACTAAAACAGATATTTATAACATAACATTGTATGTTAAATAATCAGACAGATAATAAACTTGCGGTAGATTGAAAAATCCAAAACGTTTTAACTACGGTATAAAATAAGATAAACGCAAATTAATGTCTACCTGTTATATATTAATTCTAAATAATAATAAACACAAAGTTGAATAACATGTTCATTCTAAATAACAAATTTATTTTTTTCAGAAAAATTCAAGTAAGTAATTTACAGAAATGTTGTACGTGAGATTTCTGATTTTAATAATTATCCTTGATTTCTAATGATTACTAATAATTACCAAATATTTAGTTTTATGTGTAATTTACGGTGACATTCCTATATAGACAGTGACAACACTTTTAGAATACCAATAATAATTATAATAACTGCTAATGAACTTCATCAGGAGGGTATTATAATAATAAATTAAGCGTACCTTGCGTCCGTGATAAGTGAAATATTATTAATTTCATTTTGGAATCCTAATCATTCGGACTAATTTTTCTCTGTTTAATTTATTATAATCATATTATATTTGCATTATTATTATGGTAGTAAAGAGTTTAATACTCAATGATAGGTATTACATATCGCATAATTCCGTAGATACGTAGTGTTACCGAAGTTGACTTCTTTGTTTTGTTATACAATTATTAAACCAATTGAACCTTCGTGAAATTCGTCTAAGCCTCTAGTAGGAGTCATCACAATAAAGTACTGGGTAAATATCGAGGGGTATATTATTATCAAAGCAGCGCAGCTATGATGTTCTCAGGCAATTGACGGGGTATTCTAAAAAGGAAACAAATAATGTTTATGGTTCATATTTCATAAGATTATCATTCATACGATTATTAGTAATAAATATCAGAATATATAACTTAATATCTAATATAATCTTCAAGTACATAACCACTTTTTCTCCGATTTTTTTTTTGTTTGTTATATAATTATAAGTACCTACCCAATATTCAAATATTGTTATAAAAGTAAGTTTTTAAAATATAATTGCAGAAAGGATATCAACTTATACTTCGATCCTATGAATCCGCCATGCAGATCCGTTTTGTTGGCTCTGGAAGCTTTGAATTTGGAAATTAACTTAATAAATATACGTCTCTCCACCAATAAAAAACATATAGAACATTTCCTCAAAGTATATTTTCAAAAATAAGTTTTCTTATTATGCTATATTTACCACCAGCACTATACGAAGTTCAATACAATCATTGTTATTTACAGACAAATTATAAATACACTATACCGGTAATACAAGACGGTAACTTTGTTTTATCGGGGAGGTGAGTTCAAATTATACCATTTAATATATAACTATACTAGTTGTACCTAAATACTGAATGATATTATAATACACAAAATTATATTTTTGGTGTACTGGTTCTGAGAATTATGTACAAACGTGGATTTTTTGCACAATAAAGAATATAATATGTTATGTACAAATAACTAGTAATACTAGAAACTTATATTTAAAAAGATAATGTTAATGATTACAAAACCCCGGTACGAGGTTATAATAAATAAAGTGCAAGAAGATAACAAATATCAATAATTATTGTAATCTGACAAACGGTATTAAAAATTGAAATTAGATAGTTAAAAGAAATAAAATACATACGTAGACGTTATGCAATTATAAATGTCTTTAGTTGGCGTCAGGGATTGAAACCAATGTAACCGGTTTTCTGAAAAACTACTTAAAACCACTGTTTTTGCGGAGTTTGTCGTTTGCGCATCATTAGTACCTCAGGTAAGAAATTTGGTAGGTCGTTTGCGCATCGCAAATTTTAACAATAGAAAGGTACCTACTACCTATTACCTATCTACCTATTAGTGATATGACCAGATATATTGGTGAGATAATAATATATATAACTGATAAATGATCATTTATAAGCCTATCAACCACGGTTGTAGATTTATACGAAAATCAACAATATGTACCTACAACTGTTGTTTTTTTGAGGTTACGTAGATACAAAAGCTTGAAAAGCTTATCATCACAGTTCGTTATCATTAAATATTAACAGTCGTTCATATTAACGGTCATTTAAATATAAAAAAAATATTATAATATTATAAATATAGAAGTATAAAATGACTACATTACATTTGATACAATCGAAGAGAGGCGCTCCAGCAATAATCGTGCATGAATATATGTTAATATAATAATATATTAATTTTTTAATTTCTTTTGAATGTTAGTATTGACGATTATCTTTGTAAATATAAATAATGAGTAATGACGCGTAATTTATAACGAACCTAGTCAGGAGATGATTAAATAATATTATATATTTTTTTTTTTTTTGGTAAATGTGAATATTAATTTTTTAATTTTTTTTTAAATATGAATTATGAATATTGACGATTATTTTCGTAAGTGTAAATGAAACCTGGTATACGTAATTTGGAATGCGCAATCGGCCTATAAAAAGGTTATTTGTAACAATAGCTAGGGAAAACACCCTATGCCTTTTTAACAATAGCTATGCGCAAACGGCCTATATAAAGATTTTTTGTAACAATAGCAATCGGAAAACACCCTATGCCTTTTTTAACAATAGTGATGCGCAAACGGCCTACAAAAAAGGTCATTCATAACAATAGCGATGCGCAAACGTCCTACGCCCTGTTTTTGCACATTTCAACACTGTAACCAGAACTAAAACCAAAAGCTTTAAAACACCGGATAATAAACCGTAACTGAAACCGAAAATCTTAAAAAACCGTTTACAAAATCTAAACTGAAACCATACAATATTGAAAAACCGTTCTTGAAACCTATTGAAATTTAAAACTAATATCTGTTTCTTCGAATTTTATAAAGTTAATTTCCTATATTGTTTATATTTCTAGTAATAACAAGTATTTTTATGCGAAGAAAATATTTTGTCTGGATACCGATGCTATAATTGATTATTACGAATTATTAATAGGTAATACGAATATTATTCTATTGATATTTTATAATATCATTATTCATTACTATACTCACTGATTCAAAATTAAAATACAAATATCACAATTGTTATTTTGTTCACCCCTATATTATATGCGGCTATGCACGTCTGTATTGTTGTTATTTGGTGTATTTGTGTATATTATTATTTATTAATATTATTTCAATTGTTTCGTATTCGACTGATCCGCGTCTGTCCCACAGTCATAAATTTATATTGCTTATGTCATTATCATCATTCTCCTCGGAATCCTGTAAATTACAAATGTGTGTACCGAATCTTATAACGCGTATATTTGAATCTTAATAGTAAAACTTTTTAAATAACTATGTTTTCAATAGTCCAATAATTTTTTTTAGTATCCATTTAAATTAATATTTTGTTCAAATATCATAAGCATTAATCACGTAACTCTAATATAATATGATGTTTTTGTAAATTGCAATTAAATATTAATATAATCGAATAAAGATCTCAATCATATGTTGTATGCAAAAGTAGGTATAACATATTAAAGTTAAGAACACGAAATTAGTTCTGCTGAACGTAAATTTGCAATATTGTATGTACCTACACTAATTATACAAACCAAACATATTTTAGGGCTTTCAGCCTGAATAATAATAAATAGTAAATACATACTAAAAACCGGGTCTGCAGTTTTAAGGTAAAGGAAAAAAAATTTCAAAAACCGTTCTTCATACCGATAAATTTGAAAAACCGAACTTAGAACCTAAATCAAAACCATAAAATGTAGAAAACCATTCTCAAAAACCAAAACCATAACCGTTAAAACTTGAAACGGTTTCGATCCCCGGTTAGAGTTAGACATAGTATATTTTCTAAGACTTTCGACAGTTAAGTTAATAATGGGGTAATAATATCTTTGTGTACATTCAAATCATTGAGTATTTTATTTAAATCCTCTGGTTATTCACTAGTCAGTTGATAATGTGTGACCTCGGCGTATGATTGTCTTTGAGTAATGAGTGGAAACGTCGAGAAATCGGAGCTGGGTTTTTTTTATGTTTATGGTACGTCTACCTGAGTGTCCAAGATCACCCAGTGCATTAATGATTTCGGTGCAGAGTGCGTAATGATGCAAACTCTTGATGGACGTTTGCATGGTGGATAGATTGAATGAAACTCCGTGTTGGTGTTATTTAGATGTTCTTTAATTAAACTAAAATTGAAGTGACAGTTAGGGTAGACAGTTAGAAACAAAAACGTGGATTTAAAAAAGAAAAAAATTATTACCTGTAATATTCGGAAATGTTTTTTGGAATGAAAAAAAAAATGGTAATGTTTTTGATGTAAAGAGGGATGGTATACCTGAATGTTGATCTTGAGGTTGTTGCTGACAGTCAACAGCCTTACTGTAAGTTGGAGAAGTCAATTAAGTTATCGTCTTCATCCACCAAGAGCGTGGCGTTGCTGTTTGGAGAACTGAGAGTTGTAGATTTTTGATCATCAGGTTTAGACGATTTTGATTTCGACGACAAATGACTTTTGTTATTCTACATAAACACAATTTGGAACGTCAATTAGCGATAATTTATACGTATTTATTTAAAATATCAGTGTTTAATTATTACTAAATTTTCTTTAGCAAAGTCAATATATATTCCATCTGTTTGAGTTATATAATATTGTAATAACGTGTTTTTAACCAAGGCTAGAATAGTGCATTTAAAGGGCACTTGGGGATACAGCCAAATTAGTTATTGTTAAGAAATGAAGAACAACAATTAGTTTTTTATAGTTTGAGATCAAAGATGGATAACCGCTCTTTAAAATTGGAAAGACATAGGATGACTTCCAACGAGGGAAGGAGGTACCCGATTCAAGTGATGAATTAAACATTTTAATTAAAACAGTGCTTTAAATAAATATACAATTATAGAGAAACATTGCAGGAATATGAACGGGGGCGTCGGTAGAGGATAGTTCGTTAGAGATAGAGGATAAATCGTAAGAAAAATATGGAAATAATTTAATGTTAAGGAGTTAAGCAACAAAGGTGTGAATGAGAGTAATAATTAATAAGGAAATCAGAGAAGGGATTGATAATATCTCCTCCATTTAACGGGAATTTGCAATACTTAAGTTACGGTCTTGCGGTCTTAAGTGGAGTAGGTCGATGAAGTTAGGGATGCTCGATGTCAGCGCGGTCGGCGAACGTAGTATGTTTGTAATTTTGTATAACAATAATATAATACTCAACCATAATATTATACGTTTTTTAATAATTAATTTAATTTCATTCATTTATTTATTATTAACAAAACCTTATACAACTATAATACTCAACCATACTCAAACTTTTTTAATTGTTTACGTTTTAACAGTCATGCAATCATTGTGTACTTGGTTCGAAAATACGGAGGAAAAGACGATCATCCGCTGTACCCCAATGACCCGAAACTTCAAGCGCAGGTCAACCAAAGACTGCATTTTGACAACGGCACCTTGTATCCGGCTTTTAAAATTCAATACGTGAATATTCACATCATTATTATTTTAACGATCAATAAGCAACGGTTATTAATTTACCGGTGTCGTTGGCGATAATAGCTTATCCACTCGGTGTTTTTAAACACTCGTAGCAGCTACCTGATACCTACCTTTCATTTCTTTCGCACACACACTGTATATCGCTAGGCTTGTTGTAATAATACTAAGACCAGAATATCATCGGACTCGTGGTAAAATGGAAAAAAAAATGTTATTTACGTATTTTGTAAGTGGATGTCGCTCTGCTTTACAGAAGGTTATAAGTGGGTCATTGTATAATGGATTAGACTATAAGTATAGTATTTTTAGTATGCTTATATTATTAAACTTGAATACAATGATATTATAATATCAAGAAAAACGATTCTGAGCGAAAACGGTTTGTCGGTCTGTATATTTTATACTGTTATTATTTATTTATTTATTTTTTTATTGATCTTTAAGCCCGGCGAATATGGTCATTAGGTGATTGTGGGGTTTTTTATGATTGTAGGTAGAACGGTTTTTAACGGTAGGGTTTTTACACGTGTGTGTTGTGTTTGACGGAATTTCTAATGGGGTACTTTCTGCCATGCCCCGGGAGAGGGATGGCGGCACTTGTTCTCCGGACACCGTGACTTGCCTGAAGAAAAACGCCGTCCGTGGCTGAGGTATCGAACCAGCCTTAGCCTTAGTTCGCTTGGCCACTCCGTCCCCCAGTATTATTTATTATAATATAAGTTGAATTAATATTATAATTTTATTATTTTTTATTCGTTTTTATGGTGATAAATAAAGCGTTAGAAATTAAAATCCCATTTTTAGCGGTTTTTCGTAATTCATTGGTGGTTTTTCCCGTGGCATTAAATAACTATTGATAAAATCGAAAAATGACTTGAAAAAAGTACCATCTTGATCCAATTTGCTAAAAGATAAAGTACTAAATTATGTTGAAATCAAAGCATTCCTTCTGGTAGAAATTTTGTATAAGGATAAAAAAAAAATAAAAAAACAAACACTATTGTAAAACCACTAGCTTCCTTGCTCCACTCAGAATCTAAAAAAAAATTATTGATGACGACATGGAGTAAAAAAAAAATTTACATTGGTTATCCTTAACACAAATTTCTCAAAAACTCCCAATTATATGTACAAAAAAACCTTGTCGATGCGATCGATTTTTATTATTATGCATTCATATAATATATTAATTGCAGTAGCAACATAACTTAAGTTTGAAGATTTTTTTTTCATTTTACAGAACATGTGGATTTACCATAAAATACTGAAAACCAAAGAAAAAGAGGATAAAATCCATGAAGCTCTCGAGTTTTTAGAAAATGTTCTGGAAAAATCTTATTGGGCAGCCGGTAAATTAATGACTGTGGCTGATTTTTCTTTGGTCACTTCCATTTCGACCTTTAAGGTATTTTCTTAACGAAATTTTGTATACACATAACTGTTATAACTTAGACACACGCTTAATTCAAATTTTCGTATTTTTTTCAGTCTGTCGGTGTTGACTTGAAGAAGTATGACAATATAAATGAATGGTTTAGAATGTGCACGAATACAATGGACGGATACGAAAAGGTTAATAAGAGTGCACTCAATTTCCTGATTTCTCTGATAAATTATCAGAAAGAATTTGATAAATTAAATCGAACGCAGAGTCTATAATAATAATTTGCGTTTCTTCCGACCACATTTCGTGTGTAATGTTTCTTTTTTTTTGTTTGTTTGCACTATTCAATGGAATTATATTATATAATTGCTTATTACAAATTTTAAATTACAAATATAATTTCATTTTTACGAAATAACTATTGCAATAAATTGTTTGGTAGGTGGTGTGTATAGACCTAACATATAATTATATAAAAATAATCTACCATAAGAATTCGCATAAGAGATAAATATAAATCGGTTAGGTAATTTAGTATCTGGCCGATAAAATATACCGATAAAATCGATAAAACCGGAACGCGTATAAGTAGTGAATTTCAGTTGTCCGTCATATTTCGTCGCGTACTCGTATTATTTTGCACACTGCGTGAAATATTTTCGTCGAGTAACTATTTCGTCTCTTTCAAATTTTTTTAGTAATATTTATTTATTTTTGTTAAATATGCCAAAGGAAAAACAATCACTGGCTTCTCGTTTAAATAGTTATGTGTCGGAATTTAGTGAATGTAGTGGTCCAGTATTTACAACTGAC
Organism: Metopolophium dirhodum; assembly: GCF_019925205.1. NCBI lineage: Eukaryota > Metazoa > Arthropoda > Insecta > Hemiptera > Aphididae > Metopolophium > Metopolophium dirhodum. The sequence continues at coordinate 12,198,116 of NC_083568.1, forward strand.
GGCAAAATATTATATTGTAAATTGTGCGATTCAAAAGTTGAAAGTGACAGAAAATTCAACGTTCAACAACACATTGACACAGTTAAACATGAGGCAGCAATTAAACGAAAACAAAGTAAATTTTATTTACAAAAAACTCAGCAACAACTTTTAAGTAACACAAAAAAGTCTTCTTTTAATAAAGATTTATGTTATGCTTTGTTTTCGGCTAACATTCCATTAAATAAATTAAATAATTATAATTGTAAGTCATTTTTGGAAAAATATACTTCGAAAGAAATTCCAAATCAAACAACACTTCGTAAAGGCTATGTGAATGACATTTATTAAGACACTTTAGTGAAAATTAGAAGTTTTATATTTGGTAAAAAAATCTGGGTTTCGATCGATGAGACGACAGATCGCAGGTCGTTACATCGCAAATGTCATTGTAGGAACGCTCGAACTTAATGGCCCTGGTCACGTGTTTTTATTAAACTGTGCAGAACTAGAGATATCAAATCACATTACAATCGCTAAATTATTTGATAATTCTATGCATATATTATGGCCTGAAGGTGTACGACATGATGATATTTTATTTATTTCTAAGCGACGCGGCACCATACATGGTTAAAGCGGGAAAATCGATTAATATATTTTATACGAAAATGATTCACGTTGCATGTATTGTTCACGCATTTCATCGAGTTGCTGAACAAATTAGAGGGCATTACTCAAAAGTTGATAAAATTATAGCAAACGTGAAGATAGTATTTTGCAAGTCTCCATATCGCATTAATTGTCTTAAAGAAAAAGCACCACTCCTATCACTCCCCCCACAACCAATTATAACAAGATGGGGAACCTGGTTGAAAGCAGCTATTTATTATTGCGATAATTTCGAACTAATACGAGATATTATTACATCGTTTGATGAAAAAGATTCTGTTAGTGTTGAAAACTCTCAAAAGTACTTAAGTGATCCAGACGTTGCTTCAAATCTAGTATACATAAAATCAAACTTTGGATTTTTGCCCGATGTAATCACTCGCCTTGAAGCAAAAAATATGCCTTTATTCGATGGAATTGAGATAATAGAAAATGCCTATTTAAAATTGTCACAAACTACAGGTACAGTTCAGGGAAATAAGTGCAGCGACAACAAGACGATGTTTTAGCAAAAAATAATGGCTATAAAACAATAAATATAATTACAAAAATATTGAATGGAGAAATTACTTCAATGGATGGCTTACCAGAAGACTTAAGAGCAAATGAATTGTTTTTTAAATATGCACCGCTAACTTCTGTAAATGTAGAACGATCTTTTTCAACATACAAAACATTGTTAGCAGATAACCGACATTCGTTTCAAGTTGAAAATATAAGGAAATACCTTGTCGTTCAATGTAATAGTAAAGGTAGGTTAACATTTAGTTAACTTAGTACATATTCGAGATAAAAATTAATTTTACAAAATACAATTTTATATTTACAGATGAAGGAGATGTAAACGAACAAAGAAAACAAAAAGATCAAGAAGACGACAAAGAAATGTAATTTTCAAATATTTTTTAATAAACTAACCATATAATGTAATTTTTACTAATTTTTTTTAAATAAATATTATAATAAGAATAACTAATAAGATAAAATAATAAAATAAAATAATTTTTTAGAGCATATTTTAAGTGCATATTTCTTGATTTTTAAGTGCATAAGTGCATGAATATTATTAGATTTTTAAGTACTAGAAGTCCTCAGCCTTGGTAATAACGAATGATAATTTAATATAAACTGTGTAAAACTGTATAAGGAGACTTAATTAGAATAGACACGAATAATAATATAAGAGAGCATCTAATGGGGTACAAAATATAATTTTACGAGGCCAACAAAGAATAATTAATAAAGTAGATGGTACAATAAGTGACAAACACAATATTATAAAGATATTATATTCGTTACAGGTACTTAAATACTGTTAAGACACAGAATCTTCAGTATTCGGTAAGATACATAGGTGTGCGCAGGTCTCTTTTTCAGGGTATGCAGAAGGTAGCCACTTGCGCCCCCGGAAGTTATTTTAAGCATATTCTGATAAAATATATACACAATACGCAAATATTTAAATGTCTTACTGCTTAAAAAAAAACATTGTCCTATAAATGAAAATTATAATTTACCCTAACACCATTCTGCATTGGGTAGCGTTTTTGAAATCATCATAGATGTCTTCGGAATTTAAATTTATCACTTTACTATAATATAGGTTCGAGCTTTTACGTATTGGCAGATCGATTGATTGACTATGAGATTCAATATTCTTATTTAAAAAATAAAAACTGAAATATTGTAACAAATACTATGACAAATACAAAAAGTATGCATTTTTCAAATACTCGGTAGTCGATAACTGATAACTGGATGTTTAATTTGCTAATAGCACTGCCATTGGCAGGGGTAAGTTCATCATAGACGTATAATATACGTTATATTATACGTCTATGATGTTCATACGTCGGACGATGGTTATCATAGCAATCACCTTGTTATCATTCTATACGTGAATCCCTGGCGTTATCAATGCCGTTTGTCTGATATCATTTGCCTCGTATTTAATCATATTTTGTTATCATTATAAATATTTTGATATAAGTAATAATTATTTTTCTAGCAAAAAAGGTTTTTTTTCCAGAGTTTATTTTCGCCCCTCAAAGACCTTCGGGGTATGCAGCTGCATACCCCCTGCGTACGCCTATATTAAGATAATATTTGATTCGAAACCACGTGACACCATCAACATTCAAATAACTTCCATGAGTGCGTTATCGGCAAAGCTATAATGACATGTTTATCACGTCAATATCACAGCGTCCAAGTTGTCTTCGTGAAAATATCGTATTTATTACACGTTTACAATGATTAATGTTTGCGTCGTGTTTTCCCGGTTTAGCGAATCTTCGTTATTATATTTAACGATGTAATTACGTAAAGTTTTTATGCATTCAACAACTCTTGCAGAAGTACAAATGGTTAGTAATTGCTCTATGATACAGAGGTAGAAGGTACGCATTACAATATAGTGTATTATAATATTGTCGGTTTGTTATGTTTCATAAACATTTTTACGGCGCTGTTCCTGTTACGCCTGTTAATGTAATACAATACAAACGATAATTGTTGACGATATTATTATCGTTTTTCTTGTTTCTGTTCGTAAGTGATACACTTATATACTGCGGTAATATATTATTGTTATTTTGTACAAGTTACAATAATTTACATCTGAACAATAATTACACCTACGGCTTATACGATACGATGTACCTAAGTGTATATACGAAATAACTCGTGATGAATATTTTACGAAAATACCAACTTGGATATTTATTTTAGTCTAACAAGAAATTCAATTAAGCCATAATAGGATATTACTTTTTAAATGATATTTTGATTGATTATGTTGGAATACTATTATATAATAATATGTTAACAAAAACGCCACGTGACGTTTGTTTTATAATATTTAATATACGTGGCTATTTATACCTATATACAATATATAAAAATAAATGGAGAATATAATATTATTATTATACCATCATTATAATACTATCATAATAAATTACCTTCGACATGTAAGTCGACTATTTTGTAACACAGTGCGAAACGTTTGGGTGTTGAAAATATTTTAAATGTTCAGCTGATTTTATTATTTTACGCAATACATTTTTTTCGTATTTTAAAATTTAAAATATCTTAGCTTGGAGTTTTCCCACAACTGGGATTCAGACGACCTTTAGATAAAAGTCAAAGGACGGTAAATCGGGTAGGCCGTAAAATTGGTTTAGGGCACACAATCCAATTCCCGGTAAATACACGACCTTGGTAATCCTCAATCGACCGACCTATTTTTTTTTTTAAATTGAAAACCAAGTTAGTTTGCGAATTGTGAACAGTAGAACTGTAAAAATGTATAAATTTGCAAACAAAAAATAGCTCTCCAAAAATAAATAACACTGTTATGTCGTTTTTGTCAATTATTTTCCGTCAAACGGAAATGACTAAAACATAACTGCAGCGCTCAATGATGACACGTCAAGCAATCGTTGTTTACGATAATACGATAATAATATTATGTATACAAATAATTTTTATGTCTAGGGTCATAACAGTTTGCATGTTTGTCGGATATTTCATGGAATATTATTATAGTTTCCGTTCATTAGTTTCTCGGCTATTCTAGATGGATAGTTGTAAAAAAAAGTCTAAAAAGTGTTAAGATATTTTGAATTTTGACCAGTCGAAAGCAATATGAATGTATGCACAAGATAATAATTATTGAACACGTTTTAATTTCGTTCTCCGAAATGGAACTGGTAAATTACTGGTTATAATAATATTATCTCAAAGTTATATTATTATGTTATTCAACAATCAACTATATTGTATATTAATAATAATAAGCAGTACGTACACACCTAACGCACATATTTAAAATTTATACATAATATATTAATTCAGACATATTATATAATATGACGTATTTATCAGTATACCGTGACTTTTGGGTGCTAATTCGGTATGCGCTCTACCGGTTTTGGCATTCTACACTCGGTCTACGTTCGGTACGCAGATATTGGACTGCAATTATTACTGTATAATATGCGTTATATGCCTCGGTTTTATATAATATGTTGGGTATTTCTTTCAACTATTAATAATCTTGATAATCTCTAATTATCTTTACCTTAAATTGGTTTTACTTTTATTACAGTAGTCACATTATAACGATTAATAACATTATTATTGACAAAATAAATAAATAAATAAAAAAATAATAACGCTCACGAAGGTTGTTCGTTACGAGTATAATATATATTTATTTTTTTAATATTTTTGGGATCTCGTGTAATATTTATAAATTGTTATGGCTGTGATGATGTTTTGTGAGTTTTATACTACAGTAGTGCCAAATGAGATTGAGTGTCATCGGTTTTTAGTAGAAAAAGGATTATTGAAAAGTGCCGAAGACAACGACGCCTGTCATAAATGTGGCACAGAAATGCAGGTGAAACGACGGAAATGCCGTAATGTGGAGTGGATATCGATTTTTCGGTGTCCAAAAAAAGGCTGTCAGACAACAAGATCACCACGAGCTGGTAGCAGCTTTTTTATTATACTGACTTGAACCTACGTTGCAACAGTGGGTTAACACTTTATCAAATTGTTGAACTTGTATTTATGTTTGTATTGGAATAACCCACACAAATGGTAATAAATCGAACAGGAAGAAGTAATGAGTGTGTCACCGACTGGTTTAACATGTGCCAAGAAGTATGTACAGCTGTTTGAAAAATGGAAATGATTGCCGTTATGTTTATGTTCATCGACGTGATCGAGAAACACCATTTCGGTAGAGCGCATGCCGAAACAGAAACTTGTCGGTAGAGCGCATACCGAATTATAGCACCGACTTTTGTTGCCATGCTTACCAATAATATTGTTGAATACGAAAAAAAGTTTTATTTAAAGATGAGTTTTATTTACACGTGGACGTCATTATTTTCTATGTATTTTCTATTTTCATATTATGTTGATTGTTTTAACAGTAAATTCTGAACGACATTCATGACTCATGAGGGTAGCCATTATAAAAAAAAAAATTTTGGTTTTATCAATAAAAATAATAAGTATCAGTAGTATTAACACAGAACAAACAGAAGGGAATCATATTTCATTTAACATAGGCTCTTATGGGAGATGATAAAACCACGTCCGACATTTCTAGAATTTAAACGTGCTGCCACGTACCGGGAATTTCCCTTTTTTCTTTATATCGTACAGCACTGTTTATTCGTTCAAATTTCTAATTTCTATTATATTCAGGCAATCAAACCGATTTTTTTTTAAGAAATTGCATTTTTACCATTTATCTAAGTACAGAATCTAAGAAAAACAGAAACTATACATATTTTATTTATCATTATTTAGTAGATGAATGAACAAAAATGCATAGGTACACAGAAGATTACAAAACAAATTACGTACACTAATTTTAAATAATCTAAGCAGTACTAATTTTATTTTTTTTTTTTGGAACTTGTGTAATGAGTACACCCAATTGCTGAGAAAAATTGAAGATTTATTCTAAATAAATATACTGGTAGAAGTATGTGACATTTTTACATAACCTGTATCTTTTTCTAGTTTATAACCGACGACGCCGACATAACCTGTACCTATTGTCAGTAGGAATACCTCAAATTCACATTTACTACTCTCTAAGAGCTGTAAAATTTAAAATATTACACAGTATAAATTCAATTTATTTTTTATTTTTTTGTAAAGTTTCAAAAACAAATTACATCATCGTAAACAATAATTACAAATAATAAAACAAATATAACAATCAACATGCATAACAAGTTAACATTATAATTTATTTAATAGGAAAATTCAGACTTTGATAGTTACCAAATGAGGAATATTAATTATGAAAGCACATTAGTACTTAAGTAAAAAATTACGAAATAATAAAGTTAAACTAAAAATAATAGTAATAATAATAATAATAATAAAATTAATACAAACAAAAATCATAAATTACAAATGAATTGCAGATTAACAGTGTAGCCACAAACCACAGAAAACTTAAAAAAAGAGAATTTCTCGGTACGTGGCAGCACGTTTAAAATCTAAAAATGTCGGACGGTATTTCGATAAGCCTTAGGATTCCCTTCTGTTTGTTCTGTGGTATTAATTATATTTTTATTTGGGTCACCTAAATCATGTTTACGGTATTGTCTAGTAATAATTTAATCAGTGTTTCTATGGTAACCAATATTGCGCTAGCTTTCTTGAGCTTTTATAAAATGTATGGCTAATTGTTAAGTACTCGTTATTTTTCTTTCAACTTCATTCAAGTTTTATCAATTCAAAATAAAATGAACTCGGTGATTTCAAATTATTGTAAACGTTAATTAACGTTACCTTTTCACTAATTTAACCTTTTCATACAATTAACGAACACATTTTATTGGTATTTATTAGAACTGTGTTGACTTCGCACATAATATTTGTTCGTAATATTGTGTGTGATGGTGGTTATGATGGTTAGTTATTTTACATTACCTAATCACAAAGGCAAACAATAATTCTATTATTATTATTATTATTTTACTAACCACTTTAGATTATGATCATAGCGACAAATCCATTGGTCTCAAAGTAATGATTTTTTTTACATAAATGCCCCCAAACATTTTTATGGATGATGGTGTACAGTGTAAAAGTACTCCTTATTCATACTTAGCTCTTCATGTAGGTATAACTTTTCTATATTATAATAAATACTGGGAATTCGACACATGCAATGCTTTAAAAGTGGGCTTTTGAATTTTCCTGGTTGTTACAATTCCTTTATCACGTTTAGTGCACACTTTATTCGACCGTTCTGGCTTTCGACGTCACGGTAAGTAGTACCATTGTTGGGTTTATAATATAATATATATATAAAAAAAAAAAACAAAGGAATATGTAGGACGTAGGTACTGTACGGTGTTTTTGTCCAAACAGTTCACCGTAGGAGACGGCCGGCGTCGATCCGTAGTCGTATGACACAATTATTTCGTTTTACTTGCACAAGAATCTATCTAATTTTGACCACTGTAATAATTATATATGTGTGTGTTACATCTATTTTATTTCTCCACTAGACGTGTTTCCCCGTTTGAATTATGTCAATCGAAAAATCGGATTCAACGAGGTAATATTTTAATTTGACATCGAAATCCTATTGGTTATCTGTCATGGTATTTCAGACTATAAAAAAAATAGTAAACTATACGTGTTTATATAGAACATAATATTGCATAGGAACTTTGTGTGCTCGTGCAGCCGTGTGCAGCGTGTCTTTTTCTGTACTAGTTTTCCGTTGAAGATAATAATAACAATTTTGACTTGACGCGGAAATTTCCTTCATGATCACCGCGTGCACCGAAATAAACTTATTTTAGTTATTTTATTATAATATAAGATTATCATTTCCCTCGGGGAATCCATGCAGCGTATCCGGGGCTCCGAGCTCTGGCCCTTGAAGGGGTTGGTGGTCGAGTTTGGTCTTGACAGACCCATCTCAAGAAAATGACTTTTGTTAGCAGCAGCGGTGGTGGATCTAAAATGTTCTCATGGGGACTCCTTAGAAAATAATAATTCAATGAGCATTGGACAATATTGTTGACAGCTCCGTCCAACAATAACTACAAGCGGGTCAAATATTTTTTTTTTTTTATAACTGACCGGCCTGAAGTATGTTACACTCTTAATTGACAAATATAAATTTAAAATAATATATTTTGCGGACCTAATAATACATTTTAATCTTAATCAAATTTCAGTTATTATTTTTATATGCGTTGAAAATATAATAAGTTTTAATAACGTTTTTATAATTTATAAATAACTGTATTATTTAAATAAACCGACTATACTATAATGGAAGTAGGTAGTTACTGTCGATAGTGTTAGGTGTGTTTTTTTATGTATTATTATCGGAATAGTTTCCTCGGGTATTTTTTTCTAGTGAGTTGTTTTTCCCAAATACCTATACTTCTAGTGTATAGCTATTCATATATAATTGCAGTCTACAAAAGGTGTTTAATAAAAGTCTAATACATTTTAATGACAATGTTCTTCAGATGGCTTAGTATTGTATAGGAATTGGTGGTAGATAAACATTCAAAGCCTAAACTTTAATATCTATTAATACATACAATAATAGATAACAAACTAAATAGTGATACCGGCAATGTACCTTCAAACACTTTTTATATGTTAGAAGTCTTAAAGCTGATTGTAAATTAATATATGTACCATATATTTATGGTATACGAACACGAAACCCTGTAATATTGTAATTTTCTCAGGTCCTCGAGTTGTATCATTAAAGTTTTGGTTTGACCAGCGTTCAAGATACTCAAACACATTGTGTGCAAAAAACAATTTTTTATCCCTCAAGTGGGTAATAATATACCGCTTACCTCTACGCGCACTGGGCAGAAGGCGAGCAAAAAGCAGTGCATTAATATTCCCGAATACGACCATACATACATAATATATAATTTTTCTCTCTCAACAAAATTCTCTCTCTTGACGGAGAACAGTGGTTGTGGTGACGAGGCGAAATGCCGAGTAAACAATTATAATTAGATGTACCTATGAAAATAATAATACGAGAGTGTTGATAGATGTTGGCAGAATATAATATAATAATATTTTACTTTAATAGTTTATGGTTTTTATTTTTCGGTTTATCTCTGCAATAGACAAATTGTTTGTTTTCCTATATGGCTAGCTAAAAAATACGTAAAACAATAACGTGTTCCAATCTGAGCTTCGTACGAAATCATCGGTTTAGAAAACGATTGTTCATCATTTTACTTTTAAAAGCTTAATTATAGCGCAAGGCTCGCATTTTATACATATAATATAATATAATTTAATATGTATTATTTAGTCGAATAAAATAAATTATTTGTATCATTGCAGTGAGTGACGCTCGCCAGTCTCTATAATATTATTATTATCATTCCGTTCTCTTTTATTGTTATGACTTCGAGTTTACCGCGACGACACATTTGGAAAAAAAGTAATCTGCCTCATGAGTTGTGAAGTATTTTTATCATCAACTACAACAATATAAACGTCAGTTTTAAACAACCATTTTCAACATATATACTTAGGTTTTTCGCTTCGTATTTATCGTAGGTATACATGAACCATTTTTTCGTTTTTAAATTTACGTGAAAATGTAAAATGTAAAATTTATGACGTATAATGAATACTAGTACTGCAATGTATTAATTGTTTGGCGCAGTACAAATGTACGGTCCGGCCACTAGTACGATTTACTGAAATCAATAAAAATAGGTAAAGCGTAATACAATATTATTTATTAAAAAGTATTTTATTTGCCTACGTGTGTACGAGTAATCGACAGTAAAATTGTCACATTAAAATAAAATGTTTAAAATTTGAATTCTTTCAATCTGCATCTTTAAAACCATTATTATTATTAATTTACACGACATAATACTAAACGAACTGTGTGTAAATGAATAATTTAAATTTTAATTATCTTTCAATTTTGAAAACAGATAGTCTTTAAATTCTACCGTCCCTTTGTGATTGGCTTCGTTGTATCCGGGTAAAGTTGTCTGTGCGGCTTTAAACCATCTCAATATGTTAGAATAACTGGTCAGTTCATATCCCACAATCTACAAAAACAATAAATATTTTTATAAAATATAACATGTGTTTATTATATTAACAAAGTTTCATATCACAATTGTGTATATAAAAAAAAAAACGTTTTAAGTAAATTCAATTAAATTTTATGCTTTACACCTTTTTTTCATTATACAATAATATTAATATGCACACATCTAAACACTTTACCAAATACATTTTTATTCAGATAACTCAGGGGGTTCAGCATCCATTTTACTGAATTTATGTAAAAAATTATGTATACAATTTAAATACTGAGTCTAACGACGTCTGACTTTAAAATGCAAACAACGTTTACGTATTCCAACGAAAAATATGTTTCCTAGTGGTTTTATGTTCAGTTAATGTATGCAAATTAATTTATAATACAATTCCCAACAGAATAATGTATGTAAAAACGTTTAAACAATTTTTTTTTTTTAAGACAACAATACAATTTTTAATTTACCTCCAAACTTGATATAGTCACTACTACCACGATATCGGCGAGTGTAACTTCGGGCCCGGCTACCCACTTAGTTTTTGCCAAATACGCATCGAGTATTTCCAAGGCAGCTTTCAATTTCGGTAAGGCAGCAGTTCCATAGTATCCGGTCATGAACACTGGGCCCTAAGGAATAAAATTTAAAAGTATATTATTTTATTTGGAATGTTACGTTTGCCTGTAAACTATTGTAAACATGAAATAAATATAAAACAGTCAACTCTCGGTAACTCGAACATTGATACCTCCAAAATCTCGGATACATACAATTATTTTCATTTAAACGCCATGACACCTATTATAGGTTTTTGATACCTCGACATTTTTAGCGATTAGAATTTCCCCTCCCCATCCATTCTTGAAATTCGTGTAACCGAGCGTCGATTAAACTTACCTACTATTAAACTATTTATAATAATAATAATGATATAATAGTTGCGTAACAGACTGTAGAGTACTAAAAGTTGTAGAAATAAGTAACTAATAATATTAAACTATTCGAGAACTCACAACATGCAATTAAAATATCCATCAGCAGTCATAATAAATATTATGAACAAATTTAACTTAACACTGATTTACTTAAAAGATATATATTTATTTCCAACAGCTGACACATTAATTTGAACTATTTTATGGGTTAATAAGATTAACAAGTCACATAGTTTATAATAATAATATGAAAAAAAATCTGCATAGATTTGCATGCTCGTAACTTTAATCGGTTTTTGAATATAAGTGATTTTCATCCATAAAAAATCAGAACAGATTATTTTTTTTTTCGGAATTTTTTTCTCTAACAACCTTTAACACCATTAGTTCCTGTTGTGCTATTTGCGTATTTAATAGTATATATTTTTTATAATTTGTATTGATAATTCGATTATGTTTTTTTACTAGGTACTATTAGTCTGTTTCGATTTTATATTAAATTTCTCATAAAATTTAACGCTCGTCTGACTTTATAATCTTTATGTGTACTATCTCAAAAATGATGAACGATGTAATGAAATAATTTAAACGATTAACGGAATGACGGTTTCACTCGCAAGTTATACATTTTGAAGTGAATCGTGTAATTGTAACACGAGTATGAATTAAAGGCCTGACGAGAAGCAAAGGTTTAAAACTTTGTACGTAGACTATTTATGAAATGCTGAATTATGGAAAATTACATTTACTGTAACCATAACAAAAATGTCGTCCACCAGAACCAACTCTATTCAAAAAAGAAATCAGATATTAATCAGTAAAATTGAAGATAACTTCATCAGATCATCTGTTATATTTAGTAATTGTCTTTAAGAAATATTGTTTAAAAGTTGATGGAAATTTGATGTCAAACGCTTGACTTGGCGTTTTTCTTCTTCATGAAAATGACGAGAATATTTTTATATATTATAACTCAAATACAAGAGCATTATCTTTATATAATGATATGATTTTAACTTTGGAGTAAAAAAAAGTTTTAATCTGAACTTTAAAAAGTAGACGTGAGATGTGGAAAGCGTCTTTTAAAATTCATGTTGCGTATTATCGATGGTTATGCAATTTAAATTACTAACACGGTTTGCTTAGTGGGCTTCTATTGTACTATCAAAACACCAAATTCAAATTTATCTTAAATGTAGTGAATTTTATAATATTATCTTGGTAAAATAATGATGAAAAAAACTAACTTTATTAAGAACATTTAAAATATAAATAGTTGTTATTTTCGTAATAACCTATATTTATTTTATCAAAATCAAAATATTTATAGTAAATTTTACTATCAACATTAATATTGACTCGCTGTAAAACAATATCATAGTTGATAACAGCAGTATAATTTTGTCAATTTAAATTTAAATGAACACAAATTACGTCAAGTGTCATTCAAATGTTGAAAAACCCGTTTTGGTAAAATTTTGAAAAAAACATGAGTACTTTTATGGACCATTTACACATATAAAACTATACATACGAACATATAACATAAAATTATTGCTCTTTTAATTATGTCTCGTTAAAAAAGATTATGGATATGACTTTTTTGGGGGTGTTATGTAAGTTGAGGTTCACGAATAAAAAAATTCTTCAGATTGATTAAATCACGGAAAATAAATATAAAGTACAAAATATTAGTATTTAATTTTGATATTTAATTTAAGAAGTAATCGCAATGGCTTAAGTTCGACCAAAAATGAAGGACTTATACCATTTTGAGAAATTATTAAAACGTTGTTTGAAATTACGTATTCAATGAAACGAGTTCTTTTGTATTACAAAATATTTCGTAGTTCAATTCAAGAGGACTGCTTCTCCTTAACAATGTATTGTACTAATAGCAAGAAGAAATATTGAACACAACGTATTAAGTTATACGGAGGCAGTGGGAATATATATTATATTTTTGGAGACGCTATAATGTATATCACTAACATTGAATTGTGTACGATATTTTGATATGTCTATTATAATAATATAAAATATTGTATGATATATATTATTGCGTATTTATTTTATTCATTTTTAATTGTTAGGACAAGTCAAATTAAGTATTACCAATAATATTGTGTAAGTCATTCGAATAAATCTTTATAATTATTTTACCAAAATAAAATAAAATATTATATGATGATTATCAATTATACGATAGTAACAATATAATGATGTCATCAATAATAATAATTATAATAGTTATTTTATTGGTTACCCCCTTTTATTAGGAATTAAGATTATTATATTGCGATTGAAACTTGAAAGTACCTGCTCTATTGATAAGAGTATTTTTTAGTTACCATGCTTGGTGAATCACTCTGTATACTGTATTCATGATACCGGTGTATTGGTACATGGTATTTTGAAAGTAAAAATATAAAATTAATAAAAAGTAAAAATAAATAGTAATACACTTAATATGTTATAGCTGTCATTTAAGTACCTATTACATTTTATTGATAATAATAATCTTTGCGGAATATAAAAAAACGGAGTAATAATTATTCAACTTATAGTTGAAGTAATCAAATATAAATCATTTATAAGATATCGTGTTAAATTAGCATCGTAGTAATTAATATTACCAGCTATTATATATAGGATTTCTTTACTGAAAAATTATTCCAAAACGGTTTTTTGTGTTTTGATTTTATTATTTTAATTTATATATTGTTAAATATAATAATATCCCTGATAGTGTTCCACCATATCACAAATTAACTTCAGCTAAGTGATCGTGTAATAACATTATGTGGAAATCTGTTAGTGTGTAACGTTTTATTAAAGTAGTCTTTTGTGCAGGAGTCAAATCTAATAAGCAAAATTGCCTTAAATCATTAATTACATTTATAGCTACCTACTCAACTAAAAGCTATTTTATTCCTTATCGTTTACAGACTTCGGTTTTGATTATATTATGCACTATACCTCAGTCGTCTACTTGCTAAATTCTTATTAATTGTAAGTTTATGAGTGCGTTTTTTGCACAGTACTTATATTATATATAACAGACAATATTGGAAAACATAAATTATAATACAAACGCGTGCATAACTGATTTGGTATACATCAAATGGTTTAAACTTCAAATTTTCGGATTTCTTATAAATCAATTATACGAACGATTTTTAAAATAAACGCACGAGATGAATATAAGGATAAGCAGCCAGGTGTTTTGAGCGAAGAAACATTGATGTAACTCTGTATGCTATAAACGATATTCAAATTGGAGTTCATGTGAATTTTTTTTATTGATTTTTATGATTCGTTATCAAATACTCAGTATTTACAGGATTTTTTACGGTGAACGTTCCTAGATATATTAAATATTTTATTTTAGCTATACATTGTACGTTGTTTTTACTTTGCGTCAATTAAAATACACATTTAAATGTTAAATAGGTACATGTAAATCAGAATCGTATTGTAAATATAATAGTAAAATTGAATGTATTCCATGGGCATATAATTATTATCATAGATTAAAGTTTGATAATAATACGATCAATTATGTAAACATTAAAAAAAAAATGAAATTACTTGAAATTACAAGAAAAGATTGTTAATGTATGTATTCAACGAAATCATTAAAACTTTGTCTATTTTTTTTTTGTTGAGTAAATGATATAGGTGAATTTATATTATATAACAAAAAAACAAAACCCATGAAAATGATAAATTTTTATTATGAACTAATGTATTGTTGTAATGAGATAAATACGCGAATACTTACGAAATAATCGGATGCTCTTCTGTACAGAGATCCCAAATCAAAATCAATGCGATGATCAACTGTCGCTCTTTTCTGTAAATCTTTTGGATAGAGCTGCTCTTTGGAATACGGCCCAGTGGCAGAGCCGTATTTCTCTACGAGATACTTGCAGATCGCTCGGCTAAAATAATTTTTTAACAATTTAAGAATACACAATTATTTAACAATAGGTCGGTTAATTTATTTTGCTGACTTTCAATAACTGAAATGTTTTTAAGGTAATAATATGACGTATAGATACATGTATTTACTATAAATTATAAAAAGAAGTAATCGAAAACAAAATGTTTCATAAAATGTAGAAAGGTACCTAATGTAGAATGGTATTATTTGTAATGGACAGTAAAGTGTTACTTAATGTATATTGTTTTGTTTTTAAGCGTCTTTTTTTATAACTATAAGTCTAATATTTTAACAGTAAAAAAATACTCGTGTAGGTTGATACTTTAATACGACTTTTGTTCATATAAAATAAGTATAATATATTAAATTATCTACAGAGTTAGAAGTGATCAAATTGGATAAAATATTTTAAAAAAACATTAAACATTCACCATTTACTCTTTGATAATGTTTAAGGTACGATATTATGTGTATTGTACCTATATGACGTATTTTATGGGTAGGTACTAATTTCTATTTAATTTAACGAACTACTCACTTATTGAGACATTTTTATGATATATGCAATAAAAATAAATAATACTGTTTTGTACGTAGTACTTACTCTAAAATTTTATGTTAGGTAGTTGATTAGTAAAATAGTTAAAATTTTATAAAATGTAACTTTATGTATTAAGAAAACTTTTTTTTTTTATAACATAATATTGGTATCCGGATATTTCACCGCAATTATTTCACCGCGCGACTATTCACCGCCAACATTTCACCGCATTTACAACTCACCGCGTGTACAATTCACCGCGCATACAATTCATCGCAGTTATTTTTTTGATAATGTAAAAATGTAATAAACCAATTTATCAGTCGATGTCTATATATTAAATTACGAAATGGCATTTTTGATATGATGAGCCATTAAGTTTATCTTACTGATACAAATTGATTGAACAAATTGAAACCTTATCCAAAATTCTAAATTTAAAAATAACCAGATACGTTTAACTGTACGATTACACACGTTACTGATTATTGAATTATTGTGTCGGAATCGTCCACTACGTATATCGACGTTTACAAGAGTGTTTCATTTTATAATCATGAATAATATATCGTATATTAAAAGTGAACGGGGTAAAGATAAATTAATATTAAAAGGGTACATTTATATACTTGAAAAACAAGGTTTAAATAAATTAATATGGAAGTGTGAAAATTATCAGAAGATAAAATGTAAAGGACGTTTGCATGTTTGTAATGACGAAATTATAAAAGATTATATTAAATTATATGATTGATTTCGAGAAAGCGGCCATGAATGCCATTTCAAAAACATTTCCAGTTACAAAAATTCGAGGTTGTTTTTTTCATTTTACACAGTCTGTTTGGAGACACGTTCAACAAGCTGGACTTCAACAAAAATATACTGAAGATTCAGAATTCGCTCTACAAATCAGAATGATGACTGCCCTTAGTTTTGTACCTGTAGCTAATGTTGAACAGGCTTTCAATGATTTGATGGATACTAGTTACTACACAACAAATGAAGAACTTTTAACTCCAATGGTTAATTATTTCGAAGACACGTGGATTGGTCGTATGGACCGTAGGAACAGAAGAAAGCCAGCCTTATTCCCGATCAATTTGTGGAACTGTTATGCTTATTTAGCAGAAAACATTCCAAGAACAAACAATTCTGTCGAAGGTTGGCATAATAGTTTTTCATCCACATTAAATGTAATTCATCCTAGTATTTGGAAGTGTATTGAGGCGTTTAAAAAAGAAGAATCATTAAATAAAATCCATGTTGAACAGTTTATAGCCGGGCATTCAATGGGTGTTAAAAGAAAATACAAAGACTTTGCTGAAAGGTTAGAAAATGTGTGTGATGACTATCATAATAGAATAACAGAAGATTATTTAAGAGGCATAGCCCATAATTTTCAGTTAAATGTTTGATTATTTATGTAAATAGTAATTTATTGTAATATTATTTTATTTTTTTTTGACAGTATGTAAATGTATTTGCATAAACTAATTTATAAATTTTAATTAAATGAACAATAATTATACTATTATATTATTATTTACTCATTAATAAATTTTACTATATCCACGACGAATTGTAACCGCGGTGAATTATACATGCGGTGAATTGTAAATACGGTGAAATGTTGACGGTGAATAGTCGCAAGGTGAATTATCACGCGGTGAATTATCCGCGATCCCATAATATTATAACATAATTAAATGAAAATATCTAAAGATTATTGAATACCTGTTATAAACTAATTTATTATTAGTGGGCAATTTAATAATTATAACATTGTAAGTTGAAATTTTCATACAAATCCTATTATTGTTGAATATTTTATTGTCTTTAAAATTACTAATTCAGCCAAGATTACTATAATCCATCTGTGGCTGATAAAGAAGAAGAGGTTTATATTTTTAACGTGGTTCAAATTACTTTCAATTTTTTCCTGATATATCCAAGAACAATCTCTGAAACTTTCGTTACGATCAGTCGAGTGGTATTTTAGTTTATAAGCCACAAAAATAAGGAAAAATTGCCTTTTGTCTACACTTTCGTATAACATACAATACATTTAACACTATTTTGTATTTTCTATCAAAATTGTATTTCTGCAACCAATGACAACCTCGTATAAGATAATCCAAAAATTATTCGATTTTTGTGATTCAAAATGAATTTCTTGTATGAGCCTACAGGGATTGAACAAAGAAGCTTAAAACACCCTCCGTGTCTCAGGGAATGTATAATTGATATGATATATTTTATTGAAATCAGTCTTAGCTTCAGAGCTACACTAGATCAACATGCTCCTCGAAAACACAAATTCTTCAGCTTTATAATATTTGAATACAATGATATTATCATAATAGTTATACTTATAATAACGAATCTCGTAAACGACATTCGTGACAATCGTGTTCACTCACCTTTCGCTCAAAACGAAACCGTTGTCGACGATGGTCGGAATCGTATGCTGAGGGTTCAACTGTAACAAGAAACAGTGGTTGAATAAAAAATTGTCACACTTACACGGTAGCCGAACGAAGTAATCAGTATAATATTATAGGTAAGTAGGTAATTACTTGTTTGTATTCTGGTTTTTGCGTATCTCCTTTGCCCGGTATCGTCTCAATCGGATTGAGTTTGACTTTCAAAATGTAGGCCACCAATTCCACAGTCCTGCAGGGCGGACTCCACGAAGCGTAGTAGAAATCGATGGTCATTTCGAAGTTTTCGTTACCGCGATTTAGATGAGAGTCGAACGAAGAAGAGCCGTGTCAATAAAGTCGCTGTAGACGTCTACGCCAAAGTGTTATATATAATAATATATAATTAAGCTAAAGATGAACATTTTTTTATGCTTTTTTTTTTGTTGTCGCATCACATAAAAACGCGATATATTATGTAATAATAACTAATTGCCGTTCCGTTTGTTGTATAATGATGTCAAATAAGCGTAAAGAAATAACCACATAATCTGAATAACGTCATATTTATCACGTGACATATGGCACGTTATAGTACCTACAAAATATTTTTTTTATCGCCGAACAATATTTATGTTGAAGAAAAAATAGTATTATCAGAATCAGTGTAATACGTTTGAAATAATTTATTGAGAAGATTTGAAAACTTGACATAAATAATATTAGTGATGCAGAACGATATCGATATTTTTATTCAAAATCGATATCAAACAATTTTTTTGACATCGATGTTATTAAGTACATCGATTTTCGATATAGATATAAATACATTCAAATTTAAATATTTTTGATTGCAAATACGTTTAACGATTTAATCAGATATATACATAACTTTTGTACATGATATAATATAGTAAATACAATAGTTGCCAAATATTATTGAATATCGTTCATATAAGATTATTCTTATAACGTGTTCTATTTATATTATTTAAATTTTTATCGTGTAGGCATAACACAAAATAATAAATTTATGAAAACTTTTCATTATGAGTATAAAAAAAATCACTACCTAATAAATACAGTAATAATATTGTTATTATTATAACTATAATATTTTCTAGTCTCGGGACGTGATTTACTCCAACTCAATGTAGTCGACATAATATTATTTGTGTGGTCGTCGGTGAAGCATCGAACTGGCTTCTGTTTTCAATGTACGCGTAAGCACTGTGAACGCAATGATTCCATTTTTGATGTATTATATTCTTGAGTTGACCGAATAAACGGTGGAAAACGCTATAAAATCATGTCCGTATCGTCGTGACCCTGCAGTGCGACAAAAAAAAAAATATCGGTCAAACAACAACGGGTCTACCTTGCACCGTTTATTAATTGAAGATTTGATATTTTTTGATATGTTTTTACTTGCAACGAAAGGCGGACAAGGTGAAATTATAATTTTATTATTATAAACATTTATGTACGTTTTGCCAACAATCATCGTACATCGTTTGGCCAACGCTATAGTTAAGCTGCCTTGTCGGGTTTTGACTTTTGATTAATGACTCGTAAATGTTGTTATAATATCATACACAATGATACACATATGTGTGCAGTTATATTAATAATATATTATAACAATAAATTGTTCGCAAACAATTAGTTTTGGAAACTTGCTCACTGCACGACATAAATACATCTAATATCATTAAATATGTCGAGACGGATGTCATAATATAGCATATATTAGGTATCTTTGAATATTTTTTGAATCGGTGAAATATTGTTATTAATTGCATCTTTTTAATCTCCATACTCCTTATCTACAAGACTCAAATTATTAGGATTATAACATGTTTATTATTCAACTACAATAAAAACCAATGTGAAAAACAAATTCCAATATAAACACCGTGGTATTAAACGTAATTGGTACCTATTAAAGTTTTTTTTATATTTATCTTATCAATAAAATCAATTAAAAAATAACAAAAAACACAACTAAGACATTCTTAAAAAATAAAATAATATTTCTGGGGGACGGAGTGGTCGAGTGGTCTAAGGCGTCGGTTGCGACGCAGCCGACGCCGGCTCGATTCCTTGATCATGGGTGGCATTTTTATTCGGGCAAGTCACGGGGTTCAGAGTACAAGTGCCGCCATCCCCCACCCGGGCATGGCAGATACCTACGAGTGCCCAATCAAAAACTCTGCCAAACCCAACACACACGTGCCCCCCCCCCCCTACCGACATCAAAACGTACAAAACCAATACAGCTAATGGTCATAGATGCCGGGCTTAAGATCAAAAAAAAAAAAATAATAATAATATTTCTCTGTTAAGTAAATTATTAGTAAGTATTTTATTTTAATAAAATATTATGTTGAATTTTGAGTATTTACCTTATTATAGTCATATTAATCTTTATTTTGCTTTCGTATGTACAAATTATAGATACAATAATTGATAAATTTGTATCTAACTATGAATTAATACATCGTATAAGTGTAATAATATATTTATTGTTTATATGTCTATATAATACTACGATGTGAGTTTGGATTCTAAATTATGTTCTAGATAAAATTTTTTTAGGTTTACTTCTTTTGCTTAATTCAATCACATGTTATTATAATATAATTTAATTTTTTTTATGACATTACTACTTATTTACTAAAAACACTTTTATTAATATATTTTGATAACAGAGAGAATTTTTAGTCATATAATAGTATAAAATATAAATTAAAATATAATATATACTTTATTACTTACGATATAATATCGACATCAAATAAACTTTGTCAACTACCGAATCGTTAGCAGTTAGCACTAAAGCAAAGATTAATTCATATCACCAGTTGTTCGCCACAGTCACATTTAGGTCCATTTCCTGGTAACTCTTATAATCGTTACGCCATACAAATAATAAGTATGATACATTGACAAAATAATCATTACGGCGCTTTGAAAATGCTTTTTGGGTACATAGGTATCGTTGGTCCGGTTCTATTGAACATATTATTTCAATCGTTTATGATTTTTAACTGGTCATATCCTTTATATTCACCGATCATTCATAATTTTATTTTTACGACTTTAATATGCGATTAATTTAAATTTAAATTTGGTATAATATAATATTATAATATATCATGTATACTATTATCGTAAAACAATATAGAAGCGAAACTCGATCAGCTGATTGGGGTCTTGGTTACCTATGATCTGAAGTGTGAACATACGAAAAACATGAAACAGTTCCACCCACCAACATGATGTTAGACCCATGGTTACCAATATTATGAAAAAAGACTATGGCGGGGTATTCTACGCGGGGTCGGCTTGTTTACCATTCCCTATTACACGTATGCCCCCCCGGCGACCGTGTTCAAGGCCACAATCACCCGATTCGGCCAATTCACGGAGTTTCATACCCCTGCTATTATAGTGTTAAGATATTATTATCTATTTATTTATATTTATCATAATTTAATGTAATAAAATTATTAGACGATTTTAAATTAAATTGTTTACATTGCTAGTGTTAAGTTGCAATCTAATTTTAGCTATGTTATTTATTACAGCGCCAATTATTTTTATAATAATTATAATTATTGTATGAATACATAGGAAAATTTATTAATTCAATAGGAACGCTGTGGACACATGCCAGTTTTCATGTCTCCGACTAAAGTATATGAAGCTTAGATCATATTATTCATATTGAAAACGATATAAGGCAGTGGTTCCCAGTGCCCCCATCTTACAAAATCTATTTTCTAAAACTTTAAAATTTTGGTGACCCACAACGTATTATTGACCTTTTTTATGTGGCCACGACCCTCAGTTCCTTTCAAAAACCTTTCATCAAAATGTTTGTGGGTATTATAGTGTGATCGATATCGTTTTCAACAGTTTGGCAAATTACAGTTTACAGTGAGTGTGAGCAAGAAATGTCACAACCACACAATAGGTATAATATATAGTGGTTTGTTAAGTTAATAATATGTCGTCGGCTAGCGTATTTCTGGACAGGTTTGTGGCTTTGAGGTGTGTGGTGATTATTTGACGCATTTCAGCCTCCTCACACACATTTCAGGACCATCCTCGACCCGTCAAGGAATCTCCACGATATGTTGCACAATCTTCTCAACCCGTCGTGGAAAATCCTCGATAAGCAGACAAAAATGTAATTTTGAAACCAAATGTCGACTGTCTACAATTAGAAGCCACGTTCGGTCACCACCGAGTTACGTATAGTGTGTAAAATACTTCGGTAACTTCGGTTACCAAATTATAAGTCACTTTAACAAATCGGCACTATTTATGAAGTAATGACGCGTAAGTATATAAAATAGGTAATGAGTAAGTCAATGTGAACAAATAAATAACAAAAATAATAATTGTTGATAGTACTTTGGTCCAATGTAGCGAAGTTTTACACTAAAACCGAATCGGTAATTTTAATAATATATGGTCTCGCAATTATAATGGAATTGCTACAACA
The DNA here is from genome assembly GCF_019925205.1 of Metopolophium dirhodum. Lineage (NCBI taxonomy): Eukaryota > Metazoa > Arthropoda > Insecta > Hemiptera > Aphididae > Metopolophium > Metopolophium dirhodum. The sequence goes on from NC_083568.1 coordinate 12,220,727, forward strand.
AGATAAGTCCACTTTTTGAAATTTTTGATAGACACAGAAATGTGCTAAAATTAATTTTGTTAGATTTTGACAATTATTCTTCAGATATTAATTCTCAAAGTTGTAAAATTTTAACTTTAAAACATGTTTGTTTATTTGTTTGCAAAAGTTCAGGGAAGCGTGGATTTATCTGGTTGTTGCACATCATTAAACAATATACAATATCCATTTATTTAATAACTCCATTGTTAATATTTGGATTTAACTGATTGTTGAATCTGTTTTTAGACAATATTTGCTTGTATACATTTCTACCAAAAAGTGAAATCATTTCAAGAAAGTAGATTTAACTGGTTGTTGTAGTATCCTATATTTACTATTACAAAATAATGTGTACAAATCAACAGAAATTGAACTATACTTAACAACAGTTTCATAGAATTTTTAGTATAATATTTGTAGGTATATGCATTAATCATAATGTAATTTATAACATGAAGTGTTTTAAAAAAATAAAATATGTGACAACTGAGATATTATGGAAAACTAATTTGAAACGAACAGAATTATTTCTTAGTCTAACCGAACCCGGTCATAACTTCATAAGTGATCATCAATAATAAAAGAAAAAAAAGATTTCGCAGAGAGTTACAAAATACCATATTTTATAATAATATTACGATATTATGCAATTAACAATCGCTCATATAATATACATACATGTTTGAAGTAATGACAAAATATTATGTTGTTGCGAATAAAATAAAATATCAGCGTGGAAAATAGAGATAACGTTTATATTTTCATTGTTGACATAATATGTATGTGCCATACCTATATATAAACGCGATCATATGAAAGTTATAATATGAGTTGATTACACTCGTGTGGGAGATAACGGATTTTCCGTTATTTTCCTTGAGAATTGTTTCGTTAAAAGTTCTGTTTAAAAGTTCAAGACAATTATCTGCTGTTTTACTTTGTGTTCTCTAATTGGTCGATTTGATTTAAAATCTAACCGTCCTAACTCCTAAGTGATCTCGGCTACTGGTTACAATTATACGTCCGGCGTATAGAAAATTCAAGAACGAGTTCATACAACACATTTGACGTGCCAAGTTCCAACCCAATTCTAAGTAAAATCGTGTGTTTGAGAACGTATAACTTACTATTAATATAGTTGCGCAGAACGAAATAACAATCATATTTTAATTACTAAAATGTCATATTATTAACTCGCGTTTAAAAAATATTATTTATACTGTTTTTGGTGGCATTCTAGTAACCTTTATACTGTTACGCATATAATCACATCGAATGCTATCGGTCAACTAATATCATACATACCATAAAACCAAATTTGAACGATAACATGCTAACGTTAAAATAGGTTAAGCAATTGCTTTTAAGAAATACATTAAACATAGTTAAAATGTTGCTGTTGAATGGTGTAAAATAAAAAAAAAAAAATACAAATACAAATATACAAATCGTGTAAAATATTATATATTTGTTATCAGAAAGGATTTCAAATAATGTAGGCAAGTACTAAAAATAATGTATACCTTTAGCGGCCATACAAAAATTAAAAAGATAAGTAAAACACTATTTTTCAATATTATTATTTTCCATAATCCACAATTTTAGTTTACGGGAGTCGGTGGATGGAAAATTAAACAAACTGCGTGTGAGCCACAATGAATTATAATGGTTCATTTTTTTTATTAATAAATAAAACATAACTCGAAATTTTAATTTTTTCGAAGATTTAAAAAAAAAACTTAAATTTACAAACTCTATTTATACGATCTCAAAGTATTTTTTAGATAATATTATACACAAACATTTTTTTTTTACAAACAATGGCACTGGTCTAACGTGGTAACGTGTATTATATATTTTATGGTATTATACGGGTCAAGGTGTGACCCATAATGATAAACCGAGTAACCATAGATAATTTTATCTATTAATATAACATTATGTACATTTAAGTAAAGGTCTTAACCGCACTAAATTGGTGAGGTCGATGCGTCGAGATCGGATGAAATTATGTTTTTGTGAATTAATCTTGGTTTTGTTTTATTTTTTATTTTTATTGCATAACGAAATTATATGTGTGCATTTTTAATAGAAAGAAATTTGTTTATAAAAAAATTTTAATTAATGTTTAATTATAATTTATCAAACAGGTTTAAAATGTCAACAGATCGAATATTTTAGTGACAGTAGATCAGTACCCATTTTTGTTTAGGTACCTATATATTTGTACACGGATTCATATTATTTTAATTTTTTTTTCTTTCTTGATTTTTAATCAAGTATAAGTATGGTGATTGAAATGAAAAAAGTCTGAATTTTGAAAACTTCAAGAATTTGTGTTAAATAGGAAAATAATTTGTATTTTTTAACTTTTCTCTAAAACTGTGATAGCTAGAAAGTTGGTTGATAACTCATTAAAAAGGGATTATCAAGTAGATACTAGACGTTGAATTTAAATTTTTCAAAAAATATTATTTAATTTTTCACAGATAAAAAAAGAGTTATTTTTCGTTATATTTTCATTTAGCGAGGTAGATTTCCGAAACTGGAGAACGAATTTTGTTGTTTGGGGTCTTGTTAGATTTGCATTCGCTAGGGAAAGTGCAGTGAAGATTTTCAGAACTGTATCTCCAATCGTTAATTCATTACGAAGCTGTCAAGCTGAAAAACATCAAAAAACGCCCATTAAAATTTGTTTTAATTTTTTTATGTACTGTAGTGAATAAACTATTAAAGGTAAAGTTTTGAAAATCTTTACTGCACTTCTCCTAACCAAAGTGAATCTAATAAGACCCCAAACAACAAAATCCGCTCTCCGGTTTTGGAGATCTATCTTACTAAAATATGAAAATGAAAATGATTTTTTGTGGGGCTGTTCCCACCGACATTTTTTCTGGATTCAAATTGTTTTACCGCTTGGGTGTGATATCAGTTAATACATTTCTAGAAATTAAAAATCAAGAAAGTTTACATGCCGATCCCTGACTTTTTTCTTGGTCTTGAGCCCGGCAACTATGGGCATTAGCTATTGTAGGGATTACGGTTGGTTGGTTTGGTACGGTTGGTAATGTTGGAACGGTTGGAGCGGCTGAAACAGTTGGTTAGCAAAACGACATGTGTGCATGACAAAGTTTTTGTCATTTTAAACCCGGGTGGTGGTCACCCATCCGGGAACTAGTGGCAGATGGGTGACTGATTCTGCCCCCGCGCCCCGCCAAGCCACATAATATTATTTATTATAATATTCCATTAATTAATACCGTTCGATCCATGACGAGTTTTTTTTCAATTTTAAATCTGCCCTGAAATACATTGTCAACTCATATGAGACAGTAATATTATACTATGGGTACAAATTATCAAGTATTCAAACCAGAAATATAATCGTACTTAAGGTGATTTATTATTATTGTTACAATAAATACGCTTTCTCGTTCGACTATAATAAACAATATTATTATTATTAGCGACGATGGCATTATTATTGCGTTTGATGCGCATTTTTTGACATGAAAATCATACTAAACTAGACATGCGTACTTTAATACAGATTTTTGAACATAGATATAGTGTCGGAGTTGATTACTTTTTTATAACTTTGCTGTGTGTGTTGATGGTGGAAAATAAAAACGACGTCGTTAGTAGGTTGTCAAACAAAAGTTATTACACATTTTAATAAGCTTTGTCTTATACTTTGGGAAGAAAAATAAAGGAAAAAAATTCGTTGTTTTGAAAACATCCATTATTGGTGCAGGATTAGCCACGATGGCACGTCTTCGCAAACATCCATAATATCATCTGAGGACGATATTATATTTACCAAACACCATCGCCACTGACGTGCCCACCGTCGCCATACTGTTTTTGGATACGGCCAAATTAGTCCATACGAGTCTACATATACGAGTTACAATATTTACTGTTTTAAGTACGACTATCGCACGACGTGTGTATATTACGTAAGTTTACTTATCATATTACTATTTCGATCGACGTTAATAGGCGACACTTCGAATCGAAATAAAACGGTCGAACCACATCAATTCGTTACTCGTTTTTCAACCGTTTCTGCTACGCAACGCAACGATCGTAAATAATATTATAATAGACGGTTTCACTCGGATTCGTCCCACGTCATATTACGATATTATCGTTTGTCGTAAAATAATCCAAAATAATAAGACAATGAAGGAAAATTTTTTTAAAAACCGTCGAAGAGAATAGTGAATACCCACTTTGATTTATAAACAACACCAGGAAATGCGCCGTTATGGCGCTTGTTTTTTTTCGATGCCAAAACAAAATGCAAAAAAACTTCATTCGTTTTTTTCCCTTTAAACTCACCATAATAGGTTTTCATTCTTCGTTCGACGCACTATTCAAACACATTCGTGTACTATATATTATATACATTAAATCGGACAACGTTTACGTCCTGACTGCCGATTCTTGCTTTTTATTTTTAATGTAAACACCACTCGATTTTTTATTTTTTCATTTTTTACTGTCGGCCAAGTTGTGTGGAAACGACTCGTTTGACATTTTCGGAAACGCATATAACATTTAAAGTGTGAACGCTGTATTACGGTCAAGTTCTGATAGGTTTATTACATTTTATAAGAAATTCTTTGTTTTCGTCTTTTGACATTTACATTTATTTTTTTATTCAATTTATATTTTTATTATTTTACTATGACGTAAGCTGTATTTTCTTTTATGGAAATATCATACGCCAGACTGACAACTTGATGAGGATGTGTTGTATTATATCCTCCGATAGGCATGAAATACTTTGCATTATTATTTTACGAACATTCAAAATAAAATGCATAAAATAAAATGATCTTATGTAGATAGGCAAATAAAAACATTGAAAAAGTTTAAAACTAATCAAAAGTTCTAATATATAAATGAAAGGTTGATTTTATTTTTTGTGATGTATTATATTTATCCATATTATTTATGATTCTGAACGGAACGAGAAATGCATTGGTATTACAACGATGAGATTTTTTTTTATTATGTTTGTCATCACGTTTTAGAGCGGAAAATTTTTTTAAATTTTAAACTTTTGATTTTGTGCTACCTATAGTTGTAATTCAAGTATGGAATTTTAAATTTTCACCAAATATTTATTTTAGTGTTTGCATTTACAGTTTACACAACACAATTTTCAAAATATTGAGACTTCTTTCAAACTATTTATAGACATTTGAAATCTTAGCGTTTAGTATTTTTTTTTTCAATAATACAATGTATTGGTGTGTTTGTATTCAGTACGAAATCTATAACAGCATCTTATGAGCGTTTTTAAATTTCATTCATAACAATAGTTTTAAACAATCCACTGACTTAATTAATGGTGAATCCATTTTATAGCAGGTTATTACATTTTTTAACTACACTTTTGTGTCGTCCCTCTGATAAATTTAAATTAAGTTTTCAACCGAAAAGTATATCAATTAAAAGTGGTCCATACCCCATAATATAATCTATTTAAAAATGAAAAGTCACTTAACTATGTACCTACCTAATTCAGTTTTTACCGTTATTTTTTTCAACTTTTCCACTTATCAGTAATTAAATGGTTGGGCCAATAAAATATAATTATAATATTCAAACATGAAACGTTTTTAATATACAGTACTTAATTGTATTGATGTTTTTATAGTTCATTACCATAAATGCCATGTTAGTACCACTGTCGAACTTTCAAAGGAAAAACATGGTATGAGAGTCAATTTTAATTCTACTCATATTATAATATTTTTCAGCTATTACAGTAAATCTGAGAGCTAGTAATAAAAAAAAACTTCAATTGCTAATAATAATTTATTGTTCAAAGAAAATTGAGGTGCATAATCGTATAGTTGCAATTATTATTAAAATTGCAGTGGAGTTAAAATTGCCAGGAAATCGTTGAAATATTGATGAAAAATATGGGATCGTTTTCTCAAAAATGGATTTAAAATTCTAAAATAGTTATGTGTTAAGTGTTTATTTATTGTGTTATAAGCTTTTCAATTAGAAAATTAAAGTATTAGACATAATTAGTTTATTTTTTATTAGTACGATATTCAATACATTTTAAATTATTGATCGTTAAGGGTTTCGTATAGATTCGTAACGATGATTTATCAGTCAAAGCTGCTTGCGTAAATAGTTGTAAGAATTAATGTATACAGGTAGATTAGATTAATGTAATTTTTTAATTTTTTTATTTATTATGATTCATTTTAAGTGGTAACATTACTTAATTTTTTTCAAATATAAAATATTCACTAAGAGTGTTGGATTTAAAGAAATAGTTCCGGCTAGAGTTTTTATTTTTTAGGTCCCATATAATTTGAAAATTGCTGAACTATATATATTATAAGTGTATTAAATACATTAAACATTTTTATATTATAACAATATCATGTGCGGTACAATTGTTTAAGTTATTTACTTACTATAAAAAGCTTAATAAAAGCATATTATTTCGATGCTACTCTATGGTATAGTCTATACATTCAGCTGGTCACAATAAGCCAAGTAATAAAAAAAATTATACACCTTGTACAGACATCGGATTTCAACAAAATAAAACAAATTTATAAATAAAATATTGTTTTTTCTTTGTTATGTCTGCGAGAGTCTGGTCGGACGTGTCCGACTTGCCCGACCGTTAAATCAACCACTGAATGTAAAGTACAAAAAAATATCGTAAATAATGAAACATAATCAATAGATTCACAGCATTTCCGGTTTGACCCAATGTCTGTGATCCGTTTTCGTAATAAACGAGAAAAAAAAATTGAAACAATATGGCTTACAAGTTGGTCTTGCCTTAATATTGCAGTAGACTACCGATTGTATTAAGACGCACGCGCACCTACGGAACATCAATCATAATATTCTTGTGCTGGTGAATTATTGCTGGTATATTATTCCTAAGTGAGTACCTATACCCACTGTAACAGACGACCAGTTCAGACTTTCCGGTCGATAAGTTCCTGATCGTACGTTACCGATCGAACGTCACTGCTTGGATCAGATCTGGTCATCACGTCATATATACTTATATAATATTATAGTGGGTATTAGAGATGTCTCACGATATAATATTACTGTGGATGCAGAAAATAGGAAACGCATCTGTCGTCGGTCAACTACGCTATATATACATATAAGCTACATGGAGAAATCAACTAACTTGTCTCTAGGAACGAATAATAGTATGGTTAAATACTGCACATAATAATATACAATATCAATAGATACTTTATCATATTATTTACTTTTTTTTCGAACGTCATTCACGCTGTCAATGGATATGGTACAACGAATTGAATGAACGATGGGTTAGTTTGGTTTTTAGTGTGCCAACACTATATTGACGAGGCCGCACACCACTGTTGTAGTACTGCAGTATATCTACCAACCTTAAACCACAGTTTTAATTTCCATTCACCATTATACGCGATTATATTTGATTAAATTACTCAGAGTAATATAGGCACGTGTTCGACAATACAATATTCATTAGTATTATTTTGTTTCAAAATATATTTTGACCTGATATATTATGTCAAATCACTCAAACCATTTATATAATGGTTTAGTTTCGATATTAATATGGCCTATCGACTATCGATTATATTATATCAAAACAAATATTTACGTTTTATTTTTTTTTTTTTATAATCATTTTAAGTAATTAATTTTTTTAATTTACAATAAACTCTACAATTTTTTTTTTAAATAAAATAAAAGTAAGTGCACATTTTTTTCAACATTTAATTTTTAATACCTACAAACTTGTTCATCATTGCATTGCTAAATATTATATTCAATACCTACTGCTTGTATTTTTGAAATTATAATATATCTTCCGTATTCAAATTAAAAAAATAATTTCTACAGTTTAATAAAATATTGAATTGATACTTTTATTTAATATAGTTTTTTGATAACATAATGTTTTGATAGTAAGTTTTGGTTGGGATTTACTTATAAATAACTTTGTTTTTGTGTAAAAATGACATGTTCATCATTGAGTGTTGTACAACAATTATATTTTAAACATGAAATATTTTATTTTATTTGATAAACATTTTCTGAATATCTTGCATTTGGTAAAGTTGAATTTTTTCTATAATATATATATATAAATATATAAACAATTACTGGTTTTCGGAATTAGTTGTGAAATTTTTCTCTTTTCAGTTTTTAGAACACATAACACACGAATTAGGTGATGAGAGATTCGGACAGTCGTTTTGCACCGTTCATTTTTGTGCAGATTTGTGGTTTATTTTTATAAAACATTTTTATGGACTGATAAATCACCGTATTCAGAAAACGGCTCTTTGAGTGGTACAGTTCGGTATATTTACGTATACATGAACGCTGTCAAAATATAAATCGACTGTAAAAAAAAAATGTATGAATGAGATATTTAAAATGTATTTAGTATTTACTATGTCAGACACATAACACAAGCAACCTTGTCCCTATACAATTTTACTTTTTAATACAATCTGAGGTTAAAAAAAAATTCTGTAAGTCTGAAGCGTGGATAAAAAGTGAAGAAAATATTTTCAGACGTAGAGGTATAGCCAAAAATTAACATAAAATCAATAAGCTGAGGTTGTATTTCCCTGAGCCGGCTCAGAAGAGTTTTTTGATTAGTAAAAAAGTACATTTTTGTTGTTTTTTGTTTGTAATTGATTGAACTAGAATATGTTATATTATGAACATTCTAAGACATATGTTGAAATGTAAAAATTAAAATCGCTTCGTAAATGTCAACACAAAATATAAAAAAATGTATATAAATAATATTATAAAAAAAAATTGTAAAAATTATATAATATATTGTAAGACAATAATTTGTTATGTAATTTTTCAAAAAAGTTAACAACAAAAATAAGAAAAATTACAATTACTTTAGTAACAATATTGTACAGTATCATTATTATGTCGACATATAATTTTCTTCGCTAATCACACACACGTCAATAATAATTATTTTGTACGTATTCTTAAATTAAAAAAAAATAAATACATATTATGATGGTATTACTTTAAAAGGTTAAAAGGTCGTTATTCAGTTTTGTTTTCATACTTAAAACCAGCAGGAATCTTCGAATCGTTGTGCGACTGTGCGTAGAGTAAAACAATATTATACCTACGAATTTTATAAAATCAAATTACAATAAAATTGAAAATACGATTTTCCTGTCTTCTTAGAATTGGAAACGCCGTCCTGTAAATTGGTGTTTTGTCTAACCTACGCTTAAGTAATTCGATTACGAGTCGAATCGAATGACGACTGCTTTATTTATCAAAACGATTAGTTTTATTATAATTGTTAATTTGAGTTGTAAATGGTTTTTTTATTTAACAGGAAAGTCTCAAAATTCACGAGTAAATTAATATACCTTGGTAACGGAGATGAATAATTCAATCGTTTACTTATAATAATATTTATTAATATTATATTTGAACAAGTTCGTATAGGTATACTAATCTTTGTGCTACGCGTCCGTTTCTGAATATTTAATATTATGTTTATGTCAAATAAGATTTATTTTACCTTATACATTTGAATTTTCAGAATAAAATGTTTTTAAATTGTGTTGAAATGGATTTAACTATATTATATTATAATTTAAGTGTTACTGTTACAGATTACAGTTTTGAGAATCATACGCACTGTCCGTAAAATATATAATTACAGCCTACATGATTACACCTAACCACTTTTTTCTCCAATAATGAGGGGTCTATAATGTTTATTATTCTCAATACAACATTTTAATAACTAAAACCTTCTCTTTTGAACAAGGCACATCGACATTTTCAAAAAAAATATTAGCCAAACAATTTAGAGAAACAAAACGAGGGGGCTCATTGGAAAAACAGAAGTTTATATCGAGACACGACACTCCTCGAGCAGAGATGGTATAAAACAATATCAACAATATTATTTTTATCGAGAGAATATTATGGTCTTTCGTTACAATATTTTAAATTTCCAAAAATCTGAATCCGAATAAATCCATTACCGAATGAAAATTTGAGAGATTGGGGGGGGGGGGGGGGGTTGCGAATCGCTTACAATGAAATTATTATTACGTATCATATGATTCATTACGCGAAGGTTCAGTTTATACCTAACTCTGAACATAATATTTTATGCCTTAATAAACTTACTAAACTTGATCCCTGTACCATTTCGTACTTACCAAATGCATACGCCGCGTGCATATTTCAACGCGTTCTGCGGCGGTTGTAATGTCTGTTCGTGTAATATTAAACGGTTCACAAAGTTCAGTTATTGGAGTTAAATGAGCCGCATCAGAGTTTGGTGTATTTACGTTCAAAAGCCATAATATAACATGATATATCGTTCCGAGCGGATAACAATTTTCAACAGTAAGTCAAAATCGCGCACGCGCTTTCGTATTAAATTGTCACGGGTATTTTTTTTTTTCGTTTTTTTTTTTCGCGACACTTTGGACATATTGTAATTGGTTTATTATTAGAAACAATTACGCAGTATAAAACATTGCGCTCGGTTATATAAATCTGAATAATATGCACGGCATAGTTGTTTTGGAACGCCACAAAAAATATGGGTTTCACGTCACATTGTAAGACTAATTATCATTCTCGTTCAACTTAAAAAATAAAAAACCGTTAAGACGTTATGATTTAGGTTAATGAGGAGTGGAGATCGCGTGCGCACAACGCATAAGCGTTACTAGACACTTTTTCTTAAATTGCGGTCCCGTTAGAGGGGGATGGGGAAAGGGTACATAAAACGAATGTTTTTTAGCATTTCGGTAGTGCACAATACATTTTTCACCAAAGTCGCTTGCTCATAATTACGCCTACGATCGCGTGGACAGACAGTTTCGAAAAACACGTTATAATATTCTTCGTCGTGATATATTATCCGAGCGAGGTTCACCCACGCGTTTCAAAAGTAGTGTGATCCAAAAACAGAAATTAATATTGATTTCTGCCTCTCACATAAGAATTAAAATGATAATTGTATTTTACGGTAAGTTACGTTGTTAAAATGTTTTTCGAACACATGTTTAACATTTACAATAATAATATCACGATACTCGCATCGCGACTCCCTATATCGGTGTCATAAAAAAATTATAAGAATAAACACCAAACCAGCTGATTATATTATAATATAATCAATAATATTATCATAACAATATTTTGTTGTTTATCACGATTATAGTGTTATGCGATCGTATTCAATAAGAAAACGAATTTTCAAATAAAGCGTTTTAAACAAGTCATTATAGCACACAATAACGCAGATATTATGCGTCACGCGAAAAACAATAATAATATTTGTCATTTTGATACCTATATAATATGTAAAGACGCGACTTGGAACGGTTGAAACCATACACTATACAGAGTGAATATTTTATAATAAACGACACGAATTTAGAAAAAATTTAAACATGTCTGTACTATAATCTGTAGCAATCTGTATATCCAACATACTGTCAGAAGCCCTTCACCCGGACAACTTAAAATGCATGATAACCTTTAGTATTAAGGCTAATTTAATAAATCGTTTGTAATTTGTATACGTACAGAATGTAATCAAGTTAAGTCGTAAACGCGTGTCAATTATTAATTACAGTCATAGTCACCGAGGCTTTGTTTAGTGAGAAAAAAATCTGTAGGGTGTGTTGAAATAAAATTTGAAAAAAAAAATCTTCATGTTTTATATTATGATATATAATCGTAATAACATCGACCGGCTCGCGGTAAATATAAGCGAATCACTCTGTACGATTTTTTCGTGCAAAATAATAATTATAACCGTAATTGAAACGGTTAAGACATATAATTTCATCTGGAAGATGTACCTACTACAGCTGATTTCACGTACGTTTACGCGTTTTTATGACGTTTGAACCATTTTTTTTTTTACTATTCGGTGGGGGTAGGCCGACGTCTTTGCCGGAAAATCTTCCGTATACAGCGTGCAATGTATAAATACTTATATGGTCTAGTGCGTGCGACGGCGGGAATGTCGTTTTACCTTAAATACGCGTATCCGCCCACACGCAAATTGCGCACACACACACACACACACACACACACACACGATACACAATCACACCCACATCGTAATAATATGTGCATCGAAATGTGTTAACAGTTGACGGACACGAAACGTAATAATAAAATATGATATAATATTATAATACCCACATACCCATATTATTATTATAGTGTGGGTCTCTCTCTCTCTGTGCGCGCGCCGTCTGAAAGTATACAATATTATTATATTAATATATATATGCGGATGTGTGTTTGTAAGGTGGTACGCGGCGGCGCGGCGCGTCAACACGAGCTTTCCGGTTTTGTCGGGAAGGGACCGGCTCTGTTCCGGGCCGGAAGTCAGTGTTCGCGTATCGCTCTCGCCGGTGTGTATCGTCTCGTTGCCGTGTGCGCCGCGCGCGCGTGTGTGTTTTGTTCGTCGTCGTCGTCGTCGTCGAGTGTGCATAATAATAATATAATATTATTATTTATTATTATTATATTTTGTGCGTATTTATTATTATTACTATTATTATTTCATCGGTCTCCATTGGTTCGTTATAATATTTATAAAGTCGTCTCAGTCGCGTCTCGATTTTCCGATGGTTCGCCCGCGTCGCTTTTCTTCGTCGTGAGTCGTGCGCTTTTCGATTTTCGTGTTTCCAGTCCGCTGTTTTTATACGCCTCCGAGACGTGACCACTTCAGCGGTGTAAAGCGCAAAGTTTTAGCGAAACGATTAGACGCGATAATATTTTTTACTATACTGTTTGCTCGTGACCGACAGTCGTATTGTACCTAGGTACCTATATCGTGATATATTCAGGTATTATGCGCGATCGATAACATAAAGTGATATATTATAAATACGGCGCGCTACCTTCGCGGCTATTAATATTTTATTATATTATTGGTCTTTCGGGTGTGAAACGTAAGTACCTATACTCGTATATACCTATTACCTATATAGATAAACAAACGCCAACGTTGACAATGGTATTTTTTTTATTTTTTTTCATTTTTATTAAAAAAAGGGTCCTTTTTTACTTCTAAACTTTGTCAGAGTATACCGTGTATAATATTATACGTGTCCACTGTCCCGCAACCCATCACCAACAGGTGTCGATATACCTCAGTTTCGAGTCGAACGAATTCTGTTTTCGAAAACACGTCACCGAGCTCCGCTGCGTACTGACGTCGTAATACATACATATTTATATATATAAATAAACATGATAAGAAAAATTGTTATTTCATCTATATCGTTCCATTTGGGGTCAAAGAAGCGTCGCCATCGTCCATGTCCGTTTTAAATTGTCAACCGAGGTGGTGTTTGGGTGACACTATTATAGTATAATAATATATACACAGTTTCACTCGACATCCGACCACGACACGATTTTACACTATAGTGACTATATATAGGATGCAAAATGCTTTAATATTATCGCTTCGGGCCATCTATCGAATTTTCAATGATACTTCGACGAGACTATATTTTCAAATATCCCGATTTTCTGTACGATATTCATAAAAAGTATCTTGCGTCGATATAATATAATTGAAAATATCTCCTATACATGCATGCTTAAAAAATCCATGTACACCAGAATTTAAATTAATGCATGATTAAAGGATAAAACGGTGCAGGCGAGCGTGCGTTTGGCGGATCTCCCTTTTATTTCGCCACATAAAATCTGAAAATCGTCATGGGCGGTGATAGACCATGAATAACACGCGTAGTGATGTATAGGTGATTGGTTTTGATGATTTGATTTATTTTGTTTCAATAAAATAATATCTCGAATGACGATATCGGTAAAAATTATGTGATTAAATGGGTGTAATTTATCTATTTTTGCGATGTCCAACGTTATTATAATATAGGTTCGCCCAGATCTGTTGTTTGTTGTTTGTAATGAATAAAGCGTATTTTATATTATAACCACTGTCAAAATATAGCAAAATTACTTTTTACATTTTACGAATGAATGACATACGAATTCAAATAAACTTAAAACTAAATTGGTTATTGTATGTATTTTAAAAGTTAATACAATACAATAATGTTGTTATTACTTTTAAATTAATTAATTGCAAGTTTAAGTTGTGTGAACTATTATAATTGTTAATACATTTTTTTTTTTAGTTACTATCTTTTATTTTTGTTTTATCACTGCAGATTATATACGTTTAATGACGAAAATCATAATTCAAATTTAAAACATATCCAAAGCTTTTTTGGAAAAAATAATATTAATTATTTATACTTTAAAATTAACTTTGTTGAACCGCTTTAACAAAATGTTAATATTGAAATTGTACTTTTGTTTATCGTAAGTTATTTAAATTTACAATTACATAATACGAGTAGGTATTATAAATATTATTACCAACAGTATCGGCTAATAACACAAATATAAGTTTAAAATGTATATAAAATAAAATTAAGTTAATTTAAAATTAATATCAAATTGAACTAAAATTTACATTTACCTTTATTACTTTAAAAGTTAGGTGAGTACTTAAAACGTTTTAAATTATTAATTTCAGTTGATAGTACAATATTATAACATACCGTTTAATATTTCTTTTAAATACAATTAAATGGTCGCTTATTGTACAAAACTGGCTTCTAAAATAATTTAATTAGTAATTTATTTGTACGATGAAAACAATTAAACTAATTAGCTCTATAAATTATAAACAAAACTCAAACGGTTTTCGTTTCAAAATGAATAAAATATACAACTTGATTTTAAATGTTTTAAATTAATATACATTGTATTAAGTAGGTACGTGCTGTTGTACTACAATATTGTGCCGAGGCAAAAATGATACTATTTTATATTATGTACCTACCAATGATATCATATATTTTATTATACAAATATAGTAAATGGTAAAAAAAAACATATTTTTATTTTAATATTTGTACTGCCATTTTTTCACGTGTTTTAATAACAACAAACATTTTTGGATCTACGTTAAAACATTTATTGGTTTACATAATAATAAGTTGGCTGCAAACTCTCTGCGACATTATTTTTTGTCAACGAATTTAAATAAATAAAATGTGGATTGTTTATTGTTAGCCATTATTACTATACCTTTGAATAGGTGCCTCCTACTTGCTGAAAGTTATTGAACACAAATTAATAATTAAAATTGTAAACGTTTTCATTGGTATTCATAACTGAAATAGTGTTTTCTTTCAATCAATTATATGTAGGTAAAAATATTTTAGTCATTTTTTCTTAATAATTATGTTGTATAAAGGAGAGCACCGTGAACGACATGAATTTATAGTAATTACATTGAGTAATCTAACAAATAATGCTACAGTTATATTATTATTATTGCTAATTACATATTCATATACCCTTTGAATCCATAAATCACAATTTTTTACTCGAAATTTCCGTGAATAAAATTTTTCTGTCGGCGCATAATATGATATTTATATACTATATAAATAATTTAGATTATTATATATAACAATTATTGTTCATTACGACGGTTAACATTCATAACATATTGAATTGAACTCTGTCAGGTAATTTAAATTATTAAACCTATTTATGTGTGTAATGTATAAGTATATAAATGTAAATTAGTGGCAATCGGTTATTTTTTAAATACTGTTTGAAACGGTCGTATTAATTATGTTTAAATTTGGTATCACGTGACAATACGTACCAAATCTGTGATACAGAAATAAAGTCGCACAGACAAACGCAAGTCTGATAAATAAAAAACACAATCGTGTCATACACTCCTGCTACCCAAAATAATAAAAATAAATAATAATATTTTATAATAATATCGAATAAATCTAGTGGATATCGTATGAGTTGAATTGTATATTGTATTACTAATTATTAATTATTATACCAGTATGTATATTACATTCTAAAGCATTAATTACATTAATTATCATTGAATAATCTGCATATTGCATAATTAATTCTTAAATATTGACAACCCCACGACAGGTATACGTATCCTGTTTTAAAAAAGGTTCACTTTTTTTTATCTGTAAAAATTTAATATAATAATGCTAATCTAAGATAACTTATTGAAAATTTGAAATGTTTATTAAATTACACCTATTAAAAATACATTATTTTCGTTGTTCATTATTATGAAATTATGCTTTTTATTGATTATTATTCAACGTCCATAATATTATAAAAATGTGGAGTACCAAAATTTGGTAAAAATACAATAACGACTATCTAATTAAGATGTGACAGGTAAACAATTATGAACGACGGTAAAAATAAAAATAGATACCGTAAAATCGAGTCGTGTAATAAAATTGCAAGTGTACACAATAGTAAAATTTGTTTGGGATCTAAATAACAAGACAATAATAATGGAAAAATGTATATCAATTTATAATATGGCACACAATTCTTAATGATAATATTTTAATTTATTAATTTTTAACCACATAACAGTCGGTACAAGCTATAGTACCTACTAAGAAATTACAATTGATTTTCGATGAGAATGTTTTACAATTTTCCCTAGTTACTATGAAACGATTTATAAAGTAAAATTCAACATCAATAATTATTATAGCCTAAACGTATAGTGAACTTAAACGTAGTCATACTGCGTTTAAAACCTCTAAAAAATCTTTATGGATAAATATAAATTAGGAACATGTAAAATGTGAAATTTTATCATCCCTTCAGAATAGGTATTTTTAAATGCGGTGGTGCATAAATTATAAGTTAAAGTTGTATAATAAATATATCTTGGGAATTCAGAAAAATAATTCTAATTTATCTCTTGTCCGCCGCGTGGCTAATTCAAAACCGTCTTCTATCCAATGAGCAACAAAATCCGCTTTATTTTCAGTCATAGTTTTGTTGTAAATAAAATGAATTCAAAATGTAATAACATATTTTGTTCAAGCTTTAAGAGTTATTATTATTTAAGTTTCTTGACTGTGTCGATTAAATATAATTGTTTTTTTGATTTTTATCACGGCAATTAATCTTACCATCACACATTCATGAATAGGTACATGAGACTAATATTATTATTAAACTATTTTTTTTTTTGACAACGTCTCATAATATTATTTAAATGTTATGAATTTTATCGTTTGAAATTTAGTTTCAATAAGATTAGATTCGATAAATTTTATATCCAAAATGATTAGTTGATTAGTATTGCTTGCATGTTCGTTACATTTTAAAGCTATAGGTAAGTATGTCAATATCTGTATGATATATACCAGTATGCTGTGATTATCATAAGGTACGCAGTTATTAGCAAATCAATTTGGTAGACATATTAATTTGTTTTACATTATTTATATGTTGTATAATAATATTATGTATGTAAACTTATACTTATTTTTCCCGAATTCATTTTTTAAAAAGCATAAAATTAATTTAAATTATATCATAAAACGTGTTACGATTTGCTTGCAAAATACTGGATCGTAAAACACACCGAAGCTGTGTAACCGTGCTGTATAAAAAAAAGAGTAAAAAATATTTGACCCTCTTCGATGGCTTATAAAATGTAATAAATCACTTTATACAAATATGGATGTGTCTAACATCATACAAAATGACTTTCCATCTTTATGGATTTTATATTAAATATTTATTGCCAAATGTTAAGAAAAATCTAAAAAAAATGTGAAGTTTTTGTCAACAATTTCTAAATGTATGCACATAATATTGACGTTTAATATAATAACACATTTTTTTTTCATAATAATTTATTATATATAGGCAGCTGTGTAGGTATTGTATATTCGAATATCCAATCATACATAACAAACAAGAAAAATTTAATAACTTTTTTCGAATTGACGGTTCACCGATATGTCTATTGAAATAATAATAATATATTCTTCATCGACATCGATACCTATAATAACCTACCCACCCGCGCAATAACGTCATGACAACTATACCCAAACTTTCGAGGGATGAATTTTTTTTTTACTACATCGCTGCGGCCCGTGCTACGTGATCTGCGAATAAACGTTAACCCAACCGTCAGTTTATCAGAGTGGGTGCATGACACGGCCGTGGTACATGTGTGTACACATAGCCTAACCTGACCTGACTTTGGGAGTTTATCGTTATAGTACCTATTCGTGTATTGCATGAACGCGCCTCGTCCGAGCTATACCTCTGCCTTTGACGATAAGTCCCGATTGTTGCCGATTCCACGCGTCGGTGCATTTGCCGGATCCGTATGACGTATATTATGTCAGCACGACATTTTATTTCATTTTTACCAGGTTTAGTCCTTTTTTACAGTTGTACCTTCATTGGTAATATTACATTAGTCGTTTAAATAATATTAAGCTAACACGTATATCGTTAACAATGGTAAACCTCCGAAAGTGAATATTGTAGAGCTGAGTGAACTAAAAGTAAGTGATTTAAACAATCACAGCTAAAAGGGGAAAAATCAAAAAAGAAGAATAATATAGGTTTTAAAATTTGGCGTTTGACATCAATCGTCTTGGTGGCTCGTTTACTAAATAATTGATGGCGGTGTAAAGGCTGTAGAGTAGTGGGACCTAGGTACACTTTGAGGTACCTTCTGTTGAAGTGACCAATAAGTGACCTATAGATTATGCCAAGTATATTAGCTACCGAGCCGCAAAACCGTATGGCGTACGAGGGATTCAGAGCATGCAACTGGCAAAATTAAAAAAACTTACGACAGAATCTCAACAAGGCACAAGCTGTCTCGTGTATCTATTAGTACAGGGATTTCAGACAACACAATCATCATGCCTACTCCAGTATAGGGCTGAAAAAAGCAAAAAATAATATTTTAACCGACCTAACCACTTGTAAGTTGTAATATAATAATAATAGTAATAAGGGGTGGTCCAAGCTACACCGAGTCATGTCATGTTCTTATGGTCACGTGAGTTTCTATTTTTATACCAAAATGTATAACTTTACTATAATGACACCGAATTATTATAAATTAATATAATAGTACTTGCATTTTTTAGTAATCATTTTTCTACGGAGCTGTAATAAAAATAAATATAACCATCACTCGATCAAAAGTTGAATATATTCAACTTATTGTAGTAACGTTTGGTCAGTGTGGTATCGTGTGATAAAATAACGATATAACCATATGGTATCCCTTAATTGAACCACGTGGTTCTGTCAATCAGAGAAAATTATTTTACGTGACACGACGTGGCACGCCGTAGCGTTAACACCTTTCTACACATCGTGGACGACCGATTGCGATAATGATCGTACTTTTCAAAATGCAATGTAATCGTTCATACAGGTCGCAATAAGAATACATAAAATCAACAGTACACATAAACTAAAAAATATGTACGAAACGTTATACAGGGTGATTCATTCTTCACGATTCAGGAAATATAACTAGGAAGGTTATGGAAGTTAAAATTGTTTTTTTTTTTAATTTGATGGTCATGCTTATTTACGTTGTTTTATAATATTGCCATAAGATTTTCATCTGCCTTTCTAAACACTTACAAGCTTATAACTGCAGCATTTGACTTTAAAATGGCAACACATATGCTTAAATTTTTAGATATTATTGATAAAACTAGATCGTTGGTGGACCACCGATCGCGTATGATCTCGAGTCTTTCCAAATGTAGCGAAATCGCTCTTATAGGTCACCATAATGATACTAAGTGTTAAGTCTTAACATCAACTGCATTATAGGTACAATGCGCTAAAAATGTACGAAACGGTAAGTAAATCCTTATAAGCATGCGTTCGAATATCTATACATGTATTTGCCTCACGTCATTGTATTTACACGTAGTACATTGTTAGTGTGTGTATGTGTGTGTGTGTGTGTGTGTGTGTGTGTGTGTGTGTGTGTGTGTGTGTGTGTGTGTGTGTGTGTGTGTGTGTGTGTGTGTGTGTTAGAAACGCGATAACTACATTAAGATTGCGATGCGGTGATAGTGATTCGAGATGGTTCGAGAAAAAAATTTATGTTCGCGCGTTACTTTAATTTACGAGTTGTATAGCTGGTCTATATATTATTATTCCGTCGAGATGATATTATAACTATTATTATTATCATCGTCGTCGTTGTCGTCGTCGTTACTCGTATTGTCGTATTTTGCCGTTGCCTATTATTAATATATTTTTATCAGTTTCGGACAAAGCTTTTCGGTTTCTGAATGACGATAGCTGAGAAGCCAAAAGTTGTACGTTCAGTTTTTCTCACAATCGTTGCACGAGACAATTCAGAGTAAATCAGTGTTGATATTATCATTTTGTCGAATGTTTACAAGTCTTAAATAAATACTTTCTATTTTTTTTTCATAATCGAAGTATGTCTATTTATTGGATCTATTAAGACGTATTTTTAGTTCAAAATGTATAACAGGGCAACCTAAAAATAAAAGACAATATAATATAATCTACATTTTTAAAAATATTTAAACCTATGCAAAATTAAAGCGCATCACACACATCGCAAGTCCAGAATACTTAATTTTGTCAAATACGAAACAAGCCATTTTGGGATATCTATAATATACAATATGTTATAAGACATAAAATGTCTTATGGTCAAAACTTACTACATAATGAAAGTCTAGAATTTTTCGTGTGTCCACTGTCCATGAATTAATATCTAACAATAATGACTAATAAATACAAATAAAGCTCACTTTTTCCATTTTGATTACAAACAATAAATTCAAAAACGTATTAAAAATGTATTGATGCACAACAAAATCCTACATTACTAACTTTTACTCTGTACTATGTTTTGCAAGAAAAAAAACTGATCTTCTAATTGTCTTAAAAATATAAAAATATAAAACAGCTCTGTTCTAAAATGTAGCGTTTTTGACACATTAATGACATCTTGGTTACCGGTGTAATTATTATCACGTCATACAGCACGCAGAGAAGAGTAGCCTAAGATTTTTCAATAATAAATTATTATGTTTACTTCTGTTTTCGCGCCCGCAGTATGACTGTCAGCGTTTTCGATGTGACTTTAGCTGCAGTAGGTTAGGTAAGGTTAGGCCTAACCTAAACTTGTTTTGGCGCCTCATTAAAATTTACTGTTTTCAATTTTTTTTTTTTATTTGTACGTACCTGTTTTGTTGAAAAATCTCAACTTCTAGACGTAGGTTCCCAAACGTTTACAGCCTTGGCACGCTTAGTTTGTGTTTCGCGGATCTCTGACACTCCAACTCAACGACCCCAATTTTTCAACTTTTTCATAAAATACATTTATCAGGAATATCGCTAAGTCGCGTAATAATATTACGTTTGAGTAAAAAAATAACGAATTAAAAACGAAATTTTGTATTAATATAAAAATACTCGGTAGAAAAAGTCCACCGAACAAACTTTAGAACCCGCTGGTCTAGACATCCGTCCTGCACGTGTACGTTCCACCACTGTCTGTCGCGGACAAAATTATAATAACTGAGCCGTTATAATTGATTTCTCGTGTAGGTGTAGCCTGCAGTGAATGCTACAGCGAATGATTTACCCCGCTCGGACGGTTTTCTTATTTTTTTGTAATTTTCATTAATCGTATAATATAAGTTTCCGAGCGTTACGCCAACGCGGTTCTTTGATTGCAAAACGTAATATTTTTATTTTCACCGCGGGGGTACGAGGTGATAATATTATTACTAGTAGGAATATGACTTGATTCTATATATTATACAATGATGGGCAATTCCCGGTTGCACCATTTGTCGGAAATTAACCGGAAAAAAAACTGCGTGATTAAATCACAGTTAACGCACGTAAGACCAATAATAATGGTGTATATAATTTCAAGCATTTTTACTTGTACTTCTCTAATAAAAATGTAATAAAAAAAACGTTCGGTTTCAATTGGGTCACACTGCTATAGTATAGTGTGATTAATGGGTATCATAACAATTCGGTTTTTAACATGATTACTTCATAGGTAAACAAATAATTAATAAACAGACAATAAACAACAAATTAGTTCGTTTACAGCAGTTAATAATGATAAAGTGTATAAAATAAATCAGTCTTTTTTATTTCTTTAATATTTTAAACAATTTTTAACCCTCAAAATATCATTGTTAAATAAATAGGCACGTCGAAAACAGGACGTAGGTACCTCGAAAAGTTAATATAATTATGTAAGACTAATAGTTATATTTATCGTAGGAATATAATATTAAATTAATATTATTATAATATTTACTATAACAGGTTATCGTCCAATTAAATTTGGTAACGTTCGAAAAAAAAATTGAGCGTTCACAATCATGTTACCAAAAATTCCTTTTTCAATCGTATTTTATCGTTCTGGTATATTATATATCGTAATCCCGATAAGGAACACCGGGACAAAATTCAAAATTCCGGGACGTCTGGATACCCTAGCCCATGTTATATTATCCACACTTATACGGTATACCCAACTTGAGGCACTTAAATTCGAGGTAAAATTTATTCAGTTGTCCACGTTTACTATATATACATAACGAATAGATGAAATTAACGAGGATCCGGCCACACAATTTTATGTCATATGAACACAGTAATATTACTCACATATGAATATTTTTTTGGCGTTCACAGTGTGCGATAAAAATGAATAATCAACAAAAAATTTGTTTGACTTTTTTTTTAGTTTCCTTGCTCCACTCAAAAAAAATGTTAAAAAGGTTTCATCAGTATAGTTAGTTGATTATAGTTCGTATATATTATATGCGTATAATATAGCTAGTTAATAGTTAGGTACTTAGAACACAATTATTCTTTTTTCTGCTAAAAATATTAACTGTTTAGGTTATACTTAAATTATTAAAACATAATATACAATCGTACAATAATACAATTAAAAATAATTAAATAAAGATATTATATGAAAGTGTCAATGATAACAGGAAATAATAAATAATACACATTTTAATATTAACAGTTTTTGGTATATTCTTGGGGGTTCAAGGGTGCCAACCCTTTTGAATGTTCTATACCTGTAGCTATTATGTATATACCATTATACCGTATTCTCGTTCATCGATGTAATTTATCGTTTTCGGAGTTGTATAATTCGCCCTCGCCACGTAAATAAAATACAAATACCGCGCCAAACATAGGTACGTTACAATAACACAAACATAATATGTTGGTGTACAATTTCTGATTGTTTTTTACTCGCTCCGAAAATTTAACTGTCCGTAAACGAAATTCGCCATTATACGCATTACAGCTTGGTGAACTTTTTTTCAAAACGTCGCAGAATACCTCATAATTTTGTTGTACAATTTGTTCACTGAGCATGATATTATGATGAATTCACGCTAATGTAATAGCTGACTGCAGTGATACGATAGACCTGTAGAGGACATTAATTCGTCGAGGTCAAACTCATACGAGTTACCCACTATATTTTTATACCGTTAAAATCACGTCGACCGTTATAATATTATATTATTATTGTATCAAGAGATCGTACCGTAATTTCAAATTTTGCGCCGCAAAAAAAACCTGTAAATTACAATTGATATATATTATTAAATATTCATTTAATATTAAAACCGTGTCGGACTGCCGTCTAAATACATTTCTATTTTCCGATGAGACATGTTATTAGACTGTACTAACCTTCGACAAATTAATATTAATCGTCTGTTAGTGTTTAGCGTACCTTCGACAATAGGTCTAGATATGCATATGCCATGCCATCGGTAAAAGAGTACGTCGTACGTCTTTTCTTCTTGCTATTTCTTAATGCTGCTAACATTGAAACAATTTTTGTTTTCAAACTATATTGCTTTTGGATAGACACGAGTTAAAATAACAAACGAGATAAAGTATGTACATCGTACATATTTTATAACGAATGACGAATCGTGTAAAAATAACAATGTTAAGCATAGTTTTTAATGGAGTTTTTCGTAAAAAAAAACTATAGAAACAACAAATAATGCCGACTTAAAAAACGTTAAAACCTATATTGTCTATGTTTTTATTAGAAAACTAGTAAACAAACCTAAAATAACACAATATACTAAGTAATTAACTTGGGTATAGGTTAGTAAAATGAATGGGTACACAAACAAACAATTTTGAATAAGTGCGAATACATATAACACGTTTCAATATATTTTTTTTTATAACATTGAATATTTTAATAAGTTTGAGTAATGAATAAAATAACAGTAAACATTATTTAAATTTTAAAATATTATTTCGATTGTGTTTAGAAATTCAAAACAGCCAAACGAATGAGTGCATTTTCCCGCTTCAACGATTTCACAGACTTAAAACATAATAACTGTATTCATTCACATATTTGTTCAATTGATCTTTATTTCATATTGGTGATTTGACCATGAAAGCAGTAAAAGTAATTTACATTATAATAATTATATTGCTAACATGACAATGGTGTACAAAAAATAAAAATAAAATGAACAAACTAAATATTGTGAGCAAAATTATTACGTAGGCATAAAGTTTGATATGATCATGCATATTATAATTAGGTACACGGAGTGCAGGTATGGAAAAAATACAAATAAATTGTCTTCGGCGTAGGTTAGATGATTAGAAACCATTATTATATTATTGTTAATTACAACAGACGAAAAATCTGTCACAAACATATTTATGTTAAAAAAAAAATAAATGGATAAAACGTTATTACTTATTTGCAACACATGATAATATATATTTAATTATATAATATAATATAATAACATATAATATATAATCAATTTTAAGTTTATTATAATAATATTTAATATTGTAAAATAACTTTTGATCGTAGAGACGTTCTTTGTAAATATATTTTTTGTTACACGCTAAAGAATATGAATATATTTTGGAAATATCAATATAAATATGTATTATGTGAATTTGGAAGACAACGGATTTTCTAAAAAGAAACGTGTCCTTTCTAGATTATAATTTAGAATATATTTAGGTAGGTATACCTACCTACAGTAATTGAGGACTTGTTTTATAATTGGGTACACGTTTTCGTTTACCACGCTAATTTCCATCTCATTATTATTTGCTTACTTTATTTTACGTTATTTAAATAATTTAAAGTAACGTTTTTAAATATTTAATTGTTTTATACATTCAATAAGATGATAAAGATTATTTTATTTTATTTCAACCCCCCGCGCCCCATATATAGGCTGTTTATAACATGCAAAAGTTTTCGGAGTCCTAAATTATTGAGGCCCCTAACTTTAAAGGCGGGGATAAAATCATACCCTTTCCCCCCACACAAAGACAAATACCTGAATACGCCACTGATAGCATCTTGGACATGGATTAAAAATTCATTTAAATTTATTTTTATGGATAAGCGTACATTTTGATAGAAATTAAATAGGTATGTCTCTTTTAATAACTATGTTACATTTTAGATTCTGAGCGAAGCGATGAATGTATTAATTTTATAATGATGTGTGTTTTTTTTGTGTCTGTCATCACCTTTTAGGACAGTAAAAGTGCTTGGATATTCTTCAACAGTAACTTTTCTGATAGGAAAGTGAATCTAGTTGGTAATTTGGGGGGGTCAAAAGTAAAAAGGTGGGTAAGTGGATGTCGCTCTGCTATACAGTAGGTTACAAGTGGGTCACTGTAATGGATGGTGTTAAATTTGAATTCAATGATATAAGAAAAACGATTCTGAGCGAAAACGGTCAGGCAGCCTATGATATTACCAAGTATATTTGATGATATTATTGTGAATAAAGTAATTTATATATAACCTATTTACGTGGAGCCTTGTTTTCAATTTTCAATCCTTAGCTATAAAAGTTGAACATTTTATAAATTGTTAACTAAAAAATAATTATTTAATAATAAATTTGATAAATGTTGTCAAAATTTGAACTTTAAATGCTTATAAAAAAAATTGTGCCTATGTATTTTTAATATTTTTCAACTGCTATTAGAACGATATATCAGGAGCCTTATATTACATTTTCACGCTTTTTTACCCTACAAATAAAATTTTATTGATATTTATAGAAAAAAAAACTAAAAAAATTGAAAACTGTACTTAAGTTACTTAGCTTAAATAATAAACGAAGCACAACTTTTATATAGTTTATATGAGGTTCAAATGATTTTAAAAACCGTATATGATTCTGAACAAAATGTTGGAGGTATTGATTTTAAAATAATATTCTGTACTTTTAATTATTATTTTCAGTGCCACGGTAGAATTAATAAAAAGTTTCATACAACGCCTTTAATACAACGAATTTGTTTGAAATTAAACACAGGCATTTATTGAAAATGTCTAATTTTAAATCAATCACCAAAAGTTATTTTAAAAAAATTGCGTTAAATCTATGGGTAATAATGTGATCCCTTCAATTCAATAGAGTTAATTAGTAGGTACGTTTATAATCGATTTACACTTTAACAGTCAAGTGGGTTGTTGAGAAAACGATGAGTTCAATTGTTTTGAGTCAAAGGATCCATCAGAATAGAGGTCACTAGGGCATGAATAAAACCATTGAAAAAAGATAAATTAAAGGGTCTAAATACTATTTGATAAAACGCATTTGCGGGTATTGTATTTCAAATGTCGACAAACGTATGAAAGGTATGGATAATTTATAAAAAATTTAATTAAATTTGTGCACGTTAGCATATTATGCTATTGTGTGTGTTTCAAATAGAACGTTTATACGACACCATACCTACTTAATGCGTTAATTGGTTCTATACGACTCAAAAACAAACTATAACGGTCACGTCATAGTTGTTCGAATATCATATTATAGATTTAATAACTATAATGTCTATAATAAATAATAATATTATATTATGTTTCTGTAATGTATTAGACGAAGGCGTATTTATTGTATTATAACTGATGACAATATCGTGGAACGCAAATATGGTATATTATATCTATGGTAGTATAGTTGATGTATAGGTACAACTATTGATTATAGAATAGACTATTCTATAAAATCAATGGTACAACCAAAGTATTGTTAGTACCTATTCTTTTCGTCACGTATTATAAGCCAATACGTATACTGCGTTGGTATTTACTTTTTAGTAATATTTCTCAATCTTGTCAATATTATCATCCATCGAGACATTTAAATTTAAAAATTGTTCAAAGTTTACGAAGTGACAAGACCAATTCTCTGAGTGTAGTGTGTCATAACATCATATCAAAATATTTTATTATTTAGTTTTTAAAACTATATTATCATCGTTGTCTTTTAATGATGTCGTCTTAAGTTTGACGTGAAATATAATATTATAATACAATGAACAATGATGGAATGTACTTTTTATTGTTTTTTAACAGACTTTATTCGATTGAAGAAAACCACCAGATTGCAATCATAGGAAATTTGATGCAGCCAAGCGGATCAAACGTAAGTCAATACGAAATTTTAAATAGAAATATCATGTAAAATAATATGCATGAAGGTATTTTTAAAAAAAAAACTACCTATATCATTACAAATTATTGACATTCATACATAGTGTATACATGTTAATAGTAGTTTATTGATAATCTTAGTTAATCACACGAGGTACATATATTGTTTGATATTTCGAGAGTGGAAAGACATAATCCGTTAGATATATTATGACGTATAATAATATTATAGTTACGCGTATTTATGATAATCAATAATACATAGACAATTATAAATAAAAATTTGCGATTAATTATGTGTCTGTATTAGATACAATGCTACTTATGTGAAGTATGTTTAAAAATTATTTTGAAATAAATTGGTGGATTCCAAAAATTGATTTTGAAGAATGTTACATTTTTTTGCACATATCAACTGTGTAATAATTTATAAACTAAAATGTGCAAGCTTTTTTTTACTACACTCATATAATACTGATATATTATAATGTCCACTTACATATTAAAGTACTTACCATAACGATATTACAATATTGCTCTTTTGAAAACAGTGAAAAAAAATCGTTTAGCGGTTAACACTGTCTATATTCGACCACCCGAGACTCGACAGCAATATTGTTCGTACATTGTGGAACGGGCACGTATAGCGTTGGGAATTTGTCATTTTTATCGTTATAAACCTAACAACTGTTGAAAACTAGAAATAAATTTACTATTTTCATATTAAATGTCTGTAAGCGAAGGAGAAAAACAAAACAATAAATGAAAAACACACCAAAATCCAGCGAGAGTATAATAATTGTTCGGCGTAAAACCAAACGTAATCATTACGATATGAAGGTACCTACGTGTTATAATGTATTTATGTGCGAAACCGCACACGCAGCTGATGCTAATACGTTTCGCTCTCATGCCCAACGTCCAACCCTGACCAAACATCAACCCCCGATCCGACATCCACCCCGACCCAATGATGACCCAACATCCACTCTCGGCGTGCATGCACTCGGGCGCGGGTTCAGAGTGCCGAGTCGTACTCGTAGGGTGAGTATAATTTACTTGTATAATAGTACCGTTGTACGTAACATAATATGAGCACCAGAAAAAGTCGAGATCAATACAAATCTAGGGAGAGAGAGAGAGAGAGAAAGAGAGAGAGACCTGCGGAAAATATTGTTTTAGGCTGTTGCCTTATTGAGTACCTATTGCACGAGTCCTGCAAACGAATGACTGCGATGTTCGACACCGAACAGTATCGGTCGATGTTGCTGATTTTCTACTCACAGATGATATAATATACATGTGGATAGGACATGCGAAGTATTAAAGTATGTTCGAAGTGCACACTAGTTACCAAAGTGGTTACATATGTTATGCAATTAAAGTCATGGTATCCTTTCTGCTGATAATCATAAAATATCAAATAATAATAATTTAGGATAATGCTTTTGAAATACAATATCATGACGAATATTATTACACTTATTCCGATACTATTATATTAAAACGAGAAATAACATTTAAATAAATTTAATTGAGAGTTTGGCAGATTAGGTGGGTTGTAGTTTTTTTTCCCGTATCATATAAACCATACACCCACAACCTCATAATATGATAACCATGATGGTAACTAAAGTAGACTATTCTATCACAGTAGGCATACCGCGTTTATTAGGTAGGGCGTAGTTATAGGCATGTGCCCTATCCATGTATATAAAATTTCTATGATTTTGCTACTGCTGATCACGGTTGTAACTAGAGAAATTTTATTATTATAACGGTCAGGGAGGCAGCAAACTTTATTTCATGTCGGTTAGGTCTTATCTATACCTAAATCTTACTAAATCTGTGACTTAACGTAATATCTGAGCTAAGTGTCATATTATAAATGTATAATAGGTACATACAAATCAACAATGTAACTAGATTAGGGTATCTCCTATGAAAACATTCTGCCCGATACTTTATGTTTATACATATAAGGTGATTCCCACTCACCCCACAGTTTACGCCTACGCTTCTCAACAGCAAAACAAAAACAGAACTAATATTATATTGTACCCAGGTATACTTATCATAATGTTATGATGTAACCATAACGCGAAACTGTGATGAAATCTGTGCGTGGTTTGTCGTTGACGAAATTTGGCACTTGCTATCGGTCGTGGATGTATAGATATTAGGCCCGTCGTTATTTTTTTATAGTTTACGTGTTTTGACTCGGTGACTATCAGTTTTTGTCGAATTTTCGTACCGACTGGCCTGAACGAATTTCCGAGCATATAAGTACCTCATACTTATATACTATACAGGTACGTTGATATTATCACAGCTTGGTTCTATATTGTTTTTTGGAACAATACCGATTTTGACAATAATAGACTTGTCTCGTTTTTTTTCATATATACGTTTCAATTGAACCATATCCAGTGTTTGAATTGGAAAAATTAATTAGAGGACCTCAATCCTATGATTTAAAAACCACGGTCTGAGTGCAAAATTATGTAACACACTACCCGTGAGGGGTTTTACTACATTTCTACTTTCAATACATGTATTAAAAATAGAATTCATGAACATGGATTTATATTCATCTAAATATTTGCCTATTCAAATATTTAGTTGTTACTAATAAAAAATATTTTATTAATAATTAAAATTTCCATTTTGATAGTACAACCAAATAAAAATAAATAATAATTACAAACACTTTTATTTTATGTTCTTAATAAAAATAGTAATATTAATAAATAAGAAATAAAAAGTTATTATCGCGTTCGTTGAGTGAGAGAGAGAGAGAGTGAGGGATAGTTTCAGGGTGGTTGGAGTGGGCTGACACAACCAGCGTGACCATAGGAACGGGTGAATATTTACATACGTGTTATCAAAATAAATAAACCCTAACTAAAACTAAAATCAAACATATTTAAAACTGTAAAACGTATTATATTTTTCAACAATTGGTTTATTGGTTGTATCATTAACAACGATTTAAATCCACATTTGCAGGTGAAAAATTAATTCACGCATTAGATTGTGCTGTTACAGTTGTCGTTGCAGTAAATAATATAATAGTTTAATAGCAACAAAAAAAAACCACACACCACCAATTTGAGCACTGAAATTTAAATATTTAATAGAAAGGTCCACGTTATATCCATATATACGACTGGTAGCTCGAAGTCTTTGTACAAATATAGCACAGTATCAGAAATTCTAAAATCTCAACGAGGACAATTGTCAAACAATCTAAGTCAGACAAACTAAAGTCTTAGGTTTTAGTAAGGTCTCTGATTTTTTTTTATAAAAAAAATAATTATAAGAAATAATATTATGCATAACAATTGATGTAACACTATTATAGGTATATTATTTTTATAATAAATATTAATGTAAGTATTACACTATGTATAGTATACAACATGATTTATGATGTACACTGTCTATTTATAATAATATTATATGGATATACGTCATTCGCACTATTTCCATCCATTTGACTAATCTATTTTACTTTATCGATTTCAAACGAATCGCAATAAAAACACACCTTTTAGGGCAGCAGAAATATGATCCGTCACTTTCATGTAAAATAAATTTTATATGGTAATATTATTCAATATAATATAATGTTATACGCAGCGCAATTGAATTTCTCGTTAACACCAACTAAATCGCTTAATAGTAAACGAAGTTTATTATTGTGTATCGGTAGGTAATAATATATTTATCATTAAAATTAAATGTACATCTCGACGTCGAAATTCGATTTTCTGTTTAATACAATTTAATGGATGTACTCGATAACTGCGCCGACAAAACTTAAACGCGATGAACGGTTACGCGGCGAGGTCAATAACGTCTATCCGTCAATAATATTATGTTATTGACGATCAAGCAAAGCACTATTATGCGATACGTTTCCATAAAATAATTTTACTGTATGTTTGATAATATTATGTAGCACTAGATAGGACGTCGGAGCATATTTTTTATAACTCCTAAAATTCATCTGTTATTAAATATAACAGCTGCATATAGTTCATTTTCACTATTTTAAACTTAGATTTCAGACACAGCTGGTCTTTGAGGTTAATCAATAAAAAAAAAAAAAAATCGTAACCAACGTTTGTACATTGCAATTATTGTTATACCTACTCAGTAGGTTAGCATAGGTTGTGTACGACTTAGTTTGTATTTAAAATATTAGAACTTTTGGTAGGATAATGTACGTTGGTATTATTTCCATACACCATACGATCGATATGTGACCAGAACTATATTTATAATATTATCAAATGTAACAATACTGAACAACTGAACATTGTTTTTTAGTTATTTTTCCCGTGTGGAAGCCATCTACAACATTTTTTTTAAACCGTCAGGGACAATTTGATGGGTGAAAAATAAATAATGAAAATATTGACTTTTTATTGTAAAACAAATAGAAATTATTATTTAAAAAAAAAAATGCATTTTTGAAATGGAGTTTCATCAAATATATATTAAATTTGAAGTTTACGACTTTATACAAAATACACAAACTGTGTATTATAATACATTAAAAATACTGAATTCGATTTACTGACTGATATTAAGACGAATCTAAAATTTTTTATGTATCGAGGTTTCAAATATGTACCTATGTTAAAAAAAGGAAATTTACTCAAATTAAATCCATGAGACAATAAATATTTGATATAAAATAATATATGATGCATATTGTATTCGGTATAATACTGGTTTCTTAAAAACCGTGACAGGGTATAAATGTAAATACAGCTCCGGGAAATAAAACCTTATGACGCTTTTCATTATTATATTATTCTGATTTATTTTAAATTCTTCGAATTACACCAATTTTTGTTTTTAAACAAACAATGCATTCATTTTATATTTAAAGTTCAATATAATAAGATTTAAGTAGAATTCAAAAGGAATTTCAAATTTAATAAAAACAATAATATTTAGTATATTATATTATATAAAAAAAAAATAGAAATAAAATAATAAAATACATACGCTTAACTATGGTTGGTAAAGAATAAACATTTGGCTACTTTAAAAAAATAAATATTTTTGTGTTTATTCAACTTTAAAGTATTTTCTAACCATATTATTCAATAGTATTTAAATTATTAATCATGTAGGTATTTATGTCACTCAAAATAATATGTCTTATGACGGGTAACACGCAGACCCGACCATTACAGTTCATCGGACCCTTAAATAGTAATTTAATGGGTCATGCTTGGATCATTAAATTTTAACGAGCTGTTAAATGTATAAAACATAATATATAATATATATGTAAGTAAAACTTCACACAATCGGAATGATATTTAAGTAATTTGTGTTGGATACTATACAGTGCAAGAAATCACAAAACCAATACATCAGTAAAACAATGAATACTGACAACATTTTATATACATACATATTATTTTAAATATATTTATATATATTATAAACTGTTATAATATACAGTATGGATAGAAAAACTTGGTACTGTATGTTTTTCGATTTTCATTATTAAAAATGTATACATATATTATGCTACAAATTTACTAGACAACATTCACACACGATATACTCGTATTGACATTTAAACTTTATAAAAATAATTCAAAATGGGGAATAACTAAAATAATACATGGTAACTTTTTTAATTTCCCAGAACGAAATTACGAGGCGTGGAAATAATGGTTGATATCTCCAAAACGGATAAATAAAAATCATCATAAGTTGTACTTAAACGCTCTTATATGTGAGGATGTTTCAAACTTAAAGTCAACAATAATATTTTGTTAAATGTCAAAAGACCCAAACTACTATTCCACGTATTATTTGAACACAATTTCGAAGAATAACAGCCTGAGTGTAGAAAAAAAGTCACCAACTTTTGAAACGAAGTATTTCTCCTTGTTTTTTGACAAGAAACTGTTAAGTATATTATTATGTTTGATGACATAAGTTCAAATGTTGAAAACCCATAACTGGACCACTGGATAGCTGTTTAAGTATTTTGTTCGATATCGTTTAAGAGTATTTACACTATAATACAAAGATACATTTTACTAGGTAGAGGTAGTTTCAGTTTCAAAAATATTGAATATAAAATAAAAGTGAAAGCATAAACTTATCCCATTTGTCAAATATTATGGGTATTCAAAAGGTTACTTTGTTAATTCAGAACTAAAATTAACTTTAAGGCACATTCAGACCAACTTTTGTAATGTAGTACTTACACAATTGTAATTTCATAGCTTAACATAAATTGAAAAAAATTCTACTTAAAGATTTTACATCGATCTATTAATTATTTTAATGAATATAGTTGTATATATGTACCTATATATTATAATGATTTTAAATATTATTTACTGATGGAAATTTGATAAAATCGTGTTAATCATGCATAAATTGTTTAATAATTGTAGAAATATAAATAACATATTACAGGTACGTGGAATGATTGTATGACCAGAGACGCTACCTATCATAATTTAAAAAAAACTTGTTTTTTATTTTTAATTCTCACATTAATTTATTGGATTTAACAAGTAACAAGTTAACTTTATGAAAAAAAAATAAACATGACATTTGTATATTATTTTTATGATGGTCATATTTTAGGTTTATTATTTATTTTGAACGAAAACACGCTTATTTAAATTTTATTTTATTCTGAAAATAATTGTACATACAAAATGTAACGTTGTACCAATACTGTATATTTTTTATACAAATTTAAACTTTAGATGGTTGAATTTTTCGTTTAGGTACTTACAAAGGCTATTATTTCAATAATAAAATATTAGTTCAATTATTAATATTTTATTATAAAAATATTCAGAAGTTGATTTTTCTCAGAATACTATATTAAATAATTATTGCATTTCCATTTCAAATAAAAAAACATTTAGAAACAATATAATTATAATCAATAAAAGTAATAGATTTTTTCTAACACTTTAGAATGAATCAAGAAAGTACTTCAGGTTCGAAAATGATTTTTTTCTTTCGTTAGAGACCGATGGAACATGACGTATTAATTATTAAAAATCTAGTTTCCAATACAAAGGCCTGCTCGTATGCCATCAATTGTGGTTAAAAGCTTTTATGTAAAATCGTGTTCCCTGTGAATCTATACCATACATTGTGTTAAGTTATTAATTGTAAAGAACAATGCATTTTCATCAATTCTATTTATGTTAAGTTCCTTTATTTAAAAGTTATCGACTTCGATATAGGTTTTAAATATACATCTTGCTTTTGTATGAGTATTTTAATAATTTTCTTGATCGAAAAACCTGTTTTATATTGAAATCTTATGAGATGATCATTATGGTTATACTGTCTTTCATTTTTTAAATGATATAAATATTTTCTTAGATAATTATTAAAAGTTTTTTAAGTGGTTTCATTAAATTTATTTTCAAATTGTTTATATTGAAACTTCAGAACTGAATTTAATTTCTACAATTATATATAAAAGTCCTAAATGCGAAATTCAAAAATTGATAAGAATTAAAAAATATCATTATTCTATGAACTATGCATAAATATTGGTTCCGATTTAAAAACATTCGTTTTTCAGCACTCTGAACTCGTTCAGCGCGTACAACACCCTATTTATAATATTTGTTGACAAAATATAAAAAGTAGAAGCATTCGAGTGATGAAAAGGATGATTACAAGGCGAAAAAAATTATGATCTTCGGTATTAAGCACTATTCATATTCAGTGTAACACGTAATAAGAGAAAATTATATTATTTTTTTTTATTCAAACCTGCTTTGATATTATTTCATGAGCAAATCAATGTTTATTTTTATTTGAGTATCAGTGTCAATAAGACTATAGATACATTATTTAAATTTTATTATTTTGCGATCAATCAATATTAGCAACTATAATATTAATAATTATATAATAAGAATTGGACCTAGATTTTAAGCCAGCGTAAATCCTAACATTTTTGGGTACATAATATTATTAAGTCTAATATAACTTTGTATAGGTACAACTGTAATAATGATGATGGTCAAGATAATATCACGATTTTTTCCTCTCAATACTACGCCGTTCATAGTCATCGAAATGGTTGTAAATAAGACGTTTGCACAATAAATACAAAAAACTGGTTAATCGTAAAAAAATTGTTTATGTTTGTGCCGATGGAGAGCTGATGTTCTACCAATTATAATTTGTTCTCATTCTATATAGTTCTGATTTTTTCCCATGCTTAAAATACACCCATGCAAATTAACAATTGTTGTGGTTCTCAATAATGAGATGTTGTGTTTCGAATAAAAAAAAAAACAACATAATATCATATTTATACAAAATAATATTCATATTAGCATTTTATAATTGTATTTTAGATTATTATACAAGTAACAACGATGCGTTACAAATCCGTAATATATATAATATAAATGTAAAATCTGAATACAGCTTATTCGCAAATTGCGTCTGAGGACGTCTGTGCGGATATAGATACAGTAGCTACAATAGATACATTACTAACTTAACGAACGAACCAACGATAACTGCTTCGATATTACTGTATTAAACAATTTCGAGTACTACACGCAGACGATAAATCGACCGACAAAAAGCAAAACATTATTTAACGTACTTCAACAATGGCTGGAACAAAAGTTGCAAATACGTGTACTGTGCTTAAAAAAAAAGAAGCCAAATCGTGAGGATGGTGAATTTTAAAAGTAAATCTCATGTGCTCTTCTCCTCTCGAGACATGTTTTCGCCCATTACTCAGGCATATATACCCGGTCGTTCCGATGACATTTTGGCGAAGTCGTGTACTCGTATACAATATTATGGTATTTTATTGTACTAACAAAACACTAACCAGTAGTGCTGATAAACTACTCAATATAATTGCAATATAATAATAATGTATTTGTTGTTTCGCATATTTAATGGCATCATTTAAATTTAAATTTAAATTAAATTAATACATTATAATATTAGAGAATGTTATAAACGGTTTAACCAATTTTCAAGCTGATTCGCCAAATATAGATAACATTATATGAAAGATGTGAAAATAGACTTTTTACCAACGGTTAATTTCAGAAACTACTGGATTGAAATCAATAAAAGTTATATCAATAGATTCCTTCAGGATCGGAAGGTATTTTAAGCTTCATATTTAAGCCCCTAGATATTGGTTATTAGGGAAGCGGCTGAATGTGGCTCACACAAGAATCTTGCTCCCAAAACTCAAGTAATTTTTTTTTTTAATATTTGGTTTCCATTGATTTCAGAAAAAAAACACTTGCCAAATGTAGTCGAACGGGGAAGCGTATTTATTGTAACAATAATAATAAATCACCTAAAGTACGATTATATTTCTGGTTTGAATACTTGATAATTTGTACCCATAGTATGATATTACTGTCTCATATAAGTTACAATGTATTCCAGGGCTGATTTAGAATTGAATAAAAACTCGTCATGGATCGAACGGTATTAATTAATGGAATATTATAATAAATAATATTATGTGGTGGGGCGCGGGGGCAGAATCAGTCACCCATCTGCCACTAGTTCCCGGATGGGTGACCACCACCCGGGTTTAAAATGACAAAAACCTTGTCATGCATACACGTCGTTTTGCTAACCAACCATTTCAGCCACACCAACCGTTCCAAAATTACCAAACCTACCAACCGTAATCCCTACAATAGCTAATGCCCATAGTTGCCGGGCTCAAGACCAAGAAAAAAGTCAGGGATCGGCATGAACACTTTCTTGATTTTTAATTTCTAGAAATGTATTAACTGATATCACACCCAAGCGGTAAAACAATTTTAATCCAGAAAAAATGTCGAAATGGGAACAGCCCCACAAAAAATCATTTTCATTTTCATTTAGTGAGATAGATCTCCAAAACCGGAGAGCGGATTTCGTTGTTTGGGGTCTTAAACCTAAAGTAATTTTCACATTTTCGTTATTTGTACGTATTGTGTCAAAATTCGAACTTTAAATGCTTATAAAAAAGAAAATTGTGACTTATGTATTTTTAATATTTTTCAACTGCTATTGTAACAATATAATAGGAGCCTTGTATTATGTTTTTAACTAACAACATTTTATTGATATTTATAGAAAAAATTAAAAACTAAAAATATCCGTAAACAGCTCAAAACAAGTTAAACATTTCGAAAATTGTATCGTGTAAGGAAAATGCTAATACAATACTAAGGTATAAACATTCAGTGAAAATTTCATGTACTTTATTCTATAGCCATTATCGATTTTGCGTAAAAATTACCGTTTTTCCTTCATTTATTTTAGTTTTTCCCGGTGCTTTTGAAAACTACTGATAGTTTTTACTTTTGATCACACAGTACGATGCAACTAATATAACTATATTATAAGAATTGGTAGGTACGCCAATAAGGGTACCTATTTAAATATAATAAAATAATATATAATATTACAATGGGCCATAGCCCAAAGGGGCGTTATATAAGATTGAAGCTAATATACAATAAGTAGATAAGCTATACACAACACGCACATTTCTTCCGCGAAAACTATGACCAATATTACGATAAATACGTAATTGGTGGCTATACACCATTTATACGACTTTAGGTCGTGTTTATTTAATGATAGGTAGGTAGGCAATAATATTATCATAGTATATAGGTACGTATCAAGAGACGCGAAAATTGTTGATAGTGTGGAAAAAAAACGAGAAACTAAATGTTTTCAAAATTATATTTTCTTATGGCGTAACTACGTGTCGTAAGCTGCAGATGTTTGACTGCATGCTGACGTACCTAGTCTGATGTGTTCTATATTATAGTATTGCCAGTTTTTTGAGCGACTATTGTTCACAATAAAATTGCTAGTTTTGTCTTACTTAATTTCAGCCTGTTGGTGGTGAACGGTTGAATGTATCGGGTTACTGTTTTTATATACCTACGCATTTTCGGATACTTTCCAAGAATTAATGCATTTCATACATTTTTTATTTTTTTACTTATTTTTGGACTTCACAATCCCTAATATGATTATTACAATCATCACTGTTTAAGTTCCAAACAAGAGAAGAACAAGATAAGTGTCCGGCAAATTGGTAAATTAGGCTTCTCTAATAAATGTTGTTCCTAAGCATAATTTTTGTGTTATTGTTAAATCCGTTTCCACAGAGACAAATTATTAGTTACAAAACAAAAGAAATGGCCATTTAACTTATACTCTGAACGACATTATATTTATATGTATGCATCAGTCTTACGTTTGACTTATATCTGTGATGATTAGTTTTAATTGTTGTTTCAGAGTGCTTAGACTGTTTCAATCTTGTTGTGAACCCCTGTCTGTATGCTATACGCAGTATAAGATATAGTAATAGTATTATATAGAATAGTGTATAAGCATATTAATATGTGAACAGGCAGAGTCACACGGGCTAACTTCACAAGGGAATTCGCTGTGTGGACAGTTTTGAGCCCGAGCGAGCCCCTACCGTGTCTCGCTGTCTGTATAAGAGTTAGTGTAGTACTGTCAGACCATCGAGCAGAACCTCTGTTAATCTTTTAAGTCTAATCATTTAAATCTAAGTATTCTGTACAACTGATTATATTAATAAAGTATTAGTGATAACTCCTACACCACGTATTTCTTATTAGCGAACAAACTCGGTTTTGGAGACGTCCATAACAATCTCTATTATAACAGATCGAAATTGCGTTTATCACTAAATCTCACAGTACTTGCGTCATTGTAATTTAAATGAAAACATTTGCGTGGAAACTTTGACAATCTACAAAATTGATTATACCTAGTCACGGCATTTTCTCTACGAAATCACCGTACTATTGCATTAGATAAACTTGAAAAGATGTTTATTTTAAAATTATTCATTGATAAAGTTTCACGTTTGTTTTACCTTAGTGCAATATTGACGCACTATAGTCTATAGAGAACTATTCGCGCTTATACTGGATATTTGTACCGAGTGATTATCGACGGTCTCGTTAACATCTCTTCTCTGTTTTCAGATATTATTAATTTTAGACTAGTAAGTTTATACGATCCTTTACTCCATTTTCGTACCTTCTCGCAATGACAATAGTTTATATATTAACTCAGCCAGACTGCAATGCATCACACGCATCAAATGTGTCTAGGAAACGTGGCCTCACCAAATCTCAATTAATTAATTTATATGGTATATATGTGGTTAAATATATCATCATTATGCGAAACTCATCGATTTCGACGGTTTCGAGTGAAAACAATGAAGAAAAATGAACTGGGTTAACAATTACTAAAATATAATATAAAACAAGATCTGCGTAAACATCGAATAAGTCATATTCACGATATAGCAGTCGCATAGTTAACGGTAAACTATCTGTCTAATAATTTGACTATTCATTTTTTGCTCTGAAATAATTCATTTTACGTTATAATATTAGTAGTTTTCCTTATATTAATCTACTACTTTATCTATATGACCTGTTGTTTAAAGTCAAAACTAATTTTACCATTAACTAGACAGTAATTATATCGTTTTTCAATAGGTAAACGTACACACAACGTATCATTGGTAACTACTTACTAATATTATTATTCAGTAGGGCTAATGAAAAAACTTTTAACCAAATAAAAACTAACAATAGTTGAAAACATTATTTTTAGAAACTCCTAAATAATATTATACATATAATAAAACGTATAGATCGATGGTGTATTAAATATTTAAATAAAATAATAAATATACCGA
Source organism: Metopolophium dirhodum (assembly GCF_019925205.1). Lineage (NCBI taxonomy): Eukaryota > Metazoa > Arthropoda > Insecta > Hemiptera > Aphididae > Metopolophium > Metopolophium dirhodum. The sequence continues at coordinate 12,260,986 of NC_083568.1, forward strand.
TTTTGTTAGATATTTTTTTTGTGTTTTAAATCCCAAGTGAAATTATTAGGAAATTACTTATAGGAACATTATTATTTTTTATTGACACTTTTTATATCGGTAAAAAAAACTTAACAAATTTCATATAGCGCATTTATGGACCGTAAATCTTATCCAGTTGTAGGTAGTTTTTCGATTTTTTTTTTATAGTGTTGTCCCTAAATACAAGGATAATCTTTAGAAAAACTTTAATAAATGTTTTTTAAAAGAAATATGCGGATAAGCGCTTTTAACTGAGCTCTGCTTGGAATCGATTTTTAAATTCGATATATTGAGTTAAACATTATTTATAAACATGCGATAAAATTGGCAGAGAAAAAAAAGCGGATTGTGAATTATTGATAGCTTGTTAAGTGATATGTTTATAAATTGATTAATATGGGTACTTAAGATATTAGTTTTGAATATTTTAAATTAGATTATATTATGATACTCGGTTCGGTATACAATTGGGTCTATTTCAATATGTATGGAATTCAATTTAAACAAAACATGGTTATCATTTCTTTATAAAAACAACCGCGTGAATGGTTTGAAAAATAATAATTTAATAAGTCCATAGAATTTGTTATTAATTTTAAAACTATTCCGATAGAGTATAAGAGAGACAGAAACAGAGACAGAGATAGAGAGAGAGAATTAATCAATGCAGCAGCCGATGTAATGACTAAAATTATTATCAATATTTCTATTTGTATTCATATTAAAATATATCGAAATCTTCGATACGTTACTTTCTATATATCAGCTGAACGTTCTATTCATGACAAAGTAAATAGATATGTCAGCTAGATATGTCTTCTCATTGGCGGAAAATAATGTGATAATATTATATGCATAATATCATGACGTTATATTGTCTTTTGGCAGATAATATTGAACAGTCAATGAAACGATGCGAACCACGACTATATGGCCGTGGGGTCGGTGGGATGCGTCAGCCGGACTAAAACCCGTATTTTTGCTGACGTACCTATTATTGTTTTGTCTCGGTTCTTTGGCGATGAAATATAGTTTAAACACTGAAATTTAGATGCTCGGTGCAGTTCTGCAGAAAACTCACAATAATCCACTGCACCTGATTGTAAATCGTAGTCATTAAAATAATAATATTATTGTAATATTTTTTATTAATCATCGATTTAAGAATTACCCACGAATTTTGAACGGCCAGCAAGAAAGTGTGTAGTGTCATATTATTTTCGAAGCGTCAAAATGATCACCCCGGTGGCCTGGTTAATTCGTATCACGGGTCATTAAGTGTATAAAAGGGTTTTTATTTTATATCATTATTTACTCGTTCGTGCGAGCAACGAAAACATGGCCCATTTGATAATGTGTTCCCACCACACTGCATATTGATTACTTTTGTTTGGATTTCTTTCGGATATTGAATGAAAATGTGTTCGACGACAACTACCGTATTAAGCAATGATTATTAATGTCTGCTCATGATATTCGATAATGAGTCACGATTAAAGATAGTTTAACTGTAATACGACATAACGAGTGATACGAAAAAGAAGCTCAAAAATCATACTTTACTTTGTAAACTGCGTATTTTTTTAACATTAAATATTAAAATTATAGTTTTATATCGAACCATTTTTAGATAACTTATAATAGATACTTCGTTAAAGCATAATATTATAATATGATATTAGGCGCGGGCATTGCGTTCGTTACAGTATATAATTATGTTAATATTTAATATACGCTCTACTCTATACTTATATTTTATAAAACAAATAATTATAATAATAATATTATACATACAATATATTAAATATACATTTTGCATGTCAAACGGGTTTATGTCAACTTTTGATTTCTGTGATTCGAAAACTATGCTGAAAAGGGTCATTGAAACATTGACAATTTAAAACGACATCATTAGGAAATAGTAATATTGAAAATAGAAATCAAGAATATTGTCGATTTAAGTATTCTATGTAATATTATATTGTTATGCGTCATAAACGTAGAAATTGGACCGTGCTGTAGGTACCTACCTTCCGAGTAAAATTGCCAAAAGCTATTTTATTGGCAATAGTCATGTACTCGTGTAGTAAAAAACTTCTAAGTGCTATCATCATAAGTAAAATTAAAATTTATGAATTTCAGTTTCATCAAAAGTTAGTCGTCATACACTTTACCGGTACAATAAACTAGTACAACTACTTTTGTTTTTACTCAATTATTCCTACACAAATAGTGATTATTGCGCAATTCCACGCGAGTACTCTGAAATAGGCTATAGCCGAGTGGCAACAGAACGACGAATATAAATAAGCCTCAAATCATAATGTAATAGGGGTCATTCTCTATTTAAAGTAAGACACTCATATTATTTCATATATCACTAAAGAAAATATTTATTTTACGGATTTTTAAGTAGCTTCTAACTATTTTGTACCATTAAAATTTCTTAAGGTTTTCATCAATTTTTGGACAATTCTCTATTATTATTTATAACTAGTCAAAGTACTCCAATTAATATTCTGATTTGGAATAAGGGATTCAAAATTCATGTTTTCACTGAAAAATAAAACATTTAAAAAATGATTATTAATAAATAAATATAATATTTTAAAAAATGTTAATACTTTAAAAAAAAAATAATTATGGTATTAGGTTTAATGGATCACCCGGTATGATATAGTCGTTTGGTATGGTTTGATTGATAATCGAAAATATGTAGTAAATGTAAAATGATGATTGCAGTCCGAGATTCGAATAGGTATAATGCTTACTCATTTCGCCACTCTTGAGTACAATCTAACACTGTCGAAAAATAAACGGCGACGGCGAACACTTCGCTTGTCTTTAATCGGCGTTTAAAACGTTAAAGGTTGAAATAAACATCAAAATGTGACCTAGTAACTTTTGATGATAACCGAAAAATATCTAAAGACGTTAACAGGGCCAGTATTTCAAGAACGCTAACTGCATACCATAAAGAACTCTATTGTCGGCGAAACGAAAATGTCAATTTCTAACCCCTCTCAAACGATAAATATTTTCGTAAAATACACTTTAGACCTATAACTCCCCCGCTCTACCGTACAGTATCTTTTATCAAAGGTGAATATTAAAACATGAATGTTGTAATGTTTTCTTTGGTATTATATTGTGACTTTACAACGTAAGCCAGCTCGTGGTAAAATCAAACGCATTTTTGACACGGTATTTAAATTATAAAATAATAATATCTTACATATTAAATTAATAATATTTCTATGCAACGATCCTTAATGTGGAATGTATTTGTTTACATTTTTAGGTTGATTAGCAAAAAACTTTTTAAATTTTAGTTATTTTAGTAATAAAATAAATAGAAATTTCAAATTTAATAATGTAATACAGAACTTTTTTCATTACCTACATAAACTAAGCAGTGAATTACGTTAAATTTATCACTACTACTTTCTCTCTCTCTCTCAATGTTTAACGTATAAGTAGTATATAAATGTTAAACATGCCAAAATAAACCATCATATAAAACACACACAAACGTAAATATATGGTTATATTACAGCTTATTTTGGCAATTCTGATACACTTGAAGTACTACTTTTTTAGAATAATATATTATGTTGGGATTTGAATAGGTATGGGAATAAAGTAAGAAACGTAATTTCTACGAAAGCTGAAATAACAAATGAAAAATACCCACCTACAGAATGTATCAACATGCATATTTAAAAAAAAATTAAATTGCCGAGAGTCAAATATAATACACATTCGCAGAAAGAATAAAATGCTGAAATAATGAAATAATGAAAACGTAGGTATAAGGTATACCTACAGTCATTAATCATTATAGATTAGTTAGTTAACATTTAGAATTATAGTTAACAGTTCAGAATACTTATTGTTATTTAAAACATAGATAATACAATATGTTTAATCTAACAATAATATTTTAATAACTATAATACCTATAGTATGATATAACTATCTAAAATAAGGTTCAAATACTACCAGGGCTGGACAATGATTGAAATAATTTCGGTTTCGGTTTCAATTTTGTAAACCGGTTTTGAAATTTTACGATTTCGGTTTCAACTTAGCAATACCGGTATTAAGAATTTCGGTTTCGGTTTCCGTTTTGAATACCGGTTTCCAATTTTCTTTTGCGAATAATGAAATGGTTATCAACATTTTAATCATGATCTCAATTTTATTATGAGTATTAATTATGCGTATTAATGGAATTTGCGTATTTAAAAACACGCCAATTAAAAAAAAAAAATAAAAATTTCCAATTTTTTCAGATTTTGGTTTTGAATTTAATACCGGTTTCCAATTTTTTACGGTTTCAATTTTGAATTTAATACAGGTATCCAATTTTTTTCGGTTTCAGTTTTAAATTATAATACCGGTACCAATTTTTTCCGGTTATGATTTTGACTTGAATACCGGTATCCATTTTTTTTTCATTTTCGTTTCTGATTACAGTTTTGGTTTCGGTTTTAAAACGGTTAATACCGGTTTCTGAAATCGGTTTTGAAAACGGTTTCAAGCCCTGAATACTACCCTTCATATATCTTTGTCTTCAAGATATTTTAAAAACTGATTATTTTTATAGTAAAAAAAATTGTAATGACATAATATTATTATATATTATATTATGTACATTTCTTTTTAATAAATGAAAAATAATTTTCCTTTTTGACTTAATGATGGAAATCAGTTGTATAGAATGTAAAATATATAATAAATACTACGCTACGAAAAATAATGCATAATAATATCTCATTTAATCTTCGACGATATTATTTAAATTCAAACATTTGAATTGGCATTACAAATAATGCCCATAGTATTATATTATTCTAATATTTCTTCGTTGTTGGATTTTAAATTTATTGTTTATTGTTTTAACGGTATTCATAATATTTTCTTTTGGTTTGAATAGAAACAATGATGTTCATATTATTATTATATAATAAATTTATTTCGTTGTTTACGACGTACTATGTTAGATTTGAACAAGACAAATCCACTTCGAACAACATACAAATGGTGTGAATACAAAATTGAACTAATAAATCTCTGTATAGTCAAAACGGTACACTTTGTAACGACACCGTAGTAAAAAACATATCACTTATTAAAACATATTATATTAATTGGAACAGTCGATAATCCAGACTTATATAAATATATCTATATAAAATGATTTATTGCTTATTTAAAAACAAAAGACAAATGAGTAAAGTTGTGTTATAGGTAATCCATTATAAACAGCGTACGTTAACTTAGCTCAACGTGAATTCGTTTTTAAATTATATAATTGTCTGCATAATAAATTATATTATATTATATTAAATATATTATATTACTTTTTACATACATTTTGTGATTTATACATACGACGTACACAATATATTGGTTATCAAATTATTCAATCACCGTAATTTAAATAGTCTGTCTTAAACTGATTTCAGATTTGTCTCTATTATTAATCGTATAAACGAAAAAAATACGTTGGAAATAAAATAATATTTTAGTTTTTATTTTTGTTTAGTTTTACCATCTATACAAACCACCTAAAGAGTGGTTTTTTTTGCAATATTTACTATATGGAATAGCAATTTCGTGTGTATAAAGTGTACGATTTTCGTCTTATTTCCATATTTTTTTTATACGCCCTTTGTAGAACAACTTAAAAACTTTACTAGGTAAAAAACAATAAAATCTGAAAGAAATCGTTTAAATATTTTTTTTCTAATTCAATAAACCGATGTACTCGTAGATATGCCTACACATTTAGACCTGAAGAAATATAATAATAATTGCTGTAGGAATAAATAACTAAATCGAGGATACAATGCATCTCGGGCTCTATGAATTTTTTATCATTACGTTTTCCATTTAGGTACACGTAATATCAGTTTTTAGAATTTTTCCATTTCAGATCTATTTCGCGTTTACGTTGGGAAAATAATGGAAATTTATTTTCAAAACCATTCGTATTTCTTTATCGTAAGCTTTTGAAGATTTTAATGCGATGCGTTATTTATTTATCATAATTTATTGTTACATAGTACACACACACACACACACAATCTCCGTAAAGAATCTTTTTCTTTTTTTATCAAATTATGCACCGTAACTATACAATTTACACAGATGCACTAAATTGACCTTTACGTCATTTCATTACATATAACATAGTCTGAGTTGTAAATCGTGATTTGCGCTTTGGTTTTTTGAAACTTGGAAAGCTCGCAGCAATAAAATATTAATAATAAATAAATAGAATATTCTCTCTCGACCAAATTGACTCTAAAAGAATCTAAATTTAAAGCTAAATTATTTTTATTTCAACGATTATTGAAGCTTTTAGTTTTAAAAATTAATGATACACTCGTCTAAATTACTTTCCATAAGAACATAATATTATGGTTCATTCTCTTATCCAAATTAAATTTCAATGCAAAACTTCTCTATATTAGTTTTTTACATATTTGTAAATAACTAATAAATTTACATATTTGTAAACTATTTTCTTTAACTTTTAATTAATTAACTTTATGGAACTCTCGTTTATTAAAATCAAATTTTTTTCCCCATAAGCCTGTATCTCGCTGATACTTTATAGTTAATATTTATGTAAATTTAATGGAAAATATGTTGGCATTATATACTTAACGAATAACATTAAATTTTTTATTTTAAATTGTCAAAAAAAAAATAAAAAGATTCTTATGAGAGCGATAATGTATTGATTTTACAATCACGTTAGTTTTTTTTTTGTCTGTAGATACTTTTTCTAGTAGAAAAAATGCTCTAATCATCAATTTGCATAGAGGTTTCTGGTAGAAAGGATCTTGTTGGTACTTTTATAAGGTGAAAATTTATAAATTTCAGTAATTTTTAATAAAAACCGTATAAAATAAAAAAATACGAATATTTGTCAAAATAATTATTTGTTAACATCGCTTACCAAACAGTTGTATCATCGTTTTATTTATTTTTTCTATAAATGCGAATCAGCTCAGTCTTTGCTCGGAATCGTTTTTTCTATGTAATGAGTTATCATTGAATTTAAATAGTAAACGTACATTACACTGATTTACTCAATGACGAGCAGTGTTGGGAATTATCTAGATAAGATTTTTTGAAATAAATTATCCTTTAAAGTATCTAGATAATTATGTTACGGTTTATCTAATGTTTAGCTTAGATAAAAAATGGGCTTATCTAGATAAATATTATAGCGCCCCTAAAAATAAAAAAACCAATGTTACTAAAATTCTAATATAATATGAATTATTTATAAAATTAGAAGAATATATTTCTTGTTATTATTGCCAACGACAATATTACGATAATATGAGAACCTGCATGCGGGCTTGCACTATACATCGTTCTCTACTAGCCATAATAAGCATATTATTAAAATTAATTAGGTATAGGTTTATTTCCCCATTCATTTTAAAAATAAATTTAAATTAACTTCGTAGAACTGTATTTCAAAGGCTCAATTCGTTGTTATTATAAATATTATGTCATTATACTGATATAAATATAATATTACAAACATACTAAAAAACAATAAAAATAAGTGTAAAAAAATGATATTTATATAGATATATGTATTGTTGTATTTATCTTTATCTAGATAAATTACATTTATGCTATCTTTATTTTTATCTAGATAATATTTTGTTAAAATTATCTTATCTTATCTAAATATTTTTTTAGTTATCTATTCCCAACACTGATGACGAGAAATACTCGACACTTACTGTACAGCTGATCGGTTACCTACATTTCCCCTTTTTTTATAATATTTTGTAAATTATATAATATATTATTTAAATTGTAAAATTTAAATGGAGATTGAACGACGTGAACGATCAGTGTCAACTTAATACTTTATTTTATTAACTGCAGGTACCTACTATCAGACAGCATTTACTTTTCCGTTCTCATCACAACGTCTGACGCACACATAATAATATTATCATTATTTTACCTTCACGAGAGAAATGTACAGCTCGTGAATTTCAATAGGAACTATATAGTATGTATAATAGTGTCTTCTTAGTTCTTATTATTTATCATGATTATTTGTTTGCCAAAGATTAGAAACGGAGATTTCATTTGACATTTCATTCTTAAACCGATGACAAAACGTCGTTTAGTGACACTGGAAAATAATATATAACCTCTATTGTTTCACATCGTATACGAACATTGTCATACGCAATGCGACTAATACAAGATATAAAAATATAAAATCATCATTAATAATAATTATATTTTATTCATTTAATTTTCAGTTGTAATAGCGATATTATAGGTATCTGATATATCGAACTACATTTTTCCATGGAACTGTACAAGGTGATTGTTTCGATTCTAATAATATTATAAATAAACACGTCGACGGTATTGAGTGATATAAACCCATTCACTTCACGAGTGAATAAATTGGTCGATGCGAGTGTACGGGGTGATTAGTTGTTGGAAAATACGATCAATTTTTTTTTATTTTTTATTTAAAAAATAATTACAATATACACTTAATATAAGCTTAAGTACAGTAAGTGATTTTGGTGGTAAATAATTTACATTAGCAGAATGAAATATGGGTAAGCACGCGCTAGTGCCACCCACTGCCCAGAGCGTAAATCCCTGGCAAGCATTTGTTTAGCCATGTCTAAAAATTTTGTGGGGTACAGCACGAGAGGAAAGATTAAGTTTGTGGATTTTGATGGTTTCGATTTTTTGTCGGTGAAATGAGAGATAGGTAGTGCGTTTTCGCATACTGATTTAGTATTTTAGTTTTAGATACGATTTGAAGAGCAACCACCGTTCACTGATGTCAATCATATGAGTAAATCTAAAACAGTATGACGTACGAGTTTGAAATGACGAAAATAATTTTGAAAATCGTGTAATTCCTTACCCCCGAGATTTCGTCCGGCGAACGACGATACGATCGCTCTGTGTGCTCGCATCGTGGCTCGTAAAGCACCGTGTACCAGCGGCATATGCTTTGTGTCGATATATTATAATTTATGCAAATTAAACGAATAGCACCGCCTCAGGTGAAATTTCTCTCGGAGACTTAGGTGAATAATATCACTGTAACGTGCACCGTTATGACGTTGTTGGAGGTATAGCCATTTCGATCGATTGCAGCGTGGTGCATGTTCAGAAAGTCCAATTTATATGAATATTATACCTAGGTATATAATATATATCGTTAACGCATACAGATGAACGATTATGTATTGCGTCTACAAATCGTGGATTATCGCCGTGGAACGGTTGCCAAACACAATTTTCGTTCGGAAACCACTAGAAATAACATTTCGTACATTCCAGTCGATCAGACGTAAAAATGTTTACAACCCCCTCTCCACCCATTACCGCCAACACTGACGATGATCCCATGCCAGAATAATCGTGTTTAGACACGTCCTGTACACGTCTCCCCCATACGATTTTTAGTTTTAATCGGAATTATTCTTTTCGATGGTTCGTGTCGTTGTATGAATTACGCGTAGGAGTGGGTTATATCGAACAGATATCAATTATAGGGGAACGGGTTGTTTTTGTTTTTATATGAACGTTAGTTTATTATTTACAGTTGGTGGATGGATATTAATTTCACTCGATGAATACAATATTATCAAAGTTTATTAAAATTATCAAAATATTATTGGTTGTAATTACGTTGAAATCAATTTATTATGTAATCACGCTTCGTGGATTTTTGTCGGAACATTATAACACGCCACATTGTTGACTTTGTTCGCCGGTCTTGAGGTCCACAGAAACTTCCTGAAAGGTTGGTTTTATATTCAGACAAAATAATTTAATAATTACGGGTTTTAGTCGAATTTATTTACTTTGAATATATTATATGCATCACGTGTTCCGAATACAATATATTATATCGATAGCGCGTGTGATTATATTAGCGGGATTTCGTGAATTAAACGTAAACGTAGTGTGAGAACCTTAACACTCAATATTATACAAAATATCTCGATCGAACAAAATTAATATCTTATTTTACGACAAGAATCCACCGTGTAAAATTTTTATCAAGACAAATTTGTTCGTCAACGACTGTTTCGCGGGTCATATTATTATACACAAAAATACATTTTAATTACCTATTCCAAGACGTATAATTTTTGTCTTCGAATAATTATTTAGCTGATTCTATAATCCGAATAAATTCACAGGCACGATTCCCACATCATATTATTATTTTTGATGGACCACTAGCCGAAAAAAACTGTATAATATTATTATTATTTAATTATTTTTAATAATGTAGGACGTGTTACAGAAAACTGTGAAACTGTTTAATTAATTCTACAAAGTTAACGAATTTTAATTTTAATTTTGGTTTTATTTTTCCTTGTTTTTAATTTTTAATTGAATAATTCAGTGTTCCGTATTTGATTAATTAGTTGTTCGATATAGGTGCACTACATTTTTTATGTACAAAGGATCATTTGTCAACACTTCACCAAATCATTGTTTTTTTCATAAAGTAATCAAAATCAAATAACATTAAAAATATGAATGTAAAAAAATGCTGTCACTATTAATTTCAACGTAATAATACAAATACTGCACTAGCATAAATTCATTAACCATTGTCTTGGTACAACAATTTTTAATAAAAAAAAATAACTCTTTTGTGTTGATATTTAAATTAAATAGCCGTGTTTTTGTCACTAATTATATCTATATCGATTTATAATGTCCCTACAATTATATTAAAATTTATCTCGATTATTTAATAAGGCCAGTAGTTGTACGAGTCAATTCGGCTTAGTTATAATATCGTACATTTGGCTATCAGTATATTAATTATTTATTTTATGGACCATTCTTAATTTAAAATATTTTTTTTACGAAGAATTTTAACTTACTAGTTCATAAAATTCTAGTATTATTTTATTAAAAAATCAAATTTTTAATTGTCGTTATAGTTTCCTCGCAGAGTTCTGACTATAGTTCAGCACATAATATTATAATATGGGGGGACGAGGTGGTCGAGCGGTCTAACTCGACGGATTCGGCACAGCCGGTCCGAGTTCGATCCTCGACCACTGGGCGGCATTTTTCTCCGTGGAAAGTCACGGTGTCCGGAGAACAAGTGCTGCCATCCCCCCACCCCGGGGCATGGCAGAAACCTACGGGTGCCCCATTAGAAATTCTGCCAAACACAACACACACGTGTACCAACCTACCCAATATAAAAAACCTACAGTGCCTTCCCCACATCCAATGGCCTATGTTGCCGCGGGTTACCCAATAAAAAAAAAAAAAAAAAATATTATAATATTCTTTGAATATACTCAACGTAATTGCATAGAATTCAACTCATAGTTATGTTATAGATCTACTTGTAATACTATTTTGTAAGTTAAAATAAATAAATGAGTGCATTGAGAACAATATTTGTGAACTCATAGGCCATACAGATAATTAGTTTTTAGACAATATTTATTATGACATTCAATCATCTCTTCCGACGTAAGGATAAACGGTCTCATCCAAAAAAGGACAATACTCGTACAACGACTGAGATTTATTTTAAAAGTTTTTCGACACACAGTTTTTAACAAGCTTTGTACCGTATAAATTTATAACATCCGCTTTATATCCGTTTACTTAACTCTGTTTTTTTACACAATATATAATTCGAACGTTTTATTATTTCAGTGTATACCTACCTATATTTTATTATTATTATGTATACGTGTGGTGGTTAATTTTTTTAACAATATTATTGTTTGACCATTTGTTTTTAAAAAGTATTTTTTCTTCTTCTGAAATACCTAGTGCAATAAACAAATCATTTAATATATATATTTTTGTTTTTTTTTATGAAAAAAAAGAAACGGTAAAAATATGTTATGCTATTTATTTTGTTGTTGACCTTTTTCAAATTACACGTTTTGCCCTTAATGCATTATAGGTTTACATTGTGTGAACACTTTCGATTATAGTTATAAGACCCTCCCAGCTCCTGTTCGTCCAAATTAATCGTTGTCCATTTGTCATTCGAGTTTCGTATGTTAAATGTAATGACTATATAAAATAACTGCTGTCTAAAATGTCATGAATGTAAATATAATATGTTCTAGATTCTGAGCGAAGCGATGAATGTATTGATTTTACAATGATGTGTTTTTTTTTTTTTAATTTTGTGTCTGTCATCACCTTTTAGGACAGTAAAAGTGCTTGGATTTTCTTCAACAGTAACTTTTCTGATAGGAAAGTGAATCTAGTTGGTAAATTTCCCAGAAGTTTTCAAAAGCGATGTGAAAAACAAAAGAAAAATTAAGGATAAACAGGAATTTTTAGGCAAAATCTGTTTTCGAGAAAATCGATTTTGGTTTTTGGTGTAACTCTAAAACAAATGACCGTAGGGACATGACATTTTGACTGAATGTTTATAATTATATTTCCTATACACCGTAACATTTTCCAAATATTTTGACTTATTTTAAGCTGTTTTCGGACATTGTCAATTTCCATTTTTTTTAGTTTTTTTTTCCTACAAATATCAATAAAATTTAATCTGTTGAGTAAAAGAGCTTCAAAATTTAATAGAAAGCTCCTAGGTTATTGTTTCAAAAGCGGGTGAAAAAAATTAAAAATCCTTAACCAGAGTTTTTATTTATAAGCATTTAAAGTTAAAATTTTGACAAAATACGGAAAAATCACAAAAATTCGCAAATTATTTTGAGTTGAGAATTCATAAAAATTATATAAATAATTTTTCTTTTTAAATCTAAGATTTGAAAATGTAATATAAGATTACTTATAAGTTTGTCTACCTTTATCAAAAAAAAAAATGTCTACAAGAAACTTCAATTACATTTTTATGAGTGTCTCAAATTTATATTTTTACAACATTTGATATTCACTCGATTTCTCATATTATAACAATTTTCTTATTTTATTGTAATTAAAAAACAAATTACTGTAGATACTTGAATATTTCACTGAATGTTTATATTAGCATTTTCTAAACACGATAATATTTTGAAAATATTTTGACTCTTTTTGAGCTGTTTACGGACGTTGTCAGTTTTCAATTTTTTAGTTTTTTTTTCTATAAATATCAATAAAATTTTTATAAGCATTTAAAGTTCAAATTTCGACAACATTTATCAAATTTATAATTTATTAATTATTTTGTAACTAAAAACGATAAAAATTTAAAACAAGGCTCCACGTAAATAGGTTATATATAAATTACTGTATTCACAATAATATCATCAAATATACTTGGCAATATCATAGGCTGACTGACCGTTTTCGCTCAGAATCGTTTTTCTTAGACAATGATATTATATCATTGAATTCAAATTTAACACCATCCATTACAGTAACCCACTTGTAACCTACTGTACAGCAGAATGACATCCACTTATCCACCTTTTTTATATACAAATCTAAATAAATAAAAATACAATTTCATACTGAAATTGTGGAAATTAATTAAGCAACGCTGTATATTAGAGTGTTTATAAATTATTTATAAATATGTATTATAATACATCAAATTGCATGTGCACTTTATATTAATTTAATAATACATACCTGTAAGATTCTGACAATATCAAAATGTGTTAGGATTTGGTTTTTTCGTTTGCAAACATATTAATAAACTAATTTTACAAAACTCTGCATGCTAAGCCGTAACTTATAGTATGGTGTATAAGGACATCAATAAATAAAAAAACTATTCAACAAGCAACAAATAATAAGCACTTAATAATATAACATGAGTCTATATATACCTATTTATTAGATCATAAATCTACATTGATTAATTTAGTGCCAAGAGCTATATTTACCTATTTTAGAAACATTTTTCTTTTTTCAATCTTATTTTATAGGTACTTAATATCTAATTTAATATCTTGAAAGTGTTATAATATAGTGTCATTAAAAGTATAATATTTATGTATATGAAAATTAATTTACACATACCCAAGCATGTTTATAAGTTGTTAGCGATCATTATAATGTATAAATATCTTTGTTGGTTTGTAAATATTAAATATTATATTAAAATACCCACTATTATAGTGTATTATTACAATCATTTTACATATTTGATATTAAAATCAAAATTTTTTTGAATATTTTAATAATTCCAAATAAATTTCTAAAATTATTGATTAAACTGTCTGAAATAACAACGTTCAAGTGTGTATTCAAGTTATTTTCAGCTTTGATAACTGATAACAACATAACAATCACCATATTATTATAATATTGCTAAGGTAAGATATTTGAATAAGTCCCGTTTTTGTGTTCTATATATTTTCAGTTTAAGTCTTAAACTTTCCTAAAAAAAATTGTGAGGCATTTGACAAGATCGCAACTGAATTGCATTACAAGCTTATAATTGTATAGTATGTAAATCCAATAAGATGAAAAATACATGAAAATTCAGTATAATACGTCTTATAAGTAGTCCCATTTCGTAACGCAATGTTTTATAGTTGATGTGGATTTTTTCAAACTATGACTTTATTGACATCTTATTTAATCCAAAAAAAAAAAAAATGAAACAATATTGATTTTGTGTCAACAGTTGTGTTTTATTCATTTGTAAAATTTACACTTGGAACGAATTCAAGTAGTTCAAAAAAAAAAGTTGTATTTTAGTTGTATACTTTATACGAGCTGCACGCGTAACATATAATATTTTATAATATCTCTACCAATATTGTATAATATATTATCATTTATATACACTGCATGCTAAATTAGTAAACTTGGAATTTGTTTAAGAATTTATAAATATACATTTTACCTCTAGAGAAATTTCCCATCAAAATTCCGTTCTTATGTTCGTCTATTTTAATTACATAAGCCGAAAAATAAAAAACCCGTATTTGCTGTAAGTAAAATAAATCAATTTTTATTTTTAATACTGATTTAAAATATTGTTTTACTGCGTGATTGACAAGCTTAACAATACTAAATATTTATATACATTTATATGAGATTAGTCATCCACTATTTTCATTCGATGTGAGTAGATATTTATAAGAAACAAAACACTATTTTATATAAAAAAAAAAAAAAATCAACACCATAGTATAATTTGATAAATTTTTCTACAGAATTGAATTTGTATTAAAAATTGTACATGATTATAATAATTATTATAACAACGTTTTAATATAAAAAAAATATTTATATATATAAAAATGAGTGTTTAAATTTGTACCCAATATAGATAGAAAATAAAAAATAAGACTTCAAACACATACCACGTTTGGTGTGATGAAACACAATGAAAGAGTATTTACACTAATTGAAATTGGTGTGGTTATGCAGATTAGTGATTACATTAAACCACGATTTTTAATTAATGAATCTGTGTTTGTGGGATGATATCCTAAATGGAGTACCCTATAATTATAAGATTATAGGGATATATTCTGCTTATTCAACATAATATTATCACCTTAATAATATCGACGTGAAAACGTTAACACATTATTCAGATATAATTTTTTTATTATTATTACTTTATAGTTATCGAATTTATAATTTATTTAACTTTAATACTACCTATTATAATATACTTAAGATAAAAAATAAAACTACTATTTTAGTTTTGAAGTGGATACAAACTTTTGCAAATCAAATAATATTCGTTTATTATGATAATAAATAATAATATTAAAATCTAGAAACATTAAAATATTACCAATATTATTTAGTTATTTTATAATTCATTTTGAAATATTATGTGGTTTTTAATCAGTAGCTAGTAAAACTACTACACAGACATAATATAAAATATATTTTAACAATCGCATCACATTTAAAAAATCATAATTTTATTATATCGTGGTTCTTCTATACGTCGATTGGATGTACCTATATTGCCTATATAACACGCCGTCCAACACTTAATGTGAAAAAAAAATAGTGACAACAATATTCCTTACTAATCATAATAATATCACCTAAGTGCATTATTATAAATTATTTTAAAATAAAGTTAAGTTTTTTTTTTGGTTTAGTACAAATTTTTTATAGATGAAATGTATTATTTAAAAAAAAAACCCAACCAACTAGATAACCAGGCTGCAGTACAACAGCTGATGTCGAGTATACCTTGTCATTGAGTATGTCACTGTAATGGATGCGTTAAAACTTAATTTAGTACATTATATATGACGAAAAACAATTCTAATTATAGACGGTCTAACTTTTTGCCAACCAATATGTGAAATGAAGTTTACAAATGAGGTTACCATACAATTACTTATATAACATTAATAACAGTTTATAAAAAACACACTCGCATATTTTTATTTTTATGTGTTTTTCACATTTATTTCACTATTATTTTAAAAAGTATTCAAAAATGTCTGCTTTTGACCCACAATCGTTCAAAATAGATCAAATTTTCTTCGAGAAATCTCCCTCGAAGTAGATGATTGGAATATTTCTCCATTGGAAAAAAGTGTGTTCGGTCACAAAAATAAAACATTTTTTTACAAAAAAAAACAATACAATATTGGAAAATCAATACATTTTTCGATCCTCCACTCATTATCTGAAATCACAATATTGTTATACCTTTTTTTTAGTCTATCCATTAAAAATCGGCATAAACTTTTGAATTAATTTGTATGCGATGCTTTTCTCTCCGTCTCATGTCTTTATCCAAGGAACAAGCTCACTTGTCGTATTCAGTATCGTTGTACATGACAAGTGGTTGTTCAATATTTTGAATTCTTATGCAAGTTATACGTGTCAATAAATAATATGTCATATCCTCAATAGATCCATCAAAATGTATGGATGGAATATTATTTCTGTCATTCGAAATAACAACAGCTGCAGCTGTGTTTGATCTCATTACGACAATGGCGTTTGGAAAGCCTGAGCAGAATAAATCATGTTTTTTTCATTTCAATTTCTTCCTTCGAAAACTCATAACCAAGTTTTTTAGTCCTCAAAGTTAGGTGGGTTATATTTTTAATAAAATCAAAAACACATTTTTTGATTTAAAAACATGTGTACGATACGTATTGAATAAATATTATGAACGAGGAAATATATTTATTTTTTTCTATTTCTTAGGTAATAATTAACGAATATATTATTGTATGGCTCAAATACGTGAAATGCGAATTTCGAAAAAAAACCATCACGAAACGTCCATTTGTAACCGCCGTTATGGTGACTGAACTCCATATATTTTATTGTATCGACCATATAAATTAAATATTAAAAAAAAAATAATAGTCATCGCATTGATAGGTTCATTAGTTTATAGTTTATGTATTATTTTGTACACTGCTTAATGTGTAAAACATAAATTGCACACATTGTAAGTTTAACGTTAGTTTAAGTTACACGAAATATTATATTATATCATTGTTAGTACAATACCTACGTAGAAATATTTTTGAATAAGCCATAAAAATATATCCACATATAATATACGAAATAATTTTTTTTTATACATTGATATTTCATAAATCTGCTTAAATATTTAGCCGATCAGGAAGATATAAAAAATTAGAAAATACAATTTATGAACTTCTAATGATCACCAGGAACAGGATTGTTTAAAAACTCTTGTTTAATTACTTGTTTAATCGTAACAGAAGAATAATCACAGTTCACGTTATCACTTGAATTCAGATGTTTTCTTTAAAATTAGAAGCCTTTTATTTTCATTTTTTTTTCGTATTCCGTGGTCAGTTTGGTTTTTTATCCCACAACTTAATCCGAGCACAGATTAAGGTGGACTTTTTATAAGGAAACTATAACTTCAGCTACAGAATTAACTTTTAATTGGAAAAGTTCCATACTTTGGTATAATATATTACGCATTTAATACATTAGTTTATTAAGGTATTGAAAGTTTGACAAATAATACCAATAAAAAAACTAGTTCAAGATTATTTTTAAATATAGTTTTCTTTTAACTAAATACAATAATGTGCTAAAAATTACGTCACTATAACCATCTATAAGACTACCTATATAGGAAGTTTTTTTTTGTTGGGAAGCTTTTTATAAATTAGATTTGGAAATCTGATCTGGTATTGCATTTAGACCTGTACAAACTGAAAAGTATCTCAGATACATACATACATTAAAATGTGCATGTTTTAAAATGAATAAACGATACTGAGTTAATACGTATATGCATTCTGTAAATTGTTTTAACTGATGTTTACTTTTTCCACACCGAAGGTTTTTTTTTTGAAGAATGATTATTCACTGTTCGTATTAGATTACTTTATTTTTAAGATATTTAAAACACACACTTCGGTCCAAAAAAATACTATCATCGCATGAAATTTAATTTATTTTTCGTTGAATTTTAAAGCGTAAACTATTGTGTTATAACTTATATTATATTATAATATACATTTCTAGCTAATTCAATTTTATTTTACTAACCATTTTATGCTATGTAAGGAGAGAAAATAACGAATCGATGATAATGCTGTATAACCACAGAGACATTTTGACAGCCGAAAATCGTAAATTAACTCCACGTTCGTAACGTATTACCTAATTCAGTTCGTACCAATACAAAAGACAAAAACTCACAGGCCGCTGTAGTAATGCTTTTGAGAATTACGATTCTTTTGTTTTTCCTTTATACAATTCGAAATGAAACGTAAAATGTTGTTCAGCGTATACTACCTACTTATTATGAATTAACAGAACTAGTGAAAAGATATTTATTCACGAAACTCGGGTTGAATATTTATTTACACAAACCGGGGGGTGGACTTAGATATTATAATATTGTAGTGGCCCCAAATAAATAAACAGGACAATAGAATTTCCGAATGTCGAATGACATTTAATATATTTTTCAACTTGCCACACGTTTAATTTATTTAGTAATAAATCATAGAACAATCAAATTGGGTAAGTATTATGTCTCATACGGAGTTTAAAAATAATAAGATAATAGAAATTGCATAAAAATGATTACAGTGTGACTTAAATCGATGATAAAATGTAATAATGTTAAGTTATAATTACAGTGAAATACCTGAAGGTATCCTCGATCTTATTTTTACAAAATACGGCACAAAAACGTTTCTTATCTAAACTCAAGAACAATGCTCATATTTTATTTGAGCGAATACGTTAATGCAATAATATTATTATGTAAAAAAAAACAAATATACATATTATTTTTTTAATAAAAATTTAATTTAAGTGGCTTAAGTTCCATAATATTATTTATATTTTTTAACGAGTGTAAATTTAAATTCAATTAGTTGTCCGTATTCGCCGTTGAACAAAATGACGGGGGCCACTGGGCTGCAACCCACTCGACAATCCTCGAAATCAGCCACTCTCGCGAACGATACAATGCCACATAAATATTGAACTTCATCGTCTTATCAACATAAGTGACAACGTCGTACGCGATGTCTATTGAAATAATATATTATTCCCATAAGTTATAAAAGACAAACCAAGTACGAAGACTGCCGTGTCGGGTCGGACAAATATATAGTGTACGTTTTATAATATTCAAAATTGTTCTTGAACAATGACTAATCGTATCATTCGAAAACGAAAGCTCAGTTTACTATTAAGTGATGGCCGTTTTTCAAATGTGCACGCGGTTGTGCGTATAGACCAAAGCTACTGGCTTTACTTCTGGACAACGCCGAAAAGAATTTATTTCAGTATTAAATTGCACGAAATCGTTTTGTTTTTTAAATATTATTAAATCAACTTTTTGAAACGGACGTTTAAATCGGTTTTAATGCGTTTTTGGTGCATGCTTCGAGCAGGTATATTGTTGGGGACGTGTTGAAACGTAGTAATATCCTCGTTTGTTGTCTTTGCGACTCTTTTCCATCCGTGTAAACATATGCAAAACTTCTCGAATTTACGTACGACATATTAGTAGTCAGTTTTGTCGCGACTTTATGAATATTAAATTAAATATAATATAATAAAATGTACCTTCATTAAAAATAATTATACAAACGAGAACGTCGGTTTGTATGGTTCTGATGTGTGGAGACGTTGTATATTGTCACGGGAAATTAACGAAATTAAACAACTATAATATAGTTGTCACGAGTAGTATAAAAGTGAAATCATATTTTAATAAAACAAATCCCTACGACACATAGCAAAGATAGTATTTTATTTACCGTCAGTAGATGTAATAACTACTGCGCTGTAATAGTATCGAAAACAATAAACATTTATACCTATTACGTCAACTGAATGGCTTACGCGGCTTTTTCTGTATTACAATTGATATCATAAGACCATAGGTACTACTAAACGAGTAGTAGACGATATATTTAATTGGATAATAAATTATGGAATGTCGGTGGATAAAAACTATAATAATTCATAAATTATTTCGTTTAATATTATATTCAATCAATTACGGGTGAACGATATGATATTTTATGAACGTAACAATAATATAAGTAGAACGTATTGATATGATATTATTAGGAGTGGATAATTAAGGGAGAAATAAAATATATTGCGCACGTGTCATTTAAAATATCTTTTCTTGTAACGTTAGATCGACGTACGGGTGGATAATTAGAAATTACAATTAATTATAGATACCTACACCGCGTTTGTCTTCAATAAGCATGCAATTATGAAATACCATTTCAACTAATCTTCCTAAAGCCGACTATAACTCACAAGCTCCAATTTTAACATATTTAAATCGTCGTTTTATCGATACAAGTCCAAAGAACAATGTAAAATAAACTATTTTATATTAATTAAATGTAAGTAGTTTTTATTAAACTTTCATGTTTAAAAAAATTTTTTGTTTACATGCTTATATTTTTACGTTCGTTTTAAATATTGGTATGTTATACATTTTAATTTAATACCTTTTGGACTTGTAAGCCATATAGGCTATGCACCTCGCTATGCACGGAATGGTATCTTTCAATTCTAATATCATCCAATATTTCTTCAAATATCATTTATTTTTCTAAATATGTTTTGCGACGACTCACAGCAAGATGAATCTTGACAAATCGAAAACGTGTATGATATCAATCATTGTTGTGTATATGGATATTTCAGTACATTGTATGCAGTGCATTTGAGTGGAATCATATCGAGTTGATGTATATATATATATATATATATATGTGTGTGTTTTGCGCTTAACATTGTCGAGTGAGGCTTCAATTCAGCAGTTTTAAATTTATCATTCTATGTTCTAGGAATAACTTTGGATGAATGTGTATGAGTGCATCAATCTTAGAAAATAAATAAAAAATAGTATGATTATAAAATTAGGCGCATAAAGCAAAATTCTGAGTTATTTTCCAATTTTACCAATACCTAGTCAGAAATTTGACCTTACCACAGTTTCTACTGTAAATTATTTAGCGCATAATTTTTTGAACATTTTGATGTATCTATCTAATTTAAAACTTGAAACAATATTTTTTAAGTTATTATTTGAGTAAATTTAACTTTGTGTACTAAAGATAATAGATCCATAGTTAATGGGTTTGGAAGATATGGGGGCTAGGTATTTAAAGTAATTTATTTTACATTTAGACATAAGGTAGTAATAAAGTATTAATTAGTTGTATTAATTTTTTCCGAAAAATTGCATTTAAAAATGTAATCGTGTGTATAAAATATAATAATATACATTAAAAGTTGCAAGTAGGTACCCACAAATATTTTTAAATTACGACCAAAAAACTAAGATTCAAGAAGAAATTCTAAGTTTTTTCATGGCTCCAAAAGGTGATAATAGACATAAAAAAAAATATTAATAATAATAACATACGCGGCATTGTAATATAATAATATTATATAAATTCACCGCTCGGCTAAGAATATAAAAATATATTTTGTATATATACAATACTGACGTGTAGATTATTTAGTGTACCTATAGCTGGATTTTTAGCCGTTATTCATCATTTTACCCGATGCATTAGACCAAGTATTTAAAGGTGTGATATTGTACACGGACTATAACATACGACTTGAGCATTTCGTGTGTAACATTATATTTTATGTGTGAAGAGTCATTGTATTTAGTAAATCCTATTACAACTGTAAACACTAAAATTAAAATAAACGAATCAACAAAGAACCATTGTACAAAATAAAAAACGTAATTTGTGATTATCAAACTTGTAATATTATTTAAAAACAAAATTTATTATAAATAATATACTTGGTTTTTGAAAGAAAAAAGTAGAAATAAATAAAGTATAAAAAAAATAAAATATTAATTGTAAGAACAACGTGCTTTGTATATTAATATTATGTTGATACTGACCTGAAATTCATAAGATATCATTAAATTATCGAGTAATGTTTGATATACATAATCATTACCTATACAAAGCGTGAATGTGCATGAAAAAAATGAATAAACATTAATAAATATTATACCAATAAAACGCAATAATTCCAATAGCTATTTAATTATATCATAAAGACTGCTGAATGAATATATAATATAATTGAATGTCAAACTTTAATGTTGAAGTATTTAGGTTACATATAAATAGGTAGGTTAGGTATATACTTGAAATAAAAAAAAACGGTAAATGTTTATTACGTAATTTTTTTGACGAGTATTTGTATTTCGCTGGTTAAAATATATTTATAAGTATATTTAATCCAAAAGAGACGTTGTTAGTGTCCAATATACAAATAAATTCACATCAGGTTTAACACAAAATATAATATGTTTGTTCTGTTTCAGGTAAGTTTCAAACATTTTGGATATATTAACTCTCATAGTCTATCAATAGGCACATACCGTGGTAAGAAATCTAGTTTTGACGATAATTTATATTGAACACATTTACTGTGAGTTTTGGTAAAGATGACGAGTTATGGCCAATGAGAAATGTGTTTGTCGTTTTTTTTTGCTAAATTTTTTGACCAGATCGACTAGGAAATTCAAAATCCGAAGCCCTAGAGTACGATCGATAGAATTAATTACTAATATGAGACGCTTGACTCGCGAAAAGCAAATAACATCGCTACTACAGACTATCAATTTATCTGCCGTCACCGCCTCCACCGTCGTACCTCCACTAGTTAAAAGTAAATAATGACTGGACGGTGTTAGAGTGAACAAACAAAACCGACTCCAGGCGATACGAATAAACGCGTCGACACCTTATAAGCAGCCGAGCGAGTTTGTCCGTCTGTGATGTTGGTTGACTCTAAAAGACAATCTCTTAACCTGAAACGACGGACGGTCACCGAAATTAGGCTGTATAACACCTATCGTGGCTCACCTATCGGGTCAACGGTATAATATATCACCAACCAACCGAGGTTACCACGTGTATACCGATGACGTATACGTACCATGTTTTTTATTACATAATTTAAAGTTGTCCAGTTTTAGGAAGTTAAAGATTTTTCATTCCATTCTCTGAAGCCAAATACTTTTTTTTGGCAATTTCAAATAGAAACACAACAAGGCGTTGAATCAACTCCATGCTTATCGCCTTTTTTTTTATTAATAATGTAGTTTGAAATCTGATTTTCGGAATGTTTAAATACATGTGGTTAAACTTTAAAGACCATATTATTTTCGAATACTTGGGATATTTAAATGTCGTTTGTCCGAAAGTACTTTGTCAGATTTTTATCTTCCAGTAGAACGATCACCGCCAGTTAGGTTTATAATTTGATTCATAAGGGTAATAACGACTACCGACCAACAACACTTTGAACCATATACCAGAAACCTGTGAATAATTATAAAAAGTTTCTCCATATTTTATGAACTCTTTACAATACAACAATGAAATGTCACTTTACTGTTAATCGTATTACTATTACACACAATTAGTTATTTAAATTAAGCTAAAATGAATGTAGAATTTTATATTTAAGTTGTTATAGGTATTTAAAAAAATACTATGTGTTATACATAGCCCATAGGTTCTTTATATCGATTTCAAACGTGATTAATTCCTATAGTAATAATAATAATTATTTGTTTTCGTAAAGACTAATAAACTATTAACACTTTAGTGAAATAAATTAAGAAAAGCAATTTTGTAATTGCATTTATAATTTGAAAATTGTTATGATTTTGACAAATTTCGTGAACCTCAAAAATATTATGAAACGAACTTTGATACTGAGCATCTAAAACATTACATTGAATAGCATATTATATTATTATAAATTAAGATTATGAAATATTCGTATACAAATTTTCTTGATTTTTTTTATTCAACCTTTTTGTCAGTTCAGTTTTGAGTAAAATGATAATTTATACAAAATTAATATTACACAATATTTTCTAAGTACTTTTAATCTTCATTAAACTAATTTAAGTCACAAAAAAAAAATTGTTGAATATTAATTTAAGTTATTCGTGAATTATATTAAATTGCTTTTAATTTAAAAACAAAATAAGTTAATGTATTGATTTTTATATAAATGCTTTTCGTATTTTATCCATTTTCCATCTAATATTCAAATTAGTGATACTCAAAATTGAACACATATTTACATATTTGTAAACCGGTACATACCATTAGCTTGTAAACTTTTAATCGCTTTGCAATAATAATACCTTGTATAATTTATTTACGTTGTTCATTCTGTTTTTAAGCAGTAAATAATGTTATGTATAATAATATGTAACAAATAAGTATTAACGCAGTGAAACAAGTCGTTAACAACTCTATTAGTGTATTATAAAAATTTATAAAATAATGTATAGTTTTAAATACAAAAAAATTTACTCAATTAAAATATACATGTGTACATAATATAGCTTCTATATGGCGTAAACTTTAACCAGAAAATTCCCTAATAATATTCATAGTAATACACGCCCCCCCCAGCACTATAATAATAGCTATTCTAATTTTGGCTATTTTGGACTAAAATGAATTATTTGATAAATATTTAGAGGGTAAAAATACGTTTAATTTAAATAATATAACTGTGATTATTTATTTTAAGAAGTGTGTAATAAATGGAAAATAGTATGTATGTGATTAATGAAATCCACCGTGACCAATGTGACAGGTTAATGATTAATGGACATAATTAAATTGAATTATTTTGTTTCTTATGTTACATTATATTTTAAGAGCATTTTCTTAAATTGTCATTTAATTATTATCATGTAAAATATTGATTAAGTAGTGGAAAAATTGTATCTTCTTCAAATAATTTACTCGGGTATTTGTATTTAAAGTATATTATCGTTAAAATATAATAATTGTACCATGCATATTTTTCGATTACTCAGCATATTTAGACTTACGTAACGCAATTTGTCTAAATATAATCTAAAAAATGTATTCAGAAAAAATTAGTAAGTATTTACTTAGTGACTCAAGACTATTATAAAATTATGTAGGTATAAATATTATTTTCTATATAATGGTAGGTTATAGGTTGAATCACGTCTTTCCCCGACCATGCCATTAAAAATAAATAAATCTCCGAATTTCTTTATAAGACACGATTAAATACTAGTAAAGGTCGATAAAATATATTCGTTTTTTATTTCTATTAAATGTATATTATGAAAAAAAAACACTGTTTCCTCGAATACGTTAACAATTTATTTCTAATAAATTAAGTATTTAAAATGTGATTTATGTTGGTAAACTCGCGGATATTTTTATTTCAGGGCGTTAACTTCTCGAGTGATGTAAGCTTTATGCTAAGCGTTAAAATATAAAGTTATTTGTGATAAAGGCACAAAGATATTGATTGAAATTTTCATATCGAGTTCAGGTCTTTGAGGGGTTACATATTATTTTATTGCTGGTAAGCGTCGGAGGGAAAAATATTATGTGACTGAAAGCAAAAACGTAGTGCTGTACTCGACAGACAACTAAAATAGTTGTATACACATATCTGGGGTATCTGAGTTTCGAAGTGTCATAAAAAAAAAGTCGTAAAAGTCCCTTTTTGCGTCCTAAGCAGTAGGTTTTATGTGTACCCCGTCGTTGAATAGTTCACCGAAGGTAATGGATGACGTGTTAAATTTGAATTCAATGATAAATCACCGCACACGAAAAACGATTCTGAGCAGATACCTATACTGTGTATCAACCTCTATTTCTACGGATGTTTTATAAATAATTTATATTATTATAAATCATTTATTTTTCTAGTGACAATGTGATAGGTAGACTATTATTTTCACATATACGTAGTACATTATTATTATCATCTATTAATTATTATCGATTATTATGATATTATACATATTACTATTATTCTAATGTCAACTATACTTACGTATTGTAAAACGTTGTAAATAGGTTGGTGGTATATAATATAAAATAGTAAAATTAATTTACTTAAAATCATTCTGAATATTTTGAAAATTTAATTTCATATAGAAAATATATATACTTATAGTAAGTATCTAACAGTTTTAAGTCCCTACAATAAATATTTTTTGTGTTACTAAACACTAAGGAAAATTGTTATTTTTCATTTGAACAGACATAGATTCTATATTATAATAATTGTACGTAGACATTTTTATTTTGTAGAACGTATTATCTTGGTATAAAACACTTTAAGTTTCAGTGATGGTCTTAAATGATCTCCCTCTAGGAGCCCAGAGTTTTACTATTTACTGCATTAATAATACTTCGCATCATTGGATTAAAACTTATATTACCGAGCTTCAAAGTTGTATTCAAGTATTATGACTCAAACCCATTAATATATTATTATTATAGGCGTGCACAATAGCCGTCTTGCTAGTAGTTACACCTGTGGTCGTATTTTGATGTTGTTTTTACCAATTTTTGAATTGGACGGAAAAATGTATTTAGTGTACCTAAACACTTAAATTATGTTAAGAGTTACTTAAAAATAAAGAGTAAAAATATTTTTACAACACAATATCAAATAGACATTATGGTTGGACAGGTGAGCAATTCGTTTAGCTTCATTGCTGATTTTACAGTTATTATTTTTAAGATATCCTTTACTTAGATTCAAGACCGGTGGATTTTTGCACGCCACCCTATATAAAAGATTATTTATCAATTTCTCCGTAGTTAATATTTTGTTATTAATTATTATTGAATTAATTGTGTAAACAATTATACTGTTAATAAAATCTTACTTTAAAATACGTTATATCAATGCCGATATTAATTATTAAAATGTTTGAAAGTACCATGCAAAACTTAATTTCAGTTAACCTTTTTTGTTAAAACTATATAAAATGTATGCTACATTTTATGCTGTAGTTTATTAGTTTACAGTTTAAAAAGCTATTCGTGTAAATATACATTTTAATCAAAATTTAGAGTTAAGCAAACAATTGCTTTATTACAATATTACCTATAGTTTCGTTATAGATTATGAATCAGAACGATGAGTGTATAGGTGTTACAAATTATAACGTGTTTTTTTTTTGTTTTTGTTTTGTGTACTTACCGAAACGAAATATTAGTTCCAACCTAACGATTCTTCCAAAATCAAAATTTATGACAGTGAATATTATAATGCTTGGATAGAAAACTTGAAGATATTGAAATTTTAGGATTACTTACACATAATGGAGCTAAAGTGCCGAGAACACACATTAACAAGTTTTTAATTGATTAAATAATAACATTAAACGCAGATTAATGCGTCTGATGCGTATAGAATTTAAATAAAATTATTACAAACAGTTAAAAACTACGCACATTTCGGCACGGACAAAAAGGTCTATGAAGCATGGTTAATTAAATTTATTGGGATAATTAAGGGGATTGGGTTGATCGTCTAACAGTTTTTTAATTTGTGCTTACAAATACTTACAAATTGCGTACACCATTTTGGTATGGTTATAAAAACTTGGAAATTACATAATAGCCAGCTTGCGAAGAAGTTAGCCACGATATAAACTTTTTCGGATAAGCGAAACAGTGTACTTACAAACTAACAATTTGTGCAGCTTAAAAATACTTACAAATAGCTTGCTAATTATTGAAACCACTCGAATTAAACAGTTTTGATTCGGTTAACTAACTTCACCGCCACGCATTTACGCGAAAGATTTGTATTTATAAAACCATATTTCACATACATAGAGATTTGGAAATGTTGTCGTTTTTTTTAATAGTAAATCGCAGATGGAAGTAAGAATAATACAAACAGACCTCTTGAAATAACATTATTACATTTAGAAATAATATGTAAAGTTAAGTTGGTATTCTGGAATACTCCATAGAAAATGATTTTTCCAACAGTCTACCAACACTTACGGTTTAAAACTAAAAAAATAAGTTTGTATAAGTTTTTAATTCATTAAACATTTATAAACATAATTATTTTTATAGAAAAAGAAACTTTTCAACTCAAAATGTTTATCTAAAGTAAAATTTCATGAAACCTTTTTAATATTTTTAACTTATTGAACACTGTAAAATATTTTTCACTTTATGTACCTATTTTCGTTTTATTAAATACAAATAAATGATTGAAATTATAAGCTATTACAGTTCTAGAAAATAATTGTACCTATAGCACACGAAAATGATCCTTATCTGAGGTTAGCTGAGGTTGATACGTGTGTTTGTCATAGATCGATATATTATAATATATTGTTTGTTAATATAACTTATTTTATTTTTTTTTTTTTTTTTTTTTTTTTTTTTTTTTTTTTTTTTTTTTTTATTGAGTAACCCGCGGCAACATAGGCCATTGGGTGTGGGGAGGGTACTGTAGGTTTTATATTGGGTAGGTTTGGTAGGTTTTATATTGGGTAGGTTGGTACACGTGTGTGTTGTGTTTGGCAGAATTTCTAATGGGGCACCCGTAGGTTTCTGCCGTGCCCCGGGGTGGGGGGATGGCGGCACTTGTTCTCCGGACACCGTGACTTGCCCGAAGAAAAATGCCGCCCAGTGGCCGGGAGTCGAACCCGCGACTGCCAGCGCCGCAGTCGACGCGTTAGACCGCTCGGCCACCTCGTCCCCCAACTTATTTTATTATTATTCCAACAAGCGCATTTACGCATCACCTGTAATTGATTAAAGACGTTTAGGCTCATTAGCGTTTCAGGTATACCTACTTACAAAAGACAAACAATGCATATTGTATAAAAATGTATTATTTCTGTTTTACGAACAATGTTACATTTTTACATAGGGTCTCAGTAAGTATGGTCCTATAATTTATTGGTCATGAATAATATAATGTAGTACGTTTTGGGTTAACCTTAGTACAATAATTATATTATATTGTTAATTTTATTAGCTTCGTTAAAATGTAAGTATGAGGTATTATAAGTGCTTTATTAATGTGTTTAATCGCATTTATAACTATAGTATAAATCAGAGTTTTTAAGGCACAAAAATATATTAAAAACGAATATTAATTTTACAACATTCTATACATTATTTTCATAGATATAATTGCGAATAAAAAAAAAATATATTTTAAAAAAATGTCGATTTATAGTTAAAAAATAAATTATATTATATTTAACCATTTGATATCCCTATATATTTCGTAAATCTAACTAGTGTCATGTGCATCTAGTCGCTACAAAATATTAAACATTGTGTATTATTTTAACTTCATCATGTTGTGCATATAGATGTAGATATTTAGTTTTTATATTTTAAATAAAATATATTACAATCTGTTTGACATAAGCGATAATATGTAACATTGATAAAATATAAGTTGCTGATTAACGAACAAAAACCGCGTGAAAAGAGACAATTATTCGGTACAAAAAACCTAAGAATACAAGTTTTAAGATAAATATGGGTCCATAGAAAAATTTCTTTTAAGACGATAGTGGAGGTTTTGAGATGGTGAGTGGGATGACAAATTAATAATGAAAGAGTTGGAGTTGTTTGATAACTTTGAGTGGAATTTTTCATAATTACATTTTTCAAGCTCATTGACTGTTTGTAGTTTTGGATCGCTGCAAAGGGCCACGTTTGTCATGTGCTCGGGAAACTTGCAGTAATACGTCTTAAGGCGATAGACTTAAAAGCTTGAGTAGGATGGATGTTCGCTTGTCTAGCACGGCCACATTTTTATATAACGTATTTAATATATATGAACATATACCATGCTGGGCTGATGATTATTTTGTAAATAACTATTTTATATTTGGGACTTTGATTTTAAAACGGGGTGAATATATGAAAACGAGAGTTTAGTTGCTTTCGGTTTTGCTTGGCGTAGTTTGACTGGATCAGTCTAGTTTACCTATCGATGGTTGTAATATAATTATGTTGCTACTCTAGCATTTTCAAATAGAAAAAATAACAGTACCTATAAATGAAATCATTGATAATAAAAGCTCCGACAAAACCAATAATAATTATAATTATTATAATGGTCGTACAGCAAAAGTAATAAATTGTAAATGCTATTATAATCAAATACATTATAATGATCGTTGTAAGTTTTTAAATCATAATTTTTTTGGTTCGTTTAATTTAAATTTATCTTCTACTGAATTTGTGTAACGTTATTTAAAGTAATTTATTAAACTAAATACATACATTTAAGGGTAATTTGAGGACATTTATTATGTACAAAATGTACCGAAGCTTTCAGACATTTTTGATCTGGTAATTTATTTCTCAGACATTTATTTGTAGACATTCCACTATAGAGCCTAACTATTTGTTGAGAGTAAATACATAATACAATAAACCGAATCAATATATTTCAAATAAATAATAAACAATTACAACATTTTTAAGTAAAACTATTATGCCCAAGGATATCAGAGACATAAAAACCCAACGGTATCGTAAGATCAAAATTATTACTTGCAAATAATTATGCTTATTATTAAAAATTACAATTTTAACAATATTGTAACGTATTTTATATATTGAGATATAAAAATACGATTTTATTAAATTCATCATCAGTTCCCATTAGGTTAAGATTTATATCCGACGATATTGGTCTGATGATAATTAAAGTAAATTAGATTCCTATTATATAAAAATCACCATAATAGCTTAAAGAATCAAAAGGTTATTTTATTATATACTATTTATATTATATCGTAACAGTTAAAATAGTTTGATTAATCTTTATGTGTGTGAGGGGGAAAACCGTTTTAGAATTTGTGCCAAGAAATATTGGGTGAAGAAATAAATTTAAATAACTGCCCAAATGACTTCCTTGATGTCGAGTATTTTGTTTATTCTTTGCGCATCTTTGAGTTTTCGGTTAGTTGATTATTATTTTTTTCTATAAAATTCAAACAAATATAATATGAAACTACACCGTTGGAATTTTAAACAAGGCTCCAAAGTAGGCAATGGTTGGCTATCAAGTCACTGTAAAAATATGTTTACCATGTTTCGTATAATTTGAACGAAAACCGTGTAGTAGTTTCATATAATCAATAACAATAACAATTTATAAACATTGATTATTATAAAATAGGTTGATTATGGTAATAATATATTAAAAGGGGAACGGAGTGGCCGAGTGGACTAAGGAGTAGGTTGCGACGCGCACTGTCACCGGTTCGAATCCCGGCCTCGGTCACTGTGTCCGGAGAGAGAGGCCGCCATCCCCCTCCCGGGCATGGCAGATACCTACGAGTGCCCACTTGAAAATTCTGCCAAACACTGTTGCCTCCCCCACAGTTTAAAACCAACACCCAATGGCCTAAGTTGCCAAAGTATAATAAAAATATATCGTGTGATTACATGCAATAATAAATGTAGACAGTTTGGAACAAATACCGTTAAAATAATATCGTCAGCATATTATTATAAATAATAAAATGCAGACAATTGTATAAAAGAATAAACATCATCAAATACCGTCATGAATATATAATATAACAAAATCAGCCTATATTACAATATTAGACAATATAAGAAAATCTGCCTTATAATTATAACAAGTGCAATTTTAGAATAAATATATACACTATACAAAATGACAAAATATGATAAAAGTTGTATAATATTGGCGATGGCGGCGGCGTTGCGTATGCATTAGCAACGTACACTGAACTATATACATGAAAGGCGCATTGTATTTAATTCATGTATTGAAAAGTGTCCCTATATCGAGGGCTGCCATTTTGATTCCGTTAGTGTTCCTATCGATGATTTGTCATTGATAGAATTATTTTATTAGATTATCTTCTACCAAATATCAGTTAATAACCACCGGTGGTATTCACGGTTAATATCTTTTGACCGAGGGTGGTATCTTTACTTTTTATGATAACAAAAACTATCGCATATTTCGCAGATAATTTATATTGTTTATTCTATGAGAAGAATCAAAATGGCAGCCTACTACTAGGGTGGGGCAGTTTTTTTTCCCCAATGTGCGTTCCATAGTATACAGTTCAATGGCTACGTACGTCTGAATCAGCGATTTTCGGACGCGGTGATGGTGGCATCGTAGAGGTCACTCGACGTCAATAAATCTTTGGATAAATCTTCAGAGTATGCTATTTGTTTTTGACATGCACCCTATCCTGTGGTCGTTTTTTTCTTCAGGTTTTTCTGAGCAACGTACTTTGAAATCGGCGTACTTGTTCCGGTGACGGTGTTTTGATATGAATATTTTCAATGCACTGTTGATTGTTTTTCGTATTGAAAAATTCGCATCCAAATCAACCTGAGAAAACACAGAAAAAAAACGAATAAAAAAAAATGAATTAAGACATACAGACAATATACGCACTTATACAATATTGAATATTATTCTATTATCATATTATCGTGGTAAGGATTTATTAAAATATCAAACTTACAGTGTGTAATTCGTTATATTCCGTAGTCTGTTCGGTTGTATTCAGAACTTGTGGGTATCGAGCTCGTTCATAAACTTGACACTTGCTGCAAACAAACAACAAAAAATATATAATATTAGTGAGCGGAATTAAATAAAACGACGTAAAATTTAGAGGGAGGTACACCCCACGTACTGTAGTCAGGGGCGCCATTTGGGGTATCGCAGGGTATACATAGGCGGCCCTATTTTTCGCCGTATCATATTGACCTGCCTTAATTTTATGCTGGCGCCGATGTATCAGTTAAATTGAATTAATTTAAATAATTAATATAAGATAAAAATATTTTATAAATAAAGGGATATTATACATAGATATACTTAGGTATTAAAGGTATAGAAAGAAAATTTACATTAATGAATAATGATATTATACTTTTATCAGTGTTATCACTTAAAATATTAATTATTTTTCATCCCTAATAGTAAGGTTAGAAATAACCCCAACATGGCTACATTTCAATTTGCATTGTTATAACTGTGGCCTGGTGGTAGAAAAATATTTGGCAGCCCTATTTTAAAAGTGAAATGGCACCCCTGACTGTAGTGGGTAAAACGTTGTGCGCTGATTCTATTCGTATAATATGTTAGACTTAAACACACAAAAGTCTTGCCGAAAACGACAATACACGTAAGTAACGACTATCTCGCCACTGTTGCCGTCGCCAAACTGTTACAAGTAATGTATACGATAATCGTATGATCTTCACCTACAACCTTTGATAATAATATTATGTCGCATTTGTATAGTATTTAAAAAACATCAATGAACACAAATTGTATAATTAAAAACCTGGAATTACAACAACAGTTGTTAGATTTAATAGCATATAATATAAGCAGTGTTGGGAAAAGATAACCAAAAAATCATCTGTATAAGATACAGATAATTCATTCAAAATTTATCTAGATAAAAAAATAGACAATTTTTTTTAAAATTATATTATAAAATATAACGTAATTTATTAGTAATTACTAATTAGATAATATTTATTATTTAATAAATCCTTAATGTCATTTCTCAACTAAAATAATATACAATTTAAATTTGTAATACAACTTGAATAAAAATAAAATAACAAAATAAAACTGACAATATTTCAGTAAACATTTTTTTTTAGATTCTGAGCGAAGTGATGAATGTATTGATTTTATAAAGATGTGTGTTATTTTTTAAATTTTTTTTTTGTGTCTGTCATCACCTTTTAGGACAGTAAAAATGCTTGGACTTTTTTCAACAGTATCTTTTCTGATAGGAAAGTGAATCTAGTTGGTACTTTGGGAGGTCAGAAGTAAAAATGTCTCAGTAGTTTTCAAACGCGACGTGAAAAACAAAACAAAAATTAAGGAAAAACGGGAATTTTTACGCAAAATCTGTTTTCGAGAAAATCGATTGTTTTTGGTGCAACTCTAAAACAAATGACTGTAGGTCCATTTTGACTTAATGTTT
Source organism: Metopolophium dirhodum (assembly GCF_019925205.1). NCBI lineage: Eukaryota > Metazoa > Arthropoda > Insecta > Hemiptera > Aphididae > Metopolophium > Metopolophium dirhodum. The sequence goes on from NC_083568.1 coordinate 12,295,280, forward strand.
ATATTAATATTTTCTAGTATTCTTTAGTAATAGTATGTTTACGGACATAGTCAGTTTAAAATTTGTTTAGTTTTTTTTCTATAAATATCAATAAAATTTTATTTGTCGGGTAAAAAAGCGTGAAAATTTAATATGAGGCTACTGATATATCGTTCTAATAGCAGTTAAAAAATATTTAAATACATAAGCACAATTTTTTTTTATAAGCATTTAAAGTTCAAATTTTGACAAAATGTATCAAATTTATAATTTAATAATTATTTTGTAGTTTAAAATGTATAAAATGTTCAACTTGTATAGCTAAGGATTGAAAATTTAAAACAAGGTTCCACGTAAATAGGTTATTTATAAATTACTTTATTCACAATAATATCATCAAATATACTTGGTAATATCAGGGATGGGGACAGTTGGGCCCCGTGATAAGAGTTGGGTCCCGTGATAAGAAATTATAATTGATAACCTTAATCAAGAGTTCGAATTCTAACCTCAAATAAAAAAATTACAAATTAATACCAACCATCAGGGATTACATACCAGGGCTATACCAGGGATTTAGCAGTGACACCAATACGAAATAAGTCACGTCAGTGATGCCATGCTAGCGGCACTCGTCGCTACGCTCCTCGGCGCCGTCGCTCCGCTCCGCTAATCGAAAATATCCCCCGACTTGCTGTGCAACACCACATTAAGTTGGTCACATGGTAACCACAGAGTAACCGCCGCATAACCACTCATACCATATTTGGACAAGTGCTTATCACTCAATTTTAATAATGCTGATAAAATTGGCTGTTATCAGGCGGGGACCCAACTGCCCGATGCCCGGTAATATCATAGGCTGACTGACCGTTTTCGCTCAGAATCGTTTTTCTTATACAATGATATTATATCATTGAATTCAAATTTTTCACCATCCATTACAGTAACCCACTTGTAACCTACTGTACAGCAGAGTGACATCCACTTACCCACCTTTTTTACTTATAATAATATTGGAATTTGGAATCACTACTCGGTTCTTGTAAATTATTGGCTATTTCAGTATTCAAAAATATTCTTATTATTATATTATTTATCTAGATAAATTACCACAGATAACCATTACATTTATCTAGATGAGATAAATAGATGATTTAATTATTTTTATCTAGATAAGATAATTAAAGAAATAATTTTATCTCGATAAAATTATCTAGATGATTCCCAACACTTAATATAAGCGTAAAATATACATAACAAATAATCGCGTAGTAAAATGTAATTTCTTACGGTTATAAAATTAATGCGTATTGACGTGTGCGTGTATGGATTTAAAAATGCGCGTATATTTTTTATTCGAAATTCTTTAAAAATTTCCTAAACCTAAATCGTTGTGATGTCAGTCTTTTTTAAAATTATGTACAAATAATTGCAGACTAAACACGCAAATAACGTACTATCGGAAAAAAAACACTACCGAAACAAACTACAATTGTATAATAATATCAAGTAGTTAGTTGTACAAACAAGACTTGTATTTTGTTTTTAAACCAACGTTAAATTTTTTCCTTACACTAAAACCTTATAAATCTATCGTTTTTTTTTTTAAATATTACAAATCGTACTCACATTCAACATTAGGTTTGATGGGTATTACGGGCGCTAACACCCATGTAGGAACGTACTACGGTTCGTATGCGTCCAACATATTTTCATCAAAATCTCTTTAAACAAAAATACATACTATTAATACATACATAATATTATTCTTAAATAGTTGTTGGAAATAATATATCAATTATTTATCAATTTTCGTATTTTTTCTACGAATTATTACTTTTACGTTCGGACAAAATGTTCTCTCTAACTTTACTATTTCCGTCGTTTTTAATTATACCCGGTCTGACCAGGACAATAATTCTAGATTATTCGCGGATACTTATTTTATTGAAGTTTTGTATTAAATCCATCTAGAGAAACGTAAATAGACACTGTTTTTGTTGATGCGACGTAAACATTGATATTGGCTCGAACAATATTAATATTTAGATAATAATGACTAATGAGATAAAGATACGCAGTTATTCCCTAGAAAAGTCTGAGCACTAAATATAACTTTATATAATATTATGGTGAGGTGTGAATATTAATATCGTTCTTATCTCGTGCTTTCAAAAGACGATTATAATATCATGTTAGTCATCATTATTCAAAACGTATCCTGACAGATTTATAATATTTTGGTGCGACGGAGTTCAAAAATAACCGTAATTAGCATTATTAACGCACGAACTCGGTAAATATTGACGTAGTTTAGCTGAGACAGACTATATAATAGTATCGATGTAATTAAAATGTTACACACATTTTCAATGCAACTACGTCACGTGAAATTTTAATATAATTAACGATAATGTCCATTATCTGGCGATAGGGTCTTCGATGAATTACTAATGAACGGCGATTTATTGCGATCGGTGTCAGAATAAATTATTATATATAAAACTTTGATGATAATGTTTTCTTGTACGTTGTTTAGACACATAATATAACAGATATCGAACGACAGCTTCGAACTCATATATTATATATAATATATTATGTGTTTTTGATAATATAATAGTTTATTATAGTGACCAGTCATTAAAAATAAAAATGTTACATACAATTGTTACATTTTTATTTTATATAATATTTTGTTCGATATTGTATTTGATTGTTGTTGCAATTATAATACGCATACGTATTGTCCTAATTTACAGTTATTTTTGAGAAAAAGAATTGTGTGAAACTGTACTTTGTGAAACACGTCTGTCAACTGTCACAGTGTCACATAACTGTAAAACTGCAGAAACCTAAAAGTCCAAGTTTGTTGGCCGACTAACAGACTGCTAACATTACTTTTTTGAATAATTTTTTTTTTCCTAAATGAGAAAGAACAGAAATTTTACATTTATATTTGGAAATTTCTATAAAATAAAATATAATATATTGTATTGATTAAACAAAAAGTTGTCAGTGATCCAAACTCCGAAAGAAAATTAAATTATTAAAAACCATAAGTATACAGAGTGATTCATCTTGCATGCTCCTCACCCAATTTTTCCTTCAATAATGTAGTTATTCTTAGTCTGATTTTTGAAATTCATAAACATACTTAATAATGACTATATTTTTAATTCCTTTAAAAATACTTTTTGTGCTACCTACTTAAGAAGTTCCCTGTACTGCTGCGCAGATATTATAAACTTCTGTTTTTCAATAATTGAACTTTTCTACTTCAAATTAATTAACTGATTATAATTTTTCTGAAAATTTTGACGTATCTTAATCAATATTCAAACGATTATTGTTAGAGTTATTTACCTTTGTGTTCCAAGGATAATGGATTCACGGTATAGTGGGTTCGGAATATATATGAGAGATATGGTAATTTGAAAATCGTATTGATTTATATTAGTCCTATAAATTAACATTTGTAATTTGTAAAAATCGCCCAAAGATAGCAAATCCAATATCACACACGTTTTATGTTGATGTAAAACAATTTTTAAGTGTTAACTAAATATTAACACTGTGTGTTTTAAATACACTATTAATTTGATAGTGATCGAAAGTGATTGGAAGACAGAAGAGGTACTTTTTCTGTTGTAAAATTTGTATTATGGTATATCCTGTGTTCTGTGTTGTGCATTTACTGTGGTAAAGTATAGGTACATTTAAATCATTTAGATACAAACGAAATTCTACCCATCATATGGAATGCACATAAAGTATTAATGTAATTTATGGAACGGGGAGCAATGTGCTTATAATAGGTGTAATTTTTTTCTCCTAATTAACGATATAATAGTATATAAGCACTAACAACAAAACTCATATTTCGCAAAACGTGTTGGAATGACAAGATAGAAGTTATATTATATTTTGATACAAATATTTAAATATAAAATAAATTTGGAAAATTTCCAGACTAAATTATGATGATATTTTGTAATTATGTCCTAGTTTTTTAAGTATGAGTTCAGTTGGTGTATAATATTATAAAAGAGATATTAAATGAGATATTATTTATGGTATTCACTATAGAAGAAACTTCCATTTTCATTATAATTTATAGGTAGGTACCTACTCAAATAGTAAAATGTAAACAGCAATTTACCCATAGCTTTGATAATTTTTTTATATGATAATATTTAGGTACCTTTGAACGTTTGGCTTCTCATTACTTTGGCTAACTTCAACTTTTGTTCATGTGTTACCTCTGCAGGATAAATCTCATTTTTTTTGTTTCGGTCACTGTTAATTTATTCTATATAGCCAATAATAATAAGTATTTGAATCCATATCATGATATTATCTTAAATCAAATTTGTTTGATTACCGCAATAAACTTAATATAAAATGTATTTATCATAAATGGTGTCTACAACTTATAATAGCTTTTTTATAAATTCATACATGCTTATAATTGAATAATTATATAAATTGTATTATATTTTATATATTTAAATTAATATTCATTAAATTCACACACCTACTTAATTTCATCATGATTAATCCATTTGATAATTAGTCCAATTTCAGATAGATATGTGTCACAAATATGTAATTATAGGTAGGTAATAATATATTGAGTGGTAAACACGAATTGACAATTATTGTTTGATAAAAGTTTATCGTGAAAAAAAATTCACAGCACGTACCGATATGCTAATAACTACGACAATTATTTGAATATAAAATATTATGAACGTCAGGATTTACCTACCCCGAGTGGAGGTGTGATGTGTGAAATATAATTATTTTTTTCACACTATTTAAACTGAATAATTTTTGAAAAAGATCCTATATTACCTATGAATATTGTGAAAAAAAATTATTATTTACAAACCAAACATTCCGGTTAAAGGCGTACAATAATGTCATATTAATTTAGACTACATCGACGTAATGAACCACTGCACCGAATTTTACGTCGTTATTACTCAATATCGTGTTAACTCGATGTCTGACAATGTGTTCGATACAAATTTCTTTATCAAATAAAATATAATAATTTTCCTGAAATAGTATTAGGTTTTCTCTCTTACGAGTCTAAATCAATAGAATATTTATTTATTTTTTAAAGCTTTATATTATAATTATTATTACGAGTACGTCCAAAGGGATACACTTTATTACTATAAAGGCGGGTGGTTGAATATGTTGGAAAAACGCCAATGTCATAAATCTTCTGGGGGGAAACGCATATAACGTCTAAAAAACCGATAGATCGGCAATCACAAATACATTTCCCGAAAGCTGATCTAGCGATAATCGTATCACCACAAGCGAGAATTAAGGGTCCGGGAAATGGGTCGTTCTGCAGAAACTACGCTTCAACACGTTTTTCTGCTGATAATATTATGAGATTACGATGTATTCCTTTGCCAAAAATTACATTATTTTTCTATTCATTATATTATATTTCCACTAGATTGAGGAAACTATATTATACGCTGTGACGTAATCAAAGACAAATAGCTAGAGTACCTTTACAAAAATTAGACAAAATGTTGTCACATAGATGTAGGTAATTTCCTTTACGAGTTTAAGACATCAAAAATACATTTAGTTTTTTGTAGCGTTACGACAATAGCATATCAGGTGCTTTTCGTTTAATTTAATTTGAATAAGCCGTATTTTTACGAGATGATTTTTTTAGATAGTATTGTGTCCTTTAATACCTATAAGGTTTACGTTTTTTTTTTTTTTAAATGTAGTTACCTACTGGCTACTTTCACTATATTATTTGTTATAGAAGTATGGTGTAATGATAAAAACAGTATTATTATTAGTAATTATAATTATAGGATTAATAAAATATATAAAATACAATAATACCAATGAGAAAAAGTTTTTATTGATTGTCATGCAGTATTCTAATAGGAGTTGTACCCCAAGAATGTCGATGTCACAGGAATCTGTTTTTTGTTTTGGGTTATTGTACCTAGTTATTAATACCGCTGTAAAATGTGCACATGTGTGAATATGTTATGATAAGATTGACTATATAAATAGTTTTGTCGTTTTTATTTTCTTTATTTTTGTACTAGTTTTCAGTAGTAGTTATTTGTAGGTGATTAATGTTTTTTTGTTATTCATTTTTTTTCCAAATTTAATTTTTTTAATTTAATTTATTTACTTACTACGTATTGTTATTTTCATTAAGTTGTAAGATATGCACTTAGATATAAAAAAACGACAAATGTATACAAAATACTTACATTGCTCAAATATTATAACTAACTCAGTGTTAATGCGATGCATAATGTTAAGAGAACAAAATCTTATAAGTATAACAATTGTTAAAAGAACAGTGTTTTATTCCACGCTCAGAATCTAAAATAAAATAAATTAAACCAAATGTTATCAACGATAATACAACATATCATTATAATGATATGATTATTTCACTGGAAACGATACGTCAGCTTTAAGTTTATATACTTTTTCAACCGCAAAAAATGATGTCTGTATCCAAATTATGTAATAATAATTCATATTCACGTTTACGTAGAGTTTTATTCAAAGCCGGACATTCTTCAGACATTTTGTATCCCGGATTCTCCTTACCTTTAAAATGTAAATGATAATTATTTATGTACGATAAGCGTACATAAGTACATATAAGACGTATGTACTATATAGTAATCACTGAATGAACCAAATTTATTTTCAAAATAATTACTATTGTATTCTATAATAACAGAATAAACGACAATTTATTCTTGTAAAATGATTGAATTGCTGTACGTATATGATATAGACGATTATTGACCATCGCGTACACAATACCATACTTACCGTTAATCAAATATTATATGATTCTAGTACAAAATATTATGTGTTTTTCGCCAATTCTAGTGGTTTATGTTAGAGTAAAACGTAATAATGTAAAATCGTACACACTTTTCAAAAACTTACATCTGTGCTCACGTAGCCACTCTACCCCATTTAATCCGGTTGTGATATTTTATCTGACTTTTAAACAGAGTTTTGGTTAATTTTGAATCACAAGAATTCGGTTCTCAGTCGAAACGATTTTTACTTTTAAATTTAATAAGTATTATATAAATCTTGAAGACATACGATGTATAAAACTACATATTTTATAGTGTCAATGTCCAATTAAGAAAAAAAAAGATTACTATTAATTTACTATTTTAGTTAGTATCATAATTTTTAGTAAGTATAATATTAAATATTTTAGTCACACTTAATTGGTATTAATTTAATAAGTTACAATCATGTCGTCTGCATTGAAATATTACTATTATAATGTAATAATTCTTTAATCGTCAATTTTACGGCAAAACAATATTAAAAATATAATATGGCCGAGTACGAAAAAAATTAACGTTGTAGTTTTATGTCGCAGAAAAACGCCTTTGGATCGATACGATTTATTCTTAAAGTTGAGTATCAGTTAAGTAGATGTGCATTTTACTCGTACTACTATAAATCAAAACTTTTGTGCAGAAAGCGAAAAAAGTCGAGTTAAATAATTCATGGGAATGTTTATATTATACGGTAGACAATGAATATTTAATTTATCGTCAGTTTTGCGTTTTCTGTGCTAATATATTTTTTTTGTACGTACGCACATTATATAAATATTTAACAGAACATTTAATATTTAAAGATTGAATTCAAATATTGTACTAACTGCAGTGACGGACAGGAATATTTTTAAAACGTTAGGGTTCAAAAATATGTAATCGATACTAATCCTAAAAAAAAGTATTAAAATATATTTTGCATAGATAATCAATACGGGCTCGAATCGATGAGGATACCTTAACAACTTAAACTATTATGAAAAGTTACAATGAATAATATTTTGAAAACATTTATATTTTTCAGTCAATAGTCGATAGTGCTTTGAGTGTATAGAAGTAAAATGTTTTATATTTATAATAGTATGTTTATTGTATGCATCGGCAGTTGTTGAATAGGTATGGACAATAATAGTTTTTAATGGCCACATAAAAAACATTAAAATCATAATTTTTCAAGCTTTTCTGTATTATCAAAATAGGTACGTTTACTACACACAAATATTTCAAATTGGAATTTAAATCTCTGAAAACAAATGGACTCGAATCTCCGATCATATTATTATCTATACATTTATCAAAGTGCAAAAATAAATTGACTTAAATTATTTTTATAAAGCTTCTACGGCCGTATTTTATCAATTATTTGTCTCTCTTATTATCAACTTTAAATATTTTCAATCGAACGCAACGAAGACATGTTAAAAGCATCATATTTTGCGTCAATTTTATTACTATTACATTGTTAGGTTCATTATATAATTTTTATCAGTTATACCTGCCTATGCTATTGGTGTCTTAAGACATTGTTAATGCATCCAACAAATGTATCGTCAACATAAACAAACAAATGACTAATTTAAAATTGAATTATGTAATTATTGTACATACATTTATTCACATTGTAGTAAGACTATAATATCTACGCACAGTATTAAATGTTCGTACACAACCACAATTCCTTACACTGAACCGATAATATTAATATATTTAGAACTATTCCTAACGACATACAGCTACGACTAACGAGTCACCGCAGCCATACAATAATATCATTACACAAAGTACAAACACGCTCGTCATATTTATTTATATGAACTACATTGTACACATATTATATTATAAGGTGTGTCGATATGAGCATATGGTGTTTTCAATATTCAAGTGAAACAATTATAATTTTTTTTTGAACTTACAATTTCCTTATCGAAATCACGACGTATAAACTCCCATTAAAGCTGCGTTAAATAGTCACATCACATTTCTAAATAAATTTGTTGTAAAAAAAATACTATTCATTTTTAATGAGATGTGCTGCGTGGTTTAATTTTTTTTTAACTTTCGCAAGTTATATAATATCTTTGACTTATACTCAACAGCCACGATTCATTAAAAATGTATATCGGCTGGAATGTTAGTAGTATATTTTAAGTCTAAATTCATTTTTCTAATGTGCGAGACATTGTAGATAAATACTTATTCACCGAAACCGAAGTATAATATATACCTATACGTTATTCAACCATTCAGGTTGATTGTGTGATGTCGAAAACACAGAACATCGCGATGATAATATACTCAACTATGGACGAGAGAAAAATAATAATATATTCCAACGGAATTGCAGTGCTTGAACGCATTACACAGTTTCTGTCTGTTAGTCGAGGGCCTAAATCAGGAATTTCGCGGCAAGTGAATTGAACGGAATTGACAACTCTCATTTGTTTTTACCTTGTTTTAAATCAATACTTTAAAGATACAAATATTATACTACAATATTATATACTACAAATATACTACAACCGTTCGTTAAACTAGATAGGCTTCTCGGTGTCACATTGTTGTCCATCGGTACTTATGTCTAACGGCCTAACTATGATTATTAAAACAACAACTCTAAAACCCATAAAAAAAAAGATTGCAATAATATAATGTGAGTTGTGCGTGACGTGTCATGATTATATATTATAAAGTTTTGATTCGTATTTTGTAAGTGTAGGTAACCCAAAATAAGACAATATCTAAGAACATCTGTGGCTACAATAAATGCGATATTAAATTCAGTAGTTGTCAAGGCTCTAGACAGTATAGGTGTGGAAACTATCAAAAATAAATTAAACATAATAATACTTTAAAATACATTATATTAATAATTAAGTTGAATATTTTGAAGTGTCGGTCTTTTACAAGAGCAATATGTAGCTATTTTGCCTAACCATTACTCCGTGTCACTCATTATGGTTAAAATAATTAAAATATAGTTTTGTTGGATCGATATCTAACTTACACAAAGCGACAGGCTGTTGGAAACATGCGTGGTTGTGGTGTATTATTGTCATAATGAGTTTGATGATTCGGAATTGTTCCCGAATAGAGATCGGCTTTCCAAAATATTAATATAAGAATAATTCAACATTTATTAAGTTGATCAAGATAGGCAATATTTTTTTAGAAATTATTAAACATAGGTATTTATCATAATATATTGATATGCTTAATAGTCATTGTTTTTATAAGATTGTTATTTTTTTTTAATTTTGCTAACAGTTTAGACGGACTTAAAAGTTATAAATATTAGTATTATATCTTCATTTTATTATTGGAAATTATAAAGAAGTATTTAAATATTTACTACTCTACGATAACTAGAACACAAAATGTATAAATAACTACCCTCATAATACAGTAGGGTATTTCTGATCTATAATAGTTGCTTTAATAAGCTTTTGGAACACTTAAATCCCCCCCCCCTCTAAAAAACAATCTTTATTTGTATACCTCATCAAAGAACAATTATTTAAATTTTAAATGAGACAATTTAAAATCTCCTGCTCTGTGGTAAATTTACTGTTTTGAAAAAAATTGACACGTGCGTGCTTAAACTGATTGTAAATATTTGAATGAAAAATGGTTTATTAAAAACACAAATGTTTGTTAGTGTTGATATAAACAAAGTTCACAACTTTTGTTCCAACCACAAAGGCATATTTTAAAAATTAAACCCACACAAAATATTGTTAGTTTTGAATGCACCCTAATAAAATATTAGAAGTATTATATAGGTACCTATAATAATATAATTGGCTAACCGGCAAGTGGTGTTGCTTAGACACCGATGGTGTCCGGCCTGCAGTGATTAGCGATTCAGTGGCACAATTTAATTATATTATATTGCATGCTGTAAGTTTTCCTTGCACGAACTATACGTTTTTAAGTCACACTGTTCTGTGCCTACTTTTGGCATTCCGATGACTGTCAGTCAAGTAAACGTCATAGCGTGTGCATGTATCATAAATCTATATTATAATTACATTATATTATGACGTATATTGTTAGGTATTGTCTAATTTTCACTTTACGGGCAGCAGGTATTGTTTACATAATATTTAGTTCAGTATTCATAATACCAACCTACCTATTACCAACCGGTAACGAAGGTTGATTACTCGCGTATTAATGATATAATCGTTAAATTACTGCATATCAAACGACCAGCCTTCAACCGAGGAACAATTAATTTGACGTAAAAATAAGACTGGACAATATTGTAAATATATTAGGTATAGACATAGTCACCTTATATACAACTTAGAACATCTAATATAGTTTATCAATTGCATAAATTGCATGTAATTAATTTATTTGAACATAATTAATTAATACAATATTCAGTACTGTACTTCTACCTACTAATAATTTTAGACTCGAAAGTGTTTTTTTATAGTCGTCACGTCTTAGTTACTTTTAATTTTTGATTCGATTACGAACATTTAGACGGATTGAAGTTGAACTTTGATTTCTTGAACTAGCTGTTTCTTTTTTCATTTTATTTATATAGCTTCTAGTACACAACTATTATAGCTCAGCAATTATGTAGTATGTGGATTGTGGATATATATATTCGGACAATATTACGAGATAATTATAAATATCTAACATGATAACAATAGTATAACATTACAAGCTGGACTGTTTGCACAATATAAAGGTGTATAAAATATATAAAATATACATAATAGGAAAAGCTATTATATATTGTAATGGATTATGAGTGGTTTCTAAGAATTATCTATGGAGACAATTGTTTGTGTAAGACCTCGGTCAGAAGAGAGATTAGGGGACCAATTAACGAATTTAGATTCGAAATAAATTGAGATAACGTTGTTGAAACTCTGTCTAGTGGAGAGTTATCTGAAACCGCGACTTCAGCATAACGTTTGGGCCGAGGTTGAGCATTAACTTCTTTGGCCTCGTTGAGCGGAGCCTTTGGAGGTGTTTTTTGATTTTGCGTTGTGTTGGAACTCGATGGTGGTTTCTTGTGAGACAGTTAGAGCAGTTTGTATGACGGACATCCATTAAAATTGGCAGTGTGTGCTCCGAGGCATAGGGCACACTTGGCCGGTTGTTCACGCGGCTCACTACAAACTGAGGTGATCTAAGGCACATTTGACATAGCGGGGAGTATGTAAACAATACGTAAACGTGTGCCCGTAGGTCTGGCACCGCTTGCATTGTGGGTGGAGTCGAGCTTTTCTTGTTCTCGGTTTCTCTATGATAATTTTGAAATTCAATAGTTTAGTCAAATTAAATATGTGTCTATTGAAGACGATGTTGTGAAGCTCAATAGTAAAAAGTGACATAGGTTGTTTGTTGGTCCTATTTATAATGTTACGAACATTACAGACGGAAAAACCCAGTTCCGTTAGGAATGTCTCAATATCTTCCAAAGAAGTGGAGTGGTGAAGGTAGCGTATGAATGCTAGAATTGGACGTGTATGGTGCGGAGCATATGTGTGAAATGACAGCTGTTAGTATAACAAAATAGCTTTATTTTGTTTTACTTAATAGCTTACTTGATATTATATTCTTATTGCGGCCAAATTTCGGGCCTGATTGATTCCTTAAAAAAAAATTTAAAGATTAAATGTCGTATTTTCTATTTTTAAATGTCAAATTGTCAAGTGATGAGTCGCACGTAGTTAATAAGACACCATATATAAATCATCTGATATTAAATGTCTAAAAAATATTGTACATTTCCATAACGTCGTTATTCAATAAAAATATTTAAATTTGATCAGAAGATAAATAACTATAATAATAATAATGTTAATAGTAATAATTTTTATTTAAAATAACACTTATTTCTTACTTTTGTATAAAGTTCAATGTAAAGTGTCATATTTTTTATGAAATAAATTCCTCGAATGAAAAAATATTAAGTTAATTTCGGGTGTAATCGATAATAACCATGTACTACCTTCATAAATATTTTATTTACCTAAACAGATTATCGTTATTTCATAGTAATAATTTAATCATAAAAAATCCGTTAAAATTAATCTAATAATAAAAATAAAATGTATTTAGGTAGTTACATGAATTATTGACGACAAGATTAAAAATCAGATTGTTATATTATCGAAATGAACGATTGATAGTTTTATTTGATAAATGAGTATATTATAGATATATATATATATAGAGTAATAAAAATAGAAGGAACACATATACGTACAGGTTTCTAAAAATAAATTCTAAATAAAGTAACTAAGTAAAACACTATAAAATGTCGTACACCCAATGATGAAAGTGAGTGTTATAAACCATCATAAAATATGATGAATCGAGATCACTGATTGTCAGGGTTTGTAGGTACACGGGAGACTGCAAATGTCGAATGAAAACACGCACTCACGACTCGTGGACCACAAAATAAAAGCATCTTGCGGAACGGTGTGTTGTTTTTATAGAAAGTGAAATATTGCACTCACGTTTTGCCTTTTGGTAAGAAAATGTTTTACATTTATAACTAGAAGCGTTTCTAAACTATTGATATTATTCTGAATGATCGACGAGTCGTTTGGACGTCGTTGGTCAAGTTTTGCAGTAATACATTGTATATTAAAAGTGCCGAGTATCCATTGTGAAATCAATAACTAATGTGTATAATATTCTTTCGCTCGATTGACGTCAATGATTTTCATGATTTAATTTCTAATAATTATTCCGGATAATATGATAAGATTTTCTATAATAACGTACAAACAATACTTTTTAAGATCGTTAAATATTCATATATTTTTTATTTACGTTAGCCATAAAGTTTGTCGTTAACGTAGCGTAGAGGTTCAAAATACATTACGTCGGCTGTTAAATTTAACACCAATATAATAACAATGTTAAAAGTAACCTATCGTATAACCTATACTGACCGGCCAAAAGCAGCGACAGCTGTTCGACGGCGTGGCTGATCCTACCGGCTTTAAGGAGAAAACTCTTTAAAGTCGGTAGAATGTTATGTTGCTGGTGCAGCGCAGTACCGTCCAAGAGTATGGAATAGCTGCGAACTCGCCTGCCTTTTCGAGACTACGAGCTACGAGTTAAGTTTTGACTGGAGGAAAAAACTTCGTTTACTATAATTTTATTATATTTATCATGTGTTCCCCTGTGTATATCCTGTGTATTATCGTTTGTTTGTTATATATTGTGTTATTTATTAAGGTTATAATTATTATTTAAAAGATGTATTAGGTAAATAATTTGCTATCAACAGCGTTCATTTTGTTCAATGTATATTGTTATCATACAAATGTATACTGTTATTGTTAATTGTTATTGTATACTGTATATTGTTAATAAAATACTGGATAATGTTTATTGTATAATATTGCTTATTTACAAATCACTTGAAAAATAATTTAATTGATTTCAAATCGACATTCAGTGGTGGCTTTTAAAATACCAAAATTGTTTAATTGTTCTTATATGAAATAGTTTTTAAAATGTTTAGGGTTAAATATATAGTGAATCCACTATATATTTACCGAGAAGAATAGAGTGGTGACACATTAATTTGTTTTTCTGCTGTTCCCGTTATTTACACTGTTTTTATTTCGCTGAACTCTTCTCTGTTATTGGTCTGTATCTGCCACAAAATAGTCTATGGAAAACCCTTAGTAAAATAAATTTAATGTTGCAACCGGGAAATAAAGGCTTAAGTCAACATAAATAAGTTGCATTATATATGTCTATTTTGTCATACTATATATACAAGGTAGTAGAACTGTAGTATTTATACTTCTTCATAGGAATAAAACAAGAAATATCACCACTAAAATTTCAATAATTATTATCTGTTGAAGAATTTTAATAACGACGCTTGTATTAGGAACTATTTCCATACATATAGATAATTGATAAAAATATTTAATAGTAATTTTACACTTCATCGATTTGGTCTACTTAACAATAGAACATTTAAGCAGGTGTTCAATTTTATAACCAATATATAAATTATATAACATAATGTTTACCACCTAACGGCTAACTTGTCACTCAATTTCACGTTTAACTAATAATGATATTATCACATATTATATTGAATTTTACTCATTCCAACCATATAACCAGCCTTAGAATATTAAAATTAGTTAAAATATACTTTCTAAATAGGGGGGGGGGGGGCGTATCCACCAAGGTAAGATAGGAATAATAATATAGAATTATGATATTGTTTTTATGGTACCTATATTAATATAATTAGTACTTATCATACATGTATATAATTTAGATTCCTAAGACACCAAATTACTAATTTGGTGATGTATACCTACATAATATTATAATCCATAATATTCAGTTTGAGAATTAATGAAGGAAATCAAAAATATTATTGTAATAATTATCACGTTAATTACTTACACTTGTTGTCAAACATTTAATATCCTGGTTTTACTAGAGTAAAATATCGAAATTTAATGTATATTCGTTTGGGTTGATGATGATGTGTTATTTAAATTAGAGCTTAATACCGTATATTATGTTCACATTACACCTCTAAGCGCTTTAAACAAAACCCAAACTACAGTTGTATGTATCTACTTAAGAGTTTACCTCAAAAAGCATAATATGATGGTATTTAATAATAATAATGAAAATTGTACTATGTTTTCAAATCTCAAACTGTGACAAAAAAAAAAAAAACGTAAATAATAGATGATTACAATCGATTCATGAGTTAGGTTGTTGGTAAAATTATAATAATTTTATCATGTTTTCATTATAAAACACAAGTTTAAGTTATATGGACATTTGTCACCAATAACATTATTGTTGTCATGTATTTTAGTGCTTTGAATAAGATATTATTACCTTATTATGTATTATATATTATGTACCTACGTATACAATTTGCATGGTCATTATTAAAGGCACTCGTTTCCAAAATAGAATGTAACAACTACAAAATTCATAGCAATATTTATTGAGCGTGTTATATTGTATGTGCATTTGGTGCTAAATCAATTATACATATAACAAAGTGTAATATAAAATAAATTAAAAATTATAAAAAAAAACGATATCTATATTATATGGTCTACGACTTATGTACATCAATGAACTAAAACCCGATGGGTCCAAAAGTACTTACTCTCTATTGTGTTGCCTATTAAATTTGTAATTTATTTATTCATATTTTACTACGCACATAAATACTTCGGTAAATGTCTTCTTCATTGTTGTGTGATATATAAGCTGTTAAAATGAAGTTACCATCTAAACTTAACACCAAGAATTAGTTCGTATAGTCTCCTTGGTAGTTAACTGGGTTCCTCCTTTATGTGAATTTCGCTTTTATAAGAATATTTAATCCTTTTCAAAGCCCCCATGCTGAGCTATTGTTTAATAAAGACGTGGCCAAAGAGCGTTGTATAATAACAATAATATATTATATAGTAGCAAGTTCAGTTTTATATTTTTTTCACTTAGAACCTTCAGATAGTGCTTGGCGCTAGATTATAAAAGTAAACGACCTATTCACGAATCTCTCGACAGTCGGTAAAATTAAATCACACAATGCAAGCAAACGAAATAATATCAGTGTATGGAAACCACCGAATTTAATAACTTGATTAACACACAACGCTTATACAGTGTGGTTAAAATAAAAATAAGATCAACAATCAAATCGCATATTATTATTACGACGATTACAGTTTAAATGTGGACACTTACTATAATAATAGTTTTAATTAATAAAACGGGTCGTCTGATGTGAATTGGGCGGGTTCATTACATTTCGGTCTGTGGTATAAATTCACAATAAAACAATAATTCAACTAACGATTTCGACAAGCGACCTAACCCAAAATGTATAGTTATTTAAGTTTTACTCTCCGACCATTGTTGTTCTGCGGTTTCAATTTTAGATTCACATAAGTTATATCTGCTAACCTTGTTATAAGATAGTACGTCCTGCAAACTAAAATGTAAAATAAGGTTTTATAATGTAATCCATGCAATACTGCGCACCCTAGCAGAGATGTTAAATCGCTTTAAACCCAAACGGCTCTTTGTTTAATTGGGAATGTAGACGATACTAGTTTGTTTAAAGAGCGTTCAACTTCGATGATGTCGATTCTATTATGATGTCGAAACAATATAAATCTGAAGATAGAATCTCATTAATCATTATAATATTGTATTAACTACCGTTGACAAAATGTGTATATCTTGCTAACTCGTCGCAGTAGGTACCTACCCTACTATCTATATAGAAATTGAATAAAAGTAAACAGTCGTTTCTCGAAAAGTATTAACGTAATAATAATTATGATTGATTGCTTCAAAGCGGATTATTTTTCTGGGAGCTTAAATTGTATATGAAAATCGAATTTTCGATTACCTAGTAATACGTATTAATGTGGTAAGTTGTGGGGGGGGGGAGGAGTACACCGAAAAATTCTGGTTCACTGCTTTGCTCATCAAAACATTACATACAGATACTCATAAGTTATAATCAATTAACTACCCACTAGAAATTTGAGTTAAGTGTAGTTAAATTCTAAGAAAAGCATTCTGTTTTGAGATTTATTAAAATCAAAAATGGACGTTGTCGTTGGAGTAAGTAAAAAAGCGTGCCTAATAATAATAACGATAAAGATGGTAAAAATTAAATGTTTATATTTTAAAAATCCTCTCTTTGTACCTATCTAGCAATTTCAAATTATGTACAAAAAAAAATATATTTAGAAAATCATTCATACTTTTATAGATTACTAGTGTTAACTGATAAAATAATCACCCTGTACCCACATGGCATCGTAGAGGTAAACACAGAGGGTTTAGTAAGTTCCCACACGAAACATAGCAGGTAATTAAGCGGGTACATATGTAAGGTCTCACACGAAAAAAATTACACCCTTACGTAAGTTCCCACACGAAAATTTATTTAGACTTAGGACTGAAAACTTAAACGTAGTTGGTCCAAATATAATATAACAAAAAATAATGATTTAATGTGTAGGTACGGTATGGTCCACATATTATTTGTACTTTCGCAATCATTTGTAGTAAGACTTGTATCAGAACTAGCACTAGCCCAAATACTAAGAGGGAACGTACTGGTATCTTCGATGTGAATTCTTGAGCTTTTGTAATAACCCAAATAAAATTTGATTTTTTCCATTACTATTATTATTGTAGGCCATTATATTATACATTTTTATTATATATTTGGACCAGATTGAATTAAAAAATTGATTAGACTTTTTTTATGTAACACAAAAACAAACAAATTTTAACCACACAAACTACGTTTAAGTTGTCAGTCCTAAGTCTGAATAAATTTTTGTGTGGGAACTTACGTATGCATACCCTTGTGTGATTTTTACCTGCTATATCTCGTGTGGGAATTTACATTCGCCCAAATACAGCTCGGTGGAATAATAATAATATTGTTATGACGGTTAAACCGTTGTATAATAAAATATATAGTACAATTAGGTTTATTTTTACAATTCTCCTGCAATACTCGATCGGATGGCATCCCTTAGGTATGTCTCGCCCACTTGCCACTTGGATAATTCACAACAGATTGGCATTTACTATTTACTTCCATCCGTGCGATTTCTCTACTTCACTGCAGTATTAGCTATATAGTGTGGTGGTTTGGGGTTTACACGGTAACGATGCTCGTTATAATAAACCTACGCTCTGTTTCAATTTCATAGTTTATCTCTTAAGGTCATAATTTATACTAGTAATTACTGCGCTAGCATCAGCAGGTGGACGAGAATGAATGATCAAGCACGTCATTATACGCGATCGTATAACGTCCACTTGCACCGTGATATGGGTCGGGGTTAACTCATATTCATAGCTTAACGTACCTACCTACGTTCTGTTACGGACGTTTTGATATTGGTGCGATCCCGCAATGTGAATATTATAATAGATATAGGCACTTGATAAATTAACAAATGTTTAACGCACAGTTGTACAATATAATAGACTTAATTAAACGTTAAACTTCCTGGAAGATTATCAACGTCCGCACCAAAATGAATGTCTAAAAAAGATGACTGTCACGAGCAAAGATAATGTATTTTTAATATAAGTTTTATATAATATACATTAATATATGTACTTCTAATAACCGTATATACATTGAGAACAATAATGTCGTTATGCAGTAATAATATAGTATATTGTATCTTTCTAACATACTAGCTGCGATAATGACTGTTATCATTTTTAAGACCGCGGTCGTTCTGAGTGTTCTGACACATTCATCCACATTTCTTACCATTCATCGTATGACTGACCGAATTTCCACCCAGTGCGTTGTAATTTTCCTGTTCACGGAGCTCGGTGGGGCAACATGACGCACATTTTTGCACCAGATTGTGGCACCACGGTCATTAGTGATGCCACGGACGCGTGCTGCATGTGTACGAGAAGTTGGGATGGACGTTTGCTGGTTGGCCATATTTGGTGAAACCAAGACAAGCGATGCATCGAAAAGTGACGCCTTAGACGGATTCATGTAGAGAAAAATTCGGGACGAACACTTGTTGGTTGGCCACGGGTAAAGTGACGCGAATGGGGGGGGGGGGGGGGGTAGCTTAGAGACTGTGTTGGTATTATAGTCGATGCGATGGATGGTGTCTGAGTGATTGTTAGCCCCATACACTCGATTTAAAAAAAATAAAACGAAATATGACTTACGATATTTTTGATATCATGACTTATGTATTACCGTTTGCTAAGTACATTTAAATAACGAAATAATCCGTACGCGCCGATCTCAGCGGACGGTTACAGTCAGACTGATTTAAAAAAATAGGTAATAATTCAAATAATTGTTATCGTTGTGATCGTGGCGGTCGTCGACAACGTACGACGATAACACAAACATCATTAGTAATAATATAATAATAATTCTCCAAAATAATAATAATAATAATAATAATAATAAGTTGTGAAATAATCACTACAGCAATGACTATAAATTATTTAAAAAACAATTTAAAAAAATATTACCTTATGTCTACATCAAGAGAAAATGAGTGTTGACTTTAAGGATGCAGAATCATTTTGCTTATAATATTAATATTATATTATTTGCCGAGCGATGTGGTACTATGATCTGTTGTAGCATCCTGAATACATATTACCATAATAATAATTATGTGTATCGAATATAAGTTCAAAGAAGTGACTTATGTCAGATGGCACTGGGTCTCTTGGCACTCAGTCATCCACTCCTGTGCACATGAAACATCAAAAAATATTTAAAACCCGTTTTTAAATAAAATATTTGTACATTGAATGGGTATGTAGTTTGTTGCATTTGTTGCGTTTTTAGACACCTAAATGACGCGATCCACAGTCAAGTAACAACCTACGACACAAATTAAAATGTATTATGATATTGTAATGAAACAAAACGAGCGAATGGGACTGAAGATAATATGTATAGAACCTTATCAGCTCGCTACAGGATAGTAAATTACATGTGTTTCAGTAATTCTGCCCTATAGAAATTAATATATTTTTATACTAAATAGTTGTTGATTTGTATAGTTTAGTAAGTTATAGACTGTAGTTGTTATGGTTGTTTCTTATTTAATATGTTTTATATAATATTTAAAATATTTAACTATTATATTATTAACCTACCTAGAACGTTTGGTAAAATATTGAGTTCATTTTTCATTAACGATTTAATAGAACAATTGTTTACTCGAAGGACTGTATATATTTTTAATGTTTTACGTGAGATACAAGAATTATTAATTGTATATGTTATGTGACAGAAATCAGAATTAGTATCACATTACAATGTACCTAATGAAATTTGTTGAAATAATGTTTGGTGTTGACATGTTATCAAAATCTCCTTTAAATAAGTATGTAAAGTAATCAAATAAACGCATTTCAATTTTAAAATAACAGTAAATTGTGTAATTTCCCGTAATAACTAATAACAATACTATTTATAAATATTTGGTGATATCCTTTTAAATATTATATTTTTTATTTTGTTTGAATAATACGATTACTATTTATTTATACTTTATTTTTATGAATAACACTTATAATTTTTGATGGTCACAAATAACAATATAATTTATTTTTTTACGATGAAGATAATATTAGGTATATACCTGATAATAAATATCTTATATTTCAAACTTACTTAAACATAAATTATAATTACTTAATTATAAGAAATTGATTTTTATTTTTCAGAACCGTGACATTTAAATTTTGAATTTTTTATTGAATTATTTTTGATTAAAATAAATCGTAAGGAAAGTTCTATAATTATTTATATTTGGTAAACTAATATGTTACGCTTCGTAATTGCATTCACTAGTAAATGCTTTTGTAACCATAAAATAGTATAAAATAAAATAATTTGTATTTTTTACCAAGTCAATGGGCTGGAAAATACTGTTATTGATTTATCAAAAGTTCGTCGGGTCGATATCGACAATAAATACACCTTTAATGGCAGTAAGTGATATTGAGTTGAACAATTTAATACTTCACGTTGCACAAATAAGTGTCATTGGTGGTGAAATGTTTTTTTTTTGAACATATTATTGTAAAGATAAACATGTACTTATAATAGTACTCGCGGTTTTTAATCACTAATATTTTAGGTTATATTTATAAATAATGTAATTGCTTAATATTGTATTAAGTCTGAACCGTATATTAAGTCTATAACATACAAACTATTTATTTTAATGAAATTAAATACTATATTTATATAAAATATAATATATTTTGTGTTATGTACGCGTTATTATTGTTTTTAACAATATTCAAGAGTTGAACATTCTCGTGTAAAATCAGGCTTAATGTAAAGTATGTGTTTTGTTTTTAACTTCAACTATGAGCAATATGCACAAAATAGAGCAACTAAAAAAATTAGTAACTGGGTTTTATAAATGATAAGATTATTGTAAGCTTTGCTCAATAAAACATAGACACATTATTATATAATTTTTATTCTAAAATTCTAATATATTCATGTAAACTACAATATTAATGAATTTTAATTTATATTCAACTAAATGTGCCTAGCTAATTTGTCCCTAACCTAACCTATGTCAATGTCAATAGGTATAATATGAAAATCAACAAAATTAAATGTTGTATACTATTAGGTGAAATAATAGGTACATTTTTTTATAAGATGAATTTTTGGACGTTTTTTTTTACATTGTAAATATGAGAGAGGATGGGGTAGAATTTTAATAAAGCTTTGATGTGATGTCAGGATCATAGTAAAGTAACAATTAGTTGAAATTAAAATTCTTTTTTTTGACTTGTCTCTTCGTTAGATGCCGAGTGTGATGCCGAGTATGATGCCGGGTGTGATAATTAGTGTTATTTCATTATATGAGGAATTGATGACACTTTGAGTTTATTAATGACTGATTTTTTCGAAAAACTATCGACGAACCTAACGAGTATTAATTGTATTTGACTGATTAAACTACATCGGACACTATGACGAGGTGTTATCACGTATCTGGTTCATTATAAAACAAATGAACGAGCATATAAAATAT
Source organism: Metopolophium dirhodum (assembly GCF_019925205.1). Taxonomy (NCBI): domain Eukaryota; kingdom Metazoa; phylum Arthropoda; class Insecta; order Hemiptera; family Aphididae; genus Metopolophium; species Metopolophium dirhodum. Next base: position 12,317,736 of record NC_083568.1, read on the forward strand.
AAAGGCACTCGGCACTTTCCCTGTGTTGTAATAAATAATAATACTTAATATTAATTATAAGTGAGATTATTATGATCACCAAGCTTTACGTTAGAACAAAACGTTGATTCTGGTTTCACTGTTGAACATGAAAAGTGTTAATATCTAAAACAATGCCAAAGACTCAACTATAGGTTGGCTGGGCAGATTTACCTATTATAGTTTTTAGAAAGGAAAAAGTATAGGCAGAGCATGGACACGACGTGCATGTGATTTGTTTAACTCGTTGTATAGGAAATATATTTTTATATTTTTATTAAATTACTTTTTTTCGAAACTTCGTTGCTTACAAAATCCTATTTAAATAATATTGTAAAAATTAATAAAATAATATAATAATATATCACACAGAATATTAAATAGGTATTTTCAGATACTCAGATTGCTTTATATCGTTTAAAGTTGCTTGCGATGAAGTTTAATAATTCAGAAATAACTCGTTTAAATTGTAATTAATATAGTGAGCGTCAACGTTTTAAAAAAAAAAATAAATATTATTCCAAACAATTTACAGTAAAAGCGTAAATCTCCTTTGAAGAAAAAATAAGTTTTTACATCCACTTGTGGACGACAGCTACTCCATGAATCGTATAAAAATATAAGTATTTGAAAATATATGATGTTTGCCATTTACGTGTACTTAAAACTTTTTTATTAAACCATTAGGTATTAAAGAAAACATTTGTATGACCATGCTCAGCTAATCACCCTGTACGTGTTACAATAATTGTAATATTTTACGTGCGATCTTGTAAATTGTATAATATTATAGCTGATATTGGTTTAATATAGTGTTATTTTGAAAAGATTTAAAAACTTTTTACATTTTTTTTTTTATTTAAAACTGTACTTAAACCCTCGTAAATATCGGGCTCTCGTAAGCTTTGAACGCACACACACATACACGTCATATAACATATAGTTTGATCATAAATTATTATTTATTGCGCATAGATTAATCGTATGCGAATTTAATGGGTCCATTTTAAATTCCTCGCATTCTATATGGTGTTTGGATATAACCGGAGCATTACACACTCTTTTATTACACATAATAATATTATATCAATATTCAGCGTTCCGCGAAATATTAAATTTTTTTTTTACCACTTTTTTAACCGAACAGTTTATACTGCTGCAGTGACAATACCAAATCGCTGTAATAGATCGGTATCAGACAATATTGAATAATATACAGTCATCATCACCGTCCGTTTTAAATACGCGTACCTATTAGAATATAATTTATTATCATATTATGAAACATCCCACGAGTTAAATCGATCAGCAAAACAACTTTAAAAAAGAGTAAAAGAAAACTACCTTTGCTGCTTTTTTATTTATTTTTTTTCGTATAATATACAATCTGTAGAACCCGCGGATGGAACAAACGGAATCCGAAATCGATCAACGTAATATATTATATACATATAAATAGCTGTATAGTAATGAAGCAGAGATTATCAACGGTTTGGTGCGAATTTGTTTCAAAAACGAGACGAAAGACCCGTTATTTCCGCAGCAATGACATGGGAATTTGCATAGTTTATAAGAGATTGATCACAGCAGTCGTCCCTATGGTTAATTGACTGTCAATGAAAAAACTTTTGAATCGACTTTCACAACAAAGTTTATTTTGCCCGAAAGTTCCATTTCAATTAAATGTAATATATTTACACTGAATAATTCACCTGCGGCGTACAATCGTGGGGAGTGGCACAACGATCCAGATATCTTACAAATCCGATATTAATTTTTAAAGTTTCTCCGTGCTGATATTCGTAAGAAAACATCGTTGATCACGTCATATTAAATAAATACATTTTCATTTATTTATCTAACTACACAAATAGTAAGTTGTCAACACACTATAGACTTTAATATAGGTACTAGTGAACAATTAATTAATTTGTATATTATGTTATGTTTCAACACAAAAATATGTCACGGGACACATATTGGGAAACATAACACTATACATTTTCTAGCCTAGCTATATATGGCCAAACTGAACTTACAACTGTATAAACATTTAAAATACCTACCTGCCTATACACACACGAATAGTTGAAAAATAAGAATATTGATATAATTTTTAATAATACCGTATTGGTGAAATACTAAATTTCGATTGACAAAAATGTTTCGAAAATTAATAACAATTCACGTACCTACCGATGTTCTATAGAAAAATTAATTTGCTGAAAATAATTAATTTTAACGGTTTTCTGACTGTTTTTTAAATACAATTATATAAAAAATATTCCGAAAGTTCGTAACTTTCACCTTAAATTAAATGTATCAATCTTGTTTAAAACAAACATGTTTAGTACCTAACTATTCAACAGAAAATATAGTATTTTTTCAACGAGTCATCAGTTTTATAAAGGTTGGTGTTGAACAAATTAGAAGACATGAATTATAGGCTTAAAAATCTAAATTAAAGAGTTTGATTGAAAATTATGGTAGAATTAATAATTATTTATTTATAATTACTTATTTTGTCTTATTAGTCTTGGAACATACTTTTATTATATTAAAATATATTTCACAAATAATTTCACTTAACCAGTATAATTTAACGAAGTATATTGCATAACTACCTAAGTCTGATGTTATTTAAATGTTTTGTGTAATTTTAATTTAATAGTTGATAATTTCAATAAAAATTGTATGTAAATAAAACATTTTTTGTAACTTATCTTTGATCTAAATGGTCCTTTGATTATACTCTGCAATAAATCCATATAAATAAAATACGATGGATAATATTGGTAACTTGACATTTGGTATTTAAATTCTACTAAACAAAAAATAGATAAGATATTTGAATTTTAAATTATAAAAACAACTTAGCAACAGTTTCTCGAATCATTGTAACAGAAATAATCAACAATAATTAACACCACGAATTACGAAACCTTCTTTAATGGATGTTATGCGTAATTAATGGAATACACTTCTCTAAATTGTCATAATGCTTATAAATACTCAGCACAAATTACGAAAAAATAATAACGAATAAAGGTAGATGAGATGGAGAGACAGCGAGAGTTACCGCAAAATTAATACAATTTTCAAGAGATGGTGTTTACAATAATTCTATTTCCAACATGAAATTAAATAAAAATATTCTGTTTCAGTACTAATAAAAAAATAAATAAATTATAAAATTGGTAAGTAGGTACTGCAAAATTGGAATAAATTATCTTCGATAAACTGGTTACAATTACCGTATGATTAAATGGTATAAAATATAAAGATTAATGAATATCGTAAAAATTTTTATTATTATCACGTTTTAATATTTTTGTAACATTTGAGCACACTTATACAACAAAGCTCCATATCGATAGCTCACCAGTTTAGTATGATCCATGAGTTTTAAATTATACTCATGATAATAAATATTAACTTGTCCGTTTTCAAAATTAAACGCAATTGTATTTGAATATGATATGTTTAGCTTTGGTTTTTAATTAATTTACCCAATCCCCAATCAGACGATATGGTTCGGCAGTGATCGAATAATATTTCAATGTATATACTATATACGTTAAAATAGAAAAAAATGGAACGGTAAATGACAACACGTGTTACCGCAATAAAATTGCATTAAAAAATTATACATCAAATGATTTTCACTATTCGCAGGTTTATAATATATTATAATATATATATATATTGTGTGTGTGTGTGTACGCGAGTAGAGAGTGTAATCTGATTATAGTCGCAAAGGGATGTTAAGGATTATTCGAAACTAATTAGGTTGTATAATATTCTAGTATTTGTGTACGTCATGACGTAAACAAAATTATACCAACTTTTTTTAATGCTGCTGTTTCTATTGAAAACAATAATTTTGGGAAAAAGTCGTTTTTTATTATGCTTATATTTGATTCCCAAAGGTGTACCTATATATTATTCATTGGAACTCGATTTCCACTTCAAAACGCGATTCTTTATGAAAATGAATTCATCTCATTCACGGTCGTCACAAATTATCGGATTTTATTCTGTTTGAAGGCATTGACTCGGGAACATCAAACTCTTTCAAGTTATAAAAAAAAACTACCATGTATATAATGAATTGTTTGCCTAAATCTGAAAGTAAAATTACGTAAAAAGGTTAATTATTTTTAACTTGACTTCTTATTAATCGTATTGTTCGTCGAACAAGATAATATTGTAAGGTTTCGTAGAAATTAAAATATCTTTAAAGTTTGCTATAAGACATCAAACAAACTTTTTATATAATATACGAGTATCTACACCTACTATAATATTTTGTTGTTTAAAACAAATTAAAATTTGTTAATTTAAATCGATCATTATGCGTAGGTAGCTATAATAGCTATATAATAAGGCCAGGGGTGATGAACCCAGTTTGGGTCACGTGTCAAATTTTTTTAATTAAAGTTAAAAAAAAAATTCACGTGCTGGTTATATTTTGATACATAAACTTATTAACAATTTTTTTGTTCTCATGTTCTTAGTGGGTTTTAGAATACTTCACTATAATTTATTAACACCAGTCGTATATTTTGTACTTCTTAAATGTTTTAATTAAATACAAGTAGCATTAAGTTCATCCAACAATGTATTGTTCCTCTGTTTTGATTTGAAATAATTCATTGTGGAAAATAAACTTTCACGTATGTAAATTGACACGTGAATGTTGAGGCGTTTGGAATGACCAACTTTTATCGAAATACAAATAGTATGTCTGGAAGCATTGAATAGGTACCAACCTTTTAAAACTGGTAACTTAAACATTTAGAAATAAAGGAGATTTTTTTTTAGTATATTATTTTTTCTTTACACATTTTTCTAAAAAGAAATGCCAATATTAAACAATGGAGTAAACATATTTTTGAGTGTCATTAAAATTTGGTAAACGTGTCATCTTTGGCACGCGTGACATAGGTACCTACGCCATCTCTGATATTATTTAGATAATATTATCATGATATTTATTACGATAAAACGGAATTTCCGTCTAAACAGCTGTATAGGAAATACTTGTTTATTGACGCGAAAATATGTACTGGATGCATATCAGACACCTTATCATATTATGATGATTATCCTTCGCCACAGATCGTTTGTCAAAAAATAACCAATGCCAATGTCAATAACGTCGTGACCTTTACTATTCCGACACCCTTTGTAGCACATCGATGTCCAAATTGCACGGAAAACTTTGGATGGCGCGAAATACGCCTTTGAATGGAAACATTATTGAATGTGACGATCTAAATCGCGGTAAATACCATAGAGAAGTTATTATTTATCGACTGCGCATCGTCGTGGACGGAGGTGGTTCGGGTTAGCGTTTAAAATAATTTGGGTCCCTCGAATTGAGTGATTTTCTTTAATATCTAATATTAGTCGTACTGGCAATTTATGGATTGATGTCGTTCAATTGATATTCATCAATTCATGATGCACCGCAATTTAACGAATAAATTCGTTTATAATATATACCTTATCGGAATAAAATGATAACATTGAATAAAACTCGGTATGATATAACAATATTATTAATTATTATTATTAATAGTGTCTTTGACTATTGGACGACAAATAGTAAAATTATTGTAATAATTATTTTGTGCAAACAAACGATTGATCCAATATCAAAGCATAATAAAGTATCGTCATAATTTAATAGCGCAGGTACCTCGTACCCGCAAATCAATTAGAGGTTATAGAGTGTTCCTCGAAACGCACTGAATACCGTTTTGAACATATTGGTGCTAAAAATTAAATTTATAGAAAAATTAGCGATATAAATTTTAAATACTACAGTTTTCTATTCGACTATGAGCTTTGATTCATGACTGACATTGTGGACTTGCCTTTTTAAAATAATATCGATTATTATAGTTAATAATATAAAGCCCTATTGAATGTTATAGGTAGTTGCATTAGTTATACGGCAACGTCTACCACCAATAAAGTTTATAAACAAGTACGATCCATGCTAATAATATTATTATGATTATGATGAATTGTGGACATTTTAGTATTGACTTGCGTTAGTTTCTATACATACAATAATACATTATATAACTATGCGTCTATTATTACATATATTTTGGTAGAATAATATCCCAAAAAGTAGTGTTTGCTATATGATAATAATTATTCACAACCGTCATACATTCTTATAAATATGATATACAACAGGTACACCTACGTGTCAAAATTAAAAAGTAATTTTCACGGTAAGTACTAATTATAGGTACCTAATTTATTGTTTTCTTCTGAATAGTTCTGAATAACAGCCGCTGTTCTATTTCCTTGCTTGAATTTCATCGTCTCACCATTATAAAGATACTCCTCAGTTTTCACTGCTCGATCGGTACATATTTGTTAGTCCATTATATTACATTTCACTAACAACATAAATTCCAGCGCAACCGATTACAAAAACCTAAGTATTTTACAAGAAAATAATTAAAAACTCGCAAAAACACACACTACCTAATTATTATACTATAGATGCTACTATTGGATTAACGAACATACACAATAATAAACTGGAGTCAAAGGTAAGTATATCAACATTGGAAATGCTTGGGAATAATATCTCGTTCTGGACCAGAAATCAAAATCGAACAGACGAGACACGAAGTCTGCAACGTAGTAAATGTGCCTACACCGAATGGTTTGTGTTGAAAATATAATATTATATTTCACTTGCATTGTGGTAACGTGTTATCGATATTTTTGAAGGGATAGGACTAAAATGTGCAGCTGTAATGATGTAGGTATAATACCATTATAATATACAACGGTCGAGAATTTCGTTATATTATATTTACGTTTTTATCGCAAATGCTTGTACATACAATATATACATATTGCAATGAAATAGTGTACGTGCCATATGATTAGTTAGTACTTAATATTAAGTGTAATGTGCATACACGTTAGAACACACTAGTTTCAGTCTATGGTATCATTGTGGTATAGGTGTGGTACTTAATATTGGCCATTCGGTTTAAATTAATTCAATATTAGAATAAATAATATTGAAATAGTCCCAAACAACATCGCTCCATTTTATATGTCATTACTAGGATTTGTTTAAGCTGTTCCTAGTATAGTTAAATAGTTAGATTAACACAGTAGCGCAACTATGGTGGGGGGCTTAGCCTCCATCACTGACTACGATTAAGCCCCATCAAAAAAATATCACTTATTGATTTATATAATATAAGTCCTCTATTCCCTATGGGTTATTTGTGATTAATAGTTTTGAGTGGCCTGTAGCCCTCCCCCAAAAATGTTAACCCTAGTTGTACATAATATGGTCTAACCTCTATAAAAATGATAGTCTGATTATTATACCACTCAGTGACGACTTTCGGCCGTAGTTAATTATTGATTATTCCTAGCTTTTAATATTAAATAATATTATGCTTACTAAAGTGCATATTTGTAAGGTGCTAAATTTAGATATTTTGTCATGTAACAATAGTGTTGAGTTCAAAATTGATCTTTTCAACACCACATCAACTCCCAAAGACTAAAATATTTATTTGTTTAATAAATAAATAAATAAAACTAATTAATATGATATAGCCGTTTAACGCCTTGCTTAGTCTTTAATTAATAATTAGTTACATGTGAAGACGATGCGCAGTGTGCTGAACAACGCTCACTATACTCGTAGTTGTGTTATTTTGTTTATTTTATGCATAATATAAATTAGGTGTATAATATGTTATATAAAATACAGATTCATCGGTAACGAATAAGCTTTTATTTTAGGCCGATATTTGCGAAATATGCATATATATTATGTGAATTCAAAATTCACATTGACACGATTACAAATCAACGGATACGATATATTATGTAAATAGCTGACGATAGTCTATGCGATGTACACTTTGATTTTTGTTATTAACTTTGAAAACTTACCATTAACTTTGTATACATCTAAATTTGATGAATACCGCAGCTGTAATAAACGTATACTACATAGTGTCCTACTAAACAATTTTAGTATTAAAAACTGTATCCTGAGTAGGTAAAGGAAACAGCCGGTATGATCACCAAGATGAAAATAATATACGAGTTTCAAAAGATCATTTTCTGTTTGGTTAACAATATTTATGTTTTTTGTATTCCCTTTGACACTAGTTATAACTGAGATGGATATACTTCTATCTTTTCAGCGAACCGAAAAAAAGTATATTGTATGTCAAACGAAACCAAAATGTTCGTGATTGACTTACGTATTTCGAGCGTAACCAACAGTATACGATAAAAGCTGAGAAACGTTTTATCCAAATGAAATGCGTTTATTATTTCAAGCTGCCGTTTGTATTTAATTTATTTTAGGTACTGCAGGAATATTTTTTTTTTGCAACAAGAATATCGGTTTACACGAATAAACATATTAATACACGAATAAATATATTTTTTTAATATTATTTCGTTATTTTATTGATTGTTAGCAATTGCAGATATTATAATATTATAGTATTACATATTATACTACCAACTAATTCATAAGATTGATCAGAAACACATTTGAGAATTGCTCATTTATGCCTATATTATAAGCAATCGCTATGTCTATAATATTTATTTATTTACAAGAAGCATTTAATAATATTGCAATCACGAAGTAGATGCTAAAATATGTATGTATCTATTACACCTTAAAACGTGAGGCTGGGGTTAGTTGTCAAAATGTTAATAAAATATCTGAAACTAGATTGTATTTATATTCGTTATATTATGTACTGTATAGTATACTATAGTGTATAACACAATGAAAATAATAATTTTTTATCTCAAATATAGGCTATGGTTGTATGACGAAATTTGTGACGAATTATATAATACTTACACATCTAAATCGTGGACTAATTTGTATATTTATAATAATATCATTGTATAGTTTATTATTAATTATTATATTATATTATATAGCTGGATGAAACGGTTATAATTCACCACTTATATAAAATACAGATTCACCAATAAGAACAATAGAGAAGACCAATAATATCATATCCATATGGACCGTTTGCAGTTGTCATTTGTATTGTTATTCAGCTCGGGATCACAAACCGGTTGTTCAGGAATTCATTCACCTAACAATCTACACCTACGCGTCCAGTTATACTATGTCAGCCATCTTGCCATTAAGTGCAAATGTCGAAAAATATTCTAAATTTGACAGAAATTTATCGTTGATAACAAAAAGTTAAATTTGTATGTGGTTTATTATTTGATTTACCCGGGACAACTAACCCCTGGATGATGACGTGACAAATGACTTAGAAGCGGGTTGTCACGAGTTCCTACTTTTTTTCAAAACAGTTTTATATAATATTATGTAATCCGACTTAAGATTTGTTTAGATTTTTGTATAGTGTTTTCAAGATAGTATTTTAAATAATATGACAAACTGCAATTGAAAAAAAAATTGTTTTAAATAACAATAAAACATAAGTAAAAACTGTAACGACTAGCCCTGGTCTACACCACTATGAATTGAATGAAGTTTCACAATTTATAAATATATATTCAGCTGTTTAAATTAGAAATCAGTTATGCAATACATAATTCGGTACATAATAGTTAAACTAAAACAAATATTGTATATATTAGGATCAAATGTCTATATGAATAGGATGACAAATTGTGCCACAATAACTAGGTACGTTGAATGATATTCCTACAAAATACGAAATTCTATGTTCTTTACTTAATAATTATTATATTAATTAATTAACCCGAGGTATAACTGCAATATAGGTGGATAATTTATTTATACTAATTTTAGTATATTAATAATTGTGTGCATTTAAAAGAAATAAATTCCTCATATTATAATAGGACAATTTAATTAATTAATAAAAAGTAATATTATTATGATTTGTTTGCATAGTAATATTGGTTATTAAGTATCAACAAACAAACTCCCAAACTGTATTTCTGGAAACAATTCATATAGAAGCTCGAGGAATACCATAATATAAAATTATGTAATGAATAACATATCATTACACAAAACCACACAATTTTTATATTACAATCAATATTGGACTAACCAAGAATAATGCAAGAATCGTTTTAAAATGTAAATTCAGTTTAGCTATAGGTACATTCATATGATAAGGTTTATTGATAACCGTTATGAAATGTTTGGCGACTATTGCAATATGTTTCCTAAAATATAAGCAATGTAGATGATGAAATAGTATCATATTAAAAACAATTTAAACAATTTTAGACAAAATATTATTATATTATGAGTCCCTATTTTAAACCACGATTGAATCAGATTAATATGTAGGTTTAATAGTAGTTATAGACTCATAATCGGTATTCAAATGTTTGGCATTTTATAAATATTTACATACCAAGTTTAAAATTATATGTTCTAAAAAAATATCCGACATGAAAGTGTTATATTTTATATTCTAGTCGAAGTATACAACAATCGTTAGAATCATTTTTTTCTTTTGTAAAGTCGAGCAAAATCAATACAATATATTTAACTTTACCTACTATAGTATCATTTAAAAAAGAATGGTTCTTAATGAATTGTTAAACAATTTCATGTAAGATGGTATTCACAGAATTATTAATCAATTTTTTCTTAAACTTTTGTGAGTGAAAAATATTTTTATTAATTCTTAAAATATTCCACTTGTAATTATTGCTTTTATTTGTTGCAAACGAGTTTTATAACACTTTTATAACAAAAACATAATCAAAACATAGTAATATAGGTATGATAAATCCCTGTTGGTATATATTTTTTCTCAAAAGTACTACGCAGAACAATATTATTATTAGGTAGAAACTAGGTAGGTAAAATCAATATTTTTACTGAAAATCAAAGTTAAGATTTAATTAGCAAAAAACTAAGAGCCACAAATAATTGGACTAAAAAATAAATAATTATAATAATAATATTAATTTTATAATTAAAAAAATATTATTGGTCCGGTTATTTGTTAATAATAATGTCTCAGAGGGAATAAAACTTCAAATTCAGATGCTAGTCACTAAAACTGGTAGGCACCGATGAAACGATAGTAAAAATACTTTTTAAACGTTTTAATATTGTAAACTATAAATATTTATAGTTGTGCTACATCTGGAAAAATAAACCATTACTTACTTTTAATTTCATTATATTTATAATTAAAAAAGAAAAAAATTAAAACTCTATAAGATAACAGTTCAAGAAAAAAAAATACATTTTATTCAAAGAAAATTAAATAATATGTTGCGGTATTTTAATGGTTAATATAAATTTATGCATTTTACAGGTCCTTTTTAATATCATGAATTACAAAATTATAAAAAATAAAAATTCATTACTTTTATGGTTTTATATCATTGTATGTTGTTTATTTTTATGATTTACAAAGTCATATTGCTTTAAGTGTATCATATAAAAAATTATGATATAATCAACTCCCATGCATAAAAAAAACGTGAATTATAAACACTTAAAATAAAATATAATATATTATTAATTATTGTTTTTACTATGTTTTCCTCTTTATTGCAGCGAACTGTATGATTACGCATAAATATGATTTAAACTTAGTTTGCATATATCTTATTAAGTCTTTAATTAATGCAAGTAAAATAATTGCCAATTTACAGTGTAGCTCTATGTTTCTTGTTGTCATTCACATCCTTCGCAGTCCTTGCCCGTGTAAACGTATGCATACATATAAATTACGTTTATCAGTCTATCATTAATCATTACTCAAGTCAAACAAAATATTATATTTGAGCGTCGTCTCGATTAAATACAAAATATGTTATCTCATGATTTAAATATTAATTTGTTTTTAATATTGGCACGTTATAAATTCTTTATACTATCTGCGACCACCATCATTTAGACTTCCAAAATTATATAAATTCAAGTTAAAACTATGTTTAGATGTATTAATAAATGCAGCTTGACTTTATCTGCATTATAAAATACCTCAATATCCAGATTAATAATTCGTATACATATAATCAAATATATATATATATACGTGTATATACAGGTATATGCGTTAATTATATAATGTATATTATTCAAAGGTTAACAAAAATGTATGCTAACTGGCATAATATGATAATACTGTAGATTATCTTTTAAATAATGGTAATCAGAATTTAATGTTTTAAAACAAAAATACAAAAAAATACGGCTAATTTTATTAAACTTCTTTATGAATCATAAAGTTTGATGACTATTTTAATGGGGTAATTAACATTCTAATTTCTGATGAACCTGTAAAGTTTAAGAGAATAGAATAAATTAAGTGAAGATTGCAATAATAATTAGTATATTCAAAAATAACTTATGAAAACTTTTTGAATAATATTGATTTTGTAAGTATAGACCAATAGTCATTAACCATCAACATCCACGTACCTTATATACTTGTTCCAGTTAACAATAAATTATAAGCTTTCAGTTTACACTTTACATTAGTTTTAGCAAATAGAACAGAAAGTAGTTACTTATCTTACTTGATATTAATAAATTCTTATAATATGAGTCGACCTTTGTAATAATAATATGTCATTATATACCACTTTTTTACTAACAGCAATTTGTCTCCAGGACATAGGTGATGTTTTAGATTAAGATTTTTTTAATACTTACAGTGCAGGAAATTCTGATTACAGTCAGACAATTTGGTCCACATCTGAGAAAAATAAAACACATTAGATTCTTCATACGAGAAACATGACAATAACAAAGTAAATTACTTGGATTTTAAAATATAAAACTTCGCAGCCATTAAACACATTTTACTGCGAACTTTTAAACAAAGAAATAATCCACTTTGCTATTTATAATAATTGACAAATATTATAAAAACAAGGATTGACTTACTCTATTAGAAAAATAAATGTTTTACGCTGTGACTTAAGTATAAAAATTTATCTTAAAATTCAGATAAGGTATTAGGCAATATATAGGTGAAATCAAAATAAAACATAGTCAAAAACAACGAACACTCAAATAGTTGGGTAGTGTATGTAAAGAATCGACCAACATACACAGCAAAATTCTTATCCAAAATATATGGCTTAATGCTTTCAGTGTTAAGTATACAATACAATTTTTTATTTATTTATTTTTATGAATTTACGCTATTTAACATTTTTTAAATATATTATAAGATATATAATATACATATATACAATATGACGGATTAATTAAATAATATAATAGCATAATCAATCACAAACAAAAATTCATATGGTCTTGGTAGGAGTGGTTAATTATTATTGGCTATTGTGATCAATGTAGCTATTAGTGAATTTTTCGCAAAATTTGTTCTACGCATTGGTGGATAAAAATAACCCTATAACCTAGTATTATCTGGAACACGAATACAGAGTCATTCTAGCAAATGGAGAGCGTCAATGTATCTCCCTTTTAATACTTTCTTAGTAAAGTTAACACAAGATTTATTACGCGTTCTGATAGTGGTTCGAGCCCAAATATTTCGTTAATCGTGCGGTGGATGAGCCATATTAGGACAGTGACCAACAGACCAACAAAGCCGGGTAAATGATTCTAAACTTTATCAAGTCATAGCATATACTTTTTGGATAAAGGGACCTGATAATAAAGCAGTTTTCAAGTATAAACACCTAACTGAGGCATTATATAACGAAAGAAGACATTTTAGAAAGTTACAACATTGGCAGTTACGCCTATATAGTGAAACCGATTTCTCGCCGTACATCCAATATAATCGAAATGTGGTCGGAAATCGGATGAAGAGACGTAAAGGAAGCATAAATCAATTATTTTATCCACTTGTGAAAGGAACGTCAAAAATGTTTAGAGGTTAGGACGGTTAGGTATGGTTATTCACATGTGAGAAATTATTACTAAAAATATATAGGTTAATTATACAACTCATGCTGTTTTTCAAGTAATTAAATAATAAATAAATAATTTCGAACAATATTATTTGTATTTCTTTTCAATATAACGTTTTATTTGTATAAATTACATTCATTGGCTAAGATTTTGACAATCATGATGTGTTTCCGATTTATGAACACTTAATAACATCTCAATAACTGTTGAACTTACCTATCATGAATTGATAGAACCATTAAAGAACTACAGTTATTTAAGAAGGTGGACAATAACCAATATAACAATCAATATTGGAGTAAATTAATATTTTCTATTAGTGATTAATTTGTTATATATTCTCTACGAATAGTATACTATAGTATACCATGGACGGTTTTCCGAAAACTGTTGATTATTGCATTTAAAATTAGTGTTTGTCACGCCATATATAGTCACGCGGAATATCAAACAAATACGAACACTGGTACTCGCTCTGGCGTATATGTAATCAACGACGAGCAGAACTTTCGCGTTCTGTTGGAAATATCCGCCAAGCGGCGTCAATGGTACGAAATTAGTAGACTGGAATATAATATAATTTTCATAATATTTTTATAATAATATTATTTTATCACGTCAACTGTGCAAAAGCATTATAAAAATAATATTATTGGCGTTTCGTGTTTTTAAGAAGTATACGGCTTATGCGAGTATCATCGATTTTTAAATAGTGACGATGTATCGTGATAATGTGATATACCTACATCGTCTGATTGTCGACAAATCGTCCTAATTTTTTTTTTTTTTAAACTACTTATATAATAAACATAATATATTACGCGAGCCATACATGTCTCACCCCTTCTCATATTTTCAACCAACGGTTAACCTGCCATCAATGTGATGTAAGTACCATTGACGATTGAACATCTCACACTCCATTGCCACATAGACAATGAAGAACGACACGTCGTTCTAAGCCACCCCATCAAAATGGAAGAAGCTAACACTGATGATAACACTGATGTTATTTATAATTTCTACAACACTACCGTCAGACTTATAAACCTATTATAAATAAACATTCTGTATGTAAATATGTATAATATATTATTATACTTATAAAATCGTATTCACTAGGTCTTACCTATTATACGGCTATACGTAAAAGATATTAATAATAATATGTACTTTGTTCCGATTTCCAAGTTTATTTTTCTCATTCAATTTATTGGTATAGTTTGACAGTTATATAGGTACGTACGTAGTCTTCTCTACTTCGGTACGCTCGATATGACCGCCGCCGCCTTGATCGACTGCAGCGATCTGATCGCATTTCTTGCCCTACTTTACGAATAAAATATATTATAATGTAATATGTAAATAATTTATTATTATTATACTACAGCTGCGGTATACCGACTGATACCACTGCCGTTTTTGTTCTCAGGAGTGTTTGGCCACTGGATTTCGCTTCAGCGTTACCCACGACGACCCACCGTTCGGGCAGAGCGAGCCACACGATGGGTGCGGCAAGTCAACGAGCGACGAAACGCTACTGCAACAGCAACAGCAGCCGGACGGGAATTGTTCCGAAAAGCCGGTCACGTGCGACTACCTGTCGCCGTACGCGTTTACGGCCAGAAACTCGTTGGGATCCACCTCAGGTTAGTGCGCAGGCGCGTTGGCGGTTATGTCGCGGTGCACGTGCCAAACGCCACTGTGCACCAGTGGCGGACTTTCGCGGTCGGGTCTGCAGGCTATAGACCTACGAACTAATGGAAAACGCTTTCCACTCCACCCTATCACCGATAATATTATGCTTGGTGACTAAGTAAACGACAGAGAAAAAACACGACAAAGTAGTCATGGATGCATTACTACACTTTTTTTTCTTTTTCATTTCCATTAACAAGCGGGAAGATTCGGAAAATGTTTCGTGGTAAATGAACATCAATCATGTTTAAAATATTATCATATTTAATTCGAGTACTTGTTTTGTAATATGTATACACAATTATGATCGTGTGGGCAAACCATAGTAATATATTTAATTTCATTATTTGCCCAAACGAGTTGCAATGTTACAAATTCAAATTATAGATTATGCGAAATAAAGTTGCAGGCGCGTCATAATTATGTTCATTTTTCAACATCTTATATTAATCAGTGAACTTCCTATAGTAATATTAGAATAGCAATAATCACTAAAATATTTATTTTATTTTAGTGCATTTTTTATTTTGGCCACAAAGTAGGTTCACGCCGTCTTTGACTACTTTGTCTCTTTTCTCTTGTACTTTATATCACCCCATGGTTTTTCTCTATAAGCGCTGTCCAATAGTATATTTTAGATATGGTATACTATGGTCCTGTTCTATATGCTATCTATAGATAATATTATGTTATACATATATGGATAGGGTCATCCTATTAGGGTATCCCTATATATACCACCAGGTACCAATGATATTCACATGATAGTATAACTAAGTTACCGGAGAGTCTACTAGTTGCCATAGTGGTTAATGTAGTTATGGGTGCGGTTTATAGTAAAGAAAACATTTTTAAAATCCGCTAACTGCCAAATTTTAAATTAAATGAATCTAATTTTTATTTATTATTATTATTATTATTGTAATAACCTTAATAATATATGTCATGTTGTGTTTCAAAGTTATTACCAATTTTATATTATTATTAATTAATAATATAATCATTGGGCGGAGCACCACAACCGTAATAATTGCACGTAACCGTTTTAGTAACTAGTGCCTAGACAGTATCTATGTTTTTTGATTACACTTGAATGCATAATATGTTACATACATGTAATATGTTTATATTAGGCCACCCCGTGTTGCCGCAGCAAGTCTCTCGTATTAACCGCTGCAAAATCATATTTTTGTGCCGCAAAATATTTCAAATTAATTCGCATGAATCTCGAACAATTTTGTAAATGCATCCCTATACTTGCCATCCAACTATGTCCGGCGTGGAGTGCAATAAATCATAATAAATTCGCGAGTTTGATATTATTATAATAACGTATAAAACAGTATACGCATATGATAAAATTATTATTAAAGGGATAAATTTAAAATATAAATACACCCTCATTAGTAATCGAACATTAGCTTTAGGATAACTGCTCCTGTATTATAATATATTATTATCAACTTGATTATTCGACTTATTTTTTCACGTGGAAAATGTAGTCACGTCCGTGTAGTCTAAACTTATATTATATCATTGAATATAATATATTGTACTTATTAATTATCTAATGATATTTGTAATAACTAATAATTAATAATGATTCAATCACACGCTGTTGCTGTGATAAAATATAATTTTAACTTAACGTTTTAACAAAGTAATTGTACGTATGATATATTGTTATAGTTAGTAAGTAGTAAAATTATAAACCTAGTATAATAAATAATAATCGTATTTGGCGAGATAGGTACTAATACTATTAAATGAAATTTGAATTTTTTTATAAAATTATGTTACATAATGAATGAAAATTAATATGAATAATCATTATTATATCGTTAAATTGGATTTTTTTTTAATGAATGAATGAATTAAAAGTGGTAGGTACATTCAATTTATAAACTGTTAAGGTAATGCATTATTTTCCAACTCAACAAATTTATAATATTTTTTATGTATATACCTAGTGTCCATATTATAAAATACCATAATACACTATTATACACACATCTTAACAAAATATTAAATTAAAAATATAACTCCGGCTACTGTTCGTTATATCTACAATATATCGATTTCGTAGTCTTACATTTAAACAAATGATAGAAACCAACCATAATAGTTATATTTATATTATAACCGTCTTTGCATATTCAATGAATTATCAAAACTAAATTGTTATTATTTTGTTACACAATTTATTTAATATCAAAATATGAATTTAAAATAAGAAATATCAAGTTTTCATTTTTTGAAAACAATATTGTTAACACTTATAATAAACACAATATAATTTATAAAAATTAATGTATGGCTCAGCGCAGCACATTAGCTAAAATAAATCACGCATCGTGATTGAGAGTAAGCTGCCACTGGTTCCCGGATGGGTGACCAGTGACTACCTGCAGGTTCCATAGTGGCAAAAACCTTGCCAAACATACATGTGTTGCCAACCAACCGTACCAACCATACCAACCGTAACCATATTGAAAGCCCATAGTTTCAAGGCTTTGAACAATAAAAAAAAATTGTTAACAATGAAATCAATAAATGTAATTTGAATGCATGTAACCTAACTTAATCACATCAGCCATGATTACACTTTTTATATCTAGTCAGTAATGTCGTATTTTTAATTATTTTTTGGTTTTTATTTTGACAGGCAAGTTTTTAAACACAATAGCATCGAATTTATATTTTTTTTCGAAAACACCCGTGTCTAACTCGTGAATTTACGATGTCGACATAATATAACTTACAGTTTCAAAGATGCCACACCGAATATCTAACCATCGGTATTTATCTGTCCTACTCAAAATACTCAAAAAAGGTCACATTTTCACCCTCGTGACGTTCACTATCCCTCTTACACGATATACCTACATGGTTCTCACTATCATCGATGTCGAAATTAATCCTAAAGCTTATAAATTATTTTGCCCAATTTTGTAAAATAATGAAAATATGCACAATATAAAATACTTATAATAATTATACCGACTATATTTATTTATATATTATTAATATACGAAGCATAACTCCATTTACAATATGTGTACAAATAAGACAGTCATACAAAATATTTTGATAAATTTAAATAAGAATATAAATAATAATTATTAATTATGTATAAATTATGTATAGTACAAATAAGATGTTTCAACATGAATAAGTAAATTATATAATAATTGTATGTAACAAGAAAAAAAAGAAAAACAATAAAATATAAAAACAAGATACAAAAATTACAATATTATTATTAATAATACAAATTCACAATAATCCCAATCGGTAATATTATATTATAATATGATTAAGCTAATTTAAACAAAAAACGTGTTTTTAATATCATTTATGTTACAAGAAAATTATAAGTCTAATAATGCATAACATTACCATTTGACATGAGTTTATTTGTAGGTGAATCTAGTAAATAATTGGTTTTTATGTTTTTTAAGAAAAATAAGTGATTGTTTCTAGTTTTAGCAATATTAATTTTAAAATTAAGGGTTTCTAGTATATATATATCTATTTCATTATTAAAGTACATATTAGTAGGTAGATAAATGTATGTATTTAAATTTCAACAAACCATTGCGAGTTTTACCCGAATTGTACATATACCTACTTAACGCTTCAACGATATATTGTTTTTTCTCAAATATAGACTGCAAACATAATTGTGCCTATTATAATCTTTATATTATATATTATATAAATTGTATAAATAAGTAATGTGCCATTTGTTTGTTTGTCAAAATCATAAACTTATGAACACAATTCTTACAATGATTACATTTATGTTTCGATTATTAATTTCGGAAACGCATACAGACGAATACCAATCGAAACGATTTTGGATTTACGTTGGGCTTAACCATTTGTTGAATCTGTCTCCAGTTTTTTTTTTGAGATTATGTCAAATAAAAAACGATAAAAACATAGATTAATTTTAAATCGGGTGAAGTCGAGTAATCAGTTAGTATAAAATATTTATATGTACTACGTTACTATGTTTAATAGTATTACAGACTAGAGTAGTATTGAATAATACTTCTGCTGAATTTTGATTTGCATAATTGCATATAGCTTAACAAAGAAAATAAAATAAAAAGGTTAAATTTTGAAATTAAACTTTTAAATTTTGATATTTTGTATACCATTATACCAAATAAGCGAAAACGTTAGAAAATATGGAGTAATATTATAATTTTTCCGTGTGATTTCAATTTCTAACATATTATGCTAATACATAATGTTGTATACATTTAAAGGGTGCGCAATAATTCAAGTGTTAAGAATGTAAATTTCGTCGATTTTAAAATAAAATAAATAATTTAAAAATATGTATGTTCGTGTATAAAAATGCAAATCATGATTAGATTAGGTAAAAAAAAAGTTATTTAAATAATGTTGTGGATACTTTTAAAATTATTTTGAGTTAAGAGTAAATTTTATTTTTACTATTTCTTATACTTAGTAGAACTGTTTTTATATGTAAGTATAACGAATACGTTGTAATAGTATTAGTATACACGAATATATTATGTACACGACGCTACAACAACGTTTCGTATGACATATATTTTGTTTCTAAGCTCAATCAAACAAATACGTACGTAAAATTTATAATTTTTCGAAAATACGTCTAGCTTTTTACGTCGTGATAACAATTATTAAGAGGCCAAGTCAAATTATCAGCATGCAGAGTTGATAATTCTACTATAAGTTGAGAATGAGTATAGTAATAGTAGTATAGTAGGAACCGCAGTGGCGTAGCCACGATTATGTAATTTGTGGGGGTTAAATATAAATAAATCCAAGTTTTTTACAGTTTTCGTATATAAATAATACATTTAGTATAGGAAAAAATGTCAATGGTTGGGAGGGGGGGGGTGTTACATCCCCAAACTCCCCTGGCTACTCCCCTGGTCTAGATGTCCATCGCTATTCACCCGGACTTCTATTTATTGGAAGATATTCTCATAATACTACGGAACTACGTCTGGTCAACACTGTATACAAATATAAACTACTTAGTGCGGTAAACACGTCGACAAATGACGATTTTTTTAATATTCACCAGACTCTGTGACTTTGTGGACAAAATATGCAACAAATTTAAAAATAAATTAGAATTAAAAATCAAAACAACATTAATTGCAGTATTCATGAAACATTGAAACCCTTGAAGAGTCTATCGAACAAGAAATATTTTCAAATACAAACGCACCGTTTTGATAGGTACTGATGAATACTTGATACTTGATGAACATGATAAAATATTATATTTGATGTTATAAAAAATTCCAAAAAATTATATAGCTTATCCAGCATCCGTTCATAATGTATTTTACACGTCAGTTGTTTATTTTTTAATTAATCCAATTTCGTTCTTTCGAGAACTTGTTTACATAATGTATAAAATATAAATAGATTATAATATGTATGTTTAATTATTAATATAGTAATATACTTATGTAACCTTAAACGCATATAAAAAAAAAATTTAAAATTAAAATGTATATTTTAAGTGTCACTTTTTTATGCAATTAAATTAAAATAAAACTAATTTAAAACTTATAGTTTAAAAAACTATGTCAACAAACTATATTATTTGAACATCGCACTCGACTATACAAACTTTTTGTAGCATTTTATTATATTTGGGTTTATTTTTACAAGCGTAATTTATATTATTAAGTTAGAAAACACTAACATTTCCATATTATAAGGTAGGTATTTAGTGCAAGATAATTTAAATATTATTATCATTACATCATAAACAATGTAAACTAGGTGCAACTATTGATGGGGCCTTTAATCAAAGGCCCATAGATTCAAATTAGGTTAGGTCAAAGACCCTAATTCGAATTAGGTATTAACCACTCCAAATATATATTTTGGATATTAAATGACGAAAAATGTATTCTTCTATGATACATACAACTGGTCAAGAAAGAGTACGTATGTATACTATATTGGGTCGAGACTGTTTCTCGAACCCGGAAAACGCATAGATCTATGCATCTATGATCTATGCATAGATTTGTGATATCATTTATTATTTAAAGAGTGTAACTGTTCGCGCCACGTGAAGTATTTCTCATGATGAGTTTTTATATTTAAATCTAACAATGTATGTGTGTGTTATTACTATGGGCCGTCGGAAAAATATTTGTTTGCATAATATGATGAGATTCCGTACAGTCAGACGGTGCTATCGTGCGAGTCGATCGTCCCGAATAAACGCTGCACCGAGCTGTTTGACGTCGGGAGGCGTACAACAGGTGTCTAGGAGTGCTACCGACCTCCCGCCAACCGTATCGGCCGGATCTAAGTAATACGTAGAGCGCTAGTCCGACCGGTTCGGTCATAAGGGACACCGGTCGCAATAATGTACAGTTACAAAATCGCTCAAACGAATCGTCTTGATGACCCGCTTATTATGCGATAACAAATAAATATTATGCCATGATGATCGATTACACTAGTAATGATCTCTAACTCTAAGGTTTGGGTGTGCTAAGGCTGCACGTATGTACAGGACTATACCACATACCACGTAACCAGTCAACGGAGGGACTATGCATCAACGGAAGCCAGAGATAAATCATTAAGATAGGCGACATCACTTGCAATCATAGAACGGATGGCTGTGGGTGTGGCAATTAACACCGCTACCGGTCAGCGCCCGGTGACATCCTTCGACCATGGTGCCACCAAGTCACGCTGGTCACAGACCCGTCCTTACAGGTACTGGCCACCACCCGGCGTCGGTGCCGTGTTCTGTTCCTGATTCAGCTGGCGCCCGACCGGCGGGCGCCCTTCGTTTTGCCACAGAACACGGGACCGGCCGCATCACGTACGGACCTACGACAACAGAAACACTGTAGGCGTGGCTTCAAGAGCAGCGGCAACCAATGCCGCGGGCAATCAGAGTTATCGCCGCCGTGCGACCACGCGCAATAACCAATCACAGACAATCATATTACACAGCGCCGCTGCGGGCGAGACCAGGCTTATAAATACGACTGCGGAGCACAAAATCATTTCAGTATTCTACACAGCTATTCTGTAGCAAGACCCACCCAGGGCAGACTTGCGCAGTTTAGATTTCTTTCTTACACATCTACACCGTAGCAAGACCCACCCGGGCAGACTTTGCACGGCTTAGATGTTCCTATCCAACTACACCGTAGCAAGACCCACCCGGGCAGACTTGCACAGTTTAGATCCTTCCTTAAAAATACAATCCACTCAATAATCAATTCCTCGCCGGAAAAATAACTAAAAAAAACAACATTTGTAAAATCGGACATTTTAAAAATTCAATTAGAATTTTTTTTTAAACCATTGAAATTATGGGAGCACGAGTCACCGCCATTTCATAAAATAGCACCGGAAGTCTGATACACAAACTTTTTTTCTAGCTCCACATGCAGTATATTATTTTTGACAGCGTAACTTCGCACAAGGTATATTTTTAAAATTATAAGAATAATTAAGCAACAAAAAATTGCATCCATGTACTCATATAATACATAGATCAATTAATAATAATACATAATATAAAACGTTTTAAAAATATATTCTTAAGTAAAACTGCTGAAAAATAAAGTTGTATCAAAAAATATTAAATAATATAAACATTTTACATATTCATACCTGTCAAATTAATTTTCATTTTGTATTTCTATTTTTTTATTTATAAATTCAAAATTAATTTTTTGTTCATGTCTATTAATTATCCTATACATTAATTTTCTTTAAGGGGGCTCCAGTCGGTCATGTCTTAAGGAAATTTATATAGGCAATTTAACATGATATCATTAAAATCACTTTTAAGTGTGTGCAAAGTAGATTAGTGTGTAAGTTTGATCTGTAATCGTTTTAGGTCAATATTTCCTAGAAATGTCCTGAATTAATATAACAGTAGGCAGTTTTAATATTCCAATTATTGTTAGTGTCATGATGAATAATATAAATAAAAAAATATCATATTTTTATTCTTGGATATCACAGCTGAAAAAATAAATATTTAAAATCGCCTGTGGCAAAACCTAGTAAACTTGTTAATCAATCATAATCTGTTTTCAAAAATAAAGTCCGTCAAACCAAATTCCTCCAGTTTTGTCTAGCTTATTTGTCAAAAAGTCACTTTTTTTTCATCGATTGGAGCCGCCTTAACAGAATAATTCATTCCAATGTAAGAATCCGTCTGCACAGATAATACATTTTTTATAAAAATGCAATATTGTCGCAGTACGTCGCAGTATAGTTGAAATAAACAAATCACCAAATTTAACTCTAAAAGATTCACAATTATTTGTCGTCCTCTCCAGTGTTGCTTCTTTTTTAACCCGAACTCTGGCTGGAAATGTTGTATGAGTAGCTTTCTATATATTATGTATAATCTAAATAATTCACAATAGGCTTCGTAAATCCTGAATCAGTAGGTTGATCTTATTGTATAACGTTTGAAAATCACACATTAAATCTAAATTTGAATTACACCAAAATATAATAGTATGATCTAATGGGTCATTTGCTAATATAAAACATTCATCCTTCACTGTTTTCGGGATTGTATATTTTATGTACCTATTCATGTACTTCAGACAGTGATTTTAGAAGCTTCGGTAAACTTTGGCACAATATTTTAATATTTTGTAAAACTAATCAGTGATCACTGTCGATTCGTTGAGTCACAAAACACGAAAAATTGCAGAACTGAACACACGTAGACGTAGAAAATTAACCAGTACAAAATAATGATATTAGACATGGCTTTACAGACATTATAATAGTTTAATTTCAAAATGGTTTTACATATTGATATAGTGATATCAATATATCATTAATAGGTTTATTGATAAATGTGGAGCTCCAGTGTTTTAGATATTTCAAATAATTGTATGCCATGTGGACTTTTGGTGTTAAAAATATTTTCATGATTTGGAGCTATGTACATTTTTTTGACTGAAATGCGGTGCATGCAGAGTTTCGGATTCACAAACAATTTTTATTCATGCGGAGCTACGATGCGTCTGAAATTATACATAATTGTTTACACTGATTTCTTTTTTTAAATTGTCTTAAATGTTTTATTTCTAATGAACGTGTATATACTACATACATAATAATATTGTTTATTACTTTTACCACCCCCTCCCCCCTCTGATATAAAACTCTGGATACGCCCCTACTAAAATATGTGTAAACTTGTTATAGGTACTTTTATGTTCATTGAAATCAATAAGTATACTATTGTATAGGTTACATTGTGACGTGTCACGTACAGCAGTGAAAATATCTAAAAGGAGTGCTATATTCATTGAATTATTAACACCGAAATCGATTGACAGATAGTACTACAAAACGTTTTATTTCATTTCTGCACTAAAATATGTAATCTAGCTCTCTGTTTTCGAAAATCTGTCGCAGCTATAATATAATATTGGGCTGAGGTTTTCGGCGTGCAAATATAAACGGCTACAGTAGCAAATATGTGTACAATATAGTAATTTTTTTTTGGCATAGCGATGAGAGTATATAGTAACCGTATTATATTATATTGCGCTCTTTTAGTCATCAGACGACAAAATCCCATCACGGAGTGAATTGCGTCACAGATTTTAGTACCTACATGATAGTGATGAAAGGGGGCAGGGGGGGGATAAGAGTTCCCGAATAAAAACATAAAAACAATGCGACATAAAAACAATCGTCCCGTTTGCCGATAAGATTATATTATAGCTCTGGAGGGATTCCGGAAACACTGTAAAGTAGTTTACGAGAGAATGCATTGTGGATACTGAAAAGTGTTCCCGAGGGATATCCGCGTGCGTACATATATATACGCGAGTGCGCGGACATTTCTAGACAAACCGCCGCGGAGGGTGTCTGCGCAAAGGCCGTTATTTTGTTATATCGTCGGTCGGTCGGTGGTAATATTATATTATACGCGGCCAGTGGCGAACATGACATTTTTCAGAGACTAGCCTGATATTACCACCCACACTGAACCCAATACGCCCGACCCGCCATCCCAAAACCAGATAAAGAAATGACGTACTTTATGCATATTTTAAACTACCCGACGTAGTGAATACCTACTAAAATACTATAATATGTGTTATCATACTATAAATGAATACCCATCGCAGGCCGTAACCCACCTGCCCGCCTGTGCTCCTCGTAAAACTCGGAGGCGTTTGCCTGTCGAAGTGTCGCCCCCCCCCTCCCCCCGTCTTTCTCTGCGTCTTTTCGAACTGAACGCATGTGTACCTATATATAACGCGTGTATACCGTAAATTTTAGTATAGATATAGACTTTTCCGTCGTCTAGTCCTTTCATCCCTGGTGCTTTTGGATTTTCCAGATTACACGCGGAGAAGACGGCCGATCACGTTGAAAATCGTCCCGAGACTGAGCCTCCCGTGCAGGAGCACTTCGGCGCCGACCACCACGGACGCGGACTGGCCTTTCACGAGGTAATAACCAACCCTGTCTATATATTATTATCTATGTAATGCCTATACTATATCTACCTACCTGGCTTGGTACCTGATAAGAAGCGAAAACCCATATTATATAATGTTTGATGTATTTTTCTTTCGCCGTTTTTCATTAGCATAATATAATAATATGACATTATATTATGGTGTGCACGTGGTACTAACGCTCGCGCGTGACCATGAATATTATAGGCCAGCATAATATTATTATATACGGCATAATATGGGCACACCGCGACAGTTCGATATCGGCAGCAGCTCAACGTCTATTTTATGACTGTTATTTCAACTAATGGCGTTTAAACGGACGAACGAACGTCCATGGACGTTAATCTGTGCAAACCGATTAAGACTATACATAATATTGTGTGCGCATAGGTTGGAGGAGGTGCCCGTACACTAAATATTAGTGAAACGTAATGGTAAAATAATTTTAGACTCGAAATTATGTATTCGGAGACCGTGATATGCCATAATACATCGGCGGTGGTATAATATACTGTACCTATTATACATAAATATATATATATATATATATTGTATTACTATATAATATTGTGTTAGTAATAGTGTGTGTAGAAAATTATTTGTAATAGCGATATGCACTCCGGTTACAACCAATAATAATATTATATTCGTAGGTGGTTGTAACAATTTGTTGATATTTTCGTCGAGAATATTATACATATTATAGTGTTCAACGTCTAAAATAAATTTAATTTCAATGAAATAACGATATTTATTGGTGTTAATTTTTATTATATAGGTACACGTTTTTGAAAAACTGAATGTTATTTTGAATTTATGTTCGAAATTGTTTTCAAATTAAAATTTTTTTTTATTGTATTTTTGTGTAAAAGATTTTGCGAATTTTCCAACGAAAACAAAAACTTCAAGTTCTTCAGTTTTTGAGAACTTTTATAGAATTTGCATACCAACGACAGTGCACATTTCATATTAAACACAATTTTATACAATACAAGTAGACAAAGTGATGTCGCCGACTTAAACTTTATGTCCGGAATTCGAGCCATATTACTTTGTCAGTGATATTCGACCCGTAGTGGCACCATAAAACTATATTGCCGTTTATTACTAATTCGGTTCTCTTGAAGTCTGTGTACACTGCTGGGCACAAGCGTCAGATTAAAAACGATTGCCTGAAACGTGCACACAACGCTGCAGGTTAGGTTTAGACTTTGTAGTTAACGCAAAAAACAATGAAATAAAAAAAAATGTACTGCTCTGGACAGGTGTCTAGTGTACCTGGTCATTGTATGGGTCGCCGTAGTAAATGGATGTGTTAAATTTGAACCCTGTAACAAATAATTGAATACAATCAATAGGATAATTTTGAGCCGAGACAGACCGTCAGCCTATAGTGTAATATATTTCTATAATGTTATTTTATTATATATTATTTACATTTATTTTATATTAGTAGTTAATTTTTCTATTAGTAAATAGTAATACCTACTATTGTATGCTGAACTAATTTTTGGGCATCAACACAAACTAATTAAAAATACAATATTACGTAACCTCACGTCGCTTTGATCAGAATCTAAACCTGCAAAATGTTATTACGATTTATTTTTATCCGTTCCTATTAAACTAAAAAGTTAATTGATAGAATCCATTCTAATGACAATAATTGATATTTGAATTACGATTTCCACGTTATGGTAACCATATATATATTATCAGCCGATAATAGTATATTATTATACTATAGGTACTCAAGCGAGAAAAATTCTAAGAATTTACGTCAAAGACCTATTTCGATAATATGCGCATTATGTAATGTGGCTTTACATAATAATATGTCTTAACAATATTATTTGCATCGGTAAGGATACAATAAATTATACTCAAGAGTTCTACACTATACCACGGAATAAGTTGAATAGATTTCCATTAGGCAAATAAAATATTTTCACAAACTTTACACTGTATACTTAAGTAGGTACCCATTTAATAGCCAATTATTTTAATACGTATCAATTTCGTTGAATGAGTATTGACGGGAGGGAGTCGTTGGGACTGATGATTTTGAGCCATGTAAAATATTTTCGTAACTATACGTTAATAAAAATAGTTAAAAAAAATAATTAAAGTTGTAAGTAAGTCATTACCCGAAAATGAATGATCAGCTCTAGAAGGATCAAAAGAAATTTTAAAAATTGGTAACCACTTTTCTCGTTTTAATGAGTACTGGATACATCACATCATATTGTTAGGTATTTACTCATTGTCAATAATCGGTATTAATTGCCCTAAAAATATCATTTTTAATAATCAGTAACTGATTTTTACCGGTATAAAACCGATTTTCACAACATTGTGTACATTGCATATTATTTACTCACTTTATTTGATTTTCGTTATCTTGGTGTGATTTTGACATGCTCTTTTCTTTTTGTTATTTAGGTTTAATTAGGTAACACGTACATCAAGTAGGTACCTACTATGTAAGGTCCATTATTGATACTGTAAAATATAATGTAATACTTAATATTTTACAATATTTAAATGTTAATAGCCTTTAGTTAAGATTCAATACATACCAATACTGAACCATTGGTTTAATATTTACAAAAGATAAGTGTCGTACAACTGCCATGAACATGCCGTGAACGCATGATCATAATATCTTATGTAAAAATCGGTTACCGTACGCAGCGACAGCTAACTCGGATACTATAATATACGGAATGCCAGTATTATGTTTATATTTGATTGCTTAAATTTTTGTTTATGCCTGATAAACACAATGAATAAATATAACTCTATGTCACTAACCTAAAATTATATAAGTACACTAAAACAATTAAATGAAAATTATATGCAAAGTTTAGTTAAATTTTATTTTATAATTTTCCAAACTTATTTTTTCAAACTTAAAACGTAATCTAATGAAACGCCACCTAAATAAATGAGAATTTTTTTCCTAAAATTATGTCACAATATTATTTACTAGCAAGATTCAGTTTTATGTTGCGAATAAGTCGAATATTATGGCCATGTTATGCCTATGAAGCCAGTGATCTTTATTATTGATATGAAATTTGATAGCCGTTAGTAGTGATGTGCCTCTAGGAATATTCCCCAAGGAATGTTCCCGGGAACAGGGAACAGCCTCTCGAGAAATATCCTTAAATAAAAAAAAAAAATTGAGTGGGAAAACCTATTTAAATACAAAGTAGTAATTTGGATACTTTATTAATTGTTTTCTATTTTTGATCATAAGTTCATAATATTGTTATTTTAAAAGTATATTAATTAAGATTTAAGAGTACTGTTTCTTTTTCATTTTATTAATAATGATACTGAAGTACCTAATGTTATATAGAAATATATATTGTTCATTACATGTATAAGTAAAAGTTATTCAGTATTTCAGTATGTTTATTTTTTAACATAAAATTTGGATAGTTAATTTTGTGATCATTGTAAAAATTTTAATTAAAAAATGAAATTATAGTTACTTAGTAACATTTTTTTAAATAATAAAAATCTAAACTGAAATAATATCAGTAAAGAACTGTAATTTGGATCATTTACAGCCATAAGTTTAATTTAAAACTGAAAATTATGATCAATATTTAAAAACTTATTATAGTCCCGGGAATTTGCCCATCACTAGGCGTTAGTTAACAACCGTATAAGAGGTATAATAGGTAAAGTATTATTTTATCAAGGTATATAATGTAATTATGTATCGAGTAAGGTCATGGTAATTTTCTCTTGAAATAAAAAAGTGTCAAATAACTGATATGTATCAATAATAATAGAAGAAAAAATTATTGTAATACAATTGAGAATAAAAAATTCTAGTCATTTTAGGTGGTAGTGGTGATAGTGACACTCAACTACCTACCTCTATAAAATATACGACTGTGTTTCCCACGGAAAAAATAGTGATAAAAAAAAAGGATTATAGCTGCTGTTTGCTTTAATATCGCAAAACAACACTAATCTGTACGCTTCCATATACTGACCGTTATTTAAAAAAAAATTTTTTTAGTGTATTTTCAAGGTATTGAAGGCTGATTTAATTTTAGTCTGCTGCATGACGTGGGAAAAAACAATTAAAACCACATGATAAAAATTATGCAACTTAATTACTTATTGCATTAAATTAAACGAGTCTAGTTTATTACATTATATCCATTTTGGATAGTTATTTAAAAAATAATTTTTAATTAATATATCGCATGCATATTACCATTATTAAAAATAATAATAATAACAATAAAAATAAAAATGTTGTGTGAGCAGAAAGATATATTACAGTGTTGTATGTTATTTTCATATATTTTGTGGAGGGTATTTTATTGTTCATATGAACTCGGTTAGTTAAAATATTGTTAAATCGGAAAAGAAAATGAAATTAATTATTTATGTAAATGTTGTTATAGACTGACATACAAAGTGTATTTTCTGTTTTTGTTTACAAAAAATATTTTTATTGTTATCATTATATTGTATCATACACATAAATTTCAACAGTTCATCAAAAATATAACGTTGAACGTTTCTTAACATTAACATTAATATAATTCCAACACGTTTGTGCTAAACATATTTAATGCTTATGCAGTGCACTTGAAAATAAATAATATTAACTGGCCTAATAGTGGCCTTGCTAATACTTTTTTCATACAACAAACTGAAATTATAATAATTATATAAGATTATCGAATAATTTTGTCTTGCTGTGGCGATATAATATTTATTTATTTATTTATTTATTTTTATTAGGGTTAAGGCTTCAACTACTAGGTTATTAGCCTGTGGTACTGTAGGGGAGGGTACTGTAGATTTGTTTACACGTGTGTGTTTGTTTTGGCAGAATTTTTAATTTGGGCACCCGTAGGTATCTGCCATGCCCGGGTGGGGAATGGCGGCACTTGTTCTCCGGACACCGTGACTTGCCCGAAGAAAAATGCCGCCTACGACCGAGGTATCGAACTCGGGTCGGCCACTCCGTCCCCATAATATTTATTATATGCACGTACATTGTTTGAATTTGGATTTATATAAATCTTCAATAAAAAAAATATTGAAAAATTGAAAGTTACTATAATAATATATGTTTTTTTGGGTGTATCTTGAATAGTCAATATATAATGGGTTCGTTATTTTAAGCTCATTCATTTTTAATAAATCTAAAATTACGGTTGCACATACGTTTTTATTTTTATTTTGAACATGTAAAAATATTATGATCTAAACCTTCCTGTCCCATTGTCTTATTAAGCATTCTACATTTGAGAGGGTTTATGTCCGAGATTTTCCATATGAAACGAATAAGGTTTACTATTTTTAAAAATAAATTCACGTACAATACAAATAAGAATTCTTTGTAGTATAGAGGTTGGTCAAACGACTGCAATATACAATTTAAAAATGCATAAATATTATGCTCTTTCTATTTTGAAACAATTTGCTTTGAGGTCTTATGGGTAATATGGACATTATCAAAGGGTTTATTTGAGTTTTAATCAAATTTTATATGATCTGATTAAGGTTTTTGATTTCCCTAGAGTAAAATGCATCCTTTATTTGTACACTATATAATATGATGATTTCTAGTTTTTGAAAAAAAAATAAATATGAATAGATTATATCATAGTATCATTTTCCCAGAGTTAATAATATGTATTTATTGCAATTTGCAACAATAATATTTTATAAGTTTGCATGACCTCGTTAACTCTATGTGCTCAAATCCACTGTTGTATAGATGAGTAGGGCGTACCCTGGATTACGCCCTTTGTACTAGGTATCCAATTTAATAAAGATTATTTTAATTGAATATTATTTAAGACGATGAATATACACGTCATGTATACGTGTATTTTAAGGTGCAAAATACAAGACATAACCTATATAAAATACAAAATATGTTAGGTGATATTAATTATATTTCAATTTCATTTCTCATGTTACGACAAAACAAACATAATGAGAAAGTAATTATTACTTTTAAACATTACGCTATATGTTTCTACAAATACGTCGCACTCAGACGTCGGCCCAAAATATTAAGATAATGTCAGTGAACACATTTTTGTGCATAAAAACCTAACATAAACACATATTATATTACGGAAATAAGGAGATTAACGTTATCTATAAAGCTTGTCTTATCCTTTTTGCAAAATGTTGAATTTTCAATAAGTAAAAAGTACTTCACTATTATTATAAATACCTGTTTTTTCTTTTTTTAGAAAATAAAACTAAAAATCTAATATGTCAATAGTTTAATCCATAATTTAAATTCAAGGTGTTTTGCTCCAAAATTTATTCTGTATTGATATTTGGGCAATCTGAGTGTTCATGTCTTAACCGATTTTTAAAGTACATTATCATGGTTAGTTGCCTAAATAAAACCACTTAAAAATATTTACGCAGACATCCACTGATGGAATCGATGTGCTGCTATAATATAATTATTACGTTCGTTACGGACGATAATATTTAAGCTGCATCTTAAATAATTAAGTAATTCACAACAATACGATGTACGTATAGGTACTAGTTTCTAAAGGATGTTAATTTGCAAGGGACTCTTGGTACCTAACTCTAGTGAATCCCAAAAACGATGGTTTATCCGCTACAATAGAAATGTCGTTGAATGGGAACAGACATGTGGTTACATCGAATGCCATTAACTCGTAATTGAAATGAAATTAATCGTATTCATCATAATATTCCATAATATATTAATTTAATTCTAGCTACATTGCCACAATGACAGAATTGATAAGACATAAGTACGATATTGTATCCCTAAGACACGAGTATTTCGATACATGATAAATTCTTGAATCCTGAAAACTGTTCTATTTGAAGTGACTTTGAACTTCGTGTAGATTCAGCTCATCCAATATACTAAATAATATAATACTTGGTGTTTAATAGAATGTTAAAATGGTGTTGTTTTATTCATTCTAATAAAATATAATAACACATACCATGGGCCTATAAAAATGCCCACAATCACCGAGGATTATCAAAATAAAAATACCTTTAAATACAATAAATTAAATAATCAAAACTGGCAACAAATACGAAAATGTAAAAATAAAACTGTAATAAAATACGGATTTTCATTTTTTTTATGACGTGCCTGATTTAATCTCTATTAATTCCAATGCATTTTTATTTTTTATCAATACAATAATATATTATTATAATTTAAACATTATCAGAACACAGAAGTATTTTAAGTTATGATTAAATCAAATAAATATTTTTATTGATGTCTTCTGGATCTAATGTCTTTATTTTGAACGATATATATATTATATAAATTCCTATTTTAATTGGTCACGCCATAACTCCAAAACGGCTTTACCGATTTGGCTGATTCTTTTCTGTTGTGTTCGTAATTATCAGGAAAAGATTTGTATGAAATAACATTTTAGGAAAATCCACCGGTAAAGTAGAAAATATGGATGGAAAAAATACAATAGTGACGCCATGACGTGTCCAGCAATAAAATAAACTAAATAATAATATAATTTTGTTTATTGTAAGGTTGCTATCGGTCATGTTTGAATATAATTTTATAACTGTATATTGTATTTGGTCGAAACTATGTAACTTGGTAAAATGGTCTTCCTAACTTTAATTTTTCGACCGTTGTCCCAGGAACCTAAACGTGCACATCATAAACAACGTGTAAACCATTCGTAATTAGGTACGTACGCACTTCGAGGGGTCTGCAATCCATCTGCCATCACAGGTCGATTGCCTACCTTAAAATAAATTGTTCGCGTAATCACAAGAGTGTCTCGCGGGCAAAGCTGGGGACGATATGGCTATGATATAATAATATAATCGAACGTTACCTGACTGACTCACTGACTGATCAAAGTTAAGCCTAAATAATGATAGCTTGAGTCTTGCAATTTTCACGGTATCTTCGTACCACCGTATAAGTATGCATTAAGTCAGAAAGCTTCTTCCAAAATTCCCATTTTACGATTATTTTGATATTCAGGATAATCGATGAACATTTTTTAAGTTTGACACCATACACCGAATATTATAATACTATGACAAATTGAACAAATTTTGAATTATTAATTAGAGTTGGCACTCTTAACGGGCAACAAAGTGTACGGGATCTGCTAGTTTTGTATGAAAAAACCTCACTGAGCACTATAAGTAGTTTTTTGAAGAGTAATATTTTGATAATACATATTATAATCGGTAAGGTCATAAGGATTATCTGTACTGTTTTCTTAGAGGTGAATAATCGATTTTTTTTTAGTAGTGGGTACTAACACAATTAACTGCAACCCATGTATTGTATTAACGAGTCAATGTTGGGTGAAAACCAGTGTAATAATATTAATATGGCATGTTACACGCTACAATAATGACCTGAGTGCTCTGATGATTTATCATTACTTATAAATCATAAGTAATAAGGTTATATTAAAGTAATAATATTATGCTTTAGCCTCCGACTTATATAAATGAAACGAGACTGGTGGCCATCACTGTCCGAGTTTATGCCTAACCTCGTTTACAAAATATTAATTTTTTGATATCCAGATGCCGGAATAAGTTGGTATTATTATTATTATCATATTGTATTTGTGCTATCATATTATTATGAAGCAATAATATTAAACATCGTAAAATATTAAAATTGATAATTATTTATATAAATCAAGGTTTGTAAAAAAAAACACAAAAATACATTATAAAAACTAGTTGTCTAGGTTTCATTTTTATGATCCCTGTTTGTCGTACATTTTTCTTACCTTCCTAGTTTAACCAAGTCCTAACCTACGGCAGTTCACGTTGGTACATGAATTCCAAACATTTATTAGCTAAAAAATAACAAATATGACCACAGTAATTATTATTCACATGGACATCGCAGTGTTCCGGATGTAATTATACAATGAATCGTTGCTTTAGTATAATATACTATATTATGTATAATAATACGATTTGGAACATATTATAAAGTATAATATTAATGGTGTAAATCTTTCACGTGCATCTAGTCGAATTATTATGGGGCTATACAAATATTTTGTATTCATATCTTCACTAAAAACAATAAAAAATTGATATTGATATTTTACCAAGTCTTATATCCGATAACCACGCCCTAATTCTATTAGTAAATTGATTTGTGTGAAACGAAAATATTATAATTTTCTCTTGTTGGTTTAATTACATTTACATTTCAGTACCTATTATTATTATATAATTTTATCTTGACGAAGTATAAATAGGTAGGCGTGCCTAGCTTTACTCCAAATATTATACTCTGTTCAACGAGAGAACGCACAGATTCTGCGCATCCCCCCGCGTCACACTGCTATCGAAACCGGTTCTTCTATGTGCAGGATAATGCGTGGGGGAACCAGTTTTGGTCGGTGCGCCGTGCGTTCTCTCGTTGAACAGAGTATATGTATTATAATCAATATAACCATTTCAGTTTATTATTATACCATCAAAAGTGGAAAAGTCTAGAATATTCAATAATGAAATTAATTATTCTACAGTAATGCTTAAACATTTTGACACGTCTTATGCAATTATGTATTCTATAAAATATGTCAGGAATATCCTGTTTATATAACTGAATAATAATAATATACCATTTTCCTGGAAGTTGGAATTATGTAAGATTTCTGCAAAATACTTTCATGTTATACCTACGATATTACGGGGAAATATAATATATATGATATGTAGGTACCTATTTCACACTTCTATAATAAATAATAATTCGCTACGAAATTAATTGGTCTATATCACATGTATAACGTTATCGATTTAATTTCCTTCAACAGGTCTTATACAATGTAAGGCTGTTGAACAACCTCTTACAAAATATCAAAAATTCAAAACTTAAAAGAAATTTGGGTCCTGTTATAGTGCGTGAAAGTCCACCTAGACTAAGATTAAGCCCCCCCCCCACCCCGAAAAAAAATAAAATTTAGAAGTTGACGGAAATGTTTTGTGATTTTTTTTTTGTTACACTCACATTACCTACAAATAATTAAATTGATTTTAGTAATTAATGTTAAAAAAAAATCTGACGGATAATAATTATAGTGGTGGTTGTATGTAATAATTCGTAAATCATTATTCTACGATCAGAGGCTCAAGATAGACTCAAGATAGCTTCATTTGTATAAAATAAAAAACATCGGTTTTTACTAGAACCTAAATGGTATTTATAAAGATTGGGGTGGGGGGGGGCGGGATCCCCGTGGGGGTTATTTTGAATTAACTGTTTTGGTGAGGCCAGTAGACTCCCTCCCCAGGATTTAAACCCTAGATGTGCCTAGTTCCGACCAATAATTATTTCTAACCAAATGTAATTTTGTACATTTCAGTTCATGATTAATATTATATAATATACATGCAAACATCCATAAACTATATTTAAATTTTATTCATTATTATTTTACTGTAAAATTTTACATAATATAATATTTGGCAATTTTCCTACTACTAAATTCATTCGGAGTCAAAAAATATATTTTCAGCCGTATAATAATTGGTGGTCGTAAATAACGAAAACATTGCATACCATTACGTCATATAATAATACTACAGTATAATATTATGGTTCGAATACGTATAACGTCATATTTATTTTCGGAAAGTCATTATTTCGGCGTTTGTGGCGATTTTTTATTATTTATTTTTTATTCGTGACAATATTAAAATCACACGAGACAATATTACGCGTACCTATACTGAACGCATATCATAATAATTATGCACTCGCACGCTTTGCAGTGCACATCGGAGATTTCGTAAAAATATAGGATTTACGGCGACCACGGGGAAGAAAGGTCGCTAGAGACTGTGATAGGTATTATAGAATATTATCTAAAACCTATAACTACTTCGTCGCCATCGACGCGCATATATTACTATCGTCACTGGGGAAAGCTGCAGGTGCCTCCCCCCCACCCCCACCAAAGTGCAACTTTGGACGTGTGCAAACAGCCGACGGTGGAGGTCTCTGCGCTGTAACACCTGTCCTCCACCGCCCTCCAACGCAGACCGTTTGGGCTCGGCACGGCCGTCGGAGCGCGCGACGACGATAATAATAATAGTAATAACAAAATCGCACCGGAGCGAGCGCTCGGCGACGCTTTCCATGTGCTTTTCAGTCGTCCGCCTAACCGTTCGCCGTTTAAGCCGTCCGCGACCAAGTTCGATCGAATTCGGTGCCGTTCGCAGTTTCCGTTCTCGTTCGCATCCGAGTGATCGTCAATAATTATAATAATAATAATATTTACAGTAGCTGTTTTCGTCGTAGTGCAAACGTACTACTTGTTCGAATAAATAATTATTATTGTCGTCGTCGTCGTTATACGCGACGACACTCGTCATTATACACTATACATTATCCGGTTCGTATATTAATAATAATAATTTATGTCATGCGATATAGACTGATGTATATATATAATAGGTATTAAATTACTTTTTTTTTTGCCGAGTGACCGTTTTGAGGGCGGGGGGATGGGCGAAGAGGGTGCTTTGATCGTAGCGCGCCCGCCGTGTACTAATAATATTATTACGCCTGCCTGATCCACAGGTTACGATAATATTATATCATTATTTTCGCAGTATTTTACCTATTATAGGGATAATAATATAGCACCCGAAAAGGCGCCATCAATTAGTGCCGCCCCCCCATATTGGATATGGAAGCCTTTGAATAATTTCGGCGTTTCGGAATTTTAGAACCAATCGATAGTTGACCGAAATGGTGAACTATTATAATAAACACATTACGCAGCAAACACACGATTAATTTATATCGCGTTTAAAGTGTAACGTGGTTATCCGGCTTCTTAGAATACAGACCAATCCGGGAAGCTGTATTCCGCTTTCTAATTTCATGGATTTCGTCGGTTTTAAGACGTGGTAAAATAATATTACATATTGAACCGCTCAAAGTTCGTTATTGTCGATTCGTTTTCATTACAATTATTTCTAATCAATTATTTATTATATAATATCTATACGAGAGACCCAAACGACTTGCACCACGTTCACCTCGCCTCACACCATACTATATACGTACAATATTTCGTAAAATAACCGCACTAATCCATTCACCACGCCGAATAAGATCATAGGAAAAGTAAAATAGTTTTATAAAAATCGTAGTTGATAAGTGAAAGATGAATATTTTTAAATACATCCACGACACACCGAACATGTATTTTCAAATTAACTATATTATTATATACAAACTAATGCAACTCAAATAATAAACAATTAATATTGATTTGTATTAAACGACGGTGTTACAAATGCCGAAGTTCCGTATAATATCTAAATTAGGATAGTAAAATATAAAAATAAACAACACAAATAAATCAAATTTTAAAATGATCGGGATACTACTTTTTGGGTAAATCAGTCATATTGACATTTTTTTTCTTGCATAGATGAACAGATTAAATTTTTCTTTTATTTAAAATAACAATGTGTGCAGTTTGTACTAATCCGTTCAGTGTATATTATAAGTAGATTTATTTTAATTGTATGTTATAGGCGATAGTATTGCAAAATTGATGTGTTAAGTGTAAATTAATTTATAAAATAATATTATCCACTGGTTGGTAACGACTAGGTAACGATTTTTATTATTTGTGTAGAATCTCATGTTGATTGCTGAGTGGTGCCGGGATTAATAATATATTTTAAGTCCTGACCTCTTAGGTATCCCTGACTACCGAGTACAGAGTTAGATTATCGATAACAGAAATTGTTTGTTATGAACTTTTTGATGATAACATGTTATCGTGTTAATATTAGTTTAATCTCCATAATATACCCCGAAAACATAGTGTTTCATAATTTTTATTTTTTTGACTATACATTTTTTATTGCTTTATAATATCTGTTACGGCAATATGAATTAACTGTTTAAAAAATGAATGTGATGATAACTATGAAAAAAAAAATGATTTACAGAATAAAAAATTCTCTCATTGAAAGAACTTTGACTTAAACATACTTATAATTTCTAATACTTATGTGATATGTATAATGTTCAAAAGTTGTATACGTCATATAATGCAACTGTTTTTTTTATATATGTATATTTTTCTAAATGCAACTACCTATAATATTTTTAAAAAAAACTACATAATTTTAGCAAATAATTATAAATATCTATTTGTATTTTATTGTAATATATCTGCACAAATTGTCAATACTTACAGTATATTTTATAATATTGCTGATTTGCTAAGTTCGACCAAAGTAGAATTAAAATTAATAAAATTCTCAAAACTAATCAAACGAACACTTACAATTTGTTTCTGACAATTTCAATACTGTATAATTACTGATTAAAACCATCTCATTTTCGTATTCACACAAGAGTGAACATTTCTTTCACTTTTTTTTAAATACCTATAATACATAGTACCTTTGTGGTTTTAAATAAATCGATTAATATAATTCAACCATGCTACCATCTTTGAAAAGAGTATAGTATATGACCAAATATTATTATTCCATAAAATATTTTGAAAACACACACACAAACGCGTATGTATGTATATAATAATATAATATATTATATAGTTATAATCACGGGATATCCGAATGTTTGTATGTTTGAAAGAAAGCCACTTCCTACATCCAATCGAATATAAGAAGACATTTGAAATTGATTGATTATTTGTTGAGAACGAAAATATTTTAAACGTTAGAAAAGTCACAAGATAAATATATCATCATATTTTTCAAAATATAACTATGTAATGAAGCCAATATTAATAATTTAACATAAATATTTTTGAAAGGCAAATATTTGTACATCCGTTCTCAATATAAATAAGCGGGTAAGTGGGTGTCGCTCTGCTTTACAGTACGTTACAAGTGGATAACTGTAATGGATGGTGTACAATTTGAACTCGATGATATAATATCATTGTATAGGTACGAAAAACGATTTTGAGCGAAGACGGTTTCTCAGCCTAGGATGTTTTATATTATATTTATATTGTTATTATTAATACAGTAACC
The DNA here is from genome assembly GCF_019925205.1 of Metopolophium dirhodum. Taxonomy (NCBI): domain Eukaryota; kingdom Metazoa; phylum Arthropoda; class Insecta; order Hemiptera; family Aphididae; genus Metopolophium; species Metopolophium dirhodum. Next base: position 12,357,948 of record NC_083568.1, read on the forward strand.
GGTAAGATGAATTAATATATTATTTGTTTATCATCATATTTGTTATGATTTAATAAAATACTTTAGAAATTTCAAGTATTGATGATTCACAAATAATATTTTATAAATATAACACACAACAAAAATCGTTCTTCTTTGTTTAAATTTCGTCCAAATTTGAACATAAAATAACAATAAAAAAAAACTGTATTTTATATTTTTTGGAATTACTCACTTACGTGGAACTTTATTTTAAATTGTTTCAATCCTTACCTATAAAAGTTGATCATATTATTAATTTTTAACTACAAAATCATTTTTAAATTTTTAATTTGATACGTTTCGTCAAAATCCAAACTCTAAATGCTTATAAAAACAATTGTAGCTATGTCACTTGATATTTTTCAACTGCTATTGCAACAATATATTTGAAGCGTTGTATTAAACTTTCAAGCTTTTTGACCCATTGAATAAAATTATATTGATATTAAGAAAAAAACCTGAAAAAATTTGACACTGAAAATATCTGTAAACAGCTCAGGACAAATAAAAATATTTTGAAAATTGTATGGTGTATAAAAAATGATAATACAAACATTCGGAGAATGTTTCATTTAACTATGATAATTTTTTTTAGAGTAATATCAAAAACCAAAACCAATTTTTTGATAAACTTCCCGTTTTTCCTTAATTTTTGTTTTTGTTTTTCCTGGTGCTTTTGAAAACTACTGGGAATTTTAAATTTTGGCCTGCTAAATGCACCAACTAGATTCACTTTTCCATCAAAAAAGATACTGAAGTTGAAAATCTAAGTATTATTTCGACTACTTTTACACAGACATAAAAAAAAACACAAACACACACACACACACACACATAGTAAAACCAATACATTCATCGCTCCATTCAGAATCTAATATCGAAAAAAAACATAAAATAATATAATAAATAGGTAGGTACTTTGTTAGGCGCAGAATTTAATAAATGTTTAAAAAAAATTGAATTTAAAATATTTGTTTGAAAATACACACTCCGCCATTGTAATGGATGTTTATAGAATACATTTCTTACGATACTAATGATGAAGATAATAAAATATCATAATAATTTATATTCTTACTACGGGGTAAACCTTACATTAGATTGTTTATTTAATAATGTAAATTGCTTTTTTTTTCATTAAAATAGATTGTTTGTTTTATTTTATTTTTATTTTATTTTTTAGAATTCATTTTTTTTTTTGAACCTATGTAATAATATTTTTTTTCCTTCTGATGAACAGTTACGTGATCGTTAATACAACAGAGATAATATTAAAATGTAATATTAAAATAATATGATAATGATGACGACGACGACGACGATGTCGATTTAATTGGAGTTCCACGTCTAGGTAAAAAGTATAATTTTTACGGTAAACACAAACACACAATAACAATATTTATTTTGCTGGCCTTTTAATACATAGATTACCGTTATTTATTAACAACCACGACCGAGTGTCTATTCGGAGTCTGGACAACTTACACAACAACAATAATAATAAATGAACTATAATATAATAAACATGATAATTGGTCGACAAATTATTGTCCTATGCAGGTGCTTAGGGGTATATAATATGTAATTAGTCACACCCCTTGGGTACACTCCTTCAGCCGTTCCAATTAAGTTTATCAAAAACCACTTACGACCTGGCGCGTATAATAAGTGATAGCTTGAAAAACGGGTCATTAACGACAGAAGACACGAAATGCGCACGCTTAGGGCTAAATAAAACCGACGAGCCATCTGCGGATATATTTTTTTTTATTATATTTAATTTGTTGTTTTATTTTATCCAGTGCTTTTGCCATTTTAACTTTGAAGTATACGATCTTCTGGATAAGTATTATTATGTCGTTTTATGTAAGCGTATGTTAGAGTTGGGTCGTCAGTATAGAGGAGGCAACTTCTTGATATATGCTGTATTCCATTGCCATCTATTCAATTGAGTATCCATAGATGGGATATTATATGTCTACTACTCTTTGGTGAGCTTCATATGTTTTTTTTCGGAATACACTTTCAAACACATATTAACTGAATCCCTAAAGTTTGAAGAAAGAAACAAATACCACATACGTATACTGGGAGCAGCTTTACAACCCAACCGCCAATCAAAAAATATTAACATCATCAACTTTTAGGAAATCAAATTATATAGGTAACCTGGTATAAGCGAAAACTGTACTATGTATAAATATATAATGTAAACTGTAATGGCCTATAGTATAGCGGGAAAAGCACCTATTTAAGACGAATAAAAAATAAAAATACATCTGACGCGTGATTAAAATAAAATACAATTATAAAAGGAATAGAATTTTTTATTTTTTTCTAGAAACAAACCAAATATTATATCGTAACATGTCGGCTAAAGACGTATTTTGTAATGTAGGTATATAATATTCGTCATACACTTAAATAGTTTAAACATTTCAACTAAGAAATGATAAAAACAAATTGTAAAATATATAAACCTCATCTATATCATTATACTTGTTCATAATTTTACAACAAATAAAGTTATTAAAATCGAAAAAGTTAAGAATTTTTAAGTAGTTAACCAATTTTATGTGTTTTTAAGATTATAATATTATAAACTATTGTTGTATGTAATTATGTATACAATACACACGTGGTTTCGTAATAAAAGTATCTTTCGTTATTCGTAAAGATAAAACCAAAACTGTTGTTACTGTCATCTTCTCATCTGCATTTCGATAATAAGTGTTGTTATGTCATACTAGTATGAATTATTTTCCGTTTTAACTGTACAACGAGTGTGGCAATATTTGTGCACTGTAATATATAATTCGCATACTAGCCAAGACAATACCGCCACAAAATGACAGAAATTTTGAGAAAAATCGATTTGGTAGTTTTAAAAGAAGATATTTTAAAAAGTATTAATTAACTTGTGTATTTGTTCTTAATACTTATAAGCGTGCTTTACAACGTTACATGTTCAAATATTAATGCATATTCTCTAAGACCCAACAATTTAGACTTGTGGATTTTATTTTAGAGTTTTTTGTAAGACTACCTTATTTTATAGTTGTATTGCACTATCGCTTATAGAGATAATAATATTGTCTTTGAGGATGGCATGAACTGAATAGCACTATATAGCACTATTGACTCCAATATCATGCTGCAATATATAGCAATTTATGAAATTTAAAACCACCATAACTCTGAAGGTATTTATGTTTTGCATTAACACATTGCACACAAATTAGTTTTTATTTAATGTAAACATTAAATGTCACATATCAAAATATGGCAGTCTTGTATTTTGAGTTCTATGATAAGTTGGATAAATTAAAAATGTAATACGAACCCATAAATTGCATGTAATATATGGGTGTATTTTACTATTTTTCTTTGGAAATTCGTTAAAAATTGATTAAACCAATGTTGACACACTATTATGATGGCCAAATGAAAAGTAATATTTTCTACATGGCGTTTTTGCATTTCATAATATTATAATGCTCGTTTTCAACTACATATACAAATGCAGTAATATTTTAAAACTGATAAATGTGATGGATGTCTCGTTCTAGGTGAGTAAATTATGCATATTATGGAAATATTAATTACGAAACAATCAAAAACAATATTAAATGTTATTATTACATTCATCGAAATATTATTTTTACATTCATCGAAAAATGTCAAAAACAGTTGGTCAAAAAACTAAATTCACAATTCCATTTAATGTTTAGACGTCATTAAATTCAAACCTTTTTTTTTTTATATTCTGAGCGGAGCGATGAATGTATTTATTTATTTTTTTCGAAAATCGATTGTATGATATCATGTACTTGAATTATACAATATATATAAATTTATAATAGTTTGAAGAAAGTTAGGGTTCGATGTTCTGTACTTTTCTTGGTGAAAAATATCCTTATAAACCCCCGAATTCCACTAAGACCCATCTACATGTTTGCATTATGATAATATAATAACTCTGGACGTTTTCCATTTCGATACATTTTCCCAAAACCATTTCGCGGTCTATATGACGTTGCAGGTTTCATAATATAATCGTCTGCCACCCGCTACATGGAAATTCAGTAACATCCTAGACGACCTAAACAATAAGGGTCGTTGTAGATTTAAGAGTTGGTCGTTCATCGATGCACTGTCTGTGTATAAAAAATAATGATAACAATAATAATAGAAATAACTATTGTGGCGAGGTATGAGGTGCACTGCACGAAAACGACCAAAGATAAATATTCCACCTGGAGATTTCGCTGCTCGGTCGTAATTATTGGAGTTTACTTTGAAATTGTACGCACAGATACAATTATAATAATTGTAAGCAGAAACTTATACAGTGTACACGTATGAAATACTGGGAGATTCGCCAAGCATTCCTGCTCCATTTTTGCCCACTGATAATTCATTAATTTGGATGTACAGATTTTTGTAATTTTTAAGTCTACTCAAGGATTATAATATTATTTTCAAGTACTCAGATTTGTATACGTGTCCCGCTGTGTTACAAACTTCATATTTTTTTGTTCAAATGTGCACCAATTTTTTTAAATTAAAAATGTGAAGGATATAATAATTTCTTGGATAATGTTGTTGGAGATACTAGTATAATATATAGATCAAAATTATTTGAAAGAGTAGTTTCTTCGTTATTTTATGCTCAAAGTACCAATCACAAAAAATAAGTCTGTGATTGAGAATATAATATTTTTATGGTAGCTATGATAATATTGTAATGAAATTATTGTAATATGAAGTTATTGTAATTATCAAAACTAATAACCATGACGAATTTATCAACATTGTGTAATTTGTAAAAATTATCCAAGTATAATAATTATAATAAGTACTAGACTCGATAAACTATGTAAGACTAATATTATGGACTACTATCCTTAGTTCGTAAAGTTTAATAACTCGGACAATATTCAGTACGCAAGATACTTCTTTAAATTGTATACAAATAAAAGTATTTAAAAATATGGCTTATATAATATTATATACCTAGTTGAAAATTCCAAATATACCAACATTTTTATAGGCTGAAATTTGGACGAACATGCTAAATGATTGGTGAATCACCATGCAGTCTATATTATTTATTTATATAATATCAGGTTTTGCGAGTTTTCAGTCAAATTCAGTCAATAGCTTAAAACTGGTTGACAATATTATATTATATTTTGTTATTGTCTAGTCGATATTTTTCCATCACAACACTATTAATCTCTAATTTAAATCTTTAACTTATATTTCACCTTTTCAATTTTTAACAATTCGTTACAGGTACAATGTATTGATAGTAATAACTCGCCGAGTGTAACGAAGTTTCAAGTTTGATTTTGTTCAGAAATACTTTTACTTGGTACAACAATAAGACGAATCATTTCATCACAATGTTTTTTTCTTTATATATAACCCGGTTATTCTACTAGTATATATTTTTTCATTGAAGTTTAAAATCAACACTTATAGATTAATCAATGGAATTCTACTAATCGGAAAGTTTTATTTATAATTAATTACTATTAATTGGAAATCATTAGACTTGATGAAAAATACGATGAATTACTATTTATGATTTTTGTATAAAAGACAAAATTAATATCTTTAAATAAAAAATAATTTGCACATTTTCTTAATTTCAACAAATTTCAACATGAACAGTGAACATTACAAGATAAGATGTCAAGTATATATTATAATATTATGAAAGTAATCGTAAAAAAAGTCATACCTAAACGGTGGGACTCCAGTGATCGTACAGAACGGATGTAAGATTACATATATACCTGTCGTTGATATATAATAATATATAATATGTACGGTATAAAAAAATGGAAATACTTTAATGGTGATTTAATGTCATTGCAAACTTTTCAATTTGGTATCACTCATAGTGTGTTATATTGTGCATAATCTGAGTCCATGGTTGTATACTAATATCCTATAATCCATTGTCGATTTTTGGAAAAAAAAAGTACGTACTTACCTTGAACACGATTTCAATACACATATACAGTTTCTATAATATGATCGTCGACAGCCTCGAAACATTAGGTGATTTGCATAACAAATCGCCATTAAAACTAATTAAGAGATAATTTTTGTAGCTATCCGCAGTGCATTACAACAGTCATTCGTGCATAATATTGTTTACACAGTTGTGCGGAGTAACCTAAAAATATGGTGAAAAAAATACAAACCCGGTTGGTCGACTAAAACAATTTAACTGTATCGTTTTCAAAATACGTAACGCACCATTATGACGATTTGACGACTAACAACTATAATATTAATAAGCAAACTAATATTATAACGAACCGATCGCGTCATTAACTCTTTTGTACAATATGCAATACAATATTTCATAATATTATGATTAAGATCTAACTTTTTATAAGCTTCATCAGGATCTCACACTTCACAGTCCATCGTCCAAACTATCTGGATGACGACTTTTTCTCCGACACCACGTGTCACCCCTATTCACGATAAACCGATTTTCGAGCAGAAGCGTCAATGCGTCGAGGACCAGAGAGACTTAGGTGCCAAATAATAAAAATATACATCGTTGTGAAATCAATACGTTCATTCCTCCTTTAGGAATCTAAAATGTAAATATTTATGGTTCGTCACTCGGTAAAATAATATATTGCAACTGATACGTCGGAGATGTTTCGTGAGCATCGATCATTGGGGTAAAAGTTGTATAAGACTTACGTCTATAAATCGGTATATTTACATAATTTATTGATCGAAAAAATTATAATACAAAAATACTTTATATTTTGAATATTATTATGTCTCGATGGACAAGTAGCAGAAAACATAAATCCCAACACACCCGTTCGTTTTCCATTCAGCCGGCACCGTAATCGTTGTTTTCGATCCCGTTAAAATGTTTTTCAGGACCTACGCTTACAGACCTTTTTCACGAAAAATGCCGGGACGTTTTGTTTCGTTTTTTCTCCTGATTGTACATAAATAACTAATGAGCGTCCAATTAAAATATGGTTTGTAATTGAAGTCTTGTCACGCACACACAGCCTGTGCCATGCATGGTGAGGTAATCAAACGAATGTCAACATAAAGACGTACTTGAGCTAAAAAAAAAACCGAGAACCTAAAGCACAAACCTCTTTACATTGCCCACAATTTATTATTATCACTGTTTTCTTCGAATATAATAATATTTTAGAAGGTATTTTCGTTGTATATGCTTTACCTGTTTCTCGGTTATCGGACGTCGTCCGTAATGAAATTTTTAATTAAAATTCTTGAAGACGTTGCTAATAGCACTTATAGCGACGTGTTCGATTATTGAACGAAAAAAATAACTTATAATAACTATTATAATATAAAAACAAACTACTTACACTATAAGGTGTGCGTGTGTGTGTGTAATGATATCGGAAACTATCACGTAAATTGCGTTGTCGTTTATGGCTAACTGCACTAACGTCGCCCTCGTCGTAAAAATATATATGTCGTAACATAAACTGTGTTGTTTTTTCAAACGATAACTTACACGCGTGACAATTACCCGATCGTAATATTTATGTGCTCGTCGAAACGAGCTACAGTCGTGTCTTGTCTTAACCGTATACCACATTACCACGTATCGATGGCGGTATCGTGTATAGTAGTAGTTTAGAACACGACATGATATATTATTACATATTATGTTATGATATTTTCAAAAGATCGCCAGTGCATACGACTACGCTGCGCGTTTTTCCGAGAAAATCGGAAAATCATTTCAGCTCGACGCGATTCGGTCGGGAAACTTATCTGCAGTTGACAAAACTTAGGTTAGGTTAGGTTTGTATCATCGCCGGTTGACGTGGCGTGACGTAGTAGGCGGCGCTAGTGTTCGTAATATTTAATATACATTATGCCGAAATCAATGCGGATGTCTGTCAGGACAAACGAATATCAACGGTCCAACTCGCATTGTTTTCTTCCGCTCCATTATGCTTATTTTCCTTTGGTTTATATATTATATAAATATTTTTTTTATAAAAAAATTCTTCTGACGCTAAGGTTGATATACGAGTCTCCAGATAATAAAGAGACATTTTGAGGAACTGTTGCACATAATACGTTCGGTGTCTACGAACAATATTTTCATGAGGGTTAGGTGTAATATTTTTTCCAGTTATTTAAACTAATGTACATAAATAATTATGATGTAGCTACTCGAATATTATAATACTCGGTATTATTTATTATATTGTTATTTTTTAATCAATAGTATTCCTTTGAAGTGTTCTTTTTAAAACTGTAGGTATTTTAAAAAAATATTTATGATATTTATGTTTCACTTGGAAATTATTCATATTATACCTAGGTAGTGGTTGTTTAATGTTTTGTTGCGTTTCTTTTGTGTATATTTATAATATGATTTATGAAATCAATAATTTATTATATTTTATTATAGACACACGTCATTTGATAATAAAATTAATAAAACAAACATTATACATTATAAATTGAACAATGAACTCTTTGTTTTCATGAAAAAATATATTTTATAAATGACAGTAAGAATGTGGGATTCTTTATAAATTTAATTAATGTACTTTATAGGACATCGAATAAAGCTATAATAATTTTTATGAAGTTAGAGTCTAAAATGTAATAATCCTGAATCAGTTGAATTGAATGAATATTAAAAGTCTCTACTAAACAAAGTAAATTTATTTCCATTATATAGGCTATTTCATATTATTTTTCTGATAAAAAGAGTCTTTTCAATCTTTATTGAACATAATAATATACTAGGTAATATTAAAAAAATATAAACTCTAATAATATTACGTATACAACAATACTTTACTTCTTCTTGATATATATTTAAATAAATCTGAATTTTTAACATGAAACATCTTTTGGTTTTTAAAATCATAAACTTATTTCTTTAAGTTTAAAAAAATTAATTTGTATTCATTAATATGATAAGTAGTTGGTAATTTTAAAGAATATTTAACTTCAAAGTTTCATCAAATAAATATTTCTATGGTCGAAGGATGCTTTAAAGTATTTTGACATAATTTCATAATAATAAATAAATATAAATATTTGCTTTGGTTCAAAAAAACGGAAACTTAAGTTATTAAGCAAATACATTTTTCAATTACTTTATAATTAAATAATTACGCAATCATTTAATATACCTTCTATCATTGGTTTAACGTCGAGTATTTAAATCAAACAGTTATATTACAAACTAATGCATTGCAACGTGGTATAATAATATACTTATTATTTATTGGGTAGGTACTGTTTTGTACTTTTATCTATACATATTTATGGTACCGTTAAAGTATGAAATCTATTATTTTAAAATGTAATGAACAACTTTAGTTAAAATATTTACATTACAATTAAATTAATACTATTATATCTATAAATTGTATGGAATTACTTGGTATTCTATACAATTCCTGGTTGAAAATTGTTATAGTACAGTAGTACACACATCATTAACTAGTTGAAGAGTATATATAACATTTTTGTTTGGACATTAAAAAATAATAATTACATTCAGGAATAGTAATATATTTGATATTTGAAATATTTTTCACATTGTACATTTGGTTGAAATAGAAATTTGAACGAAATATGCTTCAGTATTGTTTAGAAGTAAAGTACTTGGATTAAATGTCATGAAGTAACACAATTTCATACTTTAACGCTAACATTTAATAAACTCAATTCTATGAATAAGGAAGGCGGTGTATAAACTATTTCCCGGTTTCTCTTCTTATACAATTCAGAGTGTATTACAGTATAACCAATTCAGATAGGTAGGTAGGTAATCAATACATTTTGGTTACATTATTTACTACAATATACAAAGGTTATACATTATAATGTATAGCTACAGATATTTCTGATTATGATATGAATAATTTGTTATCAAAATAAAACCGTACGGAATAGATAACTACTATTTAGGTATTGAGAACTCATCCCGTTTCACTCATATCTACTAAGGATAACCGAGTGCTGTAGTATTACATTTGTACAGCTATGATGATAAATCATTGGGCATTAGAAAAAACGACTGAAGAGAGCTCGATGAATAAAAAGACACTGGCTGATATTTCTGCGGTCGTTGATGGTTTCCTCTTTTTCATTAATAGTGATCAAGAATCACAATCTACACTCGATTTTACATGCTCCAAACGTCCAACTCCTCTAATGAAAAGCGTCGAGTACACCTGTAACCCGAACATCGTTCACTGAAAGCATTTATAGTTATTGCCATAGCTATTTTTATTTAAAAAAAACAATACATATTATATTTCTTCGCTTTTCCCAGAATCTAAATCGCATCGACGAAAAATCAAAAACAAACGTAGAGTAAATAAAATAACTGTGCACGATAATAATGGACGAACCGAAACTCAATTAACGGACTTGTAATGGAATGAATAACTGAACTCATTGCATAAAAAAATGTATACTGTTCATAAAACGAATTGAAGTTAAATACAATCATAATAATATTGATCACTCGTCTGCAGTGCAATAGGACAATATTGTTACTAACGTGAAACTCATTTCATAATATTATGTATATTGTTAAACGGTTTAACTTCTATTACCGATATCAATGGTCATCCGAAATTACACAAAGTCTGCACGCATTTATTATGGGACGATTAAAGGACGAAAACTACTTTGATGTCGACATCGGTGCAATTTGCACAGCGCGTGCCTATTTGTCCGGATTGGCCAGTGTACATAATATTAAACGAAATATAAATTGATTCTGCACCGGATTTGGAGTGTCGCGTTTTGTGTTGGTTTACAGACGGTATAATATATTTTATTATCCTGCAGCAGTCGAATGTAGTCGACGTAAAACGACATGACGTGCTCGGACGACCCAGATAAAAGAAAATAAATACTGTTAATAATAATTTTACAAACACGTTTGATATCAAAGCTTCACTCGCGTTTATATCGTTATTATTATTATTATTATTGCTGTTACGTCGAACAGCAGGAGCGATCCCGCACAGTTTCCGGGGAAATACCAAAACCGTATCCGAACAAAATTCAGTGCGTGTACGTGTATCTATACAAGCATTTTGGATAGTTAAAATCACATCGAAATAATAGTAATAATATTATACCAAACGCTATAATTCTACTTATACGTTTCATCTATTTAGCCCAATAAAGTGATAATTTAATATTTATATAGGTATCTACGTGCCGAACGTGCATTATCCCGCAAGTTAAATAGGAATATAATTATTACATTACACGCATTCCAGATACATAATATATAATATACAAGGTGATTTACCATTTTTTTTTTTTAGTATCGAATTTGTTTAAATTTTGATTTTTGAAATTTTTATGGTGATCTAGAATTTAATATACTCGGAAACCTTTACAAATTATAAAAAACATGTTGAAAGAATAATAATAATCATGCACTCGAGTCTTAAAATCATCATACAATAATTATTACCTTTAGTACACGTAGTAAAATAAACCATAAATTCATTCGAATGTCGATTTAGATGCATCAACTTTTTCATAATATGATTGACTTTCAACTGCAGTTAATCGAAAAAAAAGCGATTCTCATATTATGAAAAAAGATGTCGGTATCACCACTCGTGCATGACTCTCCTTAAATTACGTGAAAATTCTAAGTATCTACTTAAAAAATGGCCCCGAATTCCTCGAGCATATCATTTAAAATTTCCAAAAATCAGAACAGTTTGAGTAAATTCATTAAAGAAAAATGGAGGGGCCAATCACACATTGTACGCATCGTGTTTTTATTGCGTTCATTAATAATATCGTCCTGTATTTCGTTGTTAGAGTACCCCCCCCCCCCCCCTATAATCGCGTTGACGAGTATACATGGCACAAGCAGACGCGAACACGATATTGTGACGTGCATGAAACGCGAGTTTCTATTAAACTCGACGGGTTATTAGCGGAATAATGATGCGGCGGAGGCATGGAAAAAAATGTGTTTTCCTTATGCAAAACTCTCGTATTATTATTATTATGAGTCATTTATAATAAGCTGTAATACGATGACGATGACGACGACGACGAGTGTGATATCCACCCTGTTGGGTGTATAGTAGTTGTAGTAACACTGACGTGTAACGATCGAATCACACACATTGTGTGATAAAATAGTGCGTATAGTTTGGTACAACTAAAAAAATATTATTAAATTATACATTTATGATATTATCCCGTAAAATAGTTATAAATGTAAATAACTCAAAAAACGAAAACAAAAAAAAATCACCTTATAAAGTGAACGGGAAAATAATATTAATTCCTTTGCAAGTACTTATAATAATAATATTATAACACCGATTATTCGCTACTCCCCGATGCACCGAGATTGCCTACCCGCAGTGCCGTCCTATCAGATTTTATCATCGTTGCGCATTACACGCTTGCAGTTACCTCCGTAATGGTTATTTTAAAAAATAATAATAATAATAATCCGATCGTCTACTGTTATTATTATTGTTACTAATATTATTCATTAAACTATGTTATTATGGGTCTTAACGTTACCAACCACATCTACCTATTACGTGGTATACTTGAACGCAACCCTGATAGGATATACCGGTCATCCGGCTGTGCGCCGCTTTTAATCGATTAATATAATAATATTATACATTTTTTATTTTTTACTTGGCACACCTATTTAAAATACTGAACGACAGAAATTGAATATGAATCTATTGTGAATCTATATATCTGGAACTAATAGGATTTATTCATATATGAAATATCAATGAAAAAAAATCCGTAAGTTGTAATCCATTTAAACATTTCACTTTCAAAAGTTGTCGCAGGTAACCCTAGAACAAATTTATTAAGGATCAAATATGAGTAGTTCTGTGTTTCAAATGTTTTAATCAAACCTTTTCATGTCAAAAAAACCTTTTAGGTTTATTGCTCATCTTGCTTTCTAATATGATATAAAGTAACTTGTAAATATATACTATATAACCTTTGTTAGATTGTTCCTTATGTTGTTTGAGATTCGTTAAATAATATTGAACTCAAAATGTGTCTTCGATTACTACAAACGACCTATTTTTTTGAATTAAATAAAATTATAATGGAAAATATGTTTTCTATACAACTAAATTCGATATTGGTTTTACTACAAAATTAAACTACTTGTATAACAATAGCAATTTGATTACAATTTTTTATGTACAATTTGTAATCTTTTTTTATTTTAAAATCATCTTTTAAATGTTTTCCATTTAGATAATGTAAATCTTATGTTCAAAATAAAATAAAATTTTTCCATCAATGATGCTTTTTGCGGCAAAAATATTAAGATTTTTTTTATATTTAAAAACTTTTTCTTTGAGGTTAGAATATTATATAACATTAAATGATCAATTTAACTTCACTATAATATGAATAATAAGTCAGGTGAATAAACATTACAATAGTCATAATAATATATTTATAAGAATATGTTTGTAGTTGTGTCTAAATTATAACTAAAATGGAAACAAATGTAAGTAGGATTTTTAAAATTCAAATATAACACATTAGTAATTAATAATATATACGCACAATAAATACCACAAAATAATTGAAATAATAATATTAAGCTGTAGGTTGTTCCTATATTTTTATATTACTGAACTTTAATATTATTATTAGTTAAAAATAAAAACAATAATGTAGTTATTTATAGCCTTGGATTTTATAACTTCAACAAAATGTCAACTGCACAAAAAAAGATAAGGGTGTAAATATATTTTTCCTTTTTTTCGATATTGTCTACCTTTTATATTATTGTCTTCGAAAATACGTTTTGATAATATTGGATAACCAATTACATTAGTGGCTAAAATGAAAAAAAATCACCTTTCTTGTTACAATATAAGTCTTTCCATTAAGTCTGCTATTTTCTTATTCCCAAGACAAAAGATAAAACATTTTTTAACGTTATCTGATTTTGTTTATATAGAAGCAACAAGAAAAAATATTATATTCCTCCCACCTTGTTTCTCTCATAAACGATGAGATGAAACGATGATTGCTGTCTTCCGAGCGTTAGAATTGGTATTTCAAGTTCGTATATAACTTTTTTTCTATTATTAAACCAACATGTCTGTAGTGATGCCCATAACTTATTCGATGTCGTTATAATGTTAATTCAAAGTAATAGTTCTGTTAGATTCTTTAATGTATTTCAAGTGACAGTCTTATATTCGATTGTGAGAAGTGATCCACATTTTCCTCGTTATTTTTCATTACAAAATTATACTTATCATACAAATGGCCCATTAGTATGGCTAATTTTACGAGAAATAGCTAATTTTAATTGCATATTAAGTACTTATTATTTTTTTGTTTCGAAATATTATATTCGTATTTTCTATTTGGCTAGTTTTTTAAATTGACAATGTCTGATTATTTGTATAAGAAATCCACTTGTGAAATTTTAATATATTATATCGTATAATGATTTTCTCGTAATATCTATACAGTTCTTTTTCCTGGATAAAATGTTTAATATACATTAATAAATTATGTTAAATGTAAATATAATTTTACAGAACGTTTTCAATATGATATGACAATAAGTTTTACGGATGATGTGACGTTTTTTTTTAAATAACAATATAACAATTTACGCATAAGAGTTATGAAATTGTTGTTTTTTATGTGATGTAATAGGATATAGCCATCGAAATTGGTTAAATTGAATATTTTATTTATCCTAAATGCTAAAAATGTTTCACTACAAAATAATAATAATACTATTAACTTTTAATGAATATTATGTAAAGAAAAACAAATTTAATCAAAAAGAAAATAAGATGGAATATGAGAGTGGCGTGGACTGAATAAAACTAACATTTTGTGTTAGGGACAATCAATGAATGCGTTTTTCAGACCTTATTTATATTAAGATTTTTATCATAATTTTTTTGTTTCGAATAAATGTAAAAAATTAAAAAATGGTTTAGAAAATATTTATATTGTATGGAGTTTTTTTTTTAGAAAGTTTGATCATTTATAATATCTGTGGACTCGTATTAACTAAACAACGAAAATACGTTCGTTGTCTAGGAACGTACAAATGAATACGAAGCGTACATATCTCTTTATATTGACTTTAAAAATAATTCTATATCAAATAATTATATTCGTATAGATCTTCGTTTAATTTTCTATAAACACACATCCACATATAGCTAACAATTATTATTCGTACTATGAGCACGTTGTATATCCCACGAATCAACATAGCGCATGGTTATGCGAAGTGAACTTAATGTTTTTAAGAATACATTAATTGAATACTATTATACGTGCCACTTACCTATACCTTTTATATATAAGACCTTTCAAAACGAGGCTTTTAAGTAATTTTAGACGATTATACTACTGGACACCGTTTTCGGTAAAATAATATCATCACACCGACGAGTAATAATTTAAATTTTAGTGTTAGCAAGGTTAGTGTGACCTTTTGCTTGAAAATACCGTATCCGATATCGCGAACAGCCGTCTGAACACAATCACACGATATGGATACCTTTTTTCGTCTCTCGATAATAATAATATATTACACTGAGACACGAACACCATATTATTATTATAACGGTTTTGCAATAATAATAACAATATTATACGTCTAAGAATATATTAGTTTCTAGTCAGTAAAATACGTATCTAACGGTCGGCGAGTATTTATTTTTGTATTTTTATGCCAAACATATTTTGTTTTTGACACGTGACGGGCGCACGGAATCGACACGTCAATTCAAACGCTATATTTGTATCACACAATGCATAATATATACGTAAAAACTATTATTTTACGTGTGTTATATATTATACATAGGTATACTCGTTTGACACACAATAATATGGTAAATATTGTTATACAGTCGTGCACAACAGCATTACCCATGATTGAGGCGCATCGGAAAACATTTCCGTTCGTGAGGGTATTGCCACACCACGATCGGCCATAAAGATTAAGGGCTTAAACATATACCAGATACAAGGTATATATTATCTGTCGTGTACAAAATATTTACAATGCATATTATATCGCTGACACCCGTTTCGGATTCAGGTTGTTTAGTTTATATACCGAAATAACGATAACGTTTATGAATCCGTCTTATTTTATACTCGATAAAACAATGAATATTATCAAGACGAAGTTTATAATATGTTTTGACTGTTCGATGAAAAAGAGCTACCTTTAAAAATCAAAAAATAACCGTCAAATAAAGGTGTCTATTATCTGAAATTTATTGAAGCAAGAAAACCATTTCATAACTCAAATTTTTTTGTTTATCTCTGATTCTCTCAGATGTTTATTTAAATTTTAATTCGAGTAGTGTTGGTGTGTAAAAACACGATTTCAAAATGCCCATAACTCGATTAAAATAAAAAATATCGAAAAAAACACATACGAGAGAACACTGATTATAATTGTATTATTACCATCATTACATGTGATGACGTTCATTATATTATTAAAATGAGCTAAACTAAACGTGAGCTACTTAACGCGATTTTGCTATCCGCACTTGTAAGACGCAGACAAAACGATAACGTCTTCGAACGCCTCCGAGGGCATTTATCACGAGGACAGGACAAAATCCTCATATGCAATGACTAATGAGTTGTACAAATCAAAATTTAACGCAAAAGCGGCTTAACCATAGCTGATGCAAAAGTGGTGGATCGTCGTAGTCTTGGGAATTTTTTCTCCACGTGGGGTTAACCGGCTGCTCCAAAGTTGAAATCGTGTGCACTCTGGACGAAAGCCAGTGATATCTGAGGTGTCTGGAGTCCTATGATAATGTAAATTATGTTTAACGTTTATGCATCGGTACACGATAAGGCCGTTGTCACCGATTGAAACTTTTGAGGACGGACGATCGTCGCTCGGTTATAGGAGAGGTCCGCTCTCCAAAAGTAGCAAAACGGTACTGAAGTCTGAATACTGAGTAGGCGCGATCACCGGGAGGAAAACACGACCGGTTTTGTGACCGGCGCATGCGTGCATGTGTGCTTGGCGTTGGACAATTGCTACACACTACACTATTGTATTCGAGATAATGCAGTGCATTGTTGTTATTTAAAATTATTAAATACAACTGTTTTTCTTTCTACAGCAAAATATATGGTATTGAAAAACTGATGCCCATATTTAATTCGAAACTTTGAACACACTTGGATTTCGAAAATGATTTCGTTTTTAAAAAAAAATGTATATTCGCATATTACATGAGGTTTAGTGTGTAGTGTTGTGTAAGTGTGTAAGTGTTAACTATTTCTATGCGTCGAAATTTAATCGCTTGCATCAATATAATAAATATAGTGTTTCGTTTGCAATTGTAGAAAAAGGGTTGGGTATAGGACAGCGGCATGTTATTGTATGTAATAATATAATGTATTGTCGACAAGATGTTATTAATCAATAGAGTATAATATGTGATATGACTCCGTATTTATTTTTTCGATAAACGACACCTAATCCCTACAAACAGTCATAACAACACCAATTATTAGTAACCGATAGGTCTAATAGATAACTGTAATTAATTGTTTCCTATTATTAAATCCTGAATGGTGGTATTGTTGTTTTAAGTTTGAATAAAGGTACCTACTCGTTTTTGGACGTCATATTCGGTATACATTTCGTTTATAATTTATTATTTTGCGCATATAAAAAAAATAAATCATAAGCCTCAAAATAATGCTCTTATGATAATAATTATTGTTATCTGGAGAAATTAATGTGGTAAGCTATTATAGTAAAAGCGGCTATGAAAAATATTATTTCTAAAAACTACACATTTTTAAATTAATTTATACGTTTTTTATGTACATTATTATTACCACTAAACAGTTGAAACGAAATAGCTTTTAATATATTATTACGAGTTGTAGGTAGGGAGAGAGGACAACAACTGTCTTCCGTAGAATACATCAACTGATAAATAGTATAATTTTTATTTTAATGGTTTCGTTTTTTTCAACTGAATAAAAAGAAACATAATTACACCACTGCCACCTGATCATATTATTAACACTTTTCTCACAACCCTTTCTAAATAACATTAACATTTCAGTGTATGACGAGTGTATACTGTGTTGTTTTTTGTTAAACGAGAATATTATTTTAGTCCGTCTAAGTCGTTATTCATTTACTCGCTCATTTTATCCATTTATTTACCTACCTACCCTTGTTATAAGAATTGTGTTTGTGTGTTAATTAAGAATGCAAAATTAATAGAATAAAGTTGTTTTTTCATTATCTTAAGGTCGGGTACAATTAATTATTAAAACGTGCTGAACGGGAATAAGACCATCTTTAACGGTGCAATCGATACTATATGTTTATACAAAAATAGTTGCGTAAAATCCCAATCATTGATATCTGTGTGATAAAATACATGTTTAAATGAAAATAATATACCATGATATACGAAATATACTGAAAACGCAGTTCAACGATTAACGAAGTTTATATTACTCATCACTTGTGTTGGGTAATTTCAAATATACATAATATAACTATCGGGTGATCTTTTTAACGTAAGGTACAATCATTATTTCAAAAACATAATTTTAAAACGTTAAAAACAATATATTTCTACTATTTTTTATAGTTATTATTTTTTTTAACTTTTTATAACGACAACATGTATTTTTAATTTCTTATTCTAAAGAAGAACATTTGGAGTACTTCAAAGTATAAAATAATATTGAATTTTGAACAAGTTTTATTTTAGTTATAACTTGTAACTTATAAGAACTTATTTAAAGATTTCATTATCAGAGTGAGTAAAATAGGAGTACCTACTCAACAAAATACTGGTCCACTATTCCGATGATTAAAACTTGAGATACTTATAAGTTATGAATATTATGAGTTATGACTAATAAACTAATTTTATAGATATAATATATACTATATATATATCATGTTCTGTTCGGAATTTGAAATTTAAACTTGTATGTTATTATTCAGAAGAGTCATAAAATTAAAAATTGATAACGATAAAAATACTATAATTTTTCTCCAAAAATGTAAAATAAATATGTTCAAAACCGTTTCTGTTTTCTGATATAATGCGAGTGTCTTGCGGTTAATAGATCACCCCGTATACAAGTGATATAACATTTATGAATGTGCCTTCATATTATTATAGTATATACCTAGTTCATCCTTGCAGAACTAAGGAACGCGTATTTCAATTAACACAAATTTCAAATTGCATAATGTTGGCTTTTGCTGGTTGTGTGTAATGTATTGCTACAACTTCGTAATTATTGTAATTGAAAGTTAGTAGTGTGTGTAAAATGTTCATGGGAATATAAGTGACTTCGATTAACTTCAGTTATCAGTAATCCGTTAAAATTAAAATAAATCTAAAGACGGAATCGAATATTTTACATAACGAAAAATTAACAAAATAATATTATATATTAATATATCTACTGAATTTCGCATTTTACATCTGGTTAGATACTGAGCGAGAGTTATGAAATCTGCTCAACTCTCGCAAAATCAAAAATACATTAAATACATGGACAGGGCCAGCACAATATATTTAATTAACATTTACTATTTTTTTATTTAAGCACTCCATTCGTATAAAATTACAAGTCAAGTTTTGAAATTCGTATGACGTTCCTCCCTAGGAAATTTAGCATTTTACCAGTGTGTTCGTCTCATGTGTTATTTTGGTTTTGATTTTATTCTGATTCACCTGAAATAATACATAATTAATTATGAAATATACTTAAATTAATTTTAAAATTACATTATCATACAACAAGTGGTTCATCCATGTCTGACGTATGTAACATTTTTGGTTGTGAAGTAATATAACGAAATCATGGGTTTTTTTGTAAAAATCATTATTTGCATATTCCATCTGTTTTAATTAGATCAAGTGAAAAAAATAATGACATAGAAAGAAAACACGGAGAGAATAAGAGGCCTCCCAGTGGAGGTACTTCAATAAAATCATCGGTACCTATCATGGAAAAACGGTTGACAATCATTTTTATTTTAAATAATTTAACTGACAATGGATACAAACAAAACAATTTTTTGTGTCGATATAAAATATATAGTCTACCACTATAATATAATTATCATCACAATATAATAATTATTAGTGGTAACTTAAAAAATAAACAAAATATGACACTTTGTCTGATCATATTATATACCTACCAACTTACTTATTGTTTTCGCAGAGGTATTCATTTTCAAGATTATTTATTAAAATGTCAATTTTCGTTGTCGATTACGCACGACAAATCAATGTTCGTTTATTTTCGAAAGAGATATCTATTTATGTCGGGATTACTTTTAAAACTAGCGCTCTTATACTATTCTCGCAAGAAACTCGATCATATTATGCCGAACAAATCCAAAGTCAAATATTGATATTATACTCAGACGTCGTTACCTGCGTTAGAAGACGAATAAAGCACGCGAAACGATGTGAAATTAATATACCGCACGTAACCGTATAATATTATAATATTATATATCTCTGCGACTTCGGCTTCAAAGTGCCGCTTTTCCAGCCATCGCACATCGTCCAAAATCAACAGCGTATTACACGATTAACTTTTGTTTGCGAATCTATACACACTGTTTGTCTTATTGAATAATTCGGTCTGTTGGGTCCCACAACGATTGGTACATTCTGCAACTTTATAGGTAGGTAGGTACATTCCGCGAATATTTTAAACCATATTATTACGGATCGGCGCTATTTTGATCCTGACTTACGGTCCAGGGAAATATAATATAAGCAAATAAACATGACATTATGAAATCCCGTTTGTTAACATAAAGTGTTTTGCCCCTCTGCTTCGATCAAGCACGGTAATACAGGTGATTAGGTTCGCCGAAAAAATAAATGCCTATTCAATCAAATATGAATTTAAATAACGCGTTTAAAATGATTTACAACCTACTAACTATATTGTGCACGAATAACTCAGCTGACCCAGAATTTTTCTGTTCGAGGTATTTTTTTTCGGCTTACAACATATATTTTTTTCAATCGAGCGGAAACAAAATCAAAAACAAATCCCTATAGAATTTAGCATAAAACTATACTTCAGATTTTCTTTTTAATATTTTGTGTTTTTAGTTATAAAAGCACAAAATAAGTATTAAATATTTCGAAATACAACGATATTATACAGCTCTGTTCGTGTACTTCATATCTGTACAATATCGATCCTTGAAACTTGTATTCTATGACATGTTTAAGCAAGGCTGGTAGTAAATGAACTAAATTATAACAGTTTTAACAAAATGTCTCCGAAAAATTTATTTTGTTACATAATTTCACTACTTACAGAGTTACATAACGACATGCGTAATATGTTTTAAAGTCTTGGTACCTACTCAATTATTTACTCTACCAAGTTTAATATTAATATTGGTATCAATATTGTTATTAATATTTATAAATTATTATCTTATTATTATTGTAAAGATGCAGTAGAATGTAACGAATATAATACACTGTGACGAACTGATGATGTTTCACGGTTATTCCATATTATTGTTTATATTATACAATACAAAAATTAATACACTAACGACTTATCGACTTTACTACGTACCTATTTAATATTTAATCCAATTTTAAACGATCAGTCACATGCACTACGTCTTTAGTTTGTGGGTGTTTGGTATCGAATATTTAAACGACGCAATGTTCAGTATAGTCAGTATAGTCAGTATAGTCTCAGTCCAGTATAAATCTGCAATTTCCTACAATTATTAAAATAATTTACACCCGCACGTGTACGTGTATTCATAATTTTAACAGATTAAATTGTACGAAACGAGATCATGACGTATAATATTGTAAAATATAGGATTTGGTTTATGCAACCCATATTATTTAGTCTTAGTAATAATCATTTTAAAAGTACCAGCACGCCACTCCTCTTATCACAGTATTTGGGATATACCTAATCCTAAATTGTTACCACATTAAATTTATTCATAAATATATAATATTTGTTGCACGATTATATTACTCTTTGAAAAATAAAATAGGTTCATCGTGTAGGGCAGTTATCAACATAATACATTTTTAAATTTTTTTTTTTAATTTAATAATTTGTCTAATTGTTGTAGGTGAATAGTGTAAAATATGATTAGTACCTACTACAATGGTTTAAAACTTTTTTTTAGCTTCATTTCAAAATCAAAATGGTTTTTTATTTTTTTGAGCAATTGGTTGTATAATGTGTAGTATTGTCATTATAGTTGCATTAATCGTAAGACGTTCGAAAAATATCTTTATTACCTACTCTATAAAGACCACTGAAGTGTACGCGTTCGATGACCATATTACAAAATCATGTAGTGTTTCGATTATTGGTTATTTTAGTAGCCAAATTAAAATAAGTTAAAAAATTAAATTAACCTAAGTTGTTGATTTAAACGCCATTGTTTTTTATAATAATTTGAATAATTATTCATTTTTTTTTCTTCCAATACATTTTCAAATAACTGAATTGTAAAATAAAACAGTTTATTTCGGTTGACTTTTTTCCTATTAATGATTTTTGCCGTGATCAAACTCGGGTGAAGAGGACGGACAACAAACGAATAACAAGGACGCTCGTTTGAAATTCAGTATATATACGTACATAAGAGGACTTGTATCAAATGAAGCATGAAACACAACCCAATTACAAAAGTTTTAGCTCCACCAATCACCAGCTCATCAAACCCAATATAATGCACCAGAGCGTCTAAAATACATCAAAGTTGTGAGGGTTAAAGATGTCTACTTACATGAAAGTATGAAACAAGTTCTAATATGTTTATCGTTGTTTTCGAAGTAAATCATTTTTACAATGATCGCCGTTATGATTGAAAGAAAAATTCAAAGTGTCATATTGAATTGTTTTTGTTATTTTATAATTTAGATTTTTTATTAATATCGTTGAACTGTACAATTATGCTGAATGATATACAAATAATGTATTCTAAAAATAAAACACTTATTAATTAATCATGTTTATAAAACTGAATTAGTTGATTAGAAAACACACAGAGGTTGGAAATCATCAAGGTTTGTGTGGTTAACTCGAGTAACTACATATTCTACAATTAGTTACTAATCATAAATTACCTATACGACTTGATGTAACTTGAGTTTTCCAGTTTATATTCTTCATTTAACTCGTATTTTTTACACAACAAATTATTTTTTAACATAATCCAATATAAACTGAGGGCATTTTTTTTATTGTTGGGTGTAAACTGTATATAAAATATCTCGTAAATTACATAACTTTATTAAAATAAAATTATTAAATTCAATCATTAGCAATATCAAAATTAAACAACATTGTTAAATATATTGTTGTTATTTGAGTACATATTATAGTTAAAACTGTTAGGTTAGTGAAATTAATTCTTTGAAATTGTTAAGGCTAAAAAAACGATATATTTTATAAAAAGAATAAAACTCATCTTGGATATTTAGTATTATCCTTTGTATTTTTTGTGAAATGTAAACAAAATTAAATTGTTGGATTTTATTGTAAAAAAAATAATGAATAATTGTAAATGTTTTTGTTTTTTTAAATTAGCACCGACATTGTCAAATGAGTAAGTCATTTAGATGAACATTAAATATTATTTATTTGCGACACTTCAAAATTATTTTCTAAATTATACATGACTCCCCAAAATCGTTTTCATTGTTTCTGTATTAAAAGTAAGTAAGTTACAGCAATTTTCATCAATTTATAGTTTTATAAACCATAAATGCAATACGTATATTTTTTTTAACGGGAAATTGATCCATCGTTACAAAATCCAATAAGATTTTAAAATTTGTCTGTCTTACAAACGTCAAACATTGTAAATGTACGTCCAGCAGAACCAAATTCAAATTGTTAACTTTAATAATTATATTATCAAATTGAGGTAAAAACGCAGTATGTATTATTTTGTACTATGGTTTTTTACGATATTTTAATTTTTAGCCAGATATGAGTACTTACTAATATGAAATATTACCACATAAAACTAGCTACATACTACTCGCATTAAAACTAAAATATTGAAGAAAACCAATTTAAAAGATATAAAGTTAGTGCTTTTACATTTATGTTTTATAATATTGCTCAATTCACAATATTATAATATCAAAACTATAACAACACAAAATTTGGTTATTCAGAATTACATTTTCCTAACCTAATACATGCAGCTGCTGGTGTGGTGTTCTCTTAAAATCGTTACAATAGATACTAATTAAAAAATACAAATAAGTGTTCTTCCAATTTATATCTATTGCAAAAATATCACTTTGGTATTATGAGCACATTAACACAATTTTTAAAATTCACATTTCGTTTTTAATTAAAAATCCATTAGACGCTTATGCTGAAAGCCATTTCAATATAAACAACTTAAAAATAAAAATATTACCGTACTTTGACTTCACTATAGTTTAATTGAATTAGAAATGTCTTTAATAATTAATTTCAATAAATAATATTATAGTAATTGTCCAGGAAGTTTTTAATATAAACACGGTTTGTACATAATTGGTTAATATATTTTCATAATATGATTAAAACGGGGGTACATACGACAGTATTATTATAGGGAGTGCACAACATAATAAATAATAATATTATAATCATAGTGATCAGAATTATATTATAACTACGGTTAAAATCGGCCGAGTTTATGTATACGATGTGCAATCGTTATGTCATACCGAACAATGCGTGTGATTACATTTTATATCGATTGTATTAATGAAAAACGCATTCAATAATATTCGCGAGTCACATACGGCAATAAAATTTAACGATTTAATAACAATACAATATATATTGTCAGACACAGACACTATATATAGGTGTTGATGTCGCCGCAGAGCCCGTCTGACGTGTGAGTTGCAATAGTGTTTTACAAGACTTCCGAGTCCAATATCGGCTGTCGACTTAATATATATAGCGACGATTTATAAGGATGCCGACGGACCGTTTAATTAAACTACCTGCAAAGTACAAATGAACTTGCAAAGAAGGACGTGGATTTCAATGGATTTTTGGATTGACGTTCGTGTCGAGACAACGGAAAACAAACGAGTACGGTATACAGGGCGCTTCGCCAAGCATGTTCACCGCACCCAATTGATCGTTTAGTTGTGAAAATAATTTTTAAATTTGGTTTTCGGAATATTTTAGCAATACCTAGTACCTACCTGGTAGGTACTTAAAGACCATATTTTAATATCTTAGATTTTTACGTGTTATTAATTGAGAAGAAGTGTTTTGTGGCCATACAACTTTTTTTTTCTTCAAACCACAACCTCCGAAATTTTTTCTGTAAATATTGCTGATTACAATATGATTTTTTGAACATTTATTTTACTATATAAATCATATACTTAGTTATAACGAGTTTTAATATTTTACATACCTAACAAACATAATAGTCCACGATAATTAATGTCATATTATAATGTGGGAATTATGTTGATTTACAAATTACAGCATTCAATATTAATCTATATTTTAATTTAGCGTTTTATAATTTTTTCATTGGTTGTCAGAGTAATAATTCGGTAATTTACTATACTCGACTTAATACTTTATCCATTTTTTGTGTATCGTATTATAATAATAATATAAAAAACACTAAGTATTTGAAAATATTATTTCCGAGTAATGTCAAAGAGCGAAATCGTGGAGGTAAGCAATGAGAGCGTGCACGGTGATTCGCCCTATATTTTAATAATATGCATTTATGCTGCGTGCAATACCTATCTATTTTTCAGCATCACGGTAAAAGCCGGTGCTATAATAAAAATATTATATTACATCGAAAAGTGGATTGATTTTTCTCGGATCCAATTTCGTTGTATAGCGACGGAAAAAAAAAACAACAAACTTACGTAAAATAATAATAATTAAAATAATTTTTGTAAAAAAAATATACATAATATTTGCGCTTAAACACGCTCGTCGTGTTCGAATAATAATAAGGCCGCTGCAGGCAGCATAATATAGCGACGGCGACGAAATTAAATAACGTAAACCAAACGGATTGTCTGTGCAATGTATATTATTATAATATTTCGGTATGTTGGGTAAACCCAAAATACATGTAGTAGAGGTGTTTTGGGTAAAGCCGAAATTCGTCGAACAAAGGTGTGTTGAAGGAGGACCCAATGCCGCAGTGTGTATAAAATATTATTATATCTAATGAAAATCCAAAGCTTTATTATTTTATTCAGAGGGCGAGAGAGAGAGATGGTGATAGAGAAACTGTAAAATTTTATTACACGTTAATACTATTTATTTTCACTTGATTCCTCTATCATTTTTTTTTTTTGTTTAATATAAAATATAAATATTTCACAGGGTTTAATAAAAATACCTGATAAATTAAAAATTAAAAACTGATACTAGTTGAACGCTTGATAAAAATAAAATTTTGAGAATTATATGGATAGTAAATTATTTAAGATTTATACTTGTGTCAGAAAATGCCCAATAATAATACTTTGAAAAAAGTTATTACGATTCAAATAAATTTATACTCTAAAACAGTATTTAGATTTAAAAAATGTGTAAAAAATAAAATGTCATAGCGTACTGACTACGCGCAAGCGGGTCTATAAAATATTATGTTATTTAACAAAACAAAAAATAAAACAAAAAATTAAATATCAATTAAAACTAATGTTGTTTCATTTGCCAGGTGTCTCTGTTACATCTTGCGTAATATATCAATTCAAAATATTATAATATAAATTCTGAGATAATCTAAAATATTATATTATCAAAATTTTGTGACGAATATTAAAAAACGCGACTACACTCTTCAGTAAACATGTCTTTATAGACGTTGTGATGATAGCGACGACATATTAAAACGCGTATAAAGGACGGCGGCTGAGTATATCTGAATCGCAAAAATGCATGTACGAAAGTCGTTTATTAAAATTAAATGTCTTATATACATAATAATTAATAAAAACTCATAAAACGCTCGTCGTGCTCGAATAATAATAATAAGGCACATCAGTGCCTTCATGCGACGAAATCAAATAACGCGAAGCAAACGGATTGCAGCAGTCTGTGCAATGTATAATATTATTATTATATTTCGGTGTTTTCGACAAACACGAAATACGTGTAGGCAAGGTAGCAGAGGTGAGTTGTACGACTTCAGTCGAAGCAGTGTGTACAATAGTTTAATATTGATATTATACCTAATGAAAATCCAAAGCTTATTAATTTATTCCGAGTGATGTAAAGAGGAGGAGATAGTGAGAGATTGAAATAATTATTATGTTTTATTAGGTACGCATAAATGTATTTTCATTTGATATGTATAATAATAATATTATTTTTTTTTTTTTTTTTAATAATATAAAATATAATATGAAAATAATAAAATATATAAATTCCGAGATAATCGAGAATATCATGTACTTTCGTGCTTTTACCGAATATTAAAAACGCGACAACAATTCGTATACCAAATCTTCAATATACGAACACTATATAGGTAGGCGTTGTGATGATTGCGACGTATTAAAGTGGGTGTAAAGGACGGCGGCTGAATCGCTAAATTCTTTAAAAATGTTTCGGAAAATTAAATGTATTATATACATTATTAATACCTATACATAACAGTTATTAATAATCTATAAAACGCTCGTCGTGCTCGAATAATAATGATAAGGCCCAGTACCTTCATGCGACGGAGACGAAATCAAATAACGCTAAACAAAAAGATTGCCTGTCAGCAGTGTGTATAAAATAATATTAATATCGTATCTAATGAAAATCCAAAGCTTATTTATTCAGAGTGATGTTGAGAGGGGGACATAGTAAGAGATTGAAATAATTGTTATGTTTTATTAGGTACGCATATAAATGTATTATAATTTCATTTGATGTATATAATTATAATAACAATATCATTTTTTTAATATACAATATATGAAAATACATAAATTCCGAGATAATCGACAATATAATGTACTTTCGTGCTTTTACTGAATATTAAAAACGCGACTACACTCTTCGGTATACGAACACGGCTGTATAGGCGTTGTGGTGATAGCGACGTATTAAAGCGGATATAAAGGACGGCGGCTGAATCGCTAAAATTCATATTTGAACGTTGTTGTAATGAATTCTTTAAAAGTGTTTACGGAAAATAAAATGTCTTATATATAATAATATGTCTCATATTATATTCTTTCATTCCAAACACATATTATTTTTTCCATCAAATATTAGGTACGGTAAATACAAAATATTTCAATCAGATCATGTAACTGCGGAGGAGGTTCTGTCTATATATACCTGTGTAGGTATGAATATTATGTCTTCGTCTTTACCACCGATTATTGAATTTTTAGTATTAAAAAAAAAGTGTAACGACGAGAATACTTCAGAAAACAGTACACACATATAGTAGTAAAACAATACGACGGTCGACCATAATATAATATTTGAAAATAAATAATCGATTTTAAAAAATAAGGAAATATTTGGGTTCAAAAGCACACGTTCTTGGGTCTTATGTTCAATACTATATTATTATAGTCATCCGAACTTATACGAATGTCAAATGGCAAAACTTCAAACAGCATTTGCCTCGTAACTTGAGAAAATACACTGCTTCAAATTAAGAAAGAATTTTTTTTTATTAAATTCTTACCGCATATAATGTCTTAACCAGATAAATAAAAGAAAAATGAACACAGGTTTCTGCTGTAGTAGTAGTAAAGTAACAATAAGTAATAATTGATTCGTTTTCCGCTCATTTACTATATCCATCCGCATAATATGATATTTTACGGTCATATCACAATATAGATTTCATTTTGAAAATGTATTAACCTTAATAACTTACCGACAACTTCTGGCATTACAAAGTTTATACTTGACGTTTTCGTGTTTTAGAAATGTTTGAATTAGGTAGGTACCTATACTCTTCATGGAATAATTGGCTACGGGGTCTAAACTTGTTAGGAACGCCGTTGGCCGTGTACCTATAAGGGTATACCGTTAAAACGTGTAGTGTATAAATGTACAATACAACACCTTTACATAGGTAGGCATAATAATATAAAGTTATAAGTTTTTAATTCAAAACGATTACCACTTACCATAAAAAATAATATTACCGTTTATAGAATATAATATTATTATAATAATTATATTTTCAAGACAACATGGTTTCATTCTGTTTATTTTTTGTCGGACTTGAGACGAACTTAAGACTTTTTAAGCATTGAAATCTAAAAGACAAAACACGACGCATAATGATTACTTTATCGTTTTCGAGATGTTTAATTTTTAGAAATTTGTGCTAAATAGCCTAAATGTTTTATCGGTTTAAGTAACACCTATTAGTTGAATTGTATATTATTATAGTTTACACAATGCGCTCACAAGTCACAGGAAAGAAACTCAAAATTCATTTTTCGTGAATAATAGACCACAACTCCACAGCCAACAGTCAGCAGCAGAAAATTTGTATTCTGTCACACTATGACATACAGTTAATCAATACCAATTATTGATAAATATAGTAGAAACCGTTTGTAACGACACTGGTTGTAGTAACATACTAAATTTAATGATTTGACGTTAAAGTTCCCAAAACTCCTATGTTTTATATTTAAAATTGTTGTCATTTAACTACGTTCTTATAATACGAACATACGGATTACGGATGAGGTGGCGTTTGTTATTTTAGACAAATTAATATAATTTATGCATAATAACCACGCCGATAATGCAAGCCATATTATTATCGAAGGTTTATGACAAAAAT
This sequence comes from Metopolophium dirhodum, assembly GCF_019925205.1. NCBI lineage: Eukaryota > Metazoa > Arthropoda > Insecta > Hemiptera > Aphididae > Metopolophium > Metopolophium dirhodum. The sequence continues at coordinate 12,387,883 of NC_083568.1, forward strand.
ACGATGCATACATTTAGATAATGTAAAATATCAAAATATCAGTTTCAAATGATATAGTTATTAGCACAATGGATAACAAACTTAGGTAAAAATTGGAAAGGAAAATAAAACAAGATCACAACCTCAAAGTACCTCGAATACAACAGATTTTTTTAATAACATAGTATGTTGTGAAAATTTACAGACTTTACTTTTTATAATAATAAAATTACTATTGGTTATAAATACTATAGTACGTCATATAATATTTATAATCAACGTATTACATACGAAATTAGATTTAACTAACATTCAGATTTAAATGGGCATCTACAATAAATACAATGTTGGTACCCACACTTACTTTTTTGCAATAACTTTAATTTTTCCTGTTGTCGATTCAAGTTGTTCAAGAAAAATTTAAAAATGTGTTTTCGATGATATGGGTGGGGCGGGAGACACATGTCCCCAGCCCCACCCATAGTTTTTTTTATTTTATGATTCAACTAAAGGCTTGCAAATTGTGAAAATAGTCTTGCAAATTGTTGCTAATTGACTGGTAAATGTTGAGTTGAAAAAAATGTTAAAATTTTTATTGGGTGGGGCTGGGGACATGTACGTGATGGCGGCGGCGCTCGTAAATCTCACGAGTCTTACAACGCGCAAGCGTACAACCGTGTAAAGTTATAACGACGATGATATTTCAATCGGAAATAAAATATAATATTGCATAGCAATAATACTGGTTATGTTTTTACGCACTAATAATAGTATTTCCGTCCTATGCGTGCATTTGGTTAGGTAATATATTATTTTACGTGTACATACCGAAATTACCGATCGAATATTTTAATATATTATTGTGAAAATAGTAAACGAGAGAGCCATTGCCAATCCGGTATTCCGTACAATCACTACAAAGCACAAACTATACTATAATTATATTTTATATTTAAACATGTAGCTAATAATAAAAAAAAATAATAACAAAAATTCGCGTTTAACGGGCCCGCATCGTGAATACCGCACATACCTAATAACTTATTTTAATATAATATTATTATTATTAATTATGGTGTGCGTACAACAACAACAACAATAATACATATTACTATATTAGTATTAAATTACTCTATTATGGTATTATAATATAATAGTTTGTATTATTTTAGTGCAGGTATTTAAATCGAACGTGAAATTTAATCGTGCGATTCGCATAAATTACGTATATTAGGTAACGAACTGGAATAATATTATTTATAATATCGCAGCTAGCATAGGTATAGTTACTCGGACGATTCATTAAATTTGAATCAGCATTTTTTAATTTAACGTTTCATACAAATATAGGCACAGCAAAATTGTTATTCAACTAAACATAATTTCTTTTTAATACAATTGAACACAAATAATAAATATACAAGAACGAATTAAAAATGTATAACAATAAAGTTCGCATAAGACTTGTACAAAGAGAATTATGATTTTAATTCATTAAAATGTGTTTTGACAAAAAAAAAATCCTTCAATTTATTTTATTGTAATAACATGAGTCAGTAGTCGTACTTGAATTTTTCTTTGACAAAAAAAAATGTTTCTTATTTATTTGCACTCTAACAAACTTACATTTTACGATTCAATGAATAATAAATTTATTACAAATTTAACCTTCGTCACGTGCCTATACCTCATCTAAAAATTTGCATCACGCTTATATAACAATATAAAATAAATGATTGAATGAATTATTGTATATACAAATAATATTAATAATTATGACGAATAAGCAAAAAAATACTGAAAAAAAAGGATGAACATCTTGAACAAAAATCTAACAAGACAGACATACGAAATGGGTTGGGGACGGGTGGGATACATTTTTTTTGTATTTTTTTGTTGGCCACCAGTTGCTTCCTATTCGCGTTATCTTGTCTCCGCGGTATTTTTGGGGGGAAATATATGTGAAGAGGTTTTGGCTTTCGTTGAAAAGAGACAGACAATATGACGTGACTTTTTGTGTTTGTGTAAAAAACAATGATGCTAATGGGCCCCCAAATTTTAAAAATTCTTATCAATAAACTTTTGTGTGATAATCCTATCCATTCCTTTATTATCTATGGTGAACAGACATACAGGTGCAGGGGGGATATACCGGTAGAGCACGCTTGACGTATATTTTTCACGACCAGTCAAGTTCGCGGTTTCCCAGAAGAAGAATGCGGTCTCTGATACATTATCCAAATATCTCTCGACTCTAGGACTCTAAAGGAACGGCTTCCCTTCAGTGTCAAACAGTGGAAGTGACATCGACCTATAATGGAACCGGTAGTGATACTACTACTACACTGGAGTTGTAGTCCAATACTGCTGCAGGGAAACCGTACCTTGAGACAACGAGCGTGACATAAATTTGTTTTGGTTATTTACTTGTAAAAAAAGGCGTATACTCGGTAAACTGAATTAGGGGCGTCATATATTTATGTTTTCTCCCCCAGACATTGCCACTAGTTCGACTAATCGCGCGTTTAAACTTAGTTCTCCATCAAACGACGTGTGTGAGGCTACAGCTGTTTACTATGTTAAGGAATTCGCCCGAAAAATGTTTATAATATAGACTAACATTAAATTTTGTTTTGTTCATGCGAGAAAAAAGAATTTAAAACTAGTTCACTTTTTCTATTCGATATTAATTACATTCAATATTACATTAATGCCGCCGTGGAATGGCGAGAAAACATTTTTTTTTTTTATATATATACAATTCGGTTTCGACGAAATTCCCAAGGTTGTCGAGAAGTTTGGACACGCAGTTGCATTTTATGGGCTTTCGACACAATGGTGTGGTGGGGAGTGATCTCCCGTTTTTTTCAGCCAAAAATTACAATAATGAAATATATTGCAATGACAAAATATGGGTAACATATTAAATTTGAACATATTAATCTTTTCACATGAAAGTAACAATTATATTTATACTTGTGTAATGTATGCAATTAAAATGCTGAAAAGATTGATTTACCTAAAAATATCATCGACTATCACTTATTTCATTCAAAATTAGGATAATCAAAGTATTGTGAAAATTATGCGCGATAAAATAAATTTATAATAATGTATTTTAAACAGGTTCCAAATTAATAAATTATTGAAATATTTTTTATTATTTTTACGCAAGACGTGATATGATTTTTTTCATAATAATTTACTGTCAAGTGAACGAACTAAAATATTCTACTTTATAGTGTGCTCAATATAAATATAATTAAAGTTGTCATAAAAAACTGTACATTATTATTTTTTTTTTAATGTATCTGAAAAAGCATAATATTTAAATTTTAAAATGCACGCATGCATTTCTTGAGTACTCGCATTGTTTTGTTTTCTAGAGCATACAAACATAACGTTCAAATTCAGTTATAGGTTAGTTAAACACGTACTGCAATTCATAATATTATTAAAATATCGTTTAAAGTTTGCTTACGTTTAAAAGCTTTGGTCGTATTTTATGATAATCGTTTAAGCAATTACTTTGTATATTTTATAAATTATTCATGACTGTTGATGGTCAATTTTATCGACTTAACTATTGTTCTTTATTGACAATTATTTATTCAATATATTATACATTTATAACAAACGTCAGAAAGTTGATCTAAATCTGGTTTATCGGATAGATTCTGTAATAACAACGACATTTTACAGATGTCAGCATCAGTTATTTGAACAAAATGTTTGTAAAAAATAAACATTGAAACAGTTAATACAAGCTTTAAATATATTCATAATTTGTTACTTCCTGTGTGAGAGTTGAGTAATTAATTTAAGTATTCAAAAGAAGACGACGAAGTAAAAAGTAATTCGGGAAAACTTGTGCGTTTATAATAATATAATTCCTTTACTCCCTTGACGTTAGACAGTGCGGGGTCTCATTAGCATACTCAACGAGAGAACCCAGCTATAAGTATAAAAAAACTTTATGTTTATAGATAAAATGTAAACAATTGCATTATTTGTTGATATCATTTGCGATATTTTAATTATTTTTCTTAACCTCGTTATTCATTTAGTTCTGTGACTATAAAAATGTGTATATATATTATGTATAATGATATGACAACTGATTGTCTGATTCCCGTAAACGTTCATATTATATTTTCGTGCGCACATCGTACAATAACATTCTGGTCCACTATTTACGAGAGTTATTTTCTGAGAGAGTTTTCTCTACATATTATTATTATTGCTATTTTTGTCACGGGAACCAAATTTCTCGTAATTTTTTTTTATTACATCCACTCCCTTAAACGATCATAAGAACAAAATAAACTTTAAACAACTCAAGCCAAAACGTTTAAAAATATTTAGAATCCCCCCATTTACCTTAACCAATCCCACGCATAATTTTAATTCAAATAAAATATATTTTATCTAACTACATGTTCACTCCATAGTTTAGATCATTTAATTATTTATTGCATGTATTTATTCATAAATGTAACTTCTTCATTAGTTCATATTCGTTGAATAGAGTGTTTAACTTTGTACAAATAACTAAACAAAGTAAATTAAACATTCATATTTTGTTATTTAGTTGAGTGATATTTTCTCGTCAAACGGTTATGGATCACACGTGCCGTTCATTACAAATTATACTGAGAATGCTAAAATATATTAATTTTTTACTTCAATAATTATTTGTACAGTCTGTTACATTTATTTTGAAAAATGGAAGCTGATATAGTTGTACATACCTATTATTACGATTACCTACATTTATATTTTCAATATATTTTTAAGTACTTTTCACGTTAATATTACGTTTATTTTTATTGTTAATTTTGAATGCTTCAAACATAGTGATTAAACCTATTGAATTTTTTTTTTAAATAGATTGTTATGTGTACTTGTTAGGTATGCATTATTTAGGTCATAATATGTGGACATTGTAAGTGATTTTAAAAAGCCTTAAAGATAAATAAATAGAAATATAATAATAATAAAATATAATATTATGATCATGATTTATATAAAGGTTAAGCTGCTTCGTCTTGTCTGGAACATAAGTGGATTATGTACGCAAATATCAAGTAAAATGGATTTAGAACGGACATTTTTTTGGGCATAATTTTTTCTACGCCCATTGAATTTCTATAATTTATGTTTGGATTACCTCTTTATGTTTTTTTTTATACATCTCATTTTTTCATAATATTGATTAATTTTAAGCGCATTCAGTGTTATAATAAAATGGTTACCTATCAGATTTCAACAGCTGCTGAATCGTTTATTTACTATACTCTAAACTTGCCAATGATAAAATAAATACGATACAATACTTAATCAGCTTAAAAACACATCTTATTAGGTACCTACATTTTCCACATTTCTCTAAAGTTGAATTTGTACGTATAAATCACAACAAGTTATTAACTGTCGTACTTTGGACCTTTATAACTTTTACGCATCGTAAATTTCTCTACATAATATTAGTATATACTTTTAGGTAATTATCTCACAAACAATGATTGATTTCGAGTATATTATAATATTATATTTGCGATCCATCTGTCATTTTGCGTTATTTACAAAAGTATATTATTATAGAGTTAAAAATGTATATCATACAAATATAATATAGTTCATGACATAATCCCATTAATGACAGAAATAATTTATCACAATGGTCACCACCCGCCGCCGTTACAGTAAATTTAATATATTTTCGTCCTTTAGTGTTTATTCACGCAATCACGCACTAACTAGGTATATGTAGGTAGATTGTGAAACTCGCAACTGATCGCACCTTTTAGAATTATTTATTAGATAGGTCATATTATTATAGTATAAGCTTAAAAAAAAACCGAAAAGGTTTTACGCATAAATTAAAATTCGTTTATTAAATATAATTTTATAGAATCAAAAAATGCCTACCATAAAAACAATGAAAAGTATTTTCATTTTAGATATTCAAATTTTTTAGATAATAATCAACAAGGTCAGCGGATAAACTGTCGCGAACTATTACAAACTATGTAGTACCCTCGAATCCTTCTTTAACTAAATAAGTAATTACATAGGTTGTTCCGAGTCTTACGACGTTTAATCAATTACAATCAAGTAGAACCAACAATCACGTTTTTGAATTTTTCGTTAAATAAAATCACCATGAGTTATTCGAGTTGTTTAAGCAAATTGTTTTGTATATTATTATAATCATACCATTTAAATATTTGATTTACGGTAGGTAACAATGAAAAACGATGCATCAATATTATATGGTCCGTATACTATAATAATATAAGGTTTGTCAGGGAGGTAAGACGTTTTTCAAAAATCACAAACTCTGTATAATCGAAAAAATTTAAATATTTGTTTTTAACTATTAATCAATATCTACATAATGCAGTTTTGAAGAAATATTAATATTTAAAATTGAAAATGCAATTCACGAACAAAAATTAATGGCAGCTATTTAAATCGCTCTGATTTCTCTCCGAATGGAATCTGAAAAGGGTAAACTATACAAGGGTTTGTCTTTGAAAACTTTAGCTTAAAGTTAGCACCGTAACAATTATCCCAAACCAACCGAAAACGTAAGCCTCGCCCCACTAGGTTATATAGCTTGTTCAAAAACATCTTATACCTCCATGGCTAAATCTGAATATTATTTTTCACACCTATCCCGAAATAATTTGTTTAAAAAACGGAAATTTGAATATATTTAATTGCGATTTGAACGGAAGAATATTACAATGACAAGCGATTTATGACAAACAAAGCGTAGGTATGGAAAAACTATCCAAGCTAATAATTATTGTTGACATATTTTAATTCAAACCCATCATATTATTTTTAATGTGTATATCTACGTATACTAATTTGTTTGAGAACAGTTATTTTTATTATTTTTGTTTTTGATAATTCGGGGAAAATATAATAATATCAATGTTTTTTATTGATATTATATCGCTACAATATGTTCCATTTTTATTTCGGAGAAAACGTCTGAAAGCCTATCGTTTTAATTATATTATACTGTGCGTTTTTGTATTTTGCGTTTATTTTCACAATTTTAATAGAAGTTTTAAATTAAATTATATGACTTATTCAGTATAAAAAGGAGATTCTACCCTATTAAAAGAACGTTCTCCGCTTTCGAACTAATAATAGCAAAATGAAAAAAAAAGTTCATACCCTTTCTTCGAATAATAAGTCTGGGAGGATAACTTCTAGGAATTATATTTAAGTTTTCGAGGATTTACAATACTCTGCTCTGACGTTATACGCACAATAATAATTATTATAGTCATCGGCCGAAGCGATCAATATTTATTCGTGATAATGATTAGTTTTTAAAAAAAACTACACAATAAACAGTATATTGTAGTTACCCTGGTGGTACGTTTCTGCAAGATAGTACGATATTATTATTATTTCACATCGCGCGTGTTGAAAACATCGATCCTCCATCGATCCTCCATCGATCCTCCATCGATCCTCTAAAAGAAAATTCCACCGGGTGTTTGGTGACATTCATCTAATATACTAGAATATGCATTCGTAATGTAAAACGAATTTTTTAGAACACAGCTAACCCGAAACATGCACACGGCATTGTAAATAAATTTTGGAAAAATAAAAACATTTTGGTAAAGGTATTCGCGGGTACCTACGATGAAACCATTACGTGCAGCTTATAATATTATAATACCTATCGATGACGCGTTATTGTGGAACAAATCTTTTGATTGCATGTTTGACTTTACTTTTGCTACAACGTTAAGGGGATTCGATACCGTGATTTTCTGTTTTTGTCTTACACACGCGTGATATAGTATTTTAGACGTGTTTTTTGCCAAACATACCAATTGATATTCTAATGAAGCGATAAGAATTCTCATAAAAATATTTGAATTTGTCGTCAAGTCTACTTGAAATTGAATTTCCCACATTTTTGGTAGTATCCGCCAAATTCCTAAAAATGTCATATTAAAAAAGAGTATTTAAAAATATTGTTCTATTTCAATTTTCGAAGAAGTTAAAAGCAAAAACTCAAAAATGTGGGAAAGTCTATTTTAAGTAGACTTGACGACAAATTCAAATTTGTTTTTAGAATTCTTATCGCTTCATTAAATCAATTGGTAAGATTGGCAAAAACACGTCTAAAATACTAGGTCGCGCGTGTGTTAGACAAAAACAGAAAATCACGGTATCGAATCCCCTTAACAGCTCTTGGCTAATATATTATTATAATATTATGGCTTACATTTTATTTGTTAATTCGAGCGAGGTTCTTATTCCATGGAAATAAACTGCTTCTGGAGGTCTGCATGAAAAAAAAAAGAAAAATTGCTCGCCAGTATAACGTATATTGTGTTATTTTGGTATTTATGTATAACATTGCGTCCTATATTTTAATATTAAAAAAACAAAAACCATTTGTTCGTGAGCTTGTAATTTGCATTAAATGCGTAATACAGAGGTATATATATTAAACACCTGAACGAACACTATGGAAAAAAGGTATTTTTTTGTCGTACAAATCTATTTCATAAATTGTTTGAACTATACCTATTACCTATTCGTATACGTATTAAACATATTTTGTCTCAAAAATTACAAGAATCAACTCGGAAAATTAGGGTGTAAACAGAGCTAATCAAACTAACAATTTAAATACGGTTAATAATATGCAGCCCTTATAGTACCTACATCACGTGACATAATATAGGTATCGATATAATAATCACTAAACAACGTGTCTATGATATAGAAAAATAATTATAAAATAAATTATAAAAATATATTATAATAATCATTTATTATTATGCAAAAAAGTTCAATCACTTCTCGATCGACGCCTGGAGACGATTTCGCTTTTAAAGTCTTCTCGTTTTGTTGCATTTTATTTTTTACCTTTATATTTATTTAATTCTTCAGTTGCAATGTAATATCAGTTCTCTTCCAAACCTCTCTCCGGCGAACGCATTTTTCTCCTGCCACGTTTCACCGTCCCCTTCATTCATCTTACCCACATAACAACCTAACCGTGTCCCTGCCATATTTTTTATTTTTTATTTTATTATAATCAGACGCAGAAATGCACAAGACCTCTTTTGACGGGGAGAGGAACACAGCCATAGGCAACTAAGAATATATCTGCTGCTCCACAAGATCATTATAATACTACTGATCCAATTAAATTAGTACCGTCATACCACCACCTTAAATGTACGTAGGTTAGTGGTAACATTCCACCCTTATTTTCTGTAATATCGATATATTTTAAATACTGTTCAAGTTAGCGTTTCGAAAATATGGCGTTGGCTAAAATCGATATCGACGTCAAGGTACACACATATAATATTCCGAAACGGAAAAAATTCATTTGAAATTATTTCATATTTAATTCATGTATTATATTTCCTTAACCGTTGGTAATCGTAATAAATGGCATTGATTATTACATGGGAATGTAATTAAATTATGATATAAATGAATGACAGTGAACAAATTAACAATTCGAGTAATTAACATAATTTTCGGTTTTAAACATGTATTGTCTGTAGATTGATAATACGGAAAAAAAATTAACTATCATATAATATTATGTATTATACGTTTATAGAACATAAATTTGGAATCACCTATAATTGTTCTAGTTGATAAATAATAGTAATAAACATTTATTCACCTAACATTGCCATTTTGCTTTAACAATATAATATATCATAATTTTAATTTTTTTAATTTTTAGATATACTTATAAACTATATTTTCGAATACTTGAAATTTTTCGTACCATTTAAGGAGTGTTTTGGTATCCCCTTTTCACTTTAATAATTAAGTAGGTAATTATTATTTTTGTTGCATGTTTTGACATATCTAATTCAAAATTCGATTTTTAAATTATTAAACATTATGTGCAAACAACGGCTTGGAATTTGTTCAACATTACAATATATAATTTTTCAAATTTAAAAATATCCAATATAAATGCGTCATAATATCTTTGGTTGTATTCCGAGTATATTTTAAGTACTTTTTTTATTATTATAAATTATTATTTCACATACAGAATTTATTCGATTGTACCTACCTACGTTAATTACGTTTTTTTTTTATACTTTTAAACCTAGTTGGGTACACGAACTCTCTAATAAATTAATGTTGTAGTTTAAAATGTACGATCCAAATTATTTAATTGTATTCATTAATTTATTCAACTACACTTTACCATCAGCTAGGTATTATAGTGAGTATACTATAATAGTATGTTGAAGTTATCTCGTTTGTTCTAATTATGTTTTTGTAAACCAATTACAAAATAAAACAAATATAATATATTATGCTATAATATAGTTTAAACTAGGCAGGCAGTAAGTACACAGACATGTCCCTAAGCACTCAGTATTATAATTATTTATAAACGTATATAAGTTAATATAGTGACATGATGCCCCTACGTAGATATCATACATTTAATAAACTGTAATACGTTAAAATATAATTTTATATTAATAATTATGATTACATTATCATGGCATCTTGTAAACGCGTTTGAATATTATTTATACCACGGACATAATATAAGTACGTATAAATGTATAATACATAACTAACTAACCATAGTCTTGATAAGGCACACGTCATAATAATAATATTATCGTCGTGTGTGCAGATGAAGCTTGCGATATATTTGATATAATTAGGTCGAATTCCGTGGTGGCTATACGCTCCGAATCTTTATTTTATGATATGATATAATATTATACTAGAAAATTAAGTTGGGTGCATACAGATGTTTATATATATATAGGTAGGTACCTTATATACGGCCGCGTTATTTAATTATAAAGCAAAAGCTCGCGTACACAATTCTGCTGAGATTATCATCCTTTCTTTTTTCATTCGTTTAATTCCGACGGCGTACAATTTGTATAACCGTAACAATACATTTTATGACGAAAGTGTTAGGTATATTATTATATTGCACGCAGGCCCGTGGAATGAAACTCCGCAAATAATACGGGAGTCCTGTAGTCTATTATTTTCAAATCATTGTCTTTACACGACTATACATTATATGAGACCCTCTTTGGGTACTACATATATCTAGTTGTAAATGTGTTTTGACGATTTGTTATTTTAATTTATTAATTTTGGAACGGTTAGCTGCAGAACCGTATAATAAATGATACATTATGACAAACGATGATCAACCGCGAACAAGTGATGATAATAATAATATAATGTAGCTATAACGTATAATACGGATAATAAGTTGAGAGAGTTAATCATCAGGTATCTTACCTGTCAGACTCCGTCGTGTCATTTAAAACGATATTCTTATAAGTAAGCTGAAGCTATTACTGTACTGCATTTGTATAGTGATTATACTTTTTCAAGATAAAGCTATTTCTTTTATGCGTAAAAAAAGGAAACGCTATACACTATTCCTTTTCAATATTACGATTCTGAGATGATATGTCTACGACAACTGATCTTTATTTGGTCAAGATTTGTGATGGTCGTCGATAAATAACAATTATTGTACATGGATTTTGTCTGGCTTTTTATTTTTTTAGAGAGATTTTTCCGGAATCGACGATGACATTTAAAAGAGGAACCCGTTTGCTCAAAGAGGCACCCATATTATGTAATAAAAAATGTTCAATATAATATAGAATTTTTTAATTTATTTTAACCGTCTCAAATCAACCCTCGTGAAATAAAAAAAACTGCAGAACCACCCCTCTCCACCACACACACACACACACACACACACACACACACGAAACCCCTTAGCTCCGTACAGAATCCAAAACGTAAAATGTCTGCCTGACGAAGCGAGTCGTGGGCCTAGGTAAATATTGATTTTCGAAATCACACGATGAACGCCAACTGTTGATGATTATAAAATCGTCGCACCTCGCACAGACTGAGTTGATGCCGTCGTGATTGGAATGGCTCTGAATGGCTGGCAGACAAATGTCTCCGCTTGCGTCGGGAAAACGTACAAAATTACGAGTAAATCATATACGTCGCGTATATTGTCTGCAACGGATAAACCTGATTAAACCGTACCAGCCCTCGGAAATACCGTTCGACGGCTTTTTATATATAATATATTATTATACGCGTGGTTTTATCTACGAGTTGTCTGCAAGTCGCAGTGCCCGCATTCAGGTCCATATAATGTCTCTTTTTATAAATCTATCGCCGGCAACGCATCCATCACAATCAAAGAACAAATTGCCAAAGCATTTTTGCAGATAAAACGCGGGCAATTTACTCGGGACAGTTCGTCGTCCCGGAGGAGTGCAGCGTGTTGTATACATATATGTCGTATACATGGGTAGATATATTGAGTGCGATAACAGATTAATAACGATAAGCCGACGGCGGTGTTATCGGAAGATTTCTAGGGAAACGACCAGTAAAGTGAAGACTCGATAATCAGTATACACTATATATGGTTGTCGAATTCCATTCCACAACGCAGATTGCTTTATCCAATCAACTGCAATCAATTTTATTAAACAACTAAAAAAATGTTATAATAAATTAATAAATAAATTGCGGTGGACGTGATTTGATTTTGTGACTTTTATCCGTATATTGATCATTTGTAGCTCATATTACTATACTATTATACACACCTAATACCTAATATTATATAAAAACACGAAAATATTTTATAGACGTTTTGGCGATTTATTGTTCGATTGCATATTGCGCGCGCCGTACGAATAATAGATTTTTTTTAAAGACGTTTTCAGCAGTTCGTAAAAAAATATTTTTTTCTAGTAAATCACTATATAGGAAAATATGATATATTATGAACACGCATTCACTAGAACTCAAAACAAATCATAAATCATTGCGGTCATCACTCGCCTTTATTGTTGGCCTAACTGCATAAAAAAAAGTTTTATAAAGTAATATCCGCCATCAAAGTTTTATAAAATTATAACTTCTTAACACGGGAGGGAAAAATCATAAATCTTCAAATAAAAATTAACGTTTTATTTTCTTCACTAGTATAAATGTATAGTACAATATAACGTCATGGTAAAAGTCTAAAGTATACACAGCACTAAAGCTATTGCTGTGTTCTACTATACTGTACCCTAAGTTCTAAGTTTTTTTCTAAAACTATTTTATCACTTGTCTAGTCGTATAAGTGATATCAAAGTGACGAGGACGATATCAGGTTAAAAAAGGTCTAAAAGACCTAAATGAGTAAGTACATAATGAGTAGAAAAACTTTTGTATGAAAGAGCTGATGAGCACAAAATGCATTGTTAAGTTGACGTGTTAATAATAATTAATATTAATACAATACAGAAAATCTGAAAATAAAATAGTTTGTACCTACCTTATATTATTTTTATTTTTATTTCAGCTTAATATTATAATGGATCAAAGTTCTTTTACGATAATATAAAGTTGAACCCAAAAAAAATGACTTACATATTGACAGTTAAAACGAACAAACTTACAATTAATAGTCATATCCAAAAAAATAAAAGGATGTCAAGATACAAGAACATTGTATTCTAAAACTAAACAACATTTTGTAAAATTATAAAAAATGAACTATTATAATATTTATATATTATTAAAGCATAATCACTATTAATTATAAAACTTCAATACTGTAATATTGTAGGTGAAATTCCCGAGACTGACTACAAAAGCTTTAATATATAGTATAGGTACCCAGGCCATTATGTAATATATCATTATTCGATCATAGCCGGCAGTAAGTCGATGGACGTTCTGTTTTAGCTTTAAATTTTTACAATATATTCCATACTAATTCTCGATAGGTCTTCGTCGTCCTTAAGAAACAGTTTCTAGATCCAAATAATTTATCTAAAAAAAAGTTTGATTATCTTATCAGGTAATGCATGCGATTAAAAAAATACGAAATATTTATTTTTGACGCACAGACGCACAGTCGTATTGTAACGGCCACGAAGCTAAATTGTTCATCATTATGTTCCGTGAATTTTACCGAATTTCGTAAATGTACAGTACAAATATCGATATACATTCATAGCCAATCTTTACAATCGACCGGGAAGCATAAAATATATTTTCAAGCACGAATCAAGATTTCATCCATCGCACTTTTCGGTGTCTTTTATTTACATTCTGCAGAGGTCATAGTCGTCCGTCATTTTAGGTCACATACAATTTATCGTATATAGGGGTTTTCCACAACGTGCTTTTTCCATGAGGTTAATACTGGCATAAATATATCATAATTTACAATAATTGTACGATTCGTTAACAAGTAAACGCATTAAACAGTATTGTTGTTTCCGCCAACCACGCGGTATAATAGTGAGACACATAATAATAATATGTTTGCGGGTGTTTTTTTTTTTATAGGTATTTCATTATTGTTTCTATTAATTATATTATATACGGTCGTCAAAAACACGCGTACGTCGTCGCATTAAAATATCATAACAATAGTGAGCCATAAAAAAACCCTCGAAGGGACTCCACAACGAAGGTTGGACGAGTTGTTTACGCGGTCCGCACACGAACCCGGTCACGATAATAAGGTCACGTGGTTTTCATTATAGTTAATGATAATACTATCGTAAAATTCCGAATAAAATGATTTATCTCGAAAGTATGGCCTATTATTGTTTTTATTTTCACGACGACGCAGACGATTATTATTTATTTTTTTCGTTAATTAATAATATCATCACAACAATATATAATATTATATATGTTACAGCTGTGACGTTAATTATATAATAATATTCTGTATGGTGCTTTGTAGCGAACGTCTTTTCATTCCGAATTTCGTGCCACCCACACAATAACTATATGATACAATATAATTATTACAGTTATATTTTGCGTTTTTATATACCTGCAATATTGCTGTTGCCTGTTGGCGTTGGTTTGGACATTTCCACCGGCCAAAATACGGTTTTTATTTCCCGATATTACCTATAATATCCGACCTCAAAACGTGTAACCTATAAGCAGCGTGGTCGGAAAAAAAGTTTCCGTTCGTTAATACGGTGGAGAGCTCGTTAAATCGCGCTCAGCCAAGACGCGCCGCTACAAAGTTGTCTTTTTTCAATTTTTTTTTTTTTCGAAGTGTTATAAAAATATTATTATCGCTCTAATGAGATTTGCCTGTTAATAAGAACCGGAAAAGGAGCGACGACTTTTGTCGTTTCCGCGAGACATTAGCTATACACACCTTTATAATAATATACATAACAATGATTGCGCGTTTGTTAGTACCTACTCGGAAACCACAAAAGCTATCGAAATCATATTTACATAATATTTAACACGTGATCATTGTAAGATTCATTTATCGCTCCGTTCAGAATTTAATAATATTGTCGATGGCGCTCAACGAAAGTCCACTGTTTTGATACCAAATAGACTCGACCCTCTGGAAAAAAATTGTCTGCTATATGGTTATTGGAAGATATTTTTGCAGGTCTAGCTATTGCAATTTAAACAATTAATTTTAGTATCATAATATTGGTTTGCATTCCTTTTGATGTTCAGGCCCCGTGCTCTCTAAACATATTCCTGGTAGAGATATTTCGAAAATTGTGTATAATGCGTTGTTTGATACTCGCACGCTCCAGCCACAAAGGTTAAAATAATAATTATTCAAACTCAAAGCATAATAATATACGATAGGTACTATTATATGTACAGGGTGATTCGCCAAGAATGCTGCATCCCCTATTATATACTTTAATGGTAAATTCTGGTTTTTGGATTTTTTTTGTATACTTACACCTTCCTGTAGACTTTATTTTTCAATATAAATATTATTATGTATACCGTCCATTGAATGAGTGTCATGTGGTGGTATACATATTTTCTTTTCAACTGTGAAATGATAAGCAGACTTTCTGTTTGGAAACGTCGAAGCATCTAAATAAAAACTCAACCGGGTAGATTCTGAGTTATTAGAGTTTGCGATGATAATCCTTAATAATGGTTTTGTATCTAATATAAAACAGATTTAATATTAAGTCAAGTACTTATTGTTTATTTATTATGATTACACTTACAGTTATACAGACTATACACAGTATACACTATATATAAACGTGTATAAAATATAACAAATAGATTTACAAGATGGTGTCTACATAAAACTTTTATGATACAGAATTTAATTTTGAGGTGAAGGAGAGTTCACATTTGCAATGGACATTAAACGCATTATGGGTTTGACGTAGCTGGTACATTACATTATACTTGGATGATGACTTTCAGAATTTTAGATAACTAATATATTATATTACTATTATATTTTAGTAATCGCTATAATTATCATCAAATTATCATAACGCAGTTAGTCTATAATCGTGTACTGCAGTAAACAAATATTAGCAACAATTTTAATAATTGTCGGCGAATCACTCTGTTTAAAGCAGCATGCGTATCGTGGAAAAACTCATCGATTCGTGTCGATGTGTGTTGTAGAATACTTATAGTATATGCGCTCATAAAAATGTATTTTTTCTCCGTCAATATCCACATCCGGTACCTACACGATGGACCCCGATCGATAATTCGGTCACTGCAGCGCGTATATGTTCGTTCGGAATGCATAATGACGATGATGGCAACATTACATGATATGACAGTTAACAAGTGCCACCTACCTGTGGAGCGGGGTGACACTGCCTTCACCGAGTTCACCGCACCGACGATAATGCGCACCCGACGTACCCTGGGTATTATGTGATATCCTGGACCTAATATATATATTATATTATTATTATTACTATTGGCGCACGTACGAGGGAAATGTATATCGTCAGTGTCTGGACATGGAGTCTTCCGTGTTTAATGTTTCATATCGAGGAAAAAATCTGCCAAACGTCAAGAAATAGTGATTTGTTTGTAGTGAAATTCCTAACCTAACTAGAAATTTTCCCCAAGGAATGTTCCTGGAATATTCCTCTATACCTCGCAATTCATTCATTTATTTAAACAAAATTAATCATACAACTACAAGCAGAATGACAGTACCTACCATCTTTGCACTGACAACTGGCATTCAAGCGTATAGCTCGAATTCGATTTATATTGCGATAGAAATTAAATACGTTTTCAGAACAATTATCCTTAAATCTTCTTATTCATTTCGTGTATAAAATAGGTATTTATCATTCAGATAGTTTATAACGATAGTTTTATGAACAATATTTAAAATAATATTATATTCCAGATAAACTCCTAGTCTGGAAATTTGCACATCGCTAATAAATACATAATAATATCTGCAGTTGTAGTTTTATCATTGCCGCAACTAGAGGGGTATGATAATTCATTAACATTTTTGCATCACCAAAAATATTAGTCTAGTTTCGCTTATGAGTTTTATAATAATTGCAGTTCTCGACGGGGTCCTAAATAAGAGTTAAGACCAATATTTCTGGGCGATTGTAAACTCTATCCATAAGAACCCCGCTGATCACCGACGTTATTACTGAGTTTTGTATAATTTGTATACTATTGTTTACATTTTAAATCATAATTAATTATTACCCGCAGGTTATTAAAATTTGATTAAAACAAATAGGTACAAAATAATAATGTTATACTATAGTCTGTCGGTTGCAACAATATGTCAATACGTTATAAAATAATAATAATAATAAAAGTAATAATAATAATAATAATGATAATAATAATTCGTATTGATAAAACTCATCTCGATTTTTTTTCGAAAACGGAGAACACGTTTTGTATTCCAATCGCATCATCGTATAATATAACCTACGTATTTGCGCAATTATTCGACCGTGCGTATAGTATAATATATAATATATTATGTGTGTGTTATGTGACATAATATGTCCACCGAAAAAATAGGTGGAAATAATTCGTCGTATATAATACGTCAGTTGTGAATTCTGAATAAAAATCGGACCGGAAGAATTCTATTTCACTGGACATAGACAACATAAATTCAACAACAAAATTGTAAATAATAAAACAACATTTTTAATTTGTTCAACAATTAAAAATATTATAAATTTTTTTCATACTGCGTATACGTCACGGTCACATAGCCTAAGTACCTACCTACCTACTACTACCTACCAACTTTATAGATATTATGCAATTAAACGCGGTAGCTAGGACATCTCTCATGCAATGCATTTGTGACGGGTAGGTAATAATTCTATACAATATTCAGTATCATAAGTAGATTAACATCAATTAACATTCAACAAGTACCTATGGTCATTGTAGACTATACACTATAATATGATATAATATTACCTATGGTCGCTGTGTGAATCCAACGCACAGCTGAGTACCACAGACTATTATACTGTACAGCGTATCATATTATTATCATTATCAATGGTCATTGGTTTGAGTGCTTTACCGTGTTTCTCTGTTTTTGTTATGCCATATTATTGAAGCTTTCCTGTTTAATATAATTATAATTATTATGAAATCAGTATCCACGTGTTCTATATTATTATAATCAAATCATCTCAATGATATAGTACGATGATTCAAGTCTGTGACCCAGTGTGTGATACGCGGACTGTTACTCTTGATAAAAACAAAAACAGGTAGAAAGAATATTCGATGTTTAAAAAAATGAAGAAAAAAGAATTAAATTTATATAAATAAATAAGTTATACAAGTAATTTTAGGATGGCAAGGCCCTAAGTCCTAATGCAATAATAGTATAATATAATGAACCGTAATAATATTAAATTGTCAACTGTAGCAACAAGCAGCAAGGACAAAGTTCACAGAATGATTCTTTTAATATTTTTTCAATCCTATATTGTATTAGTTGAAAACAATAGCAAAACGATTATGGATTTGTAAAATAAAACAAACACAACACACTTTTTAGCGATTTAATTTAAACTATTAAAAACATTAATTCCTAATAATATTATCAATAAATTATATGATTACCGAATTACGAATATAAAAGATTTATTTGAAACCTCATATAGCTGCGGTATAATAGTAAGTCATATCAATATTCGTAGACATAATTATGTATTCATTACCCACGAACCGCAGAATATTATTCGAAAGGTTTATTCTATGGTTGAATATCTTCATTATTATTTATATCATATGTAGCCAATATCATGTATTATCCCAACCGTACAGTTAACTTTTTACGCAAAAGCGCACAAACGCAATGGAAATGCATCTGCCGCTGCGCACTTTCCCCACCTGACGAATCATTATAATAGCATAGACCGATGCACACGACTGTTGCGTAGGTACCCATAACAATATTATTATACTGTTTGTATTATATGATAACATTACTGAAAAACAACTTAACCGCTAACTGCGCAGAAAGGGGATAAGTCCCCGCTTTATATTTTTTTTAGGCACGACGAAAATAAATGTTTTTTGGCATATACGATCCAATTTTGATGTCAACTGCCATTTTGTCGAGTGCTATTTTTAAATATTTGGACACTCAGATATAATTATTATATTTTTGCAGAAACGTTGGATTTATACGTGTCAAGCACAAAATTATGATAAAAATCGATAAAAATGAACTTATGGGGCCCAATCAGCAGTTAGCGATTCAGTTATTTTTCGATCTAGTCGTAATAACTTATACAAAATATGCTTCGACCACTTATATTTCTCCGTAACATACGTTGTCGTTGTGTGTATACATTTTGTGACCGTTCGCGTTAAGTCCCTAGGGGCGTTCTTATATTTGGATTTATCATCCACGTTTTAGGGGCACTATAATAATATTATCATACTTCCGGTTTGTGTTTTTTTCTTCTATTAATTTTTTTATTTTTTTTTTTGTTCTCGCAAATCGATACGCCCTCGCTCTCGAGAGATTTAGGCTGGCTTAAATCATTGAGCGCACGGCTTGCTACAGCAACGATGTGTATAATAATTTTATTTGCGTACTAGTTTCCTCGCCACGTCGAAAAAAATTTAATAACAACTATGTATAATCGACTATTATAATATTGACTATATTGTATTTTACATGGTTAATAATTACAATAAATGCATATTTGCAATATTCGGAGGTACGGTGTGTCGTATCGTATGGCTGCAATTGCAGCACATTTGATTTGTTTATTTTGATATAAAACCGTAATAATATTTCCATTATACTCTTCTTGAGGTATAAATTTTATTATAATTTAATCGACACTGATATTGAATTCTCAACAATTCTACAGGTAGTTTTTAATTTCCTCCCGGCGATATATTGTAAATTAAACTCGATTTTTCGTCAAATTCTAATCGAAGAAGATGACCTGAAAAAAATCGATTTATCGTTATGTCTTAGTGCATAATAATAATTATTTTGTAATATTACTGCAGATTAGGTTAAATAACAATTTTAATACGGGCAAAGTACATTACATACCAGTTCTAAGACGTACTCGCATATTGCATATTATAATAGTCGTCCCCACAGGTTCGGTATTGCAATGGATCAATTTACAATGATTGAAAATGTATATTGAATGGGTTTTTTTTCAGTTCGAAATCCCACGGCGTACACGTTTATCATTTACCAACTCATGGTCGACTTGCGTTATATTAGATTTATAAAATTTCCTGTTCGGAAAGCTTGCAGTGACACCATTTCGATTTGAATCGATGGCCCAACATATTCATAAAAAATAATAAAAATATATGAATTTAAAGCATGTATACCACCACTATCATAAATTAAAATATCCAGTAGATTTGTGTGTTTCCAATACGATAACATATTATTATAATATTGTCATCCACGTTTGTGTAATGACTGGCTATACTACGAAAATAATTTGCTAAGAAATCAAAACGACATAAAATACATAATAATATAAACTCTTATACAGTTGTAATCACCGACTGATATAATATAGTATATTACCTATCACATTGAAACCAACAATATACCTAATAAACCTAATTTGTTCACTTCAAAGTCAGCTTTGTAGTCACTTTGTAGTCCAAACTTGGCAATAGTTTAAAAAAAAAACAGATATTTTTTTATTTGGTATTTGCTATTAATGGCCAACCACACATGTCATCCCCCCCCCCAAAAAAAAATTCCTGAGCACGCCCCTGGTCAACCGTTTGACAAACAATTAGAATAATTAAAAGTAATCTAGGACTGATCTATTCGTTTGTAATTTATTATTATTTATTATACATTTTTGGTTTAAAAAGTTTTAATCTGGGAGGGCGGACTTTGGTTTATCATTTTACGTAATCGGCGTTTGCTCTTCGGCACTATTTTTGCCACAATTGCTGTAGCATATAATGATAACGGCTCATATACTCAGTTTTTCAATAACAGTGAAAAATATTTATTTGTTTGGTACTTTTCCGTTATCCCGACTACCAGCCGACGACGCGACTACCACGACTACTCAATTTCATTATCTCTACTACCACACTGATACTATAATACCATTCGGACTGCATAGTTTTCCGTAACAGCATGGTTAACGGCGTGGGTATCGGGGTGGTAGACGAGATAACGGAATTTAGTAGTCGTGGTAGTCGGTATAACGGAAAAGTACGGTTTATTTTTGTCATTTTTAATAGATATTGAAATGTAAGAGTCAAACTAAATCTATTGTAAAACAACAGCATAGTTATTACTTTTCCATTCGTATATTTGAAATTGTTTAATTCGAGGAGGGCTGGGACGTTGATGTCATACATTGTCTTACAACATTGAAATCGATACAACAATTAAAATAGAGCGTACGAAACAATATTATATGGGAGTCTTAAAATGAATATCTTAGGTATCCCGAAAAAATGGGTTTATTAAAGTCGTACTAAATTCTCACTTTATTATGTAGGTATATAAAAATGAAAAACTAAAATTATAATATTGATTTCGATTTTGTGTTTGGTATTTTAAAAATAGGTTTTAAAGTGTTGTTAGGGCCCGGCCACACTGCGGTATTTTCATCGTAGAGTTCGGATGGTTTTATCAATGCGGTTTTTACGTTACCATCTAAACAGCTGTTTTTAAATGGACTGAGTCATAGTACACACGGTGGACGCGATAATACCACGTATAGTATGGCTCAGTCGATTTAAGAACTTACAGGTGTTAAGACGGTAACATAAAAACCTTGGTGATAAAAGTGAAAAAAACCGTTTGTACTTGACGTCGAAAATACTTCGTTGTAGCCAGGCTCTTAGTAAAATTAGTTTTAATAATAATTAAATAATTCTTATTTTTGTAAAATGACGTACATAAAAGTAAATAATGATTATTATGTAAAAATTTGACAAACTAAAAAATTCAACAAAATAATTATTATTGGGAATGATAAACGTGTTACTTGTTTTAAAAAATAAACTAGGTAAGTATCGAAAAATACTTATGTCAGCAAACAGTCCCATAACAGAAAATAATGTCTCCAGAAGTGGCTAACTTATTAATATTAAAAAAGGCCTCGTCATATCTTGTTAATAAAGTTATTATTAGGTAGTTAAATATAACTTCAAATGTTATAGAACAATTTATGACAGTATCAACCCAGTGCTACCCACATCAAACAGTACTAATGAACAAACGAAATAGTTATAATTATACTCTTGTTTTAAAATTAATTATTTTGTTCAGTCACTCCTAATAATAAAATAATTAAGTTTAATATTTGATAAAAACGAAAAATCTGTTTTACTATTATTGATAAACTGAATATACCAACGGTTACCACTTTATGCGACAACAATTATGACAAAAATAGTGTCAGTCTCGCACAACCAATTTTCATATATTACCCCTTATCTGTTTTTTATTTTGGAATGATTTTCCATTCTGCAGTAGTATCGTTTTATAGTAGAATTCGTACTTCAACTCTTCAATCGATGTCTTGACAAAGTACACTAACAGTTGATATTATCTTACTCTTATTATTATTTTTTTTCTTTTTGTTCAAACTGTCTTTTTGGTAAACGGACACTTAGTACCATCTATTGTTTAAGTTACATACCACGAACATTTTGTACGGTTAAAATTAATTGATAAAAAAACGATCGCGGGCCCTTTGTACGGTGAAAATAAATTGATAAAAATCGATCGTGGACATTTTGTAAGATGTGAATAAACCGGGAAATATATTTTACAAGATAAGATAAAATTAAATTGCTCAAAACTTTAGATCACGAATCACGATTGCAATCAGTATGAGACATGAGTTTTGTGACACAGTACACAACGAATACACTAAAATACAATATGAACCAAAATCAAATTACTAAAATGAATCCAAACATTTTTAAATATGGATATGAATATATTATTTTAAGAATGAATAATTACGAATACACAATTACTTGAAATAATGTGCCATACTTATAATTTATCGACAGTGGATTCTTAAAAATTCACGAAGCCTGTTGCCTGTACATAGCACGAATTTACTATCATAACTATTATTATTTATGTCTGTAATAACAAATTATGTGATTTGTATAAAATTTTTTCTACATCAATTAGTACAAACTGTCCGTGGTTTTAGTTTTTCCTAGGTGACCGTACACAGTGTCCTACAACCGTCTTTTTGGTTCGTTTTTCAAGTCCACATCAATTGTCTTCGTATCTTTTTGTATTTTCTTCTATACAACACCACTGTTTAATTTTCCAACTGTTTTGTTGTTTTGTATTGTCTTGATGCCATAAGTTTTGACTTTAATCTTGTTTTTCACAAACACGACCACGTAAAATAAAAAAAAACAAAGTCCCTCCTACCAGATTATAGTTTGTAAAAAAATAGTAATATCAATGTGTCTATATGGAAAATAATTGTATATCAAACTGTTGACATCTAAAATGAAGATCGAAAACAGTTGGTTTTTTTTTACGAAATTTTTTATTGTGAACTGACGTAATACCCGCTTGATAATTGAATGAACAATAAATTATGGTTAAAGAAAACAATTTAAATGTTTACACTAATACAGTAATCTAGATAATATAGTGAACAATACTGTATAAAATACAATATATTAAGTACTCTAAAAGTTTTAAGTACCGCGAATAATATTTTTAAATAGCGACAAAATAACTAAAATCGTTAAACTTGGTTTTAATATGTAATTTTGTCCAAATTAACCTTAAGATAACTATAAAAATACTGTGTGTATTTATTTTCTAGGTTTTTTGTTATAGAATGAACTTACTTATTACATGGAACCTTATTTTAAATTTTCAATCCTTAGTTAAATTTTAATTACAACATATTTTTTACATTTTAAATTTGTTAAATTTAGGTCAACATTTGAACTTTAAATAATTATATAAAAATATTGATTTTGCATTTTTGTATTTTTAAACTAATAGTGTGCAAGTAATAATGTGTGAGGAAGCCTTGTTATTAGTTTTTTTTTTATTAATTTACTAGTTTTTGACCAAACAAATAACATTTAATTGACATTTATAGAAGAAAAAACTAAAAAAAATTCAAAATGTCCGTAAACAGCTCAAAAAAAGTCAAAATATTTTTCAATTATTTCAACTATCAATTATAGAAAAGGATATAGTATAAAATAAACATTTGGTGTAAATTTAAAATATCTACGTTCATTTGTAGTTGAAATACAATATAAGAAAATCGTTCCATGTGAAATCGGGGTTAATATCCAATGTTAGAAAAATTCGAACAGTCAAAAAAATTGTAATTGAATTTCCATGAAATTTTTTTTTTGATAAAGGTTCGACAAACTTTAGGATCTTGAATTACATTTTTAAATCTAAGATATAAAAAGAAAACATTTCGTGATTTTTACGAATTTCGTCAATTCAGTAGAAAAAATGTATTCTATCTGAAAGCGACACAGACCTCCTGGCAACATATTTTTGGTAACACAACCCGTGGACAAATATTATTGTATTTTTAAGGATAAAACAGAGAAAAAAATTTAGCCCATAAGAGTGACAACTCCTGTGCGCACGTATATGCCTTAATATATTATATATTAAATTGTTATTAAATATTACGGTACATTAGTCTCCCAATATAAATACTATAGAGACGATAATTTTGACGGCGTACAGTAAATATAATTTCTAAAAATAACCAACTAAACGAAACACGATAATATAGTAGTATATTTTTTCAACACAACTCACCGCTTTTCATTTAATCTAAATTTGACTGCGCTAAAGGGATATTCGTATCACGTATCCATTGTATAATTGACTTTCTTGTTCGCCGTTTTTGAATACAACAGCTAGCTTGATATGCATACTTCGAAACTCACCTATCGAAACGCCAGAATAATTCTACTCCAATCACGATATTATATATTATTGAACGTTAATCATAATAAATTATTTTAGAAACTATGAAAAAACATTTAAACTAATTTTAAAATTGCTCGCTAAAAAACTAAATCGATTATGGAAACTAATACAAATTATAACCATTGACGGTCGAAAAAAAAAAATGAAAATAGAACTCATGACTTTGTACGAAATAAAAATGAACAACTGTCCAAAAAGCGTTTGGGATTAAACAGTTTTATTGATATTTGCATTATAATAATGAAAAATGCAAACATGTGTATACCTATTGTGGCCAGCACAGTTTTTATACATTACTTTTCAGCCAACATAATAATAATATTATAATAATAGGTATGACCGTTCACTTATTATAATATAAATTCTATATTAAACCAACAACCATTATTATTTTTATACTATAAATATTTTATTATAATATTAAAAGAAAATATATTACGTTGCGCTACGTACAAACATATAAGGTTCACGTTCACATAAATATTATAATTTACTTTGTATAGTGCATCGTTTCATGATACATATTATGATTTTTCATTCAAACATTTCATCTAAAAGACTAAATTCAGATGAAAAACAAACTACGATATGCATACAATAATATTGTATACCTACCTACAATATTTCTATAGTTGTTTTGATGATAATAGAGGTAATTTAAAAACGAAACTTTTAAATTATTTTATCCAAACATATTATAGTGTCATAATTTTACACGTATATTGAGTATATGTACCTATTGTTATTTTTAAACTATCTAATTTGTAATTTATAGCTATTAAACGAAACACTAATTTATTCGGTTTTGGTTTTTTGTGAGAAATGCATAGCCCACAACTAATAAAAATTATTCTAAATATTATAAGTAGGTACCTATGATATTATTATAGTATTATAATATTAAGTATCTAGTTTCGAAATGTATCTCTCGTCACTGAGGTATGTACATACAAATACAATATACACAATATAACAATATAGGTACAATAAACAATGTATTACCTATTATACAACCTACAGTACACATAGTATAACGACAAATGATTTCGCGATTAAAACAAATCGTCATTTTATATTGAAACGCGATTCGTGCGCAGTCACGTCGCGTCAGTATAAATTCAACTTACGTTTAAAACTTGGACTTAGAACGAAGTCCGCCGAATCCGAACGCTTATTCATTATTAAACCGTGTTCAGCGGTCTCCGATCGAACGGACGTTGTTTATTATATTGTTTTCTTGTGATTTTTCTCGTTTTCGTTCACTTCCGTATTTCACGTATATATTATATATTATACCAGGAAGTCGCATTTCAGTCAACCATGTATACCTATACAGGTTATTACTATATTCAGCTGACATCGGAAAACAGCACATTACGTCTTAGTATAAAATCAAAAGTCACGTCGGTCTTCCTTACTCGATTTCTGGTATGCGGTTATCACGCGACGTACCCGTTTTATGATATTATTATTATTATTTTTTTTACCTCGTCGTATTTATATGGGTTGCGATGCTATTCCTATTGAAAAATAAATGTTTACCCGATTTGCGAAGACTCACAATTATTTCTGGTTTCAGTTGGTACCCGCTTATATTATAATATCTGACAGGTAATGGTATCGTAAATGGTAATTGGTAAACACACACAATATGGCCGTGAACCGAATTTTTTTAAGTCTGTTCGTGTTCAGATTGTTGTCCATTCTCGGCCGCTGCATTCGAACAAAATTGCACAATACTGGAAAATACCATTGAAAATTCCCGGCAAGATCCGTTGTACCGTGTCGGATTTAAAAAAAAAAATGTCGACTACCAAACGTAAAATGACAAAAATGTTTGTGATTTAGCGTATCAAATTCACGGGTTCAAACTTTAAAAGTCACTCTCTTTTTCAGTCGCAATGTGCACATAAATACAATAATTCGGTTAAAGTTCGCACGACCTATAAAAAATTTGATTTTTAACAGTATATAGTATACAGTTATATCTTTTCTTACGGACACATATTATAAATAGTGTTGACATCTCAAAATTCTGGACGGTTTTACCACAAACTAAACCCTCTAAACAGCTGACCGAATTTCAGCGACTGAGAGTGTCTGGTATTTAGAGATTTAAGCGTTTCATTACTTATATTATGTATTTTGTGAAACTGAAATTAAACAAATATTATTAAAAAACAAAAATCCATACGCTTGCATATAATATAGATGATTGGTAATGTTTTTTTTTTAAATAATAAAATATATTTCTAGAAAACAATAAGGTTATTATACCCGATGTTGTCAATTGTATCTGTAGATCGTACAAATTTAGTGATTACGCGTTATACATCAGAGTAAACAAATAAATAAATAATATATATATATTCTATAATGTAATAATATATTTTACATAACCTTAATAATTTTAGTTTTTCACTCGGAGGGCTATACATATTTAAATCAAATTAGACCACGGGGGATGGCTCCTCCTAGATCAATTTAGGTAATGTCGACATAACATATCTAAGCCGCTCCTAATACACAATACCCATAACATCTGCTTCTAATGTTAAAATTATTTTTATTAAAACAAATAACAACATTTAGATAATAACCTATAAAATTGAAAATTCGTCTACAATTTGTTCGTTGACGATCAATTAAAATCATTGTATACATTTGTAAATTCTTCCTGATTCACGGAAATTTGAAGCCAATTCGCAGTATTCCTTATTGCAGAGAATGACATTTTTCACGAAGCAAAGCAAATCGGAATATTGAATTTAAATTACAGTAAATAATAACTATGAATTATGATAAAGCAAAACGTATTTTTCACGATTTTCACGCGATAGGTTTTTTTTACCGACAAAGCATTGCCGATTCAATAATTTCTAAAATTATTTTATTTTCATAGTTGCAGTTGGAAAAATTGTAAAAAAAATAATCGTTAAAAAAATGTAAATGTAATAATCCGACAAATAGCAAGAAACTCGTTAACTCTCGTATATTCATTTTTCAAGGTGGTCTTCTACAAGCCACCACCCCCTCCCCTAAAAAATTGCTCTTATGAACGTAATTTATATCGAAGTATAACTACAGGTACTAGATCCATAGCGTTTTCGCGTTATCGGGATATGTAGGTACCTATATAACGGTGTACCACCTGGTTTATTTACAAGAGTAATCGTCTGTTGACCCACTTGACCCGACGAACTGAGCATTATGTTATTATTATTACCAAAACGCAAAACAGAGCCCCGCGCAGATTACTATAATACGAACGTGTCGGTCGTTGGATTACCGCTCGGCCGATTTTCCGAAACTATACATCTACGATAATATCTATACGCGCAATAATATCTCGCTGCACACACAATAAGTTATTATAATATATTGATATAAATGTTGTAAACAATGGCATGGTATTACAATAAATTGTGATATAATATCATAATCGTGACTGGACGACCGAGTGCACGTAAAATGGGCGAAACGAACGATGCGTTTTCATTAGTATTATTATTATTATGATTACCTATTATTGTTACGATTACCTACTATTATTGGATAGATACATATACGCATCGACCGTGACGTCACCAAATCCCGGATTTATAATATTTACTCGGCATCAGCTGTGTTGCAACGTCGGTATTATTATAAATATTTATTACAATACCTATCGTCGTCGTGAAACCGATTAATTATCGTTACGCGTCGAACGCCTCGCATAATAGTCGTATGATGTTACAATGTTAACTATTATTAAATATTGACGTACACAATGCATTTTTGACACGACGAGACGACTTATTTGAACAATATATTATTATAATACATAATATGCGACACGCCAATCGTATAAAATATTATGACAACGTCGGGGAGTACCTACACTGCAGTGGCATAAAATATGTACATCACTCTTGTTGTTTGTTTACATAATTTACTTTAATGTCATGAAAGACTATGATATTTATTTTTTTCGTGGTAGGACGCACCCGGCTATAATCATATATAGCCATAAACGTATAACCGGAGATTTGATTGCGTTTTTGTTGTGTGGGAGGGGTGAGGAGGTAGCAACAGTCTTACGACAAAAAATTAGCCAATTATTTACATAAACAATAATAATAATTTTAATTTTAGTGGGTGGGTGGCTTTGAAGATTTTTGTAGGTGTAATCCCCACCGAGTACCCCAACGATTACCATCTGTGATAAGTTATAACGTATCTATATCGACAAAAGCCAAACCTAGTAGTTCGACTACAACTATCAACAGTGAGGTCTTCAATCGTATTAATAATGTAGTATAATATTATATAATATATTTTTTTTTTTAAATTCAAAACAGTTATAATTTAAATTATTTTGATTAGAAAAATATTTCATTTTCACACTCGTCGAACACGTTAATATTATGGATACATTCTGTTTATTTTAGGAAAACAAATATTTTACCATAACGTCGGTGTTTTAATAATAAATTCGGAAAAAAACACGCAAGTAAAAAATGATTATTCTTTTAAAAAAGTATATGATCGAAACGTTAACCTACTTTATATCTCAACGTGTTCAGAGAGATAAAAAATAATAACACAGTGGGGAAAAATGTACTATTGACGTACTGCGTGTGTCATCGATGCGTGTCACGGTTTTTCGGTCCTGCCATAAAATTTGATAACATCGCGAGGTTTCATCATTACGCGATAGTCGCAATCGATAATAATATACTATCACCGTAAAATATAATACAATAAAAAAAAAAACTGCGTAAAAGGCACACGCGCGCGTTAGACGGTGCGATTCGCTCGTGTGGTTACACCCTGTCAACCGTATTATTTTGTATCGCAGAGGCTGCTTTTCGATAGAAGATTCGCCAGTTGTGTTAAGAGATCACGGTGCACTGTTATTACGGTTGTTATTTATATAACTTGTATTGTATTTTGTATTATTATTTTTATCCGTATCGCATCGTGTGTGCGCGAAACAAAAAAAAACCCGAAAAAGAGTCAATCCATAACGGACAAGGGGGGGGGGGGAAGGGGTACGCGTGTCACTCGGCTTTTTATTATGTTTTACCTTACGATTATTGCATGTATCGTGGGAATAATATTATAAAATAATATACAGGTTGAATCACCAAGCGTGTTCACCCTCACTTTTTGCGTTAATAATACAATTATTCATATTGTGCTTTTTGGAATTATTTCGATTAGGTATACTTAAGATCCGTATTTAGATTTTTAAGAAATATTCCATGATTTTTTTAAAAAATAAGTACGACCCTTATAGTTTTAATCCAAGCTAAGAAGCAGTGTCATGTATTTAAATCAAAATTTGAACGTGCTGTTTGTTACCTAGTTATTAAAGTATTAAAGTGTATGCGCTTTATCAGTCTTTAAATAAGATTTTACAAAACTATAAAATATATGCCAACACATTAATTTATCTCGTAATTTTTAATTTTTCTAGTCATTTTTATTTTTATACCCTAGCAGTTTTTTCAAGTAAAAAATTTTTAATGTTGATGGATGAATAATAATAACTAGTTACTACAGTTTAAAAATCATCATAGATGGTTTGTTTATTATTATATCAATAGATTTCTTCCAAATCTATTATATATAGCAAACAATTAAATAACTGATAAACTACTCGTTTGAATTTCGATTAGGATAATTCGAAATTTTGACAAATTATCTACTTAACGATTTACAGGGAATAATGGCGATTCTTGTTTGAAAGAAAAGAGTTTGGTATCGCCACAGGACACTCCCCATAAATTATATTATACAAAATCTAAGTTTTTTTTAAAAATAAAAGATCATTAATAATATTGTAAGTAAGTACTTAAAATTTAAAGAAATTTAAATCAATTCATTATCAGGCGAAACAATGGCGGTGAGCATGCTCGGTGAATCACACTATATTATAATATAATATTATGTATATACGAGGTGCGTGGACACATTTTTTTGAAAAGATAATTATTATACAAGACAACCATGAAACGTTTCATCAAATTTGATTTTTTACTGGCTGTGGTCCATACGCGCCTTATGTATACATCGTGGGTCACTCTGACTGGCGTCAATGAGACTGACCCAAAATGAGTGCAACAAGAGGTGACCCACCTCGCACAATTATTGTTTATTACGACGGTAAGTACACGAGGGCGGTCCGTTTGGCCTGACTGTAGCTACTTCGACCATCGACCGGATTTTGTGATTTTTTTTAAGAGAAAAAGCCCTCCATTCGTACGCAATCATCTGAAGTGCGTACTGTAAAATATATTTGTTCAGTGTTCAGTAAACAAACTAGTAAAAAGTAAAAGTGAAAAAATCTGATGTTTTATTGTTTTTCATTTTTCGTTTTTTTTTAAAAAAAAATTCTTAACTACCTACTTCTATAATCTACGCATATATAATATAAATTATATCGGATAGTTGTAGAGTATTATTTCGTATAAATATCGAACCAAAAATAATATAATTTCTTGACGGCGAGAGGAATGCACGAAAGTGGCACGCGAAATTGCGGTGTGGAACAATGCGTTTGTCTATAAAGCTAAACTTAAAACAAAAAAAAAAAAAAACCATTTGTCTTACCTTTCGATATCCGTGTACAACGAAACATACGGAAAATTGTTCTGCTTCACCGTAACCAATCGAAAAGTAAAATAAAATCTAAAACACTCAGTGTGCACATAAAATACCAGTAATGTCGTGAGAAAATAAAAACAATCACAAAAACCGACGATCGAAGCAGCAAGGAGGTTCGTGGCGGATCGACAGTGTTCGCGTCGTAACATTGTTTTTAAAAATAATTTAACTATGATTATTCACACTGGTTGATGATTATTTTAACAGTAAACATACTCTTGATCTGGATGTGCATTAACGTTTTTGAAAATATTTTTTCTCTTCATTTGAAAACATTGTTTTTGATAAATTTTTGGTCACCTAACTAAAATAATACGTCAAGTTTATTCAGATGTGTATAATTATTCATCATAATATCTTATATGGCGATAAAGTGAGTACCTACAACTGATGAGTCGTTATACTCGGTTACCGTCTCGCATCGTCAGCGATTTTGAAGTTTCTAGACAGAATACAGATTATCAAACGGGAAGTTATATTGATTCTAAATAAACTTTGTCTTCGCAGCTCGTTATCTCAATTTTGACGTCATTCGTATACGTTCGAAATATTACTATACTAATATTGTATGATAAATAATAATAGTATTAGGTACTATTTTTATATACGGATATAATTAAGTGAAACCCATATTGTTAGAACGTTATAAAGTTAGGTACTTTTAAAGTAAAAATCTACAATGTTTTAAAAAAATTGAAAAATATCATGTTAAAAATCATGTTAAAAATCAAAAACTATCAAAAAATGATAACTTTTTGTTATGATTAGAAAGCACAAGAGATGTATTAGATAATATTAATATGTATAAATGAGAATTGCTGCGTGGGAAAACAATATGCAGAGTGCATCAAAACTCAGCCCTACTTAAAACCAGAGGTGCAATTGAACGGGGACTAGGGGGAGGGGCTTAGCCAGCTTCACTAAGATTTAACCACAAAAAAAATACTCATATTAATACTTTATTGATTTAATTATAAGCCGTTCATGGGTTAACTCCAACATAATTTTAACCCTAGTTGCGCCTATGTTTATGACTAGTTAGTTACTTACTGATTTACTAGATCCCTACCTACAATAGACGTAATCTCGTTTGAAATGTGATGTTTATTATAATTTTCGGAAAAATATTTTCAAAAACCGTAAATACCTTTCGAGACGACAAGTGATATTTACTATTGAAAGAATCACCTGGTATAACACTTCGTTGTTGTTGTTGTTGTTGTGTGTGCTGCAGAAGTCAGTGTTCATACCGTCCCGATAACACAACCGCGATCGCGAATATTGTACAGGTCCAACGCAACGACCACGTTACCGAGCGGTCAATCGGTGTACCGCAGCTTGTTCATACCGATCGACGCACACGACGACCGCGGCCGGTCATGCAGTGCTGACCGGGCGACGTCAGGCAACACGGAGGCGTCGACGGAAACGGTCGCGGCCGAGGCACCGGTGGACGGCTGTGCCGCCGTGGCCGCGGCTGCCGCCGTCGTGTGCGCGTACAAGCTGGACGTGGAGCAGATCCGCCGGGAGATACTGTCCGGTGGCCGCGGTCGCCGGGCCCGCAGCGAACAGGGGCCGCACCCGCGGGACGTCCAACAGCAGCAGCACCTGTGGGCGGGCGGCGGCCGGGCGTGGACCGGCCGCAGCCCGTGGGCCGTCAAACGAACGTCCGCGCCAGCCATGACCACGCAGGCCAGCGGTTCCATGCGCGTGGCCCTGGTGCTCAGAACACGCCGGTCGTGGCCGGTCGCACCGCTGAAGACCCGAAGGTTAGTAATAGCTGAGCACGGCACGCTCTCGCCGGTGGTGTAATGATAATAATACTATGTAAACTATAATATTATAACTCGTCCAGTTCGTCTGCCAACTTAGCGACCATTTCGTTCTTAAAAAAACCCAGGGGTCCAAAACCCCTTATTATATTGAAAAAAATAAAGTTTTTAAACCACTGTTTTTTTTTAAAACTGTAACGAACGACGAGTGTCAAGATGCAATGGACGGGTTATATACTAGCTGTATAACCTGAGTTCACCCGAGCAAAAATGAAAAAACTCAAAAAACAGCGCTATAAGGTGTATCACTGGCCCATCGTCATCGGTGTATATCATTGTGAACTAATTCCACCGAGATGATAAATCTACCTGTTGCGCATTAGACTAGGTATATTTTCAAAAGTGGTGCAAACTACTCTCCAAAATTTCCGATATCTCTTAAAACAATCTTCGAAACTTTCGTCAAAATCGTTCGTCTATTTTTTGAGGCTATAAGCCATAATATACAAACCTAAAGATATTTACTTTTATAACCACTCTTATAACAAAAATAAACTAAATATTATTATATAATTTTTTTTTGAAAAAATCCATAATAAAGCATAGTGGATTGGCTAGTCTAGTATTTTTTCCAT
Organism: Metopolophium dirhodum; assembly: GCF_019925205.1. NCBI lineage: Eukaryota > Metazoa > Arthropoda > Insecta > Hemiptera > Aphididae > Metopolophium > Metopolophium dirhodum. The sequence goes on from NC_083568.1 coordinate 12,422,250, forward strand.
TAAAACATCTAGGTAATTTACTTATACGTCTTCAATAAATTGTAAATTTTAAAATAATTTATCCGCTGTAAAATGTTGTGCCATGAGACCTTTATATTAATAAAAGCAATACAATTAAAATAATAATATTGAAAACACGACAACATGTCCCAGAAATCATCTAGACCAATAAACGCGTATAATTTTTAAAAATATATGATATTACAAGTATCCAAGGATGCACTAAAAACGTAAAATCTTTTTAAAAATACAAAAAAAACTATTTTTTCATTACATACATTATTTCGTGATCTGAGTTCGTAGTATTAGAAGCACGATGGTCATCATATTAGACAATAATATAAAAATTTACAATTAAAAACTATGTTTTGAAAATGTGTTAAATACTAAATAGTAAACGTATTAAGTTACGTGGTTGGAGTTTAGAATAATTGATTTGGTCATTGAAATATAATAATATAATACAAAACATAATATTTTAAATACGGCATAGTGACAAACGAATATCATACGAAAATTTTTTACGATTTTTATATTTATGTTTTATCTATCGTTATAAGTTTGTTTTTTCTTTTATACGTAATGTTCAATAAAAGGATATTATAATATTATTATATGCCTTTACCCGCAGCGGGATTGTTCCTCGAAAACCACGTTCTTCCATTGTACTTCCGTACTTCCGTCACTCGGAAACATTCAAGGTATAATATTATTATCTATAACACACATCCGGTGTACTGGCCTACTCGGTGGCAAAATTCTCCCAGCACGGTTTATTTTTATATCATTACGGATTTTCATCTTTTATATTTGACGTGATAATATCGTTGCAATCGTCGTTCACGCACCTGAGTGCGTCATCGAAGTCATAATTACAAAATCGGTTTTTTTTTATTAAAAATGTTATTAATCAGATGTTTCTATACGTAAACACCATTCGACGGATTTACCGGAATACATAATATTATTGTTGTATACTATACCTACATAATATATGGTCGTATTGGTCGTCCCGTCCAATTAGTGGTTCGATTGAAGAGGGGACGAGACGCGGTGAAAAAAAAATAGATGTTGCCGTTGAATTGACTATTATTGCAAAACCGAAGTGGAAAAACTTTTTTTCAGAACTTTCACGCGTATCGACGACGTATATCGCAATTTGTTTTTGATAGTTTTTCAACTAATTTATTCGCTATATCCAAAAACAAAATATAAACTTTTAAATGGCCGGTGGCAAAATAAAATGTTGTTGAAAACCCCTATTTGACATAAGACGTAATTAACCTTAAAAATGGCCAAAGGCATTGTATATTTGTAGCTACAACAAATTGTACGAATATGGTTGTTTTATGACTTTATGATGCACTAAATTTACCTGAGTGACCAATCGTTTAAAATGCAACGACATTTTGACACTTTTTTTTGTATAAAATTACATAATTATTCCAAAATATTGACATTTTTTGAAAACGTGTACTTTTTGAAGGCTTTCATATAAATACTGTACGACTGTTGTTCATATAGTTGGATATATTTTGTTGTTTGTTTTCGAAATTATAAAAAAAAATAATGTTTTACAATATTGTTTCACTTTTTGAAGAAACGAATATATTGATTAGTCTATAATAGTTACCTACTTGATTCGGTAACTATACATCTTATTCTAATCGATTTAATTAGTGCAGTCATCACAGGTAATCGAATTCACTGTACCTACAGTGTTTATTTTCATATGAATTGTGAAGTATAAAATTGGAATTGTCTTAACTGTTGACACGAATCAGGATTAAATATGCAAACAATATTTGAACAATTTACGTATCGCAGATAGAATTGTTATTTTTATACATCGGTAATAATGAACTACTTATTTGTATTTGACGATATAGAGATCGGGTTAAAATCCCAAATACAATATACCTACAATATTGTCAATGTTACATTGAGAAAAACCATTTAAAATTGATTTATGAACGAATTTTTTTAAATCGACATTGATTTATTTATTGATATGTTGCCGATTGAGTATTTGAGTGTATATATTTTGAAATACCTAGTTCCTAAATAGTTGTGTACTTCGATATACTAATGTTCGTCTTCTGAAAAACAAATTATAAAAATTCAGTTTCTTAAACATACAAAATATTAATGACGTGTTTTTTTGCCAGAATTAAATTCAACTATTAAATTCTAACTAAAAGAGTAATATACTTTTTTTAATCTAAATAAATGATTTTAAAAATGTATTATATTATATTATATTATATTTTAAACAAAACCACTTGTTTGAAACAATTTCCAACCCTGTATGACTGAATGTGGTGAGTGAATGTGCTGTAAGCAATGGTACTTGTCCACTACCTTTAGAAAAAAATGATATAATAATAATAATAAGTCTTATATTATGACATGCATAATATACATATGTATTATTATCCTTAATATTAATATAGCCGAATTTTTTAGATATTATTATTTAAAGTGACAATTTGTTTTAATAAAAAAAAAAAAGATTAAAACAGAATCAAATATGAAAGTTAATACGCATATATGCATGTTGAGGGTCTGACACAGTCATAATATAGATCCTATATTATGATACCCTAGTTAAAGCCTTATATTGTCTTTTTTTTTAATATGACACTATCTATGTCTATATGGCTTAAACGAATTATATTTTAAATGAAAGTTGAATTTATAACTGTACAATAATAGTAAATAGTGATTTAAATTGGTTTATATTTTAATTTTAATAAATCCTAATTCATTAAATGAAAATAATAAAACATAAATATTTTTTCCATACGATCAACAATAAGATCCATTAATCTGTCTATCTCATATTTAGTATTTTAAGGAAACAAATTAAAATTACATCTCCAAGATCATTAGAATATAAGCAATAAAATATAAGTGATCTCGGAAATTATTTAGTTTTTATTATTCTAGAATCTAGACAATATAATTTTGACATTTTAATAGGTAATGTAGTCTGTTGTGATAATATAAAGAGTTCTAATGAAACATATTTGTATACATGTCTACAACTTAAGCACTAATATGTATAATATAGTACTTTATATTAAAATACTAATAATATTTGAAATATTTTCAGTTGGTTATTGTTTTTGTATTGTCAAAATTTGAAAATCAAATTAAAAAAAAATTATAGTAATTTACGTATTATCTAATTGTTTTAGGTACAAAACATATTATTATGAATTGGAATAAGCAATATAGTTTTAATTGAACGCAAGATGAATGGGACATTTAACAGAATATTTTAAAATACAAAATTAATTTTAAAGTTGAATCAAATTACCTACTTGGTAATATTGAAAGTTATATTAAAGAAAAATAGGTTTACAATCTTCTATTTCATGTGATGCAACTTTAGTCATAAATAAACTCAGTAAATTGTTTAAAAGAATAATTTTATAACTTATCGTTATGATCACAGTATATACAACATTATAGGTTATACCTTTTAAAACTACTCAACCGTCAATAATAACAGACGCGTGTCATAAAACTTTTAATTTCAATTTTAATATATTTTTCACGTTTAAACAACTAATTTATAAAAAGAAAAATTTCATGACATTAATAAATATGAGTTTCAAATAAATTAATATTTGAAAACTTAGTTTTTTTGTAAAACAAAGTTGAGATGACGAACGAGATCCTTCTCTTATTTGTGATTGCATAATAATTTACACATGGAACGCCTTAAATGGTGATTTCGACGTCAAACGTGTAATAAGACATACAGTAGAAATGCATAATTTAGTACTTACTCAATTTGTGTAAATCAAAATAATTGCATGCTGCATGTATAATACAATTATTTCAGAGATGTTTGAAATTAAAATAAATAGATCCCAATAAGATGTATGTTTATTCCCCAAGCAGTTTTAACAATGATATTGGCTGTTAGCACCTAACTTTTCTGTGATCAGTTGGTGTACATGGTAAACTTTTGGTATACCAGAGCATTTAAACTTTCTGACTACAGGTTTTACCATGATACCATGACGTTGGATCTGGTTCAACTATTTCGTGTACACTTCATAACAATATCGATAACATAAGAATATGTGAGGTAACTAGTATGTTACCAATCCTAACCGATCCAACCCATCTTAACTGATGGGAAACGTTAGGGAGACCGTTCATAGCGAACGGATGTGGTCAATAAAATTTAGTGGAATCCCGCCTAAAGTCTGTCCTAAAGTGAGAAATGAAGATCCACACCATGAGTCATGACGAAGGACGTAGACTTTGTGATTTTGTCGGGCCACAAACTATGTCCAATCTTCTTCTTCTTCCTCTGGCGTTAAATACTCTCTAATAGTTTTTGCCACCATCGAGATCTCTCTCTTCATCCCTCTCAATCCTGAACTATTTCTCTTCATTTCTTTACTTCCATCTTGTTAGGGTCCACTTCCACAGCCATACTTTCCTGGGTCGTTCCCGAGGTCTTTTCTCCGCCGGTTTCCACTCTAGAACTGCTCAACAAACTATGTCTAATAGTTATAGAAAACTATTGAAATATAATATACCATAGATTTGTATAAACTTGATGTGTGTGTATAAGTGTAGTACATATGAAAGACTATTTTGGTAAAACCGTTCAATTTATGAAAATACAGACAATCGTATCAAACATAGTGATTTGTAATTAATATTACAATAATTATTATTTTAGTATGTACACCACATTGTAATGCAAGTAGGTAAATAGCATACGAATCTATCAGACATTAGCATATCAAATTAATTTAGTAATGCCATAATACACTACTTTTTTTCATTTATTAATGTTAATAGTTTTTGTATTCATAAACCCGTATACATATACATAGTCAAAATGATCTACCTAATCGGATTAAGGTATGTAGGTAATTAATAACACATAAGACCTTAAGTAGCTTACATTTAATATAATAGTAGGTATAACCTGAACTAAACAACATACATTTTTTTAAATTTAAACGACGGTCATCATAATAATAATAATTATTATTATTATTAAAACATTAGAGTCGGTTCATGTCTATTATAATTAAAATAACAAATATTATTTGTACATTTTGTAGTTTTTTTTAAACATTTTTTTACTACTTTTACACTCACATAAATATATGTATGATATGGTTTTTAAAAGTTTTTTTATACGGCAGGCGACGGAGACACTAAACAGAAACACTTTTTAGAATAATTTAAAATTGCTGTTCAGTGATTCATTTAAAGTTTAATGTCTGTGTTGTATTATGAGAAAAGTCACATTTTGTGAAGTTTCACAGGATCAAATAATGCCGGAGAAACTTCAAACAGAATAGGATAAACCATCATCGGGTGATAAACCGTAGCTACAAATTAATATGATTCGTCGACTTAGAATAAACAATTTACATTTCATATAATATTTAAACTAAGTTTTAGTAGCATTGTCATACAGAATGTGAAATTACATTACAACTATGTGTAACTCTTCTTTAAAATTTTTTGTTGATACGAATTTTATACAAAATTAAAAAACCTTCCGACCTTTTCAGGGTTTACCATTATAACAACTTTGGAACACACACACGTGTTCCTCCCCCTACCGACTTAATAACCTACAGTAAAACTAAAAATAGCTAATGGCCTCAGCTGCCGGGCTCAAGATCAATTAAAAAAAAAAAAACTTTGGAACAATCTAAACATATTATTATGAAGTTTTGAGAAAAAACAATTAAATTGGTCGTAATACAAAATTAGCAGCTTATAGAATACAGCAGTCAGTATGAAATATTACTAGACGTGCGATTTTCGCGTTTTCATATTAAACATTATATATTATTTACAATATCTTACATTTAAAATTAAAAATGTATAATAACACTACATTTTATTAATACTATTGTGACAAAAACAGTCCAGAGTCTAGTTTTTAAGTATTAACGAGCCATGTCTATTTTATAGCATAAAGGTAATTCTGGCTATATAATAATGTTACTATAGCCTATAAGACTTATTGAAAAGGTTGTTATTGACATTTTCCTCTTGTTATTATCATTATTATTATTTTTTTATTATCCATTACCTTAAAATTGCTTTTGTTCCATTTTATATTAATAAACGGAGAGCAGACTGCCACTAAAATTGGTTCTATATACCTCAATGATCGATAAGTAATAAAATCGGTTTCTGCACATTCAATTTGTGTACTGAGAAACAAAGTTCCTATCTCAATGAAATTGCTTCACAGTAAAGGTCGTTTTTAATATTTGATTCGAAAAAAAAAACCAATAATTAAATATCACAATCTAGTATACAATATTGTTCATATTATTTAATATTATTGAAGTATCGTTACTTAATGTATATTGATTTCGTAATAATTACTGTATGACTAAAACATACATGTTAATGTATTTATGGCTATTTGTATGAATATTTTTTTTTTTGTCAAGATACAGCATCAAAAAAAATTGTGTTACTTTTTGTATGTTTTCACCTCAAATGAAATTACATTTACTTACAAGATTGAATTTTTTTTTTTGGTCAACTGACGAATATATTTTTGTCAAACTCACAATATCTTCGAGAAAAGTATATTTTCTATCCTTAAATAGTATGTTAGTTTATGGTTAATTTTACATTAAAAAAAATTAATGCAATAGATAATTTCAACATTTCTGGAATATTAAAAAATAAAAAGATAGGTTCTAATTACAAATTAATTTTATACAATTTAAATTTTTAATTAAATTTTCTGGTAGTAAGTGATAATGATAAAGATAATAAATACATGTTTTAGAATATTGTATATTATCAAACATATAATTATTGTGTATAATTATTATTGAATTAATTTCCACAGCAGACAATTTTAATTGGGAAACACATTTTAATAATGCATTTTGTTTTGTATATTTTCAGCATAACAGATTTACTTTTTTCATAATAATTTAATTAAACTAATATTTATCAGAATAAATATTGTTTTTATTAAAACATATTTTTTGTTGTGTTCACTACTGTAAGATAATTTCAAGTGTAATTAAATCAACGGAAAGTTTCTGCATATTCTGCACCTATAACTTTAAACTTTTGGAGTTTAATAGGTAGTTATTATTTTTTTTTTCGATTAATATTTAAAATGTAATCAAAGTTCTTGTAAGTTGAACAATATAAATTAAAAGAAATCGAACATTTTAACTGGTGTATTATTTATTATTATTATTTTTTTTTTAATGTTAAACTTGGTTTTCATTCCGTCCCTGTTTACTACTTTAAAGTCATGTTCCGGTAAATTAGTGTTCGGTGGTTTAATTTAAAACACTGAACATTGTGTTAAAAAAATAAATAAACTGTGGTTTTATCTGTGTTAAAAAAAGTTTGTAAAATATAGTGAAATATTTCAAAATTAAATATTTTATACTTCAAACACTACAAATATTGATAATCGTTGCTTAAAAAGCGGAACTAGCTGTAGGGTTTATTTTTTTTTGATACTCGATGAATTTAATATATATTTTTTTACTACTTTTTGGCTATAATTGAACCGTCACGATTCGGTTCTCCAACGTCCTGTCGCCAGTTCGTTGTACTCGTAATTGAGTATTATTATATAGGTATGTGTGGGACGTTTTTTTCCGCTAGGCGAAAAACTGGTCATCCCTCCCCTCGCCACCCGACCCGAAACAAACACCATAAAAACCCTGAAATTCGACCCCGTCACCCCCCCCCCCCCCAACGGAAAATAATATACGGACAAACATAATAACGTACACCCTAAACGCGTTATCGAATAGAGTGGTTACGCAGAGTCACAGGTGCGGTATACCACGGCACGTAGACTCAGCCGATTCGACCGAAAAAATATTACGTCCCTCGATATCCAGCCCCGGTGAAATATTATATAATATATAGGTCACGAGCTCGGCGGCAAATGTTTATAGGGGTTGACGAGAGAATATTCCATTAAGATATAAAAAAAAAATCTTCGAGCACAACAATCGAGGGTTGCTGTGTGTGACTAGACATATATGTATACCAATACAATATAATATTATGTACTATACTTACGCTCGTGTACACACCTACTACCGTAAATCAAAGTTTATTTTTTTTCTCTAACTTTGGAAATGAAATAATATAATAATATTATCTGACCGTGGACGATATGCGGGCTAGCCGACTCGTAGCGTTGTAACTTTCGCGGGATAATGATAAAAGTTTAAAATAGTGGTAAAAGTTCAAAATATATACCGGTAAAACTGTGAGGTGGTGAAAAAAAAACTGACTTCTCATCCGTGTGGTTCGGGTGATATAATAATAATAATAATAATAATACTGCAGCTAGGTGGTTTGGAGTGGATATTGTCATATTATTGTATTCTACGAATAAATAACGTTCTGGGAAGGATTATTTTTAACGAGATGTAATTACGCGGTTGGCGCACAAAATGCATATTTTCCCAAGTCACGAGTTTCCCCGAACACTACAGTATAGGTACGCAAATATAACTTAGGGACCTATCGGCAAATTTCGGATGCGGTTTCAGAGGCAAAAGTCGACCCGATCGATAATTTTAATTTTTTACATACTTACAGTTACGTGTACGGCCCATATGCACTCGGCTCCGATTGGTCACCCCGGCCGACGATATTTTATTTTTAATTAATGCCGGACAGTAAATACAATATTGCTGCAGGTCCTGCGGTTTCGTAATTTTTATTTTGCGATTTCGCGTTTCTCGACATTTTATAATTGCGTCGTTATTAATATTTAGGTAGGTTGAACGCGAATACGTTTTGAATAGTTAGTGAAAAAAATACATCACTTTACCGTCTACCATTATAATATTATACAAAAGCGCGGGCGAGGTACGGTCCGCTCTTCCGCTCTCTCAAAGCGCAACGACCGACGTCTAATCTGCGCCAGCGGGAAAACGTTTATATTATTTTTAGTATCGCGAGAATCAATTTTTTTCCGGTCGTTGATCTTTACCAAAGTAACTGAGTTAGTCATAACCCGTACGAAAATAATAATATTATTTTAACTTATGATGTACGCCAATATTAGAGAGTTTTTGCACAACTAAGCCGGTTAAAAATAAGGAATGAATCCGATAACGTTGTTTACCAAAACAAGCATTTGCGCATGCGCTCCAAATATCAGTACCGTTCACTGAACTCTTTACATGGGAGGCGCATGGAATCTGAAAACATGTTCCCCTTAATAACAGACGGAATCGATTTTCATGGAATCAACAATAATTCATGGAAACATTTACCGCTTTTTTAAAATTATAGCAATTTAAAGAAATTCAACGAACACCCATTCACTGAACTGCACATATTTTTTTATGACTACAACATTCTATTCTGGCAAATCATTACTTAAAATATGTTCAACTAGCAATTTGATAAATAGTAGAAAAATTCCTAATAATCGAAGTAAATTAATGAATTATGTAACTAATTCAATTTAACACAATAAATGTACAAATTAATTTAAATAATAAATGTGCTAATTTAATCAACCGATTGTTCTTTTTCATCAACTCATGCATTTTGACCGACCTACAGTTGCGACTTCTATAATTCAATCAACATTCTCTCCGAAATTGGTACCCACTCTCAGCGATTTGCTAACGGTGCTCACGGGGAGCCTGGGGTTCAACACATTTCACAAAATAAAATACCTATAATTACCCTATATAATACAAAATTATTAAAATTGTTTGTTTTTATCATTTTATCTTGTCAATATTTAAATCATAGATAATTTTATTTTTTCTCCATGTTTATTATGGAGTGAAACACTAACGGAATCAAAATGGCGACCCTCGGTATAGGAATACTTTTCAATACATGAATTATATACAATGCACCTTCCATGTATAGAGTTCAGTGATACACGATTATTTGATTATCGTATTCGGTTATTTTAAAAATTTTAACGGGCACCTGGAATCTGGATAATATCGGTTGTTATTTTATCAAAATATAAAATATCTGTTATAATGATAATATTATAACCATAAGACATAAACTAGTTTAAAGGTTTATGGCTACAAATTACAATGGAATAAAATAGTTAATCGGAGTACAAGACATCCGACATTGCAAAAACTAAAGTTTCAATAACATCGTTATTATATTACCAATAACCAAACGTTATTTTTACCGGAGTGTTTAACCGAAGCTGTGCAAACACTCTCTCCATTCAAACGTAATGCGAATCAGCATCAAGTTTATATCTCGTTCCGTGTCATCTCCCGAAGCTCATTAAATACGCGACGTACACGCACAAGTAAATGACGACGTGTGCGACGTGTCCCGTGTGGTTGTTCCCCGGCATTTCATCTGTTTTATGATTATTATTATTATTATTATTATAACAGCTATGAGCGCGCACGCATAATCTAATTGGGTAGGATTTAATATATGATATATTTTCCCCGTGGACGTACACGCAATAATAATAATTATAATAATAATGCGTGCTCAAATTCCTGTCATACCATATTATCATTATTAGTATTATTATTATTATTATTATTATTGTCGATTTGAATTCATATCGAAAAATGATTTTCCTCGCTCGTGCAAATGTTTTTAAATAGTAACTTTTCGAATAAGTATTACGTATTGTTTGCACGATAAAATGTCAAGACGCGATTATATTACATAACTCAAACTTTTGAAAATAAAACATAATTGTTTTACAACCTTGGTGCACTTGAAGTTTTATCGTTTATCCGATTCAAAATAGTGGACATTATATAATAGTTTAATAATTTTATTTTATTTAGGTTTATTTAAGCCTAAGAGTGAGAAAAAAATACTCATAAAGTTGTAACCGACACCAGTCACAATGTAATGACTCGATCAAGAACTTTAATGCACTAATATGTACGTGTGTATTATTATAAGGACGCACTTATTATTCAAACAATTTGAAATATATACTGAAAACACAACTAAATATAAACAAAAATATATGTAATAAATTATTTAATACACTTTAATCTATATTGTAATCTTAATTGCTGCCGTCAGTAAATATTAAATGGCCAGTCATTAAGAAAAAATTTAGTCTCTATAGTCTTTAAGACAAATTATTCTCAATTTGATTAAATAATTATTGTTGACCTTGATTTACGATAAGTATTTACCAAGTGCTTAATCTTTGATAAACTTTCAAAATATGTTTTAAGAAAGTGGGAAATCTTCTATCAACATTTATTATGTAAGCTATGAAAAAAAACTTTTTTTGAATTTCTAACTGAAATATAGTTTGAAAATTTTCTAGTTTTTTATGAATTTTGTCAAAATTCGAACTTTAAATTCATATAAAAAATAACCATGCATATGTATTTCTGATATTTTTGAACTTACATTAATGAAACTTATAAGGAACCTCGTATTAAAATTTTCAAGCTTTTTTATTAAATGAAAAATTTTTGAATGACAATAATTTAAAAAAATTAAAAAATGTATAATGCTTCACTCAGAATCTAAAAAAAATATGGTCTTATGAATTCAAAAATAAAACTTGAATGCCAAATAACGTTGAAATAAAAAAAAATTTCAGTATTTCATTTTAAACATTGTGAATCGTATTTTGCACTTACTAAGCTCACGATCAAATTAACCAGAAAAAATTATACAGATGCGCAAGTCTTGTAACTTAAAATTTAGTTGTTTAATTGTAAACATAATATAAACTGTTTGTTTAAACAAAACGATCATATTATTATTATTTGCCTAAAAAAATAGTTGATACTTTTATAGGTGTTTAAGAAATACTATAAATAAAACCACACGCAAATTCAGTCGTCAACCATATAATATATTGTCATGTTGACAAAAAGTACGAAAAAACCTTAGTCTATATTAGACAATAATGGACTATAGGTTATACACCAATATTACAAAATATCCTTTATAATATTATAAAAGAAGGTTGAGTTTGGCAACGTCGGAGCAATAAAGAAGAGAGCGTGCTCTGCAATCGTATTACTAAAAATGTCATTCCAATGAGGACTTTGTTCAAAGTATCGCGTAAAAAAGGCCAAAACGAATAAGAGTGGCCTTAAAATCTGTGTGTGCAAGCCGATTTATCGTATAGGACAATATCAACTTATATATCTACAGCCTCGCAACCGCATGTGCACAACGAATACACCCACACACCCTCAAAAGCTATATGGTCGGGAGACAGAACCCGCGAAACTACACCGGAAGAAAAGGGCCGAGAACATAATAGAAACGTTTTGTTCTCCGTGGCCCAAATCCCTTATTACAGGAACTATCGGACGGTGGCGCCCAACGTGACCGTTTCCGTACGTCGGGAATGGCAGCACGTATACGGTAAATTGACCAGGACACGTATCCCATAATAATAATAATAATAATATATGTGTGGAAAAACGAGTGTCCGAGAAAAGCTGAGGGTAAACGCACTTACAGAGGTATTCCGCAGGGCTTGAACTTGGTCTCTCTCGCGCGTTCGTATGCGGCGCCAGTGCTACGCTACAATTTAATGCCTATACAATATTAAATTGCGTATTGTGTATGGGCTATATTCCCTGCAGCTGCCGTGTCGAGAAAAGATAACCAATATATTATTCTTTCGCCTCTACAGTTGAGATACGGATAGATGATTTGTATTTTAATCCAGATAAAATAAAGATATTATTTTTATTTTTTTAAATTTCGCCATAATTTTTTTTTTTGAAAACGTATAATTAATATACGTGAGTAATAAGTGATAAAAATAAATTGAATACAAACAATGTGGGCAAATTTATATAAGTCTTACGTTTTGATCTTTTACAACAGAAAATAACCATGCATTCCGTCACTTGGCTTTCATCTCTCAGTTAAGCACAAAATATACAAATATTAAAACTTTTTTGAACAAAGTTTTAATTTAAAGCCATAAAAAAAAGTTGAATTTGTTAGTAGAAAACGAGTGCCGATTGGAGAACATCTTCTGGTAGAACAATATTAATAAAAAAAAATGAATATTATTCATGATATTCAAATTAAATGTATCCATATATTAAGGTAATTTGTAATCTAAGATAACTATTAAATAACTACCACATCAACTATTTATATAAGACAGGTATATTATGATTTATGAGTTTTTTTTTTTAGATAAGTATCACCACTGAACTTACTGCGTAGTTGTAGCATCATCTATGTCAGTGGGTCAAGTGGTTTAGAGTTTGGATTTTATGGTCGTTCGAGTTTTGTTATCGTTTTCAATTAATCCAACACCAAGCAAGCTGCCGTATTGGGATTTATTCGTGCATCGTGTGTACAGAATAAAACAAACGACATTTTCACTATTTTTTTCGGATTTTTTTAATAACCTATATTTCGCCCTCCCAATACATAAAAAGTTTTTTGTACGCCATGTACCTATGTTCTAGTTCCCTTTGCTCTTCAAACGTTACGATATTGAATTACAAAAAATTATTTCATTCAACTCGTTTATTTAAAAATACTAACAAGTATATACATAGTTAGGTACTTATTGTGTTTATGGAGGATTATAATTATTATATGTTATATAATAGTATGACACAGACTCGGTTATAAGACTAATTTTAGCCAGTCAACAGTATAATATTTCAAACATTTAAAAGGTCAATATTTGCTTTTATTCTGTTCAACGTATCATTAAAATAATATGTCTAAATAATTTTCGGGGTATATTTATATAGTATGCGTATATTATTTTATAATTTATTATTTACGTTGCATGCCTTAGTTTTTTTAATTTCACGTATCTAAATTTCCAACTTTTTAATTTCCTACCTAGGTAGTTTAAAAGTGAATTAAAACCGCAAGTCACGTATAAAACGTCTTATATAGATTAAAACTTATTCTTATCAATTACAACTGTAATAACCTGTTGTTTAAGTAATATAAGTAATAGTAAATTAAAACGCTCGTAATAAATTGTATGTTAAACGAGTCGCCGATTATAGCGGGATACAGCGCACAAATCGTTACTGCAAAAGTTGTAGTTCTTCGCGTATAATGTTGTTGTACATAATATTATTTCGATTCGGCGGTGGAGTACGGAATTTTTGAAAGTGTCCATCGATCTGATGGAATGACTTGTGACCTTGGCTGGTATCGTTATCACTCGACAGTCGCATTTATTTTAAGCTATTTACATAATATTGTACAATATTATAACTTGAAAACTCGCGTTTGCCAAACCACCGACGCGTAGGTAATAAACTTATTCTTTTACCTTGGTACCTAAATTAATTGGTGATTATTTTAACAGTTAACACGTCTAATTGTCTTAAAAAAGAGTGAAATTATTAACGTTTTTGAAAATATTTATTTTACTAATTTAAGTTTAATACAAAAAAACCTTTAAAAATAAAATTAATAATAATAAAATTAATAATTTCTTAAAGTTTTAGTTTTCTAAATTATATCATACCCTGTAATAGTTACAATTAAATAACAACTATCGTTTTAGGTTTTCTTTTTAGATTAAACAATTTAAAATTCTAACATACCTATACATAAAATGGTGGTCCAAAAAACTGATTAAAAAATTAAAAATGAGTTTTCACCCCCTATTTTTTAAGTGATATGAAAAAATAATTCCGCGAAAATTTTGATTCAATCTCAACCCGTTCTTGTACCACAATATGGTTAAATTATGGCCCAAAGGGGTTGTTTTTAATTATTTAAAAAACTAAAACATTTACGAAAAAAAAAAATGTAAATTATAAATTGTAGAGAAACATACTGTCTACAAAAAAATTTACTATACAAATTCTATTTAATCCATTATTTCATATGAAATAAAAACGATACAAAAAATATTTAAAGATAACGACAAAAAATTATTTTGTTTTTACTTTTACTCTAAAATATTTATAATTTATTGAATAAAATATTAAACACATTTTTATTTTACACTTGATAGATATTGCTGGCTAAATTATATGGTTATATTTTCTTTAGTTCTGGACAACCTGAAGAATGAGTTTTGATATTTTATTTTATAACTTTAAATTCTGCTTCAGAGTTCAGAATATTATGAAACTTATAGTACAATTACGTATGGTATAAGTCAAAGATTAATAATTTTAAAAAATGATCAAAAAAAGTAAAATGTATAGTTTTTTGTTTCATTAATTTTGTCTTGTAATGAAATTATTCAATTCACCTAAAAATATTTTCAAAAGCACTATAACAATTTTCGTAATAATATAAAGTTATCTCTAATTATTAGAACCCACCGTATGCGTTTTACAATGTACATACTAATATCGTACGTATAATAATAATAATCATTACCTATATATATTATTACTTTGTCTTGTAAAACGCGTATAAGAAAAAAATAATATCTGGTCGAGAAAATTACTTTTGCGTAAACATCACGTACTCACCCCGACGCCACCGCCACCGACTCCTCCGTCCAACGACGGTATCCCATCGACCACTCTCCGGGATACCGTTGTCGGTATATTATCGTGTCCCATATTTTCTGTGAGAGATTCTTTTATCGCGCAACACTCGCCGGCATTCCCCAACCCGAATCGACCCGAATCGTCCTCTACCCTAACCTTGCAACCCACAAGTTGGGAGTTTGGACTTCGCCCCGTATACATTTGGTGTTTTTCTACTTTTCTTTTCTTTTTCTTTTTTTTTATTTTGCCGTAAGAAAATTATAACGACTTTTGGCACATCACGCCATTGTATTATTGTTACGTATACTTTTTACGATCCCAGTCATGCGCGCAGCGTACCCGACGAAAACGTGCCATTGCGATTGCGGTGGGCCGTGAAAATGATTTTTCTCCAGGAATCGATAATGATATAATGTACACCCAGCGTGCATGCCTTGAAAAATAATTAGTATAGATGTACACTCTGACGACGACACGAAAAAAAATCGCATCCCTATCTAATTAATATGGGTACCCAATATAATCGTTCGGGGTATAGCCACCCTCTACACACCCACATTAGTACACCCGCAAACGTATTATTACCACACAAACCAGCTGACGTTTCATAACTTATATCATACTTAGGTACTTCGAAAGTTTCAACCATACGCTTGCGCAATCGTAAATGATTGTAGAATTACTGCTAATTATTTTAAACTGGTCAAGTGTAGTTTTAAATATTTTCATTAACTTAAGTTACTTATAATACAATTAACTATAATTTATATTATACTTATAATAATATGTGCATATTTAAATTATTGAAATATCTAATATCAGTCCCCAATATTATCATAACTTTAGTTCAAGAAACATGTAAGGACTAAGCTGACACCGCAGGAGATGCCACACCAATGATCCAGAATTATTAAAAAAAATACAAATAACAAATAATTGTGAAATCATAATTTTGCATTAATATAAATTCAATAAACTACAAAACTGTTTGATATTGATACTCGAACCGTAGTTTTATGACACAGTGTGAAGTACCGTGCACTGATAGTGCCAATTCTGTAAACTGGAAAGAAAATGTTTTTTCGACTTCGTTAGGTTATTTTTTGGACCGAATTCGGTTGTAAATCTGCAAGAACTCAATTCTAATACGGTCATGTTTGTTGCTCAAACGATTGGAAACAAATATTTGAATGCATTTCTATAATATATTATTAGATTGTGTATATTATAATGTCGTCTCTTCTTAATGAGACGTTTTTGATCGACAACGACGTTGGGCACACCGCTCGACGCGTTAACCCAAAACGGAGAGTTTTTTTGGAAACCCATTATGCATCCTAAAACGCGTCTTACAAGACAAACAACTTTACTCGTCCCACGAAATACTATAATATTATTCATTTTGAAGCGGTGCGATAATGGAATATATATTTCACTTCGACATATTGGACGTAATATATTTGTTTTACATTTATATTCGTTGCGTCGTTTCGTTTCCTTCGATAATTCTTGTGTTGCTGACGCGTTTTCTCGAACGCAAGTAAACGGTTTTAATTTAATTTCTCAACATCTTTTTCGAACCATACTTATCAACTTATCGTTAACTAATATAATATTATGTTAAAAATGGTAATGTGGAATTCGACTCAAATCGATTTAAAATTTACATTGCTAGGCATAGCTACAATAACATATACTTACACTAGGTATATTAGGTACCTAATTTACAATACATTATATAGAATGCATTATGCGAGATTAATTATCATCACCGTACTAAGACAAACGTATTTCTCTTCAATGACATATTTTTAATTCTTATTTTCTGGTAACGTTTAAAACATTTGCGCTAAAAAGCCCATTGCAAGTCAACTCGTAAATTATATCCTTTTAATCAGTGTACGTCGCTGATCATCTGTTTGATCATGTTATGCATAATATTATAATTGATATTTTATTAAAACATATTAGGTTTAAAAATGAATTAAAAAAAATAACCATATGAACGATGCACACTGAGTCCATACATTGAAATAATAAATAATAATTTTCGAATGATTTAATACCTTTACAAACTGATGCAAACAGTGTTTGGTGATGTGGTCTATACTTCACGCGACATCAGTTTTATAGTAACATAAAATATTAATATTCATTTGAAATACAATTTTTTTTATATACCAAGAACTGTCTGCAAGAAGAATATTGCGATTGCAGAATGTCTGTATATTATTATATGGTGTTTGTGCTTTCTCGTGTACTTTTACTATATTCGCTGTAGTCAAAGGGCTTAAAAAACGGCGCCAATCATATCTAAAAATAATAATAATAATAAAAATAAAAATAATCGAGTGAAAACTCTTAAAATATAGTAATATAATAATTATTGACTTGTTTTGGTAGTACATTATTTGAACACGGCGTGACGTCAGGGGACCAAATAGAAAATAGACTAAAATACAACCGGGGTAGACTTTGTTTGAAAACCACAATAATTATTTCGATAGGATAGGTTAGGTTATCAATTCGATATACACAACACACGTCTTTTAATAATATCGCACTATCATGATACTGTAGTGTACCGAATAATACATACTCGGCATAGATGTTATCGGTTATTTATAGTTTACGCGTACATTACAATATGATATTACGTTATAGTTTAACACAAATATTATAGCATAGTGCCAGTCTAAATGTATAATATATTACATATTATATGTATAGTACTACCACGGCGATTACGGCAATGATAATAATAATTATAATAATAATAATTTATCACGCGACCCCAGATTACTGTAAAGTTGTTCGGTAATAACGATATAGGTGCTATAATATAATAATAATATTAATATTATTATACTATTATGTATAGTGTTTGAAATATTTCACGTGGTGTTAGAGGGAATAGTGATGAAAAGACAAGTTTACCGTGTTTATATTTAATACTTTATCGTATTTTATGCGTCATATTATTTTATAATTTGGGTAGTCCAATAACTACTATAATAACTGTTTAACAAATAGTATAAATACCTTTTTATAATTTATTGTCACGACACCGAAACATTATTTATATTAGTTTTTCATTCAATAATTTATAATATGTAGTTTGTTTTTATAAAATAAGTTATTTTCTATATTCTTACTTTTCAAATATTATAATATACAACAATAATGTGTAATTTTATTTGATATTCTGTGTTAACGACTCGCAAAACTGTATCGATAGGTCAAGTCAATGTATATTAATTGTTAATGAGTAAACGAAATTTGTTTGGTTGTTGCTATCGTTCGCTTTGTATCTCATAATATTATTTAGTGTGTTGGCAGTGATTCAACTCGATTACACTTGCACATTGTCGGTGTAATGTTGATTGGTATCCATGTATTATAACTGTATAAGTATATTACATATTATCATAAACGTGTGTAACTAACCAATTTATAATATTCATCGAAATAAAAAAAAAGGAAAACCATTATGTGCGAGCCAAAATATTTATTTTTTTTTTTATATACAAATCGAAATTCCCCACGCATTGGAAATATCTCGTGTAATTTTTTCTAATGTCTATAATATGAAATTTCCATACACATATTACACGGATAATATTTTATTATTCGAACTGAATCGTTAATGTGTGACGTCGACGATATTATCGAAAGATTGTGACTGTCGTCAGGTAAAAAATATACATCCACACTCCATGATTAACGCAAGCAAATACCGTAAATTACCATAACGTGTAGGTATAATATAATAGGCACCGCGTAAAAACGTTTTTGCAATAAATTCCGTTTATAATTTATATATTATTTAATACGCCCGGCTCTTTATACACACGGGACACGCGTATACTATAATCGTCGGAATTTTTTTTTATTCGTCCCCGTGAATCATTTATTTTAATGATATTGTTATTACGACGCAATGGTCTGCCATAATAATATTATTACTCTATTCGAATGTGTCGGCACGCGTGCTCAATACCATTTGCTATTGTCACTGCGAATAGACCGGGTGTAAATGTTTAAACGTCACAATATACGCTCGTAAATAAATCGGTAACATATACGAGGGTATATTCAACAACTATGGCACACATTTTATTTTCAAAATCCGATTTTTGGAATTTTTCGATTTAAAAATCAATATATTCGAATAGGTATTTACTTGATATTGTTGTACGATTTGAAGAGAGTCATCATGATTTGAGCACTTTTTCAAACGAGAATCCCGCCATTTTACAATTTGAATCATTCTGTAAATAATTTTTTTGATATTTTTGTAGTATAAAAATCCAAATACGATCGAGTATATTCAGAGTTGTTAAACATTTTATAATAAGAGTTATTATTAATTAATAATAGGTTCATGATAATAGGGTCGGAATATAATAAGGTGGATTTTATAATTTGAAAATTATATTAATTATTATTAATCAATCAACATTTTATAATTCGCAAAAATTGTCCAAGTAATTTATTTTAATTTTTTTAGAATAATTTTTAAGGACTATTTTCTATTCTTATTAGTTATCATATTTTATAAACATTTTAATAACTTGAAATGTTCTAATTCGAGTTTTGATGTAGACTCTAAATAATTTGAAATAAAAAGGAAGGTTCTCATTTGAAAAACAGAAGTTTTTATGCCACACGACACTTTTTAAGTGATACAAAAATGTCAACTGTTCAAAAATAATATGATCTTCAAGTATATTATTTAAAAACATAAAAATTCAGAATTTTAATAACTGAAAAAATACAAAAAGGAGATGGGCACGGTTGATGAACCGCCCTGTATACGTTCGAAGTTCTAACGAAGGTGTGGGCGTGACCTTTTCGATAGATACCGTCGTCGTAAGAAATCCACCCGAATCGCTTAAAAAAAATAGATATTTCCAAAGAAGTAGTCAGAAAAAAATCGCAAGCCCATTGTAGAACTTACCTTTGTTATAGTAAAAATAGTCGCACGCGTGTCCGTTTGTTTTGTTCAAAAGATAAAAAACCATCGACTTGAATAATAATTAACTGCAGCTCGGGTACAATACAACGATCCTCGATGAATAAACGCAGCCGTTGTTCTATAACGAGACGATATTATAAATTAATTCACACAGTTCTTTCGACTATGCACCCTCAACGTCGTACATAATAATAGAATACTCCGTTGGGGATCAGTTGACGACGTCTTAACACAATTAACATATTGTATTAGGTATCGAATATAGTCGATAAAAGTGCAAGTCCCAGCGGACTCGCAAAGGTCGTTCAAAAATGTACCTAAATAGTTAACTAAAACCCATTATCATGGTTTTTTTTTAAAAATTAAAATCCAAATAGAATTGAGATTGTAAAAGTGTTTTTTGATAACATAATATTATATTCTAAGGTTGACATAAAAAAAAATACAAAATCTTATTAATAATTAATTATAAATACAGACCAAGCATAATATTATAATACATAATATATTTTTTCTTATATTATGATATTTCGTTCATAAGTCATAACTATAATATTTAACTAATTATTTTATACCAATCAAGTTAAAATAAAATCAAGATGGTTATGTTTATAAAGATGAAAATGTGTTGCACTGACAAGTATAGGTGTATATTATACAATTCAAAAAAACACTATTATATTGAATTCGCTAAAGAATGAAAATGTCCCTGATATAGTAGGAGCAATAGAGAATTTTCAATTTAAAACTATTGAATATTATTCATTGTAATACTATGATTTTAATATGATATTATATTTGAATAATATTCATAAAACGCTGTTTATCTTGACAATTTTATTGGCATAATATATTATTTTAAAAAGTTGTAAAAATTAGAATTAAATACCTAACAACCTAACTAGTAACTTAATATGGATATTATCCGTAATGACTAGTGCCAACAAATTAATTACCGAGAAAGTATGATTTGTTGTTGTTCTTATCGACTGAATGTTGTTTAAGAGGAGGGTAGAAGAGTGAAGCGAGAAGATGGCGTGAAAAGTCGTTTCGGACGATCGAAAAAAACGACTTCCCGTAGGATAATTATAACGCACAACAGTAAAAATATCAAATTACCGTAGTAAATAGAATTTTAATGAAAATTTAAATGATATTTATTTCCGGGTGCAGTTTGGTTATTTCTTTTTCAATTAAAACGAAAATAATGTACGGTTGTTTCTTTTTCAATTAAAACGGAAATCATAATTATTATTCAGTAATAGCTATGGTGAGCGAGAGGGGTGAAGTTGACGATTGGTTTGTTTTATACGCACAAATCGGGTGACATATCGAAGAATAAACATATTATTATTGAGCTCAAAATAATAATCGAAATATATTATAATTATAAATCGCTCTGTATAGTAATATTACTCGAATAATACGAAAAACGATGGATTTAATCTCTGCGAGGGCAGTATAATATTATGGGTGTCTTTGATGTCGACTTCAATAACGGTTGGAAGTTAAAATTAAAAAAAAAAAAAACATGAACGCAATTTGTTGTTTAATATTATAATTAGGTTTAGAAAAAAATTAACGAGCGTCAACATCAGGTGGATAATAATAATATCGTAACAGCCATAATAACATTATAATCGCGTATCGTCGGAGAGGTTTTAGTTTTTGACTTGAGCGGGAATTAAATTTTCCCTCGCTGGGTGGGGGATAAAGCGGTGCGGGAAACAGAATATACCCCCGAAAACCTTGGTTTCTTGCTCTCAAACTTTTCATTATACCGTGTTAAAACTATTGCGGTTTTCCGCCAACGCGGAAATAGTTACGATATATTATTGTTATTGAGAACTGTTAATGATATATTTAACGTGCCAAACGTTCGACTACGGTAATAGTATTAATAATTATTATAATATTGTTATAACATTATAATTATTATCTCTAACACGTTGAACAATCTCATAATAATAATAATATTGCTTACGCACAGTCAAGCGTGGGTTGATGATGGATTTTTGTAGCCAAACTCCTCTCGTCTTGTGGTGATTAAAACAATCGTGAAAATAATATAAATAATTCAACGATAATAAATTGTGTATTTCAAGCGCTCCTAAAAATACCATTTATTTCCGACAAGCTCAAAATCAGTACACATGTACCTTGCCGTCTGTAATATTAGTAAAACGAATCACGCCCGTATTGTTTTAAAATATTTTTATCAATTACCAAACAATACACACTATGTCAATTATAAATAACAATAGTTTATATAAAATTAGCCGTTAGGTTCGCACAACAGTTTTGAATACGAAGCCATTGATTATGGCAATAATGACACTTGACTAATAATCGTTTCTTTAAGCTGAAAATTTATAAGTACATACCTATTGTTTGCGGGTTTAAGAGGGTGGAAATGACTCAACTTATCAATGAGTCAATAATTAATGATTTGAAGCATTATTTTATTCAGTATCTTGCGAGAAAGGAAGGGTTTAGATGTTGTGATTCGTCTCTGTAGAGGTGACTTGGGTATAATTTGTTAACTGCTAAATAGATCCGTAGAGGAGTTAGTGTATTAGATATTGACATATTTTTTCCGGTAACTGGTGATTTTCTATTATAACGACATAATAATATTTAGTAGGAAAAGTGTTATAAAATGACCAATTAAAAATTTATTGGTTGACAAATTGTAATTTAATAGTATTAATATATAGTATTATACGCACGTCGTTACTAGTTTTGTATGTTATATTTAAATACCGATCGATTTAATATACTGTGGTAATGTAAAAATAGGATGTGTATGCAATATATACGTATTTGCTATTTATCTCTTTTTACTTGTATATTATTTACTATTAATATATATTGCGCACACATTCTAAATTACCACCTTCTCATATATGTATATATGTGTACACGGATAAGCACATATATATTATATATAAGGATTTAATTTTATAATGTATTAACTTACCCTAATTCGACTGCAGATTTGTTGTGTATTCGATGAGCAAAGGAAAAAGAAATAGGTTTAATGTTGATTTAATTATATTTATTAATATTAATCAAGAACGCAATAATTAATATATTTAAGATATTTAAAAAGTACATTAATTATTTAAGACATACAAATATTAGGCATACTGAATATATATTATATCCCTCTTCACGTATGACTGCCACCTAGGGCATACGCAGGAAAAAGGGTGTTGTGTGGATCGGACCGATGGTCGATGGGCGATGAACGATGGTATCGTTCGAGACGATGAAATAATTTATTTGACAAAGAAAAATGGTATAATATGATATGACCACACATTATAATATGAGCATCTGTGTGGGTATATAGGTATATGTTAGGTTTATGATGATGACACTCTTTTTAGAATAGTATATTTATGAAGAGTGGCTATCATTACAATACCCATGAAATCAAAAAAAATGTATGATAATACTTAGACTATTTTCATAATAATTATATGCTATCTTTATTGCTGTCTCCGTGGAACGATTGATAAACGGCACACTATAATTATAATATTAATAATTCAAAATACGTGTAGTAACATGGTCACAAATAAAAATAACATATACAGGTATACGTGGAATTTACCAGTAAAATGTGCGTACGATTCGGTATGTTTTTTATAAACATTTTTTAAGTTTAATTTTTTTAATTTTCAAAATAAGTATGATACGTGATCAATTTCTTAGTTTCTCAAAACTTTTATCAAATATTTATTAATAAAAAGTTAATATTGAACTTTTTATAAAAACAAAACAATACAATATAATATATTATTATAATACATACATAAAATATAATACATATTATAATAAATGTAAAAGTATTAAGTATATTTTAAAATTCAAACAGTGAAAATAAGTTAAGATAATATTATAATTAACCTATATTGATCAATGATCACTTGTGTTGAATACACAACTGTTTACCATTTCAAAATGTGTAAATATAGACTATATTTTACTGTTTGTCTACATGTCGCAAATACTGCGTGAATTGTACCAAATTATTAGGTTAATATACTAATTATATAAACATTGAAAATAAGGAGTGAGGAGTCACTAAGTATATTAATAGTAAAAAAAAACACAGTAAACAATACCGAGCTCACGTATGTACACATATCTAATATTTATTATTTTTTAAGTCATGATGTGCTACCTGTATTTCAGTCTATACCATTATGTTACTTTTTTCAGTTTAATTATGGACATATTTCAATAACACCGTAACATTATTATATCATACAGTACAGTGTCATTGAACTTGATGTCGTGTGTTTGAATAAATTATTAGAAAAATATAATTTTATCCGGACGTTTTTTTTTAAAATTAATAATTACAGTTTATATATAATACTTTTTGGATTCTGATCGGAGCGATTTGATTTTTACATATTATTATTATATTATATTACAATTTATAATTTATAATTTAAAATATTTTCTTATACCTATTATTAATGTCGATTAATTATTATGTTACATTATTAGATATATCAACAATTATTATTTTTATTAAATATTTTAAAACTTAAATTGATATGCGTTTTCTCTTTGGAATTTTAGTACAGCCTACGAGATTTTTTTAAATTGTTGTTCTAAAAACAACGTAGGTATTTAATATTCATCGTTTCACTACTTTGTCTCTTTGAACTTTTTTGTAACCCTAATTCCTTATGCATTATTATTTTCCGTTTAATTCTGAGTTTTACAAGACTTTTGAAACAATTTATAAACTCAATATGGTTATGATATTTATCTAAATTAAATAACTTATGAGTTGGGAGTACTTATAATATGATTTTATAAAATATGTATTTGTTAGTCAATAACAACCATATGATACTGCCAAGACGTTAGTCGTCCATGACAAATGAGTTTCAACGTACGTCACATCACTGGCCATATTAATACCAACGGAATTTCTCTAACATTTTTCTTTTAAAAATATACTAATCAAACCACACTAGACATTCGATTATAATATAACCATATTGTACACCCTTTACCACAATGAAAATAATAATAATAATAATAAGGAAAATAATTAAAACCGGACCTCTGATCGAACATAAGTGTCATTCACTTCCTAAGAGAAATTAAACTAACCAAACATATTATAATACTGTGCATAAAATGTAAATAAAATTTGAACAAATAGCCTCGTAGATTCCGATGTTATTTAGATCAATAAATACCTAATAATATTCTGGCTACGAAAATAATATTAATGATAATAATATGATACATAATAGTATGTATCCGTCTCGCTATTAAGCCTAATATTATGATTATAATATTAACGTGTTAATATCGTAATATTGTTTACAGTTAAAAACTTGAAGGAAACTGCATTGCTCGTACACCCGACGATGGTCAGTGGCATTTTACACCACTGTACCACTGTAAGCTAGTGATGTGGTCACAACAACGCTATAACTATATTGCGTTATTCGATCGTCGGGATGTTCTCTTCAATAATACAGTGTTGTGAACGTCAATAACATTACTTTAACTCTCTGACCATGGTGACGTAGAATGTGTTGTCAAGAGTTATGTAATAGTAATTTTGTAACTGACATATTTTTTCTTTTGTTCTTCGTTCTTATTTCGTTGTCTTGCCGCGTTCACAAAACATGTTATCGTTTGGTTGGTTCAAGAATTTTTTTCCTTTTACTTCTAAATCGTTAATAAATACCGTTCAGTTAAAATAAAAACGTATTATGATATTCGTATTTAAGTTTATTACCTAGCGAAGATCATTATCTGGAACTGTTCTGTAAACGCAATTCGAGCACAGTATTACCATTTATGTCATAATATTATGATATAATACTCTATAATGTATAATATATTATATTCTATAACTAATACTATAATAAATCTTGTTTAATTATGTTTTTACATAATATGTAACACGGCGTGCTGTATAGGCAATATAGGTACACCTTTATTTCGAAAAGAACCGCGTTTTAAAATATTAAAATGAAATACGTTCAAATTCCGCGTCTCTCGGTGTAGATTATAATAATTATTAGGCATATATAATATTTTCAATTGTCGAAATAAATGATTATACGTCATCATACTCTAATAAAAGTGTTGAAAACGAGTTTGAACTCATTAATACCTTAACGTCTTTACGTTGACATTTTGATTTGAAAGTATATATTAATGTTTTCTTCGTAGTATTATTGTTTAATATTAAAACATATTTAGAACCTACTTTTTAACCAACATTTAATGAAATATTTAAATAATTAAATAATTGTTTAATACATTTTTGTAGTATACATCATTTAGATTGTTGACAAATTCAGCTTCTTATTTAAAAAAAAAATTATATCGAACTACCCAACACCAGACAATAAACTAAAGTTTTTTAATAGTTTTTATAATACTTATCATAAACATTTAAATTCATATGATATTCACCGCCGTTTTTATAAGTGTCGATCTCCGATCGTCAGCGTGTTGTAAACTACAGTTTTTAAGGAGGTTGCGAGCGGGCAGTTACTGGAAACAATATTTATCCATATTTTGTTTACACCGATGTACTTCATAAGTTTATTATAATTTTTAAAACTGATTGGAATTTGATATTACGTTTACTCGAGACCAGTCCAGCTTTTCAAAGTTCTTTTTCCACCTCCAATATATTTGGTTTGAATATTCAAGATTTATGAGATTTTACTTGTCGGTTATTCGGAATTGAAAATAAAAATCTTAATACGTATAGACATATTGACAAATCAGTTTTCATTATGCTTATTACACTGTTAGGTTCGTCGGCAGGATAGATTAACATTACGTACAAATGAGAATAGGTACGTACAGTATTACTGTTCATGCGTGCTAGGTGGTGACTTGTATGTGCACGTGCGTGGGAACTCTACTATTTCATTTGCACACAGTCACAAAACAAACTAATGACCACGTCTCACACGTTTACTCGAACCGCACACGCACCCACATGGAAGATATTATCCTATATTTAACACTTTAAAAAAGGACGGTATTGAATCCATTTAAACGATCACGAGGTACTAAGTCATTTGGTGTCAAATCTAACAGATCGTTTGAAATACGTAGCAAAGTCCTTCGTGGCCGTTCCACTGACCAGGAAATTTGATTGTCACAATATTATTGGCCTTTATATCGAAGTCTGTCTACTTCTCTGATTCTAATAATATTCTAATATTACTGATTCCTCAATCTCGTTGTGTGATGAACGAAACTCGAAACGCGTTCTGTATTGACGTTGTGTTGCGTTTTACAATATCAAAAAAAATTTCACGTGATTCGTGATTTGGGTTAACGATTATTTTATTTATTTTTGTTGAATTTATTACCATATTATAATAATGTATTATTTAAAATATTATCGCTATAAAATATTACTATTGTAATCATATAAAAATGTAAATTTTATTTTGGTTCTATTTAATTTAATTGGTCTAACATTATTAATATCCCTGAATAGAATAACTATTATTATTATTATTATTATTACTATTCCACTCACTGGATTAACTATTTTTATCCCATCATTCGACTTTGTATTTTGTTTTTCATATTTTTAAATATTTTCTCTTGTAGTTTTGTAACGCAGTTTCTATAATGATATGAGCCATAAGCGTAGATATTTTTGCACTTTTTATAGATTCGATTATTAATTTGATTGAAATCTCGTGCTAATGCTAAATAATAAAATGTTGTTTTATTTAAATGACCTACATACCTCGAATCGTCTCGAATATTATTGATATTTTGTATTAATTTATTATACTTACACAAAGTGTTATTTCAGTGCTTGACAAAAGTAAAATCAGTATTCCAACAATAATACTATTAATTATTATTTGGCAAGTGCGTACATACCTGTCCATTGTGTTTAAATCAGTATAGTTTTTTTTTTTTTTTTTATTTATTTATTGATACGGCTTCAACATTAAAGTCATTAGCCGGGGACAAAAACAGTATAGTTTCTTGGCATTTATTCTGTAACGAAGTAGAATCATGTTGGCTCTATAGTAAATTTATAAATCTGCGTATTTCGAAAAATGTAATTAGTTCATCGTACAGGTACGTATCACATAATTCTTTGATAATAAATCATACAACTATGCACTTGTATTTTTCTTTTTCGCTTCGAGGATAAAAAAGTTATGTTCGAATAAAATATCTTGCAACAATATTTAACGCACGTCATACTAAATAAATCTCCGTTATGATTATAGTAAATAATTACATTTAAATAAACTTTCCCACAATCAAGACGTACATTTTAATATATATAGGTATATTATAAATCTTGACTAACGTTATAGGTATTATATAGTTTTTACTTGCATATTTTAAATTAGACTCATGTTTTTGGTATATTATTCTGTGAATTTATATTATTTTGAAATATTCACTTCGTTTACCTACAGTTTTTGATAATCTAATATTTGGTTTCAGAAACGTATATTTATTTTTACACGTTTTCATAATATAGTTTATATTATTTGCAAGACTTGTAATATTTTATACAAAACAAATTTAAAAGGAAAAATGACAACTAACAGACAAATAACTTCTACTGTTAATTTAAATAAAAATATATTGTTTAAATACCATAATTTTAGTATCTTAATAAAAGATAACAATATCACTAACTAATAATTCCAAACAGAAAATGTATTTATTTCGGTATTAAAAATATTCACAATAGTAAAATTATTGGTATTTCTTTCACAATTATTATTATTGTATCGCAATGAATTTTATTAAAAACACTTACAATAGGTATTATAATGGTATTTTTGTCCATTCGCTAATAAAATACGATGCTTATTTACGTATGTATTACTTGATTTAAATATATTGAATATTTGAATTTGACTTGTGACATAGTGTTTCAGACATTAAATTAGTTTATTCCCAATACAATCAATGATAGCTATGTGCATTGGTACAATTTTACAACATGTATTAATAAGTATAATTGAATTGTATGAAAATAAACGTAGGTTCACTCGTTTTTAATGAACATTGTGTATTTTTTATTATTATGACTGTATAGGTACTCCAGTAAACAGTTACATAAAAAATCTATATTAATACAAAATAGTATCTACCTTGTACATACCTTTAACAAACATATTTCACTTACCTAATTGAAATAAACATAGAATTCAATTACCGTCCAGTCCTCCATATGCGACTGTCCTAATTTTTAGTAGTTGTTAAATGCATTAGTCGAAACAAAAAAAAACTGGTATTTTCTATAGTAAAATGTTTCTAAATGAACTTAGAATAATATTAATAATATTAATAATAAAAATAATAATAATAATAATAATAATAATATTAATAATCATTGGAGACGGATACCTTTGTCTTAAGTTATATGCATTTTAGCGTAAAAAATAAAGATTATTCTTCAAAAAACATAAAACGTAATAGGTAATAAGGTACATAATATTATACGATTTTTTTATGAGACAAAAATAAACATTTAGACTTTAATCATTTTGGTGAGGTTATTATTATTCTAAACGAGTAAAATATTGTGAATTTAAGTTTCAAAATTTTATCGTTCGATATTTAGTTCATTGCAGAAATAATGCGTACTACACTAAAGCTCGTGCAGACAACTCATAAAACAAAAATGTTTAAAAGTCCACCGGTAGATGGCAGCTTAAAGCTCGCCGACGTAAATTTGGTCGAAGAACTTTTGCAATATTACCTTGATAATATAATTTTTTACCAGATGGCGTTGTACCAATCAAATAGTTTTTTGTATGCAGTAAAAAGGTTGATCGCCGTGTTTTCGCAATCTAGCGGTACAAGAGATTCGAGAAAAGGACAATAATTATTATTTAGCGATATAGAGAGAGCTTAAGTGTACGTAATTGAAAACTACGGTTAACAATACATAAAACTACCTGTGGCTCCATCTGCAAGTCCGATCGGGACCATCAGTACTTTTTGAAAAAACTATTTGTGTGATTACGACTTATTACTCGTACTATTCGCTACGTAGCTGATAATCTTGGAGATTTTCAGTGATTATAAAATCGCTAAAAACAGAGTATAATAAATAACGGTGAACGACAATATAAGCGACCATCGGTATATAGATAGGTATTCGACAAAATGTCGGTCGAACATCCGCGAAACTCCGTGTTACTCAAGTTAAAAATATTTATAGTTGAATAAAAAATTTTGAAGACACTACTACCTACATATCTAGACAACGCATACTCAATTTCGGTAACCGAATTGGAGTTATTTCTTGCTAAATTGTATAGAATAATTATATAACGGGGTTAATATTTTTGTCCACTGATCATTAAGCCGATGGTCACAGTAATTATCGTGCGTTACAACATAACTAAATTTTATTATGGGCATACCTACGTTTTTAATTGGCAAAAATGTAATCACCATTACCACGATGTATTCGTTATTGGATGACCCACTATCAATTATTATTGGTCTTTAAGTGTACTTTTCCTCGAATCAATGTCTTATAATACTGCGAACACAGTTATTGGACCATTTTGGACAAGACATTATTACACAATTTTCTGAAAATTAATTTCGATTTTATCGTAATAAAAGTGTACGTAGAAAAAATGTGTATATTATTGATTAGTCGAGAACTAGTCAACAACTTTGATCGTTTTTAGGTTTTCCAATAATTCAATTTCCCGTAGAAAAATACCTACCATGAACAGTTATATTATTCACAGAAATACTTAAAAACATATTATTTTGGTCGTCTATCGAGATCCATCATTGCTAATATCAACAAATTCGTGTTTTCCAGACGTGTAAGATCGTATTATTAATTTTAGATTAAAACAACATGATCAAAGTGAAATATTAAAATTTAAAATGTTTTCATGGCTTATCTAAAATCGTTTTTTTTTATTTTAAACAATCGAAAATGTCAAGCCCTATCCAAGATGTGAATATTACAGTACTATAATGCTATTCACG
Source organism: Metopolophium dirhodum (assembly GCF_019925205.1). NCBI lineage: Eukaryota > Metazoa > Arthropoda > Insecta > Hemiptera > Aphididae > Metopolophium > Metopolophium dirhodum. The sequence goes on from NC_083568.1 coordinate 12,453,711, forward strand.
TGAGTTTTTAGTAAAAATTCAATTTTAATATTATACTCTCATAACTTTTCAAAAAAAAAAAAACGCACTACACAGAAAACGTTTTAGAGTTGATAATTGTTCAGGTATGCTACACTAACTTTCAAAATTACAAGCAACGAAACAGTTTTTTGTTCCTCCTGAAAAGTTTGTGAATCTGAGATTGGCCATGATGGTACTCGATCAACGTAATTATTATTGATTTTTTTTTCAATTTATAATTAACATCTTGTTGCATATTATTGTTTTCAACTACGTGTTCTGTATTATTTTCTGTGCACGAGTTTTATCAATTTATATTTAATTATTCGTAAACTCATTTTATCAATAATTTACACTTAGCAATCAATTCCGATGATATCTGAACATTATTACAGTCACGAATATTATAGGACGACGTTTAAAAAAAACATAGAGCTATAATACGCGTATTTTCATTCAAGGGGACGCTTTCATCTCGTTTGAACCGTAAAATATATCATAATATATTATTATTAGAGTGTGTTCTATGATATATTAATGCGAATACGCACGAGACGGAAACCTTCTGAAAAGTCGAGAAACAAAAACCACTTACCCAAAGCCGCGGAGTAACGCGCGTGTTATTCGCTCAAGATATATTATGCGCTGCACCCACTGTCTCCGTTCGATTACACTCGGAAATATATTATTGCATATTTCATTGTTCAACAAGGTCGATTTGGTATTATTTGCATCGTTTGATTGAGGTCGATCAACCGAATAGTGTTTTGTTTCTTGTAATAATTATAATCATTTTTTTAATCAGTTACCTTTGTACAACCGAGACAACGGTTTCCTGTTGATCATAATTTATTAAGTCCCAAAACGAAAGTTGTTGACGAAATTGATTTTTTTTTTTTTATTGTAATTCAGAAATGAATAACTGGTAGATACTTGAGATGTTCACAAAATATATTTTATAATAACATTTTTAGACGAAATCTAATTTGCAAAATATTTGTGCATTTTTTCTGCAACCTTCTTAAAGACAGTTATTGAAATTATATTGATTTATTTAAATTTGTCTATGATGACGTACTCTTGGGTTGATCATAATTTTTGTTCCTTGGTAAAAAAAATCTTAAGATTCAGTATAAGGTTCCTCACATAAGTTTTTTATAAAGCAGCTTCAAAAGAATCGAAAATACATAGACAAAATTTCGCATGCCAGAAATTCACTTTGCAATAGCGTTTTGGCCTTTACTAATAATATATAAAATAAAAACTAATTGAATTATTCAACAAAAACGTATATTTGTGAAAATTAATACAATTGGTCGTATCTAATTTAAATTTATATACATACTTACAATCTTACAATCTGCAAGTTGCAACAATAATTTGACCGTTTTATTAAGCTTTGTCAATGTAAAAATATTTTAGATACCTACTTGTACTAAATGTTGAAATGTTCAAGAGAGATAAAATGTTAAATTAATGATTTTAATTATTTGAATTTAATGATTAAAGTTTAATCAAATAGCTTATATTTATATTAGAAGACAAGTATATTTGTTATAATATAAACTTTTGATATTATGTACTCCAGTATTTAAAAATATTCGAAATAATTATAAAAATCACCACAATAATATAAAACGTCAAATTAAATAAATCCTAAATTTCAATACGATATATATTTATAGAAATAATAAATTATATAAATATTCAAATTTTAAAAATCTAAAATCTAATACTGTACTAATAATATAGTAAATAAGTTAAAATAACAATATGTTTGTTTTTTTCCGATGCTTTTGAAAACAATTAGAAATTTGTTGGTTTTCAACCCCCACAGTACTAACTAGATTCACTCTCCTGCCAGAAAAGATATTGAAGTAGAAAATCAAAACCATTTACTACTCCTAAAGTTGATAACAGACACAAAAAAAAAAATGAAAATGTTATTAACAACACACATAATTTGTTAAATCCAATTCATTTCATCGCTCCGCTCAGAAACTAAATATTCTCATAATGTAATTATTGTAATTCGTAGTTAATACATATTACTATATACAAATAAATAATAGACTTCGATGACTGAGGTCATTAGCTCGTAAGGTTGGTATGGTCGGTACAGTAGGGTTGTAACGGTTGGTATGGTCGGTTAGGAACACGTGTATGTGTGGCAAGGTTTTTGCGAACTACGAACTCGGGTGGTCACTCATCCGAGAACTAGTGGCAGCGTTCGTTGCTTACTCTCAGTCACGTCGAGTCAGCCACTGAGTCGCAACGAGCCACATAACTTAATAAAAAATAATATTAGACACCATAATATAACGATTTTATAACAGTTTATACCAGTTTCTATGTGAGTAAAGTTCAAAAAACAAAACATTTTTGTCCATGGTTTCAAAGCATAATAATGATATGGCATTTTATAAACTCGTGATTCCTCTCTTGATTAATGGAAAATAGTAATAGATAATCTAAAATATTTTTATATATACATTAACATATTTTATTATATATATATATTATATAATAGCATTAAAATAACGATGTATTCTAAACAAAATTCTATTATTTAGATACTTGTGTTATTGTTGCGTACAAATTTGTAGGTGGATAGCATCATCTAAGGTACCTTAAACATTGGTATGTCATAACTCCTGGGCCAAAAAAACCCAGGACTAACCCTGCTCAAATTAGGTTAGGGGTATAGGTTCTTACGAATACATTTTTATTTTTTTATTTTCATTTATGCAATAGGTATTATAATATACAAAATAAAAATATCTATCTGAACTCGCAAAGTCGATTTTCACACTCAAACCACTATATTAACAAATGTACAAGAATACACTTACGATTTGACAAGTTTGACGCTGATTGTATTATTTCTGGAAAAATAATAACAACATACTTATTACGTTATATTAATTTAATAGATTTGCGTGTTTTTGACAACTGAATTCGATGACAATTCTATTTGGTAACTAACGCGTGGAAAATGTATTCGTAATTGTCTTGTTTGACATGAGGTTTACGTCATATAAAACTAAAATCGTTTTAATAAAAACCTATCTAAATTCTGTCAAAACCCGTTAACTGGGTAATGGTCCAAAATATTATCAAAAACATTCTCACAACAGCTAGTGATATTAGTGTGAAACTTTCATTAAGACCTTTAAACATTTTCATTTTGATATTTCGAGTCTGCACCTGCAATTTCCAGAAGAAATTTCATAACAAAAACCTGTTTTTTTTTGTTGATAAAATGGCAACACTGTGATTGTTTTGTCGTTAACCATGGACTAATAAAATCTCGAGAGCGTTGAGATTATATTTACAATATGCCGCTTGTTGTATTTATAAAAGAAAAAATGCATTTATTGAAATTTCTGATAGTTTTTTTTAGAAATGTTTTAAAAATTTAACATGACTAACGAAAGTGTATAAAACGTAAAGTTGTACAACTGCACGCCATTTCCTTTCGGTTATCTGCAGAGCGCATGCAAGTTTGGATATATAGGTAATTATCTTTTTTATGATTATTAATTCGACTATAAATCACGAGGATTACCCGTGATGAACTGTGTACCTAATTCATTTGGACAAATGTTAACATTTTAAGCATTTATTTCCGGCAGTTTAAACGTAGTGCGTGGGGAATTTCACCTATTATATGTTAACTATCTGAAATTCCGTTGGAAATCTTTAACCAGATAACGGAAAGACATACTATCAAAAACAAAAAAATGTACAGAGGTGCAACTGCACTCGCTCGCGTCACTTTCTTACAGTTATCAGCAAAGCGCAAGTGTTGAGTTGTAATTATTAATTTTATTATAAGTCTTAAACGACGATAAATAATAACGAGGATTACCCGCCATAGGCCGTGGATAGGCGAAAAACGTTCTAGCAAGACTTACATACCTATTAAAATGTTTAACAGCTAACGCGGACGTGAGGAATTTCGGCTATTATTACCGAAAAAAATTAATCATACAAATTCAGAGCTAACGCTGTTTGATTTGTTTATTTTATTATATTATGCGAGAAAAATCGATTTTAATTTCAAACGTATACATTGAACTGCTGCTTATTAAAACAACTGTGCGGCACTGCTGACGATGTATTAAATAAAAATATGAACAGAACAATTATTTATACCGTAACATCGATCATTAGTAGTGTTACAAACTAAAATGGAAATTGTTTTCCAACTGTCATTTGAAAACGCCGAGTTAATCTGACAACATTTGGACCGAAAAATAAAACGCAAATTATAATATTGTACACCGAAAAGTTTTATTTGAATCTTTATATATATATATATATTTTGTATGACTTTCTAGACAACAGTATAGCGGATAAAATAAAACTTTTAAGGGCTAATAATAATTCTCAGAACAATATTTTCGGATAAATAGAAATGTAATTAATTTGCAAATTAATTGTTGTTTAGCGATGTTTCGTATGCTAATATTACTATTATATGACTTAAAACTTAATAACATTATATTATGTGACTTAAAACTTATAACATTATATTATTATCTGATAATTGTTTTTTTTTCTGTTACAGGTGAGTGAATTTTCTGATGAGTTATTTTTTGTTTACCAAAATTACATTCAAGTGGCGGCAGGCTGAAAAATAGTTTATTACATATAGTAGCCGGAAAAAAGTAAATTAAATTGTTTACTAATGTTTTTGTTTTGATTGTATTCACGATATTACAAGACAATATTGTTTTTCGCTTCGAGTGGAGTGTTTCACCGGCCATAGTTTATTTAGTGGATGTTTTAATTATTTTTGTTTTCATTTTAGTAAAACATTCTTATAGAGTATACACAGTACGTCTTATTTTTAAGTAAGGTAATCATAATCAATTAGGAATATTAGTAGTGTTATGAGATTATAATATGCTCAAAGTGAATTGAAATTATAATATATTTTATTTTTCAAATGATATGCTTCAAATATAATATATTTGTTTTTATCATAATCATAATACACCTACTACCACCATGCAAACTTTTGTGCTTTTTTTGCACCATAAATAAGTATTTTGCCAAATGTTTTTACTCATTAGTTATTTCCTATTATATTAGTAGGTACAGTACACATTTAGCATCGAATTTTTAATATTACGTTACATACAACATACAATACATTATGAATAATATTATTGTAAAAGTAGTTTCATTTATCGTAGTTTAACGATAATTTGAGACTACGCACATAATAATAAAAAAAACGGACGTTTATGGTTCAAAATAAAAACAATGACTATGACGATTCTGATATAATAATATATTCAGAAAGTCGCATGTATTAAAAAAAAATTAAATTATATAACAATAATAAAAATATCGAAATGTTCACAAAAATATTTATACGTTTTATACCCTTTTGTGGGGTAACTTCAGTCACGATTGAAATCAGTTGCTTATTTGCGTTAGTAAATAAATAACGCATCGCTGTTGTCTGTTTGTATAAATGCTGAAAAAATATTCGTTTGGCAATTTAGAACACACCAGTCCAAGTCCGAGAGACATATTGCACTGTTATAATATGTTATGCGGCCGGATGATAAAATCACAAACCCCTAGACGTTTTAATGTCGTTTTGTTATCATTTAAGTCTTAAATGAGCAACACAACTATGGTAAAATAAACCACACGAACGTCCGGGTTACACGAAGACGGCCGCGTTTATTGTTATTATTATTATTTTTTAAATAATCTATAAAATATTTTATGCATACAGTCGTCCACAAACTAGAATAAACTACCTCCGAGTTCGGCGCAATATATGAAATGAAATAGTGAACAATTTACGGCACATAAATTTTGATATCCAATAACAAAACCTTTTTCTTCATATGCGCACATATTCGTAAATTTAAACAATGTTTTTTTTATTGGTCCGACAATAACGATAAATATATATATATAATATTATAACCTCATAAATATTAAAATAATTGCATGTAATATTTACTGATGCAAACCGTGTACTACACTATATAATATAATATTTATTTTTCAAGTGGAAAACCATTCGTTTGAAACGTACCTACGCAGACGACGATGGTGCTATAGACGTATTATTATTATTATTACGATTCTAAATGGGGGGAAAAAAATAAAACGCTTGCAAATATTATGATGTACCTACTCCATAAGACTTTGAACGCATTTGTGACTGCATGTAAAGATAAGAATAACATTTTTGGAATATTTTTATTATTATATACTCATATCGTCGACTTCGCTTCGAATAATGCCGCCGGTAATGTCGCGCACGAATATTCGTGTAAGCACGGTGGAAATATTTGGTCTGAAATCCATTCGGCTTAAATAATTGGGTTAATAACGACACGCCGATGATGGCACTTGAAAATACTTTGGGTCATTAATCATTTAGGTGAGTTTCCGCTTAGATCTCGCGCTACGGTCAAAATGTAAATTCGGCCAAAATCAAATTGCACGGGACGCGGTTCTACGTAGGTATATATATATATATATATATATATATAACATATACATATATTATTAAATATTAATAATAAACGAACCTCTGGTATCGCTGTGGAATTCAATACTCTCCTGCGACTCGAAAATCGTTTCGTTTTTTTCACGAATTCCGACATAACTTAGTATAGATTGCAAACGGTCCGCGACCGTTGCGCAAATAAATCTGCGCACAAGCACAATCAGAATCAACGTGATGATAATGTTATCATACCAAAGTTGTGTAATACACGCTATTATACTTATATGAACGCAATTTATTGTTACATCGTGAAACGTTTGGATTTTAATTTCTTTTCATTACGAGCGATTACGATTAGAGCAATCTCGGTTGACGAAACTGTTTTTAGTGCAATCAATAATTGTAGATACAGTACCTATGGTAATATGGTTATGTGGCATGTTCACCAAGTACCACGTTTGACAAAGATTCAAATCGAACGTGTTCGAAAATGATTTCTAAAAATGTTTTTCCGATCCATGTGCTTTTATCGTAAACTTCGATACTCCATCAGCCTGTTATTGCGGCACTTGGTGAAAAGAGTGTTAGTATGACTAATAGAATTGTTTTAATGTTTTGGTTAGTAGTTCAATTGGTTCACACTGATCGTTGTTCCGTATATAATATGATATCGAATCCCGGGAATAACCCCATCACGGGAAACCTAATTTATCGTAAAAACGAAGTATCAAGAAGATGACCCGTCATTAAGTAGAACCAAGTATTTAGTCAACTAGTAGTCTATAGAAGAGTAATGAGCCCATTTATTGCTTTTCTCGTATTAATTATAGTAGTTAATATTAGTACTAAAATAGTTATAAAATAGATAGTCTATTATTAATTAATAACATTTTAAATAATTTATCTTGTTACATTATATGTTGTGCTCCCAGATCACTTTACTCGCCAACCCTCTAAGAGTTTCACGTCATGGTCGTCAAGGCCCCCGATGAATTTTGAATTTTAATATCTGCAATTTAATATATACATATGTGAAAGATAAAATAAATAAAGCATGTTTTAATGATAGAGTATTTAGTTTTAAAAATAATAATATATATATTTTTTATATATTATTATCATTTATCTGTCAGTTGTCATGTCAATATTATACGGTAGAATAACAATAACTCTAAACCTCTAAAACTGAAATTTTTAAACTATCTATTGAAGTATTTATTAGTTGTATTCGACGTATATAACTAATTGATAATATATAATTTTTAAGCTGAATTGATTTTTATTCCCTAGACTCTAGAGGTTCGAGTTATCGAGATTTGGCTGTGTTATATTATATGGAAGATAAAACATACAAAACGTTTAAATTTAAAAGAGATATATGACGTGTATCTTTATTATAATATATTATTGTCCAAAGCCGAATGTCGATTTTACCAAAACAAAAAAAAAATAAAATAAAATAATAATATATAATATTCTCGGATGGTAGCTGGTACACTTAATTTTTCTACCGACATAGAAAAAAAAGTTTTTAGCCGATTCGCGCATTTAAAACGTTCGGCGGACTTTCGTCGTATTTTGTCACTATAGAGAAAATAATAATATAATATTATTTCAGACTGTCGAGAATAGTTATACACGTATAGTACGCATAATATTATGCGAACCGTGTGAAGATCAGCAGAGTAAAAATAACGTTGAGCGGTGACATTTATTTTCTTATTTAGTGGGCGTTTTATATATATACGGTATTTGTCCGCTCGTCGTCATAAGCGGTGCGTTTTAAAACTCTAATACGATAAAAGGTCTCGTACACAATAGCTTATAATATTATTATATAGAGTTGACGGTTAAGTTGTTCGGCCAACAATTAAATCTTCTCTCTAAGATAACACCACAGTTGTAGTAGTTTTCCCAGATAATTCCTCTGTAAACCTAAAAATGAATTAATAACAAGAGGACCCCTTTATTTCGAAACCACAAACAGACTCGTACTGGCATGTCCTCGAAGTCCTGCTAAATAAATGAATAATAATATAGTCATATTCGTGTCTCGTACTCTCGTAATTAAATTTATTTTCGTATAAATTGATATACCTATATTAGCTGCGAAATTATACTTAACTTCGTGTTAAAATAATATTACGATCATCGGTTGTATTCAGTCAATTTCAATTTTTGAAAAATTTTAATACTATTCTTCTTATTTTATTATTAATTAACTGAATCCGTTGAAAGTTAATTAAAAATATTTTATTCTGTTCTAATATTAGAACATCACTTTTTTTTTTTAAAGCTGTCAATATTTCAATGTTATTTTTTTTTTGTATACCATAAACTTTTTATATTTTATATGGCAACCTCTCATAATATAATATTTTCTTTATTTCTCTTATGTAAAAGAAACATAATCAGCTTATTTTGTTTCATAAAAATTTTTTACATAAATTATTTCGAACATCGTGACCAAATGACCAATAACTTACCAATAGTTTTTTATTCGTATTATTTAATATCGAATTGAGTATAGTGGAGTTTATGATTCAACATTAAATATTCGTCAAGTTTTATAAAAAAAAAATGTCATTTCGAAATACAAAATTAAAAATGTAGAACACACAATAAAAAAGTAAAAAACTTTTAAATTAATTTCAATAGAAAATGGAAAAAAAATAGTATATTATTTTATGCGAAAAAACGTGTGCTTTCAAATTAATAAAAAAAATTGTTTTATATTTTCCAAGATAATGCGAGTGGCACATTAATTGAATTAGGTACTCGGTGCTATATTATGCCTGAGCTTATTTTATACAGCACTGAAATCGGCCGTTTGGCTGATGTTAAATACATTTTTTATAACAAGTGCTAACGAAAATTTATTATAATTTATAATACAATCGTGGAATGGACTTGAGGTTCCCAAACTGTGGAACCCAAAGTCACGTAAAGTTTTTAAATATAATATAATATGTTATTATTAATTTTATATTTTAAGATATTTAGATAACTACAAAAAAAATATTAATTATTGCATATATTTGATACGATTATGTATTACATTATTTACTGTGTAACTATAGTGTACATTTATTTCTTTTAATTGAAGTCCGACTTTAGTTTTATGGTTGACCATTCTCTACGACGATTTCAAGTGTACAAGTGACGTGTCACCACGATGCTGCCACACTTATAGTTACCTTAAATATTATAGTGATCAATAAGGCCAACAATTATATGCCCTAAAAATCTATAAAATATGTATGCAGTTATACCCTAAAAATTACCAAAATATGCCCTTAAAATATGCTCTAAAAAAAAAAATGTTATTGTAAAAAATGATTAAATGATTTATTTTTTTCTATGTATTATACAATTTATACTATAATACAATTACTGCCAATGAATAAAGTTAAACAAAAACATGAGAGATGTAACTATTTATACGACTAGTGTTAGAAGTTTTCACTTTTACCTCTTTTTATAAATGAGTTGAAATACCCATAATAAAGTATATGAGTGAAGCAAATTAATATTTTGTAATTCTCGAGTTTTTAATATCTTAAATATGCTCCAAAAATATACTAAATGCTAAAATATGCTCTAAAAATGCAAAAATACCATAATATGCAAAAATATGCAAAATTACATTTCGTCTACAGTATCGTTAGGTTATAAAACAAATTTTGGTATAAACTAGCTATTTTTTTGATCAACCAATAAAAATATGCAAATGCATACAAGTGTTGGTCCTAGTGATCAACAATGAAATAAAATAAAAAAGGTGGATAAGTGGATGTCGCTCTGCTGTACAGTAGGTTACAAGTGGGTCACTGTAATGGATGGTGTTAAATTTGAATTCAATGATATAATATCATTGTATAAGAAAAACGATTCTGAGCGAAAACGGTCAGTCAGCCTATGATTTTACCAAGTATATTTGATGATATTATTGTGAATAAAGTAATTTATATATAACCTATTTACTCGGAGCCTTGTTTTAAATGTTCAATCTTTAGCCATAAAAGTTAAACATTTTATACATTTTTAACCACAAAATAATTAATAAATTATAAATTTGATAAATGTTGTCAAAATTTGAACTTTAAATGCTTATAAAAAAAAATTGTGCCTATGTATTTTTAATATTTTTCAACTGCTATTAGAACGATATATCAGGAGCCTTATATTAAATTTTCACGCTTTTTTACCCAACAAATAAAAATTTATTGATATTTATAGAAAAAAAAACTAAAAAAATTGATAACTGACAATGTCCGTAAACAGCTCAAAAAGAGTCAAAATATTTTCAACATTTTATGGTGTATAGAAAATGCTAATATAAACATTCAGTGAAATTTTCAAGTATCTACAGTCATTCGTTTTTTAATTACAATAAAATAAGAAAATTGTTACATGAGAAATCGAGTAAATATCAAATGTTGTAAAAATATAAATTTCAGACGCTCATAAAAATTTAATTTAAGTTTCTTCTAGACATTTTTTTTTTTGATAAAGGTAGACAAACTTATGAGTAATCTTATATTACATTTTCAAATCTTAGATTTAAAAAGAAAAATTTTTATGAATTCTCATCAAAATAATTTGCTATTTTTCGTGATTTTTCCGTATTTTGTCAAAATTTGAACTTTAAATGCTTATAATTAAAAACTGTGACTAAGGATTTTTAATTTTTTTCATCTGCCTTTGAAACAATAACCTAGGAGCCTTCTATTAAATTTTCAAGCTTTTTTACTCAACAGATAAAATTTTAATGATATTTATAGAAAAAAAAACTAAAAAAATTGAAAACTGACAATGGCCGTAAACAGCTCAAAAAGAGTCAAAATATTTTGTAAATTTTATGGTGTATAGAAAATGCTAATATAAACATTCAGTCAAAATTTCATGTCCCTACGGTTAGGTCTCTACGGTCATTTGTTTTAGAGTTACACCAAAAACCAAAATCGATTTTCTCGAAAACAGATTTTGCGTAAAAATTCCCGTTTTTCCTTAATTTTTCTTTTGTTTTTCACGTCGCTTGTGAAAACTACTGGGAAATTTTTACTTTTGACCCCCCCAAAGTACCAACTAGATTCACTTTCCTATCAGAAAAGTTACTATTGAAGAAAATCCAAGCACTTTTACTGTCCTAAAAGGTGATGACAGACACAAAAATAAAAATAAAAATAAAAAAATAAAAAAAATAAAAAAATAAAAAAAAAATAAAAAAAAAAAACACACATCATTGTAGAATCAATACATTCATCGCTTCGCTCAGAATCTAAAACGTCAAAACTGTGTTTCCGGTCGCTTTGGTTTAAAAATTTTACATAATGGGTCGTATTGTATAAAGTTTGGGAACCCGTTTGGCGTGGACAATTTTACGCAGTGAATGTACCTGTATTATACATGGTGCAAAACAATATGTAAATATTAAATTGCCAATTAGTATTAATATTAATAGTGAAGAAAAGACTAGATACGTCGTTCCATACTATAGTTATCGGATAGTACGAAATGTAGTCATAATAATAATTTAAAAGTATATAATCATCGCTTATACGCACATTCGCATCACATTATCCAACCTGTCAAAATGTTATCTTGGTGTAGTAAATATATGTTTAATGCATGGCCGCATGGGTTGCCTAAATAGAAATTCCTTCCAAAGATTTGAAACGCTGAATTTATTTCAGGAGCTTTCGTATAAAATGAGATAACTTGCCGTGAAGATCTCAAAAAGACTGTAAACAAAACTACACGTCGCGCATTTAATAAACCGTATGGAATGGTAATGTGCAAAATGCAAATATTAGTAGTCAGACTTTAGCCGCTCGTAACTTATTGTATCGTATAGATATCTACTAAAACTACATATGCCTTTAAAATATTAATTGTTATTTACACAAGTGCTATGCACTTATACATTGCAACTGATTTCATTTTTTAATTACAACTTTAATAAATACAATAAAATGTTATAAAGTGTATTTTTTGACGAAACAGTATTACTAGTATTACAATACAGTAGGTATACTAGTAGGTAGGTATACAAATATATACTTTAAACATAATATTATAGATCGTATGGCCAATTCAAATTTAATTTCAATTCAAAAACTATGTTAAGCATTAAAAACGTAAAATTATTTAAATAGGCTCAGCGTTAAAACGGTTACAAACTTTATATTATTATAATATTACATTTTAACGTAAAACTTTTTATATTAACTATGAAATATGTTGTCTATTTATTATCAGATCTAGCTATATGCTGCAAAACAAAACGAAAATGATTTTGCACAAAAACAAAAACCTACAAAAATATCAGGAATATGATAAAATATAGTTTGCGTAAATTTATAACGGTATAATATAATATGATTGTTATTTAAAAACAAGAGGAAGTGCTATCTTTACCCCCCCCCCCCCCAACCACTACCCAAAACAATAAAAATGGAACCATGAATATTACACATATTTTTCTTATGTTATACAATCTAAAAATGAGTGAGTTAATGAAAACAATTAACTTGAATTAGTTAAGTTTAATCAACGTTTGGTTCATAAAAGTTAATAGGTAGTTAACAAAGTACAACATATTTACTTAACTTTAAAAACATTATGTTAATACGCAGAAAAATAGTAACAAGACTCGGTTAAAATAATTAACAATTTATTGTTTACCTACTAGTTACTACAAAATGATTTTTTTTTTTTAAATAATTTTTGGCACGTTTGTTTTAAATTAATTACTGTACCAAGGAATATTAGTTATTTGATTTTTAAACATGATTTTAACTTATTGTTTTTAAAGTTAGCTAAGTTATTATGGTAACTATAACGAAAACTATAAAGAAAAATGCATGAAAATATACTTAAAAAAATATCAAAGTATGCCGTTCAATCAATCAAATATGACAGAATAAAAAGCATATTATGTATTTTTAAATTGTATTATTTCGTTGTTCATTCAAAATATACTGTACTTTTTTAATAGATTATTAATATGAACTATACGTTGCTTATTCGAGCGTTCCTGTGACATGTGACATTTACAATAATACCTACCTATGGGTATTTCTTAAGGGAGGGTGTATAAAAAATATATGACACGTTTGAATAGCATAAACGAGCATTGTAAGTCTTAATATAATAAGAAAAATAAATTTTAAATATTATGTTCTTTTAAATCTAGAAATTCGAGAAAAATTTCGCTAAGAAATACATTTTTAACAAAAAATTAAAAATTAAATTAATTTCTTCTCTATGAAACCAAACGGATTTAAAATGTGTTCTGCAATGTGCGTGACTAATTAAAAAAATATATGTAAGCACCATGAATTCCCTATTCTATATAGGTGTTACGATGAATGCTAATTAGTTAAGTTTAAAATACTTAACATTTTAACTAGTTGATGACCACCATATTTGCTCATGTATAATTCTATAAGTAGGACACTGAAGGGACGATATTTCGTAATGGATACAAATTATCAGTGGTGAATTCTGTCGTTAGTAAATGAATTTATAGTTTGGTTATTCTACTGGACTTAATGTTTTTTTATTAACTTTTTTAAATTCACTCTGGCTATTATTGGACCATGAATAATTATTTAATCTGATCACGTTAAAGTTTGTGTTATTATTTTCACAAAATAAGTACAACGAGATCAAGACTCACAGAAAACATGAAACGATACTATTTTAACTACTGCGCTATTGACACATATACAACAATAACAATAGGTACCTAAGTTTTAAGTAGAGATCGATTTATTGAAAAAAAAACTTATCATAAACATTTAACGTACGAGACGTGTATCAAAAAATAATTTTGTTCGAATGAGTTTTGCAAAACATAATTTTTTTTAAAATAATATATATATTTATGTCAATACGAGGACGCGGCTTCCAACGTGCCTATATTCCGACCTTTTTTGTATGGCGTGATGGGGCGTGGTACACAATTTTATTATTAATAAACTAATATCGCAAAAGTTATGGTATCGAAGTGACAGAAAGTTATTTAAACACCGTTAAAACGATAATGAAAATAAAATTGAACGGTGTCCAAATATATATAATGTCTCCATCGTACAACGACGTCACAATAATATTATATAATAATATATTAGTGATTTCGTTTTGAATGAGAAAACTTTGATAATAACATAATATCTTTTGGCATCAAACACATAATTATTTGCTAGGGTTTATTAGGAGTAGCTTTTATTTCTTCCGTCGTTTACCGGCTGCTCTTGCTGTTATAAAACTTCCCTCTCACTCTCTCACTCTCACTCTATCTATCTATCTCTGCCTCTGTATCTGTCTTTGTCTCTTTCTCTCTCGCTCTGGTGAATCCGCAATCGACAAAGGCGTGCCACGATTATCGAGGTCAAACCGACCGGCCAATTTCGACGGATATACTTGAATCGATAATCATCAACGGTGGATTAGACGAGACCAGTGAGCGCGGTGGTTAACCGAAAGCGTATTCTTATATCATTATTATTATTACGGTCGAATTTAATATGTTTAATGAAGAGTTTGAAAATAAACAGATTTGGTCTTATTGTTTCGCCAAAACGACGCATGGCGAAAACCTCGAACGAACGGACTCACAAAATTGTACGTCATACTACACTGAGTGTTTCTACAACAATCATTATGACAAGAATAGCTTACTCGTTTAAGGGCGGTTAAAAAACAACATCGCAAAGATCATGTTTTCGTACGATATAGTTACTGTCTGCTGACCTTAGTCTTTTCGTTATTCACGCCTGCTGATATCTGTCGTCAATAACTGGCGATATCTTCCAGAACTTTTCTGTGACCGTTAAACGGCTTCTTGATTATGGTTTGATTGTGCAATATATGTCGAAAACATTATGTGTCATATAACTTATATGGGATATTAATAATTATTGTTACTTTTTAACCATTGTTTGAGAATACAAATTTTTAAAAAAAACTATTGAAAAGTATAATATGTTTATCATAATATTGTAATATTTTTTTTAGAGACACTCTATACCTAAACAGAGTACACGGTAATTATTTAATGAAAAAATGGTTATCCAATACATAAATTTCCAGCACAGCGCAAGGTGCAATGGTTAAGTAAACCTAACCAAACTATTGTGGTAATGTTGGTTTCTAACTTTAAAGCCTCTTAAAGTTTTAAAGCCTTTAAAGTCTTCCATTACAACACGTTTCTTGTTATGCACTCTTGTTCCCTTATATTTAATATGTAAGTAACAAAATATTGGTTGAGCCGTGTTCCATGTGTCGCATAGTGAAAACCTAACTTTATTGGTTTTTTTTTTTGGTTCATTCGACCATTTATCGTTTTTGTAAATAATTCTAATATACCAAATAATGGTTATATTTATATGCCATAATTTCAACGTAACGGAAAACCAACCAATAACAAAAATAATATTAGATAGGACTTTGAATTTTAAACGATAAATTTAATAGGATATTGACTAGATTTTAGTAATTTCACACATTATTGAAATTGTTTTATACGGTCTAACAAGTCCTGGATGCACACCGACGCGCGATGACAATCATAGATTTTAATTAACGAATTCGTTTGATATTGTATATTATTACATGGAAGTTCGTAATCCATAAATTTCTTGATTAGCCCATCATCAAAGTACTAAAATATCAAATAGAATGTGCATCCCGATTGCGGTATATTATATACAGAGTGTATCTTATGTCATTGTACGCAGGGTTTTTAACGATTATGGATCGATGACATGGAATTTCGTTAAAACAAAAAAAGACGTGTTTCTTTATTTTTAACAGGTATTTTTTTTATAATAATTTCAAAATGTTTAAACACGCAGGTGTACCAATAGCAAAGTCAACTTTATTTTTTCAAATGGCAACTACTATATTTTTAATGGATTCTGGTAAAGCTTTTTTTTCTGAATATTTTGATAGCCAAATTATCAGTTTTGGTTCTCTAGTTTATCAACTATGGTCCTCTAAAGTTTAGTAAGATCTTCATTAATACTTTTAATTGAAATAATTGGTATATGTTTAATTTACAAGAGCTAAATACATTTTTCTTATAACTAAATTTTATAACTTGAAATTTGAACCATAAGTTCCCTATATTGGTAGGTATCACATGCAAAGTATGAATTTATCAGTTGAAATTCTTTAAGAATTATTTAATAATCGTGATTTAAAATAAACTATTTGCAAGGTATTTACATAAATAGTCAATCTCAATAGGTTAGGTTAGGTTTGTAACCTAACTTAGGCATACTTTTAATCTAAGTTAATTACAGATTTTTAATATTATTATAACAAGAATGAAATACTATTAGAGGTACTTATTATCTTAGTCCTTATACCTAATAGCAATTTTTTTTGTTTTTGTTTTTTTTTTTAGTGTCATTAGATTACCGATTAAAATACTTAAGTGTATAAAAAAGGTAGTTATAAGAAAAAAATATTTAGATCTTGTAAATTAAACATATACCAATTATTTCAATTAAAAATATTAATGCAGATCTTACTAAACATTAGAGGACCATACTTAATAAACTATAGCGAACCAAAACTGATGATTTGACTATCAAAATTTTCAGAAAAAAAAGCTTTACCAGAATCCATTAAAAAATAAAGTAGTTGCCATTTGAAAAAATAAAGTTGATTTTGCTATTGGCATACCTGCGTGTTGAAAAATGATGAAATAATCATAAAAAAATCGCCTGTTAAAAATAAAGAAACATGTCTTTTTTCGTTTTAAACGAAATTCCAAATCGTTGAAAAACCCCGCGTACAATGACATAAGATACATCCTGTATATATACTGCATTACGCTGATATTTTGGTCGGTATTTAAAATTTAACAGAATTGAAATACATCAAATAATATTATGTTGACATACGTGAAACGCGTCACTGCTATAATATGTAGATGTCAATACTTACGACTATACTCTGAGAACATTATAAAATCATCGCAGCGATCGTCACCCACCGACTCTGTGTGTGTGTGTGTTTTTCCATGTTTGTGGTGCGGAGAAATTATTTTCGAAAGTGTCTATAGACGAATTATTACTCGCACGATGTGCTGATCTGCCCCCGCCCGAACGGTTGCTGCAATAATATTATGTTTACGTTTTTGTGTTAGATACGTACACACGTAGACGTTTTGAAATTGTTTTGAAATATTTACTAAAGGGACTTTGGACTAAATACAAGTACAATACATGTACAGTGGCACCTCGGTATTTCGAAGTCTTAAGAGACCAAAAAAAAAGAAGGTTGACAAGTAGGTATCGCTCTGCTGTGCAGTAGGTTACGAGTGGGTCACTGTAACGGATAGTGTTAAATTTGAGTTAATAATAATATTATCGTTGTATAAGAAAAACGATTCTGAGCGAAGACGGTTTGTCAGTGTGGATATTTTATATTATATTTATATTGTTATCACTTATTATTTATACTGTAACCCAGTAAGGTGAATTATGAAGTATTATGAAGTATATTTGATGATATTATTGTGAATAATGTAATTTATATATAACCTACTTACGTGGAACCTTGTTTTAAATTTTCAACCTTTACCTATACAAGTTGAACATTTTATAAATTTTTAACTACAAATAAATATTAAATTTTGTCAAAATTCGAACTTTAAATGTTTATAAAAAGAAATTGTAGCTATGTATTTTTAATATTTTTCAACTGTTAGAGTAACAATATATCAGTTTTATCTATACATTTTTCAAGCATGTTGACCTAAAAAATAAAAATGTGTCGACATTTATACAAAAAAACTAAATAATTACAAATTAAAAATTAAAAATGTCCGTAAACAGCTCGAAAACAGTCAAAATATTTTGAAAATGTTATCAAGTATAGAAATTGATAAAATAAATATATTATGATACCTATAAGTTTAAATTGTCTACAGTTATTAGTTTTTGAATAAATTATAAGAAAATAAGGAAATCGCTACTTGAGAAATTTTTGAAAAAATCGATTTGGTCCATGAACGGAAATATTTTGACTCTTTGCGAACTAGTTATAGTCTTGAAACATTTTTCAAATTTTTCAAATTTTGTAAATTGTCTTAAGTTATCTTTCATAAATAAAAAAAACACTAGCCTTCTTTATTTTTAAATAACTAAAAACTATATAGGTAGTATTTAATAAAAGTATATTGTAACAAAAAAATAAATACGTAACAATACTATGGTAGTTATACTTTTAATTCAACGTATTTTTTGACGCCATACCGGTCCTAATTTTAAACACTTAGTGGATAGCGACAACGCGTCTTACGCTTTTCGGAGGACGGGAGAAGGTTACCACGGTACATAGATATAACAAATCAATTACAATTCAAAAATAGTAGGTATATTACAATTTACAATAGGTACACATTTAAAGTTTAGACGATATAAAAAATCAATCAATACAATCGTTGGATATAATACAATTTATAATAGGTATACATTTAAAGTTTAGACGATATAAAAAAATAATCAATACAATCGTTGGATTTAAGAAATTGGTACAAAATATATGGTTATACAATAATACAAAAATTTAAATTTTAACAAATACATACAAAGCAATAATATTATAAAGGTTAGGTACATAGCTAATGTGATAAAATATTACAAATAAATATTATAACAATTCAACCACAGTAACATCAATCGATGACGACGGAGCTCCGACAAAAACACATTCTTCGAGCCGCGTTGACTAGACATTTAACTACAAAACGCTTAGACCGCTTCCAAGCAGATTTTCTTGGCGGCAGCGCGGGTATCTGCGGTGTTGTAACTTCCGTCGCGTTCTAGCCGCGGAAGTCGTTGGCCAGCGGTTCCCAAGGAGCGTCCTGCACCATTTCCAGCAGCGCCATCCACCGTGACCGCAGACTATGCACTGCCCTGCGTTCAGTGGCCAGAGGCCACTCAAGCCGGCCATAGGCACTCGCAAACGCCGTGGACCGCGCCGGGACGAGAGCGGCCGTCACTGGAAGCAAGTGCGACGTCACAGGAAGCGGGTCGAAAGTTAACGAAATCTGGACGCCGTGGAAGTCGACGGCCAGCAGTTCCCGCAGAGCGAACTCTGCGCGCCACTCGTCAGCCAATACGGGCAGGCACGCGCTGTTGTCTACCAGTTCCAACGACGCCATACTCCGCGACCGCAGACTGTGCACCGCCCTGCGGTCAGTGGCCAGAGGCCACTCGAGCCGGCCATAGGCGCTGGCAAACGCTGTGGACCGCGCCGGAACGACAGCGGCCGTCACAGGAAGTGGGTCAATAGTCACCGAAAGTGGGTAAGACCTTATTATCGTATTCTCATCCAAATTATTCTGCGATGGCAGCTCGCTGGACATGGGGCCGGACATCTGCGACCACCACGATGAAACAGCCAACGGCGATACTAACGTCTTATTAGAACGTCTCAGTCGACGGCGTATAATATCTTCGTTCTGCGTCCGATTAAGATCCGTTTTAGGTTTGCTATTAGACACCGGAAGCGAGTCCAATGTCACCAAATTCTGGTCGGCTGTCGATGGAAGCTGGTAGGACCTCATCGTATTCTCATCCGAACGCGGCGTCGCCGAATCATTCTGCGATGGCAGCTCGCTGGACATGGGACCGGATATATGCGACCACCATGTTAAAACAGCCGGCGACACTAACGTATTATTAGACCGTCTCAGTCGACGGCGTATAATGGCTTCGTCCTGCATCCGATTTAAGTCCATTTTTTATATAACTATGTGTAGCGAAAATACAAAATATTATGCTTTTAAGATTATTATGAACTGAGCAATATTATATAATGACCGTACTCGTCACTGTTTACAAATGTTATGACACTCGTTCCTATGGTGGCCGACAGTTTTTCGACCGCTTTATTGATTTGCAGCATTTTTGTAATAATAATTATATTGTTGTTATTTTAATTAAATGACAAACGAAATTACTATTCTCTAAAATAATACGGTGAAATCTCGAAACCTCGAATAGGTCGGAGACAACAAAAAAAATATAGTCATTGAAAAAATGGTATTTATTTTAAATGCAGGGATCAACAATACCTTCGAATTATCGAAAATTCGTCTTATGTTTATTGTCGTTCGAGTTATTGAGGTTCAGCTATAATGAACAATACGTTTTTAAATCAGCGATTTCTGATTGAAACAATTCCAACGTTTTTAGAAGGCTGGGCACAACGAGTTAAAAAGTCAATGTTAAGTTACTTTTGACTGAGTTATATGACAGAGTCATGCAGTGAGTTACACATACAACGTGTACAACGTTAGGAGAAGAAGAATATTTAAATTATTAATGTAATAATCACTAATTTTGCCATCGTCACTCTATTCGAGTGGATATTCGCAATAAACGCGATTTCGTAACAATATTAATTTTCCTCGTCTCCCTCGTAATGACAGTCTTATTTATTCTTTTCCGTACCTATTCGAAAATAGGTCTCTTGTATTGTGTGTGTGTGTGTGTGCGTGTGTGCGTGTGTGTGTGTGCGTGTGTGTGTGTGCGTGTGTGTGTGTGTGTGTGTGTGTGTGCGCGTGTGTGTGTGTGTGTGTGGGTGTGTGTCTAGTGTGTTATCGATCGACACGATTGGTGACTGTTAAAAAATAAATTTCGATAAATTAATATGTGCTACAATTTACAAACTGCTCGGAGATACATCAGTGGATAAAACATTCGGACGTTCCATCTGCATCGCATATATATACTGATAGGCATCCGACTGGTAACCTGATTCAGATCGCATGTTGTAGCTGCAACTACCACGGTATGATTTATATTGTTATAATAATATTATTCAAAACTTGACAGAGTTCCGGAAAATTCGACGAGCGTAGTTGTCTCAAAATAGGTTGAATCATAATGACTGATGGACTCGGTAAGTACCTGCGATATCAAAATTCGCGTGCTAATTTATTAATGAAATGTATTTTTACAACTTGGAAACTGATGAAACCTAACAATAACCGTTGCTTTGAAACTGTGAAAAAAAATAATAATATTTGATCGACACGATAATAGTTAATGTAAGCGAACGTTATTTATCTTTCTTGTTAAATGGTATGGAAATTAATTTTCGTGAAGTATGAAAATTTGGTGGTTATAAAGTCAAGTCTTTGACCAAAAGAGATTGTGCTACTCGCTATACTCTATAGTCTTTATATCAATCAAAAAGATTTCAAACACAAAATTAATTGTACAACATAAACTAAAAGCCAAATAGTTTATTATCTTTGGAAATATTTTACGCTAAAAACTGGTTTGACTCTCAAATGTATTATGCTGAAATGTTTTGTTCTTAAAAATATCCAAGTTCACGAGCTAATTTGTCAATTTTGTTAATTTATTAACAAAATATGTATGCATGGTTATGTACGTATAAATACATGTTAAATACGTATTTGAATATACTTAAACATTATAGAAATCTATCTAAAAGTGTTCTCATATATATATTAGAATTGGTATTATTTATTTTATGGAATATTAAAATTTATATAAAGTTATTTTAATATAGAAAATTTGTGAAATGTATAAAAAGCATAAAATAAAACCGAAAACAAACGCGAATTTTTTGCAGTCACAATGAAGAACAAACATATATTAGTTTTCTTTTATATAACTATATTATAGTTCAATGGCATGTGAGTATTTTGGGACTGCTGTCAATAATTTATGAGGAGGTAGGTCGTAGGTATATCAGTTTAAATTTTGGACAGCCCAGGAAATATAAAAAAATAATTAAAATAACTACATTTTTACAATTAAAATTAGAAATTACTAAAGTAGTAATTAAATTATAGTGTACATCAATGCACCCTGCTACACTACCACACATACACTGGCCATGTTTTAAAGTTTTGAAAAAGTACTGAATTTGCATTGTGTAATTATTATAATACTCGTAGACAGGCATAATTATGGGTAATGTCAGTTAAAAAAAATGCCTTCTGGATAATACCATATAATATATTATAATTATTATGTTTCCGAGCTATACCTACGACTAAAATGTTAAATGTATACTGTATATTATATTGTACGTCATCAATCTTACTTCTCTGCACCACTTCTGAACTCTGACAGTTTCTGTATTTCATAAATATAGGTAAATTATTAAACTATTTTAATATTTTTGTTTGTAGATAACACTATCATATTATCGATTGTGTTTATTCAACTTTGAAATATTTTAATTGGCTTTCGTCGTATTTTTGGCAGTTAAGCCTTATATACATATTAATATTTTACACCTTGAAACCGTATTCGTATAAGCACAAGAAACGGCCGCGGTGGTACACGACCTAAATCACTCGCACGAATACTAAAATTCAGATTAAATTAATTTGCCATTTCCTCTTCACACGTTACATAACGAGAATAATCATTATTAATGAGTTCCCCAACTACGGTGATTCTATTTTTTGTCCCGTTCTCAGCTTTTCTTATATGTCGTGCCAACGCATTTGGATACTTGCCCCGGTTTTTCACACGCATTACTCATTATTATAAAATTATTTTTCGTCGTCTTAATTGGGCTCTCGTGTGTTGAGAATTTCCCGCCTTGATTTCCACATCGGCGGTGGTTTGGATTTGCGTTCGCCGAGTTTATCTCACGCGTTAAAATTACCTAAAAACGACGTATTTTTGTCATAATATGCGTATTGTATGAGCATAGGTGATTAAAAATTATGTCGATCGTTTTTTCTTTTTTTAAGGTGGGAAAATCACCTCCATTTACACTTACGCTTTAATTTACACTTGCACTTTCATCTACACTTACTTTTTCACTTACACTTACAATAGAGGTACACAAAAATCTAAACCCTGAGAAATCAGTAGAATATAATATTTACTATTTTAGCGTTGGCGGTTGGAGGCCGATAACCATAGTATAATATAATATGATATTGTATTTTTATTTATCGCTGTTTACAAAGCGTTTGTCGTTTGTAGTAAATTGATCGTATACAAACAAAAAAAAAACATTAAGAAAATTCGATATTTTGATTAAACACTTCTTATCTCACTCTACCGTATTACTCGATGTTAACGCGCGTGAAATCGATTACGTAATTATAGCTTGGACACAAATTCACTGTATAGATTGTATAAAAATTAATATAATATTATAGTTGCATAAATCGCACATATAGAGTTATTGTCAAACACTTGTATATCACAATATTATTATAATACATTTATTGAAAATCGTTTAGTATCAAGAGTTTGTATATATTTTATCAAAGTTTATTTTGGTTAGTAGACATTATACTCAAGTAGTGTTGTACAAATATTCTCAATCAAAATATTATATGCAAATAACAACAATGTAGCGTCTTTATAAAATGTATAAATCGCGCGTATAATTAAACCCCCCACGGAACGTATCTACAGTAATAATACATTGACGCGTTTTATATTCTAAAGGGGGTAATAATATTATTATTATTTATCCTAGTAAAACCACAATCACACGTTCCACAGACTTAGACCATTAATAACCATTAAAGCCGCGGGGCTGTTTGCGGGATATTCTTATATGTACCTACCTACCTACATATTATTATTATGCTCTTTTCAGTTGATTTCCGCGCTGCAGCTGCTAAGTTCGTATAATAATATTATGTACGTACCAATTATGATATGAGAAAACATTACACCCGAGCTCGGACTTTTTATCACACAAACATTTACACAACATCGTGCTTTTACTTATTGCTAATTAAACTCGCGCTGCAGCTGTGTAGTTATGTTCGTGTCGTAACTGAAACACCGCCTCGAGTGAACGCAGTGAACGTTCGCGAAAGTAACTCGAGTAGATTTTAAATATTTGCAAACTTTTATTAATATAAATAATAATCGAGAGCGAATTTAATTAAAACGTGTAACGATAAAAAAAAGCTTATCGCAAATATAAGTAACTACGTTATATGTGTAGGTATTAGTATAACAATGCGTATATACCTGCCTAGTGCCTATATACCTACCTACCTCAATAGCTCGCCATGTCGTATATGCGCCATCGTGTGCGCATTGTTATTACAATATTAAAATTTGCTCGACCACTTTTGGGTTTTCGTGTCGTAATGCTATAAAACACTGTGTGACGTGCACGTCATTTAGTTAATATTATATCATTGTTATTATGTACATGAGCACCTCTCCCACAGCGGACACACATCGCGGTATGACCGGCAGAAGAAAACACGTAGCGGAGTTCACCCATACTTACATTTTGTTTAAATGATTTGTGGCGCTAACTCAATTTGTTTTAGTTTTATCATAATATAATATCGTACCCATTACATGTTTGCAAAAACATGACAGAAATATTCATTCATTTTTCAATTAATATCTAATGATAAAAGTAACATTATTTACGACAACACATCGATTCTTTTGCAGCGCCGGTCATCACGGTATTATAATTATTTTTTTACTGTACTTACCTACTTTTTGAAATTTAATTTACGTAATAGTATGTGTATAGAGAGTTTATTTAATGCCGTTGAATATTATTCTTAAGTACATCGTACAGCATACATTCTTTTATTTTGTTCAGCTCATATTTAACTATAATAGAAATTGACTTTAAAATATCTCTAAATAAATAGGTAAATATAGCAAAAAATATTATTATTATGTTTTTATGTAATTTCATAAGATACCCATATGACGTCGTGAGCCATTTCAAAAGCACATCGATAACGCTATTAATACAATTCTCAATAATGCACCAGTATGTACGCCTTAAAATATAATATTTATTTTATCATGTCGGACTGTGTTCCGGAAACTGTGCGAGTTCAACCGGACTGAAACCAAATATTATTATACAACAATGTGAATATCCGGATAGGAGGAGATAAAACGCGTATCGCAGTGGTAAAAATATCGAAATAAGTAGACGGTCGACGTAGTACATTTATATATATCCAACAATAATACAATAATAGCATACAAAAAGGCCTGTTGCGTTGTGAATTGTACAAGAGGACCCTTAACCGTAGTACGATTGTCGTAGTGCTCATGGGGTTAAATCCACTGACAGGATTATCATTTTCATTTTCTTTAAAAGCCACCATAATAAATAAATATTTATATATATATATATTTACGAAGGTACTGATCTGGCTGGTTTTCGATAAACGACGTCTCCGTTTAGATGTTATATATAAACGGCCGCGTCCTTTTCTTTCCTTCTTTTTATTTCCGACTATTACGATGGTTAGGCAGTTTATCGTTTCTAAAGACGTTATACTTTATATAATAATATTCAATATATCATATTGTATACAACAATAACAATATAATCAATTGATGAAGTTAATAATATTATATAATGTGAAGAAAACGACGATTTGACGTGCATTTATTATAATATAAATTTTAATAATATTAATTATTATAATACATATAGTTACGGGTAAATACAATATAGTTATTTCAAAAAAAGTAAAATCTCTATCAGTGACGTATGAGACAAATATTTGTTCGTAAATGAAATCTGAGCTGAGAAAGCCAGATTTTAGGATAAAAAATGACTTCTAGAAAATCCAAAATAAATATTCTTTATTGCATTTTGTTGGTTTTTGTTTTTACCACCCAACATCATTTCAGTTATATAACTAATGGATGACCTAAAAAATAATAAAATGTCTTAAAAACTAAATTTAGAAAATGATTGGGTTTCGGAAGGTGATTGATGATATATAGAGCGAATACACAGTGAAATTAAACGCATTCGATGCTGTTTTGTTGTTATCTCAAGCATGGAATGAAAATATAGTAGAATGGACTATAAAAAAAACAAAATGTTTTATGGTACA
This sequence comes from Metopolophium dirhodum, assembly GCF_019925205.1. NCBI lineage: Eukaryota > Metazoa > Arthropoda > Insecta > Hemiptera > Aphididae > Metopolophium > Metopolophium dirhodum. The sequence continues at coordinate 12,480,083 of NC_083568.1, forward strand.
AAGTTCAATCAGATATCCAATAAAACAATTCCAGCCACTTTAAAAATCGTAGAAGTAAACAGTGAGGTACTTACTGCAAGCATATTTACTGATCAAGAAACTCAATATCCGAACAGACAAGAAAGAAGATAAAGATAATGTAAAAGAATAGATAACAAAATCATTTAACGGTTAGGTTATATCCGGATGAACTATTTAATGTGCTTATTAAACTGTAAAAAATAACGTATATTTCATCTTTAGATAGTATAGATTTAGAGCAACATTTTGATTCACTGAAACCAATCTTTTAAAAAAGCATTTGTATAAGTATTATAGGTCATCTTTCTGGGGTCGAAGCCATTCCCGGGCCTAAGGAATGCGAAAGCAGTTCCGTCCCCTGTTCAAAAAAAAAAAAAAAAGATTTAAGTCATCCATACAATAAATTTAATCAATGTTTTTTTTTTTTTTTTCAAAAAATAATATGCTATTATCAATATTATTAATATGATAAAAATTTGTAATAATAAATAATATTAATTAATTATATTCAGATTATAAACTAAGAGTCGGATTTTTATCATTTATTTATTTTTCTGTCTGAAAGAGGAGAACTTTATTCAGGTCGTATTTGGACTCCTAAAAAATAGAATTTTTAAAATCAGAGTCCAATCCAACCTGAATTTATTTGTCAGCCCTAAAATAAAAACGATTAAAATCTGACTATTTCACGAGGCTCGAGAGTTTTTCCGGTAAAAAACAACTTTTCGTAAATTAATACTAAAAATATTATGTCGTCTCCGACACTCTTAGTCGTGGAAATTAATCAAATTTCGTATTTATATTAAGTTATATTGTTACGATTGCACAACGACTATAATCATAATAATAATTATTATTATTGTCGTCAGAATTACGCACGCCTCGACATCCAATAATAATAACAATCGTATACACTGAAGTGCGTACTTTTATATAAGCACGAGTGATTGCGTATGTAGGTACCATTTTTATGGCGGTCGTAATAATTTTGGAGACGTTCTACGACCGCATGAAAACGTCGATATGCCACGTGTGAGTTCCGAAGATATTATTATGGGACGAGTGAGTTGAAACCATAAACATTTATCGTCTCTACTCGAAAACAGGTAAAAAAAGGCATCGCATTGGCCATTATGATGGTAAATTTAAATTTAAATAAATATGTAAGCCACAGGTGTATCATGGCTTGGTGCTAGAAGGGCAAATTCCACATTTGGACGAATTTTAAATTATTTGATCAATGCCATTAATATTTGATTATGCTACTTGTATTAAAACAACTACTAATGTATCTGATGCAGTATATGACCATAAAACATACATTGGCCATTTTGACAATAATCGATAGGTAGTGTTTATAAATATATAAATTACTAATATTATGTGCAATTTATATTATTATTATATTGATTTCAATAAAATATTAAATTTGTAAAATTATTTATTTTATATATTATAGTTTTTGGCCAATGTCAGATATATTATACTAATAATGTTTACTAATTATTTACTATACATCATGAAGAACAATGTGAAAATCAAGTTTATATATTTTTCTGGTTTCTCAAAATACGAATTAATCATTTAACTAATAATGAAAAAAAAATATTTAGTCATCAAATTTCCAAGACTTGTCTTTGCCCTTATATATATTATGTATTTATGACACACCCATAATTATTGATATAATGTGTTTTGAAAATTGGCATATTTTAAAATTCAATTTCCCAACACAATGTTCTTTTTTTTATTTTTTCCTCCTAGCACCAAGTCACAATATTAAAACGCTGTAATAATGTAACCTAAGTGGTTTTCTACTCAAAATGTAAATTTTCGGGTGATTTCGTTTGCGTTTCGTTAAATGATACGACGACGTTTGATGATGACGTAGAACAATATTATTTTTTCTCATTTAACCTCGACATGTCGACTATACGATGATATGTGAATCTTTTCGGATTAGTATTGAAATGTCACGGAGCTTAATATCGCCGTTTAACCAATTACAACGATAACCGTCGTCATCGCGAGTTGTCTTTGTCGTTATGTTTCGAACCGAATAATAATACTGCTGTGTGTTTCACAGAGGGTGAGCGTGCTCGGTGAATCGCCCTGTATAGCGTTTGGCACAGTCGACCGTATTTTACATAATATTATACCGCGATATACTACTGGTCTATACGGATTTTTTTTTTAATCCTTCAGACACACAGCGGCGAGCATTTATCACGCGTAGTTCAGCCACAGATACGTGCTGTGTTTACCGTTTTGGTAACGTCGATCTGACCATCGGAATTAATTAGGTGATACGACATACATTATAGATTTTTGTACTCTCATGAATAATGGGAGCAGAAACCACCCGGACGAGTATTCTTTTAGGGTGTGTGTGTGTGTGTGTGTGTGTGTGTATGTGCTTTTCAGTTTTCGTGCCGTTTTTTTTTTTAAGGCGTACAAATTTCGCTTGAGAGGAAAAAAGACCGTCTTCCTCTCTAGGGAGCATGTTATTTACCGTGTATAATCACTCTCTCGTCGAGTCTCAATATCTCATAATCCGTTGAAATGGGACGTTAAAGATATTATATTGAAACTTCTTGAGTTATCGACGAGATGATCAGTCGAAAAATAAAAACGTTGCATAGAATGAGTACCTATGTACTTAACTTTAAGACCTTTTTAGTGATAGAATCGTTATAATACTAGTTTTTTTTTTAAGCAATCTTTACATTGTATACAATTTAAACTACAGGTCAAAAGCTTAACGCCGGGAAAAATATTTATAATATAAGTAGGTACAATTTTAATACCACCATATGGCAGAAGTAAATTACGTTTTGTTTTAAATTTGCCTTCTAATGCGTAAGCGTATTAAAAGAAAAACGATAAAAATGACACGTAACTATTTACACAAAATGTATATTTAAAACATGTTAAATACCGTATCGATCACTAACTTTTGATTTGATTTTTAGCCCCTAAACTAATATATTAATCAGGACCTTCAAGCCCGTAATTATTATTGGGTTAATTAGGGTCTGCAGTAAATAATCTGATAACAAATGTATATTGATGAATTAATAAACAATAAATAATAATATATTATATATTAAAACTTCCAGCTCGTGTGATTATTTCAAATATTAATCACAATGACACACGGTGAAAAACTAGTATACAAATGTTAGAAGTTTGTCCAACTTAAATTTTCCAAGTTTGTTAATACTTAATAAGAAATAATGAGCGTTCTTAACGAATATTATAATATCGTATAATCAATCTATTCAAGTGGTATTTAATTTCTATGAATAATAAACCGTGATCAATTTTTCGAATTTCGTAATTATGCAACCCATAATTAGTAAAAGATGTTATACTACACGCGTGATTTTTTCAGGATTCATTAATCGAATTCATTTTAGTTTATCGCGGTCAGAATATCGGGATTTCTCGATTTTAATTTTTACCTTTTTCATAGTCCTTGTGCGTCATTTGGTCCGCAGCCGAAAATTACCTCGGGTAACTTAAAATATGAAATTAAGACAAATTTGGCTACGTTAAAAATATGATCTTTTTTTCTTGCGACGCACTCGGGTGATACTTATTCTGGACGCTCTCGGGACATTAAATAAGGGTAATTTCGAGACGCACTCGGTATACTCCCAGGATTACAGTATTTGTCGATGATGGTTTTGATGAGCGAGGGGCCCAATTATTATTATGACATCAAAATGTGAAAATATTATATATATATCGTATATTCGGTCGGGTGTAGATAAAAAGGATTTTTAGTATTGAAACATATATATTATATAATATGGTAGATTTTAATTCCGAAACGACTGTATAGTTGCAGGTTGTTGATTACTGTCAGTAGACACAAACAAACACACACACGCACATTATAATATGTAGACGAATCGTTATTCCGGGAGGAACAATGTATATTATAGTAAATAGCGGCTAAAACACAATAACAATATATTCAAAACACAAACAAACAGCAGTAAAAGTCCGATTGAACGCATTTGCACAGAGGGAAATTTATCGGGATTTTAATTGTGTTACTTTTGCGTTTAAGGTGCAATCGATACTGCTTTAGTACTGCGCGAACATAAAACACGTATACATATATAATTTAGTTACGCGCACGATTGTTCTTTTATTTATTTATTTATTTTTTTTAATTCGTTTTATTGCGAGAATTTCCGATCCGGCGGCGGCTGCGTACTCACACAGTTCTCACATAAATAATTCAATTTGCCGTGCTCGTAAACTATACACGTATAATAGTTAGGTAGGTACAGCGCAGCGTTTCAAACGATTTTCATTGTATACACACGACGTCCCATCCAAAAAAAAACAAAAGAATTAACTCGATTTCTAATTTTAAAATCGTGTACACGCGCGCACGCGCACAATTGCGATGCGTATTTAATAATAAATTGTAGTCGCGGGTACATCACGTGATAGATACGCCGCCCAATAAACCCAAAACAAAACATTACATGGTAAAGGTCGAGTGTAACGACGTTAACTGTTTCGGGCGAGATACGTAAAAGGTCCTGTGAAAATATTCTGTCGTCGGGTAAATTAAAAACTATTACGCGTTTCAAAACCCCCACGCCGCGCCGCCGCTGCTGCAGTAATTAAAAAGCCCGCTGAGGAAAAAGTTTCGACTTTTAGACCGTTCACTTTTTTCCGTATCGGCGAGTCCGACACATCGATATTTTATAATATTTTAACTAGACGTCTTGACGAAAATATAATATACGTCAGTCCGTTTTTATAAACATTTCGGGTTAAAAGCTCTCGGCCAAAGGCGGCCGGCTGGCAGCAGCGTTCCGTTGCTCACGCTTCTCTGATTTCCTCTATCGGTTTCCTCGATGTGATCCACTAACCGCCGCTTTTCTCGTGTTTATTATTGACTGCGGAATATAATATCTTGTTACCCGTCTGTGTAAAATATTTTATCCTGCAGAATACGCGACGTTATCTTCCTATGACAGTATAATTATATACTATGGCGCACTGCAGTCCGACTAGGTTAGCACTTCTTGTTTCGCAGACATTCGGAAAACCTATATACAGTTATTATATATACAGTTCCGTCCAGCTTTTCTTAAGCATCCCGTAACTCCGCGCCCGACCCAGAAGTTTTTTCTCATCGGTTTTCACTTACAGTGCCACCCTACTCCAAACACGATTTTCCGACATAGATTATTCCTGAAAATAAGAAAAGTTCTGATAAAATGAATGCCACGGAAAACCCACCCACATACACACACACGCGTACATAATATTTGCTACTCGGTGATTTTCTCACACTTCATAGAGATCACCTCGTGGTACCATGCCTAAATTGCATCGATACATTGCACTGGAGGGGTCAATGATTTCCTATAGAAATAAAATAAAACCAATTATTCAAATGAGCTGTGGTGCGACGATCCGTTCTGTAATTTCCTGCAGCCATACGACCACACGCAGTCAACGCACTCACGCGATATGCCAACTTCACCGACGGTTCGTCCAAATAGACCTCTACAGGACCTCTTCCCAGTTAATGATTTATTATTTTTCAGTTCGTGAATCGCTAGAGATTATACGACAATCATTTTCCTACAAAACCCTAATATAGTACACTATTGGAGTTTTGTTGAAAATTTCGTATATCATGTAGGTATTGCACCCTAACACCCACTGCTTATACCGGACACACAATTGTTATTCATTATATCATAATATTATCATACAAAGGCGAGATATTTCATCCGTTAAAATCGACAGATTATATCGAAAACATTTTAAAACGTACATTGTGTTTCAGTCGCAAGTAAATTAAATTTAGCTCATATTACACGCGATATTACTTTAACGTATGATTAATATCATATTATTATTATAATTTTAATAAGCGCAAACTTATAATCCCCCACGTCTTACACGCGTTATTTAATAATATATAAAAAAAATAATGTAATCTGACGGAACTATAATACAATACGCGTCGTGCTAAGCCAATAATATCCTAATATAGTGTTATATTATGTACGTGTTTTGGATTTAACCAGAGAAAACCATATTATTATTATGGTGTGTGTGTGTCCACGTTGACGAGCTATTCGCTATTCACACTGCGCAATAGCTTTAAAATGTGTGTAATACGTCAGTAAAACTGTATTATTAATTATATTCATTCATCGTGGTATAGTTTTTTTTTTTTCAGTTGATTAATCGCCCGCAGCCTTTAGTTAGGTTTCAAGTTTATTATTATTTCATATTTTTTTTTTTAATATTCGCACTCGCGGTCGGTATTTCGCGTTTTACAAATGACTTGTGATTACGGCTTTAAAATCATGATTTTTTTTTCAATTCGATTTAACGTTTAGGGGACGATAAAAACAAATATATCATGTAGGTACCTACTTTGCGTAAAACATTGATAAGCAAAAATTCCCAAACATAGATTTTACATTGTCAGACCTAACAAAACGTTTATTTTTATTTATTAATTTTTAATTTAGTAAATGTATTATATTCATATTGATTTTTGGCTCTTCAGCGGAGCAATGAATGAATTGGTTTTAGAATAATAACGCATATATTATGTTTTTATATTTTTTTCAATATCGAACACGGTTTTTGGTAGAACATATTTTATGATATCGGTGACATTTCAAAACGTATACCTCTTTTCACTGTACACTTTTTCAGAAATAACGAATTTCTATTTTCAAATGCTAGAAACCCAATTAAAATGTACTGATTCACTGTATGAGGCAATTTATTGTTGTAAACTGTAATGCGGTAATTTATAATTTAAAATACTGAATTGCATCATACATTTTGATGTAATCAACGGATCTAGTGTGTTATAAAATATTACTATATTCTATCATACAAATATACGATAGGTAGTAGGGTACTTTCCAAGAAAATTGTTGAATATGAACATTTATATTGAATTACGTTTGATGTGTGGTAGGCATCTCACCATCACCACATTTCTCATAATAATTTCAACCATTCAAGTTAAATGTTCGAACCAAAATCTACAACCTGTAAATGTAATTTAATAAAAGCTAAAAGTTAATAAAAATTTAAAATAAAAATAAATAAAAAAATAACAAATGTTCTAAAGTATAAAATGTGTTTATACAACAAGAATTATAAAAGTAATTTGAAAATTAAATTATATTTCAATAAAAAAATATTTATAAATATTGAAAAATATCATTAAACAAATGTATAAATATTTAAAACAGATTTGTTTTATTTTTTAAAAACAACAAAAACGTTTTTCGGTGTCTGTGAATGTTTACCTTTATTCTTTAATAGTTTTACGGGACTTAGATTACCCATTTCTTGTGTATATGAAAGTTAATACAATAAACACAACACATTACTTAAGAATTGAAAAGTGTAGAATGTTAATTAAAAAATGATATGAGAAAAAAATTGTTGTTATGAAAGTCTTAAGTATTTCAATTAAGCTATTTTAAACACAATCTATAAGTAAATCTATTTTGAAACTAATGCAATAATATTTATGAATTAATCCGAACAAATAAAAATGTATTTTGTATTAAAGAAACTACCATCTTACAAATTTTGTTTGGAAATATATTTTATAAGAAAAATGTATGATTTAACTATGTACGAGAAGCTATAGTTATTAATTGTATTTTATTTTTGAGTAGTAATTTAAGAAAAAAAACTTGTTAAAAATATTCAAATCGTAAATATATGAATATTGGCCGGTAATAATCGTATTTACATAATAATTCGATTTTATCTTTTTTTTTTTCGACTAGATAATATTATGCTCGTTGTAATTTCCGACATCAATTTATTACAGAAATAAAATAATTTCAAATCGAATATTGTTTATATTTTATCGAGTTTGATTCGCATATAATACATATTTTTTTCATCCCCCCCCCCCCCCCCCATATAAACGTTAAACACCGCCAAAGCTTTTAAATAGTATTATCATATACCCTACGGGCAGCGTGGAATATTACGGTTCGCGTTTTCCAAATAATATCGTTATCAGCTGATTAAATACATTTTCACACATCAGTCTTACACTATTAACATAATATATACACTTAATATTATTAATATAATAATGACGTTAATAATATATTATTATATCGCTTGTCCCGGTACGTATACATATTATAATATTGTGTAGGTACTCAACGAAATTAACGGTAAACATCACAACCACATCGGAAATGGTATTTTAAAAGTGGATTTCATTGTTTCCATTGTTTCTCGAGACAAAATCCGGTGAATAAAGTGACACGGCAAATACCGGTAGTAATGCATTATTACTTTATACGCAGTTTTCCACGAGAACGCTTAAGTCTCCGAGAATTATTATAAATATATATATATATATATATATATATAGATTATAGGTATATATAATACAGACCTGTTGTACAATATACATAATATAAAGCGCTTGTCGATTTTCGTTTAAGTCTGCAGGTGGGTGGGGCGCACGGCAGAGCTCGATCACTCCAGTCGCCATAATGACGTTTTAATAAAACATCCGTCGTAAGTCGTACTCTACCTACAACTATCGTATTTTGTTCTCGAGGAGCTTTTTTTGTTGTTTTTCGTGCACCGGGTTTACAGTATACAGCGATATTATAAATAATAATTATGATATTGATATGCAAAGTGCAAGTTGATAATAATATTATATAGGTTCGAGTGTAGTCGTAGCTAGTCTACACGATGTGTGTATTAGGTTACCTACCGCGGAATGTCATTGCAGTTTGTTATTATAATATTATTTTACTTTCTATCCTAAACAAGAGATAATAATATATCGGAGGGGTGCAGTAATGTGTTTTCGGGCAAATTACCTTTTTACCTCCGTGAAAAAAGCAATGTGTTTCGGCGAGTTTCAATGCGTCTTTGAGCCAGCATAATAATATACACGTAGAAATTATTTTTATGGTGGAGATAATTATATTTCGTGACCACGGAAGCATTGGCCAATAGATTTTTATAGATTACAAAACATTATTATTTTATATGGTTGTACGATTTAAGCTCTATCAGTAAATTGAGTTGTGCTTGACATTTGGAAACGTAAAGACTAAAGTCATTATTATAATATTAGTGTTATTATATTTTATTACGTGTATAGTGTACCAAGTATGCATCCATCACACAAATAATGACTGTCGATATAAAACATCTCTATGTAATTGATTTTTTACAAAAAATTTAAATATAACATAAACGTCCTCACAGCATTCGTTGAATATTTGTAATAGATACACGACATTTATCTACGATTTGAGATAAGTATATTATGCAAAGTTAAATAATACTTACGGAGTATAGTATAAGCTGGTGTCTTATAATATATTGAAATTGAAATTAAAATGTTCATAGAAACATTTAAAAACAGAAAAATACAATAATATACGAATTTCGGTACGCATTTTCTTATAGTGGAAAAATCAATATTCATTTTAATTATAATTTAAATAATATGATGTTTAATTAAAAAAATATATTATATAAACTATGGAATTTGTAACCCTACCATTGGAATTCACGGACAATGCCGATAGTCTGTTAAAATTAGAGGGGGAAATGCATTGGTATACATTGCTTTAACGCATCACCAACATTATACTCTAAACTTTAGAGTCTAAAGCATAAAAATTCGCACAAACACAAAACATTATTTTTAAATCATTTTTTTCAAACGCATTATAACGTTAAATTGCACAAATGCATTTTAATTTTTACGAGTTCACCCAAATGAAAACCGCTCACATATCATATTATGACCATCAGTGTGTTATAATAAAGTATTCCAGTGAGACTGAGTTCGGTTCGATTATAATATTTGCTAGACAATGTCGTCACGAGGAAAACTTGTGCGAAATAAACACCGGTCATTATTTTGTGCATGGGAAACTGGAGACGACGAGGAAAAGTGATACACTTCAATCTTTAAGCTTATTGTCAGTATGTCATCTCAGTTGTATTTCAGTGATGTATTTGAGTGAGGCGGATGATGGCTGGACGCCTTCCGAGTCGGTCATCGTTTTTTGGTTACGTATTTATAATAATACAATATTGTAAAATTAGCATTAAATATAACTGTAAAAAAAAATTCTAAAGTGTTGATTAATTTAGTGTGTGGGGGTAACACCCTATGCATCGACACATGAATCGATCGACTTCACAACCTCCCCACCCCCCTAAGTAAAAAAACCACAATAATCAGGCCGAGCCTCAGATATACAACTTAATTATACTATATAGTCTATACTCTATAATATATATTTGTGTATAATATACACAAATAATACATTTAATGCAGTTTTCCAAATGAAATTTTTTTTTTTAATGTATACTTTTGTATCAGCATTTTCTTTAAAAATAAGCATTTAAATATCTTATTGATTTACCATGGAGATACGTCCATGGGTGATACGGAAATGTTTGGACTCTATGTCTCAAAATATTACAAATATTATATTATATAATAAATATAGGTACACCGAAAAAAGTAATAACAAAAAAGTGGGGAATATTTCATTTGAGGGATGTTGCCAAGTCTCGAATGAATAAAACCGTGTACGGTCGACGTTTTAGAGGCAAATAAGTGAAATTGATTTCGACGTCAAAAGCAAAAACACATAAAGTGCGTTTAACAGCTACATAATTTATAACATGCATTACCGGTTATTGAGATTTAGGGGGTCTGAGTGATGCGAAAAAAAACACCTAATTTTGAATTTGCTCCAGTAACAATATTAGTATACTGTTTGTGATCGCTTGATTCGGTTGTTTCGAGAGTAAGCCAAAAAATATTATGGTTCGCTGTCGTTGTATAATATTATTATGATCGTTCTCGTGCGACCGTGATAATTTTCAAAATCGTATTTCGAGACAATTAATCGGAGAAAAAAATTATCGGCTAGCCCCGCAAACGTGACGAGACAAACCAACCCCTTCCACAGGGCTCGCCGTGCACCCATAGCTGGCACTACCCTCAATATATTAATGACCCGTTGACGATGGCGGCCGTTGAATGGGCATAATACGTTATTCTGTATATTAATGACACAATTATCGTAATTAATCGTCGTCGTCTCGGGAAACGGACGCAGCAGCAGTAATAATAATTATATTATAATATAATATCGTACGGTAACGGGACAGCGGGTTATCCACACAGTTATACCTAGGAGGAGGTGTCGGAGAAAAGCGTTGAATTATGCCGTGCAGAGTCGTCGTCTCTGGAAAGAAATTAATAAATTGAACTGCTACATCATTTTCTTATTATAATTTAATTTTTAAATCGGATTGAAAGTTAAATTTGTATACCTATTGTGTTTTTTCAACATTTTAAATTTGCAATAAATGTGAAAGGCGAATATTAGTACGAATAGTCACAAAACAAAAATAAAAACGGTTAAAATTAAATTGTAAACTGGTTATGCGTAAAAATACTAATTTTTGCCAATTATTTATTGTTTTTCCCGATTGTTATAATAGAATTTGTAAATTTTTTCTTTCAACCTCCCCATCTGCGAGCCCCTGCCAGGCCTAATTTTCCATCACAAGACAGATGAAGCATTTTTAGTGCTCCAAAAAATGAGGACAAACACAAAAAAAAATGAAACATATCATTATAAAACCAATGCATTTATCGCTCCATCCAGAATCCAAAAACGGAAAAGAAACTAATCTATTTGTATGTAGAACGTGAAAAACTGCGTCCTGATAGACATTTTCGGGACAACGAAATGCTGACAAAAGGGACAGTGCTTTTTTAAACGTGACGCAATATTATTATGGTCACCCCATTAAAAATTAGGTATCTACTAAATAATAATTAGGACCAAACATTGCTCTACGGTCGGAACAGCATTTTTTTTTTACCCCGGGAAAAATATTGTCATAATAAATTCGGAAACAAAGTTTCAGTAATGAACAATTTTAAATCATTATTGTCGTGAACGGAAATAACTTTGTTGTAGAAGTAAGTTTTTTTTTCGTAGTTAAATGATAATTAATTTCCCTCGAGGAACCGACGTCCGCGTATGACTCGTGTATATATATATACTATAGTAATTACGTTGTAATTTTCCGCTGCATTTTTATTTTATTTATTTATTTATTTCTGTCGTATTTCTTTTATGGCTTTTTTGTTTTTCAATTCTTACATCGTTTTTGATTACACGTACTGCGCCGGCCTGCATTACGCTGCGTTCTGAATTTTAAACATTTTCGAATATAATTCAACGAGGCCGTTTTCCACAAGTCGCGGGTGCGTTATTCAGCTGTTTCGTGCGACGCATTATATTGTAATATATAGTACCTATACATAGTATATAAACACGTATTACCCACAAATATTTGGATTATAAATCCGTGGTATATGTATATACTGTACTTGGCCATGTACCCATCCCGCGGTTTTATACGTTTAAATGTATACTATATATATATATATTACCGGCGTGGATAGGTTCTCTACATCAATAACGTCCTGCGAAGGGTGAAACCAAAAACATTGTGTGTTCGCGGTAGGTGTATGTTTATCCCATGTGTTAAGCCCGGCGGACTTTCGTCTGCAAACTCTAATAAGGACTATTATATAATATGAGTCCAAAGGTTAGAGCGACGTGCCACAACTGTATATTACTATATATTATAGTAATTACGTTGTAATTTTCCGCTGCATTTTTATTTTATTTATTTATTTATTTCTGTCGTTTTTATGTTATGGATTTTTCGTTTAACAATCCTTATATCGTTTTTGATTACACGTACTGCGCGGGGGCCCCGTCCGTTATGTATTTTAAAAATTTTCAATTTTAATTCAACGAGGCCGTTTTTCACAAGTCGCGGGTGCGTTATTCAGTTGTTTCGTACGACGCATTATATTGAAATATATAATATAGTATACATAGTATATAAACACGTATTATCCACATATATTTGGATTATATATCCATGTATATATACTTTACTTGGCCATGTACCCACCCCGCGGTTTTATCCGTGTATATATATATATTACCGACGTGGATAGGTTCTCTACATCAATAACGTCCTGCGAAGGGTAAAACCAAAACATTGTGTGCTCGCGGTAGGTGTATGTTTATCCCATGTGTTAAGCCCGGCGGACTTTCGTCTGCAAACTCGAATAAGGACTATTTTATGACTCCAGAGGTTATAGCGACGTGCCACAGCTGTCCGTGTGCCAACTACTATCAGAGAATCATATTATTTTATATTATATTATTATTACTATTGTGTTATTGTCGTCGCGTTGGACCGAAAGTGTCGGAGGAATAATTTATAATAATATTAGTTTATTTGATCTTATTTTATTTTTAACGAGATACAGGCTGGGTCCCGCCAAAACAATATGAAATATATAATTTACAATAACTTAAAGATAAGTAGTAGTATAATATTACGTAATATTTATGGTATTCAGACGGCGTTGTATATTTTCAATGCAATATCTGTTATTAGTAATTAGTTTGAAAAATAAAGTACATTCAAAATTCAACTAACAATATATAAACTACGAACCGTGTTTACGTTACATAAAATCAAAACGCATAAACAATTAGATTGATTACACAGGTTGTAGATGATTGGTATAAGGATTAAGGAAGCTGAAACTATTCAAAGAACTTAGAACTAATTTCCATCGTTAAATCAAATCGTGCAATAGACATTTTGAATATTTTGTAATTAATTAAATTATTAGAAAGCTATTTTAGAAACACAAATGTTTTCCTAACATGGGGTACTCATTACACGTACAGGGAGGTTTTTTACTAAATATTTTGTTATTAGTATGTACTTAAATTTAATTTTATATAACTTTACTGGATTTTTGTAAGCTTAATACTATCCTTAGCGGCTATCAATCCTTAGTGAGTTATTACAGACTCCAAACAGCACAAACTTGACAATTCTTCAAAATATTTTGTACCGACAAAACCAATTATATAATGATTAATACATTACAGTATATTTTATAGGTGTTTTATACTTTTATGTATTATAACCTTAATAATAAAATTATGAAACAAGTTGATATGAATACTCAAATGTATGTTTCCTATAATGATTTTAATCTCTGGTATGAGTACTTGTTGTACTTATGATGTACAATGTACATTATATCAATGATTTGAACTAAAACAATAAAATTAGATAATTAAAAATGTATTTTGCATTTCTTGTTTGGTTTTGGTGTTATCATGAAATTAATTATTGAATCTGGTATTTATTTTTAATATTTTATCGTAAATGAATTTGGGGGCAGGTTTGGTAAGGTAGAGTGATTTTAAATGACAATGTATTTTAGTTCGACGTTTTTTGAATAACTGTTCTAGGCCAAGAGTTGAATCAGGTCTAAGGTACCTACCCTAAATGTAGGCATCCTAACTATATAGTATGTAAAATGTATTACGTTATGAATAAGCTTAAATATAGATTATTATAGTCAATGAATTCGGACGAAATCTTAAAGCTGCAAGTGTATTATGCATTAGTTTTAGACGACGGACTTTATCATGTAACAGCTCTGGATCAATAACAATCGTAAATTATTAAAATATGCATTTTAAATCTAACTACCAGTCAATAACTGTTGCATGAATTTTCTCCACAAAGTAATATTATAATATTAATATTAACTAAAAAAATAAATTTGTAGTTTATTAAAATTAAATCTAAAATTTTCTTTTTATAATCATACACTCATATACATATAGGTACTTGAACTTTTTTTTAATTTGATGAAATAACAATTAGTGTAAAAATGATTGATTTATGCGTTTTGTAACAGTAGTATTAATAATAATTAAAGTAATTATGAAACATACTTTGTTATAATGTATTCTGTAGTGTACTTACGGAAATTGAATTTTTTTCATGTAGACTTTATTATAATATAGGTAAGTACATAGAATTTCCATTACATCGCCAACAAATTATAATTATTATGATTATGCACGTTTACTAATTGTAAATTCACAGCGCAACTAAAAAAATCTCGTTATCGTGGAAATACATATTCTTACGCTTATATTATATTATATCGGTCTCTCTCGTCGACTCGATGCCGATAAAAATCGTTAATTATTTTTTTTTAAACCTATATAAAATAACATTATAATAATATAATATTATCTGCAGCTAATAATCGATATTATAGATATTATATTATATCGGTGTCTACACGGTTTTGGTAACAAAACTTGGTCCACCTCCGATTTGGCGTGTTTCCGATTGATTCGGACGTTTCGGGAGACCCTTAAATTGCACGGAGAGACTCGACAAATTGAATACGCCGAATATCAATTTAATGGATACTATCATTACAAAGGTAAATTATTCCGTCGGTCTTATACGATCGTTCGAAAGCAGAATACAATAATGACAGTGGTTAAAATCATTTCTGTACGACGTGCATTGGTCGTGGTAACCATTAGACCCGCTCGGTTTAGTAAACGCGAGCGATATTGGCGTCGCCCTAACGACTTCGAATTATATTATACATCACCGGTCGGGGAATGAAACGCAACGAAACGCAACGACGTTTAATACTCAAATAATTCCGACAAATAACGATAGTAATAATTTGCAATTATTACTGTTATCATCCCCCTCGTGTTATATAGGTACGCACAACGACACGGGAAAATACTGAAGCAGTAATCGACAGTAAATTACGTACATTTAGCAAACGCAGATGACCGTCTTCCAGCGATATTTCAAAACGTTATGCGAGTTATGACGTTCCCATTATATCATTAGGCCTAACCTACCCTTACCTATCACGATACGGTGTGCAGGTATACCTGTGACTGCGTACGAGTTGATTTCCGGGTATCTGTTTACCTGCACTGATACCGTTGAGTTGATTCCCGGGTCATTAAAAGGTATGTACGAGTTGATTCTCTGGTCATTATATATTATTTTCAATATTTAGTCAAATATTCAGCCTACTCGCTTAATTCAAGAAACACCACGAGGAGGTTGGCTGACAAGTTTCTCAAAACTGTTGTTCTTTTTAGTTTTTTCATGTTTTGAAAATCATTCAATTTTTTGTTAAAACATTATTTGTAAAAAAAATTTAGTAATTTGGTAAAAATGTATAACACATTGCTTTTAAAAATTGGTATCTGGTAATGAGATATCCAGTGTACCGTGACATATAATGACCGGGGAATCAACTAATACATAAAGTAGGTCTCGGAAATCAACTCACCTACTGCGATACCTATGTCCTATAGTATAGGTATAAAAAAGCTTTTCGACAAACCGTTCAAAACCAAATTTTTCCCCACATAATATATATAATATATTCTATTTTCGGAATAATCATCATGTCGTCACTGGCAGTATAATAATAACGTATCATAATATTAATGCGTTTGCATTACGGTTCAATGTTTTCTCCCATTATTCCATATACAGTGGAAAATGTTTTAGGGAAATTACAGCTGGGCCATACATACCTAATATGCGTATGAAAAGTTCCGGGTAATGATTCCGTCCAACTGTCATTTTATCGTTAAATAATATTATTAATTTCAAGTTTTGACCTCGACAACTAGAAAATATATAAATTACATTGATATTGTGTGGCATATGTGATATGTGAATAGGATGAATAATGTTTCAGACGAACGGGTGTCCGGTGGAAAATACTGCAGTTTGATAGTATATAATATTCACGAATAATAATTGATATAATATTACCTATACTGTGTTACAAACTCATGTTAAATCTCATGAAATTATTAAACTATTATAAAATAAAATAATTTATAATTTAATTACGTAAAATGATGTTATATTATAAAACAAATATTAACACGTAATAATATATTATATGTGTAGGTTTTATAATTATAATATCTGAGTATTTTTTTGTGTCTGAAGACTATGTCTAGTTTTTAACAGTAATAATGGTTTTTTTTCGATTAATGTTAATAACATTTTGTTTTGAAGTCAAAAAACTGGACAAAACTGCGTTCAACAGAAATTAAAAATACCAAAACACTATTTATTTTTTGTAAGCGTTTGAAGTTTTTCATTTTTATGAAAAATATATTTAAACGAAAAATAACAATCTATCCTTAAATGGTTTTTGTTATTTTTTGTTGGAATAATTCAATAAAATTATACGTAAATATTTAAAACTGATCGCTAGATGCATACTTATTATACTATTATAAACTATAATAAATGTCTAAATACAATTAACAAAAATATATTTTAGATTCACTATTTATATATATTTGACATAATATTATAATAATTAATAAATAATTAAGTACTCAAAGTGGGCGCAGCACAAAATACTGAAACATAAATCGATAAGCAAAATTAGATAACGTAGTGGCAATAATAAATTACGATGATAACAATAACTATTATTTTATCGAAACACAAAACGTACAAAATCCAGGTCACGGGGGTTGTATAGTATTGCACGCGTTTTCGTGCATAGCTGTATTATAATAATATAATACTATTTATTTTATTATTAATATAACGTCAACTTAATGATTTTACGACGATTTACTCTGTCTTATTACATAAGCAACGAGTATCTTCTCAGACAATATCCAAAGTGGTCAACAAACATCAATAAATAATAATATTATAACAGAGAATATGCATGAACAATGTTTTCAGTGGACATGGTCTTTCAAATGATATTCAAAAGTATAATAAGTTCCGGTTGAAACAAAGTGCCGGAAATCTTACGATCCGTATTCAATATCAGAAATAATAACAAATGAGTTTTCGATATTACGTCCAATACATTCGCACATATTATATTATATTGGTAGGTAGGTATCCAACTATTTGCGTGGGGTTGAGTTATGCGTCGAACCGTATCGGCAAGGCAAAGCGATACGGGGAGTGGTGGTGCTTGATTGGGTAACAAAGTGTTTGCGTGGTCATCATTTTACAATATTATAATTTATAGAGAATAGTCTCATCCTATCTTTACAATATTAATAGGAGCCGGCTGGCGTGCAGAGCGCGTGACATATGTAAGATAGGACTTGACCCAGAAATGCGGCATAGCTTATATTATAGCGCACCGGCGTAATACCAGATTAGTGACCCCAAGAAGGGACCTTTTTCTATGTGAGCCATCATTTGTGGCAGCCGGTGGTTGTCGTTCCATCGGTGAATGTACGTGGCACGCGCGTCTTGCCCCGTCCGAATAGTAAAAATTACTGCGGGCCCTCTTCAAACGAGTGGTCATTCGTCGATCTGAGTTAACGTTGATTGTAGGTGGCATGGGCCGTTAGTGGACGGAATTCTTGGTCTTCGATTCTTCTGATCTTCGAGTGTCGGTTTCGATTAGAAGTTAACTGGTTGAAGGATGTGAGAGAAGTGACTCGTCTTGTCGCGGCACCCCAGTATTTATACACAAATGGATTGTTAGGAGGAACGATTGGTGTTAATTTACTTTCTTCTTCTTATTTGCGCTAATAGGTTATCCATATAATTTGATTATATCCGACATAGCATTGGAACGGTTGCGTCGTTTCCGGCGGGATAAACAACAGCATCGTCGATCTCAGATTTACCAAGAGGATACGAGTTGGACTGTAGTTGTACCCGTGTGACGTGCGCTATAAATAATTTCGAATGTATTAAAAAGTAGCATTGTTCTAATTATAAACCATTATAGATACAAAATGTTTAAATTAACTGAAAATATGTTCTGAATGAGAGTCTGTTTTAGAAATAGTTTTAAATATTTGGTTCCATGCGTGTAATTATTGGCAACAATAGAGAATATACAAACGGCAGAATAGAACCTCCAGTCAATGTTTATTTAGGTTTTCATTTTTATCATCTCATCATATTATTATTCAATTCGTAGAAATGCGGAATTAATTAGATTGTCCGAAAAAATATTGTTTGATGTATGATTAACATTTATAACATATTTTCCACTACACAAATCCAATTTTTGGAGAAAAACACAACTGTATACACAATACTCGATGCTACGTCAATAAATGACACGAGGAATTGTATCACGTCGAAAATAATTGGTATTTTAAATCCTAAATATACAAAAAATATCGTACATTGTGTTATAATAATAATACACTTGTACACGATGTTTTAATTTTATGCGATTGTCGAAAACTGAAAATAACAGTGCCTGCACCTATATCTAGACCGTACATTATACTGCTTAATATTTCATAGAACATTTTTATCATAATAATAATATAATATGATATTCTGACTCCATTCAGTACCCAATAACTGTCGATGCGGGTATAGAAAACGTGGGAATTGATGGTTTCAAATTTAACTCTTCGGCGATTTTTGATGTGAAACATCTTTAGTGACGGGTCAGTAAATTTTCGTTACGAAGCGTCGTAAAAAATATAACGTTATTGACTTTGATATGTTTGTCAATATGTATTATATTATATAGAGTGATTGGCGTTTCTCCATAAAATTAGTATTTATTACTTTATTCGTGAGAGCCTTTTGGATTTGTACAAGATTTTCAAGGTTTATAAACGATATTATTATATTTTAATAAATAGTGAATAAACACATAGTTTGTTTTATGGTCACACATGGTTATTTTGGATATAATGTATATTACATTAATTATACTGATATAGAAATTATTAATTATACAATATTTAAATTAAATAAATGGGTTGGTTCACACATCAAATAAACAAAGTTTGTTGTTTAGATTTTCGTCATAATATCGACTATGTCGTAAAATCAAAGTAGTTCTTTTAGTTATATAATAATAATGTATTAATATAATTGTGTTTAGAACACAATATTAATGAAAATACTAATATTATACAAAACAACTTAAAATAGGTACGAAATTTCTTCCAAACACTGACAACACCGTTATTTATTCAATTGTTAAAATATTTATATTATTTAGTTTATATGGTATTATATCACCCAATATTTAGCAAATAATTGAATAACAAACGATTTTATGTGATTAAACTAATATAACACTCTGTATTTTCATTTTATAATTAATTATTAAAAAAAAAAAAAAAAAAAAAAGAGCAACTATAATTATTATATTAAATATGCGTTGTATAATACTATTATTTACTTACGTATCGGTCATATATTATTTGAGAATAAAGTACTTAGGAAAATATATAAATAGTACCGGACAAAAATTGCAAATCAGAACTATTGTCCAACAGTATACGAGCTGTATAAAAGATAACATTTGATTCAGTTCTTCAGAGGAACAATACTAGAATGGGTGGCAATGCATATATCAGTCTAATGGGACTATAGGGGCCATTTTATAAAAAAAAATAATGACAAGTGAGTAAAATTACCAAGTGGAAGAATGCGATAGAAGATGGAAGAACAGAGTTAAGGAGTTGCTAGTAGAAATTTGAATAAAATCTAAAAATCTACATCATTTGACAGGAATTGATATGGAAGGAAGTAATTTTGGGCTTTGGCAGCAAAGATACCAAACGTAAGTCGTAATACCGGAAAATTTATATCATTATTTTAGATTATAAATTGTACTAATAATACGTTTTATCTTTTGATAAAAGTAATTAATTAAAAAGTTTCAAACAAGTTTTAAAAAATACGAGTTTCGACGAATTTAATACTCTAAAATGTTGGGAAATAAAACAGTTATATACCTAATATAAATTGAAACAAGTAAGGAAAAGTACACTGCACAAACAACATTATGCAAATACAATTATACTATGTCTACAAACACAACTGTATGTTGTGCTAACTGTACAGATGAAAAATTTTAAAAAGCATAAGTGGTGTTTGTTTTAGAGTCTAAAGTTTGAAATTCGAATTTCATTCGCATTGGTTATTCTTATTTTACATTTGTCGGTATATATTTTCATCGCTTTTGAGTGCACATAATGTTATCGACTTTTTATTTTTAGATTTTTTGAACAAAATATACCATTCCTTTTGAATGGTATACACAAGGTAACTCATATTATTAAATAACTATTTACAGTAGATCGAATACCTATATTTTCAACGTTCAATTAGTTTAACGAAATAAGTGTTCGCATTGCACACATAGACGCGTAGAGTCGGTTCACTTTTATTAATTGTATCGGAGACGAAGCGATCGCGTGTTACACGTGCAACAGTTCATAAACTCCACAAACCTTTGCGTTATTATTATTATCATTATTATTATTATTATTATTATGTTGAAACCCGAAAGTAAAGGATAAAAAAAAACGATCGCGTAATGCCTGCTGCAGTGTAATAAACGCGGTGCGAAATAATAATAATAATAATAATAATAATATTACGCGTTATGCATAGTAATTACTTATATTTTCAAAACGAGGTGAACATTACGTTTTCCACTCCATAATCATAAGCAGTTAGAATGAAGTGTTGTTGAATACGATTTTACTCGCAAACAGTAGAAATGCAGCGTTAACCACTGTAATATGTTTTTATTTCATTCTTAACTATATTGTATTTGTACATATATTACATATATTATTATACCTACGAAGTCGTCGTCGAAAACCACCTGTGTTAAATATTATAGCGTAGAATAAAGAAATTAGATTAGTCACAATATTGTATAACGACTGGCTCGATTAGTGCGTAACTATTGGTCTCGACGAGTCGTACGGTTCGATCGATCTGAACTCCGGGACGTTTTTAAGCTCCAATCGTTCTCGTTAAACGACAAGTTGTATTCGAATATTTCATTGGCGAAAACGTTTAGAACGGTTTGAATTAATAACGCAACTAAGTTTAAAAGCGAGAGCGAAACATGTGTTTTTAATGTATTCGAATAATTAGTTTGTGGTGGAACCAGCGGCGGGTTAGGAAAAATAATATGATGTTTAATGAAAAAAATGAAAATAAAAACGAAAAGCGTTGACGTGGTTTTCAGTCTCCGCTCCGCCGGCGGTGCAGGTGGTTGGCGGGACGGGCTTTAATAGATAATAACCCCGGAAAAGAAAATTAAATTCATCACGTCAGCAACGAATAAAATCGTAATAAATAACTGGATAAAAGTAATCGCGCGCAGGTCGTCAGGGTAGTCGTCGCAATATTATATCATATTATATGTACTCGCTTTCGCTGTTTTTCGAGTATGGGTACAACCACGGATACCAAGCTTCTGATGCAGGTACGCCGTATGCAAGCGGCGAATTTATTACATAGTAATGTAGTGTAGGTATATACCATAATATATTATACCATGTATAATGTATATACACACTTTTAACTATATACACACGCGTATTGATTTTAACGGTATAGAGCAGCAAACACGCAGACGACGGCGGCGGCTTTGGATCGAACAAGACCGGAAAGCGAAGGAACGGTTTCAGAAAGGAAGAATAAAAATAATAACGATTTCACTCTTCGCCTAAACACCATTGTTGTATTATACTAATATTTTATTATAAAATTATAATATACTATCGCCAAGAATACTACGCATAATATACTATCGCTATGAATACTAACGCAATGGTGGTGCCTGGTGGCTTTAAAAGTTGATAATCGGTGAGGCATACGTATTATTCAAATTTTCTGGGAGAAAGAAAATGTTCAAAAACTTTTAACTATAAACTCGCGATTAAAAATATTGAAAATGCTTAAATAATTTCAATGAAAATCGTTGTTATAAGGATTTTTTTGAATCGTTAAATTCAAACGTCGATTTGTCTTTAGTGACGATCGGTGTAGCTTATATAATTATTATCATCATAACGCACGGTTAGGTTAGGTTAGGTGAGTTGTGGTGAAATATGAACATGGGCTCATAACTTCTAGCATTAGCATATTTTTTTTGAGAAGTCCTAGAGATATCTATGTGAGCTATAAATTTGTTTCAGATAACCAAGGAGCTAAATACGAAATGTTGTCTTCCATATTTCGAAGTATGAGCGTGCTATTTTGCTTTTTTATATTTTTTATTTTTCTGATATTATTTTTGCATAATATTTATTATTATTATTTTTCAATTCCGTAGCCTTTAAAACATTTTTTCTTAATAATAACAAGTAATTATAGTCGTATTAATTATTTATATAAGTAATTAATTCGTATAATTGTTCTTATAATATTACATAAGTTTACTATACGAGTTTAGGCGACTCGCGACGTAGCAAAAGTGTACGCCTGAAACTTGGTAATCTCCATCGATAAAGAAACCATTATAACTGTACCGTATGCACTAATATTTTATTTTTATAGTTCCTAGGTATATATCATAGGTATAGGTTCATATAATATGAACGTCTGGTCAGTTGATGCGTTCCGTGACGTTACAACGTCACAGCTGTTGGTTATTATAGTTTTAAGTATATCGATTAATGTGTCAGTGAATTTCCGATAGTTGAAAAACTAATATTCATTAAAAAAACTAGAAAATGTTTAATGGTTTAAATAACTTTTCGAATGTGAATAAATAATCTTAAAATAGACATATTTTGTTTTTTCTTCTCACTTGTTAAATACGTGAGGCTGTGTTTCACTCGTCAAGCCAGTCAAGCCGTCAAGCCTAACCTAACTATGTATTTTACAATAAGAGGCCCATTCATTGTTTATCTTTTTTAAAAAATTACCAATTAAAATTATATTAATAACTGGGTAATTTTTAATTTGAATTTAAAAAACGAAGAGTTTTTAATTTTTATTATTTAAATAAATTTATTATATTGAAATTAATTAATTGATATTACATCATATTATCTAATTTCGTTAATTATTGCACTAAGTTTACTTATTATAACCGACGTATCATCTGATTTTTGTTATGAAACTATCCATATAAAATAATTTAATAATTAACCATTTAATAAATACATATGCAGTGGCTAATGGCCCTAATAGCTAATAATATATTTTTAAATATAATAAATAATAAATCAATAATATTTTTTTTTTTAATAGATAATTTGACAATAATTTAAATAAATGCATCGAAATAGTGAAAACAGAATATTATATGTACCTATTATCGATCGGATTTCAATAATGTGGTTGTAGACCTACGTTTGGTTTAAATTTGTTTTTCTAATTTTCAAGACGTCAAACATTACTCAGGCCAGGTGGGGGGGGGGGGGGGGGGCGCTATCTCGTCCAGATACGTCTCATATCGATACAATTTATGCGTCGTATGACGATCGCTCAGGCACATCAAATCAAATATAACAGTCGATAGAGTTATACTTTCTCGGCTCCATCCCGAGTCCCGCACGACGCCCACGTCAAATTCGCACGTATATCGAAGCGTCGCAGTTGTACGTGTTCGCAATAACATTAAATATATACACGGATATTATGCGTAAGTATATACCTTTCAATCTCCCGTCTGTGCGCTCGTTTGAGTGTGTGAAAGGCTACCGCGGTCGATATAAACTACGCAGCAATGTCACTGATTCCGCCGCGTCGCTGTTGAGGTGCAGCTTTCTCGATTTGTGCCGGTTTCTTTACGCCACTTGCAGGCTGCCGGGCCACTCACACCACATTTATTGTAGGGGGAGGCGGTCCCTTATAAGTTCCGATACCGCACGATCGCGACCAAAAGCTGATACACATAATGTTTCGGGTCTAAAGGCTGGTCTAGCCCGTTATTACTAAATTTGAACACGGACGTCGACCAACACTCTGTTCGCCACACCACTGTTTCAGTCGATCGATCACTGCCGTCACAGCACAGTTTTTCGCACGTAAAAAGTCCACCAAACAGTGGTCTATAATGTACATAACTTAGAAAATACCAACGCATATAAGGGGGACAAATAACAAATACGGATACTGCGCAACACCAACGGATTTGATATATCATTGTTCTGATTCTTAGGTACACGCGGTCCGGTACATTACGTACCAGTTTAACTTTGAAAACTTGCACAGGTGCTGTGCGTTGATGTTTTTCGTCGGAACGATCGCGCCCACGCACATTATTATTGTGTACTACGACCGGTGTAATAATATAATATGTTCAACATAAAAAATCCCAACGGATTTATTTAGAAAAAAAAATTTAATTACGATTGATAACGATAATATGCTATTAAAGTGCATACTGTTGAAACTTAACTCGTACCTCGCCTTATGTCACATATTATCCTCATTACAGCAAATCTAAGTTTTTCCGTGGTGGTGGTGAACAATAATTTATTAATACGAACGTATAAGGCGCAACGGTAAAACGAACGAATCGTCGTATCTTATATGCATTCCGAAAATTCGGTGGAACCAACATTTTTCGATAAAAAAACTTCTATTATCTAATTGGCGGAGAATCAACATTATATCTAGTTCCCTGTGCTGTGGATCCTGTTAATTTTTAATATTTTAATTGATATTATAGTCTGCGAGGAATTAAAATTAGAAATAGATTGAACTAAAAACGGATCATAAAATATTAGATACGTTCGAATATCTATAAAAAACTAGTTAATTTTATTTATTTTTTCCATTGTAATTATTATTTTATACAATTTCGATATTATAATAGGTTGGCGTGATAAAAGAAGTTCTTCAATAAGTCGTGTTCTCGAACTGATTATGTATGTTTTACGGTACAATTAAGTAATCGTAAAATCGTATCTGCGTTATGTCATAACTCGTTTGTCGGTTCTTGCGGAATACCACCTATAAGTACGGGGTGAGATGCTAGAAAAAAAAGACTCAGAAAATAACAATGTTCGGGAAACAGCGTGCGGAGAAGTACGTGAAACGTATTATCGGTATAATTTTATTGGGTACATAAATTGACACGTGTACCAGATCAACGGACGAATATAATCTCACTTCGAGAAGACGAGAAAAGACGATTATTATTTGTGTCAGGTACCGATAATATATATTATTTTTGTTATGTTATGAGATAAAAACGACAATTTCGACGACGACGAATTGGTGTGCCGGCGAATCGTGTTAAGGATTTTTTTCACGATACATTTAATGTCGTTAAACTAATCAAAACTTATAGAAAAATGGTACAGTAAATAAATATTGGAATTAAACATAAAAAAAATTATTAAATTTCCACCTCCCCAAAAACGCCAGCACACACTTTACGCAGTGTTTATTAAATAAGCGTAATATTACAAAACTGAATGAATAAAAAAATTTGTGAACTGTGTGGATAGGTACACCCGAATTCATCACGTTTAATAATAACTCGTGCACGACGAAAACTATGCCTACACACACACAACATTTGTTACATATTTTGTCATTCAAGCGTCGCAAAACTAATATTCATATATTATAATAATAAAGCGTAAACCACGTAGTTTTTTACTTTCAAAAACTGTCAGAAAACAAACTCTGCCAAATATTTTTAGGTAGGTACACTGTGCAGCGACTAAAATAACAATTTTTAATCCGAACGTTAGCGACTGGTATACACTGTGCGTGTAGGTACGAAAACGATTTACGTCTTTGTAAGTATATAACATACATATGCATTAACAACCCCGAGTGCGTTTTTTTTTGAAATTATTATTTTGCGAATGTATAAGGATACGATCAAAGTCTCCATATTATTATAGTATGTCTATATATTATATAGTTCATAATAGGTGTACAAACAGGTGTTTGGTGAGATTCAAACGATGTAATAAAATCAAAACCATTCATGGGTGTAATTAGACCATTTCTTTTAATTATGAAAATCAATTATTAGAGTATTATTATTCATATCGAAATTACTAAAACTAACATAATAATAACATATAATAACATAATACCTAAGTACTTATACCTACTCTGGGACATGGATGTGAAAGTCTTAAATATTAAATCAAAAATGTGAAGATAAATAAAAAAATAATTTAATTTGTTATTTAAATTTTTAATTTGATAAGTAAGTCATGAAGTCAATTTAGAGACAATTTTAATATTAATTTATGATCATAAATAATTCATAACTTAGGAAAGCTACATATCGTCGCCTAAGAACCATCATGGCCAATCTCAATTTTCCCAACTTTTCAGGGTGAACAAAAAACTGTTTTTTTGTTAGGAATTTTGAATGTTGGTATACCTTTTGACATTAATCAACTCTAAAACGTTTCATCTTACTGTCAATAATAATAATAATATTAGTAATACTAATTTCATCGAGTTGTTGTCTGTTGACGGATCTCTATTATTAGTGCCAATTCCGATATTTTAGATATGCCACGATACCACTATATGATACCACTAATAACAAATGATATTAGATAGGTCATGATGACATTTGGAATTTTCACAGCAAATCTACCGGTTAACATCAAAACTAATCACTTGGTCTCACGCGTCTCGAAAATACGAATCTATTGATACCTAAAACGCATATTTGAATTTTTTGAGATTATCCATGATGGTACTTAGGCGACGATATTATTTTCATTAAGTTAACTGAGATTCAATTCGACAAATCGTTATTTATTCAAAAAAATGTAAGGCAATAATTATATTACGTTGATAAAAACCGAAATAAACTCGTATTTTTATAAGTTACTTATAATTATTATTCTTACATTTTGAATTCACTTATTTTGTTAAACGCATAAACATGTAATACCTATAAAATATGTCTAAATTTTTATTTAATAATACTTTTATGGATTTTGAAATTCTATTATAATCTCTATAGAATCAACGAGGTGCTTTAATAGACTTTTAAAATACTATTCTTATACCAGGTAATGCGAAGTACCTATAGATGAAATGTACATAATTAAAATTGTGTTCCCACTTGACTCAGAACGTAATATTATATCAACATTTTATAAGGCGTATTACAATTACTTTTAAAGTTTTAAATTATTTTTCAAGCTTGTAATTTTTATTTTTATTTTTTTATTTTTTTTTGATCTACTGTATCTAAATTATTTTTATATAAATTATATAAATGTAATTTCAACTATAGCTGCTATTTGTATTTAAATATTTTAAATTATTTTTTGAATTTCCTCTTCTCAAAGTAAATGAACAAGTTAAACTCATAAAATAAACGCAAACATTCAACGTTATTTCAAGTATTATACATTTTTTTAGTATATTTAAGCTAAATACGTAACATATTTAATATATAAAATATAGGTACAACCATAAACTATTTGATCGTGAACTAAGAAATTATAATTTTTATAAAATTACTACACTTAAGTCTTGATCAAATTTATATTTTATGAAACCGTCATGAATACTGTAAAATTAACATGAAAAAAAAACACAATATCAACATAATAAGTAACTTTATTACATAAACAGTTTTTTAATATATGGTTCAAAGTTGAAAAAAAAAACGAAATGTAAAAAAATAAATTTAAATTTTTACCAATGTAAATTAGAAATGTTTACAGAAAGTGACAAAATGTCAAAAAGGTGAAAAAAATTATACCAGAAGATTAAAAACCAAAAAAGGTGGATAAGTGGATATCGCTCTGCTGTACAGTAGGTTACAAGTGGGTCACTGTAATGGATGGTGTTAAATTTGAATTCAATGATATAATATCATTGTATAAGAAAAACGATTCTGAGCGAAACCGGTCAGTCAGCCTATGATTTTACCAAGTATATTTGATGATATTATTGTGAATAAAGTAATTTATATATAACCTATTTACGTGGAACCTTGTTTTAAATTTTCAATCCTTAGCCATAAAAGTTATAAATTTATAAATTTATAAATTTTTAACCACAAAATAATTAATAAATTATAAATTTGATAAATGTTGTCAAAATTTGAACTTTAAATGCTTATAAAAAAAAATTGTGCCTATGTATTTTTAATATTTTTCAACTGCTATTAGAACGATATATCAGGAGCCTTATATTAAATTTTCACGCTTTTTTACCCAACAAATAACAATTTATTGATATTTATAGAAAAAAAAACTAAAAAAATTGAAAACTGACAATGTCCGTAAACAGCTCAAAAAGAGTCAAAATATTTTCAACATTTTATGGTGTATAGAAAATGCTAATATAAACATTCAGTGAAATTTTCAAGTATCTACAATCATTCGTTTTTTAATTACAATAAAATAAGAAAATTGTTACATGAGAAATCGAGTAAATATCAAATGTTGTAAAAATATAAATTTCAGACGCTCATAAAAATTTAATTTAAGTTTCTTCTAGACATTTTTTTTTTGATAAAGGTAGACAAACTTATGAGTAATCTTATATTACATTTTCAAATCTTAGATTTAAAAAGAAAAATGTTTATGAATTCTCATTAAAATAATTTGGTATTTTTCGTGATTTGTCCGTATTTTGTCAAAATTTGAACTTTAAATGCTTATAATTAAAAACTGTGACTAAGGATTTTTAATATTTTTCATCTCCCTTTATACAATAACCTAGGAGCCTTCTATTAAATTTTCAAGCTTTTTTACTCAACAGATAAAATTTTATTGATATTTATAGAAAAAAAAAACTAAAAAAATTGAAAACTGACAATGGCCGTAAACAGCTCAAAAAGAGTCAAAATATTTTGTACATTTTATGGTGTATAGAAAATGCTAATATAAACATTCAGTCAAAATTTCATGTCCCTACGGTCATTTGTTTTAGAGTTACACCAAAAACCAAAATCGATTTTCTCGAAATCAGATTTTGCGTAAAAATTCCCGTTTTTCCTTAATTTTTCTTTTGTTTTTCACGTCGCTTGTGAAAACTACTGGGAAATTTTTACTTTTGACCCCTCAAAGTACCAACTAGATTCACTTTCCTATCAGAAAAGTTACTATTGAAGAAAATCCAAGCACTTTTACTGTCCTAAAAGGTGATGACAGACACAAATATAAAAAAAAAATAAAAAAAAAAACACACATCATTGTAAAATCAATACATTCATCGCTTCGCTCAGAATCTAAAATGTAGATAAATGTATATAAATTATGAATTTTGAACTGTATGAATTTAGATTCGTTAATTTTTACAAATGTTTAAAGCAATAGTTTGTACAGAAAAAGACAAAATGTCAACACAACAATAATTAATAAAGAAAAACGAAAAGAGAAAAAAAATAGCACCAGATGAGACAGAATGAGCCGGGGGAGTGGTAGGTACGTGATGGCCAAGACGTGTAAGGGGCTGGCTACTGGTCACCTCTATACGTTCTCCCGGTCGGTCCCACGGGCGGACGAGTGGAGTCGACGGCGCGTTCGCTCGCGGGTGACGACCATCGTGACGGAGGGCAAGGCCCGTTCCGCGACGGGACGGTTGGCGGCCGGCGGCCAGTGCGCAACGACAACGACGAAGTGCTGAAGACGAGACCGTGCGACAACGACAACGACGTAAACGGCGGCGCAGACCAAAAACACTGTGCGAGCTAAGACAGCGATAATATAATATTTGCGCTTGAGCAATCGGACGGAGGCGTGGCGGGATTACTGTTGGACAAAAACCTAAAAGAGTATCGGCAGACCGGAACGTTGCGATCCTGATACTCTCACGGTTTTCGTCCTGAAATCCCGACATTTCCGCCTCTGCGTACTCCGCCTTCGCGCCGCGCCGAGGAGTCGAAAACCGGAGAGAATCGGCAGACCGCACCGCGGCGATCCTGATACACTCCTCGGTGTTCGTCCCGGCACGCCGAGGAGTCGCGAACCACCGGACCCTGAAACCTTGGAACGGTTTCCGCGGGGGCGATGCAGACGTTCGCGTTCCTAGCACTGCAAATATATAGCTCCATAGCTCGGACGTCGTGTTCGGCAGTGTCCGCCGCCGTTACGAGTCGCGTCTTCGTGCGCGCGCCACTATCGTCTTCGCATTGCCGCTAACCTCCGCCGCGGCCGGGCGCTCGCCGATCCGCCATCCGATGGTCTCGAGTGTCTTGCCGTCTCGTCTTTCCGCGGAGTTGATCTGCAAAGAACGTTTATAGAGGGCGACTTACCGCTCTTTCACGTGTGAATCACGAGTGCGACACGACCGGACTGAAGTATATGGTCAACTATCTCGATTTTAGCAAAATCATCGTTGTACGAAATAATATAATTATTTTAATAAATTTAACGTATTTTAAAACCCATGCATACAACAATAATAATGAACAATGTACAAAATATTATAAACCTAATAATAATATGATGACGAAATAGTAAATGAAAAAAATTCTTGAAGAAAAAAGTTTTTGCATTTTTTAATAAAATATACACATTTTGTTTACCATGACATACCTAATGCAATCCGTTCATAGTTTCTTATTGTATAAGAAATACTAGGTATACTAGGTTATTCATTATATATAAAAAAAATGCAATTGTTAAAATATATAATAATATAATCACTATGATATTATAAATCATTACCTAGTTAAAAGTATTTTCGATATACATTCTCTTAAACGTTTAAATCGAGTTTAAACTTTAAAGTACCTACCTAATGATCTGTACATTATATTGTGATAATATTGTATGTATCTGTACTTATATTCAAAATAACTTTTAGAATCTTCGTTGCATTCAGAACATGCACATTAAATTAAAAAATATCCCTCCACTCCTAGGACGAACAAACATTTTTTTTTTATTCTGATACAGATTTGAAAAAAAAAATATTTTGGTACACACAACCCGGCGGAACGTAGTTTCCCTCATCATATTATAACTCCAGTGCACAACCATATATATATAAAACCATGTTTTAAAAACCAAGTGGGTGAGTGTGCTTATTGTTCAGGTTACTGAATACACCTTTGTGACTTATGTGTGTGTAGTTTACAAGTACAGAAATCAAATCATCGTTAGAGGCCGAGTGCGATACAGACAGAGATAGAGGGAGAGAGCGAATCAAAAGACAATCACAGAGAGGACAGAGCTCTGAGGTCCTAACGTCATTAAAACACACTACATACCACATACGTCATAACCTAGATAACATTATTGTTTATATATTTTGAATAACCACACAATATTACGGAGTCCAGTAATCCGTACAGGTATGGCATCTGGTTTACGTGTATGAGAAACATAATGGTTTTTATACCCGGTAATTTATTTTTACAAAACCATTAGTTTTAATTTTTCAAAATGTCAATTAAAAATATTCATAACCCGTATATTTTTAAATAATAATAGTTAAACAGGACCTAAATTACAGAAATATTTTTATGTATTTCATACATAATTTGTAGTGCATACTTTAAAAGTAATGATATGATTATGACAGGCTGTACCTACGGGCGTGTCCGTACTGAATATTATAGCATCAGTTATTACTACTATACCTATAAAGTAGGCACCTACTTATAATTTTTCGAATAACGTTTCGTGATGGATAAGAAAATTGTTAGTTACCTCCAACTAATGGATGAGGTCGATGGGGATAAATGCAAATTCCACCCACTCCATTTCAGAATAAATATCTATAAATAAATAATATTATTTTTATGGTAGCAATTTAGGACTGCCCAGATGACACCACGAAGAGGCAACTATCATTATCCTTGCTTATCGTCCAAAAATTGTAGGTTAAAATCAAAAGTCAAAAACTTTTTTTTAAATATAATGTCATGGGTTATTTAATATAATAAGTTATATTCTTAGAATATCATAATTTTCACACATTGAGCCCTCGTAATATCATTTTTTTATATTTCTCGACATATTTTCAATCTGTTGAAATTGTTCACTTGTGTATGGGAAAAATGTACTATACTCTTTATGTGCTACCTGTTCTCTTCACAACATAGAGATATTATATCGAGATATTGCACGTTATTTACAATCGCTCGTCGAGGAAAGGGGAACAGGTTGCTACCCGTTCGGCGACTCGGGCGGAAAGTGCACCGTTTCCGGAAGTAAAATATATAATAATAATATATGCACACAGTGCGGCGTGGGTTTGACCGATCCTTAAAAATTCCAACCCCTTGTCCTCCCCCCATACACAGCAGCGAACCCAAATCATACCCTTACCCACCCACCCAACCACGACTACCCCTGCAGGTAGGTCGCCCCCGCACCGGCGCTGCGTTTTCCGCCGCGGCCGCGTCCCCCGCCGTCGTCGGCCACGCGCGCGCTTCGGTCTCTCTTTTTCGCGCGCGTGACGTCACGCGGCGGCAGCAGCGCTGACGGTCGGTCGGTCGGGCGGCGGCGGCGGGCGGGGCGCCCGAGCTTTTGGTCTATACCGCGACGACGCGCGCAACGCGGTCTGTCCGCCTCCGGTCGCCCGACTACGACCGGTGTGTGCGAGCGCGTGTGTCGCAGCACCGTACACACACACAGACACTCAAACACACGCCACACACGCCACACACACACCACACTATTATAGTAAAATATTATGTGTGTGTATAAGCCATCGTCGTTACACATATATACATTATTATTATTATTATTATTATTATGATTATTATTGTAACGTATACAATATAATAATATAATACAGCGAGTGTCGCGCGGCGGTTTCGCGGAGCTGTGTTGTAGTAGTCAGTCGTAGTGTGCGTGTGCGCTTGTGCGCGTGTGTTTGAGTGTGCGAGTGCGCGAAAAATCCGCTGCCGGCGAATTGCTGAGCGTGTGTGGCGTATAATATTATAACCGTCGCCGCCGCCGCCGCCGCCGTCGTCGTCGTCGTCGTCATCTTTGTTGTTGTCGCGCGCGACAGTAGAGACGCCGCGAGTACTCGTACGCGTGTGCGCGTGTGTGGAATTTTCGGTTTCGGTTCGCGATCGGTTTTTTTTTTTTTTTTTATCTCTCCCTCTGTTATCACTCTCGGTCACTATCGCCCCCGTCCCAAAATCTGCTCCTCCTGTCGGTTTTCCGAATTTTTTTCGTCGTCAAAAGTCGTAAGTTTTCGTCGTCTTCCGCGACTTCGCACGCCACGAGATTCGATTTAAGGCGGTCGCCACCGAACGAAAGAGGTAAATATTCCACGCCATCGGTTTAATCGTAATATATGCACATCACACTGTAGTTATGTATATATAATAATATTATCATATATTAACATACATTATACGTTATAATATTATATATTAATATTTAACCAAGTGCCATATTATACTATATAATATATACATACCGACTGGACGGACCACCACTATTTCTGGGGGGAGGGAGTTCAAAGAGAGTAATCCGACTCGTCTATTCCGATCGCGTTTGTCAGGTGTATCTATAGAAATGCTTCCGACGCGTATTAAGATTTGTTTTTTTAGGAAAAAATATTATTCGCACGTTTTCGGCGCGACCGCAATTTTCAAGACCGCATTTTATACGAACAGACACATAATTATTATTGACTAGCCGTCCTTGGTGTGATGACAACGTTGTGTTTACGTTGTTTATAATAATTAGATAAATACTATTATGGTAGTAAAATATAGTTCATGCCGTCGACGAATGAATCTGCTCGTACCTATACCAGTATCAATCGACTGTATAATTGTAGTTGCGTAGTTCGGTTAAAAAATAGGTACCTATATACTTGGTACGACTGTGTGCATCGACGATGTTCGTATTACGTATAGAGATACGCGTCGATGGTAACAAAGTTTTCGATTGACGTCGAAAATAATATTATGATGCCGCGGTGGAAATGCGAGAAAAAGATAAAGTGATTGAGCATGCTTGTGTGAGAAACACGTACCAAAACCGCACACGCGTTTGTCGGCGGTACTATGTATACTAATATACTAAATTTATATATACACTCACATTGACATCGTATGATATTAATTTGAAATCCAAAGATAATCTCGTATGATTCGCAGATCGAAAACCGTCTATTTTCACTTATCGGTCTATCTCCTCTTGTCGATTTCGGTGCCGCGGTTTCCATTTTAATCATAGCGTACGTCCAGATGACGAGCTTGCGTTGAGACTTTATATTTTTTTTCCTCTTCGCCGATTAGAAAACCGTGCAACGAATATATCGTTCAGTTCGGACGTGTGCGTATATCAGAACCCTTTTTGGACGTCTTCCAAAATGTATTTCTCGATCCGTCGCCGCATGTAATCATATATATGTATGTATATATAATCACACGCACTCACACACACATATTATATATTTTTATATGTAATACTACGTCACAATAATATAATAATATGGTCATGTGACACGTAAGATGACATTAGACCTTACAGCCAGAAACGGTGGACCGTATGTCCGTGTACATAGATATAGGTATATGGTATTATTGCGCCGACTCTCGTTTAAACTCGGAGAAAAATTACCGACAATTTGTTTTTTGTTTTTGATTCTCATCTCCGGTTGTTTATATTTACGATACTATAGGAGGGTTAGTTTTTCCGTTTCAATACGGGTAATCATTTTCGGTTCACTGAAATATTCGTCATTCGCTGTACCTACATTAGGGACTAGAGCAAATACACACACGCATACACACACACACATAGCAAACCTTTAAACCACGTTACAAGCTTTTTTTATTATTTTTTTTCTCCAAACATCACTCGGGGATAGTTCCGTGTAATAAATAAGTCGTGCATATATTATATATTATGAGTGTGTACAGATGTATATCATCAGTGAAAGCACGAAAATAAAATGTTACCCCGTGTTACATTTTTTTCTTCGAATTTTTCGTTACAAAAACCTGACACCACAACCCAACCCTTTTTCGCAACACTCAAATGCATATTTTATTCTCCACAGGAGCCAATATAATATATAATATTATTAAAATAAAAGCGTTAGAATTCACGCAGCGGCCGTGTAAAATGATTGGTAAAAAAAAAAAAATTCATACCTACATAAATAACTATATAACCGACAGTGTGTTAATCGATTATTAAAACGAACGATATTACTTTTATACGGTTAGCTTTTTAGTATTATATAAATTATAATAAATTATGCATAACGCGTCGTTATTAATGGACTCTTTCAAAACAAACTACGCAGCTTATCGAAATAATATTATAAAAACAACCAAAAATCCTTCACGGGTTTTCAGGTTACATGCCTCATACTATGTATAATATAATATATTGCTATTATTATGTTCTATGAACCACTCGAGTTGAATACAAACAATTATTGTAATTTGAAATCAACCAGATATTTGTAAATACCTACTAATTTTCTCATTGTAAACGTTCATAATAATATATCATTTCCATTACCTATGATTAAATAAATTAAAATGATTTTTTTTTTAACTTTTTATAAAACAATTATACGAGTGTACATATTGTGTTCTCTTCCTCTCACATGAGCGCACGCATACATAGCATTTAACTGTACATTTTACAAACACGAATATCCTTAAAAACAACGCATTTTGTTTCACTGATTATTCGATTTATTATTATTATTATATTATTATATATTTTATAAAAATATACGAATAGTCAAATAATGTTTTATATGATTCCGTGCTGTTTACTTAAATAATAACTACGAATTATTATTATATATTATACAAGTAGATACTCCTCCTAGATTAAATTTATAACAAAAGATAAAAACAATCAAAGTTCTGTCCGACCATAAATAAGTAATAATGCACAATAATAATACCACTACCTCCGTGTTACGCTCGCGCACTAATATGTATTTGTAGAACTATAAAGTTCAAGTTCAAAAAGCAAATACAATTAATATATACAACAGGTATTATACTTGTACAATGTACATAATATATGTAGACACGCGTTGTTTGAATTTAAAATTGATAATAGGCGGTGCTCGGTGTTGTATTTAGGTAGGTAATATTATTTAGTGCTAGCAAACACACACACACACACACACACTCACTATGATGGAGTTATGTGTCGCATAAAGTCTACAGTATAGACAAAACACAATTTTTCTAATCAAAATGTCTAGTAACTTCAAATGAACTTCATTACCACTCATTTCAATGCATCCACCTGCACTATACCTGCATGGATCGTCGTCGTCTGGTGATCGAGTTTCGTCGCAGCGCGTAGTAAGTTGTCACAGGACTTATTCCTGCACAAAACAACAACCGTCGAAAGTCCGTGGGCTTAAAGTATATCTCGCAGTGTTTGTTTTCCCATCGGATTGAACTTGTCTGTAGTTTGATTGGTACCAACTGCACCCATGGGGTTACAATTACCCGATTACATAGAGGAGGGGGAGGGTGGTGGATTGGTTATCTGGTTCATATCAACGTTAAAGTGATTTCTACCTAATAATAGTAGTAATAATAATATTAAAAATAATAATAATAATATAATGCCACAACCATCTGCAGTGGAAATCGTATATATAAATAATATTGTAAAAATAATAAAATATAATTGATATTATATTATTATGATTATTGTATTATTGATACCGTTCTACGTTCAAAAGAAGTCGATGACACGCCGTATAAAGTTTATCGCTGGCATCGTATACGAGATTAATAATAATAATAATAATATCAATTTCAATTCCAAAAATATTGTGACCTGCTGTGGCGCATCGGAAAACTGCGAATCCTCAGGGTTCGGGATTGCGGTGTTAAAAAATCAATAGGTGAACTGGGAAAATCGATACACACGAGTGGACGTTTAATTAACTGTATTGTACGTCTATATTTTAATGTAATATATATATATATATACTTATTATACATCCATATAGTGTATATATATATAATATAGTATTCGCGTGTTGCACCGTAAACCGTGTAATTCTCTGGCGACAGATACCTTTCGTCGCCTCCGACGTCTGCCAAAAACAATAACGAAATCCGTGAGGTCGAAAAACGAATCGCCCGTCGACGATGAATTATACTTCGTATTATAATATGGCAGTAGGCGAGTATATAGTGACGACGACGACGACGAAGCGATGACGATGATAATTAATAATACTCGTGACGAAAAATAAGTTTGATACACCAGCTGACTGCAAGCGACGCACACCGATCCAACCTAATATTGGGCCTTAGTACTATACTGTGATGGGGCGCTGTGAATTTCGTGCCATTTTTAATTTAAACAAATGCACTATCAAAAAGTGTAGTAATTAGAAAACTGGTAATGATGACTTGTGTGAATGTGGTACGATATGATAATATTCCCGCACACGTCTAAACGAATAATTTTTTGTTTGAAATTCTTTCATTTTTGCTTGTAAATATATAATTGAAGTATCTTTTTTCTTTATTTAACTACCTTTTGGTCATTGATTTTTCAAACTGATATAAAATGTATCACTTTGCACTTTCAAAATGTCCACAAACGGAATTTACGTACATTCAAAAATATCCGGGCGGCTAATTCACGCAGTAATGACTGCTGTGATCTTTCTTCGGCTATGAAATTCACCTAATTTGACTGTGATTACTATTCAGTAAACATCCAAACAAGATCCAAACATCCTTAAAAATGATTTAAATATCTCGCCCCTACGTTTATTTTACACTGCCCATTTTGACACCCCACCACGTTCCTACGCCTGTCATTACGGCGCTGATGAAGTATTATCGTTTCAAGTAAAAACATAACAATATAATAGGAACCAACAATAATAATAATATAATACTAACCTCGAATTCAATACAACTTGAACTGAACCTACTCTGACGTAGGACCGGATATTTTAATGTATAAGTGTCGAGGCCAGCGTAGCATGAAAACAAAACCCAAAGTGAATATTATTATTAAAAAACACAATAAATAAGTGAAAATCGTGCCACTATGGATTGTCATCGGAGCGATTCTTTGGCCGATATTCACTTTTCTCCTCGTGAAAACCCGTGACCATTTTGTCGGAAAAATTCCATTTTCCGCAGCAGCACGTCGTCGTCCACAAGGACTTAAAAAAAATATACCGTATATTTGTATATATGTATATATAGATTACCTATATATAATACTCTTCCGGCCACGTGTTCGTCATTCCGATCGCTCCGAGCTCCGATTTGTATACGCGCGGTCGATTCCATAGTATTCGTCGTTGAATATCGGAAAAGAAGAATAAAAAGGAAAAAATACATATTATAATATAAATGGCAAAAAAACTATACATCTATATAGTACTATAATGGTACGAATTATTCTTTTTCAATCCATTCAATAGGTATAATATAATACTGCGTATCACATTACTATAATACTATAAGACACGCATGTAATAAAATCAAAACCAGCCGGCTGGTGGAGATTATAATAGTAAAATATTATGTTATAAAATATATTTGGTGATAAGTCCTGCAAGATATATTATTAAAGCATTATACGTATTGTTGTATCAATATATTATTTTATAGGATCGACATTCAATTTTAAAATATTATAGTTTGGAAACATAAATTAACAAGAATTTTATTTGTAATACATAATAAGATTTGGAACATTCAACTTTTCTTTATTTAAATATTATTTCTGTAATAGATAATAATGATAATAATTGTACTGATAAAATGTACATACATTTAAATCATTTAATGTATAATAATTATTTTTTATTGAATAAAAGCATACATATATAAAGTCTATCGTCCCATATTTAATGCATAGATAGGTACTATATATTATGTCTAAATTATAAAAAAAATGCGTACTCAAAACTTATTAGCATAAACCAACTTACTCGTAAATAGTTCACACGATTTATCATTTAAAACATAATATAGGTGATAGGTACATGGAGTGATAGCAAAATAACTCTCGAATAACATTCATAAATAGATAGGAGTGGTAAGTTTGAGTAGTATTTTACTATTATTTTCGATACATCTACATCAGGTATATCCTATAGGTATATTATAGCACGTAGCTGAAATATTTATATTAGTATTAGGTACTTATTGTTAATGTTTTTCAATCAATTCTTTTTTTCTTCGATCCCGGCCATCTAAAAACATCTGTGGAAAAACCAGAATAAGTATTAGAGGAGGTTACAGGGTCACGTGAGGGGGTTTACAAAATACGAATAGTATTTTGCGGTGTCTGTAACGTTGGTGGTCGTACTAATTTTGTAGAAAATTAAACACGGAAAAAATGAAACGACTCAATTTGATATTCATATAATCATATGACATTATACTTGTATGATACGTTTACCTTTAAAATGACAACATATCTTATTCCGCGCTTTATTGATTTTATGTAGCATTTCAATTTAAAAAATTAAAATTATTTATGGGACCTATGACAACTTTATTCATGAGTATGATAAAAATGGCACAAAAACATTATAGGTAATGACCGAAAATTGTAACTACGTTTTTGCAAAATTTCCAGTTTGATTACTTTTTTTGATTCTCTCTCCTAACAATAAACCGATGATTATAATAATAGTAATATTATACTTCACACGAAAGCTATTTGTGGACTTTCCATCTCGTCCTATCATCGTCATAGCATTAACCGCACGTTTCAAAAGTTTTCGATTTTCCATTAACATCAAAGTTAAATAATAATAATTTGCTTACTCTACTCATTACCAAAACAAATTCGATTTCTGCATGAACAGTGAACTGTATTACAATATTGTTCAAATATTATTATCACAATCTATTTATAATAATACCGTCTCATGTTATATCGCATACCTACTATCATATGTATAGGTATTATAATAATATTATGTTACGAGTATATCCGTAACATCAAAACACTTTAATAATTATTAGATTTTGATATAATCCGTGACATTGAGCAAAAAAAATGTCTTTATCGAAATAGCACTATCTCTAGTAACTAAAAATTATGATATATTTTAAAATTGCATATCTAAAATATATGCAATCCATTGTAGTTATTTACCGTCGCAATAAAGCTTCTTTATAGACCAAAATGAAAACAGTCTATTAACAAGTGTGATATTGTTAAAAAAATTGTAAAAACTGCACTGGACATTTGGGATGGATTGCGATTTTTATACATAATATACTCAGTTCAGCGAGATAACGCGACGCGACGCGGGGTGACCATAATTGGTTTTCTGCGCATCTCCCCGCGACACCCTGCCATAGGGAAACCGGTTTCGATAGCAGTGGGGCGATGCGTAGAATTTGCGAGTTGTCTCGCTGGACAGAGTACAGTTTCCTTTAGGAAATACTATAGGCTACAGTGACATTATACAGATTAGTGACGTAGGGTATCGTTCATCCATCGTGCAAACTGACCAGGTATTACGGTGGGGCGCACGTGTGTGTGTGGGTGTGTGTGTTGTTAATAAGTAAGTTTTTGCCGACAAAGTTTGGC
This sequence comes from Metopolophium dirhodum, assembly GCF_019925205.1. Classification (NCBI taxonomy): domain Eukaryota; kingdom Metazoa; phylum Arthropoda; class Insecta; order Hemiptera; family Aphididae; genus Metopolophium; species Metopolophium dirhodum. The sequence goes on from NC_083568.1 coordinate 12,521,296, forward strand.
TAGCTCACGCCTTTAAGGCACTAAAGATAAACCGAATTGCGTCAGCTAGTATGAAACGGGCAAGACTGTGTAGAGAAAAAAATAAATATATTATGTAGTTAACCGTCGTAATATACGCTGTCAAATTTTGGAAAATAATAATAATAAAAAAACTAATATCCTCGTCGAAGTTTCGTGCCTACAATATATCTGTAGACAATATACACACACACGTCATAATAAAATATTATAATATAATGTATGCGTAAAACGAAGTATTTGTTGAAAAATCCTACCGTTATACTGTCCTGTAATATTTTAGTAATATGCCAATATGACCAGACCGCATATATAGTTAGGAGATGGCTGCATTTTACGATTCAGTCCAACTCACTTATGTATATATTATAATATATGGAGCTACTAACTTTCACGTACTCACATATTTTAAGCTTGTCATTTTTTTATGTACATAATAATTTGTAGTACGGTTCGAAATAGTATTATCTATATAGAATATATAGTATGATATAATATTATATCTTAGATCAAAACACCCGTAAAATGTCGAAAATATGTCATGATTAGGGCAATGGATATTCGATCCATCCAAGTGTTACATTCTTTGTTACTTTGTAGAAGGAATTGTGCAATCTAAATTTTATTTACGACACTGCGATAGCTACAGCAGTGATTAGTGAATTTAAAAAATAAAACGTGGAATTTCATATGGTCTTGTTCGAGCACTTTGAGTATGTTCAACTGTTTTCACTCGAGAAGATAATAACGTAGAAGAAACTTTAAGTTGTATTTACATGATGCTGAGATGAGGGGAAAATATAAGTAGAGCAGTCATGAATTGAAACACAGAGGGATAATGATCTCGAGGTTGGGCCCAGGGAAATATGGCCGGGTGCTGTGGAAAAATACGTTGATAGAATGAGAGTACAGTAATAGATAGGGATATATTTTCAGGATCGAGAGAAGTGGAAAGAGAATGTAATGATGGTGAAAACTCTTAGAGAGTATTAAACGCCAGAAAAAGAAGTAGAAGAAGTATTATTTATAGCTCGCGTTTCAACGTGTTTTGAGTTCATAATTTGATAAATATAATATATATATATATGAGGTAGTCTAATAATACTTATTATTGCACATATACATGATGTTAACCCGCGTATTTGGATACTTGAAAATCCTATCCTCGGTTGTAGTACAAACACGCTGTTCCTACTACACGCGCGGCAGTTGAACGACACCCGACTCTCCACGAATCACTCCAGACGTGAGTGGTTTCTTTTAGTTTTATAAACGAAAATAATTTACGTGATTCACACCTACCTCCATAATCTCGATCACGTTTTCATCAACATTTACAAAGTTTCCGCACGTTTTATTGTTTTTAATATTGTCCCGTTTTAATGTAGCTGGTTTAAAACACACGATAATATCATGGTGATTAAATTTTTAATCTTATCTTATCAAACAACTTTATTCCCAAGAAAATCATATAAGTACTATTATATTATTAATATTATTATAATACATTTTTTTGGAGAATTTCCAAGTTTCTTTTTATACTTAAATTAGATTTTTAAATTGTATTTAAAGTTTAAAGGTGTTAACGTGACAAGAATTATTTTTCCATTGTTAAAGCCAAAATCGATTTTGTCGAAAACCCATTTTGCGTACAAATCCCCGGTTTTCCTTAATTTTTTTTTGTTTTTCCGGCGCTTTTGAAAACTTCTTGAATTAAAACTACTAATTTTGACCTCCTCAATGCACCAACTAGATTCACTTTCCCATCAAACAAGATACTGAAGTAGAAAATTGAAGCATTATTTCGATTACTTATCGTATACACAAACACAAACACAAAAAATTAAACAATCAAAAGAAATTAAAAATTAAAAAAAACACACATTGTAAAATCAATACATTCATTGCTCCACTCAGAATCTAAAATAGAACGTTAAATTGTGGGTGTTGGGGTCGTCAACGGCAGTATCGACCTCAACTGTTTCCAATAGGCGGCGTTTAGGCGAAAATAGTTATAAAAGTAAATAGTTTACCACTTTTACCAAAACTTCATTGGGATATAATATTATGTGGTGCGGCAGGGATACTGATTTCCTATGAAAACCGACAAAACTCGGTATATTCCTCGAAAAATTATGATTTTTCCGCTACATTGCCTGCGCACGTCTACAAATATTATCCACCAACCGCGGCCGTGTGCGCACATTTAATTCCAAGCTCCAAGGGCTCCGGCACGCACGCTTCATCCTCATGAAGACTCACGTATCGCGTATAATATTTAATATTAAGCCATATCAAATTATATTATAATTATGTATTATGTCATGATGTATATAAGGTGATCACGTAATCAATTCGATGCGGACAAATCAACGTATTTGCCGTGGTTTTGACTACCCCAAGTAGTATTCTATTATTCCATAGCCGTATGTCCGAACTCTGATGACGATCGAACCGATGCCCCTGCCAAAACCATTTAGTTTAGTATAAATTACTGCAGTCTATTGTGCCAAGACAACAGTTTATACTTTATGTTGTTTATATATAACAATATTATACAATTATGATCGAATAGTGAAAATACGTTTCAAACGGTCCAAGGTCCAAGCGCTATACAAAATTAAAATAAAAACGTTTGTACATGATGACCTTTGCACTGCTATTATATGTTATAATATTATGTCTAGAGTACTGATTTTGAAATGTTTAAAAAAATATAAAAAAAATCATTTAAAATTAGGTGATATACAGGATGTAACAGATAGAAATTACTTTTGGTATAACTTTTGTTTAATCAATATAACATTTTTTTTTATACATAATTTATAGTCACTTTCGCTACACATATATTAGACAAAAAAAAATTTTTTTATTTTAGATTCTGAGCAAAGCGAAGAATGTATTGATTTTACAATGATGTGTGTTTTTATTTTATTTTTTTTTTGTGTCTGTCATCACCTTTAAGGACAGTAATAGTGCTTGGATTTTCTTCAACAGTAACTTCCCGATAGGAAAGTGAATCTAGTTGGTACTTTGAGGGGTCAAAAGTAAAAATTTCCCAGTAGTTTTCAAAAGCGACGTGAAAAACAAAAGAAAAATTAAGGAAAAATAGGAATTTTTAGTCAAATACTGTTTTTGAGAAAATCGATTTTGGTTTTTGGTGCAAATCTTAAACAAATGACCGTAGGTACATGAAATGTTGACTGAATGTTTAAATTAGCATTTTCTATACACCATAACATTTTTCAAATATTTTGGCTTATTTTGAGCTGTTTACGGCAGGGCTTGCAAACGTTATAATAACGTTATGATTATAACGTTATGTTTGATAAAAAACGATTGAAATTTGTAAACGTAATTATAACGAAAAACGATAAACATAAATAAATAAATAACACAAAACAAAACGTAACGTTTAACAAAATATATGATATATCATTAAACAAAACATAACGCAAAACGGTATATATTGTATTCCATTAAACAAAATAATTAATTTCCAATTATTTAATAATACTTAGTATTATTCAATTATTTATTCGAGCCAAGAATTAATTTTATCCCGTATCCGGCCTATCCGGGAGATCCCATATTAGATTTATTTTAAAATTTAATAAGAAGGTATTAATAGAATAATTTAATTACCAATAGCTAATAATAGTGATACTCTGATAATATTGTACTGTACTATCTGTACTACGGTCGGAATTTATACCATTCAAGTTATTCAACTATTGTGTTCGGTGATCATTGGTATTTATTTTGTTTGTGAATGTTCTAATGGTAATATGGTAATAAGTATAATTTAGATAGTATAAATTATACTATGTTGTCTACACTCTATAGTATATTAGCTATGTACACACTTTTATATTGCCAATACATATTATTTAACTTTTAACAACATAAATTATAGATTCTGATTATTTTGTCAATTGTAGGAAGGTATAAAATAAATGTTGACAAAGTATGTCAAAACAATCAGAGTAAAATAGGTTTGAAACATAGATTCCTGCTTAAATGATATTCTCAAGCACAATATTGTAAAACTTACTAAATAATTTTAACATTTAAAAACCTAATAATACGTTCAAAATTTCAAAATAATGATCATGATTTTTTTTTTTTATATTTATTATTTTATAATAAAGTCCTTAGAGCCTAGGCAATTTATTAAATTCAATAATACATTATCACTTATAACTTAAGATTAATTATCATCATACTGTTTTATCATTTATTTTGTTTCCATTTCTTTACGAACTATGTATATTGTAATTTAATCTGTATCACTGTACTCTATATTTTGTAAATAATATGTAATTGGGTTATCTAACCCATTTAATTAAATAAATAAAATTACACAATACCTACTTAAAACTCAGAATAGGGAAATTATGTCACCAAAAAAGGTCATAGTCATATACTTTTAAATTGCAGCCTATGTACTTTTAAAACAGGTATCTAAATACTTTTGAATATTAAATAACGATAAACGCAAAAATTGTATAACGTTTTAATTATGAATAACGTTAAACGCAAAAATTGTATAACGTTTTAATTCTGAATAACGATAAACACAAAAGTTGAATAACGTTTAAATTTTGAATAACGATAAACTCAAAATTTGTATAACGTTTTGATTGTAAATAACGTAAAACAATATTTTTTTTCAAATGCAAGCCCTGGTTTACGGACATTTTCAGTTTCCATTTTTTTTAGTTTTTTTTTCTATAAATATCAATAAAATTTTATTTGTTGGTTAAAAAAGCTAGAAAATTTAATAGAAGGCTCCTAGGTTATTGTTTCAAAGGCAGATGAAAAAAATTAAAAATGCTTCGTCACAATTTCTATTTATAAGCAATTAAAGTTCAAATCTCGACAAGATTATCCATAAGTTCGTCTACCTTTATCAAAAAAAAAAATGTCTACAAGAAAGTCAAATTAAATTTTTATAAGCGTTTGAAATTCAAATTTTTACAACATTTGATATTCACTCGATTTCTCATGTAACGATTTTCTTATTTTGTTGTAATTAAAAAACGACTATAGATACTTGAAAATTTCGCTGAATGTTTATATTAGCATTTTCTAAACAACATAACATTTTGAAAATATTTTGACTCTTTTTGAGCTGTTTACGGACATTGTCAGTTTTCAATTTTTTCAGTTTTTTTTTTCTATAAATATGAATAAAATTTTATTTGTTGGGTAAAAAAACATAAAAATTTAATGCAAGGCTCCTGATATATAATGTAACAATAGCGGTTGAAAAATATTAAAAATACATAGGCACAATTTTTTTTTATAAGCATTTAAAGTTCAAGTTTTGACAACATTTATCAAATTTATAATTTATTAATTATTTTGTAGTTAAAAATGTATAAAATGTTTAATTTTTATGGCTAAGGATTGGAAATTTAAAACAAGGTTCCACGTAAATAGGTTATATAAATTATTTTATTCACAATAATATCATCAAATATACTTGGTAATATCATAGGTTGACTGACCGTTTTCACTCAGAATCGATTTTCTTATACAATGATATTATATCATTGAATTCAAATTTAACACCATCCATTACAGTGACCCCCTTGTAACCTACTGTAAAGCAGAGCGACATCCACTTACTCACCTTTTTTAGTACTGAAAATACAAATTTTAAATTTGATTTAAATTTTTTTTGATATATTCAAATTAGCCAACTTGTGAATCTGATTATAAGAACAATTTTGATCCTAAAAATATTTATAGTTTATTTTTTCAAAATATTTTTTTTGGGAATTTGCTGACATGAATATATTTCTTAAATTATTTCTAAATCACAATATAATTTTAAAAAAAATAGTAATACGTTTAAGTAGCATAACTTTTTTTTTCTCCAGGTCTTTCTGTCAAACCTTGTATAGTGCTAAAATTCATTAAAAAAAAGCTTAAAAAATAACAATAAAATCGGTTTCACAAAAATAATCATATTGTATTCTTCATATTATATTATGTATTATACTAATGAATGCATTTTTTTCAATGGTATTGTTATAATATTAGCTTCATAGTATTATTACAAAGACAATTAAACTGTAACTAATTATGCTGAGTATACGGTGACCGAAACAAGATAATAATATTTTCATGTATATTGTCATTTCGAGATAAACTAATTTACTAAGTACCTACACTAAGATTGATTAAAGCTCTAAAAGGCATTAACAAATACATATAACGAATAAAATCTAAAATTAGCCCAGAAAAGAATAGTTAATAAAATTATGTTTCTACAATATACATAATATTTTATTCCACATTATACATAAATCACTGATAAAGTATTTATTTTTTCGAACGGGTAGAAACCAAAAATTAAATACCACCGAATTCCGTACTTTAATTATGTCTACGGTCCAGTGTAATGTAATAATGTCTCAAATGTTGCAAATCAAAATATTATACTAAAAATTCTTCTTTAAAATGTTGTTTTTAGCCGGTCTAGGAAACTGTTTTTCACCATTCGGTCATCCGGTAATAAAACAACATGGTATAGGTTTATACTGTAGACGACCAGATGATGACCAGATGAACGTTACGTGACCAGTCAATATAAAATGGTCTCATGTGCTGCTATTATTATTATTATTATTATTGAAACCGCCGAGATTTATCATCACAAGTCGCGTACGCGCGGAAGATTCGTATACATCGCACCACCGTGTTATCTGCGGTTGGGCAAAAAGTGCGGAAGCTTAAAATTCAATTAAAACTTAAAATACGGTATTAAATTTTATACATTTTGTGTTTTTTTTTCGCCCTCTCCTGCGTGTACAAAACAAACAATATTGGACGAAACAAAACCCTTGCGCGCTTACCCTGGTGGCTCAACGCCGCCGCCGCCGCTGCGTGCGTTGTGTTCACAAAAAAAAATATCGTCTCTTTCGCAGTGTGTATACATTATTATTATTATTATTATTATTATTATTATTATGTACGCCACGGTGTACACGGGGCGTCGCGATTAAAAAAGGTTTAAAAAATAAATACAAAAAAAAACGTAATATTTACTCGTGTGAAAAACGATTGTATTTGCGATGTGTCGTATATGTATGCATATTTCATATTATCGTATAATATTATGCACGTATATACCTACTTGTAATGTAAACGAGGAATGTTTGGATGATTTCGTTTTTTTCCGTCCCGGGTCGGTTTATACCTGTAGTGCGGTATTGCCACCGCCATCGACGCACCTGTCAACAAGTGTAATAATGCAATATTCCAAAAACTTGCCATTTTTGTAACGAACGTGTATGCCACAAACACACACACACATACCTATGTACATGAGTGTATTATTTTCGAATCCGTTGTTTTAGCACTCTTGAATTTACTTTCACATGTTTGCACGAGAATTAAAAAAAAAAAGAAAAAAACAATCACCATTGTATGCCACGTGTACGGTAAAATACTACTTAGACATATTATATACTCAGAAATATAGTGTATACCACTATACAAAACCTTCACTGTTCGTTTAAAAGGCGAACGGCACGAAAAGCAAATCCATAAAAATGCCTTTGTGTTTGTAGGTCAACGAGTTTATTTTTATTCGGTGGGCGTTATAATATAATATATATACAGCGGATCGCTAAAACTTTTTTTATATAGTTTCCACCGAAATTAGTCCGAGATTTCTACCATACTTGGGTGAATTTTTCGCGTTTGACGGTCGACAAAACGCAATAAAACGAATAATCGATTTTAATTCAATCAGTACAGGCCACGAATTTACGATCGATATTATTAATAGACGACACTTGAATAAATAATATCTAATAAGACGTACGCCGAGTTGCAACGATGAAGTCACGAAACCCTTTGTAGTATAGGTACACAATAAATACAATTAAACGCATATAACTACTATATTATTAAAAATAGATTTTTATTTCGGCAATAACATAATAATATAAGACTAAAATAGATGTTATAATATATACTATGTGCGAGGTTTTCGGACATTTAAATGAATGATTGCGTTGACTGACGTTTACACGTCAGATTTAATGCGATCGTGTTGGCGCTAACATCAAACACTAATCATTGGTAGGTAGGTATATATTATACTAAACATCGTTTGGTGTTATGTGTAGCAGTATTCCTTTGTATTATGTATTGTACAAAATACATATTACACGTCAAGTGATCACGTGAACACATAATTAAGGCATTTCATAAGGTGGTTTTGAGCTTTGATGATTGGATTACATATAGTATACTGTGTATAATATATATATTATATATACATAATATAAATAAATATGACATCGAACCTGTCAATTTCACGTTAGTGTGAAGAAAATTGATTTCTAATTATTATAAATTTCACAATGTTCACTATTAAAAACGTGCAGTAAGGCAAGCGTGTAGACGTGAGGAAAAATGCTTGGTATGCAGGTATACTGCTAAATTGAAATCGTAATGATTAATCTTAATTAAAAATATGAGACTTTTCTTACCTACATAAATTGTTTTCTATTTGCATCGAGTTAAAACAATTACTACGGTTGTAATATGTATAATATGCAAATTATAATATAGACTATAGACTATGTAAATAACTTCAATTTTTAAAAAGTAATATTGACTCTATTAAAATATTAATTATTCATCATAATATTATGTCTATATTAATTATACCAACACACCATTATAACAATAACGAACCTTCCTTGTTTAACTGAAACAGCGATGGAAAATTGAGATTGATTTTATTTACATTTTGGAGTTTATCTTAATATCCAAAGGAGGACTATTTTTACTCGTTAAAAATGAGAGTTGGCCTTTTTTATAATTTGGTGGTATGAATGAAACTTGTTCAGTGCGATTTTCTCCAAAAAATCGTGTAAATTAAAACTGTCCACGTGCCGTATGTTATAAAAACTGTTTTTATTTTGAGAGATTATAGATTCGTAGCTGCGGTACATCACACGAATAAGAATAAGATAAGAAATCTAATACTGATAAGAATCGGAGGAACGGGATCTAGTTGTGCTTTGGCCTTTGGAGTTTCTTACTCCAAATACTCCAATACTTTTGGCTAGGCGAAAAGAGGTTCTATTGGTTTTTTATCATTTGGCGGTGCAAAGGGAACTCGTTCGATATCGACACAGATTTTTTCCCGAACAATCGTTTAAATCGAAACTATCTTTCTGCACGAACGCAGTACAATAATTGCAACACACGATAAATACATGTTAATATCAACAGACGACGTTAGAATAAAAAATGTTTTTTTATTTCTGGAGATTATCGATTCACATAGGTTCACACGAATAACGCAAGTCACGCGTATGCTCCCTCCTGTACGCGCCTTTTGGAAACACGCGTGAAATTAAATTACTGTGTAAATAATCACGTAGAATAGGTAGGAATTCGGAGGTACACGCACAGTGTCTAATTGTTGATATTTTGTTCGAAGAATGGAAACAATTTGTGCGTGAAAATAAGACAAAAACAAACTAACATATCAATTGGCCCGACGCCGCAATAGCTTAAGGCCGCGTATTGTTCGGATATCATATTATTATACTGTTTTAACGGCGTCTCGGCGAGCATTAGCTTTTTTATTTTGTCATGCAGAGTGCGTCTCGACGATTTCTTTGGACTAGGATTTTTTACAACTTTTTTTTGCCGTTCGCAGAATAATAATAGCGATATTATATTATTATAATTATGTATTATTAAACACTATTATCGTCATTGTGTGTACGCAGCCGCGTGTTTGTATTATTATTATTATTATTATCATCATTATTGTGCGGCGTGTTAATGAGTTTATTGTTGTACGTGGTCCGCGTTTGGGTTTTCTAAACATAAACAATCGAAACTGATGAATATACAGAGTAAAGAGAAAAACAAAAACAATTATTTAAAACGATATTAGGTATATTCGCGACGAAAGTATCGCTTTATTACGATAATATAATAATATTAATATATCCCGTAGGGCAATCTAAAATACAATAATAGTCGTCACAACTATGCAACCGGCATAGTACGATTTACTGATCTGTGTTGATACACCTTGTTGGTTCAAACTGCACTATAATAATGTCAATAGTAATAGTCTAATAAGTATTTATAGTACTATTATTTACGCTGATGAGTGGAGCGAAACACGATATAAATTAATATAGCGTGTTTCGATGATGACGAGCACCGTCGTAAAAATATGGCAAAAATTTAATATTATTATATGGTTGCGTGTGTGTGTGTGTGTTTTTTTTAATAACGACCACAAGTTCACAATATTATGTATCACAGTGACCTCGAAAAATGATGGTCTACCATCACTGACCAATGGCGGTCAAAAAACAAAATGGCTATATAATATTATTATAGCAACATATTATTATACATTAGAAGTCGCTAAATTATTATTATCTATTATTTTGTCGTTTTATAATATAAATTATCGACCGAGAAACCACTAAAAATAAGTACACAAACACAGGTCGTTATTTATTAAATAAAGTAACATCATTATTATCATGCAAAATACATGGATATCCCGTTTAAGATATATATTAAAACAATCCATATAAAACATAATATTAACATTGTGTATATATTTTTATTAGTTATTCATTTGGGGCAGATATACGCCCTACTAAACAGTATGAAATAAATATGCATGTTTGTTATAAATAAACTGATAATATGACTCAAAATAATAACCGAAATATTCTCTAAAAGAATAAAAAATAAATAAAAATACCTCTGAATATTTTACATTAACACAATATTTTTATTTATAGATACATTTGTATTGTATTATTATTGCATATAGTGCTAGAGTGCTTTTTTTTTACCTATTGCCTTCCATTAATTTGTAACCGATTTCAAGCTCTGTTTTTTTCAATGGACCGATCCTTTATTCATCTATAATATGATTATGAATATTACATCGGTCGATAAACTATCGTCATAATAACATAATATTATACAACTACCTATAATATTGCACTTAACTAAATCATATACTTTGTGATTCGGTCGGTGCCGCTCCGGGAGCTCCATTGAAAATGATTCTAAGCGGTTGAATAGCTATACACGATAATAATAATATTATCACGGCATAATATACGGACTCGTCCACACATGTTATCGTTAAAAAACTGAAGCACACGAATAAAAAATTATAGTCCGTCGATGTCCCCCTCATCGTTGTTGCTATATTATTTGATATACGATGAAGCTCATTACATTTCGTACGGCTTTTTCTATTTTTTTTTTTTATATAATTGACCTTGTCGTAATTTACACACTTGTCGCGTCACAGCCTTTGTCACAATAAAATCTGACGTTTTAATTATAATACAATACCCGCGGCCCATTATACTATTATTTAATACATTACATTAGTGTGCACAGCGCGGGTGTACATATCATAGTGGGTAAAACCGGTTTTCCATCGGTTCTATCGTGGAAATCGGGAATTTCCCGGGCGTGTATTCGATTTTCCGACGTCGCATTATAACACGCGGCGGCTGCGAGAAATCGGCTCAAACGACGACGCCTCGTGATCCCCCGCATAATCGCTAGCTGTCACCGAAAAAAAATGCGTGCAAAATTCTCTTTACATTTATAACGCTCGTTTTTTTTTTTGTGAGGTTAAACGACTGCAGACAGCATACTAATACAACTCATTTAATAAACCGTGGGTCTCGACGAATCGGTAGTTCGTTATAGAGACGTTTTATCATGTTTTTCGAATGCCGCCATGATAGGCGTATAACTTTCGGTCCGGTATGGTTCGCAGCAACAGTATGACCATTGATTAAATAGACAATGTACATATTTTTATCAATGGTATGACACTATGACGTATACAGCATTCAATTTCGTCTTGTCGTGTAATTAGTTTGAGTAATTTTTTCGCCGACAGTAATACCACGCACGGTACGTGATTTATAATTTTACGGGTTAATCGGTGTGGTGGTATTATAAATGTATTTATTTATTTTTTAAATTGTTATCATCACGCCTCTCTTTACAGTAGTCGCAGCAATTGAACTGATATTCTATATTCAATAATTTGACGATGGACTTTTCCACTGTCTATTACTATAAAATAATACTCGCCGAGTAAAATATAAAATAAAACGAATGACGTCGTGCCGCGACCGCGATATTATATGAAGGTATTATTATTATTATTATACTCGTTACGTATAGTGTGCAAGAGCGTATTTTCGGTCCCTTTTTTTTTTCATATAATATATTATTATGACTACGCCCGTCGATGTGCTCAAAGTCCGCGCATATACAGATGCACATCAAACGACGTGCACGCTCACACACTTAAATTATTACATGGTATGTATATTTATATTATACATATATATATATATATCGATACTGTGGTGTGTGACAGCGTTTTATATTAATACCTACAGCGGCGGCGGCAGCTTTCCGGTGATTTACTTACATGTGACATAAAATGTATTATTAATAATATGGAGTGGCTAGACTATATTATTAATTTTAAGCACAACTATAATGATAATAACAATAATTGATGTATAGCAAATAATAGATTGTGCTAGTTCAATGTCTCGGTTACAATTAATATGCCAAGATCAAACTCTTCGAGTATAATTGCTCGCAGTAAAGAACAAATGTATTCAACGAACACTAAAAAAAAATTCTTCAAGAACTCAACGCGTGTTACGTATTAAACACGTCTAAAAAGTATCTGTTGTATACTTAAAAAATCAAAATTTAATACAACTAATACAGAATAAACACATGATAATAATATTATGTAATAATTTTCTTATAAAATATCTAACAAAACTACATCTATTGCATTTTCAAAGAACCGGTACCAAACTACTAACTATTATATTATAATAAATCTCCCATTTGATTAATTTAAAAAATATAATTTGCAAAGGCTATCATTAGAATCTACTGCCGAATTATTATTATATAGTAATCACAAATAACAAATCAAGCACATTCTAACCATTCAATATGTAAACCATGTCTTATTATTTTTTGTTAATATTATTAATCTATCATTATATTTATATTTTAACAATTTAAAATAATTCTAATAATTATGTAGGTACATGAGAGGGAACAAATAGACGTATAATATATTAATATTACAATTCAGAACTACTGCGCCAAATATTTTTCATAATTTCATTGAAATATTTCAAGAACAGTGATATTTTCAATTTTGAAATATTTCAATTGAGAAATTTCAAGTCAAATATTTCAAATTTAGAACCCTAATTATAATGATCCTTATCACCGTCTCGTTGGTCCGAACTCATTTTTTACACGGCGCGTAATATACTGGAGGTCCACCGTGATGGCTGCCACATCGACGTTTTTGTGTAGTTTTCCGCAAAACAGTCCATCACATCGGCATTGACCGAATTCGAGATTCTACCGACTGCGGCATTGTGGTGTTCAGTCTTCTTATTTTCCCATACACAGACTCGTGGCGTATAATAATGCATTGATATCCACCTCGTCGAGAGACATACGTGACTGGGTCCCTGCAGGCACATAAATGACACATATATATAGATACACACGTTGACGGGTTCACTCGTGTCATTCTCACCGGAACCGTTCAGAAGTGCCAGATAAACGGGATTAATGACAGCGATGGTCCCGGAAAAACAATCGATGACGGTTATAATGGATATGTTTTATTCGTAAAACACTGCAAAAAATAGTCCTTTCATTTTATTCATATTCACCACCGGTAAGAATAGACGGCTCAACGGCTCCGAGGTCTAATACTAACAGTTACACGTTTTATCAGATATTATACGTACCTATATTGTTTACGTATTTATATTAAATTACCTACTATACTATATTAAGAATGGCACGATATTAATTGTGACTCGAAATTGATTAAACACAAGTCTTACTTTATTGTGGAACATTAGTAACAATAATAATAATAATATGCGTAGATGCTAAGAAAACAAAGTGAGCGTAATAAATCGCGTAAAATTAAATTATTTTTTAGCTCTCGCCTTTAAGATTTATAAAACGGCACACTAAAGACTTCTCTGCCGAAACGCCCACGTTATTATTATAAATGTTGCCAAAGCTCCAGCAGCTGTATACGACGCGAAGTTCGTGATCTCCCATTGAAGTTCCTTATGCCATTGATAATGATATACTTACATCGTAGAAGGACTCGGGGGACTGGCAGCATGCATCGCGTGTACATAATACGACTATTATAATATTATAATATTATACATACGTTTCATGATAATAATAATATAGCGAAGAAATCCGATTATAATAACATAAAATATTATATTTTCCATATTTCGTAGGTATAATATATTGTGAAGAACGAACTGAAATACCGCATGAATATATATACCTATTATGCTCTGATTATAATTGTTGTCCAATTATACTTTGTTCGAATTTAGTTTTAATTATATTTTCGTATGCGAACGAATTACTACAAAATGTCCTACACCACGAACTGTCTTGTTTTATTGTTTCGCCTTAATTAATTCTCTTTTGTGCCCATTCGCATGATGGGGACTATAGACAGAATTGCTTCTTTTTTCGTAATACATTTTCCGAGAAAAATGTAATTTACCGTTTTAAGTCGACTTTATGTTTTACAAGGTAACGACCAATGTGGAAAATAAAGCCAATGCAATAAAAGACAATGGAATATAAGACGAAACACTCCAAAAAGAAATAAAACCAATTTTATACACCCGACTTAATTGACCTGTAGGGTGAATTTCAAAATAACTTTATAACAGCTGTATACTAATATTAATTGAAATATCAAAATGGGTTTATCGCAACAAAAAGTAATAAAAATAATAATATCAATATAATAATTTACTTGGCGAAAATTAAAATAAATTGAAAGCAGTATGGATTTTTGCCACATAAAGCGTAACGGTTAGGTAGCGTACATAATAATATTAGGTAAAATTCCTACACTGAAAATATTTGAAGAAAAATTTAAAAAAAAAATCATTACTTAAAACTAAAAAGTATATTATGAGATGATAATAGAGATAGAAAGAAAATATAGAGACACCCTTACTAGTTTTTATCATAACAGCTAGGCACTATAATAGGTAACTGACCCCATTAGTATGGTATAAAAAGTATAAATCCTATGGTTATGGGTATAATTTGTTTTTTAGATCTTCTGGGTTGTGAGAAAAATAAAATAAAAACTTGTGTATGATTTTTGATATCATAATCATTAATATAAATACATTTCGTACTATTATTACAGGTCACCTTTCGAAATTGTCAAAGCTAAATGGTTTAAGTTTAAATGATTTTACTTAGAACGAATAATTTGATATGATAAATACAATAAATAATTTATGCTATTGCTTTTTTTTTTTCCAATAAATATTTGTAAAACGTCTATTAGTCCAAAATATTATTGTTATAAGTTGTATAATAATGGTGTACAGTCTAAAGTTATACGAAAAATAATTGTATTTGTATTTTACAAAATTATGTTTTAACTAGTGAAAATCATCGGTAAAACGTCCCCTTGATGGGCCATAATAATCGCTAATATTACCTGGGTAACAGATTGGAGTCTAACCACTAGAGAAATTCTCAAATTTCAAACCCTATTTGGTTTCATTTTTTATTTTAGATTAGTAAGTTTAGAATGTAAAACAGTGTTTTTTTTAAAATCTTTGAGTAGTTTAATAAAGCACAACGAATTAACAATTAAAAATACTTGTATGACATCGTGTTGAATAATTACTTAAATAATTAGTTGTCGCGTAACGTAAAAATAATGAGACAAATTATAGAATGGTGACGTGTCGCAAGGCATAAAATAATACGAAATATGGATCTCTGGATAAAGGTGGTTTTGAAAAGCATTTACAAATTCAATTCGGCATAACATCCATAAACCACAAACTTACATTTAATTTTAAAAAACCACGTAAAATTATTCAAATCGAAATGATTAATTCATTAGGAGTTTTTTCCCGGTATACGCGTTTACATAAATATAATACATTATATTAATATTATGATATTTTGATACAACTCGAAATATTCAAACGGAACCTAACCTAATGAAAAATTAATCACCCAACTCGTGCGAAATCGCAGAAGTATAAATACAATTTAATATTATATGTATTCATAATTATTATGAATGTACGTATCGACCGTTCGAATTTCGATCTGCTCAGAGTGCGTAAAATTGTATACAAGTCGAGGGAATTATGTTATTATTATTATTATAATTATGTTTTGAACATATGTTCGGCAAACCGTTCGCTGCTGTTTACGAAGACAACGATGATTAGCCGTTTCGAAAGAAACCGCACATTTGTACCAATGGTTTCTTAATGATATAAAACAGACTACATCCTTTGTTCGTAATGCGACGACACGAATAATATATGTACTATGCCCTCGAGACTTGTACAAAGCTCGCCAAATTATCTTTGCACCGTAATAGTTGTGAGGTTTTTTTTTTTCGTTTGTTTGTTTTTAGTTTTCTATATAAATAGTAGCCCGAAAGACGTGGCTCGCGGTATTATTATCTGACGCAGTTGTATAACTCAGTTGTTCGAAAAAAAAAAAAATAAATAGCGATTTATGCGGAGATAATGTTATAACGCACAAACTGTTATAATTTAAAACTGGTAACCGTCGGTTTTCCGTCTCGTGGTACTTACAACAACTGTCACCAGCTGAAGATGAAAATCGAAATTGAGGGGTGACATTCCAAAACGTACTATTGCCAAAATATACAAAATCGAGATACGCATTGATTCTTATAAAAAAAAAGGCGGGAAGTCGATTGGCGCTATCAGAATTAAACTTTAATCATCTGTTCCATGAAAAAAATCGGTTCATAAATGTATAAATCATCCAAAACGTACTTATTTACACAGTATCACTATAGGTGATAATATTTAACAAAAACAAAACTGCTCTTCCTGGAAAATCAACCTTATGGCAACAGTACGTTTTGGAATGTCACCCCACCCCTCAATCACGTTTAGATACGTCATGATATTACTATAATAATTAGTAATATCATTATTGATCATAAATAATACCTATAATGTTATGGATCAATAGTTTTGTATTATTGTAGCTTTGCATAACATCGGTTAACCATTTTCGTTGAAAAAAAAAAAAAGAATAATAAGAAAAAATACTTGTCTTAACGACGATAATATTGATTACCGATCTTGTCAGATACAATAACAGAGGCGAGTTGATCGATACAAGTATTGTTCACTAAACAGTGGTGATGAGTGGGTGCAATATATCAAAGGCAACCTTACCCACCCATTCTATACCCATTCTATACCTATCTACAGAGGTGATGTTTAATGTACGAATCGTATCCGATGTTGCGCGCATCGATATAAGTAATAACACATAGAACATTAAAAATTAATAACTATTACACATAGGTAATAACCACCTACACGTATGGAGCTTATGGAGCTCGGTATACCAAGACGCGCATACTCAGTGATCGTGGTATAATAACTATTATACTCTGTTATATTATAATATTATCATAAACGATGCAATGTTCGAGAATAATGTCTGAAAACTGGAAATATGGTCAGAATCGCTTAGGCATGAATGTTCGTCGTATTTGTGTGTAATTTATATATTGTAATGTGCTCAACTCGGAGCGGCATTATGATTCCATACGTGAAACGAACTTTTTCCATTGTAATTATTTTTATGCAAATCAAACAATACGACGACGGCAGCAACGATATTATACAAATTATGGTAATACGCGCGAGTTTACCGAAACGTGATATTCATACGACGCGAGAGCATACCTTTTCACGGAGTACATGAATGGATAGGCACATGTACGATTGAATACACGTAACGGACTAGGTTGTGTGTTTTAAATTCATTTGAAAATTACTTTTGAAATATCGTGTACGTCGTCGCCGTGGACATATTTTTATGAATAATACAATTCCAACAATTACGTGATATCATAATATTATAGGTAATATTATTATAATAATATGTTACGGTTATACAAAAATAAACACTGACTAGGTACTAAACGAAATACTATTTCGTATTTCTAAATGGTAAATACTACAAATCATTGTAAGTTTAGATGTGCTGATGGAATGCACATCACGAGTTCTTCGAATTCCATCATCGGTGTCACTGATTTAAGTCTGTATATAGCCATTCAATCGGATTCAAATTAGGGTAAAAGAAGTTAAGATCCGCGGCTTCGGGGTAATAATCTTGATGAGAATATAATTTATTCTCAGTTGCATCACTGCGATTTCGGCGCGATAGGGGTAGTGGTGGTCCGTAACGTCGGTGGTCAAAATAATTGCAAAACATGATTTTGATTTAATGTTTCGTCAACATTTTGTAAACGTTAGATATACAAAACTAGTAATATTATGTACAATTGAAAATGAAAATAATTTATTTTTCCCGTATAAGACAGCTGTTCTGCACAGAGCGTGGTCTCACACATCGGACCCGTAAAATCAAGAATGACTGAATGAAATAATTTTATTATGAACGTCATCGGCGGACGATTGGAGCAACCAAACCGGGAGCGGAACGACGAGAGTGATCCGGAACAGGGGTGGAACCGAGCGCGGGAGCAGCGTAGAACGGCGGCGGCCGTGGCCGACAAACGACGAGGTGGCCGTTGGTAGAACAAGCGAGCGCGCTCAACATTACAATATTATAGTGGCCGGATCAACGGAACGGACGGCGGCGGGATCATCGTGGTCGCGCAGGTCGCACCGGAACTAACGGCGAGCGTGGTCGAGCAGCCGGCGGCGTGGGGGGCGCGTCAAGCAAGTGCAGCTGGTGGTGCTGCTGCTGCCGGAGCTGCCGTCGCCGCCGCCTTCGCCACAGCCGCCGGGCCGCCGCCGCCGCTGACGACGCCGCAGCAGCAGCATCCGAAGCCGGCGACGACCTGCAGCAACAGCAACAGCAAAGTGGTGACCAGCAAAAGACAGAAACCACAGTGGTGATAACGTCACCATCATCGTCCACCATAGAAACTCCAGGACGAGTTGAGGTCGCCGCTGCCATCCTGTCGTCGTCGACCGGATGCCAAGCGCCGTCGTCGTCGTGTTCCGTCACCGCAGACGCCGACCGGAAGTCGTTGTCGGCTTCGTCCGTCGTCCTGGGTGCCGGCGACCAAAATCTGCAACAACAACAGCCGCCGCACGCCGCATCGGGGGTCAAGCAGCAGCAGCAGCAACAACAACAACAACAGCAGTTGCACGACATCGAGGAGGAAGAGGACGACGATCAGCCGACGTCGTCAACAGACGGCGACCGCTCGCTGACCGTCCGCGAGACCACCGGCTGCCCGTCACCGACATCGTCATCTGGCGCCCCATCGGCCACGAACACGACCTGGCCAAGGGCTGCCACGACCACGGCGGCAGTGTCGTCATCGTCGGCGCCCGCCACCGACCGGAAGCGCAAGAAAAACCTGCGGCCCAAGAGTGTGACGAACACCGTTAGTTCAGACACGTCTGGCGCCGTCGGTTTGGGTGTCCAGGAACGCGCCGCCGGCACCACGCCATCGTCGGCCAACGACAACAACAACGACAACAGTCAAGCAGCAGCAGAAGCAGCAGAAGCAGCAGCAGTAGCAGCGGCTATAGCGGCAGCGGCAGCTGCAACCGCAGCCACCTCCACCACGGCGGTCGCGGCCAAAATGCAAGCGGAACAGGGCAGCATAGGAGATCTGCAAAAGTATCATAAGTTTCTCCGGAATCGCAGGCACACGCTAGCTAACGTCCGGTAAGTACGCACGAATTTCATTATTGTATCTCCAATCAAGTTATTACCCATAAAATTACGTGCAGCGCTGTGAGGGTTGTAATTTGTATGTGACTTCACTTAAAGTGACTACATTCTCCCACTAAACGATCATTTTTGGAAAATCCATCATAATTTTCTTTGTAGGCATGTCATTGAATGATTCTACTTTCTGGTATATCTAATATTGTACTGTGATAAACTTGTGGTATACCAATAGACCATAATATACTAGGACGGAGCATGGGTGTAATTAGTTAGGTCTTAACAGCTGCGCTGCTCGAGAAGACCCGTTGTACCACTCACATGCGCAGTAGATGATCTGTGTATAACTTAATATAATATGTATATATATTATATATCACTCTAACGAAAATTGCCAAAGACCACACTACCCGACCTCGCAGGCCTTATAATATGCTCTGTCACAAGTATATAAGGTCTATGGGATAATCGCGTATTAACCACAAACTGCAGCCAATCATAGCGATAAATTGGTTTTTGGAAATCACGGTTCACGTTATCGCGGCGGAATATGAAGTCGCCTTAACGTTTATTTTTTTTTTACTATGTCGGTGGGGAGTACTAAGGCTTTTTCGTGGCGCAGTCGAACAATTATCGATTAAATCGAAAATAAAACCATACCACGTTGGGCGATAATAACAGTTAAAGAATCAAAGAGTTTATTTCACTCGGTTGGAACTGTGTAGACGATTGAGCGCAGTGCGGAATGGGGCGTGCCGCCATCTTGTAATCGTTCGATTTTTAGCGTATAAATCATTCATTTTTTTTGCTACAAATTTTACGCCCCCTCCACCCACTTCAATAAAGCAAATAAGTTTCTAAATAGATACTTGTTTGGTTTTTTTGTTCCATTTTTATTTTTATAAAATAGATATAAGAATCGTGAAAATATTTTTAAAACATTATTAATTTACCGTTTTATAATCTAAAATTATACAAACTTATAACTACGCGTACCCGCACGTTTATGAAAATTATTTTGTGTAACTTTATTTTATTACACATTCATAACGATAGTGAACATAATATAAAACGCATAAATAATTAAATTTCTACTCGCTTTCAATTTCAAATTGAAATTTAAGTTTTCCAAAAGTATTATACAATTACGATATTCTCACAGATAATTATGCGTGATTAGCGACGTGTTCACTTCTGAAAGATACTTTCAACTTATAATAAATAGGTAGTTTTTGTTCATGAAATGTGCGAAAATTGAAACTATAAAAACTTAAGTGTCCATATAGCTGTTGTACGTATTGTAATTTGGAAATTATATGATATGGAATTCCTAATATGGTCGTACCAATCGGGTTTTTATGGTATAAAATGGCGATCGTGTCTTACAATGTAGCCTAAGTTTTTATTTCCAACTACACTCCACAGAAGTACCTAATAAACAAAAATACTTAAACATCGGCCTGCCATATTATATTAAATTAAAGCCAGTTTTTATTTCCAGCTTCACTCCATAGGAGTAGGTATCTACTACCTATACTGAACCATAATACTTAAACTTCGGACTCCTATTATGTTATTAAATTAATACACACGTCGTATGTCGTCGTTAAATAACAGCCAAGTTACTATTAGACTACCCATATATAGTACGAAATTCAACGATTTTAGCGGTAACACGCCCGCGGTATGCTGCAGTTTACCGCTTTTATTCCGCACACGTACCTATACATTATAATAATATAACAAATTTTCCGCGGCGAACTTTTGAACCGAGTAAATAGTTTTATAAATCATTTTCAGTGCTGCCGTCGCCATTACGCACCCACTCACACACCATCGTGTGCGCATAGCAAAGTCGTTCGTTTTGATTTAAAGAGACATATTGTTGCGCATAAAATAAGTGCCTCCATAAACTCCGTCAAACCATAAATTAATTTATGCCGTCGAATTCAATAGTTTTCGATGGGTTTCGAACGGGGCTAGGAAAATGACACGAAAATAATAATACCGTTCCGAACAGAATTTTGATTTAACATTTCAGATGTATTTCTGTAGGCACTCACTGAAACCCGACGTTGCCGAATTAATATTGCCGGCATAGGCTTTTACGCTGCACAACTAGACCTTAAGTCGATTAAATTTAATATGGGGGCATTACAACGATTTAAAAACTCAATGGTTTTAGCGTTTCAACACCTTTGGCGCTGTGTGTTCAATTCACGTGTATATATTATTCGTATGCATATAATATTAACATAGGTATAATATTGTAGGTATTCAACGTGAAAACACAACAAACCTTTTTTTATATTTTTTGAGCCAAATTTTAAGAACCGTAGGTAATTAAAATTTAAAACACGAAAAAACCTTTCGGTGAAAAAACACCACCCCTAAATCGTTGTGCCCGGGCGTGCTTGCTCACGTCATGTCAGCGCCTGTGTAGGTATATTTGTCTTTCCCTACACTATATCGTAAACTCGCACATATCCGGCCCGGGGATTTGGTTCAGTGCAAACTTGGGTGCACCGCTGGGCGGGTGGTGGGTTTGGGGAGAGGCGAATACAAAAGTTTCGATCGTTTTGCCTAATAGGTAATAACGATTTAATTTATATATATAGTATACTTATTACGCGTGTAGACCATGGCGTACACGTACTTATAAAATTACACGATGCATGAGTAGGTGTGTGAGTGTGTCTCTCTCTCTCTCTCTATCTGACTCTGTAGAATATATCTCTGTATCCATCTTCCTATCTCTTATCTCTCCGTTGACGCCTCCGAGGAAAAACTTATTGTTTTTGTTTCCACTACGTCGTCGTCGCCGGAAGATTTTATAACTGCAATAATACCTGGATGATATATACACGCGCCTTACCTTGTATGTAGTCAGCTATGCGTCTTTATTTGAAACCCACTAACACATTTTAATCTTAGCGTGATTTTTTTTTTTTTAATACATCATTAATCGTTTAATAGGTATATATGTTTGTGTGCCTATTTTTTACCACAGCGTTTATTGAGGCACTATCATGATCTGCTGCAGTATGATTTCGTTATATTCGGGCTAGTACTTATATTTCATATATATTTTAATATTTGTAGTATAAATCGAATTTTGCCGGAAAACGAATACGGTGACTACGGTCGATGGTGATTTTGGCAGATATCGAAAACCTTAGTTTATTTCGAACAATTTTGTAAAGCCGCGATTAGTGCGATAACTTGTAATTACGTATAGCCCGGTATAGGTACGCGTACTAGTCTTTTCCGCATAGTTACAGACCATACAGCTTTTAAGTGAGTCAATTTATGTCAATCACTTTTAGAAATATGTAGATAGGACGATGGTTTCTCAAAACAAAATAATCATTATGATTAGATTTAAATTTAATTTATAGCCTCCAACGCGTTGCCCGTCGCATATATACCGTTTTAGAGCACACAAAAGCTAAATTTTTACACGATAAGCCCGATACGAGTCAACTTGTTTCGTGGCTCGTTCGCAATCACATTGTGTGGTTTATCATATTATTATATATGCGTATAGAAATTTAGGTGTTTTTATCGAAATTTAGGGGTAGGTACAGCACAACATAATTTATCGTTTTATTATCAGAATGTGCGACGAGGATATACTGTTAATGATTTTTAAGTGGTTTGTGAGTGTTCAGTATTCGCTGCATCGAAACGATAAATCCATGTCCTGACGAAGACGAGGAAAGTCTGCGATTTAAATGACGTAGTATCTGCACGTACTGTGAGCAGGTTTTTCCGGCGATAAATACGCGTATACGCTTTATTATACAATATTATTATAGTGGCTGAACGATTGTCGAAACCGCATTTTCGAAATTGATTCAAACCTATATCGCGGGATATTATTATATAGCCGTACAAGAATACGTCATAGAATGTATAAACTTCTTATGTGCCACTTATAATGTCATTATTTAAGACGAGGAGACACGAGCGAAAAAAAATTGTGTCAAAAAATACGTGCCTTGGATGTGATCAAAATCTGTTTAAGCGATGAATTTTATTGAGGTATTGGCAGTGAAGTGTGGCAGTGAATTTTTTGTGTGCGTGAAGACATTTTTTCTGGAGAACAAACGACAATAATTACGCTAAACATAATTTATAATTTTGCTAATTGTTGTAATTTCAAAAAATAAAATAATAAATAACTGTAGAGACTATATCGATGTTTTTAATAAATGTTTATAAAAAATGCACTTCCAAGACACGATAATATTAAAAAAGGTGGGTAAGTGTATGTCTCTCTGCTGTACAGTAGGTTACAAGTAGGTCACTGTAATGGATGGTTTTTCTTGATGAAGGTAGATAAACTTATGGATAATCTTGTATTACATTTTCAAATCTTAGATTGAAAAAGAAAAACTTTTATGAATTCTCAACTCATAATAATTGGCAATTTTTGTGATTTTTCCGTATTTTGTCAAGATTTGAACTTTAAATGCTTATAAATAAAAACTGTGACTAAGGATTTTTAATTTTTTTCATCTGACTTTGAAACAATAACCTAGGAGCCTTCTATTAAATTTTCAAGCTTTTTTAACTAACAAATACAATTTTATTGATGTTTGTAGAAAAAAAAACTAAAAAAAGGTGGGTAAGTGGATGTCGCTCTGCTGTACAATAGGTTACAAGTGGGTCATTGCAATGGATGGTTTAAATTTGAATTCAATGATATAATATCATTGTATAATAAAAACGATTCTAAGCGAAAACGGTCAGTCAGCCTATGATATTACATAGCTCATTTTTTATTCGACTTGTGTATGATACAATTTGTGTTTGTGAGTAAAAAATCTCGATCATTTAACACTTGGTATTCTTTTAGACAATTTAATAAAATGTATATTAAATACATTATTAAAATTTTTAATTCTCACGATATCAATGAAAATCATGGAAATTTGGCCATTATTTTGCTACACATTCATCTTTTATAAGTGTTTGAATTTAAATTGTTTACGAATTTTGTTGAAATCGTGAACTATTTTGTAAACATAATATAGGCAGACGACCGTCTCCACTCGGAATTGTTCTTCATCGTAAGTAATGATTTATTGATGAATTCAAACGAAACACATATATTACAGTGGCATTACAATGACAAGGTGCACTTGTCTTGACATCTACAACTAACACTATAAAACACAGTGGTTACCTACTTGTACACTTATTACATTGCTATTATGTCTCATATTTATTTATGAGTTATAATTAAAACTTAAACTTAGTTATAAAGGGTACATAGTTAATGTTATTTATAACGTATAAATTACGAACATTTTATGTTTCTACACTATTCGTCATAATAATATTATATATATATATATTATATATATCTAGAAATATATACAACATCGATACGGTATAGAAAATAGAACGGTAGACTTTCTAATAATAAACGTAAATAAATTAAGGTCTTGAAAACACTGTTTATTTTATAAATACATCGCGCGTAGTATTATTTAAATTATGTGGTAATATCATAATATTTAAATATTATCATATGTTAAGTTTCGAGTGTGTACTGTGTAGCGTTGTATTAAAATAGTATTATGTTCTTGTCTTCAAAAAACGTTTAGGTTGGAGATTATTTTGAATTTGCATTAGTTATGTTGGTGACTATATATTATTATAATTAGCAGCTATTTTATCGATCAACATGATATTTCATAGATAATACTTATAAAAAACAAACCGGCTCAGTTGAATTTAAACATTAACTGTGTCAATAAAATCATCAGTACAGTTCATAATATGAAAAAACTACATCAATATATCTTGGTATGTTTAGTAAAGCTTTGAAGTCTGATCCATTGTTGGCACATTAAAATACGTCAATGCTTAGTTTTAAAATTGTTGTCGTACAATTGCTAGGTAACCCTAATAGTCGACGATTTGTTAAAAGAAAACTTAAAACAATATTGTAGACTGAAGATTATTAAGAGGACACTATAATACCCATGTAATTGTTGCCTTACACACGTATAGCATGGCGAATTGTCATTCAATAGTTTTAATAGCGACCTGTTAGTTTTGATATTAGAGTGAATTGGCCTATTATCAAAATGTTAGGCAAGAACATTATATGAGCTTAAGCGTCGGCGAATTTTTAATATTTTAATTTTCAAACGAACTATGATGATTTTTAATTTGTAATATTTCACATACCCATAATTCACTTAAAAATCAAAATATTGAAAATTTGTCGAAGCTTCAGTACAGATAATGTTCTTACCTAAAAATGTTATAATATGTCAATTCACTCTAATATCGAAACTAACAGCACACTATTGAAACTAACGAATGACAATTTGCCATGTCGTACGTGTGTAAGACGGAGACAACCAATACATGCGGGTAGCGTCCTCTTAAGGTTACATTTATGCTATGTAGACAACTCAATTACTATACCACATCTCGTGTATCAGTGTAACCATTCGTGACCACAATAGCTATAACAATTGAAATATAATGTAATATTTTAATCCCATGTAATACTACCCTTTCATTAACTTTTTTTGATTACTGTTTCTCGCGTAAGACCTTACGCGACGTCTAACGACCGAATTATTTATACGATCGAAAATTACATCCAAAGTACTATATAGTTTATAATTTCCATGTGATCGAGCTAGGTAGTATATAGGGTAATCGAAAAAAGTATTAACTGTGCTATAAATTATATCGGAGATTGTTTTTTTTTTGTCTTATGTCGACGGACAATTCGGGCTCGGGTTCATATTATACAATATATTGTTTACCTGGTATCGTGAGCCAATTCAAATGCTTCACGGCTCGAAAAGGCAGCCAATCGACGGAGGATACGTGACTTTACAGTGAGGTTTCGATAAAAATGTATCACGTTACGTATTATCACTAACCCTATAATACGACAAGGACCGACATTTTATTATATTGTATTATGCCATAATATTATCTAAGGTATACCATGTACGTAGGTATATATATATATATATATATTTTTAACGGGAGAGGATGGGTTTGAAATATTTCAGTAAATGTTCTGAATAATTTGATCATTACGATGCTACCCGTGAATATAACACAAGATATTTACATAATAATAATATTTACTTATTAGATTAGGAGCGTGTCTAACACGAGCTTTTCACCCCCAAGAATTATTATTTAACACCCATAATATTATAATCGAGATAGCACATCATTATGTTAACTCGATTTAAGCGTCGATTAATCGACAATATATAATATTATTATAGTAATACCATCGATATAGTAATAATATAGTTGTCGTAAGCAGTTGAAGTGACCGACATCGGCTTCCTCACAGCTGGCACCAACCGCATGGGCAGTCGTTCGGAAAAATTCAATTTTCCCATATCAAAGAGTGCAGTACTATGAAACGCGTATATGGATTACAATCGGTGAGTACAGGGGACTCGTTTTCGTCGTCCTCGTCGTCGTCGTCGACGTCATGATAATGGGTGAATGGGTGCAGAGGGTGGTCGTTGGTGGTAGGATATAATATACAACACGTCAGCACTGATCGAGCATCTGCATGCAATCTATATACACCTACCTAAGTATAGACGATAAATCGTTAGTGAGGGCGGATAGAACATCGTGCGAATATATTGTGTGCGCGACTATACGCGAGCTCCATGCGACGGATCGTCGTGGTGAGTAGTGGTGGGAGTTGTCGTGGGGGGGAGGGGGGTGAAAGTGAAACGGAAACCCGCGTCCGAGATAAATGAAAACGTGCCACTCGACGGAAAAAAAATCGCCCGAAATACGCGTTAGGGGTGGGGTGGGGAGGAGGAGGGGCCATGTGTCAGGTCAAATACGTACACACACGCACACGAGCGCTTGTATATTATATGTAAATCGTATTATGTAAAGCGCCGCGAGAAGGGGTTTTTCGGGGTGATGTGCGGCGAGTACATATTATATAGATGTAGAAATAATAGGCTCCGGTGCACTATAATATGAGCGGGCTGCGGGAACGATGCGACGTTCTTAATTTATCATGTTTTCGTGGTTTGGCCGGCGCTGGATTCGCTGTCAAGCCGCTCGTGTACATATATATAGTATATACGTATAGGTATACGCAATGTAAACGTACAGTACCGACTCGTATACATACATATATATATATATACATGTTTATATACGTGATATATAATATATATTATGTATAAAGTTCGAAATATTATATACCAAACCCTTTTCTCCGCCATGTACATACCGGGCCGAGGCACGATAACAATGGCCAGGCTCCCGGCTTTTAGTCGAAACGACCAGGATTACATTATTATGTAGTTAGTTATATATTACATTATGACCGCCTGCCCGGCAAAAATCCTCGCTGAATGCAAATCTGTGCACCGCCAATTCGTCGCCAATCAAAAGTCACGAGTATAATATCATATCGACAACAATATAATGTCGTAATAATAATATTATAACTTCTGGATGTATATAGTATTAGTAATATTAGGCCGCATAATATTGTATTATACCTATGACCAAAATATGACCTGCTATGTTGTAGGGCGAGTGCCTTTACGTTAGAAAAATATATTATCTTCGACATATTCATAGACATAATTATATTAAAACCATGTGCAGCGGGATTTATTAATCATTTAAATGGCTAAATTGTTTTCACGAAATTGTTTTCTAAAACCGTTGATGTATAATGCATAAATACTATGAAATAAAACAAACGGTATGTATAAGTACCTATAATCAGTTATTAATAAACATAATAAGTATATTAAATAGCAGATTTGTAGTAGTAGTAGTCGATGGACAGCATCATTTGTGCACTACATTTTTAACACTTTAAACCTCGTGGTCATCTATGCTTATAAATTAAATTAAATTTTTTAATATTTGTAGACTGCTTCTGCACATTATAAAACTAAAATCATAAATGTTCATAAGCAAAAAAACTACCAATTAAAAATTAGATTTTACTTAAAACGTGCAGTGTTAATACGACGTGTTACAAATATAGATGTTCATTTCAAACTACCTACCTAGCTATTATATCTATAACAACCCATTTTTTCTTCAAAAATACATCAACTGAATAACTTGCGAAAATTTGTGTTGTCGTAGATCATCATCGTACTTAATATTGTTATCCTAAATATACATTTCTTAAATAATGGAATAATATAATATAATACATGAAATGGGTTTTTGAGCGTGGAGTGCCTTAACAGAAAACGGATTTACAAAAGACCCAGCAACTGAACACTACCTTGGGATCTGTACGTATTAGTACTATAATACCATTATGAATAGGTACTAAAATATATAAAACGCGATACGTGCGTTTATACCTAGGTAATACTCGAATTAAAATGAAGCATATACGTACATACTGTTGTGCATACATAATAATATTGTTATTGCATTGTACGTTCATGATCAGCAGACAGGGACCACAAAGCAATAATTATATCATAAATATCGAAGTAATATTTTGGATCTTAGATGAATTAATTCGTTCTATTTACGTAATGGAAACGTTAGTCACGTATTTTCAACTAGATTTGGGGAACAAGCTACCTCCTAATAATTAATAATTTAAAATTTGAAATTACTTTACTACAATAAATATGGGTTCGTGCGAACTCAAATCGATCTACTTGTATAAATAAGTTAACCTTGATAATTTATGAATCAATGGTGGGTGTTACATATCATGAAAACAATATAATATTTCAACTAATCGTTTCACTGTCAAAATATCGTGGAATACAAAAAAAAAATTAAAAAGACTAGATTTCAAGCCGGGGTTCCGCATCCAGTAAAAAAATATTTTAACGGAAGTGTTTTATGGAATTATTAATATAAAATTAAGTACACTCGACGCATATATTACGTAAAAAAAAAATCAAAAATCATTCGACTCGGGAAAATCAGGACAAGCACGCGACAGCTAATAAAATCGGAATTAATAATAATATAATATTAAATATTTATGGAATAATATGTAAGCGTTGTGCATGTATGTACAGGATGCACCAGGCAGCGAGCGAGGTAAATCGGAGTGGTTTATATACAAGTCGTTGCAAATTAGATAATATCAAGCGGATTTCAGACCGAATTTGATTACGGAAAATTATAATATTTGATTCGGAAAACGGTTTGTGCTGCGGTGCACACACAAATACAATTATTATTATTAAAGCGCGTCGGACGGAGTTGTGCCTAATTGTGTATTATGTGTGGAGGTCTCGTCCTGAGGGTGGGAAATTAATTTAAAGCCGCCGACTAAAAAATATTTTAAGACCTTTTATCATTTAAAAAATATAATTATTATTGTTTAAGCGGGCATGGAAAATCGACTGCAGTGGCGTTCGTCTGATATTATTTAATTATTATCGTCGCGGGACAGGTGCGCGTGATTCGACGACAATTTATTATATTAATTTTCGATTTCATCTCAGAATCATGTTTTTTGTCTTTGAGCGATGACTTCGCGTGTACCTCCTAAGTAACCATCGATAAAATATAAAATTATAACATAGAAACTTTTTTTTTTATTTTTTGGTCATCTGTCGATTATTGACGTTAATAATATGATTATTATTTGCTGCAACAGACGATTATAACGTCATGACAGATACCGTAAAACAAAGATATTATGACATCGGTGTAGCTAAATTACCTATTCAGGACGCCGTGTTAAAATAATTGTGTTATTGTCTTATTTAAATGCAAAAAATAAACACGGGAACGTTTTATTTACATATTTTCTTTTGATTATAAATAATAATAATTTGTTGACCACGCCACCAAATCGTGAAAGTTTTACTGCAACACCGATCGCACGTCGGAGATACCGACCACCTCCATAACTCGACAAAGATTCCACAACCACACGCCATCGCTATCGTTATTATTAATTATAATAATAATATTATTATACCCAACTTTCCCCTAAGTTGTTGTTCAATGCACGGTGATCGACTGACGCCCCGTCGTGTCTGTTCCACTGTCGAATTATAGGACCATTTATTTCCGGCCTATATCTTATAAATACTTAAGCATTCGTTTACCATCCACGGATACAACTGCGGTCCCCAATATTCTCTAATCGAGTAACTTTACACCAAAATGGCAAGGTCGCCGGTCAGGGTCTTTCCTGTCAATGCCCTTGGGGCATAAGATGACACCATGGAGAACAACCAATGACCGACGTATGTCCATAGTTACTTTATAAACTACTTTATGGTAACTTTATATTATTATGTTGAAAATGTTCTTATTTCAGAAGAATATTCAAATGAAACAAACAGTCACGACACGTTATTTACTGCCCCGTTGTCTTCATTATTAAAAATGATTACAATAAATAAACGTACATTATTTTCCGCCTTGTTTGTTTTTATTATTATTATTTTGTTTTGTTTCCTATATGTTCCGATCCTGAGTTATAACAAAAATCCACAACGCTCCAACCTTTTCATTCTGGGCTCGTGGTCTGGCTAAAATACAACAGACCAAAATATTACCTTCGATCCTGACCGTAGATTTTCGCGAATTATAAAATTGTCACAATATGTTCGAGTCTTTGGATTTTGATTAAGGAAATTCGATCAGACAAATAATCGCAGAAAATATATCCAAAAGTGAATAATATTAATTATAAATTGCATAATATCAGCTGTTTCTAGAACACAAGCCATGATGATAAAAAAAAAACAACAATAATACGCAAACAGCGGTACTCGATGGTAAATTTATGATTTCGAGGCCATATGTATCCACATGTACGAACGAAAATAAACCCTTATTGCATTTCGATGTGGACAGGCGCAGATATACCGGTATATTAAAAAAAAAAAAAAACTGTAGATTTTTTAATGAGGCTGAAAAGGAAAAAAGCTCTCGCGAATTGCAATTTTACGGGCGTATACAAAAAGACCGTCATCGGAGTATCGCGTGTTCAACGATCCGTTATCAGACATCTTCATCGTTTCCGGGGCAACCACGGCGGATATAATAATATATATAAATTTATGTGCGTACACTCCGCGCCATCTAAATATTATTATACATGGCCAGAGATCTTCAGAGCGCATGGAATCGACGACGACGAATAACATATAATATAATAATAATCATCATCGATCACGCGACTGCAATCATATACATATATTTTTCAAAATATTACACTTTTTATTTACATATTGTCACGTGGTATACACACAATACCCATAATAGTATTTTATTATTATTATATATAAATACTATACACGACGTATAATAATATATTTTATATTATGCATACATTATAATAAACGGATAAGTCCGCCGCCGCGCGAGAGTGAAAAGACGATTATTCTATGACGGCGTACCGCGTAATTGAAAATCGAAATAGAAAAGAAAATACGATATCTCGGGCCGAGAAGTGTTGCAGGTGTGCCCTAATCCGAATACGTGTTGAAATATACCTCGGTATCATATATATATATATATATGCCATGGTATTATATGTACATATGGCGTCGTCTCGGCGTTAAATCATTATTCGTAATTGCGTATTATGTGAAACGGTTTGCTCCGAAATTTCCGTTTTATCATTTCGCGGCGACTGTTATGATAATATTATATACAGCTGCTGCTGCTGCTGCTACTGCAGTCTTATTAAAACGGCCTCCTCCTACGCCGCCTTAATCTGGCACTGGTATGAATTGTGGAGATAACTACGGTGTGTGCTCGTATATTATCATATTAATGTTTATATATACATTATTATATTATAATACTATATGACTATACAACGGTCGACTCACGAGAAACGGTCTACAGCACGCATATTATACTATGCGAACGAAATTATTATTAAATTATTATGTAGGTCAAGCATTATACGCGTGTGCGAATCGAAAAAAAAAACGAAAAACCGTAACGGCAATTATATTGTAATATAAAGCACAGTCGTCGAGTACCATCGATGAACGTACTATGCACATATAATAATCTATGTGCCATATGTTGTAACAGAAGATTCAAGTTCGAATATATTCGGTTGATATTATAATAATTTTGATCATCATAACAACCACGAATACTTCAAATTTTATAAATTAATTTTCAAAAATCTGAATACTAGTCTATGGTAAGTCCTAGCAAACTATATGAACGCCGCTCGCATTATCGGAATTCGTTCAAGACGAAATCGAGTTTTGCACTGAAACATTACCAGCGGACAAATATTTATGTTGAACTAACGACGACGACGCCAATTTTGTATATACTCACTCGACTACTCGAGTGTGGGGTTTTTATGGTAATTTAAGTGCACCACCGTCCAAATATAACGACGACCGAGATCGGCGGCGGAAGCGGTTCACTAAATATCGAACTTTAACGCATTTACCGGGTTGAATTAATCATACGTTTAGTTGTTTACGGTGTGCTGGTGCCGACCGTGATCCTTCGATCATCAGCTTTACGGTACCTCTATAGTGGTATAATAATATTGTTAGTTAGTGTGTTTCTCTGCTTTGTCAAAGCTGCCTGTAATGTGCAACAGTATTATCCATAATACAAACTCCACGGCTAAAACATCAAACAGGTTCGACTAATACATGAGTCACAATGTCACATAATCTTATCTGCGCAGTCGTGGACAATGTATTGTTCTCGTTTTGTTTCGTTTCTAGAACATTGATATACGCCTGTATAGGATTTAATAATATTTTTCAACTGTATATTGTTGTTTTGATTTAAAAGTCATCCACACCATGTAATATAATATTATAACTGTAGAAATTATTCGTTCCGACGAGTTTCCTTAGGTCCAAATACCTTGGTCTCGAACCGTTTCCAGGATAGTATTACCACAATTTTTACAAAATTATATTTAAAAAAAAAAATCAAATTATTTTGAACACAAATACATCGATTACTTTTATGAATTGCGACTTTTTGATTCCTAAAATATTTTTGATGAAAACACATAAATACGACCGACAATTTAAATTCTCTACGATATATAGGATTTACGTCAGCTTTTTATCATTCGTTGAAATGATCTCCATTTATTTGTAGTTGCTTCAAAAATATGTTCAGAGATGAGAATATTGTCAAATAATATAAAATTAACCACTGTAACTGTATTTATAAAGGATTGTATTATATTGTCATTAAATTGAAACGAACGAAAAACGATAGATATATGGATTCATTTTATGCCCGGTATAGTCGGGTAACACAGATATAGTACCAGGTATTAATAATATACGCTGTTTATATAATATTGTATATTATATTATTATAATAATATGCACAGTTGATATTTTGCATATTATATTATTATAATAATGTGCACAGTTGATATTTTGTGTATTATATTATTATTGTACCAAAACTTAAACGGGTTTTATATTGCTAGGTTTTAATTAATTTTCATTTTCGTATTTCAAAGGTTTCGCGTGCATCTACAGTATAACGTTACAAACGGTGTGTAATAATTAAACCACTTTTTTTCTAAAAAAAGAATTTTGTATAACAATAATTATAAAGAGTACAGAATCCCAGTATACAATCTTTTAATTTATTTTTATCTTTTCTTCGACGATGAGAAGCTTTTGAAGTGAACATTTTCGTTGCTGTATTATAATATGCTATATCCATACAGTATATATAACAATAGATTTCCAAAAAAATAAACTTAAATTTCGGTCTTAAAAACACGATTTATTTTATAGATCCATCGTTGTATTATCTTAATGATGTGCTAATAACATAATATTTTGTTAGGTTTCTAGTGTTTAGTGTTTTATTAAAATATTATTATCTTATTATATTAAACCTATAAGTAGGAGATTAATTTAAGTTTGAATTTGTGAGGTACGTAGATTGCATATTTAGTATATTATTTATCGATCTACGGATTTCAATTTTCAGAGATAATATTGATAAAATAAAAAGGACGGCGAGTTGGTACCGCTCTGCATTACAATAGGAATGGCACTGAAATATATGTGTTAAATTTTAACTCAATGATATGAAAAATCATTGTAAGTATACGAAAAACGATTCCGATTAGGCTGATACATTATTATAGCGCATCATAATGCATTTAATGTGTTTGGTCATGAAACGTAGGTATAAGTCGACATATTCATTCACATATTAACATATTAACATATTCATATTATTATGCCAGCATAATAATAATACAATATAATATACGGCTATTAATTATTAATATATTCAATTATAGTTTACCGCGTGTTGTAGTGCGAGTAATAATAAAACAACGGTAACACGATAACTGTGTTAACGGGCCTCGTAGAATATAATAATATACACCTCGCAACCGAAATTATCGATGCTTTATTAAAAAAAAAAAACGTATTATTCTCTGCGGATAAAAACCAAAGGATATCATGTTCAACACAGAGATCCGGCTGAATATTCGTGGTTTGGAAAATTATTTTGCGAGAATTTCAAGTTGGGATGAGAAACGGGAACGAGCAGACGATAGGGCGGACGAGGCGTATTAATAGTGTTTTCTTTTTGTTCTGTTGTATTCTTTCTTGCGCGAGTTTTTGGTACGATAGTAATAATATTATAACAACGCTGTTCGCGAGACCCTCGTGGAAATTATTTGGCTTTCCAGTAAGCCGCCTTTTCTTGGTCGGGTAAATATTATGAACGCGCAGAGCGAATATTGTTATAATAATATGCACAACTTAAACGAAGTTATATTATCGTAATTTTTTTTTTGTTCGTTTTTTCGATGAAATCGATGTGACAATATCAGTTGTATTCGATGTGGTCGTCGTCGCATGACGAAATTCTACCGGCGTTGTTTAAAATTCTGTGCATTTTTTTCTTCGACAAAAACATGTAGTACCTACCTACACACAGAAGAAAATAATTCATGAACGTATAACATATTATTACAAAGGTTATTTCATTACACGCGGTAGCTCATATATTATTATTATACATTTTTTAGGGTCGTGAATATTGTGTATATTTACTGTACAATGAGCTATAGATACTTTTCATTCGGTTAGTCGTAGGAATGTAGGTATATTATTTTATATTAAAAGATAAAAAGTACATCGATTTCGTCTCATTTAACTAAACATTTTATTTTCTTTAAATTCCTCCGCGTACCAGAATATACCTACGCGAACTGTTTATTTACTATTTTGTAAGAAATATTATAAAGATTTTGTTAAATTAATCTTTAAAACTGAAATAAGACCACTTTTACTAAATAATTACAAACTATACTTATATACACATGTTATACGGTAAGATGATTATCATATTAAAAGTATCATTTTATTTATTTTAATTATTACAAGTTATAATTTAGTATGAAAAAACGTATAAACTACAAAATGTCGATTTGCAAGAACACTTGTTTGTCTTGTATTTAGATTTACACTGACATCGGCTATGATAAGGGCCACATTGCCCGAAAAATATTTTCTATTCGCTGTAAGTGCATAGTAAAAATATAAAATGTTATACAACCCATTTTCAGTTAGCCAAATGCATATTATAATATTGTAACGTGTAATTTGAGTCATACTATAACATAATGGGCCTAACTATATATTTATATGGTTTGAACTTATTTTCTTGTACCAGAGATTTACATATTAAAATCCAATAAACTTCATAAAATAATATAGCAAATAAAACATACGAGGTTACAGTTGCTATTGGTATAATATATTGTAACTTTATTTGATTTAAAAATTGTAAAAAAATCATGGTACTTAACCTTACATATTATTATACAAGGCAAAATAAACACTTATATAATAACTGCGCTATATTATAACTATACTCAATGATAAAAGTTAATACCTATACAATAGTTATACGTAGGTAGTAAAAAAACGGATACTAACATTTATAATTACATCCTTATTGTTTCGTATATAAATACATAGTCGGGAACTTTTATCACCGTTCGAGTTTTTGATCGTAATCAATATGGCAATACAAATTATATAGTGATAAAATTCATTAACTAACTATAGGAGTGTTGATAATTTTTAGGCAATGATATAATTTTGTTCACTTACTATTTCTAAAGGAATAATCCTTATCGTTTTGAATTGTCAACATTTCCGTAATTCCGTTGACACAAATATATTAGATTATTATATAACTAGGTGGTCCATTTAACGTAAGTTACTCATTAATTCAAAAACAATTAGGTTTTTAAAAATATTTTTCTTACATAATTTTAAGTCATTAAAAAAACAAAATATTTCCAAAAAAATTATATTTTTTACTATTTTTCAACACGATATTTAATTTTTTTTTTGAATTTGTTAATGATGACAACATGCATTTTTAATCCTTTATTCTAAAGCAGAATATTTTGTGGAGCACTTCAATGCATACAAATTGGATTTTGGACGAGTAGTTTATAACTTATAACGTATTAGTATTTTAAGTTTAGTTGAGTGGTGTGAAGTGGTAAGGAGTACCCTGCAAAATGTTGGTCCACTACTCCACTCGTCTAAACTTAAAATATTTATAACAATTAATAAACTGTTCGTCCAAATTTTGATTTTTATAAATCAAAATACATTGAACAATATTTCGTTTCAGCATATGGAATCAAATAATATTAATGTTGTTCTTCAAAAAGAGTAAAAACTAAAAAAAACTATAACAATAAAAATAGTAAAAAATGTAGTCTTCTGAAATAATGAGTGTGTTACTTTGAATGGATCATGCCATATCAAAAAGTATTATTAGGAATACATACAAATCAAACGTCTATAATTTAGTTATAATATTATGATTAAGTCTAAATAATAATTTTTTTCTTCTGATATCCTCATATCATACATAGTTAATCATTAAACATTCAATGTTCGAGTTCTTGTGTTAACGGTGTTTTTGAATTCGTTGGATAGATAAATTCCCAGCATTATAGTATCTTCTGTGATGACAGAGTCAGTATTGGTGTAATCAGTATTCGACGATTTTCTTTAGTGTTTTTTTTACTGCCTGTCCTGTGTTAAAGTAGCTAAATAAATACTGGTGGAATTAATGCTTTATACTCGGACTATAATATATATACGTATATTCCCACTTTATAAGGTTGGAGTTTTTTTCTTATAATTTTACCGAACCTCGTTGCATGTTAGCTACAATATTATATGCCATAGAGGCACATTCGCGATTTGGCACGATTTTTCAATGTTTTTATGGCATTTGCTATAAATTATTTTAAATAATATAGAAAGATCCTATGACGTTTTCGAAGATTATTTTATAAAGTTGATATTTTTTTAAGAGATTTCTGTACTTAAATGCGGGTGTTATTCGAAGTTTATTTTCATTATCTCCGAATAACACCATCGACTAAAATGAAATTATTGATTTTAGTTGAAATCATCACTCTTCACTGCATAATATTTTAATAATATTATATTATGTAATACGCAAACGTCTCAAAAATATATTAGTATAGGTTATATATATTATTATCCAATGTGGAGAATATCATGTTGTAAACGAATAATTGTTAGTTATTATTAATAATTACCGTATAGTTACGTAATTGTTTGTATATAATATAATATTATTATATTTTAAAATTGGGAGTTTGAAATAGTCAACAAAAAAATTGTAAGTAATTTATTTGGCAGACGGTGATACGACGACTGTGCGAAATAATAGTGGTTCAAAGTCGCCAACGAAATAATAATATATATTATATAATAACTACGAGTCACGAAATATATACGAATATAAGCTATATACAAGTATACAACGTATAAAAATAATAATAATATCGCGCGGTTATAGAATGTTTTTGGCGAGGATCGATGATGTCGGAGCCAAATCTCGCATTTTGGCTTTTCAGATTTTAGTATTTTACCTATTATCAAGGCCGGACATTAACAAGCTAAAATATTTTGACCGTAGTGTTGCAAAAAGATTTTTTTTTTTATCAACTTGTATGCAACCTAACGACTCAATTTTGTTGTAAAATACCGAGCTAAGAGAGCATAATATAAATTAATTAATGTCGAGAAAAATATTATTTATAAGCAAACGTCACAATAAGTTCATAAAATCGGATTTTATTCATTTGTTTAAACCACTATTAATATACTTACGTTGGTTTAAACTTATTATTTATTTGGTCTAACCTAACCTAACGTTATAAGTATTACGACATGATTAATGTCAATCTTCATACCTTTATCTCCTTACTGTAGGTACTTTTAATGGTTATGTTAACTTTCGATAATATGTTTTATAACTTAAAATAATACTCTGAGGTACTATTATATGTACATATTTATAATTGTTAAGTATCAGCGTTTGTTTTTAGGTCTGATTATTTTAATTATTACATTGGAAATATACAAGGCCTCTAACAACAGTTATGTCCCGTTTTCTTGATCGATATTTTGCCTATTATATCAAAGATATTACAATTGCTATATTCCACCTAAATCCTATATGGGTAGATGATATAAGTAAACGTGCGTCATTGTACGAGTTGCGCTAATCAGACCGACCAATGTAACACGAATGTATAGTGTTATTATATTGTATAGTTATTAATTGTGTATGAACTAATAATTTAGTTCATGTTTTAAATAACACAATTCGTACCTATAATATTATGATTTAATAGCATAAACATAATATTACTATAACAACAACTATAATGCGTCGTATTGAACTTTTATGGATTACATTAATACGTGGCGTGTGTACAGGGTGATTATTTTACCGTAAACCAGGATATCTTTGGATATTTCAAAAAATTGAGTTGTATAAAAGTATGTAAATAACAACGAATGGGGAACTGGGGTGTATCATTTATATGAGCTTGAGCCCATACGCCTTTGATACGCCTCATTATGATAATCAGCATGACGTGTCTCTTTGCCGGTTTATTCGAGAACTTTTGGAGTAGGTTTTCAGATAGAACTTGTTATATTGGTAGGGATATTTGGTAGGTATATTGTATAAGACAGGTATCGATGATGTTTGAACTTTGAGTTTGCGGATGTCGGGCAAAGACTTTCTAAGCTTTTTCCGGTCGATTTTTCGATAGAATATTATATGGTGTTCGTTATGGAGCTTGCTGTCGGTTTTAATTCATGTAAACGATTCGACGAAGACAGATTGATAAGATTAATGTCTGATGGTTTAGAGATGGCCGGTGTCCCTATAATTGATTTCATATAGGGTTGTAAATATAGACCATAGACTAGATTTTATCGCAGGTCCGATAATGGATTTATATAGGTATTTACAGAGGTCCAAATATATGGAAGTAATGGTTTCGAGAGTTTAATCCGCAATCTAATATTTTTTTTTTTTTACTCATGAAATTTATCATTATAATATAACAATTAATACTTAACCTATGTAACAAAATAATGAAAAATACCCTTATACGATATTATATTATATTAGTTTTAAATTTAATCAGCTATAAGTTTCGTTTTTACTAAAATATTATACTCAACACACGCCTATTTAGTTTTGGTATGAGATTTACACTAACTCTGTATGTGAATCTTTGCGTGTCACAGTGTCGGATTAGAATTTAAAACTTATCAAATCGAAACTATACTTGTCTGAAACATAAATCGAATATTGTGTTATATAGAAATGGATATGTAGGTATATACACATATTTTTAATGTAACCAGCTACTGATGGTTGAAATGTATGTGGTTAGATTTTTTTGACGGGCCACTAAGTTATCTTACAAACTGGAAACTGGACGTATTAATTCAAAAAGTTATACTTATTGAACACGAATAAAAAGAGGAAAAATGACACACAATGTAATAGTGTAAAACGCCAGGTCTAAAGGTGGAAAATATTGAGTATACCATACCACCGTAAATTTATACAGTTTGCGGAAGTTTTTCGATTTTCTCAGAAAATAATGGGAGTTTTGTAATTTTGACATAAACTTGGAGTACAATCTCCGTCCAATTTCGTGCGCCTGCAGAAAACGCGCTGAGCGAATATTGCTAGGAACATATTTATTACTCGAAAAAGTAAAAAAATAAATAAATAAAACGTTCTCAGACACGTAAAAAAAACATACTTCACATATACGTATCCCTGCACACACGTGGATGTAAAATAATCGTTAAACTGATTACTCGTTGGGAGGTGTTCAGAATCCATAAATGTAGTGTACATAGTAGTATATTTCTCAGGGATCGATCTGAAACGAACTTTATTTGTAATTCATGTATTTTTATGCCTCAGTTGCGCAACCTTTGTGTGTGTGTGTGTGTTTGTGTAAGTCAGTTATGTTATAATATGTATATTATGCACGTCTGTATGTACCTACGCTCTGCGATTTGAAAATTACAATTCCTCGACGTCTTGTATGGAAGTTTAATATTTCTCCACTGTTGCGATTTAAGACCGAGCACGACTCGATTATTTTTTTACGACACGCACACTTTTACTATAGACACTCTTTGATATAAAAAAAAAATAGCTCAACGGTATAGGTACCTACTCTTCTGTAGTATATTGTGTGTGTGGTATAACACACTCTTCTGTTATTATTATATAGTCTCGATGGAACGTTTAATAATATGATATTCTGGTAAAGTACCTATACGCGAAGTTGCGCGTCTTTCGATTTTCATAATACAACTGCGCACGTTTTATCGAGACAATAGAACATAGTACTATTGTACATTAAAGGTAATATATTATTATAATATGATGTACGGTTGCGAGTAAAAATCGTTGCTATGTTTCCACATTATGTGTAACGATATAAACTATATCTACGATTTAAAATCAAAGGCCTAAAATGGATAACCCTTGTAAGTATGAAAACTTACATTATTATCGACTGATTTTCATCAAATTTGCATAACATATATATTTAGCAAGATGCATAACAGAGTGGTACAAGGTAGTTTATAATTCTTACTTTTTACTTTTCAGCAGATAAATTTTGAATTTAGTTGTTTTAAAAATGTGTGTTAAAAATCAGAACAGTTTACATCCGACGGAGTTAAAGTAAACCGTTTCAGTTATACAGCTATATTGAATCAATTTGTCTTTTCTTTTATTGACCAAACGATATTTAGAATTATTTGTTTTGTTTTTTCGAAGCCACTATGACAAATTATATTATTATTGCGATAGTATTATTAGGTAACTTTACTTAACTACTCACCTGTG
This sequence comes from Metopolophium dirhodum, assembly GCF_019925205.1. Classification (NCBI taxonomy): domain Eukaryota; kingdom Metazoa; phylum Arthropoda; class Insecta; order Hemiptera; family Aphididae; genus Metopolophium; species Metopolophium dirhodum. The sequence continues at coordinate 12,563,395 of NC_083568.1, forward strand.
ATGAGTGCATGTGGCGTATATGTAAGCGATTTGACATTACGATAAAAGATACTTATCTTAACTTCTAAATTTTCGAGTTATTAAATTTGGCCACGTTGAATGGAAAATCATAAGTGTTTCCACGCGCAAACCTACCCATATGCCTACTCCGCGTGTTACCTACTGACTGGTTCACGATAAAGTGATCACCCTGTACGCCCATATCGAACGAAACGTTTAAAATATGTATCGAAAATATATGCCTGTGGCATCCCACAGTAACGCTATTTAATATTAATCACATTATAGAGGATTCCCAGGCGGCGGTATAGCGCGGAAAAACAATAGTCGGTTATTATTATTTTTACCGTTTTCATAATATTTTGCCTATTGTTCGGCCATTATACGCTCGTTCAAAAAGTAATATTAATGATTCCCAGTAGTATTGCGTTGCGATTAATTAATAGCTCTTCTCTGCAGCCAGCCCGTGGCCATTTTATAAAAACGAATTTGATAAATAAACCACGCGTGGCTGGTCTAGTGCTGCTGCAGTGTATCATTTTATTATTTTTTTTTTTCATCAATAAATCTCACTATTTCATACACTCGAAGAAATATATGACCATACGTCATATTATAATCATATAGAAAATACGCGTCTGCGAGTTATTTTTATTTAGCCGCTCGTTCTATTATAATATTATGATCTGAAAAAAATTACAACATTTAAAATAATGGCGTACTGTACATATAGGCGACTGTATATGCTTTGTCCGGATCCCCCCACTCGGCAACTCGTCGTCGTTCAACCACCGCCCATTTGTATCGTATAATAATTATTCTTTTCGGATAAAAAAAATAAATTGAAAATTATGAATGGCCCACTATCAATAATTTGGATTTAATGTCCGCGAGCAATAACGTTGACTGTGAAAAAAAAAATATACAATTATCCGACCAAAAGCTTACCACGTTTTTTTTTTTTGTCAAACGCTCTCCTGCTGAAGCTGCAGTCGAGTGCGGTTATTAAGTTTGCATCACAGTGTATTTACGCAATTATTATAATTCTAAAAACCATAAGTACACAACAGTTTGAAATTTCATACCAATAACTAAATATGAAACGCGAAATGGATTCCATACAGAGCCCTTTTCATTTCGCAAAACGCTTTAGGTAAACAAGAAGTATATACAGACTGACTTTGCGGGTTTTTCATCAAAGACCTACGAATTATAATGCCATTTTACTATAATATTATACTAAAATAATGAAAAAATAAAATACACATACACTTACGTAGATGTATATTTTAATCTTAACCGGCGCGGCGTGTGTTTGGAATGCTGAACATTATATTACCATTAGTAAATGTGAAATATCGTGTGTTCGAGTTTGGCATGGTTTTAAAGTACCCCCTTCCCTCTCACCCAAATAAACTTCCTCACCGATTGAATCGGAAGTAATATTCGGTGTCACGCGTAATAGTTCGTTCTGCGCTACGTCAATCGTCGACATATTAACGTAATATAACATTCTTATACAGTTATTCGCGTTTTTTAAATACAAATTGTTTGCTTTTTATAATCACTCGTCGATATATCGAGTGTTACGCATTACGCATAATATGCATTAACCCACTTTAAACTCGAAATAATTATATTCTCTTGCCATTATTGTACGAAGGTACATGTTAGTGATAGCATGTGTTAGGTATGTCGTGGTAGACGAAAAAATTATAATATAAATGCTCAACGGATACCTTATATATTATATAGATAAACGTAGAATAAAATAAAATAAAGACAAACATTTAAACATAACATAACATGAGAGGTAGGTACTGTATATTATATTATGGTACCTTTTTTTTTTTAATTAAGTTAAGGCTTCAACATCTGAGATTAGCTTGGGTCATTTGGTAGGTTTTTTTTACTGTGGTGGAGGGTACAGCCGGTTTAGAACACGTATATGTGTGGCAAACATTTGCGACTAAAAACCCGTGTGGTCACCCATCCGAGAACTAGTGGTACCGGCTAGAGCTGGTACTCAGAGCACATCAGTGATTGAAGTCAGAAACCACGACATAACCAAGCCACTCATAGTATTCATAGCATGGCATAAAGACATATTAAAAATTGAATATTATGTTGTGAAGTAAAATAGTTATGTAAAACAACACTTATGAGTTTGTTTCTTTCATTAATAGCTTGAATCTCCATTATACAAATAATTCTTATATTATGCCGCTTTTTCAGTACTGAGGCAAGATTTTAGAGATCTGCTTTGCTTCTATGAGGTCCATTTCGATATAGGTAACTGGAAATTCGCAACATTTCAGTAGGTTAAATTGTATGCTCTTCTCCATGCATTCATATTAGAATATAGGACTGCAGATGTGTTTTCCAAATATTCCCAGTTTCTTAAGTTAAGTTCACAGCCGGTTTAGACTTGTCCATGTTGCCCAATATTGTTTTAGTATCGTAGTAATATTAATATAATATTCACTATACTCAGGGTCATTTGGTAATTTTATTTAATTTTTTGCATTTCCCAGACTTTTCGTTTTGAAAATAGATAATAGTATATCGATATCACGACTCATACGCACGCGTTCTCACTTATTGTTTACTATTGAAATTCCCAGCGTCCAATTAAGACAATAATGTGTTATAGTACCCAATACATTGTATTCATATTTCATAGTATGTGAAATGTATTAAATTGATCATAAAATGACCAATCTAACATATAATTTTACCGTAAAAACTAGCTATAAATTTACCTAATTAGACGCAAAAAGTTTCCTGTAAATAAATTTATATATAGGACATTATATGTTATATAAAAACTATAAATATGTCAAATACATTTCTCAAGTTTATATAATATTATTATATTATCGTGGATTTAATGTGTGTACACACGAAAATGCCAAGTGCGAATAAATCATTCGGATATAGTCAGAGGAGTTGACCACTAAAATACCATCTATATTATACGCACGTTGACATTAAATCATGGTTTTTTATTTATATAATAATTTATAGTATGTATATTATAATACCTAACCCATATTTCGCGTTGACTTCGAAATTGTCTATTTACTACAATTTGAGAGTTTAATAATAATATAATATAATTTATTATGTATGAACAATTGTACGTATGACAAAATAATTGGTGTTATGGATTGGTGTATTACAACATACCTCGGGGAGTCTATTTAAAATATGAACTGGTTCATAATCACATATTTTTACTAAATTCATGACTTCGTTTATTTTCTCAAAATGATGTCTTCTCTGTTCAGTTTTATGATTGAATTAGTATGTTAATTTTTTATGAAATAAATTGATTCAACCAGAATATTATCAACTTTTTTCATTCGAATTTATATGATTTGATTTTTGAACGAATGAACAAATAAAAAAATACTCGTTTTTATACCGCATAGGCCATAGAGTATTATAGGAATAAAAACGTAAAGCAACAGAGTTACTTGACTGATGTCTATTACACTATATCGACAATATTATGATGTCTTATATGTGTCACATCATAATAATTGGAAGATGAATATTATGACGCACGCGCTCTTTGAATCAGATAAAAAAAAAATCAATATCATTGTGCCTGCAACCCCTTGATATTTTTTAAACTCAAATTGGTTGGTTTTAAATTATATATCGAATACAATATGATGGAAGTTGTCTTGATTTTAATTCGAAATTGGTGGGTATTAATGTAATATAACACCGTTAAAGTAAGCGTTAACCTTCAATACATGATATGACGACAAAGTTGCAGAATTGCATAGACAAAATTAAAAATTCTTTAATATTTATTTTTATTTCGAGTTTTTTCTAGTTTATAATGGTACAATAAAGAATTTGACCGACCTCAAATGTAAAACAAAATGACGTATGCATCCATAGTATATTATGACGCGAGTACCAACGCTGTGGGCATATTATATAGATCACAATCATACAATCGAATATAATATTAAAAACGATTCATTAAACATTTTATTTACAATCTATACAATGATTAAATTTTATACATGATTATTATAAACAGAAGGTCACGTGTATGGACAGGAACTCGGCAGTGCCACCCGATAAAGAAGATATAATATTAAATATAATATTTGTTTCCAAAATATTAATCGCGGTCGTTGTTGTTTTCAATCGCGTATTATAATAATAATCATTATTTTGTCACCGTTCACTCATTGATAAATTATTATATAGAGAGATGCGCATCGGTTGCATGATGCGTATACTGTATAGTAATATAGAACATGATTCATTGATACCTATAATTTAATATAATATATCTGATAATTATTTAATCTCATCGTTTGTTATTATTAATTTCTCCTCGAATTTAATCCACACAATGGCATTGTTTTTACTCGATCTTATATACAATGTGTGCACAAAGCGGTGTTTAACTCGTAAGACAATAATATATATCGTAATGATTGAAATCGTCGGAACCACAGACTTATCGCAGCGTTTGGTTCGAACAATGGCGCGCGTTTAGAACTGTAATAATAATATAGTACTAAAATACTACGTCATATTCTTGGACCACTTTCAAATGTTATCCTAATGAGCTGAAATCTGACGGTTTAATATAATAGTAAAGCGTATTTGCATAATATATTATAGAATATTGTTTAATGCGTTTTTAATGACAACGACCATGGGCCCGTTATTTGGATACAACTTACCCCCAGAGCCCTTGGAGGAAATCGATTTCGTCTCGGCGAGTATTGTTTTATTTATATTTTTAACGTAGGTCAATATTTTGTACCATTTTATGGATAAAAATTACCAGTACGCATAATATATTATCATCACCGTATACTCATTTCAAAGTCGACATATATTACTATATTATTATTACTGACGATTTTTCGGACTGCAAGCAAATCATGACATAAGGCATATTTTACATTTATGTCTTACCTTCAACAACTTATGTACACCTACAATGGTATCAGGTAGCAGGTGTACTTCAGATATCACCGTACCAGCACGTTGACGTCCTTCACCTGTTATAATTATATATTTTAGATTCTGAGCGAAGCGATGAATGTATTGATTTTACAACGATGTGAGTTTTTTTTTAAATTTTTTTATTTTTGTGTCTGTCATCACCTTTTAGGACAGTGAAAATGCTTGGATTTTCTTCAACAGTAACTTTTCTGATAGGAAAGTGAATCTAGTTGGTACGCAACATTTTCCAAATATTTTGACTTATTTTGAGCTATTTACGGGCATTTTCACTTTCTATTTTTTTTGTTTTTTTTTTCTATAAATATAAATAATATATCATAGGCTGACTGACCGTTTTCGCTCAGAATCATTTTTCTTATACAATGATATTATATCATTGAATTCAAATTTAACACCATCCATTACAGTGACCCACTTGTAACCTACTGTACAGCAGAGCGACATCCACTTACCCACGTTTTTTATTATTACTATTATTGAAAGGTAGAAAAAACTATGTTCTTTGCACTCGTCTACATAATAAATTATTATGGCCATAGAAAGAGTTTGCAAATTCGACGAATACGGTTTTCAGACCAAGAGTGAACAATTAGGTATACCTACTACCTTCATTTATGTCTTTCCTCTAACAACTAATAATATTAGTGGGTACACCTACAATAATGATAGCCATACTTAATCCAACACCGTACTAGCACGACAACATATTTTGCCGGTTATAATTATTATTATTACTATTGTGAGGTGGAAGAAATGTCCTTTATTCCTTTTCATAATCGTATGGCTATATAGGTGTTTAATTATCACTCGTGTAACCCTCTGCAGAGGTCCATTCGCCTCGCCATTAAAAAAAGTCCTTCGAGTTTTGGCAAAAAGTCGTTTTTTGGCCGACTTTTAACGTGGTCTACTCGGAAACACAGTCATAATATTATATTATATTAAATCGTTGTCACAAAACGTACTTAATAATAATAATAATAATAATAATTATCATCATAATATTATAACTGTGTGTGCGTGCGTGTGTGTTTGCAGCGTTTTGTATACTTTATGCACATGCTAACGGCAGTGGTGCGGCGTACACAATACTATATAATGCAGTTCGTTGCCGTCCACAATGGCTGTTGTATATTGACAATGGACCACACATTAATTAAACAACAACAATAATCACAATGATAGTAAACTTTCGGAAAGCCGTTCATTAACTACACTGACGCGCTGTCCTTTTGAAGACATCGCGGGAGTTTCGAGTGTATGATATTAATAATAATATCTTGTTATTACGCGGGTGGCGATGAAACTATATATCCCACCAAATAACCTGTAAAATTGCCAACACCTCTCTACCACCAACTGTAAAAAAAAAAATAACGACCTTAACTCCTAACATTTAAAATTATACACTTGACTATCACCGGTATTATTATATAATTATTACAGACGCAAAATTTCGTAAATATTAGACACCCTTTACTGTTTACATTATCGATTTCATATTTTTGCTGTTTTCATTTTTAAAGATTGTAAGTATTACTTATATATTATTATAAAAATATTTCCTGGTACATATTATAAACGAAAATGTATTTTCACCGAATTCATTGTTTTTTTTTTTTTAATCTTATACTAACTCGTTTAAAGTTTTAAGTCTTTTATCTAACCCAAATACATTATCCACGGCTAAAATGTATTTTAAAAGCCCAAAAACTAATATTATATAAAATTTCAGTAAAACATGAAACGGATTTTCAGCTAAACGGGTATCGCACAGCTATAGATATGGATAGCAATTTAAAGTGCATTGAAATCTCAACCCTAATAATTATTACTAACATAACATGATGTCTTAATATTATTCTTATATTCTGTTCTGAATAATTAATATCGACTTTGGTTTAATTACACTTTTTGTGCGGGAGAATTAATATGATATATGATGCACATTATGGTCTTTGAAGGATTTATTGCGTGAAAGCAGAGCTATGCAGAGATAAAGGAGGTGGAAATTAATTTGTCGTTTGGTGCAATCAAACCTTTTTGATTTTTATCGGTCCATAAATTCATGGATAATTTGACGTAATCATTTATCGTCTCGTGTGCCAAGAACGCATCGTATAATTAAATATTGTTGTTCTACATCGCAGCCAGCCCGCTATGTATAATGACAATAATAATAATAATAATAATAATAATAATTATAACGATGAACAATGTTCTATTATGACATACAACAATATTGTGTTGTGTGTTCGTTTACAAGCACGGCGATAATAAAAATAATAATGATATTGAGATTAACCGCTGGCTATTATGCTTTATTTGTTATTTTATTTTACGACTTTTTAGGAATCAATAATTTTTTTTTCTAAACACCTCATTATAATTTTTTATACATGTATTTATAATGTCGGCAATCGTTTTACGAATTCAAAATTTTATCAAAGTTAAAAAAGTTTTAGTCGACGACAAAAATACACGCGGGGGAGGATATACCGCCCGCAGAGCAAAAATTGAACTGTTATATAGTACCTATCGTACACCTATAGCCAGCTGATACTGTCTGTTCAACGGATCCCGCCCGCGGTGATTAATAATAATAATATATCGTTATTAGCTATCCCATACGCGTAGGTACTGTTCAATGGATTCGATATATTTATAATTAAACGTGAAAAACGGTTAACACAAAATATCCGTATTACGCAGCTCATATGCGTTTGATAGGCTACACAATAACTGTTATTAAATCTCGACGTGACAGAAATGCAGCATTTGAGTGGACAGTCTCGTTCGAAAACTGAGTAGTATCTATTGCATTTAAAATCAATTGTATCATAGTAAAATACACAGCGTACATTATAGTGCTGTGTAAATGAATCGATCGAAAAACGTTATTAAATTCATAATATTATTATGATATTCAAAGTGGTCATTACCAAATTATATAATGTTTACGTCATATCTACGGTCGTGGTGCACACTATTGGTGATAAAATGTATCTCACCGCGGCGATTAATAATTAATGTACCAGCCCATATCATATAAGTATTAGGAACCTAAAAACTGTTCGTTTGAATTGATATATTTATAGTTAATAGTAAAAAACAGTTAAGTAATACAATTCCGTATCGCGAAGCTCACGCTTAGGTACTTGTGACGTGTAGCGCTACACAGTTTTCATTAAATATCGACGTGACTGAAATGCAGCGTTTGAGTGGAGAGTTTCGTTTGAAAACTGTGTAGTATTGGCAAATTGCATTTAAAATCAATAATTGAATAACATTAAAATACACTGTAAATACATTAATATTATAGTGCTGTGTAAATGAATTGATTGAAAAACGGTATTAAATTCGTAATAATATTATAATATTTAAAGTGATCATTACAATATTCTATATTATTATGTTTACGTCATATCTACACGGTCGTGGCGAACACTATTGGTGATAAAATATATCTCACCGTGGCGATTAATAATAATGTACCAGTCCATATCATATAAGTAGGTATAGGAACCTAAAAATGTTCGTTGGATTCGATATTTTTTATAATTAAACGTAAAAACAGTTAGGTAATAAAATTCCGTATCGCGAAGCTCACGCGTAGGTACGTTTGACGTGTCGCGCTATACAGTTTTCATTAAATCTCGACGCGACAGAAATGCATCGTTCGAGTGGACAGTTGCATTCGAAAACTGAGTAGTATTGGATTTAAAATTAACTGTGTCGTGATGTACAGTTGGACATGACACATTGGGTATTTTATAATGTCGTACGAATCGATCGAAAGATGGTATGAAATTCGTAATATAATATTTGAGGGTAAAGTGTATCATAAATTATGTTGTATATTATAATATCATAATATTATGTTTACGTCATGTCATATATTATCTACGACGAACACCGTCGGTGATAAAATGTATCCCGTTCGCGGTAATTAAAAATACTAGGTTATGGGATATATTAGGTATTGACTATCCTATATGCGTCGTCGAGCATTGTTCGGCGGATCCGATATTTTTATAATTAAACGTAAAAAAACAGTTGATACAAAACCGTATCACGCAGCTCGTATATATACGTTTGACGTTACGGTAAACAATTTTTATTGAATCTCAACGCGACTGAAATGCTGCGTTTGAGTGGAAAATTGCATCCGAAAAACTGCGTATTGGATTTAAAATTAACTGTATCATATAATAATGTACTCAGCGACATAATACTTTGCGTATTATAATGTCGTACAAATAGAATCGATCGAAAAACGGTATTAAATTCGTAATATAATATTCGAGAATAAAGTGTATATTATATATATTATGTATATACGTCATATTATCTACGGCGTACACCGTCGGTGATAAAATTTAACGCAGTGAATATAATATTAATAATGCACGACGGACGATGTTTACGACCAACGTTTTATAATACACGACATATACAATATACAAACATACAATATTATATGATATATTAGGATAAACTATAATTGCAGTGTACTGTGTAGCATATAATAGTATATTTCATATAAGTATAATAATAATAATAAAGTGGAGTCGATAATCGATATCGATGGTAGGTCGAACTACAATGTGATACTATATTATATGATAATATAACGACGCAGGGGTGTATAGTTTCGTACTAAAAAACGTTTAAATAATATTATAATTAGTGTAACTATATAGTGCATTTATTAAAAAAGAATATTTCTCATGTACATTCCGATATTGGAACAAATCTGTTACTCGTTAATGTAAATTACGTTTTGATTTAAACTCAAAATTTCCCGTTTATTTTTTGACAAGTTGAGAAAAATCCACTTGTTCCGTGGACATAATTCCGATAATTTATGACAACATCCAGATTGGTGTATTAAGAACGTCACTACAAAAGGCGTATGTGTATATCATTATTACAATCATCATCGTATCATAACCAATAATAACCATTATTATTTGATTATTATTAAAATAGTTGGTTTTAGACACGTATGTGCCTATATGTGTGGCAAGGGTTTGTCACTAAGAGCCCGAAAGGTCACCCATCCGGAAACTAGCAACACTAGCCAGTGCTTACTCTCAGATCACGTTTTGTGACTGGTTTCAACCACGCTACGCCAAGATACCATTATTATTATTATTATAGTGTGTGCGTCACTAAAAATATAGTCTTTTTCGCTACACGAAATGCAAATGTACCCTTAATCCCAAACGTTAAAGTGATTTTGCATATTGTTAAATGTTGTATACTTTTTGTACATAGTGTATATTATTGTGTGTGTGTGTATTACCTATATAAAATGCTCAGTTTTAAGGAAGTTACATTTTTATGGTAATTAAATATTAGGTGCATTACAAGTGCTATTATGCTGATATTATTTTTTTGTTTATTATAATAATGACGGCCTTATCTAGTTGCACATGCATGATGTACGGGATCTGAATATAATATAAAGTTGAGATGTTTGAAATGTTGTTGTACACGTTTTTTATCAGTTAAAGACTTCCTCGTACATTTAATTTTGTATAATATCTTATAAATTTCTTAACATGAATTTCGAAATACAGAGTGGAATATTAATTGTACACACCATGTTGTATTATTGAATAAGTAGCTGGTATTAACGGTCAGTGTTGAGCCGAGATAAATATAATTTTATCTAGATAAAGATGAAAAAAAATTTTTTTTATCTAGTTCAATTATCGGATAATTTTTTTTACATTGCTTTATGGCACTCACCGTAAGCTTGTTCGTAGCAATATAGAATAACTTGATAGTATGTTATCGAAAATGTCGATAGTTATTAGTAAATACTACCTACTTAATAAATTACTTAATTGTCTACCTATAAATTATAATAAATAAAAGCCGTTTAATAAATTAAATTACCTGGATAAATTCATCTAGATAATGGTGATTTTTATCTTAGATAACTGTAAATGAATAATCTCTATTTATCTAGATAAGATAAAAGATAAAAGAATATTTATCTAGATAAACTCAACACTGTTAACGGTATACGTCTGAAACCTATTAGTTGTACGATATTAATGACCTACTCTTTTATACGATTACAATAAATACATTAAAATATTTATATAATATATTATACATTGGGGTGGTTTATTTATTGGTAAAGAAAAAAAGGTCAAACGATTTTAATAAGTTAGGTAATATTGACATCGGATAATTCATGTATATTTTGACAATATCCTATTTTTATTATGACTTTTATTGTTATTATTAGGTATTACTATTATTATTCATCTAAAACAAGACGTTTCTATACCTTATTTTCTGCATCAATGGATGTATTATGCAAAGTTTATTATAGCTTAACCTTGTATAACATTATGAATATAAATAATAATTTCAGTAATATTATGACGGTGAGTATTATAATATAATACAAAGTAACTTAGAAGTTAATACTTACTATAATAGTGATAATCGAGACACATAATAATAATATAAGAATTTAATAAAATCATTCGGTTGACCACGCCTATTAGGTGCGGATGGTGTGGTGGTCGTAAATTGTTTGTGTAGATTGAAGTAAACCTGTCGATTTTAGTAGATAATGAATATTTTCAGTCAGGTTACTTATGCACCTACCTAATATTAATTTTTTTCTGATGTGTGATTTAATGAACAATTGGTTCGATCAATTTTAACTAACACGAATGTCAATGCGAATAAGTCTCAACGTTAACACCCGTCTACCGTCAGATTAGTGAAATGGAGTTCTCAGCTCGTGCATTATAATATCTTAATTTATATAATATTATTATTATTGTTAAAGCACACAATTATCGATATAATATTAAGTATGAATTAATTTACATAATGACGTACACATATATTATTATTACTACCTTCGTGTCTGTCCGTTAATAATGTAACATTTAATAAAGTTGTTGCACGCCAAGAGATTTCCTATAATCTCTCGGAATTTCGTTTACCTCAGGGAACGTGATTACCTTAAACCGCACTGGATAGAATCGGATGATTAACTAAACCAGCGTCCGTCAAATTCATATAAAATTCCTATAAAATAAAAGTAACACTGTAACATTAAAATATTTTGCGTAATTCTTGAAGGGGTGTCATTTCCGTCGCATAAGATAACAATATGTTTTATATACTTCAAAATAACTTGTACTCATTGTATTACCTGTCCGCTGATTGTAAATATATTCTCAAAAAAAAAAAACAATAAAAAAAAAATTTGAATATACTTATGTAGGTTTACAATATTGTAGTCACAGTAATCTTATATACTGAAAATACATAATGCATTTTATATTATCCGTGCGATTGGAAGCTTTTAGTCGTTCGTCCTTTCACAGAATATATTTTTAGAATGAAAATAAAACTGGAGTGCGCAAGGAATATTAATATAATCGTTTTTAAACGTGTTCAAGATTAGGAGATATTGTCTGAAAAAAAATCAAATTATACTTCATTTTAAAATAGGCGAAAGCTTTTACGACACCGACGTAACTTCTTTGGAAAAAAAATACAAACAAAACTAATCGTAGAAAAGAAAATCCATACTGTATAGTGTAAACATATAGTATAATATACGAGTACGCTTCGAAATCCCCAAAACTGCTTTTATATACTCACTGGAGGCTAATTGATCGTGATCACCAACTATAATCGCCACTATAAATTTAACACGACGCAAAACGACCGTCAATCGTACACTGCACCCACAACCACGGTTGAGCTAAATTGCTGTAACATAATAGTGGTATTAAATTACCATAATAGTGTAGCAATAATGATATAATCTGGTTCGATTACGACGCATCTCGCGGTGAACTTTCAATAACGTTTAGAAGTAATAATATAATATCGTGATAGCACGTGCTTACTGAAGCATCAGACGAACTCACCGTTTGATGATATTATGTTGGAAATTGTTAGAATTTCGACCTGGTCGTCAATCGTGTAGTACACTGCATCTGCGCTGTTTATCCAACTATTTGCGGCCGTCCGTACAAGTTCCCGTGGGTCGCCAGCTTATTATTGTGAGTAGTTGTTGCAACTCTACGAGAAACCAACAGCAGTTTACATTATTATAGAATTTTATCACCGGTGTTCACCAGAATTTCAACGACAAATTATTTTTAAATTAACAAATCTCATTTTTTACCAATAGTTAATTATTATTCCAGTGGTGTCTTACGATCGTGAAGCTGACAACCATTGGTCATTCTGATTTTCTAATCTGCAATCAAGCAATTATCAAATCGGTTAAAAATCATATTATACATTTTTATACAAAAATCTGTTCTGTTTAATATTACCGTTGGTTTTAAAAATGTTACTGCGGGTTAGGGTTAGGTACATATAGTTACATGATTAATAACGTGTTGAAATCATAAAAATAGTAAATATCACGTGATGTAAATTAAAAAAAATTAAACACTTATATATCCACATATCATTATCGATTATCAAAATACTTGTTTTCCTTTAATCTGATTTTCAAACTTGAAAAAGACTTAACGTCTATTCTATATTAAATTGCCACTTGGTTATATTATATAGATGTATTATTTACAAATATTTTATAATGTACAATAGTCGTTAGTTTCACATCATTTCAACTTGCATGCGTTTATTAGTGAATGTTGACTGATCGAGTTGTTCGTATAATATTATGTGTATAATATACTCACAGGACCAACCTCCCCCGCTCCATATTATAATATATTATCTACTTATCAATTAGGACGCCGATCACGAAAAGGAAACTCTGCTCGGAATCCCATGCGTAATGATTTAACGTGTTTTTCAACATGTAGGTAAGTACATATTATAACTGATAAAAAATACAACGGCGTAAAGTGTAAATAAAATGAGTGTTAAAAAAAAATACCATACCCATTTATATAGTGCTGTCGTGTATAATATATTGGAATTAAAAAACGAGTGGGTAAATAACGGTTAAACTCCCATATGAAGGTATAATAATATAAAATACTGCAGCTGTGCATATGCCCGGGACACGTCACTCGGAGATAAAATATAGTAAAATACAAAAATATATAAGTCGCGGACGCCGATCAAAAAATCATGTTCCGGGCCGGAAATTCGGTGGTGCGTAGGATACGACCGAAAAATACATATTTTCATCGGCAGCATAATATATAATACTATTAAAACGTACATATCGCGGAGAACCGTATTTTTCTACGTTAATATGAATAATTTATATGATCGCTGAAACGTCACGTTACAAGATTCGTGGGAATCGCCAAAACTTTACGACGAGAAATTTGGATAACCTAGATGCGTATAGCTTCAAGCTTGTAATAATATTTCGAAAAGTGTTTGGGTTCAGCATACGACTGAACCTAACTAATCGAATCAGTCAAAGTTTAACTGACCCAGCAAACGAACGGAAAACCAAAATTATAGCCTTGCAGATAGCAGCTATACAATAATATATCATTATACATATTTTATATTGTACAATATTGGTTGATGTTTTTTTTGTCTTCACATTTTGTTATTTGTTAAAAAAAACTATCATAATACATGATATTATATTTGTTTGAGATTATTAAATATTCATTTTATTTATTTGGTTATCAATCCATGAAACTCAAATAATTCTATTGCATAAGAAGGTTATCAAATAAAATAATTTTAAATAGTCGAAAACAAAGTCTAAGACGTATATTAAAAAAAATAATATATAGCGTTACCGATATAATTCTATAGTAATAAAAATAGTAAACCCGTTCAACATATCACGAATGAAAATGTCTCATTAGTATTATTACTGCGGAGAATTTTTTTTTGAAATATTGAACGGGTTTACTATTTTTATTACTATAGAATTATATCGGTAACGCTCATTGACGCGAAACATCACAATTCATCTTCTTTATTTTTCGACCGTAATGGATCGTTATCGCTTTAGTGTTCATTATTATGGAAAAGAAAACATACAACGACAAACGCAAAATATGCATTAAATAATAATATAATGGAAAGAAAGATAATTTTTAATACGCCTTTATGGGTTCGGTAAACAAGCATTTTAACATAATCGTTTTGCAGTTGTTCCCTATAATTGAAATATCGCAGTGTCCATAAATAATTCATTTTTCCAACAAACATTTCGCGATTTTAATTCATAACATTTATATTTCAAAACGATCCAGATGATTTCATTAAAAATGAATTTTTACGAAAAACTGAAAAATATCTCTAACGATATCCTTTTCTTATTGTTCGATGCGCGGTTTTTACAAAATTTTATTGAAAGTGGCGTAAACAAGGTGATTTTCTGATAATAAAAAGAGGATACAAATTGCACGTAAACCCATCGCAGATTGTTGAGTTAATAAATACTTGGCGTTTGCATTTCATATTCAATTTATTTTGGGAAACCTTGTATTACAGCGTTTTATAGCGTGAAATATTGTGATTGAAAATATAATGAATTTTTAACGCGAAATAATTTACAAATGTTGTCAAACCTTAAAAAATATGACTATATTGTATTTTCAATCTACAAGAATTATATTTTATAGATTTTTGACCAATCTCACAACTTTTAAACAAAGTTTCAAAAATGTCAAACTGTTTTAAATTCTTATAAATGCCTAGCTTAATATTTTTTGAATTGCAACAAAACAAAATCAAGTTATTTGTGGAGTATTCGATATTTTACGTATTTGTGAATATCCCATGTCATCAAAATGTAAACTTTAATCGCACATAATAAATAGTTTTACGCTAAACTTGTTCTTTTTTGGATTTCTTGTAAAATATTACTTACGAAGAAACCATACGTACCTATAATAGCCTCCTAATATATTTATTTAACATTTTAACCATATTACAAGGTTGTAGTAAACGTCATGTAATTTATTCAACATTTGGCACTTGAGGGTAAAATAATTTCGAAATAGGCATACATTTATGGCATGGTTTATATCATTGAAATGTCGTAATCAACATTACAAGGGCGCTCCGGATAAAATATTATTGTATAAATAGGTTAACCGTATTTCGGTGACTGAATATTTTCCGCACTGTATCAAAAATTTATACTTTTAAACTTAATCACGGTTGAACCTGAAATCCGGTCACCAATAGATAGACGAACGGCCGTCGAACGATGAAAATACAACGTTGGCAGTGGATAAATCATTTATCACATAGTCTAACTACGCCAGAACTCCATTTATACATTATAAACATTATATGTCGTGTGCACACGACAGTTTGTGCAAGTCACTAGATCCGTGGCTGGCAGCGGACATCATGTTTTTTTTTCTCCCAGGACGGGTGCAGGTTAACCGAGTTCTACCGTCGGTGAGCACGGGAACGGTGGGGTTTTTGAAAAAATATCTAAATGTAGGTGTTAAATGGAGAACCACGTGCATCCTAGTCCGACGAAGACAAGTACGGCAGCGGGAATAGTATGCTCGGCACAAATTGAATGGACCCAGCCGGCTGCTGATGGGATTTTCCGTTAAATTAAGACGTTCGTTATACGTATACGTTTATACACACACTACAAACGCGCACATCGACCTTAAGTCTATGTGTGTGAATGAAGAAATATAGAGAGCGCGAACTAGAAAGAGGGACGACCCTGTCCCTAACGAAAATGTCGTGTACTGCTTCTGCCGCTGGAAATCCTATTGAGTCGCACTCGGCCAACAAATTAAGAGCATGCAATTTTAATTCGGCCACCACCGCTGCTGCATCCGGTTCCTGGTTGAAAACACTTCCGTTATATAAGTACGTGAGGATAAACTATACTAATGCTTCTGCAGCCCCCGATCCTTCCATTAGCTAACTATTTCATCAACCCTTTATCTTTCATCCCTAAGATTTCTCTCTATCTCTCTCTCTCTCTCACTATCTTTCTCTATTTATTTATATAATATACCCCTCGACATTTGACACACTAGTGCACTGTAATATAAGCGGTGTTTATGTGTGACTCATTAAGCGAATGTGCTTGGTTTTCAGGCCACGTTTTTATTTTCTCTCGGTGTCCCATTAATATAAAAACGTCTTGACATACGTACAATTTTCTGCAGTATCTGTGGCGGGCTCACGGACGCACGCAGAGATGTTGGCGATCGTAAATAAAGTTTTACTCCTGCGAAAACAAGAAAAACCGTTAGGGTGGACACAAAGTAGTAAACATTATAAAACTTGCACCATTTGTCTTACTGCATAACCGTAACAAAACTGTTAAGTTAAAAATTATTATCACAACAATATAACTATATGCGAACCACTTTTGCAGCGTTGCTTATTGAGGCTCAAAACAATCTCCTCTTGTATCTAAAATAAAGAAATATTAAAAAATTAAATTTAAATAAAGAATAACTTCAAGTATGGTAAGTACAATGATAACAAAAAAAAAATAGTCATTAAAATATTGAAATAATAAAATATGTTTTTGGAATTCGACGGATTGTATTGTGGAGTGAGCGCGTCATATCGAGGACGGGATATTTGTTCAAAATCCTGATATTATTAAAATTTTTTACAACAATATAGCCTTTAAATATTGGCACCACATGATACTGGCCACCATTTAAAAAAAAAAAAAATGACTTGATTAAATACGCAACCGACAGACAATTTAATAATGGAGGAAAAGTTCGGAGCTTGAATATAAAAATAATGTACAACAATATAAGAGTTGAATGGTTTATCGGGGGAAAAAAATCATAATAAAGACAGTGATGGCTTGGTAAAATGTTGAAAATATAATCCACCTTTGCACATACCTACACGTTGAAAGAATCATAATAATATTATGATAAATGAGTTGAACACAAAAAAAAAATCAAAAATAAATATTAAACTCGAAAAAGATACAGACAATGCGTGGCAGTGTGTAGTGGTGACGTAATTAATACAATTATACATACTTGATAATAATATATAATATATATATTATGCATGCAAAAAACACGAGTAGATTTACAAGCAGAAACATATTATTAAAAACATATTAGTGAGGTAAAGTGATGAGGAGAAAGGGTCGAGGAAATTAGAAAATCCTGTATAACTCGTTGGAGAGACAAGGCTGATATGATGATGAAGATCATCGTGGTGACGATGATGAATGGTTGTAAATCCCATGCGCGTATAAGGTGTATACCGTTCTATTTTCGTACAAGTCGTATTAACGTAATTCTGTTGGGTTTCATCTTGTTTTAATTTCAGCTAACCATTTTGCATTGTTTGCAATAGGCATTACAAAATCAAAAATAATGGAAAAATGTGAACATTTGTAAGTCTATAAGTTCAATATAGTGTTCTCGAAAGATATACCTTCTAATTTAATTTTGATGTGATTAGTTTATTAAATTGTCTTTTAACTTTGTACATTTACATAAACTACTGTTGAAATTTTAAAATATTTCAATATTAAAATGAAAAAACAACTTACGCACAATCACAATATTATATTATTATTGAATTCGGAGTAATTTATTAAAGTAACTCTTTAAGGACATAATATACACATAACAATTTTATCGACCACTTATTATACAACGATTTGAATGATTGATCCACCTAAAAAGAATTCTTTAATTTGCTCGTAATATATTTTATAATCGTGATATTATATTATATTATCATAATAATATATATGTATTATATGATGGATATTGACAGTTGATTTTAGGCTCTATC
Source organism: Metopolophium dirhodum (assembly GCF_019925205.1). Taxonomy (NCBI): domain Eukaryota; kingdom Metazoa; phylum Arthropoda; class Insecta; order Hemiptera; family Aphididae; genus Metopolophium; species Metopolophium dirhodum. Next base: position 12,582,115 of record NC_083568.1, read on the forward strand.
ACTATAGAAGCGTTCCATTAAAACTACAATTTATGATTATTTTCATGCCAGTTAATCCACTCCCGACATAACATAATACAATTTGTATACATACGACGCGACAGCTAATACTTTATTTAATTTATTATTGTCCTGGTGCCAATGATGCAAAAATAAAATTATTATCTTAGTACGAAAAACGCGGGGAAAATGTGAACATTTCGAATGATAAACACGTCAGACAGGACTCGTGTACACTATACAGTATAACTATGTATAGGGTATTCGTGCGGAATACCATATGACCCGGATCCGTAAATTGATTCTCAACCATACAAAAATATGCTGTCTAGTTAAGCAATAAAGAAAAAACTAAAAAATTAGTTTTAAGCACAGTAAGACGTCTATACCGCTCGTCAGTATAAGAAAACCAAAACGCATAGTTCTACCATAATTTTAAAATAATTTTATCGTGTTCAAATACCTACATTTAAATACTTAAAATTGCAGATATAACTACAACTGCTCTTGGCAAGAGCGCCTCTTAGTAATAAAAGTACCACTGTATACTACTACCACTTACCATCATCACTTATACTACTTTTACCACTCAGTGGAAATAAACTTGAGGTAAAAATATTATAGATTTTCTGCACCAAAAAATTATATTTTATTCTTTTATAAACAAATGATAAGATATTGTTATTCGTATAAACATAATAGTTATAAATCAACATGGATTTCATTCAAATACTTATGCGAGTTAAAACTATAATATTTTAATAAATGCATATATTATAGGTGTTGGGGGCAAGGGCACGGGTTAGGTTAGGTTAGGTAAACCACGGGTCTCTGCAGTCATTTTTTACATCCTTCAAAATTAGGTCATCGTGTGCTACCAACTATAACTATTATTGTTGGTACTGTCGGCATGATTGCACATTTTTTACTTTTTAACTGATAAAAAAGACTAATTTGGTACTTATAGAACGTGTGGCCATAATATAAGAGTTGTAACGTTGGCAGTTATTGGAAAAATTGGAAATTTCTATTTTATTTTTTGATAAATTAAAAATATTTAACATTGGTACGCATTTGTGATGCGTTTTTCTTAAGAAAAATTAATAGAAAAAAAATAATCGTGTTACCTCCACTACGTAGTTACCTCCACTACTGTTTCTGTGTCGCACGCTTGCGTCTTGTAAATCCCTAGGTATTTTATTTGCCAGATGTTTAAATAATAATGAAACAGTACGTATGTATATAAAACCTCTGGCACCCGCTCATCTGAATTATCGTATAACCGTGAACGAAATAAGATTACCCGACTTTATAGTTGTTGTCGTCGTCTTTGTTGTCGCGGTCGTTGTGAATCCACTTCACTCATATACAAGAAACGAGCTGTTAAATATTTAAATTACGTATTGAACGGTTACGAAAATAATAATGAAAAAATACACTACAGATTTGTTTCATATTTCAATACATTAAAGTAAGACTACAAAATGTGACGTCACTCACGCACGTACTACATAATATAATATATTATGATGACTAAGAGATAATTTGTTAGAGAGATAAAATATAGGAACTTTAAAAATCCCCTGGGAATTTCCTTTAGAAATACATAAATACTGTTGTATGTTTGATGGAATATATAATACTATATAATAAAATCTATAAGCACATCGCCTGAAAAAGGTTACACTATTACGATACTATTAAAGGGTACACAAAGAGTTATACACTATTTACCTGGTCGCACTAATATTGTTAAGGTAAATTGTTGAGATTTTAATAAAATATTTTGACACAGTTTAAATGTTAGAAACAATGTTTTGGTACTCTACTCCGATACATGTAAATATTATCCATTTATATTAATATAATGCACTGTGTAAGTTCAACAGTAAGTTGTGTCGATAACAAAGCTCAGATAGTTCGAAAAGCGAGTAAACTTCTCTGATGAGTGTAACATTGAAACAATATTATTGTGTGTGGTGTGTTTCATCATAAACACAAATATACAATACGTGGTATCATAATATCTTATCTTTAACGAAGTTATACTTGTAATCAATAAATTTTTGATAGGTACAATTTATAATTATTTACACGCGATCAAAAAATGTTTGCTAAAAATGCTCGATCACTGTCGACATGATGTAGTATCTATTATAATACCAATACCGACAGTTATAATATTACATGATTATTTCGTAACATTTTATTTTGTTTTAATCAAATTCTAAGTTGTTACACCTGGTCTATAATTATTTATAAAAGAAAACGATACAAAATGCAATTGCAATTAACCAGTTATTTATTATCGACCATATTATATATTATATTATTCACCTATATAATATATATATAATTATATGATAACCCCGGGTGCAAAGTATTTGGACGGTCAGACAGAGTCAAGTCTCTGGATCCGGGATTTAGTGGTGATAAGTCTGGAACACTCAAACACGACGACCAGCGAGCTTTTATCAGTGAGAAAGTGGAAAAGGACAAACGATGGTCGCGGGAATCGATGTCTTTTCGGCCATCGTTCCCGGTAATCCCGTGAGCTTTTACCCAGAGTACGAAGGGATTTAGGGGTCCGTCACCTGTTGAGAGCGGTGTTTGGGGTGTGGCACTATTTCCTATATTCCTGACTAAAATATAATATTCGGCCGACCGTTGCGACTACTTTCATTCATACACCTCATGTTGCGACGAATTCGTATATATCGTGATCGACAGGCTTAGGTCAAAACGCTATTTCGCGACAGGTGGACGCAAAATCGCGATTGAACTACACGTCCCATCGACCGAATTCGATTCGAGGTAAACTCTTACGGTAATTATTATTTTCACTTCCGACATTTGTTTCGCGGACGATGTGGCGGCCACCTTGTAATAATTTCTCGTGCCGCGGAACAACGCAAACGGTTTTGCTAATAAATCACTGCGAGAATACCGAGATGAGTCCTGGTTCTACGTAGGTACTATATATACATTATATTACGTTATTACATACCTAACACAACTCGCTGGAATCATTAGACGTGTCGGGAAAATGATTGAAACGAAAATCACAAACTATATCATAGAAAATACATTTTCTGAAAACACCCTCCGCCGACCGTAGGGTACACAGTCGAGTGAGCCGGTTTTGTATACAATATATTATTATTTATTTTTATACTGTTAATAATTTAGAAAATATTAAATAATATATTATCATAGACAGATATTGTCTGCGTGTATGTTCCTATAATAGCAGGTTCAGCAAGTAGGTATAATGTACTTTTATCGTTAAATACAATTTATTAATATTAAAAAAGAGAAAGATCGTGTGTCAGAGAAATCCGTTCAAAAATTGTTCCACTCTCGTACGCCATATAATAATAATTGCACTGTCGGAGCACGTGCGTTTTACTGCAAAATATAATATATATATATGACGTCACATTATATCATATTATATTTATATTGGAAATCAAGATGGGAAAAAAATAATAAAAAAACACAACCGGAAAAACCGAAACGATTCCGGGAAAACCATAAAATTTATCCGGGAAGGAAAAAAACTACGTACAAATACATCTCTCGCGATTCGGCCGCGTCAGAAGATCTGATCGTACGTCGAACTATTGCCACGTCGTATAATGGCCGTGTGGCTGACGATTTTCAGGACATGCGGTGCGAACGATACCTTAGCTAGCAGATAGTGTTATTCCCCTCGGCGTCGTTTGGGATACGTCTAAAATGTTTTCATCCATTCGAGCGGGCACTTTTCGAAAAAATTCACTCGTGTGCTGAGAAGTGCGAACACTGATGCCGCAATAAGTACGCGGCGCTTATTATATGATGCTTTCACGAGTATATAACTGCAACGCCATATAGTTTTAGTTGTAGTAGGTAGGTAATAATAATAATAATAATAATAATAATATGTTATGTACCTACTCGGCTATACTCGCCTCAATATCGTATTTACAACTGCTATATCACAAGGCTACAATTTCAAACGCGTTTATCGATCCACCGTCAGTGTCGCGTGTAATGTATCCTCGCCGGCTGACGCAAAGTTTTTTAACGAGGCCTCGGAGATAGGTCTCGACGCAGTACCTTAGCCGCCCAGCTGCTGAATAATAATATGTGAACCCCTATATAAAATACTATGATATTTCGACTTAGCGCAATAAACTATATTAATATTATTTATTTCTAAACAACTACTTAAATTAACTCGACTTAATTCTAACCACATTACTATTTACTAGACCAACACTATTACCTCCTTCTCGTCCCTAGCAGCCTATTTAGACACTCGACCAGCAGTTTTCCTCCTGACAATTTCCTGTGTGTATCATCAAATTACTTCCTTTATTATCAGTACCTACCTTGTCGGCACCTCTATGTGGCCACACATACACACTCAAGTGCACACGATCGTCCCTCCATAAAACACGTAACAAACTATTATATTAGTTGTATTATACGCTGCGATAATGAAAACGATTTTCAGTTCATAGCTGAATCGATTTTGTTACTCTCTCTCATGAAACTATGACGAGGATATCGTTCTAAGATCGATAAAGTTTATTGCGGTGACCATTCCCCCCCCCCCCCCCCCACTCACGAAGTTTGGGACGACAACGACAATGGCGGCCACTAACAAGTTATGTCAGAAAAACATATTTTCTGTCATATAATTAACATTTTTTAGGGCCATAGGATTTTAATTAAATAGACAACACCAAAAAATATTTCCGTATACCTCCTATATATGAAATAAAAATATCCAAAAACATTTTTTGTTAAATTGTGGATATGCGTGTATTTAACTTACACAAATATATATAATGCATACAAAAACATATGAAACAGCCATAATAATACATTGCCAGGTCATTATCAAGCAGATATCGATACCATTTAATTAAATAACATGCAATATAATATAATAGTAATTTTAGTTATTTTATCAATCAACATGTGTTTACGAACGGTTAATCTTTTATAATATTATCCAATAATTAATATTATATTAGCTGTTTAATTGAACAGGCATTATTTCATTGAATAAAAAAAAATACCTAATATAATATTCAGATTTAATATAAATTACTTTGTATGAATTGTTTTTCTCAAAAACTAAAAATGAATCATTATAAAATATTTGAGCTTATTAATGGCTGAATCGTAATATATTATAAGTGTTATACACAGGAGTTCGTAAAAAAATGCAAAATTTAAAGAAATATTTTAGCCATAATAATATAACTGTACATATTCATCTTATGATATTTCTGATGAAAAGAGCTTACACTACACAGTGCACAGTCTAAGATCCTCAAAAACTCATATTCATGTGTATTTTAGTCACAATGTTATTATATTTTACTGACACGTCGTTTGAACAATTTCCCTCCTCCCGTAAAATGGTTGTAAGGAACGTGAGATTTTTTTATGTCGTGTGTGCATAAAACATAAACGTTGTCATCTTCAGTACCATGACGAAAATATTTTCTAGGGGCATTAACCCAAAATAACATTAGGTGGATAGGTTTGAAATGTTTTTATATTTAACCATTACTATTCAATAATTTTATTTTATTTAGTGTTAAAAATCAGCATTTGGTACACAATTATTAAAGCCAATAAAAGCAAATTTTACTGATTTACTATAGAATTCAGGACGTAATGGTAGGTAATGAAACGCATGATGTATGATAATAATATTATTTTACCTATGCAATATTATATGATTACTGGGAAGATAATATTATAACATTGTATATGAGTAGGGTATTTATTATTTAAAGTTATAGGTTGAGTGATAAAACATAATATCTGTGGGTAATATTATATTCTCGCATGCCCATAAATTAAATTATATTTTCTACAATATGAATTATAACTATTTTATGAAATTAAAGTGGCAACGTCGTGGTAATTTCCTGTCTGAGTCGTCATAATATATCAATGTCCAGGTTGTTCAGTCATCGGATAGTTTCGCACCAGATACTGCGTGAAGTTCTTGAAGAGAATTTGATTTTGTATTCTGTAATATTCAGTTTGTAATAACTGAACTTTATCATTAAACATACCAGCTGTTATAATACATAATGTCAATAGAAGTTGTTTTTATCGGCATTAAATTATGTTAAATTATACATATTACATGGGTTTTAATTGTAATGTGTGTATATGTGATAACAATATGTCCGTGACGTTACTAGCCGTGCGCTTTTATTCAATACACAAGGCGGTGGTGTAAGTCTTAGTGTGTATAATTATAACCGTGATAAACACGGTCTCGAGGAAAAGGGATTGATCTATATGTCCTCAGGGAAATCGTCTCCTTGTAAGAACAACGCGGACGGCGGCGCACCGTCAAACAATTTGTCACTGCCGCCATTGCAGAGTTTTATCCTTATCAATTTTTATAAACGTCGAGGAAAAACCTTTTACGCCCTCGAACGAAGAGGTGATCAGGCGCAGGTGAGGCCGCCGGTAGTGATAGTATTTCGCGGAGTACCTGTGCATGTATATAAATTATTATTTATTATAATATAATAATAAATGAGTAATGGATCGTGGACCGACATTCACGATTGAATTGATATTTTACACTGTCGTATTTTCTTAACACACACACACTCTCTCTCTCTTTAGTAGTCTGTATAAATATATAATATATTTATGAATTATTTAACCCAATTCCACTGTTGTTTGAAGAATCGTTAGTAATCTCCTTCAAATTGAAAAAAAAATCTTCGAATTACAATCACTGTCGACTTGGCTAATTTCGATTTCCTTCTACCTTGTCCCATTCACAACAATACTAATTATTTTATTTGAACGAGTTTTCGCCTTTTATTATATAGGCTGCAATCGTTTCAGTTAATGAATAAAGCATTATTAAGCACAGATGTATAGTTAGGTGGGGGGAAGAGGGCTTACAAAGGATTAGTCCTCTAAAATAATAACTAGCCCATCCCCACCATCAAAAATAAATAAATAAATTACATTTTCACGTTGGACAAGTAATCGATAAAATAATTTTTTTTTATTCATTGTAAAATTGGAACAATTTTATTATTCAACTCATTATATTTAATTTGATTCTACTTTTGTCTGTTTTTGCAATCGATATTTTACTTTTTGCCGACCTGTATCGTCGGATAATGATGTGAACAAATCAAATAAACTTTTGCATGAATTTAATAATAACTTTTTTATTTATTTATTGATCTTAAGCATCGACAATTATGGCAATTAGAATTTTTTAGGTGGTTAATATTGGTTGAGGAACACGTGTATGTAAGACGAGAATTCGTCACTAAAAACCCAGGTGGTCACCCATTCGATGTCGACGAACTTTCGACGTCGACCAATCCTTGACCCTAGTACACGTTAGTGACTAAAGCCAACCATCAAGCCACACCAGGCCCCAAAAATAATTAATTACAAATTATGTGGTAAATATTTATATGATTACATTATACATTTAATGTATAAATAGCTTAAAATTAGTCTAAAATCTGAATAGTAGTAAATTATTTAGTGTGTATGGAAAAATATATTAGAAGTAAAAGTTAACATTTTCAACTCGCTAGAATAATATTTTTTGATTTAAAACAAATTAACTTAAGTATATTGTTTGATAACCATTTTTATTTTATGTTAACCAATCTTATCAAAATTCAATTCTGCTTTATAACTACACATTAAGTACAGTCTACGATGTTCACATTAAAACGTTTCCTTATCGATTGAGGTAGAAAAAACCAGAATTAATTCTACTGAGACGCTATTTTACGTGCTATCTGGTGTAATAATAATATTACTATATGAGTAATAAATAATATTATATCTCTTATAGGTACATCGTATATATTACATAATACTATGAACGTTTCATTCAATTCCCGATCATTTTTCATTTTTTTTTTAAATAACTAAATCTTTAGTATCATGGCCGTTTAACGATATCGTTTGGTTTATAAAGCATAACATCTGAAATTCAATTACATTTTTGATACCAGCAATTTTTATTATGGATTTACTCGGAGTATAATATATATGTATTATACAGAATCCAAGTGCAAACAACGTTAAAGTGGTTTTAACGTAATTTTTATAATAAATGATATTCACCGTACGTCAATATAAAAGTTTCGTATATAGCTTAATTATTATTGAGCCCCTTCGACCGAATACTCTGGTCTTTATTTGTCTTAGTGTGTTTCGTTTAGTTTCACGTAGAACCAAACTCTCTCTCCCACACACACACACACACACACACACACACACACACACACACACACAGAAGGTACACGTGTACATGATATATCATATTATGGCCATCAAAGTGCAGAGTTCCAAAGTACACTATCTGTAGATTAGATAAGTTCATGATACATTTCCTCCCTTTGATTCTTCAACCAACTAGTGTTAAACTACAAGACCGCTTGGTATTTGTGCACTGGCAGAAATCAATCGCGGAGTATATATTGCGTCCATACAGCGTGCAGGCATATATATATCATATTATAACAGTTATATTGGAATTCTTTTGAGTCCTAGTCGCCCGTAAATCACTGTTCATGAACATCCTCGTATTTCAGAAACACTTAAGTTCCCTAAACTATTAAATTTAAAAAAGATAAAGGGGAAAAAAATAAATATCCGTCTGAAATCGGGCTGCCAAACATCTCAAAGAATGTCCGTCGAATCGTATTCAGGCAATATAAAACAGATACCCACAGGCCGATTCTCGAGCAAAATATTTGGGTGATTAAGACGACGATACGATATATTAATTGTAGTTGTCCAATAAGGCTGTAAGTCAAGCGTAAATATTGTCGCGCGGTCGACGGACGTGCGAAAATATTAACTACCATAATTATCTTTTTTTCTTCTCCTAAGAATGTGGTGGTACATAAAATATTCGGTATGCGATTCATTTACCGGAAGACGTTGTTGTAATCATAATAATAATTAAAATGATAAAATTACAGCAATAAGTTTAACCGTCTAAGACGTTTACTCGTAATTTCGTTTTTCGCGACACGGTGAAATAATGTGAACAACGGTTTGTGTACGAGACACCGTTTGTATATATATAATGTATATGGCAGGTTTAATATACGAGGAGATTGGTGGTAGGCGTCTTAAAACGTCAAAAGAGTACCGTCGGGACACAAAAGGGACGAAGTTAAAGGAATTAAAAACACAAGTTCCGTGCCCATACGTACTGACTGTTAGTTTCGCGAAGCTCTTTGCCTTATTGCATTCCCACGTGGACCAGTGTAGTTTTACCACCTCCCCACTGCCTCTCTCTCCCGGGCCGTATGACTTTTCAACACTGGTGAAAAAAAATCCGTTGACGGTCACGACACTTACTGTTTTACCGCATTCTTATCGTCAGCGTTGAAAAATATCTATTCTTCCGGCGAGGTGTAATAATATTATTGTGTCGATACTATAATTTCGTTTTCTCGTGGTTACTGGACCCAAAATCGGTTTTATGAAAGTCTGCGAATGGGAATATAATACAGACAATACCGAAAGGTTTGGATCATATAATAAATTGAGTAATAAAATATATCATAATATTGTATTTCGAAAATAAACGGTATTCGTATTATTTATTTTTGTCTTGCACAAGTACACTGCGCATTTTGAAAATTCTATTATTATATTATACTATAATAATATTAATAATAATAAAATAATAATAATAATAATAATAATAATAATAATAAAGGTACTATAGCTTCAGTATAACTCAGCTTTGTCTGGGAAAAATGAAAAAATATAAAATACTATGTACATTGATGTGTTTTTAGTCGTGTAGCTCAGTTCAAATCGTTTTGTGTACTAATTCAACCGAGATGGGGAATCCTTCGGTGGTGGATTGGATAACACTAATTGGTATATTTTTGAACGAGGTTAAGATTACTAACTAGGCTTTACTGATTCTCGAATCAAATACATATGAACACAATAATTAATTCAATGATAATTTTTATGTCTTGTAACTTCTTAGTTCTGGACATATTTTGTATGTAAACACATAAATATGCTTACCGATTTGAACGATATCTTTAAGTATTCGTTGAATCGGTATCCAGTTGTGTGTGTTAACATCAAGAATATATCCATAGTTAAGAAGTGAGAAATCAAAATAGTAATCATTATAGGTAATTGTGTTCACGAGGGTTTGAATTATATAATATTGATCTTTCATCCGATATAAAAAGGAAAACGACAGAAAGATAGATTAGTTTTAACCCGAGTGGAGTCGGGTAATACATCTATATAGTAATTATACACATTTAAAACTACTACCATATAAACGAAATAATATTCAATTTTCGTTAGCCAGAACCACGGACTAAGATATAATGGACTGGGAACGACATAGTCGACGGCCACCAAAATGTTTTTCACACTGGGGACCGAATGTTTTCAGCGCTACCGGTGGTATTATTTGGCTTAACATTTTATATCTTAGTCCATGAATTATACAGATACCGTTGTAAACTCTCGGTCCCCATTGTGACCCCCTACACTTGCCTCTTGTACATACATTCGTGGCCACTGATTAGCTGCTCGTTTTCAGTCTGCTATATCTTGGTCCGTAGCAAGAAATTAATTCTGGTGAGAGCCATCCTATATTTATGGTTTGAAAAACGAAGCTACTCTCCTAATTCCAGGAGACACGTGAACAAAATTATGCCAATAGTTTTCTGAGATTACCAGCGGATACTAACAAACCCAAAATAATTTTAATATTTGTATGTAAAGAAGATTACATTAATTGTCGAAACGGCGGTATTTAGTTATTACAAAACGGAAACAATGTGTGTCGTGGAGAGAGGAGAAAATATATTATTAATATTACTATTATTATTATTACTACTATTATTATTATTATTATTATTATTGTTATTATTATTATTATTATTATTATTATTATTATTATTATACGGATGGCACGATGAGAAGGCGAGTGTTTACAACGCAGCGTTGAACAACACTGCACAATCGTTATTAATGTAAAACGCGCTTTATTCTCAGTAACAATAATAATTGACGGCTTTATTTCTGACAAATTGACGTTTTCCCGACGAGATTTAGATGAAACTCTGACCGGAACTCGATTTTATAATTACCGCGCACCGTATTATTATTATTATTATTATTATGGTCTTTATCGTGTCGTTTGACGTATTCTAAAATATTCATTCGCGGTCGCCTACACCGCCACCACACCCCACGGACCCTACATCGTGGAATTTAGCGTCCCGACCGTTGTCACGTCGAGACACTATTTATGACAAGTCAGCCAGCCGGCAAGCCGTTCAAATGATCTTTTCCGACAGTTTATTCATTATTATTTTATATTTTTTACCCTCTTTATTCCGTTCACACGTTAAGGCCGTAATCGATTTTTGTTTTGATTCTAACCGCGTTAAACCGTGTCGGAAAATGAAACCACACTGATATTTATAATTGCATAAAAAAAACAATCGAATGTTTTACTGAAATAATATTGACACGACCATTATTGTATGTATAATATTAGAATTGATCAATACGCAGTATTATGATATTGCATAAATTATTAAGATGTCTCAAAGACAGGCTGTTTTGCGTAATATACGTCGTATGGATTGTTGCATGATAAAGAAAACAGTACGACAGCGCAACTTTGAAAAAAATAAATTCATGTTTTATAAATGTAAGTTCGAAAATGAATACAAAATGTTAAATATTAATAATACGCGATGAGAAGCTCAAAGCGACGTTTGATAATAAATAATATAATACTCGATATTGTTGTGTTTCCCCTTTTTTATTTTCGCATCAAAGGACGCCAAAGAATGAAACATAATAACATCAACTGACGCTATCGGAATACATTTCTTTTTTGCTTAATAATAATTTCATTATTGTATACGAGGACGCTCGACGCACGCCTATCGTTGATGGGAAATTTGTGCATAGAATATTATGTTATAACAATCATATTATATACAGCTGTTATACGCCGACGACTACTACGACAATAAACTTACAATAACCTAATTATTCGTGGTTTAAACCTACACCTGGGTATGAACAATGTAATTAGTTGCATAATAATTATTGTGTGCGGTTGATGTTTAAACTGATAGACCGTCGGGGCAATGCGTAATTGTGATTCTCTTGTAGAAAATTTTTTTCTGGTTGTTTCCGAGATACAATGAAATGCAATAATGCAATATTACATTTTAGTCTATTATTTTCACTTCCGGTATTTGGACTTTAGCTTACTGTTATCGTGTCATACCAAAACGGTACGTCATTTTTTGACATGATTATATTTTGTATGCGATATAAAGTTCCATTAATCGAAGTGGTGACGATTACGATGAGGTATTATCGTGGTTAATATGTTCGGAACAACAGCTGCAACTGCAGATCACTCATTGCCGATGGAATAAAATATTTACTTTTATCTGGTAAATTGCGAAATTAATAACGACAATATCGTATACCACCAAGGTTAGGTTAGGTTAGGTTACAACCATCGTAACCTACCATATAAGGCACTTTTTTTTAATTTTTCGTATTGAAGTCTTTATTTCACCGAAATACCGACTTTTATAGGTAAAAATAATTTAACATAAATGAATCTCCCTTCGTGTATCGTCGAGTAAAACTACGCAATTATTATTTATCAAATAATATGATATCTATTTAATGCTATATAATACGCGAACTCGTCGGACATTTTTCACTCACCAATTTGTTTCAAGTTAAAAGAAATCAAGATTACTTGATATTAATAGTATACTACGTGACAATACATTTTGATAAAATGTGCAGTGTTTCAGTTCAGTCGTGAAATAACATATAATGACATGACACAATGTATCTTATCATCTCGTGTTTCTTCAGGGAGTGTATATTTTTTTAATGATACATCTCTCTCGCGAGTAATATTATAGCCGCTATGCTATTTGTGCAGTATAATATATACTAATATTATTTATACTACATAATATATAATAATATTATTATACTACAGCGCGTGCGCAGTTTCCTCGTTAGTGCCTTGTTAGGACTCGACATTTCGTTCGTTGATGTAGCATACTGTTACGCGACGAACACGACTAGGATTATTTTGTTATTGAATTATGAGCGCCAAGTGTGGTGCACAATTCGAATCTCGGTTTGATTAAACCCCTCTCCTGTCACGCACATGGCCCGTCTTGGAGAAACATTTCGCAACGTATATTTAATAACATGTTTGTAATACGATGGTGTAATTTAAACGGTATTCATGTGTAATAATAACAACATCGGTTAATTTAGATCCCAAGCACATAGAAATGTAATTCTGTAACAGACGATGTGGTGTGTGTGTGTGTGTGTGTGTGTGTGTGTATGTGTGTGTGTGTGTGTGTGTGTGAGAGAGAGAGAGTTGACCATATCATTGGGCAAAAATCGAAAATAAAATATGCGTTTAAGCATTTACGAATAACGTTGAAATTTACATTCAGTCAAATAAAATGTTTGTTGTTAACTTTTAATATTCGAATTGACATATTAAAAGTAAGCATATTAACTAGGCTTTTATCGATACAAATATTCATTTTTAAGTGAGTACCTTTAACTATGTAAAATAATACAATTTTAGAACTTTTGAAACTAGCTCTAAATTTTAAATACCTATCTTTAAACACCGGTAATAGTCCAACCTAGGCTGCTGTTAATAGGTCACTCTAATATTAATTAAGTTAACGTCACAAAATAGGTTCTTCTGAACGCATATTTGGTATGTCGTCTGGTTGTAAGACGTCCACAGCACATAATAATGAGGATTTAAAAAATACCCAAAGTATTTTTGTAATATTATTTGTTTTGAAATCGTAACACTGATTTTTTTAAATATTTTTTAGACGAAGCGTCAACTTTCTTTTGGATGTATTTGGATATTTGAAAATGTATATTTTATAATTTCCTTTTCCACCAATAATTTTATCAGATATCTGATTGATGATTAGCACATTTCGAGATCCTTTACTTGGACGCATGACACGTTTAAATTGTATTCACTGAATCGTTTGCTATTATTATGTTTATAATATATTCGAGTGCGGACCACGCTGTTTGAGCCATTACATTCATCGCCTTCGACTACCCTTCTGCCAATCCTATACATAGCTGCAGATATTTTAGAAAATAAATCGACGGCGATCCATTAATCTCGATTAGTATAGTGACGTTTTAAGAACGTTTTCACGGTTTTCCAGCCTATTGTAGTCGGCAACAGCTATTTCGGACCCTTAGTTAAACAACAATGGACGTTCCGGATACGCGTCCTGACCTGTGACAACTCGGCACGGAGGGTTCTTTTTACGCAGCCATTTTTATTATTGTTATATTATTTTTATTGCAAGTCAAATGCACAGCACATAAAAACATTGAGGCCTTTTACCCCTAGCGTGGGTAGGTACCTATATCGTGTTTTCCACTCATCTCGTGTTTACGCGCGTCACCGCCGTCGAGCAAAACATCAATTAGGTACCTGTTAACGTTTTTTTCCTGTAAAACACTGATTGTTGTTGCCGATGGTTCACTGAAAATTAAAAAATAAATAGAACGCATGGTTATCATGAGTGCGGTACTTATAACCGTACATCAGGCGACAGACCAATTATCGGGAGGGTGCAGCGTGTAGTGGAGGTGTTGTCGTGTACAAATTGAAAACGATTATCATCGCATTCTAGCAAAACATTTCCTTACGGAACCATTTACACTGACATTGTATGTGGTTTTCTTGAAAAATAATGGGCAGTTTGAAAATGAAAACCAACGATTATGTTGCTATACGCTCAGCATAAACTCTACTTGCTCCTTATATTATTCACTACATTTGTCTCATTATTATCTATTATTAAAACGTGAGGCGATTTCTTGTATTTTATTTAAAGAACAAACAAGCCACTTGAGCATTAAAAAAATACTTTTTTTTTATACAACTCAATCTTATTTGAAATATATATCCTTTATGGCATACTGTATTATTTTACAAATTATATTACAAGACTGTAGGTAAGACCATTTTTTAAGTTTTAAGTACAGTCCAGTCTAAAAAATACTTAACTATTCATAAATAAATAAACACAAATATTATTTATCTTATTAAATGTATTAAATCATCTTTAATCAAATACTTTCAATTTTAACTTTTAGAATATGTGTGTAGGAAATATTTCAGATTCCTACTGCACAACTATAAACAACATATAATTTTAAAAAGTTTAATTTGGCAATACATGATATTACACAAATTAATAAATAATAAATATGTTCTTAACTGAATTTATTAGAAATGTGTAAAAACCGGGTAAAACCGATGTACGATTGATTTTTTTTATAAAAAAAACAACCTTATTACTTCTGTATCTCCAATTATAGAGCACAGTAAGATTGAGATAACTATGAACTGAGACCTTTCGGATTTTACGAATCAAATGTAATTTGAAAACATTTAACGTCTTTCATAATATGGTTTTGACGGTACTCCATATTTTAAACCTTTCATAGCGTTGTTTAAGACGTCATTAAACATTAAAGTTTTCCTTGCCTCCATCTTGATAGAAATATTGAAAGCCCATTTGTATTATGAACAAAAGGATTTCTCTTGGCGATTACTTTGGCATATTTTTATTCTCTATCTGTACATTATGGATGTTTGTAATTCTCATTTCTTAAGAATTATGATTATTGAATACGCATTTCAACAAGATTCACAATTATTTGAAATAAGTAAGAGGTACATTTTTAAATTATAAATTATGAATAATGTTTAAGATATTAAATTGTTTCATCAAATATTGGCTTTAAACATACAATTTACGATAGTACTTATTAAATTAAAAATATATACAATTGAAATGAGTTTAAATAAAACAATATTAAAATAATAAGGATAAGTTTGGTTAGATATAAATAAAGAGTTTCCTTAGTTGATCCTTGTCAACTGAAAAATATGTATTATTATAATATTATTATGTAATAATAATTATTATTATTATAATACTAAATGGTACTTAAAGTACGTTAAAATAGCAGTTGTGCCAAATGTGGACACGTTAAAAAGAAATGATAAAATAATTTTAATTTAATCAACATTTTGTATCAGTAGGAAAATAATCCTATCTGAGAAACAATAAATTCTACCCAAAATGTATTTAAGTAGGTACTTTAATTATATAAAATAATCTCTTTCACTAAAAGCCATAAACGATATAATATTATTTGGGTACCACTCGATGATAAATTGTCAGTGTTTACTCTTTATACAGCTTGTATAAAATTAAAGAAATAAATTAAAATGGTATTTTTAAATTTCTTATAAAGAAGAGGTATAGTTAAAAAATTATTTTGTTACCATGGAATGTAAAATATCGATAAACAAACAAATAAATAAATACAATTATATTAAAACTAAATTAATTTTTAATAATATTGTTATTATTTTTGAATGTATAATTAACTTATCATGAGCATAATTCAATCTATGAATAGAACATAAACAATTTAAATTTATAGTTAATTTTGCAGCAGTGGATTTATACAACTGTTTTATACATAACTTTTTTCGAAGTGCACTTCGATACATTTTGTATTTAAAATTATCCAACAGCTATAATAGTACAGAATAATAGTATAGTTATTATAGAACATTATAAATATTCGTTTGTATTATCAAAACAGAAAATATTTTATAAGCTACAGACAACAAAACATGATTTTCTGAACCAATAAGACCACGTCATATTTTATGTTTTGTTTATATTAAAATATACTTATTTTCTGACTGTTGGAAGTTCTATTTTCCAATTTCCGAAAAGTAAACGCGAAAATTGAATTGTTTTTATTGTTTTGAAAATAATAAAAAAAACTTTCAACTATGAAACTATGAAACGTTATTCACTATTGTATCAAATATTTATTTTATTTCTTTTATTTGATATATTAAAAATAAAAATAAAGATATTATTATTTATGCAATATTGTACGTAATTAATTTAAGTCTAAGGTTAACGGAAAAAGGGTTATAATAGTTTTATCTTTAGTTTTATCACATTGTTATTATTGGAAATATATTGTATTAAAAAAAAGTACCATATCAACTATTATCATTTATCATACACGTTATAATTATACATACTGAGGAATGCACCAGCATCACCCTGATGTAGCTAAATTGCCTACCTAGAACGCCGTGTTATAATAATTGTGTTAATAAAAATAACATTACGTTGTATTAATTAAACATTTTATAAATTACTATAAGTATTTAGTATTTTTAAACTTAATTATTTTTTTTTATTTAAATATTCATAAAAATATTTAAAAAAATATTATAAGAGAAAAACATATTACCAGAGAGAAAAATATTGTGATAAAATTATCGATATTTCTGCAGCTAAGGATGATTCTATTGAATTCATGCATATTGTTTAAAAAATTCATATTTTATATAAAATTGACTGTGACTGATAATTTATTTATACAATTAAATATAATCATTAATAAATGATTACGAATTTGTTTTGATTTTTAAAATCGAATTGTTTAATGATTTTATACGAAATATGGTGAAAAACACACCAACTTTTAAAAAAAAAACCAAAATTTTTTTATTTATTTATTATTAAATTAATAATACGAGCAACGATCGAAGACGGCCCTAGATTGCATTGTTACACAATATAATTAATATGTTATTGACGGGTCACAGCAGCTGAATTTTGGCAATAACTATGTCAGCGATCGTGTAAGCCGACCGGCGTACAACAGTAAATCATCATGCGTGTCGTGAAATAATCGTCGACCACGAAAAGTTTATGCAAGGGACATTGTGTAGTACATACGTGAATAGGTGGAGCTGTTGGACAGAAAGAAGCTTTTGTCTTTCCTGCGATTTGTGGTAGTGTGGAGGGAGGGAAGTCGGTGGAGCTGGACACGACAGGCGGGGGTTGGCGCAATGGACCGGAAATTGATGGGAAACGTCCGGTGAGCTAATAGTATCGCTGAAATCCCATCCGCCGGGGATAGGTCGGTCACATTTTTCTCGATGTGTCGTGGGAGATGCTTTATAAACGTGTTTATTCGCGGAGGGAGCTGTGAATCGCGGGGAAAACGTGAGCGGTTCGGATAACGGGGAAAGAGAGTAAAAATAATACCGAATGCAAAATATGATCCGTTCCACGGATCTACGATGTGTGACACCATTACAAACCATACAAATCAATTATAAATAATAAATTTTAATTATGCTTACTATAGACATATTAATATAGTAATCCGCGTACACATAAAAATAGTATACTCATTTTAACACTATATAAGAGACACACTACGTCATGTCCACCTCAATAGTTTTGTGCGAACAGCAACCCGTACGCCAAGCAACTCAAGATGACTAATAATTCGCTTAAGTCTTTACTCTTTAGTATTTAGTAGGTAATAATAGGTTGTGCTCTAACAAAATAAATCAACTGTAACTTATTATTTGAGCCATCATTCCTGAAACTCCGTAGTACAGTTTAAAACGAATTGTAATTAAAAGGGCGCTGAAACCCATCATTGAATTACCTAACGGCTGTTCATACCCAACGTCTTTACACCACCGTACCACAAACATGTTATGCATAATATTATAATTTTCGAGCAGATAACGACGTGTTTCATACTGACAAGTTATTGCTTAATACATTTATATTTATGGCGTGTGTGTACTGTATACTAATGCAAATATTAATGGTGAGTCTACAAAACCCACGACTACCACAGCTCTGTTCGTTACATATAAACATTATATATAGACACACATACAGTCAAATGCGGTATTTTATCGAAACTATTGCACACACGTTCGTCTTAACCAGATTTAAAATTGTATCTCGGTGGAGTGGTATTCGTGTAGTTTTATGATATTATGGGCCAATCGTCTGATTCCTATATACACTCACACAACCAGAATGAAATATCATCATTCCGATGTGTGTCGCGTACTGGAATGCAGTGGTCACGGGGCGTCGAATATAAAACTAAATGGAATCCGTATTATGTTACCGCTAAACAATAAAAAATGTTATAAGATAAAAAAACACTATTTTGTTCAACAAAATATAAATAGGTATGTTTATTATATTTTGTTCAACAAAATATAAATAGGTATGTTTAAGCCTTGTCCGTTTTATGCGGACCCGAGAACGTCGTTAAACCTGCAGCTGATCCCGGGCAAAAGTTCTCGTAGATTAATCACACCGTTACGTCCGTCTTCTTTCGATTCATGAAATTAACCCCACAGTATAATGGCCTCGACGAAAGTTAATAGGAAAAAAACTCCTTTAACCTTGGACATAAATCTCGATTTTTATTTTTTCATGTATAACCTGCAATCGCAGAAAATTGTATGTGTTTGCCAAAATATATAATCAAACGTTTTTATTCGTCTAAATAAACTGACAGTTTAAATATTTTTATATTTTATTATAAAAGAGTAATAAAAAATAATAGAATTCCATACTGCATTAAATTTAATCAGTACCTACTGTTTGTACTTATCAAAAATAATAATTATTTTATTAATAGGTTTTCCTTAAATATATGTAAGTATATGTATATTTTTTTTTTTATGAACTAAATACTAAATAGCATTGTGATATTCAAACATTGTACTACCTCAATAATAGCTATTTTTTATTTACGGTGAATGCTTAACTTAATTTAAATTGTATGATTTAGTTTCTTTCGAAAAGTCGATGAAATTAATAATTTTTAATTTATTGGACATATTTGTAGTAATTCTCTTATCTGTTATAGTTGTGATGTTTATTTGTCAAAACTTAATATTTTTTCGCATTCTATTAAGATGAATTAACCATAAAAAATATATAATGCATGATACACATAATATGGGGCAGTGGATCTGTTTTGGTTAAGGTTGCGAGTTCTAAATGTATACCCTATTTGAAGCCGATTTATAATAGTTTCCTTATTATTCCTTTGTAAGTATATATACTATATATTATTTATAGCACCATACGTGAGATTTTTTTTATTAATCACCCATTTCTTATCATATTACCAAACTGTATTTTACGTTTCGTAGCAGAATAAATAAGTATAAAAAACTCAAGCGTAGTACGCCATAATCGAAGTTCAATTAAGTTTTTATACTGTTGTTTAGCACATCCCGGCATTTCCTATTATATGATAATTTATAAACTTTGCTAGTTCAAGTTGTTACATTTTTGTTTTTTACAACCTTGTTTATTATGTTTAAAAAATAGTTTTAGTTTAATCATCCAACTTAAGCGTAAAAAAATAATATGTATCGTAAGGTGTGTACGAAGCCCTAATAATAATGAAGTAACGATTTATGACGTTTATATAGCCAAAAATCGTAATTACATGTTTACAAGTCACATTTATATTTTCGATTGATTTTATGGCTGGGTCATTTGAACGACGGCTAATCTCGAAATTAAATGAGGGAACGATGAAGAATGATATCAATATAAATTAATGAAATTTATTTATTTTCTATTGACTGCCGTATCATCAATATGCGATGTAGGTGTCATATATTAGGTGTCACTTCTGAAGATTTTAAGAACATATAACTATAATCACCAACATCCGACACTATTATACACTAACTCAATTATGATAAAATGTAGCCTCGATAGCTCGGTTATTCAACGTCTATTTAATGACATTATATCGTTTATTCTCAAGTTACTTAACAATAATGTACATTGTCCAGAGGTACTATCAAAAATGAATCAATTTTTCTTCCCAATCTATCATAAATCAAGCTACTTTTCATATAATTTACAATTTACAAGAATTAAATTTCTAAATCATTAACCACTGCAGGCATGACTCAATGTACTGACTGGGCCAAATATATTCAAATTTGAATTGTTTACTATGCAGGCCGCGTATGAAATTTAGCGAAAAAAAAGCATATTAGGTATGTATATTTTTAATTGTGTTCATTACTTACAACACTATATAATTATACTTATATAATATTATAATACTTTATTGTTTAGTTTTATATAATATTATACTTGATTACCTAACGTATTATTTTTTTAACACTTATTAATTGTGTGTTACTTTTGTTCGCATATAATGTATAATATAACTGTACTAATTTACCATCAGGGTGTTATTAATAATAATAAGCAAATTAAAAAATGAATTGAACAGCGTGTTAAAAATAATATCTCAAACAGTGACAGTTCAATTCCGCTTTCCGAACGACCCACGAGTTTAACTGCAGCCACCGAAAGACTGTAGTAATTTCTGGAAGTCTGATGATTTCGTTAATCAATTGTTTACCATTATAACGACGATGGCGGTGGTGATGATAATGATAATGATGATGATGATGACGATGATGATGATGATAACAGTAATATTCTAAAGTTCTAAATGCATAAGTTCGGTGAAATATTCAAACACACCACCGCTGGGGGAAATACTGCAGCAGCGGTGTCGTTCACGCAGACATCTCATTCGTAATAACATCATAATACGTAGGTATATAATAAAACTACCTCAATTTTCTTTGAACAAACTTTTGAATATTAGTCTCATTAAACCACAGTATCGTCGCTGGCGTACAACTCGTTCAGTTTTATAATACATCTCGATCAACCCTCTCCCGCCGCCATCGCGCTGAGTCGTTTTATAATTAACGGGTAATTTATTTGTACCGTGACGATTTCGAACACCATTCTGATGGTTTTTGCCTACAACTGACCAATTATTATTAAAGTTATGCTTTAGAATATTCCAGCGCGACAGCGGCCCGTGTAATAATTGGTGATGGAAGCTCGATAAATGTTGCCGATATTTATTTTACTAGGTAGCTACATTTTTTTTTACCATTAACGAGTAACCCCTCATTTCAATATTGTTTTCGTGTGCACATTAATATTATTTTAATAATATTTGGTTCACACCAGTACAGTGGGGTGTGTAACGTATAGTATTGTTATAAAGGTAAACCAAGATAGAATAATATGCGTGAAAATATATAAATTGTATAATAGCTTTACGATAATGATATCCACTGCAGGTTAGAATACATTTTGTTAAACAAAAAATATATAACACAATACCTGTAGAAAAAAATGTACGTAAAACTTACAGAACATTTTTTTTACGTTAAACCTCCGGTCGTCACTAGAACTAAAATACACATAATATTTGCGTGGCGTATATAATATATTATTATATCAAATTGTACCAACTCGGCGAATGTCGGATCGATAAAAAAGCGTTTTATCTGTGCGAGGTAAACACGCTGCCATTTCGGTGACAGCTACTTCTTACGTCGCCGTTCAAAACTGCTCGAGACCAAGTTGTGCAATAGAGATGGCATTCTATATAGCGTATCTGTCACCCGGTCACTCAAATCGCAAATCACTTTTACGAATTGAATATTCAAAGGCGTCCGTCAGAATTTTACCAGAAATGTGTCCAAGTGGCCGTCGTCGAACGTGTATTATTTATATTTATAGCAGTACAGGTTAAAAGGGCGAGTGTCAGCTGCTAATGCTGTTTAACAACACAGCGTGTTAGCACGTCACGTCACTTTCGATCATGAAACCGAAACGATCGACCGATAATATCGTATAATAGTTTCATCTTCCGACAAAACTGTTACCTAAATAAAACCTACGACGTATCGCGGATACACAATATATTATGCATAGGTACCTAGGTATGTTATTTTATATGTGAATCATCGTTGACGGTTTCAACGAGATGGGAAAAAAAATTCCGTTGTTCACTCCGGAAAATGTCGACCCTTGTAGACGAGGTAAGTGAGAGTGAGCGTCACCGATTTTGACGTGTACATTTAAAAAGCATATGTAATATTACTCTAATCATCTGTCAACCATGGCACGTAGGTACAACTGTCAAACGCGATCGTATACGTGCAATTTGCTCCACACAGTATGGTCTGTACAAACGAATGACACGTCGTTGGGTATACAACAACGACTACAATAATATTCTATAAAAGCACTACCTACCTACATAGACTGTCGGCAATATTATTTTAACGCGAACCCGTCGATATAACTACAAATGATTATTCTACTGCAGATACTTTTCTTGTATTCTATAAAAGTAGGCGTTTTATTGTGGGTAAAATGTTTGATCTTTTAAAATGTAAATGATTTAAATATTTGAATTAATAATTTGTTCGAGTACGACTGATCCCCGAATCACCGATGATTTTGACATTTACATTTAAATAGCATAGGTAATATTACTCTATATTCATCTGTCAACCGTAGCACGTAGGGAAAACTGTTAAACGCGATCGATCAATATAGTATGGTGGTCTGCACAAAAGAATAACACCTCGCCGGGTATACAATAACGACCACAATTTATAATGTTCTATCATTAAACATGACTGTCAGTAGTCAGTCAGTAATATTATTCACATTATTTTATCGCTAATCCATCGATATCACCATTGCTGCACAGACACTTATAATAATTCTCTACTCGATCAATTGTTTGGTATTTTGCGTGTGTTCTAAAATCGTTGAGTTTGCGTTTTTACTATAGGTTATAATTTTCAATCGTTTAAAATTTAAATTATTTAAATATTTAAATTAATCCTACGAGTACGTCTGATCCACGAATCACCAACCACATAATAATATGACAACGACACGCGATGTCTACAAGGTAGTACAAAAAAACCAAAATAACTTTTGAACGAACGTAAAAAATCGTCTATAACTATTATTTTACTACACATTCTACTATTATAATATTACTTCTCATATATAATGGGGATTCAGCAGTGCTCGGTTAGAATGCTAAAATCCCAAACGAAGTAGGCAAAATATTATGTATAATATTAATAATTATAGCTTTGGGACCCGCTATTTATTATCGGTCTGGTCATAAAATAGTGTACCCGCAAACGACAATAAATATACATAGAAGTGCATTAGGAAAACAATATTCCAAAAATATGTGGACGGATATACCGTAACGCAACGAACCATAAAATTGTCCGTCAGTATATTCTAATAATATTATTATGCGATGGTGCTTTGGGGGAATTTTTGAATTTTATTGTCAATCCAGACTCCGTGTATTGCGTATTAAAACTGCCACTGTTACACGTTTAATGTGCTTTTTCGGAATATATATTTTTGTTGATTTTATCATTTATAATCAATACTGTTTTACTTATCTGATTTTGTTTTTCTTGTTTCAGGTAAGTCCATGTGTTCGAAATCTTATCGAAATGTTATTTTTCCAAAAGCACGAGTCAGCCGTGTGACACGATTTATTATAATTCCTAATAGTGAGTAGACCACGCCAATATCGTATTATTAAATATTTATAATAATTATAATAATACCAACGAGTGGCACGCTTTTAGTCATAATTATTTTTCTTTAATATTGTAATGGCATTAAATACAAAATATATAATGAAGACCTTACGCCGTTATTCTAATTAGATTTTAATTTACAGGAGTACAAGTTTTAAATAAAATATACGTGAACGCATTAATATTATACTCTATTGATTTTGTATCGAAGAGTATCCTAATAATTCCTAATATAACACTTGTACCAGATAGTAATTACTAATTATAACATAATGTAATATCGTTACTTGAACGGTCTTAAATGTAAGTAAATCATATCGAACAACCAAGTACATATAATATTGTTATAAATACCCTTTCAAGTAAAACAGTAAATACCCGAGATTAAATTGTATGTAAGATTAATGAGTTGTATTATGCATAATACACAAAAGTATACCTCGCATGACCTTTTTATTAACCGTTGCTGGTAAAATAATTTTTATTTTTTTGGAAATTATTAAAGATTATGAGATTTTCATTTTGTAAAAAAACCCTTTTTAAAAACAAAACAATAAAATTACTGGAATTATTGATTAAATAATACGTCCAAAAATAATATACCTAGTCATGATACTTATTATGTACTACTCGTTTCCGAATTGTTTATTATTTTTATCACGTAGTAAAAAAGGGGAAAATATTATTATGCGAGATAAAAAAAAAGACCTTCTTCCAATTTACTTAACACGCTTTTCAAAATGTTTATTAAATTATTGTAAAAGTAAAACGTAAAACAATAATTATTGTACACAGTAGAACTTATTTTTCACACGTAACTAGTTTATCAGTTAATTTTAATAACTAATTTTTCTTCAAATAAATATATATATAATTTTGAAGTTGGTAAATATTTAATACATATTTTATTTTTAGTTAAAATAGTTGGTACCAGGATAAATATTGCGTTCTAAATGTTAATGGTCGAGGTATGTCTCACACGTGTAGTACAACTACTGACAGTACTACACAATATGCAATATTATCTTAAGACTGATTTATATTCTGTAATAATAATAAAAAAAGTTAAGCTAGACACTACACGCGTTGAACATTTTGTTCTAGTTTATAAACATGTTGGATTTATTTTAAAGAATATCCTGACGAAAGCACTTTTAGTTTTTTTTAACAATGTCGTTGATTTAGTTGATCAAACATTGTTCTTATATGTGACGACGGCGACACGTTGGAAACATTTCAGTTTTTTCGTTTTATCTCGTCGTAGTGTTATGTATTATTATTTCACATGACTATATAATACAATCTACAAATGTTTTACAAACGAATAATGTTTTTACGCGGAAATAGAACCAGTACGCTACACGGCAATACCTACGTGTGGATAATAAAATAAAAAAAGCTCAAAATTGAATGAACGTCGAAAGAGCGAACTCTGATTTCACGAATAGCATTTTAATGTTGCTCACAGGTTATAATATTATAATATTATACCTAATCTTTAGTGTTGGCGTCACTCACTGTGTTTTTGTGTTATCCATTTCGGATAAAAGGAAATTCGTAGGATTATTTTGCCAAACGAGCTCGTTATCTCATCGGTTAATCGATCCCCGTCGTCCGAAACAATCCGCTTGAATTCCGCCGGATAGGCTTTTCGATTCTTTGCAAAATGAGAAGGGTATTTTGTCCGTATTTATGTACGTACAGAATAAATTTATATAGCAAATAGCAATTCTATTATGTCATAAGCTTCCTTGAAGATACCTACCACAATAAGTCAGCAACAAATGCCAAAGATCAAATCATCAACGCAGAAAGAATTATATTTTGACTTTGTGACTTTGAAATTGTGTTACTATACAGCTGAAATTGAGTGAACTACCGTTTTTGGACGTATAGTTTTGACGATTTTCATATCAAACTAGTAATTTTTCCTCATATCATTTAGAGTTATAATGTATAACATATTTGATTATGAAACTGTTAACAACGTACGTTTCTCCAGCCCCCACCCCCCCCCCCCTATCAAATTTCAAACTTTTTTTTGGTTAAATATTTAGCGTGCAATTGGCGTCACTGGTTTTGAAATTTGCGTGGCACTAGGTCAGGTTTAAAAATGTAAACAAAGTGGGGGGAAGAAAAAAAAGAAACGTTTCTACAGCCCCTCTTCATCCGAATTTTGAACTTTAAGGACTTTTTTATGTCTCAATATTTAGCGTGCAATTGGCGTGAATTTGCGTGACTTATTTCGAAACAGTAAACCCAAAGCCTCAAGAACCGTGGGCTTTGCCCCTTTATTGCCATTTTCCCAGCCCCCCCCCCCCCCCCAACGACAAAAACATTTTTTTTCGAATTTTTTTCAACGCCAATATTTAAAAAGTGTATGGATATATAATTGAGTACATTATGTGGGTATAGAATATTATTGATACTAAAAATGGTAATTCACCGAATATGTACAAATAAGCGATTTAAGGTTTTATTACACACAATATTCATACGAATTAAAACGGTTAAATAATGTTTAATTCAGTCTTCGACGCTGAGTAGAAACGGTTTGAATGCTCGAATTTTGGCAGGAAAAGTCATCTGATTAGCTAGGTTATCCCGTAGGCTTAGGCGATAGGCAAAGTGACGTTAGGTAGGTACGATTGAAATTCAAATTTAAAATGATTTTGTTTTATTAACGGAATTTTAATTACTTAATAATAAAAACATATTTTTTTTTTGGGGGGGGGGGGGGGGGGCTGGAGAAACGTACGTCTGTTAACATCAGTTAAAATAATAATTATAAGTGCAGCTTATTCCGTCTATAAAATAAATACCGTTGACTGTCCAATGAAAAACTTCGACAACTCTTCATTTTAAAACAACAAAAACACTTATTTCAAACTAAAAACATAAACAATTATAAAATGTACATCATTAAGTACAAATACTCGTATAAGCAAAGACAATCATCAACGTCGTATAATAAATATTTTTCAAAAGCCGTTTCACACTGAGAACACAAAGCGATTGTGTTTGGTCCTTGTTTGTTGGACATAATTCTATCCTTTTAAAAATATTTCATCAACCCATATACTTCATCGGTATTCTAATACATTATTATATTATGGTTTAAAATACTATTTCTGAATATCAAGTATACCTCGTACAAGTAAGGTAAATTTGATTTAATTTTTCCACACGGCACATATAATATATAAATATTATTTAACAATACTATTTTGTTGAACGCTTACAAAATGTTAAATACAAGGAAATTCAAATATTCTTACTGCTAAATAAATATATATTTCATTCAAATTCAAATTTCAAACTCCCATCGAACTTTTGTTGATTTTAAAAGTTTTGTTCGATTCTAAAAATATAAGAAATTCCCAAGGGCTGTAAAACAATGTTTTTAAAATATACATCGAGTCTAAGTTAGTATAGATACACGAATGCAATACGAATTCGTTTGGAACGGATTTGTTTGGGATTTTATCAGTCAAAAAACTTTTACTGATTGGCATTATACAAATTTCAAACTCGTCTGTTGTTCCCATTTGACATTATTTCATTTTACCAGTGATTAAAAAAAGCGACCCGACCACCCGATGTAATTATTGAAATCCCGGTTCATATTATAATATGTACTACTATGTCATTGTTTATATATGATTATATTTTTTTACAATGAAAACATTAGCCATCCAAACCTGCAGCCTCTATACAAGAAAACAACCTAATTATGAACTCCATATAATTAGTTCAAATGAAACACAACCATTATGAAAAAAATCGAGAAAAAAATGTATATGATTTTTGCGAAACTTCATGTAACCATAATAATAGTATACTTTAATAAAAATTAAATAAATTATACACTTAAATAAAATATTTAACATTTGAAAATAATATATTAATATACCTTCTACCTTTATGTTCTAAATACTTTATATAATAAAACATAATAACTATACTAATACAATAGGTGTTACATGTCTATAAATTTATTTTTAAAATATTTCAATTTAATTGAATGCATAAACATTTTCTTATTTTTATAACACTTCTTTAATAATAATAATAATAATAATAACGAGAGTTTAAGAGTGGTAATAACGCGCATTGGGTTAAATGGTCCTTTAAAAAAATTCAAGATTATTACCATAAGAATTATTTTAATAATTACTTGAAATTTCACGCACTTGCTTTGAGATGGAAAGTAATTTCACTCGACAAAACTTCTAGGATATATTATTTTGTCTTCATTTCGAATGTTCAGAATTATATTGATAGTAGACTATTTTCCATTTCCTTAGTTTGTATTCACACAACGGGATCGATGATACATTGTGCAAATTGTAGTGTGCTAGACGGTAATGCATCTATTCAAAATAAAAATGTCAGCAAGGTGTACCTGCATACAATATAATATTATATGTTTTTCAGATCTGAATAACATTTTGAAATAACTGAATTTAACAGCGAAGTTATTGCTCTATATATTCATATTTTTTTTTAAGTTAAATTTTCAATTTCTACCTCTGGAGCACAATAAGTAAATAGGATAGAGGGAAATATATATACAAACTATTAAAAAATAATAGGTATGTTAGGTACATATTGTGTTATATATTATATATAGGTACATAATAGTATTATTATTTCGATAGTACGAATTTAGAGATATTGAACTTGAATTATTATTTTTTTACTTTGATTTTATGCTGTGGTACACAGAGTTTAGATTAGTTAGCGTGCTGCATATGTTTTTGTTAGTGAAAAAAAAAAACAATTTTAATTAAGTATTATTTTTTAACAGCATTGGTGTACCTAGTATTGAATATACAAAAATTTAAATTTTGATGATGCACAACAAGTTGTGAGATATTGTTTTAATCATAACATTTTTATTTTTACAAATTCCGTACTATAATATACAAGTGTCTGTAATGCTGCTTATAATATTAGTATATTTTTCAATATTTTGGTATTTTTTTTTTGTGTATCTATACGGGCTCACCACGTGACTCAGCCTTAACTGTTTAACGTTTAGTTTGAATGATCGAGAAAAAATACGCAAGGGTTTATTGGTTGTGCTTCTGATAATGATTTTTCGGCGGAAAACACATTTATTACGCCTATCAATGACGTCCGGTAAAAATGTACTCGAAATAAAATGTAACCCATAGTATTATGCACATATATAAGTATAATTATTCTCTGACTCTGCCTGACTCCTTAATTCATTTAGTGATGCTTAAAGACTACTTAAAGCAAACGCAGTCGCGTCCGTCAATTATTAAACTTTAAGGAGAACAATTTAGGTTTTATTAATTTAAGAACTATATCATATAATATAAAGTCGTGTGGGGTCAAATATGGTTTTTGGGTCGGGTGCTCTGTGAGAGGAGGACCGTCGGCCTCGTCAGTGACACCGCTGCGACAATGTAACAGCAACAACAACAACTGCACGGGGTACTCTTATCTCTTATCAACGGAAGTGAACAAGACTAATGACTGCAGTGCCCCGTAAAGGTCATTTCGAGTTTTCGTGTTTGTGTGCGCTCATATATAAATGTATGTGTTGTATATAATATTGTACATAATGTATATAGACGAGCAAATGGGCGCCGCCTTCGGGCGAGCGGTGTGCGAGTCCAATCGATATGTACCCTTCCACCCCGCAGCTACCACGTAGACGCTACCACCCGACGCCGCGGCCACCGTGACCGCAGTAGGGCGGTGGTAGTCTTCGTCAACCGTAGGTGTGGGTAGGGGTGAGGGTGAGGTTGAAAACGGGTTACCATGGTGACGACGTTGGCTAGCGGTATGGATGAGCACGCGGGTCGTGTGACGTACCACGCGGGGAACGACTGTTGATGTCCGGGGAACCCTCCCCGCACGCCACAGTGTCAGATGTTCCGGTGGGATTTTTTCTCTCCCAAGACTTACCCTTGCCCCACACCCCGGTAACCACCATAATGATGGGCCTCGCGACGATACCGAGCCAACCCTAACGATGACCACGTGGGCATCATGGAGTGCGGGTCTTTAACTTCGCCATGCAAGCCGACGATCAAAGGACCACGGCCGTCTAAGAATGGTATACATAATAATGTATTATTATAATATTATACATGAAATAGAAATTGCATTATATTATACATGTGTATGCGAACCGACCGGAAGCGATATTTAAACAGCATACGTATGCACGATGATTTCTTTTACGTGCATTATAGTTTTCTCAAACGACATTTCTGTTTTCTCAAATACAAAATAAAATAAAATACATTTTTATTTATTATATTTTCAAGTGTTTGAAGAGCAAATAGTGGTGCTGTAAAAGTCACAGGATATATCCACCATAGTATTTATATATAAGTACTGTACCTACTCATTTTATCTAATGTTGCAAAGCTCACGAATAATAAACCTTATATTAATTTTTAGGTAGGTAGTTCCATAATTAAGTTTTGTACTTAAATGTATTTACACTTTAAGGTTGTTCCAAATAACATTCAATGTTTTAAAACTAATCTGCGCTCAAAAAATTGTATGTTTACTTTATAACTATAGAGTTATACGGTTGTCCATAATTTAAAAATATTGTTTTATACTCCAGTACTTATTTAAATTAATAGAATTAATTTAAATATTTTTTTCAATCAAAGGTCATAATTTAAGCAATTTAAATAAATTAAAAATGTAAATTTATAAATAAAAATTATAATTAATAAAATATTAATTTACATGATTTGTTTGGTGTGTTTTTTTAAGCAATTTTATTCATTTTTTATTTTGAAACTAAATCCATTGGTCGCTATATTCTCAACAGATGTTAACCTTATATATTGAATTTTCTTACTAGTTTAAAAAGTTCTTAGGGAAATAACCGTTCTAGACACTGATGCTTAAATAATAATAATATCCAAAAACAAATGTTATTAATCTCTTCTTCACATACAACACAACCATTTATAAATTCATAATATATTAACCATTTATGATTATATGTTATTTATATCAATAAGCTGAGTGTTTTACATATTGTATACTAACGAGTGAGCACAAACAATACATTGAAGTGTAAACAACTTTGAATTTAATACATAATAAATATCAGGTACCTACATACAATATGTATACAATATAACTATCACAGACTTCGGCTAGGTATACCATGTTGTGTCTCTCGCCCGAATATTATATTACTATAGTGTTTACGGGTTGATTTAATCTAAACAAATATAATTAAATATACACCAACGAATATAGTATAATAAATTATGTATGCATAAAAAATATGAGGATTTTAAATTAATTGTATATTATAATGTCCAACAAGTCAATCAACGTGACAGGTTGAAACATGTAACAAAACATTCTTTAGTAATTTATAAATTATAATGGAAACAAAAATTATTATGTCCGCTTTTTAAAATATTGTACGTGTGAGCGTACACAGTATAGTTTTCAACCGCTTTAAATAATATATTGCCTGTACAAAATAGTATTTGTATATTTTCATCAGGCAATTAATTATTTTGCTTCAGTGTATAACCATAGTCTTATGAACATATATGTTATATTTGTTTATTTCAATTGCAATGGTTTTAATAGTTTCAAACTTTACAAAAAAAAAAAATTTAAAAGATGTGGTGTTTATATGTAAAATTAGTTAATGTCACTATATCCAGGTTGACGTGAACGAATATAAATTTAGATCATAAATTGTGGCGGTCTTCTTGGATTTATTTTCGTCCACCTTAACGCATTATTTAAAATCATCTACCTTAAACAACGTGCATATTATTAAAATTGATTCAAACTCAATGAAAATAATACCAGAAATAAATGTAAATTTGATTTAAAATTGAGCTGCACACAGTGTGCGTCATAAACATAATTTATTGAACATAAAGTAGATAACCGTCTTCATTTTATGTACACAATTTCACCTCATCGAATAGACAGATTTGAATGCATTTTCAATTTGTTTTTCTTGCGCACATTACACCTATTTAGTAGGCATAAATATTTTTAAATGTTTTCCATTTTACTTTAATAAATTATAAAATATGAATTTAATTTTCCACTTAATATATTATAATTACTGAATCGTTATTTATAAGTATAAATATAATATAAATGAAAATATCATAATATTATAGTCAGATTTAAATTATAATAATCAATACTATTTACGGATCGAACTAAATAGATTTCGAGTAAGTGGTACTTAATGTTCAAATTTTCTACCTTCATATTTTTGACATGTAAATATTTTTGTATTACGACTTTACGAGAATAATAATATAGCGAGGTATCTCATATTTTATCATAAACCACAAACATAAACCTGTCAGAAGAAGGAATTATTTATTTTCGGTTTGTTCTCAAAAACTATTTTAACCTCTTACAATTTAAAAATTATTCACGGTTACGCTTATTTTTTAGAGTTATGTATAAAATATATAACATAAATAAATATATGTAATTTTTTAAATATTACAACTATAACAACAAGTCCTATTCATTTGACTTTTTTTTTTATCTTCAATCATATTTTTTTCCGATAATTGTATCGACGTAACAATCAATTAAATAGTTTACCTCAAATAATTATAAGGAAGGGAATGAAAGAATGGTTTTATATAGGATAACATACATAAGCTAATCACACAATTATTAGTTTACATAGACAAAATAACCATCACTTAAATCTATTAGGTACTTATATTGTAAATAACAAAATGTATCCAATACAGATGATAGATGGATATAAAAGAGTCGGTCCAATCGCCTCTATACAATTATTTGACCATAAGCAGCTTTAGGAGTATAAATAATAAGCTTCATAGATAATTCAAACTTATAAATTGAAATAAAAAAATATATAATATAATTTAATATTTATAATGTTATTCATACAAGTTAAACTTGTATGAATGCAGTGTAGTAGTGAACCATCTGGCAAATGTATAATAGTGCAATAATCATAGATGCAACCAAAGAGCACAGTCAGGTTCGTGAAGTTATAATCAATTCCTATAAATAATAACCGTAATTCATGTGGTCAATGAACGTGTGTCTTTGCTTTCCAATTTTACCCTCGTCAAATACCTAAATATTCGTATAGCATGCATGTATTAAACAGACGTTTTCCAGAACATAAAAAAAAAAATCGCAAAACATAAATTAAATCAGCAATTATTATACTCGTGTAATAGTTTTCCGGAAAATCCGTGATAAACGTATGTGCATTACATTATAATATACACTGATTATAAATATCTAAATATACGTAAATAATGATTTGACAAATTGCCATTATAATACGATGGGGTGCAAACACGAATTTCGGTTCGTATTTGCACCATATCAAATATTCCGCGGCCAGGAATGGCTGTTTGTAAAAATCCTCCGAGGCCGTATAGTGGGATTAATAACAAGAAGGTGATATATATGTATATATATATATATATTATACACAGCACACAGTCTCGTCCAATGGTGCACTTAGCGCACGATCAATTTGAAGAGGTTATACTCAGCATCGCCAAGTGTTGGGCTGCAGGTGGTGCAGAGGTGAAGGGTTGAAAATCTCTTTAGCGGTTTGTCCCAATTCTTCTGTGTGCAGTATATCAATATATATATTATATATATATATGTGTATATATATATACGAGAAATACAAAAGAAGGACAAGTAGATATATACCCTGATATATATATATATATATATATAGGTATATATATGATGTAGTAGTGGCGTGTTGTGCTGTATAGAATTATATATTATGACGTATAAGCCCGTGGGACATCGGCGGTTGAATCGATCTCGCGTGGTTGTTATCGTACCTTTACGTGTGCAGTAACGTTCAAAAGCTAACACTCGCGACAAGACTTCGAGCTCTGGAGCCAAGACCGAATAAAGAATCTGTAGCGAGCATTGAGTAAACACACACACAAACACTCACATAAGTCGTAAGGGTGCAGATAGGACTTGTGTATTATTGTAAATCCTCAACTCGGCAAACGTGTCGTTTAATACCTATATATATATTATACACTCTGTCCCAAGAGTCACATATCACACGAATTATCTCCGTGGAAAATCTGTTTATCTAAATAATATGGTTTTTTTCAACAATAGTCTAAAAGAAAATACAAGCCATTACATTAGAATTACCTTAAACATTACTTTTGAGTAAAACAGCGTTTAATTAAAATGATGTTTCACGGTTCCGCAGATATATTCATACAGATACGGGAGTTTTGGGACCAATAGTATAAAATATATTGAGGATGATTCACCAAACACGCGACCAACGAAATTTTTTTCTTTTATAACAAATGTAGGTATTAAAATTCTGATTTTTAGTATTTTTAACTATACTTAAGAAGTATATAGGCCATATTTCAAATGATTGAAATTTACATGCCATGTAGTCCTGTGGCGATACAAATTAATTTTTTTCAAATGAGTTCCACCCTTTTTTACTGTAATTTGTCAAGTTTATGGTTCTTATTTTTTATAAAAAAGATCCACACGACTAAACTGAAATTCTAACAAGGATTTTTTGAGTTATTAAACTTTGTACCTATACTTAGAATAATAGTTCATAATAATGCGAGTTTAGACTTTTTAGTCGGATATAACTATATAAGAGCTATAATGATTTGAAAATTATAGTCATTAATACAAATTAATTAAAATTATAATTTAATAATTTGCAAAAACTTTTAGAGTATAATCATGATTACTACTAGACCAAACATAACATAATATAGTCAATGTTTCATGTAAATTGTAAGACCATTATTAAGGACTATTATCCTTAGTGCTTAAATTGTAACAGGTATCAGAAACTTCTCGTTGGAATTGAAATCCAGTCACGACAATATTTAAAAAACAATCATTAAAGTACAGGAAAATGGAAATGAAACAAGATTCTCCTTAAATTTTGTAAAAATTTAAGTAGGTTCTGGAAATTATGAAATTAAGAAGTGTAATTTAAAATTCAAAAAATCAGTTATAGTAAATAAGCACCATAACCTTAAATAACTTTTCCATAACAATTTCACATTTTCACTTTTACATTTTAACGAGTATCGTTATTTTATTGCATGTTTTATATGATTATGTTATGTTGATGTCATTTTAAAATAATTTATAAATTTGATTCTACTTTAGTCTATTTGTTTACTACTAACTGTCATTTATAATAATTTATTTTGTACCTATATATTATAATAATTAGCTAATATTTAAGAAATGGTTATAGTGGATGAGGTAGAGGTGGAATGGCTTCCTGTATATGTATGCCTATTTAAATCGAAGTTTAATTTTAAGAATAATAATATAATTAATAAAATATTTTTTCGAATATTTATGTATCAAAAACCAAAAAATTGTTTAAATTTTGTATGAATATTATAAGTGCTTTTTCTATAATATTTTTGAATAGAATTTCAAATTATTGACGCAAATTTGTTCACGGACTATAATTTACAAATGTCATCACTCACCAGTCATCAGTAATTATTAGGAATTCAAACAAATAAGACAATCAAATATTATCAATTATTTTGAAAACAAGAACTTGTTCTGCAAATAGTCAATCTTAAATGAAAAAAAAAATGTTAACCATTTCAAAATCTTTCTTTCATACTTATGTATTTTTATAATAATTAATATAACCTAAACAAAAATTATAAGTTACTCAGCGCGGCGCAGTGGCTGAAATCAATCACGCGACGTGATTAAGAGTAAGCAATGGCCACTGCCACTAGTTCTCGGATGGGTGACCATCTGGGTTCGTTGTGCGCAAAAATATTGTCACACATGCACGTGTTCCTAACCGACCGTACCAACAGTCCCAACCCTACTGCACCAACCCTACCAACCTTACAGGCTAATGACCTCAGTCGTCGAAGCCTTAAAATCAAATAAAAAAAAAAAAAAAAAATTATAAAATATATACATAAGTTTAAGAATAATAGAATAATAGTTTATAATTTATTACATAGACTACATATAACATACAATAAAATATAGCTACACTATAGAGTATAGATAATAATATGCTCCTTGTAACGGTCAGCGGTTTAAGTTATTACACAATATAAACAATACATATAATATTATGTATTATCGAACTATGCATTCAGACTATCAACAAAGTCAGCATAACAATAAAATAAGTGCACCAACGAAAAAATAACAGAAAAATACTATTTGGAATCTAGACAACAATCTGTTATCTATTAGTAACAAATTAAACTCGTATGGGTTACTGGAAAATGTGACGTAAACGACAACAAATTAATAGATAGCACATCTAAAGCAATGGCACAATACAATATATACAGCAATTTCGTATAATAAGACATCAATAAAACTAATTAGTACTGAAATAAATTAAATGAAACAAATTAGATAGCACAATCTCGGTGACAACCGAGTTAAACCAAAACGTTTCAGAATGAACGGATAACCACGAGAGTTATGAGAGTCACGAGAGTCTTATGTAAGTTATAACCAACTTCTTAAACATTTTTACAACGTTATTTAGGAGTATTGATCGATTTTCACATGAGCAAACCCTCCTTCCCATCTCAATAAAATCGTAAAAAATAGTAACTTATAAGTTATAACACACAATGATTAACTATTTTAAATATTTGTATCCAAGTGTTGATTGATAAATTCACTGTACTATGGTTTTGACCATTCATAAATGAGGGGTAGAACCTTTCCCGACCTACTAAAATGTCTCGTTAATATTATTCAAAACACGCATTTAAAAAAAAAAAATTACATAGGTATAACACACGTAACGTTTTTGAAAAATAAGATTATAAGCAACTATAAAGTGTATCATACTAATCGATATGTTGCACTACATCGATCTGAAAACTTATTTGGACGATATACCGGGTGCAAATCAAAAAAAGCTGTAAAACAAAAATTTGCATACAGAATTTCCAATTTTACAAAAAAAAATATATACACAAGGCGTAAATGCACAAATAAAATTTCTCAAAAATATAACGAGTAGAACAGCAGTCCCATATTTCACATAATATTGCTATCGTGTACAGAGAAAATCATATTAT
The DNA here is from genome assembly GCF_019925205.1 of Metopolophium dirhodum. Lineage (NCBI taxonomy): Eukaryota > Metazoa > Arthropoda > Insecta > Hemiptera > Aphididae > Metopolophium > Metopolophium dirhodum. Next base: position 12,619,678 of record NC_083568.1, read on the forward strand.
AGTGAAAACATGTATAGTGGAAATTGATTATAATTAAATGTAAACTTACTATATTATAGTTCGGTAAAATAAATTATACATGATAGTCAAATTATATAGTATTCAATTGCATGGTTAAAAAAACTATACAAAAGTACTAACTATTTAAGTCGAGATTTAAGTTTAGTAATTCGAACTTAAGTTTAAACTGACCCATATTATATAATTATAATATATAGTAGATGATACTGTTATAATTACATTTAAATTAACTATAGTGTTTTTTTTTCCGTTTACATACATTTGTAAGAAATACTGAAATTACAGACTTAAACCGAAATTAATTGAATTATTATTGCTGTAAACGTGTTAAAGTAATTATTGCACCTATCGGGAAGACGCATTATATTATGCATATAAGTTTGATTTACACGTCATACCAATAGTTAAGATAAGAATATATCACCATATTTTTCAAATTACAATTATTTATCATTTACTCAAAATATTGTCATAATACCCACCTAAGATAATATTATTTAAAATATTTGAACAAACGTTATTATATACAAAGTTCATACTTTGAACGCACTCTTGCAGTGAAACTTTAAACTAACTATACATTGTCCGTCGTACAAACTGAAAAATATCAGACAGCTGAACTTGAACGATGCGCGCTCTATGCTTCTGAAAGCCATGAAAGTTGTTGATAGGTACCTATACATAGACAGAATACAAAAAGAAGAGAACGATCTGTCCCAAAAAAATTAGTTGTTCTCCAAAGTATTAAAATTTTCAGTGCGCTATAAACAATTGAAATATTGTTTTAAAAGTTCATCGTATACTCGTACGTTTGATTTAACGTTTTTGTTTAATATTTCACTATTTCAGTACTTATTAAAAATAAAAGTTTCATGATAATATGTATAATATGATAAGTACATAATAATATTATGTTAAAGGTATAATATGAATTTCTTACTTTTTGAAAACAAATTCGAAATAACGACAACGCGTGTTGTTAAAATTATTCACATTCCAAAGCATAATAAAATTATAGGGATATGTCTAACAATATATTTTCTGAATATAACTTCCTGATCTATTCATATAAAACTTCTCGGCATTGCAATTAAACCACCAGATCGCGTTTCATATACGAACGTTGCAGGAAAAAATGTAATTCACAAAATAACTATATCTTGTATTATTATTATTATTATTATTAGATATAATTACTTTTCTTATTAATTTAATATTATAATATTTGTTAAGCTAAAGTTTATTTTAAAAACAATATTTAGAAAAGCCAACTCTGGCGAGCGTGCTGAATCTCTGTTTCTAAACGTATTTTAAGCAATAGACTATAAATAAGATTGTACACTATGTACAATTTAAAAAAAAAAGAAGACTGTTACCTACTTAACATAATGTGCGACTGGGCTGCACACACGAACCTTTTAAAGTGGACTGTAGCTGGTTTAGGTGAGAAAGGACGAGAGAATTTACACAATGGTACTATAGTAAATCGTAATAATATAACCAAATTGCAATAAAGTTGATATATATTGTGGGTTTGAACAGCGGGCAATTTGTAATGGTAAATATTTGATTACAATATTGATAATATCGCTAAAGCGAAAAATAAACAAAAATAATACAAATATTTGTACGACCTGTTCGACCTGGTATAGTTGTTGGCAACCCGCGACGATCGTCCGGAGCTGATGGCGAAGCTGATGTCGTCTATAGGGGGAGTTGACGGTGTGTACGATGTCGATTAAGGCCGAGTGGAGCAAAATGTTGTCGATGTCGCGCGTGTGTAGGTGCACAATACACGACCATGGACCAACATTAGTTGAACTTAGTTCAAGTAGATACACGACGAATATGGCGTTGATTTACCGAGACGTTATAGTCGAGCAATGCTTAGACCCTATATAGGAAAAAGATTATATGGTTCGACCGGGTACTCGGCAGTCTGTGAACACGGACGACAGACTCCATCACATCCGATTGCAAGTCGGATGGCGCTTAAACGACCGAACACGTACGCACACACTATGGCGTTTTCCGCAGTAAATCGGTGAACGGCGTGTCTCGACGCTGACGGTCGGACCGAACGCGATTGAAAAACAACACGGGCGTAAAAGCGCGAAATCGCGGATACGTTGACGACGACGACAAACCGGTTCACAATCGTTCAACTGTCATCATATTATAAAAGCGACGGACGTAGAAAAACGTGGTGGTTTTCGTACCGGTAACGGAAAAATAACGCGAAAGGCGACGAGAGACACAACGGCCGGCGTACATCGCGCCCACGGACGTGATGAAAGTTCGTCGCCGCTGATAAGGCTCTGGTTTGTCGAGACATAGACAGCTGTGTTAACTACAACACCTGCACTCGACGGCAGTGGTGCACCATAGCTAATATTAAAAACTCATCAATGGTCATAGTGCACCTGCGATCAATCGCGTGTGCGTGTGTGTGTGTGTGTGTGTGTGTGTGTGTGTGTGTGTGTGTGTGTGTGTGCGTGTGTGCGTGTGTGTGTGTGTGTGTGTGTGTGTGCGTGTGTGTGTGTGAGTGCACGACGTATTTCGTATCGAACTTTTCATAATAATAATATATTATACTTATTTGTAGAAACCTAAATAAATTAAATATTATTTTTTTTGGTGATATTGTGTTTAATGATATTAATATCAATGTACTTCGCAAACAAATCAACAATCGTAACTATGCACCATTAACTACGGACTTCTGGACGGACGGACGAATACACCGGGAATAATATTATAAGGTACCTAATACATATAATAAAAGAAAATAAGGAATACGGAATGATATTATAAGGAATGTAAAATTATGTAATATGTTTAGAAACCTATTTTCTCTATATTATGATGTAATTTTTTCCAAAACCCAATCGCAAATAATATTATATCAGAATAGTTAATTTGATATAATTAGCAGCTGTTGTTTACTTATAAGTTAATATCGAAGTGACGACGTTCATGGTATAAATAAATATAAAAATAATCAAAATATCTTTTGTCACGCCTGCACCGAAAGTTTGGTTTTCGATAGCGGTTGACGCGTTGGAAAGCGTCCATTTTCCGTCCAGCGGTAAAGTGGAAATCCCCAAAAGTGCTACGCGCACATTTCACGCGCGTATACCCTGCACAAACAGACACTGAAATCTATACCGTGGTATAGAAATGCACGGTCGACGGTCCTTGCAAAACATAAACTTTTGGTTACATCTTATAATCTATAACCTCCATGCGTGACGCTTAAAATAAATAAAACCAAATTGTTTCTTTGATGAAATATTGTTGTCGTATAATTATAGTCCAGTTATTGCGTAGATCTCAGCATTACCTTTGTCGTGATCGATGAATGCAGAGGCGTGCCAAAAAATAGTATGCGTGGCTCGTGTGGGAAGGCAATTTCGCCCGAAATTTAACCCTCGCCAGCGACTGAAAATGTTCACTTCTCGCCCTTGCCACACAATAATATACTATTAAATATACATAAATAATAGGGGAGGTAAATTATAATATTGATATAGCCGATGATATAGCATTAAAGAAATGTTTCTTAATCTACATAAAAATAACTAAAATCATGTTTTTTCGTTTAAATATCAAATGTTGAGTATTTTGACAAAATTTAGACGAAAAAATTACAATAGTCAATAATCTCTACAAATACCTATCCCATTTTAAAATATGCCAAAAAAACAAAATTGATTTTGTTGTAAACTAGTTTCGCGTAAAAATGCCCGTTTTACCATAAAGTGTTTTTGGTTATTACCGATTATTTTTACATTTGACCGCCCAAATATTTAAAGTACCTACTAAGTTCTATTTGCTGCCAGGAATCGTTATTCTAGTTTAAGATTTAATCAATTTTTTTTTCTTCTATTCAACGACGTGTACACAGATATTACAAAAAAAGTTGACGCGCATCATTGTAAAACCAATACATCCATCGCTCCGCTAAGAATATGAAATTAAGGGTGACTGAGAAAAAAAAACCTATTAAAAAAACGTTTGCCTTATTCTTCACGACGAGAAAAGAAATTCCTCCCCCCCCCTTGATTATTTATTTTGTGTAGTAGTATTCACACTCGGGTAGCTGATCTCGATGCACTTAACCGGAATTCAGCTCACGCGGTGATGGATTGAAGTATCAGAAAAATAAATAATAATTTATTATGATTACCTAGCTTGTATAATATTATATATTTACCTGGTACACCTTTACATATAGTAGAATCACCAAAATTCCACAACGCATAGGGCACAACTTTACCTGTGCTGTAGCGTTTTAATTTTTTTGAAAGCGCTTACCAATAATTTTAAATAATTAAATGAAAAAAATCCAAATGTTCTCAAACTGATCACTTTAATTTTATTTATGTTATCGAAATAATAAAAACGCTACGACACAGATAAAGTTGTTTCCTATGCGTTGTGGAGTCTTGGTAGTTCTACTATAAACACCAAGGGAGTGGTTCTATCCCGCGCAAATCAGTTTTTTGCTATGTTGTACATTTCTAAGACGGAGACAAAGCATGCGGGCATAGCGTCCTCATAACGCATTTGTATACGGAATATACACCCATTGTTACCTATTATTATTTATTACAGACACTATTTTACGGCCGGAGAAGAAGCAATGTGAGCAACAGTTCCTTCTCCGGCTCTCGATTAAACCGGAAATAAAAAACAAAGACACTATTTTACTACTATAACAATAATATGATATTATGTATTTTATACTAAAAGTTAGAAATAATAAAACGAATATTTACCTTCGGTCCTACACCCGCCGTAAAACTTCACTATAATTCATAAAAACGTAGAATTTACTTTGAAACTTAACGCAACATCGTGTATAAAATATATTACTATGATAACACATAACTAGGGTCGGTCCATTTCGCAGTGATTCAAATCAGAGGTATGTTTAATCACTGACCAACGGGTGGGTAGGGAGGGGGTGAATTTAAATTCAAAAATTATATTACTTAACACTTGCTTTGTATTAATAAGACGAGTTTATGCATATTATATAGGTACCATCAGTTGCGGCACGCAGTAAGATCACCACGTTATTCCGAAATTATATTGTACTTGCATATACCTCCACTATTACGTTTAGGGACGATCCGTGGTATAACTCTTTTTTATAGTCGCTAATATAAATTACTCTTTTTCGTCGTTGTGTATGTAAAAGTAACAGCTACAAATATCGATGTATACTTCTCGTTCGTAAAAAACTTCACCTCTACACCTTAGTCTTGTCTTCGTGGACGTCTTATAGGACCAACAGCTTTGCTGTGTATATAAAATTACCTATTTGGACTTATTGAGTTAAAATTTATTTATTTCGCATAGAACCACTTCATTTAGATTCAACCGAAATAAAAAAAGCATTTAAGTAGTACCTACATTTTTCCGATGAAAGATAAATTAAATTAATATTCCTTAGACACTTATTATAATAAATTTGCTGTTGACTGGGAAATTGTAATAAAAACAGACAGACTATTTATCATTTTCTAATTTTTTGCTAAGTGTTTATTATTATAAGTGTTAGGAGATTATCGTCTGGTACTATCCTAAGATTTCTTTTTAAACGTACAAGTAATATGTATTGTATATTTGTATGTATTATGATATACTATTATAATAAATTAGCATATTATACAGAATGATTTTCTAAGCACGCCCCTCCGGTCTTCCCACTTTTTTCTTAAATAACGCATTTATTAAAATTCTGATTTTTGAAATTTTTTAGGTTTATTGTGTGATTCTCCGAGTATAATCCCACAATTTGTCAGTTATTTATAAATTTATTCAAATATTGGGAATTTTTAATTAGCTATACTTAAAGAGTGAAGACCATACTTTCAATATTTCTTTTAATTTGTTGTAAGTACTTCTTAACTAGTGTGCCGCGGCGATGTAAACTTATTTTTTTCCCAATGAGAACTCTCATTTTTACTGTAAAATATCTAATGGATCATATTTTTGAACATTTTGATGAACATACCTAACTAAAAATTAAAACCAGTAGTTTTTCAGTTATTAAAATATATTTTGTTTTAAGGATAATAGTCCTTAAAAAAGTTTTAGAAAAATATGTGAAATATTGGATCTAGTATTAATAATACTTGGGCCATTTTTATAAATTATAAATATTAATAGAGTTATATAAATTACTAAGATATTCGAATAAATACCATAGCACCATATCTTCCAAATTCATTATAATAGACCTATTATCCTTAGTACAAATATATCAATATGTAAGTAAAAAAAAAACTCCTTCGAATTTTGATTTTGCCATTTTTGATGTAATCTTCTTAATATCTTTATGAATTATTAATTCAGTCTAGTACAAATTGTATTATAATCAGATAATTTATTTAAAATACATTTTAATTTAACACACAATGCTAATCAATTAATATTATTTACTATTTACATTTTCAAAAAATCATAATCCTTTAGGGTTATCATAAATATTTGAGTATATTGTAATAAAATTTATTATGGACTTTAATTAACGCCTTAGTATTTTATTTGTTATAAATTTGAAACCAATAGTTAAAATTTATAATTTCATACATCAACGTTAAAAAAAAAATCTGATTAACAATCATTTACAGTAAATTAGTAATTTTTATTTGCTAAAAATAAATTCGTATTTACATAACACTGTTTAAAATAATATGTCATAAAAAAATCTAAGTACATATTTGGAAATATGCTGCTTGAGTATAATAATATTAACTTAAAAATGCAAAAATATAGAATAAATTCGTTATTAAGACAAAAACGGAGGTGAGCATTCTTGACGATCGCCATATAATAATATAATCGAACATAATTAACTGTGGTGTCGTTCGTAAGTAAGTAGATAGGTAGCATTTTTAATTAATTCGTCGTGTTACTCGAAAGTTCTACCGTTAAAGTTATAAGTTCAGTTAGAAGTTTAAATTCAAAATAAAATATAATATATAATAAATAAATTATCATAGGTTCCTAACGTTAATAATATTATATTATATGTAATCAACAGACTTTAGTTTACAGTTTATTTTAATCCCAATTGAACGAAGCTAAAATATATAATACTATAATAATGTCAATGTCCACAAAATGTGGCTTCCAAATTGTTTCTTTATTAACGGATTTATTCATTTTATCGAGCTTCTTATGGTAATAATTTTTGGACTAATCCATGTTGTTGGATAATAAGTTCACTATCAGTTTATATTAGTAGTTCATCGTCATTATTGGCAAGGATTAATGGAAATAATATTATGCTTTTCGGCTAGAAATATTGAAATTCTATAAAGTGGCAGGTGGGTTATTTACACGCCGATAGTCGTTCATTGTCGAACGATCCAGTTATCGAATTTCGTCCGGCTTCAATTATAACACCTGTTGCCATATACAATCCCGAAAAAAATAGACCGATGACAGTTGTGCACCATTGATAGCCTATTTTCAACGCCGCGTGCTCTTAAATCTTAATCGCGTGATTGCGAAATGCATTACCCATGAAAAAAGATATATCTTAAATAAAATCTTTAAAATAAAGTGTTGCTACTGGAAAAATACGAATCCACGTGTGTTTCTTTTTCCTGGGCTGGTTAAATATTTTACGAATATAATTATTATATTTCAACAAACGAAAATATATATTTCATAATAACACAACTGTATAAACCTATTATAGCTGTAGTATAATACATTATAATGGCGATATATCAAAATGCAAAATGTATTGGTACCTACTAATGGTTTTAAAATCCAACTATTCAAAGGTATTGAAAAGCGGCAGTAAAACAATATAAACCAAATGTATATAGAGATAATATCGATTGACACGTAATGTCGGTCATGTTCGGACTGCGCAATTTGTATAATAGAGTTGCAAGAGTATTAATAATTTTTGCTGATAATATTATTATAGTTGAGTCTTGGTAACTGGAAAACCCTGATAACTCGATTTTTTGTCTTGCTCCTTGAAGTGCGTTTATCAAGGTGTTTATGTTGTATTTGAGATATTATATAACCCAAAAAATACATAAGTCGAGTTCAGACGCATTTATGGACGTGCCTGAAAATTGGTATGCATGCATGCGTTTTATAAAGAAAAAGGAAAATAATATATTAATATGAGCTTGCGAGTAGTTGTTTTTTAAGTTACCTACCCCGCTACCCATTAGGGTTGGTCAAAACTTTTACCCCCTCTAATAAAAACTGAAATAACGCCACACAATATGATAAAGATAAAATAAAAAAATATTAATATTGATATAGGTTAGTCCTTTTTGAAGTATTTATTTAGGTACATACATATGTTACTTTTCACAGAACAATTAAATTAATTAAACAAATCCCTATTTACCCTTGAAATAATTACGTCCAAAACAAGTCTCATACGGGAACCGGAGGGGGGGCGATCACCCCAATTGCCTCCCTCTGGATCCGTCCCTGAATTAATCCTCAATATATTACGTTTACAACGGACAAGGAGACGGTTCTTCTTTTAAATTTCGTCAATTTGATCGTCATTTCAAAAATTCTATCATATGGTATACAAATGAAAGGGGAATTGCGCATTCAATGTTGAGAACGAACGAGCGTGGTGTAATAAAGGCAAATTTTGAAAGTAATAGGATCATTGTATATAAAAATATAGGTAGTATGATATAAAATTGTAGGAAAAAAATGTACCCATATACAGTAATACTTGGACGAGTTGTAGGCACAAAAATCGATTTTATAAACGGCATTTTTTTTTAATCCAGGTAGGATACGCGACGACGACGTGCCCGTCATCGCGAAATCCTCCTCTTTCCAAACTCGTGTACCTACATCGCACACGACACGTACGCCAAAGTCGTATCTCCGTGCACGTGCACATATAAAAATATATTATACTGACACACACGCGCGCAAACGCATTATCATAATAATATCTCACATCGTATTTTTTCTATTCCTCCAAAAACAGGGGGAAAAAAACATTGATCACGTCGGGTCGACTGATGCTCTCGCGTTTTTCCCCTGTCTCCGCATTACTGTTATAATGCCGGGTAGATTTTTCACGACCGTTATCCGAGCACCGGAAACTTTTCGCGAAGCATAGTCTCGTATATACCTATTAAAATAATAAAAATTCTCATATAATACCACACGTCATAGTGTATGATATTGTAATACGCGCGTTGAAGTTATAGTTAATCCTCATTTTGTTTGTGTATAACATCGCGGGAATAAGACTGCACGACCATAGTTGTTATACATATACTAATGACAATGGACCCGTCGGCATGATAGGAAGGAGTTCAATCTCCCGAACCCTTACAACATGGAAAGTATGTGAAGGTATTTACAAACATTTAAATTTAAAACTACTAACATTATAATACAATTATTATTATAATATTATAATAATATTTTTATTTTGACTATGATGAACGGATGAACCCCTCCCTCAGCCATATTAAATTCCTGTATACGGTACTGCTGATAACTATAACGTGCGATATGGAATCACCATAGTTCATGCACTTTCTTGCTTGTTCGTAGTAATAAATAACAATTAACATGGTATATTATTATACATTGTTAATTTATAATTGTATGTATTAGATGAAACGAACTGTTCTATTTTTGAACCTATATATTTTTCAAAGAATGATAACAGATTACCTACCATTAGATTCTTGTTTTTAATAATATTGAATTTACTTTGAAATTGGTTTGAATCTTTTGCATTTTTATTTCAAAGTTCGTTTTGGGTTTAGTTTTTCGTTGATAGTTTTGCTTTTTCTTCAAATGATAAATTATAATGTGTAATGAGAAATTGATTGTAGTGTATTATGTTCGATATGGTAATTTGTATATTTAGTACGGTTTTTGTCTATATGAAACGATTGTAGAGAGAAATTTATAGAAAAAAAAATACAACATGACTCACAAATGTATAATCACCATAACAGCAAAAGCCATTGAATTATAGAAACTATAATATATATTTTCAAATTTTATGCGAGATGAATAGCACTTTATCTTTAGTTGGAAACCATTTATAATGTCTATGGCGTTTTGAAAGCTATACGACTCCTCTGTTCTCTTCTCCTTGGCCGGCAACCATTTCATAATTTCGATATTATTATTTATTTATTTTTATTATTATTATTTGAAATGAGTAATGGGATTGTTTTTATTTTTTATTTTTCGGATTGCGGCCTTTGCGAAGAAAGCAATTAGCAAAGACAGTGGGAAAATAAAATATAACAATACAAGTAAATGACTTTGATAAAACGGTAGTTGCTTTTTAAATAGGGGCAATGACTATACATTAATTCCGAAATCGTAAATGGTTCATAATTTTTATACACCAAAACAATACTATTATAGTACAAGTATTAAACATACCATTATCATTACTATATTATACATATTGTAATCAGCTAATAACCATAGCTGTTGAAGCCTGTAAACCTTTAAAAAAAAAAAAAAATTATACATGTACGTGAAAACCTTAATAAAAATCGGAATTGAATGTTATATTTTAAGGTTAAAACTTAATACTGATTACCAGTGTTGGAAATTATCTAGATAAGATTTTTTGAAATAAATTATCTTTTAAAGTATCTAGATAATTATGTTACGATTTATCTAATGTTTAGCTTAGATAAAAAATGGGCTTATCTAGATAAATATTATAGTGCCCCTACAAAATTATAAAACCATTGTTTAAAAATAAAATTCTAATACAATATAAATTATTTATAAAATTAGAATAATATAATATTTCTTGTTATTATTGCCAACGACAATATTACGATAATACGAGAACCTGCATGCGGGCTTGCACTATACATCGTTCTCTACTAGCCATAATAAGGATATTAAAATTAATTAGGTATAGGTTTATTTCCCCATCCATTTTAAAAATAAATTAAAATTAACTTCGTAGAACTGTTTTTCAAAGGCTCAATTCGTTGTTATTATAAAATATTATGTCATTATATTGATATAAATCTAATGTTACAAAAATACTAAAAAACAATAAAAATAAGTGTAAAAAAATGATATTTATCTAGATATTTATATAGATAAATGTATTGTTGTATTTATCTTTATCTAGATAAATTACATTTATGTTATCTTTAATTTTATCTAGATAATTTTTTAGTTATCTATTCCCAACAATGCTGATTATTAAACATAAAATGTAATTCATTTCAAATTAAAATTGAATATTATAATAACGCAATATAAAGTATCCACGATGCTCAGTTTGTTTGCAGCTGCTTAAAATATTACTCTATATCAAACTAGCTCTTTGATAATTTAATATAATTTATTTTAATTGTAAAAGATTTATAATGCGAGGTCGGTCGTGTAAATGATTTATAGTGTTCATTTCTAAGTACTATATACTCTACATTAGTCATAATGACTACTAATAAACTTAAAGTGATGGGTACTTTTTATGTGGTCGAGTACCTTCTAGTGGTTTAATGGCGCGGAACTGAAACGAGAATAATAACAGAAATAATCTTTATTTCTTTTTTTTTATTATTCGAGTAATTTTATCGAAAAAGAAAATAATATGTATATATTTTATACAATTTATCGATTTTGAAATACGAGACGACTGTGGTGGCAAAGGTGTCACGAGGTAGACGACGGTTCCAGCGCTCTCGTGTAATCCCAGGTAAGACACAAGATATTGTCTTTGACTTTAAAACTTTAAGAAACGATTGGACCAAGTCGTATACCTACTCGTATTTCCCATACGCGTTTGTATAACGATTTGAATAGCTTAAATTTTTACTTTCGTTCGACCGAACAACGGAAAATTCAATTTATTATAATGCTATTCGACACGGGACACAGATTTCCTGGCTATATGGAACTGAATAAATGTACCAATATTACAGATCCAAATATTATGTGCCTGACAATTTATAATATTATGAGTCTGCAACATCAATATGATGTGATGTGATGACTTGATCATGTGAAATATGTTACGGTTTGCCAATCGGTTGCGGCGCTGCCTAAATAGAATTATTATATTATTATTATTATTATTATTATTATTATTATTATTACACTCGTACACGTTATATTCACATTTTGGCTTGGAAATTTGCTGGGTTTTTTTTCTAAAACGCTACATAATAATAATATTATTATGAAGACCGAGATACCGAGAAATTCTCGTTCAAATAAAATTATATTTTATATTTTTACATGAATTTATAAAATATTATGCGAAACGGACGGAATATAATAATAATTCATAAACGCAAATCGAATCCAAAAATACTGTCGGGGGAGTTCGTATGTTATTATTTATGTACGTTTACGAGTCTAGGTATTTGACCGATTGCCAACAGTTGCTCAGTTGTGACAGATTTTTCCGAAATATATTTTACAGACTTCTGTGCGGTGCGTGCGTTGTACCACGTACAACAACAATAATATGTCATCGGAAACACAATTATTCTTCGATGAGAAAACAAACAGTTATCTTGCTGTCGACCGGGTCTCTAGTAAACCCGTCAAATGATTATGCAACGTTTAAAATATGCGTGTGTTCTAAATAGTTTAATATCACTTTATTAAACATATTATGTAATAATAACTAATATAACTAAGTAATAGGTAATTGTTTTGTTAGGGAATTTATAGTTTTTATTTATAATAATAATAAATTGTCTTAACTACAAGTCCATTTCCGATTAACGGGTACTTACTATGTACCATCCGGGATAGCCGCAGCAGTACCTTTCCAAGAACCACCGCCGATGTCGTATAACGTTAATGCATAATATTAAATCTGGAAGTCATAATTTAACACCATGGAACTACATTCACGATTTTACCAATCAACCATGATTATAATTAAAATGTACTGAAAATTAGGTATATATTATATTATATTTATTAGTATATTATGTCAGTTTTTAAACCATATCTGTTTCTTTGTCATCAGGGGTGGCGAAACTTATTTTGATTAAATTGTACTAAGAATATAATATATATATTTTAGGATCAACATTCGCGTAAACAAATGTATTTTTATTTTTAAGTATTTATAACTAACATGAATAAAATAATAAACAAATTTCTATAAATACGCAATAACATTAATATGTAAAGTTATATAAAAATAAAGCGTTTCACATATCTTAATGTCTAAATAATTTCAAAACAAATTATCGTCGTATACGGTTGGACGTAGAAGCGCGTCATTGCATACCGCTGGCCAGTTGATTATAATTTGGGGAATAGTCGTTGACGTTAAACGAAGACGCAACTCTAAATAAACATCAGCGAGTGTAGAGCTCGGTATTCGACTTTTATAAGTTTCATGCGAGAAAATTTCATTTTACCCAAACAGGCTAATCGGAAATAATATGTTTGTAACTGACAACTGTACACGCAAACAAATGTATGATGATATAAGTTCTAACAGAGGGGGATTGACTTTTAACCCTTTCCAGATAATTTTTGCTGTATAACATGCCCCTGCCGCATAATTTCGACTTTTTAATAATTTTTTTTTCATAAGTTATAATATCCAGAATATTATTTGACTTTTAAACCGTTCAAGATCAAACGTTTTGCAGCCCCTGATATATTATTATACTTTATTACGTGTGTACCCCTCCTACTTCAGCTTGGTCTCGGCCCGTAACAGTTTTTTTATACTCGAATAATAAATATAATAATGATACCTTGTGTAGGTATTGTGTGTAATATTTGTTGTGTAATAATAGGCTTGACGCAAAATATTATATTATAATCATCATCATACGCATGATGTAAGTATGTAACATGTGATACGTTCACGACAAACCAACGGATACGTCCGATACGACGTATTATTATTAAATTATACTTACCTATACGGTGTTTACAGCAGAGTGATCGTTTTGTCGTAAACAATACGGAAAGGAAATGACAAAAAAAATATTGAAATTAGTTTTTTTTTTTAAGTCTAACAAGTAACACACAATACGCCTATATATACTGTACGTTTTCCATGATTACCATATAGTTGTATTTATTTTGTTCTTAAAATTTAAAAATATTGTTTTTTGAAATATAGCCTTTCACCATAAAAGGATCACAATATTACATAGGTACTCGTGTGTGTATATATATGTATGTATGTATGTATAATATGTTATATACTCCTATATATATTATGTACTTTGAACGTTATACGTGAATTGGTTTTGATAAAACGCTTACGTCTACGCCGTTACACACATGTGTGTGTACCCACTGTACCCATATAGATATTTTTGTTTTTGTGTTACCCCGAGGGTGCTGTAAAAATAAGCAACCTATATATTATTATATACACAGATGGGTAGATGTTATACTGACTACGCACGCTCGTAATAAAATAAAATCGCCGGTAAACATATTATTATTATTTCTATTGTTATTATTATTATTTGTATAGTTTACATTGTACGCTATTATTACTACGCCTTTTTTTACTGGTTCGAGGAAGACATTTCACCGAACAGTAAGTTGTTGAAGAAAACAATTAGTACGCCGGGTTAAATATTATATTTTGTCTAGAACGAAATCACAAGCAGCCAAAAATTAATGTGAACAAACGTATAAGCTAAAGAGAGGGAGGTAATAATAAACGAGTTTTGTTTGCTAAAGCTTCATCTATATTCTATAAAGATTTAAACTAAACGTGCGACCTAAGTTAAGTTATTTACTCGTTACCTATTATTATAGTAATACATATTTTCTACTCTATAAAATGAATATACCTCCTATAATTAAACAAAATATTTACCTAATGACTAAAATATTATACTTTTAAATGGATATAACTATTACCTACATAGTAATAATTTATTATTATATGATATATTTATTAGATCAATCTTTTGGTGATTCTGTTATGTTAGTCGTTTATAATTTATGTGTAATTTTAAGTCCGAGTGTGACTTTAGTAACTAAATAATACACTGGATTTGCATATTGTTATTACGAAATTCACGTTGTAATATTATATAATATTATGTCAAAAACAATTAGCCCTCAAAATGTTCATATAATAAATGTAGATACTCATATAGGCCATTAACACATTTGTATAGTTATGTATAGTTATATAATATAAAAAGCACAAACTTTTTTTTTTAAAAACTATAACTCACCATATTATAATATATTTAACAGAAAACCAAAAATTTCACTGTGGTACATCGTATAATGGGTTTTCCAAAAAAAAATTTATTTAAACATTTCTCCAGTGTTTTCTATTTTATTTTGTTTTGTATATGTATATACTTACACATACTCCCCATAAAGTCTGTGAAAATGTTTTTTTAAGAATAAAACCTTTACCTTTTTTATGCGCTAATATATTTTTACCCTACTCGCGCTATTCGCCTTTACTCCTAGTTTTATGTTTGATCCTCTAGTGAGTGACTTATGAGACATCGGTTCAAAAATCTCCCATTAATTTCCCCTATGAGGTAGAGAAGGTATCCGCCTTATACCATGCGCGATAAACAGAAAATTTTAGACTGATAGACTGAGATATATTATATAAAGCGTTACATTTATAAAATAATCGACATTTTTTAGATTATAACAAGAATTTGATACATTATTATTATTTAAAAAATAAACTACTAAGGTTTATAATTTATATTTTATTCGTTGCGACAAAGTGTTGGCTGAGACACCGCTGTCTGATTTATACCTATCTATTTTCTTTCAAAAGTTTTTAATATTTTGTATATTCTAAAGTTGAGTTAATCATTGTTTGACATATATGCTAAAATTAAATTGATTTTATTGTGGTGATTTTGTCTGGTTGGGAATTCATAATTTGTGTACGTGACCAAGTGCGTGTGATGCGAGACGAAATTAATTTTGATTGCTTGGTTACACATGATTATTATATTAATATTTATTATTTTATTTAAATATAAGTTATTGCGTTATAACTGTTCGTACAGTCGGTAGCAGTTATTACTTGCGATTAAAAATTATAAAAACAGATAAAATACTCGATATTTTTCCTTTACGCGAAAAATCAATGAATCTATATTATATATGTTTTTGTTAATAAGTAACCATGAGAACGAAAACGTTTATTTGACAAAATGTGTTAGATAAAAAATTCGGTAAGAAAATTAAAATATCTGTACCCAGCCCAAAAACTTATAGTAATTATGCAATTATACATATTATTATATATTATTATGTTTAAAAACTTAACACAAATGTATTATCTGACAATGAATTTGTTTTGATAATAATAATAATATTGTAGGTATATAATAATATTATGTATATATTTTTAACTATAGACTTTGAATACACGGTATATCTTTAGAAAAAAAAGATGAAAATAAACTACCTACCTAACTCATATTATCGATTTTATAATTTTGTGTACCGAATTATTGTAAAATAAATTTCAGTCGATAATTATATGTTATAACATAATAAATATAATTTAACACAGATCTGTTTAATGAAGAACGCTTAACAAACAATGTAGCATTTTTATGGATTACTTTTGGTTCAAAAAGTTGTTTATATGTGTAATGTCAGCATTAACGTTCAAAGTTAAGTCATTGAGTGGGTTTAATATAACGAGCTAAATTTAACGAGAATAACTAATAAATCATTAAAGCCCTAAAAAATATTCTCTGATGTCGCCGTTACATATGTAAGTGCATCGGTGATTTTCATACTTCCATAATAATATATGCAAACACAGATTATGACTAATGTTGTATCATTAATTTTTAAACTATTTTTAACCAAGCTTTTAGGAAAATGTCTTATGGTTCTTAAGAATTTGTCAAAAATCCGTCTCACTAAATATATTCAGAAACATTAAAATGTCATAAGTACTTCTAATATTATACCTTAAAATGTTTACTTTTTGTAAACAATATTTATTTAATGGATATGTATTTTATAAAATTAAAATATATTAATATTTTAATAAAATAGTATGTCAACACGAAATATTTTAATAAGACAAACAGTAATTTTAAACGAATTGAAACATATACTGTATACAACTTAAAACAAATATAACAATTACTTTGTAAACATAATCCATAATTACACGATAAAAAATATATAAAAAATACGTAGATATAATTTCAAAAATATATGGAACTAACCAACTCATTTTATAATTCTATAATTTTATAATATCTGTTTATAATTATATGAAGTATTTATTTTTGTATATGCACTTGTTTCAAATTTTTATAATTAGATATTAATTATGAACAAAAGTACAGTGACCGTAAAACCTTCATATGGTATACAAAACGATATTTCCTTTGGAGATTTTAATTAAAATAATATGTATAATACGGTAGTTATCAAAGCTTAAATCAAAGAAAAAATGAATTAAATAAAAAAATTAAAGCTAATCAACTGAAACGTAAAAACGTACAAATATAAAATTGTAAAGCCAAAATAAACGACACTATGTACTTAAATAGTGAGGTATTATTTTTTGTTACGAGTGTAAACAATTTGTATTAAAAATAACAAATTCATAAATTGAAAACTAAATAAATAAAATGAAAGTCCACAACATCCGCAGGCTATATCTAGGTACTACTTATTCCATACATTATTTAATTTCAGTCTAATTTCCAATATCGTAACTATATAATATTAGCTATAACTATAATAACTATATATTAATATTCCGTATTATTTTCCTAATTGTTCCATATATTATGATAATATCGTGTTATTATTTTTCACTGACTACTAATAAAAAGTAAGTTATTAATATATCTATTTCCAGATAGGTAGGTACACATTAATTGATTGTTTCCGCGTCGGTGGTTACGTACAATTATATATATAATCATCTTCATTTTGAACCTCAGACTGCTGCTACATAGTATAATAATATGGGTGTTTAATATAATCGTGTGAAAAATATAATATAACCAGATAATAATAATAATAATAATAGTCATTATTGTTGGGTTTTTTAACAAATGCATAGTTGAAGCGCGAATGAATTGTAATTGTTTTATTATTTTTAACGATTGCCAAGGTTGTGCGTATTATCAGCCGTAGTAAAATAGTAAACTTAACAGCGTTTTGTAAATGGACGAGTCATAATTTATAACAAGTCGGCAGTCCATTCGATAAGACACGAACGAATGATATATTATGTTAGACTCCTTGATTTAATGATTTCTCAAGTTTGATAGATATACACGATATTCTATTGACGAAATCGATAGAAATTAAAAGACGATTATACTTACGTTTTAATGTTGGTTATCACTCGGATAGAATAAAAACCGAGCATATACTTTTCAAAGCCTGACAAATAATGCATCGAACACTATAGAATTTGTTTATATTTCTACGTCGTTTATATATATTTTATTATACAAGTGATATAAAGAGTACCAATTTCAACAGAAAACCGAAAAAAAAAACAGTGAAAATTGAAAATAATGTTTACAGGTATTTTTCGAAAAGTTTATTATCAAAATATGAGTATATGCAATACAATATATAATATACGTGTTTATATATTGGTAGGTTATTGTTTTTGTTTTCACCTTTGCATATTTTTATGTCAAGTCATCATAAAAATTATTCGTTGTAAGTTGGTTTTATGGCCAATTTATATGACATGCCATAATATGTATACGGCACGGTATTGCATTAGCACATTTAAAATTTTTTCTTTCGAGCAATAGAAAAATTAAAAATAGATAAATAACTTTTCCAAAACATCGAATTTAAATTTTGATCACACGAGGCGGCTAACAATGATCCACGAGTGCATTTTCGAGTTAAATGCGGTAATGCTGAAAACTGTGCCGTGACCATCATGTACCTCACGTAACCCAATGCGTGTAAACGTGACTACACCATAGATGCAAGGGTCTTCGATTTTATAACCTTATTTTTTTTTATCACGTTAACATCAAACAACGAAATTTTAAAAATACATTTTACCATACGCAATTTTATTATAATACAAAATGAATTTAGTGCCAATGGGATTCAATTTGTGAATCATCAAAACGATTTCAATATAAATTAAAGGTATTTATTTTTACATATACGTCCAAATCAAAATCGAGTTTGGCTTTAAAAATAAAAATGTTATATACATGATAGTAGGTATACCTACGTTAGTCATAAATGTTAGACTGAAAACAATCTATAAAAACGAATAGTGCGTTGGATTAAATACTATTTTTATGATCAAAGTACGCATATTATATAGGCGCTTTAAAAATGTTGTTGAACTGTAAATGGTAATGAATAAATCATTTAAATCATTTGGATTGTATAATATTATATTCTTCAATTTGACTACTTACTAGTAAATTCATGGTTAACATTTGGACTGGGTCTCAACTATTTAATAGAACTACTCATACTATAATATCCAGTATAATATTATATAGTATAATTTCTTACCTACTGTTGTATGAAAATCGGCTTAACTCATTTTCGAACAAGTAACTGTATTGCCAACTTGATGACATATTCATAAGATTTCATAAGATTTATACTGAATAAAATTACGCGTTATGTGTACAAAAACAATGTTTAGAAAAAAGTTACAAATTGTTTTACCGCATAATATTACACTTAAATAATATGATAACATTTTCAAACACGATAGAAAACAAATATTTCCAATTTGAAATAATCGAATAGAATAATATGTTTTAATATTTTTGTTAGTGTCTCGTACATAACGTTTCTATTTGAATTGTTTGTAAAACCTACGTCTCACAACACCCACGATATGTATATAACGTACATATTGAGCAACTTCCTTTAGAAATAAACAAATATTATTGTAATCTTGATTTAAACGCATTGGATGTACAGTAAAATTTCGATAGAAGTCCAAGGGCAACACATATTTTGTCGTCGAGATTAACGAGTTTATAAGGATTTCAAGGTTATTGTGTTTTTTTTAGACTTTTCGGGTTTTTGACTCATCAAAATTTGACAAAATTTGATGTTGTCTCTATCAACGATGTGTACACTTATATATTATGGTTTGCAAAACATTATGTATACGAAAAATCACTAGGTACCTAATATAAAACAATAATAACACTATCATCATCTGCATCAAGTGTACATTCAACCATTGTACAATCGCCATTATCGATACAAATAATAACCTAGCTAATAAAAAATAATATTTTAACGATAATATTATATATATATATATATATATATATATATAATATATTATCCATTATTTGCGCTTAACCTGAAAAAAACATTTTAACAATATTGTTAACGACATTATACGAAATATTTCTAACTGTGTATAGACAAATAATACCTATACCACGATACGCGTTTGATCTGATTCCGTCTGTTTCGTTTTCGAACTAAGAAATTAATGTAATATATATTTGAAGCGCAATGTTAATGTTAATAAAAATATATTTAAATAAATTTAATTTTTAGGTCAACAAAAGTATAAATTTTTAATTTTTATTATAAATATTAAAAAAAAGGTGGATAAGTGGATGTCGCTCTGCTGTACAGTAGGTTACAAGTGGGTCACTGTAATGGATGGTGTTAAATTTGAATTCAATGATATAATATCATTGTATAAGAAAAACGATTCTGAGCGAAAACAGTCAGTCAGCCTTTGATATTACCAAGTATATTTGATAATATTATTGTGAATAAAGTAATTTATATTATATAATCTATTTACGTGGAGCCTTGTTTTAAATTTTCAATCCTTAGCCATAAAAGTTAAACATTTTATACATTTTTAACTACAAAATAATTAATAAATTATAAATTTGATAAATGTTGATAAATGTTTAAATTACTTTACATGCTTATAAAATTGTGCCTATGTATTTTTAATATTTTTCAACTGCTATTAGAACGATATATCAGGAGCCTTATATTAAATTTTCACGCTTTTTTACCCAACAAATAAAATTTTATTGATATTTATAGAAAAAAAAAACTAAAAAAATTGAAAACTGATAATGTCCGTAAACAGATAAAAAAGAGTCAAAATATTTTCAAAATTTTATGGTGTATAGAAAATGCTAATATAAACATTCAGTGAAATTTTCAAGTATCTACAATAATTCGTTTTTTAATTACAATAAAATAAGAAAATTGTTACATGAGAAATCGAGTGAATATTAAATGTTGTAAAAATATAAATTTCAGACGCTCATAAAAATTTAATTTAAGTTTCTTATAGACATTTTTTTTTTTGATAAAGGTAGACAAACTTATGAGTAATCTTATATTACATTTTCAAATCATAGATTTAAAAAGAAAAATTTTTATGAATTCTCAACTCAAAATAATTTGCTAATTTTCGTGATTTTTCCGTATTTTGTCAACATTTGAACTTTAAATGCTTATAAATAAAAACTGTGACTAAGGATTTTTAATTTTTTTCATCTGCTTTTAAAACAATAACCTAGAAGCCTTCTATTAAATTTTCAAGCTTTTTTACTCAACAGATAAAATTTTATTGATATTTATAGAAAAAAAAACTAAAAAAAATTGGAAAATGTTATGGTGTATAGGAAATGTATTTATAAACATTCAGTCAAAATTTCATGTCCCTATGGTCATTTGTTTTAGAGTTACACCAAAAACGAAAATCGATTTTCTCGAAAACAGATTTTGCGTAAAAATTCCCGTTTTCCCTTAATTTTTCTTTTGTTTTTCCCGTCGCGTTTGAAAACTACTGAGAAATTTTTACTTTTGACCCCCCAAAGTACCAACTAGATTTACTTTCCTATCATAAAAGTTACTGTTGAAGAAAATCCAAGCACTTTTACTGTCCTAAAAGGTGATGACAGACACAAAAAAAAAAACAAAAAAAAAAAACACACATCATTGTAAAATCAATACATTCATCGTTCTACTCAGAATCTAAAATTATTTACAAATTATAAGTAATGTACCTATATTATATAAAAACAAATAAAAATATATTATTATAAAATATAATTAGAAATTATAGAAATTATTTAAATTAGAAATTATGTAGGATTGGAATCGTTTTTCGTATGCAAATAATAATCATTTGGACGTCAGTTTAACACATCCATTACAGCAACCTAATTGATGACGAAGTACACTCTACACGCTTAGAACTATACTGCAGAGTTACTTCCCCGGTTTTTGATAGTAGTGGACTAATTGCACTAAGACAGACACAAAAAGAAAAAAATAAATAAAAAAATAAAAAAATAAAAAAAAAAAATAAAATCAAAAAAAAAACACATATAATTGTAGAATCAATACATTCATCGCTTCGCTCAGAATCTAAAATGAATACAATACATGCTCGGTTAAGCTTAAAATGTGTATTAGGTATCTTTTTAATATTTTTCATTTTATTAAATAACTTCACTTCTATGTACCAAATATAATAGTTCTAATGGTATATCCAATAGTGAATAGATCATATTTTTAATGTTGATACATGTAAATTTAATAACATTATTTATACTTAAAAGATAATAATTAAAAAACACATAAACAAATACCAATAATAATTAAAATAGTTTTCGGTAAAAAGAAATTCAAATGAAAAAATTATAATCATATTAATCCAACCACTGATTACAATCTTCAAAGTTCTAACAAAATAGCTAATTTATGTATTTTTTTTTACCATATTTTTTTATTGAAACTGTCTGTTTGTACAGATTGTTATTATCATAAAATACATTTAAAAAAATAATTCAAATATACCATAGCTTATTTAAATTTCAGATGTACCTAATTACATTAAATAAATATTAAATAAATATTTACTAAATTGTTTTTCAACTTATTTAAACGTTGTATATTCGACAAAGAAGAAATTATCTTGAAATATTTAGTACCTTCTTAGTGCGTATAGATTGTTACATTTTTCATTTATATCGTATAAATTATATTATATATTTTTTCAGTCATTTGAAAATAAAATAATTTAACACTATTAAGAGTTGTTGATCACTATGTTGCTCTGTTGTATTCAGTGACTTCCATCCATTCAAAATACTGTTCATAGTGATTACTCAGACTATACAGAAATATATTTAATACATTTAATATAATAATATCATTATTTTAGTTTGGCAGTTGAGAATTGAAATAGCTTTTACGTATATTACCGAAGATTAAATTTTCAAAATTACACGTAAATTAATAGTAATATTTACTTATATCATTATAATGTATAATAGATTGGTTAGATAAAAAGTAAATATTTGACTAGTTATAGATACATAAATTAACAAATATGAAGGAGATATTTGTTTTGTGGTTGGAAGACATTTCAAAAAGATGCGATATAGTGAAATGTTATTATACGACTGTATAGCTGCAACATAAACTCGTAATTATATTATTTGGATTTTTACTGTTGATTTTTAAGTACATACTAAAATCAACAAAGTATTTTTGATAAACCGCTGATTTGAACGACACGGATAGAATAATATGATTTGCCTATAGATACGACATAATAATAACATAAATGATAATAGTCTTTTATTTTATTATAATATATCTGAAGATCGATAATGGTTTCATTGTTGGACGAGGTCATTGGTCTAGTTTCCAACGAATTATTAGGCATAAATATCAACACGGTAGTTGACTGATAGTGCGAGTCGGTTGTATTTGGAGTTTGCACTTTTAATGATTACGATAAGAATATAAAATATTATGACAATTTGTTTTTAGACAAACTGAATTTTGGCACGGATTTAATGGTCGAAATCCAAGTCTTCGTGATCAGTTATGGAATACATGGTTATTTCAGTATTCATTGTTGCAATGTTTATGAAAAAAGTTTGAAAACTCACAAAGGGTCCACCGATATGATTTATTTATATTCCGAATGATTATATAGTGTTATCTCTGTGGTCGAGGTTGTTATGGGCCCTGTTCAGTTTAACAAAAGTTCAACAATTTATTTTATTCTAAGTAAATTAACTAAAATAAACGCCAAATTAAAACAATGTACCTTAAATTATGTTGAAATACATATTTTCTTAGTAATTAAATATAACTTTTCTTAGGTATGTAAAAAAATAAATAAAATGGTTAAATTACTATCAAAATTTAAATTATTACTAATTTCAATTAATTCGTGTCAAATGTATATAAAATATGTACTGAACATGTTTATTAGTCATTACAAATATTTACGAAAAATGTAACTGTCAATTAAACGATTTAAAAAAAAAATATGAAACAATTCATAATAATAATGTAATTGGTATGGTTGTATGATACGCGTCTTTTAAGTTTTAATAAGCGAAAAACCAATTATTATTAGTCATTCATATGGTTATCTTAATAATATGATTAATGCATCCATAATTATTTATTAGTATATTTTGAAGAGCATAATATAATTGTTTTAAACTAAATTATCAATAGGAGATTCATTTAAATTAGATTATCGTGTTATAGATTCAGAGTTGAGTGATGTGTTAGTTTGTATAATTGAATCTAGTTGGTACATTGTTAATAAAACATTTTCCACAATTATTCAAAATATTTCTAAACAACTAAAAAAAAAATGTATACATAATATTTGAGCACACTGGTAAGTTTTAAAAAAATTGATTTTGTATGGGAAATTTAAAAAAAAATCCATATAAATTTGAAAATTGAAATTTTTTTTAGCTATTTACAAATATTTGAAAAATTCAATTTACTTACTTATGTTTTTTTTCGATTTCATAAAAAAAAATTTATTTTGTGAAAATTTTAAATACAAAGTTTCTAATATTATGCTGTTCATACAGATATTTTTTAATAAGCATCTTATTATTTTAACTATGGCAAAATTTGGCAAAATCACGAACATATGTAAATTATTTTGTTTTTCGAAATTAATAACATTTGTATTTTTATAGGTAGATACCATAACCTACCTTAAGCTTGAAAATGTATTACAAAATGCAATATTAAATAACGATTTTTCCTCAAACAGTTATTTTGTTGTAATTCAAAAAATATTAACAATATAGGGACTTGGAATTTTTTACTATAAGGTTAATATATAATATATATATATTTATATATATATATGAACATATATCATTATGTTCTAAACACAATTATTGGTAAACGAATTTAAGGTATTTATATTAGTATAGTATGAACCAATTTACATAATTCTACTACATGACGGTTAAATTAGTGACAATAATTGAATGATATAATATTATAACTCTAATTTTTTTTAGTTCCTAATGATAATAATATTGCGATGATTTTATCAAAAGATATTTCAACCTACCGTATTATAGGTACTATTTACTAATAGATAAATACATTTTAAAATATCATTAGAAATAGAAGACGACACAACTATCTACGCTCAAAATCGTTTTTCGTATGCAATGATTTATCATTGAATTCAAATTTAACTCTTCCATCACTGTGACCTACCTAGCTAATGGCAAGGTATCAACACTCGAACCTACTATACAGCAGACATACTTTCCCAGTTTTATTTTAGGTATAATATATACTAAAATAAAAACTAGTTAAATTTAATTCAAAATTTGTCATTTGCGTTTTATGAACAATATTAAGTTTTAATCCTGTCGTTTTTAAAATTATAATGTACAATATATATATTTATAGCGTACAGTTTTGTCTTTGTTCAATCATAAACTTAATATCAAAAGATAAATGAATGTTTTAAATTTTTTTCTTTAGCAAAATTTAAATAAAATATGAAAAACAAAACGTTTTTAATCATCATAATTATAATAATACATAATATGAAATGTATAAAAAGTAAAACAAAATCATATTAGTCAGTACAAGATTTTTATTTATTTTCTTGTTATACGTCTACATATTATCTTTCTTCTCGTTTGTTTTAAAATGGAGAATGTCTAAGAATCTCAGGACTAAAGTTTCTTTATATTTGTTTCACCATGAAAAACGCTTATAAACATCAATTTAAATTATATTTATGATTATTAAATATTTGATGCCCCAATAGGTTACTTGGAAAAATTAATTGCATAACTTATAAATTACATTTTAAATACGTAACTAAATGAACTGTGGTAATTTGTGGTGTGTATATTTTTTCATTGATGAAATGTGTTAATTTTATATTTTGAACCCATAAAAAAACTTTAAGAATATAATATATTATAATATTATACCTAATATAGGTAGTAATTATTATAAGTTATAACATTGGTTTGCTTGTACAAATTCAGTGGTATTGTTGCTCAGAGAAAAGTAGGAAAGTTCTATAATATGTTTTAAGTGTGTAAAATATAACAAAGTGAATAAATAATTTTTTATTTTACGAATGTTAAAAATGTTGTATTTTATGTTTTCCCAGTAACCGTATTAAAATCGAACCAGGGTGACAATTATATTTTTATCTGTATTGTTGTAACATTTTATTTTATTCGAAAAATGGTTAAACTCAAGGTTAAAAAATAAATTATTGGCATTTGAATTATTAAACGAGAAAAAAAAATAGTGACATTTACTTTTTTTTGTGTAACCTTCCACCTACTGTTCAGTGACACAACCACCCTATGTTTCAATATTGGATACATCCCAATAGATACACAATTATACATATTATTATACATGATATTATCAATACACTCGATTACTCGAGGTAGTTTTTAAAAACAAAAAAAAAAAAAAATGATTATCCATCAAAAACGTTCAAAGAATTTTAATGTCGTTCGTAAATTAATTTTTAAGCGTTTTATAATGTCTCTGGATTTTTTGGCTGTATATGTTAACACGTGGCCCGCGGTAAAAAAACAACGGAACTTATAATAATTAAAAAAACTAGTTTTTTCACACTTTTTTGGGAAAAATGAATGTATAAAATGTATAAAAGTAAATTTTAATGAGATACTTGTCGTTTGTTTTCGATTGATATTTTAGATACTAAATGGAGTTATGAATATTTTATAATGATTTGCGTTCATCGTCTTTATTATTTAATTATTTATTTATTTATCTTTGTCTGTCAACACTTTGTGGAGCAAGGTTCTACTTTGGGGATGGTTTCTGTTTAAGTATTAGGTTTAAGATATTACTTTATATTTATTAATTAAAGCACACATCTAATACAACGGTACACGGTACATCTGTATTGACTTTTAAGTTAATAACAGCTAATTACTTATAATATGATAATTAAAATATGCAATTAAAAAAAGGTGGGTAAGTGGATGTCACTCTGCTGTACGGTAGGTTAAAAGTGGGACACTGTAATGGATGGTGTTAAATTTGAATTCAATGATATAATATCATTGTATAAGAAAAACGATTCTGAGCGAAAACGGTCAGTCAGCCTATGATATTACCAAGTATATTTTATGATATTATTGTAAATAAAGTAATTTATATATAACCTATTTACGTGGAGCCTAATAAGAGCCTTGTTTTCAATTTTCAATCCTTAGCTATAAAAGTTGAACATTTTATTAATTTTAAACTACAAAATAATTATTAAATTATAAATTATTGTCAAAATAGACAAAACATAGTATATACAGTCATACATTTTTTAATTACAACAAAATACGAAAATCGTTACATGAGAAATCGAGTGAATATCAAATGTTGTAAAAATATGAATTTCAAACGCTCATAAAAATTTAATTTGACTTTCTTGTAGACATTTTTTTTTTGATAAAGATAGACAAACTTATGGATAATCTTGTATTACATTTTCAAATTTTAGATTTAAAAAGAAAAATTTTTATGAATTCTTAACTCAAAAAAATTTGCTAATTTTCGTGATTTGTCCATATTTTGTCAAGATTTGAACTTTAAATGCTTATAAATAAAAATTGTGACTAAGGATTTTTAATTTTTTTCATCTGCCTTTGAAACAATAACCCAGGAGCCTTCTATTAAATTTTCAAGCTTTTTTACTCAACAGATAAAATTTTATTGATATTTATAGAAAAAAAAACTAAAAAAAATGGAAATTGACAATGTCCGTAAACAGCTCAAAATAAGTAAAAAAAATTGGAAAATGTTATGGTGTATAGGAAATGTATTTATAAACATTCAGTCAAAATTTCATGTCCCTATGGTCATTTGTTTTAGAGTTACACCAAAAACGAAAATCGATTTTCTCGAAAACAGATTTTGCGTAAAAATTCCCGTTTTCCCTTAATTTTTCTTTTGTTTTTCCCGTCGCGTTTGAAAACTACTGAGAAATTTTTACTTTTGACCCCCCAAAGTACCAACTAGATTTACTTTCCTATCATAAAAGTTACTGTTGAAGAAAATCCAAGCACTTTTACTGTCCTAAAAGGTGATGACAGACACAAAAAAAAAAACAAAAAAAAAAAACACACATCATTGTAAAATCAATACATTCATCGTTCTACTCAGAATCTAAAATTATTTACAAATTATAAGTAATGTACCTATATTATATAAAAACAAATAAAAATATATTATTATAAAATATAATTAGAAATTATAGAAATTATTTAAATTAGAAATTATGTAGGATTGGAATCGTTTTTCGTATGCAAATAATAATCATTTGGACGTCAGTTTAACACATCCATTACAGCAACCTAATTGATGACGAAGTATACTCTACACGCTTAGAACTATACTGCAGAGTTACTTCCCCGGTTTTTGATAGTAGTGGACTAATTGCACTGATATACCATACACTCATTTTATGTCATCGCGGTATACATATTATAGGTACCTGGTATAATATCATGTACAAATATGTAAACACGCGGTAAAGCAGAAATAGTATGACCAACACGACGACGATGACAGTCAAATTTAATATAATTAAAAAATCTTATCCCGACCGCAATAATATTATCGACGTCTATTATCGTATTGTATACGACGTCCGGATAGAATAATATATTAGAATATATTAGAACATAAACACCAGCTATTGTCGCAGTCTGTTAGCCGCCACTGGTCCGCTTCCGAGTAATACCTACCTACAACTGCATACCATTGTAGTAGGTACTCCGATAACGTAATATACTCAATGGTAATAGTATTATTATTTTATGCGCCGCCGTACGATAATAATATAATAATATATTACAAAAATATTATACATCATGCGTTATATTATAATATATTAACAGCAATTATTGCGATTCCGTCGGTCGTCTCCCCCCACTCTACCGTCGTCATCACCCCTCCCTAAGTTCGAAGGCGTAAGAGGATATTAAAAAAACTGTATTTTTTTTCGTAAATCGCCGGCGCGATCGAGGCAAGGTCGAACGAGGCGGCGGCGGCGGTGACGACGTCGGTCATCATTCGTCGGACGAAACGAAACAATAATAAAAAAATATTAAGGGGAACGGAAGCAGCCAAAATTCGTTCTGTGAAAAAAAAATACACTATAACGCGACGTCGCGTCACTTTCTGAGGTACACATACGACGGATTTGAATGGCAAATTTTATTTTCGTCTAAAATAAGACGATTTCTTTCTGCAGAGTGGATTAAAAACTCTATGTTTGAAGTTTTTCTTGTACACGGAAGAAGTTCGAAGTTCAAGTTTTGGATTTTTTGAATACTTTTGCTTTAAATAACGAAATTAATATTTTTTAAAAAAACGTTTTACCTACCTATATATTAATAAATAATTCGTATGTAGATGCAGACGCAGTATGTCGGGTAATAATAATATGTTTTAATAAAAGCAAAGCGTGGTTTTTACATTAAAAAAAAACAAAAACTAAAAATGGATAAATACGCTCTGTTTTTTTAAGTCCTAGTGCCGAGTTTTACTACTGTACCTAGCCGGTATAATACCTACACAAGAGACTTAGGCGAAAAAAATTTCCCTCGTAGTCACCGCCTACCAGTTCGGTACGTGTCGTATCAAAACAAACCTCAGGAAAACGTAATAATAACAACAATAATAATAATAACACTGTTATGGGGTGGCGGGGGCCGGACGCGTATATTATACGGTTTCAAACGCACGGCGGCGGCGGCGTCGTCGACTGATGACCGTCATCGTCGGTTGCGGCGGCGGAGTGGGACGCCGACGGAGACTTTTCGCGCGCGCTCTCGACCCGTCGGCGGCGGCGCGGCACCGCCACAGTCACGTTCCGCACGCCGTACGGTCGTCATCGCGCGCGACCGGTCCCGCGTTCGACTCGACCGGCAAACGTCGCCGTAATCACTTCTTCGTCGTAGTCTCTTCGTCTTCGCCATCGTCGGTTGTTCGGACGTCCACGATTTTTCAATAATAATATTCGTGCGTCGTCGTTGTGGTCGTCGAAGAAATCGGTCTCTTTTACGGTGCATGGTGTGGCCAGCCGCGGAGTTGGTGGCGGCCTCGGTTGTAGATGTGGTGGTGACGATCCGTGGCGAAGATGAACGGCGGTGTCAGTGGCGGTGGCGGTGGTGCCTCCGCCCTGAAGGTGCCCGAGGTGCGCGTGAGCTTGGCCGTCAACGATCATCCTCTGCAGCAGACGGGCGCTCAGGCGGCCGCGACCGCGTCCACGATGTCGTCACTGCAGCCAGCGTCCAAGCAGCGCGCGACGTATAACAGCAGGGACGGGGCAGGCGGCCACGGCGGCGGCGGCGGCGGTTGCGGCGGGACGGTGGTGTTACTGTCGCCCGGCGTGGTCGGCGCCGCGCCACGGCGTAGACACTCTTGGATATGCGGGTAAGCCGCCCCCTACCGGTCCCTACCCTTCCTCCCATATTGGAGAAACTACCCCTCTTTATATTAGTGATCGTATAATATTATAATATTATAGGGGGAGAACAACGACGGTTTCCGTCAGCTTCGTTAGATTCTGCGAGCGAAGACCATGTCACACCCGCACCTATAGCTATACTATAAATTATATACGCAATTTTTTTCGCTTAATCTAATCATTTCGTCTTTGTAATATCCACGACTCGAAATCAAAATGAAATTTGACTACTTTAATTTCAATACTGATGGTTATCGATATAAGTTTTTTTCTGTTTTCAGTTTTAAATAATAAAATTATTTTTTTTTTCGGTTTAAAATACTATCACTTTTACGATTTGAATTTTTTCTTACGTGAAAACACTTGTATTTGAGGCCTTAAAAAACAAACAATTATTACTGACAATCAAGTTTAGGTAGGTACCTACCGATGAACAATAGTGTTATAGAACTGTAATGTTATTCTCTATTGGCTATTGTTGAATTTTAAATTTTTATTAAGTTTTTTTTAAATTTTTTAAATGATTTGTATAATATACAAATTATAAAACGCTATTATTTTGATAAAAATTATTATGGATTGT
Source organism: Metopolophium dirhodum (assembly GCF_019925205.1). NCBI lineage: Eukaryota > Metazoa > Arthropoda > Insecta > Hemiptera > Aphididae > Metopolophium > Metopolophium dirhodum. Next base: position 12,651,045 of record NC_083568.1, read on the forward strand.
AAATTTTTTTCAATTTCAATATAAATGTTGATATTATTTTTTTTTGTTTCTTAGATTATTAATTGTATCCATATTTAAAAACGATTTCAAGCCCTGCTAATATTACTATATTCGAGTAGCGCCTGCAGTCGCAATTTCAGTGCCTCTTAAATGATCTTATGATATACCTATTTTAATGAAAGAAAAACGCATCGTCAACCGTGTACGGTCATTGAGCGTACTATAATACTACTTAATTGTTTTAACTGTTTATGTCTCCCTGCGAGTCAAAGGATAAAATGAAAATATACTTGCATCCATTACACAGCAGTTATAATATTGTTAACTCTGTATATGCCCTACTAAAGCGCACAGGCGTGGCACTCAAAACTGTGGAGGAAAACTAATTAGATTAAAAACTCACTATAGTTTTTCTTCTCGATTAGTTTTTTTAAATACTCTAAATACGTGTGTAATTTACCATAATATTATAAAAATGGAAGACTTGAACCCGTGATTCGTGTAAATGCTATACAATTGTGTTAAAAAAACACGTGAATATAATTTTTTTGAAAATTACGTATAGTAATAAATTGTTTATTAGGTACCTACTTGAAAGCGTTTAAAAAAATAATGTAAAACAATTAAGTGTGAGATTCTGAAAATAGTATTTATAGTTTTTCAAATATTAAATTAAATATCAATAAAAAAATATATTTTTGAAAATTATTAATATATATTATATATTATATTATATTATATTGACTACATAATTTTAATTTTATGAGATTTTTGTTAAAAAACTGTTCCGACGATACAAACAATTTTGGAATCATATAAGTGGTTGAATGCACTAGAAAAACCCCAAGTACGCCGGTTAATAATATAGCGAATCATCGTTTGATAATTAAAATCGGAAAATAATGGATTAGTTATAACTTATAAACAATTAAAAGTGTATATGCCTTCATTTGATTGAAGAAAGACTTTAAAATGATACCAAATAAATGTTTGACGAAAAAAAAATTAGTATAAAATCATACAAACAACTAAAAAAATAATAAATATTCATAAAAAGCATTAACTTATTTACGATTTTTCTTGAATGACTGATTCTAAGGTCATTGATCTAATATCACGTTTTATAAGGTAAACACGGGGATAAGAAATTTCCAAAGCATGATAAGTGCAAGAAAGAGTGTCATACATAACAAAACTGCTGGAAATTTAAAAAAATTATTTATTTTAAATATTATTAAATATTGACCAATTTATAAATAATATATGCATAAAATAAAAATGATTGAGTACATATTTTATCCGGAAGTATGCATGAACAGTACTTTAAAAAACCCGCATCATTCAAAAACCAATAAATTTTTCGCTTTGCCAAGAATTTAAAATTTCTGAAAGATTTTTGTTACATAAGATATTATTTGTAAAATGATTTATGCTCCGAAAAGTTTGTACTTTAGATTAAATTGTACGATTTCCTGAATAATTTATTTTGAATAATATTACAATTTTATTTTATTTTTTATTCCACTAGTGTTAAAACTTGCTTAAAAGTTTTCGATAATCTATTTTCAAAACTTCCATTTATATACTTATAACATTTAATGTAAACTAAAACCCACGAATAATTATTATATTTTTATCAGTAACTATGCGTGATTTTATTTTGTTGGTATGTTTTGACGTTTTGTTTCTTAGTAGCATTTATGATTTGTACCTACGTTTATTCCACCCACGTTAATCTATTATGGTTACTTATTGGCTATTTATTAAAAAATTGAACTAGGATAAAAAATGTTTTGTGTAAAAATCGAGGTAAAAATGTATTATAAAATATTATGTTGAGTTTTTCCATACCTAGCTATTTCGAGACACACATATTCGCACATTATAAAACAGTATAGGCATTATATTTGATATTATGTACCTAATAATATTCCCCGCAGTGTAAATACGATAAATATTTTCAAATTTAGCTGAACAAATAATAATGTATTACACGTTATAGGTAGTAATTCAATAGGTATTGGCAATAAAAAAATATTACCGATAGTTATTTTACAAGTTACAAGCTGCGTGGTTAGTGCACTGGAAAAATGTAGAAGTCAATTTGACTATACTCTGATCGTAATACGATATCGTGTAGGAAAGTAAAAGTTGAGTAAGTAGTTCTCAGAATCAAAATACTTTTATTTTTGTTAATTTCTCTAACCTTAAATTATCTAAGATAAAATAAAAACAACCTTTCCATTCAATATAGAAATTAGACAGTTTTAGTTTTCTAAATAACAGACATTTTGACATGATTCAAATATTACCAGTGGACAGCACAATTTATATTTACATAACTATGTGCGTGTAATAATACATAATATAAAATTTTATTTATTTGTTGATATTGTTTTAACTACGTAAGAGGATAATAATATACTTAAGAAAAATGTGAATATTTTTATTATAAGTTACCTACAGTAGTATCTTACAGGTATTTTTTGTTTTATAAATTAAAAAAGAATTAATATAATTTATCGATTTGTGCTATAATATTGTAATAGCTAGTTGAATACCTATAAAATAAAATAAAAATATTAATTAAGTGGGTATTTTTTTTCAAGAGCGAAAATTTAAAAAAAATTAAATTTCTATCACTTCTACGCTTCTTTTACGTCGTAGATTTTTATTAATTGCATTGCAATGTATAGACTTTAGCCCATGTTCCATATATATATAAAGTAGGTCTTATATTGTACACTATATAGTAGACACGTTTTAGTTGGACGTTAAAGTCGATACAAAAACCATATTTTACTAGATTTAGACATTTAAGACACGGCCGCAAAAAATAAAATACTGCCGAGTGTCGAATGTCGATCGATAATTATATAATTAATTATATTTTTTTTGAGGATGAGAGTATAGGAGATATCATTTAAAAATGTAAATAATTATTCACTATTATTTTATTATATATTATAACATGTAACGGTGTAATTTATGGACCACGGTTAATGATAATAAATATTCGTTTTAATCACAAAATCTTTATATATAAAATAATATATAATTAAAAGTATTTCATGGTTGTTGTTAAAAAATATGCTACGTGTCGGTGTTATTTGATTATATTTACTCAAAAATGAGTAGTTATTATTTAAAATTTGTAGCGGAAAATTAATATCTATAATTTTTACGAACATCCAATACATATTTAATTGACAACGAAGAAAATATGAGGTTGTGTTACTTTACAATATAACATATAATTGCTTTTTATATGCATAAATTTACTATCAATATTTAGTCATTCTGATTTAAATAGCTTATTTTAAATATAATTTATATATCATTATTCATTAGTGTTTAATAACTTAGAAATTTTACATCGATAAGAAAAATATTCTTATTATAATATATTATACTAAATACTAATACTATTTACGAAATGGAAATTTAAATAAAATACAAACATAGATTTAATATAAATATAATTTAATAAATGTGTTTTATATTGTTTTAATTTATTTTGCATTTATTCTGTTTCAGGTAAGTTTCACTCACACCAAGATTACTAGTAATGATCATTGATTGTTGATAATATATAATATTAAAACTGTTTTGTGAGTATTTAAATTTCATACAATTAAAATATACATAATATTATATTAGATAATATTATCTTGTATTAAGTTGGCATTAAAATGCTTTTTTTGAAGTTCAAGTGCTCAGAACCTAAAATAAATACATATTTCTACGAACAGAAATTAATTTGTTATAAAAACGTGGTTATATAGTAGGGTATTTTACCAAAAACAGTTGTTCCTATAATACCTTACTTGACGCATGACATATTATTTATTTATGATGTTGTTAATGGTTACAGGCCTCCTAGCAATGTTGATTTATAACAAGTTTTACATTACTTGTTTCTTATTTTGATGTCAAAAGTTTTGGAAAAATATTTTGTAGACATTTCCATCGTGCAGGTATAGGTTAGGTTAGGTTAGGTTAATCTGTTTTCATATTATTATACAATCAAAATGATAAATACAATAATTTTGTTTGAAAACAATCAAAATGCGTCACAAATGGCTTAAAAACTAACATTTCCCTTACTGATGTGTATATTATCTTAATATAAAAATAATAAAAATGGTTGTAATTTCAAACAAATAGCATATATTATCGTCTAAACAGTTTTTTTGTTTTCAAACTCATAAAATTTACACAATTATAGGAGTATTTAATATTGTCATACTACATCGTTTACATCCCGGTTTACATAAATAATTAAACAGTAATAATAATAGCCAAACAATAATATAAGTACCTAAACAAATTATTAATTTAGACAAACAATTATACGATAAATAATCTTTCATTTAACAGTTACTGTAAGACATTTTTTATTGGTACTTATATTATTACTATCTTTTTTTTTTAGTAAATACAGGTGTTTTGTAAATTATTATTTCGGACCGGTATCTATTTTGTTTTTATTAGTTATCGCTCAACTTTGTACTGATTTCAATTCGCTAAAAACATTTTGATTATAATATTTCTTTTCTCTATTACATTGGCATCAAAAATTATCATATTAAAACGTCTAAACGAGTTATTAGTTTATTTTGTTCAGTTTTAATTTTTAAATAAATAAAAAGGCTTCTAAATTTAATATATAATCATATTTAATATTATGCTGTTAGTTAATCTTATTGCTACCAAATTTGTATAATATATATTGACGAACACATTATTGTGTTTGTTTCTACCGGCGAACACAATTTAATTTTTTTCAAATATAAAATATGTACATGCAAGAAAATTGTAGGTACAGGAAGTATATACTATTAATTGTATACCTATAAAACGATGATAACGGTACAAATAAGTGTAACGCTGTCTGCATAAAACTGTTTTCTTTCCAATTGTTTTTTATACACCTGTGAAGTTAATACCCTCACTAGTCACTTTATATTGAACACTGTTACATTCGTAGGCATATATATACTTCTAACATAAAGTATTTATGTTTAACTTGGTAGATATAGGTTTTTGAATTAAAACAATATTAATAAACCTAATAAAATAAAATAATATTATATTATTATTATGGTATGTGTAATTATCAACATTTAATAATTAACAAATATAAAAAGACAAAATATGTTATTGCCATAAAAAACATGTTTATAAGTTTAATTCATTACTCATTAATTTATATTGACAAAAACACATGTTAGCAACAGTGTTTACTTTTAGACTTTAGTTAGACAAGGTTTCAGATTTTTGAATTTTTGAATAATAAATATAGCATATGATACATACTTATCAAAATAACATTGAAATATATTTTTTTGGTTTCTGTATTACTGGTAGGTAACGTAAAAATATTTTTAAGTTATCATCTAAAATATTTATACTGTTTTAAGTTTTTAAATAGGTAATTTTATTTGGGTAATTAATTATTTAAAGTCATTCAGATTTGAATTGTTTATGAATGATTCAATTCAAATTATATTTGAAAGTTATTTGACACGGAAAAAAATACAGGTATTTACGTTAAAATAATATGATGTGTTTAGGTACCTAGATAATAAATGTAATTTATATTCATATTGACGTATCGCGTATGGCTAAGGAATAAAATGTACCGAGTTTTCATAGTAAACCCGCGTTTTTATTTGTAAAAATTAATTAGTTTATATTATTACCTATACAATTTTAATTATTTAGAACTCAATTGTATATGTTATAATATGTCGGTTATCTATAACTACGTATGTGGAAACTTTTCTACAATATTTTACATTATTTGTAACGATATTAAGTGAATACTACCCCGATTATTATTATTATATAAAGGCTACTCATTATTATACATATAAATAATCAGTTATAGATATCAGTTGTCTCTTGTCTCTATGATTTTAAATTAATAAATAATAGGTAGTCAACTTAATAACATTTATAACAAAAATGACATATACGCGATATGTTCTCGTAATAAATTACTATACCATATTATAAAAATGTACTGTTTTGCCTGTTATTGTTCTTAGACAGTAGGTTAAATTTGAGAAGTAAAATAAAATGAAATAATTTTTTTTTTCAAATCCTTAGAGTTTGTATAGTTAATGTGTAAATTAAAATGTAATAGTGTATTTCATATTTCTGGTAATTTATTAATTTATAAAAATGAAAATATTTGCTTCCGAAAAGTCACAAGTTTTGTTATGGAGTTCCGCGTCAATATTTTGATTTATAATTTGTACCTAGGTATTATAAAATCGTAAAATTGAAAAAATATTTTATGTTATTATAAAATTTAAATTTAAAATACTATTATATGTATTTTTAATTTTTACCTAATCAATATTCTTGACGGATCAGCTGTTGTCATTTTAACATAATCTCGACAAGAATAATATTGACCTTTAAAATAAAATTGTTTTTTAATCCATTTTAAGATAATAATATTATTTAATTATATTTGTGAGAAAATTATTGCATAATAATAGTGTGGTTAAAATATACACAAAATTATATTTAAAATTGTCTATTACACTTGTTCAACTGTTACCATACACAATATAAGAACATTTTCGTTTTACAAAAAGGAAGAAACTTTAATCGGAAAACTTTTAACTGTTTAAAATATTATATACACGAATATAAAGTTTTATAATCCTATTTTCCTATCACAATAAATTATAATTAATATGTCATTTTTTGCTCTAAAAATATTATTTTCTAGTTACTTTATATGAGTGTTTAATTTATTAATAATTTTCGAAATTAGGTGTAATCCAAATTACCCTACGTTATTATTGAAAAAATGAGTTAATATATCATTATTATTTATTTATAAGTTATTACTATAAAAAAATTGAATGATTGGGTTAAAATTAATCATAAACTTCTTAATTAGCCAAAGGTAAAATATAAAATAATATATTTACTTTTATTATTTATAATATTATATAGGTACATAAAAGTAAGCCAATACATTTTTTTTTAATATTATATTTACATAAAACATTATTTTTATGCCAATCTTTATAAAAATAAAAACATGGTATTTCGATCAGTTTTTATAAAAAAAATATCAAATTGCAATATCAAGATTAGTTGGTGACCGCCAACCATTCATTTTAGCCAACTTTTTTATACACGTTACAGTTAAATATTATATTATTTTCCACTCTTTAACGAAACGGTCATAAGTATTATTTACCTATATAATTAAAAAAATAATTTTTCTTTAAAGTTCAATAAGATTAACTAATCCGGTTGTTTTGTTTAGACAATGTTTGCTTTTTTCTTCGGTATTTTTTTATTTTGAAAATAATATGAAAAGTACACATATAATATGTCATATAGTGTTCCTACCTACATACTTGTTTATTTACAAATAAGATTTCATAGTCACATTAGTAACTATAATAATTATGTGAGGTGTTCCGCGTCATTCCCAACTACAAATAAATGGCATAAACCAATTTTATATAATTGTTATGTTAAGACAAATTTACTTGTAGTTAGATAATAGGTTAGAAAAAAACTTAACTCCATTAAAACTGTTTGTTTAATCAGTTACGAGTCTTGTCATTTTTCATAAAATCGTATTTCTTAAAACAAAGGTTATTTCTTAGGTTCTCATTCTAAAACGTATTTATTTTATGTTGCTGTTTGATCCAAAAATAATCTTGTAATTATTAATATCATTAATCTAGCAGTTTTCGCTTCTTTGTCTTAATATTTGCTCTTCGTTTTCAGTTTGGTTGTTCATTTATATGTCTTACCTAATGGCTAATATATTGGTAGGTATACGCTAAGCTTATAGTGAAAATATGTTAACTTGAGGTGCTTATTATTGTGGTGTACTGGTGTATACAAGATTATAATATTTATAATTACCTATAGATACTTCAATAATTATTTAAAAAAAAGAAATATTTTAGTATTGACTTTCAAATATATAGGAAATAATGTAATTCCATATCATACATATTATTGCAATAATTGTTGCTCGCATAATTACATATTATTGTTGCAGATATATTTGTTACGAAAACGATTTATTTTTTCTAAGGAAAATAAAATATATTTTTTTCGTTTTGATTAATTAAGCGTCAGTTCGTGTTGCGTTCATGAATTATACTATTGGCAAACGAGGTACGGATTAGTTGGCATGTAATGTTTAAAAATAAAATAGTCTGTATTAATTATTTTGTGCGTAAATTATAATATATAAAGGTTCGAGGTCGTGTAGGTATTGAATAAATATACATTGATGATGATTTAAAAAATATATTTCGATTGTCTATTATAGTAATAGAATCATTTAATTGGGGAAACATGTACATTTAACAGATAAATTCTTAAAAAAAAATATTACAAATTGTTATTTTTTTCTTTTTAACACGTCGTTTTTATTAAATCTAGTGAATTAGTTAACGTCTGCAGATGATGTGCTCGCAATTTGTTTTGCAGTAATTCTTATTAAGTCCTTCAGCGTATTATACTATTGTGTAGGTACTCAATTCGTCTTGTCTGCCGACTGCCACTTTAGGATTATGTTTTAATGATCTTGTAAGTCAACCGTTTCGTATGTTTTACAATAAGATTAGGTAGTCTTTACTTAGAACCATAATATTATTATTCCTGAAAAACTTTTCGTTGAAAAAATAATATTTTTGTGGGTATATTTCGCGATGACCGTTTTAATACATATATCATATTATAATACTATTACCATTCACAATTATATTACTGCTATAACTTAATAATCTAACAACCAAGCACTCACATTTTGTATATAATAGGTTTCCGCATGTATCACTATCTTATAAACAGTGTCCAACAAAATTGTAGTACTTTCAATTGAGAAAGTATAATGAAACGTATACACATTACTCAGCAATTTTACATTATTAAATTCTCACTGGTCATACTGTACAGGTTTTAGGCACTAACCGCTACAACTGCCTATAGGTACATACGTTCATAGTATGGTTCAATTATTTAAAAATGTTTTAAGGTTTCCTTCTGGTGTTATGGGGTCGTTTTGTAATTTGAATCTAACAATTTTTGACTTTTATTGTGCATTTCAGCGGTAGTCACACCAACTTTATTTTATTATACATAGTTATTATTTGAGAGTTCAAATAAAATAATCAATTTAATTATTTAATTTAAGCCATTACGTTTTTTTTTTAAATTCCAAATATTATGTAAATAATACATATTATACCGAATTTAAACAGTATTATTATTTATCGAACATCGGCACTTTTTTTTGTTGCCGATGTTCAATAACATGTAATCACGTGTACTTAGTAACTTGGTACACAAATATTTTTCATTGACAAAGTTGCATTTAAGAACATAGTCATACATGTTGCTATGTTTCGTATAAGGCGATTAAAGATGAACAACTTTGAGAATATTATATTATAATATAGCTTTGATCTAAAATTATTAAAACCACAAGTCCGCGTAGGCAACGAAATAACCGTCAGAATCCTAGGACTAAGTCATAATATGAATGTGAAAACAAACTTTATTTAATTTCTTGACATGCGAATGAATTATAGTCATATGTAGTGCTTCATAGCTAAATTAATTTTAAAATACGTCTTATCTCGTTATATTTAGTGATCCAAAAATAAAGCGTAAAAATTATTTGGTTTTTTCTATCTAATGAATGTTTCGACCAAACGAGTGTTTATAACCCAACTAAACTGATATTAATTATACCTACGTATTTTTAGTTTTTACATTTTGTACACAGTAGAAGTTTGTTTTATGATGGCTTCTCGGGCAGTGGTTTTATATTTTTTGCACACACACTGTTGTGTACGCATTACGTGGTGTTTACAATATTCGAATTCAAATTCGTTCAAACATAATATTTCGGTATAAAGAATGAGCCGTATAATAGTATATTATACATCAATATAATGACGACAACAATATCATAACAATTTAATGGCAATGACATTAAAAATTTACGGAATAATTAATATTTGCGTGCGGGTTGCGGGCAAAATCGACTGGCCGTCGACGTCGTCGTCGCGGTTGTCGCCGCCTGCACAACGGAAAAGTCGTTTGTCGGGAGTGGCGAAGGCGAATCCGCGTGTGTGACGTCACGGTTTCACGGTCGACGGGCCCCGCACAGAAGCCATCGGCGGCGCACGTGCGTTTATCCTACGTTATTTGTTTTCCGCGCACCGAAGCGAATAACGCTCGACGTGTCCTATATGAATATTATTCGCGTTGCGGCCGAGACGGACATCATCGGTCTTTTTTTCCTCTCTATTTATCTCTCTCGCTTAACCCTCCCCTCCCCTCCCCTAACCCCACCCAACCCCCCATCCCCGGAAAACCGACAAGCCGCCGCCGCCGGGAAATGGATCCGTTTCGTCTGTGCGTTCGACGCGCTCACAGACAATAACGCATTGTACGGTGTGTGTGTGTGTGTGTGTGTGTGTGCGTACTGCAATAACGTAGGTAAAACAGAGGAAATGAAACGAAACGAGGATCATCTAACCTAACCGGGGCGTATTCGATAATGCTCGGCACATAATATACGTATCGGTTTAAAACGCACTGACAACTGGGAGACTGTGTATAGACGTATTAGAATAATAATATATCGCTTGTCCGTAATTGGATTTACGACACACGCTATATTATATAATATGTAAGTAAACGCCGTTCGCTGCTGGCAACTACGGTCGTCTGCAGTAGCAAACTTCTGTTGTTTTTTTAAATATAGGAACTTCCATATTTTTTTTATTGCAAATATTATTGATTTGATATTTTTTTTGATAAATCTAATTCGAAATTCGTACGAGTAAAAGCCGTTTGAAAACTTATGAATGATCTAAAATATTTATTGAATTTGTCAATGATTTGCACTTTGTCAATGAATAAGCATGTTTTTAAATGAAAATATGTATGGAATTGATACTTACCTACTAATTTATAATTTGAGTAATATAATATGCAGTTATTATAAGCAATACATATTTAAATACAATTTATATTATATAATAAATAATAATAAATATATTATAATATTATAGAAGGGTATAAAATATTTTCGTCCTCCGCTGCGTGACACGCAAATGTTGCTCTACTAGCGACTGTTGCGCGATTGACGTGCGTGAATCGACAATCGCGCGCGTGAATATTCACGTGCGTGAATTATTGATAAACACAAATATGGTTTTTCATGGTTTCAACTTTTGCGTGATCACGCATCACGCATCGCGGATGCGTGGTTGTAGGAAACAATAAATAATAATAATTTCTTGGTAATGTTATTAAAATATTTATGCTAAGGAAAATAGTCCTGAAAAATTGTTTTTTAATATAAAATGATATAATATTACAGCTAGCATTTATTATATTTGCACCATTTTTACAAATAATAAATGTTGATGAATTAATATTAATTATAAACATTTTCAAATCACCAATGAACCAATATCTTCCAAAGTCCAAATCCGTTATCTTGAAATTAAAATCTTTAGTAGGTACACAAAGTGAATTAACTAAAAAACTACTCGTTTGAAATTTTAAGTTGATACAATGATCAATGGTACGTCAACATTTTCAGAATATTTATCTGCTAAATAATTCAGAGTTGAAGGGGGGTGGAGGTGGTTCTGACTTAATAAATATAAGTGTGTATTTCCATAGGACACTATTTAACTAGTACAAAATACGTCAAAAATTTGAAAATATGGTCTTTATCCTTTAGAAATATTTAAGACTCCAGAAATCGGAATTTGAATAAAACTGAATTATCGAAGAAAAAGGGGTGAGCATGTTTTGCGAATTACTATGTATAATACAATATATGAGCTAGTAATATTATATTAGCTAAGTTGGTTGTCCAAGTCTGGAAAGCGAAATTACATTTTTCGATTTTAATTTCAATTTTGCTTATCGATTCAAATTTAAAATAATAATACATTCGATTTTTATATCGTTTATTTCAATATTGATTTAAAAGTTTTCTGATTTGAAATATTACATTGTAAACATAATTTGTCTTTGTTTTGGTATAAGTGATCTATTTTACTTTCAACGATTTCTAATTTCTATACCTACTAAAAATTTGTTGTCGTTCATGCGTTTGATATGGGGTCTTATCGATTCCGCCGTTTTATATCAATTCCGTCGGTTATCGATTCCGCCGGAAATTTGCTTATGGTGATTCTGCCGACTATCGATTCCGCCAGATATTTATTTTTGTTGATTCCGCCGGATATTTATTTATGTTGATTCCGCCGACTGCTTATTAAACAATAACCGATCATATTGTACAGAATTTTTTTTTAATTAACAGTATAAATACACACAGTTTACCATAAAAATATTTCAAAAAACAATTCAAACAATTTCGTCTACATCGGACAATATAATCCAACTATACATATTATATTATGGCAAAAAAAAAAAACAATAAAACTCAATGTAAAATGTATTAAAATAATAAAATATGTCAAATTACGGGTACCTATTATCTATTCGATTATCATATAATTACAGTTATAGTGTGTACTAATGAAATAAAACATATTTTATATCATTAAATAACATTACCATACATGTAAATGTAAGCCTTTTACATTTCGTTATTATTAAAATAAATAATTTACAAATATTCATTGGATTGGATAGTCGGCGGAATCAATTTCTAAAAAATGCGGAGTCGAAACGCAACTAAATCTTTAGATATCTTACAGGTAAAAGTTAATTTCGGTGCAATCGATGTATGTCGTTATACGCATTGCTGTGAAACGGGCCTTACAAAACTTAATATTGGTTTTTAGTTAATATTATTACTTATTTCTTACCAATAGTTTACAATATTATAATTTAGGCTTATCGCCTGTAATTGTCTCTCGTTGTAATTAAAAATTGGTTTTTTTTTAAATTTGATTTTTACCTATTTAATTTTTAAAGCAATCAATATTTTCATAAAAATTATTGATTTTAATTTTTTTAAATTTCAATATGAATTGAAAGTCATTAAAAAAAATTCATTTTTAATATTACTTTTTATTTTGTAGAACATTTTTTACATTTTTTCATCGATATTTAAAATTGATTCTAATTCTTGGTGATATATTGACACGATTTTGTACTGTATCGTTGCGTTATCGTATCATCACTGTCTACGACGCTTGTCCCAACCTATAATACCGGATTCTTAACCGGTGGTCCGTAGATGGTTACCCGGTGGTCTACGGAGTTGACTTTATTAAATCTTTTATTGCTGTTTGTGCATATTAAATTTGATAAGGTTATTAAGATAAATTATATAAGTAATTATCTTGGTTTATAGTTACTCATTGTAACAATACATTTTTAAATTAACATTAAAATATTAAATAATAATCTGCAAAAGTGTTTATTTATGGAGAACGTCTTCAGTGGCTATAATTTATATTGTAAACGGGTCCGTTATTCAGAAATATTAATTACCCCAGGTCTATATGAAACAATGTTCTGATATTTGATATTATTATACACCAACTACCTACCTAGTACCTATATCCATTTTTAATTTTTCCATTCACCTCCATGTTTTTCCGAATATTAAGCGTTTTAATTATAATATATTTTTACAGTTCTCGAATGTATTTTCTTAACAGTTTTTGGCAGGTGAACAACAATTTTTGCGTTTTTAATACTGTTCAAAAACATTGTAGGAGGTCATCATGTCTAATCACTTCTGAAAATCGTGAAAGCTGAGAAAATTCAAAAAGCCTTTCTGACAAGATCCCCTGGCGCACTATATTTATGTATATTACGTCAAGCTTTTATTAATTATCACATTTTTTGTTTTTAAACTTGCGAAATTGTTTAAATAACTTGTTAAAATTAGATCGCATGTTGACGTATCTTCAAACACGTAACGATGAATGTGTAATGTATCGTACAATTTCTTCGTATTTATTTTAAAATTATGAAGAGTGTACATAATTTAATATTTATTAATGTAGGTATTTATTATAGTCTATACATAACTATATTGTGACATGATATATTATATTTGATTAGTTGTTTCGTATCGAAGTACCTATACAGTATTACAGTAGTTACCTAGTATATAATACGCAATATAGATATACTTACTTCTTTTATTTTGACAGCAAAACTTAGGTACTGTTAGTTAATATTATTTAAGCTTTTAATAAACTGTAATATTTTAAAGTACCCCGCTACTTAGATGATGTATTATATGTTAATAAAAAAATCATTTAAAAATTTAAACTTAAATTTCACTGCTTACCTAGAATACTGATACATATATTATTTTAATTTTGACTATAGTAATATATATTACCTATAAAATATAAGATGTTTAGTATAATATAATATTATTATACATAATACATAAGTGTTGCCAGTACATGCCACACATATAATATTACATCAGAATATAGCGATATATTCGCCAATGTTATGCAAAGCCTTTGTTGTGTAATCCTATAGGTACCCGAATATTTAATTATATTTAAATGAGACCGGTTATAGGTATACACTATACACATTTAATCTTAGTGTTTACAAATTATTTAATTATGTATTGCTTTTTTGACCAAAATACTATTGATTGCATATACACTATACAGGGTGATTGGTTTAAAAACAACTCCTATCATATACAATATAATCTTATCTTATTTTTTGCATTTTCAAAACTTAAACCAAAATGTTATATAATTTGATTTACTTATAATTATTATGAAATTTAACCTTTCGCTTAGACAAGAGCTTTGCAACAGGTGATTTTTGCTGAGTTAGTTTTTCGCGCATAATTAATTATTAAATTTCGAGGCTTACGAATTTATAAGTAAGTGCATTGAACTACACGCCAGTCACGAACTCGAGTACCTATATATAGTATCATAATGATGATATTAATTTAACGAAAACGATTTTTGCTGTCTGATAAAGCGTCTCTGAGGGCGTAAAGCGCATAAATAACCATTATAGGCACATATGTAGCAGGCCTTAAATACACATAATATTATAACTTATAATGTACATAAGGTATAAAGCAGAATATAATAGTGCGTATGCGCTCGAGTCACGTGACATTATTTTAGACCCGTGAAAAAAAATATAATAATAATAAAAAATTGCGCATAAACACGACGGGAAATGCCGGAACACGTAAAAAAATGAAAAAGAAAAAAAAATCACACAATCACGGGCCGTTATACCCACATGCAGGTATACATGTACGCGTCCGTCGTGTATTATACGTGTACATACGTCGCATATATATAATGGAATTATAATAGTACCGTGGCCGAGTGTTCACGTCATTAGCTCGAAAACAACATAATTGTTTAACGTCAACAATAATACGGCTTGTTAGACGCCGGCGCGGCACCGGGCTATTGTGCCCCACCCCGCGACCAGAAACCCCATTATTAAAATAATATAGGCAGCGGTGAAAGTGGTAAAGAAAATCGGTGGGGGGACCGCAGTAGATACTAGTATAAAAAAAAATAATGATAATAATAATAATAGGCGTATAGGTATTAGAATATTGTGTATAGTGTCATACCTGTAAGGCCGTAACGATTTTGCGTGAGCATTATTTCATTTAAAAATACCTGTGTACCTCTACCTACCTATAATTATTATAAAAGGTGGTACCTACTCGTAATATTTTATTGTTATCAATTATCACATTCTTTAAGGCAGATAGATTTTTTTTATCAGTCCATATATGATTTAAAAACGTCTCGACAATTTTTTACACAAAATAATGTCGTTATCAAGCGTTATTAGAATTGTAAAAAATATCGAATTACCTTTTTGATATAATGTATTATATTTCATCAACACGATTTACCATATACTGTGTTTGATATAATTCCACAATCGGGTACCTGCGCAGCTACAATACTATGGTTTATGAAATCTGAAATACGCATTGTGACGTTTAAAAAAAAAAAAAATAAAAAAAAACTGTAAATGTTATTGATAAAATTTGACAATATTTAGACAAATTTAACTTGCATTATAAGGAAATATTGCATTTTAACTTTTAGACTACGATTACTAAATATTCTCAGTTAGTACCAAAAATCAAAATTAATTTATTGTTACAGAATACAGATATAATATATTATACTATCAAACAAAGCAAACACTTAAACATAAAATATATTTGTATACAATACCTAAACTTATTTGTATTACATGTCATATTTACGTATACAACATTACTTAGGGCCTGTTTTACAATCATAGTTTAAACCTCGGTTACGCCTAACCCACTGATTTTACCGGCTGAATTCGGTGGTTTAACCTTAGTTTAATGATTGTAATACGGACCCTTAGGTAGTTAGGTGCCAACTTTTCCAAACACGTAATTCAACTTTTTTGTAACAACATCTATCTGCATCGTGTTATAATATTATTATACTTGCAAAGGTTAAGGACAAAATCATTTATTTCCTTTGAAACAATGTACAATGTTAGTGATTTTTATTCTTTTAATTACTGAATTTTATAGGTGTACGGTGTGAGGGTGAAAGAGAAATAAAACTCAAATATTTTTATAGAACTATTTGTTTCTACAAGACTAGTTAAAATCGGAAAACTGCTAAGTTGACTTGTGCTCTTTTTCCATCGCATACCGTCCAAAAAATGTATTTCTGAGTCTGGTGGCGTGTAACTTACTGCTGCAGTGGTGTTGTATAATAAAATAATAATTGTATTTTAACAGTCCGTCCGGATTTCGTAAATAATGTTACGCAATCGAATGGGGACGCAAGAGTTATAATAATACGTCTATGTCAGGAGAAGAACAAGAAGCACGCCGTGCCCGCCATCCGTCACCCACCGACCCGCCCACCCACCGCAGTGCCACTCGCCACCCCACAAACCCACATCGAACACGGCCTATATAATACGTCAAAATATACCTTGGTACGTCGACCTGCAGCGTTTCGCCGGTCGCCGACTGTAATAATTTACGATAATAATGAGTTATCATTATCCAACCATATTATATTATATATTATTATAATTCATCAACGTCCGAAAAAAAAAATATAATATAATATTTATTATAATATTATGCACTATCGCCCACATGCGTATTGCGCACGGTTCGTGAGCTCCTCGCTCGATCAGATGACAATATTTTATTAACGGCGGCGGCTGATGGCTATTGCCACAACGAAAACTACCTAAATACAATAATAAACGCACGCGTGCCGAATATTTTCGTTGCTGTTATTATTATTATTATTATTATTCGTTTTATAACTGGTCTGGTTTTTATTTTTTCTGTGGCGTTTTTCCCCTCCACCCGTCGTCGTCGCCGGCGAACGGTGTCGACGCGCGTTGCGTGGTATTTGCCATATTTTTATTAGTATTTTTACAGAGTCATTAATCCCGCCGAGGCCTTACAATAATATTATTATTATTGTCATCGCGATTCTGTCACCGTAGCGATCGCTGCCGCCGCCGCCGCCGCCGTCGTCGTCGTCATCGTCGTTCATCACGTCGTCGATACAATAATAATATTATTAATATACGTTGTTATTATATTATAATTTATTTTGTATTTGTTTAGTGAAAAAAATAAATATAAAAATACGTTGTTCGAAATAATTAATATCGTTTTCACTTTTGTACGTGGGCACAGAATCTATTACGTGTCGCGCATATTATTATGTACTACACTTTTGTTCATATTATAACGTACGAGCTCGCATTTAATAACACAGGTGCCCACACCTCTATAATTCGTGGGAACTGTAATATCATTATTATCGTGTCGATACGCACTCCGGAATAGGAGTGATAAAATAACACGAAACCCATATAATGTATGGTTTCGTTTCATTGATGTTTGTGTTATTTTCTTAACCGAAAAACAATTCACTTGATCAAATTACTACCTATATAACCGATTCGGATTAGAAATCGCCTAAACACTAACGTTTTATTGCTAAATGTTCTTGGATATAATAATCGTACGAGGTGTGATTATTTTTCAAGGTGGTACTAGGCACTAGCCTGTCAAAAATACATCGTTTTGACCGATTTCCGCTGTGACCAAACCGTGAGACTTGGGCAATTTAGTTGATCCGATTTTAATTCTATAGAAATCCGAGATTCTTTGACATCTTTTCAGAAACATAAATTATAGGAGTTTTTCTTATTGAAATTTCTAAATTTTTTTATACGACTACCATCGTTTGTTTAAATGACCAGAAGTATTTATAAATACGATACATAATTGATGTGTATATACTCCGGCCCACGAGAGTCCATACGTAAACCGCGCTTTAATACTGACGCACGCGACGTCTGCCAGCCGAATTTTCTCCCACCATATTGCCATCCCCACCACTCAGAAACGTGAATACAGTGGCTCATAAAAACACAGCTAATTAATTGCTGTTTTGGAGATGTTATATTATGATTCTCCATATTGAATAAAAAAAACTCGCAAAAAACTCGTATAAAAATACATTATAAACTTATAACGTAAACGACACAAAAGACCAGTTATAAAAACGAATTAGTCGAATTTCGTAAACGTGATTACTGCTGTCGCTACGTATACACGATTATCAACGACGCCTGTCGGCGATCGTTGTCGGCCGGCTTCCGATCGGTATGATTCGGCGTATGGAAGGGAACCGATGCGCAGCGACAAACGCGTTTTTACGTATGGACTCTCGTGGGCCGTAGTTTTTTTTTATATAATAAACAATTCACATAACGTATAACACAATATTATGTTCATATCGAAATAACAATATCATATAAAATATATGATTACATGGACGCATGTTACCTGCAATGAGTTAACCCTTTCCTCAGTCTAAGACCTTTGAAGTAAATCACATTCCTTCAAGCGTTTGAGACGTCTAATGTCTTGCTAGTTGTTGTCGAGAAGCCGTTTAGCAGTTACGTTGGTGTGCAGGTCTGACTACGTCTTATTTACATGTCTGTTGGCAAACTTTTTTAAATCATCCTTTACAGATGTTCAGACCACGATGGATGACTCCATTCTTGTCGAAACTATAGTTCTATGTTCGAAGTGCTGGCTCATCACCACAATTTCATGCCATAAGTCCAAATGGGTTTGATGATAATATAGCTTCGTATTGGTAACGTTAATTTTCCAGATATAGTGAAGAATGTCTTTCGCCTACAATGTACAACTCGGGAATTTTTTTCTTTTTATTTTATGGGGAATTATGTTTTTTATAATAGATCACTAACATATTTTGAAAAATGTTTACTTGCGTATATCTTAGGCAGAAATGCAATATTCATATTTCCGCAAACGCCATGAAAAAATTCTAAATGATAGTAACAGAAATCTTGAGGATTTTTGAGTATTAAACCCGGACCATCCAAAGTCTCACAATTTTGTCGCAGAAGAATTTTTCTATTCGAAAATTGATTTAATACGTAGTCGTACTTTCATAATTTTTACGTGCATGCGTGTGCTTAATGCTAATACAGACTGATACTGTTTGTGGGACAGTGTAGAGAACGCATACACTTCGAATGCATTACGACTCACGAATGCACTTTTGTTATGTAATTTAATTTGTAATGATGTCAATTTCTTTCATAATATGTGTTAGAATGCTAACCCTTATCTATATTTTAAAAACTATTCATTATCTTTATTTATGTCCATATTATTATGTTTTAGTATTTAAACAGTTAAACTTAACTAATACATTTTATAGTTAGGTAGTTTTCGATCATTAATGTGATATATATTGTAATGGACATAATGATGTGTAAAAATATAAAAATAAAGAAATAATGTTAAAATATCAATGGTTTCTAAAAAAAATGAAGTGATAGTCAAAACGTACGATTTTTATTAAAATATTCATCTTGTGAACAATATAATAATCATAAGTAGTACAATACTGTGAATATAATTTGACATATTTTACCAACAGAATCATCAATAAATAATAAGAATAAAATAACTAATAAAGTTATAAAGGTAGTACGATTTATTTTGGTTTTAACATTCTATTTGTTTAACCTAATAATGTTTCCTGGAAAACATAAGGTATACATTTAATTCAGTACAAAAAAAGGTCTTACAAAGTGTAAAAAATATATTAAGAACCAAAAGGTTCTATCTGTAACTTTTTGGTTATTAACTAAATTGTTCACATTATTGTTCTTTTTTTACATTAAGTTTTACTAAGAACAAAAAACAAATTTCAGCACTCAGTGCAGACGAACAACTACTAACTTTTAAATTTGACTATCATTAAAAATAATTCATTACGAAATAATGTATTAGAGTTAAAAGTTTAAAATTGCTCTCTTAAACAATTTTATATTTTGGGATGGAAATAGCATATTATCTTGGTTCTGTTCTGACTAAAGTTAATTTACTTTGCAGTTTGCAAACAACTAACAACCTAAATCGCACCAAGTATGATGATTTGCCTATACAACCCTCCTTAGAAAATTACTAACTAGACAATCTTGAAGGTATAAACACTAATTTTATCAAAAATAACTAACGTTTTTTATAATTATACTTTTTTACGTAACTTGAATTCTTTAAAAATAAATGAATATATTTTTAAAAAATCACTTTATTGTTATAATTTTTTACTTCTTAATTTTTGAATGACAACATAGGTACAATTAAAATTTTATATTATTCGAAGCAATATATTTTTTTCTTAGAATATTCAGTTCATGTTTTGTAAAAAGCAATCATAGTTTTTCGATATAATCTGTGCTTATTAGTTACTGATATAGGTACCTGGTATAAAAGTAACTGATGACAATGTAATTATTATAGTTCTTTGATTTTAACTACCATTTTCTTTTAATCGTTAGACGGAATTCTGAGTTATCTGATTTTCAATTCATCACATATTGTATCGGTCTAATGGCAAAAACTAAATTCTGTATTTTTTTCCATGCTAGATCCTTCTATTATATTATATTATGTTTATGCCACGATTCTTTTTGTTTAAAAGTAAAATCAACGGCACTCGATTTTTTTTCTGTAAAAAATCGCAATTGTAATGGACCTGTGTGCTCGTGTAAACGCATCATCCATGGGATTAAAAAAGAAAAAAAAGAATTTATATTCATGTATATACTCTTTTACCCAACTGCGTGCATATTATAAAAGGACGAAAGAGCATCTATAGAAACCTTATATTTCGGTAGTAAAAAAAAATCTCTGTACGTGTTTTGCGTATGCAGATAATGGTTGTTTCTTCGTGTGGATCGGAGTTAATATTAAAATGTTTCTCTCTAGTGATCTTAACTTGTGCATTCGATTAAAATACGTTTAAGTTTAGTCGATGCTATTTGCAAAATTATAACTCACATCATTTTCCGAACAGGTGCTCTGTTAATTCGATAGCATAGATTATATTATATTCCCCAAGCTCTTGGAAATTGCCTAAAAAATCAGCACAACTATTATGAATGACACATTACAATATTATCTATCGTGAACAAAATATTTTGTTTCATTTTTGAAATCATTCAATAGGCTTTATAAATGTTGAGAAAATACCTTCAACAATTTTTGCTTTTAAAGCAATCAACATAATATTATTGACGCCATTGTTTAAATACTGACGTCAATAATAACTATGTAGGCCAGACGACACCTACATGTTTTAAACATTTCTAGTAATATTATATAACGGTGACCTAATTACAATACACAATTAATTACTAAAAATAATTTTGTGCTTGAGTAGAGCAGTGTATTTGCTTGAATTCTTCGATATTGTAGTTTTGTTTATCATAATAATTTTATATTGATTTGTTGTATTTACATTTTGTATTTGGTTGGTTTTGGTTATTTTTTATGTTACAAAAATTCAAGTTGTTCCTTATTTATATTTTACACGTCATAATAACGACTATTCCTAGTAAGAATTTCTATGAAATAGGTTAAAAGTTATTTAGTGAACTTAAGGTATAGATTTACTACATTAGAAACAATATAATATATTATTACATTATGTTATGTCATTGCAATATTATAATGAAAACACATATTTTACAAGGTTTTTAAAAATGTTATTCTTATCCTAATAAAAATTATATAATTATGAAAAACATGCTTTTTTATACATACCTTTATAATTTGGGATTTAAATCGTGTACAAAATAGTTGTATAAAAAAAAACTTTAATCAAGATAGCTGTATAAGCAAGCTTTTTAGTGTTTTCCCGGGTATATTTGCTGTGTCAGCAATCTGTTCGTTTTGGGTCATAATGTGTAAACGAGTGTTATTTCTTCGGCTATCTTCTTCATTTTCTTAAAAACGGCAGAGGAACACAAAAAATACCTTTTCAAACCAGCTGTGTTAAGTTTTGAGACGCGCTGTATATAACTTTTGAAGTGTTTCATCAATCCAAAGAAAGGTAACCTAAAAAACAAAACAAAACAATAAAATCCGTATTGGTAATGAGATATTTAAATCAGAATAATTTTTAAATTTTAAATTACCTATAATATATAATAGGTAATAAATAATTCGTATAATATAATACAGTAGATTCCGTTTAATAGAGACACCGGTTAATAAGGACAACCGCTTAATCGGGACAATTCTACAATTACGAAAACAAATGTATACTTGTAAATGTAATGTAAAATTACGCCGCTTATCTGGGCCGTGAATCCGGATAATTGGGACATTTTTATCGAGTATAATAGTAAATATTAATAGATCAATAGTCCGACAATCGTGACTGACTCGCATAATCGATTATTAGATTAAATTATATCTACATTTCATCTTATCGTTTGTTCAAATGGGATGTGTATTAAATGTTATTTAGTGCATTAGTCGTGTTTATCGCGTGCAGTAACGATGATGTCTCGTATACGTAAAGATTTATCGCTTGCGCAAAAATTAGAAATTCTAGACAAAATTAAATTACAGCCACCAGGCTGTAGTACTCGTCGTCTGTCGGAAATTTTAGAAGTATCGAAATCAACAATCGCGCGAATTCAACTACAAGAACAGTTTTTGCGAAAACAAGCTCTTAGCCAAGTGACAACTCGGAAAAGAAACGAGAGGGTAAAGATGCAGATGTAGACGAGGCACTGACTTAATGGTTTACACTAGCTACTAGTCAAGGCGTTCAAGTGTAGGGGCCTATATTAAAAGCTAAATCCGAAGACCTTGCAAGGAAACTTGGTAATGACGAATTCAAAGCCACCGATGGTTGGTTATCTAGATGGAAAGTAAGACACGACATAAAATTTAAAAGATCACATGGCGAAATAGCTAGTGCAAACTCAGAGTATGCCGATGAATGGAAACTTACAAAATTCCCACAGATTCTTGCAAAATTTTCTCTCGATGATATTTATAACGCAGATGAAACAGAATTGTACTATCGTGCAACCCCAGATGGTTCTCTGTGTTTTAAACACGAATCGATAGCTGGATCAAAAAAAGCTATGGACAGAATAACTATACTGTGTTGTGTGAACGCAAGCGGGACTGACAAAAAAAAGCTTTTAGTGATAGGAAAAAGTAAAATCTCGTTGTTTTTAAAAAATTTCTTTACAAAAATTACCGGTTGAGTATCATGCAAATAAAAACGCTTGGATGACTTCGGCCATTTTTACCGACTGGTTGCAACGTTGTAACGTTAAAAAATGAAACTATATGTCTCGTCTTGGACAACTGTACTGCCCATCCTAATATATCTTTGAAAAACATCAAGCTTGAGTTCTTACCATCTAATACAACGTCATTAATTCAGCCTTTAAATATGGTTGTTATCCAAAATTTAAAGGTTAAGTATAGAGCAACACTGGTCAATTACATTTTAGAAAATATTGAAGACAATTTACTTGAACCAAAATCAACGGCAATAAATATCAGTAAAAAAATTAATATCCTACAAGCAATTCAATTCATTTCAGACAGCTGGCGTGATGTAAGTAGTCAGACAATTAAAAATTGTTTTCGCAAGTGTGATTTTTTGGAGGAAAGTCAAAGTATCGATCAACAGTTGGGACCTAATTCCGAAGAATATAATAACGTAAGAGTACTAAACAACGTAGAATTTGAACAACTGGATTCAAATGTGCAATGCTATGACCAAAATGAATACGTTGATGATTTAATTATTCAATCCATACAAGATCAACATAATTCAGATGAAGACACGGACGAGAAACCAGATCCACCAATCCGACTACAGGAGGCAAAGAAATCTTTGGAATCATTGAGATTATTTTTTCTTCAACAAGGAAATGAGAGAAGCCCGATAAGTGCTTTGGATACTTGTTCGGACTACATTCGTCAACAAATAATAATAAGTAAAAAACAAAGTAATATTTATAATTTTTTTAAATAAGATAAAATAATAAAAAAAATAAAATATATATACATATAATGTACTTTTGTAAATATTTAGGTTATAATACATACTATGTTTTTCTTTTTGTATAATTAAATAATTTCTTTAATTGTGATAAAAAATAATATATATCAAAATAAATCTATAAAATGTGAATATGTGGACGGTTATAGCCAATGCGACTTTTTCAATGATCATGACAACATATTAACAATATATTATGTTATAAACCTGTAGACAATGTATTAATACATTATACCGACAAACATGGTAACATGTTCCTATTTTTATAATATTTGGGCAATGAAATAACATAGTTACTAGGCACAATATTAATCATTTCATAATTATTATTATAATATTATAGGTACTCGTATAAGAAATTTGTATCTATAGTTACAGGTATATGACATGATATATTATTGTTGTGCTATAATTAAATATTTTTACATATTTAGAGAAAATTATTTATTACGATTTTATTTATTTAATAGTAAATAACGAGAGCTGTTTATTTTTCATAATTTGAATTTGTTGATCATATTCTATGCACTTTTATACTTAATATTGTTCTGTATATACCTAATTCATATTACACATTTGTGCTTTGACCAATACGTATATTAAATGTACATTTTAATAATTTAATAATATTCATAAATTATTTTATACTATTATTATTATTATTATAAATAAATTATAACTATTTTATACAAAATGACTAATCAGATATTGAAAAGTAAATTACAGACTGTCGTTCGATTATTGAGTAAACGCATGATGATTAATTATTAGCTTTCGGATAATGGTTACAATCTTTGAAAGTTTAATAAATACAAATTGTGAAGATTTTGATAGTTTTGACGAGGGTCATATTTAAATGTTGTTTAATTAATTAATCAAACGTCCAAGATAATATTTTGGTTACAGATGCAATTTTTAATAGGCACAAAAATGTCATTACACTTTAAATGACCTAACTCTATTTGTCTATTATAAATTGCATTTGTGGATGCGTCATAAGCAATTATTTAATGGGAAAATTAAAAACTAAACAGTTATGATTTATGAATAATATAAATTACAAAACGTTTATTAGTATCTTAAATAAAAGTAAAAACCTTATATCTTATGTATTTTAGCACATATCACATTGCAATTAGAATTATTTATTTTTATAAATGTTACAGAAAATAATATATTATAATATTTTCTATTATATTTAGTGTTAAAACATATATAATTAATAGCCATTGAAATGTTCTAACATTACATAATTGTATACAAATATATCATAGATCTTTTTCTTACCCCCTAATTATTTTAAAACTGTATAATGAAGAATATGTATCTCGCTGAACAATTATGCTCACTTTAAGCTAAATTGAAAAATGATTACTGATTTTAAAATAGACACACTTTATTTAGCGTGAACATACTTATGAATAAATTATTAATTCAAGAAAAGAATTGGTGTAGATAAATAATAATACAAATATCTTCAAATTATCTTTGAATATATTAAAATGTATTACATTCAATATCGTTTCGACTTTTTTATTATTATTTATTTTTATGGAAATGTATTTTACGCGTGCATTATTATATAGGCTTTGAAAACTTAAATAAAAGTGAATAAAATATGTATACATATATTTGCATAGGAATTTCTTTAGAACTGTTTATAATATTTGGATTTGAAATTTAAAATTTTAATAAAATACCTAATTACATTTTAGGAGCGTGAGATAATTATAGTTAAATAATTGTATTAAGGTATTTTATATCAATAAACTTTAAACTAATACATTATAATTATATATATATATATTTATATATTAGATAAATTTAATAATTTACGTTGACATAACTATCTTAATCATTCGTTTAATTACTAGTCATTATTTTTATTAAATAAAAAATAACAGTCTTCCTCAATCTATGATGTACCAATTACATTATACGCCTCACTATGAATATAATATTATTTTTAACACTAAAATATTTTTTTTTTTTTACATAATATAAAAATCAGAACCAAGAATGAATTAATGGTAAACAAATTTACTAAAAAATTAAAAACAAACTTATGTAGAAATGTCTACGATCAATTTAAAATATTTTATTAGAAATGCATAGGTAGGTACTTTAAACGTGGACACATGTGAATATTTTATTAGACAAATAAAACTTTAAGATACAGGTTATTATTGAACTATTTTGATCAAAATTATATATTTATTAAATTTGAAATTGTTATTAATATTTCACTTATTGTAGCACTGTATATTTATCGTTACATTAATTTTGATAGTTGATGAATGTAAAAATATATAAAATATTTTCCATTTTAGTACCCTATTATTAATTCATAAGTAATAGAATTATAAAACAGATTAATAGATCATAGGTATATGTTTATATTCAAAGTTATTCTAAATATAAATAAATACATTTATAGATGTATCGATAAATTAATAAATAAATAGATATAATATTAGGTACCTATAATGTATCATTTATCTTTCTGTAGTATTATTATTTGGCCCGATTTGGTTCGAATAATTTATTTCATGTAGCAAATTTAAAATTGGTGAATGACATGAAAATTTTATTATTGTCTTGTATAAGTTTTTTATTTTAAGAAAATCAATTCAAATATTTTTATTATATAAAACATTTAGTATATAATTTTCAAAAAATATGTGAACACCCACAATGGAGATAAATTGGTAAATAAAAAAATGTGCTCAAACAATTTATTAATATTAGTATGGTTAATTATTTTTAAGGGTTACAATTAAACAATAAAACTTAAATTAGTGACATGTTGTATGATGTTTGAATCGTAAAAATTCTGGGCGTTATACGTGTAAAGTAAAACAAATTCACATCGTTATAATATTTTGTTGAGTTTAGGTGAAATAATCATGGTGGGGGCCTAGTTAAATTTGTAACACTATCCCCACTAATTTAGCATATTATTATTACGCTATTTTGTTCGCCTGGTTCGTCTAATGAAGTCTATTATATATAAATATATATATGTATTAATAATATTAATATTAAGCTGTCCGCGCAATCTGTGTACGTTTCTTTCCCACCACACTTTAGATGTCATACCGTAGTGCCTCGCACTCGTTTAAAAATATAACGCCCGTTTGGCTCCCTCACAAAATTTTACCGGGGACGTATATCCGAAAACAGCGCCGATAGTCGTGCGGTCCGCGTGGAAACGTTGTTGACACATCCCTATGTTTATAATTTGGTTCAAATTCTTGTCGCAATACATCGGAATCGCAGAGAGTTTTGCGTTTTTATTCTAAAATAAATTTCACGAAACTGCGCGTGTGACGTTACGATGCGACTGGTGTCATGGCCAATCTCAGGGTTAGTAACGAAGATCTGTTAGACGACGGACCGCAGTGTTATGCGAGGGCAAAGAAAAAGGATTCAGACGCACGCCGTCGTCGTGGATGGACCGTGGTCATCGGACGTGAACTGCGGTAATCAAATTGTAGTTTTAAACTAAATCAAACTAGTAGGTACCTATCGATGGAATCGCTTTTTTTGAGAAAACCGGGCGTCCGGGCGTCAAGTAATATACGACAGAAAAATTGTATTTTTTGAATTTCTATAACAAATTAATAGTTTTTCTCCCGATTCACTTTAATATTACTATCGATTTCATATTATATAACTATATCCCTATATTTTAATGATGGGTATTTTAATTTATACGAAATGTATTATTGATATTATAGTATTATAAATTACATATCTTTATGATAGATAATGATAATTTAAGCTTGACTATAGTTTTCCTAAATATACGTATTGATAAAATGCAATGATCCTAAAATAATTTGTAGACGTAGGTTTTAATATTATGTTGTTGTATTAATGTCATTGACGAAATATGTATCATAATTTTACGACATTATTTATCACAATAATATTATGGAAAATAACAATATACACAGTACACACACTATAATATTATTATATTACCTAAATATATTTGATATCCTTATTTTACATTAATCACTTCATTATAAAATGTACTAGGTACTAGGACAAGTAAAAATCCAAATATCAATATTCAATTAACTTAAATAATAATAATATTTATTAGTAATAATCATTTTATCTCTTGAATGTCTATACTAGTATTATGTAATTACCTATGGGCTATGACAGTATTAATCTGGGGACAGTTATTTAATATAAATAGGTGTATAATACATAATGTATTATTAAATTTGATTGCTAAGAAATTAATTTGAAAGAATATTATGGACTTATTAAAATGTAAATTAATTACATATATGTGTATACATACTTTAAATTAATTCATAATCAATTTTTAGTAATATTGTCTGATAATATAGATACCTAGCTAATAGGTAAAATATCTATAATATAACGAGATCATAAATTTAAAAATAAAAATATTATCTTTGTCATGTATATTATAAATATTTAAGATTTTACTCTAAACTAAGTATATATAATATATTTATAATAGTATATACCAAATTTTTGTTATTGAAATTTCAAACACTGAGATATTGTAACAATATTATTTTAGTAACACTTTTCATCGCAATATGTATACCTAGGTAATATGATTACTGATTAGGTATGTGATTATAACTTAAACAGGCGTGGATCTAGGGGCTAAAGGGCCCCTTAGCTTCCCACTTTAAAATACGTGTTGTAATATAATTTGTAGCTACATAATAAATACTTACTCAATACGTCTTAATATCCGTTAATTAAAAAATATAAATATAATGGTTTTTATTGCTAATAAATGTTATCTTGGTGAAAAAAATCGTAATAAAATGATATTCGTTATCTTTCGTAATAATAAAAAAAATATAGACCCTTCCAATTTCATATTTATAGAACCGCGCCCGGACTTTATTTATATAAACGACATATTACTATAATTTATATTGGTTCAGTACTTAATACATACTATCCGGATTATATTTAAAATATTTGGCGAAATTGAAATTATTCTTTCCTTAAATAATACAAGAAATTAAATGATTAAACGTGCCTCAGCAGTACTTGTTTATGGTATTTCGTAATATTTTCCTCTCTTCTCTATTTCTCATACCTCGACATTATCCCAGACACAAAAATAGTTGCCTTTACGCGACTTAGAGTAGGTCATAATCTCGGTCCATTTCCTTCCCATAAATTATCAGTAAACTCCTTTTCTTACTGTACTCTTCATCAAAAATAGGCTATTTGTGACTTTAAACATGTCCTATTTGATTGTCCTGTACTTACCACTAAAAATCTGAAAATCCTCTTTTCTTCTTATTTTTTTTAAGTGTTAGCATCTATCTTATCCAAAAGTAACATCACTACTTAGATCCCCATTCACCATCATTATATCATCCAATCTTTCCTTCTTGCAGACCTATGGTTTCGTAATAAATTTAAGTTTTTAGTTCAAATTTTAAAAATAAAAACTGAGATAAATATATATAACTTAAACCCAGTCTTATTATTTACTCATTTGAATAAAAAACTATATTTTTTAAATAAGATTATAATTTTGAATTCCAATCCTACCTTGATTTCACGTTAAATTGTACCAGAATATCATAATTATGAAATATAAAATTCTAAATATGTAATTAATATATTATAAATGTGTTTTTAAACTTTTATAGTTCTTTAATTTGTTGATTTTGTTAGTGTAAACCACAAAACCCAAATTATTCACCAGACTTTCAATACATTTTATTTCCATGTACCGCATGTATACCTGCACATAAATAATCTATAAAGCTACGGTTCTGGATACCGTTAACTACCGTACATTTTCATGTATTTTCTCGAATTCATTCCAATCTCTCATTACTTCCTAGTACTTCCGTTCATATACGTATCCTTCACTATAATAATAATCATATAATATTATGTCTTAGTGTTTTAGTAAGTAGGTTATTACTTTATACCAATTTCTTCGTTTATTGATTATTTAGGTAGGTGAATTTGTGTTTATTTATTTGAATGTTTCTTATCGCACAACTCTATTACTTCCATCATGTATCAAATAATGAGTACTTACTTTAATTTTATCCAATAAAAATGCTTAAATATATTGATAAAACATCAAAATGCTTGCATGAAAAGCGCTTATAATTAGAGTAGTTGACATAAATATAATATAGACATAACGTGCTACAGTTATTATTTATTTTACTATTTATATTATGTTAGTAAGTATACATTATATTATATTATAATATTATACCGTGTTTTTTCCATTTTTTATGAGAATAATATCATTAAGTTCTTCTGATTGTAATTTGGATTATTAATGTCTATTGCTTTGTAAATATAATATTTCATTAAGTGTTATACTTAATGTTCATTTTATTAATGTTTGTTTTCAGATTTATGTTTCGCACTATCTTTGTTCAAATTGCAAATTGTAATTTATTTATAATTAACTCTCGAAAAAGGTATTTTTTAAATAATATATTGCAGTTTCTCTAAAATCTGTAAAAGTAGTGTATACAGTATACTTATAAACTTTCTGGTACTCTTATATGTATATATCATTTTTACATCTACTTATAAGTTTATTAATGGTTTACTTCGTTTATTTTTTATTATTTTCGTTCCGAAAATATAACAATTATAACAGTTACCTGTCGGTAATTTTTTGAAAATATTTGTTAGGAAGTTATAAATAATCAGTTATCTTATTCTGCTTAATAATTAACTTTTATTTACGTAGTTATAATTAACTTGTAATAATTGTGTGTACGTATTTTTAATTTATGTATAATGTTTATAGTTACCTACCAAGTTTATTGTATATTGCTCTTTTGATAAAACATTCAATAAAGAAGTAAACGTTTAAGAAAACTAACGATGCATTTAATGATATACACAGCACACTTTTGCGATTAACAACTTTCTAATGAGATGAATCATTAGCTGAGCTTCGAAAGATACGTACACACTACACAGTTTCGTTAATTTCTGCATTTTAATGTGATTATGACATTTTAGATTCTGAGCGAAGCGATGAATGTATAAATATTGATTTTACAATGATGTGTGTTTTTTTTTAATTTTTTAAATTAAAATTTTTTTTTTGTGTCTATCATTACGATTTGGGGCAGTAAAACTGCTTCGATTTTCTTCAACAGTATCTTTTTCGATGAAAAAGTGAATCTAGTTGGTGCGTTGGGAGGTCAAAATTAAAAATTCCCAATAGTTTTCCAAAGCGCCGGGAAAAACAACAAAAAAATGACTGTAGATACATGACATTTTGACTGAATGTTTATATTAGCATTTTCTATACACCATAACATTTTCCAAATATTTTGACTTAGTTTGAGCTATTTACGGACATTTTCAGTTTCTATTTTTTTTTGTTTTTTTTTTCTATAAATATAAATAATATTTTATTTGTTAGTTAAAAAAGCTTAAAAATTAAAAAGAAGGCTCTTAGTATATTATTTCAAAGGCAGATGAAAAAAATTAAAAATCCTTAGTCACAGTTTTTATTTATAAGCATTTAAAGTTCAAATCTTGACAAAATACGGAAAAATCACGAATATTAGCAAATTATTTTGAGTTGAGAATTCATAAAAATTTTTCTTTTTAAATCTAAGATTTTATTTGAAAATGTAATACAAGATTATCCATAAGTTTGTCTACCTTTATCAATAAAAAAAATGACCACAAGAAAGTCAAATTAAATTTTTATGAGCGTTTGAAATTCATATTTTTACAACATTTGATATTCACTTGATTTATCATGCAACGATTTTCGTATTTTGTTGTAATTAAAAAACGTATGACTGTATACACTTGAAAATTTCACTGAATGTTTTTATTAGCATTTTTTATACACGATCAAATTTTGAAAATAATTTGACTTTTTTTTAGCTGTTTACGGACATTGTCAATTTTCAATTTTTTTAGTTTTTTTTTCTATAAATATAAATAAAATTCTAGGTATTTGTTGGGTAAAAAGCGTAAAAATGCAAGGCTCCTGATTTATTGTTCCAATAGCAGTTAAAAAATATTAAAAATACATAAGCACGATTTTTTTTTATAAGCATTTAAAGTTCAAATTTTGACAAAATTTATGAAGTTTAAAGTTTAATAATTATTTTGTAGTTAAAAATGTATAAAATGTTTAACTTTTATAGCTAAGGATTGAAAATTTAAAGCAAGGTTCCACGTAAATAGGTTATATATAAATTACTTTATTCACAATAATATCATCAAACATACTTGGTAATATCATAGGCTAACTGACCGTTTTCGCTCAGAATCGTTTTTCTTAAACAATGATATTATATCATTGAATTCAAATTTAACACCATTCATTACAGTGACCCACTTTTAACCTGCTGTACAGTAGAGTGACATCCACTTATCCATCTTTTTTTAATTTGTCTTTTAACCATCTGTTTAAATCACGCGTTATTAGACAGACTTATTGCATTATATTTAACCAGATTTTTTAGATACCTTATATTATATTAAATATATATTATTATTTCACGTATTTTAATATTACAATTAGCATGTGAATTATATGTCATAATATATATTATTACAATCGTGTATTTTAAATTGAAAAAGTTTTGTAAATCGTAAAAAACTCTTTTGTAACAATGTAATAATAAATCACATATCATAATTTTTTTGTTATATTGTCGTTACTGCAGTATGTGTGTGCTTTATTGTGTTTATCGTAATACTATGTGTGTATTATTGGTACCATTATAGTATTGAAAAATTTAAATTTTTTACAAAATGCACAGTTTATTATAAAACATCCTTTTCCGTTCTGAAGAGACAATAAAAAACTGTGAATTGTTTGAAAAACAACCACGATCAATCAGCAATAGCTACTAAAAACTTTATTATACAATCGTTTTTACTTCACTATATTATTGTAATTCATAACTATAATAGATTAATACATTAACCTATGGGGTGGTATGGTGTATTATCAATATCATAATAATCGTATAGTAAGTGCTACTGAAATCGACTCGAAAACACGATTAACGAACATCGCGTATTAGACGTTGTAATAATAATAATAATTCGAAAATGGAATGGACGTGATCGTGTATATTTTAAATTATAGGTTATTATAGGGCGATGGTCTTATCATGGATGATAATATTATTATACTATACCCACATTATAGTCCTGCGTGTATGTCGTGTTAATAGTTGCTGTAAACTGTATTTTACGCCTACCACCGTTTTTAGGTTTACAAATTTTTTTCTGTAGTTATAATAGTATAATATACTATTCGGTGCAATGTACATAATAATAGGTAGGTACATGCATTTTTATTATTTTCTTGTGGCATGGGTTTTGCTGAACTGTCTACTATATACAGTGTATCTCTCCACGTTTGGCTCTGTCAATAATTAGATTTCCTAAAAAAATGTTTGACCTATACTTTTAAAAAATGATAAAGAGCCACTACCAATATACCATTACCAATAAACTATACCATAAAGTTTTATTTGACCTGCGATAATTTTCAAGTATAAATGTCCAATAATAGTTACGCACCTACTATGCCTTAAAGCTTAGATTAAATGCCTAATATTTTTTAGGCCTTACTATATTATCTACCTAAATTTCGACGAAAATAAAAATAAAACGAAAATGGTACCTATATACCAAAATATTCCATGTAAGAAACTATTTTGAGGAAGTTATTATTTATAGAATAATAATATTATGTATAAATGAATGTTATTCTAATAATCGATTTCACTAGATTTGAATCAATACAAATGTTTCAACTAATTTTCTTCATAGGTATTTCACTCACCTCATTGTACCTCATCGTAATACAGGTTGTGAAATAAATCAGTTTGTGTTGAAAAACAGAGCCACTCTGTATACGATAATATTATTGTGTCGAACCAATAATAATATACTCTAAAAGTAATAAATTTATATAGGTACCTATATTATATAATGCGCCATAGTAATGATCATTGAATTAATAATAATAATAATATGCCAGATACTGCGACACTGCAGGCTGTAAAACAACGTATATAATTATTACTGTTGGCCGCGATAATATTATAA
Source organism: Metopolophium dirhodum (assembly GCF_019925205.1). Taxonomy (NCBI): domain Eukaryota; kingdom Metazoa; phylum Arthropoda; class Insecta; order Hemiptera; family Aphididae; genus Metopolophium; species Metopolophium dirhodum. The sequence goes on from NC_083568.1 coordinate 12,685,574, forward strand.
TTATTTGCCGTACCTATCTATATTGTATATGCGTTTACCGTGATATTGTGAAATAAACTACTTAGTTGGAATAGTTATTGCTAGTACAATATTATGTACGGACGATAATATAGTAAAACCGATTTGTCGATAAATTGTTAACGTAATAACATTCATTATAGGTACGCATCGTTCGGGTGTACTCATATGTTTACTGTGTATATATATAATATTGTATTCATAGTTGGATTGATAATAATATTATTATGCTACGGGCTGTGCTAAATCTTACTGGTTCGATTATTCCATACTTGCGGAAGCGGTGGGTTCTTCGTGACGTTTCAACGTGCGTGTGCGATTTGCGAATATTCCGATGGAACACCGCCGTTTATCATCATTATTATTATTATCATCGTTTTTTTTATGCCACTCCGACACGGAAGGCCAGCGAAAAATAGTAGCGAAAATCGCAATCGTCGTTTCTGCAGATATCGTATAGGACTTTGATTTCTTCTATTCTCATGGGCATTCCGAGGGTGGGATCAAGAAAATTGGGAAGCCGCATAGGGTTTGAATTCTGTCTGCTGCCCATACATTAATATGTATATTTTTTTTTATTGTTCAAGCATCAGCTACAAGATTATTAGCTAACAATTATTAAGCAGTTAAACTTGATTATTTAGATAATATATTATGGATTATGGTCTATGGAGTGAGATTTATACATTATATTAAGTTGTACAATTCCATTTTACATTTAGGTATATAATTGTATTTATATTAAACATAATAATTTAACAATGTATAACTTGTATATTTTGGACTTTTATATTCTGATATTGTAATATTATATTATTAAAGTTAAAAGAGTTTTCTTTATTAAAAAATCCTAATTTATTTTTTTAATTATCTTTGCCCTCCCCTCTCAACGGCTTTGACCCCTTACAGATCTAATAATATTTATTGCGTTTTTTATGAGATTTTCATCCCCGCTCTCCGACAACAGTTATTGGTGATTCGTGTCTTTAAAATTGCATTTCTATGCGCCTGGCGCACGTAATAATATATTACACGCGATTGTTCATGCCATCGTCAGTATTATTCATTATTATTAATAGGTACCTATATTATTATTTGTATCATTATTATTATTATATTATTATTATGCTCTATTAGTAATTTTGTTCTTCGCAAAGGCGCACAACTATAGATTGGCTAAACGGATATATACGTGTGAAACACGATAAACCGTGATTGATAAATGATAATATCATCGATTTTGTTTTTCGCGCGCAAAGGCAATAATAATATGACATAGGTATAGCCGAATAGGTATGCATGTTTATTATATATTATTATACAGAGCGATTCACCAAGCATGCTTAATCCTTTTTTGTTAAATTTTGCAGTTGTTTAAAATCTGATTTCTGGATTTTTTAAATATACTTTAAGACAATATTTTCAAATTGTTGACATTTTTTGTACTACTTAAGAAGTGTCCTGTGGACATACAATCTTCTGTTTTTTAAATGAGAAACCCATATTTTCTACTGTGAATTATTTAGCAGATTATTTTTTTGAAAATGTTGACGTATCAAAATCAAAACGTGTCAATTGTTTTTGAGATTTTAACATTGTTAAATTTAACGATAATGGTTTCGGAAGATAATATTATGATGGCTATGGTGACTATTTGTTATTTTAAAACGTTAATAATTAATATTTATCTATCGACATTAATCGTTTGTAAAAATCGACCAAGTATAATAAATAGATACTGCATCCAAAATAACATATATTTTGAGTTTTTGTGAAGCCATTTTTAAGGACTACAACTATGATCTTTACTAAAGTAGGTACAGACATTTTAACAACTGAGGAACTACCCGTTAAAATGTTGAACTAGGCACATCAACATTTTCAAAAAAACGATTTACTAAATGATTTACTGTAAAACGGGGGATAAACAGAAGTTTGTATATCCACAAGATACGTATCCCGTACAAAAAAAATTGGTCTTTGAGAATAATATTGTTATTTAAAAATTCTGAAAATTAGAATTCTAATAAATTAAATGAAAAACGGGGGTGAGCGTGCACGACGAATCACCCTGTAGGCACGTATACTGATCAATCGTACTTCTGTGATCACCTATATACCAGCTATACCTAATGGCTGTAGTTGTAGGTGGAACACGCAACGTATCCCGACGCCTTTGAGTACGGTCTAACTTTTATTCTCTGTAATATATAGGTACGTATAATATAACGAGTGATGCATGTGGTATTATAATGCAGTGTGTGATTGCGTTATGTGCATACGTTGTGGGTACAATGTATATTATATAGTTGCACAAAGTCGTCTGTTAGCCTTTGAGGCTAATAATTGTGTTGGTGATTTTCGTTCGCCTTTTAATATAATAATTCGAACACCGTCGTGGGTATTCCTGTTATAATATATTTTATACAAACAATAAACTATAATTTGCGGTAACTACCCACACGCGTTACACCGGAGCTGCATCGGTGCAGGGAAGTGTTTGGGCGCAGCCTTTGTCATGTGAAAATTGAACTTGGGACAGCGTATAATTCGTTTATCGGTTTGTAGTTTTGCACTATATATATCGATCGAATTTCGAGAACTACGACGCGGTATACGGTTTACAAATTAACGAGATAACAATGTATGGGGATGTCCAGTAAATTGTTTATGTTTTTTATAGTTTACCTATTTGCACAAATCTGCATCAATATAAAATATGTTAATCGAAGCTGGTCGGACGTCAAAATCGCGTGCAGTTTGTCAAGGGGTGAAAGGTTTTCTATGAACCAATCCTAAATCATGCATATTTTAGATATTTATAGGTGTACCAGTTGCTAGATGATATAATAATATATATGAATTATGTTCTTTTAAACATGCATACAAAAATACGTAATTTGTGTTGTTGTACACGACTACTTTATTGATAAATAATTACAATAAATTATATGCCACAACGCGTGGGTTATGTTACGGTTAGTCTGACGCGATAATAGATAATATTATTTTTTAATATTTGTTTTTAACGTTTTGGAGTACCAGGTAGGTAATTAAGTAAATTACCTTACCCGTTTCGTTGGACATTCATTAAATTTAAATATTTAATTATTTCCTACTTGCGTATACTACTCATAGGTAGTATATAGTACATACTGTTTTATCCGTGTATGTTATTATGAATTAAATATTTTGATCTTGGGCATAGTTTTGAACCGATTATCAAAATAAAGTTAAATAGAATGTAAGGATTATAACTTTATGGGTTTAATTAATACTTCTTTGGAATATTAAATATTAATGAGTTTTGATAAGAGTTTTAAAAATCATAATAGTATAATTAAAATGCAGTTGCTGGTTACAATGTAACTAAACTATACAGATTCTTCTATACACATTACACACGTTATTATCGATTTCCATAGTAAAACTAAATATGTTATGAATCTGTGTAATTATTTATTGTCAATGTGTTAAAACGTATACGATAAGTCGATAAATACATCACAATTTAGGAATCTAATAAAATGAACAATTCATTGAGTACTTCTAATTACGAACAGAAATATACCATTTGTGTAATATTATTATGTTGTACACGTCGTTTATTACATAATTAAACTATATAGGTAATAATGCAATTCAATATACGTATATTGAAATATTTTGCAAAACCAATTATGTCGGAAGTATAATAATTATTCCATCTATCGCGTGTGACCGTTACATGTATTTGTGTCGAACGGCAATAATCGAATGCCGAAATTGTATTTACGTAAAAGTGTGGGACGGGTTGGTTCAGTGTTCCGCATAAACGGTTATTATCGTAAGTGCGTGTAATTATAACAAGTTTTCTCGATTTAGGAATGTCAGCAACGCGAAAAAAAACTTGTTTTGTTTGGAACGCTTTAATATTTTTAACAAAACAATTTCTAAAAATTAACTAGATAATACCCGAGCGTATATTAAGCCAATATTTTAAATTTCATCTTTGTGATGTTAGGTTAGTATTTAGGTATTATAAGGAATGAAGTTTCTGTTTGAGACAATTTATAGAATTTTAAATTGGTTTTGAGAACCCGTAAATTGAATTTGGTACCTACGTTACTTTATCGAAATTCTTATTAAGAAATTTGCATTTTCATATATTTATATATTATATTGGGTATTAATTATCATATTTTATAATATTGTTATGACAACATTTTCCATCAGACAATGTTGTTTTTAAATTAAAATAAATAATAATAAGCACACCTATAATTATAGGAATATTATATTATGATGATTAAAATATATTTATACATAGGTAATTCACTTTTAACATTTCTTTGTTAATCAGAAATTTTTATTTCGTTGATTTTTATAACATTCTAAATTAACGTAAGTACCTATTAACAAAATGTTTTTTTAATTAATTGGATTTTTAATATTTTATACTGAAGGTTTAATCAATATTTTGTTATTATATTAATTATTTTATTATTAAAATGTAAAAAAGGCATACCTACGCTAAAATGTTCATATAAATAATAGTAATAATACGTTATCTGAAAACCGTTTTCCCTAAAAATATATAAAATATTGTTTATGGTTTTAGAGCAAAACTTTTGTAATATTTTTTTTTTTACATTTCAACTGAATAAGACAATATTTAGACCTTTATACATTTATAGATTTATATCTATAATCATTGTTCAATTATATACTTTAAATCGTATGGTTTCTTAATAATATAAGTGTATTGTTATGATTGAATTTTTTAAATAACATTATATTATTTTATGTTCTAGGTAAGTCTCAAAACATGAATAATTATTAATACGGTCGTGAAACACTAACATTTTTTTGGTAAGTAAGATGTAAAAATACAAAATTGCTTGCTTACAAATAACTAAAATAATTATATTATATATTTCTTGTGTTAATTATATTTTTTTTTTTTTTTTTTTTTTTTTTTTTTTTTTATTGAGTAACCCGCGGCAACATAGGCCATTGGGTGTGGGGAGGGTACTGTAGGTTTTATATTGGGTAGGTTTGGTAGGTTTTTTATATTGGGTAGGTTGGTACACGTGTGTGTTGTGTTTTGGCAGAATTTCTAATGGGGCACCCGTAGGTTTCTGCCGTGCCCCGGGGTGGGGGGATGGCGGCACTTGTTCTCCGGACACCGTGACTTGCACGGAGAAAAATGCCGCCCAGTGGTCGAGGATCGAACTCGGACCGGCTGTGCCGAATCCGTCGCGTTATACCGCTCGGCCACCTCGTCCCCCTAATTATATTTTATTGAAGTATATAGTGTGAAGATATCTCATAGAACATTTTTATTTTTTGGCCCATTCTAATGTTTATTTTGCCAAAAAATCATTTGGTTAGTTTGCTCCTGGTTTTACCTATATGGGTACACACATAGCATACCAACAGAGTCCTCCACATTACTATGTATACAATTACACGGTAATTTTTATTATTTTGTTCCTGTATCATAATTCATATTTAATATTATTTAAAATTATAATATTGTTAAGTATAACTTACTTACTTTTTTTCTCCTCGACGATGGTTTTGGGTCACTTTGAATTATGCCATCGTATTATCGATATTTGATGAAAATAACTTTATCATTTTACTTAAATATTAAAAAAGTGGACGAATTTACGGTTTAATGAATTGGTATTTATTAGTTCTTAATATGGTTAGTTTAGTTTAACAAATTGTGGTCTATGATATAAATTTATTACTTAGAATTAAATTAAAATTACTTTATATTATAATAATAATAAAAAAAACGTACAGTTCATCCTCGGAAACTACTTAAAAAAATGTATAGTATCGTGTATTTTAAGCTATTTAAGATCGCGCTTAATACTTTAATATTATTTCTACTTATTTTAATTATACCCCTATGTGTTTTCAATTCTCATTTAGACAAGTGTTAATATTTGATATTTTCAACTATCTAACTAACAATTTTCGATAGTGCATACCTTATGATGGCACGAAAACGATTTATTCAATAAAAGTCTAAAACAATGGTATCCAATATGTTATAATATATTCCACGCATACAATGATGTAATGCGTTGAAGTGTTATAGCTTTACCCCCGATAATGTTTAGCAAACATAATATTTTTATTTATTTACCCTGGGGACCGATATTGCGCCTGCCGAAAGATAGAAATGCTCGCACGCATGACGTTATTACAATGACGACCCTTAAGTCTTAATACAATGGATAAACATTATACAACACTGTGTTATAGGTGTATTTTATATACTATGCTTTGTGTATCTACAAAATACACGTGAATCGACCTTGCATAATAGTGACTTGGCGGCTTCGATTCTGTGTTCGGAATTTGTAATCGGTTTCTGTATCATATATATGTGTATAATAACTGAACGTGTGTTATGTGACGACGGATTACCAAAAACTGATTTAGAATACAAATTACAAATTACGTGTGCCCATTGAATATTATTGGAGGAGTATAGGAAAATATAAATGAAGAAATCCCTCTGTATACGATTTTCGAATACGAAATATCTTTAATAAATGTGTTTCAGTTATACCGTAACTACTGTTGTTTGTTTCAATATAAATCAGTGTATCCGTGCTAACTAAAAATAATACATTTTTAGATAAAATATTTAACTCGAGATAAACGGATAAAATAAACTTCGGGTTAAGCGTCTGTATTCTAAACTCTATAGTTTATAAACGATAAATCACCCTCAAAAAATGTTTTCTTTAAAATATCTGTTTGTATATAATTATTATATCATACAATGTACCTATATAATATCATTATTATTTACAATTGTTTGATTATTTTGTGAAAAAACAACGCTACAATGTTCCACTTTTTTTTATAGTAAAGACAGTTTTAGTTGAATTTAAAAACTTATAAGGTGTTCATTTTGAGTATGGTTTAATTAATTAATTTACAAATAAAACGTAACAAGTCTTGATTTTCATATTTAAAAACAAATTTGGATGGGTCAACTCAAAAAATAAAGTACGACCCTGGTATATAATTTGCATTATATACGTGTATAGTATAAATAGTGTGATATGGTAATATAAATATATATAATAAAATTAAATAAAAATAAATAGTCCAGTTTCAAAGCTTTTTATAGACGCGAATGGTCATTACCAGGGTTCAGATTTTATAGCACCAAAATCCTAAAATATGCGCTATAATATGACCAAAAAAACCGTAAAATATGGCCTAAAAACATCAAAAATAGCAAAAAAAAAAAAATAAATATAAATCAAAATTGTATTCAATTTATCAGATATTTATAAAAAAAAACTAAAATCTCCGTTAACAGTTTAGAAAAAATTGTATCTACTGATTAACTTGATACCTTGGACATCGTTTGTACGCAACTATTCAAAATTATCTGAGTAAAGAAGAATAAAATTCAAGTAATTATTATTTATTAATTAAATAATATTTTATTTATTTTACCTGAGTTACACTGATTAAGTGTTTTGCCAAATTTTCAAATTTGAAGTTTCAGCGGTTATCAGTCAACAATGACTTGTAGGTCGAAAAGGAACGTTCAACAGCAACCGATGTAATAGATGAATACTTAAAAAATACTATATCGTCACTAGTCAATTCTTCAAGATCTCCGTCTAATTTGCTTTTTTCCTATTCACCCGACAATATTTTGGGAATGCGTTTTATTGTTAAGCAACCCCGTAATGATTTGAACGATTCTTCGATATCCTCAATTATTTTTAACACTGTTATTAAAGAAAGTCCTTTTGTTTGTAGTTTATTTATTCCTTCTACGAGAATTGTGAAGTTTGAATTTGTATACGCTAGGTTCTTCTCAAGACCTGGTTTAACTATGTATTTTTTAGTTTTTTTTATACTCACTGCATCATCTTCATCGAGCTTTTCAATAACACGGCGAACAGTGTTCAAATTTTCACAGTTATAAATGGCAGCGTTAATCCATGATCCCCATCTTATAATTATGTGACTTGGTGGTAAACATATACCTGGAGCCTCTATTTTAAATATTTCGACTCTAGTAGGTGCTTTCTTAAATACTTTTTACAATTTTCGATTACTTTTTCAACAGTGCTAAAGTGGTCACGAACCTGTTCGGCAATTCTATGTAAGCCATAGGTATGTTGTACATGTGACATGAATCATTTTTGAGTAGAACACTGAAATAAAATTTCATATTTAGAGTCCCTGGTGCATAAAAAAAATATATAGCCTACTCCGCTATTTTTATCTCTATCCAATAATAAGTAGCAAATACTATAAAACCCGAACACTGGTCTTTACAATATTAAATACCTGTGCATAATTTTGCAGAATGATTCCTATGCACGAAATAGTTACAAAAAGTCAAACAAGCAACAAATGTCCTGAATTGGCACTTTGATATTTGACTTTAAAATTATACCGTCTAAACTATTATTCTGATGCGTAACAGCTGTGTTTTGATGGGAGAAACTTTATATCAACTTTGGGGTTTGTTAAACCCTTCATACAAAACAAATTTGAAGCTTACATATAGTATACGTGTACATTTAAAAAAAAAATCTCTTCTTTATATAAAATCAATTATTGTACGAAGTAGGTAAACATAAACGATGAAAAATCCAATAAAATAATGGTCTGTAACCGATGATATTATTAGTCTTAAAAAAACTTGTCCAAATATCATTAAATTACAAAAAAATATTACTGTTAACGTAAATGTCGAAACAAACGAGGGGAAATAATATAACATTTACAACAATACTTCGATGACTATATATTATACATTTATCAAACTACCTATATATCTATCTTTTATTATAAAAATATTGTTTTGTAACCAAATGTGTCACAAGAATATAATATATAAATTCATCATATATAATATACAGTTTAATCTAAAAGCAAAAAAAAATGTGTTAAAACAATATAATATGGAACCAATACAACAAAGACTCATAAAATATTTGAAAGGACTGATGTTTGTCTTTGCGATAGGCTTGATGATTCATACTACTGTATGTTACGTATAGACTGTCAATCGAACTGGAATATGCGTTATCTAAATAAAAATAATCTATACAAATAAATGGGTTTCCATCACAAAATGGACAAATTCACTGCGCGTGGCAAATATTGTGAAATTCACTGTGGTACCTATCAAGGGCGAAATTCTGTGTATGTGTGTTTGAGAGTGTCTTGTGTTCAAATTTTGCCATAAATAACTGCAGTTTGCTAAGATTGCTTTCAGTTATCGTTACAGACATAATAAAATCAGCTATATACTATAATTTGGCACATAATTGTATTGAATTTTTCCCTTATGTTGTTGTGCTGTGAAGTATTTTAATAAAACAATATCATTATTATTATTATTATTATTGGGAGATTACGAACAAAATTATCTCGAGACATTGGTGTAGCTAAATAGCCTATCTAAAACGCCGTGTTATCATAATAATATTATTATTATAAATTGAAATACATTAAAAATATCATATTGTGATACCTACAAGTTACTGGGAAAAAATAACCGTTAGTTGTTGTAAAAGATCAGAGAAATTACGTCAAAGGCCCATACTAAATAATATACTCATTCAAAATTGTTTTTCATAATAATATATTTTTATACGTAGTTTTAACTTGTAATCCTTATTTAAAATAATGTATACGCGTAAGATGAAAACGTATAAAACAGTTATAATGTTTTTAATTTTTTGTTTTTCATTTATCAATAAATTATACACGACATATAGTTTTGATGGTCTTTATACTATATTGGTTGACTTTTTATGATTTTTTGAAGTAATTTACGTCATATTATGTTTATTATAATTAAGAATAAGAGTATTAAGAATCGTAACATAAACGTTCGGTTAATAACCCGTAACTACTGTTGAAGTTTATACCGGCAGATGGCGACGCTTAAACTGTTTTAATTTATAAATCGGAATAATTTTTTTCAACAAATCTTTGGTATAATAATTATTATCAATGTTAATACAATAAATATTTGAGGAGTAGCCATTAATTTAAATTAGTTAAAATATTAATTAAACTCCTAGTCATTAATGTACAACCATTCAAAATATTTTTATTTTTAAAACACGAAACAAAATATACAAAATCTAATACTAAATATAATATAACAATAATAGTAATTTATTACAATAGGAAATAGTATAATAATACATTATTAATGAACAATATAATATTTAATACACAATATTATAAGTATAATATATTACAGTTTTTTTATGTCAGATTTTATACAACTGACGTACTCAAATATTGATTTGTTGATTATTATTTTTTAATTTAAACGTCCATGTTTAGTAAGACGGGTATAATAATAATAATACGAATAGTAAGTTGAAGATGTACATTATTACTAAAGTAAATTACTTGGTGGAAGTCATAACCTAGACGTTATAATTTATTCAACAGATCAAAATGTATTTATTATCATAATACCGTATACATTAACAGTTTATTGAAATTAAGTGAGTCAGATATATTTGATACACCGTGCAAGACCACTAATGGTACGTGAAAGACCATGCGGCAGTGATTAAGGAAATAATTTAATATACAAATAGTTCATACAAAACAATCATAATATTATTTACAGATTTTTCATTTTGAATAGTTTTGTTTTAAGTGGTATGTGAAAATGTTTTAAAACCTCATTGTGACGACGAGTACACTTTTTGGTACGTTGTATGTTGTAGAAATAAAAAGTTGGGAACGTGTCAACTCAAATATTTATATTACGACCATTAAAATATTATGAAAATATAGGTTATTCATAAATCTAAATGACCGATTTATATTATGACTATGATCCATGTTCCATACAATCATACAATATATTGTAATTGTTACGATATTTTAAATATTTTGTTCAACTAACATTACAATTAATTAATTTGTTGTTCCTATTTTGTTTTAAAAATACAATTGTATACTTTGTGTTTAGGATATAAAACGTGAGAAATTAATTGCACTGATTTAAGTTATAATAGTAGTCATACTTTTTTAGTATTCATGGTTTGTAATTGTAAGCATTTTGAATTCTTGTATTGCATATAATTCTATAACACCGTAAACACTCGTAATTCAAACAGTTTAAAACCACGGATCAATATTAATATAACTCTATATTTCCATTCTAATAAATATATCCGTATAACATAAATAGTTTGACAAGTACTATTAGTTGATTATAATAATATATTATATTACAATATTGTTTGGTGACTTAACTCTTCCATCGGTTATGCTTTAGGATTATACAAATGGGAAATTGTTGATAAATTATTGGTATTATTATTGGGGATAATACGAACATTGTTAGTTAGCGGAAATTATGTTATAATATTGTAGTGTACTTGTTCATATTTACTATTCGAAATGTTATATTATGACTGAATTTGTACAAAACAAAATGATTAATATATGCGGATTTACTAGAATATTGGATTAAAGATCTATTAATTAAAATCTACTAAGTATACAGTGCATAAACTATTTGACTATGGTTAATACTTCTCATATTTCTGGACTACATATTATAATCGTTATTTTCAACATAAGAATGCGATATAGGTAATTTTTATTTAACTCATAGGCTACCATAAAATACAAAAAAAAAATACAACGTAAGCTTATTATTTCGCATACAAAATACATACTTACGAAATTCCATCAAATACTCTGAATATTTATATATAGAAAAATGTTAAGTAAAAAAAATCGTTAAAAATTATTTAAACTCATGGCTAACTGAATATACATAATACTATAATAGTACCAAATGCATAGCTATAGAGACTTGCACTCAACACATAGTTGTACGTTTAGCCGTTTTTTTTTATTTCCATTTCGTTAATTTTTTTTCTACTAAACCGAGGATTAGACATTCGCGTTGACTCCTGATAGTATGCTGTTAAACTCAAAATATGTGCACCTACTCGAATAACCATTCTAAACGCACGCGCTTGTTGAAATCTTATCAACATTTTTCTTCGGTTGTCGGAGTTTAGTTTTACTCTTGCAGGAACTTTTGAAAAATGGCTTCTTTAATATTGCCATCTAGACATTTTTTAACACTGAAAGTGCTACTTCATAAAACTTTTCATACACTCCGTGTAACCTAACCCACCTACCTACACGAAAAAATGTTAATGGAAAATCTTTAGGTATCGTCAATACGTTATATATATATGCTTTGCCGAGAATCTGATTTTTTTTTTTTCAATTGTTTGGCATTTTCAACATATTAGGCAATTGCTTATTAAACTATCGATTTTAATACCTCACTTAAAATCTTAATCATTTAAACAACTTAAATAATTCTTATTACCTATTAATTATTTTATGATATGGTGAGGACTATGATTATTATTTATTTATTGACATTAATTTTTGAACACACTATCTATAATGCCCATTTTATGTAACGTACAAATAATGACATAATTTTAGAGTGCCTGAATACCGGAAACATTGTAGTAATATTATAAGTTTCTCAATTGTAATAGTAATATATATTCTTTATCTTAATCGATGTTGTGTTTACTTAACACTAATTGACTCTTATTAAAAACTAATTCATTAATGCGATGTTTCGTAACTTTATTTTACCGTTTATTATATACATGAATTATATTAAAATTATAACATATAAATATCTTTCTCGTTAAATTCATGAAATTCTAGAAGTAGTTTGTTGTTATATTCAACATTAAATATAAACGCTATAAATATTATTATTGAGAGTTTATTCGTAATAAATCAAATTCAGTCTAAACTTAAGTGATTTTTTTAAAACCTCGTAAAATTATTGTTCTTATGTGATTTTGTGGTTTTGGTATTATGCAGAAAACAGTAAACTTGGTTATACAAAATAAATTTACTATTTTATAATGTACCATGGCCATGGCGATACTATATATTACATTTACTATATTATTATACTTCGTGGACGCCTTATCACGAATCATCCCTCAACCATGATAGTACGCACGCAACAATAAACTAATTATAATGTTACATGCATGTTTGATGTGTAATAATAGTTATGAAAATCCTATAGGTACGTAAAACCGTTTTACTAAATGTCAGATTTACTTTTACTCCTAACGTTATAGTTACAAAAAATAATAATAATAAAAACTGTTTTTGTAAATAATTATAGACTATAGCCGTTCGTTTTTAAACGTGGTTATGTGTACTTACTATGATAACATAAGCGTATACAAATTATTATTTCTACAAAATTTGTACCTATAATTTATAGTCACCACTAAAACTGATTGAACTGTGTATTATACTATTGCAAGTACATTATACATTTTTTACAAGCTTAATATTCAGAAGCTAAATCACTGATGCCTTCACGGAAACATTCCAACCAGTAAAATATCCTTTTTTAATTAGTATAAACTACGAGGTTAGACGTTGGTCGAAAGACAATTATTTTTAATTTTGGGCCAGAAGCAGCATAACGATGATGTGTGCAAACTCTGTTTGTTCCTTAAACGGTACCTACTACTTTTATTTTATGGAATGTTTCTAAAAACGTATGTTTACTCTATGACATATACGAGTTATATTTTTAATTTAATGAAATGTGACGTGTGACGTCATTGCAAAGCCCACAATAGTATAATATGTTGCTAATAATTAGTAGGGTGACCAAATAGTTATTTTAGCAACGTGAGGAACCTTCTCTTCTCCTGACATAATGGGAGCAAAGCATAGCATGCTGTTTGACAAGTAAAATAATTAAAAACACGCCACGAAGTTTCGATCAATGTAAATGTATAACTACTAAAGAGTTGAACGTGTTGTTGTTGCATTACAATCAGTTCATTTTTAAAAATGTTTTTTTTGCATTTTCAGAACATACATTTTACATTCTTAATTTAAGTAGAAAAATAATCGATGATTTGTATGGACCTACAAATAAACGTCACAGATATTATAATCTATATAGTTGTATGAATATTATTATATTACGCGAAATAGAACATTATAGGTTGAGTAGGTTGACTATTCTTATTATTCAATCGATAGTCTTTGATTTATATGTTACTTATTACTATTACTATTCACTCTCTGCTATTCGATATTTTTTTCTATGTGATATTTGTACCATGTTCAGATTGATACCACCACATTACACCGACTACTGCAGATGTTCATTTTTTCAAAAATACATAATCATTCTATAGGTATTATACCCTGTAAAAACCATGTCAAACATATCATACAAATAATTAAACCCTTAAGGTATTTTACGTCCCTCTCAAACCCTTCCGAAACGAAACCCATGTTTTTATTAAATCATTTCATCTGTTTGTTGTTTTGCGCTGAGAGCTTTCTTTCATTTTATCTCATTCAAAGGTAATATAAGAGTTGTATAAATATAACATGTTAAGCCAGTAATTGAAAGCTGATTTTCACAGAATATACACAAGGAACGTTGTTTGGCCTCAAACTCTAAGTTGACCAGATTATAGCTATGTTTATTGGATGTTACATTCCGTAGCATGTATTTAACTTAACAAATAGAGACAAATTATTAAATGTACAATTCAAGATAATATTCTGTTTTACTCCAAACGTTGTAATAAGACAATTTTAAAAACGTATTAAAAAATATACTTACGATTGTTAGGAAAAAATATGTTTTAAAGACTCCCTTTTTTATTCTCTCAATACTTATTTTAAGTAAGAAATTCTAAGCAGTCATACTTTTTTTGTTACCCATGAATTATGAAGTTATTCGCCTTTCTAATCACTTGTGTCTTGCAATACAAATAATATATACGTTTTTTTTATGAGAATTTGGATAAATTAAGAAAAAAAATAATAATTATTGTTATTGTATTGCTTGACCAAAGATTAAAAGCGTATATGACTACCAGGTAATACGATAAAATAATTTTAGCCAAGAATTATAATTCGTACAATGGAAGTTACAAATAAAACAAAAATCACATCTTTTAAAGAGCTCTATTTAGAATATTATTTTTATTTTATTTATATATAGTATATATTTTATACTAATAATTTTCAATGCTTTAAAGTTTAATATTAAAACACATCAATTTTAACCTGTGCCGAGATGAGCTCACCCACCAAAAATATTGGTATTTGTGTCCTGTCCAGATTTTTTTTTTTATTTATGAAGCATATAATACACCTAAGTTTGTATAGCCCTTTTTAAAACCATTAAAATTAAATTCAAAAAATTAAGTATTAATAGTAACGGAAAAAAAATTAATAATAAAGATGCGATAAATAATTATGAAAACAGTCAGGATTTTACTTAAGATATTCACATCACGGTCAAAATCCAATTTCAACAACAGTTAATCATCACTGTTAGACTGAATACTTTTAATCGTGCAGTAAAAATACAAAATAATTTTTAATATTATTAATTGCGCGCTTGTAAGAATATTTTTTCCATTATTTTTTTTTTTAAATTATTCTTATGTTTCAAAAAGGCTGTTATAAAAATGAATCTTTTAAGTTACAGATAGTGTAGGTACAAAATAACAAATGTTTTGTTTGACAAGTGACAAAGTTTGGTAGGTAGTTGTAATCTTTAAGTATTGTTTACACTTTTTGTTTTAGCTATAAATATTATTGTTGTTTGTCTAATATTCATAAGTATTTTTTGATTACTCGTGTTGAAATTCATCTTGCTACCATAAAAAATATAATATATACACCCAAAATCCTTAAGAAAAAATTCATTTTTGGATGCACTTTGGCAGCAAAGGTAATAAAAATTCTATTTTCATAGCTATAAAGTAATTACTTATTGCATTACGTGTATAGGTAACCTAAATACATTTAAACTAATTAAGACGAATATTAAGAAGTAAGACTTTTAAATTGATTAATTTTTTTTAACGTTTCATAAACATTATTAATGACTTCCGATAAGTCTAAATATTTTGCAGTTCTTTTTTAAATGATTTTAATATCCAAGTCTTAAACTGGCTTTAATAATTAATTATATTGATTAAATTACTACTAAACGGCGAACATGGCTCATGTAGTTCATTACATTTGAATTTACCAAAAAAAGATATAAAATATTATATAGGTTATAAAAAATAAAAAACTTCCCGCATTAGTATGTGTTTTATGATCATTGGTTACTATATTTTAGGTTAAGCCCAATCATCGTTTGCAATTGTTTTTTAAACTGATTTGAAAATTATTTATTTAAATCATAATATTATATTATAATATATAGAAAATCAACCCTATAAAGTATTAAGTATATAGTTACAACTAATATAAACTCATAGTTTGTACACTACCGTATGCCAGGCTATTAATTTTTTTAAATATATTAATACAATGACTTTTGCTAGAAATTTTTAACGAATGCCTTACATTTTTCTTTTCTTAGAACAATAATATTGGTGATATTAAAAATGTTTATTTCACAGATGTTTTTGCTATATAGCTAAAAGATACAAATTAATAAACGTCAACCACCAATTTATGTAATATCAGCATATTTGGTTGTATAGATCATATTGTAATAGTAGTAACTGCACTCTTAGGTGTATAAAATATAATTTTTTTTTTTTTGTCCAACGTCTAAATGTCGCACTATTCAACATTATAATATGGTTCAATCTGTATTAGTTATAATTTAATTGAAATGTACAATAAATAATCTATAATAATATTATGTACGCAGAACTAATCACACAACATTAATTTACCAAGCTGTCATGGTGTACAGTCTCCATTTAGTCGATCTAAGGTGGTAATTCATGGTCTGTATTCAATTTATCGTCCAACTACTTCAAATATGAATAATTGCAAAATCCACATAATATATTACTTTTGACTAGGTAGTTGAAATGCCGGCTGTTGGCTAAATGAAAGACTTTTGAGTTTGAATATTGATTTGTTTATGTAATAATTACCTACTATGCGTTCAATCGTTCAATGTTTGCGAGTGTTGTGTACAACGTCATTGTATGATATTATAAAAATAACAAAAGTTTGATTTACCGTAAAACACGCACAGTCGCAATTTTTTTTTTATTAAAACATTTTTTTTTTCAGTTATATTTATTCATGAATAAACACAACACTTACAATGAAAATTATTATTATTATTATATTATCATTATCATATGTTTCCTTTAAATGATAATGTCAAACTGAGTGCTATCTATAATCAGACAGACTCATCTAAGTGTAAATTTAGACAATACGTGATTGTTTCATAATAACAACAAAAACAACCACTTTCAAAACAATAATTAATCACACTTTACACTCTTTAAATTACATAAAAAATGTAATGATATAAATTCGTCATTATAAATATATACATATAGGTATCATACGGTATTCTAGTGTCTATTCTAGAATGGCATGTTGTGTTGATTCTTAAATTAAATTTATAAATGGTATATAAAAAAGTGATTTTTTGTAATTTACTGTTTTTTTCCACGTGACATATTTTATTATTCAGTATTTTCAATTTAAAATATTGTACAGGGATATTACAACTATGGTATACGTACAACGATAAATTTGTTTTCTAATCTGTGCTTAAGTATTATAATATTGTATTATATTATATTATTGTGTTTCACAAGTTTCCCTATACCCTATTTATGATGATTGCATAATATTTATAGTGTAATAATATATTAAAAATAGAAAGCACTGAAGTCATGTCAATATTATAATTTAATTATCTTCAAATCAGTATTCAGAATATTTCCTTAGTACGTAATATAACTGTGTTTGTTAATTATTATTGCTTATTGAATCAAATTAACTAAACGTACCTAAAGAACCCTTAAAACTATGATTCAAAAACCAGATATACACGAAGAGAATTCGTGGAAATTTAATTCCTTGAACAGTTAACGGTTTTAACCTTATGTAACAAATTATATTTAGCTAGGTATCAGAGTTTGAAGTTTGTGTGTATACCTAACCTATGTATAACCTATGGGTTATGAATCAAACATTCATTTTGCAGTAGCTTTAATAAACGCGATGTCTTTAACCTTTTGTTAGACAAAATTGGCAGTGATTGCATAATAACCTAATTAATTCCTATCATGTTTGTTTCATGCAATTTGAAAGACCTTCTGTAAAGGGCTGGATAAGACGCATGCTTATAAATAATAAACAAGAGGGGTATAATAACGTTATCGTTAAGACAATTTTTCACATAAACAATTTTTTTTATCTTGACAAATTAACAGTACTAAGTACAAAAAATGTAATATTATTTCAATACTTGTACATATTTTTATTTTATGAATAAAAAAATATTATTGGTAAATTCAATGAGCATTTTATAAAACTATGTAAGGCAATCTGTTTTGTTTCTAATAAACTTAGCGAAATTAAAATGTATAATTATTGTATTTTAAGCATCAATTATTTGTTTCGATAACATTTTTTTATTTTAACTGGCCGTACAAACTTAAAATCATCAGATTAAAATAATTTCTTAATAACTTTTAAGAGCTTGGAATTAGATATACCTTATTGGTACCTAAACAACAAGGCATAATACATTTGAAATTAAAAATGTATTTACTACCTATATTCATACTTCATGGTTTATATTGGATCTTAATTATTTTTGACATTATAGCAAATTGTCTGTATTCATAATCTTTGTAAGTAAATATGTATATTTTTTTTCATATAATAAGGTTACAATACAGGTTGATTCACTAACTATGCTCACCCCCTCCCCTGTTTTTGCCTTTAATAATGAATTTATTCAAATTTTTACTTTCGGAATTTTTTTAATATACTCAAAAACCATTTTTTTTTTAAATGAGTACCTCCCCCACCGCACTTTTACTGTAAATTATTTAGTGGAAAAATTTTTAGAAAATGTTGATGAACCTAATTCAAAATTTGAACGAGTTGTTTCTCAGATATTTAAATGTCTGTATTAACTAAGGAAAATAGTTTTTAAAAATCATTTTACAAAAATGTGATATGTATATATATAGTATGTATGTACTATGTATATGCAATATGAAATCTAGTATTTATTATACTTGGGCCATTCGTACAAACTTTTTATGTAACATCTTACAGGCCCATTATCGTGGATCTATTATCATTACTAGGTACACAAAGTTAAATAACTCGACAACTACTTGTACACATTTTGATTCTGATACGTCGTCAAAAAAATAATATACAGTATAGGAACAAGTAGGGCACTTTTTAAAAACAGAAATTTTTATCTCCACAGGACACTCCTTAATTAGGTCAAAAAAACTCAAAGATTTGAAAATTATACTGGCTTTAAGTATATTCAAAAATCCCAAAAATCAAATTTTGAATAACTGTATTATTGAAAAAATAGTGTTTGAGCATGCTTGATAGTGCAACCCTATATAGTAATGGAAATCGATAGTTTTATTATTTTTTTTATTAATAATGAATAAATAATATTTGCATAGAATGTTCGATATAAAAGTACTCTAATATCAATTACGTCATTCAAAAAAAAATTATTTTTAAGTTATAATTATTATATTATGTATTTGTAAAAATATAGTAAAATCTATACATTTTAAGACAGTTATAATTCAAACTGTTAATAACTTGTAAAAAGTCGTGCCTAAAAGTATATTGTTTCAAGACGATACATTAAATGTTTTGTAATTATTTATTATTAAAAATGATTAGGTATAACGAATGAAATTAAAAAAAAAATCAGCTAAGTATTGATCTAAATAATTATGTTTTTTACGTGGAGAAATATCTAAAATATCATAAAAGTGGATTTAGTATGATTAATACAGGAACTGTGTTCATTACTAGGTATATAATATGTTTTTAAAATATTCAAAGTATTTCAATCCATAACAATCAGATTATTATGTACGGTAAGTATCTATGGTATATTTTTTTCAAAAATATTTTTATACCTGTGCAAAGAGTATATTATTAAATTTAAATGACGGGTTTACTGGATAAGATACATTCTATACATTAAAATAAAATGTACCTATATAAAAAATTACAAACTATGCCAAGGATCGGTGAATTACTTTTTTAATTCCTAAACATTTTACCGGGGTCGATACTATTCGTAAACGTACATAATATAGTTCGTACTTAGTTAGAACATGATGACGGTTTCAACGCTTTGAAAATGTTATAATAACGTCATCACTACAAACCTCATTAACACGGTTTTAATATTATTGTTATTATTATCATAACTATTGTAGTAGGTATATATCTGTATAGTGTATAGTTATAGGGTTCGTCGCGAAGAGTAAATCAATTGACACATACCTATTTTACATATCACAACTGCGTAATTGGCGGGAAACCTAGGGGTGACAGGTACCGCAATAATATTATTACTATTATATACACGATATACCTAGGTATAAGTATAAGGTGTTGGCCGTGAAGAATAAAACAATCGACACATATTTTACGTATCTGCAACTGCGGTTTGCAACATGGCCTCAGATACGTTTGCCATAATTTTTTTCTTCAAATTTCCCTAGCGTTCGCGACTGTTCAAATTTCTACATGATTCGACTTTGTCGAACGCGGTCGCTCGGAATGTCGATCGGCTGCAGTGGCTAAAATTGGTTTTATCGTAAGCCGCGGAAAACTTAGGGCGGCAGGTACCGCACACATTACTATTATTATTATTATATTATACGATATACCTATCTATACCTGTATAGTATGCGATATGTAGTAGCTGCCATAAACGTCGCGTCTGTCGGTGGCGATCGGAAACCGTCGGGTCGTCGGGTTTGCGAGGCATCATGGCCACCACCGCCGCCGCTCGAACACTATTGTTGGCGAATACGACTACAGTCGATCCGACGTCGCGGCAACAGGCTCAATCGGGCCCAGCGTGGTGCACTCGGAACGTTTTTCCGCCACCGCCTCCGTCGTACGCAGTTCGTGTAGTGATTTTCCGTTTTTCATTTTCCGGTGTCGTGTGCGCACATCGAGTCCGAGACCGATTTTCACCGATTTGTGTTCCGGTGCGTTGTTTGGTTGACGTATTATAATGATAATATTATGATGATTATTTATTATTATTTTTTTAAATGTTGGAGGTGGATGGGTGGGTTTGGTTGGCGTCTTTCCAGACGTCCGAGCTCGGCTTTAATTTTAGATCCAGGGATGAGGAGGAGTAGTAGGAGGAAGGCATAGTATATTTTGTCGAATTTTTGACGGTTTTCGATGGTCATAGAAATGACGCGTCGTTGTTATTGCTATATACGATGACACCCTACCTTCGTCATTATTTACTACATGTGTTTGATTCGTTTTGTGCATTCGACTCAAAACTCGAAATTTTGGTCTCTGTGTCCTAAAAATATCAAACATTTTACCTCTGGTTCGCCGTGTAAAATAGACATTTCGACCGTTGGAATTACAATACATCTTTTTTTGAAACGTAGTGGGTAACCTTTTTTTTCATTTCGTCCATTAATCTGGTGTAAAACACAATATGGTGGTGGCCTTTAAAAATACAGTCGTGCTTACGGTTTCAAGTTCTTTGTGACGTTATTGCTTTGCTTTTTTTTTGGAATATTTTTTATATACGACTTAAGGCAAAGGTAAATAACATACAAAAAAATAATTGAAATTTGAGAAAATAAGTCATATTATTGTAGAACGCTAAAAAAGTTATGTATTTATAATAATATTATTTTTACATATATTTTTTCATCTCAAAGCGGGCATATTTTTTACCGTGGTGTAAGAAAGAAAAAGTTAATAGATGGTACGCGTTTCTCAAGTATTATAAATTTAAATAATATAATTACATTAAAAACCTAGAATATTTTTAACATGCATTTTTATATTAAAAAATATCATTACTGGACGTTTTTTTTTTTTTACGTGAATAAACTTTACATTTGTTTGCAAATCTTCAAATGTATTTCTTGTGCGCATTTTGAATACGTTATAGTTATAATAATATTTTTTTGTTTAATTCGTGAACATTTTATAATTTTTTTAATAAACAACACAAACATTTTTCTTACTTATTATGACTGTACAGGAAGGACGTAAATACGTAACCATTAATTAACGAAACCTACACAGTGGCGTGGTGATTGGAATTAAGTGAATTATTCAGCCAGTCAATTTTCCAAGCTAAATTACATTAACTTCCTAAATCCTGTACGCCTTGACTTTTGAGTCAAATATATTAATTCGTTTTATCATATAATTTTATGATTGAAATAAAACCTATAGTAAAATTTAATTCTTCAAGTATTGCAATAATTATAATAATTATAAAATTCAGTTTATTAATTAAATTTATTCGGTGGGTATGTAATTTGATTGTATACTGGAAATTTGGGATATACTCACCATGCCACTTAAAGCAATTAATATTATGACAATTTTTTTATTTTTATAATATTATGATACATTTAATATTTCTAAATCGAACGCGAGTTTAAACTTATTTAAATAACATAAATTGTATATATACCATAAATATTAGCTACTTTGAAAATAATTTGAATACCCAACTGAAAAAAATAAACTCATTTACAATTTCAGTTAAATCAATAAACACATTATATATCTAGCTAGGAATTTGTCGATCAAAAATTGATTATTTAATATAAAAATATTCATATTTTTAAAGTGTTTTATCAGCGTATGAATTTATTCAATTGAAAACATCGCAAATGTTATTATTTAGTAATCATGGAATCATCATGCATTTAAAATGGTTTTTTTAAACCTAGTTGCACTCGTTTATTTTGCATTTTACTACAAATTAATTTTTATTCATGAATTCGTAACATTCATCTCTTACGATTCGATGTATTAGTAATGATAACAACGAGTTGAAGTTTCTAAACTTCATAATTACATGAATATAATATGTTGATTTAGTTGTTTAGAAAGTTAGAATATGATTTGGTAATGTGTTCTTGAAACGAATATTGATATGACGTATCTGTACCATAACAATATAAGACAATGAACTGTGTTAAAAATTATTTTTTGTCTAAAATAAAAATAATCGAATACCTACACATTTTTAATTCAATTAAAATTCAAGTTTTATATTTCGTTAAGTAATAAGTGTTTCAATTATCCATTCTGATCATCATAATCTTACTTCCGTCGACTTAAAGTTTATTATATTCTGACATCTGAAATACTTTTCAGAGGTCACTCGATAAAAACCTTTAAATAAAAATGAAAACAAAATTAATGTTGCAATGAAACATTTCCAACTGCCCGAAGAAAGAATTTTTCAATTTTCGTTTTATTTTCGAAGATCAATGAAAAATTGCAGTGATCTACTCGAGTGTACATTTATTTAATAGAAAGTCAGAATGGGTAAATTTGTTTTTGGTGTTTTCAAAATGATGTGATTTATATTTATTAAATTATATTCCAAAAAATGAGTTTTGGTTATATTATTATCCATTTCTTTCATTTTAAAATAATTCCCTATATAAGTAAATATTTTATAATTCACTTATATTATTTTATATTTTATATCATATTATGCAGTAAATTATTATTATTTCTACCTTTAATTTACTTAAACAATCTGTTTTTAATGATTTTTCATTTCCTTAGTTATACACTATACGTAATAATTAGGAACGTGTTATATTATTGCTAATTTATAAACTTATATTTTAAATTGTTGGATAACTTAATTTAAATTTTATCGATTGTGGAATTTTCTTTTTTTTTAATGTATAATAATATTCCACTATGACTCGAACCATGGTTAGCGAAGCGATTTTAAATCTATTTTCTTCATCTATAGTTTGTTCTTTTTTTTTGTGCATGTTAAGTTCTTTTAATGCTTCAAATAATCATGTAAAGAATGTTTTAAAAAAGAATAATCAAATTAATATCGTAATAGATGCTTTAAATTAATTTGAAATAAAAATGCTATGTTCTAGATCTAAAATCAATAATAATTTTATATTTTAAATAACTTGACATTCTGATAAATGTATGGTTATGTTTTTCAATGGAAATTATTTTTATTCATTAAATATATCATTAAAAGTTTCTTTACAAAGTTCACACTCTGATTCACACATTTACTTGTATGTGATAGAAACATAAAATAATATCATCAATGTAGCGACCAAAGTAGTTTTCATACTAATGAATAATGATTATTTAGTTCATTGAGTCGTGTGGATACAAAGTTAAACGTTGGAAAAAATGCATAGAAAGTCTAAATATCCATCATCGTATGGTGTCCGTTAAAAATCTTTATTTTAATGCGTTTAGGTACTTCGCGTGCCAATTATTTTTATAGAATATATAAGTATATAATACTATACTGTTCGGCGTAGTGTTTTTATTTTATTGTAGTTCGTAGGTATAGAAATAGTCGTGCAGTAATAGCGTTTAACATAAAACACTGCAGTACATATAGGTGTGTTTCTATTATTATTATTACCATTTTTCTTTTTTTGCGCGAAATCGTAACGTGTTCTATCTATTGCTCAAAAACTTAGTTTCCGTGTGTAGCGTGACCCTCTTGGTATAAATTAAAAACGCCCACTGAGTTATTTACGCTTTTGTTCAGTGATATCTCCGCTTCAAATTGATTTTCCGATAATAATCTATCCGAGCACCCGACACGTAAACTTCTGTTCAAAAGTGTGTATACGGGTAATTGGATCGTTGCTTTGTAGTAACAGTAACCTCCGCGAGACGAAAAATACCCACCGGGCCCTTTGAATTTGCAATTCAAATGTCCCCTCCCAACACTCCCCCCACCCTGCTACCACTCTTACCGCGCCGCGCCGTCGACCATATTCGCCACCACCGTTTTACTTTGCAGATTTGTCGAGCCACCACCACACATCGTTCCGGCGGGGGGATTTGCTCTTCAACATTTTGCCCTTTACGGCCAACGTGTGCTCGGTTCATCCTACGGGGCTAGGGATTACCGTGGGATTCTTAACATTGCCGCCAGCAAATCCTGGATTTCAATATCATATATTATATCTGCGGCGCTGTACAAATATGACAAAAGGGTAGTATACGCAGGGACCACCGGTATCGTATACTACGGTGCGGTGCGAGAGCGTACAATTTTAAATCCGAGTTTAAAATTTTCAGTATTTGACCATGGCCGTACGCATATTTTGCAATCGAGAAATGCGTGGCTGGCTATGTAGTGTATATAGTGCGCAATTATGCCCTGCGGTCGAAGGAGTTATCGCGTCCGTTATTTTACTTACCGAAAATAATTCAGAAACATCAAACAAATTAGGTAGCGTGTAATTAAAAAAAAAAAGCGTACTTCGTCTACCACATTCGGATCTCATATTTATCACTAGAAGTATCCACTAAATGTTTAGAGCTTAAATACTGACGTTAAAAGTTTAATTACAGTGAGACGAAAAACAGGCTCTTTCACATTCGTTTGTAAAGTTTTACAACTTAATGATTAGGCAACGATAATTAAATTCTAAAAGAACATGAAAATATGTCTTGAAATAAAAAAAAATATAAGATGAAAAAATATAATATTATTCAAAATCAAAAGGATTTTTTAATATTTTTTATAAGTACAATGTACATACTATTTTAAATCATTACAAGTACATGTATCATATTGTAATACTTGACACAGTATGTTATTAGATATTATTATACTTACAAATACATTTGGTTTTTTCGACACTCATCTCTCGATCAATTTTCGTGTCACCGAAATACATTTTTTTTTATCATCGACCTTTGACGTTGGACCATTCGTTTCTCATTTGTAAACATGTAAGTCGTATACCTACGCAGTGCACGGTGTAACGGAGCACTAATAATGCATAAAACGATATTACTGCGTTCTTTTTGGTATACACTTTAAATGTTTATAAATGAGAAACTAATGGTTTGATAATATTTGAATTGCGTAATATATTGCATTCATCTGCATTTTCAGTGAAATATCAGATTTTCATCATTGACAAAATTCAAAGTTATTATTATCACGATAGGTGATAATATAGTGATAACATTTAACGGTCAGCAATGTTATCTCATTCGATTCCGCGTGTTTGATTTGTACAAAGCAATTATTTATGGGTCAAGTCAAGTCATCAGCTGTATCAAACGAAATGAAACATTTTGTAAATAAAGTCTTAAATTTGTAAATGACAAAGGAAGAATGCCGTGTGTAGTAGGTTACTAACTAGCTGTACACATTTTTTCATTAGACTCCGTCTCTGGAAGATGTATCATGCCACTAAAATATATTTATTCGCGATTGTAATGAGTTTTTTGTTTGTTCACTGACCGTGCGCGTGTACCACTGAACAAAAGAACGAAAACCGTGCAATATAAATTTATTAAATATTTATAGCTTTTCGGGTCTGCAGTCCGTGTCATAATCCCTATCATCGTTTCTTCTAACTGATGAAACCAGTAGTTGAGTATAATATTATAGCATATAATTATTTTTCTACGCAGAGTCGGGTCGGCAGAATATCGATAACCAGGCAGCGTTATAATAATTAATAATATTATTATAATTACTTTTTTCATACTTCGTTCTCGTTGTTTGGTTTTTGCTTTTATAGCATATAATATGCTTCAATAGTCTTCACATAATATCTCGACGTGTTTTTTGATCCAATAGTAATCGTTCGACAGGTCACACTCTCGACTCTCCAGAACTAAGTTTTTTTGAAAGGTGACACAATATGTGTGGGTTAAACGACCAAAACCCATTGGCGAGCTGAGAAAAAGCTACGCGAACCATCGCTGTTTCACGTTTTGACGTATTTTTCACTATTATTGCCTTTTCGATGTCTGGCCGTGTCATAATGTTACTGTCATCGTTTATTCTAACTTTTGAAACCAATGGCTGGTTTATATTTTTCTACACAGGGTTGGGTCATCAAAATATCAATAAGCGTGCTGGGTTATAATATGATGTATGACCTTTTTTCATAATTCATTTTTGTTTTTATAGCATTATTGTTTTGTCTTGACGTTTCTCGACGTGTTTTTTTGACCGAATAGAAATTGTCTGACAGGCCACAGTCTCTGAAACTAATATTTTTTTTAAAGTTACATAATGTGGTATGAGATGGAGAATCTAAATAAACGTATGGAAAGAATTTTATTTCGTCTTTGACACCCTCGATAACGTCCATACATTGAATTACGCTTCGTTATCGAAGGACAACCCAAACACCCGTCACAACTGCCAAAATGACTCCGAAAAACACCCAAAGCCCATCGGTGAGCTGCAATAATCTATGCAGACCTTCGCTGTTTCACGTTAAGACGTATTTTTTGTTATTATTGCATTTTTCTATTAATATGTACTGAATAGTCATTCTCTCCACAGTCTCTGGATCTAAAATTGTGTTTTGACAAAAAAGACAATATAATGTGGGCGGACGTGTTTGGGGGATGGGTTGGGGAATCAATTAATTAATAGGCGCATCGAAAGAATTTTATTTCATCTTGGCCGTTCCGGATGGCGTTTTTTGTATATTTTAGGCTCGTCGAATAACCTTCACCGCGTTCGCAGAGTGAAATAAGCGAAGAAATACAAAAAAAGCCCATCGCCACTTCAAAAATGACATCGAAAAACGACCAAAGTCCAAAGTCGAGCGGCAGTCTCCGTAAACCGTCGCTGTTAACGGCTGGTTCGAAGAGCGTGGAGGACCAGAAGATCCGTCACGACAGCGGCAGTAAGGCTTCGCTGTCGGCCGTCAAGTGGCACTCGGCACCGGCGACTGAACGCGAAGACGTCAGACCGTCGTCAGCGTCCGCGTACAAGTTGACATCTGCGGCAATCGAAGTGGCGGCGGCCGGTGGCGGTAGCGGTTGGAGACCGCTTCAGCGGCAAAAAGTGGTGACCGCGGCACCGACGCTCGAAGAGGACGAGGATGGACGTTCAGCGTCGATGGCGGCCGCGGCCGACGCTGACCGGTCACCGCGAAAACGGTCGGCGGTAGTGCGTCGCGGTTACAGTTGCCAGGAACCGTGCGCCGCCCGTCGGCCGATGACGATGAACAATTGCGGTTGCGTGGCCGTTGGTGGAGTGGGCGGCGCCATCACGGCGGCTGGCGAGAACAGGAGACGCTGGCTGTCGGCGGACACGGGCGGCAACGGCCACGCGGTGACCGGCACCAGCCGGTCAATGGAGTGCCTGCCGTCGCCCCAACCGCCGTCCACGCCACACCACCTGCACCGGAGCAGCTTCATAATGGCCGCGGACGACCGAAAGTCGCTGGACAGTGGCCTGGATGACGTTGCGGCCACGGCTGCCGCCGCTGAGATGGCTGACCGCCGGCGCGGCATGTTCGCGTCCACTCGGACGTCCGTGCCGTCGCACCTGTCGCTCGCTTTGCCGTCATGTGAGCGCCGGTTGACCATCCTGTCGCCGCACACGCACACGCCGACCACTCCCGCGGCCTTCTACTCGTCGTCAGCGTCCACAGAGACCGCTTGGCACTTTTGTACGTCGTCCACAGCTGCCGCCATGGCGTCGTCCACGTCGTTCGCGTCCCACTCAACTGCGGCCGCGTCGTCCACATCTACTTCCGCAGCCACGTCCACCTGCCGTTCACGCAAGAAGAATCGGCCTGGCATGGTGTTGCCCCGTCTCGTGCTTCCCGGAAGTTCCGACTTGGACATATTCTCACAGTAAGCAATAGTGCCGTTATTTTACTCGCTGGTTATTATTCGACCTAACTGCATCACTTTCCCGAGTATGGGTCACGTAGACACAATTTATCTGGCTGCGATGTTTAAATTTTTGAATATTATTAATATTTATTTTGTCGGCGAACGCCAATTTTTACTTTTTTGGAATAAACTTCGATTGCCTACGCTGGATTTTGATAGATTTTGATCGGAAAAATTTCCCGAAATTCTTAAATTCTTCCTCTAAAAATGTTAATCGTTCACCTCCTGGACTTTATATACGACATAATATGAATATTGTATTCAAATTTGTATGGATATAATGTGCAGTGTGTAGAGTTATTTTCTATCGTAAAATATGTTCTTTAACTCACTTTATTCGATGTAGATATATCAATTTTAATACCATCGTATATTAGAAGCCCTTTATAAAATATATTATATACTAGCTTTTCATCAAAGTTTAATATTATTTTTACCTAACAATAATATTTTGTTTAAAACGTTTTATACGCGCTGTGTGAATATTTACCAACAATTAGTTTAATACTGCTAATAGGGTTTCTAAAAATGCTAAACTATATTTTTACAACGCCTACAAAATTGTTGGGTTTGTTGTTACGTGTTCGCCTCGCTGACACTGCCGAACTCATTCACTTTATTGCCAAACCATCGTTGATGTATTTTTACCACGAGCAATTATTTTCCATTGTGAGTATTTATAAACTCCAACGACCAACACTGACAAATGTATAAATATTCATTATGGAAATCTATAATCATCCTACGCTTCATATTAGTATAATAGTATCATCAATGCATGGGTTGTAGGTACCAGGTACCTCCTTGTTTATTAAACAGACCTCTGCACCATTTTTTTAGAACCCAATATGTCTGAAGACCTTTGCATGGAAAAAATGAATGGTTCTTTTTTTACCATATTAAATAAAATAATTGTATTTAACAAATATCAATTTCATAAGAATTTCACTTAAAAATTAAACCATTAATTTATTGAAGAGTATATTATTATATTTTACATATAAAATTTACAAAAGTTCATAATATATTAATTATATTGAGTTAAAAATAAATATATTTTACTTTTTAGAGATAGATACCTCATAATATTTATTTATTTTTATTTTTCTTATTGTGCTTCTGTTCTGCATCCATCAGATCTGAAACGAAACAATTCATATTATATAGGTACCTCCCATCCAATGTCAAGAAGCAAAATATATTCATTAATAATTATAATTATAATTTTAAGTCACGAAACAATAACGAATTTTACCCTAACCTGATTCGAAGTCTCTCGAGTGCATTATCATCCAACCATAATAATCTTGCCTTTGGCTTAGTTTATTTAATAAAACTTTTGTACAGAATTATACCACTATATACCAAAATATATTTGACTTTCTTAAAAGTTAGGGATCATATGTATGGGGTTTTCGCCTGTAAAAGATATTATAGAAAAAATTCTATACGAAAATTATTTCACTTATACAAATGTTTTCCTTCTATAATGAAATTCGTTATAAAGCCATTACGAAAAACTCGAGCCGAAACTATTAGTTTTGACCAGCACACTAAAATATTTTGAAATTTAAATTTTCAAAAAAATATCAAGAAATATTTTTGTTTTGTATTTCGTAGTATTCCATGTGGTATTATAAAACTATACTTGGCATGTAGCTTAGTAGCTATTTTATTTTCAAAAAGAGAAAGAGCGGTGTCTCTGTTTTAAAACTCCCTAGGGGGCTTTTAAATCATTCTACTACTCTGGGATCTGTTAAAATGTATACCTACGGCAGTAACTGCTGTGAGGTCGCACTATCGTAATAGCTCGTCTAAAATTGAATTACTATACTTTGGAGACCGTTACCTGTTAAGGTCAATTGGTATCGAATAAGAAAGCTAATCAGTTCATAAAATCCAAGTACAAATTAATTTAAATAGCTACCTACCAACTATTACCGATACTTGGTTTATGGTATAAAAGTATATTTTGCGTACTTAACCGTTTTTATTGTCGATTTAATGAATTCATTTTATTTCATAAGACTTTTCCGTATGCAATGAGCCGTAAAATTACTTTAGAATGCATTATACGGTGGATTTGTTCATGTTTGAACCTTATTTATTACGGAAAAATAGTTAACATATTATATTTTAAATTCAATTTTTTATCCTAAACACTGAATTTACTTTACTTGCATACCTAGATGCCGTATTTAATAATACGAAACATTAAAACTTTTACAATGGATTTTATGTACATGCGGTGTTACATTGTATTCGTTCCATTCAGTATTTTTTTTGTCGATTATAGATAGGTTCACTCCATTGAATGAATACAATTTTTTTTTAATTTTTGGTATTTTTTCAAATTGTATGATTGTATGTCAGTTTTCTAAAAAAAAAAAAAATATTTTTATTATTATAATTATAATTTGTAATTTATTGCTAACTATTTTGAAGTAATTTTATTATTGTAAAATAAGTGCTCACATGGGTTCATTGAATCTACTGCAATAACCAACAAAGTGATCTAGCTAAGCTATTTTTCACACGATAACATAATATAACACTTTACACATTGACATTTGCTTAACTGTATCCAATACATTAATGAATAAATATTTAATCTGACTGATTTGGATATTTAAAAACAACTCCTACTTTATATTATAATACACATTTAAAATCAATTATTAAATATAGAAAAATAATATAAAATATGCTGTGAAGAAAATAATGATTCTGTTTATGTTTCATTTTCTATTGTAAAAAGAAAAAAAGAAAAGTAAGAAACACGATTGTCTGCAAAAAAAGCAAGAGTGTTTGTATACTTATTTTTCCGTTTAAAAATGATTCAACTTAGAGTAAAAAATGAAACACAAAATAGCATTGTTAGATATTATTTATTGAACATATATAGTCATTTGATTTGCCTCGATTAAATTGCTGAAAAGACATAGAAACAACTGTATTTATACTATGTTTAGTTTTATCGTCGTTGCTTACAATTTATTTTACTATAACTTAGTTTACCTATATTCAGTAGATAAATTATTTGTAAAGAACAAAATAGATTCCTACTTTGATGTGTGTATTTACGGATAGTACATTTTATCTTTTGCTCAAATATCTCATTCCGCACACACAAAAACTATTTAAATAATCTTAGTGAGCTAACGAGTAGACAATAACGTTTTCAAATAGTAGGTAAGTCTACTTAAGACTTTTAGAACGCTCCGTCTACTAGAAAAAATGATTACGAACAAAATTGGCTTTGAAAAAAAATATATATACGTATATTATAGAACCATAATACAGTTGAACAGAACTTTTAGACATTTGTCTTTTATAT
The DNA here is from genome assembly GCF_019925205.1 of Metopolophium dirhodum. Lineage (NCBI taxonomy): Eukaryota > Metazoa > Arthropoda > Insecta > Hemiptera > Aphididae > Metopolophium > Metopolophium dirhodum. The sequence continues at coordinate 12,717,687 of NC_083568.1, forward strand.
TTGATGAAAAATAAAACTACCTTAGATAATTATATATTATTACAACCTAATACCAACATCCTTAAACTTTAAGAACTATGTTTATTTTCACGAGATCGTTAATTATTTTTTTTAATTAGAGGTCGCTCCGGTGCGTAACGATACAGCTCAACGATTACAAAAATAAATATACCTATGCTCATTACAGTCAATAGAATTAAAACTGAACAAGACAATTAAAACAGTGGAGTAAAACAGTTGAGTTTCAAGCGAAAAGGGCAGAAATGTTGTTCAGTGTTAATTTGATTTCGTTGTGTTCATTAAGACGGAGGTTGATATGGAAATAATGGTATACCGATGAATTATTGATTTTCCGAAGGCAAGTGAGTGTAAATGACATAATTGTTAATAAAACCGTAACCCAAACGTTATATCACCTCTATAATTTCAATTTCAATTTTTTTTACAATTCCCACATTCTATGAATGGTTTGCATGAGTTTGCATATCACGTTTCGATGCATATAGTTTCAAAAACGGATTCTGTACAAGATGGACAGAAAATAAAATTAGTTAAATCGAGTACGTTATTATAATAAAATAGGAAACGAAGAAGACATTAGTTACTATACGAGTGGGGCCGACTACAATTGTGTAGGAGATTACCGATTTCAATTTTATTTTCATTATCGGTTAGGTCGGATAAAAATGGTCTTTGGTATTGGAGGTCACGAGTGTCCGAAAGTATTACTCTCTAGATAAGAAATTAATGATCGAAAACATAATATAATATATAAAAAAATGTTCAACCTTTCATGTATAATAATAATTTTGATATTGATACATTTGATTAAAATATAGTTCACTATAATAAAATTATTTAATCGTTAATTGGATTAATGAATAAAATAAAACAAATCGGAAAAAAATGCAAATCAACAAATAGTTCTAATGTTTGATGGTTAGGTATAACATAAACTATACGACGATGGTACTTATTATTATATATATTGTTTGAATCCCAAATTCATATCATGTTGGTACTAAACTGAGTGACGAGTGTCAACTGATGGCAACTGAAACCTAAATAAAATCGTAAAAAACACTTTTTTACTGAAATTAGACTGTGGTAAGTGATAACAATAATGCCGCGATCAAACTTAAATAATTAAAAATTATTATACGCTTATAGCACATAATAATATATTGCACTTGCATACTTGACTTGTACGCGTTGTAGGGTCCAAAGTCAAAATCCCAAGTCTATACAGTAAACCACAGTTTGTTCAACTAACCCTCCTTAGAGGGTTTATTGTGCACGAATGCGTATGCTCCTATGAGCTTTCTGGAACGGTCGGAGCTCTGTAAACCTAAGTACACGTTTTTAGAAAATTCTCACCAAAGTTGTCTATGTAAAAATTGAAATAAAAAAGGTAGGTATGGGGAAAGGTTACACCGTTACCTCGGCTAACTTTTATATTTACATTTTAGATTCATAAACTACGTAAAGGATACTAAACATAATATTATTGTGACGTTTGGATCACATACTTTTGCATTTTATCATATTATTATTATGATGAATATAATTATTATTCCTTTTTTTAGATTGGATAATATTATATATTGCATTTTATCATATCATATTATTATATATTACTGATATCGTCGTTTGTATAATATAATATTATGTTGAACACAATATTATCTAGGTCAGTTTACACGTTTAATTAAATTTTATTAGGAAATGAAACATTCAATGCAATAAATGAACTATTGAAGTCAGGAAATAGTCCAGTGCTCGTAAATTGTTAAACTAATATAATATTTTACTTGGTTTATTCTAACCAAAGTAATAATAAATAATTTAGCTTTTTTAATTTGTATTGATTTTATTATTGATATGACTTCATTTCATCGTGTACATGTTATTGTATGCAGATTATGTCAAACTATTATCGTTTTAATGACGTTAAACAAATATTAAATCGTAATTTGAATAAATTAATATTCAGTTGAAATAGACATATAAAATTATTATTATTTTCTCTATAAAATATTTGTAATTTAAAACAAAATATTGGTGAACCTTCCATTGTGATGTTAAAAATTTAATTTTACATTTTTACATACTAATTATTGTAAAACGACACCGTTTTTATGATTGAAATGACGTGTAGAGCATTTGTGTTTTGAATGTATTTTGTTTTTATTACTTATAGTTTTTTCACATAATATTGTACATACATATTATTTAGGGTACGTCGTACGTAACACGTTTTCAACAAAATAAAATTTTATCTTAATGTGTAGTAAACAAATATGTACTTAAGACAGAACTTGAGGTATTTGATCATGACTATAGCATTTTCTCGGTATAGTAAGAATATCATTTTATTTTCTGCTTTTGGAGTGTATTTTCTTCATTCGAATGTCGAGACACGGAATTCATTCGTTCTACTAACAAGGCACCATACATACTTTTTGTCATTCAACAAAATCATCATCGCAGTTTATTTTTACGTGGTAGTTTTTAAAGTTAGATGCGTATTTATTTTTAAATTTCGTTTGTGCGTACAATAGTAGTTTTTTTTGCGATAACAAAAACTTTTAGTTGTATTATTTTCGTTAGAAAAATATGTCTTATAATAAAAGTACATTAAATCTATAGAAACATTCAAGATTAATGCTATCAAAGTGGTCTTTAGAAAAATTAGATACTAGACTACTATTTCACTCTGTTACTACAATAGTATTAAAAACAATTTAAAATACCTACATTGTGCAGACGTCGGTGGTCAAAAGAAAAAAAAGGGAAATTTACATAACTCGGATGAAATTTATTCGAAAATCAGCTCTACATAGTAAATTTATGTCAAGCCTATGGGCTATGAGTACAGGTATGTGATTTATTTATACACATCTAAGTGATAGAAAAAATAATTATTTTAACAATGGAAAATTTACGAGTAAAACATTCAAAACACAAGTCACATGGTATTAAAATTATTTAAAATTTCACTATTTAGTCTATACCTATAGAATTACAAACATTTTTTATACGATGTAATATTCTTATGAAAAATTAATTTTAATTTAAACTTTATAGGGCTATAGAGCACTTTCTTATATTATAGTTCTGGTCTCATAATAAACTGTTCACCTTACGTGCATCTGAGTAATTCAATTATTACTACGTCTTAAAAATTGACGTGAAGATGCCATATTATTATATCAAACCAAAATATATGGTTACATATAATATAGATAATTTCTCGTTTTTGATAAACTCTGACCTACCATAAAAAAAATCAAAAATGTCGACACAACGCATTAGCACTAAACATCAGGACGAAAGACAGAGGCCATTATTCCATTTGATAACAGAGCTACATAGTTAGACTCTATTTCCAATCTTACATATGAAAACATGCCAAGTACTTATATTCTTTCAGTCAAAGTATTTGTGTAACTGCTTAACTAAAAATGTCAAATATTTTACGCGTTTACGAACGAACCTGTAATATTACCTGAATGCGTTTTGTATTTCTAGACATTATTTAAAACCCTCGGAAATGATAAACAAATAAATATCCGGCCACTATTGAATCGTGTACATATCAATGTAAAATACTCGGGACACGTACAAACTGGCATGCATAAATGATAATAATTGTTGTAATAGCTGGAAAAAAATAATGTTGTCTATTGCCGCAATCTCTATGCCAGCCCCGTTTCACAGAGTCCAGATGTCGTTTGCACTGAGTTTGCAAATGGTCCCTTCAGAGTACTCAAACCGACGCGACGGGTCGAATCTGATACGTTGTTAGTTAAGGACTTTTTTCCGGTGGAAAAAAAAATAAATTGAAAAACGTCGCGTTTTGACGATGATTTATTTGTGTCTGTAGTCGGTCAACCTTTAAAAAACCGAACTGTCACGGGAAAAAAGAAAATGTATATAGAAATGTTTAGCCGTATACAGGCGGTGAAATAAACATCCTCTTACATTTCTTAAAACACTGAAATCGGTTAATGTTGTCCGTGTCTTTAGGGACAGTAGGGGAACCTGAGTGAAATTTGTGGTTTGTGTGCGTACTATACCTATTAGCTACAGACTCTTGGGATCCATGCACTACGTAATATCGTACAGAAAGATGGATACCATCTAAATTTGGTTAGCGTTTCCGATTCGTAAAAATGAATGTTCTTCCATCAACGTATACTGCCAAAAAAAAATGTTGTAAAATGTATTGTTTTTACTATTTTTAAATATTTTTAACAATAAGACTAGAACTTAATAACGTTTTTTAGAAGATTCCTTTATATTTATAAAAATGTCTTGAAATATACCATCACTCGATATTTTCAGTCTTCGAATAGGTATTATCTTTAAAAATGTTTTTTTTTTGTCTTTTACAACATGTTTCTAATTGTCGACGTCTATAAAGTTGATACAATTTTTTTTTAAATTATTTTATAACAATAGTAAATGTTTATATTAGGTACCTACCAAAAGGAAAAACAAAGATACCAAAAATAAATATGTATTATAATGATATGAAATATATAAACTATGTTAAAGTTTCTGATTCACTGAAATAATACTAGAGCTTATTTTTCTTCATGCATTTTTATATTATTGATGGACAGCTATGCAACATTTTAATTGATATACTGGTTTGTATTGATTTTTCATAAGGGATACACAAAATGGTTTTTATTTAAATTATACACACAAAAGAAAAGAAATTGTTTTAAAATACATTAAATACATTTAATTTGAAACAGTTTAGCAGTTAAAATATATTTGTATTTTTAATTAATTTTTAGTATTTCTTAGTAGTTTTTTAGTTGGTTTTTTTTAAGGTATTTTTATTGTCTATTCAAATTGCAAATACATTCTATTTATGAACAATAACGCTTGCTTTTATAATACATTTAATTTATTTATTCCAAAAATAGCGAATAAATAGTATCAAATTAAATTTTAACAAAACACCTGATTTTATACAATATAAAACTTTAATATTATAACAAGCCGAAGGAAGGTTAATAAGGTAGAGTAAAAACAAAATTGATTATGGACGGTAATATTTCCATCCTATTTAAACATCAAAGTTTAGAATTTATTAAAGTAATTAATTTTACTTATAGCGTTAGTATTATTCATATTTTAATTATAGAGATATATAGACATAAAAATAAGGTGACAGAGTATTCTTGAACAAAATAATTATATTATAAAATATATTAAACCCTCAAACACAGGGTTTAAATGTATCGACATATTTTTATAGGTGCCTGTTATAATGACAAGCTATTAAACCTGATTGTATGACCTCAACAATAAATTTTTCTTATTTTCAGTTCTGTCAATTAATAATTGTTTTTTAAACATAGGACTATAATAGGTACAATTTATAATTTTTATTAATTCAATAAATTGAATAGTGAGATTTTTTTCTAGTTTTGAATGGCATGCATTGTCATAACATTCAGTTAAAAAAATTATTTCATGAATGAATGATGGATTTATAACGATTTTGTATATTATTATACAATTATTATCACGACATTATAATATATTATGATATACTAACATCGATTTTCGATCATAAAATTATAATGTTAATTATTATTGTTATGATATAAAATATTTTTATGTTCTTAAATTAAGTTTTCCCGTGTTCATTCAATATATCAGCTATTATTATACCAACTGATATTTATAATACATTGTTATATTACGGTTAAAATTATTTTAAGTAAACAATATAGACTAAGGGTGTGTTCTTTAGTACTATGTCATTTAAATGCGTTATTATAGTTAAACGAGTAAATCGTTGAAGTGGATACCCTAGGTAATTCAAATGTCTTTCAATAAATTACATTTTAACAGATTATATGCTATTGTTACAATATTTTGACATGTAAACAGATTCATAATGCTCCTTTACGGCTTTACTTAGGTATGAATAAATAAATACATTTTTAAATATAAATAATTAAAATGGTCTAAAACACGCGTAAAATTATGTTATTTTCATATTGATTTATTTTAACTAGTTTAGGTATAAGAATTAAATTGAAAACAGCAAATGAGTAAATGCAATCAAAAAAGTTTTCATCCAACTTAATTATTTATTTTTAGTTCTTAAACTAGTTTTGCAGTTTCCTAAAAATTATACTAACTTACTTTTTTAAGAGAGAGAAACAACTTATTTTGATAATTAAATACTTTTAGTTGTAAATAGTTTAGATTTAGTACTCATTAGTCATTGAGTATAAAAATAATATCAATTTTAGAGGACTATGTTATTTTAGCTTATATTATTATTGTTATAATTTTTTTAAGCACCTGGCTATTAAAGTAAAATTTTATAAAATAAAATGAAATATAATAAAAAGTGGAAAGAAGTATGACTACCAGATAATATGACTTTCATTACTTTACATTTCACAAGTTACATTTTAGCCTCTCTTTAATTATTTAAAATATTGGAACACTAAACAGTTTTATGCTTTGCATGTATAATATGAGTTTCAAAAAAAAAAAGTAGTAAGTTTGTACCAGCTACTTCGCGATAAAATCAAATAATATATAGTTTGACTGGGAAAATATTATATTATAGACGAAAGTGGATGTTTACTGTCTAGACAACTATAATATAAAGAATAGATGTGATTCTTAATTTTCAAAAAAAATCATTTATAATAATAATAGCAGTCAATGCACAATCAGAAGCTACTTGTTGGATGAATTTTTTTTTTTTTGAAGACGGGACTCAGGATCTACACACTTCATGATGAATACTCGAATTTTCAAGACCACTGATTATAGTTTTTAAGATATCAAGCTCGTTTAAAAAAACTAACTAATATTATCTCTGACATGCGTTAACAATTATTTGATCCAGCTATCGACGTCTCACCATATTTCCTAAAACAATTTATCTACTGAGGGCTTAAACTTATATCCTGCATTGTGGCCAATACTAGCCAAAACCCACGTGAAGTCACAACCATCGCTATTCAAGCCCCTAGTTTGGAGAAACACGAAGTTTCCCCACACCTCTCTGTGCACTTTCTATATATTTGTTCACCGCAAAATTGTGTGATTTTCTATTCTAAGATATTGAGTCTGTGGCATATTTGTAAGCGCATTCCGTGGATATAGCCTTGTACCTACAATCCGCATAGTTGTGTGATGGTTCACAAAGGAACACGGGGAATCTTGAGAGAAAACTTGTAGACATGTTTCAACTCCATCAGTTTCATCATCACATAACATTTAAAAAAAAAACAATAAACTGTTATAACTTATAAAACATAATATTATATTTTTATATGTCTATACTCGTTTGCATTAAGGATTTATGATAAAGGAAACAAACAAATTATACAACCGATACTTAGGATTTGATTTTTTCACGAGGCAACGACTGAAAACGTTCCTCTACACTACATTATAATTTAATAATACTATGGTACTAAAAAAAAATATAATAGTATTCCATAAGACATGTTTTACATTAAATAAACATTAAATTTTACTTACTGTTTTTGAAATAAAAAAATTATAATTTGGATAATTTTATTTTATTCTGAGTACGTACGTAATATTATAAAAAGTGTATGAATAATTTTAGACTACGCGTAGGCCATGGTCATAATAAAGGAATATATAGTATAAGTTATAAAAAATTTAATAATTTCAAATCTTACATTAATTAATATTATACATTTATAAATTACGATTGTATTGTTAAATCTGTTGAGTTTTTATATGAATATAATATTCAGATAACATTATGATATCCATCCAATCATGACCATTATGCTTAACACTTATGAGCTACAATATAATTCAACTTTATAATTTATATTTTTGTTTGTTTTAGGTGAGTACCTACTCAATTAATAATCAAACGTAACAGTAAAGTTGAACAGGTAATATTCTAAAATATTGTTATCTATAATATAATAATATATATCAATATTATTTTAATGGTTAAATGGAGTTAGTTGCCGTTTTTTTTTTACAAATTACACTTAGCAGTTGAAGCATTTTAAATTCATTCAAATAAATTTGCTATTTAAAAACCTTGATTGGTAATAACGTTTTTCATTAAAAAAAAAAATAGACAAGTTTGGTATTTAAAAGCATTAATTTAATTCTTACATCCATTAATTTTGTTCAATACATTCGCTGACAAACTAGTGACAAATAAATGACATTTTTGTTATGTCAAACCTTGAAAGGTGTCTACTTTTTTTTTAACTAAAAATTTAACCAACGAATTTAAACTAATTCACAATATAATATTATATATAATTAGTAAATTCAATTTTTTCAGTTTTTCCGATATTCAAATATAATATTGTATTTTTGAATAATTTTGTTACATTTCGGCCATTTTAATAAATTTATTCGAGCGAATAGTAACGTTATTATTGCAAATCAAAAGTCATAAGCCTTCATTTTTCAAAGAAACTTTAAAATCCATAAGATCACTGTATATGGATCGCTAGAATGTAGCTTTATGGATAGAGTGACGGACGTTTATCCAGACAGTGTAAGAAATACGGTCAGGATAGAACGCAGGGACTTATTAATAGGATTAAACTAACAAGTTATGTGGCCGTAATTCTAAAATCGCTCCTATAAAAGCGTCACGTTTTCCACATTTTGACCCTCTATCAGCACGTTCCTTGCTTACTACGCATGTCAAATTACCCGTGGTGCATACAAAGTCTGTCAACTATAATATGTTTAATATGTGGCGGTCGCACATTTTTGGATTACAGCGTTTAAAATGATAATTTTTCGTACCCGTTTGTGCTGCAGCTGATATTATGTATCGCTTGTATTATAAATTAATAATTGAATAGGTAATAATAACATTATACCTGTGTTTGAGATTGACATATTTTGTATATCATTAATAGTACAGCTATGAAGACATTTATTTAGTCCAACGTTCAATTTGATTTAATTAAAATTACAACATATTATGATAAAGGTATCTTGGATAGTCTTCAATAGTATACAACAACACGAATACGTCGTCATAACCCAAATAATCAAAACCTAAGTACATCATATTATTACAGGCTCAGTCAAAAATCGGATTTTCGGAATATTTATGTTCACTATTTAAGACCATACTTTCAGATCAATATAGTTTTTGTTACCATTTTATAAGATGTGTGGAGAAGCAAATTTATTTTTCAAATTAGAATTAACCTTTTTTACTATAAATACTTAATCTGATAATTTTTTTTTTTTGTAAATGTTGCACATTTAAATAAATAATTAAACGATTAGTCTCTAAATTATTAAACTGTATGTAGGTACTAAGTACCTAGTAAGTATAATATCCTTTTACTGCTTTATAATGGTTTTAAATTAAATATTTAATATAATATGTAATATTTAGTCCATCAATAAACTTTAATACTTGTAACTAACTCAGAAACCATGGATAAAAATATTTAAAAAAATCACCTCCTCAAAAATTTACAATTTACAATAAAAAAAGGTGGTTGCCAAAATACAAAATAAGTTTGCATCCCCACATGACACTCTTTCATTTCAAAAGTATGGCGAAGAACTTAATTAGTTTTTATAAGCCAACTTAACAGTTCTAAAAACAATAATTTTAATAAATGTATTATTTAAGCAAAAATGGGAGGTGAGCACGCATGGCGAATCCTGTATATAATATGATCCACCGTAGGTACCACTATGCTACTATGGCCATTTATACGACTATATTACCTACCTATTAGCTGTTGTAGGTGGAATACGCATCGAACCGAAACCGAATGTTTGAGTACGGTCTAACTTTTTTCAGTGTAATATATGATGTAGGTATGTATAACGCTTGATGCAAGTAGTATTAATTTTGACAATATTAATTTTCTTAAACGTGTCGGTGCCGGTTTTTCCTAATATTCCGCAATTCTATAAAACTTGAAAATTATATTTCATATTTTAGTTGCTACAATTAAAATACTTTCCCACTAATCTAGTGCCTGATACATATTTAGGGGAGGACGGTTGAATACGGTGTATTATATCAACAGAAATGGCTTCACAGGAAAAACTCTTACACCTCATTAATATGTCAAATTCTTATAATTAATTTTTTTTTTTTGAAAGACAAGATATTTTTTTCAGATCGGATCAAATTTTTATTTTACTTTAAATAGTGCTAGACAAATACGTTTTAAAAATAACAGATATTGCAGTGCATTATTTGAATGCGTATATTATAGCTTCTATAGTTATAATTTTTAAAAACAGGCCATGATTTGAACAGAAAATTTTCACTTCTCTTCAATAAAAATAAAAATTGACGTAATCCAACTATTTTACAGGGCATGAGATTTGTTTATGTAGGACATGTTTTTGTACTAAAACTGCACCGGCTCCGACGCCCTTAAGGATGCATATTGGAAGAAAAACTATTATTTTAGTCTTTCTTTGACATCGCATAATACATTGTACAAACATTAATTGACTATATTTAACTACAACAGTTTAAATTTTATAATTAGAAATAAATGGCTAAAAAGTAATATCTTATCGTCTTGTTAATCACAAAGTTCATATATAATAAGTAATAATACTATAAATGTTGATTAATGTGTGTTAATAATAATAATACATTTAATTTCACATATAATACATTTCTGATTAATAGTTATGTAAATAATTTAACAAAAATAAAAAAGTTTATAAAATGAAATTATGTGCTTGTATATGGCTCTTTTTTTTATATGTAAAATCTCTTTCTCTGTATATCTGTCACTCCAAAGGTTAACTTTGAAATGATGGAACACACCACAAAATTATAATTTTATTACTTCTACACATTCACTAAAAAAAAGTGTTAAGGGTTAGTTTTTTTTAAGGTTTATGAGCCCAATAGAAAACTATAACTGTCAATTTTTTCAATATGATTATTTTTATAATTTAAAACTGTGTTTAAATAAATTGTATAAAAAAAACAAGACTAAAATAAAACGAGGAAATTACTTATAAACGGGTGATTAGTTTTCATTTTACAGAGTATAGCAATTTGTATTCAATATGAATACTTCTCAATCGTTTTTATTAAATATTTTTTTTTTACAATGACGCGTACATATATTAACTATATAATATGCGTTAATTTAAAATTTTATAGAATAAAAATATTATGAGTAAGATCTATTTAAGATATGCTAACTTTTGTCTATGTTTAATTTTCAAGTACTTGCTAATCGGACAAAAATAATTTAATTATAATACTAAATGTTTACGATGTAGACTGTAAAGGATTTTCAATATTATGAACTTATAAGTTGTAAAATATAATCCTCAATATATTCGATTAAAGGCTTATAATAATTTAAATTGCAATATATTAAATTGGAATTACAAATGCTACCCATAAATATATATGTGAAACAAAATAATAGGATGACAAAAATGATAACAAACAATTAGATATGTAGTGCGAATAAAGTACCATAATTACGATTTCTTTAAATATAAGTAATGCGATGGAAGTAGGATAATTAAATTGAAAAAGTTATTAGTACTTTGATTTTTTGTAAAATATTTAATATACTAATGGTTTTTTCCTTCGTTCAGCATGTTTAGTATTTAAATTTTGAACTTTTGTTGCATGCCCGTTATTATTACTATTTTTTTTTGAAATTGTTTATTTTAATAATTTATGTTAATTTTAAGAATTGTAAATGCCTAATTTAAAAGAGAAATTCTAATTATCATACCCGAACTGGTTAATCGTAGTGATGAAAATGTCTTAAAAACAACACTAAACCAATAATAAATGTAATACATTTAACTCTGATTATTTAAAATGGTGAAACAATGCTTATCGCACCACTTTTCAGTTTACGAAAAATAGATCAAAAAGCACTATTGATTTTAAAATATTTAGAAAAAATAAATACAATACAGTTTTGATCGAATTGGACACAATAGTATAAATAACGTGACCTTTAGAAAGTAACGTATACAAGTTTTAAGATACTTGGTTACGGAATTGAACTCCGGTTTTAAAGTTCTTACCGTCCAAGTGCTGTCAAGCCTTCATCATCTGTTGATACATATCATGTCTTATAATGTCCCTTTTTTATTTTTTTGACACATTTATACCTATATAAAATACAGATTGCAAATGTTTTCTTTTTCCAATAAAATCGGAGAAAGCGAAATAACAGTATCTATTTTATAAATTCAAATCCTTCGACAATGGACATAATATTTTAATGAATGAGATCAAAATAATTAAAAACCACAAACTACCTTCTATAATAATAACTTTTAAGGGTATAAGAAAGTTAATCGGAATTGCGGCTATAGAGGCAAATAATATGTATAGAATGCCAATATAAGTTCGGAAAGAATATTCGATAAAATATATGATTATATTGACTGAACTAATATTTGTATTAACACTTTTATTGGATTTCGAAATCAGAACGAGTTCGGATGATCGGATGACAGTTTGGATGACGTCCAATATTCGCGATGATTTCATAGCCGATGCGTTAATAATTCAAAACTGATTAATTCGTATTAAAGCGATGTTCAACCACCATATTTATAGGCTACACAGCGTTGTTGATCAACGGAATATGTTAGCACAGAGGTAGGGATGTATTATATACGATAATATATTATATTGAAATTAATAAAAGTCGTATTCCATATAATATTATAATATAATAATATTAATCTTGGTCATCGTACGGAACGTCTACATTTTTTTTTGAGTCCACAGGACGTACAGAGTGGCTGCCAGTGTAAAGATCTAAGCACCGACTCTTTCGTGTTGTGGGGGGGGGGGGGGTATAAATCCTGCGGGGTAATTCGCTCGGGGTACCTCTGCGTCTAGGGGCAAATAAAAAAAATGCACAGTTTAATCAACTGTCGCCGCAATATTAATGTGTCGCAATTTACAATCGGTAGTTACTGTAATTAATACCTGTTGTATACCTGCTGCACCCATATCGTGTGAACGTTTACGAGTCTCAGGTGCTCACTTACTACACAGTGACCGATTATTCGGGACAAAGGAACTAATCATCTGTTCGCGAGCGTGCGATTCAGATTAGCGCGTGTGGACGGTCACTCCGAATGGATCGCATTTTAGTCCTTTGTTCGTGATATAAATTTACGTCATTGTTGTGTTCTCCTTTTCATTGTGTCCAACTTTTCAACGCCGTTAGGTATGTATGGCGACGTGTTGTGCTCATTTGAAAATCATTACAATAATAATAATAATAACAATAATATAGTGTATATGTTTATCCCGTGGATATTTTAGTACGAATCGTCCATACTATAGGTCGACGAGTAGGTATTTTAATTATTACATGTTGCTAAAATTTCATATCATATTATTATAATGTGCGTTCGATAATTGTTGGTATTATCAAATTTATTTTTACAGAAAAGTATTGTAATTGGTAATAAATGAAGTCCAACATTTGAAATAAAATATTATTATTTATGTTTTATCTCAGAAATGAATTATTACGGTTGTCAAATGCCCAAAAGTTATTGTTTTGTATTTTTACATGATAGTTCGTGTTCAAAACTTTCAAAAATATATAGATGTACAAAAATGGTTAAAACATTTGAGAATTGTGCCTTGCTGTTTGATTATTTAAAATTCACAGAGAAGCGATTCCAGATGTTACCTAAATGTAGTTCTCAACCAAGATATAATTGAACAAAAATAGAGTATTATTATAATTTATGCAGATATTTAGTTACCGTAAATCTAATTTAAATTCCTACGTATCCTAAAGTAAGCATTAGATCAAACTTGTATGGAAATATAAATAAAGCTTTGTTTATATAAAATATAAACATAAAACTAAGCATTCAGCCATTATACATGGTATGCAAAAATATATTAACCTATACTGTCTCATATTATGTACTCTTTGAAAATTGTATTATTGTATTGATCCGAATATCATATTGGACTACTTTGCACTGTAATAATAATTAGGTAGGTATTTATTTTCAAACTTGATATTAAGAACTATAAACAGGTCCGATCTAGAATTTAACAATTAAATTGTATACTAAATATTATATTATATTAATCAAATCTGATTAAATGTTTGTTAGATATGAGTATACGACAAAGCAAAACGTAGTGAAAAAATTGATATTTTTGTTTGTATCTGATAAACAGAAAAACATTTTTCTAATATAACCTTAAAAATTAAATAAATTAGCCAAAGTTATTTTTAGGGACGAACATTTTAAACGAGCTTTTCATTTTCTTTCTAATATAATGTGGAAAAAGGAAAATATATAAACTAATCGAATTTCAATTGTATTTGTACACTATATTATATTGTGTAACATCTAATTCACTAAAGCGTAGCACAGCTTGGACCAAGCTGCTTGGTTGGTAAAAGTACCCAGAGATACACAACGAGTAACATTTGCACCATTTCACCAACACGGCAACACTGCAACGTGTAGGAAATCAAAAAATGTTTTTACCGAAATAATTTAAAATAACACGTTATTACCTTCCCACCCGCCTCGGTATTATATTAGTTGTAGATTTGAATAATAATATTATACTGTACTATTTTATTGATGCACTTATGAATAATCAATCTCATTTCCCTATTGAATGTGTGTATTATAATAATATACCTAATGTCAGTCGGGCACATTTTGTACGCATAAAGAATAGTGCGTTCTGCGCATGACAATTATTACGATTCGACACAAATGTAGGGTAAAATAAATAATAGTTTTTAATCGTATTCGCGTGTACTGTACATATTCACAACAATAACTGCAGATTTATTGATACAGTACCTACCGTACGTGTTTACTATTGTGATCGAAATCATTACAACTGTTGAGTCTAAAATAAATTTGTCACCCACCGATTACCTGCGTACGTGTAGGTACCTGATTTGAATAATATACTATTAATAATTTTTGCGGTGACATATTATTATGATTGTTCTTGTGAACGACTGTCCCGACGGGTAGCGTTATATAAAAGTACACCGATGATTAATCCCATATTCGGGTAATAATATTTTCATATTTATTTTTAAATTCACACCGATGCATGTCCAAAATATGTGAGATATTGGATAGGTTATATTAATAACAGTTATATAATATAATTAAATGTAGAGTGCAAGTATATGTATAAAATAAAATGTTACATAAAAAGAAATTTAATTATATTAATTATAATTAATTGAAACTAAAAAAGAAATAGAAATAGAAAAGATACAATTTATTTAAATTACCAAATGTGGTTAGCGAGAGCAGATACTATATTATTATTTATTATAATATAAACATTATAAACAATTTTTATTAGAAAACTAAAGTACCCTATTGATTTATATAATAATTTATTTGAATAGTTTGTTATTAAAAGGTTGATTATTTCAAGAAGTCATTAAAATATGAACAGGGTTTTGTATTAACGTGTATTATAATATAATAACATGTATTTTTGTGTAAAATGACGAACATAAAATAAATTACTAAAAATATTATAGTTATCCTACTTAGTAAAAACGAGTCGCCAATCTCGTTATTTGGTAGTTTGAAAAGTAACGTTGTGTAAAACATAATATCTTTACATATTTTTTAATATTATTTTAAATTTAAAATCACTAAAATTATCTTCGTAACCACAACGGAAAGCTCTTATATTATTAGGTTTAGTGAATGTTATTAATAATACATTCGTTCAGTTCGTTCAATCCACCAGTATTGTAAATAATCGTAGACACACATACTTGAACATGAACCATTTCTCGCACGATATCAATATCTTATATTAATATGACACATATTTTGTTTTGTTCCACTTATTATTTTTTCTTTTCTTGGAATTTCGAAATCTTTAATATGTATTCAGTATTGTATTCCAATATTCGTGTGCGCACACTTGAAATAATACATATATTTTGTTTCTTTAATATTATTTTATATCACATCGGTGACAAACCGTATTTCAGATTTGAAATGTCTGTCGATACGTTGAAAATAAAATTTAATATTTATTCTTCAGAAAATACATAATTCGTTTCTTTATCTGCAGATTTAAACTAAGATACTAACGTACTAAATACCTAATGCTAATATACAAAATATGCTAATGCTAATATTAATATTATTAATTATGGTAATATAATTTTAAGCATAAATGTTTCAATATATTTTTTTGATTTTAATGCTATTTATAACTTAGGTTTAATTATAATATTACGTTTGTTATATTTATGCACTTAAAGAATAATTATATGTTTATATTGTTGTAAAACAGTTGACCTATGCATAAAAAAAGTGTGAGTTTTATGATCAGACCTAAGGAGATGTCAGCACAATATTACATTTTTTTTGTTTCTTCTCAGACGGTATAAAATCTTTTTTTTAATATTATGGAGTAGTCTTAGAGTAAAATAACATATGACAAAAATTATAGTTATGATATTTTTGAGGATTCGACAAAATATTGGTTCATTATATGGTATATTGTATTAGGTACCTATTATTTTACTTTAAAAATAAAAACAAGTTTGTTACATTTATATGGATATTAAATTGTTTTAAGATAATATTTAGACAAATCAATACGTCAAAGGAACTCTCAAAAATATTATTATAATAATTTTTGTAATGACTGAATTTACTCTAAAATGACTTGAAAAAAAAAGATTTGTGAATGGGTCTTGTCTATGTTTGCATGGGTCAGAGACAGAAAATAAACGGTCCGCTTAACTTAACGTCGCCTTGATATTATGTTTGTGAAAATATCTTAAATTCGTTGCAGACTTAAATACGTTTATACTTTTATGTTAAATAGTATAATATATTATAAGTAAGGTAGATCGCTGCATTAATATGCGTACATTGAGAATATTACATGGAGTATTTTTTTATACTTGCACAAAAGGTAGATTTACGGTCGAATCTTGGATTATAAAAAAATTACCTACCTACTCAATGAAGATTATTTTATTGCATTATGTTAGCGGCATAAGTCTTGTGGTATTTTATTTTATTCAATACAATAAAATATTAATTGCGCAGAGTATACCTACCATATACATATATGTATATTACTTAAAAATTAAAATACATATTATAGTGTAATAAATAAATTATACTGATTCCACAGAAAACACTTGTTATTAATGCTGATGTTAAATAAGTATTTAATTTTATAACTTTGTTGGTATAATCGGATTTCAGCAGGAATGTTATTATTGTGTGTCTAATTGTTTGGCTACCTATATGGTTTAAACACTACACTGGTTTTACGTAATGCAATATTGTTTATTTACAGCGTATTTCACTGATGTGCAGATGTATGCACTGATATAAAATTATATAATATCGCTATTTGTTTCAGAACGATACCACGATGATATTTTTAAGTAGCAGCGTTTGATGTTATTTAATTAATTAAATAAGTACGCAATAGATAATATTAATAATAATTTTTTATTGTATTAAACGCACTCAGACAAAATATTATATAAAAGCTTTGAAATTGAATTAAAAATATACACAAATTCGATTCTGATATATTATGTTGTAAGTAGCACAATGTATTTAGCTGATAATGATTGTGTTTGTAAATATGAATGGGAAAAAAACGAAGCATTAATTTCCATTGGGAATATTCAGTTATGCAAGTTTTCTGCAGAGTACTGCAAAAGGGTTTATGACTTAGGAGTACGTATGTGGATGGGAATGGTCGATGACAATCCTGTCGAGCAGACGTAGTTATTAAACGTAACAATAATATAATATTATATATTCGATTAAATGTTCAAAATACGTATAATGTGGGTGAGTGCTTTTTGGTGGGAAGTAAAGTTCACTCGAAATATACATACTGTGCCTTCCACCTAGTGGTCAAACCGTGTACAAAATATAATGATGAAACATTCGGTAGATGGCGTGTTACTTATAAACGGTAGATGGTGTAGGCAACTTTGGAGAACGATAGTTTTTTGAAATATTTCATATCATTTCAATATTATAATACTTCACAATCTGTTACAAAATATTCAACACTAATATTAAATGAATAAATAATTTAAATAATAATATATTTCATAATCCTAAACATAATTATACGTTGAATACAATATTATATTATTATAATATGAATATCTTTTCAGTACCTATATGGCTATATGTATAATATATATAATTCAAACTTGCAATGTGTTCAAAAAATATAATTAAAATTATAAATTTTAGATCAAACAAAACAAATAATTTATTTTGTTTTTCAATATTATATTTTATAAGTAGGTACCTACTGTATACTAAGTATAAAATACTTACCAGTAACTCTGTCTTTATAATTCGTTGTGGTGTTTAGTGGTTATCAATATAAGGGTTAAAAATCCTATCTATAATAATATAACCTAATATTAATTTGCATAAATTATTATTGTAACTTACTATTGCTGTATTAAATTATAAGTAGCATGTCCGTCAAGTTGGCACCGGCACTTTCTCCAAACAACTCAAAATTGGTATCAAAATGTTGCTACGAATTTGCTACATTTTGCTACGTTGTTCTTGGTATTTGCTACTCCCTGGTTTTTCCAGGGCCATATTCACGTGGGCTCCCCACTTTCCCACTTTGTGCAAATTTTTTCGGACAAATTGTAAACAATTGTAAATTAATTGTAGATAATTTGTAATCCAATCCCTAATTTGTAATTCATCTGGGAGCTCAGGAATATTATAATATATTATTAAATATTTTAAACTGTTACTGGGTGTGGCAGAGCCGACTGACGAGTTTAATAAGCTCATTAGCCCGAGATAAGATAAGAGCAGGCCTTAATTAGTGGTATATTTTGAACTGTACGGTAATGCCATTTTTAGTCGTATTCATGGTCTGGACAGGTGTACATCGTGGTTTCGTCGTGCGTGCGTATTACGAAAATAATCATTCTGTGATCGCTTCAGAGATCGTCTACAACAATGTATTGATGCTAACAGCCGCCATCTTGGAGATATAATTTTCAAACAATAATTTTTAAAAATGGGATTAAACACTTATTTTAATAAAAAAATTTTTTCTCTAAGTTTTACTGTTAGTTTTTTATAGCCCTTCAAAACTCGTCAGTCGGCGTAAACAACATATTACAATTTTCTAGCAAATTCTAAAAATAGTGTAGCAAAATGTAGCAAATTCGTAGCAAAATGTTGATACCAATTTTGAGTTGTTTGGAGAAAGTGCCGGTGCCAACTTGACGGACATATAAGTAGCTGTAATATTTCTTAATTACAACGATTGTATTACAATGTTATTATATTATCTTTGATAACGCGATATTAGGTAATCAAGAAATCTAACATGCTCAAATAATGTGTGTTTCTTAACTTTTGTTATATTAGTCATGTTGTATACGCAAACTTCTAGTACAACTTCTGGATATAAGGCGTTAGCAAAACTTCTGGATAGAAATAGTGCTCCTAAAATGTAATGTCACAACTTTTTACATATTGTATTTTACCTAGATGGTAGGTCGGTTACTTGAAGAACTTTGTTTTAAATCGCGTTACATTTAATTTAGTTTGTTTATATGTTGTGTAAAACTATCGAAAAACTGCTAAAAAGTAGATAAACTTAAAGCTAAATTATAATGATAACCTATAATATACATTATTGTGCCTAGTCCACAACTAACAATCCAAGAGCACTAATAGAATTAATTGTTCTAGTTTTAAGGGTATTATAATAATTTAATCATCATGTACCTAATCGGATAATTAAAATAATAGACGTGAAAAAAATAACTAAAAATTCATCCATTTTTTTGGATTAAATATTGAATTTTGAATATAATATTATATTGAATTATACTAAGATGTTTTTGTTATACATAATTTTTTTTTTCATATTCCAAAAACACTTTTTCAACACTAAGACAAGTTTAATAATAATATTTGACATTTTATCTATATATGAAATCGGTTTTTTTCATAATAAATCGTCTCTAACTTTCAAATTTTAAACTAATGCATTATATTTTAATCACTGCAGCTCCATGTAGTCAGTGCTGACATTTTTGTATCAAGACGAGTGGTGTCCAAACCTCCATAATATGCAGTTTTGTTTTTCTGTACTTGAAATGTATTATTGCAGGTGTTTGTGTGATAATAATATTATAGAAAACATTTTTTTATTATGATAAAATAATTTAAAAAATGAATACTCAACAATAAATCATTTTACTCAATTTATCCTTTCTACTCGATGTAGAATAATATTGTCAAAATAATATATTTTGTATCACTAGATGTCGCTAGTATAATACTATATTTTATTTATTGTCAATATTAAATTTTTAACTTGATAAAATTCAGTAGTGACTACATCAAGTAATTTATTATTTACACTATTTATTCACAAAAGCAAACTGACTCATCAAACATATACATTTTAATACACCAAATACGGTATTTAATATACATAAATTTCTAAATACTTAATACTTTGATTCATCGGGCCAATATAATAAGTTATACAATTATAATTTGATTAATAAAATTAAAATACACATAGGTAATACAAACAAATAAAAAATAAAACAGAATAAAATAATAGATAATTTATAATTTATAATTTATAATAAATTCTGAAAAAAGAATTTGAAAGTTTGAGTTTATTCGTAATGTATTTGCTGTTGGAAATTCACACTTGGTTTTGGCTACTATAATATAAACATAAAAGTGATAGATAATATGGCAATTTTCGTTTTAAGTTGATCTAAAAAAGGACGGACTTTATGAGAAACGTGTAAAAAAACTGTTTTAATAATACAGTTTTGGTTTGTAAATAATTTTTCGCTGGATCCACTGTTGGCCCTGAAATCTTAATAAATATTATCTATAGAGATAGCCGAAATGCATATCGAATTGTTGATATATTTCATGCATTGAAACAATTTGAAATGTTGACGTAAAATAGTGTAAGGTTTAATGGACGAAAATAAATATTTAAATACATATTATAGATTATTTATATAATTGTAAATACTACTTGACATCAAAATATTTTATATCACTATGTGTCGAATTGGGATATAAAGTCGACGAAGTGTTTTCAAGTTGATATAAAAGTGTCTTTAATAATTTAAATTAACCAACAAAAACTCAAGGCTATTAGTTCTGCAGAATATTATATTGATATTTATTATACAATAAAAATAACACATATTATTGTTGATAAAATAATAAATGCATTAAAAATTCATTGTTTTGATAAAATTGTGTTTTATTTTTGTAGGTGAGTTCACTATGGTTATGCAGTCATAATATTATAATAGCTAAAGAATCAATTAAGATAACGTATGGTAAGATATATCAATAATTAATCAATCTGTCTAGAAAAAGTCAATTTTGAATACATTTATTATGTTCCTAATTCATAAGGTATTTTAATATTAAATCTTCTTTAGTTCGAACAGAAAAATATAAAACATTTTTCATATTGAAATATATCATTGAAAATAATATCTAGCTCATATTCCGCCGGATTCATTGTATTAAGTAGTTAAAATAATAATATACTTGTGCACACATATTATGATCATTATTAAAATAGATATTATTCTTTTAAACAAACAAGTACAATTTGAAAACCAATAAGGCCTAGACTTTGTAAAATTAATAGGGAAATAAAATGTAATCCGATTTACATTTTTTTAATATTCCGTATGCGTGCTTTATGATTTGTCATAATAGTTATTGCTTGCTTCTTGTATACCTATTTCTTTGTAACGTTAAATATTACTATCCAAAATGTTAATCTCGTAATTGAACACTTGTATGGGCGTTGCTCGGATACGAATGCATTGCTAGCTAAACACGAACAAATATATTGGGAACGTAAATTGAATCGCATATACTTTGATGTTTGTATATAATATGTATAGAGTATAATATAAAAAAAAACAGAGCGATTCAACCATGGCTTGGTTTTCAATTCACCCAATTTTTTCATTTGATAATGTATTTGTTCAAATTCTGATATTTTTTAACCATATTAATAAAACACAATGTTTTCAAATACTTAGATTTTTTATCCCATTTAAGGAACGCCATTTGGCGAATTCAACTTTTTTTTCTGAAAATTCTTAAGCAAGTTCTTGGAAAATATTAAATGTGTCTAAATCAAAATTCGTGTTTGTAGAAAAATGTTAGTAACCTAACCGCCATAATATCTTCCAAATCTATTTTATAATTATTAAAATTATTTATCATCCTTAGTACACTGAGTAAAATATATGAAAGACTACTGTTCAAATTTTGATTTAGATACATTGAAAGCCCTGTGCTTAACAGTTTTCATTTGAAAATAATAACTTGGCACTTCTGACCACAGAACACTCATTAAATTGTATAAAAATCTAATAATTTGAAAATACTTGGAAATTCCACATTTCAGAATTTGAATAAATACATTTTTTAAATGAAAAATTGTTATGATTGTGCTTCGTGAATCATCCTGTATATATTATGTGTATTTTCGAGTGAGCCTCTTTGAAGTAGATGTTGCAAGACTGAGGTATTGTTATATGTATAATATGATGTAGGTATGTCCTATTAAGTAATTTTACAAGTATGTTCCCTTCAGTGAGAATATAACGAACATTTATTATATAGGTAATGTAAAATTAATTTAAAATATTCAATTAGTTGGCATAGTATCAGTTTAAAAAAATTATACTCAAACATATTTTATCCAGTAAACAACCATCAATTGTAAAACAAATTTTGAACTACTTTGGATTCCTATAAAATATTATAAAACGCAGTCTTGATACGCGTTTTATCTTTTTAAAGACTTTTTGTCCTTTATAGTATAATATATATTATTATACGTCGAGCTTAAAGTCCCTCCTAGAGCGAGCGCATATTGAAATATGAACTTAACCGTTCAACATATATATTTGACGTGTATAATATATCTAACGTTTCAGATATTATTATTATTATCGTTATTATTAAACTTCCTCTATATGAAATAGAGAGACATATTATTTGGCGTACAGACAGATACATAAAAATATACTTCCCGGTTAGGTTACCCGGTACCTTGTCACTGAAAAAGACCCCTGGTGAGATCTACGTCCAAAGGCCATATGTGGTCTCCACTTCAAACACAGAACATTTATGTTTAATTCTCTACACCGTTTGTGCAAATACCACGAGGATTAATTAAATACATTAATTTACCACTTCTTAATCGCTTTACCTTTCTGTTTCTCTCTTTAACTCAATTATAAGTAACCAGCACCACTTTACATATTAACAATGAACATATGCATACTTGGTCATCTTTTAGATAGGTATTAAACCTTTTGACGTACATGCTTCATTCTTTGTATTCAATTTATTTAATTAATACATAATTAGTATTCAAACAAGTCTATACAAATAATAATACATTTTAAGAGAGTTTTTACCGAGATTAAAATTCATAAAACGCAAACTTCATATTATATATATTATACGCTTTGAAATCATTATTGTGGGTGGTACACCATACACGCAATTTAAAGGCAATTTGTACATTGACGTCGCTACCATGAAAATGTAATTTTTTTTTTTTGAAACGTATCTTTACCTTCTATTTGTTATTTTATTAGCATTTATAGCTTATAATTTGTACTATATTAAAACATAACATGACATATATTTTATTACATTGCAGATGTCATATATTAAATAAATATGTACATTCATGTACGTATTTGTGGTATAGAGTAATGTATGTATTATCATGTAATGCAAATTGTTAAAATAAAACATACACACATAATATTATTTATAAAAAAAAGTATATACTCTGACGTATGTTATTCCATACTATAAAATATAATAATATAATTTAATTTAATATGTAATTTCGTACCTAAATGTATAATAATACATGACATAAACTATAACATTTTAATATTATTTGATCAATATTAATTTTCAACAACACACGGACGAACTAGTTTTGCCTATTCATATTGCCGTTGATTTTTCGAATAGTCATTATTAATCTAGCTTTTGAACAATCATAGTTAATAACTTAATAAAACTCACTTATACAAATTATCCGTTATTTAGACTAGCTATTGTTTTGTTGAAAAATATGGGTAAAAAAGTATAATAATTAATAAGGTACTTAGGGAATACCCTAAAGTTGAATTACCAACATTTGACATTGTAATAAATATAATATACACCTGACTATTATAATTATATTCATTCAGTATGTATTTGTAACTATATTCAATACTTGAATATAGTCTGACCTCTGTTCAGTTGGCTCATATTTGACCAATACCTAATAATAATGTGTTTTATGTCAAGAGTATATATTATATTGCTATTGAATCGTATAGATACATAATTTTCACACTACTATTAATATATTGTATGGGTTATTTATTGTACAGAATATAAATAATATTGCTTTGCATTAAGAATTTATTAATTTATCTTAAATGACTTAATATTATTATGTCGTCCGTCTTTATTCATATATACAATTTAAAAAAAAATTGAGTTTGTCTTTACATATTATTTATAAATAAATGGGTAATTTATTGATCATTTGTACCCTTAAAGGCTTTAATTTGTATTTATTTTTATTTTCATTTACTTTATAAGAATTTGAATAACACCAGATAAATTACAAGTATTATATAAAGAAACTATTAAAAAAAATATGATAAGAGTTAATTTACGATAATTTTTGGTTTTATCATCATATACAAGCCACTGCTTGGTTATTGAACCGTTGAAATAATAATAATAGTCGTAACTTTATTTTTTTTTATCTACCTTTTTGTAATTATTGTAATTAATTTAATTTTACATACATGTTAAATTTTAGAACCTCACATTTTATACATCTAATCTACTTTCCAATTAATAATATACCAATTTATTGATTAGGGAGGATTTTGTTTAGTTCTATTTACACTGTACAATTAATATTAGATTGTAATTATGCTAATATTATAGACGTAATTTATGAAATCAGTTTTGTTGCCAAAATTTAAATAGCAAATAATTATTATACTCTTTATAAATTTATTCTTAATGCATTATTCGAGTGCCAAATAGAGATTATTAGTTATTTTGATACCAATGACCAGTCTAAAAGTTACATAGTATATGAGTAACATACAAAAGATCAGGCGGTCGTTAAGACCAATTTCCAAAAGACAGTGACAAATACAAGTATTAATTAATTTGAACAGTTTCCCAGCTTGTTGAAATAATCTGAATAGGAATCCCACTTCTGATGCTTTGAAGTTCATTTGTGATTTTATGTTTAAAATTAGGTAAATTACAGTAGTTGGCACAAAAGCAATAGGTTTATTAATTAACTCAATTTCGGACTTTCACATAGTGAACTTACTGTTGTATATGCAATCAGTTTCCTCGCGTACTTTTTTTGCGATCAATATTTCTATAAATGCATGTATACAATTTAATAATTCAGTTGTGTTGTATAGAAACATGAATAATTAAGCCATATTATTAGCTATATAATTATTCAATTTTATAATCATAGTATTAAAGTTATATTGGTTAAAATAGTTTTGTAGTATCAGAACTTATAACGTATTGATTTATAATTTTAATTTCGTTTGCTTTTGTACTTAATATTTACGATATATTTATTTAATTTTGACTAGGTATTAAATTCTAAAATTAAATTATGTAAACTATTTATTATGATAATAATAAGTTTACAGAAAATAATAATTACAGTGAATAATTTATAGCCGATACAACATGTAATATATCCTAAAAAAATGCCACATTAATATTTTTCTGAAAAATAAATGTTCTAAAATATTATAACTTGTATTAATTTATGTTTAATTTTATTTGATATAAGATAAAAATAATATTATACTTCTACTATGACAATATTATCTTTTCTATTTATTTTAATTTCGAGTTAAGTTAAAAAAAAAGTTAAAGATTTATATAGGTTGTTGAATAATTGTAGCATTTCCATCTGGTTTTTTTGAATCCATTCAAAGAACTCTTGAAAAAAAACTCAATTTATTATTTTTTTATTTTTTTTATCATAAAATAATACCTTTATGTTTATATAACAACAATAATAATATTCCGAAATATTTATAAATATGTAATATGTGCATTGTTTATTTAAATAATATGTAGTCACTGTATATTTTGTATTTTAAAAAATGTAAGATTTGGCATGACTCGAATTTCTAGTGATTATATTTTATTAGTGTCACGAACAATACTGCATTTATGTGCTAAAGTATCGTATTAAGTATTAAAATACCTTTTTTATGAACTGATAACTAATACAATGGAATAAACACAAGTTTTCAACATTTATTTTAATTTAATAAATATTTAAGATTATTTGAGGTACATAATATAACATAATATATTATATACATATATTTACCGGATTTTGGACATACGTAAAACTACCTTAACACGGAACTTGTCAAACTGTCAAAAAAAGAACGATCAATAACCTTTGCGGGTACATCGATCAAGTCCTGTCCGTTTTCTTGACCGTAAGGCACTCGTTTAAACGTTTAATTTTTATTTCCATCATGTTTCTGCAGTTATTCGAAATAATAATATTTGAAATCATACCATAAACCTTCATCAAAAATAATTGTCTGGGTTTAGTTTTTGACTTAGTTGTTAGACGCAAAAGCATATTATAATAACGATGAACATGTATTTGATTTGCAATTGAAATCAATTTGAGATCTAATATTATTTTGATTTACATACTCAATCTGATTGCAATTTACTCGTCAATATATTATTTTATAGTTATTGTTTTAAATTAGTTTAAAATATTATCATAATATTATATTACTACATATTTTAACGATGTCAAATTATAATAATTTAATAAATTAACAACACCCTTAAAATGTTAAAAATACATATTGATGTTCATAATACGCATAAAATATATATACAAAATAAAATACACCTCATATGAATGTTTTATTTGCATCTTTTTGTAAAAATATAATCGAAGATTTCTAATTTCTTAATATTATAATTATTTGTATAATTAAGTAGCTAAATTGCCTATCCAGGACGCCGTGTTACCGGAACGATGTTATAGAAATGTCTTGAGTATATTAAGTTGTTGCCATGGACGGTTTTGTTTTACAAAATAATAATTTATGTATAGACTGAATTTCCTTCAACGTATTTACGTAAGGATACAATAATACTAATCAAACTCACTACCATATAATAATTTAAAGAAACTTATATATTTTAAAATTCTTACAACGTAATATTATCAACACCATAACAGCTTATTGATTTAATAGTTAATATTATCTAGTACCGAAATTTATAAGAAAACCTATACAATGGATTGCTGTAGAATCTTAATACATACGATAATGATACATACGTATTGTATTATTTTCCATATAATAATCATATGATTATCCCCTTTATCACATATTAATAGCCAGTTTTTCAAATATCAAATAATGTTATAAATCCACCTTGTATTATTAGCCATCCTGCCCGAAGGTAAATTATTTGAATTCACGTCAAAAAATGATCTATTATCATTTTGACAATATAATACCGATATTAATGTATTTACCTAGTGTATTTATTAAATGTATGATGTTAAGAAATTAGAAAAAATGGTTATTTAGTATAATTTTATTGTGTATAATATATATAATTTTTGTACAATTCAATTATTATTAGTTATCATGATACTATTTTATACATCAATAACATATTTATGTTATAATATTTAAAGTACTATATCACATTAATTATGTTGAAAAAATGTACTTATATTTTCATAATATACTGTTATTTGAATTAATATTGTACTTTACGATGAATTTTAAAAATATAAACAATGATAAATTGTATGTCCCATAAACATTTTTATGAATTATTGATTTTTTTTTAATTAGAGTTTGTATTTAATTTTTTAAATTACTAAAGATGACTTAGACAAAGGATTTATACATGACAGCTTTGGTTGAATATATTTATTATATCAATAAAGTTCTTTAAATACAACTGATTATTTTATTATTTTAAATTATTTATCTAAAACAAAAAGAAAGATAATACAATAAAAAACATTAAAATTAAGTTTCTTTACAGTCATTATCAAAAATCGTGGAAAAAATATCACTGAAATTGGATATTACCAAAACGTCAAAACTCAAACGATTCGAATATACGATAAAAACCCTTAAACATTTTACGAGGTACCTCACAAGTCGTACTTGTATAGAAATTAAAAAAAAAAAAACAAATACAATAGTTCGAGTTTTCATAGACTAGTTGAGTACTGATTTTAACCAAATTGAATTAAAAGGAAAAAATTATGATTTTTTTTATTACGATTTAAGATATTATTATGTTATAATTAAAAATATTTATCGTAGCTGAGTATTGCAAGTTATTTCCAATACGTACGTATATTATTATTTTCTGTGCTCAATTTAATTTATATACCGAACCCGGTAAACACCGTTAATCAAAATTCATAATATTGAATAATTATATTATGACGTTCATCATTATTGATCAATAATACATTATAATATAATATTATATTATACGCGATGTTCACTTGTCAAAGATTAATTCAACATACCGCTGTATTACTATTTCCTTGGAAAGAGATACCGTCTCCGCTGGAAATCTTTTTTCACATGAAAAGATCTATCGTTGAATTCAAATTTAATACTATATACAATATTATTATTACATAATATAACATTACAATGGCCGTTCTCAATGATGAAGTATACTATTGAAACCTACAACTGTATTCGTATTATTATTATCATACAGTGAAGAATATACTTTTTCGGTTTTTCGTTTACCCCCGCATATCATTATAGAAGAGGTGACTTACCTATATTTATTCGGGTTTTTTTTATTTATATATTTTGTCGGCCGCGAACAAACGTACGGCGCTTGACTGGCGTACCACTACACGGCCGGGTGCCAAGTGCAAGTCGTGGTTGGGTGGAGGAGGGTTGTAGGGGTTTGGATATTAGCAGTGGCGGTGAGGAAAAGTGTATAGGCCGCAACAGTTGGCCGAAATACGATCGGTGCGCATGCGCCGCAGGAGTCGATGGACGCGCAGATTTCCACGGTGATATATTATTATTATTATAGATGTATAGGTAACACATTATATATTTTATATTTATTTTAAACATATGCTTACACATATAATATTTGACCGGGTGATCCGTTTAACGTAACATACTCATTTTTCAAAAACTGTTAACGTTTTTGAAAATATATATTTCACCATTACATATATAATTTTATCGTTATAATTTTTAATATTTTTAACGACAATACATACAACATCCAAAATTTAATTTTTATAGATCGAAATACTATACAAATAATATTTTGCTAAGGAATATGAAATTAAATAATATATTTAATGACATATTATGTAACAAGTGGTCATTCAAAAGAGTAAAAATATTTTTTTCTTCAATAGTAATACAGCCGTGATTGCGGTAGCGATTTAAAATTATGTAAAAGAAATATTTAAAAAAAAATAGTGTTATGTATTGTATATCATGTATTTATGTACAAGTATATATTATATTTTATGGTCTGTATACGGTAAATAATATTCTTTATATTATAATTATATTATTTTCTCTATCTCTCTCTCTCTCTCTCTTTCTTTTATTTTTTTTTTTGTTTTGTTGTTGTTGAGGCGCGCTCGGAGGCCACGTCTGCCGTGTGCGTCGCCGCTACCGCCGCTGCACAGTCGGCCGCGCCGCGTAACAACAGGTAACTCGCCCGTCGCCGCCGCGCCGCCCGAAACGTCCGTTGTCGTACAACACCACTCGTCGTGTGCCGTCGTGTTATCGCCGCGGTCGCCGCCGTCGTGTCGTAGTCGTAGTCGTCGTCGTCGCGCCGCAGCCGTAATTTGGACTCCGGTGACACACGTCCTCTCATCACGATATCCGTCTCTGTACGTTTCCGTTTTTCTCTCTCTATCAGTCCATCTATCCATCTGTCACCGACGCACACCGGTACTCTACACAAGTATTTACCAGTTATTTCAAAAAAAAAATTTCAAATTTCGATTTTTCAAAATCGCATAGAATCAAAATCACTCAACGCGAAAACGTCTGTCGTTTTTGTATAATATATTATACATGCCGTGATATTACTATAGTATGTATGTATGTATTTTTATTTTGTGCAAATATTGTATAGTCGCCGTTCGTCAAAACCTCGTCGAATCCGATCCCCACGCCGTAGTTTTCACATGTCTAACGAATTTTCTTCCTATATATTTATAATATTCATTTAATTCGAAGCAGCGCTTGTTCGAAAATAACGATGATCATCCGTTACCGAATCGAACACACTTTAATCAGGTCAATAGATGAGTGTAAATGAATTGGCGTACACTGTACACATATACGCTGTCGGTCAAATAGCCCGTTTGGCACGCCGTGAAAAAGGTTAATTCTTATTGTAAATAATTACTATCGTCGATCCTCATTTGATTAATTTATATCAATAGGTTAAATTCGATTAGGAAACTATTTGAAAATCTACTAATTTTAAGTTACAAGGTATTTATATCTATACCCACCCAAAATAGTTCGTCCGATTAATTTCTTTATAAATAAAAAATTTAGCATCGCATAAAATAAAATATGGAATCAAAATGTGGTATTTTGTCTATAGCCTTTTCGTATACTCAAGTACTTCATTACTTACTCCATCATTAAAACTAAAATGTAACTAAATTAAATTATTTTATTCACTATAGTACTATACCTATTATTGATCCTTAAAAGAGTTGTTATAATTAATTAAGTACATAAAAATATGTTGTAATTTTATGTTTACATTGTCTTTCAATCAAATTGTTATTTAAGTCTATGGTATATTAAAATATAATGTACTTAATATCTTAAATATAAAATATTTAAATTAATATAAAACAATCTATTATGTACCCTTTTATTCGTACGTTTTATTTCGGCAAAAAAAGACGACAATGGTATTTTAAAGTAAATAGATATATGTTAATATTTTTATAAAATTAAGTAAGTATTTGTTTAGTATGATATTTAAGGAATAAACCATTATTGTAGTAAGTTATAGACTATGCTGTATGCATATTCAGTTATGTACAAATAAAATATGAACTACTGTTTTAAAATGCGAATTACATAACATTTTTCTTCTATAACTTTAATTTATAGGTCTTTACTAATATCAAAATGTTAAGAAACCATTGTTTAATCAGAAATAACAATTGATTACAATTATTTAAAGTATATGGTTATATATTCATAATAATAATATATACATGTTAAGTGTAGTACTTCGACTTTAAAACTTATATTTTCTCAATAATGGTTTTTTAAAATAAAAAAAAACACTATAAATTCAGAGCATATTGTACGTTGTAAGACCTGTAAGAGTCTTCCCACATACTAAATGACGCACTTAAATCTTTATTTAAACTCCTTTCATTATCATAGCTTTATGTGAAATTATGTAAAATTAAAATCTATATAACATTATGTTTACTCCGAAGAATAAAAATGTAAACATTTTAAACGACTCTGATTATTTTATTCCAATGTATAAACGTTTATTCGTCCATAATAAGATTCTGAAATTCGGATGTTATATTTTGTAAAACCGTATTTTAAAAACCATTGTGAATAAAAAAACTAAATTGAATTTGTCAACTATGAGTTTTTTAAAGCACTAGGTTGTTATACGATGTATGTCCCTGTTCGTTTATTTGATTTTTAACGTTTCTCCAATCGTATTTATTATTTGGTTGACTGTCAGTTTTTGTATAAAAGAAAGCATTGTATGTTGACCAAATTCAATTCAATGTTGATTATAAATATTTTCTGGTAGGATAAAACTACCAAACATTGTAAGCAGCGTATTTTCTTAAATTTCCTTTCGTTGAGGGTTTTATAATTTGATTTTAGATTAAAATAAACATTCAAGAAAAACTGAATTGAGAAATTATTATTATGTTTTACTTTTTTACATTCGATGTATCCTTATACAATTTTAATGCCTAGAGTCATATTATTTTTTAAAGTATTGCATTACTGTATTGGCTATTGGCTATAATGTCTTTATAATATTTGCGTATGGCGATGAATTTAAAAATTAATTTATATCAATACATTATTAGTGCAGTTAACAATTTCAACAATAATTTGACATTTTAACTAACGAAAGTGAATTTGCATATCTTCTGTATTTTGTTTTAAATAAAATGTCAAGAAAATAATCTTTTGATGACAAGCTTACAGTTACTATAAATATAACATACAAATTAAAAATACAAATACAGTTCAACAAATAGTTTGAAATATGTTTAAAATCATAGTTACCTATTATGCAAGTTTAAAAGTCCGTGATAGGATAACTTTTACTTCGCAGTTTACACAGAGTGGTTTTTTCTTATTACTTTATTTTAATTGCATTAGCATAAAATTATGCAAATAACTTTTTATAAATAATACTAGTGACGTAAAATATGCAAAGTTTGCATTTAAACTATAATGAAGCATAAAGTAATGACTTTATGTATTTAATTAACACATATATATTATTTCTGAAGTATTACACAACTAACAAAAACATTAAACCCAAACATATTTTTTGAGCAATAGACGTTAGCAGTAATCTTATACTCATATTTTTTATTTTTTTTAAATAATTATTTTTACGTTTAAAATTATTTATACGTTTTATTTGATTTAATTAAAAGTATGATTAATAATAATTATCTAATGAAAGACTTTTAAATATTTTATTTAAATAAAAGTTTTTATTTTTTACTATTCTTCAGTGAAATAATTGTCATGTACCAACAATGTTTTTTTAAGCGTAACTTTTTTGTTTAAAAGATTCATTCTATACAATTGTAATGTGCATTTAACGAATTAAAATTTGCCCGTTTAAATTCGTTTTATAAATGTTCTCACGTGTTCGTTAGTAAAATATAAAATTAGCATGTTTTGTACGTACCTTCTTATGCATGTATTCATAAATATTCAACAATGTTTTTTTTTATTGATTCTACACGTCTAAGTAAAGTTTATGATTTAAAATATTTTTTATTTTATGCATAGCATTGTGTCCCACACAAATTGATTTCACAAAATTACGTTGTAGTTATTTTAAATTAAATTCCGCGCAATTAGTACGTACCTATGCATTTACATGTTTTCAATTATTTGTGTTTTAACAAATATTTATCAAACTTTCATACAGTTTCAGAATATCGTCAACGAGAAACTTGTTGAAGTTTTCACTATAAAATGTTTAATTTAATTACAATACATTATGCATTAATTGATTTCTACTTATCAAATTATTGTTGGTGTGAATAGATTAGATAATAGATATACATAAAATATAGTTACGTACTTATGGTAATTTCAATGATTACATAATCTTGACTTGTACAAATTGTATTTGTTTCAATTCCTTCATATTAAACGTCCGAAACCACCAAATGGTTGTCATCGAAGTGAAATATGGACCTCATGACGATGCCTGCGTATTATTTGCAAGTTCTGTTGTCCCGTCTTGTTACAATTTGCTTTAATATTATGTGTATTCAGACCGTAGCCGTTGTTTTAACAAAAAAATAATGCAAGTGTAAATTTACCTAAAGTTAAATCAATTAGTTATTATGATAAATGTGAATTGTTGTGCATTTGTTTTTTTTTTTTAGATAACACATAATAGATGTTATGTTTACATTGGTATAGTTTTTCCGGTAATTACATAAGAAGCGTTTTCATATAACACACGTAATGTCGTAATTAATAGCTTTATTTATTATGTATGAAAAGGTATAACGAACAATATTAATCTTCAGAGTTATTTGATAACTCGTTAATTCTAAACAAGTTTTCTATGTACATATATATTATTATATTTAGTACCTACTTAACACTATAATATAGTCTTTATAATTTATCATAAATGAATAAATTCACAGTCGGACATAATTCGTGCATGTATCAAAAGAGAATGAACTTGTAATCATAGTTTCTGAATTCATCGAAAGGCTATAATATTAATATGTAAATTTGTACAAAATTCCATAGTATTAAAATAAATTATATTTTGTTTTTTTTTTAACTTGTAAGATGAAATTCAAAATATTTAACATTGAGAATTTTGAGAATTTAATATATTATTTTCTCCTTGTTGAAAAAAAAACTTTAATAATTCAAATGTATTTTTTAAGATGAAAAACACTTAAACGTTTTTAAGAATACCTACGCGTATCCAAAAGAAAATATGAACTTGACAAACTGTTTCCATCATTTTTCTGATGAACTAAAATATTTCTTTTGATGTTTTCTTAATGACACTTGAATACAGATTTAAATTATAACAATACATTATTACAACATTGATAAATTATATTTTTTTATATAGGATTTAAATACATCACTTTTTTGGTAAATTTTTATTAAAATTTGTTTTAATATTCTATAAATGATAATTATTTCGCGTATTTCAACAATAGTTCCATACATGAATATTTAATATGTACAATATGTATCATAAATTATTAGTTTTTTTTGACATCTTTCATATTTTATTTTACATTCACTGAAAATAAAAAATAAATATATAAATGTTCAATGCGTTTGAAGTCTGTTTTGAGTTAATACATATTAAATTAATAAATTAATGAGTTTATTCTGTTTCGTAAAACAAATAACGAGGTAAGGTTACAAAAATATTGTATACAAATCCATTAATACTTATTATTACATACCTGGATCCGCCTTTTGGTCACAAAATCTACTACCACAAAACCAAAATAACTTATATATATATGTATCATATAATACATACCATCATACCGTATATAAAAAATAAAATAAATTTTTAATCCTATCAAACAGTTTTGATATTATGTCATATAATACCTCTAAATTAAATATTTGTTTTACTTATCCACTCCAATCGACTAATGTCTATAGAGTATAGATAGACACAATATTGCTATTACTCTATATAATATGGTATATGATATAAATATATATATTATTATTATTTCATTAGTAAATAATTATAATCAAGATTCCGGTTTATAAGGGAAATATTATAACCTTTGGTAAACATAGCTATTGTATTATCGCGGTTAATATACGATTACGGTTAAAACGTTGTAATACCCATTCTTCTCGTCATATTATTATGTTTGTCGTTGAGTAAGTGTGTCAATTATTCATTATTGAAATCACTGACGGTTTATCGAGTTTCTATAAAATCGGTATAATACTCTTTATACATAAATCGGTCACCTTCGGTGAAACATAATGTTATACATAATATATCTACCCCTATACCAATATATAATAATATAGTACTTTGGGTGAAATCGATGAGCCAATTCGTCCTGTTCGCGACGACGTCATGGTGTGTGATAAATGAATTGGCTTTCTTGTACGTCCGATTTTTCATCCCTATGGAGACGATGACCATTTTGAACAAAGAATACGTTTTGTGGAAGACATAACGGGCCTGCAGATAGCCATTGAACAAAAGGGCTGCGTTGGACACAAAATGGATTTACGGATCGAAAGATAATGGTGGAAATGCCACCAATAGTGTACATATATATACGTACATTTCATATAGAATATATCTGTATAAAATGTAGTTGGGAAGTTTTTTTTTACGGGTTTTCACTTAAGTAATTTTGCTCTTCACCGTCTAATCTACACGATTAGCGTGAACAATACAGTGCCGTGGGAAATCGTATTAAATGAATAAAGGATACCTGCCGAGTGTACGTCTGTTGGAAAATATCAGGAAAATATTGTCGATTAGGTTAATTTCATTCGTACACACAGCAGGCCGCTGCTGATAAATTTACCTCTGTATCAGGTGCATCTGGACATCTGGTGAAGTTCGTTGACGTGAAACATAAATCCAACTTGTGATGACCATCGATAGTATTATTACCAAAGTATATAGTAATGGATGATGGAAATGGCCAACATTTATTCCATTAATGTTTGCCAATTAATTAATGTAGATGTAATTCAATTTAGTAAATTACATATAATTTCAATTTTTTATCTTACACAAAACGTACCTACCTATAGCATTGGAATTATTGCATTAAATAAAATATAATTTTATTGGAAATACCTTATATTTTAACACAGAATTATTATATATTTTTGAGCAATAATACAACCTGCAGTATGCGATGAAAAATATTTATTTTCTTATTTTATTCAAGTTGATGTGTATATATAAGTAAATAAGGAGTGGAAGAGGTGGGAGTGGGATTTGGCTTTAGGGATGTTAGAGCAGGTTTTTAAAATGAATACATGTAAAAATACGTCAATATTATTATTTTAAACAAATCCCTACAATGAATTTAATCAATATTGTTTTCATTAAGCTTAACAATAACTGCAAACAATTACAAATAAATAATAATAAAAAGTGATAAAATGATAGTTATATTTCATTATCAAAAATTGTTTGTAAAAACAAACGTAACGTCTATTATTCCGGTGTACAGTTTAAAAAAACCGATAATATCGTGTTAGCATTTATTTTAATGGTAAAATAAATAGTTAAACAGTGATCGCTAAATAGGTAATAATTGTTTACCTATTACAATTATAATTATTGTTGTTTATAATATACATTATATTAGAATATATGATAGTTAATGTTCAGAGACATACATTTTATTAATCTATACATAGTAAAAACTTTAAATGTTTACTGTTATTATTACATAATTAATTTAATAGCCTTTCATTAGACTTTATAATTTACAATAATACTGTGATTACAAAGTTTCGTTTTGTGTATTAATAAAGTTTGTTGAATAATATTATTGATTTGAAATACGATTGATTGCTTCTGTGAGTTTCATTTTTTTTATTCACAAAAATAGTTCGTGACCTAATTACATAATATACTGAAGATTTAGGCGTATTGAATTTAGGCATTTTATTATAATATGTATAGTTTTTTCCAAAGAATTATAGTTTGTAAATATCAATGAATTGAGGTAGTGTTAACCAATGTTTTTTTTTTTTTTTAACAAAACTTTTCGATAAAACTAAAAGTTGAGAAAACTTAAACTCCTACTTCCGAGTGAAAAAGCATTTGTCAAAATGGCGAATATTATTGATTCGCTATCGTCGATACGGTACTTTCTTATATAAAAAAAATATATATATATATATATATATAGTAATTCTTTTTCCTTTTCAGTTATCGTATAAAGGTGGTAATAACATCCGTTTTTTTAGGGGAACGAGGTTATAAGTGTCTTGGGTACCTATATTCTTCAACATTTTAAATCTGCAGAGTTATCGAATTTCTATCACGCTCATCATTATTTGAAGTATGTCATAAATTATTTCACACTGAACTGTAATAAATGAATACGCAAAATAAATAATCAGACAATGAATAATTAAAATTTAATATATTTGATTTTTTTTAGCTCAATCTTACGGAAATGTAATGTTCACAATAAAATTGCATTCAATGTATTTTTGACAGTAAAAATAAGTAGTAAATAGTTTCTGTACATTATTCTTTATATTAATATAAAGTTGACAATGTTTTTGATCCCAACAGTGGGTGTAAAATGTTAAATTATTTGAAATGAAAAACTTAATTAAGCTCTTCTAAAGTATAATTTTAGTGTATTATAATACAGTATGGATAGTTATGTTGATAATGCATAATATTCAAACTATGGCTAATATTAACATAAACCGTGTTAGGCAAACGAAATCTATATTTATTTGGTATTCATTTATAAAAACGTGATAATATTCGTTAATATTATATAGATTTTTCAAGTTGAGGAATATCATATATTTTATAAAAAAAGTTATATCATATGTTCAAGTAAAACAAAAAAGAAATGTTTGATCAAATTTAAAAGTTATTATATTTTTTACTTTTTAACCATACGAAATTAATTGATACCTAATCTCATACATTGATGTCCATATTTGTTTAATTTAAATTTCGATTAGAAAATTACCAATAGTCAACTTATTAATTGACCAAAGATCCAATTAAAAGAAAACATATTTATTTATTTTTGTAGAAATAAGTACCAGAAATTAAACAATTTAATTTCAATTTAGGGGTCAAAAACTGTTTTAAATATAAATAGGTTTCAATGGTTTTTATGTAATAATTACCATACTAAGAAAAACGATTAGATTAAAATTAATTGACACGTTCATCAAATTCGACGTATAAGAATATAATATTATTTTTGAATATTCTATGTTTTGCTTAGTTAGTTCAAAACAGTATATTAAGTTTTTGTAATTCCATAAATCTGTAATTTATTTATCAATTTATAATGCTGTATCATACATATTTGTAGGTTTTTTCTATTCAATTAAAATTATATTATTTAATATTATACATAAATTAACGTTCAATGATTTCTTGAGTTGCATTTTTTTTTCGACCATGAATAAGTTATGAATATGATCAATTCAAAATTTAATTAATTTGAATATTATTAATGTGTTATTTCGTTTTACTGTTTTACTGTACGTTGAAAAAAAACAATTTGTCTAAGAATTTTGTATATTACATAGGACTTGACAGTTTAAAAATGTAATAATAATGTCATGTTTGCGTTTGGTGTAATACATTATTTCTTTTAGTACATAAATAAATTACTAAGGTGTTTAAATATTTCAAAAAAATATATCAAACTTCATAACCAGAATATTAGCTCACCATGAAATAATATCGTTTATACGCCTACTGAAATACTAAACAGTCAAATTATCTTCAAGAATAAAAATAAAATTTCTAATTACTATAAAATAATTAAAATATTATTGTGCGAAAACGTAAGCCATTCAGCTATTTTGTTTGCTAAACGAGCATACCGAACATATATTATAAATATTTTTTAAATACTATACATAACATGCATAGGGAGTTTCAATCAATTAGTGGCGTTTCAAAGGCTTTTCGCCTTCATCACTGAGCATGTGCCTACGCCCTACAATATTATATTATTACACTACACTGCCATAGGTATTATAATAATATAATATTATATGTACGCCACATTTTAATGTCAAAACGATTTTTCTAATTGCGTCACGATTGTCGTGTAGGTATTTAATATTAAATTACTCGGTATGATATTATCTAGTTCGCGGTTGGTGGTCGATATTATGTCGCGATCGTAATTCTCAGTGGCGGTTTCAGGATTTTTCATGAGAGGGGGGGAGGGAAGGATATACAAATTAGTTGCACAAAGGGGGGACCGTAGGGGGTAAGACATTTAGCACAAAAATAAGTAGCCATGGTGGGATCTATTTCCATACCTCCCGTGGGGGAGGGGGGGGGGGGAGAGAGTCAATGGTGTTGCTATAATATTACATAGCTAGTATAGGTACGCAATATTATGGAAAAACGTAAATAATTGCGTCAGACGAAGGTAGTCAATAATAAAATTATTGTAAATTACACCCGAAGTTTCAGGTATACATTTATATTTACTCGTAGTAAATTATTGCGTTTCAAATATTTTGAGGTATCCAATCCTGGGTACTAATTTGTACCCAGAGGGTAGGTAATATTATTTTTATAATGGCCATTTAGCAATAACTAAACAACACCACATGGCTATCACTGTTCTCCAAAAAATTTTCTTCTGGTGGCGTTATAATGAAAAATATGGTTTTTTAATCTAATAATGTTATAATATATTATAATTTTGTTTATTAGCTAATATTTTTTTTTTGTATTAAAAATAATATAGTAAATTACTCCCAGTATTTTCAATTTTTTAAAATAGAAATAGTAAAATTTTTGTCCACAGTATAAGTAACTTTTGAGGTAACTTTGAATTCATTGGTATATGTTTTAACTGTGTCATAACTGTGTTATAATATTACTTTAGTGGACATTTAGGGCTGGGGGGAATGGTATCTTACGAGGTTTTGACGGACTGCGCGTGCGCGAAAATCATTCGAGATCTGTTATTATATTTTTTGTTCAAGACGACAAGTCGCGATATCCAATTAATCGTACATCGCTCGGCGGTCGTGACGTGGTGACGCGGCGCGGTCGTCCGAACCGGTGCCGCCCGCGCCGGCGCCGCGACCGCTCCGCCCGCCCGCCCACCGTGGTGACGCGCCGCGATCCGTGCGGCCATGCGGCCACGCCGTCGACAACATGTTGGCCGCGCTAACAGTGTACCGGGCCCGTCTGCGCGAGTGGTTGCGGGAAGTGACGGTGTCCGGTAATTACCGCGCGGCTACCGGTACCGCAACCACCGATACCAGTACGATGGACCGCGAAAACGGCACGGCAGCAGCGCCTCCGCCGGTGGCCAAGCAAGTGCCACCGCCGTCGCCGCCTCCTCCGTCGCGGTCCGTGTCCGATGACCGGCCGCCGCCGTCGTCCCGGCCACCCGTGGACCCGGACGAGGAGGAGTACATAGCCACCGTCTTGTCGTCCATGCCGGAAGACATGCCGCTGCCACCGCTGGCGTATACCAGGCGCCGGTCAAGCAGCAAAACGCACACACGTCTGTACCGGATACGGTTACCGCCCAAACTGAGAAGGGCCAAAAGGTAAACAGTATTATCGCCTTATCATCGGGCGTGTAACAGTTGCGCTTGAAATTGAGAAATTTGAATTTTAGCCGTATCAGTGCTAAGGTTTTATTTTGTCACCGGGGGCAAACATAATAATATTAGAGCACACTATTACTATTACACGGCCCCTCCCCCAGAAAATAATGGAAAATATTTTAAAGTTTTTGCATCAACCAACTATGTGTACACAGATATAAGTACAATCTGCTGCAGTATTGAAGAACATGGTTTTTATAGTTATTATTTTAAATTAAATTAAATATTTAAACTTTCAAGCGTCTTTCGCCGAGGTGAGCGCAACAACCACTGCTCATCACCACACCGCCCCACTCCCCCCCCCCTAGATACGACACTGATTTTAGACCCACGTGTATCAATTGCATTCATTATTTTTTACGGTTGATATACCCATAATTGCACTTACCTTCCAGTTGAACCCTTTAGGTGTGAAACATAATATGGTTTTTTGGTCCAATTCTTGTGATACTTATATTGTGTATTATTTTTTTATATTTGAAATAGAATTTCTTCTTATACGAATTTAATTATATTAAATGAGACATCCCAGGTTCCTAGCAGTCTAAAATGTATGCGTGAATCTATAAAGAAAAAAATGTCCACATTACAGAAAATGACAGTCGAAACACCTCGGTGACCGTTTGTCACACCGACTTATCACAGACTTATATCATTTGCACATTAATTGTTTGTGGTACCATTAAAATACAGTAACGGTAGAAGCTATAAATACGTTTAACACTAAAATGAATAATTTGATTCCAAACGTTTTTAATGCATATTATCGCATGGCTTAAGGTTTAGTGCCATGCTATTTTATTTCGATTATTTGCTTTTAATTGCTAATAATTAATTAATGTTGAATAAAATGGTGTATCGGAGAGCAAATCGGAAAGTAGCAACTGCTGTACAAAATGCATAATTTAAATATGAATGGTAGCTCATAATTTAACATATTATTAATTAAACACATATTTTAACAGATCACCGCTTATCGACGGGGCGTGTGATCTGGTATTTTTTGTACAGAATATTATGTAATATTATATTATGGCTGTAAAAATTGAAGTGCATATTTTATTAGTTTTTATACCTATAAGCCTGAACTTATTATAAAATCTAAAACAAAAAAAATGCTCTACAATATGCAGCTTAATGTATGGAGGAAAAACGTGGGTAACGGTATGTATACGAAAATATACACTACCTAATGTGTACAATATAATATAAATTGTACAAATTTCTGAAATGTGTTGTAACCTTTTTTGTAATATATAACGAAATATGCATAAGTATGGTAAGTTATACTTTGTATATAATTTTACAAAATAAATACCTTACCTAGAATATTCAATAACTATTGATATATAAAAAATCCGACAAATGCAAGTAGTCTTGAACCAAGTTATTTAATGTGATTAAGTTGAAACCGGCATGGCGGCATAGGTAATAATTTTAATGATCTGTTTACAGTTGACTATGCTGACTTAATTGAATTTATTATTATAATTTATGATTGATATTATTATAAAAATATACTTATAGTTATATAAATTCTGAACATTATACAATTTTCAAAATAGTATAGATATTTCTAGACACTAAACATTTTCAAATTTTTAAATTCATAGGTCATATCTTTATTTTTCATTTATAACTGACTTACATTTAATCCAAGATTCCATGTAATATTATTTCAATATTTGTTCTCATTAGGGTTTTCTTATTTTTGATAAAAAAGGGTTATTAGGTTTTTTTTAACAATTTAGGTCTCAGCCAAACAAAACAATAAATACTTAATAAATCGAAAGCACGCTGTCCTGTATGCATATTTCACTTAACGTGTATGGAAAATGTTATGTGTTTATTAATAGAGAGCCAAAAAACATATATTCAAACGATTACAGTAACTACAAGATATTACTATATTATTAATTATTATTATTATTATTATCACCCAGACTGTGACGGACACAGAATCGATCGTCGGTCCGGCGTAGTTTTCTTTGCTCTGTACTAATGCGATTCCCGGAAAACTAGTGTACCGACAAATTCGTCAATGAATGGAAAAATCGGCTGGAAAATCGCAATTGACATTTGGCGAGATCGTATTTCGCATCTACAACATTATTGTTTGTATGAGAGGGGCTCGCATCCATATAAACTGCAGTCGTCCAGGGGATCTTCGTTTTCGTTTGTCCGCTTATCCGAATCAAAAGA
Source organism: Metopolophium dirhodum (assembly GCF_019925205.1). Classification (NCBI taxonomy): domain Eukaryota; kingdom Metazoa; phylum Arthropoda; class Insecta; order Hemiptera; family Aphididae; genus Metopolophium; species Metopolophium dirhodum. Next base: position 12,760,688 of record NC_083568.1, read on the forward strand.
TAACCAATGTCAACACTAATAATATTGTATTCGGTGTCGTGATTTCGATAAAATATTACACTTTTCAATACGCTACGCTTAACAGTCTCTCCGAAATACTTTACTGAGTCGTGTTTCGCCAAGCATTATGCTCATATCTATTATTTTTCTTCTACAATGAATTTATTTAAATTTTAGTTTTTGGAATTTTCAATTAAACTTAATGACCATATTTGAAGTGACTTAGATTTCTTATACCATCTAAGTACGGCCTTGTGGTCGTAAAAAGTTCGTATTTTTTAGTAGAAACTAACCTATTTTTACTATAAATTAATAGATAATGAGATGGTTTTTTTGAAAATGTTTATGTATCTAAATCTAAATCCCAACGATTCTTTAAAAGTCCTTAAAAATGGTCTACAAAAGTATAAAATATATGTTGTATAGGAGATCTAGTATTTATTATACTTAGAGAATTTTTACAAATTAATAAGAATGTATACATTTTTGATTGATGAATATTAATTACTAACACATATAAATCATCATGTCCTCCATGTATTCCAAATCCATTATAATATAGAACCTTTAATCCTTATTATACAAAATTAAATAACTAAAAAATACTCTCTAGAAATGTTCTTTAATACATTAAAATCTTTGAAAAAGAGAAGTTGGTATCACCACAAGATACTCCGTAAATGCTATGAAAAATATTCATACACATTTAGATCTACAAACGAGTTCGTACATTAACATTATCAACAAAAAAAAAATATCCTCAACAATTTAAATTTAAAAAATCGTGTTGCTCAGTTGAAAAAATAAATTTGTAGCTCCACAGGACACTCATAGTTTATTAATAGTCCCTGCAATATGGCCCATGAGTATAATATAAAAAAGTTCCAAAAAACCGAAATTCGAATAAATTAATTATCAAAGGAAAAAATGGTGGTGAGCATGTTCGGTGAATCGTTCTGTTTACGTATAAAACGTCTGTTGAAAGTCGCGATGTCCTGGGATATCGAACCCCCAAAATAAATCGCCCATAAAATAGGACCTGAAATAATATACAAATTTTTCGGATTGTTGACTTTCGTAATACCGGTCATAATGCGCCACGTTGCCGGTATTGTGCAAATTGTGGAACAATCTTCGTTAATATTGCTCCGATAATCGAAAATAATACGACCTCAGCTTAGCCGTTGAAGCGCACAATTATTGTATTATACTCTGGTCAGCAGTGGAAACAATCGAATATGGCTGTAATATTATTCTACTGACTGGTGTATGACTCCGTAAACTTACATTGTAATACCGCGGTATACTTTGGCAGATGGTACCGCGGGTAATTCCTCTGCAGTTTCGACAGTATATCGACCAATGGCCGCGTAGTATTTATAATTATAAAAGCATGAATTAACGATTGTCGTAACATTAATTCTTATTGTCTGTGAATAATGGAACTATGGAAGTCAATACGGAAATGATACATTTTCTTCTTGAAAATTACAGATTAATTATGAACCTATATACTTTCAACTTAGTAATAATATTATACTCGGAGGGCAGTATTGACATTAAAATATCATCCTTCGACGCTATTCATAATTAAATTAATAGACTTAATAGACCTCTTCATGTTTAGTGTATTTTATAATATTGATGTGATATTATTTTTATTTACCTGGAAAACAGTGTGTAGGTAAAATTGAATTTGCATTATCAGTTGTGTAATAATGTTATATTTTTTTTCGATGATTTTAATTTATGAACAATGGTTGTTTTTTTTACTGTCTAGAAATTAAATTTTTTTTATACTATGTCATAAAAACTATTTTTTTTTAGTTTATCAACTTTCGGATGTTTTCATTATTTATTGATTTTATTCGACGACGATGAGGAGACCATCGTTGTGACGTAGAATTTTATTTTACGCGTTATGTTGAAAGAAGGCATTCCAATTTAATTCAATATTAATAAAACTTGTTTTTCAATGTATTATTTACAATCATATTGACGTGTTGTATAAGTATAAAATAAACAGTGTGTCAAAACAACAAACCATTTAGTATTGCGTAGTACCTGTATATATTTTTTAAACCACACTTCCGTATTATTGAGTATAATAAAAATCTAAAACGTAATAAACTTAGATGTTGACCCGGTGATTACGAAGGTATTAAAATGACACTAAAAATGGACTTTAGGGATATGATATGCGTATCATAAAGTTGTCAAAGCTCCCCTGAGAACCAATGCAATGATTCCCCAAAAAAAATTTCGTATTATTTTTTACTGTTTTTAAATTTTAGTTTAAGCCTTTAAGTTATATAAAGATTTTCTGTGTTTTATTATTATTATTTATTTTTTTTAATACATTTAAACTAAACATAAAAACTATCCATCAATCATTTTTTTCGAACCACTCTAGTCAAGTCTATCATAATATTGTTTACGTATAGTTTTTAATTTCCATTCTGGGTATAAAGTGTTTGTATAATATAATTTGTATTTTATTCAAATTTTTCTATCCATACATTTTAAAGTTTAATATTTTGTACTTTTCATTTTGATGATCAAACTGTAAATCTTATAATCGGAGGTAAGGTTGGGAGATAAAGGAGTTGAATTATGTATGATTTTAAATCTAAAATACCAATTCCAGTCTTACAAAATGTAAAATGTATAATACATGTATATATTTTATAAGGGTATAATTTATTTCCGTGTATTATTATAGAAAGGTTTCAACAAACAATGTATAAAACATTAAATTACAATTTTACTACTATAAAATAATATGCAAACTGCACATACCGTATTTTGATTTTAACTGTTATACATTTATTTTGTGTGTATAATATTATAGCGCGTTGTGCGTAATAAATCAAAATGGATAAACAATGTATCTTTTAATTACATACTATTATTATTATGATTAGGCGCGCCGCCGTGAGACACAATAATAATAATATAGTTTTTCGGATATTGTTTTGTTGATGGAAAATCTTTTGAAACCTTTGGCGAATCGATATCAGAGTTAATCACTGTAATTCCACGATAAAAAAATAATAATAATAATAACCCAAGTAAATTTCCATGTCAAGGTTTATAAATGGATATGCAACGATAATATATTGTTACGGCGACGACCTAATTTTGTAGCTACACACTGGTCATGTTTTTTTAACTACCGTGTATCATGTTTCAATTGAAAACAATGTATAATATGTTATTCCGCCAAAATCACTGTAATGTAATGATCACCATCGGGCGAGGTCGTTTTATATAGATATGTAACGCTAAACCATATAATATTATAGGTACAATGCAATTCAATAGTTATCATTGTACACGTCATAATCATTAATGGTGTTCGTCCAGTATTCTGTTATGATAATAATATTATAACAGAATACTGTACGGTTTAAGATTTGAAAATTTCACGAGTTAACCCAAAACACGGTAAAATTGTACCAATACATATATTATAGTAATATTAATAATTTGCAGAATTATAAAGCGCGTAGTGAACATTGATTTTTCAATACCTATTGATGTTATAACATAACATAATTTATATATTTTATAAATCGTGATGGTATGTTACTTTTTGCATGGTACTTAGTTTCAGTTTGTTTGTTAAAAGCCACAATCGGCAGCAGATACCATTATATAGCGCAGTGATAATATTATATTACCTTAGATTTTGTTTTTCAATTATTATTATCACTATTTTTTGCTTATTGGTACTAATAATTTAGACATTCTGTATTCAAAACCCAGTACCTATGTGTGTCGAAAACATATAAAAGATAAACTTTAAACTATAACCTTCTGTATTATATAAAATATATCTGCCTTAAATATTTAATTTTAGTTTTCAAGGCGTTAAGACCGTTTGAGAAAATAATTTCATACGTAGCCTGTAAACCATGATCATATTATTATAATGATTTTGTGGGACATTATGAAGTCTTTGCAATTTATAAAACATGCTTAGCTAATTTTCGAGGTATAAATATTTTCCAGGTATTCATCCTATATAATTATTATGGTTATTGTGGTTATCCGATTGTTGCAGTATTATAATCTGACACAGAAAATCTAAACGAATCCCATACAAATTTAACACTAGTTGATATTTTTTCAGATTTAAATCTTAAGTAATTATTTTTGATAAGTATAATATATAAGTTTTGGACTTGATGGACGATAATGAAATGAACGCAATATGACATGTACGAGCCGGTGGTTCAGGACGTGTATCTAATACTCCGACCAAATATCCCTGGGGAATATAGAATATTACATATAGGAATTTGGTTAATATTTGATCCTGTCTGATGAGATATTTGTACTTGAATGTATTATTAAAGATAGATTAATATGAAATTTAACTTTGTATGAATACTTTATATTTATAATTTATACTGTAAAGCTTATAATAATATTATTTTATAAACTATTAACTACTATACCATACTCACACTGAAAAAACATTTTGTTATTATTTATCATAATATAATATACATTACGCTTCGTGAATCGGTACAATACAATTCTTTTATGCATTGTTGCTAAATAATAATGTGGTGAGGTTCACATAAGTGAGTTAGGGTAATATACCTAATATCTTACTTAAAAGTCTGCTTAAAAGTTTCAACTCGGTAGAGTTTGTTATAATGTTTTGAATTATTGATGTGTCAATGGACGTCCTATCGTGCGTCGTCACGTTTAAATATAAATACATATTTCATTTTCGTACCCATATTATACGTAACCTGTTTTTGTTATCTTATTTTATTATTAGTTTTCGTATATTTTCCTATAATATGTTATAGGTTTTATATGCTGAAAAACATTAATAACCATTTAAAAACACAATTTAATTTTACAGTTTCTGGGTTAACGTGATCGTGAAAGTATTAAAGCTATGTTGCAAGTCGTTTTTTATTCTCGACACTGTTCAGTGTATTAAATAAACATATTATACGCCCTAATGTGTAACATTCGATTTTTTTGAAGTTATTTCATTTCTGTATTTGAAATGCGTGTGTCATTTATTTATTACAACTGTCAAACATTTTTAAGCCATTTTTTATGCCGTTAAAATGTTTCGCAATGGAACATTTCTAAAGTTTTATTTTTTCCCCATCTAATTTCTGATACTGAAAATAAGTTTTACCACATACCTATAAGTGGTTTTCATTTTATTCAGTTTTATTAAATATTTATTTATTTGATACAATAGTTATATAACTTGAAACAAACCAGTGGTGTTTTTGAAATAATATATAATTTTTCTGTAAATAAATCTTGAATAATATATGATAAAGATACGGTTAAAAAAATAACTTTTATAATTTATGTAATGTTATATATATTATTATACATAATTCACCATTTCTTACATGGATTTTACTATTTTATTGGCCCTTCATGATAATATTATATTATGATCATCCTAAAAATATTCAGTTTGGTTAAGGTGTCATATTATTCACTAAAGCTCGCTTAACTCGTTGGAATTTTTAATTTCTCGTTTATCATAATTTTGACCTAAACTCGAACTTTTATAACTTTTTCGTATTTATTGAAATGAAAAAAAAATTGAGCTCAAGTTTGTTTGAGTATATTTTGTTCATTTATGTAAATGTAGTAACTCATTAGCTTACACTAAAACTATCTATCGTAATCGAAGTATAATGTAGCCGATCAATAGGTATACTGAAATATTGCAGATGTCTCTTCTTGTATGCATAATATAATGGTATACAATACATAATATATTTTTTATACGCCAGAATTGTATATAATTAATTTAGAATTTTTTTGTCGTAAAAATATTTTGTTGGGATACAATATTGTTTTGAAGTGGTTTTAAATCTAACGAATTGTGATTGAAGAAAAATAAAGTTCATTGAAATTATAAATAGTTTATTTTAACATGGATGTATCATACAAATGTCATACTATTATGTAACTATTATTTGAATTTATACTCAAATGCGCGGAAGTTAATCTTAAAGTATACAAATAAACTATGTGATAACGTAAAAATTAGATGATTTAAGCTTATGGAAGTTTTCTTAAAACATGAATAATACACTTAAAAATTGTGGATCAAGTTATCAGATACAAATATTAAAAATATGATGTTTCTTTCCTCGTGATGCACGAATTGTTCTCGAGGTCATGCATTAGAAAATCGATAAAATACATAGAACAATACAGTTTTAGTTAAAAAATATACGTGTCTTATCTGCAAGGTCGTAGCCTCCTATAGTCTATGATTTTGAAGCATAATTACAGGTGATACGAAATACTCACTCGAGTAGAATAAAAAAAACGTACCGATTATACGGCTTGTAAAAATAACGGAAACCAGATGTCGCACGCAAGACTCGATACAGGGCCGAGATGGGTTGTTGTTTAGGTGGTTGGAGTGCTGTCTCGAAAAAGACGACACGGTCATGACGGCCAGAGAGTGGCAGGCGGATTTATCAAAGGTTTTTGCGCTTCAAAGGACTGGCTTTTCCTTCGACAGCAGAGACTTTTTTCGGTCGCCCCTTCTCTCCGGTGGCATGTAAGAAAGCCACACGCGTCTTGCGTCTTACCGTTAAAATCACATGTCGATTTCTTAATACACGTGATTGTACGATACGGATCGTACCTTTTGTCAGTGATGAATTATCGCCGACTATCAGTTTTAAGCGTACAACAATCTGTCCGCGTTATTCGCATTGATCTATTGTATTTAAGTTTGTTTAGTACAATGATGTTTTATCATAATATCATTGTACCTAAGCACTTTATACGCCAATACTTTTCCAACCACACCCTTTTCTACTACTATACTACTATAGAAACTTGCATTTACATTTTTTCGGGATTGGCAAATCATATGCTTACAATATTTTTCCTGTCAAGAATATCTCTATGTGTCAAAATATTGTGTTTTATATACATAATTGACTCCAAATTAACTCAATAGTTATACGTGGAATATTAGTTGTGTTTTATTTCATTCAAATTAACATGAAATCCAATGTATTATCAGATACATACATAATTTAAGTTGTCGATTGATTTTCATTTTTTTATAGGTCAATATTATTATTTATTTATGTATTATTTTATATTAATAATAATTATATTTTCTGTAATAACTTATTGGTGAAATATGTTCCTAATTATTAAAGCAAATTTTGAATTAGTGTCGATAAAATAAAAAAAACTAATTAAACTAGATATGCATATATAGGTACTCTGTTTCATAGCTGGTGATCATTGTGAACACAAAGTACAAATTCTATTCTACTTTAAATGTGAAAAAAAATCTTCAGGGTAGAAGAAGTAAACTAAAAAAACAGTACCATCGTCATTTTAATATTCGAAAACGATAACATCGATGTTCATTTTTGAGGTGTGTGGTATATCTCATTTTTAATATGAAAAAAACCGGCAGATAGTGTGTACGTCCAACTAAAAACTTTGATTCGACGAAGGATAACAATATTATTATGATTGCTACTAGCCAGAAATATTGTATTTCTAGACTTCATTAGTATTCTTTATTGTACGTTAAAAAAGAAAAAAAACTAAATTTATTTATCAGATTTAGATTTAAGATACACGAGACATTATTAAAAAAAATACGAATACAACTTTTTCACAAAAATTATTCACACAGAATAATTTTAAATTTGGTAGATAATTTTCATATTTATGGATGCTATAAGGTACGTTTAAACTGAATAAAATTTAATTAAAACTAAAGAAATTGAAAAATTAAAGAAAATTATCGTACTAAAAAGAGGTTGTGTGAGTTTAAAATATAAATATAACAGTAATTGTACACTTCAGAATATTGAGAAAAATATTATTTTTTTTTGAAAGCGGTGTTTTATTTGAGTTTCAAAACTAAAAAATGTTTTAATTTTTACTGACCTTTTATGTAAATTACTATATTTTATTTGATAACAAAAAAAAATTGAATTTTCGCTATTGACCCTCTTCCGATTTGGTTTTAAATGCGTTTTGATATTCATTACGCATTTAATTATCTGCATGCAGTGAAGATTTGTGGTCATAAATAATTCGTAAATTAAGAATACTTTATTAAAATAAGAGATCATTAATAAATATATTTTACCATCACATTATTTCTAGTTATAATGTAACGGATAACCTCAAAAATATTTGAAGAATATCTAAAATATTCAAGCCAAGTATTGTATATTTGTACCTATATTAAGTACCTACTAAAAACAAATTCTTTCCCAAAAATTAATAAACAATGTTTTTTTTTTTGAACTAAAATAAACCAATTGAATCCTATTTCTGTCCTGACCTTAGATAATAGTTTTAATATAATTATTATAGTGTTGCAATAACTAAACGTGGTATAAATATATTATGACTTATAGTAGATTATAGTTTTCATGAGGCTAATTAGTATGACAATTAAGCGTATTGAATACAAAAAAATATTCTATTTCCATGAATTCGTTTTTCAATCAAACGAACCGCGTTCGGAAATTCTCCGCAATACAATAAATAGCATACCATAAATGTATGATATGTAGGTATTAGGTAATGCAAAAACAATAGGTACAGAATTGGTGAGGTATTATAATGGTACTTTCGAGAAGTACTCAGAGCTGTAGCGTTGTCCTAATTTCATGTCCATGTATTGTGTATACGCGTGCATTGCAAATGATTTATAATGCGTTCCACGTGAGCTTGAAAAAAAAAATCGCATTGTACAATAGTCGGACGGTTCTTTACCGCGGTACGATAGTAATAATAATATGTATATTATCGGTAATTTTGGTCTTCATAGCAGTCACAATCTCAAGCGCCGACGGAATAGCATTAAAAATATAAGAGCACTGTACCTAAATGGTTATTTTTCGCATGGTTCAACAAAAATTACAATACGCAATACGGCCACGATAATATTTCATAGCGAACACTGTATCGTATGCACCGTAGACTTGTAAACTAATGGACAGCTCAAACTAATGGAGAGACCTAATATAATAATATATTAAATTATGTAAATATATGTTTAATAATATTAAGGTCAATGATGGAAATCGAAATCAAAATAATGTTGCAATTCAGGGTTTCCCAACCTTTTTCCCTCACTGCACACTAGTCACAGTGGCGCCAAAATATATATTTACCAATGACAATTGTCATAGGTGATTTTAGTAGTCATTCTATAATTATTTTATGAAAATGTGTTGAATAGACAACATAAAAACTATACTTGGTATAAGTTAAGGTAATTATAAGAAATAGTTGGGTGTCAAAATTTTATGTAGAAGTGCCTAATGTCATAGGTAAAATTTTGGACTTCTGCGCCACTGCTAGTCATAATCATTTTTAGCCGTGGCACATTGAACACTGACTTATGCTCTATATGTTTAATATATATTTTTAATATTAGGATATAAGGCTTCATCATATTAATACCAAAAAAGTAGCAAATCACAAATTCCTAGTAAATAATTTAAAATGGTGTGTGTATTTAGGCTAGGAAAACTCATGTAAAATAATATTTTAATTTATTACAAATATTATATTTATTGATATATGGAAAAACAGTGACATTACATTACGATTATGTGACATTATAAAAATATAGTCCTAGTGAGAAATTTAGGACTGGTTTCACTTTAATATATTTTAACTTATTATCGAAATTTTACCTAAGCGTTTATTAATAATCATGACATTTCGCGGCACACCCATGTGCCACGGCACGTCGGTTGGGAAACGCTGTAATGTAATTCATCCAAGATTTACTAAATTGTATGTTGTTTCTCTCTCGTTTACTTGGTCGCCAAGACGTGTGGATAGGATGGAGTGTCATTAGATTTTAGGTCTACGACTGTTGTACGCGTATACCGATGTAGCAGACCATAGACACTGTGTGCTTTCTAGCCAAATCATGTGACTGTGGCCTTGAACACGGGCTGACACGCGCTGACATATTATATTAACAATAATATAATACCTGTGATATCGTTGTTAATTGAATAACTAGTAGTATATTAACACAATAATAATCACAGAATAATATATTATTTATTATGACGTATAATATTGAAACACTTCATGAATTTATTGTTGTTTGTATGTAATTACTGTGATGAAACAATAGATAATGTTATACTACCAATATACTCGCCAATCGGCGAGTCTGGTATTTCCGTTTTCGTTGTTTCGAATAACAAACAGGGATACGCTCGTTTCCAACATCCTATAGGGTTACGGATACCTATAGGTAAGGTGTTAACTTTTGCAGTCCCACATTTCATACCCCCCAGGGATACAACAGCTCCAGCCGTGGTCCGATCAGCTGCTGATCGAGTGTCGTTTAATTCTATATTGTTCTGCGGGTATATCATATACGTATAGACTGCGCGCAGCGGAAATAGATACGATTTTAATTAAGCAACTCGCACGAATAAGGAATATTGCAATGTTATTAATAAACTTCTGCTGAAGCCGATTGAAGATAATAATAATATGCAATACGACATTATTGTGATGTCACGATAGGTATTAATATAATAATATTATGTACACTGCACACAGAACACACGACGTCGTAATAATAATACTGTTGTAATTTGCCGTCCTCCGCTGTGGGCCGAGGGTGGAAGCTTTTATTCGTTTAATCCGCACGTGCGTAGGTCGAATACGACTACACATCACTGCAGCCGCAGTGGTACAAAACCGGCGTTTAAAGATAACAATAACGATAACAAAGTAAATTATTATGCTGTTATACTCCTCTCGAATGATGTGTAGGCCCGACGCGCGGGTCTGCACACTGACAAGGGTCTACGAAAACAATTCATTATGAACCACGATGGTTTATACAAGCACACGTTTTCACAATGCACACACGTTATATTATTATTATGTCCACATCATATTAATAGAAATGTCGTAATGTTTTCATTTTTTTTTTTCTGTTCCCTGTGGTTTCTTTTTTTTATTATTATTTCTGCCGTCGTTATGATATAGTCGGAGAGTATATAAGCTTTCTAGAACGCGAGTTACGTTCGAACGACAACAAAACATATTTATGTTTGTTGTAATATCACATTATTACACGAACAAACAATATTAATACAACAAAACCACCGTTTTATTTTTTGGTCTGTGGGCAGTGTTACGTGAATTTGTTCGATCAAACAACTTTGGCATTTCGATAGAAATATACTGAAATGTATTTATTATAATAATCGCCAATACTTTCAATTTTAAATTCAGTTAACTTTATGAGTTTATGATAATATTCCGTGATTTGTATAATATATATATATTAGACGACCGATGGTAGTCAGTTAACATGTATATCATTTTCTTATTAAGACAGTCACTCTTAAAGTTTCCAAACTATACACGTTTGTGTATGAAGTTGAGCTATTGCTTATTAGTTATTATAAATCATAATGATAGTATAATGAAATATATTAAAAATATTTTTATGCAAATACATCTGAAAAATTAATAATACATTTAATTTGTACACATTTCATAAAAGTATTAGAATCGTAAAGTTAACATTTTTTATTTTTAATTTATCATAAACGGAAATAGTAAGGTGGTATGTTTGGTATCTACATTATTTGTTGTTCTAATGCAAAATCTGATGAATTAACTTTTCTTTCATTCAATAAATGTATTCTATTGTGTATCTAAAAACTTTCAGGTGACACGTTTGTTCGTCCTTCGTCTTTTATCCTACCATTCTCCATGCGACACGTAAAAACTTTACGTAGAATTTCAAAGTTTTCGGAATGAGATTTTCATAAAACAGCTTTCACCATACTATCTACTGCTGATCATTATCAACTAAAACAAGTATAAAAATAATCACTCGAAAATACGTTGGCGTAGAGCTTATTGATCACAAAATAATAACACAGACGAAACTGCTCTAAAACCATAAATATGCATTACGTATATGTACCTACAAGATGTCGTGTTTGACATTATGAGTTATTATTGAAATAACATTTTTTCTCTACCCCCTCCCCCACAATCGTTCTATTAATGAATTAGTCATGCGTTTCAAATATGGAATTCAAATAAATGGCACAGTAATCAATAATATTGTAATCGATTGATATATTGTTTAGTGAATGGAAATAGAAAATTATGCATAAAGCTCGATGATCGCATAATTCGCATAATATATTTAAGCTTTTGGTCAGTTTCAAATCACGTGATATTACATTTACATTACACTACATTTAGTTAACTTGTAATTTTCATAATTTATATTATTCGTCAATTTTGTTTTGATACAATGTCTTAGTAATATTTATTTATTTTTTTCTATATAACAACATTTTTTATATATTTTACCTTCAATATATGTCTCCTAACTTGGACTCATATTATCACTCACTATATAATATTATATTATGATCGGGTAAAAGCCTTGATACTTCTGTCACGTTGTTTTCTTATATTCATGATCTCCTGTCTTTTATAAGTAACAATTTATAGATAGAATGACAGGTGAAAATGGATAAATATTAAATTTATCACAGTAACGGTAATAGACTTTCATTGTATAAGACTTAAGCTCCTTTCTAGAACAGAATAAAGGGTTAAGCAGACAAAAAACCATTTTTAGTGGTAGGGAAAAGCCTCACGTCATTTCTTTCAGTCGTTTTTTCCCCTTTCAACACGATATCCTTTGGGATAGACAAACTCTTTCGTTATTGGTACAAACATGTAAAGGTTTCAAATTTTCAATAATGTCTAAAAGATTCAAAAAAAAAAAAAAAAATCCATTATCTTTATTACATGTACTATGAAATATACAAAACCAATGTTTATGTTTAAAGAACATCAATGCCAGATTTGTTTTTTAATAAATAAAGAGATTTTCTCAAACTTCTTCTTTTGTAGCCATTTTGAAATAATTAAAATGGTAAAACAGAACCATTTTAATATATTATTTATTTATTTTTACTTTAATTTTAATTTGCAAGTTTAATAATATACCTACATATTATATTATATACCTATATAATTTATTTCAATGCAGAAATACGTTAAAACTAATAAATAATAATTAATATATAATATTAGATCTACCTACTATAGTCATGCTACTACTAAATACTATATTAAATTATCATGTGCTTGTCATTCCATTAGTGTTTCTTTCCCGTATATTTTAACAATGACTTTCATCAAAAAAATATAATATTATTGTCGTTCGATCAACGGACATTTCTGCATTAAACTTTTTAAGATTTTTATCGTCCCTGTGCAGAAAGAGTTTTTTCAATAAGATTGTTACACACAAATGAATTATTTGCAAAATAATGTTTATCTGTATGCGTACTCTGTATACCTAGTTCAATTTTTACATCGTTGTTCCTTATATGTGTTTAAAGTATAATATAAATTAGTATGATAATTGTTTTTCTGCTCAATATTACAATGACGTGTTGTTACATTTTTATATTGCAATCCGAAATAGGCACCTATTTTGTATTCATGGGACGTGGTTTAATATCGTATGCAACATAATAATATCAGTATGGTATAGCCATATGAATACTTAATTATATGATATGAAATAATCGATAATGATAATGATCGAGAGCCTTCATACTTTCACATTTAATTTTTATAATAACTCAAGTAGTAAGATAATAATATTCAAACACAGTTTGACGTTTAATTTGGATTTGGTTATTTAGACCAATGTTTTTATATTATTAGTAACAAATTATATTATGTTTGTTCAATTTTATTTTTTTTTTTTTTGACCAACTGAACGAATTATATTTATTTAACATGAAGTTATGCACTATAGAACGTTTCGGCTGGATTATCTCAGTCAATTAATTGTTATTAGTCGCATTTAAAATGTTTACTTTTTTTCAAACCTTTTTATCAACCTTAAATGTTACATATTATGTAGTATATTTAAATTATTTTAACGGAGAAAAGTACAATAGAGAATCATTGCAGATTTTTCTTTATTGCCAGTATTTATGTTTTTACATGTTTAATAAGAGCTAAGATAACATCGCATAAATATTAAATACATTCCTACCTATTATTTTTATATTCAAGTAAAAATGTTCTTTAATTATTGTACCTATAGTTCTTTCTTTATTATTTTAAAACGTCTTAAAATAGTTACAAAATATACTTGAACAATTTAAAAAAAAAAAACTAACATATGAATTTATAAGAATACATTAGTTGTTATCTGCCTGTAATAATAAATAAAAGCATACAATTTAGCTCTGAAAATACCTTTTGGAAAACACGTTTTAATAATAATTAATTATATATGCTTAGAGGATTTATAGAGAAGTGCTACTGGTCTTGTGATTGGGCTGCATAAATTAATTTAAAATCCTGCCAATTTGTTACAATGTAATTAATTCAATTTCAATATAAACGAATTTATACGAGAAAAATTGGGATAAATGCGGTAGAGATTATAAAGCTTATATGGCTCTTATTTCAAAGAATTAAAAAACAAATTGTTACCGGGATAAAACCATTTAAGTCTAATTTTATTACAAATTATTCTGTGTATAATATTTAAGTACCTAGAACATTTGAGTTCCAACTGTTATCTATTTAAAATGTACTTTTGTTTTAATACTTTTTGTTGATTTGAATAATTGTCTAAATAGCACAGATGCTATAGAACTGTAAATTATAATTTATGGAAATCGATTGGATTCAGCATAGATAGAAAGTACATAATGTATTTTAATTTTAAAATCGGTAAATTTTAATATGGGTACTTTTTTAAAACGACAGGTGGTACCATAATATTACGAGGCTGTATAATTAATAGTACAGTATAATAAAAATTTAGTTTTCATTTCTTTTAAATGAAATTTATATTTTCATGTCTGTTATGTATTATCAAAGCCTTTTAATAAATTTCAAATATATTTTAAACCACGTTTTTAATTTATTGAAAAACTTTAAGTTTTCATAGATATGTGAAACAGAATGATATCGCATTTCGATCAAAAGACTGTTTCTCAAACGGAATTCAAACCACATAATAAGAAGTGTTATGCGAGTGTACGGCGTTACCTACCACTATCTATTTACCTACTATAAATTGTATCCTTAAAACGGTTTAGAATTCAATCACGACGAGTAAAACATGATTACGTCTCGAGCGTTGAGTTAATTTATTAATAACATTCACCGAAAACTATGTAATAAGATTCGATTAGGCTATATTATTAAGTGCGACTGAACCGCAGACGGTTGCGACTGTCTGATGTCTTCGTACATAAGTATTGCGTGTATCTATATATATATATATATATGTGTTTGTGTAATATAGAAACGTCTATTCGTATTTTATGCCGTATCTCATCGTGCAGCAGTACCTACCATGGCAGTGTGGTTGACGACGAAAGAGATTTTCCCTGAAATCCGGGTCGGCTCGACTAATAAGCAATGATGCGATTACACGGCGATTCGGAAAAATACCAGCGATTTTCAGTGGAAAGCACTTTCTATAATAAACACACACGCGCGCACATCAGCTCCACATCCGACCGCCGCGCGCGTGGAAAGAATGAACGAATTTCAGCGGCGGTGTGCGGGGATAGAGAGAAATATATGTGGCTTTATTTTTACCCCACGATAGTGTATGCTCGGGAGTATTCGGAAAATCCACCTGAGTCCGTTTTTTGACAATCTTATCTGTGCAGCAGATATGGGGCGGCGGAAGGGAGGAGACGGAAAATATGTACCGCGACGACTTGTGGGAGGGTATAGTGACGGCTGGGGGCGGTGCGGGATCGGGAAAGATGAAAAAAAAATTTAAAAAAATGTCATTCCGTCGTCGGGGTTTATGTGGAGTGGGTACACGCGTTTGCCTGCCGGGGGTAAGACCTTGCCCGTCCGTAATCCGCCGACGACGGGAAACCGTCGACCTTTTCAATTCCTATTACTCTCTCTCTCGGCTCTTAGGTTTAACTTTCCCTTCACACCGGCGCGTGTTTCCGAAATAACCTAAATCCATATTTACGTGTAGGTATGTTATATTTACATGGGGCGTGCGTGTGTGTGTGTTAAAAGATAGCGTGAGTAGATTGAAAACCGTTTGTGCGCTAGATAAAACGGCCGTCGGTAAAATTTCAATGCGTTGGTGCGGGATCCATGATGCGTTTCGAGCGGAGGGGGTCCCTCGTTATTGATCCGTTAACAGGGTGACTCGCTCGTAGGTAGGACAGCCGCGTGAAGGGTCGGCGAGCGGGTGGGTGGGTGGGTCAGGGAGAGGGGGTGAAGTCAGTCATGATTATTATACACAAACCCTCGGCGGGTGTAATGTGCACCTTCGAGTTGTGCATGCATTTCATAGACACAAACGTATAATATAATGTTCGCATAATAATATTATTATAATATGTCGAATCCTCTAAAGGCCGCATAAAACGCCTCCATGAGTATATGACGTATAGGTATCATCTCCAAAACCGTCAGATTTTTTTATATTTGTTTGTTATCCTCGTCATACTGTTTTTCACGAGCTATGAAATAAATCTTCGTAAGCAAACAGTATTTTTTTTCAGTAATAAAATACAAGTAAATGTTATTTAATGGGAAAAAATATACGAACAATTATTTTAAACAAATTTCACTTACTATTTACGAATACAATATTAATAATATAAGCAGTATGGTGATTCTAATAATTATTAACGCTTAAACGTTAAAATTAATTTGTATAGTCTGCAAGTATAACATAATAGTAGTTTTAAATATAAAATAAAAACTGATAGTATTTCTTACATTGGTATTTCCAAGGAAACATTAGGCTTAGGATATCATAATAACATAGCTAATGCTAAAAAAGATTTTTTTTTTAAACTAATAAAATTATATATTACCATTCGTAATAGTATTATGATAATATTTTTTTCCACCTTAATCTATTTATTTTGATTCCTGGGAAATGTTAAAAGTTTATTTGTTTCTACCACATACTACTTCTTGGGCTATTCAAAATATTTATGTTATTTTCATTTCAACTTTGGTGCACTCTTATTTACTTTGAACTTTTATTTATTTAATTTAATTTTTGTTTTCCGTAATACGTATAAGATAGTAAACTTCGTTAAAAGTAAAGACATTAATTTTTTTCTAAAATCTGATTACCTATTTGTTTTAAAATTGAATTGCGTGGAGATAGAATTTAGACATTTTTTAGTGGTTTTTGTTTTGTATATCACTCTCTCGTCATAATATATTTATTTTTAGTGAAGTCATTTAATTATCGAGTGACTTAAAATGTAGGTAATAGAAGAACTAGGGCAAAATAAAATATGCAATGTTTGAGGAACTTGAGCTGACAAATTCGTTTACGTATAATTTAATTTTCGATCACTATATTAATGAAGACCAGAAATAGTTTGATTTCTTTAGGAAGTTTATCAATTTATCAATTATTATATACAAGAAAAGAGTTATTTAAATTATATAGTTACCGTGTACACAAACTTAAATATTTTCAGTAAATAAGCTGAACTTTATAGCTGATCTATATACGTAATTTTAATTACGAGACAAGTCTTATTTCAAATACCATACAATTATTGTTATATATTTCAAAGTATTTAAACCAACTATTTTAAATTCTATATAGGTAATATAACCCTATAAATTGCTGATTATTAGAATTTAAACGAGAACTTTTAGAAAATACTTAAGCTACAAAATATTCACAATTGAGCCGATCCAAACCAAGCGTAATGATTACTTGTGAATAATGCACTAACCGCAAAATGCTCTTGGTTCTGGCTAACGTACAGCTATTGTTACTAACAAATTTGAATTGCACTTTAGTGTACTTGTAAGGATAAAAAAAAAGTATAGCCGACAACTAAGCAGTATTATTTTTATTAAAAAAAAAAATCAGCATTCCCACGTATAAAACAACCTTTTTATTTTGAAGAAAAACTATTATTTTTTTTTTTTAGACTTATGTAATGCCACAGGGTGGGTGTGGGATATATCTCGGTTATATATTATAAACGTATTCATACCTAGCTAGAACCCGTACCAGAAATGTGTGGCAATATTTAAGAATTTGTTTTATTCATCTCCAAAGTGAAATAATAATAAAAAAAAAAACAGGATATATTTTCTTTTTCTTAATATATTTCTCTTTTTTTTCTCAGCTTCAATGTGCCATTGAGACCATAGTTGTCTGCTTCTTTAAGCCTTTTGAATTTTCTATTTGTTGTGTCTTCAATACTTTCGGTGCCGTCTAAGTTTTACGGATATCCTCGTTCACGGAAACACTCGTATTATGTAGTCTCATCCAACCACCAACGATTACAAAGCCTTTTTCTCGGAATTTTATTTTTTCAAGTTTTCTATAATAATGCTCTTTTTTCTAGGCGTACGAATTACACACCAGACGTATCGTGCTCATTAATCTAGTATCTTATTTTTGAGAAGCTGCCTGACACATTTTATTGTACTTACTCTCGACATCAGCATTTTTTGTTCTATTATATTATATTTTATAACTCAATAACATCGCGATTGTTATGTTAAAAAAAAAGTATTTCCAGTAGTATAAAAAAATATAATGAATATTATTATTGTTAAATATATATTTATTCGACAGATTCGTACCAAATTTTGAATAATATAATAATAATTATTGTAAATATGCATGAAACACATCATTATAATATGATATACGTCATTATACATAGTTATAGGTATATAATATTATGTGGTTGACGGTTGTGAGTATATTGTGTAAGTTCATACTTGAATATTTGCGGTTAATTATACCTAAGATAATAGTTAAAAAAATATTTCATTTTCATATAAAAAAAGGTAAAAAAAAACTTTATTCAAATTAAAAATGTATCATTTTATATATTAAAATTCTATATCATTATAATGATGTGTGGAAAATTACTGATTCGACTTCAATGACAGCACGAATGTTCCATCCAGCTGTTACTATGATTTAACGTTATTTATTTTTAGAGAATATCAAATAGCAATTAAATAATGAAAACTGATTTATAATTGTATTTAAAATAATCTACCTATTCCATACAATTTTAATTTTCAGTTTTAGCCATGATCGTATAAATAATTTAATATATACATTATTTTTTTTGTTTAATATTATTATGTATATTTTGATAGAAGTTTTACTACCAAAAGTTAACAAAATAGTCAAATTTAATTTTTAGACAGTTAATAAATTAATTGAAAATCGAACTGGAATGATGAATATTTTGGTAAATTGAACTAAGCAGTATTTAAGACAATTTAGTAAATCTGTAAAAAGGAATTCTGTGAAACTGATTAAAAAAAAACAACTTTTTTAAAATAGATTGATTTATTATCGTATTTCAAATTTAGAGAGAAAATGGCTTGGCCAAAGTACCTACACTTGTTTGAATTGTTCATATTACGTTTTTAAAAATACGATCTAATCCTCTATATAAAACTACAGCAAATAGTGTTCAAACTATGAACTATTAGTTGTTCGAGTTTAGTGTAGTATAGTTCATGGTTTAAATTGTTAACAATCGGACGGCGTCCATTGAAAATAACAAAATTTAAATTATTACCTACGCAAGATTTTCGTTTTCTTTATCCCAACAGTTTTCATTTTCCATAAAGAGTTCTGTAGATGATTTTCTCATTGTGCACTGAAAGCCCTTTTATAATTTATCATATAGATGGAAGGAGATTGAAATGAGTGGCCATTTATTGATTACAATAATTAAGGTTCATTTAAAATTCCAAATGCTGCATTTAATCAGCTCCGATGAATAATTTCGCCCGGTATGCGGATTTTGAAGTGAAATTTATACAGAAACTAGCAATCTCCTTCCATGTAGCTTTAACGACCCTCCGCCCGTAGCATAATAATATAATAGTAATTATTATCATATCACGTTATTATTATGAAATCCTGTTAGACACCTGTCCGATTCTATCAGAACTATACGATAATTATGACAAAGAGCTATGTCACGTTTCGTTAGTCTACAAAACGGTTGACGGTCCTTTGTGACCTTAGTTGGTATATTATTGTGTATAATATATACTACGTAGGAACGTCTAGCAGATAATTATTAAAACTTAAAATATTTAGAATACATATAAGTACCTATTTATGGTTTTCCCTCAGAAATGTTCGACACTATTAGTATAAAACCAATAATAAGATACCAAATAGTAGAATATAATATTATCATTTGGTAAAATACAATTAATTATGTTTTAGGTGCTGTCAGTTGAAAATTGTTTTGACAATTAAATATATAAATTTATCAAATTATGCCAATTAGGCAATTATTTCAAAACTAAATGGATTGGTTTAATGCGATGAAAGCATTAGCATCTTAACATCTTTATTATACAGGTTGTATCTTATGTCATTTTACGCGGGGTTTTGTAACGATTATGGATCGATGACATAGAATTTCGTTAAAACGAAAAAAGACGTGTTTCTTTATTTTTAACTGGCAATTTTTTTGTAACAATTTCAAAATTTTTAAACACGCAGGTGTACCAATAGCAAAATCAACTTTATTTTTTCAAATGGCAACTACTATATTTTTTAATGAATTATGGTAAAGCTCTTTTTCCCGAAAATGTCGATAGTCAAATCATCAATTTTGGTTCGCTAATTTATTAACTCTAGACTTTAGTAAGATCTGCATTAATACTTTTAATTGAAATACTTGGTATAGGTTTAATTTACAAGATCTAAATAATTTTTTCTTATAATTACCTTTTTTATACACTTAGGTAGTTTAATCGGTAATCTAATGGCACTCAAAAAAAAAAAAAAAAACATCAACAAAATTGTTGACAAATGTAGTTCATTATTTTTATTTTAACATACAATCATCAAAATAAATATTATTATTTTAATTTGTTATTATAGGTAATCGTAATTAATAACTTCACAGTTACTTTTCTTACAATATCATAAATTTGGATTCTTTATTAGGTGGCTAAAGTAATAATGGTAAATTGGTAAATTGTATTCGATTGTTGACATTAATGTCTTAGGTATAAGATATAGTATGGGGGTTAAAAAAAATTGTGTAATGAAAAAAGTACAATTTTTTGTGGTGCTCTTCTCGTAGTGGGATAACCTTACAATTTGAACCATATAGGTTATACTTATTGGTAGGTATCGCATGCAAAGTATGAATTTAGGAGTTGAAATTCATAACCTCTCTTATTTTTTAGTTTTGGACATTTAAAATTAAAATTTTATTTCGTACTTTTCCTATCATCATTTTTTTACAATAGCATTAATTTGGATTCTTTATTAGGTGGCTAAGGACTAAGGTTATATTAGGTACCTAATGGTAATTGATTCTTGTTATAATAATATTAAAAATCTGTAATTAACTTAGATTAAAAGTATGCCTATGTTAGGTTATAAACTAGTTAGGTTACAAACCTATATTGAGATTGACTATTTATCTAAATATCATGCAAATAGTTTATTTGAAATCACGACTGTTAAATAATTCTTAAAGAATTTCAACTGCTAAATTCATACTTTGCATGTGATACCTACCAATATAGGGAACTTATGGTTCAAATTTCAAGTTATAAAAGTTGGTTATAAGAAAAATGTATTTAGCTCTTGTAAATTAAACCTATACCAATTAAAAGTATTAGGTAATGCAGATCTTACTAAACTTAAGAGGACCATAGTTAATAAATTAGCAAACCAAAATTGATGATTTGACTATCAAGATTTTCAGGAAAAAAAGCTTTACCATAATCCATTCCATTAAAAAATATAGTAGTTGCCATTTGAAAAAATATAAATGATTTTACTATTGGTACACCTACGTGTTTAAAAATTTTGAAATTGTTATAAAAAAATTGCCTGTTCAAAAATAAAGAAACACGTATTTTTTCGTTTTGACGAAATTCCATGTCATCGATTCATAATCATTAAAAAAAACCCGAGTACAATGACATAAGATACACCTGTATAATACAATAATGTTAATTATAACCATTAATAATACTTTTACTCTTATCAGTTTTTTAAACATTTTTTTTTGTAAATTTAGATATTACAATATGATTATTTTTTAGATTTGTATAAAAAAAAATAAATTTGATAACGGTTAGAACGAAATTTATTACATATAAACCAATTTTATTAATCACATATTTCTGTTGCTCCCTGCATGTATGTACAAGTGAATAAGTGAATATAAATTGTATCTTACCCAAACAAACTTATTCTATACCTTGGGGTCTCTTTCCAGTGCTTACAAAAAATATACCTGTTATGTAATCTAAATAGTAAACCCAAAATGAAATATTACTCAAGTATATTATATTACTATTGCAAATATAATAATATATCACATTGAAATGTCAGGAAATAATTAAGCCATTCTAATAAAACTAACGATTTAATGTTTTGGACACAATATGTGCGAATTAGTCGGGATTAATACAAATTAACCTGAATGTAGAATGCATTAACTTTGTGTTAATTCAAATTGTAGCTAATACATTGTACATTTTAAGCCCATACCGTGTCTAATAATAAAGGAAGATTGAAACCTCATTGTCCTCATTATATATTATGCCTATATCAAAATGTATTTGTTGACATTAACTAAGAAGTATTTTTGAAATCTGGAAAATGCTATATTTAATTATTTAATTAAGTTAGATGAAATTGTATTCACTAGTTTTGTTTGATAATCGAACATTATCATATATTATAATATTTAATGTTTAAAATTAAATATTATTATTTCTTTAACATGGTATAATTGTAATTTCTGTAATGATCGTCGAATATCATATGGATTCTTGTCCCTTTAAATGACCTTAAGATTTAACAAAACGTATAATACCGAACAATGTGCATGTGCATAATTGGCTCTAATGTTTTAATACTACTTCAATAGTTCAATGTTATATTTAATTTATTCAATATCCAATTTAAAAACATCTACTTCAGACTTTTCCACAAAATATGATCACAAGTATAGTCGGATTGATTTGCGTGGGTAGGTGGTCTGATAAATATTGTAATGGAGTAGTCTGACATGTTTTTATCCTTTTCTCGATTTGCCCTCTTTAAAATTATAAAAGCGTTATATTGTTCTATCTATTGTGTTGATCAGTATTTAAATGCAAATATCACGTTGACCCATATTTTTTTTAAATATTTAGATTCAGGCAATTGCTGTCGTAATTAAAAAAAAGAAAAAACCGTCTTATGAGAACCATTGAATTTGCATGTCCCAGTTTGCATCAGTAAATACTTGACACTGGTTAGGCGTTTGTAGCCTTGTCGTCCGCAATATTGATGTCACCTAATCACGCGACTCACTGTCCATGTATACAGTGTACTGAGTGTAGGTACACATAAAACCAAACGAAAATCACATCCTTTTTGGAATTTATTTTTTTTTATGTTTCATTAGCACTCATATACTTTCAACAAACACATTTTCATGGATTATACATTATAATACACACCGATATTTACAGTGCCATTTTGAAATGTCATTATTCCAAAGAAAACAACATTAACTTTTATTATAATGATCGCATTGTTGGTTAAATAATGTGTTTTTTACATGTTATAATATAATGTGTTTACGATAGTTCAGTGTATCAATAAAGTGTCGTGTTTAAAATATAGCCCAGCAAATCGACAAATATTAGAAAAATGTTTTGTAGTTAATGATAAAGTTAATTGATAATTTGTTTTACCATCGTAAGACTCGTTATAAATAATACAAACATTTGTTACATCAATTGCATTTCTAAAATGATACGTAATTTATTAAATAAATATTTATTTTTTCTTTACAAAACGATTAAACGCGTTCTCATCAATTAACTTTGTTAAAGATTTATAATGGATACGGTTTCTCTAATAATTGATCACACTTAGGTATTAGACCAATATTAATAAATTACAAAAATCTTTGTTACATTTAATATGTTTAGTGAAGTTTTTAAGAAAAATAATACAATTATAGTGTCTTCATACAGAATTACGGTACCTATCGTTTTACTAGTAATTTTGTATTCACAAAAACTATATGGTTATAATATTATTATTATTATCATTAAAACAACAGTATTTGGTCATCATCACATTATTATGATCGGCGGTTGGCTAGTTGTTTTAACTCGGTATTCATCAATATAAATTCGCGGTCGAGTGCACTAATAGCATCCCTATGCGGTTCATGTCGTCCACGTACGTGTGTAACACAAAGATAAATGTGGCTATATTGTAAACCTACACTTAAACTATAGGTATAGAAAGTATTATAAAATCGAAAATCGTGGCTTGGCGTGGCGCGTTGGCTGCTACCAGTCGCGAAATGCGACTGGGAGTAAGTAACGGCCACAGCTACTAGCTCCCGGATGGGTGACCACTCGGGTTCATAGTAGTTAAAAACCTTGCCACACATACACGTGTTTGCTACCTACCGTAACAACCGTTAAGACAATCGTAAAATCAACCTACCGTACCAACCTTACCCCTACCACACTTCATACCCCTACAACAGCTAATGGCCATAGTCGCCGGGCTTAAGTTAAATAAAAAAAAAAAAAAAACCACATACTGTTTTATTGAAAATCTAACTTATTGATTTTACATATTTAAGTAACTAGATAGTTATTGATTTTATATTTTTTATAGGATCGTATATTTGTAATAATATAGACTGAATTTTTCACCCAAACATGTTTTGTACTTAAGGCACAAATGTATAGCGTTGCAAAACCGTTTGCTTGAGTACTCGACAAATTGTCTTTGTAGTGCTCTTTGGTGTACAAATGTCAATTAGTTTGAAATTATTTCAAGTATGACTATTACCGAATAAATATGTAACGCTTAATTGTGTTGTGTTTCAATTGCATTAATAACGACAATAATAACGTAGGTAAAATATGTATACTATATTATAACATTATTAACTTAATTAACGGTAAACAAACATTTTGATGGCATTATATTTTCTATTATACTATATACCTTCTGCCTTGCAGATAATTTATTAAACATAATATATTGATAGTAACGTTTAATTTAATTTTCAAAATTTACCAAAGAAAATTTATTATTTGTATTTAGAAATAACTTTAAAACCAACAAATTTACTTTACTAATAACATTAGTTCATGTTTACATATTAAATGTAGTAGGTATGTATATATTGTTGAACATAGCAATTTTAATTGATTTATTCAATTATTGGTATTTTCACTCATCATAACCAATGTACTTTAACGTTCATAATTGTATATAAAATGTATAATACGAATAAAATCTTATTTTATTTATATTCACTAAAGATGTACTAAAAATGTATATCAAATGTATTACAATCAACGAAATGTATCATTTAAATGATTGCGCAATCACAGTTATAGACGGTAGTTTTAATTTAATAAATATAATAAATGTATTTTACTGTTTTTATTTTTGCGTTTTCAAACTGTGCACAAAGCAAATGTAGTATCGAATAATAATCAGATTTTTTTTTTTGTTACAGGTAAGTTCCTTTGATTGCTGGAATATATGCGAACACATAATACGTATGGCTTAAGATAAGTAAAACAAAAAATGTATTTTAATTATATCATTAACCGTATATTAGAAAGTTAGGAGATAAGTATTAAGTACAATAATTTTATATAACACAAATATACCTAATGAAGAAAATATACAAGTGACTATAAATAATACATAAGTACTTTTTGTTTTGAATTTAAAAAAAATAGCTAAAATCGTTGAAAGAAGAAAATTTTGTTATTTTTTTTTAAATATATAATTTTGGGCTACCAATATATGAACTCCAAATGCCTAAAAAAAAATATTTTTTAATTACTATAAAGACTACAAGGATTAAACTTATATTGCATTATTAAGTATTGGAGTATTAAAATTAAAAACTATATGCATATGTCACTACAAATGAATTGGGAAATTTAGTAAAAATGTAATCTTTAAATGCTTATAAAAAATAATTAAAGTATGTATTTTTGATAATTTTAAACTGTTAAACGAGCAACATTGTATTATTTCAAAGCTGTATTGAAAATGAAACAATTTTGCTCCCCAACCAAAATACCGGAATGCCACTGTTAAAACATCTCAATTTTGTAAGATACATAAAGTTGTTATGATAAGTTGTTGGAATCATATCTTCCGTGACTTTGATATATACGCGAGAATTTATACTAAAACAATGTTATATTAAAATTATTTATATTGTATTTATGCAAATTATTTATAATTTATCCTATAACATTAATTAAAAATTAATAAATGCCTGCCGCATAAATTTATTGACGTTAATTGTTATACGCATCTATTATAATAATAATTTGAAAACAACATAGATTTGTATTATATTCAGCTACGAAGTAATTTCTTATATTATGTACTGTATTTTGATTGATACGAAATTAACTTACTCTTCCCAATAATATAATTTTAAGTTATAACTATCAAAAAAAAAATACGGTTTATATTTTTCATGGAATATAAAATCATGATAATATCATGACATAAAACTTGGCAAATTCGTTATTTCACAATCGGCTATGATATTTTTCGGTTATTTGTAGACTTCCTAATGGTAGAAAAATCTTGATTTACATGCTCAAAAATGTATATTTTTACTTTACATCTCAAAAATCAATGACGAAATGATTGACTCCTTCATTAAATACGTATTGCATGCACACAAAGAGGCCAGAGAAAAAAATGTTTTCAATTTATTTTGATTCCGTATAAAGTTTGTTGTACTTTTCTATATATATAATATATACATATATATTTACCGTGAAACACTTATTTTTATTTACTTATTTACGACTTCTTTTATAACTTTTATCATGATAAAAAAAATGGTTTTTTAATTTTTTTCTGAACTAACGGTAATAATCACGATTTCCACGTTTTCAATAAGTATTTGTTATACGTTCCAGGTGATTATTATATAATATTTCTATTGTTTACATGTTTCAAATTAAAAATCACCACGAAGTTGTATGATGTGCCATGTCTGTGTTTAATATATTTAATACCTATTTAAATTATACTTCATTGGCAGTCGGCAAGATCTCAGATACTATACCTATTTACTTTTTATAAATTATTACTTGCACCACTCGAGCATTTTAAAATATTGGTTCTAAGTTGAAATCGTTTTTAGATAATATCAATTTCTCGCAGAAGTTAAAACTAAATGAAAATGATTTAGTTTCAAACTTTTGATGACATTATTTCATTATTCTATATTAGCTTAAATTTTCAAATATCATAATATTCTACGAAAGTCGCCATCATAATCCTAAATCTCGTTTTTATCGGCATCATCTAACTACTTCCGGAAAAATGTTCAACTGTGTTCAACTATAAAATGATTTTAATATTTCATAATATTATACAGCTTTTGATTAGAAACTTTTAATCTTGAAATTTGCGAGTGAATTAAGTCAAATTGAGTTGGTATATTAATAATGTGTATACAAATAGTAATTTGTGTATTTAACGCGTGTTGCTTCATAAATACGACAAACCTTGCGGTACACTTGCAGCTCTCGCATTATCCTACTTTTGCCAATAAATAAATCAACAGATATTTCCTCCGGGTACATCTAATTCTGAAAAGCCCGTATATTACGACCAAGGGGTCCTCTCCCTAGGAGAATTTTCGATTGAATTCTGTTTCGGAAACCTCCAGCGCATTAACCTATAGTTGGTCATAACTCATTTCATGAACAAGATTAGTCACTCTTCCACCTTTATGGAGACCTACAACAACAGCGCAAGGCTATGTAGTGGTCTATATTATTGAAATAACGTTATGTAATATCGTGTTATATCATATCGCAGTTGTAATACGATATATTGTTATTTATTATATATTACGTTTGAAGCAATATAAAATATAAAGCAGTTTTAATAGTTTGAACGAATTGATAGGTAGGTACATACCTCACGTACACAAGACAACACACAATAATATATACACAAGTCGAACACACCCACGTCCTATTGAAAACAAACAGACAAACCGTTTTCTGGAGGCTGTTACCCGCACGTAGTTAAATATTATCTTTTAACAAAAATAAACTTGTGTATGCATGACAACGCATGCGTATCGCACGAAGGAGGGTGGATGAAAACCTCACGAAATCGTTTTCATTGAGCGTGTGGATTTACAATGTCGGTCGTTTTATTAGAATATAATATATGAGTACCAGAGTTATATGCACGTAATAATTGTTCGAACTAATTCGACGGGTTTATAACTTTAATGGACCGTGATCCGCCTCGGGACTGTACGTCGTATATTATTGAAGCGACAATGTAATGTTTTGTTCTACACGTCGTATCACAATGCACGACAATCGTACTATAAGTTCGTGAAAATATATCGCGTACATACAGCTATTGAATGTCACGCAGAAACAATGGATGACGGTAGAAAGAAGCTACCTCCGAGTCCGACCGTGATCACATCATTATTATTTTCGATCGCGGATAAAACGATCGAGAGGACGAGAAAAAAAACCCTGTGGTCATTATTGTCGGTGCGGTCTCCGTTTCGTTTGACCCAGATTTTTCTCGCTTAGATGAACCATAATAATATACACGATAACGGTCCGTTGAAAATATTGTTCGGTTTGTCACAGTTGATATCTACAATAATAGTAAAATGGTATCGTTATATATACATTACGCGCATACACAGTGAGCTAAGGCAATCTTCCTCTGGTGGTTAACGAGGAAAATGACAAAACGCGCCATGGTGAGCTTTGTGAAAAACGAGAATGTTAAAATCGCGAAGAATAGTCATGGCATACACTTGATGGACTTTCAATGAAAATAATATTATATTACATTATCTATTGGTAGAATTTCCTGTTTTTTTGTGGGTACTACGTTTCGCGTTTTAAACTTGCACCCCACCGTGACCAACCTGTACTCATGGTTTTTCATGCCAGTGCCAATGAACGATGGCATTTTAAACCGATCTCAGATATAGTTGATCTTCACAATATGACATCAAAATTCAAAGTTTATACTTTATATGGAGTATAAATCATTTATCTGGAAAATGTAAGTGTTTTTGAAAAAAAAAAAATTAATCGACAAAAAATCTCACTCCGAATTGAACTTTTTTCCGGGAATATAATTTTTTTAAATTGAATGCTGACCCAATACTTAAGTATTTATTATACCGTTTAATGTTTCTACTTGTAGAGTAGCATGAAGATACTCAACAAAATGTCAGTTGTGTTAATCGTCTACTGACCAAGCTCTAAAAACTATAATGATACAAAAATAGTAAGGAATATCATTAATTTTTTTTTAAATGTTGTGAAGATAGAATGTAGTACGATAAATTAACGTAAAAAAAATATTTTTAAATACTTGTGAGTTCATTGAAAAAACGACTGTTTAGTGATAAAAAAATAATCACCTTATTGTGTTCTAAAACCACTTTACATTAAATAATATATTATTTAGGTAAGGGGAAAACACACTGCAGTCTTCCAAAATAAGAAGACATCTCGCACACACTATTATACGATGACGGACCATTATGCGTTAAACGTCGTCCTTGTATATTATATATATATATATATCTGGTATTGGTTTGGAGTGTAAGTGTGTGTGTGTGTAGTTTTAATGACCTGTATCTTTCCTTCATATTATATTATTATTATTATTATTATTATTATTATTATTATTAATAAAGCTGGTGTGGTGAAAACGATCGACGATATAATATAAAACAATAATCGCTGTAATAGTATATGCTCTATAATATGTGTACCGTGTGAGTAAGTGTGTGAGTATGTGTGAGAGTGTGTGTTATATCGTTATACGGTTTATCGCATTATTACGACGAGTGTTTTTCGAAAATTCATATCGGACTTACGACTTACGGTATTATTATTTTCGTAAAATAAAAACAAAAATAGAATAGAATGACGTGTAATAAAATACTAGCGTCAAACGCATCTCGCCGCTAATGGATCCATTGTTTTGGGTTCGTCGGGTGTACACTGCTTTTATTAATTCATCCTCGCGGGCTAATTGCATTATTATTAGGTGTAGGTAGCTATATAGAGGTGTCCCGTCGTACCTGCTCTGGCCGCTCGTTTCTGGCTTCATTAGTCGGAGCTCCGCCGCGGGTCCCTCATCGCTGTCACAGGTAATATTATAATAAAATATACGTAGGTACACATAATAATATTAAAATATATATATATAATAATAGCATGAACGTATACGACTGGTGCTGGTCGACATCGGACAGCTGTAAAAACGAATGAAACGTTTCGTCGATTAATTATAATCATACAAGTTTAGAGACGGCGCAAGGGTGTTATTCACGACCAAATCGACGACGGTATATTTAATCGGTTATGATACAACGATTTTGCTTCAAACACGAAATTGATATTAAAATAATCATAATAAATGGGATTGATGCGGCGTGGTAGTAGTTTAAAACAAAACAAAAATTGGAATTCAATTTCTTAAATGTATATTGTTATAATATTATAATGATTTAACTATGATGAATTTCAAAAAATATCATAAAAATTTTTTGTTCATTCAAATTACAAATATCGACAGATAAAACGAGTGTCGTTACGTTAAAAAAAATTACCTTTTATTAAATATATTTTCTTTCACGATTTATTAGGTATTTTTTATCGCTCAAACGCGTGTGCACATGCAATTAAGTCGATATAATATTGTAAACGTATAATAATATATTACCATCAGATGGGTTTTTTCTAAATTATTACTTTTACGAATCGTTGAACGATTTCGGAAGATTATAAGAAACGTGCGCTCCCTGCGCCCATATATGTTTGTCACGCAAAAAGTTGTTATTTATTTATATTCTTATCCCGCTCACAGGTACTTATAAACATAGTGTACGGTGTACGTCATGATGATAAAGATACGCGACTGAACATAAAGTATAATAATATTCAAACTTCTCTAAATGTAAATTTTACGCACCGTAAATCAACTAAATTCGTTGTTGTTATTCGCAAGAAATCTTCTAATGAGTTTTTAACAAATTCTATAGTTTGACTATTTGTCCATAGTCTTTTATTAGCTTACAAACATTAAACTAGATTCATAATAACAATAAATTGTTATTTTTATAGTAGTAGTAGTAGTGGTTGTAGTTGTGAGTATGTGAACCATTGAAAAAACAATCATGAGTAAAAATATATTAAATGGGTAGATATTTCCTGTACGTCATGTGTCTCTCGAAGAATAAAAAGGACGTACAAAATATCAAAGTCATATTAATAATATAAATGCAAGGAAAAACATTTTTGTTTGTTGAACAATTTTTTTGTTGAGAAATATAAGAATTTAGAAATTATTTTTTGGTAAAAACATTTTACAGTTGAATGGCATACAGAGAAGATTTTTTTTAAATTATTATGCATTGCATTTTAGCGTAGATATTTCTTTGTCGTTCAACGTCATACTTATAATTTATTGACATGTATTAGTATATATTTGATTGAATTTACATTTTTTCATTCGCTTATGTCATAATAATACTTTTTTAAATATACTTTAAAATAACACTTAATTTAATTAACAACAATGATGGTTAGTCTGATTTAAACATAAACAATGTTATTTATTCATTTTATAGAGAAAATTTAAAGAACACTGATTGATTATGGTTTGTTCAAAGTTATTTTTATTTTTGGAAGATCACATAAATTTAGTAGGTCACGTATTCACATCAGTAAAAAAAATGAATAAAATGGTTTTATAAATGAAAAAAAAAAGTATTATAATATTATTTTTTCATAATTTTCTTCGATACTCAAAACTATACGTTAATATTCATGAATAAATAAATATGTGCTAACCTAACATTATCTACATGTTGTATAGGTATTCTAAATAATTAATACTTTTTACCGAACTATTCGTATAGTCTCAGACGTAGTTTAATCAATAATAGTTTTTCTCGTGACTTAAAAGAAACAATAAAACTTTTGAATTTTACCAAAAACAAATATTTAATACCACATTATTGTGATGAAAAATAAGTATAAAACAGCTATACACTGTATGTTACATTATTTAAGTAATAATTAGGTGCTTGAAATGAGAAAATTTAAATTTGTTTTACGTGGTTATAAACTTGTTATTTAGAATATATATTTTACATAATATAATTTATGTATAATATTCTTACTGTAATAGGAAATTAAATCGTTTATTTAGTTACTATTCGGTACCGGAAAAATGGACTCACGACAGTGGTGTAGCTAAATTGCCTATTCAGAACGCCGTGTTACCATAGTATTTTTTTATTATTGTTATCATTATTATTCAAACACATAAAAATCATCACTTATCTACGAGTATGATTCTTTTTATGTATCGAACCACAACGATGGCACAAGCGTTGCTGAGGAAAATATAAGATTTTTCATACCAACTATAATGATGTTTGCCTATTATAACTGTGATTTTATATATCATATTCATTTATTTTTTATATAACACAATCACAAACTTAATTAAAATATTTGGATTGTTATAATTTTTCCAAAGCCAACTTAACTTTGCAATGTTATGTTTTATTTGAAATCATGTGGTACGTGCATAGTATATACAATATTATAAAACATGACTATAGTAAACGCTAATAATACAGAATAATTGTACATATAAACTATGTAATTTAATTTAACATTATTATTTCAATAACAATTCTATGAGCATTAATTATACATGAGTACCAGACCGACGTATCATGTTACTAAAATTAGTTTGAACTTTTTTTGCGTCTAGTTTCGTGTCACGTAAAAATAACGTTTTCAATAATTTAGACAATGATAACATGATACAGGTCAAATATAAAAATAATTAAAATAACTATGCATAGCATTCTCAAAAAAGATGCATTCATATTTTATTTGAATTAATTTTACAAAGTTTGAATTTAGTTTAAAATGTTTTAATACATTTTTATTCTTTTATAGTGTTCATACAAATATTTCTTAAACCAATTCAAATAAGCAAAATATATTATTATATACTCTTCGCATTACATAATATTATCATTATATAATACATATAATTTTAAATAATACAAATTGTGAAAACTTTTATATACTGTATTTCCAATTGTGCTATAAAATACATTTTTATTACAAATTTTATTTTTGTATACCTTTTATAGCATGTAGTTCCCTTTAAACTTAACATAATATGTTATATGACATTATGCTTTTAAAAAATACTATATATGATATTTTTTTAAATCTATTTCACGCACAAGTCGAGAGACCTGATAGTAATATTATGATTTAGATTGTGGTAAGTAACATAATGTATATTGTATATATTATACTAATCTGGATCATTGACGATGCTAAATTATTGAATGTTCTTTTGTTATTATAGTGCGAAACATCTATATTTCAAAACTCTCTTGGTAACAAAGAAAAATATTATATTTTAGAGAATTTCATTAAATCCTATTAAATACATTTGGTTCTAATTTAGTTTGGTCTCCAACAATATTTCGTTCAATGAAAGTTTCACTGTAATATTATATTATATATAGTAATATAAATAATATTAACCCTACGATATGGTAATAATAATGTCATAGAAGTATAAAAATATATAACACGTTGAATGTGTTTTACAAAGACGCTTAATTATTGATAGTGGCACTTTAAATACATTTTAGTTTGCTTACACATTGTATGTTAAGTAGTAATTTATTTAATGGTGAGTTTGGTACGTAAATGTAATACGGTATAATGGCATTCACACACAACTTCTATCGTCGTCTAAAATTAATTACTATATCAGGACTTGATTTATTCTAAACACATTATGTAGTTTGGTGTGGAATAGGGGATGCAGAGGCATTAAATAAGAGTTAGTATTTTTTTTCATTATTATTTATTGTATATTCCGAATAGGTAGAGTATAAGTGTGTACAGTCTTACTATACATATGAAAAATCAACGACTATAAATACGATAATTATACAACTGAAAAAAAAAATTGTTCGATTATTGAATAGATAAGTGCAGAACGTATTTACAGAAAATTGTATTTTCTCAATGGCGATGGTTTCTCACGAGCTATTAATGCTTTTAACGCGACCGTGCTTCGAAATTGTATTATATTCAGTTGTCCATATTGATTGTATAGAAATCGTATCACCTGTTTATCTGTCGTAGGTATATAGTCCAATCAGTTTCAGTTTATATTTTTTTAATGCTAGAAATGTGTCAAACTGATTAAGTCCAAGATTTTTAGGTTATAGTTAGGTATGCGTAAAAATTATGTAATTATTGTTACCATTTTACTCATGAACGATAATTTTATTATAGTACACATATGACAGAAAATAATTAGTTACAATAATACTAAAAGTATCCGTACAATATAATATTGTACATTAGATGAATATAATATGATTTATAAAAATATAGTCAGGTCGTAACGCAAAATAAATCAATATTTATGTTTTATGTTTTATTTGTAGACACACAATCTACTTTAGCATTGTTTTTTCCTAACTTATTTTAGATTCTGAACAAAGTAAAAAAGCTTTTGGTATTACAGTAATAGCTTGTTCTGTGTTTGTATGTTATTTTTTCTGGGAACACGTTTTTGAGTAGGTTGAATGCTTCAAACTACCTTATATCCTTACAATCGATTTTGGATATTATTTCTACTTTAATATTACATTTATTTTCTATTATTGTCTCAGCGCATGGTGTC
The DNA here is from genome assembly GCF_019925205.1 of Metopolophium dirhodum. Classification (NCBI taxonomy): domain Eukaryota; kingdom Metazoa; phylum Arthropoda; class Insecta; order Hemiptera; family Aphididae; genus Metopolophium; species Metopolophium dirhodum. The sequence goes on from NC_083568.1 coordinate 12,795,558, forward strand.
CTTGTTTAGTTTATATAGACTCAGTTGCAATCTCTGTAATGTTATTTATAACTCAATTTTAAATATTTTAATATTATTACATTGGTTTTTATGAAACATCTATCGTTCATCTATTGTTCTATAGTTTCAAACTGACCTATATCGTTTGGAAGTATTATTTGGAATAAACTGTATAGTTTAGGACTATTCACACATACATTCAATTAAAAACATAATATTATATTATTATTTTTATTATGTTCATACAATTATTTTAAAAATGAGTACCTAGGTACTCAGAATCATCTCAAAAGGTTCATAATATGATTATAATACTTATGCTTAATGACTTTGATAAAATATTTCGTTATTATGATGCAGTATACTCTCAATATCGTGGTTTATATATAGAAGTAACTCAACATTAAAAGCAATGTCCTAAAATGTCATTTACTTGTCGTTTTAAAGATGCAAAAGTTATAATAGCTGCCTCCGTCGATTTCCCATCATAAACATTTTCACTGTGCTTCCATCATTTTATTTTTTACAAAACTTTTTCTTCTTTAAAAGTTATACGCAAATATCGATGTTCCACTTTCATCCCAAAACCGAGTAGGTTCCTATAATACCTCCCACACAGAAATCCTCTAATATTATTGGCTCAATTTTTTATAGTGGATTATCGGCCATTTATTTTGATGTATACGTTTTACAAATTATTATTATAAGCGCATAGAAATCATATTATACCTGATTAATATCTTGGAAAAAAATTTAAATGTGCATCATTTCAAAATCTAATAAAGTGATATATTTAAAATATACCCTTTTATTCAGCAGGTATACTTTGTTTTATGTTATATAATAATGCGGGTAGATTATCTAATTTACATTATGGTATATATTATTGAAAAATTCACCGAACAATAAAAATGTGATTTTTTTATTAATATAACATTTAATCATATTATATTAATATAATATGAACTATCAAAAAATTGAATTCAATTTTAAAATCGCAGTATAAATATTGTGATATTTTTTATATTATTTATACTCTAATAACCAAGTAGTTTATTTTAATATGTCTTCAATGATACAAATAATGACTATTTTCTGCCATTTATACTAAAATCTAAATAATAATATTCTGATATCTGTTTATTCTGAGTTTAATTTTAAAAATGTGAATAATTATAATCGTTCTATTATAACGTGTCACAATTATTTAAAAGTGCATATATTTTTATAGTATATACCATACTTGTATAACATTTTATTTTTATTATTTGTAATTCATGTTGTAGTAGATCATCCATAAACTTGGAAAATTGTTCAACATTTGAACGAGTACATTACTAATCATTACTAATTAGACTTCTTCCAATTATACTCGTATATAATTAAATAACCGATATTGTTCCGTATTCTTTTTTATGTAAAAACATCAAACAACACTTTCTTGTATTTAATTTTGTCGAGTTAGTTTCTAATTATTATACTATAACAAATGTTTTGGTACAATAGTTAAGGTACCTAGGTACGTGGTTAGTTTTTAATAATAAAATAGTGCTTGGAAATCAACATAAGTAAACATACATTTCGAAAAAAAATATAAGGTGTAACAAATTATGTGCTAAGTTTTAATTTACAAATATTTGTGAGTGTACGCCAAAATTATAACTGCTTACGGGTACATTGAAACTTGTTAAATAGGCTTGCGTATCATATATATTATGTTACCTATTTATCAAATATTTAACAAATTTGACGTGCATTGATGTGTTGACTAATGATTTTAACATACGTCTATGATAGAAACATTTCATTTAAATAATTTAAAAGTTTAAGCTATTCATCGAATTTATTATTCAAATTATTTTATAATATAGTAATACATATACATTTTGTGAACACCGATCAACTAAACATTCTTCAAATATTTCTTATTTTAAAAATTATTTTTTATTCATATTTTTTATGATATATTTTCATAAAATGCATTATCATAACTGTATAGTATTATTAATATTAAAATATTAATTGGTGGTATTACGCAATTATATAGAATATCTCTGTTGCACAATTATTATATTTAGATAGGTCCTTAGGCAATACGTATACATTATAATATGAACTTGAGCATTATTTTGTAAATTAAACTTTTTAATTATTAATACTAATCCCCGGAATTCTTCGTCACTTAGCTTGAATTCCCAAGTGCAACATGACCTACACCTGTAGGTCACCAGCAAACTTTCAACAAACCTACCCAATTGTCAGCGGTCATAAACTTTGGCATTAACGTGATTATAATGGACAATGACGTCTGACGATATTACCTACACACTAGTCTAAGCGGAAATGCAATCTCCATGTAGAACCATTGTTTTTTTATATATACCTACCATCATATGTCCCTAGGTATACGTTCAACAACTTTTCAACTCGTTCATCGAAACTATCTAGATGTTCTAAGTTAAAACACAAACAAACTTACTTATTTTATGTGCATACACGATGTATAGATATGTAGGGTAGGTACACAGTATGATAATGTCAAAAAACCCAAAACAAGAGGTCACTTACATTTTTGTGTTTCTTCGCTTTGTGTTTATATTATTATGTTCACAAACACCTGGTGTTTACATTTCGGGGAGAATATCAAAAAAGAAATTAAACTCTTCTACCAATATTATTACTAAAGATATAATTCGTTTTTCATAGTAATCACATTACGGATCACAAACCATGACGCATACCGTGTATACCTACGTTGTATTATTATCATATACCCAATGAATACGCGCAGATTCATATCTGCAGGTTGGGCGCCCCAAACGCGTATGAAGCCATTCATAATATTAATAACATAGGTACCTACATCCAAACGTATTAGATTGACTTTTGGTGCACTTTAGAGAGCCATTTAATTCAAGACCGTCTATATTATATGGCGTCATGAAATGTTTTGACGTTTTGTATATACCATGATATATATCATATATTATATGTTCTCAAAATGACTCCATCGTATAAGCAGTTCAATGTCTATATATATATAACCGAATGTCGACTGTTAAAAGTTAAAACAGGAATGTCGAATGGGAATATTGACAACCTTGTAGTATAGGGTAATAATACATAATATAATACAGAACCAAGCATGATCATCCCAATTTTTCTTACAATTTTATGAGTGTATAATTTTGATTTTTAGAATTTTCAAGTAAGCTTATACTTGAAAACCATATTTCCAATACTTAGATTTTTAAAACGTATTAAAACAGTCAATGGTGATAAAACCAATTTTTTCAATTTTTTTTTTTTACTGTAAACACATAATTTATTTAAAAACTTTGATATGATATAGAAGTCAAATTTCTGACAAGTTTCTGATTATTGATTTAGAAGACATTAGTTATGGTTGTTATATTCAAAATATAAAATATAATATGTAATATATTTTGTTTTAGTAGTTATTGTACAAAAAAATGTTTACACATAATAATAAAATACTTATTCTTGTCACATAAATTATTTTTGGGTAGTAATAATATAATAATTTTAAAATTAAAACTACTTGATCGATTTTCAATTCGTGAATCATCCTGTCCGAGAATCCAATAATTTCATTACGACGGACGTGGTTCAGTAGTATATTATACCTAATATATGTAAAAATCGATTATAACGACATCGGCTATTACGTCGGCACCGATAAAGTGACTAAAATATTTTCCTTTACTAGTTTAATATTAAAAACTAAAGTTTCAGTAATTATATGTTACAGTTATTGCAAAAACGCTATAATGACGAAACTGATTCAATAACCCTGTGTGTACAATATCATAATAAATTATTATTGTTGCGTGATCGCGTATAAGTGTATAACATATTTTATTTATCAGTAATCTGATAGGCATCATTTTATCACGTAAGTAAGAATAATTAGGATAATGCAGTAAGTGTATTGCTTATTATTATTTGTTTTTATTATTTATCACCTAATTTTCATTATTATACGGACACATATAACTTTCGATTAAAAGAACTTATGTTGGTGTAACATTACTGTTCATATGATTTCTAAACTAGTTACTTTTGTTACGTCCTACCGCATATAACAACGAACTTCCCCAGTCCCTTGAAAGTCGTTATAACCGATATACACTGAATTATTATACTATATTATACTATTATAACGTAATAATAACATTATTGTGTGAACTCGCAGGACGTTCGACAATATTCAAATATTTAGAAGTTCTATTGAAAACGGAGCGTAGTTTGCAGCCCGTAATAACAATATTGGCTGTAGAAGCAATATTATTATCGCGCGTCAATATAATAATAATAATAACATATAGTCGCAATATGAATTCGCTTTTAGCAAATTGATCGGAAAACTCAATCTGCAGTCGGCGGGCGGATGCCGACCCACAACTCCTCTACCCTATTTGGACCGACCCACACACACACACACACACACACACACAGGATCCGGGGGGCGAGTCGTGCGTGTGCTTATATATACGAACTTCCTCCTAGCAGGCCTCGCCACATCCACGTTATAATATATGTTGAGCAGAAGAGGTGGATAGGCCGGCCATATAATACCTACCTAGACCCGCGCACATAATACGGTCGTCGCGCGTATATATTCTAAGCCGCGACTCTCTCGTCCGCGGTCTCTCGGACCTCCCCGTAAACGTTGAAATTAATTCGCGGATTAATTATACCCCGGCCGTCCGCCGCCGCCGCCTCGCCGAATCGTTCGACGTCTGCCCGGATATTGACGTGCCTATCAACCGGAAACGTAATTTATGTCGGAGCAAAATTCCTAGAACCGTTTTCTTCCTCCCCGACCTCAGGCGCCCCACCTTCACCCACCGCCACGCTGACGACCGACCTCTCCCCCAATCTCCGACGACACCGACCTCGTAATATTTCCAACCTACGTTATGTATATTATGTAATATTATGTGTGTGAGTGTGGAGTGTTAACGCCGAGAATTCACGACGTGTCATTATAATATCCGGTCGCAGAGTTCGTGCAAATTTCAATACGACGACGACGACGACGGCGTTCCAACGGTGTCTACAGTAACAGCGTGTATATTATTATATTTCTCTGCCAAAGGGTCGTATGCTCTAAACGAGTGTGAAACCTCACACGGAGACGACTGGAATGCTAGTATGAAAATCTCAGACGGTTTTTTATTTCGTGAATTTTTTCATATTATATTATAATATTATTTTATAGAATATTAAGCGGGTTCTGGATTGTATGATGGCATTATCTTAATAATATAATCTTTATGATTTTTCGCAAGAATTGGCACGTCTTATTTTTTCATATTAACTTGTCATCGGCCACCTCAAGACGATATTATATTCTCCAAATTATTTTTATTATAACGGTTTATATTTATAATATTTATAGGTATATATTTTGTTATTATATTAAATAGGTTTAGTATAATGTCAATAACGACGATGAATGTCTTAAAAATATTCTAAAATATAAAAACAAATTAAAATTAACCGTGTTTTATAAATACCTACAATTTATTTTCACATTAATAAAAGTATCAACGCGGGGCATATTTAGGAAGACGTTTATTATAAAATATGGGCACGCCCGTTCAAATCACCTGTGTATGTGTGCAAATCCACTAAAGTTAATTCAACTCCAAGGAATTGTTATTATTATTATTATTTTTTTAATTTAATGAAACGTTCATTCTTTCCTCCAAGGACGAATGAAAAACAATAATATAAATAATAACTCATCAAAACTCTCAATAGATTCACGAAAATTTATTTCCAACGAAATATGCAAGTCGAGTTCAGAATTTAAACCGTAATGTGTACGGAACTTATGTGATATAATACTATATACGTACACATTGTACGTTGACATTTAAAACGTGAACGAGTATAGTTTAATAATTATGTCTTCCCTTCGACTGCAACAGCAATAATATGGATTTACTCGGAAACGTTTTAACACCCAATGTTTATTTTTAACATCAGAAACGTCAATTAAACAAGCTTTTTCCTTATACCGTCAGAACAAATTACGGTCTCCCCGTTGGAACACACTGACAAGGCTTATGCACCAAACAATTTATAAAACTGACAAAAATCTATGTACATTGTATATTATGCAGGCGCACCTACTCGCGAAGTTCGGGCGACTTCTCGAATAATCAATAGTAGGAGGTACACCTCTGTTTATTATATTATTATGTATGTATAGCGGTATATTTACTTTTAATATAAGAACACAGACACGTCATAATCCGTCGAAATGTAAAATAACAGAATATCTACTCAACAACCACGCAAAAAATTGAAAAGTTAATAATAACGCCGAGCCTAGACGCGTATATAGGTACCATCTGCGGGGGATTCGATTTGGAACGTGATCGACCCGGAAAAAGTGATTATAAAATATATTATATATTAGAAAAAAATAATAATAATATACAAAATTATTATATCGGCGTGGCACGGTGTAACATGGTACGCGCTAGAATGGAAATATTTTTTTTTTTCAGAAAATATTATACTTTACATAATAATATGCGTTCGTTTATTTTTACCCCCTTCCTCACACCCGTTTTTCGTGGTTAAAACGAAATGAGTGAATATATATGATATTTAAATATTCAACGATCTACCGCGCGGGATTCGTTGTTCGACCGAATGTCGATTCGGAGGGTCCTAAAAACAAACTACACATAACTTGTATAATAATATATGTACGTCCAAGTTTTCCTCCGGGCGTAATGTTATTAATGACCGGCGTGCTGCATCGAATTAACCCGCTAAGTTATCGAATTTCGATCTCGTTGGCACACGGTTTTAATGGCCGTTATATTATTATAGCTCGCACACATATTATATTATGTATGTATGCATGGCTGTTGTAGGGAAAACCGGGCCAAAATACCTTACGATATGTACACGCTGAAAACGTGCCCCTCCAGCGCGAAAGGTCGAATTCCGATCGCCGTGCGTTTTTAATTTATATGGACAACACACGAGTGCACGTATACACACACATGATAATGTGGCCCTTTGAATTCGAACCGCCAATTACGTATGTGTAGGATAGGTTAGGCGAAAATAGACGATTTTTTCTCGATTTTCTGAAAAATGTTCTGCTTCTGAATGAATAATATTATTGAAAATATAATACGTTGTTAAAAAAAAATTTTTGATTTTCACGACATACGCGCCATAAAGATGAAAAAAAATTAGATTAGAGTTTTTCGAGAAATTTACAATTTTCAATAACAACAAATATATATATTCTGCTTAATCTAATCTTATGAGTTATGACCAGCGCAATTCGCATCTAAGTTAGCACGTGATTAACAAATTATTTAATATTTTTCACAAACCACCGGTTTCTTCGGTCGAATTATAGAAACTATCGATTATTGAATTACGCGTCATTATGTCATTTAGGGCCGTTTTCAAACCTATCCTTTCGACGGCGTTAATAATATTATATTACATTATTAAACTTGTAAAATACTACCTACGTCAACGACGACAATATATATACCTACTGAACGACCGTCAAATTGTTCAGTAATTTATTAAAGTGTGATGATAATATTAATTAGGTATAACATTATGATTTATGAGTAACTACCTATGTTGTTCGTATAGATACAGTGAATAATAATATAATACATACCATTTTGCCGTGTCACACATATAATGTGTCCAGTTCGCTGGTGTCCGATCTAATTTTCATAGTAATTTAAAGTTACTATAGGTTCCCTATTACAACACGTGGGATCAGTGTAATTTATTAGAAACTATTAGCGAAATCTGTCGACAAAACATTTCCATTAACCATAACTAGCACAGCATTTGAAGACGTACAGCCGTGCAACAACCAGACATCAGCTGCTCCGAAATTATGAAAATGTTCAGGGCAGCCATATCGAAATTCGTTATCCCATATTTTATTCCCACTGAAAATAATTTACGGAATGTATAGCGACACAGAAGAAAATAATCGGATTCGTATTGTTTTTGTATCAATACAAAGATTTTTGTTCCACGAAAACGATTTCATGGAAAAGTAAATTTCGGAAATATTGGACATGTCTGTTTGTTGAATTCACGTCTTCATTTGAAACATATCATCATCGTATAATGGTGTAAGTGTGAGACGTCTTAGCAACATTATTCAGATGGTGTTTGGAGTCTACACGAAAAGTGTGTACAGTTTTCATGAAAAACCCGTGTTTTGGATATTCGTGTAAGTAGGTACAAACTACATTGCGAGTGATTTTTTTTGTTTTTTATTTTTAAATCATTGACTTTTGTGAAAGTTATGAGCATATTATTATAACGATATACCATTTAAGCATTACATTTAATCATTCGAAATTTACATTTAAATTACCATAAAAGCGATTGAGTTTCGTGAGAATTAATTTTTCAAAAAGTATAATATATCCGTTCATTATAATAACCGTTTTGTTACATCATATTTTGTAAACTGTAGTACTTAATTTAGAATCGTAAGATAGGTACTATAATCACCATAACTCACGCGTAATTCACAAAATATATTTAATTTTTTCAATTTACATACTGGACTTTTTGTACATAGCTTATAAATATTTTTCTATTGAAACTCAAATGAACATATTTTATTTTTATGCTTCCGACAGATATAAAATATGATGGTATACAACATTGATTCTAAAAATATATCATCCAAAATGCATCCATTTATCCATTTATCCATTTATCCATTAATTAATATAGGTTTTTTTTCGTGCGAGATAAATTGAAATTTTGTTTCGTAAAGTTTTAACTGTCAGATATATTATTGAATTTATTAAATCCGCAGTACGCGCATTAATATAGTTTATATTTTTACCATGACATTTAGTAAACATTCCCATGTCAAACGTACCTATATACCTACTTATTAATTGTCTCTTTATCGTTAACAGTTTTGACAGTCTGTTAATACATTTAACATAATATTAATAGTATAATATTGTCGTATTATCTTATTATACAGCGATTAATACGATTAGAATTTAATCCATTAATTATGCCAAAAATTGTTCACTCTGTTCGACGAAATATCACTAAATGAGAATAGTCAAATTCTCGATCAATATCTAAATCATCTCGTTTTTGCTTATCCCCATACTTTATGTAGGTACCAAATTTACTTATGGATATCATAAATACTTGGGTTAACGCTATCGCTAATAGATATTATTAATGATAAGTGATAACTCACAATTTTGTTATAAAAAATATCACATCATATACGTCTACGTGTTATATATTTTTACGTAGGTACACATTTTTTCGTTTCTGATTTATTACCTAGTTTGAATTATTTCATTTTAGTTAATATTATAATCTTTAAAACAAGCCCTATTATACCTAGATTTGATGAGTTAAATTAAAATATCATCCTCGTTATTTTTTTTATAAAAATTGATAGCATGCTATTTGGAATAATGATAAAATTATAGATTTGATGAGTTAAATTAAAATATCATCCTCGTTATTTTTTTTATAAAAATTGATAGCATGCTATTTGGAATAATGATAAAATTATAGATTTGATGAGTTAAATTAAAATATTATCCGCGTTATTTTTTTTATAAAAATTGATAGCATGCTATTTGAAATAATGATAAAATAATTTTATTATTGATACTTATTATATACTATAGGTACCATTTTAATGTATTATTAAACAACAAAGATTTTTTAAGGTTTTCGCTCGTAATTTCATAATATGAAACCGTTCATGGTATGTCTAGTCATAAGACTGCTAAAAGTTATAACTGAAATACCTATGTGAAAAAAATTATCTACACATTTGAATGAAACAATGATGTAACATTTAAATTTCAATATTATTAAGACTTTAAAAATGTACATAAATAGAAAAACAAATCCCGGGTTCAAAATAATATCTTTATTTAAATTTATAATTCTTGATAGGTAATCTTTATACGTTGTGTGCTTGTGTCTAATTAAAAAACAATATTAATATTTCAATTAGCAGTTTACTATACGTAGGTACTTTGTGTAAACCCTAATTTATATTAAAACGCACCGAATTTCTCATAAAGATTAAGACAAATATGTTATATCATTTAATGAGTTAATGAAAACTGTATTCATCTGATTAGCCGCGAAAATAACTATCATACCCGAATGTCACATATTATTTAATTAGGTCACCAACAATGTTTCTTATTGGAAAAAAATGTTTTGGTTACGTTTTTAAATTTTATAACTACCTATCAATAGTAATTGTGAACTAGATTTTTAAGTATAATTTGAGTATTAATATTATGTAAGTACATATATTATAGTTATATTTCACATTTAAAATTACTCATTTACGTATTGCTAACATACTAACTATAATAGTATTCAATAGGCATACTGTTTAATTACAATTTGTATTATAATTTACAGAATATTAATAAATTTAATTATCTGAAAATAATTAAACAGTACAATAAACTTTTAGAATTTTAATAGAAACTCATAAGTCTTTTTAATCTTAGTATTTTCCAGCTTTAAACTTTCTTTAGAGTTTAGCGTAAAAGCATCATAAATGAAGACCGAGAACGATAAATATAGCTTAAAAATGCATAAAATTAATACTTAACTAAATAGATATAAAAATAAAATGTAATAGTATTTTTATATTTATATATATATAATATTACTCAATACGAGGGAAAAAAATATTATATTTAATAATTCACTATTTTAGGTTAAACAAGAGTAAACTGATAATATAAAAAAATATGTCTTATTATGTCTATATAAAATATTATAATTTTCTGTTTAAAAATTAATAGGTAATCAAATGATTTTGTTTAAAAAAAGTATTACAACATTTCTAATAGGTGATTTAAAATCCCAAAAATATATTTTTGATTGCGGCGTAAAATAATTTTTTATCAATGTTTAATATTATTACTTTTTAATTTAGTATACAATAATATAATTTAATCCACATGACAACAACTTGAAAATACTGAAAATACACAGTCACGATTTTTCTTATAAGCATTTGAATTTCAAATTTGTGAGAGTCACGAAAATATAATATGTATCAACTATTTTCTAACTGTAAATGCATTCGTTATTTTTATTTTTATACCTATATGAGGTTTGAAAATTGGATATTATATTATGGATTCTCATTCTGTTACAACAATTTAAAAAAAAAAGTTTAGCGTTAATTCACATCAATTGTTTATGTGCATTTTAATTTCAAATGTTGATGAAATTTGTGAAAATTGCGTGTTATGTTATTAAAGACATAATATGGGCTACAACCCTCTCTGGTCAGAATCGTTATTATTTGTATACAATGATTTTTACTATTTTATATTATATCCATTACAGTTTCCTTACTCAATGACGAGGTAAATTCGACACCTAATATACCTTAAGTACATGGACTTTTCTTTTTTTTTATTTATTTATAACTCAATTATTTTCCCATATAAATAATGAATTTAAATGCACTGGAGTATAGGACATAATTTAACTTTTATAATCTTTAAACTGTATGAAGCGACATAAATTATAAATTATAAAAAGTGTTATTGATTTTTTTTTCTCGTTTTAAATACATTTATATTTTTGCAATAATAGTTGAAAAACTTTATTCGGCAAAACTGTATCCCAAGCATACGATTTATAAGTGTGACAATTGATTATTAAGTTCACTAAATTAAATGTGTAGTGTGTACATTACCTAAAGATTTTCGCAAACGGACTATAACGAAGCTAAACTCTACTTACAAAATAAAAAAAACACTCGAACAAAAATGTTTAGTCCATTTCTTTTGAACAGACACATCTTCTCTTGTTTCCGGGGGAAATAATGAAAAGTTGCTTTTATGGTAAAATAATGGAAAAAATTGAACCTTCTGCTCGTTGGGGGAATTTTGGACAAGGATGAGGGGAAAAAAAGGGGGGTCGTAAAATATTCGTCCTTTTTTCTTCTTCTCCACAGCCATTTCAAATCCATTAAGAGAATTCTACTCTCATTAAAGCGGCTTTTAAAAGCCTTTTTTTTCTTTACATTTTTCTCTTCCACATCTTCCGGACTCCATTTTTTTGTTAATATTACATGCATTCAGCGGAAACATATAATTTAATAACTATTCCCAAAGAGTTGCAAATCACATTGTTTATACATAACACATTTTGCTAGGTATAAATCGTTTTATGTTCATCAGAGGTCCGAGGTATAAATTATTGACTGTTTTATACTGAGAAAACATGGCATCATTATTTCGTAGAATATAAAATTAGCAAAATTAATGTTCAAAGAAGAATAAACTCAATTTATAACAGACAGATCCTACAAAAATAAAAAAATAAAAAATAATAATAAAGTTTGGAATACTGTGTTAAACAGTTTTAATTGTATCGTGTATAATAACTGTCGATTAAAGTATATTAGATACATAGAAATTCAGAATACAAAAAAACAATCTGAAGTTATATAACGGGCTTAATCATACAAAAAACTATATTATCAAATATTAATGTAATTGCACATATATTTGAAAACGTATGTATCTAATAAACAGTTATTTTTAATTAAAATGCGATTTCAGTGAATTAACATTTATTTTTTTATTTATCCTATATTCCAACAGATTTTAATCATATCGTAGAAGTCCTAAATCTGTCCTTTTACATCACGACTGATCTAATGGGATACGTTTAATTAAAATCTAAACTTCAATGTAACACATTAGAGGAATTTTAAATTGCTGATGCACACATATTATATTGCAATTCCCAGCATGGTAGCCAGTAGATGGTTATACTTAATCTACCAACTGACAGCTAAAATATTATTACTATTTATATTTGGAAATTTGATTATATTTTCATTATTGATTTTGTTTTTGTAAATATTCGTCATCAGATTAGAAAAATGTCAAAAAATAATAGGAAAAAACTTTTTAAAATCCTCCATAAATGTATTATAAAAGAAAAAATCATTTAATATTAATAATATACAAAATGTACCCTTATATTGATATGCCTCTATCCAATATTTTGGCATCTGATAGTATTCTGTTCAAACAATGTCTAAAAAGGTGGGTAAGTTGATGTTGCTCTGCTGTACAGTAGATCACAAGTGGGTCACTGTAATGGATGGTGTTAAATTTGAATTCAATGATATAATATCATTGTATAAGAAAAACGATTTTGAGCGAAAACGGTCAGTCAGCCTATAGTGCATTATATTATTATTAACATTTAATATATGAGAATCGTATAGAAAAGATATGATAGAAGTGCAAAACTATAATAACCTCATTTTAACGTCTAGAATAATACGACTTTGGTTGTGTTTTTTTTTTGTTTCCTAATTTGGATTTAACCTTTAATAAAGCTTGGTACTGTATAATTCTTGTCTCGAATAACAGACATGGACGTATAATTTAGTTTAATTAAAGGGAGCATCCCAGAACGAGGTTTTCGTAAAAGTCCTTGTAGTGTATTTTCTGCGCCTATATATACAAAACATTTACTCAAGTCTGTATACGGATTTGGAAATGTGTGTTACTTTTATTTTAGCTTTGTGGGTTCTATAATAATATTGTAGTGTACACGTAATCATAAAGTGTTTTGAAATCATTTATCGTAAAGTATTATAAATTCATTTTTTGTTTTTCATATTATAACATAGAGTGCATAATAAAATAATATAAAATATTCCTTAAATACTATATGCGTTTCTGTTTTGGATGAAACATTAGAATAAAATATTTTTCCAATACGCATGCGTGTGCGTAAGTCCTTCAAATGTATGGAATCGATTTTTCATAAATTCCAATTCGTTTAAATTTGAATTATGTGAAGATAACATATAATATTATAGCATTATACGAGACATGTAATATTGAAAATGGGTGCACGTCTTTCCATTTTCAGATAGACGCATATTATATTATTATGCATGTATTTTTGATTTTTTTAGCATCTGTTTACGTTTATACCCGGTTAGAAAGTGGTGGTACCTACGTGACACGATGTATTTTACGACACTTATTTATATAATATACTTTTATAAAGACAAATGTTTTGTAAACGATGTTTATTGTAATAAATTCAATAAGAATTAATCATCAAAAATAGTATGCTTTTAAATCAATATCTATATTTTTATTTTACAATTTGGTACGCCCATTCTATATTATGTTTTATATAAACGTATGTGTAATGTGTTTTTGTGAATTATTTTTTAAATAGTCACCCCCTCCCTCTCAGTAGCTACATCATCTATATTTATATAACTTCGTAAATTCTATTTTAAAGGTGTAAATAGTCATCATACTTTTTGTTAACAAACTCAAATAATATATGTAATATAGATACATTATACTTTAGGTACTCACTATGAACGACGAGCATATTACTACAAATATTTAACATGGAGATATCTTGATGGTTCTTTTCATACAAAATATTTCAATTCATTTTTGATCCTAAAATTCTTGCACTCCCTGCCACGAGTGTGTAACTTACCCATTCTAGACACTAAAGTACATCAAAGAAATTTCGTACACTCAAATAATTTATGTTTGCTTACACTCAACCCGTCAACTGTACGTCATTTTTTATAACTCCAAAATCATTATACCACTTTTTACCATGTTTACATTACCTTTTTTATGAACACTGTCCTACATTAGACATGTAGTACAACTAATTTATATTTGTGTAGCCTTAAAGGTCATATTTTGGTCATTTTTAGTGAATAAATAATTGAAAGTTAATTAAAATCTTATATTATTCGTATGTATGTATGTATGTATGTATGTATGTATGTATGTATGTATGTATGTATGTATGTATGTATGTATGAATGAATGAATGAATGAATGTATGTATGTATGTATGTATGTATGTATGTATGTATGTATGTATGTATGTATGTATGTATGTATGTATGTATGTATGTATGTATGTATGTATGTATGTATGTATGTATGTATGTATGTATGTATGTATGTATGTATGTATGTATGTATGTATGTATGTATGTATGTATGTATGTATGTATGTATGTATCATACGTTGCACATACTTTCAAACCATTTCAATTACCTAAGTGATATAATAATATAGAATTAGTGTAAATTAATTAATTATTTTTATTAATACATATACATCAAATTGTATTTACAATATATTTAGCTTATTGTTCAGTGCTTAGTCCTTTATCCTTATACTGTAATTTATCATTGCTGCGAACAACTTTTCTTAAATTCATCATTTCCATTAGCCTTTAAGCTCTTTTTATATATTTTTTTATATATATGGTTTCTCTATTCTTCGAGAAAATCTGTTCTTTAGTGATGAACAAAGCCGAATCAATAGTTTTTCGTTAGGTACGTCAACTTAAGCTAAATATAATAATAATAATAATAATAATAAAAAGTATCAAAGCGTATCTTTATCTGACGTTCTTTAAACAATCAATAACTGATGTTATTAATTTTTACTGTCATATTTAATAACTATATGTATACTTGGCAGTTCCAAAAACGAATGGAAAAATGTATGAGGCATTGCTAAATATTTATTTAAGTTTATTATGGAGATATCACTATTGTTATGAGGCACACAATTATATTGGAATTAAAATATCGTTTATCAAAAATGATTGATTTAGTTTCAAAATACATTGATGTAAATTATAAAAAAAGTTTATGCCATAAAAAATTCTCATGAGTGTTAAATTTATTGAATAATTAAAACAAAAGAAAATTGAAGATTGTGCATAATTCTTAGAAAAAACACAAAATTCCTGAGTTTGTATATGTTTTTGAAATTTTACCAAACATGTATTCCAAAAGAACAGACAAACTTCAAAAGTGTTTTAAATTCCTTAGAGATTCCACCGTGCACTTTTAAATAAATTTATGTAGAGCTTTAACTGTATTTGCTGCATAATAGTGTGTGTATAAATGACATAGATTTTGAAAATGTTTCAGCAATGGTATATTATAAATGAATAAGGTTAAAAGAGCAGTTGGCATATTGTTGACATATAACCTATTCTACGGAGAGCCTTTCATATTTGTTCTTTTTCCTTTCTTTAACTCAGTAAAGAAAGTAAATATTTATGTATTTTAAATGTGTTTATGTTTAATATCCTGGGAGTTTGTAGTGCAATCACATAAAATTACCAAACAGTGAAAATATAGATGGACGTGTATTTGCACAGGGTTTCGTCAAATCGATTATGATGTCGATGCATTTAAAACAATAAAACAAAATTATTGACCACTATATTATAATAACAATAAAATATTTAACTACTCGTCAATATTAATAGAACTTTCCAATCGTGCATATTTATTTGATTGGTGATTAGTGTAATAGGTGCCTATTACTATATTTTATATTATGAAAATTAAAAACAAATCATTCAATAAAATGTTTTGTGTATTTTAGTACCTACCTACCAAAAAATATAACATATTTTTTAAATATTATTATTGTATTTACTCGTTGTAACGTTTTAAATTATTTATTTTAGTTTTGATGTGGAAAATGGAGCTGGCACAAGTCCTGGTAGATCACCACTGGACGGTGGAGGCACATCCCCGTCAGCTGGTCTGGTGCTACAAAATTTGCCACAGCGTCGGGAGTCGTTCCTGTACAGGTCTGACTCCGATTTTGAAGTGTCGCCAAAGTCCATGTCCAGGAACTCGTCCATTGCCAGTGAAAGGTAAATACTGTTTTTATATTTATACAATTTTTTCCTGGGACCACAAGTGATAATCACATAAATAATATAACAAAATAATATATCGTTATTATATAGAATTTTTTGTAGAAAAAAATATTAGAGTTGTATGGAAATGATATAATATTTATTTCATATATTATTTCACATATTATACACTTCAAATTTCAATAGTAAAAGAGTAGGTAAATATATAGGTTAAATCACAAATTAAACACTTGCTAATCTTCAGGATAAATAGTAAATATAGATGTACATGCAATTTAAATTTATAATTTGATTTTTACTGTTTCGCCTCATCTAATATCAATATTGAATGAAACATATTATTTTAAAATCTCAAATGTATTTTCTTACAAAAAAACTATAAACCAAAGCGTTTTATGGCTTATGTAACAACGAAAGTTTTATCACCTATTCATTAATATAATGTTTCCAAGTACTTATTTATTTGCCTATTAAATATTATAAACCATCAATTTACGAGTGTATTAAAATCCTCAAGTACTGAACACATTATCGTACCTATATTTTAGCACTTAAATCGAATATGCCATGGTATTAAATCATGACAGTAACACAATGCTTTATAAAACTAACTAAAATAAACGTTTAGAAACTCAAATTATATTAAATGTAGTTACTTACGTTAGATTTTGATATGAAACCAAAATAAAATATTTTACACTTTGCAGTTTTCAACTAAAAACTTTTAATGTGTCAAAAAAAAAAAATGACGTTTGGTGTTTATTATTAGTTTTAAATAATGTTTTTAATGCTTTTGACCATTAAAAGTAAACAACAAAAGTTCAGAAGCATAATATTATTGATTACTATAGTTTTAAAAGTGTTTCCGACATTAACTTATTTAAGTATTTTTACTATTATATATTTATCTTAAAATTAATCTTTTCAATTTTATTAATACCTTATTGTTTGATGTTTGGTTATTATAGCTTATAATACCTACATAACTGTATAACCTAGATAACTGTTATTGGTAAAATTGTAATTACTTATTCCACTCATTCTTATATAATATTAATGTTTTAAGTTTTAATAAAAAAAAAATCCTGAAAGGCTATTATTTTTATTTGTTTATTAATTTCAAATGTATTTTAATCATAATAAATCAGATACTTCCTATTCATCGAATTCCTGTAAAAGAAAACCACTTTAACAAATATATATTTATATAATTTTATGTTTATATTCATATCAAAGTAGTTTTGATTTATTTTTATCAAAGATATAATTAAATAGATATTATGAATAATTTAAAGCCAACCGTCTATTCCTAATTTGTATACACAATCAATTGACTATTTTTTTAAATTCAATAACATATAGTATCCTCTGTGCCTGTCCAAGGTTAATTCTCAGCAAATGAAAACATGATCTGTGCATATGCCCAGTTGTTTGGCTGTTGCAAATAATGAAACCTTTTCTGAAAAATATCGTATGGATAAAAAGTATAATATTCAAAATATATAATTTTAAAATGTTGATTTATTATAGAAAATAGTGAAAAAACTTCGAAAGTGCCATGACCTTATTGGGTTATTGATTCCCTGCCGAGTAGAAAAACGTTTTTCATTATTTTTGACATTTTAATAAACCCATAGAAACTAGGACAATTTCATCGATTATTTATAATAGTGTTTCTTAAACGTAATATTATTATTTTCAAAAAAGGTTTTTCAAACATATGGACCACTTACGTCTTTAGATTTTTAAAATGCGTTTTATCAATTATATATATTCAATAGCCATATCGTTATCACCAGAATTCATGGGAACGTGAAAACATATTGTAGCTGTTGTTTATAGAAAATACTAGCTCTCTGAGAAAATATTTAAGAGGACGTGATACCCGCATGTGTTGTCTGTCTTACAAGTACGTAAAATAACAAATTTTCCGCTGAGCAGAACCCGTGTAGTTCCGTTAGTTTAAACATTAGAGCAAATAGACCATTTATGAAATATAAAAGTAAAATTAAAATCTAGGCAAAAGTATAGGCTTTTTATTATATTTTAATTTTAACGTGAGTTATAAATATTTAAAATTGTAAATTGTTAGTACGTCTTAAAGTACTCATAACTCGCTTTAAAATTAAAATATATTGAAAAGCCCATGAGGTTGCCCATATAATAATCTTACGTTTAGATTTTATAAGAGTTTGATTCGCTCTATAATTTTTAAATTAACGGAGTTACACGTCATGTTTTGCTGAACGTAAAATTTGCTACGTTGCGCACTTGTAAGACGGAGACAACACATGCGGGTATCACGTCCTCTTAATAGCAAATAGTTTTAAATTATTAAATTTTAATTTAATTAGTTTTCAGTATAAATATTCCAATCACGTGTTCCGATCACTGAAAATAATATAATATTAATTAGTCACCAATTAATATTTCAATACTAATAGATTAAATGTATTATTAAGCTATAGCTTAATAATTGTATTGAAAACACAAGCTTATATGACTTTCGAGATTACATTCCACTAAAACAATCAGGTACGCCCAGCGTATAAATATATTATGCTCTGTTTAATCAATTTTTATGAACAATTACGTACTCACGTAAATTGTTTTATTATAATAAAAAAAATAAAAATAGTTTTTAATATTTTCGTTGATACAATAATTATAACGTATATTATATTATAGTTACCTATTTCGTTATGATTGAATTTTTTTTTTACAATTGGGCATTATGAGCATTCGATTAATATTTTAAAATAAATACCAACGTTCTATGATTGATCGAAAACAATTGAGTACATAATATTATTTTTCAAATCCAAAAAAAAAAAGCACTATTTATTTAACTACACGGCAACCATATGTTATTTAAACCGAGTGTCACTTGTGGTCCTCTGAAAATACGTAAAAAATATTATGTACATTGTGTTATAACTATCACTGTGGTGCCATCTATGGAATGGATTTGCTCAGAAAATTCAGAGACACCATCTGGTGGGGAAGTACACCATTGAACAGCGCACATTATTATTCAACCAGATGGCATTGGTGGCGAAAGCCGATCAATACCTGTGCAAACGCTTCGTAGGTTTGACGTACCGCCGGGCGTTTTTTTGTAATATAAAAAAGTAGAAAAAACTGCAATCCTCTGGAAGCAAGCTTACTGAGGACACCTGCTCGACGTTTTGATTGAATAATACGACATTTTTTTTAATATTATTATTATCACGCATCTATCGCACCTTCTTGCAGTAGTTACGCAACCCTAACTACACCAGCCACGATTTTAGCACACGGCCTTTGCTCGGATATTCATATTATGGCTATCATTATATTTTATTGACGTACCCAATATTATTTAGAAAACGGATAGTTTGTGTACTATAAATTAAAATCTGCTTCCATTCAATAGTAAAAATTGTTGATCAGCTCTTACTAGTTATATAAATTTATGATAATTATTGCTGTCGAGTATTGATGTATAATTAAAAATCGTATACCCAATATATTTTTAAAAAAAAACAACAACATCAATATAGTTTTAAACATTTATAGGTATTATTATGTATGTTGTATAGGTAGTGGTATACAGTATACACAATCATAAACTACGAAAGATTCAACTTTTAAGTTAATTGTTTTGTGTTCAAAATAATTAAAATTTGTTGTTATAACAACCTGAACAATAATAATGATTTCGATTTGTACTATCGTTATTAAAAATTACACGAACTCCTGAATTCAACATTTCGGCATGGGTAGGTAAGACTGATCCTTTTTATAATGATATCGTAAAATATGCTTGCACAATACCAAAATAAATTGAACTGAAAAACCTCTGGCGTATTCTATGCATTTTAAAAATATAAATTTAACGAAAAGTTCTTTTTTTATGGATTAAATTATTATTATTATTATTATTAATTAAAACAGAACGAGCCTGAGCATTATTTTCTTTAGAACCTGTGTTTGTAAGTCTTCAAATATTTTCATACGCAGAGTACCTTATGATAAGTTATATTATCAATAATAGATATTAATATCAACATAGGTATCTTAATTATAAAAATGATACATTATACATTATTATAAGTATGAAAACTAGCTATGAATAAAAATAATGAGTAGGTTTGATGATAGACTGATTAGGTCTAAAATTTCAAAATATGTGAACCAGCTCCTTCAAATAAATTAGAATTCACATAAACGAAAACCAAATGTTTTTTGATTCATATAGGTAAAATGTATTTTATTTTGATTAAGTAATTTGTATTTTCATGGTTAAACTGTATGATATACAAGTGTATACCTAACTATTTGTAACATGATTAATTAATCAATTAATAACATATACCTAAAACATTATTATTTCAACTTGTTCAGGAAATATCTACAAAACAAAATTGATTTTAGCACAATAGCCTAATAAAGTTGACTAATATAAACATTATCATAATATTTAAAATAATATTTCTATAATTTATTCTAATACAATTCGTAAATTGTCATTGTTATTAAACAATCAAGTATACGTCAATAATTGTTCATATTTGTATAAAGCAAAACATAATATACATTATTACATTTTTTCAGTTGAATACTTTTTGTATTGATTATTTCCAGTTATTTCTTTTCATTTGTTGTATCTGCTTGAACTCTTATGAATGAAAACAGTATTTCCATAATCCAATTTAAATATTATGGTATAATTAAATATAATATAGGTGTATACAAGGTCTTATGCATTTATTTTTTAAATTTGTGTACATGCAACAATTAATTATAACTTTATGTTATTTATTGCTTAAACAAATTTAATATAATTATTCATTTACCATAGGTACCTATAGCTAGTAAGTTAATTGCAGAAATATACTTACTATCAAGTGATGGATCATCATTATTCAAATAATTATACCTAATCGTTGAATTTATTAAGTTGTATTGTTTTAATTTTAATTTTAATTTTAATTTACATAATATCAAAATATATTACAAGGATAATACAATAAATTATTATTTAGAGCTAAATGATCGATTGATTTTTTGTACCTAAATGCACAACAGTGTATTATGCAATATTAACAATAATTAAACGACCTAATACGTACAAAACCACAGTACTAACTTAATATACTATACTAATCCCTTAAGTTAGGGCTGACGGTATTGAAAATAATTTTCGGTATTACGTATTGATTTCAATACCGGTTTGAAACGGTATACCGAAAAACCGAAATGATTCGGTATACCTAAATACCGATATGGTACGGTTAGGGCTGACAGTATTTTCAGTATACCGGTATTTTAAAATTATTTTGGTAAACGGTACACCGTAAAAAACCGAATGAACGGTTTTGGTGCTGTTTTCTAGTATTAATGGCAATATAATAGATTATAATATTATATATTATAGTATATAATAAAATATATAATGTGAAACAATTAAAGTAAAAAATTTCGATCCTAGTTACATTTTATTTATTATTTCGGTAATTCATTTCGGTTTTTTACGATATACCGTTTACCAAAATAATTTTAAAATACCGGTATACCTAACCTAACCGAAAATACCGTCAGCTCTACCTTAAGTATATTACGAACAGTGAACGAAAATTACACTTGGTTCATGTTCATTTCGAACCGGATTTTACATGAATGCCACAAAAATCAAATTTCTGTTTTCAAAAATGTCTTATTGAACTCGAAATCACGATTATTAATGTGACAATAATTGCCACAAAAGCAATTCCCCGTGAAATTATTTCACTTCATGGTAAATACATTTAGATTGGTTTAAAATTTTAAAATTATGTTTACTATACTTACACGAAATACATTTTTCTTCTATCAATCATTGAATATTAGTAATTACAAATATATAGTCACTAGTCATATACATTTTACAAATTTCAATAGTTTTCTAAACCTACTGCAATAAACTGTGTATTACATATTATATCATAATAAATTATTGAAATAGACCTACCATTTTTTACTTTATGAAAGTCAAAAATATTAATTTCTTAAGAAAGTTTAACTGTATAATAATGCCCATCAATAATTTCAATAACTGGTTACAAAAAAAAAAAAATTAAATACAAAACATAATAATATAATAATATCATTAAAATATTATGTCTAACATGTTTAGTGACATTGTGTTTGAAATTTAACAAAAAAGAAAATACAATAAATAATTTAAAATATGAAAAATTTTTTTTAGTATGACAACAATTTAGTTTTTATATTATAGGTACATAATAATGTTACTACTATAAATTAATAAATAAATTAATTAATTTAATTATAAACTACTAATAAGTACTTTTATCATTGTTTAATTTCGGATTAATGTTTAATGAACTAAATAATTTAGTGTTAAACAGATATTATTTCAAATAACCAAGCGCATTATTTGAGTTAATAAAAATCTATTTTACTTTAAAAAAATACCTATAAGGCTATAACATAATTTTTTCTCCTGAACAACGGACCTTGTTTTGTAGTTTCTTAAAAATAAACATTTAATTTATATTTTATATTGTTTTGTTTTCGAACTAACTCATACGAATAAATAAATAATGATAACTCAATTTTTTTCTATCAAGATAAACTATTAATAAATTGATAGCATGCTAGTATAATAATTGGAGCATATAGTTCGTGAGGGGAGAAGCGAGGACAAAACACGTCACCAAAAGACCCGGGTGGTAACCCAGCTGTTATATAGTGACGTTTGGCGTGGCTTTACAACGACGCAGTATACTTTGTGATGGACGTAACTATATGCTTTCATATAAATATATAATATACCTACATTTATATGTTATATATTATATTATATATAATTCTTTCGTATTGTGACAAGAGCATCAACTTCAAAATAATATAATATTATGAATAAATCATACATCTAGACAACAAAAAAACCCGTATATGACTAGACATTTTAAATTCAAATTTCCTAAAATAATATTATTAATCAGAGTACTGGCGTCGGCGGTGTAGTTTGGTCCACCTCCGCGAATCGAACTCGTTTACATCAATACACAGCATTCTATTCAAAAAACCTTTCGGAGTACAATAATAAAAAAAATAATAAAATTGAAGCGTAGTTGTGGGTGCATGATGTGTGTATGTGTGTGATATTTTTCGATATTGCGATTCTATGCGCAAACACATCGACGCAAACGTAGGTAGGTAGCTATATATGCAATCGTTGCGATGGTGCGATTTGTACGCGGTCGATTAACAATATAATCGTTGTCATCACCCCACCGTGGAAGTCACATCGTAAGAACTCGAGAGATGAAAATCGAACGGTCTGAGGTTTCATTTATTACTATTACCCAGTACTATTGTTTTCATCGACGAGTTCACTGTGATTTTATTTCCGACAAAGCGGATTGCCGATATAGGTACACACCCGCGGGCGCCGGGTGAAACAACATAAACAGAGATTTTTGCTCGTATTTAAACTGCAGAACTAGGCCGTGCGCGAATCGTAGTTTCTTCTCAGTCACGAAGTATTCACAGAACACTTTCCGGAATACTTCACCGCGAGTACGTTTCCGGTCGAGAGGGTGAGGGCCGTGGGGTTACACATCCGGCCCGGCGGTATAGTCAATACGCTCGCCGGTGCGCTACTATATTATATAGGTAGGTAGGTACACGTCACGCCTCCAGTGTCAACCCCGCTCGCGACCTCAAACTGACCTACCCTCGTCCCACCTTACCACCCATCACCTTGTGCATGTAAAGAAAAAAAAGTCATTTTTGCTGCAGTCAGACAAAGTAAAATATTACCAATGTTTTTATATTCAATTTTTACAGATTGAAAGAGACTGAAGCCATTTTGGAAAGATCAACGTATGTACATATTGTTATATTATATACCTAATTTATTATATACACATCTTAATATTATTATCGAGTGCTGTTAGTAGTGTTGTTGTAGTAGCAGCTAAGTAGTAGTAGTAGTATTCAACACCAATATTTTTCATAACTGTTGTAGTAGGTAGTGTATAGTAGTTAAGTGTAGTATTATATATTATAATAGTTGTACAAATTGTATAATAACTATAAGAATATTTATACACCTCGTATATTAAAGTTAATATAATAATATTCGAGACAATATCCGTACAAATCTGGGGCGCTGCTGCAGTGTAGTTATAATATGCGTTTCGTTTTGTCTTGCGTGATACCTATCATAATATTATTAATGGTAATTTAGTAACTACGTGATTATTATATTCGACTTATCTGCAGGTTAATAAGTAGGTGCGTTTGTTTATTGGTCGGTTGAATAACTATAACTTGTTTTGTGCTCTTTTGTACTGCAGTACAGTTACGCACTTCTTCACATTGTTAAATCGTTAATTCTCCACTTGATGTAAGATTTCTAAGATAATTCTTAAATGTCAAATTGAAAACGCAGTAAAAAAAAAATAAAAATATTATAATACTATTATTCATCTTCAGTATTTTTTTTAATTCGTCCACATTGAATAAAATGTGTAAAACTAAGAAATCTTTATATTATATTATATTTTATATTTAACAAAGGTAGCAACTCGATATATCCTCAAAACGATCCTCCGAACATATTTAATAATATATTATCATGATGCAGTATTTGATACTACTATATTATATTATTAATATTATGGCCCGCATCGAGCTGGAAATAATAAACATACACGATTAATTAATTATTCCTTCATAAAAGACAACCATTGGTTTAAATATTATAAGTGACTTATAATAATAATTGGGACGAAAAATAAGAATTTAAATTGGAGTAATATTGACGACGGTATGAACGAAGCCCAATTATTTCGTAAAAAATTATGTAATTCAGCGTTTCCATATATTATATGACCAATTAGTTTTGTTTTGTGTTCACCGAAAGAATAATACCATATGATAATATTACGTACGATCAGAGTAGATAAAAACATTTTAATTATATTTAATCACACAAATTCCCAGAAATCGTCAATAAATCTATATTTGCAGGGCAGTGGTGCATATTATATTATACGGATGACAGTCAGTAGTGTCAGTTGTATTATTTGAAATTCAAATTATTAAATTTTTTTTAATTTATTCATTATTTGTTATACTCTGAATTCGTTGCGTTTCATTAAATATACAATTTATGAATTTATCCTTAAATAAAAACGAAGTCAAGAACAAGTGGTGACTTATAACTTCAGTATGGACCATGGGGATAGGTATATAATATACATTTGTTGTGTGTGGTAAATTACAGTAAATAAATCGAAATTTTAGTTAGCTCTGGGCGCTATTGAAAATGTAAATACAAAGGGAGAACAAAGAAACTTAATTTTAATAATAGAGCTACGTTGACAATTAATAATGTTAATTCACTTTTTTTGTACACGGATTGACAAGGACATGCGTTTTTTGAATAAATTATAAAAAAATTCAACATAAAAATAGTAGATAGTTATTACCTATGATTATGTATGATGAACCATATGAAAGGTTTAAACTTAATATACCTATTAGCTCCGTTTGCTAAAATAAAAACTATATACCCTAGCTCTAATTACATGTTGAAGTATAGTAATTAAATTTGAAAGTTTTGTCTTCACAACGGGTATTTATAAAAATAAATTGAAAATTATCATTAAACATAACAGCATTTACTATTAGTAATAGCTGTATTTAAGACAATTTTAGGGTCATTATTATTTATCGTTTGTATATTAAATAACCGTATTCAAGACGACAACAGTATAATATTTAATATTATACATTCATTTTATAATATAATAACACTATTAGATTAAAGTTAATAATATCAAACTATCGAAGTTATAAGGTAATATTAAATTATAATTACTTTTTATTGCTATTTATTTTTATCATAATATCTAAGCGAAATTGCATTTAAAACGTCTTCTTTTTTTATAGTTATGTCGCTACTATAAAAGTATAACTGCTTTACATTAAAAATTAAAATAGATCTCGTATAATATCATATTGTTAAAATATATTATACAATTACGAGTAAAAAAAAAAAAAATTTTCCTTTCCATAATTAAGATTGATAATCACTACTAAATACCTACTAGACCTCAGCATAGAAGGGTTGGTTATAATATAGTCATCTGTATAACGGCAATTAATGGCTTTAAAATATTTATTTTAATTAAAATGATAAATCTACATTACCCTAACTAGTTAATAGGAATACATTACCTAAATATGTCCATAACATTTAGCTATAAGTAAACTTTGTTATAGACAAATTAAAATTCAAACATGATATAAGAACATTTAAAAACAAATATTCATATTTTAATTCCTAGAAGATATAAAATAATATTTCTGTGTTGGCGAAATGATGTTTGTTAAGTTATTATAATTTTAAAAAAACACGACAGTAGAAAAAATTAGTATATTTATTCGTATAAAAAGTATGATATTATTATTATAAAATATGTTAAAATTTATTGTAGATATATAAATTAATATTTGTTTAATTATATATTTGAAACCTACCAACATTTATACCTACATTAAGTGTATAATTTAGTTAAAAACAAGTTTAGGTAGTATAAAAATTAAAAAATAATAAAGGAATGTTAAATAAGTGAAGATAACGAAGTTAAAAAAAAATCAATAATGGGAAATACATTAAAATTAAATTGATGTGATTGATAAGTGGTAATTTTATCATTTTAATGGTCTTTAAATTTGATTATTTTACTAGGGTTACAGTATATTTTAAAATTATTGATCCATTTTATAAAAATACATATATATTATAATATATACATTATACATCAAATTTAAAACTTTTTGTTAGTTTTTTGTAGTTTTCACCTTTAAGTATTTAATTGAATATACCAATCTTGCCTTATTAAAAGATAAGTAAACATCTTGAAAAATTGAACTTTTTAACTTTTGGTGAATGAAAGATGTATATTATATTTGAAAATGCGTATTGTGTAAGATACTTTTTTTAAGATAATATTATGTAATGAAGTATACAACTTTAAGCAAGATTTGTGGTTTTCAACTTATTTTTCAGTTATTATTTATAAATACATATATATATGATATATATATTATATATATATTTTTAATATATTATATATATTTATATATATAATAAAACGGAATACAAAATATAGGTAGTCACTATGTACTATTTTTGTTTATTCTTGATTCATAAATGTAATTATTTTTTAAATGTATAATATATATTATATACGGTCAACTCCAATTAAATATTTCTTTAAAAGTATTAAAAATAATAATCATGATTTTATTTTTTTTTAAATAATATTCCAAAAACATGGCATTCCAAATCTTGCGTAACAAAAATGGTAAGGATTGCGCGATAACCAATATAATTCTCATAATTTTTGGCACTCGAAAAGTACAATATTTTTAAAATAAATTTATGTTATGATCACAATTTTATTCATAATGGCTTATGGTTTTTTATCATTTTAAATACAACAAAAAAAAGGTGAGTAAGTGGATGTCGCTCTGCTGTACAGTAGGTTACAAGTGGGTCACTGTAATGGATGGTGTTAAATTTGAATTCAATGATATAATATCATTGTATAAGAAAAACGATTCTGAGCGAAAACGGTCAGTCAACCTATGATATTACTAAAGTATATTTGATGATATTATTGTGAATAAAGTAATTTATATATAACCAATTTACGTGGAGCCTTGTTTTAAATTTTCAATCCTTAGCTATAAAAGTTGAACATTTTATATATTTTTAACTACACAATAATTATTAAATTTAAAATTTGATAAATTTTGTCAAAATTTGAACTTTAAATGCTTATAAAAAAAAAATTGTGTCTATGTATTTTTAATATTTTTCAACTACTATTGTAACAATATATCAGGAGCCTTGCATTCAATTTTCACGCTATCTTACCCAACAAATAAAATTTTAAAATAAAAATATTTGGAAAATGTTGTGGTGTATAGAAAATACTAATATAAACATTCAGTCAAAATTGCATGTGCCTACATACACGATCATTTGTTTTAGAGTTGCACCAAAAACCAAAATCGATTTTCTCGAAAACAGATTTTGCGTAAAAATTCCCGTTATTCCTTAATTTTTCTTTTGTTTTTCACGGCGCTTTTGAAAACTACTGAGAAATGTTTACTTTTGACCGTTGACCCCCCAAATTACCAATTAGATTCACTTTCCTATCAGAAAAGTTACTGTTGAAGAAAATCCAAACATTTTTACTGTCCTAAAAGGTGATGACAGACACAAAAAAAAAACACATCATTGTAAAATCAATACATTCATCGCTTCGCTCAGTATATAAAAAATAATTAAAGGCACATACAAGGTAATGGATACTCGAGACATGGAAACACAAATTATCTTATAATTATTGTATGTCTATACTGATTACTAACATTTAATCAATATTAGCCTAATTTTTTTATAACCATTTTTTTATATAACAGATAATAAACTACAATATTTTTTTAAAAATGAATATAAATCACGTGAATTATACCACCATAATCTGTAGTATTTATTTTTATAATACAGTATTGCTACCTCAATTGTTGCAAATAATTTAACTGTTCTAGTGTTCTTATTAAAATAAACTAAATTATAAACAATAATCTTATATTAAATATTACATTGGAGTCGATGGGACGGAAACAGAAATAATTTATGAATGTAAATATGAAGTTTTATGTGAAGTCCGTATATACATGCAGACAGGAGTAAATGAGTGTCGGAACGATATGAAAAATGACATTAAAATATTAACATAAGATAATGATAACATAAAGCATACAATACGCATAACCATTTCCTTTTTATATTGTGTTGTTTTGTGTACATTTATCAAATTAAAGGGTAAAATTAAATACTTTGAATTTTAATCATAGTTACCTAATTTTATATTCTCAAGAATAATAAAAAATATTATACGATATGATATAATGTCATGGTATTGGTTATGGTTATTGAGTCGGCTCTTCTACATATTAACAGCGATTTTTTCCATCATTGTATTTGAATGAATTTTGCACAATTTTTAATTTTTAAAATTGTAATTATCTCCATTTCTACACAACTGAAATTTTGATTTGTAACACCATCAAAAGTGTATTCGGGTTTAATTATTTCTATTGCGTAAAATGTGTCAATCATATATTGTAGCAAGTTAGAATGAAATAATACAGTGACAATTATTCATAAACTGTTATCATATAATTATTAATGATACTATAACTTATTTCATTCATTAAATTATTTACTTTATTCCAATAATTAACAAACACAGCATTACTAAATAAAACTTAATACAAAAATATGTAAAAATATTAAGATCAAGGTATTTAACTCTTTTACAAAATATGGAGTTCTAATTTTATATTTTTATAGAAAAACTCACTGTCTGTATTTTTGTTTAACGAGTAAGAACTATAAAAACTGAAAAAATATAGGTTATAGACGTAATTATGTATTATAATTTATGTTACTAAAGCTATAAATTCCTAATATATGTATACATTTTGAAAGCTAATACAAAGTAATATTATTTACATCTTAAAAAATCAAATTAAGTTATAAAAGGTATCTCAGTTGGTAGTTTGTTACTATTTGTTATTTTTCTTTGAATAAGCTATTCTTGTTTTGGTGAAAACGCAGAGCTACTTAATGCTATTTATAAAAATACGTCAAATAGATAAACGCGTTGATTAAGTATTTGTATAAATAATTTTTTTATGGTGACAAAATATTTCATAAATTATTAGTTTTCCTAAAAGGTAATGCCTAATCAAGTATAAATTATATTATTTTCATAAAATATTTAAATATCAAAATCAATAATTTGCATCAAATTACATAATAATATGTAGGTTATCTTTATAATTTTTGGTGTGTAAATTAGAAAGGTTTAACTTATAATAATATATACCTACTTTACACCAGACGTGATATTGATCAATTCATTAAACTAAGAGAAAAGCGTCTTAAGAGTACAATTTGCATAGAAGGGAGTTATTTAATTTAATGGGTAAACTTCAGTTTAAATTTGAAAACAGTACTTAAAGTTGTTTTCAACTTTCATTTATTAATTTATTAATATAACATAATAATATACTGTATATGTTTAAAATAAAAAAAAAAATTTAAAAAACGGTTCGTGTAATTAATTATAATTTTATTATAAGTTATTATAAAAAATTATAACGAACCATTGCTATATAATATGTGTGTGTTTGTGTGTGTGTGTGTGTGTGTTTGTGTGTGCAGTACTCTGTACGTATTACATGTTCGCCCGGCATGACATGCTGAATGACATAAAAAACCATTACAAAATAACACTATGGAAATTGTCGTATATTCACCACGAGTGTACACTGAACTGTTGCTTCTTTATGTTATTATTAAATTAATGCAATGATATCATAAAATAATATGTAGATGGTATATAGTGTTTTTTTTAACAGTATATTATGTTAAACCACAACGGCGAATAATATTTTGGTATAGTTGGTAAATGTTCTCCAATGTCTATTATATTTTAATACTTACAAACTGTAGTAAACTATAAAGTAAATAGGAAGTTGTACAAATATATGGCAGTAGGATACATGATTCATACAATAATTATAATACAACTATACTAGATCATATTGTGTATCGGTAGGTAATAGATAGGTGTTTAGATTAAATTTTTACTGTAAATTAAAGGTACATATACTGTCTTTTTTATGCGGCAATAATATTTTGTTTATTGTTTTTTTAACGATTGTTTTATTTTGTATATTAACACTTAAAGACTATTATTATGGAACTACAAACATTATACCTACCACGAGACGATATTGTTTACATATTGGTACTATTGTAGTAATTAAATAATTTAAAGCTTAACTAAATTTCAAAATATAATATTTGATGAAAACATAATATTTAGACAATAAATTGTAAAAATTAATAACAACAATAATTTATAATAATAAATAAAATGGCCTGTATTGTGTGATACCCACTAGTAGAGTATACAACTAATAGGTAAGTACCTATAGTAAGTTTGTATAAAAAAAAGTTTAAAATTGCAATAAATAAAAAGTGCATCTCTGTTTATACCGAATGATTTATTTAACGCAGACACTATAATTGTTTAGGAACTATCAGCGTTTTAGAAAATATTTTTGCTTACGTAATATTAAGTCATTGAAAAACAAAATTTTATTAAAAAAATTTTTTACTATATTTTTTGTTATTAACTTTTATTATTTTTTAGCTTTTCTAACGATAACATGTATTTTGAATACTTTATTTCAAAATAGAATATTTTTTGGAGCACCTTGATGCATAAAAATCGAATCTTGGACTGGTAGCTGGTAGGAAGTTTGTGAGTTATAGGTATATTAAGTAGGTAATTACCTCTCCAAATTTAATTTTGATAATTTGTAATACTAGATCGTAAAATGTATGTTGCCATTCGAAATTATAAAATGATACACATAATCTCAGAAAATAGAAAAACATACATTTTTTAAAAGTATTGTTTTATAACGGCTAAAAATAATGTGAAATAAATACATTCGAAAACATCAGTCTTATGAAATAATCAGTGTCTTGCGTCAAATGGATCACTCCGTATAAAACTGAAGTATTATTACGATGTTATAGATCCCAATTGCGTAGACGATCGGGTGTGAATACCTACTAAAAGATTATACCTAAGTGGATAGCCAAAAAAATTTGTGCACACCACTGCACAGCGATCTATCAGACACATATAATAGGAACATACTTTAAACATATTATTATTACCTATCCTTTTTTCGATGGTGCGATTTATATCTACAGGGGAGAATAATAACAATAATTATAGAGTATTATTACGAACGCAGATTACCCGCGAGAGGACACAACCACCGCGTATAATATAATATTGTGATCGTTGCGTACGGCGGCGGAAAAAAGTTGCGCGCACGGTATTTATCGTCACAACGGAGGCAACACCGCGAGAACGCGCGCGCGCGCTCGCGCGCCCCGCTCATTCCGGGGTCCCCGCGTCGTTGGGCCGCGCGGCGGCGGCGGCCACGGCCAAATGCACACCGGCAGTTGGTCGGCCGTCACGTCCGTCGTCGCGCGCGCGTCCACCGTCCGTGCGATCGTTCCGTCGCCAGCCCGCCGCCGTCCAGAGTAACGTTCGCAGTCCGCGTCGTAAACCTCCGCCGCTGATCATCAGAACGAGCGCGAGCGCCTCGCGTTGACGGCGGTACGCAAAGTCATGGTGGCCGCGCCTTCGTCCGGCCATGTCGTCACCGTCGTCACCGTCGTCGTCGTCGTCCCCGACGCGATCTTATAGGGGGGACGCGGCCACTGCAGGGACCGTCACGCGTAGTAACCGCCGCCGGTCGTTAACCGTGGCCGCTGGAGCCGCGTCGGCCGCGACGGCCATGGAGTCGCCGACCATCTCGTCGCCTCCGGCGTCCGCGGACGGCCCTCGGCGCCGCGGGTCGTCGGCCGCCGGGGGCACCGTCTTCAAGTTTGGCGCGCTGGGCATCAGTGGCTCGGCGTCCGTGTCGGCCATGTGCGACGCTGCCAACGGGCCCGCGTCCGCGTCCGCCGTGGTCGGCGGCAGTGGTTCGCCCGGCGCGCAGGCCGGCAAGCTGCCCCGGACTCTGAGCACAAGTGTGTTGCGCATCAAGCACCGGTCGTCATTCTGGGACAAGTTTTGGGAACAGCGGTCCAAGAGAGACTTGTAAGTCACCGTAACAACTCTCGTCTCCCCCCCCCCCATTTTCCCGTATAGCAGCACCCCATGACCGTTAGATACCTAAATAGTTGTATATAGGTACCTGCCCATAAATATTGTCTGTTCATATTTTCATGGTATATATTATAATTAGGGTATATTAATTGTTATCATAACTATACTTTATATAGTTCGCACAGTATTTTTTTATAACACAATATTACGTTTGAAATATTATTATTTAAAGTTATTACGCATTAAAATGTATTTATCTAGTAGTGAATCTGTATAATATGCTTGAGTCCGCGCAGAGTACTTGTGTCGTAATGATATTGTAATGTAATATTCTGTATTTTGTATTCTCTCGCGATGTTATAAAATAATATTATGTTCTCTGACCGTATGCGCTGCGGTATCCTAAAGAATATGTACTTTGAAAATTAATTTAAAATACGACTCGAATACTTTTTTTTGAGTAGGTACCCACAATATTTCTTCTCAGTAAGTTTTCATGAAGTTCATGCGGGGAACAATACAAGTTCGAGTCATCAAGGGTCATTTCAACGGAACGAACAGAAATCGAATTGCCAAGAATTTCGTGCTATCTAGAATCTTCTGTATTCGAAATACTTTTCAAATAATCATAAAACATTTTTATTCAAATTCTTTTAATTTATACGGTTTTTTTCTTTTTAACAAGTCATTTTTTTATGCTTCGCAACATTATTTGTTCAAAATATTATTCTATCACCTACCTTCTATAATGTAACTATAATAATTATTCTATATGAAGTTATATTTTGTTATTTCAACATAAATAAAAATTGTCCTAACACAATCATTATAATGTGATTGAATAGTATGTTTGATTGAAATTTGAAAGCACAACTCACAAAACTATTACCAACGAATAAAACAAACTCAACCACCAAAAAATAAAAATCAATGGTAATGATAATTGTTTAAAACATAGTAAAAAATATACTGTCTTGAGAACAAAAGTAGGTAGGTATTTAAAATCGTAGTCAAACCCAATAAAAGTCTACATATTTTATACTTTCACTCAGATAAATAATTTACTGCAGGTGAAAAGCGCTGGCTTATGAAAACTGACTCGTTATATAATCGAAAGGGATAAAACAATATTATAATATCTTACCAGTGAAAACGTTATCCCCTTCCACTTCAAAACTCGACTGAGAAACAATCTACGAATATGAGTGTGTTATAATATATACAAACAATACCTAACAGGACGATGAAACCCTACGGATCGTATAATTTCGGCGAATTTGAACCCATTCGTCTACCCTCACGACGTTCGCCCCGATATCAAAATCCACGAAAGACGTGGTCGGTATAACCTGCAGGTACTCGTCAGGTGGTTATAGGTACTACAGCCCACCTGAGAAAGTATTGTGTTCAAAAGGAAATATATCTACCGCGTTGTGTACAAACACGCACAGCTTCGAGCTTTTAGTTTTTAATCTGTGCACCGCATTTATTTATCCGATAAAAGTACGCGTGTACACACCGCGGTTTAGCGTCAAGAAAACGCAAACACGATACCTCTCCTACAGCGTACAATGTATATTTTGTATAAGGAGTGATCCGTTTAACGAGAGACGTATTCTCATTATTTCAGAAAACACCAAAGTTTTCGAAAATGGTTCGTTTAAGTTGGTTACGAAACAAAGTTTTTTTTAAAAAGTATTTTACTCTTTTGAATAACGACATACGTTTTTAAAGTCATATCGCGAAGCGGGACACTATACCTATTTATTGAGTATTTCGATCTATAAAAATCAAATTTCGGACATAAGTGTTTTGGTGTTATAATAGTGTTTTAGACGAGCAGAGTATGGTGGACCGAAAATTTGCAAGGGGTACCCATGTTGTAGCAGTACCATTCCGCTCAGATCATCTAAACTTTAAATAGTATAACTCATTAACTATACCATAGTCTAAAATGTTTGTTATTGATGCATCAATAAAGCGCTCCAAAAAACATTCTTCTTTGGAATAATAAAACAAAAGTGTATGTCGTCAATAAAAAAAATGAAAGTCCCAAACGATAAAAAAAATAGTAAAAACTATTAACGTTATAGATAAGTTTTGTGTTTATGACGACTTGAAACGATAATATTATGTAAAACGAAATCATTTTCAAAAACGTCAATAGTTTTTGAAACAAAGACGGTGTCTGACGTTAAATTATGGACCATCCGATAGTAAAATAGTACTTAATATAATTACGAATAATACTGCATAAAGCGTACGACGGTGTATACATATATTATAATATATACACATGATGGGTACCTATCGGGTTTTCGGGGATTAGATTTATCTCGATATCGCGTGGTTTACAATATTATATTATAATATCCCCCGGCCATCCGTGGTGACACATAATTCGCTGATCGGATAAACGCCAATGGCGGAGACCATAGTAGTAATATTATTATTTATGTACGAAAATCTCTCGAAAGCTTTACGTCACCCACACCCTAGAATATAATCGGTCATTTGTTTCGTATGATGTTATATGACGAATATAAGACGTGTAATTAATCACGTCCATAAAATATACATCACACGCATCAAAATATTGTATGTGTGTGCTCCGCGTAGTTTTGATCCCAAATTATTAGCGGTTCGCTCGCATTATAGCTGCTAACAACTGTTCAAACTTCGTTCCATTAAATTTAATTATCACTTTGAGATTATATGAAGAATATTTGTCGGTTATTATTTAGAACGCGTGTAATTATTATTATTATCTCGCAGACCGCGATGTATGCCCGTTGTTTGAATAGCATACTATATACAGTTTAAAACGTAATTACTATTAGTTCAAAGTTCAGGTCTCCTAAGACATAAATACTGCCGCAGTAACGACGCGTGCAAAGGGAACGAGGTACATAATATTATATTATAGGTATGCTTAGTTTACTTTTTCAAATAAATTCATCGTAAATACGTCCTATTTTATACTTAAGATCGTTATAGAAATCTGAATAAAAATGTTAAACGTATTATTATGTAAATTCGTAAATAAAAGTTTATGGAAATTACAAGTCGTTTCCAAACTTTTTTTACGATTCGAGCAGCACCCAATTTTTGGATATTTATACGATAGATAGGTTCATATATATATATATATATATACATTTAGGCGTATAGCGTTTAATTAAACGTATTATATATATATATTAAATATGTTTTCAAACTATATATACTGCAGGAGCATAAAACTTTAGGTACTATTAATTATTCGGAAAATATGTTAAACACAACCCAGTAGCCCCCGTCCTATATTTAAGTACGGTTTAATATTCAGAGAGTTACCGAATAACTAATACAACAACATTAATCTTCGGCCTAAAAAAAAAAAAATAAACTCATACTTTACCCGGCGGTAAAATATTTAAAGACATTAAAAGACGGGTGACAATTTTAAAAACTTGTTTACCGCGATAAAAAAAACTGATTATAAATGTATTTACACGATAATATGAAAAAGTCTCGGAAGCCCGAATAGCCGCATTATTGTGGATTATAATTTATTATACAATATTATCATAATTCATAATGAAAACAACGACGGCGAAAATAATGCGCCTCGCGATATTATCATAGGTACTATTATTAGGTACTATTATACAAGACAGTTTGTTATAGCAGCTAGGACCATATTATTTTGTACGACGATTTTCCAAATATTATTGTCGTATCATAAAGTTCAATAATATTATGATTTAAACCGATCGATTTTTAGAATAAATTATTCTCATTTTTCATTCACATCTCTCCCTCACGCTTTCGATCAAAACTTTTAGGTTTCTGTATTATTAACTATTATGATACAATGCCATAATATAATATTTATTATAACCGTTTTCGCGACTGATTGTGTAAATAAATAAAATCAGACATACGGCCTTTAGCAATAGCGCTAGAAACATATTTTGACGCAACTATAAGCTCCCTCGCCTTTGTATTATACTATATTATATTTGTATTGTAAAACGAATACAAAACATTTAAATATATGGTTCTGCGAACACTCAAAACGAATAACTCAAAATGTTCGGATAACGTGCCATATAAAAGTCATGTATAGGCTTAGGTATTTAAAAACAAGTTAGGCATTATTTTCATAGGCTTTTAAACATTCTTATATGTAAAGTTAAAATGGCTTCTTACGACGGTGATACATAGTTGCTGGTACAATCAATCGGACTCCTGTTGAAGACGCGTCGCCTTAACTCGTTATAGAAATAAAATTAAACACCGCCCCGCACAATATATAATAATAATACACCGGAGGTAGGTTTCACACGTTTCTCGCTTTAAACTTTTTTTCCCCTCCGTTCTCGATCGTTCGACTATCTTATTTGTTACACAACACTAACTATATATATATATATATATATATATATATATACACACTACTAACTGAAAACGCATTTAACGACGTGTAATTTACCAGCATCGCGTATAATAGTGGAGGAGGATGAGATACAATATAATGTATATTATATATAGACGGGACTTTACGGAATACAAAAAAAAAGACTACAGCCCCGACGACAATGGTGACGATGATGTAATCCCACACACACACACACACGTGAATACGATTGTTGCGTAATAATATGGCTGTAGATGATAAAACTCGAAACGTTTCCCGAAAAAACAAAACAAAAATCCTAATTTGTTCGGGTCGCGAATGACACGACGCGCACATCGAGTGGCGGTGTATAGTGCAATCTATATAACATAATATAATACTCTTATCGACGCCACTGCGGGAGAGGGTTCAAGTGGCACGCGCTGTAACAATCGTCCTTTTAAAACGAGTGTACAATATTATGTATATTATTATGTGGGTAGGACTTGTTTGCATCGAAAAATAAAAAGGACAGCTTATTTTATCTGTTTTTGGGACCCGCTTCTATATACCAAATAATATTTAGTACGCGATATTTTCCTCGTTATCATCGAGCGCTGCACGAGCAATTATAACACGACATTATATTATAATAATATAATAATAATAATAGTAAATAGTTGCACAACAAACTCGTGCCCCGACATAGTTTGATGATGTACGTCAAAATATACCAACAATCCAACGAACAATTCTGACTTCTAAAAAAACGGTCGTAAAGGAGGGTGAAACTGCAAATATTCTTAATGGCAAGCTGCGAATAATATCATATTAGTATAGATTAACTTTGTGTTTTGTCTTATCTTGACGAACGACGAGTCAACTACCGAAAAATCTTCTGAAAATGGGCGGCACTAATCGTTGGCCAAATTCGATCCAAACATCCACTGCACACATCGAATTATGATAATCATATAATATCTACACAATTACGAATGGTGTCGCGAAAACCTCGGTAGAAAATAAATCGAGATTCGAAACCAATTTTGTCACACTGCACAAAACTATTTTATAATAAAGACTCATTCACAAACACTATAAACCAAAACCAAAATAAAACCGGACAACTATTCCAATAATCTCCTAAGCCGCGAAGAAAACGTCCATTTTTTCTCACCGTACCATTCACGACGATTTTCCATTGAATCGTATTCCCATCACAGCCATTCACAAGTGGTGTTGGTCAATGTGACAAAATTATAGTCTTGTTCGACCCTCCATAATAGTATTCATGATAATATTATCATCTCCAGCCCTACGGACTACGATACTCGCCACCGTTTTTCGAGGATTACGTTCCAGACGTTCCTATAGGTTTGGATGCACATCAGTCACCTATATTATCAACAGGTTCCTTATAGGAATAATTTATCGTATCATAGACACCACTACAATGCTTGTTTTGAGTTTATCTTGTTTACGTATCATGTGTGTATAATATTATTGCATAGATTTGGAGAATCCTAGTAAAACCTTGTAAGTAAAAGTGATAAAAAATCATTAATTACATGTATAATTAATAATCATTAATAATTGGTCCAAGCGCGCTTGTTGTTATACACAGTTTTATAAATGAAATGAATTTATCATAAACAGACATGTATATTGCATATTACGTTTAATAATAATAATTATGTCATTGGAGGGTTCTTTGTTTTTTCCCCGCCATGTATACCTCTGCAAAGAAGGACTTCGCTTCTATAAGATCTGTACTATACTCGCGTATTTCACTCGACCGATGGCACCAAATATTTTATTACAATATTTGACAAATAATGTAGGTACTTACATCGTTACAAATCCCCGCGGAAAAAAATTAAAATAAGCTCTCGGGGATATCTGACTTGATGTCCATGCAGGTGCAGGTGTCAGGTATACATGCCAGGTACATAATATGTTAGTATTATGTTTTTTGTCATTATATCGTTATGTTTATGACAAATCACGAATATAATACAGATGTGTAAACGCCCAGTTGGTTTATAATGCAGTTTAGAAAATACATGTATGAGAAAATCACTATAGATGAATTGTAATAATAAATGTGCACTCTTATTCCTAACTAACCACGGCGTTTTGGTGTTAAACCTGGGAGAAAAATTATTATTTACTTTGCTTCCAGTGAAAGTTTGGATGTTTGGAAAATAATAATCTGGGAAAGTGTTATGCGGTTAGGTTAGGTTAGCATATTTTATTCAACGGTATACCTAATGAATTTGGTTGAAATTGCATTAATATGGCAACTTGGGTGGTAGCACTGCGAGCGTACCTATCGTAATAAAAATACTCTACCCTACACTATCTAGACCGGTGCAGCATCGAGACAACAATTTGCAAACATTTGACGCACCTCTGTAGCGAGCTGCAGTCGTATCTAGAATATATTTATATGACCATGTACACACAATTTATTACAATCGTTGTCAATGATAATAATTGATTTTCGTTCGTTGTTGGAGACCCCACGTGATCGGTTTATACTTTATTATACCTATAATCTGGGGGTTATAACGCCCGATGTGACTAGGGATTGTACGGCAGTGGTATTGTAACGATATAATATGCTAATCGTTTAGTATACGTACGTAGTAATAATACCTTATTAGAGATAATAAAGAAATGGATAGGCCCTGCCTACACCTAATGCACGGATAGTTAATACTTGTGTCTAAAACATAGACATAATAATATAAACATATTTTTTATATATCTCTGTATACATTATACACCTATATATTTACATATCCCGAATTAAACGCTATGGATACCGCAGTGGTTAGCTGTGGTTATAATACGGTTACGAATATACCATGAGCCTGGTAAGAAGTGTCAACTGATACAATTGGTGATATTTGTTGTCGTTGTTGATTGTTTATAGGTTGATAAACTTATTCAAATAACCACCGTTACTAGTTTTGTCTTCGGGCACACAATATCATGGGCATCCATTTCTATATAAAATACATCGATTATTATATTGTTACAATAAATAAATAAATAAATATTGAATAATAAATAATAATAATATTATCTATGCGACTATTATAATACCTACACCGTCGACTGCCCTAATAACAATAACATAGGTACCACGTGGGGTTATCAGCGTTTATGGCCGAGACGAATGTCGGCTACTTTACTAGCGTATATATTATAATAATATAATAATATATTAGGGTCATTGCGAGGATATTATATTATTATAATATAATATTTCGACCGCGTGCGCGTACGCCCAAAAAGGTCAGCGCTTGGGTCGTATTATCATGACGGTAATAATATAACCAAGTTATGTGTAATCATAATAATAATAATAATAATAATAATAATAATGTGATGGTTATCGAAATGTGCAGGTAATATAAAATTATATATTTCGTGATGTATGAGTTTATGGCGACGACGGTCTCTCGCATAATATATTTTCAGAATCAATACAGTTTTGTTATTAATTAATAATTATTATTGTTTTTCGTCGTCATATTATTATTAATGCTGCCCACCGTCGGGGGTGGCGCGTGCGACGTTATTTTCATGGTATATATCATTATTGTATTATTATATACCGCATACATGTAGTATTATAATACGCATATTTTAATTATATGTATATATATATATATATATATATACGTCGCCTAGCTTATTTATTGATTTTTCGGTTGGAGTCGGTTGAATTATGAGTCAAAGCATAACTTAACTCTATTTCTCTCTCTCTCTCTGTCTCTCTCCCTCACTTTCTCTCTGTCTCTCTCTATCGCTACAAATATTGTGTTATATCGAATAATTATTTAGTTTCTATTTTTGACATCGCTAATAACGACGCGAACAATGAATAATTGGAGTACAATGCCGGTATCCCCGGGAAACCGGGCTCGATCGGCGAGTCCCTCTGAAGCCTTCCATTATCCACCATGCCACCGCCGCCCCCTCCCCCCCCCCCACACACAACAGGTCTCAACTCTATTCAAAGGTTTTAATCCCCGTGCGTCATACACCGCGTGCGATTATCGTATAGTTTTTGTATATATATATGTGTGTGTGTGTGTGTGTGCGGTTGTGTGGGCATTCATGCAATTTTTTGATAATTTTATTTTGAGATATACAGTATAATAATATTTTTATTTAAATATGATATATTTTGCCCTCTCGTCTCATAATATAATATGTTTGAATATTATTGGGATTCATAACGAATTTCGTAGAATTATATAGATATCAGTTGTAGATGAGCGCAAACACTACAATACTGTCTATACCCGTTGTGTGCGATTTCGGTTGTTTTCATATTTTCCACGATTACAATATAAATTGTATTTGGTTTTGCGTAAATATAATATTGAACGAGCCATAATTGATGTGATTAGTGTATTTTAAATTTTGAAAACCAATTTTAACGGATTTCGATACCAAAACTGCAGCGTTGTTCAAATATAACTCAACAAGTTTATTAAACAGATTGTTTCACATAAACATTACTTGCCGATTATCTGATACCTATATATAGGCCTATAGTTTATCTACACTTAGTTGTGCTGTGTAGAAACTATTAACGATTTATACGACTGAAACATGTAAATCGTGAAAACGTGTAATTAAGTGCGTACTAAAACAGAAAAACGGTCCAATCCTACAATAATTGTATTAATTATTAATCCGTCAAAAAAATCTAGAATATTAGATACTTGTCTTGTGGACGTCAAGACACAAAAAATAATATAATATTATGATAATTGCAGCCATTTCCGAACAATAATACGCGATTAGTGGCATACGATTATAATATTAATTAAATATGTACCATTAAAATAATGTAAATCACGATGAGATTTCAATACAGTGTAATAATATTAGGCATACCTGTACAATGTACATGTATATTTTATGATTTGTTTTTATTTTTTACGACTGACCTAACACATTGTCATTAAAATAATACGCAATACGTATTAGAAATATTCATGTAATTCATTGTGTACATATATTTATTAAATCGATTGTCTTATAGCATAATATTATATTATTAAGTATCTATATCGCGTGGGTAGAAGCAGGG
Organism: Metopolophium dirhodum; assembly: GCF_019925205.1. NCBI lineage: Eukaryota > Metazoa > Arthropoda > Insecta > Hemiptera > Aphididae > Metopolophium > Metopolophium dirhodum. The sequence goes on from NC_083568.1 coordinate 12,838,637, forward strand.
AAAGAATACAGTACTTAATCAATTGTTGCAGAAATTATGGTTTCATAAATTGTTTTCATTGGCTATTGCGATGGTTGCCATTTCGCTGTATTATTATAATAATAATTATTATAATTATTTATTACCGCTGGCCCCGGCATCACAAAGTTACACACATAATATGTGACGTATCATACTTCAACTCCCCGTGGTTGACGTTACTTACACCTTAATAATGAACCTCTGCTTTTCTATAATATGTGCGTGGGCGTATTGTAAGTCATTATAATAATTATGTACAAAAAATATCGTACATATACGACGAAATATTGAATCTTGAGGACGTGACACCAAGTCTTGTTATCCGATTTCTTAGTTCAATCTCTCATAAGTGACTACATGTCGAAAACACGTCCCCTAAGTCTGGTATATAATATCTAGTATGACGTATAATATTCATATTAAGATTGGAAAGTGATTACAGATCTAATATTCCAATACTACGCCTATATCATTAAAATTTAAAAAAGTATGAACAATTTCAAGGAAAAACAATTTAAATTTAAATCACTAGGAACGCTGATACTATAATTAAACTATTATTATAACTATTATTATGAAGTCTTCAAAATTATTATTTTAATCAATTTTTATAAATAATTGTTTTGACTTTTACATCACTTTGAAGTCATCCAAATTGAAGTATTTTGAAACACAATCATATTCGCGATATAATTTATCTATCAGTGCACGTTTGGGGTGAGCTTATATAGATTTGGAAACTGCTGAACCAATTGACACCAAATCATGCACATATATTCTTTGAAGCTCGGGTAGCTTCGTTTTTCAACCCCTTGCTATAGGGTGGGCTCACAAATGAATTTAGTTTTTGAACACGAAAATCGAATATTTTTCTTGTACATCTTATATAGGGTTGCTGTTGGTTACTGCACGTATGTACGTAGCATATAGACTTGAAAGCCACTAGGCTGATTTTTATGAAAATTTCAGAGATTGTTCTTAATGATATCGGAAAAGTTTAAAGTATACCTTGAACTACGTTCGAAAATTTACCGAGTACTGATATAATCCGATACAGCTGGCAGATTCACAATCTCGATCGAAATAGTTTACAGAGCTAGGTACACCGACGCCGAATTTCCCGTGAACTGAGGTATACTAAAACCGAAACACCGTGGATAAAGTGACGTACGTACGTATTTTATGTGTTAATTTTTTCTTGAGCGAAATCGGGTTGTACAGCTGCTAGTAATTTAATATAAATTAACAATAAATATAAGAGGTTTTGCTCCTTAGCTTATTACATTATACTTTACATGTTGCTTTTTTCGCTTTAAACGATCACATCTATCACAATGTCACTTCATAATTTATAGGTATAAATAAATTGTGTACACTGTACGATATATGTACAAACAATTTACAATTTCAAAATACTCATAACTCGTTTTAAAATCAAAATATCATAAAAAGCTCATGATTTTGCCTAGATAATAGTCTTACATAATAATCTATTACCTTTAGATTCTATAAGAGATAAATTTACTATGATTTTTAAATTAATGGAGCTACACGTGTTCAGCTAAACGTAATATTATTGCTATGTTATGCACTAATATTGTAAGACGGAGACAACACGTCCTCTTAACGCAACGCGTTAGTTCGTTTTTTTCATAATGCAATATTTAACTACCCAATATACCCACAGAGAAGAGGAATCGTAATTATTTGACTGAATGACAGACGATATTAAATCAAAAAAATATACATCACACTGCGGTGCTGCGCCAAGTTGAGCAAATAAGCGAGACGAGCAGTGAGTTCTCCTCCGTCACCGGCTGACAGGACAGATTTATCGGTTATTTCTTTTCAACTGTATGGTATTATTATACCTAAATGTATAGTGGTAATAAAATATATCGTACTAAAGGAGTGCACCCTCACAAGAATGTGTATAGGATACTGCGGATATTTACTATAGGTATTGTATTATATTTTTCAGTCCACTACCACCATTTTTTTTCTATTGAGTGACGTCACTTTATATAATACGAGTACGTAATATAATTATTATATACTGTTCAAACGCTTTCGGATCATGGGAGGTGCGTGGAAATTATGGAAATCCCACACCTACACAAACTTTTGAAAATTGCGAAATAATAAAATGGTTGTCTCCCATTTTGCCTGCCAGTACAATTTATGCGTCTAACATATAATACTATAACGACATCTCCCGATGGATCGCGATTTATTTACTAAAGCCGCCGGTGGTAATAATATGGTCCATGTGACTTTCGAATTATAATATTATTTACATATTAATTACACCATTATTTTGCATGGTAAAATATTTTACCTAGACTTTCATCCTTATCGTATACACTGATTGTCTGAGATTTTTTTTTTAACACATTGACGGCCATGACGGCCATGACTTTAAATTGGCAAGATATTTTTATCAGGCTCCAGCAAATACTATGGCATTCATGGTACCTACCTATGTTGTAAATTAAATTGTACCTTTTAAAAACCATGACTGCTATAGCATGGTGTGGCCGTCAATGTATTAAAAAATAATGCAAATTTACCTGTATTTTGAGTTTAATATTCATTAAAATAATATTTAATAGAGTAAAAGCCCACCAGATATCCTCTGACAAAATGTTTATTGAGCATTACACTAGTTAGTATATTAAAAAAAAATCATTAAAATGTTATTATTTAAAATTTCATGTCTGAACTAAATTTTAAACTGCGTTATAGAGTTCATTACCAATAATAATATGTGAGATTTCTGATATTAGATTTACATACTAAACAATAATATTATATATATATATATATTGGGGGGTGGAGTGGCCGAGCGGACTAAGGCGTCGGCTGCGACGCAGTCGGCCCGAGTTCGATTCCTCGGTCGTGGGCGGCATTTTTCTTGGGACAAGTCACGGTGTCCGGAGAACAAGTGTCGCCATCCCCCCCACCCGGGCATGGCAGATACCTACGGGTGCCCAATCAAAAATTCTGCCAAACAAAGCACACACGTGTTCCTCCCCCTACCGACTTAATAACCTACAGTAAACTAAAAATAGCTAATGGCCTCAGCTGCCGGGCTCAAGATTAATTAAAAAAAAAAAAATAATATAATATACATTTTCATGAAAATATTCTCTAAAAAAAGAATTTTGATCATGTTTACACAGATAAAGCATTTCTCCCTAATTAAACAAATATTATTATAATTATGAGAATTCATTATATTGTGTTATTTTGTTTTGGTTAAAAGTTTTGTTCAAATAAATCGTTAATTAAATTCTTATCTACATGATTAAAAAGGTTTTAATACACGGCCACTCTATGTAAAGAACAATCGTCATCCATTTACTTTATTACTCATTTCGGGTATTATTTTAATGTATTTTTAGATCACCCTTTTAAATTTGGGTGATGAAGTATTTTGTTTGTCCCGATAAAAAATTGGATTGTGACTTTGCGAGGTTACCTCAGCTTAAATGTGACGAGGATGATAAATACTAATAATAAAAAAATTCACCAAATAAATACACATATTAATTTGTATGTACATAATATATTAGAATACTGTAGTAGGTACTCGATAATATAAGTATACCTACATAAATGACAGAAAACGATTAGTCTGTTTTCGTGATTAACCTGTTTGAGGTTATAAATCAATCTGCTATGAGGACCTTCCACAAATAATATTACACACTTTTCAAAATTGTCACCCCACGTATTACAATTTACTACACTCTGTTACATAACCGTTAACCATATTATACCCAACTTTTATGAGCCTTGAAATGTTGTTCATAATATTAGTTGCATCTATAAATTCAATTTTGTATTCTTATGCAAATAACCACGTTAACAATATAAATATGTAATTACAACAATGTAAAGTTATGTAGCGCTAATGGGCAAGTCATCGAAGTGAAATAATAAAGATCGATTAAATATAATAACGATATATGAATAATACATTGTGCTCAATAACTATCAATTGTCATATCGTATATTTCCATATTGTATGTAAAAAATATATATGCTACAGTGTACCTACTAAATAAATATACTTTATCGTATAATTATGTTTTTGAAAACAAAACTTTATTATAGTACAAATTATGACATAATAATTATATTATATTATATTATCTTACTCATATCATTTAAGTACTACAATTGTTTACATTGGTAATTATTAATAACATATGTATTATAGGTAGGTATAACTGTGTTATTATTTTTAATAAAAAAAAAGAACATTTCTTGGCCAATTACATAAGTAGTTGTATCATTTACATAAGAATTACAATATATATATTATAATATTCATGCGAGCAAAATAATTATTACGCGTTATTGTACGTTATGCTTTATAAGAAAAAAACAATAACAACAGTTTTAGCAGTGGAAACTATAATCCTATGACCATTTGACTTTAAGGTTTATTGTGTATAATATTTTACAATATGTTATGATGCACTTATGTATTTACTCTTATTTTTCCTAAAACCCTGCAGCACGTATAATAAACTTATAATAAAAGCTATACGTTCAGACGGAAAACATAAAATACGTTTATATCTTTATTTCCATTTTTCTTTTTGATGTTCTAGGATATCATACCGTTACTATGCACATATCATCTTGTTATTTTATTTAGTCGTAAACAAATGCGACCGTATAGAATACGCTAAAAATAAAACGTCTAACCAAAAATCGCGCAGTATAATAATAATAACAATAATAATAATATGTAGGTACCTACAACACGCTATATACTTATTTGCCAACGCCGAAAAATATCTTAAAATATTATGTTCGTTTTGCTTTTGGTTGATCTGTAAAAACTACAACATTCCAGCATATTATTTTGTGTATATATATATACATATATTATATATTTACAAAGTTGTTTTAACGATAATTTAAACACTTTCCGGTCGGTTTGTTTGACTGTGAAAGTTAACTGTGTTAAAGTTTTCAAAACCGTCTTTTTTTTAATAACAAAATAGTTTGTACCCGACTCAAGTTGTTTGTTATTTGTTAATAATATCGTTGAAATATAATTAGCTTGCCACTGACAGTTCATCTACCGATAATGACTTATCTGTGCAACTGTGCGTCCATAATATGCTACGAAAGTAAAATAAATTATATTTATGCGTCTAATATAAAACTGCAGTATTTCACAACTCGTTAATGTGACGTCTTGTAAAGACGGTTCTAAGCTGACACGTTTCGTTTTTAATAATAATTATCAAGTAGTAAAAATTTAGCGAAAATATTATGTACAATTTAATCGCAATCTTCATTGATCATTTATGACTAATTGAAGTGTGCACCTACCTATACATATTTGTTCAAAAAGATATAATAAATAACGAAAAAAAAATTACGTATTGAAGTATTCGACCGTTTATGGTTATTTTTGTTTCGACTTTTTGTGAGATTGATGATGTTTGCCAAGTCTGAAGCTGCAGTATTACTAAGACGAATAGTCGTACAATAAAGTGAGATGATATCTCAAAAATTATCATAAATAATGGGATTTACGATCACTAAAATTAGTTTCGTCAATACTGTTGTTTAAACTGTTTTAAGTATTGTTCAGTTATCTTTCCAAATCTGAAACCGGAATAATTGCATTAAGTTTTATTGCAAAAACTTTAAAGATTGATTTACTCGGATTACGCCAAAGTAAATCAACACGTCGATTTTCTTTTTTTAATAGCTTACCAACACGGTTTTTATGTTAAAATTGCAAAATGTAAAAATTATTGAAGCTGTGTCGGCTATATGTGGTCTACATCTTAAAAAATAATGTTTATAATTAAAATATTTTATTGTATATTATGACTGTCTAATGTCTATTACTTATTAGTTATTATTATTATGTATAAGAAAATCTTTATATTTCGAATTTTAAAGACAGGCCTATGTTTCACTTAATGTACGTATAGTTGATAGCTCTATACACTATTTATTGACTTTAAAAAATGTATAAAAAAAAAAAAAAGATTAGAATTACCTACTAGAAAACCACTTAACATTTAACATTACACTCGTAATTATTTATAATTTAATAACGAAAAATGCGTAACGAGATTTGTTGTATACTTATACTAGGTATAAACTATAAATGTATTATATGAATAATTGACATGTTAATGTGTTAATGTTAATCTTGGCTTACTATACACGGAAAATATGAAGGAAATGTATTTTTATCAACAATTAATAATATTATTAACTTTATAATTATTCAATTAACTAAAGTGACATGACAACAGTTTATATTTACCATATGAAAACCTTTTACCTTTTTATTTAAAATTTATTTATTTTGATTAATCCGAATCACCGGTCCAATTTCATTTGTATTCAATGATGCATACAATAACGATAGCAACAATTATTGTTTAAACTAGATAACAGAAAAATAAAATTCAAACAAAATGAACTAAACGTGTATTAAAAAATGGAATATAAAAAAATGGACATTTTCAGAATTTTCAATTTCAGGTAATAGCTTTTATATAGAAAACGAAAATATTAATATACTTTATTAGTACAAACAGCTTGTAGGTAGGTATGTAGGTAGGTAGGTAGGTACTCGTGCATTCAGTGATTAAAAAATATTTTGACAAAAATATCATACTATACCTTCTCGGAGAATAATGATTTGCGTTAAGTGATTAACGTTTTGTTTTTAGGGTCAAAATCCAAATATTGTCGATTCACGACAAACACGGTGGCTCCATTAGGCATATTATTATTGTTATCTAAGTGCATATAATCGAAATTTGTACAGTTGTAACTCAACGTAATATACATATTATTGTTATTTAACTTTAAGAAGTGAATGTATGCTCGTTAATAGCTATTGCAGGCGTTAGTAGAACCGTCGTATAATATGAGATTACTGCGACTATAAAGTATAATAGTAAAAAAAAAATTGTTGTTTTTCGTTGATAAATTATTATAATATATTATGTCATTGACAATATGAACCACCCAGTGTTATGTACATGTGCAATGTGCATACTTTATTAGCATAATGCCTAAGGGCATTTTTAAAAATGACAAGAAAAAAAAACATCGAGTAAAAGTACGCTATATAATGTGATTGTTCATTAAAATATAAAATATGTATTATATTCTATTCTATATTTCTATAGAAGAACGACACCTCAATACATAATATTGTACCTAATATTATAATACCTATACTTAATTTGTTTGTTGAAATTGTCCAAAATTGATCTACCCTTACTTAAAATAAATCAATTTCTTCCTTATAATAGTTATATAGGCAAAAGTGATTATTTGCTACTCTACCGACTATAATTAGGTATACTCTTCAAGTATTTTGTTTGTTTAGGGCAAATTAATACCCTTATGTTTGTTAAGCATATAATTTAAAATTATTAATAATAACGTATAAGATATAATATGTATATATACTCTATTCTAAATTAGATCAAGCATCGGCGGCGACCAGTTTTCGTTTCGCGACGGTCAGGTGTCGTCCCCACTACGGCGGCACGTCATGCGCTGCCACGGAACAAAGCCACGCCCATGCGCACAACTCGGCCGCCGAAGCCTGATCTTATTTGGAATAGAGTATAGATAATATTAATATACTGCGGTATTCGAGGATGCTACACCATTATTTACTGTCTTGGTCTATTCTATAAGCATTACTCACATTAATGTATCTACCTACCCCTCATTTTCGTATTTCCGAGAAATATCCATCCCATTAGGCTTTAGACGAAAAGTACCTATTACAGAGATGAACGAGGACAATATTTTTGAAGTTTGACCTTCGAGCTGTAGTAAACAAAATAAGCTGCACGTGCAGCTTTCTTCAATTTTATCTTCTAAAAGTCGTGTAGGTGGTCGATTCTTAATAATAATAATGTAGGTAAGGAATAAAAATATCTTGCGACTGTCAGAATAATGTCAAAATATTATAATAATTATATTTTGTTTATTTAAATTTCGTTTACCAAACATTATAATGATAGGTGTTTGCAACTTGCAAATTTGATAAATACAAATTATACTCAACGGACGCGAGTTTTGTAACGGTAATGTCTCCCTATAATACTACTCATGTCCAAATATGTTTATGGGTAGTCAATTATATAATAATCTTGTATGTGTTGCGCACACTCTTAAATAACAACGCGACCAATAAATAACATTAGATATCGTTTCGTATCTTGTCTGAAATAGTATTACGTTAGTTGACATTTCACCTACAAATCTTCACATGCATTATCTACTCCCATCACTCCTCCGGTGGACAGAAGTCATTCGTACGGTTTATTATATTACCATCGAACAATGATTATTATTAATCGATGAATGATTTTATTATATTATTGTATAGTTTCTGTTGTATACTTGTATTACAATTATTATTATACACCACGTCACGAACATAGCTCAAAATCATATACGGAAACGTGAGAGATAAACGTTCAATTAGCGTTATCTAGGCGTATCTATACTGGCTACCTGCAGCAACAACAACAATAATAATAATAATAATACATTATAGAATTAATCGTATTTCCGGTAGCAATATACATAATGTTATATTGTACACGATACGTTATCAGTGGTCTCAATCAACAGATGGTCCGTGCATCACTACTATCTTTATTGGATATTACTAGCAGCTGCTACTGTAGTTATTGTATAATATACACATACTCGTTGTTTAATTATAATATATTATTCTTATTATCATCTGCGCCGACATATAGTACGTATGATGACGATCATCATCATCGTATAGTGGCCTTTGTAAAGTCGTGGCCTCGGAATAATTTGAATCCGGGTCAATGGCGAATCAGTCCGACGCTCTTATATTATGTTTATCTATATATTATTATACTACTATATATATATATATGTAACGATTGACAATTTAAATAAATATATTATACATTCACGTTATAATAATATCGTCGGTGTCACCTATTATTCTATGCGAAGACTATAATAATATCTAGTATATTCTTATATTATTATGACGTAGGTATTTTTTCCGGACAAGACGCGTTTGCGCGTGTTCCCGATCGATTTTTTTCACTCTAAAATTAAGCGTCACATATTTGATATTATATTGCACATTATCGGTATTATTATACTATACACGGATAGAAACTGCGAGCGGAAGCGTGCTGCTCGTATTTCTCGCCCACAAATCGTTATTAAACGTCTTTTACTCCGGATAATGTAGCGTTTGACACGAGATGATAAATGGACGGGTCGTCTGTATGCGATGTTTGTCTTAGCTCTAAAACCATCAATATCCACCGATATATTGCAGCGCCGTGGGCAGTAGGTATAATAATTATGGTTTGCTCGTATATTATATTATATTATATTAATATGCAATAAACTCGACGATATAATATATACTTAAATATAAGCGCAATATCGATAACAGTGTAATTTAATCAACGGTAATGATAAACAATAATAACCATCACCCACTCGTGAAATTAAAAAAATAAACGTGTCAATTTGATTTCGTTTTTCTCGAATACATTTTATTAGTACATCGGATTCGAATTAATGCAGATACAGTAATATAACTGTCTATTTACAACTATTATAATATTGCCCCGTACTTGAATTGTATTTGTACTATATTGTGCGAATATGTGATGTACAATGACTACATTTTTATACACCAATACATATTATACATAATTTTGATCATTATACAGTTTTAAATAGCCGTGGCACTCCATACATTTTCGTCTAAATCAAACATGACATGTATCAGGACATATTATATTATTGTATTAAAAAAGGCTATCTCGTTTCCGTTTACAGCCGACTTAACACTCGGTAGTAATTGATTTCATACTAGCACATTACCTAGTTACTTATTAAACATTCTATATATAGTGTAATTATAATATTATGTTATTAGGATATTGAACATAATAATTGGACGGCGCCAATTTGCACAAAAACAAAAACCATTTGTCGAGATTGTTTTTATACTGCATGCAATTCCTTGCAATTTTATTTTTTAAAACTACTGCAATATAGGCTAGCATGTCGGGGAATCTTAAAAACGACCATTACACGGTCTGTTGTAATCAATATTATCCAATCTACTGAGTTGCGTAAAATTCCTCGTGCTGTGTGTACCGGTGAAAAAGTGTTTTGTGGCAAAAATGAGGGGGAAAACTCGCATCGTATAATAAAACCAACGATTCCCCCTCGCTCCGCATCACAGAGCCTAAAAGAATAAAATATACGCAGATTATTATAAAGCATGCAGTTCGTATAATAAAAAGAGCATAATACAATTTTTGAAAAGTATATGAAACGTTATGGTTTCCCGGATAACGACAAATATTAACTAATAATAAAAACTCGGCCATTTGTTTTTATTATTTCTTTTAAATTTAACGGTCGTTTCGTGTTACGCTTACCGGATCACATATTTTAATACTATTGTATCTTTGCGTGGAGCATGTTGAGTGTTGACGCTACAGCGTATTGTTATTATTATTATTATTATATTATTATGTATTATACGCGCGTATTCTGACGTGATGCCAAGCTCTTGGTGAAATTCGTATATATATATGTATATGAGTATATAATTAAAATCGTGAAACCCAAAGTAAACAACATCGTTTTACGGAAGAATTCAATAATATACAATATTTAAGTTTAACGCCGTTCAATCATCGTATCAACAGCGCCTCGTGTGAATAGACGCCGTGTTAACAAACATTATATAATATTAAGCGAATTATTAATGTCGTATCGAATTTATTGTAAGTGACGGTAGATTTTGAGGGCGAGTTTTCAAAAAAGACCGGCACGGTTAACAATATTCTGAAATGTCGTGCTATTAATATTACGATTATGATGTATTGAGAACGATGGTGATCATTATAATAATGTACTCTATATACGCATATATTATAAAGTCGTTCACATCATAGGTTGATACATAATATAAAATAATATTATAATGCAATGCGCAAGTGTATCGTGATGGAACATTATCGGTTTTACAAATTTTTTTCAGAGCTCAAACGATATTCAAAATGTAAAGATAATATGCGGAGGTATAACTGTATAAGACCACTGGTTTTTACTTTTTTTACAGTTTGAGTCAAAAAATGGTTCATTTCGTTTTATTGTATAGAAAATCACTAAAGTTTCGATACCATTAAAAAGTTACCTCTGCACGTCCGCGCAGTTGAATACTTTTTTCCACGAATTTCTTTGAGACGCACGTGCACGTATCAATAATTGCTTCACCACACAAACTAGGACAATTTATATCTCTCAGCAGCGGTCGTGTTTTTTTTCATCCTGCTTCCTACACTGTATAGATTTTTCGGAAATGGTTCACAACAACGTCATATTAGGTATATATACAAGCAGGCGTTTTTTTTTAACTAGATAACACCAAACCTAAACCCATTATCTTAAATAACGATTTTTGAAATTTCTAAGTATGCTGATAGGCGACATTCAAATTTGTATTGACTTTTATTAAATATTATACTATCCAGCTTTGTCAAAGTAAACTTCTATTATTCAAATGAGTAATTTTTTTAGTTATTTGGGTTTTAGATTAAAAAAAAATTGTTTTATGTATAATTATGATCATTCAGAATGTGTTCTTCAAAATTTAAATACGTACCAAAATATTTAAATAAACGCATAACTCCAGCATATAGTAATGGAGAGAGCACATTAAAATGCCACCCTGTACAATACGATGTCTACGTAAATTGATTTTTAACAAATTGCGTGCGTACCTAAAGCAATAATATTTAAAATATTTATTTAACATGTCATGGATGTTGTGCGCAAATGACCAAAATGTAGCGTGTAACGTATTGTGTTGTAGTGGTTTATTATTGTTTATACTAAAATGTACTTTATATCCCCCCTCCCCCCATATTATAATGGTATTATTGTTTTTCTTTTATTTTCCCTAATGTGCCACAAAAACGAACTATTATATCGCACGAGTCCCAGACCGATGACAAAATATATATATATATATATACAGTTGGGGGTGGTCTACACTCTTGAGATAATCATCGAATAGTAAGTTATAGATATTACTTGGTAGGTGAAAGCAGTTAACGACTTGACGTGTATTCGTAATGGATTTTTTTGGGCGCGGGCAGCATTCAGTGTATACCTACATATCCGTCGGTGTCCGTCTGATGCTTATAAAATAATAACACATTCTATTATAAGACATAAATTGGTATATTATTTTGTGCATCGATTATCAATCGGAGGAGTATCAGACACGATGTAAACGACGAGGATTTGTGTTATGATAATATTAATTCCGCCGAATTATGGGGCGCTTGTCCTTATATTGGTAGCATGATGATAAAATAATATTGACTATATTATTATAGGAATGTACGCGGTTATTGCGGTTCACCTACTACAAAATATAACTTTACAATTTAAACTCGCCAATTTATTTTTCATTTTCCCGTATTTAATCGTACAAAACATAGTAGGTATGTTATATTATATAATCTAAGAATAACACTACGCCGTGCCCCGGATGGGTCTTTAAAATGCAATTACTGGTTGTTTTTTTTTTATACGACCTTTAAAGAATTAACCGGGGAAATTAACATAAGACGGAACAATATAATATAATTATAACGTATTGTTTTATACATGCATATACAATAACAATGGAGCCCAATTGAAGACAAAGGCAATAAAATCATTTTATTCCTCAAATTATATATATATTGATAATAATTATAAGTCAATCTATAAAAACTAATGTATTATTCATTTATTATGTAGCGTTAATATTTCATATTTTTATAATTTAATAGTCTAAAGTGATGAAGCTGTACCAAGATTAATAATAAAAATAATTATAATAATGCGTATTGTGTAATAGCGATTTTACACTTAATTTTCCATAGAAAAACGTTCTCAATGCTGTACTAAGTTGGCGTTTCTTTTCGTTATTTTTTCATTACTTTAAAAGTTCTCCAAATTCAGTGTTATTGTCGTAACTCTCTAACCGCCTGCAACGATGAGTATATATCATTATACTTATAAATAACGCTACAGTGGTGTGAGAAGAATATTGTTGACCAAGAAAAAAAAATGTATATAATAATGTACTCGAGGGGTGAGTAGAGATTAGGATAGACATATTATATAGAATGATAGTGAGAGATGTGATGATGACGAGGAAGAGAGCAAAAAATGATCAATAAAAATATACTTTTATAGCAGTGTAGTCGACGTTGAACGCGTATGCTTTAATAGTTTTCTTCGTCGCTGTTTGTGTGCTAAAAACTTATATCAAAATAATAATAAATAATCATATCATCGTGGGTATTCAATCATCAATGGAATGTTTATTTTCTGTATTATATTGTTATTGATAATATTATTATTGCCAGACTCTTGTTATGACATAATGTATTTAATTTTTGTATCTATTCTCTTATTTTTTAACAGAAAAACCAGTGACATACTGACAAACAATATTTGCATCGGTTTCCAAACGAAACTATCTCGGAGCATAATATATTATAATATAATAATACTGACTGGTTTTCAGTACGCATGTCGTTTTCAGCTTTTTCTCATCGTAATATTTATACTTTTTGGAATTAATTTATTATCCATTGATCACAATATTTATAATAATAGGATATTATACGCATCATGTTTAGTATAATATGTTCTATTGTTATTATCTTTATGGTGGTATATTCTCGTTGCATATAATTTAAAATAATGTTTATTAATATATTATGAAAAACTTTTTGAGAATATTTTGTTGCAGGGTCTTAAGTAATTAATGTTTTTGTGCGTCAGTTTTTTCTTCTTCCGAAATGATTACTGAACATAAACCAAGGATTCTCAAACGCTGTAATGGTTATTAGACTTTTTTTGTGTAGACTTCAACGGATACTATAAAATTTAATTTAAATATAAGTTTAATTATATGCGTTTATAAGATTTGTACATAGACGATAAACTTATTAGTTTCTTCAGTCCGTCATCTAAACTTTAAAGCGAGAGACTCATCTATGCTCGAAGTTTGACAGTAGAATAGACCGGAAATGTAAAAAGTAGTCAAATGTTCACAGTCCTCAACCAAACAATCGTGGTTCATTAACATAGTCCATCTTAATAGATGGTTAATTTTTTTTAAGTTACGATTATTTAATTACCTATGTACTGTTTTTCAAATTAGCATATTAATGTACCACTCTATAGGTATGCTACCATTTTAATTAATATGACACCTGATATAAACTAGATTTAAAATAAGATGTCAAATTGTCTGTAATATTACTAAAATACTATCGTATTGTATAATATCTTTGGTTTATAAATTTTAAACGATTCATGTTAAAAATATTTTTCAAGATCCAAAATCATATTAAAACAATTATTTTTATGTATCGTTTTATGAATAGATTAAGTTTTAATTAATAACACATAAAAAATCATCAGTCAATATTAACTTTTACGCAATCATACCACTACTAAATAATTTATAATCCAGGTAGTAAGATAAAAGCACGTGCAATCATTATTACAATGTATGTATGCTTATTAATATACACAATACACAAACCATAATTATAAAATGGTGATTTGTCGAACGCACAACTTATTATAATATTTAAAAATATAAACAATTTTCAAATTTAACATCCATTTTTGATTTTTAATTGGTAACTTATTCATTACTATATTATATTTTGTATTCTAAAAAATGTACTAACGATTTTTTTAACGATGTTTATTGATTAATATTTTTTTTATAGAAAGTAAACCAGTTATGACTAATTCAATTTTCAAACACTTGTAAAACTTCTATGAAATACTGTTAAAGATATGATTTTGAATGTTGAAACTCCTGCAAAGTCATTATTTTGATCTTGCGATAAACTAAATTATCAAAATAACATTATATTTTATTATGATTCTATGTTTCGTATCATAATGGTTATATCTTATCTTCATAAAGTTATTTATTATACCCGGCAGATCGGAAATCTTTTAAACTTATTTAAATTCACTAATATACGTGGCAGATGTTATAGTGACCTAGTGTACTATCCGGAAGTGCCTCGTGAAATCAAATTTCGCAAACCAATTGTTTAAACAATAATATTGAAGTAAATATGTTAAAAAAAGTATTATTGAAATAAAATTTACCGTTTGGAAGCCATTTCAGTCGTTATATATACTAACTTAAGGCGGCTAAACTATAGTATTATAAAAGTTGAATGTTTTGAGATAATGCAAAAAGGTCCTGAATGGAAATTCTCCCCGGACATGCGTGGTATACAACTATAAAAGACGTTTGTAGAGATGTTAATTTATTTATTGATGCGTTTTCCTCTCAAACGAGAATAATAATTTATTATGATGCACCTATTATTTACGTCAATCGATTATACCGAGCTAATTTAATATGAATTGTTATAACTACCAATTATTATGTATTTTGTCTGGAGGGAATAGCACTTATTTAGATAAAATATAAAATACAATGTAATAATTTAGTACATTTATCATTTATGCGAATACATCAGAATCTGGAGGTGTTAAACTTGTGCATACAAATTAAAAGCTTTCTGTCTGCAGACATCGTCATTGTCATTACATTTTAGCATGTTAAATTTTATAATATATTAATATCATAGAATAAATAAATAATTTGTGTTCTGTGCACGCTCATAATATAATAAAATATTATATACATACATTTATATTATTATTATTATTATTATTATTATTACACAAGCACCATTTATTGTCCGTGACAGACCTGGTACACGAATTTCATCAGCGTCAACGTCAACTACGACGATGACATACCGCCGGCTCAAAATTTATGGAGCTGCAGAGATATGTAGGCGTACGATGGTGGTATATCTATATAGACTATAGTGTACAGGGTGTAACAGGAAGACCTGATAGATGAAATAGTTTTTGTTCCAATCAATATTTTTGTATAAAATTCAGTCACTTGCGCTACACGTACAATATTAAAAAATTTATTTTTCAATACTGAAATTAAAAAAATTTAAATTTGATTCAAATTGTTCTGTAAAAATTCAAAATAGCCAATTTTTACATCTGATTATAAGAACAATTTTGATGGTAAACATGTTTATCTAAGTCAAAAAGTTTATTCTTAAGAATTTTTTTTAATATCAATATTTTTTGACTAAATTAATTTAGAACGTAATACATTTCTTGACTTGAGTATATTTCTTAAATTATTTCTTCATTGCATAATTTTCACATTTTTTGTCATACGTTTAAGCAGAATATTTTATTTTTTTTGTCAGGTCTTATTCTTGTTCCATCGTGTACACGGAATATTCTCTACAGTTCGACTGTAGGCTACACTGATAATACAATTTAATATTTGTCATTTTCACAAAAATTGAAAAAAATCGGGAAACTAGTTCTGAATGAATCGCTCATAAAAAATGTTTTTGGATTTACGCGAAACTTTTTTTAATTTCCAGCAATACAAAATTACAAACTCATGAATAATCATAATAATGAATTCATATTATTGTATTAGGTTATAATTATGGTAAAATTCAAAAAAATAAACACTAATTAGCTATTACATAATAATTTGCAATTATTCGTGATTTTGATTATTTCGTAGATTTTTAATTTTAACACTTATTGAAAAAATTATAACCAGGTACCTATGTATTTTCTTATTGGGTGGTTTAAAACTGGGGGAGGGGTACTGTAGGTCTAAACACGTGTATTTGTTGGATTGGCAGATTTTTTAGTGGGCACCCGTAGGTATCCGGGTGGGGGATGGCGGCATTTTAAAACTTTATAGTAGATCGAAGTAATACATACAAATGGGTAGGTGCCTCTCAAATAATAATATTGCCTTGTATGCCCATCAATGACCTATTTAAAATATTAATTTATCATGCTTATCAAATAAAATTATTTATTCTATGTATAGGTAACTAATTAATATCTTATACATCATATTTTTTTTTAATTTTCGCTCATGATTATGAAATTAAAAAATGTAAGTTGTCATTAAAAAACATTATAATATATCATACGTGATGTTACGAAGGGGAGGGCCCGCATAATGACGGTGTCACAAATAATATATTATCATCATATTATATACACGGGGTAATTTATTTATATTACAAGACAGATGACAGATTTTTTTTTGGTAAGTTGTGGTAATTTGAAGCACTTATATTTTATTCTACATAATTATTACAATATAACACCATGAATTTATTTCATCTTTGTACAAAAAAAATTTTTTTAAAATAGAATCTTTTATTATTTTGACACTTTATTCATCATGTTACTATATCTAAATGTTGAATACTCAGAAACAACAATAGATAATATATGTTATGTGTAAACTGTAAAGTGTACAAAGTATACGCATGCCATAGCTGCTATACTTTATATTTACACCAGGGTGATCCAAGCATGCGGCCCACAAAGCCTTTTTTTTGGACCCCTCTAAAAAATGTATATTAAAAAAAGTGGGTAGGTGGATGTCGCTCTGCTGTGCAGTAGGTGACAAATAGGTCACTGTAATGGATGGTGTTAAATTTGAATTCAATGATATAATATTATTGTATAAGAAAAACGATTCTGAGCTAAAACAGTCAATCAGCCTATGATATTATTAAGTATAGGTATTTGATGATAGTATTGTGAATAAAGTAATTTATATAATATTTACCTATTAACGTAGTGGAGCCTTGTTTTAAATTTTCAATCCTTAGCTATAAAAGTTGAACATTTTATACGTTTTTAACTACAAAATAAATATTAAATTTTAAATTTGATAAATTTTTTCAAAATTTGAACATTAAATGCTTAAAAAAAATTGTGCCTATGTATTTTAATATTTTTCAACTGCTAATTGTAACAATATATCAGGAGCCTTGCATTAAATATTCACGCTTTTTTACTCAACAAATGAAATTTTATTGATATTTATAGAAAAAAAAAACGCAGTAATATCAAAATAAGAAAATCGTTGGATAAGATACCGTTATTTTACGACGTGACAAGTGAATCCATCGACATTTAAACATCAGACGTTCATTTTTTTACCCTGATTACCTATTTTAAAAAGCATTTAGTATTTTTAATTTTTACCTCCCAAAAGTACTAACTATATAGATCAAATTATCTTCAAGAAACCTCCATCAAAGTCGATGATCAGAGGATTTTTTTCTACTTAAAAAATTGTCTTCAGACACAAAAATAAAAAAATATCCTTGTGAAAACAATACATTAATCGCTTTGCTCAAAATTTTAAAATTATTATCTTAATATTATGTATAAATCTAGATAAGATTTCATTATCTAATCATTAAACCCCTATTCGATATTTTTGAATGATTATTGTCACAACGTCATGTATAGTTTGTATGATTATGTAAAACCAATAGGTGGAAGTACAAAAATTCTGGTCGACTTTGTAACTCAAAGTGCCATAATAGTTGTGTGTGTGATAATAAAAAAGTAATATAATGCTATCATATGTGTCTAATATTACCTTTTCGTAATAATTAATTTAAATTAAACTATTAAAATAACTATAATTTAATAATAATCAATAATATTCATCAATAATCTCATTCATGTCAAACCACTTTTAAATAAAAAAATATTAATTATTCAGTAGGAGGTACACCATATTGAATAATAGATTCAAAAACAATCAATAGACAACTAATATTTCAAGCATATATTTCAAGTTTTTTTTATGTTTATTTAAGTATACTCAGTAAGATGTTTTATACGATTTTAAATACATACAGTGCCCAAATCTAATTGGACCATGCTCAGTTTCCTACTTTGCCCGTAACATATATAAAAGATCACCTAAAAGTTTAAATCTAGTCACAGAATAAATATACGAACCGTAATACCAGAAACTATCCTCGTTAAAATATTAGGTATAATAATATTATATCAATACCTACCTACCTTCTAATAATGGTCTTTAGAAAAATAAATGCGCTCGAAATTCTTCTAATGCTGCGGGCCGACGAGAAAGATAAACATACTAGCTGGTTAGTAGGTAGGTAATACACGTCGTCGTCTAGGAGATTTTATCGGAGATCGGTCTCTGCGTTGGAATATTTGTATTTAGCTCGACATTACCAATCCTCAATTCAATCCTAACGTACATATTATCTTCACTCAAAAAAATAAAAGATGGCAACTAACTATATTATGATGTGAACAAAAAAATATTGTTTCTTTTTATTTTCGTTTTACAGTCGAGTGTATAATCAATTGTTACAGATTTAACGACTAAAAAATAACTTAAATAAAAAAAACTCGTTAGTCAATTATACAGAGTAGACCTGCAGTATAAACGCTACACAGATATTATAATATGTTCCAAGAAATATTTAAGACATCAAACACCACTAAAGGCGACAAAAACTGCTGAATAAATCATAAAATAACGCATTACACCGGCGGATATGACATGGATAGTTATATTAACCATACAAGAATTGTAAATAATAATAATATAGGTAATATGCATTGTGTAGAACGTGCGAACGTCAAGATAGTCGAATAGTTAATACAAAATAATATTTTAAAAAGGTGGGTAAGTGGATGTCGCTCTGCTGTACAGTAGGTGACAAGTGGGTCACTGTAATGGATGGTTTTGTTATTCGCTTTTGAAAACTACTGGGTAATGTTTACTTTTGACCCCCCAAAGTACCAACTAGATTCACTTTCCTCTCAGAAAAGTTACTGTTGAAGAAAATCCAAGCATTTTTACTGTCCTAAAAGGTGATGACAGACACAAAAATAAAAAAATTAAAAAAAAACACACATCATTATAAAATCAATACTATACAATCACAATAATATATTTACAAAATCATAATTTGACGTAAAATATCACGAAAAATTGGCCAATCATCACATTAATTTTGTTTAATCTAAATTCTAAATATAAGAAACATATAATCATCACAATTAAATGTTAGTATTATTCTGTGATGTAATAATTTATGCATTATAGTCAAATATGTTTGTAATAAAATAAAATATAAATAATAATATCATATTTTTTTTTGTTTTGGTGGCCCCCCGTGTTTTTATGAAAATGTAAATTGGCCCGCCAACTACAAAAGAAGACCAGACTATATTATGTAATTTTTTTTAAACAAAATGTACAAATAAATTGAAGTATTACGTTTGAAAAAAAATCGTGTTGGAAATACTGTATTATCATCCAACGGTAAAATCGGACTGGATAACTGGCGTGGGGCTCAGCAACAACACTTTTGTCATGGGAAGGGATCTCTCGATCTCGTGTAAAATGTACTCTTCATTTTTTTACTCAATCATCGAAACGCAGAATTCTTTTAATATTGTATACATTCTTCCGGGTAGAGTTAATATCGTGAAATATTCTTATATTTCTATAGAAAAAAATATTTATTATATTCATAGTAAGTGTTTAATATTCATCAAATTACTCTAAAGTATAAACACTGTTTTTTTTTCTTTTCAATATTCCACAACCACTTTTATAATTCCAACTTCGTTATCCAATTTATATTGTATTTGTCGCATATTTTCTCTTTTAATGGAAAATTGTTTTTTTAATCAAAATAACAATATACAATGAATACAAAAATTACAATACACAAATTAAACTCAAATAGATATCCGTTTTATAACAGCGATATTGTCATTGGATTAAAAATAATAATATCTATGATCATGACCGGTAGATGATAGTTATACTATACAATTTTACCCATATGGCTATTTTATGTATTTGTATGTGAGGTAAATTTACTTGCTAGTTGCTTGACATATGAATTATGAGTATCACATTATAGTAATATACCAAAGAGACGTTAGAATTTATTATGGTGTAGGTACAAACTAAGTGCTAACATTATAATATTATTTTACTACTCGTGTTTTTTCTTTACAACTCCTCTCCTCCAGTTTTCAATATTATTATTAGAAGTACAATTTTACTATAAATAGTTATCTCATTAATAACGGACTAATATTGTTATTTTAATTTTTATTTTTATAAGGTAGGTATTTACTATTTACAATCTATTCTTAATTAGAAAAATAAACAAATGTGAGAGACAGGAGTTACATGTGGAGCTTTTGAGGGAAGAAGTCACCCATTAGTGACACTACCTGACAGATTAATATAAATATTTTTTTATTGGTTCTTTTAAATGCATTTTATCAGCCGTCTATTAGCGTTTATTTTAACGACATTATGATAGCCATGGCATTCTTGAATGATATTTTTTAAGACAGACGTCAAACAAATTATAATAATGTACGTGTTTTGATTTAAATTACGTCTTATATAGTTGAATCTCAACCACATAGACATTTAATATAATAAAATATTTAAATATGTCAATCGTAGTCAATATAATAGGTAGAATATGAATTGTTTTCGAGACGTAACAACATTATATTATCACGTTCCGATGACGACAGTGGGTAAAACTGCCAATACAGTTCTAGATGGACACTGGAAAATGTTAGCCTTTTCAAACAATAAATAACTGTCTTATACAGTATTACTATATCGTCATAATGATATAATTGCCTTCTAATCAATATTATAATAGGTACAATGTGTGTTTTTTTATTTTTGTCATTTCAAACCTGGTCTTGCGTACAGTTATTATTGTACTATTAATATCATATACACTACGACGATGGTGTCTGGCACAGAGTGTCGTACCACACATCATCCATATACTATTTAAACGATATTTGGTTCATATTAAATAATATAACTGGTGTCTTGTACGTTAAACGCTGTAATTAATAGCTACTGTAAGTTGCGTGGTGTACTGGTGTGATGTATTTTTTAACACGTGCGTTGTTCAATAAGTCGCTTATTTGCATTACATGTATACATAACGTCATACTAAACCCTCCCCCCTCAGAAACATTTTTCTCGTACCTATCAATGATGACGATAATATAAAGTCAGTATAATAATCAGCCATTTGTTTGTTCGTAACAATTACTAAGTAATAAAGATAGAACAAACGCTAATAAACCAAACGTAATTTATTGCTCGAATATGAAAACCAAATATATATATATCTGTATTGTATTGTATATCTTATAAACTCAATTGGCACGCGCCACATAATTTATGTTTGGTACGGAAAAAAGGAAATATTTTTTCGTTGACCGTTGTTGTTACAATAATAATTGAAAAACAAAACGTCTTTTCAGACGCATTCATATTATGTACAGTGGAACCATTTAATAATTGTATTTAGCTTTTACATTTATTATTATACACCACAATAATTATACGCATTTGAAATTGTCACAAAAGTTTTTAAACTTATAATCTTCAATTACTTAAATTTTTATAAATTAAAATAAAATCGTATTATTTGTGCGAACCCGAGTAAAGTATCCGTCCAATACGCACACCGACAATTTCTAGAACAATTGAATACCTACTCGATCATTACATGATGATTACTATTATACGCTTATATATCCGAAATAATATTAACGTATCTGCCTCCAAGGATACAAATATGATAATTTTTTCATGTCGTCATAATGGTAAAATTAGGTACCTACATGTTATATTATTATGATTAGACACATTATAAGAGCTTGAAAAATGCACAAACATCAGCTATTAAGTACGTTCTTATACGTTAAAATCGTATAGTTATTATTATTATTATATATTGTTATCTCTGGCCACTAAATCCACATTGTACATAGTGCATTTACAAATTATTATTATTATCACTATAATAATTACAAGTCCATGTCGCGTCATTCCTACACGTGTGTTTTATCGAAGTTCTTCGAGTCTGTTTTTTGGTTACAGTATCATAATAATTGCATCACCAATAATATTAAAATATAAATATTAATATAGTGTACCCACTGTGATAATTATTGTCTATTGCTGCGGCCTTATTCTTAAAGTTTCTCAAAACTTCGCCTATACACTACCGTCAAATAATAAAAAAAGAAAATATGATAAAGTGAACTTGATTGTAATAATAATAATAATAATATTATCGAACGACTGCGATGTTTATACACTTCGCATGAGAAAAAATATATGAGGTAATAAGGCTGACTTATATTATAGGTATAGATAGGTATAGTACTACGTTATCGCAGAGGCGCCCACGTTGCGTATATAGTAATGATAATGCTATAATATTATAATATTATGTTTACGGGAACTTTAAAAATGAAAATAAATTGGATTTTTATTATTTATCGTTGTCAAGTAAATTTTCCGTGTGAAAACATTTTTACAGTCAATAGGCATCGCCGTGCACGATGATGTATTATGACTTTGTGCTTATATTATATAATGTACGCGTTCGTTCGCAAAAAAATTTCAATTATAATAATATATGTCACGTATAGGAACGCGACATTTTGAAAGTGCGTAATTTTTAGGTCACCAGGCCGGGTGCAGCTGCAGGATAATGACGTACAGCCGAGAAATTCGCCGGAGGGGCGTCTTCCGCTGTGGCCCACACGATGACTGAAAAATAAATCGGAAGCAAATTTCCGATCATATAAATGTATAATATCCGTGTATTACG
Source organism: Metopolophium dirhodum (assembly GCF_019925205.1). Classification (NCBI taxonomy): domain Eukaryota; kingdom Metazoa; phylum Arthropoda; class Insecta; order Hemiptera; family Aphididae; genus Metopolophium; species Metopolophium dirhodum. The sequence goes on from NC_083568.1 coordinate 12,862,354, forward strand.
ATATAACGATAACCTATTACACTGCACATGTAATAACGTCGCGACGTTCGCGTTTCGTACGGACTGACACGATCGTTAAATTTGAATATTATAATATAATATTACACTTTGAATAAGAAAACCGTTTAAATCGCTCGTGCAGCTGCACCGTGATATACCTAATATAGGCGAACGTGTTTGTCGTTACAACTGCAACTGCAGTCTGTAGCTGCTGCTGCACACGATGCAAATCACTGCATCACGAACTGCACAGTATGCAGTTTTGCGTAACAAGCGTGGCAGTCATCTCGTCCCCGTATAATATAATATTATAATTATAGAGCTTTCGAGGAGCTTTTAGTATTTCATTTGAATATAATTATAATAACAAATATAAATCGTACACATAATATGTGTGTGTGTGTGTGTGTATGAAAATTTAATAAATTTTTTCGACGAAAGTTCTAATAATAAATAAAAACAAGACCAGCTGTAATTGTTATATTTTGTTTCCATAATTATCTTTATAGAACCCCAAATACTGTCACGAATCGCTATACTCTGCTCGTTGTATAGTATAAAAACACAATTTAAAACCAATTATTTAGTGTCTGCGTGTATTAAACCGTCAGTTGTGTTCTTGTCTTTGTTTTCTTTAGAGAAATACTCTTTCCCTCAAATAATTGTAGTCCGTCGAGTCTAGTATGTGAGCAATGCTTTTTACATATATTGTACATTTCACGTGACATTAAATTCACATAACATTTATTTGGTTTTGTTGACATTTCTAAAACAATTCCGTTTACTGCGTTGCAGTGAGTTATATATTTTTTTTTATTAAACTAAAACACACACATACACAAACTATACAATATATGTGTATTTTATACAAACACAGTGTACGTAATGTTATTCACAATATCATGTTTACTCTGTAATCATGGCAATATGGCATGTTAAAACATATATTTTCGTATATTTTTTTTAGATTTCGATCGAAGTGATTGTCTTAAATTGATGTATTGTTTTTTTTATTTTTGTGTAAAGGCACATATTTTGTGTCAGCTATAGAAGTTTCTAATGTTATATTAAACGGCAATCGTCTGTACTTAGGAGAGATGATGATTTTTTATGAAATTCCTCGGTAATTTTGTGGTTTTCATCAAAGTATTAATACTGCCACGACCGTTCTAACGAAAACTTCGAAATCCTCTCGACCGCTCCTCATAATAACGATGTTTGAACGCAATTGTTTACCCGCCTATATGCTCACCTAATTCCGCATCTCATTGGATTTATATCCCTAAACGCATTTTCTCATTAGTAAATACATCGAAAATTCAGTGAAACCGTTTATCGTTGGACAGGAAATTCGTATTACAATAAAATATTCAAATTATTCCTCGTGTAGTGTTTACGCATAACAATAATGTGTCATGAATATGTTAAGGGAAACCACGGTTTGGGTTGTAAACGGTGTAAACCTACGGTATAATAATAATAATACTATATAGAATGCAGTAGCTACCTAGGTATTATACTGATTACAGAAATTACTATATCACAATAATAGTAATAATGATATCGGTTCGACCGAGTGGTCATGATATGTTACATACTATACGCATATATTATTAAAAATGTACATAATTTGATACGAAATTATTATAACACCGCAATGAAATCGGATAAGGTGAATCTACCTAAATGTAATATTATGATACTGTTCTCTTATGTCCATGTTTTCTTTCATTGTATTTATCAATTTGTACTCTGATCACTGTAGAAGGTATATGGTCCACGGATAAAATTGACAACTAGACTGTCTGAAAACGTAAAATACATTTCAATTTTTAAACTAATTTTAAAATGATACTATTCAGATCAACATGCTCATAATCATATTATTATTCACGCCGGCTCTATAGTAATTTATAAACACATTTTTAATTAAAATAAAGTCATAATTCTTGTGGAATATCTGAATGTTTAATTTATATTTTATTCTTTTATTTTAATTTTTTATTAATCGACCCGCGGCCACTTGGCATTGGGTGGTTTTTAACTATGAGGAAGGGTACTGTAGGTTTTAAACACGTTTACACAGTTTGACAGATTTTTAGTGGGCACCCGTAGGTATCTGCCATGCCCGGGTGGGGGATGGCGGCACTTCTCTCCGGACACTGTGACTTGCCCGAAGAAAAATGCCACCCGTGGCCAAGGTTTTGAACCGGCATCGGTGTGCGTCGCAACCGACGCCTTAGTCCGCTCGGCAACTCCGTCCCCCATTATTAATTTGTTGAAATGATTATATACATATATTATATAGTTGAAACTTGGTTTAAGATGAAACTAAAAAATAATTAAATACATTTCGATTATTATTTTTTTTTATACTAATTATAGTTTTAAAATTGAAATATAGAATTATTATTTTATATTTAAATGATTAGTTTATTATACAATTATTTAATGAAAAGATTAATTGAATAAATATTTAACTAAGTAAATATTTTCAAAAACGTACTTCCATATTATGTTTTAAAGTCGTTTGATTAGTATAGGTACCTACTCTACATTCATATAATAATATGTAATTTTATTCAACCAAAACATGAATAGTTACCATTTATTATTTACCAACTACGAGTATGTTTGCTTAAGTGTAATGTTATGTTTTTATGAGTTTGTTTATGACTTAAATGATTTATTTTTGTTGTTTTCATTCAAATATGACTTCTTGTTTCCATTACGATTAAGATATTAATATCCCATAAAAGTTGATGATAATTTATTTAAAGTACAATAAATTATTATTTTATGAGCGCACTTAGGTACAACTTTACTTATTAGTTTTTTTATGCGATGAAACTTAATGAATAGTATTATATTTCGTAAAACATTTGCTTGGTGTACTGAAATGTAAAAACTCGTAGGTAGCCTATAAAACTCAGTATAGCTGTTAGACGTACCTAGAGTTTAAGTACGAAAAACCGATTGAATATAAAACAAAATCTAGGTTTAGGAGGTAGTCATAATATTTTTAGAACGAATGGTATTTATGATATAAATGCCATGAAATATTTTTATTTTTTTCAACTCCATAAACTTGTATGCTGTTTAAAACGAGTAGCACGAAAAAAGCGTAGGTACTGCATTACCATTTTTATTTATATAAACAAATGTATAACTCAATCGTATACAGCTATAGTGGCAATAGTATAATATTATATTGTATAGAACAAAATAAAATAAATAATTTATATCTTACATTTTTCAAATTTTTCTTTCTATCAAAAAAAGTCTTAAAATAACACCCACGATAGCAGTATTTTAAAAATGTTTCGAATGTTTAGGTTTGAATAATATAAGATACTTATGCATCATACAAATAAATTAAAATAATAACAATCACTAAAAAATTATATTGTTTTGAAAAGAACATTGTATCTTACCGCTTTATATACACATAGGCATACGCGTGTTTTGCATTCTTAAAAAATCCCAAACTCGGACATTGCAAAATTGATTTCTGTATTCCGCCCTCTCGTCCAGCAATGTTCTGACAAAATTTAAATTAGTATTTATTTATTCTTATTTTTTTTTTGTCGATGCAAAAATAGTTTAGCTTGTGAAAAGTATGCACATTTTTTAGCTGGTCTACTTCCGGTATTATTTTGCTATATCCGTTACTGTGTTTTCAGAATCGTAAACTTAAATTCATTTCTCCCGTTGTCTGAAAATTGTTCACATTTTTATAAATCTTTCTTGGTACAAAATAAATGCCTATTTCCTCTACTATTTTTATGTCCAACGATATTTTTTTTTTTTGGAAAACAAACAAATATTTTCAACTGCAGACTCGTATACGGTATGTAAATACTATGACGATGATTGCATGGACAAGTGCGATATACTGTAACCAATAATAACCGTTATTAGTATAAAATGATTGTATCGATTTGTATTGCACTCTGTTCGATTGGTTCAGGATGGCCCATCCCATCCTATATATGGGAATTTGGTCGGATTAAGATTTATCAGCATCCATTAATGGCATATTATTTGATATTATTTTAATACAATATGTGTATTTTGTACTTACGTTGTACCACTATTGGCGCTTTCCATATTTTTCAGAATTTCCTGTGTTAGTTATCAGACATAAAATATATGTTGCCCGCCTTATATATTATATTGTATACGTGTAATTATTGAAGAAATAACATCGTTTGATTTTACGAACGAATATTGATGTATTCCAATCACATAATAATATTATGTATGTATTGCGTAAATGTATACGCAGAGCTATCGAGCTGCAATAAATCAATTTCAACTGTATGTACGCTAAAAATGAATGTTTAAAAATGATGTTAGTATAGGTACCTACCTATATATTATTCTGTGCGTGTAATGATTCATAATTATTTTCAGTATACTTTTTTTATCTCCGATTACAGTCAATAAAAACCGCTACACTGAGTTTGGGGAATTTCGTTCAATTTAAACGATTTTTTAAAAATATTTTTCGCTGCTTTAAATAACACTAGGTAGCCTAAAAAATGTGGTTATTTTCTAATATGCAATATTGTTAGACATAAAAATACTTAAAAAAATATTTATATTGGATGGAACAATGTATAGAATGGGATCAGTTTTTAGATAAAGGGATGTTATAAAGTTTGATTCACGGTTTTGAAAGCAGAGTAGGTAACTGAAAACAAAATAAGATCAGACACAAAATGCTTTTTATTGATATGATGAAATTTTTCATTTTAATATTTTATGTATATCTATGGTTTTGGTTAAATTCGTTTTATTTATCATCGCGTGTATGATACTGTCATATTGTGTTATTATATTGTATCATTTTTTTAAAAATATTATCTCATATCATACTTAGTCTAAGCTGTTAGTTATTACCATCAAATAAATTATTGAAAACAGATTTTTATAATTCGGTTCCCGTAGGCAGTAAATTACTTTGGTATTGCAATTTAGCTGTTATAGATATTATTATTATTATTATTATTCATTACATACAATCTATTTATTTGTACAAAACAATAGCTAGATAAATGTGAATTTATTAGCTATCTTAATATATATTTAGTGTTGTAAAATTGAAAGAACATATTTTTAAGATTTATTTAGAATAAAAACGAAATGTCATTTAATATGTAAATCCTTTAAGTAACTACTCGCGTTTTTAGAATTCTTTTTTCTTTAATTAATATTTAATATTCCCTAGTGCAATTGTAATAGAAACTGCTGTTGAGGGATTATGGATATAAATACCTAGATATATATATATACAAACAAAATATCAGAATCTTTTAATTATTGTTTTAATTTTGCTGCACATGACCCACATATAAATCCTAGTAGGTTTAATCCTTTCTTTAGAATTACATCAAATTAATACATCAGTAATTTATTCAGAACAGACAGATTATAAAACAATCAATTTTAACACATAGACTGAATAAAATCAATGACCAACTAGGTACATAATAATATAGAAAAGTATATTGTGGCTTATAGAAACGTTCAATAGTGGAATACCACGGAAACCGACAAAAAACAATTTTTTATATATTTTTTGTAAGGACCCTGTTGATTGAACAAAAAATGTGTAGCGTTATTTATAATAAAATTCACTATGTTTCAAAAACAACTCATAATAATATTATTGAACTAACCTAACCTAGCTTAACCGAGGAGAGAATCCTGATTCAAATTCAAATATTTAGTCAAATATGATATTTTATTCTTATATCGCTTAAGCACCTGCATAATATTATGTTCGAGAACCAGAATGCAGTTATGCTACTGTTATTGTCAATAAAATAAAATTCTACGAGTAGGTATTTCAATATATTGTCGACTTTCTCGTACCAGCTACATTGTATTCTGTATTATATCCCCCTTGTAGTGTCTGATTAAATAATTAACTTTGTTAGGATTAGGTGTTCATGTATAGTACATTAGTGCCTATAATAGTTCTACACTTATGTACGTATCGGAATAGAAAAAACTATGTGTGTAATTACTATTTTCTTGTATTTTTCATTACAAAACTATTAAATATACCTACTCAATTTATTTCTTAAATTTTTTTTTTTTTTTGATGAGATTTCCGACTTTCGATTATACGGTCTCGATATTTTCATGGTTAATCGCTATTATACGATAAAATATGGCTGCTGTTTGTAAAATATATCATCGTAGATGTCATTATAATTTATTAATAACGATATAAATAAAAGCAAAAATCATTATTTTATACATAATATTATGTTTTCGTTTAAATTAAATATCGATTCACGATATAATTTAAATAGTATAAATAATTTAAATATTATGTAAAATACTCGTCCATTTATAATACGAAATCCCCGTGGTCTCTTTGAATTAAAATCACGGCAAATCCAAGTAAAACAAAAGTCGGTAATTTATATAAGTTGGCAGATATGTCAGATTCGTGCTCACTTTTTATTCGTGGATAAAATATGGCCTTTTTCTGCCCTGATCAATGGTTTGCGTAAAATTTCTTATTTTTTCCCCAATCATTAAGAAAAGTACTAATAGTTGTCTCCCTTTTGATCCCCAAAGTACTAGATTGAATTCACTGCCAGAAAAGATATTGAAGTTGAATAGGTATCCAAGCATTTTTACTGTTCAAAAAGCCGATGACAGGCACAAAAAAAACACTAATTATTGTAAAATCAATACATTCATCGCTCCGCTCAGAATCTAAAAGTGAAGTTTTTTTCAGCTATTTGTGATTTATTTATTAGTTTTTTATTGTTAACATTCACTATAATTTATATCACCTAAAAATATTATATTGTTATGTAACATTTTAGAGAGTTGTTAACGAAATATCTTAAGTTTTTTAAAGTATAAAATGTTTTAATATTCGCGTTTTTAAATATGTACCTATACAATATACATAATATATACAATAATCGCACTTCATTAAATTGTTTCTGATTATAAATAATTTAAAAATATATAATGAAGCTGATTGGGTTTAAGAGAAATAAATATTTAACAAATTAATTCTATAACGAAGACTTTATAATGCATTTTCACTGTATTATCTGATTTTCGGTGTGGGAGAATCGATACAAACTTTATGTAATTCTCGAGGAAATTATAAAATTGTATGAAAAAAAGAACAGAGCAAAAACTAAAAAAAGAAAAAAAGGTTACAATTATTTTATTTTATAAATGCTAACTAACACCCACAACTGGCAACCCTCGTTTATTACAAACGGAGCCGAAGGGTAAAAAACGTAAGTACCTACACATAAATTATTTTTTATCCGCGAAAAAAAAAATTAATAACATTTTTACAGTGGATGATTCAATTTATATGAAATTACCGACATTTATTTTAATTCTTTGTCCCGTCTTCTTTTTTTTGAATTTGCTCGCGCTCTTAGACAATAGTATACACCACCACATGCGTTTGAAGTCTTCAACAAAAATATTTACATTGCGCGTAATAATTTGGCGTTCACATACAGACAATTACAACTATAATAAAATTCACAGTATAGTAATGTTATCAAAACATTAACTTTATGTTAGACGACTACACTAAAATAAGGTTTTGTTTCTCGCTTGCTGTGGCAGGTAACATTAGTTGAACAAAACGTGGGTGTGCTGAGTACACATGGGGTAAAATACAGGGATGTTATGTTGTATAATAATTGTAATATATAGTTTAAACTTATACCCTAACCCGGGGTGGTCCAACTCGTGGCCCTCAAGGGCTTTTTTGCCCCGCCCCGCTCTTAGAGAGATAATATGTACATATCATATATAAAATAATTATAACTATTCTAATTATTATAATTATACAACACTAATATTAATCTGCAATGTAATAACTTATGCAGTACCTATATTATAATGTTGTTTGTAATAAAATAAAATATAAAAATAATAATATAAATTTTTTTTTTCTTTCGACGGCCCATTTGTATTAATTTGTAAATTGGCTCGCCAACTACAAAATATTACGACCACCCTCCCGTAACTTAACCCTGACTACGTCGTTGAAAAAAAAAATATATATTTCAAATATTAAATCTCAACATTTTGTTTTTTCGTTAAAATATGTAATAATAATTCACTAGGTATTATTATTAGTGCCGTGTGCAACAAATGACTCTGCTGTACATAAAATAAGAAAACCGTACTTTTAACGCCTATTTTATATCCAAAACAAATGTAATATAATAATAAACAATTTTTTTCAATTATTTTTAAGAAGACAGAACATAATAATTTGTTAAATATTATAAAACATTATGACAAATATCAAAATTATGTATCTAGACAATGGTCGATATTTGATTTTCATTTGTATGATATTATTTGAACACTGGGGATCTGATAGTCTATCCTTTTGTTTCTACTTCGAACTTGGTATACTCGAAATAATATAACGTTTTGTACCTTAAAACGAAATATTACTATAGCTGTACATTATAATAGTATAGTAACACCTGTCTATGCGTATTATAGTCATAATAATAATATTTTAAAATGTACATTACTTCATATTGTAATATTATATAGATATACATATAATGTAACATTATAATAGTGTAGGACAATATGCAAAACGTCATTGGTGGGCTTTTTTACTGTTTGTATATCAATGGCGTTCACCAAAATATCACTCGTGTGTACTATGTGTGTTTGAATAGGAAACATTACTTAAATATGTCGTCGTAGTTGTTGTTAAAATATATAAACTCATGGCGTGTACGATCTGCTTGTTTTGTTTTCCCCCCAACTCAATAGTTACACAATATTTTGAATGCCAGTCGAATGTGCTGCAGTACATAATTTAGTATAATATGTATCTATTATTTATTATGTATGGACGTATATGTGTGTGTGTGTCTTGTATATTATATACACGAGTACGAGGAACAGGAAGAAAACTGCTGCGCAACCGGATGTGTGATATGCAGCAAGTATATACTGTATACCCATCTCATCATCGCGCATAGTATTTTATTCTTTTTGTATCCACAATAATATATATTCTACGAGAAACATACGTGACGATCCATTACTGTTAAAGTATTATTTTATCGTTTTTGAATGCGATCTGTCGAACGTGAGCAGTCTTTATATACATTACTGCGTTATATATTTATATGATAGGTACCTACATTTATACACCTCTAGGTACGTACGTATACCTAGTAGTAATTTTCCAAAATATTAAATATAATATTTTATATTGTTTGTCGTCGTGGTGGTTCGAATAACTTTTAACCTCAACACACGATATGTCTATATCGACGATAGTTAAATAAACGTACTCCGTAAATAGATGAGTCTATTAAATACATTATGCTTAGTATTATTATAACATATAATAATATTATAGTTGTTATGTCTCTCTATAAGCGATCCATATTATAGAGCCCGCCTGCCCGCCTTTACCACGCCCCGTCGTTAGGTCAAATATTATTTATGACCTGTACTCGACGTGTGTCTCTAGCATGCAACTCGGAAGCATTTTTTTCCGAACATTCGTATCCCGTTACTTGTGAAATTATATTGTTTTCGAATAAAGTAGGTATATACATATATCTAACAATGCATGCAGGAATATAATAATTTTTTTTCTTCTCTATAAGGTACGATATGTTGCCCACTAGAGTTTAACTGCATTGTTTAATAGCCTTTTTTTTTGTGTGGTACGAGGACCGGAGAAGGAACTAAGTTTGCCAATACGTCTCCTGCGTCGTTTATTGAAACAAATCAAATACAACATATTTTTATTAGTGGTAGGCCAGTCTCCTACTCACTACTATTACAACAACAATACAGTTATATATGACAGTACGGAAGCCTCTACTCTCCTAAGGTTGCCTTCGGCTACATAGAATGACTTACTAAGATTTCGGTATAACTTGAGGTCTGAGCTGAAACACCACTGGTCTTCGTGGCAATAGCGGGTGGCCGGTTCGGACACAATGAAGACGTCTGCCTCGATCTCGTCTGCTGTCTATGCCATAATCTGCTCCACTGACTAATTCACGTTCAGATTAAATTTGAAGGAAGTTAATCATCGGAATCTGTCTTCGCTTCTTCGGACTGTTTCCTGGCAGCTCACGCGCCATAGCCTGGCTTGTGTGTGACCCTCTGTAGTCCGGCGGTCTCGCACGCTATGTAACGGTCGTCCGCCTCCTTGCAGTCCTTTATAGAGTGACCTGTAGTATCACATTTCCAGCAGGCACCGATCCTGTCCTTGGCTTTGCAAGTCCTCGCGTTGTGACCGAACGCCTGGCACCTGAAGCACCTCTCCGGCGGTAGCGGTTTGGGACGTGCTCGGCACATGGTCCACCCAATCGGGACCCTGATTACGTGGGTGGCGATGTGCTTTGGCATTTTCGCCGTGGCTATCTATTGTCCGGATCGGGTGCCCCATATCCTGATCTCACTGACGACGTCCTGGTCGATGTTAGCTTACGGGTCATCCTGTCTGGAGATGGCGTTACGGAGTGCCTCCAGGACTTCTGACGCGGTTGCAGCGGCGTCGATATCCAGCATCTCGACCTCCACTTGTATACCGAGCTGTAATACTTTGCCGACGGAGTCACCTAGTTTTTGTGACATAGCCGAGACGATTTGTTTGGCTGCCGAAACTGAGTTACCTCTTTTAGGAAGCTCCAAAAGGAGGCAACCGTCCCTCGTCTGTCTCATGGTCACGCTAGTACCGATCTCCTCCCTAGTCAGGCCGCAGTTTCGCACCGCGAATATCGTGTCCTTATAAATCTTGCCTTCTGCGTTCCTGATGAGGATGGCCAGTGGTTTTTCGGAATATCCTGACAGCTGCGGACAGGGACAGGTGGTGAGCTGCCGCGCCGCGGTCGTCAGTCTATTCCCGGACCTGGCTCGTCTGCCGACGACTTTTGACCACTCTTCTGCGTCAGTTTCCATCGCAGCGTCTGTCTCGGCTTCCTGTTGGGGCTGACCTCCTGGTGCCTTTGGATTTCTAGTTCTCCTGCGGGCAGGTGCCACCCTAGTTTCGACGACCGTTGCGTTATTCCAATAGCCCGTGGTCGGATAACTCATATCAGAGGAGGCATCGGCCGCAGAAACGTTCTTTCTGGTGGCTTCGGTTCAGCACATCGCCCTCTTTGGTGAGAAGGGAACTTAATATATGGAATGTCTGAACCATTCCGCCTAGAAGGTTCCCTAGTTTGTCTTTCGAGATAGGGTCCTCCTCAGATTCCATCTTTCCTATATATTCCCTCGTTACGCGGGCTACCGAATTCAGCAAGGCCCTTGTCTCATTAAGCTTCAATCTGAGATTCGCACTCCAGGCACTTGCGCTGACCTGAGGGAGTCTGGGCTGCTCTGGGTGTCTCCGAGCTTTCGGACTCCGCTATGCGCCTGGACTTCAAATCGAAGGCGTCCACCGGACTCAGGATGGTCTGGGGTCTGTGAGGCCAAATCCTGGTTTGTCAGATCCATATCACCATCGTTGTCGTGATTAGCGTGAGACATTGCGTCACCAGGGGCCCGAACCCCGGGTGCTGGTGTGGAGGAGTCATCGCCTGCTGCTGGACGATCCAACTTGTTTGCTAGATCACTGTCCTGGACTGACTGCCGTCCCGGTGGCCGGCCATGCACCGGGTCTTATAACCGCTGGGCGCGGATTCGTGCCTGCGCACACGGATTTCCCTGTGATTGGCTGCAGGGCGTGATTAGCGCTTGCGCACGCTGGAGTAGCTGCTATTGGCCGCTGGGCATGGTACGGGCGTGTCTGCACACGTAGAGACCGAATTACTTGTCGTAGACTACCGCTGGTAGGGGGCTTCCAACCGTAACGTACGTCTGCACTGAAGCGCTGACGTGACTCGACTGCATTGTTTAATAACCTGCAATACATAGTAAGACGTAATATATACAATTCGAAATTTTGAATATGTCAACTTAATAAAAATTGTCAATATTGTATAAAATAAATCGCGTTTAAATCGAATATTGCGTATTATAATTAGAAATGTATAACATGTATAATCTTTACTAATCGTTGAATGTTATTTTAAATAGTAATTATTAAGCCGGTGACATTTGATGTCTTCAGAGTTGTTATTCTGTCTTGTTCACGGTTAATGTTTACAAGACCTGCAATAACAATCGTTCTACATGTCTATTTGTTCTGTGGTTGTGTAAACTTGTATATCAAACGTGTAGAATGAGCATATTACTGTTTGCTATATTATTTGAATATATTGGTGCTCCGTGCACGCTATATCGATGCAATAATTCTAAGTGAACTAGAACATAAATCGTACACGTAATATTACATGAATGATACCGCTTTTTTAAACATGGTCTTAATATTTTGTTGCGCATTTTGTCCGCAAACTCACTGGTTTCAGTAAGAGTTTATAAAAAATGACTGTTGTGGCCGTATTTTTTTCACCTATTCTGTGATGAAACGATAATTTATTTTATTATGATATAATATGATGTAGATCCAACGCTCCTCGACGTTATATATTAGGGCTCAGGTGTAATCGAAAGTTACGACAAAATGTCAATATAATTTTGGATTCATCGAATGGGGGTACTGGTGATGTATTATACAATCGTGATATACCTATATTGTATGTACACTGTAAATGCGGGTTCACATTTATTTAGTTTGCGCTGATATTTATTTGTATTTATATATTATACTCCTGTGTAGCTCACAAAAAGTCATGAAAACCATCAAACTTTTAATCTGAATCTCGAAACGTTAAACACACGCCCACTTCCGTAGTATTATAGAGAGCGTTTAACACAAAAATCACATTTCCAGCACAATAATAATATATACGTCACCGGAGAGATTGAAAGTCAAATAGAAACGTTTCAAATTACTATCTGAGCGAGATGATATTGTATTTTACTACCATTTATATATATTATGATTTATAATATCGAGCATGAGGAGAATTGAATTCTCAAATTAATTAACAAAACAATTTAAATGTATTATGATAATATGTATGGTAACATTATATCACATGCCTACACATAAACATATATTTTAAATGACGTACATCCGATGAATATGCGCAAAACTATCTGCGAATCGTCTTTGCGCTCAAAGGAATCTAACGACCAACACCGCAAAAGCAAATAACTCCGAACTTATAGACCATAGACGCAGTAACTTATAGTTTATAATATATATATATATATATATATGTCGGTGGTGTCCACTGTTTAAATTTATCAAGTTGATTTTGTTTGCCGACCCGTAGTTATAACGTCTGATCTGCCAACGTAGGTATTCATCATCATCTTTTCCCAAGCTAAACAGTTAAATTTAATGTTTACAAAATTGCTTACGCAAGCTGAATATACTGATAAACTTTTCGCTTTCCAACTGTTTATAATTAGTGATATTGTAAATTTTTTAAATTTTTTTTAATGATTATGAATTTTTATATTTCGTATTCATTGCCCACACTACAATAATAAATTATCCATGCTGACTTGCTGCCTTAATAAGCAGTGCATATTATTTTATTGCGTGCTTTACAATTGAAATCGATTGCGAAATATTATTTTAAATATTCTCTACCACTTCAAGTTACGTAAACTATTAGTGTTATAATTACTATTTTGACCTTTACCAAAATAACATGCGAACAAATTCCCATGAATAAATATAGTGAAGTTAATAATTCGACGCAGCCGAATAGCTCACCTGTCTTAAATCTTGTAAATATACCTACCCTACTCGTATATGCTTTATGAATATGTTAATTGTGAAGTTATGAATTTACATAAAATATTAGGAAACCTGTAATTTTATAACGCCGTATATTTTAGGAGTAATGACTAACAACGCCAAAAAAGTATGGTGAAATATTATTTATTTTGATCAATAGTAGGGTATATAATCTTACATTTATACAAATTATATTATTACATTCAACATAATATATAAAGGACCTCGTAGAACTCATAGGTAAACTATTATGGAAAAAACGTTATCATATAGATATGATTATAACAATCTAAAAATCAATATTAATTGAGCTGTTGGTGCTATTTAAAAAAGTGGTCGAGCTGTATAATCCTAGAGACTGACTTCAATTTGGCCATAATCCTACTACGCTTACCTACCTCCTGCCAATTATTAAAATCTAAAATAAAGTCCAAGATAAAGAACTTTAAACCTCGGACGAGAGAAATTAAAAATAAACATTTTTTAATTTTCATTCACGGTTAAGCAATATATAACGTAAAATGTATATATACCTATATATATTTAATGTGTGCTGTGTGCAGAATGGAATGGTATGTGCGGGAAAATGTAATCATAAAAGCGGAAAACTGTGTAACCGTTCTGCAGTAGGTACAACTGTTGTAGGTATCGAGTGTTCCTCATCATTGAATAAGTCAATTTAATGTAGATATGTGTCAAATTTGAATTCAACTATTATACATCATTGCATACGGAAAACGATTTTGAGCGAAAACTCAAATTATTCTGGCTGTAAGCCTGCAGCAGTACTCAATATATTTCATAATATGATTTTTGATGTTACGTTTTAAGAAATTTACTTTACAATTAGTATAATTACGGTAGATAGATATAAGTTAGACCGTAAATGTATTATATTTTTAAAACTTATCTATCAGTATTGTATAATATTATATTTAATTCACAAATTCGTCAATATTCTATCCTCAAACGCTCATAAAAAAATATTGTGATTTTTTTTTTCAATTCAAGTATTAACAAGTTAAACGAAACCTTGCTTTTTTATCTAGCAAACAATGTTGATCAATATATTTTACAGAAAAAAAAACGATAGTCTATGCGAACACGGTATAACTTTTTGGTGATCATGGTTACCAAACAGTTATTTTATTAATAATTAATAGTTATTATAATATATTAACATTTTAACAAATATTCGTATATTTTTTTTTTGTCTTTCTCGAAAAAGTATTGAAAATCATCAATTTTTACCTCCAAAATGTACCAACTAGATCTAATTTTCTACCAGAAACCTCCATCGACATTGATGATCAGAACATTTTTTCTACTAGAAAAAGTGTCTTCAGACACACAAATAAAACAAAAAAATACACGTCATTGTAAAATCAATACATTCGTCGCATCTCTCAAAATCTAATAATACATTTTTTTACCGATTACCATTTTGCAGATTACGTGGGATGATGAAAATATGTAATAATATTAAATCGTATTCCAACATTTTTTATCTTTTTGAAGTATTATTATTATTATTATTATTATTATTATTATTATTACGTAACATACATTAATATTTAAAAACTTTCGTTTTATTTTCTTGCAACCAGACACAGCCTAAAAGCATTTTCCTCCCTAATACTCCTGGGAGTTATTTAACCTGACTTCCCACCATTTTTTCTTTTCGACCGTTTTTCCCGTGTCCACCCACTTTCTTTTTTCTATCGCATCTTTAATAATGGAACTATGAAAAAAAAAAAATGTGTGATATTTATGGAGGAAAACGGAGATTTCATATTATAATTTGTTTACACCGCATTGCCTTTTGTGTGTTATTTATCACTTGGTATAATAAATGTGTACGATTTTTAATGTGATAACTATGTGATTGGTTTTATTATTTACATTATCACATAAGTAGTATAAAAACATTCCATTCGCACACTTCACATCACATATTATATAATACAACATAACAAATACCTACAATATATTGTAGATTTAAACTGTTGTAGTTATGTGAAACTCTAAAAGAAACGATCTTAGAAATAATTTGGTATGAGACTACCTTCGCCGATGTGTAAAGTTTACACATCATTATGTTTCATATTTAGAATCAGAAGGATTATCTATTTACATTTAATTAATATAATAATATATTATACTATATGTATATCACAATTTTATTACAATATCATAATATATAGTGTATAGGGTTATACGTCATTATTGAAAAATACCCAAGTCTAAGATGTGTTTCCGGTAATTGATTACCTAGTACATATTATTATATAATATAGGTATACAGGTGTATAAATATTGGCTGTAAAAATGTATTTGAATAAAAATGTTGAGCTCAATGTAGTGAGCAAAATTATTATTTTCGTGAAATGTGATCACGTGGCGTTCGTGGTAAACTTATGTTTAGATACCTATTACCTACTGAAAAATGGTTATTGCGTTCGCTTTACAAGTACATATTATTGTTATATACACAATTTTAATTATACGAATTAAAATCGCCTATCCGTCCTCAGCTGATTTAGTTTACCTGCAGTTGGCATTTTATTTTTAACGAAAAACATAACTATATTATTAAGTTACCTCGGGGTTTGGGTTTTTATTTATCCACTCAATGTAATAATTATGTGTTTTTCTTTTTATAATTCTAGCCATGGCGAAGATCTCATCGTTACACCGTTTGCACAAATACTGGCGAGCCTACGAAGCGTCCGCAATAATTTCTTGAGCCTCACCAATGTACCATCACAAAAGTGAGTATTAGATACAATATTTTTTTTTGTCTAGCATTAAAAAACGTGTATACAAATTTCAATCATAAACAGCTAGTCCATAAGCTCGGAGAATTGATTGGCTACATGACCCAAGGTAAAAACTTATCCTAAATGGAGGCTAAAATTTTTTTGTGGTACATATTAATTTTTTTTTTTTTAATACAGTACTCCGTCTTCTACAATAATAAGATATAAGGCACTAAATAATTAATACGTGTAATAAAATGAGCAAACATTTACAGAACTTCTCCCATTGGATAATTCTGTTATTTACGTACATAAATATATTTTATAATAAAGCCAAGTCGTTTAGTTTATGACGTTTAAGGCGTCTGACATCTAATTCTGTATCCAGCAGCTGTGAAAATTCAGTGTTAATATGACCATGTATGTATCGTGGTGGGTTTCAGAGTCTCGTATGATTTCATTAATCCATTTAATATTTAGGTCCAAGTGAAGAGATTTGTATAAAATAGAAACCAACTTGCGGTCGTAAGCTTACAATCGAGGCTATATCTACATGCTATAACTAAAAAGTTAAAATATAATACATAATATTATTATATAATATTAAATGTAATTTCTCTTTCCGTATTTTACTTAACTTGGGATTGTAGCATTCTTACTATCGACACGTAGGTAAAATAATTTTAATTTTTTTTTACAAATTTATATTATGGAATTAGTAAACGTATTTTATGTTATTTTTATGAATTCTAATTCGTTCATTTTCAAATGCTGTAATTAATAATGGTCAGCGATATTATAATAATTTGACAAACATTAATATAATTATAATTGTATAATATATTATGAACCTATATTATGCGATTGTTGACTGTCGTTATTATTTAACCGACACGAATAATATCATAGGTATTATGGACACATCATACGTTTGTAAATATTAATCTATTCGCCGCTCGGATTGGTATAGGTATAAGGCAAGAAAACCCACGCAGCAATTCGGATTACGACTTTTTTTCTCCCAGTTATCTTTTGGACGCAACTAGTATGCAACCAACGAATAGGATATAAGAAATACGGTATAAGGACGCAAAAGGTCGAATGACGCACCAAAAGAAAAGGCTCTACGAAGTAGTCGGAGGGAAAAGTTTAATGTATATATTTCATATACGTCATATACATCATCGTCGTCCATATTATAAAAATCAGAGTGGTACAGAGAGTAGAGAGAGATAGATATGGATGGAGATGGATAGAGAGAGAGAGAGAGAAATACGTATGTGCATCTTTTTTTTTGCCGCATCCTTATTATATATAATATTGAACGGCGTTCGATCGGTTTTTATTTTATTTTTACCAAACGTTTTCCTTTATATTATTCTATAACATAATATAATACATAATGACGACTTATAAAGGAAATCTTTCCACGACCGCGCTGCACCACGGCCCCCGCTATCGTCGTTGCCGCCGCAGGCGAACGAACCGTGGTGGTTTTCAGTCTTCGCCGTCCAATAAAAACATAAATAAATAAGGCAGAAAAAGTTTTGTTAAAAATATAATATATCCCCGTATCTGTATAATAATATATTATATAATATTTGTATTATTATTTTTGTTGTTGCTCTTTGTATATATACCTATTATACGTTCCGAAAGTCACGTCGTGTGGTACTATAATATTATGTAGTCAGCTGCCCTGCATATATAATTGCACACGTCGATTGCATAACCATTATAAGTACGATAATATAATATAATATTCTATTGATAACGCTCCAAATAATAATAATAATAATTGTGTTACGTTGTCTTTGACACGCGCAACTTGAACTCAGCGCTCATTAATAATTAGACGTTTTGAAATCGAAAAGAATTTAGTGTTTACATATATATATATATGTATATGTTATTTATCACTCTCCATAGAACAGCGACGGTTCAAACACTTCACGATGATAATATTGTATGTAAATTAAATACTCCAGACGACCATGATGGTTGCAAACAACAACAGCTGTCCTAAATCGTGGCGAATTCAAAGTCACTTTAATAAATTACCATTAGCTAGTTGCAAACGTTGAAACGTGCAATACCATACGGGACCGTAAAAATATATCTACCGACCGTTATTTTACTATATTTTAGCAGTGAAAAGTGACGTAAAAATATATACTGTGTAAAAGGACGTCCCAAGTAATCATATTAAACTTGTTTAGCACTAAACCATCGCCCTGTTTTGAAACATATGTTTTCATTCCATAAACTGTTTCACTATTATATTAAATAGACGAGGTTTTGGCAGTTATTTTTCAGTCGTTATAATATTCATCATGGTACGGAAAAACAATTGAAACGATGATTGTGTTTGATAAGTCCTGGATTTCATATTTAGTTAATTAATTGTTTTATGTTTAAACAACGAATCGCGTATATTACTATGCGGATATTGATATAAAAATGATCCAAGTTATTCAATTATTTTACTATCACAACATATTTTTCAAGATTCGTTCGAATTTATTTAAAATGCATAATTATAATACCCGTACCTCTATATTTTACATAATGAATTTAATTGCAAATTTCCAGGGCCAATATAGGAATGAGCTCAACTGCAGTCTGTACTTGTTAATATGAACTTTTAATTGCAATAGCATACATAATATAAAGGAGCTATTATTTAATGTAATTTCAAATTGTTTTACTCTATATTCTATAGTTATTATATTTATTATTATTATTTTTAATCTTCGCCGACTGAAAACTACATTATTTATCTTAACTTGCTTGCATTTTTAATAAATATATTTTTCAGTAGAATAATTGTTCTTTGTTACATTAATTTGTTATATCATACAAACTGAAAAATAAATACTCATAGAAAACAAAAACTTTGTTCACAATTTAGTTCTTTGTCTTTTCAATAGTCTACTGCTTTATTATTTTATATATTATACTTGTATACGTTTCTTATAATATACTATTCATAATGTAATACTATAGGTATAGCTGCAGTATTATTATATTTTACTTACTTCTTCTGAATACTTTAAATTTACACTAAAATAAGAAAAATAGTAGTTAACAAACTCTTTTCTAATTAATTTCGTGTAAAAAAATGGTTGTAATTTATTCTGTGTCCAAATATATAAACATATACATATAATGTACCTATTATTTCATCTCCTCCCGATAAATTGACCTATTCTCGAGCAGTTGCTGGGGAAAACTGGATCCCTTTATGGCTTTTTGCGAACGTAATTACCGGGTGAAACTATTATACGTGCGTAATAATTAAATCGATGTGACGCGCCAGCCCAATTCTTATATTTATAAATTATAATAATAATATAATATAATGTGTAGCCACTACACGTGTATAGGTATAGGTAATAGTTAGGTAGTATGTATAGATAGGTACGCATATATTTGGGTACGAAGGTTATTAGCATAATTATAACATTAAACTCTGTGGAATATTTAATAAATTAAATTTCTTCGTGACACGTATTTTTCAGCTTTAACGTTGTACAGAAATCATGTCTAAAAAGGTGGGTAAGTGGATGTCACTCTGCTGTACAGTATGTTACAAGAGGGTATGATATCATTGTATTAGAAAAACGATTCTGAGCGAAAACGGTCAGTCAGCCTATGATATTACCAAGTATAGGTATTTAATGATATTGTTGTGAATAAAGTAATTAATATATAACCTCTTTACGTGGAGCCTTGTTTTAAATTTTCAATCCTTAGCTATAAAAGTTGAACATTTTATAAATTTTTAACTACAAATTAATTATAAAATTATAAATTTGATAAATTTTGTCAACATTTGAACTTTAAATGCTTATAAAAAAAAATTGTGCCTATGTATTTTTAATATTTTTTAAATTCTACTAGAACGATATATCAGAAGCCTTATATTTTCACACGCTTTTTTACCCAACAAATAAAATTGTATTGATATTTATAGAAAAAAAAATTGAAAACTGACTATGTCCGTAAACAGCTCAAAAAGAGTTAAAATATTATCGTGTATAGAAAATTCTAATACAAACATTCAGTGAAATTTTCAAGTATCTACAGTCATACGTTTTTTAATTACAACAAAATAAGAAAATCGTTACATGAGAAATCGAGTGAATATCAAATGTTGTAAAAATATGAATTTCAAACGCTCATAAAAATTTAATTTGACTTTCTTGTAGACATTTTTTTTTTTTTTTGATAAAGGTAGACAACTTATGGATAATCTTGTATTAAATTTTCAAATCTTAGATTTAAAAAGAAAAATTTTTATGAATTCTCAACTCAAAATAATTTGCTAATTTTCGTGATTTTTCCGTATTTTTTCAAGATTTGAACTTTAAATGCTTATAAACAAAAACTGTGACTAAGGGTTTTTAATATTTTTCAAATATCATAGTAACAATGTAGTAGGAGCCTTGTATTAAATTTTCAAGCTTTTTTACTGAACAAATAAAGTTTTATTGACGTCCATAGAAAAAATACTAATAAAAATGGAAACTGAAAATGTTCCTAAACAGTTCAAAACAAATCAAAATAATTTTAAAATTGTATTGTGTATAGAAAATGCAAATATAATCAACCAGTGAAAATTGCATGTATATACGTTCATTTGTTTTAGAGTTACACCAAAAACAAAAATCGATGTTCTCGAAAACACATTTTGCGTAAAAATTCCCGTTTTTCCTTAATTTTTCTTTTGTTTTTCACGGTGCTTTTAAAAACTACTGAGACATTTTTACTTTTGACCCCCCCATAGTACCAACTAGATTCATTTTCCTATCAGAAAAGTTACCGTTGAAGAAAATCCAAGCATTTTTACTGTATGTTCTAAAAGGTGATGACAGACACAAAAATAAAGAAATAAAACAAAATTAAAGAAATTAAAAAAAAATTTAAAAAAAAACACATCATTATAAAATCAATACATTCATAGTTTCGCTCAGAATCTAAAATGAAAAGAATTTAAAAATTGACTTTCATTTTTTTAGTTTTGTCATCAGTTATTACTTATTATTCTCGCTATAACTTTTATTTTTACATCACAATAATTGTTCACCGACTTCTAGAAAAAAAACTTTTCTTATCGATATTTTCGCGTAATTTCTTGGAAGCGTCCGGTCATTCTGAAGTCAATATTCTTCAAGCGTATTATTTTTATGACATACTTTCAGTGGTTTTGAGATTGAGCAGACGACCAACTGATATGAATATTATTTTTATATAATACACTGAGAGACAGACAGACAAAGAAAGAGAGGTAGAGACAATGACAGTTAGTATAGAAGAATGACGCAGATCGTCTAATTAAGTTATTACTCGTATACATGCGGTCGAAAGTACAATAATTCTTGACCAGTGTTTGTTCATTTTTATAATATTTTACATAGTGCTGTAGAACGATGTATGATAAGCTGATATGCATTGTCAGATAAAAACCAAAAGACTCATCAATGATGTTTCGCGTGTAGAAAACCAATATTATTATTTATTATTATGCTATATTGCGTAAATCACATCATAAAGGGTGTGTATGGATGATTTGAAAATATTGCTTGTCATATCTTCCACCCTGTATATTATAATATTCAGTCGAGTTCTGACGAGAGCGTGCGATGTACTAAATAATAATATATCAGTTTTTCACAAATCCAAAACTGTATGCAATTTTAATGAATATATAATATTATGTTACGTACAGTGTATAGTTATGTGAACGGTCTATATAATGTCAATAGGGCGTACATCGTGCTTATTTGCTGCGATGAACAGTGTCTTAAAATAATATTATATAATTAATTTAATTAATTGTTTTATTTTTGACAGGTCTCGGAGATCATCCGGCGCCGCGGGCAACAGTACTCCACAAAGCCGAGTTGTCAATCCCGGAGGTAAAACGATTTTTCTATAT
Organism: Metopolophium dirhodum; assembly: GCF_019925205.1. NCBI lineage: Eukaryota > Metazoa > Arthropoda > Insecta > Hemiptera > Aphididae > Metopolophium > Metopolophium dirhodum. Next base: position 12,884,813 of record NC_083568.1, read on the forward strand.
TAATATTAATATATGTCCGTCAAGTTGGCACCGGCACTTTCTCCAAACAACTCAAAATTAGTATCAACATTTTGCTACGAATTTGCTACATTTTGCTACACTATTTTTAGAATTTGCTACAATTTGGTTTTTCCGGAAATCCGGAAACAAACATGCCGGTGCTATCTTGACGTAGCACCGGCACTTTCTACAAACAACTCAAAATTGGTATCAAAATTTTGATACGAATTTGCTACATTTTGCTACGTTGTTCTCGGAATTTGCTACCCCCTGGTTTTTCCGGAATCCCGGAAAATATAAAATTTCCCAGCACCGGCACTTTCTCCAAGCAACTCAAAATTGGTATCAACATTTTGATACGAATTTGCTACATTTTGCTACGTTGTTCTCGGAATTTGCTACCCCCTGGTTTTTCCGGAATCCCGGAAAATATAAAATTTCCCAGAACCGGCACTTTCTACAAATAACTCAAAATTGGTATCAACATTTTGCTACGAATTTGCTACATTTTGCTACACTATTTTTAGAATTTGCTACAATTTGGTTTTTCCGGAAATCCGGAAACAAACATGCCGGTGCTATCTTGACGTAGCACCGGCACTTTCTACAAACAACTCAAAATTGGTATCAAAATTTTGATACGAATTTGCTACATTTTGCTACGTTGTTCTCGGAATTTGCTACCCCCTGGTTTTTCCGGAATCCCGGAAAATATAAAATTTCCCAGAACCGGCACTTTCTACAAATAACTCAAAATTGGTATCAACATTTTGATACGAATTTGCTACATTTTGCTACGTTGTTCTCGGAATTTGCTACCCCCTGGTTTTCCCGGAATCCCGGAAAATATAAAATTTCCCAGCACCGGCACTTTCTCCAAGCAACTCAAAATTGGTATCAACATTTTGATACGAATTTGCTACATTTTGCTACGTTGTTCTCGGAATTTGCTACCCCCTGGTTTTTCCGGAATCCCGGAAAATATAAAATTTCCCAGAACCGGCACTTTCTACAAATAACTCAAAATTGGTATCAACATTTTGATACGAATTTGCTACATTTTGCTACACTATTTTTAATATTTGCTACAATTTGGTTTTTCCGGAATTCCGGAAAATAGAAAATTTCTCAGCGCCGTCACTTTGACCAAATACCACGATATAATAGGTATTAACATTTTTTATTTTCATAGATTCCATTCATGCGCTATAATGCGTTTCACAAATAATGAGATATATTAAATTCAGAACTTTCTTCTGCTTTGTAAGTTTAGAATCTTGAAATACTTTTAGCGCCAGCACTTATTATACATTTTTAAAGCCTAAAGCATGGGATATCAACAACAAAAATAAAATAAAATTTAAATAGATGTTATCAATATTTTAAATTTCCAAATTTAACATATTCCAGCCAATATAATATGTTTAAACCTATTTTCAACATATTCATTTTATAGTACTGGACAATCGTTGTCTAAGTATAGTATATATTATAAATAAATGAACTATAGAAATTTATTTTAGTTTTACCATTTATTTGACTCAATAAAGAATATAGTAATATAAAAGTGACCGTATTGTTTAGTAAATAAATAATAACAATCAAATAGGAATAATAATATTAATAATAAAACAAATAAACAGCTTGGTTGGCATATAACTAACAATTAAAAAGTGAATATTAATTAAATAGACAGCCTAATTGGCATATAACAGTAACAAACAAAAAATATAATCTTAAAAATGCTTATACAAATAGTTCATACAAAAGCTTAAATGGGCTTCAAAAGGTGTAATAATTGCAAGAAAATAATAATATTGCTAACGAAATATACAAAACATATCATAAAACAAAATATATACAATAAATTGTAAAACAAACACCTCAAAATTCGTATCAAAATGTTGATACCAATTTTGAGTTATTTGTAGAAAGTGCCGGTGCTGGGATATTTTCTATTTTCTGGATTTCCGGAAAAACCAAATTGTAGCAAATATTAAAAATAGTGTAGCAAAATGTAGCAAATTCGTATCAAAATGTTGATACCAATTTTGAGTTGCTTGGAGAAAGTGCCGGTGCTGGGAAATTTTATATTTTCCGGGATTCCGGAAAAACCAGGGGGTAGCAAATTCCGAGAACAACGTAGCAAAATGTAGCAAATTCGTATCAAAATTTTGATACCAATTTTGAGTTGTTTGTAGAAAGTGCCGGTGCTACGTCAAGATAGCACCGGCATGTTTGTTTCCGGATTTCCGGAAAAACCAAATTGTAGCAAATTCTAAAAATAGTGTAGCAAAATGTAGCAAATTCGTAGCAAAATGTTGATACTAATTTTGAGTTGTTTGGAGAAAGTGCCGGTGCCAACTTGACGGACATTATTAATATCGTGTTATTTTAAAACAAAATATAATATGTAGGTCCGTCGTTCTGTAGTTTTAATTTTTAATTTTCAATTTTTAAGCTCCCGGTAATACGTACGTAGTCGTGCGTAAATGTCAAGCTTGAAATGAAACTAAAAAAAGAAACCGTCCCAAATGTGTTAATAATATATTATATTAAGGTACTGCATGTCGCGTCAACCTAACCTTTGGCTTATTATCGATTCGTGTTGTGGATAGCACGACAGTCGCGTATATACATTATTATTACTATCATTATTGTTATCACATGTTTATTAACTGTTTTTAGTAATATAAATTCCTCGTGTATAATATTGTGCTCAGAGTTTGACGGTGTTCAACGTATATTATAATAACATGTGTACGCCAAAGAAGATTATCAAACAATCCATTAGTAATTACATGTATTCGACGTATCACAATTGTAATGGGTGCTTTTATTTTACGCATACTATTACTTTATTATGTACAGAGTGATTCACTAAGCATTCTAAAATGATCGCAGACTTTAATAATGAATTTATTCTAATTGTTGATTTTTTTTTTTACACCAGTGTAGATGGTGCAAGATTGTGGTGATTCAAATTTCTGTTTTTAAAAAATGAGAACCCCTTTTTTATTGTAAATTATTTAGTGGACAAATTTTTTGATAATTTGAATGTACCCTGATTAAAATTCAAACCTGTAGTTTTTCAGTTATCAGAATGTTTATACCAAAAATTATACCCTTGAAAATGGTTTTACAAATATATAAAATAGACGCAATATTGAATCTAGCGTATTTATTTTATGCTTGGACTATATAATAATATAATTGGCTAAATAATTTATTGTAGAAAAGCGGGGTACTTATTTGATATTATATATCCACAAGACAGTAAACATACTCCTAAGTTTACCTAGTATGAAAAATGTCAAGAATCTCCAAGACCAAAAATGGTTTTTAAGTATATTTAAAAATTGAATGTTTTCATAATGTTGAAGAAAAATGAAGGCAATCGTTCGTTCCTGGTGAATCGCCAACGACAGCTGTCAAAATGATGTGTACTCACATGCAATACTTATACTGTGCAAAATAATTTTAAAATTCGTGTATTTTATTCAATTAAAATTTGAAATATATATGTACACAAAAGCGCATTGGTCGATATAAATTATATTTAATTTAATCGTGTACCAAGCAAAAAAAAAAAAAACAATGACAACTGCATTGCTAACAATTGCGTTGTATGTTTTTTATAAAATGAAAAAAAATTATTTTATGTCGTATTATTTATTATTATTTCTCAAAATCGATATCGAATTATATTTCTTCGGTAGAGCGATTTATTTCAAATGATATTTAATTGAAATTGGCTTGGTTGGGTTTTGTAATAACATAATGAATTTATTTCAGATTTTTAATATGTTTGTTTTTTATATACCTACCTATCTATATAGTATATAGCCGCTTTGTTATTCCATTCATTTTACGAATAAATATTAAAAAATAGTTTACAGATAAATTATTTTCTCGTTAATTAATATAAAGTAGCGCTGCTGCAGTATACAGTATACACTACTATATATTTTATAATATTGAGAAATAATACAAATTTTAATCGTAGCAATTTTCTTTGTTTGCTCGTGTATTTATTTAATTTGTTTTCAACTCATTGATAAAATTAATAAATAAACTGTATGTATATTATACGAAATGCAATAACGTTGGATGGCATCAAATTATTATTGTCATCGGCAAATTATAATTTTATTTTTTCCGCATAACTCATCTGTAGAAATACCGAAGCGATATGAATTTAGTTTTTTTGTTTTTTAAATCACTTACCTTATATTTTATGGATGTAATTAATTATTTTTTTATTTATAAAACGCGTACAAAAAATATCAAATAAATGTCACATATAGGTATAGTTATATTAAATATTATACTATACTCGCAAACAACAAACGCGTACATAATATTTTGTAGGTATAATTAAGATTTATGGCGGTCGATGGGCACACGCAATGAACTTTTAATATGTTTATTTAATATCATTAACCCAGTAGGTACATATATATATATATTATATTATTATGTTATTTCCATCGAATTGTCGAGTATAATACTCTGCCGCCCGTAAAACGGATTCGTTTTAATTCCTTTGAAGTTTCTCTGCACACAATATATTTTATATTTGGTTATGATGAGTTTGTATAATATAAGTTCGCCTTACTGAAATTGTTGAATACTATGTCATATATAGTCGGGTTTCCAATTCGAGTGAAAATTTTTTTTTGTCGGCGCCGTGATAAAATCACGTTCAATCGGTACGTTTTTCGTTTTGAAATTCCAATAATACATGTATAGAGCTTTCGAAAACAACATTATATTATATTTTATATGGCAGCACATCTTATAGAGTACCTATTATATTATTGTGTTATATTACTGCAGTATACGTCGTAAAGTAAACGTTTTTTCTACAGAATTTTGTTTCCTTTTTGATAAAATATATTTTATATTATATTAGTATCACATAATTATATGATATTACTTTGTATTTTAGGTAATTTTACAATGCTCATGTGTTTCAGATGATAAGTTTATTATATTTTAACCGGCGTTAATCTCGATTTCATACAGTATAGGTACAGTACAATTTATATATTATATAGGCAAGTACAGAGTCTTCCAAATTTGGGATTATTGTGCTTTTCCTTTGCGCGATCCTCTGCACCCATTTTGTCAGTCACAAAACAATATTCGGAACATCTTGTAAACATAATACTGTAAAAAGTGCATAAAGTATTTGTGCTTTGATTACGACCTCCGACATCCGATCGACTTGAAATATATAATATGAGTTGTGTAAAAAATCGTAAATCCTATATGCACGTCTTAAAATAACTGGACGAATTTCGTACTGACTTTAATGCGCATAATATGATATTGGGCATATTCGTACTACGCGCAGGAATTATTGCATTTATATTTTAATTAAAATAATAATATTATATTATGTTAGTTATATCTTTCTTCGCTCAGGCACGAGTTCTTGAACAACTTTTTTTTTGTCTGTTTTAAATATTTATATATAAATGTGTATTATAGTGAATCACATTCGAATACGTCCTTAAAACGTCACACGCACGTCCCACGATTACGAATTGTAAACATGACGCGCAGGTCGATTAGGTACTTATCTAATATATTATATATTATTGTTGTTAAGTCAATTTAAATTATATAATATTATGTCTGATAAGTAAATGATGGAAAAATAAAATCTCATACGATTTTTTAACAGGCAATACGTTATAGTTTATTCGTTATCGGTACACTATGCCTTTAGGTAGTAAACGTAATATTAAATATTATTACAATTTATTTTCTTTCAATTTTTTACATACAAAAAAGCACCGTTGTATTTATTTTTCATTTTTTATACTAAGCTGGGTAGATGTGTTTGTGTCCTGTGAGGTTTAAAAACTAAATAATCAATATTTACAATGAACGAAAATATATATATAGGATATTAAAAAAAAGACACTGATTTTAACCTTACAAGTGGTTATTTTTATCTTTATGTTACCATCACTTATATTGTTAAAAATATAATGCCCACCTGTTATTTTAGGGGTTTTCTTAGACGAATACCATGTGTTCACTAGGTCGTTTTCTTATAACTATTCTGTTGATTTATTTGCTATTCATTTTTATCGTATATTTTATCATTATTAATAATTATCATTGAAGTGAACTTATAATGATATTGTGTTTTATTCCGGACAATTTACGGATGAATAAAATAAAATGTATTCAATACCTATCGGGTGTATGTCTCTGTGTCTTAGAGCTTGGCATCGTACAGTTGGAGTGTTTACACGTGCGCGTGAGATAAAATAAAATACAATTTTGCGAGAGACGTACCTACATATAATTTGTTATGTTGCTATAATAGTATAATGCACACAGGTGTATTCATTTCATTCGAAATATATGCACAATGAGCGTACTTTGTAGTAACAAGATTGAAATCGTTCGGAAATATATATATATATATAATATAACACACAATCAAGAAGCTATATTGTCGACAATCATTATATTACTATACATATACAAAGTGATTCACCAAGCATGCTCAGCCCTATTTCTACCCTTAAAAATTAATTTATTCAAATTATTCACATTTTTTTGAATTTTTAAATATCTAAGTACTCAAAGACCATCATATTTTAAAATTCTTGAATTTTTATTTTCTTGTTGAGTAAAACTTATAATGGTAAAACAAATTTATATTTTTCATAAAAGAAACCCCTTTTTTATTGTAAATTATTTAATGTATAATTTTTTTGAACTACTTAATTCAAAATTCGAACGGGTTCCTCAGTTATTAAAAAGGTTATACTAAACATTATAGTCTTTACAAATGGTTTTACAATTATAAAAAATACATGTAATATTGGATCTAGACATCTAATAGGTACCTATAATATTAATCACTTACATTTTCAAATCACCATAGCCGAACTCATTATCATTGATATATTATCATTAGTACACAAAGTTAAATAACTCAAAAGTACAAGTTCAAATTTTGATTTTTATATGCCATCATTTTTTTAAAAAAATAACCGCTAAAATATTTACAGTAGAAAAACCTCGGTTCTCATTTGAAAAACAGTAGTTTGTGTCTCTACTAGACACCCCTTAAATATACATTTAAAATTATGGACTTTGAGTTTATTTACAAATTCCAGAAATTAAATTTTGAATAACTACATTATGGAAAATCAAGAAGGGGATGAGCATGTTTGGTGAATCACCCCGTATACTAATTTGATATGGTATGTTATATTATACTATATAATATTATGACTAGGGCCCGGATTTCAATGCGAAGTGCATATTTTTTAGTTGATCATACACAATGCTTTCTAAGTGCATAATTCGTTTCATGTAACGAGGGCTTGAAAGCTACAAATTTTATTTTGCATTTTCTTGCATATTTCGACGTTTTTTTCATTTTTAGAGCATTTTTAGCATTATTAGGTCATTTTGTTGTTTTATAATGCTTATTTGTTCAATATAGATATAAAATTTAGCCTATTCAAAATATTATCTAAAGATAAATTATTTTCTTGATATTTAAGAAGGTTTGTCGGATTTTTCCATACACATTGTCAATTTTATTTTTCAATTTAGTTTTTTTTTTCAATGCAATGCTCAAAATTTAGTTAGTACAATAGGTTTACTTAGAATGTTAATTTTACATACATTTTAATATATATTTTGGTATGTTTAGAATGAATAATATTTCCCCAAAAACGGCCAAAACATATGCGTGTCAACATCATAGCAGTCTAATAAATAACAATTATATCTCATTTATAAATTACAATTTGTATAAAAAAAAATATATGCCATTTTTAAGGTCATTTTTGTGGTAAAATGCATTTTTTAAGGGCATTGTTGGCTATTTTTTAAAGCATATTTGTATGGTTTTAAGTGCATTTAAATCCGGGCCCCAATTATGACCTATACCCACTACGATGTTATTAATGTTCCTTGTATGCACATAACGACGCCACATGAACGTTGAAGAAACTAAAACGACGAATTTATTATAGTAATGAAAATATTATTATTAAGATTATATACCTATGTGAAATAATTTCGCATTGCCGACGGCCGAGTGGTGTTTACACCACGACGTTCGTCTATTTGACGTAGATCAAACGACGTTATATTGTGTTTTATATATTATTATATATACATGCGTACACATATTATCTTTGCAGTGTATAATTTATACCTATTTATATCAATTTATCAATAAATTGAACGGAGGCAGCAACGAACGAGACCAATTACAGTATGGGCATCAATGGAGGAAATATTGGCCTTTTCGATGCTGGTTTTTATAGTAGTTTTTGTTTTTTATATAATACCTATACAGATAATACTTATTTAATAATTTACCATTTTTTGCAAACGTATACACAATTTTTCGATTAAAAAGAGTACCTACTCGAACAATCTCATATTTTGGCACTTCATTGAAATATTTCCTCTGTGTGACCACTTAATATATAAAAAGATTATGTAGATTAAAGCAAAATCATATAATATGTTTGTATTTATAAATAGTTCCATATTATCAGTATTCGGACAAAAACGGGCTTAACATTGATGAAATAATAGATCGTACATTTATCTCATGGTATCTTTATTCTTTCATACTATATTCACGGTACTTCAATAGCAAGTTCATATTTTATTATATTATTACTTCGATGACATTATTTAAATTTTTTAATCTGATAAATGTATTTATAATTTTTTTAATTGTTTAAGTCATAAATCAGTCTTTGTATCATAACTCTTAAATTAAAAGACTAATGCTATGTTGATAATTAAATAGCAACTACAGTATTGTGTTATGAATTACCGAGACCGAAAGCTTTAATATAACGCAATTCAAAATTATTATTATTTTTCTCAAATGCTTTATATTATAGAATTCAGATAATACATCAAATTAATATTAAAAACGTATTCAGTTCCATTTCAATAAACTAAATTGGATAATTTAGTATTCATACCTTTATATAAATATATATGTTTATTTTTTAATGAAAAAGCTAAAAATTCGGATATTCAGAAGACAATATCGATTTGTTTTCTTCCCACAAAAAGGAAAACGGCAAATACGATAAATTACGCAGTACATTATTTACAAAATCAAATATAAAGTAAATTGAATGCATATTAACAAATAACGAGAAGTATAATAAATTGTTTGTTTTATTTCAGAAAGCTTTAAATAAAACAACTTTTATTTATTCAGTACGCTTCATACCTTAAAACGGATCTGTTCAAATGTTCTTATTCGTCTCGTATACCAACGCATTTTTAATTTTATGATTTAAATTTACAGTGTACGGAGAGGAGGCACGTATGTATTTCTAGCTTCCCTTCCCCTAAATAAGTAGACTTGATAACGTTTCGAAAACGTACTATTTTTGTCTTTGAACCGTGCGCGTTATCGTGCGATATCAGTTAAAATTTTCTATTCCCCACCCCTCTCCACACGCACAAATTCTGAATACTATTTACATATTATTATGTACCAAAATATTATGGCCGGGCGTTCATCATGATTCATATTACGCAAACTACGTATAAATACACGTGGACTTGAGCGTTAAAAAATAATTATTCTTACGCGCGTGCTATAATAATAATATGTGAATTTGTTTGTGTTGCACATACGAATAGATTTTAATTGACACGACGCCCGCGGAATTGCGTATGACATACGTTATTGTTTTTTTACGCGTTCGTATACAACTTGTGAAAACCGAATTGAATTCTGTCTGCTAATTTGTCGTAGATATTATGTTATACAGGGTGATTGTATTTTTCCATAGCGTACGTATTATCACATTAATCTTATTCCCTAGACTATTTGAACTTTTTTTGTTCTGTTGACTGCAGAAATTACCTATATAACGGATAATTACGAATACAATTATCACGATTAACGTGTGATTTCTCCATCCCAATGTATTGTTTATAATATCGTGTAGTTGTGTGGTAGCGACCAAACCGTAAAACGTCATCAATCAATCAGAATTTCGACTTTTGATCCATAATATAACTATATTATAGTCCCTTCGACATTTCAACTAAGGGCGTATCATATAAGACGCTATATATGTCGTCTATACTATTAGAATAAATTAAAAAATAAACATTTAAATAATTGATGAAACATAAAATTGTGTCCATAAATATTTTTAATATTTTATGTAGATATATCGACTAAAATCGTACGGAAATAATGCCTTATTATTTGCATTTATTTTAGCAATTAATAAAGCTTCGGTGTAATTAACTACATTGTCATAAAATAGTTTATTAATTTATTACTCGTATTTTTTTTTTTTTTTTACAATAAAATACAGATTATTGATTTTAGAATAACCGTATTTTATTTCAACCCTGACGTTTTTATGACTCTATTTCTGTACGCTATTTTTATTTATTTTCATTCATATTTATATTTTACTAATCGAATGTATAATATTTTCACGCAAATAAACTCAAAAATATAAATTTATTTACACTGTTTATGTGAAACACTACCTAACCTAACCTATATATGCAAAAAAAATGCTACTCAACAAAGTCTCATTAAAATAGAAAATGTCCTCCGCAGGATTTACCTTTTCAATATCAGTGTTTACCAACAAAAAAAATACACATAATGGACATTCGATTATCGTAGCCCATTTTTGTTCGAACTTTTCGAGTTCTGGGTAATCAAAACAAACGTTTCAAAAAGCTCGACTCTAGTTAAAATGAACCTTCGAAACTCATTTTACTGCTGCGAACGTTCATTATAACAACCCCTAAAATAATAATAATATGGCGTATTGGCCTTAACTTTATACTACACAATGTTTAACTGAACATGTATATGACATATTGTTTTTTTCCCCCTTTTTTTCGTGTCAACAAGTTCGATGTTACTTTTTGAGTTATTAAAATCCTTTGTGAGGTATATTATAAATAGTCGCTGAACATTTTATATTATCATCCTTGAATATCCATAGTAAAAATATAAAGCTCGGAGCCAATTATTTTTTATACAAAAAGCCCTTCTATTTTCGGAGAGTTATATTAACAATAGAAGAATTCACAGTCATATTATACTTCAGCTAACGAAAATAACACATTCGTGTATACCTATATACAGGTATACGTCATATAATATATAGAGGGACCCATTCGTATCTCTTTATAGTGTGCCTTGTGAACAAAAAACTCAAATGTCTTAAATTTTATATTAAGTATGTAGATAGTGAATTTTCTTTAAGTATCTTTTCACGTTTTTAGATTCGTTTCAAATATAATACAAGAAAAAAATACGTTCCAATTCCATTCATAAAAATTTCATTTACAGTCATCGATCGCTTTGCATCATACCTTATATAATAATATTATATATAATATTAATGATAATTTAATATAGTTTAATGTTCAACTACAAATTTTGACTTTTCTGTTTTAATACTTTTATAATGTTATTGTTGATACATATTTTACATGTCATAATCTTGATGAATCAATAAGTATAATATAAAAACTGAGTATTAATTGTTGATAACCAATAAAAATACAGTTCGGATGAATCAAAATATGTCAAGTTAATAATTAATCTGTAATTCCTTCTCTATAAAAAAAAAAAAACTGAAATAGGACATTTAAGTATGCACGTATACAAGGTACTTTTGTAAAAACTCAAACGTTTTAGTTTAAATTTATAATTTATGAATACAAGCTAGCAGAGCGCATAAAAAAACGCGGTATTCATCGGTACGCGCATTAAACTTCAATGGAATAAATTTCAACTCGTTTCAGGGATTTGTTTTGAATTCACCTAAATGTTTTAATTATACTCAAATGCGTTTCGTAAAATTGATATTTGCAAACAATCATGAACCCCCAAATCAACATTGGATATTGGTCAATAATAATTAATCTTTTGTGTAATCAACCAAAGCGCAGTTTCAACACACATACCGATACCAAAATACTATAAATCTCCGTTAAATGCGCTTTCGCTAGGCAGGTGGTAATATTATTATAGTTTGTGTGCCGGTGAGTTGGAAAGCTTGTCGCGTTATTTCGAAAAGACTCGCAGCCTGCAGTCGTAAATTGTTGACAATTGTGTGATTATTGAATTACCGAAAACTTATTCCTGTGGTTTCCGCCAAAGTTTCAAAGTGAATTTATTAAATAACGCGGCCGAGCGATCCAAAAGGTCTGTCAAGTTTTGGGACCCAGTCAAAAATTTTGTTTGATAAAGGTCACACACTATAATATTATGTATATTATATTATTATATAATAGCATTTGCCGCAAAACCATTATTATTATACGAGTTCGATCAAAATTATTACGGTAATTCCGAACAACAAAACACAAAGGTGAAGTACGCGTATAAAATGTTTTGCATTTATGGCGCGGGTACCGTAGGGCATAATACGTGGTAAGTTAACCTACTTATACGTACGTTTTTTTAAAATTTTTTCTCATGGTAACTGCCAGAATTAACCCATGTATCTACGTTTAGACGTCCGGACAAGTCCTTTGCTGACGATTTTTAAAAAAAAAAAAAAAAACGAAGGTACGACACCCGCTCGTTCTGCGTGTGAGAGTTTTGGCAAATGGATCGGTCGAAATGTAACGCAATGTTTGTGGTTTTTTTTTGTCCACTCCTCCGTCTCCTCGATACAATAAAACGAAATTATTTTAATGTCCCATGTATATACATAATACATATACCTACGATGTGGCGTACCCGTCGTATGTACACCATTATTGTACCATGAGAAATATATTATAACGAACGCACACAAAGTTCTCGACAGAGACGTAATCCGGATTTATTTTACCCTTGAGCTGATTCGTCGTGCAGAGAACGCGTAATGTCGTCTACGAATTGTCTGCCTTTTCGCGCGCAGTACATAATATAATATACAACTTATAAGTATATATAGGTACAATAACATAATATATGGTAAGCACAAAGTTTTATGAAAACGTATGTTACCGTGGAATAATATTTTCGATCGCACAAATGTAACGCATCGAACTCGGTCTTACACTGGCGAGAGCGTTGTTTTATTGTACTCAAAGCTTTTTATTTATTTATTATTACTTTTTTCTCTTTTTTCTTTATCGTAATGGGCAATAGGACGGTATGTCAATATATCTATCTATATACGTTAACGTATGTATATGTACCATTGTACCTATGTGAGTGTATGAATATTGTATTTACACTTAGCGAGCGCGCGCGACAATAATCACACGACGAACAACGCGCGCACCGTTCTGTTATTTTTTTTTTTTATGTAAATAGGTGAAGATTTATTCATTTTTTGTGTAATAAAAAATTCAGTCGAATAAACTATTATTATTGAGATTAAGAGTGCGTTATACTATGCATGTCGTATGTACTAGAATTTGGTCTGAAATCATTGTATACCTTGGGGAATGCGTTTCAGTCTTGCATTGATGCTAAATTTCACAACGCAAAACGTTTTTATTCAAATTAAGATAGGTACCTACCTACTTATTCCGTTATTACGTAAATAATGTCATGTAAAAAGACACCCAGCATAAATCTATTTTAAAATCATAGACATTTATTTCAATTCAAAATTTCTTTAATATAGTGTATCATTAATTAAACAATGTTTCTAGAGCTCATTACAGTTATTATTTTCTTGTAAGAAAAATGTTTGAAACAATATTTTTCGAAAATAATAGAGACGCATAATTTAACACTTTCTTACTATTAATACATATATGACCTTCTCAATTCTAGAGGAAAATAATAATTATTATTTGGAATTGAGTATGATAAGACGTTTCTTAAGGGTTGCCTAAGTGATTTGTAAACACCTTAAAGCGCGACACGTTATGCAGTGTTGTCAGTACGTACAAAACATCGAGGGGTATTAAAGTTTTTGTAACACATAACTATACAGTAACTTAATACTATACCAATATGTATTTTATTATTATTGACCACCTTCGTAGTTATTATTTTACAACGACATTCGTTTGGATTACTCGTTTTATAATAAGTTACATTAATTATACATAGTCTCATTTGAAAATAGACAATACGAGCTTTTTTTCTCCTCGTTCCATAGACTGCAGATCTCGTTTACTTCCCCGTTGTCTGCCGTGACGTAGACGGTGATGGCTGATTATAGTGTGGCGACGGCGGCGGAAGTGGAGGTGGAAGCTAAGGTGGATCAATAAACCGGAAGCCGCTGTGTAAACTCCGCCGCCGCCGCCGCAGTGGCGACTGCCCCCTACGCCGCCACTCGGAAACAGTGACAATTATTGTTTGTCCCGATGGTCTCTTGGACGGGATTTTCGGGGGGCTGCGCGCGTGATTAAATAGGTGGGATTCGCTTATAGCCATATACCCTATTATTATAATAATATATATATATATAACAGCTTCAGGTTTAATGTAGTGCCACCGGGCTAAGTGCACAATAAACCTTAAATTGATAAACCCTTTTGGCTCCTGCGGGTACGCCGGAACGTCCGATCTAATACGCAAATGCCAATAAATAACTCTATCTGTATATAGGTAATTAATATACGTTTCAGGTATATATATTATCATAATGTTTAAAGTTTGGTGCGCGAGCAGACGCTGTACGCCGTAAGACTGCAGTTGCTTCCGCATACACTTTTGTGTGTGTGTCAAAGTTGTTGGAAGTTTCAATGTAATAATATAATATTAATAAATGCCCGTAGGTTTTAAATTGTTTTTTTTTTTTTTTTGTAAATCTGAACAATTTGTGCCTTGTTGTTTTAGGATTTTTATTTGAAAAGTCTACATTTTTTGAATTCCATAAAATCTACCTAAATATTTTCTTAAAGTTTTTTGATGTAGGTATGCGATTAAATATCGAATATTTAAAATTATGCTTATGATAAGAAGAGTGAAGTAGCGCAGGGGATATACCTCTCAAAACTATAATAATAGTACTGAACACAAAAGTCATATAATTATATAATCTTCAATTTTTTTTTTTTTAATCACTTAGGTAATACGCGCGTAGATGTTTTGTAAAAAAATATTCAAAAAAGTGAATTTCCTAAAACAACACTATAATTAATGTTATGATAACTAAAATTAAAAAGTTTCTTTTAAAATTATTAAAAAACACAAAAACGGAAAGAAGCCATCTCAACACTGGTTATAAATACAAGTAATATGTATAATAGAATATGATCTTTTGTTAAAAAAAAAATGCATTGTTTATTTTGATTACGATGGGAAAACAAACTTTCTTAATTCATCGGAACAATAGGTAACCATAATATTATGGGTATATTTTTTTTAGTTTTATACTTACAATTTGGTATAATAATAATATACCGCGTATTAAACTCGACGGGATAATATCGATCGGACAAATAAAAGATGACTGGTTGGTTTCGTTCGTTTTAACGTCCGTTTAAAAATCAAAATATCTTTTAGGTTATTACATACATATTGCAGCATTACGGCCGACGGGCGCGCAAACACAATAATATTATGTTTATTCAAACGATTCTCGGCTAAACAATTATTTTTACTGTGGTCGGGCTTAATGTAAACGTCTTTCCTCTATACATATAATAATATAATATATATATATATATATAGGTACCTCTTTTTGTTTATCTTGCGAATGTTGATCGACTTTGGGGTTACGGTAAAATAAACGAAGAATGTATAATAATATTATATTATACGTTACATTGCAGTGGAAACCACTGTCGGTCGTAGTACAAAGCGAAATTTGATTTTAGACGTTGCCGATTTAAGTTTGATATACCTACCGCGCGAGATTCCGTTTAAACCAATAAATTTGCTGCAGGTGGTATATAATATAAGATGTATATGACGTACGATGTATATTGCTTTCGCAGAGTGCGGCTAAGATCAAAGGTACCTATGTATAAACATTATTGATATTACGTTTATCAGAAAAAAAAGAAATATATTAAAAACAATTAGTAAGTACAACGATTAACCGATAAAACGTATTTTCAACTCTACTACAGAGTGGTTCTCGCGTACGTATATTATTATGAATAAATATTGTAAATAATAGTCTATTATATTATTAAGTAAATCGACGAATTACGATGAAAGTTATTTTTGCACGCTTCCCTCTGTAGCTACAATTCATGGTGATTCAGCAAGCGTGGTCATCGACATTTGTATACTAAATCAGAGGTTAATTCAAAATTTTCAAAAATCTATCTGTTAAATAATTTACAATACTTATTAGACGAGGTTATATGTTTCTTATAAAAAATAAGTTTGTATCACCACAGGACAGTGTATATTATTGATTTAACTTGAAAATATGGGGTCCTTAAATAAACATAACAATTCTAAACATCAGAATTTGAATAAAACCATTATCAAACGAAAAAAAAATGGAGTTGAGGATGCTTAATGAACCACCCTGTTCGATACGAGGTTGGTATTGTGCAGCTGCGGTCGTCCATAATTGTATATAATGTATTGTTATTGTCCGTTTGATCAAACATTAATTTAATATCGGTTTTCTCGTGTTGCCCGTAGAGATTTCACCGTTATGAAACCTAAATATATAGGTAATAATATGTAGGTACGCAGTATACAAATGAAACTATATATTATGTATACAGTATACACATGCGTTCGCTGTACAGAATATTCCAATATCAAATTATTATTGTACAGCACAATAATAATTAAACGTTTCGAACATTCATCATTAAAATAATAAACGACACGGTGCAGTGTTTGTTTGATATTAATAATTGTATAGCTGTACAGACGTGCCCCACTCGTTTTAGGCCTCGTGTAATATGAAGTTAAACGACAACAATAAACGCTCAAAAGTATTAATTATATTATCATATTTTACAAAAACACGATTGTTAAAGTACGTCAAAGTTTGCTGTTTATTATACCGCGTGTACCCGGTGACAGGTGATATCGTTTGTTATAACAATACACATTGATACGTCATCATTAATTTATTATTTACTTTATCGCGAAGAAAACGAAATAATATATATAGTCCCGAGTTTTAAACTTACATTTCGATACCTATATCGACTATAATATATCTATATATTATTATGTAAATAAGAAGAATCGTTTAGATGTTATGTTAGTAGGGTCAGCTTGCATTAAAGTGTATACAATAAAATATATTATACACCTATATAGTGTTTGTACTGTTGTTGTAGTTGTAGTCATGCGATTGAAAATAGAAACGCAATTTATTTTCATCAAAGTGTATGCTCCAGTCTCCTGCAGTTCCCCCCCCCCCCAATCCCATCATCGGCGCTAAGCTGTAGGTTTATTTATAGAGAGGCACGAAATCGATAAGTCGCGTATTGTAAAAAATGATGATAATTATTTAGTTATGCGGTAACAATAAATTATATTATATTGCGTATAATATCGTATTTTATTAAGCAACTAAGAGCCAATATTATTATATAAGTTTTACCTCAGTAGTCAGCAATGCTAGATTTTCAATTTGTATTAACATTTTACCTATGTATTGTAAAAATATTAATGCTCCAGCAATATATAACTATAATAATTGGGAGTCTATAATATAAAGTTATGTCATTTTCACTACAGTAGATAGCCAAAAAGTTAGTATCCGTATGTAATCGATTACCGAGTAAGGTGCCTATTCGGTTATTTCGTCGGAACCTATCCTCGTTGAACGAGACTCGATGACTTGAATGACAATAATAACTTTTTTTTAACCACTACAATATTAATTATTGTTATACACGAATTCATCATTTATCATCTTTTGTTTGCCATCTACCTGAGATGGAAACTTCTCATTGTCCGCTGATCGATAGTAACTATAAATATAATATAATTGTAGCATCACAGAATGAATTTGATTTGAGAATATTCTGTGTTAAAAACCTTTGCACTTCTCGATATCTTCTATATTCTACACTTTATCGAGACGTACTATAATCGGCAGTATCAAAAAATAATATGTTTAAAATCTGGTGCGAATATTATACAGTTCATGTTTCCGACTACCTGCAAATTAGCTCGCCTGCATTTCACAAATCGTATACATCTTGCTTATATTTTGGGTCAGTTTTTGAAAAAATTGACTGCACCCCTAAATTATTATACCTAACCTTGGTGCATGTATCGTTGAGGTGCCGCTGTATCGTATAATATCGTATATAATGTATCCGACTTTAGGCTGGCTGTAGAGTGCGGTGCCGTCACAACTTGCAACCAATCGCGCCGTAATGTTTTACACAACATTTTATCGCCACGTCGTCGGCACGCTATTCGTATAATATATCAAACGCGGATGGTTTCGATGGCGGCGGAGGCGGCGTACGAGACGCGTGTGCAGTTGTAGGTACACGCCATGACGAATGGTAAGCGAAAGAGAATCCGTCGTCGCGTGTTATACCCACACACACCGGGTGTATCGTGATAGCGAACGGTTCGTATCGGTTGCGATCGAACCGAATGAAAAATCGCGCACTCGTTACGGCACAACGAATACAGAGACGCCCGTCATTCAGTCACCGGTGCTTCGACAGTGGTTGCAGCCCGCAGCATCAGCGAAGTACGAAGTTTATTTAAAAGTGCGGTACGGGTTTATTTCGTATATATTATTATACATACTTGAAGACAGTATATTATGCTGAGCGTACAGTTCACGTCTTTGAAATATAGACCCGCGGCCGATAACGGTCGATCAATAATAAGTGACGTCGGGCTATTTTTTACATGATATATATTTTTATTATACTGCTGCACGCCAAATCAGAGTGATCCCCGTGGAAACTGTCAAAAGAGGCGGATGGAAATTTTCTGTGCATTTTTTACGCGTCCAACGACGATAGTTATTATACTTTTATCGCCCGACTTTACAGTGATGTGTAAAGATAATATTATGCTCATCAAACGTGTTTTGGAAGCACCATGTGCGAATCTTTTCAGTCATTGTTTTCTCGGGAGTTGTTCGTTTCTACAAAATCTAATCTTTATGCTAAACAAATATTATACTTAGAAAACTGTTCAAAATTACCAAGAGGCCACCACGAGGCACCTCTTCGTGAGTATTGACCTGCGCCGTCTGCAGTTCTCGTCGACCCACCAAAATTATTTCACTATTGTTTTTATTGGTTATTTTAAACTTTAAGTCTAGTAATAACTGCGGTTAGCGTGTTATTTAATCTGTTTTGAATATTTTTTTCTTTTTGGTACTTGGATGTTTGAACTGTCTATTTGCATACACCTAATAACCATTAGTTTATATACATTTAACATTTATATTTTTATGAATGTGATTAAAAAAATGAATACAATTTTTTATAAGGATGTGATTTGTAAAACTGTCAGTTCAAGTATGAATGGAATGAGATTTATATTTTCATATTTCTTGTTCCGCATCAACTATCACTGCATTTGCAGGTCTACACTGTGTGTGGAGCCGCTCTATATTTTCCTTCTTAACATTTTCAGAATACCATAAAACCAGAATAGTATGACTAATTAGTAGTTTTCAAACGATCATGTTGGAAGATAATTTCAGTAAAGTGGAAAAGATAGTCGGCTGGAATGAAAATTTAATTTTTAGAGTAAACGATGCACGTGACGCTTTCCTGGGAGAAAAATTATTTATTATTTATTTTTAAATAATATATCCATACGTGATATTATGTATACATACTACATAGACACGTCGACAGTGCTTTTCATTGCTCATTAGAGTATGTGAATGGCAGTAGATTACAAATATTTGTTCAATTTTAAATTCAAAAACCCTGCTGCCGCAGAGTATATTTTGTAAGACTATCGCGTGGTGCGATTGACGTTCGATTCGAAGTTACAACTTATGGGTGTTTAACAATGTGAAAAGGATCAGTCTCGATTATAAATGATAGGGATACGTTGTAGTTTTACGCTCGTTGAACCGGCATTGACAATGATATATTGTAGATTTCAAAACACCGATTACTCGTGTATGGAAGATCGTATAAAAAGATTATGTTTGAAATGCGTCGGGATTCGTGCGTAATTGAATAAATATGTTGATTCGAAATTCTTACGATCCGCGCATAGAAACGAAATTCTTGACGTGGGGTGACTATTACACAGCAGGCGTGTGGAATATTTTGGTCGATGAATTATTTATTTGGGAAGAGGAGATAAAAAAGGCATTAGCTCACTTATAGGTCTCTCGAAATGTAAATATAATTAATATCGTAAAAAAACAAAAGAAACACGGAAACGCGCGTATATAGTTGCGAGTTATACAGTTAACACCGAATATTATATTGTTTTCAAAATCGCTTATTTTGTTTTTAATTTTAGGGCGTGACAAGTGGCACGCGTATAATATACGCTTATTATAATAATATCACGATGTCAATCCTACGATTGCGTCCCGTACACGTGTGTCGTAGTACCTGTGATAATAATATATACGACTATGCGACGACATTATAATTTATTGCGTGAATACATTATCGTTATCATTTAGACCTGCCACGGTGAGCGAGGGCGTGAAATAAAATTAAGAGAATCGCGTCGACCATACTGCGTTGGGAAATCATAATATGCCGTTAAAGTGTTAAAATATTATACCATACGTCATCGTGTCGCAGAAGTATATGATACATTTCAGTGTATATGAATGTGTTATAGGTACCTACCTACTACATGATACACTCGATGTGTTTGAGTTGCGACACTTGACCCGCGAGAAACGCCGCCGCCGTGTACAGTGTCACACAGTGCGCTGCTGCTGGCTGTGATTAAAATTATCGACTTTTGTACCAGTGGCGATGGGGGTGGTGGTGGGGGGGGGGGGGGCAGCTACCTTTACACTTTACCTATATAAGTGTGTAGCATAGTAGGTACCTAGTAATAGCTCTGTGACGAAACGAATAATAATAATTTGTATGCGACCAATTATAATACGACTGTTTGCAATATTTTTACCATCACAGGTTCTCCGACGACGTATTATTATTAATTATTTGTACAATACATACGAACCGTCAAACGGCGGGGGCTACACCCGCTCTTTAACTATAGGGGACGTGCGAAACGATTTTTTTTTTGTGGGTGCAAACATAACTAGCTTACACTCTTGACATCATCACATACACGTCACACACGCTTTCAATATTTCAAAATGTAATAACAATTTGAAACCTGCAGCGTTGTTCCCGGGAACTATACTATATGGTGTCAAAAAGGCTCAACTGCGGGTATCCGTGTTAAAAAAAAAAAAAAAGTCTCCGACGGTATATTAATATACCAGCTAGTAGCTACTAGCTACCTATATTTGACAGATTTTTTAAATATGATAATTTTTGTCCGTACGTGTTTGTAGTTCGGCTACGCTACTATTTTAGAGCGCATATATGCACGGTCTAAAGTTTTGTGTATTTCCAAAATATATCTACTTATGTAGTTAGCTGTAAAGCAATAAACATTCGAAGCACGCCGATAAAGTTGTTGTCCTGAGAACATTCATGTTCTAACTTGAAACTAATAAGCATCGCTGCGGTAAAACATAAAAACAAAAATACTTACAAAAAATACTGTCTGAAAGTTTTTAGTACTTTTTAGAAACGCTTGAACAACACATTTTATAATAATATATTATAATATAATGTTTGTTTATTTATATTCTTCATAGTATAATATAAATATTGTATTTACTAAATGTATAAAATATAAATTTAAAAATAATTTATTTAGCCGCAGTTATCCGATGATTTCAAAATAACATCGTTTTTGTTTGTTTTTTTCAGATGACGCATATCTCAAGATGTCCATCGAGACTATCGAGGAACTGGATTGGTGTTTGGATCAATTGGAAACCATCCAGACACATAGATCAGTTTCAGACATGGCATCGTCAAAGGTATGTAAAATCATACTTCGCTGCATTAAAAATATAAAACCACGAGTTAAATGCGTATTAATAATAATCATAATATTATCATATTATAAAATGGACCAGAAAATTGTCCTATATGTTTGTTTTTATATAAATACAGTCACAGACGTTGGCGTTGTAATGTCACAATCTGATTGTGTCATGGATCTGGCAACCAACAAGTTATATTTTCCCAGTGACCATAATACATTATATACACAAACATAACATTATCTGTTTAGACGTTAGGAAATAAAATAAAATGTTTACCTATATAAAATAATTTGTTTAATTCAAATTGATTGTATCATAGTATTATAATATTTCAATTAGTATATACAATTTTATAAAATGCCAAGAAATCTAGGTACATTTAATGTTGAGGATAACATTTTTAGAATTGAGCGGAGCGATGTATGTGTTTTTTTTTACAATGATGTGTTCAATCTTTAACTTTCAAAGTGGCTTATATCGAAAATAAAATATTTAGTCATATTTTATGAATACAGATTTTTAATTTTCTTTTTCTTTTATATTATAATTGTATTTTCATCTATCAGCGTAGCTCCAACTTATCGAGTCATTCACTTGTTATTGTTTAATCTATTTTTAATAATATATCCCATATTTTGTTTTCAGTTGTCTGATTGGTTTTTCGATAATAGCCACAACAACTATTTAATGATATACCTCAGTAATCGTTTCTCTGTACCTTTATATTTGACACGGTTTTGGAATACTTTAGTTAACAAACACTCGTCAGTCATTGTCCATTGGTCGCACATATTTTTGTGCACATTCAATTTTATATACATTTACAAATGTTTGATCGTGGCGTTTCTGCAGGATATTAAGTATTTTGGACGATTTCATTGTGTGTCATATTGTCATATTTTTGACCAGTTCTCATATAATATATCTATTACGTACAATATATATATCATAAATATTTATGTTTTTTTAAGTAATGGTTTTTTCTTCGTGGAGCTTACAAGACCAGATTATACATTACCGTTAAGTTTTCTCAGGGGCTTAAATCAATTTTATGGAAACTGCAACGATTAGAATAATATAAACCATTTGATAAAAGCGTCGTTTGTGGTGTAAATTCCACCGATGTACGTAACGTATTCGATCATCGACAATATTTTGCAGAATATAAACTCGACGTAATGAATTTAGTTGCTTAATGATTATCTCGGCAAAGATAATAGCGCCACAATTTCAATCATGTATCATAATATATTATATAATAATATGGGAACGTATTATTTCCAGTATATGTAAACCTAATATTGTTTCCCTTAATCGTTTAATGGGGCGAAATATTCAATTGTACCACATAGGTAAATTCTATTACATTATCATAATATCATTGTGCGCGAACTGAATGAAGTGCCCCAGAGTGTTCGCAGACGTTGCATAATAATTAAATTATATAATAAGCGACTTGGATATTGAAATGAAAATATAACAAATAAAATATAAAATTGGTTTATGCAAATTGTTTTGGAGAAGTGTGCAGCGGCTTACGGTTTTCGACAGCCGTGGTTAGCAGCCACTAGCTACTGTTCGAAATTAATGCACAAACTCTCCGGAAAAAAAACACCAAGAAATAGAGCTCTGTTTTTTTTTCGTACTATTATTATTATTTCCAGTATACTAACCTCTCGCAGCATAAACACGGCCAATTTATATTCGAACACTCGACGGAGGCTTCCCGCTTCGAAAGCACGAGGATAGCTAGACATTTTTCAAGTGGAAAATATCCGAGAAATCGATTTTGGTTTTTCCCCTTACGCAAATTGAATTTCCCATGACTCCGCGGCAGAAGCGCACATAATATATATAGGCGTAAACATATCCAGTGATTTGAACACAAAGAAAAAAGAAAATATAGTAAAGAATTGGAAGGACACTGTAAAAAAAAAAGAACGATGTGCATTTTTTTTATATAAAATAAGTACAGCATATGTATATAGTATAATAATATAGTAAATGATCTATTGGAGCTTACTATAATGCACGCTGAGCATACAGGACGTGATGAAAAGAAATATTTTGGTGACCTTAATCTTTTGCCTGAACTTATAACCAATTCTTAAATTCAAATTCACCCGTAAATATTGTGTTGTATTATATTATATTAAAAATATCATTAGACAAAATATTACTTTATATTATTATGCTGTTTTTAGTTTATTCAAGCTACAACGGTATAACCTATTTAATAGTATTAATTAAATAAATATTAATAACTATTGAATATTATTATTAATTTTAGAATAAATCTATATCGGTACTTTATTTTTGATACCTACAAATTTAAAATGTTATATAAAATCATTGAATTTTAATTATAATATTAAGCAGTTATGTGATACGTTTTATTTGATTTAACATATTTTAAATATTCCATTATTTAAAGCGCATTACATTTTTAGTTATGTTTTAAAACGAAGTACTTGAAATTCATTGAAACTTATAACGTATTATTATACTTTTTATGCCGTTAATTTTCTACATAGTATATAATATTGTATGGCAATATATTATATTTTATGAACAATTGGCATTTTGAAGTTTCTCAAACACCAAGTTATTTATATTTTCGGATAGGTTTTGTTCAACTAACAATGTATAATATCTGTTTAATTCAATTTAATTTTGTATATTATGTTACAGTTCAAAAGAATGCTTAACAAAGAGCTTAGTCACTTCTCCGAGTCTAGTAAATCCGGAAATCAAATATCTGAATACATTTGTTCTACGTTTCTTGGTGAGTAATCGTATAAATAATAAAAGTATGCACATGTGTATATAATATCTTAAGCCAACCGCCCAGTTCTGTCTATCTCTCTCTCTCTCTCTCTCTCTCTCTCTTTTAAATATCAATAATTATTTTCCGACGAAAACTTCTGAGACTCGAGAACTGTACGTGCGCAAATACGTAAATAATAATTTTTAAAAAATGCCTTTTCCGCTTCCCTTTCAGACAAACAACAAGAGTTGGATATACCTTCACTGCATACCGACGATAACCAACAGGACGAGGCTAGACAGAACAAAGCGTCGTCGTCTTCCGGCGCTTCGACCAGTTCTCAGTCCGGCTCGCAGTCCAAGAAAAAAGTCACCAAAGTGACGCCAATGTCGCATATATCTGGCGTGAAGAGAGCCTTATCGCACACAAACAGTTTTGCCGGCGAACGATTGCCGAAATTCGGCGTGGACACGCCCAAAGAAGAAGAATTGGGACACGTGAGTCAAAAATACGATAAATTATATATTACTATGATAATATTGTTATTTTATAATAATTATAATATTGTGTTGTTGTACAAAATTCGACTGAATGTGTACGATTGCTTGTGTAGTGTAACTGGCACACAGACACCACAGGGCTCGTCACGGAGGTGGCAAAATTGTTCACTTAGAACTAAAAAATGTTATACAAAAATTGTCTTTAAATATTTCTCATAGTTTTATCCGGAAAATTGTGTTTCGATTTCACCAAATGTCAAAAATAATCTATCGTAATATAAATGTTTTACATACCGAAATATTATGTTAATTGAGCACGCCGTGGAAAAACGCACACTGGGAGGAAAACGTAATGAACTCTATGTACATTCCCACGATACTTTTTTAAAGTGGTTAAACAACGGTCTGTTATTGGGTACTGAATTGGCGTTGTACCCATTTAGTGTTGAAAATAAAATAAAATAATCTTATGATCGTTAAAATATAGTAAAATAATATAATACACACTATACTATTATTGTGATTATCCACCCCGATTCGATGTTCTATTATTGTCGAGCCATTGAGACAATATCATGGTTAACCCTCGTAAAACACGACCGGAAAGGTCGTTTTCGGCGAAGCAATTAGGAAACTCTCACAACTAATAATGTAGGTTGTACCTATATTACTAATAATATGGCCACGTACTGTGTACGCCTACAGCTATTATACCTATGTGTATATTCTCGTCGGATATCGTATACATTGTATAATTGATAATTATTACATCGACCCTCCTCGTGGTTTCTCTTTCAGACTTTGGCCGAAATAGACAAATGGGGTATCGATATATTCCGGATAGCCGATTTGACCAACAACCGACCGCTGACGGCCATAGCGTATACCGTGTTCCAGGTAACTACAACAATAACAATAACGACAGTAAAGGCGGCGGGGAGGAGACTACAGCTGGATGATATACACTTCCTGCTCAGCAGTTGTAGTCGCAGAGCTCGTTTGCCACGCTGTTAACCTGAAAATGGCTATCGCTAATGGTTGCTATTTATTTTTCTTGTTTTCAGAACCGAGAGCTATTGAAAACGTTCATGATTCCTGCTAAAACGTTCGTTGCGTTCATGATGACCCTAGAGGATCATTACGCCAAAGACAATCCTTTCCACAACAGCACCCATGCGGCGGACGTCGTTCAGTCCACCAACGTCCTGCTGAACTCGCCGGCTTTGGAGGTGAGCAGAATAAACGGGAGAAAAACTCTAAAATTACTTTACCCACTTAGATCATATTATATTATATCTTATTTGGAACCTGACACAGCGCATAACGGTGTTCTATACTGTGATGTTATAATAATATTATATTGTTTAAACCGTCCATCGTTTTTTCAGAGCGTTTTTACTCCGCTGGAAATCACCGCTGCCCTCTTCGCGGCCGCCATACACGACGTCGACCATCCCGGACTGACCAATCAGTTTCTCATCAACTCGAGTAAATAACACTTCAACAATATATTATATCTACTTCGTAATGACGTTTTGGGTTGCCGCATATTTTTATGACGTTTTTCGTCCTCATTTTTTTGCACAGGTTCTGAATTGGCTCTGATGTACAACGACGAGTCCGTGCTCGAAAACCATCATTTAGCTGTGGCTTTCAAACTTTTACAAAACGACGGGTGTGACATATTCCAGAACATCAACAAAAAACAAAGGCAAACTCTGAGAAAAATGGTCATCGACATGGTAAGACAATGTCTCGATGTTATTTTTTTTTTAGTGCACATATAATATTTCTATCATTATTAACGTCGTTTTCGTGCTCTATCCTACTCATATATAGGTACTTTCCACTGACATGTCCAAACATATGAGCCTGTTGGCAGACCTCAAAACCATGGTGGAAACAAAAAAAGTGGCCGGTTCCGGGGTATTGTTGCTGGACAACTACACCGACAGAATACAAGTAAATTAGACCACTACAGCGACGATCGTTACGAACACATAAAATATCAAAATATATTATATATTTACGTTTTCCGAACAGGTCTTGCAAAACTTGGTACATTGCGCGGACTTGAGTAACCCCACCAAACCGTTGGAACTATACAAACGATGGGTCGACCTGTTGATGGAGGAATTCTTCCAGCAGGGTGACAAAGAGCGAGAACAAAACCTGGACATCAGTCCGATGTGCGACAGGCACAGTGCTACGATCGAAAAATCACAGGTAATGCGATAACCAAACGTCGACGGAACTCTATTAACAATACCACCAACACTATTACAATATATTACTGTTGTATTCTCTGTGCACAGGTCGGATTCATCGATTACATCGTGCACCCTCTGTGGGAGACGTGGGCTGACTTGGTGCATCCCGACGCCCAGGAAATACTCGACACCCTCGAAGAAAACAGAGACTGGTACCAGAGTGAGTATATAATATAATGTTATGGTTTCGTTATAAAAGCGTATACGCAGGACTATGTCGTTTTCCTCTTTGACGATACGTATAATATATTTTCCTGCACCGTCGTCGTTGTCTCCGTTTTCGTCGCCGTGACGATAATGGGTAACGTACGTACACGTGTTATGTACAGAGTATACTAAGACCCGGTTTGGTTTTTGCGCGCAACAGGTATGATTCCACCCAGCCCACCCAACGACGAGTCCGAAGACCGCGACAGCGGTGACGATGACGACTCCAAGCCCTCGGCTAGCGACCAGGACCCGAACATCAGGTTTCACGTGACGCTCGAGGAAGGTGACGAAGACTCGGTGGCCGCGATGTGACGCAAACTAGTCGGCTGGTGTCGCAAGCTGGGCGAAAAAGTCAACTCCTGGTGGAGGACCAAACAATGAGCAAAACAACGAGCGACTCACCTCGTCCCCGTCTCTTGGAAACAAAAAAAATATATAAAACCAAACGCCCCTTGTCCCCCCCCCCCAAGAATTACATGGTGTGTCCGTGTATCTGTGTGTGTGAGTGTGTATACGTGTGCGTGTGCGTGTACGGAATCTATCCAAAACGCTTTTTTTTTGTCTATGTAAAAAATAAAACCAAGTTTAAAAAAAGATAATGATTAATGATAATAATAAACAAAAAACGAAAAAAAAATTAATTAACTGCAAATTCCTTTAATCTCATTTACATATAGTTATATATACATGAAAATATATAAAACACAGATAAAAAAAAAACACTTTATTATTATTAATATTTTGATGTAATTTTGTTGTTATACATTTAGGTACGTATTATTAATTATTAATTAATGTTAGTTTGTGTTGTTCGGAGAGAGAATTTGCTCGTTTGTTTTTTTTTTTTTTTTTTTTTATTATTATTGAATACCGTTTTCGTAGTTATTCTTCTTTTGATTTTTCAAATAATTATCTTTCTTGTTTAGTCATTATTTTAATATTTATTGATGTTATAGCTGTTTAATAAAAAGAAATGATGTTATAAATAAGAATATATACAATTAACTATTGTCATAATTAATAGTTATATTATTAATCGTATATCTTTCGGACATATAATTTTAAGTAATACAAACAAATGTTTATCCCTGAAAATGAACCTAACCTGACTAAAATATCAAGTGAAGAAGTAACGATTGATTTGCTGATCATATTGTAACCAACGGAATTTTGGCTTTGATCTTTTTTATATACATAAATATTTTTTTTTTATTTATAATTTAAGTTATTATAAAAAAAAAATATATAAAACTTTCGTTGACATTTTTATCATTTCCAAGCATATTTCAATCTTATTTAATTTCATAGTTTGGTATTTAAAAAAAATCTGAAATCAAAATATAATTCTATTGAAATTGTAATTTAAAAAACTTGGGATTTAATTCAGTTTTAAAATGTGTTTTGTATGAATCAATGGTAAAATAACTCAGATGATTAAAATGTTGCCAAGTCGAAATCGAAGAAATCTATAATATAACGTAATCTATATTATAACGTTTTAACTTTTTTACCATCGTTATAATTTTTACATAATATTTTAACAATTTTGTTATCTATTGTCTGTATTATACGACACACGCTAATAATAGACGTCTCTGAAGACTTTCGATTAAGGCTGTGATTTTCTGTCGTCTGCCACAAGAGTGCGTACACGTTACTTTTCTTCAGTTGGGTTCATACATTTTCCGTTCTATTCTTACAGATTCAAAGTATAATATATTATATTTGCAGATTCCATTTGTCAATTCACTTGCATTTCTCTTCCGATAGTATTTTATTTATTATTTACTATTTAGGTATACTTGCAAATATAATGTTACCTTTCTTTGTATTTTCAAACGTGTATAATATTATATAATATTATTTATATATATATATGTATACACTTTTTGAATATAATAATTATTAGTATGTATTCATTTTATAATTTAAACGACTAGTCAATTTTTCGCCAAATATTTGTACAAATTGTATTACCCTCCCCACCCCTCCATCACCCTTTTTAAGTTTATTTAATATTCTTTTTTCTAAAAACCACGTTTGTCTATTGACTGTCTATTTTATATAAGCTTGGTAATTCAGGGTCCCCGATTTTTGTCCAAATTCCTATTTACTTTTTTTTATAAAAAAAAATATATATATAATATATAATTAATAATAAATACTAAACGTGTAAATAATATACGTCTCTTCCTATATTACGTGTAAAAATATTATAATAGATACATATACATATATTACCATAATAATATATGTATAATATATATATATATATATACCATTTAAATTACGGAGAATATCTTTCGCGAGCCTTAGTTATTGTCAATATTATTACAATATCATCTTTTGCATCTGTTGATAACACACGTCCTGATTACATAATATTATATAACAATACACTACGGCCGTTTAGTGTGTACCACTTTGTTTGTTTCAAAAGGATCTAACGAGCGGTGCTTAATTATAATAATTTGAATTTAAGAACAATTTTATTTATCAGTGTTGTATTCAAAGTTAAATGCACATCGAGTATATATATATATTTATATATTATATGGACATACATCATATACGTATGTGTATGTGTTTATAAAAATATATATATTTACATAAATATTATTATTATTATTATTATTATTATTATTATTATTATTATTATTATGTCTATAGGTCTGTAATTTTGTACCAAATAGATCGAATAAAATATGAAAAACTCGGTACATTATATTGGTGTTGATAATTTATATTGGTTTTTGTGTTATATATCATTATTATTCATAATATTAAAACTGCAATCGATGGCCACGGTCGTCTGCATTTCAATCCGAAGGAAACGTGCCGATTTCGGACCAAATACGTTTCAAAGTTCTTCCGTTGTTGCCGATCAGCGCCATGTCGTGTTCATAGTAAAAAATCATAATTCTACGCACAAGAAAACAGAAAAATAATATAACATTAGTGTTATCAAATCGTTTAGCCGACGGAACCCATATAATATGGCAAGTATTATAATAATAATATCAACAAAAAGCATCTACAACAGTCTATGTGATTTACAAAATATTTTAATAATATACACAATAGCAAAATGTAGGCTATATAAAGGCTGTTTTTTTATGGTTTCGGGATTATTATAATTATATAACAAGTATTCTGCTGCAGCTGTAAGTATGGAAAATCAACATCACTATAAATAACTTCGATATTTTCTGTAACCCTAATCCTATTTTAGTGAATGTTATATTTTATTAACGAACAACTGTACCAAAACTTTATACCAAATACTTATATGCGCTGGTATAGACAACTTTTCCAGTTCGGGCCGAAAGGCTGAATTTTGACACAGGTGCGTCAACTTTTAAGGCGGCAATGGCGGCGAAGTCCGACCTCTTTCGGCCACATTTTATGTACACCGTAACTTTGTTATAAGTAAATAATATATTATATTAGAGTATATTATGGGGTGGGGGGTGGTAAATATGAAATTCGTTGTTTAAAATGTAAGCTCTATGTATACATATTAAATAGGTTCCTAGAATATTATCTCGCTTACAATGATGACTAAAATGCGCGTTCAATGATATTTTATAGTATCATTATGTGCTCGAATGTCGTATGAGTATATTATGGGGTAAATTATGGTGGTGGTAAATATGAAAGGCGTTATTTAAAATGTAAGCTCAGTTGACCACTGCGTAGGTACACGTCATGATATTTAGGTACCTAGAATATTATAATCTCGCTTAGAATGTTTACTAAAATGAGTGTTCGATGATATTTTATGATATCATTATGTGCTCGAATGTCGTTTGGTGAATTACACTTTCAAATAGACAAATAGATAGCTTCATAACAATATAGACATATAAATTCGCACGTCTCGCCACTGACAACCGTATTAACGAACGTCAGTCGGGGTACGAGAACGCCAAATGCAAACGATTAATACAATAATATTGCTAAATCGTCCTATATATTGGCGGCGAGGAAGTGTGAACTATACTCTCATAATAAATAATATACAGTAAGTATCATAATACTGTTGTTTACAGAAATACAGACGGTCGGGCGTTTTGACAAGTGCCCAAATGAATAATAGGTAGGTACCGACGCATCATTATTATATTACATTAAATAATAATTATTACAAGAGCAAACAGTGATGAATCGAAAGAAGAAAAAAAACCGTATAGAGATATATTAATAATATGTACCTATACCTGTATCGTTTACGTAATTATATTATATTATTCACTACAAAGTGGTGGTGTATAACGATAATATTGTGTTACATTACACTCGTAAATGTCATCATAATTGAAGGTACATACGCTGTTTACGACCATATGTACTTGTTAAATATTTATTTAATAGGTACCTACTCCATGACTTGATCATTTATAACTATATTTCTGTATCTTACCAATTTGTATTGTAACACTATAAGAAGTACATTGTACGTAACTTTTACTTTGTAAACCAACGTGGTCTGTGTTCAATCTTGTATATACTGGGTTTAAAATTTTTTATAAATTAATAAATAAATTTCGAAGACATATTATGATATTTTGAAACCCACTTATTTTATGATACGCAATATTATATTATACCGTGCGTGGATCGTATATGAATTATATGGTATTTACGGGCGTCATCCTTTAATATTATGGTGGTGGCAATAACCCTCCACGAATATATTTTATAGTCGGGTCAGAGGTCCCATCATTCCACGCGAGTGCTCGCCACCAAGTTTGTATAACACAATAAAGTCATAATATTATGATAGGTAGAATTAGGTAGAAATAGGTGAATTGTCGCAGATAAAACGCATTTTTATATGTGTGTCAGTTAAGTATATTATAATGATTTCATAACATATAGGTATGGTACGTCCCAAAAGTCCCATATTTCCCTGATTAGCTCCTTGGCTAGGAATCTATAACCTAAGAAACGTATGCCCAGATGCCCTTAAACTGTTATTGATTTCTGTCAAACGTTTGATATACGGTCACACAATGATGCTTATGACAATGCGGGACTTTAGGGACAAACTGTATATATATATATATACTATTACAGCACGTTTTTATGTTTTTATTAATAAAATAATAAAACCATTAGTTGAATTAAATTTTTATAATAATATAGGTCAACATACAAATTTAGAAAAAGTCAAGTACCTATATAAATAAACTATAGTGTTTGTGACCACCCGAGTTTAAGTGACAAATCCTCGCTACATATATACACGTGTTCCGAACCAACCTACCTCCTCCCCTACAAATGTTAATGACCATAGTTAACGGGCTTAAGTTCAATAAAAAAAAAAATTATAGCAAGTAATAAAAAATCTATATGTATAAAACCCATGTAAGTCTTTGTAGGCTAATGACCTTATTTGTCGAAGCTTCTATTTCTAATAAAAACGAAAACTTAACAGGTAAACATAGTGTTAATCCGCAAGAGATTACCACCCCCCCCCCCCTGATTCGATAGCCTTTGTATTTAAAAACAAACAATACGCGTCGGTCCATCAGTTTCTTGACATTGCACGAGTGTTTGATAAAGTATTATGAAATAATACTCAAACAACCGACCCATTCTGCAATAAATTCTAAAACTTAGCTCTCAGCGTGCACCATTACTGTTTTTTTTGTATAATATGGTGTGCACTAACATGTCACATCATAATATTATTATAACGACTTGAAAATTAAAAATGTGTCGAAGAGTTATTAGTGAAAATCATCTATATTAATTTCCGAACAAACCTTAACTGAAATACAATTAAAATAAACCATTAAAAACATGGTTTCTACAAATACCAGAAAATCTTCCCAGAAAGCTTAAAAGTAACTGTAGGAACTGTAAATCTACGTGAATGAACGTTCGGAAGTATCACAAATGGATGGGTTAATCAATAATTTTGCCCAATTTATGTGCTAAAACCTATAATTATTTAATGTGCTAAATAAATATATAAATCGTCTTATATTTTAATAATAAAAAATATTGTCCGTCGAAACGCGTGTCGATCACTCGAAAACGTTTTTGTAGAAAATATTACAATGCGATAACAATGGACCGTAGGTCGCGATCGTTATTATTCCTGCAGCGATTGTCGTTTAACCGTAGTATATGTTTCTTTAGTCGTCACATAATTAATATCACATGGTCTCTTGTATACCTACCTACTATATAATATACCTTCTGATTAATTTTCCAAACATAACGGGTGATAAGGGATATCGCTTATTCGACTCGGCAGATTTCCAATCACATGTTATTATATGCAATATTATACCTACCCGTTATCGTATTATCTTAATTTCATATATATTATGGAGGTAAAGTCGTAAAGCCTTACCTGGACTTAGGAACTCCAAGCGCGTTTTGCAGGTATTCGCTGATGGCCGCCACGTACCGTTCGATAGCCTCTTCGTCCGTCGTCGAATTTGGCCGCAGCGATCCTCTGGTCAGGTTCATGACGACACAATGGTCGGTCGAACCGGAAAAGTCGAACTCCTGTCCTGATCGCAGTTGTCCCATGATCACCTGCGGTCCGAGACGATATTAAAAAACCACCGAACAAACCTAATTTTAGTATATTATACTATTGTGTAATATGCGATATAGACGTTTTGTTTTTTAAAACAACAAAACTTTACCGCGATGAGATTATAATATAAAGAACGTTTTTCTATTTTTTAAATATTAATTATGTTTGATGTTTACCGGAGTGGAGCATCCCATCGGCCAATCAACGTCGTGTGTCCTATCAAATGTCATTATTGCAAAATAATATGATTGTTATATTACCTAATATTTGAATTGAACTACGAAAAAAAAATACCGACTTGTCTTATACATTTTATACTTGGTTTAAACTGCAATTAATTTTTCAAACATTTTTTTTTTATGTAAAATCATAATACAATATTATAAACTTCGCCTATTTCCTGCTTATCACGTTTTAAAGTTTTTAACACGTAGATATAGGTATCAATAGTTTTCATAATCACTTATTAAGCTATTATACAGTCTACCTATATTATACAAAATGTATAATAAATAATATATAGGTACACGTTAAATAACACAATAATAATATTATATTATTATAATGTATCATATTATACAACATAAACGGGACGAGATTTCTCAAACGTTTCCTAATCGCGTTACGTACATAATAAAAATAGTAATAATAATATATTGTTAGGTACCCATACACTATTGTTACACCTATCGATCGGCCACGGCGCTTCGAATACAGATCGGTAGATTACGTAAAACCGAAAAAAAATATTAATAATCAACCGACTTTGTTGACAATATAATATTATAGCAATAATTATTGTTGTATGGTGACAACTATTATATCAGGTGAAAGTTTACGACGGTGGAAGGGATGGGAGTTGGGATGGAATAATAATAATATTGTGCGAACGACAACGTCTATAAAAGTGTATAAATCGCGTACATAATATATTAACTAGCGTTTTATTATAACTGAACGCGATTTTTTGTTTGTCCCGTCACACATAACCACAATATTAATATAGTCTAAGTTGTGTTAGAAAAAATTTAAGGACATCTTATTTAAAAATTTGGTCCCATAGAATTGATCAAAGCAAATTTGATCGCTTAAACCTGGCCGTGTTACAACGTTGTAATGGTTTCATTAACCATACACATGGTATCAATGGACAATAACACTTTATACTGCACGGTTTAAATAAAAATAATCAAATACTATACAAAAATAATAGTATCATACCATAACTTCTGTTATGTTTCTTATTGATAAAACAATCTATCATGTACATAGATGGTAAAAATACTCTTTATGTTATCCACGAAATAATCAAAAAAAGTATAGTTCAACTTTTTTTAATCCGAGTTAATGTGATACTATGTCCCACATTAACTTTAAATTTGGCGAGTTAAATGTATTGTTTTTAACTATCTATATTTTAACAATATAACTATATCAACTAATAACGATATTGTGTTTACTGGACTTAACTATTAGCTCGAGTTAATCGTTATTGATGACTTGCTTGCGCCGTTTCGCCCACCTTCGAACTAATGCTCTATGTGCGTTGTCGTAAATATTTACCTTTTTGGGCCGGTCGAAAAGTGCGCACAAGAAGTCGGAAGTATCGGACAGAAAGCCGTCGGGAACCTGGCTGGCGGCCAAATTCGTGTCAATGGTGTAGCTCATTGTGTGTTATTGTATATTATGCTTTATTCGCCCAAAACACCGTAGAGTGACGCGTAAAATAGTATAAAAGGCGTATTATATAATAATAATAATTTAAAAACTAAAAATAATATTAATACGCTATATGATATGGTGCACGTGTATGATTTATAGCTTTGTGGTACGATTATAATGTCGCTCGTATCACTTACTGAAATTTGCAAAACACTGTCGACGGTAAAATATTATATAATATTAAAATGAATGTTATAATTATTGTATAATCGGGGAGTGTGGACCAACGACACTCGATCTTGACATGACCCCGAAAATGCCGTCCACGTGGAGTTTTTTTTACGCTTTGAGTATTACGATTATGTAATTAATGTAGTTTTTACCGTCGGTCTTTTGTGACACGTCAACATGAAATCGTTCACATATTTTAATATTATAATATCAATCATAAGTGTATAGTATGACAAATGAGTATGTGTTAGAGGAGGGGGAGGGGAGGGGTTAAGCCGATAATAACCTGATGGAAAACGATTTACCCTTTTCACTCGTAAATAACACTTACACTTTTTTTGAAACATTATAATATTATATTATTATAAAACTGACATTTACCAAAAAAATACCTTTTAATACTTATAATAGTCATACCAAGTTATAGTTTTAATTTTAACTCGGATGGAAACAGCTAGACACTTGCATAATATTTCTGCTGTGCGTCAAAATGTCTGCTCGGAAATAAATAATCTTACGTGAATACACGAGTGTAACATATTATATACTTTACTAGTTTACTACATTGTACTTGACATTTGTATACTGGTAATATTATACCCACACAAGACGATAAGATAAATTATTAATTTTGTAATAATATTGTATCATCAATATGACGTAGACGTATAATTGTTTTGATGTATTTATAATTAATATAACACGTTTTATAAAACAAGACGTTTCCAAATTCGTTTTAGTGTTATAGAAATTACGTCACTTACTGCGTTGGACATGTAATGAATATTATTGTTCACTCAAAACAGGTATTTCGATTTTTGTCAAATAAGATATTATATTTAAATATTCAGGTGGTTGACGATGGATGTCACGTATTGCTGTTTGTATTACATCACTGTTTTCAAATGGACGACGAACTTTAATGAGTTAAGTTTTCAGGCAATTTTTCTTTGAAGTAATTTTTTTTATTAGCACATGATGCTTGTGAGTGAGTGCTTGAGGTTAAGTATGTCATAGGCGTTTCAAAAGACATCAGTGACTTTGAACATAATAGGTACACTATTGCAGAATATTATTTAGGTACGGAACGCGCTGGTATGTCGTACTTTATGTGTACCTCCACAATATCCAAGTATCCTGCAAAACTCGACAAATACGAATGGTCTACCCATCTATAATAATATAGTATTTTATTTATAAAATGATTACTTACCGCAATCGTGTGCGCGGTATAAACGTATATAACCTCAGACAGTATACCACTAGCATCTAGCCAGCCTGTGTGGTATAATAATGCTTGATCGAACGCGCTTTCCTAGGCGTTTTATTATAGGCAATAAAACTGACGACGTTTGTGTTGCCTAATCCAACACGACTACGAGGCGTAGACATAATATCACGAGTTGTTATACAGGAAATAAAACTCGTCATACTTACCTATGTATTTTG
Organism: Metopolophium dirhodum; assembly: GCF_019925205.1. Lineage (NCBI taxonomy): Eukaryota > Metazoa > Arthropoda > Insecta > Hemiptera > Aphididae > Metopolophium > Metopolophium dirhodum. The sequence continues at coordinate 12,922,396 of NC_083568.1, forward strand.
TCATTTATTTATTCATTTCTACTCGTTGTATTTGACTGTTTATAATAATTATTTGGATTAATAACAACATTGTTATTATTTTTTGGCATTTGAAATTTTCATTTATATTCATATTTATATATTAATATATAGCTAACATTAGCGGCGTTTGATAACAGTGGAGCTTCTTTCCATAGGGGGGGGGGGGGGGGGGTATGTTCGAAAATACCACTTTTTTATACTCCCAAACCATCATTGTCAGGGACAGGCTCTCACAAGCTCTGTAAATAGTACCTCCATAGAGTGTTTCCTTCGTCAACCCGTCCGCTCTCAGAGGGCTGTTGCGCCTCGACGATTCAGCTACGTTTTGTTGTTCGTCGTTTCGGTCACCCATACGTGCATGTAACCCCAAGTGCTTTATCGTATGCCGGATATGTAACCGTTTCGGGTTCAGCTAATGAGGTACTTTTACCACACGACGCATCTCGTCAGTTAAGTCGTCGTCAGTACGTTTTGCCACCGGTTGTCGACATCACCATCAATAACGGTATCGCGTGATACCTATATGTATGTTATTTCAAAATCATAATTTGCTGAAAATAATATTATAATAATTTTTTGAAGCGAAAAATTCTCCTAGGAGGCTATAATATAATTACTATATAATAATAATGTGCAATATTTTTTAAATTTTTAAATCATTATATTATTTAAGCTTCAAATTCACGGTTTTATAAACCTACAACGGTGGTTCGTCTGGACTTTCATTGTCCGCATGATATGAGAACGCTTGACGTGGGTTGTAATTTTTTCGCGGTAACCTAACCATACTGAGAAATAATGGCGAAATGGCGACGTCTGCTGAGACGCGTCCGCCGTTCGTTTAAAGTCTCGTCTATGTGTCGAGTCCATTCCGCGGGCATTCGTATATTGCGTTCCGTCTACGTCATGATATAATGACGTGAATTTATATTTATCAATTTGATCGTCGACTTCCATACACACCAGTTCTATATACCACCTTTCTAGCCCCCTTTTGAAACTCGCTCGGAAATCATTTTACAACAAAATTCAAAAACAAGTAAAATATTAATGTTAATGGCCAGCAACAGATTTCGCCGGTACTTATATATATATATTATGAAAAAATTTTTTTTTTTTAATTTTTTTTTTTTACAATATCTATAGAACATATCAATTATATGAATTGTCAAGCACATTTTGGAAGGTCGTGTGACGCTCCTTCCTCTTTAAAATCCAAATAACATAATATGCTCTTAAAACTCAATTTTTCATCATTCAAACTAACACTTTCAAATTTTTTTTCATAAATGTAACACGTCATTCACGTAAACATATTCTAGCTTGTTTTGAAATTCGCTCTAAAACCCTTCTACCACAAAATTCAAAAACAAGTAAAATATTAATGGAAATGGCCAACAACAGGGATGGTTGGCAGTTAAGTATGAACAAATTAACATTTTAAGATTTTTTTTGTCGATCCTTGGGTCCCGCACTGTAGGTACACCGAACTAGTGACAAACCGGAAAGGTATTTAAACGAAATAACACATAAGATGCACACTCTATACTTTAAATTTCAAACAGTAATATGGTGATTGGTGACGCATCATTTAATACTATTACAGTAGATAAATTAATACAATGTGTTCCGGGTTGAAGTGACCAGCTGAAGACATATGAAAGTATATCAAAAATGATGAAGAATTATCCTTTTAAGATTGGACCTAACTTTTTATTTTTTAAGCCATGGGCAATTAACTTTTTTTTTATCAAAACCACATACGTATCACGCATTTTATTATGTATTTTCAAAACTTTTCAATATTTTGATGTAATTTTTTTTTATTTAAATTATCCTATCAACCAACATATGCAATTCAACTAGAAAATATGTGCTGATTATTTTTATTAAATTAAAAAATTGGCATTTTTTAAAGGAAATTGTGTAGTTTTCCAAATAATTTATTACTTAGTAGGGGTTTTTTGTATTATTCTACTGAATAATACCTAGAATACCTTGAAAGTTTGGTTTCCATAATATCTTCCTGTTATTCGTCACAATCTTAGTTTTTTTAGAATTGAGTATCGTACGTTATAATTATTGGTCGTCAATTGTTTAATTTTATACTAATCGGTAAACTTAAGTTGTCATAATACAAAAAACTAAAAACTCATAATAATCATAATAATTTATTTAATAATAAACTATTTGGAATAATGCACAATTTCGTTTTAAATTTCTGATTTAATTGCGTATGTTGGTTGATAGAACAATTAAATAGCTTAAAAAATAAAAAGGTGGGTAAGTGGATGTCGCTCTGCTGTACAGTAGATTACAAGTGGGTCACTGTAATGAATGGTGTTAAATTTGAATTCAATGATATAATATCATTGTATAAGAAAAACGATTCTGGGCGAAAACAGTCAGTCAGCCTATGATATCACAAAGTATATTTGATGATATTATTTTGAATAAAGTAATTTATAAATAACTTATTTACGTGGAACCTTGTTTTAAATGTCCAATCCTTAGCTATAAAAGTTGAACATTTTATACATTTTTAAATACAAAATAATTATTAAATTTTAAATTTGATACATTTTGTCAAAATTTAAACTTTAAATCCTTATAAAAAAAAAAATGTGCCTAGGTATTTTTAATATTTTTCAACTGCTATTGTAAAATTATATCAGGAGCCTTGCATTAAATTTTCACGTTTTTTACCCAAAAAATAAAATGTTATTAATAATTATAGAAAAAAAACAAAAAAAATTGAAAACGGATAATGTTCATAAACAGCTCAAAAAAGTCAAAATATTTTCAAAATGTTGTGGTGCATAGTAAATGAAAATATAAACATTCAGTAAAATTTTCATGTATCTACAGTTATTAGTTTTTGAATAACAATAAAATAACAAAACCGCTACATGAGAAAACGGGTGAATATTCAATATTGTGAAAATATGAACTTCAAACGCTCGTAAAAATTTAATTTGACTTTCTTATTGACATGATAAAAAGAAATTTCATTGCTGCTCATAACCTAAAAAATAAAAAAGTTAGACCCAATCTTTAAAGGGTATTTCTTCATCATTTTTGGTATACTTGTATATGACGTCGGCCGGTCACATCACCCCGGTACACATTGTATAATAGCGGAGCTGTGCTGACGTTTATTTGATAATTCCCTAGGAAGAACAACAGACCACCGCTGATGTACGTCCGACCTGCTGCAGGAAAAAGGGATTATATCAATAGGTAGATAACTAATTAGTGACAGGGAAAAAAAGATTTGACAACATTTGATTGACAAAATAAAACGTAGGTACAAATTTCAAATATCAGACTTACAATATTATAATATGTACCTATCTGGTCCTCGGTGTTCCTAAATATTAAATAAGTGAAATCACACTCCGTGTAAACATATTATTCATATAGGTGCCTTGTGCCTATCTATATTATACTAATAACAATATAATACAATAATAACATTTATTTCGGTACAGCTACACAACAACAGTAACAAATCGTGGAAAAAATTAACATCGCGGTTGTTGACGATGATCATATTTTGTATTATTTGTATACAGGCAGTGTCGAGGAAATATGGAACGGAACAAAATATAATGCCACATAAAACTTAATATTAGTAGAGGGGAGGTATATTTATTATTTTTATTATATATCGATAGTTTAAAATCGAAATGTCGATTAAATACGGTAGCGTCCTATTTATTTCACAAGAAATCAACACTAAAATTTATAAAAATAAAAAAAAATCGTAACCAATACATAACTATATATGTCATGTTATATGGATTTTTAGAGTAAGTATAATACTATACCTGCATGATTGCACCTCGCAGACTTGTAATGGTAAATGTTCTTTGACATGATGTGCAGATCAGTAACATAATATACAGTCACGCGTATTACTCGTTTCATCGTCGAATTTGGATAATTTATACTTATTATAGTATAATATTATTACGATTTCAGCGTATAACGATTGGGGGCATTCATTACCTTTTTTTTTCGATATTTCTGTAAGTAAAAGGCTTTTTGTAATTCATGTTTTACTTTTTTCTAATTTCAAGGATTTCCGTGCGAGTTTCCAAATTATGCTATTTTGTTTACGGTATCGTTGAGTAACAATTTTGCAATCAAAACATTTCAAAAATGTTGGTCTTCACAAGGAAAGTGATTGAAAATAGTTTATAAAACGATGTTTATGTTACTTAGTTTTTTTAGATAAACAAGCTTGTTCTGATGCCTCAAAATGGGATTATTTATTTAAATGGCGATCTATACGTTAGGTGTAATGTAAATTTTTCGAACTTATGTGCTGGCGAGACCGTATATTTTTTCATATTTTGACAAAACTATAGCAATTGATATAACTTTTTTTGGACCCCAAGTATATTATTAAAATTGTGTCGTGATTAATTTATCAAATTTATACTTTATATATAAATACTTACATTTAATGTCTAATAAGTAATAAGAAATAACATTATTCTGTTTATTACGTTATTATTTTATTATGGTAACGGCATTATACACATTTTTTAACGACTAAAACATTGTATAATATTATGCCGACAATACAATCTTACAGATTATGAATTGAAACTACAAGTTTATGTAACTTAAAGCAATCAAAAACAAAATATATATATATTTTAAATAATTCGCATTTAATTAGGTCTTTCGCCTACTATTTATGCCCGGGTGAAAGAAATATGAATATTGATACCTACTATAATACTTAATTACTTACTTATATTACATTTATATACCGACATTTTACCATGTACATAAGTTACAATAATAATTTAGATTCTGTTAAAATAATATAAAAAAAATAAATAATAAATAATAAATTTGTTTTGCAGTATTAATAATAATCAGCACTTTGAATTTAATGGTTTTTCATGATCAATTCACAATTGTATTCAGAAATCATAATCGTTAGAATTATTATATAATATATACTTAACAAATCGAATGAAAATAAAAAAACATAATATCTAGTTTTAATGTGAAATTTAAAATAAACAAATTAGCTCACGATGTTGTTTATTTTTTTCCATATTTCATTAAGATAAAATTGTTTGTATTTTTGGATAATTTTTTTTTTTTCATAACTATATAAAAATGACTGATCGGAAATTTGCGTCATGATAACCGTAAGAATTTTAGTATAATTTTAATAAAAAAAACCACACTTCTTGTCACCATAATTCCATATAATACGATACCTAGGTATTTACCAAGTTATAAACTATAGTTACCTATAGTATGAAGTTTAATTTTTTTCTGAAGAATGTGATGAATATTTTTTAGAATTGTATAAAAGCTTCTGAATAAAATTAATTTTTCATTTAATTAAGTTGATGGGCATTTGTCGATGTACAATATACATATGTATAATATACCAGTTTATAACTATATTTGGAAAAAATACTGAATAATTTTTATAATCAATTAGGTTAATTTGATTCAATATTTTGAGAATGTTCTTTTTTCTTCTAAACTCAATAAAATGTCATTACAACTAACACCTTTCTATATGGGTAGGTGCTTTGTGCATTAATATTGTTTGACGAATATTATTTTGTTAATTTGCATACATTCGGTAAAACGTTTTAAAGTAACAGAATGTAAAATGTTTAAATGATTCGTCGTCATGTAATAGGATCGGATCGCATCATTAGTAAATCGTTAAATCAACACGAGTCTATGAACGCATACAATTTGAAAAAAAAAGCATTTACTTCGTATATTATCCTTCAGTGATGCCTCATAATATGAATTAATTATTACGAATTAATTGCTCTAATGAGTATATTTCCAAGCGTACATAGCAACAGCGTTTCAAACATAATTTCTATACGTTGCCATTATTTATATTTTAAAGTAAACACGCGTATTGCATTACATAAATAATAATAAATAATATGAACATCATATATTTCCTCCTAAAATTGTTTTCATGCTCTCGATCTATTTTACTTCCGTATGTTTTGTAACATTCCACTATACGTCTAGGAAGTAGACGCACGCATGTATACCGACGAATCATTAGTTTCTACGAAATTGAAAAATTGTAACTCATTTATTTTAAAACATTTATTTTTTTTTTAAATGTATAATATATTGTACATGATATATTTTATAACAATATATCATTGCCTATACCTATACCTATAGGTACCTATCTATGCGTACGTTTTCATTCTTGTTCAAATAAAATTGCATTTATCATTACAATACGTGAGATATATTACTATTTAAATGAACGCACATTGGTTTCTACGAATTTGTGAATTGTAACTTTTCTATTTTAAAACATTTTTTTCCTGTGTATATTGTATTTTTTTTTTATAAGGAATACATTTTTGTACATTGTTTATATTATATTTTATAACATGTCAGGACCTATACTCGTTTTCATTTTGTAAAAATTGAATATTAAACATAGGTAGGTACGTGAGATAATATTATGTTGAACTGTTGTCCACATCAAACATAATATTATACGTGCGCAGTCGTATGCTATTAATGTGATGCTAATAGGAATATACGTTTTGTATCTAATTACACACTCAGCGACAAGCTCCTTCATCCGATATTAAAATGCATTTTCTAAAAAATACGAAACGTTCAGACTGCAAATGTCGATTTCCACTGTTTATCGTATCATGAGGTTAGAGTAACTTTCATTTTTATCTTGCTATAGAGGTAGTACGAGATGAAACGTATTATAACCAGTGGGCTGAATAATATAATATATGTATATGTTTTGTAAAACACTATATTGACCTTGATCAAGTCGTGTGCCATGTCTTACAAGTTTATATATTGAAATTTAAAACGGTGTTTTTGAATACTTAATAGCTATATTACTTTCAATTTTATCTATTTTACCTGTTAAACAGGTTTAAACAATTATTGTGGGACCTATAGTAATATTGTAATGAAAAGTATATCGGCAGAAAAATGAGGTTATATAAATAACAATAATTGTTTACAAAGAAATTTGTGCACAATGTATTTAATTTAGTTGTGTTCAAAAGTTGAATTTTTTTTTAAAATATCCAACTTGGTACACATCATGTAAGACATTTGAACGAGCAACTTCTGAGATATTAAAATGTAAGTATTTAGCTACATACCAGGGATAAAAGACCTTAAAAATGATTTTGAAAAAAACATAAAATAGATGTAAAATTAAACTATTATTTACTATACTCTGACAATTTTTATTATTTGCTATAATTTTTCTGATTATCATCCAAACATATTATACTTATGACTTATTACTTTAAAACTATACTCTTTAAAAATTTGATTTAGATGCATAAAAATGTTTAAATATGTCATCTGACAAATAATTTATCCATAGGAAAAAAGGCCATAACCCATTGTAACACAATCAGTTGATATCGCCACAGGAAAATCTTTAAATTTCCTTATAATATATTTAAAAAAATATATAACAAAGGTTTCGAATAATCTTGAAATCCCGTAAACTGGAATTTGAATAAATTCATTATCAAAGAACAACTTATAGGTCTGAGCATACTTTAGTGCAGTATTAATACCCTCTATTATAGTGATACGGAAGTGAGTCAAAACCCAGGATGTTAAACTAACAACACCACGTGCGTGACTTGTATATTATTTTAGTATATTCCGATTTGTGTACAGCAATATAATAATATTATGTATTGTGATTCATCAAATATTGAAGAAATAATCCCAGAAATACGCTGGTCCTTGCAAAAGTAAAAAGCATAAACTTTATGTAGGTAGTGAAACGATACTACGATACAATAATATCCGGCAAGGACCGGTCGAATCGGCAATCCGTCTAGAAAACAGTTCCGATGGGTCTAAAAATAACTACGTCTACCATTCCGTTTATGTATTATTTGATTATTGAGTTTTCATGTTCAAGGCGATCCATAAAACGTAAGACAATCGCATGAAAATATTTCTTTAACATAATATTACTTTTAAATTGTTACAAACAATGTTTTTTTTTGAAAAATGTTTTTACTCTTTTGAATGACAACGTCCATTTTTAATTTCATGATCTGAAGCAGAATATTATTTGTAGTATTTCTATTTGTAAAACTCAAATTTTTGGTCAAGCATTTTATTAGCTTTAACTTATGAGCTAAGTAGTGGCAGTAGTGAGCTCCACATTTTTCAAGGTAAGTTATACCACATCACTCCGCTCATCTAAACTTATAATACCTATTTACGAATTCGATTTTTATGTATCGAAGCAACCAAAAGAATATTCTGCATCGGAAATTAAGGAATTTAATTGTGCGCCGTCGTCATTAAAAAAACAATATATTAAACGATTGAAAAATAGTAAAAATATTTTTTTTAGAAAAATTTGGTTTTTTAACGCTTTAAAATTACGTGAAAAAATATATTTACAAAAACGTAAATGGTTTTTTTAAAAAAAAAAATAGGTAATGAATGCCGTACAGTAGACGGACCGACCAGTGTCGGTAGGTCGTAGGAACCTATCTCAGCTATTACCGTTATTGTGTTCACTACACACTTGCACGAGACGACGGCAAAACACTTCCAAAATTGCAGTGTCGGCTTGGGTCTACTCTTCCGTAACACTAAATGCAATATAATGGTTTTAGATACGTCATAATAATAATATATGTGGATAATGTGCGTAGCATATTTTGTACGGCCGTTAGAAGAGGCGCTCGCAGGCACAAGACACGAGGAGAATGTAACCACATTTCATGACTCACATGGTCGCATCGATTATTATAATTCACAATAAACGTTTGTATCGCATTCATCTGGCGCAGACAAAAAATTGTGATATCCTGGCACCCGGATCGTATTATGCTACAGGTGAGTGATTTACCAAGCTACACGCTCGTAACGATGTTCAGTATAAGGTTTATAAATGTTTATTAAAATACAATTTGATGAGTATTAAATGGTTGGTGAAATGTTTAATGTTGTTCTCTTCAGTTTTAATTAATGTTCTATTCAAGGTTTATATGTTTATGGGGATATATTATCGTGAGTGCGAGTGGGTGAAATCCAATCGGACGCTGAACGTGCGTCGGACATTCGGGTCTGTGTATGTACGAGGTGTCATCTGACGTCGTGTCACATGCATAATTGATAACGTGGTTCAGCCATCGACCAACATCGTGGATAGCGGGCATAATCGAACGGGCAGACAGACGTTTGCGCAAGGTTGCGGTCGCATTATTAGACATCATTAATGAAATTCATAAAAAATTATAGTAAATCATTGTAGTATTATAATTTTTACCTATTATTATTAACAACGGTCAATGATATGATGTTTTCAAAATTAGCATGTAGATTCATAGAGTCCAAGTCCACTGTGTCATTGAGCGAAATGATCCAAGTCCAAAATATTTCGTTTAAATCGTAAAACGAACAATCCACAGGTAGGCTACAATTAAAAGAAAAAATATTCATCTTATTGAGAATATTATAGTCTGTATAATTTAAAACAAACCTCGTTAGTATATAACCATTAAATTGAATCCACACCTGCCATTTGAGTAAAATAAAAATAGTTGAAAAACGGTTTTTCGGCTCTCCTGAAAAGTTACAATAATGATTAATGGACTTGGACTCTTTAGCCTCTTAGGTACAGATGATACCTGGTAAATGTATATTATACTGTTTGCATTACCATAAGCAAAACTCACGAGTAACGCACTAACGCCACGCGGGATGGCTAAAAATGAAAATATAATATGATTATTTGCTTCCATACATATGCAGAGCGAATTGCGCCCAAAATGAGTTAATGAATCATAATTTTTTATTCAGTTTATTCGGTTATTCAGCTAGAAATTATGTAATTGAAAAATAAGCCAATGAATATAAAATGGTATACATGTCATTAATAATTTTATTATATGAATACAAAACAAATACATAGTTATTATAGTTAAAATACAAGGTGGAAAAATAGTAACAATACAAAACAATTATACATAGTTATTGGTTATAATACAAGGTGCAGAACAGTTACAATACAGAACAAATTCATATATTATTTATGGAAATATGAGGTATCCTCCCAGATGACCACCGCGCTCTTCTACCGAAATGCGACGATAATAGAAAAAATTCGTAATGCGGCGCAACAATTTTATACAAGAACGGCCGTAGAGGAGTACGGAGAATATCAGAAATCGGCGTATAAAAACACAATACAGACTTACGCAGACATATTAATTCGAAATATATTTCTTCTAACGTTATCCCAAGACAGTATTCGGGTAATACATGGGTTATTCCCCGCGAATAGCGAATAAACGCTAACGTCCGTCTGCGCGGGACCGGACGAAGCGTTTATTCGTTCCGCTCGTTCGGACGAACTCGAAGTCGGCGAGCGAACAAGCGGACGACGGACCGCTTCATCCGTTTCCACGTGGACGTGCGTGTTCCGCGTTTGTTCGCGTCCGTTTGCGTCGACTGATTCAGCGCCAACACGACGACGTCCTCCGCGCTTTGAATGATTATTTCTCCGTCACTCGAGACCGTTTCTTCGGTTTGCGTCGGTTGATCGCGGCGGACGGTGGTGGCCTCCGCCCGTACGACATCGACGCGACGTGCCGACGGTACGTTCGGCGTCGACCTCCATTGCCGCCTAATCGTCAGCCCGGCGAAACCATCAACTCTACGTCCCGACTTGGCAAAGTCTGCCGACCAGTTTCTCAAGTCGGCGAAGACTTCATGCATTACCAGTTGCTCCGAGGACGGCGGGCGAACTTCGGCTTCCGACATAATATCATCACTACTCTTTACTGCGGCAATAGTTGACATGGCTCGTAACCGTTTGTTATACAACAAGTTTTTTATTATAGGATATAATATTCTTCGATTGTTTAACAGTAATGCGTACAATATATTAAATTCTTGCGCGGAAACTTTTGTGATGTAAATAATAATGGTTCAAACACTATATTATTATACTACCATAACAACGCACTGTTCGGTTAGGATCGACTATATATAAAAGAAAAAAGAGATTATATATTGTATAATATATCAAATTTCATCAAAATTTCAAAGACTTATGAAATGGTAATGTGAGTCTTACCAAACTTTTTTTTATAATTTATTGGTATGAATATTGTGAAAATATTAAAATAATAGAAAATATAGAAAATTAATCGCCCACATATTTCAGTATTTGATCCGCCTAATTTGATCAAGTCAATCCGTAACAACTAACATAATAATATATAATATTATATAAACGTAATTTTAAAATTAACGTCCAATACCTGTTACTACATTATAATATAACGTCTTATTTGTTTCTATAATACGACATCGTTATATCTATGTTATGACTCCAAAAAGTAATCTTTGATTAGTACTACAAGTACCTACTACCTATATAATAGTAGTGTACACCACCATAACTGACGCTCATATTTACTCTGTAGGGTGTTTCCGAAAATACAAGCTTATTTGACTATACCTACCCTGCTGAGTGCTGGTAGTTGCAGGTATGTCAGTCCGTAAGCGTTTCAAAAGGTTTAAAATCTGATATTTTACCACCTTGTGCCCAGTTTACTATTTTAAATTACTATAAGAATTAACGAATATCGATATGGATAAGTTATTCGAAATATAATTCAATACCACTGTAAGGTGATTCATTAAAGCAACGAATATAATCGGTATTTTAAAAATTCACTTTTTAATCGTTTGAATAAAATGCCTCCCACATATTTAGCAACCTATAAATTATAGGTTATTCATAAATACTTCGTAAAATTAATTTTTATTATAAATGTATTTATTTACACACTTTCAATTTTTTTAATAAGCTATTCCGATTAGTTTCCGAGAAAGCTTAATACAAAATTAAAAAAAGTGGCTAAGTGGATGTCACTCTGCTGTACAGTAGGTTACAAGCGGGTCACTGTAATGGATGGTGTTAAATTTGAATTCAATGATATAATAATTCGTCTATACAGTCCAAGACTGCAACAACTCAAAAAACAATTTTTTTCAGGATAGCGATTTGAAAAATCAATGAATGTTTGGTCAACTATAAAATATTAAATAAATTAGCTAGGAATACAATTGTTGGTACACACATAGGACTTTAATTAATGTTTCTATTGTTACTAATCTTATATAAACATATGAATTATTTTAATAAGATATGTGTTCAAGATATAATATCCACTGGCTCAGTTATCTCGCGCCCGGAACTTGTGACCTTTGCCCACGATAAGTCCGTGGGGGTCCACCAGCGTTCCCCCTTCTCTTGCCGGTGTGTGACGGTCGGCTCTTATCCACCGACAAACAATATTGAATATGACAGTGCGTTGTGGGTCTATTGTGACCATAATACGAGACGTTGTCGCCGTTGCTCTTCATGTAGCAACAGTGCTAATAAGCACGTGTCTTCTACCGTTCTCTCTGTGGGTGTTTTTCTTTGCACCGTTCAGCCAGTCGACTTGGCCTTTGCCGTCGACCGTTTTTACGCGTCCGTCCATTGCCGAGACTCGTGTGTTCCTTCAACGACGTCAGTGACAAATGACAAAATCGCTTTACTGCAGTGTGCGTTCGTACGAATAGCATTTCGCGACGAGTCGGTCGTAAGTGTGCCATTATTGGATATTCTGCATTCAAATATTATTAAATCGTGTGACATCGCCTTTGGTGCTACCACTGAGGAGATTCAGACTTGGGTATATCCGCACACCGGTGGTCAGTAATCAGCCGCAGTTACGAATCGGCGTCTATAATTATTATCATATTGTCGGAGGTCAGTGACCTGTCGGCTGACACCAGCTTTCAACGGTGTTTCATTATTGTCAACTGCTGGAGTTGTCACACTGGTCCCTGCTTCAACCGTAACGTTATCACTTCTCAATTATCATTATAATTATTATCATCGGATTATCGCCGTGATAAAGCGTGATATCACCGTGTTATTTATTATTTATTATTTTGCATCATTATTATGTACTTGTAATATTTTATTGGGCGCCCGCTTTATTTACTATTTTATACTATTGTACGGTAGTATTTGCACCTAGTCTTTGTTCGTTTATTTATATTATATTTATTGTCGCACGACGGTGCTTTAACCTACATACTTGTGTTATTAATTTCGTCCAGTTCCTTGTATGAAAGTTACCAGATCTCTTGGGTAAACATTATTTTATAACCATCCTAGGCCAACCGCCTTATTGTAGGAGCCTGGTGGTACAATATGATCATATGTTGCAGTTTTGAATTGAAATTTTTTTTTAATAAGGCAGTATGTTAAAATGTTGCACTATTGAATTGAAATTTAATACTCATGTTATTAGTTGTAACATTTATTGCAAAGAAAATAAACCAAACAAAACTTTTATTTAATAAAAACAACTTAAAAAACTTCTGTAAGTACATACTTGTTACTTACAAATTAGTAACAAAATGAAATAAACTAAAAAAAAAATAATATTTTTTCTTTTTAACAAATTAAAATAAAACTTTTGATAACTTGTCATTACCACTAATACTATTTAGGTCATAGGAGATCTAATTTTACATTATTGCAATATTATAAAAATATCTTAAAATTAAGTTATATCTAAGTGTAAGTATGATTAATTTATTAAAATTATTTTAGTAAATATTTTTTCAGAAACTTAAACTAGGTATTTAGGTTTCACTATCAGTATCAACAATTTTTTTTGAACCTTTTGAATCCACTTCTAATTGTTGATTAAATGCCCAATGGTTTTTAGGAATCGCATGTGAATTACATAATGCTAATAAGTCTTTTTTTTTCTCTGGAGTAATTTTTGTTGCATTTTGCAATGCACACAATTTCAAGTCATTACAATTTAATGGTTTTCTGGTGTCGATAATATTAAAATTTATATCAGAATAGCTCGTTTTATATTCAATCAAAAATGGATTATCACGTTCGACTCTAATCATTTTTATTGAATTCCATAAAACATTTTCGCCATCAAGATTTTTTTTAAATATCCAGCCGTACCAGAAGTACGGGAGCCACGTGAGTTCGCGCGGGTGACCCAGTCACTGCCGTCGCCCCGGGAACAGTAAAAGAACACTGCGGACGTCGGCGTGACCATAGCCATGGCTGCCTCGGAGAAGAGCAACAGCGGTTTTCTCCAGCCCAGCCTGTCCACCAGCGCGACGGCCACAAAGTTTACTACGGCCGTAGTGATGGCAAACAGCATGACCCACTCGTGTTTGTTCAACAGTGACCCATTACCTGGCAGTATGAGCGCTGAGTAGGCTAATATGCAGATGGCCGGCGCGTATATCCTTCCGGCTGGCGAACAGCTCCTGGAACGTGGAACGGTTCTCCATCTCCTTGCGCACGTTTACCTCCATCAGCTCCAGGGCTGCCTGTGGCCGACGGCCGCGCTTCAGAAAAACAGAACTGGAACGACGGCGGACACGACGTTCAGCGTGCGGTACGACACCAACGGACCGATAATCGCCTCCATCAGCGAGGCCAAAGCGCAACCGAAGGCATAACACGCTTCCCAATGCTCCGCGTACGGCGGGCGACGCTATCCCGCCCAGGTGCATGGGCACCACCGTGTACAGCGCCCACGAGACGAATGAACAGCGGCCGTAGAACCCACGCGGTACTGCAGGGCTACCGGGTCCATCCGGTCCATCAGTTGGCCGGCCAGAAGTGGACTGATCACGTACCCCAGGTCCGTCGTGGCCACGATCCACGACAGCTCGTCCGGGGTCGCGTTGAAGTCCGTCTCGTGCTCGACGAACCCTCTCCGGACATGGTCGCTGCGGGAACGGTCACAACATGGTCATCATTATCAAAATATAATCTATTTCAATAAAAGGAAGTGTGTGTGTGTGTGTGTGTGTGTGTGTGTGTGTGTGTGTGTGTGTGTGTGTGTGTGTGAGTGTGTGACGTGCTCGGATCGTATACGAACGCGTGAGAAAATCAAAAATCAAACGAATCATTGTTACGAACGAGATTTATATGTATTATTATTCTTTACGATAATATTACTATTATTTTATTATATTATAAAAGCTCTTATGCGGGAAAACAACTGTAAACAATTTATTTTTCTTCGAAACACGCGTCAATTCGTGTCAAAACCACAAATTATAAAAAATATTTATGAATAATTTTTTTTTTAGGTGTACTACAGATATATGTAAACTATTTATGTTTATTTTGGTTCAGTTAGTAATAGCCAATAGGTAATATTATGATACCATAGTAAATAAGTAATAAGATATAATTAAATTTCTATAAAACTAAACAAAATATTGTATTATAGTTTTTAATTTTAATTAATTAATTATTTATTAAATTATTTAAATTTAACATACCATTCCCATTTTTTAATATTGAAATCAGTTCAACATTCCTTCCCCTGTAAATAAAAAAATACATAGAATACACGGAAAGAGCCAGCCCTGTTTCTCACCAGTTTCCTAGGTACAAAATATTTAGTACGCTGTACGCACGAGTCAAGTTTTAAAATTCGCACGGAACATCCTCCCACTCAAAATCAAAATAACTTGGAGGAGTACAGACACTCACCTTTTTATTTCTATCACAGTAAAAATTATATTTTTAAAATTCCTGTTTCGCGAATATTCATCTTAACACTGTCGTAAATTTCCAATCCTAGTTTTGAAATTCACTCGAGATTCCTTCCCCTGAAAATCTAAAATACTCAAAATAAATAGAAAGGTCAAGGAACAGGAGACAGGAGTAAAAATAACATAATAATTGAAATTAATGTAGTACTTTTTTTTTTTAATATTATTCAATATTTAGCACACCGTACGCATTTGCAATATAAGTGTTTAAATTCACATAATACGCACCTTCCCCCTCAAAACCAAAATTACACGGATAGGCTAGAAACACTTCTCTCCGTCCATTTCGTAGATTGTTTTATTCTTTCAATTTATGTTTATTTTTCAGGTTATTTTTTCATCAGAGAAGACTTATTGCTTATTTTACATTTTACCATATTTTGTAATTGGTACAATTAAAAACAAATTATATAATAATATTACTAAAATTTCATTATGTTATATAGTTTCTCATCAATGTATTTGTATTGCCTAGGGACTAGGGTGTGATACTCACATTGATTCTAACAATCATCGTAAAATATTCTCAGTGTCCGTAATACCAAATATTGGTAAAACTACGTCTGCTCTTAGCCGAATGTAGGTTATTCGTATTAATTAGCAATTTATATTACCGTTATAACGTTATCAACTGATATTATAATATATTCTTAAAAAAAATTAATTTATAAAATACTGGTTAGTGGTTACTGGTTGTTTTAATTGAGCATTTTGATTTTTTTATGTTTGTATTATTAATAATATTTTAGTGATGTAATGATGCTATTTCTAGTTTTTTTAGACTATATAACATTGTGTGGACCCGATTATTATATAGATTACAGTGTATGTTTATGCTTGATCGTTAAACTACAAATACGACCACAAAGTTCACATTAATAGGCGTCACGAATTTGGCACACCCACATTAGTTTGAATAACAAAATGCATGCCTTAAGTTAGAAAAACGTCAGCAGTTGTTAGCAGATTATCTATTTGTAAGCTTCTGCTATAATTAAAATTCTTTTTTTAGGTTTCGAGTGAAAACCTTGGACTTACAGTTTATTTCCCGTCAAAAAATTTTAAAAGCCCAGACAACCGTCGAAAAACTTAAAATAATGTCATTTAGTGTGGTTTTAATCGAATGGATAAACAAGCCAACTGGATGAATGTGGACAATTATGTATCTTCGACTTGAATTATTGAGTTACGATTCGGCGAACAGTTATGGTGATAGTACCTATATAATAGGTATTAACCTATTATTGCATTGATTTTTTTTTTAAAATACGTCAAAATGTTTGAGAAGTTACAATAGTTTCAAATGTATACATAATACAACAATATAAATACAAAACGTAGGTGGGTATATATTGTGGTGAATTCCAATGATAACCTTCTAAAATATAATATTATGTTTGGTTACCACACTATTATACGCATCATGTTGAGCTTTTTAGAGTCCTATAGAAACTGTTGTTTGAAAAATGTAAAATTATGCAGCCAAGACCTCGACGTATCAAACATCAGTAATTACGATGCATAGACCTGCACCAGGCACCTGCTTTCAGAGTCTTGGCCAACAACACTTTACAAAATATGCACAACTGTCTTGTCCAATCATTCAATCAATTGTTGACAAAATAGACAATTTTTTTAGAAAAACTTACGATAATATAATCAATTTATTCGTCAATCCGCTCAAAAAATTAAAAACAAACATAATATTATACAATATAGTTTTTAATTTTTTATCGGTTACTTGCATATCACATAATATTATCAGATTCTATTACCATTGTAATTTTTTATACAAAATAACTTTGTGCCTTAGGTATTTCATGGTACATAATAATTATTAATATGTTATAATATGTCTATATTTTTTAGTAAATTTCACGAGCACTGCATATTTTTAAGTTCCTCCATAGATTTTTCACGCCAATTAAGGCATGGCTTGTGGTAACAAAAAAATAATTTTTTTAATTATAACCAACTTTTAAACTGAAATATATTATGATGCCGATAATTTGTATACTAATTACTAAGCATAATATTATAGTCCGTATAAAATATAAACATTGTTTTACAAAACTATAAAAACTTTTTATATACAAACAATTTAAAAAATATATAAAATGTTGATAGATTAATATTAATTGCATGGCATCTTCATGGCATATCATACTAATTATCGTGAAAGCACTATCCTTAGTAATTAGTATACACAAAGATACTATGTAAATTGAATATATCAAAAATCATCTACTTAACAACTTACAGGAAATGAGTGACTCTCATTTGAAAAAAAAAAATGGTAACTCCTCAAATAGTGTAAAAAATCTAAAAATTTGAATATAACTTAAAAATTCCAAAAATTTGAATTTGAATTGGGGGTTGAACATATGTTTGAAGAATCGCCCTGTATACATTCTCGTCGCTGTGACAATTCATATACTGATATAATACATAACACGCAATCTACATATATATGTACCTACATAATATTATTATAATTCATAAGTACCTGCACTATAATAATTATTATTATATACTTTCACGGGTCGGTATAATAGTTTCACATCGATATGAGAATAATAAATATTTTAAAATATTAATTGATGTGAACGACTACGAACCTGATTGACGGATGCGTTTGTTGTGTGGTGTTATAGTGTAATGTACAGTAAACGAACAATACTTTTTAGACGTTCTATTTAATCATCATCATCGTTATTATTCGCAACAGGTCGTTTTGATTTTTGTACATTAACGCGCTCCAGGCACGTAACCTATACGGTCGTATTATACCGTTGTCGATATAACAATATTATTATTGTTTGTTATTGTATGAATATCGGCGTATCAATAATGGTAATGTTAATAACGGTTATGCGTCTATTCTCGCGTATGTATATATATATATATATAATATAACAGCGCGATGATCGACTATATTTTAAAATTTCTGTTTTCTAATGTTATTCCGTTTGGCGATTTTGTCGTCCGCCGCCGGTAGATACGTGTGGATAGGTAGAATATAATACCTACGTCGTATACAAACGACAAACACGACGCGTGTGTCGATTACAAAACTATTCGGACGTAGTTTTACCCGCGGTGCAATCCCAAGTAGGAAAAAAAAGTGCAAGATATACGTTTCCGGTGTTAGGTAACGCGCGAAATATCATTTATTTCTCGAAGCCAAACGGATCAGAAAACAGCTCATATATAATATTATCATCATTATGCGTTACGGCGACACGGGTACATCGTTTCTTTGACAAATAAAACATTATATCATTATGTTATTATTATTATTATCAAATGATAATTTAATTATTATGGCTACCTATCCATACATCTACGAACAGTACGAACGTTATCCGCACATGCATTGTATTGCGTATAATAGGTATACGTTTATTATAAATTTCGTTTAATTGAAAAAAAAAATCCTTCGAAACAATCGGTACCGTTCACAGTCACCGGTGATGGTTCACAGTAAGCGATGCGTACCCGGGTCGTCCATCATCATCACAATATCGAACCTAGTAATCACTATAACGAACTATAGCGTTTCCAAAATAATATTATTATTATTATTATTGTTTACCGAAATACAGACAGTTATTATATTCCCCCTTTGACGACGAAGCGACGACGGCGATGATGACGATGATGACAATAATAATTATAATAATAACAACATTAAAGATTCATTCGCGAACCGGATGACGTTTTTACACAATCAATGGACTACCACGACAATGCTGCATAATAATATTTATATATTATTATTATTATTATATTATATTGTGTTCGTAGTAATTATTACCTACCTATTATAATTTATAATAAACTATATGTGTGCGGCGATGCGGTCGCATTGACATCATCACACGGCCGCATACAGGACGTGAACGCGTCAGCCCAGTCATATAACAAAATAAATTATTTTATATTATTTTAACTCGTGTTATTTTATTGTATGTCAACGAATCACTCAGTAAATAATTATTTTTAAATTACGACACTCCGTCTGTAGGTATCGACCGCGAACCATGCGAGGTATGTGCGTGATGGGGGGGGGGGGGGGGGGTTGTACTTAACTATATTTTTTGTTGTTGCATTGTGCGTTGGTGCAACGATGTGCATCATCCAGATGATTTTATCTTTTCAGTTATCTGTTTAAACAAAACACTTATCTGAGATCAATTATCTATATATTTTTTTGTGGCATAAGGTTTTTAATTTAATTTCATGTCCATTTATTTTTGGTGCGGAGGGGTAATTGCATTCGATACGCACGTTTCGTGCAATTTTTAAACTGTGTAAAAATGATCCGTTTTTAAATATATACCTAGTTAACATGTCTTTGTTTTCTATATTTTATCTATAAGTGTAAACGATTTGAGTGTTATCTATTATCTTATCTAGGTAAGATAATAATATTAGGAAATAAAAATAATAATGCACAAAACCGCTAAAAAATTTCGAATAATTATAATATATTTTTACTGTCGTAAGTGTACACAAGTGGCAGAAATAAATACCTACTATGGGTAAATCTATTACCTGATATGTACCTACCTATAATATTATATACCGAAGTCGCTTCGTGTTAGCCGCTAAAGCACATAATTATAGGTAGGACGTCACGAGTTTGTATTATAAATCTATTTGTTTAGAATTTCCTATCCATTAGGTTCAAGACGTTTTAGTCGATTTTTACACGTACATTGTTCCACAAATACATTTTCAGCCCGTAATTTATATGTGAAAAACGTTGTGGGTATACCCCGCGACTTGCAGTCGTAACTCAAACCGTTTCAGTACCTATACAATCTTGAACCGCTTTTGATATCGCATGGTTTCTAATTGTGTATTTTGTTGTAATTTATATTTATTACACATTCAGCGTTCTGAATAGCTTCGACCAGATCTATATCTCGTGTGTGTGAAACTTCACTTAAAGGCATATAATACGCTGAAATTGTCGGCTGACCCATACATTCCCAGTACCTATATATATAAAGCCCGGTTGGGTTGTACAGCGATGAGTTATACCCAAGTGAGGCAATAAATATAGTAGCAATTTAAAATGACATCGGTCGCCCAAGTCGTGTGGCATTTGAGATGATTTTTCTCGGTGCTTTCGTTTATATACGCACCGCGATGCCCGTAAAAAAATCCACTGGTTTATTGATACTTAAAAAGTTTACGCGTATGTCGATATATACGTCTCGGAAGTCGGTCCAAAGCGCGGTACCTGATGGCAGTCAAAGCAAAACGAAAATTCAGTTAGAAAGTTTAGCCGTAGTTGTTTTGTACGAATAAAAAGTTACCATGTTATATTATTATCCAGAGTCGTTTGTCGGATCGATAAAAAAAAATCGACGTCTGTAAAAAAAAATCCACTGGTTTATTGATACTTTCAAAGTTTACACGTAGGTCGATATATTATATATACGTCTCGGAAGTCGGTCCAAAGCGCGGTATCTGAAAGTCGAAGCAAAACGAACATTCACTTAGAAAGTTTAGCCGTATTTGTTTTGTACGAATAAAAAATTACCATGTTATATTATTATCCGGAGTCATTTGTCGGATCGATAAAAAAAATGGACGTCTGTAAAAGACGTCAGTTCGGCACCTTTCAATATTGATGATTTCGTTGTATATTTAAGCAATTTAATTAATACACCTGGATTTGCTCTGCTGCAGGTTCAACTTATATCAATCGAAACTTTTATTTAATCCATTCAACATAATATATATGTCGACGTATGTCGATATACGTCTCGGAAGTCGGTCCGAAGTGTGGTATCTGAAAGTCGAAACAAAACGAAGATTCGGTTTGAAAGTTTTACCGTCGCTATTTTTTTGTACGTATAAATAATTACCATGTTAAATTATTAGGAGCCGTTTGTCGGATCGATAAAAAAAAAATCAACTTCTGTAAAAGACATCTGTCCGGCCCCTTTCAATATTGATGATTTCGTTGTATATTTAAACAATTTAATTAATATACCTATATAGATTTACTCTGCTGCAGGTTCAACTTATTTCAATCGAAACTTTTACTTAATTCAATGTGACGCACCGGAAAGTATTCATTAACATTTAAACAACATAAAATGTAATACGAGCGACGAAAAGTGACCATTTTTGTAATTAGTTATAGTATTATATATTATTTGTTTTGATAAATGCGAGTAACCCATTAACGATAGACACTTTTTTTTTAAATTTAATGGTATGTTCTGAGTTTAACTACATGTCACGAGAACAACTTCACTCTAATGGACTTTGGAGGTTACCCGATGGCAGATAATAATATTATGGTTATAAAAGAAATCTAAAATGGAATTCAATGGTCTTATAACCATGTGTGAAATCGTACTATAGGTGCGTATACGGAAAAAGTATAATGTGTACGTAAATTAAATGTGATATCTATTAAATTAATTTGTTTCCTTTTTAGATTCTTTAACCGAAGCGACTAAGCGAGGAATGTATTGATTTTACAATGATGTGGTTTATTTATTATATGCATGCACGACAACTATGTGTGACAGAAGGAGAGCTTCAAAAGTTTCATGTAAAGCGATTACTTATATATATTTATATTATAGAGTCTAAGAAATTTTACAATATTCTACTCGGTAATATTATTAACTATTGATGCTTTCAAATTGCTAACAATTATGTTATTATTTGCTAATTTAAAAGATCGTCAACGTGTTATATTACTCTAATCGATTAGAAAATAAAAAAATAAAAAAATTTAAGCTGGTAACAAAAAGAAAAATGCACTCAATTATTATTTGTCAATAATGTGAAACTATATTTCGTGTCACATAATAATATAATGAGTACCGCCTCATTGGATATGCATTTGACCGTCCGTGACCCGATATTGATCCGTATACACAATAATTATTGTAAACCTTAAATATGAGTGCACATATTGTGCAAACGCTTACAATACGTCAAAATAATATGTATTATGCTAATGACGATCTACGAAATCGATAATACTATATGTGGCTATATTTGTGTTGATGTATCTACGAGTTCGTAATAACTAATAATTAACTCTGAAATTAGTTACGTAGTTATAATTTATACATATATAGGACCACATTGGGGGCTCGTGGACTGTGTCCGACTTGTGTGTGATTTAACATATTATTTGGACGAGACAAATAGCACTCACGCGATACTATAAATTATTAATCGAGTGCTTATGTCTATATTATGTCTCTCTCTTGCAGTCTCCACGTCATGAATTTATTATTATTATTATCATTATCGTTGCGCATATATTAATCACTGATGTCAGTATATAAAGCATATGCCTATTAATGTTTGGGACTTTTTGAATGTAGATGTTTTTTTTTTATCCAATCAGTTTTAGAATATTGTAGGTGAGATAATATTATAATTTTATTTTTTGAAACGGTTAAATTATGTACCTAAATGTACAAAGTTTGACTTTTGAATTTTTCATCATATTTTACCAAAAAGGTTAACTATACTCATATTTAACGAATTTAATCACCCTTAAAAACTTTTGGTATTATATTATATAAGTGCATATTTCCATAAACATACTGTTTATCCCTCTATTATTTTAGAAAATTCATTTTTTGTCGATTTTTTTCATAATATTTGTATACTAATATACTTGAAACATTTTTAGTGCAATAAGTCCTGCTGAATCCTACAAATTATAATATTGTGCGCGCGCAAATTGACAATTATCGATAATTGTGTTCGTCTTAGTGCTAAATACTATCATCGCACTATCGCTTTCATCACATTTAACACTGTAATATTATTATGAATTAACGATGATGTTAGATGGTAATTATCAGACCGTGTACACGAGCTACTAACGTTGAAATGCCGTTTTAACGGTGGTCTAGCGCATTTACGGCAATATACCGCAATATTATAATTTACAATATTGTGTACAATACTTGGGCGCTTTGGCTTTGGCTTCAAACTACACTCAATATTTTTTGTGAGCTGCGAGTTTGTAACTTAAATAATATTAAAATCTGAATAAAAAAATAATACATACAGATACATTACAAATTATAAAAGTTTATTAAAATGTTAAATAAAATATAATAAAGACATTTAGTAGGTACTGCAGTATAAAAGTGCCCCATCAAACACAATATTTCTTTTAAAATTAGCTCCCAGTCCTGATCCCCCCACGACTATACAGTATACATGTATATAATTGACAAGCAGTTATTCGTTTTTATAGTCTCTTTACATGTGACTCAATAATCCAACTTTCATAAAGCTTTGTAAAATTTGACCAAATTTTAGTTTTCAGAATATGCTAGTTTATACGAGTTTATTATTCTGAGTTTAAAACGAGTGCAAATAAATGGTTATAAACTCTGATATTTTGTCTGAATTACTTTATTAATTTAACCATTATCGTTGGCACAATAAATCTTTCAATTATTATGTGGATACACGCATTAAGCATCATGTTCAAGAAGTATAACTTTTCATTTATAAAAACCAAGTAGTTTAACTAATTTAAATTTTTCTGTCTTACCACCTACATCTTAATACTGAGGACCAACATCTGTTGGTTCATTTTCTAAATTTTTTTTTTTATTTCTTGTCTTTTTTTTCATTTGCCTGCTCATAATCTTATATTTAAAGCTTCTTTCTGTCCATCTTAAAAATTACAAAATAACTTTTAATATTGTTACCTATTGGTAATTGACAAAAGTATTTTTCAAAACTTTTTGTATAATAGAGAGATTAGAATATAATATGAAAAAAAATATTTTTGTTTATAAATTCGATTTGATAATGATCAGAATCTTAGCTTGTAGAATACATTTTAGTCGGTGACATCACTTTCGATTCCCGTTTTAATGACAGAGTTATGACGGCGGGCATTGGTGACCTTTGTTATGCGGCCAACATAATATGACCTATTGCGGCTCTACGGGATTCATAATATTGTGTCAAATGAGAAATTATAATATATTTTATAATACCTACTACAGCTATAAATAATAACGTGGCACGTCCCAACATATTAGGTGGATATGAGGTGTCTATCGTAGTGAATTAACATTTTTCTTACGACATTTGTTAGTAAGTACTTACTTTTCTCTGGTTGTTATAAAATTAAGAAATGATTACTGAAAGAAGAAATTAACCGCATAATATCATTAACGCGCTCATGTGTGTGTGTGTGTGTGTGTGTGTGTGTGTGTGTGTGTGTGTGTGTGTGTGTGTGTGTGTGTGTGTGTGTGTGTGAACAAGCTACGGCTATGGCATATGTCAAAATTTCAAATCGGGAAAGTCTCTCAACAACAATAAACACAATTGTCCTTCGGTGCGTGTGCCCAACTATAATATTGTGTGTACTTATAATGCTCGGGTATAGCATAATAATCATGATATGAAACCGGAGATGTTATCGAAATCTCGTCTCAATAAAATATAATTATTGTTATATTTTTCATTGGATATAAATACATTTTTTTTCCGGACGGCCGTAAGACAACGCGTCATAAATTTCACTTTATCTAAATATTAAACATCTATCCACCTCTTCCTATACCTAATAATAGTGTTCTCTCAAAAGCGTTGTTTTCTCTTGACGCGGTATACACTGTCCCGCGCAAGGTCACTACACTGATAATAGTAAACACATTAATAGGTACCTACCTACTATACCGTACTTATACCTACGATACTCCAGTGCCGGATTATCGTTTCTGTTAAACAAATATCGTCGAATAGGTGTAGTCAAAGTAGAAAGCCTACTGCACCGGAGAGTTTCGTGAAAGGGAAGGTTTATGATTACTGATATTTCAGATGCGTGTAAGTACTGAAGTTGTACACATATATTACCACATGTACCTACATTATAATACCTGTACAACAACTCGTAGGTGGTATATACCTAGTGCATTATTATGGTTAGGTGGTCGATGATGGTATCGGTTTTTCGATGTATATTATTATGATATCATATTATTATAAATATCTATAAGATATGCTTAACGACATAATATTATAATCGAGACGAGTGCACCGTCCGCACGGATAAAATTACTTTATATAGAATAATATACATCTATTACGAATTCTATAGAGTGAGTACCGTACTAACTGACTCAACCCATCAATTATTATAATTTTAAAACTAATTTTATCATACGCATTATCCGTGTTAAAACCGATGATAAATATAGAGGCATGTATATAGGAAGGAAGTATTATAGTAAAAAGAGTAACAGTTAGTCATCACTCAAAACGGTATACGGTAACTTATTTAATAAAATTGTGTCGGTCGTCTGACTATGCATAATAACAATTATACAATGTAGGTAGGTACATACTAAGTATATTAATTAAATACTTTTATTTTTAAATTATTATTCTATGGTTATTCATATCATAGTAATTTTTCGTAGTCTTTAATCTCAATCAACAGTCTTATGTTTCTTATTTTCTCGCCTAAACAATGCTGTGAATTGACGAATGGAGTTAAACGTCCGTGCTTATTAGATTACAGTTTATCAATAAGTTACGTGTAATTTTTAAAGATAATTATTAGGTGGTTTATTTTCGATAGTACATTATGAGATATCATGAATAATTACTTTATATAGGGGAATACTTGAGTCATATTTCTAGAGAAAAAAATAGTTTTCTCTTAAATATTTTTTTTCGAACACATTCACATTCTCTGGGTGAAAATTTAATGTTATATATTTTATTTATTTGAATGCTGCACGAGTTGGCTGTTAGACGTGTGTACACAAGACTAATTATTCTATAATCGTATTAGGTACCTAATAACATACCTTTCTATGTACATAATAATATGAATCACTGTCAATTGCATTTTTTAATTCCAGCATAAATACTATCATTTTGTATTATATTTTATAGTACGTACTTTGTTTAATGTTTCCCAAGTACCTATATAAAAATAATATGATTAATACTATTTTATATTTTTTTATTATAAAATGGTTTTCGATACCTACCTACCGATTCTATCGTTTCAACGCTACCTTAAGTCAACAGACACATTGCATAAGATCATCAAAAAGTAAAAGACATTAACAATTACTTTTTGCCGACACCACAAACTTGACGAACGACTTTATCAATTATTTTATGCTCATTTTTTGTTCCACAGAGTTGCCAATTGCGCGTACGTGGTACACGACACATGGTTTGGTTAAAGATTCAAACTAACTCACACGTATAATTGTGTTTTATTTAAACTGAAAATTGTGTAATCAGATATCGTTGAACTCGATTCGAATAAATAATGTTTATGTCATTACGATTAATAAAATTATAAATGTTTCATTCGTCTTGAAATTAATAAGGTACGTCCACCGCTCAAGGTTGATTTTAACCGCAAATCGCTCCAAACTCAGTCATCCGCTTCGTCCGGATAGGAACTCGCGAAACGCTAATTTTCCGTCTACGAGAGTCTCAGTTTATCTCCATAAGTCGAAATGCAAAAGAAAATATGGAATCTTCTTTGGCTCATCGAGGTTTTGACTTACTAAGGATTTCAAGATTTCAAGGTTTTATAAAATAAATTTGACTTAGAGAGTACCTACCTACTTTTAACATAATTACATGATATAATATGCACTTATTTATTTCAGTTGTTTGTTATTTAAAATTAGAGTGTACCTACCTATTATTATTACGTACACATTTAAAAATTGTTTTTGTTAAAATATAATATAGGTATAGAGTTTACAAGATAAATATATATATTGTGTATGTATTATTAATTATTATGTTGTCACAAGCAATTATTTATAATTTTACTTTGGCGAGGTCCATGTATATGCCATGCCCATGTCATTGTCAACATAATTTCTATCGATTTTTTAGGGCAAACAATACTTAATTGCACTGTAAAGTTTCTTAATTAATGTGAGTGCAGCTTTTGCTTGCTTCATTGAAACGTAAAATACTGGCTCAAAATGTTCTTCGTTTACGTCATATGTAGTCTCTACAGTGCCAGGAATGATATCAAGGTTTTTGGAAGGGAATGCCAGTTATTTTGACTTTTTAAAGTTTTCAAATTATCAAGGCTTCATTATACAATATATACTCACGTAATATATATACTCATGTGATACCCGAGTCTACGTATTTCGCACATCAATCTGTTGTGACTTGTGAGACGCTGAACTCAACATGTATAGTTATGTACATCAATTTTCGATGGCCCCTGAAAACTTTACGAGTTTCTTAAGTGACCCTTAAAAATATAATTTGGTCACTTCTGGTCTTCATCGTACATAAAGTGAAGGCGAACTTCGTACAATAACGGATTCCGTAGCTGTTCCACGACGATTCGTGTACCGTATTCTGCAGAAGTAGTGCAAATCATATCATATTGAAAATACACTCGAAATATGACGTATTCGAAGCAAGTACGTGTAGTAAAATGATATAAGCACCCGCTATAATATACGAACCGCGGGTTGTCTGATTATTGTCCCGAATACGCGGATCGTGATGGAGGTATCACATGGTGGTATATGGGTAAACGTCTGCAATAGCGGTGCCGTCGTGCTCACGTCGGATAGCACAGCCGTTTTGTGCGCGGTGTAATACATATTTTTAAAAAGAAGATCATTATTGGTAGAAAAAATAATAATAAAAAATAGCAAACCAGTCGCGTGTACGTCTGCTCTATACGCTTTCTACTACTCGCTCGTGATGTATATATGCGCGATATATACCCATTACGCTGCATAGTATATACCCGGTATACCAACAAATGTACTTATATATTTAGTATATATATATATAAATAATATTCGGCTGCCAGAGGAAAGTAGGTGAAAGAAGAGACGCGTATCCAAGCCAGTCACTATATATACCTACTATAAAGTATTATGTTCGATGCACGACGTTATCGGTGGGGAAACTATTAAGACGACGGTGGGAGTGCCGCCGTCGCGTACCGGTCCCGGACGAAGGCCGGGGGCATTACCGCGGTCGCGAGCGCGGGTTTCTGCTCTCCAGCGGTATTAAACCGCAACCAGTGTCCAAACCGACGCTGTCAGGTGCACGCCACTCGAGACACGACTCGCAACGCACACGAACCACAGTGGTGTATTTTGAAAAAATTAAATATCGATAACGTCGTCGTACGCGGTTCGCTGTAGGAAATTCAATTTATAATTCGCAGTCGAGAATCAAGACAGTTATAACTCACGTCATTGTCGTCGCGATAAATACAATATAATATTATTATTATGATATCGTAACATATATCGTCAATAGATTCCGCCAACGCCGTCGCCGCCGCTGTTATAGTGTCGTGTTTTCGCGTATTTATATAAACTTTCGTTGTCGTCGTTTTCGTAAAATAATATAATAATAATAATATACAGCCTAATCGCCGTGATCGCGCCATGGGACGAGTTTCGGCAGTAAACACCGTACTCATCTGTTGCAGGTAAATACGATCGCGGGCGTTAAAGTTCCCGGATATTATAATTATATTAATATGTTGAGGGGGGTAGATAATATTATTGTTCACGTACGACGGAATGTCAAACCCGAGTTTTTCGGTCTGCTATTATGGCGTTTCAGAAGTGACGATTGTTGCAGTCGAGATTGCGTAATTCGCATCCGTAAAACACGATAAAATTCAATGCAATATATGAAATCGTATACCTATACGGCTATATTCGTATCATGACAGAATATAATGCAGTATAACACGTACGTGTGTGACTAAACGCGTGTGGGGGTTCATCCGGATATATAATAATAATAACAACGTATAGCGAGCCGGCGGGCCGGGAGAAAGTGTCGCTTTCACTGCGACCTTCGGCAGCCCTTAAGCTCTGCGCGCGACCGAAAAGCGCGAACGTTAACCATGGACCCATGGACGAATATTTTCGTTTATAATAACCTTATCCATAGGGTCGTCTCTAACACACGGAGTCATTACCCTCCAAATGATCCCGTTCCGTCGAATAGTTTCTACCACTAATCAAACGGCTATAGCGGGTGCGCTATGGTTTTTTCGCACGCAAAAAGGGGGGAACCTTTGACTAGACAAAACGTCAACGATGACGAGTAACAACCCCAACTGTTTGGCTATAAGCCTGCACGACTATCGTTCTACACTACGTGGATATCGATGTATAGATCGTGTGCAGCTTTCAAAGCTCGGTCATCGCCATTCCGATAAGGAACAATATTTGGTGTTCACTCTTACGGTAAACCCATATTATCGATCGTGTGGGTGCAACAAGCGTATTTATAGTTTTATGAATACTCTTATAAACTTACAGAATCGGTCTCGGATTCGAGTCGATAAATAATGCTATGACGGATGTAGACAGTGTGTCGCACGGAAAACACTTTCGACCAGCACTTTCGTTTTTGCCCGCGAGAAAACTCGTTAAGACCGTATTGTGATTAAATCGCATATGGGGGTCGTAAAACGAGTAGGCAGATATTATGATATGTTAAATATTATATTATAGTTCGTACTTTGTATTATTAATTATTATACGGTCGGGACGTGCGGGGGCTAACTATTCACAATCGTCATATGTTGTACCTATATTATACAAATACGCGTATATAATACACCTGCAACCTACTCGTTATTAAAATGCACATATTATAATAGTATCTGTACGCAGCGTGTAATGTATCCACATCGTTGGAGTACCTACGGCTACCTATAAACATAAATGCAGTACTTTTATGTGACGGTCGTAAATTTCTAACATTACGTTTTTCTTTCTAGAAATCGGTGCATTTAAACGAGTCGACGAGTCGACGAACAGCGAATAGTGTGTACGAACATGGATATTGCCGTGTTGAAAAAATTGACCAGATCCGGTTTTATATTACTTCATATTACCGTGTTGCTGATCGGTAAGTCACATAAACTATGTTATTATCGTTATATAGGTACTCTTCGTTATTTAAGTTTTTTTTTTATTATTTTCGACGAGACAACAAAATAAATATCGTCCTTATACTAAATGCGATTATGATAACCATCGCGAACGAGTAGGTACCTACATAATATTACAATTTTATCGTTAACTTGTGCGATTTCGTACAGTTTGTAATAAATAATAGGTAATATTATAATCTATGTTATTATTAATACCTCCAATTCGTCAATTAACGCATTCGTTAGACGTCGTCCACGTGTATTTACAAATCGATCGATCCGCGAGGGATTTCACTTGCGATTTGCACTGATTTATTTCGCACGCGTTCGCACTGCCATTATACGCCTACATTGTATACACATTATAATATTTTAAATTACGTATAACGCCGTTGCCATTGCCACCTGTAGCCATCGCCTGCGATATTAGTCGCCGAGCTCGACCGTTTTAAATATAATATTATTACTATACCTAATAATATGTTCTCGTGCGATTCGTATGTGCTCCGACGGCCGTGGAAGAAAGTCGTCCCACAAAATAATTCAATATCGTGCTATAATCTCATTTTATTCACACACACACTCACTCGACTGAACTTATAACGTCGAAAAAGTATATTATTATAATATATGCGCGCGCGTGCGCGGAATGACGTGTCTATTGATATTATAATAATATTATAAAGGTACTAAATTTAACGGCACGCACCTTGTTTTGCTATAGAAACTTAACCCGTGCAATGCAAAACAAACAAAGTGACACCGGCACGTCCGTCGCGCGTATATTGTGGCAACCGGTCCCCGACCCCCGCACCGTCTCCAGCACATATCTTTAGAGTCCACATTATAGTGGTTTACCTAAATAATATTATACATTGTGTACAATAGGCACGCTATATAATAATATTTTATGCGTTTTCTTATACGTTCAGAAATTATTTTTTGTCCCACACCAGCACAATGCGATATGCGTGGTATAGCGAAACTTATCATATTATTATCTCTATCTTAATTCTTAAGTGTTATCTGCGAGTTTCATTTTACTGAAATCGGTACGGGGAAAAAATTGTTTTCTCACCTCTACGCGATTACACGTGAATATTGTTTTAAAAAACATATTAAACACTTGCAATATTGTTATCGTCGGTGTCACAATCCGCTACGAATCGAAGCCCACGAGCGCTTCAAGAAAGCCCTCCACGCTGGGCGTTTTGAAAAACCATGAATTACGAATCTTGTAACAATGCAATAATTAATTAAAAAAAACCGTCTACTCTTAACGAACGGGCGTATTTCACTCCGCCGTCAATGTCTGAATTCTAATAACAATGATGACGGACGTTTTTTGACTAAACAATATAAAAATTTAGAAAATAAATAATCTACTTTCAATGACATAATTCGATATTGTTTACAAATTATTATGATTTTACACACTGCATAATATAATAACTTTTCACAACTCATATTGTTCGGTCTACACGGGTTAAAACGGTTATTGGTTACAAAGTCGGTACCTACATATATGTTCTAAACTTGAGGGTTTAAAATAAAGTGATAGTTACTATAAATTTAAGATGTGTAATTTGTTTCAACACACTATACACACATCTAAAAACCGAGAGAATACGTAACACCAAACAAATTCGATAGTAGATACGACTTAATACGTACACATAATATATAATATAATATTATACTCATATATTATTAATTCTATTTATTCCATTTTTACTTTGTTTTACATTGTAATCATTAATTGCAACGTCTACCAAATAAGTTTCCAAGGTGCAAAAATATAGCTTCTGCAGTGAACCAGGATTTAATAATACGACCTCTGAAGAAGGCTATATACATCGTTTAAATTCAAGACGGACGTATCTAGATAATTATTATTATTTGGGTGTTATTCAAATCCCTCTCGGAAAAAAAAGTTATTCTTAAGTTTAAATATTCTAAAGAATAATAAGATAATATCTGATGTTAACATTCGTATGCAGACGCATATTATAAGTTATATTATATACCTACAATACTTAAAAATCCATTTCGGAATAATATATAATTGGCCAAAACACTATCACGACGATATCGCACCTGTAATGTATGATATAATAACAAACTATTAGCGCGGTAGAGAAAACTGGAATAATATTTTAAAATTCTGTCGGAAGTTTCGACAAAATTTAATGTTTATAATATAATATGATATTTTATGCGGATATCCTTCCTAGCACAGCGACCACGACGGCATATACAACGCTAAATAGGTATAGGTAAATGATTTATATTCACAGCGGTGATCGGAAATCCATTCGCATATAACGCACACGACGACGTTATACAACATTTACGTGTGTATCTATATACTACCTGTTGCACACGAATGGGGTACTTAAACGAAAAGAAAACGACCACCACTTCGCAGGGATCGCGTTTAACCTCGCTCGGCTGGTCGAATCCATCACCACAGTATAATAACATATTCATCGTAATCATTGTAGTCGTCGTCGTATAACACAGGCGTAGTACTATTATAACATTCTAGTAGTAGCTTCTTCTGTTACACCGGGGCGTATTATAGTAGTCCGGTACGCACACGATAATATCATAATAATATAATAATAATCATGTCCCCGGGCCGAACGTGCGCGTAAATGGTAATAATAATAATATATGTATAATGTAACTGAATTCGCGGAGAAAAATATAATACCGCATGTATAGTTGCTCGAAAAACTGGTTCAAGGTCCGGTGCATCGTTCCGTCGCCCATTCTCCCGCGCGCGCATATATTAGAAAATCGTACGCATATATACAGACGGCCATTCATAATGATAATAAATTATAATAATTACATTGTATTAGGCACCGGCAAAAAAGCCACGACAGTGGTCACGATGATACTCGTCGGATGAATGACGAGAAAAACAAAAAGGAGACGTTTTTTCAGCGGTTATCGCGATGAGCTGCGTCGTCGGTTACACGCGAAACATAATAATACTATTCTCTCGGCAGTTGTGGTGCGCCGTCCACATGCAATAGAGAGGTATCATATAGGTACCTCCGAATTGGAACCTTTTCGTGTTTCTCACAGAGTTTGAAAACTATTCAGCTGCAGCAGTCGTCGGAAAATACAGCTACTAAAGCGAAGAGTACACGTCATGGCCGACCGTCGTTTGAAAACCATAAAGTATCATTCTTTTCGATCTTCACCGATGATTCGCTCGACGACAATGGACGAGATCGTAATTTTTTCATTCCATGATGATGGCGTGTTTTCTAATTCTCACCGGAATTAAATAGTTTTAATTACCATCGTCTGGTAAACGCACTTATTATAATAATTCGAAGAACCTACCTATTATTTTTTTTAACGTTTCGTTGTTCGTAAGTAGGTAATGCGAGAACAATAACAATAAATGTATATTAACAATAATAATATATACAAGACTATAATATATAATGACGCGAGGACATTCGAATTAGGTATGGCGTGTAAATGATAACTATTTGCTGACATTGACTTTCGTTGAATAGAGTAAAAAAAAAAAAAAATACATAAACGGTTTCAGTATTGTAACGTTTTTCCGGGTATAATTTCGTCGACTATAATTTATATCACCGATTTATGACTACCTACAACATATATTCAACGCGAAAAACCAACGGTACGTAACGCGATATTATTACTATTATACGGAAAATCTGCGAAAAAAAAATAACATAATGATAACGAATAACGATATTATAATCGAACAATAATATATTGACATAGGTAAGTAAATGGTATTATTATTATAATATTATAGTACGTTTAGTTCATAACCGACTGTGTGTAGTATGTACCGCGCATACCTACTTATCTATAATAATATGATATTATAATAATCTAAACAACATTATGATCAAATTACTCCAATTTATGGTTTTTGTTATATAAAAAAAAAAACGTACTAGGTATATGTACATTGTTCGTATAATCGCGTGTATTGTTATAAGCATTAGACGACGAAAATGAGATATTTCTATGATAAAATTTGCGCAAAACGCGTGTTTTCAGTACTGCAGTGGCCGTCGACATGGTTATTAGGTATTTATTTATATCAACATATTTACCACACACGTATACCACCTGTTACGACGGATAAAGACTAAAATACCAATGTTATCATTCGTGGATTATAATTGTATATAATATTATGTCAATTGAAATAATTAAAGATACGGTTGAAATATATTGTCGGCAGAATTTATTGTTTTCAAAGAATTTCCGCAGCCGGCTTTGCTGTGGCAAAAAAGGCAGGAAATATTTTTGCCAAAAACGAAACGTTATTAATTTCAATACGCCACGTACTCGGCCGGTACGCGATTCAATATAATAATATGATATCGTAGAACGTTGATTTCATACGGAGTTTCTTTTTAAATACCTGGAGATCTATACCTAAAGACACTTCGCAGAACGACAACGGAAACATTGCGTGAAATTATATATAAAAAAAAAAGCTAAAGAAATCGTAATAAAGAATAAATCCTACTCACGTTATTTTCATACCCCAGCCAAGTACAATGTTTAACGTGCGAAGACGGCGCGAGCGTTCTTCTGCAGCACACGCCGCCGCCGCGGCCGTAGACCGTTTTGGACGTTGCATGAACTCTTGGCCCGATTTGACGTCTAGTCAAAGCCACCGTTTATGTTCCGGTAACCGGGTCTTCCTTAAGTCGTGATGTCGTTACTCGCATATTTAGTAATTATCGCTATTATTGCCGTGACCCAGTCGTGCTGTGACCCCGTCAGACTGTTTCAGAAGTATCATCGTGGATTTCGGACTCGGCAGCAATATAATAATATTATATAGCCAGATTATATTATGCCGATTTCCGGTTCGGTGCATAATGATCTCCGGTATCTCAATATTTTTGATTTTATTGGAAGCATAAAAAATCTTGATAGTTAATTTCTGACTGAGGTGTAAGTAGTTCTGATACTGTTCATTGGTTGCTCAAAGTATTCAAATTATTAATGAGATGAGATAATACCCATTGACTGTAACATGTAAATTTTGATTTTAAACCCTTTGAGTTTTATGTTCCAATAACCGGGTCTTCCCTAAGTCGTGATGTCGCTACTTGCATATTTAGTAATTATCGCAATTATTGCCGTGACCCGGTCGTGCTGTGACCCCGTCTGACTGTTTTAGAAGTGTTGGCGTGGATTTTCAACTCGGCAGTAAAATAATATTATAGGCTAGAATATAGCTAGATTATATTATACCAAACTCCGATTCGGTATGCTTAATGATCGCGGGTATCTCCATATTTTTGATTTTATTGGAGCCATAAAAAATTTTGATAGTTAAATTTCTGACTAAGGCGTAAGTAGTTCTGAGAATGTTCATTGGTCGCTTAAAGTATTCAAATTATTAATGAGATGAAATAACACCCGTTGATTGTAACGCGTGAATTTTCTCACTGATCTAACATTATTCAACCGAATATTCAGCGACGAATAAAATTGAAATAACTTCTCAATTTGTTAAGGAATTTGTACAAAATGAGGGTAAAAATCATCAAATTTAAAACCAGACATAAAAATATTGTTTCATTTGCTTGTGCATTAGAAATGCTATATGTGGGCTTCAACAGCTCTATAGTTAGGAATCGATCCTCAACAACTAGCAATAAATAAAGAATCAATTCGAAAACAACGTCTTCATCAATGTGAAAAAATATCTGAAAAAATAATTGAAATCCACGCGTGACGTGTGGCGCGAACTTGAACCAAATTTGGACTTTTGCGATCATATGATGATGTTTATAATATCATGATTCCATCTGAATATGTGAACAATGACAGACTGTCCTTATCATAAATTGTAACGAATAAGGAATTTCAATAAGAATAATTGGAGATACCCGGTTATAATATTGCTATACCATACCCTTGCTGCTTGAGTTTCTTAGAACATAATTTCCGACGGTTTGTCTGTTGAATTAATTTTTCGGTTAGAGAACTTAATATAATAAACTTATATATTTATTGAGAATGTCAGCAAATTTAGTATTCACGCAAACACCGATGGGCTCCGTTTATGATCTTTAAAATGTGTCACATATTATTATGCAATCATACATAATATAATGTTATAATATTAAATTAAAATACATAATATCATGTAACCCTATGTAACCCGTCGTGGGTGGGGAGGGGCTCTTATAATATTCACTCGTGTCCATATTAGTAGTATCTTTCGATGTATACCGTGCGCAATAGGACGTGTAAACTGTAAATATAATATTATATTTATCTTTACCGTCTGTATAATAATATAATATTTCATTTCGTATGTCCTCTAGGTAATGCATTCGCCGTTGTCGCAATGATTCATTTATCGTCTTTCGCACTTCCGGCGCTGCGGTAACCAGCGACAAGTGTAATAATAATAATAATAATAATAATATAATATTATCATCGTATACCGTTACGATGTCCCGGGCTCGGGGAGGAGTGGTTGTGCGGCGAAGACGATCCTCTTCCTCAGCGGCCGCCACTGAGAATCTGTGTCACCTGCAGCCGAGTAGATTTATATATAATTATATCCATGTTTTTCGTTGTTTTTTTCTTTATGCCTATGTATCATTATAATATGACGACGTATACTCCGAACAGTACACGACACGATACTTGTCCGACTATATAAGTAATAGTATACCGCAGCAGTAGCGGTCTGAACCGCGTGGAAGCACGTCGATTATTAACCTCACTAATTGGAACCTACTATGAAGACTGTATGACATACAATCGATATAATATAACGATTATCGTATATCACGCGCGTAGAGATGAGAAGACGTCTCTCGAAACGGCGTCGTTATATTACTATCATCTTTCGGAGGAAACGGACGAACGCGGTATAGGCATAGAAAGGAGATTGACTAAAAAGGTATTGGTATGTGGTATACTTACTCGTACAATAATCTGCAAAAGTGCGATATAGTGGTGTGACGAGCACGAAAATCGCTGAACAATTAATACTAGCTAGGGTAATATTTACCAAAAATGCTCCCTCCCGTTTTGTTTTTTTTTTATTATAATAATTGATTTATTCAAACGTTTTATGATTTTTGAAACTTTAAGGTATACCTAACTTAATAAATAAGGACCATATTTAAGATTACTTAAAATGATATTTTTTTCAAATGCGAACCAACCTTTTTTACTGTAAACCATAAAGCAGTAGATTGTTTATGAAATATTTTGGCGTACCTATAAATAAAAATGTTAATGAGTAGTTTCTTGCCCACCTATTGTTAATAGTTATTAATATGTTTGTACTATGGATAATAATTCTTAAAAATAGTTATACAACAATGTTAGTCGTATGATTAACAATGTATAAAAAAAGCAGTGATTCTCATTTGAAAAACAAAGTTTCTATCGCCACACAAGAGAAGCTCCTTACATTGTATTAAAATCTATGTATTTGAAAACATGGACCTTAAGTATATTCAAAATTTCCAAAAATCAGAATTTTAATAGAGTCGGTATTAAAAAAAAAATGGGGGTTAGCATGCTTGGTGAATCACCCTGTATATGAATGTGTTTGGAGTTGTACACAGGTAACTTGTTATGGTTTCGAATCCGATTTCGATAAACGTACATGTAATTGAACCGCATTAACGTGTTTGTGACCTAAGGTTTTAGATAGGTAGGATAGGTATACGTGTATTTTTTTTCTTTCTATAGAAAAATGCATTGTACAACTACAGAATGTACGTCGTAAATATATTATTATAATACAACACTATGAATTACATATTTAATTATTATCGACTTATTTATCGTACGGTTATTGAAATTCACTTCTTTTTCTTCCTATTATCGGCTTTAACCGATGCATTTAGCTACGATACGAATGTTATTACGAATAATTATGTCTCATGTACCGACCGCCTGCTCTAAATTATTATATTTCTGATTACACAAAATTTGATTGTATCCAAACCCATGGAAGATTACCGCTAACAGCGGTGACCGCAAATAGCATTTAATTCCTAGGGGGTTGTGCAATTTATCATTTTCCCGCAGTGGCGCCGAAGTCCATGTTTATGTATGGCAGCTAAACATTTAGCTGGGGGTTGGGTTCATAAAAATATGAAAATTAATAGGAATAGGATCACAAGTTATTAAGTAATATTACCAATTGAGAGTAATAACAGTATTAATATTGCATACATAATATTATAATATAATATAAAAGGTTGCATTTTGTTTATATTTTTGTATTTTGTACTATCGTTGCAGCCGTTGCAGATAATTAATTATTATTTTAATATTATTACATACGTATTGGTTGAAAAAAAGAAGAGAAATCTGATCAAAAATAAAACAAAAGTGGATGGCAAATTATTTGTGAGACTGTGAGGGGGTTTAAAATTTCGTTAGTGGGTTTTGTGGGGTGGGGTGGGTGGTTGTCGGAGATCCTTGCCATTCATTTAATTTTGTACTTCAGCGCCACTGTTTTCCCGGAATTATATAATATTGATATTATAGAGGGTAGGGGAATTTTGTAGAAATAAATTTCAGATGGATTGTGACGCCTACCCCCCCTCCCCCAATGAGTGCGCGGTGTGCTACTTAGTGCTCTGCTCTACGACAAGGGTGACCGTTTGATATAGCACAACACTCGAGGGGACAATGTAATATACAATAAACAAAACTATTATATTCAGCCACGACATAAAAAGAGTTGACCGACATTGGAGTCGGTAGAAGGCGTGTTCTACGTAGCACATTTTCGGTACGGGCTGAATGTTAAAAAAATGGATTTTGAATAACCATAATATAATATTATATTTTGTACGCGATCGTTTTTTGTTATTTTGGAAAATTCTATTTACATAACATGATATTCAAAAGACAAAGTATTTGCACGCGCGAAACACAACACGATAAGCAATAATTTATAATAACAAAACGTGTTTATCGTCCGATGGCACGCGATTCTCAACACATTTAATATGATATAGGCACAGCGACATTTTTATCGCACCGAGTACAATACACGTGTCGGCGACCTATCTAATTTATTATATTTTTTCAATTTTATATCATATCGTCTAGAACAGGAGCTACGCGTTGCGACGATAGTTATAAAAAACGTTACGATACGAAATAATGCAACTGTAATATATTATAATATATTAATATAATGACCTATAAAAAGAGTTTTATGGCTTTATTATAATAATTTAATACGAATATAATAATATATATCTATATTATAACATCTATAATACGTTGCACCAGTTATTATTATTTTAAATATCTATTATAAACTAAAAATTTCGTTTTACAATAATCTATAGAAAAAAATAGGAAAAAAAATTAAATGTACCTATACCTGTTATACTAAATTAAGAATG
Source organism: Metopolophium dirhodum (assembly GCF_019925205.1). Taxonomy (NCBI): domain Eukaryota; kingdom Metazoa; phylum Arthropoda; class Insecta; order Hemiptera; family Aphididae; genus Metopolophium; species Metopolophium dirhodum. Next base: position 12,962,461 of record NC_083568.1, read on the forward strand.
TCTATTAAACAATTTTCTATCCAATAATTTTTTATTCAAATTATAATATATAATATTTTGTTTTTTAAAAACTTTTTATATCAGTTTACACGTGCATGGTTTTTATTTTCTTTTTTTTGGAATTTGTCATCATTATATATAATTTAGTACTATTGCTCGCCGATAGGAGGTTTTACCTTATTGGACGGCAATGCTCTAGATATAAATCATCTGTATGAATCTTACGTTTAAGAAATATTCAGTTCTAGCGATAAAATATATTATTAGGCGTTGTTATATTTCAAACAACGCGCATCGTGGTGTCGACTGATTGTAAAGTGTTCACACGTACGAAATGTGTAGGTATACCAACTCCCGAGAAGGTATTAGATGAATAAACAATACAAATCCAATATTTACGAAAGCTTGAAAATAACAATAGATAACACTATCGTAACCCAAATTTGATAGAATGTACTATAACGTCAGCGGACGTCTCTTCTGCAAAGCACGAAGACTTTTCCACAGAACGTGTTTTCGGACGTATCCAATTTATACAATTTACAGCCGTAGAGGCACATATAGTATTATTATTTTACCGTTCCGTTTTCGTATTGAGCAGTAACAAGTCTTACAGACGATTCCAAAACCGTCAGCTGGTTGGATTTTATTTTTCTACACAATCCGTGCCCGAACGTCATATTTTTTTTATTCCGTATATCGTCTCCACACACGCTTTTAACACGCCATAATAATACGTATCTAGGTAAAATGTCACCATAATCGTTATCTAAAATATCACACTGTGACCCTAACCGTGATTTAAGAAATATATTATTCAAACACGATAATAATATATGAAACACCGCAAAGTATTATAGGCGAACGAAAAGATTCTCTAAAACCGGTATTTTGAAAAAAATATTATCCGTCTCTTAAATACCTACGGGCGAACCTATCTAGGTAACCGTTCTATATCGTTAGCACACGACATAAGACGTGTTAACATAACATGTCTCCCGGTAGGTATATATACCAACTTCGACCGCGGTAATGGTATTATTATACCGTCCGTCTACTATAGGATACGTTCGTATATTATAGAGCTACCTATAATAATACATAATGCACATTAACGCCGCGCTTTAATTACAAATCTGCGAGCGTTACATAAATGCTAGTACAACTATAGATGTATATCGTACATGTATGATGTGTTCCCAGATATTATACTCGTAAACCCATTGCATAACGACAGCATAATATATATTTTTCGATCGATTTGGGAAGCGAATTGCGGAAGTTCCGTGTAATAATATTATAAGATAACGTTGGCGGCATAGGTATTTGTGTGATGCAACTGCAGTGAAGCAGTAACCGGCTGACAGAATATCGGCCGATAAAAATCGACTCCATTTACGGTTTTTCATTATATTTTTAACGTCGCGTTGACAATGTCGTATGGTACGTCGGTACCTACCTAAACGCCCTACATATTAAAGTACGTTCGTCACTCACTATATAAATGTACAGAATTATATTAATGTCACTAGCCGAAAAGTTTCGCGTTTTCCGGCGGAAACAGCTAGACGTCAATGTTTGTAGCTCGTCTATGTACTGTCGTAAGTCGTAATGTTGTAAGCTGAACGACCGCAAGTTATGCACTCAATCGGCGCCAAATACGCCAATTCGTGGTGGAGGGGTGGCTGGCGCAGCGTGTACTTTGTCAGCTCTATTTTTTTCTGCGTCTTATTGGCCTGCGATAAATTTAAAATAGTTATGTAAATCACATAGTGCGTATAATATAATTTGTAAGGTGGTAATATATAATATTTATTATTTATTGATGTGAATAATTAATATGCATCACAAAACCTGTTTCCAACTTCCAACTTTTCAATTTTTTTAGTTCGTTAAAATATAATATAATCCTTCAACCCTGCCCAGCGTTGTTCGCTTGATTTTAAGAAGATAAAGTGCCACGCGATGAACATACTTTCGTACTCTCTAAGTCAATGACCAATGTCGAATTAACATGACCGGTGTTGTTGAGTCAATGCGAGGTACGATGGTCATAGTTACGACGTTTATCATTTAGTGTAAATGCATTATAGATCTCGTGTCATTATCGAACACTGGTATTATCTATGATATTTCGGCGCAATTCTTCGCCTTAAGACTTCGTTGACCACATATATTAATACGCAAGATGATAAAGATTAAAATAAAAGTTTAACACAAATTATGTTCGGCAACACTTTTATTGAAATTAAAAACAAACGTAAGATAATTAACTCGGTCCGTTTCACTGTATCGCATATTGTACGTGGACAACCGTCATAACTCTTATAACCGAATTCCAAGGCAGAAAATCGACTCTTCCCCGCTCATCGTGGCCGCTGCCGCGTTTTATCAAAAAAAAAATATTATCTGGTCTCGGCACATTTTCCTTTACTGACCTTACCTATAAGTTGGTTACACACTTTTCTAAAACATATTTTCCCGCTGTACTACATATTATATTATATTATACAATAATAAATTGTAACTATTGTCTATATACGACACTATAATGCAGTAAACGTAGTGCAAAGTCACCTTAATAATATTATCATCGACAAAACAGCATTGTGCGTTTCATATTATATAACTGTACTATGAGTAATATCATAAACCTATACTTGCCAACTATATTATATTTTCAGAGTACGGGAACGTGTGTTGTACTTCGGCAACTACCTGTGAAATATAAACTGGTGTATTCGATGCTTTTGCCTCTCAAAATCTTGTAATTTTTTTCCATATTGCAACCAAAATGGTCATATTATTATAATGTTATATACCGGGTGATGTAGCATTCCACGAGTTTGCGCAGAAATTAACGAGCAGATAATATTATACTGTGATACGATGTGTAACGATCGTAATAATAATAATAATTATTATTATTATTATTATACCTACATGTGACTTGCCTTCGACGCGCGCGTGCAGCGAATCGATCAGAGAGGATATATAAACGCATTACGTTATAGGTACCTACAGCAATAACAACTATATACTTCTGCAGTTCATATTATTATTATTTTTTTTTTCATGAAAACCGTTTTAACCTTGTCTGTCCTACTATGACTGGCTGTCGACGTTGTACGGAATCGCAATGCGAGATATTATAAATAAAGATTTTATAAAAAAAAATATAAGAAAAATGGAAAGAGAAAATAAAACGATTTCAATCGTATTCCTATTACAATAAAAGTGTTTGTACGATTTCGTTTTTCGATATTTAAATATTTAATTCGTTGCATTCTAGCTACTTCTGTACACACGCGAACATCAACAATGTATAAATGGACAGCGTACACGATCGTGATTGGTTACTATTAGGAATGTCAGGAAATTGTCTAACAATGAGTAAAAAAGAAAAAATTTAATATTATTTTATTAAATACAAATTAATAAAAACATAATATATAGTTATCAGTCTAGGGCTGAGGACTTTAGGTTATTCATATTTGTCCAGCGAAAGGTCGCAGAACAATGTGAGCGATGTATAAATTTGTTTCATAACAATAGCAAGTTACACTGAAAATTTTAATTTATTTTATTTTTGCATATTTTTTCGTTATTGTATATAAATGCACATTTGGGCATATTAGAAAAATAAGAACATATTTTGCCACCTAGCGATCTAATAAAGTCCGTTTGGACATATTATGACATAAAGGTCACTGACATATTATTTTCGATTTTGAACACTGCAAATGATATTTTTTATTATTTGATAAAATAAAATATAATAAATGAACTAAAGTCATTGGACACAATAAATATTATGTAAAATTAATTTCTCATTATCACCTTCGTTTACTAATTACGTTTGCTGATCACAGTTAAAATACTTCATTGCCGTTACCGGTCACGTTTGGTGTATCTACCAACCCCGAGTACACGTTATGGTTACTTGAATATACCACAGTGTCAATTTATTATTATTATACATACAGACCGATTCGAACGTTACAAACGAATCTCATATTGCTCGTATAGTCGTATACCGTTGATAAAAACATAAATAAAATTTAAATTACGAAACCTGCGTAATATGACGCCTCTTGATAAGACAATAATCTGGTTATCACTCATACACCTGTTATCAATATTCCGTGATTTTTTTTTTTTATGCACTTGGGATTTTTTTTCACATAACTTTTTAATTTGATCACAAAAAAAAAGTATAATATATTATTATATTAAGGTCACCGATGATCAAGAAACTGGTGAACGAGTTTCACGTCGGATTGGAAACGCCTAGAAACGCATATCGTCAACAATACTCTCGGCTCGCGTAATGCACAAATTGGACCTGCTGTCGAATTAGGTCGGTAGGACAATTCAATAGACTTCACCGAATATTTCATTTATTTGCATTACCAAACGAAAAGTATAATAATATAAAGTCGGTCCAGCCGGCAGCGGTATAGAAGTGACAAATTGCTTTCTAATTTGCTCAATCGTGATGTACTTTTTTTCCTCTCTCCTTATTTTATTCCCCTCCCCTCAATCATTTAGGATGCACAATATGTACACATATTGTTATTGTAGTTATCAGTCAAAGTTATATAATGTCTATTGTTTATGGAATATATAAATATACATATACACTATAATAGAATAATACTACTTATGAGGATAACCATAATTTAATATTGTTACAGAATTTTTTGAAAAATTGTAAAAAAATATAGAATCAAAAAGTAATGAAACTCAATAATAATAATATAATATATAGGTTTCTAAGATTTTTCTAACACTTCTTAAAAGTAGTTTAGGAGGTACAATTTTGAAAATCAAATAAGAATGTATTTTATGCAATAATGGCATAAGATAATCATTGTTTATGAATTTTAGCACTCAAAAACATATTTTAATGCAAAACCCGTGCCTTGTAATAATTTAAAGTTTTTGAAAATTGCATTGCACTTTCGCAAAATATGCTATATAAAATAAAAATCGAAATAAATTAATAAAATTATTATGAGTTGTGATGATAATAATAATATCATTATATCAAAATACAAAACGAAGAAATCTCAGTCGTGGACGCTGTGTGGGGTTGCCCGTCTTCTCGCATAGCCGTATATTATGTATTTTATTATTAAACTGACTCGACGTAAACATAATGATTATACGACGGTTAAAGAGCAACTCTGTTTTATTGTATCAAATATTATATATTTCTCAAACGATATCCAACGACAGTAATAACATTACTAAAATAGAGACCAGACATAATCAGGGTCTTCCAAATTATATATACCTACCACGATATGGATTTTGCATTTGCCTATTACTTATAAATTATAATAATCGTTTATATATTAACGATATGAATTACAATTAAACTTGTGTCATTAAATTATAATAACTACCCGATTGGTCGGTTACCTCAGTCACAGTCCTAATATTCGTTATTATAATATTTGGCCGATTGATATTATAACGTTTTTTATTTTATATAATTATTCAAACGTTTAGTAATTTAAAATTGTGTTTAAAATGTGATCAGAAATTGTATTGTTTGGCTTAAACTGTATTGTTTTTCTAACTACTTCACTACTTCAGTCTTTGTGTGCATAATAATTTTGTAGATTCGTGGTCCCAATTACTAAGGATTTCTTGTACAATATACATTAATATGTATATTGTACAAGATATTATGTATAATAAATTTTCAACAGTTAATTTACAAGCACATAATCTATTCAACGTATAAACGTGTGCAATATCATAATAATATTTATACTGGAATTTTGTATTTTTTTGCATTTAATTATAATATACGCAGTGAAAAGGTAATACGACACATGAATATTGAATATATTATGATTATTATGGTATCGGATTTATCTCGACAGCGTTAATTCATGTTAAATATATGTATTTTCATTCGAGTACGCACTGACGATAATATAATAACCGACATATTATATTGTACCCATAGGTATCGCATTTAATGAAAGCTCGTGCCCATTCTTTAAAACGTGAAAATTATACTTAATATGATATACCTATCTAATGATAATTTTTTTTTTCCATTTGCACGTTTTGTCATTTATTTAGACCGATTAGTCTGTGCATATTTTATTATACGAACGTAAAAATAATATATTATTGTACTGTTTTTTTACAAAATCATCGACTAATTACTATTACTTTACCAGAGTTTTCCATCGATATCGTAAGCCGTATAGGTAAATACAATTTAACACTAAACCACACACTTATTATCATATTATAACATAATGTTAGAACACTGCTTATGTTCGATGGCATTATATTATAGGTATATTAAATTTTGATGAACTGACTTTTTTTCGCGGACTGAAGATCACAAAATAAGCTTTATCATTCCATTCGAGTCGAAACAATGGTTAATATTGAAAGTGAGCGTAAACTAAAACCGACGGTCTATAATTGACGATGTTCGCAAATATTATTCTATGACGATCGAAAGGACAACGACGTGTAAGGTGGCCATACTGACATATTATTATATTATTACGTAATACAATAAATTCAGAAAGGAGATCAAAAGTCGACACGATAAAAAAGTTAGAAAATGAAACAATTCGTTCTTTGTTTGCGACGAATTGAGATCGATTTCGTTTCAGCATTACACTTGACAAATTCAAAGACAGGAAAATACGCTTTCGATATGAATTTATCGCAATGTTTTTCAGTTGGTTACCCGCAGTGCCACAAACGCGGTCATTCTGACATCGTAAGATACCGAGAATAAATCCCGGAGAAGTCCTCACCAGTTGCCAATTTTTACCGCGCTCTTGAAGATAAATTTCAAATTATATACACCACCAATAGTTCGTGCTTCGTAGACAAATGTGTTTATTATTTACAAGGGTACAAGTAAAACGGTTGTAAAAAAAAACCTAATAATATGGTACACGAAGTTAGTTCATTATACGCGCTCGTTTCGAAAGCACAGGTCGAGCTGGGAATATGTTGTTTAATAATAACGTTAAATCGTATACGCAATCGTACAATATCAATAATCAGATCATGGCGATTCACATGTTATATATTATACCTATTTCTTACGTCTTAAATGATATTTCAAAATTCAGAAATCAAAACACGAATATAGTAAAATGCTTTGATCGTTGTTTAATAAAATGTTCGGACTAATTTCGATTACAAAATTTTTACTATTATACTAAAAATATTATTTATTATTTAATCAACAGACATAAAGTGAATATTACATAATATATCATCTTAAGTATATATAGATACCTATATTATGTATGAAATTAATAAAATAGTAATTTGAAATGTATGTCATTATTATAATAATAATAAATTACACATAAAATATTATAACGTAATTAGAAATAACTACCATAGTTCATAATATTAACTTTCCACAGTGGCCTTAACATAAATCAATAAATCATCAAAACACACTTTTAGATTATCCGCTTTGCAGCTGCGAGTAGAACGATCGAACAAAGCTAAGTATATAGGTTTTACAATATTAAGTGTAGTTTTTCTTCGCTGGAAAACACTTTTCAAGGCTGTAAAAGTGAACGGACACACTGATTATTAATACCAAACACGTTTGTTTTAATAACAGATTTTTTTTTTTTTCGAAATTATTGTCATTAGTTTAAAATAAAAAATAATTTAAAAAATAGTGCCTGGCGACAAGCCAAGCCAGATAAACTCAATACCCAATTATTATACTAAACATCCGGCTGAATTTTATAATTTAATATTTGTTAACGTATTACAATAATATATTATTATAGTTCAAAATGCTCTTATAGGAAAATAGTGTAAACTTTTAAATTAAAGAATAAATTTTCTTCAAAATTGTGTAAGAAAAAGTATTATAATATTCTATTCTTTTAAATTATTTTTATAAAACCGCAATACAAATTAGGAAAAAGTACAACACAATTATGTACGCCTAAGTTATTTCCCATAATTTTCATAAATATTCAGAAAGTAATAATTATAGGGCTTGGAATTATAAATGATAATTTAAATTACCTTGTACCCATAAATAGGAAACATATTTTCGTGTAAAATAGAACGTTTTTGTATTATTAATAAGCTTTCTGGTTTTTTCAATATGACCTAACCCAGAAAACAATTATTTAATTATTTTCAATGGTGATGGTGTGGTTCAGATGTGAGTTAGTAAATAATTGACAGAATATTCTCAGATCAATGTACAATTTTCATTTATATTATTTTTGTCGTTAAAGTTTGGTATTCGAAAAAAAGTCTTAAAAATCAGATTTATTTTAAACGTAATTATTTGATATCACGCGATGTTCTGTCTTCCCGTATAATTAACGATACAACAAATCAACAGTCAATATTTCGAAGACTAAAGAGGTGATTTTACTGAAATTTGAATTAATGTTACTGATAGCACTGTTTGAAGTAATTTTACACAACAAATTAAAACTATAAATTGTTCTGAATTTTTTTCTTTTAGTTGAAACTTTTATTTATAACGTTCTTTATTCAGTCAAAATAATAATAAACGCATCAGTACGCATTGTGGATCTGAATATCTGAAACATTTGATTCGGCGATAAAATCCATTGAAATTAAATTAATTTACAAATTAGACGATTATTGTGTTAATATTTTTCTTAATATTTCAAATTAAAATAAATCCTAATTATAACTACACATATTATATCATCACTTAGTTATATAATTGCATAATATTAATATATATTACTATTAGCTAATCGTTTTTGTGCGTAATTTGGTAAACTGTTATACACGTACACAACAGGATTGCGTTATCCGATAAAAATGTATGCACGACAATGTTTCAATATTTATACAGTTCTACAAAGATAAAAAATATTGATAAGAAAATAAATCGATTAGAATCGTTCTCGTTCAGCCGTCAGTCGTAGTCACACGTTCATATTTTATGCAAAATATGTAGGCTATAATAATATGATAATAATATATTATTATTTCGGTGATTTCTATTTAGTTAACGCGCGTATTACACTTGAATTAATAGTATCGGAGGAATATTTCGACAGATCGTTTATCGGATTTCTCCATAATATTAGAACCCATCCCGGATTTGCGACGGGTCTCCCCGCCGTCACGCGCGCCTGATATGAGGACGACCACCGTTGTGGACCATGACCTAGACGTGAACCGTAGTCGTCGAGCATGTCTGGCAAAATCTCAAAATTCGCCGATATATTGCAGCGTAACCGAGTCGTAATAATATTATGCTCGTCGACGCGATCATGCAGCGAACTGATATCTGACATCGTGAGCTCATCAGAACCCAAAGGGGCTAAATCGGTTTTTTTTTTTTGAAAATCCATTTCTTATAGAACATGATAATAATATCATATCATTAGATATATGTACTTATATAAAGTATTATATATGATTGGACCATCAATGCTCTATCCAAGCTCACAAACAACCGTATCCCTAGGCCCAGGATTTAATGAGTTATTCAGAACTGAAAGGTGCTAAATCAATATGCTATTCGCAAATTCACTTTTCGGCTCTCATCGGTTGAGTTAAAACTAAATGATTGTATCTTTTGTATCTCAATGTTAAAATTAATTAGTGATAACAAATAGGTACAATAATCATATGATATTGGTAATACATCACGTAAATTCGTGATTTTGACAATTTACTTAGTTTTTTCACTACGCCCAACGAAATTATATTTTGAGATAGGTAGAAAAACTAAAAATGTTTACACAATATAATAGAAATTACTATATATATTTAGGTAGATACCTACACCCAAACGTTGCACTCGCATCATAATATACGAATCACGATCGTCGTGCGAGGACGTTCGCTCCTCAAAGTTTCGGTGACCTATAAAAACGACTACCTCCAGTGTATAGCAATAATAATTTTAAAGTAATTCCTATTCCGCGGTCAAATGTTAGATTTTATACGATAATATTATGACGATGGAAGTATATATTATACGCATCGCGCCCGTGTTATATCGACCGTGAAAAACATAATCCTGACCGAGACATATACCAGCTACGCCGTATAATATACAGAGGTAATGATAATAATAATAATGCACATTATTGTATTGTTGTTACCTATTATTCGGATCTGGCAATCATGGGTGTTGGTGTTGGCGAGGGGGTTAGGGGACCGTGGCATCATGATGAATCGTTGTAATATACGAGCCGCCGCATTATAATAATAATAATATGTTATATACATATTATGATCTAGGTAACCTATAGGCGTGTGAATTATTTATTATTATTACTTGCCGATCGACTGGTCATCGTTTCTTCAAAGTTCATCGATGCGCGCAATACCACCTGCTGCAGCAGTCGCGATTATTCGCGGATGATAATAATATTATAATATATTGCCAATGAAACGCGTACTTACTTGCGTGTATGAAAATAATAATATTATCATAAACGGAGGCTGGTAGGTCGTGTACGGTGTTTATATTGAGTTGTATTATTATATTATATTACGATGTCGTCGGAACGTGGGCGAGACTATAATAATATTATATTGATGATTAATTTGGTTTTTATAACTGTTTTACAGTGAACGGACAGGTGAAGAGCGCTGGTACGAGATGGGCAAACGCCGACCTGGAAGCGGCCGACGAGGCGTCGGACGTACAGATCTACAAATCCGTTGTGCAGTCAATGGAAGAATGGAAACAGCGGAAGAACTCGTCGAAAAGGTGCTAAACATTTTTTTTTTTTAACGCGCGCTATAGCTATAGCGTGTAGTATGAGTTACGAGTGAATTATAATAATACTACACGTCATCCGGATCGCCGAAACTCGGTCAAAATAACACTTGTTAGATTTCAAAAATCGAGAAAGTCGTAATTTAATAATAATACGAAGAAGAAAAATATACGGATGAGCTGACGGATTCGTGTACGAAAGCGATGTGCGCGTATCGTACACGCGATAAAACGTGGTCACCTACCTACCTATATAATATTATTATAATACTGCTACAGTTGTTATGATATTATTACGACGAGAACGTTATTAGATACGACAGTTGTAACGGTCATAATATTTTTACACTGCTCGTATCATATTATTATCACATTGTATCGTGCCTATAGGTATTATGGTGTATCTATCTATAATAATATATTGTTCCGATTGGTTGCCGAATCGAACGAAAAACATTAAGCACTCGATTTAAAGGAGAATTCCGTACTCTGAAATGTAATAGCTTAATGCAGCTTATAGCTGTAAACCGTTTATAACAGAGTTTATAACGTTTGGATTAAAGTACCATGTTCTATAAGCCACTGCAACTAATCTCATAATGCAAACGGTTTCGTAAAATTATCAGCCATAAAGTCGCCAAAAAATAAATCCATTTCTATTATAAATAATAATAATATAGTGTAAAAAATGTCATAATGTAATATTTGATCTTTGTGATAATATTTTATATAATTCATAAGAACAATGTGGTTTTGCATAAAAATCTTACATCGATGCTTTAGTTTTTTTAAAGTGGTACAGAAGCTGCTATATAGTTGTAGCGATTAAATTAAAATAATTTATGACGATAATAATATTGTAATGTTAGAAACAAAATATGTATAGATTCCTCGGTCACACGATACCGATGTTTCATATTCACCTCTTTTTAAATTTGACAGGCAAAACAACATAATACACCAGATATTAATGTTTTTGGAAATACTTTTGTACATATATTATAGCTTATCTTGTTAAATACCTATAACTTATAAATAACTTGTCTGAAATTTAACTTTTATAGATCAAAATTCACCGAATATTACTCTGCTTCTGTCGTTCAAAAGAGTAAAAATTTTTTTTTAAAAAAAAAAAACAGTAAAAAATTAAAACTGTGTAAAAGAAATATCTTCAAAAACGTTAGTGTTTTCTGAAATAATAAGTTTTTTACGTAAAAATTGCCGCGTAAATCCATGTGAAGATTAAAAAATATAGTATAATGAGGTGTACTATGTAGAAAGGATATTAAACAGAAGGGGACGGAAAACATCCACTTATAATCCTAGTGTAAGTACGATTGGTAATTGTTAAAAAAAAAATACTTTTTTAATATATATTTTCAAATAATTAATAAGTATTTATAAAGATAACTTGAACAAAAAAGTATGCAAGTAAATTTTCCAAAAAGCATATGTATGTATGAAATAAAAAAAATAATAATTTAAACACGTCGCAAGTGTTGTGGTGGGTGGTTTACTATTGAGTGTATCGTTATATCATATAATATCAATCAATCGCAAACAAAATTTTAAATCTTAATTAAATAAAAATATATATATATTACGCATAGTGCCCACCATTACCTACTTACATCATAATATACAATCAATATAATAATTTGTAACTAGGTATAGAAATCAGATTAAGATCCATAAAGGTATAAAGTATATACGCCCATCGCGGGTCTACACATTAATTGAAAACGTATTCTGGCGGAGGTTTGACCTCCGAATAATAATAACTCATTGTTGGGGCTGAGAATGCGTCTCTATAGTGTTTAATAATAATAATAATAATAATAATAATACGAACGTTGCTCACGCACCTGCGGACTTTATCCCGACGTCGTGATGTCAGAATCACTGCACTCAAAATAATATTGTACCGTTATGCCGTGGTTTAATCCATCATCATCATCATCATATTATTATTATTATTAACAGTCATTTTCATATTTCACGAGGGTGTGTTTTTTTGTTTATTACGACGAGGCTCTGATTCTGAACGCAACCCGATGGTCAAAGAAGCCTCGAATGTACGCGTGCCATATTAATTTATTTTTCTCAAATTCGTTGCGTTTTTTAAATTTTTGAATTTCTATAAACAAACACCATGCATAACTTTTCCAGTTCATCTTGGCACTTGGCCACCGTTACTATTATATATATTATATATATAATATGTTTCTACAAATATTTAATTTTAAACTCCACTTTTTTTCAAAATAAGATTTGATAAAGTTTTGAAAATTTAAAATTTGGTTCTGTAGATTATTGACAATTTTATTTTATACGTTTTTTATGTGTGTCCTAAAAAACAGGTATTAGCACTTGGAAAGTTTTATTTTGTCGAACTAGTTTGTCAACAAAAAAATAAGTTTGGACCACTGTTTTATAAGTTCGTAACGATTGCCAAGTGCAAAAATGAATCGGATGGTTTTTGAGAACCATCCAGCACAAATGTCCATATTATCAAGATATCTATACTATATTATATCTATATCAAATCACAGCTAAAAATTATTATCTTTTCTTATTTATCATTAATCAACAAATAAAATATTTTTCTATTTGTAAAATTTTGCATACCAACTTTCTAATACCTCATGTACCTACTTTATCAATCGATTTTGGTAGTGAATGCATTGACTGCCTTCTATATAGCGGTGTACATAATATTATATTTCTCTTCATATATTGTAAATCATTTACTTGAAGTACATGCGCATCAAGTACATTATTTACTGCACTACAAACAATTTTATTTGGCCTAGTGCAGATATCATCTGTAGTTGCTTTACGTTTGGCCACGGTGGTTATAAACATTATTGTTGTTGTACCTCATCACTAACAGGACCGTGGTTATTAGAATCGTTTTTCAAATTATCGGGCATAGTTTACAATTCACTATTTTATTACCTGAAATTTCCGGACCGAGTTTGCATCTGCTAGTTTTTGGAATTCCAAAGAAGCTCAATATTATGCGTCACACCTCTCATATAACGGTACGCACATCTTAAACGGGTTAGGTTAGTCTAAAAAACATTATATCGAAGAATAATATTAACACTTGTTGAACGTATAGGTAGTTTACATTATATCTTCACATCCGATTTCGAGGCTTGACGGCACACGTCAGTTCGTAGGTACATAAAAAAAAAGTACAACTCACAAATTTGATTAATAAAACTGGTGTAACAATCAAAACCTATGATTTAATATGTTCGCTTACAAAAATCGACGGGTTTCTATTATTTTATGAAGTAAAATTAATTTATACTGCAAAATTACTCTGGATACATTTTAGTTTATTAAAAGTATCATTGATATTAAATTGTATATTCCAATAAATATTTTACACTATTATGATTTACGTGGCAATTTATTTTTGCGCCTGTCTAGTATAATACAAATATAATAATAATACTATAGTACATCGCTCAAACAAATTTAAATATTTATCCAAAAAATGATCGTTAATACTTTAATTCACAAATTCTTGTTGTATATTATATAATTATATGTATTCAGCATTGACAATTATTATTATCCTTTGTCGTTTTACACGTCTTTACATATTATTTGGTAATGAGAACCGCTAAAAGTATACTAATAGATAGTATATACCTACCTAATGACCAAATAAACCTTCGCATAATCGATTTGGCTCAAATTAAATTAAATTGTATAAACTTTCTAAATGTATTTTTTAGACAAAATATTTTACAATTAGGTATCTACAAGCAATTAATCCAAATAAAATTAACAGTTTATTAAAATGTTATTTTAAATTAACTGTTCCACGCTATTAATGAAAACGTTACCACCGTTCCGCATGCTTTGTTTGCAATATTGTAAAATATAATAATAGTATAATATAATAATAATACATTTAATCAACGATGCTGAACTCCGTTGTCTAATTTAATAATATAACCTAAGTGAATGAGCAAATATAAATAGATTAACCATAAACGTAATTTAATGTAAATGCAATGTAACTGTAATGTAAATAATGTAATTAAAAGCTAATAACCACGCAGCTTATACCTTATATAAAATAAAATAAAAACAATTGTGGTCAAATGAAAGAGGAAATCCAAATATTATTTCCTACTTGTGATTAAAATAATTATATAATTATTATATATATTTATTGTGAGCGCAAGTTTGCTTTACAAATGGTAGACGTGTATGATACAACTCCTCTTATCCCAAAATCTCCGACTGTACTTAAGTCAACAATACACACACGACGTACAAAAATATCTTATCCAGTATTCAAGGACTGGAATCCGTCTAATCACTGAATTACAATAATTTATATTAAATCAAAATTCAATGCGAACATTATTTCCGTACGTGGTATGTATAATATTATACCTATTGAATATTATACCTATAAACATTCTTATTTAGCACAGAATCTCGATTTGAATACTATATTACTCGTACTTTGTCAATCAAATTATGACACAGATAAATAGTTTTCGTTATAATTGTGATCGTTTCATTTTTGTTTACAGGCAAAAAAGAGCAGAAACGAATGCCTGCTATCCGGAAGTGGGTTGCTTCGACACTTCCGGCCCTTACGGTTACATCGGAATGGTACCAAACCGTCCGGACGAGGTAAACTGCACCGTGCCTGATATAATATTATTATATCGGAATGTCAATCGGTTTTTGGAAACATTTCGATATACATTTCTTATAACATTATCGCGGTTACGTGTCTTGCAGGTGAACACGAGATTTTTGTTGTACAGCTCGCGGAGGAGCCGACGGGACACGCCACTGTTGGACGTGGCGTTCACAAACATGACGTCCATCTGGCACTGGGCCGGCAAAGCTTTCAACGTGTCCGCACCCACCAAAGTCATAGTCCACGGATTCGGTAGCTCCTGTTCAAACGTGTGGGTGTACGAAATGAGATCAGCTCTCATGGACGTGGTGAGTACAACTCTGCAGCACACGACGGTAGTTGACAACAAATCCGTCGGATCCTATTATAATAATTATTATTATTTATCACGATAATTAATATTCATCGACCCGCTAAGATGTTTGCTCTTCTCTACAATTTGTCATGTCGCAATAGACTTACATTAGAAATTTCGTATAAGAATGTATTTTTTGAACGAATCTTCTCTTGCGCGTGTCCATTCAATCAGCGAAACAGTTTGAAGTACACATCACGCGTGAGTGTATTGATATATTATATATATATTAGATAGTATAATATGTGCAGTTGTATTTGGCTTAGATATTTTTATAACGGAAAATTACTTTTCTTTTATATTATACATACACTAGGAGATACACCTAGGTATAAAATTATGGATTGTTCAGTTGTTTTATTCATTTTTTTTTTTGTTATCTTCTGTTTTCTTAACGGTCATAATAGTACCTACTTGCCCATTGACGGAATGAAATCGCGTGAAAGGAAACGATAGTTCAATTCGATGCATTATTGCGACTTTTATTAATGCAATTATAGGTATAATAACATTATTCCTTTTACGAAAACGAACCAGGATATTGTAACTTGATTTTATGTACAGATTAATAATACATAGAATTATAGAAACTCAATTTATTGAACGAAATTAAATAACATTTCATTTCAAAAGACATTGATTGGTTTATTCTGAATACAAACGGAATGTATAATATACACTTTTAATACGCCGTGCATTTAAAGTCCTATTTATTAGTGTTTAACAGTATAAAATGCACTGTTTGAACGAGTTATAAACTCGTTTAAGTTCTTCAAAAATATGAATTCGTTCACGTTCTATTTGATGTATTAATGGTGAGTGTTGTTCGCAAAATATGAACGTGAACGCGTTTTTTCCAAACATTGCACACGCGTATAAATGTATAATTTAATATTATTATATACCAGGTAGGTGCATATGCAAATGCAAACACGAATATTAGGTGCATTTGTGTACAGTAAAAAAATAAATAATAATATGGCGATGAATAATAATTTACAAATAAATCACAGTGATCGTCAAATGAATCATCATTACGACCATCGTGTATAAGTTATCATCGTCGCGCCGGTCTTAGCACCATTCCTGCCTGTTAGGTTATGTATATAGTATATATTATTATTCGAAGACTTGTATACGCCAAATACTAGGTATATGGTTACTTTCACGCGAGGTTTTCTCAACCACTTAGGTGCATCTTGGACACGCGATGTGCCAGTATAATATTATTATCATGACAGTCAGTCGTGGCTGAGCGACACGAAAATGAGACAATCCAAAACAGCGCCGCAGCTGCTAATCGTACAAGCGCTGCACGTTTCCTAAAAAAATTGTATGTGTGCCAAATGAAAACGGCCGCGATAGATCATCGTTATGGTCAGTCGAATATTATCGTAAATTTATCGGCGTTGAGTAGTTGAGATCAGTTTCCGGTTTTTTCATCACACTTTTTGTTTTTCAATCACCAATCCTGGTAAAGACTTCAAAAATGGGTACTTCCTGAAAATATAAATAATATTACGAGGACGTCGCACCGCATAAGTTGTCTTTGTAACACGCGTTCGACATATACAATTTTTGTTCACCGGTTTCAATACTGTGTGTTAGTTTTGATATTAGAGTGAATTTACTTATCGTTAAACTTTTAGGTAATGCTTATAATTCACTTACTACTAGCTGCCTACCTAAAGAAACAATAAAATACATATTAATAAGGTGTGGCATAGGTAAACAAATTGTGTTATAGAATATCAATCGTTATATGCAATAAAAATAAATACATTTTACTATAGTCGTATAAAGTATAACAGTAACTGCAGTATAGTACTATAGTGTGTACTTGGTTAACATATTTTGTTTAATAATGAGTAAAAAAAATTTTTTTTGTTGGTATTTATAAATACTTTGTTTTCAGTTTTTAAAACCCTTTCAATGCCACCAAAAATCTGTAACACGCCAGCGGGCTTGGGTGGTTCTATGATTTATACATATTTTATAAAATTTATAGTTATATTATATTATTATAATAATACATACCTGTTATTAATACATATTATATTAATATAATCGTATACCAACACGTTAGATATTATTTCAGCGCCAGCTTGTATTTTCATTTTTTATCAAATCATATTAATGATATGTATTATTGTATTAATTATGATGGATCAAAGTCTTTGCAAACTAAAATTTAAAACACTTGAATACTTGCACTGCACGAAGTGTGAAATTGCGATTCTAAAAAATATTATACCGAGCAGATTCGAAATATTTTAATTAAAATAAAAAATTTGACAATAGGATTGGAAAAATTCAGCTATGGATAAAAATAAAACAAAAGCCGTTTAAAAATCATTCAAGTAAAAACCAAGTCGTAATAGAGTTCGACGAAATATAAGTTCCTACGTTTAGAATACAGTTCTTAAATAATTATTGTTCGCTATAATGTACCGCATATTAGTCATTACGTTGACTATTTTTAAATTATTACAATTTTCAAATGACGTAATTTATGTAGATTTATATATAATGTCATTATATACGTGTTGAAAAATAATAAATAATATACTTCGAGGAAATAAAAAAATAACAGTATGATAACGGACATTGGTGAAATGCTTTGCGGACGCTGAATTAATGAGGGTGGTGACTAACCATCGAGTACCTACACACAATGGCATTCGCCGTTCGATATACCGTGCAAATAGTAATAAAAATAATAACAATAATTACGACGCTCAATGGTCCGTCGCGTCGTTCACTGGTTAAAGAAAAAAACCGTTTTAAATGATACCTATTACTATCACTACAATAATTATTATTATTATCATCATCGTCGTCTCGATCGCGGTCTGAGCACGTGAGCAACAATTACTACAGTGCCTGCGCTTGTATGACGCGACAATGATAAATAATTATCATGTTCAATATAATATTTAGTTATTATAACACTGACCCAGTCGTCGAAAACGGACGTGAAGTATCGGCGTCGTCGTCTTCGGTCTCGTATCGGTATAATCCGTAGAGACGAAAAGCATAAAAAGTATAAAAAAAATATTATTATTATATTACGACGAATGCGGTTTTCCGTTCGGTGTCGTGCCAATTAAGAGCTCGCGCCGACGACCCCGTGACACTGTAATATAATGATGATGATAATAATATTATATTATGTACCTTCGCTGCACTCGGTGCAGTCGTTGACCCAGTGGCTGCTGTACACCAGAAGAAGCTACTTCCGCGTGTTTCCGATACGCCACCGGTCGCGTCACGATAATATTTTATGATCGGAAAACGGACGACACAAATATATATTATTATGAACGCGTGTGCGAGTTTTGCGAATTATTATTATGATTATGCCGGCGAAAAACCTTTGAAACAAACATCAAATAAAATTTAAGTACAAGACTATATGCGGCGGATACACTATATGACGAGAACGCAGTAAAATATATTTTATCGTTTTCTAAATTCCTCGTGGGTACCGACGAGAACAAATCAATTCTAGTAATTAATATTAGACCTATATTTTGTTTTGAATCTATGATGAACGGAATGGAATATTATAATACTTAGGTATTTCTTCCTTTTTTTCTTTCACTTTTTACAGAAAAAGTATTAAATTATTAAAAGTATTAAAAATACACTAATACAATATACTTTCATTAAATTGGCCCAAATATATTCAATCAGCACAACATTTCACCGGGCCGACGGGGATCATCCACCCACCACCCTCAGTAATATATTTTGAAGTGAAACTCTAAGGTACAACTCCGAACATTTTGCAACGACATTGTATTATGCTCAGTGATATTGATATTGTATATTCTTACTCACTATAATACCAACCAAATGTGAAAAACAATTTTATTTTTCTCGAAATGGTCACTCGAAGCGTATTCCATTTCATGGCTGTGAATATATAATATATTATTACTATTATTTTATTGTATAGATATAACCCTAGATATCACTAAAAACTACGAAAGAAGTTTCACTTAATTTGCGCGTGCTTGTTTTTATTATGAATTATCTACCCACTCACCACCATTTTTCCACGGACAAGATTCATAAATCTAAACTGTTAAAATCATTATTCCGATCATTTTTAGGGTTGGATAGGAAAATGTATTAGGGGGCTACGATTCTACATTATTATAAGATACCTATATAAGATTTTCGTCAATGATTTCTGACCATCCCGTCATATGTCTGTGCCGCAGGTCGACTGCAACGTAATCTGCGTGGACTGGGAGGCCGGGGCGATCATACCCAACTACGTGCGGGCCGCGGCCAACACCCGTCTGGTCGGCAAACAGGTAGCCATGCTGATCTCCGGCCTGGCGACCAAGGCGAACCTTCCCATAGAGAACGTGCACTTGATCGGCTTCAGCCTTGGCGCGCACGCGGCCGGTTACGCCGGTGCCGAGCTGAAGAACCTGAGCAGGATCACGGGCCTGGACCCGGCAGGACCGCTGTTCGAGAACCAGGACCCCAAGACCCGGTTAGACTCGACGGACGCCAAGTTCGTGGACGTGATCCACTCCAATGGCGAGAACCTCATACTGGGAGGCCTGGGCGCTTGGCAGCCCATGGGCCACGTGGACTACTACCCGAACGGCGGCCGCATGCAGAAGGGCTGCTCCAACCTGTTCGTGGGTGCCGTCACCGACATCATTTGGTGTGAGTATACTTATACATCATTTTCTGTAATTCCATTTTCGCAGGATATCCATTCTCGGTACGAATACATCCTAAAGTGTGTTATTAGTGACTATAAGGGCTTTATAATGGAGGAGATTAGAGTAAAACCCATTAGCTGTTGTAGGGGTTATGAACTGTAGTTGGTAAGGTTGGTACGATAAGGTGTTGTTAAGGTTGTAAGCAAACGCGTGTATGTGTGGCAAGGTTTTTACTACCATGAACCCTGGTGGTCACCCATCCGGTAACTTGTAGCAGCGGACGTTACGTCTTACTCTCAGTCACATTGCATGACTGGTAGCAGCTAACGCGCCGCACCAAGCCACTATTATAATTATTATTAGGTACCTAACTATTGTCAAATCGAAATAAGAGATGTACCAACCTTCCTACCTAAATGGTGGTTCTCAACGTTTTTTATCACTACGACTACTGACTTAAATCCAATTAAAAGGCAACATACATAAATCTTCATGACAAAGAGTATTATACATTTGTAAATAACACTAAAATTCAAAACATTTTCTAACAATTTTTGGGTGACACACATCACACGGCACACCGGTTATGAACCACATAAATCAATATTAATCGTTTGAATACTATCATGAGCCAGCCGTTTTCAATAATTTATATTAAAGCTAAGGCGATAATTTGTATCTACTCTTAAAATTGACATTTGCTTATAGATGTAGTTATAACTTTTCAGCCGTTTCATGTTTATTTAACTTAGGTAAATTTAAACACAGGAAAAATGTTTGCGTCTTCTTAGGTGCTATAATACTTGATAATATGTTATTTTTCTTTAATTTTAGTCTAAATTTCATTGCGATGACGAATGATTGTATTTATGGGTATTGAGTAACAATGTTTTTCTCGACTCTTATTCTTCTGCAGATAGCTAGTCAGACAGACAACGGCACACCCTTATACATACATACATAACCGTCTTTTTAGAAACTCGGCACCATAACGTCCAAGTCAAACATATCGCACCTTTTTCTAAGATTTGTTTTATTTTTTATAGATATGTGAACAACGATTCTTTTTTATTGTTATTATTACAATGCATGGGCGTGAGCTTTTATTGTACCTTATACACAGTATGTGTTACAAAAACATAACGCTCTTATATAATATATATATAGGTACATTGTAAGTAATTTATTATTACATTTAGGAAAAATTATTGTTATTATACTGCAGTGTGCGATAAATCTTTTGAATTTATTTTGATACAGATAATTTGCATTCGTATGACATATATTCTCATCAAATTTTGTTTACGACATGTGTTAATAATAATAATAATACGTCTTGTGAAAACTGAAAACCACAGTCATACGGTTATATTACAATTTAATTCAGTGGATAAATCAAAACTGCAGCAGTATAATATAACATAATATATTATATACTTGAACTGGTTGCATTCCAGATAACGAAAAATCTTAAAAAACAATTTAAAAAAACACTCGCGCGATTATATACTTTGGACCGTTACCCATTGGGGTTGACTGTGGTAACCGGTTCACCTTATATATAGGTAAAACGACCTTTTATATTTTATTATACCATAAAGTAATAAATTTACACAGCTCGCGATTAACTGCAGATGCAGCTGCATAGGTGTCTAGACACCCATGTGTGAAAATGTATGTGCATCGACCACCAGCCATCACCAAATATTATTAGAACGGACTTAAAATCGGTCGATCTAAGATTCACTTGTTTTCGTACAGTAAGCAATAACACGTATAATATGTTACGCTAGTGTAGGTTAAACTGGTATATCGACGAGACTAACTCGATAATAAATGTTATTATAACGCGCAATTGGTTTTTTTTTTTAACGTCATTATTATTAATCTGCCATTTGTAAAAAAAAATTACACGTAATAAAAAACTCCAGGAGCGTATTATATACAGACATTCTATACATATGTATAATATATTATTATAATGATATCGTAAACGTTCGCTACTATACGGCTGAGAATTCGTAAAAATAATTTTATCCACAACATTAAACCCACTGACCCGTATAATGTAATATGGAATACGTTGGGTAGGTATATAATATAGTAGTTCTCTACTAGTTGGTCGGCTGAAACCTCGTTTTACGCGCGTTTTTTTATATATACTTAATGTGTTTTACTTGACGGGTTATTATAATAATAATTCTCAACGTCCCTATCTACACGCAATTGAATAGATGCAGCGGCTTAGGGTTTCCGCGTTTACCGTTATATCGTATTATTATTATTATTATTATTATTATTATATTATATTGACGCGTGTTTTTAAATCCTCTCAATTTTCGTAAATATTATAAACGCTGTATCTATACCTACCTATCCTTCTGGTCACTGAACAATATCATAGCGTTCCGGCTCCATATTATTATCGTAAGTATACCACCCACCCACCTGCACCTGTGAAAGTATGTTTTTTTTTTGTCGAATTCAAAAACCGATTGTATGCAAATATGTAACGTTCGATGGGAGTTGTGTTTTGTAAACACGGTTACGAGTTTATGACCGTTATATTTTCTACTCGTCCCAAATATTAATAACTCTTACGATTTGACACAGAAGACGCAGCAGTATATTATTATTTATCGCCGTCTGCATTCGGCCACGACACACTCGTCACGAACATGTAAAACGATTATGCTCATTGCGATATTATTATAATTATAATACTATCGTGGTATTATCACAGCGTATAGAATATTACGTTTAACTTATTCCGTGGTATTATTGTTGTGATATTATACAGGCGGACGCGAAATTTCATCATTAAACCCAAAAAATATGCAGTAATACCTGATAATAATATATATAACCTGCAGACTGTGCAACTACGTTTATTTGACGAAATCTCGCTATGACTGATGTTTAACGACCACCACTGTATTATAATATTATTATGATATCGTTCGGATTCGTTAAATACACCCATAACGAAACGAACGATAGATGCATGGGTGGGTGCGTTTCGAGCCAACTATATATGCAGCCAACGAACTCTTTAGTTTTTTTTTAAAAAATATTATCGTATCTGATTTCGATTATTATTACTCCAAGTCGTGCGGCCAACTGTCACAACTAATAATAATATTATAATATAACATGACCCTTGCCCAACATTATGCTGCAGTTGCGTGTCTACCGACCACCGAATCTCTATATACCTAGTCAATTACACTTACCTATTATTATAATAATTTTACATTTCAGGCCATTGGCGTAATAGTTTTTTTTAGCAAAGGTTCAGAAACGCTCAGATTTAACACCGGTCCGAAATCACAAACTATACGACTGCCTCTATTATAGTCGACTACTGATCCAATAACAATAAATTACACATATTATCGTGTAAAAATAACGTGACGTTAATTAAAAATTGTAGTAGTATTTTAATAGTAATAAAAATAGTTGCGAGTTCCAAAATATTAAGTGGTATAATAATAGTATAGGTAATATGGATAATGGTACCTAGGGCACCCGTTTACATATAATTACGTAAATATTTGGTTACAGATGTTTTCTCAATATATTGCAAAAAATTATTATAAAATAACATTCGTAGTATTACATAACAATAAAATGATAGTTATGTAAGCATCTTAACCTAACCTAATCTGTGCTAAGCTTCATGCAAAAAAAAACTGTACATAGCATTGCGAGTTTTTAAATTCTTAAAAATAATATGTTTTCAGTTTTGTCCAAATAGATATTTTTGTACTATACCATTGTGATAGTTAATATTATAACTGTAGGTGGTAGGGGCAGATTTAAATTTTGTCACACCCGCTTAATTGCCACTGCAGTTGTGCAGGACCAACCACTATCACGCCTTCACATATTTAAAGCCATCGGCGCCGATTTCTAAAGTTAAAATTGACGGTTCAAGTGACCAATAATTAAATAATTCAAACTCATAGTGATGGAGTGTAATAAATCTTACATATATTATGTATCCAATGGTTAAAATTAAATTATTATTTTACGTTTACATTTGCATATTATATCTAAACTATTATAGTTTTTTTTCTTAAAGTTAACCTCGTAATTTTCTTAAGTGCAATGCGCCAATGCATATTATTAAGAAAAAGAAAAAAAACGATTTATATTATTATAATGTCTTAACCACAAATAGCGTGGCCTAACAAAAATATTTTCTCAACTACGTAATCTCTTGTATAGGTACTAGATATTTTGAATAATATGTCTGGTTTTACTATCCAAATATGGTTTATTTTCATATGATAAACTTTGATATTAGATTTTATGTACAGTAATACACGATCAAAAAAATGCACCTTATGAAAAAAAAAATAAATGATTTTATTTAAAATTGGGAACCTTCACCTAGCTCTTACCTATATAGTAAAAAGACACATTGCTGTTCTTGCTTGGACATTGCCTAAAGAGATAATATTATAATAACCATTGTTATTATAAATCTACGGGTGTATATAGATTGTGTGTACGATTTTTACGCTGAACAGGTTGCAATAAGGCGCACGTCAAATGTTATAAAATCGTTATCTACTTCTAATCAATTTCTCAACATCGCCTGCCAGTCTCACCAACAATGTCCGATGAATTTCATCACCTGTATACAAAACAATATTATAATGTCTCGTTGTTTCGACCGTATTATCATAGTATAATAATAATTTGACATGCGTTGGATTTCAGCTGCGCCCGAAGTGTACGGCAGGAGCCTGTGCAATCACCGGAGGGCGTACAAGTTCTTCACGGACAGCGTGTCGCCGAGCTGCTCTTTCCCGGCCGTGCCGTGCGAGTCGTACGAGAAGTTTCTGGAAGGCGAGTGCTTCCCGTGCAAGGACAAGTCCAAGTGCGGCAACATGGGATACCACTCGGACAAGTCTCCGGGCCGCGGAAAAATGTACCTGCTGACGAGGGACGAGGAACCGTTTTGTGGTAAATATCATAGCGAAATCGCCGTAGACAATTTACGATATAGGTACACCTAGGTATGATATGAATTTCACTATCGAGTGACGCGTGCGAAAGCCAGTGTGTCAATCGACCGCTTATGTTCGTGGTCGTCCGTAACAAATTGCCAAAGATCAAAGGCATTCAATATAATATAGTTAAAAGGTTAACTATCTTTTTTAAACATTTTAACGTAACCAGTTCGTTCGTTTTCTGATTCACTTAATAACTTAACTAGTTAATTTACTGTAACTTTGATTTTTTCAGTTGATTTCAAAATCACCCGAATCGATATAAAAAATATTTCTGAAATGTTTGGTTTTGATGATTTTATACGCATTAATTATAAATACGGCATTAAATAAAAATAATTCAACACTATAATAGGCGGTAATGGTAATAATAATACTATGATATTTCTGTTTTGTTTCCTGATAAAATAGTAGGTATAGTATTATATACCTATAGATAGGCACAAAATAGTAATAACTCTTTAGCGATTCACATTCCACGTAGGTACTAATTAAAAAAGTGGATTGACTTTTTTTAAAACCTAGTTGAGTTGATATTTTTTCAATATTAATTTTGAACTTAACCAGTTAAATGTATATTTGCTAACTATTAACTTCTAACTTAACGATCTATTATGTTCTAAGTAAATTTAATTTTCGCGTTAGTTAATTGTATTAACTTACCCACCTTTTCTTATTTGACGATCACTATGATTATATATTGGTATTATACCAATATACGACAATTATTGCGGTCGTTGCGTTTACCCATAGCACCGACATAACTGCTCTGAGGTTCCGTATCAATAATATTATTATGGTACAGAAACTACGGACACGTCATAATGTGTTATTGTTAGGCAAATATAATCGAATTGTGTGCGTATGAGGTCAAACAGGAGACATTGTGATAAGCGAAGTGCCATTGATTATTTTAATATTATCAAAATAATATTTGATTGAGATATCGATAGGTACCTACGGTGCAGTTTATTATTGTATACCGGTAAAATATTAAGATCGATATAATAAACATAGTATGACCAATGAAATCGTGTCTCGACGTGATAAGGTCCGAGTTAGACATCACTACATGTCTACATCAGTTATATATTATAATTATACAATATTATAGTCTGCAGTAGACAATTGACGACACTGTGAGACTACGTGTGTAATATAATTATAATATTTTTATTATAATGTCGGACATCTACACGTGACGAGTACTCGTTAAACGGGTCTCCCGGCCACGACGAAGCAGACGAGTAGTTGTGTAGTATGTGATGAGAGATTATAGAACCGTAATATAATATTGTTATTTTCATCAGATTATTATTTTACGAGTTTAAATTGTTGTGTAAAAAATAATTATGTCATAAAATTACGTCAAAAAGTGTTTGTTTTTAGTTCACAGTTTCTATGTGTTGTTATGTATTTGGATGTAATACGCTTAGAATGGAAAACGTACCTAACAATAATTTGGAAGTATTTTTTGCCTGGATTTCAAGACTGTTTCAGAACTAACAGTTTTTTGATTTTGATATTGTGTTTGTTTAATTATTATTTTGATTTAATGATGACAATATGTACTACGCAGGTACACATAACCAGTTCGGTTTCGGTACAAAATTTATGTTTCTATGTTTACATGCGAAATGATCGTCCTCGTTTAATTACTAACCCAAAATTCGCATAATGTATTAAATGTCTCACGATCCTGTGAAAAATTATGTAGTTTTTATTATAATTATATTGTACAGGCACAGTTCAAAATAAAAACCGTCAAAATCGATCGATATTGAGAATAACGTGTTTGGGAATATAAACCAAATTAATTATCTTCATCGCGAAAAAAACTACAACTTGCCGACTTCAGTATAATTTATAGGAAGTGGTATAATATTATAATATTCGTGTGTTATAGGTTCCTACTTTAATATTAAAAATGTATAATATGTTGAATAATGGTAATGTAAACCAAATTAATTATCTTCATCGCGAAAAAAACTACAACTTGCCGACTTCAGTATAATGTATAAAAAATATTTATATATTTTTTTTACATAATTTATAGGAAGTTGTATAATATTATAATATTCGTGTGTTTAGGTTCCTACTTTAATATTAAAAATGTATAATATGTCGAATCATGTTAATATCACGCGATAATTCTATACGACTATACTAAAGCAAACGTTTTCTAAACTTTTGTGATATTTTAATCAATGTAAATTATTTTGATTTGGTTAAATTATTACAATTCGTGTTGGTTGTCCGAAAAATGCTGAAACAATGATTAATACACTCACATACCACCGTTCATATTAAAAGCAAGTCCCCGAAAGACTTATTTGAAATGAGAGCTGAGCACCATCTCGGCTTACTCAGTTAACTTAACCGACTCAGGTCACTATTTCGAGTCCAGATAACATAATTATAATTTATAATACATCGACTTTTTAAAGACTATGATATTGCAACTTTGAATCTTTTATTATTTTAAGAACGCCAACGTACTATAAATAGTCTATAATAAACTATTATCATTGTAATTGATTGTTAATATTATTCAAAATATTTATTTTATTTTATTTCCTCGCAATTATTATAGCGCACCAATACATAGTCAAAATCCACAACTCTCCTAGTGCGTTGCCTGTGGTCAGCTACGGCAAAATACAAGTTGTTCTGTTCGGTCAACTCGATATAAACGAAACGTTTACCATCACGAAGTAAGTACTAACGTTCAATAAATAAATATTGCATAATATACTTAAAATAACGTACGTACGTTTTCTTCTCTACGCGTAGGTAATAATTATTAATAAATACGTCATGTCGGAACGGAATGGGACCGATGGCGTGTTTGGTCTTGCGATTTACCGCCCATACGTAGGTACTTTTCATTTTCACAAGTCACAAGCATTATATCAGTGTCAAAATTCGCAATAGGGTATGTCATATATACTCCTACCCCGCCCTTGACCCATTTATTAGTAACCGTTTTCGAAAACCTACCTATTTAAAAAAAAAAAAATTTACACATTACGAACGCGTTATGAAAATACTCGCTAAGGCTATATAATAATATGAAGTATATTAATACTTTCGATTATTTCGATATTTTCCCACCTTGGATGATATAAGTGATAACATTTTCGCACATATTGTGATTGTCGTAGCAAAGACGACGCGGCGCTTTCTGTGGGCGAGACGATGAAAAAGATCATCGTGCCACATCCCGCTCTGCAGGGCTTCAACAGGGTTCAGATCACGTACACAGCTTACAAAGGATGGCTGTCAAATGGGCTGTCCAAGTGGAGTATCGACAAGTTCATACTGACCGACAGTTACGGCAATAGGTAATAATAAACGAAAACATAATAATAATATCCGTCTATATAGAATATAGTATAATATTTATGATAAGTGTCGTAGATAATACTTTGGAAAAATAACTCAAATGCACAAAAACAAAGTGTTTTAAAAGCAGTCTACGACGTATACCAAAATCAATTATTTACGGACTTGACCACTTTTTTGTTGTTTATAATAAGTGTAATAAGGTTGTCGATTGTTTTTAACTCATTAGACATTATTTTTATAATCTCAATATCTGATTTAATTTGTTTACCAAATGTATTGCAATAATATAATTTAATATTTGCCGTGATTTTAACGATGTTTTAAATCATATTATGCAGCCAATCCGTTTGCCAGAGGGGCCTGGTCATGCAGTCGGAGGTGTCCGTCGTGTTGCCTCTATACCCGGGTGATTGCAACCTGCCTGAACTGATGCTTCAGATCAACGTAAGGAAACGACGAAAATTATTATTATTATAGTTTAATGGTATTATCTTAAGACTTTTCGACTAATCATTGTCATTTGCCTCCCGACACCGTCATTGAAGAAGACATTGACGATTAGCAAGGGCCTTACTATGCCGAACGGATAATGTTAAATTAGCAATAATATTGGATACAGCTACGTAATAGTATTGGCCACGATGTATTATAGACTATAGTTTCCTGTACTAACAACTGTATGGTTCGGAGGGGGTTTTTTTTCAAATTATACGAAAACAAGTTTAAGATATGTACATTGAACATGTCCTTAAAGATTAATAGTTACGTGTGGTAACATTTTTTTAAAATTTTAATTTACATTAATTTATTCTAAATGGTCAAACGTTTTATTCGGAAATAAGACATTAGAATAATATATTTTCACATACAATAACCTACAGATAATAACGTCTTCTTCGTTTTCAAGTGCTTAAAATTTAAAATGCTGCACGGAGCGTCGCTGGATACCATAAAGAAAAATAGAACAAAAAAAGTTCCAATAAAAATGAAACATATTATATCGTTTGTTCGTTGCATATCCGCGATCGGATTTTTCAAAAATATCATATTATTATATTATACACTTTCCACAACATTAAGCTATAACGAAAATATACAGATTAACACTGTTTATACAATTATTGCACGTATTTACGGCAACGCAGTTGCTACAGTGTGGTTTGCACATGCATTTTAGGTGGATTGCCCATCTCGGCCAAATTAGTTTACAAATCGATATCCTATATGCCCGTGAACACTAAGCTAAAACCGAGATGCACTGAAATACCGCCAAATTGTATGTTTGTTTATTTTTTCCCGGGTAGAGTCACACCTATAGTACACATATACTAGCTTGTTGTATTAAATAAAATTCAAAATGTACATAAACAATAATAATATAGTATAATATTATACTCTACCTATACTATACATATTGTGTATGAATGCATGATATTAAAACCTGAACAAAGTACCTATAATAAAGATATAATATTTAAAAAAAAAATTGCATATTTATTGGATAATACCGTTAAAACATCATGAAGTAATAGGGTTTAACTGGTTTAAGTAGCCTCGCGTAAGGACCGTAAAGCTGAAAGGCGGTGAGATAAGCGTGCGATGTGTGTAATAGAGCAATTTTTCCGTACACTCGCTGTAATCAGAGTTCGGTGTGATCATAAATTTAAATCTTTTTTAAGCATACCTAATATCGATTGACATAATCATAACAATTCTCTGCAGGGCGGCGACATCAGCGACAAGACGGACCTGCAGATGCACGGCGGTCAACCGGAAGAGTACGGTCAGCAGCACATCAACGACACGTCCGCCACGCACATCTCGGGCGGCGGCGGCGACGTGGACCTGACTGCTCCCGGTGATCTGGCCGCCGCCGCCGCCGGATCAGCGGGGCTGAGCGCCACGCTGGGCGTGGGCATCAAGGAATACATGAACGTGCCGTGGATGCCGCTGGTGGACATCGAGGCGGGCCCGGCAGGCAACAGTCTGGACCCGTCGTCGGACAGGCGCGAACAGTCGGGCCGCGGATTCACGGCCAACGGGGCCGGTCGGACGGGCAACAGGACGGCCACCGGCGGTGCACCGGCTGTCCGTCCCGCCGCAGAGTCGGACGATCAGTTCCCGTACGACGAAGTGGTGCAGGCGACGGTCAGCCGAGCGGGCGCCGGAAACGGGACGGCCGGAGAGATCCGCGAACCTGTGCTACGGCCCAAGAGCCGTTTCCGGATGTACCGAATGCCGGACGGAACCTCCGCCGCCGTCAGTGGCGTCGTTAACGGAACTACGTCGTCATCGTCGTTACCGACGCAGCAGAACGCCGGTAACGCATCGTCCGCGACCACGTCTGAACGGTCATTCATCGTTCACCTGTTACCGCAAAAACTGATGAACATGATAGAACAGGCCGAAAGGTACGCTCGGATGGCGTTCTCGCCGTTCATGTGGCCGACAAAGGAACGTGCGCAACGCGCGCTCAAAAACTTCCCAAGGTCAGTATGCCAAATATAAATAATAAATTAACGATATTGATAGTAAATAATTCATCGTAGTAGGTATATTATAATAATATAATTAATATTCGTACGACGATCGTTTCAACATTTTTAGCATTTGTGCATTAATTATTGACAATTATTTTTAGAATTCATTCGATAAACTTATGGTTTGGTCTGATAACTGGTTTTTGTAGAAATACGTTTTCGATACTTTAGAAAAATGAAAATCTATAGTGAAAAGAACCATCGAACTACCTGCCTATTAAATTGTTTAACAGATTATTCGATAGTTTTTAGTAGAAAACTTCTATTCTATGACCTACGTGAAAAGCATTCGGATAGTTACGATAGTTTATTTAGACTATCGCTAGATGAAATCTTTACTGTCAAGAGATTATACAGAAATGAGTAATGAGACGTTTTCGTATCAAACGAGTTTTGGTAATTACGACTTCATCACAAACCGTACATTTATTATGATGTACAATTCGTTGTATTATTGAGATATTATTTTAATAGCTATTAAATATTATAATGGAGTCCTGATGGTGTATAGTTTTTAAAATAATGTGACATGTTTGTCTGGCTAAAAATAATACATTTTGTTTTATTTTCAAGAAGTTACGTCATAAAAATAAAAGCTTATCTACTCATATTTCCAGTCTAATCTAAAACTTATTTAAAAAAATGTTAAAAATGTGTTGTCCATAAACTTAATTTATTCGACAATGACTGGGTTATAAATTTTAATGTACAACAATTTGATTATTCTACAAGCTATGTAATATAGTTCTGATCATCCGCTGAAATAATAAGTAATCCCGAAATATAATAACTGTGACATGGTATAATATAATATTATGGGTAAACAGTAAAAATGTCAGTGGAAAAGAGACCATGAAAAAAATCAAGTAAAAAAGTCCAAAAAACTGAAAGAAGTACAAAAAAAAAAAATTACAATTTTAGTTTTTATTTTTTATTTTTTATTACAAATGAGTCATTGTTTTATCATATTATAATAAATAATTTAAAAATGTTCTGGACTTCATGAAAAATTTCAAATTTTAATCACAAAACCAATAATTTTCATCAGTGATATAACGCATGAGCCATAGTCAAAACCAAAAATCGTCTTAGTATCAGAATCCGGCATTGGCACAAGTGCACGACTATAGTTACATTTTAGGGGGCGCTAAAATTATGTATATTTATCACCCACACTCCACACCACCCAAACATAAATTTAAAATCATTTTGTTATAAATAAATAGTAAATATAATATAGTTATAAATGATATGTCCTGTCACGAATCTTTTAACATTCCACACTTTTAACACCTTTTATCCTGAAATTTTTTCTATAATCAATAAATAAATTATATTATTACGATATTATTTTATGATGCGTACAGCAGTCACAATAACTACAACGAATGACTTTAATATCGTTTTTGGACACTTGTTTACAGGTTTTTGTTCAATGACAACAAGACGTCCGAACAAGTTGTCAACGTTCAACTGGACGAGAGTCCCAAGAGGTACATACCGCTGACGTTCGGCAACGACCATCCTGACGAACAAGCGCAACAGTCCAGCGGACGGGCGACGCTGATCGAGGCGAGAATCGTGCCCGCGATGACCGACGACAGCCCGATCGTCGAAGAAGACATAGACTTATCCAAAGAAGACATTAGATAAAATCCCGCTAAAATTTAGTCCATAGTTTTATATTATTATTATTATTATTATTCGGGTAGTGTGTGCGTGTGTATGTGTGTGTGTGTGTGTGTGTGTGTGTGTGTGTGTGTGTGTGTGTGTGTGTGTGTGTGTGTGTGACAACATGCATTCCAAAACGTATAATATTGAGTCACGCACACAAACATATAAATAATATTGTGTGTGTGTGTGTGTGCATGTGTGAGAGAGTGTATTTATTTATCATAATATGTGTAAATATCGGCTTAGAGATTCCAACTTTGTCTAAAGCTCAATTATATAATTGTGGAATAAAACAAAAATACGTTACGAATCGTATAATTTTAGTTCCTAAAAAATGTTGAGAATTCAAAATTTAAAAAATAAATTAAATCGTTGAGTACCGTTTATATACTTTTACTATACTGTAAATACTATATATGTGAACCGACATTTCAGCAGAACCTACTCGCTCGTTCGATGACTATAGTATTACAATGTAAAGGTTTCGATATTGTTTGTGTATAATATTATGAACCTTGAGGGAAACGTCTCAGTATTGTTATTAAAAGTATCCAACACCCGGAAGGTGATAGTGGACGATGATTGTCCATCGTTACTGCAGGATCGCAATCGATAACCGTATTGAAATATTTATTTATATTATTAAGTAATTAATTATTTATATTTTAAGTAATTTAAATTATAATAATTGTGGCAAAATATTTTCCAAACTGCGAAATGTCCAAATTATTTAAACGTTTAATGTATATTTAATATATATTTTTCATGTGTTTATAATATAATATAATACAATATACACAATAATACATATAGAACCAGTTTGCTGTTTTACTATTGTTATGTTTTTAGGGTTCCGTATTTCCATACGATAAAACGGGACCCTATTACTAAGGCCGTCCGTCCGTCCGTCTGTCAGCAAGCTGTATCTCATGAATCATGAAAGTTAGAAAGTTGAAATTTTCATAGATTATGTATTTCTGTTGTTGATACAACAACAAATACTAAAAATCCTAGGATATATAATACAAGCGGTGTTGCAAACATGTTTATAGACGATCCTACTCGCACTTTGCTGGTTTTATTCATTGGTCAAACACGATACTCACTAGGTTGTTATTGTTAATGACGAGAGAAATTTCATATTTTACTGTTCAACAAAATAAAATTTAATTATTACGGGTATGGTTCAATACATGTTGCTCGGATCTGATTGATTTATGAGTGGTGGTTGGTGGGAATGCGTGTATTAATCATACAATATCTACTACATTTGACACAGGTACAATATAATATGTGGGCAATGTGTCAATGACAAAGACAAATCATTTCGTGACTTGCACTCGATTGCTCGCGACGTGTTTATATTGTTTATACTGGTGCTGAGTGGCCGTTGCTTTGCTGATTTGAATTAATCTCATTTGTATTCGCTGCAACTTGTAGTTGTTTTGAGATTTGGTGTTGGCCGTTTCAACTTTATTATTATTTCGTTCTTACTATTATAATACTAGTATGTTATTAAAATTGTGTGTTGATAAACCACGTGCATACTGCATAACGTTTTACGTGTAGTAAGAGAGATTTGGTGATGACCATTTTGGCATTTTTATCATTTCTTTCTTACTTTTATAATAATAACAATTATTATTATTATTTGTATACGCTGCAAGTGCGTGTGTTATCAAATCGATGTTTAATGATATGTTCCAATAAATATTAATAGAATATGTTAATTTATTGTAGTGCGTTTAGTGCTTGCAATAGAGTGGTGAACTGGTAAATCATGTGCAGAACATAAAGATAATTAATATCCACCAATATTAATATTTTTAAATTCAGCTTTGGAATAATTTTTATAATAAAATACAAAATCTTGTGATTAATACATTACCTGTTGCAACTATTAGAGTCGATGGCCAATCGGCAATCATATACTCTAAATTCTGTGATTTGCCATCATGGTCCATCTATAACTCAAGCAAATTATGCAGATTAACATTAATCGTAAGAAATGGGTTAGATTCAACAAGTATTGAACGCTGGCCTCGAGGTGGAAAAGATGTCTATATATTATAATTATGGAAAAAAGAAATTAGTCAGGAGGCCAGCGATTATTAAAGTTTATTATTATTATTATAGAATATCAGATTATTAACACATCGACATTAAAAATAGTTGATATCACACCAAAAACACTTCGTTATAACAACTCCGTGTAAAAAAAGCTAAGTTAAAAAAAAAATTTAGTAATGATTAAATCTTTAAAAGACGTGATATAATATGGAAATTAAGTAAAATGCCATTTTATAATATTACAAATACCTATGATGACAAATAAGATCAATTTATTGTTTTGTTAAATACTTAGTCAACATATTATTTATGTTTATACATTATTAATTACTGTAAATACTGTAGTGGTTACTTAATTGTATTTATTTAAGTATACTTCTACGTCCTGCCAAATCGTTAAACAATATGTTGACCAATTATGTAACATTACAATAAATTGATCTTATTTGTCATCATAGGTAATTGTAATATTATAAAATGGCGTTTAACTTAATTTCCATATTCTATCACGTCTTTTAAAGATTTAATCATAACTAAATTTTTTTTTTAACTTAGCTTTTTTTTTACACGGAACTATAACGAAGTGTTTTTGGTATTGATAATATAACACAATATACACAATAATACATATAGAACCAGTTTGTTGTTTTTCTATACTAAAAATCATCATTCTGTTATTTGATGGGTAGGTGTCAATCACAGATTCGGAACGGGGCTCAAGCACCCACTATATCATATAAGCCACCAGTAAAATAAATATGCATTCAAAATCTAAAATAGAAAAGTATAACCATTTTTTTAAGCACCCCCTGCTAAAGTCTTCTGGATCCGTGCCTGGTAGGTGTACTAATTGTTTATCGTTAAAATGAACCAAATTTATGATTCCATATAATGATAAAAATATTCTAGTTTTGTAGATTTTATAAATCAATAATAAAATAAATCAATATCATAAAAACCAGTATAGCACTGTATGCATGTCATAATTTATTCTAGTTAAATATGACATTAGTATAATAACAAACTATATAAAACTAAAAAATCCATAACGATTGTCCGTTAAAGTAATAATAGGTAAATAAAAATGGATTAAAATAATAAAAAATACCGGTTAATATAGATTTCCAGGGATTGAAATATTGCCCTAGTCGCCCTTTGTGTAGCAATCACGAGAAAAAACTGCACCACGTGAAACCTGTACTTACGTAACCACCAGAATAGCTGGATTACATAAAATCTCGTTCCAACGGATATGGTCGAACTAATTTGATTTTTGATTTATTTTCTTCGATTTTCATCTGATAAGCGCTGTTTGCGGCGTTTCCAGTTTTAGCGATCTGCTGCTCATTTTCCTGGTGATTATGTTCCATAGTATTTTCTATTTCTGGTGTCTGAAGGCAAAATAAAGAAAGAAACATAACATTTTTAGTAGTTAATAATTGCACAGTTTATTTCTATAGTACAAATGTTCTATGATAGATTATTATTGTATTATTAATTTTGATTTTAAATAATTTGAACTGTTGAACACATTCTAATTGAACCATTGGGTAAGTTAAATTATTAGTACCCAGGTATAGTAGTACATAATATATATAGTACCTATACGCGCCATTAAAACATGTCATAGAATTTCAATAAGAATCGTGTGTACTAGAAGACGGAGAATTCTTTGTAATCCCAAAAAATACCGTACCAAACTAAATATTATGAAAAATTTTGTACTTGCATAATATTTGGAAAAAAGTTTACATTATTGCTGTTTATAATACTGTAAATACCATCATCTTGGACTCTTCGATAGTAAAATATTTATTTATTTTTATACTAGCGTATTTATTATAACAGGTTGATAACAGTTGTTACATAGTAAAGTTACGTGCATTTAATGTTAGCACAGTTTTTCATCAATGTTAAGTAACTATTTTAGATTCTGAGCGAAGCGATGAAAGTATTAATTTTACAATGACGTGTGTTTTTATTTTTATTTTAACTAATAAAAACTCAATCCTATAAAGTAATAAATGAAATACCTAGATAAATAAGATCTCGAAAACCAGCTCAGCGATATTTTCTGAATGATTATGATTTATGCCTAATGCAATTTAATCATATATAATTTATTTTTTTATTTCAGATATTCTATAATACTCGTTTTTAAGAAATACTAACAAAGTAATTAAGTATTATGCTAAATAGCTATTTTTTCTTTATAAGGATAGAGATTCTGCAGCATATACAACAAGTATGTATCTGGGGATGGGGACTGGCTGTCATTCATGGATGAGTAGTCAATTTTCAACGTACACCATGCCGATTATACAGTTAATATAAGGACTAAAAAATAGATTAGGTTCACTTACTACAATTTAATCCACAATAAATATTAGAAAATAAAATGACTTTTTTAAAAACACAATATGACTACTACATGATAACTGCCCCCCCCCCTCCCGGTGCTGGTGTAATCTATAATCTGTACATACTCGATCACTAGAATAACATAACCTAAAAACATAATTATTACATTATACCCTGGAAAAAGTTTAAATTGTTGCTGTTTATAATACTGCAAATAATAAATACCACCATCTTGGGCCTTTCGATGATAAAATATCTATTTCTTTTTTATTCTAGTGTATTGGTTGATAACAGTTGTTACATAGTTACGTGCATTCTATGTTAGCACAGTTTTTGTTCATTGTTAAGTAGCTATTCTTAATATATTCATCGTAAGAAAGAAATGTAATTATACATAGTATACCTACCTCAGACTGTGTACCAGGAATGGCATTGTCATCAAAATTCCCGGTGGACGGTTCCTAAAAAATATTCATTATTATCATCACAATAACGTAGAATAAATATAATATATAAATAATATATTGACTGTACACCTCCCATATATATATATATTGTATTTTGATATATTAATCGTGATAGCGCAAATCATTTATATATTTAATTGTTTAAAAATC
Organism: Metopolophium dirhodum; assembly: GCF_019925205.1. NCBI lineage: Eukaryota > Metazoa > Arthropoda > Insecta > Hemiptera > Aphididae > Metopolophium > Metopolophium dirhodum. Next base: position 13,000,572 of record NC_083568.1, read on the forward strand.
GATGAGGTTTCTGATAAATTATTAATGGTTAGTAAAAAAATAACAAAGCTTTCGTATTAGCCTATAGGCTGCTTATGTATCGAGTGTGTTGTCTGAATAAGTGTGCAAATTTCCACATACTGAATAGGAAGCCTCAGAAATATTGTAGAAATATTTGAAAAAAAAATGAATTTTTTGAAAACACATTAAGGTTACATGATAATAACTGTCCTCCCTTCCCGGTTCTTGTGTAATCTCTACATAAGCAATCGCTAAAATAGCTGAATTACATTACCTTCATTGAAGGAACATTATCTGTTGGTTCTACACTTCCGTGGACTTCTCCGGGTGTGATGTCAGGCTCTGACAAATTCTGATGCACTCCCACCGACTGAATGTTCATCATGACGGGTCTGGTCGTAATCACCAGTCTCCAACGTTTCAGTAACGGATCAGTCTCATTAAATATTAAATAATCGCGCAGCTTAACATCATAAGAGGCATTCTTGGAATTTCGAATTTTTTTACCGATAAACTTCCAGGTAGCAGACTACTCAAAAATTGTAAAATACATATTATTAATTATTATATTTGTAGTAAAACAACTAAAGTCTTTAAAATCTAAAAACTGTATAATTATCTGTTTTCTTTATTTCGAAATAAAGTAGGTCATCTTATATTTTATATATTTTTTTTTTATTGAGCAAAACTGTATATATTTACAATATGTATTTACATGTTATACAATAAGTAATTTGACTAGATTTGATTGACGGGAGGGGAAAGTCGCCCAGTTGCGGCAAGCTGACACCCCTACATATTTTATCTTGATAGTTTTAGTGTTAACTGTGCACAATACTGATTGTTACATAGGTAGTACAAGGTGCCTAGTAAGACGCTAAAAAGGCCAAACCATCACAAATATTCTGACAGTTCTTTTTCAATGTTAAGTAACTATATTTAATAAATATTTATTGTAAGAAAAATATGGCAATACATATACCTACCACAGACTGTGCATATCGAGTGGCATAGTAGTAATCAAAATACCAGGTCAACGGCTCCTAAAAAATATTAATTATTAAAAACTTTACTATAACATATACACATATATAAATATTTTGTATTTTAATGTCATTTCATATACTGGTGAGAGCAGAAAACGTTTACATTAGTTGCTTCAAAATCAATTTTAGGTTCCTCTTCAAAGATAAATGGTAAATAAAAACGTTTGATCCCGTTGATATTTTCTATGTGTATTAACATGAACACATCAATGTTCACAATTTCGAAAAATCGAAAATCGATCCATGTATAGTCGTCGCACCATATCCTAGATTTTATCGATTAACTAGGTATATTTAGTTTCCTTAGTGCTACAACAATTTATAAAAGCGATGATAGATAGGTATTCAACAATACCATAAAATTACGAATTTAATTGGAAATACATCGAAACTAAATCTGACTACAAATTTGTTAATTCAGCGTCATTGTCAATATAAACAACAATATATAGGTACTGAAAGAACAAAATGTGGGAAAAAAGGTAGGTAACCGCGTTGCGGTACAGTAGGCGACTAGTGTACCTCGTAAAGAGTGACACAGTAATTTAAGTAACTATTGAATTTAAATTCGACGATACGTAATTTCATACAAAAAACAATTCTGAAATAAGACAGTATATCTTATGATACGTATTGTATCGAACGATATTGGGTCGAGCTAAATATAAAAGAAAAGAGCGCTTTAAAATGTACACCTAGGCAAAACACACGTGAAAACTACCCTCCCCCATGTGTAAACTCCACAATAGACATAATACGAAACCACAAAATGGCTGCCGTTACATTACCATCGTTGGAGGGACGGGATCCGTTGGTTCTACTCGTCCATCGTCTTCTCCAAGAGTGGTCTCCGGTACGGATCTGGTTGTGAGCACCAGTCTCCAACGTTTCAGTAACGGGTGGGTCTGATTGAAAATTAACCATTCGTATGGCATCAAATCACGACTTAAATTGTCGGATATTCCCGGAAAGCAACGGAGAAAAGTCCAGGTGTTCTGCTGCTTAAAAAAATATATAAAACTATTATCTATACAATAAAAATAATAAATATTGAAAAATGTTGTATTTTCAAATTATTATAAACTTAGGCACACTTCGAAAAGGCACTTCGTTGTCCGTTAGAAATGCCAACTCTATATTCTTAATTCTTAAAACTTTAACTTTGATTTAATATTCAGCGTAATGGTGTATACAATTTTCAATATAAACAATATCGAGTATACAGTAGTTAACAATAAAGGACTATAAAATAGGTTTGTGTTATGATTCAACTTCCTGCAATTTAATCCATAATAAATATTAGAAAATAAAATGATTTTTTTAAAAACACAATATGAATACATGATTACTGCTCCCCATCCCAGTGCTGCAGGTGTAATCAGGACATACTCAATCACTAAAATAACATAACCTAAAAACATAATTATTACATAATACCATAATGTGGAAAAAAGTTTAAATTGTTGCTGTTTATAATACTGCAAATACTGAATACCACCATCTTGGGCCTTTCGATGATAAAATATCTATTTCTTTTTTATTCTAGTGTATTGGTTGATAACAGTTGTTACATAGTTACGTGCATTCTATGTTAGCACAGTTTTTGTTCATTGTTAATTAGCTATTCTTGATATATTCATTGTAAGAAAGAAATGTAATTATACATAGTATACCTACCTCAGACTGTGTACCAATGGCATAGTCATCAAAATTCTCGATGGATGGTTCCTAAAAAATATTCATCACAATAACATAGAATACATATAATATATAAATATATTGATTTTCCACCTCCCATATATATATGTATATGATAGCGCAAATCATTTATATATTTAGTTGTTTAAAAATCGATGAGGTTTCTGATCAATGATTAATGGTTAGTAAAAAAATAACAAAGATCTCGTATTAGGATATTACGGTGTCATAAACTTCCAATTAAACTTATAGTGGACGTATTATCGTAGGCACTAGTTACTGTACATTCTCACATGTATACCCACATCGTACAGCAAAACCCATAGCCTATAGGCTGCCTATGTATCAAGTGTGTTATCCGAGTAAGTGTGCAAATTTCCACATACTGAATAGAAAGCCTCAGAAATATTGTAGAAATATTTGAAAAAAAAATGAATTTTTTGAAAACACATTAAGGTTACATGATAACTGTCCTGCCTTCCCGATTCTGGTCTAATCTGTACATGCGCAATCTCTAAAATAGCTACATTACATTACCTTCATTGAAGGAACATTATCTGATGGTTCTACACTTTTGTGGACTTCTCCGGGTGTGATGTCAGGATCTGACAAATTTTGATGCACTCCCACCGACTGAATGTTCATCATGACGGGTCTGGTCGTAATCACCAGTCTCCAACGTTTCAGTAACGGGTCGGTCTGTTTAGTCTATATCAATACAACTTTATTTGTTGGTTAAAAAGCTTGAAAATTTAATAGAAGGCTCCTAGTATCTATATTGTTTCAAAGGTAAATAAAAAAAATTAAAAATCCATACACACAATAATTTTTTTATAATCATTTTAAGTTCAGATATTGACATAATACGTAAAAATGACGAACATTTGCAAATTATTTTGAGTTAGAAATTCATAAAAAATTTCCTTTTTAAATCTAAGATTTTGAAGTGTAATACAAGATTCCTCATAAATTTGTATACCTTTGTCAATAAAAAAATATCTACAAGAAAGTAAAATTAAATTTTTATGAGCGTTTGAAATTCATATTTTTACAACATTTGATATTCACTCGATTTCTCATGTAACGATTTTCTTCTTTTACTGTTATTATATAAGAATGACTGTAGATACTTGAAAATTCCACAGAATGTTTATATTAGCATTTTCTATACACAATAAAATTTTGAAAATAATTTGACTCTTTTTGAGCTGTTTACGGACATTGTCAGTTTTCAATTTTTTACATTTTTTTTTCTATAAATATCATTAAAATTTTATTTGTTGGGTTAAAAAGCGTGAAAATGCAAGGCTCCTGATATATTGTTACAATAGCAAAAATTACATTTTTTTTTTATTTTTTGGATGTTTATCAATTTTATGATTATCCATAATATTATCGTAACATTTTCAGTTCATAGATGTTTGGGTAAAACAACTTTTTAAAAAAAAATTGTTTTGTTTTAACTTTAACCTACTAAAAAAAGGGGTTTTTTTGGATTCAACTGGTTCAATTGGTAAGATAACAGGGATGTGAAATTCACCTAATTGTATAGGCACGTGTCGGGCGCGTGTTATTGACGTTTTCATACTTATAAAGTTATAAAAATACTCAATAGTCAATACATTTTTACAAAAAAAAAAAAAAAAATGTTTCAAACAATAATTGAAATGTCTATTTTGTTTCAATAATTTAATACAATAGGTATAATATAATATTATGATGATGTATTCAGTTCCACAAGCGTTAAATGTGCTTATTAGTTTATGTTACATTACAATACATTTCACATAATATTGTATAAATAAATACATAGATAATACCTACTATATGATATAAAAAAATTGTATCGTGTATAATAATTAATTTAGTAGGTATTTACTATTTGTTAAGAATACCCATTTTATTAAAATGTAGACAGGCAGTTTCCGTAAAAAAAAATTCTGTTAGAAAAGAGGTATAAAATAAAAAATAAAAACCGCGATCTTATAATATGACTAGGAATGAAGTAACAATAATAGACGCACACGACTTACGTATAGTTCTATTGACTAAAAAAAATGTTTATCCAAAAGAAGGTTTAAAACACCGTTTTGTGTAAAATAGCTAAGAACTCTTCAAATTTATTGTATAAATTATAACGACACGGCTGATTTCTAGAACATATAATATTAACAGACGTGTAAATTTGTTCGAGTGCTTGCGATAAAATATGTTAAGAAGATATTGTACTTCCGACTTCGTGAATTATTTGGATATCCAGATTTGAATCAAGCTGAATAATTTAGATACCTATTTTATTTTTCGTTACACCTTCACCAAAATATTTAATCGAATATTACTATGTTATAGTTACTTTTATTAGGTACTATAAGGTAGCATTGACATTATTTATACTTAACCATGAACAAAGTGAATGTATTTCGTAAAAATAATATTATTAATTCGATTAAATAATTCAGTTTGTACAATATATATTATATAGATAGATATAGGTAATATGTAATATATAAAATGTAAAATTATATACCAAATACACGAAATAATATACAAAATGTTTTCCCAGAACTATCACAATTATTATACATGGGTATAATATTATTGTTCAAATAATATCAACCGTGTGATCACGATGGTAAACAAAAATAAGACGCTAAATGTTCGTTTTCGAGTTGTAGTAATGTAACGTGGAAGGCGACAGGGCCCATTGCGACGCTCTCAGTTCGATCAGATGGAGAAGGGTCTTTTTCACGGACGCCGAACAGTCTCTGGTCATCATCACGTCCCTGATGGACACGTACAGTTGTTTCAACGTGTCCGGAACCTCTTGTTCCAGGTCTCGTCCAATGCCGTCCACGATGTTAAATAGACATTCGACCTGAACAACATAATTTTTATATTAGTCGACATCCTGACCTGGACACAGTCTGAACTACGTAACACGTGCAAGAGCCAAAGGTGCGGGGAGGAGCATTAATTAGTTTTAAAGCTGAAACCAAGTTTAAAAGTTAATTTTGTCAAACTTTTTAACTCAACTAGTCTGTTGGTTTCTTAATGAACTAATGAGCTAGTCAAACGATGCATTGTAAAAACTTAACTATTTCCAATTAGCGTGAAAAATAATACGCTAAGTTAAAATCATGCTTATACACGTCATATATTATCATCTATTATTTTGTTCAATCACTATGCAGTATATCAGATTATTTTAAACTCATGGAAAAATATAAATGTGCCTATATGTCTATAAATACATATGCATTGGTTTAATAATTTAGTCGAAACAAATGTCTAATTAGCTAAACCTTAACAGTTGCTAATGGGAAATAAATATGAATAATACAAGATGCATTTTAACAAAATAATAAGTTAAAATTTGAAAAAATAGATATTTACACAATATCTAACATGAGTGGCCCGGATGGTAATTTTTTTTAAAAAAAATGAAAGAATTTCTTTTTAACTCTTTAAACTTTTTCAGTTAAATTTTACAGTGTTACCATGTTAGCTTATATAATTCAACCATTTTTTAAATAATATAGTTTTTATATAATATTATCGCGGTAGGTGAGTTGATTCCCGAGACCTACTTTATGTATTAGTTGTTGACTCCTGGGTCATTATATGTCACGGTATACTGGTAATCACATTACCAGATACCAATTTTTAAACACAATGTGAAATGTATTATAAATGTTTACCATATTACTAAATTTTTTTACTAATCATTTTTTAACAAAAAAATTAATGATTTTCAAAATATGAAAAAACTAAAAATAACAACATTTTTGAGAACCTTCTCCTCATGGTGTTTCTTGGGTTAAGCTAATAGGCTGAATATTTAACTAAATATTGAAAATAATATATAATGACCCGGGAATCAACTCTACGGTATCAGTGCAGGTAAACAGGTACGAGGTACCCGAGAATCAACTCGTACGCAGCCAATATTATAATCATTTTTTACAAAGTTTTTATTCTATTGAATGATATCATATTATACTATTATTATATTTTTATATTGTTATCATTAAATGCCTATTATTATTCATATAACATGGTGTTAACAATTATTCGGTTAATTACGTTTTCAAAATTCTTATCATGTAGTTTTTATTACTTCTTCAATCGTGTTCTTCTCTTTGCTGGGCGTTAAACAGTGTTCGCAAATTTTAAACAATAACATTAGCAGAGCTTGTTTACGAGAGTATACCTCTTTCTCCATTCTGTTTGATAACACTTTATTCAGTTTCATCTGTAAACACATTAAAACACAACGCAAATTAGTTATTGTATGGAAACAAACAATAAGTCAAAGTATACTATATAGCATGTCTTTATATTATAATATTATATAATGTTTTCTATTTATATTATGTGAAAACAACTTAATATAGGGGGACGGAGTGGCCGAACGGACTAAGGCGTCGCTAGTTCGAACCTCGGTCACGGGCGGCACTTTTCTTCGGGCAGTCACGGTGTCTGGAGAGAGAGAGCCCCCCCCCCCCCCCCGGGCATGGCAGATACCTATGGGTGCCCCCTTGAAAATTCTGCGAAACACAAAAACGTGTTCCTCTGACCGTTCCCCACAGTTCCAAAAACCCTACAGTACCATCCTACATCTAATGGTCTGTTTCCGGACTTAAAACCAAAAAAAAAAAATAATAATATATAAAATACATTAACATTCCACTATTTAGATAATACGCGATTGCAACATAAAAGTGTATAGAGTAAAAATAAATTGTTATTTTTTTATCATATTTTGATAATAAATTATTATTATTAATATTAATAATATATTTTTAAACGTTTTACTCACTCCTTTGTACATTTGCAGTACGAATGAAGCGTATGAAAAAAATCTGGGCGGTTGTAAGAGTTTCTCTCGTTTTACGAACCACAATTGGATGGTGTTGATGATCATATTCACGTAAGTGTCTCTTGTATCTCTCTATTACATTATTAAATTCTTAAAATTAATAAAAATTGTTAATACTTATCAGGACATTTTTTCAAAAAAAATTACCTCAATTATGTAGAGGGATAAATTAACCGAAGGCTTCATAGCATCTTGGTTGCTAACCACGTGTTCAATTATTTTCAATGCCAAAAGCATTAAATCTTTTGTTGGCGAGTTTTTTGTATCTACAATAGGAAATACAATTTATAATGTGTTCACGTTCAACGTCTAAATTTGCATATTTTAGACTAAGCAGTTAGCAGACTATCATAGTTTCAAGGAATAGTAATTATTATTATTATTTTTGATTGTTTCAAAATATAAGAAACATTTTAAGATCGAGTTTGTATACGTTGTGTGTTTTAAATTGTAAACTGTAAAGAGATTAAATAGGTTTAAGTGTTTAACTGCTAATGTATACCTTTTACTATGCGTTTGGCCATATCGTTTATGTCTTCAGGAAAACAGTTTAAGTCTTTTACGCAAAATTCATTAGGTTGACATTTCCACGACGTACGTGTTTCATCTGAAGTATTATGGTAGTATTTGCTGTCTGGACCGTTATAGGTTTTTGATCTTCTAAGACCGAAGTCATTCTTTGAATCCACCGCGCATTTATTTGGTTGGTCGTTCATTATAGGTTTCGATTTCGGTTTTGGGTCTTTGAATTGCACTTTTGGACCCTAATAAAATTGTTCTTCAATTATTTACACACGTCATCGTTCTAGTTTTTACTACTAACAATATGTCTACAGTAGTATAAAAGTTATTAAGAATATTACCTGAGTATCTTTTTGTTGTATATATTTCATCTGTTGAAAATTATTCTTATATGCAAAATTATTCTTGTAATCAAAACTTTTCTTTGGACTATTAGGTTTGATATCGCCGTTTGTATAGAATGTCCTCGATCTTGACAATGCCGTACCAGCGCTGTGTCGAATTCCTCTGAAACGGTTATCACAATATTGTATTTTAAAGTATTTAATTATTATTAAACTTTCTGAGTAGTTATATCCATTACACTCCCGTCGAATATTACATTATTTCTAATATGTAGACACTGAATAAGTTTGTGTATACAGTATACAGTATACACGTTATAAAATATATACGACGGATTTTATTAGGTCAATGACGACAGATGCCAATTTCAATTAATGAACACGGTAGTCTACAGAGTACAGATACATCGTTGTCAAAAGAAATTAATAAATCTTAAATTGTCATCTATTAGTTATAGAGATAAGATAACTATTTTAGATTCTGAGCGGACATGACGAATGAATGTATTGATTTTACAATGATGTGTGTTTTTTTTTCTGTCATCGTCTTTTGGTGCAGTAAAAATTGTTTTATTTTTAAATTTGGGGGAGCCTTTTTGATAGAAAATTGAATCTAGGTGGACTTTAAGTGGTTACAAGAAAAAATATTAGGTTATTATACCAGTTCTATTCGAAATAACCAGGAAATACAGAAAAAACCATATTATCATGCTACTCGATATTTTTTCTCCAAAAGGAAAATCTACGAATCATCAATATATTTTTGTTAATAAGTAACCTAGATAACGAAAATCTTAAAAAAAATCGGTTAGAAACATTTAAACCAAAAACATATTTATGTAAAAATTAATGAAAATCGGGAAAACCACTAACCTATTCAACTAAATCGTAATTGTTATTTGGTGTAACTTAAAAATTAATAACCTTACATATTTGAAATGTTCACCAAATATGTATTTTATCATTATCTTTACATGATAACATTTCAACTCACTTTTATTATTATTTATAGATATTTTAAATTTTCCATGAGTCAAATAACTTACAAATGTTGAAATGTAATAAAGGTTTCTCATAATTTTTTACTATAGAAATTTAAAAGATATATAGGCACGATATTTTTTATAAGCATTTAAAGTTCAAATGTTGTCAACATTTGTGAAAATCACGAACATTTGTAAATATTTTTGTGGTATAAAATATATAAAATTTTTAATTTTTATAGCTGAGGATTAAAAAATGTAAAACGAGGTTTCTCATAACTAGTTCATACAATATCCAAAATATCACTGAACATTTTAAGATAATGACGGTATACCAATTGCCAATGATATATTTTTTGCAAAAATAAATTCAACCTACCTATTATCACTATAATTACAATATTAATATAAAATATTATAAAATATCTTAAGCTGACATATCGTCGCCGTTCAGAATCATTTTTGTTAATATACATTATTGAATTCCAATTTGACACTTCCATAACAGTGACTCACTAGACTACTGTACAGCTGAAGGCTATTTACTTGTTCGTCTTATTTTTTTAATTTACCTGATGTACATTCTACCAATTGTATGGATGATGGACAGATAATAATATATATTATTATTATTATTATTATAACGAATATCTCAGATAATATTGTAATCGTTGATATAGTTTGAAAAAATGTAAATATCTTAAATGTGTAGACAAAATAAAGGTGTATAAAAGTACCATATGGAGTACCTGTGCCATTTTCACTTATCAACTCTTATCGGAACTGATACATTTGAACGGAAATCAAACTAAATATTATTAAGTAAGTAAATTTACAATTCATAAACATATAAAATTCTTATTATTTGTATTTTAAAGATGTATCGATTTCATTTATTATCGTTCGCTTTATTATATTTTGTACATAGCTACTTTATAGAAACAAAATTGATCTTGTGATTAAGATGAATACAAAAAAACTCACTCTGGTTTTACGCCATTCGCTATGGACTGAGGAGCGGTATTGGAACGTTCTAAGGAGAACTCTTTGGCGTGCACGTTCAGCTTACTGCTGTCCTCAGATGTGTCTGATGCATCTTGGACGTTTTTTGATTTCTGCGGACCGTTGGCTACATATACATTATCACTGTTATTATTTATGTCACCTCGAACACCTACGTCATGCCAAATTCACGCCGTTAATAAAATGGACATCATGCTGAACACCCAAACACACTAGGTAAGCAGCGGATATTATGGTCCTAAATACCAATTATATTAACTATAGTATAATATATGAGTACAATCAAAACATATTATTTTGTTATTTATTAATATAGATATTATTTTGTTTGATGCTTGAATTTAAATCAATTTTATTTCGGCTGCATAACAGTGAACGTTTTTGTTTAAATAATTGACAAAACAAAGTTCTATAATAATTTTTAAAGTGTACGGCGATAGTAAAAATATACATTTTTATATGTTATCTATAATTAATTTTCGGTTAACAGTTGTTTGTAATAAACATGTCTTTTTTTGTTTATCTAAAATGTGCGAACACGGTAGTCTAAAATGTGTGATAAAGCACACGTGCCAAATGAATTATTTCCATGGACCAAAAGTAACATTCATAACAGGGCTGAACTTTTAAATAATACAATAATATCTCATTAGGTAATTTGTTTTGCTAATTATTGCGTACACGAATTAATGTAAAATGATAACTATACAATTTGTGTTTAAAACCCGTGTTGCCAATTACTTATTTACGTGCATTATCGAATTTGGCGAATCAATCGATATCTCTATAAGTTAAAATATTTTAAAAGTAAAGATAACATTTCTCAAAACTCCATAACAAATGACACAAACTGTATAGTCGTATAGATTTTATAATATAATATCTTACAGACCAATATAAGTAGGTAATTGGTTATTGACTATTTAAGAAATGCAAAAAAAAAAATGCATAACTTAATACCAAACTTGTGAAATGTAATATTATTATCGAATTTTCTATATCGATATAATACGCCTATCAATTATTTCAAAAAATTATGAACAGTACCAAATAACTTAAATTCTTATATAGAATCATATATTATTGTATAGGTACTAGGGGTTTAACTTTAAAATAATCACTCTGTATATAATATGGTTTCAATTGTTGTATACCAAGTTTACGCGAGTAGGTGGATACAATAATTAATACCTATTTCTGCACTGTATAATGTGTGTGTAAAATAAAAAGTACCTACATTTAACGAGTGGGATTTAAACAGAACAAAAGTATTATAGAATGGTGCTTAACGCATCATATATAATATTGAAGCAAACACGACAAGGAAACCGTTCCAATTAGGTGGATCAATTTGTTAGTCATAACAATAATATTAATAATAATATGGTAGAACAAAATACAAATTGAATGTGTCACGCCATGGCCCACAAATTAAAACTTTAAAACTAGTTTGTTAATTCATTAAAATTGTTTACAATGTATGCTAAATTCAATACGGCAGTACGCGTGGTAAGACGAATACAATTGTTTATACATATTTTATATCATATTATAGTATTATATAGATACTATACGTCTATACGTACTCGGCGGACGATAGATCGCAAGCGTGGGATGTTTCTTTTGTCCTAAAACGCTGCTGTTACTCCTATTCAAATAGCCTCCCTATAATAGCCAACAGAGAAGTCAAGAATTAAAAAAAAACATTAATAAATTATTGTTCACATAAACATCAACATTATTATACAATTTGTTATATTAACATCACAATATTCTGTACAATGTGTTAGACTTATATATGGACCTATACATGGCTATATATATATATATTATGTGTATATTATAAAATATACATAATAATATTGCATACGAGATTAAACGAAAAGTGTTTCACTATAACGAGGAGAGAATAATAATAGGTACTAATAAGTAATAATAATAATAATACACAGATATTGTTACACGTATTATTATGTCCTCGAGTGAAGTACTGTTTTGTCAAACGTTTTAGGTGTCGTTTGCGCACGGAACACAATAAAATTACTGTGACGCGTATTTAAGTATATAGCCTTTAAGTAAAGTATACGCACAGGTACTACCTCTTGCGTGTTGCTGTGACGAGCAGCGGACGAATTTTGCGGGCTGCAGTTGACGAAAAAGCTCCTCTGCCGGTTCAATTCGTTTTCCAATTGTTTTTTGGTTTTCGGGTTCGACGGGTTACCCGCTGTAACCCGTTTGTACTTCCGGAAATTATTATTTCCACCGGCGCCGACGCCGCTACCGCCGCCGTTGTTATTGTTGTTACCCTGACCGTTATTGGTATTCATATTTCTTATCCTTCGCGCCTTCGTCCGACAACTACTTCTATGCGATGGTTTAACTCTCGTGCCTACCTGAATAGCAAAAGGTTTAAAAAGTAAAAAAAAAATTCATTCGGTTATCGTCGTGCGCGACTGGTGTCCGAAATGTTTTCGGCCGGTGCGTATTTATCGTAAGACAGACAGAGGGCCGTTATTCGTCGTGTGGCTATAACAATAATACGATATTGGTACCTATACCTATTATTATCGATATTATGAGAAAAACATTGAAATCGACCAAACGTCGCGCGCGGAAAATTCTCGTCGTAAATCGCGGATCTAAATGCTATAAAATGTATCGTGTGAAAAATAATACGAAACTAATGCATAATAATATAATAATATGACTACGTACTGTGTGTAAAAAGTAGTCGCCGGACGACGAGGACGGACCGCGAAAAGCCGAGCGCCGAGCAACTGAGCTAACACGACTAGTCGTCGACATCGTCGTCGTATAATAATATTATTAATACGTGCCAGTATACAGCGTATACCTACTCATTATTTGATGTACATATATTTGTATTATGTACAATAAAATATATATATATATATTATATGTATTAAGTACAAGTATATATATAATATATATAATATATATACATTATGCGTATATAATATGTGTGTACCCGTACAGAGCGGTTTATACAGAGTGTTTGCGGCGGCGCACTTTCGACCGACGCGGTTAAAACCAAGTGGGTGTACACTGTACGGTACATGATAATAATCAAATTTTATATTTTTAACGTAAAAATGACAAGTGTTTAGAATCTATATTTAAAAAAATGTTGGACCCCCCCCCCCGAAATTTTTTTCCAGTTACGGCCTTGACTGTGCCTATATGATGTTGTTGCATTTTATGGAGGATTAAAAATCCTTCGACCATTTTGGCGTGATTTTCTTTTTTTCGTAATTATAAGAGAAGCAACATCGACATGAAATAACCATACTAACCATACTATTATTTACCATAACGCGTTATGTGCATTTCGAGCACTCTGTTGTTGCAGCGCTGCTGCTGTACGCGCGCCGTGTGTAACAAGAGTAAAAACGTAAAAACATCACTTAACTCCGGTGCAGAGCACACGTCTATAAATAACTGCACGCTCGTCCGACGATTCATTCTGTATGCATTTCTTTTTTTCGTTCGAAACAATTTTATTCGATGTACTCGACTCGGCGCGTGCGCCGACATTGACGCAAACGTTTCGAGAATAAGACGAGTCGAATATTATTATGGTTATTATTATTATTATTATTTATTCGGAACGGAAAGGATTACGCTGGAGGCGGTTGTGCCGTCGGACGGGTCGCGGGCGTACGTTTAAACGTCTTTTGAGAAAAATATTTTTGGACCAAGTGACAGCTATATAACTCTGCAGCGTGTATACAGCGACTATACAGCGAACCTCCAAAGATTAACGATAGGTTAGGTGAATCTATAATATTCCAATGTGAACGTAAATGGTTAATGGGGACGATGAGTCTCGATTTTTATATGTGAACGGAGTTTTATAAGACGAACGAATATAGTTTCACTGGAATTGCGCACAGAAAATCTATTATGCATATATATAATAGGTATACCTACCGACAAAAACGGAAATTTTTGATGAAATGCCAGCGATTGCGGTTTTAACCGAACTTGTCTCAGAACCACATTTTATAATTTATTGTATATTATTATAAATTTACGATTTATCGTTGCTTTGAAAATTTAGTGAGTAGGTATTGCAAAACACCTCGACTGTCGACCCATAACTAGGTGAGATGGGCAAATAGCGAGTGCCGACTCCCTCGGTGTTCAGATAAGTATCATAAGTATTATGATCCTGCTTTAATAAAATGTCTCAAAATCTCAAATAGTTAGAAGACGATATTATAGTAAATAATATTATAGAAATCCTTTGGGTTTGGAGCGAAATAGCGAGGAATGTACTAGAGTAAGTATATATCTTATTTTGACCGTGAAAAAGTTCTTCGTTGGATAAGTTATTCACATCGTATACATTTAGTACAACTGAATTTGTAAACCGTTGCTTATAAGTCTTACTCAAAGTCTTTACTTAAGTTCTAAAACCATTTTATTGTTTTAAATGTATTAATTATGATGTAAAATCTGAAATCATTTTGATAATCAATCACCTGTTACCTATCTATTTTACAAAAAAAGAAACAATTTCTATGTCTTATAATGTATGTAGTTTGTTTATGAGTATAAACTACTAAGTTGTACCTACGACCTACCTAATAATATTGTTGGAGTTATTCACAATTCTAAAATCATGAGAATAGAACAGCTTTTATAGGAAATCGCGAATAGTAAACATACATGCCTTATTATTTATATATAGCTATTGTTTTTAAATAAAAAAACAATTTTAGTTTGTAATAGCCAATGGGTATACGGTATACCTGTAGACTAAGAATGGTCATGAATTAGGTAATGGAACGAGTAGAAAACGATATGTTTTTAATGTCATAAACTTATAAAAGATGAATTTAAAGGAATAAAAAAAATGGATCCAGTTTGCATACCCATATGCTTCAGTGTAGTGTTTCCATAATTCAATATCATAAATTATTAAGTGATATAAGTAACGAGATAAAAACGAGTAATAACAAATCGTGATCGTAATCACAGCATAATTCAATAATATCAATATAATATTATACACAATGTATTAAATTCATATAAAATTAATTTACTTTACAATATTTTTATTAATTCATTATTTCACGTTCATCATTTTACTTCAAATCTCTACAATCTCCAATAAATGTATAGGTACCAATATTTTTAACTTGTCCGCCAGTTTACGATTACAAGCGTTGTACAATTGTCTATTTAAGTGGATGTCAGCGCACTATTTGTTTTCTCTCTCTGGCCCACGCGCAACATAAACAAAACGCATTTACGCAGAATCATTTTTTCCATGTTTTAAAGTTATCTTACAGTGTAATATCCCCCATTACAAAAAAGATACCTAGAGAATAATATTATTGAGCGAATGACATATCGATTTGTGGAAATATTGTCTCAAAACCATTTAAACATACTTTTGGTTATTTTGAAAGTCGAATTCAAAGTCAAATAACCATAAAATATAAAATCAATATGTCATTCCCTCAAAAATATTATTCTCTATATTTTTTGTAATGGGTGATTTTACTCTAAGATTACTTAAAAACATAGAAAAATGATTCTGCGTTAATGCGTTTTGTCCATGTTACGCGTTGGCCAGAGAGAGAAAACAAGATATTGTGCGCTGACATCCTCTTAATGAAAAACAGCTATCTTTAAGTACACATATAGATTTTACATTATAGTCACATTATACTATTATAGGTGACCTGTATATCATCTGTACTTGTTCCAATATAAATATCAAATAAAATAAAGTTGATACCTATTATTGTTCTTTTATTTTTAAAACTATTATTATTATTATTATATACCTATAAATTACTTATAAATTGTAATGTACGTACATAATATATTATACCTACAATGTAAGAAATATTCTACTAATATTATAAAAATATAAACGCGAAAGTTTGTAAGTATGTTTGTTACTCTTTCGCGTAAAAACTACTGAATGGGTTTTAATGAAACTTTACAATAATATAGCTTATACACCAGAATAACACATAGGCCACAATTTATAAAGATATATTGTGTGAATTTTTTTATTTTAATTTCAATTAAAAAAAATGTGTAAATTGTATACCTATACCTTTTTTAGTAAGAAATAGTCGCTGGCTGAAAATAAACAACATTCAAACAATTATTATAATTATTTAGTTTGGCAAAAAAAAAAAAAAACCAATTAATCAATAAATGAATGTTTGTGTGTAGATTATACCTCTAGGAAGAAGATAGGCTTATTTAAAAATGGTTAAATTTGGTTTTTTTTTATTTATCGGATTTTATTACGGTTAGGATTTTATATTAATTGATTGTATTAATTCACCATACGTGGAATACGACAAACTTGGTATAACTTTTAATACTTTAGTGTTAAATAATACACATACGTACAAACAGCACGGGGTCCGCGATCTACCGCAGGTAGATTGCCTACATGATAATATTATAGTGCTGAGAATCAGAATTTTTATTCTGGGAAACGGAAAAGTTGAGATAATTTTTGAACATTTTACCATACACCGAATATTAAATAACGAATTTAACAAAGTTTGAGTCATATAGAGTTGGTATATATTTAACGGGCAACGAAGTGCATCACGGGATCAGCTAGTATACAATATATTTAAATACATAAGTATTTAGTGCATAAAAATATTTATTCTAGGTCTTAAAAATGAATTCATTTCCATGTAATTTAATTAATTCATTAGTTATATTAATATATTATATGATAAATTTATTTAGCCGGTTCCGCTGTGGATAACTGCAGTTTAAGTATGACTGCTCTTGGTTCTCGCTCGCGCTATTCGTTTTTCAATCCCAAATAATTTTGTATCTACTACTCCTTGCAGCATGCATCCAATAACGGCCTTTTTTTCATTGTAATGAAAGAAAACACTGTCTTGTCCTCTTCAACTGTCATAATAGTCGCCATGACGCCATGTTAGCTAGAATGGGCAATATCAAAATATATAGTCATCTAAATTTTGTTCAAAATCGTTTTCATACGTTCTTTTTGTACGGCACTATTTCGTTTTTTTTTTATCAAGATTTCGCTAACAGTCATATTTTACAACTTTTTAATTTTTCGAATTATATTTGAAGGATCTTGAATTATTGGGATTCTTGCTTTTCTCCAGAATATTATACATTCGTTGACAATATGAACCGAACTTTCTTGCAAACTTAACTGTTCTACGTTAGAATATATGAAATAACAAATATAATATAATACTGTGCGTTTAATTCGTTTTTGGGAGAATTCACGGTCCACCTTGTCGCCGCCAGCCCCGTGACCTGTCCAGCCCGTCCGGTTTCTCACGCGAGCAGAGATTATCTCCTCAATCATAAAAAAGGGTTCTGTTAATTCTGTTCAGTGGCGTAGCTGTGAAATTTTTTTTTTGGAAAGCGGGGGGGGGGGAGAAATATTAAATACTTACTTATATTTAATACCATTTAAATGTAAAAGTCTAATAGCATTAGCAACATAATATATTAAATTACAAAACGGCTAACGTTCTGCTTATATTCGATATTTTTTAGATTCTGAGCGAAGCGATGAATGTATTGATTTTACAATGATGTGTGTTTTTTTTTTAATTTTTTTAATTTTTTTTTTTTGTGTCTGTCATCACTCTTTAGGACAGTAAAAGTGCTTGGATTTTCTTCAACAGTAACTTTTCTGATAGGAAAGTGAATCTAGTTGGTACTTTGGGGGGTCAAAAGTAAAAATTTCCAAGTAGTTTTCAAAAGCGACGTGAAAAACAAAAGAAAAATTAAGGAAAACGGGAATTTTTATGCAAAATCTGTTTTCGAGAAAATCGATTTTGGTTATTGGAGTAACTCTAAAACAAATGACCGTAGGGACATGAAATTTTGACTGAATGTTTATAATTGCATTTCCTATACACCATAACATTTTCCAAATATTTTGACTTATTTTGAGCTGTTTACGGACATTGTCAGTTTTCAATTTTTTTAGTTTTTTTTTCTATAAATATCAATAAAATTTTACTTGTTGAGTAAAAAAGCTTGAAAATTTAATAGAAGGCTCCTAGGTTATTGTTTCAATGGCAGATGAAAAAAATTAAAAATCCTTAGTCACAGTTTTTATTTATAAGCATTTAAAGTTCAAATTTTGACAAAATACGGAAAAATCACGAAAATTAGCAAATTATTTTGAGTTGAGAATTCATAAAAATTTTTCTTTTTAAATCTAAGATTTTAAAATGTAATATAAGATTACTCATAAGTTTGTATACCTTTATCAAAAAAAAATGTCTACAAGAAACTTAAATTAAATTTTTATGAGTGTCTGAAATTTATATTTTTACATTTGATATTCACTGGATTTCTCATGTAACAATTTTCTTATTTTATTGTAATTGAAAAACGAATGACTGTAGATACTTGAAAATTTCACTGAATGTTTATATTAGCATTTTATATATACCATAAAATTTTGAAAATATTTTGACTCTTTTTGAGCGGTTTACGGACATTGTCAGTTTTCAATTTTTTTAGTTTTTTTTTTCTATAAATATTAATAAAAAATTTTTTGTTGGGTAAAAAGCTTGAAAATTTAATATAAGGCTCCTTATATATCGTTCTAATAGCAGTTGAAAAATAATAAAAACAAGACTGCCGATACAATACATTTATACTAACATATTTTTTTTATTATTGTGTTTTTCAACCTACTAGATACCTACAGGTTTTATTATTCTTATAATATATTTTAATAGGTAGCTAGTCACATTGTTGCTGTGCCACACAATGCCTATAAAGTATAAATATCATTGTAACAGTACCATAACAGCTGAACTAAATACATTGTAATTACTTAATTAGTGTAACGAATGTATTTAGTACAGTACTACATAAGTACACACGTGTCGCATGCACATTACACATAGATGACAGATATACCGTATAATATCTATTATACGGTCGGTGAATATTAGTATGCACTATCACGTCTTATTTCCGATCAATTCGTTTTGAAGATACAACATTGACGAATTATTATATTTTGACATATTGTAAATAGATACAATAAAAAAAAAAGATTTTTGTTCTATCTGTAATAGATCATTTGTTGACCCACACCATATAAAGTCACATAATATGTTTGATATAAAATTAAGTAGTTTATTTAAAAATAATTATTTTGTAATCTGTCATATATGCGAGTTGCTGTATTTCTGTTTTTATTAAACAAATAATATAAAATAATTTAAGAAATGTATTATATCTTACATTAGACTTTACTTTCTTATTTTAAGTATAATAAATACATAGTCCATGGACATTACACATTTAGAAATGTAATAATAAAACAAAATAACTGCCAATAAAAAAAAGAACCCCGCTAGGATACAAAGCAACATTATTAAATCATTAAATTTGTTGTTTTTGAGAAAAACAGTTTTAAGAAAAAATTATTTTAAGTATTTTTAATTTATTATTACCTATTATAATGGAACAACTCAACTACACAAAGTGCTCTTACTCTTATTAGTTAATAATAAATTAGTGCCATTAATTTATTATATGATTTTTTACAATAAATCAATAATAATTAGTATGTGATTATAATATCATGAATACAAGTACTTTTGATTTATCTAGATAAATAGGTAATAAAAATATAATTAGTCTTTTAATAGTGATTAAAAATTAAAATATAACTATACAAATAATAATCAAACAATAATTTTCTAAACATTTACTGCATATTTTTCACTTCTGTTTGATTCTAAGGATAAATGGTATCTAGGAATTTCATTTTTTTTGTCATTAAATTCTTCAACTCTGTTATCGATACATCGGAACTGCCATGGCCACATAACATTGTATAGAAATGGACGATGATCAAACCGGTTGTCATCTGGACTATATGCTTCAGCGTGATAGCTAGGAGTCAAGATTGTCATTTTGTGTCTATTTATAGCATAACATCTAAAAAAGTGTTTTACTTTTTCTGCAATTTGTTCGGCCGTATATTGATCACCCCACAATAATAACAACTTACAAAACATACTGTACGGGCCACAATAATTTTGCTTTCTCAACTTCCCATAAACACTGAGCTCGTCATAAGTCATGCCCATATCCGCTTCATCTGACTGTGTAATTTGTCCAGCTATCAAGGGCTCTAGTTCTGCTGTAGGAGTGGCATTTATTATATCATCGATTGATGACAATGAATACTTAGTTCTAAAATATCTAAGAAACATTTTGAGATCCGATTTTGAAATGCCACCAATTGGATTGACATCAGCACTTGAACAGTCATATTTTGTCATATATCCTCTTAGAGCTTCATCTACATTAGCTGAACCTAAAACCAAAAGTCCTCCTTGTCGGCCACGGACCCAAAGCATTAATTGAGCAAATAAATATGTCAGAACCATTCTTAATCGAGCTTGTACATTTTGTAAGGCAAGAGATTCACGCGGAGATCCACCATACACAGCGAATTGTGGTGTTTTACCAGTTAGACCAACAAATATGGAGATCACAGATGATACAACCTTATCAATAACAACACTCAAATGGTAACTAGATATTTGAGAAGATAATTCTTCTGCTCGTTTTTTTGTTTGAGAAGACGAATTCTCGGTAGCCATATAACACGTTGTAAACAATTGATTGCACAGTTCTCTTGCATTTGGAGGGAAATAATTTTGTTGACCAACTATTGTGCGTACTTCATTCAAAACTTGTGTGTCACCATCTTTACATGCCTGATATATTAAATTGCACATTGAAAATACTATGCATGCTGTACTTGATGAATCAACACCACCACTCAATGGCAAAAAGTATCCACCTTGCTTAGAACGTCTTAAATAATCCCAAAGCCAACATGCTGGTCCTAAGGCGATCTCTTCTTCGGGAGATAAACATTTAAATTCTGTTAAAATGGGATCTGGTATTTTACGTGTTTCTCTTGATAAACTAAAGTCTTGTACATTAATCCTGTGGTACGACTCTGAACTAGAGCTAGATCTAGACCTTATAGCATTTCTATAGCTGCGAATATCTTCTAAATCAATTGTAGCACATGTGACTTCTACTTCTTTTAGATTAAATTGAGTACCAACTTTTATTAAAGAACCGTTCATCACAATATTTGAGCAACCATTGAAGTAAACACGTTGACCATCACACCCTCTCAGATTACTATACAAATAACATCCACCATTTTTAAAAGTGGCAGATTTAATCAGATCTAAAACAATTGTAGATTTCCGCAATTCCATATAAGAACCAGAACTATTGACAACTATTTCAACGCCGTCCATACATAACGGAATATGTGTACTATTTGGGGTCCACAATTCTTCACATATTTCATATCCAATACATGTATCGGCGGTGGCAATAACAGCATCTCCAAAGGGTACAATAGTTTGGCCCGTATGTTTTTGCACAACTCGAGGTAGGTAAAAATCTTCAACTGTTCGTAATTTTCTCCACGGAGTAAACCAGCGAGATTCTCTATAATTACCAGAATCACACATAAGTAATTTGGGTCTAATCAATAAAATACGTTTGTTAAGAAACACAACTCGGCAATTGTAGGTAGAGTTCTTGTGCATCACTGGCATGCCAACATCAATCTAAATGCACATTTAATATTATTAATGTATTTAAAAAATAATTAGTGCTAAAGTATGATTAAATAATGTCTGTAACAAACCAAAATATCTGATGAAGATTGATGAATCATTATTTCAACTAGAACTTGCCATGAGTGTAAAAGTGTGTCACTCTCAAGGAAGTGATCTTCACAACTGTAGCCACATATTTCAAGTTCAGGCCCACTACGATATGTTGCATTGCATTGCTTTGCAATTTCAATGCTTTCCAATATACGACGTTTATTACCATCAAAATCTAATGACCATTGATTCAAGCAGCTTACAGCTACAGTAGCTAAGCGACCCATTTTTTTAACTGAAACATAAAAAAGTAGATATGGAAAAAAATTAATATTTTCAATGTATCAAAGTTTAGTAGATAGAAACAGGTAATATGTGAGATATATGCTCAGATATGCGGTATAAATATTACATATAAGGTTCAGTGTTAGCATACATAATAATATGTATCAATAATATATAATATGCACAAATAGTGTTGGCTACCAATCATCATCAGCAAAATTACATGTACAAAACAAAAAGATTATGGTTGGATGTGAGTACAGATATTAAGAAAACTATGAGACCAAGAGAACTTCACCAAACTGCTTCAATTTCACCTGAACCATTATTGTAGGAAGATTGCTAGAATTTAAAATAATTGATAGGTATCTAATGAATAGCATTTTTAAACGGCATCTCAACAACTTATCCTTAGTAATATGTATTAATTGTATAATTAAAACAAAAACATACAATTAATACAAAACATAAATTAGGTATATGTTTTTAAAAACCCTACTACGTCTGCATGAAATAACTGTACTATTTAATATATATTTTCGTTTTTATTAAGTATACAATTTTTTTTTTAATAGGTACCTACACATATTACATAATATTATTTACAACAAAAATTATACCTAATAATAATTACACTAATAATACTGCATTGTTCAATTATTTAATTGCCAGTGATATATTATTATTAGGTACCTATTGTAAATTGGAAGGTATTATACAATTATAACTAATATATTGTTTCATAGTATGTGTACCTACTCACCAATAACGTAGGTATTGAGATTCTTACTTTAATCGGCAAACTGCGAAAATATTACTCACATAACACTGTTCAGTGTTCACGGCAGTGTTTGATCAATCGTATTATCGTTTCCATATTTTCAAAACGTTACAAAATGCATGCGGTCTGCTAGGATAGCGTTTCCTTAGTTACACAGCACTACCAAAGTCCACAGGCATGACTCGGAATTCGGAGGTCACTGAATAAAAATATTACACCAAAATACCTTATAGGAATGCGAAGAT
This sequence comes from Metopolophium dirhodum, assembly GCF_019925205.1. Taxonomy (NCBI): domain Eukaryota; kingdom Metazoa; phylum Arthropoda; class Insecta; order Hemiptera; family Aphididae; genus Metopolophium; species Metopolophium dirhodum. Next base: position 13,024,059 of record NC_083568.1, read on the forward strand.
AACAGAGTTGATAAGAGATAACAGCCAACAGGTTCACTTATTGCAATCAAAATTTTTGTTGTAAGACGTAATTTCTGAATATAGATTAATATAGAGTATAATGAATATTAAATTATTACGTATAATAGGTTATGTCAATTGCCATGGTAGGTATAAACTATATACTAACCTACCTGCCTCACGCTTGTTTTACGAAGTAATTATTATTTATTGGAATAATAAAAAACTATTGACAAGATTAGCTTCTATACACATACTAATTATCGGACACCATCCCCATGGGCCATGACTATGTACCTATTTATACAAGTTCAGACTGCCAGCCTGGGGTTCTTTAGATGAAAGACATAAGAGTTTCGGATACATGCTTTATATGGGAACTGTTAGTGGCCATATAGTTATAGTATCATTTTAGTGAATAGTCATATAGAAACCCATGTAGGTTGACTCATCATCCGGGTATCAAATCAACACTCATACCCTGGATTTTTTTATGGGAGGGGTGTTTCAATTTTATATTTAAATTTAACATGTGGGAGGCATATTACATTCACCATTGAAGTCATCAATCTTTATGTTAACAATATTATCAAATATGAAATAGAACCATATATGACAATATATTTTGTAATAATTTTAATTATAATATAGGACAAATATTTTTTGCATAAATATGGCTGATGGGATTTCAACGCCACTGCAAATAGAATCAGGTGACATCATATGTTTTATCTGACTGGGACAAACCAACTTTTCAAATAATTCTTCTATTACAAGAATCATTTGAGACAGCAATGCTTCTCATTAGCATGTTCACCACATTTACCTATATTTTTCTTGTTTATTTTTATTTTCACTGTTAATAATGTTGTTATCTATAATGTGTAAATAACTAAAATCTGTTAGGCATTAAATATTTCAAATACACTTTGGATGTCGCTGTTTTCAGTTTTGACTTTTCAACAACTTGATATTGAATTTCAAGGAGCAATGATTTAAAAGGGTCATAATATGTTTGTATGGTTACACACAATTTAATTTTCCATAGTGTATAGTAGTTTGTATGGTTACACATAATTTGATTTTACATAGTGTATAGTTGTTTGTATTTATATTTTTTGAAGAAAGAGCTATAAATGACGGACATAAGACCACAAGGATTTTAAACTGGGGCTTATGAATTAAAAATAAATATAAATCGATAATTAACAAGTAAAACTGGCTCTATTGTAGCATACTTAGATACAAATTAATATAATTGCATGTAAATTAATGTAAAGGTTTTTACAATTTCATTTCTACAAAAACAACATCGTTATTTAATATATTCTACATTTTACAGGAACAAGAATGTACTTGTGCCTGAAAAAAAAAAACCTTCTGAGAATATTTGTTGATAACAAAAGGTAGTCCTTTTACTTGTTGATAAAAAGTAAAAGGATTAGAATATTTCTGACCATGGCTCATTCATTAAATAGTTGCAAGAAATGATTTTATTACATTCTATCAAATATAATAATATAATATGTACACAATGAGTAATGAAGACTATATTTAAAACTTATATAATTCAATTTTGTTTTTGAAATAATCTTTTAGTTTGCTTAGCTAAAACAACTATTAAAAATCAAATATTTTATACTAGAATAGAATCTAGTGTACACAGAAAATATTCAATCTTTGCAAATAATTTATTGAACAGGAAAATTTAGTTGTATTCGAATGTTGTGTAACACATTCACAAATCACATGATTAAGAAAAGTATACTGGTAAATACAATAACTTTAAAATCAATAAAATGCATGTACACTAAAAATAATTTATTTTAAATCATTATTATTGAATAACAAATTACAATACATTAAATTACTTAGCTTCGAAACAAGAACAAATATTTACTCACCAATAAACATCAGTACAAATACTTAACGATCAATTTCACCAAACACAACGTCAAGTGTTCCTAAAAATACAAATATTGAATGTAAATGAATCACTGTTCAATACTTAAAAATAATAATTTAAATTTGTAGCAATATGTTAGTAATTACCAATAATAGCGACAATATCTGCAAGGAAGTGTTTTTTCCCTATCTTCTCTAATGCAGCAAGATGTGCAAATCCAGGTGCTTTGATTTTACATCTATATGGTTTAGAAGTACCATCAGAAACTAAATAGACACCAAATTCACCTATAAAATATAATTAATAATTATTTAGAGCTAAATAAAAAACACAAAGAACATTTTTATGTTACCCTTGGGTGCTTCAATGGCAGTATATGTAGCACCTGGAGGTACTTGATAACCTTGGGTAAACAATTTGAAATGATGAATTAGGGCTTCCATGGAGTTCTAAAAATATAAATAAGTTATAGTAGTTATAGTGCTAAATATATTAGATATTCATTTATTACTTTCATTTCTGATCTTGATGGGGTCGATACTTTCATGTCATCAGTTTTAATTTCACCAGCTGGCATTTGATTCAAACACTGTTCAATAATTCTAAGTGATTGCCTCATTTCTGCAACTCTACATAAATATCTGAAAATACAAGTAATACGTTATAATATTTAAAAAACATAACATAACCTATGTAAAAATATAAAATGCATTGGGTACACATATTAATAAAAATAAATTAACATTGTCTTGTGAATAGTGCATTCTTATAATAGATGTATTAAATTATTTTATATTTATTTATTTATTTTTTATTGAGCTTAACCCGGCAACTAAAGCCATTAGCCATTTTTTTTTTTAATGGGAAGGAATAGTTGGTTTAAACATGTTTGTATGCGTGGCAAGGATTTGGTAGCAAAAAATTCTAGGTGTTCACCCATCCGGGAGCTAGCAACACCGGCCGATACGTACACTTGGAACATTTCCACAGTTGAGTGTACGGACCGCGCCACAATTTATATTTATTTTATAACAATGGAATGTTTTTTTTATTCATTTAAAGCAAGTAGTGGATGGTTATGGTTATGACTACAAAAAAAAAAAAAAAATAAACATAGTAGGTTAGGTATCACAAATGTCAAACTATCAATTGATACTTCTGCCATAAAACAGTTAATTTACCTACATAATAATGTTATGTTCAGGGTGTTTTTTTTGTTTTTGTTTTCATAATAATCATACTATTATTAATATATTAATTTATGAATAGTTAAATATTTTACACATGCGTATTCAGTAGACTGAGTGATGTAGATGTACTATATAAATGCATAAACATTTATCAACATACATCACAATTTATTATTATTAATAACGCAGTCATAACAAGGCCTTAGAGTTTTATGTATTTATCACAGTAGCGGATTTGGATTGATTCAAGAGGGGAAGGGTTGGAATAATAGTCTTGATGTTTAGCCTCGTTTCATGTTAGATTTTTATAATATATAAATATTTGTTGGATTAAAATATTTTTTTTTTATTTTAAAAATGTTAGTTATATTATTGAGTTTATTTGTATAATTTTCAAATATATTATTTTATTTGAACAGACATTTTTTATAGTTTGTTCTGTTTTATTTTTTAATTTTAATAAACAAAAATGTTTGATTTGGTTCTCTCCAATGCTATCATTAACTATAACAATCATATTTTTTATGCCTGAGAGCTGTGGTGGATGAGAACAATTAGAAATTTGATAGACACGTTGATTTGTATTAGTTTCAGAAAATATAGATGATTAACATCACGTTCTTACTAAATTTCTTTTTATAATTGTGTATCTTTATTTTTTAGAACAAATGCATAATGCAATATTTTTGAGTATACATTATTATGGCATTTTTGCAGCATAATTAACTTTTAAGAGCATTAGAGTTTTTTAGAGCATATTTTACTCTTATTAATAACTAACCTGTCATAACAATCACCACGAGTGCCAATAGGTACATCAAAATCAACTAGGTGGTATGCATCATAAGGCTGTGTTTGACGTAAATCCCATTTGATACCTGAACCACGTAGCATAACTCCACTAAGAAAAATAACATTTTTTTAACTTCATTATAGTTGTAATTACTCAGCATGAAACTAACCTAAAACCTAAATTTAGAGCGTCTTCAGCACTCACAACACCTATATCACGTGTCCTAGCAATCCAAATTCCATTATTAGTAAGCATATCTTCAGTTTCATCAATACGTTCCCCAAACTTAGACGAAAACTGATAGATATCATCCATCAATCCAAGTGGTATATCCTAAATAAATTAATTTTGATGTAAATATAATATATTCAATGTTATTAATGAATTATAATGTTTACATACCTGAGACACGCCTCCAGGACGTATGTAGGCAGCATGCATCCTAGCTCCAGATACTCTTTCATAGAATTCCATCATTTTTTCTCGTTCTTCAAATAACCAAAAGAATGGTGTCATAGCACCAATATCTAAGGCATGTGTGCCAATAGCCATAATATGATTTAACAAACGAGTAATTTCCGCAAACAATGCTTAAAAACACAAACGTAAGTATTAAAAACAATTCAAGCAGTTTTTATACACATTATACAGTAAAACTCTTTATAATGGTTCTACTATAAGACTGAAATCTTCATATAATAGCTAAGTGAGTATAACCTATATCCCGTATATTTAAGTCTCCATATAACAGAAACTTCTTTATAACAAAAAAATCTGCTGGGAATTAATCATTACGTTATAAGAAGGTTACTGTAAGTGATTTATATTCTTACTTCTGATATACTTTGCCCTCAATGGTATATCAATGTTCAACAATTTTTCCACGGCCAATGAGTAACACTGTTCATTACACATCATAGATACATAATCAAGACGATCGAAATATGGCAATGCTTGAGTATATGTCTTGTATTCAATTAATTTTTCTGTACCACGATGTAAAAGTCCAATATGAGGATCAGCCCGTATAACGACCTACAATATAATAAACATACAATGAAATTATGATTTATTTGTTATTAACAAGTTTTACCTCTCCGGCCAGTTCCAGTACTAATCTAAGTACGCCATGGGCAGCTGGATGCTGTGGTCCAAAATTGATGGTCATGTTTTTCACTTCTCGTTCAATAGGCTGAGGATTAGAATTCCATGCTTCCACCTTCCAATCACCAGCTTCTTCAGGCACAAACATTACAGGTCGCTCGAATTGTTTCATCTCTTCGACACCCGGATACCATTTTGATGCACTCCTAACATGTCTGCAAATAATAATTAATAGTTGCGAGTATTATGCAATACAAATAATTTAATATTGATCTAATATTTACTTACTGATAGATTCGGTCATTTGCAGCCAAATACTTCGTTAGATAGCCCAAGTTATTTCTTTTTACTAAATTCAAAACGGAAGCCATTTTTAATGTGAAAACTACTATGACACAATAAGACCGAAATGGGAAACTTTGGAGAAAAGATCCCTAAACTAGACCCTATCTCTATCGAATTTTTTTAGTGAGCGATTTAATTTTATCATACTCTATCACTTATTTCTGTAGGTCTTCCATGGAAGAATAAACTATATTACCAGGTTTTTCAAAATATTTGATAATATGTATTATGAGCCGGATTGATAATAGCTATTTATCCACAAGCGCGATTGCACTAATGCACTCATTGCAGTAAAATAAAATATTAAAGTTTCCGAATCAGATTATTTAATATCTTATATTTTCTAACTTTAATTTGTCTAGTGTCAGTTTTTATATTTCTCTATTAGTTTTCACGATGCTTAGTAATTTGTCATTACCCAATCTCATTTCTACAGTAGGGACAATATTACGTAAGTAATTAAAATTAAAAATTAACTAAAGGCTGAGGTTAACTTATTAAAAACATGTGTGTTTAAATTATTTATTTAGTTCGTAACAGTGTTAGACATGCTTCCAAAAAATCTGGTACAAGTACTGCCAATGTCGGTGGCCGAGTTCGTCCTAAACATAGAGGTATCAGATACAACGATGGCCGTGAAGTTCAGGCTGGCACCATGTTAGTGTTGCAGAGGGACCTGAGATTTCATCCAGGTCTTCATGTAAGTTGCTACTAGCTTTTAATTTTTGAAATGTTGATTTAATAATTGTTTGTACAGGTTGGTTTTGGGCGCAACGGCACATTGTTTGCTTTGGAACAGGGTAAAGTGGTTGTTTCATGCGAAAAGATGGATCCAAATTGGAATCACACTTGGGTTCAAAGATTTTATGGCAACCGCAAAGGGCAAACAATTTACAAAAAATTCTTTAATATCATACCAAAGCCACAACACAATCGATTTAAACTTGTTGAATCTATTTAGGGTGTTGTTAAAATTAAGGTTTCAGCCTATGAAATCTATTACTGTTTTTTGTAGAGATTTTTTAATTGTATTTATATGAAATAAACATATTATATAGTAATTTAATATTTATTTACTTATTTTAATTTCAATTTAGTAATACATTTAAATAAATTTGATCAATTGTCATATTTTTCAGATTAAAACAAAAATATTATAGTTTCATAGGTATTTGATATTACATATAAGTTATAACTGAATACTATTACCCTAAACTTTTTCATTGAAATTGTTAAAATTTTGTTGGGCAGTTATTAAGTTATACCTTATACCCTCAACTAATTTTATGGGAACATCACTAGATATAAGGAAGCATATTAAAATATAATGTGTAAGTCTAAATGTGTCTAAGATAAGTATTTTAAGTGTAAAGTGGGTGCTCTCGTTAAAATTCAGAACTTTATGGATTGAAAAGTTTAGATTATATGAAGGTATGTTGGATTCCTTAATGGTACCTTAAATTTGTATGCTGTATTACTGTAAGCACAAATTGACATTAATAAAGATGTGTACAGGATTAGCTACCTATCTATTGGATTAATAAACTGGTAGGTATTAAGCTTTGAATTTTCTAAACAATTAAATAATGTGGTATTTTTTGATTTAAAGATGCTATAAATGTTGACACCACGATAACTTGTCGTTCAAGTTCAACCAACAAGTCAAAAAAACTACTTAAATACAAGGTTAAAAACATCGCTGATAGTTGCTCATCTTTAAATACAGAAATACGGAAACAAAATATAAATAAAATTAACTGTACACCCGATGCTCTTTATATTGAAGCTCAATTTAATATTACCTATTACCTTACCAATAACAGTGGACACTGGGGCAAACATAATATGATGTATTAGACAAGAATTACTACCCAGTGACTATACAATCACGCCGAGTACACTCAAGCTATCAGGACCAGATAATAAACCAATATGCATGGCAGGTATAACCAAAATTAAAATCAAAATCAACAATAACTACTTCAATATATACGCTCACTAGTAAAAAATAAAAGCAGCCCAATCATACTTGAAAATGACTTCTTGATCAAAAATAATGCCCTGATCGATTTCAAAGACAATAACATTCTTCTTCTTCAGCTTCTACAGGCCGTTAAGGCCCATCACTGCTCCATACAGCTTCCTCCATTCCTCTCTATCATTTGATAATTTTTCTGGGTTATCAACCCTAAGTATCCCAGTAACATTATTTTAAGTAGTACCTAATATAAATATCCAATAAAAATCAACAATATAAACGCGCTAAATAGTATAAATAATACCAACTATATTATATAATTAAATAGAATTAAAAGGTATCTTAGGTACCATATTTAATTTCCCAAATAACTTTGCTATAGCTCACTGTATATCTACAGATCTTTTTTAACATTAAAACATTTAAAACATTAAAAAAATATTATATAGGTACATAGACCTAAGGGCCCCATACATTGACTGTTGACAGTTGACTCAAGAGGCCAAGAATCCTAATTCCGGCACTTTGTGTCACCTAAAACTACTACAGCATAACCCACAAACAAATGCGAATCAGGTAAGGCATTTAATATACAATTTTATATTGATTTTGGATATCACATTATAATATGTGTATTTTGCATACCACAGAATTGTTTTCCCATACACTTATACAGTGTTTTTATATAAACCCGCTTTCCAAATTTTTGTTTTATTTCTAGTCATCAAGTTATAGGGCAACGGACGTCGACGACGAAGACGTGGCCAACGACAATATCCCGCCGTCGAACACCAACGTGATGTCGATGATGGAAACGGAAAAACTTGATGACTTGAATCTCAATTATTTCAGTTTCGCGGTAGAAAAAATCGAACTCAAAGCCGAGATCGAACCGACTATTGAGTCAAAGGTTGACAGCGACAAGGCTGCAGCTGCTGATACGGATTTTCCACAAGCTACCGAATCTACAATATTTGCTGGAACGTTATAATACTATCAATATTCCGAACCATTCAACATTTTGTATGGATCAGGTGCTAGGATAACCTTCATATGCTTCAAATGATATTGCACCGGAGATTAAAGCTTCCATCGGAATGCTAAATTTGTATTAGATAATTCTATAATTCGAACACAAACACAATTGTGAATTCATGTTTTTACCATCCTCCATTTGTAAAGACTTAAGATATTACACCAAAAACGCAGACCTGAGTTTAGATCCGTCGCACTCAGTCAGTAATAATGTCATGGATGTTTTGCGTTATCCCTTGCGATATGGTCGTATACCGGCGATATATCGGGTGGATCTTGAAATGTTTCTAGCATCCGTTTTCTTAAAATATAAATTTGATTCCGAATCTACACGTATCGGCTTGAGTCCAAAACTCTTGAAGGTAAGATCGCATTTAAATTCATAGAAGGCGAAATCGAAGCGTTAATCTTCGACTCTTGGATCCGGTCCACCATCGATCTTATAAATTACGACGAAAGTGTCTCGAATTAGAAAACGACAACTATCATGAGTTTTGCACCGTTAATTTTTATTATTATCACATTTTTTTGTTATCGCGTTATTTAATCTTACACAACATCGACGTTTCCACCAGAATCTTGACGTCCACCTCGATCCAAGGGTTTCTGGATGAACAACGTTATCGTCCAAATCCCAAAATTTGTCAGCTATTGAAATTATCTATGTCAGATGATATGCAATCTATGATGGTTTTGTACTTTCGGGGATTGTACATTCGGGACAGTGATACATTTGAGGCCGAGTTCGAGATCACCGAGTTTGAACAGTCGTTGTACCAGTCACTGAATGAGTTAATCTGCGACAGAATGAACTTCGCGATGTCAACGGTTAATGATCGCAAAGGACATGGTGGTGAACATTCACCCGAACTCTTGCTTTACGCGCACATGTACGGCCTTACTAGGAGAGAAAGTGTATCAATGCAGTATGAACAACTATAATACTATATATATTTCTTATGTAATATTTTGTGTTATTTAAATATATATTTTTAATTTAGATGCATTGAAATCAATTGTATTTTCGATCGCCATGACAAAGACTGCTACAACAAAATCTTCGCTGAATCGGACAACGTTGTCAAAAACAATTTATCTCAAAAAAAATAATTTTGGACATAATATTTTAAATTATTTCTTATAGTATCTGCATTTAAAATAAAATACTCATTTTTAAATTTATATAATATTTTCTACTTTAAATTTAATCTAGTAAAAAAATTAAAAGGTGTAAGTGGGTACCGTCTTCCTGCACAGTAGTTGTAGAATAAGTCATTGTAATGTATGTCTTATATTTGGATTCAATGAAAAATCATTGCATACGAAATATGATTCAAAGTGGAGACGTTGTATCATCCTAGCATACTTGTGTGAATAACCCAATTTAATAATAATAAAAATCGAAAATATCTCATTGCTATAACTTTCTATTAAAATGTTTAATGTTAGTTATGAAAAGAAAAATAATTTTTCGTATGCAATAATTATTATTACGGTTGTCTTTATATACATATATATATATTTTAACTTAAAATAACAATTTTAGACTTTAGTATAGTTATTTCGTTGCAATTCAGAACATATTACAGGCATATTGTTTACATTTTGCCTAGATATTATTATCCGGCTTGCATGATTATGATTTATGAATTAAATTTTCACAATCATGTACCACAACATTATTTTCACTTTTCAGGGTACACTTTTGTTTGCAATACCTATTTTGTAATACATCGCCAACGAGTTGAACCAGTGGATTTGTTAACACTGATCCAATACAAAATGTATAATTATCTAAAACTAATAATGGTTTTCCACGTTTACTTATAATGAAATCAACTATTCTGTTACGGTGTGTATTTTATAGTAGGTTCATAAATCAAAAATTTAGTTTTTATTGACAAAATTTTAAATTTAAACAATAAGAAATACACTAAAATGTTATTTTATGAGTATAATATGTTACTGTTAACAACGCTATTGGTTCAAACGTAGTAATACATTCAATAGTTATACTTTATCGAGAACAATTATTAGAAAGCGACTAGACTGTGTACTGTTATACAATAATGGTTGGTTTCGTACGTATCGTACAACTGTTGCAATATAACGAGTACAATAAGCAAGATTGGCAATATAAATTGATAGAGTTTGGGAAATAATCCCGATAATCAGTGATAAATTTATAATTGGGTGATTATACCTATACGTGAAACTGGCACTTCAAAGTTGGCACAATAATCTAAAGTCATTCCAATAAACTCTTCTCGGACTTGTTGGACGTTTTTGGAATTTGTTGGAAGCTACATTAAAAGTTATGCAATTTTTCAAAGTTAGTGGTGCCAACTACATGCCTAGCACTGCATATGCAAAAAAAACTTTAAAACTCTACCAACAATATTCATATAACATTGTTGGACATTGTAGTTTGTTGGAATGTATTTCAAATATTATTCAATTTCAAAGTTTGTAGTGCCAACTTCACAACCAGCACTACAAATTAAAATAAAACGCTGAAATCAGATCCAAAAATATACACGTATTTGAGACGTTGTTGGACTTTTGTTGGACATCGACTAAAAAAATATTCTAAATTTATACAGTGTTAAGTAGTTAGTTTGGCTCATATAAAAATGATATTTCAATTAAAAAATGTATTTCGTTATATTGGGTTCTGGTGTCCAACAACATTAAAACATGGTCAATTTTAAAATTATTATACGAAATATAATTATAAAGTATTTATTTTAACATTTTGGTAGGTAACAATATTAGTTTGAGTGGCTCAACGCGGCCCAGTGGCTGAAACCAATCACGCTACGTGATTGAGAGTAAGCGACAGCTAGTTTTCGGATGGGTTACCACCCAGGTAGTAGTGTGCAAAAGTCTCACCACACATACACGTGTTCCTAACCAACCGTACCAAAAGTTTCAACCTTACCATACCAACACTACCAACCTTACGAGCTAATGATCTCAATCGTCGAAGTCTTAAACTTATAAAAAAAAATGTTATTTTGCTTACGTGGCATGCATTGGATTTAATTTTAAATAGTAAACACATTATTTACTCAGGCGTTCAAAATAAATAAATGTGGCGTTCACCGACAAATGCAGAATATTATTATTCACCTGTATGATAAATAAATAAATAATTTATGATAAACAGTACTTTTTGTGTGCTGATGAGCTGCAGATAGCTCATAAAAGAAATCGAGAAATCATGTTTATTTAATTCAACGTTCAACGTTCACATACGTTTTATTATTTTCTTATATTAATACAAAATGATTTTTTTAAAGGATAGTTTAATAACGCCTATTATTCTAGTAATTGCAGTTTGGGTTATGCCAGCTACTCCAACTAAGGAATTAGAAACTTTGAAAGGTTTGGATTCATTTATTGATGTATAGTGATTATATTAATTGTATTAACATTTTTGCATTATATGTTGATATTTTATCAGCAGTGATTTGTGAATTTTTTAGAATTAACTTATAATCTGAACCCAATTATTATTATGTTATACCTTAAAGAAAAAAAAATGTATGCCATTTATTTGGTTTTAAATGTATACAATAGTATTATGATGATGTAGCTAGGTAATAAAAATGTTATACCTGCCTGAGGTATTTTTAAAATATAGATATTTTTTTATTTCAGAGAAAATATTAAATCTTTTGTACCTACATCGAATCAGTGTTAACTAATTTCATTATATCCAGCTGAAGTATAATAATAATGTATTAAAAATGTTATAAGTCAATCAATTTGTTGAAATTTTACAGAAATTCGATTTTGCTTTAATTAAGCAACAATGAATATGTATTAATGTTATCATCAATAAATGTATTCATTTTTTTTCTACATAGGTATGGTCGTATGGAACATAATTTATATAGCAGTTTAAAAAATGTAATGACGTATCACGTACTTATACAAAATAATCGGACAGTTGGTTAATTTTTTTATAGTCTATCATTGTACGAATATTATTACATCGTAATTTGTAGTAATAATAGACAAGATGAACTAATAAAAATGTATTGTTTTATTTTTAGAGGATTGTCGAAGTAATAATTTAAATAAATAATTAATAACATTTAAGATATTCCACATAATTAAAATATTAAAATATTGATCGTAATTATATTGAGTATTCTTAATTAATTAAGGTTGAGATTAATGATCATTATCTCAATAAATGTTGATTTATCGAAAACAATAAATTCCTAATCTATTTTTGTTTGACGTTAATTTCCATTTTAAAGTCAATTGGTCATAGTCATAAATTATTATAGCTATTAAGAAAGTATCTTCAAAACTGTATACGTATGTAATGTTTACATTATCTCCCTAAATTACCTTATACCAATTTTTAACGTTTCCCGAATAAAAAAAAAATTCTAATAATATTATTTAAAAGTAATATAAAAGCATAAAATATACAAATGTATTCCAATTTTTTTATAAGCCTCCAAGGTCGAATAAATTTGTAAGACAGGAAAATACTATTAGCTATCTTCTAATAATATTTATAAGATTCATTATGTAATTAATAATTATTGAACATAATATACATCTAAAATTAATTATTGATTGTATTATACTATGTCTAATCTCATTATTAAAATATACTAAAGGTAGATAGGTTATATAGTTCATTTATATTTGAGAAACCGTGACGGAATCAGTTTGTTAGATAAATAACCAGATCTTATAAAGATTAACAATTACTAAATTGTAAGCTATTTGTCATTTTGTCCTTAAAAAATGTTTATCGGCCCATATGATTATATTATAGTTTAATAGAGATTAGTAAATCATTGAATTCATCAATTGTTTATGTAACTTAGCAATGTATTATACTATAATGGTTTATAATATGGATAATTTTGAAATTAAATAGATATGTTTGGAATTATGGGATTCTACGGTAAGTTAATATTGTAATTAACAGATACCTAAGTAATTTTATTTGTATTACATCCTGTTTTTTAAGTACCTTATTAGACGTAATTATAATTATTGATTTGATGATCTTAAAGATACATTTAAGCTATTTTAATTTTACATAATATTTGGGTATTTGGCAATAACACCAACCAATTCTCTATAAAGTAATATCTATTGTTAATTTTTACGAATTATTTTCTGAGAGCAAAGCCTTGCACCATGATTGGTAAATTGTAGGCGATTTTCTGGTTTCGGGTTTCCATAAAATTCACATAACTAAGTCATTCAAAAACTCATTCGACTCTTGAATTTTGTTTATTATTAATCAGTAAGTAATTTGAATTTTTGTTCCTACCTCGGGCTATAACCGTTTGAGCGAATCGACACAAAATGTGGTATGTTTGAGCGAATAGTTAAATACCGATTGGGCAAGTGTTTTTATTCCACAAAAAATACCATTTTGGGTTCAACCAAATAAGTATAAATAATTTTATTGGTAAATTAGTTTATATATTGTACAGTGATGTACATTGTGAACAGACAAAATAATATCCTCGTACCCAGACAATCTTCCATTACACATACGAAATTCCTAACGTGCCACTGTACAACTTTAAAAAAAAAAATAAGTAATGTTTTATTGTACCCATAGGTTACTGTGGGGCTGTCGGGAGTAGCGCCTTAGTAGAAGGGGAGCTATTTGACTGGGTCGAATCCAGCGCTCGCCGACGCGGTTATACGAAACCCACCGATCTATCTCGAACGAGAGCAGCCGGCGGGGGACCGTCAGCCTGGCGCCAGGGCGCCCTGACGTAACCCGTCGGAGGGATGTTTCCGCGTCACCCAAAGGCGTGAAGGAGCCGCCCTCGCGACATATGGCTAAAGGTGTAAAAACCCCCGAGGGAATGGTCTTATAACTCCCCGTCACACAGTGGTTAGTAATGTACCCATAGGTACTTTTGTCATAATACTCACTACCTAGTGTATTGTCGTATTGATATGATGTACTAGGTTTCTACGTTAACGCCTTATTAAAGGCTAAAATTGCATTAGGGTACAGTTACGTTACAAAAAGTTTGCTGTGTAGATGTGTAGATGTGAAGTAGGTATTATATTAATAATAGGTATAATACTATAGTAATACAATTTCAGATAATAATGCAGATTACGAAAAATTAAACAGCACTACAGGTATGTACTTGAAACTAGATAATTAATTCAATTTTAAATATCATATTATATCGTGATTCGTGTCTATATACATTTCTCTCGTTAATGTATACTGCAAACGTAAATTCCATAACCTGTATATTTTAAACTTCTCTAATGAAAGAGGAATCATAAATTTAAAAATACTTTTAAGAGGATGTCACACCCGCATGTGTTTTCTCCGTCTTATACACACGTACAACATAGACAAAACGCGTTTACGCAGTCCAAGTATAATTCGCTCAATTTTGATTCTAGAATAAAAATACTTATTATAAAATTTAATTGTGACAGTATTTCTAAGAGCATGATGGTGTGCTATAACGTTCATTATATTGTTCAGAAATATCAAACATTTTAACATCTTTAAAATATGACCTTTAACTTTTCGAAATTTAAATTTTTCAAAAATAACTCACCGTCTTGCCTTCCAAAATATCATCATATTTTAATTTTGTAATAGGAATAATATTATGATTGTAATTAATTGGTTTTATTTATTTCTAGGAAAGATATGTAAGTATTTTTATTGATTTTTTTTGTTAATTAAGTTTTTATTCATTAATTTATATAAGTAATGGAGTTTGCAATTGTTCTGTAACAACCTACAAATCACAGTATTATAATTTATCTTTAAGACAGGTTATTATTAGTTACCTCTTACTTATTAGTTTAAACCTATAGATAATAAACTATATCAATATGATTAAAAATTATATTTTAAACATTTAGAGTTGATTGCTGTTAATCGGTACTTTATGACCGGAACTATACGTAAATAATATTATGTATTATGTAGTCTTGTGATAACTGTTTAACGTCCTTGTGATCTGTTGATCCAAGCAAATTTTCTGAATGTGACATAGGTAAATTACGAGTCAGTAATCTATAAACCGCTACAGATTCAAGCACATATATTGATTTAAATTACTTTTTTTTTTAAATTCATTGTGTATAACTTTTTTCATGTTTACGAAAAATAATGTTTTTAGTCATAATTTTTTTTTTACTTATTAACATTTCATTTACAATCCATACAAAACAATAAGTACAATTAGTACATTTTATACATGGATATTAACAAGATGTTGCACTTATGAGTAGTGCCACCCGATATTCATAATCTAATTATATGACACAAAAATTTAATATAATGATATACCTATCTGGCCAATAACTGCAATTTTTAAATTATCATAATAACTGTTATAGTTCGTATTTAGTATTTACTTACTCTTATTATTTTATAGGTGTATTATGAGGAACCTATTTTTATTTTCCATACGTTTTCTGAGATTCCTTTAATAAAATATGTATCTAATTAGTCAGAGCAGAGCGATGGATGTATTGATTTTACAACGACGTGTGTTTGTTTATGTCTGTTACGGTTAGGAGGGCACTTCATCATTTATAAGTTTAGAAAGAAACGTAAGATTAGCCTGTTTCCTCCTGTAAGATAGAGTAAACAAATGGAGGCACTCCAACACAGGTTGATACTTGTGAGGTGCTCACTCAATGCGTAATGCGAAAGCGGCAAATTTCAAAAATTTACGCTGAACTCTTTCCAGTTGACTACTACCATCGAATGTGCACGGATCCCAAACAATTACCCCATACTCCAACACAGACCGAACAAAAGAGCAATATAACGTCTCAAGAGAGCTGGGCAGTTTAAATTCAGCCGAAATTCTTTTCACAAAACCGAGAAGCTTCAAAGCCTTACAAATAACTTTCTCAATATGAGTACAAAAAGTAAGCAATCGATCAAAAGTTATACCAAAGTCCATAACACAGTCATCTGGCTGCTTTAGCGCAATATCATTGATAGTGTATGTAAACATGACGTGCTCATTGGAACGAGTGTAAGTCATGGTTTGACATTTAGGGATACTAAGCTCCAAGCTTAGTCCCCAGGCTTAATGAGTGACAGTATCAAGATCATGTTGTAAGAGTTTACAATCATCATCGGTGCCAATACGAAGAAAAAGTTTAATGTCACCAGCGAACAACAGAAGTTCGCTGCGTTGTATCACATCTTTGATGACATTAACAAAGAGTGCAAAAAGACCGGGTGATAGATGCTCGCCTTGAGGTACACCAGAGATTACACTAACTGGGCTGGAACAGAAGACGTTGACCTTGACAACCTGTCTCCTCTCAGATGAATAGGAACTGAACCACGATAATAGAGGCTCACCAAACCCAAGATTTAACAGAACGCTCAACAATGTACGATGGTTCACGCGGTCAAAGGCCTTTGCGAAGTCCAAATAAACGGAATCAATCTGTGAATGCTTACTGAAGGCCTCAAAAACGTACTCAGTAAAAATTAAATTACAAGTTGTTACAGAACGCCCAGGGCGAAAACCGTGTTGTTTATCGATAATAATAAGTTGCTAAAAACTAAAATCTAAGACGGCACCATAGTGATTTTTAACCTAATTCAACTGGAAAAAATTCAGGTAAGCAAAGCTTTCTGGGATAAAGTCGAGTAAGTTACACCATTTTCATCATTTGACCATTTAATACCAGGAAGATTAAAATCACCAGATACAATAAACGTGCAGTCAGGGTAGGTCGTTATAAGATTTTCAAGGGTCGATACAAAAAACTTATAGGAATCAATTGAGGATTTAGGAGGGAAGTAAACAATGCATAAGATATAAGTAATTGCATTATAACAAATCTTAACAAATAACTGTTCAAAGTCGCAGAGTTTTGAAGTCACCTTCAAGGATTGAGATGAGACATCATTACGTAGAGCAATGAGGACACCACCACCCCTATTATGAACACTGGTTACACTGGACCTGTCACATCTAAAAACCTTATAATTAATTAAACCTAATTCATTAGAAAAAATACTATCGTTGAGCCATATTTCAGACAAACTAATGAAAACAAAATCAAAATCAGCTACATTACGGTTCATAGTAGCAAGTTTGGTTCTGAGACCACCACAGTTTTGATACAAACTAAAATGAACCGGTTTTTTAAAAGAACATACACGATGCTTAATACTAGATTTACATGGGATATCACAATTATATAACTAATTATTAACAATTTTACCAGGGGAAGGTTCAACTACACTTACAAAACCTAGTTTTTTGAAGCTGAGGAATTGGCAATTCTTTCAAAAAGTAATGTAAAGACAAATAAGCGGTAAATTACATTCTTAGATGAAAACGCAATATATGTTGTCTAGTTACTGCATACAATATGTTTAGTAGGTACATTTATTTGGGTAACTATATCTAACACTAGATATTTAAAGTGCTGCCTGAGCAACACTTGGACCCTATGTTACATACCACTGCCAATAGTTATAAAATATATATATGTCGAATGAATATAAATCCCATGAGTACGTTTAAGTATAAGTTTAATGTATTAATATTATAATATGGTTAAAAAAAAGCCTTATCACATTGTCTGACATTTGTGGGGAGCTCCAAAACACATGAGTAGGAACCTACTAAAGAGTTAACAAAGCAGGAAATACTAATGATTGCATAATAGACAACTATGATTAAAACCAAACTCACTTCCAACACAAAATACCGAAAAATAAACTTAATTTAAAAAAAAAAAAGGTGGATAAGTGGATGTCGCTCTGCTGTACAGTAGGTTACAAGTGGGCCACTGTAATGGATGGTGTTAAATTTGAATTCAATGATATAATATCATTGTATAAGAAAAACGATTCTGGGTGAAAACAGTCAGTCAGCCTATGATATCACAAAGTATATTTGATGATATTATTGTGAATAAAGTAATTTATATATAACCTATTTACGTGGAGTCTTGTTTTAAATTTTCAATCCTTAGCCATAAAAGTTAAAAATTTATAAAATTTATAAATTTTTAACCACAAAATAATTAATAAATTATAAATTTGATAAATGTTGTCAAAATTTGAACTTTAAATGCTTATAAAAAAAAATTGTGCCTATGTATTTATAATATTTTTCAACTACTATTAGAACGATATATCAGGAGCCTTATATTAAATTTTCACGCTTTTTTACCCAACAAATAAAATTTTATTGATATTTATAAAAAAAAAAATGGAAATTGACAATGTCCGTTAACAGCTTAAAAAGAGTCAAAATATTTTGTAAATTTTATGGTGTATAGAAAATGCTAATATAAACATTCAGTCAAAATTTCATGTCCCTACGGTCATTTGTTTTAGAGTTACACCAAAAACCAAAATCTATTTTCTCAAAAACAGATTTTGCGTAAAAATTCCCGTTTTTCCTTAATTTTTCTTTTGTTTTTCACGTCGCTTGTGAAAACTACTGGGAAATTGACCCCCCAAAGTACCAACTAGATTCACTTTCCTATCAGAAAAGTTACTATTGAAGAAAATCCAAGCACTTTTACTGTCCTAAAAGGTGATGACAGACACAAAAATAAAAAAAAAACACACATCATTGTAAAATCAATACATTCATCGCTTCGCTCAGAATCTAAAATTAGGTAAAGGTTTTTAATAAAAATCAATAATAATTAATAAACAATGACAGATCTAATAAAAAGATCATATTTATTATAAACAATATATTTATTTTTTTTAGTCTTCATAGGTAAGTATTTATGATTTTTATAATAAATTTGACTTATCTAAATCGGTAAGAAAACATTTTTTGAAGGGTATCATAAATTGTGACTCTGAACTACCCTATACATTACAAACATTATATTCATAGACCTTAGTTACATTTCATTACAAAATCATAACAAAATCTTGAGAAAGTTTCTTATAAAACTCATATAAAGTTATGATTTTGTATTCAGTCTCAAATCTATATATTGTAATAAAATAATAATAAAAAATGAAACATGATAGTTTATTGATCTTAACCTCAATAAAATAATGATCAAATTAATTTGTAGTCCTGTAATGTAAACGGTTATTATGTGATCAATTAAATATTATTTATAATTTTTTTGTAGAGGACTATGGTAAGTTAAAAGTCTGTCATATTTTCATAGCACCTATGTGTTAAATAATGTTTATTCCAACTAACAAAAAAATTAAACACTACCACACTTATTTGTTTTTTTATATAGACAAATTAGGAGGTACGTAATTTTAGATTCTAAGCGAAGCGATGAATGTATTGATTTTACAATTATGTGTGTTTTTTTTTTATTTTTTTTTTTTATTTTATTTTTGTGTCTGTCAACACCTTTTAGGACAGTAAAAGTGCTTGGATTTCTTTCAACAATAACTTTTCTGATAGAAAAGTGAATCTTGTTGGTACTTTGGGGGGGGGGGGGGTCAAAAGTAAAAATTTCCCAGTAGTTTTCAAAACCGACGTGAAAAACAAAAGAAAAATTAAGGAAAAACGGGAATTTTTACGCAAAATCTGTTTTCGAGAAAACCGATTTTGGTTTTTGGTGTAACTCTAAAACAAATGACCGTAGGGACATGAAATTTTGACTGAATGTTAATATTAGCATTTTCTATACACCATAAAATTGACTCTTTTTGAGCTGTTAACGGACATTGTCAGTTTTCAATTTTTTTATTTTTTTTTTCTATAAATATGAATAAAATTTTATCTGTTTAGTAAAAAAGCTTGAAAATTTAATAGAAGGCTCCTAGGTTATTGTTTCAAAGGCAGATGAAAAAAATTAAAAATCCTTAGTCACAGTTTTTATTTATAAGCATTTAAAGTTCAAATTTTGACAAAATACGGAAAAATCACGAAAATTAGATATTTTGAGTTAAGAATTCATAAAAATTTTTCTTTTTAAATCTAAGATTTGAAAATGTAATATATAATTACTCATAGTCTATCTACCTTTATCAAAAAAAAAATGTCTACAAGAAACTTAAATTAAATTTTTATGAGCGTCTGAAATTTATATTTTTACAACATTTGATATTCATTCGATTTCTCATGTAACAATTTTCTTATTTTATTGTAATTAAAAAACGAATGACTGTAGATACTTGAAAATTTCACTGAATGTTTATATTAGCATTTTCTATATACCATAACATTTTGAAAATATTTTGACTCTTTTTGAGCTGTTTACGGACATTGTCAGTTTTATATTTTTTTAGTTTTTTTTCTATAAATATCAATAAAATTTTATTTGTTGGGTATAAAAGCGTGAATATTTTATATAAGACTCCTGATATATCATTCTAATAGCAGTTGAAAAACATTAAAAATACATTGGCACAATTTTTTTTTATAAGCATTTAAAGTTCAAATTTTGACAACATTTATCAAATTTATAATTTATTAACAATTTTGTAGTTAAAAATGTATAAAATGTTTAACTTTTATGGCTAAGGATTGAAATTTTAAAACAAGGCTTCACGTAAATAGGTTATATATAAATTACCTTATTCACAATAATATCATCAAATATACTTGGTAATATCATATAGGCTGACTGACCGTTTTCGCTCAGAATCGTTTTTCTAACACAATGATATTATATCATTGAATTCAAATTTAACACCATCCATTACAGTGACCCACTTGTTACCTACTGCACAGCAGAGCGACATCCACTTTTCCACCTTTTTTTGTGTTTTAGACTCGTGGAATGATGAATATATTGTTTAACAATGGAGTGTGTTTTTAGATTCTTAGCGAAGCAATGAATTTATTGATTTTATAATGATGTGCGTTTTTTTTTTATTTTTGTGTCTGTCATCACCTTTTAGGACAGTAAAAATGCTTGGATTTTCTTCAACAGTAACTTTTCTGATAGGAAAGAGAATCTAGTTGGTACTATGGGGGGTCAAAAGAAAACGGGAATATTTACGCAAAATATGTTTTCAAGAAAATCGATTTTGGTTTATGGTGCAACTCTAAAACAAATAACCATAGGTACATGCAATTTTGACCGAATGTTTATATTTGCATTTTCTATTCACGATAACATTTTCCAAATATGTTGAGTTGTTTACGGCCATTTCCAGTTTCCATTTTTTTAGTTTTTTTTCTATTTGTTTTGAACTTTTTAGGAACATTTATTACAAGGCTCCTACTATATTGTTACTATGATATCTGAAAAATATTAAAAATCCTTAGCCAGAGTTTTTTTCACAGTTTTTTTCCACTCAAAACTCCCTTCTCATATCAACCCCTTCGTTTCAAACCTTGCCACTTTCACAAGTTCTGGGAACCCTCCCAGGAGGCTCAGAAGGAAATGATGTCGAGATCTTCTCAATGAGAAATCTAAAGTATATCAATATAAATTTTAAAAAAAATCATCAAGTCAGGGTAGTGTTACCACTGGGCGACTCCTCCCATCAAGTACTCATGATATATTTTTTCTATTATCACATATTTTTATCGAAAGAACAAATTGTATGTACCTACCGTATAAAAATAAAATAAAAACATATTACTTAATACTTTAAGTAATTAATGTTATTTAAAATGTTTTTGAATTACCATCATCTTCAAAAAACTTATTTATTATTCAATTTCAAAATAAATGTCTACTATTGGAATTTATTGTTGAATACAGTTTTCTATAGTAATTCATTATCATTATATTTTTTTCTAGAAATTTATGGTACGTACATTTTTAGTTTGTCTTTAATATTATTAAAATTTAAATAATAAATAATAATATTTTAATCTGTATGAGATTTCAAGATTGTGTTATAGTTATAATTATTTTGTCCATTAGCTTCATGTCCATTCATTGATAAATTATAAATATACATTGTAAATCATAGATCAGAAACAATATCGTATGTTATGTTATTCGTATAGTCTTTCTCTAAGTAAGAAAAGTATGTTCTTTTTCAAACATTTAACGTTCAAAAAGAAAATTTCAATTGCTGTTATTTTTAATTATTCTCTAAAATAAGGTGGATTACATAAACCAAAAATTTCAAGCATCCAGCCTTCAAATGTGAGGCACATGAATTAAGAAGAATATTTTTAACAATAAGAATCTACTCTCAAATATGCACATAGTAATATAATATAGTATATATTATTATTAATATTATTATTTATTGGTCTTAAGTCCGAAAACTAAGGCCATAAGCTGTAGGATGGTAATGTAGGGTTTTTGGGATAGTAAGGAACAGTCGGAGGAACACGTTTTTTTGTATTTGGCAGAATTTTCAAATGGGCACCTGTAGGTATCTGCCATGCGTGGGTGGGGGATGGCGGCCTCTGTCTCCGGACACCATGACTGCCCGAAGATAAGTGACACCCATGACCGAGGTTCGAACCGGCGACGGCCGCGTCGCCACTGACGCCTTAGTCCGCTCGGTCACTCCGTCCCACAATATAAAATATTATATAATTAATTAATTATCAATATCCACACATCGTAGCTCATACATTTTCATTAGCGGTAGAGAAACCCTAATGGGTCCATCCCATTGAACCCCACTAAACATTGTACCTATACACTATTATAATACATTTTACTATTAAAAACTAACGTATATTATATTCATTTTTTGCAGTAAAAATGAGTAAGTATATTTTATGTTTATTGTCAAAATATTATTTTTAGTTTCTCTTCTTCTGGAATTATCAGATGTTAAATTCAAAGTTAGTTATAACACACACCTTTTGTAAATGGTTCAGCAGTTCAGGTTCTTATAGTTAGGTAACTGAAAATCAGTTCAGATGATAAAAAAAGCGGGTAAATGGATGTTGCTCTGCTGTACAGTAGGTAGAAAGTTGGTCAATGTATTAAATTAAATTAAACTTGAATTCAATAATATAATATCGTTGTTCATTGTATAAGACAAACGATTCTGAGCGGAGACGATTTGTCAGTCTGAATTTTTATATTTTGTTATTATTTATTATAGCCAGTAAGTTGAATTAGTATTATAATATTATAATTTTTTATTCGTTTCTATAGTGGTAAACAAAGTGTTAGAAATTAAAATCTCTTTTTTAGTCGTTTTTTGTAATTTTTGGTGGTTTTTTCCGAATCATTTAATAATTATTGAGAAAATCAAAAAATGACTTCTCTAAAGCACCATCTTGATCCAATTTTCTAAAATATAAGATACTTTATTTGGAAATCAAAGCACTCCTTCTGATAGTAATTTTGTACACAGTATAAAAAAAAAACAAAAACTAAAATAAACACCATTGTAAAACCACTGGCTTCCTCGCTCCGCTCAGAATCTAAAACGTTAAATGTTGTGCAATTGAAACTCAAACAGGTGACTACTGATTAAACTCTAAGTAGACTAAAATATAATATCATAGTTTAGTGTTAAGAAACGCTATTATTTAATACAGAAATTGTATTCGTTGTTTTTAATTACCTAACACTATATTTCTAAATAAGGTATTTGTTCAGTGTTCATAATGGTGAATCATTTACCATTGAATGGTTATTTTTTAGTGCAGTTATAAATATATGATTATAAATTATAATATATTAAAATCAAGTAAATCTCTACTGATTTTTAATTACCTAAACCGATACTTCAATACTTTTGTGTAATATTTTTATACAGCCGCAGGGCTTGAAACCATTAGTAAATTAATCGGTTAACAAACGCGGTGACTGAACAACCATTTTGGATACCGGTCCTGTTATTAGCAGTAACCAATTCCTGGTACTCTATTCAAATTTACAGGTTACCGATTCAGTGATAACCACTTCCGAAAATGTTCGGTTACTGATAAACAATTGAATACCGATTTTCCAAAAAAAATTGTACTACACCATTGAACCGTTCCCTATCAGAGATAGACAATGATTTATAGTTCATAGGTTACGTTATACGGTATTCAGTATTTATAAATATCGGTAATCGGTTCTTAACCGGTTAAAATATATTACGTTATTATAAGCTGAAAAATTGTCACGGTAATAACCGGTAACTGTTAACCGAAAATACAAATAGGTTTATAATCACGGTAACCGATTATATAGGTTCCCCAAAATTCCGGGAAATGCCCGGTTTTCGGTAAAAACCGATAGGCAGTTTCAAGTCCTGTATATAATTGTTGAGTGTATTATGTTACTGTTTGTGTAACTTTTAAACGACTTGACCGATTGACGTAAGAGTTATATAAATAGATTCCTTGAGACTTAGAAAGTGTTTTTAGCATATTTTTATCCCCTACAATATATAGGATAGCTTTTTCAAAGTTTTTAATCGTGTTTCCTTTATCTCGATATATGATGTATAAAATCATCACTGGGCAGGAAAGAGTTAATCATGATATAAACATATACATATATAATCTATTTATGGGAAATATTATGTACATCATTATTCATTATTAATGATTTATTCATTATCGATTACAGAAAAATGTCGTACGTATTATTTATTTATTTTTGTATACTTATTATAAATAAAGTATCAGTGTAAAAATAATGTCTTTTTTTATCGTGTTTTGACATTTTGCCATTTTGGAACAGTAAAAATGCTTCTATTTTCCACATTTGGGGTGATTTTTAGTTGAAAATTCTATTCTGTTAGTATAATTGAAAACTAAAATTAAAAACAACTATGCAAATCATTCAAAATTCTTAGGATGAACTTAGAAAAAACAAAGTGAAACGAGAATGCTTTCGTGACTCAAGTTTTCAAAAAATCGATCACTTTTTTCGTTTGAAAACAACAATTTGCTGTTTTACAATAAGTAACTATTACCAAAATAATATGACATGATAAGAGTATTATGAGTGATGAGCCGTGGGTGAAGTTGGTAATCAGTGATACCACTTTGACTCAAAGAAGAACAATTGTAGACATTTTAATAGTAATTATGGAAACTGATCATATTGGAATTTAGAAAACGGGAATATTTGTAAAAATATCTTTTTAATCGCAGTTATTGTAAATTCCATTATTTAGGAATCAAATTATATAATTTAATAAAAACGCAATGAGCTGAAAAAATAATCTCCAAATTAATATTTAAAATCATGAAAATTCTAGTCCACCGAAGTTAGGCGCAAAAAATGGCTTTATTCGGGATAAATCAAACAACAATTTTTAATTGGATTTTCGTTATAGTTGTAGGGTCCTGAATATTCTCCTAAAAGTCCCCTGTAATAACAAATGTGTTAAACATTTAAGGGTGGTTTTAAAGGGTGAAAATTGTTCAAAAAGTTTTTCACAGATATCTCATAAAATATTAACTATACTTTTTTTTGTACCTAAACTTAAAGCTGAGTAATTGTCTATAAAAAATTATCTATTATCTCTAGCAATCAAAAGATTTCAAAAAAAAAAAATTTAAGTACGGTCTAAGCTAACACTTTAATTTTCATTGAGTATTATAGTACATTATTTTTACTCTATTCCACACCACCTACAGAGGTTGAGTACTAGGTGCGTTTTTTTAAGTGGTATCTCTAGTAGGCCTATTCCACAATTATAATATTTTATCGCGAATAAAAATAAAAAATTTACCGATACATTTTGAATTAGATTTCTTTTTCTTCCTCCATCTCATATCCGTCGCTATCATTCTAGTGTTTCAATTTCTTCAGTTGCCTGCTCCATGATATCAAAGTATTGGTGGAATTATAATTTTCCATGACTGCATTTTCAAGGGGGGGGGGGGGGGTTGAATTGTAGCATGATTACCTGTGACAACTAGCGCAAACTGCTGAACAGTGAAATCCTAGTTTTCGACAGCCACATACTGCTCCACGACCTTTTACGCACTTACAGAAAATCATATTAAAAAGGCAATCTGGTGCAGGGAGCTGCAACATTCTCCTAGGCACCAAGACACCTTCCCTTAAAGTCCAACCACAATCTGTGGGATTTAAATCATTACCCAACCATTTCTGAACCTGGTAGTAAACACGTAACAGGTGCACTCAGCAGCATCAGCAGTCGGTGGAAGAAGATTTAATTTTACTAGCTTATTTTTACTCACAGATTTAATACAACTCGAGTATCTGTAGTCATTGGGAGAGGTTTCATTGATGGGTGCTCCATAAATACCAAGCATATATTTGATACCGTTTCCAATAAATTTGTCCCTCAAAACATTTTGTGAATTAAATATCTGAGTTGCAAGTCGTATGCAAGTCTTCTCGTTTTGTCATTAGTTTCAAAGCTGATGATTTGCCTTTGTGAGAAAGAGCAGATGTCGTGAGTCACAGCCGAGAAAGCATGGAGGAATAAAATTTGATCTCGAATTAGTTGATCGAAACTTCTAGATGAATATAGTTTCCTTTCAACATTTTTTTCCCCTGGTTTGAGGAAGAAAATGGCTTGTGTCACTAGGTCACGAGCAGTTAAAATCACAAGAAGATCCACGAACTACAATTTTGATATTATTCACAGCCTAATTTATCACTGTTTCAATAATTAAAACATCAGCATCATCTGTAGCTTGTTTGACGATAAAATTATTCAATCAAAATTTGGCAGACAGCATAGAAATCAGCTTGATTTTATTATTTCTATTAGAAAGCGAGTTCTCTTGACTTACTGTGCAAATCATCGTGTCTTTGAAATTAATATCATGAGGAAGTTTTTGTTGCATGGCGAGACTGCTCCATTGATTTTTGGCTGTTTGTGGCATTACTGTAGCAAGTGCGTAAAAGGCTATGTGGCTGTCGAAAACTAGGATTGCTGTCGCACAAGTCCTTACTGCCGACCCAGAGGCGTCGACCGACTCGGCTACACTTAAATAATATTTTACCAAGTTTTATTGCCCCACGCTCTGACTGCACAAATTGACAGCGCTAAGCACCGAAACGCAAGGCACGGATGAGAGTGAGCCCCGTATGCTTAACGTAAATATAGATAGGAATGAAAAAAATACAAGTAGTATGTTTAAATGGCGAGCCAGAAGCACCGCCCTACTATTAATATATAAAACTACAAAAGTTTACATTCATATGGAATGGATGGGCGCCCACTAATTGATATACATAGATAGAATTAACAATATAGGTACAAATAATGTCTACGATGATAATAATGTAGTGGTATAATCACCGGTCTCCCTGGTACCCGCAATGTTGCCACTCGTTCTCCTTTCCGACTGCTTATTGGGCCACACGGCGATTCGATGCTGGTATACTGGGAATCCCACGATGGCCACTGACGAGTGGCGCACACTAATAATTTGGCCGTAATCCGTGGAAGGCACCGTGAAAGGGTAGTGTCGGAGTCGAGAAAGATATCACCACTTACACGTCGCCGATACTCCGCGCAACACAATGGCGACGGCCAACAACCGGATACATGCGCGCGTAAACCACGAGACAACAAACTCGCTTCAACGTGCGGTCGGCGAGTACACCTTGTACAACGTACCACAGGTGATCGACGGATACTTAATATGGACGGATTGACTAAAACACGCAAAACGCCACGGCCGATGAGTACCTAACACGGCACACTCACAACCATCGATCGCGTGAAAATAGTCTGTCGCGCAACACGCCGACGTGACAAAAGTGCCGGGGTGCCGTTGCAACAGTTGCGACGAACAGACGGAGGATCACTAATTATAGACGTCGACGGGTTCGCGGTGAGACGGCAGGCAGTGACCGTGATGGCACAGGCGGGGCGGGGGTATCGAATATTCTCGACGAGGAGTCGACCGTAATGACCGACGACAATAATATTATTGTCGATAACAATCCGGCGGCCAAATAACGTTATCGAATATTTTTACAGATATCCGACAATTGCACTGCTCAGCAGTTTGCGTCGATTGTCATTGGCAATCATGCTACAATTCACACCCCCTTGAAAGTGTAGTCGAGGAAAATAATAATTCCCCCAATCTTCTATTAACTACTTCGATAGCGACGGATATGAGATGGAGAAAGAAGAAGAAATCTAACTCAAAATGTATCAGTAATTTTTTTATTTTTATTCGTGATAAAAAATTATAATTGTTATTATTAAATATAATATTTGTATATTTATCGTTCGTAGTTATTGTGTCGTGTTATTAAAACGTTTAGAAACCAGCAATTTAACACGCTCGCAGAGTGAGCTTTTCTAACTTGTTTGGGCTTCTAAACATAAGTTTAGAACACCTTATATCCTTATGTGTCAGTCACATAGTTATCAGTTAGTTCATAGTTACGATTTTTGATATTAAGATATTTAATATTTATATTATAATTGCTTATATCGAGATAATTACTTCTTTTATAAGTATTAAATATAGATTCATACAAACCAAAATATAAGTACACCCAAAAAATTAGAGTTATGAAATTCTGTTTAAATTGTATTTTGATATGATGGTTTATTGCGTTGTATTAAAATACATTTAGAAACCGGGAATTTAAGACGCTCCCAGACTGCAGAGAGAACTCACCTAACGTGTTTATATTTTATTATCTCCTGACAACTGAAAAATTTAGCCATTTCCTACAAAATATTTGTAAAAATATCTTTTTAATCGCTGTTGTTGTAAATATAATAAGGAATTAAAGAATATTCCATTATTTAAAAATGAAATTATATAGTTTAATAAAAACAATGAGTTGCTAAATTATAAAAATAATCTCCAAATTAATATTTAAAATCATGAAAATTCATAATGAACTATAGGTAAGATTAGTAACAAATAACTATAATATAAAAATAATTTTTTTCTAGTGGATCCTGATTTGAGTACGTAAATATTATGTTGTTTGAATGAATTAAAAGTTTCATAATTTTATTTGTGCTAAATTTCAAATTCGTTGGCACGGAACCAAAAGGTGCTAAATTGATTTTTCATTAAAATCCACTTTTAATATAATAATAAATAATTATTTACAATGGTGCACATCATACATACTAAAAGAGTCATTCTCGAGGGTAGAATGAAACCACCATACGAACAAAATCCCGACAGAATCATTCGACGATAACAACACGGAGACAAGGGATATTGTGACACAAAAGCAAGGCCAAACGTTGTTGATGGTGTGGTATTAACGTCACGTGACGCTGGCACCAGGAAATCGTTTTTGGATTTTACGGGCGACGGGGGAAGTACAAATTTTGGAATTGTGGTTATAAATGTGTACAAATTGTATAACAATTACTTATGTGGTTTTTGAGTTGAATTTCAAACTTGCGAGTGCCAGCGTCACGCTCCTAATTTTTTGTTTATTTTGAAAGTTGAATACAAAGTCAAATAACAATAAAATATAAAATCGATGTCATTCCCTCAAAAATATTATTTTCTTGTTTTTGTAATAAGATTACTTACAAACATAGAAAAAATGATTCTGCGTTAATGCGTTTTGCCTATTTTGCGCGTGAGCCAGAGAGAGAAAACAAACAATGCGCTGATAAACTTTAATAAAAAAACTAAGAAGAAATTACTATACAATTAACTATGTACAAATTAAAATTTTTTTTTATCTCTACAAAAAATTATTACATTTTATAGTTGGTCTCCTACTGAACATTTGTA
Source organism: Metopolophium dirhodum (assembly GCF_019925205.1). Lineage (NCBI taxonomy): Eukaryota > Metazoa > Arthropoda > Insecta > Hemiptera > Aphididae > Metopolophium > Metopolophium dirhodum. The sequence continues at coordinate 13,053,961 of NC_083568.1, forward strand.
AATTTGTTGAGAATTTTAAATAAATCAATAGATTTTCCTCTTTAGTAGTTACATTTTATGAATTTTCTTATAATTTATTATACTTATAAATTATTGTTGAGTATTTTCTTTCTAGGTCACGTAACAAGTAAGTTTATTTTATTTTTAGTAATGATTTTACGACATAATAGATAAATCTTCCATTTATTATGCCTGTATACATAATATAGTTTAAGATTTAACGTTTATATTATATTAATTTAAATTTAAATGTTGGAAAGCATTTTTTTTTTAAATGCCTATATACATTCAATTTTTATGATTCTTAAAAAAAATTGTTAGTTTATTAAATTTCAATATTGGTCTTAAACCATGTAATGAAACGCAATTGGTTGGTAATAAATTGTTTTTTTTATTTATTGAAATATCATGTTTTGTACCAATGTGCTCATTATCTCAGTTTTATACAATTAAAATGTTTTGTATAACAATATTTTATAAATTATTTTAGTTATACTCGTCAGAGTGTAAAATAAAAATATTTAATGGGGTTACATAGAGGGGTGGGAAAGTGAACATATAACTCACAGTTTTGTTCGGTAGATGGTGAAGTATTGGCTCTGCTCTCTATGGCGGCGTACTTTCAACAACAACGGCGCGTACAGTGGCACGGTAACACTTTATGGTGACTTACCGGCGTGGACAGCGAATATGGGGTGTAGATAAGGACGACGGACAGCGACTGGCTCTACTCTATTGGCGGCGTGCTGTTGGATCCTGGATGGTGAATGAATCTTGAGCTTCCCTGTGAAAGGTGGTTGTATGTCCTCGGCGATGGATTTTGACTACTGCGATGAGGTGCGTCGTCCTGGCACCCGTAAATCGTCAAAACCCTCCCTAACATATCTCATTTTTTTGTACCCGATTTGTACCCATTTGAACCCTCCATAAAAAAATTTGTACCCCTCTCCCTTTTACGCAAAATCAAATCTCCCGTCCGGGTGCTGTAACGACGTCGTACTGGCACCCGGAACCACCAGAAGTCAACCGATCGATTTCGGACCTATCTCATTTTTTTGTACCCGATTTGTACCCATTTGAACCCTCCATAAAAAAATTTGTACCCCTCTCCCTTTTACGCAAAATCAAATATCCCGTCCGGGTGCTGTAACGACGTCGTCCTGGCACCCGGAACCACCAGAAGTCAACCGATCGATTTCGGACCTATCTCATTTTTTTGTACCCGATTTGTACCCATTTGAACCCTCCATAAAAAAATTTGTACCCCTCTCCCTTTTACGCAAAATCAAATCCCCTGTCAGTGTGCTGTAAAACGGTCATACTGGCACAATAAAGACTATTGGATGCGCAGTGCTTGGTGTTTTTAAAAATCTTTGTTTTTCGGTTTACCTAAATGTTCCTCCTTACACATGAATGGTAGTAGTTAGGTAATTACATTATATTACCATTGTATAAGAGTATATAAGTATGTATATTGTTATTTGACAAAATCACTTTGTTATATTTTACTGAATGAAATGTTTAATTCTTAAGTTTAAAACAATATCACGTTTTGCTACAGCATTAATGGCTTAAAAAATAAATTAAAATTTTTTAGTGATACCTATAAGTTATTTGGATCTATATAACTATTCTTAAAAACCTCTACTTAGTATTCTCTATTCTTAACGAATATTAATTAAAAATGTATATAATATATATTATTTTCATCATGGCAATACGAGTGAATAACATAGTGTTTTTTTAAATCGCTGTAAAAACATAACTGATTATATTTACTGATATATATTAACTGATATATTTTAAAAATATATTTTATACAGCAGTTTTGGAGGGCGATAAGAAGGACTGATAACTAATAAGGTGACACAAAAAAATTTTTACGATGTGTTAAAAAAACCGAATTTATGGTAAGTGAGTAGCAGGGCCGGATCTTAGCTTTTTAACACCCGGGGAAAATTAAAAAAATATGGCCATCTCAGGGAGATTACCAGAATTAGTATTTTTTTTACGAAAAATTATTGTATTGTAAGGACCAACATTTATAAAATCTTTTGCAATATACTGGACCAATAATTTATTTACCACAAATAATTTAAATGATTTTAACTTAAAAAATAAAACATTTTAAATTTTAAACTATTCAAGTAATAGTTTTAGATGCACTTCTTAATGATGTATTTAAAACTAAAATCTGTGGTCAATATTTCTAAGTTTCTGGTTTATAATAAATAATATATTGATAATAATAATATGTATGAATTATTTATTTACAAATCTAAATTAGATTAGAACAAGTGTAAAAGAACAATATTTAATTTACAATATACTAAAACTACCTAACAATATTATACAATTTTAATTTTTAATATTTGTAACAATCAAAACTGAATATCATGTACGGGGGTACTAGGTACGGAAAAAATACAATGGATCAAATGTGATAATGTACTGAAAATTGTAATATAATGATTATAAAATGATAAAGAAATTTACTTTATCATAGATTTTAACTTATGGATTAAATGTATATACTAAAATATCTACATTTTACATTCTTCATTTTATAAATTTCCAAAATAATAAGAACCCGGTTGTTTATTTGATATCTTGAACTATAAAAATAAATTATATAAAAAAACCAGTTTGTAATAAAAAAACCTAACCAAATAGAATATAAATTTCTTTTTAAATTATTTTAATATGATATGTAAAACATAATTTTCAATTTGACTTGGGCTACTTATCAATAGGATAGTTTTTAGATTCTGAGTGAAACGATGAATTTATTGATTTTACAATGATGTGTTGTTTTTTTATTTTTTTTTTGTGTCTGTTATGTCATCACCTTTTAGGTCAGTAAAAGTGCTTGGATTTTCTTCAACAGTATCTTTACCAGACTTTATTATGTCACTAATCAGAGAGTACATTAATCTATGATGGACTAAGGCGCGTACACTCCCGCTGACAGTTACGGACGGGTATTTCCTATTTCCACGGCACTGCGTACCTATATTTTCATATTTATTTTGTCCTTTTTAATTATTAAATCAATGTTATTAGTTTTTACTTTTATTATTTTGTACCTAGTTTTAACTTTTGTTTTAATGTCCATCTTTAATTTTCAATTTACAAATTTAAGCCTTTAAAAATACGCCCACGAAAATTATACGCCCTGGGTTAAATCCCCGACTTCCCCCCCCGCACCCCCCCCCCCCTAGATCCAGCCCTTTTGAGTAGTATACATTTGTATGTTCACAGTACGTTTTTTTTCACATGTCCCGCTTGAACACAATGATTTTACCGTAACAAAAGTCATGGAGAGATTTCAAACTCGTTGTCTACCTATTTGCCCCTCACACAAAAATATTTACTGTACAGCATTTTACAGGGAGATTTCACATTTTTTGTCCATGAATTCTCCTCTTATTTTCCGTCTATTAACCCTTACGATAATTTGTTTTAGAATAACACCAAAAGCCAAAATCGATTTTGTCAAAAACCGTTATGCGTAAATTTCCCGTTTTCCCTTAAATTGTATTATGTTTTTCCGGGCGCTTTTGAAAACTATTGTGATTTTTAAATTTTTACCTCCCAAAAGTACCAACTAGATTCACATCCCCATCGAACAAGATACTGAAAATGAAAATAAAAAGCATTATTTTGACTACTAATCGTTTACATAGAAAAAAATTTAAAAAAAAAAAAATAATAAAAAACACATCATTGTAAAACCAATAGAGTCTAAAATCCGCTCAGAATCTAAAATGAAATAATATTGGACTAGTATTATACTGTTTTAAAGCGGGTTAGTGACCTATTGATACAAAAATAGGTAAGTGAGCAAATAAGTTCAGAATTAAAAAAGCTCTAAGGTGAGTAAAAGTAACATACAATTATACAAAAGTACAAAACCGAGGAATTCTCTGCTGTATTCCTGTATAGTAGGTACCAAGTACCAGATCTTTTGAATGTGAGTCCATTGATAAATCATAGTCTATAATATTATAGGTTATATACACTGAAAAAAAATTATGAACTAAGTCTTTCCATCAGTTATGTTTTTACAGCGATTTAAAAAAACACTATGTTATTCACTCGTTTTGCCATGATGAAAAACGCAACTTTATGTAGCAAAACGTGATATTGTTTTAAACTTAAGAATTAAACATTTCATTCAGTAAAATACAACAAAGTGATTTTGTCAAATAACAATATACATACTTATATACTCGTATACAATGGTAATATAATGAAATTACCTAGCTACTACCATCCATGTGTAAGGAGGAACATTTAGGTAAACCGAAAAACAAAGATTTTTAAAAACACCAAGCACTGCACATCCAATAGTCTTTATTGTGCCAGTATAACCGTTTTACAGCACACTGACAGGGGATTTGATTTTGCGTAAAAGGGAGAGGGGTACAAATTTTTTTATGGAGGGTTCAAATGGGTACAAATCGGGTACAAAAAAATGAGATAGGTCCGAAATCGATCGGTTGACTTCTGGTGGTTCCGGGTGCCAGGACGACGTCGTTACAGCACCCGGACGGGATATTTGATTTTGCGTAAAAGGGAGAGGGGTACAAATTTTTTTATGGAGGGTTCAAATGGGTACAAATCGGGTACAAAAAAATGAGATATGTTAGGGAGGGTTTGACGATTTACGGGTGCCAGGACGACGCACCTACTGCGATGCCTGGTGTTGGTTGTCTCACAGAGTGTACTTAGCAACGAGCGACAACAATTCACGCAATCGTGACGCACAGTCGTTCGGAGCGGAAAGGGAAAGCCGGGACAGACTATCGAGCACCCGGCGTGTATAACGATGTTTTACTATCGTCCGGCTTACTCAGTCTGAAGGCAATGCTGTGTTATGTTTGGGAACTATCGACAGCCTCTCAAATATTTTGCATTCAGAGGGGAACTGTTGATTATGCCATGTTTCTGGCTGGTACTTATCATACTCATGGCTTTCACGGGATGCGTAGAACATACAATAGGTTTTTGAAGATTACCATGTTTTCTTTTTGACTTAAAACCCATTGAAATCTATTATCGATAGTTCGGAACATGCTGATTTAAATGATGTCTTTAAAAGGGTTTTAAGTTGAGGGGTTCGGTATGAACATGAGTTTATTAACTCGGGCGGCGTACCGTCGCAAAGAAAGTTTGCTTCTTCACGCGCTCTAGGTTGCGTCGTTCAGCGGGCGTGATGTGTTATTGATGCGCAAGAGCGCGTCGTTGTACTCAGTACGCGAGAATAAACGGTTAGTGACGAGAGTGCGCCACGTGAGCGGGGCGTCCGGTTTTGTCTCGTTACAACCACAGTTTGTAATTTTTAATTCTATCCATGATCTTATAGCAGAACAATGAATAATATTAATATTTTATAAGTAATAACTACAATTTTTGTTTCATTCCAGTTACTTACGGTATGTTTACAGTTTTGTTTTGTAAGACATGCCTTATAATATGGTCTTTATTCTTATAAAGTTTTATATTACGAAAAGTAAGGAATGCTTGGGTTTTCCAATAATATTTTTTCTATTTAGTGACTGTGAGCTAAATTATAATATCTAAACTATAAACAAATAGATTTATGAGTTGCATTAAACACAATTAAAATAAGTATGGAGTTATTAATTGTTTCATAATCAGTACATCGATGTAGGTACTCGGTGGCTGAGTTGAACGCTTGCGCATTGTTAGTGACCCAAGTAGGTACTACATTTTGGAAGTTATTTGCGCATTATGTGTTTAACAAAAGTCTTTACATATTTTTTGATGTTTGCTCTTTATATTTTAACAAAACTTATAACAGGTGGTATCCATACTTAGTATTAAGCTTATTGTTTATTACACACTATACTGTGCGAGCACAAGTGTCCAACGCTGTACTTGTGCGTTCGATATCATCTATACTGTTATAATAATATGTTGATTGCGAACAAAATAAATTTATAATATTTTAAAATATGTCTTTGAATGCATTGATAGAAAAATATAACTTTAAAAAGACCTACAGAAAACGATTCTGAACGGGGACGGAAAGTCAGATTGATTTCAAAGGACATATTATATAATTGTATACATTGTTTAGGTACTTACTGTTTTTAGTTGTATTTTAGTTCTACAGTAGATTGTAATCGTGTTTAATAATAAGTTATAATGGACATCGTTATTTATCTTCTAATATATTATGAGTGATAGTGAAAATATAATAATAATAATATGAACTATGTATCTTCTATTTTTTTAGATACTGAGTGGAGTGATAAATATATTGATTTTACAATGATGTGTTTTTTTTTTTAATTTGTGTCTGTAAACAATATACATAATAAGTAGTCGAAATAATTCTTCGATTTTCAACTTCAGTATCTTGTTCGATGGGAAATAGATTCTAGTTAGTGCACTAGGTCAACATTTAAAATTCTTTAGTTTTCAAAAGTGCTGGAAAAAAATTAAAAAAACGAGAACTTATACGCAAAATTGGTTTTTGTCAAAATCGATTTTGGTTTTTGGTGTAACTCTAAAACAAATTACCGGAGCTACTAGAAATTTGAACTATACGTTTATATTAGCATTTTCTATACAACTTACAATTTTAAAAATATTTTGACTTTTGTTAAGCTATTTATAGGCATATGCAATTTTCGAATATTATTATTTTTTTTAGTAAATGTCGATTAAAATATGTTAGCTTTGTCGAGGAATTTGAAAATGTAATACAAGGTTCCTGGTATGTTTTTGTTTGTGGAAATTATAAAAAAAGTTAAGCGTAAACTTAAAATAGTTTTTAATGAACGTTTGAAGTAAAAATGTTTACAAAATGTTAAAAAATCAAAGTTAAGTTACAATAAAAATATTTTTTAACTTTTTAACTTAACTAGCTAATTATTTTTGTTTTTAACTTATTAACTTATTCAGTTAAAATTTATATTGTTGTAACTTAACTTTTTATAGATAATTATCATTGATGTACAGTTAAGTTATGTGTTATTAAATGTTTAAAATGTTCAAAATATATTGACATGTTTTGAGCTGTTTACGGACATTTTCAATTTTAACTTTTTTTTAGTATTTTTTTCTATAAAGGTCAATACAATTTTATTTGTTGGGTCAAAAAACTTGAAAATTTAATACAAGGCTCCTATCTCATTGCTACAATATACTTTTAAAAATATTAAAAATACATATTTTTATAAATATGATAATATTATACATTTAATATTAATTCAACATACCGGCTACCATATTAGTAATAACAATGTAAATATAATATAAAATAGCCTAGGATGATAAACCGTCTCCCTTACAATCGTTATTCGTATATCATTTAATTCAAATTTAACACCATACGTCCATACATTACAGTCACCTACTTGTAACCTACTGTACAGTAAAACAATACCCATTTGCCCTATTTTTTAAATCGATGTCATAGACTTGTAGCTTCTGAATAAATCATTAAATTTAATGTTCAACCATCATATTAACATGAATAATTAATATCACTTAAATGCTTGACTGCCGTTGAGATCGTTGTGAAATTCTACGTACATAATGGATTATTTAGTACAAGTACAATATTAGGTCATCTCCATATTACTTGTGAATCATAAAGTATGTTATAATTTACTAAATAGTATTTTGTATATTTATTTTTAGAACAAAAAAGTACGTGCATCTTGTAATTTGTATTTGTACATGTGTTTAATTTTGCAATTTAATTGATGTGTCTCATAACTATTATTAGACTATTTGATTTGATCACCATCCTTAAAATATGTTCTCTTACTCACTGGCGTAGATATAGAATGGGGGAGGGGGAAGGGAGCTATAGCTATAGCACCCTCGGAATTTTGTTTAGTCCTATCCCGTAAATTAAATAGGTATAATATCCATTAAAAATAGTATCACATTAATAACGAATTATTATTGTTTCTCTTTTTTTTAGCCATTATTACGATGGGTACGTATATACCTATTTAATTTAATTGTATGTAAAATGTATTTATATCTCCATTGAGATATTTTTTTCACCATCAACATAAGTAAGACTTAAAATATTTTTAGTATGATTTATCAAAGCTTTTTCAAATTTATTAAAAGCTAAATAAACTATAAAATAAATTAAATGGTACTAAAAATTAATTAATTATTATTTATTATATTATTATTTAATGTGTGTAATGATTACAACATACAAGCAATAATGTTGATATTATAAAATTTTGAATAATATAAAAAAAAACAGCAGAATATAATACTATATTTGCATATTCATTTTATTTTCTATATTAAATTATCTAAAACGCAAATCTTATTGAAAATCTATAGTTTTCGACTGATTTTGAACAAGATAGGTACATAATATTAATTTATTATATTCCACATGTAGGGAATCGGACATATTTTCGGCACGGCTATTTCTGCGCGAAGACAAATCGGCGCTGGGCATTTCGGCGCGGCTAACCTAACTATACCTAGTATTAAATGTTTTAAAATCAATAAAAAAAAGCATTTTCTGATGTTAAAATATATGGGTGTTTATTTCATTTGTCGGAAAATTTTTATAAAACAAGTTGGTGTATTAAATCTCACAACTCGATACAATAATTACGCTGATTTTTCTATATCAGTTAAAATGATAATTTCATTAGCTTTTGTAAGATTAGAAGACCTTGATTTTGCAGTTGATTCACTGGCTCAACATCTTGATGAAGAATTAAATGACTTATTAGAATGGATCGAAGATAATTATATAGGTTGAACTAACCGTAATGGTTGGGGAAGAAGAAATGCGTGTTTCCCTCCAGAAATTTGGAATCTATATGATAGACTCTTAAATTCTGAAAATAGGACAAATAATCATGCTGAGGCAGCAAATAGGAGATTAAATATTGAAATGGGAGTGTGTGGCCCAACAATTTGAACATTTATAAATTGCTTGAGAAGGGTTCAAACTGGCCACGATGTTTTTATAGCTCAACTAACTGCTGGAGGGAGTCCCCCTAAAAAATTAAAAAAATACACTGACATAAATCGCCGATTATATAAAATAGTAAGCGAATATAATACAAGAAATTGCATTGGGTATTTAAAAGGAATCGCACATAATATTTCTTTAAAATAAATTTCAATTGTATATTATTAACATTTTATTTATATTAATTCATTTTTTTTTTAAATTCATTTTATCTAACATTATATTATCAACATTATATTTATTTGTATTTTTTAAAATTGTAATATTGAAATAATGATATAGGTAATATTAATTATTTTGTATTTTTAAAATTGTAATATTGGAATAATGATATAGGTAATATTATTTATTTTGTATTTTTTAAATTGTATATTAATACCTGCGGCGCCGAAATTTCCTCGCGCCGAAATGCCCAGCGCCGATTTGTCTTCGCGCCGAAATAGCCGTGCCGAAACAGCTGTGCCGAAACAGCTGTGCCGAAACAGCTGTGCCGAAATGTGCTAGATCCCACATGTATGTGTTGAAAGGTAAAAAGTATGTTATAAAATGTAGCTATGGTTGTATTATCTACTTTTCTCTTTTCAACACATACATGTGGAATATAATAAATTAATTACAGAATTACAAATTTTTTTGTGTCTGTCATCACCTTTTAGGACAGTAAAAGTGCTTGGATTTTCTTCAACAGTAACTTTTCTGATAGGAAAGTGAATCTAGTTGGTACATTGGGGGTTCAAAAGTAAAAATTTTCCAGTAGTTTTCAAATGTAACGTGAAAAACAAAAGAAAAATTAAGGAAAAACGGGAATTTTTACGCAAAATCTGTTTTTAAGAAAATTGATTTTGGTTTTTGGTGCAACTCTAAAACGAATGACCGTAGGTACATGCAATTTTTGACTGAATATTTATATTAGCGTTTTCTATACACCATAACATTTTCCAAATATTTTGATTTAATTTGAGCTGTTTACGGACATTTTCAGTTTTCATTTTTTTTAGTTTTTTTTTTCTATAAATATCAATAAAATTTTATTTGTTGGGTAAAAAAGCTTAAAAATTTAAGAGAAGGCGCCAAGGTTATTGATTCAAAGGCAGACGAAAAAAATTAAAAATCCTTAGTCACAGTTTTTATTTATAAGCATTTAAAGTTCAAATATTGACAAAATACGGAAAAATCACGAAAATTGTGTGTCAAAAGAAAGAGCCAAACACCATCTTCTTGTTTTGTTTAACATAACCACAAATCAGGGGAAAACTATACCAATAGTTATGCCACTAAATAGTTATGGTGAAACTTATTTACTCGATGATGGTTTGAGTCTAAAATATGACTGGATTTAAGAAAATATTGAGAATTACTCTTAATACCACCAAGATCAAATATGCGACCATTATCGATTAAATGAGTTTCACCATAAATATTTAGTGGTATACGTATATTTATTGGTATAATTACCCACTGATTTGAGATTATGTTAAACAAAAGAGGAAGATGGTTTTTGGCTCTTTCTTTCGGCACATTTATTCGACTCTTTCAGCCAGCTCATATCATATCATCAACACATACATGTGGAATTTAATAAACTAATTATAGAATAACTAATTTTTTATTTTTACAATAATTATATAATTGCCATTGGTTACAAAAAATATAATAGTTGTTATTATTGGATATCATTTTTGAATTTGCTTTTTATACTTGGGCAAAACAACAAAAAAAACTGTGTTGAATAATATGCAGTTTACTTGTAGGTAATAGAGTTTAGGGGTAAATGTACAGGAATTGTATTTGTCACAGACAGCGCCATGCAGGATAACATGGTAAAATATATTTTATAAATATATGTTGTTATGCCACTTGGATGCAGATCGAAAATATGAAATACAAAGAAAAAGCGAGTAAAATAGTACCACTCTGCTTAATGCAGGCTGGCATAAGTATATTTAATATTTTCATTATTAAATTTAAATTAAAGTAATTTATTTTGCTATTAATAATTCAGTAGGTTGAATTAATTATATAATTAATATAATATATAATTATAACATCGAATCGAGGACATTGTGCGACAGCATATCAAGTATATATTATGTTTATCTAATATATATAAATTTCGTCCCACAGTGATTGTTTAAAACTCCTTTGAAACTGCTTGACCGAAACTAAAGAATGTTCTAATTATTAATAGGTGTATAAATCTCTATTGAAATGGATCAAGTATGATAGAAAAAATCGGAATACACATTTACCAGACTTAATGGAATACTTTCAGTTACTAATTATTTCCCATGAATATTTTGAGTGTACTGTTGATAAAAAACCACTTTTGAAGTTAAATAACAATTGTAACTATATAATATTTTTATATTTGATTTTCTTATTTTTTCAAAATGTATTATGTTGGTAGATAGAAAATATTTAGATGAAGCTTATTCTGTTCGTACAGTCCTTGGTACTGAGTTAGAAGCATCAAATTTTACTTCTTGCATTATGTTTTAATTATGAGCTAAAGAGTCAAACACTATCTTCCTGTTTTGTTTAACATAATCATAAATCAATGGAAAACTATACCAATAATTATACCACTAAATAGTTATGGTGAAACGTATTTACTCGATGATGGTTTGAGTTAAAAATATGACTGGATTTAAGAAAATATTGAGAATTACTCTTAATACCACCAAGATCAAATATGTGACCATTTTCGAGTAAATGAGTTTCACCATAACTATTTAGTGGTTTAATTATTGGTATAGTTTTCCACTGATTTGTGATTATGTTAAACAAAAGAGGAAGATGGTGTTTGGCTCTTTCTTTCGGCACATTTATTCGACTCTTTCAGCCAGCTCATATCGATCATAGTCTTGCTTCTGTTGCAATTTGCGATGAATGCATCATGTGTGGGCTTCCAACATGAGTAGCTGAGAGAATGGTCAAACGACCAATGTTGGCCGCGTTCCTTCAGTAGCGATGGCGTCACCCAAATGGATGTACTCGTCTGATCGTAACTTTGACTGATCAAAACGAATGAGATTGAGACGGTCCATTAATATTCAAATTAAAAAAAAAATAATAATTATTAAATATTATTCTCAACTCCTACAACCCATAGCAACCATAAATAAACAAAAAATTTCTATCGTAAAACTCAAAATTTCTGTTTGAGCACCTACCGGGGGTGATCAATTCCATTTTTAAATTAGCCTATGACACTCAAAAAGAATGTGGCTTTCTATTTGTGAAAGAATTTTCGAAATAGGTTAAGTAGTTCCAGAGATTACCCTCAACAACGGTTAGGTTAGGTTAACTAACAACTCCTCTTTATATAATACCTAGTATAGATTTATATTGATTCAAATAAATTAAATATTGTATTTATACGTGATTATAAAAAAAGTTTATGTATAGTGACATAAGTAATATTTAAGCCCTATAAAATTTCGAAAACATTTGGAAATTCAATAAAAATGTTTGGTGACTAATTTCTTAAATATACTTATTGAATATTGATTAACCTAAAGAGTTACTGGCATATACGATGTAAAATGTAGATATTCCAAAAACAATTAGAAATTGTCACAATGTAGTTTATTTTTACAGGATTCATTACTGGTATCAGAGAATATTTAAAAGGTATATTTAATTAGTATAAATTAAAAATTAAAATTGTTATACATACGTTGTAATAGTAACTATAATAGGTACCTAATATATTGTGTATATAAAAATGAATGTCAAACTCAGCAAGAGACAGTGATCGTAGAATAAGAATAAGATGTGTGAATTCTGTCACAAAATATGTTATTTATAATTAATACATCATAATTAAATTTAAAAAAAAATGGTGCAAGTATTTGCCCCGGCTCAATTTAGAGATTGATTGGCAGTGGTCCAGTAAATACTGAGTTGGGATTCGTTTATGAATATCACTGCATCAGTGGTCAATATTCCTACGTAACAAAATCATGCATTAGGTAAGATGTGAGAATAACCTCATAGATTTTCCAGATCTAAAAAGTCTCAAGACTACAGTGATGACTTATTTGGGCTGTGCAAGTGGCATTGGTGAGTCCGTATTGTCATACGTTGGTTTTGGGCATATCATATCTTTTTTATATATTTTGGGGTTTTGAATTCTTTGTGATAACATTTTTCTCTCTCGGTAAAAAGAATTGGTAGGTAAGATTTATTAAAATAAGGAAATTTAAAAATTTTTTTTAGATTATAATAATAGAAAACACCATTATTTTCATTGTAAAAAAAAATTACAATTGCTTTGAATCGAATGAAATGTTGTTGCCTGGTTCGTGGTATAAATTGCTCTTCATATTCGCGCGTATACAATCGAGTTCTACGAAACAGTGGTAAAGCAATCTAATAAACATTATTAACAAATCAAAAACACCTATTTATTTTGCAGAAGAAAAACCGGTTACTGCCTTCTGTGCAACTAAAATTGATGAAGATAACATTTATTTAAAGAGAATTCTTCAATAATACACTAATGTATTTTATCTAATTATTTTATGGTAAATATAAATTAAATAGTCTAATAAAATAGGTGTATTAATTTGATTCTAATTATATTTTTATGTTTTTGTTAACTCTCCAAAAGGATGTGTTAAAACATTTCGGCTAACATAAATTCATTATTTTACAGGCCCAATAATATTTTTAATTTTAATGATATTATATCATAAATATTGGTATGGAATTTTTAGTACATGATTCGCAAAAAAAAAATACACTTAGGTATGATGGGGGAGAAGAAAAACTTTTTTTTCTCTTTTTGAACCTAATAATAATCATTTATGTTCTAAGGAAATATACCTTTAAGTCCTAAAATACACTATATATAATATAATCAACTGTATGCATTTTCTATCTGCACAATTATATTGTAATGCATTTTTCTTTTTTCCCTTTATTATGTATCATTACTATTGCTATTATTATTACTATTTTTAAATGTATTTTCTTCTTCATATACAATTTTATGTAAACGTATTGATTAGGTACTAATGCTGTGTCATACAGAAACCTATGTCATATTGGTAACTTGCTTTAAATTAATAATTTTGTAATAAATATAGGTAACCATATAAACTATTTTATATTATTCTTTATAGTATCTATAGATATTATACGTTTTACATTCAACAATGTTTTATACAAAAACAATATACATGGATAAATGTTTGAAAAAATATAAAAATGTAATAATTTTCAGATTATAGAAAGAACGATGCATATATTGGACATCATGGGTTTTATAATGATGTATATTATTATTCTTGTTATTATATGTTTTTTGAAGTTAAACATCTTATGTAAGTTAGTCCATGTAAATGTAATTCAAGGTCCCTCATAAGTTTTTAGTATACTGATTTAAAAATACCAATGAAAATGTAAAGTTCCAATTTTTGATTCTGAACGGAGCAATGAATGTATTTATTTTGCAATAATATGTTTTCTTTTACAGAAAAACCTCTCACGCTTTGTAAAATAGTCGTATTTTGTAAATTTTTTTTAAGACTTACATTTTGTAGGTATATGATCAAAGCATGATTTCAAAAATTATAATCATAGAAGTTAAAATATTTATGCATTTGAATAACTCAAACAATACGTTATTTTTTAAACGCATAATTTTAGCACTATTTAAAACAAAATTAAAATTCTAGTTTTAATCTGACATGAAAAAGGTCATTCAGATAAAATAAAAATAAGAGTATGAATACGATTTAGAGAGTGATACGCACTCGTGCAAGCGAAGTATTCACATTCTCTCAGGGGATTAGACGAAGCATACGAAATAATTATAATGCCGACATATACTCTTGCGCTAATTATGTATCTGAATATGTCAATAAAAGCAACCGAGGTGTCATAGTAACCTCCAAAGATAAATTATACAAACAATAGATGAACATACAGAATTTGACATTGTCGAAATTACACGAAACCTTGGTATAAAAATGCTTAATAGTGTTGAAATGTCAAGTCAAAAAGCTGCCTGGTATCTTTTAAGAGCTCCAATGTCAAAAAGTTCTGCCGAAAGCTGAATGCTTGTTATCAAATAAAAATATTATAATAATGGTTGCAATCTAAATCTCCCCAAATCAGAAAATGGCTGATATCATTAAATTTATTCATAAAGCATTTTTAGTGTATAGCCATGAAGGTGCAGCTCTTTATGGTGGTGACGAAGATACATGTGCAATGGTCATGAGTGAGGATTTCAATGTTAATTTTGCATCTTCTGATTCAGCACCTCTCGTAACTTTATTGCGAGACAAATTCAGTTTGCAATTGAATAATAATCCTACAATATCGACTACCTACCAAAACAGGCACAACAATCGATGCAATTTTTACGCGATATATCGATAATGTTCAGTCGCAAATGTACATTTCCTATTTTAGTTATCATATGCCAATCATAACTACTATACCGATTGAGCAAAATGATAATCAATCATTAGAATAAAAAAAATATAAAAAATATAATTTACATTGTTTTTTTCTTTCTTGATTATCCTCATTACCCCATTCTATCCATGCCTTTCTTTCTTTTTAACTGACTCACTCACGTGTACCGTTCAAAAGAAGTTTAGAGCGCGCGTACTGGTAACACACACACTTTTAATATTGTACTTGTACTTAATAACAGATAAAAATAAGGTGGGCAAGTCGCTTTGCTGTACAATATGTGTTGAATAAGACAATAGGTCGATGTAATGGATGTGTTAAATTTGAATTCCATGATGATTTATTATAATTGTATGTTTTTGGTATTTATTGTATTTGAAAAACGTTTCTGAGGGAAGATAATATGTTCAGACATAATCGAGTCATATTTTGCCAATAATTCAATAATTTTTAAAAAATGTCCATTATTTTGTTCATAGAGTTTATCTGATGATCCCCGAAATGTTCCCCTCGATTGTACTAGAAAATTAATAAAAAGGTACAATAAATACGAATTGGAACACAAATATGTACGAAGAAAAGAAGAACAATATATTTTAACAAAATGTTATGCGAATTACAAATGAGCTGTTTTTAAGAGGTTCGATATAGCCATATAGGAAATATTATTAGTGTGTACGTATAAGAATATCAAATTGCAGGCACCCTTTCTATGCCCAACGAGGAGTCATTGCGGGTTTAAGTATTAAAGTATCACACTCACACTCACACATTTTTAATACAAAAGAAAAATCTAATATGTATGTTTATTTCATGCATGAAAAATGTACATATAATATATAAATATTATTAATCATAATATGTACATACCTTAAGTTAACGTAAGCAACGTAATGTTTGTATCGACAATAAACATATGAACATACAAAATCTGGCGAAACGATAGGTTACAATACTTATACAAAACTAAACATAATATAACACCATACTATAACATAGTAGTATAACATACAACTATTTTTCATAATATAGATAATGAAAATGACGAAAATAATTCTGGCAATTCCACCGTATCGCCGTATGCCCATTGCTCGTTCGAGATAAACATGCGAGATTAAAAATATCGTTGTGATAGTGATTATACGAGCGGTGATCGCCATGCAGTAATTTGTATTATATTTATTAATATTTAATACCTATTTAAATAACTAAAAATCAATAAATCCATAATATTTTTGCCGCCCCTAATTATCCACTTAAAATTTCCGCCCGGTGCTAATGCACCGTTTGCACGTGCCTCGAGCCGGCCTTGAGTTGGTAGGTATATTATTATATTTTATACACACAATGATGTTTTTAAATCTAATTTTTTCGGCAAAATGTAATTCAACTTACTGTAATACTAATCACACCAAAAACACTTCGTTATAACTCCGTGTAAAAAAAAAATTAAGTTAAAAAAAAAAATTTAGTAATGATTAAATCTTTAAAAAACGTGATATAATATGAAAATTAAGTAAAATGCCATTTTATAATATTACAAAATATACCTATGATGACAAGTAAGATAAATTGTAATGTTAAATACTTATAGTCAACATATTATGTTTAACTATTTGGCAGGACGTAGAAGTATACTTAAATAAATACAATTAAGTAACCACTACAGTATTTACAGTAATTAATAATGTATCAACAATATGTTAACTAAGTATTTAACATTATAATTGATCTTATTTGTCATCATAGGTATTTGTAATATTATGAAATGGCATTTTACTTAATTTCCATATTATATCACGTCTTTTAAAGATTTAATCATTACTAAATTTGTTTTTTTTAACTTAGCTTTTTTTTTTACACGGAGTTATAACGAAGTGTTTTTGGTGTGATATCAACTATTTTTAATGTTGATGTGTTAATTATCTGGTATTCTATAATAATAATAATAATAATAATAATAATAATAATAATAATAATAATAATAATAATAATCTTTAATAACCGCTGGCTTCCTAATAGTAATATAGAAGGAAATAATAATAAAAGTATAAGCGCGTCGCGAACAATCGAGTGCAAGTCACGAAAAGGTTTGTTTTTGCAATATTGTCAGTTGTCACCATAGAGTAATAATATCGTCCGTGCGTCGTCGTAGTACACCGTCGCTGCCGCCGCGATGAGAGTAGTGGGAATGGATAAACGGCGGGTCGGGGGATATTTACGATATTTTCGTTCTCCGACCCACCGCTTATCAATCCCCACTGTTCCGTACGCAAAATCGGTCTTAAAAGTACTTGGACATTTTTGCTTATAACATACAAATTATCTAACCAATCTGCTAGCGAATTCCCCTATTCCCACCTGCACAATATTTCTGATCGATTGATACCTCATACTACTTTATAATATGTTCAGCCGTTTGCCCTGTAGGCTGTAGAGCTTGACAAAGAATTGAAATAAATTAGGAAGATTTTTCAATGTTAAAACTCGGTGTCCTATTATTATACGTTAGTGGCTAATCCGCTATTTTTTTTTTACTTAGCTTCGCGCCACTACCGTCGCACTGGATAGTAAAATAAATTACTTTAAGAACAATAATATCAAAAATATACTTAGTAATATGGGCTAACAGACCATAATATAAGACGAACTTTAAATAATCAAAATAACGCTCATTATCTGGGGAAAAATATACAAAATAAAATTATATATTTAATATCAAATTGTATGAAATCAAAGATTCTAAAAATGATAAAAGAAGCCAAATATTACAGCATAATTTTGGACTGCACTCCTGATGTTAGCCACACTGAACAAATGACCTTAATATTTCGTTTTGTGTTAATCGATTTGAAAAATAAAGAATCAAATGTTAAAATTCATGAACATTTTCTGGGGTTTATACCAGTTGAAAGTAGTACAGGGATGAGCTTAAGTGATATTCTTATTCAGCGGTTACGTGATTTAGATATACCTATTCAAAATTTGCGAGGTCAAGAATACGATAACGGGGCTAACATGAAAGGTAAACCTCTGGAGTACAGCGTCGAATTAGAAACATTAACCTTCGAGCTTTTTTTATTCCCTGGAGTGCTCATTCATTAAACCTTGTAATAAACAATGCAGTCAAATCCATCAAGAGATGCAATATCATTTTTTGACACGA
The DNA here is from genome assembly GCF_019925205.1 of Metopolophium dirhodum. Classification (NCBI taxonomy): domain Eukaryota; kingdom Metazoa; phylum Arthropoda; class Insecta; order Hemiptera; family Aphididae; genus Metopolophium; species Metopolophium dirhodum. Next base: position 13,072,557 of record NC_083568.1, read on the forward strand.
TTCAGAAAGTGTATGTATTTTTTTCAGCTTCTACTACTCGTTGGCAAGTTATCTTAAAATATATTACAAATCTCACATTGAAGCCATTGAGTGAAACAATAGATGGGAGAATAGAATTGACGCCCTTAAGCCTTTTCGACATCACATAGGTGATGTATATGATGCTTTATTTGATATAGTTGATAACAATAATTCGGATGCAATGATCAAATATGAAGCAGAATGCCTATGTAAGCATATCAAAAATTTTAAATTCCTTTTTTTTTATTGTTTTCTGGTATGATTTGCTTAACCAAATTAACCCAGTTAGTAAGCTTATGCAAAAAATACATTTTGACATAAGTGTCGCATTAAAATTATTGGAAAGATTATTAATGTACTTTGCAAATTTAAGATCTCATAACGATGACGCATTTGAAAAGTTTATACTTGAGGCAACAGAACTAGCAAAAGAAATAGATGTTGAACCTGTTATTCAACATTCTCATGGTAGAATTCTAGCACGACGTGTTCGAAGAAATTTCAGTTATGAGAATGTGGATGAACCGATAAATGACCCAAAACTACATTTGAAAGTTAATTTTTTTAATTTTATTCTCGACGTTGCTATTAATTGTATTACTGAAAGATTTGAACAATTAAAAGAACATAATGATATATTTTTATTTTTGTATGAAATTGAAAAAATCAAAATTATGACTCGCGATGAACTTATAAAACACTGTGCTGATTTACGACTCGTGTTAACGGATGGTGATTCCGCCGATATTAATGGGATTGAAATGGCGGACGAATTAACAGTTTTGACGACAGTGGTTCAATCAAATTTATCTCCCATTGAACTATTAAAATTTGTGATAAATACAGGGGACTTTGCTCCAAATGTATGTATAGCATTGCGTATACTTTTAACACTACCAGTAACGGTCGCCAGTGGAGAACGGAATTTTTCTAAACTCAAACTTATTAAAACATATTTAAGGTCAACCATGGTTCAAAATAGATGAAGTGGATTAGCTATGATAGCAATTGAACATGAATTGGCAGAACAACTAAATGACGTTGACGAAACTGTTGAAAACACGTTATGTATAATATGTGTTTCAAGTATTCGTTGCTAAAAATCCCGGGTGGTCACCCATCCGGGAACTAGCAACGCCGGCCGTTACGTACATTTAGTGCGTTTTCGCAGTTGAGTGTACGCACTGTGCCACACCAAGCTACTATAAATGGATTATAGTTGTTATTAACACGATTATAATATTGTTTTGGTAAAACGGCGCAATGTGTATGCATTTTGGATACATATAGTTGGAGTGAAATTAATTTATACTACCAAAGTCAAAATAGAGATAGTTTCGAAAGAAATTTGAACTAGGCTGTTACAGGGCAATAATGAAACAGGGCATTATGCTAACAAAATCAGAAATTCAGAAAACGACTTTACAAAGAAATCAAAATATTTGGCAATCTAGAAAATGAAAATAAACATGTTTATATAACTTAGATTTCAAAGGGAAAAAATCATCTTGCAGCGAACTTCCAAACTGGACTAGACCGTTCGTGTAATTAACAATCTAGATTCTAGACGTTGATGATAAAAATAATTAAAAAATGTAAATTTTTAAATTTTTTGTTTTATTTGTTGTATGTACACAATTAGTAGTCGAAATAATGCTCAAATTTTTAACTTCAGTATCATTAAATATTTTTTAAAATATAATAATACACGTCATGCGTAATTTCAAGTACCCACGAATGATATTTTTAAATTACAACAAAATAACTAAAATGGTTATTCTTGGTTATTTAATATGTAATTTAGTCCAAATTTGAACATAAAACTACTATAAAAAACTGTATATTTTTAGATTTTTTGCTTACATAATAACCTACTTACGTGGATCCCTGTTTTCGATTTTAAATACATACATATAAGTTTAAATGCTTAGGTATAAAAAAAATTGTTCCCATGTATTTTTTTAATATTTTTCAACTGATATTGTAACAATATATCAGAAGCTTTGTATAAAATGTTCACACTTTTTGACTCAACAAATAAAGTTTTATTGACATTTATAGAAAATTTAAAATAGGAAATGTCTGTAAACAGCTCAAAACATATAATATAATATTTGAAAATGGTATTTTGGTAAATTGGGAAATTTGAACCCTATAGCTATCACTTATCATTTTTACGTAGATATTAAATAAATGAAGAAACCGTGACTTCACAACCGTAGTAGGTACTCATTATCACCAGCTGATATATGGCATTTGTAAAAACCGGATAAATGTATGAGCAAAATTATGAAAATTTAATCATTTTTAGATTATAGGAAGGGCGATTAATGTATTGGATATTATGGGTCTTATAATGATGTATGTTATTATTATTCTAATTTTTTATCTTTTGCATCTGTAAATACGTTTAGGGGCAGTAAAACCGATTCAATATTTTACTTCAGCATAATTTTTGAAAAGTAAATCTGGTTGGTACTTTGGGGTACCTCCATTATGCATACGTAAATTGTGAGTCAGCGTTAAGAAATGTCGAATCACGTATCTATTATTATAATAATTAATAAGTAATAACCTATAGTGAAAACCCAGTATTTATTTAGATACTGCAAGTTGCAACTGTTGGTCTTCATCCGCTGTTCTAGTATTTTTATTTGTAAGTATATTTCTAGGCGACTACAGTGGCAAATCCTGGGTTGAACTATTTGTTGTTTGAATCTATCTCAGCATGATAAAGTGAGTGATAACCACTGACAACGGCTATTATATAAAAAAACTCTATACAAACTTTTATTGTTTTATTTTATTCCCCATCACTCTTCAGTCTTCCGAAACTTTTACAGTTTTACACGTCATGTCATATAAATAACAATAGTTATTTGTTAGTCGCATATTACTATAAGGATCAAATTTATTTGCAAGTATTAAAAAATCACAAAAAATGTTCTTGAAAATATACGTTTACGCACAAAAAAATGAACAAATACGGTAAAATTATAATTAATATAAAACAAGTTTCGGCGATGCTAATTTATTAATTTACTTTATTTAAAACCTGACTATCTAATAATAATTTTTGAAAAAATGATATTAAAATTATTGTGGAATGTAGAAAAAAAATATGGTTAAAATAATGCCTTATTGGGTTTGCATGGACTTTGAATTTCTTATTTTTACCCCTAGTGAATTGACAGTTTATTAAAATATTTTTTTTTTTACTTACTTGAAATTGTGCATAACATTTAAGCTACAAAATAATGCATATTTTCATAAAAATACAAAATCTGACATTTGTAAAATATGGTCTAAAAACTGTAAGACGTTGAAATGTTCTATAGAAGTTGGTATTTTTAATCACACTTTCACAAAATTAATTTTGTGCTTACTTAGCATACATTAAGATCGGCCAGTAAAAATATGCAAATGCATACAAATCCAAGCTCTAGTCATTAGTTAGTTATACTAATTTCCAAGTGGAGTTAAATTTACGATATACCTTTGAGAAGGCCATTGGCTGTACTAGAGTTTTATGATGGAATCACAGTGTGAATTTATCAAACCCTCAAGATCACGTACTTCAGTTATATTATATTATAAATTAGTATAATTTTACATAACTTCGTCTGCTGGAGCCAGCAAACACATTTTTTTTTTATTATTAATTTAATAATATGCCATAGAATGAACGTCATGAGTCATTACTAATTATTGTATGGAATATCAGCATAACATTATGTTGTACCAACAAATATAGGTACTAAGTACTAACAATTACATTATGTAATATAATAATACTTTTATAAAACAAACAATAACATTCCAAATTCCATATATTTTGACATGTTGAATAACTTTTACCAACGCAGAAATGATTACTCTGTTAGCTGTATATATTTATTTAACATATCGTATAAAAATAAAGTAGTTAAACTATGTTGTTTTTTTTATATGAGTTTTGTTTTTAAAAACTACAATTCAAATACAATTTTCCAAAATATGTTAAATGAAATGTAGCAAACATTAACGCTTAATAATGTGTAGATTAAATAATATATAAATATAGTAGAACTATGCTACTATTTCGTTTGCAATATTATTATTATGATAGGTATAGTGTGTTTTATTCAGCCATTTAATGTATATAATGAGTCTTATCTATTTAATTTCCGTAATCAAACAATACAACAAGAGTTTGATAAATGTATATAAAATGTACCGTGTTGGTCTCTGAAACTTTCGGTCATTTATAAAATCAATTTAAACTTATTCAACATTACTTACCTACCTGCCACATCTAATAAATGTATTATAAATAAAAATGACCATGCTTTCATCTAAAGTTGGACACATTTGTACAATAGATCACGGGGACTCTATTATTTCCGGTAACATAATATCATTGATTATGGATACTAGAGATGCCCAACTGTGGTACAAAATATGCTTCGCCGAATCTGCTATGTAGCGATCCTGGTGTCATGGTGATGTGTAGATGTAGCGTAGCGTATTTTGTGCCGCAGTTGGACATCTATAATATTCATGATCAATGATAATAAATAATACATAAGTAGTATAAACCGAATGTGCATAATATTATGACATCAGTTGCATGATTATGTTACTCATGTTCACACGAATAGGTATTGAAACTTGCAGGTTTGTATACTTTTTCAGAAGCAGTCCCTTAACAGTTGAGACGGTGCGTATAGGTGCGTAAGTGCATTGTCTGTAACGTGTGTAAATGGTCTACAGTATCTACCTATTTTGGTATAATAATATGTATAGTGACGAATGTTCGAGCAACTGTAAAATAATCGAAAAAGGAAAAGGAAAGATTTATACGAAAATAAATTAGCCAAGGTATCCTGTACATTGTTATTTAAGTCAAAAAAGCTTCAATAGAAGCTACAACGAGTCACTAACAAAATGAGTAACTATGTATAATCCATATTTAATTATAAAGAAAATACTCTCGCGAGCAATACAATTATAACAACAAAATAGCGACTAAATAAGTCAACAAGTATAATATTAATAATAATATTTTGATTTTTCGGGATCAACTTAATAGGTACCAAAATAAATTAATTTATGTAGCTTACAGTAAGGTTTAAAATAATAAATGTTAATGAGTTGTCAAAATATTGCTATAGTTATAACAAATGATTATTGGGGAATGTTGGTGTTAGGCGTGTGTATTAGTTGCGTTAACATAATAATATTATTGGACCCAAAACATAGACCTAACAATTTGGAGAAAATAAATTAACGTAATAAACACTCGCCTTTCGTTTCTAATAAAAAAAATATTAATATAAATTAATGAGATCTGTGATTAGTTACCACTTAACGCTAATATTACAAAAGAAAAACAAATTAATTTAATAAACCAAATTAGGTACAGAAATTTGCAGATCTATGTGTTAAGTGTGAGTCAGATTTTTTTCAATGTACAAAATGTTGAACCGATTTCATGTTGGTGGCACTCAAGATCATATGTTAGTTTATTATTGGTAGCCTGAAAAAAAAATGTAATGAATAAGATTTTGTAATTTGTTTGTATTATAAAACATTAAACATTACTTTACCAGTGACGTAACAATGGCATAATGCCACTTGGGTTCGAACAATAACACAGTAAGGGATCACATACGACCGCAAAAAAAAAAAAATAATAATAAAAAAAATTCGAAATCGTTAAAGTATAATTTTTTGAAGTTCGCATTTTATTGTCGTTAATGATTTTTAAAGGTATACATTTATATAATTTATTAAAGCAAACTCAGTTTTGTGTATAAAAAAAAAGGTTGTACCTATATTATAACGGACAAGCTTCAAATATATGTGTCCAGTATCCACGCTCTGAGGAACCCAATGACATTATTATTATTTTTTTTTAATTCGATTGCAAATAATTATGTAAAAATATAGAATATCGATAAAAGTCAATCAATTATTTATTATTTTATGTTTTTTGGTTGAAAAAAAAATATAAATATTATGAACAATTCAAACGAGATTGCGTATAATATAAGTATGATAAAATTAATACTCCATGCCCAGTTTTACTAAAAAAAAAAAGCACATAAAAATGTTTTTAATACGGGAGGCGTGAACCTTTTTGGGAACCTATGCTTTAAATTAACTATATAATGGCTGGAAAGTGGCGAGGGGAGATAGGATGAATAGGATGGGCCGATGGGGCCCATCCCACGCTCTAAACGTCCTAAAAGTTTTATTATTACTTATTAGTGTTGTTGTCATAATAAATATAAAATATAAAAATATAAATTTAATACTTCGATAAACAACGCAATATTGGCCGATTCAAGTTATTCAAACCATTGAGAAATGTTAACATAAAAATAAATAGCAAAACGACAAAAGATTTTATAGCCGATCGCGGGCCTTTTTATGAATCCGCCACACTGGTCCCCTATATTTCATACAGTCTATTTTGGCATATTATACTTAAGATATATCGCACACGGACGAATATTTTTTTGTCGGTTTTGTCGGTGACGATTATAGCACACACAATGACAACATCGGGTCGTCGATTTATAAGCATATTATGTACACATTCAAACTCATTAAACACTCAGAAGTATAATTGGAATACTCGGTATGCCCGAGAAATACGACGGCATCACTACACGGTACCTATTTATTTTGTATTTTTGTTTTTACAAGTTGCAATTGTGTTGTTTTTCAAATAATTCAAAAAATATAAATTAAAAATAATATCGTTACGTAAAGGAAAAAATCTGATAAGGAGTGAGGATTAAATAAAAGTGTTATATGAATACAAAAATGTTTTGAGTGTATTCTTTTCTAATTTGTAAATTATTATTATTATTATTATTTAATAAGTCTAGTTTAGAAAAACTATTTAACAAAATTATATATTAAACAATCAAAATTTATAAGTAAACATACCATTAAATTAATTATATATTTTGAATTGGTATACAGGTATTTATAAACATTTAAATGACAATCCTATACAAATACGAACATCCCACTTGCGTTTTATGCCATCGGTATGACCTGTACGGCACATAATTTCTCATCTTATAGCTGGGAGAACCACCGATCCTGGCTGAAGCGATGGCCGATGCCGCGGCGGAGATAGAATTGTTTTGGTGTCTGAGCACTATAATATTCTGTTTGGGCGAAGGAGTATTACAATAATTTAACATACCGCCATACAAATGGGCCAACTTTTTGCGCCGGGCACACTAAATTGTTTTGCCACTGGTATTTTAATGTCCAGATATATATCACCACTGTAGTACTTTATACGGTTTTAACAAGAGCGCGGAGTTTCCAGTAATGTTACAATATGTTACAATAATATGTATTTAAAATTTAATAAACTTATTAGCTGCAGTGCTCGAAATGGAAAAATATAGAAGAGGAATGCAGACATTTAAAAAAATTTAGTAGGTACTCGAATATTTAAATTTATTATTTATTAGGACACAATTAGAAGGAGTACGCTAAAAGAGGCTAAAAAGGCTACCCCGTCCCTCTCCAATTTGTTTGCTGCCTAAAAGTTGTGGAAATATTCTTTCACCAATAGAGTAAAACAGAAACTGTGAAGACTTTAAGTAAGACTTTAGACTTTACCTAAGTAAGAGATATTTTTTTTCAACATCACTCCACTCGAACGCTTCAAAAAATCGTATAAAGCACAAACTATTTGGTTCTTAAGTGGTTTAATAAAGAAATTCAACGGTTGGTCGATGTATGCATACTCACATTTAAATTCTAATATACCCATGCTACAGGCACCCATTGCGGTGTTGTGTGCACTCGTTCCATTACCCTTTCCAACTCGTCAATGGTTTCTTCGATGTCTTCGTTAACGATAGTGATGTCGAACAAATGTTCATACGCCCGCTGTAGCAGTTCGGATTCGTTGGCGAGTTTTTCCAAACTTCCATCGAACTGAAACGCAGGTATTTATGTAATTATTATAATATTAAATTATATATCATGCGACAATATAATTTGGGATGAGTTCTTGAACTTATCGAACTCTCAAACTTCCAGGAATGCGAACAGATCAAAGTTTATTGCAAATTAAATACTCAAAATCAAATACTTTGAAACTCGAAAATTTCTTATACTGTTTGAAAAAAGTCAAGTTCGATATCGGTATACTATATTGTAAATATAATTTACCTATATTATATAAAATATAAGTACCCATACCGTAGAATACGATTTGTATTTACTTTATTTCTCTTATCGGTTTAAAATTAAAATGGATAACTAAATTAAATTTAAAGTTCAAAGGTTCAAAACGTACGAAAAGTTCGAATAAAAATTAATTCAAGTTCGTGAAAACTGAAGTTTGACCCATTCCAATATACGAACGCCGTATCGATTCAATCGAACGTCGATAGTAATTATATTATGTATTTAACTATAATAAATTCTCAGAGCCACGCGTTAAAGCGACGAGAGGACCGCAAAATGCTGTCGGCTAGATTGGTAAAAATATAAGGAGGTCGTTCTCTTATTTTATAGGCGAACACTTTTATCAATAATTTATGTCGGCGAATTTTTCGAATCAATTCCATTTCACGACTTTTTCTCGTTATCATCAGCAGGTATAAACCACTACCAGCACGCCCAACGGACGGTCCAGTCGATAGGTGGGGCGCACGCACACAATTTTACTACCCAGGGGGCGCCCCTAAATGACTCGACGCGGCTCTGCGAGTTGTAAATGATGGCTCGTATAAATTTCACTCTGCAAGTGCACTCACGTCGGTAAGCGATCGGTGCGGTGGAGCAGCGATGAACACGACCAGTGGCGCGAACTCGGCCGTCCGCAATATTTTCAGCGCCTGCGGCTCCACGTCCAGTATGGCGATTTTTCCCTCGTGGTGGATCTTCCTTATCGTGTCCAGCTTCGTGCCGTACATGGCATCGTCGTGGGTGCCTACTTAACAGTTCATGTTATCCACTCGTAGGAAAAGCATAATATTATCGATGAACAAAATAACTCCGGGACAATAGTTCACGCAGGCGTCTGCGATAAATCGTATAGTGTACGCTTACACTACTATGGCTACGATGTAGGTCATATTATTTTATACAAGTCGTGTATCTGGAGCATTCAAAAATATTAAAATGCTCGATTAAGTTTTCGAAATCTCCGGATACACTGTACCAAGCGTATAAACATACTATATTGTAATATACTTCTACACATTGTCCGGGAGCTAATACGTGCATACAGCATAGTATATAATATCATATTATTATAATATCACATAGTTAAGGATATAAATGTTTGGCTTACCATATTCCAAGTACTCGTGTGCATTTATGTCGGTCATCATTTCGTCATAAGTAACGAAATAGTAGGCTACCCCATTTTCTTCGCCCGGTTTCAACGGTCTCGTCGTATCTAAACCGTAACGAATTATTAGTCAGATTAAAATATAGCATTTAAACATTTTATAATATGAGCAATATTGTTCTCGTTATTTGCACCCTGCACCCCCTCCCCCCAACGAACAGTCCCGTAGACTTACGAGCCATTGGATAAGCATATTTGTCCGGATGTTTTTGAATGATCGTGTTCTTTATATGCCTTCGGCCGACTCCGTGGGCGCCCAAAAGAACTAACGTTTTGCGTTGGAATGCTGAAATACAGAAATACTTAAGTGTTATTACATCGTCTAAGCATGACACTTGAATAATACACTTACATGGTAGTTTGACTACTTCTTCGTAGGTGGCCAAGTCGATATGATCAAATACCGCATTGTGTTTAGCGAGATATTTTTCTTTTAATTTTTTCTTACGACCGAATATTGAGCAATTAACTACAACAAAAATCAAATAATTTTTAAAAGATTGACAGATTATACCCAACCCTCTGGCCTCTTCTCCTAATGTTGAATAATCAATAATATATATGTAGGTATGTATGTAGGTACACACAAAATAAGTATAAATATACCAATAATAATATCTATAGCATAATTATGCGTTAACAGTAATATAACGTATTGCTAGAAACAATCAGTTCTAAAATACATCATTATGATATATTATCTAAAAAGCAAAATCAATTAAATTACGAGAAGCAAAAACCTTACCGGTGGTACCGTCACACCCTTCGTGTGACGAGCAACTGGATTCTTTTGATAGGTACGGCAAAGTTATAAAATAGAAACACACAAGCAACACATATTTTAGGAACGCACAAAAAAAAAACCAAGTCACACGAAAAACCATGAAATCCATAAATAACAATTTGTATTGTAATCATTTACCTTGTTCGTGTTTGGAATTTTCTAGAGCTTTACAGGTGATACGCCACTCTTGGAGTTCTGGCGACGGTATTAGGCCAGCTGAACCGGCTGAATTGTCTTTTCGAGCTTGCCACCAATGGTGGTCGTCTTTACTGATTATCTAAAGAAAAAAATGTCAGATAAAAATAATGTAATTTTGTCGGTCCATCGATCAGCGTAACACTAACGACTTACATACCTGCAATATGTCACCGATATTGAACGTTATGCCAGCCTGTGCACATGGTATTAAGTCGTCTTGAAGCGGGTCGTAGCTGAACTGAGCACGGACGAATATCTACGGAACACACATCGATACGGAAAGGGCGATTGGATAAATGAATAAATAATAATGTTTTATCAATTAAATAAAAAAAAAATTTTGGCTTTATTATAAATATATAACTATAATAATAGATGATAGAAAAAGACATATTTTAAATAATAATCAATACATTTATAACTATTTTAGAGTACAAGTAACCTTAATTCGCTTTGTATTAATTCTTAAATAGATTGATGGCCTTGTAGTAATAAAAAAATGTATTATATTTCTGTATCGTAAACTAAATCCACGATTATATGAAATTGTGTACATAAAATATATTCTTCGATTAATGACAACAATTACTCAACGACTGAATACGTCATATAATATGCGTAGTTTAAATTAAAAACCGTTAAGGAAGTACCTAATTCAGCTCCTGTAAATTTCTATATTAAGAGTAGGTAGTAAATAGTAATTGAATCTGCGCTCGGGGAAATTAAAATAAATAAATATTAAAAAATAAGTGACCAAATATAAGAAAATTGGGTATAAATAAGACTGTCGTAAAATATAGGTTGATTTTGAAATAAATAAAACTAACTACATAATACATTGAAGTTTGAGAAATAATGCAACGAAACTAATAGAACGTATAGGCAATACTAGACTACAATATCACATTCTCATAAATTCTAATTAGATGATCAAATTCGTAGGTACTTACAATCACAGGTAATGGCTTTATCCTGAACAACTACAAATGAGCAATGGTTAAAAAAAAAACACAATCATATCAAAATATGTGGAAAAAAGGTTAATTTTAATAAGCTACACAAACTGTGAACACAGTACGTTTAATATTAAAAGTTCTATTTCTGACGTAGGCCAAATTTTAAAAGAAAAAAATATTAATAAATATATTGTAAATTATATTAGAAATTTTTTACTTTGTAATACATATAATAATTAATAATAATGATAATAATAATAATAATAATAATAATAAGGTATAATAAAAAAGTTTAAAAAAATGTATCGATTGAATGTCTTCCGTATATAGATGACATTAATCGATGGATGGATGATTTTTTAATTTGGCCAACACCGGATAGAGTACACTTGGGCTTACTTGTACCTCGCACGGTGGTGGTGCGCTTCTGTAGGATGGCACTATCTTAAAAGTGACGGATCCTCTCGCTTCTCTCTAAACAAACGAAACGAAACAACAACGTTTGAATACAATACATCACAATAATATTGCAAGAACAATTATTAAACTATCAGTGAGGTGAATACACAAGGATACGGGGTGTGCGGGGATGGGGTCTCGCGGGTACGAAGTGGGTTTTTTTTTGTTTCGTTTAATTCAATGAAAACTTTACTGGAAAATAAAAAAAATAATTAGGCTTTTATAGCTGATACCTGCGTAGCGTATATAAAATGTTGTTGGTGGGAAGGTTATTCAGCGTTTTATATACGCGTTGCTTAAGTACACTGCACTACGATGAAAGGTCACCCCCATCAGAGTATACAAACAACGGCCTTAATACAATGAGTAGCTTTTCACGATCCATAGGTACACTTTTATAATTAATTAAATATTACGCCCCCGCCCCCGTAGGTATGTTCACGTAGAAATTCGGTTAATTTTTTCCCATATGGGTGCACGGGAGTCTCATTAAATCGTGCTGTTATACTATATTATACCCAGGCGAAACAATACGCGGTTTGGGTTTCGGTGAATAATGATACAATAAAATATATTTAGGTAGGTATACACTATTTTATCGCGTCGTGTGAACTTTTTTTATGGGGGGGAGACATAGCAAGCAAAATGTCAAGTAATGTAGGGACGCGCGGGAGACTTATACCTATATAATATTAAGAGGATACAGAGAATTTTACTTACCAAAAGCTTCTGAAGCGCTCCCACAGACTGGTTAGCAACCGATATACCGTTGATTTCCCGGATTTCGTCTCCCACGTGCAGAGTGGCTTGACGATGGATCATACCACCGTGCATTATGCGCGCTACCACACATTTACCGTCTTCGTTCATCTTCAACGTTATACCCTAAAAACGAAATTCCATTTATTTTTTATTTTTTAAATAACATTATGTATTTGTACACCATAATAAATCGAACACTTATTGGGCCAATACAAAAATATATATTTTTGAATTATTGTTATGATAATGCACATATCTATGTATTATATATAGTTTATATCTGTGGCTTATTGGTGAAAGATCGGCCAAATTTGGAAAAATTTTAGATTATTTGACCAATGTCCAGTCTTGGGTAGTATTCCGAATACTTTTAGAATACTATTTCCAAAAGTATTTTGTGATGTATTCTGAATACTTTTGAAACTATTCGGAATACTTTTACAGTATGAAAATTAAATTGTATGATTTGCATGTTATTCCCTTGCATTTGATTTAAAACAAAAATACAAAATTTATAATTTATGAGTTGGAAATTTGGAATCAATAATATCTATTAATATCATACAATATCAAAATTATAACTGGAATCGTTTCATATGTTTTCAAAAATATTTTTAAGTATTCGGAATATTATATTTATCAAGTATTCGAATACATATTCGGAATACTATTTTTCATAAGTATTTTACCCAAGACTGCCAATGTCTCTGATGCAGTATGACCAACTTAATACATACAGTGGACATTTTGAAATCAATCGATAGAAGTATATCAGTGAGTACATTACGGTCCTATCTTGACATTGGTCACGTATATATGGCTGGGACATAATTGGCCATTTCGAAATCAATCGATAAAATGTCTAAAAATTAGTTACTTACATTGTGTGTAATTTAATACTACTAGATATAATACTAAAATAATACTATATAATATAATACTAATACTACTATAGATATAATATTAGGATTTAATAAAAAATTAAGATGGTTAAGTTTAGTCATTAAAATATTATTTATTTTATAATTTTAGTCTTTGGCCAATGTCAGACAGTAATAATATTCTTTATTCATCAAGAGGGCCAATGTGAAAATAAAATAAATATATTTTTTGGTTTCGCAAAATACAAAATATGTTTCATTAAATTAAGTATGGACAATTTATTTAGTCATAGAAATTCCAAAACTTTGACGCGTAGGTAAAACCCATAATTGTTTATTTTTTTTTCAAATTGGCCTATTTCAGAATTAAATTTCCCTCAACAATGGTCGTTTTTGACATTGGACTTTATTGCACCGAGTCACACATTATATTATGTTTAGTATGATATTGTGCACATAGGTACAAATTACAAACGAATCGCGTACCATTGGCTCGTCGGTGTTTTTTTGAAACTGCACTAGTCTGACCCGCGTAACGTTCTCAGGTTCGATGTCGTCGTCCAGACCATTCTCGCCGTCATCGATGCCATTGCCATTCAAATACGGCAAAACCAACGGCGGCGTCACGCGGACAGCTTCTTCGCCGAATATCTCGTGAGCCGCTACGTCATGGGTTTGCATTAACGACTGTAACACAATATTAATAATAATGCATATTATAATATTATAACGTTTCAAGTAATTTTGGTTAAAATTGCGGTCATATTTTAGTAAAGGGGTGTGTATATTCTGGAATCGGGTACCGCAGAAAACACGTTAACAAAATAATAACTATAATAACGATAAATCTCAATGCGTTTACATTATTCCACAAAGACAACACAATGCACAGGACACATTACTAGGGAATTAAGGTTCATTTAATTGGACCTATGCCACGTTAACAACTTTATATGTAATCGAGTTTAAAACTACAAATTCTTGAGAACAATTTTCGAAATTATTGTCTTGCTCGGACATTTATAGAACACAACAACTCATATATAATCAATGCCCGGAGGAGTGTTTTAAAACAACCCCCGTCAACCCCCTTCCCTTGAGACTTTCTTTGAATTATATTGCGCATTATAAATTACATCTCGGCTAAGTATGAATTATTAATGTTTAGTGTATTATTATTTGATATTCTATATGTCAAGGATTTAGTTGGAATATCATAAATAATGATATAGGTACCTACATAACCACATAAGTTCTCTATTAAATTACGAAAATTGTGTGGTAAAGTTTTTAACTATTGTTTAGTAATTAATAATTATAACTACGAAGGAAGTGTGGGAAAATTAAGTTTTAATGTTATAAACATTTTGATATTATTGCTGTAATAGGTGCAGGTAAAAACTAAAAAGTACCAACCTAATGTAAAATCAAATTTGTACATACATATACCATAAGCATATAAAGTATTTTAAATTCAAGTTTAATATTAAATAACTAAGTACCTATCAAGTATATAGGTAATAAAGAAATATAACACTATTTTTTAATTAAAAATGTCACAGCTTATTACCACGACTACCACTTGAAAATATGAAAAGAGGATATAAACCTTGATCAGTATACCTCAAAAATATATAGTTATATACCTATATATAATAGAAAAATATTTTTGAATTTCATCAATAAATTTATATTATTACTTAAATAAACTATTTACCATAGCCTATGTCTACATTTTAGTTATATTTTGTATGACATAAAAAATTAAAAAAAAAAATTATGTTCAGTATCTAAATGCACAACTAAAAAATTCAAGTATGTTATTATCATCTTTTACAGAATCCAATATAGTAACAAAATCCTTGTAATGAATCAACTATAGGCAATGATTGCGTGACGAATGATTGTTTTTACTGTACTAGACATTTATAAGTTTTTATAACATTTAATTCAGTTAGAGCAGTTAGATTACACTTTAGCTTGAAAAATTAAGGATCATTATAAGATATCACTTATAAAGTAGATAAATGAAAATTGTTTTTATTTTGAGTAACGAGTTGTTAAACATAAAAAATTTGTTATACCATTATTTTCAACGGTTTTTAATAGTAACTAAGTACAACTGTATACGCGCGAGTGTACGAGTATTATATTTTTATTTATTTCTTTTTGCATATCTTGATATTTTTTAGAGCATATTATCTAGCGGTCATAGTAATATACCGTTTTTCTTTTTAGAACTATTATAGCGTCAAGTGATGATAATATAATACGGCACTGACTTGTGCTGTGGTAAACGAAGCGTGACTGTAACCTGTCCATGCATTTTTAAGAATGCAAAAACATTTTTATACAAAAGAATTTTAGAGTGTAAGTTTACGACAACTTTTTATTTTAAACATGTTTTCCAGCAACCTCTCTTCCTGTCTTTAACTCTAATATTTCCCATGTAGACTTTTCCGTGTGTTTAGTAAAATGTACTTTTCACCTGTTTCAGTTTTCATAAAAACCATATTTCACTATACGCGTATAATGTGGTATTAAAAATAAAAAAATCCTACATATAACGCCATACAGTTATTATAAATTCGTTTT
This sequence comes from Metopolophium dirhodum, assembly GCF_019925205.1. Taxonomy (NCBI): domain Eukaryota; kingdom Metazoa; phylum Arthropoda; class Insecta; order Hemiptera; family Aphididae; genus Metopolophium; species Metopolophium dirhodum. The sequence goes on from NC_083568.1 coordinate 13,088,592, forward strand.
TTTTAATGCATAATAACTTTAATCCTTCCGTCTGGATTAAAAATAAATTTAATTAAAATAATATGAATTGGGTCTCGGCCGTTTGTGATATCACAAAGTTTTTACAAAATATCAATTATAATCAGTAATATAATTAATATAATATTCTCATTTCATTACGTCAATAACTTAGCGGACGACAACCTGCAGGCCATTCGTATATAGAGACAAACATGGACTTTTCCAAACAATTTATAAATTAAAACGCTCAAACGCATTTCCCGTCAAAAAAGTTTTCCCGGTTACGAGACGTATTTGCTCGACAATATATATAAAAGTTCCGTCGTACAAATATAATATTTTAATATTACGCGATGTTATCTTATTATATAGTCGAAAATAACCGTGAAGAATGAAAATAATAAACACAAATATAAAAGTGGGTCAGCCGCCGTCTATTTTTAGAGAGAATCGCTCCGATCGCGTGCACAATATACCTAATAATAAAATGTATGAGATAATTCGACTACGGCTGTCCTGCTCGACGGATAACTCGCGCCAGTTTTCGTCGAACTATGTTCGTCCGGACACGGACGACGAGGGGAAACGTTGAAAGAACGATGGCGATGATGGCAGCCTCCGAGAAAATATTATAAAGTCTGCAGCTTTTCCACCGCCTCAGCGACGTCGGCGGCGGCGATTCAATTAGATTTCCTCTGCGCCGCCGCCGCCGTTATAATATGTATTATTATATAGATCCGAAACATACCATAATATCATCAATCACATCACTCCGTTGCCGGTGAATATAATGCATGTGTGCAGCGTGTGTTGTGAGTGTGTGCGCGCGGAGTGGCACCACCCGACGAAAGCGTTTTCGGTTCGACGTGGTGGAAAAAGCCGGTCGGAAAACGATTTTTTTTTCTTCTTTTCGGAAGAACTGCGCGAACGACTAACTATATACGACTACGCGACACACGAGTCCGGGGATGTAATCTTAGATATACGCCGTACCCGTCATGTTATATTATACGTATAGTATACTTGCTCATCGTGCGTATCGTTGACATTTTTTTTTTTTTTACCAATAGTATATAATATCTTGTATTCTGTACGGATGATTTTTTTTATACATATCTCGACGCGTCTTGTACTCGATAGGGGGAGAGGGGTATCAAATTGGACACTTTTCTACTTTTCTGGACACGTTTGAGGAAATTGTATCACAAATATTATCGAATATTTTTTTTATCGTACCCACCGATGATATAGGTAATAGTTTAGCGGTTTTAAGTATAATAATATGATTGATTGGCTTTTGGTCCTATATACAAGATAGCTATAATAGGTATTATATATTATGTAAATTGTGTTATTATTCAACGAAAGCCTCCATAATATTTCACTCTTGTGCGCCGATAAAAATGGGTTCCGATCCGAACACGCAGTTTAAATGCGTACGCATGCCTACATATTCTGTCTAGAGTATTGTACAATGTACATAATAACTGTTGTTTGAGACGATTAAAGCAAATTAATATTTTGTAATTAATCATATTACTACATATTATTTTAATGATTACGAAATATGATATTATAACGATGGATATAAGCACTTGTTCAGCTAACGCAACACAATATAATAATGCTAGGTACCTAAGCTGAAACTTATAATTTATAAATAAGCGACCTTTATGTATATATTGTACAATTATAATATAGTAACACATGATAGCACCAGCTTTCAAATTAACTAAACAACGACATCGCTTTATGTGCATAAAAAAAATTCTACAATAACAAACATAATATTATGTATTTTTTCTCTTTTTAATTTTTTTAATTTGTTATTATTTTATTACCAGTTCCCTGGGTCGCTATACACGTACATACGCACTTTTATTGCGTTGCCACAGTCGCCGGTGCACAATTTTGTCGTTTTCGCCCATCATACCGAGTCTCACACATCTTTTGAACATGTTTACTGTGAAATTAATTTTTCCCAGGGTATATATAAAAAAAAGCCCATTATTTTAACAAGGGTAATTGTATACGTTTTCCCTTCTACTTCGCTACACATTACACGGGATGATGTAAATTTGTTATTTTTTTTAAAACGTTCCACAAGTTTTAAATAGGTACTACCTACGCATAGAATATACTTTATATGCCAGTCATGTCAGTCCATCCCAAATATCGTCGCTATAGAAACTGCAGTAACGGCGTTGTAGATTTCATAAATTATAATTTTGGCCTTCACTCCTTATTATAATGGTACCATTGATATAAATTAAATTACATATTTTAACATTAATTATAGTTTATAAATATTTACTAAATTCGTACCGTAAAAAAAACCACGAACCTATAGAATGGTCGAAAATGTGATTTCCTTAATTTGTATTTTATACTTAAAAAAGGCTTTTCCATTTTTATTTTGAATTGTAATTTTGTTTTTTTTGTGGTTTTAAGAGGAAATTGTTTACATAGAAAGAAAACGTATTTAAAAAAAAAATCATATACTTACATAAATATTATATAACTATAATGGTACCTAACTGTTTATTTACAAAAGTATAAAAAGGACACAAAAAATATTGTTGTAAACGTCTGAACTGTAAATAAAAACAGTATTTTTTATACTCTCATACCAATATATATGTATATATATACCTATGTTTGATAAATATATAAGTCTTTTTATACGTTTATAATTTCATAATTTTATATTTTAAACTATAAAAGCACATATAATTAATAATCGCAAATATATATGATACACATAGGATTGTAATCAATATTAAAAGTTAAATTAAAATTAAGTGAATACCTACTAATAAATTTAAAAGTATTTTACGTATATAGTGTATTGAAAAAATAATTTTATCAATAGAATAAAAATTAACATTTTAAATTGAAAACGTTTTGAAAAGAAAAGATTAAACTGATAAAAAACAAATAATTTGTACATTTATTTTGAAAAAACCTGTGAGTAATATCAAACAAGTAATCTTAACCAAGTATAAAAGCGCATACTTAGGGAAAATGTGTCAAGAATATCGAATTATATATATTATAGAATAAACAATTGTATATAAAATAAATGAGTTAGAGTAATTTTTTTTTACCGAATAAAATGCGATAAAACTATTTACAATGTTTGAATGTTCAGGAAATTAAGACCTGCGGTGCGCACAGTGCGTCTTATAAAATAATAGAACATTAGGTATAATATACTATAAAAATCACCATACTATTATGACTCGCGTGAATAACGTAAAACGTATAAAAGCAAACGAAATGTACTCATGTTATAAAATAACAACATTAGCCATAATACTTACCGACTATAAATGAGTTTTTTTACGACGGCGGTCTTAAGGTGTACTCACTTATTAACACAAAAATAAATAATAAAAAAGGGCAAGTGAAAAGTGAGTGTAAATAATACTAAATAATAATATTAGAAAAATAAATTAAACAGAAAAAATATCTCGCCGTTTCATTGATTAAATCATTGAAATAATGATTTTAATAATGAAAACACTAATGTTATGTCGAGGGCGTTTTATTGGCAGGTATCAACTCGTGTGTACAATTTTAATTAAATGTTGCTAACATACCTATGTTTTTACTGTGTGTCGAGATAGTATATATATATTTCATCGTAGCGGATAAAAAACGTATTTCGCATTATTTTTGTATGACGGCGTTGGTAGTACGAAATTAACTAGGGTCCGTGTATAGATGGCATTTTTGATAAAAATATAGGGGGGAGGGGTTAGAGAGCTCATTAATGAAAACATTAATGGAAAAGTTATTAAATGATAAAATGCTGCACATAAAACATTTTATGCGAATGGAAATGGAAGGGCGAGGCACGTGGATCTCACTAAATAAGCGTTATAATAATATAAGCTATGCTATATTGCATACGTATGCGCCTGTACATTTTATATTAAGTATGTTTAACGGTTCAACGTACATATTATTATATTATGTATGTTTAACGATTAAACATAATTTATGAAAATATATTTTTTATTTACAATTATATATATATATTCTAACATACTCAAAGTTGTTTATGCTTGCATACTAGTAATACTAGTATATCAGTTATGCCTTTTTTTTATTGAAGAAAATAATATGTCTAATGGATGAACCAAAAGTGTAAATACATAATACACTGCATAAATTACATATAACAAAATAAAAAGATGTTTATAAGCAATCGTTAATATTTAGCTTATTCATAATATTTGAGACAGTCATATATTTTATATTCTTTTGTTTCTAATTATTTTTTAGAGATAATACATAACACAAACAAAAAAAACGTTACATTTTAAGAATGCATAACGCCATATTTACCATCTAATCGACTATTTACCTCCACGTTTTTGAGTTAAGAAATTTTTTTTTATATTGATATCACTCTCTGAGCATCAGTATAATTTAATAAAGGTTTAAGTATACGGTGCTTTATATCAAATGTTTTATCATTGACGACATTGACGAGCATATCCAGTATCCGCATAAAGTAAAATAATGCCTGTGTGATAGATACATGACTGTATAATATAATTAATGATATAGTCAAACGTAAAATGAATTTAAATTTAACATAATTTTTCAATTAAAAATTATCAACCTATAGGTTATATATGCACCATTACCATCGGGATATGAAATATGTATCAATCATAATTCATAGAAATTTAGAGAAACCATATTATTATTTCATACACGTTTGTGTAGTTATTGACAGCATAAGTTTAGTCACTAAACTTCGGTGCATAGGTAGTACAAACCACTATATTTTAAGACATTTAAACAAAATAAAACCATTGGACATTGATCGTTATCAAAATTATTATTAGATAAAGATTTAAACTGATCTATAATATATGGTTATATATATTGAGTGATTAACCAAGCATGCACACCCCCTTTTATAGTTATTCAAAATCTGATTCTTGGTATTTTTAATTATACTAAAAGGCCAATTATTTTCAAATTATTGAGATTTTTGTTCTATTTAAGGATGAGTTTCGTGTCGTTCTTAAAAACTTCTGTTTTTCAAATGAGATACCCTATTTTGAACTGTAAATTATTTAGCGGATAACTTTTCTCAACATTTTGACGTATTAAAATCAAAATTCTAACGAGTAGTTGTTATTCGATTTTGTGTACTAAGAATACCTAATAGGTTTATGATAATAGATTTAAAGATTTCTACGGCAATTTGACAGTTTTAGTAATCAACATTATAATTTGTAAAAAATGGTCCAAGTAAAATAAACACTATATATAATATTAAATACATACATCTATTTTATATATTTTTTGTAAAACCATTTTTAAGGACTTTTACCTTTATTGTATAAAAGTTTTAACAACTGAGAAATTACTCGTTCGGATTTTGAATTAGGTTTATCAGAATGTTTGAACAAATTATCTATTTAATATATTACAGTAAAAAGAAGATAGGGGTACATTTGAAAAACAGAAGTTTGTATCGCCACACTATTCGCTTTAATAGTCATGCAGAATGTCTCAAACATTTGAAAATACGTTCTTTAGGTATATTTAAAAATCTAAAAATCAGAATTTGAATAAATCCATTATTCATAGAAAAAATAGGGGTGAGCATGGTTGGTGAATCACCTTGTATAATATAGTTATACGTTTATCATAACATAAGGGTAAGTAATGTTTTTGATTTACTTCGCAATAAACAATAACACGCTGGTAATAATAAATTATTACTAACAATAATAAATCGTGTTAAATTATATTTATATATGTGTTATAACATGGAAAAGATCCAGATCGTTATGTCACATATTATGTGTGCGTATAATTAATATATATAGGTAGTTGTAACGATGTCGGTATATGATAGCCACATTTCGACCGACGCGTAATAGTCCAACACACTGTAACGAATCACCGAATAAAACTACGAGAGAGCCAAGTGGGGAGGGAATGTGGAATGAAAAGGGGGTGTGAAAAAAAATAGAAAAAAACCCTTACCGACATTTAATCCGAAACATATAAATTACGTGGAATTGGTCATGCCGGTCAGTCTGGCCGATGCCCATATACCGCAATATATATGATACGTGAAGTAGGCGATGTAGAATCGAGAGAGAGATAGAGAGAGGGAGAGAGAGAGGAATTCGTCGGAGTGTTATGGATATATAGTGGCGCGCGCGGAGCATCCATATCATATATATAATATGTACACAGCGGAGAGAGGAAATTAGTCCCTGAAACGTATTAAGGGCACAGCTATATATACAGACCAGTCGTGTATAAATTGCAGTTAGCGACGTATATACATATATATAGTTATACCGTCCCCCCCAAATACCGCTGAGGCCGTGTACACATACATTTCCGGTGTCAATTGGCGGATAGGTGTCGACGCTAGTGAACGTTTAACGGACGTGATAACAATAACCAGTAAGCCACGCTATTGCATGATACGGAGTGATTGTTTTTATATAGATGCAATACTCTCTTTTTTTCTATCTGGTAGAATTTTCGGATTTATTTACGGGGGAGAAACGATTTACATATTATTTTTAAAGTACGCGCTCAAGGGCTGCTTAACTCATTATTTTATTTATTTTTAATTTTGACTACTAGACATTTTAATATATATTATATATGTATACAAGCCGTCGTAGAAACTCATACCATATTCATTACTGTTTTAATATTGAACAACAACCCTCGAAAAACTTAACTCATTAGTCATTACACTACTTTCGATGATTATGTTACTTAAAATGATTAAAATAACCCGAAATCATGCTATTAAACAAAGATCCATTCGGCATCATTTTACGCAAGCAATGGTCCTTTAAAAATTCACAGTTAATAATAAAGCATCCGACCACCGGAGACAAACCAAGCAAGACGAGTCCCCAACACACTGTATCTATGTTTAACTTTTTTTTTAATGGCATCCCATATTTTGCATTTCTTACTTTGAAGCAGAATATTCTTCTGAACAATTTTTGTGAATAAATATCAAACGTTGAAAAAATAATTTATTATTTATAAGCATTTAAAGTTTAGATGAACAGCAAGTACCCCCACCTCTTCACTTAACTTTATCTAAAGTTTTGATATTTATAAATAATAAAATATTGGTCATTATTTATATAGTATATTTTCCAGAAAAACATCCCGCTTCAGAATATGAAATTAAAAGTAATGATTGCCATTTAAAAATAGTATAGGTACATCAAAAAAAATCTCTACGAAAAAACAAATAAAAACTTTTCAATGGATTTTTATAAAAATTAATTTCCGAGCACTTAAATATATTTTATATGTAAAACCCAAAATTGAATGAGAAATTACTATAATATCTCGTGTAAACACGCAGACATGAATGTGGCTTTCGGTGTCACGGCGTGATTTTTACGTCAGTCTCAATGATATTATAAATTATACTTAATATTGTAATTACTATTGTTGGTAACTTTATAGAATACAAAAAGTGTTTCCACGCCATCCAGTATTATTTTATACATATTTTATACCTATATACGACCCAGCTGTAAATTGTTTTACAGGGTTTTACAAATTTAATTACGACTAACATTATTAATGTCAAGTATAAAAGAGGTAAGTATATAATATGATACTAAAATATAAATCGATTGTATTTTTTATATATATATATATATTTAATAATGCGTCTATACGCGGTACACTTAATGACTTATTTTTTTTTAAGTTAACAATATCGATAAAACGGTTTACATTCTACATGTATTATATTAAAAAATTCCTTCAAAATGTGATTTTTTTTTTTTGTTACGTAGGTACCTCCTAATCGATATTCGTTATGGAGAAAGGATACAAAAGCAAAAATAAACTGTATTATCCACCGTTTATACCTTTTTTGTACTCCGACTAATGTCTTATATACTACAAATAAAAAAATCTTAAACTGTATGAGTAAAATATTTAAATATAAATAAATAAATAATAAGAAAAATGTAAAAATAAAAATTGTTATATGAATATTTGATGATGGTTTGGATTTTTTATCAAAGACTTGTGGTTATTTGTCTGGGGATAAATAATATTGTACACGATGTCAATAATCACTTTGTTTTTTCATCATACATTTTTTGTATGCATATTAACAGACACAGGTTTTGATAACAAAATATTATATTGAAAGGCTTTGCATATTTTACAAGACCATCTGAACAATATGAATTAATTTTTAACGTTGTTTACATTTGAGAAGGAAAAAGTAGCAATCGAACTCAGGTTTTTATTGTCCCCCCGGGAAAAATCGATTTTATAACCGTCGTTGGAAACGTAAAACTTTTGTATTGTAGTTTATCGTGCTTTAGGGTTAATGCAACTCGGCGAAAGGGAGCATTAGTGGGTGGTGGTGGTAGTGATAGTAGCTATGGCGCGATGGTAGGAGAAGGTAAAGGATATAACTGTCTACTTTTTGCCAACAATCTGTAAATTATGGTTTAAATCGAAAAACAGATAAACAGAAAAGGAGAAAATGACGGGCATTATAATCGATAGACGGTATTAAGTATTTGTTACTGCAACAGAACATGTTCTCATTCCTGAGAAATCCATTAAAATATGAAATTTAAAAAGAATAAGATTTTTTTTAGGAACAGTACAGTAAGTATCTACATACCTATACACATATTAAATACTGGATAGGAAGAAAACAAAAAAGTATAAGAAATATTTTACAAAAAAAAGTTGAAAATAATATTACATTAATATTTTGAATTACCTAGGTACCCGATCCTTTTAAGTATTCTCATTTATTTGGGATACTATACAATGCTGTAGTTATTATGCTTTGGTTAGGTAATACACATATAACAAGATCGTACGGATATCGCACTGCATGTACGTATTGAAGACCACGCCATCCGTAAGTAACATTACCATCCAATTTCATGGTAAAACGAATCTAGTGATCCGTACTAAGCTCAATGAATGTTTATATATATAGCAAGAATATAATGATGGGCTGCGAAATAAACATTATACACTTAGCCGAGACAGAAAGATAGAAAATGAGAGAGAATAATGCTCACTAATTTCCGACTTCACGGTTCATTGCATAGCTGGAGTATTAAAAATTAAGACATTAATTCAACGGAAAAAATACGCTATAGAAAATGTCTTGGGGTTCTATTTCCTTCGAAAACACACTAATACGTGATACGCAGGCCTACGTCCACAGACATGTGAATCCGATTGGAAAATATTCTCAGGGCTCCGAGGACACTATATAGTATATTACAAAGACGCGGCTACAAAGGGTAGTGCAGTAAAAAATTAAACAAAATACAACAATTTTTGCTTATTTAAAATAAAACGCTATCAGCGTATTCAATTAAGGGATTCTAAAGTATTATCATTAAACTCTAAGTTTTAGCTGGTCTGTGGCAAATCGTTAAAAGCCAAAATTCCGGAAAGATACGGATAAGAGAGTGGGTGAGAAAAAGAGAGGGGCGGGAGAGAGAAAAATGAGAGCGGTGGCGGCGGCGGATATTTCAGCCCATTAACTTTTCAAGTAATAATGTCAAGGTCTTTTTGAGAAAATTCTACATTTCGACGCGGGACGGCAATAATCTTCAAACGCGCCATTGCCGCAACACCTCCCTCGCTAATATACACTTTTTTCAACCATACTGTCTACCCCAGTATTTTTGACAGCCAACTTACAATATATCTTCTTGCAGAGAGCATACGAAAAATAAGTGGAATTGATGGAAACGTCGATTTTTTTCCAACAGCAGTATTTCATTCAAATAATCAATTGCTTTAGTTATTAACACGTCCAAATTAAATTAATCTCTTATAGATTATATAATAACATAATAATATTTACTATTACAATCGATAGTAGAATATACAAAATTAAAATGTAATTATTTTTATTTATACCCAAAATTTAATAAACTAATTTATTTAATGTTTATTAAATAAGAGGAAGAATGTAGGTATACAAAAAATGAAAACATAAAACCATTATCTCGATCAAAATTTAAAAAAAAAAGACTAATACATTTATTAAAAAATATGTTTAACCTTGTTTAATACTTATTGAATTTGAACTGTATAAATAATTGATAATAAAAATTAAGTCAATTATAAAAGTATATTCCATTATTGCAACTCGGTAATGTATAAAATTAAAGTCATAAAAAATGTACTAAAATTGTAAATTAATGAAATTAAAAGTACAATATATTATGTCAAAAAACAACTTTTATAACTTTTAACCATTAATTCAATACATATTTTATAACTGTCAGAAACGAAAAAAAAAATAAGTGAACTAAAAAATAAAAGGATTTTATACGCAAAGTATATTTTAATTTAAAGAATAAAGCTGTTTTTTTTATTATGTCGGGACTATAATTTGAAGGTTTTCATCGTTAACATAATATTTTGAACAGGAATTATTTAAAAAGAGACCGTGGATTACCAAATTTAATGTTTTGAAAATAAACTATACAAAGAAAATAATTGACGTAGCGAAGACCAAATTGTTTCCTATCGTTGGTATATATTATTATATATGTATGCATATTTTTCTAATAAAACGAAACAAGTCAAATTCCAAATGGAAATTAGTTTCCGAATGTTTCTACAGCGATTTTTTTAGTTCACTTCAAGTCGGTGAAACAACGTGTAATACGTAACATATACTTATATCGCATGTGGATTTGTGTGCGTGTGTGTTGTATAACTGCAATTTATTTGTTTATTGTTTAAACTAAAACTTTTGTTGCCGGATATTAAAAAAAAGTCCAAGCGGAAAGAAAACTCGTCGCAGATTTCACCTCGGTACCTACCTACAACAATATTGTTATTATATATTAAAGTATGTATATGCTATATAAGTATATTTTACATATACAATATAATATATTATATACCTCTATATATAATATGTATACACGCATTGTAGCGGAGGTGGAAACCGTTAAATTAATATATCGCATTCTTCTGCATCACATCACACATACACTAACACTTTAAACCGAATGTGTAGCATGAAAAAAACGTGCAATACATAATATGTATATAATATATCATATTATAACATCGTGATAAAAAAAACTTACCTATGTTTCTGTCATTCGGACATTTGCCTGCAGACTTACACACACACACACACACACACACACACACTCACGACACATACAACTCGTATTTACTGGTGTGCATAACACATGGCGTGTTCTACGGTATCAAACTTAGATCATATACAAGAATGGAGCCACAGCGTATTAAATCAATACAAAAAAAAGTTGCCGATATTAGCGACGAGTCATCGAATTAGGTCTTCGATATGCGCATGCGCAATGCAACTCCTCGAATATTCATCCACATATAATTTGTTATCAAATCGCCATATTAATATTATGTTATATTGAAAAAATAGAATAATAGTATAATACCTACTATAATATTATAATAATATAAGTATTAATCACAAACTAAGATTGATAATAATTCTGTGATAGTAACATATTATGGATAATTATGCGAGTAGCTGCATCACCCATGCGCACATCGATCACCTAATTCGAACACTCGTCGCTAATATCAGCAACAAAATAATACGCTGTGGCTACATCCCATATCAAGTGCGCCCGCAGGATAAAATCCCACCCGGGGCAAGATAAAAATTATTTATAATCTAATATTAGTTACAGCGATATTGATATTAAAGTAAATGGAGTTAAAAATTCCCAGGGGGAGTGGGCAATGGCCCCCTAGACACTCCCCTGCGGGCGCCCATGTCCCATATGGTATAATATGATCTAAGGTATCGAAGCGTATTGTTATATTTTTCATTAGAATAATAATAATAATAGTATACTACAATGTAGTATTAAGTTTCGAGATCTTTGAACGCGTTATACCTATAAAGGTATAGCATATAGTAGCAAACTAATACCGTGCGTGTCGCGGGAAAGGCGAACGCGATCAATTTATTCGTCGAGTCATTATTGCAACTACTTGTCGACGACGGCGATATACAAAGACATAATACCGCCACCGTACACTTGTTGTATACTACGGAGTAGACTTAACATTTTTTCGGTTTTATTTATGCTTACATAATATCGTTGCACACTCCGGGCCGAGCGTAATAATGTAAAGGGGGTTGTCGACGATATTACAGCATGGGATTTGCCAAAAATAACCAACAAGAGACAAATAACGGGATAGACCCGATGAAAACACAGCGGAAATATGAAAGTATAATAATTATATCCTTTTGTTTATACGTCTCGCAAACGGAAAAACATATTTCGAAATTACTCCGCAGCGCGGTGCAGGCAGGCTTTGGTGTTTATTTTGCTCGCGTCTCTTATGGCATGCAGATATATAAGTATATAGCACAATATACATTTATGTATAAAAATAAAAACTAAAAATCCGTTTTAATCCAGAGTTATGACGAGCGGTGTTCATTATAGTGTGCGTATACATTATACACAGGGTGATTCACCAAGCGTGCTCCACCTCTCCGTTTTTCCTTTAATAATGCAGTTATGCAGTCTGATTTTGGAATTTTTAAATATACTCGAATACCGCATAATATATTTGAATAGTCGAGATTTTTCGTACCATTTACCAAGTATCCGATGGTTTTTCAAATGAGAACAACCACTTTTCAATTCAAATTATTCGGAAGACGATGTTTTTTAAAATCTAATCAAAATTCGAACTTGTAGTTTACAACGTATTAAACTTTACTGAGGATAATAGTTGACGGTAACAGCCAGTGTAAATTTAATATTTTGTTTAGCCATGTTCTTTTTAGTTGTTATGCAGACAATTAAAACAAATTGTAAAATGCTAATAGCTTTATAAACCTTACCTAACACAATTTTCAAATAAATTAAAAAGCTAACAATACCTATCCTTCGTGTTTAATACTTTTATTGAATCTCTTATCCAACGTAGTTCGTAAATATAAACAAATAAAATAGATAACTATGTATATAATATCACATAAAAAGGTAATTCTCGTTTAGAAAACAAGTCCTGTATCGCCACAGGACACACTATAAACAGTACGGAGCACTCGAAAATATGGTCTTTAATTTACATATTATATTCAAAAATTCCAATGATTTCGGAATACTGCAGCATTATTATAAAGAAAAAAAGGGGTAAGCATGCTTGGAATATATTACTCTATATACCCCACATATAAATTAATGCTGTGGGTACCTATAGTGTAAAATAATGCGATGGTTTTTTGACGTGGATAACTATTGCAGTCACTTTCGCGACGTCACCGTCAAGCTTATGCGGTTAAAAACGAGTTGATATACATATGAGTATATTATATCAAGATTTATGATCCGATAAAATTTTCGTCCAATTTGCGGGTTTGTTGCCCGGGAGCAATAAATACTTGTTCACATTACGAGCGTCAAGTGACATCGGACCGTAAAAATGAGCGAAACGTATCCTCATATATAATACTCTCCACTGCTGACGCTATATATATTCATATTCTCTCTCTCTCTCTCTCACCCTTTTCGCCCATCTTCCCAAATTCGTATTATTATTATTATTTTTTTTTTATCGTTGTCATTACTTATATTGTCTTTTGTGTTTTATTCGTCTCGTTTTTATTGAAACGAGGGCGCAGCAGTGGCGTGGCGACGGATCTCGAGCCGATTATGACACAGCGACAAGAATGAGGCGATTTCCGTTTTTTCAGTCGTATTTATGTGTATATACGCGTAGTATATGTATAGAATATACCCTATCGCTCAAGTGCCATTTCCATGGTGACAGAAAGCGTACATATTGTGAATCGACAAACATGCCATCTGCTGCCGCTTTGTTGCCACCGTAAATATATATACACTATTAGTATTTTGTTGTCATTTCGCCACTGCTCAATATGCGCGCCCCGCCGATAGCGTTATCCAAAGATTTGCGTTATTCATTCGGCGTAAACGTCAGTGAATAAAACATCTTTACTCCAAACATTCGTTTCCATTACTCAATTGAGAGACAAAAATATGTCTATATATAGATAGTTATAATATAATATTATACTTATGTGGTAGGTGTAGCCGTGTAGGTTCACAAAAATATAAAATAAACAATTACTCAATTAAAAAACACACAAACCACCTATTGTATTACCTATTATTAAATTAAGTAAAATTAATAACTGTGAAATATAATCAATTGTTGCGTAGTAATATTGTGCATTCTTTTTTCATTTATTTATTTTTATGCATTAATTATAAGATAATTTATCTGCAGGTACACAAATAATCATTGTTTTATAGGGAAATATTAATAACACTAAAACCATAAAAAAAATATCAGATGTTCATGATTGATCATTCTGTGCACATGTTTTGAATAAATATTTAAATTCGGCAATCCAATAATACAAATAACCAAATAAATCTAAAAATAATATCGTTATGAAATAAATGTAATATTATGTAAATATTTTGTCATACTTCATACTTTAAATGGTAACTACATAAATAATTAAGTAGACAAACAAAACAATATTTGGTTATTTTAAATTCCATTTAAAAGGTGTGATCAAATTTGCTTAAAAAATGTTGATTAAAAAAAATCTAAAATTAAAATGATCTTCACAGTAAAATGATTATTCACTGTGATTTAAATAAGGTTTTTAGCTAATATTTTCCATACAAATATTGGGCATTCATAAATTTTAGGCTCTGAACTAATTTCTAACTTTAAAACAACTGTAGGTAAAACTTGTTCACAAACTCAGTATTTTATTTCATAAATCAAATGTCATTAAAAATAACATGATATTTTTGTTTTAAATTGTTCATAACCTGTAGGGGTAATTATAATTGTCAACAATCAAATATATAGAGTAGGTGCCATCTGCGGATACTTTCTAATCAACAGAAGAGTTTTATACAACTTCTAGAGAACTTTCACTACGCATTGAAGTTTCTTTCAATACGAAATACAAATAATAAAAATAACATGGTGTAGCAATCGCTTTGCTAAGAATCAACAATATCATTATCAATACCACTCGCGAATGAATACTTCGAATAATAATAATTATTAATTTTTATACATTTTATACTCGAATCAAATAAGTATTGTAGTATGTATGTATTGTTATACAACAATAGCTTTATAAAAAGTATAATAATATAACATTTAACATTGTACACTATAATACGCTCAAACCTATATCTGAAAAAAATATTCTCTTCAATTGTAATAGTAAAATTAAATACATTTTACTGTTCAGGTTTGAAGTTCACACTTCAACTTTAATTTCAAATCACGTGTATAAAATATATTATCAAATAAAAACAAATAAGGGGAAAAAAATCCATACTTAATATACGAAATTTGAACGAAAATCTGTAAAGGCAATCTATTAACTTTAACATCTATTTTTAATATACATAAGCATTTTATTTTTCTATATTATAAGTTTTTACTATCAAAATCATATATAAATAGCAATATAACAGTTAATTTATTTAAAAATTGATTCAATATATATAATATAGGACACATCAAAGACTAACTACAAAATTCTAAGATGTTCCAACATAACTTACTTTTCTAAATTCCTAGAAATCATCATGTTTTTTTTTATAAATAACAGAATCTTTAGCAGCATAGAAATAGTCATAGAGTGACACAAAAAAAATAATTTTTGTAGTTAAGTACCTACGCGTTAGTTCTAAGAGTTACGCTATTTAAAATTTCTTGATATCTTCTAAAATAATATCTTATTTTTACATCGGACCTTTCTCCGAATCATTTTTAACAACTCTATAGATTACAATATTTTACATAAAAAAAAAATTTTAAGGAAAAAAATTTGCCGTTTGCCCTTTCAAATTATTTAGGAACATAAGTAAAAAACATTGTTTTACAGAGGAAACATTTTATAAAACTAAAGTAAAATAAATTGCTGAATTAACTTTAAGGTTTAATGTTGTTAACATTTTAAAGACCTCCCACGTTGTAGAATATTTATGTTTAAAGACATTATCTTTCAGTATCTTTTTTTCTAGTATTCCATCAACATAAAAAAACAAAAAAAATATTTTAGTGACTTTTGTTAAAACAATACGCGATCTTAAACTTCGGATGTTGGTCCATAAAACCAATAATAACTTTTTTGACTGAGAATCGAAATAACGACGCTCATTAGCATCTATAATGAATAAACGAATCAATCAATCCATAGTTGCGAGTTATTTGGTTCAGCAAGATTAATCTTTCCCGTGCAATCAAAATAAGTTTGTCACGTCGATTATTTCTTGTTAGAAATGATTTTTTTTTTAAACCTTTCGATGCAGTCTAAAAGCTTTTTTTTCGTAAAAACTAGAGGCAAAAAATTCGATTTGAATACAACAATGAGGACATTATTTTGTTCATGCGCCATCACTCAAAACCTTTTTATAGAGCTATTTTTTTTTTTCGGTAAGCTTAAAGAGGAGTGAGAGAAGGTTCGAAGAATAATGTTTAAACGAAAATAAATGAAGGGGCTAAATACTGCACTAGTGATGCGCATGCAAAAATGTAGTGAAATTGCCTGTATAAAACGCCGGTTTACAAAATCATAGTTTATCACGCAATAGCGGCTATTTTTCTCGCATGAAAGGTTTATCAACAAGTATAATTTATATACATATACACACACTTATATATATACATAAATAGATGTATAAAATAATAATTTGGGTCATTAGAAAGGTGGAAATTGTTTGCGGGTCAAAGGTGCACCTTTCATAATTCATACACGGTAAGCTCAGTGTTTACCCAAGTCCTTAACCTACATGGAAGGAGGTTGATAAGAAAAGGCCGTCTAATGGGCAACGATTAAGTACAAAGGTTTCACATCCCTCACATAAACGGGTAGACTAAAAGAGATGGTGTCACAAAGGCCAAAATAAATACGATGTCATTTGTTTTCCACACTCCCTGTGCCCTTAGGTTGTTTATACTGACTTAAACGATATAAAGTGGAACAACTCCACCGTCCTCATCTATTTGTCACCGACACGTATTGTTATGAAAATCATGAGCAAAAGTACAATGTTTAAAGTTCAGGGCGTCTGTGGGAGTAACCAAATAGGTGAAACTTTATCGGTAACCTAAGAATGAATTACAATTCGGTCCAGTTGGAAGTAAGTCACGTTGAATATATAAATATTAAAAGATGTATTACATATATGGTGAAGGGGCCTCTAATACAGATCTTTAAAGTAACATCATTGTTATGGAATATTCATGTGTTCAAATCACTAATATAAGTACCTATTAAATTATAATTTTATATTTAAGCTTCTGCGGTGTATAAAGTGATCGGCTCGTGATGAATTTTTAATGGTTTGTCCATAATCTGTACTGCGTACTTTACTGTACTTTAAATAAATATCTTTAAAAAAAAATCAAGCAATTGAAACGATTTATTTTTATAAAAGCAAACTAGCATACTCCATTATCATTTATTTGCAATTAATTTTTTTAAACTCGTTTTGTTCTTAAATACGATTTATAAAGAAAGTGGATAAATGGCAAAGGTTAAAGCAAGAAATAAAATAAGAGAAGAAAAATAATCGTTAAATTAAATGGTTTCCAAGCAATGCGTGGCCGCAACCTTTACCCTTAAATGGCTGATCCTAGTTTAAGAATGGGCATAAACTGTTCACTATTAAATAATGTAGTAAGCTTTGGCAAGGAAAACATTGGAAGAAAACCATTTCGTGATTATTTAATTTGCTGACATTATAATACAATTCTGTATGTACCTTGTGAGATTGTAAAATTTCATCTGAAGTTTTCGACCCAGCATGCAGTAATAATATAGGACGGACGAAATGGAAATTTCATATTTAAAACCACTCTGTATGGTTAGGTCAGTTTACATATATAATATAATAAAAAGTACAAAAGCTTAGAGTGGTTTTTAAAGGCATGCGCTGGTATAGAATAAATCGAAATTCAAAAGCAATGCAATGGTAAACTAATCAAACACTCGATAGGTTTACAAAAAAAAGATTTTTCAAAATAAATTTCCGTCGCAGACGGAAAGTGTTTCGGTTACTAAATTGAATTCAAAACAATACGTGGGAAAAAAAATATGCCAATCGAAAATATTAATGAAAAAAAAATGTTATTCTATTCTATTGATAATCATTGTTCTAACGAACGCTTAAATGAATTAAATTGGTATTTATAAAACTATATAATAAAATAATGATGGAATAGTATTGTTGTACAGCAAAATCAATTGAGATGGAAAAAAAATATATGTAAATGAAAATGACTGTATAAACATTACACGGACACTGGACAGCCATAGGTTGGTTATTGTAGGTAACTCGGAAATACATTTTGAATGTAATACAATACGCGTTGAATATTTAACGAAGACACGTAGGTACGCGCATATTATTTCATCAGGATTTTATCATGAACATATTTTGTATTTTTAAGTGCGATTTACATTTACATTTATTTTACACATCTAGTTACATTTCCGAATTCCTACACAATTAAAACAGTGTTCCTGTTACCAGTGGGAATTTTTACAACGTTCTGTAATAAATATGCGTACGGTTATAATAATAATAATAACTGTTGTTATTTCCCGGGCAAAACGGGTTGAACGTTATTTTTTATATTTTGAACTGTTCCGCAAAAAAAAATACGCCATGTTTCGGGAACGGTCCACATCCTCGCTGATGGTTTGTTTACGTCTAAATTAAATCACAAGAAATGTGAAATCCACACGAACTATCTGCGTGGCGGCGGCGATGACGATGGCTAAATCGTCGATGCGACCCCAGGGGGGGACTTGAGAACGGAATCCTCGCTCGTTTATTAACCAATAAGCGTACCGACTTCGCCATTATATTCGGAAACTGCACATAAACTCACAAGTCGGGAGCATTCCACGCGCGGGACGAACGTAAATCGTGCTCGACGAACGGAGAAAATTGTAAATCGCGACCGATAATTTACACGCTGCAGGGTATGTAGCAAATTGCGCCCAGAGGACACCCACGAGAAGATTATATTCAATTTTTCAATTAAATAATACACCTATGGATAAATATAAGGAAGTTTTAAAAATATTTTCAACGGATAAATAATTTACTGCAAAAAATTTAAAAAACCATGGAGTAAAGACAAGATACGCAAAAAAAAAAATATTACCATTAAAAAAAAATCTGGTAGACATTTTTAAATAATCAGCAACAAATATTATTATCTTTTATAGTAAACTTTCCAATTAATCCGTTCCAAAAATGAATTTCGCAATGGTTATTGGAATCTCCTGGTGAATTAATAATATTATAGTGTTGCACGAACAATATTGATTAAGAGAGTGGGTAAGGAAAGTCGATGATACGCGACTATCATAACGACTGTAGTAGCGATAAACACCACGTTATTTGGCTGTTAAACCCAGAAATGTACAACAGTGTTTAAAACGGATATCGACGGATTCAATGTCATTTAGATACTATAGATGCAGCACTTACAAACGCCCATTACGCGATGTACCCAATAATATTAAATAATAATAACGACCGCAACGGCGACCGGAAAGCTGCTTTGGTGTGTTGCGCTTCATCGGACTTTTTAACATTTCGCAAAAAGGACGGTCTACAGCGTGGTCGTAATATTTTAGAACAACAATATATTATAATATACGAACACAATTCGTCGGACGTCATCGGCGGTGGCGTCGTGCATTCGTCAACCCGTCGACGACGACAGAAACGGATGACAAGTTGTTCGCACGGACGGGTCGACAACGAGCCAGCCCGGGACAGCTATTATAATAATGCGACCGACTGGCAGTTATCCTTACAGTATGAAAAATTATAAGAATCATATTATTGCGTTTACATATAGTATGATGTATAAATACGCATATTATTATATGCCGTGTATACAAGTTCGGTAAAGGGTGAGCCGATCCCAAGAATTTATATAACTGACAACGGTTAAATAAGCGGTATACCTACTTTGATGTTCACTTTTATAGCGTTCCGCGACTTCTAACAATAATTACAAAGACAGAACGAAGCAGAAGGCAGATTACGATTATGTGATTTTCAAATGACTAAAACTAGGGTTGGTCTTGCATTTTCGTTTTCGTGAAATATTTAAGTATAGCAATAAACAGAGTGATTCGCCTGGAACACACAACACTGTTACTTCTTTTATTAATGAATCTATTCAAACTATACGGTTTTTGGAACCTTTAAATATACCTAAGAGCTAAATTTTCAAATACCTAATAAGATTTACTATCCATTGTTTTTTTTTAACGAGAAACGCACTTTTCGGAGAGTTGTTAATAAAATTAACTTTTAGAAAATTGTTGATGTTTCGAAATTTGAAATTCGAACGATAAGTTTTTGATATATAGGAACTTTGTGTACTAAGGATAACAGGTCCATGTGATAATGGGTTTGGAAGATATGGGGGATATGAATATTTTAAAAACGTATTAATCCATCGACATTTTATAATTTGTAAAAACTTTTGTGAGTATAATAAATACTAGATATAATTTATATTTTTGTAATACCATTTCTTATGGAGTATTACCCTTAGTTTTAAATATACTTAAAAATACCAAAATAAGAGTTTAGATAAATTAAAGAAAAAAAATGGGGGTGAACATGCTAGGTGACACTACCTGTATACTATTATGACAGTGATTACATCAATAACGAGGATCAATTATTATTTACGGTTTAGGTATCCTGCAGTATAATATAGGGGAATAATACAATTAATAAGGAAAAGTTTTTTTACAATTAATTATACGTAGAGGAATGTTCTTTCTTGAGTGATCGAATTACATGTTTAGTGTTTATATATACTACGGTCATAAAGTATTTGGATATATTATATTCTGAATGCTTATACAATTTATTTCACTGAAGTTTGCCGAAAACCTTACGATTTATACGCATGGTAGAGTTAGGCTTCCGGTTTCGTTGGAATGTAGCGCAAGAATTTATGATTTAAAATACTATTGACCATGGCACAAAGAAAAACATATATAGTTTTAATGTTTATGTAATATACGTATATCCATCATACACTTTTGAGTGGATATTAATCAATTTTGTATGTTAATTATTATTTTTTTTTTTTTTTAAATACCTTTTAGTTATTGTTTATTATTTTTTTAATGCACTTAATAAAAATGTTACTACTGTTCAAATTTGTTACATGGAAATTGATAACAAGTGAAATATGTCAATTACGCGGTATTTATTTTACAGTGTTTGATGATTTATTGTTTCTTCTAGGAAATAAATAAGATTCCAACCGACATGTTATGATAAATTACTCTAATATTAAATACAACATGCATTTGTGCTACATTTATATATATATTCGTTTACAATAAACATTTTTATTAAATTGATAGCTGGTTTAGTAGTTACAAAATTAGTTTATGATTTATAAACTTGAATTTAAACCATTAAGAACCAATGAAGTGTTTTGAAGCTAAACTGATTATGATAGATCTATGCTTTTTCGACATGTTACGATATATATTTTATAAGTTTCATGGTATACATTAGCTAGTGGTTTTACATTGTACTTAATGTTTTTATTCCTATTTATAATACGTTGAATAATTATTGTGCTTTTAATCTTTAACTTAACTTATTTTATGATTCTACGAGAATAAATAAAAATAAAAAATCCAAATAAATAAAATGTTATGATTTTATGAAAGTAACATAACATATTTTTTTATATAAATAAAAAAGAAATTACTTTTGACTACAATTTTTGTTAAACAGACGTTTAGTTAAAACCTGCCACATTTGAAATTAAAAATACTTATATTTTATTGATAAAAAATCCGGGTAAGAATATTCAGAATGATATTATGATAGTAAATTTTGTTTTTATAATCAATTGCTTTTCTTTTGGACAATAATTATTTTTACATTTATTTTCAACATTAAACTACCTAATTGATTTTTGATTTTTAAATAAAGTTACTACTAATAAAAAATTATAACCAACGTGCATATTATATAACATAATATATATATAATTATATAATGCATTATAAAATGATTAAGCTCTGTATTCTGTATTATTTAAATATGATTTTATTAAGCGATTCCTCTCATTTAAACTTTAATAAAAAAAATATTATTTTCATACAATTTGTATACAAATTTGGGACGTATTTTAAAACCTGAGAAAAAAATAAGCTAAATGTTATTTTGGAATTCTTGCTGGCAGTTTGGAATGTAAGGGTACATATATTTTTATATATGGCTATTTGTACAGAAGGCAAACGCGACAATCCTTTTAAGGAATGTACGAGTAGCCCTACTTCTGAAAACTCATTTGCATTAAATATGTTGTGATAATATGTATAAAATAATGTATATAATTTTTATTAATGGAATAGAATTCAGTAAATGGAAGTGTAAACATTTTAAAATTTTAACTTTTATGCAAATTTAATCAATTTCAAAATTGATACTACGCGGTACCTTTTAGCTCAACCTAACTGTAATAATTTTTATGATAAATTATTGATACAAAATGAATTAAAATGGAAAGGCAATATTGACAAACATACTTGTCAATCTTTATATACGATTAAAAAATAAATAAATTAAAAACCATAGTGAAAACAATCGAAAAAAACACTACCACACACTAGGAAATACCTATATTATTTAAATATAATATCAAAATGCGTACAACAAAATCATTTATTCAGAGGAATTTTGGTTCCAACATTTAAAAGAGAAAAATACTAATAATAAACATTAATCAGACCGAAAAAATTAAAACAAAAAATGTTTAACGAAAGAAGTCTCGTAGTTTAGGATAGTTTTAATCAACACCATCCTTTTCTCGAGAAATATAGTTGAGACAGGGTTTTCGTCTCACTTTTCTTAACTTTTGCTTCAACGAGTTTTTATACGTGTCTCGACAAAGTATACATGTATAATTTAAGTAGAATTTCGTTGGTAGTTTTAATTAAAAATACACCCGATAATAAGGTGACGATAATATTAAAATACTGCATTGCGAAAATCTAAATTAAGGATATTGGAAATTGATTGCTGCAGAAACACTAGAATGAATAGCGGTAAAAAAAATGAAACATAGAAAAAACCTCATGTAGACTTCAACCAGGAAAAATGATTAATTACTTGTTTACCATACGGAACGCTATTTGTTAATAAGATATTGATTATTATAAGTATTGTTGAAAATGTGGGCATAGCGAGGATTAACAATATTTATTCTTTGGAATATGATTTACTAATGTTGTAATATTTCATATCCCAAACAAGAAAACAATTTTTCGGTAACGAAGTGAATATAACTTATATATAGTACCTACCTATATAATATTATGAGAAAATATTTTAAGAAAAGGTACACAAATTGTGAACTTTTTATATATTTTATGTTTACTATATATATGATTCACGTCAATTAGTTAAATGCAAAGTAGTAATTTTCTTATTGTTTGGTAATTATTAATAACTTGCCCGTGCACCGTCCGCAATGTTTAAAAACTTCATAGTAAATAATATAAAGAACCTGTTCTTTCGATGAAAATGTGATGAGCTTAAACGTTTAACGAAACTTTGTTTCAAGTTCAAAATTAAAATCCCAATGAAAACCGTCATCGATAATAACATTTCTGAGATTTGTTGATGCCTAACGCACATACAATCGAAAAGTTTTCTACTCAGGCATGAAGGAATTCGAGTCACCAAGAGTATTATTAACTTTGATTCTATAGGAGTTGGTGTATTATATTCGTATACGAGGTGATTTATCACTTTGACGTGATTCAACCAATATTCTAAAATGTTAATAATTACTAAAAGAAGGCAGGTAATAAAAAATGTTTTATTATTTTTTTAATAACCTATTATATAGGTAATTACTTAAAAGACTTATACGAATATTCAATAATAATTATGTTAGTTCAAAAATTTGATTACAAGCCAATAGTTGAGTTATGTTGTTTTGGTAGGATTTATATAAATAAAAATACATTCGATAAACTTTAAACAAAACTATTACATAATTTTCTGAATGGAAGATAGTTCCGTTAATTGTGAAAATATAATTGTTGTATTCATAATATATAAACCCGAAATGTAATAATATGCAGAAGAAAATTTCGAGATAGTTAAGATAATATAATTTACAAAGACGAACTACTTTAAAATTGCAGTATATGACAAAAGATTTAGAATTTTTTTAGATGGATGATACCGGATAGAAGCGGTGATTTAAAAAATGATTTTATTTGAAAATAATTAATATTATCCTATTTCCCATTTCAAATGAATTATGAGTAAATGGTATGAAAGTAATAATACAACATTTCCATATAATCCATATATTTGCACTATAACACTATAGTTTTCATACACCTGTCCTATATACATATATATATATATATATATATATATTATACATTTTACATAAATATGATTTATTTTATTACGAATTCGCAAATATATTGACAAAATGCAATAATATAATTAACTAAGATAAATAATTGTTTTTGATATATTTTCAATATAAAATCTAGAAACATATGAATTACACCATGAGTAATTAAATTATTTAGTTCGTTGAGCAATTATAGGTAATAAAATACACAAACATTATGATATTTAACTTTTACAAATAATATGCAGTTTGTTTTATAGGTTTTACTAGGTACTTGGTACTCATCCATAAATAAAATAAGGCCCCGGTATTTTTTTTTTTTTTTTGGTACCTTATAAGAAATATAAACAAATTTACGATGTTATAAAGTAAAATAGATTAAAAAATCTTGCAGTGCATCTACAGAACATGTGTGTACTACCAACACAATAATAAGCTGGTATTTGATAAATCGTTATTAAATAGCGTAAAACAAAGTTAGTAACTATAGGTTCAATATTGCTAATTGAATATAAATATATTATATTAGGAATTATGTACATTGAAAAATTAATTATTATTGTTTTAGTCATCATAATTTGTATTAAATTCAAATACGAATTTACGAAACAATTGTAATTAACATTTAAACGTGACCTGGAGATTATTTTAAACGTGTTCTTTATAATATTACTTAATTTACCAATCTAAAAACAATAAACTGATTTGTTAGAATAGGTATACCTATATATTTGAATAAAAATCACGGGAATTAAAATCACATTATAGTTTACATCTGATGATATAATATATTTTGCGTATACTTAAGAGTTCAATATTTTAGTAAGGTTAATTAATAAAAGTTTATAAATTGAAGTACTTTCATATCGGATAATCCATGAAAGCTGTAGGTGCTTTCTATCAATCCAGCTCTTGATCATATTTCAATCTAGAGTGGTTTCTTCTAACCCTAAGACATTTCCCTCGAAATGCTTTTAGTTCCGACAGCATACCTGATATGTATATACTGTGTATTGTATATAGGTACCTAATCTAACAGTGTACTTTGAATGTTTATAGAAAGACATCATTTTTCAGCTCTTTTCCGTAATTCACCCACCAATGACACTATATACAGATATAAACGGCTGGCACTTAGTTAATACAAAGGACGTGAATACAATGGTAAAGACTACATATGCAGCGATATAATAAAAATAAAAACTAGCAGTAGAGGACTTTTTTTACACAAATAAATTATATTTATTTTTATTTGTAAATCATTTTGAACAAAACTTTTTTTGCATTACTTTTTTTTTTTTTAATTTGACAAGAAAACCTCTCCAAACTATAAAACATAGAACATATATTACAACATATTGCATTCTTCAATCATACTTTTAAAGAAATCCTCATAACAAACTCTTGCGATTGCTTCAGTTTGTGTTTTCTTTATTCTCAACAAATTTCTTTTGTAATAAAACAAAAGCCTATATATTTCACCTGTCACTTTTTGTCTGCTACCCGTGTTACATATATAGATGCTCACTACCTGTTTACAGTATTATACTTAAAGCAATATTTTTACATTAATTTTATCCTGCAGTAAACATGTATTAGAGAACATAATATTATAGTAATATAAAAGCAGTATAAATTATAAAATTACGAATAAAAACTTTTTTAAATTATCTTTTTATTATAATTATTAAAAGGCAGGTATTGATTAGAAAATTAATGGCAGGATGAAAAGAAGTATGCATGAAAGCAAATAATAAAAATTTCAAAATAGACGCATACATAAATTGCAATGCATATTATTAATATAGAATACATACATAGATACGAGCACAAACGTAAAGATAAGTAGGTAGGTAGGTGGTGGTACAAACAAAAAGAATTCACCTAACTCATTTGGGTAAAAGTTAATCTTTTTGCGATCCCTTAGTCCTAACACATAACAATAGAAACTTTGAAGGGAGATTTTGTTTGTTGTACGAGGATTAAGTTATAACTTAATCATAAAAACATATTCAAATGGGCAAAAACAGAGTATGGATTATAGTTAAGATACCGCGTGGAGTATCAAACGTAAAATGGTAAAAACAATCAAAAGAACGGCATTGGAAAATGTCAACGGTGTTTGTAATAAAATATGTTTTATTTCATTTGATCACTACACGTCTACACCTATACAGTAGTAGTAGGTAGTCTATAACCAATTAGTTAACGAGCCGGAAAGAATGGTTGTAGATTAGAGTTGTTTGAGATTGGAGCATAACAAAATATGGCTAGGGCTTACTCCGAACGAGAAAAATTAATAATTTTAATAAAAATATTTCCACTCAGTGGCAAATAAATAATATAATTTATATTTCTTTTTGCTAAAATTGTAGTTGATGCTTGATTGAATAAATATTTACAAAATCACAAAAACTTACCGTATAAGTTATCTTTTATGATATAATATATTACCATGGAATTTTAAAAACACGTGTTCGCAGATACAATGCGTGCTTATCATCAATTCCAAAAAGAAAAAATGCCTACAGTGTAATGGTATTTATAATATTTTTTTTTATAGTTATGCACAGATTTATATATTATGACTGACTGAAATAATTTCTGTCAACTATTATCGTCACGGACCGGATATCAAATGATTTAACAATATAGTGTCCATAACGTAAATGGAGAAGTTTGAAACATTATAGTAAATAACTAAAACGTTCATGTAGCAGCAGCGCAGTAACAGCACACCCATTGCTGGAATACGACCAAAAGGGCTTTATAGATATTAAAATAAAGGACGAATAATTAGTTCCTCTCCGTCCCTCTCTTTCTGAAAACTATTGGCTAGTATATACACCGAAATATATGTATATATTTTATACATGTAACGCGACACGGCAACTAGGAATACAATTTTACAATGATATCAAATGCACAATTCTAAGGGTTCCGAACTTTGACTAATGGATTAACGATAAATTATTTACAAAATCGTATTTTTGAATATTTAAATTTAAAAAGAGAAAAAATACACTCAATACTTCGAAATTAAACGATATACACTATATATTAAATAATTGAATTTAAAAGGATTTTGTTGAAATCAAAGTATTATTCATTAAATAAGCGTACAATAGGATATTATAATGTATAGATTATAGGTATATCGTATATACTATTATACTATATAATATATATATTTTTTTAAATTTTTTTTGTATTAGATTTAATTTCGAATCTGATAAATGAAACTTTTCTGATGATGCATTATCATTTACACAGTACATTTAACATGTACCTACATGTACCATTGTACTGTCTCGTTGTATAACATGGTCAACGTGGAGATATCGACAGAAAATCAATAAGTATAACAATATGTAGTTTTCAGGTAAAAATTAGTTTCGGAAATTCAGTGTATAACATTTCGTTGAATGTAAAAATAAATATGGCTTTGTAATAGTTGCCGAAGAACGAAAACATGAAAAATCGTTTTTTGACATCGCAATCTTTTGGGTCAAATATATCATACCATTTTTTTTAAGGGGTGATAGTCATCCTTCGTATACACTATACATATAATAAGGCACGACAGTGAAGCGTTTTGGGAATCGTTGATGCGCTCTGTATTATATTGTCGTACCCTTTCCTTTATATTTGGTGAAATGTTCAACCTAAGGGTATTAGAATGGAATGATGAAGGCAATGGAACGACCCTAAATAAGGAAGGTAAAGAAAAAAATAACCCCAAGGAACCTTGCAGAATACCAGTGCTCATATTTAATTGGTAGAAAATACTACAGCGGAGCCATCCTTAACTTGTACTTAGACCGTATCGTAATTAATTATTAATTTAGCTTGGATAAGTCGATCGCAATTATCGCTGCAGTAATTTTATATCCTTGCGAGCATATTCTATAATATATAAAGTAAAAACTAAAGAGTGGTTTTAAATTGGAAAAATAGGGTGAAGTAAAAATATATAATATATATATATACATTTATATAGATAGATTTAATACAAATTTTGTGTTAAAATCAACTATGATTATAGTGATAACACATCTCAATGAAACATTGAATGATCTTATATTTTTAAAGAATACGTGAACAATAATGTTTAAAACGAGACATAACTAATAAACATTTTTGAAATGTCAACATTTTTCCTTGAAACAAAATACATTTAAATATAAAATTTATGTAATACATATTCAATTATAATAATATATAAAATTGATAAATAACCTACATTTTATCAAATTCCAATAAATATTTGGATTAAATTATGTTAGTTATGATATAATTATGATAAACAGAATTTATTTATTAAGTAGGTACATATTATTTGGACATATCTATAGGGTTTATCATATTTTACGATGTAATAACCAAACTTATGTGAACATAAAGTGGCTTTGAAATGTTGGTATATATTATAATTACGGCAACAAAGAGAATTATATAAATAAACGTACTATAAAGCAAGACATTTAAGTTCGTATGCATAATAATTAGAAGATTGTTTTTGCTAATATTTCACTCGGCTTCTGACGTGGCTTTATCTTAATTTAAACATATTATATTAAGAAATGATGATACAATTAATATCTGAAAATTAGACCAACAAAATGTAGGTATGGCAGAAAATTAAATAATTTTAAGTATACATACTAATATTTTTTCGCAGAACAAATTATTCCAATTACTTTATTTTATGTTTTCATTTTAAATTATATACAAACAAATTTAGAGACTATATATACCACTGCAAGATAATAATTATAATAAAAATGAATTATATAGGTGTTCCTTCGTAAATAATTCGTTATTCTGCAGTAAGAGTATTGTTGAACTCTCTTTAGAAGTTAAAATATAATATTATAATCAAATTTTAAACTACTTTAATAAACGAGAAATGAGAGTAAATACGACATTTTATTTGATTAAAATGTTTAACTGGGTTTATGCCTATAAAAGAACGGTTTGTACAACTAAAAAAAAATCAATAATTTGAATTATTTATTGTATAATTATCATGTTTAACATTTAACCATTATTAGACATTTTTAATGAGACTTTCAAAAAACACAATACCGAACTACAAAAATTTAATCGGTATCATAAAAAGGAAAAAATAATTATAAATTTGAACAAAGACATTGGATATTAAATGCTAATACAGGTTCGACAGTTTAAATATTCGATGATTTGAATTATGTACTATGTACTTAAATATTAATTATTAATTGTGCGTAAAAAAAAAATAGGAGTAAATGAACTATTAATACCACCTAAGACTTATAATACAAGCGAAATGTGCACATTTCATTCTAGATACGTTCATATAATATATATATAGTTATGTTTAACACGAGACGAAACAATGTCGCCTCTAGATTACACAATCACAACTCCCAGCTGGATTTCGGTGCCATCCGAAATAATAGTGGTTGAGGGAGAAAGCAGCTTCTTTTTTTTTTTTTTTTTCATTTGGCATAGACGACAGAAACAATTTCGATAGAAGTCAGTTTTACAGTAATACGACCGGTGTGGCAACAGAAAAATCGATCGAAAAACAAAGAGGACCAAAACACGTGTACGAAATACAAAACATACATCAAAGGGTCAAAACGTTATACAACTAACACGCAGTATACTCTTTTACACCAATAATATATATATTATACATTATACGGTCATGATAAAATATAAATGTACCTATGTGTCATGTGTATATATATTATATATATATAATATTGTACAACCTATATAATATAGGCTTGTGTGTGTATTATTATGCGTTTACGTATACACAGGAATTGACGTCAATTGACCCAGTTGGGTAACACAAAACGCTCAAAATTCTCGGTAATTGTGTTAAACGCACTCCGTGCACGTTATTAATTCACCGATTTCTCATCTGTCCAAATATATACACAACCAAAAACCATAGGTCGTCGGCGTCGGGGCCACGCGGGTTAGGCACGAGTGGCGGTATTACCACCCCAGTTTTCACATTTCACATATTATTATATATATAATGAGTTGTACACGACGAGGACCGCGCGCGCGTGTGTGGTGTTTGTTATGCAAAACAACTATATGGGGGAAAAGCCAAATATAGTATATGTGTGTGTGTGTGTGTGTGTGTGTGGTGTAGCCTCCGACTGCACCGCGAATATATAGTATAGCGATGCGTATACAGCGAACGATGATTACGAATTATTTCGATGACAAATTTCTTTTCGGACTACCCCTATAAATAATACGCTACGGGGGGACTACTCAACGCCCAAACAGCCGCGGGTGTGCGCATGTCCACACACACCCGCGCGTGGACTATATAATATATTGGATATAATGTAATGGTAAACGATTATATCGTAGGAGGGCAAACAAATTACCGGACGCCAGATCGTTTGAAATTAAATATTACAATATGTACGGCAGAAAACAATTTACAGATCTTCGTATATGGTTAAGAATAGAGTCATCAGCCGATACGTGTCGGAAATCCGCGGCAAATCGAATTCAATTATATCTCTCTACACAATATTTTGAAGATAAAAACCTAGAACAAAAGGTTATATGATTTACAATGACAAAAATTCACGTTTTTATACCCAAGATGTATTCCTTATTCTTTTATTCAAACCGTCCATATAGATAAATCAATACTTCAGTTGTATATATTCGCGTTTAATGTCGTATCTCTCTTAATTTAATTTCGTTATTTACGTCACAAACTATTATGGTATAATGTTACGTTTAATGTCGAGTCAAATTCCATTGATATATATACAGTCGTCAACACTTCGAGCAAGTAAAACGTATTATATACAATATACATAATACATATATATAACCACTACAACAGATAGTGTGAAATACGTCAATTCGTTTATTCATCAGTTAAATTAAGTTAAAGATAACATTGATTCAAAATACAGCAGATTTAAATCAAAACACTTTAAACCATTATAATTATTTTTGTTATTAATAAATACTAATAAGTATAGGTAATATTATAATACTGTAAAAAGTAATAATACTGTATTAAATGTTTTTGTTTCGAGTTGAAATCTTATCACGCATATAATGCTATTTCGTTTAATATTATGATTTATGGGACCTACACACCTAACACACTAACGTCGAACGAAAATCAATATCAACGTATTCATTTTATAGTTAATACCTATTACTCACGTCTCACATAAATATTAACGTTCATATTATACGCGTGGTATAAATATTAAAATTTCAAACAAAAACGCATTTCAATACAAAACAGTTATAATCAAATAAGACGGTACTAATATAAATCAAAAGAGCAATAAATTCTAATTGAATTACAATTTGTGATCAATTATTTTTTATATAAGTACGTGTATATAAAAAAAATTAACTAGAAGATAATAGTTCACGAAGCAAAAATTAATAATACTTATTATTACAATATGTTCTATTAAACGCGCGTGAAATATTTAAACCAGACTACGGAAAACACATTTAAAATTATTGGACTAGGTAGTGAACTAAATTAAAAATATTAAAAAGTTTAACATAATATACATTAAAAACTTATGCATACATGAATGTACAGAACTAAGGCGATTCACTAAATATGCTATTTTTTTATGGGGAAAGCGGAAATAGGGTTTCTATTATCCTAACATAAAAAAACTACACACGCTTATAATAAATTACCATGTGCATATACATACGAGTGTATCGTTAAAAATTTAATTAATAATAACTATTTTAAATTGTATTAAATGCTTTTTTAAAAAGTAAACATATAAACATAAACGTGTTTGTAACTAAGGGGGTAATTAAAACAAAAATAAATATATTCTTTATATCTAGTACCTACTACTTTAAATGATCAATTTTAATAAATGGAAAGTTTTATAACTATCCAACAAATATCTACGTATGCATATTATGTTAGTTGTCAAAATCAGAAATACAAATAAAGTCAATGAAAAACTTAAAAAAAAAACCTTCTCAAAAGATATTACTAATTTAAATTTATATGTAAAATAATACGTGTAAAAATAAGTTTGAAAAAATATATAAAAATTTCATATTTTAGTTTCCAAAGTCAATTTTCCAAGTTTTAATTGAGTATAATAAAGTGTACTAGTTTGTGTTTATATTTAATTTTGCGTCTAAGATAAAGGCCACGAAATTAAATATTCATTCGTGCACACAGTATTTGAGGGTTAAGACTTAAGAGTAATAAACGTGTGTTAACTTTAAAATGAGCATACTGTTTCGAAAATTACTCTCGATATGGAAATGTTTACAGTACTGTAAATCATTATAGCTGAAAACGAAATAAGCAATTGATTTTTATGCCCGCCATGAGCAAGTGGTTATAATGGGTCTGAAATGATTTAGTGATAACAAAATTGACTGGAATGTTCAACTTTTTACAAACAACTGTATAACAATGATAAATCGAGCATACTTTTGAAATATATTCATAAACGTTGAGTTGGCGAGTACGCCTCAGTATTTTTCGACTTATATACCAGATACCTATATATATATTATTCCTATTGTTTTGGTAAAAAATACAATATTAAATTAAACGAAACTCGAAAGCGTCGTGTTTAAAGGTAGGTAGATAAATGTAGATTTTCCCAACTATTGTACGACATGATATTAATATAACAGCACTACGTTCATTCTTGAAACGTAAGCGGTAGGTGTACTGTTCAAAACAGTAGGCACTACAATAATGATAAAGCAATGCCGAATGTACTGAGAGTCTGAGAACAATGAACTTAGTCGAACTGTAATTTCAGGGAGATTCACGACAATAGGTACATCGAGTACAGAATTTAGATTCACAGAAACTGATATTACAATCATTAATTTCTGATAAACAAACCATAATTATAAATGGATAAAAATTAAGCGCCAGAATAATAAACTATATAATATAGTACCCACGCTATAATTTAAACCATCGGTTAAATCCGGAAGATTAACGATTTTCTCATGCACTCATTTAGTATTTATTTTAAGTAGATTTTCTTAAACCTAAACCACAGCAAGGGTTTAATCTCGTGGTTTTGATTTAATAAATGAATAATTCATAATATATGGCGACCCGGTTGCGGCAATTTCATCCGATCCACCGACGATTGATTTTATATATACACAATATATCGTTATGTATAGCGTGTATATACCTATCCATTATTATAAATAAACAAATAAATTAATTGGGCGTCCATACAATTTAAATTAAATTAATTCTTGAGATGCTTGTGATTACAGTTAGGTAGGTACTCTAAGTGAAATACAATTTTTTTTATAAACTTCAACAACTAATAGTTGTAGTTATTTCCATTTAACTTCGATAACGTTATATAGTATATTTACTTAGGCTTAAGTCTGTTTAGAGGATTATAAGATGGTCGATATTAAACTTTGAGAGCAATACTACGAATCTAAATATAATAATAAAATACTTAATGATGCATTAATGCTATGTATTGAATATACGCAAAAACCTTGAATGATATTCAGATCACGTAAATCTGAAATAGGGCAATTTTATTTTTATTTTTTCGTCGACGGTGTAATTACATTTAAATAGTCCAAACGAGAAAGATTTTATTTTCTTGGCACGTTTAAAAAACCTTTTATCCATTTGATAAAAAAAAATAATAATAAAAATAATAGTAATAGTAATAATAATAAAAAATAATAAATAAAAACACACCATAACATCAGACATGGAAGAATTCATCACGAGTACGATTCATAAAAATAAAAGTGCGAAACTAAAAACAACTGCATTATAGTCAAGAGAAATTTAAATAATTAAAACAACAACCATATAACATGTTGATTAATTAACTATGTCAGATTGTCAACACAAGTTTTGGTAAAATATTTAAAATTCTAAACACATATCGTATTTGAAAACAAATACGAGTTGTTAAAAAATGAAGTAAATACGACAAATAATAGAAAAAAAGTTTTTAAATTTTTCATCCAATGTCGAAACGTTATTTCCTTAATACATTTTTTCCCATTTATTTGCTGTATTGTTTCCTACATTCCACTACATGGTACTATACATATATACTACAAGTAATACACTTCAATTAATTTATTTTGACTTCATTTAGAGGTTCTTTTTCATTTTTATTTATTATATTATGTTATAACTTTTGTTTAGTTTGAAATCGATATATATTTTCCACTCCGACCATCAGTTTTCAATTACACCTCCCTTTTACTGTGTTTTCTTTTATATCCCTTAGGCCGTTACGGTCCAATTCATCATAGCAGTGCGCTATTTCACGATTTATAAGAACTGCAGACTGCAGTATATATAATATTATAAACAAGAAAGTTTTAGTTTTTATCGTAAGACGGCACTCCAGATATGCAAAACTAATACACGAACGACATGGGTTGGAATACGATAAAAAAAATCAATTTTGTTCACCGTGTAAAAAAAAAGAAAAAAAAGTTGATCAAGCAACCGCTATCCAGCAACGAGAGGGATTTTATTCCGTACGAAATGCAGCCCAAGAAGTTTCCTGTATAGGATATACAAATTTAGTTTAAAAAAGTTTCGTCACCCCGTTGTTCACCCCCTCGGTCAAAGAAAAGTTTCTCGTGACATCCATATCATTTTTAGCTCATTTTGAGCAAAATCTAAATCATTATTGTTGCATAGATAGTGATTAAAAGGCTACGACGAGATTTTTTTATGCGAACGCGTCGTTTAATGCGGTGCTGCAGTGTATACAATATACATATAACAGACTACGTCTTCGTACACACGGAGGCCTTTTCCCATTATAATTATTATTTTTTATTTTTGCAAAAATACCAACAGTGATTTACTCCAAACTTTACTCACTATCAGCAGTAGCCAAGATAAAAATGTTATCACCCGTTACCGAACGAATATTAGTAGGTACATATTATTAATGAATTATAGTAATATTTATATATACTGACATTATAGGTAATACATCATGGTCTCGTTGAAATAGTATGCCCCGCGGATGGTAATAATATATTATATTTTCAGCGAAACAGGACCGGTGGTGGGAACCGTTTTAATTGATATTGATTAGCGTGAAAAACGACGACCGATATTATAATAATGCGCAATGTCATCGTGTACCGATGGCGGTAGGATATACGCATCGTATATATATTATAATATAGTAGGAATACCCCTGCGGTGGTATAGTTTATAATAATATCGGAAATATATTCGGCACAGGATCGAAGGACGTAAACCGAGCACGTATATATTATTATTGTTACGCTGGGGAGGACTTGGCACCCGTTGAATTTTTTTCTCAAATGTATTTATTACACTCGCCAGAGTAACAAGACGCGTAAAGTATAGCGCGACACAATATTATATACTGATATTGTTTTAGACCCCTTTCCTCTCTCACTCATTCGCACCCATACTATCTCTCTCTCCCGAAATATTTATTCGTGTTACGTGCCTGGAAATCGGAATATAGATACCGCCGCCGGTAAAGCGGGAATAGCGATAACGATAACGATAATATTATTTACATTAGACGTGGAGGAGTAATCGCGTCGATGATGGGACCGTGTAAACCAGCAACGTGGTCCGACTGTATTTACCTGGCGTGGGTCGGCGGTTAACACGAAAATAAAACGTAGGCGTTTGCCGGACGACGAAGTGAGAAAAATAAAAGTACCCATAACATTATATGGACGTACGTAATATTATGGTCAAACATAATAATGATAATAATATAACAATTAATATTAATTTGTTGGGAGAAGAAATTCTAGTTCTGGCGTTTGCATTTTTGTTCTGCAATCGTAAAAAAAAGCCAGCTAGAAACAATTTTGTTTCGTTTTACGGCACAGCCAAATCTGTGATTTTATATTGCATATTTTAGCATATTTGAGTTTATTTTCTGTATTTTGAAGCGTATATCTTTTTTTGTATCTACACGGCAATATTAATTGAATAACGTTTATCAATAACGGCGTTCTTTATACCATTTGATTGTTTGAAATCCCCCATGCACTGTTACAATGGCTGCAGGTCGATCGAGTTGTTATAATTTTATTTATTAATTGAGTAGCTAAATAAAAAATAAGCGCAATATTTTTACGGCATATTTTAGGGTTTTGAGTGCAAATAATTGATATATGCATATTTTTTGGTTATATTACAATATTTCAGTATTTTCGTGAGATTTTTACATGATACGGAGTCACACACACGATGAGTTACGAGCAGTAATACTATATACCCAAATAATGAATTTGTTACGATATTTAATCGCCATAATGTTCGGAGACCGCACGGGCGGTATATTTTAAGGTATTAGGTGTTAGGTCGTAATATACTGCCAGTAAGTAGTGGACAACCAAAATATTTGGCACAACACGCTGGTATTATCAAATAGGCAATATTTTATAATTTATAATACTGACGTGGTAGGATCGGTGATGGTAGGGGGCGGCGTTAAATCCCCCGGCGTTTCTTTGGTACAGCGAAGGCGGCAGGGGCGGCACGACGGTGTCCCAATAAGGGTGCCGGTGTACCGCGTTCGGCGGCGGCGTGGTCGTTCGGTGCCGGACCGACGGCGGCGGCGGTTCGAAGTTGTGACTATAGCTGTGCTGGTAACGCTGCTGATGGTGAAGGTGGTGCGGTTGTTGTTGGTGTTGTTGTTGTTGGCCGTGATGCAGGTGGTATTGGTGATGGTGCTGCAGGTGGTGGTTGTTGTGCGGATGATGATCGTCGCTATTGTTGTAGTAAGACAGAGCAGCGGCGGACCCGCTGCCGGTCGCCATGACGTCCACCGCGGACGCCGACAGCGGCGGTGGCACACGGCTGTATGGACTGTGCACCGGGCACAGTGGACGCGGCCAGTGTTGGGGCGGCGTGCGTTGCCGTGTAGCGGTGGCGGTGGCAGCGGCGGCGGCAGCGACGGCCGTGGTCGCGGCGGCGGCGCGCCACGGCTCGTCGTCGATGTACTCGTCGAACTCCACGGTGGCGGCGCGCGCTCGACTGACGACGACGACTGCTACTACCGCCGCCGCCGCCACCGCCGCCTGCTGATGCTGATGCTGCCGCCGCTCACTCTCTCGTCGACCGGCCCGCTACCGTCGCAGCCGCAGCCGCCGACGCACACGCGCGCGCGGCGCAAACGCATCGGAAAAGTGTTGTTTTTTTCCACCGATCCGGCCCGGTCCACGAATCGTCCGCCACACGTCACCTCCGCCCAACCAATCTTCTTCTTCGTCTCTTCTTCTTCTACTTCTTCTTCTTCGACAGCCCGCCGCACGTCCACCGCCGCCGGATCATATATTATTCGACGAGAAAGAGTCAAGGTTATATTATTATATTATAATATAATATTTAATAAACATCTTGGCGACGACGAGTTGAATGATATTGACGGTCTCGAATGGAGTAAATAATAATAATATACGAAATTGGAAATTCGCATAAATATTATAAAGAAAAGTGTGCGGTACATAGTAATAATACACACCGTATAATCACTTGTTTTCGAAACGACCACGCGACGGGGCGGTCGAGGACAATAGAAAAAAAGCTCTCCCGAAACCGTTTAGTAATAATAATAATTATAACACACCCCGTCGCCAACGAGCGTTTACATACAGAGTGATTCGCTAAGAACACTCACCCTCATTTTATTTAAATTCTGATTTTTTGGATTTTTTAAATTGGTAGGTATATATATAGGCTGTAAGGACTAAGGACCATATTTTAATTTATTTTAATTTTTATAACATCTATAAGGCGAGTGTCCCATGGCGATACAAACTCCTTTTATGACAATGAAACCATGTAACCTAACTATTGTATACGGTAAATTATTAAGCAGATGATTTTTTTGAAAATGTTAATGCATCTAAAAATAGATTGAAACGAGGGGTTACTGAGTTAATAAAATGTATAATATTATATAGTATAAACTAAAGATAATAATCCGTAAAAACGGTTTTACAAAAATATTAAACAAAATAATATGTTATATTAAATATTGTATTTATTATACCTAGGTACTAGGAAAAATTCTATAAATTATAAAATATGATGGATTAATATTAATTGCTAACATTTTTCGAACCCATTATCATGAACCTATTATGTTTAGAGAAAAACACTAAATAAACCTAAAACTACTCTTTCGAATTTCGATATAGAAACATCAATAATTTCAAAAAAATACCATTAACCATTTTCAGGAAAGGATGATTCTCATTTTATAAAAGGTTATACTTAAATGGTATAATAAAGTGTTTGAAAATATTGTCATAAAGCATATACTTGAAAATCCTAAAAATCAGAATTAGAATAAATGTATTATTAAAAGGAAAATGTGGGGGGGTGGCATGGTTGGTGAATAACCCTGTATACGTGTGGCGTTGTGTGACTCTGAGACACGCACGCCACGTCGTCACGTTCACGACGTCGCGCGGGTGGGTTTTGCCGCAGTACTACGCGATTACCGCCATCGCCGTCATCCGATTAAAACTTATTATTATTATTACTATTATTATGATACTTGGATATTGACTGCGGCGTTTTCCGACGAAATAGTCTTTAATAACGAGCATAAAGATTTTATGCGAAATTTAACATCGGAAAATGGTATATAGTAATATTGTATGTTAATATTAATAAAATGGCTATATGATATTTTTTTTTTGATGATACGAAACAAAACTATACAGATCGAATACACCGATATTTATTATAATAGTATCACATCGGCGTTGTACTGTATTATAAATAACAGTTTGGAATTTAATAGTATAATATTATACCTATAATAGCTGGATTTTTAATCAATATTGTATACAATTTAATCGATAGAATTGGTAATTATTATAATTAATATCAATATAATATACAACTTATACTACATTTTTACATTGACAATTGACAATTTTATAAAATAGTTCTAAATATTTTACTATATAAATGTATATGATACCTTTCTGCGGTATCTCCCGACTTTGTCAGACCTATTGCCTAATTTAACAGTGAGATTGTGAGTGTTTAAAATTGTATTAAATTTGAATTTAATTAGTATTATTGACAGTTATAATAGATTTATTGGATTAAACTGTTATTACCATTGATAGAATACCTACACTGTTAAACACTGTCTTCACACTTGTGAAAAAAGTTAATGAACCCGATAGAATAAAAATAATATATACCTACGGATAAATTACTTAAGGAATGTTCATTATCTCATAAAAAGTAATTCAAATGGTAAGTACTTACACAGCTGCTGAGGAAATTCATCAATATATTATAGACAGTTAAGTATATTACCTATCCATTTAATAAGTGGAAACTCTATAGAAGATATCTTTAAAAATCACTTCGGCTAAATTATTCTTAACTGAAGCAGCCCTCGACCCTTACACATCACACGTGCCAAGTGTTCCCATGTAATTTACAAAGAAGGAGAAAATAGCGGCACTTAACGCCGAAAATGCACCATTAACACGGGACAGCCCGTGGTTGGAATTTCAAAAGTAATGGGTCGCACGTGCGTTGCCGGTAGTAATCCCAAAAGAAAATCACAACTAGCTTTTTAAAAAAAATAACAAATATGAAATATATACAGAATTTTTTCAGTTAAGGTTTGAGAATCTTATGAATTTAACTATTATAATCTACATGATAAATTGTATCAATATTTAATAAATAGTTGAGCCGGGTACTTAAATATATTATATTCATAGAAAATCTGAAAATATCTTAATTAATATCTATAAACAACACGTTCTTCAATGAGTAATTTATGTTTAAACAAAACCTGAGGAAGTCACACTACAGTATAGTAGAATATATTTTTTACTTAGTAAGTTATTCAAGTGTACCTCGTAATTGAGTAAGTCACTGTAATAGATATGTTAAATTTGAATTCAACGATAAATCATTGCATACGAACAACGATTCCGGGCGGAAACGGCGTGTCAGCTAGCAGCCCGTATATTTCTAAGGATATTTTATTATTTGTTTGTATTACTTTTAGTATCTTATTTTTCTATTAGTAATACAACATCACATAATATAGTATTATAATATTATATTATATTAGGTATCATATAATAATATTATTGTAATTTACTTATAACGTATAAGTTATAAGTAAATGCCGACATACAGTAGAACAACAGTATAAATATGTTTACATATGTTTAAATATGTTTATGTAAATACGTACCAAAGTGAATACAAAAATGCAAAACAAATATTAGTCTAAATATTTTGAAAATATCACTATTTAAAAAAAATAATAATATATACGTAATGGCGAAAAGTTTGAAGTCCCTACGATTAATATTTTTTTTTTTTTTGAACCATCAATAGTTTTTCAAACTTTTATAATTTTATCGAATTTCGTTTATTTTTGATATTATTCAATTGCTGTAACAAGAACAACTTTTCGTTTTTCCGTATTTTTCTTTTATTTTCCCCGATTACTTTGAAAAGTACAGAGACTTTGACCAACTAGATCTATTTTTCTAACACAGACCACCTTCAAAGTTGAAGACTGAAGATTTTCACTTAAGGTTACGTTAGACAAAAAAAACACACATCATTGTAAAACAAAAACATTACCTAATCGATCCGCTCAGAACTTTAAAATGTATATTTACGATTTTTATTTACTAGCATTAATATTATCATCGATAGCTATAGTTTAATATTTGATTGTATACATGCATATTATTTTTAATATACTCTCACATTCTATTTCAGTTATATTTTATATAAGTAACCAAATTATAAAAAAACAGAGAGAGACAGGTAGTGGACTATTACAATACATTTTATTACAATGAAAAGTGATTCAAATTTAAGAAAAAAAACTATTTTGAGCAAAACTGTTTAATATTTAGTTAAGTATTCGATAGATTATTTTTAAAAAATGTTAACTTATATAAATGATTAATGGTTAAAAATTCATTGAATTATATAGAATTGTTTAATAGTATAGAACAATGAGATAATATGTCAAGTATTACCTAAAGCTACAAATTCAATAAAATTATCTCATATACTTGATTCAAAATTCACCCAATTGATTTTAATTGCCAATATTATGTATAGTAATATATACTACGGTTAGAATTACACACTATATACATAGGATTTTTCGTAATGCTAATTATATTGTTCTATAGCTTATAGCTCAGCTTTTTGACTACCTTTTCTCTTATGCACCTATACTTTTGTTTTAC
This sequence comes from Metopolophium dirhodum, assembly GCF_019925205.1. Classification (NCBI taxonomy): domain Eukaryota; kingdom Metazoa; phylum Arthropoda; class Insecta; order Hemiptera; family Aphididae; genus Metopolophium; species Metopolophium dirhodum. The sequence continues at coordinate 13,130,385 of NC_083568.1, forward strand.
TTTTAATTATTTTCTAATTTAACTTTCTCACAGTAATACAGTAGTATATCATTATTTTTTTTTTTTTATGTAAATTCGTTAATTGCCATTTTGCATAATATATACTTTATATTTAGGCTAAAATTGATTTCATGTTTATATTATAATGCTTGAATAAAGTATCTACGAATATTATCAATTAACAATAAGATAATACAAGCAGCCTGTACCAGGTTGTACCTGCATAATATGTTATCACCTTGTTATCATTGTGAAATTCGTAGCTTTACTTAGAATCTAATATTAAAAAGTATTAGCCACTATGTCTATAAGATAATTTTAGCAACAATTATAAACAACAAAAAGAAAATATAAATTTAAATTTAAACATCAAACTATGTAAATATATATATTAAGAATTCAACAAATCGATATCACATATTTTTGGAATACATGCATAGTGCATATACCTATATAATAAGTTAGGTTATAATAGGTTATATATATATTTTAACAAGATGGGTTAGGAACGAAGAGTTTGTAAAACAGGAGAATGTAAAAATCCCATTAAAACGTCAACATTTCTTTAACGAATGTACAAGAAACTTTCTTCATAAATTTTCTAAAAAAAAAATAATATAAAACGAAATGCCTGTAATTGAAGAGAAGAAAAAAAATCACCTACCACTTCTGTGACATTTAATCATAATGAAATTCTATACACCCTCCTTCATTTGAAAATAAAAAGGAGTAGTGGGTAACCACAGTTTATTTAACTAAATGTCGACAATAAGGGACTTTAGAAATATATTTTCTAGAACTTTTAAGTAAAAGGCGCGTTAACCTAGTGACCTGAAAACGTCTAATAAGAGAATTAAACTCGATTAAAACAAATGCATATAGTTCGGCATGTGCGGTAGTGTGGGTAATCAGTTAATTAATTTTCGCAAGTGTTAAAAGCACATTTAATGGATGATAATATCACTACGGTCAAATCATTCAACACTACAACAGTAAGTTATGTTTAAAAGATACCTTAATACTTCAACTGTACTCACGTAAGTTTAGAAAACGTCGATAGCAACAATTTTAAATGAAAGTTCATTTAATTTTGATTAATAAAATGTATTAATTTAAATAACTTAGTAAATATCAGGAATTTAGAATTTTTAAATATTTTACATATTACCTAATCATAACTCACTTAAAAATTTAAATATCACTAAAACCCAAAATTTAAACACTAAAAATGTTACCTAGTTAATAAGTTTGATTATAGATCAATTCACTCTAATATTAAAACTAACGAAGTAATATAAACGTGAACTAAATTTTGGTATGCCGCGCACGACTTGTAAAACTGAGACAAAATATGCGAGTGTAGCAATCATCTTATGGCCAATAAAGTAATAATTGACTAAACACTAATTATTAATTAGGTACCTATACGGAATTTTAAAAAAGATACTAAAACTGCGATTAAGTGAAAATCGTTTATTATTAAATTTACTGTTACAAATATAGGATAACATATTTTTTTTAAATTTATTTTACAGAAATAATTTTATAATAAAGTCAATTTTGTAAAATATCAAATATTAGGTACTCTTATAACAATATGTATATATTGTATATAAAAATACATAAAATGAACACATTAATAATTATTTATATACCACATTTTAAGAAATTAAGTATCTACATTTTACAAGGATTTACAAAAAAATAATACCTAGAACAGAAATATCCATCATTTTCGAAAATAAGTAACGCCTTAACGAACAAAATAAATCAGTACATAAACTATCAAAACAATTTTTCATATTTTTATTATTTAGAAAAAAGTACAGTTTAATATCCATGCAATTATAATAACTTCAACTATAAAATTCATAAATTAAAATTGTACATTGTTCGATTCAGTAAAAATTATTATTATTACTTTAGCAGTTTAATTAAAAATGTATATGTCAAGAGTGCCACGAAATAAATACATTGTAATTAACTGTATAAGGAACAACTTGAACTTATGTACAGACAAATTAAAATTATTTTTAGTATAAGAAATCTAATAATGTTAACTAATTTCTAGATTAATATTTATTAAATTAGTGGATAATATAATTTATGTGATAAGTATAACAGATGAAAACAAAAAATAAGTTATAAATATAATTTCTTCAACAAGTAAATGCGATTTTCATAACGCTTATTATATTATATTTGAAATCAGCAACTACTCAAGGAGCTCTAGAGACATCGTGGAGCTTTTTTTATTTTTTAACGACAAAGACCATCATTAAACCTTTATTGTGTTAAAAGCATCAATATATATAAACGGGCAAATAAACCTATATATTTTTTTTTACCCTTTTATCGAAGCCAATTGATACGTTGCACGTATTAATTATCAACCCTCCAGAGAAAGTGAATTCTAAAGTTACTGAAACAACATTTTGGCAGATCGCCGAAATCCTTTAAATTGGTAGTTTTTTTTTTAGGTTAGGCTTATTATAAAAGTATTTTGTTAAAAGTTATAAATTTATATTACATTTATAATATAAATAATATTTATATTACTTTAATACGCATATTATACTTACATCATTGTAAAAACTTCAAAAATTCACTACCTACAAATATTTCACTTTAAAACAATATTTTTAATATTAAATAGAAAATATTCTACAGTTGACTAAACAAAGTAGGTAACTACTTAAAGGTTCCCTTATAAGTAATCAATCAAAAAATTAACGTACAGGTACGACTATTAAAATATTATGAAAAACACTGAGTTATTTATATATTTAAACTATTATGGTTACATTTCTACAATATATAACTAATGAAAGCAATACCAAGTATGTGATATGAACAAAAATAAAACCAACCCCATAAATAAACAGGAATTTATTTATCTTATCGCATAAGGACAACGTAGAACGTGTTTTAATAATTATTATTATATGCAAAAGCCAAAAAACGGAAGTCTGGACAAAAGGTCACGCCATCGCTACCTAAAGTCTGATAAATCTTACTCAACACGTACCAAGGTTTTGCACTACTATACAAATCCCTAAAAATATTAAAAATCTTTTCTACTCTGTAGTCTTTCTTTCAAAAATTATTAATTCATCGAACAAATAAATTAAACTTCAGTCGTTATTACTTATAAAACTAAAATGATTTGATTTACTAATTATGTTTTTTTTTATAACCAATTTTCACTACAATAAAATTGATAGAAAAAAAATATTTGAATCATTACAATAATATGTTAACCTAAAACACAACTTAAAAACACTTCATGGGGTAAGAAAAAATGTGAGTTATCGAGGTTGTCGAATTATTAAGGTTCGATGTATCGAGACTCGACTGTATATTAATATTAATACAGGCATAATTGACAATTTCTTATTAACAATAAATTTAACTTTTAATATAAATATCACAGATCACTTCTACTTATATATCATCGAAAATATTTTAAGAGGAAAGTTATTTACTAAATTTATATATACACTTTACCCTGCAATGTTAAAATAATTTTCAATTATATGCCAGTATAAGCTTCCAGTTTTTTTTTTTAATTATTTATCAGTTATCACGATCAACACACGTTTAAACGTCTCTAGACTGCAAACTATTTGACAGGATCAGATTAGTCTATCCGAAAATTGACACCCTTGTCACCCCCGGACTTAATCGAAAAACCTCATAATGTATTTGAAACACCAAATGGACACTTCTTAATACAATGTAAAAAACCAATCATTCATGTCATGCTGAGAACGTCGTTATACAAAAGATATTTTTGGTTAAAATATGATTTAAATTGTTTATTTTTTAATTATTAATCAGGAATTATAATTATTATCAGGAAGAAAAAGTTATGAGGCATCATGTATTCAAATTTCAAATCTTATAGATATAAAAAGAAAATTTTTAAGTTTTTCTAACTCAAAATAATTTGCAAATGTTTGTGATTTTTACAAATTTTGTCAAAATTCGAACTTCAGACGCTCATAAATAAAACTTAAGAGGAACCTTGTTTTACATTTTCAAGTTTTTTGACCGAACAAAATATTGTTTTATCGATATTAATTTTAAAAAAACCAATAGTAATCAAAAATTACATAATACCAATAAATAGCTCAATACAAGTCAAAATATTTTGAAAATGTTAATATAAATTTTCAGTGAAAATGTTATGTATCTACATTAATTTTTTTTAAAGTTACACCAAAAACAAAAAAATTGTCCATAATTTTTTTTTGTTTTTCTATGGATAACTTTAAACTAGCTATAACTAATTTGAAATTTTAACCTTCCGAATGCACCAACTAGATTCACATTTCCATCGGAAAAGATATTGAAGTTGAAAATCAAAACATTATTTTAACTTATTAACGTGTAGGTACCTTACCTATACAAATAAACAAAAACTAAAAAAATTAATACTTAAATGAAAAAAAAATTTTAAAACACATCATTGTAAAAATCAATATATTCATCACTCCGCTGAGAATCTAAAAAAAGTAATAAATGTTATAAACTATTAACAAATGTTTTACCATGCAGGATACTTATGATATTGAACACTTTGATCCTACACTTAGGTTTAACATTAAAATCAATATATAGTTGCTATAACCATCATAGCAACCAATTTTGTAACTATTTTGTATGCCACAGAAAATTGGTTTATTGGAGGTTTTGTTTGATATATTTTAATTTTAAAGAGAGTATGTAAAGGATCAAAATTTAAAAATGCTCATAACTCGCTTCAATATAAAAATATTGTGAAAACACTTGTAACAAATCACAGAAAATGTTGTCAACGTTAGTTTAACAACAGGTAAATCACTCTAATATAAAAACTAACGAAGCTAAACGAGGACTACATTTGCTATGTTACGTATTTACTAGACCGGAGACACATGCGGGTTAAATCTTAATAGGTACCTAAATAGTAAATTATTTAAATTTGGGTTAGGTAAATATTTATAAATATATTAGTTAGAAAATTAGTTAAAATCATACATAGTTAATTTAATTATGTAAAACATTTTAGAGTTTATTTTAATAGATAGTAATATAAATTTATACTCAGATAATAAGTATACAAATATATTATTTAGTATACATAATATATAATATTACATAATATTGTTATACGTCCATTCCAATCAAGACATCTTATTATACCAAAAACAAATATTTTAGTTCTCATTTTATTTATTGTTAACGAAAAATACTCATAAGCTTATAATACGTCGGAAAATGTAAAGTATCAATTCGAGAAGGTTGAGAATCATAATCCAATGAAATACATCATAAAAAGTATCTATCTCATTCACTCGCTGTTTTCAAGTATCATTATAACCAACTTTCGTTAAGTAGATATAGATAAACAAAATACAAATTAAATAAACTTCCATCAAGCATAAAATATTTTAAAAATATAAAAATAAAAAAACAGATTAAACTTAGGTATTCAGTATAATATTGTATGTTATCAAAAATAAGAAATATAATATTGTTACATATTAGATTTCTTTTTATATTGTAATATGAAGTCATAGTAACCTAATAATAATTGTATATAGTATTGTACTTGTAAACTACGCTATGCGAGCATGGATTAAAATGAAATGTATTTATAATGGTTTAAATGTTTAAAATGGTTTGTCAATGATTTTTTTTTTATCTAATTGATGTATTTGTTGATGAATATTTAACACGGTTTTTTAACAACCTTTTATTGATTGCCTTAATAGAGGAGTTTAGAGCACAATGAAAAAGTATAAACATTTCATTTTGGCGCCTTCAAGAGAGACAAACTAAAACATCGATTTACCACACAAAAAAAGGATCAGAACTTTTACATATATATCCATATTATTTGGGCTTTTTGTCAACCTTATTTCTTTTCTACCAATGTCACTATAAATTTCACTGTTACATATAGAACAGATGTGGGTCGTTTTGTATTCTCCTTTAAATAATTTTACATGCCCTATTGTGTTGCATTTGAGGTACATATTTTTTTTTACTTACATAGGTAAACATTTAAATAAATATTAGTGTCATTTCTAAATTGTAATACAGAATTAAATTTAAATATTGTATACAACATAGGATTATTATTATTTTAGAATTAATGATTTTTTTGCTACAAAAATCAGAAACAATAAAAGCTCCATTAAATTTTAATCAACATTCAACCTATATTTTTTTTAAATAACGATTAATTATTTCTTTCTATTCGGCAATGGCATTTATTTACGGTAAATAAGTAAATCATTCCAAAATAATGTGATAATTATTGACTGAAACGGTAAATAATACGTACAAACTCTATATAGTAAACATTTTACGAATTTTACAACTATAAATCACATTTAATTTTTCCCAACCTATTCAAAGGGGTCTATTGCCATGGTGGTTGTGTTGAGTCCGCCTCGAAAATATTTATCAGATGGGTATCGATCCGAATTTACCGCATAAAAGAGAGGTTTTTAGGCCAGTTTTCCGTAGGTAGTAAAACACTATTCCCAACATCTGTTACATTCCCGATTGTACACGCATATTGTTTTACATTATAATATAAAGAAAATAGTATTCTTACTTCATGCTTAAGAATATAATTAAACGATTTCTTTTTATTTCTAATAGAAAGTAGGTCCTCACTAAGATTGTTATTTATTATTTTTTTAATTTTCAAAACAAGATATTTTAAAATGTTTAAATGTTTAAAAGTTAATTAAAGTTAAACTAGTAAACTATATTATAAACAAATATTATGTAAAAATTATACATGTATATGTGAATACATTACATTTTTCAAATATAATTGAGTTATAATGTTATAAATGTATTATAATGTAATGTTATAGAGTTATTAGTTCTAAATATATTTACAAAACCAATAATCTGTACCTATACGATAAGTCTAAGCGATTAATTAAATAAATATCGACATTAGATATGAACGGGATACAATGAATTTACCTATTATTTAAAATGATAAATTTTTTTATACTTAATGACTAGGTATTATAATGAAAATAATGAATGTTATATAACGGGAACAATTCCACAATCTTAACTATGGAAACGAATGACTTATTTTGACTATATATCTAGATTTTTAATTACTTAACGTAAAATAATGACAAAGATATAAAAATCTAAAATTGGTAATAGATTTTATATTCAGTAAATAATTTTTGAAACGAAACTATACCAATAATTATTATATTATTTGTAATCAGTTTAATAAACGTTTATATAGGTAAGTTCCTAAAGTACTTATATACTTTTTAACATAAAGACATCGTGTACAAATTGTGATATCTCAAGGTGATACGGAAACTTGGCAATGCAACCATTGTGTGGAAATCAATATATATTGTTCCGATTTTGGTCAAGCGTTAAATTGTCAACCCCCTCTAAACATAAAAATCAATTTGTTGAAAATAATAAAATATTCTTCTTTAAATGGTGAAAGCCAATAATTCTCTAAGAATAATTTCATAAATTATTTATTTGTTTTCCTATCTAATATTAGTTCATAAAAAACCGGATATATTTATCTGCTATTTCTTTCAAATCCATACAAATTGTAATCATAATTGAGTTTTTATTTTTGCAAATTAACCAGCTATACTATAGGTATTTAAAAATTATAGTTTTTACTAAACTATTTTTTTCTGTTTTCAAATTGATACATTATTCTTTATTCATGATCGTCATCAATAGCTAATAAATTATACTCTTAGATTTGTAACGACAAAAATCATAGCACCAAAATTTTGGTTAAGAATATTCATTGAAATACCTATATTCTTAACCAAAATATTATTTTATATATACAATTTTAAATAAAAAAGGTGGATAAGTGAATACACCCAAACACACATCATTGTAAGATCAATACATTCATCGCTTCGCTCAGAATCTAAAACTATTCTACACAAAAATATTAATTAAAATATGATATTATTAAACATTTAAAAAATAAATTTTATAAATGAAAAACTTATTTTTATATATGATTTATAAATAAAAATAACCAATACAATATTTGATAAATAAATACTCAAAATGTATTCATATAATATTATTATCTATAATATGGTTTAACCATCCTAATAGAAGAAAAAAGTCTTACTAGGGGTACTACTATGAAAATTGTTCCAAGATTATTTTAATTTAATATAATTTAGGCCAATATTTTACTTTGATAATTCATTTATAAGATAATTATATTAATTTAAAACCCTTGAATATATACATATTGATTTTAACACATCATGTGTTAGGTAATTAAATATCTGTCATAAGAAAAGTTGAGTACGAGATGAACTTCGTTAGACACAACGTCTTAGATAACATAAACATTAATAGTATACAATGTACAAAACTATGGCGTAGTTAAAGTTGTACACATGTCTCAAGTTTTATTGAAGTATGGTTAGAATATTATATTTATGCATTTAATGAATAATGTCACTTTATAACAAGTTGTAAGATTGTAAACTTTGTTGACTATGTTTTTATAATTTTGAGGACACATTTGAACTATCTACCTATTTTAAGTATTTATTGTTCATCCATTATCTATAAGTTAAATAATAATTCTAGTTATTAATTAACGCTTTAAAAGATAAATTATAGATAAAAAAAATAATTTGAGTGCATATAAAGGTGAAGCATAAATGTTAAAGACAAAATAACAATATTAACTTTCTAACTATAAAACGAAAAATATAAAAAATATGTAAAAAAAACTAAGGATGACCTAATTCTGAAAGCTCCAAGCTTTCTCCTAGTCTATCGTTTAAAAGCAAGGATGGCCACAATAACTCTTTCGTGTCTGGAACAGCTATCTAAAAACTTTTTCTTTGGCACAACTGCGCATCTACGCTTATAATATACGAGTATATTTAATAATAGAAAAACCCCCATAGATACTCAAATTGTGCGTTTATAAACGAGGTATGAAGAATTTATATTATTTTATTTGTTTGAATCGGTAGAATAATTTTGAATAATAATGAAAAAAAAATAATACTCTGAATACATTTTAATAAAAATGTTTGTAAAGAGAAATATTGAAAAATGGTATTATACTATTTATAAAGAATTGTACAATGAAATGACTCAAGATAAAGCTAAAAGCCAAAAATATTATACGAGTATAAAATAAAAATTTTAGATATTATGTTCAAAATGATAACTAGGTAGGTATATACATTATTGTATATACATTTTTTTTTCATATTACTTAAACTGATTAGTGTACCTAATAGATAGGTATATAATCTAATAAGATAAATAATGTATAAAATTAAAAATATTTATTCGAAATCAACGTAAAAAATGGAATATTTTAATATTTTATTTTAGCAATATATTATTATAAAATACAAATAATTAATTTTGTTTAAAACGATTTATATTAGTTATCAATTATAAATTAATGTTTGTGTTAATAGTGTATTAAGCATTGTTGCTACAGAGTAAATTCCAAAAATTATAATCATACTAACATTTGTTTTCCCCTAAAAAACTAACAAAATGAGAGAAAAATGATTCATGCATTTTAGATGTAAGAGATAGTCCTGGTAGATTTCCCATGATAATTGACGTCAGGTCCCCAGCGGTAGCTTGTAATGTGTCACTGACGGTTAGAACTATATAGCCCTCCCCCCCCCCCCCCGTGTTGGTACACACGTAATCGCAGTTTTCATTAAAACGCACAAGCGGAGGAGCAGGGGCAGTCAGCAGATATGACCGACAAACCTCATGAATGCCTGATTAGCTTCATCGTATGTTACATGTTTGCTTTATTAATTAGTTTTCAAAAGGGTCTACCGATATGGTGACCTAGAAATGAATTTCGACATGACGATGGCCGCTCTTACTTGTTCATTGCTAGTAAATTTATCATATTAATTAGGACAGACCATTAGTACAAGGATTCACCATTACCTACGGTAAACTTTAAATGAAAGACAACGAAGAAACTTCCAATAAACACCTTTAACATTTAAAGTTTAAACCAGAATCAAGCCACAATAATAAAATAAAAATTACATTTCCAAGAAAATGTTCTATGAGAAAATGTGTTGTATTGCACTTTGGCTAATGTGATTATGTAGCCAAGGTTTTATTATTATCCATATATAATGTTAATATTAGCCAGGGAATCACAAATTATGTTAACATTTAAAATTTCTTACGTTTCTGTAAACTCTTATTTGTACACTATACACTATACAGTATACTGTACAGTGACATCACTGACACCAGCATCAAAATATTATGTTAGTACATAATATACGTATATTATACCTAGTACAGTTAGTAAATAATAAGTCTTATCTTAGATGATTGTTGTAGCTTAGATACGTCATTAAGTCATGGGTCAAATGGATAAAATATAAATTTAATCTTAACTAAATAGTATTTTTAACATGATTTTAAATATTATAGATATACTATAGCTTTGGGGAACACTTGGGTATAAGTGAAGCTCGGTTTTTCGAAAGTACCCTTGGGTCGGGATTACATCTAAATAGTTGTAATAGCGTCTTATTGTGAGTGCTAGCTAGTTATAATAGTCTTTAAATATGCAAATCGGTTGTACCTACGTCTTGTAATTTTTTCATAAAATGTAATAGAATATAAAGTTGAAAGCTTAGCGTGTCGATATCAGTACTCTCTCGGTATACTATATTCGCACGGACGTGAGTGAGTAATCCGCATGTGGACGGATTGGACACGGCGCTCCGGTAATGCTTGTCCATAATAAGTATTAAATATTGTTCTCGTTGTATAGTGTACTAAATATTAATTAATACCCTTCATTCGGATTGTTACATTTATTAATCACTATTAGTTTTTATTTATTATTTTAGTCACACTTCCAACCTTTAGAGGGTCTATATTATCTATAATGATGCGAGCAATTTGGGCCAACTACTCGTTAAGACTTCTCCTAGATAAATTCATAGTAAAAATAAAAATATTGTTTCAGTGGTTGCAATAGTTTTTATGCCATTTTTCAGAATGGCAGAAAGCATTAGCTAAGATTTTAACAAAACGCATGGCGGCTATAATATTAACATTTGGCTATAGGTATAACGACACTAAGAAGAAAATAAAAACGTACCACCTAATTGGTCTTGAAAGTCCGAAAAACTACATCGAACTGGCAATATCCTGATGGAGGTGGAATCGTTGGACCAGAACTTCAGTTTCCTAATCGTCAGGTGAACCAATTCGAAATAGCAAACTAGACAGCTGTGAACATAGTATAGATGGAAAAAGGGGTAAAGCACTCTCCGACAAGTTGGAATAATCGCATTAAAAAATTATACAATAATGGATCCACGATATTTTCCCACTGTAAGTCTTACATGAAACGGTGTCATGGTCGTTTCCTCTGTATCTGTCTAGATCAGGGATGGCTGGACTCTAGATCGTTCGAAACTCAATTGAATCGTCTTCGTCTTTTTTTTCGTACTTCACATCCACGTGAGTGTGAGTATGTGACAATGTACGTATCGTGTTGTGCAGTGTGATGCAATTCCAGCCACGAATTTTGATCAATTACCAAACGTTTTCGCATCGCCGTTCACGAGTGAGCATTATATACATATTTAATAGTGTCGTGTAGTGGCGAAATTAATCTTAATTACATCCGGCCCGACGACACGTGCCACCCATTTCCCGAGGATTACGCGCCAGGACAGGATACACTAAGAAGTATGAGAATATTATTCACAGGTGTCTTGTAGGAATAGACAGTTTCATACGCCTCTACAAGACCGTTATTTAGGAATTTATTGTGTGTACACATTATAATATACATATATATATATGGGTAGGAACTAGGTACATAATATATAATATGTTCGGAAAATCCAGAGAGAACAATGGTAAAATAATCACGTAACGCGTTCGTTTTAATACGATGTCTTGTGTAAAGTGTAACACTATATTATAACAAATAGATATAAAATATGATCGTGGATTATCGTCGGTTCGTTAATAAGCCAGAGGACAGCGACACATATAATGCTGTAACCTAACCTAACCTAACCTAACCTGTAATGCGCCAGTCAGACGTGACACACGGTGTATCATTTGGTTCACGACGCAGCCGATCGGATTGTGGTCGGAACTTCGACAAACATCAGAGGATGTAAGAGTTGAGTTATTGCGCAAGTGTGTCCGTTACAAAAGCATGCACCCCAAACAACACACTACGTCAAAAAAAAAAATACTTGTACTTCCTAAACTATATATAATATGTGTGAATAAGTACATATTATATTCTATTACCTATTTGTACCACTACATAGACATACATATACTACCCCTACCATATAGCTTAAAGGCTATATTGTATCGTATATAAATACATGTAATATATTGTTAATTATTATAAGCTAATTACAAAACACGATATACAGTTCAGGATCGTAGGTAACAAGAAGTACAATTAAAATTTCCCGAAATAGTATAATAGGTTTAGGAATTAGGACATTGATATATAAACTCAAATAAATAATAACATGTTATCCACTGATTATATGGTTCGAAATATTATAATTTTTGTGCTCTCGGGTTTCTATTACACAATTAGGGAAATGTAAGGTAGTAATATTTGGTCTAAAGTTTAAACGGGACCCTGAAATTGTTCCAAATAGGTTAAGTTATTTTTTTAATTAGCTCAAACGGTCCGGCAAAGCAGAAAGAAGGATTGCAAGTGGACTGATATGTGACTTGATGACCTTGCTCAAATTGATAATATAATACAAGACCTAATACTTTAAAAATTACAAATAATTTATAATAATAGGTGTCCAATCAGATATAGAAGGAAAAAATAGTTATAGGTATACTTAAGTATTTAAAACGCCGTACAATAGTACAGTTTATGTTCATCCAATCATAACGAAAACCATAATATTCTTATATAGGTATAATGCGACTGTAACTAAACTTACATTTCATGTAACATGTTATATTATCTATAACGGTCTATGACAGGGATGGCAAATCCATCTCGGGCACGCGAAAAGATTTTGTGGGCACTTGAAAATTTTTACTATTATATAATATATAATAATTATATAGTATTATAGTTTATAGGTAATAGGTAAAAATATTTTGAGCATACGGCTTTTATCGGTCATTAACGATTATTCTTATCTGTAGATAAAATAATAATACCTATATATTATCTATATGATATTGCGTTTAGTATGTTATTTTATATTTACGTACGTTTATTGAGAGTAATAAACCTACCTCAGTAAACACTAATCAGTACAAATACGTCTGTCAATTTGTAAGTGCGTCGTGCGTGTTTCGTGTGCGATTATTATATTTTATTTAACATTATTTAATATGTCTGTACCAAAAAAAAGAAAAATTAGTGAATTAAATGTTAGTAGTTGTAGCAGACAATTTCAAAATTCATGGACTTTTTTTTACAATGCCAATAACATTGCCATTAGAAAAACTCAACTTAAAAGTGTTAGAATGGTTGAATTTAGATGATTTTGAAATGCAGCTTGTAGATTTTTAGTCGAGTACCATATGGAAAGAAAAATTCGTTATACTGAGAAATGATTTAGAAGAAATTCAGCGTGATAGGGCGATAGGCAAATCGGTCGTAAACATAGGGGACAAGATTTTGAAAGTGTGGAATGAAATTCCAAAAGATTATTCCACTTTAAAAATAGTAGCATTAGCTGTTTTGTCTATTTTTTCTTCAACTTATTCATGCGAGTCACTATTTTCAGAAATGAATTTTATAAAATCTGATTTAAGAAACCGACTAACTGATGAATGCAGTGCCGCATGTACTTTATTAAAAGTTACTAATTATAAACCAAATATCAATAAATTGGCATCAAGTGTTCAACAACAAAAATCACATCAAAATAAATGATTAACAAAGCAATATTATTATAATTATTATTATTATTAATTATTATTATGTACCTAAACTAACCTTTTTATACATTAATTTTACCATCGAATTATAATATAACGAAATATAATTTTTTTTAAGGCACGCTCTAAAAAAAAAAAACGTAATTTTGGGCACGCAGTGTTCAAAAGGTTTGCCATCCCTGGTCTAGACATACTACACAGATGTACAACGGATCTTATATTATAGTTATATGTATATATTTTGACCAGGAATAATCATAAACAATTTGAAATAACTTTATAAAACTGATACACGGTTAAAAAATACTTCTATTGTGTAAATCATTTCCTCAAATTAATAAAACTATTGTATAGTTAAAACTCATAATAATAGCTGTTACATCACCGAAATTTAGATTTATAAAATATGAATAAATATTACTGTCATCCAATTGCATATAGATTATAGCATTCAAGTATAGCTGTACAATGCGCATACTGTAATTAAGAAATGATTATAGGTACGGGCAAATGGAGGGTGGGGGCTTAGCCTACCCCCGCTTAAACCAGTCATACCTTCTCATCCTACACCAATAATAACTAGGGCTGTGAATTTGTAGAAAAAAACATTTTTATCTTACTAAACAACAGAAAAAATTTCTTTAACACAGTTTAAATTTAATTAGTTATTTAATCGTATATTTTTTTGCATTTTTAATTTATTAGGTCTACATAAACCTTTTAAGGTCATTTTTTCGTCAGTTAAAAAACGTTTAACACATTTTATGATTTATTTTTATTAATTTTATATTCATCTTATAAATATAGTACATGGCCTTTACACACGTCTTAAATTATTAATTAATAACTAGATACCTAAATTTTTAGATTTTTAGATTCTGAGCTAGGCGATAAATTTATTGATTTTAAAATGTTTTTTTTTTGTGTCTGTGTACACGATAATTAGTCGAACAAACGCTTCGATTTTAAACTTCAGTATCTTGTTCGATGGGAAAGTATATCTAGTTGGTGCATTATAGGGAGATCATAATTTAGAATTCTCGGTAGTTTTCAAAAGCAGCAGAAAAAACAAAAAAATATTAAGAAAAAACAGGCATTTTTATCAAAATCGATTTTGGTTTTTGGTGTAATTCTAAAGCAAATAGATACATGAAATTGTTACTGAATGTTTATATTAGCATTTTCTATACATCATAAATTATCAAATTATTTGTACTTGTTTTGATCAGTTTACGGACATTTTCAGTCTCCAACTTTTTAGTTTTTTTTCTATAAATTACAATAAAATTGTATGAGTTGGGTCAAAAAGCGTGAACATTTAATACAAGACTCCCAATATATTGTTACAAATGTACAATAGCAGTTGAAAAATATTTTTTAAAAAAATAAGCCTATTTTATTTTTATAAACATTTAAAGTTCGAACTTCGACAAAATTTAAAATGTATAAACTTGTTTAACTGTTATAGCTAAGAATTGAACATTTAATACAATGCTACACGTTAGTATTCTGTAACTAAAAAATCTAAAAAATATTCATAAACACAGTTTTTTAAAGTTATTTTAAGTTAGAATTTGGAATAAATTACATATTCAATAACCAAGAATAACAATATTAGTTATTTTTATAATATTAATTAAACTTACCGGCTACCGTATTAATAATAAGTATTAACGATATAAATATCATATAAGATATCCTAGACTGACAAACCGTCTCCGCTCAACGTCGCGTTAATACTTGATCGTTTTATAAAAAGTGTATACAATATTATCCATTACAGTGACCCACTAGTAATACCTACTGTACAGCACAGCGACATCCACTTACCTATCCTACTTTTTTAAAATTATGATTCTTAATAATTATGCCATGGGGTAAGAATACTAGTATTGAGGGGCATAGCCGCATAGGTTTTGCAGCTCCCATTAAATTTAAAACTTAATTTACATTTTGTGCCCATGAAATATACACAATTTTACATACAGTATAGAGACTCGATGTAGATAATATCATCTACATCGTGAGTAGAGACTACTTTATACCATTATAAGCTGTAAAGTGATTAAATGGAGGAAGGATTGATTTATTACCCTCGTCTGGGACTTTTATTTCTTAAAAAACGTCGCACCCGCATGTATTGTCACTTATCCACCATTGTCTCATTGTCTCCGTCTTACTAATGCATTAATAACATTCCAAAATATACGTTCAGCAGTAAAATCAAACGTTGTGTTGTTAACTTGAATATTATAGTGAAATTACTTTAAGGTAAGAATATTATCAGTGTTCTCTGGTATCTCTTTGGTTTTTTACATAGATAATACATAACTATTTATAATTATGTATTATCTATGTTTTTTTGCGATAATTTAATTTTTAAGCGAATTATGAACATTTTTAAATACTATATACATATTTCAAATAGTACAAACTCATAACTCGTATACAAATTTAAGTACCTACCCATCTTAAAAAAATCAACAAGATAAATTAGATAATGTACTTATACATTTAAGTTTGATAATAAGTCAATACTCAATACACGTATTTACATAATTACATATTTGTCATACCATGCTATGCTTTGTCAGTCTTATTTTTAAAATGGAAATTTTAAAATGCTCATAACTCGCTTCATAATTAAAATACAAACGATATAGTTCACGATAAAGATTTTTAAACTTAACTAGCTAACTAGCAGCTGTTTTGAACATGTAATTGTCATAGTGTGCATTTGATTAAAGAGTAGGTATAAGTGTATAACACCGTGAAAGTGTTTGACTTTTGACAATGCGTACCTATCTTAAAAGAGTTTGGAAGTCTATAAGATACAATAACATTTTATATATATCATACCTATTCTTCTATATATGTTTAAACACTCGCCCCTTTTAATCTGCTTATTTTTAGTTGTCGCTCTAGGTACATATTTATACCGGGTCGAAACTTTAGAATGTTAATCATTTTAGTTCTAGTTTGTAGAACTCCCAAACTTTTAAACTCAAAATATTTCTCATTATATTTATGGATTTTAAAAGTTACTCCATCGTGTGTGTAGGCGATTAAAAAGTTGACAGTTATGCAATTTTTGTTAAAATGTGGTTATCAAATATCTTGATATTCACGAGAGAGAAATAAAATAAGTCGAAATGGATCTTTGTTCCTTACTATAACTATAAAATAATAATGTAATGTAATACTTTATTTCTTATTTAGGTGCTTATGTTACACATTACATGACTCATTAAGCTTGACACTCGTAGACTTTCTATTTAATGAAAACATTTTAGTATAGACTAGCAGATAGATTTTTCTGACCATGTAATTTTACATTATTTTCAAATATTAACGCATGTAAAATAACATTATAAATATTTTTTTTATATTATATATTACCTATGTTTATCTTAATTTTCAAATTTCAAATAAATCACAAATAGTATAAACAATTTTAAAAATGCAGTTTATTATAATATATTATTACTTAAAAATAATTCCATCCCTATGAAAAACTTCTGTCAGATAGTTTATAAATTAAAAGTTAAATAACTTAAAAAATATCCTTTAATATAATTTTGATTTTGATTTTAATGTCAAAGTTAAATCGCATTAAATTGTCATGCTTTTTTACCCAACAAATAACATTTTATTGATATTTATGGAAAAAAAACTAACAATGTCCGTAAACAGCCCAAATCGAGTCAAAATATTTTCAAAATTTTATGGTGTATAGAAAATGGTAATCTAAACATTCAGTAAAATTTCTATGTATCTAGTATCTACAGTTATTTGTTTTTGAATAACAATAACATAACAAAACCGCTACATGAGAAATCGAGTGAATATCCAATATTGTAATATGAATTTCAAACGCTCATAAAAATCTAATTTGATTTGCTTGTAGACATTTTTTTTTGATTAAGGTAGACAAACTTACGAGGAATTTGTATTACATTTTTAAATCTTAGATTTAAAAAAAAAAAATTTACGAATTCTCAACTCAAAATAATTTTCTAATTTTCGTGATTTTTCCGTATTTTGTCAAGATTTTAACTTTAAATGCGTATAAATAAAAAATGTGACTAAGGATTTTTAATATCTTTCAAATATCCTTGTAACAATATAGTATAGGAGCCTTGTATTAAATTGTCAAGTTTTTTTACCCAACAAATAAAGTTTTATTGACATTCATAGAAAAAAAGACTAATAAAATTGGAAACAGAAAATGTTCCTTAACAGTTCAAAACAAATCAAAATATTTCGAATATTTTATTGTGTATAGAAAATGCAAATATAAACGACCAGTGAAAACCAGTTTCACGTATATACGTTCATTTGTTTTAGAGTTACACCAAAAACCAAAATCGATTTTGTGGAAAACCTAATTTGCGTAAAATTTCCCGTTTTTCTTTAATTTTTATGTTGTTTTTTCCCGACGCTTTAAAAAACTATTGGGAATTTTAAATTTTGACCTCCTCAGTGCACTAACAATATTCACTTTCCCATCGAACAAGATACTGAAGTTGAAAATCAAAGCATTATTTCGACTACTTATCGTGTACACAGACACAAAAATAAATAAAATAAAAAACACACATCATTGTAAAATCAATACATTCATCGTTTCACTCAGAATCTAAAATTAGGGTGAGCAGGCTTAGTGATCACCTTTTATATAATATTATATAGGTGCATAAAAGGTTATTATATATGATATCTTAAGTTGATTACTGAATGTAATAAATACTTGACAATATGAACTAAATCAATTAGTGAACTTAAAACAATAGTCACTACAGACTCTAACTAAATTTACTTATCAAGTTCTAGTTTAATTATGATCCCTGAATACATACAGTCACCTATTACAATATTAAGTTTTAAATATTTGACAGATAAAAGTTGTACATATATTTTTTGTAAGCTACATAATATGTAATCCAGGGGTTCTTAACCTTTTTCAATCTGTGTACCACCTACACAGTTTGAAAATTTGCATGTAACAACTTGACCAAATAAAGTTATTTTTTTATCAAATATATGTTATTTTAAATGCATGGAATTTTATTTTCTTAGGAACTAATTACAAAAATATGATATTGCATAAAATGCATAAAAAGAAAATTAAATATGTACAATTATTATTTATATTATTATTGATATCAAATGAACCAAATAACATTTTATGTGAATAATGATCAATTCCATTTTTTTTTATAAAGGGAAATGTTTTTAGCGTGCTACTTATGAGATTTCCACGTACCACAGGTAGAGAAATGCTGATGTAATCTATTCTAATAGCAATTGAATATAATTTGTATGTCATAATAATTTAAAATACATTAGATACATAGTATTCAAAAATTACAAAGAACAAAATTGAATAAATATTTGTAAATTTTGCTTTTTTTATTTAACATTTACTATTGTGATACTAATGTATCCTTCAGTGGAGTATAACATAATCATCAGTTATAATTTTCAATAGGTAATAAAAAAGCCAGTTATCAAATTAAAAATTTAAATTAGCAATATATTAATATGCTTTAGATTTTAAGACTAGCAACAACTGAGTCTAGCCTATTTATTATTAAAGCTCACAATAACCTTACCTTTAAAAATGGCCTAGTTAATAAATCTCTAAGCTGGACCCCATCATAAGCTGTCTGAGAGTGATTCGGTAAGGTAGTTAGTATATCCAAGACATCATGAACTAAACTAATTAAGTCTTCAGAAATAGGTGAAGGTGGTTTCTTTTCAGAATCGGTTCGGCTAGAATTTATGAAATGGTACAGCTAAAATACAAAAAAAAAGAATACAATTTTATATTTAATTATTTTTATCATTATTCATTATAATTAACTACAACTTTAATATTTTAAATTTTAAAATTATTATACATTTTAGTAAAAGTTGTACTTTGTTTCAATAAATTTATGTTTAGTAAATATTATAAAAACACATACTTTGAATTAGTTATAAAAATACAAACCTCCAATAGTTTACACAATTGTTCATCATCTAGTAATGGTAAAACAGTTTGTGGAGTATCAGGGAGTGCTTCTTGTATACATTGAATGTCATCCAATGAGCTCAGAATAACACCAACAGCTTAAAATCAAGTATAAAATAAATTGTAGACAATATGGGTTTTACTAGCTACACAAAAATATAAAGGTTTATCTGATAAAACATATTCACCCGAATTACTAATGTCATCATCACCAAAATCAGAAAACTGTTCAATGGCATTGGAGTTTGAATCCAGAGAAGACTGATAAGTCCAGCGTGGTGATGATACTGCTGCCATTACTGCTCCACGTAAACGTCTACGACTATTATATATTTTTAGTTGTTCCACTGTATCTACCAAATGTACTTTGGATGCATTCTTATCTCTTTCCTAACATACAATTAATAAGTTATTATAATATTAAAAATTTTAAACTAAAAATGTATGTAACACTTACCCTTAGCCATCTGTGATTTAAAACTTCCTGAATGGTCAAACGTTTTTTAGGATCTAAACATAGCATCTTACAAATAAGATCTTTCGCTCCTTCACTTATATGCTCCCATTGTGGTCTATTAAACTTTAAAAATAGTTGAAAATTACAATCAATCATACTCTAGTCATCACTTATCAATAATAAATAAAATACATACGTTCAACCTGGCATCACATATATTATGGTAAAGACGATCACCAGTACCTAGAAATGGTGTTAGGCCAGATAATAGTATATGCAATATAACTCCAGCCGACCATACATCTCCAGGTTTACCATACTGTTGTCGTTCCACAACTTCTGGAGCCATAAAATGAGGAGTTCCTATACGTCCTTTATAACATAATAATAATTTCTTTAGTATAATTGTTAACACTCAAAATTTAAAACTAAGTAGTAAATTAATATTTATTAAACTAAGATCAAATGTCATTAAAGAGCCTTGAAAATAGATTTGTTTTTTTATATTTAATTTATGTATTATACTGTAAATCCACATTCTACATTATCACAATAGCAACTTTCTGTTTGAATTTGAGGTATATTGTAAAATTAACTAAGGGTTCTTATTACCCATTTTACATTTTATAGGATACATTATTATTAGAAAATCATTAGATAAATATATATATACCTTAAAAGTATGTCAGCGCACTATTTGTTTTCTCTCTCCAACCCACGCCCAACATATCAAATATATGTTCAGCAGAACCTACTCTGTTATTAATTTTAGTATTACAGTGAATTCACTTATCATGAAACTTTAAGTTAAAAAGCCTGTGTCTCTACGTTGGCTATTTTATTTTTATGTAAGTTATGAGCGTGTAAAATATTACAATTTAAAAATGCTTATAAATTGCATAAAAATTAAAATAATGTAAAAAAATTCACTGTAGCAATTCAGGTAATTTTCAGTGGCATGTATCATAAAAAAAAATTGGTGTTGCTCAAATAATTTTAGGTGACCTATCCCTCATAATACTGTTATACCGACCTATAAAATGTCCTATTTTTCTTCTATCAATACCCACCCACCCACCCACCCATTTAAGGTGTTACCTGAGCAACACTTGGTCTCTATGTTACACGCAACTGATAATGTTCCTAACATAAAGTTTGATAATAGATGAATTCACTCTAATATTAAAAGTGGCACAATAGGGTTGGTTCTGCTAAACGTAAATTTGTTATGTGGCACGTGGATCAGAGAGAGAAAACAAATGAAGTGCTGGTTATCCTCTTCAACTCAACTAGTGTTTTTACAATTAAATGTTGTGGAACAATTATATCTACTAACACAACCTTTAAAATTAATTTTTAAACATACACTTAAGAGTAGAATTGACCAAAAATGTGAATTTAGAGGTAATGCAGATAATTTTTTTTTTAAATTAATAGTAAATGCAAAACGGTTTCTAATTGATCCACTTTCATTTATAACAAATTGATTTGTAATAAATTATAATTTATAAGACATTATAACAAGATACTTTAAATTTCCAACAATTTATTTTAGTAAGGTTAGACACTATTTTACACTAATTGTGTATATAAAATACATAATAATATGGATTCAAAAACTTGTAATTTTAAATGATAGGTTTATTATATTACTTTTAAGTGTTAATTATGTACTATCAGTTTAGATAACCCTTTAAAATTAAAATATAATGAAAATCCCATGAGATTGCCTGGATAATAATCTTACCCTTAAATTTTACAAGAGGTCACTCTATTTTTTAAACTAAACGTGTTCTGCTAAGTATACAATTTGCTATGTTACGCACTTGTAAGATAGAGATAACAAATGTCAGTGTCAATGTCTTAAGAGTAATGTAAACGGATACCGAGATACAGCATACCTAGCAGTCGACAGCAATTAGTTGCTTCTCATATTAACAATAGTTATAGAAATAATGGAAGATAAGATTTGAAATTAATATAATATTAAATACACATGATAGGTACCAAAAAATATTAAATATATTTTTTTTTCTTTAGTCATTAAGTACCTACCTGAATTTATTGTTTTTATATTTATGTATTATGCGTAAGATACAATTTAGTTATACAATCATCACAGACATCTATCCCTAGTCAAAAATGCAAATAAGAGGATTGCAAGAATAAACCATAATTTTTAATCAAAATCTGCTAGTATCGCTGGTTGCCAAGGCTGATTTTAGTTAAGCAAATATTATTTTGTGACCAGAATTGCTTAAGTATGGTAATTGTTAGATATAGTTTAGCCCTGTTGTAGTTAATTTATATAATATTTATAGTTTTAGACTATCAAAGATATTAGATAATATGAGTCTTTGGAATACAATTCTAAATCTGATACTAAATATATTCAATAGATAATGCAAACTAATTAACTACAATATAATTTGAAGCTAATTAATGGTATTATACATTTTCTAAATACATTTATTTCGGGGAACAAACTATAATCAAACGTTATGTATGTATCCAGAATTTAATATGTAGCATAAGGTGTATAAGCTATTCTCATTTAGTACCTAACATTTATGTTAATAATGTAATACCTAATATACATAATTCTAGCCTCTAGGGGTAGAACTATTCAAAACTGTAAAACTTGGTAATAACACTCTTTAGGAGATGGAGTAATCAGTGTGACAAATAAGAATATTATAACAGAAAAAAACAAAAAAAATATTAGCGTTAGAAGTAACATAATTTATAGAGATAAACCTTTTCCTATTACTTTATATCAGATAATATTACAAGTAGACTCAATTTGTTTATAATAAAAATAATTTAGTACACTATATATATTAATTATTAATATAATATTGTCAGCTAAGCTATATATACATAATATAAATATAAGATTTATTCTATAATATTACTAAGCGTCAAATGTAATAATTATAAGAATATATTATCAACATTTTTTTTATAAATTAACAATTGTTATACCAACTAAAATGCTATGTCAACTCATAACAACACCTTTTTCTTAATGATAGAATTAAAATATATTATATTTAATACAGGTTCTACATTGACATAGAAGTGCACACGGAGGCAGCATGGTAGTCCCTTAACAGTTCAATTAGATTTGTAAGGGCCCAAACAGATCCAACTGTCAACGCTGGGCCACAGTAAAATACTCAATGACAAATAATTTAGTTATCCAAAAAGTGTATTGAATTACATGGTTAATCTTTTCTGTGTTAAAGATAGACCTATTTAAACACTGACCACAGCATATTAGTAAGTAATGTTTGTTGCCCCTATTAAAGAAACTCTGTGCACACCTAAATATTTTATCTTATCTACCACATTCTTCAACTATACAATCTATTTAATTAAAATATTATTAACTATTATTTTTAATACTTCAAAAAGTATAAAGAAACTAGACAAAATATTTTTGATTAAATTGTACCATTGCACATAATTAGCGGTTAACAAGTGATTTAGAATAGTAATAGAAAAATTATAATATTGTGATAAAAATAAAAATAATAATGAGTTCGATTTTATCTTTGAATTAAATCAATTATGATCAAACGCATATGCACAATGTATTTTTATAATTTCTAAAACTATATACATTTAGCACCAAAATATATTTTCAAACCATGCTCTATGTTAATGTTATTATAATTATTTATCATTTAAATTTTTATAAAAAAACTAACATTTTATAATTATTTGTCGAGCATTAATTTGTAATAAAGAATAATATTACAATTATCTAATAAAGATGTTAATTTATTTTAAAGCTTTACAATAATTAATAATAATAAATAAAACAATCACTTAGAAAAATAAAATAAAACTAATTTTCAAAGTTCAAACATCATAACATTAAAATAACTAATTGTTACATTTGTTGAGTGCCTATAAATTCCAAAAATTAGTTAAACAACCAGCTAATTAATTTTTGAAAATCAATTCATATTAATACCATTTTGATACTCGGCAACTTCCAATTTTTCCAAATCCGGTAAATTATCATAGAGCATAAGGATGTGTGCTAAAAACATGAAGGTGCAAAATTGTACATAGTAAAAAGAAATTACAGAAATAAATCTCAGATATTTTTATAAAATAAATTAAATATAAATACTAAATAATATAAAATATTAATCGCAAAGCCATGCAAACAAAAATCAAATGTATAAAATTATTAACTGAAGAACTATTATCAATGATAACTAAAGAAATTATCTTGTTTTTGTCAAAGTAAATACTTGAACTTCAAAAGTAAACGGCATTTAAACAGTAACTAATTTTAATTTTTTATCATGTCAATCTTAAACTGCTTGTTATAATGTACTCTAATTGTTCAATATGACCTTGGAAATTGAATCATTATTTAAATTTTTTTATGTTTAAAGTAAATTTAGTATATATTTGTGATTTAAATATTATTGGTTCATAAATTATTTATAATAAAGTATAAAATAACATAAAATACTACTTTAAACCATGAACAGAAATTTATTTTTGAAATAACTAAGTTCTAAAATAGTTATTTTCTAATAATTATTATAAAAAATATTTATGATCAATAACAAAATATTAAAAAATTATTTAAAGTAAATTTTTTTTAAATGTAAAATAAAAAAATATAGTGTACCAACACCAACGTTACAACGATTCTAACCCCATTTAAGTGCTCTTACCCTGTCTGTCTGATTGTAAATAAACTTGGCCGTTAGCACTCAAATTAGGTCGGGACAAATCATCAAAACTTTTTGCTTAAAAAAAAAAACAAAAAACAAAATAAAAAAAACAAAACAAAAATAAACAAAAAATAAAACAAAAACAATAAAAATCAATGTTTAACGTGTTATGAGGTTTTGAATACCTCCATTAATAGAGCTTCCATCGTGCAACTGTATTGCTACACCAAATCCTCCAAGTTTAACTGGAGCTGAATTCTCTTTTGTGGCTAATAGGACACAATGAGGCTTTATGTCCCTATGAATAATGTCATTCTCATGACAATATCTGATTGCTTCAAGTGTTTGTCTCATATAATGGCTACAAAATAATTAATATAAATATAATTGTCCAAAAAGATTATAAATATTTAATGTGCTTAATCAAAATACAATATTACCTTGCTACTGCTTCACTGTAAACAAAACCAGCTGTAGCTCTACGTACGATTTCAAAACAAATGTCTGATCCATCCATACTGAAAATTAATTAAACTGTGATTTAAGACTACACCAATTAAATTACATGTACAACAATATTTATATAACAAATTAAAGTACTTTTCAGTCATCCTGACTACCGCCTGACACCGCGAGTCTCAATTCCGTTATATCAACTATCGCTGATTCTACCAACCACACTTTGTAGTTCCGTCTTTTAATACATGATACACATGAATTGACATTTATATGAGTAGGAGTAAGGTATATTAGTATAATGTTTATAATCAGTTATCACAGCAGTGAAGAGTTATAGTATAAAACATAAAAAATATTATCAGTTAAAATAAGTCTAAAATTCTATTTTTGAGGACCAATTTTCAGAAATATTTTTTAATATGTTATCGAATGGATCTCCTTCGATGTTTTGTCTCCAGATAAACTCTGCCAGATAAGACTCCAAATTATGGCATCTGGTTCCCCTATGCTTATATTTCTTCATATAACGAGGCCCTAAAGACTTTTAATATGCTGAGTATCGACCCTATTAACTGGATCATTAAATTTATGAGTATGATTGACTGTACTATGCGCATTATGTATTTGGCTTTAGTTAGTTCATGTGTATCATATCCATGCCAACAGTCTGAATATGATATGGTTGTACCAACCTTTATATTTTGTTTTATTGCAGTTAATAGCATTTACCATACGATTAGGAACTTCGATTAAATATGTCTCATTAGTTTCGCAACAAATGCCTCTAAATATCCAATGGTGTGGTAATATCCTTCTAGCATTGTTCTTTATTTTTTAAAACACTTGTCGATTTAAAAAAAAATTTCCGGTCCTTGTATTAGTTTTTGTTAATTTTTACTAATTGCTATCGTATACGCTTCGCACATGTAACTGTTTCAATTAACAACCGTGCAATGGTGCATATTCAAATACTTTTGATAACATTTAACCGAGGTCATTTCTGCTCTCCAATATATAAAAGGGAGATTGTTAAAAAAACATACTGCTATTTCAAACCTATTACAAATACGCATATTACTTATATTTGACACGTCTTCACGTTGCATTTCCAAAAAATTTCATTTTTTCCGATGTAAAGTTTTTTTCATAATCATTTTCACTGTTCAATAAACTTCAAAGATCCATAATTATTTTAAAATAAATAAATAAAATAATATGTGGACAACAGAAATGACAGCGGTAATTGAGATAGAGAACTGGTGGTAGTTGCGGCATAGGCGTGGTAGTCGAGATAACAGAATTGAGACTCGCGGTAGTTGGGATAACCGAAAAATACCCAAATTAAGTACATAAATGTCTATTACTCAAAGATATTTAAACTTAAATTCAAATAATCATGTTAAAATAATCCTAATTGATATTAGAATTCACAAACAATGAACACCTCTTCTAATAAAATACATTGTTAATTTATCCCTTATATTATAAACATTCATCAATAAAAAAAAATAAAAAAAATACTGACCACACTGCTTTAACTAAAAATAATATATATTAAAAACTTACTATTCGAAAACCATATATAACATTCCTTCGGAGCTATATGTTTCCAGTAATTCCACAATATGAGGATGTTTTAGCATGTGGCATATTGTCGCTTCTCGTTTTAAATCTGTGATAAAAATACATTTTTTTATCAATAGATATTTTAGAGAAAAACAAAGATTAAATACCTGATGTGCTTAAACCAGGACTTGATGTGAAACTTGCTACGTCAACAATTTTAACAGCAAATTGTTGTCCAGTTTGACGATGAACACATCTTTTAACCAAACTAAATGGTCCTCTGTAATGTATTATGAAACAATGATTACTATAGTGATCATCAGTTGTTTTATTATATATATATTAGACAAATAATAACAAAGTAACTTGGTTAATTATTTCCTACCTAAATAATATTTTTACGAAGATTAATAATATTTATGTAATTTTTTAACAAAATGTTTAACATATTACAAGAATGGCTAACATGTAAACTTGGAACACATTATTGTCAGAATTTAAACTTTAATAATGTAGGTGAGAAGTTCAAAGACGGTTTTCTGTTTGCACTTTTATTTCAGAAATACCAAGTAATGCCTGAAAAGTATGTGCATGTATTTAAAAAATCTAATCACTATGATATATGTTTGAGCAATATGAAAAGTATAAACATGTGGCTGCAATTTCTAGAAATTATTATTGAAGATAGTGCTATTTGTGAAATATCTCATGGTCAATCACTTGCAGTTTCAACACTTTTATACAAATTATACTTTAAGTTAGAAATGTCAAAAAAATACAAAATATTGAATTATATCAATGTTGAGGAAAATCAAAAATTAAATAACAGTATCATAGGAAATGTATGTAAAAATAATAATACTTTTTTTTCACATCAGAAAGAAATAAATAATAAAGAAAGACTAAATGCAAACCATGAAAAATGTTGCTATGTTTCTAAATTATTTTCTAATTTAGATGGTATTTCAAACAATGCTATTGATGTTCTAAAATCTATAAATTGTACCAATACATGTAAAGGCAATAATTTAAAGATGTTGGAACATAATATGAATAGTTTTTATGATCTATTTATTACGAGTTTTAAAAAAAAAAAAAAATGAACTCATCGAAAAATCTAATGAAATATTATGCAGAAGTGAACTGCTTAATATTCTTAATATAGAAGAAGAAAATAACATAACAACTAATAATAAAAACTTCACGATCACAAAATTGGAAAATGAAAATGTCATTCAAAATATTGACTTAGAATCTCAAGAAGACTTAAAAAATGATAGCTCAACAGCAAGCTCAACAATCAATAGTTTGAAAACAGAAGAATCTATTATCACTCAAGGATTAGATGAATTTAAGAACGAACATTTTGTGAAACAAGATATTTTTAATGAATATTTACAACACACCGGATCTTGGTCCTCTGAATATTTGAATGTAGATTCATTTAAATTCACACAAAACATTCTATCAATGATAATAAAAGAAGTTTTGAATTTTGAATATGGTATAAGTGAAATTAAATTTATTAAAATAAAAAACACAAATGTAGCTGGAGTAGTTGATGTAATACATAATACAAAAGTGGTAAAATTAATAAAAGACAACTTACGAAATAAAGGAATATTAGGTTTTACTTCCGAAGATGCATTATCAGCGTGTCTTAATGCATATAATGAAGAAATGAAGATTTCAATAAATAAAAGTAAACTATACCAAGTTGTGGAAGAATATGAAAATCTCTCAGAAAATGCAAGTATTACAACAGAAGACAGTAAGAGTAAGAAACTAGAAAAAGAATCAGATTATAATAAAAGTGGTAAATATTTTAAAATAACAAATCAATTTTTATCTATATAGGTACCTAAGTACCTTGCCTACTTAAAATAAAAGGGAGAAATCACTAAAAGCTTTTTTAATATTTGAAATGTTACTAATGATACCTACTGTTTCTATTATAGTAGTTTTATCCCCATAGGCTATATTATATATATTTATATTTATTTTATAATACAAATTACTCAATATATTGATAAATGTCGATATCTACATAAGGCCACTGTAAATCTCAGACATCTCTTATCAAAACAACTTTAATGTAAGCCAAAAATTCCAGTCAGCTAGGAAACAGCAGACATTTTAAAACAAAATTATTTTTTTATTTTTTATTTAATTTTGAAAACTGACAAGCATTAAAATACTTAATTTCTAACGTTTTATTTTTAAAACGATTTGCTAAAATAAAAAAACAAACAGTTTCCCAATTGATGCAAGTCAACTTGTCTAGGAATTCAAACATATTTTAATTTTAAAAATCAAACATTTTTTTCCTGGCTAAAGCTATTTTAAATTCATAAATTTGTTTTGAATATTTTGAACTATAGCCTCGAATAAAGCTCAAATTACATGTGCATACTATCTGATGTGCGTTATAATTAAATAGTAGATACGAGATACACATATCATAATGATTATTACTACTGGATTTACTACCTACTCACATAAATACTCGTATAAATACAAGCCATTTCAATATGTAACGCAAGAATGAAGACTTTACAGTCTATATAACATCTTAAAAATTACATGTTTACATGGACCATAAATAATAAATACCTAAATTATTAATATAAATATTTATCTTAAAATGTTTATAGAAGTTAAAAAAAGAACAGAGATTGATTCAATAAATAGTATGTCAGTTATAACCCCATCTATAACTACAAGTGGATCAAACAGCAGTGAAGAATTGATTTATACAACAAATAAAAAGCTTATAAATAAACTTATTCAAACACCAGAAAATATTCCAGAACCTGATTACAACGATCCTGTTTTAAGTCCAATAGCCAATTTAGGGAAAATAATTGATGAAAAACAAAAAAAAAAATCATGATCTACAGATTGGAGATGAAATAAATTGCATAGGAGAATACATAAAATTAAATCAAGGAATAAATGGTTGGATACTTTTACAATTCCCTGTTCAACCTTTACAAATGGCTTTACTTGAATTTATGTTAACTGGTAAAATGCCATATTTTGGAAAAGAAATATGTGAAAAGTCTAAGAAAAAGTCTAGTATAGTTCCTGAGTACCAAGATAGTGAAAATATGTACTCTGTTTCAAATACTTATTTGACAAATTGCATTAAAATCATAAGCCACACAGATGAAATGTACAGTGAAAAATTGAATGATTTTTTACAATTTTATAATCAACAAAATAGTATTCAAATACAAATAAGCAATCTAGAAAATATAATAAAAGAGCCTAAAAAAGCTGCAGATATATTAGTTGGGTTGATTTTAAATGAAGACAATGTTAAGTCCCCAAGTATATTTTTTAAGCCTATAAATATTTATAATAATTATGATGATGATAGCATAAAATCTGAAAATGATGATAAACAAATTAGTACACTACCTTCTATAACATCTGGCGATAAAACTGAAACAATAAAAACTTATGAAATTGCCAATAAATTTCAAATACTAAGTACCGATTTAGGAAGGCATGAAGGTAATTTAACCAATTATACATTTACAGCATTATATTTATGTGATATTTGGAAAACTATGGAACATAATTATATACACAAAATAAAAGAATTGTTAAATAATAAGGATAATTTTTTCAAAGAAGTGAGAATAAGCAACAATTTAAGCATATTGTCAATTTATCAAACAATAAAATGTCAGAATTCTTGCATAACAAACCTAATAAATAAATATGAAAATAAAATTCAAAATCTATTAACAGACAACCATAACAACTTAAGACACTACATTTTTGAATTACAAACCAATTTGTGGGATGAAGTGGATAGTGAGTTAGAACAAGTAACACAATTTATTAATAATACAATTTATGAACAATGGATACTTAAGAATAATACATTGATTAGTACCTATAGTCAATTATTGGAAACTGAAATGAAGCGAGCAATAACTACTTTAAACTTCTTGAATAGGTATTACGTTGATATTAATGAAACTAAAACTAATGAATTTGAATTTTATTCAGTCATTATTGATAACAATGATGATATTGATAAATTCAACATGCATTGCTTGGACACAATAAGCAAATTTAAAAAATATGTGCATGATAATTATGAAGTAGAAGATGGAATAGATCAAGAAACTTGGACTGTAAGTGTACAAGCGGAAACTAACAGACTTTTAAATCAAATATATAGACTTAAAGCTAGTTTACTTCTAGATATAAAAGATTTAAAAGATTTAACAAACACAGATCATCATTTAGAAAAAATACATACTATATACCAATTTAAGATAAATGATGTAAATAAATTATGTGAATTATTAGAATGTGTAGGAAAAAATACTAAAGTTCATATAAAACACATTTCTGGACAATTTTTCATAAATGAATTGAGTGTTTTTGTAATAATTTGCAGACAAGTGTTCCATTCAAAGAATAAATTTAATATGGAACAATTAAGAACTATTGTAAATACACTTTTAGATTATGCTCCTACATTCAAAATAGAAATTAGCAATTTTATTGATACATTGAATAAACTTTGTAAAATAAAACATATATATCCAAAAAAATGGCCAATAGATAATCAATTTTACAATCACTTTTATAAAGAACTATTTGGTAGTAATATAACAACTATAGATTGGAGAGACTTTGTAGTACAATGTATGGAACTTCCTTATCCAACTATTGAACAACTATTGTTTTATCGAAAATTATTCCAAGATTATGATATTGGAAATGAGACAATAACAATAGAAAGTTATGAAGCGACACAATTATGGTTTGAAAATGAATCAAATCAGCACAATGATGCTAAATGGTTATTATATGATATGTATCAAGTCCGAGATGGACTTAATTATAGTAGTATGCTTTTAGCATTTTGCAGAGACGAAAAACCATGTATTGGCTTAGGAAAATCATTTAGTTTAATTTTTGGTTGGAATCCATTTGATTTGAAAATCCAACATCCAAAACAATCTATTTATAAATATGAAGAATCAGAAAATGACATAGAATATGTGAATACTGTCAATAATGAAATAACTCAATCTGAATCATCCTGCGAAGAATTCATTTTTGACCAAGATATTATGACATGGTTCTTACTAAAAAATGTTAAATTATACATGGACAACGAAGATCATATAGGAAACATTAATATTCCAAAAATTGCCAAATCAATATTTGCAAATAATCAAACTCTACAAGTAATTCCTACAGTTAATGATTTATTCAAAAATAATATAATGGATAATTTGTACAGTACTGTATACAAGTTTCAAGCAAAAGAATTGCCAGAAATTGCTAAAAATGTTGTATTGAAATACTATGATTTAAGTTCCTTAATATAATATTCAATAATAGCTTATAATTTATTCATAGGTATAAGATTAACATTTAATAAGTAAAATGATAAACAACAAATGTGACAAAAATTATTTACAATACCTATTAAATAATTAAATGACATAACATAAATAAATGTCCCTATTCAATATCCACAATAATATTTAAACGGAATACAATATTATTTAACACAACATGAAAAGCAAAATCAACTATTTTTTATAAAAGATTTAAAAATGTGTGAATCATAAATAGATAAATAGTTAGAATGTAAAACAAATTGAATTTTAAAATATTATAGAAGGATATAAATTATGAAACAAACAGGGTTTATACATTTTCTTTTAAATAGATAACTTTGATTACTTTATATATGCATAAATAAAAGGGATCAACGACATAGGAAGAAACAGATGAATACAGACTTGTCTATGCAGTTTTTTTATAAAACTTTTACTATTAATTGTTATACAATAAACGCATGCCATATACAACAGATAAATTGGTTAATTATATTGATATTGATCTAATTTTTCTATTTTAACAGATATATTCATAACTTTTTTTTTTTATTAATTGATTTCTTTTTGTAATAATTAACTATTAAGTAGGTACCTACCCAGCAAAAGTTTGGAAATCATAAATATATTTCAAGCATGTGTAAATAAATTTTGGTATCTGTATCTACATTTGTGTTTACTTATACCAGTTATACCTACCTATTTTTCAAACGTCATTTAAAATATTAAAAATAATTTTATATTACCTAATAATGAAAGTTTTTATACCTAGGTAGGCGTAGGAAGTAGATTGTAGTAGGTACCTTATACCCTCGCTTATACCTATGTCAATTATAAATTAAATTAGATTTTCACTAAAAGCCGGTTAAGAATAGGTATTATACATATCGCATAAATGTAAAATATCAACTCCATAAACATAACCCATTCAATAATTATCCTACCTAATAAATCATTTGGCATAGGAACCTACCTGAGCTACCTTTGTTATTATTAAATATAAATTTTCATTATTTTCATTATCACTATAGAATAAAATATGTAATATATAATTGTTTATTCAATTCATAGAACAAATTAGATATTTAAATCCAAAAAAATTATTCAAGTTTAAAAATGTTAGGAGAAAATTATTAACTTTTATATTTTTTTTTAATTTAATCATCTAATTTTTAGATTTGATTCCAAACCAATAACTTCTTCTTTGGTAGGTATCCTCCACCTCTTGATTTTACTATCAATTAAATATCACTACCGATTTGTATGATTGGTATGTACCCTTGTAGGTACAATGCAACAATATATTTGATCTCATACAATATCAGACTAAATTAAATTACATCAGAATGTATGTTCACTATCACCTAGCATAGAAATTCTGGATGTTGCCAATGATGGATATGGACATCACATCAAATTTAATCAAGACACAATAAGTGGCAAATTGGAACCACGCGCGACATTTATGAGGACCATGCATTGGCACTTTTAAGCCTACTAAAACAAATCAAAGGGCCAAAATATGTTTTAAACCTGATGTTGAGTCAGTGTTTTGTATTTTATTCACTTTGCATATACATTTTTGTTGTGGATAGTTCAACAAATTATCCAACTAGGTACCTACCCAAGAGAAAATATATAACATATTATATCGTAATAATAAAATGATAATTTTACATGGTGCAATGGTGTGTATGTACAAAATACAACCACATGTCATGAACTAAGTCCTAACTATTAAATCCGTTAATTAAAAAAACATAAGTA
Source organism: Metopolophium dirhodum (assembly GCF_019925205.1). Classification (NCBI taxonomy): domain Eukaryota; kingdom Metazoa; phylum Arthropoda; class Insecta; order Hemiptera; family Aphididae; genus Metopolophium; species Metopolophium dirhodum. The sequence continues at coordinate 13,164,690 of NC_083568.1, forward strand.
AGTAGTAATAATTTCCTATCAAAATGACAAAAACAAAAAGAAAGTCTTTGAACTTCATTCCTAGTTGCTTATATTTAAAATATTATAGCCTGCATACAACTTACATGTTTAATAATATATAGGGTAATTTATTATGTGTTTAGCTAGGTAGTGCTAACTACTTTTCTAACTTATAACCATATAGGATAAGACGTTAAGATATTAAAATGTCTTACAAAGTTTTTGGCACCCCAAAATGAAAAGTTGAATATGACGCGCCTGGTTGCAACTCGTGACAAAAGAAGTATCCCAACCAGATAAAATATGGATGTATGGGCTATGGAAATTTAAAATTAAGTCTGACAACAAATCATGCATGTACGACAAAAAGAACTCTCAGCACGACCATCTATCTGCCTACAGATCAGTCAGTCAAGGTACCCAGGGTAGAAAGGTACCAAGGTGGGTGGGTCGTGGGTGGATAAGAACAATTCAATCGCAATAATACTATATAGGTAGATTATGGTAGGTAGGTACCGGAGTACAGGATAAGGGCACTCACTTTCCGATGGTCTCGAGCAGTTCGTAGACATCGTCGAAAAGCACTTCCTCGTCGGCCATGGTTGTGTTCGCCCGACGGGCCTACACAAGCGTACACACGACGCACACAAAATGACGGTCTCTACTCGACACCGGTTATGACGACAAGACAGACACGGAGAAACGCTACACGGAATGCCAACGAGTCGAGTGCGGTCGAGGAGAGCAGGACGTGGTGAGGACGTGTGCGCGACACCGATACAATAATATTACATTAATTGTCAACGGTGAGTAATAATATTGGCCGCGACTGCCGACTGGGGGAGACACCACATGCGCGCGCGGACACGTCTGTGACCACTGTCCACTGACAGCAGCGAGTCGCGACGGCACCACGTCGGACGACGACGCGGAAACGGCTTTCGGGAGTCGGCCACCGTCGCCACCACCGCCTCCACACCAGTCACTACCACCACCAGGCACCAGCTAACGAACCGTCGGGAGTCGGGACAGACGGGGACGACCCGCGGCCGTGATGTGCCGTCAGTGTCACCGTAAGTCACTTGTACCGATGCGGCCGTCAGCTGTAGCGGGCTGCGAACTGCGGTTCGCCGGCTCGGCTCACGTTGGTCGGTTCGGTTCGGCGCCCGGTGCTGCCCAGTGGTCTGCAGCCAGGCTCCGCTCAGTCGAGCAGTTCGTGTTTGATGCCTTGATGGTACTTGCGACGCGTCCCCGCCCCGCTACGGCTGAACTTTGCCCCGTTAAGGTATTGCACGGGTCGCGGCAGATCTCGCGTCTAGGTTGCGCACCGACGCGCCGACAACTTCATCCCGGTGCCGCCGCACCACCCGTTGATAACACGACGTGATTGTGATAAGGTTACGTAAAGTGTAAACATAAACAGTAAACAACTAAACGGGACACGGCCACACGGCACACGGCACACGCCGGATCTTCGATTGGAATATATTTTTTTAATTATTAAACAACAATAATACCACTAACATGATTAATCTTTCTACATTTCTAAACTAACAATTAACAGTTAAAACTTAATTTAAGTATAAAAAAAGCTATTTCTAATACAAAATAATATCAGCAGTAATACTACACAACTACAGTATCAAAATTTAACTCTTTATAACCAGATGTAAATTAAAAGAAGTTATAATTAAATTATACAATAATTAAGTAATAAGGGCACATTTAATTAATGAATCTACAACCTACAACACTTCCCCCCCTCTAAAACACGTTAATTTAATAAATGGTGTTTTTATAGTATTATACTATAAAATTTAAACATTAGAAAAATTTCTAACAAATTATAATATGAGTACGAGGATCCGTGCTAAATATTTTTCCGTCCATTTTTCAAAAATCATAATATTCTATTGGTGATTCCGGAGTCGTAAATAATCGTATAAACTATAAAGAATAAACCTTGGACCATATTATAATAGATTTCAATTGTCCATTTTTATTACTTTATGGCACGGATATTATATTACAATATTATTATGTCCGTGCTTTATGGTATAAACACACAATTACATGATTGTAGATAACATATTATTATCTACAATACTCGCGTAAACACAACAATAACAACAGGAGCTGCTGGTGATAATAAGTAATAAAAATATTGCCCATCTGTGAGACATGTGTATTATAATTTATTTATATACTATTATATAGGTAACCCCGTAAATCATAATATTATTCAATTATCGAGGCACCGTACGTCGTGTGTCGGTGTGTATTGTGTAATAGACAATATCGATAATCGATAACTCGATCGCGGAACGGATGAAATCATATTCTATTATGCGTCTATAAACGTATGGCGTACGCTAGATTAAATAGCCGAGTTTTGTCGAACTCGGCAAGTCGTCGTACCGCGGTCCTGTATCTCTCCGTTATCACCTTCGAGTGTCTGCGGTGTTCACGACAATAATATTATTGTGTTTATGTGTTGGGCATTTTACAATTTCGCATAACAATACATTTTTTTACCATACGACCTACCCAGTTCGGATCGTTGACCCCCAACTGCAGGTCTTTTGTTTTTTTTTCATCTCAATCTTGTAACACCTAATTGAACGCGTGAATTTCGACGGGTTGATTTGGCCACCGGGTACCGATATTATTAGGTTTTTCGATAACATTTCATCCAGCCTGCCGTTGACTCTAGACCGGCCAGGCGATGATCGAGTGTAGACGACGATGCGAAAAATGGATGAATTAATGGTCTACAGACAGATTTAGCTTGTTGTTAAATCATCTGATACACTACTGCGACTGTACTTGGTTGTTTTTATTTCTCACTTTGCAAATTGTACTTTTAGGGTTGACACTCAACCCTTAACTATGCCGTCCGAAGACATTTTTGAACTCTACAGTCCTCTAAAACAGACCAATGAGAAAAAACCGTAAGTGATACGATGAAATGATTATTTTGTACCTACCTAATCATTTATTTTATAGCATACGAGTATAACTGTATAAGTCATGTTTAAATATTATAGCAACTTGAAAATAACTTATAAAAACCATCAATTATTTATCGATACTTGAATAATTGAATAGTATTTTTAATAAATTGACAAAATATATATTTATTTTTTAATATTTATAATATCATGTACATTTTATTCCAAACATAGTACAAACGTTTTTGCTGACAATCTTCTAGTTTGTATCAAACAACTAACATTATAGATAACATAAACTTTTAAAATATCTAATTCATTCTGATTTTAATTATTTATTTTTAAAAATGTAATTAAGAATTCTTAAATATCCAAAATATTCTATTATTTTAGTAAAATAAAACAAATCAACATAGGTAGGTAGTTTTTAAACATTCTTTTAAAAAAACTTTTCTAATAAATTAAATTAGTATTTCTCTAACTTGTTTCTTCTGAAATCATACATGGATTATAAACTAGATTATAACTTGTAAGAATCTTGCTTTAAGAAGGCTTGGCTACCAGTGGTGCCGATCACCTAATTTATACATGACATATGTCATAGTAGATTTTTTAGATAGAGAGCCCACCGTTGAGTACTGCAGGGAACCCTGCTGTGGATCAAGAATTTATGTTAAAATGTAAAAAAAAATTATTAAACATTGCATCTAATTCTTTTATTGAAAAAGGGGGGATGATAGGGGCTCCTTGATGTATGATGTAATAATATATTTTAAACACTTAAACACTTTGGCGCAATTGTGTAAGGCCTATAAATGCATTAGGTATGTCGGGATGTGAATATTAAATATACAAAAGTACACCTCGAGGATTTACACATTGCAATATCTCCTAAGTTAATAAATATATCATAAATCTGTTTATTTTATTAGACTCGTAGACACCATAAACAAAGATTACATACCTATATTTTATTTTATTTTTTTGGTAAAAAAGTTAAATAGTTTATTTTTCTAAAAATGTTGACCTATCAACATTTTGATTATTAATCATTTTTTTAGTTTATAGGTATAACGGCAAAAAGCCGGTTTCTGTCCGGGCGGCGAGTCCCCCTCTACAGGTTATGAGTATATCCTCACAGGACATTCTGTACATAGAATACATATAATTATTTCCTTTTTTTTTACTATTTGCGCCAGGTTTGAAACGTCACTTGCGTTGTCATCACACCACTGACTGAATTCAGATAAACATTTATAGGCATAACTTTAGCTATTTAATATAACTTTATAGCATTGTAAGAACAAATAATTATCCAAATATTTGTAGAAGAAATCTTATCTAAAGGTTGATAATAAAATACCACTGCTTATCATAAATTTAAATTTCTAAATTTTATCATAGAAAATTATTATTCTGACTAGTGACTAGGTAGATATCGAGATAGATATTAATTTAAAAAATAGTAAAGACTTATGAAATATAAAACATTTAATTATTTAACAATCAATTATATTTTTGAGTCAAGACTTCAGTTGAGATAAGATTAAAGTTTAATAGAATCAGGTATATTACGGGTTTAGTGTACGGGTTGAGTATCATTATTAAGTACCTACTAAAAATGAAGGGCAAATTGGTTGTTAATTTTAATATAGCACTTGACGTATTGTGATTTAAAATTTCAATGAATATAGTAACTAGTCAAAAGGCTTGACCCTTCCGAATAAATCTGTATGATACAATCATAGATTGAGTTTTTTGAGGATTTTTTAATAAGTCAAAGTAAGTTCTGATTATCATAAATATAATTTAAAATTATATAAGTAAATGATTATACTAGGTACATTATAAACAAAATTTGGAGGATGAAGTACTTTATTGTTATTGTTATCTAGTAAAGTATAAAATTAAAAACTTACCTAGAAATGATTCCTGATTGATTTTATTGAATAAAATACCTTAATTATAAAAAAACTAGGTACAACAAAAACATTTTTTTTTTTATACTTATCAAAATAGTGCTAAAAGATTATATAGAATCTTACCCTCCCAATCTCGTAAATTTTTTTTTTAGCGACAATTTGTTTTTCAAGTTTACTACTCTGTAAAAAAGAGTATTTAATATTATAAATCATTTTCCAGCCTAAATTTAATTCCTCCTTAACTGTTGAGGGGACTATTAACTAAATAAAATCAACTAATGATGTATATATTATCATGTATAGCCATAGCCCATAAGTAATATACTAGTATATAGGTTGTAGCTCTAAGTATAAATATAGGCATCTAAAAATTGCATGGATAGCTTAAAATATAGCTTCTTAGCTGGGCTCCAAGGCAAGGTTATTGTTGGGTTATTGGACACCTGGGTAATTACTGATTAGTCATTACTAGCTTAAATTATCTGTGTAAGAATGTTTCCACTATGTTTAACTGTATTATAATGTATATTACATAATAATAATTAATATTATTATTTATTAATATGTATATTATATAAAAATAATTACTATTATTAACTGTTATGTAATGGACAATTGTAATAATTTGTAGTTAATTATAATTTAGTTTATCAATTATAGGTATAACAAATTAACATACTAAATGTATATGAATAGAATAACAAAACTTTGCTCGTAGATACCACTTGACACCAATTTTATAGGGATGTGGAGGTTAATTATTAATCAGAGTTCAACAGCCCCTATAATTAACTCCTGATTGCCACTTAATTTTTATCTGCCCCTTGCCTCAAACAAAAATCAAACTTTAATAAAATAATTAATTAATGGTAGGTACCTATTTACATATGTACATACATTACATAATAACTGAAAAACGTGATAAAAGAATATTATGTATAAATTCATAATTATAATTGCAAAAATTGTGTCCACTTATCAAGAATAAATATTTATAACGTACCTATTTGATTTTGGCCAAAAAATAAAATATCTATTTTAATAATTATTAATTTTATTACTTTTTTTTGGATTCATTGTGAATGTATTGATTTTACAACACTGTGTTTTTGTTTGTTCATATATGTGTACACGATAAGTAGTCAAAAAAAAATACTTTGAATTTAAACTTCAGTATCTCTTCTGGTGGGAAAATTAATCTAATTGGTGCATTAAAGAGGTATAAATTGAAAATTCCCGATAGTTTTCATAAGCATCTATAAAACCAAAAAAAAAATAAGAAAACCTGGATATTATTACGCAACACCAGTTTTTGATAAATAAAATTATGTTATTTTATTTTATAATTATTAATTAATTATTAGTACTAAAATAATACAGGATAACATTTAATAACGTCAAAATTAGTAAAAAAAAATGTATGAATAATATATTATATAAGTACACAGTAATATAGGCTGACTGTTTTCGCTCAGAATCATTTTTTGTGAACAATGATTTTATATCATTGAATGCATATGAATGCATATTTAACACATCCATTAGAGTAATACCTCTCTAGGCTCTTACTGTACAGCAGATCTTTACCCATTTGCCCATTTTTTTTTTTTACTTTTTAAACCACTAAATGATGGGGAACCGTATTAGCATTACGTCCTCCCATAATGCTAATTGTATTATTATATTGTTGTATTATGTACCTATTATACTTAACTATTTCATGACTATTTCACAGGTAAATCAATTCATTTTTTTAAATAAGTATTTTATATTGTTTATTATTTAATTTAATCAACTGCTATGTTCTAATACAACGTTTAAAATGTTTACAAAAAATAATTGCCATGTTTCTTACATATAAAATATAAATTGTGTTAGGCATACTAAACAAATAAAATACTTTAATTTGTTACTGACTACTGTACTAGCTCTTCAAATACTTTTGCAACTATCAATTCATAGGATTTCAGTTTCAAATCAAACAAAACCTAATAATAATAATAATTTTAATTTTAAATATTCTCAACGTATAAAATGTATACAATAAATAAATAAAATAAATATTTTTGAGTATTTCTTTAGAATATAAATTATTAATACATTTCAGAGATCAGAAAGTGTTACTATAAATATACATTTTTTCAATCATTTATATGTGTAATATTCTTATCTATATGGCTTATTTGAATTTGTGTACTTAATTAATACAAAATTGTATAATATTGTATATTACATATTTTAATACAATATATAAATTTAAAAACTGCTTCATAAATTGCATATTATGTTATGTGTACAGATAGTAAATTAAGCACTTACTATTTAGTAAGAACTTGATACCTATTGGCTATTCTCATGCATCATGATTAATGACGTTTGAGCAATTTTCAAACTAGTTACTGCTAATTCAATCAATCTTTCTGTTTTAAGTACCTATTCTTAAAAGATATACCAATTTTTAATCTTTAGCTTAAACAGTACAAAACTGTCTCATTCAAGTATCTCATATTGTTTGTAAAATATATGTATTTATTAGACATTAGATTATATTTTTAAGTTGATAAGTTATGAAAAGTACCTGTTGTACCTACATAACTACCACTAATTACTTAAAATAGGTAATTATATTTACTAATATAAAATTTTTATCGTCAAATATTAATGCTTGATAAACCTATTGTATATTTAACAGAGGGGGATTTGGAACGTGTAAGAATTTTACTACCTACAACTGGTGAAAGTGGTTTATTCTAGTTTTTGCTCTTGCCACTTTCCAAGGTCTGTGTTATGCATTGAATTAAAATGTAACAATTCATATGTATGTATACATTTTCTTCTTATCTCTATTAATTTATACATATTTCTGAGCAAATAAATATGAAATTATTTTTTATTGTCATTGAAAAGTAATATATCAAATTCACTAAAAATAATTACTTATTATATTGATTTAAAATTAATTTTAACATTTTATTGGTTAATCATTATTTTTATGAGCAATTTTTTTCTTCTAATTTTGTAATAATTTTAGTTTTTGTTTAGAGGAAAATGGTTTGATTGTTTACTTAACTTTGATTTACAAACAGGTATCTATAGTGTAATAACTTGCATAAAATAAACTTACCTAGTAAGTATTTTAATTTCTAAACTATAATAACCAATAATCATCATCCACTTATCAAATGTATAAAATAAATAAATAATATTTTATTTACAAAGTTTATTATACAAATCTCATAAAATACCTGTGCATCATGTTGTTGTTGTCTACACCAAACAAACATCTAAACAGTTGTATTTATTTAACATTATATTCATTGTATGCAATGTAGATACTTTTATTTAATTGTCCCAATTAAATTAAACTGTTATGTTTCATGTAAATTAGAAAGTGTGGATTTACTGTTTAAAAGACCTTTGATTTCATTAAATATTCTTGCATTATAAACATGCTTCTATATACTGTAAATTTTATTGAATCTAAAATAAATCCTTATAACACCTATATAACTTAAAATCATCTTACTTTGTTTATGATTGCAATTGGTATATCATATCATCATCATTATTATTATATTTATATAAAATTTGAACTTAGTCTCAATCAATTAGTATTAACTAGATATTTTGTAAATTATAAATGTGTATTATCACACTTTATACATAATATATTTATTATTTTATAACATTAATAAAACTACCAACTATAGAGTACAGTTGTTTTATTTGATTTATTCTTTTTCCTAAACTAGTGTAGATATAACATGGTCCTTTAATTTTAATTACCTTCATATTCCAATAATAATTGATTATTATACTATGACATTTTGTGTATGAAATACCAAACAGTTATTAATATATTAAAATAATTTATACTGTTTAAAATATTAATTATGTTAAATGTTTTATTATAATGTTTCAAAATAAGTTTTATCTTTTTTCTGGTCACTTAGGTTATCTCTTATTATTATTTCATAGTCCAAGTTTCGCCTCATTGATACATTTTCTATCAATATGAACAGTATTACTGATGCATAACCCAACTCTCGATTTAGTTTACCTACTTAATGTTTAATTCATAGTATTCATAAATAATAAAATGGCATATTCTTTATTGATTAATGATGATGATGGCTGGTAAGATAGTTTTAGAATATGTACCTACAATTATGTCAAAAAAAAGTTTATTAAGTACAAATATTGATAAATTTAAATTGTATATTATTTTAAATGTGATATGTATTTTATTATAGTTTACCGCCCAATGATATATCAGACAAATTAATTGACTCGGAGACAATTGAAAGACATAAAACTATTATACTAACGGTTGTTTCACGAGCCGCTGAGGCAGCCAGTGTAATACTTGACCAAACTGGTATAATCCAGGTGAATAGAAATCATTTCTAAAACCATTGATGTCCAATGTCAAAACATCATATATTAATATTGTATTAAGAGTTTTCTGATACATCTATGTGCGGAGTTAGAAATGTATGTAAATTGTCCAAAATATCAGATTTCAAACCTTGCACATAAGTTTATCTGAAAAATTCAGAATATTATATTAAATATTAATTTAAAAACATGTCAACACCTTATATTATTATAATTAGATTAAATTGCTTTAAGGTTGTAACAATTGGACCAAACTATTTGCGTGTACTTTATGACGTAAATCAAACTAGTTTCTCAATATTTGTTGAAGTTTTAAAAAAAATGGGCTATCTAGTGTCATTTGAGCCAGAAAAACAAACTGAAGTCACTATACAAGTAGAAGGTATGAAATGTAATTCATGTGTAAAAAAAATTGAAGGCTGTGTTCGAGAAAAAAATGGCGTTTTTAGCATTCAAGTAATATTTATAAATTTGTGTTGCCATTGTCAATTTTACTGAATTACTGGATTTATGTACATGTATAGGTGAATCTTGAACAAAAATGTGCTAATGTTGTTTACGATTCAAATGCTATATCAGTTTTTGAACTCCAATCAATAATTGCTGAATTGGGTTTCACAGTACCAATTCACCAAACTACAACTGTGATAAAAGTTGACGGAATGTCTTGCAAGAATTGCGTGCGAAACATTGAAAGTAATTTACTTATTTAAAATTATATTTTAAAATGTTCAACTTACCACGATTTATTAGGTAAAATTGGAGCGTTGAATGGAGTTGTATCAGTATCTGTTAGCTTGGAACAAAAAGAAGCAACTATTGTTCATCGCCCTGGGGACATAAATGATTCACAATTAGCATCAGCCATATCAAATTTGTCTACAAAATTTAAAGTTTCTTTAAATGATCGAAAAATTGAAGCACCAAGTAATGTGTTTAGTATGTTTGTTCCTGAGGACGAATACAGTAAAACATACCTGAACATCAAAGGCATGACATGTGCATCTTGTGTTATTGCTATTGAAAAACACTGCCTTAAAATTAAAGGTACTTTTTATAGTGAAATTTATAATTTTAGATTCTGAGCGAAGCGATGAATGTATTGATTTTACAATGATGTGTTTTTTTTTTTTTATTTTTTTTTTTTTGTGTCTGTCATCACCTTTTAGGACAGTAAAAGTGCTTGGATTTCCTTCAACAGTAACTTTTCTGATAGAAAAGTGAATCTAGTTGGTACTTTGGGGGGGTCAAAAGTAAAAATTTCCCAGTAGTTTTCAAAAGCGACGTAAAAACAAAAGAAAAGTTAAGGAAAAACAGGAATTTTTACGCAAAATCTGTTTTCGAGAAAATCGATTTTGGTTTTTGGTGTAACTCTAAAACAAATGACCGTAGGGACATGAAATTTTGACTGAATGTTTATATTAGCATTTTCTATACACCATAAAATTTTGAAAATATTTTGACTCTTTTTGAGATGTTTACGGACATTGTCATTCTTCAATTTTTTTAGTTTTTTTTTCTATAAATATCAATACAATTTTATCTGTTTAGTAAAAAAGCTTGAAAATTTAATAGAAGGCTCCTAGGTTATTGTTTCATAGGCAGATGAAAAAAATTAAAAATCTTTAGTCACAGTTTTTATTTATAAGCATTTAAAGTTCAAATTTTGACAAAATACGGAAAAATCACGAAAATTAGCAAATTATTTTGAGTTGAGAATTCATAAAAATTTTTCTTTTTAAATCTAAGATTTGAAAATGTAATATAAGATTACTCATAAGTTTGTCTACGTTTATCAAAAAAAAAATGTCTACAAAAAACTTAAATTACATTTTTATGAACGTCTGAAATTTATATTTTTACAACATTTGATATTCACTTGATTTCTCATGTAACAATTTTCTTATTTTATTGTAATTGAAAAACAAATGACTGTAGATACTTGAAAATTTCACTGAATATTTATATTAGCATTTTCTATACACCATAAAATTTTGAAAATATTTTGACTCTTTTTGAGCGGTTTACAGACATTGTCAGTTTTCAATTTTTTTAGTTTTTTTTTCTATAAATATCAATAAAAATTTTTTTGTTTGGTAAAAAGGCGTGAAAATTTAATATAAGGCTCCTGATATATCGTTCTAATAGCAGTTGAAAAATATTAAAAATACATATGTACATTTTTTTTTATAAGCATTTAAAGTTCAAATTTTGACAACATTTATCAAATTTATAATTTATTAATTATTTTGTAGTTAAAAATGTATAAAATGTTTAACTTTTATGGCTAAGGATTGAAAATGTAAAACAAGGCTCCACGTAAAAGGTTATATATAAATTACTTTATTCACAATAATATCATCAAATATACTTGGTAATATCATAGGCTAACTGACCGTTTTCGCTCAGAATCGTTTTTCTTATACAATGATATTATATCATTGAATTCAAATTTAACACCATCCATTACAGTGACCCACTTGTAACCTACTGTACAGCAGAGCAACATCCACTTATCCACCTTTTTTGTTTTGACATTTCTCTTTATTTTTGTAGGTGTTAAGAGTGTATTAGTTGCACTAATGGCCGCAAAAGCTGAAGTACAATATGACTCTGCATTAGTGCAACCAGAAGATGTGGCTAATTCAGTTACTGATTTAGGCTTTCCTTGTAATGTATTGGCTGACACAAATTCACGTATTACTCAAACTGAATTTAGAGTAAATATTTGTTTATTTTGACTTATAAGTTATTACAAATTATTTTTAAGAATAATTTCATTGTAAAATATTTTTTTTATTTGAATGCATATTATATTGATAGTAAGATCAAATTTAAATCCATCTCATATATTCTTAATTATTTGTTTTATTTTATTAAGATAATATATGTATTTTATTAGATTGGAGGTATGACGTGTTCATCTTGTGTAAACAAAATTGAATCAAATTTAATGAAACTGAAAGGAGTACAAACAGCTATAGTTGCACTCACAACTCAAAAAGGAGTAATTACTTACGATTGTGATCTAATTAGTCCACGAGATGTTGCTGACCATATTGTTAGCCTAGGATTTACTGCTGACCTGGTGAATAATAAAGATAGGGGGGATCGCAGTTATTTGAATCATAGGTATACTTTTTATTCGACTAATGTAAACTAATAAAATATCTATGAAATGAAATATTGTGATTTTGTTTTAGTGAAGAAATAAAAAAATGGCGTAATTCATTTTTTGTGTCATTACTGTTTGGTGGTCCATGCATGATTGCTATGACTTATTTCATGATGGGTATGACATTTAACTTTATTGATCATTCTTCTATGTGCTGTGTAATTCCTGGCCTTTCGCTTGAAAATTTGATTATGTTTCTTTTATCTACTCCAGTTCAGGTATTTATTGAAATAAATAAGCATATAATAATGATGAAATATTAATTTTGTAGTAAAATGTAAATACAGTTTATAGGAGGTTGGCATTTTCATGTACAAGCTTGGAAAGCCATACGCCATTATACCACCAATATGGATGTCCTTGTGTCAGTAGCTACAACCATTTCTTATGTATACTCAGTCATTGTCGTACTCATTGCAATCACTGAAACGCCAGCTAAACATACTAGTCCAATGACTTTCTTTGATACACCGCCTATGTTATTTGTGTTTATATCCCTTGGTCGATGGATGGAGCATATTGCTAAGGTAATAATTGATAATTGAATATAAAAATAGAAGTTACAATTTTTCATAATTTTAGGGGAAAACGTCTGAAGCCCTTTCTAAATTGTTGTCCTTAAAAGCCACAGATGCTCTGTTGGTGACCATTACTGATGATTACCAAATATTAACTGAAAAAGAAATTAATGTTGACCTAGTTAAACGTGGAGATATTCTTAAGGTATTATACATTTAAAAAAAAAAAAAATGGTTCAATTGTATGTATTGTATTTTTATTTATTATTCAATTAGGTATTACCTAGTACAAAAGTTCCAGTTGATGGAAAAGTTATTCATGGGCGATCAGCATGTGATGAATCTTTGATTACTGGAGAGTCTATGCCAGTGAACAAAAAGCCAAGTAAATAAAAATAAAAAATTGTATTACAACATACTAAGAAAAATATATATTTCATAGGCAGCTTAATAATAGGAGGTTCATTAAATCAGACAGCTCCTCTACTGATGGTTGCTACTTATACAGGAGAAGCAACTATGTTAGCTCAAATTGTACGACTAGTTGAGCAAGCTCAAACATCTAAAGCTCCAATTCAACAATTTGCTGATCGTATTGCTGGTTATTTTGTTCCAGCTGTAGTAGCAATATCTACTATCACACTTGTATCGTGGCTTTTCATTGGTCGCTATTATACTAAATATCTACCTATTTCAGTAAAATGATATTCTTTGTTGAGGTTTTTAGCATGTATTAATTTTTATTTTTATGAAGGATGATGAAAAATATGGTCCAGACGGATGGGAAAATGCTATTCAATACTCATTTAGATGTGCATTGAGTGTTCTGGCCATTGCTTGTCCATGTGCACTAGGTTTGGCCACTCCAACAGCTGTTATGGTTGGAACTGGTATTGGTGCTCTTAATGGTATACTGATAAAAGGTGCCGACGCGTTAGAAAATGCTCATAAAGTAAGATTCAAAGTTTTAAAGTTATATATAAAATTCTATTTACCATATTATAAAGTATTATTACTTTAGGTCAAATATGTTGTGTTTGATAAAACTGGTACTATAACATACGGAAAGCCCACTGTATCAAGGATTTGTCTATTTGTAGACGACATGATCTGTTCGCTCAGTCTATTATTGTCCATAGTTGCTAACGCTGAAGTTAGTAGTGAACATCCTTTAGCTTCTGGTAATTATTATAACATATTATTATTTATTATTTTTGTACAAAAAAATGTTTATTCACTCTTTAGCGCTGGTGAAATTTATTAAAGAAATGTTTAAATGTGAGATATCTGGAAAATGTGAACGTTTTCAATCTGTGGCTGGATGTGGTATTAAATGTGTGGTGTCTCATATTGATGACTTATTCAAAAATGGAACTAAATCAGATTTCATTATGAACTACCAAAACCATATAAGGTTGTAATTCCATAGTATTAACTCAAGTACTTTTTTGTTAATCCTTTTTGTATCATAATGTATAGAAGTGGAACGAATGAATCATCATTTGAATTTAACAACATAATTGTTGAACTGGTTTTAGGAAAACCGCCTACTCAAGTTCAATCAATACAATTACATAAATTGTTAGATATTAATGAAGAGAAAAAACCAAATGAAACCAAATATGAAGTAAAAAAAATCATAGAAATCATAGATATATATCAAAATTTGTTCAAATAATAAATACAAATAAAGCAAAATGTTTTAAATTTCAGGTATTGATTGGGAATCGTGAATGGATGTTTAGAAATGGTGTTAATTTATCAAAAGAAGTTAATTTTAAAATGATCAGTGAAGAAACCCTAGGCCATACAGCAATCATGTGTGCCATTAATGGTAATATTTATTATCAAATATAACTTATATGACCAATGTAACTTATATAATATAATATGAAGAAAAACTTGATACTAATTAAAATAATTTTATTAGGTCTATTGGTAGCAACAATCAGTGTATCAGATATGGTTAAACCTGAAGCTCATCTAGCTGTTTATACGTTGATGAAGCGTGGCTATCAAGTGATGTTATTGACAGGAGACAATAGAAAAACAGCCAGTGCAGTAGCAAAACAAGTAGGAATACAAAAGGTGTTTGCTGAAGTATTGCCGTCACATAAAGTAGCCAAGATCAGAGCTCTACAGGAGAAAGGTGTACGAGTAGCAATGGTCGGTGATGGAGTTAATGACTCTCCGGCTCTGGCACAAGCAAATGTTGGTATTGCTATTTCTTCAGGCACAGATGTAGCTGTTGAAGCGGCAGATGTAGTCTTAATGAGAGTAAGTGTGTTATGACTTATGAATATTATTTTATTATTTTATTATTTATATTTGATGTTAACAACATTAACATTTCACAGAATGATCTATTAGACGTTGTCAGTTGTTTTGACTTGTCCAATAAAACCGTCCGACGAATTCGACTTAACTTTTTATTTGCTAGTATGTATAATTTAATTGGTATACCAATTGCTGCGGGTGTGTTTAGTCCTTTAGGCGTCACATTACAAGTAATTTAATAACATAAAAAATAAACTTCAAAAACATTCACGCATAACTAAATCTGTGTTACCATTTCAGCCATGGATGGCAGCAGCTGCAATGGCATTAAGTTCAGTGTCTGTTGTTGGATCTTCGCTTTTACTTAAGATGTTTGTATTTACAATTTTTTTTATAATATAATTTTCATAAGATAATTTATTATTATAATCTAAATTATTTATAGCTATAAAAAACCAACTTCAGCCACTTTAACTACCCCAGAATATTTGTCAAGATCTCAAACTGAACTTGATACAATCTCCTTGCATAGAGGATTAGACGATATCGAACCATCAATTATGATAAGAGCGTCGACTTCTTCTACAATATCTAAGTATGTATTATGTATCTTATAACTCGATACATGGCATATATACATAAATAATTCTTTCATCGCTTTTAGAGTTTAGGTTAGGTTAGGTTAGGTTTTATATATTTTACTATACTTTTAACTTATATAATTTTATAATACAAAATTTTAATACAAAAATATTTATGCTTTAGGTTATTGATGGGAAAAACAACTGTTTCTGAAGCTGAAAATCAATTGTTAAACTCATACGAAGACACGGAAGACCATGATATAGGAAATTATGTTGAAAGAACGAAGAGCATAAATGCCTGAGACTATAACCAATTGTATTTGATACATGTATTGTGTTAAATACATTTAAACATGACCAATAACATTTTGTGAATAAGTTAAGTCTTCCTTTTTTTTTACATAATTATACAATTTTAAATTTATTTTTATTAAATTTTTTTAATAATCTTGTTTTTGTATGCATTTTTTAAAAAAATAATTAATAAGTTCTATACAACAGAATTCTATTATATATATTTTTCTTACATTTTTTTTTCATTATTATATAATTATAATTTTTATGTTGTAACACTTTACTTATACTCCTACCATATACCATGTTATACGATTTTTTTTTATGCTTACAAGACTTAAATAGATATTGTTATATTTATTCTTAATATGTTATTTATTATTCAAATTAATGGTTACCATTGTTTTGTACAACAGTATTTTTATGTTGAAATGTGTAAATCTATCTTTAAAATAATACACACAAGAAATATAAACTCATTTTGAATATTATATCTGATTATATTTTTGATAACTTGATACAGAAATGTTATAAATTAAGATCATAATATATGAATTTGTATGTCCTCGTCTTCCTGTTTGCAATGTAGAAGAAAAATAAACAATAATAGCTGCCGTTTGCGCACTTTTCAGTGGTATACTTTCTATTTAACATTTTATATAAATTAAGCTATTAATGCTGAAATCCATGAGAACTCATATAAATTATTATACTGAATGTATTAATAAATATTTTAAAACATATATTGCATTTATAAGGCAAATTAGAAGGCCTTGTATGTTTCTTTTTATGAATGAACAGCTTTGAACTTGTAACATGAGCTTGATTACGTAAGTCAGATTTATATGGTTTATTTCTGGTAGGTATGCAATATGGTATGAGAATTTAATGATGATAATAAAGAACCTCTATAATAATATGTTTTGCTAGTCTTTTCCACGGTATGAGTTCTCATCATGTGTGTTTTCAAAGTAGAAAAATGTCTAAATGATGTATCACAAACATTACATTAAATTTTATAAGGCTTTTCAGGTGTGAATTCTGTTACCTATGTGTTTTTAACACCAAAGTTTATGCAGATCTATAATCACATATATTGTATGCATGAGGATTTTCACCAGTATTTAGATAAGTCAAACTATAAATTTCTTTATAACACACCCTCATGATAAAGATTTTTTTTTAAGTTAGATTTTTTGTTTGAATTAATACGAAATAATGATTTCCAAATCATGTCTTTCGTCAGAAACTATTTCTTCAAATTCAGATATCTTATTATAATCTTTTTTCAATTTTTTTATTGTAAACAGCTGTAATTAATTTTTTAATAGTTCTGAAAAACATAATAATTTCTAAGTTCTAATTTAAATTAAAGGTCAATAACTATGTATAGGCACATATTTTACAGATAACTATTCATTAAAATAATAAATAATAAAAATGTGCACATTTGGATTTTTTATTATATTAAATTATCATTTTAGGTAAGTTGTAACGTTTTTAATTTTTTTAATATAATATTTTAGTTTTTTTTTAATTTTTGAACATTTATTTCTTACCATATAGATAAAATAAAAATGGGGGGGGGGGGAGAGTCTGGCATATTAGTGCCATTTTTTTTCAGTGTCTCTCCAACCAAAAACCTCACGCCTTGCTACTGCAATTGGTATTTAATAATGTTGATGTCATAGGTACGAAAAGAAAGTGTTTGTATCAAATTAATAGTTATGAAATTAACTATAAATAGCCTGTTATAATTGAATAATAAATTCTAAAATATTTCTCATCATAAGGAAATAACCACAATTAAAAAAAGGTGGGTAAGTGGATGTCGCTCTGCTGTACAGTAGGTAACAAGTGGGTCACTGTAATGGATGGTGTTAAATTTGAATTCAATGATAAAATATCATTGTATAAGAAAAACGATTCTGAACGAAAACGATCAGTCAGCCTAGCAAAGATATTACTAAGTATATTTGATGATATTAAGGTGAATAAAGTATAATTTATATATTATAACCTATTTACGTGGAATCTTGTTTTAAATTTTCAATCCTTAGCTATAAACGTAGAACATTTTATACATTTTTAAGTACAAAATAATTAGGTATTAAATTTTAAATGTGATAAATTTTGTCAAAATTTGAACTTTAAATGGTTGTAAAAAAAATGTGCATATGTATTTTTAATATTTTTCAACTGGTATTGTAACAATATATCAAAAGCCTTGCATTACATTTTCAAGCTTTTTTAACCAACAAATAAAATTTTATTGAAATTTATAGAAAAAAAACTAAAAAAATTGAGAACTGACAATGATCGTAAACAGTTTAAAAAGAGTCAAATTATTTTCAAAATATATTGTGTATAGAAAATGCTAATACAAACATTCAGTGAAATTTTAAAGTAACTACAGTCATACGTTTTTTAATTACAACAAAATAAGAAAATCGTTACACGAGAAATCGAGTGAATATCAAATGTTGTAAAAATATGAGTTTCAAACGCTCATAAATATTTAATTTGACTTTCTTGTAGACATTTTTTTTTTTTTGATAAAGGTAGATAAACTTATGTATAATCTTGTATTACATTTTCAAATCTTAGATTGAAAAAGAAAAATTTTTATGAATTTTCAACTCAAAATAATTTGCTAATTTTCGTGATTTTTTCGTATTTTGTCAATATTTGAACTTTAAATGCTTATAAATAAAAACTGTGACTAAGGATTTTTAATATTTTTTAAATGTCATTGTAAAAATATAGTAGGAGCCTTGTATTAGATTTTCAAGCTTTTTTTACCCAACAAATAAAATTTTATTGATATTTGTAGAAAAAAAAACTAAAAAAATGGAAACTGAAAATGTCCGTAAACAGCTCAAAATAAGTCAAAATATTTGGAAAATGTTATGATGTATAGAAAATGCTAATATAAACATTCAGTCAAAATTTCATGTACCTACAGTCATTTGTTTTAGAGTTACACCAAAAACCAAAATCGATTTTCTCGAAAACAGATTTTGCGTAAAAATTCCCGTTTTTCCTTAACTTTTCTTTTGTTTTTCACGTCGTTTTTGAAAACTACTGGGAAATTTTTACTTTTGACCCCCCAAAGTACCAACTAGATTCACTTTCCTATCAGATAAGTTACTGTTGAAGAAAATCCAAGCACTTTTACTGTCCTAAAAGATAATGACAGACACAAAAAAAAAAAAAAAAAGAAAAAAAAAACACACATTATTGTAAAATCAATACATTCATCGCTTCGCTCAGAATCTAATATACTTATATCTATCTTCAATGTATGAATGTATATATTTTATGTATATCTTTAATCGTGGAAATAACTATAACCATAAGTCCAAGCTACAATAAAAAACAAGATAATCCAACGAATCCAACATGTGTAAAATGTAAACTAAATAAATCATGTTTTCCGAAAGTTTTATTTTCAAAAGTGCAGATTTGTTTAAAGCACTAAACTATTTATATCTAATATATGTATTATGTTACAATAATATTATATATTTTATTTCCGAATGGCAACGTAAAACGTTGTATTAAAAATCATTGCAGCGGAATCGTTTATAATATATATAAGAAATTATCGGAATCGTGTAGGTACCAATGTATATCAATGGCTACTAAAATCTACAAATCGTAGATACTCAATCGCTATAGGTAACGAAAAGCGAATAAACGATTATATGCGAAGACGATCTCCTGCACCTTTATATACCTAGGTATTATTAATTATATCTTATAATATTGTCAATTGCTATAAAATACATTTATTTTTTAAATTTTTTTTATTGAGTTGAGGCTTTGACAACTGAGGTCATTAGCCTGTTGCTATGGGAGAGGGTACGGTTAGTTTGAAGTTTGAACACGTGTATTTGTGGCAAGGATTTGTAAATAAACCCGGGTGGTCACCCATCCGGGAACTAATGACACCGGTCGGTGCTGGCACTCGAAATACATTTGTGACTAAAGCCAAACACCACGCCACATCAGGAAATTTAGTAATAGTATACCTAATACAGAAGGTTGAATTAATTTTTGCCGAAAACATTGCATTTTAAAATATCATTATATTTGTAGTGTGTTGTTTGTAGTAGGTACATAATCACAGGCTCATATATTGAGGGGGTGGTTGATTTAGGGGTTAAGCAGTAAGCCTCCCAAATTTCAAAGTTATTTGTGCCTAGGTAAACTTGTATCACTTAGATCCTTATATTGTTACAATACCAGTTGAAAAATATTAAAAATACATATGCACATTTTTTTTACAACCATTTAAAGTTCAAATTTTGACAAAATTTATCACATTTAAAATTTAATACCTAATTATTTTGTACTTAAAAATGTATAAAATGTTCTACGTTTATAGCTAAGGATTGAAAATTTAAAACAAGATTCCACGTAAATAGGTTATAATATATAAATTATACTTTATTCACCTTAATATCATCAAATATACTTAGTAATATCTTTGCTAGGCTGACTGATCGTTTTCGTTCAGAATCGTTTTTCTTATACAATGATATTTTATCATTGAATTCAAATTTAACACCACCCATTACAGTGACCCACTTGTTACCTACTGTACAGCAGAGCGACATCCACTTACCCACCTTTTTTTAATTGTGGTTATTTCCTTATGATGAGAAATATTTTAGAATTTATTATTCAATTATAACAGGCTATTTATAGTTAATTTCATAACTATTAATTTGATATAAACACTTTCTTTTCGTACCTATGACATCAACATTATTAAATACCAATTGCAGTAGCAAGGCGTGAGGTTTTTGGTTGGAGAGACACTGAAAAAAAATGGCACTAATATGCCAGACTCTCCCCCCCCCCATTTTTATTTTATCTACATGGTAAGAAATAAATGTTCAAAAATTAAAAAAAAACTAAAATATTATATTAAAAAAATTAAAAACGTTACAACTTACTTAAAATGATAATTTAATATAATAAAAATTCAGAATCGTTTTTCTTATACAATGATATTATATTATATTAAATTTAACACCATCCATTGAAGTGACTCACTTGTAATCTACTGTACAACAGAGCGATTTTTTTTTTGTTTAAGATATAAGAAAAACTTATGAGGAATCTTCTAATAAATATTTAATTGTTAGTAACGAAAAGAAAAAATTTTATGAATTTCTCATTGAAAAATAATTTGAAAATTTACTTACATAAAATCTTAAAAGATTATTTGCTTAGCTTTGTATGTTGTGCACTATTTCAGGCTTTAAGCCTCTGGTAGTGTGAGTGAAGTAGTGGAAGGAGTAAGATGAATTGAGCTCGGGAGCTTGCAGAAGTTTTTAGTTTGACTGGTGCTGGTAGATTAAAAGTTTATGGGTCGTTTTACATAATTTGCTGTGATTGTAGTTCTGTTGCTGATTTCGGAGATGTGGTTGTGAGGGGATTGCTGAATTTGAATTTTGACGGAGTTAGTTAGTGACTGAATGTGATCCTTGAGAAGTACAAAGCCGGTGGAATGGCGGATCGCTCTGTTGTTCACGTACCATGGTTGTCCGGTAATTTGGCGGAGTGAGGTGGATTGGAGCCTTTCAAGCTTGGTCCAGCTATTGTTAGAGATGTTGGAGGCCCATATAGGTGATGCGTATGTGGTGATGGATCGGATGTAAGTGTTGTATATGAAGCATTTAGTGTTGATACTTAAAGTTGAGCTGGATAGCATGGAGTATAATGAATGTTTGACTGCTTTGGATTTGTTAATAGTGGTGTTTGAAAAATTTTAGTTTATGGTCAATATGAACACCGAGGTACTTCATGGAGGTTGACCACTTGATGTTGGTGTTTTTGATTTTGGGCTTGATGGAGTTTGAGGTGGATCTGTGAGAGAACATTACTGCAGTGGTTTTGAGAGGATTTATTGAGATTTTCCAGTCGTGGAACCACCTTACAGCTGCGTCGATCTGCAGTTGTAGCTTTTTGGTGGCGACGTCGTTGGAAGTGCTGGTTGCGTAGAACAGTGTGTCGTCTGCGAAGAGTGCGGTTTTGCAGCTGGGGTGAGATGGTAGATCATTTATGTACAGACAGAATAAGTGTGGGGCGAGGCAGGAACCTTGAGGCGCTCCTGCAAGAATTTTGCGTGGTGTGGATAGTTTGCCTTCAATTTTTATTTGCAAATGTCTGTCGGTCAGAAAGGAAGTAATGATGGTGATGAGGTCACTGGGCACTTCGAGGTCGATGAGTTTGCTAATAAGGCCGTCATGCCAGACCTTGTCGAATGCTTTTTCCACATCGAGCAGGATTGCAGCAGTTTTCCTTCTTTTGTTGAGGTTGAAGGATATATTGTCGACTACGCTGAGTAATTGGGTGATGGTACTGTGAGAGCTTCTAAAGCCGTGTTGGTCTGGATGGATTTTGGAGGTGGTGAAGATCTTAAGTCTGGTGAGCAGTAGTTTCTCCAGAACCTTGGACATTGTGTTGAGCAGTGATATCGGGCGATGATTGACTGGGTTGGTGACATCCTTGCCTGGCTTAGGAATGGTGATGACGATGGCATGCTTCCACTGTAGAGGGAAGTAACCAGCACGTTTGCACCAGTTGAGAATTCGACATATGTGAGTGATGGTTTTGCGACCACAGTGTTTAAGGGCGCTGTTGCTGATGCCGTCTGGCCCCGGAGCGCGCCGACTAGGGAGCGTCTTGATTACGTTCCAAACTTCTGAGGGAGTGAAGTATGAAGTAGTAGTGGGAGGAAGTGAGAGTATGTGAATAAGTTTGTTGTGGACTGATGAGTCAATTTGGTCGTTTCCCGGAGGGGAACGAAATTGTACTTCCAGAGAGTCTGCGAGAAGAGCGGCCTTGTGCTCCGGATCGAAGGTGAGGTTGCCTGCTGTGTCCTTGAGAGGGCGAGATGGTGGAGGTTTACGAAGCAGTGCCCGATTGAGTTTGAAAAAGCGAGATCAGGCGTTGGGACCTTCATTCAGAGAGCCGAGGAGATTGCTCCATTGATTATTTCGATGTTCTGCCATGAGTTGTTTAACTTTAGTGGTTTGGCGATTGTAGGAGGTTTTGGCGTCCGGATCTCTGGATCTTTGCCAGCGAGATCGTAGGTGACGTTTGAGATTAATTTCGAACTGCAGCTGCTTGGGTAGAGCTCTGGAACCTTCTTGAAGTTCAGATGGAGAGGTGTGGATGGCTATGCCATGTGACATGGTTGACGTTAGATTTTTGATCGCTGAATCAATGGAGCTAGTGGATGATCCACTGGACGGTGAGTGGGTGACGGAGTCCATGAAAAGCTGGAACGCGGCCCAGTCGGTGACTTGTTTGGGTGCCGGGGGACACGAGGATGCCATGGTTGAGTGGAGTTCAAGTACAACTGGAGTGTGGTCTGAAGAGAGGTCAGTTGATAGGTTTTCGATGTGATGGTGAATGTTGTTAGCTTTAATGATGGCGATGTCTAAGATGTCTGGACTGTGGTTGGAGGCGTTTGGGTAGTGTGTAAGAGTGATTGGAGAAGCGACTGTTACGTCATTTCTAGAGTTTATGAATCTGGCTAGAGTGTTTCCTGCCGTGTTGGTCCTCCTGCTGAACCATAGCTGATGTTTGCTGTTCAAGTCACCTGCTATGATGGTGTTGTAGGTGGTGTCTAGTAAAGCGGTGAGATCGGATGGAATGAGTATGTTGGTCGGTCTTTTGTATGCGGCGACCAGGCGGAGAACAGAGTTGTTGACTTGTATGTGCACAGCAGTTTGTTCTAAGGAAGTGGTTTGAACGGTGATGAAGTGGTGAGTGTACCTTTTGTGCACGAGAATAGCGGTGCCACCTCCAGCCGAGTGGCCGGGGATTTGAGGGCGATTTGTGGTGTATGTGAAGAAGTTTGGAATATTGATAGAGCGTTGACCAGTGAGGTGGGTCTCGTTGAGAAGCAAGATGTCGATTTTTTGTTGTTGAACGAAGTCTATGAGTTCAAGACGCCTCCGAGTGACGTCTTGGCAGTTCCAGAATAATATGCGGGTGTTATTCATATTGAAGGCTGGTGAGGATGAGTGGCAGAATTGTCAGCAAGGCAATGAGGGCATCTTTAACCTTCATTTTGTTAGAGGCAAGATTGGAAATGATGGTAGTGAGTTGAGAGGCCAGAGATACTGGGACAGTGGAGACTGCAGCGCCATTTGAGGTTGTGGAGGCGTATGTGCTGAGGTTGACAGGAGAAGCTTGACTGGTCGGTGGATTCGTGAGGGCAGAAGCAAGTGGGCTGACTGATGGAGATGATGATTGAGTGACTGTTTTTGAAATGTTGGGTCTGGTAGGACGTCTTCTGTCCTTTTCTTGAATAAGCGAAGGACAGTTCTTGTAGTTTGCTGTGTGGGAACCGAGACAGTTGGCGCACGTAGGTGGTTCTTCGAGGGTCTTTGGGCAGTTCTTGGCCAAGTGACCCTGGGCACATTTGACACACCTAGGAGTGTATCCGCAGTGAAGGCTGGAGTGACCAAACCTCTGGCAGGAGAAGCATTGGGCAGGGGTTTTTTTTTTTTTTTTTTTAAAAAAGATTATTTTCATGTTTCCATAATTTTATATTGTTTTTTTATGTCGCTTTCGAAAACTACCGGGAATTTTCAATTTCGACCTATAGAATTCACTAACTAGATTCACTTTACTACCTATCAGAAAAGATGCTAACATAGAAAACAGTAGGTACACTCTGCAACAAAAGAACGGTTAACTACACTTTTTATAATTTTTTTGTTATTTAATACATTTGATTTGGATTTATCATATTTTATGTAATAGATTTTTTGCCACGCCTGCACCGAAAGTTTGGTTTTCGATAGCGGTTGAAGCGTTGAAAGCGTCCTTTTTCCGTTCAGGGGGTGGTTAAGTGGAAATCCCAAGAAGTGCCGGGTGGTCAAGCGGAAATCCCAAAAAATGCCGGGCGGTAAAGTGGAAATCCCCAAAAGTGATGCGCGCACATTTTACGTATACCCTGCACAAACAGACACTGAAATCTATACCACGGCGACGGTCCTTACAAAACATAAACTTTGGTTACATCATATAATCACAAATCATATTATAACCTCTATGCGTGATGCTTATAATTAATAAAACCAAATCGTTTCTTTCATGAAATATTGTTGTCATAGAATTTAGTCTAGTTGTTGCATAGATCCCTGCATTACATTTACCATGATCAATGAATGCAGAGGCGTGACAAAAAATAGTATGTGTGGCTCGTGTGGGAAGGCAATTCAGTCTTGGGCGAAATGCGGCTCTCGCTCGCGGCCCGTGCCGCACACGTCGACCGCGACTGAAATAGCTCACTTCCCGCCCTTGCAACATAATATACTATTGTGCGAGTTTGGCCTTTTTAAGTTTCAATAACTTCTATGCACTACAGTTGAGTAATTATAGACAGTATTATTTGCTTTGTAAGTAATTCAACCTCAAAATATAATACTATTTAATTAGGTATGTACAATATGTACCAACTATGAAAAAATATATAATTAAATACAATGTACAAGACCTGCAGAGCCTGCCTCATTGTTCTGTGCTTATATACTGGGCCTTGCAAATTTGTATGACATACTTGGGCCTCGCGTTTTAAAAATTATATTCTGACAGGGGTGTGCCCAGGATTTTGTGTTGGGAGTGGTTTTAATTTTTTTAAATGTAATATATTTTTATTTTTTAGAAAAAAATAGATAAGGTTAAAAAATTAAGAAAGATTTGAACCCCAAAACCACAACCTAGGGCACGCCTCTGTATTTGGAGGGCTTGCCTAAAAAAAGTATCCCTTTACTCCGCCTTAAGGCTGACTCTATGCAAGACAAACAAGAATAATGCAACTTGAATACAATTAATATAAAAATTAAGTCACACTGGCTGTTTCATTTGATAATAACTGATAATGTTAGGTACTTATGTGTATTGTACCTACATACCTTGAGTGTATATGTAGGTAGTAAGTACACCGTATACAACCTATTAGAGTAAAGAATAAATTTCTATTTGTACTTATTTTTGTTGTGTTGTTTATTAGATAGGTACTTAATTGAAATATTTTTTTAATGTGAGCTCTCGAAGTGTCGAGAATCGAGTTGAGGCTAGGTTAGTATTTATAGTAATGAAGGAATCAATAAATATTACAAGTAGTCTATAAATCAGACAATATCTGAGAATCGATTTTATTTGTTTAGAATGTTTTCATAATAGGTAGGTATTCCCTATAGATTATAGTCTATAACAGTATAACTGTATAATTGAGTTCTTTATTTAGACTATAAAATACACCGACATTATATATTATTATAAAAATTAATAAAATAATTTATAATATTTATAATATTATCTTAATTTTTTTTTTAAATTGTTACGATAGCACTTAAAGTTAATGACAGTATTTTACTGTACCGTTACTGCCTATACATCAGTTAATCAATAATAAAATAAAATAATCGGGAAAAACAAAAAATTAAATATGGAAAACGAGATTAATTACGTACCTAACAATAGTTTTTGGCTAGAGACCCACTCATGCCCTCGCCCGGCCATTATTGAATCCAGTTGAATGTCCGTACTCATACCGAGTACCATTTTATTGACTTATGTTGATAAATTAATTATTTTGAGGAAAGTTTCAAAATGTAGTAAATGGTTTCTTGTAAGTTATTACAGAAATTAAAAAATATCGTAAATACGCGGTCACAATATTTGTATGTAAGAGTTTGAAGTTTAAGACAAAATTCACTAAAAACAAGAAGATAGAACATTTTATCGTTTTTTAATATAGGTAAGTACCCACCTATTGAATTTTTAAAATGGATATAAAAAATATGAGGTCATATTTTCAATATTGATTGTTATATTATTGGACTATTAAAAATAGTTTATTAAATAATACTGCTGCTGTGACCAATGTCCAATTTAAATTATAGTATGTAAGCATATTTTTAGATTTGACAACGTAAATACAAAGTACAAATGGTGTAATTATTTTTTATCCTCCATGAATTTCTGGTATATGTTGGTCACCTGAAAAATTCTATATTTAAAACCACCAATTACCAAAAGTAGTTGGTCTGCGGGGAGTTGGTCCGAGAACGTTTAACATCGATGACTGCGGCGATTCTTTTCAGTTTTCACTGTTTATATTTTTGTGTTTAAACTATAATTATTGTAATAATAATTATGGTAGGTACCTACCAGGCTTTCTTTTTAAGTACTTTACATTTATAGCTTATAGTTTATATTTATTTGTGTGTGTGTGTGTGTGTACTGTGTAATGTCGTCGCGCTAAAACTGGGAAGTATAATATGCATATAGACAGTATTTACGAATTAATATAGGTAAGTACCTAAGTAGACATAATAAAACTTAAAGTAACCACCAAGTTAGTTGAAAAAGTTTTCTCGCATTTAACTTGTATACCTAGTTGTGTACATTTCGATATTTAAGAAAAAAATAAGAATAACTCTTTAGAAATGTTTCGTATGCTTAAAAGTTTACATAAAGTAAAGATTTCATAAAATAAAACTAAGTATTTAACTGTCTGCGACTAAAAAAAATTTCATGAGATTAGTTTCAACAAGTTTCAAACTTATTTTATGGTTCTGGTCTTAACGAGGGATGGAAGAGTTCAGAAATACGTAAATACGCGTAGAACTTTAAATTTATGCAAACATGTGTATAATAATATGTGTGTGTGTCTTTATTGCGAAAACTTTCAAAACTAAGTGCATTTAAATAAGTATCCTTGGTATACACATTGCAAGTAACAACAAACTATATTATAGTCAATACTTCATTATACCGGAAAAATTAAGATGATAAGTTAGTAAATATTATTTCTACCACACATGAAGACGTATGTATACGTACATTAGATTATTGGGAATATATAATGATTAATGACGCTATTTTGATCGGTTTTACCGGGTTTTACTGTTCAAAAAGTAAGTGCTCATTGTATTCATTACTGTAATAATGTTTAATACAATTATTTACTACCTACTATATTAGTGTGTCATAAAAAAATCAATTAAATATTTTATTTAAAATTTGTCTTAAAATTATATAAAAAAACATTAAATATATACATATTTGATTAAATAAACACGAAGTTTACTCAGTTGATAATTTATATTTCTTTTAATGTACGTATATTAGTCCCAAAATGTATCTCCTGCTTATATAAATCAAAATATGCATTATGCATACATTTATAACTTTGAATTACTTATATTAATTAATACTCTTTAAATCGTATATTATACTAAAATTATTTTGGTTTAGCTAAGGTATCATAAATATTGGATACTTGTAGAACTGGTGCATGTAAATAAATCATTTTATAATAAAATGTCACGGGAAACACTGAAACGTATCTACCTACAAACAAAACATATATTTTACACTATATATAAAGCTTTTATACTTATAGCTCCGTTGCAACTGTTTTTGTCGTTTTGGGTGTACTTGGATTCGGGTGAACCGTATTTTTTTTTTTTAATGCTCAAGTGATGCGGATATGTTGTAAGGGTTAAAGGGTAGGGTGTACAGTCGTTAATGTGTAACAGGTGTCTATAGTGGTCTATAGTTCGAACTCCAGAGGGAAAGCCGGCGTCAAATGCACAAGCCTCTTAGCTCTGGTTTAGATCTCAGTTTTGATGCATATCACTTTGAGTACGTATGGCAAAGGTTGGTTGAGTCGGATACTCGGATGTATAAAGAATTAGAGAATAAAGAACGTTATAATATTTTTTTATTGAAATAAAAATATTATATTACCTATATGTATTGCTTATAAAAATAATGTTTAAACGTTATTGAATAATTTATTGGAAAGTATGTATATAGTATATATTATATACCTGAGTATACGCATTACCCAATGTAGATACATTACAAAAAGTTAAATTAATATACTTTAAAGCTCCGTAAATTAATTTTTTGTGCAGGGTACCTAATATTAAAATCTACTGGTCTAATATTTTTCCTAAGTGCTCCTTTCAATCTTTCTAAGGTTGTAGGCTTCTTTTCACTAAGGAATTCAAACCCTCAATGTTGACTTACAAATTAATTTCGTTACGACTCACGAAATCGTATATTTTTGGTTTATAATAATAATTAATAACTTATATAGAGTTGCCATTGGCTACAGAAAAAAACCATATCACGCTAGGTGCTCGATATATTTGTGTTCTATGAGGAAAATCTATGAATCATAAATATGTTTTTGTTATTAAGTAACCATATGGTCCATGAAAACGAAAACCTTACGAAAAATCAGCCCGAAACAAAAAACGTGTATCCAGCCCAAAAACATATTTATGTTAATAAAATAGTTACCTTTTATGATTTGATATAATTTTTTTCCATACAATATATTATATGAGGGGCAAGGATTTATTTGGAAAAACATTGTTTTTCTTACAGTCAATTATATAAGTACTGCCTTAGTATTGGCACGCGCCACGCATACAATTTGTACGTACATTCTACTAACAACATGACAAAAAATATCTTTAACGCACATCTTTGGAAAAGTTTCCAAATTGTATACTATACGCTGTGATTTTTAAATGCACCTTCATGATTAAATTTAATGTTGCATGAAACATGCATGATGCATCATCGATACATTTGGCTATCTCTATGTTAGTACAAAATATGTACAATTATAGTATACGGGAAAGGCTACAAAACGGGTTTTCACATAAATGTATTATAATATAACGGAAAAATGGAAAAGGATAGATGGATATATGGATATATTAATATTATAACCGGGTGGGCCGTTGAATCTGCCGTGATTATAACGTAGGTATTTTTCTATATTAGCAGTATTTATTCGAATTTAAAAGAGTAATGACTAATGACTATAACATGACTCCTATATTTTTTTTATTTTTTTTAATTTTTTTAAGCATATTTACAATCTATACAATTTGTACAATAAGTCAATTTGATAACATAGGTAAATATTAAAATGACTTGAATATCTTGAGGGGGGAAAACTGTCCATCACAGTACCTCCTATTTAATTTGACTGGTTCATATAATATGGAGACCGTTAGGCAAGAGCGTCTCTTGGCCATTTTCTTTTTAACCTCCTCGGAGGATTGTTGGGGATGGTTATAGAGGACATGCGGGAAATTAAAGGGTTTTGGTTCGAGTGCAGTTTGGAGTGAAACTTTTTGTAATGACGAGTTGCTATTTCGTTGACTGTTGGGATTTGGAGATCTTTATGTAATGCGTCGTTGGTCATATACCATGGGGCTCCAGTTATTTGTCTAAGACATATAGACTGGAAAGCTTGTATGGGTCTTATATTGGATGGTTTGGGAACTAATGACACCGGCCGATGCTTGACTAAAGAACACGTCTTGTGACTGAATCCAACCACCGCACCACACCAAGCCACACACAATCTTTTATATTATAGATTAAAACGTTCATAATGAAAATAAAAAATAATCATAACAAATAATAAAATACATTTACACAGTATATAAATATTCATCGAATAACTAATAAGTATATAATTAATACTTAATAAGCTTTTAAAAATAATACACGATTTTCGAGAGAAAAATATACCACTCTATTTACAAAACTAAAACTAATTATAATAATCAATATTTTGATTATTATTAGAAATTAAGGTAATAACCGTTGATAGAATTTAATTACTCGTAATCATGTAATAATATTTTTTCACGAAAGTGATGTCGATAATGATTAAAAATAACATCAGACGATAATTATACATCGGACGCATTGAAACGAGAATCATCTGGTCTTAACGCGTTTTATTATATTATGGTAGGTATTTACTATTTAGTATTTGATAGTAACTACACTCGGCGTTCCGTCGATATAATAATATTAGGTATATACACTGAGCAATTATTGTCCGGGTGGTCGTTAAAAGTTTTTAAATAAACTTTTCGCAAACAAATTAGGCACACTTATTGTTTCATACGATGGCTTCAAAATTGTATAGATATATTATTATTATACAAACCGTCCAGACATTAGACGGAAATCGATCATTGCATGCGCATACTCGGCGGCGTGCGTATAAAACGTTTACGCCGACGTTACGGCAAACTTTGATGAACAAATATGTTTTGTAAACGACTTTTCCACGTCTAATCGAGTCCGGAGTTTTTCAAGTTTACAAGAAATCCATTCAGCGAAAACTTTGGTCCGTATAAAAAGAGTAAAAAGAAGTGGGCGGAAAACGACGACGGGCCATCAAATTATTTATAAAGTTTAACTCGGCAACTTTTTTCATATTTTTTCGTGTAAAAATAAATAAAAGAAAGAGAAGAAAAAACCCTAAAGTAAAGTAGAAAGAAAAATATATACGTATTTATACTCTGCGGGGTGTCGGGAAGGACGGGCGGGTGAGGTGTCGCGGGGTGAAAGCAATCAAAACTTCGTCGTCATTGAGCTTTGCGCACAGAAGCAGTGGCGGTGGCGGTGGAGTGCTACGTTATATATATATATATATACATATATCACGGCTCGCTCGGATGTCATTACTCGCTCGGCAACTTTTCCGTGGCCACTAAAAGTCACGCACTCTTTTCGAAGCGACAATCGCGGATCTCAGTTCTGTAACACAGTGTTGTTTTGGTAATTTTAAACAATGTCGTTTATACCAATTATTATACAATATAATATTGTCTACATTGAAAACAATGATAATTATAATCAAACCATCCCCCTCACTCTGCACCGTATTATTATAATAATTAATACAATTTATAATATTATTATTACCGCAGTTTATTTAGTTAGTTCCGCAACTTTATTATACATTTATACTCTATTTACTCGCGCGCGTTAGAGCGTCTGCTGATCTGTATCTCGCGATTAGCGCCGGTCGCATCGTATTATATTATTATTGTCCCAAGTCTACCTATACACAAGTCTCCGATAGTACAAAATCAAATGATTGAAATCGTGAATAACACACACAAACGTGCTCTCGAATGGCGTAAGCAGCAGTGTGTCTGTCGGTGAAAAGATCGCGATGTTTAAGTGTCTTGGGCCGAGAGGTTGGTGGCGGTGGCAGTGGTGGCGGATAAAAAGTTCGACGGGTGCGAGGGGCTCAAAGGGACGTGGAGCGTGAGGAACGGAGAAAAAAGAGTGGAACGGAGAAAAAGAAAAAGGAAAAAAACTCTTACGAATATAGAAAAGAAAAGCGAGGAAAAAGTCGAAGTCCGCGAACGAGCCAAACGTAGCAGCGGCGGGGGTGGTAGGAGACGGCACGCGCGGCGAGGGGTGGGGGGGCTTGTTGCTGTTTAAAGTAATTTCTTTCGGCGCGCGCGGGACAATCGGTGGCGGTGCGGGTGGTGGGTGAGCGGCAGACGGGGAGGGTAACGTTCGGTCTGGACACAAAAACGGGAAATGGAAAAGATTGGATAAAGTGCAGCGCCGCTCGTCGTAGTCGTCGTCGTCGCCGCCGCCACCGCTGCTATTATGAGGGGCGGGTGGGGGGAGCAGGCGGCGGTAGCGCGCGGGACCGATGCAAGGGATCGTCGGTGGGCCACGCGCGGAAGGGGGTGCCGGCGGCGTGCGACAGAGATAGCGCGTGTAAAAGTTTTTCCAGTCGAAGTTTCGCAGTCGGTGTGATTATACCGTTTCGTGTTGAACGGCGGCAGCCGCCTTTTACCCGTGCGCCACTCACCGCACCTACACGCGCGCGCGCCATCGTGCGCCCGCCGCCGTACTTACACGCACGTGGACACGACGCCGTACATTATTATTATTTTTATTATTATTATTACACTATAGTCATATCGTTTTCGACCGTTTTTCCGACGTCCGTCGCCGCGGCCACACAGCATCGTCCGTTGACTATAAAATTAATTATTCCTCTGTTGTTTTTTTTTTTTTTTTTTGATCGTTTCAGTTCGGAATAGTGCAATCATTTATTTATTAATCGCTGGTTTTTTTTACCGGTCGTGCGCTTATCGCTATCGCCCGTCATCGTTTGGTTCCGTCGCTCCGATCGCGTAAGATATTCGCGGTGTACGTCAGTTTTCGGTCTTCGTTCGGTTATTTTAATCTTTCAATAAGCGCAAAACGTCCGCGGAAAAACACGAGTTATTGATTGGGCACGAGCGGAGTTTTTGTTTTCGCCTCGCTCGCCGTCCGTGGCGCGCGCGCTTCCCGCCACCGCCGCCGACGACAACGTTGTCGCTGACGACGACTACGACGACGACGACTACGGCGACGACGACGACGACGATAACGCGGCAACGAGTGTTTTTCCGCGAACTCTTTTCGCAACTCCTCCGTCCGCCGCCGCCGCTCCCGCACGCGCCAATACCGTCCCGCCCGGGTCAGGCTCTTGGCGCGCGCGTTACCGCCGCCGCCGCCAGCACAGACCGGTCGCGCGCGCCGCGTTCGCGACTAGGCCGCTGACCGGTGTGAGCCACATCTGCCGCCACTGCCGGCGCTCTCGCCACTACCGACACGGCCGTCGGACACGATTAACTGCCGACCACGCGCTTCTATGCGTTTTCCTATTTTGTTAACGACGAAATTATCGTGATCGAGGTGAGTGGTTGACCTTTACTCGCGCACGTCACGATAATCATTATAATTAATATTATATATTATTATTATCATTATCATCATCATCTTAATCGTCCACTTGACGTATGATGGTTAACTTTTTTTGATGGTCCGTCTTCTAATAATGTATTATTATTTTGATTATTATTACTGTTATTGGATACCTAACTTAGGTATATTATTATGACCACGCCAACCAGATATTATGTTCGCTATTTTCGTATGTTATGAGTGTGTAGAGTGACAGATATCCACGAATAGTTTCAAAGCGTACAAATGCCTCCAATGTAAACAAAACTTTTTTCCGTCAGTTGAAAATCCAAACGTTTCCTTAAAAAAAACCCGATTTTTATTCGAACTCAACTTTTATACAAGTGTAGGTATACGTGGTTTGTTTTTACTGTTTGTAATCGACTAACTATATTATAAATCATGTTATTCGTGCTATTTTAAATTTAATCAATTAGGTTATTATTTTTGTAAACTACGAGTAAAATACCTTGAGAAAAACATTCCCACGGCTATATATTCTTCGTTATGTAATAATGCCTACTTTAGGTACTAACGAATGTCAAGACTTGAATCAAGATACAATAGGTACCTACGCTATGTAAAAGTATATTCTATTATTTTATATACCCACCTAATATAATAACCTATAATGGAATAATTACTTGTACATAGACCACTTATTATTATTATTATAATTATTATAACCCGAATAAGACCATTCATGAAAGGAGCAAATTAAAAATTGTTATTGATCATATTACTATAATATCAATATGCACTACAATGCATAATCACGTATACATGATTGTTATGATATTATGTTAGATTACAAATATGAATAAATAAATCATAAATAAAAACATAATTAATATCTGCAATAGTTTATTTAACGTTTATTCAACTGTACGTCTGTACCCGAGTCTGTATCTACCTATAGGTTGATATAGTATTGCTAAATTATTAAGAATATCAAATATGTTCAAGTTTGTCATTAATAATATAAATTACCTGTATGAACAATTTGAGTAATCAATAGACACCTACATTTACAAATAATTTAAAATACTGTTAAATAAAAAAAATTAAAGTCTTTATAATATTATACAGGTTACAGGCACATTTAAAAGAGTTAAAGAGTTAATAACATAAGATTAGATTATTAATAAAGCAACAAATAATATTGTTATAAGTTTTGTCGTCTAATTAATTGATATTTTGATATAAAAATCATAATTAACAAACATATTTAAGATTAATAGAGTTGCATATAAAAGTTTAAAACTTGTTTATCCTAACCATTTAAAAATCTAGACTTTTTACTTTTTGTCCATATTGTTGTAAAATTGTATTTAAATTTATCTAATTAATATAACATAAAATCACACATTGAACTGAATAATATATTTTTATAATGTTAAAATCGAGGTTAAAATTGTACAGTTAGGAAATTATTTAATGTTTACATGTCAATATAAAGTTAAGAAGATCGTCTACTATTATTAAACACAGTTAGGTACTTTAATGTCGTTTCCCAGTAAATACGTTTTATATAGTTTATTATAATGTACTATTCCATTTGAAGTTAAAAATAAAATAAAATAAAATAAAATCTGTTTAATTCAGTAAATTGTACATATCTATTTATTAACATGTTCAAACATTCCAATATTCCATACAATAAATAATTCATATCGGTACCAAGAACTCAACAGGTGTTGGCCCATGTGGGAAAATTATAATTTGTTACTGCATATATATTGTGCAGTTTGTTTTAACTACAGAATAACAATAAAACCCTAATGTTTCTAATTCACGATACAATGGTAGTCTTAACTATATAATTTTATAATTTATACTTTCAGCTAAATTCGAGTATTTATTTAACATAAAATATGTAGGTCAATAATTAAACTAATTTTGGTTCTTAATTTCTTATATATTTTATAGTAACTTAAAATGGTACAATACTATGATCGACAAATTAGCCGATAATTTATTAAAATTAACTATAGTAATATGCGCTCGTCTATATTAACACTATATTAAGTATAAAGGCTTTTTACCTATAAATCATACGAAAATACTAATCAATATGAACCAAAAAAATATA
Source organism: Metopolophium dirhodum (assembly GCF_019925205.1). Classification (NCBI taxonomy): domain Eukaryota; kingdom Metazoa; phylum Arthropoda; class Insecta; order Hemiptera; family Aphididae; genus Metopolophium; species Metopolophium dirhodum. The sequence goes on from NC_083568.1 coordinate 13,200,529, forward strand.
TTGGCTAGGTTATTTAATTCAATCATGTTAAGATTATCAGAAAATGTCAGATGAAATGTGGTTGTAGTTCCCATAATAATATCTCGTTTTGTATTTTCGAATACCTAATATACCTAATACCCTATAGGTATTGGCCATTACTAAAAAATCATGACTTTAATCGAAGAACAGTAAAATGAAATAAAAACAGTTAACAGTTATTTTGTATGAATTAATACAATATTTATATTAATTATTGACTATTATATTATATTGTATTATATATTCAAGCTTTGTTTGTATACTAAAACTATGGCATATTTTATTTGTAATTTTTAACAAGAATTAAAATGAATTAGAAACCAACTAAAGGTCAAAGATTATACTAGATTACTTGTAAGTAATAAAAACGTTTTAACAAAAAAAGAAAATATATTATGATTTATAGGTACACTCAGTCTGGGTGTACTTATAGTTACTGCTAATAGTTTACTGCTAAACATCGATGGAATTACATAAAATGTTATACTACACTAGTATTAATATGATTTTACAATAACCCAAGAATCGTTTTGTTGGTGCGTGTTTCAACTAATCTCTTACCCTAATTTTATAATTTTTTGGTATATATTATAATATTGTAAGCTTGAGTTTTTAGAGTAATAATCGAATATTATTACACTGCGTTAGCTGTTAGTAATTACCTAATTGTAATATCATGAAGCGAGACTTGAAATATTCTATAGGTAGGTATATTTTGAGAAATAAATCATTCTGAGCAATAAATAATTTAATTTTTTGACAGAGGTTAAGCGTTAAGCTTATGTATAAGTGTATAACTGCTATAGTGTTGTAGCTACTTCCATCATTCTCCCTGACAATCCAATTCATCGGCTTAATCGTAAAATATAGCCTAGACCTTCTTTATGATTAAACCCAAATCCTACATAGATAAAAAAATAAAAATATTTGAAGTAGTGTCAACCTGACCTATAGCCTTCAATCAAGATGTAGTTCCCATGTAACACTTTATTTTATCCTTTGTATTTAGAATGTATGTCCATATTGTAATTATTTTAATTCTTAATAAAAAAAATAAAAATTACTAGTGAGTTACTCGTGATTATATTATTAACTTTGAAGTTTAAATAAACATTTGACAATAGTCAATAATTTTGTACTTATATTACATTACCTGCTAAATAAGAATCTTCGTAATTCAGAACGGTACAAATTGAAAAACATACATAATCCTAGTTTAATCTGAATAGGTACAGGACTTAGATTATATGCATTCAGCATTTATATGAAAGTAAAAACCGAGGTAAAAACAGTTAAAATTAAAAAAAAAACCTAAAAATTGATTGTTATTTATTGTTTTAGATGATTTAATAAAATATAATATAATATGTTTTATATAGGTACCAAACAATAATAATTGGGAAATTATTTAACAAAAATATTAATCAAATATAGAAAAAATACAATCGTAAAAACAAGGGTAAAAACTAAAACAATTCCAAAACTGTACATCATTTTTTAGTTGAATTGTTTAAATCATTATTTTAGTATACATTAGTATATTAAGATTTAATATCGTATAAATCTAAGTAGTTTTAACTTGTAATGTTGGATCTTGGGTGTTACTATATTTAACATTAATTGTAGTTACTTACACCTATAGATTATCATTCCGATCATTGATTATTGGAAATAAAAATAATCTTTAGTACCTACCTATATATATTAAATGCATATTGCATAAGTATAGTATTAAAATTTAAAATATTGTACTAATGAGTAATTAATAATAATTATATCCTATGTATTGTATTAGCTGTGATACGGGCTGTGACATTATATAATTGGTCAATTATTGAATTAAAACAATCGTTTAACCATATTTCCTGTACATTTGAATTTGAAAATACAGTTGGTAGTTGGTACTTGGTACAGCATAATATAGTATGGTAAAAACAATACTACTTATATTGCTTACAATTAGGTAGTCAACATACACATGCTATATTATAATATAATATGCTTTAGAATAGTGTACATTGGCAGTAAGCACTTGGTTTATTAACCGTAGGTAGGTAGTCGTGAGCATTTCAAACCAAATATAGGTCCTATACTATGTAGGTAATAGAAAGCTGTTATATTATTGTGAATAAAGTAATTTACATATAACCTATTTACGTGGAGCCTTGCTTTAAATTTTCAATCCTTAGCCATAAAAGTTAAACATTTTATACATTTTTAACTACAAAATAGTTAATAAATTATACATTTTGATAAATGTTGTCAAAATTTGAACTTTAAATGCTTATAAAAAAAAATTGTGCCTAGGTATGTATTTTTAATATTTTTCAACTGCTATTAGAACGATATATCAGGAGCCTTATATTAAATTTTCACGCTTTTTTACCCAACAAATAAAATTTTATTGATAATTATAGAAAAAAAAAATAAAAAAATGGAAATTGACAATGTTCGTAAACAGCTCAAAATAAGTCAAAATATTTGGAAAATGTTATGGTGTATAGGAAATGCAATTATAAACATTCAGTCAAAATGTCATGTCCCTACGGTCATTTGTTTTAGAGTTACACCAAAAACCAAAATCGATTTTCTCGAAAACAGATTTTGCGTAAGAATTCCCGTTTTTCCTTTTTGTTTTTCACGTCGCTTTTGAAAATTACTGGGAAATTTTTAATTTTGACCCCCCCCCCCCCTCCCCCAAAGTACCAACTAGATTCACTTTCCTATCAGAAAAGTTACCTTTGAAGAAAATCCAAGCATTTTTATTGTCCTAAAAGGTGATGACAGACACAAAAATAAAAAAAAAATAAAAAAAACACACATCATTGTAAAATCAATACATTGATGCAAAGTAAACTTGTATACCAATTAAAACATCTTTTCATTTTTTAAATTGAACAACTAGAAGTACCTTAATTTTTGTCAGTCGCTTAGGTCGTCATTCCTATGTTAGACAAAGACAGCAAATCGCCGCATCCAACGCCCTTAATGTAAGTGCATTGTACCAAAGACCAAACTTTAGTCACTTTGTATATTTTAGAGACTTATTTATTATAAATGTCTAATTTGTTAGGCTTTGTAAGGACAAAAAAATATTTAATAGGGTTTGGATTTAAAATATAAGACATTCATTTATGTTTTACATAATTCATTATCTCAAACTACTATACAGTTAAGGATTTAATTTATTTTATGTGTATTAAATTTTTTATCGGCATATTACAACAAAGTTTATTAAAATTATTTAATTTGTTATTTAAATTATTTTTTTTTTGATAATTTTTTGTCAGTTTGATGCATTTTTGTAGTTTAGTCAAAAACAGCAATATATAATTTAATTTGTTATCGAATAACTAAATGGCATAGTCATTAATCTTAATATGGTCTTATGTACTTACTATGTTGTATAAGAAATAATTCAATATTATTAAATACATTTTACAAAAGGTTTAAATTTAATAAATGCATTTAATGCATTGTTGTGTAATGCCTATAATCTATATCTATTATATAAAGTATAAACTGAATACATAATTAAGTTTTTACAATCAAAGTTAATAGTTTTTTTATACAATGATAAATTTAATGTAAAATTATTTGTGTTTACAATGAAATAATATTCATTTGCATTTATTACGATTCGTTAAGATTAAATAAAAAATACATGACGTATATCTAGGTACTCGTAAATGCAAGTTTAGTCTGAACAGAGCATACAATTATAAAAGGTTTCCAACATTAGATATGCATTACTGCAATGTATCGTAGTTAAGGGGATTTTTTTTTAATCGGCAACTTTTACTTGAAAGATTTGAATGAATATGCAATATGTTTTTCACTTATTCATGTATTTATATTGTACGTGTATAATTTGTGTACCTATTTTAAACATACTGTACAAATGCCATGAAAAGACATAAACGTATTTATTTTTAATTTTAAAGTTTTACTGTGTAATTTTTAAAGTAAAATTAATAAATGTATATTTACATGTTTATATTTGCATTGAGACAAATAAATTTTGTTATCGACTATCGTAGAACAGTCTAAAACCGAATATCTTAGTATGATTATTGATTAGTACTATATGTAGCATTATAATATATTAAGTAACACTTTCAGCTAACATAGGGTTTAATATTTTCTTACTATTTGTTTATAGGTAGGTAAATATTCGAATTTTTGAACGCAGCTTCCTCCATAAGTTATTCATGTGAGCATTTCATTTTTACCATGTACCAAATTTACTTATTGTTTTAAATAATAGATTGTAATATCTTTATATATATATACAAAAAAAGGAAGGTACTATTTTTCGTAATAAAAAGTAGTATATATAGTATATACTATTATTATATTGTCCTAGATAAAAAATAAATATTTTTCACATATCAGATATCCGGAATTATATTATATACCTATGTCAAATAACAATTGATTATTTCATTTTTGAAATTTGAATTACTTATAAAATTAATTGAATATATTTTACAATTAGTATTTAAAATATAAAATGCTTCCGTCTTCTGTACAGAAGACTCGAGATCTGGCTTTTTTGAATCTTATATATGACGAATTCATTTTCAAAGTACCTACTTAAAGTCTGAATCATTTTATATTTATTATATTTATAAAAGTTATAAAAGGTGTGTATATATAGGTACTATATATAGGTACAAAGTACAATTCAATCATATTATTATACTGCAGTAACTGTATTGACTAAAATATAAAGTACTAGTAAAGAAAAAATGCTCAAACATATTACTACCTACGTCAGAATATTATTCTGAATTCTGGACAGTGGATATAACAATTTTATTCATAATTATACGCACAAAAATAAATATATAAAATTTTGTAATATTTAATTATAATTTATAATTTTTTCAAATTCATGTTTTAGTTTTAAACAAAAATTATTATTAATAAATATAATAATTAGTTATATTATTACTTGTAACTGTTTTAAACATTAGACAAGAGATGGTATAAAAATATATGTTTTGTTTAACAATTATTCGTCAAATATATTTGCTGTTAGGTACCAACCAATATAAATGATAATATTCAGGTACATCCAATGTTACAAATTTGAAATTGTATTATTATCCGTTGTCTATTTTAAGTACATATTATAAATCAGTCAGAAATTTAGTACATTTATAAATTATAAGTTATAACGTAATGTTGAAATAGATGCACAGTCAAAAAGTACTTGGTAAATAAAAATAATAATTTTCAAAAACCTATTGATTCTATAAAATATGTACCTATAAAACATAATATACGAATGTATATACAAATCTTCGATTGAATCTTTTGTAATACCATTGCAGTGGGATTTAATTAAACCTAAATTTCTCGATATCATTGAACAGTTTCAAAACGAATTTAACAAGATTTGATGATTATAATAAGTAGGTATGATGAATAAATAACTGCCTTAGTGATGAACATTTGTACGCTGCAGTATACGAGTCTCAACGGCAAGTTTACCAGCTGATATCGAAAAATGAACTAATAAATTGCAGGCACAAACATCGCATTAATTTACAATTTTACATTTTTTTTTTTAAATAACATTTTTTCATAAAACCAATTATTCTGTAAAATATTACACTCATATTTCCATGTAATATAACTAAATATAATAGTAATACAATTATTAGTATTATAATATCATATGAAAATTTTTTTTTTATTAATTATTGGTCCTCATGAAAAGTTGAAAAAAAATATGACCAGCATGGTTAAAAAGGTTGCCGAGTTTAATGTTTTGAATTTTTCTGAAGGTAGGTCATATTTTTTAATAAGCTCTATGGAAACTATATTATTAAAATTACAATTGAGTTTGTTGTAAGTGCACTTATTGAGAGTTACTTCATGCATGCATTTTAAAAGTCTAATCCTCGGTCTAGTTTATTGATATTACTCAACATATTATATTATGAATATATTATTTTGTAGATTATGATCCAAAATGTAACCTCAATAAATAAAATAGGTAATTATGTAAATAATTACATAATAATATCCATTTAGATAGAAAAAGTATAAAAAGGTCTATGATGGTCATTATAAATAATAAACTCTAAGATATATTTATGTTTATGTAATTAATAAATTCATAATCGTAATAAATATTAGAAATAATTTAGTGAATTTTATATACGGTTGCATCGATAAGTCTACAATTTTAGTACATTTTCATAGACGATTCGTATACGCAATAAAAATGGATACCTATTTATTGGACGAATTATCCTTTGAACGGCGAATTGCGGTATACATGTTTATTATAATAAAGGATTTTGTGCGTCCTAACAAGTAAAAATATTCGAGGTTGAATTAATATAAACAATACAAATCGATGCGCGAGTCTTGAAGCCGTATAATAATATAATTTGGACATGCAGCAGCTGCTGTTAAATAAAACGAAATAATTACGCAGCGGTGTGGTCACTCGTTTGGTCGGCACTCGGCGGTCTATTAAGAGTTTGTCGAGTGTGCCGCCGTCGCCGATGAATTCCCCTCTATTATGAGAAAAGTTTTACGGAACGCAGAAATTGTAGCCGACGGACCGGCATGCACAGCAACCCCCGAAGTCCGCGTCGACGGGGACGGACGGCGGCGAGTCACCCCCGCGACAGTCAGACGCGGGTGAACGAAGAGCAAAATACTGTTTAAAACTTGGCCCCTACGCTCGTATAACAATGTAATAATATAATGCAGTTATGTTTGTTGCCACTGACAATCTTCTAGCAGACGCCGACGCAGCCGCCGCCGAATGGTTAAAGAAAAGTTTTTTTGGCGCGAAGTTTGTTCGGGACTTGTTTTTCGGAACTTTTTTTTTTTTATTTCCATTTCTCTTTACCAAAACTTTTACCGGTAGTTAATATCTACGTTGGTGGTGGTGGACGGGAGGGGGTAAAAAGTGAACTTTGGAATTACTTTTGATGACGCAGATTATTGGATCGACCATTTAATCCACCAAATAAATATTTCCGTTATACTCCGCGCATGTATTGCCGTTCTTTCGTTGTTTGTTCGATTTGCCTTCCCACTATGTATATTTGTTTCCTCGTTCGATATATATATATATATATATATATATATATACATATACATATTCGATATATATATATATATATATATACATATACATATTCGATATATATATCTATATAGTAATAATAATAATAATGATAATAAAAAAAAAACATATTACTGCGTTGAAAAACACGATGGAAAAATGTAAATTGAATTACAAAAGTTATTATAGCGATCTGGTTTTTACTTAACAACACGAGTTACGCGAAAAAAACCAAATATCGTAGAATTAAATTAATACAAGTACTTCATTTTAACCGTATTGATTTTGTTATTCTCGTAAGACCTAAAATATACTGACTTTAAGATTTTATCTTGTATTTAATATTTTAAAAACGCTTATGATTTTAATTTAAAGTATTTTTTTTTATCATAACTTTGTTGTTCTAGATATTTTTTTCAAACATAAGGTATATGTTTATTTTTGGTAACGGTAATTGGTATAATTCATTGACTAAAAATAAAATACTCATCAATTCTTTTAAAATTAATTCATATTATGCTATATCATAGATTCTAATTATAAAGAATTTGTCTCTTTGAGTTTCTTAGTAGTTTTCTCAAGCGTAATGTTGTAGAAATAAGGATGGTTGAATCAACATTTAACGGAGTTATAAACTATAACCCATCTCCACTATTAAAATCATTTTTTGAATTTCAGGAACTATTATTGCTTTTTAAATTATAAATTAATTTAACTTTTTCACAACACACTACGATATCCCAAACTGAGGTGATTGAAGCGACATAAGTGTCAAATACCCGATCGAGGGTAGTGTCAAAGTACCTATAAATATTAAATATAGTGTATATCAAATAATACATATTGAATGTATAGTTCCAGAACTCTCTCAGTTTTTTTTTACAAACCCTGATAAGTATATTTTGTCAAACAGATATTCTAGGAAACGTAAACATCCACTTTTAATTTATTATATAGGGCAATGACATTTTCCATGAAACGTAATAGACATGTCTTAAATTTCCTCACCACACTTAATAAACCTGAATATTCAAGTTTAACTAAAATCTGTAGTACACGCCTGTAAATCTGTAATGGATTATAGATAAATCTGTATATATTGAATATAATCACAAAAATACCGATACCTATATTAAAATATTTATCATGGGCTCAAGATTTTAGTTTAAATTTTAATGAACATATAAAACTTGATATCATTGTCTTATGATAATATTATTTATTCATGCAACATATATAATATAAACCTAGGGTTTTGTACTCTTATAGGTAATAATTAAGAACTTATAAAACCAAATGTAAGTTAAACTATAAAATACCCAATAATTATCAAATCAAACAGTTTTAATCTCATATATTATATTAGGTAGGTAGTTGAAATGAACCTAATTATTTTGAAAAGAAAATTGTTGTCAACTACTAAATGCAAAAATAATAATGTTTATTGTATATTTGTTTTAGCACATTATATTTAATTAAATCAACTCAACTTATTATATAAATTACTCTTTAAATCGCCATAATTTACAACTAATATTTTAAATCATGACATTGTATATTTTATAAATTGGTACCTATTCTTATCTTTTTTTCAAAAAAAAAGTTATATCGCCACACGTCTCGATAAGAAACAATACAACCATTTTACACGTTTTAAACATTTCACTATACCTACCTATTTGAAACGATGTATTTTCTCTTCAAGTGTCTTTTACATATTATTATTGTATACACACCCACACACACAAGCTTGCTCACGCGTGCGACAAAAATATGTTTAGATCACATATTTTGAGCTGCTTTAGAAAAATAAAAAAATAAACTGCTACTCCTCCCACACGAATATTCATTCCAAAACTTTCGTGTGCTACTTCCGTATCGCCCAGACGTACTACCACGTGGAACAATACCATAATATATGCGTAAAAACTTTGCCGCGACACGACGACAATGGAATTACCCGAAAACCTTTCAGTCGACTTGTACATAAAAACCGACTAACGGAACAGCTTAGGGTTGATGGGATGGTAGAGGGGGTATACCGTTCGATATGAAAATAAAATGGAAATAACTTTATGGGTACACGAAGGAAATGGAAGTTGAGCACAAAAAAAAATGAATAAGAATCAAACATGTATTCGCGAAAGAACATTATTTTACCACTGCTATTTACATTATGCCCAAAAATATGTTTCGCCCTTCCGGATGAATGATTAGGATAAACTATTTGAAGCATTCGAAAGAAATGTTGTTTTTATTTAACATTTAGGTAAACATATTTTCAAGTCGTAAAAGTTACACAGAGTTTAAAATTGTGTACATTTACATATACTGTGTTGTAGCTCTACAAGCTACAATTCGAAAGTTTAAACTCAAAATAAATTTTTTGTTCCCAAATTAAATTTAAAATATAATTTATTGTTCAAATTTAGTATACAAATGTTAAAAGTCAAGTATTAATTTGAATAATGTTTTTAATATATTAGTACACAACTTTGTTACAGTAGTTTTCTCTAAAAGTAAAAATATAGCTACTTCATTATTGCAGTCAAGTATTATAAACGTTTTGAAATTATACATTTATTATTATTAATAATAAAATTATAAAATATTAATTAAAATACGTAGGTGCTAATTTATAAATTAGTCAAATATTTGATTTTACTGTTCGAAAAGTATAAAGGATTTCATTAATTTAAGGATAAATAGTATGATATATAATTGCATGTACCTAAAAGAAAAAATAAGATGTGAAATAAATTTATGAAATTATCCAATAATAGGTTATTAACTATACGTACAGGATTAAGTTTATGAAATAAATAATTTAATCTTAAAATAACTCAGACAATGTGTCCTTTGTCGCTGTGTATAACAAAAGTAATTGGACTTTTCCTCTAAGTGGGATGTAGTAGGTATAGGTACCTTGTAAACGCAAACTCCATGGAACTACAAAACAAATACAATAATAACAATAAAATGTCAGACTCTGGTGAGTTAAAACCGTGAAAGTCGATATTATTTGGAATATTATATACTATTTTATGGTATTTATATTCAATAAATTAATAATTAAGATTTTACTATATATTTATATTTATAATGTAGGTAATTCATATTCAAGGTTTAATAATTTCTGTTAATGTCTAGCGCGGTTTTTAATAAGTTATGTTCATTGCTCTATTTTCTAGAGTGCATCCAATGCTTTTTATTGAAAGAACAATCTCTATAGAAATGACAATTGCATCTATCTCACATTCCAATAATAAAAGAATACTCCAAGTCAGGGGCGGACTTACCATTTGTCCGCCCCTAGGCATTACAACACTAGCGCCCCGTACATTGGCGTGCTCCCACGGGGGGGGGGGAGGTTATGTTCCATGAAATAAAACAAAACTATAAAAATTGTACTTAGGTATTTTTATATTTATACATACCATTATACCATCTAAACAAATAAATATTAATACAATTTTGCATAAGTACATTTGTATACATGCAGGAGACGGGCGACAGTGTCAGCGTCGCGCGTCGTCACAATGTTTATTATTATTAACTACTTTATCAAGACATCTGATTTCCAGAATAAATTCCAGTATTCTAAGAACAGACTATAAAAAAATAGTTTGGTGGCCGCGCGCCCGCGCACACTTATTGTGGTGCCGGGTGCGGGGTGAGGCGGATCATTCCAGTTAATATAAAATAATTATTATTACTTGCTAAGCACTGTGCGAGCTGTCCCCCACCTAGCTAGTAGAGCGGCTATATACAATATACCCGGTCACCCGAGGCAGTATATTTGACTGCCTTGGCTGGCGTTCTGCGCAAGGGCCATTCACAATATTGTATGTGTTTAAGCCACACACCCGTATACCACCTCCCATGCATTAACATAGGCAACGCCGGCAACTGCCTCGTCGAGTGTCGATGTCGAACCTCTAGTGGTGGCAGCGCACGCCGGTCGCAGGATTAAACTCAAACGGCAAGGTTATTATAGCTTATAAATTAAAACGTTACTGGGACGTGATTTCGTGAACCATTCTCCAGTTTCATGCAAGTTGTATACAAAAAAAAAATAATATAAAATATAAATTTAGGTAAATATAATGAAATTATGAAAAAGTAAAATTAACTAAAAAATTGCGCCCCAAAAGTATTGCGCCCTAGGCACGTGCCTTGGTGGCCTATGGCTAAATTTTCCCCGCTCCAAGTCCTTTATAATATCAGTTTTAATGTTTTATATCAAAATTATCGACTTGTTATATTATGTATCATTTAATTAATTTATAAATTTATAATTGGTGAAATAGAATGTTGTGTTGTATTGCTTGTATCACAAATTACATAGTTACCATTTATCGTCATAATCATACATTATAATATTGTATATGAACTATGAAGTATTATTATTAATCGTAGGTACAAACGTATTAACATAATATATTTATATATGAGTGAGGCTAAAAATGAAATTAACTATTCAAAATTAAAATAGGTACACTTTATTAAAGAGTAACGATTTTTTTTTTATTCCTGGAAGGGCAATGCATTTCTTATTTTTTTTTTGCTGTCTTAGCATAAAAAATACTCTCATCTTAACTATTTATTCGTTTTCAATCTGCTGATTGCATCTTTTGTTTTTTGTTCAACAATAGTTGATGAAAGTTTAATATAAGTGAGCTTATTTTATTTTATACTATTTCGATTAAAGTTATCTAAAATTAGATCAATGTATTATTTTTTTATGATACATTGCAATAGGTACTTCTAGTTTAAAAATGTTCTTAAGTTATAAAACTATTACCTAGGAAGATTATCTTCTATTTTGAAAACTTATAGTGTTAGACTGATGTCAGTAATACTTTCCGGAATTTTTCATTTTTAAGAAAGTTAATAAAGAAATTAGAATAAAGAAAAATAATGATTGAAACAAAATTATATATTTTAGGATTTTTTGATACAAAAAAATGTTTTAGTCAATTTTTTTGTATAATATTATAGTATTATAATATCATTTTTTAGCAAGTAAAAAAAAAAGAATAAATCTTAATAACGATATAATTTTTACAATACAAATTAATTTTAGAAACATACATTTTAGAAAATATTTTTATCATAATATCATATAACATTATTAATTTTTACCGCAGCATTAACTATTCTTGAGAACTCAATTGTTGATAAAAATTGACTGACTATGCTTTTATCAACAACCTAAAATAATAAGAAATCCAATTTAATATTTCAACGATCTCTATTAGATAAATTTTAAAAAAGTGTACTTACTTCGAATGGTCTGTTAAATGCTGTAACTGAAACATCAATAAATTTAGCGTCTGGTTCAGTGATTACGCACAGTGTCTTCAAAGCAAACTCTATAGTTCCTAAAATACTTTTGTTAGCAGCTGAATAATTTTCAACCAAAAAATTTGTTATCAGGTCACTTTTTCTTCCTACTGCACTAGCCTAAATATATAATAAATCATTCATCCTATTATCATATAATTAATAACCATACGTTACTATTTTTTGTTATTTATTCAAAAGATTAAAGATATACACATTCTATTCAACATAAAAATATGCAATTCGCGTAGGTACTAGTAACTAGGTAACTTGTCTCAGTTGCATAAGAAAGAAGACATCCACCATCGACCTTTTCAACAGGCGTTGGGGCGGGAGTATAATAATTGTTACCTATTTAATAAGTAAACTATAATAATACTTACAAGAACATGTGATATGGTGCCGTATGTGTCCGTGACATATAAATGATGTCCATTATTATCACAAGATGCAACCATAAACGATTCAGTGTATGGCAAAGTTGGTAGATTATTGAGTACTCTGATTTCAGGATCTATTGAATAAATAAAAATTATTTTTCAACTATTGTATACAATTTTTAGTATAAGTAGAATTATTTTTAAAAAACCTAATACTTACTTGAACAATTTTTTTTTAATCAGTAATTAAATAAGCATGGTTAGTTCACTAAACCATACTTTGATTTTGTACAATTGTTGTATAAGGTCATTTTAAATAATTATTTAAGGTATGTTATGAAAGAAAATGTAAAAAAAAATATTTTTATAAATAATTTTAAGTCTATAAATGAGATAATATTTTACTATTACCAATTAAAAATTCTGTGACACGATCACCTGGTGAATTCAGTCCATGTACGCTGTTAGTATATATCCTAGCTTTGTCAACAATCATCAATGCAGTGGATGAATATCCTAGAAACAATGTAATTTGATTAACTATTTATCAGTTAGTTAATAGTTTTTATCCACAAAAAAAGTGTAAAAAGTTATTTTAAATGCTCAGAAACTTTTCTTTTATTACTTGAATTACATTTGGAAAAAATATTTACCTACTTAAGTAATTTGTAAATTGACAATATTTAATGGTAGGTGCCTTTTAAATATCATAAAATCTATTTTATTAGAGTATTAACTATGGTCTACGGGGTGTCACCGGTTTCCGCCAAAAATTACCTTTCCGTTTTCCGCCAATACCTTTTTCTGCCAAATCAGAAAAAACGTCATTCCTTTTTCCACCAATTATAAATTATAGAATTTTAAAGTTTAGGAACCCTTACGTAAAGATTTAATAATTGCACACTATAGAGTTAAAAAATAATAATATTTTTTCCAGTTATTACTTATTAAGTATATACTTTTGCATCACATACTTTGTTAATGCATCTCCAACGAATTTTATTTACTCCTTTATATGCCTTACTAAATTTAAAATTATCAATCACAATTTGTGGTTTTTCGCGTTTACTTGTAATTAATTGTGCAGACATTACTGTAGTTAAAACACATCAAACACTATCCACTGATCGGTGATCACTAGTCACTACTCAGTACTCAATACCGTAATATTTCTAACAAATCGAACCAACTATTGCAGCATGATATCAGATGACAAATTAGATAATATTATCTATGAAATAATATTTTTTATGTAGATAAAGACGCATACAGTTATAAAATTTTAAAACCCACCATATAAGATATTATATACCATAATATAGACTATTATATCTCAAAATAAACCATAGGTTTATCGTTATGAGTATTATGATACGTAAGGGTTCCCAAACTTTGAAATTCTATAATTTATAATTGGCGGAAAAAGGAATGACGTTTTTTCTGATTTGGCGGAAAAAGGTATTGGCGGAAAACGGAAAGGTAATTTTTGGCAAAAACCGGTGACACCCGGTCTACGGCACAAACATTAACTATATACAATACATAGTCACATAGAAGATATCAATTGAATATTTTTTTTTTGTGTGACTAATTTTATGTTTTTTTTTTTTTTTTTTTTTTTTATTAGCTTTTAGTCGGAAACTATTACAGCTCAACAATTATACATCATACATATTATAATAAGATATTGTACATTATACATGATAAGAAAGCAATTAAAGTTAGAAAGGTATATACTATTTAGACAGATAAAGAAATAACAATGCTATTAGTATGGAAAACATTTTACAGATATAGCTACGGAGATAGGGAAGTTTTGGGGATTAATGTGTGAAGAAATGAAGAGAGGAGAGTAATTAGAGGACTGATTAAAGAATTGAGATTAGTGATAAAGTTAGAAAATAGGACGGAAAAATTATCTGTGAAAGAATCTTGAGTCCGGGTGGCTTCAGCGTATGATTTTGGTCTGGAATGAGGGTTAAGCGCCGGAACTTTGACTGGAGAAACATTGAGGAGTCTTGAGTTTTTTTTTTTAGCACTTTGGAGAACAGGACAACCCCTGAAGTTGGCGGTGTGGTCACCGGAGCATAGGGCACATTTAGCCGGACTATTAATTTTATGTTATATTGTAATATTGTATACAAGTATACAACATACAAATCAATCATTCTAAATAAATACACATTTTTTGATATTCACGCAATATATATTATTATACATTTGAGTAGTTTTGATATACTGTGGTAGGTATTATTCCTTTTTGAAAACCGTAAAATAATATGTTTTTTTTACCTCAATTGTTATTTTTTTTTATTTGATATTCGTTTCAATTTCTAATATATATTTGTATCTGATTGGCATGCTTTTAAATTTATTATTATGTACATTTTTATTAGGTTTACCTGACCAGGCGACAGTGATTTTACCATCCAGTGAACAAATAGTGTTTTGGTTTTCAAAAAATTTTTCGGCAGCAATGACAATACAATTATTTCCAACTATACCGACCTTAAAAGCAAACCAATTGTATTTATAAAATCTGAGAAAAAATTACCCATGTTATAGAAACAAACAAGTTTCAAAGTTAACTTACCAAGTGGTTCCCGGCCATGATGCGTTCTTGTGTAGTTGTTGACATTTTACTATTTTATATCTAATAGCACCTACACCAACACGCGTAAAGTTAAGAATGATGAATGAAATTTAATGTATAAAAAACAGCTGTGTAAAAGTTCTTATAACAAATTAAGTTTTACCATAGATGTACTCAAAATAAAACAGTGTTTTCACAGTATCAGATAATAATTATTTGGTTTTATACAAATTATTGATTTTTGAAGTAATTGGTAGTTGTAACAATTTTATATTTTAAATAGTTTTTAGATAATGTCATTGTGTTGTGCATTCAAATAATCTATTTAAGATCTTCCTTAAAGTTCAAATGAAAGACGTTATAATACAAAGGGATATGATGAACGGTAATATCGCCTGTTTTAATACATTTTATGTATGGTCTGTAATTCAGTAAACGAGTTTAAATTTAATCCTTTGGAGCAAATATTTGCACTCGGGGAAAGCTACAAAACTTTACTTTGAGTCGTTTGTTTTGTTGCGGCTATGGTGTTCAAAATTAAATCCAAATCTTTGAAAGTGATACAATAAAGGTGAAATACGAAGAAATTGAGCTTTATACAATATATACTGTAGGTAGTGAATTTATATTTTAACGGAATCTTTAATTAATTTCGTGTGTTAATCCGAAACAATTATTTTCCATAAAATACATCTTTTTATGAATCGTTAAAATATGTCACGTTGTTGGGTGTAGACATTTATTATGCATTAATGTTAATCCATACCTAATTAAATTTTTTTTTATATTTAAATTAAAATATTTTTAAAATTGTATTACGTATTGTAATCAATAATTCAAAATCGTCCTTGGCCAACCACGAAAAAACACAGTTCACAGTTGTAATACTGTAATATTATTATACACGGCGTATCAAAAAAAAACAAATCAGGTATCTATATACATATTTTTAATATTATAGGTACATTATACGTTTTAATAATGCGTCATATAGGTACTTTGTCTCATACATTTATTATAGTCGTTATAAACTCGTTTTATTTCTTATTCGGTCGTTCTTCGGAATAATTATATAGTACCGGACTGTGGTTCTCGAGCTGATGGAAACTTAGGTACCTACCCTAAATCTCACCAAATGTGAAGCTAAGATATTTACCTTGAGAAAATAAGTAAATCCTGTAGCTTTAGTACAAATTAACAACCAAAAATTCCTAGGGAACAACCCGGATGACTCAGTGAAAATACATAGAAGTAGGTACGTCTAAAAGAAAAAGAAACTTGGAAAATTCAGATAAATAAAAAACTAAACCAAGAATACACAAGGATCAAAATCCTAACCCTCTATTGAACCACAACTCAACCCCGCAAGTGAAAGTCTCACTCTACTATATATACGGCAATAATAAGACCACTTCTATCTAAGTTCTAACTTACGCATACCCAGTATGGGCTGCCACTTTCGCAACGAAAATAATAAATTGCAAATTCTCCAAAACAAATTCCTAAGAATAGCACTCAAAGCTCCTTGGTTCATGTGAAACAAACAGCTACTGCACAATGGCACGGGATGCAATACCTATCGACATGGATAGGTAACCAATAAAAAATGTGAGTATGGGATTGGAAGTCACGAAAAAAATATAATAACAACAGTATAGTAATAAGTAATAACTAATAATTATAAAAAAAAATGCAGTGATAGAAATGAAATGGAAATTTTGCTATAGAATTATAAATAAATGTTTATAATAAAAATATCAATAAACAAGTGGATATCAAATTGTATTAACATTTATAGAAAAAAAAACCAAAAAATATTGGAAACTGAAAATATCCGTTAACAGATCAAAACAAGTCAAAATATTTTGAAAATTGTAGGGTGTATAAATCGTGCTAATATAAACATTGCGTTAAAATTGCATGTATCTAAGGTTATTTGTTTAAGAGTGAAACCAAAAACCAAAATTGATTTTGAAATTCCTGTTTTTCCTTAACTTTTTTTTTGTGTCTCCAAGTGGTTTTGAAAACTACTAGGAATTTTGACCGCCTCAATGCATTAACTAGATTTACTTTTTCACCAAACAAGATACTGAAGTCAAAAATCGAAGCATTATTTTGACTGTTTATCGTGTACAAAGACATATTATATAAAAAAAAAAATAAATAAAAACGTACATTGCAAAATCAATACATTCATTGCTCCGCTCAGAATCTAAAACTACAACAATAACATAAATAATAAAACCAAAGGAGCTCTACATTACAAAATCGGAGAAAATCATCAAAACCTAGGCTGAAAGACACCTTTCTAAAATACTAACCGACAGACAACACAAACAATGAAGATCATTTTTTGTTTATTCGCATGTTCTTATTTTGAACAATTTATTGTACATTTAGAACTTGGTACAAACATTTAGTATTTTTTATTTTATTAATTAATTTAAAAAAAAATAGAGTACCGGAGTGGTTCGTTAAAAATAAACCTATTGCTTAAGAGTCGATAATATTATATCATAATATTAATTTTATACTATGCTATATGCGGAGAAATGTTCAGTGCCCCGTGTTTACGGATGCAGAACATTCCATGGTAGGTTATACGTACATGCGTTGACTATAATATATGTTAAACTAAAATTTTCACATAAATAATTTAACGTGCTTTTTTTTATTATTATTATGACGAGGTACCTAGGTACACCAATAATCGGCTGATTTCATAAACATCAGTGCACGAATCATTTATTTCACATATATTATACGTTTGTATGTATTAAATTGAAATTAATGTATAATAGTAGGTCTGTCATAACATTTTACTACAAGTAAAAAAATATAATACAAAATAATGATTTAAATGGTCGCTGCACAAATACATGAAATAATAATATACTGTATACAAACGTGTGAATATAGTCTATAGGTAGTTTAATTTATTTTAAAATTAATAGCAAATGAAATCAGTTCATACGAAACACAAGTTCATAATTAATTTTCTATGAAGTTCTGTAATGGGAGGAATAATGAAATAAAAATAGAGCACTAAAGGTTTAAAAATAACTAAAATTGATTTAAATTTAAATTAGATTTTTAGGTTTAATAATTATTACATAGGTATTAAATATTGTTATAGTATAAAATTGAAAAAAAATCTTGTTAACGCACGTTTAATCCATTATATTTTTATACAATAAAATTATTCATACATTTTATTATTGTTAATAAATACTTTGAAAAATTACATTTACTAAAATCACCATTTACATTAATTTTAACCTTTTACCCTTTTATTCCAAGTGTGAATTTTTAAACGAACCTTTTCAATAAAGTTTGGATTTTTTTCAATTAATATTGAAATATGTATTAGTTTGTATTTCGAAATGCAACTAATGGTTGTCATTGAAACTTCATATGTAGGTATATATATTTTTTTTTATAAAAGCTTTTAATTTATTTATATGCAAATTGAAAGTATAGTACTATAGCTTAATATAACAATATAAGTCAAGAAAAAACCTTTAAAATGAATATCTGGCGTAATATTTCTACGTTATTAAGTTATATTTAAGTAGGTAGGATTATTATTGATATTTTTAATAAGGGTAATTTTTTCATCATCGTTTTTTACTGTAAATGTACCGAAGTAAATGCCCCTAAAATTAATCATACATAAAGGTATCTAACTAATTACAGTTGAATAAATAAATAGATTTATGAAAATGTTATTTTATATCTTAAAAGTCACATACTTACAAACGTGTCAGATATATTTCTCACTGAAAATTAAATAATGACAGACATTATTTGTAATAGGTATATATCTACCGTTCAGGATGAGAAGCGCAGTATTAAACTATTGAAGTATATTGCCGAATGTATTTCTTAATAAACGACAATTTGACTATTATACATCAGTTTAAAAAAGCATCCATTACGATTTTCCGTCAACGGAAATCCGGTTGATTGAAATACTTTTTGGGCGAACTCACCCATGCAATTGCTTTGAAAAGATATATTTACTTTTTATTGTGGCAAAGATTAAATTATGCAAAAAGTCACATTTTATATACGAATTTGTTTTCAAATTAAAATCCTGGTATTTAACAAATTATTTATATAATATTATAATTTGTATGGAGTAGTGGGCAACTGTGATAATTATCGGCTACATATTAACGATAGTGTGATTTTCTAATTGTTATAATAACCTTTCAACAGTATGAATTGATCCATTTGTTGTGTGAATTTAAAACCATTTATTAAAATAAAGGCGAACAAAAGTTTTATAATGCGGATAATTGAATAATCATATTATGACGTATAGTTTAGAGTATTCCAGTTATGTACCTCTTAAATGTACAATATTATAATAAAAACACGAATATCAATTTGAAAAAAAGATTATTGAATGTAAACCATTGCGATTGCGTGTGGTTTAACTTAATAATAATATGCTGTCATCAATGAAAGCCAAGATAATCCGTGCTAATAGAAACTATAATGGGTTATTAAATCCCTTAGGTTATTGTGCCGATTATGCAGTGTAATATTGAATAGACATGATCAAGATACATGGCAATGGGGGCTTTATATGTACAAATATTTAGGTGCCTATACTAACTCCCAAGTTTTCGAGCACGTTCTCAATCAATGTAAAGTGTTAACTACAGGTAGGTATCGATTTCTGGTAATGTGATAGTGTGGTTTATCCCAATAAGTCGATTTCATATAATATTACGATACGGTTTGTTGTGATATATTATTTTATGCTACGAGACGTAAAACTATTAAAGTTTCTGAAAATATTTTTTTTTTGCACAGTATAATTTTTTTTTTCTATAAATGTCAATGTAAATTTCTTCGTTGGGTCAAAAAGTTTGAAAATTTAATACAAGACCCTCACACATTGTTACAACATCAGTTTAAAAATATTGAAAATACATAGTTATGATTTTTTTAGTTTTTTTTTTAAAGCATTTTAAGTTCAAATTTTTACAAAATGTATCATATTGAAAATTTAAAATTATTTTGTAGTTAAAAATATATACAAAATTAAACGTATAATAGTTAAGGATTGGAGATTTAAAACAAGGATCCTCTTAGTAATTTATTCTGTAACCAAAAAATCTAAAAAATATATAAACACAGTTTTTTTCCATTTCAAGTTTTAAGTTATAAATAATATACTATACTATGAACTACTTGTCCAAAATTTAATTTTTATTGATTGGAAGACTCTAAAGTCTAAATAATAGTCTACATCAGATATGAAATAAAAAATAAATTGTGATGTTGTAATCCCGGTTTAAAGAAGGAAGATAATTTTTGTAAATATTTTTTTTTGCTCTGTTATTATGTATAATTTCAATGAATAAATAAAAAAAACTTGAAAAATATGGTTTTATAATGACTTAAAATTATGCAAAATAAATATTTATCAAAATAATGAGTGTGTTACGTTAAATGATCACCCTATTACCTTGTATGTAATCGACAGTCTAATAACAGATGCCTATTTTTAAAGTATTTAAGTTAATATTTTAATTTTTAACGAGTGCTTAGTAAAAAAATAGAAAATTCCAATTTTAAGAACTCTTTTTTTTTAAAACCTAGTAATATCACTTTATGAGGAACCTGGATTAAATTGTTAAGCTTTTTAATATTTTTGAATTTACTATAGAAAAAAAAACTAAAAAAAATCGAAAATCTCAATGTATATAAATAAGATAAAAATATTCAGAATATTTTGAAAATTACACTATGTATAGAAAATGTTAATATAAGCATTTGATAAAAATTTCAAGTATTTACGATTATTTATTTTTAAAATACAACAAAATAAGGAAATTAATTTTGTCGAAAACTTTGAGTAAAAAAATACCATTATCACCTAATTTTGTTTTGCTTTATAATTAACTGAATCAATTTTTTTTCATTTTGACGTTTACTTATTGATCGTGTAAAACATTTTAAACCGTAACACTTTGTGTAATTATAAATTACTCACCTGTTTTATTTGTCAAGGTATTTGAAGTTTTGATTGGATATAAGTCACACGGAAAAGAATATGATTTTTACGAATATTCGCGAGTACAGTTTCATAAACATACAATAGGCATATGTGGTGGTTCAGAAAATATACTGTTACAATAATTTAAAAAAAATACTAAGGCACTTCATATTGTGTATTAAATTATCATTATAATTATTAATTCCTTAAACATCAACTACAGTCTACAGTTGACATTCGCAATCTATTGATTTATTACGCGATTACGCGATTGACTTCAATACAGAAAATAAGTAGATATACTAAATTACTAAAAAGAAAATATACTTAGAAATTAGTACATTATTTTGATTTTAAATACAGACACTTTAAAAAAAGTATTTAAAATACTTTGTCCATTTAATTTTTCAAGCAATAATGGTTCACCACCGCATGTAGCGATAACACAAGAAAAAAATTACCTTTTCAAAAGCATAAAATACATAAAGTACATTGGAGTACTTCAAAAGTATTTGAATACTTTTACTCAAGTATCTACATATACTTTATACGACTGGTATTCGATTGAGTGTTGTTATATTAATATATAATATCATATTATTATTATTATTATTATTATTATTACTATTATTATTATACAGTGTTCATAAATTCGTTTACGTATTATTGTAACGTGAGTGGAAACGAGCACATATCTTTTTCACTTCATTTTTCCCTTACTCACTCTCTTTGTACCTATCTACCTACTATATACTCGGTATATATATACCTCCATGCCGTATGCGTATAATATAATAAGTTCTCTCCCATTGATAATACATACTATATAGATACTTTAAATTATATTATATCATTTTCCTCACAGCTTTGGAATAATACAAAATCAGCTGAGCTAAATAATTTATACAACACGTCGAGGTGGGCTTGCAAGTCTTGGCCGTCCGCCGCAGCCGTTTGATTTTCCGTCTTGTTCCTCCTCGCACTCTTTCCCGTCATACACAAATTGCACTACCTTCTTTGTACTTCGTTTTGTTTAGCCCATGAGTTCTATCTGGTTCTGTTTTGGAAAACACGCTCAGATCTAGGTGAGTGTTGTTTATTAAGAGGTGGTTGTATGACGTACTGCATATTGTACACAATGATTTCGCAAAACGCCCTGTTTATCGTGGAATCCAAATACGAATATAAAATAAACAATGCGAAAGTTCATTGAATTGTTTGCATACTATAACTACGTTTCATTCGGTTTTTTTTATCAACCACATATTTTCATAAACGTTTCCACATACTTTTATACGTAGCTATACTTATGTCTTATATGCGTAATTTGTAAAAGTATTGACCCATAGTCCATTATAAAATCACTTTGCTTTAAAAATACACGTATTAGGTAAATGATAGGACAATCATTTTTCTTCGAGAACATTATGAGTTTAATATATGAATGAATTTAATATATGAATGAATTTAATATTAATCAAGATTCAGTTCGATAAATATATCGTTGAATATAACCTAACCTATTGAAATGATAAATATTACTATATTAGTGACTATACGTTTAAGTAATCGTAGACAATTAAATAATCATATTGTAAATTCAAAATTAATATTATTTTAAATTAACACAGGTTCAAAAATAATGCAAAGTAATGTCATTTTTTTAAGTCTTGCCTTTAGAATAATAAACCCATTATTGACGTGTCAAAGTATTTTGGATTAAGTGACAAAATACATCTAAATATTGGTGTGTTTCGGATTTCCTTATAGGTATCTACGATCTACCTCTAATCTTGGCCTTTAAAACAACTCATCATCACGTCATCTATTCACGGGTTGTTCGGGGAATAGTTCTAATTTTATTATTCCAATCGTTCTGGCATTTCTTATGTACGTCACCGATTTATTATTGTGTTAATTAAGAATAATATAGACACAATATCCTTGGAATTGAGCAAGATCCAAGGTTCGTCATAAAAATATAATGGTTGCTCTGCGCCTTTTTGTGTCTTTGATTAACATCTAAACCAGCCGAATCTCAAAACTGAAAGTCCTTGGTTTCTAAATGTTGTTGCTATACATAGTGTACCTAGGTACTAGGATCCGTAACAGTAAGACGATAAGTTTAAAAGTTAATTTATCTTGTACGGAGTCTAGCCTTTATAGTTGTAGTCATGAGCCCGTGACGATTAATATATTTTTGCTTGCGTGTGCGAGTTTTATTTTAATTTCTTCAACATAATTTTTTTTATTTTCGCTTTTTTTTCAACAATTGCCTAGCTATAATTCTAGCCTAAACCATACCACGACCCAGTGGAGATCCAGGGGTGATGTACTGATGTGGCATTGAGCTCAATTTCCGTATTTGCCCTAAATACACTGTGTAAACCTATTTTCCACTGAAATGCAGAAGTGGATTCAATGTATCAAATACAGATTCCCCCCCCCCCTTTCCCTCCATAATTAAGTACTCACACTGTATCTGCCACTGTGACATGACTTAAAAGCTTATGTCCAATGTCTATACTCTATGCAACTTTTTAGCCACCTATTGTCTATTGACTATGTAATAAACAAAAAAGTGCTTTAAAAAAAATAATGAAAAAATGTATATAATATTTGAGGATAAAAGTCGACAACTTACATTCGCAGCTATTGATGTATAATTAGATAATTAGATATAGTTAGTAATTAATAAAAAGAAAAAAAAAGTAGGTATTTCATTAATTACTATTATACTTAGGCATTTATTTCATTATTTGATATAAGTTTTGTAAGATTTAGATTTAAATGTATTCGGTTATCCTTATGATCTTTCAGACGCAATTATGTAGGTAGGTAGGAAGTGGTTATTAATTGTTGTAGTTCACTGTTAAAGTTTAAATCTTGTATGAGTGAGTTGAATTGGAAAACGTATTTATTATTTAGTTGACACGATTTTAAATTTAAATAATGCATCAAGATCTTACACAAACTGACAAAAATAAATATTGTATTGTTCTTAATAATTTAAAATATTTTATAGGTACAAAAATGGCCAAATATATTTAATTGACAAAAAATGAGGTAGTTTTAATTCGACATAGAGTAGGTATAATATTACAATTTTAGACACACAAAATTAATAGGTACCTATATGTCTGGTACTAATATGTCTGTTATTACAATTATGTAGTCAATTTGCGTACTTGAATGAACTTCTTTGTCAATTAACATTTTTAATTTGGCTTGAAATGCTCGATTTATTATTTATTTTATTTATAACGATAGTTATGACTTTACTATCAGATGTTATGTTAATTAAAATAAAATTTTCTCGTTATAATTGAAATTATTATTTATAATCATGAAAAGAACTTTGTTGAAAGTTTTGTCAATTCTGTTTATCTGTTTATAAAACGAATATTAGTTTATAGGTACTTTATTATTTTTAAAAAGAGTTATAGTATTTTGTTATTCGTTTTAAGTGATAATCTAAATTAATAAATTTCTTTTTTTTCCAGAAATATTAATTTTAATCATCATTAAATTATATTCTATCTAACTATTTATATTGTATTTTGATAAGTTTTATATTTTATTCTAATTTTTAAATAAAAAAAATCATTATACATTAAATATTAGAAGAACCGGTATAAAAGTTATTTGTCTCGTATTTCTCCCCTCGTTCCAATATAGTTTTTTAATGTTTTTTAAATTGAAACTTTGAAAACAATGATAAGTCATCTTACATAAAAACAATACTAAGCGAAATGTATATTTTTTACGGTACTTATATTTAATTTTTCAACTTCTTATTTCTAATTATAATAACATGATTAAATATTTATAAAAACTAAAAAGATAAAGTTAAAAAAAAAATTATAAATATTTTCAATTAAACATGTAATATGCTCGGTAATATGTTTATACATTTTGAATTTATACCTTCGCATTTGTTTTATAATAAAATACAATTTTATCAAACTGATATTTACAGATTATAGTATTTTAACATTGCATCTTAAATGCTGTTGAACCGTAAAATCGATCAATATTCACTATTATCCAATGGTTTATGTTTAATCTGTCGTTTAAGAGGACGTTACACGGACATTAATTTTGTCTCCGTCTTACAATAGTGCGTACATAGCAAATTGTACGCTCAGCAGAACACGTTTAGCTCCGTTAGTTTAAAAATTAGAGTGAATTGATTCCTTAATTTCTTATACAATTTAAAGGTAAGATTATTATCAAAGCAATCTCATCGGCTTTTTATTATATTTTAATTTTAAAGTCAGTTATAAGTATGTATTTTAAAATTGTAAATTGTTTGTAGGTACGTCTTAAATTACTCATAACTCTTTTTAAAATTAAAATATATTAAAAAGACTATATGATTGCCTAGATAATAATCTTACATTTACATTTTATTAGAGGTCAATTCACTCTAATTTTTAAATCAACGGAACTACATGTTCTGCTAAGCGTACATTTGCTGTGTTACGCACTTGTAAGAATGTCTGTGTAACGTCCTCTTAATCTTTTTCTTTTTTCATTTTTGTTATTGGTAAATATTAAACATATTAATCTTAATTCTCAAATATATTTGTCGTTTTTTAAGTCTATAATTAAATTAATATACAGCCATTTATGCAAACACTGCAAGGTGGTGTGCTATAGAATTAAGATTTATGAAGACCACGTCGTATAATTAACTCAAACTAAATTAAAACAACTGAATATTCAAACAAGATATTTATTTTATTTATTATAATATTATACATTATATAGGTAGTGCCTATATTTCAGAGTTTAATTTTTATAATGGAAGTTTATATTTTAAGTGGCAGTTTGCCACTCTGTACTTCAAATAAATTTAAAATGGTTGACGCCGTGTTGAAACATATATAAGCTTTATATAGTTTTATGTTTTTAGTAAATTGTAATGTTAGGTACATATAATATTATGGCTTATTCAAGACTGAGATATTTAATAAAATAAAACCATTCAATGCAGTTATGTCGTTTTAAATTTGATTAGATATAGGTGTCTAGCATAGTCCAACATTTTATATAGCAGTCGTAATAATTTGATTAAATAATTGTTCGAGCATAAAATACATTTGTTATACAATTGTAAAGATAAATTAGTTAAAACTGTTTGGTAACACAACAGTATTGTGTTTCACTGAGTTCTTTGATGTGTTAGGTACGATATATTGTTTATTTTATAACTCTGTTAAAAATTGTATGAACAGCGGGTTATGTACTTTCTTCGGGTTCACGCATTGATTTAGTTGTTTCTATCGTCGTTTCTCTTTAAAAACGGCTTAAAGTAATCAATTTTGCATCACCCTCGTCCATTGAAGTATTTTTATTGTGTAACCTTGCAGCCATGTTTGAATGAATCTTTCAACAATAATGAAAAATTGAAATGAACAACTAAAATACCAAATCGGTGTTGGAATATACATTTTTTTTTTTATTAAAACAGTATTTTTATAGGCATACCTACTTAATAGAGTATTGTAAATTTTATTTCGAGGATGCACGTGTTATATAATATTAGTGAAAAGTAATATAATACATGCGGACTTGAAATCGAAATGAAATTTATCGATTTTAATTTCAATTTTGCTTATCGATATTAGTTTTATTTGATTGCAACACTAATATTATATTATAATGATTTTATGATTACATATTATTACTATTAACCTAACAGAGATTTAATTGTTTTGCGACTCATAATTTATTAGATGTTATTATGTTAAAAAACATTTTCTTATTTTTTCGATTTAAAATATCGCTTTTACATCTTTACGATTTTAATTTTGATTTTTTCCTACGAGTCATATACGGGTCATAATATATATATACGAGAAGGATCGTCATTTGTGCGTTCTATACGCCTAAACGTTATTACTTGTGTCTGTGAAACGAGTCTAAGAAAATTAAATATTAGCTACCTATTATACTCGTACCGATAAACAATATTATAGATCCATTGGTTGTTGTTGAAGTTTAATTTCAAAATAATTTTTTTATTACATTTTAAGGCGACTTGTATTTTATACCTCTAACCATTAAAAAATAATTGTTTATATAAATTATTGATTTTCAATTTTTTAAATTTCAAAATAAATTGCGTACCTGTACTATTATTTTCAAAAAAGTTGGTATTGTTATTATCACTTTTGATTTTTTGCATTCTGTCAAAATAAATTCTGAAAACGTATTCAATTCGGAAATTATAATACAACTACTATGACAACAACAACAAGTACAACTATGACACCAACAATACCTACTAATAACAATAAGGTGAACAAATCATTCATTCAGACCACATATATGTATATTGTATATAGTACTGAAGATGCATGTATAAGTGCACAGCGAGAGGCCCAGCAATTTTCACAAGACCGTACGATTTAAAAGATTCAAAGAGCCATCAGACTCCCTGGCGGCTTGTTGTGTCGCATAAATTTCGAATAAATCTTTGTCCGCACTATATACTGTACACTAGCTGTTGTATCCCGCACGCACCACCCCAACCCCCAAACACACAAATGCTTCTCTCCGATGATCACAGCATCGCCCTGTCTTAAGTGAATGTCAGCCTACCCACTACCGTCCACCTCACAACCCCCCACCCGGTCCATCACAAGCCAATCGCAATTCATCTCTCCAAAGCAGCTCTCGATGATGAACTCCTTTCGACCTTTTTTTTTTTATTTATATATATCCACTGTATATTGTATATATACTATAGTTATATCCCAAAGTAAAGAAACTGTTTCGGGTGTTTTCTCTTTTTTTTTACTAGGTGAGTGTTTTTATTTATTTATTAGCTACCCTATATTGTTGTGCTAAATGCAAGTGAATTTTTTTGTATTTCGCTAAGCTCCGTTTAATTCGCGCAAATTTCATTAAAGGACAAAAAAAAAATTGTGATTATCGAATTAACCGCCTACAAGATTATTAATTAATTTATACATAATATGCTTTAACTTTACAACTTAACCATATTGTTACCTATGCATGAGTTTATATTTATTACTATATTTCAATATTTGTCGATTAAAATATAAATACCAATACAATTAATACAAATAGCAAATAGGTGTCTCCGTTTAATTATATATAGAAAAATAAAATATATTAAGTATTAAGTATTCTGAGGGCTGAGCGTATAATAAGCATGCGTTCTCGAGGGCACGATGAACGTTTATAATTGGTATCCTTTTTTTGAACTTTAAGTTAAACTAATTCAACCATCAAATCAAATGTTTTTTTTCCATTCTGTAAAAGCTCTGAAATCGATCGTCGTCTTCTAGATGTTTAAATGCCGAGAAAGCATCACGTCCATGACTGTTATTTCACCAAAGCGGATAAACCCAATAGTATTACGCATTCTTTTTTGATTTTTATTTAAAATATTTAATGAGTTTAAAGTATTCATAATATCATCCTTCTGTTTTGTATTAATATTGAAGTATAAAAATCTGTATAAAGTAAAAACTGTGTGATTTGAAAATATTTCAAATTTTATAAAATTAATGTATTACGTCGTAAAGTTTTAAGAAATGTATAGTTATTTTAGATCCCGGTGGGTGTGATGATGGTTTTACGTTTTACAATGGGTCTTATTTTTATTTGGATCTGACGTCACGATTTGGATATGGGTGTTATTTTATCTTTTGGCAAGGTGGAGACATTGAACAAAAAACCAATTGTCAATTCAAAAAAAAAAAAAAATACGGTTATTTATTATATACGTTTTCTTTTAATAATTGGCGATTTATATAATACAAAAAAAAATTTAATACCTGATTAGAACTACAATTTAACCGTTGTTTCACGACTTCACGACAAACTAGATAATACTATAGAATACTGTGTACCGCAGTATAATATCACTTCGACATTTAAAAAAATTACTTCAATCAACTGAATTAAGTAGTTATAGTAACTATATATTGGTACTAAACAGCTACAATATGTACTAATTAATGTAATTGTAAATATAATATAAGTATATAATATAATCTAGTATCTAACCTTAGAAATGGATGCTGATCCATCCGTCTACTTCGTACAAAATTGTTTTTTTTTCGTATACAATGATTAACCATTGAATTAAACTAACTTTAACACATCCATTATACTGCAGTGGCTTACTCAATGACGAGGTAGGTACCTTCGCGAAAGTCGAAACCCATTACAAAACAGAGCGAGTTCCCAGATATTTTTAAATTACAATTCATCTTATCTTTGCTTTTTATTCAGATACGTAGGTAGTTGTATTTAAATATTTAATGCATTTATATTAAATAGGGGTATATTAGAATAGAATAATAATAGTTTACTTTTAAGACTTTTTTAGTCAATAAACACCAAACAACAAAAAAATATAGATATATTATGTAGGTTCATCCTATATATATAAAATATCATACTAAAAGCAGTTTTTTTATCAATTTTAGTACTTATTTTGTTTGAGAATAGTTTAAATGTAATTGTATTTTATAAATTATAATTAACGATTTTATAGTGTCCAAGTAAAAATAATTTATGGAATCAATGACAGTTACGAAGTTTGCGTTGGGTATAAAATTGGTTGTTCAAAGTTGATTTCAAAGATCAAAAGTATATTTGGTTGGTATATTTTTACTATTTCCAGCGCTTAATTATGTTTTTGAAAATTATAATGTATTTTAGGATCTTATATAACATGTCCTTAGATATCATATTTATTGATTGGATATGTTTTTAATTGGGTGGAAATTTGCTAAATAATTAGGTACTTTTATAAAAAAAAAAACTCCTTTTTAAGTTAGCACACATAATTAGTGTAGATATTAGTGTTCATTGAACCAGATAAGTAACTAATTTATATTTTGTTAAGTTATGTTTTATCCAATGTTATAATTGTTCAGAGGTGTTATTTCTAATCGTTTATTTACCACTTCTAACTTCTAACTTCTAACTTAAAAATAACTATTTATCTCAATTGTATCCATTCTCCCAGATGTATTTTCATCAATTTATCAATGTTTTTTAAATTGTAGTTTAAATTTGTTGTTTTTTTTTTTTGCAGCAGCAAGTGATCATACATGCAATTCAATTTTAATTATTTACCTCAAGAACAAGATAGAATTCTTCAATGAAAATAAAATGGTAAGAAAAAACTAATTTTCAATAAGTAGGTATTTTGTACATAATAATTTTAAATACATGACAATATTATTAAAAAACCAAAGTAAATTAATTGATTTGAAGTATATAATATGAACGTTGTTATTAGGAATTTGTTTTTATAAAAAGTTCCTTACTTTGAAAAAGCTTTCTTTAAAGAGCTTTGACTTTAAAGTTTACACATTGAGAATAGAGGGCGTTATTACTTATTATCGGTACCGATAATCAGAACAGTCAAAAAGAAAACCCCTGGGTACCTTCTACAGCCGGTACAGGATACAGAGACCTATCTCCGTTCTGAATTGTGGTGTATTTTTTGGATAAATCTACATACAATAATTAGTTTTATCAATTATCAGTAAGAGTGATGCAAAGTGGATTATAAGTGGATTTATAAGTTGGTTTATTTACCATAACATGATTGCGCACTTATCACCTTTTGGCCCGTATGATTGAGCGCACTTGAAATGAAACAATGAATTAATAATCTTAGACTAGGTTAGGTAAGGAAATTCATAACACATCAATATATCATATACAACGATTTACAAAATATATAAATTATATTAATAATTAATATATTTGACAACGTTACGTGAACTGAGTACTCTTAATTGTTTAGTAGTCAGAATGGACCGTTCTCAACCGTATTCCTACTTCGGCTCACATAACGTTCTTTTATAGGATTATATAAAACTATTTAGTAGGTGTTCAACTCACATCAAATTCATATTCAATCATGCCACAGTTATAGATAGTACCTATCTATTAAACTTAACAATATCCAATTTAATATTTTAATTATTGTTCATTATTAATAATTCAATTAAATGATATTGATGTAGTACCTAGTAAATTATATTTCATTAAAGCAAAAATTTTAAAATTTGATCTATCAAATAACTTTGTAGAATAATGTCGAGTAACATTATTAAGTATGCTATGATATTCGCAAATTCATTTTAAGCTTTTGACACTTTTATAAAAATAAAGAAGACATTATTAAATAATGAGAGAAAAAAAAACAATTTTTATGAAAACCTTTTGTTAAAAAATTATGTGTTTATACTTTAATGTGACCTACAATTTACAATCTTCCAGAAGTACTTATAATAACAACTTCATTCAAAACAAAGAAAATATATAATTGATTGAACAAAAATAAGTAGGTAGGTATTTATCATTGAAATCAGTAAGTACTATAAGACATAAAACATCCATTAAATAAATTTACTACGTATTAAACATATTTAACATAAACTAAAAGTTTCATAGGTACTTGTATAAATCTTGTAAAATATCGTGTAATTTTTAAAACTAGTAATAACTCTACAGCTGGTATTAATATGTCGATTTATAGCATAATTAATACTAACTAGGTAAAACAATACAACTATAGTGCATTTGTGCATATAATTATTATAAATTAACATTTGATAAACATTTTTATTTTTTTAAACCATATTGTAATAAATTAGGATACAATACCTACAAAAATTTGATGGTTGAAAAAAAAATTTCCAAAATAGGAGATATTATTATAATACGTGCAATTATTATTAACATTTTATTTCTCGTTAAAATATGTGTGTGTTACACATTTAATTTATAATTACAATAAGTAGTATAATAATACATTGTAGTATGCAGTAAGCACCTACGTACTACAATGTAGTTCTATTACATAATATATTAATAATCATATGTTTGTACCTAGGTACTAAAGTTATTTTCTAAACATTGAAGTCAGTTTAACTTAATTTGTATCTAGATTCTAGGTATGTATTTTGATATACGTTACATTGAATATTTTTAATATTATGAATTCTGATGTTGTAAGTCCATATTTAACTGTCATTCTATTTTATTTAGTTTAATAAGTCGATGGATTGAGTTTGGATTAAAACTGAAACTATTTTGAAACAAGTGTGGATTACCTAAAAAAATATTTTATAATTCTAAAAACCATTACGTAAGATATCATAAATAAATACTAATAAAAATATATGTTTTATCATATTAATAATTATAATATATACGTATTACGTATTATAGTAGAATAACTAGAATATAATATATTGTTTTATTCATATACGTTTGCAAAAAATGGCCGATTGATAGTTATGTCTGGCGATGCTTTTAACTTTAATCGATTAGCATTGTTCATTTTCATTGACATTAACAAGAGTTGTTTAAACTTTATGTCCATCCCAGTCCAATTACAGCTGTATAATCCAAAGTTCACATCTTCTTTCTACCAGAAACAAATACCGTAATAATAACAGACCATTTACAATGTCGTTTTATTTAAACACTCGCTTACTTTGTTGTCGATAAGTTCGAATAAATAACAAAAGATAAACACTTCCATTGTGACATTTGATACCGTCATTACTATTTTCATTATTTCAGCAATAATGAACGATTCTTTTGAATTAAATATCTGTAGTATATACATATATTCCTAGATAATGCTCAGACAATATTTTCTAATTTTCACAAATTGCTAATATTCCATGTAAAATTTTTATATTAAATACATCTATCTATATTAATTGTTTATATTACCGTTACGATGACATATGCATACATAATTAATGAGCACGAATAAGCAAAAACATGAATGAGAGTAATAGGTCGCACGACAGCATAAAATGATTTCATTTTTCTAAAAAGTAACAGTACCAAAGTATTTACCAACACAAATAAGTCTTAACTACAGTTACACGTAAACAATTGTTTATAACCATTTTAATTTTAAAATAAGTACCTATTGGTACCTTTTAACCTATAGGTACATTATTTATTATGAATAACAGAATAAAGCACTATCTGCCATACCTATATAATGTATGTATGCATACACATTATATTATAATGCAATATATTATACATGTGTTTAGATAGGAGGTTAAGTACATTTTTTATTTGCATAATATCCTATATTAAAGTTAAAAACAAATTAAAATATACCTATACTGAAAAAGGGTACTTACAAATAAACATTTTGATGGTCGATTATAATTGATTTGAAATCTTTATAAATGTCTAAAATGAAAAAAATCACAACCAATAATAATATTAATTTTATATATAATAATTGCCTCACCTTTCGGGGATCCCTGTTCATTGTATCCAAATGTTGTGAATGCTTTGGTGACCGATTGATATTGTGCCGAAATAATCCAACAAAATGACATAAGATAAGCGTCTATTAAAACCGAGCCATAAACGATACAAAAACCTACAGCCACTTCCATCAAATAAAACACAAAGTAGTAATTGTTATAGGTCTTCACGGTCACTGGAAACTTAATATTGATAATATTTTTATGTCGATGAACAGTGTTGGGTTTAGTGTATTCTTCATTAGCTATAAAAGGACCCATTACCCATAATATTAGTCCTATTAGAAAAGAACGAGCTATCCATTTCGTGATCGTAGTTGATTTTTTACAACGTTTCACAAAGTTTTCTGTGATCAATTGACTATGTCGAGAACATCTCAAAAAGTCTGTACGCGTGAGGTCGAAGAGATCCCAAATTATTTTAGAATTTGAAATGAGTGTATACATTTTCAACGACGATAGTGAACAATTTGTTAGGATAATAATTAATTCGAAGGAATTCGATTTACTAGGGTCGGTATCGGTATCTTCCATCTTAATAAAAAAACCCATCACCCCAAAAATCGTAATAAATTGAACAATCAAGAGGAATATTTTCAGAATTGTTTTGTAAAGATGGTATCCGTAAATGTGCGGTCCCTTCGGGTCTAACAGTTGATAATAGCCTAGTTGCTTGTACGTCGATAAGTTAAGAGCCACTGGTCCACCGTTGAACAACTTCTCCGAATTCATACTGACTATAGTTGATGAAGTCGCAACTAAACATACCAATACCAGAAATAAGTTAATGAGACAAATATATTGTTAGCTACTTTAATCATATTTTTCTAAAATCAAATATTATACTTATTAGTTATTATATTAGGTACTTACTATTTGTTATTATATTATAACAAAATTCTTTAGATTTTTGTTTTAGATCTTCTTCATAGAATTCCTATGTAAATAAAATGTAAAATAATTATTACTACTATATATCAATATGTTAATATAAATACAATTTATATCTATTACTAATAACATTTTATACTTGCCTCAAATTTAAGTATAAATATCAAAATGTCTAATAGTATGTATATAGGGATAAGCTAATGAACACAGATAACGCGGTTATTTATGGTTATTTATTCATGTACGATACTGCAGTACAAAAGAAGTTAGTTAAGTCTTCAATACATAAATACAATAAATAATAATGAAATATGAAGAGTTTTACATACACTTAAAAAAATTAATCATATGGTTTTTACACATTTTCCCTGAGCTTTAAATTTTTCTCTACTAAAAGGAGTATATAAAATCCAAAATTTTGATCTTGTGTGTGAACACATTTTACAATTATCACACTTTTATCGAATACCTAGCTATTTAAGAATTTTGAAATTCCTAATGGCCCTTAGGCAGTTCCTGGTATAACTTTTTTTAGTCACATTTTTTGACCAATAACAAACATAAATAATTCAATTTAACTTACGGAAAAAATTCTAAGAACGAAAAAAAGGTTCTATAAAAACTGTAGAACCAACATTATTTATATTAAGTCTAAAACAATCAACATACGGTCATGTATTTTTAATCATAAATAATTGTTATATTTTAATAAGAAAACTAATTTAATACTTTTCGTGTTCCTATATTATAAGTTAATTTTGGTAGGTACCTCGTACCTATAACCTGTTGTATCTATAAATAATATAAATATTTACTCACTTTTCTGACACACAACTATTATCAACCGACGGATGTCTGCTTATGAGCTCCATAATACATAGAAAATTACGAATGAACTACAAAAACGAAACAAATATACGGTATAATTAAGAGTTGTGTCCTTTTTACAATTTTAAAGCAGGTAGGTACGTTATTAAACAAAAGTATAGGTATGGGTAAATAATACACCTAAAATAGAAGGCTACTGCCAAAAACCTATGCTTAATAACCTTTAGCTAACCCAATTAATCCAAACCTACGAGTCAATAAATAAATCGCAATCATTTTCAAACAAAATTAACAGTAATTAAAATCCTAACTGTAAATTATTTCACTATAATATTCTTTAATTCTTAAAGGAAAATAACTTTTAATTTGTCTTAAATAATATACCTTATAATGTTTATACCTACTATTTATTATACTATAATATATTATTCAAATTTTTCCATGTACCTACTTGCTATACCTACCTGATTGAATGTCATCGTTACCTTTCATAGTAGATCAATATAAAATTATTAAACTTTATGAAAGCTATTTCTATTAATATTGTTGACATGCACCTTTTTACTATCATTCATATATAATTTAATTTAAGAATGGGTTTAATGACCGGATAATTATTGCAGCAGGTTAATGTGTTGAATCTATACAACCGAACAATATATCCGACCAATTCTAGAGTTTAAATTATTAAATCAAAGTTTAGTAAATTAAATTATATGACATTTAAATTATTCAGTTTTCACAATTAATATTATATATTTATTGTTCAGTAATCTACTACTATTAGGTATTATAGTTTATTAGGTACCTATCGTTCAAAACAACTTTGTTTCATAACATAAGACAAGCTGAATGTGCCGTAAATATAATTTGGATTGTTTAAATGTAATAAACTTGTATTTGTTTGACTGTAATTCAAAGTTAAAGTGGGCAATACAGAAATAAAAACATAGTCGCAGAATTTTATTTAAAAAACATATTTTATCATTATCGAATACAAATAATTAAGAGGACGTTACACAGATATTTGTTGTCTCCGTCTTACAAGTGCGAACTTAGCAAATTTAAGCTCAGCAGATCACGTTTAACTCTGTTAGTTTAAAAATTAGAGTCAATCGACCTATTATGAAATTTAATGGTTACAACATTATCTGTGTTTGTAAGTATGTTTATCACGATTATTAATTTTTTTAGCAAGTTATGCGTATATAATAATATAGCGTAAATTAAAAATGCTCGTAACTAACTTAAAAACTGAGTCATCGTAAAAACCCACATAGTGACACATACAAACATAGATAATGTTGTTACCATCAAGTTTCAGGTCGATTCGCTCTAATTTTTAAACTAATGGAGTTCAACGTGATCTGCTAAGCGTAAACTTTCTATGTTACGCACTTGTAAGACGGAGACAACAAATATCCGTGTAGCGTCCTCTTAACTGCGTCCGTAACTTAATATGAAGATAGGTACTCACGGAACTTTAGTTGTTGAAATGTTAATATATGTCTACCTTATCCAATAATGAAATATATTTTTCACGTTTACAAAATAGCAGTTTAATGCTGTAGGAGAAAGTACAAATTTTACAGAAACATTGGGCACCAGCCACCTGTTGTAGCAGGTACGCTTATACAGAGTGTAACAGAAAGACCTGACAAATTAATTTTTTTTTCAGTATTAAAATATTTAGTAGATGTAGAACAAAAGATACATAATTTGTCAGGTCTTTCTGTTACATTCTACATGGGTATATATATAATATATGCGTAACCTATAAGTAATGCATATAAACTAAAAGTCGACCAAAAGTTATCGTGATGGTTATCTAATAATATTTTTTACTGCCGTGATATTATACAGCCTTGGAGCATGCCACGATATATCTTGCACGTCATACTGTTATGTCAATTCGATTGGCTCTTTATTGAAATAGAGGGATGTTTTGATAAAACAGACATTTTTCTATGGATTTTTTTTTTCATCTGTGCGTTTAACCGCAGCTGTTGAAAACAAGGATGTGATGTTGGTCGGACGCGTGTGTACAGAGTATGACCGAGTTCTACTCTTGGGAATTGATGTCAGGACGAACGATTGCAACGTACCACTGCAATGTGTGGCCTGCCCTGATTCGATTTCTGCTTCACCACTATAGAGAGTTGTAGTGCTAAATCGATTATTTATATTTAAAATTAAATTCGTTATGATTATTATTCAGGTAGATATTCAATTCGAGCACCATGTAGATATAATAATATCTACCCTAAATTTGTGGAGTGAATAGTAGAAAAGAATAGTAGCGAAATAATTTACATTGACATTAAATAAAACTGAGTATTAGGTACTGAAACCTTAACACTTTTACAAATTTCGATTATTTAAAATACGAAATCAAAGTTTTCATAAGTAAATTAAATAATTACGTAATTAAATATTACTATAATATACATAGGTACCAATCAGCATTTTTATATTTGCTATAGAATGTAAATTGTAAGTGGATCGACGAATAGTGTATTGGTTTTACAATGATTTGTGATGGTGATTTCTCGTAGTAAATTGGATTTAATTGGTATTTTTTGTATATATTATTTACTTTTTTTGTAGTAGGTCAAAAGTAAACACATTCATCGTTCCACTCAGAATCTAAAAATGCACTGTACTTTTAAAAGTAATCGGGGATATACTAAATGGTCTGTCCCCACTCCCCACTAAGAATCATTTTTCCTGTGCAATGATTTATCAGTAAATTAAAATTTAATACATCCATCACAGTGATATAATATGCAATGACTAAGTTACACTCGAAACTTTCTGTTTATACAGCAGAGCTGCTTCCCCTGGGTTTTTAGATTGAAATCAAACCATCAGTGGCGGCCATTTATTTATGAAGATATACACTTTTTTTAAAATAATGTGTTTTGAATGTTTTTTCTATAATTTTGCATAATGCAACAATCTAAAAATACCTACATTCTTAACACATTTTTTAATATTTTTAAAACATTGTTTCCATTGGATAAACTTCAATTTAATGTTTTTTCGATGAATCGTGATTAATTTTATAGGTAATAACTTTATTTATTTATTAGGTATATTTAGCTACTAATTATATTTTAGTAAATATTTTAGCATAAAAAGTAAATTAAATGAAAATAAAATAACGTCTTAGCAATTGATAATACATACCTAATTCATAGATTAAATTCAAGAAAAATTGTAGAATTTTATATTTAAATTACCAATATTAACTATAATTTAATTTAAATAATTTCTATTTAAGTATTTAAATATAAATTGTATGGTAAAATATATTTTTTTTGTAAAAATTTAGAACGATACTATTATTATTTTATGATCGTTAAAATATTTAATTTTAAAATCACATAAATTATAACATTTTACAAAGATTATCTTACGTAATTTAATTTAAAAACGTTTTAATAAGTTTAAATATAAAATCCTGTAGGGGTTACTTATTAGTACAAACATTAAACGATATCTTTTTTTAAAGTTTATAAAATTTAAACAAAATGGGTATAGAAAAAAAACATTTTCATTTTATTTTACTATTTGCAATGTAATTCAATCTAATTGTAATTTGTATTTAAATTTTGTTAACATTGTTGTAGAAACGTTGTTGTGATTAACAAATATGGGTGACTTTTTTTCTTCATTATTATATTGAAATATATTTACAATCTATAACATTTTTTATGTACAATAAATAGCTTTGATAATTGACGGTAAAAATAGGTTGACATGAATCTTAAGATTAGGGGGGGATACCCAGTGGTAACTCCCTATAAAGTGACAGTAATAACAATGAACATTTTTAAAATTTGAAAGGTGTTACCTGGTAGCAACATCCAGCACTTATTTTGCTCGCCTACTAAAGAAGCAGATCTCTACACCGTTGTCTTTTAAGTCTGCGGTGCGGGTTATCGGGGAGTGTGTTAGTTGATAATTTAGAGATTAGTGGATTTGTGTGTTGTCGAAGTTTATTATGAAATCTGGTGTAATATAATTTGGAGATTTGGTTAAGATTTTGGACTTTAAGATCTTTGTGGGGATTGTTTTTGGTTTGGTACCAGCATAGGCGTAACTAGGGGGAAACTTGGGGGGCTAAGCCCTCCAAAATAAATTTTAGCCCCCCTGTCATAATTCCTAGTCCCGCTAACGGTAGCTACATTTTTAAACTTTAATTTTAAATATTGTTTTATTTTTTTTATTAATATCTTGGAAAAATATTTATTTTTTTTGGTTATCAAATTATATTATTGTATGTAATAACCCTGTGTAAATACTATTTAGAAGTTATCAATAAACTAAACACAAAAATAGTCGTAAAAGACAAACGATTATTAATAAATAGTGATAACGATTAACTGGATGACAATCGCTGTTCCTGCCGGCCGCATATAGGGGCTTTTTGCTAAAAATAGAATCAGATTTTATATTATCTTCGTCTTACTCTAAGTAAAACGATTGTGTGTTTGCGTCTGATACTTAGGCCCGATGATAACTATGGTACTTGAGTCAACGTCGTTATTATTTTTCTTGTCAAAAAGGTGTGGTGACGGCTTTTCACCGAAATCCGCGTTTAGTTTAAATTTGCCAATACTGAACGGAGGCTTGTAATAGTTGTCTATAAAATGTCTTTAACTTTCACTTATATTTAAGAAAAATAAACTTGTATCTAAAATAATACTTAATAATATGTTAATATTTTAATTTTCATCTATAAATACCACTTTTTTTTATTATTTTTTTATACATGTCATACACAGTGTGTCAGTGTATAATAATAAACTAATATTATAATTTAATAATGAATGTCATTTGAGGGACAAGTTTGGGGGGTGTGGGAGGCAGAGCCCCCCACATTTTTACTTATTTTAAATACGATTGGGCTGAAGTCCCCCCTAACTTTAAGGTCTAGTTACGCCTATGGGTACCAGGGTGCAGATGAAACTAGGCGAAGGCCTATTTGCTAAAAGGCTTGGATTGTACGGGTGTCAGAAGGTTTAGCAGCATCCCTTAATTGAACGCTGTAGGTCCATAATGGCCTGAGTAAGGACTTGTAAATTAGTAGTTTGGTATTTATATATAGGGGACTTAAAGTCTAAAACTATTCGTGAAATGTTTTGTTAACTAGATTTTAAAAACTTCCTTTCCAAAAAATAAATATTTATCTCATGTAAATACGTACATATTTATTTGAAAATACTACTTATAACATATTATTATTTTAGATTCTGAGCGAAGCGATGAATGTATTGATTTTACAATGATATTGTGTGTATTTTAAATTTTTTTTTGTGTCTGTCATCACCTTTTAGGACAGTAAAAGTACTTGGATTTTCTTCAACGGTAACTTTTCTGATAGGAAAGTGAATCTAGTTGGTATTTTGGGGGGTCAAAAGTAAACATTTCCCAGTAGTTTTTAAAAGCGACGTGAAAAACAAAAGAAAAATTAAGGAAAAACGCGAATTTTTATGCAAAATTTGTTTTCGAGAAAATCGATTTTGGTTTTTGGTGCAACTCAAAAACAAATGACTGCAGGTACATGAAATTTTGACTGAATATTTACATTAGCATTTTCTATACACCATAACATTTTCCAATTATTTTGACTTTTTTTTAGCTGTTTACGGACATTTTCAGTTTCCATTTTTTTTAGTTAGTTTTAGTAAGTTACATAGTAATAACATTTCATAACAACTATTGTAAATTCAATTAATAAAGTATGTACAATATAAATCTTAACAAATAACAATAGTATTAGTGGAAATCATCCTAATATATTATATATTATGCACTTGCTTACAATTTATTTACTATGGTATCAATAACATGTTGCTTGAAACTATTGAGATTATAAAAGTCTTTAGATTTAAAATTTAATACAGGAATTTATAAATATATAATACTATGGTCCCGATTGAGAAAAAGTTATTCTTAACTTAGGAATAATATTTATATTGACTTTTTTTTTTAAATCATGTATTATTACTTTGAGTATATTGCGACGAAATAGTATTTTTACATAACAGTGTGTAAACAAATAATAAGTAAAGGGATTAGAGAAGTAAGATGAAATATTTTGAATTCTTTATAATATAGTAAAAAAGATAGTTAAGCTGTATGATTATATTGAAAACGTATTTCTATTTTACAATTACAATTTATTATTTATTACGCTATAGTGAAACACTGCAGTTAATTTTGAAGTTCCTTGAAAATTAGATATCCACTTAACTAGTCGTTAATATTTTAATGATTTTTAGTATTTACTTATCTATGTATTTTAATATACCTTTTTTTAGACTGCAAAAGAGTGTTTTGGATTCAACACAATCATGATAAAACCTAAGTCCAAGCACACCATTAGACATATCTTAGAATTGCCATCCAGTTTGCCACCATCTAAACGTCCCGCTGCTAAACCTCCAGATGCACCATGGACGAAGCGAAGAAAACTAATACTGCCTCCAGTTAACAAACAGGTTGGTGACCAACAAAATGTATTTGTATTATATTATATGCTGCCATCTAGCGTTTAAGTCAAAATATTATTGTGACAGAGTGATATCTGTTGGGGGAAAATGTTTGGTGGTAAACAAAAATATTGATTGTTTTAACAATAAAACTTGTGGCGTTATCTATGCACAGTGAAAAAGTTTTCGTTTTGCAGTATTTTCCATCTAGAGAGCAGCACACTGTTGGCTTGTAAGTCATATTAACCGTGAGGCATATTTATATATTATTTCAGTATGGCCTAACTGTCTAAAGTTAAAAAATAAAAGGTTAAATGAGTTACGCCAATAGGTCGTAGTACAAATTTGTCGTATCGGTTTATTGGTCACGGTATAGATATTATTAAATTTGTTAAACCTATGACTCGGATGGTAAGTACTTTAGGTAATTATTGATATAAGTCTCAAACACCTTCACCGCGAGACGCGAATACTAATATCGTAATGAAGATTATAGGTCATAGGATTATATTGCAATAATCAATTATGGCATGTCGTTTATCTAAAATCCAAATATGTTTGGGTTATATCATAGGCAGGGTGGTGAGGGAAGAGCTCCATTAGTTTATAGGTCTATATCAAATATGCCTCTAGATTTTATAAAAAGTGGCAAAGATAATAATAATTTGGTCGTAAGTGAGGGTTTTTTTAAATCGTTTTGAAAGTAAAATTTAGTAAAAACTAAATGGAAAAATTCGAAAGTTAAAAATTAATTGATTAATTAATTAAAAATGTACAGCACGAATACATTCAAATCGATTTTCCATTTTAAGTAATTCAACCACAATTGCACGTGTTAATTTTCTCAATATTCCTAAAATAGAAGCAATGATAGCGTATAGGAAATTTAATTAGCTTGCTAAGTTAACTGCAGCAATAAAATGGAACTATTAAAACCAAAAAATGTCAAGTTCTATATTTTTAAATTGCTACTATAAATGCTTTAAAAAAGGAATTTAGTGATATAAAAATTGGTGGTTGTCGTTTTCACTTTGCACATTCTGTTTGGAGGCACATCAAAACTATGGCTTATAAAAGCAGTATAAGAAGATCCTAATTTCGGTTTTCAAGTAAAAAAAATTAAACGTCTTATCATTTATCCCGATTGATAATATACTCCATTTTCCCAAGAACTGGAATCTGATGTATCGTGAATCACGATTACTTAACTATTTTGAAAATCTACAGAAATGGGAAAAGGAAAAATACGAAATTTTCAATTGCGATTTGGAATTGCAGTGCTGATGAACATATGCCAGGGATCGCTCATAATTTATAAATATAAATATAATTTTTACTTATATAAGACTTAGTATACCTTCACGTTGAGTTCTTATTGAAATTTTAAAGTAGGTGCATACAAATATAACTTTTGTTTGCAATTAAAATACAGAATTGAAGGATAACATTGTTTATTCAAATTAATGGTAATAAAATAATAAAAAATATATTGTCTACAATAATTAAGAAATATACCTATTTGTTTTTATGCATTTTGAACAAAAAATTGAAAATAAAAACTTAAAAAAAAACTTTTTAACTTGATCTTTAATGAATAGATAGAAGTAAAAATAATCATCTGAATTGGAATCTAGATTATTGTTTTTTAAAATTATACATATTTATTTACATATTATTTTTGTTATTTTTGCTAAACCCTGTTTGCTAAATATATGCAACAAATAAAAAATATGCACTGATAAAATATTACAAATACCTATGAAAATATGCAAAATATGTGAAATAAAACTAGCTAGGTAGTGTTATTTTATTTTTTCAACAAGAACGATTTATATCACGCACATTTCTTATCAGATTTAAAATAGTTTATTCTAATAACTATAATAATATTAGTATGTATAGAAAATTCTATAGGAATTTTTTTCCTGTGTTTATAAAATTTGTTTTATGTGAACAACTGTAAAAGTCTTGAGACGGAGTGATTTTTCTAATAATTTTTAAACTTTCTGTGTTTGCATTCATTTTGTGTATTCACCCGGAGCGTTTATTTTATTTTTTCGCCCTACCGGAATTGGACAGATCTGTCGCGGGATTCCGTGCCCCAATACGCATCTTTCAAATGGGCACGGCGCGAAGTCGACCGTGAAATTTATGGCGTTGTCTGGGAAATAAGTCTGCTCGTAGAAAAACAGGTTAAATGTTTTGTAATCTCTATAAAAATCGGATTTATCTAACCGGCTGTAGTGTTCTGGAGGACGATGAGATGGGAAAACAGGAAACCAGAACAAAATAAAAAAAAAGGAACGTAACAAATGACAAAGGCCAAGCATATCAATAAAACCCAACTGCAATATAGACCAATAGAGGAGGGAGTTTTTTTTTATATCATTGTGTCGCCTACGGAGTCAATAATTTATCAGATTCTATACGCTCAAATTGATATTCATTGACGTAGTTTTGAAAATAAACATAATATACACACAAATTTATTATTTACACGAGAAATAAGTAGGTACATCAATAATTATTATTATTTTAATACGCACAACACTACGATATTTAAACATGTAATTATTATGCATCCATCCATATTACTGTTAACAATTTCAAAGTATATTAAAATACTATAAAACAGAAGAAAACTACCTGTATAATTCTAATGCACCTCTTATGCGTTAATGTGCATCATATTATAATAATATAATATAGTTAATTTAAATTGGTGTAGAAGCGTTTAGTCTTTACCCACTGAAAACATATTTTACAGTAAAATCCCTCGCCTAACGGACACCTCTAAATAGTGG
The DNA here is from genome assembly GCF_019925205.1 of Metopolophium dirhodum. NCBI lineage: Eukaryota > Metazoa > Arthropoda > Insecta > Hemiptera > Aphididae > Metopolophium > Metopolophium dirhodum. The sequence continues at coordinate 13,245,312 of NC_083568.1, forward strand.
AAACCTCCGAACTAACTAAACACTTTCTATAAACTGACACCTCTGAATAGTGGATACAATTTCAGCAACCAACAGACAACAGTATCCGGTATTTAGTAATTTCTCTGTTTTTCATTCCTATTTATAAAAAAATGATGTCCTAGACAATAATAATAGGTAATATATAGGTAGTGTATGAAGTATAATTTTACATTTACCAATAGAGTTGCATAATATTGTGCATAAAAATCAATGACTAATATTTTGTAGAGAACACAATTTATATGTCTTCGTCAAGAAACAAAAAATACTTTTACCAAGTATTATGGCCGAAAGAATTAATTTTAATAACCTGTTGTTTGCTTTAGTTGGGGTTGGTTCTTAAGTACTTGAATGGGTCAAACTTTATGGGCCAAAATGTATCGAACACCCTCTCTTCTTTGGGTCCTAATATGTTCTCGCGTTTGTAATTAAAGACCGTTTTTGAGAGGTCTGGTAGCCGTTATGTTGCGGACCCACGGTGCTTGTGGTCACCAAAATGCTGATTACACTGGAAACCCGTACAGCTGTACCGTACTATGGCGTAAAACCTTTATCAAGTCCGGCAGACCAAGAAACCGCAGCTTCCAAGGGTGTCCCTCCCCTTCAACCCACCGAAGCTGTTCTCCTTATTCCGTTACTTATCGTCACCTATAGTGGGCACCGGTATAATCCAATATCGCATCCAAAACGGAAACTCTAAAGTCTAAAGTGAATTACGCTAATATTAATTGTAGAATGCGTTTCTTTTCCTTATTCATTTTACGTGGGGCTCGTGTACATTATACGTTTCTTGCCTCTCGCCAAATAAAGTGTAGATCATATATACGAATTTAAGCATGTGCATAACAGTTTTAATCTCCAGAGAGCTTCCGGCTGTACTGTAATTAAGGAATCAGACTGCGCGAAAGTTGGTCGCTTCACATCCTAAAATATATGCATTTTGCTGATATAACTGTGAATAATTAGGCACCCTCGTTTTCTTAAGAAAGGGAGTAGAAAATTCGTGTAAACTACTGTTGGATTTTAAATTTCATTAAATTCCTCCTACACGCCTAACAATTATTTCAACTTTGAAATCGCCTTTTATAAAATTAAATGTTTAATAATATACTACCAGCAATGTAGCAATGTATGACGTGTATGTTGAATTAAAATGCTCACATTATTTAACGATATAAATTATGAACGATTGTATAGTTTAACTTTAATCAATGACTCTAATGTTACTAAATTAGTTACTTTAATAGTTTAATGTATTGAAATAGCCGACTGACTAAAACCACCAATTTATATTAAAATATTTAATATATGATTTCTTTTATAAATTTAAATGTCCAGCACCTACATTCAAAATGTTATGTTTACTGATTTTTTAGAAATTTTCAAAATAAAAATGTATTAAATATTTTATTTTGGAGATATTATTACAATAACATGTTGTTATGTACTTGAATATATAATTTCTTGAAAAATAATTAAAAATCATGTATAATAATATGATTGAAACTCAAAAACGTTGTCTGTCTTGTTTAATTATATAGCCATATATGTACTGCAAGGCTATGAAAAAATAATCATCACCAAAAATGTAGTAGTAAATACATGTATTAAATGAGCATTCATCGTATTAACTGTTGATACGTTAACCGCAGAATTTCGACTCAGGTATACTCCTCAAGAGTCAAGGCGTTATAACGATGAAGTATATGGGATATTTGTTACTGGCTTGCAAGCGATTAACTTGGCACTCGCCATTTGGACTAGCTGTTGTATAGGTTAACAAGAGTTATTAGAAATCATTTAACACCGTCTTCGTTGTCCAAGTGCACTAACGCGGTGCTGGCCTTCCCTCGACTACGCCAAGTATGGCACAAGAGAGGCAATGACATTCCACATGTATATAGTAGAGACAAATCAGGGGGGAACACTGCGCACTTAAGACGACCTGCTACCAACATAAATCTCCCGCCGGGCCGACTAAGAAGTGCCGCCCTCCGCCGGCTGCCTTATGTGTATAATAATAACCGGTAATAATACATAGCGGCCAAGTCGTTATGTTGGCATTACAAGGGTTAGGTGACCCGATCGTAAATAACGGCACATCTGTGAATTTTACCCTCCGTCCCCAATGTCCTCCTTCCGTTTTAAAGAGCAGGACCAACTATTCATCCCTCCGTGAGGCAACACAATACGCACACGGGCTTGCCGCTGGCTAATTATAACCAATTAGTCTTTAAGATGCCTCGTTCCTTAAAGGATACCTAACCGGAGTCCGGAGGAGAGAGAGTGAGAGAGGGAGGAACGACCATTTATTACATAGTCCCGCGTATCCTGCGTGCATATTAACGGCGCTAAATAGACGTGTGGGGAGGCACGCAGTGTTTATGCATTCATGGCAATGGCTTTAGGGTCATTTTTCCTTTTCAGGTATCTACCACAACAAAGTCAAATTTCTTTACGTAGAGTAAATACCACTAAGTAGGTACCTACTATAAGTATTATGAGGGCCACTATTTTTTTTTGAGTCTTTGACCTAGATTAATTTATATTTAACTTGATTCATATTTAATTATGCATGCGACGGCATGCTTACTAAATAGTTAACAAATAACAAAATTAATTAATTTCAATACACGCTTAACATAATTTAATATATTGTAATAAAATACAATTTTCTTTATTTTAGTTTTTTCTACTAGATTGAGTAATAATATTATGTTCAATATACATTAACATATTAAGTATACCTTTCCTGTTCATCGGTATATAGATATAGGTACTCATATTTGTTTATATCACAACATGTAACTTTACTATTATGCAATAAAAAATTAATATAAGTATTTAATTTAACATTAAATTAATTTTGATGCAATAGCGTTGTCTAATATCCTTCTGATTATAAATTATATTTGTAATTTCTTTGTCGTGATATTAATGAAAATATCTAAAAATATCTATCTAAAAATATAATTATTATACTTAAAAATAAAATATAATGTAAATTATAAAATTGGTATATATTAAAATAATATAAATATAAGAAAATATGACAGATGAATTATTAATATTTGTCATAGCTTCACGATAACTTGAGTTCGGTTAGGGCAAAAATTAAAACAAATATTGAAATAATCGTGGATATCTAAGATAATTAGTGTCCATTTAGCGTCGTTCCAGACTATTTAGATTTTTACTAAACAATGAGCATTTGAAGTTAAATTTTTTATTTAGCTCAGAAGTATACCAATTGTGAGATAAATATCTAACCTCCAATTTATACTTGTCCATTGCTGTTAATATTAAATGTTATATATTATGTGTATGTTCAAACTTCTGACCTATTGTAATTCTTTAAGGTTTTTATTGCGTTACAACGGAAGGGCTGCCTCCTATCTTTTTATTTTTGCCCGACTTGACATTTTAATTGAGTATTTTTATTGACCACTAAAGTCTGGGAATATTATTATTATAGTTTTATGATTTTATTATATTGTTATCGCGGTTAAAAAAACTGATACAAGTATAATACATACTATACACACACAAACCATACAAATTGTATATTATATTATTGACCCAACTGTGTGTCCCCAATATATTTATTTATTTATAATATCGAAAAAAAAGGTTGACTCGACATTAAAGTTGAGATTTGTCTACCAGCAAAAGAATAACAAAACAATATTATTCGCAAAAGAAACTAGTCAAGGGGAAAGTCTAATTCAGCTTCTTATGAAATCCATAAATCCAACAAACATGTTTATGGCGCATAATGCTTTCAGATAGGCGTTTACATGTTGCGGGTTGAAAAAAATAATAATTTAGTGATATTTCTGACAAGACCGGACACGTTATAAAAGGCCAAAAAATCGAACTATTTACCAGAGCTATTTTTTTCTTATCCTTATCCCCTATCCGATATATGTTTTTATTTTATTACGTGGGGTGGCCACGGAATTTATATGAATGAAGATGTCGATAAAGCACTTAAGGAAATCACTCCCAAAGAGTCTCTTCCTTCCCATTGCCGGAAACGGTGCGTGGTGGCGGATAAAAGTGGAAGATGCTCACATATAACTCAATAGCAATGAGATGAACCAGTAAACAAAGTATAAAATCTCCTGGATTTTGGTGAACAGCAACTACTTATGAGTTTCTATTTACCCAGAATATATAGAAACGTCTATTTCTCCTTAATGCCAAAACAACATTTTTATTACACAACCTATTTCGGTTTAAATTAAAACGTTTAAAATTAAAATGTTTTTAATCAATTTAAATTTGTTTTTAAATACAAAAAAAAATGTGTACATTTACTAAAGACTGTGTAACTATGTAAGTTTAGATACTAAAATAAACTTTATGATTTTTTTTAGAATACCTATTAGTTTACATGGAGTGTAGATAACAAAAAATTGTAATTACAATTTTTATAATTTTATTAAGAAATAATATAGTTGAAGTTAAGTGTAGATTAAAAAAAATTATGCTTAAAATATTTAAGTAATATTTATTGTGAAATAATAAGGTTATGCAATATGACTAATAAAATGAAAATGTCTATACTATGTAATTTATGTAAAACATTTTTAGAACTAAATCATGGCAACATTAAGTGTACGAATTCATACTGTAAATTTTTTATTTTCATGCAAATATTTTATCTGTTAAATACGGTTTTACAACGAAGAATTAAATAATTGTCAGAAAAAAAAATATAAATACATCTAAACATTTACTCAATATGGTCACTAATCTCCGTATTTTATTATAAAAAAATCAAAAAAATCGACCAATACTTTTAACAGTTTTCTTTTGATTGTATCAAGTAAAAACACATTCGAAAAATGAATTGAGATACAATTGTTAAGTTATACAAGTTATAAATCCGATATAATCGTATTTTATCAATAATTTGACAATTATTAGTGGTTGATAATATTATTATTTAACAAACGTTCTATTTTTAAATTTTGGATCGGATTACATAGCTATGTATATATAGAAGGGGACAGTTTTAAAAGATCGACGATCTGTCCGTATATTTATTTTATATATTACATCCATACGATCTGACTATAATATTATATGCTGCTGGCCTGGTGACGGCTGCAGGGTGGAAGACCGTCATTAGTTTGGATAAGACGCGCGCGCTGGTCCACCATATATTATTATTAAGGCGTTCCATTATTGTGATTAATTCGCTTAATTAATAACGCGATGTACACTAATACTTTAGTAGGCATATTTTGAATTTCCAATGTGTTCAAAGGCGAAATTCATGTAAATCCCCCGTTCTGCCTTGTCCGACCGCAGTGACTATAGCTTCGAAACGCTTTTAAGGTGCTGTGAAATAGTTTCGGCGGTGCAGCGCGCTCGCTGATCGAAGGCCGGTGGCTGCTGCCGTTACTCTCTCTACCCACCCCGGCTGCGGTTGTTTAATGGTCTCTCCTGTTTTCAAGGGAGAGGGTTAAACACAATGCCCGTCCCCGTCCGCCGCCGCTGCCGATGGACACGGAGCGGCTTTATGCGCTCCTTACATAGTAATATACGCGTATGTGCACGCAGTATGCGCCAGAGTGTGTGTGGGTGTATATATGGGTTCTGCCGTCCCGTTTTCTCTTCTGCGCACACACACATACCCACCCACATACCCGCACATCCATACACACACACATTCTCTTTCTCCTTCGCCACGGCGCGGTCCAAGAAAGCCTTGCGCCCGGGCCACAGTCTTGCGGCTGGCTCCTTATATTCGCTTCCCGCCGCCAAAACAATACGGCCAAACACAACCCTCTCTCGGACCCTCGACCTTTTCTTAGTAATTAGTTTGAACCCTTTAAACTTTGCCTAACAAACCCACCGTCCGCAGTGCCCTGCACATCCTTTACCCCAACGCGCCACCCCCACCTCATTTCGCTGTAGTCCCGCATATACGCGCACGACACACATGCCCGAGCCTGATTACCGATTGGCCACCGCCGCCACCGACCGATTGCGCGATAAATAACGGTCACGGGGATCTTCGTTCAATTAGACCGGCTCACCACCCATCCTCGTCATCGTCATCATATGGTTGAATTACATTATAAGAAGACGCGTTACATAAGAAATCCATTTAGCCTCGTTCGGCGACGGTGGGGCCTAAGACGGCAGTGGTTACAAACTTTTGGACGGGGGCGCGTAATAGATTTCATATTATTCAATAGGATTTCAACGGAAAAACCACGTCGAGTTTATATTGTACTTTGGTTTTTCATTATAATAATGTGTGCATCAAAGCGCCACACACATAATAACAATATAGTATCTATATTGTTGTTTATAGAGTGTAGCCTTTTTTTTTACTCTGGTATAAACTTAATACACTTATATATATATTATTGTTATGTATCATATGACTCATGTATCAGGTACGTTTTCCGTAGAGACTTGATGCTAATAGTACGTTGTTTTTATAAGCCAAAATTATTTTACTTGATTGATTTAGATAATGTATGGGTAGGTTTCAATCCTATTGCAATATAAATTTACATATAATATTATTACTATCTTTTTTTGATATATGATGCCTAATTTATAATTATAATTCAAAACGTCGGTATTTTATATTATTTTAATAAAAACATATTAAGCTGATCATATTTACTTAAATACAACAATTGCAGTTATATAGACTGCAAACATTAATATTGAACTATTATAATAATTTACTATAAACGATAATTTGTCGGTCATAGCACGAACAATAAACAGGTAATATAATAATAATATGAATGTATTTTATTTTACGATACCTATGAGTATTTAACATTGAGTACCTACCTACGTAATTAAGAATTTATATTTACCCATATGTAAATCTGTTTTAATTTTAATAACAAGATGAGGAGCAACTCACGTATCATAATATGTGAAGGGGTGAAAAACGGAGGGGCTGAAACGCTTAGAATGAGTGCGACCCAAATCAATTTTCAAGTGCAGAAGTTGTTCGCCTTTTGGCTAGGATCCACGTCACGGGCACGCCCGTATAAAACGGTAATGAGACGAAATAATTTCTGCTACCTAAACATACATCAACATCAACCGGCCTGACGCGCTGTCATTTTTAGATCGTTTTCTGGTTTTGGCACGACTACGCGGTTAATTTACATTGCCGACATATTAATTATTAAATTTATGTACAACATCGTGAATTTTCCAGTGAACAAGGTTTATGTTACTTTTATTTTAAGTTAAAGAAAATCAAATCGTGGTGTGGTTTATACGTCATATTATAATTACATTAAATATATTGATATACCGAGCATAGCTTATAATTTAGACTATCGACTGTCGAGTATTATTACCTATATTAAATATAAGACAGTATTATACTTACATAAGGATTCGTTATTTTTTTACTATAAGAAAATACGCAGGATTAATATTGAAACGTGCAATATTATTATTTTCTATAAATTTAAGTCCTTGCGATAATAATATATATTCAACATTTTAGCGAACCAATTTTAAAATTTCTATGTATGAATTATAATTTATTAAATCACACCATTTGAAAAATATATTTTTTGAATAAAATAATCTAATATAGGTAGGTATTATAAGTAAAACTAGATTAAATATTTTATTACATACAAGAAATCAATATAAGATTCTATAGTTATAGCAAAGGTGGGCCAAGTTAATGAAAATAATTGACTCAAATTAAATTAAATTAAGTGAACTTAATACCGTGAAATAATAAATTTAAGGTAATATGGACAAAAATATTAAAATAACTCGGTTTGAAAAAAAAGTTAATCAACTTTTTAATAAAAAGTATTTGTGACTATGTACCAATCTAAATATAATATTATTTTTTCAAGAAACATAACTGAAATTATAGTATTATTATTGATACCTATTTATTACCACTATTATACACTAAATTACTAAAGTATTAGATTATTTAAAAATTTAAGTTTTAAAACCGTGTATAAACACTTGAGAGCAATAATTAATGTATAAAATCATTAAAATCAACAATTAAAAAAGTATTCAAAAAAATTAACTTTTTAACTTGGTAAATAGTTATATTTATGACCATTAAAAATAATTGTTTAAGCTGGGGTCATTATATTCTCATAAATGAAAAATATATTTTACTAGGCATATTCCTACGTAATTTTTTATTCCTTTTAATGAATTAATCACAGATATTATTGTGATTATAGTAGATAAAATATTATAACAAATAACAAATTATATTTACAAAATACTAATTAAGTTTTAAATTAAAATATTAAAACACATATATATTCAACAATTTCTCCAGTGTCGTCACAACTATTGGTTTGATTGGTTGTTTGATTAATAATTAAGACCAGAGAAAATGGCCAAAGTCACTTTTGACGTTGTTCGGTAATCTTCAGAGTTTGGAAATGACAGAGATATTTTTATTTTTATGGTTTGCCATAAATACAGACGAAAGATTTAAACGTCTTAAAATATTAAAAAAAAAAACTTTCCAAAGTCAACCACTTTCAAGATTGACAAATCCAATTAAGAACTATTATTATATAGTATGGAGGATAAAAAATAAGCAAACAAATTAAGTCTCGTGTAAATTACTGTTGAACCGTTTGGAGCAGATAGCGTCAAAACTTTTGTCGACAATACAAAACCCCAAGAATTCATAAATACGATTCAACTTAAATAATACTGATTGCTGATTAAAATGACAGCTTTTTAATTTGTCGAGTTTTACACAATTTAAGTTTGGAATTATTGTCCATGATATTTGAAAATCACGATAAAATATTACTATCGATTAATAAAATTGTTAACCATTTATTATTTTAAATGTAAATATTAAATATTAAATATCAACATAGTTTTTTTCCCAACCTTTAAAATATCCAATTAAAATAAAAAAATGCGACGTTTAATATTATTTATCCATAGATATGAAGCTTATATATTTATTACAATTCTTAATATTCATTAAACTCATGTTATTTAATTTTTGAATAATTTTAAAACAAAATTAAATAATGTTGAATTGTTCAACTTTACATAGGTATATCTTCCACTTACAACCGAAAATTGATTCTTAATAGAGAGGAACCTACTTCAATTCATTTTTTACATATTATTTTGTATTTATTTTTTTGGTCATTGCTTCTTATAGAGTAGGTAATCTAGTGAAATATTCATAATAGGTAATTATGGTTTAATTATTATTGGATTTTATAATTATAATTATTTATATCATTATACGTATTAAATATTAACGCAGTATCATTAGTAGGTAACATAATATAATAAACGTATTACGTAGTGAAGAGATGTTTTCATTGTTATAATTAGGGCTGGCTAGTATTTTGATGCGATTTGCATTGCTTACCAAAGCTAGCTATGCGAATCTCGTCTTATTACATATGAGTTGCATGTATTTTTGAATCTGAATTGGAAGTTTTTATTTTGCATTTATTGACGCTATTTATTTTCAATTTTATTATCATTTTTCATTTTTTTCTTTTCTCTTCTTTCTTTTCATATAGCATTTAACACAAAAACTGGGTTTTTACTTAAAAAAGTAACTTAGTAACGTGTTATCAAAGGTTCTATATATAATTGAATATTATATATTTTCAAACAAATCTGTGTAACGTAAAATCGAGATTTCGAGAAAATTACGGAAATTTAAAGTAAATAATTTTTTATTTTAACTGAATAGTTACAAATTGTGTGAAAATGAAGAACTTTTTTAAATGTAATAAAAAATATTTTAGTGGTTATTGATAGGTTTTAGCATATATTTAAAAACTCGCATAGATTCATTATAATAATACATGTATTTTTAATGCATTAAAAAAAAAAATGTCTTTTAATTCGATGAACTTAACTATATCGTATAAAGTTATTGCAACGCTCGCTGCAGACACTGTGCAGTGTGCGTACGCGTACAAGACAGTGTAATATAGATTATAAAACATTTCGCGTTATAATCGACAGCAAAGTGCGTATACTATTCGATGGATGTATATATTGTATTCGATTACGCGTCGCGTGAGAGCTCCGACGCCAGTCCGGTCGCGGGTGCGGTGGACGAGAGACATGTCGAGACGAAATCATCTCGTCTCTGAGGCAGATCCGACGGGGTGAGGAGAACTACGACGACGGACCGGAATACGTGATGAGCCGCGGCTACGCGCCTCGTTCGTTTTGTTATTCCGGACCTGTTATCGCACAAAGGGCTCGAACCCTTCAACTTTGACCGGGTGTGCCGGGTCGGCGGCAGTGACGATGGGTTTATGATGGACGGGCCGCGGCTGCAGGGGCATAGGAGAAGGAGAGGAGGAGGAAGACGACGACGACGACGATACTGTAGGACGCGAAAGAAGAATTTGAGGCTAAAGAGCCGCGCTGCAGGACAAAGTATTAAAAAAGGACCATGGAGTTTTATCATATTACACGAAAATATTATATAATATATTGGACGTATGAGGGAGGGCTGTATTTCGTACATGGAAATAGTGAAAAAAAAGTACTATAATATCGCCTCGCTGCAATAAGGTACACGTGGTGACGACACAATATATTATGATGCGAGTGTGGTGTGCGGGCGAGAGATTACTCTATTGGATGGATTATAGTTTAAAATAAAAAAAATTATTCGAACAAACGCGTCGGGAATTGATGTGGAGGTTTTTTTTTACAATCACGCGCGTATCAAAATAGTCGTTTGCGGTAAACGGTTGCGCTTTCTATCACCGCGTTCTCGAGGCTCGACGTAACATACGTGACCACGATTTAGGTGTATACCTATGAGAACGGTGGCCCTTGAGCGGAATATAATATTATGATAGCTCCGAATTAAATATGAACGGGACGAATGCGGAATGATACATTTTTGATTATTAAATAGCATATTTTAATAATATCAACTTCCAACTTGTTACCTACATTAATTTATATTTTACTTGCCTACATAATATAATGATAAATAACAAAAATACTAAATCGGGTGAGTAATGTGACTTAAATTATTAATATTAAATATTGATTAAAAGGAAATGCCTAAAACTTACGTACGTTTCTCCAGCCCCCCCTCCCCCATATTGAATTTCAAACTTTTTTTTGGTTAAATATTTAGCGTGCAACTAGCGTGAATTGGCGTGACTGGTTTTGAAATTTGCGTGGCACTAGGTCAGGTTTAAAAATGTAAACAAAGTGGTGGGGGGGGGGCTGTAGAAACGTTTCTACAGCCCCTCCTCATCCGAATTTTGAACTTTAAGGACTTTTTTATGTCTCAATATTTAGCGTGCAATTGGCGTGAATTTGCGTGACCTATTTTGAAACCGTAAACCCAAAGCCCCAAGTACCGTGGGCTTTTCCCCTTTATTGCCATTTCCCCAGTACACCCCAAACGACAAAACCATTTATTTTTCGAATTTTTTTCAACGCCAATATTTAGCGTGCAATTGGCGTGGATTTGCGTGATCTATTTCGAAACCCTGCATTCAAAGCACCAAGTACCAGGAGCGATACCATTTTTTTAGATATTTCTCCGCCCCCCCCTAAACGACCACAAAATTCTTGGGCTTTGCAAATACGAAATACGAAGAACATACGAAATAATTTACGAAAATTATAAACTATATAAATATATAGGTATGTATTTATTGTTTATATATTATGTAATAATATGTTTTTATTATTATGTAATTATAATTCCGTTAGTAAAACAAAATCATTTTAAATTTCAATTTCAATCGTACCTACCTAACGTCACTTTGCCTATCGCCTAAGCCTACGGGATAACCTAGCTAATCCGATGATTTTTCCTGCCAAAATTCGAGCATTTAAACCGTTTCTACTCAGCGTCGAAGACTGAGTTCAACATTATTTAACCGTTTTAATTCGTATGAATATTGTGTGTAATAAAACCTTAAATCGCTTATTTGTACCTACGTATTCGGGAAATTACCGATTTAATTTGAAAAAATAATAATTTTCAATTTCCAAACAGTTTTTATTTTTAATATTAAAGTAACTATTAACAACTATTTAATATACTGTATTGTATATAATAAAGTTGAATTTAAATAAAATTCACATACTTTAAGTAATAAAATGTTTACATGTTAAAATTTAAATATTTATAGTATACATGTTCATTGTTTTAAAAATATTTTTATTTAAATTGTGTAAATTGGGTGGCTGGGGAAATGGCAATAAAGGGGAAAAGCCCACGGTTCTTGGGGCTTTGGGTTTACGGTTTCGAAAGAGGTCACGCAAATTCACACCTATTGCACGCTAAATATTGGCGTTGAAAAAAAATGTTTTTGTCGTTTGAGGGGGGGGGGGGGGCTGGGGAAATGGCAGAAATACAATTTTTTTTTTTAAGCATTTAAAGTTCAAATTTTGACAACATTTATCAAATTTATAATTTATTAATTATTCTGTAGTTAAAAATGTATAAAATGTTTAACTTTTATGGCTAAGGATTGAAAATTTAAAACAAGGCTCCACGTAAATAGGTTATATATAAATTACTTTATTCACAATAATATCATCAAAATAAATATACTTGGTAATATCATAGGCTGACTGACCGTTTTCGCTTAGAATTGTTTTTCTTATACAATGATATTATATCATTGAATTCAAATTTAACACCATCCATTACAGTGACCCACTTGTAACCTACTGTACAGCAGAGTGGCATCCACTTACCCACCTTTTTAAATACGTGGCTTGTAAAAAATAAATATTTTTTCTGTATATACCACTTTAAATTATAACAAAACTGTAGGGGTCCATGGGATGCGCCCTCCCTCTACATCCAAAAAAAAATCTGTCTCTGACCGTAACGTTTTTAACCTATATATAGTTTTAGATTTGCCACAGAATATCATAGACATTATAATCATTTAATATGGGCAGTAAAATGTGTTTTTTTAAATTGACTAACTCGAATCTTTTAGAAAACTTTTCGATTTTTAATGAAAAGATTTATAGAGTTAATTTTATTGGTATATAGTATAATATACATAATATTATGTAAGCACAATATTGTTGAAAACTATTAATTGTACTCGATCATTTAAAAAACGTTCCGCATACAATCGTACAACAATTTATCAACCTTTTTACTATAGTGGCTTTCGGATATTTAGTTTCCAATATTATTAATTCTGAAACCTAATTGAACTGAATTAAAAAAAGGGGTTGAAAAAACCAATGGAAACTTTTTAACAAAATGTGCGTATTTATTAGTGCATCCGATTAATGTTTTCTGTTTCGGAATTGTTTATTTTTATTCATTATACAGTGTTTCTGGAACTGTTTTTCGAATACTAATGAGTGTTTGGTAAAAAATATAAATGTATATACCAAATAAAAACTATTTAATTAGGGTGCCAATTGCGGTCCAAGTTTATTTGTTAGCTATAAAGAATAATATTCAAATTAACATTCAAGGGTTTTAAAAACTGAAACCAATGTTGGTCAATGAATGTAACGACATATAGAGGGAACAACGAAAACATGAGTTTACTAAATTCCAAAGAGTGAAAAGGGGTGATAAAAGAGTTGTGTAACAAAAGCAAAATTTATATTTAAGAAGAAAAATCATTAGATTTTGTTACATTTTAATTAATTTAAAACAGACAAAAAAAAATATTGTAATTAATTAAACTAAAAAAACGCATATTTATATGGAGTGTATCACGAGATGTTAACAATCAACAAAGAATTTAATATAAATATATACAGTGTGATTCACCAAGTTTTCTCAACCTTTTTTATCCTTGATCATTTCATTTATTCAATTTATTACTATGCTTACTTTTTTATATTTTAATGTACCTACCTACACTTATAGATAATTAGATATTCTAAACCATTTAAACAAGTATAGGTAGTTTACGAATTATTCAAATATATTAATAATAGTAATCCTTATTCCTTAATAATTATTTTACATCAGAATAATAATAATATACGTAAAATATTAAATTCTAGTTCTTATTATACTCAGATAATTGTCCCTAACATAAAATACTAATAGGTACATTTAATATTAACCACCAACCTTTATTCAAATAATCATAGCCCCATTTTATTAAACCTATTATCATCTTATCCTTGAATTGTACAAAAATCTTAATATTTGAAAGTTAGTTCTAAACCTACTTACATACCTACTTAAAATTCCAAATATCATTAGTAAAAGGTTAGTTTAGAATGAGATTGACATTAATTCTTTTGATATTTTTATTTTAATTATTACAGTTATTGTTAAAGCAATATCTTACAAAAACTAAATTGCTATTATGTACTAGGAACTACTAGTTAGACCTTTATGAGGTATGATATATTTGATAATACTATGTTGGTAACAGTTATTCTAATCTATTTAGTATTTATGATATAGTTTATATATTTAACTTTTCAGTAGCTAGATTATTTTAAAGCATTTTTAATGAAGTACATATTTAACTCAAGTATAAAATATGTTAAGTTTTCAATGATGTATGATTTATTACCATTGTATACACAGATATTTATCGAGTGTTAAACTGTTTTTCATACACAAACAATAATATTATAGATTATTATGCTCGTTAAAATCATTCGTAAAATTATTTTATCAATTGATTAATCTACTCGTAGACATTTTGTTTTAGAAAATGCTGTTTAAGAAATATGTTCGTAGATGATAGTTTGGGTCAGCGTAATGATTGTTTCCGGGATGAAATATTTCATGTTTTGTGCTATTACTTATAGTTTAAGCCACGCGCACTGATTTTTTGATAACATCAACGTGAACGCGTATTCTGTAAGTCGTAAATATTCGCATATAGTAGAACTACTGGTGTGGTGAGAAAAAAATAGCAAAATAAATTTCTCTGCTGGTTGATATGTTTACGAGAGGTCCGACATAGAATATATTATTATTTATGTAAACAAAACGGCGATCCGAATACGTTGTTTGATTTATTGACGTGGGTCGCGTGTGGGACTTTTCGGTAGGGAAAGCGAAAAAAAATATACGAAAAACGAGTAAAACTTTGTGTGAGACGGACCGAAAGGGAAACCCGCCCATGTATAAATCCAAGTCATTTTCAATCAGAAAAATGGCAACCGCCACGGGACGGCGGCGTGGGGCAAAACACACGATATTTGCATGCATACGTCTCCGGGGATGTCTGGTCAGCCTCCGGGACTTTTCTACGGGAAACTGACCGTTCTATACCGCCGGCGGCGCCTGGTTTTCTGACAGCTATTTGACACGGAAAACATTATAACGTGACACACCGGACACCCTGTTTTCCGATGCATATTCTATTTCCCCCTTTTTTTTTGCCCAAGAATAGTTTTGATATGTGTCTCCCGGACTTTTTACTGGTAAAAAAAACGAAAAAAAATAAAATAAAAATGTATACACAGTCGTATACCTACTAGCTATTGTATGTACTACTGTGTATTCGCTGCAGTTATCCAGTATGATTTATGCCGGTCGGACGTGCGGTCAAACCGCTGACAGGTCTCCGCCTCGAGGCTAATTGTGGTTTTCCGCGGTGTTTATATTATAATATGCAATATGTCGATATCCATGTGGAAAATACGGTGGATAGACGTATGTTATTTACATGCTTGTTTGCGTTTGGATATCGGGAGTATATTATAGTATTCATTTGCATCTAAAACTTTGGGATCTTGAATTGTACATTTAAAAATGATAATTTAAGTAAGGTAGACATTTACAAGTTCTACTAAATATACTTTCATATTTATGTGACATGAATAACTGTTAGTAACTAGCATTGAGAATTATAATATGATAAAAACTAAAGATAATTGTACAGCTGATGTATTCATAACATACACATAACATAGTTGTGATGTATTTCTAAAGAAATTCATTATAAATAATATACATGCGTATAGGTAGGTGACAATATGATTATAAATTTAAATCAACAATTAAGTTGATGAGAAAAAAATTACTTTTAGAGCTCTTATTATGCATATCAGGTACGACACACATGATTTTTATAAGATCGATTTGAAATTATCAGCTGAATTAAAAATACATATTCTTAGACATAAAATATCGGATAATTTTATCGGTGGTTCTTTCTTTGGTTTTCAGATTATTTTATTTTTATAATCACCTTATATTTACTAAGCATCTTCTGATATTAATATATATATAAGCTATTATAATACAGCTGGTTTGTTTAATTATACATATTTATTATTCCATCAAATTACCTATACTTTTCTTAACAAAATGAGAACTTCTATAAATTTTTTTTTGTGTTTGAACAACTTACTTAATATTTTTGTATATTTTTTTTCCTTATAAGCACGATTTATTTAACATAAAATTCTAAAAGTATGCCTTATTTAAAAACTGCGTACTAAAAACAATTCATATAGCAAATACCTAAATTCACAACCCGGTACATAGTATAGGTAGTTAAGGTGAAAACTCAAAATAGTAATGACATAATATGTTTATCTAGTAGTATCATCCACATTTAAACATTTTCAATTTTACGTTACCTACATAATCTAATGTATTTAAACTATGAAACGTTTCAGAAGTCTTTAATTCTGGCAGCAAGTTCGAGGCTATTTCAATTGATTAGTGATGACTAATACGAAACCATAAACTAGATCAAAAGCATCTATAGTTTACAGAAGTTCTTCATAAAATAGCATCTTAATGGAGCAAGAGTATATTATAATATTCTCTACTATACTCTATTCGTCAACGCAGTTCTGAATATTTCGTACTAAACAGATTATGAGTGTTGCTAAACTTATCGTCCAAACACCATCCTTCGGTGTGCATATTACGTTGTACAACTGTTTTGATTTTTATATTTACAGTGTTTATAACTTTGTTAATAAAATACATGATAATAATATAATTGTTTCTTCGCCTAAAATAGCGTGTTTTAATAGTTGAAAAACAAACCAGGATTGTATTGTTGTAGGATCCGGGCCCCTCATAATAAGCATAGTATTACAAAAGTAATGTAAAAGGTGGATAATTTGAAGTTAAACACTTGTTTACTCAAAAGGTAAAGACGTTTTTGGAGATATTTTGTTTTACATTATTTTAATTCATTACAATAAAACGAAATTTTAAAAAAAAATTGTTATAATTATACATCGTAATAATACAACTTTATTTTTCAAATGACAGCATACGTTTCAAACTTAACTTAAATTTCATATTCTAAAACAGAATATGATCAGAAAATTTAAATTTATAAAAATCTAATTAAATAGTTAATTAGTTATTTTAAGTAATTTTCTCTATGATGAGCAGAGTCGTGTATCAACATTTTTCGCGGCAATATTGTGCCATTTCACTCAGCTTATTTAAACTTTAAATACTCATAAATAAGGAGCCGGGGAGAGAATTTGATGCTCTAAAATTCATTAATTTCATAAAAATTATAAATAACGCATTTGTAACATGCACTAAAAACTTTAACTTAGTTTAAAATGATTTGATTAATTTAATAGTACTCAATTTGATTTATTTTTCTTCAGACATTCAGTGATTATAAAAGTATAAGTTACCCACTTCTACCTAGGTAGGTATTATATTTATTATTATATTATTGATTATACTTCCTATTGGTCTGTACGACTATATTAATAACCATATACAGTTTATTCATTGTATATTTGTATGGAATATGAAATACACATTAGACCAATTTTAACGTTCAGCGTCTGTTTAACAAACCATGAAACAAATTATGGTATACGATATATAACCAAAACAAGCTTCGTTAAGGTACCACCAAAAAAAAAATAAATACAAAGTGCTTTTATTTCACAGCTCAACTTATAACTAATTTATATTCTGCTTAGGATTTTAAATTAAAATGTATGATTTTTGACAAAGTAAAAAATATTATTTTGTTTTTAAAAATATATATTTTTTTTTAATGACAGGTAAGACAAATAATGAAAAAAATAATTTACAAAAACATGTTATTTGTAGGTAGTACTTAGAAGTAGGTACTTCTAAAAAGTAAAAGCATTGGGTGGTTACTGTTCAAACAATGTATTACTTTTTTAACATAGTATATTCTATGGTTTATAGTTTATACTGATCGATATTGCATATAATTATTATGATATAGTAATGTATATGTATATACTTGATTTTTTTCAATTTTTAAAACAGCTATATTGCTATTATTATTTTTGTTGTTGTTATTTCCTATTCCGTATTCTGCCAACCAACCGATGTGGATTGGCAATAATTCGTTTATTTTTAATGTGAAAACGTCTTTAGCCGGCCCCGTAATTGGACGTTTGGATAACGTACGATCGTTTTCACGGCACGTACTCGGCGCGAACTGCACGACATAAAGCTCGGCGAGAGCGACACCCTCGAACGCCCGACGACGACACGACGGGTCACGGTCGTCCGGGCATTACGACAGCCATGGGACCACTATTATAGGTATATGTACACAGGAGAGGAGTTAGAACCATTGTATTAGTGCGTGTTTGTGTGTCTGTGTCTTTGTCAGTGTGTGTGTATCAATGGGTGTGGGTGTGGGTGTGTAATGTGTATATGGGGAAACGCGTAAAGAGGCGAACGCAGATTTGGCGGTCCAGTCTCATTGGAGAGTGTTTCGTGACACGGATGTTTTTGATGAAAATAAATCCAACATCCAGAGTTATTTTATAGGTACTCGTAAAATGTATGTTTTTAATATAGGTACAGTGGGGTGATTTGCAAATGTTACCAATCAATACTAATTTACCAACATTTATAATTTGTAAAAGTTTTTTAAGTACCTACCTATAATAAATACAATTGATTCAATACAACATATATTTTATATTTTAGTACAATTATTTTTAAGAACTTTCACTATTAGTATAAATATTTCAATAACTGAGAAACTAAGAACACTTATTCGATTTCTAAATAAGGTACATTAACATTTTCAAAAAAAAATTAGGTATCTGCCAATTAGGTAATGTATAACAAAAAAATTGGTTTTTATTTGAATTACAGAATACAGAACTTTGCACAATTTCAGCTAGACACTTTTTAAGTAGTATTAAAAATCTCAATAATTTAAAAATATGGTCTTTAGTATCCATAAATAAAAATTCCAAAAATCAGGATTGTGAGCATACTTGGTGATTCACCCTGTATGATGATTGTACCTTGAATTGTAAACACCGGAATAGGTTTATTTTTATCCCGACGTACAAAAATCGTCTACAATTTGAATAACGTGTACAAATATAAATTACAATATTATTTCCAATATTTATATTAAAAACACTCGCAAGCATGAGTGCCTCAAATGGTCTTGTCATAACCACCAGTGAATTATACAGAGTGATTCACCAAGCAATATGATCAACACTTTTTTTTTAATGATGCAGTTATTTAAAAACTGATCCTTGGTATTTTTAAATGCACATAAAGACCATTATTTTTAAACTCGAGTGTTGAGATGTTTTATATTATTGTGTCCATATATTATTGTACCATATTATACCATAGTGTCTTGTGACGATTTAAATTTTGGTTTTTCAAACAAAGATGGATTATCCAGTGTAGAATTTGTTTTTTTTAATGTTGGTGTATCTAAATGAAAATCTGAACAAGTATTTTCCGGATTATTAAACATTATAATGTACTAAGTGCAATAGATATGATACTTGTACAGTATACCTACAGGTATATTATAATTGTTTATATTTACGAAAAAAGTTAGATAAGAGATTCAATCAATCAGGAAGGATAGATATTGTTTGATTTTTAGTTGATTTAAAAATTATACAACTAGGCAAGCAATATTCATTTATTAGTATTATTAAATTTGTAATAGTTGTCAGAATAATAGCTCATGTAAGAAGATGATTACCTAAACAAAATATTAAATCTAAGTAGGTACTTATTATATTTTAATTTTAAATATAACCATAGCCAAACGCTCGGGCTAGTATTGTGGACTATAATATCCTTAATATATAAAGTTTATTAAGTCAGAACATTACTCGTTAGAATTTTGATTCAGATACATCACGATGTTTAAAAAATATTATCTGTTGAATAATTAAAAGTAAGCAGGAAGGTGGTTCTCTATAACTGAACAATAGAAGTTTGTATCCCCACTAGACACGTCTACTTAATGGCATAAATACAAAAATTCTCATATATTCAAAAAAATATGTTCTTAAAGTATATGTATATTTTAAAATTCCAAAAATAATGTTTTAAACAATCACATTATTAAAGAAAAAAGGCGATGAGCATGGTTGGTGATTTGCTCTGTTTAACACGCATAATATGAAAGAAATAGGAGTTTTGCTGATATTATTATTTACCGAACGGATCAAAATTCTGTTTTGGAAGTCTCAATGTTACAAATTACAATAGGTAGGTAGTAGGTACAATAGGTATTCATCCAACGTTTTAAGGTGGTCATGCGATATATAGACCGATGCAGTTAGTTTCAAAGAAATAATACATGTATAATGATATAATATATTATTATGAATACCTGGATACGTGTGATGTAAGACGTGTATCCGGAAATATTATACGTTATGATGCAGGTGCAGTAAGTCGGTCGGTTGGAAAACTACGATTTCGGTGAAAACATTTCGGTACGCAAAATCGTGATAACCTTATCGCATCGGATGCCGAAGGCGCGTCGTCGGCCCGATACTCGTATTTAGAATTCTGACGGTATTATATTATATATTATATATTATATTCAAACGTACACACACACACACACACACACACACACACACACACACACACACACACACACATATATATATATATTTACGCGAAGAACTGTTAGGGCTCAGAAGTTTATACGTGATTTATGCGTGTTGCCCGTGGCCCGAGCTTTGTTGACCTATTGTCTATTCGCCTGGACTAGTGCCATTTATCAAAAGCTCCTTATTGTGTCCGCCGCTGTCGCCTCCGTTGCGCCGTCGAACTTTATACCCGAAAACCGTCATCCGAAAACCACCACCTCGCGCGCGACCCTTTCCATAATATTATATACCATCCGCTCTTAAGACCATGTATATATATATATATGTATTTTAGTATTTATGTACGCGCGACGCCGCAGTTCGATAATATACAAAATAACCCTTCCGCGAAGACGTCAACCCCGCCGCACTGGTCACGACGTCGACGACCGCGTGGCGAGAGTGTTTAACGCGCGCGTCCACATAATATGTTACCATATTATACTATTATTTATTTATTATTGATAAACGAACATAATCCCCAATAGAACGCAATAAATTTAACTCGAAATACACGTTAATTTACAGAAAAATTAAACGTAATAGACTAGACAAATATAAATATAATTATTATATTATATATAACTAACAGTTACAAACGTGTTTAATTAGGGGTTTATAGGGGTGATCCTTGAACAAACGCATCATCCGATCAATTGCATTATTCTTACACATATTCAAATCGGTGTTATGAGCAGGGACTCTGAAGTTAATTTGAGAGAGGAGAGATGGAGCATCAGTAGATAATAGATGGTCATTCTATCATCTTTCGCAAAATTACCGAATGGCAATCACTTGTCTTTCTGCTAAGAAGATAAGTCAAAATTGATTTGTTAGAGGGAGGCTGAGTATGTTCAGTTTTTAAAATACAAGCGATCGATGATAAAAAAAAACATCTCTGACCTTTCTCTAAATTCGAGGAGTCTGTAGTTATCATAAACGGATCCCAAATAACAGACGCTTAATATGATGGTATTATGTTATTTTGCCATGAACACAACTACGTTTGCCTGTGGGGGACGTACGTTCCGACATTTTAATAGCCACAGAGGCCCCCGTGGAATCATATATTATTATTACCTAATGTTTGTATATAATATTATACGGATCTAGGACAGTTGATCAAAAACATTTAATCAAAACATATAGAACATTAAAAAAAATCGTCAACAACACTTTTTGTCAAAGTACTTTTCAACAGTAAAAAAAATAATAAGTACTTACTTAATTTCGAATACGGTTTTTATTTATTGCACTAAAATTAAATTATGTAAAATAAAGTTATCAAAAAAAAATTAGTTATTACAATTTTTGTTATAATGACAGATGTCAATAATTTTCATATAAAAGTATGAATTTTGTTTTATAAATTAAATGAATATAGTACAATAATAGTAGGTATATAATGGTATAGTATAGAATAATCGTTTTCTGTAATCATATAATTTCGTGACAAGCACTTAGAAAATATAAATGTTTTTCTAATTTGTATCATCATAAAACGTTGTCAAATTGGAATTAGTTTAAAATATAATATACAGCATACTATATCACGACAGTGATGACGTGCTTGTACTATACCAATACCAGTATAGCCCTACACTAAAATTGAAAGGTAAGCGAACAGTTTTAAATTATTATCTATTGAATACGAACATTAAACGTGCGATTTCACAACGAACCAAAAATAAGTTTAAAAAAAGGTGGGTAAGTGGATGTCACTCTGCTGTACAGTAGATTACAAGTGGGTCACTGTAATGGACGGTGTTAAATTTGAATTCAATGATATAATATCATTATATAAGAAAAACGATTCTGAGCGAAAACGGTCAATCAGCTTATGATATTACCAAATATATTTGATGATATTATTGTGAATAAAGTAATTTATATATTATAACCTATTTACGCGGAGCCTTGTTTTAAATTTTCAATCTTTGGCTATACAAGTTGAACATTTTATAAATTTTTAACTACAAAATAATTATTAAATTTGAAATTTGATAAATTTTGTCAAAATTTGAACTTTAAATGCTTATAAATAAAAACTGTGACAAATGATTTTTAATTTTTTTCATCTGCCTTTGAAACAATAACCTAGGAGCCTTCTATTAAATTTTCCTTTTTTAACCAACAAATAACATTTTATTGATAGTTATAGAAAAAAAAACTAAAAAAAATGGAAACTGAAAACGTCCATAAACAGCTCAAAATATGGCAAAATATTTGGAAAATGTTATGGTGTATAGAAAATGCTAATATAAACATTCAGTCAAAATTGCATGTACCTACGGTCATTTGTTTTAGAGTTGCACCAAAAATCAAAATCGATTTTCTCAAAAAGAGATTTTGCATAAAAATTCCCGTTTTTCCTAAATTTTTCTTTTGTTTTTCAAGTCGCTTTTGAAAACTACAGAGAATTTTTCATTTTCGACTCCCCAAAGTTTTCCTATCAGAAAAGTTACTGTTGAAGAAAATCCAAGCACTTTTACTGTCCTAAAAGGTGATGACATACACAAAAAAAAAAATTAAAAAAAAAAAAATCGTAAAATCAATACATTCATTGCTTTGCTCAGAATCTAAAACTGTATTTTTAATGAATTATGGATTTCACCGATAAACCTTTTTACGAAATGTCTTTTTCTACTAATAGCTACTTATTACGAACTATATGCCTATAGATACGAAGACTTACCAAGATAATAATATAATAAATAATTGATATGGCTTTTAGGTTCGACGAATAAATACCGCATCGTCATATCATTTCCCACCAATCGTTTTATTTTCAGACGACACGTCCGTTTTAAAGTTAATAATAATCTTCGTTCGTTAAAAGTTTTGCTTGTACAATGATTTTAATTAAGTTAAGTCACCTAATCAAAAATCACTTCTGCGTTAATACAAGATGAATTGAAATTCTCAGAATCAAACCGAATACTTTGAAGTATAACTAAATATATCCGACCGCGCTATGTCAAGCGTCAAAAGAATAATACATTATTTAAATCTATAAAATCAATCAAAGTGGGTTTAGTCCAAAATTAAATAATTAAATTAGTATATTATATTATAAGTATTAGTTTTCTTACATTATAATAATTATGGACTTTAATTCATCAGTTTTCTTAATAGTTACGTAATGTGTAATAACCGGTCAGACTTTCATATAAATATCAAATTTATTATAGCGCGAAGATTAAACAGGCGATTTACTTAACTACGCACACCCTTTTTTTCCTTCAACATTGCAGCTATCCTAAATTCTATTTTTGGAATTTTTAAATGCACTCAAGTAGCTTAATATTTTTGATATTTGTTCGACTACTTAAGGAGTGTCCCGTGGAGATTCAAACTAAACGTATATTATTTAGCACATATTTTCAGGAAATATTGACGTTGGTATATCGTAATTAAAATGCAAACGAGTAGTTCTTAAATCATTTATTACTGTGATTACTAAGAATAATATGTCCATGTAAATGGGTTCGGAAGATATGATTACAATGTCAGTGATTTGAAAATGTTAGTAATTAATAATCTATCATCCTTTATAATTTGTAAAAAAATAGCCAAACTATCATAAATAATAGATTTATTATTACACATATTTTATATTTTTTGTAAAAATCATTAAGGATTTTAATGACTTAGTATAAAATGTAAATAACGGAAAACTACTCGTTTGAATTAAGAATTGAATTTATCAACATTTTCAAAACATGCTCCACTAAATAATTTACATTTTAATTTGAATAAATTATTTATTAAATGAAAAAAATGGGGCATGTAGAATCACATTATATACATGATGTGGATCATATATCAGTATTTCTAATAAATTACTTAAGTGGTTAGAAATATGTTTAATATTAGAAAATATTCTACAATAATTGATTGTTTGTCGCTTTTACATAATGACTGATAATAGAAATATTCACGTCAGACATTCAAATTGATTTATAAGAGGATTTACCAGATACAACATTTAATTTTTTTATGTTAAGTTAATTTTTAAAAGTTAATTTAAACTGAATATTTAATTTTCCAAGTTTTAGTTTAAGAAATGTCTGTACCTAATGGTTCTACATTTGATTATTGTGTAACCATTAACCATTACATTTTTCAATAACTCTAATAATATGTAATAAATATATGTATTTCAAAAACATTTTATTTAAAATATTTAATTTCAATTATAAAACATAAAATATATTATACAAATAATAGTGAACTTAGTCGTAGTATTAAAACATTTTATGCTACATAAAATTTAAAATACCTAATGAAAAATTAAACACATTTTAAGTATTCGGATGTTAATTTATATAAGTAAAAGAACCAAAAATTAAAAAGACCGATGAGTGATTTCAACACACACACTGCACATACATAAAGTAGTTGAACACAATACACGATATCTGTGTAAACAAAGGTTACTAGGCACCTAAAGATTATAAAATAATATGTCAAACCTTAGTCCCAACACTCACACAGTGTAAATATTATTTCACAAATGTCTTATAATGTACTTTAAAATTGCATTTATAATAATAATTAATGTTAATGTGATTGACGCAGTAGACCATAATATTAAAATTTGAGTTCAGTTGACACACTTAAAATCAACAAAAAATTATGTTATAGATACTTGAAATTTTATGTGATTACGTCTAAGACTTAGACAAGCATTACCTAGCTTAACTAACATTTTATTATTGGGGGGTTATGTCAAAATATACTATGCAAAAAAAATATTATTGTCAACTATGAAAGTAATGTTGTATTTAAACGCCAGATAGTGCCACTTAAACTCGCGGTGTTTAATCCTCGAGGAAATTTTCACTTACTGCAACTCGAGACAACTTTTTAAATAAATTTAATATTGCCGTGTTTATAAAGATTCGGAAGATTCCTAAAACTTAAACCAAGGCCTTCTGATGTTATCAAACTTTCGCGGCCGTCTGGTAAGTTAAGAGTTATTAACTCCAACTTTGGTCATAAAAAAGGGGAAAAGAATAATGTGACGAAGGGGAAAACTAAAAGTTGTTCA
Organism: Metopolophium dirhodum; assembly: GCF_019925205.1. Classification (NCBI taxonomy): domain Eukaryota; kingdom Metazoa; phylum Arthropoda; class Insecta; order Hemiptera; family Aphididae; genus Metopolophium; species Metopolophium dirhodum. The sequence goes on from NC_083568.1 coordinate 13,271,218, forward strand.
AAATCAACTTTGCCCGAAAACTATATGGTCAGGGTCAATGTCACTAGGTCAAACATTCAATTCGAGTTCGAAATTTTAGCTCAACCCGGTTACTTCCTAACAACTATATACTAACGAAATGGTAGGAAAGTTCTTGTGACCTGATTTTCTAAATAGTAAGAATCTTATAATTTCTTCCGAAAGAAATATTCAACTTAAAATTTCTACATTTATTTATTCGTATTGAAAATATTAAGTTAAACAGTTAGATAAATAGTTACAATTGTAAAATGAATAGTTTACTTAAATAATAACTCGATTATTATTGAGTGAACTTCTTCTTTAGTACAAATTTAATATTTTGTATAGTAAACTTTATAAAATTACCAATTTTGTATGTAAAAACTAAAGTTACAATTTTATAAAGTATCAAGAGTACTACTGTGTTACTTGTATTACGCGTTATAGATAAATTAATATTTATTCACTATAAATACTATAAATACTTTATAAATGTTAAATTGTATAAAAGTATAACCGACTACATATATTATTACACAAATGTATTCATTTTTTAATGAATCCAAACAAAATACACAGTTATTTTTTAGTTTTAATACATTTAATCCTGTTTGCATAGCTAAAGGTTTATATATTATAGAAATGTAATATTACAATTTACATTGAAAGAGAAACTTCCTTATATTAAGAATTTAATTAATTTAAATGAATCTAAATGAATAACAACTGCATATAACATAAAAGGAAAAAGTTTATGTTTTTACGTATTCGTATATGGCATTAATAAAATATCTTCAAAGGAATAATTAAAATGTATTTACAAAATATACTTCTATTACGAGCTTTAGGTAGGATATATATGAAAACCATACCTTGTTATTACTTATTACTATTTGTATAAAATTGTTCTCTGCAGGCTCGTATTTTTCTATTATATACATTTATTTCCAACTTTCATAAGAAACATATTCTGAAAAAAATTCACAACATTTGATCTGTTACAAGTTACAAAATATTGTTAATATAAAAAAAAGACGTATAATAGTTTTAGGTATTTCAGTATTCTTTAGTTGGTCGGTTAACATGATACATGTACATCATATTTTATTTTTAAAATTGCTACTTTGATGTTGAGTTATAGCAGTTGCAAGTAGTAACTTTTTTATTTACGATTTTGCATAAGCATCGAATGTTATACATTACGATGGTCTTAAAAAGAACGCCGGTATATATTTTAACTGTTCCTGAATTACGATGGTGTATCGATTGGAATAGGAGGAGTGGTGCTGTATAAGGAAAAAATTGCTCAGACATTTTACGCTCAGCTGTGTCCGATTTTTCGTCATGTATTTTGAGTAGAAATATAATTATTTATTTATAAAATAACAGAGAAAAAAATCTATGTATATATCAGCTATATTATTTAAATTTATACTAGTACATACACAATATGTATATACACACGTATAGGGGTTAATTTTTGATAAAGTTTCGACTTAATTAAAAACATACATCCGGGCGTTGGCTTGACGGTGTAGGGGGGTAGTAGAAAAAGATGGTGCGGTTGAATAGAAAGTAGTGGCGGTGAAGGGGGATCCAGGGGAACGCAGGGCAAGGATGAACAGTGGTGTGGGAAAGGGGTTAAAACCACCCTACACGTCCCTCGCGACACCGATGATCAAGAGAGTGGTAGTGGTGTTAGAGGGGGGAGTCGATGGACCGACAGGGGTACCAGCGGGGAAAAGAATCTAATGGAGAAACGGTAACGAGCTTCGCAAAAGTTTTGGAAAAGTTTTCGTGCCAAGGGTGTGTGGGAGGCGAGTAGGGGGGCGTGTGGCAACGTACTGGCCCGGGGGGCCGACCTAGTGGGACCGGGCCGGCGAGGCGGAGCCAACGGCAGAACGCGACCGGCGCGCACTTTTATGGGTGTGGACTTTGCACGCAGCTTTTTGAGCTTTTGTTCTCTCTCTCGCTACCACGCGCGCGCCTTGTTTCTCCCACTCCCTTTCTCTCGTTCTCTTTCTACGACTCTCTCCACCCCTCTGTCTTTGTCTTTTTTCTACCTCCCCTTCGTCACCACCGAGGTTCCCCCCACGAGTACTTTGGATAAAGTTTGACCTGGTTTCTGGGCGCGGCGGCCACCCATCGGTCGATCCGTTTTTACCACCCGCCCACACAGCGTATTTCTGTGTAGTATAATATGTATTGCCATGAAATATCGAGGAGCATTATATAAAAACCGTATTGGCTATTGTTTTGGAGAGCTCCAATAGGGGGTAGGGGAGGTTCAATCAAAAGTACACCTCGTGTGGTGGCCGGGTTTGAGGGAAAAAATGAACACAAATCACCAGTAACGAGAATGACTTAAAATTATATAAGCAAGCTGTAGTAATGAAAATATTCCGGCATTCTTTTTAATACATTAAAAAAAAATAATAGTTCATAATATAATATTTTATATTCTGAGCGGAGTAGAGAATTTTAATTTTTCAGTTAAATCTATTATCATATAATTATTTTACTGTTAATATATTTTAATCTGTAATGGAGTTTTTTTATAATAACGTGTATTTAAAAAATATAATATTGGTGGTTTTCAATGAAGGTTTTATGTTCGTTATAATAATAAACTATTAATAATATGTTTTCAATGGTAAACTACAATGCAATTGACACTTTTCATAGTTAATTAAAAAATACAACCATTTTCAACATAGGGGAAGTAATTTCTGTTATCCAAGGATTATTAAAAATACTAAAAGCATACATTAGAGTTATAATATATATTGTCTAAGGACTAAGACAAAGAACAAAATATCATTATAATAATATTTTATAAGAAAATTAGTTAGATATTATATTATATCTATTGAAATAATAATAGTTCAATATTATCAGACAGCGTCTTGTATAGGCAATTTAGGTACGAAACATTAATTTTGGATTAATGAATTTAATCATTAAATTTAACTAAAATGTTACTTAAATTTAAATGTTAAAGTTTGGTTTCTAGTTGCATTAGGCAAAAATAAACAGACAATAAGAGCAAAACAAAATTAAACAGCAAATTAGGTATTATATAAGAAAATTTGTAAATAGTAGAAACCTATAAATTAGGAATCAAATAAGTTTTTAATTTGTGCAGTTTTTTATTAATAATTATCATTGAAAGTTAGTAGATCATAATATTTCTCAAAGAATATAATTATGCTAATTTATGTGTTATATAGTATTTACAAGAATATGAAAACTATTTTTATACTGCGATAACGTATTATCTTCGCTAATGTAATTGCATCGACTACAAATTTATGTTTATTAATTATTGCATTTCAATGGCCGTGAACTTGAAGGTGTATGATGTAAACAAAAATCTATACATTCAAAGTTTTATTTGTCTGTTAGTCGAAAATCACTAAAAACTTGGTGACCCAACTTACTTTTCATTTGTCCCAAGATAGCAACTCTTTCAGTTTTTATCGGCAAACTTTAATTATGGATTTTTTTTGTCCCCTTCTCCACTCTTTGGACAACTTTTTCTCGGCCAACTTTTAACGTATCACGGACCGTCCAAAATGCAAGTTCCGTATCAAATTTATTAAACAAAATTATAAACACTTCTCAAGGTCAACGACTTTTGTTGTTAGTTTGTCTTGAGGTTTATTACTAAAACTTTCACATTGCACTAGTTCCAAAACTGGGCCAGACTGGCGGCTAAGACATGAGCAGTAACTATAAAAAAAAACATATGGTTCAATCAAACATTCAACAGTATCGTAGACACAACAGTGCCCTGGAATAATTACCCCTTCCCCAGATATTCCACTGAGCTTGGAAAATTATCTGTAAAAATGTCTTTGGTTCATAAATTCATTCTAAGTATTTTTTACGTCAAACTGAAATTATATAGACGAAGCCATTCGACATAACTGTACAACATATCAAACACAATGGTATAACTAATAAGTCTTAGTTTTTTATATTAAAACTCCTTTCAAGCATAGATAAACTATTATTTATTTGGATATATTTCTTAATACGTGTAGTATTTAAATAAAATGTCACATAGATGTGAATACATATACTGATTCATTCTTCCAACATTGTTTCAACTTAATTATTGTGGTAATAAAGATATATTGAATATATTAGTTTCACAAATATTATAAAACGAATTTATATTATATTCTGATCAAAACAGTAAACATGGTTTATAACATAATCAATACGAAACATTATGACATTTGAATTTAAAGTATGAAGTTCGTTCACAGTTTCTAGCAAGAGTATTCGTCAAAATATTATGCATAAGTTCTGTATTATTATCTGTCAGAATTAATATTAATCTTGTTATATTGTTACAACAATTTATCAGATTTTCCAACAAATCAATGTTCTTTTATCGAATATATTATTGTGTCTACAGATTGTGAACAAATGAAAACACGTTACGTTATTTTTGTGTGATGATCGAAAGGTAAAAAGTCTATATCTTAATCTTAATACTATATTGATATCGGCTATTAACTAATATAATATCACTCATATCCATAAATTCCCATGAAAACATAATGGGCGAATTGATACCATTTATCAATTGGTTTGGATTCACCTAACCTAAAAAAACAACTTTCTGATATAATATTATTAGTGTATGATCTACTGAATGGTCTCACATTTACTGTAGCTTTAATAGGAATCAGGAGTCCATCATATTTTTTTAGAGCCATTGGTCTATATTTTGTTTCCCATTATCGTGTGATTTATGGCGCAAATTTTTATGCACTAATAAAATAGCCACCTCATTGAACTTTTTCAATTATGAACATGATACATTTAAGTTTGATGTTATAATATTGGCGTTGGGAAGTAAAAATGTATTTCTATTTTATGTTTCAATTTATTATTCGTACTTTCAAAATATATTCGACATTTAAGTTTAGATTTAGTAATTTTTAAATTACAAAGTTACTTCGATTTTAATATTGTTATGTCATGTTTTGTCCGTTATTGTGATTATTATTATTTTTTTATCAGTAAAAAATAAACATCGGATATACAGACCATTAGTTAAATAATATATTTTACCTTTTACATGATTAAATATACAATTAGATTACAATAATTTTTTTTTTCGTTAATAAGGTTATACATTTTAGTTTGTTTGAGAAAATTAATTAAGTCTAGGCTTTGTTCGTGATTGTTATATTGTAATTATTGTCAATGCATTTAATTCATAATAGTATATTCAAAGGACTTTGGCCTGTACAATTAAATAATATACAACTAATCGAAGCCGTAATAATATGTTTGGTTAAAATTTTAAAATGTAGGTGATACTAAACAATTAAATGGCTAATCATCGACTATAATAATATAATAGTAGTATATATATTTTTAGAGATAGTAGTCATATAGATTTTTAACAATAATAAATAAGTGTACATTTTCACCGTCTAAAATATTCAGTAATCAATACAATTTATATTATTTTAAATTGGTGACGGTAATTATTAATTTTAGTTGAGTACCTACGATTTTGTAAATACACAGCCATGACTTTTGTTTATACACTCCACAGTTGAAACTTAATTCATTAAGTTGATTTTAATAATGTACACACAACTGCATATGAGACGTACTTTTACCTTGGTTTTAGTTGTATGTTAACTGAATCGTAGACTTTAATTTATAGAGATCCTAAGTTAGTTTATGGCATTTAAAACGACCACATGAGATGCACTTCCATTTTACAAAAAGATTTTTTTTTAACTTTATTTTATGACCATTCGAGTTATGTTATTTTTTTAATAAGGTATGCGCTGTGAGTTTTTATAATAATAATAAAATATAAAATTATTTATACATTTTTTTGATTTTCGACCTTTGACCATTTTTAATGCAAATATGAGATATGATTTAATAAGAATCAAATGCTTTCTTAGGATCAATAAAAATAAATACACATTAATGTCATAACATGCATATTTGAATATCAATTTTTACTGTTATATATTAATTGTATTAGACTTTTTTTGATTCGAACGCCAGTCTGTAGGTGAAATACGAGGGCATTGTCAGTTTAATAATAATAACAGCACTTCGGTTCAAATGTCTGGGAAACTTCTTAAATATCACCAACAGAACTTTAAAAACTTTATGGTCGCGGAAGAAAGCATAACCAACTTTTTTCACTGGTCGAAGAAGAAGGAAAAAAATATAGCTTCCTTTGCCATACGTTTTTCATGCCGAAATAATGCTCTGTGCTAAAGGGCAGAAATCTCTACCGCTTTTATTCCAAATGCCACCTCACCTCTACCCGACCGTCGATCCCCGGAGAAGTTTTTCAAATAGTAGCACAGGCTTCGGAGTCCGGATCTTTGCTAAAAGTTTTCAACGCAAATATTTTTGTATTAAATAATTTTCTCAACAGAAGATGTCAAAACATGGCTTTCTGTCATTTTCATTAAAAAAATATATATTGTTAATTGAAATAAGCTAATAAATTTAAAAAGCTTAAAAAAAGATGAACATAACAATAAATATCAAACATACATACTTTTATTTCATATACATTTTAAATTTGAAAAATAAATATTTATTTGTAATAATACAACTAGGTGCTGTATAATATGTATTATTGTTAAAATATATTATAATAGTTTGATTTTTAAATCATTTATGTTAACAATCATTTTACTTTACTCAAAAAATTAGTTTAAAAAAAAAATTAATATGAAATTAAGTTTCTAGAAAAGACAAAAAAATCTATGACTTTAGATGATTCTTTAAACTGTATTCTTCTGTAAGTTAATGTGCAATTAAATCATACAATGTTATTGCAAATGTTTGTAAGTTTTTATTATGTTGTTCTTTAAATTTTATTTTTTTGACATTCTCCAAAATTATTTACACTTTATTATTTGTTGGTTAAATTATTTTTATTCATCGTCTTAAAATGGTGTATAGTACCTACATAATATTTAATATGTTAAAGCATCTCACAATAATTAAATGGTCATCTCACGTGTACAATTTTTAATTTATTTAATAATTTATTGTTTATATACAATATACATATAGTAATTATTTTACATTTGTTTTTAGACGTGTAATAGTGTTGACAACAACAATTACTTAAAACTGTAATTGAAATATTTTTTTTCCTAGACAAGCCTATAGTCTAGGTTAGAACTACAATCAGGTAAATATATTATAATAAAGAATCAAGATAGATTTCTTACTACAAGCATACTAAAAAATATATAAAAATACAATTTGATTGTTAAAATACATTTTAGTGACTTACTTTTTTTTATTAAATTATAACTAAAATTAAACATATACTTATGGCTACAAATTAATTATACTATTTTAAATAAATAAATATGATGAATAATGATTTATAATATATTGACATGACACTATTATTTTAAATTTTAATAGTCTTCTACTGTGACAATAGAGATAATTAAATATATGTAACCGTTTATTGTGCCGTTAAAAATCCATCATATTATGCAGCCGTATTAAATAGTATAATATTAAATATTTGTTTTTCATTGTAGACCATATCTTGACTTTTTTATAAATCATACAAATGTCGTGTCATCTCACATCATAATCACGCGTATTTCCCAAAAATCCAAAGAGGTTTTTGATCAGTAAACAGTCGGCGAGAATGTATGACAGTATATTATTATCCTGCCGTCTGCAAACGACAAATCTTACCACCTGCACCACTGCCGCCTGTACCACCACTTCCGCAGCCACCACCACCACCACCACCACCATCACCACCACCAGTCACCACCACCACCAGTCACCACCACAAACCACGGCGGCGCCCCGTGTCTTTTGTAAAATTTCATAAAATATATGACTTAATTAAAACGTAATACGCATATAATAGCGGGCCACGGGATTGCACTGCGCACGTGTGTGTCTCCGTCTTTCCGTTTCCCTCGAAATACCTGCAGCAGAAGCAGGACGAACCGCGGAGAGCTTTTGTATATTTTGTGACTGGTGGGGTGGCGGTGGCGGTGGCAAACGCTTAAAAGAACCGTAGTCGGTGCAGGCGGTGGCAGAGGAGGTGGATAATCTCTCTGGCAAAACGTTTCGCACGGGGTTTCCTTAAAAGCACAAAGCGCGCACCGTTTTCTACGATTTAATTACCTGCCCACAGACCGGGCGGCGCGAGCGACATAATCCACATTATATCCTACCGGTAAGCTCTCTGCGAGAACCACCGCCGACACTCTTCACCGATGCCTCCACCTGTTCCGCGTACGACTATATATATATACACGTCCCGCCGCCGCCGATACCCGTTTACCTCTGCCCCCGCAGTCTTTGTTGCAAACTTTTCGAGGATATCCGGAGGAGGGGGCGGAAGAGCTTTCAATTTTGTTCGTCACCGGCAAATGAAAAATTAATTAACCCGCTCGGACGGCCAGCTAATATACGCGCGTTATATCACCGCAGAGACATTATACGCATGAAGGTTATGGAGGTTCGCCCTGCAGCTGACTGCCACTGGGGATTCCATATAGGAAACGCTCAAGTAAAAACGACATAGCAATAGAATATCAGACAAGTCTTATGGCGGTCAAGTGTAAAAAAATTTTTTATAATTTATGATCGCGTACGTAATCGTGGAGATCAATACCTAACGTAAAAGCAAATTTCGTTTAAAGCATCTCGAATAATACTAATTAGCGCGATTATATTATAAGCGAACGAAATTCGTAAAGTTAGTTCAAGTTACCCGCTCATCAAAATTCTGTAAATGTTTTATAATCGAGTTTGGCGTGAAAGCTGTTCAAAGTGACTGATATTCGAACGCTAACTTGTGCATTTTCATCTCTGAAATCAGCGCATTGTTATAATGATGATTTCTCAAGGACATACCTATTTGGGTGTTGAGTACACATTATTATTACATAGATATATGAGTTCTTCGAGCACTGTTAACTTATTGAAGAGCCGTAACGTTATTAATCCATGAATTCGGATATGATACTATTGTTATATATAATATTATCTGTTTCCCAGTTGGCATTGTACTTTAAAATATGAATAAGTTCTAAAAATCCAAACAAATTCAGTATATTTATGCACGAACGGCAGGTATCGATATATTATTATTATTATTATTATTATTGCAATTTTGTATGCAAAAAAAAAAGTTGTGGAGAACATTTTTTTATTACTAAAATATTAATCGTATGGTGGTATACTCAATACTGTACGGTATACCGATAATGAAAAGCAATATAATTTTAAGAAATAATAAAGAATCGAAATCCCTTTCAGTAATACTATGTAGGTACCTAACCGGTCAACAGTCATCTAACAGTAATATACCACCCCAGCTCTACAGGTTTTTTTTTAATATAAAATAATACAAGTGCCGTTGAAAGTCTTTCTTGGGGGAAAAAAAGTTTTTAATATATTTCTGAGTTATTGTTTATACGGAAATCAATATTTCTCGGGTTTTTCGAAACTTGACGGTCCCCCAACACTTATTAGAATAGCGGGTAAGAAACTGAGTGGTCCAAATAATAAATCTTTGCGAGTCCAATCTTTATCATATTTTCTTCTTATTAATTATTCAAAAATACAAAATCTATTACACTGATAATATAAGTAAAACTTAAATATTTTAAGTAAAATCAATGAAAAGGTTATTTTAATAATTTTATAAAAATTTATTGCAGACATTAAAAACTAAAATATAATAATTTTCCTTAGCATAATGTACAATATACATATTATTATAAGAGTATTATAACACAAAAAGTTCTCACTCATTTTATTTAAATTAGTTACACGAGTCACGAGAGCATTTTTAAATTTAAATTATTCATATTATCTTTACTATGTTTTTCCTTAATTTAAAACTAAATACCTATGTCTTTCTTTTATTTATGGTACAGCATCAACTACTTGGTTATTAGCTTACAACAAAATATAAATTACTTAAATATAAATAAATACAATGATTTTCATACATTAAGTTGTATACATCAATGAGTTTTAGAAATGTAATGATTTTGTTAGTGCGTTGTCTTGGATTGGTTTCGACCATAGACAAGGGGGTGCTTGACTGTAAGAGGTTCTCGGTAGGTTCGGTACCATTACAGATTCTTCTCTGCGCATAAGAAGTCCATGGGACATATTTGAGTGACCTATACGTAGTCTGTTATTTACTACTTCTCCTTTGCGATTAAATGAATGAGGTTTAGGCCAGTATATGGTAGTATTTTTGATTTCTCTGAGTTTATTATTTTGTGTACACCGCCATTCGGTTTCCCATAAATTAGTGCAATAGGTGCTAAAATTCTTATGAATGTCAATGATTGAGGAGTAAATGCATATTTCCTACTCCAGCTCACCAATATGATGGGCGTTAATTATAAACAATTATTATAATGGGAACGTGAACAGACGATTTTTTTTTATAACTTATATATTTGTTAGCATTGTTAGCTACATTAATTGACTATAAGACGTGTCCATACATTATGCAAATTTACATTGACATTTGATAAACAAAATGCATTAACCAATCATTACCTGTCTAAAAAATAAATAATTTTCTATATTACAGTTTTTTTTTTTTAATAAATTTAAGATACATGCAATTTTAAAATATTACATCACCCTTTTTTCTCCATTTTATGTGTGTCTCATATAATATACACTATACAGGTATACTTAATATGTCGAGATGATGAGTTTTTCCGTCAAAATAATCACTTTATATAAAGGAAAATATGGTTAAACAATGATTACAGCATTAAAGTTATACAAATAATTAATTTATTATTTCACGACAGAATTTAATTGTAATACATTTTACGTGACCGTATAGTGTGATGTTTCGTAACAATTGAAACTCAAAAATTATTTCACGGAATATTATAAATTACATTTTATTACACATTTTACTAATAAACAACTTTATGTGACACAATAAAAAGGATGTGTACGTGCAATGTGTTATGTGTAGTATATATATTATATTATTATACATTTTTAGGAAAATAGAATTACCTTAGCCATAAGCAATAACCACAAGACAGCTATATTTGCGCATGAGTTTGTCTGAGCCGTATTTGTTTCAAAACTTTAAGATGAATTTAATAAAAGTCGGTAATTTCTTTAAGAACCCGCAAGTGGGATATCGTTTATACAGCGCTATTAGATCGGATCGATATCGCATATTCAGTTTTGAAGTGAGTGTAGAGTAGTGTAGTGTATTATTATTATTGTTTTTTCCATGGCAAAACGTACAATAATGAACTATTAAATAATATTATTGTCGTATAACGGGTCGACCGGTATATTATAGGCATCAAATACGGACTAGGCTCAACCAAGGAGATCATTTATCCGCTCAAGCTTCGAATTACTTATGCAACGCGAGTTTTTAATAAGCCTAAGACCCCGCGGGGTGGTCGCTTGGGGATACGCGGTGGTTTCGGCGACCAGAACCGGTGAGGTTTTAAATTTTAAACGCGCCCCGCCGAACAGATTTTCTTCTTTATATTATACGCGCGCACACCGCGAACGAGCGTAACTTAATTTTCACCCCCTTCAACTCCCCCCCCCCCCCCCCAGCCACTGCTTTATGTGTGTGTGTATATTATAAATCACAAGAACGCCGCGTTTCTCAAGACCACTCTAACCACTCACCCCTCCCCGGAGCGCCAAAAAACAACCCCGTGACCAAAGGGATTAAAAGGCACTCTCACTCGCTATCTTTAACCCTTTTTACTCCGGCGCACACGTTAATGCATATTTAATATTATATTTATACATACATATACAAACACAAAGCGTGTATATAAGTTATACGCACGTATGATGTATATATTATACATATAATATATATATATGCCGGGGACTTAAAAAGTTGTCATCAACTTTGGTTTTGTAAACAAAAGGATATATGGGTGTTATCATCATTGTTATCAAATTCCACTCTGGTCGGGATTATTATTTTGTGATCACGCAGGCGCCAACGGTGTATTTTTTTTAAAGCCGGATTTCTCGTTTTCCCGGACGACTCGAGTTTAACGAGTGGTTTAGAATTAGATTTGTTGTCTCCATATAACTGCTATTTTACGTGGCGGGCGCCACCTTTATAAGTTATATACATAATGTGGTTCTTGTTATGAAATGTGAGAACAAATTCAATACTTTAATTTTAATCAACCTACAGCTGTAGGTATTCAAACTCTTCCTAAACAGCTGCACTGGTTTTGATGAAATCTTTTGTATGTGCTTGAGTGGGTCCTTGAATGGTTAGGACCCCATATATTATAAAATATATTAATTGTCATTATGATTATAGTTAATAATCGTTATTCATTATGATATAGAAACAATTGAGCGTATATATCAAAACTCAATAGGCATTATATTATTATATATTATTGTGGTCCGTATAATATTGTTGTGAATTTGAATCACGAACCTGACACGTTCGCGCAGGTACACGCATTTTACACGTAGTTAAGTTATTCCAAAAATACAGTGCGTGTAACAAATGATATTCATGAGCAGACGTTTTAGTCGTGTTAATGCGTGCAGCTTTCGTCGCGCTCGCATCATATTATAGATCTGCAAAATATAATGATATGATATCGAAACACGTGCAATAACGTCACATATAATATAGGTAATAATATATTATAAAAGCTCGGACTGACATTTGCATGTACGCTGCGGTGATTGATAGTTTAGTTTCGTCCGCGAAACGTTTTCCGGTCGTCCATCTCGCGTGGTATTGTATGACCCACGCGTGGAGTCGTAGTCGAACAGGGATTTCAACCGCCGCCGTTCGTGTCCGAACCGATATAGTTACGTACCTATAATGTGTTTTTGGAACTCGAGTTTTGGACGGCACACAAGTCAAAACGTAATATTATAATATGTTCCGAGAGCCCCAGCTAAAGTCATTTGTAGTTGTTGTTTCGATAGGTTTCTTTTCAAAAAATAAAATCCTATCTTCGTGGCATTATAATATGCAGTATTGTTACTCTGAAATCGAAGAGCGTCGGTCGACTTCTATAAGTCTATGTCACTTTTTGGTGATCGAATATACATTAATTATTTAACGCTTTTAATAAGAAAATAACTTTCTAGTTCATAATCATGTCAAGTAATTTCACTAAAATCAATGAATTGTTTTGCATAAGATACCAACTCATAAAGTTAAATAAATGTTTAGTTACCTATTTGTATACTTAATAGATCAATTATTATTTATTATCGAACAAACGATTTAATTGTGTTAATTTTTTTTTACTGTTATCTTTAAACTATTTCAAATTGTTTTTATTTACACGCTTCTTGTATATTTTCATGATTGAGATACTAGATACTATATCTTACATTATATGGCATATATTGTGATACTTTTTAGTGTTTAAAAGTCCATGCTCTACTTATAACCCAAAAACTATTGATCCGAAATTCGATTTTTATGAATCCAAAGTACACCAAAAAATATTCTGCTTTCTAAAAAAGAATAATACAAATGCACGTAATTTATTTGTAAGGTAAAAACTTAAAAAAATTAAAATGACAAAAAATTGTAAAAAAAATATTTTCTAAACAATTGTTTGTTAATGGTTTTTGAAATAAAGAGAGTTCGATAAATGAATATGCACGTGTAAGGTATACATTTGTTTTCTCACCTCGTCCACGTGGTGGGTGTAATGTGTAAGAGTGCATATAGGGATGGAGTGCAGCTGGTGTCGGGGGAAGGGGGTTGTTTGGCGCACATAGTAGTAAAAACTCATCTGTCGTTGGCGAGGGGGTAGGTAGGTAGTTCGTCGTTATTATTATTATTATCGTCGTTGTCGTCGTCGTACTCGTAGTCTGCCGGCGTGTGTCGCCGCGAAGGATTAATGCGGTCGGGCGTCTGTCAGCGGCGGTGCGCGCGCGATCCGAAAAGTAATGAAGAAGTTAGCCGACGTGTATAGCCGCCCGGGGCCACGGACGGCGGCGGCGAGGGGGAGGTGCCAGCGCGCGCGTTGCAGGTTAATAACAAAATCCCATTACGTTTTGTGTCACATCCAAACACAATCGCACGCCGGCCGGACGGGAGACGTGCCGTGGGCGAGCGACGACGGTTACCATTACCGTACAGCTACGTGTCGCACGCCAGCTTATATGTACCTCTACCTATATAAATTATTATTATACAGGGTGATTCGCCAACCATGCTCAACCCAATTTTTTCCATTAATGTATTCAAATTCTCTATTTTTAGAATTTTTAAGACCATATTATTATCAAATTGTATAGAGGTTTTTAGTACCTACAACACTTTCCAGGAGTGAACCGTGGAATAATTACAAACTTATGTTTTTCAAATGAGAACCCCCCCTTTTCAAATGTAAATTATTTAGTGAATATTTTTATTTAAATGCTGATGAACTTCATTCAAAATTCGAACGAGTAGTTTCTAAGTTATTTATACGTTTATATACTAAGGTTAATAGACCATAAAAATATAAAATTATTGTAATATTGGATCTAGTATTTATTATACTTGAACCATTTTTACAAATTTTAAACGTTGATAGATTAACATTAACAACTAACATTTTCAAATAACTATAGCCCCCATATATTCCAATTCCAATATAAAGGACCTATATTGTACTCTAAGTACACACAGTAGAATAACTCAAATACTACTCATTCGAATTTTGATTCTGATAAGTCAATATTGATTTTTGTGAAAAATATCTGCTAAAATAATTTGCAATTCCAATAGGGGGATTATTATAAGAAAAACAGATGCTTGTATCTCTACCGGACACTCATTTAGCAGTACTCAAAATCTGAAGAATTTGAAAATATGGTCTGCTAATTACAAAAATCAGATTTTGCATCATTGAAGAAGAGAAAAATAGGACGAGCACAGAGCATGCTCGGTGATTCACTCTGTATACACATGCACAACGCTATCGTCGTCATCGGGTCTGACGGCTCCTTTTTATGTTATTATTATTATTATTATCGTCATCGAATTAACGATGACCCGAGCTTGGCGACGTTATCGGGCTCGAAAAGTTTCCGAACCAGTTTTAGACAGTTTTCGTCTCGTTTCATTGTCGTCGCTGCCGCCTTCGCCGTCCTAGCTGCGGTCCAATGCGCACTTCCCGTCCGTTCATCTCATGTCATCCGACGTACACGACAATATAATATAATATATATGTTTAAGGAGGTTATATACGTGTCTGAATAAGCGACGAGAATTTATCGTCTCTGTTCGGCACTCGTTTTAATTCTTTTTCTTTTTCCATTTTACCCGCCACCGTCCTGTTTCGCTTTGAATAAAACTCCATATCGACATATTCTCCGTTTTCACCGCCATGCAATCGTTATTCGACGTAAATGGATTGTATGTTGGTCCACGAGCCCGATGACATTTCTGTGCCACACTCGGTTGGTCTTTTCCGCCCTTTTTTTGTCCCCGTTTCTAGTGACTTTAATACTATTTTTACTTTTTTTTATTTATCGCTACGTGGATTTTAGATTCCGTAATAAGGTATACAGCATTGGCGGTCAAACAGTGGAGGGAGATGTTCAATCCCCTCCTTCCTCAGTATTTTTTTACTATATATGTATAGGCTATAAATGTTTAAAACTTAATAAAATTTAAAAAATATTTATATATTATTTCAAAATATCGTGGTTCTTTTAATTTAATAAAATATATTTTGTATTTTAAAATTGTGAACTAAAAAATTCAATTTTCCAGCCTTATTTCATTGCTTATGGCTTCGTGATTGATTTGTCAACTGTCTGTTTCAACTTTATTTTCTATACATATTATATTATATTATATACAGGGTGTATCTTATATCATTATATACGCGTGGGTTTTTAACGATTATGGATCGATGACAGAATTTCGTTAAAACGAAAAAAAGATGTGTTTCTTTAATTTAAACAGGCAATTTTTTTATAATAATTTCAAAATTTTTAATCACGCAGGTGTACCAATAGCAAAATCAACTTATTTTTGTCAAGTAGTAACTACTATATTTTTAATGAAGTCTGGTAAAGCTTTTTTTTCTGAAAATTTTGATAGTCAAATCATCAATTTTGGTTCGCTAGTTTATTAACTATGATCCTCTAAAGTTTAGTAAAATATGCATTAATACTTTTAATTGAAATAATTGATATAGGTTTAATTTACAAGAATTAAATAATTTTTTTTTTTTGTTTTATTAACATAAAGGCTTCAATTACAAAGATTATTAGCCTGAAATTAAAAAAATTGAGTTTTTACAATATAAAATTATACATAATCTATTATAGGTAGTACATTATAATATTTACACTTTTTTATCTAATTGTATTTTTTTGAAAAATTTAAAAATGTTGCTGGAGTTATGTTGACTGAGGGCTTCTTCTAGTGACCTTGGATTGTTGAAATAATTTTTTCTTATAACTAACTTTTATAACTTGAAATTTGAACCATAAATTTCCTATAATGGTAGGTATTGCATGCAGAATATGAATTCACCAGTTGAAATTCTTTAAGAATTATTTAATAATTGTGATTGAAAATAAATTATTTGCAAGATATTTAAATAGTCAATCTCAATATATTAATGTATTTAATGATGTACGTTAGGTATACGTTTAATCTGAGTTAATTACAGATTTCCAATATTATTATAACAAGAATTGAATACCATTAGGTATTATATTAGCCACATAATAAAGGATCCAAATTAATGCTATTGTAAGAAAAGTATGATAGGAATTTACGATAGGAAAAGTACGAAATAAAATATAAATGTCCAAAACTAAAAAATATGAAAGGTTATGAATTTCACTTCCTAAATTCATACTTTGCATACCTACCAATATTGGGAGCCTATATGGTTCAAATTTCAAGTTTATCCCACTACGAGAAAAGCACCACAAAACTTTTTTCATTACACAATTTTTTTTAATCCCATTACATAGGTACCTAAGACAGTAATGTCAACAATCGAATACCATTTACCAATTTACCATTATTAATACTTTAACCACCTAATAAAGAACCCAAATTTATGATATTGTAAGAAAAGTAACTGTGAAGTAATTAATTAGGATTACCTATAATAACAAATTAAAATAATAATACTGATTTTGATGATTGTATGTTAAAATAAAAATAATGAACTATGTTTGCCAAACATTTTGTTTATGTTTTTTTTGAAAGTGTCATTAGAATACCGATTAAACTACTTAAGTGTATAAAAAGGTAGTTATAAGAAAAAATTATTTAGTTCTTGTAAATTAAACCTATATCAATTATTTCAATTAAAAGTACTAATGCATATTTTACTAAACTTTTAGTGGACCATAGTTAATAAACTGGCGAACCAAAATTGATGATTTGACTATTACCGTTTGAAAAAATAAAGTTGATTTTGCTATTAGTACATCTGCGTGTTTAAAAATGTTGAAATTATTATACAAAAATTGCCTGTTTGAAATAAAGAAACACGTTTATTTTTCTTTTAACAAAATTCCATGTCATCGATCCATAATCGTTAAAAACCCCCACGTACAATCACATAAGATACATTCTGTATATTATGAATGAGTGATTAAAAATTATTGATATCTCTGTTGCAGTAGTTCATATAGGTATTTTATTTTATTAGCTTTAGCCTTTAATTTGCTGAAGCTTCGTTTACATCAAGTTACAGTAACTGTCATTGTAAAGGAAATTAGTAAGCATCCGATATATTGGTGTAGGCATCTTAAAGTTAGTATTTTTGAACTTTCGTCCAAGTGGTGAACATACTCTATAAGACTCTATAAATTTAAAATATAAATAATAAACCTAAGAATCTAATAAAACCTGTCATTAAAGATATATATTAAAAATATTTCTATAGATAGGTGATCCATATTGAAATCAATTTAACTGTAGTCTGTAATATATGTAGGTTCCATACTATCATATTACCTATAATAAATAAGCAAGTTTGTTTGGGCTTGTCGAGTTTATAATAAGTAGATAGCTACACAGTTCAGCAAATATATCCCTCTAGTCAAAAACTAACTTTTTCTTAACTGTATAGAATATTATAATAATATACATCATATTATCAGAATCGATTTTGAGGTTTTATTCTTTTTGAAACACCGATTTTGCATATTTTGTTAACCAATAACCACGCGAATTATTCGTTTGAAGTTTAATTTTTTCTATATTGATCTAATAATAAAATGTTTCGATAACAACAACAGTGGTTCAACAGAACATACCTAGATCTGTTTATGAGAAATTAGGGCGATCGCCGTAGTTGTAGTTCCAGTGCGGAGTCTATCGAAAGTTACAGACGGTAATGGGTGGAATTACGCGGCGGCGGCGGCGGCGGCGGCGGCGGTCAATCGACCATTATGGAATCGATGGTAGGACGTAGGTATTCCGAAAATCCCCGAGTACACGACTGTCATAAACCACCTCTCGGTTGACCCGTTCGAGTGGAATTTATGAAACGCCAAAACGAGGGAAAAAATCGTAACCTGCACCGTCTCCGGGGCCTGCAGGTCGCGGATTAACGTTAAATGATCCGGATAATAGCTTGGAATTTGTTTGGATTTATGTGCGCGTGCGTGCGCGTGTTTGCGAGCGTGTGTGTTCGCTTGTAAACTGCGAAGAGGGGTTTCACCTTTTGTACCATTCCGTCTCTGCACCACATACATAACGTCAAACGGTCCATCCGATTCTCGTAAACATCTTTCCGGCCCCCTCGGCATTGTGTGTGTGCGTATACCGCCGCCGCCGCCGCCACCGTTTGTTCCACCTGCACGGTTTCGCCAAAAAGCACACCACCGCCAGACATGGCGTTCCGGAAATAACACTCCGGTAAACGACAATAATTACATTAGCGATAAATTACTCCTCCGCGAGCAGCACGGCAAACGGGACATTATTTGTGCCAGGTGATTGCCACTTATATGCGTATGTACATTATATATTATTATATTAACCGGCGCACGTCGTACCTATATGTAGCACGCTGCGACGAGTTCAATATCTTTATATAATTATATGTCACGGTTACACGTTCAGCACACACACCATTGACCATTGTGTTTAATGATATTCGTCTTGCCTATTATAGTTCTAGCACGGATTGTATACGCTAAGAACTATACCAGTCTATGACTGGGATTTCGATGCACTTTGCATTGATTTTCAAAGCTATACTTCATGATGTCTGTATTATTATGTACCTACGGCACCGGTCCAATGTATTCCATAACTTTACATAGGTAACATTTTATTTAAAGATTTTCACTAAAAAAGTAACTCCGTACTATAACAAGGTTTTTACCGAAATAATATTATTATTTATCAATTCGAACGGGTCCGCATGACGTAAACATCCAGATCACGAGTGGCGACAGTAAATTAAATGAGAATGATAATTGATTTTTCAGATTAAAAGTCCACGTTCGAAGACTCGAAATTAGCGTCTTCTTAACAAGATTAGGAACAAGAGGTTCACTTTCATTTAAAAGCGATACAACTGAAATTAGTTCACCGAAAAAAAAAAACGATAAATCCGGTAGTCGACAAAGTTTATTAAGTACTAGAATTACTTTAGAATTGTCTACTCCCAAAACGTTATTTTTTCACCTTTATTAGATTTCGATAAAGGTAATAATATAATTAAATTTAAGTTAAATTCGCAATAAATATCAAAGTATGCAATGTTTGTCAAGTACACAGAAATAAGAAAAATAAAATTTTTGTCATTAGCTTCTAAATATTACAAAACTATTAAAAATAAAATAAATTATGATTGTTTAAAAATCCATGCTCCAGATATAATTTATATGATACAAGCTCATACAATTAGTATAGTTTCCATATACAGTGTTTTTTTAAGCATGCTCAACCTACCTATTTTTACACTTAAATAATACATATCTTCAAATTCTGATTTTTGGAAAGGATGATTCTGTGATACCAACATCTGTTTTTCAAATAAGAATCCCGTTTTTCACTTTTAATTATTCGGCAGATATTTTTTTTAAGAATTTTGATATATCTAAATCAAAATTTTAACAAGTAGTTTTTGAGTTACATAACTTTGTGTATTAAGGAATACGTCTATGGCAATGGGTTAAGTAGAATTGGGGGCTTAGATGATTTGAACATTTTAGTAACTAGTATTGATCTATCAATATAAATAGTTTGTCAAAATTATCCAAGTAATGAATAGTACATTTAATATTACATTTAGATTATATTTTTGTAAAACCATGTTTAAGGATTATAATCCTTAGTGCAAACATTTCAATAACTAATATACTACTTATTTGAAATTTGATTTAGATACATCAACATTTTCTAGGAAATTACCTGCTAAATAATTTGCTGTTTAAAAGGGGGGAGGGGGGCTCTCATTTTAAAAGTAGATGTTTATATCGCCACAGAATATTCTTAGTACAAAAAATATTAGGAATTTGAAAATATGGTCATTATGCATAATATTTAAAAATTCTAAAAATCAAAATTTGAATAAATGTGGAAAAGGAAAAAATTGGTTTTTTCGTTTTTTGTCATGATTTGAACTTTAAATGCTTATAAATAAAAACTTTAAGTAAGGATTTTTAATATTTTTCAAATGTCATTGTAACAATATAGTAGGAGCCTTGTATTAAATTGTCAAGATTTTTACCCAATAAATAAAGTTTTATTGATATTCATAGAAAAAAAGACTAATAAAAATAGAAACAGAAAATATTTCTAAACAGTTCAAAACAAATAAAAATATTTTGAAAATTTTGAAAATTTTATCGTATACAGAAAATGCAAATATAAATAACCAGTGAAAAATGCATGTATATACGTTAATTTGGTTTAAAGTTACATCAAAAACTAAAATTCAATTATGTCAAAAACCTATTTTGCGTAAAAATTTCTGTTTTTCCTTAATTTTTATTTTGTTTTTCCGGGCGCTTTCAAAACTAATTGGAATTTAAAATTTTGACCTCCCAAAAGTACCAACTAAATTCACTTTCCCATCGAACAAGATACTGAAGTTGAAAATCGAAGCATTATTTCGACTACTTATCGTGTACACAGACACAAAAAAAAATAAAAATAAAAAACACACATCATTGTGAAATCAATACATTCATCACTCCGCTCAGAATCTAAAATTTATATTTACAAAAAACATATTTTACATGACGTGTTGGCTAATAATAACGTAGTCTACCTCGATAATGAAATATTTATTTTGAAAATAGTCTTGATTTTAAGAAAATAAGCATTTAAAATGATGTGCCTAATGCATTTCCCTTGTTATTTAAAAGTTTTTTAATCCATCCATCAATTTCGTTGGTAAAATTATTTAGATAACATAATGTTCCTCATTTATAAAAATAAAACAATAAGATTATAACAGTTTCAAGTCTAAGTTTTAAATATCACAGAACATTTTTTATATCAATCCAAATTGTGTTCAATCATTGACATTAACTATTTGTTACATAGCCACATAGGTAGTAGGTAGGTACTCATAAAATAATAATTTTATGATATTTTATTATTTTTTAGCCAAATGTAAATGGTCTATCTATAGTCTACTTATAGTCTTTATATTAAATAAACTAAAATAGAAACATAGTATGATTGATTTTAAGGTATACAAAAAAAACATGTGATATATTATTTTGAAAGTGTTTAATGCTATGAATTAATACTTTAAGTATAAATATTTTTTGAGCGTTAAAAACAATAGATAATATTTTTTCGTAGATTATTGACTTAAAAAAAAATTTGCAAAACTATTTTATCAATACCTATTGTTATTAAAATACATAAAATACATTATTTGAGTTCAATTTTCTCTAATTCTCTAGACTTTTAAATTAATATTGTTTGATGAATTTTCTTTTTTTTTACGTTAATATCTATAGTACCTATATAAATATTAATAATAATAATAATAATAATAATAATACGAATAATGGATAATTTTTAATGGCCACTGCTGTCAAAAAGATACTATTAGAAAATTATAATAGAATACCATTTATTATTGAATCAACAATTTAACATTAATATTATGGTTTATCAACCTTCTGTAAGCAATCTAACTTGTGTTGGAGGTTGTGAGTTATATTATGTAGTGCTTATGTAGATTATCATCTTAAATGTATAATATAATTTCAAGAAATCGACGATAAAACATTATTATAAACAATTTTAATTAAATTAAAAAATAAAAATATTGTTAATAATAGTATTATACATACGAATATAAAAAATTGTGTCTTTATAAGACCATAAATAATATAAAAAACATACAATATAGGTGCTATATAAAGTAAACATAAAATAGATATAAATATAAATATGAATGGCTCCATTGTTCACATAATAATAATTTATTTAGAAATCTATTTACATTAGTTGAGGAACTAGTTCTTAGATATTTTTTATCGTTAAGATTAAAGGAATTTAACTCTTTAGGTCCTAATTAATAATCCATACATTTCTGGCCTATACTTTTTTCTTTATAATTTATTTATATACATATTATACTAAAATTTTTCGTTTATCAAATATATTGTTCTCTGATAGAAGTTTTTTTTTTTAAATAAAGGAAACAGTAAATTTCAGTTGTAACTGACACACAGGTAGTATGTCAAATTCTTGATAGTTTTTATTTGAAGATCTAATTTTATTATTTCTATTAAGGCAGATACGAATGGCTTCGTTTTTCTGTACAATTAATGGTTTTAGTATATTATCAGTAGTACCGCCCGATACATGTATACAATTCTCATGATATCTTTAGATAAAAAATTAAATATATATTGTCTTTAAATACTAAATTTAAAAACATTTAAAGTTTCCTACTAATTTAAAAATGTTGTACTGATTGTTTTCAGGTTGGTTCTATATACGTAATCAAAATAACAACTAATTACTTAGTATAATTGGTAAGCTATTTGTATGAATACAATAAAACTAATATAAATAATAAATATATATAATAATATCATCGTTGTATTATATTTTTATTCGAAAATCGAAAATATATATAATATTTTTCTGTATACGTCAAACTATTATCTAATGAATACTTACGGTTGAAAAAACTTTTTGTTCTAAGCATTCTCTTCTACGTTCTCAATATATTATATTTACCAGTCCAAAAGTTACTCCTTTGTTTGAAAATGTGGGGTTTAGATGGGTGGGATGCGGAAGACTTGTCCGTTTTATAACCAAGTTGAACAACTTTTTGTGCCATGGTTTCTGAGAAATCGCACAGACAATAACGCGTAAGGCATAAAGGAAAAACATATTAACCGACGACGATGACGGCGACAGTCCTATAACCTAACCAGCTCTCCGCGCGATGCTTTAGCTGTAACAAAACGAACTTCTCGCGACACAATTTCTTATATTTGTTTTTTAATTACAAATCACTTCGCCACCCTCGTTCGACCCGACACAATAGAAAACGAGAAACAATAGATCAAATTTCCAAAGGTAGTAGCAGTGATTTACCCACCACAGTGCGGCTAACGGGTGTAAAAATTAGTAACGAAACGTTTTCAATTAATAAATCTTTCACTGGTCCTTGTGCGAGAAAAAAGTTAATCACAAACCATGGCAGACACGTCTGTCGAGTCCATTATTGACGTAATGAAAACTTTTTTTTTTTAATAACAAGAATGGAAATATATTATATTTGATATCTAGAGATGAATGCACAAAAAATAGGGATTTCATAAATTCCATTAATTCGAAATAATTGTAAATTAAAATGTTGTAAACCTTTTAATTTCCCGAACCAAATTATCATTTGAAATTGCATCAACCGTTTTTGAATTGACATAGGTAGACACTATCAATAATATATAATATTATAGTATATATTATAGAATTGCACTGGTTTAATTTAATTATTTAAGCTAACATGTGACAATATTGTTCAGCATTTTGAAAAATAATATTTTACAAAGGTTATTACATTTTTAATATTTTTAGATGATCAGTTCTATTATAAAACTGTAGATTATTATTAATATATAATATTATTTCCAAAAATTTAAACTTATACGTTTGATATTTTATTTTCAGTTACATGCAATAATAAATGTGAATTATATTATTCCACTAGAATGACATCATTCATCAATCTGGATAACCACAGATAAAAATTGGTAGGTGGCGGAATCGATATAGGTTGTTTCAAAATATTCAATATCTAACTGAAATCGATGGGTCCCCAAAAAAATAATATCCATAAAAATTGATAGGAACGGAAACTCTAAAAAAATATTTTTTCAAATATAAATATTGTTTATTAATTATTAGTAATAAATATTTGGTGTGTGACCTCAGGTAAAACTTTGTAGGTAACGGATCGATAGGTTGTTTCAACATGTCATAAATCTGTATGGGGGAAATCAATAATTCTCCCCCTAAACAAAACAAAAAACACACACACACATATATATATATAAATATTTATATATCCTAAAACGTCGGCAGGAACGGAAACTCGGCAGCGTTCCGTCGCACATATATCGGAAATATTATTGCGCGTATGTGTATTGCACACATTATAATATATGTGTATAGTACGCTGCACATCAGTTCACAGTTATGTATAGTCCAACCTTATGCAGACCGGTGTTACGTATATTTTTCGTCGACTGTATTCGTACGAGAGTTAGCGCGCCTCACAAATAAACACGTCCGTCCCGATAGCCTTTGGGAATAATTCAAAAGAACCCCTCGTCGGACGCTCTCTCTGCGATGGTGTTCGCGGGACACGAGTTTATGAAGATGGAGTCTTACTCGTATGTACATATAGTATGTATAAAATAAAATATAATAATATATATATATATATGTTGTACGCATATATACGAGTAACCGCCGCAGTGGTATTTGAACGTGCGTTCGATATGCAAACACACCTCCGACGAGCTTTTTTTTACTCGGAATTCTCACAATTCAATTGTACGCGTTTGAAAGGCTCCGATGCGCGCAAATTTTTTTCCTTATTCCTACCCCCGTTCGCTGTTTTCCGGAGACCGGCGATAGAGTGGCTTGATTGACCGTCAGCCACAAACACTTTCCACGTGAATTCGCGTGTGTTCTGCATATGCAATGAACGCAATAATAATAATAATAAACGCGACCAAATGCCTATTTACGACACTGTAGACCGTATAGTAGTCGCCCTTTTGTAGGATATTTTCTGTATGGACAGAAATATTATAATATAGGCATAGACGCATAGTTAATTTATATAGGTACACTATGGTATAACCAGCGTGAGTTTATTTATATTTCAACACTGCTGGTTGCAGGTACGTCGCGCGTCGTCAGCTGGCGAAATATTGAAATGTCATCTGCAATGGTCATTTTTAAATTTTTAATCTTAGATTCTGAGCGTTTGATTTTTGAACGGTGTATGTTTTATTTTTATTTTGTGTCCAAACACAATTTTTTTAGTATAAAAAATGCTCTGATCATCAACTTCATTCTTGTAGCAAATTAAATGCAGTAGATACTTTTTGGAGGTTTGGAAATTCTTAGTACTTACTTTTAAAATTATCGGGAAAAACTAAAACAAAATTCAAAAATTTGTTAAATCAAAATAAAAAAAACCAACTATGCAATACAACATAAATTATGTAATTGGACAGAAAGTCGGTTTACAATTTATAATAATACTAAAAAAAAAATAAATACAAGAAAAATCATCTAATTTGTCGAAAATATGGCAAGAGATTCAAATAAACTTTTTTTTGTCGTTATAAACATTTAAGTTTATCCCGGGAATAATGCCCAGTTTTATCTCATTAGACAAATTAGACCTTTAAAAAATACCATTACGTAACGAAAGCAGGAATATTCCTTACGTCAGGTCGACCTCTCCAACGGCAATGGCCTCGGTCGGAAATTAAGACTAATTAGCGCCGGGAGGAGCAATGGTGAAAAAATAAACGACGAAAAAAACAAATTATGACATTTCTTTTCCTACTAGCCCCATACTGCACTTATCCCTTTTAAAACGGCCGCTTATATTAATTATAACACTAAAATACGCGTAATGACTGATCCAGAGCCGCAATATATCAAAAAGAACCCCAAGGATGGAAAAAAAAAAACGGTAATTAAGTAATATGTCTTACTGGCCGTAGTGGCTTAATTATACCCCTGAAGCCAAACACACATTTTTTTTTTCATAATAAATTACTTAAAAATGTCGCTGAGCATTACTGTGAAATTGGGCTTTCGTAAAAGATTGGTAGAAAATGCGTATTAGCTGGCAAGTAATTAAAACTGAATCGATTTCATAAACGATATTCAACTTTTTCGGTTACATTATAGCGTTCGTCGGTAATTCGACGCAGGGGCATCATTTATGGTGTCGCAGGTTATGCGAACGCGGACCTGAATTTTTGCCGACTAAATTATTATGGCCTGCGTTAAATTTCAGTGCGCCACCGCGTCGCATCAAATGAGGGATAGTATTTATATTATGTGAAAGTGAATATTTTACTAGGGTAAAAATATTTTTTATTTTAAAATGTAATCTATTATTTCCATACACGTAATGACGTAAATATTAGTATCGCCGATGTGCTTTATTCACACCATTATATATTGATCCATGAGTACGTCCAGAAATCAATATTAAATTTATAAATAGACCTATACAAAGAATTTATAAAGAAACGTGTATCTGACAATCATTTTTCCGTTCTACATATACTATACGAAAAACTTAGTTATTATTGAATATGTATTATGTATATACCTATTTCGCCATTACGGTGTCATTTAAATGGTTATTTTTATTTTTATAGTAGTTATAAATTCATAATATTATTTTTTGGTTGACATTTTTTTAAATATTTTATACACGATTGTATAATTCAAAATAAATAAAATTTTTTTTGTTGAGTCAGTTATTGAAAATTTGTGACTAAAATGTCATGAGAATATTATTAATAAACTGTTGGAGATTTTGATAGTAGTTAGTCAATCAATTAATCATAGTTGTTTTGAAAAAATCTGTTTGTTTCATATACCTATTAGTGAGTTGTGATGCAATTGAAACGTGACCTTGTTTTTTATAGCCATTGGTACTGCAATCTGTTTCATATTATGAATAATATTTTTTTTTTGCGCCTGCTAAGAATTTGGTGGACCTGTCAAACAACTAGAGTGACATCCCTCAGTCTCAACAAATTAATTATATATTTTTATGAACAGGTATATAACATGACTGAAAATGCTTTAACCGGAGACGTATGGAAAATAATTTGAAGGAAGTAAGCCAGACAATTTATGACCATATTTTCCTATCATATTTTCAGACGTTTCTATGAAGTAAAATTTAATTTAAATGAAAAATTCCATTTCTATATTATATTGTTATACATTGTTCAATTAATTTGAATTTCTTCTTTTTAACAAAAGAAAATTGATTTTACAATACATTTTAAAAAGGGTTCTCTTTATTAGCGGACTACAGACCACGGTCGAATCGGCCGACCTATAATAATAATAAAATTAGATTTAAAAAAACTGCATCATAATACCGTGTAAAAACTAAAAAGATCGATTTACATTTTATATAGTCCCCGTACAGTATAGTATAATGTTACAAACAATTCCTAAAGGAACAACTCTGTATATAAATATAATATATATAAATATGTCATGAGTTTAAAAAAGTAAATACGTTTCCATATGTCCACGTCCGAGAATGCCATATAGAACAATATTATATGTTTCTTATCTGCTATTGTAGTACAAGTATGAATACATTGAAAAACTTTATAGAATTTTAAATTACTTGTGTTTGGATACTTTTAAGAATATACAACGTAGGTACCTACACGGAGTTATATATAATACATCATTATGTCACATATATATATTGAATGATTTTGATCGGATGATTAAGCATGGAAAAAAGGAATTAGTAGGGTAATATCATATATTTTTAGCTACACAGACAAAATCTGATTTAAATCAATTGAAACAAAATATTAAAAAAAATTAATCGTATCATTGTTTTTTTGAGTATTGATATTATAATATATAAATACAATATTATTATGAACACTACGTTATAAACGTTCTGTTTTGATGCCTATTAAAAAAAAAATTGTTATAACAAATGTCATAATAGTATAATATTATTTCGTTCATGATTAATCATTTTTTTACATAATTTATAATATTTACAAAAGTATATTTTTGTATATATTTAAAAACATATAGATATAGCATGGTGGTCATAGCTGCTGAACTTTAGATAATATATATAAATAAACATAAACAGTTTTGTAGTTTTTTAAGGGACAATTACATAAAAGTATGATGACGAACGAATACGTTATTATTCATAAAGCATTATCAATAACCAACTAACATTATTTATCATTGTTTAAAATAAAACAGTAGGTAGATTATAATCACCAAAATTGTGTCGTACACTATAAAGCCATTGACTCCAGCTGTAATTCGACGATAAAATACAATACAATTATAACCTAATGAAAAGCTAGTGAGCAGGTGTATTGTAAAGTGTGTGTAGTTTCCATATTTTAAACTTTGAGGAAAACTTATGTTTTTTTTTTTTATAAAACCATTGCTTTACTTAAGTACCTATTACATAGTATACATTTATAATATGAAATAACTACGAAATTCCAAATTAAGTCAAAGTAGGATGAAATATATGCTGTATAAAAAAATGATTAAATCTCAAATATATATTGTGTATAATTTGGATATTTCAATTTATTTATTTACTCTACAGCGTAAAAAGGTATAGTATTCGGGTAACCTACAAACATTTACTGAAAATAATGAACAAACAAAAACGACATAATATCATAGTGATGTGCTTTGAGTTGAAGTAATATATTTACGTATTACGATATTATTATGTATAATATATTTCGGAAAGTTCGCTTTCGACGTCGACCAAACACTTGGTAGATTATTTTCAAAAATGTCTCCGATGTTGTTGTTTTGAGGAGTTTTGCGATAAAATCCGTCAATCCGGTTAATGCTCGTCTCGTTGTTTTTCCATTAATGCGAATGACGTCAGGGGAAGAAGTGGGCTGTAGATTGGTGAGTTTGGTAGGGAAATGGTGGTGGGAGGAGGTAAAAACACATCAGCAATCGATTCCGCCCCGACCTTCTCTCCGACACTCTCGTCCGTTTTCTTCAAACCTTCTTGCGCTTTATATGTGTTATACAACATAAACATATATACACACACACATACACACTCACACATAAACTCACAATGAAACGTCGAGCGACACACAAGAAAGTTTCAGTCGGCAAACGAGTGGTGGGTAGGAGGGGACGTTGTGATAGAGATACAGAGGGAGTGAGGATGGACGCGAGGGGAAAAGGACAAAAACTCTCCATACAGCCAGCTCAAATAATCATGATAATTACAATTCGGTGGCGGCTTGGCGTACGCGTGTTAGGCCTGTACCGTAGATGGAGGGGACAACGGGGATGATATCGGCGGCGTCGGTGGCAACGGAGAGTCTCGGTGGTAGTGCACATACAAGGATGGGTGCGAGTAGGGGGGAAATAATAAGGGACACTTTGGGCGCTCGCTTGCATACAGCTAGCACCGACGCCACCTACCTCACCCCCTATCACCACCGCGCCATCATCGCTTACCCGTCGTACGTCGTGCGCGTATACAACAGTGTACACGCTAATGAAAATTGATTAAGATTAAAGATGCACCGGAGGAAGCTTTTTCCATTTCGCCGTGTTATTATATATACGCGCGTGTGAGTGAACAATATATTATAATATACAGTAGGCATATATCTTGCGGAATAACGCGCCGGTGCGTGTGTATAGTATTATTAAATCAATCGACGGGGTTTACCGATAACGTGGTTTTAATATAAAATGCAAAATATTAGTGCGACGACACCGCACCAGCGTGGCCACCGATTCTGCCGTAAAGAAAATGTGACAAAAGGTCGAAGGAAATATAAGGGGATTAATTCGGCGGCGCGGCAATACGACCGAGGAGAAGGCGCGCAGCTCGACGCGGTCTCGAGTCGGGGCTTTAATTAAGGGTGAGAGAAACGGAATTAAATAGACGTGGACAGGGGTGGTGTTGACGGGTTTAAGTTGGTTGGACTTGACAGGGCGAGAGACATCGGGGGTCGAACTAAAACGACTTAAATTCGCTTTTTGTTATACACCTCCTCCTATATACCACGGCAAACGTTTTTTATTTTTCATTATTATTTATTTATACTGCACGCAATAATAAGGATCTGCCGTCTTCGTTCAGTAAACATAATGAAATTAAGTAGGTATTAAAAATCGTCGAATGTAGATTAGAACATATTTTTTTTATCACGCCAATACCTATCGGAATCGTGGTTACAATTTTGAATTTTGTCGCGGGTTCGTTTTTTATTTATTTTTAAAATGTTTATCGAAAACAAGCTGATTCCGTTATTTATTGTTGAGGAATAATACATTTTCCCAAATGACATTTCGTTTTATAAAAGTATTGTGGACTTATCCCAATGCCGGGACGAGGCCTCGAGAGTATATCATATAATATTATTATTATACGGCGGAAAACATGCAGATATTATACGTAATATAACACGCGGGACAGCGACTGTGGTAGTGGTCGTCTGAGGCATTATGTATAGTTCGTTATATATAACAGCCTCGTGTGAAAATAATACACCGCGGTCGTTCGTTAACGTCGCGTTTGAATTAAAACAACGGTTGTATAGTAATAATATGTGCGTGTATAATAATAATAATATAGGGATGAAAAAAATCAATGCCGTTTCCTTGTGCGCATCACATCCCATTCCCCAGACGTATTAATAATAATATCATACACGCGCGCGGTGACGGTAACGGATGATAATAATAATATTATTATTATAATCCCTCGTCGGATTCGGCCTTGGTCGTCGACGTCGTCGTCGTATTACGCATCAGGGCGGCGGTGGCGGCGACGGCGACTACGAGAATTCGTCGATTTCCTCGGCGAGGGTCGATTATGTGTAGGGTTAACACACAAACAAAAAATAATAATAAAATAAATAAAAGTAAACGCAACAATAACTGCGTGTTTGCAGAACACCGCCGCTGTACGCGTACGTATTTAGTGACCGACCGGAAGCGAATGGGGTGGAGGCGGCAATAGAAAGGAACTCACGTAAATCAGAGATCGACAAGACAAGGGGCGCCTGTGTTCCCGGTCGTTTTTAACACTTAGTCTCGGATTTATGGCTTATCGTGTCGTCACATTAGAACAGATTTCGTCGTCGCCGTCGCAGTCGTATCTTCTCTCTCTCTCTCTCTCTCTCTCTCTCTCTTTTTTTTCTCTGCAGTGTGTAACTGGCACTAACTCTCCTCTCCGACTGTACACGCATGCACACGCCCATTCGGTCCGATACAAATTAAATTGAACTACTTAACTGATTTCACACCACCGCTGCCGTTCCTCTTCGCAGTCGAGTGCTACTCGATTCTCCGCCCCCTCCGGACTATAGCTATGTTTAAAATTTACTGTCTTTCGGCCGACCATTTCTAGGTACCCAAAGTTTCTTATAGCGGCGGCGTCGTCGATGGCGTCGACGACGATTGATGGCCATTTCCATTTCCAAAAACAAATCGTCTCGATAAATGTGTATAAGTTTAACTCCATTATTTTTACGTTCCCGAAATACATTATTTGACACAAACATCAGTTTTCGAATCTTGAACAAACATTGTTCTTTAGATATTTCATTATTTCAAAACGAACTCTAACCAAGCAAAACCGCTTTAAATATATTAAACGATAAGGTAAAAGAAAAAAGTTTTCTTCATTTGTTAGAATTTACATAAAAAATATTATGAACGTCGAAACTCTAAACTTGATGGATCACTTTCTTCTCTGTCAAACCATCGATGATTTAAAAAAAAAAC
Source organism: Metopolophium dirhodum (assembly GCF_019925205.1). Classification (NCBI taxonomy): domain Eukaryota; kingdom Metazoa; phylum Arthropoda; class Insecta; order Hemiptera; family Aphididae; genus Metopolophium; species Metopolophium dirhodum. The sequence goes on from NC_083568.1 coordinate 13,303,259, forward strand.
TTAAAGGTTGACTCGAATTTTTTTTTTATTATTATAATTTCAATACTACATTTTCAGTACCTACTTTAAATTCATCTTTACATACTTTTTCCACTCTACTCCTAACCGTTCGAGTCCTGTAATAATTACAATATTATTGTTAAATGTCAACGATTTGGTATTATATTAGGTAAAATCATCTACTTTAGACATCTGATAGGTAGGTATAAATCAAAATTATGACGAATATGATAAAATATTCAAAACCATCACGAATGTGGAGAATTATTTTGAAATATATAATCAACGTTATGAAATCACGGGGTGGTGGACGCATAATCAATTTCAACATTATAATGAAATATGAACTAAAATCCAAATGACATTATTTGACGTTTTAACGATAGTGTCGCAAAATGATATGACAAGGAGCCCGGGGAAATGGTCGTGAAATCAAATCGCCCTCGCACGCCTACTGACCTAGTAGCATACATCTGACAACCCCTTACTTTGTAAACACACCCCTGTTTTCACAAGTATAGAAAAAAAGCCTTTGATCCTGATAGCCAACCAAAAGGGCGTATAATCTGTTTCTATTCTCTGAACATTTGCTACCGGTAAACACTGTATATAGGTTTAATGTGTATATTATATTGTAAGACACAGTACACCGGTTATACTTTGAAGTTTAATAAACGTTTTGTTTGTTTTGCTAAAATAATAATTTGACGTAAGTAATAAACGTGAGATTGGAGTACCTAGGTATAAAGATTAAACAAATATGTATTCAGAATAAAATAATTCCTTTTTAAATGTATTGATTTGACTAACAGAATTCTTCAATTGTTTGGCCAATTGGAACATTTTAATTATAAACTAGGCATTTAAATTATTTGTACATTAAGAATAGGGTTGAGGGTTTAAAAACTTCACGAAACATAAATATCTTAAGAATTTAAAGCAGGACGCTGTAAATAGGATCATTGTATAAAATAAATAGTTTAATATATTAATTAATCCAAATATTTTTTTAAATTTCTTCGTTTATAGAAAATAACAGTAATGATAATAAGGGTAATGGAAAAAATCAGATAATTGTAAAAACCATACATTTTACATCGCTCAAAATATAAAATAAACCAATATCTCGTTTAATTTTAATTTGTTTACTACACAGAACGGTAAAATTTTAAATGTAAATAAATTAAACTATTTTCAAGACTGAAATTTAAAGTACTAAATAAATTATGTTTTACCATTTAAAATCTATTATAATATTGTGATTTCATTGCACCTATATAATATAGAAAATCGCAAAGTAATAATATTATCAATGTATGATTTCTACGCTCTAAGCAATAATACAATCGTATACACTATACATATGATATTATATACACGATTCAAGCCAAGCATTCGGGTTTTCGTGGTTTTCGGGTAAAAGCGGTTACCGGAAACGTTCCAACAAACGAGCCGAGAAACAGATGACTCTCTCTAAACACTGAATTGTACGCCCTTCACCCTATTATCTTCGCTACTAATTGTTCGAGCCTTATAATTGTATACGCGTTTACAACTATAATAGTACCGATCTTCTCGGAGGCTTAATATTATAATAACGGTTACGCGTACCTGGAAATGGACTAGAAATACGTCAGCGTTGTTATTATTATGATCTATCGGTGTGCTTTGTTTTATTTATTGTTTTTTTTTTTAATATTATAAACTATTTATAAATACTATAATAGCGCAAAACATATTACAACATATAACATACATATAACGTCATAACATTGAACCAAAAAATATTTTTTATTAAATTTAATAAAAGTTTTTCAGAACTGCAAAATTTCTAGTCTACTACGCGAACTTTTAATCTGAAAAAAGAATTATTCTCTTTTAATTTACCATCACCGCCCATTTTAATTTTTACATCGTACGGATTCAATCGAAAAATTACGATTAATAATACTCAATTAGGTAAAAACCTTGTTAGCTTAATATCAACTTACTTAATTAAGTAAACATTTTAAAATAAAATTAAAAAAAAATAAAAACAGGATTGTACTGTTTAATGCTCTAAACATTTTATTTAACGAGAATCGCGTAGCTAGCTTTCGAATGACAATGGAAAGTGCATCGAAATCCCACCCCTATAGTTGGGGGATTATAACGTTGTTTAAACGAATATAGAGTTTTTCTTGTCGTGAAATATTATGTGAGCTTCAGTGTTATAATATTACGATGGGCAGATTTTATAATTATTAGCAGGAGCAACACCGAAACATAGAACATGTTTGCACAATAACTCATGATACATTCTTCAACTGTAAGATGATCTTTGCTGCATTTGATGCATCGTGGTCGGTGACTTAAATACCTACATCGATACCTACACGAGGCAAATTGAAGAATTATCACAGATTTATTTGGTTTTACTATTCGTGTGTGAGTATGTAATATTGTATTTATTTTATTATTATGTTTAGTTTATTATTATTATTGTTTTTTACGGAATTTTAATCACGATGATATTGTAGAAGACGACGTGGCGCGTAAAATAGCGATTCGGTCTCTTTTAATTGAAAAACTAAAGAATTTTAAAACTCGATTAAGTAGATGCCGCTGCCAACGGGGATCTTGGCACCCCGATGTATCCCAAATCAATTTCGACGGCAGGAGATAGCGGGGAGGGGGTAATTAGCATAAAATTGGATGTGCTCGTAAGTAATTGCTTGATTCGATTTTCGCGACCCTTTGCAGAAGTACACATTCCAGACGAGGGAAAAAATAACAATGAATAATATACAAGTTTTTTTTTCCTTATGGAAGTTTTATATAACTGTTCTTTGTATTTTACTAAACTCATTATGAATAAATTATTGGTCGGTCTTAGTAAAAAAATAAATAAAAATATTTACACCAAACTAAATATTCGAGTCATTGAACTGCACAATAAGATTCGAATCAATTCACAAGACGTAAACCTATATTATATACTATTATTCTTCTGCAACTGAAAATTCATTGGAAACACTGACTTTTGAAATAAGCAAATTCAGGTTAAAAGTGTTGAATCATTCAACTAATCAATTGAAATGAAAATTGCGTAACGAATGTAAAGTTGTATTTTGTTTGTTTTTTTCTTTTTTAGTCTGAAATTGAAACTACAATGACACAACAATATTACTGTATTTCTTCGGCAACAACGTGTTTACTCTTGGTTTTGTTTGTTGTATTTTATTTTTAATTTAACATGATTCCAGCATGAATTTGATTTTTTTTATGTCAATCAACATAATGATTTGTTTAACGTTTAAATTGTTAAATTCACACAAAAATGGTCTCGGTTTGATATAAAGTCAAAAATGTCATTGAATGCTCTTGGTTAAAAATCATAAATACAAGTCTTCAAAGCAACCAAATCGTTTGAAACAGTTATCTATTATTTTTTTTATAATCTAAATAATATTAAGTTTAGAGTGGGACGGTAGGTACCTATACTTATTTTAGAAGCGGATCTTATTGTGGTGATCATTGGCAATTGGCAATTGGTGTTTTGCATTCCATCCAAAATTCTGAAACATTTGAGCAATGAGCTCCTTTTTTCTCTCTCTCTCTTTATTTACCTTATCCAGTCGTGCCTACAACTTTTCGATAAATATTGCTCATTCGTGTCTCGCTCGAGCAGGTACTTCTGCTGTGGCATAAAGCAGCGACGGCGAAGATTCGTTGGCGAAATTTCAATGCAATATATTAGTATATAATGTTTGAAATGCTGAGACGTCAACGACGAGAACGCATCGCGCCCGTTGCCAAACGCGTATTTTGTGCGTTATCTGTTTGGCGAACACGGCTTATTATTATATCCTTCTCGCAGCGACTTTCGACGGCGTTCGAGAGACGGAGACACGGTTTCCGCGGACTCGGCGACTCGGAAAGTAATTAACTCCTGCAGCGCAAAATAACGAAACGAGGACAATATAATGCTCGTGCGTGTCGAGGCGGAAGTGAGAGGCGTTAAAACGTGTGGAATGTAGTGTTGTACAGCGTTTTAATGTTCGGGGACAAGACACGTGTGAAGATTAAAGGAAGCCTTTCGCCCCCTCCCCTACTATACCATCCTTTCCACCGTATCCATCCGCTCGTGTGTACGTACATGCTATTTCCCCTTTTGCGCTTTTCCCGACACTACCGCGTAATCATAATTGTCAGTTGCAGCGTGCAGCAACCCGCGTCGTTCGGTTTTCTTCTTCGGCGGAAGAAACGACGCAGCACACCCACACACACACACCCACTTGTTATTTGTACATGTGTGGTGTACGAGTGTGTGTGTGTGTGTGTGTGTGTGTGTGTGTGTGTGTGTGTACGTGGAGGGGGAAATCCAGACAAAACCGAATCTTGTTATTATATACACTCGTTGGGGTGGGTGGTTGCAGTGTAATGAAATTATATTATTATCCGGGTGTCGTGTTTGCTATTCTTTCCGAATGGACTCCGAATGCGCATCACCTATATCTGTATACAATATGTTATATATAATGTAAGTATAGTCTTCGGAGCGCACGTGACGTGTACATTGAAAAACTTAATCATACAGTTGCTTCACGTTAAGATAAAAATGACAAAATAATTAAGTTCAACAGTTTCTTACACACACACACACACACACACACACACACACACACACACACACACACACATGTCACATATATATATACCTAATATACAATATGTGTATACGAATTATCTCTCAAGTACTCACTTTGAAGTACATAGTATATGACGTACCTATAGGTACTATTTGTAAGCAGGACCAAAACACTCTTCGTAAGCTCAAAGCTCTATAAAAACAATTAAAAATTATTGTAATATTAATCTCATTTGCAAAAAAGTACTTAGAATATTTTCTTAAGTGGTAAATGTTTAGACTGAAAATGTTTTTCTGATTTTGAACGAACAAACTGTTCGTGTGAACTGCAATCACCAAATTAAACAGAAATATGTACAAATAATCACTGCTGATCGCCATTATAGTATAGTTATAGGACCATACATTAAAACTAATATATATATATATATATATATATATATAAAACCTCCTAGTATTTTTGTAATAATATTATCACCATCAGTTATGATTTATGATATCGTAACATTGTATTTAAAAGCGAAACAATACATTTTTTTGTTCTATTTAAGTGATTTAAAATGTTAGTCCCCTCTCACCCCCTCCCCCCAAAAAAAATAAATAAATAAATAAATAAATAGGTCCAGTTAGGGCGATGGAAATTCTCGACTCGTACACAAATGTCGTTAGATTAAACATAGGCTACAATGATTAAATAAATCGATAAACCTCATGCACGATGTGTATAGTTGATTTTTAAGTTTGATAATATTATATTAATATCGTCTAATTCGCATGAAAACAATATGCCATTGAGCTGTAGGGTGCGGCGATATAGCAAAGATATATTGTGGTGGAGGAAAAAATATTTGTATTAATTAAACGTAATAATTTTGGTATGACGTGGTTATCATTTTTAATAAAATGGTGGTTATCATTTTTAATAAAATGTTGTTTTCCGTGAGGCTTTGGGTGTGAACACTGTAATATTGTCATATTACAGGGCCGTCTGCATCGCGGTACTACAACGCACAATGGCAGACGGGTAGGTATTCGGATTTTCGCCCGACAAAGGCGTCGCGTTTCGTCGTCATTCGCTGATGATGTTTTCCCAGCGTCTTATATTAATCAAGTAGTTAGTTATGGAAATTTTTCGCCAGCAGCTGCCAAGACATGGTGTTAATTATTATTATTCGATTTCCGTCGAGGAGCCTCGCGATCTCGACGGCAACGGTGGGCTGCAGTGACGCAGCGCACATCATAACTGGAAGACCCTCTCTTGTTTTTATCGCGCGGCAAACAACAAACAAAAATATAAACAAAAACCGCGAGAAACATTATTATGGAAGTCTTTCTGCACAGGTGGACCGGGCGGGTGGTGGAACCGCACCAGTGGCAAAGGGGTCGCTGTTGTTTTAATCAGTGTTGTTAGGATACACACCGGCGGTGACGACGGTGTCGTCGACCCTTCTCTAGCAACTTTTTCAGGTTTCTCAACCCCTTTTTCTTAGCGCAAAGTTCCGCTCTCGTTCTCGGAAAATGAAAAAACAAAAAATTAAAATCACGAAAACAAACGGGACCGGTAACATTGTAATGAAAAACCGTTATTTATAGTTGGCCATTATTAAAATTTGGAACAGAAAAGGCGAAAAAAAAATATATGACAAAAAAAAATTAAAATAAACGAGTATTTGATAAAAAAAAAAATATATTAATAATAATGAATAGTAGTAATAATAATAAAAGTCGGTCGAGGGAAACGCTCCAATGTGTATTTATGCGAAAGGAACATAGTCTATCCGGAAAACAGTGGCTGCCGACCATTTTCAATAAATTGGTATTAAGTTAGTGGGTGTCTGAAAACTCATTTACATTAAAATATAAATATAATATATTCAAGGACCTACGCATATTTAGGCGGGTCTAAATATTAAAAATTTCAAAAATGTATCGAAATATGTTTTATCCATATCGACATTATTACCGTTGGTTGATTACGTACACAAAATAAGGTACCATTGCAGTGAATTTCAGTTGACGCACTCTTATCAAATTGGCGGTGAGTTTCTGGGGACAGGGAAATTTATTGATGGACTTTTTCATTATGAGATGAACAACTCATAACTATTATCATTGATTCTGATTGTATATACTATTATAAATACTGGTATTTATAATCAATGCTATTATGAAGGTTTCAAAATATATTAAACATTTAATATAAGGTAGAGGATACCAAAAAAATTGCTAATACCCTTTACACAAAATAAGTAGGTGTCCGAATGCGCCACTAAAGAGTGTTCTAAGGAACCAGCATCGTTTATGGCCTGCAATAATAATAGTTATTCCCGTTTTATAGCATTATATCTGATATCTGATTTTAGTGACAGCGAAGTATCGTTTGAAATTTTCTATTTTTATAGAAACCCTTTGGGTCATGCCACCAAGCGGGCTGCATCAAAAGTACACAGCAATGTCTGCAATGTAATATTGACGTGTTAAATCTCTATTTTTTAAATTTGCCTCGACCAATATAGAGCGTGAATGGTGCGGTTATTATGTTATGCTTATGAGTAAAACATATAAATAAATAAATAATATAACAATATAATATAATGTATAAAAATTGAATTAATTTATCGGATAACTATATATATAACTATTATAACTATATGTCTATATATCACAATAAAAGATACAATATTTAATAAAAAAAAAAATGACACAAGAACTACCTATCGAAAACCATTTATTTTTGTAACACGTTATGAACAGGTATAGGGGAAAGGTGTACAAAGTGGCCATAGCGGGTAAAGTAGTCATGTCTTATTATTCTGCCGTAAATAAATAAACAGCTGGTTTCATCATGTGGATTGGTTCGTTGTAATCATATTTATCAACTGATAAAAAAATGTACCGTTTCCGTTTAAAAAAAATTCATTTTTAGATGCTGTTGATGTAAGGGAAGTGCTCTGAATAAATAATTATATTTTATAAACATAGTAATTAATATACCCAAATTATTTTTTTTCGAAATCTATTTACGTTTTCATATATTATAGAATTAGCTTAAGATAATTAAATAATAGGTTTAATTTCTTTTTAAATAGTAAATTAAACATTATTAAAAGGGCAAAGTGGTCACTATGGTGACCATGGTGGTCACTATGGTGGTTTATTTATTTGTTTTCAAAAGCTTATTAAGTTGATATGTTTGTTTTATAAAATAGCTTTGTCACTCAACAAACAAATATCAAGTTTGATTAATTTATTAATTAATTATAAAAATATTAATAAGAGACCTAAAGCTTGAAATGAAGTTACTTATTTATCAAAGAAAAGTTATAAAAATATAATATAATAATAATAGAAATTTTAAGCTGGCGGTCATTAAGTGGACATTGACTGACCACTTTGAACACCTAGGTGGGCAAAGTGAACAATTTTGTACTGTTTAAAAAAATAAAAATAACTTTTTATTTATTTGTTTAAAATAATTTCTGATTGGAAATTATGATTCCTGATAAGTTTAACTAGACAGTCTTGAAGGTTTCATAAAAAAAAATTAAATCCTAAAGTGTGACACTGTGTTGAACCTTATGGTGGCCATTTTGGACACCTTTCCCCTACCTACGAAAGTATTATAATATCAAATTAATTGAAAAAAAAAATTAACCTAACCTAATCTAACCTAACCAGCTGATAACGTCGTGTGAAGGGATTTAAATCACACAATTTTGGTTTTACGCCGTGTAATAATGGATATTGAATTATAATATATAATATGATTGAGTTGCATAGACGATGTTGCGTTATGACCAACATATTATGTATATTAATATAAATATATTTTATATATTTTGTTTGATGAGTGTCAACTATTACACCTCTGTAGCCAGCTTACCCCTACCGTTTAAAATAAAGTAATAAAAAAGGCCCATTTTATAAAACGCGCAAAAAATGGTACAAAAAAGTGGTTTATTTGTTCCTAGAAGACACGTGTTCTTGCAACAAAACGTCGGCACTTTCCCACCACCACCAAACACATGGCCTTTCCCCATCTATTTACCTATAATCCTATATAATAACGTCACTACCAACAATAGGCCAACGATATATTATATTATTATAGCGACGATCCGTCCGGCCTTTGCCCGAGCGATCCTCTATGATATATAGTTGTTATAGGTATACCCATATCGCGGGACCTTTGCACCGGAGCGCCGTTAAGATGACCGATGGAACGGTGCGGGACGGAACGTTTCACGCGACGCAGGGCCCGGCGGGGTCCATAAAGACGTCGCGACGCAAGACGAATCGTCGCCGTTTAAACGGTTTCAATTACGTGCGATCGCGTGATTCGGTCCGTTTCGATACTTTGTACGCGGGCCGCATACGTTATAATATTATTATACCTAATAATAATAATAATAGTAATAATATATACGGTAGGCGGGTATAGACGTATACACATTTTATTATGTTGTATAATGTGCAAAGAGCGTTTTCGCACAGGTGCGCGCGCTGAATATTACAATGTCTCGTGGGAAGGTAATAAAAACGGGACGAGAATATTATATTATATACATTCGAATGGGCTCGTGTACAACACAGTGTATATATGGCGTGTGCGCCGCGGCGGCCGTACATGGAATGCATGTTTTTTCCGCGTGACTGTATACAATAATAATAATAATAATAATAATAATAATGATGATGATGATAATAATAATAATAATAATATCATCGACGTGAACCACGACGAACATCCCGCGCGAACGGTTATACGCGCGTCGTCAACATCCCGCACCCCCGTCCAAAGACGGTCCCGTTACGATCCTCCACCGCCCTCGAGACGTCTTAAATTATATATTTAATATTTTTTTTTCAATTACACCTTAATGGTTTCGAGATAACAATACGATTCGGTAAATATAACACTCCGTGCATTCGTGTGGCCGGTCTTCGGAGTTTCACGGTAGGAAAGATACAGGGACATATCCAGAGTTTTGAGTTTTTTTTTCATACAAAGAACGCAATGACATCATATTTATATAAGACATTTTTATTTGTAAATCGGCTTAGAATTTATTTATATTATTCAAATAATTTGAAATCGATTTTGGGGAAATCATTCGTGTACCGCTTTTCGTTTCTTAATCAAACGGAAATTTAAGTTTGAAAACATAAGTATAGAAAACTATGAGTAAATTTGCGAATTATATTTTCTATACCAGACTAATAACTTAACCTACTGTAGACAATTTTAATTATGATTATAATTAGGGCAGAGAAGTTATAAGAGGTAAAATTGGAAAAATATGCACATAAAAAATTGAAAATATGCATTCAAATTCATTAAATATGCAACAAAATATGCACAAAAAAAAATTGAATTATATTATAGTAAAATAAAAAAATTAGATATAAAAGAAATATAAAAATCATTGTATTGCACAATTAATTTTGTTTTAAATATTTTCTACGTCGAATGATCGCCGATTGTCGGCCAGTATGGTTTTATACCGAGAAAAACTTCTTTCGACGTCTGTTGATGTTACTGGTGCATATTTATAAAATGTTAAATCATTTCCCGTTAGGTCTTCTGGTAAACCATCCATCGATGAACTTTTTTCTCCATTCAAAATTTTTAAAATTTTTAATATTATTGCAAACCCAGAGTTTTTTTCTAAAACTTGGTTAAATTTTGTATTTACTTTCATTCCAACGTCACCTGCTACTTCGTCCAATTTATTTTTTGTGAACATTACTGTTGTTACTGAATCAGTTAGTGATACACCTTGTGATTCTAATTTAGTTATGGTTGATGGTAAAAACCCATAATTTGAATCTATAAAAGTCAAATTTGGTTCCATTGAAATTTCATTTAGAAGGGCTTGAGATTCTTTTATAGATACAGCATCGTTAGAATCAAAATGTTGCATAACATCTCGTACTTGCTTAAAATATTGACAGTAATAAGAAATAGCTTCAATCCAAGAACCCCAACGTGTAAGTACAGGTTCGGGAGGAAGAGGGACTCCGGGAGCTTCTGTCTTAAAAAATAAAACACGTGAAGATGCTTTTAAAAATACTTGCTTTCCTTTTGCCACTAATTTATCAACTCTAGGAAAATGACTCCGAATATTTTCTGCCACTCTATATAATCCGTGTGCTATACAAGTAATATGGATCATCTTGGAGTACAAAGCCTTGATAGTTGTACCTGCTTTCTTCATGTATGGCGCAGCATCGCTTAAAAATAGGAGGACGTCATCGTGACGAACACCGTCGGGCCACAGGAGAAACATTGAGCTGTCAAAAAGTTTGGTTATTGTAGAAAAATTGGTTTTTTCTAAAACTTCAGTATTTAGTAAATATATTTTTCCGGGTCTATCCTTCAGTAGAGTTCCGATTTTTACGTTTGCAATATATCTCCCTTGCACATCTGTCGTTTCATCTATAGAAACCCATATTTTATTTCCCACAACGTCTTTTCTAATTTGATCAATAGATTCTAAATAGCAATCGTTTGTATAAGTTTTCCTCAACGTTGATAAACTAGGAATGTCATTTAGAGTATATTTTTCAAGAAACGATCGGAATTGAACATTAGAAATTTTATGTAAAGGAATGTTTGCACACATCATAGCCTTGCATAAATCATGTGAAAAAACAGATTTTTTGTTTGGCGGCTGTGATATAAATTGTTGTTTATTTTCTGCAGGTTTATTTCGACGAGCTAATAATCGTTCGTGTTTATTTGTTTTTATATGTTGAGTTACTGTACATTTTTTCTCAGCACTTACTTTAACTTCGCGAATCTTACAATAAAGCATAGTACCATCGGTAGCAAATGTATCATCACCAAACTCTTTCACATACTTGTTAAATATATTTGCATTTAATTTTGGCATTGTGCAAAATGTTAGCAGAAATGTTAAAAGAAAAATGTAAGCATGGAAAACACAACAAACGGCACGCACTTTCGTATCGATCGACACTTAACACCATACTAACGTAATATTACTGACGGGCACTGGACACATAATAATGTTGATATAAAATTTAATATAGATACTTAAATGCCAATTACTTCGACATGAAACTAATAAAATATAATAATAAAGATAAGTTATCTTTTATACTACATAGTCTACACGGGCATCGGGTGGTGTACAATGTTAATGTATATATACTATATTATAGTACAGAGGTGGGCAACTGGCGGCCCGCATCCCGCCCGAGAACCTTTTTTATCTTACTATAGAATGACGGTTTAGAATTTTTTTTTCTCTCTATGTCCCGCTAGATTTTAATTTTCTAAGTTTTTATGTAGAATATGCATGAAATATGCACAAAATAACGAAATATGCAACTTTCTTTTAAATCTTTAAAATATGCAAAAATATACAAAAAAAAAATTTTAGATTTAAACTGGGGGGGCCTATGATTTATATTTATATCTTGGTTTGCTATAAAATAGAGGCCCAGAATAAAACATGCAAATCCTATAACTTCTTTGCCTTAACTATAATATACACAAAACAAACATAATTTTCTAAACCTATAGTTTTTCAAATATTAAGAAACGAAGAGCATTATACAAATGAGTCAACAATTTTACTCTAAAAATATGTCACAAAATATTTACATATTTTATTTTTTTATTGGAAAAATATTGGTCACACCTCAGACGTTATCAATAAGTTCAATACATTATACCCGTGTTATGCTCGTTAAGCCTATTTTAGTATATTATGAGTATTATTATTTATATGGAAAGCTTTTGGTTATATTATGTAACAATTAATAATATAAATATATAAATAATAAAAAAAGAAAACACAATAAATGTCGTATCACCAATGACTATCAAACACTTGATTTTTCAAAATGTTCCAAGACATTTCGGGCGGAGCTGCAGCCTCTTTAGCCACCCCCATAAAATATACCTTTGGAAACATCATGGCACGTGTTGAGTGATATTTTTGCCGATCTTAAAGCGGAGAGGTCAGTGGAATTTATTTTAAACATTGTGGATATTTTTGAACTTTTTGTTAGCCATAATATTATTATATTCGTATAGAATATTACCTAGTTGTGCGTAGGCGATCAGATGTCTTGAGTCTTTTTTTTAACACCCAACATTTCGTAGTATGCCTTAAAACCTCGGTTTTACGAATTCGTGGTGGACGTTCGAACTGTTCGGACGTGATATTTTGTGTACCACCTATACCGTACCACAATATGTAAGTCATTAATATCGCTTTAATTAAAGATCTCGCACGAGCGGCGCGCCGATATATGTTGTGCAATGTGCATGTATGGTGGAATCCACGTGCCATTATTTTATCGGTTCGTTCGCGCGTGGACATTATATGATAATAATATTCAGTACTCGGTCGAGAAAACTATACGCTGCGAATACCCTTTATTCTTAGACTTTGCGGTGCACACGGAAATAACCTCACGAATTTACGACACCCCCTCACGACTAGAGATACTTATCGCCACGCCAATTCGAGATAACCAAAAACATACACCCGTATATGTAATACCCACGAGCTAAACCCTCGACGAACCCTTTCGCTGTGCATTTTGAAGCTGCCGAGGACCGCGGTTTATTTACTAATATTTTTCAAAAGTCTTACCGATAACAGCGATTGCGTGGTGCACTTTTTGACAGAAACAATAGTGCTGCACCAAATATATAACCATTATAACCTCTGCGCTTATTTGTAAAATCCAATTTTGGAGCTTCACTTCATAACATATTGATTATTGTACCACTCAGTGTCTCAGTGCCGAATTAATTTTTGCCAGTGGTTACTTCATTGATACTTTTTCATTGGACTTCTTTGGATTTTGTTATTTAATGTACAATCAGCTGTTAACGTCACCGTAATGTTGATTACGGTAATAAATAATTGTAGAGTTTTTAAAATCAAAGACGCATAAATGCATCCATGGCACGACTGTATGTGTTATGTATGGTTGATGCATGTTATGAAACTCAAAGGGTTAAAACCATATACCTTGTTCTAATAGACGGGCAATAGTAGCAGTTCGAACGATAGGACTAAAGGGTGCTGCTGGCAGTACAATATTTTTAAAACTGTACCAGGCGTAAAGTACGATAAAATACTATGTATTATATGTATAGTATTTTATGTGATAAAATATTATAAATAATAATACATTTGTATTTTGTTCATTGTAGTTTGTGCTTTAACTTAAGGTCTATCCTTAAACTACATAAGTCACAAAATAAGTACCTATACAATATTACTTTATAGACATACAATATAGATTGTACAGAGTGGTAAACCTGACATCAAATTTTGCTGCATCACTGTGTTATGTCTCACCGCGGCTCATAGTGCATAATATGGTATACGGAAGGCTCGTCTATTAGTATAAGTATTAGTATAAAACCCGGGTCAACAAAATATATTATTTGATGTATATTTTTTTTAAATGAAACTTGGCCGAAGAGTGTTTGACACTTGTACGGTAGAAAGTAAATACTAACAAATTCGATACGAAGTCCGCCTTGTCACGTGTGTATAAGAAACGGGATGTGCGAAGTAGGTAAGTACACTCTTGTTTCTCTCGAATCTCGATTATTTTGTGTGTTACACAGTTGCCTAAATGGCCAAATAATAATATACAGTAAGTAGTACTAAAATAATATTATAGTCCACGGTTGTGACTTGTGACGTTATAAAATCAAAATTTGTGTTTAGGTAATTCTCAATTAAAATGAATTACTCGATTATTATTAGTACCTATCGGGTATTCAGATTAATTAATTAATAATATTATGCAATAAATACTGATAATTTAAAGTAACTCCAGCTCTTGCGTTATAAGAATTTATGTACCTTTACATTTTATAACCTCATTAGTATTATTATAATGATTGTTGCGCCTTGCAACGATACAATTAGTAAGCATATAATGCTTAATGTCGAGTTTGGTGTATCAAAAGACTTTGTACTTTGCATTAGTTCGTACTTTTTATTTGGCTTAGTGAATAACTCGTATGATAATATTAAAAGCTGTGTGTCATAACGGTGGTATTATCTTCCTCTGGTTTAAGAATACTTCTACAGATTTGTGTGTTTGCCTAAACACTTTGCTCGATCAGACATGCGTTTTGTCGGCGACCGATAACCGGTTGCCGATCGGTAAACGACCGCGACATCTATAATTAACATATAAACGACATTATCGGGGCCAGACTAGACCGATTCTCCGAACCGTCTGAAATAAACCGCGGGCTGTTGCGATTTGGTAGCGACGATGCGTTTCCGTCGTGCACAACATCACATTCATTTTGTACGGTCGTCTACACTGAGCGTTTTTTGAATTGGCAGTTTTCTAAAAATGTATATACGTATAATATATTAAAAAAATATTTTCCATTAACCCATAAACATGCATTTAACTGAAAAATTAATATCTGAGGTCCAAAACTTCTAACTCAACTTCTAATCAGACCTCATTTTGCCCTTAAAAATAAGCTCTACGAAAAAAATAATCTTGTACCATGGAATCAACCAAATTTGATTATTTTTATTTTTAAATAAATAGAGGGAAATTATCCTCAGCCCGCTACAAGGGCGTCCGCAGGTGGGGAGGCAAGTAGAAGCGGTTGCTCCCCCCCTTGACTTTTTCTGGGTTGATTATCATATATTATTATTTATGATTTTAATGTTCCAAAAAAACTAAAAAATGCCCCAACTATTCTAAATAGTAAACTAAGTTATTTTTATTTTTAATATTAAAGAAATAAATTCTAATGTACATTTTAAACTTTTAAATGATTGAATAAAAGTTTTACAGTCAGAACTTATCATTTCGACTTCTTATTTAATCTGAAAATTAACTATTTTTTTTTTCTGTACCTATAGGTTTAGACTTTAAATGATACATTTATTATAAAAACATGTACAAATTTAAAAATAAAATTTAAAATTTAAATTTAGAAAAAACTTTAAAATGCTCTAAAAATCTTTAAATGCAAAGAATGACCTAAAAATTTGAAGTCGTCAAAAAAATTAATGTAGGTATGTTATAAAACGAGTATCGCGTAGATTTGGAAAGCAATTCAAAGTGCATTATAATGCCTACCTTAATCATTACCGTTGTAGTATAAAATATCACTATATAAACTTTTTTTAAATTAAAAATAAAAAGATTTTTTTTTCACAGTGTGATTTTTATTTCACTCGATTCAGAGTCAGAACTAAGAACGTTGCTTTTGTAGATTGTGAGATGAAGTGGTGGGACCAAGTGAAAAACTGCAATGTCAACCAAGTTTTTACTTTTTAAATAAAAAAATTAAGTATTCATAGATGGCATACCTACAATAGTACAACTTTTCAAGTTTGTGGTATCAATGACTGAATAAGCTAGAAATATTTAATTTTATAAATTACCTAAAATTATAAAATCAACGGTAACATTTTAATTATTAAAAAATAATGTATTTGATAATTCAAAATGACATAACAATTAATTTAAATTAATGCTGTAAGATTAAGTTTTAACTAACTATGTACGTATAATCCATAAATATTTTTACATTCCCTAAGGACAATTGTCCGTACGAAAGAAAACATGTCACAGAAATACTTTATAACTAATAGGATAGTGAGACAAAAAATATAAAAAAGAAAATATTTTGCCCTCCCCTTGACAAATTCTTGCGGACGCCCTTGAGCCCGCATTGAACTCCGTTTTTCAATATTATTATCTTTAACTTCATAGTTTGTTTTTAATGATAATTTAATAACAAAGATAGTTTTTAGAAATTATCTTAAACCATTATTAGAAATAAAATAAAAATTTGAATTTAATGTGGGCAGTAGAAAGTCTTCATTTTTTAAATTAAAAATAACCGTTAAAATACAATTTTCAAATTGTGTAGAATTGTGGACATTTTGGAAAATTATCACCAAAAACAACAACTGCAGGCATCATATTGCAGCTACGATCTGTTGCGTGTTTCTTAATGACAAGTTAATAATTTAAATTATTTCAGTGGTGTTAAAATGTTTTCATGAATGCCAATGATTCCTAGAACTGCACAGCTCATAAGCTCAATATATATAATATATATATATTTATATTGTAATATTTGGAGTCTATATTTGCTATAAATTGTGCTAATCAATATTTTAACATTTTTTTTTTAACTGGTACATATTATACTTTATGCATATGATTAAAACGCATAAATGAACTATTTTCGTTTACCAATAACATGGTCGTAACAGCTAGTATACGAATTGTGGAAAAAAAATAAATGTTTTTTTCTTTTAAAAAAATTAATATTTAACGTCAGTCACTGTTGACACTTTACAGCAGGGTCTATTCGACCGGTGATTATTATCTGATACGCATTCGACACACCCCAAGGGGGTAGCTTTGTATATATTCACCGTGCGGTTAGATCGGTTTGTGCCACTAACAGAGCTTAGCAGTGCAAACACCATCAAAGTTTTTCGATTCACAGTGAAACGCGTACATTGTGTAGCAGTACGATGCCGACGGAGTAAGATTTATCGCATAAAAATAATATCGTACGATTCGTCGTCGGCAAAACCCATTTCTGGACATCATTTGTAACGCGGAGGAATGTCGCAACAAAAACACCCGTTAACGAATCATTACCTCCGCAAACGGCTCTACAAGTTATTTGATAAATTACTGTCCTGCAGCAGTCCCTCGGACGTATATCCAATATCGCCCTCCATTTGTAGGACTCTCGTCACTCGTTATGAGTACTATAATACGCTATATACACACCCCACCGATTAATTTTTTTCCTTCCAAATTTCTCAAAAACCTACTCGTCCCCATGATTACCGAAAATTTCCAATAAAACGACTGCAACTATAAACGTGGACACACACTCGACACACACACACTTGCGCGCGTGCACAAACGTTCGTGAACCAATATAATATTATATTATTGTTCCTAAACGGCGACCATCACGTAAACCCAATAACGGTGCGCACAAAAATATCCTCTCGAACTAATGGCCCCCATCATACCCTTCCGCCCGGCCCCGGAGACATTCCGCGGTCATTATCCTCCTCATATTGCTTTTGTTTTTCCCCCGGAAATCTTTATTGCACCGTTGTTATAATATACGGGATTGATATAGGTTTCTTCTCGGATTCCTCGGCCGCGATATTTTCCGGCGGCAATTATATACGTGATGCGCACACCCGGTCGCCACGACATCTCGTCGTCAACGCAATCCATATAGGTACGTAAATGAAAAAACAACAATAGCGTTATTATAATAAATTGGACTCGGTCGCAGCACCCAGCATTTACCTAGTATATATACTTCACAGCGGTGCGGTGCGAGACGAGAAGTTTTCGAGTACCAAATTATCAACGACGGTCGTCAAAGATATAATATCTAATATAATATTATATTGCTACACCGGTAATTCGTTTATACGCGGGCCGCCGCTCGTGTGTGCACACTCAGAACACAAGTTTGAAAACGCACGACAAACTTATCGGCCCCAGCCCCCCATCGTGTTATTTGCGGTGTCAATACTAAGAAACGAAATGTTTCTCGTGGTCTTGGACCGAATGACGTGGTTACTCTTATACGCGCACGATGATATTCGAAAAACTCTTGGTCCTTGGAGTACCTACCTATATTATACCTATTTCAAGAGACAAATAATATAATTTTTTTTCGTTTATATACCTATATAGTTGTTATTATTTTTGTAATGGTTGTTTTCAGCGATGTCAGTGGAATTAAATTAACAACAATTATTATCATTGCACTACTATTATAAGTGATTGTAAAATAAAATGATATGCAATACTTAATAAAGTATGTGGGGTAAGTGTGACGCAAAAATGTAAAATGCATCACTAAATTCCATATATTTTTTAGTTATACAGATAATTGCTGCAGGCTCATATAGCTTTGAATTATGTAATGTGGCCAGGGAATGGCCAGTTATATATAAGATTTCCAAGAGGAGAGTCGTGGAACTCTGTAGATATAATTACCGTACAGCCAGGGGCAGATAGTCTATAAGGATCTTAAATATTATATTTTAAATAACAATTATACAATTGTAGTTATCACTATAGGTCTTACTTCCTACTTACCAAAAATAATGCTTCATAGTAGGTAAATTGAATCATAGTACAGAGTTCAATTATATGAAAGGTGTAGCCTTATAATGCTTCCACTTAACTACTGTTCTTACTTTCGGTATATTAGAGATAAATTGTGTGAGAATATAATATTATTATTATCTTGGTCTTCTGTTAACTATAATAATAATGATAATAATTGTTGTACATTTCTTTAGTGTTTGTTCAATCAAAATATCTTAATATGTTAAAAATTTTAAATATTCATAAATATGGTACAATCAACATTGCTCATCATATCTTTTATTAAGTATTCATTACTCGAAAATTACACATTGGTAATCAATGGTAAAATACATTAAAACATTTAAAATGAACTTAAAAATCATAAAGTACCCATAATTTATAATATTCTAATATCTTGTATTTAACACGTAATTGTATTCAAAATAAAACTAAACAAAAATTAGTATTTTTATTAAAATAAAAATCACTTGATAATAATAAAAAAAATAGCAATAATGACTTTCAATATTTTAGTACCAATAAGGTATAATGCATTTTGTGTGATGACATGCCATTATTCATTTACCACACCTCACACTTCACACCTAAATACCTAACCTTATTTTAATTTATATTTAATTTTAATTTTAATCGAATTTAATATTATTATTATGATTTGGTGTTTAATTTTACGCGTATATGGTTGGTTTAAAATAGTGCTCTTCGTGGTAATGAAATATTACCTTCTAAAATATAATTTCTTCCAACTGAGGACGTTCCGGGTCAATTTTTGGCGGAGTGGGGCCAATTTAATCCCGGAATAATGTTCTTATTAGGGACGGAAACTCATAAATGGCAATGTTTTATGAGGGCTATTGACTTGAGGGGAGTGAAGAAGTGTGTGCACAGCCTAGTTTATTCTTTATTACTTTTTAGAAGCATGACAATAACTTTATTATTATATACCCATAAGTAGATTTAAAAAGTATTATGGAAGTTATACTTGGTAAAATATATAAACAATGTATTATACGCACATAGTTTAATATTTTATATATTATTATAATATTAAAATTTTAAATAATATTATATAAATACCAGTTTTATGAAACTAATATACATATTATTAACATAATATGTACCTACATAATATTATAAAGGTACAACTGTGTGTGAGCGTTTTTCAAATCGTTGTTAATTATTATTGATAGATTTTACTTTCTTAATTATACATTTTTTAAAATGAAATAATATTTAATTTGTAAGTAGTAGATACGTTTTGTTTAACTTAAATGTGAATATTACGTCTAAATTGATCAACACGCCATGACTAGGTAATGAGTAAGTATTAATTAAAATATGTTTTCTTTACTTGTTGAATCGTTAGCAACTATTTTGCATTTCTTCAGACTTATATATGTTACTTAATAAACAAACTGCATTATATATTATCAAACTTTGAACGGCTTCTATATAACATTTCATAAAAACACAAAAAGTTTCACGATAAGTTTAATATAATATACCTAACAACTAACAAGTAACTACTATAATATAGGTTACAATTACAAATAATGAATATTATTTTATTCAAAACATAGAAATAATAGATTAAAATATTGTGTCGTATTTACACATTATTTTTGTTCAAAATCGTCAACATTTATTTAGTATTGATTTAGTATGTTCATGTACTAGATAGTTTGATTATGATAATAAAATACCCAGTCAAATGCCACTAGTGGGTGGCTTCTTACTCACGTACTCATGTATTATTGTAACTCTTATCAAATATGCTAATTGTGCATAATTTGTACAGATTGTATATTATTATTGTGTAAAATAAAAATAAAAAAAATTATAATAAAATTAATAAATGTTAAAAATAATATTTTCTTTAACACATTATTTCCGATGTCAAACTTGTTCATTTATTCTAACGGTCAAGTTAACATCATTTTCTAGACCAGAAATAATAACTACTTCGGGTCCGCAATACGCGTATTAGGTATATTAAAATTCAGATTAAATCCAAGATGTAATGGCTTTTTAACAAATATTGATGAAATAATCTGTAAAGAGCATCGCCACGCGTAATCTGCAAAGGCTTAAATTAACTGTAAATACCTGTTACCGCCATTATTTTTTAATCCCTAACAGAAGTTTAAAAGTACTAGTAATGTACGTACTTTTCCAACTGCTTCGCGGTTTAACAAGCGCATATTGAAAATTAACTATCTGACGTGACTGAATAAAATCCAATCGGGACATAATCCTATTGCTTGTTGGTCGACTGCTCAATAGTTTCATCAGTTTTGTTGGTTTCCACACACACACACCAGTTTTAACCCAAAACGATAAGAAAGCGCAAAGTTTCACGACAGTATTTGATGTAAATTGTCGATAAATAATCAAACTATAATATTGATAATACAGCTGTCGACACATAAAAATCCCTTATGAGCTAATTAAATATATACGAACGAAAAATCGGTTTTATTTTTTATGTGTTACAAGTCGTAATCGAGAAATAAGCATATAAAATAAAAATATATATTTATGACTCTAATAGGGAAGTGCACACTAATATAATAGGTATAACAGAACAAAATATTTAAATATGATATGATGACTAATTTCTATTTCTATTTCCATTTTTTGTTTCCAAAATTAGAAAATATGTATTTGATATATTATAATATTATTAATTATTATATACAGGAAAATTATTAGATGCCCATTAAATTTAAATTTAAATGCCAATATGAAAAATATATTTCCGTTTCTCCCAATGAACGTTCAAAGGTGATCTGTGCCCTGTGGCATTGTGTAACAATTTAATTTTTAACCATCGGTATAGGTATTATTATAGCTCATAAAATAATATCATCATCGACAGTTATACTTTTCACTAAATTCAAAATTTATTTCGATGACTACAAAACAATTTTGAAAACGAGTTTTCAAATTTTGATTTGCCCACAGTAAGAATATAAAATACTAATAAAGCCGTCCGACGTCTTATTTTATTACTTCTTCAATTCTAAAAAAACAGTTTAAAAATAAATAAATCAGTAAACATAACACATTTTTAAAATGTTTCAATTTCTTTATATTATATTATGTTTGTTGTTTAGCAACAAAAAAAAACTTACCATTGCTGTAAGACAAATATATTACATTCCGCAGTCCGCCGTGAATCTAAGACTGTACGACTAAATACATCCGTTATACAATAGCTGAAACAATGTGAGGTTAAAATGGTTAAATCCATCCGTGCACTACTAAGTCTTTAAGCACGTCCAATGAGGCTACACGAGTTCTGGAAAGGACAAACGACGAGAAGCCACGGAATTTAGATTACTACACGACGAGAGATATTCAATGTCCTTTGTGGACGGGTCTTCCACGGCAGTCCCCTCTAGTATAAATATATTGAAAATAAAACATTCCTCATCGTTGAAAAGAAATCGTTTTAGGGCCGCCTGAAATAGCGCTTTCAAATCGTTAACACTATATAAATACATACTAATGGATAATGATTAGGGCTTGAAGTTGTATTAGCTCTTACAACTTTCGAGCCCTAATAATAATGTTCTGACTGTGAACCGTGTCTCAATATTATTTGTTCGTGTCTGGCGGTATCATAATTTTAGGAGAACCGAATGCGCGTGTACACAATGCAATTATTATCAAGACGTACCTATATTATGTGTCGTATTATATTTTACAATACTATATTATGTAACTATTATATATTATCCGTATTGGGCGCGTAGAACGGAACGCGTATGCCGAGGACGAATAATATGAGTGGCGCATGTTGTTCGGGGAAGGTTCCCTCCAATATAAGTTGTTTACAACATAATATTGTTAAAGAATATATCATATACACAAGTACGAGAGTACGTCGTCGAACACTGTGCGGAACTTCAGATCGAGCAGGCGATGTTCGGTATGAGTAGGTACGGTGGGTGATGGTTTACACGCGTTACATCGATGTGTGTGCGTAATAATATTACTTAACACGCGGTAGACACACGGAGACTCGGGACAAGACGCGGCGGGGATGTTAGAGTTTGGGGGAGGAGAGTGGGGCCTTGAAAAACAACAGTCGTGTTATCAAAACGTTATCTGTTTATATCCGGTCGCGCGTTACGTTTTTCCGGGGAAAATCTGGTGCCAATTAACGTAACGCCAGTAGACGGCGGAAGGAGCTCGATGGTGATGGTGGTACTGCGCGCATGAAGGTGATGGTTGGGGGTGGATATGGTGATGTATATATGTGTGGGGGTAGGGGGTGAACGCCTCGCGGCATGGTGGCCCGTGGGGTCGGCGACTTGCAGGGGTTGTATATAGGAAGGCGCGCACGAAGAACGGAAAAGATTTATGCTCGTGAAGTACATTATCTTGTAGTCTCAGACGGCTAATTAGGGAAAAAGCGTGTGCAAGATCCGGCCCGTGTAGCTCGGGGGCCCGACGCGACGCGCGGTGTCGAACGGATGACGGTGGGGTGTATGGGTGAGTGGGTGGAGGTTTTTCTGTGAGGGGTACTGGTATATACTGACGAGATAATATTATAAAGACTTATTATAACGACATGGTTTTTTTTTGATATTTTTTTCGTGACCGATTATACCGCGGTTATCGCCGTCGTTTTGCCATCGGCAAATGAGAATACGGGACAGTTTTGTCTATAACAGCAGCTCGTTTTCGCTCAGTGTTTTTTTGAACTTACGATATTATTATAATAACATATAACTACCATCTGTCTGTGTATTTATCACGAGATAAGGCATTGCCACATTGTACATTGCAATATTCATAATTTTCTTAAATATTGACATTCCATTAATGTACCATACCGAAATAAATAATTAGAACGACGTGCGTCCATTACGCAGATACCGTGTAAACAAAATATGTATGTTGAGTTAAACTGTTTAATATTATGAAAAAGCCAAATGTTTCTATAAGAGATTCCATAATCGTTTATCATCTCGTCTAAATCCACTAATTCAAAACGTATCCTCCACATCAATTACTGGTAATTCTCGTAGACGTCTGAAGCGTAAATGGAGTCGTAATCTCCAACAATATTATTATTATTAATAAACATACGTCATACCTAATATAAAGTATCATCAATGGCTGAATACTTTCCATTCACTTATCGCATAATATTTATTTTATTTTATTTTTTTAATATACATGCCATAATATTGGTCAAGTAATGTATACGATACTTATGATAATTATAACTGCATTAGTAAACAATATTATTTTTAAGATAATGATTACATTACAGAATTAAATGTAATATTAAACATGGAAAACATAGAAAGATGAAACACAACAAATTTAAATATAGGCTGCAACCGGTTAACTGACGATGATATATAAATGATTATTATTAATGGAAAAAGTCTACTTAAGTTTAAGTGTGTCGCCATTAATTTAGATTTAAGTTAGGATGTTGTTGTGAAAAAATAGTTGAAAGCTACTGATTTTCTGACTTACTATATTTAAATTCACATTTCAACATTTGTTTACTCTTTAGTCAGAACGATAAAAACACTGTTATGATATCAACAAAGCTCCTTACAAGATTCTGTTCGATCATTGTGATAAAAATATAGAATACTCAATAATAACTGATTATATAATTTCTACAATCATATAATTTTATGCCCTACAATACGTCTGCCAATAAAAATACATTACCTGTACATTTTCCTGTTTTGACACAGACAAAAATCAAGACTTAGAAACCACTATGAAGGTGTTTCGATTATAGTATTCTCCTAAATAAACTAATAGTATTACTAGTTTGAATTTAATTTTATTTGTAATGACTGATTAAATGGACTGGTATTGTTGTCTATTCACAGAAAATTACAAATTGAGGTTGTCAATATAATTAATAAACATTTTAATAAAAACGGGAAATTATAATTTTTATTATAAATTAAAAAAAGGTGGGTAAGCGGATGTCGCTCTGCTGTACAGTATGTTACAAGTGGGTCACTGTAATGAATGGTGTTAAATTTGAATTCAATGATATAATATAATAATTTTTCTTTTGTTTTTCACGTTGCTTTTGAAAACTACTGGGAAATTTTTACTTTTGACCCCCCAAAGTACCAACTAGATTCACTTTCCTATCAGAAAAGTTACTGTTGAAGAAAATCCAAGCACTTTTACTGTCCTAAAAAGTGATGACAGACACAAAAAAAAAAAAAAAAAACCACGCATCATTTTAAAATCAATACATTCATCGTTCCACTCAGAATCTATAATATAAAATTTAAATGTTGAGTATTTTTTTAATCTAATTTCCACATAAGTTTCGTGTTCTTTAGTTTTTACGCATTATTCAATATAATATCTCCCTTTGACAAATTCCTAAATATGCCATACCGTCTAAATCATAAAAATTAAAAATAAAACAACAAAATATAAACATAATATAACCTAACACAATTATTATTATACTAAAAATGAATACGATTATTGTAAATTATTATATACGTAGTTAGTATTTATACTATATATTTCTAGAATAATTATCAGTTAGTTGAGTATATCTGTGCCGTTACAATTGTATCACTTTAGCGTGACTATTGAGAGAGAACAAACGCTTATAGGGATGGTGAAGCTTTGATAATATTAATATTTAATGTACAAGAATTATAATATCAAAAGGCCACTAAAACTTACCACATAGATAAGTTATATTTAATTAATTAAACTTTCCGGTCTAATAAGTTGTTCTAATTTACTTTGTAAGATTGTTTCCGGTGGAGTCTAAGATTCTGTTGCAAATACTATTTGCGTTATATCAGGAAACACTGAGGAAATGTCGGAAGTCCGTATTACGCAGTGTTTTTATTATGGTTATTATTACACTTGCAGTGTACTACGTATACGTTAATGTGAAAACAATGGCTGTGTGTTCAATATAAATAAGACAATTCAACAAGTTGGGAGTTTTTATTACTTATTATTTGACGGTGTCGTAACGATTATTGTCCGAGCTTTGTGGGACAAATGACGAGAAGAGAATAGGGAACCAAAAAAAAAAAAAAACGAGGAAAAGGAAATTAGGCGTTCCGTGGTTGAAATTGAATGGTGTGCAAGGAATAAAAAGAGACCGAAATAATAATAATAATAACCCTCGGCATACGACTGTCTCGAACCCGGTAGAATTAAGTATAAGATTTTTGGTTCCTTGTTTTTATGCAAATATTTGTGAGATTCTGGAGGGACCCAGTTTGAGGAGGGACAAAAGGACTATGAGCAAAGACAATGGCGATAATTGAGAAAACCTACAGGGGCGAAAACTTGTCAGTTTTTCGGAACAATTATTATGGGGTGAAAATATTCATATATATATATACACGTGTATATAATCTTAGCAGGTCATCTGCACTGCTCTCCCTTTATACAAACGTAAAAAATCTGTCAGGAAAAATGTATCTCATTTGACATTGAAACAATAGTCGACTTATTTTGAATAATAATTTTAGTTGAACTGTAGTTAAGCAAATAGTTAAAGCGCACATTTATATGTAGAAGATACTAACTAAAATATAGTACCTATATATATTACCTGCCTATAGATTATGTCACTATTGCTACTAAATTTATTGGTAATTATTACATACTAATGTTTAAATAATAATAATTAACTAATATTATAATTATAATGATTTTAAACGTTCTAAACATGTTTTACGCATTGATATAACTATTTAGTTGAACAAATAAAACAATATTGTGTTTGTAGATCAGTTTAAAATTATGAAGCTGCGTTGTTCAAAAATGATCAAGTGTCGTTTTAAAATTTGAATTTTGATGAAAAAATTTTTCTACGAATTTAGTTAGATATTAAAAACACAAGGTGTTAATGTTTTTTCTTTTTTTTTGTTACAGGTCCGAAAATTATTTATTATGAATATAATTACTTAAATAAATGTACAAAAACGGCAGAACATCATAAAAGCATCAAATGACAATTATTTCTATGTTTAAGCATATGGTGATGTATATTATATTTTATGATAATTATTAATATATTTAAAAACTTCGGAAAAAAATTGTGTATGTACCTTACAACTTAAGAAATAGACTCGTTGTTATTTTGTGTCTGTCTAGACAAACGGACGTAAAAAAAAAAATAATAAATCATTCAATCAATAAAAATATATATAATTAAACAATTAAAATACAATATCAAAAAAAATAATATATTTACTATAACATACCTATTAGATCAGCATTAAAATATTTAAAGAAAAATTTAAAAATGTCAAAAATTCAAAATTAATTGAAATAAAATAAAATATTTTGGGTGATTCTACTTAAAAATTATGTTTTAGTTCTGTTTTATATATTATAAATTATAAAATCAATGGTAATGTTCGTAATACAACTAAAGTACCGTATCGTACTTTGTAGTTTATAATAATTGAACATTAGGTACGTACTTCCGAATTTTATAATCGTTACGTGGAATCAGCCAAACTATTTGACTTAATTAATATGTATTATAACATTTTGATTAAATTTATATAGTATAAAATATATAAATAATATGAATAAGTATAACTGTATCTGATATTGCAGCTTAATTTTTGGCGTGTTCTAATAAATAATTGTTTTTGATATTGTATTTTGATTATTAATTTTTACTACTTATATTTTTTTTACGCCTAATCGTCACCACGTCAAAACGGCCACGACGCTACGTACATTTTGTCCTTATTCAGTTTTGTATAGGTCACTGGTTTAGATTATCCCGATGGATAGAAATAACCTTGTATAATATATATATTATATGCATTTAATGTTCTATATTTAAAGCCAAAATTTAAAATTATATATTAATGCGAACTAAATTAAATTCCCGTATTAACGTTTTTAAAAGTGAAAATATACAATTATGTAGTGCTATGAGAATATTATTTAATTTTTCTTTCTGTTGTAACCATAATATTGTGATGGTTGTAAAAAAGTATGAATGCCATCTGATTGACATTACAATATTATACTACAGCAGTTTAAAATATCGGTAAGAGAAATTAAGATTAAAATGGGTTTTACCCCTTTAAAACTGTGTCTTTGGACAAATGGTTCGGATAAAAGGATTGCTCTTTGATGGGTCATTCTGATCGGGGAGGGTGTGTGCAAAATTAAGTGGACAAACGTTTCTTCTCGGTAGCTTTGTCGTTGTAAAAGTAAACTTTTGTCAATCGGCCTTAAGACTAATCAAAAGGAGGGGCTAAAAAGCAGGAAAATTAGATTAGCCTTTTCTCTCTCCTGCGAAGCTGACCCCTCCATGGTTTTTAATTAAGTTCAATTCTCTATATAGCGGTCAGCCGCCTTTTTGCACATTGCGTGCCGACGGAATACGATTAAATCCCGTCTTATGCACTCGCCCTCACCTCCGCACCACCACGCCCCCACCGTACAATAATTATGAGAGTCCATACCGTAGTATATATAGACGGCGAAGCTCGAGCAGCGGTTAGTTTTTTATTGCCTGCGCGTCTGGAAAGTTTTCTGCCCGTCGGTGCAGAGGCCTTAAGATGCACTTGTGCAGCATGCGCGTTTCCCCTCGCCGAAGATTGGCTTATTGTCCGAAATTCAATTAAAAACAAATCCGATCTGAATGTCAAGTATTGTTTATGCACGCGCGGTTGTATATATTATATATATATATATATATATACATATACAAATACCTACGTCATATTATATCATTATATGCGTTTAATTATCATTGTACTCATTTATACATACCTACCTATATAATATTTATTTTATTTTACTCTCGCACACTTGAATTCAAATCTGAAAAAAAAAATGTCAACCATCGTCGGACGTTCAGTGAGAGAGCATAATATAACGAGTACACATATAATATTATATTATAAGGCAGATTGGAGAAATACTTGTTTTTCGATTAAGGGGATTTTTTTTCGAAAAATGGGTGGTAATATAAATATACTAAATAGTTAATATTCAAAATGTCATTATAAGTAAAAACATGTAAGGTACCTACCATTTATAATAAAATTCATTACATTCAATAAACGACCGAATGGAATACCCGCTACTTATACAGTTCGCAGACTAATTGTTTAAATTAAACTGCAACTTATATTAATTATGAATATAGGTGAGTGGTTTATCGATATAGTATAAAGTTGTTGGTATGTGTAACAATAATGGTCCACAATGAGCAATTTCATAAAAATGTATAGTAAAAAAAAGATAATATTGTCTAAACACCTACCTATTATATTATATTGTATATTTTTTTTTCATTTTCTGGCCATAAAAATATTTATATTTAAAAATATAAAACAATAATATCACACAAATCTATCATATCACGTGCATGGATCGAACATTATACGTTACATTATTTTATGATGGTTACACTTGAGATTGGATACGCTTTGGTCGGAGCAATATGTTAAAGTGGTGCTCGTGACGGTGGGCGGCGCAGATATGGCAAATGTAATCATCGCCGAGACGCTGACATTGATGGAATATAAGACACACATAACGCAGAGACTTAAAACAACCTTAATTATTTAATACGCGTATTATGTTTACGGTCTTTAGCTTGCAGGGGAGTGTGCGATTTTAACGACGCTGACGCACGTGGCACGTACCACGCGCGCTTGTTTGTGCCTCTCTTTCGGAATTTGCCTACTTACTGTGCACAGATGATATTATGTCAGCGCTTGTCAAACAATATTATGTTGTCGCGTCCGAAACGTGAACGACCAGTGTCCGCCAAATTCATTGTAAAAAAATACAAAACACTGCATTTTCATAAATGCTTATAAAATGGTTTCTATTAGTTAGACGATAATATTAAATAATATATAATATATATACCTACTTACTTACTATAGTTTCAATACAGAACGTATACAAATATTGAAATATATACCTAATGGCTAATTAATTTCACAAATTTACTATAGAAATCATAAATGACAAAAATATATATTCGAATGGAAAAGTGTTTGAGTAATGTTTTTTGTAATAAGAATTTTAATGGCGAATTATTCTTTATAATATTACCAGCTTAAAAACCGAGTTATTTTGATTATTTGAATCTCGTGTGTGATTTAGAAAATTCTAACTACCTCACTATAAGCATTAAATTAAAAACTAAAACTAAAAAAAAAACTGTCTTTAATATTAGCACCGATGTGACGTAAAAACGGGGGTTTTTCCCCGTACAAAAATCTATTACAACATTCGATTTTTATTTCCAGTCCATGTATTTTTTCGAAATAGTTCAACTTTTTGATATCCACAGGGACACGTAGGTATAGGGGAAAAATCAGAATTTTGTACACCGTATGTTGATAGTGGTATTACACGAACGCGAGGCAGCTTTTTACTCGAGGGTTGTTGTTTGAACATAACATCCTCGCAACTGTCTGAAAGGGTTTACCAGTCCCCTCAGATTTTTATACGTTTGGGGGTTCTCGAAAGTCAGAACATAACAACGTAAAATATAGGTAGCAGTTTTTTTTCCTCTACGCGTGTTCAATAGTCACCTGCTATGTAATTTTTCTAGTGTACAAGTGAAACGTACAGATTTTTTATTTGTCTATATAGATATATTAAGATATTGACAAAACACATCAATTGAAAAATCTATAAAACCATTTTTTAATTGATAATTGATACATAAGATTAGGTATACTGTGTGTCGTATAGTGGTTGACTTCTAGGATTCTGTAATAAATTCAGACCCGTGTTCGCATAATGTAATACTGACGAATAATCTGATTTTTTTATATTATGACTCGCCTAACCCTTCATTGTATTAATTGATGGATTAATCACAACATCTTGCATTATAATAATAATATCATGTACTTAAACATGACTATCCAGATACGCATTGCACGAGGATATTGTTAAAATTATTCATTGTCTCGAATTATATTATAGTTGTGTATATACGTATAATAATGTAGTGTCGTGGGTAGAACACAATAAGCTGATATCCAACCAACTGTAAAACTTTGTTAATGATGCGAAAGGGGTTGAAAGACAAGATTATGACATTGGAACACATGGGCTATAATTTTGATGTATGCGAATATCGTATATAACTATATTAGTATATACGTAGTAAATAATCAAAATGTAAGAACAAAGTCAATTACAAAAATTATATTTTCCAAGGAACACCGTTAAACCTTTATCGAAGTATACATTTGTTTTTTTTTTTAGAGTGCGTAGAAAAATATAATCGTTAGTTAAATACCATATCGAATTAGGTAATCAGATGAACCGATGTCGTTGTGTGACATAATATTTATGTGTCACGTAAGAAATGTTTAACTATATCTTATGCGACATAAAAATTGACTATGCATACGGATAATATTAATGAATGAAGGAATAGTGAGCTAATAGAGGTCTCTCAAGCATGATTTATTGGCCCACGACAATTAATCCATTCAATTTTTCCGTAATTATTTAGAGCTATATATTTTTTTCAATATAATGTTGCGCCGCAGCCGTTCTCACTGCGTCTGAAATAAACGCGGGTCGTGCGTGGAATTAGCACACATACACCTACTCGACATTTTAGAGCTACGGGCTTACTCGCGAATTCTGAAACAGGACTAGCAAATTCTCCTGAATAACGCGCTATTGCGGTTTGATACTGGCTTAAAAATGTCACAGAACAACTTGGGTGACCTACGTAAAGTCGGGGCACACTCAACAATATTTTGTATGAAGCTTATAAACGGCTATAACTAAGAAATTCTGAAAGCGAATACGCAAAATTTCAGTGAAGATTTCGATTCGATATGCCAGAGCGGGCTGATTCGAGACTACGCGTACGTGGACGCGTGTGCGTATTTCAATATTATATTATTATTGTATGGTCGTGATAACGTGACGCCGCCGCTAACCGGATTGATAACGATCGCGTTTGGTCGTCTTTTATGCACTGGCACGAGTCACCGTGCGCACATACATAGCATCAGCGGCGGGTCGCATTAGTGTCCGCCGCCGGCCCGCGCTACCCTTTCTAAACACCCACCGCCGATGCCACCCACCTTCGTGGAAGGGTATCCGAAAGATGGTCATTTATCGTCTGCTCGGGACTTCGGGTCAATTAGTCAACGCGTGCTTTATCTTGTCGGCGTGTCCACCCCTATGTATAATATTATATAATATAATACGAGCGCACCACACTCGTTCGGCTGCGGAGCACTATGTGTGTTTAAATGTACACTAAAATTAATCCCTCTCGAGGCTCTGCTAGTATGGCATCCAGAGAGACGAACGAATACGACAAAACGCCGTGGCGATTATATTACTCGCCGGCAGGGAAAAAAGATCGCGCCGAAGACCCATGCCGTGGAGGGGGATGTTATTTTTATTTTATTTTTTTAAAAAGCTCTGGTGACACACGTGGCGATTAAAACGTTTTCAAAACGCGTTTTGCACGTCTGCCGCCGTCCCTCCCCTCCACTCGCCAGTCAGTGAGTGTGAAAGTTTAAGTCACGATCTGCAGCAGTGGACCCGGGGCCACAGCAGCAGCAGCAGCAGATGTCGTCGTAGCCGCCTCCGTCCTCGTCTCCTCGTAAATCACAAACTAATAATACGACTACGCCGCCTCCGCCGTTTTGAGAGCCGAAAACCGTGTGTGGCCGCGACGTTCACCCTCTACCCACCGCCCATCCCACCCCATACATACGTTGACGGTTTTTTAACGACGTTTGACACGTCACGCCGGACAAACGTATACGTTTCGTGCGCCACCCTCTTCGTCGAAGTCGACGACAACCGTACGGGCCGTAGTGCGTGCTTCGGACCCTGTCCCTGCGACCGGCTACAGGTGTGCCATGGCAAGAAAATTTCTCCGCGTCCCTCGCACCCTTCGTCATTCGCGCGACACCACCGATCGCAACCCCGTGAACCACCCCTACACCCCCGTCGTGGCAGTGGGTTCCGATATAGTACGCGTATTATACAACGTTAATGTTTCGCAAAGTTCCCCGCGAGGGATACTTTCCCCGGGGGTATATCCGCCGCCGAAACAGTCTTCCGTACATATATTATTATACGTATAACTCGTATGCAGCACAAGCGCGTGCTCTCGTGTGTGTGTGTGTATACACGTAGAATATTATTACGTGTTTTGTACCATTGAATATATCGACAATTTTACCGCAGTAAAGGCGTCGCCCGAAATTTTCTTCATATACATTATTATTATTTTTGCCATCTATCGCGACGTACCGAAAACACGCAAATCGTTGTTACCATTATTATTATTATTATTATTATTATTTTATTACTATTGTTGTTAGCAGAATGCGATGTGTTTGCGTATTGTGTATTGACCGGTTAAAACAATATAATGATATAATACCGTGTTTTGAACGTATTATTTAAGTTCATTACCCGCACGCTTATATTTTCACAACCCGTTATCCGATAAACGAAATTGAATTATGTGACTGTAGAATATTGCCATGTTCACTAAAATACGAAAAAATTAATGTAATAGATATCGTGCTTTTTGTTCAGTATCCGATGCTGTTTACCATAAGAAGTTTATTTTATTACTTATATTTTTTTTTACAACCATTTATACTTATGTACTTGGTTGGTCTTGTTGAATAAAATAAATAAAAACTAGTCTTTTTCACTGCGTTTTGATTGAATATCTTCAATCCAATAGTAAATTATTCTTCACGTAAATAATTATTATCTGTAAAAATAAAAATGAAAATAAATATAGCTTACTCTTATTGTTCTAATAACTTTTTTCAATAAAACAATAATATTTTATTATAGATTGTAATAATTTGATGTTTTCATTTTTATTTAGTTTTTAGTCTATATTTTAAAGCTATTTAATTTGTTCTAATTTGATTTATTCTTGTTCCAACTATATTTGTGTAAACATTATTTGTATCAATCGCCGCTATTTGGTTGACCTAACAATAATAATGACTCGATATTTTTTTCATATGTGGTAAATGTTATTATTTATTACCAGTGTAATGTCCATTTGAAGATTATATTTTTCACTTGTAATCGTTTTTTAAATTGGATGAATACAATTTTAGAAATTACATTTACTAGAGACTGCATCAACAATGTGTTTAATCCACGCGAGGTTCGGAATTTTAATATTACAATATAGTCGACTTATCCGAGTGTGAAACTATTTATCGCTTTTGCTCATGGGCTAATCAGTTGAGAGCGTCTACGAATGGAATGTTATCCAAATACATATTATTATTATTATTATTATTATCGAACGATCTCTTCGAATGCAAACGAAAGCTAATACGTTGCATCATATATTATTATGATATATCTAAAATGTAAGACGCATTTATAACGTCGAAACATATAATCGTCGTCGTCGTTCTCGGTAGTATTACGCACGGCGCTTGGATAGAGACGAAACTAGGTCGAGGCGGGTAATAAAAACCTTATAGTGATGCGGAGAAACCGCTGCGGTATTGTG
The DNA here is from genome assembly GCF_019925205.1 of Metopolophium dirhodum. Taxonomy (NCBI): domain Eukaryota; kingdom Metazoa; phylum Arthropoda; class Insecta; order Hemiptera; family Aphididae; genus Metopolophium; species Metopolophium dirhodum. The sequence continues at coordinate 13,337,569 of NC_083568.1, forward strand.
GACGCGACACTATTATATATTGTAATTATTTAGGTAAAAACAACACGAATTATTACTATCGTTTTTTCTTCTCTCTCTCTGCCAAATCTTTTAAGTTACGATAATACCCGCCTGTAGGTATCAAATACGCGTATCGCGTGTACCGACGTACCTACCTATATTATATGAAGAAAAAAAACCTAGAGATCGCGTTGTACACAGTTTGTACGGGTCAGGTGTGTGCGGCGCATATATATGAGACGGTCTCTTTTGTGGGCGCGCGGCGGCGGTGACGAATAAGAAACGAGTATTATACTATCGCTGGTGCAGAGCGAGAAAGAGAAAAACTGTCGTGGGTCCTGGGAAACCGTGGCCGTGGGGTCTCGGAAGCACAGTGTATATGTGTGGGTGCGTGCGCGCGTGTGTGCGTGTGTATGTGTGTGATCCGATGGTTGGCGGGTGTTGTCGGTGGGTGGATGGGTGTAGGGGGCAACCGGGGGAGGTTTGCTCGATGAAAAACCGTTTCGAAACTTTAACCCCCTCCACCCACCCGAGTTACTACCACGGCTAACCACCTGCCCGTCCACCGTGCCACCCGCCCGGCACCCGCACCGCCGCCGCTCACCACCGATCAACCCGCCTAGGTCGCGCCGTAAAGCGCGCGCGCCGCCGTCGACCGGGCGGCGGGTGGCAAAACTTTTGCGCCACTATATACCACCGGCTAAAGTTCGCGTGGGTCGGGAGGCGTGCAAAACTTTCCGACCGTGCGCACTGCTGTCCAGAGGTGGTCCGTACGCGGCGTAACGGCGCGGCAGTGCCGACACGTCAGCCGGGCGCCACGGCCGTGTCAAGCGCGCGCGCGCCGCCCGCCCTTCTCGCGAATTTTCCGCAAAGCTCAATTATTACGTAATACTGAAGAAAAAAAGAAAACCCTCACGACAATTTCCCGACTCCTTTCACCTAGAAAACACTTCGATATAATATTATTATAATTATAATAATGATCACTATAGTCGGCGATCGCCTACTGAGGTTTTTTTGAATTCCCACCAGAAAGTTTTCCGGCAATGTCCGTCAATACAAAATATGACTTACCAACTGACCATCACGCCGATAACAATAATATAATATCATAATTTATCGGTATAATCGAATCACTGATTGTATATGATATAATGCGTCTACGATAATATAATAAATTATACTGGCCTTATATAGTCGGGTGGACTGTTTTTTTTTTATTTTGTCCCACTGCACATGTCCATGTTATTATAGATGTTGTGTTTTACATAACTGAAACTCAGTAAAAAATTTTTTTTTTCATTCGTCAAACGTATTTCATTATGATAATATGATTAAATAATAAATTGTACTGTAAATAAAACCTTAAAGTTGCATAATAAGATGTTACGGGGCTTGAAGAGAATTTATAATAATATGCGTGGAAAAATATTATACAACAATAAAAACGATATTGAACGTTTTAGATCCATGTTAACAGTTATAATAAATCATGTATAAACTAAAAGTTATTGTGTGCATTGTGAATAAAATATTATTTTATCAATAAAAGAAGAAAGTTGTTCGAAAAATTATTCTTATAATTTATTCAAACACAATATTAAATATTAACTACCGCTATACCACTGCTAATAATAATAATAATAATAATAATAATTGTATTTCGATATATTTTAATAAATTTATACACTTATTGTTTGTTCTTTCCAATATGGAAAATAAATTCAATATTCTAAATTTTTACTATGAGTATTATATTTTGTTTTACTATAAAACATGATGTACACAATTCCGAAACAATATAATATACGATTTTTAAACAACATAAAGTATTAAAAAGTTTATATTTACACCAGACATTTAGTTTTAAAGTTATTTCCAAATTATAATTTCAAAAGTCAACGACCTTAATTTTAAACTTTTATGCGTTAGAAAAATTGATAACGTAAAATCAGTAATTTTTTTCTGATAAACCTGATCGAACGGAACATATTATTGTTATAATATTATTATATAATGACAACCACATTCGAAGTATTGTACAAAACCGCTCACATCGCATTCATTTAATATTTTATTATATAGTGATGTTTAGTAACGGACTATGCAAATGTGATGTCTGGGCACTTTGTTTTATAATGTTTCCGGTTTTATTTATTTTTACCCTCTCCTCGAATTTTTGCTAACTACGTCGTCCGAGCCGCATGTTTAAGCTCACTATTTAGTATTTTATGGCCGGAATCCGGCGAATGTGACGCCGTTGCGTTTCGGGTGAAAGTACGACTGCGGGTATTTGGCGCATTTATTTATATACCTGTAAAACCAAGCTACCGAGCAACACCTTCGGTAGCTCAGTTGGTAGAACGGTGGACTGTAGTGGTTGAACAATCTCAGATATCCATAGGCCGCTGGTTCAAATCCGGCCCGAAGGAACCAATATTTTTTTATAGTTTTCTCCCAATATATTACCAATTATAATATGTTTTGGTTTGGCCGGATATTTTACTACATGGCAAATTTGTTAAAAATGTCGAAGAAATAATAACGAATAGCGGTTTTTTGACAAGATATATTCTATTTTATAATTTTTTTTAAACTATGGAGTTCCTTCTACTTACTGTTTTTATATATATTTTCGCGTCAGTCGTCTGCGGGATGGTATAGTAGTAGTATAGTCATTACCGTAATATTTTATTATAATAACGTTTATATGACGTGGCCGAATTGTCGTCATCGTCGGCGTAATCGGATTATGCGTTTGCGGTGTTTTAGCCTACGTCTCATATTATTTTTGACGTAGGTCGAAGCCACGGCCGGCCGTCCGTCCGTGTGGCCATAATATAATATTATATAATAATAATATACGGCGAGATGAGGAGACGAGGACCGGATTATATACCCGGTCACTGGTATATGGGCACCGTAATTTCCATAAGCACAAAACGACAAGCATGTCAGCAGATTTACCAGTAATAAACTGACAGACGTTTAAAAGGACTCGGCCGCGGAGATAGTATGGTACGCATTATATACGCCGTCCGGCGAAGGCGGGCGGGCCAGCTCCAAGAAGGGTCGAAAAAGGTAAATACGTTTGGCTTCGGCCAAATTAATCCTCTTAAAAGGCACGAAGGCGGCATATTTATACTAATAGAATTCACTGTCCGTAATTCATTATCAACCCTCTCGCGCTTTCGCGCTCGCCGTCGCCGCCGTTATGAATATAGTGATATATAGGTGCACTCATCACTATGTGTACTCGAACGACACCACCGCCGCCACAATTGACAAGTTAAAATGATTGTATAGGTACACGTCGCATAAATATTATTATCATTATTATTATGAACCGTTGCGGTGAAGAAAAGAAAACCGTTTTGTGAACAGTCACCGACGCGCGAATCGGTTAGGATTCGGTATGAAATCTATTAGTCAAATCCGGCGTCTGTCATCTATTGCTAATTTTTACGCTGATATGTTTGATATCCATTTAAAATATAAAAGTTTGAACTCAAATCACATTTATAATATTTTTATGGTGAAGGACGTATACGTTAAATACATTCCATACTGTTCATTAGTCACTGTCTTCGATACATTAAATAATCGAATTATTCATAATTGCGTTGTGTGTCCCTACTATTGAATGCTTACCTACTGATAAGTGATAAATAATTAATATTTTTGGATGTTGTGAATACGATAATTTCATCCACTGCTGTATAACTAGATCCTATACAGCGTATAATTTTTATTTTAGTCCAAGTATTAAATTTAAAAAAAAATCTCCAAGCTTTGTAATAAATTCATGCTCGGTCTTTCTTTTACTAATTAATCAATAATTAAGTATTATTATTTTAATAACATTTCTTGAACAATAGTAAATATTGTTTAATAATATTCATAATTGTAAAAATATATTTACGAAATGTAAGATGTAAAATAAATTGTATGCATTTCGTTCCATGTTTGTGATAAATCTATACTTTAATAAAACATTTAGGTAGGTACACTATAATATCATGATTGTCTAAAAAACAATAAATACTGAATAAATAGAATAAAACATTCTAAACAAATAATTAAATTCGTGCAAGATATTTTATTTTCAGTTTTCACTTGATTGATTTCACTGCTCAGAATTTAAAACACAAATTAAATTTTACTAAGTTTCATAATAAACAAATAGTTTTTTTTTTTTTAGTTAATTGTATTTTACATTGAATGTAATTTATAGTCGGTCTGTATCTGAGCCAAATATTAAAACGAATATTGATTTTCAAGTTATCAACTATTATTAGTTATATGTAAAATGATAAATTATTGTTTTCTGGATTTATAATTACGTATCTGCGTTGGATAATACATTTATTTCAAAGTTCTACGTACCTAATAAATTACTAAATTCAAAAATAGATCTTTTAGTATTATTATTATTTTTTTTTTTATGGTTTCCGATGATGTTCAACACATACCAAATTAATTTATCTCAGATAATTTTCTAGAGATTTATAAGTAATATTTCAAGTTTGAATTCTTGTAAGACTATAGTAATTGATTTTATATTTATTATTACAACAATCAACTATCACCGCCACGTCCACCATAAACTATCCGAAGGTCAACTTTTTTGAAATTATAAACCCAATATCACGTTAGTCATCGTATTAATTGATATCGGGTTGTCTACTCGTCTCCCGTGGACCAATTGAATTAAGTTTATTTTAAATCTCTCGTTCTAATATTATTGAATGTATACGGTTCGGAATAAATTAAAAAAACAGTTTTCGATAGCGTTTAAAATAGTTAATAAAAACAACAAAAAACGGCATAATTTTATGATTAAAAATTTCGTTGTTTCGTGCCCACACACACACACACGTATATTTAGCGAACGATAGGGGGTGGAAAAAATTCGACAAACAAAACACGTCTTGAGTAAAGACGCTTTGCTGAAAATCCATTTTGAGCGCGATCCGTGGCAAGTTCCGCGCGCTGCACAACAATGACTTGCACCCCCACCGTTTTCGGCAGCCAAGACCGACCCTATCGCAGGGGGTAGAGTGTCCCGTAGGTCCGCCGGCGCGTTCATTTGGCCACCGCGTCTCCAACAGTTCGGTTCGGTGTCGGCACTGGTCGGCCGCGATCGTTCGTGGGGCCTGGGGGTGTGTGTTAGCGGCAGCAGCAGCGGCAGCGGCAGCAGTGGAGAGCGCGGGAAAAACTTTTCCCAACATTTCGGTCGGGTTACTTTTTTTCCTCCCCGCATACGACGTCGCACTACTCGTACAGCTCCGTGTATCGCGGAGTCCGACAAACACGGCGACCGAGTCAGGTATGTACCACACGAACACTTTTATATACATTTTTTTTTCGGTTTTGGTTTTTTATTTCAATTTTTTTTTTCTCACTGAAAATTTACTTAGCACATAATATGTACGATATAATATATATTTCTAATAATAACCGATGATACCGTCGTCGTTATCGTCGCGTCTTCGATTTCGAACTGCAGACCGCGTGTCCGGAACGCCGTGACAGTTGGGGCGCGGCGGGGCCGGTGAACTTTGTTTCCAAACTGTAATAAAAGTGACTAGGTGCGGCAAACTTAGTTGTTGTTTGTTGTTCTATCGAGTTTTCGGGACTTTAAAAAGTGCATGGAGAAAAACTTTACAGAAGTTTAAGTATTTTAACTTTATATATGAAGGGCGGCCAAGTTTTTCGAACTCGGATTGTTGGGATGGGCACACGTTCAGTGTCGGTCCGTCGCCGGTTACGAATACTACTTCACGATAATGATAAATAATAATAATTAGAATAATATTTAGAATCGCTGCAACGCTAAGCCGAACCGTCGCTTCCGTCCGTGCTTTCAAGGTTTTTTTTTTATAAAATTTTCATCGTTTTCGAATATTATATCATATTATCACCATGCCGTTTTCGCGTTCGGTCGACCGCCGAGTATTTTTCGCCATGCCGTTACGGAAACTTCAACGCGCCAATATACCACACCGCTCAAATCGCGTAACAAAACGAATACTTTCCTAAAATTTACCAGGTTCGCAATTTTTTTATTTAACTTTTAGTAAATATTTTACACTTGAAATAAATATTTTTGTGAGTACGTTTTGAATTTTTATAAGTATAACTATGTGAATCGCAGCTGTATGTTAATAATTAGATAATATTATAGTAGGTACACATTTATAATTATTGGTAATACGTCGAACAGTTATAGTTTATGTAGACAATAAATAATTTAAATAAAACATTTAAATATAGTCATCTTTATAACTGTAGTATTATAGACACACTGCGTGGAACACATTTTTTTTCTTATTCTATTTACTGAATAAAAATAATATTGGTCTATAGAAAAATATTATTAATATAAAATAGATAGGTTCATATTTCATATGTATGTACATTTTTTTTTTTTTTTTTTTTTTTTTTTTTTTTTTTTTTTATTGAGTAACCCGCGGCAACATAGGCCATTGGGTGTGGGGAGGGTACTGTAGGTTTTTATATTGGGTAGGTTTGGTAGGTTTTATATTGGGTAGGTTGGTACACGTGTGTGTTGTGTTTGGCAGAATTTCTAGTGGGGCACCCGTAGGTTTCTGCCGTGCCCCGGGGTGGGGGGATGGCGGCACTTGTTCTCCGGACACCGTGACTTGCACGGAGAAAAATGCCGCCCAGTGGTCGAGGATCGAACTCGGACCGGCTGTGCCGAATCCGTCGCGTTATACCGCTCGGCCACCTCGTCCCCCGTATGTACATTTTGATTTGGATATTAAAGTATACACAAGATAGAAACAAATCTTAGGAAGTTAGGTAGTAATACTTTACGATTACATAATATGATTATTTAAAATATAATATTTATATAAAGTCTATTTAAATCATTATTAATTGTTTATGTATATTGTATACATTTTGACGCAAATCTTAATATTTTTAATAAATATCTTAAACATTTTATAATTGTGCACATAATTACAATTTTCTTGATCCATTTCTACTTTATACTCACCACTTGGACATACTTACATATTAAGATTATGCTAAATGTCACCGTAAACTTTAATAATATACTTCTTTTAAAAATAAATTTTTGATATTTCACAATTGCAATTGACAGTAAATAAAATAAAAAATATTTTTTTCTGATCAATAGTGTCATTTTTATTATTCAGAAAACTATTATAAAATATGTTTGGTAATAATTTATTAAGTAACATTTTGAGATATTAGATTTTTCACTCGATTCCGTTATCATAATATATTATACTTGGTAATGAATATCATAATCATAAATAGCAAACGCGCTACTGTTTTTCTATTTCCGTTGCTGTTCTATTTGAGAACCAACACGATATTATTTTTTGCTCAAAACCGGACACCGGTAATCATTATTCATATGACAACGGAGGGTAAAATATGTAGCAAAAACGGCGTTTACCGGCACGTATACCACCACTATTCAGCCCGTTCCTTTTTTCTTGCTAATCCTCTCGTGTGCGAGTCCTTGTATGTGAGATGTGAGCGCCGTAATTATTTCATTAATCCTTACCCCCAAGCACGCCCGTATGTAATAAAGGGGTTGCTCTTGTAAACGATATCTCGAATAGGTGTATACCTACCCTAAAAACCGGTGAAGAGGAAAAAGGTTTTTTTTTCATATCATATGCACTCTCGTATTATATGTGCGCCCGGTAAGAGTAAAACGACCAGGATGCCGTTATGTTCGGTCAAAAACGTGTCGGGGCACATTTTGACATAATATTTTCTTCATTGTCCTTGTATCGTCGGAAATCTGTCGTTTTTGTGGCCGTTCTATACCCTTCTACTTACGTGAAATAAATAGAAAAGCATGAAATGTTTATACTGCACGTTTTTGTATCTTAAGTGACATATTATTATATTATTATTTGTATTAGTAGGACCCTATTTAGTGTATAACTATATAAATAAATTATATGACCATGCAAATCGTATGCGATTATATTATTGGAAAGCATTAAAACTCAAACATTAAAAACAGTTAGCGTTCAGTTAAAATAAAGAATTCAAATCATTATTGGTCAAATACAGTGTTTGGATTAAAATTTAACACGTCCATTACAGTGACTTTTACCCAATGACGAGGTTCAATTTATATCCACAGTACAACAGAGTGGTTATCCACTTATTTTTTTTCAATACAATTTGTTTTTTTCAAAACCAATCTGTACAAAAATATAAACGATAATATCATACGGTAAAATAATAGTGAAATATAAAGAACGATAATAGCAAATTGTATGGTGTTTCGGATTTGATAGCATCGCATCGCAATTATAGATTATGAGGCTATCGACGTTATATTAAAAATTATCGTCATAGATTCGTTGTTTGATCTTTATCAAAACAATCAACGCGTGTAACGCACAAAGTAGCGATACGCTTAAGGTGCGTTAAATACAATTTGTTTTAGCTATAGTGAAAGCTCATAATGTAACTGCTCAGTGTTTTCCCGCACCTACGATGTACGCTGCGTGTATGTGTTTGTTTTTTTTTTTGTCAAAAGACAAACGTATAAAAAGCACCTGATACGCAAAACATACAAATATTTGTTTGTGTAAAATAACGTTTTTGTCTCGCAATTTGTTCATTCGATCGTTCGTGTTTCGTGTGTTCTAAAACCGAGAACGTTAATTATTTACTTCGAACACCCGAATCGTTTTGAGTCCATCATGGAACCCGCGTCTAGGGTTACTCGTTCTCGGACTAGTCTTCCATGGTTCTCTGGTTTTTGTTTCGAGTACAACTGTCCACCAATACGGGCCATTTGTCAAAGCTGGAATAATATTATTATAAATAACGAACAAACCAATTTCTCGAGAAAGAGTAGGTAATACTTTGAGCATACCATTTACCGCGGCGAGTGGATGGAATGCGATTTACGGTTACATATCGTTCGTGGATAAAAAAATAAGCACGAATACCCGTGACCGCGGACACGTGAAAGACGCTATCTAAGAGCTCGAGGGGTACGGCGAGAAAGCGGGACATACTTCGGTTAGGTTTCACCGGTTTTTGCACACATTGATAATTAAATAATTAAATATTAATAAAAATAGTAGGTATATATGAATAATCAAAAAGCTGACACGCGTTAAAGATGATTTTAAATAAACATAATAATATAATGGATCTTGTTATTTTTCAATAATTGTTTTTTTGATTTGTAGAAGTTGCAATAAGTTGTTAGAATTAAAGCATAAATCATTACTAATTGTTTGTACAGTTGAAATAAATAAATTCACATGTGAAAAAACACTCATATTATTTAAAATAATTATACTTTATTTGTAACACACACACACAACACTATAATGAGGATTTACAAAAGTCTTACAACATCAGATCATATCAATTTGTAATTTGCGCCACTTTTTATACACGATTTATATATACTTTATATCAGAGTGAATCAGTAATAATTATTAGAACTAACGGCCCCAGATAGGAAAATAAGAATTTAAAATCGGTTATATATTTATATGTTATTATTTTTTTTAATGATTACTTACATCAAATAATTATTTATATTTCATCATATTATTTTGATTAAATAATCTAATATTAATGTTTATTATTATTTTTGTTTGTCCACTGGTTTCAAATAAAACATAAAAAATATAATTTTGTAGTTGGTTATTTTTAAAATGTTAATAATATAAAATCATACAATTTTATTTTTATTTTTTTATTTTTTTATTGATCATTTTAATTTATCACAGTATCCAAATAGTATATTATTATTTTAAATTATAAATCAATGATCAAACATTGTCACATTCATAAAAAAACATCTTGAGTTAAGGTTCACAAATGATAACATTTTACTGAAGTCAGGTGTACCAAAAATGTTAGTTACCTAGCAGTAGTTTTATGTTTTTGAATTCTAAAAAAATCAAGAATTTACATCTTTAAAGACATTGCAGTAATCAATGTCCAACCCATTTAGTGAACTAAATGTAATATTATGGTAGCAATAAGTAATTTCTGATAACAAAACACACTAATCATCGTATATCTTAGAACCAATATATTAATAATTATGGACTACATTCAAAAATCTCTAATTAAGATATTGTAAATGTAATATTTGTTTTTTTTCAAATTTATCTCAATATTCAAAACGTAAATTAAAAAAATTGTAATAATTATTTAAAATATTAAAATCATATCTAAGAATATAATATTTTTAAACAAAATATTAAGTTTTGAATGAACTCTAATATTGTCTTAATAAGGGTTATGTAATTTTAGTAAGAATAGATGCATTTTTAAACAGTCGCATCAAACATGTTCTTTACAGAAAATAATAATTAAATCCGCGCCGGAGAATATGAAATAATAATAATAAACTGCGATTTATATAGTTTTTTTTTTGTTGGTATTTTTAGATCCCAAACGAAACGATATGGATGTATTGGTTTTTTTATTTTAATTGCACGCGTAGGTTTTTCAATATGTAAGCGCACTAACGATTATAAAAATCTCCGAATTCAATATTTCTCCCATACATGCTTTTTAAACTGCTATAGACATTTTTTTTCCTCCCATATAAACCGTAACCCTCTACGCGACATATATTATTGCATTCAGTACAAGATAAAAAAAAATAAAATCATAATGGTCAAAATCGGAAACGATCGGTAAACCCCAAGCAGAATGACATATTCTTTTCGAGTGCACTTTTTGTGCCGTCCACGTTTTAATGACTGCGATTTCCGTCTAAAGGTTCAAGTGATGTTCGTCCCCCGCAGTACATCGGCGTCAAAAATCTTCGTTTGGCATATCATTTCGACCCATTGAGTCCGTAATGGTAATGGAATACCCTCTTGTTATATTGTTAAAGCGTGACGTTATTTTTTATTTCATTCTTTATCCCTTGCACGCGCATCTACTCCCGAGGACCGGGTAAAAATAAAAATATATTATAATATAATATTATGATACGTTAGAAATAAAAATATTGTTTAGTTTGAATTAGCACATAATGATAATATCGTTTTGGCCAAATGGAGTTCTATATAATATATTATATACGTGGGGATCCCGTGAGGGCATTTTGAACTTTTCTCAGCCATAAATCGGCTACTAAAACCGTCCTAACGGAAATTACACACCCTCGCGCCAAAGATACGTCGATTATCGGATATTTGAAGATATTTTGCCGGAAAACCCGAGAATGATAAACTTAAGGGAATCGAATGGTGGCGAAGTGGATTGTTTTGTTCTTCGGCCGATCGGCAAAACATGATATAGTTCCTTTGACGCCTAAAGAACAATAAAAAAAACCTCTGTATACACCCTTGTCATTACTTTTACCTACAATAGCTAATCACTTTGCTCTCCCGGAGAACAAAACCAACTTTATCTATCACCCTAGGCAGAACTCTAACAAATAAATACATTGGGGAACAAATAATAAATTGCATTACACGATTAATGCGTAGATTACTAAATGTGCGTTGTAAAGTAATCGTTTAATAACAATCTTAAAATATAATATTATATATTTTGTTAATTATTATCCCTTTAATAACAATATCATCTATAATATTGAGTGAAACGAAACAATTACAATATTATGATATTTTTACAAACAAAACAAAAATCAATTACGTCGTTAATATTGTTGCGCATATCGCACATAATATCTTTTTTAATCACTTTTTGAGCATTTTAGAGTTGACAACGAAATATTATAAACTAATAGGTAGTATTATAATAAGTATTTTATATATTTACAAAAACCATGGAATCGTTATCTCACGTCGTGGTCGGTAACAATTACCGTATGGAACTCGAAATATTGAAATCCGCGGCAGATATTTAGTTTTAACCGACTGTTCGGAAATTTACTGAGATACGTACCTAAATAATATTGTAATTACTCCCGTCCAATGCAATTTTAGCAATAAGTCAATCGTGCGTTTGTGCGCAAGTATGCAGCGCATGTCAATCGGAAACATATATTCTACGATATTATATAGATATTGTATCCGGTAACAAACTTTGATTACGTCTCGAAACGTTTTGGTTTCCGGATGTGTAGGTATATACGCGACCGTTCTATTTTCATTTCAGACGTCCTAGGAACGCGTTTGTAAAATAATAACAATAATAATAATACCTACCTATGTGTGCTTCGCCTGTGTTTTGACGTCCGCGATAAATCGTGAGTATAACACGCGCACGAGGTATATATAATTATACATTTATCCGGGACTCTCAGAGCCTCTTCCGGAGGGCTTTTCGCAACAACAACAAAAATAATTGTTACCGTAATACCCAGCGGGTGGCACCGGCTGCTCGGCCGCCAAGTCACGAGACCTTCGTCAACAACACCTTACGTGATTTTAATTCGTTTCGTTTCGTATCGGTTTTTATTTTTTTTTTCCACAGAATTTTCGTTAAAGCTCTACTCCGATATAATAATAATTAATAACAGTCCCGTCCCGCCGTCCGTTCATTTTCTCGATAAGCGATGACGGCCAACACAAATTTCATGTCATAGGTACGACCGCGTTAATAACGTGTCCTGGTCCGCCGGGGGAACAGCTGCTGCAGTTGTGTTGTGATAATAATAACGTAGGTACCGCTTGTAATATAATAATTGGCTTGCTTCCGACGGTGGGTCGTATAGGCGGCTGTCATGGGTAGGTTAGGTACCTACGTGACGAACGACGGCGGCTTATTGAACCGTGCGATTATATTATAATATAATAGTATAATGTTTTCGTGACAGGCACATGTGACGCGCGCGCCGTGGGAAGCGCGACTGGTTGCCGTTGAAATATAAATGTAAGTGCCGGTCACTTGGGTGCCATTAATGTTGCATATCCTGAGCGCCCACTTCTGGGATTATCCTGACGCCGCCGAGCGAAGAACGTCGTCCTTACTATATATATTCGTCATCGCGGTCGTCCGAAAGGACAAAACGCGCGTCGCTTGACGATAGGGCGCTAAAAGGTTTTCCTGGTCCCGTCGAGTCACACTCTATATAGTCTCCGTACGCACTTCCTCCGACGCGTACATGTGTGTACATATTATAATATGCGACTTACGACTGTATGTTTTCACATTTCCTCCGTCACACGTGCGTGAAAGCCGCGCAGTAGGTACGAAAGTCACCTATATATTCCGACACGAATTTCTGAAAATGTGTGAGAATCACAGCGAAAGTACGGTCGTCGAGACGTATCAATCTGCTACGACCCAAAGTCCGTTACCGATGCATTCGTAGTTGCAGTGTGAAACTTAATATTATTATTATGTATTTACGAGTGCAGCGATATTCTGTATGATATTATGAGATTTAGGTAATTTGATATCAGTTTCGATTTTATAAGAACCGTGAAGTTTAAACAATAATACATACTGTTTGATTGAAATTATTAGTGTTAAGGATTTTTTTTTAATATACCTTTACATGTCAATCTTGCATCATTTACTATTAGAACAACCAACACTATACATTTAAATTGAAACGCATCAATTTTATTTATAAATGCGAATACTGAGGAATACTGGGAATACTAATAAATAAATTATATACTGGGAATACAGACTAGTAAATTTTTTATATATATAAAAAAACAACTAGTAGAGTAAGGTAAAAATTTATTTTTGAATACAAAAAGATGAAATTCAGTGTTTTTTTTATTAATAATTCAAGACTTTATATTTTGTTTTTCTATGATATAAAAATTGTGTATTTTATTTTATTTGTATCTCTTATATAACCCTAATCGTATCTTTCAATCCACATTTTATTTGCTTTCTGATAAATGTCTTCACTTTCACTTTCTTCACTAGACAAAATACGAATACTTTAAATCATAGGTAACCACTTATATCCTGAAATATCGGTTTATATTAAGAGTTATTTATTTTATGGAAATATTAATATACCTACCTAAAATAATTAACGACATAGGAACTCGAACGATATTCATAATGTGTCTATGTTTTGCATTGTAATTAAAATAGCAATCACAATACTATTAGCTTTACATTGAACTAATATTCAAAAATAATATCGATATCATAATTATATTATAATATACTACACAAATGCAAATTATTATTAGTTCCACAATACTAATGATGTCATATTATTTCAAAATATATATTATATTTTCTATATTTTTGCCGTTTTCTATCCATGGACAAAAAAGGTTAGATTCAGCGTATTTCTTTTTTTGATTATTATATTTATTATATTATAGATTATTATTATTATTGTTTGTCGAATAACGCAACGAATAACGTTTTAATATTTCAACGATTGACAATCAAATTGCGAGAAGCGCGCGTAGGCATTATACGCGTTCATTATTATTAAAACGACCTTTCGTGCGGGCAGCCAATAATTTTCGAAAGGTAAATAATTAATAAACGGTAATCGTGACTGAACGGGCATGTCATCGAGTAATACCTATAATAACGATACTTTACTAGGATTCAATTATATATGCGTCGGCCCGCTGCCGGTGGCGCTGTTCGGGGGGAGGTGGTCGAAATCACTATACTATACACCGTGGGGGGCGAGGCCCTGCTAAATATTCGAATCACGTGAGTGCCGGTGGATTTGTGCCGTGCGACGAAAGGAACCCACCACGGCGGCCGGTGCAGTTCTTTAAACGACGACGACTTTGACCGGCATGAGACCTGTCATGAAATATTTAACAGACAAAAAGTTACGGTTTTTGTGTGTGACGAAAAAAAAAGTTTCTCTTCTTTATAATAATATATATATGAAAAAAGAAAAACACCTCCTCCCAATATAATAATAATAAGTATATACGATGAAGAAATTATGAAAATCCGTCCCACCGTGCCGCCGCCGTCGGTATATCCGTCGGAACCGAATTCGCACGCACGCCGTTGAGACTGCGAACGACTTTTTTTTTTTTTTCTTCTAGCCCTTTGCCGAAAATAAAAACTTTTCGGGGTAACGACAAAGTTTCCCCACACTCACCCTCTCATACCCACCACCCACAGGTCCCATACGCGCGGCCCACTATACTGCTGCTCCTATATATATAGGTATACACACGCAGTATACGAGCGCAAGAAACTGCTCACGTTCATCATTCGTTAGGCCGCGTAGCTCCCTCGGATAATACGATTTACAGCGGCTCTATATATTAAACCTGCTTACAGCCTTACACCCATACACTCGCACACACTGCCCCAGAGTTTATGTTATGCTGAAAATTTTCGACTTGCGATAGTCACGAATATACGATATAATATTATACAATATTGCTTGATATATATGTGTATAGTTGTGATTTGCGAATTCGTTTTCAACACGCGAACGTGGTTATTAAGCAATTTTTTCCGTTGTTGTATTAATTCGATTTTAATCCTGTACGAATAATCAATCTATTAACTAGCTTTATTATTAAAGTGCATTTTAATGTGCATTATTTTGAATTTTTAGGAAATATTACAGTTTTGGGTGTTTTTTTGGGGCATTACATTCCCAGCTTTAATAAACTCGAAAGAATAACGGTTTTAGTAATGTTCTCGGTATACATGCGGCATACGCACGACAACGGTGACGTCCGTAAGCCAAACATCACGAAGGGGTACTATATATTCGTCGATTTTACAACCCGAGAAATAAAATATATCATATTATTATTATTGTATAACTGGAAAAAAAACGCTCACAGACGCTGTCCGCCGCTACCACCGGTGAATGGGTTCCAAATGCGCAGAAATATTCCCCATAGGCCACAAACAAGCCGGTATGTAATTTTTTTTTCCGCCTGAGGGTAGAAATGTTTTCGTCTAAATTTCCCGTCGAGCGCAAACTTTTGACATTCTCGGCAACGAACACAGTGAAAATATATACATACATGTATTACTGTTTAAAAAAAAAAATCTTAAGAAAATGGGCTCCCCTTCTTTTTTTGCGCAATAACAATATTATATATCCGTCTTGCAGGGCCATGAGAATATCTTTGGTTTTATAGCCAAATGAATATCAAAATAATGCCCATTAAAGTTGAATAATTGTTTTTTAATACACCGCCGCCGTGTTAACTGGCTCGGAAAACGAAGAAGTCGTCCCGGCCGACGGTGGTAAGAACCGGGTGAAATAAAATATATATATTATTATTGTTTTTTTTCTTCTTCGCTTTCTCCTTTTTGCATCGATAATCAATTTCTTGCTCTAATTTTCTACCCCCTTTCGCCACCGTTATAATAATATTATAATATACACTTGTGTGTGCGTATAATATATTATAATATTGTTTGGTTTGGTGTACACCACCACTGACTGCGATTCGGTGGGCCGCGTAATTCGTATATTTCCATTTGTGCAATATATTATAAATAATAATATAATATAATTATGTGCCATCGTTCTTCGTACGATAAAATAGCGATATAATATTTTCTCCGTACCCAGCACACGAGCGCATCTCCAGCAATTTTCTGAGCTCTCGTTATATATAATATTATAATATAATTAATTATTATACAAATATGACTTGGAACTTTTCGCAATTTCTACACCGAGCCCTTTACACGGCCATCTGTGTGTGCTCACAAGGCCGTTTGCGTGTATGTAAAAAAGTTTTTTTCCGTCCACATTACATATAAGTAATATAATTAAAACAATTTCACTTTGAAGACACATTTGCCGTGCGTCGGTAAAGGTTTGCAGCAAAAGATCCAATCACTCGCCGACGCATTATTTGCGTTAGTATATTGAAATATATTATTATTATTCTTTAACAACGAGCACGAGTCGATCTGCTTGACCTCCTCCGACTTTTACCCAAAAAGAAGCTGTCTGTCCGTTAAGCCGTACGACATACTCGTACATTAAACTGATCAGACGATATTATTATTATTACACGGTCGCCGCGGACATCTAAAGAAAACGGATCGACACGTTTTCCGCTCGGCCGACTCGACGACGAATATAATATTATAATTTACATAATAATATGTGCACATGTTATAATTTACGTTTTAAGAAAATGTACTCGCGTGCTCGTCCTTCTATAGTCCTTGTCTCTGTCCTGCCCACCCTTTTAATGCGCGCGTATGTCTTATATAGATTCTCCGAGTTTATAATGCGATCCGTTGGACCGTGACGCGTACTTTGACGGTATTATAACGGATGTCCGGCTTATACGTCGGGGCTGTTGTCCATCATCAATACGATGTGTTTCCGCTCTTGCGAGTCGCCTCGGCCCGTCCATATTGTACGACACATATGTGACGAGTCGTAACGGCGAATTGTTATTAGTCGTCTCTTCCTAAACTTCAGTCTTTCTTTGCTTGTTCTGCACAACGTTTTTGTAAACATATTATACAAGTGGACTCAGAAGTATAATATTCTATTGAATTTCACAAAACAGTTTTTGTACGTATAGTATAATGGTATACGTCATGTATGCAGTTAATGAAAATAAGCAATATAATAATGTACACTAATAATATTGCGCGGTATATACGTCCTACTATTATAATATATTTCGAAAAATGTTATTTTAATATACGATTAAATATATGTGACGCGACTTCGATTATTATAATATATTTTTCCATATGTATAGTATAATTTATAATATGGTGTCTGGATTTTTCCCTTCAATACACAATCCGTTGGGGGAAAATACGGTATTCTGTATACAAATCGATCGGAGTCCAGACTATACTTACCATAAAATAAACACGGTATCGTAAAATATGGTGAAAAAATTGTGGGTTTTCCGCGTTTATGATGGCCAAACTCACGTGGCTCATAAGAAACGTGAATAAAACATTAGGCGACAGTCGCCCTCTTGTACGCATACCACGAACGCTATATTATATACATGCAAGTCCGTCGGGGGACAAGTCAAGGGGTTTCCGCAAAGTTCATGATCCATGAACGACAATAAAAATTGATTTCGATTGTCAGGCTATTTGTGAGCAAATCAAGTCCGGCGCAATGTATATTATAATAATAGTATGTAAAAAGGTATTCAAAATTGTAAAGCATAATCCAAAACCAATCAAATAGGAAATGTCATTATAATATGATGACTGTCACTAAATGCAAATAAAATATTGATTCAAAAATGATGTTTAACTATATATTAAAATATTGAAAAATGTCGACAAATGCAAAAGAAATAAAAAAAAAAACATTTAACAAAATCCAAAATACAAACATTTGGATTTCGATTTTCGATTTTGTTATATGATAATTTTTTATTTCATTTGCATCTCTCTGAGTTATTTAATATTATTGTTATTATTATTATTATTATTATTATTAACTAAATAACATTTACTATTATTGTTTGTAACATAGCATTTCGATTATTTTATTTAGTGGTACCTGTCATTAAAATAAGGTTATAATTAAAACTCATTGCAATTATAGATGACTTTAAATGAACCGCATTTGTCAAATGAAACACTAAGAGTTGTTTAATCAATTGTTTTATTGAGTTACGAGTACGCAAAGAGCACATTGCTAACCTATTTATCAATTATTACAATTCACAATGTTTGCTTTCATTACAAGTCATAATATTATATTAATATTGCAACTTATAAAGTCTTTGACTCGCACACAAACACATGGTAATAGTAAGACCACACCTTATCGTTGTTGTGTTTCGTAAAACGATTATCAGCAGTACTGCGCCAGGCAAACATTACTAGCTAAAATGACAAAACATAATAATTTTTATTGCATTTAATATGTTACGAAAGGACTTGGCGGGGTTTTCTTACAAAAATATTTTCAAAGTTAATAGTTGTAAGCTGCGGCCGGCATGAGGTGTATTCTGAGGGTAAAAAAGAAATCAGTCCGTAGAACTGGTGGGGAGTGGCATACAGCGAAGATTTCTCGTATAAAATTATTAAAGTTAAAAAAATTCAAGGGAGGAGTAGTAAGAAATCCCAGGAATAATATCGCGCGCAAAAAGGGTGTTTTAACGTGAGCTTAATGAAGGCCGTGAACGATAAATCACACTCGTTGCTGGAGAAAATATACCGGAGCCTCTGGATCCCCTTTACGAGAATAAAATATTTCGTCTTCTTCATATTTCCAGCTACATGTTTAAATGCTTGTTTTTATATATATTTTGTTTTTATTATTTAACGTGAGCAAAAAGGACGCACATGTTGTACGTTTAATGGGCTTCCGCCATAATTCATATTTTCCACATAAAACAACCTGGAAAAACACTGTTTCCACGACCCAATATGTTTTCTTTTTTTTCACGTTAATAAATCATTCGCTTTCATCGGGAAAAAAAAGTAATTGCTTTTCTTTCGTTCTTAAAATTTACATTCTGCCGCTCATCACTTTGCTATCAGTAGAAAAAGTTTTTATTTTTTTTTATTCACACAACAGTATTGATAAGGTGTCTTACGGCTCCTTGAAACATAGGGAAAAGTTTCGCAACCGCTATAATAAATTTATCATCATTATTATTCTATGCCTATTTTAATTATATACATTGGAAATTAAAATCTTTTTTAGTTGATAGAGTTAAAACGGATATTAAGGTAACCTATATAAAACGTCGACATTTTGATATATTTTTAATACCGTGTAATTCACTTTTCGAGCTATAGTAAATTTTATTATCATACAGTTCCTCAAACGTAACATATATTTTCTAGTATGAACTTATTCTAAAATGTTTTCAATAAATTTTAAATTATTATAGAAAATATGTATAAATAAAAAATGAAAAAATAGTGAAATATGTAAAAATATGTAAACAAGTATTAGCCCATTTCGTTCAGCCTCTCTCAAAACGTAGGTATCCGACATTTGTCAAAGTTTGTAAATTTAGTTTGGAAAAAAATATACATTTGCATATAAATTTATGTCCTAGTAGGTCAATCAAATCTGTTCACTGAGCGTGAGTAGGTATAAATGTAAAATTTAAATATTGCGAAACCTTACGCTGAACCACTGCTCTTGCATTAATATATTATATGCGTCGATTATACACAGTGAAAATAAATCAGCACAAATTATAAATTATTAATAATAGTAAAAACAAAATTAGTATTATTTCAACCACTGTGACACTTCCGAGTGCGACTGATTAATTTTGAAATAAATGTTCAACATCAAACGGGCTGGTTATATGCAACACTCCGCTTGCACTTCGAGGTCACAATCGACGTCAATTGGTGTACTCATTATAATATACAATATTATGACGATAATACACATAATATACTTATGCACGATATAACTACCTCTATTATATTATTATTATTATTTATTTATTTCATGGAAAACGGGACATGCCTAATACAAATTATAGATACGGTAGAGATAACGGTATAATATTACAAACAGTAGCACATAACATAGACATCATTGCAATGACTGGCTTGGTCCTCAAATAGGAATGATGGATCCTCGTTCGGTACTCTCATCATTCGTAGAGCGTAGCAGGACTGTTTAATAAATAATTCGCAGAATTATATTTATTATTTTTTTCACCTATTGGATCACCCCTTCCCCAGTGGCGACTGCGAGTCCCCGGAGAACGGGTCTAGCTAATACCGACCCGAGTGCACGCGGGTCTTAGCTGTGTCTGTGTGTATATATATATATATAGACTTTTATCCGCCGGTAACGGCACGCCGCCGCCGCCGCCGCACGGTAAAGGGGCCTCGTTGATTGATGCACCGCGTACAATGTGCCATTTAGCAAGCCGCGGCCTTTGAATGAGGTGCAATTTGCTACATCTTGTTAAGCACTTAGCCACCCCTCCCTTCACCCGCCGGCATCCGACGTTATTATCGCGCCGGTGAGAGGATCCCGCGGGACGGGCGAGGGGGGTACTTTGCGGCGGAATACAAAAGTCAAATTTGCGCGCCCCCGTCTTGACGAGGTAAACGACGACGACGATGACGGCGACGGGACGTGAATATATGTAAACCTCTGGTGGCCCATATGTAAGACGGAAATACGACTTGTGCGTGAGTGCGTGTGTGGTGGTGTCGGTTCGTATATATTATAATATATATATATAAATGTAAGTATATACGGTCGGGGTGTGGTGCACTAAACGTCGACAGTTATTGCCGCGGCATAATACGCGCGAGCCCCAGCTAAATGAACCGATTTTTCTTATTATTTTTTCGTTTTTATTTCACAGCTCCGCTGTTTCCATTAGTCCGATACCTTCACACGCCTCCGTGTCTCTCCGCACGCGTTACAGTATATTACTGCCGCAGCGATGGTAAAATGTGTATTAAACGCAAAAGTCTCGGTGTTACAATATATTATATTGTGTCGGCTGTACGACCCCACTTCTCCCGGGAAAAAATGAACGAATATAATATATAAAATACGGCTTTATATAAGCGTGTCTCCGTTTCTATTATGGTGTGCTTCAGTTCGCGGGCGAATCGGCATCGGTGTGCCTCGTTTTGTGAACTAATTTGACCGTGACGGTCAACCATCTGTCTGGTGGATTGGATATAGCACTTGGTATATTTTTGAACACGGTTCAAACTAGGTAGGTACTCTCCAAACTTTCTTGATATTTCCAAGAACAATCACAGAAATGTTCATCAAAATCGGTCGAGTAGTTTTTGAGTGTATACATATATATTAATAAACATTGCACAAAATTCTAATTTATTTTTTTCAATGAATGATTTAAAAATATTTTTGTAGATTCAAAACTTACTTCCTCTATATAAGTCACTATATATAGCAACCACATTAGGAGGTGTCCGCTATTCAGGGTGCCCATTACGAGAGATTTCACTGTACTGTTTGTACTAACAAACGCACAATCATTTGTACATATAAAGAAGAATTATAATCGTATAAACATATAATAATTATACACAAAAACATGATAAAACGATAAAAAAATCTCAGTCACGGTGGTCGTTGACCAGCATGTCTATATTATAAAAATGTCACTCGAATATATCGTTAAATACGCTCGCAACACTTGTTTAGTAGATATTTAATAAATAGTAATATGTATTTTTTTTTTGGGGGGGGGTAACCCGCGGCAACATAGGCCATTGTGTGTGGGGGAGGGCACTGTATAGGTTTTTAAATTGGGTAGGTTGGTACACGTGTGTGTTGTATTTTGGCAGAATTTCTAATGGGGCACCCGTAGGTTTCTGCCGTGTCTCGGGGGTGGGGGGATGGCGGCACTTGTTCTCCGGACACCGTGACTTGCCCGAAGAAAAATGCCACCCAGGGCCGAGGTATCGAACTCGGGTTGGCTGCGTCGCAGCCGACGCCATAGTCCGCTCGGCCACTCCGTCCCCCAATATGTATATTATAGGTTATATTTTTCGGCATAATAATATTATTATTGGGTTGTAATAAAAATATGTAAAGTTGATCGCAAAATTTGTTTGCGAACGGCGTTCGTGGGTACCTATCGGAAACGTGCCACAGCCTATGCGTATAACCCACATGATATTATAATATTGTACTAGTACTACCCATAGTGTACCTATTTATATAGTGTTGTAGCCCGCGTGTTATTTGTTATGGGCGCCGTCGCCCCAAGTCTGCTACCGAGCAAATATCACCGTCAAACGAACGCGCGAGCGGATCTATATATTGCGATATATATATACGATAATATACGCGAGTGTTTACCGAGGGGAAAATCCACGGTTCACGTCTATAATAATAATAATAATACATACTCCAGTAAGTTACCATATATTGATAAATCACGTATAGTGTGCCTGTGTTTGTGCACACGGAGTCGAGTTGTAATAATTCTGCAGTGGTTGACCGTGATGGGGGGGGGGGGGGGGGGGGGGGGGTTAGATAACATTTTTTCTCTCCTCCGACGAGACAGATTGGTGAAAATGTATACAATAATACAACTCCCACGATAGTAAGCGTATGTATTCCTACGCGATATTATCATATCATCGCGTGGTGGTATGAAGCTAAGTATAATAATAATGATAATAATAATAATAATGCAGTCGAGAAACAGTGGTTTTGGGCCATTCGCAATCTGGTCGAAACACACGGCCCTGAGGGAAACAATACGACGAATTAAGTGGCCGTTTTGATATCCACCGGAGTGTTCGAGAGGTTTAACCTCTGGCTGTTGATCCATGTTAACGACTGTAAAGCCCTCGGCACCCGGCCATAATTACATTATAAAGTCATTATTCGCCTCCCGTCCGCACCCCCGCCTCCGCCGCAGGCCCGATACCACAACACCGTTCGGACAACTCAACTCTCTCACTCTGTCTCACCATTTCTCGCCATTTCTCCATTATTTCCATCCGTCTCTCATTCGTTTACTCGGTCTGTCTCGCCTTGTATTATATTATAATAATAATAATGTCCAACGACGGTTTTCATATGACTACGCTATATTATAATAATATAATAAACACGTTCAGTCGGTGGATTGTATAATAGTATGTGAATAATATGGTCGTTACACGTCATTTCGAAATCAGTCTACGAACAATATTATTATACTGATTTTACAAAGACAAAAAAATGATGAACTAACTATATTAAAGAACCAACTAAAAATCCTAGTACCTTGCCTGGTAACTACAATTTCTTTCGATTGTATGATTTGTTCGCTTTCTAGAAACCTATAGTTGTTTAAAATAAATAGGCATTATCATAAACTACACAAAATAATCAAGCTTAAATCGTTCGTGGCACAAGTATTTTTTTTTTCTATTATTCGATGAGATACGAATCATCATCAAGTTACCGAACAGATCATAAAATATGTATTTTAACACAAATGTTGTCGTACTTGCAATACCCCTTGTGGTGGGTTTTGGACATTATTTAGAGCGTATTTTGACAGTACCTATATTTATATTTAGGACGCACATACTAAAAATATGCAAAAAATAACAAATTCACACTCTTTATTTATTTATAAACATGGACAATGTTTCGCTCACGTATATTTCCTCCATTTTACTTGCTCCTTTGGGCCGACGTCACTGTAAACGAGCGTCTACGGTCTCTTAGACACGAGGTAAAGATGTCAAGTGTCGCCTGGGGAACACGTCTGTACACACGTCCTGAAGCGGATAAACGCTCCGGATCGCCTTACACACACTCCCCCTCACGTTTCTCGGCCCGCGGGGGGGTACAAATGCGTCAACAATGCCAATTCGTTTAACAATCAACTTTTTTTTCCACTGACTTTTTATCAAGAAAGGTTATAGAGATTTCTATCACTTAAAGAGGGTTGCCGAAAAAATGAAAGATAAAAAACATATTTCCTCTAGGAAAACGCACTATTAGCGAACGTCAATTTCGATCAATTTCGTAAGGACCCGCAAGTCGAGCCCGTCTGTCATCAACTCCTAAGATTTTTATTTTTATCATTATTATTATTATTTAAGCACTAGACACATCGAGTTGCTCGAAAAATATAAGTATTCTCCGTCGGACGAAGGTTTTAGGCTGATAATTATTTCAAAACATTCGTGCGTGAAATTTTCATCCTCCGATAGGTTTTCAAGTTAATAACGGCTGTAGTTATGACGGGTGGGTGGTTGGTTGTTGAGGGGCGGACAACAGATTGTTTTTTGTACTTCATTTTGAAAGGCCTGAATGGAACGTTAATTAATTGAAGGAAGGAATTTTTTTTTTAATCTGGTTAAAAAAGGTACACGTAATATAAGACGATATGTGAACATTTCCAAACTACTCGAGACATGATTAGAGTGGTTTTATTATTGGCATATATTATAATATAATGGTATATGTGAGTTACGTACTATAAATGGGTACCTACCTAACATTAAACTATCATGTTATAATTAAAAACGTTAAAATAAAAACTTTTACTCATTTCACTCTAATAATAAAATGAGCTTCATATAAAATTAATTTCGGAAAAATGAAAATAGAAAATGGCGTATAATTCAAGTGCATATTATTATATTAAATTTATAAATGCAAAAATATAAAACTTTAAATGAAACGTTTTATGTGATATGAATAAAAACATTAATAAAACTGAATATATTATTATTATTATTCATTAGTTATTAGGTACCTATATATACCTAATTTATTATCAATGCTAGATTCTATAAAATAATAATTTTAGTTTTTTCTATTGTTTTCGATTTGATTTATGCAGTAGGATTTTGAAATAAAATCAGAATATTCACTTAGATATCACAAGTTTTCGTCGGTTTGGCAAAATCATCAAAATCCCTACTCCATTGAATCCCTTCGAATTTTTTTATTCTTCTTTTCATATACACTATTTGAATTATTGCCATATCAACAGTTTCGTGTGGATCCTAGCCCGAACAATGTTTCCCCTCTTATGTCGGAAATCGCTAATTAATCGGCATTGTGTACAGAGGCGTCAGAGCAAAACTTGGAGTATCATTTCAGGCATAAGATTGCAATTAGCTGGTTTAATCGTTGAACACAAACTATCAAATCACACGGCCGGCTTGAGATCGGTTTCCTACCATAGGCAACCCCCTCCCACCGTTTTATCTCCCTATATCCGTGTGCCGCTATTACTCTCTGGGGTTTTCACATACACACGCAATTACCGAAAGCTTTAGTCCACATTTCGCTGCTATAAACATAGCGATAACTGATCCCGAGGCTTCTAGTTGAAGACTTTACTGCGCCGCGCTCTTAAGAGACCGCAGAAACATAAAACTAAAAAAATCGTTCAACGATATGCACGTATCACGCAACACACAATACGGACACCGATCGATTTCGTTATTATTCTCGAAATCGAATTAATGAGAAATGTAAGAAAAATATATGTATACACTATATACACCTTTTCAACGATGTTGATACCACGCTTTCTTATATTTTGTTGAGATTAACCTAACCTTTTGTTGGCACTAGAGTACTACTTGCCTACGTTTTTAATTAGAAATTATCCACCACACAATAATAAAATATTATGATCCTCGTTATGATTATAAGGCATACTGACGATAACAAAAAATTGTAAGTGCGCAAACGGATTTTACCATTTCTCGTTATTAAAGTGTTATTGTTATGACAAAGGGGTTCTTTTGAATTTAAACTTTTAGTTTTGTCGATATTATAGTATATAATATGAATTACTTAAAATCAGCGATGAACTTCACTAATATCATTTGTAACTGAATAACATAATGTATAGATGTGTATATAGTGGCATGTTAACCGTGATTTTGAAGAGCAGTTGCCTCACAATTTTAAAGGCGTGGGTGTGTGAGTGAGTACTGGATTTAATGAGAAATTGTAGTACAAGACTAACTTTATCTGAATATGATATTTAATACGAATAATAACATGACCTTAATATTAATTACTAGGTGTAATTTTATATAGTAATTTATGTTTAAATTACTGAAGTGTTCAAATTAAAGAGATGCGTTTTTGTTGTGCATTTTGTATATGCCACATGGGTACTGCCTAAGAGTCAAGGGGTGGTAGGTAATTCAAAAAATTAATTTCCTGACCAATTTCACCACGCCACTGGATGTGTACCTATACCGTAAACAAATCGATATTGTTGGCGCCTGGTGGGGAGTTTGTAGTAAATCATGCAGATATTATACTTATTGTTCAATTAGTTGTCAAGAAATCATTATTATTACGTTGAAACTTATACGAATCAATAATAATAATATTAAAGTAAATAAAGTCAATATTATCCACCATTTACTTCTTCGACAGACTATCTATGTGAAAAAATCCTTCCGGCGACCGTCAGCGGAAATCGAGGTGCGCTCTAAGCTGACACGCGGTGTTGTCACGTTTCGGTATGACGACGAAATTAATTCATTTAAATTTTTCGGACACTTCTCAACTTCGATGTTGAATACACGTAGGTACGCCATTCTCGCTGACGTTTCTAACGGGGTTCCTCTTACCTACACTGGAAAATATGGGAAAAGCCACTCGACGAACGCCGTCACCACGTCTCCTGACCGAACGGAATTATTACTCGAACGACGTGACAAACCGAGAGCCGGACATCCCGCCGACTACGCCTCATTATCGCGATATCTGCCACCGCAGAAGATATATAGTCCACCGCCTCCATCGCCACCTCCACCTGTCCTCGCGACGGTCGGTCGCAGACGTGCCCGCAGACACGGTGGCACGGCATGGTCCGGTCCACAGCTCTCAATCAATCGAGTCCCGGAGCCATTATCGTTCCCCGAACAATCATGTACTACGGTCCTTGGCCGGGCGAGTGCGGGACGTACGAGGACCCGCGAAACAAATATAATAAGGGACGGCGGCGACGGCGGCGAATCGATAAGAGATCGACGGCGGCGACTTCATGCAATTCTCATGGGACTAGCCGAGACCCCGCCCCGCGCGCGCATTGTCTTAAAGAGGTTTCCCGGACCCAGGGCCAGAGGGATTACACTCGGGAAACGTGTGGTGATGGTCGGTAGCAGCAGCAGAAGCCGAAGCACGCTCTCTCGTTCTGTCTCTGTCTCACCCTCTCTCGGAACGTGTGTGTGTGTGTGTGTGTGTGTATTGCACGTTTCGACCAATTATCCCCTCTGGACGCGACGTGAATGGACCCCATCATAGTCGCTTTTGAATTATATTTACCACGCGTATACGCGGCCGAGACGACGACGCGCCAATTATAATATAATACCGTATTATACACACACACACACACACACGTATTGTCCAAAGCTGCGCGTTAAGTCGCACCAGCCGCAGATATTATCATTGCTTAAGTAATATGTAGGTATTGTATAAAATGTAGAACAACTGCGGCCGAGAACTAAAACGATCGTCGTGATATAATAATATAATATATTATTGTGTACTTAGAGCGATGTCGATATGTCCGGGTGTTATACGAGCTTCAAGCGTCAGATATAAAGGCTATAACGTCTATGAACAGTATAAAATGCAATAAAGTAATATCGATTTCCCGTTGACTTGTCGGCTGACTAGCCTTGGAAGTTATAATATCATAATATTATAATATATTACTTAAAGACAATAATTATATTCAAATTCTTGAACTATTTTACAAAATTCTGTTTTCAAAGAGAACCCTCCCTATATTTTTTATTTTAAATTATTTAGTGAATAATTTTGATAAACTATTCAAATTTCAAATAAGCAGTTTCTCAGTTATCAAAATGTTTAAACTAAATAAATTTCTTTAAAATTTTTTTAACAAAAATAAAAAATATGTGTAATGTTGGATTTAGTATTTATTATACTTGGACCATTTTTACAAATAATAAATTTCATCACTATAATTTTCAAATCACTATGATCTTAATATTTTCTTAATCAACTATCAAAGACATCCTTACTTCTTAGTACACAAAGCTAAATTACTCAAAAACTACTCGTTTGATTTTGATTCTGATACAAAATTTTCAGAAAAATAATTCACCAAATAATTTACAGGAATGTCATTAAATTTGTATTAAGGTTTTCAAACATCTTATACACGCAAGTTGGGTACCTAAGCCAAACTACGATCGACAGCTAATAATTTTTTTAAATTGCTGTATACTGTTTTATATGAAACATTATAAATTAAAAATCTCTTAATATAACTGTTGTTGGTACGTATATGTTGTATTATACATAATATTGCAAAGGCAAGCTATATAACATTGCTAGGAATTTGTTTTTTTCTCTGCGTGATAGTTTAATACAAACGATATGTGTTTTCTGGGAATGGGTTTTCCGTGCGGATGAACTTATATATATATATATATATATATCGGAGACGTCAAGCGGCTCCCGTTGCTTTCTGGAAATTGTTTCTCGTGTTTGAAAACAACTCGGTAGGACCAAAAAAAAAAAAACGAAGAAGCTACGTCGAAAACCGTAACCGGAAACATATTAAAGGTAATGGTCTCGAAATTATTATTGAATGAAATCCGGCACATAAAAATGTCGGGGAGTCTTTCGCTATTTATTGCGCTCGGATGGTTCTATGTCGCATTTATCCGTCGACAATCCAATAACTCCCTCGGTATTTTTTCTCTATACTCTTGCAGTCTGCCGTAAGTATATATATATATATATTTTCGCGTTATTGTCGGTAATTGAATAATTTGTACACATGTTGACCGACCGTTCTTTTTGGAAATTATTTCTTATTTTTCCCCCTCGTCCGTGACGACGCGACGAAATGGTCGCGACAAAGGCGTAGCGGTGGCGAAGAAGAGTCGCCGGGGCAAATCCCGTATAATATTATTAGATAATGTGTACAACAAAATGTACACCGCTCGACGACGGACGAATAATAATATACATACACATAATAATATATAGAAAACCGATAAATTCCATGTTTATGCATGCAAAACGGACCTCCGGATGACCACCGGATGCGTTTCCCGGTATCGGAAACGGACGGCCGCGTTATTTACATAATAATATAATATCTCGGTATACAGATCTTAACTTGGATGCGAAGAAATAAAGAATGTACGCCTCGCTCGTCGGGAATCTCGACCGAAACGGGGACCCCGTGTATATATAATATATATATGTATACAATGCACACAAATCGAATTATTTGTTTGGGGTTCTGCTCGTGAAGGACGTTTTGCGCTTCCGATTTCTTATCCCCTGGCGCAGTGAAAGTATAAAAATAAACGCACTGTATACAATATTATGTGCAATTTTCATCAGAATCCGAAAGCGTAAACGTGCTCAAACCAAACGCCGTGGCCGGGTAAATTTTTATGACCCGTTGCAGGCCGGGACTAGACCGACGACGCTGTAGGGGTATGTGTCTGTGCATGTGTGTGTGTGTGTGTGTGTGTGTGTGTGTGTGTGTGTGTGTGTGTGTGTGTGTTTGTGTGTGTAGACAAGGGTGATAGAGAGGAAAAAAATGCTAAAATCAAATTTAATAGCTCTCCGGTCATAAATGTGCCAGAACGATTTCGCGTGTTTTATTATTTAACTGTTTTTCGTTTATATATGAATGTGCAATAATATAACATGCACGCCGAGCGCAATAATGACGTATTACCGTAGACGGTTTATGACTATTTTATATTTTGTACGGGTTTGGCGTTCGTACAAGTTATTTCGACACGTATTATAGTATATCCGTGGAGGGTTCAAACGACGACAGAAAAAAAAGATACAGTTTTATTTTTCATTTTTCTATGGACTTTGGCTAAAATAAAAAGTTACTAGCTCGAACATTGAAACATACACACATATTACATAATAATATATTCAACAAAACCGTTTTATATGCTATAACAGTGTCCCACGTGCTCACTGCAGTTGGCACATAACCTGTGTAAACGCTTTTATGCATTTCCAGTTGGAAAAAAATATTACGACATTTTGGTGTTAATCGAATAAATAAACTCGACTCGACCGACAAACGGAGAGTGTAGAGCATTAATAACAATAATATATTACTGTCGTATTTATCGCTCATACTATGCATAGAAAGACGTTGCAATGTATACGGAATAAACACATAGAATGCAAATTATTCATTATTATTTCAGTGTATCGGCCATTTAAATCGCCAATTGAAATCCGTGCACTCAAATGCAGTGTGTTTATACTGCAGGTCTGCTGCTGGTAAAACAGTAACTACAAAAATCAAATTTTAGGAAAATAAAGTTTTATGTTTTTTTCCTTTCTAAATTAATTAAAGAATAATATTTAAAATACTTATTTCAGAAAATTCAAAAATGCTGTTCATTTCGGGATGAATAAATTACTTTTGATATTTTTCTCATAACTGAGTACATTTTTTGAGAAAATTACTCAGAAGATGTCGTTTTTTCTGTATTTACCTCAGTTAAATTATGGCATGCAGAATGATTTAATCAATGATATTTCGTCAAAACCTCATTTTCGATATATTATTATTGTAATTACTCTGGCTTTTCCACACTGCAGTAGGGCGTAGTTTACGTATTGGAAAATAGGTAATTACCAATTTTTTGATCGAACGATACAATACTAAGATGGGCCGAAAAGGGTGTACCTACCTGTATGGCTAAACTGATGTTGTTGTTGATACCGACGAACGGTAATTGGAAAGATCCGATAGTGCGATAATGCTACCGACAGAACCACGCGAGACCAGCAGTTACAACGTATTATACAGACGATATGTTTGTGTATACGATACAGCGGTATACTTACATTTTTTATAGTAAATATATATATACGTATTGGTACCAGGTTCCGTTAGGCACAGTCGGTGTACACTGTACCTATAACGTAAACGGACATTTTTAATTACACGTTTCGGTGGACTGTATGCGCCACTATAGGTAGTAAGTATAAAACAAAAAAGAATTTGCTCGGTGTGGATGGGAGGAAAAGGGCTCGTAGTTTATTCATCGAACACGCGTACACCAACGTCGTCGGGTTATTGTTTGTTCACAGGGACCGCGTAATTATACACTGTGACATTATACAATATAATATCTATCACAATAATATTACATGTTTTCCGGCGCACGTACACATCCCGTTCAAATATAATTTAATATTGCATTGCATAACGCGTGCCATATATTATAATAATAATTATTATCGTACCATTCATCTGATATCGTGCACAATCCCAGGTGGCCCCCCAAGGTGACTTAAACGTAAATGGTGCCGATATTTATTACATTAAAAAAAAAAAAAACATAAAATAAAATAAAATAAAAATACACAAGACCAAATCAAATACAAAGTGTCATCAATGGGTGGCTTCTTTTCCCAAATTATGTTCTATTTTTTTTTTCTTAACCCACATATACTTATTATGTTCGTGATATAGATTGTATAATTTCTCCTAAAAAAAAAAATAATAATAAAGTGATCATTCGTTTTTTAATGAGATGTATCTAGGTAGGTGCACGGTACCTTAGCTATATTGTAGTGTTCTAAAATAGTTTTTGTTTATATCCATCATATCAAAATCATCTCGTGTCTTATCGTATACCTAACTTTTTTTAGTCACTATACTGAGTACTGAGTCCAAATAAGTAATTTACTAATTTGCATCATCAGTAACGAAGTCTTAAAATTTATTTTTCGTGATTTCCTTTGAAGTCCAGTCGTAAACATGCATTATGACAATACCATGATATAATAAACTAGGTATAATGCACACATCGTGATACGCATCCTCCTCACCCGCCAACTATCACTCTGACAAAAAATGGTGCTGGTCTTTCGCCGTTTTTAAATTTCTCATTATGATGATATTGTCTAAACCAATGAAAAGCGGCGTAAGACCGTCACCATCTTTGCGCAACATAATACAAAAATTGATTCGTTGCCATCATACCTAGTTTATTATATCATGGACAATACTACGATATGACATTGTGACGACGTAGGCGCTCTCTCCTCTGCCGGCAGTTAATTCAAAGGCGGCGCGAATGTCTTTGGAATGTCGAAATAGCGTATTATCTTCCATTATTGTGTACACTGTAATATATATAAACGTTGTCGTCATCGTCGTCATCGCACACATATTATTATATAACGTCGCGGAGACGAGCAAAGTCCGGCATTGTTCGCGTAACCCTTTCGCGGATGGACGGATGGCCATCGTCTCTTGCCGCGCGCTGAACCGTACTGAACCCGAGGGCCCACGACGACACGTTTTATTAAATCTGTCTCGGCGGAACGAACTACGACTACTGTCGGAATATGCGGCGATTCATCAGGGTCACGGGTGATGGGGGTGGGGGTGTTTGATGACGAGGGGTTGTGTAGGAACAAACGTTCAAAGACCATATACCCTTTGACGGTGCGGATAATCGCCCCAACACACGCGTAGGTATATCGTATACACGAGATTGCGGAGCTGTACCTAATAGTCTACATCACAGCCGGTTTATCAAAAAACAATAGTCAGGAAAGCTCACTCCGCGAGCGTGCCGAATTCCAGGTTTCTAAACGTATTTTAATATACAACGCAATAAGCTATTTAATTCCATAAACTTACTGTTAAACATAATACATTCCCATAGTTTTAAGACCAATACTAAGTAATTATTACAGGCTAATGGCCTCAAAAGTTGAAGGTTTAAATAAAAAGAATTTGGTAACCATAGTAAAGCTGCAGCTTTATATTTTGATACCAGCTATTATAATTTCATCTGGCTAGACAGTGTTAATATAATTTGAATAGAACCGTTATTAAATGTATTTCAAGTCATTTGTTTTGAATATTATGAATACTAATATTGAAATGGAAAATTAATATCAACAATCGTATACTGTGGTAACTAACGAATTTACACTACGGGGATATAAAGTGTTCTAAACTCATATATTTATAACGACGAAAAAAACTGAACAATAAAAACTGTTGAACTTCATTTTTTTATTAGATTTTCTTTTTTGTTCATCTATTATATACTATTATAATTATTAAAATATATATAGTAACATAATTCACAAGTCATCGCCCTCCACTCGCCGGCCTGGATAGAACCAGCGAGTTACCGAGCTTAACTCAGTGAGCCGGACATTATTTTGGTTGATCAATTAGTATTAAACTCGATATATTGTTCTAACATTTTGAGGTGGTAAAAGTTCTAAAACTTAGTGGCCCGGTACTCCACCCGTGCTCCACTGGTGCCACTATCACTGTGATATCGGGTAAATATTATACTTAATATAATAGCAGCGGGTCATATAGTACGATATGGGTACAGTATCACTATATTTATAAAATTTGACGTCGTGCGAGCGTATATTGTTGCGATTTTCGGGGAGAAACCACGACGAAGCTGCGCCCCAGCCACGCGCGAGAGAGATAATTAGTTTAGGTTTCGACTCGGGCGCGTGGGAGGTGCACGCCGCCGTAGTCTTTCGAAATTAAAACTGAACCGGATGTACGCGAGTATAATATATAATAATAATAATAATAATAATAATGGTTTAATACGGGCCTCGCGATATCCGACGTTTTAATATCGGACCGGAGGTGACGACGGTGCGGGGTCGGCAGAGCGCAGTGTTTTCAGACCGCAGCTAAAAATCCGCCTCGGGCTCGGTTCGCCTTAAAACTTTACCCGAACCGACTCCCATCACCACAAGCTCGAGTTGATGGCTCATAATTGTATTAGCCGTCGTACACTATATAATATTATATCGCTGTGTACGCGCGGTCCCGTTTGCATCTCTCCCTCCAAGACCAAAAATCCACCTATACATGTATAATATTGTTATATGATTTAATACGACCACCGCCGCTGCAACATCCTCGTATTCGAAAAAAAAAAACGCCTCGAGTACCGTATATTATAATATATATATATATAAGTTTAACGAAAGGGGTTGAAGCCACTACGGCGCAATTTCAAAGTACTCTCGAAACGATTAACGTCGTCGTCGTCGGTATATAATAATTCGTCTGAGAGACGTGAGTCGTCGTATGATAAAATCTAACTATTCTCTCTAACTCGAGTCACAATCACCGTCTTAAACGTTATATTTGTGATTTTTTTTCAAGTAATACAATTTTTTCTTTTTTCAATGCAATACAAAATATATGGGTAATAGCCATACAGGTTAAATGGATACTTCAGAAATGTGTGCTGGATACTGAACTACTACAGCATGATCTTGAACGTATTATTAATAAATGGTGTGGTACAAATAAGTAACACTTGAACGTTTAAAAATATAATATATTTACCTTCTCGAAAAAAGTACTTCTATGTTTAAAAAATCATTCCTTTAATGGTATTGGACTATATCGAGTCAATCGCATAAAAGATTTAGGAATTTATCGTGATTCGTCTCCTTTATTATTCAATAGACATTATTTTTACATGTAAAATAAATCTACCTCTAAGTGAAAACCGGAGTAGTAATAATTTCGACAATCTACTGGCCCTTAAATATCTCTAATGTAGTAATGTGCCTTTATCCGATAGAGTACAGCACAGTGATTTGGGCTCCTTATTCTACCGGACGTGTCTAGTCTCTTGAGGCGATCACTTTTTATAACTACTGAGAAAAAAATGCAATATTCAACGTAAACCCCACTCATATTTTCTACCTATATTACAATATTTAAAGCTTCACGTTAAAATAGTATTAATAAAATTAAATGTTCACATTTTCTAACAGACCAACTAAGTATGTACCGTGCTTATTACATGAGAAATAAATATAATAACACGTTTTCACAACTGTACATGTTTTTATTGTCTAAATATTGTCGTCACGTAAAACAAGTAGGTAAGTACATTACATTTTTATCGTTTTTTGTTCTGTGAACATTTTTTGAAAGCGATTATTACTATACATTTTTAATGCTTTCAAATTTAATATCAAAATACAAAATATAAAAGTAGTATGATAAATCCGTTTCTGTGGACCAACCCTGCAGCTCACATATTTGCGATTTTTTTTTTTAAATTTAAATTGCTGTGTTCCTACACGGCTGTAACAACGTATTGTTATACCGTAATTTATATATATATTTATTTTATTGCCTAGGTATTTGGCTTTTATTTCAACTCAATTATTGAGATAAACTACATAAAATAATGCGGCGCTAAATCTTTGACCGCGCAACTTAAGTGTACACACAAGCGTTTTTTTCAATCAGTGGCTATACTGTTAATGTTACGCAAACGATTTTTTTTCTCTGTTTTTCTCCCCTCGACTCGCGGCAATTGTCAGGTCGTTCCGTGTCGGAAGGGCATTTTTACGGTGAATAACAATGACCCGGGCACGGCCGTTCAATTACTGACATTAAAACAGTTTAGATAGCAGATTTTTGTGCATTTAATTGTTAAGTTTTTTTTTCCTCGCTCCCGCTGCAGCCAGTGTCAAAATCATCATCGGCGAAAAAAATACGACCGTCCTCCGTGATCTCGATAACCGCAATTAATGAATTATTAATGAAGGGTCCAGATCGAAGAGCTTCCACTTTTTTTTCTCCTTTTGTTTTTACGTTTTATTTACAGACATTGGTACGGATGCTAATGACGGACAAGATTTAAATAATTTAAAAATACAAGCTTGTATACTATATATATTGACAGTTGGTATAAAAACTACCAATGCCCTTTTTAACAGCGTCTGAATATAGATTTATTCATTTCCACGACTGGGATTAAAAACAATAATAATAGTTGTATAGCATTATAAAATACATGGAAATAAATCGAATTTAATATTTTATTCATTTATTTATTTATAGTTTATAATATTATTATTTAATATCATTTTGACGTGTCTAATGAAACCGATGTCATTATATTGCGCGAGAGTAAACAAAACTCGTTCTTCGAATGGGTTTTATATTGGGGCAATTGTCAATTTTCTCAATCGGAAATACATTTATTTCCTTGAATATATATACGACAACGTACCGAATTTCGAAGAATTCTCAGTCGAACCAGAAAGACAATATTTTCCATTAGTGGGATTCGCATTGCGAGGGAGGGGGGGTCGGTCGCTTTTGTTTGAATGCAAAATCGTTTAAGTTCGACGCTTTTTCTCATTTTCGGTCTGGCCTTTAATGAACGATATATACACACGCACATAAAAGAACGCCACCACCGCCACTCTCCAACATTATCTGGGGAGAGAAAAAGACAGAAACGGGGTTGGTGTGTTAATTTCGGAGAGAGCTGCAGTCGTCGTCGTCATCGTCGTCGGTGGCAGCAAAAACTATTTAAAACAGCCAAGGGAATGCGATTGGGGTGTGTGGTGTGTGTGTGTGTGTGTGTGTGTGTGTGTGTGTGTGTGTTGGTGTGCGCGTGGAGAAAGATTTGCGACGTAGAAAGGGCGGCAAGAAAAAAGGGTTAATACCACACAAAAGCGGAAGTCGATTTCCCATCCCTTTACAACGCGTGCATATATACAGTATATGTGTGGGTGTGTGTTCTTCTATACAATACTTCCGCTAAGCCAAAAGACACTGGAAAACCATTTCGCGAAGACAAACTTCTATATGGGTAGAGTCGCACACGCGAAATCCATTTAAAACATATTCCATTCGCAAAACTTTAGCTGTTAAATTTTATTTAGGTTAGATGATGATATATATATATAGATATATCTGATAGGACGCATAGACGTTTATAAAACGTATACTATTTATTTTTCTTTCAACCACATATTATAAGCTATTATAACAACACGATAATGTATACTAATTCGTCCCGTCTCGATGGTGGCGTCGCACTAACACGATAAAGGTAACCAAAACGCCATATACACGGTTTTCTGTTCAATAAAATAACGGAAATTACGCGGCCCATAAATTTTGGGTGTCGTTTCGCACTCGATCGTGTGATTTCATTAGCTCCCTCAATATACCCTCGTGTAACCCTATAATACATATTACCCCCTCCGCGTGTATCCGTAACTTAAAAGCAGGAAATATTTGGAAACTCGTGGATTGCCCATATTTATAACCTTAACTATAATATGTATATTGTATATATATAATATTATAATAATTATTATCATATTATAAAGGTTCATTTACCGAGAATATTAATATAATCTTATATAATAATATGGAATGTAATGGTTTTTAACTGATGTGAATATACGCTTCAATACACATTTTTTCTCGGGGTTCTAAAAAAAATTCATTAAAATTAATCAACATCAAGTGTGCTGTTAATTTAAAACACAGTCTGTCTATTCTGGTTTGATCGAATTGATTGGTTCTAGCCTTTATGGGAAATAAAATTTCACAACTGTATAATAATATGTTGACTCGAATATTGAGTGTATAAAGAATTTTTTTCATTAAACGAATGCAACTGCGCACGATTGAACGATAAAATACAAATGATTTCTCATGCTGTTTGAATTTTGCCAAAAGGTTCACCACCTCTGGTATAGGGTGTAAGACGCGAGTAAATAATAATATGTACAAATAAAAAATAAATAAATAAATATGTCAATATCAACGGAAATGTTGAGTTGGATATTGTGCAGTATACACACAAACGAGAACATTTAATAAGAACGTGTAAAATATACTGTATCATTATTTTAGCACTGTCGAAAGTTTCAACAAATAAATCACGTAAATACACCTATTGGTACATTTTTATAATTTATTATTCTACGTCGTAGAACCTCGCGTTTAACATTAAAAAAAATAACTACGTTTTACATTGTGATATATTGTCTAGGTGTAGCGCGGTAGTCTTCACATATATATTATCGAATGTCAAAATTCAAAGGTCGTGATTTATAATATTATGAATCATATTATAGAATAATATACTATGTATATTTTTGATGAAAAATCTCGTCCGTATACGGTGTGGAGATTCGACGGTGCACGCGGTATTGCCGTTGCTGTACATAATATCGAGTATAAATCCCGTCTCTTGGTTGTACTTCGGAGTGTTATTATATTATTATACGTCAGAGAAGAGATCGCCCTCGTAATCCTCTCCCCCTCCGTCACCGCCATACCCCGTCGCCGGAGTTATAGTGGCACTCTTGTAGTGGACACGTTGTATATATATTTTTATTTTTTTTAATAACAGTTTTGTTCTAAAAAACATAGCAAATCATCCGAACAAGCAGCATGTATATATTATATACTGTATCGTCGCGCATACGTTGGCTGTGTGTCCAGAATATTTAAACAAACTACGCGTATAACGACGGGGTGGCGGCGCGCGCATAATAATATATCATCGGCCAATATCTTCGACATCTGCGTTGTGAGTTCGGACTCTGCAGCCGGACACGCATTTATCTTCTTCCTTTCTTTATTTTTCCCTCGGTCCTCCGAAGTCCGGCTTTTTATTCAATTGGTCGGGTTAGGAATATATGACTTTCACCCTTATCGTCGGCGCGGGGAGGGAATAACAAAATAAAAAAAAAAACCCATTTCACGTACACCGAAGACATCTGCCTGACAAAACATACGATAAAAGGGTGTACATGACTGGAATATATTATTATTCGCAAGCGGATAACACGAATCGTCCTCATAAGACGTCACTTTACTACACAGTACACACTATTATAATATATAACATTATAATACTGTTATAAAAATAATTACAATGTACATAATATTATTATAATTTATTAATAGCTAGTGAAATTATAATGTTTTTTGGTCAAATTTTTATTTTTTATTTTTATTTTTTCTTACAGAAATACCTAGAACCTTCACCTTGGTTACAGACCAATTTCCCATTCAAGGCGTTTCAACACAAACTCGCCACTGACACTGCTGGTCCAGAAGGTGAGTAACTATATTATTATTATTGTTATTATTTCAATGTAGAATTAAGTGTTTATTTTCTAAGTAATTTCCATGCTTCTCGCCGTATAGAGGCGCGTAATCTCATTACGATTCGAAAAACGGTTGAATGAATTTGAGTATGCTTTCCCTACCCCCATGAACTTCCCCGGCACAACTTTTTAATAACGGCACCTCGGCCGTCATTATTATTACCAGCCGAAGAAAAATATTATATATATATAATTTCAAACATCAGGTGAAAAAGCACGAACTTTCCAAGCAACACCAGGCGGTCTCTAACAAGCAATTTCGAATTTATTCCCTCGTTATTTTTACCATCTATTTTTTTAACGTTTTATAAAAGCAATTATTATTATTATTCATTTCCCCCTTTTTTTTCTTTTTTATTATTATTTTATTTGGTTTTTAAACAATAACAACAATTACATTGACTAAGAAACAAAAAATATTTTTAACCCAGCTATCCCAAAACTTCTTATATCGTCTTGAAATAAGAGCTTATACATTTTCAAAATCTGAATATTCATTTTTTTAAACATTTTAATTGTAAATAAAAGCGTAAATTGCACAAACAAATCGGTCATGCATAAAAACATAACGAGCAAAACTTAGATTTACTTAAATAAGATAACATTTTAATCTCATAATCAGCACATTTTTTGGTTATTACATCTTATATAGACTAAAGAAACTGTTTTACACTTCATTCGAAAGTAGAAAAATATGCTTCAGATATTTTTGTTTTTCAAAACTTAATCACAATCAGTATCGTGCACGTAAAACGATCTTTTTTAATAAAAAATTTTATATTTTTCAACAATAATTTACACGGATAAGTTCTATCAAATTATTTATACACCAATCGATAACCACGGCGTTTAAAATAATATACATAATAATTAATATTAAATTATATAAAATTGATAACGAAAGAAAAAATTTTAAGTTCCGGTGTCGTTTGCCAAAATAAATAAATAAAAAGTCGTCTTGTCGAAATAACAGATTGCCCCGGGTACGTTTTTTCTGCGGGGCCACTATACCTAAATAAGTCCAATTTAAAAATTTTAGAAAATAAAACATTCGAGGAAGTGGTCTTCTTTTTTTAGTTAATCAGAAATTACATTGGGGATTTTCGTTGTACTCGCCCGCGTGCGCGATGGTGTCACAAGAGGAACAACCGACGTCCCGGGAGATATGCTAACGCGAAAACCGGAGAGGGTGATTAATTCCGCAGTGGATCTTATGAATATTTTACTGCCGTGTGCGACGCTTAAAAAGGAGAAGGGAAAGAAAAAAAATTATTAAAAAAAAATTACTATTATATACCCACTGCCACAGCGGTCGGTAGTTTTTTTTCCTCTTCCCGCGTAATACTAATAATAATAACATAAAACGTATATATAATATTTACGAGCGAGCTGCGCCCCAAAAATCGTTGCGGTGACACGTTGCGCCGGTGTATAGTGGATGCGAGATTGCGATGGTGCTTTCACGCATATATATATCGTAATCGCGTATATATATATAGAAGCGTAAATATAAATGCAGGAACTTCGACGTAGGTATAGTATAATATAGTCGATGTGAATTTGCGATATTTTCTGTTGTTTTTTTTTTTTTGTGTGTATATTTCGTACCCGCACTTGCTGCTGTCCCGCTCGCATCATAGATATTTGCATGCGGGATCCGATTAAAACGAAACGAAAAAATATATTATACGTCATCCTCGGGGTTAAAACAAAAAAAAAAGGGGTTTGACGCGCGTACACACGCTCACACACACTAATCTGTATGCGTACTAAAACATTCATGTGCTCGACTCGACGACGGATCACCCAGCGCATATATACGATATAATGTATAGGTATATACGTTCGGGACGCATATAATGCTAATTCCCGTGCACACACATACACGCCGCTCTCTATCCGGCCCCCCGCAAACCCGACAGAGTTGACATCTTAAAATACGCATTTAAAATCTTTACCTCCGACCCGCACCCCCCCCCCCCCCCCCACACACACTCCACACCCTTATATACAGAGTCGCATACTACATATCACACCGTGCACGCTGCCACCCTTTCGACGAGAATTTTAATGTATGTATATTCGAAAACATTTTCACACACACACACACTCACACACGCACACTGCCAACAGTCCGAAATCCGGTAACGAAAGCGCCCGTGAGCGTGTGTGCACTGTGCCTTCGGCTTTTGCCCAGTGTTTGCAGTTTGGCGAATAATTTTGCATGCATCAAACGAGTGTGTATATTATTATATATATGTATAATACACACACACACACACACACATGTATATCCGGCGCTGATATTCGGAAACGCGTATATATATCCGAAGTTTTCAGGCGGCTATAGAAAGGGGAACGACTGGGCATAAGTCTAAAAACGCGCATCCGTCGACGAGGAAGAAAATATAAGGACAGCTGACGGTTTATATTATAATATTATGGTTAGTTTTTGGTATTGGTATGTTATATATCAATCCGCCACGGCGTACACAAAAATTGTATCGTCTCGCTGTAATACAGTTGATATACCTATAGTAATATATTTATTTTTAATTAATTATTAAAAATTTTAAATAACCTGACTAATAAAAATTACAAAAAAAGAGAATCATCAAATATTACCACAATATCCACCACGATGGTAACCTATATCTCTTGAATATTATTGTACCTATACAGCATCTATCAGTCCAATTATTATTCGAGGCCCGCAGTAGGTCAATAACAGACAAGGGGACCAAGTTTATCACGATTTCTGCAAGAATTGGCCCCCAGTACTTTTGTTGCTTAGTTCTTTTTCCTCAATTATATTGTAGTCATCGTTAATATAATAACTGAACGCAATGGCGTGCGTCAGATTTTCCCCATCGCATCGTGTGTAGAGTATATTAAAATATAGCGTTACATTAAAATAATCCATAACATATACCGATTCCGCGGACACGTGATACGTATACAAATGTGCATACTCCTTGTGAATTTCTGGAATTCCAACACTTCGCGTGGGGATACCGGGTACAAATGCGTTTCATAACATTGGAAGAAAGGGGCTATCCTTTGACCCGGACTGACAAATATCTACCAGAGGTTTCCCAGGGACGGAAGAGGCGAGGACGCGCTGATGAACACACCGCAAATATGTCTTCGAGACTTCACATCATGCGAGCCAAAAACGGTTCGGCAAACTAAGGCGCATACCGCAAGAAATATCGTCTACACACATAATATTATATATAGTATTACACGTAAAATCCCCTCCGACAAACTATTAGCGACAGCTAATCTCTGCGATTATTTTTTTCCCCACACGACGACTGCTAAGGGTGTGTGTGTTCTTGTGCGTATGTTATATTATGTACCGCTGTTAATTTGAAAAAAAAACCTTTGCTCAACAGCTATACACGCCTGATGCGTGTGTGTATTCGCGTGTAACCTGTTGCTGCGCGCATTTTCCGGTCTTATTCACACGCGTCACGTTTTTATTTTTTTTTTTTTCCGTATATACGAGGAGAATATAGCTGACAGTCGTGTTCATCGTTTTTGCCTTTTTTTTTCTGTTAACCACCACGAAAAAAATACGTAATAATAATAATAAAAATAAATAAATAAAACGTGAAAGAGTACAAAAAAAACGGTACACGTATTTTTCAAACCCGCATCGTGTGTGAATGTGTGAGTATGCCGTCTATAGGGCGTATAAACACACATATTTTTGCAGTGCGCGTGAAGAGTTACAGTAGTAGCCTTTTACCGTTGTCATTTTTAATGTCACAGCACTTA
Organism: Metopolophium dirhodum; assembly: GCF_019925205.1. Lineage (NCBI taxonomy): Eukaryota > Metazoa > Arthropoda > Insecta > Hemiptera > Aphididae > Metopolophium > Metopolophium dirhodum. The sequence goes on from NC_083568.1 coordinate 13,380,656, forward strand.
CACATGCTCGTTTCGGTTGATTTATCGCCCTCGGTAAACGCGAAAAAAAAGCATATATACAACGATGATAATAATAATAATGTATAAATCTCGAGCTGCTCCGAGCATTGTCTCGGCGGGAGGAGACAAATATGAAAAATAAATTGAAACTGGAAGAAGGACGGGACACCGCGATAATAACAACAATAATAAAAATACCATGAAGCTGCACCACCATCACCGGTAGCGGGCGCGGTGCGTTCGAGGGTCTCTCTCCGGGCCGAAGGTACCTCCGTTGTCCGTATATATATTATTATTATATTTGATGTACTGCTGCAGATTAAAACGACGACCGTAAGAAAAAAATAATGCCCTCCACCAAAATCAATGGGGTGCCAATTATAAGTTTTATCAAGTCGGCGGGCGCGTGTATAAGCAAGTGTGGCGGCGGCGGGACCATTGCGTCGAGTGCGGAGCGGCTCTCATCCCGATCGTGTCGTATCGTTCCCGGCCGCTCGCGTTATCTCGCAAAGGACCCGTTTTCGGACTATAAGAGTACTTTCCTCTCCTCCGCATTGAAGTTTCTAATACGAACCGCTCGTGTCCGATAATATAATATATATATATATATTTAGTCTCGATCGCCGAAAATCCAATCCTTTTGTCTCCCGCGAGACCCGTGCGATTTGTCATTTTCTCTACGACCGCGTTTAATCGGGATTCGCGAGATCCGTTTGCCGAAAGAATGAAAATCCTATCATATAATGTATATATATATATATATTATATCGTCATATCGACCACGCCTTAGACGACAATCATATTATTATATTGTGTTATTTTTATACCCGAAAGTAAAATACCATATAAAACGTATATACATAGTGTTATAATATATAAAGAGGTACCTACACAACGGTTTTACTTTAAATGGATGTACTGCTCTAGGTGTTTTCCAGTTTTCCACAGAAGTTATATTGCCGCCGTGATAATATGGAAGTATTTAACTATACAATATTATGCAAAGTTTTTAACTAGTGTAGGTAAATAATAATAATATAGTGAATTTTGTAACCAACTAAACATGAACATTTATTATAAATATAAACATTTTAAAATGTATACATATACATATACATGTTACACATCTCCAGTATAACTGTTTAGGTATTTTAGTATTAGCTTGTTATGGGACTGTGTAAATAGTATGTGCCTTGGCGCCAGTGTCCAGTTTTGTGAGGCTCTGACCAAAATACATTTCACGAGGCCCTAATATATGGCAAACATATAAAAACATTAAAACTATAATCCCACGAGTTAATGAGTTATCTTATAAAAATAAGGATTGCTTTTACATGTATTTATTGGTTTATTACGGTAAAATATAGTTTACATTTTATAATTTAAACAAAAACTATACATCACTACTACAAACTATTGTAGGTATACTATATTATAGGCGCCTATATTTTTGATATTTTAATAGTTAACATCAGCAAGATATTGACAAAAATTATTGCTAATAAAAGTTATAGGTGCACGCCAACACTGTATAATCAACAGTTATTACATAAAACTACTCGGCAAAAGTATAAATGTAGTTGTGACACATTTATGGGAAATGTAAATACATGATTAATTTTATTAATATAAATATTTACTTTTATTTCCATTAGGTGATTTATAATTTTTATTTCTAGTTCATTAAATAAAAATAAATACTGTTTATGTAGTATACTTTACAAATGAATAGCATTTTCTGTTAAAAATAATACAAACGTATGCATTAATATGATATTTGTAAAAAGAAAGTGAAATCTAGAGAAAAAAAAGTCAAAAAATTATTTCCTTCGAGCCGGATTTGAACCAGCGACCTATGGATATCTGTGATTATTATGCCACTACAGTCCACCGCTCTACCAACTGAGCTATCGAAGGCAGATGGAAAGAGGATGGTTTTCACTTCATTTAAGTACGCATCACAGTATTTTTTGCCTATAATTATTTCTAAACAGTCAATTCTTAATATTATATTAAAATAGATTCTTATTTCTTATAAAATTTCATTAACCCTTGTCTACTAAATTACACTCGGAATATCCATTTTCTTAATATTTATTTAATTTTTTTAAATGATTTTCCTCTTGGCATCATTACGGCGGTATCGGTATGGTTATATAATTGGAAATTATTGCCACTAATAACTACCTAATTGCCCTAAATAACTGAAAATGTGGTAAGGGAGATACATTCCTGTAATTCAATAGTATTTTTAATTAACATATATTGACTATATTTTAAATTTTTACTTTAATATTGTACATACAAAATTTGTTAATGTTATTATTGTGGGAGGCGGTGGCTCAAGTATGTTGCCTCGGGGAAGAAAAATCTAAATACAGCCCTGCTACAACTGATAACCATTAATTAAAAATATAGTTATATAATATTACCTAGGTAAATCGTAAATATTATGTTATCCTGTATCCGTCTTAAATAATATATTAATATATTTTACTAATTCGATTGTCTACTTATCAACAATCAATTAATAAAAAATTAAACGTTACAAGATAATCGTATGAATAATTGCAAATAGATAAAATTATATTATAAATTATAATGTTCTTTATAATCGTGATTAGGTAATAGGTTATAGATGAACGACATTGACATTGTTGAAAAAAACGGTCATTTCATAATTCTATGTTTTGAAATCGATCGTGGTTGTTGGTTGTTCTTATTTTAAAAGTGTTCTTATAATAAATATTAACATTTTGTAACAGTATTCGATATACGGAAGTATCTTATACGTAATATAGGTATTATTTTCTCTGTGAAAATTATTTCAGTTTGAAATTTGTTCGAAAGAATAAAATACGTGCAGTGTACACACATAAAAATACATTGTTAATAGGAATAATCAAATATTGATTTTCAATATAAAAGCGAGTATGTAGTATGTACCTATATTTAATATTGTATAATATAGTTGAACATTACTCGCATCAGCCCCATAGTCTCGTATACTCTCATCAATATAGGTACAGTTATAATAATATTATGTATAGTGTATTATGTATAGTGCATAGTCATAGTGCATACCGTACAATATGATTAATTCCGTAGTTTATTTATCGTAGTACCTACCTATATTGATAGTACCTACTACCTATTAGAACATTGCCCATTTATAATATTACATAAAGACGTGTTGTAATGGGTGCCCAATCCTAATTTTCATAATATATCTAAATAAAAATACCAAGATATTTTATCAAAAAAAGTCAGATATTATGATACGATGAATATGAGTAACTATACCAAGTGTAGGCAGAGTCTGATTTGCTCAGATAAACAATCCCTAAAATAACGGTGTGCACATTCTTCCGAAACACTCGCAGAAATAAAATCGAATACAAGCGAGGATCGTGTTCACCTTGTGTTTGCACTGCATATTTTGCACGAGTTTATTATTATTATTATTATATATATCAGCTAACCACCGCCGCTTTGCCCCGCTTCGTTATGATAATATATATATGCGCTTGGCTCCGGTGCAGCCCTTTGCAGCAGAACAATATTGTTCAACAACAATATGTTCGGACGGACACCGGTCCCTCACACTCCCGTGGACCCCCTACCCATCCGGGCGGCGAATCGCGACCGGAAGTCGGAACCGATCGCCACCATCCCCGCAGTCCGCGCCGACCGGATGCACGTCCAGTTGCCCGGCCGGCGTTTTCCACCGAGACACTTCCGATTCCGGTCGCCGTCCACTTTATATGGCGCGACGCGCGAAAGACAAGACACCTTTTGTTTTCGGCCCGAAAGCCGATACGCCGCCGTCGCGGTCGCCGCCTCGCACAATGGCGCGTTAGATATTTATATATATATTATGCAAAAATTTGCGTTTTATCATACTTGGGGCAACACACTATACATGCGCGCGGGTACCTGCTACAACTGTCATCATGTAAATTTGAAAAGTTCTTCAGCCCGCGTGCGAGGTTGATGTTTTTCGTAACGAAAAAATAAATATATTATACACATACGACATAAATCGGTTATGTATATCTATGCATACAGGGTGATTCACCGAGCATGCACACCCCTTTTTTTTCTTCTCCGACAATGCAGCCATCGTTCGAAATCTGATTTTTAGAATCGTTAAATATACTTATAGACCATAATATTACATTTTTAAATTCTTGAGATTTTTTGTTGTATACTTAATAGGAGCGTGTCCTGTTGAGCTAAATAATTTACAGTAAAAAAAGAGGGTTCTCATTTGAAAAAGCAGAAGTTTATATCGCCACAGGACACTTCTATATAATATTAAGTAGGTATAGTGCAAAACATTTGAGAATTTGAATAAATTCATTATTAAAGGAATACAAATATGGGGGTGAGCTGGTGAGCATAATAATATGATGCTTGGTGAATCACCCTGTGCAGTATACCTACACATATTATTATTATTATTATTATTATAAACTGCCCGCCGCGCCGCTGTATCGTTTAGGATTTTCTCCGCCGAGTTCCGCAGTTAGGGCACGTCCGTTTTATTTTTTCCTATTTTTCTTCGCGTTATATATTATTATATCCCCCGCAAAGCCGGTCGCGTCCCCTAACTTCTGTCACGAAGACGTGTGTACATATATCGTGTATATAATGCGTGTGCCGTGTACACCTAACCTATTCCACCGTCTTGTCGAGTAGCGGCTGCATGGCAAATGAAGAGAGTCACACGCACCGCGAGCGTTTCCGCACATATACTTACGGCCGATTGTCGCCCTTACATTATATATTATGCTATTTTTTTTTTCACTTTTTCTATACTCATCCGCGCCGAGGGGAAAGCCGCGCGTACATATAAAATACGTTATAAATCCATTACCAGACGCCGCCCGCCCGTGTGAATCGACGGGTTTGTTTTTTTCCCAAGATGATTGGTTTTTGATTGAGCCCCGGAGAATAAGAATTTATACGAATAAGAGCGGCGTATATAATAATATACAATTGTCTTTTTCGATACACAGCTGCAGTGACAATTCTATAAAAATATATACACTGTATAAAATGTTAAACACTATCTTCATATGTCAACAAACTCACGTTTTTTATAACAGATCAAGGTATACTATAGACGTACCAGACGGCTGAACGCATTGATATAGGTATAGTAGTTGATTTCGTACTTTTATTCATTTTTTTCCTCGATCTAATATTACAAACAGACCTCCTCGTTGTGCTGACCGCGCCCCCGAGATTTTCTTTCCGGTTTTTTCTTATTATTTATAATTCACTTTTTTCACCTTCCGTATTTATTTATTACTGACTTCTCGTTTACCAAGCAGGGGTCTCTGACGATCATAACTCTTAACAGCGACGGATTTCCAGATAAGGACACCTCTGCCCTCTTTTTTTTATTCGCTCTTTCCCATCATCCCTCAAGGATCAATTCCCCCTTCTAGACGTCTAAAAGACGCTCGAATCCCTTATAGAAAAAAATCTACCCTTAAAAAAAACATATAAATATATATAATTTAAAGGGAAATAATCCCCATCAGAGGTTTTTTTCATCCATTAACGATTAAAACATCATCATGTCAATCGTCCTTCACTTGACCCTTATTTTTTTTATGTTTTTTGTCCTTCCCCAGTGGATATATTTCCATTACGTATTTCAGATTTGATTAGATTAATTTACTGTACTGATTTTTGATACGAAAAAATAAAATAAAAATAATCTTCCTCCAACAGAAGTATTGGCTTGCTTGTCCATTCATTTACAAAAAAAAAAAAAGACATAGCTTTGTTAAATATAAATGTATAGGTACATTGTAACGATATATATCATTCATGCGTACCGACTTCGTTTTATATACATTCTAACATTTAGTATTAATGTAAAAAAAATAACTTTGTAATCCGAATTAAAAAACCCGTCCTATATATTATTTTATACGTATATATATTACGTTCGTCAGTATTGTGTATAACAGCCAAATAATTATCAAATAACTACATAATATTATTATAATATAATCGTTTTTTCCGTTGACTTAATACTAATATTATTTTGTATGCCCACGATTTCGATTTTAATGATTAAAAATGTAGCAGTAATATGATTTGGGATGAACGGGTGTACAAAATCAATTCATATAGGTTGTAATTTTTTTTTTAAGTAGTCCAAACAATTTTGTCCCCATCGCTGTCGTACACCTTTTGACATTTACGTAAATATAATTTTATTTGTAAGTAGCATAAAAAAATATCTTAAACCAACATTATTATAAAACTTAATGTTTGTTTTAAAAAGCGCTGTCGTCTATATTATAATATATTATATCATCTTATTATAATATAATCATATTATGTAAGCTATGAGTCATTTATTTGTGTAAACATGTTGATTTTCTATAAACGTAAGACTGTTTTTCTTTGCGACAAACAAAAACAAATCAATTTTAATATATTATATTTTTTACTTTTCATATTTAGGTTCTTACGTCACGACTATTGATAGTGTTTTTAAAATTAAATTTTTTTTGTTGAAAATATAGAAAACGATAAATTGTTCCTCCTTTATCGAGACTCTTTCTAATGTGATCGACCGATAAAAAAATAGTCGTTTGTCAAATCGACGTCTATAATAAACGTCTTGTAAGCGACAATTATAATACCTATTAATTTAATCTTTTATCCTAACAAATTTTGAAAATCTAAACGCAATTATAATTTATAATATTATAATGATAATAATAATAAAGCGTGGAACGCCGAACGCGATTAAAAACATTTAAAGATATAATAGATGTATATCTTTAATCGTGGTTTGGAAATAATACTGCAGAGACTGATCTACAACCACCACCACCACAACCACTGACTGCCGCCGTTAATTATTGATAACGCGTATGTGTACTGTGTAGTAGGCGTATGCGACGGGACGGGCATATGTGGTCGCGTGCGAGAGCTCGTATGGGTGTGTGGGTGTGTGTTCGCCCACCGTGATTAATTCTATTTATTGCCGCGTTAATATCGCCATTTCACCCGCCACCCATCTTATCTGCGGCAGACCGCGTTTCTCGGCGCGCCACTGTTTGCCGTCACCGAAACTCGAGTAGGCTGCGGGAATTTTAATCGCAATAAAATATACATAATATTATGTCTTACATTATAATAATATGGTTACTGCGAATGTGAAAACGCGTTAGGTATATATATTTTATATTATATATAAATGCCGGCAACAAAAGTCACGAGGAAAATAATAATAATATGTGCCTATACATTATATTATCCAAAGACTCGTTTCTTCGTGCAAAAAGGGTCGTCTATACCGTGTTATTGGAGGCTGCAGTAATAAAACCACATCACCCCACCGCGCGATACCATCTTTTCACGTTTGTTTTGCACGCGAATTGCTGAGTAAATATTTTTATACGTCCGCTGATACGGTATAATATCATGTGTCGTTGACAAGTTAATATAACGATAACGCATCATTATATTATTATGTTTATTATGAATTATTTTATTATTACTAATACTTATCATCGTTACATGATAAGGTTACGTAACGTAATGTTGAGCATGGGGTATGCAGATTGCAGGAAATGCGAATGCATACCATTACGGTTCGAGTTGGGATAAATTCCCCAAATAAAAATTAACAGAAAAAAAAAAAAATAACAAAACTTGGAGGTACGTTCAATGTTTACGTCTTAATTATATATGTATATAATGTGACAAATGACAATAGAATAATAATATTATGAAATTATATCCATTTTTAAAAATATGTTTTATTTCAACATAAAAAAGTATTGAAAAACGTATTATTATTTCTTCATAATGAGAAGCAGGGATAATAAAAACAGTCATCATATTTTTTTTTTGACTTTACAGTAGGTAGTATTAGCATTTATATTTTTGGGGAGCGCATTTTATCAGCCGCATACCCGCTGCGAATCCGTGTTTTATTCGAGTTTTATTTTGTGTCCGTGTCCAAATCCTAATCTGATTTGTAAATAATAATCGTGTTTGTTAGGTCTAATATCACGGATTCCATCGACCATCATATTATACGAACACTGACTGAACACACTATAAATACACGCAACTGTAGTACTACACAAGTACACAACACTATAATATTATTATTATCATTGCATTTTAGTATGCATTATATTTTTGCGACCGGTGTATATCGTGCATTGTGTGTATACGATACGGGAAACGCAAGCGTGCATGTATATTTGATGGTCTAGTAATATGTTTACATCGGGTAGAGCATCACAACAAAGGGGTAAAACGTCTGCGTGCTACTTACCTTGGGTGAAATGATATTAAATACGAACCGGGCCGGAGGTCCATCACACGACGGCCGGCGGTGCAGTGCCGGCGTCGAAATCAATTTACCTGACCTTAGGCGATTCAATTGAATTAAATCCACGGCCGCCGCTACATAGGGGTCCTAAACCCCCTCCCCCCCCCTTTCACTCACTCTTTCCGTCCATACAGTAAATATTATATATATAAGTAGTAAGTATGGGTACAGACTCCGCTGCAAACGTCGACGGCGACGACGCGCTCTTCGCACACTCGTCGCTTTGACGCGAGTACGTGTTCCGCATACACGAAACACAACACAGTGTTATATAATGTGTACGTACAGTGTACACCGTAATATGTACGTATATATATTATATATATAGCGATACGAGTGTACGACAACCGTATGTGGTGGGCAGTTAAAAGCCTCACCTAACCTCATGAAGTGTACTCGTGGGCGGTGCGTGTCCAATTAAAGCGGGAAACCGTATTTTGCGGTCCCAGGTGGCACGGCCGACTAAATCGTGATAAGACGGTATAGTGGAATGTAATATTATATCGTAGTATCGTATAGACTATAGACATAAGACAGTTTGTAATGGCATATATTATATTGACAGTTTAGTGTAAAATATAGTAAATTAGAACAACAGAATAGCTAATTTAAAATATTCGTAATTTTTTTAATTTTTTAATTATATGTTATAAAACAAATGTCTACAGTGCAAGTGACTAAAAATGCTTAGTCAACCATAATACATTTTATACATTTGTATAATATTGAACGCCAACAAAGTCTTTCCCGTGGCTTAATGTGTTTGTATATAAAATATAAGCGGCCTTATGCATTAATTGTTTCTTTGTATTTTCTCGTGTGTATTTAACTGTTTCCTTTGAGTCTTAACTGAAACTGGTTAATCTATGGACTCAAGACGTGTAGGTAAGGTATATTTCCGAAAGGTGCATATTATGATACAACGGTTATTTTTTTTGTTTTCGCCTTAAACGCGATCAAATCGTAGTTATTGACATGAATCGGACTTCATATAGAACAATACAATATTCGTTATCAATCGACATTTACATCCATTTCAAATGGTCCTCTTTTCTGCAGCGTGCACATTCAGTCTACGGAACTGCAGCTGTGTGCAGTGTAAAACCCAGATGCAGGTCCGCCAGAAAAGGGTCGTGCGTGACGTGTTTCTGTACAATATCGTATTTAAATTTGTATTGCTTTTAGATAAGCGAAACAAATAGTGACAGCGCATTCGGATCGATTTTCCAATATAAAAATGTTTGTTACAGAAGACGCGTAGGTATTCGTTGCGAAAAACTCTGCAGAACTGTAATAATTAATATTATGTTTTATTATTGTATTTTCTGGTGGGCGCCTCTAGAGTCCAGAACTGTGGTTACAACTAACTCGTCCACCCCTTTGCAAGAGCCACTGTAAAACGATAATGTTACGGCCGGGAAAAAAATTATTTTGTGTCGGAAAGACGTGGTCGAAAATATCGCCAGCGTTCATACATATTAAAAACATTATTTACTCTGACGGGGTTTTTTTTCTTAAATTACAAGAAATCAAAAACACCCTTAAAACTTTATCTCCCTCAAATCCTGTCTAATGTTTTTTTCTACAAGTACTTTGTGAACTTAACGACTAAAAACTTGTTAGGGATATATAAACGTGCAGAAAAAAAAACGTCGAAAATAAGGAACCGGAGATAGCGTTAATTTTATACACCCCTTGTTCTAACCCTTTACATTCTGCCGAATTTTAAACACTTCTTCTCTCTGGCCCGCTTCTTTGGTTACAAGTCCTCGTTTTAAGCGCGTAATTATATGGGACCTCCGACCACTTCTCCGACCCGTTTACTGCCGCCGTGGCCCTCTTATACCCGCACGTAAAATACTCTTTAACCCGGCAAAAAACGACCGGAGGTAAACTTAATAATTATTATTACGAGCACTCCATTTTACTAAGAACGAAGATTTTTCCCTCTCATTTTATCTTTCTTGTAGCGATGAAAAACTATAACCCGTAGAATTAGCTAATAACATTTTAAGTTTAAACACGCGGATCACCTAAAGACCAAAATGGTCAACAGTATAAATTATAACAGTATTACATTAATCTACAGGATAATAATAACCTTTCCAACTCTTATACACTTTACAAAAATTGTCTTAAACAGTTTCTTGGTCAGTTTCTCCCAAATAACTACTTTTTTGACGGTTTAAGTTCCGGATAATCCAAAGTTAAAATATTCTTAATTCTTTTCGAAATTTAAACAAATTAAACTATTTAATTACTTAATAATTCGTCTGTGACATTAGTTATTCATTTTATATACATAGTTATTAATCATTATATAGTTATATATTTTTAAAACAGCTTTTATTCAAAGTTTATTATTTTACATTCTATAACGTTTTTAAAATAAATTATAATAAATTGTTTTCGGGCACATGTATAACATCTAAGAGTCTGCAGCAGGATTACTCTGTCAGGGACACTAATGACTACTTAAAGTTTTTGTTTTACCTTTGCAAAATAATTTCAAGCACCAACCACTTTTATCAATATAAATGTTGTAGCAATAAAAAAAAAGTCAAGTAATAATGATGAAACTTTTCTAATATTTATGAGGATAATAAAATAATAATACAATTATGGCTCTACACATGAATCATTGCAATAAAATAAAAATAACTTTTACGATCTATGGTTTTTTTTCAAAATGTATATATTTATACATTTATGTGCTTATTATATAATATATTAAACAATCACAAAGAGAATAATATTTTTTACCAAATTCAAAAGTTACACATTTTGGTGTTTTGATATTTCCTAATACATCATTTAAAAACGATATTATGGCGTTCGATAATTATATCTGATAATATTATAATAAAAACAAAATAGTCAGAAAGGTTCATTGTCGAGCTGCAGACATCATTAGGGGTTGATAATAATTATTTAATATTTCTATCTTGTGTAATGAAAACTCCGCAAAGATAGCCGTTTATATCAAAGGCCAATATTAATCCGATTAAAAGAGCACTTTGTCTTTTATATGAACAAACACGGGGCTATTTCTACCATTTCTTCTTTTTCTCTCCCCCACACTCTCTCACAACACCACTGTGTGTGTTTGCGTGTGTGTATGTTTTTCATCTGCTCGCTTCCGCCCAAGGATTGCGGTTAATTTTAGTCGTCAAAAAGTGATTTAAGAACATCGCATAAACTAAATACACCGGTGTACTCTTTGGACCACATCTGAGATGAAAAATCCACCCTGATGTACTCTTTATACGTATATACGTAGGATAGAACCAGGCGAGGAGGTGACCGGGAAAACAACGTCCCAAAGACTATATTATTATCGTATACAAACGAGGCATGCCCCTCGGGGAATTTTTCTTTGATTTACTCGGCGTAGAACTAATGGTCATGGATCCGCGGCAATTAAACCGTAAATACTCTCGAGGCCTTCCGGCAATTAAAACAAACTTTTTTAAACTTAAAAAATATATTTCTTGAGAATAATAAATTGATCCGATTGGATGGAAAAATATTTGAATCTCCCCTCTTCGCAATGAAAATGAAACCAGACGAATAGTTGGGCAGTATAATTAATTACCGACCAAAACACTAACGTTATATCAGAATTTACTCAAATATAGTATATTAAGTCTACCTGAAGTATTTAAAAAAAATGATATATCTACAACCACGTGGATTTTAAAATATACAATTTTAAGTCTTTCCTTGGAAATTAGATAATGTAAAAATTGATTTATTTTTAAAAAAGAAACTTTTATTAAATCAGTATTTGAACAAGTTTATATGTATAATAAATTATTTGATATTAATTTAATATAAATTTTAATAAGCAGATTTTAGTTTAAACGCATAAAATTACAGATTAGTTTGATACATTACGATATTTAATCACGTATTTTTTCTAAAGAAATTGTCTAGCTAAAATAATTTGTATTCTAAAATGTGATTAAAGTTATCGAAAATATATTTAAACTTATTTTCTTACATGATTTGTGTCACTTGTAATAAAATAAAAAATAATAATGCAACGTCATGAAGTTCCGGCACTGGATAACACAGGCTACTCAAAACAAGACTTCTGTAAACTTAATATATGATAGGTCTATCACAACCATTTAATATAAAAATAAAATATATTAATTGTATAGATTGTATAATTATTATAATATAATATAATGAACAATCAAAATTAAACTTAATATTATAATTCTTAATTAAATAAGAAATATATACCCGTATGAATGTTAACACCTTCATTTTTGTATCATAATATAATATAATAATTTACGAGATGTCGTTGCGGTGGGTAAATGCGACATATAATTTATATTTAATGCGTGAAGCGATTACTAACGCGTTTCATTATATTAGATTATTATAATTATTTTTTATTTTTTTGTTCCGCTTTAAACGCATATACATTATACATATTTATCGTCGCAACGATTTTTACGTTTTATTGCGACTATTGTAGGTTTGGGGCTTATGGTAAATCAAGGGTAAACCCGATATGATTTACGATAATGGAATTGTGGGCGAGAATACAAAAGGCGAGAAAAAAACTAAACAACGGCAACAACAACAACGTGGCGACAGAGATTTCCGTTCGTTAATAACGGCTTTAATTAATTTCATTCGCTTCCATTGTCCCTCGTACGTTGTAAGCGCCGTGTTTACAAGGGTGTTTGGCCGCCGATGGCACCGAGCCATGATTTCGGGGGACTTTTGCCAGGCGATCAGGCTCATTTGGAATGACCCCTTGGAATGCGAAAAAATAAAGGTTCGCCGAAGATTAAACTGGACTTCAGCGATCCCGGTCATCTATAAAAATGTACGAACTAAATAGTAATTGTAGACAAATTAATATCATTTCGGTGTAGGACGTAGGTATATAATATATGATATCATCATCGAATCCCACCCGGGAGACTTTTTAATCAATTGCAATGTTTAGGTATATAGGATGACATTTATCGGTAAATTATGTTTACAAATTTTAAAAATATAACTGTTAGATTTACCGGTATATGAATTTGATTAAGCATCGATAAACTAGTAATTTTATACTAAAAACAAGACGGGTATATGATAACATTGTAATATCATGCGTTAGTTAAATTACCTGGTGTTTATATGATTATTATTAATGTCTAACATTTATCTAATTATTTCTGAATATTAAAATATAATCGAACACGAATAACCAGTGTATTATACATGACGGTTCTCTCTTTTCATAAATTCTCACTTATATTTTAAAATTTAAACCATATATTATATAGAATAATATAGACTGTTGAACATGACACGTTTTCCACGTCTAAATTGAGTGCACAGCTCGACGGTTAATACTTTTTTCACTCGGCTGCAATATTTACAATATGGTTTGTACTGTCGGGCTTGTTTGGTGCGCTGCACACGTATATAAATACAAACGCTTTGAAGGCGAGCACTATTAAAGAGACCGCAGCAGCCTTTGTGGTATATTCGCTGCCTATAGTAAATAAGCAACTACCGCGCGCGGGACCGTTCGTCTTGTATTGCAGCCAAAAGGCGCCCCCGACCCGAAAACGGACGACCCAGTGTGAGCAGAAAATTATAGCCGCCGAAGACGTCGGCATCGGTGAAATTTAGCCGACGAGCGAACGGTTTTTTACAAATCCTCCTCCCCCGCCACCTAACCACGCTCACTCCTAGTATACACGCACAACCTGCTCTACTCCGACACACAACCAACCACTCCCGCCAACGGTCTATACCCGTGTACTCTTCTCCACCACCTCCTCTTCGCCGCCACCTCGCCAGCACCTTATATACCGAGGGCGTTAGTGCCTTTTAATTACAAGACTCCGGGTCGCCCGTCTTTTAAACTCCGCCGTGACGGAGAAAACGCCTTCTCCTTTGCCAGTGTGCAAAGTGTGTATAAAGAACTTTTAAAACTCGACCCCCTCACAAAGGCCCCTTAATTTATTATTATAACCCGAGATCCGTTGTATAATATTTAACGGGTCGGAACAAGCAGGTTAGGTCTCACCGGCGCGGCGAGGTGCGGTGGTGGAATCGGCCGAGAAGTTGCTGCAATGTCGTAGATCGGAGGGAGAGTTGGGGGCATACACCCGCGTACATATATACAACGCGCACAAAGAAACCCATGAGACGATTATACAGTTCGGTAAGGTCTCTTCGGGCTGAGACTTGTTATGGACAAAAATTATAGTTTCGTGCACAATAATTGAGCTGCAGTTATATTATTATGGTTTAGCGTTAGACTATATTATGGAAATATGCATGCGTGAGTACAAGTTATCAGAACACCTTGATTCCATTGTATTATATATTATAAAGTAGGTAGTCGGGCGTAGCCAGTAAATAAAATATACTAACACACCAATCAAAACATTTAACTTTAGCGCATGCCAAAAAAAAAATAGAAAACACAGCTTGTGGAAAATTCTGAAAAAGAGATTGTTTTGCAAAAACTGAATACAAGGATAATCGGATGATCCATTTAATAAGACACTTATTAATTTGAAAACTTTTGAGTTTTTAACATAATTTTAAAATCGTTATAAAACAACATTTTTCTAAAAAAATAAGTTTATTATTGTTATAATTTTTTACTTTTGGATTCTGAGAGGAACGATGAATGTATTGATTTTACAATGATGTGTTTTTTTTTTTGTGTGTCTGTGTACACGATAAGTAGTTAAAATAATGCTTCGATTTTCAACTCCAGTATCTTGTTTGATGAGAAAGTGAATATTGTTAGTGCATTTGGAGAGGTCAAAATTTAAAATTCTCAATAGTTTTCAAAAGCGTCTTTTGTTGGAATCATATATACCTACAAAAACTAGATAGCCGTCTTTATAAGTACAGTTGTGACCAATGTTGAAGTCAGCCATCATTTATAAAGCAGGCAATGTTTACATATTTTATTTTGCATTTATTCATAATATACATATATACTTATATATTATAAATATTATATACCATGAAAATATAATTTTGTAAACATTGCCTGCTTTGTAAATGGCGGCCGTCTTCGATGATAAGGAAACGCGGCTATCTACTTCTTGTATATATCTATGGATGGAATACTTCGATTTATAGAAATCGAAATTTTGGACGGGTAGTTTATGTATAAACCTAAGTAGGTATTTATAGATTTATAGTTATGCCACTCCTCATAGTGATGCACGAGTAGTGAGTACCTCACAAAATGTTGGTCTACTATTTCGCTCATTTAAACTTTGAATAATTTTGAAATTCCTCTTTGGAATATAAAACGAATTATGTATGTTGTGGTTCAAAAAAAAACTTAAGAAATAACAACAAAAAAAAAGTAAAAAATATCATTTGTTTTCAAAAATGTTATGTTATAAATTATAATGAGTTAAAATTACAAACTACAAATTAAAAAGAAATATTATCAAAAATGTAATAATATATAGTGTTTTCTATAATAATGAGTGTTTTACGCTATATAGTAGGTACTGTAGGTTATTTTTGAAGTAAATTAAAATTACAAAAAATAACAATAATAACAATAAATACGCCAATAATTAATAATAATCTTGTTTTGACTAAACCACGCCAACCGTCTAAATTTCACACAAATCGCCTCAAAACTCGATGTTACTATATAAATTATTTTTTGATAGTTATAAATTATAATATTATAATAAAATGACTTTTCATTCTGTAAAGCGTTAATAATTTGCTTCTAAAAAAAATTACTCTTTATTTTATATATCATATATATATAAGTACCTACCTACCATACACACGAAGCTACCCATCGCACTTTATGCATTAAATATTAACTGATTAGTCTGCACGTATTGAAAAACGTAATCATGTATTTTACACCCTCAAATAAAATGTATATATATATAATATATTCACTATTCTGGTTACCTGTAACTTTATTCCCCTATTTTTTTTCGCTCATCGGAAAATAAGTCCGGTAGGTACTACGGTCGAATATAAACCAAACAGAGACCCTCTTCAATTTTTTAATCTTTCACAGCCGCTTAGCGGCCATCGAGAACCCAGTTGTTATCGTCTCGCCCCCGCCCTGCCGTCCTGTGGTTGTATTAAATATTTAAAAGAAACGAGAGACCTTTTTTTTCCATTCCCGCTATATTATATTTTTTCGCCGCCGTTAAAAAAATAACCTTGCATAGTAATGAAGGAACTGGGCCCCATGAAATATGAACGCATTGTTTTGCGCCCAAATGAGCCTATTTTCCGAAAGAAAACTTTTTAGTCGAACGCTTTTACACGGATAACAATGTCATATTTAGTCTAGGTTTACCGTTTTTATTGATTTTTCCTTTTCAGTATATAAAACGATTCAAACACATGCTAGCCACGATCCCATTATCTAACACCTGCCGGCTTTCATAAAAATTGTGGTGCATATTTTTTACATAAGAATTCACGTGCAGACTCAAAACACATTATTACAATAACAGTAAAAATAAACTATAAATGCTCTTTGATGCAGTATTTATCAAATCTGTTTAAATAATAATATTTAAATATATATATTAATATATTAATATATACCTAATATTCAGTATAACAGAGAACTTTTCTTTATATTTGATATGGAATGTCCCAAATTTATTATTATTTGTTTACTATTAATTAAGATATTTCTTACTATTACCTATAAGCTATATCTATATCAACAAGTATTCTAGATCATACAATTTTTCTTATTTTTTTCTTTAACACGTTGGATGTAATAACACAATTCTTTATAAAACGATAAATATTATACGATAATAATATATCTTTGATAGTTTGATGATTGATTTTGTCACATCAAACAATGAAAAAGTACATTGATATAATTCATATTAATACTGAGTTGTAGATATAGATAATAAATATTAATTCAAAATAATAAATAAGTTAACATAATAATACAATGTAGTTATAAAATATTATATCTATATAAATAGCACATACTTACGTATAATTTATTAAATAATACGACTGTAGTGAATTTAAGTAAATGAAGGTTATAGTGCTTTGAGTAGTAATTATGTACATTTTTGGGCAAAATAATTTTTTTCAATGAATTTCTTGGAATTGGAAGTCTTTATGTAAGTTTTCGTTTCTTATGAACCAAGAGGTTTTTGCTATTATTATTCTGTCTTTCATTGGTTTTGAAGTATTTAAGTAAGTTTTGGTTTCTTATGAACCAGGCCACAATTGCGATGTTGTTATTCCTCTTAGTACTTTATTTATAACGTTTATTAATTTTAAAAATTGTTCTTGTCTTATAAGCCAATTAATAGAAAGTCTTAAAACAAAATAACAAATATATATATTTTTAAGTTATAATTAATATTATTAAACGTATCGTGTATTTTTATACATATTATTACACAGTTCTAGGACATTTGAGGTGGTATTTATAACTCAAGTAAAACAATACACAGGTAGTTGATTATTATCGGTTTAAAGTTATTAATTGTCTTTAAATTAATTTCAAAATAATAATATTGTGATAATAATAATTGTCCCGTCCTTCTGTTGTAGCTATAGTTCGTTCAAAAATTCGAAGAACCGCTATTTAATTTCATTTTTTATTGCTACGTGAAATATACGCATACAAATCTCTTGTGTTCGCCCGTAGGAAATAATATGTAATAATATATGTAGGCTCGACATATAGCAAAAGGTCTCCTAAACCCTCGACCCCATCCGAAAACCCGAGTCCGATTGTAAATACAAATTCACCGATAAGCGCCAATAACTCGACCTTTCCCCCGGAGAAATACGCACTTTTCCACCCTTATGCCGCCACAGCCGCTGCCGCTGGCGGCCACTGAAATTTCCCGTCTCCGCGAGAGCACCCGAGGCCGCCGACCTACATCATAATCTCTGGAAAATGTAAATGTGCGTATATATTCTTGTCGGGCCCTAGCTCGCGAAGACGCATCGACGAAACCATAATATTATAACGACCGCGATAATGCTCCGTTTCGTGTGTGTAC
Source organism: Metopolophium dirhodum (assembly GCF_019925205.1). Classification (NCBI taxonomy): domain Eukaryota; kingdom Metazoa; phylum Arthropoda; class Insecta; order Hemiptera; family Aphididae; genus Metopolophium; species Metopolophium dirhodum. The sequence continues at coordinate 13,399,067 of NC_083568.1, forward strand.
TTTCCGTATAAAATTCCGTTCGTATAACCGCGACAATTTCTCGTACAATATAATATGTCAACAGACGCTATCGGAAAAGTTAATCCCACTCGCGCGTTTATTGCGTACTATAGGTTTATGCGAGTGTGCGTTTTTCCAACGGGCCCCCGGTGAAAAATGACGGCAGCGGTGTGCGTATTTGCATTTAAATTGAGACATTCAACTCTCGTGTAGGTGGGTGTCTGCACACGCGGTTGCGGTGCTCCTTTCGTCATTACTGATTAAACAAAAAATAAAATACATTTATACATTTATTATTTCCCTCTTTTTTTTTTCTTAAATAAAACTAACGAATAATATATTTCCGCTCATGACATTCTGCTTGATCCGCTCCCTCTTCGATCAAAATAATATGCAAATAAAATATCAATCATCGTATAGCCGCCACATTGACGTGATGATACTTTCACTGTAAAGGCACTTACTGCAGCAGTGTTCAAAACAAACAGTTTTCCGAAATATATTGGATTTATCCAAGAGCGATGTATACATTTATGCGATCAATCTGTACCTACTGATATGTTACCTATCAGCAAAGTACACAATTTGTCTCGATTATAGTCGTTATTAAGGTAATTCAAAAGTGATGTGCACAATAACTAAATTTGAAATTTATACAAAGAAATTTTTACTATATATTATTGATTAATTAATAATAAATTTATTTATAGAATTTTATATACGGAAGGGCTTAATCAATTATTCAATTTTTTATAAAATATCAAAAGATTTAATAGACCAACCTAAAATATTTCGTAGTGTTTTTTCTATACTTGTCATATTTAGTGAATATTACATTTTGTTTTTCTATTACGCAAGAATATAAGTAATATAAGTAATTGTGGACTCTCTCGACTGCTATACTTTTCTGTCAGTTATCATTAGTATTTTACATAAGGTATATCTTCTAAATTCAAAAAATTATTTATGATCAGTAATTTTCATTGATGTAAAAATATAATATTATGCAATTTTAAATTGGATCTCAAAATTGTCTTCTTTTGACTGTTAATCAAAATAATATATAAGTATATTATATTATACATCATCTTGAAATTACGTATACCTACCTGATTATAATATATTGGGTTAGATACTTAAATATTAGTTGGTTGGCTTTAGGGCATCTATATACAATATACATAGTTATTAAAATTTAAAACTGTATTCATAAAAATACAAAACAATCATATTATATGCTGAAAATAATGAATAGTTTTGTTTTTCTTTTAACAATTATTGACTGTTATACCTATAAATACGCGTGTTGTTATTTTTTTTATACACAATCGTAAGAGAATTTTTCTTGTAATGTAACCGTTCCGGGTGAACCGTTCGTATTTATTATCGGTTTCTCAATTGATTAATACGAGAAATATATTTCTTATTCATCGGTCTTTTAAGTCACTGCAGCAGTGTCTATAAACATATATACGGTTTCTCGGTGAGCCAATGTCCCGGCACTCAGCAGCAGCAATTCCGTTTGTGCCCAAGCCCCCGGAGACGCATAAAGCAAGGGGTCGTCAGTCGAAATCAAATAGAAATCACCGCGGCGGAAACGGAGCACGTTTTACCGGGAAAACGGACGCGGTCCGAGGGCAAAAACGTTGAATGACAGTAATTAGTGTGGTGGTCGGCGGAGGGCATTCGTGTTGATTTATCAGGTTCTCACGAAGACGGCGAAAGGACAAAGTTGGGCAACGGGTCGTCTAATGCAATCTAAGTATATGTGTGCGCATCGTGTACCGTATATATATATATACTTTATGTGTGTGAATTTTTCATTCCTTTCTCTTTCGCCGTGCCCAATCAGTCTTAACCGAACGCAACCGAAGCGGCTGGGGGGAGGGAACAGGATACGTCTTTTATTTGCAACGTCCATTCCGGTCCGACTCTCATCTCCGGGGACGTAGGAAACTTCTGGGCGACACTTAGCCAGGACGTGTGCTTTTAAGTTCAATACGAATCAATTATTCCGTTTTCCCCGCAATTCAATTATATTGTGCGCTGCATACAAGCTCACAGTGTATCTATCTATGTCCATATGACTATATATACAAACATAAGTCTCGTGGTCAATGTCATCGTTATATTCTACTCCAGCAATAGGAACCTGCAAAAATCAATTCCGTGAATCAGAAATACGTGATTCCCCAGAGTATGTACTGCGTAGTACGTTAAAAATATAAAATAAAAATATATAAACACGCACGTCACGTGCACGTTTTTATAATATAACGAACTTATCCGGGGAGGAGGTAAATTATAAATTTAGTCGTCGAAGCCTGAGAATAAAGACAAAGGATTTTAAGTTTTCCAGCCCACTTGGTCGAAAAGTGGCGACGAGATAGAGGGAAAAGTATAGCGTTTTCTTCTTTTGAGATTAATCTGACTGGTCGCGTGGATGGGTGGGCGGTTAGTGGATTCTTAATGTGCGAACTCAAGCAAAATGCTAAAAAATAAACCCAAATGAATATCCTCCTTTAGAATATTATATTTTAAACGAGATTTTATGTGGTTTTTTATTTTTTGATTGTGCAATTTGTAAATAACCGATAACTGCAAAAAAGCATTTTTGAATAAATATAACTGCAGTGTATAATATTTACGTATATATATTATATTCTTCTAATTTCGATCAACTAAATAGTGATTTAATACTACGTATCCGCAGAGTTAAAGTATAACATTCCTTTGTGGTGCTCGCATATTTCTTCATACTATAGTATTTTATACTATAATAATTATTGCAATAATATAGTTTTTTACTTGAAATATTAACTAGAAAAAGCCTGATGCAAACAATATTTATAGGTTTCACTTCCCAGTTCCAAATAGAAACGCTGGATCTCACGCACTCCTTTTGCTGAGGACCTACACAATAACGATTTAATATTGCACATTGAAATAATATAATTTATTAAATGCGTAATCGAACGATTCGTATATTATAGACATTAGGTACATAATTATAATATGACTTATCGCGGTGTGGCACGTCTATTTATGTACTCCTTAATAAAATGTATTAGCAGATGCTGTGGTATAGTTGGTAGCTGAACTCGAGTCGTTCGTGTAAGGTTAATATTATTTGGTGAATTCGTGATGACGACATTTGTAAAACGAAGTCACCCGAGCAGGCCTACGAAAAATCGCACGAACAGGAACAGCAGCTGCTGCGCCCGACGATCCTCCATGGCGCGATTTCTCGGGTGTATTTTTTTTTTTTTTAATAATAATCCTTTTCACTCGGTGGGGAGAAGTGTCAATTCGCTTACGCGACAAAAGAGTCCGACGACATCTCGACGATGGGGGCAACGTGGCCTATACTGTGTGACTGTTTGAGTGTGTAAATGTGTGTGTGTGTGTGTGTGTGTGTGTGTGTGTATAAATACGACTGCTGCCAGTGTTCGACGTCGCCTCCACTGCCGATAGATTTGCATAAACGGCCGGACGAATTAAAACAATTAATACCGTTATTCTTCCCCCCTCCCCGTCCACCCGTCTATCCGTGGCGGAGGATTCCTCGCCCGCGCTCCAGACGAACGGATTTAATTAAAAAAAATTTAACATCCAGAACCGGCGGCAGCGACGCCCTCGAGCGTCGAAAATTCGCCAAAAACGAACGCGCGTTACGATTATTATCATAATTATAATTATCGACCGATCTCTCCTCCCTCCACAACTTACCACTACCGACTGCAGCAGGCGTGGTGTGTGTGTGTATATATAATAATTTGTTTGTGTGTGTGTGCGTGTGCACAATACGACCGAAAGAACTTACACCCGTTCAACACTCCCGCCACCGTCACACCCAAATATTGGCTCAGTCGTCCGCCTCCGCGTGTTTACAGGAGTTTTCGCGAGAGAGGGCCCGACCGACCAGCCGAATGCTGGCTCGCTGGCTCAGCACTACTTTTAATTAAACGCCGTCCATGAAATTTCATTTTTAGGAATGTCTCGGAGGCCGGTCGGCGTATAGACGTATATACTCGTAGTATAGTTCGCACAATAACGATCACCGCACCGGACCGATCTAATTAGCCGATTGGTGTACTACAAGCCAATAGGTTTTTGAAAATCGTACATAACATAACATAATATCAAACCGCGCCAAACAGCACTGTCCGCGAAAACGTCTATGTGATTTCATATGTACCATCTGCGGTCATGCCTCGTGCCACATTATCCGTAGTCGTATAAACGTGCCCAACCGCATAAATAGGTTTAGGTTTTCTGAGTTCGATATACTACAACCTGTCGCTTATTAGCGCAACATGCGTATCGTGTGTTTCTTTTTTTTAAGTTTCCAGCTCATCCATTTTTGTAAATCAAACGCGTGGCAATAACGAAATTCATTGATACGTTTACGACAAATCGTCAGATTATCGTATGTTTACATGACGTCAAAATCTTTTGATTTCGCGGTGACACTAATATTATCTCTGTATTAATAAATATTTGTGCGCGTATATGTGTGTAACTGTGTAAGACGTAATAGCCATCCTAAGCCAAGTCCGTCACAATCATGGTTCTGAAATTTGGTGCATATTAAATAATCCTATACCTGAGGATGTGCACCTAAGAACGGCGTGCAGGACGAGCTGGTGTATATAGGATGAAAGATAAAATATTTATTATACCCCAGGACACATTATATTTATTTTGGAATAATAATATGGTAAAATGAACGAGTGTAGATATATATGCACTCTAGGGAACCTACCTACTCAAACGCTGAGTACCTACTCAAAACTCGTTTTTATTAATCGAATACTCAAATGTCCTCCGACGAGTGGTTGCAAAATATATTATGTTTTACAGTACTCGGACAAATATAATGACCCCCATATAACGGTCGGCTTTCCCACGACCGCCGACCATTTCACGTAGTTTAATCAGAGCGATTTTGGTGTTAAATTCGATAACGGGAAATACATTATATTATATTGAGAGCGAGATAGATATATAATAATATAACACTTGTCCTTGGAGATCCAACGCGCGTGCTATAAGGGAGAAAGACAGCAGCGATTCAGGGGCGTCTTTCCGAAATTATTGCGTCAAGCTCTGCTGCTTAACCCTTTTCCGGATTTTACAAGCGATCGGGGAGTCGTAAAGTGTTCCCTTCAATCGTTGCCGATAAGGCTTTCTCCGGCTATCCATTAGTAGGGACGTTGCCGACTCAAATGCGTTGTCATAATAATAAAATGTTCGCGTGTGTGTGTGTGCGTGTACACTGAGTATTATATACGTATATAAATAAAAAAAAAAAAACAGTTTTCCACGTCGAAGACAAAATTGCCGGCTATTTGCACAAACGATGTCTTCTATTTTATTTACCATTTTTTTTATTATTATTATTATTATTATTTACAAAAGGGGGAGAAGGTCCGTTCATATAACTATAATATCATACTTTAGTTTTGTTCCTTTTTGATTTGCTCGAAACACTGTCGGCAAACACGTCGACACTCTACCGGGCGTATTATATAGTTCAAATATATTATGTTCGGACGTTTGCATGGAACCGCTATTTAGACCGACCCTAAACAAATATACCACCGAACTTGTTGTTGGGGTCGAGCCGAGGTCCCGGTGAATCCGAAATTAGCCGTTTCATATATAAAACGCTTTGGCAAAACCGCAATATCATATCGTCTCTCGTAGCGGTCAGCGTACTTATATGAAATATTATAATATTATATTAAAAATAAAATTCGGACGTCGTTGGGAAGGGTTAAAACGCGATGTACAACGCGAGCCATAATAGTCATAAGTATAGGTATAATGGTCGTGTATACAATTTGCAAACAGTTTCAATACTATAAAATAAACCGTTATCGACAACAAACGTCGTCCGCCTTAAATATTATATTTTCTTTGTGTGCTCTCTGTTATAACGATGTTCATACGTACCTGTATACATATTATTATTATATGATACTTACATTAATACACACATTACGTAATGCATTAATATTCATACAAGTCGTAATAATAATATAACTGCAGAACGCAATAACGTATAATAATATCTAAGTACATTTAATTTTCGACGTGGGGCATATATTATTATATTATATTATTATTATATATTATTATGTGCGCACTGTGCGTTATAGTGCCGCGGCCAGCACTGCCTCGACATTATAATATAGTTCCGTACAATAATAAATTTACTATAATCCGCATTCGAGACGAAAACCGCCACCATCGCTCATGATATTATTATTATTACGACGACTGTATTATAATCGTTGCGCACTTGCTCGAAACTTAAACAAGTGTCTCCGGTAATAAGTATAAGTGCGTTTGTCGTGCGAGTGTTGTGTATAAGTAAGTTTCGCCTCGAGTTCCGCATCCGGAATGCGAGACACAATGGGTCCATACATCATCACGGTTACCGCGGTTATAAATAATAAACCGTTGCGGTATTCGGAGAAAACGGAGTCAGGGCCTTCCGTGGAGGGAGGCGTGCCTTATCACAATTATTAGCGACAGTACTATTTGCCTCCCGCAGGCGATAACGCGAGGTCATTCCGATATAATAATATTGTATTATTATATACGTCGTCGACACACAGTCAAATCGTCCGCACCAGATTCTTTTGTCGGCGTTACTTTATTTATCGACGATTCTTCGGGATGATGACTTTTTTCACTCGTCGCTTTTCGTGTTAAATCAACCGGACGGGAATTAACCAAGCAAACCGACGACGCGTATATATAACACCGCAAAAAAAAAAACAGAAAAAAGCTGGTCCGATCCACGAGTGTTGCGCTGAAAAAATCGTTTTCTTTTGACGCCCTCGAAACAGTCGACAATTACCGTCATCCGGAAAGGGAGTGTTTTCCCTTCATCAATTTCATCTGGCGTTTTTTCTCCCGCCCCCGCCGCGCCACCGCCGTCATCATCGTGATTCTTATATTTTTAGTGGCCGTGTCGGTTTTAACTTTATATAGCGAGATTTTTTTTCCCCACTTTTTTCGGACATTTTTTTATATTTATATATATTATATACATGCACAGGGACATCTGGGATTGGTGGTGACAGGATAATGGGTATGCTGTGGCGGGACTCAGAAGGCATAGATGATTGATCTGTTTCCCCGTGATGCCGCCGCTATAATATAACGTTAATTGGATGATCGATGGTTTTGCGAATTTATTATAATGAAGTACGGCGCGAAAACTCTCTCTCTCTCCCTCTTCGCGTACAGCCGCGCCCGGTCACTGCAGGCGCTTTTCGGATGCTTAATTATTTTACATAGTCGTCGATCACCGTGTATAATTATCTTATCGCCGAGCTAATTGGGCAGTAGGACGAAATATGTTTAAAAAATAATAATAATAATAACAAAACAACCGAAACGAAATTAAATGAAATGTAAATAAAAAGTGGATATTACTACTGTAAAATAACCGCGGGCAACGAGTTTAAACTCTATCGGGAACGTCGTGTCAGCGGCGGCGGCGTGGTAGAGACGACGTGTACCTCGGGGGCTCGTTATTGCAGTGCGCCGGATATCCAAATGAACGACCGGATGCCGCGTACATGTTCTTCGCCGGAAGCATATTACTGCAGCGAAACTTAACGAAACTACCCGCCCGCACCCCTAAACAATGACATGCACGTCACCGAGAGAAACGTTTTGAAATGGCAAACCGAGAAACTACGGACGGAATTAGCAGCAGTTTCTCGCGGAGTAGAGGGAAACTTAAGAAACTTCCGAGAACGCCTAGGGGAAACCGTGTAGTATATATTTTTCCCACAAAAAACGAGCGTATTATCTGCGTTTGGCACCTCGGAAGATGTTTCGGGTGCAAAATGAAAAAAATAAAAAGACAGGTAAAACCCGAGTGGAAAAGAGCGCGAGTCACGGTCATAATTCAATTTTATTTCGTACGTATATAAAGCGTGATGCAAACACACGGTAGAGAGAGTTCCTGACGAGTTCATAAATTACGAGACGTTAACTAGACTGTCAGAACATAGGCGATAGAATATTTTATGCGCCAACAAAGGTTATAATATTATCATCATTATTATTCACCGTGAACTGCAGTAATTTTCATCTCCGACCGCTGTTTGTATATTATACTCTGCAAATATCGCTGCAAATATTCCTTAATCCATCTTCACCGATAACTACCGCTACTACTGCAGTGGCGATTCGTTTTATGTCTTAATCGTGACTATATCATAATGTAAAGGTGAATTATGATTGGTATGCTCAAATACACAACAAAATCTATAGCGAAACACTAAAACTAAAACGTGGGACGCGCAAGTCTTAGTTGACAATATGAAAGTATAAAGTTACAAATGTGTTTGTCTAGTAATCAAAAAATTTTTGGAGACAAATATTTAAGTTTTTCCCTCGTGAAAAAATAACGTAAATATATAGCCTTATATACTTATTGGAACAGAGTGGAGACGATATCATTATAGTATTAAAAATATTCCCTTTACGACGGGTATGTTTATAATATTATTATAAAGTCGCATGAATATATGCGGCTTTCGAATTGAAACACTGTTTTCATGCACAATAATTAATGCAAACAATAATGAGATATTATAGTATAATATTGTGTAATTAAATAAATTATTAAATTCGTGATGTTTTAATTTTTAACTCCGTATAATATTTGAATTACTATACAATATTACGATCATGGTTATTTATACACAGGTTATTTAGAGGTATTAAATTATTATTTTTGACTCGTCGCGCGGTATCCTATTGTAATCGGCTTATACGCGGGGCATGAGACCCCACAAATTCGTACGAGAAGGGACACACACACACATATATATTACTCGTATTATATACGCACAGTGTATATACGCGCTTACATTTGTGTGCGTGAATATTTATGCAATTCGCTTAGCAACGAAACGAGACTGCTGTAATGGTTCTGACAGCCGGGTAATTAACAGCCGGACGGACGGAGACAGCGCGTGTCTTCAGATCGGACGTAGGCTCCCGGTCATCACCACCACCTCCATCACCTCCTGTGAATTTGCGTATATTATTATATACGGCGAGACAGCGAAGCCGGTCGGCCGGTCGGTCTGTCGGTCTTTTCCCCTCGCGTGCCGACACGTCAGTGGATCGTGAAAAATTAATTTCGATCCCTCGTCTGCCGTGCAAGCGAAAAACAATTGCTCCGTATAATTGCCGTATACATATATACATATATATATATCACAACGAATTAGCCGGGATTTCATACACGAGATAATAATATAATATTGTTCCAGTCCGCGGCAAGGAAACCGTTTCACCACCATACACGGAAATAAGTCTGTACGACGGATAGTTTTACGACGTTTTAGACCCTCGGAATAAGTTCTGTTTTTTTGTTTTGTATTTTGCTCTTCGCCTTTCCCGTTTTCCCGTTTTCTTTTTTTCGATCACTGCAGTGTCGCCGGTTTACAACAACCATGGGAATTGACCATAAACGCACGCGCGCGTGTGTGTAGCCGGCCCAGCCCAATTGGTTTTAGATCGAGTCCGTGTGTGTACCCCGCTGTAAGTTGGGGTCACGACTCTGTACCATATACATAATAATATACACGTATGTAATTTATATAGTGCTACATAAAAGTAGATGTATATAACGGGTTAGCTAAATAACGTAAGACTGTTCTCTTTATTTCAAAAACTATTAGCTTTTTGAAAATATTTTTTAAATAGTTTTAAGTCGTTAAAAACAAACATTTACTAAAACAATTAATATTCAGTATTTCTGCATATAAGTACTATATATGCATATAATAATATTTTGAATTCCTTATTCCAAAACAGAATATCTATTGGAATATTTTTATCTATAATCGAAGCAAGTTTTGGACGAGTAGTGTAAGTCATTACTTATAAGTAATTAAAACTTAGATTAGTGGAGTGGAGTGGTACAGGGATAAAACAAAAAATGTTGCTCGACTATGCCGAGCATATAAACTTAAAATACTTATAACCAATAAACTTCACATAGATCTAAATACTTCATAAGATATTCTATTTTAGAATAAGGAATTAAAAATGTATATTGTCATAAAAAAATGATAACGCAAGAAATAGTAAAACACATCATTAAATATAAATATTTTTTTTTTGAAAATTTTTGTTTTCTAACGATGAAAAATTATGCAAAATAATTATTTTCAAAAACGTTATTTTTTTTTAAATAATCACTGTATTATCTTAAGTGGATCAACCCATATATATGTATATAATGTATAGTATACACTCCACTCATTTGGCGCGCGCTTCACATGCAGTAACGATGTTATGTAATCAACTACCGCGAGTCGGAATAACAAGCCACTGCGGCGCTTTCGTGTATATACGGCGTGTTTAGTAGGTATACATATGTTTTACGAGAGAAAAATGAGGAAAAAACTAGGAAAAGAAAACTGTGTGCGCGTACACACACATATATATATACACACACACACATCGCAGCACTATGGCTGAACTTTCACGAACCTTTGCTGACTTTTAATTACCGTCGTAAAATAGTAGCGGCGGGGGCTCTCGTTCGCGGCTCCCTCGGCATTTCTCATCAAACACGCACGCACGTCGCTGCTGCCGCCGCCGCCGCTCTCTGATCCCTCGGTTCTGGATTAGACCCCGGGCTCGCAGAGCAAATATTGAACTAACGTTAAGACGTTGCACCCTCCACGTACCACATCCGCCCCGCGGTAATCACGGGACTGGGCCGGGTCGGGAACGTGCCGAAGAGACGCCAAGGGTTTTACACTATTGACTCGGTATATATATACACGTATAGTTTTTCCACGACCACCGCTCGGCTACTTGCACATATATATATACATGTGTGTGTGTGTGTGTGTGTGTGTGTGTGTGTGCACAATGTACAGTTGCCGGGTTGAAGAGAAATGATAAAATTCGCTGTGTTAGTCGAAATTTGATTAAACGACGATATCCCGCCACGGACGGTTTTTATTTCGTTCCATCGTCTAAACGCGGCGATTATTATTGTTGTTGTTGTTATTATTATTATTATACTGAGAAAACGGGGGCCCTCCCCTCGCCCTGGCTAGCTGGTGTCGGCTTCGATAATCCTGGCGTTCGATATCCAAAGAAAATATATATATGTATAGATGTTCTCGTGCCGGTGTAATATATATATATATATAGGACGGGACGCGGCTGCGGTGGGAGACTAAACCTAATAATAACTGTCGTAAAGACGAGCTCCAGACCCCATCCCCCTACCACAATATCCCGCCTAACCACCCCGACGTGGCGGCGATCGACTATACCACGGTCTGTCGATTAGGATAAGCCGTTCTGGCAGAGGGGAGCACCGACTTTACGACGAGCCCGGAAGTCAGAGAGACTGCAGCAGGCTAATAATGACTGTGTCCATATTATATTATGAGATCGACAACAACGATATAGAGACAAAACGGTACACAAATCCGCCAAACGATGGCGTCCTCGATTCCACTGTATTTACTGCTATGGTTCTTCTATAAATGCTTTTACAATAACATCTAAGCGTCCGAAATTGTACGAAATGTCATAAAAATATTCATTCATAGTATTCACTAAATATTGTGAATTGTGATATCGACGATTTTAATCAAGTCTTTGTGTATTATAATAGGTATTAAAGTGGTTCAATTCTATATCGATTATATGTGTATTGTGCGTGTATGCGTAGTAGGTATAGCTTTTGTTGCTATTTCATTTGTGTTCTAAAAACTACGAATTTCGATTAAACAATTAATAATATAATAATATTTAATAATTTATTATACGACAAAATGACGATGAAAATGCTAAATTGACATGTTTTGAGATAATCAATAATATTTGATTAATTTTATGAAATGTACTAAATACATAATATTATAATTTACACATAAATTTAAACTAATTAAAAGTGAAATAATAATCCATAAGTAGAAATTCTCTAACATTGTACCTATAGTAGATTTGGTTTTAAACGTGAATTTATTATTTTTAAATCTTAATATAATATCAATAGTAGGAACGTTTTAAAGAGTTTATTTTTGTTGAATGCCCTCAAGTAATGTAATCGGCTAGTTGGACTGTACACGTGGGGTTCTGGAAAATCCTCTCTAAGTGCATAGGCTACGAGGTTAGCTCTGAGAAAAAGGGTTGTTATCTCGGAGTAAGAATGCGAATAAAACACTCGGAAATATAAAAAAGGGTGATACTTTAAAAGGCCATCGTCGACAAAAAAAACAGACATTTACTGGTGAAAACGGGCTCGCGGCACTTGGCCCCCCGGCACCGCCGACGTCGTTAGAACAATCCCTTCGTTATCACATTTTTTTTTATTTATAAAAAAAAAAGGTCCTAAAAAATCAAGGCGAGAGAAAAAAAACCAACACTTAATTCAGGAATTAAAAACACCCTGTTGAGTGCACCAGTGGCTCTTCAGTATTGTCATCCGAGCCCCCGGACGTGTTTACAAACGGTTTTTATGTGCAAATAACAATAATGAGGGCGGAGAAAAAAAGGTCGGTGGATTAAAACAATGGCGTATTACGGTGTAAACAAATTTTAAGCCACACGCAAAACGCTAAGCGACTGTATAATATCACATAATCTTACCGTATAATAATAATTGTCGATAATATTGTAATTTATTTTTAAGTGTATAAATGTATAATACTGCCACTAAGAACATATTATTATTATCATTGTAATGTAAAGGCACTTGTCACCTTCAAGAGTTTGGCTTAAGACAAGAATACATTTTTTTCGTACACATAATATACATCTGAATATCTGATACACCAATCGTATAATAATATAATATAAAACATAACACGCATAGCCACACGTAGGTGTAATAGAAATTTGAATATAATGAAATTCTCGTTATGACAATCCAATGCGCGTATACAACCAGATGGTAATAAATTATTATATAGTCACCGATACTTTTAGGAGTAAAATTAATTTGGCAACACGCGGTTATTTTAATGCGTGGATTAATATTAATATAAGTTACTCCGGGAATATATTATTTAACATATACCTATATAATAAATTTCGGTAAACAGTATTATATACATGCACAGTTTCAATAACTTTGCCTAAAACTATACAGCATATTAAGCACGCGGTCGGCTCCCAAGTTTATCTCACTGTCTCTCTCTCTCTCTCTCTCTCTCTCTCTCTCTCCTCTCTCTTTCTCACTCTCCCTCTCTCTCTCTCTCTATCTCTGCCACACCCGAAGAGACGGCCAAGTTTGTTAGGTAGGTAAAACAAAAAAATCATGTAACCTTAAATTCGTCCAGGTTTTTCCCCCGTTCTAAAATCTCCAAAAGAGACCCAATCTGCCCGTATCGTGCGCGGGACTGCAGGAGGACTGCGCGATATAATTGTTCTTGTTTGCCAAGTATATTATATAGTGCGTTGAGCGTATAAAACCGTTTTCTGGCGCTGCGGGACCGTGGTATATCAGCGCGGTTCCGGTCCAGTGGTTTCGGCCCGGTAAATGCACACAACCACTATACTACGACAACGACGACTACGACGACGACGACATCGTCGACTACGCTCGCGTTCTTTTAAAGAACGTCCGTTTTTGCGAACTCCCTAAAATTCCCGCCCACTCGACCGTCTATCCATCGGTGGTGATGTGGGACGGAGTGGAAGGGGGCAGCTTTGTTACGGCCGATAGTCAGATTATATGCATAAATACACGCCGCCCTGCAAGTCGTAATGAAGACATTAAAGGGTCGCATATTGATCAAACGGCCGTTTCGCCTCGCGCCATGCAGCAGTTCCCCTCTATCCGTTCGAACTCCGTCCATCTTACTGCTGCAGCCGTCCTCTCCTTGCAGCCCTCACATCCCTGCGCCATCGGACCCTCATATATCTTGACAATAACATGGTACCCCCATTCTACCTTCACCCTCCCCATCCCTATACACCCCCCCCCCCCCCGCACACAACACATCGCACTACCGTTTACAATGAGTCTGCTTCTGTGCAGCGCATAAACGCAATCAAGATCACTCTCGGCCGATCGCATCGTCGCGCCCACCCGACTATATATGAAAAAGTTTACGTTTTTTCAAAGGTTCTCGTCGTTGTCCCCGCCGAGCCCTTCAGTTCGTCTATATCAAATATACGTATATAATATAATAATATTGTCGTATACCTGCGTTGAACGCGACGGAAATAAAGTTGTACGTCATAAATACATATATATATTATGCATACGCTCAAATGTATATACGTGTAATAATACGCTCTCGCGCCATGCTTGTATATATTGTGTAGAACGGTTTTATCTGTATAATATAATATGTATATACGCGTAGAAGTAAAACGGTGTTTCATATTTGACGTTGCTCCTGCTCCGCCCGAACAGTCAAAAACTGCTTATCGGGCATGGAATATATAGACTAGAGACGCATTCCTAAAACCGTTTCCCCTAAAAAGCTTAGCATAGACCACCGCGCGCGCGGGAAATCACTGCGGAGAGGGGATACGAGAAAACGCATAAAATCCCTCGCGTGCTGTTTTTCTCTCATACACGCACTTCCCGGACACCTCTGCCGAGGTATTTTATATTTCTTTCTCCGGTGTTTCACAAGAGGGGGCGAAAGACTTAAGCCTCTGCGAAAGAGATCACAAAAGTCTAAGGGAGTGAAAAAAAAAGTAAACTATACATTGTGTATAGGGGACGTCTTTTGTTAAATGATACACCACCAAACCCAATGACAAAAAAAAAATGAAAAAAATAAAGACCCGTGGTTTATGCGGTCATGTATGTATTTAATAGGCCAACACAGACACATATATGGCCTTTTAATACTTTAACCGACACGTTATATTATATCGTTCAACAGGTAGTCTATTAAAGAGGTCCTTGTGTGCATCGTTATGTGCTCGAAATCTTTTTTTATCGCCCCTACATGACGTTTACAAGGGGTCACCTATCGCCGCGGTCATGTTATGATACGCAAATCATATAATAATTTATATATTATATATTACGTGCACCTAATAATTTTTTTAAACTGTTATTTTCACGGCCAATTCTAACGTGTTGGTGTGATATTTTTATGTTTCAGACCTGTCAGTCCGGCGGGTGAGATATACACAAGCAATGAGCAAAGTAAGTACCCAATTACGCTTTATTATTCGTTAGGTGTAGAAAATAATATGATTAGAATATTGCTATATATATCTATATATATATATATCAATCATAAATATAGTTATATTTCAGTAACACTTTTACATGGGTTATTATGGCTCTTTAAAAATAAACACAATAATACAATATTTTATATTAGGTCACTACCAATCTACCAATTTATGATAATATTATATTATTATGTTATCGATAAATATCAATACTAAAAAAATAAATAAATTCGTTACAACATACTTTATTTAAGCTTGACTGTATTATTAATTATTATACTACACTCATATTCTAGGCTAAACTGCCATAACTATATACCTAAATACCTAATATAGGTATAAATATATTTAAAATTGACGTGAGCGTTTTCCTTGTCATAATATATTTAACCTATATCGTGTCCTATACGTCATATTTACCGCGAAAAGGAAAAAAAAACAAAACCCCAAAACTAGTAATTTTAAAGTTAAAACGAGGGAGACTTGGCAAACACACATATACACGCGCCCGTCGCCATCGTCAACTCACCGGCATATAAAAACAAACACTGCCACAGCAAAAGTTTTAATGAAATATGCACGAGGCAAGGGTTATTTACTCGACGGTCGACTTTCTAATTTATCAAAAAGACATTTCGCTCAAGTGTATACAGATACCTCTCCAACTACTCGTCCGCCGTTCGTCTATATCTCTCCCGTCTTCGACTTCTTTGTGTCGCCCGTTCGGCTGTCATCCGAAACGCATTAATATACCGACGGTCCTGTGAGCAAACACAAACCGGGCAGAATCGGCCAAGTATTTTAATTTATCTGGAACGCCAATACGCAAAGTTTCCACTTCTTCCGGTGCCTGTCTCGGCCCTGGACGTGCATGTGGTGCTACGGCGACGCTCACTCCCCGCCGGAAAGTATATAATATATTAATTAAATTCCCAGCCAGAGAGAGTATATCGATCATCAAAGAAAATAGAACAGAGAAAGAAATCCCGATGAAGATATTTTTATGTATTCTGACTAAACAAGATAATATCGGCACGACCTAGTAAAAAAAAGGCTGCCCTTCCTTAATATAATGAATTTAAAATTAACGTTTCAATATTTACTTTGATAAATTGTAATCGTGAAAATAATTGTAATTAATCCTTTCAAAATAAATTGTATAATATAAACACGCATTTTAATATATGGATTAAAAAAAATTAAAATATTTTTCTTAAGTATACAATTTTGAATAATATGATTTCTTAAAATAATTGATTCAAATGGATTTTAATTAAATGCTAAAATCCGTTGTTCGGTACCCGGGTGAGTCGCATTCGATATATTTGATAAACGGGTTATTAAAAATTATCGATATGAATTAATTTCAAAAGCCTGCGTGATGGCTCTAAGTGTTACGGTGAATTCTTTAGAGCAAGATACAGTCGCTCTTCAATAGCGTACCTAAGTCCTCGAACAAATAATATTCTTATTTAATCGTACCGGGCACCAATTTTCTGTCCAAAGTAAAATAAACTTTGTGAATTAAATAAACAGTTAGCCTTTTACTTTATTTTATTAAAACACAATATTCTTGTACGCCGACACAAAGGCTGTCTGCAAAACTCCCGCCGTAACATGTACAAAACACGAATTATATGATAAAAAACTATCCATATTCTTCAGTTAATGCACACCAGTTCATGTTTTTTGTTTTATTTAATTTTTTGTATCGTAAAAAAATCGATAAAAGTGGATTTAATTTTTACCCATACCCCGCTTGATGGTTTGACAGATTGTTTGATATTAACCGTATACGTTTACCATACAATATATAGGTACCTAAAATATTTTTCCAAAGTTTATATTTCCCAATTCCAGTTTGTCAGAAGCACGATCATAAAATAATGCCATTGACTTTTCGACGTAGGTATCCCTGCCAATCACATTGGTAACAACCCGGAAAGCGAGTTGAAACAAAATAAAAAAACCACCATTTATTAAATTATAGTACGAAAAAGAAAAAAACATAACTTGTTTAAACACCAGTGAACAATCCAATTCAATTTTTTTTTCTGGCTCTATAATACACTCCGCTAAAACGCTCTTGACTCGCTGAAGCGCGCGTGACTCTGTGTAAACAGCAGTCGATTATGAGTGTTTTGATCGTTTACGTTACAGCAAAAGGGGATCTCTTGCAAAGACAACACGAAGTCACTAAAAGGTGCTTAGCCTAATGGGGAATTAAATAGGTACATAAACGGTTAATCCGACAAAAGTATTTGGAAGACAAAAAAAAAACCACTCGACTTAATTTCAACTCGGTAGGAGGGCTTTGTTCTTTTAATGTGTACAAAACACAAAATCATAACGTCGCGCGCACAATGAATATTTTAAACTCGTTCAACTCCCGTCTGAACATCAATCGACAATTATTTTCTTGACGACCTCGTAAGAAAACAATAACTCGATCCGTATCATCGTTACGTCTGAGGAATATTATTAATATTATGGTATTATGTAGAACACTCATGATTTTGATGAGTTCGCGGCGACGTCTGTAGCCGTCTGTGCGAATTATTATACAATTTTTTCCGCAAGAAAACGGCACATAAAATCTCGGAGAGACGGGACCAGTGGGAATAATATGTACAGCGAGATTACGCCGCGAACGAAATAAAATCGCGCGCAGTTGTCTGGGATACGGGACGGCGAGTGGCGACGGATGCAAATATCTTTGGATGCGTTCAATTTTGCACATCTGGTATTTTAAGTAAAATGCGCGTCTTCCCCAATAGTCGTGCAGGGGAGACGGAGAGTGAGAGAGATAAAGAAAGAGATAGACTGGGACAGACAGACAGACAGACAGAGTCTGCTCCGAGATGGTCGTCTCCGCGTATGTGCGCCGACGAGAGCGGAGTGGAATGGTTATGGGGGAGGGGGTTCTCCCTCTTACTTGACAGCCACGCAAGTTATTATTATTATAAAACGAAATCAAATCTATTCGAACGCGGCCGGCGGTCTCGGGTGAATAAATTAGCGGTTAAGACCGAATAAGTATGGCAAAGCTCTAAACCATCCCCCACCCCGCTTCTTGGTCGCCTCCGTGAGCATATTCTTGCATATACACACACACGCCAAGGATTCCTGCGCGGTTGTGTATGAAGTAATTATTACCCCCGCGCATCCCTTCTTGCTCTCGTGCATAACCCCTGCAACCGTGCCGCGACTTCCTACAAGGCGAGAGACGGCGCATACAAATCGGTTGACAGTGCCGCCGTCGTATTATAAAATTTTGAATATGAATGGGCGAGTTTTGCATTTGTAATAAGCCGGGCGCGCGACGCACGCGTTACCCCCCCCCCCCCCACCCCACCTCCTCCGTCAACGCTGGATCTGCAGACCAAAAATATATTCCACCCCGCGAGGCAGGTGAATGTCGGTTGGTGTTTGATGGCGAGGAGGTGGGCGGACGATCCCCGGTGGAAAATAATATTTCCCGCGCTGATTATGTTATTATAATATAATAATATATATATATATACGTCACTACTCTCGGTCTTTATAACGACAGTCGTGTGTGAAATAATAATAATAATAATAATAATGATCTCGGGGTTTATACGGATACGTGACTATATGGTGTGTGTGTGAAAAATACGAATGGAATCGCGCACGACTGCGGCGGTGATTACCAGCCAATCCGAGCGCTACATTTATATATTCTGTCGGAGATAAATCGAACCGATCGCATCACAAGTCAAGTATGCGTGTAGTAAGTAAACTGCGTGAAGTTCATATATATATATATATATATATTATATACGAGGTGATTAATAAGATCAGCTCATTAGGTGTGCATATTATATGTTTATCGTGTGTGTGTGTGTGTGTGTACATTATAATAATATATTGAAGGTAATAGTGTCCTGATTAATGTCCACCGCCAGCGCGTGTGTGTATAAGTGCATGTGCCATGGGCTCCGGCGTAATGTGTAATAATGCGTTTGGTTGAAATTAATTTCTCGGCTTATACACCATTACACACACAACGCACTTCACATATAATTTATACACTATTATTTTAGAATAATATAATACTGGTAAACTTAAAGTCACGTGTCCCTCCCGGTAAATCACGCGCGACTATACCAGATACCGCGCACCATAGTCGCGGAGCATATCGTATCGTAAATCACCTTGTTGCAATAGAATATACAAACCCATTCGGGAAAACGAGACAAAATTTAATCCAAAAATGCAGCGTGCGACGATATAATGATATAATTACTTAGCTCGTTTATTTCTAGTCCTAATGTACTTACTGTGTATTATAAATAATATTCAATATAACGAAATGTGCGCAACCGGGATGAGGTTCTGATACTTATTTCTAATAAAAAACGACATTTAATCATAACTAAAAAGTTCCGTAATTACCGCTTCACCACTACAGTTACTATGCATTAATACTGCTCGTTAAGTGACCGTGGGACACCAGATAGGCCCCTCTCCGGGAAGCAAAGTGTGCTAATCCAGGATTTAGCTGGAGATATTATAAGAAATTAATATTTAATAATAAGAACTACAATATTAATATTTTATTTTACGCTCTATACCCGCAGTGGTTTTCAACCTTTTTTAAACACGGCAAACTGTTCTCTTCAAAAAATATTAACGGCATAATATGTCTTAGCCATGAAAAACTTTTTCCTCGACGAAGAACTTTTCTTTTTTTTAGGTCATTATATTTAATTTCTTACACCAAATTAGATAAACAAAATTGTACTTTATTATACATTAATATTAATTATAATAAATTATTATGAAAAAAAAAACTTTCAAAAGCTCGCGACACACCCAGAGCCACCACCACGGCACATTGGTTGAAAACCACGTCTTCAAACAGTACAAACCGATATATAATAATATATGATATATTCCGCATCCTGTCCCTCCGCGATCCGGAGATTTGGTTCGCTCATCAAGGGGGTGAACCATCCGCTGACTCGGCAGCGTGGCGGGTCGATGTTATTAAAACGGGTACCGTACTATATTATATAATATGTATACAATATGCATGCACGCATACAAACGAACAAACCAAGTTTTTGGCAGGTCTGTAATAAGTATGGGAATGTCGAAATATTTTTCAATTTCCTGGTGACGTCACCAGACGACGACGACGTTCATTAATGCACAATGACACGACAGCGTTTTCTGAAAACACGACTCGTAATGCAAAAAGGGGACTTGACGACGACGGTGATGTGTGTGGGAAATGAGGTTTTATAATATTGTATCGCATACACCGAGCGTACTCTTAAAAACTATAAGTATAATATTATTTCTCTCGTATATAACGAACCGCGGTTTCGACGTTTCGAAGTCATAACCTATACGCTTATATTATATAATATATTAAAATTACAATCATAATATTTCGTGTCGTTGGCATTTTTTCCCCTTTACTCTGAAGAATGTTCTAATTTATTATATAATACATTACATCGTTTCTTTACAAAGTCAGTATAATGTTAGAAATTAATTAACTCGATAACTTATTAGACATCTTTACAATAATAAATTCTACTAACTTTTCTATTAAAAAAAAATTAAACAATTTTAATCAGATGTCATCGAATTCAAACCATAATATATGTATATTATAACTTAAGAATGATTTTGTAAAATTATAACAACATGCATGATTCGTACAATATATTTTCGAATTAAAAAAAAACCTATTGATTAATCTGCCAGACGATAATACGAAGACTTGAATTATAATATTAAATCCTTTTATAAAGTTCGAAACTTTCACCCTTCGACAGGTATTACTGTTCCGTAAAATATATGAAAATATTTTAAAGAAACTCGAGTGTTCGTCAAAAGCATATTTGCGTGTGAAAAAGGGGCATGCGGTGATTAATTTTATTCAAATTGGCCTCCGTATTTTCGGGCCAGATATGTGTGGAAACGGCCGGAGCGTAAAATCGTATCTCGCGAATAACCGAAAGAAGCGCGCACGTATAATAATAATAATAATAATAATAACAGCGTAATGACGACTACCGTGTATTATAGTAGTATATATAATTTGTATTCAATCCTTAGGGTCCTGTGTAACGGAACCAGTCATCTGGCAAAGAAAATCTCTTAAAAAGGATTAAATTATTGTCGCGGTATACATGACGGAACTTCTAGATTTGCATAAGGGTGTCAGGTGCGTGCGAATCTGACGTGTTCCCCTTAGACGGTTCTTTTTTTCTTCTTGTTCGTCTCCTCCGTCGTCATCATCGTTACCTCTACGCCGCCCTAATATAATATATAAGCACGTATAAATATTTTCGGAGCAACGTAATCAATTCACATGAGATTACGTGGTAATTCGATGGCGGCACACGCATTTGCGTTTTTCCAATTCCCTGAGACGAATAACTGAAATTGTCAAAAACGCAAATCCGAAAACTTCGAATCGTCACATATTATGCAGAAACGGTTTTTCGAGCGATGCAAGTACCTATACCTATACAATATTCGATAAATAGAGACTATAAACATATATAAATATATACACCATTATTGTTCGGTTAAATTATTTATGTCGTTGGCCCGATGTTTATAAGTCTAACACTTTTGAAAGTATATTGACGTCATATATGTAACGGTGACATCAAGCCTAATATTTAGGCAACATCTACACACGTACAGTATACATAGGTAATGCACTAATACCACAAATAGGTTACAATAATGAATATTAAATTTCAAAATATCTAAATCAATAATTATGAACTGACTGAAGTTACCAAAAACCAATTCCGTGGATAGAATTTAGATAAAGTTATTTAAAATTAAATCAAACTTGTAATAACATGTAGTATGCTGACACATTTAAAGTATAATAAATTTAAAAATAATAAAAATAAACCAACAAAATATATAATTTTAGAAATTATTTATTTGAACAAATGCATTTTGCGATTTGAATTATTTTTATCTTCCACGGTTATTACGAACTCATATAGAATAATATTTACCATTATTTTAACCGCAAATCAAGTCTACATGGTTACACTTTGAGGAGGTGTTACCATTGGGTTTCTTCCTCAACACGATATTCATGTTACTTTATTCTGTTTTTTTCTCTATCTAATTTGCTTATTGTAATTATTGTGTACAGATTGTAAATTGTCTTTCTTAATAAAAAAAAAAAAACATGGTTACACTATAAATATAATATTTTATAAACTATATTAAATTACATTATACTTTCTTTTCTTTTGCAATCTGTAAAGTATTACAATAAGAAAAATGAATGATGAAATTAATTTTTTTTTTTTTGAAGTAAAGCTTTGACAACTGAGGTCATTAGCCTGGTAATGTTAAATAAATGTATATTATTATTATATACATTACTCTCTTGATCAAGGACTAAGGAGACCATTTATTTAAAAACTAATACACATAATGTATACTCGAGTACTATATATTGGAGACATGAATGTATAGTGTATAATGCAGATACATAATGGGTTTTATTTTATGTATTTAGACTCATACAAATAAAAAAAAATTATGGTTTCATTCTTAAATAAACCTACATACATATTAACAATGTTAAATTAATTTGTAGGATTACTATATTTCCTTTTTTTTAAATCAAAACTTAAACCGTACATTTATAGATGTTTTTATCTTGATAATTATATATGTAAGTACAATTTATATTATGTATTTTATTCTCATTTGTTCAGATCAAATCATGTAAATCGTCAATAATTACACTACGAGAAACGGTCTGTATAAGTATTAAATATACATTAAAAATTTAAAACTAACAAGAACTCGTAAGATCATGCGAAACCCTCAACTTATTAATATCAGTTCCACAATTTTCAAAAGGTTATTGGATGCAAGTAATATCTGTTCTTTTCGATTTGGTCTCAGACTATATTATAGAACTATAAAATATCTCATACGTTCTATGACGTACGTTTGTGTACCGATCGCTGGATATTTAATTAAAACGCTTTGGAAGGAAAATGTTTACCGCGGGCATGGCGATCGACGGTGAATTATGCTATCCATACATACGCTCCACAGCTTGTATTTTCTCGGCTACTCGGGGCATAATATTATATAGGAAGTCGC
Organism: Metopolophium dirhodum; assembly: GCF_019925205.1. Classification (NCBI taxonomy): domain Eukaryota; kingdom Metazoa; phylum Arthropoda; class Insecta; order Hemiptera; family Aphididae; genus Metopolophium; species Metopolophium dirhodum. The sequence goes on from NC_083568.1 coordinate 13,422,422, forward strand.
GAGATGGATGAGAAATGACACGCGGACCGCGAAGGAAGCGACTGCGGCGGCGAGGTGGTTTACACGGTCGGTTGACGGTGTAACCACGGCGCGGGCCGGAAAACAGTTGGTCATTAAAGACGGGACGCCCTTCAAAGACGTATCGGTCCCATTAGATCGTCCCGTCGGGGGCGAGGGGTGAAGTTTTGGAAAGCGGAATTCACTTAGGCGGCGCGGCGGTGTCGGTCCGGGAAAATGATGTATCGGTGACGTTGGACTGCCGTGGCGGACCCCGTGCAGTTGGGTCACGTGGAAAACCGTCGATTCTTCATGCCAGCCGACCATCCATCAATTTCCAAAAACACACCACTACCACCACCACCCCTTCCAACACCACCATTCAGTGAATTCGTTGTGTCCCTAGTTACCAGACGTCGGATTTCGAAACGAACAGAAAAAAAATCGTATAATACAGATGTCGATTACTGCATGTACCGTTGTATAAATAACACATTATTATGTACTCACGTAACAGTATAGTGTGTAGTACACAACCCAGGACTGAATTTATGAATATTGTATACTAGCTGTACGGCGTAAATTAAATAATGTTAGTGGATTTACCCTGCCTTAAACTCCGTTAAATGTAAACTGCTCATATATTTTTAACCAATGTAATCATTGGGTGGTTTTGATAAATTTATAAAATACGGTTCTAAAATTATATGCAATAATTATTCTAATAACTATTTTGTAGCCGATGGCAAACCTATAACAACAAAGAAATATTAGATTTTCGTGAGATCACAAATCCCTGCGTGTGAGCCCTTCTTTAAAATGCAAAATTATAGAAATTGGCTTCGAGGTGCATATTTTCGGGTATATAAGATTACTTAGGTATGAAACAAATTTCAGAACCACTTAGTGTGATAGACTTGTTTGTGGACCGTATACACACACACAAACACTGCATTTTATTAATATAGATTAATAATTTATACAATGCCAATTTCTACTTGACACCGTACACTTACGCAATACCGTACTATATTATACTGCAGAGTCGTCCGAATGCCATGATATTATCCGCGCGGGGACGATTGCACCACGCAATACCTATTATAATATAATGCCCTGTACACTTAACAACTACAAACATGACAATAATAATATATCGCAGCGATGACGTATAAAGCAGTTCGATTCACGTCAAGTCTCTATAATAATAATAATAATAATAATAATATAACTATTTGAAACACGCTCACGTCGCCGAAGACACGATTTTCTCATTTACCAATTGTTATTATTATTATTAACGTCATTATTATTATTTTTGTATACGTGTCTGGGTTTTACGGGGCGACCCGTATAAAATTCGCCCGGGAAGTAGTCTGATACGTCCTGCAGATGGAGTTTAAAGACCCGCGTACCGCCCTCGCTGTGCAGTCGTAAAGATCGGTTAATACGGCGACGCGCTCGGGGGCCATAGGTATAATACATATTATACTGCACTGCAGAAAGAAGTCCGGCGGAAACGCGTACGCTCGCCGACACGTTTTAAAGTGCTGTTTACCGGCGGACAATGGCCGTGTACATAAGGTCTCGGACTCCGGGTCCCGCCGGGATCGTTAGACCGGGCCACAGATTATTTGTTTTTCTACCTCCACGTCCGCCTCCACCGAATATACGCCCACATAATCACGTTAACATCCCGTTATGTAGGACCCCGCGTGTGTGCCGACCGTAGTATCTTCTCGTTTACCGCCGCCGTTCTTCTCTTGCAGATGGTGAAATTTACAATCGGCCACCCTCTTATATACGTCCTATTATTATTTCTCGCTGTTTCACGGCAAATACGCGAGCCTGATTCCCGGTCGTCGTCGTCGCCGTGTGTCTCGACAACGAGAAATTACGAAAAAACTTTATATCGTGCCGCAGTATGCAAGCGTCGTAGATTAGATAACCAAAAAAAACGTCGTGTATACTATATATTTTATACTATGTAATATATATATATACAATTGGTATAATGTATTTTTCCACCGCTATTCGTACGTACTATATATCCTTCGTGGAAAAAAAATATTGGCGTTTTTGAACAAAAAAAAAGACTGACTATTATAACCTAACCTATATATTATATCATATGCGTGTGTGTGTGTGTGTTCCCGCGTGGCATTCGAGATTGTAAAGTTTTAAGTTCTACCACGTCGTATCCGGTACAAGGGGGAAAACGACATCCTTCAGTCGCCAACACAACGGCACATCATTTTTAACCCGAATTAAAAAAAAAAAAAATGTGAAAAGTTAGTCACGTCCGGATTTTGAATCGTACAAGCTTTGTCTCCTTTCTGTTGTTCCCCCCGTGAACGGACTGACTGACATTCCGCAGTTTTTATTTTTAATCTCACTATAATTTTTAAAATCACCATTTGTACACCAAAAAAAACAACACGATCCCTTTATATTTTTATTTATTATTTTTTTTTTTTTTTAATGCTTGTCGTGTGGTAAACAATATGCTGGTTTTGTCTGACCGTATATAAAAGCGCAAATTGTCAAATGTATTTTTTTCACCCTACTTCTGATATTCCTCTGCACAGAGAACGCATATATTGTTATGCCATCTGAAATTCAAAAACTTAGGGACACTGACAAGTTTTAAAATTTATATTTAAGGTTATATAAATGAACAATCACAAATTTCGTTTACCGTAATCGAAATTTAGTCGGTGCATTATGAAACAGTACAATTGACGTTTATAAAAACACGAATGTCAACGATCATAGAAAGAAAAAAAATGTTATAGTTTGTATTAACATCGAATAATACGGTTTAAAAGTCGGCCGTTTCAAATTTTCTCAGTCTATTTGAAAATAAGCAATCGCCAATCATGTATATATTATTCGAAACATTCGTAGGATTCGCTTGGTTGGTGTTCAAACTGTTCATATTTAACGAAAACTAATAATATATATACGATCATGAGATCGCGGTTGGAAATTGTTTTCTGTCATTCACGTTTAGACGGAAGAGTTAAACCATTCACGGTTTGACGGACGGAATGGCCCCTCTATACATATAATATAGTTTACTAAAATATCATCAATCACCATGGACGTTCAACCAGATCATGATTACAAATTTAAAACTTAAAAGTCATTAACCGTTTTGGTAAAAATATTTACAGTTTTTAATTTTTTTTTTCCAGGAAGAAAAACTCCCATCCAATGGCGTGGGGTATGCGGCCCATCAGGTCGACGGACAAATGTAAGTGTAATATTTTTTCACATTGTTTTTTTTTTGTTTCGTTTTTTTAAACGCATTTCTGTTTCATACTTTCAAGGGGAAAATTATTGGGAAAATTCGTCGCGAGATTTACGGTCTCTTTTTAAGCCTCTGGTACTTTTTCGTTCGTATTTTTATTTCATTTTTTCGCCTTACAGACCCGGTCCTGGAGGTTAACATCGATTTTTTTAATCATAATTCTACACGGAAGCCGATTAAGCACACGTGTTGCCCAGTGCAATAGGGTGGGTGGTAAATGACGGGCCTTGGGGCTCCTTGGAGACACATAAGACACCGGGATAAAGGGAACTTTAAAAAAAAAACGAGACAACCGGTGGGGGACATTAATAAACTTTACGGCACTTTTAGACTCAGTCCCGAGCTTTATTACCACAAGTAAAAAAAAAAAACAACATCCACAACAATCTTTTTTATTTGTTCTCGTCTGTAATTTTTTACTTTTAGTTCTTTGTTTATTCTTTTTCCCAAATAATTGTTCTATCTATTTAAGTTATATGAAGGCATGTTGTGCCTAATATATTAATAATTATATAGGTATAGTCGATTAAATGTGAGGGTGCGTTGGGTCGTCGCTGACATTATTGTATGCGTATATTTGTGTAATGACATCATTACTGTATCGAATATTATTCGTATAATTGCAAACAAAGCACGTGCGTAACTGTTTTTGGTATTATTCGGCCGCCGTTCTATTTTCGTGGCTGAAATAAAAAAATATAACCCCTCCGGAGAGGGTGAGAGAGTATAAACTCTAATGCTGTCGAGATGATAAGGAAAACACGAGGGACAGCCGGCCGGCCCTAAACAAATTTATGGCCTTCTGGACCGTTGGAATTATTTCGTCTGGAGGGAAGAATCTTGTATTACATTATTATTATTGCGTTCTGCTGCCTTGTCCGTAAATCTGACCGCAAAACGCATTTCCACAGCTGTAACCACAATAATCATCTCATCTCGGGTGGGCTTTTCCCCCTTTCTATCTATTATTATTATTTTTTTTTTACTCGGTATAAAAAAAATATAAATAAACGGAGAACGTACAATTATGGAGCTGATAACGTCAGAAAGCTGGGAAATACATCAAAAACCCTATAAATCCGTTACGTCCGTATTTGTATCGAATATCTTTTATTTTCACATCGGTAATAAATTGGAAAACTGACTGCGTCACTGTAAATGTATAGTTAAGTTTTAATACACTTCTCATAGTATTGTTATACGACTCCAAACACTAACACATTAAGTTAATAATAAATACTAAATACCATATTATACAGTATATACCTACTTTGACTACAAACACCACCGGAATCTTATTTTTGTTTTAAATAATTTTATATATTACTACAATAATTAAAAAAACCAATTTATTTCTCCTATAGCATTTTATCGACTGTATAATGCGTACAATATACTATACAGGTATAAATATTTTCAACGTGAATCAAGTAAATTCAGTAATTCAGTATTCTGATGGTTTTATCTTAAGATATTTGCATAACTATCGGAACTATATTTTGACGGTATATTATGTATATGCGGATTAAAATGTAATAATATACTTAGCGTTTTACTCACTCAACATGTAAATTAAAATTAGTATAGGAATCTCATTATATTATATTATTATATATAAAGTCTATTGCGTGAAACTTATACGCAATGTTCAAGAGCTGTGTAATAGAACTTAGATCATAAACTTAGACACGCCAACAGATATTCTAATTCATAACCCCCTTCTCATTTACAATTCAATTACTTGGGTACATAAGTAAAACACATATTATAAACGCGTAATACAATAATAATAATAATGCCATAATGGTAATTTGTACAAAAGTATATTTAATAGTTTTTAATGTTATTTAAATCATATATTATATTTTTTCGTCTGTACATTTTGAACAAAAATATGAGCGTATTAATGTAATTTTATATTTTGTTTTGCATTTTGAGGTGAAATTGGATTAACATTAATAAAATATATAATATACTCAGGGGTTGTGTTCAGAATTGTATTGTAAATAATATGTCCCACTAGTGACGCGTCCGGTATTAATGGAGGTGTTGTGTCAATGTAGAGAGGTCAACAGGACAAAAAAAAAATGTCATTATGCCACTTTTTTTTTACAATGCACACATACACCATTCATATTATTCTCAGACCGTGAAGTATTCATTACGCTCAGGCATCCTTTTACATTTTTCATTATTGTGTTGCGATTATTTTTTTTTTAATGAAAAACAACGTCCGTCGACCCGTCTTGCCAAATTATTATATTAAAAAATAATCATAAAAAAATCGTGAAATTAGGGGTTGTGACTTGGCGCCCCGTGTATCCAGCCATCATCCCTCACGTCCCCAAAGTTATTTATATTTTTCGACGGACAAACGGGCGCCACGAGGAAGAAAAAGGATTGGACGCAAAGGGGTGAGTGGGGATGAAAAAAATAACGTTATAGGGACGAGGAGAGAGGTGTGAGTGAGTTTGGGGGAGGAGAAAAAATAAAAATAGCGACAACAACGACGACGGCGACCGCAGAGGCTAAAAATTAATGCGTTAATTACTGTTCGAAAACAAAATTGGAATACCGTGTTGGGAGTGTGTCCGGAACAATTCCCCTGTAGGAAAGGCACAGGTTTCCAGTGATAGGGTTAGCGAAAGAGACTGTAGCAGGACGACGTATGTATAATATATTATACGTGATGTATATGTATATACGATAAATGATTTTGGATATATTTCGTTCTCATAAATTACCGTTTTTTCCAAATTGACCATATTGTTATTAATGGATCGCACTCCACTATAGAGTTTCAAAATGCGAAGAGGATTTTTCTCGTTTCGTTTATATTTTTTAAACATTCATAACGGCATGTTAAAAATACCACCTACGACCTACGTATATAGTATACACAGATTACGAATTCGTACGCAAACTAATCGATGGTTTTGTACTGGTTTCGTCTTCGTCTTTAAGTGTTCTAAAAATGATTTTATTCAAAGCGAGATTGCTAGTTATTTTCTTATTTCTTATAGTAACAAAATAATCCCGACCACCCTCTGTCTTTTTATGTTTCCTGTATTATTTTATTTAAATTATAATTTTTCTTTTCCTCTCATCAAAGTGGCTATTTCAGAAACGGCTATCTCAGTGAGTGTTAAAAAAATGAGTTTCATTACCTGCGTATGATTGCAACGTGAGGGTGGGATGCCAGTGTCTGAATTTTAGGGTGAAGAATAAGGTATATGCGGACGGAGAGAGAGAGAGTGAGAAAGTCGGATAAAGAGTATGAAAAAAAGAACGATCCGTTTCCCTCAGGTTCTTCGTCGCAATAACAATAAAAAAAATAAAATGAAGAAAAAACGAATAATATTCATCCAGAGGTAAAAACCGGCACGGGCGGCCCTTTGCGTTTCGGATTAAGAACGAAAATTAAAAGTTTAATTCAGCTTTATAGAAAGAAATGTAATGAAAAGGCAAGCGAAAACGGCGGGGGAATGAAAAGCTATTTTTACAGGGGTAGTACGTGGATTGGCGAGCTTGTATCGTTATTCGACCAACTAATCTAGTAGTACTTCAAACGAATTCCTCTTTTTTTTTACCAAACAAGTTTTTTTTTTTATGACTTTGACAAACAATCTACCTGCTGCTACCTTTTATTATTACTATTTAAAACGGCGCGTTTTTGTAAAAATAAAATATTTTTATTAAAAAAAACCCAGTTTTGCTGTGCATACTCGCGTGTTGTGTCAAATGAATTTTGAACGTAACAAATTGCTTTGTACGGTATTTGGTTTAATTTATTTTTTCTTTATGATATTTTACATAATATAATTTTTTTAAATAATATGCATGTCATAGTAAAATCGTAATTAAATTAAACAAAAAAACAAAAACCCCAAAATGGTAATATATTATACGCGCTTTATTGCGCTCATCACTCGCAGCTACTAAAACGGAATTTGTGCGTTTACGATATATTAAAAACCGAATTGTTGGTGTGCGCGTTTGTAGTTTTTACCAATATTATACGCGGTGCATCGCTAACATAATTGTTTCGTATTATTATTTATTATAGTAAAATAGATGAACTTCAGACGCCTGCAGCAGCGGTTTGAAGAGAAAATCTAACATCGCGGTCTGCCAACCAATAACGCCTTGCGCTTATCATCTCAGCATTTTAAAATATTTTTATCATCCCGACGTAAAGCTGATGCGTAAATAACATATTATATTATATCTTATCATACCTATCGTAGGTATCCACTGGTATATGGAACAGTAACCCGCCGCGACAGTGGTACACGGTCACCGCGATAAGTACCGGAAATTTATCTTTTTTATTCCCTGCAGAGAGTCTTTAAGACATTCGATAACCGAGACGCGGTTATAGTCTCGACTCGAGTCTTTCTCGTCGCCATGCCCCGTAACCTATACCGCGTACTACAGATATAATATTATTATTATATATATAAGCCACTATACCGTCTCCGCCGATGCCGTCGTCCGGTCTGTAGGAGATACGCGCACTATTATCCGGGGAGGCCATCGGCTACGCTGTCCAGACAAACTTCGAACCAGAAAGTTTATCGGTCCCTCCACCTCCTGCCGCGTGAACATAGTAACACGCTGTCCACGTTGTATACTATATATACATACGCAGTTGTAATAATAATAATATGTGCTCTATCGTATAACCATTCCGAATGGTAGCGGTGAATCCGATCGGATCGGATCGGATCGAAAACTCAAGTGAGCCCGGTGGACTGGAGGAAAACGCGTGGGGCAAAACTAATAAAGCTCTATTCCGCTGTATCTCCCCCCCCCCGCACATTCTCGTATATATACACGAGTTTGTCCGATCGACCCCAACGCCACCACGATACAATCGCGAGCACATAAATCCTTCATACACCTGAAGCAAAATAACTTTATGTGACCCCATACGCACGACAGGCTGTGCAACTCACGCGATGTGTATACTATACGTATATACGGTCGCGGGTGGATGTTAAGTCGCGCGCTGTTGTCATGTGGAGGGGGTGGTAGAAGGAGAGAGAGCGCCGGAGGAGCAGTCTGCGTGTCCAAATCCCAAATCGAGATTAAACCGTCGTCGGCGCGTTTTCTTTGTGTATATATACATATATATATGTATACATATTATATATTGCCGAGCGGCCACGAAGAGGTTTATAAATCAAGACACCATATCGGGCTGCAGTATTGGGGTGAAACGACACCGCCACCCCCGCGTTAAAGGGCCTACCACGGTGGTGGTGGAAACGACGCGCGAGTTCTTTCCACCACCGACGACGACGACGACGACGACGACGGCGTGGCGCAGCAGTGGCCACCACCTCGGTGGTCGTAAATCAGAGTCCCGTATACTGCTGGGGACTATATACGCGTATATAAGACGCCGCCGGTAGATTAAGCTCGAACCTTCCTCCCTGCGATTTTTATTCAAAGACGTTTTATTCAAAATAGTAGAAAAAACCATCTGATTCGGACGATTTCTATACTCCGACGCCACCGCCGACGCCGACGGACTGCTAACGAATAAAAACGGTCTTCCATTCTTATATTATAATATATTTTTTTCTCCTGACTAACAGTTGATTGCATTTCTGGATACCATACCATTACCGTGGTGGCGGCGATGGCCGCACGTCCGATTTTTATCAAACCAATTTAAACGCGTTCATATTGTTGAGTTTGTATACTTTCTGAGTTATTCCAATTTATATAATATAACACCAAACTTCGTTTGATTTACGTGAATAATTAAAATGGAAAACGACTTATTTGTGGTGAATTATAATCGTTTTGAATAAAAAAAACCACGGATCATTAATTAGCATTAATGATGGTTTTATTTTAGTTTCTGCTATAACTAAATTTCACCAATACGGTCTTGCCTGCAATGGTATCACAAGTATAATAATAATTTCCATTAGCATCAGATGAACATTGAAGAAGAATCATTTGATTTTTTTATTATTTTATTACTATCATTATTCGAACCGTTTATCTCCCCAAACCGTTAAATTCGATAAAAAATAAATAAATATTATTCCAGTACGCACGTCGACTACCGTAAAAACGACCGGAAACGACAATAATAGTAATAATAACAATAACAGTAATAATATTATTATTTGAGCTTTGCTGTATAAATATAGTCGCCACTGTTCAACAACGGGGGGTTAACGTACTTAACAGCCCTACGGGTGACCACGGGCTGTTTTTATCTCCACTGATATATATAATAACGACGTTACAATGATGATATCGGGCAGCACATTTTCGGGCGGTCTGATCTCCTCCCCCCACTCCATCATCGAAGCTGAAAACCGAGAACGGTTCGGGGAGACGGTTAGCGCCGGCTATCTTGCACCCGGCGGGTCCGAGCACGTCCCGACTTGTTGCACAATCGTCACGTTTTTATGTATTAAAGAATACAAAAAAGGACATAGAAAACAAACCAGCTAATTCTTTACCCGATTAAATGATGTAGAGGTCTGATGTATATATTGTACGGAGTAAATTTTTGTCGGAGGAGGGTTAGGTTTTCGATAGTTATTTTCTTTGATTTCGGTACCTATGTACGTCTAAAATGTTCAGGTATTTTATTTGAACAGTGTAATATGATAATATATATCCATTAAAATCGTCGGGCGATTTATATACGACTAAGGGCCATTCTTACTTCTTACCATGTCCGGTCAAATTTAACCGACACTTTACCGGACATAGTAAAAATGGCCCTAATTTGTATCATCTGCTGCAAAAATATTTTTTAAGAATGTGTTCGATTTTAAAAATTTATTGTATTTTGTGTGACAGTGCTGACTGTTACTTACCATCTAACTATTATTATTATAATCTGTCCGATGAATAATGATATATCCTGCATTCCTGCTGTCGTATATGGAGATGATGATATCTGGTTAGGTCTATACTTTAGCCGCAGTGGCATGTGTCAACGTGTGTTTTGGTTGTTGTAAAGAGTATTGAGGGGCGCCTCCTATATCGTGTTTATTCAAAAAATATAGTTGTTATATGCTTCAAATTTTTACAAAATACATTATTATATGCCTTACCTACTCGTAAGGTTATGTTTCGTATTTGAGATTATATTAATATGAATATTGATGACTACAATACTGCAATGTGTGTATTATAGCACCCCACTTAACTATAAAATTAAAACACCCCTTAAAAAAAATCCTGGCTACGCGCCTGCTTGAGCGTTTACGGGACAAGCCGTGCTCAAGTGCCAACAATATTTTGGGACCACCCTCCAAACCCGTCCCGCATCGAAACGCCGACGCCCAACAGTGTGTTAGGACCTGACGCTATTCGTAATGACTCATTCATGCTCGGCGATATTTTTGCGAGCTTCATTCGCCGTCGGACGTAATAGTTATATAATAATATATATTTTAACGTGGATCGTTTAGACTTTTAGGGGTTGCGGGTAGGTTGTATCTACGTCGTGTTTACCAGTATTTTTATTTTTTTTTGTTTTTTCACCGCGGAGGTATGAGCGATAAGTCGTTGTCGTGACTTTGGAATTAAAACGTCATGACGGTAATAGGTTAATAATAGGATACGAAATGCCGTTTCGGGTGGGTGACGGGTGGGTGGGAGGACCGTTTCGAATGATCATTGCCGCCGCCGCCGCCGTCTGTTAATGTAGTGTTGACATGCACTCGGCGGCAGGCGCTGCACCACACCTATATATCTATAGGTAATCGTCGTGTCGCGCGGCAAACCGTACCGGCGGCGGCGTGTTTACTAGCGTGACACTACGTCGTCGGTGAGGTATCTGTGTACAATTTATAGGTAGGTATATAATATTATGTGTATGAATGTTGTGTGTGCATTTAAATATTGTTATTATATTATTGCTCCATGGTGCAATGATATACGTGTATATAATATATTAAGACTGTGCGGCGATAACAATAAAAAAATATTAAACCGTTTTTCTTGCGATCTAAATAACGAAAAAAAAGACATTACGAAAAGAAAATTACCGGTTGAAGTAAATTATAGACGACTACGGAAAAAGACCCATCGGCGAAACGCGAGACATTTCGGGAGCTCTCCCGTTTCGAGTGCACCTCGCAGCCGGTAGGTAGTAATTACGCCGCCTAGAAAACGTAATAATAATGTTTAATATTATAATTGATCGTTTTCCTAATCGCTCCTTTGAAATATAAACCACCCGCGTTGGTAATATTATCGTATACATTCTGCAGCTATAAATGACAGCACTATAGGTACCCCCAAAGTCCTAGCTTATTTAGCTATTTCCGTACACGAAACAAAGTATCAGATGCATAAGCGCGAAAACTGAAAAATATAATTATAATATAATAGTTTGTCCACAGCGTTGGGAAAAGTATTAAATAAACCATTATTATTTTAAAAAGACTTTAATCACCTGCGCCACTCCATTCCGCTTATCAAAACTTTAAATACTTATAACTCATAAATAATTGACAACTCGTTTGACATTTTATTTTATACATCGAAATTCTCAGAAAAATATTCCGCATCAGAATATGAAATTAGAAATACATGTTTTGTTATTCAAACAAATAAAATAATTGAAAAGCTGAAAAATATAAGAATACAAAATAATTATAGATTTTCATATATTTAAAAAAAATATTAAAACATTTTTAAAAATGTTAATATACTTTTCAAAATTGAGTATTTAATAAAATCACTATGCACTAGACAAAATGTCAGAAAAAATTGTTCAAGATGTTTATAATTGAAATATTTTAATTTTAGGAACTTTTTTTTTGAATGTAGTATTGTGGAAAACCCATTAAATAAGTCAGTGTAATGGTTTTTTATGTACTTAATCGTTTCATAAATATTATTGCTTATATTTTCTATATTCTAAATAAACAACGAGTAATAAAAAAAATGTAATTTTATTCTTGTATAATATTATATAATCAATTTCAAGAAAGTTTTTTGATATCGCTAATATGCACATTATAATAATATATATATACTTATATATAAAAAATATTAATAATACGTGTATAATACAAGTATATACAACATAAATTAATACGCGATGCAATATATTTACAATTTTTTTTTTACAATCTAGCGCGTCGCAAAGTTCGGAATAAGTCGATTGCTGTTATTAAATTTTTTTTCATTTAACTGAAATTAATAATTTATCATGAGGTAGGGAGGAGGGTCATTGGGATGTCTAGAGATTTGAAAAACTTTTTTGCCTGCGATGGGGTCCGCGCTCGTGACGCGACGGCCATAAAAATACTTTTTTTTTTTCCGTTCGACGTGAAACCATGTTGGTATATTATTTTCATACGGTCCAGGAAAAACATCGCACGTGGTTATATCACCCGCGGAGCGAGGGCCGACCGACGAGTGACTTGCCCGATCCGCAGCAAAACCACGACTGACTGCTGCTTTCGTTTCCCCTCTCGAAGAGCGCGATACTGCTCCACGCGTTTTTCGTGTATAATACGGTATTATTGTTATATACGTCCCTGGCCCACAATAATCATAATAATATAACGACGGTGGTGGTGGTGGAAACATACACGCGAGACCTGCAGCAAGACCGATTTGTCAGCATTATCGAAACGACTCGGGGATACTATATAATATAATATTATCATATTATCATATGAAACACGGTTATAAGTTTACCGTTATCGTGTACGAATAATTATTATTATTATGATTATTCGCTGCCGGAACCCTGCTCGATCCAACCTCGAATATTATCCACGCGCATATTATAACGAATACGTAAAAATACAGTCAATGATGGTGCCTTTAAAAATTAAAGAATGAATTATAAACGTTTAAAATCTAAAATTATTGTGTAGACCATAAATAACAGCATATTAGTATAAATTAATAGGTAGGTAACGCGTTTTCAAAAAAATAACTATCGTATTAACTATATATGCATCAGTTTTTCGGTGCACGTATAAATATGTGTAGTATTCTAATACCCTATGGAAAAGTATGGTGTAACCTATCAATATTATTATTATGTTTTGAGATTCAACTATCATTCGCCCTTACTAAATTATTCAAAATACCATTTTCATTTCGGTCTTTATAACGACTATAGTCGTTAATCGAATAGTTTGTGTAATTTTATAGTTTTTATATTTTTTTCAGACGATTTGTCTACTAGTTTATTTTTATCGTTTTTTCGTCATGACTCATGAGTCTTGTGATATATTATGTACATACTGTTTAATAGTTAGGTTTATTCTATATCAATATTTGCCTTATTATTGTAAATGTTTATAAATTAGAAATATTTCGATAAAATTAATAATAATCCATTTTAACATAAACCTAACAATTTATTTACTCTGTGATTATATAATATAGTATACTTAATCGACTTTTGTTTTTCTTACAAAAACATTTTAAATACGTTTGTATATATGCCGTGTATATACTTTTTATAGAAGTAATTTACGTACATTTCACCAGCCCCCCCAAATATAATTTTTGACATTTTTTTTTTTGCAAAACATTAGTGTGCCATTAGTGTGAATTTGTGTGACTATTTTCAGAATTTGTGCGATACTGGTTTAACCGTAAATTCAAAAATATATATGGGGGGCTGTAGAAATGTTCCCCAGCCCCCCATCATAGAAAAAATTACAATTTTCAAAATTTTCTTTTGCCAAACATTAGTGCGCCATTAGTGTGAATTTGTGCGACAACAACCAGAATTCGTGCGACACCCGTTATACTCGGAAAAATCGTTTTTTCCATTTTGAGCATTTCCCCAGCCCCCCCCTCATAGAAAAAATTACAATTTTCAAAATTTTCTTTTGCCAAACATTAGTGCGCCATTAGTGTGAATTTGTGCGACAACAACCAGAATTCGTGCGACACCCGTTATACTCGGAAAAATCGTTTTTTCCATTTTGAGCATTTCCCCAGCCCCCCCTCATAGAAAAAATTACAATTTTCAAAATTTTCTTTTGCCAAACATTAGTGCGCCATTAGTGTGAATTTGTGCGACAACAACCAGAATTCGTGCGACACCCGTTATACTCGGAAAAATCGTTTTTCCATTTTGAGCATTTCCCCAGCCCCCCCTCATAGAAAAAATTACAATTTTCAAAATTTTCTTTTGCCAAACATTAGTGCGCCATTAGTGTGAATTTGTGCGACAACAACCAGAATTCGTGCGACACCCGTTATACTCGGAAAAATCGTTTTTTCCATTTTGAGCATTTCCCCAGCCCCCCATCATAGAAAAAATTACAATTTTCAAAATTTTCTTTTGCCAAACATTAGTGCGCCATTAGTGTGAATTTGTGCGACAACAACCAGAATTCGTGCGACACCTGTTGTACTCGGAAAATTTTGAGCATTTCCCCAGCCCCCCCCCCTCTCCACCCATTATGGAAAAAATTACAATTTGCAAATTTTTCTTTTGCCACCATAAATTTTTGCGCTGTCTTCCAGGTAAGTCGAAATATTAAATTTTAACATTGGATCTAAATCAAAAATTTTCATATTCAGTCATCACCAATATTACTTAATGTATTCAGATATAAAATAAGACCTTTTATATATTGCATGCTTGTTTAGAAAATAATATCACATTATTGTACTTTCAGTATGATTTTAAATACGATTTTTTTAAATTTTATTTTTAACAAATCGTTGTGGTAGGTCTTATTAAATTTAAATAATATGTAAATGTACAAACTATAGACAACGTTACACACGTTATTAATAACAAAAACTAACTTGCTAATAAGAAGTACCAATACAAAAATAATATAAAGGAGTGATTTAGTCAGTAAAATATTTGTTCGTTTTAATATTCGTGTTCTAAAGTTGTTTGGTGATTATCTGCGTGCAATAATAATAATATAAATATGTCGACAGATCAGTACCTCAAATGTTCGGCAATCTACACTACCATACACCATCAATACCTACAATTATGTATGTGCGAATGACGTAAAATAATAATAAATTATAGTTAAATTATATAAAATGTAAACTATACCATCCTGGTACCCAGGCTACCGAAATTTCCTGATTTCAGTGACCTCAGAACACAGTGATTCAACCATGTGGAGTAAGCGGGGCGGGTTGAATACGATTGCGCGCGAACCTTATTGGTTTACATTGCGCGTATTAAATACTAAAATACGATGTCACCATTGTATAAAGTTGCCAAATTTAATATAATTTATAAGATAAATGTCATATTTATACTCATCTTTTATTGTAATGTTGGATTTTCTATCTATTCATTATACATACATGCACTGCAATTATTGCACTAACACGTAAGTAGTTAAGTTACCAACTAATTTCACTGTATCAGTAATTATAAATTTACCATTATGGATTCAATAAACATAGTACGGTCTATTTTATAAAAAAAAATCTTATTAGTAATTTTAAATATAGGTAATCAATTAATTAACAAAAGAAAATACAACTAGAAAACAGTGTTCTGCTACTTCACTGACGAAATTATATACATTTTATCAACCAATTAAAACATTTTAACTCTATTTCGAGTAACCTGGCAAGACCACAATAATTTTTACTTTCCATTGTATCTTACGCAAAATGTGTATTCTAAAAATCCCCCGTTACCGAGTGGAGCTAGTGAAACTGGCTTCCCACATGGATCTTATAATTTACAAGCTGACCGATACCGAAAAAAAATTTGATATATTGAGTTCTTAATTAATACAATTTAAATTAAAGTTGTGTCAAATATTATCAATAATAAAAATTTGTTATCATATTAAAAGGAAAAATATAGAGAATACAAATATTACGCTAATATTATGTTTAATAAATTCAAATACCTACACAAAACCAATCCTTACAACTTTAATATAACACTATAATTACCTATGTGTCTTGCGAAAATATTAGACGAATCCAGGTTGAATAAACCTACAAACAAAATAATGCATACCAGGCCAAGCATTGATGTTCTTAGATTTATATCGGAAAGACAATGTTGAGAGCAAGGCGCGCTAGCCGATATAAGAGGTCGCAGTGGATCGGGCACACATTACCTTACTCTGGCACAGGCCATATAATTATTTTTACTAAGTATCAAGAAAGTATTTATGAATTCATTATTTTAATTGTAAATAACAAAATTAATTTAGCTTAAATTAAAAAGATAAATTACATAGGTATATAATTTTAGAAACCTTATTTTGATTCATTGATATAATATTGTGTTGTCTATAGTTTGTACATTTACATATTATTTAAATTTAATAAGACCTACCACAACGATTTGTTAAAAATAAAATTTAAAAAAATCGTATTTAAAATCATACTGAAAGTACAATAATGTGATATTATTTTCTAAACAAGCATGCAATATATAAAAGGTCTTATTTTATATCTGAATACATTAAGTAATATTGGTGATGACTGAATATGAAAATTTTTGATTTAGATCCAATGTTAAAATTTAATATTTCGACTTACCTGGAAGACAGCGCAAAAATTTATGGTGGCAAAAGAAAAATTTGCAAATTGTAATTTTTTCCATAATGGGTGGAGAGGGGGGGGGGGCTGGGGAAATGCTCAAAATTTTCCGAGTACAACAGGTGTCGCACGAATTCTGGTTGTTGTCGCACAAATTCACACTAATGGCGCACTAATGTTTGGCAAAAGAAAATTTTGAAAATTGTAATTTTTTCTATGAGGGGGGGCTGGGGAAATGCTCAAAATGGAAAAACGATTTTTCCGAGTATAACGGGTGTCGCACAAATTCTGGTTGTTGTCGCACAAATTCACACTAATGGCGCACTAATGTTTGGCAAAAGAAAATTTTGAAAATTGTAATTTTTTCTATGAGGGGGGGCTGGGGAAATGCTCAAAATGGAAAAACGATTTTTCCGAGTATAACGGGTGTCGCACGAATTCTGGTTGTTGTCGCACAAATTCACACTAATGGCGCACTAATGTTTGGCAAAAGAAAATTTTGAAAATTGTAATTTTTTCTATGATGGGGGGCTGGGGAACATTTCTACAGCCCCCCATATATATTTTTGAATTTACGGTTAAACCAGTATCGCACAAATTCTGAAAATAGTCACACAAATTCACACTAATGGCACACTAATGTTTTGCAAAAAAAAAATGTCAAAAATTATATTTGGGGGGGCTGGTGAAATGTACGTAAGTAATTTGTATTATTTATACATATAACATATCCATAATAGGTACCTACATATTATAATAACATGGGTGCTTATATTGCCGGCCAGTTGGGCGCTTGTTATTTGATTTCTGCACAAAATATATTACAAATAACCCTTTTTTGCCCATTGTCTAATAATAATATCGTATCTTACTATATATATAAGTACACTATTTCTTATTACTACACCCTCCTGCGCGTACCACCCCGAAATAGCCACCGTTAGGCCTTTCCAATGTATCACCGCGATATTATTAAGTAGCTATATACAGACATTTTTCCTCTCTCTTATTAATTTAAAAGTCGGCAAGCGATTTTTAATTAAAAAAATACTTAACGAGCCGAGAAAAACGGATCTTTGGCAAATTAAACAACCGATTGACGGCGGACGAGAAGAAGGGGTGGAGAAGTGCGCGTTATTGGTATTTTTTTTCTTCCCTCGTAACATAATTATTGAAAAAAAAAGTAACTGATCGAGATCGCAAACAGCAGTCAATTAAAATTGGAGATGGGTAATAAATAATAATAATAATAGTAATTAAAAAAATACACACAACGTCGTTTCGTTGTTGGAAAAAGCGCAAATATTAATTTGATTGTATTTAACGAACGCAGCGTAGTGAATACAAACGTAAGCATTATTCCGTGCCCGCGTTTATGCTCTTACATGAATGATGAATATAATTCGTAGGCGTTCTGTAGGAACTATATTTTACAGGTATTCATACCATTATATTTTATAGGTATTCATCGAAATCTAGTCGAATTTTTTTCTATCTTAATATAATATATTATATTTTTATTTAAGTACGTGACGTATATATCTTGTATGAAAAAAAATATATTTTACAATTATTATCAATTACCTATCGTAGTACCACGTGATTTTTAGAGTTTTGCTCTGTGGCCTATATGCTCTATGTTAATACATTTTTATATTTACCACTTACACAGAAATACAGTATTTTTGAAAATACAAATTTAAATACGTTTTACATACAAAAAAAAACTGTACGACTGCGATAGATTTGACGGTATTGAAATCGAATACTTCCAAATCTAATACTTCTATTAGAACTGGTACATAATATTATACCAACAAATCCATCGACCCTACAAGCCCTAGTTATAACGCGCGGACTTTAAAATACAATTTTAGAATTATTTTGCAATAGGTACTATAAGAATAAAATTGTTATTAATTCATTGTGTTTGTTGTGCACACAGGTCGACATCAAAACGCAAGTCATCGGGTGACGGGACGGTGGCCTGCAACAAGGCCCAGTCTACAGTAGATGAGACGTTTGCGCACAAGAAAAGGAGACGGGCACTGAAACAAATGCAAGAGGTGGCCGCAGACAAGGACAACAACAAAGGCACGTCCGACCAACAGCAAGATAACAACAACGGAGGCAGCGGCGTGGCGACCGCGCAAAAGACAATGGTGCTACCGAAAAAACGGCCGCTGGCCAGTCAGCCAGCAACCGGGGCGGCCACAGTAGCTGGACAACAGACAGCTGCGGCCACGCCAAAAAAACAGGCAAAGGCCAGCGGTGACGAGGCAGTGGACGACGAGACGCTGATACGCGAGACGGAAGCAGCGCTGAAGAGCCTGTCGGGTGGGTGGCCGGGCGCACGTCACTCGTTCTACCGGACAGGACACGACGATGACCGGTACGAATCACCGGCGTTCGTCAACCTATTTGACGAAAAGAAGATTGGAAGCGCCAGTGGCGCACACCCACCGCCACCACCGCCACCGACGGCCATCAGAGTGGACGAGAACAAAAACAACACAGGTGACGCGAAAATGGCACAGCAGCAACAGCAACCGCCGCAACAACAACGCCGCGACCTCGACCATATTTTGCTCAACAAAATTGACCAGAACAACAAAGAGTGCGAACATAACAAGAAACCAGACAAATACGCGCCGTCCAAGTACGAGCCGGACTTTAACGAGCTGGTTGACGATTCGTCGGATGAGCTTGAGATTGACATGTCGGCTGACGGCGGTGGTGGCGGAAGCGGCTGCAGTGGCGGCGATGACAAGGGCGACGGCGACGGTGGTGGGGACGACGAAGACGACAACGACGATGACGATGATGACGAGAGTGGTGGCTGCGGCCGTGGCCGTAGCAGAAGTCACACCGGCGGCGGCGACCGGCTTCGGCGCAAAATGGACGTGGACCGCCGGAACAACAACAGCCACGTGCGGCCCGACGAGATGATGACTTCCCTGAAGTCTGAGTCCGAGTCGTCGTCGTACGACGCTTACCTGATGGACAAGACAGCGTTCTCGGCGTTCCGACCTGTGGCAAGCGGTGGCGTCGGTGAGCCCAAAGACCCGACTCGCCTGGACCTGCCCACCGCGGTTGGCGCGGCTATGTCTCCTCTGGGACCATACCCGCCAGCCGGCGCCACTTTCGTGGTCGGTTATACCGGACCAGGCGGTGGACTCGTCTCGAACAGCGTCGGCGTCTCCGTGGCTAACGGGGGTGGACACGGTTCGACGGTCAAACACCTGTTGGCCGGCGGAAACGCAGTTGTTGGCGGCGGCGTCGGCGTCAGCGTCGGTCCGGTGACACCGGTCAAGCCAGTTTGCGTGAAACTGGAGGATGACGGATGCAGTGGTAGCTCGGGCGACTGCAAGGCGGACGGGGCCGTCATCAAGATGGACTCGCCCAGCCCACTTTCCAAGCAGTACACCATACTGCAGCCAGCCGGCGCCGATTCCAGAGCGGCCACAGCACTCCAGGACGTGGCCAGGGAAGGCGTGCTTGGTGCTTCGGTGGTGAGCGCGGCTGGAGGCGGCGGTCTGTCACCGAGGATGACGTCCGTCGGTGGTGGCACTACCAAACTCCTCCTCGACCCCGTAGATAGTGGACTGATGCTACCGGGATGCATGAACAACAAAGGTAAGCAGCGATAAACGATAATACTTAGGTACTTCTACGGTTTACAGGCTCGTCGTCATTAGTGGTAGAGACGGCGACGACGTGGCACGCGTTATTATCGTTTCGATCCTTCGCGTACGCCCCCGCGCGAATCCTGTCGCAATTTAACACTAATTAACATTCAAGGAGGATAGCGCGCAGTCGTTCGACGTTGTTGACAATAATGTCGTCGGCGTACCGTACAGCAGCGCGTATAATGGTCGCGGTGGGTAGGGGTCACCGCTTGGTGGGAAGGCGGGGGTGGGTTTAAGAGGACATCTCCACGCCGATCACGTGCCGACTTAACCCCAAACGCGGCGAAAGGGTACGAGTTGTTAACACTCCTCTCACCCCCTCCTACCTCTATACCCATCACCATCACCGTCTGAGCACTATTTTATTATAAATACCCCCACACCCATACACACCCACACCGCTGTACCCACAACAGACCCACAACCGTACATGTTATAGAGATGCAGTCTAATACTGTACGCACGCGACGCTCGCCAGTTTCCGTTTCATCGACTTCCTCTGTCGTCGTCGTCGTCATTCTTTCTCTTACATAATATACTCTTTCTCTCTCTTACTCCCACACAATTCTCTTCCTCTCCGTCCACTTCCTCTTAGGATTTATTGCGTGTACGTATATTATACGCCACTCGTTCGGAATAATATATATATGTTATTGTCTCGCCCGACAAACTTTGAGATAAGTTATATATGCGCGCGCGACGACAATTCCGCCCGGCCACCGTCACGACATTTTGATTTTTAAACCGTTCTTGGTTATTGTATTACGCGTTGATAATAGCCACTGAAACAATTTCCATGTTAAGCTTGTACGCATGCATATTATATTAATGAAGTTTGGTATATTCTTAATCTTAGTCACTCAAGTAGTTTATGTTCTAATTGATTAAATATAATATTTAACAATTACCATATATCATTAACAAGATACTACATAATTATAAATTATAATAAACGATTTTAGTACGTTCCCATTTGATATATTATGTTTATAATAATTAATAATAGTAGAATAAATAAGTTATAAACTAAAAAAAATCGTTTAATATAGTAATCTATATCATTATATTATTGTATAATAACATAAAAACAATTTAATAAATGTTATAAAACTTTTCATTAATGTAATATTTCTTATTGATTCCCCCCCCCCCCCCACCCAACAAAAAAATGATTTAATATACGGACATGTCTCTATATGTGTATATATTTAATTTACCTATATAAAATTCCAATAAGTATTTAAGCTTAAACTCACTTAAATAACTTTTATTTTTAAAAATAAATAAGATAAAAGCTATATAGTATTATAAAAATATAAAATATTACTAAAAGACAATACCATAAACTTCTTTTAATATTGCCTATATAGGTAAGTAATAAATAATTGGTTTGATAACAAATTTATTTCATCGCTTCATTCAAAAGTACTAAATAATATGTTGAATAAATACACCATTCAATTTTCAATGACGTAAGAAAACATAATTTAAAACTATAATACAAGTTCTTTATCACTTAATATGAATATTGAACTTAAATTAATAATCTAAATCTGTAATAATATTTAAAGTGTTCTTATAATATTTATATTTTATGTGTACATCTTTTTAACATGTTAATGGTTAATCTCATAGAGATTTAAAAATTATTATCAAACACTCAAACTAGTCAAACTCAGATATCTAATTTGTTTATCGTATTTAATGTCAATAAATGTACTTATACCTAAATAATTTGATATATTGATTTAACACTGATATTTAATATTGGATAGGTACTTTTATAACCATTTATAGTAATCTGAAGTATAATGATTGTAGGTTAACTCTAATGATTGGACTATTGCTATACTTAAATCTATAAACATGTTAAAAAATCAATCATTAACGTTACTTTTAAGTATAGTTTTTACTATAAAACATTTTACAAAAATAAATGATAACATTTGTTTGACCACTTATCAATAATTTGGTTGGATGTTTAAATATGTATCACAACAAGGATGATACAGAACGGTTTTACGGGAAATAAAATCTAGTCGTAATCTTACTGTTATATTAGTCCGTTATAAATTGCATTTAAATTTACCGTAATCCACTTCGATATCGGATCAATATAATAATATAATAATATATTTACTAAATCTAATTTCCATTCTCAATATTATTGCTTATCTATCCATGAAGTTTTCTCCTTTTATCACCACTTGGAATATGACCATCGATGTGTATATTTTTTAATTATAATTTTTTTAGATGGCGACAGAGCGTTAAAACGATGCATTTTTAATTAAAAACAAGGGAATTATAAATAATAATATCTCTTAAAACAAAAATAAAATAAAAACAAACCAAACACCCTTGCCGGGGGCAGCTCCCGGAATCAATGTTTCTTATCTACCCATTCAGCACAGTCGGCGCCTTTTGTGATCGCCAACGCCGAAAAAAAAATCCCATCTCTTATTCTTTTGTTTCAGACGAGGAACAAAAGATGAAAGCTCCCCTAACAAAATAATAAATATTATAGGCTTAAAGGAAATGCATTCGGAACGAATAACTGCAAAATAGTAACTTTAATGTATTGCGTTTCAGATGGAAATAAATGTCCAACGCCGGGATGCACCGGTCAAGGGCACATCACTGGACTGTACTCGCACCACAGAAGGTAATTTATCGTAGCTAATCTACGATTTCGGGTTAATATCAATATACAGTAGGTCATTGTGTGTATTTTTCTGCTCGTACATGCAGCATGTCTGGATGCCCCCGCAAGGACAAAGTGACGCCAGAAAGTAAGTATCGCAAAACGTAACATATAACCTAAGATATCATTATTATTTTTTTTTTTTCTTGTCGACAATATAATTATTATTTGAAAGCGCATTGTATATGCAACGAACAAAACCAATCCGTTGACACACCGGATTTTTGCTGGGGGTAGAGAGCTGATAAATTGCACCACTACAACTGCCCTCTCGTTCTCCAACGTCAACGCATATATTATCCGTCACGGGCAACATATTATACACATATATATTATATAGTTATTACATAGATTTTACCGCAAATAGCTGGTACACCGATAAAAACACAAACAGCATCGAACTTGTTATAAATATTAATATAGAGAATTGTTTCTTTTTATTTTGTTACCTATATCATTGGCTATTGATGATTATTATAATAATATGACAATAATTTAATGTTTATTTTTCTATATAATA
The DNA here is from genome assembly GCF_019925205.1 of Metopolophium dirhodum. Taxonomy (NCBI): domain Eukaryota; kingdom Metazoa; phylum Arthropoda; class Insecta; order Hemiptera; family Aphididae; genus Metopolophium; species Metopolophium dirhodum. Next base: position 13,446,154 of record NC_083568.1, read on the forward strand.
TGCAACAATAAATTGCATGATGATATCCACCCCGGCGACATCACACTACTCTCTCTCTCTACCCCTATTCTTGATCCTTGTCCGCCGATTTAATTTTTTTTTAATAGTTTACTTACTATACCTACCTACTATGACCATTTAAGATAAAAAAAAAAAAAACTTTTTGCTGTTTGTTCGTGTGTTTTCAATGTTGCATGTTGCGAAATCGATTCCAATGTAATAAATTAATATATAATATATATGTGTGTATACATTGTCTTGACCAGTTCTGGCCTTGCACGAAACGATCCTAAAGTGTCCCACTCCCGGATGTAATGGCCGGGGACACGTGAGCTCGAACCGAAACACACATAGGAGCCTGTCGGGCTGTCCAATAGCGGCGGCCAACAAACAGGCGTTGCGAGAACGGCAGAAAAAACTGTCACAACAACACATCGCCGCGCTTACAGGTACTCGCATAGACCTATAAAAAATGAATTGATAGCAGAGAGAGAGAGAGAGAAGGGTCCTTGGGGCCATACCACAAACAACTTAGTCCTTCTATCTATCATGGAGAGAGGGAGAGGGAAAAATTTAACAACGCTATTGATAACAAAATATGTGTCAATTTATTAAATTATGTCAAAACAGACTATGGATGTAAATGGAACAATGTGTTTTTGCCACAATGAATGAATTCAAACCTTACATTTGGCCTAATATCATCTACCCACGGGACAAAACAAAAAAATGTTTACTAAAATATTATAAATATATTAGTATAAAAACCTACCATATCTCTAAAATAATTCAATAATTCTTTTTAAAAAATCTATAAGTACTGAAAAAAGATTTTGATTTATCACTTGGCACTTGACAACTCATATATAGCCGGGTATTATGGGAGACGCACAGTCCACATATTATTAATGAATGGGTGCTCTCCGCACACCAACACCCACCCAACAACCCACCTGATACCCGACAAAAACCTCAGACACCCAGTGACAGCGATCTACTCTCAGCAAAACTCGGCCCGGTTTATTGCCGAGAACAACGCGTCATTTCCGTTTTTTTTTCCTCATCGATTTCAGTGTGCAACAACGGTGGACTCGATCAGCAGCAATACAAGCACATGGGCAACATCAATAAGGACGCGTACCAGCAGATGGGTGGTCACTATGGCGACCACTGCGGCGGTGGTCCGACTGGCCGGTCACCGGAATACTTGACGGCGGCAGCGGCGTACTACGGCCCATCGGCGGTGGGCGCCAAGCTGACGGTTAAACCGTCCAAGATGTTGCAACACAAAGACATGGATGCCGGCGGGTCGGAAATGGACGACGAAAAACCGGACGCGAAACAGCTGCGCCTCAAGTCCGAGATGGGATGCTGCGGCGATGGGACCGCTCCGGGAACGCAAGACGATGCCATGACCATCAAGTCGGAAATGCACTCGGCTGGTTCATGTCGCTCAGTGACACCTCCGTGCAGCCGACGCACCCCTATGACCATGTCGTCGTACGACCACTGTCACGATTCAAACTCATCGTCAATGTCTGGTAGCATGGACGCCATGAACCACCATCAACAGCAACAACAACAGCAACAACAACAACAGCAGCAGCAGCAGCAACAACAACAACAGCAGCAACAACAGCAACAACAGCAACAACAACAGCAGCAACAGCAACAACAACAGCAGCAACAACAACAACAACAAATCCAACAACACGGCAACGGTGGCATGTCGGGTCAACAACAACAACACGGTTCGTCCGGATCGTACATGATGATGGACAACAACACCAGACTACAGCATAGACCGTACGAACCACAGCAGATAAACGGCGGCAGTGGCAGCCAACAGCAAGACATGTACAACAGGTCGGTGGCCGCGGCTGCCGACCGCAACTACGCGCTAACCAACATCAACCGGCCGTCGCCGTCGTATTCCACTGAAGTCCCGGCCCGGTCGTCGTACGACCACGTACGGCCGCCGTCGTATCCGAATCCGCTGAACGCGGCCGTGGCCGCAGCCGCTGCAGCATACGCCGACCGCTACGAATCCGATCAGTCGTGCCAACGATACCCATCCGAATACGGGGACTCTGCCGCCGCCATGTACCAACCACACCAGATGATCATGAAACCTGAACAGCCCGTACAGATGGACGATACCATCGAACCGCCACTCTATCCAAGGTAAGGGTTCGTTCCGGTCACACGTCCACTCCATAAATATTCAAAACTATGTGGCATGTATAGGTACTTGCGTACAATATCTTAATGGGGTTATGGGTTTACGACCTTATCAAACCCACGAACTACCTGAACTTTGAGAAATTCGGACAGTCCATTGGAAATTTATAGAGCTTTTTTCCTCTAAATGTGCTTGTACGCATGATTATTATTAATAATTTTCACATAAATGTCATATATTCCTTTAATTGTATTATATTAAGCAGGTTATCAACCATGGATTATAGGCGACCAGAAATAGGAGAAATGTTCGTGTTTTATTGTCGAAATTATTTGGATTGTTATGGTGGAAAAATCTTAATTTATGGCTGGCTGATAAAACTATTATAGAAAAAATATAATTAATAATATGTTATTTAAGTTTATCAAAGTGAACGTTTTGACTTTTGAAAAGAGATGACTTTTTTTTGTATTTTTCGAGTTTAAAAATTGAATTAATACTCTAACGATTTATATTGCTACAAAATCTTAGCCCTAAATTAATAAAGTAGTACCTACGTTACCTGGATAATGATTTTTATGTACGGTGTTTTTGTTTCATTTTTCATTGCAGGCCACTATACCAGTACGAAGGAGCTAATCCACCTACGTCCACCGGCGGCGGCCCGGTCATTCAATCGGGTTTTCCCACAGCAGCAGCGATCAATCTGTCGGTGAAGTGCATCGCTGCTGCGAGTACCGGGATGAAGCCACTTCCGCTACCGTTGCCCTTACCGCTAACCCGGTCACCAGGCACAGTGTCGGTCATGGACCTGTCCACGTCCAGCGTGACTTCAACCAGTCCACAGGTACGATTATACATTCATACCACGATAATCTTTCGGCTAACCATCATCGTGTCCCATATGACTTATTAAATACGTGTTATTATGTGAAGGGTTGAAGTCTGTAGTAATTACGATTTTATACCTTTTTTTCCTAAAACAAATGTAGGACGCTGTCAATCCAAGACATCCATATGTTTTATTATGGTTTCTATTGACTGAAAAATAAATCTCAAATGCTAATCTAAAGTTGCTATCGTGCAAAAATATAAACAGTAGTTATTTCTTAGGCTATATAGTGCAATCAAAAACAAATTAAATGTTTTTAATCTTACAAACAACTTAGTCTAGTTGTTAACTAGGTATTATATGTATAAATGGTAGGTACCATGATAATTGACGAGCTGGCGGTGTGGGGAAAACGATATTAGCATATTATATTATATACAATTATAAATAGATTCCCTCAGGGGCGGACTTAGCTATTTTTGGTTCCGGTGTAAAATTAATTAAGAGCCTGTATATTTTTTTTTAAATCTACTAAAATTATGAAAGAGTTTTACATTAAAATAAGTATTGATAGACATTACAATAGAGTTAAATTTAAGAAAGGGCACGACAGTGGTAATCGGGGCCCGGATCATAAAGACAAATGGGGGCCTGGGGTGTTACTTGGTTTAAAGCACCCTGTGCCAGTCAGTGCCCCTTAGATTCACTGCCTATACCACATACCTACTTAAAATAATATTATAAAACGCGGCAGAGCCCCAAAGGTGGCGGGTCATGGTATTTGACATTATATACTTTACGCCCTTTGCTCTAATTGTTATTTTTCTATTGCTTTGCACACAGACTGTCACGTATTCAAACAGCCTGAGCCCTCACCATTACGCGGGAACCGCTGGACACCGTACCAGCCCGAACACGTCGACGTCCAGTCCGCAGGTGAACCAGGCCCCAAGCCCACAAGGTCAGACTTTGGACCTCAGCGTCAACAGGTACGACGATGTCGTTTGTGATTAGCCTTAGAGGCCGTTTAACGAGACCGTTTACAATCATTTGTCCCCGTTACAGGGCACCTGGCAGACTTGTGTTTCCTGGCGGAGCGCCTAACGGATACAGCAGGGAGTCAACACCCGAGAGCGGAGGTTCCCATTACATGGACCACTATAGAGACGTCAACGGTAAGCACTATAATAGTATTATATTATTATCGATATATTGTCGTTGTTTGTATAAATATTGGTAGAATTTGTCGTTCGAGTACCTGATTAATCCACCAGGTAAAAAAAATTGATAAGTCGTTTGCGCATCCTCGCATATTGTATAATGTCTAACAGTATCACAGTTCTAATCAGTATTAATTGTAGTACGGTAATACAAACGCATGATACACCGATAACATAACACGAATCTGTCTCTGCTTCAGGTTCAAAAATATTTTGATTTAAAAATAATTATATTTTAAATAATATTTGAAATTTGATTGATTTTGTATTTTTTTGTGAATTACTAGTGAACAATTAATTAGTTAATCCAAGATTATTGCAGATAATAATGATAGTATATTATTTTAATATTATTTTACATAGGTAACAGTTTATAATTTTTTTAATTTTTTTTTTTTAATGAAATAATTACCAATAACCAATATATTCAAACTTATAGACGATTACATTTTATTTTAATTTTTTTTTTAATTTTTGTATAATTATAATTCTGAGCGAACGGCCTATACAAAAAGGGCATTCGTAACAATTATAGCTATACGCAAACGTACTCGCTCACTATCACCGTACATAAAACAATAATTATTTAATACAGGTTGGTAAATAGGTAACCGCGTTAGATTATAAATTTAAAGTGTTAATTTCACTCTATCGACAGTAATTGTATACTGACCATCTTTACTGGCGCAAATATCTTTGAAGTCGCAAATCGATCGCCTAGACTATCTACTCACCTATCATCATATTATATCCATCGTTCTCTAATTTAGCCCACTATCGGACAAAATCGTATGAGCATTTTTTCAAGTTCGTTTGACATCAAATCAATGATAATGCCAATAGTGTCTATGATTATCAATTAGTTGAATTTCAATAAGTATTTCCAAACAGTATTTCGTTAAAAACTATAGTAACAGTAGATTTCAACATATTTTTACAATTTCCCACCTTCCCGTAGGTCGTTTTTCTTTACGCTTACTTTGGGGATTCTACTGAGAAAAAATTACCACTCCAAGGTACCAAACGGATAACATATTTAAAGATTTTACAATCGATTGATATTCGGCTCCTTAAAACATTGGGCACTTCAGTAGAAAAAAATTGACCAGCCAGTTCCACGCTTCAGTCGTAGTGTTTAAAGGTTTTTAAAAAAAAAAATTACTTACACACTCTCGCTTAACTATGTTTTTATTTATTTCATAAAGTTGTTAATTAAAGGGGAGTGAAGATTTTTTATTGTGTCAAACGAAAACAACATTATATTCTATACACTATTGCCCGTGTTGGTACATTGCGTTATGGCGTATTGGTACTCACTATACTCATAGTATATTAAATATATTTATTAGACAATTTTTCTTTCGGTCTGTCTTATATAGGTTACACCTCGTTGAGCCCACATCCCGGATATCCGATGCCAGAGTACGCAAACGGATACTCGACACCGTACAGCACGTCGGCGTACTCGTGCGGATACTCGGCAGGCGCCTACCAGCAAGGCGCGCCGCCCAACGGGTTCTCGCAGAATCCGTGTTACAGTATGCCACCGCCACAGCAAGACAAACTCTCTGTCTCGTCCAAAGACGACAGGTACGTGACTACGTGAGCGCATTTATTAACATAATTTAAGTATCTATACTACTACAATTATTGTTATACTTACATACACTTGTAATTGAAATCGGTGGCTAAAAATAAAGAGGAGCACTCTCGTGTTCACGCGCAAATGTAACCCGCTACACGAATGTGAGTGTTTTTTTCTGTCTGAAAACATATTTGAAATTTGAATACGTTATGAAGTTTATTTGAAAACGACTTTTTTGCATTTTAAAACTAATTTTAGTTCAATATTATTTACATTTTAATACTTTAAATATTGTCAATTTTTATTATTTCCACTCGTATTATATACAAAGGTTCAAAATCATAACAGCGGATAAGTTGTTTTAAAATAAACAAAATTCAAAATATTTTCGGAAAGTTTTATCCGATAACTAGGATAGTCGGTACAAATGTTAAATTCACATAAGATAGGTTAACGTATATTTTGGGAGAAAACATAGCCGGGATTAGTCCCATCAACTTTAAAATCGTAATGCTTATTATTAAACAATAATATTTGTTAATTATTCTGTAGAAATACAGAGTACATTAACTTTTTTAGAAAATACCTTCTGCGATTATGAGTAATAATATGCTTATTTTATTGTACCCTAATATATCGTAGGTAGTAAGTGAGTTTCATAAGTTCTAAATCCCATTGCTGTGCGACGAGTTTTTTAAAAAATATCTTAATAAAGTAAAATTACTATTGTGTCCATTGAGTTAAAAAAACACAAATCATTTCTTTTTCGGTTATTAATTCAATGCTCGGAATTGTATGCATACATTATACATTTATACGCATATACAGTGTCAGCTCTAGAAATAAGTAAAATAAATCTGATTCTATATAAATGTTTGCCTAACCTTTAGTTTTGAAATTTAAAATATTCCGAATTTCCAACCCAATACCAAAATATTATTTTTACATTTTATTTATTTTAAACTCAAATTTAAAACTTTTTATGGTTTTTAATTTTTATATGTAACATATTTTACATATTTATTTTATATACCTACCTAATTATGAATTATGTTGTTTATAAGAAAACTCGTAATTTTTATTATTATTGTATTTTTAATTTAGTATAAAAATATAATTTCAAATTTCAATAATAAGAATTAAGTGTTTTTTATCCACTACAATTTTGCATAAGACGCACTCGGACAATATTACCAAACGATATTTACGTCGTACTTTTAGCTCTGTATACAGTTCTATAGATAATGCAATTTTAAACTGTTTTATACTTTCATGGTATTTATTTATAAATCATTTCTCCCTAATGGCTTAATCTTTACCGAGCCAATGCAGTTGGACGATATTAGACGTTACAATATGTTCATATTCGTGTTAGATAACATCAATTTTTTTCCCGATTCTTCCCACTATGATACAAATACATATACAGTTTAAGAAGAGAAAAAATAAACCATAAATATTTCCACTTTTTAAGTGCCTAATTTTGTCCACAGATCATATTTAACAGCGTATTTCAACAATTTAAGTGCATTTTTTAATGTTTTTAGTGAGTCAAGTTGTGAGCTCAGTTTATTATAGTAATATATTTATAAATCATAACACTATAAGCAACTATGCTTGCCACTTGGGTTCAAAAATTGTCATTTATTACTGGTTACGACTTTGAAAAGTAGACGTTTTTATTATGATGGCACTATTATTTTTTAATGTTTCTTAATAATAATTAATATTACTTTGTAATTGTTTTTACTCACAATAATGTAAAAAGTATTATTTTTACTTTTAAAGTAAAAATAACTCCTTAAAAAAAATAAATATAAGCGTTCTTGTGACAAAATAGTGAAAATACTAATCCCCTCGCATTATTTGTCAGGATCTATTGGTCAGCATACCATAAAAGACTATCTATCTATGATCATCTATCGTTGGTATGCTGACTACAATTAGATCATTGAATCACTCGATATACCAATAATTGGTAAAATTATCAAGAACAAAACTGGCCGTAGTGGAAGGATTTGTTAGTATTTAGATTCGTTTTACCAAATTCCATAGTCTTATAAATACATTTATTTATAATATGTCTATGCCAAATACTTTCTCGAGTGAAGTCATACGTGGTCATACTGTTTGAATGGTGTGATAACAACGTTATCACCATTCATTATAAACGAAAAACAAACAGTAAAAACTAAAAACTTAAAATATCAACATGTGGATATTCAAATACTCTAATCTAATACTAATCTTAAATCTATGTCTAATTATACTGTAAGCCGTATAGTGAATTACTAAATAGCTAATTGGTACCTACTACTTTAAACTTTGTTGTAGTTAATATTTAGCAAATAGTGAATACTTACTACTGAATAGTGCCCGCTGTCCGGTAGTGGTTGAACTGTCGTGTTTTTTACATCAGTTGAATATTATTATCGCTTCTCAAGTATACCTATTCGTATTTCGTCCGAATACTACATTGCATAGCTTTTGACCACATTTCGAGTATTGAATCCAACGACCGATCTGTTACATTTTTAAAATGGAACAGTCAGATTCTGATTGTTGGGAAACCTCGTCTACCGAAAATATTAGCTCGTCCCCCATTATTTTACCGAACAGTGGCGTTCTACAAGCGATTGAAATGATATTGGGCCAACGCAGTGAACCAGTTGGCAGAAAGGCAAAGATCAAAGCCACTTATCAGGATGACAGGAGATCGATGCGCGTAGACAGTCTGTGCACCAACAAACGGCATTTGCAAAATTTTAGTAGTCGCCCTTCAAACAGGACAATAAAGGGAAACAGTTTGAGACCGGTATTTAACCAAATGCGACTCTGTCTGTTAGCTGGTGACTGGGATAGCTACAAGGAATTGCTGTCAATAGCCCTCAATTCGCCCAACATTGCGAACGATTACATTTTGTTTGCTGTCCGATCGTGTTTCATACTGCTGTTGAACCACCCACACCGTACATCAGAAATGATTGATAATTTCATCGCATCTTGTTTGAGCATCAACGAAGAGTCCAAAAGAAAATTATATTTACAAGAATGTTTTTCATTCAGATTAAAACCAACCTGTACAGAGAAGAAAGATATTGTCAATGAAAAAATTGAAGAAAAGGAAGAGGAAGAAGAAGAAGAAATTTTTTTTTATTCCGATTTCAGTTCCGATTAAATATTCTAATCAACTAGGTACTTCAGCTTAATTTTTTATTCGTGACTTGTTACTATTTTAGTTTTGTATAGGTATGATAAATAAAAATCTCCACCTATCCAAGGTTTCACAGAAGTTTTAATCAAATACTAATATTTTAATATAGGTACCTATATTATAATAAATATTATATAATATGTATTTGAAAAAAAAAAAATCATTTAAAATCAAAATAAAATACTTTTTATACCAGATTCGTATGTCGTACACCAGTGTATTAATTATTTCAACAAATTTGGTAGTACAAAAAAAAATTATATAAATGTTTATGATTTAATTATTTAAGCATTTTATTTTTTAACTAGATTTAAGTAATATTGTTTTTTTTTAGTATTTCTGTTTGCGCAAGAAGTGATCGTTCTTCATCGCAACCTGGAATCTCTTCAACACATTCACAAGAACTAAAATGTCCAACACCGGGCTGCGATGGGTCTGGTCATGTAACAGGAAATTATTCTTCTCATAGATCCTTGTCTGGATGTCCTCGAGCCAATAAGCCAAAGAGTAAACCTCGAGATGGTCAAGATTCTGAACCACTAAGGTTAATTGCACTATTTAATAATTGAACTTACTGTATTTAATATTAAATTATTTTATAGGTGCCCTATACCTGGATGTGATGGATCTGGACATGCTACTGGCAAATTTTTATCACACAGAAGGTAAATTAACTTTTTAAAGCTTACATTTTACTGTTAATTACATTTTTCATATTTATCTAATAATATTTAATATTAGTGCATCCGGTTGTCCAATTGCCAATCGTAATAAAATGCGTGTACTCGAAAGTGGGGGAACTGTTGAACAGCATAAAGCCAATATTGCAAAACTGCAACAACAACAACACCATCACCAGCAATCCGACCAAACTGGCTGTGAACCATCTCATTTAAACCCAAGTCCATTCCTTCACCGTGGTGCACCAACTCTCAGCGTTTGCCATCCGTCAGCACCAAATTTAGCATCTGGAAAGAAACCAATCCCGACAAATGCTGCTGATTCGTTGTATCATCATATGTACGGCTCGAAACAACTTCATAATGGTGAGAATAGTATTAAGATTATCTTTGTCTGGTAAAATTGTGGGATTTTTACAATTTTTAAAAAGTCAAATGTTGAGGAGGAGAAAAGGTAAAAAAGTTGTGGTTTTTAGATTGTAATATGGGGAACGGTGGTGAAGATCTATTTACTTTGGATGCTGAAATAACGGAATTGCAGCGAGAAAACGCACGCGTCGAATCCCAAATGTTGAGATTGAAGACAGACATCAATGCTATGGAGGCTCATCTTCGACACGGGGATAAGGTAGGCCCAAGGTAGTGTCAAACATTCCAAACAAACAAAAACACTCCAAAAAGATGCTCTAATGATAAAATAGTCAAACTACATCAATATTCCACAATTTTACCAAGTTAAATATTAAGTAATTGTAACAACCTGATATTTTTGCATGTTTACAGGAAACACAAATCTTATCTCAACGACAAAATTCCCATTTGAATGGGTACTATGAAAACCTAAGGAACAATATGATGTCATTTTTGGAACAAGTGAGATGTCCTGAAGGTCAATCTGGTTCCGAAAAGACCCAAGAACACTTTGACAGTTACCTGACCAAGTTACAGACATTGTGCAATAACCCACATTCCGAATACGTAGCCTATAACAATTTGACCTCGTCCACTGCAGACGACAACCGACCCGTCTATGAAACAGTTAAATCATCCATACATGACTACAATGTGTTGCCGCCAACAGTCATATAGAACGATGCCAACACTTACTACAATCAGTAATTACTAAATGGACTAAATGTCTCCTCTTGCCGAGCATCATTAATAGTTAATATTACATTGTTAAACCCTATGGACATATATTATATATATTAACATAAATCCTTGTATAAATATTAACTAAATTTTAAATTAGTTTATGTACGGTTTTAAATAATAATTTTGCATTTGGAATTAATTGACCAAATCTAAGTAGACATTTGTACTTATTTAACTATATAATATAATAAAACTATTATAATACAATCAGTTATTATAATTAACGTTTTATAGGCTTAAGCAATAAATATTCTGTTAAATGTAATATTTCTATTTCAATGGTTTTTCCGTGTAAAAAAACTTGTCTTACAACATACTAAAATGACTTCTATAATAATAAATGCATAGTCACTTTTTTAAAAAAATAAAACTTAATCTAAATATTAAAATGTTTAAAAAATTCCCCATGTGTGTGCATATTATTATTAACTGTGTATTTCTCTACTGTAAAACACAATTTGTAAATAGAGAAATCTAAACTTTTATTGTTATCCTTTATTGTAATATTCAATGTGGTTAATTACTGTTCCTTATGATATTGTTTCGCTTTTGTAGACTCATCTTTATTATCCTATTTGATTTGTATTTTTTTGTTTATTGTTCTCTTTATTAGTTATCACATATTGATTTTGTTGAAATATTGTTTCGTTAAGTTACTAATTAAGAACTGTTAATTTTTATGAAAACCCAAAGTTGGTTTTAACTTTTTTATGTACTATATTATATTGTATTGTATGCGCCAAATATCAAATTATGATAATTCTTACGCAATACACGATTTTATGTGTTGAAAATGTCTATTTATTCTTTCTTTATTTCTGTTTTAAGGTATTAAAATATGCATGTGTATATATTTCAATTTCTCTTGTACCATTAAAAAAATTAACTTAACAAATGATAATCATAATATTACATATAACTGATATAAGTGTCAAAACAAATAATACAAATATGAAAAATAAAATTTCTATTCTTACAGTTGATAATTTCAACAGCAAGTGAAACAGTTAACACTTTTACTAATTACTAATATTGTAGACTAATTTTAATAATGATCTTTAATCCATGATAAACATATTTTTTTACTATAATCTACAATATTACATTTATATTTTTGTTTATGTATCGGTAAAAATAACTTATATAATTTAATGCAACTAATATAGATAAGCACATCATAATACTTAGAAATGTTATCAAAGTATAACCAGTATAAGGGTGTCCAAAATTATAATATGTATATATACATATTGCCTCACCGAAGTCTGAGAGTAATCATATTTAAGGGTAATTGGCACCACTATTCGACATGGGTAAAAATGTTGTATGATTTTTCTAATGCGTATAACATAAGATCTATATGGAGGTAATGTATGTATATAAGTATATTATTGATATGCATATGACAAAATCTTTTTCCAACTATGAATTTTTTTAATTTATTAAAATATTAAAGTATTAAACATTATATAGGTAACCCTTCAACTACATGTATTTACTATGATGAAAAAAAATTGCTCTGATTAAATTTTGAAACCCTATGAAAAAAAACTCAAAAGGCATTACTGTATTAAAGCTGAAGATTCGGTAAGATCGATTCCGAGTAAGGAATATATAGGTATATGACCGTGGTTTTAAATTCTCTTACACATAAATAATAAATAATAATATTGACATCATTTCAGTGATCACTCATTCATCACAATCACTACCTAATTTATGATCTTTATAATATCTATTGAAGCTGACATGCGTAGAAGCAACTAGACCTCTAAAACTCGGGGGTCCTTATGGGCTATGGCTATTACAGTTGTAAATGCCTCACAGATCCGTGGCTCTTCGTTATAAACGTAAACGAATTAATACTTAATGTTACGACTTAAGCCATAGGTGTGTACGACCAACATTTTTAAAAATGTTTTAAATAAATATCTTATAATTTTAGTTGGACGTAGACCTAACAAAAACAAAGGGTGCCAAAGATCTTTTTGCACTCCCCTAGTTGCGCCAACGTTGACATGGTTATCTTGTCGTATGTGTTCTACCGGCAAATATATCATCCACTTCAGCTTACGAGAATATAATATTTAGATAGGTACCGACCTATAATATTGCTGTAGAGTGGAAAAAACGATAAAGCGCACGCCCTGTAGCCAGTACAATCGAATGGTTATGTACCTATAACCAGTTACCACGTAATTATAAATTAAATACACCACCGTAACTATTGAAATTTTGAATATGAACATTTATTAGAGTCATAGGAACATGGACGACGGACACAGAAGGACCAAATCCTGCTAATAATACTACTAAATTATAACGATACACAGCCATGTAGGCACTTTAAAGTTATACGTACGCAGAGATTATGTATTTATGTCGCGTTAAAATCACTTAAACGATCGTTATAAGTTATAATATCTCGCCCGTGGTGACCGTCAATTGGTCGCAGTAATTCAGCTCGCGTCAGTGTTCAGTGTAACAAATTGTTATAATAGGTACTTTAATCGAAAAAAATTTCCGAACAATGACATAATATTGTTATTAGGTAGCGCAATAGCAGTAGGTAGGTACTTATTTGATTTACATTTGATAATCGATATAATCGTGTTGAACTATTTTAATATAAACCTTTCAAGTTGTAACAATATTCCAGTTGTGCATTCCATTATTCCCTGTATTAAGTTTTTATTTTTTTTTTAAAGACAATGCCTTTACAATATTATAGTATTACGAGTCAAAGAGTCATAAAACACTTATAAAGTATACAACAATTACGGTATCATGACTCATAGACAGGACAGTAGTAATGGAGGTTAAATAATTTGTATTAGGTGCAATTAAAGCCAAAATTGCCCAGGACGAGCAAAATGTATAAAAATATACGTATAGTCATCAAATGGAAAGTACCATTATTTTATTTTTTTGTGTTTGCACTGAAATTCTAAAACTAAAAAAATTACCATTTATCTACACGTTTTAAATTATTTATAACCTATAGGCTATAATATTTATCATTTCGTGTATCTACCGAGTTTCGTGAACACGTCATACATAATGAGGATTGATAACCACTTTTTAACATCTTTTCACGTTATATTATAATATTATGCATATTGCATATTATACATCAACAACAAAAACATATTTTTCAGACCAATCAGTAATAAAATAGAAAAACTAAAAAGAATAGTTCTATTATATGCAAATGTTGTATACACTTTGATCGTATTCGTGTTTGTTTATGATTGTATAGAATATTCTAGGTAAGATAAAAATGTTTTGTGAAGTATTGTTAAACTAAATATAAAGTTTTACTGTGTATTTTTACATATTTCATGTATTTTATAAAAAGCATATTTGACAGATTAAAGTGTTTTCAACATTTCAAAAATATTAGTGTCCCGTTATAATGAAGACTTTTTTAGTTATTTTAATTTCATATTCGATTTAATATTTTGAAAGATTTTAGTTCAATAATAATTAATAGTTCTGAACCTTTGATTTATATCATTTTGTCGTATAAATTAGACTACTACAAAAAGTTAATCAAATAATACAGTAGTCAATTTTTGTTTCGACTATAGGTAATGACTCTTTTTAACATAGATGAAACCAAAAAAACAAAACCAGACTTTCTTAAATAGAGCATAATAATGGCAGCTCAAATGTCCAATAATTAAATCAAACGAAGTCTGATGGTATGAAATATTTAATTAAGAAGTAGAAACTTTTTTCGAGAAAACAGGTAAAATAAATTAATGGAATAAAACAGATTGAGAAAAATGTGTATCTTATGTTTTTAAAAAGCAAACCTACGACAATATATTATGTATTAAGAAATATTGCATCTTATAGGTACCTACAACTTGCGGCTTAATAACAGGAGATGACGTATAATAATAATATTCTTTATTAATTATTACTGCAAAATAAAATGTTATTGTTGATTTGCGTTTCGATGGCGATGTACAAATAGTCACCTACTCAAAATGTATTGGAAAAAAAAGTTTGATCCAGCCCAAAAACATAATATTTATGTTTAATATAATATATAGATATAAATAATTAAATACATATATAAACTTTAAAATATCTATGTTAGTTCAAAAAGCGATAAATGAAAAAAAATCAAAAAGATTTAAAGTATTAGTGTAGGCATAAAAAAATATGACGGAAATAAATACATTTTAAAGTTTCTATAAATATATAAAGACATTTGTGCAAGAATTCGGTAATTATAAAAATAATAACGTCTTAAATAATTTAAAATTATCTTCGGAAAACGCATAGTTGTATAGGTATAGAGAATAGTGCTGTAGAACGAATGACATGTGATCGATCCCAGAAACCTGTGCTTACATGGATCCTAAATATATTTACAAAGCGTTAAGTATTATGAGTTGACTAAACATTTTATTATGAAACGTTCAAATATCTATTAAAAAAAACAAATTTCGTTATCACATATTATTCATATGGACATTTATTTTTACCACTTATATATAGGTTGTTATTATATTATAGCTTTTTTATTAAACGGACGTCTAATAACAAAAAATTACGACGCATGTTTCAGATGGTTACGATAGGCGATAGTTGTAAGTATATAGGGTATAGGAAGGATTAAATTTTAAAGAACTATATTGGAATTATAAATATTAAAAAGCAAATGTCAAATATGTTTTTATCTTAAAATATTCAGTTGACGCGTAGTAATCTGTCAATTCTTCATTATTTAATAATATGACTTCTGATATAACATCATATCATAATAATATCCTTTTTCCGGCAAACAACCGTCCGACAATCGCACAGCACTCGGGTTATTTACACAAAATACATTCTATATAACTGGACAATAACACAACAATATTATTTTTTATTTTTTTGTATGGGACAAGCTATCTACAGACATAATAATATCACACAGCTGAATAATAGATACAAAATATATTATAATATACAGCTCGTGCGATCGACGCGACATTTACGGCGTTCCGATGATATTACATCGCAAGTCAAAGTCTCGCGATACGAGGATTTTTTATTATCTTGTTATTTTGGTTTTCAATGGTGCAATAATATAAATTAGATACACATATTATTATTATTATTATTATTATTATTATTACATGTATTACTATATAGTCGCGCGTGCGGGTCGACGTCGCGGACGTGTCGTGTTAAATAATTTGCTCCGAAGTGACAGCTTTTTATTGTGCACGTCAATCTTTTCGCCAATAACAGCGACGACTTTGCGGTTATTTCATTGAAATTCATTTTTTACGTGGGACCCGCGTAGTATAAAAAAGTCAAAGTCGCGACGATTGCAGCAGCACTATACTATTCGCGCCATCCCACCACATGACATAATAATATGCGTTTTACGGCGATATTTCTCGCGTAGGTAGGTACCTAATAATATTATAGGTATATTATTATTATTATATATAGTCAGGTGCAGCGCATCACAGCGTCGAGCGACGATCGTGTTTTTGCATGATATTTTTGTCGTCGTATTTATCATCATTTATCACCAACACTGCGAAGAGATTACGCTGCCACTTGTGTCGGTTAAGACATAATGCGCCAATAAGTACATGCGCAGAGTTTCGCAACGCGTCCAAAGCAAATCGACGTCTCGTTATCGATCTGCAATCCTCTCGTATTATACGCAAATATACTTACGAAGAATAGGCGCACAGCATAATAAGATTCGTTCAATACATTGACTGGTACGTATATTATACGTAATATATACATATTAGTATATTACATAATATAATTACATAAAGTTATTATACAAACACAATATTGTGTATATTTATCAATTATTAATAAAATACTTGCCCCACATCACCGCATTATTAAAATCGGCGCACCCGAATTGCCCCCTCCCCCGTGATTTTTTTTTTAAAAAGGTTACCCGAATAGCCTCCCATTTTAGGTAGTGACCCTCTTGTACTGGAATAGCCTACGATAGTTATAATTTTTATAAATTTACGTACCTATATCCTTATATTATAAAAATTATTAATACATTAAATAAACTTAGTAAATTGAGTCAATGCTGATTGATTTAATGTAAATTTAGGTTTACTAAATGTTTTAGTAAATAGCAGTAATAATTAATAATAATAAAAAAATAAATAGATTATCAATATAATTTATATGATGAAATATCATTCTGTTATACGGTCAAAAACTGTAGGCAATTCGAGTAAAAAAAGGTCACCTACCTAAATTTGGCAGGCAATTCCAGTATCACCATTAAAATAATCATACGATTATTGGTATTTTATAAATCATAATACATATTATAAATTCAAATTTAGTACAAGGTTTATTAGTACCTATATATTACGAGCAGGGGTGGCGCTAAACTGGGGCAAAGTGCCCCTCCTTATACCTTTATTGCTTCGCCCTATATGTGCCCCACCTGTTTATTGAAAAATTAAAATTAAATTTAAATGTTTATAATATTTCCATTTGTGTATATTATTTAATATAATCTATTAATCTTGTATAATAATACAATGTAATTTGTATATATATATACATATAACATGACTTAAAATAATTGTTTTTACTATCATAAATCACTGTATATAATCAATTTATTTAGAAGATTATTCTTTTTTATTAATCTACTATAATTTTTGGCATATCCGAATTGGGTCCCTAGCAGTAAGCGGCTAATGATAATCGCAGGTACTACACTAGTTGGGTCCCAAATTATTTTAGGTATACCCTAGTTATGGGTCCATAATAATTGTTTTAGTCTTCTCTCAGAATCGTTTTTCGTACACAATTATTTTATATCATTGAATTCAAATTTAACACCTACACCATTCATTACAGTGGACCCACTAGTAAACTACTGTACTGCAGATAGTTGAGCGACACCCGCTTACCCACTCGTTAGTTTCTTTATAATATAAATCAAGTTGTATTTATTTTTATTTTTAAGATTTTTAATATTTTTTTCTTGGGATTGTACCTATATTTGTACTAACATCATAAATTGTAGGATGTTAAAATGTAAAAATGTTAAATGTTTTGAGAAAAATGGAGCTAAGCCATTTTTTTTAAGGTATACATCACAAAATTGGTAATATTACGTTGAACACGTTTACCGCCACATCAGCTATAGTTATAATATTTAATGTCTGTTATAAAAATTGTTCTGACTATTTGAAATAATACGAAATCATACGAAATATCACGTTTATTTTGTTCAGGACTATTCTCCTAGCTGCAGGCGCTGGGATAACCTATCGTCGCTAAAAGGTTTGGACGACATCGGTAAAAACGTGTATATGCATTTTATCGTCCGTTCAAAACGCCTCGATCGACACCAATCATCATGATTATGACTATGAACACCGTAAAAGCTCTGCGGAGTTCCGCAATGGTACTGGCGATCGTATTCGCCGCGTCTTCCGCATCTCATTCTAGGATTGGATTCGATAAATATCATAACCACAAAGAAATGACAAATTTTTTGATGCAAATAACCGACGAGTTTCCCAACATCTCGTCGCTGTACTCGATTGGCAAGTCGGTTTTAAGTACGTATAACGCATCTAGCTATTTGAATATTGCGTCTTAATATTATTAAGACAAGAACTAGATGAAAACACTAAAATAAGTTGTCATCTTTCTGGTCTCTGAACATAGTATTTAGCAATTGTTTGTACAATAAAATAATTAATTATTTTAAGTACGCCTATACGAAAGTACTGTCACTGTCATATAGTTATCCTCCACTTGATGTAAGACGAAGACAACTATTTTAGTATTTTACTATACAATATCGTATATTTGTGTGTACATTTATAATATTACATATTTTTCTTTGACGTGTCCCTATTAAGAACGTGAACTATGGGCTGTCAAGTTGACTACTGCAAGCGAACTATTGGGTGTGCCAAACATCAAAATTGTCGGCAACATACACGGTAATGAGCCCGTGGGAAGAGAAATCATTTTACATCTGATTCAAGTAAGTCACACACATGGAATAATATATAGTTTTAAATATAAATATTGTGATAGACATGCTATTATTTATCAATTTACAATACATATATTACATAATGGCTATTGATTATACGGTTACATACATTGTTATACACATTGACATAAATAACGATTTATCGTTTATCAGCCGACCATGTAGTATGTACTATAAATTATAATGGCTTAATATTAATATTAAATCGAGAAATCTACTTAATCTATATATAGTATATAATATAACAAATTTTTGATGAAGGAAACAAACCATTAATTCCAAATGTACAACATTTTTGCAATATTTAAATATGAAAAATTATAAAAACATAAATTTAATTTCAAAATGTACGTTTACTGGTTCTTGGGAAGTCAAGTGTCCATGATACACACTATTGAGAACCTTATACATTTAAAAATTCAAAGTATAGAATGCGTTTTATGTTTAAAATCTACAGTATTTATTGGATAACAGTTCAAAAAACAAAGCAATTAACAATTTGTTGCGAACTACCGTCATCCACTTGTTGCCGAGCATGAATCCCGACGGATTCGAAATGTCCGCACCTCAGCCTTGTCCTAACGATGGAATGCAGAGGTTGGGTTCTAGGTAAAATTATTTTTTTGTTAACTACTGTTTCAGTTTTTCTACCCAACAAACCACAACAAGTTGTTAATTTTTTATCTTACTATATCATATTTTTATGTAGAGGAAACGCTAACACTTTTGATTTGAATCGAAATTTTCCGGACATCTTCAATCCGCACACAGTGCCACTACAACCCGAGACCAAAGCAATGATGGAGTGGTTAAAATCTGTGCCGTTCGTCATGTCTCTAGGCTTACACGGTGGTGCTTTGGTGGCTAATTTTCCTTACGATGGCTCATTGGATTCGGGTGAGCATTATTACACGAACATGATATTTTGTAATTTTGTATATATCTGCATAGTGTATATCATATCAATTTTATTATTTACTTGCATTACCTTGCAATACCTATGTTACCCGATCTGTCTAAAATCGTTTATTCTGAGCATAAAATATAAAATCTACATATTATAATATATGAATTAATAAAACATTTAATTCGTAAGGAACTCCTCTTTACTGAATATTAATTATTATCAATGGCGCCGGAACAATTTTTGAACCGTGGGGGCTGAGCACAGCTACAAATACAGAGGAAGGTAAAGATTTTCCCGTGTTAATTAAGGGGACAATTTAAGGCTAGCATTAAATAAAAAAATATTAGAAAATAAAAAGTCTTTAATAATAATAAAGAAAAACCACTATTTAAATTTAATTTTAATATGGTTACTTACCAATAATATATACGCACAAATATAATACAAATAAAAATGAATAGAAGTTTAATTCAACAGTTCAAATTTTTCGAAAACACATTTTCTCTCCACTGTCCGACTTATAAATTCTTTTAAAATGTCATCAAAAAGGATTTCATTGAGTATATTTTGATTCAGATGTATTATCAGCAAATGAGTTAAACGCTTTTGCTCATAGCGGAACGCAAATATGTTTTTAAAGGTAGTTTACTGTATATCGTGTATCGTGTATGTAAATACTTAAAAATAGATGGTTTATTAAATATATTTGAGTTTTAGTCACGGGAGCGTAAATTATAGGAAACTGTCCGTGGGGGCTATGCCCTCACGGAATTTTTCCCGTGGGGGCAGTTGCCCCCATTGTTCCGGCGCTCATGATTATTATACAATATAAAATTATTAAATTTACAAATATGTGAAAAATTATTTTCAAACAAATATCAATGAGTTCGTATCTGTTTAATGCTCATAATTCACAGAGTTAAATGCAGTGGGTACAAAAATATTATAATTTTAAAATAAAGTTTATACAGTTTTAGGAATTATAATACAGCGTGATCGATACTTTCGCCTACATTGATAATATATTATCATATTCATCGAAATTACATAGGCATACTCGTAAAAATGTTATAAGAAAAATTTCACAAATTCAGATTTTGTAATCGCTCACATTTGAACTTTGATACAGACATCTGTGTCAGACTATCAAGAAATTCATATACAAATATTATATGACATAATATTCGATATGTTTGGTACATAATGGAACATATATAATATATAGAGTATATATCGGTACTAAAGCTTGTACAACATAATAATTTATAAACTATATAACTATATATTATTTAATATATATATGCTGATCCCTTTTCAGCAATAACCATTATATTGTAAAATATCTGAGTCTTTTTAATGGCGATGATATTACTTGGCCCAGCCTCTGCATGATGTTTTTGATAATATACGTAATACGTATTTTTACACTTCATAATATTGTCTAACGATAATATTATTTCATTGTAGTTTTAGAAAATTTGATATTGAGTTTTTAGTGTTGATGTATTGATCATACATTATGTTGTTATATCGTATTAATGTATATATTTAAAAATATTGTATTGCGTTATAGTATATTTTATATGGACATTATCGTTTGTATTTCATTATGACAGTATCTGGAAAGTTGCAGAAATTAAACGAAACATTACAAATTGACGATGTATTTGAACTCTACAAAATATTTCGAAACGGTAAAAATATCAGAATGAAATTAACTTTAAGTATGAATGCACATTAGACCCCCCGGACCTGTATATGTAGAATCTTACGTCGTAAAAATGATTGTGAGAGCGCTTTTAAAAAATTTAAAAAAAAAATCATTACTAATAGTAAAAAACTATACTCAAACGTCTGTCTACAATATTACGTTACGTTATCAAACAACTTTTGATTTTTAAATATTTATTGTGTACGGTATATGGCTTAAAATATTAATATTACATCGGTGTTTGACTAACTAATTATTATACGATAGTTATATCTAATATAATTATATAATTATATATAATTCGTATATCTAATATTAATTATTCCATTTATTTCCATGAGAAATCTACGACGTTGTCTAAACTCTATAATAAAGCATGACTGCATGAGTTCGTATTTACTATTTATTGAAGTATTTAAATTCGTAATATCAGCTGTAATTAACTAAATCAACATTTTGCAGAAAGCCAACATGACATAATATTATCACGTTATTATATAAACACCAATAACAATCAAAATAATAAATAATATAACTAAAAGTCATGTTATGTTTGTATTAAATTGTAACGCTGCACATGTAAATAATATAACACCACGATATTAAAGTACTTTTAGTTAATTACCTATTTTCACTATTTTTCAATTACAGAATCTAGTTATAACCAGAATATCAATATGGAGAGTTTAACACCAGACGATGACGTGTTTCGGTTTTTGGCGAAACAATATGCCGATTTGCACCCGACCATGCATAACGGTCTAAGTTGTGAAGATAACTATAGCTTAAAATTCAAAGACGGCATAACAAATGGAGCTGCTTGGTATCAAGTAATAGGTAGGTCAGGGATATGTTTAAGACATCATTTAATTTTTACCTTATAAATTAAAACTACGAGAACTGAGACATTATGATTATGAGAACTCCACGTCTCCACGGATCACGCCGTTTATTATTTTATATATTAATTACTAAACAAATTAATATTATATAATAATATGCATATACGATATATTATTATTCTATCATATCACTATGAAAAAAGTAATGAAGTTTTTAAAACAAGTAAAATAACGTATTTTTTCACAGGAAGCATGCAAGATTACAATTACGCATGGCACGGGTGTATGGAAATCACTTTGGAAATGTCTTGTTGCAAGTACCCACCTGCTTCATTTTTGGAATCTCACTGGAAAGATCACTTAAAGGTACTTTACATACAATTATTACAAAATTACATCTATCGATAAAATTATATGTAATAATATATGTTATATGATATATAAATAGCGGTAATATAATAAAAACAGTTAATTTTTCATTAAAAAAAAATAATAATAATGAATTTTTATTCCGACGATAAATTTAGTCTTATAATAAGTTTCAAATATTTTCTAAAAATATGTTTAGAGATAGATGGAAACGAATAATATGTCTTAATAATAACTTTAAAGTATCGTCCTTTTGAATTTTATTTCAGCCACTTTTGACATGGATGGAACAAGCGCATAGAGGCGTTAAAGGTTTCGTCACCAACCAAATAACCGGTAAACCCATACCAAACGCCACCGTTAGCCTTACGGACCGTGAAAACCATATCAACACTACCGTGAACGGAGAATACTGGAAAATACTACTTCCTGGTGTATACAAGTTACGTGTAAGTATTTTACGAAAGAAAAAATTCTATGATAGTGGTATGAAGGGGTTCGAAACGTTAAAAAAAAGTTTGCATCAATCGATTGATATCACTGAAGTCTTTCATTTCATAATAATTTAACCCTGTAAAATGCAAAATTAATTAATCAATAATCATCTTAACATATTATCTCAACTTTTTCCAATAAAAGTGTTCTATTAAAAGATAAATATTAATGACTTGAGAATTTGAGCCGCTATAATGACCACTGTCCATTTAGTACCTATATAACTTAGGTGGTCTATACATTTTAGTCACCAACCATTTAGGTACTGCATTGTCATATATAACTAAAATAAATAATTTTCTTCATGATACATTGATACCTTCTTTTCAACTACTTAATATTAAACTACACAGTCACACAGAAAACAAAAAAAATACATTGAACTTCAATTTTGTGTTCAATAACTTTTTAATAACTTATTACTTTGCCTAGAAAAAAAATTATTTAAGTTACTTTGGCAGTTTGTCTTATTATATAGTTTTTATAGTAAAAAATATCTAAAACAACTGTGAAAATGTGAATTTTTTTTTATTGTCGTGTCTTATAAAAAAATTTAAATAAATACTGTGTTCGGTTCTTTGAAGTAACATATAAATAATGACAAACATACGTAAATTGTTCGGAATTAAAGGAAAATAGCATTACCCAGAGGTATATTTAATTATTTGATTAAATAATTAATAATAAAATGGAAAAATTAAATTAAATTTTTAATTAATTTAATATGGGTGGGTATATTATTAATTTATTAAAAATTCTATGATGTATAAATAATATCATAACGATTAAATCATACTTTTAAAATTGCACATTTGTTGTCAGATAAGGTAACGCATTCTCTTCTTACTTCAAAATCCAAGCAGAAGTCCTCCAAGAAAGTTATCTGTCTCCAGATCTTTATAACATATTCACTGCGTAGATGACACATCAATATTAAGTGAACATAGTGATAACCCTGTAACATCATCCAATCTCCAATCGCATCTTATAAAAATATAAAAACAGGCATCGAAGTGGAAAATCAAAATTAACTTCAATAAAGTCCTTCCACGTTCCTTTCACCTTAAGAAGAGAAATCTCACCTGCCCTTTACTTTGAAGGAATAGAAATTCCAACGAAACCCAAATTAAATATCTGAGCCTGATCTTAGATAAATGTAGATAAATGCATCTCACCTAGAGCCCACATTTAAATCAACAAGGAAAAAGCTTAACAGTAGACTACACCTCCTACGTCCTAGGTATTCTTAAATCTAGTCCTTCATTATTTACAAATCAATGTTAAGGCCTATCTGGAGCCAGATATGGAGCTGCGGTAAAGCATACCAAACAAAAACAATTCAAATATACAGAAATGTTTAAAATATATATCGATGAATTAAATGTCACTAAGACATACTTTAGGTATGAAATTGACTAAGTATACCCATTTTAGAGACGCAATTTATACCATTCTATTTTTACTATACCTGCGGTTCACTGTGGGCGTAATTTCCAATCATCCATAACGATATTATACTAATGTACACGATTACTGAACCCGGACAGGTAAACGCGATCGGATACGACGAGAAAATCGTCCGAGTAAAGGTGCCGGAGGATCGCGAGGATCAGAAGGAAGGACCTCGGCCGCAATTGGTGAACGTCCAGTTGGAACCGACGAAGACAAAGATAGCCGACAGCGGCAGTAGCACCGTAAGTGACAGCGATCACTACAACACGTATTGGGTGTCGGACAGCGACCTACACGGCGCGACGGATCGGGCGGTGGCGGCCGATACGGATGTCGTACTTATCGGCTCGGATCGGCCTTTGGCTGCCGTACAAAAGTCGTCCGCCGACAAGCGCTTGTGGTTGGTGGTGGATGTGGAAGGTAAGGAGGAAGAGGACGAAGGCGATGACGGCTACAACGATCGCAGTGGTAACCGATACGACGACGTCAATCGGCTACAGTCGATGCGACCGCCGCTGCCCGTTCAGTCATCGTCCGCCCGTCCCGATAACCACTTTCCATCTGGCGTAACCAGAGTGGTACAAATTCTGTGCCTATTACCGTTCTCGTATTTTGTCGCCCACATTCTCTCGTGATCGTCATATCATAGAGATCGCTTAACTAACATAACAATCATTTATCATCATATTAGATATAATATTGTACCTAACTAAGTATTATCGGTCAAACTAGTAGATTTAATGCTATTTATGCCTCAGCAGATAGGTACAACACTAGGTGGTGGCTAACCTGCAGTACAATGCATGTCGTTTTCATGCATTGGTAACATCAATGGGAAACATCCAAACTTTCAAATCTTAGCCTTTAGAATAATATATTCATCCGCCGTTTTACAATTTATCATACCAAGTGATCGTTTACGTGAGACTCTCGTATTATTTCATAAACTATTAACGGTCTTGAAAATATTTTTTTAATATAATTTTTAGTCGGTACAGAACAAGATATTTGGAAAAAAATTAATTTTTTATATTTTTACATCGTTATTATTTTTTGAAGTTTTAACTTTTTTGAACGACAACGCATATACATTTTTATTTTCATATTCCTAAGCAGCATATTATTCTGAGTATTTCGAATTATAAAATTCAAATTTTGGACGAGTTGGTAATTAGTTATAAGTATTTAAAGTTTGGATTTACGAAATACTGAATCAAAATTTTGTGTGGAACCCCCACCTTTCCGCTCATCGAAACTTATAAGTTATAACTCATAAACTATTCTCCAAAATTTGATTTGTATGCATCGAAGTATACTATGGTCTATGGGAAATATTCTATTTTGAAATGGAATTAAAAAGTTGGGTTGATTTTTAGTCGGTGTTTAATAAGATAAAATAACCTATACGCGATGTACGTCTATATATTATATCAGTATACTCGAGTTCCACAGACAAAATTGTTCTATAAAGATTAAAGTATAAATTCGCCCACGTTTGACTATATAATATTATTACATATTTAAATCATAATAATATTATTATTATTGTAATGTCAATTTACTTTCATTATGTTTGTATACAATAACGAATTTTTGAAATCTGTCATTGTCATACGTATACGTCGCGTATAAAAGCGTGTACTAGCCGAAAATCCGTTTACGTCATAGTGATTTATGTGATTTGTGTACAACAGGGGGTCACCAATTGGTGGGACGCTGACAAATTTTATCCAGCTCATAGACAAGAAAAAGAAGTAAAAACCTATAATATTATACGTTCTAGATTTGTAATTTATCATTTTAGTTCATTTGTTTTTACCGCTGTCAGCAATTTTGATGGCCCACGAACAATAATTTCCAGATTCCTAATGTGGCCCTTCGGAAATATTAATTTGTTAACCCTGGTGTACAACATAATAATATTCACTAAGTATAGTAAGTACTAACAAATAACAATACTTAAAGTTCAAGTAAAACGTTTTGTTCGTTTGTATATACTGCAGTGTGGTGTCATGATGTTTTACAATATAATATTTATTGTGTACAGGGGCGTGCCCAGGATTTTTATACAAAAAATCAATTTGGGGGTGGTTTGAACCCCCTGGGCACGCCCCTGATTGTGTACGACAGTGTTTTGTCGCGTCAGGCGCCGCTAGTCTAGTGACATCATTGTTATAATTGTTCAATTATTTTTTTTTTTAATTTATTGTCCGTGAACGTTTTAGTCCGCATGTGGAATTGAACTGTAACTTTTGATATACGTAATTTTATACGTGTATATTTATTTATTTATGTGGAATAACGTAATTTACACTATTAATCTCTAATGAGTAATGACTGATATATTGTGTACGTTCTGCGTGTCTTATAATTTAACGTGGCTTTTGGCGTTTGTGCATCGTTCATATACGATATTAAATATGATATACGAAATATTTTCGACTGCTGAGTGCTGGTACACTAAAAACTAAAGCACCCAAATAGCATCACCCATTCAATTACAATGTTTGTAACATTTATATTTTATTATACTAATAAATAATATTATAATTATTAAATTAATTTAATCATATCTGTGTGTGTGTGTTAATCTAACGATCTTATTGTCTATTAATATACAATCCGGTGATGGTGGAAATCGTCCAGTCTTACTAATATTGTTTATTACGATACGACAAAGATAAACATCGTAATAATAATAATGTGTTATTATACGTATTATAATATTGATAATTTCACTATTTCAGGCATCAACATATTATTATAACGCCACCAGTATTATAATAATAACTGTTACATATTTTATGGTCTTGTGATTTTCTTCATTTGAACGATTTTTTAACAATTATTATGTATATATAGAGATAATAATATATACTATAATATAGTAGACCCAGAAATTCTTATGAGCTTACCTGCGTTTTTATTTTTGACGAAAGAATAATATCGGTTGACGGTTTGCAGGAGTCTGTTCGATGAGGTTTTTCGACGCAGTAACGTACCTATATTGCATATACGTAACGCCGTGCAATACCCAATATTCGCGTACGACACGCGTCACGAAAAATAACATTTATAAAAAACTGGGGGAGTCGCTATCTACTATATAACAAGTGTTTGGAGTGCACCTTATCATTGGTAAAAAAACAAGTGTGCACAGGCCATAATATTTAGCCAGGCCTGGAATAATACTCATTTCGTTTTTTTGCGACCAAAGTCCGTATATTTACTTGTTACTAGCTAATAAGTGGCCACTACAATAATATATATAACTATTACATATAGAAATCCAAAAACGCTTCATGATCTTTAGAAATAAATGGAATCTCCTGTTCCGATATACCAAATTAATATGAAATAATTAAGATATATCATTATAATAATTATTATTTAGCGAATGAACTGATGCCGAACCAAATTTTCGAACGTAAGTTTTTTTTCTTTATGTTTAAATTTATGAATTATAATTAATTTAATAAGGAATAACTATTAAGTTTCAGTAATTTTTTTTTATGAAAGTTTATTTAATATTTGAATCATTTATAAATTGAGCACTCCATTGTTAATTTCATTAATTAAAATTTTTCAATATACTTGTCAGTGGCATTGCCAAAAGGGGCTTTAGCCAAGCCCCCCTCCCCTCTAAAATTGTAAGTAAATTAAAAAAATTATTTCTA
The DNA here is from genome assembly GCF_019925205.1 of Metopolophium dirhodum. Taxonomy (NCBI): domain Eukaryota; kingdom Metazoa; phylum Arthropoda; class Insecta; order Hemiptera; family Aphididae; genus Metopolophium; species Metopolophium dirhodum. Next base: position 13,474,498 of record NC_083568.1, read on the forward strand.
TTGTCTATGAAAGTTACTGTAAAAACAAATTCGTATAGCCGTACAAGAACCGAAACCTTTAATAAAACCTCGGCATCAGTCTACTAAACTTATGGGAGACCCTAGTTAAACCAGCTCTGTGTAAACACAATTATCAGCCCCCCCCCCAAAAAAAAAAAAAAACCAGAAATATCCTGGCTACGTGTGCTACCGAATTTTATGGTTAAAAAGGACCGGGTGGCCCCCTTTTCGGCCAAAATGTACACTTCCCTTTTCGGCCAGCACCTACATTTTTCTTTAAAATTTACAATTATAACAACTAAACTTAACAATTTTTATATTTAATTAAATATGATTGTATCCAAAAATGTGATTTTTTTCAAACATTATTACCTACAACTGTAAAAAAACTGAAAAAATAAAACAATTGGCAATAAGCTGTTATAACATATTATTATTACAATTGATTATATTATATTAGTATTTATAATCAATGTTATTACTTACATTAATCGAATAAAAATTAATATAGTTATATAATACATATAGGTAATAAGAAGGTATACATATTATAATAATAATTATGATAGTAAAATATAACCAACTATGAACGAAATTAAACTTATATTGAAGAGTAAAGGTATATAATAAAAATAGTAACATTTTTCAAACAAAAATTAATTGTTAGTTTATTTGAATTTAAGCTAATAATATTATGTTAAACCATTTTATTGCCAATTGTTTTATTTTATTATTTTTTCACTCAGTTGTAGATAATAATGTTTATCAAAAAATCATATTTAATTAAATATAAAAATTGTTAAGTTCAGTTGTTATAATAGTAAAAGAACAGTATGTTTTGGCTGAAAATGGAGGAAGGGTACATTTTGGCCGAAAACGGTGACGCCCAAAAGGCCTAGTCCATTTAAATTATTTAAAAATAAATAGATAATGTATATAATATATTATATAGGATAAATATTCTGAACGTTATGAACAGTGAAAGAAACTAGGATGAGTATTATATGGTTCTAATAATATATATGGCTGTCTTACGACTTTATGTATAGGTACTTTAGGTATACTTACCTATAGTGCCTATAAACAATTATTTATAGAGCATGTTTTGGCCAGTCATTAGTGGAAATTTCAAACATCACCTATACAGGAGGTGATTTTTTTATGTACAAACAGTATTTTTATTTATCGTTTTAGTGAAATTATAAATTTTATTTTATTGAACTTTTGCCTGGTAACTACATAAATGTTGTAGGGGGTTATGAGCTATGGTTGGTAAGGTTGGTACGATAAGGTGTTGTAACGGTTGTTACAGTAAGTAAGTGACACGTGTATGTGTGGAAAGGTTTTTACTACTACAAACCAGGTGTTCACCCATCCGGAAACAAATAGCTGCGGACGTTACAAACTCTTAGTCGCATTGCGCGACTGCTAGCAGCCAACGCACCGCGCCAATCCACATAAATAATTTATTGGTTAAAACTAATGTTTTGTATTATTATTTTTTTTTTTAATACTTAATTTACAAAAGAGATGCATACCTACCTTTAATAACCCTAGCAAAAAAACGTTAATAACGCATTTGTGTGGGAACATCGTGGCTACAATACGTTGAACATATATTATGCAGAAAATGTCCAGCATGAACAATTACTTCAATTAGCTTTAAATAGATATAACTATAGTTATAAATATTTTTTTTTTGGAGAGGAGGGATTCAACTGAATTATGTTGTGTTTGACGTTCAGTTAATTTATTATATTGTGATTTGTGGATATTTAATCACCATTAAAAATGTTTTATTTGAGTACTTAAAACTATTATTTGAACATTTGAAGGCTAGTGGGACTTGACGATGACGCTGAGCCGTTACACTGACATTTACGAGTATTATTTGTCATCGTATCTCACTCATAAACACTTGTCTTTATAGCTTTATAAGTAAATAGTAAAACATTAATGAAAACATAAAAATCCAAAAATGAAAGAATAAATTATTATCTCACAGCTTTTTTATTTATAATTACTGTAAATTAAAAAAACAGGCATGCATAATATGTTCAACGCAAGGGCGGTTCCGGGGAGGGGGCGAGCCTACTTTGAAGTAGATTAAAATATGTAAATAAGTTTATGTAATAAATAAGAATATTTTATTTTTTATTTTTACATTATCGATAGGTACTTATTATATTGATTAGATAATTTAGACCTAGTAAGTATTTATTTACCGTGCGTTGCTCCAACGACCGCACATCGCTACAAAATATATCTTAAATCGTTAAAACAACCATTGTTCGAGCGATTTTACAATATTACCTAAATAATTTTATCGAAATATAACACACACCGATTGTATACAACTCAACTGCACAATTGAATCTCCTGCACCAGCAGCCACTCATCCCCCAAACTTCCGGTACAGCTTCCGGACACGCTGCAGCAGCAGAGTAGAATACCTACACAATGAGCAGCCCGTGCGAAGAGTACTACCGACATAGGTCGTCCGAAATCGCGACCCAATTGGCGAAGTGGACGCAGTCGGCGGTCGTCCGGGACGAGTCGTTCGTGCGGCTGTTGCGGGCCAAGGTCGAACGGCGCGCGCGACTCGCCGACGCTGTGGCCCAGGTCTCGCGGAAAGCGGTGGCCGAGACGCGGCACGCCCTCGTGGCCAACAACAATCGCGCGGCGGCCGCGTCGGACAGGGCGGCGGCCGAGCTCGGGCAGTTCGCGGACGGTTTGCGGCGGGCCGACGACGACGGTGGCGAAGCCACCGCGGCCGAGCTAGATGAGATGAACGCGCGATTACGCGAAGTGATAAAGTTGAAGCGCGAAGCGCTCGTGAAGGCTGAGGCCGCCAACAAAGCGGCCGGCGAACTGTTGCGCCAGGAGCAGGCCGTCAGTGACCGGATGGCGCATAATTTGACGGCCACCGCCGACTGCGATGGTCCGCCAACCGATCGGGGCGAGAGTCGAGACCACGTGTTGGATTGTTTTCCTTGTCAAACCTTCGAATAATAAATAATTATATACCTACCGTTAAAAAAATACAAAAAACTTTTTATATTTTTTAACCATAAATGTACAATACGTAATAACTAATAAACATAGGTAAGTAAGTAGGTGCATATTTAATGCTTTGCATGTATAATATCATGAATTATACCTATATAGGTACAGTAAACACACACTATGATGGATTTCAGGAAAAAGACCCAGTCCACAAACATTACAAAGGGCCCAACGACATAATTGTCAGGACTCAGCGGGGTTAGGGTCATAGTTTCGTTTTTTAATACATACTTTGAATTTACTATAGTTGACTAAACTAACTTGACTATATTATATTGTTATAAAAATTAACTATATGTAGGTAATCATGTAGTGAAATCATTATCACAGTGTTATGTTTAATATTAGACTGTTCTGACTGTGAAAACTAACAGAATATATTTCTTTTTAATTTTATCTTATTTTTATACAAAATAAAATCTGATTTGGATCTCGACACTTAATTATTGATAATCATTTTTAGTGAAATGCCAATAATCACGTCATTGCATCTACATCCTACAAACTATGTAAAAACAAAAAATAAACAGCAAATAAATGTATTTGAAAAATATATTAGATTCTGAGCAGAGCGAGAAAACTAGTGGTTTTACAATGGTGTTTTTTTTTTTTATCCTGTATACAAAATTGAACCAGAAGGAGAGCTTTGATTTCACCATACAGTACCTTATCTTTTAGCAAATTGGATCAAGATGGCACTTTAGAGAGATCATGTTTCGATTTTCTCAATAGTTATTTAATGCCACAGGAAAAACCAACAAAAAATTACGAAAAACCGCTTAAAATGGAATTTTAATTTTTAAAGCTTTGTTTATCATCATAGAAACGAATAAAATAAAAATTATAATATTAATTCAACTTACAGGATACAAATATACAATGAATAATAACAATATAAAATATCCAGGCTGACAAACAGTCTCCACTCAGAATCGTTTTTCTTATACAATGATATGTCATTGAATTCAAATTTTATACAATCCATTTTTGACCCACTTGTAATCTACTGTACAGCAGAGCAACATCCACTTACCCGATTTTTTCATTTTGTATTTTTATCATTTATATAAATGAAGGAAATACAATATAATAGATTTAATCCTATCTAATGTTTAAATGTTTCAATTTAAAATCTGTTCAATTCGGATTGGGCAATTGGCATATTGCCAAACAATTCATTCTTTCAAAAATTGACATTTATAAGAAAGGAATGAGCACTCTAAAAGTAGACACTTAAATGCTTTTTTTTTAAACAAATAACAGTGAATTTATGTACAATTATTATTGTAAAAACAATTTGACATTTTTATTGCAGTCTAAACTCGCGGATTGTTCATCTCAAAAAAAAAAAAAGCTTAAATTATAATTATCAGATTTATTCTCTAGTTTATGTTAAAAGTTATACATTTTAAACACCTAATAAGTAAAATGTTAATATTTTTAAACAACAATAGTAACTTAATATTAACAGTTGGTAAGTCTAATTATAAGACGTCCAAATTAAGCTCGAAAACCAAATATATACAAATCTAGATTAATTAGATAAAAAGCATTATGTATATTAAATAATTAACTAGTATCTTTGGATATATTAAAAGGAAGCTGTACAAATAATATAACAATGAAATAACTGAACATTTATAATAGTAATAATTTACTGAAATACAAATGAAAATAATAAAATTATTTACATATATATTTTCCAAATTGTGTTAAACAAATACAGTCATCATTTTTCAACATGTTATTAATTAATAAAATGTAATTAATTATTAAATATGAGCAACACAAATTATCTAAAACTAAGTAATAGAAATAACAATGTTGTCCAACAGCAAAGTATATTATCTTGAGGAAAATATTTACTATTTATGCTTACATGGAACTAGGACTAAGAGTAAAAATGTCTGTTACTATAACAGTATTCACGCTAATACCATTACATTACAAAAGACAAAACATTAAAATTGATCGTTCAACCAGACTACCGAATATTGCATCGTATTACTCATTAAAACCTAGGTTGAGTGGTACTAACTACTTTGGATGCTTTCATCTTGATAACAGATGCAACCAAATCGTCCATACTGATAGGCCTCAACATATTAATACTGGCTGCATTGATTGGATTCGAGTTAAATGTACTGTAGGAAAAAAGGAATTTAACAATTTAATACGGATTTACTAATCAAACAAAAAAATTACTAAAACATTTTAAATTACCATTTTTGAAGTTCCTCTTCTTTAATCAAGTCTTTGATGCGGAATAACGATGCAATACGACACAATTCTTGAAGGTCAGAGCCGGAAAACCCGGTTGTAGATATGGCTAACTGATGTAGATCTACATTATCTGCACATTGTTCGGTATTTAAAACTAAGGTCAGTATTTCTTTTCTTTGTTGTTCACCCTAAAAATTATCAATACAATTCTCATTATACAATGATCTAGGTAGTATAATACAATCACCCAATACTTCCTCTGTGAGGGTGATATAATCGCATTTGCTTGTCAGTACACATTTTTTTTACTAATTTACAGACTACTACTTTTTTACATTATGCTCTCACCAAAGGATGATAACATATAAATATAATAATATACCTAATGCAAATTTAGTTATTAATTAGTAATTAATAATGTAATTTTAAAATGTATTATAAATTTAACCTAATTTGAATTTCATTAAATTAAATATGTTGGTCTATAACTCTAATATTGTCTTAGATTCTATATAAATTGTTTTAAACAAATTTTAATATTAAATTTAAAAAAAAAAATTGATTGCTGTCAATAGTGGTGGCTGAAAAGAGGTATATTTAAATTATGTGTTTACTAGCTGTAAATAAATTGATACTAGCAAGTTTTATTTTAACAATAATTTTACCTAATCCTTTTTAATACTAAAATATTTAAATAAGAAATAAGAAGGAAATGTTATTTTCAAAAAACATTTAATGCATATTTTTATTTGGCTTTGAGTACTTTAAGAAGTATACATGTTTACCGGTAATGATATTTCAAAAGTGGCTGGCATCCTTCTGAGTATGGCAGGATCTAAGTCTTTAGGTCTATTTGTGGCGCCCATTACTATCACAGTATTTTCTGGATCAGTTGATAAACCATCCCATAGCATCATAAACTGAGCTTTCATCATAGCTGTCGCTTCATGATCATGCTGTGTTCTAGATCTCAAAAAAGAATCTGAAATATAAGTAATATTATTAAAATACTATAATCAAAATCATCCCATGTAAACATTTTTAAAAATGACTAGATTAGGCTTGACTTTTTAGCATGTCAACTAATTGTATGAATCCTACTAAAGTAAATTTCTAATGAATAATATATTAGATAAGTATTTAAAATTGAAAGTATAAAATATTTATATGATTGGTATGGACTAGGTGTATTCAAACTGTGTCGCGAGTATTCGTCAGAAAAGTTGTGACACAGAGGAAGAAAAAAATAAGGATACGTGGAATGAAAAATTTTGAATACTTCTGGCATAGACTATACTACTATAAAAATAATTTAACATTTAAAATTGATTAATAGAATAATAAAATGTATGTCGTATAGTGATAAAATATTTTGCAAAACTATAATACTTATTAATCATAACAAATAATAAACAGATCAGAGAACTTAAATATGTACTTCTAGCAGCATATTTATCTTACAGTAGAACCACTTAAATGCCCTCAAGGAAGGGTACATTAAATTCATAAAAAAAAACTGTAATAAATCTTTTAAAGTTACAATTTAAATTTTAAATGTCTCCAGTCAAAACTTATAATGAAACGCAAATTTTGTAGGTACCTCCTAATAATTAATATTAAATAATTAATAAAATAATCACATTACCGATTTCATCAATAAATATTATGCAAGGCTGAAGCTTTTGAGCCAAACTGAAAACGGCACCAGCTAACTTTTGACTTTCACCGTACCATTTGTCAGTGAGTAATGACACATCCAGATATAAAAAATTCATACCCGCTTCTCTGGCCGTTGCCTTGGCAATCATTGTCTTTCCGCAACCAGGAGGTCCATGAAGCAAAACTCCTAAAAATAGGTAGGTATTATAAAAATTAAAATAATAAATATTAAATTGCAAATATACCTTTTGGTGGTTTTGTTAAGACAGAATTCCTAAGCAGTTCTTTTCTTTGCACTGGAAATATCACGGTCTCTTTGATTTCATCTATTACTTGACTAAGTCCAGCAATGTTATTCCAAGAAACAGTGATATCGTATGGATTTACCAAGTGACTGGCAATCATCAGCTCATGGTCAGTTAACTGAAATCAAAGAACATCAGAATATCTATATACCTTATTCAAAGACTCGACTTACGTTTTTCATTTTATGAAGACCTAAGCTTCTGAGTTTGCTGAGTGCCTGAAACACACAAAAATAATTACATGCCTATGTTGTTCATAAAATCAAAGTTAACTCACAGTCTCCTTGGATCGTTTTTTTTGTTGATTGGTTGGATCAATCTGTCCGATCAACCATTTAGTACCAAAATAAGCACACGTTGACAACAAAGTCATACGTATAACCAACGATATAACTTCACTTCTATTCATTTCCATTTTACCACCGTAGGTATTCACGAAAATAAATCTAAAAACCTATATCTTTAATCTATAGAAAAATTTTCTTTCGGATTGGTATTTTGACTTTAAATTAAATAACTTTTATTCGTAAGAAAAATAAAGATATATATGACGGCCTAAACGAGCTGTACACCCGAGAATTTAATACAGTCTTAAACAGAACATTATAACAATCTTAAATCAAATTTTTTTTAAATAAAAACTACCAAAAAAAACAAGATTGAAAATTACGACCGTATCAGTTAGATTCATAACCTTAAATGGTTTTTTAAATGTTTATCAATTATTTTGAGGTTGCATTTGACCATTCGACAAGCCTTGGGTACATACCACCGTTACCAGTGCTTACCATTGTATATTATGATTGTCAGAAACCACTTATCAGAATAAATTCAGAGAATTAATGCTCTCAATGATTGACATATTGGATAATCAATGGCTCAATAGTCAATAGTCAATAGTCGATGGTTTATATTTTGAGGAATGGCGATTTTTTATTAGTATTAGCAGTATTAGTATCTGCCTAGGCTACCTATATTACTGAGTATTGACTACTGACTTATTGTCTAGTATTTTTAAGTACATTCTGTACATGTAATATAGAAGTAAAACCCAATGGCCCATGGTCTTGGAATTTAGTATATTATATATTACAACCTCTAAGAGAGTGGTTCAACATATCCGTCAAAAACTTACTTATAATTAATATTTAATAAACCTCTCTAGGCTACAGACTTGACACATGCTGACGCAGTTTCCTGCCGTGTTGCGATGTAAATTTCAAACACGGGATTATGGTTACAGGCTTAGAATTTAAATCATTCACATCGCGATTATGGTTACCTACAACCGTGATTCGCGTAATCTAAGGCTACTGGGCTACAAAAGCACTATAGCAGTTACAATTAATAAAATGATCTAGATTGTCGACCCACATTAATATTAAATGGTAACATAGACTTTAAAAAGGAACGTATCCTCATTAAAATCCAAACTATCCCTACAAAAATAAAAATATTAATATACAAATGTATTACTTATCCTTCCTTTGTCTTCTTATAATCTTATGAAATCCAATTTTAAGTATAAAAATTTCCTATCCAATTTCCCTCAGCACAATAATCGATGTTCCGTGGTATGTTAGTGATTGACCCCCCATAATGACAATCTTTGATCAAGCATCTCTATAATTCCATAAAAAAAGTACATCATTCAAGCCCCCCAATATCAAATTTATTCTCTCTAGACTTAGTCAATACAACCAGTAGACGGAAAAAATAGTCATAGACCTTTTAATATAATTATTATTCAAACTCAATTTTTTTCTTAAACAATACCCACTAGTATCTTGATTCCAGGTAACTATTTTTATTGAACATTTATCATAAATTTACCAATACTTATAGTTAATGTTTTATAATTTCTTACCCAGGTATTAGCATGTTTAAAAATAGGTAGAAAGTAAGTTTTATCGAAGAATGTATTTTATTAGGATAAAAAATTTTATATACTAATTTCCATCAAATGCATCAGATAAACAATTAAAACAACACTTATTAGTATGAAAATATTAAAGGGTAGGTCACAAACTAGTATATTTTAAGCAACACCAATTTTCGACACACATTATACTTATTACCTGATCTCCTTGTACCAAATATTAAAGAAAGAAATGAGTGATATGAATAATTGTATTATATAACACACAAATAGACCAATTGATTTTAAAAAATAAGACCATGTATTGTGTTTTTAACTCAATTTCATTTATTGACTTAAATAGTATAGACAAAAATTACATGACTGTAATGAGTGGTGAATGTCGAGTGGTCAGTTTACAGCCAAGAAAATAGAAAAAACAACGTTTAGTCCATCTGAAACAATTGAAACAAATATTAAACAATGGTTAAATCTAATCAGACAATAATAACTCACCTTCTTGAAACCAATGTCGTTGGCGTATTCACGGAAACACTGTCGGCACAAGTTGATGCCGTACTTCCTGATGAGACCGTGCCTGTTCGTGCACGCCCGGCTGCAATAAAATATTGGCAAACGATTAACGCATGTAAATCAGATTTACTATTGTACAATCATAGGAATCATTATAACATGTACACTAGGTAATCAGCAGGAGGTAACCGTTTGTAAAAATAAAATACACATTGGTGCAATTCTACAAGACTACAACGATCGGAGCACATAACATTATGCATCGTTCAAACCATCAACCGCCTGTTGTGTTCAACAAAGTTGTTGCAACCTCTAAACGCGCCGCCATATACAATATCATACACACCAACACAACAGCTAATGACATGTTATGTATGTCGTACGTGGAGTATACGAAATAATATGAAACGAGTTCGACTTACCAGTAACGGGATCCTTGGCCGTAGCGTCTTGGATGCGAGTACCATACGTTGGCGAAACCCATTTTGTATTGTTTTAAGTCGGCAAAATTACAAGACACAAAAAACTAACACGTGTGGTGCAAAAGTGAATTTCTTAAAAGTCGGCGGCCGAAGTGAACTAAGCGATGATAATTTCGTGAAAATCGTGTAATGCACGACAGACGATAGGAACGAGCAAACCGAAACAGGAAGGGAAACTAGAGGGACGCAGTGTCTCCCAAAATGGTATTTTAAAGGTTATGTTTGAGAAAAAAATTCCCACAACGATGTTTTGTGATAAATTGATTACTGATATCACCTGACAAAAATATGCGATAGTGCGAAGATAACAAGTGATAAACCGAGTATTTGAGCATGGAATAAAGATACTGTGATTTGAGTGAATTATTTGAAAATTTAAGATTTGTTTGGGAAATTAGGGATTTTAAAGTTGTCTTTATACTTTTGTAGAGCATTGGCCATTGACAAATCGACATCACGAACTATGGAAAATGCGTGGAAAACTGAAATTCCAGAGTTCAGGCCGGAAGACAATCCTCACGGGCTGTTAGAGGAAAGTGCGTTCGCCACATTATTTCCCAAGTACCGAGAAACATACCTGAAAGAATGTTGGCCGTTAGTACAAAACTCCTTGTCCAAATACCACATCAAGGCTGACCTGGACTTGCTAGAAGGCAGTATGAGTGTGCGCACTACACGCAAAACCTGGGACCCTGCATCGATATTGAAGGCACGAGACTTAATCAAACTGTTGTCAAGGAGTGTTCCGTACGAGCATGCTGTACGCGTAATGGAAGACGATATGGCTGCTGACATAATTAAGATTGGCTCTATGGTAAGAAATCGTGATAAATTTGTAAAACGGAGACAAAGACTCATCGGTCCAGGAGGGTGTACTCTGAAATCTGTTGAATTATTGACAAACTGTTACGTGCTTGTACAAGGACAAACTGTAGCTGCTCTAGGACCCTTCAAAGGACTACAACAGGTATGTGAAAATTGTTTAAAATTAATTAACAGGTTGTATGTGGTATAATTGTTTTATTGTATGGTATTCCAGGTACGCCGTATTGTGACGGATACAATGAAAAATGTTCATCCTATTTACAATATAAAAGCATTAATGATTAAACGTGAACTGGAGAGAAATCCAAAGTTAAAAAATGAAAATTGGGATAGATTTCTGCCAAATTTCAAACCCAAGAATGTGCCTAAAAAGAAATCCACAAAGAAAGCAAAGAAACCATACACTCCATTCCCACCAGCTCCAGCAGAGAGTAAAATAGACAAATTATTAGAGTCAGGTGAGTACTTCCTCAAAGAAGATGAGAAACAAAAGAGGAAAAAGAAAGTCAAAGAAGACAAGCAGAAGGAAGCTAAAATTAAAAGAGAAGCAAAACGTAATATGGCATTCATTCCTCCTGTTGAATAAAAATTTAAAACAAAATTATAAATGTATATACATAAAAATATGATGATTTTTAATTTTATTATTTTAAAATATAATTTAAAAGTTGACTACCGTGATCATTTCATATTTTTTACCCTAACCTATAGTTAGTTATTCACTGCAATGCCACTAGTTTTGCATTTCAAAATAGATTTTGCAGATCTAATATTTTTAATATAAGTTGGAAGATGCCTCATGTTTGGTAATAGGTACTCTTATATTAAAACTAACAATTAAATATGGGTGGGTGGGTATTGATAGATGAAAAAATAGGTCATTTTATGGGTCGGTATGACAGTATTATGAGGGATAGGTCTCCTAAAACTATTTGAGCAACGCCAATTTTTTTATGATACACGCCACTGGGAAGGACATAACACATTCTGGTGAGACGTCCTCTATTATAATATATTTTTCAAAATAAAACAATATTTAAATATAGCTTCTTTTTCAGAATACAAACAAAATTAGATATCTGATTCGGAATCATTTGAATAATTTCTTGTATTCTTCTTGAATGGCTAAGTAGTAAATACATAACCAGAATTAAATTATATACTTACGTATATTGTATTAATTAAATGTTGATTTAATATTTTGTTGAACACGGGTATAAATAACAAGTATGGTTGAAAATAATGAAATAATGACCTAATATTATATGATTGTATTTAAATTAATAAAATAAGTAACAGAAGCACTAAATAATTTTTGTAATTTTATTATAAAATAAAATATTTTAAATAGTACTACACAAGTTGATAGTTACATACTAACTTATATTTATTTTATTCAATAACACTAGTCAAGAGATAGTCAAACATTGATAGTAGATGATTTTTTAACAAAGGTATTTCACTATTTTAAAAGAAATTTATTTTTATTTATAATTGGTACTTAGTTCTAAATTAAACTGGAAAATTGATGATTTTTTCAGTTTCAGTTTGGTTTTAAGCTTAAATATTGGTTTAGTTCTTAGATAAATTAATAAATGATAACAATTTTTTAAAACAATTAAAATGTGGTTCATAATATACAGTGATCATCGTTAATCAATTGTATATTGTTATCGAAAAGTGTAAGCACGGACCCGGATGTATTACGTTAATACTTTAATTTCCGTTAAGAGGATGTCAGCGCACTATTTGTTTTCTCTCTCTGGCCCAAGCGCAACATTGACAAAACGTATTTACGGAGAATCAATTTTCTACGTTTTAAGTAATCTTAGATTAAAATCACCCATTACAAAAAAGATACAGAATAATATTTTTGAGGGAATCGATTTGTCTAAATATTATATCAAAACAATTTTAACATCATTTAAATGTACAAAATTTTTTTGTTTATTTTGAAAGTCAAATAACAATAAAATATAAAATTGATGTCATTCCCTCAAAAATATTATTCTCTATATTTTTTGTAATAGATGATTTTACTCTAAAATTACTTAAAAACATAGAAAAAATGATTCTGTGTCAATGCGTTTTGTCTATGCTGCGCGTGGACCAGAAAGAAAACAAATAGTGCGCTGACATCCTTTCAAGTGTTATCAGTCGGTTTATGTTATCTGTTTTGTCCAGTACCAAAGTGATTACATTAAGCAGCGACCACCATATTTTAAAGATTCCGGTTACAAAACAAGTTTTTTTTTCAATACGGTTTCATTTCCTGACTAGGTGATAGTATAGTAGGTGCTATAATAGTATATAATATTTATTTTATAAAATTGGTAATTATTTAAAACAAGACAATATAACTGGAATAAAAAGTGTAAGATCTTTACAAAAGTATAGTTACTTATATAACACAATTCACATAAAGAAATAGTCTTGTTACAAAAAAGTACAAACAGGTTGTTTAAACATTAAAAAAAAACTCATTTTGATAACTTAAACGAATAAAAATGAACAAAATATTCAAATAAATAAATTACGGGTATACCAAGTATATAAGTCACAATAAGAAAAAATAAATAGTACAATAAAAACATGATTATTACTATAAACTAGTCTAATCATTGTATTTATCTAATGCATAACTTATATCTTCTGGACTGACGTTGAGTGACACTTTTCGGAATATGTCCCATCGTTTCTTTTCCAAAAATATAAGACCGCTATCTCTTAATCGGTATGCCATCATAAGAACTTGTTGCTCATTTGGCAATTCTTCGCCTAGTACAAAGTAAAAAGTAATTATTTTTTAGACATAAACTATAATCAAAGTAGAAAAATAAAACCATACCTTCAAGCAAGCAAATGCTTTTCAGTTGTGTACAAACTGAATCGATAGTACTATGCTCAATACCTGTACTAGATGTAACATCTCTAAGTGCTCTCAGAAAAAATTGTTCAAAGAGACAACAGCACCTTAAAAATAAATTTTAATTCATATTTTTGGAATAAAATTAACTTAAGTATTTAATATATTAAATCTATTTAAAGTTATACATTTTTTTCTTGTAGTATGAATTCTTTAATACTTTCTTTGTCAATTAAAACAGGTAAATATTATAAGATGAATTCACTTTTTTCTTCTATTTGTTCTTGACACATACTTAGGAATTATAGTAACATTTTTGATATTTTATTCCTTTTGTTCTATCCTGTTATTAAACTATGGTTTCTAAGGTTTATTTCAAACTATTTAAATTCTTGAATTAAGCTAACTTCTTGTATTATTTACTACTGTTCAATGAACATTTATAAATAAAAAAGTGAGTGTCGCTCTGCAGTACAGTACATGAGGGTCACTATAATGGATGGTGTTAAGTTTGAATTCTACAATTCTGAACAGAGACAGAATTTCAGCCATTGTATATTTTTAATTATATTTATATTGTTATTATTAATATGGTAGCCAGTAAGTTGAATTAATTTTATTTGCATATTATCATTAAATATTTTGTATATAATAATATACTTGAGAAATTTCAAGTATTTACCCATGATTAATATTTTTAAATTACAACAAAATAACTAAAATCAGTATTCTTGGTTATTTAATATATAATTCTGTCCAAATTTGAACTTAAAATATCTATTAAACAAAATTGGGTTTATAATTTTATATAGTTTTTAGATTTTTTGGTTACAGAATTAACTACTTTCTACAAACAACAATTATATATGCCAAAACTCAAATAATAAAAATTTTTATTAAGGGATAAATAAAAATTTTTAGGGATACACAAAGTTCATTGCTTTTTTCCTATTAAATAATACAACTCAAATTATCATGAAGAAAGCAAGTATCTATGGATTTGAAACTATTTTATCACTATAATACCTTCGAAAATGTTGTCCAAGCAGTACTAAATTTTGGAAAACGATATAAAAATGTTTAATTTAAGTGATCAAAATATGTTATAACAAGTATATAGTCTTTAGGGCTATTGACTACTATTGTTCTGTGCTATTAGTCAAAGTTTCACTATATAATTACAATAATATAAAATTATTATACAACATGTAAAACTGTTATACCTGATAGCTGTTACACGGACACCAGAAAGTATCGCATTTAACACCTGATTAACATGATTAATAGTTATTAATTGTGATTCATCCTCAGACTTGACTAAATCAATAGCACGCCGACATATGTCCAGAGCTCGTCTTGCATCACCTGATACTGCTGCTACTTTTCTAATATGGAAATAATACATTTTTTTCAAATCAAACATTCAAATTATAGAAAAATGAATTACCTTGCTACCAATTGAACAGCATCTGGATCAAATGAAGAATTACCAATCAATCTATTCATGATTATTTCTTGTAACTGCTGGAATGTGTATGGCTTAAATACTAATCTGGTTAATCCCTAAAATCAAATTGAAACAAAAAATCTTTAATATTTATCAATAATGTAACTAATTTTTTAATGTATCTATTATCTACCATTCTACTAGTTACACATCCTCGTAATACTCGTTCAGGTAAATCCATAGTATTAGCAATTGTTATTACAACCACTTTTGAACCAGTTTGACTAGGCCAATCAAGTATATTATATACAACATCTTGTTTACGATTACAAATATGGTCTACCTAACAAAGTTCAACAATTAATTCAGTACTTAAATAGTCAAATATAATAAATTACTTCATCGACCAATAAAATTGTAGATAACTCTTTAACTTTTTTGTTAGAAAAATGGTCATTAAGAAGTGTTTGAGCTCGAGAAGATGATACTGTTTCTGCGGTTAACTCTTTCCATATCACTGAAAATGCTTGGTGTGGATTCGCAAGCCTCAAGCCATTTATTTCAACAAACTAAATAAGATATTAATTTATAATTACTCACAAAACTTATATTGAATATAATTATTAAAATGTATGTTGAATTTAAAATTACTTTAAAACTGTGTTTCATTAATAAATCAGCATTCAGTGAATCTATTACTCTCTTAACTGTTGCCGTTTTTCCAGTACCAGGAACACCACTAATATACATACTCCTGTAAAAGTATTAAGTAAATAAATAATTAATTACTAAAAAGTATTTAGTAAACAATGTAATATTGATTTCATCAATTTACCCTGTTAACTCGTCATTAATTTTTCTAACTAAAAAAGAATGTATAGATTTATATTCAACTTCACGGCACGGTAAATGTTTAGGAGCCGCATGTAAATGTAAATTTGCTCTAGCTTTTTCTAAAGGACTACATGGAATTTTTGCTCCACTATCCAATCTTTTACTCGCTGAAGCTGTCAAGTTTTTAACGTGTGTCTAAATTAACATGTATTAAAATAAAAAACAAATAAAAAAGTGTTTTTAAAGAAATATCAATAAATAATTAGCATGTATATAAAAAAAAAATTATTAAAATATTTAGTACTTGTTTTATAAGCTACCCAGTACAAACCCATAAAGTATTTAGTAATTTAGTAGACTATCTATATTTTTTGTTTATACCATTAAAAATATTTAGTTTAGTTAAGTCAGAATTGAAAAAAATAGTTTAACTATACTTCATCCACCAAGAGAATGTGTGTAGGGACCAAAACTAATCGTTTTTAATACTACATCATATATTATAGAATATGGCCAATAACAAAAAGATCCAGCACGATCTACAGTCATGTATGCAAAGTAGTTGTCGCACTCTCTTGGATGAAAATAAATTCATATTTGAAAGTAAAATTATAAAGTATAAGCTAACTTTTAGTATCAGCATAAATTGATTATTCGTCTGAAAATAATATTGTATAATGTAATTGTAACAACTATACAAATATGTATTAGTATGTAGCTTATTAAATAAGATTTGTTAACTTAACTAGTACCAAATTCTTAATATTTACTTTGGGAGTTTTTCTTGGCGTCTTTGGTGTAGAAATCTCAATTTCTTTATTTTCTGGTATATCTCGTAGGATACTTCGACGCACTTTTGAGCCAGAACGAGAAGTGATAGATTGTCTTAAATGTTTCTGAAATTTTTAGAGAAAATAACTGAATAATTATAATCAATACTGAATGATTCTTGAATAATTTTGATTAGAAATATATTTAAAATAATTAAAAGCTATATGCTACACTTAAAATCATATTAACAAATATGTATTAAAATAATATTATGTGCTTTATTTAATAATACTTACATTTGTTGGAGTCTTCCAAACATTAATGTCAAAATCTGCATTTTCATCTTCGTCGATTATTGATATTTTTCTACCTTTTTTATTCTAAGATCAGAAAATTGTATGTATCATCAAAATATTGTTTTTCAAAAAATACAAATTTAAAATGTATTACTAATATTTACACTTTTAGGAGTATTTATGTTTTCATCAACTGATTGTCTTGTGCGTTTCTGCAATAAAAATTTTTTAATGTACATTTTAGTCTAATAAATAATTATATTATAAACATACTGGAGAATACAATAAAGTTATATTTAACAATATTTAATGACATTATACATTATAAACATGCATAAACTCCTGTTATAGGTGTAGCCTTTTATTTTATTTAACCACCCATCCCCTTACAACACCCCCTCCACAAAAAAATAAATAAATAAATAAAATAGACATTCATAACATAGGTAAATAGAAATAAAATTGATTATTAAAAATGATACATAGAAGAATATTAGTTCAAACATTATGTGCATTCAATTAATAATACAATTATTTAAAGATATTAATCCTTGTTCTCCTGCTATTAATTTTCTACCCTGCATTACAAAAAAGTAAATTATTTTGACCAAAGTACCTACAGGTGTGGCTATAGCTCTATAAGCCACATCCGTACGCACGCCAATGTTATACATTAAAATTAAAAGCAATAAATAATATAATTTTAATATTAAATTTTAATTACTCTTTCAGGAGTAGAATCCAGCATTTTAGTTTCATTTAAATCTGCTGCATAACCAAATCGATCTACAGGTTTTCTTAGACGTTTCTACAATTATTTAGAATTAGTGATAGGTAAAAGTTTCATTAAATGTATTTTTTTACATACAGATGCTGATGTATTGGTCTCATCATTTGATTTTATAAAAGATGATTCTGAAACTCTGTGTGAACGTGTCTGTAAAATTACATCAAATTAATAAAATAAAAATGAAATTTAATATTCAAGGCTTGTGTTGCCACCGTCTTAAAAACGCGCATTATACCAAATATACGCTCAGAAATTCACGTTATATGTCGTTAGCTTAAAAATTAGAGTGATTCGACCTATTATGAAACTTGATGGTAAGAACATTATCTGTGTTTTGCTGGAAGTTTTTTTTACAATAATTCAGTTTTTAAATGAGTTATGTGTGTATAATAAATGTAAATTAAAAATGCTCATAACTCACTTCAAAACTAAATTATCGTAAAAAACTTCCAACAAAACACAGATAATGTTCTTACCGTCAAGCTTCATAATAGGTTGAATCACTTTAATTTTTAAGCTATCGACATAAAACGTGAATTTCTGAGCGTATATTTGGTATGTTACACATTTGTAAGACGGAGGCAACACATGCGGGTGTGGCGTCCTCTTAATAATTATTTAATGTTATAGATGTATTGCTATATTGGGTTCTCGATTTTAATAATTTAGTCAATAGTCAATGCAAATATAAAATTAATATACATTTACTATTTTCATTATTGAATACCAAATTATAATAGGTTTTATCTATATTGGGTTTTAAAGAAACATACAACATATAAATCAACATTATTTTTAATAGCTTAGTACATAAAAAAAGATATTCTAATTTGTGGCTTGAGAACACTAGAATAATATTATACTCTATCCCATGAGAAATAATGCGCACTGACCAAAACTGCTTCTCCACTCAACACCCTGCCATAGAGTCCATAGAGGAACTGGTTTCGGTAGCAGAGTGACCAGAGGTTAACCGGCATGTTCTCTTTAGGGACAGAGTATATATACTATAACAGTCCTTCCAAAAGAAAAGACTTACTCAGAAGCCCTGTGACATTTATAGAACTATTACGTTTGGTATATTTAATATTTCATCTTTAGTGTATTCACATTAATTCATAACCTCTTAAACTACATTTAATTGACATTGACCATTATTACAACACTAACTCCAAAGTATTTTTCTTAAAGTCTTCTATATTATCTATAATGTATTTATTACTTAATATTTTACGTGTATTACGTTTATATTATGATTAATTTGGGTGTTTATCATGTTATTAACACATGTGTATTGTGACAGTGACTACTGTGGCAGTGGCAGTGGTACTAAAAGTACATTGTTAGTCAATATGGCAATACATTTAAATGATTAAATATTGATATAAGGAAATCTCATTTACTTGGTTAATGAGTTAAAAAAGTACCAATTCACAATTATAATTTTAAATTTAAATGTTATATAAACTACATAAAAAAAATACTTGCAAATATTTGAAAATGTATCAACATGACGTGTACTTCATTTAATAATACTTACTTTTATTGGAGTCTTCAAAACATCAATGTTAGAATCTCCAACTTCATCAATTATTGATATTTTTCTACCTTTTATTTTCTAAAATCAGAAGTTAATACGAGTTCAATCAAAATTATGTTTTTCAAAAATTACAAATTTAAAAACTATTAGAAATATTTACACTTTTAGGAGTATTTATGTTGTCATCAACTGATTGACTTGTGCGTTTCTGCAATCAAATTTTTTAATTGTACACTTAAGTCTGATAAATAATTATATTATAAACTTACTGGAGATTACTATGAAGTGTTATATTTAAGAATATTTAACGACATTAGACATTCAAATAAAATATTTTTAAAAAGTTAAAAGCAATTAATAAATAGTACATAAAATAAAATATCCTAATTTGTGGCCAGAGAACAAAAAAATACTAGATACTACGTCGATCCGTCCAAAAGAAAAGACTTATGAGGACATGATACCAGTATGTGTCTTACAAGTGTGTAACATAGCAAATTTTACGCTTAGCAGAACACTTGTAGCTCCATTAGTTGAGTGAAATTACCTCTTATAAAATCTAAAGGTAAGATTATTATATTCGCAACCTCATGGGCTTTTTATTAAATTTTAGTTTTAAAGCAAGTTATGAGTATTTTAAAATTGTAAAATGTTAGTAAATCTTAAAATACTCGTAACTCACTTTAAAGTCTATGAGGTTGCTAGATAATAATCTTACCTTTAGATTTTATAAGAGGTCAATTCACACTACTTTTTAAATTAACAGAGCTACACGTGTTCTGCTGAGCGTAAAATTTGCTATGTTATATACTTGTAAGACGGAGACAACACATGCGGGCATCACGTCCTCTAAATGAGAAGCCCTGTGATATTTATAGAACTATTTATCTTTTATCTTTAGTGTCTGTGATTAAATTATCATTCATAGCTTCTTAACTACATTTAATTAATGTTGACCATTATCCATACTCCAAGGAATTGATTTTCTTAAATTCTTCTATACTATGTTAATGTATTTAATATTTTACATGTATTAAATTTATATTATGATTAATTTGAGTGTTTATCACGTTATTAACACTGTGGTTGTACTGTCAATACATTGTTAATCAATATGGCAATACATTTAAATGATTAAATGCCGATATAAGGAAATCACATTTACTTAGTTAATTAGTTTAAAAAATACAATTATGATTTTAAATTTAAATATTACATAATCAGCAATAAAAAACATAGTTACAAATATTGAAAAATGTATCAAATGTATAATGTGTACTTCATTTAATAATACTTACTTTTATTGGAGTCTTCAAAACATCAATGTTAGAATCTCCATCTTCATCAATTAATGATATTTTTCTACTTTTTATCTTCTAAAATCAGAAGTTTATACATGTTCAATCAAAATTTAAAATTTAAAAACTATTAGAAATATTTACACTTTTAGGAGTATTTATGTTTTCATCAACTGATTGTCTAGTGTGTTTCTGCAATCAAATTTTTTAAATGTGAACTTAAGTCTGATAAATAATTATATTAAGAACATACTAGAGATTACTATGAAGTTATGTTATATTTAAGAATATTTAATGACATTAAACACTAAAATTTAATATTTTTTTAAAAATTAAAAGCAATTAATAATATAATTTGAATATTAAATTTGATTACTCTTTCAGGAGTAGGATCCAGCATTTTAGTTTCATTTAAATCTGCTGCACAACCAAATCGATCTACAGGTTTTCTTAGACGCTTCTACAAATGTTTAATATTAGTTATAAGTAAAAAATGCATTACATGTTTATTTTTTACTTACAGCTTCAGATATATTAGTCATCTCATACGATTTCATAGATGATTCAGAAATTTTCTGTGAACGTGTCTATACAATTATATTAAATTAATACAATTTAAAATTATCATTTAATTCAAGGCTTGGAACCCAAATTATTAAGGAATGGTTCCAATATTGTTATATTGGGTTTTCTATTTTAATAATTAATTTGGTCAATACAGATATTAATGAACATTTACTATTTTCAGTATTGAATACCAAATTATAATAGTTTTTATCGATATTGGGTTATTGGATATTTGGAAACATACAATACATCAATTAAGTATATTTTTAATAGATTGGTGCATAAATTAAGATATTCTTATTTGTGGCTAAAGGTCATCAGAATACTAAATACGATGTCAGCCTGTCTATAAGAATACTTAGGGGAATTCAAAACAAACCAGATATTATGTTAAAAATCTTATTATGCATCAAATGGATACTAAAAACAAATAAATTATCATGTAAATCCTCAATTAATGTGCTCCAAGCCTTGTGATATATATAGAATTATTACTTTTGGCATATTTAATATTTCATCTTCAGAGTCTGTCATGTCACTGACAGAGTCACTATTATTTATAGCTTCTTCAATTACATTTAGAAGATCATTATCACGGCGCTCACTCCAACGTAGTATTTTTCTTGAATTCTTCTATAATATCCAACATAATTGTAAAATCGGATAGATTAGATTTTAATTTCTATTGATTACACAATTTAAACTAATTTTAAGCGAATTATTCAATTTGTAACATAACATTTTGTGCGAGTATGCAACACTTGCATAAGTTATATAAATAAAATTGTATTAACTTATAACATGAAAAATCTATGTTCAGTATAACTAATTTTATGTTAGCTTTAATATTAGAATAAATTTACCTTTTAAGGAAATAATATTATCTAGGGGATTTAACAATGATAATAGGTCAACTTACTCTATTATTAAAGCAAACAAATAAAAATTGGTGCTACTGAATTCAAATTTACTGTATTGCATGACGGAGACAATATAACTATTATCCAGTAATGCAAGTTTCAAGTTCTCTTGTTTATAACTAGTAAATGCAAAACACTTGCCATTTTCCAATACTTCATTATAAATATAACTTGTAGCTTATAGGCGTTACATATGATAAAATGTTACTTCGATAATGTTAAGTTGAGCATTGTATATTATTAATTTAAGGCAGGTGAATAAACATATTTAAGATATGACATACTTTTGGTGTAGCTGGAAGACTTGAGAACTCATGCGATTTGTGGTCTTGAAGTTTTTCATTTGTCATCTAAAAAGAAAATATTGTATAATATTTTATTTTAAAACATTACTAAATATAATCAAGATTTGAGTTATCAAGACTCGACTATAATATTGCAAAAACAACATACTTTTATTAAGCGAGGAGAGAGTGTTGATACATAATTAGATTCATCGACACGCTTAATATTCAATTTGAATTCACACTATTTAAAAAATAAAATATTAGTACGATAAATTATTAAATCAAATGCATTCAACTTAACTAAACTAACTCACTAAGATATAACTTACCAACTGTAAAATTGTATTTTCAACAAAGCGTCTATTAGTCTAAAATTAAAGAGGTACAAAATTTATATTCAATTTTTAAGAAACACAAATAAAATGTAGTAAAGCATTATATAAAATGCCTAATATTATTATTTTTTATGTTATGTTGAGCTCTGAGCAATTGAATATAAGTCAAGTAACACTTATTTTTAGCACTATGTAAATATTATAGATACCTACATCAAGATTTTAAGTTAGATATAACAACATCATGATACAAAAATAAAGTCCTAATTCTAATTATTCCTTATAGGCTATGGCTAATATCATTGAGTACAGACACCGATACAAGGGGGCTATGGGTGTTGAAAACTCCTCTTCCCCCCACCGTAAACATAGACTAATGTACAAATACGGATCCTGCAGGTAGTGGCAGATACAAGGAGGGCAAAGAGCCCCCCCTGTACTGTGTTTTTTACTTTATTTTTATCATTCTTTGGTGACTTTTGGATACAAGGAGAGGGCATTTGTCACTCCTCGAAAAACTGTTAAGGCCTAGTATGATTTATTCTTGTATGGTTTTCCCTTAAAAGGATTATAACGGGTTACATTGAGTATCGGCACAATTGCTATAGTCCAATCTGCCACACTCTGTCTATTTACCATAGGCATACTGTTTTGTACTTATCAAATATATATATTCTTTTTTTTTTTTATATATATACTTACAGTTCGGGTAGTTTTTCCATTTTTCAGTCTTTGTCGAGTGCAAGGAGTTGTACCATTTTCTGATGGTGAGTCTACCATCTTAAAATCAAAAAATAAATATTAATAATTAAACTACAAAATTCAATAATAATTAATATTTAATTGAATTTAGCAGAAGGTAAGGAATTATTTTTGTGAAAACACAAAGGAAACACATTACTATTTTTTTTTTTTTATGTATAGTCTAAATCATTTAGTAAATAATAAATCATGCTCTAAAAATGAATTAAATTGTTAACAATAGTTTTATTCTTAATAATTTATTTTTATTTTATTAAATTAGCTAAACCCTCATTCTACTGTAGGTAAATTTCAAATTTGTTTTGATGTAGCTAATCAATAAAAATATTTTTTTACCTTCTTATAGTTGATTATTGGCACAATATTCAATAGTTTTCTAAAGCAAGGTAATTAGTAAAATAATCAAATTATAAATCAGTTTAGGTATAATGGTGACATGTCATAAATAGAGTAATTCATTGTAACCAAACAATCTCATATGAGGCACACAAACAGCATAATAGAAAAAAAACATATTATATTATGTTATTCAATAAAAGTAGTTAAAAGAAATAAATAGGTTGACTATAGATGATTTTACAATCAATATAGATATTTCAGTATACAGTATTTTATAAGAATTTAAATTGTATTTATAATGCGTAGGTACCTACTAACTGTCTAGGTAGTATAAAATTAAATTAACTAAATAGTCAAAAAGTAATTGAATTATACGAAATTCCAATATAACTTGAATAATAAGAGGAAGATTTACTTTCGATAAATTATACACATTTAAGATATTATAGTTTTAAAGGTAATATCATATTATTAAAAATATTATATTACATTGTAAGTTGTAACTACCTGTTGTTATTAAAAAGAAATGACTTGTACTTATCACTCATCCGAATGAAGACTAAGTCAAGATCAAGTTACTTAATATTATAATAAAATAGTTAATATTTACCTTCTGAATAATAATTGACAAATGGCCAAATGGTCTATGTGGGAAAAATTTAAAATAAATTACCGACTAGTGACTACTGCGGTCTGAGTGTCTGACTAAGGTCTGAAAGTAGTAGCAATACTATCGTAGTATTTGGTAATAGTTACTAGCTGGTAAAATAATAATACGATTATACGAAATGATAGAAAATGAAACACGACAACAAAGAAATAAAGAATGCGCGGGAAACGTTATCGTCAAACATATGACCACAGAATAGATACCAGGACAAATTATAATAATTTATGACCACCGCAGTCCACAACTATGATAAAAGATAAAGTAACACTTAAATCGTGCCATGCAACTGCAGTTATAAATAATAAAGCAGATATTTTTTTAGAGATTGTGACCAACCCGATTTAAGATCATTTTAAGATACATATACGATTTACGACATAGGTATATGGTGATTCGCCAAGGACACTCACCCCCCTTTTTCTTTAAAAATGGAGTAATTCAAATTATGATTTTTTAGAAATTTTAAATATACCTGAAGAGTATATTTTCGTGGAAATCGGTCAAAATATCCAAATTTGAAAATGTAAAAAACCATTTTTATAAATGAACACAAACGTTTTAAAATGTAATTTCTCATTATACTCAATATTAATATGAAATAAAATATTTGTTAAAATGTAAAATAATTAAATTGTGTGGATTATATTATTATAAGATAACATTTTATTTTCTAACAAAATTAGCTCTAATATTAAATGGTAAAATTAGCTCGTAAAATAATTCAACTTAGAGACGCTGTATTAATGTATTATAATACTAAATTAATTACCTACTTTTATAACAATAATATCACAAAATATACTTCACAAACATGAGTCTTTATATAGTCAAATAATATATTATAATTTATAATATTGTAGTCAATTATAATATTATATTGTTTTTATTTTTTATTTTTATCATACCTTTCAACATAAATTAAAATTACAGCTCAAGGGTGGAAATGGGGCGGGAAGATTTCGGCCCAGCAGAATACAAAAGTACCAGCCCACTTACCAATTTACCAAATACAATATTTTAGCCAAATTTATAGTATATTTCTACTTTACGGCACACATTTTAGATTCTGAGCGAAGCGATAAATGTATTGATTTTACAATGATGTGTGTTTTTTTTAAAATTTTTTTTTGTGTCTGTCATCACCTTTTAGGACAGTAAAAGTGCTTGCATTTTCTTCAACAGTAACTTTTCTGATAGGAAAGTTAATCTAGTTGGTAGTTTGGGGGGTCAAAAGTAAAAATTACAAAGTAGTTTTCAAACGCGACGTGAAATACAAAAGAAAAATTAAGGGAAAACCGGAATTTTTACGCAAAATCTGTTTCTGAGAAAATTGATTTTGGTTTTTGGTGCAACTTTAAAACAAATGACCGTAGGTACATGCAATTTTGACTAAATGTTTATATTAGCATTTTCTATACACCGTAACATTTTCCAAATATTTTGACTTATTTTGAGCTGTTTACGGACATTTTCAGTTTTCATTTTTTTTAGTTTTTTTTTCTATAAATATCAATACAATTTTATCTGTTAGGTAAAAAAGCTTGAAAATTTAATAGAAGGCTCCTAGGTTATTGTTTCAAAGGCAGATGAAAAAAATTGAAAATACTTAGTCACAGTTTTTATTTATAAGTATTTAAAGTTCAAATATTGACAAAATACGAAAAAATCACGAAAATTAGCAAATTATTTTGAGTTAAGAATTCATAAAAATTTTTCTTTTTAAATCTAAGATTTGAAAATGCAATACAAGATTATCCATAAGTTTGTCTACTTTTATCAAAAAAAAATGTCTACAAGAAAGTCAAATTAAATTTTTATGACCGTTTGAAATTCATATTTTTACAGCATTTGATATTCACTCGATTTCTCGTGTAACGATTTTCTTATTTTGTTGTAATTAAAAAACGTATGACTGTAGATACTTGAACATTTCACTGAATTAGCATTTTCTATACACGATGAAATTTTGAAAATAATTTGACTCTTTTTGAGCTGTTTACGGACAAATTTAATAGAAGGCCCCGATATATCGTTCTAATAGCACTTAAAAAATATTAAAAATACATAGGCACAATTTTTTTTTATAAGCATTTAAAGTTCAAATTTTGACAAAATTTATCAAATTTATAATTTAATAATTATTTTGTAGTTAAAAATGTAAAAAATGTTCAACTTTTATAGCTATGGATTGAAAATTGAAAACAAGGCTCTGCGTAAATAGGTTATAGTATATAAATTAGTGCTCGCCATTACACGTGTAATGAACTACACGGGTACACGTGTTCTTAACTGAAACGGGATTAAGGCCCGTGTAATTAAAATACACGTACATACACCCGTGTACCCGACATTACCCGTGTACCTATATACCCGACATTATCCGTGTACCTACATACCCGAAATTACCCGTATATTTTATTCTTCACGTGTCTGTGTTGAAACAATCGTGATTTCTCTATTTTTTTTTTTTTTTTTTAATAGCTCATAATAGTTAATTGAAGTGTGAGTAAAATAATAATTTAGGTAATTAATGTAGATAAATAATAAGACTCTATGATTATGTAAATAGGTACTTTAATATAAATGTAACATACAACTGAACTGCTTCAATGACTGTAATACAGTACACAGTTTGACGGTTTAAGAAATGTGCACAATGTGCTTACAACAATCGAATACTAATATTCATTGTATATTTCAACATGAGTAAATAAATATATCTAAGAAATTGATAGTTGATATTGAAAAATAATAGAATATTTATATGTTATATACTTTACTAATTTGAATTTCTTTTGAAAAAAAAAATTATAAATTAATAAATTAATGTTGTGTTAAAATATTACGTAATATTTTGGTTAACACGAAATATAGGCCATAATAATGACTAAATAAATAAATCCAAAACTTTTAGAAAATGTGATAGATAAAAATTAAAATAACTAACAAAATCGTATAAACAAATAAATAAATAGTAGCAACAATAATATCAATAATATTAATAATGTATAGAGGTATATTGGTAAGTATTTATTCCTAAAATGTTATGAATAATAAATAAATAATAAACCAACAACAAATCACCCTTGATCTCCTTACAATAATTGTTTGTTTTGATAAAGGAAAACCAACATATTTACCGTTTCGGGCGCCAAACAACTTCTCTTAGCCGTCACAATGTTTCCAGCAGTCGAGAAACACCGTTCGGAACTTACTGACGTTGCTGGTATCCCTAAATACTTAACAGCTAAAACAACCATTAATGGATACTTCGTTGCACGCGTCTTCCACCATTCCAATGCATCAAAATCAAACCGTAATTGTGGTTCTGCCAAGTAATTTTGAAATTGAACTGTAGAATCATCTGTATTACAGTTGCCCTTATCACCGTATAGAAACGCAAGTCCCCCGAAGCTATTTTTTGTCTCAGATGTTTGAATTTGCATATCGTCATTATGTTCACTTATATCATCTAACAAACTCTTGACTCGGGTTCGAATTTCTTCTCTTGCATCTGCTGCCTCGTGTTCTAAATCTTTGTATCTTGGGTCGAGAAAAGATGCAATTTGTCGAGCAGACACAACACTAGAAGGATTCCAGTTTAACTTGAAACGGTCTTTTAATTCTTGTATTACAATGTATTTGAAATTTTGAGCAATTTCATCGTCATTTATCTGAGGCTGTAAATGCTTTTCTATAACAATGTTAAGGAGAGGCCTGACCATTGAAATTGAACAATACTTTTCACCACAAAATACAGTTGTAATTACTTGTAGAGGCTTAAGTAATTTAACTATAGTTTCTATAGCTGCCCATTGGTTCTCGGTTACTTCGAACTTTTGTGCCATTGCTGCTGTAGTAACTGTGCGATCAGCAAAGACATTTGATACTGGGCACCTATTTTCATAAAGTCGATCCAACATCATGAATACGGAGTTCCATCTGGTTTTACAACTTTGAATTAAACATTCCGCTGGTAAACCAAGTTGTTCTTGCTTAGTCTTTAAACATTGAGTGGCCACATTTGAATGTTTAAAATGACCAACGATTTTATTACTTAATTGAATTAATTGTTCTATTTTATCATATTTCAAACCATTGTTAATCGCAAGTTGTAAAGTATGCGCGGAACATGTAAGGTCATTTTTTTCTGTAATATTAGTAAGTAAATTGACAGCATTCAAAACATTTTTTGCGTTATCAGTAACTACTGCCATAACTTTTTGTTCGATTTCCCATTTACTAAAAGTAGTTTCCAACTGATTACTTAGATTGAGAGCTGTATGGCGGTCCTCCAATTGGTGAGTTGTCAGAGTGTAAGATTTTGGGCACCACTGGTCATCAATAAAATGTGCAGTAACTGTTATATACGATTCTAGAGATATTGATGACCAACAGTCAGATGTACAACTTACACTCTTGGCATTTCTTAATTCTTTTTTTATTTGTTCTTCAACCGACGATTTAAATGCTTTGAGTCTTCGTTTTATAGCTCCTTCTTTACATATTAAATAATTTGGTTCGACGATAGCCATAAACTGTTGAAACCCAGAACTTGAACAAAATGATAATGGCATTTGGTTGATCGCAATCATTTTAGCTAACGCTTGGTGGATTTGTTCTGTTCTCTCAGAACTACAAATGTTATTATGCTCAAGGTACTTATTCATAAACGTTCTACGTCGTTTTCTGAGGGGTGGTTCACGAAATTCTGAAGATGAAGAACAATCGGTATTTAAATTATTTGAAGATGATGATGATGAACCATGTGTCATAATCGTATTAGACTCCTCTACTTCAAGATCATTATCATCACTAAGAAATATAATTTAATTACAATAATAATTAAAATTAATCAAAAAGCTTTGAATTAAAGAAAAAGGTTCAGCCAAACACATTACAATGGTTTAAGATCCCTCGCCCAAAAGCAAACCGAATAAAAAAGACACCAAATAACTTAAAAATAGTAAATACTTATGAAAAAATGCAAAACATATTATATAAAATAGGTGATAGCTATTGCTGTATATAATACGATTATCTTAATTATTAAATTACCTACTAAATTTAATAATATTTTTATAATTATTATAAATTTAACATGGATATTATATTAAATAAACTTGTTAGTTAATTTTTTTAATCAATTTTAGCATTCGTTGTATATCCACCAAAAATGTATGAGAAAAAATAAAAAAAATATTTAAGAAATATAATATGAACGACACGTATGAAATGAAAGCGTAACCTTACGAGCTATAAAATGGATTATGAGTCATGGATCGAAAAATGCATATATTTATTTAAAATTACCATATCGGTGATCTAAACAATAATGATATCTATATATAGGTCTAACTTGATGTTAAGTGGTCTGTACTCTGTAGGGGATACAATATTGAAGATACAAAATAGGAGGGGATTGGAATCAAAATATGTATTTTATATTAGGTATAGGATCATTATTTTAATAAATAATTATTATAAGTATTTAGTATTTACTATTTTCTTAAAACTACCAACTTTCTATTCAAAATAATTCATGTTCCAAATACATACCTTTGATTTTGAGTAGTTCTTCCGACATTATGTATTACTTTTAAATGTCTTCCGAACGATCCTGTTGACCCACCAGCACAACTAAACTCTTTATTTGAATTATCATCACATAAATCGCAAAAAGCCCTATCACCTTGCCGTTTACCATATTGCCACACCCAACTTTTTGACCGATTACTCATCTTTCAAACTAAAATAATGAAATTACGTACAACAGTGAATATGAAACGTCACGTCATACACACAGACACTGTATAAATTATGAAACAATCTTAAAATTGACAAAATATTGTAACAAGCTATCGAGGCCGTAAAGTTGTCGATAAGATAACTTTGGGTTTTTTTCTTTAAAACCAGTTTAAAATAATCGTATAATACTATAAGTTATTACATATAACGATTAACGATTGAGAATAATTTAATAGATTAATTAATTTGTATTTACTACCTAAGCCATAATATAACACATTATAACATTTAAAACTCATAACTATTTAAGTATCAATCTCTAAAGTCTAAATAATGAAGATATAAGATTTTGAAATAATTGTATGTATATTTATTAAATGAATTAATAAAATTACAGGGGTGTCCAGTGTCTACTTCATGGTAATAAATGCATGAGTAACGGGTATTAAATACACGTGTAACGGGTATTAATTACACGGGTAATGGCCAACGGGTATTAAATACACGTGTATCGGTAAAAAATATCCGTGTATAAAAAACACGGATCTTAATTTATTTTTAGTACGTGTACCCGGGTTACGTGTACACGTGTACTCTAATAACCGTGTATAACCACGACCCCTAAATTATAAATTACTTTATTCTCAATAATATCATCAAATATACTTGATAATATCATAGGCTGACTGACCAGTGACCGTTTTCGCTTAGAATCGTTACAATGATATTATATCATTGAATTCAAATTTAACACCATCCATTACAGTGACCCACTTGTAACCTACTGTACAGCAGATCGACATCCACTTACCCCCCTTTTTTTTGTTGCAATTTTTTGAAACTCGTGTAAGTACTTATGCTGAAAACAATGGTGAAGTCAGAAATTGGGGCTCAGATATAGTTTCGAAGTTATGACACTTCAATGTTAGGGAACTTTTCTACTTTACGGGACACCCGTTTTTTGGGCTTTTTTAAAAACTTCTATATAGTTTACTTTATGTACTACGAAAACAAAATCTGTGTGACTGTGTACATACATCTTTTAATCTTCATAAACATTTTTCCATGCTTGCAGTTTGAAAGAAACGATTTGTTTTTATTTATTTTAAGCGTCATTCATTGAGGTTATAATATGAATATAAGATGTAACCAGAATAGCTTATGTTTTATGAGGATCGTAGTATAGATTTTAGTGTCTGTTTGTTCAGAGGATACGCGTGATATCTAAGCTCAGTACTCTTGGGGATTTTCACTTTACCGCCCACTGGACGGAAAAAACGTCGCTTTCCAACGCTTCAACCGTCATCGAAAACTAAACTTTCGATGCAGGCGTGACAAAAAATATTTTATTTTTTTTATTGAATATTGAGTAGTAATCTACTACTCTATACATAATTTTATAATTTTACATTTTAACATTTTATTTATAAAAACGTTTTATTAAATTTTTAATATTGGCTATATTGTGTGTAGAAGTTTTGGTTTGGATATTTAGTCCATGTATATACTATATTTTTATCTAGATTCATTTTCGTATATATATGTGGATTTTTAAGGCATTTTTTGTACCTACCTGTACTTGGGGGGAAGATGTTCTGTGGTGATGTAAACTTTTGTTTTCCAAATAGGAACCACTATTTTTATTTGTAAATTGCTGAGCAGATAATTATTTTAGAAATGTTGATTAATCTTAAACAAAAATCTACCGAGTGGTTTCTGATTATAATTCTACACCTTGATACACAAATTAGAAATTACTAATTAGTCACGAATTATGATATACGGATAAGACATTAATAATTATTAATAGGTATTAGGTATAGGTAGGTACCTATATTATCTTAATTCGTGTAATTATTAGTATGTATAACATTAATTAAATTATTAATATGATGAGATAAGCCTAGACCTACTACAACGTTTGCATCGAAGATTCGAATAAAATTCTAATCGGTAAAATAGTTAAAAATACCTACCACAGTAGTATAACATAGGTACATTGCCCAATTAGGGAACTATCAACTAATTTATTGTATTCAGAATTCAGAATTTATGCTGTGTTTAAAATACTTACATAATAGTACCTACATGCATATGTAGATTAGACAAGAGTAGACCTAGACAAGTTTTCCAATCTCATAAAGTACCTACATTGTTTATGATTAATCCAAACGAAGTTGATAACTGATAAGTGATTAAGTGAATTGATAAACCGCCTTTATACCTAGCCATTAGATATTTTTCAGTTAAAACTCATAAACGTTTTTGCAGACCCGGCTTAATAGCTAAGCGTATTTCTGTTATATGTCCGGACTACCAAGATAATGATGCACACTGCACGGATATACGAAAAAATGTTTAGTATTTTTATTTATCTGTGGTATGGTGTAATATAAATGCCGCGTAAAAAATCCTACACAATCCTTGGAATTTGCTTTTACCATTTTCGATCATAATTGTCGTCATTCAAAAAGTCGAACGCATCACAAATCTGAAAACCGATTCACCGATGGATAAAATATAATTTGTAGTCGGTCGTGGTGAAAAACCGAAAATCTATGGACGAATTTGCAGTGGTCGAACATCATGGATGAAAATAATATATTTGTTGTACGACTATTATAGTACCTATAAGATATGTATTAAAATTAAAGTCAGTTATTTTTTGTGAGCATACCTACTCTGAATAATATTATTATAGATACTTTATTAACTTACTGTTATCCGGTATCATACTTAAATATCGCATCAAATACGTGCCATTTGGTGTTTATTTTTTCACCTATTCTTCTGTTTTATCGTTACAGAATAAACAAATCGTGTATCGTCTACGGTATATCACACATTAGGTACTTGTAATTTGAAATAACATGTTGAAAATAGGACAGATAGTGGCTGATGTTAGCCTAAAGACGACCGCTGGTGACTTTGGCGTACACGAGTACTTCGGAGGCAGGTGAGAAGATCTAATATCTCTCGTCAGGCACGGATCCAGAGCAAAGATCTGGGGGGGGGGGGGCAACAATTTTTTTACAACAAATACAATTATTATACTTTATTCTTAATTTAAAAATGTTGGCATAATAGTAGATATAGGTAATCAATGTGATAAATAATTTATTGATTAATTAATATAGAAAGCGACAATGCGAAAAGAAGTTTAGATTTTGTTTATTTATTATTTTATATATAATATTTAAATTTATAAAAAATATGTCTGGGGGTGCCTAGGCCCCTAGCCTACCCCTCCCTGGATCCGTCCCTGTCACTCGTAGAGATCACTATATAGATAACTATTTTACCCGCGTAACCGATCACAATATGTATTGGTTCTGTAACGTTTCCCCTACAATAATGCGTTTAAGTTTAATGGATGGACGAATGTTAATTAGTTATATGTAGCCAATGGCCATGTGGGTCATGTACATTATACCTAGTAGATCCAATTATATAAATTTGTTTAACTAAAGTGCAGACCCTATGGGCCGGTGCACCTATAGGCCATAAATAACTATAATAATATATGTTCGTATTATTTTTTATTTTCTTATTTCTAAAAATAATAAATGTATAGTATACAAAATATATATAATTATAATTTATATTTAATATTTATAGATAATAATTCTATTCTATAATTTTATTATTTGCAAAACAAAAATTCCAAATTTGCATTTTGGAGGGGGGAACAAATGTACTTAAAAGTTTATAAGGGAATGAGGGATAATTATGAGTTATTTTTTAATAGTGTAATAATATACTCCACTATAATATGGAGTGTCTCCATACATTTCCTGTTTTAGGGAGTTGATGGTTTACCTCTCATAATCCATCTATACCTATATGTTGGAGGGGAGAAAACTTGACACTTGTACCTTTTAGACCCTGAGCCTGGGTATAACAAATGTCAAATGACTTTACAAAGCTCTGCTCTTATGTACCTATAGAAATCGTGATTTGTGTGCTACTATTTAAAACTATTTTATAATTTATTTTGTAGCTGGGGTTTGTTAGTATGTTATGTGGCCGATTTTTCTGCTGTATGTACTGATGAGCTGAGTCGATTGGTGAAAGACTTTCATGAATTTGAATCTCGAAATATAAAAATATTGGCGATGTCTTGTGATTCTATTGATTCTCACAATAAATGGATAGAGGTACCTAATATTAAATTAAAATTATTTATTAGAAAAAATATGATATTATGAAAATGTATGTAATAGTTTATAACGAGGTTTATAATTTCAAATGTGTTTAATTACCTTGCCTATTTTTACACTTCAAATTTACATTAATACATTTATTTTTCATAAGCTAATTAATTAATAAGATAATATATACTAATACGATTTTCGTATGCACTATACAATTATTAAGATAAAATACAGTAGTTAAATGTATTTGAATATTATCAATTATATTAAAGGTATCTACTACATGGCCACGTAGATATGTAATGTTAAAAATTAATTTTTCTATCTATATTAAGGATATAAAGAAAGTGAGTGGAATGAAATCTGACGAAAAATTTCCATTTCCAATTGTATCAGATCGTAATCGTATGGTTTCCTTGTACCTGAATGTATTAGATGCAAAATGCATCGATGAGGATGGCATACCTTTACCTTGTAGAGCTGCATTTGTTTTGGCACCTGACATGACCATTCAACTCATACATTTTTACCCTGAAAACATTGGACGTAACTTCGAGTAACCCATCTTTTTAGACTAATTATATTTTTTTACGTGTTTCAAAAAAATTTACAGAAACTATTCTTATTTAGTGAGATTTTTAGAACCATTGATGCTCTACAACTGACTTTCAAATTCAGCAACGACTTATTTACTCCTTGCGGTTGGAAAGTTTGTACCTGTTTATTATTAATGACCTACCTATATTTTATTATTTTATAAGTGATAAAAATATTTAATTGTGTGAGATGTACCTTCAGGCTTTAAGTATACGTATACCTATCCAGTATGGCAGTATCCATACGACCATACATTTTACTTTTTGTCATTTTTGATAATCAAAGTCAAAAAGAAAAAGTTGTGTTATATTTGTACGTATAGGTTGGCGTACCAATGTTGGGTAAATTACTTTAATTGTTACCTACTCGATTATAATTGTAAAGAAATTATGTTAATTTTCATTTTTCATGTTCCAAAAAATAAATAGTTTACATAGGTATTTCCTCGGGTATTTCCCTAATATCTTAAAAATGCTACACAAACTACACAACAATATTTATTAGTTTTAACTATTATAAATTATAATACATTATTTTTACAGTGTAAATTTGTAATAGCTAATATTATTATACATATAAAAATAATAAATCTGCAGTCCACGTGGCCTAAAAGAAATGTACCGTGTATTTCAAGAACAGCTAATTATATAACTTAATTAATTAACTTTCCAGTTTCCTCATACTTTACGGTGCAAGTAGACATGTTTTCAAAACTATTTAAAATTAAATTCTGACGAATTACAACTAAAACTTAAATGCTCATACCCAAACACAAATGTGTACCCGCATCATAAACATTTATAATCGATATAGGTACCTGGTACTTGTTACTCGTATAGTGTTATATATTTTTCCCAAAACTTTTTTTTTTATTCACAATACTATACTTTATTCCCCGTAAGTTAACACACATTTTTTTTTGGCACAAAAAAGAGTATGGTGAAAACGTTGTGAGAATATAGTTCTCTATAGTTCTACAGTTTCAACAGTTTCACTATAGTCACCAATTCACCATACTCTGCGTGCGCAAAAAAAAAGTGGATCAACTTACGGGTAATAGAGTATACAAGTCAAGTCAAAACCATAGGTATTATTATTATTATAGATAACTATAATCGTCGAAACTATGAAGACTATTCTATTCTAGTCTTCATGGTCGAAACGGTAACGAGTTCTATGGTAACGAGTAAGTTATATACATATATATTATGGGAATTACCTACTTATCAAAAGTAATTTCCATTACATTTACGTTAAATTACGTTACTTGGAAACAATGATAATGGAATTGCGTTTATGTTAAATTACATTACTTTGGAAACAATGATAATGGAATTACGTTTTTACACAATATTCATAATATCATTACTTTCGTTACGTAACTAGTTACAACCCAACACTGTCTATGCGATGCTAATACCCTAGTGTTATACTCATAGACATATTAAGTATTAACTAATTAACTATTAGTTAATATACCTATGGTTATACTCCTATAATACCTACTACCAACTTACCTGCAAAAATTATGAACCTAAACCTATATAATATTAGATAAGTCGTAAGTACCTACTTAAAATTGCAAACCTATTATTTTGTTTATTTTTTATAGCCTGTCACGGATTGCTTAGTATCGCCAAAAATACCTAAAGATGAAATTGAAAAAAAATTCCCTACCGCTACAGTTATCGAATTACCATCAGGAAAAGATTATATGCGCATCATTCCAAAAATAGAGGTTAATAAAAAATACGACAAATAAAGAATAATGCATTTCAACATTTTGAAATTACCGGTATAATAAATTGTTCTATTGGATTTATCTAACTATTCTTTGTTAAAATTTACTAATTATTAAATTACCTATTTGTTATTTGGTACCTGTTGTTATTATTTCTAAAAAGTTTTTCAATTTTAAAAGTATAACTTTTCGTATGTTTGGATTTTGCAAAAAATAAGAATTATAATAAACTGTTGTTTGTTACATAATAAATCACAGTTATTTTAATAATTGCTAATAATCAATCTTCTTTTATCATTTGTTTTTTTACATTTAACAATTAGGTAACAATATTATGTCAGGCTATCAGGCCTGCCCGCAATGAAAAATTACATTATAATTGTATTCGTACATTTGGTTACCTATTTAAAACGCCGCCTGATCAATATAATATATTGTGCAATAATATTATAATATTAATATTATTTAATATTTTAACACATTAATTGTATATTTTAATATTTTAAAATGATAAATATTTATTTATTATAAATAACTGTCTGGTTTCTATTGTAATATTTATAACTTAATAAGCATACAATGTGTACATTTCCCGATGGGCCGGTTCTTGTGAGGGCCGGCCGAGTTGCTATAATTATTATATTATAGTTACAAAAAAAAAATTATATTTTTATAAATTAAGCATAAAGAACCAAATTATTTTTAAAATTGTATGGTGTCTAAACATTCAGTGAAATTTTCGAATATCTACAGCCATTTGTTTTTTAATTACAACAAAATAAGAAATTCGTTACATCATAAGAAATCAAGTGAATATCAAATGTTGTAAAAATATGAATTTCAAACGCTCGTAAAATTTTAATTTGACTTTCTTGTAGACAATTTTTTTTGATAAATGTAGAAAAACTCATGAGGAATCTTGTTTTACATTTTCAAATCTTAGATTTAAAAAGATCATTTTTTATGAATTGCTAACTCAAAATAATTTGCAAATTTTCGTCATTTTTACTTATTTTGTCAATACTTGAACTTTAAATGCTTATAAAAAAAATTGTGACTATGTATTTTTAATTTTTTTCATCTGCCTTTGAAGCAATATACTAGGAGCCTTATATTACATTTTCAAGCTTTTTTAACCAACAAATAAAATTTTATTGATATTTATAGAAAAAAAAACTAAAAAACATGGAAACTGAAAGTGGCCGTAAACAGCTCAAAATATTTGGAAAATGTTATGGTGTATAGAAAATGCTAATATAAACATTTAGTCAACATTTCATGTAACTAGTCATTTTTTCTAGAGTTGCATCAAAAACCAAAATCGATTTTCTCAAAAACAGATTTTGCTTAAAAATTCCCGTTTTTCCTTAATTTTTCTTGTTTTTCACGGCGCTTTTGAAAACTACTGAGAAATTTTTACTTTTGACCCCCCCAAAGTTCCAACTAGATTCACTTTCCTATCAAAAAAGATACTGTTGAAGAAAATCTAAGTATTTTTACTGACCTAAAAGGTGACGACACAAAAAAAAAATTTAAATAAAAATTTAAAAAAAGGATTATAAGTTAAAAAAAAAAACAAATCATTGTAAAATCAATACATTAATTGCTCCGCTCAGAATCTAAAATGTAATAAGATTAAACTTCAAGTTTAAGTTAGGACAGTCTGAACAACCACCTTATCTGACTAACCCAAAACTGTTATAGCTTTAATTATAGGTAATTATATATTTTACTAACTTAGGGATGAAACTAAAAAAATTTGAAATTTGAGTAAAATTATGACAATTTTTTTTTTGGTTGGGGGGGTTACATTTGCGGTGCAGGGCCGGTTTGATTCATATTTCCTGGGCTGAAAAAATTCGGCCAATCCACCGCTGTGTATTGGGTTATGTATGTATACATAATAATATACAGTATGCGCTTTAAAATAACAAAATATGTGTAATGTATTAAAATGCAATTAATAAATGTTGTTCATCCAGATCATTAAATGTTTTTTTTAATTGAACATAATTTGTTATTCTTCCAGCATTTCACACCAGTAGTATGTAACACTGAGCATGGCATTAAATTATTGACTCTATTAAACTTAAAACCATATTTATTTCACAGGCTTCTAATGTTATTTCTTTAAATCAATAATATTTTATCAATTTAAAACTTTTATTATGTATTTGAAATTAGATTACTTACCTATTAATAAATGTAATCAAAATATCAATAATACCATAATTACCATATGGATTTCTTAAAAAAATTTCAAAACAGTTCAATTTTTAAGGAATGTGTAATATTTAAAAAATGAAAATTATAAATAAATGATTTAATTTTAATAAAAATATTACAAATCATTTTTTACAAGACTTCAAAATAATTCAAGTAACACAAATCCAGTATATAATATATACCAATATAAATAGCAAAAGAAATTGTAGTTTAAAAAAGTTTATTTGTCTTTCTTCAATGTACTAGGTATTGAATACACACAAGGTTTAGGAAACCATCCTCGTACCCGAGTACCGTTAGAAACACTTTTATGACCATACATCCAATATCTGATACAAAAATGTTAACTGTTAATTGAAGTTAAAATGTTTTAACAAAAGATCTTACTTTCGAAATCTAGTGACTTGAATAATTTCACCGACATTTAATGGCATTCGTGTTTCGTCAGTCCATGGTATTTGACAACAAACACATACACCAAACATTAATGGAAACCATCGGCCGTTGTATTCTTTAATTACTACCATAGGTTGTTTCCATGATTCTTTTATTGATTTTTGTTCTAATTGCTCAACCTTTAAAAAATATATAATTTAATAAAATGTTGATTGGTACCTAGGCTACTCTATATTTAAGAAACAGTAATGCTTAGTATGTTACCTACAAATTATAATAATAGCCAATAAGTAATTGTTATAAGTAACCAGTAGTATTAATTTAATAAAAACTTAGAAAGCCTCATTGCTTATTTTATATTTATAACCCTACATTAACGAATTTAAACTATATGGTAACATTACAACACAAAATGATTATGACGAAAATATCAATGTCTTGAATGCCATGAAACATTGCTTTTCAAAGTTTTAAATTAAAATATATTAAGACTTAAGTGCTCAAAAATTTGAATGCAGTTTTCTCTGGCTAAATAACAAATTACTTATTTATTTTGCTTAATTATACGAAAAGTGTAATTTAATTTTTTTGCTTACTGTTAAATCATATTCACCACATCCATCACGTACTGCCCAGTGAATGCCATCGTCTTTGGAAAAAAACTAATAATAATAAAATTAAAATAAAGGTGTTATTGGGACTTTTTAATATGCATTCAAACCAAATAGAAACAGATAAAATTAAGATTTTATGTTTTAAGTGATAGATACCCAAAATTAGTTAATTACAGTTAGAACAATTACATTTTTACAAAATATGTACTTACTGCTTTAATATTATTTAATTTCCCTAAGTTATATGGATATATAAATGGTGGCAAATTCCGATCTTGTTCACGCCTTGATATTGCTTTTCCTACAATCCAGTCTTCAATATTTGTACAATTTTTTAGCACGTATTTCATCTAACAAAAAAATACATTATTAACACATTATTATATTATGTAGTTTTAATATTTCATTAATATCTTACATATTGTATTGATGTATACAAAATATTAAACATATATAAGTTTTATAACAAGTTATATTAGGTAAATAGGTGTTTATTTAAATAATTATTTAATATGCACTCACTTGTATAAATAACAGTAAACTGAGTGTAAGGATTAAACATATAGCTAATCCAAATGCTGTTAGCCATAAAAGAGTTAACTTTAATGGAAAATATACCAATACCCGATGTCCATACTGGCTGTTTAAGTATGTAATACAAAATAAAATACATAAGATCAAAACTAATTTAATCTATTATTAATTACAAAAACTTACTTACGCGAGTACAAGCAGAAGGGTCCTGAGTAATAATGTGGATGATTGAATAGATGCTACAATGGATACAAAAATAAATATCACAAAAGATGGATGATTTGCATGGCCTACACAAGTGTTCAACCACGGACAATGATGATCCATTTTTAACACGCAACGGTTACCTAAATTAGATTTTAAAACATATAAAATAGATAATGAGTTTAAAACATTTCAGATTATTACATTTATGACAATGATGAACACGGGGTGCTTTGTACCCATCACATATTGTACAAAACTGCAAATACTGTTGGTCTTCTTCAAATTCCTGAGAAACAAAAATTAAGTTTAGTTTATTGTGTAATAGAAAAATTCTAATTTTATAGGTAGTACCGGTTTCCATTTGAGTGGAAGAAATCCTGGACCAACAATAACAGATTTCAAATAACATGAAAAGCTGATGACAAATAACGTCAGCAAGAGTACGTTATTGAGAAATCCTCCCAACGAACCAAAACATGGCCACCACATTTCCGTAAAATATAACGTTGTCAGTGTTACAAATTTGTAAATTACTGAAATACACCCAAAATCACATAACAACACCTATAGGTACTTAAAAAATATTTAAAATAAAAACTTACTAATTGACAAAATTGGTCCCCAATGGAGAAATCTTGTCAAAGATGATTGACGTACGGGACGCATTTTGAGCAAGTCGATAACTTTCCATTAATTTTATATAATATTCATGACGGTAAAGTACAAATAAATAATTAAAGAAACCTTTGAAGTTAAAAGTTTTCACGAATGTACCTAAAGTCGTATTTAAATATAAAAAATTATAAGTATTAAGTAGTAAGTACAATTAATAATACATTATCCGTAATCTATTATCATTTATCAACATACAATGATAAATGATAATATAATTATGTTTGTGAAGATAGTTCCGGCTTCATGAAATTTCGGGACAAGTACCCCATCGCCCTGATGCTCGTTAGCTCCCGTACCGCCATAGAACAATATGGCACAGGGCGCAGAATTCAATTATTGATTTCGTGGTTTTAACTTTAGATATATTATATTATAAAAGTTTTCAATTATGTCGTTGTTTATAATATCTATGCTCCTAGCTCCATAAACTCATAAAGATTGTTGATCGTAATTACGAATGTCGAATCGTAAGCTTCTATAAAATTTGGATCACTACCTTTTGTTCGACATAAGTATCCACCTATCCCAGCTTTGTTTATTGATATACTTAAAATTCTCTTTCGCTATGTTTAATAGTTCTGTTTGGTATATTATGTACAGTATTTATATTAAACATCAATTTAAAAAGCTTGAAAAACGTTATACAAGATCCAATATGAGTTGTTCTTATAAGTAATAGCAATGTTTTAACAATATATTAGAATTAATGCCACAATTTTCGGATTTTATAAGCGTTTTAATTTTGAAATTAATGTCGATGAAATTATCTACCTATTTATTTAAACATAAATTTACGATTTTAGTTAATTTGTTGTAATTTTAAAAAATATTTTTTGTAGACTTGAAATTATTAGTCACCTTGTAGTTCGTTGATTATTATTTACTTACTATTGGTAGGTGAACAATGAAACTTTCAAAAAATTTCCATTCATTTTAAGCAATTAGTACAGTTCTACGGTACGTCAGTACTTACTTACATAATATTATGTAGCTACAGTGGCGGATACGAGTGTGGTGGCGAATGCACCTTCAGCCTACCCTTTGGCTGTCTTTTTAACATTATTATTTTATTATAATATTTGGCTAAATAAAAATACAATTTAATTTTTGAAAATTCCACCTCCCCCCTTGGGAGCCTTCTGGAGCCGTTACTGGGTAGGTACTTAGTATAGTAAAATCCTTTAATCATAAAGATATTTTTACAGATATCAATCTTAGTGCCTAAATAGACTGGACAAGTAAAATAATTGTTTAATTTTTGGTTAATTTTGAGAAACAAAACCTTTAATGTATGATTTGGTAAAAAATGGCACACAGTATAGGTATGTAAAAGGAATGTTAGTAGCAGTGGAAATAAAATATTTTACATTTTTAAAATTTTTAAAATTAATACTTTTACTAAGAAAAACGTAAATTTATGGAATTTCACAACATGTCAAATAAAATTGATTCTAAAAAGAATATTATTTTTTAAATAACATAATTTGTTTTAAAATTATAAAAGCAATGAAGTGTGTATATAACATTATGTACTAGTAGCATTATAAACAATGAAGGCAAATTATATTTAGTAGATTAGTATATAATATATAAATTTGTATAAAAAATAAATAGTTGAAAAATCTAAATATAGGGATTTGATAACATAAAAATAAATCTAATGATTTTAATACACAAAAATAATTGAATGACAAATAAGAACCGGTTAATTTTATATCAATCAGTTACACTTAATTTATGAGATATATTTTCTCTTGTCAATGATCAATGCTGAACAAATTACCCGAACTCATATCGTGTGGAATTATTCCCAAGTCAAATTCTTGAGTTTCATCCTAAATTGTAAAAAAAAAAAATATTGTGAATGTTTAGTTAAAAGGTGAAATAATATGTTTAGAAAATGTTAAACAAACCTCTCCTTGAAAATATTTCTCAACTATATTGAATGACATCTCATAAATCTTTTGAGAAGAATGATTCTGCAATGCTTCCAGGTGATCTAACCCACTTGCTTCCTCAATTAACATACAAAGCTTGCCTCGGGTGCATTCAGATTTCTTAAATGCACAAAACACTGCTGTTAGAATATGTGACAAAATGTAACATAGAATCTGTATCTTACTTCCAATAATTGATTAAGACCTTCCAGTATAATTTCTACCAATCTATCATCTGAAGATATTAATAAGCCACAATAAGGTTCCAATATTCCAATATCAATTAGATGAGATTTCTGAGCATCTGAACCACCACTAAATAGATTGTTTATGGCCCAAGCAGCTTCTTTTTGTACTTTGACATCTCCCTATTATAATATTATAATAATTATATATTTAACATTTGTTCAAATTAAGAGTTAAGCAAGTGAATGAATATGTCGAGTTCATCCTGAAGAATTTTACAGTCAAGAAGGATTCTACACACTCAGAAAAGGATATACTGCAAGTTATGATTGACTTGCCGGATTAGAATCCAGATATTATGATTTTTTTTTATTTAATAAAAATGTTTTAGGGCTGGGCAGTGGCATGATTTCTGAAAGGGGGAATCAAAAAAATTAAACCACATAGCTAAATGGGAGGGGAAAATTGGAAAATCCCCCACCCTCTCAAAACATTATACTTAGGTAGTAAAATATTTAACAATAAGGAACCATGAATATAATTTAAATTGATTCAAAATTCATATCAAACACTCCAAAGCCAATGGGTAGATCAGACCCCTCCCCCCCCCCCCATCACCCCTTATACATGCCGCTAGGGCTGGGTACAGATTTTTCTAACCGATTTTATTGTGATGGCAACTATTAAACATATTAATGATTCATACATTTTCCTTGTAGAAGAAAAAATATCGAGTAGCACACGCAATTTTTTCAAAACCTATTTAATCAAAATTCATAACTTTGTACTTACACGTTGTAGAGCTCGAATCAAAACTGGCAATAGATTATGATCAATGGCTGCTTGAATTTGTTCTACACTACCAGCCATCACATTTGATAACAACCAAGCAGCATCTTTCACAACAGGAATACGCCTGTGATTTAATAGACTATGAAGGTATTTAAGTATACCATGATCCAATGCATGCTTTGTCTACATAAATATCATAGAGGATTAAATAATGAAAATAAATAATGACATTTAATATAACAAAAATAACTTACTTGTACATCATTACCAGACACAATATTGCCAACTACTCGTAGCGCAGGTATAAGTATGGTAGTGTCATCAACTTCTAAATATTTTAAAATGGCCCTCAATGTACCTGCTTCAATAATTACTTGAATTTTTTCATTACTCCCATCAGTCAAGTATGATAAAGCC
Organism: Metopolophium dirhodum; assembly: GCF_019925205.1. Lineage (NCBI taxonomy): Eukaryota > Metazoa > Arthropoda > Insecta > Hemiptera > Aphididae > Metopolophium > Metopolophium dirhodum. Next base: position 13,519,396 of record NC_083568.1, read on the forward strand.
CAGCAAGCATTAGCTAACACACACAAATAGATATTAATATAATAATATTTGATAAATACTATTTAGTAGTATTTCAGTATTTACTTACAAACAACCTGAGAATCACTATGACTCAACATTCCAACCAACAACGGAATAGATGGAAGTAAATAATTAAAATTTGGAGGAGGAGTTTTGCTGCGACAAAGATTTGATAGCGTCCATACTATGTTCTGTTGTGCAGTTACTTGTTCTGTTTTTTCTAATAAGCTGTTTAAAATTGGTACAATACCATTTGATAATACAATATCCCTAAGTTGGGGTCCATCACCCGCAATATTTCCTAATGCCCAAACAGCTTGTTCCATCACACGTATATCTGGTGATTTGAGCAAATTTATAAGTAAAGGAACTGCACCCTCATTAACTATACAAATGGTGTTCGCCGATGAACCTGATGCTACGTTTGTCAATATCCAAGCACATTCATATTGGAAATCAGTGCTGTAAAAAATTCATATTGTTAAAAACATTTAAGATTTATAAATAGCCAACAATCATCATACTCATTGTTATATTTTGGAGTTAAGAAATCCATCAACATTGGTAAAATACCAGCTTTAATGAAGTCATCAATGGGAGCACATTTCCTCGAACTTAACATCTTACGAGCATATTTTAAGCAATTTAATTTCTTTACTGCTGATGTTTGACTTTTTAAACCTTGATACATTATTTTAAAATAAATTAAAATTATTAGCAATAAAAATATTCAGTAAATAAGATATTGAAAAAAAGAAATTTTAATTCACCTTCTTTGATATCATCAATTGTCAATTCAACTTCAGGTTTTATTTCCAATTCATCATCATGGGCATCTAAAACTATATTTCTATGTTTTTTCAATTGTTCGTCACGTAAGGTTTTTCGCAACTCAATAGTTACATCATTACGTTTGCGACGTAAATCCTAGTAAACCACATAAATTATAGTTAATGAAATTACAGTACCTCTTTAATTAGTTTAATTTATAAAAACAAACAAATATTTTGTAATCATTAGTTAGAACTGAATGAAGCATAAAAAAATATTTTAATAAAGATTGCTAATACTAAGATTTGAAATACTGATCAAAGTATAAACAAATCCTAGATGCATTGATTATATTTAAAAATGCACATAAAAAAAAAATTGTGAATATTTATTTTTAGTTTGATGGTCCAAATTAGTTAAGCTATACTTACCTAAATAGTAAATAGTCAATAATAATCAATAACAATATTAAAATGTAATGAGTAATGAGTAATAATAATATATAAGATTTTTACCTCATAATACTTATTTCTATCCTGGTATATATCAAAACTACGGCTATTAAGAAGTGTTTTTTTCACAGGCATTTTTAATTTTGATGATTCCAGGTGTAGTGCCTACAAAAAAATACATTCATTAAATATATATAATAAATAAACAAATCAATATATGAATATACTGTATTGTTTTAAATAAAAAATATAATAATAAAATTAATTGATTAATAAGTCTAAAAATTATTAATTGAAATCTATTAAGTAATAACATAATAATACTTAATACATATACATTATATTAAACTACAAAAATAAATAAATAAAAATCACCTCAAGACTAAAGTGTTGTTCAATTCTAAATGGCTAATTAAATGCAACTCAGTGAGTTTGGAATATGTTTTTTCTTCAGAGAAATTTTTGTAATTACTTATTTGTGTTAAAATAATTGTAATTATTCTGCAGGCTTTTGTGTATTTTACAGGAAACCTTTCCAAGCTTTGCAAGTTTCAATTTCTAGTCACATTTTAGTATGTCCTACTTAAGATTATGTGTTATGTTGATAGCAGTTCATAAAAATGTTTAAATCTCCCATCATTCCATTTCTTTATTTGGTATTGGTATAGACAAATCATTCAAAACTAATCAATCCCCCCAAATTTCCAATAGTCTTAACCAATAGTCAGTGGCGGATCCAGGGCTTAATAATATTGCTTCAGAAATTCGGAATATGAAATTAAAAATGTATAATGTCTTTTAAAAAAAGTTTAATCCTTTTGAAATAGTGAGGGTAGACACTTAAATAGTTAAATAGATCACCCTAAATATATGTAATATATAAACCAAACAGATATCCATGAAAAATTAATTAATATCTATTTAATATCATGAATCATAATAAATATACCTAGGTATCTATAATAATATAATAAGCTAATTTTGTGAAATAGTACATTTTAAAATATATTAACTTTTTCTGATACCTATCTAAAATCAAAAATTTAATTCACAAGAAATAAATCTAAAACCTGGAAATATTATTACTTTATTTTTGAGTTTCTACAATACCTATTCAAATATTGTGAATGAGAATACCATTCCCGTGCCTATAAAAAAATAAATAGTTGCGTAGGGAATACCTACTAAAACATCTTCATAGATCTATTATTCTATTAACAAATAACAACAGTCAACATGATATTTTTTTATTTTTTATTGTTTTACAAAACCATTTAATATAATATCTGTAACTAACAGAAAATACGTTCCCGCACACTAATTAATACCAAAATTGTACATCGATCCCGAATTTACATTTATTATTTATTAACAGCACAAAGTGAAAAAATGATTTGATTTTTACACATAAAATGTAGTGAGAAATTGAAGCAAATACTTACTCGATAATTAGATTCCTGGTATTCTGATGGTAATGTATAGCAATAAGTTTAAATATGAAATAAAACTACATAAACAAAATACAAAATATTTGAAATGACCTAAAACGACAAATAAACTTATCTTTTATAAATAATAATGAATTTTAATAATTTAAAATAGTCTCTATTTTTCAATGAAGAACAGACAAGAGATCGAGTCCTGTTGGTAGTTGGTCTAATGATGAATTTATAAGATCACTGCAGAGAACTGACAAGTCACTATATAGCAGTCACCACTGCCACTATCGGACTATATTATATAATAATATGATTATTAATTTACTAACGACCGAAATTTCCCGATAATTTTAGTTATTGAAGATGAAAAAAAAAACATGCCATAGACAGTACATGCCAGGTCGGTACATATTTCTCTGAGCCGGTGACGCCGGACAAACCGATCTATTTATTGACAAATTATTAATAATATAATGTTTTCACAATAATATTGTTGTTTAAATGTTTAATCGTAGCCCGAAGGTTGCACCTTGCATGTATTCTATTATATAGTATGTACTACAACACTGTTCAATGCTTATTCTTCTGACTTCTCTACATCGTGATTGCAATGGTCTTGACTTTTTTGTACAAAAATGTTTTGGGGTAAAATTATTAGAATTTTCTTCAGGTACATGGAATAATTTTCAAGATTTGTTCTATAAATGTTGATAAAAATGATTCGATTGATCAAAAAGCTTGAAAATTTGAGCGTTAAACTGTAACAACGACAATAATTTTCAATGATCGTCTAAAGTTTAAATTTTGACAAAATTGGATATTTATGAGTGTTAGACAATTTTCATAAAACGGTTTAGTTGTTTTTCTTGTAAGTCAAAAAGTATTACTCGTAGGGACTCGTAGAAACGTATGTTTTTTATTATGTGTAATATTGCCTATTCATACCTTGAACTTTGAAGTTCGAACATATTCACACCGTTCTATAGGTTTTATAACTACACTTCTACGGCAAGTCGATTCTTGGTACCGATGGTCGTTACGTAATATTTATGAGGGGTCGTGGCTAATGAAATTGACAACTTCAATTCGCACATAAATATATGATTACATCCTGAAAAATTAAAATTTTTAGGTTAACTTCCAAATGATGTTTGAGCAAATATTTTTGAAAGTAGGTACCATAAAATTAATAATCCAAAACTATACATTTTAAAAAAAAAATTACAAAAAACTAAACTAGAAATGTTCCGGAGATAACGGTGACTGTCCGCCAACACCGGCGACCCTTTATGCTATCGCGAGTCCCAGGGAATATACGTAAATAGTAAATAAATACGTTTGTTTAATATTTGGCCAGTTTAGAAAACAATAAATACGCTATACGGCGTGTACAATATTCATTAAAATATGCTGGTGGTCTCGTGAACACGTAAAAAAGTTCATTCCATTAAGCTTAAAATAGAACATATTTTTCCACTGAAGACTATTTGATTAAATTAAATTAATTGTTTTTACTGTCAGCGTGCCGGTTAAAATATGGTATAATACTCGAGGGGTCGTTACAACCCCTGAACCCCCCCACAAAATAGAAATTACTGGCAAACGTACTTGGGTAAAAAAAATTTTGAAAAGTATTTGGAACAAATACTATGAAAAATAGTATTCACTATTCAGAATATGTATTTGAATATTTCATAAAAATAGTATTCCGAATAAAGTATTTCAAATATTTAAAAAATACTTTTTAGTTTTTGTTTTAAATATTAAACCAATAATACTTTATTTTTTTTTTATTTTTTAACAAGCGCCAACATTTATAATTTTTAAATATGATTAATATTGTAAAAGTTTCCAGAAAAACAAGAAAAAAAATATTGTTGTAAATAAAAAGCATTTTTTTTTATAGGAATAAAATACTTTAAAAAAATATTCTAAATAGTTATTCAGAATACATTTGGGAAAATTATTTTTAAAGTATTCAGAATTTACACAAGACTGCTGACTACTACCTATAGAATATTGACTCAAAAGTTAAAAGTTAATACCGATATGAATATGATATTATGTAATAGCATGTGTCGATGGCCGACTATCATTCATTATTAAAAATATAATGTAATATATTATTATAATTATTTCGGCACGTAGGACGTGTGTATTCTTAAGTAACGTACAGTCAGGGTTGGGCAAGTTACTCAATTTATTGTTACTGGTTACAAGTTACTCTAAAACTATGTAACTAGTTACAAGTTACTAGATACTTTTTTGTTGTGTAACTAGATGCAAGTTACAGTTATTATTATAACTAAGTTATATTTAAAGTTAAAAGTAACATTGCTAAATATATAAAGAATTACTGACCAGCTCGGACTACGTAAAATAATTTTATTATGTTTATAATTATTTATAATTATTTAGAAGTAGTGCCCAAGTCCCTAACTATAATAAAATATTAACGGTTCTATGAAATAGATAGGTCTCGTATTTCAATAATAGGTGTGATATAAAGAGAGAATTAACCCAAGGACATGCCTTGTTGGATTTAATGAATACATGATTTTCATCTTGGACAAAACTTGTGAATTTAACATTTAAGCTGACTAATACCTTAGTTGGCTGAATATTTTTTAAGATATTTCATAACATTTAATATTATATCTAAATGTTAAAAAAACTTTTTTTTTTCTTAAATATATTAACATGTTTAACTCAATCTAGGAAATTCAATGTATCCACATTTATATGTAGTTAATATTATTATTGTTGTAAGCTTATGTCCTCAGTTGTTGATGCTGTACTTATAAAAAAAATTTAAAATATTACATGACTCCATCAACAGACAAAAACAAACATTAAAAACAAGAACTGTCTGAATAAAAAACTATACTTATTATATCATTTTTAACAAAAAAAATAACAATTTTAAAATGTTTATAAATTACTTCAAAATTGAAATAGATATCAAAAAATACAAGGTGTCTCAAGATCAGTGGTGTGTTGTGGGTTTTGAAACTTTAATAGGGGGTATTAACCAATAATTTAACACCTAATTATAATGTTACATATCATACAATAATGCATTACTTATCATGCAACTAAAATGATCATTCGACTCTGTACTTTAAAAATAATAAACGAGCACAAATATGGGTATATTTTTTGTTAATAATGTAAACAATAGACAAAATGAAAATTTAAAGAATAAACACCAGAGATACTAAATACATACTAAATATTAATAATTATTCAGTTGGCACTCAGCAGTTTTACAGAAAAATTAGATTTTTGCAGTAAAATAAAACAACAGAAATAACTAGTACCAGTTACGTTATGTTTTTAACACACTTGACTATTTTATATATTGAATTAAATTTGTTAAATTAGAAAGTTATTATGAAACCAACTAATTAAGTTAAAATGTTCCTTTCCAATTAGTTAGAGCCTAGCTTAGCCTTACATTTGCTATGTTACACGCTTTTAAAATGGATACAACAAGTTCAAGTAAGACTACTTATTAGCGCATATTAACCAGGTTTATTTCAGAATTTAATATGAGAACTGTAGCATATATTATCATATGTTAAAAATTGTACCTATGTCTTATATCACTATACCACATATAACTAGTAAACATTTTTATAAGATTGAAATTTGTATTAAAACTAGTTCTTATATATTTTCAATCATGTTAGTGTAGTAGAATCTGCTGTAAGTAGTATAACAGTTATTAATTATAATTGTATTGTCATAATAATATATTTATGAAATATAATATTTATTAAATATTTTTCATTTCTGCAAATAAATTAAATACAATCCGTTAATATGTATACTTTTATAGTTTTTTTCAATATTATTATAAGTGAATTAAATTTTTTTATAAAATTTAGGCTTTAACTAAGTATTTTTTAAGAGTATTTTTCTTTTTTTTTGATATAATTAACAATTATTAATGATTGAACTGTGTAAATAAAACACAACACTTGAGTGAAATGTATTTATTTCAAAATTATTTGAACACATTTATGTTATATAAAATATTTAAATTGAAATGATCCTTTAGGACCTTTTAAAAACCTTAAAAGAGAAGTATTATGTTTACAATTGATGTCACTTATAATATTAACGTCTTTGGTTCCATGATCCTGCTGCTGGAGGACCGCCGCGTCCCATGGGTGGTCCTCCCCGACCCATCGGAGGACCGCCACGTCCCCTACCTCGTCCAACTAAAATATAATAATAATTAATATTAACTATACAAGTTATATTATTAATTCCTCAACAAAAATAAAATAATCAATAGATACCCGATGACCGTATCATTCCACTCTTCCCACGTCCTGCTGCTCCACCCATAGTCATTTTACTTTTAAACATAGGAGCATTCCGCAGCATATCAGGTAGTATAATGAAACGCACTTTTGATCCTCTCACATACACATTCTCCATCTGGGCAACACGTCCATCTCTGTACGTAACTGTCACATGCGATACCTGTTCAACATTACATTTTTATTATTCATCACAAGTGCAAAATTAAATGTTTAAAAGATCAATATTCCAATTATTTTTTTTAATATAATACCTGACAATTCATGTTGTCTTCAGCTTCAATAAGCTTACCACGATAAACTTCGCCATCAATCGTTTCGCATGTGACGATATGCCCCTCGGCTTCGTGCAACACTTTGATTGGAACACCGATAGACATTACGAAGTGGATTTTACAACAATTAATAATTAATATATATAATATAATAATTAATACTATGGAAATAGCGTATAGCGTTGTCTGCTAAGTGTTAACTGTTTCACTGTTTCAGCGTCCGTCGCGTATCTATCTATTTTCGCGTCCTATCCTGTGATTGGTAAAAATATTGATAAACCACGGACTAAAAAATTATAATGCACTGGCATGACATCGAGTAAGATCACGGCGGCCGGCAAATCTTCCGAAACATATTAAATTGTGATAGTGGAATTAACCTCAAAACAATTTCTTATCAAAATATTATACAGTTTAGCCATATCCACGATAAGAGATATACTTATATACGGTCACACAATATCTCTTGTAACCCGCGAATATTTAAAACACTAAAAAATTGTCAAAAAATAAAACGTGTCAGTGTGTCACACGAAGTACCCAACAACGTCTTATTTCTCGTTCGCTTGCTGTATAAATGTATAATCAGTTGTTGTCCCGGGTTTGGACGTTTAAGCTTAATGATAATTAGTATATACTCACTACTACTTACCTACTATAGTCTAAATCTAAAATCTTTACAAGAATTCTATGTACTATTTAGTATTTTAGTCGTTATATAATATATCCTATATAGGTGTATATTTTATACAAACGAGTGATAACTGACGATTACCTATAACTTAATTAGAATAAATAATTTATACTTTTTAATAGTATAACAATTAAAAAGTTTTGAATGTGTAAGGTTAGGTTAGCACCAACCACATATATAGAAGATATTAGATAGGGTGTTTTTCATTTCAAGAATGAACGTTACAACCACATATTGTACACGAATACACAAGAAATACTTACAAAATTATATATCACTTACAGATAGTAAAAAAATTAATTATTTTTCGGATTTCGGGTTACCCAGAATGTTTTATTCCGGTGTTTTGAAAACAGAATCAATCGGGTTATATGGGTTTCGGGTGTTTGATTTTTTAAGGGGTTTAAGGGGTGTTAGGGGTTCCTGATAATTTGGGTGCAAGGTCTTGATTATGATCATGATATAAATATATGATAGCTTTATGATATCTGAGGTTGGTGTAATTCAATTTAGTTTTATCTTGTACAACAAAACTATTTACACAATATTGTTGACTGACATAATTGATCAAATATTATTCAAATCTTATACAAATATAAAATAGATATAAACAATTTATAAAATCACATAAAATAAAAATTCGATTGATAAACTCTTGGATATATTTATATTTTCTAAATGTAGTTTTTATTTACCGATTAATCATTACAGTTAACATAATATTGTAAAAATGGAATATTCTATTTTATATTAATCAATAACAAAACTAAAAACATAATTATAAATATAATAAAAAAAATAAGATACATTATTGCTTACAATTAAACTTAACTTAATAACATTACCAAATGAAATTGACATAGTAGCATAATTAATTGACATAATACAATACAATAATTGACATAGTTTAGTTAGTGGACGTTTGTATGTATATATAGATTCAGGTTACAATCATTTAGCTATAAAAAAAATAGAAATATTTCTCTTAAACAATAACAAAATCAGATTCTATAGGAAGACATTAATTATAATTAACAGTATCATATAACATTATTCATCTCATTAGTTATTGCTTCTTAACTAAAGTTTTCAATATATTTAATTAATGAGGTTTATGTAAATACTATGTTTTTAATAAATGCTTGTATTAAAAAAATACCCATAATAGTATTAATAACAACAATGTATAAACTACACACACATCAATTATGACTTGGTAGATAACTGAGTTCACTTTAAACGCTAAATAGTTAAGTATAAATATTAACAAATTGACGTACTAGAATACAATCATTATAACAAAGCGATAGATATCAGTGTCTATTTTCATATTCTATCATCTATGATAACAATTTTAGTTAACCATTAATATCAATATAATCGATATATTAACTTTGAAACAACTAATTATGCTATGATTGTAGACATCGAACTTTTTATGGCGTCTCTAGCGTAAGGTATATAAGACAAAGAGTACCATGTCAATGCAAGAAATTGAAAAATAATGCAAAGAAAAGTTAATGGTGCGTTTTTCATCTGAAATTATTAAAATACAAGATTACTATAACTATTATTTCAATTAAAAATTCTGATTTTTAACTTACGCCAACTGCAGCGACTAATGTAAGGACAATCATTGCAAGAGCAATAATGGTAGCAACAACTCTAGAGGAGGAAAACATTTTTTTTATTTGTTTTACCGGACCCATCAAAAAACAAGTACTGAAAATTAATTAAATACATTTGTATAAAATTATAATATTTTCATTTTATTTTATTGTTTTGTACCTAAGAAGCGATGTAATATTTCCGAGTGTATAAAAAATACCAAATACGGCCATTCTTCTATGTAGAGGTAATACTAACGCTGTGGCACCCAATAATGAAAAAAAAATTCCAATTACAAAGCATGCAATAAATCCTTTTATACGAGTAGACCATTCTAATGATGACATTTGATTAACATTCTGCAAGCACATATAATATTACCATTAAAGTTAGTTATCTAAACATTTGTCATATATTAGGGTTAAAGGTTGTTAAATAAAAATAATGGTAAATAAATATACTATAAATTAATAATTATTTAAAAAGCTATACATTTTCAATTATTAAAAAATATTTTCATTACTAATAATAACAACAATTATTAAATTGAAAGTATGGATAGGAATGCAATCTAATAGTATCTGAATTACATATGAATTCAAATTAACAAATGATTGTATTTAATTAAATAATTATATTATTCTGAATAAATAGTGATTAATAGATAACAATAAGTAACATTAATTTATAGTTTCAATAATGGAATTTTAAGATTCTAGATACTTCCATCCCTAATTGAGTTGGAATACAACTATCCACATATTTCTTAAAATAAATAATAAATAATATATGAAATACTAGTGTTAGATGTAAACTAATATACAAGGTTAAGTTTGTAATGTAAGACACTCATTATTTTGAAAACTATCAACACTATATAGGAGTAATACATCTGAGGAATGTTGGTTCAGAACACCACTCCTCTAAACTTAAAATACTTATAAACTTATATACTTATATAACTAACTAATTAACTACTCATTCAAAATATGTTTAATCATCCAATTACTTTAAATAATATTCTTATTTAAAATTAAAAATTAAAAATATAGTATTCAAAAAAGTAAATAATTAAAAAATGATAATGATTATGATATAACTTAAGTTTAGGTGATAAAAGCATTAAAAAAACAATCATCCTGTATTCAAATTTGAATTGTAGATAAGATAGAATTTAACATATAACTTTTAACTAGTTTTAGAAAAATTTATTATACAGAATGTTTCAAACTTAAGCTTAATAATAACTATGCATGTGTGAAGTGACTATACTAGCTCCCTGTATCAAAATTATACGGTTATATTATGGACAATAATTATAGCTAATATAGTTCTGTAACTTGATTTTATAAATGTTGCCGACCTGAAATTTGACCTATAAGTCAATTTTTTAAAACTTGCTTCAATACCCATTAAACATAGAGATAACTGGTTTATAAACTAATGTTCTTGTCCAACATTCCTCTTCCAAGCAAAATATTGCAAATACTATAATCGCTATCAAAAGTAAATTGTAAATTGTGAAGATATTGTTGAACATATTAACCATGGTAATATTAGTTCGACTGTAATCAATTAACACAACATAATAATATTGATAATCTCAATAAGCTTAATATTTACTTACAGGCAAAATTCCAGTGGAACTATCATTGTCTCGGTCTTGGCCACTCAATGCTTTCCGTAACATGTCCATATTGAAATGTTGTCTATAAAACAAAAGAATTTTTATGATAGTCTCATAAATAGGGCAGAAACTCGTTAATAGTTTTTCGAAATATAGGCACAAATCTTGTATCAAAATACATTTAAGAAATACTGTGCCTTGTAAAATGGTTTATAGGACAAGATTAAATTAAGTATAAACTTAACCTACACAACCGTAGGTAGATAAAAATAATAATAATATTTAACCTGTAGTAGTAGTAGTCGCAGTAGTAGTTTTTTAACGTATAATATACAATCAAGAGTGTTGACGACGTTACCGTGTACGGTTTTTATTTGATTTTGGAGTTGTTATAATTATAATATAAAATTTTTATGGCAAGAAAAAACAAGTGTTTTTCGTTGTGGAAAATATTGATAAACGCTGATAAGAGATAAGACCGTGCGCCACACACTCCGCGCGCGCAACTTGTGTCGGAAAACATCGACGGGGCGACGCGATTTCGATCACGGCGTATGTGGCGGCACCAGTCTGTAGTGCGGCACACTCCCTCTTTTGCGTAATCGTCACCCCACCGCCGCGCCTCACCGAACGTCATCGTCGTCTGCAGTCGATCTGTCTGCGCCGATTTGTATTTACTATTCATTAATTATTTGGTACCTTATCCCTAGTTACTGAGTAGTTAGTGCCATAGTGGTTTAGTACGGTAGTAGCCGTCGAATCGAGTCGTCTGCCGGTCCGGACTTGTCGGTCGTGTGTGTCGTCTCCCAACACTCGCTCGTCGGGATAAATAGACGAAAATAGACGTGCGCGATCGATTATTATAATATGCAGTGTGGCGGACGATCCGAAATGTGTCGGATACATCGAAATTAACTTGCGTTCAGACCTTGAACGGTTGTGCGTATTGTTATATTGTTATCATCGCACAAATAATTCGATTAAACCCGTCGCAAATAATAATAACTACATATTTACTCGGTCGTGCCATACATAATATAATAGGTACTTATTTTAATATTTCGTAGTATAAAAAAAAATATAAATTATACTAGAGTATTGATGCAGAATTCTGTGACCATGTGCAATCTATGCTGTACTTGGTTGGTCTTAATCATTTGATTTCAGTACCTACACTATTTATAAAATTCACCAAACTTGTTTTTATAATTATTGCGAATCGCTTCCTATTATTGTTGTTGATATACCTTACTCAATTAATGTTTTTTTTTTTTTAAATTATTTTTGTTTATTGTAGTTTGAGCGATTCTTTGGATATTTATGGGATGTAATTCGAGCAAAAGTACGTCTAAAGCTGTACACAAAAAAAAATTACTACCCATCATGAGCTTCCTGCCATCCAGCAATGTAAGAGTAATAATACTATTTTTCGTTTTCACGTCTCTTGAGGCGTTCGTAAAAGAGACGAATAATAAGTCTGTTTAAGTTACAAATTTACAATGTGGTTGAAAGTTTTAATATTCGTTCCATAATTTTTATACGAAAACATAATATATGTGTGTGTAATACAATATAATGTAGGTATACTATACGGTACCTTACTACATTATATTTTATAATAACTGCCAACTTGTGTTACTCTATTAATGTAAATTATATATGATTTTGGTGTTATAAACAATTTATATTTTCCAAAGTTATACAAAATATCAAATTATTTCATTGGGTACATAACATATAACATTTATGTATACATTTTTTCCGTTTTTATTAAATCTGACAATTTAAAATATTATTCTATTGATATTTAAAATAATTTCCTGTTAATTTTATTGTATCATCATTACACGTTACAAGTTACAACATTATATATTTTGTAATCGTTTGAGTTATTATAATTTATAACCATTGTTATAAAGCATGTTTATATGAATACAAAACAATATACTCATTTAAGCATACTAATATAATATCAGTTGGTATGGGTTTCATTATCCTTTGTGAATGAATCATTGAAATTCTAGTATAATATTCAGTTTTATCTTTTTAACTAACATTTCACAGATTACATTTCAAGGTTTTTGTTCTGAAGACATGTGTCAACTTGATAAACAATAGAAAGTGAAGAAAACAACGTAATAATAGAAGAGTTTATTCTTTTCTATAAAAAAATTTCCTTGGTGACTTTCATATTTTCAAGTGTTTATTAAAGCAATAAAGCCAAATAAGTTAAATTACAGGTACATCAACAAACCAAATAAATATTGCAACTAATCCGTTATGGCATTATCTAATATGCTAATCAGCTATGTATATATATATATGTACTATGTACATATATATTATATTATTACTAACATTCCTTATTCAACATTGTCTTATTCTGTAATTCCACAGTTAACAATATTAAAAAAAATCGAGAAGTTATTTATATCATAAGTTTTGTTTCCGTTGATACTGAAATATTTTCATTTTTTGTTGTCGGGGGAAACAGAAAAATAAAAATAAATAATGATGACACATCATCCTTTTTCCGAGATCATTTCTACCCTCCTCAGCGTGGTTAGAACTCGGTATTGATCCAATCTACTGAGCATGTCCAGTAGTTGCATGCATATACCACCTTACCAACCCCCCGGGCGTTCATAATAGGTATTCGATTGCAGTGGATGTATATTTTCGCGTTGTTTCTATACTATTTATTTCTAATGTGCATGCATTCTTTATTGCTAAATGACTCATTACATTTAAAAATCAAATGATTGCATTTAATCAAAAAAACATTCTAAATAAAATATAAATAACAACATTTTAATACGATATTTCGGTTGATAATATTAAACAAAGTGTGCTACATTATTTTATAAACGCGCACATTGTAAAATCACACGTTAAAATAAGATAAATGAATCATACGTGATAGTTTATTGAAAAGCTTAAAATATAACTTATCGAGCAATAAATCAATTGTTGTTGACAGCTTTGACACTGATTTTTCCGTATATTATTGTGTTAAAATTCCCTATAAATAGCATTGCAGACTGCAGTAGTAAATACTAAATACATATTAAGGTGATATTGTTAAACCATGTTGCATAATATTATGTACATATCAGATTTGCATTAGACAAGACACTTCAAGAAAATATTTCAAAATATCTCTGCAAAATAATGGTAATATTATTAAATCTAAATCGGAATTTTTTTTTTTTAAATGTGCAATAGATTATGATTTATTAATAAGTAGTCAATACACGAATAAGATACATACCGTGTTTGTTTTCGTTTATTTCCGTCTACTACCTTAGATTGGCGCATCTAAGTCAAACATTCTGGGATATACTATAGTCCAAAATAAATTAATACTGTATAGTAATTTAGTAATGTATTAATAAATAGTATATTTTATAAAACAAAATTGTCCAAACTAGCTTTTAAAATTATAAACATTTAGGGGAAGTTAAAACCTTTAGTAACATCAATGAGTACATTATACTAAAGTCAAATTACTAAACTTTTTTTGTTTTCTTTCTCTGACCCATGCACAATATGGTAAATTTACATTAAGTTAATCTTGTGTTGTAAGTTTTAATGTTTGAGTGAAAATAGTATTAAACTTTGAGTTAAGCACATTGTCTTTCGTTGTACGTTGGCTTTTTACGATATGACATGTAGCGATGAATGAACTTTTTTAAATTGTAATATTTTATATATGTACTTATAACTTGCATACAAATTTAAATATCTAAAAAATCTAACTCATAAATATAGACAATGTTCTCAACTTTAAGTTTGCTAATTGATCAATTCACTCTAATATTAAAGCAAACAACACAATATTGGTTCTCTATTGGACCCAAATTTGCGCGTTGGTCAGAGAGAAAACTAATGCTGACATCATCTTAGGAAAATGCCACACCCGCACGCATTGTGCCATGTCTTGCAATTAATTTATGACGTTGTAACGCATCTAATTTATGTTCAGCAGTCCAATTTTGTGGTATAAACTTTAATAATAAAGAGAATTGACCTATTATCAAATTAGAAGTAAGAATATTATCTGTTATAGTTAGTGGTGATTTTTAAGTTGTATAGTAATTGTCACTTTGAAAATGTTCATGTAATTATCGATATTTTTTTCTGTTTTATGTAGTTATAGACTTATAGTACTGTGTGTGCGCGAAAACAGTGTACACTGTATAATTAAATTACCCATATTACTCAGCACCCATACATATTTTTGAATTCTGTTTGCGGGACGCGAAACTAGACTATTAGATTATTAATCTCCCGCAGACAGAATTCTAAAATATGTATAGGAAACTGAGCAATGTACTAATGTAAGTAAGTAACTGAGTTATAGAGTGTACCCAGTTTTTGCAGATGCACGGTATAGGTACATTCATGTATTGATCGTGATGGTTAAATTATTTGTTTTTTAATTTTAAAATCTTTATTTCACAACTCATTCAAAAATCCAACGACTATTTTTAATTTTGAAATCTGCCATAACTGAATAGATTTATTATAATTGACAATGTACAACAAATAATTGATTGTATTAAATATAATATTATTATGTCACTATTTTCAATTTATTTTTACAATATAAATATTAAATCATTACTGCATTGCAATGTTTATTATCTTGTGATTTGTCATATTATAATCCAAAATCCGATCATAGGTCTGGTTACAGAGCCGGTAACTTTACCAAGCGTTCAAACAACACCTAATTTTATTTACAGGCCCGTTAAGGGGATTCGATACCGTGATTTTATGTTTTTGTCTAACACACGCACGACATAGTATTTTAGACGTGTTTTTGCCAAACATTCCAATTGGTCTATTGAAGCGATAAGAATTCTGAAAACAGATTTGAATTTGTCGTCAAGTCTACTTTAAATTGACTTTCCCTCATTTTTGATAATATCCCCCAAATTCCAGAAAACGTCATATTAAAAAAGAGTATTTAAACATTTTTGTATTTCAATTTTTGGAGAAGCTAAAATCAAAAACTCAAAATTATGGGAAAGTTGATTTCAAGTAAACTTGACGATGAATTCAAATCTGTTTTCAGAATTCTCATCACTTCGTTAGATCAATTGATATGTTTGGCAAAGAATCCGTCAAAAATCCTATGTCACGTGTGTGTTAAACAAAAACAGAAAATCACGGTATGGAAGAATCCCCTTAACACTGATCTTTTAGTCGTTACAGAACGTTTATGCAACCCGGCCTATATGGCTATATATATACATAGTTTATTTATATTAAATATAATCATTGGAATATTGCACGATAGTTGCATTAACAGTTAATAAAATATGATGATGTGTGGACACTGGACATGTGATACGTATTGTTATTGGATTAGAAACTTGATATAAATATACTAAAAAAAAAATTAAAAATAGATAAAAATTAAAAAGGTATGCAGTAGGCTACAAGTAGGACATTGTATAATGGATGGTATATAATATCATTGTATACGAAAAACGATTCTGACCGGAGATTGTTTGTCAGTGTGGATATTTCATATTATATTAGTTAGGTATATTGTTATTACTTATTATTAATACGGTATCCGGTATAAATTGAATTAATATTAAAAAATAACTAAAATCATTATTCTTGGTTTTTTAATATGTAATTTCGTCCAAACTTGAACATAAAAAAACTGTTTTTATATTTTTGAGATTCTACGGTTACAAAAAAACCTACTTACGTGAAACCTTCTTTAACATTTTCAATATTTAGCCATAAGAGTAGAACATTATAAAAATGTTTGACTACAAAATCACTTTTAAATTAAAAAAGGTGGGCAAGTGGGTGTCGCTCTGCTGTACAGTAGGTTACAAGTTGGTCACTGTAATGGATGGTGTTAAATTTGAATTCAAACATAAAATATATCATTGTATAAGAAAAACGATTCTAAGCGAAGACAGTCAGTCAGCCTAGGATATTACTAAGTCTATTTTATGATATTATTGTGAATAAAGTAATTTATATATAACCTATTTACGTGGAACCTTGTTTTAAATTTTCAATCCTTAACTATAAAAGTTTAACATTTTATATATTTTTAACTATTATAAATTTTGTCGAAATTCGAACTTTAAATGCTTATAAAAATATTGTGGTTATGTATTTTTATATTTTTTAACAGCTATTGTAACAATATATTAGGAGCCTTGCATTACATTTCACGCTTTTTTACCAAACAAATAAGATTTTATTAATACTTATAAAAAAAAAAACTAAAAAAATTGAAAACTGACAATGTCCGTAAACAGTTCAAAATTGTATAGAGTATAAAAAAGGCTAATATAAACATTCAGTGAAATTTTCAAGTATTTACAGTCTCATTTTTTAATTACAACAAAATAAAGAAATCGTCACATGAGAAATCGAGTAAATATCAAATGTAAAAATATGAATTTCAAACGCTCATAAAAATTGAATTTGACTTTCTTGTAGACTTTTTATTTTGATAAAGGTAGACAAATGTACGAGAAATCTTGTATTAAATTTTCAAATTTCACATTTAAAAAGAAAATTTTTTATGAATTTTTAACTCAAAATAATTTGCAAATTTTCGTCATTTTTACGTATTTTGTCAATATTTAAACTTTAAATGCTTATAAAAAAAATTGTGACTGGATTTTTAACTTTTAATTTTTTTCATCTGCCTTTGAAACAATAACCTAGGAGCCTTCTATCAAATTTTCAAGCTTTTTTAACTAATAAATAAAATGTTATTGATATTTATAGAAAAAAAAACTAAAAAAAATGGAAACTGAAAATGTCCGTAAACAGCTCAAAATAAGTCAAAATATTTGGAAAATGTTATGGTGCATAGAAAATGCTACTATAAACATTCAGTCAAAATTGTATGTACCTACGGTCATTTGTTCTAGAGTTGCACCAAAAACCAAAATCGATTATCTCAAAAACAGATTTTGCGTAAAAATTCTCTTTTTTCCTTAAAATTTCTTTTGTTTTTCACGTCGTTCCCCCCCCCTCCCACAAGGACCAACTAAATGAACTTTCCTATCAGAAAAGTTACTGTTGAAGAAAATCCAAGCATTTTTACTGTCCTAAAAGGTGATGACACAAAAATAAAAAATTAAAAAGAAAACATCATTATAAAATCAATACATTTTAAATTTTAAATGACCGTAAACAGCTTGAAAACAGTCAAAATATTTTGAATATTTTATCAAGTATAGGAATTGAATATTAGTCTACGAATATTTGTTTTTGTATTATAACAAAATAAGAAAATTGGTACTTGATAAATCGAGTGAATATTCAATGTTGTAAAAATTTAAACTTCAAACGCTCATAGAAATTTAATTTGATTTTTTTTTTTGATAATGGTAGACAACATTTTAAGGAATCTTGTATTATATTTTAAAATCTTAAATTTAAAAAGAAAAAAATTTAGGAATTTTTAATTCAAAATAATTTGCACATTTTCGTATTTTTTACTTCTGTTAAAATTCAAACTGAGGTTTATTAAAAAAAATGTATAATGTATTTCTATGTATTTTTAATATTTTTCAACTATCTTTGTAACAATTTATTAGGTTAATAAATTTAATGTTCATAATACCTTGTCTTACATTTTCAAACTTTTTGACCCAACGAATAAAATTGTAAAAATTCTCGTTTTTCCTTAATTTTTATTTTGTTTTTCCCTGCACTTTTGAAAAATATTGGGAATTTTAAATATTAACCTTCCGAATGCAGCAACTAGATTCACTTTCCCATCGTACAAGATACTGTTGAAACAAATCGAAGCAGTTTTACTACCCCAGACGGTGATGAAGACACACAAAAAAAAAACATCATCATTGTTAAATCATACATTGCTCCGGTCAGAATCTAAAATGATTTCGTAATTTTGTGAACATAATAATACTTCTGTTATTGTGAGTTGTGAACATTACTTTCTAGTTTGTTTTTTTTTATCCGGTTCATGATGATGTTAGGTGCTTAGGTATCTATAATATATAGTATTACATTAATCAGTCGGAACAGTCATTCCGGTATTTGGCAATTTTGTTTCGTTCGCAACGCTTGTAATTAATTTATACGGAAATTTTGTTATGAGAAAACAATTTTAGCGGTCTATAATATACCGTGTATTATCGATTTAAATGTGAAAATTGGTTGTATATCTGTCATTTTAATTGCGTATCTTGGTTAAAATATGCTTTATTCTTCTAGGTTTTTTAAAGAATGAGGTTCATCGAGCATATATTCTTAGTTAATATGTTTAGTAGATTTTTTAGTGGTTTTGAAAAAGTTTTAGTTTTATAGCATAAAATGTATACTGAAAATTATTTCTACGTGATATATATTTATGAAAGTTATATAAGCTCGAATGTAGTGTTTGTATTATTTATACAGTCTACAGGTGCATATAGGTATAAGGTACTAAATAAATACAAATTCGGGGGACGAGGTGGCCGAGCGGTATAACGCGACGGATTCGGCACAGCCGGTCCGAGTTCGATCCTCGACCACTGGGCGGCATTTTTCTCCGTGCAAGTCACGGTGTCCGGAGAACAAGTGCCGCCATCCCCCCACCCCGGGGCACGGCAGAAACCTACGGGTGCCCCATTAGAAATTCTGCCAAACACAACACACACGTGTACCAACCTACCCAATATAAAACCTACCAAACCTACCCAATATAAAACCTACAGTACCCTCCCCACACCCAATGGCCTATGTTGCCGCGGGTTACTCAATAAAAAAAAAAAAAAAAAAAAAAAAAAAAAAAAAATACAAATTCGCACATTTTGGTATATGTAATAACTATTAAGTAATAACTAATAAGACGTATAAAATATGGAATGGACGGATAGCCAAACATCGTAAACAAATGCAACGTTTTTAAATATTCGAACCTACTAGGTTTTTTTTTTATGTAATTGTTAACATCTCCCTAAGGCCAAAATGATACAAATTCACAACTTTAATTTATTTTGCTAACTTTAAAAATATAATAAAAGTATACTGACTACTCGGGTATCCAATAAAGAAAAAATTATCGTTCTGAGAAAAATGTTTTATAAAATAGTTTAGTATTTAGAAATATACTAAATACAATTATAGCTATATTAATTATACATCACAACAGTTTTAAGTACAGACTTAGCAAATATAGATACCAATATGTATTTATTAAACAAAAAAAATAATGTTCTTTTTCTTATTATTTTTTAAGCCATAAAACACAATATAACAATTTGAACACTGATAAATACTGTGCTTATGCCCTTGATCCTCTTAATTAATACTAGTTTAAATTGCTTTTATAAAATACAGTTTAGGTAAATTGTTTTAATGGTATAATAATGTAGTCAAGTTCACCTAGTTACACTTTCCTTATATATACAATTTACTTCAAGCCTAGTTTGTAGTTAATAAATGACAAATATATTTAGTATGCCCTTATTAAATTATTAAAACATAATTGAGGTCATTGACAGTGTCACAGTGACTTGCTAATCTAATTCTCTCTTATGGAATAGGGAACGGGAATGGCCTCATGTTTACAATAACTCATGCCTATAATATACACATCCATGACCATATGGTGTTCCAGTGTATTGCATAATATTTCTCACACTTGTATAATATTATATTATCATCAAAGTTGTACAGTTAAATTATTGCCTTGTGCATTTTATTTTAGGCTAATCAATACCAAAAAAAGCAGATACCAGCAACCAAAGGATTAGCATCATCTTTTGGATTCAAAAAGACCACACAAACCAATAAGATCAGACCAATATCAGCTCCTATTCAATTGGTTGAAAAGCCAAACAATTTTGAATCTAAAATGCTACCCAAACCAATGTCAACACCTACGGGAAAGTGTTCAAGAAGTATACCTAAAAGTAATACACCTTCTCCCAACAGGTTTGTTACCTTACTATTGAACTGCCTTTTCTCAGTGACCAATTTTTTTTTTTTATATAGGTTTGGATTTTGTAAACCAGCAACAAAACTTGTTCAACCCACAACACAAGTAACAACAAAAAAAATAGAAGTGGAAAGAAGAAGTCAATCTGAACCACAAAAAAGGGAAATTCCTAAACTTTATTCAAGTGGAACAAAAATTGCTGTGTCCAGAGTTACCTCTAGTCATTTACCTAGGCCTCAAATTCCAATCAGATATCAAGTATCCAAAAGTCCCGATAAAAATGCCAAAACAGCTGCCAACATGAGACTAAAGAATGAAGCAATCAAACAAATGCAACAAGGAGTGACCATCCGAAAGTTAACTGACTCTGTTGAATTTACTGAAGTAATTGCTTTTAATAGACCATCAAGGCTAACAATAAATTCAAATGCTAAAGGTTCTTTAATTAGAGAACGGGCTAATAAATATTTAAGGTTAGTAGTTAATATACTTACATTATTTATGTTTCATTGGAAATTTTTTATGTTAAATAGACAAGTGTCAAGTTCATCTTCGAAACATTTGACATCGTCTGATGACGATTCAGATTTAAGCAGTTATGAAGAGAAACACGACAAGTAAATGGATTTAACACGTTAATTTTTTGAGGATGTCAGTCAACTTTTTGTTTCTCTTTGGTTAATGCAGAACATACCAAATTTCTTCAGCAAAACAAATTTTGTATTATTGGCTTTAAGATTAGACTGAAATGATCAAATTGATCTATGTAAGAAATCCAACATACATAATTTTTTTTTTAAACTTTAAGTTATATAGTAGATAAATTCACTCAATTTTTAATTAACAACATAAGGTTAGTTCTACTGAACAAAAATTTGTTATGTTTTGCATAGGCCAAAGAGAGAAAACAAATAGTGCACTGACATCCTCTTAAATGGATATACTAATACAGTCAGTGGCATAGTGAAAGAGATATTTCTTTATTTTTATAATTTAAATAGGCATGGCCCTTTGAAACAATAATTATATGTTTTACTTTAAATTAACAAATTATAACAATATTTACATTAATATTATATAGTATAAATATAATTTTAGTGTCATGGTTAACATTTTTATGGTTGGTTTGGCGGGTAGATTATGGTAAGCTATATTGTAGTTTTTAGTATCAAGTTTTAGTCTTCAATTTGTGTTTTTAAACTAATTGCATGGGCAGTGTTGAAGTGAGGTGGGAACATTAATGTCTGATAGGGTTCAGAGTAGGTAGGGCACAAATATTTTACCCCATTTCCTGTAAGTCATAATATATCTCAATTCACTGCCTCGCTAGTTATTAAAAACAAAAAAAAATAGCAGAAAATAAAAATGTTAAATATAAAAAATAATATATATTTTAAATCAGTTATATTCTTGAATTTCAAGTAAGTTATTAGTGTCTTATTTCCCTAACCATAGTGTTATTATAATAAGATAAGCAGGCCAGTTTGGGATGCAATCAAAATCAATATTTGTCATAATCTGAATGTGCTTGGTATTTCTGAGTAATTCATTCTGACAAGTGGGAACTGGAAACTTGTTGATAATTTTATACTAATAAATGATCGAGTATTCTTTACTGCTGCCCATAGTAGTTTATGTACCTAAACGAATATTAATTTTTGTAACAATTATTGATCATTTGGAAAAACTGCATCCAATAGCATTTTTTTGTTTGTCAATCATACCCGAAAATAAGAATAATATTATATTTTAATTTATTTATTATTATAATTCTTCATAAATAATTTTCTTTTATTCAATATTTTGGCAAGGTACTGGGTTGTATATTTATGTTGTGCATTTTGGTTTATAAATGTTTATCATGCTACTAATTAGTAAAATCATTTATTTTGTATTTTTCAATAGAGAGGAGTTTGTAAAAGAAAAGACTGAACAATTTGATAGAAAAGATACTACATGTAGTGATGAAGAATATGGACCTGGCGAAGCATTAGCAGTAGAAGAGTTCACAGAAATGAAAGATAAAATAAATGTCATTGATAATAAATTTGGTATTTTCATACAATTATGTATAATTAAATAAATATAGTTTCAATATAGACTTTTAATGATTTGTTTTTTTTTATAGCCAATGTTGATATGTCTGTATCATTACGTGATGTATTACTGAATATCGAAGACACAACTTTTGCCACATTAGCTGCTATGTCTTCTACAATAAGAATTGAAGATGAAACATCACCAGATGATGAATGTTTAAGTCCCACTGAATCTGAGTCAGCTGAATTTCCACATAGTAAAACAGGTATATTAAATTATGGTAAAAAAAAAATCTGTAGGACAATAAATTTAATATGAAAATTGTATACAATATAAGGACAGTAAAACAGGGTTAATAGATACAAAATCGGGAAAGTTATTACTTTGATATCAACCTGACCGAATATTCGTGTTATCAATATGAAACATTCATTAAACTGAGTACACAATAGTACGAAATTTGATGAACTCTACACGCTCTGTTAATTTATACCACCATACGGCTAAACATTGAAAAACAACAATTATTGATAATTATCCTAAAATCAACAGTTCTTGTTACCATGAAAATATTATAAAAATTCTCATTTTCCTTGTTATAATCTATTTTAAATATAGTTTAATAAATTTAAGCATTGTTTACAAAAAAAAAAATAATAATCATTCAAATATATAGGTTATTCTGACTTTTGCCATTTTAGGGGTGAATAAAAACACAATTGTAATGATTCAAACATATGTATTATATTGGTCAAATTGTAAAAAAATAAATCCATTTTTGTCAACACTTTTTTAAGATAAAAAAAAAACAGTGAGCATAAACACATAGTATGAGGTTTTCAAGAAATCAAGGAAAAATTGTTGCAAATTTACTTTCATTTTTGCTCATTTGTTTTTTCAATTGAAATATTTAAGTTAAAAATATACAAAAAAAAGTTTTTAATTGACAATTTTGTTCTCTTCATTTTTAAAAATCTCAATAATTGTTTCTATCTACCCTTCAGTTAGTAAAATAGAAAAAAACAAATGTTTCTATTGACACCATCTTTCAGGGAAATATAAATAAGACACATAAAATAATATATTAAATAATTTGTTAAACATAAAAACAATTTGAATATACATACTTTAAATGCTCGATGAGGTCAATATTTTGTTGTATTGTTCATCTATAAAGCTCAAATAAGAATGTTTTTATGATACTTCAAAGTTCATAAGTATTTCTATTCACCCTGTTTTAGGTGGTTTAAACAAAGAATTATATTTAAAATTACTTACTCAATAGAATATTTTCTATTTTTATTTTAAATGTTGCATACATTTTTGTAATGAACCATTCAGTAATATTATATCAAATATATTGACAATAAGGCTATTATTTTAAAAATGGTTAAATTCTAATATTTTGTTAAAATAATATTTATATTTTCCAATATTATGAAATTAATGATCTAACTGAATTATTGATTACATTATTGTAATCTCTTAAAATTTGTGTTAATCTTAATTTTATCCTTTCCATTTTAAATAAGAATTAAAGTTATTAGTAGTCATAGAAAATTTGATATCTAACAAAGAATGCGAAGGGAATATAATTTTTTTACTCAATGTAATACAGTTAATTTGCCATGAGGCACAAGAAAAAAATCAAGAGGTTAGGAGGGGTATAAGTAAAAAAAGGTAAAAAATAATAATATTTTATGGCAATATCAAAAAAATAATATTTCAAATCATTCTGGGAGGTTTGTTTGAACCACTGACATTTTAGTTAGAAAATAATTTATATCCTGCCTGTTTTATATAGACAATTATAATTGTATTGATAAAAATATTAAGGTACCTTTTTAAAAATTATGAAATCCTTTTTATATTTATTATACAATTGTCTTTAATGTAAAAAAAAAAGCCGGTTATACAGATAAATGCTATTACTTCTATACCAGATTGTGTTTTTGGTGCTGTTTTTTTAATATATTTTTTACATGTATTATGTATTATGTAATGTACATGAAATTAGTAAAATTCTATTTAAACTTACAGAATCTACAAATAATGATAAACGTGACAGTATGTCACCAATTTTGCGGTGCAATATCTCTAAATCCGGTTCTTTTTCATCAGACACTAGAGATTTTTTTGATGATGAGATAGCTGATCAACCAGCACTTATGTTTAGTGGGCCTCCATCAGAGTCTTGCAATACAGAAGATATTGATGATGCTATATTTCGACTTGGAAACCATTCCAGTTGTAACAAAAAATGTAATTATTTATAGATTTATTTACTTTTAAATATTTAAAATTTAAATAAAAAGCACAACATAGTCGGACAGTTTAATTATAATTTTATGATGATTATATGTATTATTTTTCCCAATTATAGCTAAATCCTTGAGAAGATCACTAAGTGCTGATGGGTCCTTAAGTGAGAGTCTCAACTCTGACGATCTGATGCTTGATGTTGACTATGATCAAACAGATGATAAATTGGTCGATCCTGATAATGAAGACCTATTGAAAACACTGGAGAGTACCAAACAAAACGCATTTAATGAATGGAAATCTTTGACATCTCCGAGGTGGGTATTGAATAATAATTACGTATTTACATGGTTTACATGTATGTAATTACATAACAACAGTGTACAGTGTAGAGGAGTAGTAATGTAATGTACTATATCCTAAGCGTAGTACAGTACACAGTATACACGGATAAATGAGTAAAAAATTGATAATATTAGGTGGGGGGAAATAATATTTCATTGTTATATATGAATAAAGAGAGGCAATGTTAATGACCTTGGACGTGTAACGTACCTATAGCAGTGTAGAGTGTTCCGCAACTGCCTGCATCTGAGTCATTAAACCGGTTAACCATACACTGTGTAGTCTGTTTTCCCGTCACTTATTTTATCCTCAATTTTTAATAAGATAGGATCAAACCTTTCTCCTTACGTGTTTTCTTTTTAGCCATTTCACAAACACATCGAATTTAAAACTATAAAAAAAGTACTCAATGCATAATTTCCATTATTCGTGTTAAAATTTCGAAATGATAAAAGCATTTAACAGGTCTAAACGAGTGTTTAAAAGGTAAAATTAGTCTAAAGCTAGTAAAATTAAAATTAAATGTACAACGAAAAAAGGATAATATAATACTTAAATCGAATATGCCTATTACCTGCTAACACAATTTTTTATATTTAACCTTTTAGAAACAGTAGTAGTTCACTCAAAGACGAAGTTCCAGTCAAAGATGAAACGGATTCTAAAGTAAGTAGGAAATTTAATTTCAATTCGTGGGCGGTATTGACAATTTTGAGTAATTTTGAAGTGGTTATTAGGGCAGCAATGGGGATGTGCTAATGAGCTTCGATCGGTTTCGAGAGGTAACGGACGACATAGCGAGTATCAAGAACATGCTATTCGAACTAAACCGTGCCCTAATAGAGGTAATTTTAATAATATTTTTAATTATTTACAAGTTTTTAATCTTTGATAATGATTATTGATTATAATATATAATAACGACTGATCAATAAATAATTTTTCAAATAACATATTTTAGTAAATACTAAATACCAGCATACATATTATTATAAGATACTATAACATAGTTTAAATAAAAAAAATTTTAAAAATAGATTTTAAAAATAGATTACGTCTATTTAAAATAAATAATAAAAACATTAGTGATCATTTAAAATTCCAAGGTCTATTTTAAGATTTTTATTTATAACTATTTGTCAAGGTTGAAAAACCATTAATCTTATGTCCTTTAACTGAATTATTTAAGGATCATCATTCGACATTCACAATATTATTTTTTATCTTATATTCTTCTATAGAATGTGATTTGTGTGTAATTCTAGGACAAGCAAGATATAACCTACCCAGAAGACCAGGAAGTTCATTGCTGTTACGAGAATCAAATCTTGGATTTGAAACAACAGGTTGGTTAAATTATTTAATATTTTATTATTATACATATAGATAGGTACATGTCTCCATTTATTTTCAAAATAACTAGTCACTGTTTTAAACTTTAATTAATTAATTCAAAATGTGTCTTGTTTTTCATTTTAAAACACCTCATCAAATAGAAAATACTTAGATAGAAGCATGATTTGCATGATTATTTTAATGCTAAGCAATTTAAATATGAGGGAAATATGTATTTTTAAATATCCCATTGCGTTTCGGAGACAAGTATGCATTTTCCTTGATCAGGAGCTGAGTTGCGGATCGTCCGTTTCAGATAGCTTATATGGCCCAACAAATGGAACAGAAGGACCGTACTATTCAAATGCTCAACGAACAGATAGCCCAACGACCACGGCCATCAATAACAACAATAGAAACCCGAAATGCTGCCACTCAAACAGACAGAGTATGTAATTATAATAATGTTTATACAGGGTAATTCACCATGCATGCTCACCCTTCTTTTTCAACTATGCAGTTAAAATCTAATTTTTAGAATTTTTAAATTTTCTTAAGGATCTTATTTTCAAATTTTGATATTTGTTGTACTACTTAGGGAATACTTATGTCCATCCTGTATACAAACATCTATTTTTCAAATGAGAAAGGTGGTTAATACTGTAAATTTTTTAGAGGATAATTTTCTGGGTATTCATTTAGTATAAATATAACAGCAATATGTCAAAACTATTCAAAAAATATCATAAAATTATATTATTATAAAAAATTTGTATTTAATTTATAAAATATATTTAGCAATACACTTTTTGTATATTTATAAAATTTCAAAAATGTATCTTGCCTGTTTATTGAATGGTACCTGTACATTGCCCGTACTTTATATAGATAATTGTCTTGGTATAATAGGTCACATACTAAACTCGATTTTCACTTAGTAGGTCACATACTAAATGAATACCTTTTTCTGAAAACTATATGTTGTATCAAGATCAAAATTTGAACTAGTAGTTAGTGAGTTTTTTGACTTTGTGTACTAAGGATAGGAAAATATATATCTGTCAACATTTTTATTTTTAATATTAGTCTTAGTTTAATAACTTAAACTAACTAGATGCAATAAAATTACATTTATTTTATATTTTTGTAAAACCATATTATGAACTATTACATCCTTAGTATATATAAACATTCTAATAAGTAATAACTGAGAAACTACTCGTTTGACTTTTGAATCCATTAGATATAATTAACAATAAAAATTAAGAGTTCTCGTTTGAAAAAGAGAAGTTTGTATTGCTACGAGACACTCCTACAGTAGTATAAAATATCAAGAATTTGATATTATTGTCTTTAAATATATTTTATAATTATAAACTGATGAATTAATTCATTTTTAAAGGAAAAATTAGAATGAGCAGAGCATACTTGGAGGATGGTCCCTGTATGTTATACATATTTATTTGATTTATTTGATTTTTTAAGTGTCGGTCGACCACAGCTCCAACATTATGCACATTCGATAGAGAAGGACAAGCAAATGGTCGCCCTGTAATAAGGTAACAAATTTTATAATTTATTTATATACCTATATATTGTATTTGTATTAAATATATGACTATTTACACATGGAATATATGTTATGTGTTTATGCAAACAATGACGCGATTTCTGTCAACAATAGCTTCGCGTTGGGACAGGTAGATAAACTAGACATGGTGTTTTGTTTATTCGCAATGTGTGCGTTCGATTATTTCTGCTTGTCTATAATAATGCTTTGACCATCTGGCACCCACTCTTAAATGAGCATGAAGGTAGATTAAGCATAGGTTTATAATGTTTTTGTTTTTAATGATATTAATGAATAAGGGTTTGTATAAAATGTCAATGGAATAAATTATGAATGATTTAAATATTTTATTATATGTTATAATATACCATAATTTACTATTTTCCTTAATTTAATATTTTAAACTTATACTTCATTTACTTTATTAATCTTTATAAATTAATTAATGTAGTAGGTCTTTTTTTCATATAAACATTAATATGTAGTTACCATATATATTACTTATGCATGTTAGTACTTTTTAAACTACCTAACCATTATTTACTTCCCACATTGCATGGTAGTCTATTCCACATTTTTTAAAGACGAGATACATTTTGAATTTAAATAATGGTAAATTGCACTATTTAAGCGATGTTATGATTTACAAAACCAATTTTTATCTAATTATTGTTTATCAAATAACTAATAATATTTTAATTAAGATCTCGTGGTTATATTGTCATAATGTGTGATAAAAATTATTTGCCATTTTAATGGCTCGGGGTATTGCCCTAAAAATGTTAGTGTATAAATTAACATTATATAAAATAACAATGGTAGTGAAAGACAAAGAAATTAAACAATTTAGTAACCTTAGTAATCTTTTCACAATACATGTTTTTAGTTATTATAATACAAATTACAATAAATATTAAAACTTAAAATCCTATAAATCTCAAAAAAAAAAAAAGTTCAAATAAATGTACTAAAGTCTAGTGTACCATTAAAAAGTAAAGCCAAGTCAAATTACAAATCAAGTCAATTTTACAAATTTTTTTATACAATTATTGGAAATAAAATACAAAATTAGAGATTGATGCAGGCTGTAGGAAGTATCTTCTTTCAGATGAAAAAATAGTTATCAAAATCTGACAATTCTACAAAACTTAAGAGTAATTCCCGTAAAAAAAAAAATATATAACATAAGTGTAAGACTTAACACTGTATATTTATTTTTTTTTTTTAATTTATTCTTCTCAATAATTAATTAAAAATAATTTACTTACATTGACTCTAGATAAAAAAATATATTTTTTTAAATTATATATAGGAGTCAATCATTTTAACACATAAATACATAAGAATTTAAATTTGGTAATTATAAAATTTTTATAAATCAATAAAAAAATCATTGAAATTATGTTAGTATTACATGCTTTTTGCTGGACTAAAGTTTTTATACTTTTATTAATTTCAAATAAATTTTAAAATGTACAATTAAAATAATAATTATTATTATAGAGGAAGAAAACCTGTTACTTTGCCAAACTATTTAAAATCTACTTTTGAGAGTAAAGAAAATATAAAACTATTAAAATGGCTTCTTTAAAGTTCAATCTACTTTTAATTATTTACTTGAAACATAAGCATGAGGTGATAAGATCACTCTACACAAAAAAAAATGATAACAGACATAAAAAACGCTTAGTCACTACTCTCTAGTATCAATGATAATAATATAGTATAACTTAATTTAAATAATTTTTACTTTAAAATTTGTATCAAATGAAGTGAAAAATTATGTTTAACTGTTGTTATTATAATGTAAAAAAAATACTATAAATAACCTGTTGATCGTTTTATTATTATTTCTATAAAAACAAATTCCAATATTTATCACATATTATTAAAAACACACAATGATGTTATACATTTTTAGGTGCAGTGACATGACGGAGAGATCAAAGTCTGTGTCGGGCAATCGCATACGTATCGGCATGCTAAAGCACAAATTTCTCATGGACGCAGGACGTACGTTGCCGAACGTTTGATTCCTTACATACGTTCTCTTCGACCAGTATTAACAAAAACATTCCATGTTTAATGTTCCATTAATAGTTAAATTTAAAACAAAAATTTAAATTACCATTTATTTTTTACAATTAATAAGTTTGTCCACGTGTAATATACAAGTTTTGTTTCCAAATGTACAATTTATGTTCTTTATATATATATATATAATTTATTTATTTTTTATGTAACTTAAATGAGGGGGTTTTTTTTGCTTAAAATAAGTAATCTTTTTTCCACTTTACCAAAATCAAACTAGTCAATCTTTGTTTTGTTTATATGAATTATATATTTTGTTTGTGTTACATTCAATAACATTTTTCTAGAATAAAATTATTATGATTTAAACATAAGGGACCTACCTATTCCTTTAAATAATAATTATTTTATATTTAAAATGTTTTCATTAAATACATTAAACTTCCAACAATAGTTATGTTATTAAAACAAAAATAAATAAATATTTAGTTTATTATACCTACCTATGTATTATAAATATAGGAGTCAATGTTTATTATACTCTTTTAATTACTGTACTTAGTGATTATAAGATAAAAATACTTTATTTATTAACCTTATTTCAAAGCTGTTATTATTTCCTTTGAAATATTATGCCAGGACTTCATTTTTACTGTTTTTATTTTTTTAGCTGTTCTGCTCTTCTGCTAGGTAGTCTTTTTATATCTTAAGAGCTGTACAAGTTTTGTGATCTTTTTGATTAGCTTTATTTTATAACAATGTAAAAATATATATTACATTATAAATAAATCAATATTAACTTTATTGTTATACCAATAGCTTTCTGCACTCAATACCTTGTTAAATTAAATGTTATTCGTACTGTATTTTCAGCTCTTGATTAATATTATTTTAATTTTTAACACTAAATATCTTTAAACATTTATTGCCTTATTTTTAGAATTTGAAAAACAAATCAATAATTGTTGATACCTTGAATATAAAATATGATTTTTCTTTCGACTAATATAATATTAAGTGGTTAAAATATTTAGAACATTTCAAAACAAGCATTGGTATTTGTTTAAATTTATGTAAATGTAGTGCTGTGTTTGACTTCAGTCACATGTCTAGTGTCACTAGTTCCCAGATGGGTGACCACCTAGGTTTTGGTGACAAATCCTTGTCATACATAAATTTTTTAACTTGTGTTATTTTTCCAATTAAACTGATCAGACCTGGTTGAGTTTTTTCTATGAAGAACTGGTTTTGCCAACCCTGCCTAGTACGCTGAAAATTTTATCGTATCATGCTATGGAATTTTTCAATGGTATTATGCCTCATGGATCATTTATTATAATTTCAAAAAATATAAATAAACACAACTACAAAAACTAAGTTAAATTATAAATATCTGCAATTTATTCAATGCATATTCAATTTGGATTTCATATTTTCTGAATTATTTGTCCACAAATGATTACGTAGATAACTTTAGGTAGGTAATAATATAGGCACAGTGCATTAGATGTTGTGAGTGGTGATGTATGTTCCACTACCAAAATGTTCATAAGAAAATTCAGGGATTCCAAGATATATATTGTCAATCATAAATTTGCACACAAAGTCAGCTATCTAAAACCTGAAAATCTATTACTGTTGTTTTATTGTCTGTGACCTATGTCCTATGTTATTCAACCAAATTCTAAATAGCCTGTACTCGTTAAAATAACCTAAACTAATAGTTTATATAGCTTATAGCTTTCTTGTGACCTATAGTCCTAGGCACTATAGTATCTACTTTTAAATTTTTATCATTTAATTACTTTAAAACCTGAGCTGCTGAATACACCTTAAATATAAGATCTTCCATTCTAAAATCATAAGCAAAGATTGATATCAAGTTTATGGTGTTCAATATAAAGATATTAAAAATTATTCAAAAGAAGGTACTTACTTACAACTTAAAAGTTACAAATTTCAAATGATTGAAAAAAAGTTAATATATTGTAGGTAACCACTACTGTACAGTAGTTGTTGAGTACTTGAGCCTATCTGGTGTCTCATCATTGAGTAAGTCGCTGTAATGTAGGTGTTTTAACACCAATTGGTATAGCATATATTAAATTTGAATTAATCTATAAATCATTGTATACGAAAAATGTCCCCAAGTATTGCTATTATAATAATTTATTTTATTATTAATAATACATTAAGTAGAATTCATTTTTGAAGAAAACTGCATTAATTATATTATTTATATTTCTATCATATTATATTATTGTTATGAACTTTTGAGTCAATATTGACCTACTGTAGAACTAACTGTGTGAATAGGTTTGTTGGTAATAACATTTAATTAATCTAAATATTTTGAAAATTGGATTGTGACATTGAGTGAATTAAATATAATATAATATGTGAAGTTAGTAAGTCAGTAGGTATAATGAATATATGAACTACAAAAAAAAAAGCTTGTCAAGTCAGAGATCGGCATATAAACTTTCCTGGTTTTTAATTTTTAGAAATTTACTAACTAATTTCACACCCAAGCGGTATAACAATTTAAATCTAGAAAAATGTACGTGTGAACGGCCCAACAAAAAATCATTTTCATTTTAATTTAGTGAGATAGATCTCCGAAACCGGTGAGCGGATTTTGTTGTTTGGGGTCTTGTTAGATACACATTGGCTAGGAGAAGTGCAGTGAAGATTTTCAGAACTTTATCTTTAATGTTTAATTCACTACTGAACCTTAAAAAATTAAAAACGTTTTATTGGGCGTTTTTTGATGTGTTTCAGCTTTACAGCTTTGTAGTGAATTAACGATTGAAGATTAAGTTCTGAAAATCTTCACTGCACTTCTCCTAGCCAATGTGAATCTAACAAGACCCCAAACAACAACATCCGTTCTCCAGTTTCGGAAATCTACCTCGCTAAATGACAATCTAGCGAAAAATAACTCTTTTTTTTTTTAAGGGGATTCCACCCTGTCTTTGTCTAACACACGCGTGACTTAGCATTGTAGACGAGTTTTTTGCCAAACCAGTGGTGTATTGGTAAATATATTTATGGGTATACGCACCAATAAAATATGTATGTAACCTAAACGATTAAATTATATCATCGTATATATTATATAACGTTATTGCAGTTCAATTAGTACATAGTTTTTAACATTATTTTATTAATTTTTGTATAATGTAACAATAGAAAATAAAACAAAATCAACTCGAATGTCAACAAAATTAAAATTATAATAACATTATTATTATAGGTACAATCTATAGAATTTTCCACAAAGATTTTTTGAATTCAATATTGGGTTTACTAAATTGAACTTAAAGTCTTAAAATACATTAAACACAACGCATATTGTTATATAACTTATATTCAATACCTACTTCAATTGATAAATAATTCATTAATACATAAATTCATTAATACGAATAACGTTTTTTTCCTATATGAAATATTAAATAAATTTTAAATCTTATTTGGTATTCTGGTTATTTTGGAAGCGTTTACCCGTAAAATAAGATTTTACATTGGGTATACGCCGAAAATCGAAAATCTTCTGATGGGTATACGGCGTATACCCGCGTACCAATACACCACTGTGCCAAACATACCAATTTATCTAATCAATCGATAAGAATTCTGAAAACAGATTTTAATTGGTCGTCAAATCTACTTGAAATCGACTTTTCCAAATGTTTGATATTATCCCCCAAACTCCTAAAAACGTCATATTAAAAAAGAGTATTTAAAAATTGTCTTATTTCAATTTTTGGAAATGTTAAAATCAAAAAAACAAAATTGTGGGAAAGTTGATTTCAAGTAGACTTGACGACAAATTCAAATCTGTTTTCAGAATTCTTATCGCTTCATTAGATCAATTGGAATGTTTGGCTAACAACCCGTCTAAAATCCTATGTCACGCGTGTGTTAGACAAATACAGAAAATCACGATATCAAATCCCCTTAACTCTGAAAAATTAAATAATTTTTTTTTTAATTTTTTAATTCCACTAGTCAAAATATTTTGAAAATTCTATGGTGTACACAAAATGAGAATTTAAACATTCAGTCAAATTTTCATGTATCTACAGTTATTTTTTTTTTGAATTTTAACAATATGATAAATTACATGATAAATCAAGTGAATATCTAATGTTGTAAAAATATGAATTTTAAACGCTCATAAAAATTTAATTTGACTTTCTGGTAGAGGTTTTTTGTTGATGAAGGTAGACAAACTTATAAGAAATCTTGTACTAAATTGTCTAATCTTAGATTTAAAAAGAAAAATTTGTATGAACTCAAAATAATAAGCACATTTTCGTGATTTTTACGTATTTTGTCAAAATTTGAACTTTAAATGCTTATAAAAAATATATTAGGAGTCTTCTATTAAATTGTCAAGCTTTTTTACCCAACAAATACTTTTTTATTGATATTTATAGAATAAAATACTAAAAAATTGGAAACTGAAAATGTCCCTAAACAGCTCAAAATAAGTCAAAATATTTGGAAAAAGCCATAGTGTATAGAAAATGCTAATATAAACATTCAGTAAAAATGTCTTTTGTTTTAGATTTACACCAAAAACCAAAATCGATTTGGCGTAAAAAATCCCGTTTTTCCTTAATTTGTCTGTTGTTTTTCATGGCACTTTTGAAAACCATTGGGAAATATTTACTTTTGACTTATAACTTATTAGAATTTAGAATTAGACAATTAAAATAATTTGTTTCAACATTTAAATTACTTTGTGAAAAATCATAAAATATGCAACTATTCATAAACTATATTACTGTCTTCTTCATAGTGAAATTGTTGAAGATATTTTAGAGAATAATAACTCATTGTAATATTTAGTCTGAAAAGCAATTTTATTACTCAACAATGGCTACAAAAGGCAATCAATTAAATATACGTACATACAATAATAATAATAAAAAAATTGACTAATAAATTATAAAAATAATAATAATAACGAAGACTAATTTCAAAATATTTCTTGAACACAATTTTTAATAACTTACCTAAAAAATTTAATTACATACTTTCATAATAACATAAATTGTTCAATAACATTAAAAATAAACATTAAAACAGCCATTAAACATAATAAATTTTTCTTGTATACATTTCGATATTCAATTTAATAATATTAAGCGCTAATAAAATAACAATGCAAACTGTTCTCATAGATTAATTATGCTTAAAATATGAAAGATACAATTTCAGTGGCACTAAATGTATGACAAAACAGTATATTTTATAAACGAAAAATCATTAACAAATTTGAAAATAATAATTTAAAAATAGGAAAAAAAACTTTAAGGTAAGGAAAATAATTATTTTCTTTCCAAAGGTATAAACAATAACAAAAATGAGAAAATAAAATAATAAAAACATCAAATAAGTAAGGTGAAAAAATTAATTTTCAATAAATATATTATTGATTTATTAATTTGAGTTATGAAGTTATTGTACAATATAATGGAGACAATGATGCTAATGATTTAAAATGTTTAAATACTGATAATACTTGACATGCATTATTTTATAATATATAAAATAGTATGAAATAACTAATTAAATTAAATTATTTCCTAAATTATTTGAGCTGAATAAAAAAAAAAAATTGTAGCTTTGACTTAAAATTAAAATGTAATATATTATAAAGAGATCAAATTTAAAATAAATTAATAGGGCTGGGCTGATACTGATAGCCGATATTAGTATTAGCCAATATTGATACTATGAGTTTTATTTTGTACCGTTATTAAAACAGATATAATGCAAGTTGCAGTTGCATATCAATTGTTATGTAATGATGGTGGTTATAACAATAATCCTATTTTAAAACATATTATAGAAATCATTATTTAATTAATTATTAAATAATATTCTTTATAATTAGTTAATTAACAATTATCTTTACAGTAATCTTAGATGTTTTTATGTGTCACATGATTTATATCAGTTCATGAATCTAATTAAATAGAATATCGGATCGGTTATAAATCGCGATATCAGATATCGGAAAACAGTATTATCAGTACAGGTCTAGAAATTAACTTACACTTTTAGTATTACATTTTTGGTTTGGTAAAAGAAAAAAGAAAACAAAAATTGTGTGATGTGCAATTATTACTATTCATAAACCTTATTGGTTATTCAAATACATAATTTACAATTTAAACATTTCTCTTAATGCACACAATTACTTAAAACAATAATTTAAATAGATTATAGAGCGAACAATTTTGATTAGGTAACAAAAGAGTTATACCCAAACACCATGAGGGTTCTTACTAGTAGGAGCAGCATTTTCAAGTTGTCTAGGTGATCCAATCATTTTACGAGTACTTCCAGGCCTTTGAGCTCCTAAACATATAATAATTAATTAAAATATTTTTGTAATACATTATTTTTATTATTGATAAAAATACTAAATTAATATTATTCATTAAAAGGATTTACCTTCAAGAATAAATTTCAATTCATCTGGTGGTGAAATAGCTAAAGATTGTAAATTTGCTTCTTTCATGTCAGCTACCAGTTTATCGACTTGCCTTTTTTTTTCAGTTATAGTTGTTTCTAATATAGCAACCTTAAATGAAAAATATTTTGTTTATTTAACCATTTAAAATGCACATTAAATGTTTAAAATTACCTCTTTTCGTAGACTATCTCCAACTTGTGCTGCCATTTCGGTTTCTTGCTTGGCTCTTTCTACTTCACTTTGTAACCGGTCAACTTCTTTCAAAATACCCCTTTCTGCTCTACGTTTCTCTTCTAGATCTCTTGATAACATTTTTTGTTCCAGTTCCACTTCTTCCATTAAAAGACGTATTTTGTTCTTGCACACAAGTAACTCAGTTTCACAGTTAGCCAATTTAGATCGTAATAATGTCATTTCTGATTTTAATGTTTTTTCTTGCTGACGTGCAATATCATTTTCTTCTTCTACTTGGCCTAAAAGTCTCAACTAATACACAGAATAATAAATCAATGTTGATTAATGTTTTATTATGAATCACGTTTTAATTTTACTAAAACCGTACCTGTTCTTCTGTATGTCTACCAGTGGCTTCAATTCTAGCCGCTTCCTGAGTCATAAAATCCATTTGATGTTGTTGCTCTCTAGTTTTACCTTCCCAATACATTATTTCTGCGTCATACTTTGTTAGTTCTGCCTGTTGCATGGATAACTTATCTCTCTGATAATTTATAAGCCTTACGAGATCTTTATACTGAGGGTTATACATGACATTAGTGCTATTGCTATTATTTTCATTCTGATATTCCTACAAAGAAATATTAAAATATACAAATTAAAAATATAATAAAATACAAAATGTTTATAATTAAATAGTGAATTACCTTGAAAATTGTCTGTTTTAAACGATCACTACCCACAGTTGTGGGAGATATTCTTGCTGGGCTGACAGAAGGTGGAGGAGGTTCTCGATATGGTGGTAGTGCCCTAGTAACAGGAGGCCGATAACTAAGGTTATCAGGCTTTTTGTTTGGACTTGTAGAGTTTTGCAATGGTCCATTTGTTGATGTTGAGTTCTGATCCTTAAGTAATAATTTATATTAGCCAATAGAATTTGAAGGTAAAATAATAAAATTACTTTGTTTAAATGACTAGAAGTATTTGTTGGTGAAGTTGATAAAGGAACACCAGACGGAGTTGATGAAACTACTGTTAACGGTGCTGCACCACTTCCAGGTATGGTAGGAAGAACATTGGGTCTCTGTTGAGGAATTCCACGTACTACACCTACATTATCGGGTACGCGATTACCTTAAAAATATATTTACTATAGGTCCAGGAATCAAAATATTTTTCTAGTTAATAAAAATGATTATTTACTATAAATTGGTAAAAATGTAGAACAAATTTAATCAGAGTTTATTGGAGAAGAATCAAATCACATTCAAAACTTTTTAAATGTTTAATTTTAACTTTTACTGTTGTTAAGACAATCTTTAGTTGAAATTAATATTTACTAAGACAATAGTAGAAGATGTAATAAAAATATTTAAATAATCAATCTTTTAATTTTATCATTGTTTTTAAATTGTCCAATGTATTATGTAAACTTTACTCTGGCAATAATAAGTAACTCCCCCCTCCCTCTAAAAGGTAAGCAATAAATTATTTTAGAAGGGTTTACTAAGGATAGCTAAAAATTAGGTTTTCTAAAAATATCAAAAATTCATCACCTAATATTCAATAAATTTTAAATTGACAGAGTATAAAAATATAAATCACAAAATGATACCTATCACATACACAGCAATTTATTATAGAAAAATATAAGAAGTTGGAACAATGTATTAAAAAAAAAAAAAATCTTCCAGATTTCATAAATAATATTATTGTTGATTAATTAGTAAATAAAATGCATACTATTAAATATTAATGATTTCCGAGTATCTTTATTCCTTTCCTGAGCAAAGTAAGGAACACTATCAGCCTCATTATATTTTGGATTGTTGGTTGTACTATTTGAAGAGACATTGCCCGAACGTTGTAATATAAACTGCACATCATTGGCATATTCTCCCCATTTCATAAGCACCTAACAATGAATTAAACACATTAGATATCAATTTGTTGAATATTATACATTTATAAAAAAAAAGTTGAACACCTACAGTTACTGGATGGTCTTGAGGTGCAAGTAGACGTTCATTATTACGCCATCGTTCAATCAGAGTAAATCGGCCAGTCTTTCCGGTAGCATGAGCTAATGCATACACAACATCCTGAGAAAAAAATGAGATAGCAAAAACATTCCATCATCATTTTACAAGTAACTTACTTGACAAGTTGTTGATTCAGTAACACCACACACAACCCGTTGAATTCCTTCAACCCAAACTTTAAGTTCCATGATATCAACTTTGGAAAATTGCAAATATTGTTAAAATGTTGTCATAGTACAATTCTCCAGTCATGATTGCTAAACACAATAAATAATGTCATTTAAGAAATCAAGAAAAACAACACCAAGGCATCATTTATGCAAAAATTAACCAATGCCTGTATCAATAGGGCATGGGTAAACAAAATGATACAAGATATACCTATTTCAGAATCAAAACAACTTTCATGGCATTGACCTAGAGAATAATATTAATTAATTGCGTAGAGATTTAGAAATCAGGGTCAAACGTACCGTAATCATTTTGGGTGTTGTGGGCCGGGATAACGCCGTATTATATTGAAATTGTATTATCCATTAGTTAACTTCTAAATTCCAATAATCAAATCTAATGGCTTTTCTAATCTAATCTAATTAAATAGTATTGATGAGTTGAACTTTGATGAGAACAATGAACTCTGGTCTCTGATAAAGATAATATTATCCCAAAATAATAAATATAAAGTTTTTTTTACATGCTTACATTTTGATAGAAGACAAAAAAATATTGTCTTATCGCTCACACTGAATAATATCAAGGAGATTGTAATTGTGCGTGGAGTTCAAAATTATAAAATAAAAAAATAAACAAAAATTTTAAATTATAAACAATTATAAAACCGCAGAATATATGAAAATTGAAAACCTATAATAATATAACCATGATTTAAATATAATATAACTAACTAGTAACTATCATTGGTACAACCAATACTAACATATTATAATGCATTATAACTATATATCTATGGAAAAACGTAATGACATAATAAAAGTCATAAATTATAACACAAATCTAAAATAGGTAAATTATATAGCAATGACTGGCTTGGTTATGGCCTTATGGGTTATGAGTTTATGACTATAATCGTTAACAAATATTAATATAATATTCTTCTATAAAAAAAACTAAAAAATAACTAAAATTAGTAACCTTAAACCACGGAATATATGAAATATATTATATCATATATTCTGCAGTGCTTAAACTATCTATAACTACCAAAAAAGTTTATTTCGTTAAAAAAATACTAATAATACTACAAACGTGAATCGAACATTATTCAAAAATCAGAACAATTTATTGCTGTGACCTAAGTACCATTATTGTTATGCAATTTGGAAACGTCTATTGAAAACGAATCTAAACTATTCTAAACGAAACTCCAGCTGAATAGGTACTAGAACTTTTGAGTAGGTATGAACTATATGAAATATGAATTGCATGAATAGGCGCGTAGGTATTGGGTGTGTTAAGAGTTACGAACATAATATTATGTGTGGACATTTCCCAATAGAGGTTTCAGTTCAATGAAGTCAACTTGCTGCATGGTTGAATTTTAAACAATAACAACAATGAGCGCAGGTAGGTATAAATGTATAATATTATTATGTATAAGTAGTCGTTTATCAACTTCAGAATTTATAAAATACAAATATATGTATATAATATATTATAATTATATGTTATAACTTATAATATTATGTACTAAATAATATAATACATAATAAAATGGGTTATAATGTGTCGAGTGATGTGTATAGCCGTATAGGTGGCAGGTGCACATGCTTGAAGTGAACACGAATTATATATTGATATAAGTGGGCAATGGACACTGAGCGATGTATATATTATAGTATTATACTAAATAAGTGTATATTTTTTACACATTTATTGATACTAATATACTATTTTAAATTTCGAAAACATATAATAATATAATGGGTATAATATATTGTTATGAAAATGAAATATTGTACGGATAATGTAAATATAGATATGTAATTCAATATTGTATGATATTAAGAATTAGGTACCTATGAACAAATATTATATTAGGTAAGGGTATAACTGCACTCTGTTGTTTGTGGCACACGGTGTAAATAGCATAAATGCATAATACCTAGCGGCTATACATAATATTGTTATTGTTTATGGAACACTTTTGCAGAACCTTTAGAAAGGTCCACTAAATAAGGCTAAAGAACTAACTATAAAATTAAAAAATTTAACACTAATTGTTGTTCACACATTTAAGAAACTTTGCAATCATACAATTGTATTATATGCACTATACTATTTAATAGGTAGGAACCTACTTATACAGTTGATAGTGCTCCAGTGGTGAATGTAATAATATTATACGCACAACACCCAGTAACTTTAAAAAAAAAAAATGGCGAGTGCTGGTAAAAATGGGCCAGTAAAGTTTGTAAGTAAAATGTCCAATGTTCACCTATTAAATGTTATGTGAATAAATTATAATGTATTGGTAATAGTTATAGTGGCTAGTGGCCGTGGCGTGTAACATAGGGTCCAACTGTAGCACACCTTAAATATGGGTGGATGGGTATTGATGGAAGCAAAATAGGAAATTTTATATGTTGGTATAACAATATTAAGAGGGGTAGGTCTCCTAAAACTATCTGAGCAACAACCAATTTGTTTTGATACATGCTGCTGGTCAGTGGGTAGTACCATCCAGGGCTTGTATTTGAAAAAAAATAAATATTATTTATAATGTTATTTACAATTAAAACGTTACACAATTTTTGCGTTTATCGTTATTCAGAATTAAAACGTTATCCAAGTTTTGCGTTTAACGTTATTTAAAATAGTGTTAATACATATTAAATCAAAAAATAATAACTAATGCGGATAGTTAATCTCGGATACGGAATATAATATAATCAATTCTTAGATTATTTGCATGAAATAAATGTTTCTACGAAACCAATACACCTTTTAAATAATTAGAATTTAAAATATTTCGTTTTGCGTTATGGTTAATGATATATAATATATTTTGTTAATCGTTATGAATTGTTTTGGCGGTAATTGATTATTTTTGGATTATCACTTTCCGTTATAATTACGTTTACAAATTTCAATCGTTTTTTTGTCAAATATAAC
Source organism: Metopolophium dirhodum (assembly GCF_019925205.1). Lineage (NCBI taxonomy): Eukaryota > Metazoa > Arthropoda > Insecta > Hemiptera > Aphididae > Metopolophium > Metopolophium dirhodum. The sequence continues at coordinate 13,561,984 of NC_083568.1, forward strand.
GTTTGCAAGAACTGGACTACCCCATATACTATGTTAATAATTCTATTATAAAATTAATATTTTTGACTTACTTTTCCCACTTGGAACTTAGCTCGTAATAAAAATATCACTCAATGTGACCTTTGATTTACTAATAATTGGTTATTTTTTATTTTATTTTAATGTAAAACATGAAAATTAGGAATTAATGTATATTTTGCTATTATTACCAGGAATAAATGATTTCATTTATTTTGTGTTATTACTTAAGCACACGGTTAATGTATAGAATACGCTAGGAATCTAAAATATTGTTTTAACTACCACCGTTCTTTAGCAGCTTATTGAAATTAATAGTTATCAATTTATTATTTAAAATTATCTACTTTTATTATGAGTAGATATAAGTATTATGTCTAAGTAATATTATAAGTAGATATTATCTTGTTTTAGATTAAAAAAAATAAAACACAATATACATTTCTTGGAACACTGAGTGAAACTCAATATGATTTTAATAGAGCATAATATCATGCATTACAGATAAATAGATTCGATTTCATCAAACATGGCAATATTACAATTTTTTTTTTTTTATATTAATGCTATTAGATTATTATAATTCCCAAATTTCCCAAAAATAAATACTCATGGTTCAATTAATTCAACATTTGTAAGAATTTAAATACAAATTGAGTAAAAATAAATACAAACCCATACATATATGAGTTACAAAACAAAACAAGTTCATAAAATACAATAAATAAAAAAAAAACAAAAACCTTTAAATATAATTAAGCAGAACAAAATGCCTCATACACATTTGCACTAAGCACTTTAACTTTTCCATCCAAGTGAACATTTTGTTTTAGACTGCAGTCTCCGCTTTCCGTAACTTTAGTCGATCTGTCAACAATTGGTAACCACTTGGCAAATGGCATTTTGACAGTAGTAGGTAAATTTACTGACCGATTAGGCGTATTGACAGTAATAGCATCCATTAACTTATTAAAACTATGAGATGTACAGTAACGAGCTACTGAAATTATCTCTTCATTTTTTAATAGTTCTCGTGTTTCATTTACCATGTCTTGTAGTAGTGCTTCTCGCACTTGTGGCATTTGGTGTAACATGTATGAATCAATACATCGAAAAGGACTATCTGTGTCACTTGCAATTTCAGTTTGAATAAGGAAAAATAGTTTTTCTAATTCCTGTAAATTGTATTGTTCTTGGATAGGAACTTGCTGTACATACTTAATAACTTTACTATGTAAATATTCTTCTAAACGTTGAATACCGTCTTCGATGAAATAACTAAAATGTAACAAATAATCTTCTTGAGTTTTTGAACAAATTGGAGGTGAATCTTGTGACAGACTTTTGTATACAAGACCTCCCAGGAGATTGAGTTGAATTTTTAATGTTATTACCAACATAGTTTCAGCATAAACAAGTAAGCATGCTCTGGTAAAAACACATATTCTCATTTCTTCCCAAAGTGCCAAATCATTTTGCTTCTTCAATTTATCTATAATATTTTCAATGCGTAAATTTTTTGCAAAATATTTAACATGGAGTTGTTTTACAAACTCAGTTATCATGCGGTTTGAAGTGTTTTCTGTTGCTTCATAGTGCTGTTGACGTCTACTTCGTTCCAGATATTCTCGACTTTCTTTATCTTTTTTTTCTGCCAATTTCTTTTTTATAGTGTAAACTACATACGCAGTACTACAAAATAATGCGCCGCTTATTATTAGTTTACGTTTGTGTCGTGAAACAAATTTCTTTACAGAATCATACATCATAAAATTACTCTACGCGAACAAAATATGAGCATTAACGTTTAAACTTTATAATAACACTTAAAAAATTGAATGTTTAAGAGCGACAACTTATTCTAAAATCTAAACACAAAATTCACGAATTAGATTAAGCGAGTACATTTGATTTATTTGAATGTATTGATAAAAAAACTATCAGCACGAGCGTAAGATGATTATTCGAGAATAACAATAGTATTATACATCAAACAATATAAATTACCATACGATATTGTAAGGTTCAGCGTCACGGATCAACACTTAGTCACTTTATGTCTATATAATATAAATATTAATTATTAATTATTAATATAGTCGATTGAAGTCGATTGCAATCATTTAATTTTCGACTTCACAAATCAAACGAACAGCATAGTTAATAAAAATTAAAGTTCAAAGTTCAAACACTGGAATATTTGATTATTTATCTAAAAAACATAACCTGAGTTCTGAAATTAAAATTATTGATAACATAGAATGCATGACAATCAAGATTTAACATAATATTGTATACAAAAATCGTACGGTATTACTTCTTAATATTAATGTATTTGCCACACTGTATTCACGAGGTATCCGTTCCTAAGCACGACTTCATAGTTCACGGCATTAAAGCAGTCCTCTCAAGTGCCTATACTGTAATCCTGTGTCCGCAGGTCAGTGTACACTGTATTGTGTACTTCCGTGAGTTCCGTCAGTTTTGACATTCGATTCGACGGTTCCCAGTTCTTAGCGTGACAGAATAAATGGTTTTTTAGTACTTACTGATTACCTATGCCAGATTAATTATTATTGAAATTTGCTTTTTACTTTTTGTTATTTCGTGGATCGATAAAGCGCTTCCAACAATTACCTATATTGACTTGGAATTTTAAACGAGTGTTTAATAGTACGTGTACTTCATGTTGATGTTGACTTGTGAATTCGCATAGAAATAACAACTACACCATTGCTCGATCGACTGTTTTCGTCCGAAGGTAATATAGTATTGTAATTTATTTAATAATAATTAATAAATTAGGTTCATAATTGGTTAGCATTTTAATTAGCTTTAAATCTATGTGTTTTAATATTATTGTTAAATCAATATCGTTGTCAGTAAGAACTTATTTATATCTAATCTCAAAACAACAGTTTATACCTACTACTATTTTAATAAATTTGTTGAAGGCAGCATGATTCTAAATCAAATTTGCAAACGCATTTAAAAAATGTGATTAACCTATTCTTTATTAACTGATTTTTCAATGACCATAATGTTATTTATGTATGTACAGACACACAGGTTGAACCCAATTCAAAATATGTTTAAGCTAAACAGACATACCAATATTATATAGGTACGGAATTAATATTTTTAGCTTATGATTTTTAGTCAAAGAAATGAAGAACAGGATTCAATCTTTAAAACAAAAGCATAACCTTGAAAAATTTCTGATATAAACGTTCGGACTGATATTTGTCAGTATTTGTGATAGAATCCTAGATTACTGTACCATACCTTGAGACTGAACAAACAATTGAACAACACATAGATTTATTAAATGCAGATAACTTAAAATCAATCCATATACTCTTGACAATGCCCAAAAATGTGAGTGCTATATTAGGACATATATATATTGATGGAAACAATTTTTTTTATCTAAAATGAAACTTAGATTAACCATCTTATTTATCAGATAGGTACTATAATTACACTTTTTCCATAACAAAAAATATACATTTTGTAAAGTAGGGACCTATCGTCTATCTACATTCTTTTCTAATTTCTTCTTGGGTTAAGTGTAAGTAGGTATAGGTATTTCAGAAATAATTTATTAATTTTTGATAATAAAACTAGTTAAAAATATTGTAAGTCATGTTAAATATTTTTGAAACTATAATTAAAAATTAAAATATACTTACTAGATGAAAAATATAATGCAAATAGTGTTGATGAAGCATATAAGAAATTTGACTGTTTTAAGTAAATTTACGTGCTAGGTATTTCTTGTAACAAAGTGTAAGATAAGATTTTCTTCATTGTCGTACTTAATCTGAAGTTGCATAAAACTACAAAATATGTAGATACAAACCAAAATCTATACATCATTGCATAGATAAGTAACTATTTAAATTTAAAAGTCTTATGTCAACCGGTTGTAATTATTTTATCAACAATAAACTTTTTGTTGTAAATATCTTTAAAATATATTTTATATCTATTCTTATATCAAATTTTAACTTTATTACTTCATAGTTAAATGGCCGATTCTAATTTGATGGATCCAATAGTGGATTCAACACAGCAAGAATTTAATGATGCTCAAAATAGTATGACTTCGTTTGAAAATGATAATGTAGATTCTAACGATCAAGATAGTAATATGAACTCAAATCGACAGGATAATATGAATTCTAACAATCATGAGTCAATGGATAATTCATATGATCAAGAAAATGGACATCCTAATTCTGAAAATGAACAATCATTTGATGATAATGGGAGAGGTTCTTTCAGGTATTTGTAACCCATATTTTATTTACTTCACAATCTTGTATTCTTATAATTTACGTTTCAATAGGGAATTTGGAGATGGTAATGGTCAATTTGATAATAATTATGGATCTTCTGAGTATAGAAATGAGCCTAATTGGAACAATGGTAAAGGAAGTAATGAAGCTGGAAGATTTGGGGGATTTGGTAACAACAATCCTAAAGGATCTTCTAATTATCGTGGTGGTGGTTCATATGGTTTTAATAGTCCCACAAATAATGGAGGTTTTAAACCTCAAAGAAGTAGATGGTCCTCAGAAAATGCGGATGAAAACTGGAATGGTGTTCCTCAAGATTCATCTCCAAATATGATGAATGGTCCACCTCCAATATCTCAAGGAGGTCCACAGTTTGGAGAAAGTCAAGCACCACCATTTAATGAACAAGATAGAAATGGTCAGGCTGGAGGTCCCCCAACAAATCAGTTGCCTTCATTATTACAAGTATGACTTACTTTAAAAATATGATAATTATACACATTATATTCATACTTATTTAATTTGTATTTAATATGTACACATTTGTAATCTCTAAAATAATTGTTTATACTTCTTTTTAAATTGTATAGATGCCACCTGTAATGCCACCAAATAGTGGAGTACCACAAGGCCCACCACCAATAATGTCTGGAGAAGTGTGGATTGAAACTAAAGCCGGTGATGGAAAATCATATTATTATAATGCTAGAACACGTGAAACTACTTGGGATAAACCATCGGGACCTAATATTACTGTTATTTCTCAAGAACAGGTATCTTAATTTAAAGATGTACAATAAAAAATAAGAATGTAATTATATTTTAATAATTTCTCAGGTTGAACATCTTGGAAATCCAAATCCAAATGCCAATAACTATGTTAAACCTAATGAAAGTGAACAAACTCCTAATGATGTCGAAATGAAAAATATTGAAGACAAATCACATAGTAAAAATATTTTTTTTTAAATATTTAATTGTGTGAACATATTAATTAGCTGTTATTAAAATGAACATTTTATTTGATTTAGATAATGAACAAGTCCCTTTAATGCATCCTCCAAATGTTGGAGTACCTCCATTAGGTGGAGTTCCTAATCAAATGATGCCTCCAATGATGGGCCCCCCTCCTGGTATGATGCCTCCTAATACCATGATGCCTCCACCAAATTTTCCGCCATTTGGTGGACCACCACCATTTGGTATGCCACCCCCTGGATTTCCACAAGCAGCTCCATGGGGTATGATGCCCCCAGGATTTGTGCCTCCGCCTATGATGATGCCTGGAATGGAACTTAATAGCAAAGTATGATGTTTTAATATTGTTAATACTCAAAAAAATTATTGAAGTATTAAAATGTTTATCACAATTTAATAGATTGATCCAGTAATTTTAGCTAATGCTGCTGAATGGTCAGAACATCGTTCACCTGATGGAAGAATGTATTATTATAGCATGAAAACATCAGAATCGGTTTGGGAAAAACCAGAAGCTCTTAGAAATCTTGATTGTGAGTAAATAATATTAAAACTGTTATCAAATGTTTTTTATGTTACATTTTATCATATTTCAAAATCAATTTATATTACAGTGGCTAGAGAAGTTGCAGCTGCTAAATTAAGAAAGGAAGCTGAACAAAAAATGGAACAGAAGTCAGATCCTCAAATGGACATGGGTTTCCCTCTCAAATTAATGAATGGTTCAAATTCAGAAATTGGTTCATTTAAAAGAAAAGACGAGGAACTTCAAGAATCTAACAAAAAAAGTAAAATTGACGAAAAACCCAAAGCGTTAGAAAAACTGAAAGTTCAAGACAAAACTAGACCTGTATCTAGTACACCTGTTGAAGGAACTCCTTGGTAAGTATTTATTATGTAAAATTATATTTTTTGCAGTAATGTTATACTATGATTTTTGTGTTTTGACTATAGATATATCAGTTAATTTAATAAAAGAAATAATATATTTATGTAACTTAAAAAAGTATAAAAAAGTATCTTTAAATTAATCATTGATTATAAGATGACTGGAGTAAAAAACATACTCTTAACTTTGTAATGAAATAAATTAAGTAAATAACTGGTAATATAATTGTATTTCCAATTTTTTTTTTAATCTAAGCTTTATTTTTATATCTAAGTTTTTAGAGAATGAAGATTAAAAATATATTAGTTAAATTATACAAACATTTGGTTAGGTATGAGGTGAATAAGAATGTTGCACTTATCAAATGGAAACATTTTTTTTTTTTTTAATTGTGATAATTAATTGCATTTGTAATTCTTAAAGTTTTTGATTTTACTTTTATAGGTGTGTAGTATGGACAGGAGATGGTCGTGTATTTTTCTTTAAACCTTCAACTAGAACATCAGTATGGGAAAAACCAGATGATCTTAAAGGAAGATCTGATGTTGACAAAATGGTATCAAATCCACCAGAAGTAGTTCAAGCTTTAAAAAGTGCTGAAGGACAATCACCAACAAAAAAATCTAAGGCTGATGGTGGTATGTTTATTAAACATATAATAATACATTTCTAATATTATTAAATTATTCTGTCAATATTTTACTATAGATAAAAATTCACAAGAAAGTACTAATAATACTAAAAATGATGTGGAATCTAAGGTTAACTTAATGAAGGATTCAGCCATGGAAGCAGAATTGAGAGCAGCTAAAGAAAGAGCAGTAGTACCTTTAGAGACTCGAATAACACAATTTAGAGAAATGTTATCCGAGAAAGAGGTACTTTTAAATAAAATTTTATTTGATAAAATCATTTTTTACACTATTTTCTGGTTTAAGGTCTCTGCTTTTAGTACGTGGGAAAAGGAATTACACAAAATAGTATTTGATCCTCGCTATTTGTTACTAACATCTAAAGAAAGAAAGCAAGTATTTGAAAAATATGTGAAAGAACGTGCCGACGAAGAGAGACAAGAAAAACGAAATAAAATGAAAATGAGACGTGAAGCTTTTAGACAGTTAATGGAAGAAGCTAATCTTACAACAAAGTAAAAAAAAAAATTAAATTAAAATAAAAAAAAGAAGAAATTAAGAATTTTAAAATATATTGTTGCAGGACATCATTTAGTGATTTTAGTTCCAAAAATTCTAAAGATGAAAGGTATAAAAATATTGAAAAATCGCGTGAAAGAGAAGGATTATTTAATGAATACATGGTAGAATTAAGAAAGCATGAAAAGGAAGAAAAAGCGTTGCGTCGTGAACAGGTCAGTGAGCAATTTTATTTTATTAACTGTAAACCATTTATAACTTTACATTATTGCTTTTTGTATTGATACTATTTTTACTGAAATTAATGTGTAATCAATGTATTCACATTCATTTCAATCTTATTTCCTTGCGTGTACTCTTATTCAGAATAAGTGTACACCAATTTGTGAATGTACGGATGGGTGAGTAGAGTTAGTGTCGTTGGTGGCTGGTTACAGGGGCAGCTTCAGGGGGGGACCTAGAGGCCACGCCCCCGCAAGCTGTATTTCTAAACAATTTTATAGTGTTAAAAACAAAATTACAAAAAAAATCATCGATATTGTCTGAAGTATATGACATCCCCCCTCCCTTAACTATGTCTCTGGAGCCGACCCCTGGGCCGGTAGTGAGGATGGATGTGTTGACAACATGGTTTTTGTCGACTGCAGCGCCGTCTGGTATACTCTTATTCTGAATATAGTATATTTATCATTAATTAACTATACAATTTTAAAATATACAAGAAAGAAAAAATTGTATACTGTATAATCACTTGCTATATAGTTTAATTTAGTTAATATTTGTTAAATTAACTATTAAAGTGTCATTTATGTCAATGCAATTTAAATAAATATATTTAAACTAATTTCTTCAGATGTTTTTGATTTGCAGGTGTTAAATATTGACAAAATTTTAATATGAATATGTTCACCTTGTGATAATTAAAAATTTCTCCTCTCTTATAACCATGGATATTAAAAATGAATCAACTCGTTTTACTAATGATCTTTTGTCAATATTCTAACATTTAATTTGTATTATGTATTATTAAAATATATTTCAGGTTTATTTTTATTTGAGCCCATTTTTTTACTATTATTAATTAATACAAATATTTTTTTAGGTGTTGAACTATTAAATATTAATATATAATACAAGGTTTATGTATATTATATATTTTATTAAACATTTTAGATTTTAGGTACTCGCTGATGATAAAGTTAAATTAATTTTAAGTTACTATCTAAATTTTGCATTGTGCATTTGTGCAATGACTAGATATTTTGTTTGGCTTAAGAAAATGTCAGCGCACTATTTGTTTTCTCTCTTTGACCCACGCGCAACATAGACAAAACGCATTTCCGCAAAATCGTCTTTGCTATGTTTTTAAGTAATCTTAGGGTAAAATCACCCATTACAAAAAAGATAGAGAGTAATATTTTTGAGGGAATGTCATATCGATTTTAGATTTTATTGTTATTTGACTTTGTATTTGTGTTTCAAAATAAACAAAAAAATTTTGTAAATTTAAATGATGTTTAAATTGTTTTGAAACAATATTTAGAGAAATCTATAAGACATTCCCTCAAAAATATTTTCTATCTTTTTTATAATGGGTGATTTTCCTCTAAGATTACTTAAAAAAATAGAAAAAACGATTCTGCGCAAATGCGTTTTGTCTATGTTGCGCTTGGGCCGGAGAGAGAAAACCAATAGTGCACCTGACATCCTCTTAAGATTAAAATATTCATAACTTATTATTAGTATGGCTTTTCTTAAAGAAACATTACTTGATAGTCGTTGGTAAATTGAATATTTCTATTGTCATATAAATTAAGCTAAAATAATAATACATTTAATATTACAATTTACTTATATAAATATTTATTAAATACAATTATAATAGTAATACCTAACTAATTAATTAAATAACTTTGTATTAAAGTTTAAAGTAATTTAATAGTTAATATTCAATAAGTCAAAACTTTACATTTTTATTTTTCCTAAATAAAATTAAATCATTTTTATCTTACTGAATTATTAATTGATTCTTAAAAAAAATATTAGTTAAGACACATTATATTTAAGATATAGTTGACTTAGGATTGTTCTTACACTGTCCGGTTAAAGTTAACCGACACTTTACCGGACATTGTAAGAACAGCCCTTAATCTTTTATGAATAGTCAGTAGGTACCCAAAATAATTATTAAAAATATAAACAAATAGTTTTTTTTTATAAAACAAAATAATTTCACTATAATTCGAAATTTAAATGTTATTCCTTTACCTATATTATTTTACAAATTTAAAATTTTAATTGAATGTGAAAGTGAGATTAAGTATAATCTTAAATTTCATATTATTTTTTAAAAATTATTCTATAAATTGTACAATTAAAAAAATATTTGTTAAAAACTCTTTGTATTAACTTTTAGTTTTTTTTAATACTGTACATTTCTACATTAAAAAAATGGGCTTGTGTGTTGATTGTAATATTATTGTGTAACTTATCTACTACGAAAACAGTATTTATATGTAACTATATATTTATATTTATATCTATGTATCTCACTGGAATTTTTAAACATAAAACCATAAACAAATGTTTACATTTAAAAATGAGATTAAGTGTTTGTATGTATTAATGAATGAAATTTGAATGATGACTTTTGGTCTGTTAAATTTAAAACATGAATGAATGCCTAGAATGTATATATGTATTTGCATAAATCTTAAGTTTATCTGACAATTCTACAACCATCACTACCAATAGTTGGATCATCTTGTAACATAATACCTTGAGGATGGATAGTTAAATGCAACCCTGGCGGCGCTAAACAAACCCAGTCAAACTATTCAAACACCAGAATCGAGGTAATACCTTATGGATTTTTTTTTTTTACTTGGATACAAACAGATAACTGAAGTTTACTGTACTAAGTATTACTTGCCATTAAGGAATTTTGGATCTTTTGTTTTAATGATTTTGAAGTGGCACTCCAAACAGAACAAGAAGAATGGACTGCAGAAAAATCAAAGTATTATTCATGCTTTAAAAAAAACAAAATCAATCTAACTTTTAATCATAAAAATTGAACTGGTTAATCAAGCTGGCTGCTAAGTAATAACATTTTGTATATTTTGGTTTCTTTATTAATCATTGCTTCAGACATAGTATTTTAAATGATACAAATACCTTAGTATTATTATTATATAAATTATACATTCTATCATTGTTATAAAAATGAAAACAAATTTTATATGAGGTATAGGTATTTCTGTTGTTTTTGGTATGAATATTATAGAACATTTGACTGTATGATTGACATTGAAGAATAAAATATTGAATTTTATGTAGTTATTTAAATAAGTGACTACCATATTAGTATTATACTATTATGTAAGACTTAAACATTATTTGTTTTCCACAATTATTTAGACTACCTACAGTATTATTTTTATATTAAATAAATGTTTACCAAGACATTTTTAATAGATTACATACATTAGGATATTTTTTACAGGTTTGTACTTTTAATTACATTTGTACTGTATAAGCGTATATTGGTTTTATTGAAAATAAAAATATTTTTAACTTATTAAACCAAAAAGATTGTTTAGTATTTTAGCTAAACAAATACAAATTATTTCATCAATATTTTCTAAAATTGTAATGTTTGATAAGATTGGCCAACATATTGTTTAAATATATAATACTTCTGTTTATTTCAAGAATTAAATATGCATTAATATACAAATAATTTGTATGTATAATATGATTATGTGTGTGTAAATGTTATAATAAAATACCATTTTTAGAAAATTTTAATTCAGCTGTATGAGTACAATATACAACTGATTATCTTTTTTTATCTTGGCTATTAATTTACAGATATATTTGACATTACTAATTTAATTTTCAGGTTTACTATTCCCTTCATTAATGATATTTTTTTCAGCATTTTGAATGTGAGAAATCAAAATTGTAATTTTAATGAATATTTTAAGATTTAAAATTATTAAATGTATAATTGAATACTATTTAATTAATTAAATTTGTAAGTATCCATTTTGATTTCTCATGTTAATATTTATGTTTATTTGATGGTTTTTAAGTATTTTTCTCATAAAATACATTGTGTTATAAATGTATAAATAATTATGTTTATTACTTTTATATATTATATTTTTTTGATGACTGCTTATAATATGTTGTGATTACAAAATGAATGATTATTTGTTATATGATTTGGAATGTTATGTCTTTATGATAATTTTAAATTCCAATTAATTTGTAACAAATTTGTTTCTAACATTTAATCTAATCAGTTTTCTGTCAATACATTTTATAGGCTCGAAAGCAGTTTATAGAATTATTAAAGGAGCACACTGAAATTGACCGGCATACTCGTTGGCCTGAGATAAAAAAGAAATTAGATCATGACTCTAGATATAAAGCAGTTGACTCCAGTACGTTACGTGAAGATTTTTTTATTGATTATATAAGAATTTTAAAGGATGAAAGGAAAAAAGAAAAGGAACGTGAACATAAAGAAAAGGACAAACATAGTCATAAACGAGATAAACGTGATAAAGAAGAAAAAGAATCATCTGCTAAAGCTGACTCAAAAGTAAATATTAACCTCAATTAAAATTAATATTTAAATAATTAATGATAATCAAACATTTAAAGCATGATGATAAGTCGCCTGAGAAACAAAAAGAAGAATTAAAAGATCTCAAGGATTCTAAAGATTCTAAAGAAGCTCGAATTGAAGCTAGCTTAAAGGAGCGGGAAAAAGAAGTCCAGCGTACTTTAGCAGTACATTTAAAACACAGAGAAAATGAACGTGAACAACATAAACATGATGAAGCAGTTGTTCATTTTAATGCACTTTTGGCAGACTTGGTTTGTCTTTAATTATTACGATTGTTAGTAAAGTTTGGATTTTGTAGGCATTTGCTTTTTTCTATTGGTCTAAAGTAAAGCTTTGCCAGCTATAAATTCAATTTATACTACTTAGAACAAAATTCTTGTAATTTAATTTAATTTAGTTAAAAGTTTTTTTTTTTTGCTATTTTAACCATTATTCTTATTAATGCATTTTTGAGTTTCAGATATTTTTATGTTAAATTTTTTTTGTATATAATAACATTTTTCAAATTGTTCTAAATCAATGTATTTGAAAGTTCAATATTTTCTAGGCTTCTTCAACAATATCGATATCGCAAACCTTTGTTTGGTAATTTAGATATCATTCTAAATCGTACAATTTACCAATAATCAAAATATATCGTAATCAACATTAATTTTTAATTAATGGCCCTCGGCCATTGGGCATTCAGATTACCTTGAACCAACTGATTTTAACGCCGTTAATTTGGAATATTGATCCCTTAATTTTTTTTGCTATATCACGGTTCAATAATGCACAAAACAAAATCGATATTCAAATATGTATTGTTGAAGAAGCCTAATATAAATATGTTTCGAGGACGTGGCTCGATCAATTTTATCTTGTTATATTGATGGCATACTGCACACATGTTGTGTTTTTTTGTTTCATTTTATATGCTTTTTTTTATAGTTTTATAGAGCTACAAAATCCAAATTTTAGTTATTAGTATTGGTTATACCTGAATACATGTAATTCCTTTTTTTTTTTATTATTTTAGGTAAGAAGCAATGATATGTCTTGGAAAGAAGCTAAAAGGCAATTGAGAAAAGATAGTAGGTATGAGTTAGTAGATTCATTAGATTCTGAAGAAAAGGAAAAGTTGTATAAGGTTCATGTAGAAGATTTATCAAAGCGAAAGAAAGAAAAATTTAGAGAAATGTTGAATGAGATAAGTGATTTGACATTAGATAGTTCTTGGAAAGAGATTAGAAAATCCATTAAAGAAGATGTGAGGTATGTGAGATTTTCATCTAGTGATAGGGTAAGTAAATACAAAATAATTTTGATGACAATTTATAAGTATTAATTCAAATATTATTTTTAGAAATGTGAAAAGGAGTTTAGAGAATATTTAAAAGACAGAATGATTACTGCTAAAAACGAATTCAAGAATCTTCTAATGGTAAATTGTTAAAAATCTTATCCTGTCTTGTTTTTATTGAATATCTATTTGGTTTCAGGAAACTAAATTGATTACTCATTTATCCAATACAAAGTTGCAAGAAAACCATGAAACTTATTTTAAAGAGGTTGAAGATATATTAAGCAAAGACAAACGGTATTTATTTTTGGATAGCATAGCTGATGAACGTTCTGAGTTAATAGTTTCCTATATCGAAGAATTAGAAAAACGTGGTCCACCCCCGCCACCTACTGCTACAGAACCCAATCGACGACCACCATTAAAATAAATTTAAATTTAAATTTTATAGACCAAGTTATTTCTGCTTTTATTAATATCGTAAACTTCAACGATAATCATTACACCTTTTTTCAGACATAATTTTTAATGTTTTTTTATTCAATTTATTATTTGTGTTATTATTAATTTTTTTTATAGGCACAAGTATCAGTAAGTAGTAGATGACATATGTTATCTTAAAGATCTATTTTTTATTACTGCACAGGATGAACTTGTTTTCTAGGATTCTATATTACTTTTATATTTTAGTGTTGACATTAATAGGAAATGGAATAGAAATAATACTTAATATTTTCTCTATACAATTTTCTGACATTAAATGGCTACAATTAATTTTGTTGAATATGTCCCATTTAAAAAATATAATGTAATAAATAATAAATATAAATTAATAATTTAATTGCATAAGATATAAGATCAAGAAAAAACTATTATAAAAATCAAATATTTTGTTTTGCAACTATTTTGAAAATAATATTAAAATAGTAATCTACGGAACCCCTTGGATCTAGTTCATCCTGTCAGTACTTTCATATTCACATATATAGTTTTGTAGTTCAAAATATTATTGAAAATAAAATTTAACCTCTTGTATTTGTATGGGTCTGTAAATATATTTAACAATTTGATAAAAATTATACTAACTTGTAATTTGAAAACGTATCATTATTTTCACCATATCCAACTATCCATATATCCTATTATTATAATTATAATGTTCCATGTGACAATATCGAATCAAAATTATTACTATTTCATATCAGATTTATATAAGTATCATACTATCCAAATGTAAGATAAATAATACATGAAATAATCTTTACTGAATGTTTCATTACGTATTTACGTCTGTGTCCCACTTTAAACTCTTTATGCAATATTTTTGGGCTAAAACAATTTGGAATGTCAATAATGTTTATTTATATGAATACAATTATGATCTAGATTACTTTAGTGAGACTTGAGAGTCAAGCGTTTGATTGAATATTAATCATATAATACTATAATACTACTATGAGGCATTAGATAAACTAGATGTCTGCCATCTGGTTACAAAGTAATAGTGACAGTGATACCTGACCACCAAAAAAAAGGTGTGATAACATTTCATTATGACACCCAACTACCAAAAAATTAACTGGAACTGAACATCAAGTGTTGAATTTAAATTATCCTCAATTTGCATCCTTATATTATAGTTATACATGATATATATTATAATATGTATTTATTAACAATTCAGGGCAAGGGCTAATTATTGTTTAAATTAAAAAAATTGTTTATTACATTTATGATTCAATATTATTTATAGTATTTCATAATTTAATACCCACAAGGGGTGAATGATTTATTGAATATTATTAATGAATCAAAACTAAAATCAATTAATCAAAGTTTATTAATTTATTACAGGACTTCTTAAAAATAATTTGGTGACAAGAAACTAAGATTTATTTCTTGAATTAAATGTAGTAATTTGAAACAGAAATATTTAGGTTGTGGGATTAGAATATTAAATTCAACTCAACATTAACATTAACTTATAAATTATAAGCACTAACACACCGTAGTTTGTTATAGATAATTTATCAATTTTAATGTAAAAACTAATGATACATTTTAAAAATTCGAGCCGGTATCAGATATAGTATGATGGTCGAAAATGTACTATGATATATATAGCTACAGTCGATGATGTAAGTGAATATGGTTCGCCAGTTTGAAAAAAAATGTCATACGACAACAGTTAGCGGTCATTATCGTATTTTTGATATCTGCAGCTTGTAGTGCGCGTTTCGTCTGTACTCTGACAATGAGTTCAAATGAACTACGTAGATATTGATTTCGTTCGATAGATAAATTTAAAAATCTCCCCGACGACGAGAACAACGTCATATATAAATATATTACTAGCCAGCGAGTACCTGCATGGCTGCATTCATCATTCTAATCGGCCAGCTTGAGGATTTAGTGATTTTTCCCGTGGCATTAAATAACTATTGAGAAATTGAAAAATAACCTCTTTAAAGTATCACCTTGATCCAGTTTGCTAAAATATAAGATACTATATGTTAAAATCGGAGCATTGCTTATGGTAGACATTTTGTATACAGGATAAAAAATAAACTACTATTGTAAAACCACTAGATCCCTAGCTCCGCTCAGAATCTAATAATAATACTAAATGGATTGCTTTATTTTTTGAAATAAATGCACATATTTTTATGAAAAAATTGAATTGATAAATAAATGGATAAATAGATATATTATTATATTTTGTATAATAAATAATTAGTGTGTTTAATGTGATGGATAGTGTTGTCTTGTTTGTTGATACTATATCTGGTATTTTATGATCTATATTAGAAAGTTGAATACGTAAATCTGATTCTATATTTAATCGATTTTTATATTTATTTTTAGTACCTATACGTAGAAATTCCTTTTTCACAGAGATAAGTTGTTGAAAAAAGCATCAATGGTCTTATTGCTGCTTCCGATATTTCTGTATAGTCAACCCAAAAGAAGACAAAGGTGATTCTTTGAAAATCCTTTTTAAATTAGAATTGCTGGATATGTTGATTAATTGATTTTCTTGTGTTGTTGTTAAGCCAGTAATTTCGGGAACATCTGCATTAAAATGGTCTATTACCCAATTTTTATTTCGAAATTCATATTTCAATATTTTAACTTTGAAGCATTCTACTATTCTAGGATTTTTACTGTATTTAACACAAAAATCCGGTTTTTTTAATTTAGTAAATTACTAACCTTATTAGTTATTGAATATGATTGATCGTAATTTTTTGAACGGATCAGTACGACTTAAAAATTAAGATTATGGGTGGCCACAAAAATTTATGAGAATAATTCTTTTTTCAAATTCAAAGTCCTTGTAGAAATTGTGAAGTCCTGAAAACTATTTATTCAATTTAATTTAAAAATATTTTTTTGTTCAAAACTTGTTTAAAATAAAACATGAATGTACATATTTTTATAGGTGCATCATTTTAAATTTTTAGGGTATAAAATCGTTATTTTAGAGGATATTTTGGGCTTTTTATGGAATTACATTCCCAGTCTTAATCATTACCTAATAACACTAATAATATAATGACTGAAAAACAAATAATATTGGACTCCCTAATTTTCGATTGACGAATTTTTTATTTTCCTAGGGTTGGTATCCTGTAATTTTTTATATTTTTTTCAAACTGGCATTTTTTTTGACGTCTGCGTTTGCGATACGCACTAAGTCGAAAATTCTGTTGTTCTGATAAGGTGATAACAGTTATTTATTTGAAAAAGACGTGTGAAATTTCAAATTGTTACTGAAGACAGAAGACTATAGAAGAGTAAAGTTCCCCGACGGACGATCATTTTTACTGATTACTGTAGACTGTAGTTCGTCAACATTCACCTAGAATCAATTTCATAGAATTAATGGCACGCACACTTTGACAGTTTGGTCTTTGAAATAAAAACGAAATGGAGCAGGTGCAACAGATATTGCAAGAACTTGAAGCGGCCAGCAGTATAATGCTTGTGAGCCGTGCTTCTTATTTTATTTCACTTTGTTTATTAAAAATTAGTAAAAAAAATGTATATTAATTGTATTTTGTCAATAGGCGTCACCTTCACTCGTGACAAATGACCAGCGTAATGCTGCCGAAGCAGTTTTTATGAGTTTCCGCAAGACCAATATGCCCTATTCAATATGTCAATATATTCTCGGTAAAGTTGTGTTTATATTAATTTGTGATGTAGCTATGAGTTTCTCTATAGATAAATTATCTCGTTCATTAAATATTATTAAAATAAATATATTTCATATAAATAAAGTTATTAGTAACTATCTTATTATATCAATAATATATTAATAATAATATTGTCTATTTTATAATTTATAATTAATAGATTGTTATTTAACTTCATATTTAATACCTAGGACTAAAATGTTTTACGTGAACACATATTTGAGATCTTATTTTTTACACCTCTCACATCTACTATATTCTTATGTTTGATGATGTATCTTCAATAAAATTTGTATGATAATAATAATTTATTTATGTATATTGTGTATTTGTAGATTGTAGTAAAGTAGATTTTGTTTTATTTGAGACTGCGGGAACATTAAGAGATGCACTCATACGAGATTGGATTTTGCTCTCTCAAGATCAAAAGAACGAGCTTAGACAATATTTATTTCAATTTATTATGCGTGATGGTAAGATGGCTCCTTTTGTTAGAGAACGAATACTACAGGTAATTAATATAATGTTAAGAAATACGATAATATGATTATTACACCATACACTTTTTCATAATTTTTTTTTGTTCTTACCCATTTACTGATTGGAACAAAATTGGAACTAATTGTAGGGATGCATATTGTGTTTGTCGAGGAATTTATTGGTTACATTTTAACGAGGAAGACAATATTATAATATTTATACTCTACTTATCCCATTCAACATTGAAAAATATAGTATCAATTTGGTAATTTAAAAATGATTTGGGTAGTAAAAGTATGGCATAATATAAATTTTATGTTAAATGCACCATTGTATGTGTAATTAATGTTCTTGAAAAACATTTAAAATTTTTATCATAACTTAGTTTTTTTTTAAAAATATTTTTGTTTATGAATATATTATCATTTAAGTATTATATTAAAAATTAATTTAAATATGTTATTTTGAAAATATTTCAAAATCAAAGTAAGCACTAGTTAATTAAATTACATATTTTAAACAATGTTTAATGTGTAAAATATCAATTTGCATCATTAGAGTCCACTGCCTGCCTGTGCGATATTAACTACTAAAACAATTTCTGTATGTAGATTTTTATATATTTATTAAGTCATTGTTGCTAACAAACAAGAACTTTAGTTAGTTATCATTAGACAAAATGGAAAAACAAATTCTAAAAAGATAATTTAGACTTTAAATATTTTTTTATCACTTATTTTTAAAAATATGGTATGCAGTGAAATCTTATGAAGATGTTATACTAGCTTCTCTTGTTCCGTCTTACAAACATACAACATTGAAAATTTGCATTCAGCAGAACCTAGTTAGTGTTTTAGTTAGTATATTGGAGTGAATTTAATGAACCTATTATTAAACTTAAAAGTAAGGATATTATCTGTGTCTGCTGCTAGTTATTAGCATTTGTAACTTGCAATATTTTATATGTTTATAGCTTGCTTAAAAAGTAAGCATTGTAAAAATTTGTCTTGCTAACACAAATAATATTATTACCATTAAGTTTGTTAATAGGTCATAATAATTCACTTATATTAAAGCTAACAATACAAAATTCAAAATTGGTTCTACTAAATACAATTAAGCTATGTTGTACATTTGTAATACGTAGACAATAAATGTGGGTGTGAAGTCCTCTCAATGTTGGTATGAATTAATAATATAAAAATTTGATAAACATGTGCATGCACTATGCGTATTGTAAACTTTTATCAGTTTATATATTTATATAATATTATATAGTAATTTATTTTCATATAAAAGGTGATTGCAATTATGATTAAAAGAGGAAGTGTTGAAGACGGTGGTCAAGAAAGAAGTAATATTTTAGATGAAGTAGAAAAATTAATTTTCAATGGTGATCTAAAAAAGGTAAAATTTAAAGTCTTCTACAACTATTATGTACATAAATCTTTATAAACAAAATTATTTTAGTAATTATGTTAGTATACATATAATAAAATATTTATAATTAATTGGTAAATAAACAACCAAATGAAATTAATTAGTTTAATTATGTTTTGTCTCCTTTATATAATAATATGTTTAATATATATATTGTATATTTTAAATATTCAATGATAAAGGTAATACAAAATATTTTGAGCACATAGTTATTTTTTAACTGCATAAAAAGGACTTAATATTAAACGTATATTTTTTTAGTTTGAATTTGAATTTGAATTATATTTATATTATTTTTGTTCTGAACTTTGACTACTAATGTTTTTTTTTCGATCTGATTGAAAGTGTATTAAAGTTTCAATAAGTCATATGAAATTACATAGAAATATTGTAAAATCATAGATACACTAAAAAATGCAATAAATACATGTGTATTCGGTGTATTTGCTGTTACCTTTAACGCTGAACATACTGTATATATGCTTAATTTATATTTGTATTTCAATTACAGCAAATTTTGGGTTGCTCTATAATTTTGGCATTAATGCAAGAATATTCAACTACTGTTAAATCTACTGATGTTGGTCTGACTTGGGAATCCCATTATGCTGCAAAAAAAGAATTTGAAGTACAAATTGATGACTTATTAAATTGATTATTTGTTTAACTTATTAAATTGTTTTATTGATTCATATTTATGTTTCAGGCTAAAGATTTAAGACGTATTTTTGTATTTAGTACTCGGGCTCTGCATGAAATACAAAATCTTCCTCAGCCATTATCAATAGATATTATGACTGTTCTTAAGTATTTGCTGATAATTTGTGAATCTATTTTAGTATGGGGATTTATTTCTACTAACAATATCCTTTTTACAATCAGTATTACATATGCTTAAGGATTTTAGTTTTTAATGATATAAAAGTTATTTTTTCAATTAAAAAGTGATATTTTATTTTGATTTGTTTGTAATGTTTGAACATTAAAACTATTAATCAACTTGTAGTAATTAAGTCATTATTAAATTTAGTATTTTTCAAAGCCACAAAAAAACGTTTCATAATTTATTATTCTTGAACGAACTTTTTAGAACAAAGGTGTGAAAACTATTTTAAATCTTGCTTTTAGTAAGCCTTGTTATTATGACTTAAATAATAATTGTTTAATTTAATATCATAGATTTAGTATGTACAGTTTACAATTAGGAATTGTAGAACACATTTTAAACATTTAAAGCTTTTCTAAATTAATTATATACTCTGATTATTAATACAAATATATTCCTTAACTAAATAAATACTGCCCAAATATTTGATTGGAATGTTTGAGGGAATATATAATTCTGAAAACAGCCCTATTTTGAAGCTTGGATCAGAATGGAAAGATATCATTACAAATCCTAGCACTGTTGATTTGTATTTTCAGGCAAGTAATATAATTATTAATTATATAAATGATGTAATACAAATAGCTAAAAAATGTAATTAATAATCTATGTTATAACTTTTGTTCTAATCAATTTTTTAATCTATAAATTAGCAATCATCATAGGTACTACAATATCTAAATTATGAATTATTTAAAATGATTAAAAATATCAATAAGAATAAAAGTTATTATGTATTAATTTGATTAATTACACATCTTTCAGTTCTTTCTGTTATGCTATACCTGCTTGTACCTATGTATAAGAATTTAATGATTTTTATTTATATATATTTATTATTTATTACATTAGATTTATTGGATGGTAAGAGATAAACCACAATTTTCTCATCATTGTTTGAGTTGTCTTGTACAATTATCTTCAATCAATGGCAATATATGGACTGATACAAATGTTCGAATGAAATATATGACAAATTATTTACAAAATTTTATTAAACTAGTATCCACGTAAGTGAATATTTATGTGTTTTATTTTTTTTTTTTATATTAATCTGATGTATTACTTTAATTCCAGGGTTAAAATTTTAGATCGTGAATCTATAGGAATTTCTACTATAATAAAAAGAATAATAAGTGGATATACTCCTTCAGGATTTATGCAATTTCCTCCAGATATTGTTAAAAGTTTTTTGGAAAATACAACTCATCTTACATGTCAGTTTGCTGAGGGTGCTGCTACTGAGGAAAATGTAATTTTTATAATTTTATTGCTAGATTCAATGTATTATTATTATTATTATTATTATTATTATTATTATTATTATACTATCCTATAGTTATCTCAAGATGATCAAATGTTTTTTGAAGCATTCAATAATATTTTACGACCCTGGGTATCTATTATTGCAAATAGTAACCAATCTTTTCCAGAAGAATTATGTAAGAGTGCATCCATACAAATTTTAAACACTTACTTAAAATGCCATATTTCACCACCAAACGGTACAAAGACTCCTGAAACTGAATTTAATGAAAACGAAGAGGATGATCGGGTGGTCAGCAAAGAACAGCTCCAATATATAGGAATATTTGGAAGATTAGTAAGTATACAGTATTTTAGAATTATTCAACAAATTAATTTTATTAGTTGAATCTGGTGAAACTTTTTTTTGTATATCGACATATTATACAAAATATAATCAGAATTATTGATGGCCAGTTTTCGTCTTATAGGGGATGGTTGTGACGAAAGAGGATCCATAATAATTTATTTATATTTAAAATAACGCCTGCGGGGGTAGATAGTACGGTACAATATATATACTTAATACTTAATATTTTAATAATACCTTAATACCTGAAGAATGTAATTTTATAAAGTATTTAATATAAACGTAATAATAATTTTTTTATATTATGTTTTAAATATTTTATTTTAGATTCCAGAACATTCTTTACCTCTTTTAGTAACTTTAATAGAAGGTCAAATTAAAGAAATGAGGGCAATAATTGAACATGTGCATAGTAGTGGGAGTTGTCAGTGGCCAGAGTCATTTCAACAGAAAATTGATGCTGTTAATGAAGACATTCATTGGATGTTTCTTATAGCAGGTAATTTCTTAATAAGTTGGACAGTTTGTTTTATGTAATAAAATCATGAATTCCTTTTGTTGATTTTTTTCAGGGCATATACTCACAGTGGATAGTGAGGGTGAACCTAGTATGATTCCTTCGGAAATCATGCATCATAGTATTAAGCAGAGTAAAAATGTAAATTTAGATTTAACATTGAAATTTCTTACTAACCAAATGTTAGTTATGGACGTACCTGGATCCGCAGAAGCTGTTGATGATGTTATCAAGTAAAATAATTAATACTTTTTTTTTTTTGTTTTTTTGAACTATACAAATAATTTAAAAAAACGTAATGTTTAATAAATGTTTTTTACTTAGGTTGGTGTCTGTTGCATTTCATCTATGTGAATTAGAAAAAAAGCTAATAGAAGCTAAAATGGAAGGTCTTTGTAGTCCATTGTTAAGTGGTACTATAGTATGGTTTTTGCGTGAATTTTTTCAAGCATACTTGATGCCAAACGAGACTTACTACAATGATGTAAACTATGATTAATAACCTTGTTTTTATATCTTATATAATATTAATAATAAAATAATAACTTTCAGCTTAGTATGCCATTATTACAAGCATTTGGTCAACATACAGAAGCTGCTAATTGGGTTTTAAATTACTTACTAAATAAAGTTGAACATAATATCAAATCACCTTTGTATGTTGATGTGAGTCTCATTGGAGATACAGTTGGATTATTAATGTCTATGGTAGATGTTAGACACAAGTATGTCTTATAATATTTGTATTAGGTTTAATTTATTGTTTATTTAATTTGAGATAAATAGGAATGATTTTAATGGTTTTTGATTATTTTGAGCACAGTTTTGATTGTACCGTTATTACAAAATATGTTTAAGAAAGCCATTGCATAGAGAGAAGTATTAAATATAATATATAAAATAAATAAAATAAAATTATAAGTTTGAAAGTTTTTTTTAAAAGTGTTATAAGTCAGTTAGGAATACCATATAAAAATACCGCTTTTTCCCTTTGTAATGTATCTATGGTAAATATAAACAACATTTTGATTAATGATAAAAAGTTGAATTATTCATAATTGTTATGATGATTGGAATAAATTAATGTATGATTTAACATCAGTTAATACATATAAAATATATTAGATAGATAATAACTAATATTAACTAAATAATTGTGAGTGGTGGAATTACATAGTGTAATACATGTCAAACAGTTAGCAGTAAAAACTATAAAAGGGGTTTTAAATGTATTTGAAATGTTGGTCTAAACAAGTAGATATTGTGTGTACAGTACTGTAATAAGTAAAAAATGTACTTTATTTAACTATTGTATTGGGCAGATGAGATAATTGTTTGACATTATAAATATTATTAGATTACTACATAATCCATTTTTTTTTGCAACATTTAACTAACTTGTGATTTATAAATTTTATTTCATTAAAAAAACTTGTTTTTTTATTAATTATTTAATTTATTTACTTTAGATCAGAGATTGTTATCAATTGTGAAGGGTTTTGGAAACTATTTGAACTACAAGATCATGTGCGTCAAGACCAATTAGTTCCAGAAGTGAAAGAAGGGTTGTATAAAGCATTTTCTTTAGCTGCAGATGCCTTTATTGAAAATGACAAACAAAAAGACTATTATTCTCGTGTAAGTAGATTTAATTATAGACTATATTTAAAACTGAAAATTGTTGACTTTAAAATTATATTAGTAATAGACACAATTTATAATAAATATGGAATATTTTTTAAGAGTTTATTATTCCAGTATTTTTAAACATTAATAAATAAAGATAAATAATAATAAGCCAACTTTACCAATTCAATAATTTTCTATACAACCCGAAAAATGATAAATGTAGATATTTTTATACACAAAAAATAGGATAGATACTACCATCATAGACATCTTTATAGGTTGGACTATATTATTATGTGGACAATATACATTTGGACAATTTTATTTCAGATATGTAATACATGGAACTGTTTCCAATGAACATTTCTCTAAGAAGTAAAGGGTTGGGTGGGTCGTAAATGCTGATTTTTAGTATTTTTTTATTTGCGTTTCAGATTACTTTGATACTAATAATATACAATACAATAATATGATTTTCTTTAACTAGGTGATCACTCCAATATTAGGCAAATTCAGGAAGATATTAAGTGATGACAATTTTAGAAAAACGTACAATAATGATGTTGTAAGATTAGAAATAATGGATATACTCCATAAATGTATCGGGCTGGCTAGTGGAGCAGTTATCAATACCACATCAACTGTTTTTGATATGATACATCCAATGCTAAATGATTTTTCAGCTTTAATTGGAGTATATCATAATTATCAAATCATTGTTCACCTAATCATTCAACTTTTTGTTGAATTTTCCAAGAAAATGTTGTGTTATCTTAGAATGGTAAGAGTTACATTTTTATAATTGTATTTTAATATTTTTAGAGCAACTTTATACACAATATTATATTGTATAATGGGTTTAAAATCAAGCAATTATAAATTATAAATAGATAGATTTGTACAATCTAAATTGAAAGTTTATTCATGCAGCAAAGGTTTTTAAGTTATCCAGTTCCCAGTATAATTGTATTTGATGAAAAATTTATATTTTTATAATAATGTTGTATGCATGGTATGTATATTATATTGTATTATATTTTTTTCTATAGGAAGAAAGTGATAAGTTCTACATGTCTTGTTTTCAACTGGTGGATATGTATGCCCGCTACAACATTAATCGAGTGTCTTTAGATTCTGATGCTGAAGATCAATGTTTTCAAGATCTCTATGTATTTTTAGAACTTCTAACCCATGTTATGTCAAAAGAGCTTTTAGATCTCAGCTCTGATGGTAATAAATTATAAAAATATTATTTAATTATGTTAATTTAATTTTTAAACTGAAGCATAATTATACTTAATTGTAAAAATAGGAAAAACTACTACTGGTAAAACAGCTGGGGATGTTTGTGTTTATGGGCTTCAAGTTATTTTGCCGTTGATGACCATAGATCTCTTGAAAATTCCTGCACTTTGCTTACAATACTATAAAGTAAGTTTTCATTATTTTTAAATTTGAAATGTTCAAAGCCGCCTGTAAACTAAACTGCATTGTTGAACAATAAAAAAAAAAAAGCTTAAATGTAAGAAGAAGAAAATAATATTATAGGTTTATATACTATTATTTATATATTTATATTTGTTTAGGTATGTATCAATGTATTATTTAATGTGTAACAATTGTATATTATTTATTTTGTAGTACGCTGGATATATGTGTGAAATGGTTCCATTGAAATTATGCATTGAAAATGTTGATATTTTTAAGGGAGTTTTGACTACAATTGAATTAGGTCTGACTATGTTTGGCCATGAAATCACTCCAATGTGCACAGATTTTTTACAATCAGCTGCTTCGTTTATGTATAAACATGAAAACTCTACAATGCATGAAGCATATAGTTTGTTAAAGCCATTTTTAAAAGTAAGATATAATGTGTAAAATCTTTAATTTTTGTATTTTATTAATGATTAATTTTATAGTTTTTGATGAAACTTATATTAACCTGTCAAATAAATTCGGATGCACTCTCAAGTACTGGTCATGCACTTTATACATTAATATGCTGTTATCCGGTAAGAATAGTGAATATTTTATGAATTAAATAGACTACTCATATCAATAAAGCAGTCAACAATTAAAACTAGAATTTTTATTTAAATTTCCGTTCTTTATTTCTAGGATGAATTTCAGCAAATTTCAATGCAATTGATCAATGATCAAACCGATGCATCAGTAATGGATAAATTACATAATGCTTTTAATTTTTTAACCACCGGTATTGACTTCAATGGTCAACATGCGATGAAATGTCGTTTTAAAAATAATTTTGATACTTTCACAACAAATATACGTGGGTTCCTATTTATTAAATAGTAGAAATAGTGAAGTAAATAAAAATGTATATTATTTTGGTTATTAATTTTGTTTTAATATTTTAAGGATTTTGTTAAAATTAAACTTAAAAACTGAATTATACTGTGAATTGTGAAATACATTAAAATTGTTCTTTCTGTAATATCAAATTTTAACGTATGATTGTGTTTGAAACTTTATTTTTAAAACATATTTTCAGATTTAGTTATGCCATAACGCCCATAACACTGTTTATATTATTATTGTTGTATAAAATACATAAACAAAAAATAAGTCTAATTTTATTAATTAATATTTTTTTTACTAACATATTATATGTTAAATATTAAAAATTAGATTCTTGTTTCTTAATAGTTTTGTACTAATATTACCAATATTTTCTTTTTGGATATGAACAATAAAATGTTTTCTTTATTTCAAATATTTTTTATTGTTAGCTGTTACCTTTGTTTTATAATAATAATGTATTATTGCCTAATGGATTATGAGGACTATTGTTGCACTAAAAATTATCGAAATATGCAGTCAAAATTGTCAAAATATACTTAAGTACCTTTATACAGCTAAATTTTATTATTTTTGAAAAATGCATAAAACATAACAATTTTGGAAATAAAAAACTAAAAAATAAATAGGTATAATAAAAATAATTTATACAAATGCTTACTAATTCAAATATATATTGATTAATATGATGAACATTGGACTCTTTTGCGTGTTTTGGGAATTTTTAAACTATCTTGAAATAAAATAACATAATTTTTAAAAATACTGGGAATAATAATACGAATAATGTGATATGCGAACACCGTGATATCTACATCATGTATATCTACTGATTTTAATTTCTACTAGAATCTAGATGTCAATTATAGTTTTAACATAGTTTTGTCACAAAGAGACTCATATAAAATCTTACGGACCTACGTAACATATTCGCAAATAAGGAGGATTTAGAGCCCAAGCCTCTATACCAGGCGTCCACCAACAACTTTAACAGCCCTCCCAAACATTTTCTAATTTTTTTTTAAGCTTATTTAATATCAGTATAGTCTAATATATAGTAGGGACTAGCGTTTAAGGCTTCAGCCTATCCAAACATAATATTTTTTAAGATAATTTTGAATGTTATCCAAATATGATTTTTCCCGACAATTGTTCGTACATTTATGTAAAAAAATACAAGATAATATGCAAATTCAAACTTTTTAATATTTTAATTTCGCCATTTCATAAAAAAAAATTTATAACTTACCTAAAATAATCTACGACAACTAAAAAAAAAACATGTAAATGCAAGAAGTCCTGAACCCTAATTATTATGAGTATAGACAAAGTATATCATAATACATTCTTCCCTGCAGTAGTGCTGATATCAGATTCTAATCGAATGGTATTGCATAACAATGAAATATGAGATATAGGTATACCATCACTACACCCAATGCAAACCTAGAGAACATTGGCAATCCGGCGCTGGGGCTAGTCAACCAAAGGACGCGGGAGAACGGATTACGGGTGGCGCCACAGAAATCAGAATTGGTTATCCTGACCAAAAAACAGGAGTATCGGAATCCTATCTTACCTTAGGGAGGGCGGGCATCAAATCCCAGTGAAGTCCTCAATGAGGTATCTCGGGGTCTAATTAGACGTGAGGCTGAACTTAGGTGCTCACGTCAAGTTGGTAACCGCAGTGGCCAGGCGGTCTCCGCTCTTGGGAGGTTGATGCCCAACGTCCAGGGGCCTTCAGCGCATGTAGGAGGTGACTGCTTATGTCGGTGGCTCACAGCAATCTGCTGTACGCATCGCCGGGGAACTTTGTTACTTTACCGGACACCCTTTTTTTTGCAATTTTATTTAGACTTATGTAGTTAACTATATTGAGAACGACGGTGAAGTCAGAATTTGGCGGTCGGACTTAGTTTCGAAGTTATGGCTTAATGCAGTTCGCTATTTTACGATTTTTGCGCATTTGCGCGTCACTAGTTTACTGCACCTATTAATTTTTTTTTTTAACTTATCTACCTCAACGAGTTAAGAACGACGGTGCAATCAAAATTAGATAGCCAGACTTCGTTTTGAAGTTATATGCGAAGGCAGTTTGAATTCTGAGTTTTTACGCATGCGCTCAACGCTCTAGAAGCTCCCTACGCCTACCGACTCCGGTCGCCAAACTCGAGGTTATGCGGACCTCTCGCTGGATGGGGACTCAGCCCTCAAACCCCCCGGGGCTTAAAAGCATACCTGTGGGGGAGGGGGGCGACCGCTTCGAGGTCGCGGAGGGAGAGCATACCTGCCCTGCGGGCATGCAGATTGCAGACGTATGACCTAACAAGTAATTTTAACCTTGTTAGTTGAAGTAACACATTTATAGTGGCTCCCGTCGCCTATAAACTCAAGGGACCTCCGGACAAAGACGACCACGACGACAAGGATAACGAAAACGAATCAAACAGTGAAGATGAAGACGCACTTATAATATATTCTAAAATTTCGAATAAAATTACTAAAATGTTAAAGTTTAATTTTTACTATTACCTATACTTTTAACTTTTGAGTTTTTGAGTGAAATCTTAGTTATAGATAGTACTATCATAATAGTACCATTATTCTGTGCTTTTACCTTGTGCGAAACACAAATAAAATGAGTTAAGACAGAATACCGTGGTAAGACGAACAGCCCATATCAGTCTAACTAACTGACAAGTCGTTCTCGTTCATATTGACATATTATATTCCGATTGATAAATATTATATTATATATATATTATATTTATTTTTGTGTTGAAAATACAGTTTAAGCTATTTAAAGCAATTTTTTAATACAATATAATATTAACCAGTTTTAGATTCTGAGCGGCGCGGAGCGAGGAAGCTAGTGGTTTTACAATGGTGTTTATTTATTTATTTATTTTTTATATCCTGTATATACAATTTCTACCAGAAGGGGTGCTTTGATTTCAACATATAGTACCTTATATTTTAGCAAATTGGATCAAAATAGCACTTTAGATAGGTCATTTTTCGTTTTTATCAATTGTTATTTAATGCCACGAGAAAAACCACCGAAAAATTATGAAAAATCGCTAAAAATGGGATTTTAATTTCTTCTAATGCTTTGTTTATCACCATAGAAACGAATAAAAAATAATAATATTATAATATTAATTCAACTTACATGATATAATAAATAATTACAATATAAAATATCCACTGACAAACCGTCTCCGCTCAGAATCGTTATTCTTATACAATGATATTATATCATTGAATTCATAAGTTTAATACAATCTATTATACAACGACCCACTTATAACCTACTGTACAGCAGAGCGACATCCACTTACCCGCTTTTTTTTAACATGTTGTACCTACTCTTGGAGAACAACTAATGCGCAGAGTGTTTTGAAGGTACAGGTGATGATCAGTTAACCTTGAACGATATTTATTCTTTAAAAACGTCATTTTGGATAACGGAGTTTCACATAATATGTATGTGGAGCCAAAATACATCCAAATACAACATAAAAATATTTGTTATGTGCGGAAAAGCAACATTAAAAATAATATCCTTGGCGGTGCAGTTATTTCTCTTCCTCGGGTCAGATTAGGCTGAGGGGCCGCCTATTGCCGACCCCTGATCTAGAATAAGTGTAGAAGTACCGTATATAAAAAACATTGAAGTATAAACACCGAAAACCAGCAATTTCTATAAACGATAAGCACCTGCCAACCAATATGGATACTTTGTTTAAGAAAAACCAGAGATCTGAGTATTTGCGCCGACAATTTGCCGTACAGGTAACAGGCGCGGCCTATTTTTAATTATTATTTCGCCGGAATTTTTTTGCACTGCACCACACTTTACGCACTCACGAATGTCGACGTGAATTTGGGTCGATCGAGAATCATTGAGATTTGAGAATCGGACGGCGCTGTCGCTGTGGCCACCGTTTTCCATAAAATAAATGGTAGGTACCTACCTATCATCATAAGGAATAATATGAACGGCACGCCGCCCCGCAACGCCAAGGTCACCACGGTTTAAATTCGCCACTTCGGGGAGTGTGGTATAAGGTCTGCGACCGTAGTTCAAATTGCATTAGGTGTACTCGCAATAAGCGGGTAACCTCAATATTTTCTTTCGTAGGTCAGTCTGTGGCCTCAGGAAAAGCGGGACTCTTTCCGGACCCGCGTCATCGTGCTGTTCGATCTTTCGTAAAAATTCCTATAGGAAAATCATTGATGGGCCACGTATTCCTGGGAAATTCATACCGTGAGTCAGATCATCCTAGAAATATCTTACCCGCGGGGGTAAAGATAACGTAGGAATATTTTACAGGGGTAAACATGCCTATTGGAGATAGAAAGTTTATCCATTTTTAGGCCGGAGGGGGAGGGGGGGGGGGGTTGGATCTCATAGATAATATTATATACATGGATAGGACATCTCCATACCTACAACTGTACACGGTATATTCAGCGGTATGCCGGTATATTATTCACCCTGATTAATGGTGTATAAATGTTTATATCGCGGTTCCACTTAAAAAAATAATAAGTATAGATTTTATTGAATTAACATCTAACGTACATAGTTAGTTATTAAATTATTATTATTATTATTATTATTATTATTTTAATTTAAGATTCTCGAATGATCAAAGACGACATTTATGGCTAGATTCCTTAGGCTTGTAATGCTGGAATGTGGGATAAAATATATTTTAAGCATTTCAATCTTCAACATTTTATGGTGGGGTTTCAAAAAACATACTATTGGGCGACGCCAGGGGCGTATACAAGGGGGGGGGATGTGGGGGTCAGATCCCCCCCCAATAGGCCTTTTTTTAAATTTTATAAAATAGTGTTCTTAATGACTTAATGTAAGGAAATTACAAGGAAAAAAAAATGGCAAGGATTTTTTGTAAATTTTTATTTTAACACATTCAACAATTAATTAAAAATAATTTACTTAATATTAATCAGTAATCATATATTTATTTCATATTCATATAATCGTATTATGTGATATTTGATAATATGTAATATGTATATTATATATACAAGTATAATAAATTATTATAAGATAATAATATGTGGCAGACCAGCCACGGGCCGTCGCCAGTCGCCACCGTCACCGATATCAACGCGGCGGAGACGACGCCCGCATGTCCGTGCGTATAATAATAGGTACATTTTCCTATACATTAGAAAAAGAAATATAAAAATAGCTAAAAATAGCTTAAATAATAAATATTATTATCTAAAAACAAAAAACAACCACAAATATTATGTCAGTTGTACGAACAAGTCATAACTACATATAACTACTTGTAGAATTTAAAATAAAATGTATTGAATATATATGTTTTATCATTTATTAGGTATTTAAATGTGCACATACCTAGGTTTAGGTATTTTTGTTCCATAATAATTTGTTTGCAACTGATCCCCCCCCATACAAAAGTTATGTATACGCCACTGGGCAACGCAGTACCTATGCCAACTGATTTTAAGAAGTATAAAATATGTCTAATTATCATATTTAAAGTAAGTATATTCACAAACGAATCATTTGATACACTCACTGATATGGGAAATAAAAAATCAACAGAAGTGCAGTGTAATTTAGTAATCGATAAAATGAGTATAAGAAAACAATTAGAGATGGATAATAATCGTAATGTCTATGGTTTTGTTGATTTGGGTACATCCAATTATGCATCAGATCCAGATAAAATTAATGCAAATAATAAATTATTTTCCGAATGTATGATTTCGGTTGTTCAGTGCGCGCCATGAACTAATCTTATCTTAGTTCATGGTGCGCGCCAAAAATTGCTTTTTCGTTATCACTTATGGTTGATACCACACCTTAATTATATTTAACCACTTTGGTAACGAGTATACTCTTCGATCCATAGACATATAAATATATTATAATATATTAATATATTGTCTATGCTACGATCATACTTGAATACATGGCATGAACTAAGATAGTTAGGTTACACCCAAAAATATTTATTTAGATGTAAATGGGTTGTTTTAAATTAATAGTTTTGTTAGGTGGGCACAGAAGTTTGACCGTAGTTGCGCCTATATGCCTGTTACAGTGTATCACTTTCTACCACCAATAGGAAAATCTCTCCTCCCTTTAAAATTTTTCGGGAGTAAAGCCGGATTCACAGCTGCGTCGTGTGTCGTGTTGTGTCGATCAAATCGTATTGCGATTGGATATTAATTTTTTGGTATCATGTAATGACCAAGTTGCAACCGAGTATACCAAGAATTGACTACTGTTCAACTTTTAAACCATATTGGTTACCAGTCGTAACCATATAATAACCAAGCCCTCGCATGACACGACACACGACGTAGCTGTGAAAGCGCCTTTAGATTTGAATGTGCCATTGGAGTGCATACGTTAATAATATAGTGGTGTGCAGTGCGAGTGTGACGGAATTCCATCGGAACGAGTAATAATAATAATATTATAACTCCTATAATATGTTTTCGAGTCTCATCATTTCCGGTCGGACGAAACGCTGTCTTCGAAAATCACGAGTCAAGGACGACGTGTAAAGGTAAAATGCACAAATATATAATACATTGTGTCTCCAATATTATTTACCGGTTCCTGTTGTAGGGAATGATATTTATTTTGATAGTTATTAATAATTCGAATAAACGCTATTACCTTTATAACCTAACGTTATTATTGGTGTTTTATTCTATTTATAATGTATTGTATTTACACGTTATTTATCATACCTAATGTGTGTTGATTATGTTTATACAATTAATTAATGTTATACTTATCTAGTTACCTATAAATATAAATATTTGTAAAAATCATGTTAAATCTTGGTACATAGAATAGATAGTCGCGCAATTCGCTATGTAGAATTGAATGTTGTGGATTATCTTCGCTTCGCTTATTCGCTTATATTTTACGCATATTAAACGTGTATTCTTGCTGTTAGTAATTTCCAACCTAAACTTTAGAAACATTTTCGAGTATATCCGTTCATTTTTAGTGAGTTTTATATCGTTAGAGTAGGGTGACTAGTATAGTTATTGGAACGGTTACGGTTATTGGCACAAATGTAATTTTGTATTTCGTATAAATAATGTTTGATTATGAATTTTAGGGATATTATCCCTTAATATTTAATTATTCGATGACACTGATACTGCTATATTATCAATATTTGTGTTATCATATTATTATTTATTTGATTATTCACAATTTTTCGTTATGTTTAATAAATATGATATTATTGATCGTGATTCATGATATACAATATAGGTTGATGAACGCAGTGAACACTGAACAGTACCTATATACTAATATAGGTACTATATAATATAGTTGAATTGATGAATTTTTAAAAGTCTGGGCTAAATAATATGCCTGCAAGTTACAGCCTACAGGACATCTGTAGCATATCAACAACATAGTTATAATAGTAATATATAACATTGCATAGGTTCTATAAAAATGCGTTATCATTGGAAATTGTATTACTTACAACAAATTATAAGCAGATTTTGATCAGTCGAGTTTGACAGCTATATAACACGCCCAAGCGTATATAGGTATATTAAACTTGAATTATATTGTAACATTAAAATTAAAAAGTTAGAATTTGCATACTAAATTTGTGCCTAGCTAATAGTAAATTATACGGGTAAATTAAATAGTTCATTGATGTGTGCATTCGTCTACCAAGCGGGTGGGCATATGAAAATAATTATTTACAGGACCGACCACTGACACACTGATACAGTTGTAACTTGTAGGTATACTAAGGTTTTACAAACACGTTTATTGTCTATACGTCATACGTGTACCTACTTATGTTTTTAAATTGCATATTTGCATACGTGTATAATGTGCTGCACAAAAAAATTTCAATAGTCTCCCAAATATTTGCAATGAAATATCACGATTTATGAATAGGTTAGATTATTAGGTACCTATATAAAAAGTAAAATAAAATATCATACCTATTATACCGCTATAACACCTATTATAATAATATTGATTATATTCTAATTCTATCGATGATTATTGTATAGATAGTTATTTATTATTTTTCCGTTATAATTAATATGAATACGGACCATAATACGTATGCCAGATAGGTCATAGGTATCAAATTATATTGAAATAATTTTATAAACGTTTTATATTAGGTAGGTAGGTATAATATTAATAATTTATTTAACAACAACTATAGTCTAAGTATAATATAATACACCTATTGCCTAGTGGCTATTAGTAGTAACATTTTATATTTTTATAAATGGATAATTGAGTAGATACACAATACAACCTATTGACACAATAAAAATTGAATTATAAATTTCAGATGTTTGACGTTTATATATAGATTTAGTAATAAGTACTTATAAATGGTGGTTTTAATTTTTAATATATTATTATATATCATTAACTAATTATGCATGTTTTTTTCTATGTTAACATGCGCGTAGATTACAGCCACATTATAAGCTGTAACAATTTTTTTTCAAAAGAAATAATATAATTATTATTTTATAGATAAGTAATTTAAATTATTATCATTCAACACAGTTATGCCACGAAAGCGTGTAGTCGAGATTTAAGGTGTTCGAACAATCACTCGTTATAAACAGTTAACACATTTTAAACAAGTGCTTATTATACTCCCTCATTAATTTGTATCAATTTTGACAAACTAGAATAAAAAATGCATTATATGTTTTCTTATAAAATACCAATAGTACCACAGAATTCACCGATTCTGCAGTGCTAGTATGTCGTATTTTAGATTTATTTATTGTATCTTTTTAAGACTAAAGTATATTATTATGGTATTGCATGATTGTCTCGTAGGATTTGCAATGATTATTATACACATCAAATTAACAATTTAAATAGAAATATTTATATTTTTTTAAGTATTCTTATGCCTACCCAAATTTGGTCGTAGAAAATATTTTTAAAATAATTAATAAATATTGTAGGTACAATATTGCAATGTGAGTTGTGTATTATGTTACCTATTTATGTACCTATAAATTTACACTATTTTATATAATATGTTTTGGCCACAACAAATTTTATTTTATTGTAGGTACATAGGTACCTATTAAAAAATGATATAAAAAAATAACATGTTTATATAAATCAGTGTATCGTTGTATTAATCAATATCAAATGTCAACCGTAAGTAATAGTAGTAATATTATACAACCAACAAAATATGTAAAACATAACGGCAACACGACGCGATTTGTTTATAACAATATATTAATATAGTAAACCTAAAATAATATCGACATCCGCGCGGCGACGTGTCTGGAGTATTATTTACACAACAATAATATTAACGAGTGTTTTATGATCGCACGCGTTTGTTATAAATTTATAATGTATGCTGTACGCATAAAATATAATCGTTTATATTATTATTATATTATAAGAATGTACGCACACGGTGGGTGATAAGTTAATAAACCGAGTAAAACCATTATTTTATGATTAATTCGTATTAGCTTTCTGTATAGCTGACATTGAAACAAGTTATAGGAAAGCCCACTCAGCGACCGTGCTTAATTCACGGTTTCTAACATATTTGAATATAACACAATAATAAGGTATAATTCTATATACAATCTAAAGAAGAATTTTTGTAACCTTTATATTTTGGTACTTATTTTTTAATACTGGATAGTATGAATTTCCTTTGAATATAACCGTTATACAATTATTTATTTATTCAACTGTAGTACTGACATATTTATATTAATAAGGCTCTTGTTAAATTTATTTCTAGTTTTTTTGAATCATGAATACAAATAATATGGAAAAGGAAAAATTAGTATCAACAGCTGTAACTATGTACCTACCTATACTGTTAACTACCGGACGGACACAACCGGGATATATGGTGTTCGAAACTTATGTGCTGGTCAATATATTTTTTGTACCTACACCTATGGTATACATAAATAAAAATTTAATCGTTTCACACTAATATAAAAAAACACATGATAATAATAATAATATTATTATTATCATTATTTAATATCTATTATTACATATTTTTTTAAAACGAAAATTAACAATAACCGCTGCGGCGGTGGCGGAGGGGATGTTGACGTCGACGTGATGGTCGCGAAAACGGAAAAAAGGCGGACCCACAGCCGCCGCCGCCGCGCGGAGTCAGTACACGAAGACGATGGTCGTTCGTATAGGATTCCGGCCGCGGCGCTTTATTGTCAGTACGACGCACGTGGTGTGCGCTCGAACAGACGTTTCTCCGCCGCCGCTTTCGCCGCCGAAGTAAAACTCTCGTCGGCGTGAAAAGTGTAATTCATTTGTTCGTTTTTAAAAAAAATATTTCAATCAATCGTCCCGGTTTCTTCACAGCCCGCGATTTTTTAACGGAAAAAACACTTTTTTTTCGCGTTTTAGGACGTTCGCATCGGCCGTTTCGTTGTAATATTATTTAAACTTTTTTTTCAATCACCTAGTATCTACCTATTATACGCATCGGTATCGTTGGTTTGTTTTGTTCGTCGTTTAGTTCGTTTATTTCGTGGTAATTTTTCACCGTTTGGCCGGGGACGAGGATATCGAAGTATATAATATATTATATAAACACGTGTCCACCGAATGAGGTAAACACACGAGATAATTGTAATTTTATATAATAATATTGTAAGACCAACGATTATTATATTTTTTCCGCATCTATGGTATAATATTATCATGTCCTAATCAGAACTTAATGTAGGTAATATAAGAATAGATGCTCAAAACAACAGGTTTGTTCTATCGCGTTATACAATTAGGTATCCAACGTCTTATTACACACCTACGAATACATAATAATAATAATAATAACAATAATAATTATAATAATATGACATATTGACATATGTAATATACTTTCTGTGATGCCGGTAACAGAGCCGCCCCAGAGTCACGGACAAATTTAAATGACAAAATAGTCAAAAAATTAATGATAGGTACGTTTTATAAGTGGACTTCGGTAACCTTTCGTCTTCATCGTCGTCATACACGATACACGTATCCATACTGCACATAAGTATAAGAATAGACAGTATCCATATTATTTTATAGTATATGGTGATATATGTATTATTATTTCATCGTGTCCGACAGTGGAATCGGTCGCCTAACGGGCAGGAAAACTTTCGAAGGATAAAATAAAATAAACTTTGATAACAATATATATATTATATTATATCCGGAGCCTCTGCACCGACGACGATGATATTCGTTCGTCTCTCGCGGATAAATTCCGCCGACGTGTAATGTGTTTTTCCGACGACGACAACGACGACGACGACGATTACGACAGAATACTGATGTGCTTTGATATATTTTATATATATATATGTATATAGATTATAGGTACTGACCGACCGTATAGTATTATATCGCGATGCTATACAACAGTGATGATGACGTCGTATAATATAATATTTTATCGGTCCATAGTAATATTTCGACAACAGTTTTTGTTGCGACACTGTCCGCGTCGATACATTGATTTTAATAAACAAAAAAAACATTTTTTTTTTTTTTGATAACTGAAATCCCGAACGAAAATATATATTATAGTTTAAGTACGCTATATAATATAACTATATGACGTATACGCGTTGGGATTTCGGCAGGCACGTTAGCAAACAAGTAGTGTTCTGATGTTATTCCTTTAAGTTTATAAAGACGAATTACGAACGCGCATGCATATAACGACGTTAATTTAATAGTAATAATAATAATAATAATATGTAGATTTAACTTTTTGATAAGAAACGCTACCGGAAAATAAGTTTTCCGGAATTTATTAACGACGAAAAAAGCGCGGCTGTTAATTAAATGATTGTGATGCGCGTACCATCTGTAATGAACAGTAGATGTATTTTGTAGTTATTACACCTTTTTAACATGACTCGCAGCAGTTGAAAAAAGGACTTTTGAATTCCTTTCCTGTAGACATAAAATTATATAGAAAACGTATAAAACTATCTTTTTTATTCTCAAATTCGTAGACACTATCTATTTAAAGAATAATATAATATTTAAAATAGGTATGCACTTCAGGCGTTACAGTAAAATATCCGATAGTCACAAAAAAATTATTTTAAATCATTAGCGTTATCGCTAAACTTATATATGATCGTTACACAATAATGAAATAGAAAAAATAAAATGCACATGAATATCAAATAAAAAGAGCTGAGATTTATTATTAATTATATTATGACTGATAAAAATCTGAGTTAATATGCTTTCTATGGTGAACATTTAATTGTGACACTCTTGTAAACTTCCGAAAGCCCTTAGAGGCATCCATAAAATTAAATAGTTTATCTTGACCAAACGCGTTATTATATTGTTGCAAATTTAGTTTGGTTAAAAAAAAATCGCGTATAGCCAATTATGACAGCCAAGGATATTAATATATCGTAAACCCATCTAAAAAAAAAAATAAAATAAAAAATAAACTATAAAGACTTGCCGAAACTCGTACATCTCGTTTTTTTATAAAACCAATCGACTTTATAACAACTAATAATCGTTTCTATTAGATATTTAGATTGTGAAAGTTGTTGCCAATAATTGATCATGGTAAAATAATTAAACAAAGACGAGGAGAATATTTCGTACTCAAATCTTACATAATTTATCAGAAAGTATTTGTTTCCAGATGTCAACGATTACAATGATGTGACGATTCTAAAAAATCATAGACAATATCGTCACTAACGACAATTAAACGAATATAAGAAGATGAGTATAAGAATTTTTTTAGATGGGGAAAACAAGTCTACTAATATTATTTTATGCGTCATAAATAATACACATTTAATATTATAACACTTGTATTAACTACGAAAAATATTTTGAAGAATTTTTGTATAGTCTAACTGTAGGTCAAACGAAATTAAGTTGTATTTTACGTAATAATATAATATGTTAATTGGTTTTGAATGATAGCTCAGTGGTTAGCAATCTCTTTCGTTTTATTTGATTTTACAGTTCTGGGTAAACTATAAATTCAGTATAGTATAATATAATACAATAATTATTACTTATAATAAGCTAGTTAACGAACAATATTATGTGGCCAGCATATTTTGTATTTAAATAGCCTTCACATTTTAATGGAAATAAAAATGGTTAGGATTAATTTTTAAAACTAACTCTTGTGATTTAAACTGTCTGAATTTATACAACCTGCGATTTAGGTGTATTATATCAATATGTAAACAGTAAAATTTATATTTTTGAGAATAATGTTCAAGTAATTGACAATTACTAATTTGATTAAAAAATAAAAAGTAATTAAACATTTTACGTATAAGACTTATATTATTATATACGTACGTCATAATACGTGCGAAGGAATTATATTATATTATACATTATAGTAGGATAGTAGGTAGGTATATCTATCATTACTGATTATACTTTCATTTTCAAGTATAAAATGAATTGTGTTCAGTCAAACCTAGTTCATCCGTATATTCAACATTGGTATTTTTGTTATAAACTAAAATCAATCGTTTTTGAATACGTAAAATTTAATTATTGACTTGTATTTATATTAATTGTATCAGACACTAAACAGAAAATTATTAATATCTTTAAATAATTATACGAATGTAGATATAACATGTTTAAATAATATTTTGTACATTGACGATTGATTTTCTTATTTAAGGGATTCTATGAAAGTTGTATTACATAGGTTTTTTAAAATAAATGTGTAGGATTGTTAAAAATTATTTTACTACAATATATAACTATAATAATATCATTGTCGTTTTACTCAAGAAAATAGTGTTTTTTTTTATATATTTCTTACCTACTACAATGTTATAAATTATAATCGCTATATTATACCTATCTGTAAATTATTAGGTATTTTAACAGTTTTCCATTAATTGTCAATCGGGAAATATTATATTATAAATTTCAATATATTTTTTAATTGAATTTTTATCACGGACATAAATTATATACTTTTATTGTTACGTTGATAAAGTAATATTTGATATTTCAATTTAATCGTACTTTTCTGTTTGTAGCGGTTGCACATAATGCATTGACTGATCGATGATAACCAGTTTTTGTTGTTCTAATAATTCACTGTACCTAAGTTCCGCAAAGTGCATTTAATATTAATAATAATATACTCAGGATGCTGGTCGAGTTTGTTCTAACATGGTTATTATTTATTATAT
This sequence comes from Metopolophium dirhodum, assembly GCF_019925205.1. NCBI lineage: Eukaryota > Metazoa > Arthropoda > Insecta > Hemiptera > Aphididae > Metopolophium > Metopolophium dirhodum. Next base: position 13,602,604 of record NC_083568.1, read on the forward strand.
TTAATATATAGGTATATATTATGTATCACGATTCAGTTTTATTAAACGACATTATCATTATTGAATGTTGATTAAGTACTTTGTTTCTTGTCTAATGGAAGTATGTAGAATATTGTAGAGGTATATAAGTAAATAAGAACATTTTTTTTTATTATTCATTTTTAACCACATGCGATGATTAATTGTGTTTAAACTTATATAGGTTAAACAATCAGACTCATAAAAAACATTATTAATTAATTAAAATATTTTTAACTTAAACAATTAAACGCATACACACGACTAAGATAATGGTGTTGTTCGGATAAACATTATGCGATCTAGTAATATTATTCTATATTGTTCTGAAAATGTCTCATTGACTTCACAATGAAATCTCAAAACAGAATGTAGAAAACGATTCATTTTTCCAATCAATTGTCCACGTTAATCACTTGATGTGCTCTATAACAGCGATACTGGGTCTCCACAATATTTCATCCAGGCACCTCAAGTCCCTCTAATTTTTCTCTTTTTATGGTCCAATGCGTCTCGGTGACCGGATTTATTTGGTAATTTTGAGACAAATTGCTTTATCTACAGTCGTCTAAAGTCACTGCGTGTAATTAATATCACCCAGCCGAACGACAAAGCATTTAATCATTGGCCACTGAGTTTTTATTCTCTTTACGAACATTATATCAATATCGCTACTTTAATAGAATCGACCAAGTACAATAATAGTATTATAGCATAATATTATAGTTGTGTTTGCGATGCATATGTCGGTCGTTCGTCCACTTTTCCAAGACGCTGATAAATATTACAAGACAACAGTGATCCTTTAGGTGGATTTAAAACCACACGATTCGTATGTGTTTAAGAGCGTCGTAATTTCATGGATTTGTCCAGTATTCATCGTCATCACACTGTGGCTACAGAGTGCAGAGTGTAATACTGTTCAGCAATCGAAATGGGCCGAAGAATTCTGGAATGCAGTTTGTAGAGGGAAAAAAAACGAGTTACAAAAAAACATTTATACAAACCAATATATTATATCGCATGTGTGAAGAGGATCTTACGGGTTGTAAGTAACGTCGATTAGTGCGAGACATTGGAATATAGTTGACATGTACGAAGAGAAAAAGTTTTTTTCAAACAACGTTGGTCCAAGTTTATGAACGGTTGAGTGAATTCCGTAACGAAAAAATTTTCTATTGATTCGAGTAATAAAATAAAACCGTGTTACTATTCTTTACTTTATTCATGGAGAATAGATACCAAATATATAATATGATATACCTACTGCAGTAAAATATATATATATATATTATATGCCCCTCGCCGTTTTATCGGATTTATTAATTTGACTTGGAAAATAGCGTAAACGAGATACGAGTATTATTATTCATTGTCAGACGTGTATCTTATTGTATTATTTAATTATCCTTTGCGCAGAGAAATAAGCATAGATATACATATAAAGTATTAAGTACTTAATGCGTTTTGAGAAATAGCCCGCTTTTACAACTTTAGGAATTCAACATGTAAGTGTGAAGTGTTTTATAATAATAATAATTAATTCAGTAAACACTTAAACGTTTTAGAGGTGTAAGACTCGAAAAATGTGTTTGTCAATATCAAATACAAACATTTTAGGAACTTATAGGCTGTAGCTTTATTAATATAAATTATCAACTATAGAATCTTTGAAAGTTTAAGTAAAAAGAACACACGATTATTATTAATAATAGGTTATAGATATAAATGTACACAAATGTGTATATGTATATATATTTGTATTTTATAAAAATATATGTTTCATTTTTATTCGAATTCATTGAATTTTTAACATTCATAAGACATTATCATTTAATGTAGGTTTAAATGCAAACATTTATTAATATTTTGAGTGTTGAATACACTGTAATTACTAATTACTAATTAGTCATCATAAATTCGATCAAAATTTCAATATTCAATTGATTATGACATTGTATGATATGGATATTACAAAATTAATATTCAATAATGTAAATTCTCAATGTATCTCTATTGCACACGACACAATATTATTATGTTGTAAATAATGATTAATTACATTACATTTTTATCGTTGAAAAAAATAACTCTATTTTTATTTTATTAATGTATGTTATGTATGTTGTACCTATATTTTTACGTCAAACTCAGATCATTGCTATTTAGGTCTAAAATACCATTGTTAATTATTAATAGGTGTCGTCGTTTACTGGTTTCTGTACCATTAAAAAAAAATACTCTCATCAGTACGTTATGAAAAAATACCGTGCGTGTAAATCTTGATGTTTTTACTAATATTATTCCATATGTATCTTATAATAACCGGTTCATTCGGCATATAAGAGACATTGACATTTCGAGTTTCCTCCCTTTACCGGTCGCTATAATATTATAGTCATGAAAGTATAATGGTTTTTCTTAATATCTGACGCCTTTTTACCATTTACATTTATATATTTAATACATCTCGTATGCCTTGTATAATATGTTTTATCATCATTTTTTTTAATTGGCTTATTAATTCCACGTGGGCCAAGTGAACGAGACGGGTTTTGTATTTATACGTCAGATACCCATACACCTAACACAGTTCCTAACTGTTCAATTTGTTTAAGTGTAATAATATTATTGATACGCTCATCAATCATCATCGTTTGGATTAAACATTATATTTTTACAACCCTTCCTCGATTATGATCATTCGGTGTTTTTTAGTATTTGCGTTCAAACTGCGAGCGCCATAGTTCAGTACTTCGGTTACAAACAAAGCCACGTGCAGCTGCGTTTACTTTATGTCAATTTTAAAAAAAATAATGAATACACATTTATATTACCTATTTATTTTCACCGTTATTGGGTTTTACAATTTTTACTATTGTATAAAACAGTGAAAACAATTTTGTTTGAAAGTATAATAATATTGCCCTGTGAGTCTTTCTGGATGTACAACTGAACATGTACAATTTGGCATTATACTCAAACATAACTTAAATTAACGTTGTATAGTTGACGTCTCTGGATTATATGAATATTTTTTAGGAAAACCAAATATTACGACTTTTATAAGAATTATAACCTTGTTTGTTAAAAGGTGGGACGATTTATTAAACGTGGATTAGGAATAATTTCTAATGTCGCGGTTTATTGAAATTTTAGATATAGGGAGAACTCGTTCTACAGTAATTTCTTGTTTCATCGATGACCAGCTGGAAGCATTCCAGTAATAATATGCGACAGATGTCAGAGATATTTTTGTCAACTATTCGTGGTGGATAATTTGTTTGTACAATTAAAAGTGCATCGCGTTGAAGCTATTTAGTGCATGTTTGACCGTCACAAATTTGGCTCCAATCCGAGGTTATTGTCAAGAATAAATGAATAATTTTTCGGACAATGCGCCGAAAAATAGTTATTATTCCCTTGCAAATGTTCAATATTCTTACTGGTTTTCGGTCGTACGCCAATCTCAGCCGGCTGACAGATTAAAAACGAATTCAAGACGCCATATTGCACTGCATAAGATATATATATATATATATTGTATCGAAATATAAAAATTCTATTTATGTAGGTGTAATACAGATATATAACATTGCTTGTCTACAGTAAATACAGACAAAGAAATTAATTCTGCGATGTATCCGTATAATATCATAGTAGTATAATACAGAAATGTGTAGCTTTGATATATTACGTAAGTCTACATAAAATATAATACATTTTATATAGTACCGTATAGCAGTCCATGGCCATACTGTACGGACCATAATGCATAAAACGGTGGAAACAATAGTTTATAAATATCGTCTCGTCTATACGGTATTCTTGAAAATGATTTCATCGTCTCGTTAAAAAAAAAAAACAAAAAACACTACGATTTTAAAACAATATAAAAATATTGTCAATTTATACAAAGTTTGTGAACGGCCATGAAGTATTTAAAGATTATATTATTATTCTTGTGATTCAACAGTATACATTTTACAATGCAATATGCATCCGTTTATTCGTTAAAGGCTCATCGTTTTAAACATTTTTTTGTTTACCTATACACAAAGATATTTCAACAACATTGGTTTGAAAACAATCTGGTCATATTGCAGTGAAAAACGCATAATATTATATATTTCATTTTTATGGCATGTTGATATACCCTTATAAGGAAAAATAGTTGTTTTTACCCAAAATGGATAAGTATGCAAAACTGTATAAAAATAATTTCGAACATAAAAGCTTTAGACGTCAAGATCCCGAGATTCTTATTCATCACTTTGTCATATCGTTTGTGCTACGTTTAAAAACGTATTAGAAAAATACAGTAAAATATTATCACCTGATATCGCACGCACACATATAAAAAAACATTAAACGTTATATTATTTCGTGGATATAATATATTATAATGCATTTATTAAGAAAAATGTCGTTATCAACGAATAGAAAAAAAATATAAGCGTGAGTCCGTTACTCCGTCCGTCTGCGATAACGATTTGTGGACGTTTAATAATAGTGAGCGTTGTAAATAATATTATTAAACGATAGTTATTCAAATATTTTGGAAATTATTCAGTTTGGAATTTTACAGTTAGTTACAGCAGGTACAGCATATACCCATGTATAGGTACATGTGGCCAAGGTGTGGGTGATGTTCAACGTGACAACGTGTGAGTTTGAAGTATCCCGCAGTGTGCGATTATTCAAATAATAAACATTGGTATATCGAATATGTAATGTTGAAAGTATTTTATAACACAAATTCTTTCGTTGACTCATCTTAATAGTTCTTCTCACTGTAAACTATAAGCCGAAGATCTCTGTCACAGTGCAACGAGTATAAATAAGATACTTTCCGAGGGTATATACATAGTTAATATTATTATTTATTAAATGGTTATTTTTTTCGGACAACGTAATTTTTTAATTACTCACAATACTATTGTACGCATTGTTATGTATTAATTATCAGGAGTACAGCTAGAGGTGTATGACATAAACACGTGTCTGCGGTGCATGTTGTGTATAATATACGAATCACAGCTGGTGAGTAAACTATAGAATATACCTACCATACAAAATAACATAATGTTTAGGTGCAATTACTGTACAATTATTATTAGTACCTAGTGAAAAATAAAAATCAAACGACGACGTTTGTTATACCTTCACAGATTTACGCGCGACGGTCGCCCGCCGTTTTCCGCGTGACGTCGGAGTTAATAGACTCGAACAGCAGTCGAACGTGCACAATATATTATACCATGTCGTCACCACCGCGTGTGTACCTACAATAATATATTGTAATACCTATACCTGTTACATGTGGTACGACAGCCGAGACTTTTATATCATATTGTGTATCGCGTACGAAGAAGGAACGGGCAAACTACGCGTTATAGGCATGCCTCGGCGCAGAAGTTATAATCGCGTGTCGTCTCGGCTGGTGTATATGGCGATCGGCGGCGGCGGCGGCGTTGGATTTAGCGATTCCGCTCACAGACGACGAGCGGCTTACCCGAAGTGTATTATCGAATGAATTGTTTTCGTTAGCCGTACATGGGATTGTCGGTGGCGTACGAAGGAAATGAGAACAAAAAATAAAGAAAAAAAATCGACAACGAGAAAAATGAGTAGCGATTTATTTTTTTATTTTATTATTTTAGTATTACCCGACCGGCTGATGCCTACAGAGAGGATGATTGTGTTGCTTCAGTATAGCTCTTCAAAAATAAATCCTTTACAAAGGTGTGTCATTTTTATACATATACAGGGTGTTTCAGCGTGTTTGCCCCAGTCTCTAAATAGTTATAACGTAACAAACCTATTACCTATAGGCTAGTAAAAATGTAAAATATTAATTATGATTAAACAAATTATAAAAACAATGTTATACACTAACTATATAAAAAACAAACTTGGAAAATCAGAAACCAATATATACAACATGATTTTTACTTTTACTAAAAAAAACATGTTACAAACAAAAATAACAGATTTATTTAAATATTTAATAAATAATAATGATATACGTAATGAAAATGCACTTTACTTTTTAATAATATACATATTATACATAATTAGAGTTAAAAAGTTGTGATTTTAATATAATATGTATTATTTTTTTTTTAAAAAATCGCCTGTTATGACTATTGGTTATAATGACTTATTTTCCTTGAACCTTATTATAAATGATTTTTACTTTATATAGCTGATTTTTCAGCTTTTATGGTAACTGATTTTAGGAGACGGGTAAAGATCAGTCTAATTTATATTATTATAATACTGCGTGTATGAAATTACGAAGACAATCACTGTGGTGATGGACACCCTCAGTGGCGTGGGCCATGGAGAACATTATTTTCTGGGGTGAGACCCAGAAATTTTCCATACTTACCATAACTAACATATGATCAAATCAGTAATTATTTTAGATTTTTATTTTTATTACTTATTCCAACTAAAATTATCATTCTATTCTATATAAGTAACTATAAGTGGTTTGAATATAGGTCCACTTCATTGCAGCTAATATAGAGTAATAATACAATAGTTATTTTTTGTTATACTCCTTTGCACTCAATCGTACTCATTCAGACAACAGAAATTGCATAAAACCCAAGTATGATATAAATGTTAACATATTATCATGTTTCCAAAAACTTTAAGTCGTAGAATGTGTAGAGTTTGGACGTCTAAATAGGTTATTTGTAGTTCTAAATAGAGGTAGTTACTTGGGAGTATAATATTATAACTAACTGTGTGTCGGTTGTATAACGGACCATGGCTAGAAAACCTTATACCTACACTTTTATAGAATATATGAACTGTATGGTAAGTTAGACGACGTAATACATGTTTATTAATTATTATTTATTAGTTTATTACCTCAGACGCACATTCTTATGCATCCGAGTACCCGACCACCCATCAATCGCATTCGTCCGACAGACCCACCCAACCGATTTTGGTCAGGCACATGTCTCAAAAAACAGCTTTCTTCACGCCTCCGAACACCCTGTATATATTATTTATTATATGCTCCGTCATCGTGCATATATATAAGTACGCATATATATAGGTACGCATATTATAGTGCATAGTAATAATATAGGTACCCTCGACTGATAAAAGTCGTCCTCCTGCACAAACACCGGCGATCGGTAGACCGTGACGACGACGCCTCTGTAAGTCACCCAGTTAGTTTTTGTACCCGTACGATAAACGACGCCGGCGGCGCTTTCTAAAACAAATTGCGGCCGATAACGTGCAAATACGCCCGCGTATAGGGCAATATTCCTATAGACGACCGCCGCAGATTAGCGTTCATTTGCATATACCTACTTTTATTATATAGTACTACAAATTACGTATAATATACTTAGTACACACGCACGAAATTACACCAAGTCAATACAATATAACTCTCCACGTACGAGTATATACTTTAATACTTATACTTACGCGCGCCGCACAGGATGATTCGACAGCCGCCACCGCGGAATCGTTTAAACTCGTGGTGTCATAATAATAATGTAGGTATAATATTATATGTTAAGTTCTAAACAAATAACTAATACAGTCACGATACACACACCGTACACTATAGTCCACCGTTAGTATAGTCTGTAAACAATATACGGTTTCGTGTATTCCGCGTATATACGTACCTATATAATATATTATAACTTATAAGTACCCACCCATAATAATGTTTTTATTATTATATAGACGGTACGCGCCTATATTATGGAAATTTCCACGATGACGTAGACGGTATAGAGCACCAATAAAATATTAGGTATATTAGGTGTATCATATTTTAGAGGAGATAATAGCTGAGCAGGAAATAATAAATATTGATAGAAAACTATAGTAACGTGCGTAGGACGTAGGTACATATATATTATGTAGGTACCATTATTATTTTTAAAAACTTTTTTTGTTTAATAGTTCACCCTCTAATTAGATACAGTTCTGTCGTTTCGGATTCATCCACCATTATAGTGACTATCAAATTTTGGAAAGCGTTCAACGTAAATTCCTACGTTTTGGATCATACATCTTCAAAATTTACTATCCTCCTAAAGACTATACTCTCCCGTATAAAAAAGCTTTATATCTATCTTATTTTTCCGATCGAAGACAAGCTGCCAACGAGAACCAATTTTCCTTTCTATGTTCCGTTTTCCTCTACCAACTATTTATTGCACTCTCCAACAGTACGTCTAAATGTCTAATGTCTGACGCCCCGTTTTTCATTAATAGTTTTTAAATTGTATTTCAATTATAAATTGTTAGTTAATAATTACTACTTTACTAGCGATAAATTATCATAGTGTGCAGTTATTTTATTTTATTTTATTTCTCAATTATATTATATTAAGACAATCACTGATGTATTTCAATAAATACATTTTTATTTGTAACTTTATTTTTATGTTTATCTTAAAAAAATTTAAATGCATATTTTTGTAAATAAAATGCATATTTTACCATGTTTTATTGTATACAAATCCTAGCCCTAGTGATAATGTTCACTTCTTATATTATAATACATTAATACTATATAGTACCTATTTTTGTTTCATTGGGTGTCAACCCGTACGGTCATAAAATAAATAAATAAAATAAATTATATTTTTTCGTAAGTACCTAAAAAAGTTACCAAGACCAATAATTCGTAAGTTATGGGCCATAAACATTGCAATTGTGATGTATATTATACGTACTAATGTATTATAGGTAGGCATCGATAAGTTGAGAACGGGTAAAACTGATTCTATACGTTCGTATATTAATATTGCCGGAGAAGAATGGTGGTACGTGTTATAGCAATGCTGTACCGAGATAGGTATTATAAAATAATAATAACATAAAAACACGTCATATCGTTTGAAAAAATATAAACTCTATTTAGCATATTATTTAAACACATATAGGTATTTTTAAGTGGTTTTTATATAAAAGTGTAATGTAGATATCGACGTAAGAAAAAAAAATAAACGAGTGCAATATATATATAGTGGTACAATACGATTAAATTTTAAAAACCATTAGACATATAGAATTTAAACATACACCGCGCAAGTGTTCACTATGTACGATTATGTAAATTACCGAGAAAAAAAATGTTATTTATTTTCATGATTTTTTTTTCCTGCGTACATCAACCTAGCTGATTCCTCTATCCTGTCTGTGTTCAAAACTGTGCGGAAAATTCTATTGCTGAATCTTTTAACGTCTGCACGTACTATAATTTATAGGTTTTTAAAAATTTGCATGCATACTTTTAACAAGTTGTTCGGGTGGGAAAATGTACTCCAAATAGTTTTCTTCTTTTCACTCACGCGCGATTTATTTTATTATTCAACATTTGAGTGTATAATAGCTTAAATCAGTGCAAGCCAAAAAAAAACTGCCAACTTCAAGTGAAATAGTGAACGAAAAACGTTCTGACGTGTTGTACGTGTATGTTATATTAATTTTTATCGATAAAGTACATAGGTTACCTATAATTATATATGACGATATAATAATAAATATACACAATACGACGCCCAAACATGTAAATTCGGCGTATTTATTGCAACAGAAATGCATTTGAATACTGCAGTGATATAGTATGATAATGATTATTGAATATTTGGCCAACAATCTCGTGAAACCTACGACCTTGCAGAAAGTAGAATACGAAAGGAGCTTTTAGAAAAGGCCATATATAAATATGAGAGCAAATACTAATAAATAAGTACATATTTTCGGGAAAATGTTTGAATTTTCACTATAAAATGTTCTCATGACGTGTGTATGCGTATGATGAAAAATAAAATTTTCCTTGAATAACAGTTTTTAAATATATAATATACATCTTTTGTCTAGAGAACTATTTATTAGGTGTTATTACTACGTTTTTCAAAAACATAAAACATGGTTTAAATTCAAAGGAATCCATAAGAAACACTTTTTGTTACCATTTGACTGTAACCCACGCAACACCTATATTATGTACCTTGTCTTTATGTAACATATAAATGTATATTATACAATATGACATTTTCATATGTGTGTATACGTTTGACGAACTATTGATAGCATGAAAATAGCAAACGATATATTTTTCCTAACAGTAAACTATTCACAGGAATGTTTTTCGCTCGTTTAGTTTGATATACATTTAATTTTATTTGCGCTCACTTTTATTGGGACCTTTGTATGTGTCACGACGTTGACGGTTTTTTGAAAATCAAGGATATTTTAAAAGAACAACATTTGAAACGTGTACAAACTTTGAGATGAGTAAAAGCATAAAACATATGGCAAAGTTATTTTCTAACGACTAAACCATCGTCCAGTTAAGCGTCCTATATTTTATAACGCGAAGGAATTACACAGTAAACAAATCAAACCGTAATATATTTCAGTTTAATACAATTTTTTTTACTATTTTTCTACGAGGTTGTGGGAAAATTGAATTGAAAAAGTTCAGGAAATGGGGTTTGCAAAACAAACCGTGAAATTAAGGACTTGTGTACTTCAGTGGTACAACGGTGCTTGATGGAATGTATTAAAATCACAGCAAAATTCGACAGTTTTATACTTGAATATTATGATATTAATCGACAGTATTGTGAAGTATTAAATAACATATCTTTTTGGGACCAATTTTTGAGATATAAAACTATAAATTATAAAATCAAATATCTTCTTATTTCAAAAAGGTATGTAGTTTAACTAAACCCGAAAGTTCAAATCAGTGAAAAAAGGCACAGATGATTTTTATTTTGAATAATATTTACGGGAAATACTTTTCGGGTCAGGAGAAGTAGGTACTTACTTGAAAAATGGCATACAACTTATTATTTTTATAGATTTTAAACTGAGCATCAAGATTATGATCAGATATTTAAAAATAAAATTCCGGTAGTTTTCTTAGTGAACATAACTGTAAAACGATATTATTGTTTCTGTTCGGAACCAATATGTATTGAACGTGATCATTGTTGTCTGCACATTTAAATGTATTATTGCCAACGTATCACTATCGTGATTTATGTGATTGATGGAGCGAGGCTATATGTCTAGTATTATTCTAGTATTGTTTCCAACAATGTTTATTGGGGCTTAAAATTATTCATCAAAATATAGTTTATTTATTAAACTGTATATTAATATAAAGTTTGATTTGATAAAAAAAATAAATAGTCTAGTGCAAGTGACTATAGTTGTACTGAAATCAATTTTGTAATTTGAATTGTTGAAACTACTTTTAAACTTTTCCATGGGATTTGAACTTGTACGTACGTATTTGCTATCTACTTCAATACTTCGAAACTAGCCTATACTAATATTTAACACAGAAAATCGTTTAATGATATAATATTAACATATAATCTACAACGGTGATGGACGATGGTTATGTATAATTTTAAAATCAGAATGTTATTTTAGTGGGTATAAGACATAAATACTATAACATTCAATTGTTTCAATGTTTATAATACTATATATATATTACAATATTATCCTAAACCTATATAGGTAGGTGCAATTTGTGCTTCACGCATAATACTTTAGGCGTCTATCTACATATACATTTTTAATGAAGACATTTGAAGAATGTTCTTTATTAAAAATATTATTAATTTACAAAACGTGCATTTTAAGGTCGCAGTATTTTGGGTGTTACTGAAACGGAGTTAATTTGGTGATGTCGTTCTCGTTTATATAGAAGGTATTACGTATTATACAGTACGTAAATACTTAATAATGTATTAAGTTTTTGATAAAAATACGCCCATATAATTTTTCAAATGTTTGGAATTTCAATTAATAAATCTACATGTTTAAATTCTTAAAAACCGAAAAGTGCTATTCTTTTTAATATATTTTTAGTTCTTTTAAAACGTCAAAATGTATAAACGAGAAACTAAGCTAGGCTTATAGTTATCATAACCACGGTGTTGATTACCTATAAAGTATAATACTTTTAATCTTTAATATTACCTAACGTGTAAAATACTAAACAAATACAAATACTCCAGTGCATATTTAATATACAACATAGAATGTATATTAACATAAAATACGTATACATTTAGTATTAAAGAATATAATAATACTTAAAGTTATATATATGTATAGTTAGACACTATTATAGTACAAATTCGTGTGCGTAAAGACCATATGTCATTTTGTATAAACTGCATTTAAAATACTTAAAATCGTGACAAATTTTGTTGTAGGTACTGTTCACGTGCGTTGATTAGATATATATTTTTATAATTGTTCATATTTTGTTCAGAATATTGTTGAGTTTTACCAATATTACCTTATTATAATATATGTATATGATAGTTGGAGAGTTATACCAAATGTTAACGGAGTGTGTTTGACGCATATTATAATGTATAAAAACATTAAAAACTATAGGTTTCGTTTAAAATTTGAATCGATAGCATTTATTTTACTTTACATGTTAATAATATAATATCTTCAGGCGGATTCGCGTATTAATTATTAGTTATTACTGACCGCGGTCCGCGATGGCTTTGATTTTATCGTATAATTCGTAGTTGGCGAATAACCCGCAGAACCCGCGTATTCCGGTATTCGACACATTTCGCTAGCAATTTGCATTTTAAAATTTCTTCGAATAGTTGATTTTATTTAGTTTTGCATAACTGCGGTATCTATACGTATACAGGCCAATGTAGCCGTACTAACATAGACGCACGCCAATCGAACCGATTGTTATGTAGGGTGACGAATTTTTTTTTGCTAAGTAAGCTACTTATACTATACACTACTTATATTATTATCCTGACGCCCGATGGACGTAAGCAGACATTTTTATCAAGGTACGTGGAGTTGGAACAGTCGGAATAACTTGTGTGTAGCACAGTCGTTTAAAACTCGATCGTAACGTGATTGTCGTGTTACTCTTACGACGTATTCAGAAAAGGGTTTGTAATTTGGTCGATTAGAAAAAGCCTAAAGTTTCGTATCCAAAGAATAATCAACTTGTGACGCACAGTACAAAAAACTTTTAAACATCTTATTTTTTATTCTTATTTATCACACTACAAGATCGTATTTTATTATATCGTACAATGTACAGTTATATTGTATCTTATGATTATTATTATGTATATATTATATTCACTCAAACAAACCGACACACGACGACGACCTGTTGCGCCTAACGACTGGCCGGCTCATGTTATTTCTCGTATACATACCTACATAAAGGTTGTACAATATACATACATATAATTATTAACATAATATGACACAAACCGAATTGCTGCGTTTATGTGTATACATTACATTTGCATACATATATAATATATATACACACTGTACAGTGTGATACATCAAGCATGCACATGGCACACCCCCGTTTTTCATTTAATAATTAATTTATTAAAAATCTGACTGTTGAAATTTTTAAATATACTTCAAGACCATATTTTGAAATTTTTAAGATTTTTTGTACTACTTAAGGAGTGTATTGTGGCGATACAAGTTTCTGTTTTTCAAAGGAAAACTTTACACTTTGACTACAAATTATTCATTATTTTTTGAACATTTTAATGTATACCTAGGTACCTAATAAAAAAAATATGAATAGTTTTACAAAAATATAAAATATATGTGATATCAGATCTAGTATTAACTATACTTGGCCCGATTTTTAAATTTGTATCATTATAAATATTGATAGATTAATATTAATTACTACAATTTTCATATCACCATAGCCTCCATTATCATGGATCTATCATCCTTAGTACACAAATTTAAAAATCACAGAGACTTCTTGTTGGAATTTTAATTTCAATACGTCAACATTTTTAGTATAAAGTAAATTATATATCACACGTATGCACATTACACGTGTCGTACTACGCAGACATACACACATACGGGCGCGCGCGTGAGGTGCGTTACCCTGGCACCCCAAGGTCAAATTTTCGACTTGAAAACTGTTGGGTATTATGTTATTTATTATGTAACAATTTGTAACCACAAAAAAAAATTTTGTAATCACACCGGTACCCCCGAAAAACCACTTTACAAGTTCCGGGTGCCAGGGTAACGTTACCCCGGCACCCCGTACAACAAAAAATGAAAATTTCGACTTGAAAACTGTTGGGCATTATGTTATTTACTATGTAACAATTTGTAACCACATCGGTGCTTCGGAACTACTGTCTTTTTACATTCATTATTTAGTTCGTATTTAAATTAATTGAAAATTGTATGTTTGAATTATATGCTTACCTGAGTCTCAGAAGTTGAATAGGATTTTTTTTCTAAATTAAGATTTTAGAACCAAACTCAATATCTTATGTCCAGTTCAGTTGACAATTTGAACCATTCATTTTAAATTCAAAAAAAAAGTTTTCCATCTATGTTTGTGGTCCCTAAATATTGATTTCTTCCTTTTATATATATTATATGTATTTAGTGTTTTTCAATATTTTGGAAGACATTTATATAGATGTGTTTACATTTCAATTTTCAAGTATCTAGAGTTTAGACCATTGTTTTTGAAGTTATGAATGAATAATTAAAATAGTTTTCATGTTTGGACAAATTTTGAATACAATTTTACACTTAGGTTGTACAAAACTCTAAGTTAAAAAAAAATTGTATCCAATTTTCGATGGATTTCCCAAATTGTTGACAAACTATTGATTATTGCTGAAATAGCCTCATTTTACTACCAATTGAGAAATATGAGGTGATATATTTAGATCTAAAGAGAAGTTTCGATTAATACAATTAATTACAGCAATATAAATGTATACTAAAAATATATACTTAGTAGTATGAACTGACAGACTATCGTTTTAATTTATATTGATTTACCTGTAATTTTATTTATTTAATTTTAGTATACTTTTATATTATTTACATTGAATACAATTTTTATAGTTAAATAAGTTAAACTTATACTTTACTAATTCACTCTAATTTTCAGTAAAGTGTTCTTTAGCATTATTTTTAATTAATTGCTAATAATTGTAGTAAGATAACTATGTTTTTTTTTATTTTACATAAATGTCACATGCCTGTTGAGCACCTCACGTATTAATTGGAAACGGAATATATTTAAATAAAAATTAATTCGAAATGTTGACGTTTTATATTTACAATTTATTTTGAATACAATAGCATTTCAATATTTTCCTTCTTTTTTGTATTTAATGATATGCCATCTCTGAGATCATCATACACTTCCCATTGGTCATTTGATCTGTATGCAAACGCTTTATAGTGTCCTGTGGTCACTCTTAATCCCCACCGGTCTTGTCCACAAAACCCTATAGCTCCTCTCAAAAAATAAATATCATTAATTTTTATTGTTTTTGGAATATCATCTAAATACAAATGGACTTCTCCTGCATAATTGTTTTGGATTGCTCCTATATCACTCAGATTGGATATGCTTATTGATGCTTCTAGATCTGAGAATATAGAACAATGTATAAGAATTAAAATGATTAAAAAACATAAATTTATTGATTTTCTTTATCTTTATTTAAAAATGTATAAAGTACCTGTAGGTAATGATAGTAGTTCTATCAACAAATGGTTTTTTATGCTGGCAGTTATAACTCTCTCACTTTTGCAGCTTTTACACTCAATAAATTCCTTATCTAAGAAGTTGTTAATATTTTCTTGAATGTTTATTTTCCCCTCATAAGCAGTCAATGATATTACTTCATATCTATTGTCTAAAGAAAATTCTGGACAGAAAAGATCGGGTTAGGTTAGGTTCGGAACACCGGTTAACTTGTATGTATGATGGCATACCTTTTAACAGCTTATTGGCTGTTGATGAAATTGTATCCATTGCATCCATTAATTTAATATTGCCGAGGTAATCTTATATGAGTACCTCCTAATTAATTATGACCATTTTCATTTGACCATCAAATATAGCTTGCTCTCCAATTATGAAGCCATGTCCGATATCGTATAGTATATAAAATACTAATCATACATATTGTACATCGAGTTTTTCGGGGGTACCGGTGTGATTACAAAATTTTTTTTTGTGGTTACAAATTGTTACATAATAAATAACATAATCCCCAACAGTTTTCAAGTCGAAATTTTCATTTTTTGTTGTACGGGGCGCCGGGGGTAACGTTACCCTGGCACCCGGAACTTGTAAAGTGGTTTTTCGGGGGTACCGGTGTGATTACAAAATTTTTTTTTTGTGGTTACAAATTGTTACATAATAAATAACATAATACCCAACAGTTTTCAAGTCGAAATTTTCATTTTTTGTTGCACGGGGCGCCGGGGTAACGTTACCCTGGCACCCGGAACTTGTAAAGTGGTTTTTCGGGGGGTACCGGTGTGATTACAAAATTTTTTTTTTGTGGTTACAAATTGTTACATAACAAATAACATAATACCCAACAGTTTTCAAGTCGAAATTTTCATTTTTTGTTGTACGGGGTGCCGGGGTAACGTTACCCTGGCACCCGGAACTTGTAAAGTGGTTTTTCGGGGGTACCGGTGTGATTACAAAATTTTTTTTTGTGGTTACAAATTGTTACATAATAAATAACATAATATCCAACAGTTTTCAAGTCGAAATTTTCATTTTTTGTTGCACGGGGCGCCGGGGTAACGTTACCCTGGCACCCGGAACTTGTAAAGTGGTTTTTCGGGGGTACCGGTGTGATTACAAAATTTTTTTTTGTGGTTACAAATTGTTACATAATAAATAACATAATACCCAACAGTTTTCAAGTCGAAATTTTCATTTTTTGTTGCACGGGGCGCCGGGGTAACGTTACCCTGGCACCCGGAACTTGTAAAGTGGTTTTTCGGGGGTACCGGTGTGATTACAAAATTTTTTTTTGTGGTTACAAATTGTTACATAACAAATAACATAATACCCAACAGTTTTCAAGTCGAAATTTTCATTTTTTGTTGTACGGGGTGCCGGGGTAACGTTACCCTGGCACCCGGAACTTGTAAAATGGTTTTTCGGGGGTACCGGTGTGATTACAAAATTTTTTTTTGTGGTTACAAATTGTTACATAACAAATAACATAATACCCAACAGTTTTCAAGTCGAAAATTTTACCTTGGGGTGCCAGGGTAACGCACCTGCGCGCGTGTACTTAAATAAATTCATATAATATTATGATAGCTAACAATATTATTATTATTCTGATATCCTATATTATTGTTGTACACGAGCATAAATCGTATACATAGATTGTGTATTATGTTATCATGTTATGTATTTATATAGTATAGTAATATGTATACGGTGACCACGACTGTCTATATCGCTGCCGTTTAGCCAAGACGACGGCAATGGGCGCCCCAGACAGGCGCGGGTTCCGTATCAATCTCGTCCGGCGCCTCAGACATCTCCGTGCAAACTAATGCTGCAGCTAAGGTTGCCGCAGCAGTGATTGAGCGATCCTCGTATAGATAAATTACGAGCGGCCAGCGTGCGGAGCAGACCATTTCGTTTTTGTTATAATATCGATTGTGTGTCAATATTATTTTATTTATTTACAATCAATTGTTACATTATTATATTATATATTATTACCTGCGTAGCTGCGTCGTGTCCTGCACTCCTGCAGTATGTTATTATATAGGAATTATCGAAATTTAAAATTACCATAGTGGCTGCTTCTGTGCCCCTATAAAATTATAAAAAAAATCTGCAAATTTTTAAAAATATTCCTAGAAAGTCCCTTAACGCGCTTATGTTTACCATTGTCCACCTATATCAATAATTATTACAATCGTACATGTTGAATTCTTGGATTAATTTATTGTAAATATATCGATTAATTGATTCACTACGAATGATCGATTAATCCATAAATATAAAATGTTTTAAGAAAAATCGATTATTTAAAGAAAAAAATTACGCATCCCTACGCAGTAGTTTCGTATGAGTTGAGATATTATTATAATAAATGTATAGTTCGAATATGTCGTTACTCGTTTATGTATACAAGGCGGGCAATGGGCATAGTGTGTAGTTTTACAGTATATTACATTATTATAATTATTATTATGTAGGAACCTTCGTGCTACTACAGTAGCGTGCGCGGGAATTTTAAAACGGGACAAGATGTGACCTAGTCGGGGATCAGATCATGTAAGTCATTTGTCATGCACTGCATCCCTATTAATCTATTGTATAATAATTAACCAGAAAAGAACATAATATATTTTAGTTAACGATTTTATGTTAAGTTCAATAGTTACAGTAGGTATGTAAAAATTCCGTTATCGAAATTTTAAAAACCCGTAACCTTGCAGTAAAAAAGCCCAGGCCTGCTAAAAAAAAGGCTTGGCGAGATATACGTACTCTCCTTAACTCACTCTGTACATATATATTTTGTAATTAACCTATATCGTTTTTTTTTTTAAAGTTCCGGACCCGGATCCTTATTGGGTGCACGCTCTGCGTGAATCTTTTTTGTATCGAAATAATATTTTTTTAATCATTCACATTCACCGCGTACTTTTTACGTTAACTGCGACGAAATTCCTTTACGTTAAAATTATTTTTATTAAAGTTATTTTTATTTTTTAACACTTCTACAGTTCTATGATAGAACATTTTATATTGTGCACTATACAGTATACAGCCAATGGCGTATCGAGACTTGTGTGAAAATAGCTGCCTACCACCCGTACAATAACGACAGTATGCGGATGTTGCTGTACCAGAGTGTACCTGCAGTATAAAACATCATATACTTAGTAATAATGATATTAATACCTAGAAATATACTAACTAGACCTTCAACATACGACTTTTATTATTTTATACGTAAAAATACGTAGAAAAGGTATTGACACTGCAGACAAATACTTATACGTGTGGTAAGATGGGACTCAAAATAGATTTACTAAAATATAAAAAATAAATATATATAAAACCTGAGCTGTTACCAAAATTAAACCGAAACATTATTCGGGAAAAGCAATAGCGATGGACATAAAATAAAAACCGAAAAAATGATGGGATATAAAAGTTAATTCATTATTTTGTCTGCGTCATTAAATGTATCGATTGTAAAGTATTACAACCATTTTACAAGGTGTGACCCCCTCCCCCTGCTACACACGATGCGTTAACAGTATCATGAGCTATAGCGTGACTCTATCTCAAAATGTAAATTATGTATTGTTTTAGTTTATGCATCATATTGAATTATTTCACATACTACATAAACATAATATATATTATAATCTTGGGTATAAAATATAAAATACCTTGACGCTATAGGCAGAAATCTTAACGAAATCGAGCTTTGCACTGAATTTCGAGAAACATACTTAAATATGGTCCATGGAAAATTTAATTCTGTTTTGAACGTTTGTAAAACGTGCCAATATAATATATTCTATTATAATACATAGCACATATCACAGCTGCGTACATATAATAATATAAGCATTAGGAGGTGAAATTTGAAATTAAATACCTAGGTAATTCGTTTTATGGCATAGATACACCGTTCATCAGTTCTCTTGAAAATTTTGTTTTACTCAGGTTATTTTAATTTTTAACAAATTGAACCACAATAATCCATAAATATTACAATATTTATCATGTTCTTTAATTTATACGCGTCGTAGCCTATAATATAAGAAGTCCTCGTCAGTCCATATCTCGTAAATTTTAAGTTTTTATTCAATTATAAAAATATATTAGAATCAAATAGTATGCAGACGTACAGTATATACTATTACACTCGTATGGTTACTCAATTTAAAATGACTACTTCAATTTCTATTAAGATAAAAATAAAAACACGGACAACCGAATGATTGTTCCGTTTAAGCACTGTCATCCGACAATAGGTGTTTTTAATTATAATTTAGAGTTAATGTAATAATTGTTAATTGTACTCCGCCGCGGCTGCGAGTGAACCGGTTGTGACATTCCGGTCCTCTTGTCGTTGATTTAGGGCATAAGGTCACCCTTTTATTTATACTGGTGTATAATGAAATCTTCTTTTTTAGTAGGCACCTAAAGATGTCAACGAATGAAAAAATGTACTATACGAATAAAATCTTACTATACCATGTCTATTAGTTATTTTTAAAAGATATAATATTTTGTTTTTTCATTAAATATTATAATAATTATAATAAAGTTTTGATATGACTATGAAAACGAGCTGTTTAGTGGTAAAATATTTCGAGTACACACTACAACATTATGTGTCTGCCAAAGATGGAAAACATTGTTTTAAACCTTAACGGGGAATGATTATTTCCCGAATAAGTCTCCGTTTCTTCGGTGTTTATTTTTTTATTTAATTTATTGTCTTCGTGTTACGCATAATAAATTACACACGCTGCTTCAATATCGTCCAAAATTTCCATCTTGACGTACGTAACAATAGGCGTCTACGTTAGACGACAATATACGAGCAACACTAATTTAATTTTAATATAATTTTGGCGTTCTCATTTGTTTGAATAATTGAGTTAACATTCGTGTGTATACGAATCGCCGAAGTGAGATACGTTCAGGTTTTTTAAAAACGATGACGCGAGGAATTGAACCGCCTAGTGTGTAACTTTAATGTATTTTATGCACTTTAAACCAATATACAGCTATATTTAATTAGGAAACTTATTCTATCATACATTTTTACTGATTTTTAATTAACAGGTGGTTTATAAAATTTATTCATTTATATGAAATATTGCACTGTTATCAAAAAATAATTTGAGTACTCAGCACTCAATTGATTGTAAAAATTATATTGTATTTTAGTAACTATATGCAATAATTCACGTTTACACTTGCTGTTTAAATTAAACAAGATATGTATACATATATATAGGTATACCTATCACTGAACTACCAAAATGTAAAAATCTTCAAGTATATCTTTCGATAACCAATACATTGCACATCAGTATAGCTATGTAATATTTAAATGTTGATGGTCAAAATATTTCTTAAAAAAAAAAACGAAATTGAAAACAGGTTACGAGATTATTGAAACAATTTATCAAAACTGCAGATAAACCTTTAATTTAAAGAGTTAAATTAAAAGAATGACAATTTAGTATGTAATCGGGGCGTGTTCATAAATCATAATTATATACCTATATGATATTACTTGCAGACATGCATCACAATAAATTATTTCAATTTAATTTCTTTTTAAGTTTTTAACGTATATAATTAACATATTTCATAAATTGTCAAAGAATAATACAGTTACACCAAACAATGTATAAGTATACAATATACATAATACCTACATAATATATTATATTATATATTTATGTACCTACTAGTTACTACCTACACCATATAAGGTACGTACCTATTTTAATGACTGTAACGTTGTTTTACATTGTTAATTCTCAAATAATAGTAACTTAATTTGTTAGTATATACCTAATATAATTTTAAACCATTTATAAATTAAATGACAAATAATCAAAACTTAATATTTAAATTTTTAATATTAAAAAAAAAATGTCATTGATTTATAATTGTTTAGACTGAAATTTAAATTATTATTCCTAGGAATGACAGTATAATATTATTGTCGTTATTTTATTTTATTTTTATTATTGATAATTTACAACTTCAGCAGCTAAGGCTATTAGTTTAAACACATTTTTATAAAACATCTAAATACATTAAATTACATTTTTATTTATATATAATATATATTTTTTATTATTAATTATTATATACCTACTTATTACACTCTAAAAATCCATTTGACATGTATGTATATTGAATATAAATCAAATAAAATCAAATAAATTATTAATATTTCTAGAATATACATACCTCTACAGTCTATACTATATAAACCAACCAACCTATGTGCTTTATGCTAAGTAGTTCCTAAAATAATATTTTTTAATTATTACGTTTATTATAACCTTTACGGTTTCAGCTGATTTATTAGATCGTAGGTATACAACAATCAGACTCTTAGTAACGGATTGTATCGCATTTATAAAAAATAAATCATTATACGTTACTGTAACGAAACAAATAAAAATGAGTGATTTTATTTTTGTTATTTATTTACTGATTTATTTTTTACGATCGTTTTATAATACCGTGTTGTTATTGGGTTGTTTATATTATGGTCGATTTTTATGTATCTATTTTTATTTCATCTACCAAATAGTTTTTAAATACACGAATAAATGTCTGCAAATGTGTAAATGCCATTTATACAATAAAATACTGTTAATTGAATGCTTGACATTTGGTTTAGTCCTGATTTCAAAATCCGATTAAATGTTAAGTGTAGAACATATAATATTAATAAACTGATTAATATGAAAATAATTACTATTGTTCGTAGTTCTTACTGAAAATTAACAATGCACTCGAAATAATGTCTATGATAATATGGTTGAAATGTTATATTTATTTTTAAACATCGACTAAGTTTGAACGATCATTTTATTAATTAATATTTTTTTTACTAACACGTTAGTATCAAAATAGTCAAATATTTATTCAATGTAATACTTTTTAAAAATGGTTAATTATTTTATAATACATCTACTCATAGTATTGTATAGTATGCATATTACCAAGAATCACAAACAAAAATTAGTAAAAAATATACAATTTTGATAAATAATTTACATTACTTTTTTAAGTTTTTACTAATATTACCTTCATTGAAATAGGTTCATATTTTTTATAATAAAATAATAAATAATTAACGATGGACGACCCCACTAGAAACAACACAGCAGAAGCTATTAATACATTTTAAAAATCGTATTATTTTAATAATAAAGAAAATATAAAAAAAATGGTTTTAGTGTTTACTTAGGTTTTGCGATTGATATAATGATGTCTAGACATTATCAAGATGCACCTTATCAGAGAGTTACTAACGGAAAATATTAAGTGATAATTTCCAAACAAATTACCAGAGTAGTTGTAATTCATGCTTTTTATTATATTATACAGTTCTATTTTTTTGTTTTGTTTTGTTTTTGATTAGACTAATGTGTCTCTATCGGTATTATTTACAATGTCCGTCATCGTAATCCTCTAGTAAGATCGATTGCCCTTCTCATAGTGTTCGCTTTATCACTTTAGTTATACAACCTATATATGACGTAAGCTATTATACTATATGGTTTCATTACTGTTTGTTTTATCCTTAGGCGAAAAGTAGGTGGCCATAACCTTAAATTGTTTTACTTATATCTACCATAATATTTTCACTAATATGTCGAAGAATCCAGATGAAAATTTGTATAAAATATTTCTCATAATTATAATAGTAGTAATTTTTCCAAACAGTATAATGTGTGAAATGTAGTTATATTATTATGAATAATAATAAAGTTGTAATAATATTACAGTTTAAAACTTATAAGTGTAATATTGCCTTGGCATTGCGTGTAACGGCTAACAAGTGACATGTAATATAGTAATATACAATAACTGTATATTGTATACGATGTGGCTATAGAAAACTGTTATAAAAATAAAATATGTATTATTATATTTTATATTAAATCAGACGGTTTGAAATATTGAATTATTTATACACATAGGGTATACAAGTGGTTTTTTAAACGAATTTGGCATGTTTATTTTCCAAGAAACCCGTTGTTTCATAATATAATATTATACCTAGCTGTAACTATTTTAGCACTGCATAGGGCAGATACTAAATTAAACCAAGTTTAACTTTGATACATTTTATAGGGTAATACCTATACTTAATCATTAAAAACTATTAATTTTTAATTAGGATGACCTCAATCTTAATCAATAATCGAATTTCAATGTTAATTATGACATTATAATATGTACGTAATACCTACTGATAAGGCTTATGCTGTTAGAAAGCGTTAAGACTTTTATAAGAACCCAATTTTTTAATGAGAAATACGACCAGACGAATAATTATTATTTTAAAGTTTATAGGTGGTATAGGTAACTTATTCTAATCTAAAACAAATAATTCTATTACTATTTTATTATAATATTGCCATTGCCTATCTGCACGTCTTATGGTTATGAATGCGT
Source organism: Metopolophium dirhodum (assembly GCF_019925205.1). NCBI lineage: Eukaryota > Metazoa > Arthropoda > Insecta > Hemiptera > Aphididae > Metopolophium > Metopolophium dirhodum. Next base: position 13,626,686 of record NC_083568.1, read on the forward strand.
CATGTAATTTTAATATTAATTATAGTCTAATAGCTACAATCTTACTGAACCTTAAACGTATATTTAATATTTATATTATATAAATATGATTTAACTTATGTTGTCGAAATATGTTGGTCCTCGACCGACATTTCAATAAAAATAAAATATATTATAAATATTACAATATTACCTCCAGGCGCGTATTATAAAATATTCTGTAATTTTTAGTGCCTGCATATAGTTTTATTAGTTATACTTACTTTATTATTATGTTGCGATAATTTATTATATTTTAGATTTGTATATAATATAATATTATACGATAATATAAAGAGAAGAATATCAGTAATTCTTTTAAAATTTAAACCACTATAATACTACTATACTTACCTCAAGAAACAAATATCGCATTACCTAACTTGTATTTATATTCCTATATATTCGCATAATTTTGTTCTCTTAACAGTAATTACTCATGCTCAAAATGATTTATTGCACAATTAAATTAAATGTGGTACAAAAAATAAAACAAATTTTTTTGATCATTAATGAGTTGTTACGTTACACATTCTTATTATGACTACATTAGGTATTCGTATTTGGCTCGATACAGACATTATATTTGTTATTTATTGCTCGTATATTATAGTAATCTTCTAAACGTAATTTAATAAGCCACTTTCGCGTGGTTAATTAATGTAACGCTACCGTGGGCATAATCATGGTATATTGTGACAATAATACGTGGTTAATAATAATAATAATAGGAATACAATTAGTACTTGAATTGGGGTGGTTAAAAAAACGAAAACGTAGGTACCCATAAAATAGATATAAATGATTCGATCTATACTAAAAATATAGAGGTTTAAACGGTTATGATTTCGCGGTGCATATAAAATCCGCGGTAAATCACGTAAAAATGATAACATTTTAACTAAATTATACATATACACGGGTGAGGTTATGAAAAAAATGAAAACAAAACGAAAACGATTAAAAAAATGTGAACATTAATTTCAGTTGTATACTTTAAATATATTTATATAATATATATAGTAAACATACACGGGTATACATTTACCGCATATCTATATAGATTTACAAGGTGAATTATTGCTGTAACTAATTGTATAGGTTAATCGTGCGAAATAGCTATAAAAGTGAGGCGCGCGGCCGTCGGAAACAACACACTGCAGCAATGAGACCGTGCTTGCCGAATTACGCACGAATGCCGAGAGGATTAAGTGCACATATAGGTACTTAATATTTATTATTTATGGTACGTTTTGTCCAGTGTAAAAAAATTGCACCTACGTCTTCCACCGATATAGTTTAAGTTTATAATATAGGTATAGGTGAACAAACAGTGAATATATATTATATAGGGCAATTAGGGCTGCATGTTTATATATTTTATGATTCGATTCAGCCGGGTGAAATAAATTAAACGAGTTGTATGGATTATTCGACTTTTGAAATAAATCGATTAAATCGGATGGTATAAGAAATAAATTGATGAGACACGAAGTGGAACTCGCTTAATAATAATAATAATAATATCACGATACAACTATTATTCAATAAATTATATACTTATAGGTACACAATATGGTATAATTATCATACGATAAACTGTACGATTTAATGTCCGTTTATAGATTTAGTTCGGGCGTGCTTTTAACCTGACCGATAAAAATGTATAATATCGCTTATATTATAATATTATATTATACCGACGCATCACTGTTAGGTGTTAATGTTTTCATATTGTAACGTAGGTTATGTTAGGTATCCGTGGCTTGTCGTGTTGGGCTTATGGCATACTCACCTCCCCTTAATAATATGTTTATTGACAAAACCTAATATTATATTTTGAAAAGGTACGCCCACGCCCTTTCCGTGATTATATAATTAGGGCTGGGGAGACGACTGTCCGTATATTCGTCGTAGCCACTGGTCTTACACCGTCCGTCAGTGTGTATATGTTGAGTACATAGGCACGTAAGAAAGCGGCTCATATATTTTATGCTGTAATATTAATAATATTAATAATGATAAAAAATAAAAGAGAAAAAATGCATTATGAATAATTTTCAACTCAGTCTCCTTCACGAGACAGTAGTGTACAGCGCGGTATACCTATAATGGGTATACGTGGTATATGTGCACAACACTGTAAGCAGCGTAAAATGTAAATATAATTATATACGTCGTCGTTTATTATGCACGTACCCGAGTATAATAATATAATATATAACATATTTAGTAATACCACCTACCTGTATAAGGTATATACACGGACGCGTCTTAAAAATAGTATAATAATATTTACCCGGTCGGTCGTGGTCATCTACCTATAACCTAACCTGCGTATCACCTGTAGTTTGCGTTTTACAGTATTTATTATTTAGGAGGAGAACGGAAATTTATAACCCTCCCCACTCACCAACACCCTCGCTGACGACGTAATAACATTATGCACTTGTTAATAACGCCGCGTGTACCTATATGTGCGTGTATTAAATTAGGAGCGGTTTGTTTTGTGTGACACTAACTGCAATAATGATACGAGAAACTGGTGGGCGGCACCGCGACGTTATAATAATATTTGCTCGCACACTCGCATACAAATGAACCTATGTAATACGCGCGTACCCATAATAATATGTCGAACACACCGCGCAAAACGGAATTTTTTCAAATAAATATAATCATAATATATTATATTAAATTATATGTAATATATATAATGCGTGTATGGTGTGTACTGTGTACCTATATCGGCGATGTCGGCGCAAACACAAACAAAACGACTATATTATTATTACTAAACGCGTATAATATTATTATATTGTGTACCTGCCTGCAGTATACCTACGACCGTCTACGCGACGTCTCGTGTAATATTTATGGTAGGCAGGTCTAACTTATACCCCGGTATATAGGTAATGTATATGGGAGTATGAAGACGGACGACTTCGCTTTGTGCCTACGTCTGCTGCACATGCCAGACTATCTGTTGCAGTGTAATGTCCCGCACGAAATAGAAATGAGTTTGTGTTGTCGTTAAATTTATCTTAAGTTGCAGCGTTTCGATCTGTGAGTCATATATACAGAGCGATTCGCCAATCATGTTCAGCCCTTTTTAATAATGAAATTATTCTAATTCTGATTTTTGGAATTTTTAATAAATTTAAAGACCATATTTTTTATCAACGTTTATAGTTTTTAAAAAAAGTTTTACAAAATTATAAAATAGATTTAATATTGGAACCAGTATTTATTATCATACTAGTGATACTGGGGCACTGGGCGTGTATGTTTAATGGGCGAAAAATAGTAAAACCATTACTTTTATTCTCGTATCTGTTTAAGGATTTTTGATTAAGCCCCAAAAGACGTCTGTAATTAAATTAGCGCGTAAAAATCGGAGATAGAAAAAACTTTTTAGACGACGAGCAGCTCTGTTTTGACTTTGAATTATACTATTAGCGCTCGTTCAATAAATTACGGAAGCTTCGAATTTTTACCACTGAGCGGGTCGTAATTTTTTAACTCGGGAAAAATGCTTTGACCCCATTATGTTGCAATGTGCCTTTGTGTTTAGTATTACAGTCGATACGAACATTTGAACCAGATTACGGTATTTTTGCTTGTCGATTTTTTCCATTATTTTCTGATATACATAATAATTAAATAATATAGTAATATGTCTCTATTTTTAACAGCGACCGTGGTTACACCACGAACAAAATATCAACCATCGTAACCCTGCAGGTGTATATATTTATTAATTTACTTTAGTCCAGCGGTGTTTATTATTTTATCACATTATGTATGCACGCGTAGGGTTGTTGGTGTAGACGTGAAGGCCTCAAGACAAGAGGAGCAATTTCCATGAAAAATCTGCAGGGCGCTGAAGTCTCTATTTTTATCAGTTACTAGTTATCAGCTTCTTGCTATAGTCATATAATCGTGGATTTTACAATCATTAGTAATTTCGTCTCCAACACCATCAATTCGATATAATCTTATAATGGCCAATATTGTACAATACCTAGTACAGTAGTACATAATATTAATTTATTAAAATAAAATAAGGTCTATAGTAAATGACATAAACAAATAAGGAGAGTGATGGTAATAGCATACCCAAGCTTAAAAGGGTTTAAATTGCGTTTATACCCAAGCCGTATATTTTACAGGTAATATTTTAACGCATGGGAGTGCACTCTTATACAGTTATGCACGTTCTTAACAGAGGTTGATCTAAGATTTTGTTTTGAGGGGGAGGGCGGAGGAGCAGCAGTTTTCAAAACAATATTAAATAGGTACATTTATTATAAAAAACAGCCTTATCAGTAATTATTAGTACAAAGGAGTTTTAAAATATTAATTATAATGTAGGTACAATAAGTATAAAAGTTTAAACGTTATAGCATAAGTTATTCCTGAGTTTTATGTTACAACTATATTTAACAGCTAATGGTCAGTGGGGAGGGTCCAGGTCCCTCTTCCTACCTTGAATCTATCACTGGTTCTTTACGCTTATGCGTTGCGTTACTATTTACGCACTCATATAATATAATAATGATATTTTATATTTGCACGTGTATTCTGTACATCACATACAAGACTTTTCGAAAAGCAGTTGACCTAACCTAGAAACCGACTGCGGATTTAACGGACGTTGACTGTGTAATGTCATTATAACAACACGGGATGGACGGACGAGCGTCGTGAGTGCATGTACCTATAGTTTATAATAATACTATATAGGTAGGTACTTGCTGGTTATTGTTATAGTGACTGTCTACCGATATCACGACACACATGAGAATTAAATTAAATCTTGACAACGCAAGCTCGTATAGTACATTTTTTTTTTTATTGATCAAGAAGCCCGGCAACTAAGGCCATTAGCTGTTTGTTTTTTGTTTGTATAGGGGAGAAATTGTAGGTTTGTAAACACGCGTGTTTTTGGTTTGGCAGATTTTTTAGTGGGTACCTGTAGGTATCTGCCATGCCCGGGTGAGGGATGGCGGCACTTCTCTCCGGACACCGTAAGTAGCCCGAAGAAAAATGCCTACCGCGGCCGGGTTCGAACTGGCGTCTTAATCCACTCGGCCACTCCGTCCCCCTATAGTAAATATTATTATTATTAATTGATATATTATCCAATAATAAGATACAATAATTAATAGGAAATATCGCTGTATTGTTGCAGTATATTCAGATTTGGTGTATTTGTACGTAATTTAAAGAAACTTAATATGCTATGTATAATATATTTTAATTACCGTGCGCAAAAGTGTAAAAAAAAGATCTTGGAGGGTGGTGTCCGTGTGGACGAATTCCCCTGTTGCTCCACTATCTCAAAAACGCCACTGAAACTATACTCCGTATTATAACTAATCCGTGACTTCGATCGTTTCCACGATGTATACCAATATTAATCTACCGAGCGATATAGCATGCGATTTATATTATAGCACGCAACGATTTTTTGAGATTTACAACATACAATACGTATAATGAATATAAGATAATCATGAGCGTGTTCATACATTATGTATAGTGCATGAAATTCAAACTAAAAATCGGTGTGTTGGACTGAAGTAAATCATATCGATAGACGATAGTATCTATATAACGTAGTCACGAATTGCCACATTATAACGATAAATTAGTATAGTGAAATCCGTTAAACAACTTCTACAATAAATTCAATAAATAAAATAATATAAATTATTAGTTTTTATGTTTTGCATCCGCTTTTTAAAATAATGTGGGTACCTTACTATACCTATGGAATGAAATCAGTTTTTTAATTTAAAAAAATGTTATTACGTCCTTTGGTGATGTGCGTGAAGTAATTATTTACCCATTCTATTTTTGATATGCTATACATTTTTTTTAGTGAATATTCCACACTCAAACTTGAGTCATTGTATAGCATCATAAGCTATATTTTATAGGTATTATCATATACAATAACAAAATTACAAAAGTATCAAAATATTATTTTTAAATGAATTTATTTTGTAAAAAGCAGATAAAAATTAAAAACTAATTTATTCGTATATAATAATCAATATACTTCAGCAATAGAGTAAAAGTGTAAGACAAAAATATTTTATAATCGTAGTACAATAATAAACACTAGTAATCAATAACATTAATTAATTAAATAAATTATTTTTATTTGAACCAAAAAAAAATTACCCCGCGTGAGCAAACTATATGATCAATACTACGCATGTCACTATAAGGGTTAAGAAGTTTTAAATATTATAATTGATAGTTATTAGCAAAAAAAAAAAATAATAATAATACCATAATTTTGTCTATGAAAATAACGAAGTGTAAAACTGTTTAGCTAGTTATCATGTAATTGGTCGCACTTTTTTTTAGAATGAGGCACACAACAACGTTTTATTTTCTAGGTACCTATTATAAAAAAATATAGGAATATTTGGAAAGAAAAATAAAACATAAAGAAATCAGTAAAAATGTATAAAGAAAACAGCAAAAAAAATTTAAATTGTAGTTACACTAATTTGTTCTCGAATATTTTAGTATTACACGCATTTCCACGTTTTAATTGACTAATTGCTATCAAAAACCACAAAAAGGTATTAATATTATTCATGAGTCATGACGCTTTGACATTCAAGTCACTGTATATGCTAAACAACGTTTTATTTAGGTTTCAAAAATTATCGTCAGTAACAGTACTCTAGATACGCGTCTTCATTTTAAAATTTAAATACATTTATATATAGAACTGTTTTATAAATTAATATTAATTTCTGGTTTTACTCATGAACTGATAAACCTGCAATTGAAAATGAATTACATCAACAATAATGTAAATTGCGATTTACGTGTGTTTGGAACTAGTAGATAACAATTTTATAAATTAGGTATCTATAATTAGGACGCGTCGTCGGCGCATTGACATTTAACTAGGGCCATAATATTTTGGTCAGTCAAAAATATCTAGGCCCACCTCTAATACTTTAGATGTGTACTTTGGGCCAGGAAAAAAATATTAACTTTCGGGTTTTCCAGGGCGCAGTCCCGCCGCTGGCAACCGGACCGGCCCACGCCGGTGACGGGCGGCCGACGGCTACGGCCGTCGTCGCGTTGACGTCCCCGCGGTATCCGGATGTGGCCAAGCCGTCGCCCGTATGCGGGTGAACCGATGTCCTGTCTGCGGTGCATGAGCAGGACGAGGACGACGAGGTCGAGCGGTTCCAGCGGCACGCGTACGGCCACGGTCCACCATCGCCGGTTGCGGTCGAGCATCACCTAGGCACCGCCCGCACAGCCACACACCGCCGCCGCGGCCACACGCATGATTTCCGCTCTGGACGTGGTCGCGTTCGGCAACGACAGCTCGCCGCTGACCGTCGCCGGCAACGACACGGCGGGCGGCGCCGCGCCCTCGCCCAACGACACGGCTGCCAACGGCGTCATCCAGTTCCTCGACGACGATCTGTCGTTCCCCGGCTACATACGCACCACGTGCATGGTGGTGTGCGTCATCATACTGGGCGTCGGCGTGGTCGGCAACATGATGGTGCCGATCGTCATACTCAAGTCCAAGGACATGCGCAACTCGACCAACATATTCCTGATGAACCTGAGCATCGCCGACCTCATGGTGCTGCTCATATGCACGCCCACTGTGTTCGTGGAAGTCAACTCCAGACCGGAAACGTGGGTGCTCGGCGAGGAGCTATGTGAGTAAATTAAAACATATTTATTAGTATTTCTATTTTTATCACTGTATCTATGACTTGCGGGCGTATGTTCCGAAATGTCGCTGGCGATACCTCTAGATATTGTCACTCGAGAACCATCGAGGCCGATCTCTGCAGTTTTTCCGACTTTTCGGGTGAAATAAATAATTGTTTCGTTGCTAAGAGGAAGTTGGTACCACTATTCACTAAATGGGTTTAATTTTAACTTAGTGATTTAACCAATTTTCTGTGTCCGTAACAATGCCTCTAATGTGTCTAAACAATCATTTATATTATCAACTCTAGATCGTGTGCTACTGTGATTTTTTATGAAATGTTAATTTTACTAAAAATTCATGTAAATGGCCTTGATATAGTGTATAATATTCACACTTTAGATACCTAGGGTGCATGATACCTATATTAGTCGTTCTTTAGGTTTAGGACATGAAATTCCGTAAAAATGAATTTTCACCAAATACTCACGAGATTGGCCTTGGATAGTGTAATATTTGCCATTTAGATAATCCACGATTGCATTTTGATTTCGTATACCTAGTGAACATAATATCGGTCTAACCTTAATACACTAATAACACGGACTCGCGCGTCTTAAAAACACGAATCTATTTATCCATTTATCTATAACGCAAATTTAAATTTTTTGAGAATGGCCATGACGGTTTTTAATCGAAGATATTATTATACTATTATAAGCTTATTATGTGTATTTACTATATTTTAGTTTATTTTAATATTTAAAATAATATTAGATACGTTACATTTATTAGCGAAAATAAACTACATGACGTTCCGCGTGACACTGTTTGAATACCTCATGTTTAAACTATATTAACACGACATTTTTCGGTGACGAATATAGAATAATATTTTTTACGCGATCTGTCTAAATGTTGCGAACAATTTCAGTTGCCAATATTGAATCGATCGTTATTCGTATAATGTTATAGTAATAATATATATTGTATTCCAATAACTACAACTTCGTATAATTACGAAATGGTTGCAGCATAGTACCCATAGGTATATTATATAAATAATATATATATATATAGCGGTCGGAGATCAAAACTTTCAGTTAAACACACAATATAGGCGAACGCCATGTCGTTATATACATACGATTATATCGCTATCGTTTTGGTCCTATACGGTTATAATAGTACCTATATATACGTGATTATGGATATTATTATATATTATTGTTTATACGAATTTTGCAGTGTATGCTATATGATCATGATCGTCGGATAAAATCGTTTTGTCCGAATTACCCGCCGGTATAGGGTGCAGATGGTGTTTGGGTCTATAATATGTTACAGCAATTTCCTTCTCTCACGCAGTGATTCACCGAGAAATAAGTAGGTAGATAGGCAGATATAGTATATTATATGAAAAAACGAAGTATAATATTGATATATCGTCAGCGAGCCACGCACGATTTATTACTGTTTTGACGATGAAACCTCGAAATCGATAAAGATGGTTTATCGTTGATTATTATACGAATTATACTAATATATTTTAAATTACTATAATATCGATTGGTTATAAATACGAAATGGGGGGGGGGGGGGGGGGGGTTTAATAATTTTCGGGAGAGCCAAATAAAATGTTCATAATATGAATGTTACATCGTGTTCTTAAATTCCGTCGTGTCCCGTCCTTTATTAGTTACCATTACTTACATAGTTACGATTGTTAGTACTAAGATATTTATTTATTCTCCGTGTAGGCGTAATGTATATACATATATTATATAGAAAATAATGGTTTAATACTTTGTATTAAAATACGTTTAGAAACCGGGAATTTATTACACTCGCAGAGTCAGCTTTCCTGACTTGTAAAATTCAAATAGAACAATTCAATACTGCATTAATAATGTTTAGAGCATTATTATACCATATTAGTTATTTAGTATGATCGTTCAGCAATTATTCTACAATAAGCTAAGTGAAAAAAATTACAAATTTTTAATCATGTCATCTAGCTGTATTAAAATTAAAATAATTCAATGAGCATATAGGAAAGACAGAGCACCATATGTTTGTTGGTTAGCCAGCACAACTTTTACAAGTCTCATGACTATACTTCCCACTCACAAAAAAAAATTGCTTATCACCTAGTTTTTCGTATTTTTGGTAGGAAATGTCACTTGTCCCGAAACATAAAAATAAAATGTATGTTGTATGTTATGTATATTTATGTATATAGTAGGCATGTTTTTTTTTTCGTCTGACAAGGTGAAAGAGGGGTCGTGATCTTTTAAAATCCCTTTTAACCTCCCGGAGAAGAGGGCTAATACCGTCGATAATCGCCTATATATATATATAATATATTTATATATATATATTAACGCTCGAAATAATCTTATTAGGCGTATGTATTATATATATGGTGCCACAGAAGTCGGCCTAGCACGAAATAAAACGTCGGTTGTTCAAACGTATCGAGTTACCCTATTAAATTTTATCGTATTTTACGGCGAAAAACAAAAACACGCCTCTTCTTTAACACAATGAGCCGCACCATGTGACCTACATTTCACTTTTCCCGGGATTTTTCCATCAAACCACGTATACAATATTATACCGGAAACCGTACACCCGTTGTGTATGATAATAATATGATATGACGCGCAGACTCGAAGAGATCGCTGTAAAATCCGCCGTGGGAAAGTCGGAAGAAGTCGCGGGAGAAGACCAGATGAGGGAGGCATCCACTATAGTGTTCATAGAGTGGCCCAGTGCGAGGAAAACGGGGTGATCCAGGGTTAGCCATCTCTGAGTATTTAAAGGGTGGTAAATGGGTGGGTAATGTATGATGGGTAATAATTTAGTATTAACTAGCATTTTAGTATTTACTACGACAGGTAGTTAAAAATATGTCGGTAAATGCTATCGTAAGTGATCGATTACCGTTAGTTGATTTCCAACATTCGCGACGTACTCGTTGTATGATATTATTTTTAAAAATTACTAAGTTATTTTAAATATGAAATTTATAATTCATAAAATAATATTAAATATATGTTACTGTAAACTTAATTTTTATAATTATTTTGTGCACATAAGTATACTCTCGTAGTTACGCAGTAAAGTCTAGTACTTAATTTTATATGGGAGTTAACTTATATATAACTATGAACTCCCATGTGTTCATAACAAGCAGTCAACTAATTTTTATTTACGATAACGGTGGAAGCCGGGAGGAAAATCGTATATTTTAGGAGGCAACTAGTATGCGCCGACACAACGATATTATTTTAACCTATCCTTGTACCTATGTGTATACATTTGATAATATTGTAAGGACTAAGCAGAAATAATATATAGTTTTCGTCATGCAAGGTAAATTTTACTATTATTACCTATAGTCTTTTGTCATTCTTACAATAAATAACAATTACAATGTATACATAGTACATAATACATATAATATATTATACTTTACAACGGTTACATTGATATATTTTTTCGTAACAACAATGGTACCCACATTAATAAGTTATAACTAGCATCCTTTAAAATGTATTGATTGAATCTATTTCGGAGTTCATAATATACTTCCGGATGTTCTTACCTGTGGATATTTTATTATAGGATTCCTAAATAGGCGTATACCAAATAACAACTATAATAGTAGTCGACGTATAGTAAAAAGATAAAAATTAATATTAATTAAATCGAAATACGCGTGAGTGCGTCTAATAATATAATTTAGAATATAGACTCGGATTTGCGAACACGGTAAATTCGCGAGAGACTTCCGTGCGGCGAAAATAGCATCCGAGTAGAGACGCAACCACCCCCTTCTTTCCTATACATCGCGACATTCTTGGCTTCTGCGATTTCGAATTCACCCACTTGATGGACATTATATAGGGTGCAGGACCACTGCAAAGTCGCGCGTGCTATAATACGTCTAATAACAATGTTATTAAAGCGCTTGCTGTATAAAAGCCAGACAAGTCCCTTTTTTTATACGAAAATGCACTTTTCACGGAATAAAACAAAGAAAAAATGACATAAAAGTTGGTGGCAACAACTATATTAGTCCGTCATATTATGTAAGTATAATTTTTATAGTAAATGGACTTAGCTGGTTTTCTATTATGGCATGTGGGAATAAAATAAGTCCCGACTTGTCTTTTTTTTGCAGAAAATATTGGTCACATTTTAACATAATAAATAAACCTAATGTATAGTATGCATATAGGTAGGTACTTCCATAATTCCATACAAATTGGTAAAATCAGATACATCTCGATACGATCTCCAAATTACATGTCGGACCAAGTTCATTAAATTTTTATAAAATGTAAATAGAGCAAAGACGAACCTACAGTATCCACTGTCGTCCACATATTATGTCCAGTGTCTTTCATAGAATTAAAAATTGTAAATATCATTCCCAGAAAAGTTTTAAGCCATAAAATTGTTTTTTTTTTATTATACTGAAAAAAGTAATAAAAAACTAGGACTAGACTGGTTTTTGTAGCATGCCCTTCAATATTATTATGTGGGTATAATAGTAAAACGGGCCAACGCATCGGTCCACCCTGTATACGATATTATATAATATTTATACATGAATTCCCTTTCTCTCTCTTCCTCACTCTTTCCTTCACTCTCGCTCACTGCCTGCATGTTTGTATGTCTGTCAGTTAGTCTGGCTCTTGGTCTCTCTCTCTCTCTCTGCGATCCTCGGGAATAATTACAGCTCGCGTTATTATAATACGCGAGTGCCGTCGATTACAATATTATCTTCTCTTTTTGTTTGACCGTTTTAGACGCATTTTATAATTAGACGTGACCAATAATAACGGCGAATCGCTCGTCCGCTCGACCGCCCCCGCAATTCGGTCTCACCGCGTAGAGTATATGTTAAGCTCCCCCCCCCCCCCGCAAATACCATCGCGACAATTTTTATATTGGCTCGGTCGGTTGAAATTCTTTTTCCTGGTCGACGCCTGATATTTAGCTTTTATATATTATAATAATATAAATATACGTTTACACACTCGGGGAACGATGACGGCAACAGCGGCGGTGACGACACTGCAGTCTTTCAGTTACCCAAATATTTCACACACACACACACCATATAATATGTAATATGTATAATAGTCTTCGAAGAATTTTTCGTCAGGATTTTTGTTTTTCTTCTCAATAGACACTCCTTAAATATATAGTTCAAACAATGTCGACAATTTGAAAATATGGTGTTATAACTGTTATAAGTAATAAGTATATTTAAAATTTGGTTGGCCGAATGAAAAGTTATAATTTATATGGCATTATATTCCATTATATATACATCTCATTTTAAACATTTAAACTACCCGATTGCAGTAATATCTCAAAACGTATACATTTTGAGTTGTGGAGGTCTAGTTATAATAGTTTTATTGACTATTGTTTTTGTCTACAATGTAATATGTTTTGTGAACTCGATGCATCCACGTGTTTCGATTATATGGCGGTACAATCAATTCGGTAACTAATACACATGATATTAATGTTATCCTTACATGTGCGCATACACCTACCTATAATGTGGTATTATAATAGTCTATTGGTATAGTTTTACGTGGACATAAATACATAATTATATATGTTCATATTATACCGAATGCCTAAATATATATTATAATGACCATTATCTACTCGTTTTTAATTATATGCGCATGCGATATGGGTATATAATTGATAAAATTAGTCGACCTGCAGCAGGTACCTAATACAATATAATAATATACTTATCACCATAATTATATTATCATTGCCTGCAGCAGTCGATCGGTCGAAGTCGCTCAGAAAATAAGTGCATCATATTTACATATAGTTGTATAATGGGTACTACTGCAGTATAATATTGTTTAAACATCGAACATTTCTATGACTGCATTAGAAAAAAAATTTTAAACAAAGCTTGGCTTAACCAAAATCGTTTGTGATTTTGATAACCAAACTTATATTTCTTCGCCATTTGTTTAAGTGATTTTGTGACAAATTGCCTGTCGTAAGTAATACATGTATATATATTATACATAATACATACGATAATACGTACTTGAGTTAAGACCTACATATGTAGTCGTTCCTCAAAATGAAACTCTTTGAATATTATTATTCTGCCCGAAGTGTTTTCTGTGAAAAACCTGTAAAATATGCACAAAAAAACCCACATCTGCACTGCAGTAAAACAAATACCCAAACGTTTTGCAATTTAAAATATATAAAAATAAATTGTAAATAAAACATTCATCATCTGCGTGAGTCGTGAAGATATTATCCAAAGATGGCGTTCTAGAGACAAATCAAGTTGTGTCGATAAAAAATAGGAGGATAAAAAACTGAGGATAATGGCATTTTATGATTGATATATAGATATGAATATCTATCATAAACATTCCACCCGAAATTTTGACCATCATATTATGTTATAATACGTTTGAAACGTATAACGTTAAAATGTATCGTTTCTCACAATATACGTTTTAAATTTTAATATTCAAAAGATTAAGATGGATTCTGCGAAGCATGTTCAATACCAATTTTTTTACGTTAGAAATTCCAAAATGTTTTCTTTTCAAACAATGATTTTTTTAAATTATCACTATATACTTAAGACTTAAGGATCATATTTTAAAATACTTATTTGTTAACCATTTAAAAAGTGCCTTGTGGGTTGTGGCCTAACCAACATATTATTTTCAAATGAGGATTACCCCTTTTCTCATTAATAATTAATTGAATGACTTTTTTTTAAATTTTCGTGTATCTAAATAAATTTCGAAGAGTTTTTGAGTTATTTAACTTTGTGTACTAAGGATGGTAGGTTCATGATAATAATATGCGCCTATAATGATTTTAATATTTTAGTAATCAACATCTATTAACACTCTATAATTCGTAAAAATTGGTCGACTACAGCAGGAAACCTACAAAAAACCCTGACAAATAAAAATTAAAAATTGATACTAGCCAAACGTAGGACAAAAATTATGAACATTTTATGGATAATATATAATTTAAGAAATATACTTATTATGTGTATTATTATTAAGGTTATTTCGAAAAAAATTATTTTACACCAAAAAAATATTTTTTTTTAAAAAATCAGAACTAGAAAAAAATAATTAAGAAAGGAAAACATAGGGGTAATCATAAAAAATGTATGACATACGAATATCATTTTGACTAGACCGATCCAAACATTATATAATATTATATAATATAATCGTGAGAGCGTTTTGTTTGGTATTGTATTCTCGATGAAGAGCATATTGTGTCCGCTCGACCAAAATGGTTTCTTATATATTAAACAATATAGATTTAAGCACATTTAAGCTTGAGTAGAATTAAATTAGCGAGAAATAAATGATCGAGCTAAACTTTGTACATAACTGCAGTCTGCAGTGACTTCCAGACAATGTCAGTTTAATCACCGCACAACAACAAAACATCAGATTTTATACTTGTATTATTATACTACTGTATATTTATTAAACTCAAAGTCGAAAAGCACGAATTCGCGTAACGGATGGATTTTCATTATTTCGCACGTAATTCTATTATATATAGAAGGAAGTATCCAAAAAGACTTAACATAATATTGTATATAAATGTGGGTCAGTCAACGATTAGGTACGATCTACACTGCAGACTGAAGTATATACCCAGACATAGTAAATAATCTATACACTTCCGGGTTGCTTCTTTAATTAAAGTCGAATGCAAATACAAAATATGTAATTAAATACCATAGCATTCAAACACGGAATCAAAGATTTAGAATCTGCCAAGCGAATTGTTTAACTTGTTTTAATTTCGTAGATTAAAATGTTTTTTACCGCGCCATTTCTCTTCTTAAACGCGCGTTAAACATTAGTGTGTGTTTTTGCCATTTAATTATTTTCCAATGCGAAATTTATTATATTATTATTCAAATTTCAAGTTAGTTGCATACAAATGTACGTGATAAATGTTGCTTTTTATGTAATATTTCCTGCACGGAAAATTAAAATTGTATTGGCGTATCTGTAAATAATATTCATAATAATTCTATTTGGCACGAAATATCGTTTTTCCTGCAACATCACGTATTTACATATTAATCTCACTCCTATCACTCCTCCATCGTTATTATAAATGTATTTCAATATTCATATTATACACTATACAGTGAAACATTTATATGATTTTTTTCATAATTATATTTAAATTATTATTACACAGATTGTATATTATTATATCGTCGGTACTAACATTATACACAAAACAACAATAGAATAAGTGTACAATTTAATTATAATAAAAAACTTACATTTAAAATGTACAAATCATTTTTTTGGGGGGGTCTTGTTTAAAAAAGTTTAATTCCCGCTAGGGTAAATATAGAGGTACATATAAACTATAAAGTAAACACAGATAAAAGCGTTGTTAAACATAATATTATGTAAAAACATAACATGGAAGTTAATTAAATAATAAAATACAACAGCATATAATAATTATAAGCTACGTAAAATTTATTTGACTATGACAACTTCTTAACAAAAATTGAAAAAACAAATTAATTACAAAACAATAATTTATAATATAACAATAGCAAGTCTTGTTGTTTTGATGACGACTAGGTATGTACTTAGTTCGCCAACATAAGTAGGTTCGAATTTGTGACCAACTAGTCTATAACTATCATAGTATATTTTTAACTTTTAATTGAAAAGCGGAATTATCAACATCTTTATAATACAATAATATATTTAAATATATTATGTGATACATAGGTACATTGGCAGCAACCGATCTTGATCCAAAGGCCTTAAGATTTTTGTACAATGATTTTTCGTCAAATTGCTTTAAATGTAAAATGCTCTTCTTGGAAATGGAAATAAATATAATATTATTGTATATTGATGAACCACTGACAAAAAACGGCAAAATGGAAGAAAAATTAACTTCTATAGTTTGAAAGTTCATGGAAATTAATTTAATAATAAATTGTTTTACCCGGACTTTCAAAGTAGTTGTTAATTTATCTTCGAAATTCCTGTTTGTTGACGGTGGTTCATCAATGTCTAATATTATATTAATTATTATTTACATTGCCAAGAAGAGTTTTCAGTTAATGCAGGTTGACGAAAAATCACTGTACGAAAATCTTAAACCACTAGAATCAATATCAGTTGTTGATGATGTACGTATAATATATTACATTTATTTTCGATTTTTCTTGTGGTTTATTGATGGTGGTTCATTAAACTTTGACAATATGTACTGATCCGTCAACGGAAGATTTTGCTTCAAGGATCTCGTGTTTTTTTAGCCATTTTCTTTCGAACATCAAACAACTGTGCAATATCGAATTAGACATTATAGTTATACGGATACGCGTTTAACTTATTAGTTGTAACGAATCTTCAGTGAAATAGTGTGAATAACTATAGGTGCATACAAAATACAGTTATGTGTTTAATGTTTATTATAACGTTGGTATCCAATGTTATGATAGCATAAATAGTATTGAATACACCATGATTACGTAATTATGTAAATTCAATATAAAATTATGTTCTGTACCAAACAAAAAATTATTAATAAATTAATAGTCTAATGCCGGGTCTCATAAAAACGGATTGATTTGATTATTCTTTGTACAATTAATGAACCAATTGTGGGCCATTAAATCATGGTTACGGGAACCATTATGATAGGTATCGCTATATTTTATTCATTATAAATTGAAATCCAAATTATAAATTAGATTTATATACTTCATGTGTTTTTCCCGTAACAGAAATTTGTCGTGGAATCGAAATTTTGTTATTTTTTTTTATTGAAATATTAAAAATCGAGATTTAAATTTTTTTCAATATTAATGTAGGTACAGTGAAACATTTATATGATTTTTTTTCATATTTCTATCTAAAATATTTTTACACTGATTGTACCTATAATATTATATTTCTGGTTCCAACACTATACACAACACTACAATAGGTAGATAAGTACACAATTCAATTAAAATAAAAAAATTACATTTAAAATGTACAAATCATTTTTTGGGGGTTTCCTTTAAAAAACTTAAACTCCCGCTGGGGTAAATACATATAAAATACACTGCACAGATATAAGCGACGATAAAACAAAATATGTAAACATGAAAATATTGTACACATAGGCCGTATTATTATAATATTATTATAGTTTAGTATTATTATATTATAGTTTATACTTATTTTATTCAAATAATATACAACACCCCGCGGGGAAGCATTGTATACGCAGTCACGCACATGACGTTTATTATATTATTGTGCGTTTAAATTTATTGGATTAGATAAACGCGTGGAAGAAAGACCGAATCAAGTTTAAAACACTGCACGATGATTTTTCGTGATTTAATTGTATTATTTTTAACGTTGCATATTGAAATCTGATTAGGTACAGATTTCGGAAAACGTACGGAATAATATTATATTATACATGGTCATTGAAAATGATTCATCCAGTTTCAAAATATCCTTTAATATTTATAGTTTTTAGGTTTAGCTGGATAATATATGAAATACATTAAATACAAGAATAATATTTAAAATTTAAAATTTATTTGATTGTACTTATAAATTATAATTAGTGTTCTATGTGGCTTCCCTTGGTCTGCACACGAACAACATATCTAGTCGGAACTCAAATTCATTCCATGCACATTTGTTGTAATTGGATTTCCTAATTTTTCAGTTCCTCTGTGGTTGATGATATAAGTGGTACGTAAACGCAGTATCTTTAAACCATGAACTACTACGAGTAGTTTATGTCTTTAATATATCCCCAAAAGAAGTAGTCACGTGGCGTAAGATCTGCAGGTGACCCAGGAAGTCAGATACAAAGTATCGGACGATTCGTTTTGATTAACCCTATATAATATATACAGATAGTAATATAGTATACATTATATTACTATGGATATATTGTTAGAGCGTTTTGTTTGTTTGTTGGACACGACTGTTTTCGAAAAATAAATAAGTAGATTAAATGTTTCAATAGCACCGGAAATGATAATTTAGTCATTTGTACAACGATTTTTACTACTGTTTTTAATCGTCGGCGTATAAACACAATATTATAATCGACACGGTCCGTCGTAGCTGTATAGGCGGTAATAATAATCATTGCACTCGGTTTAAGTATATAGGTACCTGTATATAATATATATATGCACGGGGACACGCGTAAAATGTTACGTCCGCCTAATTGTAATGGATGCACACGCGTAAATTTCCTTTACCGGTATACCTTTTTTTCGGTGCCTACCGTATAACATGTTATAGATTATAAAGACCGGCCGACTGCACACGGCATGTACATATATGTGCACAGTGTAATATAGGCCCCCTCATTCGTCCTCGCAAGCACATTACACCGAGCCGACAGAGACGACCGCCCACTATATAATATATATTATAATACAGAGTGGACGCCACGAAAAAAGTAAGATTTTTGAGTACAAAGGAGGCAGCTGATGTACTCGCGGTTTTTTTTTTAAGTACGAATAATTTTATTTTCAAATTGTATTGCGTGTTATTTTTTTAAAATCATTCTATATCAGGGGTCAGAATTTAGCCAATGAACTTTATATCCGGTCCATGGACAATTCATTTTTTTAGTCGTCTCTTTTTTTTTATTGTTCAGAATTAAATAAGGTTTTTATATTTTGATTTTTCGATTTTGCTCTTACTATTTCTTGATAAACGCGCATATACATTAAATATCGGTGGCCCCCGGAAACTCGCCAAATTTCTATAAAATGGCGGCACTCCAAAAAATATAATATCAATTGGTGAGATCACCGTTCAATACGTCTTCTATACGGATGGCGATGACCGCAAAATAATACGCCACATCCTATAGGGCAAACAAAAAAGCAGCGTCTGAAATTTTTTCGCGAGATCGTCGATGGGTTGGGTACGAGTATGACAAACGCCGTGCGGTATGGGATGGTTTGATTTATTGTTCGAAACGTCACGACAAGTCGTTTACAGCGGCGGCGGACTCGCGCGATCGTTTTTTATTTGACATAACGGCTTTCGCAAACGCGGCGGCATACACAATATAATGGTTATAATATTGTATGCTACCAAGGTATAGGTATATAATATAATAATACTAATAAGATTGCGTTCTGTTATAATATGTGACACGTGCGCGTTTATAATGACAAGCATCGGTGGTGTGTGTATAATAGGCATTTATAAAAAAAATAATATATCTGAGGCAACGCTGAAACGAGTTTAGGCGTGTTACTGAAACGATATCGAAAACCGATTTCCCGTACGAGTCTTCGCAATAAAAATGAACTTATTCGGTCAAACCAAACACCAATAATAATAATAATAATAATAAATGTACCCGTACGAAGTATAATCGCATATTATATATTATAATACACGTCATATTAATAATATTATATGACATGTCACATGTATAATAAGGCCGATAATATTATAATGTCATACAGGATGATTCACAAAGTATGCTCAGTGCTCATTTATTCCTCAATAGTAAGTAACGTACCTAGTCATTCGATATCTGAATTTCGGAATTTTATAATATTATATTAATGTATTAACAGACCATATTATTTTCAAATTTTCGAGATTCTTTGTAGTTAGGTATACTACTCAATGAGTGTGCTGTGGATGTGCAAACTTCTGTTTTTTATATCAGAACCCCCCCCTCCCCACTCTTTTTCTACGTAAATATTATTTAGTGGATAGTTTTTCTGAAAATGTTATCGTATATCAAAATTAAAAATAGAACATGGATATGGGACATGCTTGGCGAATCGCCCTGTATACATTTACATCATACGTCGAACTATGGAAATCTCGACGTTTAGAAATCTCACGGCGGCGGATTTTGTCTCGTTCCTCTCGGATAGGTTTGTAGCTACCTAAACTATTTACAGTAGACGAGTCGATCGACTGCACTGCAATATATGGCCGCAGTACCTATTATAATGGCGGTGCTTTCAAAATATATAAAAAGTAGTTTTCACGTCCTGCGGACCGCTGTCCGTTGGATTAATCCGTATCTATATCACATAACCACCTGTACATAATAGTATAATATATGCACGAAATATTCAAATTTCAAATCTTATTCCAAAGAATATAATATCACGACGTTTACAAATATTTTAAGTTTTCGTATATAATTAGCGTCAGATTTAATACTGCTCAACGATCGACATACCGCCCTAAAGTTATAATACTATACCGCGTATTTCGGTTAAAATATTAATATTTATCACGGTGGTATTTATCACCTTCCGTATGCATTTTCATGGCTCAATAAACTCCCAACGTATTAATATAGTTATTAATAATATCACTGCAGCTGTTTATTTATGAATTTTATTTGCCTGCATATTATTCAAATTTAATCGAAATCGTATTTTCGAACTATTTCGAGTTCACTATATATATATGTGTTCTTTCGTAGTATGATTTACATAATGTTATGTTATAATTTTACAGCCTCCCTACAAAAACGCGGAAAATCGTATATCGTTTTTATTTAGTATATCATCAGCATTTAAACGTCCGTTCGTGCATTTAGTGAGCGCGTGTTAATCGTGCATCACGCTGTAGCAGTATAACACGACGATTATTCGCCTCCGATGGAAACTCGTTTGCAACAGCTTCGCCTAAATATATGTTATAATATTTTACGTCTATATTATTATTATTATTATGTCGGCGTGATGCACTATGTATATCGTAGACATAGGCAATCCCTCGTGGGTCGGCGAAATCCGTGATATGGTCAAGAGGAGGCGGTTGCACGCGACAAAACCCGTCGTCTCCAGCCCGGGGCGGGACACCTTACCGCCGACGAGTACCGCTTACCACCTACCTGTCGACACGATCGCGTCCTGCTGTTGACCGTTTGGACACTGCGAAGGGAATTTTTGTTCTGAAAATTGTTATATAATGTGATACTCGTATGAGCGCTCGTTAATATATAATATAATATATTCATCGGCATAACTAAGGGCTATGGTAGCCCCCCATAGGCATTATTAGCCCCTCCTGGATAAAATCTAAATCGTTGCATAGTAAAAACTGGGGTTCAATATGTAAATAATTATTATATATTATATATAATGTAAATAATACTTTAATATTATAGATTTACCACGTATACGCGAATGTATGTATATAAGGATGAGTATCAACACATACATAATCAGGTCAAGTAGGTCGACAGACAAATTATCCAATAAGAATATTGATAGTGAGATTTTTTTAAACATATTTTGCATCTAATATTGTAGGTATAAAGTTTTACAGTATGTATTATACATACTTATTTTATTGCTTACATTTCAATTTTAATGACGAGGGGGGACGTTTTTACTCAAGGGTTTCTTTTGAACTTTGGTCCAACTCTATAACGAGACTTCCTGTGGGCTGTGACTACTTAACTCTAGTGACGCTCATAATGGGGAGTGTGGGGTAAGCTTTGCCCCCCCAGCTTATTTTGAACTTTGGTTTTCTAGGATTCTAGGATTCTAGCCCTTCTAACTATTAAGTCCTGGCGCGAAACTAAGAGCACTCGTGAGTCGTGAACATAATATTATACGGTCGTGAAAGAGTATATAAGAGTATAATATTATAGTTGCGTGTACATAGTGTATAATGTATATATATAGTGGACTGGAGAATGGTTCAAGGGTGGAAGGAGGGATAAATAAACCCGGAAGGAGAGTAACGAAACGGAAAACTAAATGCACAATAAAACAACAATAATAAAGCCTAATATGCGAAGAAATCGCGAGTCACCGGAGGAGGAAGAGTGAAAATAGGATAAAAGAACTTCGGCCTGTTCTGGAGTAGACGGGCCCTGCCTCTTCTGGCATAGTATTATTATTATTGTTATTGTTATACAGCCGCTGCTGTTATCGCGGCGCGCGTCGGGACTAGTGGAGCATGTCTTGTCGTGTTTGGTTAGACCCTTTGCCCGCCCGCGACCATTCTTTTCCCGCTCGCCGTTGTTTTTAATACGATATTTAGGTCACACAGCACCCTTTAGAAACGTCGTGGCACGTGTCCGACTGCGGTTGTGATGGTGGTGGTCGTCGTCATCTTGGTCACGGTCTTGGGAAATATTATGGTATAATGATATAAAATATTATCATAATAATTACAGCATTACGAACGGACTATATACAATATTATTATACTATAAAAACTAAGTACCTATTTACTATCAGGGGAAATGGGAAAAAATCGTCATGTCGTGATTTGCAGAAAATAATCGGTTTAGAGTTGAAATGTTCAGCAATAATCGTTGACTCGATGATTTTATTAAGAATACGTTTTGCAGGGTATAATTTCCGCGCGTGTATAATTTCGTTGTGTTTGTCTTACAAAATTTACAAATGAAGTTTATACTGTTGAACGTTAAATAAATCTCTATTGGACATGATAAAATATAATAGTGTTGCAGAGCGCGTTATTATACCAGATATAATATCAGAAACACAAAATATATATTTAAATCGGGAATAACAACAATACGACATTACAGTAAGTTATGGCAACATCGTTAGTAACATTATATAATATTATTATTACATCGTATAATAACAATGTACACTATATATAATATACTGCTAACACGAAAATTGAAAAAAACCAACTTTGAGACAAAAATATTATGTTTATTTATTTAAATAAAACAAACCGTGTGTTTGGTTCGGATTTCAAATTGCAAGTGGGTGGTAGTAGCACTTCAACAATATAATATTACCATTTGCATCGCATCATATATAGGTACAATATGTTTTATGTGGAAGACGGACATTTCCCATTCTCGAAATGAAAAATGTAATAAGGACTAATTGAGTAAAATATTATAGGTACCTATACATACATTTGTCAATTTCACAGTTTTAAACAAGTTTCGTTTAAATAATTTAATAATGATTATGACTTGTTTGATTTACAATATAAATCCGTAGAAATGATTACCACCTGTATAATTATTAGGTGGGTAACTTATTGGCTAGGTTGTCTTGGAAAGAATTGAAATTGTTCTGTCTTTGAAACAAATTAGTGATGTTAATAATAATAAATATATAATACCTATTTTTAATTTTAATAAGTAATAATAACATAATACATACAGTTTCCCCCCCCCCCCCTCAAACTCCGTAGTTTCCCATTGTTTTACACCGTGTTTAGCCAATTTTGAGCCCTTTTGTACTTTTCCCCCCTGAATGAAGCTCTGGATCCGCCACTGAAAAAGCATCGCTGAGATGCTTCAAAGTCCTATATAATTATCTTACCTTTACATTTTATAACCGTTCACTGGTTCATTCTAGTTTTAAAAATAACTGTGTAAAATGGATTATTGTGAATCTAAAGTTTGCCATATTGTACGTTTGTAAGACGGAGAAAACATTGGTGTGGCTACATGATAATGGCGATGTTCTGCTGGCGGTAAAATTAACCAATCTCAATAATAAAATAATATTTATGGCGATCTGGATGCGATCAAATCAACTTGTTATATATTTTTACACACCTGCAGTCTGTTGTACATGCCGAAATTGTCGTCGTCGTCGTCGTAAATAATAACAGCAGTAGCGGTAATAACATTTTATTACAGTCAACTATTATATTATATAATATTATTATATACCATAAAAACAATACGTAGTAGTGTTATATTACGATCGAATTCGCGGATACGTTCGAAAAATTAATGGTCAAAAGTTTCGTCTTTAAAAAATTGTATTCGTTGTTTATAAATGTTTTTTGTTCACTCTTAACACAATAGATTATAGGTAGGTACGTATCGAACGTAAATAATAATAATAATCTATGAAATACATTTTGTTTTCTGTGATTACTCTTGCATAGTATTTTAAACTCTTGGGTGCGGTATTTGCGCTCTTTACTCTCTCACTTTGGTTACTTACATTGTTGATATTTATTTGATTATTTGAAAATATAAAATTTGTATGGTTATAATATTGTAATATCTTTTAGTTGTTTTTATAGTCATTTATTATATATTACTGAATACGGAAATTTATTTTACTATTTTCCGTGCCTATCAATTCATCCAAATTTAAAACAACAAATCTCTCGGTTTTACAACAACATGTTTTGACTTTTGAAACATTTGTTGAAATATTATTATGAAACATACACGAGTGTTCTGCTGAGCAAAATCTAGAAGTTGTATGGAAAATTGGACAAATATTGTTGTGGCAATGATGTAATAACTACCAAATCTAATCTAGGGTATAATTATTGCGCTAGTCTCCGAGATGCCACCTGTTTTTATCCTCCGTATAATTATTAATATCATAATAAATAACAGTTTGTAGTTTTTGATCGTTGATTCGACGTGTTTATTTCTTAAAACAAACTATAGTTTTCGACGAGTATACGGATTCTATACAGCTGACGTTAATGGTAATGAATTACAGCGCAGTACCTATAATTTATAAATCGTCAACATTATAAGGATCATTTGGTACACGATTAATTTCCAGTGGACTTTATACTATGCAGGATTGTGTTATTACGCTTGACTAATCCACGTTGTTTATTGAAGTATATTATACAATTATTATATAATATATCCTCCCCTGGCCTTATTTATAGGTCAGTAGTGCACACAGGATTTTTTTTTGTGGGGCTTGTACTAATGATAATTTTCCAAAAATTACATACTACTGGTGCGAGGGGAATTTTGAAGAAATACATATACTTAAAGGTAGACATTTAGGGGTTGCTGGGAGGGGTTGTGATCCTATACATCCCCCCCCCCCCCCCCGAAATGTGTGGAGGAAAATGGAATGTACCTTACTTTTTTTTTTTTGAGGAATACCACGGTACCACTATCTAATTTTCGGAGGAAAATCTCGTCCCATCATAACAGATTATATTAAAATCCCGCTGCGGTAAAATAATTACCTAGAATATGCAGTAGAATATATTATATTATGTGGAATATTATCGCTCAAATGATCGCGCGGCTGATCGCAATTTGTTAGACGAGGAGAATATTATTATTATTGTGTGGCGTAATTTATCGACGCACCGTCGTCGTCGTTTGTTGGCTTATTAAAAATATGACGGTAGCTATATTTACACGCACATACACGTAAATTATATGCCGGTGTATTATACGCGCGCGCGTCTTAACCTTAAGGTCGTAACCATTCGTTTGATAATTTGTTATTATACGACGGGTGAGGCAGCATACGAACGATATGAACGAGAGATAGGTTATAGGTGTTCCTATAAATTCCGGTACGTCCGAGTACGGGCTTGGAGTTATTTTCCCACAAAAACTTTAAAAAAAAGTAATAAGTACTTAAATAATAGTAATAATAATAATAAAACAACGTGATAATTGAGCTGGACAAATAATATATCTATACGTAACGCATATTCATCATTCTGTCAATGACGGCGACGTGTGGTTAAACGACGTCGAAATTAAATTATTACTTTTAAATATATATATCCGGTTTCCGTTTCGTTATAACGTATCGTACCTAACCTATACCATTGATTTCTCATATTATAATATTATGCACGTAATATATAATAACATATTATTAAAAAAAAAAAATCAATTACTCGAAATTTATTTAAAATGATTAGACGATAAATATTGTTTTAAGTTTTTAGCACCAAACCTGTATGATGCTATTAAATTATTATTTATTGAATTAAATACTAACTACAAATATTCACAATAGGCACAATATTTCTTTTCGATTTACCTACCTACCTTCTTTATGCACATTTATTGTGTTGATGTAGGCAGGTAATATTAGTACTACAATAAACCATGTCAATAGGTATTATTAGGTAGGCAAGTACAATATTAATCGATGAACAACATTTAGATTGGAGCACGATTTAAGATAGTACTAAGGTGTAAGATACTATCTTAATAATCGTGGATTTATATGATTTATGACTTATATGATAGTTAGTAACTTATAATTTAATATATTTTAATAAAAAATCTTAGTCTATATTTAGTAATGATCTTATTATAATATTTTTTGGGTTTTGGATAAACATTTTTTTTTCTATATCTATAGAAGTGTAAAACGTTGGACCAAGTTAATCCACAAATCTTTGATTAAAAGATGTGCGTTAGAAAAATTCATTTTAGCATCATATTACCCATGTCCTACCCTCTCTAATTTTTTCAGAGTCATCTACACTATAGCAATTTTTCATATTATTCTTTACCACCCATAGGCCATAACATAATCGCACTTATTTTATAAACTAATTTTAATAGCAAAACCTTTAACGCTAAGCACCTGAATTTGCGGTTACTGTCATTTTAATATTATCGCGTTGTGTACCGCGTAATCGAAGTTTAAACGTAGGTATATTATTATGTATTATTATCGGTATTATATTCGAATGTCTAATCATGTTGCCCGATTGAAAACAAACAAACACATTAGTTACATTTAAATAATTGAATTGAACACATTTCGCGTCCTCCTCGTTATCGACTGTTGTCTATATAATATATTTAATAATGTAATATATTATCGTCTTCGTTTCCCCGCGCGATAACTCGTCCAAGTATCTGATAGCATATATACCTGCCGCTGTAGACAATAATACTGGTGAAGGGAGGGGGGGGTGGACGCATCACTCAACCGCGACGCCTGTGCAGCTGCGAGTGATGTACGAGTGGTATAAATTGGTGTCCAGCCAAATCGACGTCCTGCAGGAAATATATTTCGTACTGTTCATATAGTACACACGACGAGACTGCTGCAGTAGGTGCTGTAATCCTCGACGAGGATAGAGTCAGCGCTGAGTTTGTACGCGTCACGTTTTGTTAAAAATATTAATAAGACGGAAATGGAAATAATATGAAAAAATTCCCTCCCCCCAACGATGACTAATAGAGTAGTGTGATGAAGAAAAATGTTCACCGTAAGTCTCAAAGACTCGACGTCTCGGTCGTTCTATACAGAGGGTCTTTTAATCGTTTTTTCTAAATATATCTTTAGCCATCTCGCTTTAATACAAGTATAATATTATTATGACGTGTATTGTGGTTCGTAGGTATAGTATGCGTCACATTATAATATTATATTGTTGTAGGCATATTATAAAATTAAGTATATGATTTTGCCAATCACTTATTATTTGGTACAGGCGTTATTAAGACGCAGCTGATGCTGCTATAAAGTATTAAACGCCCGCGGATTATGATGGAATTGAAAACTCAACCCGCGATACGGTGCCGATGAGAAAATGTGGTCGGCCCACACTTGCGATGAATACAATTATTAGTATAGCAATATTGACATCCGCCAGAGTGTTCAGAGAACTTCACAATATGATATAGATGAGATATACTGCAGAAGTTGGTCACTTCATTAGGAGTGTACGTGTACACTCGACCGCTCATCAGTATAAAGACTATTATTTTCGTCGCTATCCTGATAATATTATGTCTCCAGCTAGAGACTCCAGCCTGCGGAGTATATAAGTACCTATATAATACTATACAGTCGACCAAAGAGAAAAATCTCTCTCGGCCCTGCAATAACGGGCGGTCGTGGCTGCAAATCGGTATTATTGTTATTATTATTATTGTCACGATCGTCGTCGTCGTCGTCGTCGCTATTGTAACAGTTCGCCGCGCCCTTGTCCGCGGGTGCAATTAATACCGCCGAAACGGTCGCTGCAGCGGGAAATTCGATCGAGGATAAAATTCCGAGTGCGCGTCCTTATTTTTTCGACTACCCACGGACGACCCACACACGCGTCCGCGGGGTGTGTGCAGGGATCGATGACGGGGACCCGACTCGTGCAATTTCCCTCCTGTCGTCGCACACTCGGTCGGTACTGTATAATAATACGTATAACGGCATAGAACGAGTACGCATGTATATGACGAGTATTTTACAGTGTGATACATAAAATCGTATTACCCGTGGCCTCGCGACACCGCCCGCGGCGAGGCCACTCTGCTCTAATGGGTCCGAAACATTTAAAAACGCTCACCGCGAGGGCCGCACGTCCGTAATGTGACGGCGCAAGTCCAGTGTGCACCACCACTACGCAGCTGCTTCACGGTCGAGACTTTTTAACTGTTGTCCGACGACGACGATTCACGACAACGTCCGGCGGAGTTGTGGTGCAGTATATAGGTGCCTACTCTGACGATTTCTATTTCCGCTTCTTCCGGAAGCGCGTTTCCTCCCCCTGCAGCCTCTATCGCGCCAAGTCCGTTTAGTGTCGGTCTCTTCTCGCCGCGGCCTTAATGTTACCACTATGATCGTCGGCCGCTTCAGACCTTTTACCGTGCGAGTGTCCAAGCCGCGTTTGCTCTTATCCTCTCGTGACTCACTTTCCTCTACAACTCTCTGCAGCAGTCTATAGCTGTATACATCTTCCACAATGTTTAACGTTACGTAGACACCTCCCCCCCAGGAATCAGAGACCGATATTATTGTGGGTGGGTACTTTTTGAGCACACGCGCAGCTTAACTCGAGTACCAACAAGGTACTTAAAAATCAAATAATCTTCGAAATTAAATTCATGCACTGTTTTTGGTCCAAAGATAATTTAATTTTAAACATTTTCATATTTTTATCTGATATACGTTTTTTACTCGCGTTTAAATGGTTTAATGATTTTACAAACGGCAAATACTTGTCCATTCCACGATATCGTTTTTGAAATTAATCTAAATTTAATTATTGTATAGCTCTATTGCGGAATGAAGATTTGACGGTTTCTCTTACAAGCGGCTTTTACAAGTTCATTTTTGTTTCCGGGGAGTGAATGATGTGTACTTAACTTTACTGATACGTTTAAACGCTTTATAAGCCAACCAGTTAAATGTCTAAATAAGAACAAAAAAAAGATAAGGCGAAAATATTAAATGAAAAAAAATAAAACTAAACTGTTATGTGCGAAAAGTTAAGCGAAATTATTAGGTGCATAATACATAGAATGGAAGTATTGAAGTTTGAAACAAAGCATCGAGACCGAGAACATTGAGAATGTGTGAGCATATACCGAAATCTTTTAGTTGTACATTAAGATAAAACGTAGAACTGAGATCGTACAAAAAGATAGTGAACATCAGTGTTTGAAAAAGATTATGGGTCGAATGGATATAAATAAGATGCGTAGACATTTAAAGGGATTGACTCCGGTTGAAGCATCGATGAAAACTTAAACAAGCAAATGTTCTACTCCGTGTAACATATACAATATGAACAAAAATGGACGACAATAAGTTCGAGCGCGTTTTATATTATAATAGTATATTATTTCGTATACAAATAGCATTTTTTTTTGTTTACTTTGTTATATTATATAATATCGTATACAAAATTATTGCGATAATTTACATAAATATACTAACTACAATATTACTTGTGTAGTCGAGTGTAAAGTTTTCTGTAAACCATAATAACACGCGTAATATAAATTGACTATTATAGTATTAGATACACACTTATTAGAAGAGGGTATAGATATACTGTAAACACAATATAATAATATGTATTGTAAATTATAATATAAGTAATACGGTGGTTAACGATATTGTTATATAGAAGTGTGCGTTGTATAACTAGCTTTACTGTTGTAATTAATGATTTTTATTCGTTTTGATAATATATTATGGTTTTAAGCGTATAATCAAAACTCGAAATAATTTCGCCACAAAGTTACGCACAGTTGACACTTTGTATAATTAATTCGCGATTTATGTGTTGTCGTGTACGATAATGGTTAAATAAAAAGATCGTGCGTTTGTTGTGATTATTATTATTACTATATATAGATATAATAGTGGAATGTAATTTCTTATTATTCGCACTGCGTATCTCTGGGTCCACGCTGTACAGTATTTTGAGTGGGTGCGCGAAGTGCTTTATATTCTTAATGTAAGCATAAATCTTTAGGGATTTAATGTATTTATTTTTTTTTCATATTTCGTCGTTCCAAAAACTTTGGTCATTGCGATAATGGCTTAATTAATTTGAGAGTCTTAGCTATAGTTGTATACCGAGGAACGAACGAACGGTGAACATCTGAGTTTTTCCCGATTAGAGGTAGGTACTTTTGTTTTAATTTTTAAACAAATTTATAAAAGTTTGTTAGTCTCACACTTGATACACTATCTCAATACACATTTTTGTGCCATACAGCTGTTGTCGACTAATATTGTAAGTGTCAGTTTTCAAAAAATAATGTTTATCTGTCAATACTCAATATTTAATGTGCTGCAGTTTTATAATTTATAGGTCAACGAATTTTCACGACAAGTATCAAAAAAATGCACTTCTTCGTCATCATAATACATTGTGTTTAATGTACTATGGTAATTTTATTTTACTTGACTTTTCGGGAATATTTTATTGTTATGTAGTCTTAATCAACATTACAACGACGGGTTTGTCTGATACCTTTTTATTCCTAAAAACAATTAATATATTTATATTATTAATACGTATAAGTACCTACCTATAATATAAGGTATTCTTATATTTATAATTTTTTTTATCGCAAGAATGGCACTGTTATATATTATGATCTATTACCATACAATTTATATAAAATGTAAGCATAAGGGTGTTTTTATAATTTTATATATTTATAATTTTTATTAGTTTAATACTGGTTGAGGGCCGGTGCCTTAAAAGAAGGGAGGCATTTTATATGTGCCCTGGAGTGCCTAAATTCTAAATACAGTTCTGATATACATACTTAAGGCTATTGCTTTTTTGGTATCGCGTCATTGCGTCAAGTCTTAAAATATGAAACATCATGAACGTAGCCTTTATAGTTTATAGTATAGCTGTAGCGTATCTGTTTAAAAATAAAAACACGATAATGTATCATGCATATTATATGTAATTGGTATATAACTGTGAACCGTCAATATTATCCACAAATAGGTGAAAATAAATATGCGACAATCTTCTGATTTCAAAAATCCTGGGTGGGACGGGGCATTGTCATCACTCATCAGCAATACACCTTTCTGGAGTCAAGAGCGCCCGCAGAATAACATTCCACTCAGGGCAAGATTGAAATCCAATGGCCAAATTAGTATGTTATTATGTTTTAGTATACTTACTATAATCACACCTATATCTCTACTCTAATATAGCATACTACACATAATCGTTAATACTTTTTAATTACAGAAATATTTTATTAAACTTATGACATGAAATAGTAATGAATGCTGTTTAATTACATATGTATACAGTTAACTAAAACACAGAGAGAGACAATGTCACCCCCTCTCCCCCTCCGGATGACCTTGTCTGGGGAAAGTTTTAAGACTTGAGCAGTTGTTCTCCAACTATTAACTAATAATTTATTATAATAAATTCATAATTCCTATGGTTCCGCAAAGCGAATAATGTAATCGAGAGTTTATTGTATCATAATAATATCTGTGGAAGATTGCAGTGCGTATTATCGTCGTTCCGAAATTCTAAAGTCGTTCATCACATTTCGATCGCGCGCACGCCTTACATATATAATATAATATTATGTTATTACTGTAAAGCGTGTTTATGACGGTACGGTAAACAAAAGTTTGTTGACACATCTGGTGCGTCTACTGTCCGAGTAGACGGCGGCGGCGGCGGCGGATACGGCGTGTCGTCCAATAGGATTTTGTTTTGTGTTTACAAAACACGAGTTTCAAGTCGCGTGGCGTCAACTTCTCCAAATAATGAAAAAATTACTTCACTTTTCATAACCATCATAACGTGAAATAGGTATATGTAGTTGAAAATAAAAATACATTTAAGGCAAACACGCGTACAACGTAATTTTTTAAGTAAACTCTACAACATATAATCATTGATTATAAATATTAGTATAATACTAGTATTTATAATCAATGGTATACTGTTGGGTACGTAATAAATACCTCTATTATATACATAACAAGAGTGTTGTATATTTATTATAGGTATCGTTCACATAGTTTAAAAAGTCCATTTGCTGAAATTATTTTATAAGCTTAAAAAAAATAATTATTATTACATATTGTTTCACTGCATAATATATTATAGTAATATACAATAGTAGGTATAGGTATACATATTATAATGTATGTTGAGTGAAACCGTCACAGAATTCACGATTTTAAATGCGTTCACCTTTTAATGCAATTTTTTTAAATTTTGCATTTCCAGTAATCGTAATTTAAAACGGTATACATTATATGAACATTTGCGTCAGTATTATATTATTATTTAAACTATCACTGCGATCTACAGGTTTATACAATTAAAATTCAAGTGTGTTTTGTATCATAAAAAAAAATTTAGAAGAGTTCCCAGTGCTCTGATCACTCTTGGTTACGCCACTGCAGCTTATCTAGGACTTAGCGACTGATACGAGAGACGTGTCTGAATATGAAATTCAATTTGATTCTGGCACTCAACCACGACACTGCAAAGTCATCGCTTAATCTATTTTATATCATCACAACAAATAATGTTATTATGATGATGTTAATGATGCCGTTTTTGCAGGATATTCGCAAAAAAATATTTAAAAAAATTCGCAATGTGAAAAAATACAAATACGTAAACAAAAAAAAGCTTTGAATAACTGATACAACAGATATCGTGTACACGGCGGCGGGGAGGTTCGTTGTACATTATATTTTATATTAATAAAATATTATAATATTTATATTAAAATCAATACACTCTGATGGGCCTGATGATGTATTGTTGGAATGACGGTGTATAATGTATATAGATGATACGCGCTTGTGTACCTCGTTTTTTTCTTTTCGTGTCATTTATTTTTGTGCGTAGCTTATTATATTTCATATATATATTTATTGTGTTGGACTACTCGCGTGAAAAGTTAAGCGCACGACTACCTTTGCAGAATTACTTTTTCTTCTCTCTCTCGTCCCATACCCTGCTAAAGAAAACGTGTTAAATTTGTGATCCTGTTACGCAGTACGCACAGAAATCTGATACGTACCTATATATACAGGTATCGTTAGTCGTTACGCAGTTTTCTTTGGACGTAGTATGATATAATATACAATCGCCGAATTTCCATGATCGAAAGACAAGTCATATATTGATAATATATAATATTATATACATTTTATACATCGAAATGGCATTGTATTGTGCGCCTACAAGTTATTTTTTTTTATTAAAACGTGCCGTCAAAAGCCATTGTTGAGAGAATTCCCGTGCCCCACGAGTAGATATTTTTTCATATAATAATGTCGAAAATGACACGCGTAAAGACGTCATAATATTATATTTATTTTTTAGAGAATCGTATTTACCATGAGAGTACAACAAAATGACAATAACACAACAAACCCTTGTACTTCTACTCTTTAGACTTGTTATTATAGTAGTCTTCCGTTGGATGCGTATGTTGTATGTGTGTGGGTGCGTGCGTGCAAAAGCGTGGTGAGGCATATTTTACTCTCATATTTTTAACAACCAGTGAACTGTCGTAAAAATAATTACTAAAATACTAGTCAATACTGAATTATGGCCACCCACCATCTCTTAAAAAACTCGGAAGCGACCCCCATTCACCACGTCACTGGACTGTGTTTGTGTATGTTTTTATTTATCATTATACGAGGATATTATATTTATTTATTGAAAAAGTTCGGACAGACCCATATACTTATATAAGAATATAATATATTTAGTTTAATAGTATAAATTATCGCAAATTAGTTGGTACACACGTGTTCAGTGACAGATAACGGTTTTCAGTGTTATTTGTAAAATGTACACACAAAGTTTGTGACGTCTACATCGTGATATGCATCATATACAGTTTATTACACAAAATATGCGTGCATGACAATGTTCTGCAAGTCCAATACATCTTATTATGTTATTGTAATACGTGTGAAATATATAGTACGGACTACCTAACGGGTAATTATGAACCGATGAGGGTAGTCAAAAACGAAACTCGTAATACCATCTGATGAGGATTTGCGCTGAAACCATATTTAAGTACCTATACCTTATACCGTATGTCCTCGGGAAAAAAGTACACTGTATAATTTAATTACCCATATTACTCAGTACTCTATACATATTTTTGAATTCTGTTTTCGGGACATAAAACTAGACTATTAGATCATCAATCTCCCGCAGACAGAATTCTAAAATATGTATAGGATACTGAGTAATGTAGGTACTTAACTGAATTATAGAGTGTGACCTATTTTCGCAGACACACTTTATGCAATTTACAATTTAACAATTGATAAGTATTTGAAATTTTGTGGACGTTGTTTCAATTCATATAGGTATAGAAACATAAAAAAAAAGACCACGAGACCACGACCATTTAAAATAGCATTATTTATCATATTGTGGCATGAATTTAATTTTTATACGAGATTTGCGTTCTATATTATATATTATATAATATAATATACTTTACATCTGGCACACATAGTGCGATCTCCCTAAAAATAAAACATCGACTACGATCACTGCGTTCAGATGCACTTAAATATTAAATATATATAATATGTAAGCTGATATAAAACATATTATATTATATCAAATTTGTAATTCTATGGTACTTTTGGCTTTTTCACTAACGTCTAATCGTGTAGGTACCTAATTGAAAAACAGTCAAAATCGTAATATACCGAATATCGGAGGATGTAGTGTATCTACTTATCGAATAATATCGATAAATAAACTTTTAAATGTTGATCAAACCGATTAAGTATAAAATTACGCGAGTATACGAGAATATAATATTATTTTGCGATTTGAATGAGTATTTGTGATAGGGCCAAGAATTAATTAACTGTATTAAACCGTGACACGGAGCGACGCTATTTATTCCGTCCGGTAGCCAATACTCAATTAAAAATTATCAAATATCATCGATGGAATATATTAATATAATTTAGCAAAGAACAAATACGAATAGCAAACATTTCTGTGCCACTGGGAAAACGCGCTTATAAATCACGTGTTGTCAATTATATATTTTCATCAATTGCAAATATTAATACTAAAGACGATTTTTTACTGAAAATAATATTATTTTGTGAGATAAATCCTGTTTTATTTCTTTTACCAAGTCGTCGTCATCAATCATTAAATAGTACATCGGATTACCATCGGCAGTCCGTAGATCGCTTCTGTATAATGTTTTCTACAGTTTTATAAAACTAACAAAATATAAATGTAATTAAAATTTTATCCCACCCAAATATAAGGCTCAATAAACTGCAATTATATAGAAAGCATAAACGACTATAATATATACATGGAAATAATACTGTTATAAATTATAATATTCAATACCGCGAGAGAAATCCAAAAATTCGTACAATTTTTTCGAAATTCGAACGTGAGTTTTTGAGTAACTTTGTGTACCTAAACTAAGAATAATTGGTTCATGATAATATAAATTTGAAAAATATGGGTTATTATAGTTATATAAAATATATACAATATTATGCTTAGAAGTATTAAAATAAATCTATAACAATTTTACATTTATTTTTAAAATTGTTCGACTCTAATAAATAACGAATTAAATATTCCAACTAAAAAATGGTATCACCCTGTATATTATAATCGTCATTCACCGGCTCACCGCATGTAGGTACAATATGTTAATAGCATATTTTCACCAAAGACTGCGAGAAAAAAATCCGTCGATCATCAGCGATTGACATCGAAACAAGCCCTAACGATGTGCGTATATGATATATTGGCACTTATTCGATGCACCAATTAATACATTATACTATTATAGTAATATATATATATGTAGTAAGTTCAATATACATATTACACGTACGCGTCATGTAGGTACGTTTAATATTTTGACTTAAGGTCTGACTTGTGGGTAGGCTTTCGACTTTCGACAGTTGTAGATACGTACACAGCGAGACGGGCGATTGAGTTTTTATGCGAATATCGCACAGTCTATTTAAAATTATGTTTGAATTTTTTTCTTGTAAATTTTTTTTGTACACAAACAACGCTCGATCCGGTGGTGGCGGCCGGTGCGAAGTGAAGGATACACGTTATTAAACGTCTCTCGCTGTTGGCTCAAAAACAAAATGCTGTTCCAGGTAAGTGCCGCGGAGCATTCCAACCATATAATTTGTTTCTTTATTTATTTTCGTCGTACACAGCAGCAATATAATAATAATCTACATTTTACTAAGCGCGTATAAAAACGTGTCCGCTGACTAAATATATTATAATAATAGTATTATAATAATTCATCGTAAACGAAAACACTCCATCACGGCTTATTATTATTATTGCAGTTATCGTTTGGTATATTATATGATTATTATCGGGGCGCGGAACTTCATATTAATATTGTTTGTGTATCTCTTAGGAAGCTGCATATAGTTCAAAATCTGATTCGATACAAGTTTGTTTCGTATTACCAACGTAGGCACGACTCAAATCCAAAAACCTATGTTCCAATCTATAGATATATTAACACGTACATATTTTTATCATAAACCAACAAATATAAAAACATAAATTACTAAAGACATATACAATTGAAAAATAAAGAGCCATTACCCACACCACATGTGGTCATCTATATTTTGATCATACTACATAGATTTAATAATTATTTTTATTAAGTAGGTATAATCTATCTAAATTAAAAATGTAACTATAATGAAAATATTTTGTTTAGAAAGTGGTAAAAAAAAAAATAATGTATAATATATTTATGCAACTCATCTTACTACAATTTTTGAATAATTATAGTACATTTTTCGAAGTTAGCCCACATAATATAACTGCATGTAAAATTAAAAAAAAAATTGAATTTATAAGACTGCGTATTTAAGATTTTTTGCATATGTTTACACATATTTGATTGTTTTTTAGTGCATGAAATTCTGGGCCCTGATTATTATTGTTATATTATGATCATGCATCCTCGCTGAACAGTCCTTAGCGCGAAGCACAGCTGTGGCAAAGTGTCATATTAATGTTCGATTGATATACATACAATAGTTATTATAACAATCCTTACCACCGACACAAAATACCATCATAATATTATTATGATATTATGCGCTTGTAGACGATTAATATATTGTTTTATTTTTAACGCGTGTTGCGATTTTTCTCCATTATTTCAGCACCTTGTTTAGCATTTACCGGCTTTGGAGTGGCGCCAGAATTTTGGGACAAAAAAATATCCGAGAGAAACGATTTTTTCGTTCATATTATTCCCGAGATGTTATGAGGACGCGATAAATCAAGATCTGGCCGCAATGCGATACATTACATTCCACGCAAAATGTCTCCGGAATAATAACAACGCAATCAATTAGCTCGCGTTACTCCACTTTCAAAATGTGAAACAAAAACAGTTTTCATAGACCGTCTATATAATATTTTTATAAATATACGAATATATTATTATAATATTACAATCATAATACATACGACGCACACGACCATGGAATAAACGAAGACGATAAGCATTAAGATATTATATTATATACCTATACTCGATAAATCAATTATATTGACGATAAGCAACAATAGTCCACCAGTCACCTCAACTTTGAAGATTCCCATTTTTTTGAAGAAGATTATGTCAAAAGTTTGTGCTCACTTTCAAAAATATAAATTACAAACACAGCCCCCACATCTTCCTTAGTAAAACTAAAAAACACTTCTAAATCCACTCTGTACGCATTTGAGGATTGTGCCAATCGTGTGCGCAAACTGTGAATACCTTTATACAACGCGGCACAACGTGGGTGGTTGTTCGGTCAATTCAAAACTTTCCAAGAAAATAATGCCTATATACAACATTGCTATTTTTTGCCATGTTTACGAATAATGTAATTCATCGCAATATAAGTATATAATATGATTCGAGACGCGTAGTAACGTCAAGATAAAATTCTGTCAGACCAAAGACCCACATTTGTAATTTTGTTATTTTTATTGTTTTTGTTATCATAACATATCGTGTACGTTTATTATGTATTATTGTGAAGCAGACTAATTCGTTTGTAGGTTTTTCACCTTAAACCGCCGAAATTTAACTTTACAAACGGCACTTGCGCCGTCGTAAGCGTGACTTCGCTCGTTCTAATGTCAGTTTATATACTTGTGGAAGAGAGAGGGTCACTGCGGTAACGTGCTAGGTACATAATACCGAATACGCATGAACCCTTTTAAGTCCTAACGACTAATTCTGGTATTTATATAGGTAACTACCCAGGTATATTAGCTGGTCCTATTGCACAAATACCGCTATTCCGTAGCTAGTATTTTCTTAACTGCCACTTAAGTTATAGGTATACTTGGAGAGTCTAGGTAATAGTATTTTATTATTATCTAGACTCTCTAGGTATACTTATTATAGGCTAA
Organism: Metopolophium dirhodum; assembly: GCF_019925205.1. Taxonomy (NCBI): domain Eukaryota; kingdom Metazoa; phylum Arthropoda; class Insecta; order Hemiptera; family Aphididae; genus Metopolophium; species Metopolophium dirhodum. Next base: position 13,665,926 of record NC_083568.1, read on the forward strand.
AAGTCATGAAGTATGTCAAATTGTTAATTCGCGGTATTGTTACGTGACGGACCTAGTAAAATCGTTTCGAGAAAAATACAAGACAAAGTTATATAATTTGACGTAAAGATGGACGGTTTCATGAAATCTGATGTGAAGAACTGTTGGAACGGATTACATATTTGACGAGGTGACTGCTGCGGGTTTGCGAAGTAGTCGTACGTGTATAAGTACGCTGTCCGTTTACCGCAGCAATTTTTTACAGGCGTTATTAATAATTACGTGAACACCTTTAGATTATTATTATAAGTAGTGGAGAAAAAAAAACAAACGCCGTGTGTGATAAAAACGTCATCGACTGCAACGATGACCGTTTCATATATGGAGACGTGTGTGATCGAAATCGAGGAAAAAAATCTCTAATAATTGCAGTTCTACATGGGTGTGATAAATATTACGCGGGTAATACGAGTAAGTAAATCCTAAATTTACCGATCGTATATAATAATATATATGATAGGTACCTACTTATATGTGATGCGTTACACGAGGCTGCAAAGGATTACGCGACTATTTATCATAACGATTACTGCGAAGTTTCCAGTTGCGGGTGTCCAACAATCGCGGTATTTGCGAACGTGGATATTATAAATTATAATAATATATAAATTATTAATTTTTTTCATACGATTTTAATATTGTAAATTATATTATAAACCAGTTCGTGAGTGATTGCATCTCGATATATTATTATAAGTACGTTAGCGCATGTAGGTACACCGTACACGCGTTATAACCATCTGCATATATATACAGGTGATTATTTTATCGAAGAACACTAGTTATTACAAAAATTATTATTAATATTTTTGAACTTCATTTTTTTATCGTTATTATTTATAAGTCCTTATCTTTTTTTAATTGACAAAATACATTTTTAATTCGTTATAGGTATACAAAGGCAGAATATTTTTATAGACAAGAAGCTACTGACGGTTTTACCTCTGCACCCATTTCAGCTTCCTTCAAATTTGTATAGTTAATATAATCGGGCCTGCTGAATACGATAGACAAATGGGCTGCTTCGTAGACCTGCTTGTAGGGTGTGTCTCAAAAATCAACTGACTTTAGCGCTAAACCATTAGCTCCTAGACTATAAGAGTACTTTGAAAAACACAAATTGGATTTTGGATGGAGGTACCTTTTTTATGTGTTAAATATCATACAGGCCACTAATAAATAATACTCCGAAATTTGATTTTTGAAATATTATTTCAAATAACATTCTGTTTCGGAATACCGATGAAATTAAAAATGAAATGTTGTTGTTAAAAAAAGTGATATCCTTAAAAATTGAAATCGATAAAATATAATTTTTTTTAGCTATGTTGTTTTGTAACGACTTGATGATAGGTATGAAGAAAACATATTTACAAAAACGTAATATATTGTTTATATTTCGAAATAATGAGTGTTCAACGTATCGCCTGGTATAATAATATATACCTATCAACTATATCGAAAATTCGAAACTATTATATTGTTTACGCCGCGCGACGACACGATGACGACAATGACAACAAAAATAATATTTTAAATAACGAAATAAGCACGTGCGTTATTTTGGGCGAATATTATAATACTATAGAAATGCGACGAGTGTGCAGTGTCCCTTGAAAACAATGTCACGAGAATCGCTACAATAAGACTTCGGACCACCATCGGACGACAGTCGCAACATTATTTTTATCGGTCACGTGATCGCGGTGTCCGCTGCGACCTCGCAAGCGCATTCCCTAGCGCCGCGGAATAGGTAGACGTGAAAATCAAAAAATCAAAATAATATATTATCAAAAAAGCGCCGGTCCAATTCAAACGCAATTATATGATAATAATAACAACAATCACAGCGCTGTCGTTCGTATATCGAACACTATTCGAATCATTAAATAATTTTTTATTATAATATTATCGCGTTTTTCCATCTCCGCCGTCGATTATTATTGTTATTATTATTATTATTATTATTATTATTATTGTTATAATTATGATTTTATACGCGCTCGCGATAATGATGACGTTCGATTCGCGCACGGTGATATATCCTTTTCGACGTCCGGTCGACGCGTTTTTAAATGACCGTGAGACGATGACAATATGTACACATAATAAATAATATAATCGTTATATTGACGCCGCCGTATACACAATAAAACGTCCTATCGCCGTCTGTCGGTAATTTTGTTAATAATATTATTTTTTTTTAATCCACTTCAAAAGGTTTGTGTCAATTTAGATGATAATCCGCACCGTACGCGTGACCTAATAATAATAATTAATATATGTATAATATTATTATACTATATTGTCGTTGAATCATCGACACGGGCTCTGAATACTGCGGCACAGTATTAAACGATAAAATATACATACAAATATTATGTATATGATATAGGTACGATAATATATTATATTCCTACGCCTAAGCACAGGACGGACGCGTGCGACAATACAGCGGGCCAACTTATCAGGACCGGTGCCAGATTTGTCGAAAATATAACGGGTTGATAAATTTATAAAAGTCCAAAAAAAAAATTAAGCCCAGTTTCGTTGCGCCACCGGCGACGCGACGGCGGCTGAAGTCGAAAATACTTCAACGTGCACAATTTTCACATATTAAAATAATAATACCTATATATATGGATATATCCTCCACAAAGAATGAACTAATAAATTTGAATATTTATAAATTGTTATTGGTAGAGATGTTATAAAAACGAATATAGTTTTGAACTATTTTTTTTTTTTTAATAAGATACAATAGAGTATTTACAGTCTGTAACATTTATATACATTATAATAAGTAAATTTCATAGCTAATATAAGGTACATAACATGAAATGGGATGAAAACCACATCAGATACTCTCACCGGTTTTGGACTTTCGTTTTGAAGAGAGACAGACAATACAGGGATTTTGAGGTTAAGAAAATAACCATATTCTTGAAAATCTTAAAAGTTAAACATTTACTACTAAATATGTATAGTAACAGTAGCGTATATAGTCTGTACGAAAAAATTTGATTTTAACGGATCAAAAATTCATATTAAATATAATTATATTATGATATATACATTTCTGGGTTCCTTGGTGCTCTCAGATTTTCGAGGTTCCTTGTGGTGATTGAAAATTTTATATTAAACATAATTTTAACCCGAAAAAATCCAAACAGTGTTTGAACATTTTTAATATCATCAGCTTATATAGTCTTTACGAAAAATACTAGAAAATGTTTGATTTCAAGTACTGATACGTATATTGATGTCCTATTATCCTGTGCCATTATTTAATTATCAATGGGGATCCTAGTTAAGTTTCTAGGAATAAAAAATAATCACCCCTTTAAAAATTTGGGGAAACGTCGCGGATGTTTTGTGTTGAGATATCTCAATATACACCGATTGCTTTTATATTACTATACCACTTACTTTTGTGAGTCCAAACAGCAGACGAAACTAGTGACTATAGAAAGTAGAGGGTGGCACTTAGCAAGTATATTTAAGAATTGATGAGACTCGTGAGAATATAAAAAATATATAAAGGTACGTTTACATCGAGAATATAATATGAATTAAAGAGCGTCTATACGCTTTACGCAGCACTGCCGGCTGATCTATGAAAGGAGTCGGTGCGGAGGACTAAAGTGGAGGGGGATATACTCTGTCGTCCTTTTTATGAAAACGGCTTAATCTTAAATTAATTTATTCTTATTTTGGTGGAAGACATAAGCGCCAAAACGAGATAGCAAAAAAGTAAATCGTATCGTTAAAAAGCGCAAATATCGCAGATATCTGTGGGCGCTTCATTCCAGATATTAAATTTATAACTATTATCGTTAAAAACGCCAAATGTATATAATCTTAATCTACGAATTTATTATCTGATTACGATAGAGCGTCAAAGTTTTTGTGTTAAAACATTATATTGTTATTTGTTAGTACTTGATATAGACATTCGCGTAAGCTAAGCAATAGGCATTTTACGAAAACAATAACAAATAAGGCAGTTTTATGCATTTTGCTTAATGATCAAAAATATAGATTTTTACAACCATATAATATAATTATCTTTTATAGATAATTGACGATTTAAAAATGATTAAGATATTAATTTTGGTACCAATGATAGTTCTTTTTTATATATATAGCGCACGTATGCCATATATGAGGGATTATTTTATTTTGGTGCCAATAATATGTGTTACTCTGTATATTTTGTGCTCATATGATATAGTCTCTTTTTAAATATAGGCCAACTACTTTTTTATTGTAAGATCTTCCCCAAAAATGTTGGATATTATTTTCAGTGCAACAGCTCTGACTGTCTGCTAATAACATTATCGAACTAAAAGAATGCCACATCGCCCGCTTGTGTTGTCTTCGTCTTATAAACCTTTAGGCTATAACATATAAAATATGTGCATAGCAAAACTTAAAAGTAAAAACATTATCAGTGTTTTATCGTGGATTTTTTTACGATATTTAAATTTTTAGAGTTATTAGAGTTATTCGAATTTTTAAATAATTGTAATATTGTACATAGGTACAACATAGGTCATCATAACTTGCTTCATATTTTGAAATCGTAAAAATTTCACCAGAAAACACATATCTTACCTACTTTTGAGTTTGATAAGGGTCGATTTACTCAATTATTAAAATGTCACTACATAATTATTAAATTATCATTATACATAAAATTAGTAGTTAATTTCTTAAAGTTTTCTAAGTTAAATAATCACTGATTATCCGTTAGAAAATGTTTATATTTTGATAAACAACGTTTAACATGAGTTTAAGTTAATAGTTATCAGAAAAATGAATATAATATTCATATGTTGAATTTTATATTAACTAGTACCTAACTTTAGATATTTGAAAAACACGATAAAATCATAAAGTAGAAACTGATAAAATTGATCTATATATTACATTTTAATTTCCTTATTTTTAAATTATACAATAATAAATTATCACATTATATGCTCTTAATTCTTTTTTTTTTAGTTTCTGAAAATTTACAATCTGTATTTCATAACACAATAAGTAAAAAAGATGACAGACATAACACTATATACATAATAAAAACAACACATGAAGCGGAAGATGAGAAAACTTAAACATATACATGATTAGTAGAATACGAAAATACAAAACAAAACGATAATACAAAACAAAAAAAACACTTAAAAATCACAAATAGAGTCGTAGAGTCTAAAAATTGATTTACAGCTTGCTTAGTAATAAATCTAATATCCCACAAAATACATGTGACAACATCCTAGTCCAATAGTTATTATTTTTATAAAGTTCCAATTTTTATTTGTTTTATCTGTTTACAGGTTATTTCCATTATATCTAATAAATAGTAATATGCCTGCAGGTTGCGTGAACAATCACTAAACATTTAATAAATAGTGAGCTAATGGTCCCCACAGGTCCCTTAAGCATCGTGATTTAGTGGCCCACGATTGGTCAATCAAATTTTATTGGCCTATTAGCATTGGTATATATTATTATAAAAATATTTTGTTATTATTTATTTTGTCGAAAGTCAATAGTCATGCGCGGTACATCACTATTATGTTATACGATCGAGATCAACCAGCTATATATAGTAATATCCACTGATCTCTTTGCGACCGGTACTATTATTATATAGTTGAAACCCATCAGGCTGAGGCGAAATACCTATGTTACGCGGAAGTAGGTTTGAAAAAAAAAACAGTTTAAAACACAATTTACACAGCGCAATGAGAGTGCATTCCATTTCGATTGCGTCGATTTACCAGTGAACTTTATATTCGTTCGTTTCCGAGTAATTTATCGTGGCGTATTTATACACGCGTTTTTACCATTTTTTTTTTCGGTTGAATTTTGTATTAAGGTTTGACGACCGTGTGCGATATTTACTGGCCGAGCTTTCATTATATAAAACAAACGGAGGAACACTTTCCGATTACGTTATATTTATAAATAAACTCGTATTAAAAAAAAAATCATTCGTGACACGGGTGGGACGTGGGTCATATGAAATCACTCTTAAGCCACATTTAGATTTACGGAACATTGTCACAGACGCTGCCGCCGTACGCACCGGATGTATAATAACTAAAAAAAAAATATTTGTAATACCTCTACTCTATATCGATGTATTAACATTATTATAATTAAATAATATAATCTGTTTAATGTATTAGGCTATTCATGTAATAAAAAAGTCAACATAAGATGTAAATATTTATGTAGCTATTTTTTGCCAAAATACATGAAATGTTTAACAAAAAGGTTCTATTCATTTTTTAAATTTGAAAACTGTTGAACGCACTAGAACAAGGGTCTCAACTAGTCACTAGAGTAATAGATTTTCATATATGATATCAGCAAAAATCGTTTACCAATTTTATCTTATTTATTACGACCGTCTCTATAACGATTTTCGATAGATCGAACTATTCCCGCAGAATAATGGTTTTTGTCAATATGTCTGTGAACATCATAAAAATACGAAATATGTAACAAAATATGATGTAGGTACATACTCGTAAATTATTTAATAAAATGCATTTTCTTCGAAATTTCCAAAGATATGTAATAATGGATACGTTTATTTTTTTTTATTTAGGCTGCAGTAGCTATGAGACGTGCTCAATTTTTATCAGAATCAAAAAATCCACATTCAATAAAATCCGCGCCCTAATAATCATATAATGTATGTAACAAAAATAAATATACTAACGATGATGATGTAATCACCGAAAATGTCCTTACGAATTTTTACAAACAGATGACGTATTGACGTCTATTATTATTTTAATTGCGTGTACTCCGCATAGTACTATTATATTACTCCAATAGTCCAATATCACTATGCAAATATAATATCATTGCGATTCGCAAGCGCGAAATTATACGATAACGCCCATTTTTTACAACCGAAATCACCATAGATGCGCAAGCAATATTAATAAGTCTATAAATATATAAGAGATTGTTCACTCTCAAATATTTCCTTCGGAGCTTCAGCAGTCCAACATGATTCGCACGCCGATAATGTTTAATTCCGATTTCGCACGCAGGTTTGTCCTCATATCGTTTTTTTTTCATTCTTATACTTGTACCGAGTGATTCGTTTGAAACGACCCGACGTGCTTAAAAAGTAGTTAATTACGAGCGCCATTGACGCGTTTTTCTGGTGCTTGGGTACCTATATATTATATAATAATATTTGTGCGCGCATTATTCACACGCGCAACACCGCGCCCGCCGTAATTGTGCGATATTATTATTATAATAATATAACATAATATAATATTGCGTTTGACTAATCAAGAGCTGCTTGTCGGAAGGCTTATTTAGAATATTATATATAATATTATTATTGCGTGCGTAGGTAGGTGGGTACGGCCGTCCGATGACGACAACGACCAGTTTTGAACCCGAAGACTATATTAATTCTACTTACTCTCGATCCGCAACATGGTTTATATATAAATAGATAGGACCACCGCGGAAGTGTTATGAGAAACAATTTTAAAAAGTATTTATGCACATTTTTAGTACAATTTTTCTTTATAAATTCGTTTATTATAACAATAATAATATAATAATTAAAACATTGTTAGTTCAAAATTAGTATCAGTTACATTTGCAGCGGTATATTGTGTAAAGATATGTGATTTGGGCGGTGATCGTTTAATTTAACCACAAACATTTAGAACAAATATTTTTGAGACTCAGTCAGAAATAAGTATTTAATACAGTAAAATAATACCTACTCAAAATGTACTCAAACACTTGTTGATATAAATAGTATTTATAATGCTTTAAAAACCAGAAAAAGTATCGGAACTCCAATACTCGAATACTTAACAATACACTGCACCGTGGTCGCGGTGGTCGTATATTTACTATATATACCACCATTGGTGTGGTTTGTACTCGTAAAAATAATTTGAAGTAAAAATAAGGAAACGTCGAACCCCACCCGACTGACATTATTCTTTTCGACCGCTATATCGTTGGTTTATACGATTATTATTATTATTATATGCGCAGGTATAGCAACATGCGTATATATATACATATATATGGACGCGTTACACGACGGAAATCCGGTGGTCGGGCTAGAGAGGGCCGTGTTTAGTATATGAAAGAAAACAGTTTTGTCGACGACCGCATACATATAACAAACTGCCGTACGAAGAAGACGACGACGACGACGACGGGTTTATCGTAAAGTTTTACTGTCGGCCCATGTCACCGTATTATCGCAACGATTTTTACGGTCTAGTATAATATATATGTACAATAAGTCGAGCCCGGTTCAGCTCCTTCGCAAGAACGATGAAATTCAAGCACACCGAATGCGTATACATTATTATACATCACACGCACGCTCGGACTTTTTTCTCCCTTCGCGTTCGGTCAGATCGCCACTGCCATACCCGAGCAAGCCCCTCCCCTCCCCGCAGCACTGCACATATACATGTATAATAATATGTATATCTATCTATATGTTTCGATCCCCGAAAAGTCGTCGTCGGTCTATATCCTCATCCCCTTTCGCCCTCGTCCGGAAAGACCCCGACCATCATATCCAATACGAATATATGTGCACGGTCGCACTTATATATATAACATATACTTGTCGTGTCCATCGCCTCGTATAACTTTAATACTTGTCGACGCTTAAAAGTAATTGCGGATTCGATATCCCACTGTTTTTTTTCCTGCAGGCGTAAATGGTATTTCGTAATATTATATTTACACTCGGACTGCACGGACGCTCCCTGTGTAATAATAATAACAATATTAATAATAATAATAAATACAGTTGTGGTGGAGGTGATTTTCGCATGGTGGGAGCGAGGTACGAGATCAACGACGAGAAAAATCCTATATAGGTTTATGCCTATCGCTGCGGACTTTTGAGACATCGGCAATTTCTTTCAAGTCTAATAATAAAAAATGGTGGGCAAGTGGGTACCGCTCTGCTGTAAAGCATGTGTCTAGATGGGCCGCTATAACGGATATGTTCAAAAATACAAAAACGCTATGACAGAAAATGTTGTCTTTTTTATTGTACATACATTTGGTTTGTCAACAGAAATAAGCGTGAGTGGTTCTTTTTTATGTATTATCTCGTAGTAATTACGCTACAACCGAGTACCTACAGTGGTACACTGACGCTGATTACCACTAGTCAGTTATTTTTAATAAGTATTCGTATTTAAGAATTAAAAATGTATTAAAATTGCCGATACCAAGCCCCTTAAAAAACACGTGCGTGTAAGCTCCTCTTAATATTACGCATATTATTGTATAATATAATATTGTGCATAATATTGTATATTAACTATATAAATATAATTTTTATGAATACATCGTGCAATGAGCTGCAATGCGACAAATATCTGAAGAGACGATTCTGATATATTTGCATTTATTATTAATATTAAATTACTTCATATATAATAGCATATTTATATAGTTCTTATTTTATGAAATCACACTAAAAGACAACCCTTTCGCACGTCCACCCGCACGATAAGATAATAATATATAAGTATAATAAAGGTTCGTCATAAATGCAAAATTCACTCTGTTGGGCACTATATTTATAATATACGTTATAAATATTATAATATTATGTCTATGCGCGACCTGTACCTGCCGCAACACGTGTATTTTACGACGTCGTTTTTATTTTTTTTTAAATATATTTTTTTGAATAATCGCATCATTATAATATATTACACGCTGTCGATTATAATACAAAATTTATTATCATATAGGTATATTATAATATTACTGTTTATAATATTCCATGCCGATTTCTATCGCAGCGAGACGCGCGTCGAATGATGGTCGTCCGCGGACTGTGTTATTATACTTATATTACAATATAATATAATACATCATATTATTATAATATGTGCGGCCGTCGAGGTGTGTGGCGAACATTCGTTATAATAAATTTACGGTGGTTTATCGTGTTCGAGTGATTTATTACGCCTTGTCGTGCGCTCCTATATATCACACGTATAAAGGTACACGCGCGCGTTACGACTTTCGGCGGATTAGCAGTTTTGTAATTTAATTGCACTCGAAAATGTTAATAATTTACATGTGTTCTCTTGTGTCGAATGTATTTTACGAGTGATTTGAATTAAAAAATAAAACCTACTCGTTCTCGCATCGTGCGTGCAAACACCTACAACTTCGTGACCGGGTCATAATACATGCAAACAGTATACCTACCTTTATACAACCGGATGAATCATTTATTGAAAAACACTCATTATTTCAAAAACTGTTAACGTTTATGAAAATATTTTTTTATATAATTTTAAGTCTTTACAGTAAAAACATTTTTCAAAAACGTTCCATTTTATCTTTAATATAAAAAAAATGTCCATCAAACAACATTTTTTTTCATAATAATATGTTCGAGTTCCGATTTTTGTCTGCTAATTTTTAATAAATTTAATATTGTTAGTAAAAAAAAAATAATGAACAGCGCTTTAAAAAAGATAAAACGGAACTTTTTTGAAAGGAATAGCAAATAACGGACGCGCGTACATAGGATAATATTATTCTAAAAATAGCTCATTTTCTTTTTTTAAGATATTAAACAAAATATACAATTAAAGGAGAGAAAATTAAAATCGATTTTAAAAACCCTCGTGTATTAACTCGACTTCTGGCGGATAATATATCCATACTGCTATAATAACAGTATAACGGATATACTATTTTTGCGTAACATATATTCAACATGCACATGGAAGATTCGCATTAAATCTCGGCGGTAATCCATTAATATATTTTAAAGTTTGCCAATATGTAACCTCTCGCACCTCTCACTCCACCCGCCGGTACCTGGTCATGTATATATAATTATAGACATGTGAGATGTTCAAAAACCATATAGTCTATTATACAAACAATCGAGTGGAACGAACCGCACACGTTTTGTTTACCACGAAATAACATTAAGCTGTCAAACAGAATATTATAATATTAATATGTGTATAATTGACCGACGTTTATTCGGTAGCCGGTACGTGTAACGTGAACATATATTATTTCGGGGCGGTCGTGGTGCTTTTCGTCGGTAAAATGTTTTTTTTTATCCTGATGACCTGATCGATACTCGCATCACGACAATACATCATAATATTATTATCTATATAAAAGGCGATGATTGTTTGTTTGTATGTATGTGTGTGTGTGTAACCCGATCCACAGTCAAGTAATATTCAATAAATCTTCTAAAACAAATAAAATATCTACCAATTATTATATATAAAACCAAAGACATAAAACGGATTATCCGAGGTAATCCACAGTTTTCGGGCGATTATCAAAAAATGTTCGTTCATAGATTCAGGAAGACACGTATAGTCGTAGGCTACCTTTTACTTTTTAACACATGATTAATGTTGAATATAATTGACTCACAGAAAACTTTTATTTTTAAATTTATATTTTTTTTTCGTTGGTTACAGAAAATGAAATAGTTTTATATATTTTAATACTTTTATGATTGGATAATTATTTTAAACCGGTATTTTATATTTGGTAAAAACAACCCAAATAACTGTATCAAAAATCTGCGCGGTTGACATTAAATGGGGTTTAAGAAGGGGTAAATCCACGGGATTTCAGCTTGTAATAATAATATATAACTCGAACACGATTGATTTGGTCCATCGCAGGCAAAAAACAAACACGAGATGAAAATCGTTCATAAATATGTGTAATCCTTTAGCCCACCTTGTGGTATACGCGAAAAAGGAGGATTTTGCAGCCACTGACCATAATACGATTTTCCACTTTCCCGCTGAAAAATATTATAATGTTCTATATACATAGGTGCAAATGTAATATGTGTTTACGTTTGATAAGTGCGAATCTCTCTCTCTTGATCGTATATACACGCTATGATAACTATATAATAATATTAATATACTGCTCGCGCGCGTTAATGAATCACTGCACGTCGTATATGTGCGTCAAAGGGACGTGATGTAATATTATGTGATGTGTTATGTGTACATACGTTATATACGTACATACGAGTAGTTCTCAACCTTTTTATACATCCCAATTCCCTGCAGTAGACCGCACCCACAAGCTTTGAACATTTTCTCGTATTGCTTAAAAAACCCCATCATTCCAAACACTGAATGAAGCGTTACGACTAGGGCACGAATTTAAATGCTAGAAAGTCTAGAAGGCTTGACAGTTAAATGGTAACAAATAAGACGTTACAAATAAAATTCTATCCGTTGAGTCTAATACAAATTATTATAGAAAAAAATGTATAATATTATTTTCAATGTTTATACAAGTTTGAAAAAAAAATTAAATATAAAATGTTTTCTATTGCAAACTCGAACATTTTTAAGAGCATAGCTGCATTATAGGTTAGCGTATTCTAGCGTTTTTTTAGTGCACCGACTTACGAGTCCTGGACTTTTTATATACTTATAGTTCCCTGCAGAATTGATTGCTCGATAATGCAATATTAGTGCAATCAACCGGCCACGACCGCGATATTATAACAATATAAACTATATAGCATCGAAACTGAAGCGACGAAATATTTTTTATTCAAGTAAAATATCATTTTTACACTGGAAACGCATCGTATATTTTCTCTCTCTCTCTGCCTTGTTAAAACTATATAATTTAATATATATAGTAATCCTCCTCTTTTATACGCTCTGATCGCGTCATCCCGGTTATTCTTACATGCAGTAGGTACCTATAGGTACTTTTTCACACACACTTATCACGTGGAGTCATATTATCGTGTATACGGTCCAATTACAGTGCGGCGGCGAAGACGTCGGACCATTACAACCGTATATACTGTCAGTGCACATATATATGTACTGCAGCATATAATAATATATATAATATTTGTGCCGAAATAAATATCATATAGGGAAAAACCAAAATCTCTTCGCCCACGCCTCGCCTACCGCTGCAGGACACCCGAGTAAATAACATATAAAATATAATATAAATATACATTATATTATGTACTGTGTGTTATTACAGAATTTGCGCTTCGTCTCGGGCGAATTCCTTTTAATTAATGTCGGAAATCCGGGAGCCGGAAGAAAACTCTTAATATGAGACGCGACCTCGAACGCTATTTGACAGCAACCAAAGGGACTGCCAATCAGCGAGGCATTATATATTACACACATACATCCATACACATATTATATACTACAAACACACAGATCGTATAATATGGGATATACGCATTATACACAAATGTCGTCACGTACACACACACACACACTCACGCACAGTGGCGCTGTTGACCTTTATGAAAGGAACTCTCTGGATGACCACTAATTGGACGGTATTACGAGCGTCTTTTTCATTTAATTACTTGTTGTTTCCCGTGAATATGTCTTGGTTATATTATCAAAGGCCACCCCGCGCCACCGTCGTACCAAGCTACCCCTCTCACCCACCGGCCGACGCACCCGTTTCCCTTTCATAACGCTGCTCCCACGTCTAAAAGCCTCAGCTTTTATGTAGGTATACGCACGTCTTATATACACGAGCCTTTATTATTATCTCTATACATATACCGCACCGCCTTCTTCGTAATTTCGATTCGAAATTGCGCACGCCGACTCACTACCGCGCACTGCCCCCTCCCCCCACAAAACCATGGCGATGACGCCCGTTATTCTTTTGCCGCTTTTTTCGGCAACGTTTGCGGCGAAATGGGAACAAAAAATATATATACTCTGAATTTATATTCGATGTGACCTCGGCGGTAGTATAATATTATTATGAAAATATATACATTATTATATTGCAGTATATCGTCTAATATATTATAGTGACCGTTATCGTTGCGGCACTATAGTCCATAAATTCCTCAGACAAATCTCATATAATATACTGTCAACCGCCCAATTAAATAGTTTACCCCGGATCCAAAATATACGCCCCGACTCCGAGTGGCGGGACCAGGTCGGTTTACTCTTTGTTATGAAACGCGTAAAAAATACATAAATGTTTTTTACAACGATTGAGTGTAATACAAGACACTTTGTTATATACGGCCATACAACAGCGGCGCGGAGGAGGTGTCACTGTTTCGAGTTTCGATATTATATTATATTGTTTTGCCGAGGAAAAGGCACAATATTATAACAATATATTATTATTGTCATTGAGGTGAAATTCGTATATATATATCTCTTTTATTCGAATTTGATTTATAACTAAAGATGGGTACGCCGCGTACATACAAACATATCCAATTACGCGTGTCTCTATTGTTATCGCATTAAATAATACACAATCGCTGTAATTTTTACTGGTATAATGTTACCCGCAACCACCAGCCACTATTATAATATTATGCAATACACTATATTATATATATTTATAGTAGTTGAATGTTATTATATAGGTACATGGTATACTTGTAATTTGTAACGTTTTAACTGTATAACATGATATCCAGCGTATAATTATTTGTTATTTATAATTTGGTATTTTTAATAATTTGGGCCATCCATTGTTTATATTAATAATATTTTTTTTTATATATAAATTTGAAGTCAGTCCAAAACAAACAAACGGAACTCTGAAATTTACGTTAATATGGTCAAATAATTAATCTTTTTTTATACCTACTTGAATCTAATTCAAATCTTCAATTTTTATTCCACTATAAAAAGTCTAAATAGATGTATTGAAATTAAATATTTTCTTGTAAAAAACAAGTTCACGTTGTACACTCAGGATGATAAAAAAAAAGGATACAAGCATTTATTGTAATACATTTGAAAGTGACAACTATTGCGTTCGGAAGAAGTTTTTCTTTATTACGTTTTTCAAACTTGAATTATTATTACTAGAAAATTGTTTAATACTAAAAATAATCAAGTACAAGAATTCGTAGTATTTTTAAAATTAGATTTGGTTCTTCTATTTTAATGCGTAGGTCCCTATACTTATTTTATTAAAATATTAAAAAGTTGTATAAAAACTATTAAAAATCAATTGAATTTTTATTATTAGGAAAATATAAAATCTACAAAATAGGTACTTGGTACTTCTCTGGCTAATTGATATATGGTCACTTTTTTGATTACATACATTGTGAAAACATTCTATTAAAAACTAAAATATTTAGCAGCCGGGTGGTTTAAAATTCTGAAAAGTACAAAAAAATTTGGGTATCTCATGTGCACCTATAGTGATGTAGATGTATGTTTCCGATTTATATTAACACTCTTCAATTGTCACTTCAGCTTGGATGGCAACCGTTCAACCATTCAACCATTCAACCTCACATATTATACCTACGTTTCAAAGATAATTTTTTTTCAATGTTTTTATTATGTGACTTGTATTATACTCATACACAGACCACAAAAAAAAAAATGAACAATTTCATTGTATCTATGAAAAACGTGTTTTTATATATTTATCAACTTGACAAACTTGACTTTGGTACTGTATAATTACTCAATATTTAAGATAAGTTCATATTATAATATTTAACCGTACCATGCGTATGTAAACTAAAACATTCACTAGTTTCAGTGTTAAAATTCCTAGCAAAAGTCAAAATACATAACAATATAAGGATTGCAGGGTTAGGGTTTTACAATCACATCTAAATCTTATACGTGGTATAATAATTATATCCGGGAAAACAATACCAAAACCAAACATCGAAATCTTAATAGGTATATATTAGGTAGTTGGTGTTCGATAACTTTGAAAACATTTTTTATTGTCTTTTCCAAAAAGCAAACTTAAGTTAATAGGCATTAAAAAAATATGGTGAGATCAATGGCGGAACTTCAAGTACCGATATATTATATTATATAGGTATCAGAAACTCCTAAGCAGACCCATCTTTATTATCAAATTGTATATAGTTTCCTCCCGAAACGCGAAATAAAAAATTATACGACGTCATCATGTGTCCTAGGATTCATGTAATTTTCTATGTATGCTGTATATTATACATACAGGCAAGGCTGAGCATTAACGAGTTAAAAAGTTAAAGTTAAGTTAAAAAGTTAATTTAATTTTAACTTTTTAACTTAAAAGTTAATTTAATTTTAACTTTTTAACTTAACTAGTTACTTTTGGGTTTTCATTAACTTAACTGTATGTTAACTTACTAAATTTATTTTTTTAAATTTTAATATATTTCATTATTTCAGTCAATTTCGTTTTCATGTCAAAAAATATTTACCGTGAATTGTTTAAAGTTAAAAGTTTATATCATTCGAATCTAACTTAAATGGAAATACTGTATAAAGGATAAACACTATATTACATATGTATATACCTATTATACCTGTTTGAATATATAGTATTGTTTGCGTGTCCTTAAATTTCCAATCGACTGCAAATATACAAGACCATATATTTAAGTATAATAGTATTCGAAGCCACTGAAAAGGAAAAATATACTACCTATATAAGTTCGGTATACGTTTTTTTTTTCACGATGCATTCGTATACATTTAATTAAATTCAATTTTGATCAGAATGTTCTTATTTTTTTTTTAGGTAGTTGTTATTTTGTATCGATTACTCGGTGTGTTGCTTTCGTCAGTTTTTATTTCACAAAAATGGTTCCCTTCTCGAATTTAATTAGTACAATAATGATATCGGTAGTCTAATTAATATTTTTTTTTTTATAAAATACTCGATGCTCACTGATCAGCGACTGTGTGCGTCCGTCGTGTCCTTGTTATAATATTATATTTTGTATACCGGCTATTATTTATTGCGCTACCGTATTCGCACACAACGCGTACACCCTTCTTCAAATTAGGCGCGAGAGGAGGAAAACGGACGAAAAGCAAACGAAACGGTCTTACTTTCGTTTGTCGTTGTCCGTCGACGAAAAAAAAAAGCGTAGTAAAAAAAAATAAAAACGAACGTACAAAAAAAAAAAAAACACTACGACCAGCAATTTTTAAGGTAAAAAAATGTAAAACTTTCTAAAACTCGTTTCTGAGGCACAGCTATAGTGCCTACTCGTCGCTGTGGTGGTTGTGGCGGCAGTGCAGGCGGAGGGCGACGCGAAAACATCGTAAACAGACGCACAGTGAAAATCAAGTCCAGTCACGTAAGTATATAGTGGTGGCAACTTGTGTATATATATACTTGTGAGTTGTGTCGGCGCTCGTAATTCGAAACTCTGACCGTTTTCTCGGGGCCTATACAGTGTGTGATGCGCCGCGGTCTATAACTGTGGATTTACATGAGTATATATACAATATAAATAATATATTACATAACATTATACAAGCACAGTATATACAGGGCGATTCACCGAGCGTCCGTCTCACCCCCAAATGTTCGTTTAAAATTATCCAAATTAGGATTTTTGGAATTATATTACCTCTTCTAAGACAATATTTTCGAATTCTTGAGATGTTTGTACTATACTTATATTTGAGAAATGTCATAAGGGGCCAATATAAACTTTTGTTTAAAATGAAACCACTCCTTCGAATCAGGTTTTGTTTAAAAAATTGATATAACTAGTTCAAAATTTCGACAAGTACTTTCTCAGTTATTAAAATGTTCAGACCGCAAGTGTATAATTATTATAGTACTAAAAAATGGTTTTATAATGAAATATAAAATAATAATGATAGTTAGATCTTGTATATTTTAATATTTTATTATACTAGGAGCATCTATCTAAATTATTAATGTCGATTGATTAATATATTAATGACTTACATTTTTCAAATTAGTCCATCATATCTTCCAAACCCATTATCGTAGACCTATTATCCTTACGACACAATGTTAAAAACACAAAAAATAATTATTCTAATTTTGAATTCAATACGTAAAATTTTCCTAAAAATTATCCAATAAGAATCCTTAGGTAGGTACAGTAAAAAATTTCAAGAATTCGAAAATATTGTCCTTATAGGTATAAAAAGTTAAAAATTCCAAAAATCAAATTTCGAATACAAAGGGCGAGAACAAGGTAAATTTGCTATATTTGTATGCGTATTTTGCTAGGTCAATCGCCCTGTATGTATACACACATCCCGTGAGTTGTCGTTTCACAAACGGAATCGGCCGAATTATCATTTCGCGGGGGGGGGGGGGGGAGGATTTTCGGGCGGCGGTGGCGTTGGCGGAATAGTATAATATAATATACAGTACGCACACCAATGAATTTGGTCGAAAACCTCACAATATAATAATAGTATATGATATGATATGCCCGCGATTTTATCGGACGCCTGGCGTATATTATTATTATTGTACGGAGCCAATCGAGTTAAAAGCGCATATCCATCATATTATAGTATTTTCTTCGCGAGGAACGGAGTAAAAAATCGGTCCGTTTACTGCCGTACAAATATACATATACATCATATAATACTCACATATTTTATACGTGCAATGATATACACGCGCGAATATGTTAACGTACACATTATTATAATGCATCGTTTGTTTGCAGGACAAAATACGGTATATCGCGATATATTACTATATTATACGAACTCGGCGAGTATATATAACCCGTCGCGTCCATAAAAATTTTCCGAATTTTTTTCTTCATATTTTTCGTTTCGTTCTTCCTTCCTTATACTCGTCGTGGCGATGTATATATGGTATTATATTTACATGTATATGTTTTACCGTTACGCGCACTCGGCGATCGGATTTCGAATGCAAAATGTTCGTTTAAAAAATACTCGCACGTATGCAAATCGCTCGAAAATACACACACACACACACACACACACACACACACACACACACACACACACGCACACGCATTATACGTATATATTATTATTTCGACGATCCATTTGGAATATACCACGAGCATGTGTACTTACGTGTATAATTTCGTTTCATTATTTATATATTGCACGCGGATAAGTGATATATAAAATAATGGTCGTGAATTTTGCGTATGTAAATATCGTATATTTTAAACTCTACTGCTTCGTCGTTCTCGTATATTATATTATTATGAATTTAAATAATAATTTAAAATATTAGTAAATATTATAGACTACAATGTGCCATATGCCGAACTATACGTCGTTGCCCGTCCATGTACTGCATACATCCACCACTTGTACGCCCACGACCGTCGTGTATTTATTTACTCGTCCGAGTCCGACGACGACTATGATTATATAATGACCGGTATCTGCGAAAATAGAAAAGCTCAAGACTTCGCAGACGCCACATCATCAAAGAACCACCACGAAATCGCGTATAAAATCATATTTTATTTTTATTCTACGAGTATTATTGGTTTATATTATATTTTATAACTTGTTGTTTTGATCGTTTCACGAGTGACATGAGCTTATTTAAAGTCTGTACGCGTCTGTAAGTCCGTTTAATAATTTTTATAGGTACCCATCGCATTCAATATTAATTATCGTGAACAATGTCACATCTTTGTTTTAATCAAATATTATAGCCTATATTAATATACATTCGTATAACAATAATAATAATAATAATATTCACACAAGCGTGTATCATGTACATTAACGGCATTATTTCTCCGGCAACCACAATACATCATTTTGAAATTTTAAATAAGTAAGACGTTAGTGCTAGTTTTCCCTTTCGTCTCTCACAATATATCGAACTTTTACGGAGGGGGGGGGGGGTGCTGGCATGTTTTATACCATCTCGTCAGTGGTAAAAAAAGAACAAACGTAGGGCTAAAGAGCACAAATATATGAATGGTTTATTTGAAATTTCAAAATATTGGATATAGTGGGAGTACCGGGGACGAACAGCTTTTGATACACCGCAAGCTTACGTTTTATTTAATTGTATAGATACAAGTTGTATTATACCTACGTGGCTACGTTTCGTTATTATACGATAACGATATTGACAGACCCATATTTTTTCATCGCGGGAGACTACACCTCCATCACTGATATATATATATATGTATATTGTTTGCGTGTGTGATAGCTGTCAATCATCATCGTGAACTAGAACATATATATATATATATATATATATAGATTTTACTATTATTATTATTCTTTTTTTCCAAAGTAATGTATTTTATTTTTACACAGGGGTGTTGGTATATAAACTGATTGGTGAACTATTTCGAAATGAATGACAGTTATATCAGTCAAAATCACTCGACTGTTCAGTGTTCATGATTACATTTTAACCGAGTTGAACTCGGTTATTTATCGCAAACTTCGGGGCATGCACCACAGCAAATGGTTTTAAACATATTGACGATTTTAAAGCATAAAATGGACTTATAAGTTACTCATAAAAAGATATATTTTTATATTTTACGCACAATAAATATACAACAATTATATTATATTACAGAGGCTGATATGTAAAATACACGAATTGCTTTATTGTACACATATTAAGAGGTACACACACGAAAATACGTTTTACAATAAGTACTATATTAACGAAATTGTATTTAAAATCAGAATACAATTAATTTATATATTATAATAATATCGTCAACTGGTACACAACTCTATATGCGCTTTATACAGACACAAATAGAAGAAGTAGAAGAATATGTGTTTTGTTCACACAAATTATGCATCCATATGCGCGGATATAGCTTTTAAATTAAGTATAAATATTTTACGTTGTATAGGTAACAGGACTAACCTATTAATACCAGACCTGGTATAATCTACTGTGTTCATGATGACTGATAGTTATTCTGTATATACAATTTAAAAAGTTATTTAACATTTTAAAGATTATAAATTATTAATGAAATTCCGATTAAAAACAAAACTTAATTAATTTGTCTTCTTAATTTTTATATTTAAACAATTACACACATACTTTGATTTTTTTTACTTACGTAAATATTTTTGTAGATATAGGAATTTAAAACTTTTAATTAAATATAATATAATAAATTATACTCAAAATGGTGCTAAAAAATGTGTACGACATGAAGTTCTCTTTGAGGTATATAGTTACGCAATGTTCAAACAATTTATGACTAACTAAACTTTTTATAATTGTATAATTTTAACGTCCTACATTAGTTTGAGTTTCTCAAAAATAAAAAAAAAAAACACAATGTTTCTTAGAATTTATCCGGTGCGTAAAAAGTTACGAAAACTCTACCTCTGTAAATGCTTTTTATAAGCCAAATATACTTTTGAAAATACCTACGTAGAAAATTATAATAAAATTAGTCACACAGTAATGTTAAACAAAATAATAGACATGAAAACTCGCACATTTGCCAAACCTATTTATTTAATTTGTAAACAAGTAAACACTAAAAAAAATAGAATAGGTAGGTATACCTATGTGCCATTTCAAACCCTAGATTTTTCGTATTAATTTTTATTTATTAGCATTGTCATTATTATTATTGATCCAAACTATTTATTTTGAAAATGTTTGATGGATTTATTAGGTACCTAAATAATTATAAATTATAATATATAATTGGATAAAATATTTTTGACTTACCTAAATTATATTTTAATAAACATATAATTATAAATAAATAACAAATTAATATACGCACACAATTTACTGTGAAATATAATTTCAAGGAAGGATGAAAAAGCTTACAAAACGTATACTTGACTTACTGAGAAGTACTTAAAAATTAGTTTAAATAGCTAAATTGTGCCACTTAGAATTGATGCCAACCTGTGAAATTAAAATTAATTTATGTTTTTATCTATATTTTTCTATAACTAATTTGTACATACAAATAAAACTAATTATCCGACAAATTGCTCAGTTTTAAAATAATAATAATTTATTTTTACTATTCAACTCGTACTCTTATTATATGTTATAGTACATCAACTCATACACATAAGTTCTATATGAGTATATTTTACTCAATTCAAGAGTATTCTTTGTAATATTTTATCAAGCTTTTGAAATAAGAATAATTGAGATACTTATTCGAAAGTAAATAGTTCACTCTAATTTTTTAAGTATTATAAGTGAATGATAAGTATACTTTAGACTTTATTTTATGGAAAAATAAGATCACAAAAATCTACTTATAAGAACCGAATTGATTAATTTTGATTGGTGAGCGTTATAATAGTTTTCTGATTGGCCAAAACTCTCCAACACCAATTATTTAATCATTTCGCTTTTGGTTTTTATAACAAATAGGTCTTTACGATTTTGTTAAACTTTTTTTTTTTAAATATAAATAAAAATGAACGTTATTCTTTAATAATCTATAGTTACAGACATGAAAAGTATCAAAGAATCAAATATAGAAGCAATCAGTTTAAAAAAAAACCTTTAACCTATATTATTATCTAAACTTTAACTTTTTTAGTTTTGTCAGTGTACCTATGCAATTTTAGAAATAAAAACTTTAAATACAAATCAAATAATGCGGTCAATGCTGTGTCAAATACCAAATAGGCATTCTATATATATTGATGTTTCACTGGCGTTACTTTCAAACTTAAGATTTGGAAAGTAGTATAGTGCAAAGAAGTGTGATAGGTGTAGAATCAAATTAACATTTGACAATATAATTTGTTGTTGATGATGAGATCCCTATATCACAGTGCAGTGATATTTTATATATTAGCCAATTGATTTAATTTCGTAAATTGATCTACGACGTTAAACCATTTCGATGAACTATTGTTTGCAATGTTATTATGCAAAACTATACTGTTAAGGGCGGTATATTCAGACGTTGAAATGCTTTGTGAGATATTGAAGAACCATTTGTGTAGGTTCATTATTTAAATTTACGCTTGGTTAGGTTTCTTAACAGATGGTTTTTTTCTATAATTTAGTGATTAAATAGTCTGTTATTTGAGTTTGAAAGTGACAAGGAAACCATTGAATGATTTGAATGCATGTTACAATTGAGTCCTATAACATTTAAGGGAATTGACTACCATAGTACCTAACACTATTAATTTTGAGTAGGTGACACTTATTATAATATAATCGCAATATAAATAAATACTCGTTAAGTGATCTTAAGATTACTTTATTTTTACACATTTTAGATATAAATAGGTACCCATTCAGTTGATTATTTAAAATTTAAATCAAATAAACCACATAATAAATATTTAATAAAAATTATAATTTATTATTATAATAACATTACTTCCATAACATATTAGGTATAGTCATAAAAAGCAAGTCACCTTTTAACACTCGCATATTATTATCTTAAACAGTAAGACATAAAAAACATAGTGAACAGTTATGAAAAAAATCAGGAGTATGACGTAAACAAGTATTTTTAAATGGCGTCTAAATAATTGAATTATAAATATAAAACATTAATTTTACGCATCGTTATTTCGTTTTTATTTTAACAATATTGCTGTCACACATAAGAGCATTCGTATTTCACATCTCATTCAACTATAATAGTGTGTCGTATAAATTATAGAAAACATTAGTAATTTGTACAGTTTATGTTTCAACGGAGTTTAAGAATGTAGTAATTAAGTAAATTTAATATTAAATATAACAATTATCATTGTTCATCCGAGGGTAGAAACAATGCGAATAATATTGTAATTTGTTCGACGAATAGTAATATTATCACCTATATAATATATAAACTCGTCTACTATAAAAAATATTATAAATAGGTGCACCTGATCGGTATTTGTTAATCAATTTTTGTGTCTCGTGATTCATTTTCAGAATTATTATAATAATATTATATACATTTTCTAATTATAAAATGCATTATTTATATAGTTATATTTATTTGAAAAATGCTCGAAATCCTAAAGTAGGTACCATTTATCAATAAATGTAGGTACATAGTAATGGTTCAGCAAAAACATTGTAGGACTTTAATATTTTCTCATCAACCCGGCGAATCGTACGTTATAGTAAGAACAAATTGCACTTATTTTTGTCGAATTTCAATCAGATTGAAAAAGGTAATGTATGAATTGCACTCAGTTTAATAAAAGTTTATGTTCGTATTACACTCGTACCGATCCCTATATATTAATTCAATTTATTAACGAATTTCAATTTTCAATCTATTGCAAACAATCATTTTCATTTTTAATATTTAAAGTCTATTGATTTTATTATAATAATTACATAATACATAGCTAAAAATTAAAAATAATAATTTAAGAATTTGTTCATTTTTAAAATGATTAAGCAATAATATTTAAATGATTTCGTTTTTCAAAACTAATAAATAGTTAAAATTTAAATAAGTACTTCGCGTGGTTACAATTTTAAAATTATCATACAGAAATATGTAGGTGGGTAGTTACCTATATTGACATAGTATATTTTCTAAATTAGTTATGTCGTGTATAATTACGTCATTGATCGGTTCGAGTACATTTTTGACTACATTACTGGTTTTCGAACACGAATGCAAATCGATCAGTTTTGTTTAGATAATAATATAATATAATAATTGGAGTGCGTTTGGTAAATCTCCTTACCTATAGCTTACACACATCAATATAGAACACGTGCGATCCGGAACTTTGAAAGTTATATAAGCCAAAACACGAAATCAAACGATTATAGCCTTATCAGCTGCTCGCAGCGGCTCGTCGGACCAAACACGCGTCGTATTTTGTGTACGATATTAGGTACGGGTAATCGATACTCTTCCGCAACCGCGGTTGCCAGAACCGTTACAGCGGTATTCGTTTACAATATTATTAAAACATTAATGTACCAGGTCCGATCATGGTCGCAGCGTGCTGAGTGTCGGTCAAATGTGCAGTAGTTCTGATATATATACAAATTATTCGCGAGTATAATATATTATTATAATGGTCCAAAGACGTCGTCGGTGGCTGTCGGCGTGGGCGCCAACCGAATTATATTATACGGTTACAGTTATCGAGTTTGACACATTTCCCTTATAGGCAGGTAGATTACAATATTTAAGACTATTATGTAGAACGGCCTTTGGTAATGATAATATAGCTGATGTTATACTATATATAATATAATTCACATTAAAATAATTAATGACATAATATTATATTTATATTATATTGCGTTACACTGTTGTGGCTGTTGTTGTTCTGTATATCAAAATCTGGTTTGCACGAGAAATAATTACACGTTTCTATAAATAAACGAGAGTATTAATATAATATTATTTTATTAAAAAACGCTTTTTGCCTCTGAAAGCATTTCATCTTCGGGTCTGCGCAATAAAACAGTGGACTTTCAATATGTTTCATTGTTTGATTTTCCGCTGTCCTGTAACAAATAATATTGCGCTGTTGGTCCACGGCTGGAATCATTCATTGATGATTTTTCACGAGAAAAAATTTTATAAGCATTAAAATATTATTCATATCGCTCCGTTTGATGTTTTAAAAATGTGTGTCGTAAAGTTTTCAAACATTCGATATGCGCGCAGCTTGCCAAGTGTTGGACGATCGTTTATTTGGATTTC
Organism: Metopolophium dirhodum; assembly: GCF_019925205.1. Lineage (NCBI taxonomy): Eukaryota > Metazoa > Arthropoda > Insecta > Hemiptera > Aphididae > Metopolophium > Metopolophium dirhodum. The sequence goes on from NC_083568.1 coordinate 13,691,427, forward strand.
AAAGTCTACGCGCATGTTATTGTGTGTGTGTTATAAATGTTGTTGTTTAAAATATTATTAATAATATAACAAAGTTGTATACGCAATGAAATAACTCTATAATATTATGTTTCACTGTGTTTATAAAACTATAAGTTTTAATCTAGTTTACAAAACGTCTGTAAAACTAAATTCAAAACAATACACGCAGCAATTTGTATTATTCAAATTCGGTCTGAACTTTATTGTTGAAAAATGTGAAACAACAATTTCGTATATTATACAATGGCGTGACGTAGCTAAAAGTTCGCAAGGAATAAAAAATGAAAAATTCAACCTCTACGAGTCGTCCTTGGACGAGTTCAATTTCGTTAGAACCGTGTTTCGAGTACATGGCCGTATAGGTCACTAAATATAATATTAGGTAGGTGTACATATACAATACCTATATATATATATTATTAGTCGCGTATGCCGTGAGTGTGTTTTCTTTTTAAATCTGAAAACCATTAATCATCGAGCCCTAAGTCTCGCGGGTGTGCAGTAGATTTTATTTACGTCCATTTAGCGGTTTCCTCTGATTTCTCACCAAACCCAATGGGACTTCCGTTATTTTTATGAATTCTGTTCATTTTACGTTGTATCGATTTAGTGTGGCATAGTGTGCTTAAGAGCATTTTTGTAACACTAAAAATTGGTTTTCCAAAAATAAGTATAAAAGCTTAAAACATATCAATTGCGTTAAACGTCACTGCTTTCTCGAGCACTTATAATATAATATATATGCACGTCTAGTGTGTACGCGTTGAATTATGAGTATTGTATAAAAAAATTGTTAATCATGCAAATTTCCATACACAAACAAATAGTTTGTCATTCGTGACTTTGTTTTTTATTAGTTTTCAACCCGTTGCGGCAAGTGACGTATATAATGTTTACTCATCATAAACTTGATATTATGTATAACGACTTTCAAGTTTTACTATTTACATATTATCAGTTTGAAATTAATGAAAGATATCAAGGTATACATTTAAGCGAATGCTTTTTATTACTTTTTTAATATCACGAGTACGTTTTTTTGTAATGAGTTTATATTTTTCACCGTGTAGAATAATCTTATATAAATAAATCGTCGTAAGGATATTTTAATATCAAAGTCCATTTTTTCTCACGATTACACATAATATTTAATACATAGGTACCTATACTTATTATCTATATTAACGTCGTCAGTCATCGTGTATGATATTTTATAGACGATTCCAACTAACTATATTTAAGCGTCTGTTAATGAACCTACACATTAGTTGTATAAACTTGTAACGACTAACAGTCAACAAAACGGTGTATTTCTTAGCCTATTTAATTTCGAATTACTTTTTACTCGGAATTAGAAATTAAAATGTTATTACGATGCACATTTTGGACAGTACGCGCATATAACCACTACGCGTACTCAACGTATTAATGAATAATTTCCCTGCGTTAAATACTTATTATAAATTATAATATGTATTTACTTTCATAACGAATTTACGAATAGAGTGCGCTGCGTTAAATAATTATTATAAATTATAATATGTATTTACTTTCATAACGAATTTACAAATAGAGTGCGCTGCGTTAAATACTTATTATAAATTATAATATGTATTTACTTTCATAACGAATTTACAAATAGAGTGCGAATCGGTTGTATAGAATAAAAAATTATAAACGTCTCGGAATAATAATAATATTATATCGTGTTCGGAGTAGGTGTAGTACTTCTCATATTATTGTATTGGTGCATTTACGATCTGATCGTTTCCGATTCTACGACGGTCGTTGATTCCGGATCGGGTTTATCTGAATTATTGCGAAACTGCATCGCGACGACGACTAGCGAATTTCTCGGTACTTATTATATAACGTAAAAACGTCGAAGACGACGACTCATAATGAACCCTCTTTCATCATACACACACAGATGCAGTTCGATAATATCGCGATATGAGTGGTGTTTTTTTTAACAATTTTCCGTGTTTTTTTGTTTAACGACCGTTTGGCCTATATGTTCACCGTATGTCTTTTTATATCGTGTGCGTATTTAGTTATCGTAATCTCGATTCGGGTTACACGTCCCTGTGAAATAACAATAATATTGTTGTAACAAACTTCATCGTAAATCAAGAGGCCAGACATCTGCACTGCAAGGGTATATAACATTTTATAGGAAGGTACCTATAATATTTCGCATTAAATATGTATGTTTTATTACTTCCAGAACGGATTTACAAGGAGCGCGAATTTGATATAGAATAAAAAATGAAAATTTAAACGTCTCGCAAATAATAATAATAACGATATTATCGTGATCAGAGTAGGTGTGTGTTAGGTACGTTTACGATCAGATCGCTTCTGATTCTATACGATGGTCGTTGATTCCGGATCGGTTTCATCTGAATTATTGCGAAACTGCATCGCTGCGGCGACGACTAGTGAATTTCTCCATACCTAACGTAAGGAAAAAAACCGACGATGACGACTTATAATGAACCCTCTTTGCATAACGTCATACTACACACCTGTCGTTTGATAATATCGCGTCATGAGTGGTGTATTTTTTTTTTTATCTATTTTCTGTTTTTTTTTTTTTGTTTTACGACCGTTTGGTCGTATCTTTTTATATCGTGTGCGTATTGAGTTATCGTAATCTCAGTGTGGAGAGTAAAGGTCTTGTCGTACACGTCGCTGTCAAATAGCGATAATATTGTTGCAATAATCTTCGTCGTAAATCAAGTGGCCAAACGACTGCGCTGGAGTATATTATATATTTTATAGGTACACCCTAACCTACCTTCCTGCCGTAATAATATCATATACTCTCGTGGCCACACGAACGCGGATTTACGCACTTAAATTCGCGGTCTTTAATATTTCGGAATTTATGTCGCGCATAATGTACAACAATAAATATATTACGTTACGCGTGGTTATACGAGATTTACATACGAAACGCCGAAATTACGTTTATCGTCGCGTTTAAATCTGTAAACCAAACTGCAGTGATTCACCGGTGCGTGCTCGGTGTCATTATAATAATATTATTTTAGTGTGTACGATGATAATAATAATGTTACATACTTAGGTACTGGCAGCACTCGCCGCCACCGATTGACCTATTTCGGTGAAAACTGGTAATGCTTACCGGCCGATGACTTACTTTTTTATTAGGTATGTTATTATAGTCATGGTGAGTATATTATGTGGTAGTGCGCGTATAGGTAAAAAACAAATAACAAAAAAAAAAATGTTGACGCTTTGACACATTTAAAAACTTTATGTTAATTTTTATTTGTGTTGAAAAGTGCATCGTGTTCGTTACGCAGCAACGTCTGTATCTAATATAATATTAATAATAATAATATAATATAATTCTTATAATATTAATGTATTTTAATATTATAATATAATATTTATTATGACATTATAAGAGTTCATTATAGTGTCCGTACTTTTATACGCGTTCTCAGCCATTGATCCATAATATGATATGACTCACGCCCTTCCTGTACAATAGGTATGTTTATACATATAATGACAAATACCGAAAATCTTGTACGAAAAAAAAATTATTATAATTCTAACTTAAAAGTCTGAATTTCAGATGACATCGCGGTAAACAAACGGTAGATTGACAGTGCTCGTCGCGTCGAAGGCGGTTGTCGGTTATAATATATTTACGTATTGAGATAATAAACTTACAAAAAAAAAAAGAAAACTGATTTATAGAACTAGCCTATACCAGTCATGCGTTTTTTTAAATAAAATATTTAATTTACTGTTTGTAATTCATATGTACAACAAAAGGCAGTATCGTTATGTTTGTTGTAGCTTATAAAGTCTCAAAAACTATTCTCCCGATATTTACGAAAGTTTCACAGTTAGAAAATTTACAATGTGACAGGTGGATTGCCCATCTCGGTCGAATTAGTTCACAAAGCTATGTACGCCGATGCCAATTTTCCCGTTCACATAAAAATCAAGAAATTATACCGATATCGTATTTTATGTTTGTTTATTTTTTCGAAATCGGCTTATACAGCTGCTAGTACTTAGTATTTACTATATTTTGTTCACGCGTGACTTAGTTGTTCTACAGAGTAAAATTACCATAAATATGTTATTCTTATTGTGCAGCAGGCCACATTCAATACAATCGTTTATATTTTTACTATTAATTGTATATATTGTAAATACAATATTATATATAAACAGTTACGTGTATATAGCTGTAGGTTAGGCTCGATATTCGAACGTACCCGAAATACCAAGTGATTATTATATTGAATAAAATAAATTGTGAATATCATTGAATAAGTTTTTAAAAATGGTTTTTTTTCGCATAATTCTAAGTCACTACAAAATAACATTTTTGGTTTTTTTTATTGTTATCTTTTTGAACTTTGAAAAGTACTCTACATAATATATATATATATAAATCTAATTTCAGACAAATATTGTTTATGAGTACTATATAACTATTTAAAATTTTGATGATCAGAGTAGAACGGCAGGGAGAAATGTTGGTCCTCTACTCCGATCATTCACTTATGAACTATAAGATGTTGTCATTCAAAAAAGTGTTTTTAAAAAAATGAGAACTATAATTTTTTTCAAAAAATACGTACATTGTTTTTTAAATAATGAGTGTTTTGTGACAAATAAATCACCTGAATACCTGAGCACCTCACCAAGTAGAGATTATACATTTTATTTAAGTCGTACAACAACTAATATATTTCGAAACGATTGCGAGTTTTTTTTTCCATATTACCTATTCGATTTTCAACGCAGATCAGTCACATCCACGCGTGATCGATATCCGGAACGCGTCACACTAAGTTATTTCTAATAATGGTAGGACTTATCTACGTGGCGTGTTTAAACAATACAGGTATATTCGTCGATGGGATATCGTGGGCGGCGGAAGGTTTTTGACGAAGACTCGCACACGGTTTTCGAGTATATAATATTATACAGTTGTAGGCGAGACGATTGTGTGGCGTGCGTCAAATCCGTTTTAATGCGTTTTTAATGACGAACTCGAGACCTAAGCCACACTTAAGTACCAACACCGCACGCTTTTCGTCGTCGACGGCGACCGTCGTAAACAACCATGAACTTACCGTACAGTATATTAAAATATTATATAAACGGTAGTAATATTCACTGCTAAGCGATATGATTTCTGCGCCGCCGATACGATATCATATTATAATAATGTACCTATATGATATTAGTTGACTCGGCGAACAAATAAATACGATATATTGGCATGATAGGTGAGAGAGAGGAGCGTGTGATGCTGGTGTGTAATATAGGAATTCGGCGTCGGCGTCGTCGATGTCGCGGGTGCGGCGGGGTACAATAAAAAATGATGATTGCCGCGATCAGGTGCCAAGACTTAAAATTAGTCGGAAACAAACAACACGTGTACGAAATTCTTAGGTTTTTTAAACGGTTTACTCTAAAAATAAACAAAAGAAAAAATTCCTAATTTTTTTTTTTTACCTCTCTCTCCGGTCTCGGGCGGCCACTCACCGCCGACGGACAGTAAATATCAAGTTATGACGTTCGTCTGTCACAGCGCGGACGTCTCGGCGGTGAGCAGAAGCGCGCCACGAGAAAAAAACTGACTGTTATTACTACAAATCGTAAACAAAACGACACGTGGACCAAACATTAAATGGACAATTTCGTGTTTTCGGCCGCAGGTTAAATACGCACTTTATGTAACGCCGGAAAATCTCTGTATACGTACAAAACGCATAATTATGTGTATATATGTATATATTGGAGGACAAATCAAATAAGTCTTTCGCTACACCGGTGGTCCAGAGATCTGGAATGGTCTTATATCTGAATGGTCCGGAAAAACGGAATACAATCGTTATAGTTTTGCATATCTATGGAGAAGTATACAATATAATATATACGTATTGTCATAGTTTTTATTGGTTTTGCTCACGCGGTTATCATCGAAATATGTAAAGAACGAAAATATAATATATTAATATGTAGGTATCCGCCGGTTGTCACAATATTTATTCCCGGAACAATATTACTCGGCTATTTACGTAGATATCATATTATATCCGGAGATAGGTATATATATATATAACAGAATCACTCGTAATATAGACTTGAAAACGTGTTTTATTTTCTAGATATTTGGTATATTCGGAAAATATTTTTAGGGTTTTCACCGGTTACCGCTAGGGAAAATTCGTGATATTATATCGCCACGATTCCCGTTTTATTGGGACGATACCACACGATCATGGAAAACGACGAATATGCATAATACATTTCTCTGTTTCTTAATATTTATTTTTATAAAAAAAAATTAACAAATTATACGAAAAATGTATATAATATATTGTTGGCATTATATGCGTATATGTTTATGTGGTTTTAAAGTGTGTCTGTTAAGATTATTTTTATCTGACACTTATAAAATGTAAAAATATTTTCATGCTCACCTTTAAACTTTGAGACATTTTGTATTGGAATTTTATAGTTGAGTGGAACTCTACGTTTTCTGATATAATTATTATAATATTGACGAATACCAAAACATTTGAACAGCTCAAAATATTTATTTATTTATATGTATACGTTAAACCAGATTCATGTTTAAGCTAAACAGAAAAACTAAGATTTGGCAAATTTAAAAATGTATAAATATTAATATTGGCAACACGATAGGTACCAATATAATAAATCCGTCAACCATATATTATCATGTTGTATACGCTCTATATAGGTACATTATTATTTATCGTGAAGTGGCACCGAGCAACTACTATATTGTCTATATTAATATAATATATTATATATAGTATAATATGTTTAAAATATAATAAATATTGCACTATGTTGCATATTAAATATTATAATTTATAACACATAATCATGTATTCAATGGTGTTGCAATAATGTTAAAATCGGACGTAACTTTATCGATTGGCGTCAAGTTATTATGAATAATGATAATTTTGTTTTATTTTTTTTGGTCTGTTGTTTTCCTCATACATAACACCAATCGACGTTGAAAGATTAAATATTTCTTAGCCAGTGAGCCGTCACTAAAAGCCGAGTGGTGGTAATAATATATTATATTATAAGATAACTTTTAAAACGACAAACTCTCCGGGACGACAAGACATACGCTTTCTTGTGTTGTTCAATACCATTTGTCTTCAGATTAGTGTACTAAATTCGCATACAGAAAAAGACTGTACATATTATTGCGAATCAATCCGAAAGCATTGCATGAAAAAAACATAAAAGGAAATATGATGATTGAGCAAAACTTTCCATTCAGTTACACTGGATTTTCACGGAAAAATAAATAAACAGTAAATCATGTATGGAGTGTTTATTCGGCCCAGAGAGGATTTCACATGAATATAATATAAGTTATAAAAATAATCATATTATCTTGAAATGAGATTTCATAATATGTGTTTAAAATAACAATGTTTCCCAGTGGCCCAGGGTTAGGGTAATTAGAGAGATTGTAATCCTCCCCCTATAGTCATTTTTTATTTTTATTCAGTTCACTGTTACTATACTTAGTGTTATTACCTAATATCTTAAATCTTAATACATACACGACACACTTTAAGTGTTAATACAATAATAACTAGAGCTCGAATTTCTATGTACTAAAGAAACCAAATTATGTGAACATAAATATGAAATGAAAAATGAAAATATTGAATTTTATTAATGAAATTACAAAAAATGAAAAAACAGGTACCTACCTAAACTCTAAAGTACAATTTATATATTTAAACCTTATTTGGATCTTGATTACAATGGGATATTGCATGTACAGGCTCAAATCTCCGAAGTTAAATGCTTAAGATCGTAAAACAGATTTGTTCCGGCTAAATGAACGTCCGAATTCAACAGATGAAATGGGTGCAAAACACAAATCTCATATTTGTAATGTCCAAAGGAGTGAGTTAAGTCCGCAATAATATTGCATTTATTAATTGCAATGGACGTCCCTGATCAATTTCAGGCAGATTAAACCATGGTTTTTATTTGATACACTTAGCTGTACGCCAGTGCGCCGCGTACAATTTTATAGGAAAAATCAAAAAATAATTATATTCATAGCGAGGATATCGAACATCATAATATATAGTATGCCATACTATACATAATATAATAATATAATATATATACGGTGCGAGCGTTTTCGCCCAGAAATTCCCGCCGAACTACCATCGGTTCTGCCATATCTTTGCGTATATACGCATGGCCGGAAATGTGCGTAAACAACGTGTTAATTGATTTTAGAAAGTCGATTACACCGCTCCGCCGGAAGTTGTAAATATATACCTACCCAAGTAACATATGTCATCGCCGGCGTATGTCCGCGCGAGATGCAGACACCTCGTCGTATCAAAATAATATACAGGGTGGTTTTTTTTTTTGTCGAACACAAGTCACTTGCAGTATTTTTTTTCTTAAAAAACAAATGTACATGTACCGCACAATTGTATACATTACGCCATATTGTGTACTTATTTTTTTCGCAAGCCACATTAAACGAGTGGAGCATTTAGGTTATATCTTGTGAATTGGAGGACTATGATGCGATCTTGATAGTCTCTATACGATCGTCTGGTTATAATCTAGAGCAGTCTGGTCTGTTCGTTATAAATCGGTGAAAATAATATAATAACTAGGTATACATACAGTGGCGTATTTATGGGGCAGGTGCACAAGGGGCCCCATTCTCTATATTAACAGATAAAACTACCGATACTATATAGTCACGGTGTACAGTTATCAATCAGGTAGGTTCAGAATTTATGTGGATTTTAAATCTGAAACCATTCGAGAGGATTTTATTCAGTTTCTTAAAGTTTTTGATTTAAGTGGAGATGCACAAGTAAAATTTATAATCGAATTATTAGAACAATTTAATAGGATCAAGTATAAATAGTTTGGGAGGGCTGGTATATTATGATGGGGTTGAAAATATGTCAGGACAATTTTAGGGAACCCTGCAAGCGTATATATCTAAACATCAATCTCTTGCAACATATATTATATCCACTGTTACAGTCACTGTTTTAATTTAGCTTTAGTTGAATCATGTTCCATACAACCTGTGTGAAACGCATTTGGAATTGTTGAAGAATTTACAACTTTTTCTCTCCTAAAAGGTTTGACATTTTTAGGAGAATAGTTATTTAACATTGTCAAATCTTCAGACAGATACTATATTGAAACTATGTACAAGATAATGGGTCGGACTTCACGAAGAATATCTTATTTGATTAGATCAAATACAACTTGCAGTTATTAGAATTCATGATTGAAATCTAAAAGACTATACATATTTGTTGTTTTTTGTGCCCCCCTTCCCCTTAATATTTATATCTAAATACACCCCTGGGCATCTACTTAAAATTTAGGAAAAAAACATAACACTGTAAAAAACTGCAACTGTAGGTATAATCATATTGTATTCACATTTACTGAGGAAACGACAGTGTCGTACACGTCAAAAAATATAAATCACCTTGTACATAATATCAATAGGAATCGCAGCGTGTTTACTGTATAAATACGCGGACGTCACGTTTTTGGCCAATAAAACCGATTGAAAGAGCATTCTAAATTATTGTAATTTTGTTTGGCAGTTCGCGCGATTAACTAAATGTTTACGCAGGTTTTTTTACCCCGTTCAATCCCGTGTCGTGTTTACAAAACAAAGAGCTTTTAATTATTTAAAATTTTAAACACTTCAACCGCCCGAAATACAACGAAATAATAATAATACGGATTAGCCAAATTAACCTATATAGTACGATTATACCAATGGCAATGCGATTATACATATTATGTATTGATGATGTTGTTCTGTTGTTGTGGCACGAGAACGGTAATAGGCTACAGTGGTAGACCACCCCTATCAAAATGGGTGGTGGGTGGCTATGGGGTAACTGATAAATTATTGTCATTGTCATTATTGATAATCATTATGACTTGTTAATTCACAAAAATGACTAAATATCAACATTGACGTTAATATACGTACATATGCAAATATAGGTATTATGGCTTATCTTGGAGCCGATAAAAATGTCGAAGGTTGTATACTTGTTTTATATTCTCTCTGGCGGAATCCGAATATTTATATTATCGTCCGCGGTGTCGTTTACATGGTTGTAAATTTATCGTGCGTAAAGTGGAATGGTTTTATTTTTTATTATTAATATCTCGTCGAGTTTGAACACTGCACGACCGAATGGCGTGGGGTGCAGACGTGCAGTCAGTATAATGTATACTATTATGTGTATATTATATACCTATGCTTATACAACGCGACGACACAACTGCAACCGTATCCGATTCCGCTTACAACAGTATACCTATGATAATAATAATTGTTTAAATTAATGGTATAAAAATTTAAAGCGTATACATGCGGAGTATCACACACTATTATAAACTCGGTAAACGTGGATACCCAAAACGTATAATATTATATTGTTATGGAACGGGTATATACTATATACCTATATTATGACCTGCAGTGACGATGACGATAACTGCCACCACCGCAACATCCGGAAATCAGAAATCTTGTAATCGTATATTTAGTCCTCGCGAGGATCTACTCAGACGTAACACACGCGCACTGCAGTTTTAAATGTCGTCGTATTTCCAACTGTATCGGATGGATTTCCGAATGACACGGTTGTAATTTATTGTTATATTTATTACTCGCGCAACTTCCGGGTTTCGTTAATGCCGAGGTATACAATAATACCTAATTGCAGTCTACGTCCCTTGACATATATAAAATACAATAAAAATGCGTTTTCGCTCTATACATCGCGTGGTCCTTAATTTTACTAGTCGTATAAAATACCTCAGTATTTCAAATAGATGGGCGCTGTGGTTATACGATTTTAACGCATATAAGTACCATGTCACGCCAGGAGTGTTACCTCAAAGTTGAAAAATATTCGACTTGTCGATGATCTGCAAATGGTAACCGATTATAACTATACCCTTAATAGTACCGAGAAAGTGTTTAAAATAATACATGAAAGGTCTAACCTCTAACCCGGTTCTAAATATGTCGGCTAAAACCGTGTGAACAAATAAACCTGCCGTGACGACGACGATGACGATAACCACCACCGTCATACCCCCTCACCATCACAACACCCTCCAGATCGTCCCCCTCCTCTTGTAATTTATTGTTATTTTTATTACTCTCGCAGCTTTTGGGTTTCTTTACTGCGGTATACAATAATATTACAGTCTACGCCACCCAATAAAAGTAAAGAGTATATAAACAAAATCTCGCCTTTCGCGTATAAAATGTAATACGGTAAACCTCCCTCACAACAGAAAATAACAACAGTGCCGTTTCAAATTTTTAATTTTTTTTTGGTCCCCTTTTTTGCTTATAACTAAATATACCTATACTATTATACCTATGCTAACGGAAACTCCTTTATATCGGAAAAATCAGTTTGTCCCGGGCAATTCCATAGTAAAATAATCGAAGAGGTTTCACAGCAGAAATAATCATATTATAATTTATCAAATTTCATATCCGACATATAAATATATTGTATATATTATGGGCTAACGGATCGGATTGATATCCACGTAAAAGTTGTCGTTACTATTGTAACATCATATATTTATATATGAGCATTCGTCAACTTGGCCGAATAATATTTCGTTAATGCGTTTTTTGCATCCGTGTAAACACCTATGTTTTTTTTTTCATTTCCTCCCCGAGACAATATTAAATATATTTGCAATAGTCTAATATGTAGGTACTATATCATGCATATAAACATTAAAATTGTAGTCGTTTGAAACCGTCAATCATTGTATATTTGTTCATAACTAAATCAATATTAACTTTTGAGACGATTATTTTTTGTTTAATATCGTATTATATAGGGAATGCGAAAATGCATATAGGTCGGCTGTGCTTGTATTATTTGATCTATCCAATTACAGTTTTTTATTGACATTGGCGAATGGATCCCTTGACGATATAGAAATGTTAGAAAATCAAATTTCAAATAACCATTCTTGCGTTATCGGAGCGCATTTGCGAGTGTCAATGCGTTTCGATCGTGGACGTAAAAAAATAATCCCAAATTCAAATAATTAATAGTAGATATAGCTCGAACATTTTTTGGTTGCTTACATTTCATGTTAACTCAACTATATATGCGTACGCAATGGGCTCGAATTAAACATCACCGGACCGAAGTCTAAACAAAATAATTAATTGCTTTTTAAAACTTCGCCTGCAGCAGTATATATTTTGTTTATGTACACGAGTAGCATTTTTCACCGTATCTAGTATAATATTATGAATGTACAAATACTACTTTGGTAGGTACTGAAGTCTGCAATATTAGTCGACGTTTTACAAACATCTCGGCGAGTACCTACTATTTTTTATGTTTATACTGTTTACGCAATTAAATGTTATTATAAATTTTGAAAAAAATTCGAGTACAATTTGGAGTTGTTTTTTTTTTTTTGATTGCAACGTGCGTTGGCGTTGAAAAGTTTCAGAAAAAAACTAACGCGTTTGTGAACTACAACACTCGACAACAGCCAATGTCATAGCGAAACAAATAGACGTCGGAAAACAATTTGAATTTCCATATTATTCTAATAAAACCTTAAACCACGACAAAACGGTTTACATTATATAAACAACGAAAAATCCAAACGCTACATAGATTTATTTCGATTTTGTCGTGTAAGTATTTGCACGAGGTCAGATCTCGCACAAAATCGACTTCAAAACGATTATTTCAAAGTGGCATAGTGTCCGCATTAGCACTCTTGAGTGCCTATAAGTACTTAATACATTAGTGGGTATAGTTGATTAGTTAAACAAATAATATTCTGATAAATCTTAACCCGTTCAAAAGTCGTAGAATATATTATATTCTGATTACCGCGTATATTATTACGATAAACGTTGAGCGATATTCTATTTTAATATTTTTGGATCCTCTCGGAGCTTTCCACTATCGTACCGCTTTTCTAGTATAATATACCTCGCTATACAATACCTATATATTTGCATAAACCTACCTGACCCATTCGGCGTCGCTGAGTACATTTCGGCTTTTATTTTCCGACAAATTCGTTACTGAATATTGTAAGTATACGACGTGTATACATATAGTACCGAAGACTACATTACAAATTGAATTATGTTTGTACAGCGCGTACATGTATTGTTATCGTCTGTGGACATTTGCTAGGGACCCATTCAAGGGTCGATTTATCAATGATTCGGTCAAACGATAAAAATAAAATGTTTAGTGTGTTATTTTTTTCATTCCTCTGATTAATGGTTCGTGTGACTTGCGTTTATCGGTAATATCTTTAAAGCTGCAGCTACATGTACTCTATTCACCAAAAGCACTTTAAACGTAAACGTTTTAAACTGCAATGTGGTACCTATATATATATGACGTGTACAACTGTGGATACGCCATCGTTAAACCGTACGTGAATAATAATAATAACTATTAACTATAAACGTATCGAAATATTATATTCTTTAGGCAGTGGTTCTCAACTGCGGTGTACCGTCAACTATTAGTGGCCTTAGACGTGCCGCGAAATTGTTCAAAATATAAATCATTCGTACATATTATCCCTATGTTTGTGGCGCCCTTGGATTTTTATAAAACGATTTAGGATGTCGTAAACAAGAAAAAGTCGAGAACCACTGTCTCAAGGTACTTATATATGGATACTGGCTACATATAATATATTATGTACTACATATTATATTATTATAACATAAAAAATTAGCGTTCGATAGTTAACTGTGCAATAATTTAATACAATAATTTATTGAAACCGTGTAAATGCATTTTATAACATTATGAATTATTCAACATATTGTACTATGCCCCGTAATAGTGTAATACTGTTCGAATCTGTCACGGTTTAAAATAAAATGTATAGCTAAACGCCTAATTATACCGTATTTCATCTTATAACAATATTACCCTGCATGTTATTATATGCGAAAAAACTACAGTGAATATTACTAACGAAGTCTTTTGATGTCATGTCGTTAGTCGCGATGACACTCGTTTAATTTATTTCGTGCACAGTTCAATCTAAATTAGATCACTTGGACAATATAGATATTATATTATTATAATGCATTAAATGTCGGCCGATCGAATAGAAACAGAAATTGTTTTACACGCGGCCAGTTGTGTAGAATTCGAAAAACAGACACCGGCTAAAACACGGACAATCTGAACGAGGACGAAGCCACGAAAACGTCAAGTGCATGACGAAAATACGCGTTTAAGAGCTAATTCGAATAATCCGAAAACGGAATAGTGGGCGGGCAAGCGGACGTGCGGCTGCGGGTGTTTGTGTCAGACGAATCGTGCGGCGATATGATCGATGCGCGCCGCGAGTATTAAACGACAATAATTTATTATTATTCCGGAAGGTTCGAGTAGGTATTGTATTATATATTATTATAATAATATTCAATCAACGGTTTAATATAAGAAATAAAAAAACGAGGTTATAATAATATCGTGTATACTTACGCATATTATCACGATCACAATAATAGCAATAACAATAATAATAATACTAACGTGCGAAGCTACACGGATTTCGAATTCGTCGAGTGATAGATATTATATCTAACAACCAAGTCGAATTACCGCGGCGATATATATCGAGGACTTCTAATGGAATACTCTCGTCGGGACCAACTACCCGCGCACCTTCTGAAAACACTATATGTATGTAACCTCATTCGTGAGCGGATCTGTTTGGGGTGCAGCTGAGCGGTATTTACACTTTTTGCGCCATGGGTCGAAAATATTTGAACGCCCCCCCCACACCAAGAAAAAAATGTATCCGTTTTTTAATTGTTTATTTATGAAAATGTTATTTAACAACATACAATGAACTATAAAAACTACAAAAA
This sequence comes from Metopolophium dirhodum, assembly GCF_019925205.1. NCBI lineage: Eukaryota > Metazoa > Arthropoda > Insecta > Hemiptera > Aphididae > Metopolophium > Metopolophium dirhodum. Next base: position 13,706,458 of record NC_083568.1, read on the forward strand.
TGAATAGTTATCATTAAACGACTAGATTAGTAAATGACGCCATAGGCCGTATTATATCTATGCAATGCAAAAGGTCCAATTAGGTATTCAAACAAATTGTTACCAACAAAAAAATTGTATTTATAATTTATATAATATTACACTGGTGCCTGGCCGCCCGCCTATATGTACCAATAAATAGCCGTCCGGGGCAAATGTCCCCGTTACCCCTCTTAAATTCAGCTCTGGAGAGGAGGAGTTCTGGGGTTTTATCTACCGCAAAAAAAATGTATCCCTGTGAAGTATATGGCCTAGCTGAGTATTAATGGTATGTGGATCTCAAAAATACCTACTACATATTATAATATATATATACAATATATATATATATATATATATATAAATAAGGCTATTTCCTTATTGCCTATCTAAAAATTATATAATTGTATTTGAAATTAGAACACTAAAAATATATGTCATTTGTGGTCTAAATGAAAAAAAAGTGGCTGCAGCACTCCCAGTTTTTTCATTATTGAAATGGCGCCACTGCAGGGAGTGTAGTTGTGTATACTATAAGATTGAAAAACGCATACTGAAGTACGAAACCATCATAGCCATGTTTTTTATTTTCATTTTCGCGTCTGATCTGCAATGTGTGAAATGACAGTAGTAATAATAATAATAATAATAATAATCGTATAGCACCCCCTATAAGATAATCCTAGATCCACCCCTCTGATAACAGCGGTGGCGTGTACACTGCACTGCAACACTGCAGCCGCAACAGAATCGCATCCGTAGCTTATCATATATATTATGAAGTAAATAGGTATAAAGTGTAAGCGGGGCGGGGGGGGGGGGGGGGTAGAGGAGATCTTCTCGATCCGACACGAGATAAATCCACTGTGCGAGCCGGTCGGACGCGACGTGCGCGCTTCGGCGTTTCTCCGTCGTCGTCGTCGTCGTCAGTGATAATAAATGAAATAACCAGGCGGATAATAAAGAGTAATGCGGGCGAGCTGCACTATATGCGGCACACGTTAATCCGTCGATAAATAAAAAGATTATCCGGACACGACGTCGTATATATATTCTATAAGTCTGCAGGGGACGGAGTCATTATTATACTTACTACGAGGGGTGGTTGGTGGCGACTTCTTCTGTTATAGTGGCAAGTCTGTCGATTTATGACTTCACGAGACGCTGCTCATTAGGCTACAATATAAAATCATAACATTTTCCAATATACAATATTTTTCATTATATTAATATGACATATTATGTGTGTGTGAGTGTGTCGTGTGTGTGTACAGTAAACCGACACAATATAGGTAGGTACAGTATAATGATACCGTACGTCATATTGTGTGGTCGTATAACTAATTCCACAACTGTAGTAATAATAATAACAATAATAATGAGTCTTTAGCAGATCGATGTAGCTCGGTGTATATAAAATAGTTTCGATGGATCGTCAATGGGAATACAGTTTTATAATAAGAGTTTATATGATGTGAAGCCATACGCGAACCGGCCGACCACACACTAAGTGCAGTGTATGCGTTCGCTGACAGTCTTTGAAAACGGATTTATATATATATCAGAAATAGGGGGAAAAATGAAAATCACTGAGAAATATTATTATATATAATATAATATATAGATAGGTATGGACTCGCGTGCGTTGTCCGCGACCGTACACAGTCATCAATCAAAATGCCGTCGCGCGCTTTTGTCCGCCTCTGTTCACCGGCTCGTCGTCGTCGTCGTATTTATAGTGTAGCGATATTTATTATATCATTATTACGCTGGGTACGTCATCCTCATCATCATCGACATTTGCGCCGATCGAAGTTTGGCTCCGCGAGAACTTTCTAGGCTTCACTACGAATTCCGATCTAAAATCAAGTTTATCGATCTTTATAGAATAATATGAGTTTTTTCTCAATAAATTTAGTGATTAATCAATAGCATTATGCTAATATAATATATTTTGTTTATGCCTTATTTACAGGTGCGTTATCTTGACACCCATAAATCGTCAACCCCCTCCCCTCCTAATATATATCATTGTTTTGTGCCCGATTTGCACCCATTTGTATCCTCCATAGAAAAATGTGTACCCCTTTCCCTTTTACGCAAAACCAAATCCCCCGTCCGGGTGCTGTAACGACGCCGTACTGGCACACAGCGTCTTTATTGGATACAAAATTAATATATTAAATCATTATTATTAATTTCAGCAGTATTTGTAGAAAATGATAGCCATCGTGTATTTAAATTATAATAATATACTCTAAAAGTTTCATAAATCTACGAATACCTATTATTTTTAAATTACAACAGAATAACTAAAGTTCCAGTGAAGTTATAAGTTAAGTTCCATTCAAGTTAAATTAAAATTAAGTTCCACTGAAGTTCCTGTTAAATCAAAGTTAAGTTCCAGCGAAGTTAAAGTTAAGTTCTATATACTTTTTATTAATCAAGTTAAGTTATAGTCAAATTAAAGTTAAGTTCTTGTTAAATAAAAGTTAAGTTCCACTGACGTTCTTGTTAAAGTTAAGTTTCATACGTTTTTTATTTACCAAGGACTTAACTTTAATAGTAAAAAAGTATATGTAACTTAACTTTAATAAAACGTATATGGAACTTAACTTTAATATCCAGTTTATAAAAGTTAAGTTCCATAAACTTTTTTTATTAAAGTTAAGTTCCAGTCAAATTAAAGTTAAGTTCCGTATAATTTTTATTAAAGATCAGTTCCAGTCAAATTAAAGTTAAGTTCCGTATAATTTTTATTAAAGATCAGTTCCAGTCAAATTAAAGTTAAGTTCTTGTTAATAAACGTATGGAACTTTTTATGGAACTTAACTTTAGCATGAACGTCAGTGGAACTTAACTCTAATATAACTGGAACTTAACTTTAATTTAACTGGATCTTAACTTTAATAAAAATAAGTATATGAAACTAAACTTTAATTTAACTGAAACTTAACTTTAAATTGACAGAAACCTCTGTGGAACTTAACTTTTATAAAACTTATATAGTGCTGTGCACCAATGAAACTACCTTAAAATTTGAAATGTTAGTTTCCAGGAATTCTATTTGCAACAAATGTTTGAAGTAAATTACTCTTTTCCAATTATGCCTACCATGTTTCCAAATTCACTAGGTTATTGCATTACCGATTTTAATCAGTATTTTGTATAGTGTTAACGTTCTTTTTTCATTGATGAAACTCATAAAACATGGTTTCGAAGTACTATGACAAATTATCGTTTTACAAACCTTTCTATATAGTATATACATATAGAATATGAGACTTGCCAAAGTGTTAAGCAAAATAAATTACGAAAATATTTTTAATATTTGTAAAACAAGATAAACGTAGGATAGAGTAGGATAGACTGTAGGACAGAGTATCATGATAAGTAGGTATTTAATATTAAATGAATAGATTATAATATAATATACTAGAAAAATTAACAAACATAAAATACTGCATTGTCTCTGTGTAATTAGGTTTTTGGTATCTTCGGTTAAAGGAAATTCGGCATATAGGGCATGTAGGCATATTATTCGGTATACCTGACTTTATAGACTAATTTGACCGAGATAAGTAATCTGCCTGTAGCTGATTGGATATAGCACTTGGTTTATTTTCGAATGTAATTTAAACTAAACTCTCACATTTTTCTGATATCTCTAAAATTTTGGTCAAAATCATTCGATTAGTTTTTGAGTCTACATAAACTACAAACAGACGGCAAACATATTACTGTACATATTCCAATAACAAATAATAAATTAGTTAAATAATATTATTTTCTTTTATTCAAATTAATAGCAACGCGGCTATCGTATACCATTTTTAAAATTTTTTATTTGACTTTTGTAACCAATAACAACCCCTTAAACAAAAAAAAATTTTGATTCTCGTGAACCAAATCGAATTTCATGTGTGAGACACCCTATACCGACCTATAGGGGCTGAAAGTCGAAGCAATGAACTCTCCATGAATTCCAGGAATGTGAGTGCAAAATTTGGTGCCAATTTGGTTCAGTAGTTTCCGGGTTCATAAGTCTCATTCAAACGCACATTCATTTTTGTATATACTAATACTATATTATATAGATATTATTTCAAATGAAAACGTGGTTTGGTTAAAATTGACTGCATCTCAAGTTGCCCTTGTTTATCAGGTCGTGCTACGCCAATGTGTTGCCTTTGAATATAATAATTATTTGTACGGTACATTTCACGCGTTCGGTTGGCGTCGGCGAATGCATATATTATAAGCATTCCGCACATAACCCCGTACTTACGTCGTAATGTGTTATATTATATTATGATGATTGTACGCCGTACATAATATAATGAACTGCAGCTCACGGTAAAATAAAAAAAAAACGAACCGTTTGGACGTCCGGGTGGGTGATTGAGGGGAAGTGCTATTAAACGATCGTCGCGAATAGATAAAGCGTAAGAAAACCGTACGTATAGAGGACAATAATATATTATCGTATTGTACAAAACGCGCGTATTACCTGCCTATATGATAATATTATATCGTCGGTGGGCGTCGAGCGCAATATGGTCATCGGCTAGGCCCGTACGAGCGGTCCCATATACGTCGGCGTGCGATTCGATTGAATCGGTGGAGGTCGTCGGAGCTGGTAACAAAAATAATAATAATAACAACAATAATAAAAAAAAAATACGGTACCTAACTATATAGTACGTATATTTATATACATACAACGTACACATACAATATTATATAGGTATATGCATAATATGTTATTAATATTTTCAAAGAAGCGCCGGCCAAATTACAGTGGTATTGTGTGTGTGCTCGCGCGCGCCACGTTACTTATTACTATTATTATTCATATATATACGATCGGCCCCTACGACCCGTCGAAAACGCGAGTTCGTGACCGCGCCATTTCGAAACGATGCGAAGTAAAAAAATAAATAAATTCGTGCCGCAGGTGGCACTACATGACCGCACGCGTATCCGCGCACGTATATAGAATAATATGTACCATATACATGCGAGTACCTTTAAATATAAATTATTATATACATGATGTATGCATGTTCTATATTATATCTATTAAATATATAACACAAGACGGTAGCCAACCGCTCGATCACGCACGTAATATATTGAATATATGCGCGACGGCTGTCTGCGCGCGTAATTTTGTCCAATAATTACAAATCGTACATAATTTTATTTTAATACATACTTTAGAAGCGATCTTTTTCATTTTATTTTTTATTGCTACCTAGTAAATGTTTCAAAAATCATACAAGCGCGAGCTTGTCTAACCAAAAATCGACACTATACATATATATTATATGGATATAATATATGTGTACCTATTATTATGTTGAGTGTCTCGACTGTTGACACAAATTTGTGTTCAGTCAACTGATTATATAAGATCATTATTAATTATTATATAGGTGCGCGTGCGCTTGGATCCGCCAGTGTAGACTATTATTATGTATTTGTGGGTGCATGTTGTCCATGTCTTGTATATACGATGAGTTTATATAGGTCCATGGGTACCTACTTTCAATATATTATATTGTTTATAACGATAATCAGTGTTGAGAATTAATGAGTTAAAAATAAAAATAAAGGTATATCAATGTATCATCAACTAATTTAAATAATTCTAGAGGAATCTACTCTTTTTTTAAATTCATTTTTTAAACACCTATGTAACGTGTTAATTTCGAGTTAATACTGTATATAGAATTATTAAAATTAATGTTAAACTGCTACATAAATCAGGGCTATGCAAAAAAATTTAAAATTCAGATATTGGTATCAAAAATAAAATTGGTTCTAAAAACCTGTATTGATAGGTAAGTATTTTTTAATAATTAATTCCACCTAAATATGAATTCATGTATTGAAACTTGAAAGCATAGTGATATTATTTAAAATCAAAATAGTTAAACCAATTTGTAGTTACTGTTAATAACGTACTAAGTAAAAAGAAACACAATAATCGTGAAACGTTATATATATGTAAGCCCAATATCGAATAACAACAAATTTGATGACTCAAAAATTGGCGACAGTCAAACGTCCAAGGTTGTGTAACTATATTATAATATCATACTTACATCCACCCAATATGGCAATATCTATAGTTTTCATCAAAAATTTGTCGGCGATAACCACCTAGGAATCTCATGAATTTTTTCGCCTACAATTAAAATAATATATATTTATATTGCAATATTGCATATTATATTATGTATACGTGAATCGCACTATACCTAACCCTAAGTATATATATTATAGGTTTCACGCGATTCCATCTATCACGCAAACGAGTTTCACCTCGTGTCCTTATCCGTTAGAAAATCTACGAACGAACCAATGAGCATAATATTATTGTGATTAGAACATATTATATACCTAATGGTCGGCGTCCGAAAATAAAAATATGAGTTCAACCCATTTATCGTTACGAGAAATCATCGCGAATCGTTCACGCCTCTAATTATTAATGTCTGGCCGTGGTGAAAAATTAATAGTCGCCCCAGCGTTATTCGATATCATATATAGGTAGGTAGGTAGTAATTGTTGTCGAAAATTACTCGACGGCGAACATCTAATAATATCTTTCGTCGCCTGCCGACTGGTTAATCATAATATTGCGTGCCATCAAAGTGTATACGCGAAGTGTGTGTAAAGTAGAACTCTGCGAGGGGATAGCGCTCAATAGTATACCTCCTATAGAAATCTCTAAGATATCGTCTGTGATCAATGCGATCCGTTTGAGTGCCTTTCAGACTTCCGTATATTATGTTCCTGTGTATAGGTAACATAATATATAGGTACCTATATCAGCTGTATAACTCGATGACTTCACCCGGGAAAAAAATTAACAAATATAGTATACCTAACGGCGTTGTATCGGCGTATCTCGGTTTTAGTGTACCTCAGTTCACGCGGACATCGGTGTACCTCACTTTGGAAACCAATTCGACCGAGATGGGCAAAATCCCACCTGTGGTGGATCGGATTTAGCACTTGGTATGTTTTTGCACGTGGTTCAAACTACTCTCTAAACTTTTATCTCTGAGAACCGTCTCTTAAACTTTCGTCAAAATCGGTCGAGTAAATAGCTTCTGAGTCTATATTACCTATATAATATATAGCAAAAAACCTTAAGGACTGCATTGCATATAATTTTTATTTCTGTAACCAATGGTAACCCAGCTATATATAAACAAAAAATATTAGATGATTTTCATGGGCCAAAACGAAATTCATGTGTATAGGTTGCTATAGGCTTGTTTAGGGTTAGAGAAAAGAAGCTTATAACTCCCGCCGAGTCTCAAGGAATCTATTGGTATAACTTTCATTGAAATATTGGTTCAATTTTTCTGAGATTAACCGTTAGTAAAATAAACTCATTTCACATATTATTATTTAAATACAAATAAAATAGATTATAATACGTTCATATTATTATTTATTAATTATCAATATACGTTTCGAAACAGTTTCATTTAAATCATTTATGGACATAATAATAGGTACTCCAATATAGTGATTGACTTTAACAACAATTGAACAGCGTAATCATTAGGGCTCGGATGTTATTGCATTTGCAACTTTTTTTCTATTATTCGGTTTCGTTGCTAAGTAGGTTATAAATTTGTTTCAAACAAGTATAAAGTAATATCTAAACATTTTAAGTGTAACATTTTGCAATTGTTGACCTTTTTTTAATTTTATTGGTATATTGTTGATTGTCAGCCTTTTCAATACAATTTTTGAACCTGAACAAGTCGTTTATTGTACAATGAAATAATTTTTAATGTAAATACCTTTTTTTAAAAAACAAAACAAATATAGTTTAATTGAAAAGTTTTAAATTTTGATAACATTATTTGTAGGCTCCTAAAAAAATAAGAATACCAGACAAATTACCAGATTTTCAATGATGATAATTTGATTTTGTATTTTTTTACATGTTTAAAACCTATCTAATGAAATTACTTTATAATAGTACTTAATAAAATTCCATAATCCATTTCATAAAATAATTATTAATATTTATTTTAATTTTTTTAGGAAAAAAAATTTTTTATTGCAATTTTGGGTTTTTTCATAGCAACAATGCAATCAATTTTATAACATTTTAAGTTCAATAACATCCAAGCCCTAGTAATCATTATTATATTAACTGTGCAACAAAATATAAAACAGTTTCTGATGGTAAATAAAATGCATATTTTTTTGTAATCCTTATCATGTTAATAATAATATTATTGAGGTATATAATTGTGTCTGTTTATGTATAATTTTATATGAAATTGCGACGTAGCCGCATGTACGTGCGCAGCTTTCGGATGCGATGAGGAGGAAAATGTCCGTGTGCGCCGGACGGGAAAAGGGCGACGGACTCGCGTCTGTACGGTGCACCTATACGCATATTATAATGATATTATGATAAATAAAATATTATTATTATATATAGGTACCTACCGCCTACCTATATACCGCGACGTAGGTATATAATAATTTTCCCGGGACGCATAAATCACGGTCACGTTTAACTCGCCGAATTAATTTTACCACAGGCGCCCTGTCAAAGGCAGTAAAGTTTCAAAGTAAGATTATGAAAAAAATAATAATAATATAAATAAATAAATACAGGCGGGGTGCTTGGGAAACAAAAAAAAAAAAATGAAAAAAATCATGTTAAAAAAAAGGTGCGCGCCGCGAAGGTTACAGCTTAATTAACGCGTCGTAACGGAGTGTTATATGCACTCGAATAACGAGCGGATGATGGCTTTATAATATATTCACCGGTGCCATATTTCATTAGCGATAATGCATATATATTGTATGCAACGCTCGCAGATATGTAGGTAGTCTGCTGCTGTAGCTGCAGCGTGTCGTGTGTGTGATTTATGCGATTCTTGTTGTTATTAATGCGTCATAATATTAATATATAATACGCGGTCACCGAGACATTTTCATAATTTTCAAATAAAACCGTATGAGACGGAGACGAGCGTAGAAATAAAGATCGTAATATATAGTATGCATTGTATATTATTATATTATTATTACCAACACGGTGATATTTTAGATTCTTCAACTGTATACCTATTAACAAAGATGAGAAACCGTTCGTGTTTAGAGACGAAATTTAGATTTTTCAAAATATTATGTTTCTAACAACAACACACACGTCACACAGTATTATTACTTATTATAGTCATACCGCGCAGTATAATGATATTTTATAGTTTTGCCGTAATGGTACGACGGAAGTCTTAGGTAGATATACCTATATATCTGCAGGGGAATCATGTTCCTGACTCGTTGGTCGAAATGTGTCGACGATCGCTCGTATAGAAAACCCACGAAATTCGTATACGTTTCCTCATAGAAAAACCCACGAAATTCGTATAGAAGTTTCCTCATATAGAAAACAATCGAATATAATTATAATATCAAAATAGCTACGAGAGGAGCCCGCGGACAATAACAGCCCACCACTCCTTTTTTTGGTTTTAGCTCGATGTAATAACATTTTAGCTAATTTATACTTGACTATTTTGTCGTCTCCATTTTGACGTTTGCTATATTTTTGTTTCGCGCTTTTGACGTGCTACGTAATCGCTCGGTACAGCCACTATATTGAGACTGTTTTTCAAATTTCGGAATTCGGGTGAGCTATAGTCAACTGACGCTGGCGCCGGCAAATGGAAACTTGATTTTGGGTGGTTATATACTTAAGTTACAAATTCCAAATTTGTGGTTACGTATTACAAATTGGTCACTAATTTCTGAAAACATTTTTTTTTACCAAAATGTTTACTTTGTGGTGCCAGAACCGCCTCACTGAAATATTATTATAGATCGATTCGAAAGGTTCGTTCTGCTTATGATGCAGTTGGAAAACAAATTGTGAGGGACCTATAGTCCAGGGAGAATTTCTGTATTTTATTTGCTGCGTTAAATCCGCCACCGCGGGTACATCGCATACTAATTGTCCAACTATCGTTTTCTGGGCGACCATCATAACAACATCTCTGCAACATTATAAGCCGATCCGGAGGAGGTTAAACGGCGGTCGGCGTGGGTCGGCGCTAAATACGCGGTATACTTACCCAGCTGCTATATTCAGCGTCGGTCATCGCTCTTAGAAATAATGCGAATTATGTTGTTATAATAATAATATTGTGTAGAGGTACCTACACCTACCTATTATATTATTACTATTATCATCATCTTCGTCATATGTTCCGCGAACGGCGTAGGTGTGTTTAAATTGTGCGCAAAGACTTCGCGGCGCAACGCACTTTTTCCCGGACCTCGGTCACCGTATAATATCATATCGTGGCGCTATAATATCATGCGTGCGTACACTCACGGCTTGGCTGTATAGAAAAGTTAAGTACCAACGGTCGAGTGGCACATCAAACGAGTTCTTCAGAATTCATCCGTAAATCCGTCGAGAATTTTTTTTCAACCGCGAGTGCGTGTAGTCGAGCAGTCGGTGGACCGTCGGACGTGGAGAAGGGTGACCGTGCAGGTTTTCATTTATTTACTAACTTAATTTTCTTTCATACGAAAATAACGTGGAATAATAAAATAATATAATAATAATACTATTATATTTGCGTTCGGTTTCCGCAGGGCGCTTGGGCTCAGTCCTGTACGCAATTAAACGCGATTAACGATCCGTTAAGATTATAAATTAGTTTCGAGCGCTTCGTTTCGGATATTTTTCTTGCGCATGTATACCCAAATGTTTATTATTTCTTCTTCGGCCTGTCCAGTGGGCAGTGGCGTAATTACGTGGTGAGGGGAATTGACTTTTTTTAAAAGACTAGCCACACCACATTTGTGTACTTATTTAACACTATTATAAGATATAAATATACATTGTAGTATTTCATTATAGAAATAATAACCTCCCCCTTCATGATAGCTGTGAATAACTATAAGATAATATTACTTCGTAATAAACAATCATTCCAAGCGCGTACCGTAAGCCGTCCTTCGTCCTCGCGTTTCCTTCCGGCCGATGTGACGCGAAAATCGTTTGAAATATTTTGACACGCGCTCATATGCGAGGTAAGTATTGCCGTATCGATGTTGTAAAGAATTTGAATACATTGGAATTAAATTGTTGAATACGTATTTTAAATACTTTAACCTATTGACAAGCAATTGAGTACCTACCGATGTTATAAATACCATTTCACTTTATCGAATGATTTCTTCTCTATACTTTTTTCCAACTTTCAATACAAAATATTAAGTACATATATGGAATTGTTGTAAAAATAAACGATCACCAGTAAAATATTAACTTTTTACATAGGTAACATACAAGAGTTAAGATATATGACTGATACAAATATTTTGAACAACCGATTTTTTTTTAAACGTGCATGGGTAATAAGATACATTGATACAGTATTGACTATTGATGTGTAATAATTTAAATGTATCTTAAATGATAAAACTTTCATTAATAACAATATTGTTGAACTTGATAAATACTTGTATTATAAATTTTACTGTTTGGATAATTAAAAATAATTATGTAACAAAATAAACGTGTTCCCATTTACAAGTAGTAATACAGTTAATAATTATTTTTACCACTATTTTGTAGATAATACAAACTTAGTTGTCAAACCCACCAACAAAGCTTTACTGATATTTAAAATTATGAAATGTATGATAAAAAAAGCAGTAAAATCTTTACTTTAAATAGTTTTTATACAATACTGATAAAAATAAAAATTATATAATAAATGCGTCTCTTCTCCTCACGCCATTCATGTGGTTGTTTCTTATTATATTATCAAATTTACTTATTGTATGTATATAAATATTACAGATTGTAAATATTCTATTTTATCTAATAAAAAAAAAAAAAAAAATGCGTCTCGAATTTTCCGAGATTTTGCTGCGCACAAGACCGACGACAATAAAACAATTTATATTTTAAAATACCAACCATGATGATGATAATAATAATAATAATAATATATTCATTCGGACGGCTATTGAAAATTTTGATTTCGTCACGCTAGGCGCACGCGACTAATCCGATAGCATCCGTTCGCCGACACACCTACGGTCGACGACAATATAATTATAAGGACGTCGCAAAGTATATAATATTATAACCATGGTATATTAATGTATAATAAATAATTATAATCATTACATAACATGCAAGTGCGATCGCGTTTATACGAATTTACGTAAAAACTAAAGACTTATACGTGGTCGGATCGTGGGCGTATCGTGCGTATATATTATAATATAATATATTATTACACTTTGTGTATATTAGATCGCTGTTATTCCCCCTAGCGGATGATATAAAGGTCATACATTTTCAGCGGAATCCCACAGGTTAACCGCCGTTGATATTCTACTCCGAAACCTCGTTAAAAATATGTATAGATAATATATATATTCACACCTATTCGTTTAAACACTACAAAGTGATATATTTTATTTTCAATTCCGTATACACTTATAATTTTATGAAAAATAAAAAAATTGTTCGATGGAATATTAAATTTGTACGCATTTTTGTGTTCCCATGATTACGAGAACTGTAGATAATTTCATTATTTTTAACTTATTAGAAAATATAGCTTTCCTAATGCAAACGTTGAGTTAAGAAGTACCGGAAAATCCAATTTAGGAACTTACATTTTGCAATTTTTTGCGTTGTTTGACATTCCTTATTTTTTAGGTAGGGTATTGATTTATAATTTTCGACAATTTTGTTTTTAGTCATTGATCCGCATTAATCCTACAATACACATAATAATATATGATAATGGAAAAAAATATTGAGAACCTCTGATCTATAATATAGTATTATTATTATTCGTATACGAATATCGGAATATATTATGATATATTATTATTGACTAGTATTTTCGATTGAAAAAATCGCATTTGGAAAGGCTACGACAGCGCATGAGAGCGATTGTTAGGTATAGATATAGGCAATGTTAGATGCGATTTATAAACGTTTTTGGAATATTAAATGCTGAAAAAGATACATATTATTATGACTTATTTGATTGGTTGCTGGCTGTCATTACTTATTCCATGACTAGACTCGTACAGGAAATAAAACAACCATCTTCAAATAATTATTATAATAAATAACCTTCCACGATCGCCAGAAATTGATTTCTATTTATTACATATTTATTTTTTACTGGGCTTGTTTGAAAAAATACGTAATTTGCGATTATTATGAAATTCATAAATATTTTCAACACATTAAATTAACTCCTTTGTCTCTGGTGTACATAAATGAGAAAAAGTAGTTTTCATATTTTTTTAAGTTTGCAACGCTACAATAAATTCCTGTTTACCATAACGTTTTGTACGCCTTTCGTTAGTATTTTATAATTCTAAAACAACAAAACCAACTTTGATTCTATACTTACTATTAGCAATTTTACACCATTTCTGAAATCAACATAAAACAACACTTGATAAATATGTATGAAATAGCAACATGATACACTTTCATTTTGTCGATATCTTAAAGTACGCATTTATGTAAAGAAAAACCATTTTATACGTGATTCACGATACAATAGTTGGTTTAAACAATATGTAAAAAAAAAAAAAAAATGTCGCAAATATTATGAAAGCAACGTAGGTTCTTTCTATCGTTCATGAGGATAGATAGATAAGAAAAGACGTCTTTCCTCGAGTTACTTTTGTATTTTTTAAGTAAAAAAAAAATGACTGCGAGAAGCATAATGATTTAGCCAATTTTGACGATATCTAGAAGCCATGTAAGAAAGAAAAAAAATTACCACTGAACACTCCAGGGACGAGTTTGTTTCAATAATCGTGTTGTTTTCTTATGACCCTCCGAAAGAAAATATAATAACATTTTATGGCGTGCACTAAAAATAATAATAATAATAATAGAACAAAAATAAACTTTTTACATTTTAAAATATTGATTCATTATACTATTATTATAGTTATAGTATAGATAGGTAGATACCATACACGACATAATATAATACTAATCAATCACATTTATTTCTCACGTTTTTCATTTTAATCTCCCTGACCGTTACGTTTTAATGGTAAAATAATATTATATTGCGACGTAGGTACCTATAACAGTCTTAAATCTATTCTGCTCCATTGGGTTTCTGCATGTTACAACATATTATATTCATTTTGTCTACTATATAGTTTATCCGTATAATCGCGTAATACTGCTACGACGTCTGGGGCGAGCTCAGAATGGAGACAGAATAGATTTTTTTTCAAAAAAAAAAAAAAAAACAGTAGACAAGAGGATTGACCTCTAATTTTAACAAAGTACCTATATATAAAATAAAGTATTAAATTGTTAAAAACAATCTATTTTAACAATTTTTTTTTTTCATATTGACCGGCAGTATATACCTACTATATTATAAAAGACACGAAACATGAACGCTTTGTATACACATTATCCAGTGTAAAAATAACTGAAAAAACATATTTTTATACTATTGGTTTATTTTGTTAACAGTTTATTTGATTTAAAAATAATTATAATCCACTTTTCGATGTGCCCCCTCGTAGACACACATCACGCATGTTTGTATTAGTATACATTCAAAACGTAAATTAATTATAACATTTAAATGGAAATCGGTTAGAAATAATTTGTGTTGTTGTTGAGATTTGGCAGATCGGTCGGGAATGAATAATTTCCGTGATTAAAAAAAAAAAAAAAAAGTAAAAACAGCAGGAGTTATCGGGTTGTTTTTTCCGGATCTAGACTTTTAATATTTCGTTTCTGAAAACAAATTAAAAACGAATTCATTGTGTGTTCGACAAATTGCACAATATTTTTGTATGCAGTATACAAGAATAATATACGTATTTAAATGTATTACTGCATGGTACTTGGTGCTATTTCATTTGATAACAAAAGCCCGAAACAATCGAAAAAGTAGTTAACTCGGAACGACGGTATCGCTGCAGCATAACAGTCAAAATTCCGATGATAAAAAAAAATGTGATGTCGTTACAGTTGACGGGCGAGTGGAATAGCATAAAATCTTGGACATTACAGCCAGGCACATAGTTAAGGGGAGCCCAGCCCAGCCAAATTTAATCTGATCTTGGTCCGGCCCACACACATTATTTAACCCCACCTCTTGGACCATGTTTTGAAGAAAAAAACTATTTAACGAATAAAAATTACAAGTACAATATCGTTATAAAAAATATACTATCAAAATATAAAATGCGTTTATATAGGACCAGAAAATATTGGAATATGTTTTAGCCACGTACATTATTATAGCAGTAATTTTTTAGCAGATACCTAGGTAACCTGTGTACATTTGCGACACTCGTTGGTTTCCGGTACAGTGAATCGTACATAATAATATATATTATATTATAATACATAATATATTACATTCATTTATTTGTTCGCGGAGTGTTAAACATGGCACACGCGGTATTGTTTCGTTTTTTCGACGATCACGGGCTTATGCCGTAACAACGTCGTTATAAATGATTATGATTTCGTTTGAAACGTATATTTTTATGGCGATTATATAAGGCCATATTATTAGAATGTTAATATGATAGCGTACAAAATATGCACATGCACTCGTGAATACGATTTAGATCCTTTACGGACGGAAATAATATTATTATATTACACCTGTACCTATCACCACAATATACACACTGCAGTACCTCCCTCCCCCACCTATATAATATAATATACAGGATTCTTATTTTCAAATGACAACTCGTCCTCATTTTCCTGTAAATTATCAAACAGACAAATGTTTTAAAAGTGTTGATGTATCTAAAACGAAATTCGAATAAGTAGTGGATCTATTTAATCATACAAATGGGGGCTATATGATGGTTTTAATTTAAATTTAATATTATAGTTATTAATAATTACTGATAATTAATAAAACCATTATATTATATTCTATAAATATTTTATAATTTTTAAAAATTGTCTGAGGAGGACTACCTACTTGCATTAAATATTAATACATTTTTGTAAATACATTATTAGGGATTATTATACATTTTAATAGATCAGTACATTTTACTCTTTCAAGTTTTGATTTATACACATCGATATTTTCAAAAAATCCTCAGCTTAACGATTTATAGAAAAAAAGGTTGGTTCTCGTTTGAAAAAAACTAATGTGTATCGCTACCCGCGGGGCATAGGACACTCTTTAAATATAGTCTGAAAAAATCGAAATATATAGTAGAAAATATGGTCCCTAAGTAAGTCTACATAAGAATTCCAAAAATCAGAATTTGATGAAATTCATTATTAAAAGAAAAATTGCAAATCACCCGGTATGTGTGTCTACAATATTATATTATATAGGTACGCCGCGGCGGCCGCTTATCGTTAATAATTCCATTTGACACATTATCGCGCAAGTACAACCCGTCCAAAGTATCGTGTAAATCGAAAAATATATTACACCTTAACACGCGATGTTGCGGTACTCGGAGTAGCCATATAAACATATTTGATGTAGCACATAATATTATATAGGTAGTTATAATATCGTATGATATAATATACGCTCCGTTTGATCAAAACTTCGTATCATTCCGTTCAAACGGTTAATTTAATATCTCGCTGTACGGTAATAATATATATAACATTGTAATAATTGTTCGGATGAATTATTATTCCGTGTAATCGGTTGTGTACATAATAATATTATATTATTCACTATACGCATATCGCATACGATTTTTCCTTCGTTTGCACAATTTCAAATGTATATATAAAATCACTCTCGCGACATGTAATAATAGTAATAATCATATTTATAGTTGGTGTAACGATTTATTGCGATTACGTATATACGATAATAATAATATAATACATTTATTATACATACCTACCAGCTATTTTATGCGATTTGAGGACAATAATCATAATTATTATATTCGTACCAATCGAGGGCTGGCAGTGGGGAAAAGAAAAAGAAAAAGGCGAAATACATATTATAATCTTGGCTCAGTTTTAAGCTTTCCCGTCATCGTCATCGGCACCTATATACGCGGCGAGTGTCTCCTACTGCTGCTGTCGATGACATTTTCTTTTTGTAGCATTTTCCTCGAATAAATTAAGCATCATCGCTTCGCGGTCTTCGGTGGTCGTGCGTAATACTTATAGGTAGGTATAGGTGATTTACTACACTTCAGCGAGCATACTATGCGACTATTATTATAATTTAATGTTTTGTGAAAACAATTAACGGGGCGAAATAATATGCGACGAAAACTTCCGGACAAGAAAACTGAAAGCCGACGAGGCGGTCCACGAAATCGCAGTTATCGTACAACGTTTTGTCTTTTATAGACTTTATAATAACTTTTTTCTTCACTTTATTTTGTATTCAAAACCGTTTTTTTATTTCGCAAGGCCAAATCGTGGAGTAGGTAGGTAGAGCATAAACTTAAAACTACAACGCATTATTAAAAGCGATCGTTGTTTTAAAATACGTGTTTTCCGTCGCGCCGAATAATAAACGACAACGGAATGTATACAATAACAATTAAATACATATTATAATGTACTTGCTCGTATAATTTCATGAAACGCAGTTGAAATTCCACTTCTAGGGTGGCGGTCAAGCATACCATTTTTTGCTCACAATGCACACTGCATCAGAGGTCGTTAATTTTATTTGTTTTTTATTAAAAAGCCGGTCTCTGTACTTATATAGAACTGTTCAGACGCGGATCTAGAAATCTGAAATAGGGGCTAATTTTTAATTTTTTAATAAAAAAATACAAAGAAAATTGTATATATATATTATTATTTTAACATACCTATATAATATTACATCAATAAATACATAATAAACAACATGTCTAAAAGGAGGCTGGGCTCCTTCGCACCCTCCTTAGTAATGGTTTTCCTTGGTGGTGAGAACATAGTATACGGTAATCAATGAAAATCAGTTTTAAAAATTGAAATCCAACAAACCAAATTCTTTCAGTTTTGTCTGGCTTTTTGGTCTAAAAACCACTTTTTTCATCAACTGCAGCCCCTTGAAACCACCTTACGAAATATTTTATGATATGGAATTTAAATATATTTTAAAATATTAAAATAAACTAAATCTATGTTTAGATTGGTCAAATCTACATTAGTTTTGACTTTTGACAAAACCGACTGGAGCCCCCTTAAGAATTAATATTTGTGTACAAAATACCGAAAATGGAAATAATTAAATTATTATAAAAGAACCAATTTACTTTTGACAACGCAATTTCCATTTCAATATGTCAAAACGCGTGCGTGTATTTATATTATGTTTTTTGACGCGTGCTTACTTACTAAAATGGTTACAATTTTATCAAGGTATTACATTATAATTTGACATCTATAAAGGTACCACTGTTTGTAATATCTTAGCCATTTTAAATTTTACACGTAGAGGGTAATATCGCAAGGACTTGACTTCAAATATTACGTACACAATTCTGCATGTGGTTTATTGTTCATCGGGTGTCCACTGCCGAGATAATCAATCGTGCTTAAGACAGCTTAAATTCATTATTGTATAATATATTATAATAAAATTAAGTAAAAAGTGTGTCAGTGTCTGCATATTTCATACCCAATAGTGAACACCATACCGTCACAGAATTTTCACTATTAAACGATAGGAAAAACATGTTCGAAAAAATATACCAAGTACGTCATTGTTATGAACTATATATACCTATATATATATATATGTATGTGTATAGAAACTGTCTGATATTCTGATTGAAAACTCCATGTCCAACTTTGATACATAAAATATAATATTATAGTTTGTATCAATTCCGTCAATTTGCAGTGAGATTGAAATTAACTAGAAACTTTTTACGTTTATCGGTACACTTGATTGCATTTTTCCACACAAACGCAATATTGTTCGACGATGTGGGTCAACCAGTACCCGGAACTATGCAAAGACAAAATTGGTACGGTGCTAGGACCGGAAGCGAAAACCGTATATAGGGTTAAACACGGGGAACGACTATGAGCCCATCACACTTGGAAACCCGAGTAACGTCGTTCGCGGGAATGGACTCGAGGTGGATGTTGGTTGCTCGAATTCTGGGCAAATATGAGCCTAAAAAACGGGAAGCGCCTTGGTTAATGTCACGGGCGATGGACGCCTGGAGAACTGACCTAAATTATCAGAAATCCGAAATCCAACCTCAACATTTGGCAACGTCAACTACCTCAAATATTATATCCGTACGCAAGATTGATTATAGTATTACCGGCGCGGTTGATATAGTTTTCAGACGTAGATACATTTTGAATTTTGTCGTAAGCGTTATTGTTTTTTTTTGTTAGAATACAAACGAATCGTCGGACTTGACCGGCACGCGGTCACCGTAAAAACAAGCAAATCATGTGTAGGGTACCTATATAGCTCATCTATATACGTATACGCGTCTCTGAGGCTGGATCGGATCCAGAAACTCGACGAGGCTCGTTGACGGGCATGCCATTGTTCGGGCGGGTGCGGCGGTACACGCGGACAAAAGGCGCACATCAAACGGACCGTTTGGCGGCGGCGCCTCGCGGACGCGTGTATTGTTGGAGTGACGAAAAACGATTGTCTGTGCGCGTTCGTAGGTACGCCCAAATAATATTTACGTATACAGTGCGATTCAATTACCGAACACCGCTCATTATTTCAAAAGCCATTAACGTTTTTGAAACTATTTTTTTTTTTATCGTGATTTTTGTAAGACTTTACAATAGACAACTAAACAATTATATGTTTATTTTCGTTATTTTCTACCGTTACCTACCGTTTTTTTTTATAGTTTTTAATTTTTCGAATGACAACACACATTTTCAATTTCATATTCCTAAGCAGAATATTATTCAATTGATGAGTATATATATTATAAGTAGGTATTTAGACGAGTATTTTGACGAGCGGATAGTAGTGGACAACATTATGCCCTGTGCCACTCCACTCTGCTCATCTAAATTAAAATAAGAATAACTCATAAACCACTAGTCCAAAATGTAATTTGTATACGTCGAAGTATATCAAAAAATATTCTGCTTTGAAATAAGGAATTACAAAAGTATATCGTCGTTAAAGAAAACTTAAAAACTGCAACAATAAAAATATTATTATTATTTTTAATGTTGTTTTGTAAAGACTTTAACTCATGGAAATATAAATCGTTTCTGAAACATTATTAGTTTTAGTTATTTAGTTGTTCGATGAAAGGATCACTCGCTATACATTGCAGGAGGAACACTACGGTCTGTATTCAACGGTTTCAGGGCACTTCCCCCCACCCCAAGAAACGTAAATATTATTATAGTTATTCATTCTCTATACCTAAGCCGGACAGCCGCTTTTCCAAAATCCTCTGACATTATTGTATTTCTCTCTCTCGATCTCAATCTCGTATAAATACTGCAGAGGCCGCGGCGGCCGACACTATATACGCCACATATCATGCAGATGATAATTTTGTTTTGTTATACGCGCGTTGACGTTTCTTTAAAGTTTATAACATTTCATTGTATTTTTAATTTTTTGTGTGACGAACATATATCTACCTGAATATATGTATAGGCATTAGGCACCTTGTCCTACAGCTGCATGTCATACACGTACACTCGATATCGTTGTCTGCACGAACATCTTACTCGACTGCGAGTTCTTCAAAAGCTGCAGTGGCCGGTGTTATATAATATATATTTAGTTGAGTATGTGATCCATTTAACCATATACACAATAAGTGCTACATCACTCACTACCCGCCAATCATGCAAACTCACAACCTGAAAAAAATTTGACGAAATATGTCCAGTTTCACATTAATATAATATGTATAGCTTGTACACGGCAGGCGAAAAAAAGTCTAAACACAAAGTCTAATATCATAATATTATATTTCCTCGTCGGTATTATTTTATTTGCATCACGGTTTCAATTTTCATTTCTATATGATATACCCACTGGTTACAGTCTTTAGATTTAAATGTATTGCAACGATCGATGACTTTATATACCTACTTATTTTTTTACGGCTAGACACCTGTTTTTGATATTTTGTTTGTTATGGTGTAATAATTAAATACAAAAGATTGTTGAAAGTGTTGACACTGATATATAAATGTTTAATAATATAATCTATAAATATACAAATTTAAATGCATTTTTGGTGTTCTTTAGTAACACCTACCTACCTACATAATATGTTATTGTGAATAGTTAATTTTTTATACAAATTTAGAACTTATGTATAAGTTTATAATTTAAATATTTAAAATCATACAAAAAATAAAATAGTATCGACATAGTAAAAAAAAATATATTGATGGAAAAATTGAGAACATTTTTAGAATGGTTCGTGTATATATGTTATATATTGTCATTCTGAAAGCCCAAAATTACGTTCAACGGGATGGACTATTATTTTTTATGTGCAACTCTGTTAAGTCGTGTCTATTTAAATTGTTGCGTTTCTCATTTAAATCTGTAGACAAATTATGAGAAGTGCAGGCAAAACCTAATAATACGACAAAAAATTTAAATAATATTAAAATGTATAATAACGCATCCTACGCGTACCTTAACGAAAAGTTCTCTCTGCGTTCGTTAACGACCTCAATATAGCTTACGCTTCAGAGATAATAAAAACAAACATAAAAATCCATTTTTGGTCAATCCTTGTAAAAGTAAAACTAACCGTCGCATTAATTATGGTATTTATTGTATATTTGTTTTCAATAAGAAAACGTGATTTTCTGTTTTTTTTTCTTGTGAAAGATATTGATGAGCATTATTTATAATAGCAGAATGTAAAATAGGTAGGTTCATTACATAAAACATGTAAATTTATTCAAATGAGGAAATTTGAGTTTTAAGTTTTCATTTAACAATACAACTACATTAATATTACATTTTATCGTTTGAATTAACAGAATTAAAATTATTTCGTTATAACATAATTTATTATAATTTATAAGTTAATAACCTTATTTTTTCACTACTATTAAAATAAACAAAATATATAAAATATCTCGGTTAAACTGATATTTGAAAAATATGATATTAAAAATTATAACTTACTATTAAAATGGATTAATCACAAGGTCACTGAATTTGGAAAAAAAAATTTACATAATAAATTCATGAAAATTTTATTTTAAAACACCTAATATTACAAAGTTCATATAGTAGTAAAAACGATTTACTCGAGAAATACGCCAGTGTATTATAAGATATTTAAATATTTTGATTAAGTTTCATTTTTTATTTTTTTTATAAGCTTCAATAATTCTTATGGTTATTTGAGTTTCTAACGAAATATGTATTATTAAATTATTTTATTATTTAAGCCAAATTAAAATTTAATAGGTATAATGCAATTTTTATTATATTTACATAATATGATCTAAAGATGTATTTAAATAAGATTTTTTGGAATAATTCTGCCACCTTGAGGAATTGAAGAAGGGTCGTTGTCACTTCGGCGGGTCGGGTGATAATATTTCGCACGGATTCTAAGGGCACATCAATGTGTGTCCGCAAGTCCTTCGTCTGGAGGCATTCGACTATCAAGTGTTTGACTGTAGTGGACGTGTTGCGTGTGATGCATTCGCGTTTTTCTTTATTATTCATTATAGGTGCTTGTGCTTGTGGGTGTATAATGTGTGGCCAATTCTAAGTCTGTTGATTATAGTTCGAACTTTGCGAGGTAGTGCATCGTCATGTTATTATTCTGTATTTCTTTTTTTTAAGTCTCATTTTTGTATTACCTACAATCTACATATTATTTTGATTTGAGACAGTTAAACATCTATTCAACAACATTCTTTAAATATTCTACTTTTTGTATTACATGCTGTTAAAAAATTAAGGTCTAAGGTTCAAATATACTTTATATATTATATGTTTCTTATACCTTAT
Organism: Metopolophium dirhodum; assembly: GCF_019925205.1. NCBI lineage: Eukaryota > Metazoa > Arthropoda > Insecta > Hemiptera > Aphididae > Metopolophium > Metopolophium dirhodum. Next base: position 13,729,470 of record NC_083568.1, read on the forward strand.
ATTCCTATACACAGTTTTAAATCCGGAAAGAAATAAGGAAGTAATTATCAGTTTTACGATGATGTTACCTATATATTTTTTACATTGTTTAGGGTCGTAAATATTTTTAATTTATCTTTTATATGGATTAATCAATTAAAAACTGAATTTAGAATGTACCTACATTTTGTTTGTCAATATTAAAAAAAATGTCATTATTTTATAAATTGAAAAACATATAACTAGATTTACGGTAAAATAACCATAGACATATACATTTCACACTGGCGTACTACTCATAACGTTTAACACTGTTTGTTATTGTCAACGACTTACTATCGATCATACATTATGATTTTCCGAGAACTCTTCACTCTATACACACAGGCATGTAGGTTGAATTGTTGAAAGTTATGAAAGAGACTTAAAACTTACCTAACATAAAACTTAAAAGTTACAATATCAAATAGGTCATTTTTATTCCCTCAAAACTAAATCTTTAAATTAATTAACGTTAACTCTATTATAAGATATTATAATATTGTAACATGTTGAAACAGTAAAATGTTTTATTAATTAGTTATTCTAATTAATTTTGATATTATTGTAGCAGGAATAAAAGCGTTGTCTAGGAAAATTGATTCTCAAGATTTTAGTTTTCTCAATTCAAATAATATATCATTAAAGGAAAATTATTCATTTTTATCTATCACAATATTTCCGAACAGCTCACCAGAATGTATTGTGTCGATAAGGATGTGTAGGTTTGTCACAAGCGATTTACTGCCTTTAAACTGTTTACTTTGCTGAATGTCTTTTTTTTTTTAATACGTATGTATGTGCTGTTGGGGTTAAGTTAGATAACTTTGTTTGTACTGTTCACAATAAATCATTTTATTTTCTGAGTTTTGATACTGCGTACTGTATAAGGTCGATATTAAAATGTATTACAATCATCTGATTAAAATATATTATTAGAACGATCTCGTGGGTATCTACACTTTAAATAATTTTAAACAGTATTGGTTAGATATTTCAATATTAATTTACATATCATTAAACTGCTATAGAAAGTTAAAATACCCATTTCTCAATAACTTTCAATAGATGTTAAAAAATCATCACCTCAAGATAAATAATATTTTTTAGTTTAACGGTCGTCAGTATTTTTCAAAATAATTTAGCATCATTGTCAAATAATAGCATAATGCTATGATAATATGTACTTATTACAGGAACAGTTTACGTGTTTGATCAAAAATAATATGTTACGTACATGTAATAAACAAACGAGGACTTGAATTATAAAACCGTGTGATACACCCACACACATAAAATAAAATAATTAAAAATACAATTTGATAATTTGTAATACTCGAGAGTAAAATGTTAGATAAACAAGTTTTTATCCGCATAGATATTTAAAATTTAAATCGCTTAATATGTTTCACAGTATATATGATTTTAGCATTTAAAAAACGTAATGAAAAGCACGTTTAAACTTAATACGTTTCATACGTCGTATAAAAAACCGAGTACAATATAATATATAATATTATTTATTATCTAAAACCTGATATCATATTTCACCTCTTGTTGCTGTGGAATTTCTTTTAAATAAATACGACGTGTTTTTACAGAAAATATATTACATATTATTACGTTAAATAATTGTTTGTTTCGTCTGTATATGTGCATGTGTTGTTTTAAAATTAAATTTTAGTGAATATTATACACTTCTTCGCGTTAAAGAAACATGTAATCGGGATTTAATACACCATGACATATAAATCATATTATATTATCATTATATTGGTATTATCTATATCAATAAGTTTATATGACAATGTGAGGGAAACTTTAAAAAATAGAAACAATAATAAAAAGTATTACAACACCGACATTTAAAAACGCGAGAAAAGCTTGCGAAGGTCATCCGTGAACCATTTATATATTAAATAGCCGAATAATATTTTAGAAGCACCTTCATAATATTGTATAGGTGGATATAGGCTTATCGAAGAACGATATTTTGTAAGATACAATTTATTGAATACATATAATATTACATGGGTAGTGATAAATGACTGATGAAATAGCCAAGTTAATATTATGCAAAAGTATGTACTTAAATTGATGAAAAAAAATAAATTTGAGCTTAAGCAAGCTATAAGTTTAGTTAAGACAAACAAATTATGTAACTCAAGAAGTTTAAAATTAACATGGAGAAAAATATTACCTTGTTAATAAAGTTAGTTCTTTTATTTTTATTTTCACCTGGATCACAAGTGATTGAGACACTTTCAATTTTTTGAAATAATAACTAAATATTTGAAAAACATGTAGGTATCTTATACTTTTTCTTCATGTTGCACTAACTATAGAGATTTCCTTTGTTAATTATACGTTTGCGTCAACTACATTGTTAAGTCGAGGAATATTTGTTTATTTGTTTGTATTTAAAATCATTGTAGACAAAGAGTGATTAAACAGACAAAAAATTAATTATATAGTTGTAACTATACAGTTACAGGTAGGTATAATAGGTATCGTATATAGGAACGTAAAAACTTATCGTGTTATTATTTACAAATTATCCGGAAAAAGCTAGGTTACAGAAACGGAATCTTTAACCGCCAAAGTTAAAATTTTTTTTTTTAAATGAAACGTTTTAACTATTGTTGATGCCCGCTTTTGTAATAATTAATAATACGATCGTATACCCACTCGCCGTCGGGACTCGAATTTCGACCGTATTACTTACCTATATAATATATTGACCGATGATAATAAAATTGACGTGACCGCCGCCGCCGCCGTCGTCGTTGGTCACCAAATATTTGAACACGACGTTCCAATTGGCAACTGTACGCGCGTTTTTTTTTTGTTTTGTCTAATGGGAAACGAATTTATTTGGCACGCGATCGATGTGCTATAGGCGCCACGAGAATACTATACGACTACGACGGGGAAACGAACGATAATAATAACAATAATATAATGTACCGACGTAATGTGATTATGAATTATTGTTATATACTTATATTATTATACTATGAATTTAACGCCACCGCGAGTATATATTTATATTATTATGTCGACGGAGATTATACAAACATCGCGTAATATTATAGAGCGAAAAACTCGTGTCGGATTCGTTATTTTTTTTTTTAATCATCATTATTCGTACTCAGAGCAGTTGTCGTCGGGGGCCGGCGTAATATTATCGTTGTCGAGTATCATTGAATTTCGGGTTTTGACGAGGATCGTTTTTAGTCCTTATATAGCCCAATCAGAAGATATTATTTTTTAACAGTCCAAAACGACGGTTATTTTCTAAGAAAACAATTGAATACAAATGGATTTTATGTACTCGTGAATGTTATTGTCCAACTGCTGTTGTTGTTATATAATAATATAATTTAATCGCAGTAGTATGACGTACAGTCATAACATAAATATTATATATTATTGTGAAAGAGCTCATCCCCTCGCAAGGGTATACAAATATTATATTATGTCTAATATGTGTAACGGGGTCGACATTATTAAAAAAAAATATATTTATGTATATTAATCTGATTGTGATTATGGAATGGTTGGTTGGTTTAAAAAAATGAACACAATTCTTTTGATATGAAAATAAAAATAAACTGAACCAAACTAACCTCTGTACAACGACTGCGGAAGTGCAGACTTTGGGACAAACGTTTCGGAACTAAAAATGTATACAATCGTGTTGATTTACATCCAGTTTATTTTGTTCGATTAAAAATTACCAATCGTAATGTATTATTACGTATTAAATTGTACGTAATAATAGAGTTTTTAGAGTTATAGTAAAAATTTTAATTTTTTTTTAATAAGTCATCATTATACTTATTTATACGTAATATATTACGTGTATTCTTTGGAGATTTCGTCAATTTATCTCAATTTGTCATATTTTTGTTCTGTAACGGATTTTGGTATAAAAACTTTATTTTCCAAAAGACAATGTTTACGAAAACAGCTATAAAAATATTTTATTAGTTTACCCAGTCGATTGATTATATATAATATATTATTATATAAGTACATACAACACCAAGACTGGATAATTCATTATAGTCGAATGATTAATATTATAAAATTACAACATCGAGTAATCGGCGTCAACCCTTAATTGTTATTCGAGCCTTAACCTTAAGAAATTTTAATATGACATATTATCAAAGTCATCAAATACGGCACGCGGGTTAATAGCAAAAAATAATATTATCGCGACGATCAACGACCGCAACTATAATTATAAACGCAGACTATAATACTGGTCTGTAATAGAGGAATTTGAAAAAAATAAAAGATTGTTGGGTCAGGACCAACATCAGTCAAAGCAGTACTATTGTTGTTTAAAATATGTGAAATATGTCATTTCAGAAAAATTTTTTTTACAAAATTATATTTAGTTGTATTTATACCTACGCGTACCTTTATTAGTAAACTATTCCCGTGCACGTGTGCAGTGTTACGTTTGACACGTGGTAGCCTATGTGTACGGATGAAATGCGTCTACATATTTGTCAAAATATTATGTGGTGGGTTTTCGTTAAAACACGAGTAGCCCCGCACGCAATCTCACCAACTATTATACCGATTTAATGCACTCGACCTAAAATATTAATCAATTCGGACGTGTGCATTCGTATGCCGCAGACTCGTACACGAATATACGAACGCGGTCTCGTATTTTATAATAATATAATATTATTGTATATCATATAAGACGTGTATAATATTATACAATTAATAAAATATATATTAAATATCACACCATTATTGGAGTGCGTTTTGTTAACCACATGGTTATGGTGTTTTCAGGTAAAGCAGTGCCTTTCGTCGAGCTCACGGTGGCCCATGCTTCCGTGCTGACCATACTGGCCATCAGCTTCGAGCGGTATTACGCCATTTGCGAACCTCTGCGAGCAGGTTACGTGTGCACCAAGACCAGAGCGATGATCATCTGTCTGCTGGCCTGGGGACTGGCTGCGCTCTTCACTAGGTACTTATTTAATCAAAAGATCACAGCTAATAATTTATAATATCATACATTGTATAGCGAAATATGACAGTATTATAATATTGTCATATAATAATAACTATACACACTAAACGCACAGCGTACGTATAGAGTATTATAATAAATAATATTATATTACCTATGTTTTAATACTAATACGTTTTTCCGACGAACGATTTTTTTTTATAGGTACCTACCTATACCTCTTAATCATTGCCGTTTTTTTCGATATAAGACTAATTTCACGAATCGTTGCGCGTTATTGTGGTTTACCTGTCCATAATATTATTTACTAGGTATATATTATAAGTAGTTATACTATAATAACATCACACATGCGTAACTATGTCTGTCTGTTATATGTTTTAACGGCTAAACTATTTAACCGATTTCGATGAAATTTGATATGGAGACAACTTACACCCTGAGAAAGAACAAACAAACCCCTCAGCCGATAGAGTCAGAAAAGAGTTTTCGAAGAAAGGAAATATTATATGATAGAGTGACGATCTGCTAAAGAGGAAAGAGGAATCTGCTCGTGTTAAGAGCTGCACATTATATTAAAAGCATATTTTACAAAGCTAAAAAATCTGCGTAAATTATTATACATTATAAGACGTATTACAACGTAGTACTCGTCGTATATATATATATATATATATAGTCCTAATGTAAACGCGACGCTTTTTTTATATTCTTTCGTGCCTATGTCGTTGTTGATCATTATCGCGACACGTTTACGCATAGAAAACCGTAAAATCGTAACGATCTGTATGTGCGTATATACTTCTGACGAAAGATTTATACGATGGGTATAAATGAAATCGCAGTGCGCGTTTAAACCCATCAACACCCACCCGTCGGGTAAAATGCAATCGTCCGCGAGGTCCGCGCACCGCGTATATAGCCATATAGGTACATAATATTATGACGGATAATAAGTACCTATATATTTTTATTATACATATCATACCTGCAGCTGTAACACTAACCAAACCTACCTTATATGTACGTGGAGGGCCCCCCTCTCCTCCCTTCCACCCACCAACAGTAAAGTCGTTATATCAATACATACCTCTAACATAAGATATTATATGTAGGTAGGTACAGCTTTGAGTCCGGAAGTTGCGCGTTGTCAACATCGCCATCACGACGATACCGGTACATTATAGTTTCAATCGGTCCGCGCGATCACGTCTTCTCACGGGACGTAAAATAATGACGATAAAAAAAAAAATAAAATACGGACGACAAACGACTTCGCGTATCAGTGCGCGTATACAGCACTGCATTGAACCTACGTATAGAGGTATATGCAATATGCATTGCAGGTATAATAACGACGACCACGATAATCTGACGACTTTATTATAAGAGGCCGTCACACATAACGTCATAATATTACAAGTGGTATATGTATGGTATAAATATTTCACATCCGTTTCCTATATAATAACATACTATGTAGCAACTCGTTCGACCTATTATAATATAATATGTATTTTAATCGTCGTGGATAAACAATAAGGTATGATAAGACTCTTATACATGGACGTAATATTTTTCTTTAAAAAATCATAAAATCACCAACAAAATATAAAAACTTGTGTAGCTTTCTTGTCAATAAATTATGAGCTGCGGGTACCCAAACATTTCTCCGTATTCCACTCGCACGCAGTTATAGATACTATATTATATACGCTAAAATATAGGCCAATAATCGGCTCCAATAATATGCACACAGAATTTAGAAAATATAAATGTTTACATATTTTTTTACCAAAAACTATTCTACCAAGGCTTCATCGTGAATCATGTATTCAAGCTTTATCCTGCAAAAGCGAATATGACAGGTTTCCAAAATCTCATTGGATTCCCGTCAATAATACCATATGGTTTTGTAACATGTAGAACTAAAATATAGACAAACAATTAATTAATAAAAGTTTGTGCTTTTCACTCCGAAAACTGAGACAAAGGTACCCAATACCTCTTATTTTACGTGGAAAACTATGACTCATTAAAGGACAAGAAAATTGATAAAACAAAATTTTGAAAGTTTCAATAAAATTCATGAATTATTATTATCCTGGCGCTTTGGATCAATCATTTTAAGATCAATAATTTGTGCTTCGATTTTTTATCTGAAAAACTTTTATACACCAGGTTCACACAATCCGACGCGAATATAAACGCTAGTTGTTATTATTATAACAATGTTTGACCGAATATTTTTATAAAGTGGATTTTCAGATTAAATAATAATTTATATAGATAACACTATGCTTCCACGAGGAAAAAACTCTGAAATAATAATATAATAAATCAAGTTCACATGTGGCACATTGTAGATATAATATCGACACAGACATTCGAAGTGGCGTTAAATATAGAAAATAATACAATAATATAATGTGCACACAACATTAAATTCGGGAGATTTAAGCGCGTTTCGATAAGACAAATAAATGTGATCTCTGACCGACTTTAACACCACTGCAACTCCATTCACTGACACGTATTATGTATGATTTACAGCTCGGCAATAGTGCTCAGCTGTATCGCATAACACTATGGTAAGGCTATATTATTTTGGTCGAGTGAATAGTGCGAAATTATAGATTAAATAAATATCGAAATTGTTCTAATATAATACGAGTGAGGGGAAAAACGTAATAATTGTTATAATACAACTCGAAGTATCTAGGTCGGCGAGTAATCGCGGTTAATGTTCATAATATTATGTTGTGGATGTGTGTGCGTTTGTCCTTATTACGTTTACTTCAGGCGCTGTGTAGCTGTCAGTGAACAATGTTTTCATATTAAACACCTCGAAAACTTTCCTGAAAATAATAATAATAATCTCAGTGCTGTAAAGCTTAAAAAATAACAGCATAATATACAGGGTGATTCACCAAACATGTTCACCCCCTTTTTCTTATTCAATAATGCAGTTATTCAAAATCTGATTTTTTGGAATTATTTAGTATACCTACTTAAAGACCATATTTTGAATTTTTAAATACTTGAAATGTTTTTGTACTTACTACTTAAGCACTCTGTGGAGATACAAACCTCTATTTTTAAAATGACAACCACTCTTTTTTATTTTAAATTATTTAGCAGATAATTTTTCCAAACATTTTGACGTATCAAAATCTAAATTTTAATGAGTAGTTATTGAGTTGCTTAACTTTGTGTATACTTATGATAATAGGCTTGGAAGATATAGGGGCTTTGGTAATTTGAAGATTTTAGAAATGTATACTAATTTATCAATGTCAATAATTTATAAAAACAGTCAAAGTATAATAAATACTAGACATTTTAATAACTGAAAAACTACTCGTTTGAACTTTGAACTAGGTACATTATATTATTATAATGTCCAAAATAAAATATCTACTAAATAATGTGCAGTAACAAAGGGAGTTCTCATTCGAAATACAAACGTTTGTATAGCTATAAAACACTCATTAAGTAGTGCAAAAGTCTCATGCAATTTAAAAAATAATCTTAATATATTTAAAGTTTTGGAAGTGTCCAGTTATAATAGCTAAAAAAAATATATAATTTATAAAAATTCCAAAAATCAGAATTTGAATACTATTTTATTTATTTAGTTTAAACGAAAAAATGAGGGTAAGCATATCTGATGAATCACACCGAATATAAAATAATTTATTTCTCGAAAAATATTCTGGAGATTAATCGTAGTATACATCTATTGTTTTGGTGACGTATATAATAAACACTGCCAACTCCGTTCGATCGGTGGGGAGGGTTGGGAGGGGGTTGTCGTAGGTTCGAAAATAAAAATAATACGCCCGGAAAAAACGTTGGCGATTTGTTTAGCTGTTGGTCTTGAATTGTTATTATTTTCTTTGGTTTTGTCGTTCACGGCGTTATTTGTTATTCAAAGCTGGAACAACACGTTTGGTGACCCGCGGGCTGCTTATGTCTGCAGTCGTGTTGTATCGAACAGAATTCGGTCGTCGTCATCGTCGTCGTCGGCAGGCTGATGAATAGCTGCTGTCATCGCCAACATCTGTCATAGTATAATAATATAATATACGGTCGCTGGATAAGCGTCCATTGATTTTCTAAAAACAGCTTTGTCCCAATTTATTTCCGCCGGCATGGTAAAAGCAAATGATTTCTTTCGTTTGAAATGACGATGACGATGATACTTATGATGATGATGATGATAACAACAATATAATAAGTGGTAATCACTGATAATGTATAGAAACCATGTTGTCGGCAAAAACGTTCGGCGTGAACACTATTTATATATATTATTGCGTACATCGTCGTCGAATCGTTCACAGCGAATCGGCTAAAAACCGAAAACTGAAAACAGCTTACTAGTGCAGTTTAATATATTTGACCCTAAAATATAACGGTGACCGAAATATAATAAATGTTGTATTATTTGGTTCCTTTGCTTTATTTTTTTCGAGCACCACAAGACGATATATTATTATTTGTCCCTCGTAATAGTACGCTTTTTCTTTCGAGTGGACCAGATGTTAATAAAACGGGCTGCACGAATAATAAATATAACTTTTTTAATATGATGTGTGTGATGATTATATATATATAATCGCACAATAAAAATAATAAATACAATAATATAGAATATATATATATATATGTATATAATAATATTGACCCAAATTTGATTTTATTGAGTTTCGCGGTATGAACAAAATTAACAATATAAGACGTGGCTTCAATATATTTTTCAGTTTTATCCGCCACAAAAGATATTATCAAGACCGATTAAATCACCCCCGACTTCCTCGGCCGTCTTGGAAGACGCTGGATATTAAATTTTTTCACAATTAAAAAAAATATTGGACAATTTCTCGACTTTAACTCGGACAAATACACGTATACGTGTAATATATGTATATTAATTTATCGAAAACTTATTGTTGTTCAGGTACATAATAAAATATAAGAATGTATAGTGCGTTAAATGTATGTAATAATATAATATTATATTTGTTATATAATATTATCAAGTAACAATCCGAATAATAATCGCTAGAAATTAGAATAATAAACATCTCGGTTGACATCAGATCTCTGCTAGATATTTATCATTAGAGCTGCCTAGACACTAGTTTGTACGATATCATCTCAAAAATGTAAAATATATTTAAAACGTGAGCTCAATAATACGTTTTGTATGCCGCTATTTCATTTTTTTTTTTATCATGCAAGAATTAACATAAATTTGTTGATATTTATAGTGTGCGTTAATTTTTTTTAAGAATTAATTTCAGTGGACAACGATCATATTACATACAAGTATTCGTAATTTATTATTTCGTATGACACTTTAAAAAGTCTCTGGGATTTGCAATTAAATTAAGTGACAGGGGCATGAAATATAATGAGTCTTTCAAAAATGTATATTCATACAGAATAGGAAAAAACGTTGTAAAAGGTTACTAGGGGTTTTCGAGATGTTTTAAAAGTTAATAATTGTATACATTCATATTTCACTATACATTAGATGAATTTTAATTGTGCACTTTAATGAGAAAAACAATACTAGATTATGAATCGGAAGATTAGAAAAGATGCCCCTCAACCTCATATAATAATAATGTCTGCGTTTTAAATTAAACTTTAGATATTAGAATTCTTTATTGAGGTAAAACGGGGATTCGGGAAACAAAATTAAAATACAGTATAAGATTGGAGAAAAATTAAAAACAAAAAAAATATTGTTTCGTTTGAGCAGAGTTTGGTTTGCAATCTCAAGTGAACGTTATAAATCTAGAACAAGACATTTTGATAAACGTTTATAATATCTATGGTACACGTTGGTTAAGTGCCAAAACATGCACATCCGTAGCGATAGGGTGCTTATTAGATTATAATTTTGTTTCCCCAGTCGATGAATAGTTTTTTTTTTATCAATACATCGCATAGAAATATTACATTTTGACAATTCACTCGGTTTAGTTGTTTTTTAACGACTGAACGCAAATATTATAGATTATTCTGCAGTGTAATGTATTTTTTTAATTGGATTAGCCAATGTTGATCTATTATTTTCAGTATAGGTTTTGTGCACAGTATATTACATAGTATGCGTATATATATTATATGTTTATGTATATGGTGTGCAATAACCCAAAAAGGTACAAACGTTAATCAAAGTATATCCGTAGCATCAAATATTTTATAGTATAAAAAAGTGTTCTTGTTATTTGGTACTAAATGCTCGTCCTCGTTTACTGTCGACACGTGGAATCTAATAACATTGACTTAGCACCTTACACAGTGGAGTTTATGTTTTATTCAAAAAAACAACAAATAAATCCACTATTCCTTTTCGGAGTTACGGACGAATTGCCTTGGTACAAAATATTTCACCACGACAGTTTTTACGCAAACATTTTACCGACTGTGTTTCCGAAAGAACCGGACGTCTGGCATGTAATGGAGTAATAGTTTTTTTTTTTGAACTTGAACCCTAAACAAACAGTTTGTTCAAGATCATGAACGTTAAATTAAAGATAACAAATCCACATCGATTTGTTACACACATTTTCGATAACTGTCTACATACCTTAAGTACTCAGTGGCGTGGCGAAAGGGGTATAATCGAGAAACAGCCACTTCTGAGATTTTTAAGAGGCGTCGTCTGTGTCCAATGGGTATAATATTTAGTAAAATCCAATGTTTTAGTATTTAATATGTTATTATTTAAAGAAGTTAAAAATATGACAGTAAATGATTATACCATGTTTGGATTGGGTGGAACATTGGAAATGCCTCGGAACAGTTTCAAGTTCAACACGCCACTGTTTTTAGTTATTTATATGTATACCTTTTGAGTTTGGAAACACATATAATTGATCAAAAATTTACAATTTTTCGAATTAATTTCAAATCGATTTCAAAACAAAGAAAATTCTAATTCTAATAAAAAAACACGGTTTTGTTTTTGTATTATAATTGCATTTCTATACGACTATCTACTGTATTATTATTATTGGGACGGGAGTATAAGAGGTATAAGACTTAACAGAACGCGTGGACCCCTGAAACAACATTTATAAGACATTTATAAACCCGGTTAAGTATACACTATGAACTGAAAGAAAAGTATTTTCACTTGAGATTTAGTCAAGTTATAATACGCCAGTGGAACAACCCAAACTTTATATAGAGTACATTTATCAAAAATATTTATAGCCAGTTCCGCACGTGGTGCATTCAATTTTATAGCCTTAAAATATAAACGATTTATTTTGGGTTTTCTCCGCTTTCTATGGACGACAACGTTCGCAATTTCGAATTATATAATATACTGACAAAAGTGCTTAATAACTAAAAACGCGAACCAACACCATTTCAATAAAAAGTACATTCTACATATGTTATTAATTAATATAAAAAAAAATTTTAAGTTAATGTGCATCGTAAGATATTATGGTATATACAAATTAAAACTTAACAATATCATGATAGTATACTTACACTGTTTACAATAAAATGTATTCTAAAATAAATATTTATTGTATGGTGTTGGTTGGTGGTACAAACATTTTTTTATATACTATTACTATTTCCCGAACAAGCAAAAATCTTATCATCAGTAAACTAATATGAGGTCAATTTTTAATTTAAATATAATAATATTATTAAAAATAATTATTAAAAGTTAAAATGTCATAAAATCGTATCATATTATATTACTATGATATTATATAAGTTGTATTTACTACCGATAAGCAACTGCAGCAGGAAACCATTTGTCCGTAATTTTTTATTTTTATTCGTATTTTTTTGGATCTCGATTTTCTGATTTCCTTAAATTTTATATAATATAAATACATATTTTTAATGATATTAGATTTTATAAGTTTCCAGAGTTTTGTAGTTGAACATCAAACGCTGCCTAAAAACAAACACGGCAACCACCGCACATCGATTTATCATTACTATTATTATTATTTTATACATTTACGCGCGTCGTGCAGTCACATATTTATTAATATTATGTAAATGTATACGCGGCAGCTCAATATAATAATAATACTATATATCGCAGACCGTTTAAGAGTTTCGACACGTAATACGCGTATATGTGGCGTGACTATATACGCCCGACGACCCGGTCGCGCTAAACGTTTCTGGTTCGAAAAAGATAAAAAACCGTCGACGAAAAGATTTCCGACAAACACGTGAAAGTAAAAAAAAAAAGTAAAAAAAACATCGAACCAAAAGCGCGTATTATTGGTACTGTTGCAGCTATAGGACTATGGACGAAGTGAAGAAAAAAAATCATTTCACGTGAGTCCAAATATTACGGCATAATAATATTTATATGATTATATACGTACAGGGTATTCCGGCGTTTTCATCGCAATCTTTGAGAATTGCATCTATCAACGACGATATTCAGACATTATTAAAAAACGGCTACGTTATCGCCGACTGTTCTCCGTGATTGGTATTGAATGTATTGAATTTATTCAATGCCTATATAACTAGGGCAGGACAAAGTGTCACAGACATTTAAATTAAAATACTAATTTCCGTGCTTGACCATTTCTTATCGTTATTGACTAAGACTATCATAATATACAGTCAGAGATAACTACACGGTTATAATCGACTTAACCGTATAGGAATAGAATTTAAATGCATTATAAAATAGTAAGATGATATTATTATGTAATAAAAATATACAATAAATTTACCAATACTTTCCAAACTGTTACACATTCAGTTTTTTATGTAAGTTAATTCATTTTTGTTACTCTTACTTTTAAATAAATCGACAAAATTTTCCATAAATTTTTTTAACTTTTTATTAAAGACAAAATCACCGATTTTATGAAAATGAAATTATAGGATCTTAATCTTCATATTGACATGGCATATATCCTTTTACATTACCTACTCTTTTAAATATTACCTAAAACTTGCATTTTTCGTGTTTGTATTTAAAATATGCAAAATAATATCAAAGATCATTTTACGTGTGTCTATATGTGGTAAATCGTGAACATAACTGGCCAAATTTGTAAAATAGCGTTTCAAAAAAAAAAAAAACATATCAATACAGATAAATTCAAACCAATTAACTAATTATGTAGGTACTTTTCGCAGAAAATATAATACATAATATATAATAATTTAAATATAATATTATGACGTGTGCATTAGAAATATTGTATTACAGTAATTTTAGAAGAGTTTATATAACCGTTATTGTTTTATTATAATAATTAATTTGGACATAATTTATTATAGCACACGGTAAACTGATACGTAATTTTAAAGTACCTATACATGTCATATAGCTAAACGAAAAGTAGTTTTTCAATTAATTTTGCAGTGGCATTGTTGTAATCCTTAATACTGTTGTCCTTAGCAGTAAATGGACACTTATTGTCGTCTTTCTTGTCTTTCTCAAATTTAAAAATCTAAACTCGATACTCCCAATAACAGAAGATAACATAATATTATATTATTGTCTACACGACAATCGGAATGCTAAAATGACTAGCCAATAATGTATCAGAGTATAAATACATTTTCTGATTTATCAAGTCGAAGTTATAAATAGTCATATTATTATGTTATCGATAGAAGATAATGAGTATAACGTACTAGCATACGTTGTATTTTTTGACTAGCCATTTTAAATAATGTCTGAATTTACAATATTGACGGCAACGGATTTACAGATCTTAATATATAAATGGTTGTAGTTTATTTTATATTGACTCAACAACTACTCGATCGATTTAACGAACATTTTAGGGTTTGTCCTTAAACATACCGGGAATGTTTATAGAATAGTTTGAAATACGTCCGGTATGTGGCGCTGAACAAAATTTGTATTTAAAACATTTTTGTTGATTTCATTACCCTATATGTCACGTAAACTTTTATAATAATACTATTTACGTATAAATGTATAATACTACCTAACATGAATAACGATTTCCATGGATTTTATAATCGTTTCATTTTTTCCCGGACGGTAATACAGGACTATTATATGTACTTTAAACGAATGGAATCGAAAATCTCTTTTGGGTTTTGCCTACGTGGCACTTTTAAAGTGTACTTACATATACATACACACACACATATATATATATATGTGTAGTTTAATTTCGATTCCACTTACACACCGACGCGTCGGTGTTTGGAGATAGTTCTCAAAGTATGTGCGCGAAAAATGCTCAAACACCCTGTACACAAACGCATACGTATAGTTGTAGTATAATAGTTGTTGTTCTTCGCAACCCCAAGTATAGCATAATATATATATATACCTAAATAGAAGTTTAAACAGTGTGCTTATATATGTATACGCCTATAGTCATATAGGCATGTAGGCATAAAGGCGAATGTGCATATATATATATATAGGATTTTCGTTATATACATATTATAAAACAATTTCGATCGGTCCGGCGGCAGGCAAACATTGCACACGGGGCGCGGTGTATATTATTGCGATATTTCCAATTAAATCCTGCCGGGATTTTTAATAAGCTCCGAGCCCTCCGGTGGCGGCAAGGATCGTGCTGTTTTTACAAACCTCTCACGACCGTAATAATTACGATGGGGCCCGGTTGTCGGCCATCGTCTTGTCGTCACCACCACCGCCACCACCAGTCGAGGGAAATGACTGTTTGCGAGTCTCTCGGTTTTCCCGGAGGATCCGTTCCGAAAAAGCACACACACCACACATCACTGCTGATATTGAGTTATCGCAGAGTAAAATAGACGTTTTTATACGATATTATATCGTTAAATATTAAAGAAAAATCATTTAGTCATCTTAATGATTAAAGCACTTATAAATGAATCAGACACTTTGCTAAAGTAGGTTTAGATCTCTCGCAAAATATTATAGTTAAAATTGTAAATTGTAAGTCTTACTTTAAATATAAATAGGTAGTAAACATAATATGCTTAACCCCTAATTAGAATTATCTTTTATTTCTCTCTCCACAGACGGGTTGTAAATTATATAAAATGTTTTTTGACCTGCAGTGAATTATCTTATATTTATCATATATCTCATCAATTTATCATATACGTCCACGTGTGAATTTCCACAAAACCACTGCAACAGTGCCATCGCCATGAGTTCAAAAATCTCTTTATGACTTGTGTGCGCCTGACCGCAGATGAGTCAGGTGTCCGTAAAGTAATTAAAAAACAATTTACTTAAAATATTTGAACAAAAGAAACCAAATCTGTTTTACACGACAATAACATAATATGTATTATAATAGTTTACACGACATCGCAATGTTATAAAATAACATATTAAATAATATTACGTAATAATATGTAAATCGTTATTTGTATATAATAGTTGTGTACATGATAGTATTCGTGTTTACCACCGAGTAATGTCTATAATATGATGTACACAAAGTTACACTGGTCAATAAAATATTTGGAAAAAAAGAATTGTCTCAAATATTTTTAGTGAAAAAAAAAAACCGTCGTCGAAAAGTCAAATATATATTTATTTGTTTTTTACCCGTATTTCTCCGGGGTAGTGGGCTAGTGTTCTATTTTTTACTCACCCCACCCCGCCGCCGCCACCACCACTGCACGGCCTGATGAAAATACGGTTATTCCTTGTATACGAACTATCAAGATCCTCAGCGTGGGAGGCGGCCAACAACGGTCTGTCTTTTTTATTATTATTATAAAGTCGGATTTTGCACGACCGTGGTTGGAGTATCGGACCGGCATATAAATGGAACGCTACACATAATATAGCTATTATTATATGACTCTGAAAATATATCGTCAAGTTTTCGTGTGCGTGGTTCGTGTAGATAAGAAACACATACGATTCGACCGATGTTTATCGGCCTTTAAGGTATAGGTTCGGTAATGCCCGACACGTTCTCTGACCACAGCTACATATATATGTAATAATAATAAAATAACAGTGCGCTGTGTGAAGACACAGTCTTCTTGTTATCCACGTGAAATCATATTTCTATATTTATCATCATTAAACAGTTATTATAGCGGCCGGTAACCAAAATAGTACGGTAATTAATACCGGACGAAGAAAATAGAAATAATATATACTCGAGTAATTAAACATATTTTGTACTGTCATTTACAAACGTGACAATCAATAAAAATATTTTTAACGGGATGTGAATTCACAAGCAAGATGACCCACTTACTCTCATATTATCACAGCTTATACATTTATAATAATTTTATATTTTGTATTATTTCTAGTAATACCAATTCCGTGGCAATTGATACCATTTTATTTTTAAATAATCTTCATCAGCACAGTACCTGAACATATATGTTGAATAATAGTTTAAAACCAAGTCTGAGTTAAAATTCGCCAAACAAATATTAAGTTTATAATATTTAATAGAAACCGAAAAAATTAAACAGCTCAAAAATTATGTAGCTAAATTGCCTACCCAAGACGCCGTGTTACCATAATTATATTATATTGTATTAGTTAAATAAAATAGATAAGCCAAGCCAGTAATCTATGTTGGTGTGGCTCCTAATAATAAATAAAAAAAATAAAATGAGAGATACGTTAGGTTATATATCATATCACACCGGTACGAAAAAAGTTATATTACGTGTCCAAAGCCATGCACTACGTAACCTCAAATTGGTTCTAATATAACTATAACTGTGTGACATGCTCAAGTCGATTGTAACGGAATTAGAAAAATTAAAAGAAACTAAGAAATGTTCCAAATATTCCCAACAACACATTTCATTACAGAGATCATGAGCCTACTAAATTAACTTGGGGCTAGTCATTCATGGTGGGTATATATTGAACAGTATTTTAAAAACAATTAAAAATATTACAAAAAAACTCTTCAAAAAGGCTAATTTTGAATTTTTAAAAAAATCAGAAAAATAATAAAATAATTTTTACATTTTTTTTTAGACCGTGGTAAATCAGAGACTATTTTTCATAATAAATTACAATTAAAAAAACTGCACTTCAATATCTGCATTATATTTTTGATTAGAGCTACAGATTTTACAATTAAATAACATACATTTCACTAAATTCGGGATTTTAAAATAAACATTAAAAGAGAAAAATCATTGTATTATAATAAGATAAAGTTATATAATATTATAAATATTATTGTATAGTATATTTTAAAATACGGTAACTTTAACGTCAAGTTCCCATGAAAAAATAAAACTAAACAATATTTTCGAATATATTCTCGGACATATCACATATCACTTTGTTCAAGTTGAACATTTATAAAAAGATCACCGCATATACTATTACGTCATTCGATAAAGTATAAATAATTGTATTATTATTTATTGCGATCGCGATTTCCATACATACACACTGTAATATATCTATGATATTTTGTTATGAAATCGCGAAATATTATAAAATAATATCACGGTTTGCGGCGTTCGTATACGTATTTTGACTAAAGACAAAATAAAATCAAAAACTGCCGTTTTCGTCGATCGGATTAATTTTTTTTTATTTTAGAGAAATATTGTATAACTTATACTTGTATAACGTATACACTTGGGGAACTGCAACAGTAAAACCCTGCCCTTAAAATACGAACATTTTGTGGCTTTGTACAATAAATTATTATACATTTTATGCTGATGAATCACATGTACGGGGTGCATCGTCGCAGATCTACGTGTGAGGTAAACGGAGGGTTAATCTTTTATATTTTAGACTGAACAACACTATAGATAGGCAACGACACCAATTCAATCGTTCATTGCTCATTATTTTAATTTGTAATTGTCTCACTAGTGGCGCATGAAAGCAGAAAACGAGTAAAACAGTAGATACTTATTCTCCACCTCCTCCTAACACCATGTGCTACTAGTGAGTCAAATCCAAGTTAAAATAATGAGCGATAAATGATTGTATTGGCGTTGTCCATAGGCGCAAATCGCAGGGGGGGGGGCTGATGGGACCTATCCCCAACAAAATTATACAGTTTTTAGTTGTGTGGGATCGAAGCCCCACGCACATTAATGTAAAAAATGTCCCCCCCCAAAAAAAAATAAAATAAAATGATTAATGCACTTGCACCCATGGCCTTGCATATCTAAAAAGGTAGCGTTATTTAATCTATATGTTTATATATCGATTATATGTAGATATAAATGTAATATCAGTTTTGTAAATAATTATAATTAATAAAAAAGTACGTAATGCGTTGAACATAATATTAAAATTACAATAATTAATTCGTAAGTCACATTTATCTCGGCTATACCATGTAGGATGTCTTCAATTTAATATCTTCAAAGTCTACAAAAAAAAAAAAAATAGTATATTTTACTATTAATTTCTTTAATATTAAAACGAATCAAACACTTCAGACACGTATTTAAATATAATATAGGTATCACGATACAAATATAGGTAGGTACTGGACTTCGCGCGTACCAATATTAAATTATTATGCTTTATATACTTATGTGGCTTGTATTATATAATAATATATAAAGAATACCCACTCACACGCTTGCCTATATTATCATCATTTATTATTTTTGTTATTATTGTTTGTTGTTATTGTTTTTGTCGTTGTTTCTGTCGTTGTCCGATCATCAGAGAGCACAATCGCATATTTTTGTTTTTGTTTTTATTCTTCTGTTCGCAGTCCGATCACAATGATCTCGGAATACACGCAAATGGATTACATCGACGGCACCAAGGTGCCCGTGTGCTTGACCAAAGCCAACACGTTCTGGCCGATAGCATTCTTCGTGGCCATCATCGGCGCGTTCTTCGTTGTACCGCTGTTCGTGCTGGTCGTCCTGTACACGGTGATCGCCGCGCACCTGATGGCCGACCCGGGCACCAGCTGCACGGACAGCGCGTGCAACCAGCGCGCCCGCCGGCAGGTGGTGCTCATGCTGGCCACCGTGGTCCTGTCCTTCTTCGTGTGCCTGCTCCCGTTCCGCGTGTTCACCATGTGGATCATCCTGGTGCCTGAGCACACGTTCCTGGACCTGGGCCTCAAGCACTACTACATCATACTGTACGCGTCCCGGGTCATGGTTTACCTGAACTCGGCCGTCAACCCGATCTTGTACAACCTGATGTCTTCAAAGTTCCGGCGCGGATTCTGCAAGCTCTGTCGGTCCCGGTGTGGCGGCGTCGACGACGGTTACGACGACTATGACGGCGGCGGCTCGGGCGGTTGTGGCGTCGTTGGGTGCGGTGGGCGCCGACGCAGACGACGTGGGCGCCGTCGGGACGTGTTCCGACTTCGGCCCACCGGCACGCTCACCACGACGCTGTCGCGGTCATGTAGTGGACCGCCGACGCGCGGTAGCAACGGAACCAGAAACGGCAACGGCACCGGAAACGGTTCGGTTCGGCGGCACGTCGACGTCACCGCCGCCACCAACACGGCCGCGGCAGTAGTCACCGCCCTGTTTGGCCGTCACCACGGCGTAAAGACGCGTCTGCAGGTCGATGACGATCATCTAAAGGAGAGTTTTGTATGACCGCCGGCTGCAGCTTTCCACAAACTATATATTTTTATTAATATTATTCGTATCGATTCTTAAAAATTGTATTGTAATATTTTTTTTTAAACCCTATCGAGTATTTTAAATTGTTGTAAACGATAAAGTACCATATGTATCGTAAGTAGGTATGTGACTGTACCACGATTTGAGGTAGTATATTGTGATTGCCCATCGACCTATGATGATGAGTTGTGGGCTGGCAGTCAAATTAAATAGACTCAGAAAACTCCCTGTGACACCAGCTGTGATGACACGATTTAAGCAAGTATCGAAGATATTATTATCCTATAGATAATGTCAACATAATATATTATAATATCCATTTTGATAAGAAACTATCATACTATAGTAACTACAGTGTTGGTGTGTAACTTACTTCCCGCCCTCGCTAAGATACTATATTCATCCGTGATTGAAGTGTCAAGCTTTTCGGTTTCAATGCGTTGGGCATCTTATCATCATTAGTCAATGGACAACCAAACTATTTTAAAATCTATTTATTATGTTTTTACTATAAATTTATTGTAATAATATTTAGTTGTTATCGTTGTAGCTCGGCCGCACGATTATCTCGTCCCGACATCGAGTCGCATCTCTAGTCGAATCGTCGTTATCGTATTATTATTATTATTAATATTAAATAGCATTTAGTCTTTTTGATTTTTTACTCGTTTTTATTTAATTTTAAAAAGTTCACGACCCTACGGGGTTCATTGGACCGTTGCACACGTCACGCGTATTTATTTAGGTACCTATCTACATAATGCATTTCGAAATGTGGCTAACGCCATTTTTGCGGACATTAAAACCGTTTTACTAAATCTCGAAATCACTGTCGCTATGATAATAATATATGTTACGTACAAGTTCGCCATGTTAATGTCAGAACCGTCGAGACTTAACGATTATAGGTACATACAGGCACGTAATGTCGCATTGTTTCGGTGCTCGTCGTTGGCTGAAAGTTTCATCTGATAACAAAATAATAAAAGTATAAAGATCCGATCGCGGTGCTCGTTCGCTCCCCAAAGCAGGAACGGTACAATATAAAGCGCATCCCCCTGCGGTTGTGCCCCTGTCTGTAAAACACTCAAAGACTTGCAGCACTAGAATATTATATTTAACAGCTAATGGAAATTCGAATAATTCTAATTTAAAAACATCAACATTATCAGTCGATTTAAGTCTAATGTTTGCATTTTTTTTTGTTATATAGTTTAAATAAATCAAAAATCCCATAAATATTATAACAACCGCGTGAACCTCTAAATAATTTCTGTAGACATTTTCGAAAATCGCGTTTCAATAGTTCCACCTATATGGCGACTCTTCTGGAAAAGAGTCCACTCGCCGCGTTCGATTTAGGTCTTACGATAGGTAGCTGATAATTACCTATATTATAGATGATGAATCTGTCGTAAGTGTACAATATGTATATCGTACATGGTCGTTCAAACACATTTCGGGCGAGTAAAATATATATTATTATTACACGCATAGTTTCGACGAACAATATTATTATATATTCTATATTCTATATTATTATATATTATTATATTCGACTTTCAGCAATAAATCCCTATGAATGATTTTGGGTGCGCCGTTGAGCATTTCAACAAATTTAGAGAAAACTTGGTCTTAAACAATACTATAATATTATTATCATAATCATCCACGCAGTATTTACGAATAAGTACGAAGATAAAATATATATACAGCCAGGCGCAGCCTTCGAACTCCTTCGCTATCGGTCGTAGAATTTTTTTACTTTAATATTTCATAACCTCAATTTTTTGATTTATCGTTCGGCAATAAGTACGACACGCGTGTCTGCCTCATATTATGATATATATATTTATATATATTATGTGTCCACGTATGGTAACTGCTGCTGCGTCCAAAAACTTTTCAGCACTTTCGATCTTCAAACGCACCGTAAAAATAATAACAACAACAATGATATATAAGTACGAAAGAAAATTTATGTATTCACTCGCCCGGCAAATTTCTTTCATAAGAAACAATTTTTATTTTAAAGATTTTTTCGGATATAAATAATACTTTTCAATGTACACTAAAATGTTGATACCATACATTTTCCAATGGTGAGAATGAAAAGCGATTTAGCATTTAAATTAAAAATACTTATTGAACACGGCCATTTCTCTAAAATATTCATAAAAAGTATTATGCGATATTTTCTTAGTTATAGTGGTAGGTAAATATTTAGACTGAAAAAAAATCCATCATTCAGATTCACAAAAATTACATTAACTATAATTTAAATAAATGCATTTTTTTCGAGAGAAAATCGAGGGGCGTGCATGCTTGAACAATCGACCTGATAACATCTAAATCGTATAACCTGAAGCATCAATACCGCCACCGACTTAGCCCTATGTTGACGTGCTCAATATATAATAATCTCGATCAGCTTCTGTCCTGGAATATTATACTAAATTTATTACGCCGGCCGAAGTCACATTTTACAAATTCAATTAAAATAAGGCCTTACTTATATATATATTATTATGAAGCAGAAAATTATAATTTACATGTAGGTATAATATACTATTATATCACTCGTTGTTATTTGTTATGCCAGCGGCGAGCACTTGTAAATTGTTTAATTATAATGAAACGCATGCCGTTTTGTCTTCACGCGTTTTAATAATTATTTGTTTCGCTTATCGCGTGTTCTTTTACCTACCCGCACAAAGTCGAACACAAACACCCACCTCGTTTGCAAAACACGCACTGCACTCATAAAATATAATATTATTTTAATATACACCAATAACAATATTATAGGTAACTGCCCCTCTAAAACGTTCAACGATTTGATTGAAAACGCATTACGCTCCGCGGTCATGCACATTTTTTGCGTTCGTATTATATATAATATAAATAAATAAATTATAATAATCGTATTTTCGCGCGTAACTATTATCATATTATTATTACCTATGTCCGTTCACTATTGAACCGTATACGACGCGTCTTCCCGTCAATCGACGAGACCGAAATATTATGCGACGGTCGCGTTTTGTGGGCCCACTCGACATTCCTATTCAGCTAAATAGTAAATTTTGTACATAATATTATAATAAGTGAATGACGACTGGTCCTCATCTCACACACAATGTATTATACGATTGTAAGACGTACATTTGTTGATTTTATAATAGATATATATTTTATGTTTGTCCTTAACGTGCGATTTCTGATAGTACGACAAACGTATCACCATGGCCTGGATTTAAGTGACTTAAAAACTTTTTTAAAATGCTTTGAAAAATAACCAAAAATTCCAATAAAAAAATGCCTTAGCAACACAATAATAATGCCCTTAAAATATGACCCAAATCATTTTGATATAGGCAAGCAAGCGAGAATAAGTCGACGCCCTACGGTTAAACTTTCAGAATTTTTATCACTTCTTCATCTCAATAATTAAGCTAACAATAATACAAAAACAAAATACTGAACTTTGAAACACACAATATAAATATATAGTATACTTGAAATAAACACGATCGTGATACAACTATTTAAGCAAATATAATGGGAACTATATTTCTTGATATATGATTTTAATTTTATAATTTACACTAAAATCTTGTACAATGAATTAATAATTAAAATAACCCAAAAATGCTAAAAAATACTCAAAAAAATTTAAAAAACGTAAAATAAAAGTTTCACTTTTGAAGTACCTACCTATCTTTTACATTAAATGAACTATGAACTTAGAAATGCATTGTTCAATAAGACCCAAAAACAATGCGCATTGCATTGAAAACCGGGCCCTACTTATCACTATAGATACTGGAAAGACAACATTTCGACGTTCCAACATATCTAGACACCTGTTATTGTTTTTTCGTCTAATCAAAACAATATTATTGCTAACGCGGGCGTAAATTGTGTAAAGCGAACGACTGCACTCTATCGTCGGTTGGTTTTCTGCGTCTAATATTATATCATTATAAATCACAGACTTAACAAATATAGGACGTTTGAGAAATAACAGTATAATATTGTACGACGTTAAAAAAATGAATTGCCCGTCGACTTTTTCTAGAAATACTTTATTTAAAAAAAAAAAAAAACACGAATCGCTTTTGCTTGGAGATATTTAGCTGTAGACGGGAAGATTGATGAATCTAAAATTGAAAGTATATACGTTTTGTAAGCAAATCAATATGTTGCTGCATTTTTTCGATTTCATTGATATCAGCTGCAGGGTCATCAGACCAATAGAACGATGACGGCCGTGGCCGATTAAGAATTTTTTAGAGTTTGAACTTCCGGTCGGTCCTTATTACGTTCCCATTACGATTTACAGGTACAATCGCACGACCGTCGCAACATATTACATAGTGTTATTATATCATCATACAGACGTACGTCACCGATGCAGTAGAGGTATTATTGTTATTAAAATATAATATGTATTTTCGATTCATCAGCAATCGCGAATTCACTCGACTAGTCACTAAGCAAGTTTTCTATTATTTATTATTATTATTACTTTACTTAAATATTATATTATAATATACGCATTTTCGATATGTTACTGATTACCTATTGTGTATTATACCCCGCCACCCACCGTTTACTCCGATAATTATTTATATGTCTAAAATATATTTTTATTTTTTACTTTTAGGTAGGTACGCACTGTTACAATATTATTATTGTAAATACTCAATATTATATATTTATTGTTTTATTATATTACATTGTAATTGTATAAGTACGACTATTTTTATTTTTATTTTTTTTTTTTTTGTATACGATTTTTGTGCACAACAAGAATATAATAATATAATATTGTACCATTTATACCTATTATAATTTATAACTATACTGTTAGGCGTAGGTATATATTGTTTTAAATTGTATAGCCGATACGTATTATTTACTTTATATACATTGGCAAAAATTATAAAAGTTACGAAGTTATTAATTGTATATTATGTTCGTAATTGTTATATGCTGTCACATTATTTATTTACAAGTCATTATTATTATTATTATTATTATTATTATTAAATATAACGCAAGTGCCTATATTATACTATGTCCGTGCCTGCACACGTTTACCGCATCTGAGATTTAAATAAATCAAAATTATTATATTATTATACATACGAGCTATATAAACATAATATGTAAAAAAATGTGCTGCGTTCTTTTTCTTTTCACGTCTATTTAATAATAATATATTATGCCTAAATCACAATTCAACAAGTGGGTGAGGTTGTTTTCTGCAAACAATTATAATCAGTTATACACGTCATGATAATAACGTATACTTCTGTTCAGTGGCACAACAATTGGGGATTTGAGGGTTGTAATAACCCACTACCCAGTACCCACCCACAAAAAATAACCCTGGTTTCGCCACTGCTGCTGGTAGTATCATATCAACGATTATACATAATCCTCTCTTCGTCTTATAATTTCTAAATTGTGAGACTGAGGGCCACGACCTAATTTACCACATATTACGTACACGCGTATAGCTTTGAGATTATCAATTAGTTTATTATAAGACGACTACACGCATATTTCATAGATCTATATATGACCTACAGGTCTGCACTTCCATTTAAAACGATTTTTTCAACAATATAATATATTATATTTGTACTCATTCCACGTATACTTTTTAGTACCCTGCACACATGCGGTATATTTAGAATACTAGGTATGTACATTGTACAATCGTTCTATATCGCACATATAGTATTTTGCAGTAATTTGAATTTCTGCACATTCCACACGCGTACGTACCTACGGTTTACACGCTATTATTATATTTCATTGATATAATAATATAAAATCATAATAATACACAGAAAGAGAAAGATAGAGGGAGAGAGAGAGAGAGAGAGAAAATGACACATTTACAATATTATAATATTATATAGGTCAACGCACCGAAGAGTCTAAAGCCGGAGAAGGATCTAAAAAAAATATATAAAACGGTAGTATTTAATTATTATTATTTTTTTTTATTAATTATTTATTTACGTCTTCTATTAGCACTGTCATAACATAGGCTTTTTTTGTTATTCGAATAATAAAACGACTAGCGGCTTTGGCTAGAATATACTTGCGTACTTATATATATTATGTTCTGCGGCGCTTTCGCAATGCGATCTGTGTTGTCATATTATATAATGTATCATAATATATATAGACATTCAAACAGTGGCGGATTTAGAATTTTCTTCTAGAGGGGATGTACAATTTTTTATGTACATATTATCATAACGTAAACATTTCGTATTATAATAATATGTACACAAAAAATTGTAATTATTAATGATTTTAGACAAAATGTAATTTCCTTGGCGAGCGTGCAATTTTGTTTAGCCCACGGGAGGACTCGTAGGAGATATGACCCTCATCCATACCACCCTCCGTAGATCCGCCACTGCTTTCTAAGCTTATTATATATTTCGACTACGAAACAAAACATTATATTGTACTTGGCCTACGTGAATGCATTGTATGCGTTACGCCAAACTAATACTGTTTTGACGACGTGCATGTCATAATTTATTATATATATATATATATATATATATAATACTACGCGTTTTCATTGTATAAAATATATATATACCATCACATGAGTATCCGAAACGGAAACATCACCAGCTATAATATTATACGTTTATAACGCCTACCATTAATACGACATACACGATACACCCGACGTGTGAACCGTATCGATTTTCAAACGACCATTGTACCAACAAAATATGTACGATTCACGTATTGTTTTATGGACAATGTCGAACGTATTATAACGCGGAATTGGCCGATGGTCGGGGAAATCGGTTCGAGAGTCACACGCTCTGTATTGTATTATAGATTATATTGTTTTATCATCATACGGTCGATTGAATTGCGTTCTTCTCTGTGTCTGTCTTTAGTGTACTAAGGTTGCAAATATTTTTCTTCTTTTAAGTCTCTATAACTATAACTATATAATATTTTGTAATACGTGTTCGTTTATATATGTTTATATAATATTATTATTTCACATGGCAGCTGATACTATCATATTATTGCGGCTTGGGCAAGCTTTGATTATTATTATAATATATAGTGCGTCATGTTACGAGCGAATGAAATATTGCAAAAGCGACACGATCAAAAGTCATATTATATTATTATTACTATTATATTACAACAAAATGTACTATATTATAATATAATAAACGCTTAAATTACGTTATTATTATTTCATAGGCTGCATATAAATATATATAGACGCTTTTGTATGTGTTGTTATTTATTATTATTATTTTTTTTTTTTTGTACTCGTAAATTGGCTCATCGGTTTTCCGGAGGCGATCGCTTAGCGCCGTTCATATTGCCCTGTTGCGGTACTCGTATTGTTTTATTAATATCACATTATAATACGCAGGCTATTCGTTTTATATCATTATTCGACATTAAGACATAATATACTTAAGTCGGCAATAAATTAAAATATAATAGATCACGATTCACGATAACCATATAATAATAATAATAATAATAATAATATTAATACAATCGATGGCGTTTTCCGTATATTATTACGAATAGGTATGTAATAAATACCTATACGTAACGAGTATATAAATTATTATACATAATATACAAGCTGCGGAAAAAAATTCTATTGCTAAATTGGCGAGCGCTGTATACATCGGTGTTGTTTTCGTTTTCGTGTAAATAACTGCCGTTAAAATAAAAAGTGCAGCTCGTGTTTAATATAATATAGTGATGTGTACTCGTCTTTTGTACTGTTTTTGTGACGTCCGCATTTCAGACGTTTAAACGATAATTGTTTCACAATTAAACTGTATATAATGACGCAGTCGTCATTAGGCAAAAAATACTTTTTAAGTATAAAAATTATATATGTATGACATGGTCGCGTACTCGAATTATATACCTTCGCCCTAATGGATGGATAACCAGATAGGTGATATTGTCAAGAGCAAACAGGAACAAAAAAACATATTGATTTAATAATTTAACTTTGAGACTTGAGTTGTCACATCCACATAATTTATAGTAAACGTGTATGTATATACAAACAAAAATAAAATACAACTGAGGGTGGTTTTTGCAGACAACATTTTGATCGTGTTTATACTTGTATGAGTGTGAGGGGGGAAGTAGGAAATTAAACAGTCAAACAGTATCTAATTTTCGAAATAATTTATACAAATATATAAGTTTAAATTAAACAAACGCCTCTCTAATTTTTTATTACTGCACACTACTACAATATTGTTTTAATTTACAATAGACACTGTCTAATCGGAAAACCAAACGTCCCGAACGTCCGGTCCATCCCTGGGACCGGCGTTTATAAATAAGGGTACACCGAAGTCGAGACGATATGCTTGTAAAAATATACATGCTTAGAGTATTTATCCCCTCCAACCATTGACACATAATTATAATTCCTTTGACCGAACCACGGTAAGTTTACGGCCGTGTCATATATATATATATATATATATATATATATTATATATATAACTTTACTGTCGTATTGCTATAAAATTGCCGCATCATGTGCGATCAAACGGTTTTGGGTTCTTATCGCTTGTTGTCGTTATAATATATTATTATAAAACATTATATCTTACTATACATTTCATCCTTCCATACATTATATACATATAACATAATATTATAATATTAATACATTTTCGTCTTGTTTTGCAAAGAAGCTCTCCGGGAGACTGCCGCTGCTGGAAGTGCATACATCGTCTCTCGATCGTTTCGGCGTATAATACAATCTAATGAAATATATTGTGTATTATTTTATAATAATTATTGTTGTCGGCGGCGGCGGCTGTCACTCGGAGTTCATAGATTGCCTGCAACAATATCGTGCTGCAATAATATTTTTACGATAAACATAATGCATACCAATTTCCGCGGTCGTTGATAAAGTGTGCTCAGCCTGATGTATAGGTTAGGACCTGACTGTTGAGTAACGACGAATCCTGCAAGAACATGCACATTTTTACGATCATAATATTTACGGGATTTAAACGGGTGTCGTGTACGACCTAAAGATACATAATATTATTCATTATTTGGTCTGCCGTATCTACAATATATTGTTACATATTTAGTTTGCCAAGCGATCTTTGCAGCTAAGTTATTTTTTTGTGTTGACGCAATCAATATAGGCACATCTTTATGCAAACATTAAACACATATGTCAATAAAATACATACGAGCTGTTCAAAAGAAAACTAACATTAAAAAAAAACACATATACATGGCGGTAGTTCCGACGAATAGGTTTTCACGATTTCTTCTCAATCGTTTTTTTTTTTTACTTCTTAAATATAAAATATGTCCATATATCAAACACAAATGTAAAATATCATATTATTACTATTGTGTATTACTTTATTTCGTAGTTGTGTCAAAATATTTTTCCCATAAAGTAGTAGGAAGAGGGCCATATATTTTTGTATCGCTCCGGGCTTCAAATTACATAGATCAAGAGCTGATCATGATCATCTGTGGACGGAGGATTCGTGCATGTACGAAATAGGGCCCACGGTGACGATAACACTTGGCTAGCGTGACACACTTCTTTATAATATTATATAATATAATATATTGAACCATCCAAATAACATAAGGTTTATCGCGATCGAGATTGGTATGTATTATCGTTATCTGCTGCAAATATATATACATAAATATTTATTATATTATATACATGCACAACAGGTCCATACGCCTACTTTCGCTCTTAAGCTGCATTTTAATTATACAGAGAGTAAGTGGATTTCCTTTAAATGAAATATTTTTGTCCAGTGACCTCGAATTGAAGTGGAGTTTTCGGGAAGAGTGAGAAAATCCTGAAATACACATTTTTTTTTTATGAAATACAACTTTTTAGTAATTTTATTGTGCACGTGCGCATAATAGAATATGAATTTTTTAAACGTCAGCGCATATTTTCAAAACTAGATTTTTTGATGGACCTAATTTGACTTAGCAATTTGGACCTTTTAAGTTTTAACTATATGGTTCTAAAATCAAAATTGACAAGTTACAAATTTCAACGAGGTTAAGTTTTAATGATAATTTATGTATATGAATATCCAAATTTCAATGCGATTTGGTGTATTTTTATCCTAACTTCATGAAGTGGATTTTGGTTTAAGAGCCATAGTTAAGAAATAAAAACTACTTAGAAAATCCAATCTATCCAAATCGTTGTTGAAAATACGTGTAGCCATTTTATAGATAAAATTCAATTTGTATTGTGCGTGCACTCAATGAAAGGGCAAAAACCCTAAAAATCGTCAAAAAATTTGTATTTTCGTATTCCCAAACTTCTCTTAAAAACTCCATTTAAATCATGGCACTGGATAGAAATAGTTTGTATTATGTTTAAAAGGAAACACGCGCGCCGTATAGTGTATAGTGTATACTATGCCGATCGGTTCTTTTAACGCACTGCAATACTCAAATGTTTTCGATCCACCGTTATTGTACCTAATTACCTAAAAATACTTAATTCTTTATATCGTAATCTCACCGATCAATAAAATAATGAACGAATGCTTCTCAAACACAATTTTTTTTGCAAAATTGTCACTCGACGGTGCCATAAACTATCTAGTTTGGTTTTGAAGTTCGCTCGGAAATCCTTTCACCTCAAAAGTCACTAAAATTAAAATTTGTACTAAAAAAGTCATCAACAGGTATTTCGCCAACACCTTAGTTTGAAAAAAAGTAACATTTTCCAAATTTTATACCTATAAACGTATAGAACGCCATTTAAATAAATAGTATAGCGCAGTTTCAAGCGTCAAAATAAGATCCTTCCTTTTAAAAATCTAAGTAACATAAACGTCATTTTAAAAACTGTTTTCAATCCCTTTCCTATTTAGAACAAATATTTTTGAAATTTTTTGTTGACAAAATTGTTACTCGACGGTGTTGTAAACTATCTAGCTTAGTTTTGAAGTTCGTTCGGAAATTCTTTCACCTCAAAAGTCACTAAACTTAAAATTTGTACTAAAAAAGCCATCAACAGGTATTTTTAAAAACTGTTTTCAATCCCTTTTCTATTTAGAACAGCGTGACAAAGGGGTAATCGAGAGGCAAGGTGGCCGCCTTTGAGTTTCTAAGGGGTGGTGAGGTGGTAGGTAAAGGCCAACGAGTAATTATATTTAGTATATACACGACAATAAAATATGTCTTTATAAGGTTTTCAATGAGTGCCGAGTGGGTGGGTGGAGTATTAGCCATGCCTCTGAAAAATGTCAAGTTCACCACACCACTCCCAAATACTATGACGATTAGCGAGTTAAAAACGTTCGGACTATTTTACTTTTTTCCATTTTGTAATTATATCTCTTGCTCCAGGACCCAGGTGTGTTTTTTGAGATATTTAGACCGGTAAAACTTGAAATATAAACGAAAAATGAGTGCGGTGCGTTAAAATAA
The DNA here is from genome assembly GCF_019925205.1 of Metopolophium dirhodum. NCBI lineage: Eukaryota > Metazoa > Arthropoda > Insecta > Hemiptera > Aphididae > Metopolophium > Metopolophium dirhodum. The sequence goes on from NC_083568.1 coordinate 13,761,580, forward strand.
TTACTGCTCAACGTGCCTATATAAAACATAATAAAACCTTCTATAATGTATATTATCCACAAAAACGTCCGATTATAATACAGTGAAACCTCCCCTGACGGACATCTCTAAATAGCTGGCAAAATCCCAGCGACCGCGAGTGTCCGGTATTTAGAGGTTTCGCTGTATTATAAACTACAATATAATATATAATATTATGTCGTCTGATTATATAGCTTAAAATAACCATTCAGACGACAGTATATAATATTACGCAGTGACAGCCAAATATTATGACATTGCTGCAAGACATGATGTGCATTGTATATTATGTGCACTGCTGCAGCTTATACGACATTTTATACAACACAATATACTAATCATTGACGCGCACGCGCGCGTGCCACGTCGGTCGTGGGCGCGCGCACGTGTGTTTTTTCTTTGTGTTCGCAGCCCGATGCTCAGACTGCCCGATTACCACTGGGAAGAGTACGTGGACGGTACGCTAGTGCCAGTGTGCCGTACCGAGGCGTTCACCGTGTGGCCGGTGCTGTTCTTCGTCGGCACGATATCGGTGTTCTTCGTGGTGCCACTGTTCGTGCTGTCCATATTGTATGTGATTATCGCTCGGCACCTGATGGCCAACCCGGGAACGGTGGCACCGAACACCAACCGGGCGGCGCTCCGGTACCGCCGGCAAGTGGTGCTCATGCTGGGCACCGTGGTCGTGTCATTCTTCATGTGCTTGCTGCCGTTTCGGGCGCTCATCCTGTGGATCATTCTGGCGCCGCCCAACTACAACATCATGGAGATGCTCGGCGTCAAGAACTTCTACTTGCTGCTGTTCTTCAGCCGGATTATGCTGTACATCAACTCGGCACTCAACCCTATCCTGTATAACCTAATGTCGTCCAAGTTCCGGGACGGGTTCCGTCGGCTTTGTGGCCTGCGCCGCGGCCCGTGGGCCAACCGTCATCTAGGCCGCAAGGGCACGGTGACCACGACGTCGGCGCACGCGGGCGGCTCGGCCACCGGTGGCACCACCACCACCACCACCGCCTCGTCAAGCGTCAAGAGCGACGGGGGTGGCAGCGACCGGAGGACGTCGGCGGCCACGACCAACATTTACGCCCGGATGAAGCGTAACGGCGTCACCGTCGTATCGGGGGTCGAGCCTAGCAGCCGGACGTCTGGTGGTGGCGGCCGGCACATCATCAAGCGGTTGAACATCACCACGGCGGGCTTACTGAAACTCCATCAGCCGCACGAGAGTTACGTCTGATGATCATTCATCAAATCGTCGTTATAATAAATAGATCAATTGCTTATTAAATATTTGTTGTGATAAATAGATAAATATTGTGTGTGTGTGTGTGTTTGTGTGTATGTGTATGTGTGTATGTGTGTATGTGTGTATGTTTATCATATGCCGTTGTTGTGATCGAAACATTAGCGGAAATCTAGTAAAATTCTTAAAAAGCGGGGGGTGGGGGTTGGATGATGGCAACAACTAACAACTTACAATAACTACCTAAGAAAAAAAAAATCTTGTTTTGTTCTACAATACCGATGTTAAAATTTCCTAATAAATAATATTGTAAAATTCAATACCCCCCGATACGTATAGGTAGTCCGATCGCAACAGCCTAACTCCTAAGTTAGGTTAAGTTTGGATTAGCGCTGATATATCTTAAGTGTTAAACAACGCTACAAGGTGTGATCGTGATTCGCGTTCACACAATTTCTGTCGAAATAATTATTTAAAAATTCAGTCACACCTATTATTTGTATTAAACATTTACCGATTTACCACAGTTTTCTATGTGGACAAGATTCGTAACTATAAATATCAAAATTATTTTTCCAGTTTTAAAGTGGGCCAGGACGACTTTTAGGGAGATACTATGCCATCCAAGCAACCACCACTGATTTCCGCCAATGAATCGAGATCAAATAGTTTTTGTGATGTTTTAACGGTTGTTAATTTTGCATATGAAACGATTGTTCCTGGACCAATCTATTTAGATATAAATATAGAGTTCACGCTTCGGGTCCAATGTTTGTTATCTCATATATATATATATATATAGGAAATTAATAGTTGAGAGTAGAAAAAAATGTCGTCTCAATATAGACAATAATAATATTGTCCTTAACCGATATCAATTCGATTTATAGATCATAAAAATAACTATATACAACTATAAATGATATACTATAATTCTTAAGTATCACGATTTCTGTGTTGAATCCTTCTGTGGGTCGCAGATCTATAGATCATATACAGCACGAAACAGGTGTCGGTCTATTTCCATAGTTAGTTTCACAGTTTTTGCTTCTTATGTGCTTCTATTTATACTAGCGCTCGTTCATGACGACCGTGAAGAGTATTGTTATCGACTTTTTATGCGAAATACTCTCCACGGATATTGCATAGTATTTATCTAGAAAGGGACTCATTTGCAGTCATAATTATTATTGTATTCTTTAGTAGACGATATTGACATAATAATTATATAGGTAATACATACACCAACGAAATACTGCTGCCCGAAATTCCGTCCGTTTCTGTTGTATTATCGGATGGAATAATCGTTGTTGTATACAATAATAATAATAATATTACTTACCTACTCGAATAATAATCATATCGACCAAATGTCGACACATATACCTACCATTAATAACCACGCGGTTGTCGCGGTCACTCCGACTCCGGTCACACAAACGTGTTGACGTGAACCTATATAACCTTACGATACCCGAACAACCAATATTGGTAATCTAGATGTAAATATATAATATAATATACCTACCTAATTTATAGTGAGCCATATATAATGACGTCGCGTTGTTCGTTATTGTCCCCGCCAAACCCTGTTTCGTGGTTATCGTCTCCTTCAAATTTTACGCCACATATCACGCAGTTACATATCTCCGGTCGATTTTTTCCTTTCGATGATTTCTATCCATTTTTATCTATACTATATACTATATTATTATAACACACGCCTATTTATAATATTTAATGTAATGTACTAATATACAATATACATACGAACCTCCCGGGCCTCTACGTCCCGCGCTCCCTCCGGCACAGATCACGCGTCCTCCTTCAACAATAATAATACTACGATAAGTACATATATGTATAATGCAAGAAAGTATATATAGGGGGAAGGTTTAAGAAACGCACTCCCCGGCAGTTGAGTTTACGAAAAAAAAAAAAAAAAAAATGTCATATCGAAATTATAATATCCACTTATAGAAGACCTTCATGGTTTTTATAATGATCGTTGTCGAACTCTTTTATAATTACGCCCTAACGCTAAATCGACAATATTTTGTTTATTATAAAAATGATAATTTTTAATATTTCTCCTTATATGCGTGCCCCATATAATGTACATACGATCCTATATAATATAACAATATAACGACAAAATAAGTTGTTGCGTCCAACATAATATATGGATAGATACTGTAGATATGCGCATGATATTCTATACTGCATAAAATTTTGCTGTAGGCTGAGTAGTTTTTTTTTTACCACGATATACGTATGGGTAATAATTTTTTGTTTCCGTTTCGGTACACCACAATATATTCACAACCAATACATATTATTATACTTTGCTATTTATACGAGAATACGATATACAATACGTATAAGTGGCATTTCGGATATTACATTGATTTTTAATCGATTATTTTTTTACGATGTTTATGATATTGCATTATGTAATGGGTGCTCGTGATTCTGAACGATTGGGACACGCCTATAATAGGTTCGAAATACTTCGAATAGTTTTCAAACGACTTATAGTATTATTGTTCGAAATGTACATTTACTCGAACGGTCTTGCAAGGAATAGGACCATTTAATAAGTTATTATAAAGTATCTGCAGGGTGATTTGTACACAAGCAGTAGTTGTTCAAGAACTTTCGAAATGAATACATTTTTACAGAAAATTATTATTTACTTCGACATTTTTATTTTATTAAAAAAAATGCAATAGTTAATAATTATTAATTTTCAAACTATTTGACTTTTTGTATTATTTTTTGTCGATTCTCGACATGTTTTGTTTCCCCGTGTGATAGTACGTTTGAGTATACTCTAATACGAATATTTTTGTATGAAAGAAAAATACGGGAAACCCGTACACCGTAAAGAATAACAATAATAATATTAGTCCCATGCTAGAAAAACTCGATAAACAATAAAACTATAATAATTGTGGTGTGAAATATAATACATATTGTATTTTGTAAAAGTCTGAATTTTTAAAGAGTCTGTGTACAATAATAATATATCAATATATCGGTGCACGCACGCTTCTATTGTAAGACGTTAAATTATATTTAAACGGATTATTTTGTATATTTATATATCGGTATTAAACAAAAAAACCAATTCCCAAAACGATCCGCGTTTTGTATATTATAATATTATACCCTCGACCTGGGCGCATCCAAGTCAATTAATCTACCTAATATAATATATATATTCATGTTTTATACACAAGTGCACACTATATAAGTACGCGTACATGGTATATCGTCCCTTTGTGCCGAGTGCAGTTGGACGAAAAACGCTATGAATTAAGCATACCGAATAACAGTTACCTACGCATTCTGTGATTACAGTTTATAAGGAGTTTATTATGCAGTGAACTTCCCACAAAGTTTTTTTGAAAGCATAATAATATTACCTACTATAAAAGCCGTCAAATGTCTGACCGTGGGATTCTCAATACTGATGGCTAATACAGGAGCAGGTAATATAAGGTTAGACCTTGTTGGTCGGTCACAAATAAAATTTTAAACTAGTTAGGTGGGTACCTCCTTTTTTGTTTACTCGAAATTCATTCCAACTAAAAACCTATCAAGTGTTAGTATTAAATAGTTTTTACTGATTTTTTGATTTATCGGGAGAATAGTGTTTTCTCCAAAAAACCGTTTTACAGGAAATTTTAAACTCAACCAACATTTTTTAAACTTACCCGAAAAACCCAAGTTTTTTTCGGAAATTTTTATACCTATAGGATGCGTACGTCATATACGTAATGTTATAGGGATTTCCATAATAATGTTCACTTGCGCGTTTTTACGTGTGCGTGAGTGTTTGTGTGTGTGTGTTTGTGTGTATGTGTGTGTGTGTGTGTGTGTGTGTGTGTGTGTGTAGTGACCACCGGTGCTTTCAAAAAAATTATATAATAGAAAATATTACGTTACCTAGAAATAACATATTATAAATTTTTAACAATATATCATAATATTATTACTATAATATACCTATATACATATTATATTGTGTCCCTCCCCTGTTTTTTCGGTTTCACACACCGTTTCTCCCTCCCCCGGCCTAGCGTGGCTCTTCGTTTATATACCTATCTAATACTATATAATATTATGAACCCTAGACAATTTTTAAGTACCTATATATTATAATATGTATGTTTTAAACTGTATAATATTATTGTAATGTTATCCTAAATACTAAATATTGTAGACTGTAGTATACTAGTTGTACCTATATACCAAAACCCTACTATGTAATATTATCATTACGTTTTTATAGTTCCTTTGTGTGTATGTTTGTGTTTGTGTGTGTATGCGTGTGTGTGAGTGTGTTATGATTAATCGACGTTTAATATTATTAATGTGTACCTATAGGTATATCTCTATTATACTATATTATGTGCCTATTTATGTACGCCTCTAATATGGAATCGGTGCGCAGGTAATGGGAATAAGTCAATTTTGGCGGTTTGTCGATTATTTTGCTCATATGCTGTAGAAAACTGACAGATGCCTGGTAGACCTACCTACCTAAAGTTTTACTACATTGGTTTTTATCACCGAAAAATTCATGATTGTTTTATTATTTCTGGTATTAATTCATATAACAGTCATACAAGAAACGAAAAGTTTCCTCGTTTTCTGAAAAGTAATAAATCTTGATTTATTCCCTAGTGCCTATAAGTATTCGTTCGTGTACAATGTTCATTCATAAATTTTCACCGCGGTAACACACCATGTTTAACACCGAAAATGCTCCTCTCGGCCAATTTTACCTTGTAACATTAGGGGGGAATTACACAGTCTCTATAACAGTACAATTTTGTTACTCAGACAAATAATATACTGTGTACATATCATGTTCATACATTTTATATGCGATGTTCCTGATTTTATTTTCAATGTTTAGTTTACTATAATTAGCGTGTATTGGATTTACTGTTAATTGATGTAGGTGTAGGAATATAATATTTTCAAATATATTAAAAATATCAATAATATATTCTATTTTTATTTAACAAAATTGAATTTTTATAACATAAAAAATGATTTTAGTACCTATACATGGAGACATATTTTCGAAAAAAATTCAAAGTTTACACACGGAAAATATTTTTGTGTGACAAACAAGATTACGGTTAGAAACCATGTAATTTATTTTCCTGTAACGGTAAACGGTGAAGTCAAGGTTTTTGAGAGGAGCATTTTCTCGTCAAATACGATGTGGCGAATTCCGCAATGAAAAATTTAAACGGTCTGTCAACCAACAAAATATTATAGAGCATGTCAACATTCCTACTACATATTCCCTTTTAACCGCGCACCGACCAATAACATAATATATATATGAATGTACCTATAATTTATATATAGTATAATATGTTTATATTTATAATGTATGTATGTAATATATTAATATATATAATATTATCTACAGGGTAATTCTCCAATAAATCGCATTACTCATCCCCTTTTACGTCACTGATGTAGTCACATTGAATACGAAATTTTTGGAATCTTTAAATAAATCGAAAACCATATTTTCCAATTCTTGGGATTTTTTGTAATAGGTACCTACTTCCTTAAAGAGTGTCCTGTGGAGATACAAACTTCTATTTTCCAAACGAGAACCCTCGTTTTCCACAGTAAATTATTTGGTGGATAATTTTTCTGAAAATGTTTACGTATCAAAGTCAAAATTCAAAAAAGTTATTTTTGAGTTATTTTACTTTTCGTAAAAAAGATAATAAGTCCATGATAATGGGTTTTGAAGATATAGGGATTATAGTGAGTTAAAAACTGTAGTAATTAATATATGAACCTTTATATTGTAAAAAATGGTCCAAGTATTTTAAACACAATATTGATCTATAATATTACATCGCTATTTTATATTTTTGTAAAACCATTTTTAAGGACTATTAGGTATTTTTAATAATCTAAACAATAAATATTTTTAATTTCAATAGCTAAAAAATTACTCATTCAGATTTTTAATTAGATACATCAACATTTCAAAAATATTTTCCGTTAAATAATTTTAAATTAAAAGGGGTATTATCATTTGGACTACAAAAGTTTATATCGCTACAGGACACTAATTAAGTAGTACAAAAAAACGTCGAGAATTTTTAAATGGGGGTGAACATGCTTGGTGAATCACTCTGTGCATAAATATATAATATTAAACGCATATATGATAACGACAAAACATATTATGACAATATAATTTTATGTATACACTATACATTATATACATATATATTATATATTATATATACCTATACCTACTAAATAAATAGAGACAACCAATAAACATGATATTATATTATATACCTTCAGCTAAGTTTTAATTGATGTACATTTTATATTTTTTTTTATTATTATAAGAGGTATACTGCTACAGTACATGTTTTTTTTATTTTTTCATTTTTTGTTATTACTATTATTTTTTTTTATTTTTTTTTTTTAGTGTATTTTTACTTTTTACCGATTTCTACCTTTGATTTGATGTGCGTACAAATTTTACCAAAGTCAACATATTATAGATAATTTAGTTATTATTATTATCTGCATTATTATATTATATAAGTGCCTATCGTCGTTCGTAAGATACAGAACAATAAACTACAGACATCCTTGTTGAACGTTGTGCATAACTTATTAACTACATAATATTATCCAGGTTATATAATAGGTATCGTCTGTAATAATAATAATAATATAATATTACGACAGATGATTTTATTGTAAATCGTTTTAAGTATTTGGATGCTGTTACTGCAGATAAGTAGCTATTACGTGATAAAAAAAAAATAATAAAACGTAAAATATTTTTAATTTTGCGTGCGGAATAACTTATTAATCTGATATTTTGATGATTATAACAACTATAGGATATGTTATTGACTACAAAGGTATAAATAATAAAAAAACATTGCAATTATCTTATAGAAATAGATATTAGATGCAAGGAAATATATAACATGGTAGTTTTTACTAGTAATTATATATACTACTGATTAATATGTATACATGTCTTGTTAAGAGAGGGCCCAAAAATATAGTAACCCCCCCCCCCCCCCCCCCCGAATTCAGGACTGCGCAAGCCTATGAATATAATATGTAACCATTTGCTATCATTTAGTTACCTATAGGAGTTGAAAAAATAAGCCATAAAGAGGAATGGCCTGGGAGATATGTAGAAATAATCAAATTTAATAGTTTTAAAAAAAAATTAATAAAAATCAAAAATATAAAATGACTATAAATAGCAAAATATTAAATATCGTAAAAATTATAAGTTCAAAAGATTGAACATGTTCCGTTTAAGAAAACTTTTTTTTACACATTATTAAAAATTTCTCAAGACTATAATACTAGCTTAAAAAGAGCCAAAATATTTTTAAATTGTTACCATTTATTTAAAATGCTAATATAAATATTTTCTGAAAATTTCAAATATCTATAGTTATTACTTATTATTTATTAGTTTTTGAATTTAGTTTTGTATAAAAATAACCACTCTTTTTGTTTTTCTTGACGCTTTTTAAAACTACTTGAAATTTTCAATTTTTACCTCCGAAATGTACCAACTACATTCACTTTTCTATCAGAAAAGATGCTGGTCTGAAAATCAGACCATTTTTTACTTACCAAAATATTGCTGATAGACAAAAAAAACACACATCATTGTAAAATCAATACATTCTTTCGGTCCGCTCCGCTCAGAATCGACAGAATCTAAAGGCGTATGTAAAAAATAAAACGTCCGAAAATGTACAAACTATTTGGTAGGGTGAACAGTCCAGTGATTGAACAGTTAAGTGTTTGTTTGCTATTAAAATGTATTCATAAATTTGTTTTTAGAATTATACAAACATTTATTAGAAAATACAAATTTGAAATTACCAATTTATATTCAATCAGTGGGTCACATAATTTTGTTAATTTTTTAGCTAAATCAAAATATAATTTATCCAATTATTTTTTTTAAACAAATCTTTTTTTTTTTTTTATTGGGTAACCCGCGGCAACATAGGCCATTGGGTGTGGGGGAGGGCACTGTAGGTTTTTAAATTGGGTAGGTTGGTACACGTGTATGTTGTGTTTTGGCAGAATTTCTAATGGAGCACCCGTAGGTTTCTGCCGTGCCCCGGGTGGGGGGATGGCGGCACTTGTTCTCCGGACACCGTGACTTGCCCGAAGAAAAATGCCGCCCACGGCCAAGGTATCGAACTCGGGTCGGCTGCATCGCAGCCGACGCCTTAGTCCTCTCGACCACTCCGTCCCCCAAACAAATCTTTATTTTGATATATTAGTTATCAAAGAAATAATATTTCTAATTGAAACAACCATTTTTTTAAAGGATAAATATATATAATAGAACATTATTAAGGAATTGAAAACAGTATTTTGACTGGGAAAGAGATTGAAAACCGTTTTTAAAACGACATTTATGTTAATTAGATTTTTAAAAATGTTAACTATTATTTGACTTCTAATTTTTAAATAGTTAGCAGTGAATAAACTAAAGTACTATAAACAACACTCAGGGTTTTATTTGACATTAGCACATTTATTTAACAATTAACGGTCTGGCCTCAGGACAACCTGCTCGAGAACGCTCTCCGACACAGGTCTCCAACTAACTGCCATACCATACATTGGTATCATATTACATTAATCTATTAGAGGGGGGGGGGGGAGATGTCTACCCATCATGCAAACAAACATATTACATATTATTATTATTAGCTTAAGAAATATTTTTAACAAAAGGAAAGAGTTTATTTTGACGCCTGAAAGTTGAAACTGCACTATACTATTTATTTAAATGACGATCTATATCGTTTATGGGGAAAAAATTTGGAAAATATTACTTTTTTTCGAACTTTGGTGTTGGCGACATACCTATTGATGGCTATTTGACTACAAATTTTACTTTTTTTGAATTTTGTCGTGGAAGCATTTCCGAGTGAACTTCAAAACTAAGCTAGATAGTTTACGGCATCGTAGAGTAACAATTTTGAACACATGGACTATAGGATCGCCGCTACTGGGTACAAAAAAAATGTCTACTAATTATTTCTCTTTTAACCAATAACAACCATTATCAAATTCCAGGGTTACTGGTTATAATCAAAAATTTCCATCGTAAATCACAAAATCCCTGTTTGAGCACCAATCTGGGTTGGACCTACTGAGTCCAATCGTGAATCTGAACCATACATGAAACCAATGTTTCAAACAAATGTAATCAAAATCGGTCAACCCGTTTAGGAGTTCAAATAGGTACAGACATACATATGTTAACTTTTCGGTTACACTTAACAAGTAAAAGACGCAATATTCATTAAATTCATTTATTCGTGACACTTATAATATTCGATACAAACATTTAATAAGACACGTTTCGACACATAGACGCATAAGGCGTACTTCTCGTCACACACACTCGTACTACTCACTCTCCGCAGTGCTCACTCGGCCGAACCTCACCACGGATGGCAAGGGAGGGGGCGGCCGTCGTCGGCAGGACCGACCCACTATCTGGAGGAGTTTACACATAAGAATTATATATTATAAATAAATATAAATAGATTATATCACTCAGTATTCATTATCTTGTGTGTACACTGTACAGGGCTTAAGGTGGGAAAAAATTGCACTGGGGGAGTACTGTCTATAGTTTTAAGCGTTCCATATATAATTGTATGTGTAATGTCCAATATATTATATCGTTTTGTAATGTATAAACATTGATTGTATAAGCATAATTATCCCACTTTTAACTCTGAATAATTTTAATCCTGATTTGTTAAAGGGGACGCGTTTTAATCTGCCGTCAGAGGACTGACTGAGTCCTCCTGTGTCAACCCCACTTTAACCCTTGTGTATTTAAAAAATAAATTGATAATATCCATTATTATGATTTATCATTCTTTATAATATGACCGTTGACTGAGACTAAGAACCAGACCTAACCTTTGATTAGCCATTTAGCTGTCGATGATTAATTATTGTTCAGTATCTGCCAATAATGGTTTAAAAAACAATCAAGTGTATAGTCATTAGCCGTATAGGTAAATACTAAGTACTATAACAATAATAATAACAGGTGAAGATTACTGTGAATGTAAGAACATGAATTGTGTTGCTAAAAGACAGTAGTAAATCATTATTATAAAAGCATTGACAAACCAACCATTTGAAAAAATGATTGAGCTCATCTCATAAAATTCTTATATTATGATTTATGACATTTTCACAAGTTTATATTATTTGGAAGTACTTAACTGTACAGTTATTTTTACCTAGATATATACTCAATTGTTATTTGGATAATAGTTTAAATATTTCTATTATCATATCCTTGTTCAAAAACTAAAAAAAATAATAATAAATACTCACATTAATGCTTTTATACACGTCTATATTGAAAAAAAAAATTACAAATTTTAAGCGAATATATGGTTGAATTTTATAAAGTTCTAAAATTTAAATTGAAAAATAATTTTAACAAACAATGTACTATTTTTTATAATATAATGTATTGTACAATTAAAATTATGTAGACAACAAATAAATAAAATTAATAAATAATAATAAACTAATACAGTTTGTTATGAATAGTTTTCGCATCACAGCTTTATAGTCATGAAAAAAAAAAAATTAAATGGTAATTATTGTTATGAGGACTAGGACCTTTGTTTTTATAAATTTTTTTTTCTTTTATGTAGAAAATAAATTGTATAAAATGTTATATAAACGCTATACAAGCAGTAACTACTTCAGTCATTCAAAATTGATTTGTATATACATACATGATGTATGTATATATATTATGTGTACCTACATATAGATAATTTAATAATAATTAATATATTTGCACAAAAAAATTAATGCAAACCCCATTTTTGGGCTGCCTTATTAGAATATATATAATTTCTATAGACTCTATAGATACTATTTAATATTTATGTATATAGTATTATGTTACTTTAGACATCTATTATTTAAATATTAAAAATTAACTAGATAAATTTAAAAAGATAGGTAATTGTTATTACCTATGTATGGGCAAGTTTTTTAGTTTCAATATTTTATATATAAATATATATATAAAATGGCAAGAGTCAGCAAAATATTAACTAAATCAGCTGCCTGTTAGAGGTATATTCGTCTTTATATTTATTGCGATTGTTTTTTTTGCTACACGCGATTTTTTAATCTTAAACACGTTATAATTAAAAGTTTTACAATAATTGTAAAAAATACTTTAGCAATTATTGCTATAATATTCAAACTTAGATTTAAAATAAATGAAATTTATTTTTAAGTTGTAATCAATTATTTATGGAAGACTAAAAAAGTAACTATACAGAATAACGAAACACGTGTACATTAACTTAAGAGATTGGTAATATTTGAATACATTATTTAGACCATTCAAAGAAAACCTTAATGTTTAGTAAACTTTATACATGGTAGCTAGAAAAATGTTTTCTTCCAATTTGTACTTTATATAACGATTGTTAACAGTAACATTATAATGGTTTAAAAATTAGTTATTTATAATAAAATTTAAAACCAAATGGGAAGACAAAGAAATCGACATTTTGTAGCGTTTTAAGTAGGTTAAAATTGAGTGGCCACATTACAGCCATTTTTATGCGTATTTTAGTCTGATTATACAATGTTTAAAATTAAAGTTAATTAAAAACTTAAAAATATTAAACAATATCACTTTATCAACAGCCTAAGTAATTATGTTATACATTTAAAAAATACTAATTTTATGATTAATTTACTAGCCAGTAAGTCCATCAAAATTACAACTTGCCATTCCAAAATACATAAAACAATATATCAAAGAAAAAAAATCATCAAACAAATTCCAGAATGACAAATTGTTATCTGACTTAGATTGCTGACTAAAACGTTTGAAAAGATATAAATTGTTGTAGACATTATTAAAGAAAAAAAAAAACAATGAAGATTGAATGTACTAGATTAAAGAGTATAAAAAAAAACTTTTAACCTCATTTATTATTGCAAAATTTCACATTTCATTGTTTTTCTTTTCTTATTTTCTTTTGTCATACACCTTTGATTAAATATTTATTAATTTAAAGTTTTTGTAAGAAAATAAAAATGAATTACAAACAGATTTTGTCAATTTATAGATTTTAGCGAGGAAAAAAATTAAAGGACTGTAGGATCAGTGGTAATGCATTAAATCACCTAGACTCTATACTCTATAGATGTGATATTCCATCAACTTGGGATTTCGTCGGCAATTTTATTTTGTTTATTAAGAAAACATTGATCCTTAATAGGAACTGGCTTTGATCTAGCTGATTGTGTTTTCTAAAACAAAATAAATGTAAAAATTAGTATGCTTGATAATTATTTTTTGAAGGAATGAAAGGAATTAAAAATCTTTATTTCTGAAATGTAATTATATATTTAATGATAGCAAACTTACTCTTCTACTAAATGGAAAACAACCAGTCTTTTCAGGTTCTGGCATTAAATCTAAAACTAAATCAGGCGATCTTGATTTATTTGGCCCAAATACATTAAGTTCTTTATAGCAACCAGTTTCGATCATCTAATATAACATAAACAAATATTTATTATATCAAAAACATAATCAATAAACATTTAAACTTATATATTATATTAATATTGATAAAGGGGGGACGAGGTGGCCGAGCGGTCTAACGCGACGGATTTGGCACAGCCGGTCTGAGTTCAATCCTCGACCACTGGGCGGCATTTTTCTCCGTGCAAGTCACGGTGTCCGGAGAACAAGTGCCGCCATCCCCCCACCCCGGGGCACGGCAGAAACCTACGGGTGCCCCATTAGAAATTCTGCCAAACACAACACACGTGTATCAACCTACCCAATATAAAAAAACCTACAGTGCCCTCCCCACACCCAATGGCCTATGTTGCCGCGGGTTACCCAATAAAAAAAAAAAAAAATATTGATAAAATGCACCTGACATAATTTTTTTGTATTTAATACTCGCATAAGTTAATAAAATCCTACTTGATACATGACTTAGTTTAGTATTACAGTTGCCCAACTAGTAACACTTTTTTTTAAAATAATTTATATATTAGATTAATTGAGTTTTAACCGGAGAAGAAGAAAAGTGAAAGCGTATTCTCTTCCAGTTTACGATTCAACCAAAAAAAAAGGTAATGGAACACTTAAGAGGGCGCTACATAGACATTTGTTGTCTCCATCTTACAGGGACGTAACATAACAAATTTTACCCTCAGAAGATTACGTTTGACTACATTAGTTTAAAAATTAGAATTGAATTGACCTCTTGTAAAATTTAAAGGTAAGATCTTGGTCATCTCATAGGCTTTTAATTATATTTTAATTTTAAAATTTTAAATTGTTTGTACATCTTAAAATACTCAAAAGTCGCTTTAAAATTAAAATATAACAAAAAACCTATGAGATGCCCTGGATAATAATCATACCTTTAAATTGTATAAGAGGACAATTCACTCTAATGTTTAAACTATCGAAGCTAAACGTGATCTGCTGAGCGTATATATTGCTATGTTATGCACTTGTAAAATGGAGACAGCAAGATTCTGTGTAACGTCTTCTTAATGTTGGAAGTATGAAATTCGATAGACAACATAAAATTAAAAATAAGCATTCAACAAATACATAAATCCCAGATGTCACAACATCGTTAAAAACATACTTCATTTTGCCACGGTATAGACACTGATCCTGTATTGAATTTTGTATAAAATGTATCATCTGTAGCATCTAAATTCACTCCTTTGACAGTAGAAAACTGCTCTATATCTAATACATCCTTGGCATATACAGCATGGGGCTATAATACAACATGTACCGTTGTTAATAGAGTTATAGAGGCTAAGGTTAATAAAAGTATAACTTAATAAGACATACATCTGGAAGAAACGGAGGATCTTCTACACCAGCTTCAAGTCTTTTCCAGTTCATGGTCTTAAAAAACTCATGCTGTTTCACTTCCCTAGCACCGTAACGACCATAATGACAACCAAGTCTTGACTTTGGAGACTTTTTCAATAGCTGAAAATTAAATTTTACTGAATTAATTTATATAAGCTTTTCAAATTTTATATTAATTCTTAAAATTTTGAAAATTTAATGTTTAAATAAGAAATCTACACTGTCCTAATGAGACTTCCTAGCATGACTATTGTAATTATGAAGACAACTGTACTGTATATATACAGTACAGTATATGTACTCAATATAAGAAACGTACAGTGCAGTGACCAGTTATTGTAGAAGGCCGTCAAGTCTACTATCTGTACGCTTGCTGTATAGTGAAGCCATGCACATACACACAATATATAAATATATAGCACGTTTGTTATTCTGAATAAAGTATAATTCTTACATTAAGTAAATAATGTTACTTGACGTAGTTTTATAAATACAATAACAAAAATGTACTTAGAATGCCAAACTATATATTCTACATTATAAATAATATGATGATCAAACATTAAAATTAAATGATTTAAAAAAAGTCATATTCTGCAACTGAGTAATATTTTCAAAATATAAATAAAACATTTTATTTTCAATATTTAATAGTAATTGGGTTTGTTGTGAATATTTATGATTCGTGGTCATACTTGTTTACACAGTAGTTTTGCTTCTTCAGTAAATTTATGAGAGTATTTTTCTTGTTCTTCTTTTACTCTTCGATCAACTACTTCACGTTTAACCTGTTAATTAACATATTGATTACTAATATTTGGAAAATATCTCAAGGTATAAATATTTGTATACTATAAGTTATTCTAGAAAGAAAATATTGTGAATATTATAACATTAGTTTGGAGACATTAAAGTTATATTTAGCTGGTAATAACCGTTCAAGTTTAAATTACACTTAAAAAAGCTACACATTTTTATACAAAATTACTCTGTCCAAAATCAAAAAAATTGTATAGGCAAATTTTATGCTGCAAATAAAATATTATGAAACAACCACAAAAACCATAAAACATACAAATGCATAAAAATAAGAGTTTTAAAAATGTATTTAACAAGTCCATGGAGATTCAGTGATTATGTATCAGCATTTTAATAGTTTCAAATCCAATACTATGCTTTCTTTTTCATTTAACTTATGACATTAAACCCAACCACAGAATGTTCAGACGTGCATAATATGTCACGCATATAAATATTTATAGTAAAATAATGATTCAGTAAAAAATATTCTATGCTCACATTATCCACGCTAGTATGAACAGGTTTTATAAACAAAGGCCATTGCTGTATACAAAACATCATGTTCATAGTATTTTATTTTATGCCTACTGTCCAAGTTTAATAGACTATGACCCACACAAAATTAAACAATCCAACATTTCACTTCGCCAATAAAATAAATATTTTAATTATTAAATCTATTGAAGTTACACAATCAATGATGTTATTACCAAACCCAAAGCGGTTTTTATTCTCAACCTATTATAGTTATTAATTTATATAATAATATGGTATGGTCCAAGTAAGAAAATTGTCATAATAAGAAATGCTCTAGCAATATTCACAATTACCCTATAACAATACAAATTGTGGTCAAAATCAGTGGTCGGAAGTAGCAGCGATTGACATAGTGTCGCTACATTACGCCTTAGATAGCGAAATACTCTAGCGCGCTAAACATTTCCGGTTAGCGTAGCAAAAATTATCACTTTTTTGTTGCTACCTACAATCTAATTGGTGATTATTAAAATATAATTTATGATTATATTTATTTATTTATATTATGATAATGATGAGTGTATTAGTGAAGTTTTTGTCCTGAGTCCTGTCCAGTGACCAAATGTCAAATCAGTACAAACTACAAACACTAGTTTTCCATAAGAACATTTTTAAAAATGTATCAAAAAAGTAGTGATAGCGAGCTACTTTTTGGGGGGAGTAGAAGTAGCGTTAGCGCGCGCTACAAAAAACTAGTAACGTCCCGACCACTGGTCAAAATCAACTGTCTTAAATTCTCCAGACTTTGTGTACAATGCTAGGGCATTTGACACAATTAGTACCCACCACTAGTATATCTTTGGTTAGGTAGTTATATTTTTTTAGTGAAATAAAGCAGTGAGTAATTTAAAAATGATTGACTAAAAGTGTTTTTACAAAAATATAATGTAACTGAATAAAAATAAGAACAATTAAAGTTTATCAAAAATTAAATATTATGAAATAATATAAAGCAGTATCAAGCATAATATATCTAAGACCTATGGTAATAAGCCATAAACTATTAAAGAAATTCGACAAAACTAATGTGTTGAATGAAGAAAAACCGATTGTACCAAGAATGAAGTATTTGTTACATAATTAATTTATGAAGAGAATTATTCCACAAAACATGAGTTACATTAACATAGGGCATGGTAGGAGGAATTAATTAGGAAAAGCATTGCAGGATGCGTGCCGCAATTGGCGATCGAAAGTTATAAGCTATAACGGGCACGCTGCATATCATTTATATGTTATTTTCCAGTGGCCCGTTACAAGTCAACCCCCCCCCCCCCCCCAACGAGCTAAAATGTATAAGCTTTTAATAGCCAATAAGAGTAAGAGAAAATTATGCAACTCAAGTATCACAAAGAAAATTAATGTTCTAATAAATAAATAAAATTGTTAATTAATTATATTTAATTATTAAATACATTTTATCAGTTTTTAATTATTTTTCAATGTTCCTAATATATATTTTTGCATTGCTCAAGAGCACTTGGACATTGTACAATTATAAGATACCGATATTTTGTTACTCAACATCTAGGGCATTCTGCACATTAACCGTGCATTTCTTACAATGACCGATTTCCTACTCGACCCGTAACATATTATACAATATTTAAATATTTGAATTTTTTCATTATGTCAAAATAAACATTTATTAATTAAACCATCTATATTTGAGATAATCTAGATTAATTTAGTTTGCTTTTTCATATTTAATAGTAAAGAATTATACATTTGTTCTTACTTTTTCTTTCCGAGCTCTAAATGGAGCTTGACCTTCAATCATCTCGAATACTAAACATCCAAAGCTAAACCAATCTGTACTATATGTATACTTTTCATTATCAATTACTTCAGGTGCTATAAGACAAAATGTATAATAAATAATAGTTATAGTTAGCTAATATATATTATATTATTATGTATTATAGTTGACAAATTAATTTTTATTTACCCATATAACCAACAGTGCCTACTCTCCCTCTGACTGATTCACCTTCAGGTATCTCCATTGCTAAACCAAGGTCAGATATGCGAACATGCCCTGCGTCATCCAAAAGTATATTTTCTGGTTTACAATCCCTGTATACTATGCCTTGAACATGTAAATGTTCTAAGCCACATAATACCTGTGGTAAAAAAAAAAGGACTTAGTATATTAAGTATAAACTGTAGAGAAGTTGAAGCATGAAATAAATAATGTTACTTTATGATATAAAGTAACCATTATATTATATTTTTATACTTTAACTATGATTAATTTTATACAATATGTACAAATAAAAATAATAAAATTACCTCAGCGGCATAGAATCGTGATCTTGAAATATCAAAACCAGGTTCTGAGCCCATGTTGTAAATATGAAATTTTAAATCTCCACCATTCATAATAGTCAATACTAAACACAGTGCATCCTTTGTCTCATAAGCATAAGCTAAACTAACCTAAAATCAAATAACATAATATAAATATTTAAAAACTTGTTAATTTATTAATTTAAAATGCATAAATAACATTAAAAATAAATTGTAAATAAATATAAACATACCACAAATTTAGAATTAATTTTTTGTAAGATTTGTTTTTCAATTAAAACCATTGCTTCACCTTTTCGTTTTTTAATCCGTTTCTTTTCCAATTTTTTACAAGCGTACATCTTACCAGTTGCTCTGACTTGACAAGCACAAACTTCTCCAAAACCACCTTTACCAAGTACTCTATACATGCGGAATGTTTTGTATGTAACAGTTTGCCTAAAAAAAAAAAAAACAAAAAAAAATTATTATTAAGTTCAGATATTAACTCAACAGCATTTCTATTTACAACACTAAACTTTTCAACAAAATTAAAATACATACACACCTTTCTAACCACTTCCATTGTAAATACCTATGGAAATACATTGAAGATTCAAACAAACTAAATGGACGACCCGCTAAGAACGATTTCACGGCAGTTGAGCAATCAGTAAATAACTCTCTATGAGCAGAGTCTAACTGGTGCCGACATCTAACTATCATGTCTTCGCTTAGTACGTCCACTGCATTAACTGCCTAATAACAAAAACAGTTAGTTTTTAATAATCATATAAAATAAATCAAAATTAAACAATGATTGATATACATACGTCTCTTCTTATATATCTATCATAAAGTATTTTTGCTAGTTCTATTCTATTTTCATCAGATTCTATTTCATATTTATCCTAATAACAATACAGAATAACACACATTAAATGTTATAAACAAAAAAACCGTGATGAATTTTAGTTAAACTTACAATAGAATCTAAAAATACATTGTAGCGATGAAATTCATGTCGTTCTTCTTCACAAAATTGAAGAAATAGTAACCGGCCAATTGGCTGTTGATCTATAATATAGCTGTATTTCATATCTGAAACATCATTAATTTTCAAAATGATAATAATATAGGCATACAAGTTTAGATGAACTTTGAACTTTTGAATCTAATAACTTACCTATTAGTGGTTTAAAATCAACACACTGAGATATATGTGGGAATTGGAGGATTTTTTTCCATTTTTTACTTTTCCCTTTATTGCTATCTGTACCACCTAAAAACAAAAACAAATATAACAATTAAAGAAAGTAAGTCAATAGGTACCTACATTGTTTGAATTAAAAAATCAATGCTTTGATTAAAATAAAATACATTTTTAAACAATTTTTGATCAAACAATGATTATTATAACAATTATTTAAATACCAATGTTATATTTTTAAACAAATACAACATTAAGTTTTAATTGCTTAAAAAACATCCAAAAGATTTAACACGAGAAATATTACAAACTATATCTGAAATATTTCTTTTTAATTTACTACCTACATTATAATAAACATACAATTTTTTTTCACAATTTATAACTGTTAAAATGTATAGATGGTAACCTCAATAAAAGACAATGAAAGGAATTTAAAGATGATTGTTTGAAATGAACAAATAATACTGAAGGTATACTACCTTCCTATTCTTTCATGCATTATAAGAAGGTACCTATAAGCTCATTATTATTGTTGTAGTTATATTATGTTGACATCAGGCTAAGCTAGCTCACACTTATTCAATTGCAAACAATTAATATAAATAAAACTATTTAATAAATTCCGTTTTAAAAGTAGGATGCATAACTTTCCTACTTGAAATTAAAACTCAAATTATCAATTTTAAATAGCAATAAATATTATAAATTATAATACAAACTATGGTCCGAACTATTAGCTTAAAATTTAAAACTAAATCTATCAAAACTACGATAACTTGTAACATTTCATTTTAAAAAAGAACAATGTTAAGTCATTAAATTAAAAAATATAAACTGTTAAAAATAATATCAATAACACACTATAAGATCTACATATAAAATAAGCAATATAGTTTGAAATATCAAGATTAGAAAATATTGACAAAACTTAAAATAGGACACTCATCTACTGTACAAATTACAAAATATCCATAATAATTATTTCATATTATCTCCTGTTCAACAAACTTTCCAGTGAAAAGCTACTGTACATAACAGCAGAAAGCACCTACATTTAACTTGAATTTTGATGGCAACTATAATCTATAATTGCACCAACTCAAACGAAATTCAATGTACTTAATAACTACTTCGAACAATATTTCCTCTCAGTTTATCAACATTAATCAATATCATACTCAATACTGAGAAATTAATACTTATGATACATAAATATCAAGACAGTGTCAATACTATGGATGTTTAATAGCAAATATACTATTACTACTGAACAATTGGTTTCATTTCAAAATAATTTGAGACCATTTATGATAAGTGATCCTAGATATAAATACGCTTCCACGAATATTCAGAGAAATAGAATGGAAAAATAGTTGATTGTAGATTGTGCGCACATTTTTTTTTAAATGCATGCTCTTAATATTCTCATACGTCTAACTGAACTTTATTTGCGTCCATGGCTAGGGAAATATTTAACATTGAATGTACCTAATAGGTAGGAAACTATCTAATAAATTTTATTAAAATTGTAGAACTTATGCAAATTAATTCAAACTTTTATGCATACACAACATGTGACCAAACTCGGGAAGCATTTTAAATAGTTTTTATACAAATTAAAAAGTGGACTAATTAAATGATATAACTACAGAAAGTTTAATTAATATCCTTCAAATACACATTTGTTATTATATAAGTTTATATTAAATTAAAACTAATTGAAATATTGTTTCTCATAACGATTTACTTTGAAATTAAATTGTTTGAAAACAAATTTATACTACCCTACCTACCTATGATAACCTAACCTAACCTATATTCAATAAATACATCAATAAATTAACTTAATAACTATAGGAAAAAAGGATAATGAAATCAAACCATTTTTTTTTAAAAACCACAAAATGTACCCACAACCTTGTTAAGTTCATTGTGGCACAAACAATTTAAGTAATATATATAATTAGCAAAACAATAAAGGTAAGTACCTCCAATATAATGTATATATTGATTAACATTCATTAAAAATGTGAAACTAATTTGAAACCTTGTTCAAAACAAATAAATACCAGACATATACATGTTTGTGAATACCTACAAAGTATTTATAAAATAGTTTTATCAAAATATTTAAATAGGTAGTAGGTATTGTTTGTTATAGTGTACAATACATTTTACTGGTCTGCAAAATATTTTTGTACAATTCATTATTTTTCTAACTAAACAATAATTTATTAATGTAGGTATTTATGTATGAGTAATTAGTACATAAGAATAATAACACACTCTGTTTTAATACTAAACAAGTAGAACTGCAGTATACCTACGAACAAAAACATTTAATTGATCAAAAACTTATGATAAATAGAGGTAGCTATTAGTCGCATAATGTTTAGTGATAAACTGAAGTATATCCAATACCTAGTTCTTATATTATAATAATATCTTGATCAAATTATAAATGTGCTGTTGAAACAAAAAGTAGATGATATAACTAAATTTTACTTTGACCCATATAAGAAATTTGTGTCAGTGGGTTGTAGGACCTACCTATTTTACAATATTTATGGTTACCCCCATTACGAGCATTTGTAGTTTTAAATAATTATGGTAGGTACTATTAAATAAAATCATTAAATAATTTACCCGCTATGTAAGTGGGAATGAAGCAATAATTATGTTATGTTAGGCACTGAGTAGGTATTGTTTTAACGCATCGCTTTAATCGGAAATGGATACAATGACCAATATTTATGAATTGGTCAAATTTTATTAAGTACCTAACTACCTATTTAACATCCTTTCAGACAGTACAAACACAATGTTTAAATGCTTTTTTTAAAGAACAAGAGAGTGCAAATAAATACTCTCTACTAGTACAACGACAAGCAGCACACCCAAGCAAGTAGAAAAGTCTCGATAGGTAGTTTCTACAGTATTACCTTTATCTTGTTGAAGAGATTTTTGCAATACAAATCACCCAGAGAAAGTGAGCGGAGAAACTATATTAATATGATATTATTGTACATTTGTACAAAAAACAGTGTGGTGGAGTGTTGGACAGAATTTTACCGCAAACAGGTATAGTAGATAACCTAGGTGCGCATTACTGTCTGTCGCTGCTGTACAGCCACGGCAAAGAAAACAGTCGGCGTAGAGTTGTGGCACGGTTATCGAGACAATGGAAGACCTTGGACGGATGTGTATCCGACCAAAGATTTGCAAATTAGTTAAAAAACCATTTAAGCTTACGTAGCTGTACACTATACATAACAATATTATGTGTTTGACAATACATTACATACAATATAGATAAAGGTGTGGATACCTATACAATACACATATATATATTATACATTAGGTATACGTCATATATATAGGTCAAAGGGGTCGCCCGAAACGGGTGTATCGGTGAGGCGCGGCGGGTAGGAGTAATCGTCTGAAGGGTCGGGATGAACCGGGAAGGACGGGCTCCTCCCCCCCTAAAAAACAGCTCCTACGCGCCCCGAAAGAAAAGCGCCCCTCTAAAACGTAACCACGCGCGACCGAACCCCCAGACCGGCTGCAGCACTGCGTACGTGAGGGGTACCTTCCTAATCAGGTACCCATGGTACCTATACGTGTACCGGGACGACTATCGTACAGATAATTCCTCGGATAATTCTCATTCGGCGACCCACGTCGGTACCCTGGGTAGTCGTACCCTGACCCGCGAAGATCGCAAAAGCGTCAACACGTCCGTACAAGAATTATAATGGAAATAATAATTATGATACTCGCCTTCTCTTGCTTTGAGGTACACGGTATTGGCAACAATGTTTTCTAATTCCATCAGTTCCAGTTTGGCTGATTTCCGGATGCCCGGGCTGACGTCCACCACTTCCCATCAATGACACCGTTAACCGTTTTCGACGTCTTCGTGTCCGCGCGCCGCCAATGTATGTGCGTGTGCGTAAATATCTGACAGCGTACGTATAATAATATTATATTATTACGTGTGAACGTGTGCGCGACCGAGTCGTGTGTGCGTGTGCGTGTGTGTGCGCGCGCGCCCCCGACAAAATCTTCCGGTTTGCGTGTTGATTTTTTTCCTGGCTTCGCTCACCTCCACTTCGCGCGGATCAAATTGTATCTTTCTCGCCCGTACACGCCTAACAGCCGTCAATAACTATTCTAAACGGACGTGTACGCGGACACACATAATGACAATGACAATAATATGTGCCAAAAATCAAAATTTAGATTAAATTAAATTTATTATTATTATTTTACTTTGTTATCACAACGCACCGAACAAGACGTAACGATAGTGTAACGGAGACGGCAAATCGGTGGTCGGTTACCAACAGCCGATTGCTCGAGATACGCGTCGACGGCGACGGCGGTACGACTAGCGGCAGCAGGTACGCGTCGTTCGAGAAAAGACGTGTGCGCCTACCTACCTGTCTGCCAGCAGCCTACTTACAACTACTACAACTACTACGTCAGACGTCTCACGCGGTTGCCTATATTATTATTATGACGATGATAATAATAATAATAATATAAAAACGAATGACGATAATATTATAATATTATATTATTATTAATAAAAATACTACTAAATAGCAGTTGTAGTGGTAGTCGTAAAATAGTAACAGTCGGCGGCGATTGATAACAGTATTTATTGTGTTATTTTTTTTTCGAATGAACACTGGCGCGGCCGATCTTCGTCGTCGTCGTGGTCGGCGGCGGCTATGTATATAGCACGGCTTCCTCCACCCCGCGCGCGCGAGAGAGACTACCAGCGAAGTGAACGAACAGTGCACGCGTTGACGTCGTCGACGCTAGTGCCCGCGCGCCGCGTTCCCGGTTCCTACCGTGGTGCTAGCTGGTGCTGCCGCCGCCGCCCTCACCGCAGATTGTGCGTGTGTTTGCGCGCGCGCGCGCCGGCCGTCGGGACGGTCCGATTACGGCCGTAGGCGCAAAACATCGAACTGCTCTCCGTGTTGTAGACTTGTAGTGTGCTGTTTCGTAGTAACAGACCGCCGGCGGTTACCCCGCCCGCCCACAGAAGGTGGGCCGTTTCGTTTCGACGTTCGTTCGTCGTCGTCCGGCGCAATGCGCGCGCATTTCGTTCTCCGTACTCTGGTGGTCCTAAAAACGCGCGCGGAGGATCGACTTTTCGCGGGTGTTCCGTACCAACACGTTGGTGAGAGGGCAGGGGTGGGGGGCACATTTTGGAATTCGCCGTTGCGAGTAATAATAATATGAAATCACAACCCCCCCCCTCCACGCTTTGATGATTTTTATTTTGTTATTTGTTAAAACAAAATAGCTTGTTATCCTATCTACTCCCTGTAAGCAGAGCTTGAGTTTGAAATAAAGAGTTACATATTGCGAATATACAGTGCCTATAAATAACTGCAACATTTAAAAATTAATAAAATACGAGTAATTGAATTATTGATATATTTCACATAAAAAGAGATTTATTATCTTATAAGTTAAAATTAAGTTCATCTATAGATGCCAATTATGTACCTTTTTTGATATTAATAGAATGATTCAAATATATTATTTTCTATACAACTACCTATTGAACTCAGCATTGAATTGAAAAAAATGGGAATCTTAATAGTCAATGAATCTTGCTAATAGGTACCTACTTTCATCTGCAGCATCACTTTATGTTCTATTATACGTTTTGGATATTATATATTGGTATTACTGATCGATAATTTTTTTAATTAAAAACATGATTACAAATATTTGACAGAGTAAATTATAACAGCCGCAGTATACCAAATTCTTTATAATTTGGTTTTTTTAGGTCCATCTATAATCTAAAATAATTGTTTTGTTTTCAATTTGTTGGCATTTTGACTTATTGTTTTATTATTTACTATAGGTCCCTAACGAGTTTAAATTTAATAATTTGAAACGAATAATAAATAAATTACAATCTTAAGTAACGTTCTTATGTAAATAAATGACGAATCCTACTATCGAAATCTCAGTGATTTGGGTCGAGGTGCCACTACTGCCAATAAACCTATATAGAATGATACGGTCTTGATATGGGGGGAGAGACCATTAGTTCTCCAGCGTACATCCCAGGGTGGTTTCCAATTTTTGTCAATCAAAAAGTCTATTTTTAAAATGTGGTTTTAGATTTTGAGCGAAGCGATGAATGTATTGATTTTACAATGATGGGTGTTTTTTTTTTGTGTCTGTCATCACCTTTTAGGATAGTAAAAGTGCTTGGATTTTCTTCTACAGTAACTTTTCTGATAGGAAAGTGTATCTAGT
The DNA here is from genome assembly GCF_019925205.1 of Metopolophium dirhodum. NCBI lineage: Eukaryota > Metazoa > Arthropoda > Insecta > Hemiptera > Aphididae > Metopolophium > Metopolophium dirhodum. Next base: position 13,787,974 of record NC_083568.1, read on the forward strand.
TGGTACTTTGGGGGGTTAAAAGTAAAAATGTCCCAGTAGTTTTCAAACGCGACGTGAAAAACAAAAGAAAAATTAAGGAAAAACGGGAATTTTTACGCAAAATTAATTTTGGGTTTTGGTGCAACTCTAAAACAAATAATCGTAGGTACATGAAATTTTGACTGAATGTTTATATAAGCATTTTCTATACACGATAAAATTTTGAAAATAATTTGACTCTTTTTGAGCTTTTTACGGACATTGTCAGTTTTCAATTTTTTTATTTTTTTTTTCTATAAACATCAATACAATTTTATTTTGTTGGGTAAAAAAACGTGAAAATTTATTATAAGGCTTCTGCTATATCGTTCTAATAGCAGTTGAAAAATATTAAAAATACATAAGCACAATTTTTTTTGATAAGCATTTAAAGTTCAAATTTTGACCAAGTTTATCAAATTTATAATTTAATAATTATTTTGTAGTTAAAAATTTATAAAATGTTCAACTTTTATAGCTTTGAAAAGATTGAAAATTGAAAACAAGGCTCTTAGGCTCCACGTAAATAGGTTATATATAAATTACTTTATTCACAATAATATCATCAAATATACTTGGTAATATAATAGGCTGACTGACCGTTTTCGCTCAGAATCGTTTTTCTTATACAATGATATTATATCATTGAATTCAAATTTAACACCATCCATTACAGTTACTTGTAACCTACTGTACAGCAGAGCGACATCCACTTACCCACCTTTTTTCTTTGCTTCTCTCGTGTTTCATTATCTGCATTCGTCGTACCTCAATAATAATATATTATATTATAGTTTAAAAATGTAAAATGTTACCACTAGTTATAGCGTATATATATAGTCGCAAATCTATATATATTATAATCATATTATTGATTTAACGAAGCCCGGGAACTATGGTTAACAACATACAAATACAAATCACTATATTTAAATCAATTTCATCATTTTCAATTTTTAATTTAATATTTATTTTTATACTTATAATAATATATCTATTAGGCAAACAGAGTAGCTGACAAGCACGCACTAAAATATTATGACCAACACGGTTCTCTTACCACATTAATTTCACGACAAATAACGATAATAAATTCTTATCGTATGTGTTTATACTCTATATCACCCATAATATTAGAAATCCAATACCACAAAAACAAAATGCATTAACATAATATGTAACCTGCAGTGGCGTAGACATGATTTCTGAAAGGGGGGATCAAAAAAAGAGAAGGACATAGCCAAATGGGAGGGGAAAATTGGAAAATCCCCCACCGACTCAAAACTTTTTACTAAGGTGGCAAAATATTTAAGAATAAAATTATTTGAATTGATTCAAAATTCACATCAAACACAATATGGAAGATTAACAACCCCTGCAAAGAAATAGTTTTGGGGGTCAACGCGTCTCCCACACACGACACACCCCCTCCCATATTTGCTCCAATGCTATAAGTGCGAATGTACGATATACATATAATAATATAAAATATAAATAATAAATATATTACAACTATTATACAATATAAGAGCACCGCGAGCGCCACGAACTATATATTATTATAATTTTTTTTTTTTGAACACACGTCACACTTACACGCGCGTTTGCAACGGATCTGCGTGTAGCGTATATATGACGTCTATATATATTGACTATATTATATAATAATAAATAATAATAATAATAATAATATGAATTCCACGTTGGCCCGCGTGTGATGATTTCCGTGACGACTAATGAAAACATAACAAACAGCCGAGTTGGTCGACTTTGGTCTTTGACCGATTTCGCGTTATATGTAATATTCGCACGAGCGCGAGTTGGTTTTTAAATTCAAACTCGGCGCTCGATCTGACCTCGCTGCAAGTTCCCCCGCGAACGGTACATAAATATATAATGTATATATTATACGTCCCGCGGGGGCATCGTCCCGGAGTAGTTTATAATATTATATCACATTATATATTATTATATTGTGCTTTACGCGGCGTAAAATAAAGAGGGAGGCCGTTTATCGCAAGCAATTTAAAAATCGTTAATCCTCCGAATGCTGTCCCGAATTTTTACGCGTACCGTAGGTATTAGACTTTATACTATATTATATTATAGCAGTCGCGTATATTATATTTATTATGGTTCGTGCCAATGCATTTGGCGTGTCATCCTGTTTGCACCTATACGTGTATTATATAATGTCAATATATATAATAGTCAATCATATATAAAACCAGTATATTATATCGATATAGTACGTAGGTATTATTTTATATAATAGAATAGACTGCGTCATTACAAAGACCTCGGGCTTTCTGTTCTGCAGTGTGCGTTTTTCAGGTGGAAAACTCGCGCGGATGAGTTGTTTAGGTAATAACCTTATCATGCGGCTGCAGTAACCGCCAAGACCGCGCATTGTCTAAATTATTGTATATTGGCATACCATTTTCAACCTAAAAAAAATTGATGTGATCAATATTTTATCAACACGCATGAACCGAATAAAATGATGTGTAGGTATCGAAGTGATCGATTGTAATATTACTATATATTTACAATTTTACAAACTATAAAATAACAAATTGTTTTTTCTCTATTTTCACATTTTTTTTTTTCGTTTCTTCTCTATTATTTGTGTAGGTATATTGTTTTTTACTGTAATTTAATAACTCTCTATTTCCCACATAAGCTTTAGCTCATAAGAGATGGATAATATCATTTTCTTGTGTTTAAAAAAAAAACTGTATCATATATACCTATATTTTTATAATTTATTATCATAAAATTAAAAATATATATATACATATAAATGATATAACATAATACATTTAATAATATGCATTTAACATTTAAAAACAATAGTACCAAGGTATAGAGGTATGAATACATAACGACATAATCAATTTGGTTCGTGCAATTAAATAATTTAATAATAATAATAATATGTTTATTGACGCCCGCATTTAGGGCACTAGGCAGAGTACACAAAGAGGCGAGAGCTTTTACAATATGTACATTTAACTTGAGAAAATATAAATTATAATTTATAAATATATAATACAATAAATATTCTTGTACCTACGTAATATGTAATGATATTAATTATTTGATTAATTGATCGCTGAAAATCATCTGTATAGGTAGTTATGTTACTTTTTATCAAAACCATCAAGACTATTACAAACCCGAAGCATAATAGCCAATAGGTAAACTTACAAGACTTTTAGACCCATTTAAACAACATTTTTTTATGAGTGGAAAAGATAGTCTTGAACCTGGTGTACAAAATCGAAACTGACCGCGTCAATCTATATATCCACTAAGATTTCGGAACAAATAATATAACACTGCCACTATAGTTAATGCTACGTTATACTAGTCAATGAAACTGCATGCATTAACCGCGTATACGCAGACGAGTAGCGATTTAAGCGTTCATCGGGCACAAAATGGATTTATCATTTAACATCCGCGGGTCGGTGCAGGATGAGTTGGCGCTGCTGCAGCCGCGAGGGCCGCAAAACGAGAGAGATAAAACATAATATTATCTTTAACATAATCGCGAAATCGTAAAACGCAATCGAAAATCTCGTCCGTCTTGTCTCCCGCTAGATTTCATGTCTTTTTTTACTAGTTTTGTTTTGTTTTTAATTTTTTTTACATTCATATACTATATACATTTATACATATTGTACACTCCGCGATAAAGTCAATGGTAATATTATTATATAATGGCCGCGCTGCAACCTCGCAGTATAGATACAAATTTACCGCCTGAAAATGAAAAAATGCTGGCCCCCCACATGCGTGAATAATTCCGTACACCTATCTATTAAAGTATACACATATATTATATGCGCTCCACATACCTAGCTAGCCCATCTACCTTCAATATTATTATTGCCTATATTATAATATAATTCGTTTTGGACCGATCGACAAATCTATTGCGGGCTCGCCTCGACGGTATTTACGCGTGACGACGGACAAGTATATAATATAAGTATTATATTATACAGGGTGGTTCATCGAACATTCTAACACGATTTTTTACTTGGATAATGCAGTTATTTCAAATCTGATTTTTTGGAATTTTTAAATATACTATTAAAACCATATTTTTAAATTCTTGAGATTATCTTGTACCACCTAAGCTGGAGTGTCTAGTAGAGATATAAACTTCCATCTTTCAAGCGAGAATCCTTGTTTTCTACTATAAATTATTTAGCAGATAATTTTTCTGAAAAATTTAAAGTATCGAAATCAAAAAACGAGTAGTTCTTGAGTTATTTACTTTGTGTACTAAGGATAATAAGTCTATGATAATAAGTTTTAATGATAATATGAAGGCCTATGGTGATTTAAACATTTTATTGTAGTAATTAATACTCAAAATCAAAATCTATCAAAATGTATGTGGAAAACTGTCCCTAATAGACAATAGTATGATAAATAGTAGATTCAGTACTAAACATATTTTTTATTTTTGTAAAAACATATTTAAGAGGACGCTACACAGATATTTATTGTCTCCTTCTTACAAGTGCGCAATATAGCAAATTTTCGCTCAGCAGATCACGTTTAACTCCGTTGGTTTAAAAATTAGAGTAAATCGACTTATTATGAATTTTTACAATAACTCAGTTTTTAAGTGTGTTATGAGCATTTTCAATTTACACTATATCTTATACGCATAACTTGCTAAAAAATTGAACTATTGTAAAAACCCCACATACAAACACAGATAATGTTCTTAATATCAAGTTTCATAATAGGTCGATTGACTCTAGTATTTAAACTAACGTGATCTGCTGAGCGTAAAAATGCCGTGTTGCGCACTTGTAAGACGGAGACAACAAATGACCGTGTAGTGTCCTCGTGTCCTCTCAAGGACTATTACTATTTCTAATTTTGAATTATCTATTAATTAATTTATAGTAAAAAATGGGGGGAGGGAGGTAGGGCTCTCATTGGAAAAACAGAAGTTTGTATCGCCACGGCCCACGGGACACTCTTTAAGTAGGTAGTACAAAAACCTTAAGAATTTTAAAAAATGAGCCAAAAGTATATTTAAAAAAATTCCAAAATTTGAATAAAATAATTGTTAAAGGAAAAAATAAGGGGTGAACATGCTTGGTGAAACACCCTGTATATCCAGGCGTACAGCGAGTAGTATAATAATATATGCACATTGCGCGCATAATAAATTATACTTTCTTCGCAACGATGTTATTATAATATTATTCAATTACCACAGCGCTGCAATATCTATTATATATATATATATCCACTGCCGTTTTGCCCCACCCCGAAAAATAATTATCGTGTAACATATAGGTTTCTAAACGACCAACGTCAAAAATTGGACCAAAAAAACGGTGCCAATAAAATACGGTGGCTGTTCAGTTTCGGCGGTTTCGATAGTTCACCGTCGGAACTTGAACTATATTATGTTTGAAGTCTCATCTAGAAATAACGCAGACCATCTAAACTAGGCGTTTTTTTTTTATCGATTTCTTTGTGGTCCGTAGTGTACCGCCGCTGCTCCTTAAATGTTTTAAAAATATGTTTCTATAAAAACTCCGAATTTATCAGCGCTGGTAATCTAGTCCAATATTAATCTTCGCGATTATACGTGCGTATAATATTAGGTAATTTAAATATTGTTCGTCGATTTATCGGTTGAAACCAATATTATTTGATCAATACTTCTCTACGACATTTACGATTGCAATTTAAAACAGCTCGGAAGATCGTATAAAAATCAAATAGATTTGAAAATATCATAGGGATTATAATGCTGATTGGAATCGTAAAATGTTAATATCTGGACGTGGACGTTACATTAGTGTATTTTTCAGTCACTTTGTCTTCGTCACTATTTAACTACAATATCATAATGAAAAATCTTTGCTTCATATTACCTTTATCCACTCCGGGTTGTACATAGGCTAAAATATTATAGTTGAATCACCGCTTTTAGATTTAATAAATCAAATGAGGGAAACTTAATCTATAATCATACATTCATACGCAAGTAATGTATCAATGTTCTAGTTGTAAAGCAAAGTACGTATATTGTATAACTATATAACTGTATAATACTATATTGTATAACTGTATAAGTATCTAGTACTAAACATATATTCAGGAAAATCTGAAGTACAATCATGTTATAGTTATCTTAAATAGTTCAATATTTTCTTAAAATTTAATAGTATAAATTATTTTCCTCGAAATTTGAGCCTGAAGAGCATTTTCAGTTTTGATAGAAATAGTTAAAGGGAATAGAGTTTTTTCTATCGTATTATATAGCTAATTGCAGCAAAGAGTCGAAAACAGTAAACTTTTTTGGTGTAGCGTCTGGTAAATATGGTTACATATAATTACATGATAACCATTATATTATATCTTCCTCAAATAACGCTTTTTTTTTATACATTTTATATGCATTTAATATTATAATAAATTATTTTTAAAGCAGTCTCATTTAAAAGTACCTAGCATTTAGATTAAACATTGGCATAACGAACTACCGAACAACTTTCAAATAAGTTTTAAAACACAATAGACTGTAATTTCTACACGAAATCTCAAATCATCTATTGAAAGCAACATTTTACCACCTGAAACCACCTCTTAACAAAATACACACCAATGACACGTCGGCGGCATGTGACCTATCACTGAATCAGTCTGTCGACGTGTTTGCTCGTTTTACATTTTAATTCAAATACATCATGTAGGTACGTATAAATTATTGACATGCAATTTACGAAATGTCACAATAGTTTGACTTTAAAATCTCACACGCGAGCAATTTACGTTGTACTAGAAATCTAATAAAACCAATCAACATCGTAATAAACAATTATTATTGGTAGTTAAAAATGCTCGAGTAGTTTGGTTGAAATTAATGATTCAAACAGAAATATGAAAAATTTATGGTATAAATATAGAAATAGTCGATGACATTACCTATATAGTTTTATTTTATACATAACTTAAGACAGTACAATTTTAAATTTTAATCATGAGACATTGTTATATAATATATTGATATTACATAATTATATATTATTATGAATTATGATGGCTTATTGCACATCATTCTGATGAAGTAAACAATGTTGAATTTTAGTTTTAATATTGCTTTTTAATCAAATTCTATCAAGAATTTCGTACATTTTTTTTTCAAAAGAATTAATAAATCTGATCTAACTGAAAATAAAATAGATCAAATGTCTATGAATATACCTTTATAGACTATAATATATACTTAGCTACCTACATATTACATTCAAGTATTTTATATTTAATTAAATTATGAATACAGTTTTATATAAATATAGGTAGGTACTTACATTATATTATATGATAAATCATATAATATGTTTTAAAACGTGAAAACACAATATCCGTGTGTTCTGTTGCTGTAACTTGTAAGAATCTAAAATTTTCTCTTTATACTTATCTAAAAAAAGAAAAGAGGAAGAGAGAGAAAAAAAGTTTTATTTTAAATTCCGAGTGGACAGAGTATAAGTTATTAGTTTTACAATGATGTATGTATTTTGTCTGCTAGCTAACTATTTCTATAGTAGAATAAGTGCTCCAAAAGTTTCATATAATATAACTGCTCATCTTGAATCATATACTCGTATATTATGGATAGATACTACTTATATACAAAACATATATAATATTAACGCATATAACTGCAGGAGTATATAATAACACATATTAATATATTACGTTCAAAATATTAGAATAATAGACATATAGTATTATTATGTATATTTTACACATTTAGTAATAGCAGCATTATAAACCTATTTATAATTTGTACCTATAGTGAAAAACGTTAAAACTTCTTTATTTTGAAAAGTAAAGACAATTATAGATTATTTGTTGAATTTTTAATAAATATAATATAAGTAGGTATAATTAAAAAAATTAAACTGTTAAAAACTACCAATCAACAACCTATAAATAAACTATAAAATAATTAATTTATGGTGAACCTGCTTTGACCTAATTCTTATGTTGTTATGTATATTTTAATTTTAAAATAGGCAATTACCTAAATAAAAATATTAATTTTAAAAATGTAGGATTTCAAGCTAAAGTGATCATCATTTTATAGTCTTATAGTTTTATAACTATACATATAGTCGAGAAATTATTTTTGGATAATATTATTCTCTTTATTATATAATTTAAACTATGTGTTTTTATTGTTTTTATTTATTCTAATACAACAATATAATCCTTAGTATGTCAATTAATATTCTTTAACCTTCCAATTAAGTATTTATATAAATTATATATTCTACTATCGAATCATACAAATCACGATTCGTTGAAATTTCTCACTCTTGATTATATGCATAGACATATATAATTACCCAACTATTAATTATTACTTAGGTAGTTAGGTGTATTGTATGCATAATTTTATTTATTATTTATTGATTTTATTATGTAACAATATTTTCAACCTTTTGCTGCAGACTTTAATTTTAAATATGCGTTTTCAATTATAGATACATTTCTATGATATTATATACATAATCGTGTGAAGGTTTGTTGGTTTTGTTAACTCGACATCTGCAAGCATAAATTATACATATATAATATTGACTGTTATTGTAAGAACAAAATGAAAATCTGAAATATATAACGATAGTATATTTTTGTATATACAAATAGAAAGTTTTATACAAAATATAATTTACAATTTTAATTAAGAAGAATCCTGAACTGTTATTCCACTAGAAAAGCTTATAAAAATATTTTAATCACCTCTATAAGCGAAAAAATAATAATTAATAATCAACCCGTTATTATTTATTGTATAAAGTTAAATAAGGAAAAATATTTTAGGCTATTCGTTGCTTCCTATATTAATTCCGACGAAATATTTTTTTGTTCATCCAAATTAATAATGCAATACATTTTAATTAAGGAAAAAAGTGCCAGGAAGCAATAATAATATTAAATATGGTGTCATAACATGTATTATATACGCAAGTATAGTATAAATTATTCTTTTCATTTTTATCCCGAGCATTGTTGAAAAAAATTCCTGTGAATGTTACAAGAATTTGCATATGCGGCACATGCTAAATAAAAATGAATGTATCGTATAAACCGTTTCTAAAATATGACTCAAACTACAAATATACCAACTGTTATACTGTAAAATATTATTATATATACGTTATGGGGTTGCCTTGGAAGGATCCTCGAGACTTTGGCTCAACATTTTATTTGGAACGCTTTATTATTATACTGCAGTATACTGAATAATCGAATATATATATCATTTGTTTTTTGTTAGAACTGAACATGCACTTACGCACGAAATTGAAAAATAAAATATAATCACACAAAAATAGATTAAAAATTCGCATTATTTTAGTGTGTCTAATATTTTATAAATCATTGTTAAAGAGACTTGGAGTAAGTGAAATAATTTACAACTTATTATGACTAAGCTAAAAGGGTTGAACAATTATTATCGGCCACACACACGCACACAAAAAAAAAAAATCGAGCATCAAATTATAGTGATAACTTCTCTATACCTACCCGCCCTGGCTTATTGTGATTTATGTGACTTATACATGGATATTATTCACCTACAATAATTATCGATAAGATAAATAGTGTATAACTTATCATTAGACCAATAAGTGTTAATGGATTTTTATTGTTATTCGATATTTCGATTCGATTTGAAGTATGTAGTACTGTAATAGTGTAGTACCTAACCTAAAATTGAGGTTCTTAATTAGAGGTGAGGTCAGATTAATTCCATAAATTTGCCGAATTCTTCATATTTTCGTGTTCCCTTGAAATAATGAGTAAAGATTTTTGTGTACCTTTTTACAGATAAATGAGATTTGAAAATATTTAAGTATCTTTATTTGTATTATGTTTATTTAGTTTTTTACGAGCGTTGTATTACACACTCACGACTCCTCGTCATTTATTTCAGACTAATTTATTAGTTTACATTTATTCCAAAAGTATATACCTAATAACTTTTAACCAATCAATGTATTCAATAGATAACTTAAAAACGTTCTGGTTGCATTCCTATAAAGTATAAGTGCATTATTATTAAAAAATGTATTTAGTTTTCAGGTTGGTGAATTGCACCTAGGTATCTAATTATTTAAAACATCCTTGTAAATAATCTGCCTAGACCCCGACATCTTAATAATAATACTCCTAATGAGCAATAATAGATAGATACCCACAGTACAACTTTTATAGTTATTCAATACGGTCTTGTGCACACTATATACGTACTACTTTACGTAACTCTTTGGGTAGGTACAAAATAACATTAATAGGCTCTTCCTTCTTACCAATGTCGTATCCAGGGCACCAAGCTATTTAATATTAGTAAATTACAGATTTATACACTTATCTAGTTACACATTTATCCAGTCTTTATCGTGGATTATTTCAAGAAAGCGACATAGAATTCCACGACTTTTGTCAAAATGTGGACGACCAAGTGATTCGATCAGGGTTCTTATATAATATATTATTATATACGTTATTTCTTTTGGTCCAAACCGATAAGAAATCAAAAGCTCCAATCGATCCGATTGGCGTCCGCCTTTCTTATATAGCGGTTAAGCCAGAAATGCTGCGTTTGGCTCTATATACATATAGCTGTTGATTTCGGTTTTTATTACGATTACAATAGATATAAAACCAGAAGAATAAAACTACTTCTTATCTGATTCTGCCTTCTGGTATTGGTGTTTGATTTAAAATCATAAATTATTTTTCATTTTATTAAAATAAATATTATATGTGTAAAAACTAACAATAAACAACAGAATTTCCGAGTATAAAGAAAAATTATTTTTGAAATTTTCGAAATAATTGTAATTTATACTTTAACAATTTACGATGTCACATCGGCACCAATACATTGCAATAAAATGCTGAAAGTAATTAAAACAACAACGAAATATTTTAATTTGCAACTTTGAAAGTAAAATTTACAATATTGTTTATAAATTATTAAATTATAATAAACAAAATAATGCTATTTTATTTTTTATTATGATTGAATATATTATATAGCTTCAGGTCTTCAGCAATAAGGGTCATTACTTATTAGCTTAAAACTGTATATTGTAGGTATAAGTTAAGATAATTAATAATCATAATATATTGAAATTTTCACATTTTTAATGTAAAGGTACTTACTTATAACTTATAAGTAGGACGTAGGTATTTCAAGTTTCAATATTTATATATTTTATTCACTGTATGACGTTGAATCAATCGCCAAATCGATGGGTAACTATTGTTTAAAAATTATATTATATTATATTATCTGTGTATTTAAATTTTTGTGTTAATATTTTATAACATTTTCGTATAAACTAAACACACTACCTAAACATATTATATAAATCGATGAAAATCCAACCGGTATCCAATAAATTGTAGGTCACACATTGGACCGGTACTGAAACAAATTATGTAATATACATGTATTGAACATAATAATATAATACCTGTATATAATATATTATAAGTACTATTCATTAAGGTTTCGAACTAAAATATTAGTATATATTACTATATATTACTATTTAAAATATTATAAACTAGTTATAATAATTAACATTTATAATTATTATTTTATTTACCTATAACCCTGCGTTATAACTTACATTATATTAGAATTAGTTTCAATAGTTAAAGCGTTATAGTTTATCGCTTTTTTTTATGTCAAGTTAGTTCTCGACTCTTCGTTCTATATATTTTGATGTAATCAATTACTTAACAGAAAATATTTGTCCTATACTGATCATGGCAAACAAGGGTTTTGTGGGGATGTGCAGAAATCTCATGTATATGCCAATAAGGCGAGGGGCTTGTAAACATCTCTTCATTTAGATCTTAAATTATTATATTATCTATGGTTGTTGCCGCTATTGGTTACGTAAAAATTTTATAATCAGTTATGGGTGTTTTAAAACGAATTTTATGTAGAATATAATATTGTTATTAATTACGTCACATCGTACAACAGTACGTGTAATATTATAACAATTGTTAGTAATGCACTAATGCTTAACCAGCCTACGTACACATTTGAAAATGTTATGATATTCTATAATTATTAATGTTTCACAATATTAATATGACCTAGATGGCTAGATGTATTCAAATTTCAAAACGAATACATTTTTAAGTAATGTTTTACAATGTGGATAAAAAGAACATAACATTTAACATTTTAATTTCTAACGCATAACAAATTTCAGTTATTAACGCGATATAATTTATATTATTATTCCTGTATACAAATATAATGTTCGTTCACATATTATACTGTTATTATAGCATTATAATATTATGATAAGTAGTACCTATTTGAAGTTTAAACATTATGAGTAGCCTAGTAAATGCATTAACTAGACACTGCAGCGCTGTTGCAATTAGCCCGCACTTGTGTACTATATTAATAATTAAATACACATTTTATGAAAGTCATTAGTTTAAACGAATATTTATACATGATTAATGAATACAAATCCAATAACTGCAAACAGCTTTTTATTACTTTTATTTTATATTCTGATTATAGGTATATACATATAGGCGTGCAAAGGTATAATTTTATTCAAATACAACTTAACAGTTTTTTTCTTTATTATTATTTATTAATATTCTTTTAGTTTTTATTAAATAATCAATATTTCAATAACTCACCACGGACCTAATTTCTGTATACATTGAATAATTAATTCACCTTGACTATAATAATATATATCAGCCTCGACCTGTCGACTCAAACCATACAAGCCCACCTTCTAATTCTGAGACGGGCCTACTTTTTTTTTCTGTTGTTACCAAATATTATAATTATACCCTTTATTGGTTACGTCATCGTCCGGCGACGTGTTTAAAAGAGTTACACGTGAAATCTTCCCCGTTGAAAATAATTGCAAACAATCGTACAAACAAATGAGCATGATGAATATTTCCATCCATAATTTATTATCTTATATCTACGATATAGGTATATATATGTAATATAATTTATGTCAAATTGAAATCATAAAAAAAAATAACACGTAAAATGTGATGGAAAAAAACAACTGGCATCAAGTTTCTTTTCATAATAATAGTATAATATTAAACCGTGCATATCAAACACGTATGATGGTTTTGAAATTCCCTATACAGGTTATGTTATTTTTCAATCCCAAACACAAAATTATTACACGTGAATTTAAACATAATAAATAAATCATTATACATGTATATTGTAATACATGTAAAAACGAAGTCGAAGAATATATTTTTTTTCGATTGTGTAAACCCGTCTTTAAGGAGGTTGAACCATACATTGTAATATTGTATACATAAATACCTAAAATATTATTATAGTATAAAATTAAATTTGTGCATACTATGTTCAATAAATTTTGGTTTATTAATTTTATAACACAAACTTGTAACATCGTCGCACTATCGAAGTTAATTTGACATGTTTGCGACTAGCAAGGTATTAAATAAGTTTATCTCAAAATATACAAACGCGTTGCCGCCTTGGACATTATTATACTGTTCATATTCCACCAATTCAAAATAGAAAAATCTTCGTGCGCGCCTAGTTTCTTAAGGCCCAATAAACGATAATTTACCGTACGCAGAAATGCACTAAAACTCATACACATTTTTTAATTGTGTATTATGCAAATAAATGCCAAATTTAAAAACTTTATAGGCTCCTTACACTTTGATTTTTACAGGGAGCTCTGTTCTTTCTCTTATGCGCTCGCTGTGCTGCATATGTATCTTCTCTCGGCATTTCACTACCATATATTTCAGTTATCCAGTGGGGTTTTTGCAATCAACGTAGCTCCAGTGTACTACCGACCGCCGTACCTATAGCTCATGATAAAATATATTACAATATGCTCATAATTCATACGAGGGCGTAGTTTAATATGTGCGCTAAGATATGTTATACCCATCTTACACGTTTTGGTGTAGTAAAAACAAGTTCACACGCGAAGATCAGAATTATAATAGTACCTAGGTATATCATATATTGTTAGAAAGTGATCTTATGACTTGAATACTCTGCAACATTACGTAAGGAAACAAAACTTGTAGCCTTTTTATAATTTATTAAATCGCTTGAAACAAATTTATTTTGGAGTTTTGGATATATTGTAGTTTAATAATTTATGATAGGTACCTATGTATATTTTTTGTAACTTTAAATGGAATTACTCTTGAATGAGTAAAAAAGTCAGCTGAAAAATTGTTTTCTTCAATTGTAGTAGGTGTATTATATCTTTTAGCCCAATTTGTATATATATAATCAATAAACGATGGTAGCATAGGAGTAGTGTTGTTCACAAAGAGCCTCCTCTGCTGTCGGTTGATCAGGGAAAAAAAGGTAAATGATGTCTACGGTTCTAAAATCCCTCCCAAAATAATCATTATGACAAATTAGTAATAATGTGACTATACGGATCCGACTACCCAAGTGAAAATTGTCACTCGTTAGCGTCACAGACAAAGACAACAAAATGTCTACTGGACGTTTTCATAATTGAATTGTCTATAAATAAACGTAATATTTCATACGATGTAGATATAATAGTAATAGAAATCATAATATCCTAAATGTTACTGTTCAGTGTTCGACTGATTGAAAATTTAACGAGTGGTTTTCAAACAATTGAAAAATTTCTTTTACTGTTTATTATATGAGTCAATGTCGAGATAATTATAACCATTATTATATTGTAGCAATGGCATTGTTATACTTACCTATAACTGTTGTATAGTCAAAACCCGCCCTCGAATGTGTGCCGTAGACAAAAATGCATATTATAATACAATAGCGTAGACTATGAATTTAAAATGTATAGTACATAGCCTTTATGGATTTTCGAGGGAAAAAATGTCATAACTTAACGTAAAATTATTACCGTTTTGTAATAGTTTTTTGTTATGTGGAGAGTAGAATTTTGTAAAAAATAAAGTCTCATAGTATATAATATATTGTACAAACACAACACACCATACAATTTCGGTACATAATTTGATTAATGCACGCGTATGTTTATTTGATTTTGATAAGGCATAAATAAAAACGACATCTAGTAAAAGTGTATACTGCAATATATATATACTATATACAAATAGCTGGACAAGTAAATCGACTTTTTTAATTAGTAATATAGTTGATAGTCGACTACAAAAAAAAAAAAATGACCAAATTAAGTTAAAAGTGTATCAGACGAAATACTACGCTACCTATAACCAATTTGAGTGAAAAGTTACTTTTTTAAATGACAAATGATTTAAAAAGAGGTATAGGCCATAGGGCTACTTATAATTATTATAACAACGCACTTGGTATTTTAACCGTTAATAATTCAAAGAAAATATATAATTATAAAATTGAAGAATAATTTTTTTCGAAATCCTTGTTTGTAGTAAATATTCACTGCATTCATAATCATCATAACCCGAACCTAACCAACGTTTTTATTAGTTTTTTGCTTTATAAACTTTAAGAAAGAATTTCAGAATATCGTAATATGGTTGTATCCTGTATACGAATGTAACCAAAAAAAAAAGAATAGTAACTACTCTCTAGTGACTAGAGTCTAGTCAGTTTAGGACAAGACAAAATAAAATGTTTTACTTATTTTCGAGTACCTACCTATTGTTTGAACTTTGAAGTCATGCCTATACTGACATTTTGGCAATAGTTAATGATAATATCTGCAGAGTTTGCACACTAATTTCATTATAACGATAATTGAATTACCTGCGACATGTGTTAAAATTATTTTGATGTGTATTTAAGTATTTTGTTCTTCTATCATCGCATTAAATCTGCAGCATAAAATGTCATATAATAGACAACCAAGCATTTCGTAATTATGTAATTGTATAATGCCGTTTTATTCATTAATACTCGCAAATAATTATTAATACAATTTGTCATGTCAACTGAGTGTTAAAACGAGTAGCAGAAACTAAAATATGCATAATATAGTAGGTAGGTATATAATATAATATTAATATATCTACTAATATTACTAATATACTACGTACATGAGTATTCTTTGTAAGCATGTATAGCTGTAATCATTTTTTGTGATGTAACATTGTATTGACGACCTGACTTCTAGTCCTATAAATTATAATTTACAAATTATTATCATTAGCTTAATGTTAAAAATTATTCAATCTATAATTATTTGTATCAATGTGTTGTAAGTTGATTGAATGCATTTCCACTAAGAAAATAATCGTTCGATTTATTTTAAGAGATTACATTCAATTATATTTATAAAATGTAATGTGTAACAATAATATGTACGTGTACATTATATAATTAACATGACGTAAATCTAAATATATTATGTCGCAGTTGTTTAGTGAAATCGGGCTATTTGTTAAATAGATAAAATGATACTATATTATCTATATAGCAATCACTTAATAGACATTTAATTATTTCTCTTGTATTACAAACATAATATAAATCTAGTCATGGGCAAAATCATTCGACGTTTTATACGATTGTAATTGAAATAAGGTGTACAAATAGTGAAAAAATTAATAAAATATTCTAAATTAGACAGTTGTACAATTATCGAAAATAGTGTTTGAATATTTTAAATTATATTTTTTAAGCCTTATAAATGTTAAAATAATTAAACGAATTAAAACCAGATAAATTGACAAATTAAAAATATATATTTTCAGGTAAAATTAATAATATGTTTTACTTTCTGGGCATTTGTTTATTGCAATAATGTATTCATTAATATTGATAACATTCATAGAACACACTCGAAAAAAAAACATTATTTTTGAACAAAGACACTTCCCAGTTTCACATTAACATTTTTCTGCATACAGTTTGTTGTAGACAATGTCTATTGTATATATAGTGTCTTTTACGTTATTGTAATGTTAAAATAATTCATACTTCAATACTTGGATCACGTTAAATGCTTATTTCGTTTAATATCGTCATTTTGAAATAAGGTTACGGTTACCGGGTTACATTTAACGCATTCATAAATATGGTCCGAATCGGTACTTTTAAATTTAAAATTTGATACAGAAACTTCATAGTTTATAAATTTATAATATATGGATGGACTCAAATTCCGAAATAAATAACAAAACGATTATATTTTGAGAAAATATAATATATTTTTGTAAATGTTCAGTACTTATTAATTTAACTACTGCGACTCGTATAGGTATTACATTAGAGAAGGTGTGGTCTATACACTTTGAAAGTTCAACATCAGTTTCTACGTTACCTGAAGTTACAATTACATCTCTTCCCCTTTGATATAATAAAACAAAATCATGAGTCATTAAGTTTTTGTTTTTGATATTCCCACTTTAGAATCCAGACAGTTGTCTTTTTGATATGACATTTACCGATAACCTACTAAATGGTATAATATTGATGATAGTAACAAATTTTCTCTCTAACAACATTGGCGTCCCCTCGTTTTATCTTCGTTCAGGTGCTATTTTTTTTTTTGTTTATTTAAAACAGCATCGAACGGATTTTGGCACCCACTCTCCCATAAATAGGACTCTTTCTTCATGGAACAATACTAAATTTGATATTTTAGCAGATAACGTGTCTATACAAAAAAAATATATATCCTTGTCTATAAGTCATTTTATACTAATTTTGAATATCATTCATCATATTGTATTATTATCTCTCCAAAGAATTGTTATACACATTTTTTTTTTTATGTTCTGTTTTGTACATTTTATTTTATTTTACTTCTCTTTTTTTCTTTTATATAATACGTTGATGTATACTACGATCTCTTTTGTGTTACTTTAAGCTTTCGGGTGTTTATCAATAAATATATACTTATGCGACGCACACAAAATTAGAACAGTCAAAGTACATATATATGTTATAGCGTCATACACGCGTTTGTCTTGATATTTTAATTTCAGCCGATGATCGTATTAAATATTTTCATTCTTGTCCCACAATTTCATTACCTACATAATACATTTAATATTATACTCCAAACTTCGCGAAATTCGCTTTACAGCAAACGTGCTGCCAAGACTATACGCATTAAACCCATAGCGAAATATTATCAGAAGAATGTCGATCTATTTAGTTGGGGTGGCGTATATAACCTGAAAATAATAAAATCGATAGAGCACACGGAATTTAAAAAAAAAAATAAAAAGAAAGAAAAGTAACAATGTGTACAGTACTAGTACTACAACAGTGTCATAACAGTGTCAGTATAAATTATAATCTAGCGATAACTCTAAACGATGTAAGCTGCAACACCCCATAAAGCGTATTTTGCACTTAAACACTGACGCGCGTATATACATATATCACGTTTTCTGAAACATCTAAATATTGTCGACGACTAGAAATTTTTTTTCACCCCTCGGCATTTAAGTCGTTGCTATTCTATATTATACCGCTGTATATAATATATATAGTCACATACTTCTGCGCATATACACGTCCACAGCGACAACAGCTGCGCGGCTGAATAACACGCGAGAATACAATCGATTTACCGATTAAGTGAACATTACACAAAAGGTATTGCCTTTTAACGATCGTTGCTAAACGCATTTAATTTTCATTAGTGATGATTGTACGAGTGGGGGTGCATGTGTCGTTGAAATTCATTTGAACACTCTAGATTTATCATTTACATGCGTGTAAGTACAACGGTATGATGGAAGAGGAAAATACTTTGTAAATGTTCTTAAACGACACACGCAGGTACATATTTTCAGCATAGGCGTGAATAATGTTTGCGTAAAAGATTTGCAGTTATTTGCTATTGTAAACGGATAAGATATATAGAATCTTAATAAGTAAAGATTATCGTTTGATCAAATACAAGATGATAACAAGTTTACAGTTACTTATAAGTGTTTTATATATTATGTATATTGTATATATATTTAATATATTTTCATTAATGTAAGATTGATATATTATACACTTTAAAAAAGGGTTTTTATGAATTAAAATAACATTACAAAGTAATTTAGGCAAGTAGCCTGTATATGTTTATATACGTGCACAGATACATATTAATAAATGTCTAATACATATTATGAATATTACTTCTAATTAATAAACATTAATAAAATGAGCAATAAATTGGTGACATGTACCTATATTATGATCATCGAATAGAAAAATTTCAATGTACTTACGATAAAAATAAAATTATATGCTTAAATTTGTTATTTAAACGAGTCATGATAGTAAAAAATAGGTATACAACATGCATATTAAAATGTCGAAGTACACTATGCCACATTTAATGTTAAATCATAATCTAGTTTAGAAGATACCTACTCAGTCGTATAATTATACAATACTATCGTATAAAAAAAAATATATATTATGTAAATAAATATATATTGTTGGCTTACACAAAAAAATATAACTACCAGCTACTCGCTTCCCAATTTATAAATGGGGCTTGTAGACAACTAAATACATTAATACAATAATATGTACATACTTAAAATAATAATTTAACAACATTTTCTTAAAAAGTATATGACCTAAGTAAGCACTACTGCTTTGTGTACACATGGTCCAGCTTGTCCTTCGAGAAGTGCAGGCCACAGGTAAGTCCGAACTTGATTACTCTCCAAATCTGAAGAATGATATCTCACGTGCAGGTCCCGCTTAAACGATCTCTGTTCGTATTCCAGCACAAAGCTAGGCGTCTGTGTCACAACAAATAAATAGTACAATGATTTAGTATACGGTGCACAATAATTTACATTATGTTACATATTATACTGGTATTAGTACTGCAGTGGTGTGTGCAGTGTACACTATATAGGGTTGTAGATAAATTCAATAATAAACAAAACTTTTTTAAATCCAAATCATAAGAACAGGGGAAGTCGCTCTGCTATAATATATAGAAGATGACAAGATGTCAAAAGTGTACCTGGTCATTGAGTAATATTCATTGTAATGGATATCTTAAGTTTAATTTCAATGACAAATCCTTGTAGGTATTTACTATAAAAAAACTATTCCGACCGGACGGACCGCCAGCCTATCTATAATATATATATATGACTACAAAAAAATTGACATTTTTACTTAGTTGTAAAATTTGTAATTCAAGTGCCAGCAACAAAAAAAAATGTGAGTATGTATTTTTGGTATTTTTTAATAGCTGTAAGTTAAACACATGTGAAGAACTTATTAGGTACCTACCTACTAAATTTTCAAACCTTTTTTACTCACGAATAAAGTGTTATCATATAGCTGATACAATATTTTACAATATAGAAGTTGTAAATTTAAAATCTTCAAAATCTTAGTTCATTTATATTATTTTAGAATATTATTTTAAATTTAAAATTAACACATTAGTTGTATTTTTTGCAAAGTTCTCATACGAATCGAGGCGTCACATCGTTTTTGCGCTTGTCGTGCGTTTTTTACGTTTGAGTCGCCGACCAAAATAAAAGTGGTGTGAGTATGTAACACATCGATTTGTATGAGAACACATGTCATTACTCATTTGATAAATATGATTAATTAAAACAGTTTTTTACATTGTCAACAAATAACAATAATGAAATAATAACAAAAAAATGAATTAACATAGTTTCTAAGATCGGATTTATTGCCATACATTTAAGTTAGTTATGTGTTTTGGTGTAACATGTCTTACTCTACCTAAAAAAGACAACATTTTAAATTTGTTAATTTTTAATAAGTATATTCTGTATCTGCTTACAAATTTAAATGTTTCTATTTCAGATTTTTTGCAAAAAAAACGAATACTGTTTAATTTTACATTTATGATAATATTCGATTTTACGACTTATGTAGTTATGTATAAATTAATGCATATTTATTTAAAATTAGAAAAATGTTTTCGTGCAAAAAAATACTGGGATGTAAATTGAAACTAATACAAATTATGAATATCAAATTATTCATCAAATCATGATATCAATCAAAGAGTTACCCACACGGTTTATCCCGTATACTTTATAAAAAATAAAAATAAAATATAGATAAATAATACAATACAATTAAACAATTCTCTTTATCATTTATACTTTTATTATTATGTTCTATAATATATGATTGTCTATATCATAATATGTAGCTATGTACGAGCAAGTGTGTAACAATATTCTACATACCCTGGGCCTCTAAACGAATATTTCTGAGTATTTATTTGTTAGGTAATAAAATAAATTAATATCATACTTTATTTGGACTATTGTATTGATTATAGGTACTATACCATTAAACAAAACGTCGAGATATTTTTTCAGATGTTCATATTTATTAATTATTATCTAAGAATATTATTAAAGCGTAGGTATATACCAACAATTAAATGGTATTTTTATTAATAGATTGTCGTAACATAATATAAATACGACCGTTCAATCATATCAAA
The DNA here is from genome assembly GCF_019925205.1 of Metopolophium dirhodum. Classification (NCBI taxonomy): domain Eukaryota; kingdom Metazoa; phylum Arthropoda; class Insecta; order Hemiptera; family Aphididae; genus Metopolophium; species Metopolophium dirhodum. The sequence goes on from NC_083568.1 coordinate 13,809,495, forward strand.
TATATTTAGAAAAAAAGTATATTAATTATGCAATACAAGAAGAATGAAAATTATAATGAAAAACTCGTAATATTTTACTAATCAACTCGTGACATATTATATAATATATTATTCTCACCTGATTAACTAGAGCCCAAGCTAAGCGTACTGCGTCACAAATGTATTGATGTAGCCCAGCGCACGTTTTTAGACACGGGTAGTCGTACAATGTCGCCCACAGCTGAGAGCTTACTTCCTGTTGATAAAACGCAATCATATTATAGTATTATAGATACATATATAGCTACTATTGTATTGCTAAAAGCAACGAGATATCTTTCAGTATACTAAAATTTAAATGTCCCCTACTGGCTACTAGGAATTATAATATAGTCAAAGATTAATTTATATTATTCACGATGTCATGAGTTATCCTGTGGACCGATACCGCCGATTCAAATTTTTGAAAATCATTATTGTACTTATTGAAGGCTATATAGAAATGGCAAAATAAAAAAAAAACAAAGAGTACAGTAAACAAAAAAAAATAATAATCAGTACTATGCATTCATATGGATTTTATATGAATTAAAACGTACTTGTATAAAATATGCAAAATAAAATTACGTTCAAAGCCCCATTATAGGTGACTATGATTATTGTTTATGTTATTATGTTAAGCGATTTTCGCTCGCGCGTATTATATTAATCTGATTTGAACAGCGGGGGACGTGATAAATATAAATATTTTGCAAAACATTTACCTCGATGCACTGGGTTAAATCGAAAGTGTCCACTGTCCTCCTCAAATAGGAGCAGATGGAAGCCTCCAATTCGACGTGTGCCGAACCGGACGGCGTCGGATAGAACAGCAGCCGTTTCACCTGTTCTTTTTTCAGGCTCAACATGGCTTGGGTCGACCTGAACGCCAACTGAAAAACACGAAATTAATTCCGTAAAACCGACGTTATAAGTTGGCACGGGACATAATATGTTGTACAATATTTTGCCTGGAGAATACTCACGACGACAACGGAGAAGAGGATTTTCGATTTCAGTTCCGTGGCGTCGGCGAGCTGAGGCAACACGTCTAGTTTTTCGAGAGCTTCGACGCGGGCTTGCGAATACAGGTTACCGTAACATCTGACCAATCTCGGTCCACTCAACTCCCTGAGGAATTAAATAATAATAATTACAATAATGATAATGATAATCTTCATTTGAATTTCCGTTGACCATGATTATTACTATAGGTAGGTACGTCGGGCGGCGAGAATTAAACGAACTTCAAATTATAATATATTATTATGTAATTAATTGCCGTTGTAGTTTTTTTCTATATAATGCACGCTAATCTCGCAGTCGAGCACATTCGGTTTAATGATCTCGTTCACAATAAATATATTGTTAAACGAGCGAATTAATTTATCATGATTCATATTTGGATTAGACAATAGAACGATATTTTAAAACGACAATAAGAGTTCGGATCATTAAATTTTACGGTTTTATATTAAATCTTTCTGTGTCCTTAATTTTAATTAATATTGATTACTGTATAAACGCTTCAATAAATGGATTGAATCAAAAACAACGAGGTATATATCATATTTGTTGAAATTTTAATTCATATTCACTTTTAAATGTTTATTATTTGGTACATGGCTGTGCATATATCTATACTACGTGTATTGAATGTTTTAATTCCCAAAGTGACAATTATTATTAAACTTGTAATTATCGTTGAGAAAAATGTATTTAAATACGCAATAAATAATATTGTTATCAAAAATTAAAAAAATAATTTATTATCCAAATAAAGTTAATTGTTTTATATTATTACAACTTACGATTACCTTATATAAATAATATTATTTAAAATTCTTAATAATTATAAATGTGATTTAAAATGTATATAAATTACTGTTTCAATTTTCTCATCATCATCAATCATCATCACGTATATTTCTTCCAGTGGAAGTCAGTTCAAAGAAATGATAATTATTCGTAATACAATTAAACCAGCGACAGAGCAGTCTAAACTGTAAAAAGTTGTAAGTATATATATACCTACGTCCTACACAAGTAAAATTGTTGCAGCCATGTAGTCGGACCCTCACGACCCCGAACCTTGTATTTCCTATTACTCGCACAAACTCAATTACGGATTTTAAACGCATTACAAATGCTAATTGGATTCCACCCGCGTAGAGTTCAACAATTTAAACATTTAAAAAAAAAATAAAAATAGAATAAAAAAAATAAACAGCTATATAGTTAACCAAAGCTGAAGTTGCTATGTATAATTTAATTTCGTCGATATAATCGCCGAAGTGACCTACATATTATTATTTTTATATACGATACGTCGATATACTGTTGTAATAAGCGAATAATGGTGTGGTACAGTGCCTTACGATGAACGAGGCGTATTGTATTATTTGTAAGCCAATACCTATTAAATTTGTGGAAATATATATCAGCGATTTCACGTAAAATTCCCATTCCGACATAATAGTATTACATATTATACGTGGGTTGCAGTACCTATTATATGTACAATATAATATATACGATATAATAATAATAATAATAATAATATATAAATATAAATTCACCGCAACAACCGTCTAAACCGCGACTCGTGGCCGTTTGTTGGTAAAATCTCCATTATCTTTTCAAATCACCCCACTATACCCGATTCAACTGTGAAGCATTGTACTTATAAACTATAGCTGCCATATAAATTTAATAGCAGATTATAAACCGACCACCGAAACAGATGCAGTTTAAATACACGACGGTTCCACCAAGACATAAAATATCCATGGCAGAGCCTATATACGCGTACGACGGATACACTCGGATTTTGACCGTGATGGTTTAAGTGAACCGCAGTCGTTCATCAACAACGATTTAATTGCAAAAAATATTCCCCGAGGTCGTAAATATTTCATAAGGAAGGCCCAGCTGCAGTATAATCTTGGACGAAACAACGTTTACTAGAAATACTCGAATATCTTTGTCTCTCTCTTTTTCTCCCTGTCTCGTTGTTAACCACCTCGTAATCTACACTTATCTGAATAAATGATATCAAAAATGCCGAACAGCTGGTCGCAATGAGTCTTGCGAGTTGTAATCTTTTGTACAGAGTGCGTTACATCGGTTATCTACTTTTCTACACATTTAAGGCGAGCAAAAACTAATTGCATTTGTCTGCAGCCATCGAATATCGCGGAAATATAATATTTTGAACTTGCAGAACTCTGTTTTGTAGACAAGTATATTTATCTATAGTCAGAGATCGAAAATATGAAAATCGAGATTCCGCAACTTGATACTTCCAATAAGTTTTATCGTAACTAAAACACGACCATATTACACGCATCGACAACTATATTATTATATTTACTTTGAGTAATGACCGTTTCTTGCATTTTGTAAAACCCTTATTTTCGCACACGCCATACTATATTATAATTTATAATACATTTATTAAACGGAGTCAAAATATGTCCAAAACGAATCCTTTCTAATGACTAAATATTATACATTCATGCACACACCTAGGTAATAATGTAGACTACCGAATCCTTTTCGTTATATAGTGAAAAGGAAATTATATGTATATTAACTAAACCCCGCTGTGAAAAGCTCCCAGACACCGTTTCATTATATTATATACAACACAAGTTTTTGTGTGAACTTCTCGACAAAAAAAAAAGAAGCTATTAATTTATTAAAAACTCTGTTCTCGCATTCGCATATTTGTCCGTTATATGGGGAAACTTTCTACAATTATTCTCTTTCATCCGAGTAAACTATAGCAAAATAATTAGGTTCTATCCGGATGATCAATTAGCATGTAAAGTTTAACATTGCGGCGAACATCTGTACAATGTTACTTCAAAACACATCTCCAGTCTCCACTACACTATGGTTTACTTATCTTTCTCTGAAATCCTAATTTTATTATGTAAATATGCCTCGTCCTTATATTATCACTAATCTTTAAAACAACTACTGAAGTCACGTTATAGTCATAGTTAGTTTTTCGTCTGTTTATAATGTTAAACAAATTCGTCTCATATATACCAGAGATAATCTTTCATCTAGCTAGGTTCCGATCATCTGCGCTAAGAGCTCACGCGTCCCCGAAGTACTTACAAATGTATAAGCTGTAGGTAGTTATTTAAACTCCATATAGGTAAATGGTTTTTATAGTATTATAATACATTGAATATCGTATATAAGTAAAAACATTAGTTTTATTGAAAATGTTTGAATCGATCGACACTATCCCGTCTCGTTAGGTACGTTTTAATTAAAAATCAATAAAAATCGAGTTGTCCTATTTACAGAGAGTTGTAACATTCGTTAACCTATTATGTTATCAATCGATATTCGCTATTCGGTATAATACTATATCATTTATACACAAGTGTTGTAGAAAATATTCAGAGACTTACACAATTTTACCAAGTAGTAAAAACTATTATAATTTTGTATAACCTACTTACAAAACATATTTGATCGAATTCTAGAGATTTATCAACGAAAATAAGTGCAAGACTGTACGCGCACTATCATTATACTCAATGATAAACACCATATAACTACAAGTAAAATGTCATTAAAAACATGTTCAATTGACGATGGTTATCTTTTTTTTATTTATACCTATACACTCAAACAGCGTATTTAAATTTGAATAAAATAAATGTTTATTTTAATATGTTATTTATCAATATTCGTATTTTGGTAAAAATAAATTATGGCCAAGGGACCATATTATATTATATAGCTGAATATACCTATATTATATAGGTATAATACTACTACTTATTAATTTACCACATGCACACATAATGTGGTGGATGAGGACAGACAATCACGTATATATCTGCTTTCAGTGAATTTCAGAACAAAACTCTATAGAAAGTTTCGAAATAATTGAAAATACTGGTTTAGGTACGTTTGAATTTCCTTAGTCGAGCCGACATTAGTGAAAAAATAAATAAATTAGAAACTCCCAGCAGACTCGGTTTGATCCTACGATTCGTACGAGTATACGAGTGTCATTGCTAATGAAACAAGCACAAACTGAGTGTAATATATAATTCAGTCAAAAGCCGTACGTAATGAAGTAGCTAAATTAGCCTGAATAAAATAGTGTACAAAATAAATGGAATGGCAACCGAGAAACTATTCGTGCTCTGTATAAACTATACAGCTCACTACAATATATTATGCTCTACGACCGAAAAAATGTCGTGATCTCGTGTATTAGGTACATACTTGGAATTCGGAATTCTGAAATCCTGTAATCTAAAAAATAAAACAATGAATGCTTTTCTCGTCCTATCGCTTGTACGTCATTTACTAATTATTTGCTGCTTTTATTGTTATTTTATTATTTATAAAAATGTATTTTATTATTATTATTATAAATCCGTTTCAAATCACGAGAATAAATATTATATTGAAAACTATTTTTATATTTTTAAACTTGGAATAAAGTATAACTCATTTTAGCAATTTTTATCTACGACTTTTATTTTAGGTGTACGCTGATAGACTACGAAACCCCGTGGTTTAGAGTGAATACTAAATTACCAAGAATAACGAAATGGCATTCTTGTGGTCGTTATTTTATAACTCGAAAGTTTTTTTTTTTCTTACAGCAAAATATATGCTTACAATTTCAGTAAAATTGATCTTTCGAAAATAATTTTAGAACTAATATTTAAAATATTGATAACCATCTTGTACGTTATGAATTATCTGTACACATTGTTATGAAACTGTTATTATATAATCGTCAATTGTGTAGTTTTGTTGGATTTAAAAAAAAAATTGTTGGATTTGTATGTCTATTATTATTGTAATTAGTTATGTAAAATCTTTAGGTGCCATGTACGATTTGAAGAAAAATTATATAATGTATTTTTATATTGATTGAAAATATGATTGTTAAATATTATAATAAGTATTTTTTTTCTGTTTGATTGGTTACAATATCATGACACAACTATAGATATGTATGTATACTGTTTGTATTACAATATTTTGGCAGAATTTGTACATCAATAAACGAGGCAGCAGAGGAGTAGTATTGTTCACACAGAGGCTCCTCTACTGTCAGATATACAGGAAAAAAAGCTATAAATATGTATTTTCTTACATAATATAAATATTTTGAAAGTAAGCCCACGCATGTCCGTCTAAGTTCACGGTTTTCAACAATAAACATCATATTATATTATTCCATTTATTTAAAATCGTTTCATACAATAGTTTTTATGCTGATAAATATTGGTTAAATTTTAGGCATATTTTTATGGATAAAAAATATCAACATTCATAGCTATATAAAGATATTCTATATACTTCTTATATACTCAATATGATATATATATATTATTTAGTTTAATTAAAAGTAAGATCAACTAAAAAAGCTCATTATTATTGTTATTATTATTTAACAACGTATTCTTAGATTCTTATCGAAGATGACAATGTAATGGTTTTATAATGTTGACTGTTTTTTTTTTGCTCTGCGTATAGTCTGTAAACACGTGCGCATCATCTAATTTCAATGAAACTTTGTCAGATACCGTGGTTGATACTCTAGTTTATACTTTATTTGAACACTTTTTTGATCTAATCAAAATATTAGCGAACTTTTAGTCCAAAACATTTACGTTATTTTTTCCATGATATATTCCATTAAGCACGTAATTTAAATTAAAGGTAAAGAGCTTAAACTTTAACAGTACTCAAATGAAAGCACCTTAATATTGAAGATATTTATCTTGAGGTGATAAGGATTGAAATATATTATAGTCGAAGAGTTATTTTTCATATTTAATAAATATGTAGGTATAAATAACTAACTTTTTATATAAAATATATTTTTTAAAACTCACTTTGAAGACTGTGCCTGTTTAGTAGCCTTGTTTAAAGACTCGAGTTTAGCTTTAGTTCTTTCTAGTTCGACTTTTGTTGTTTCCAGTTCCGTCTGCAAGGCCAACTTTTCTCGATCATCGCTAACGGTTTGCAATTGCAAAGCAGTCTGTGGTCCACACTTACGACAACAGGTCAACGTATTCATCGATTTCTCGGTTGACCATTCCCAATTCGGTGTCGCTGAACCAAAAAACAAAATATATATATAATATTATGTATTTATATATTATATAAAAATAAAAGTAATAATAAATAAATATGAGCTAGTTTAGTTCGATTGTGCCACTATAAAAACAAAACCAAATTGCTCGCCCAAATTACTTCCCGCGTCCCAATTTTACTTAATTCGAATTCGACTACCTATACAATACATCCTAGGTACCTATATTTATTAACACAAAATTATTATTACTAACATCCGTGAAACCTAAAATCGATTCAGTCAAATTAAATGGACTATGTATATATAAGTACGTAAATTGGGTGTGATTAAAATATCGATTTTCGTCGACAGTGGTCGTCTGTATAGCTGAGTGGGTTTTACAGTCGCTAATAAACCAGCAACTGTGGGTCATTTTCCACGCTCATAATACATAATATATCTATACGTGAATATCGAATGTTACATTATAGTCAGTAATAATAATACACCATGCACGTTAATGATACCTACTGCGCCCACACATTTTCACAATTAATACGCAAAAGAGTGATGATGCTACGTGCTTTATACGAGTGACGTATATATTGTACATTATGATCAATGATAACAATTATAATGGATATAATAATTATATATTATTGTTACCTGTCGTAGACGACTCTCCACCGTCCGGGGGACTCGCCGAACTCGATCCAGTGCTCATTACTAATCTAGTGCGAGTGCTGTGGTTGCTGCTTGACCGCACTATAAAAATAAATAAATAATTTGAAAACACATTGTTGTGGACCGTTAGAAATAAAATAATTATACGAAAATAAATTATACCTACATATTGTACACGTCACGTTCGTGTATAGCCTATACAAATTATTATAAACGATGTGTATAAACTATAAAGTACACATTAAATTATAATATAAACAATAAACATAATAATATATAACTTGTACAAAAATTGGTAATGCTCATACATGCAATACACCAAAGTTTAACTTAATCATTTTGGAATAATTTAGCTTCTTGTAAATAAATGTTTTGGTTTGAAATTGAATCCTGGTAGTATATATTTTTGATATAATGTGAAACGTCTAACACAACTATTAACTATAGTATTTGTATTTTATAATATATTGTATAATAAAACGAATCTGAGGAGACAAACAATTTTATACTTCGGTGTTTTGCGAGTGCCTGCTGTAGGTAGCAGTATTATTTATCTGAGGTGACGTTAAAGTTTTTCTGAAGGGAACGTCAATTATGACACATTTTCCTTTAATAAATAAAATAATGTAACTATAGATGCGTGTAATCTAAAAACCGGGGTAGCATGCAATTACCTATTAGTTTCGTATTCTACAAAAAAATATCGTTGTTTTTTACTACCTATACAGTATACCTACTTATATTATATTGATTATAAGTTCTACGATGAATTTAGCAATTCCGACATTTTGGTTATTGGCACTTATTATTGCGCAATTTGATAAAAGCTAATTTCTTTGTCACCGATGGAAATGACTTCGATACGATATACAGATATTATATCTTTCAGAAATATTGAATTGCGGAACGTTTGATTAGGATTTTGTAGGAAACGACAAAATATTGTTGAAAATCGAAGTTTAAACTTGTCATCGAGGGAATGACGATTCCTTCCGTCGTCGGAAATGGTGCTACAACAGCAGTCTTATGTGTGCACTGTGCACTGACGAATAGTCACGGTAAATCTCAAAAATCAATAAATTATAACGCAAATTTCAGAAAGAAAAATTACTCAATACCTGCAATAAGAAAAGTAATAGAGATATCAATCTTACACGCGTTACTATGCATGTTATATGTACATTATACTCGTACCTACACGCGTATCATAATCATAATACTATACAAATAACAAATGCATAAAACAAGTACATATTTATAAATAGGGTGATTCACCAAGCACGGTCACCCACATTTATTTAATTTCTGATTTTTGGGATTTTGAAGTATACTTAAATAACATATTTTCAGTTACTTAAGATTCTTCATGCCATTTAATAAGGATTGTCCTGTTTCTTTTTTTAATGACAACAATCCCTTTTCACTGTAATTATTTTTTTTTGTGTTGATGTACCATATTATACTAACTATAACTTTATGAGTTATTTAACTTAATGTACTACACAAAAACACAAAAGACACAAAAGACAAAAGACTAAGGAGTAAGTATAATTATTATAGTACATATATTATTATAATAGGCTAGGTATTAAAGATATTGGGACTATGATAATTAGAAAATTGTAGTAATTAATATTAATATAATATTAGCATTTTATGTTTTAAAAAAAATATTCTAAGTATAATAAGTACTAAGTAGGTATACTCATAGATATATACAACAACTAGATAGCCGTCTTTGAACTACAGTTGTGACCAATGTTGAAGTCAGCCGCCATTTATAAAGCAGGCAATGTTTACATTTATTTTACATATATTCATATACATATACTGTGATATTATTATTTTGTAAACATTGAATGCTCTATAAATGGCGACCGACTACGATAATAAGAAGGAGATGGCTATTTAGTTGTTGTATATATCCATGGTTATGCTAGACTGAATATTACTTCCATTTTATATTTTATGTAAAACCATTATCAAGGATTATTATGTATTACCATTATTGTAATTAATAGGTACATAAAGCTTATAATAGCTTAGAAATTAATCGTTAAACCTCGATTTGAATTCATCAACATTTTCCAAAATAAATCTAAGAATCTAATGGTTTTTAGTATTCCTACTCAAAAATTCTGAAAACGAGAATTTGAATAAATTTATTATCATTGGATAAAAGTTGTAAGCCGTAAGTATAAGTATGCTTGGTGAATCATCCTAACTATAATGTAAATCGCGAGACAGGGGACACGCGAAGGTACTTCACCACAGTCTAAATATATAATACAATAAACTCGTAGTCACGTCAAAAACTCCAAAAACGAACAGTTTCAATATGTGCACTCATATTATATAGATAAGCATGTAAGTATATAAAATATAAATATACCACTCATCCCAGGAAATATTTGTCAGATTCGCACAGTAAATTTCTGTTACGTTCTGCACTTCTGCGTGCAAGTATTGAACTCTTTTGAACAGGTATCTTTCGAAAACAAAAACTTATAAACATATATCACACACACGTCACACACACGGTAGAAACTAAATTTGATAACTGCACACAGATACTTCAACAACTGCTAAACTGCAGCTAACCTAACCCATATATTATGATCGTCATTATACTCATTATCGCGGTATACCGACCTATATTACAATACCTAATACATCAATAAATTATAGGTATAGCTTTAGCCCATTCAACTAATTTTAAATCCCAACCACCCATGGCCAATGCCTATACGTAAATCAACTCAGGGGTGTGCTCACAGTCCACAGCAGGGGTGCTGAGTGTTACATTTCCCCTCTTTGGATTTTTTTTGTCTATCGATTTCTCATGATTTACTGAAAAAATTAAAATTCACGTTTTTGATATATATTTTTCTGTGTGATTTTTAATATTTCATATAAGTTAAGTTGATCGATAACAATACAATTTGTAATAAAGTAATGAAAGCAAATATTACTATCGTCACGGGGCGAAAGACGTGAATATGTTACTGATATAAGTTATTGGTAATAAGTAACAACATATACCTACACATTATACAAATTCTTCTCACTCCCGAGTTCGACTAATGATAGTATTATAATTAACAAGCACCCGGTAAATTGAAGAGAAACTAAATTTTTTTATTTATTTAACTTGGTCTGAAATTAGACAACAGTGTACATACTCCACCCACCACGTTTCAAAAAATCTGAGCACGCCACTAGACTAGATCCATCGCACATCATCATCAGCGTACAGTCGTTTCACCTCAATAACGTCGGAACCCTCATTATGTAGGTATTATTAAGAACGAGCTCTCAAACTTTATCGACGTATACCTTATACCTATATATATGTATAAATATAATACCTATACAATACGTTATATACACGCGCGTTATATACATATAAATATTATATACGAGCACACAGACCAGATCGCACGGCAGTTCACACACGTACGGACGGAATAACACACGCGCATTATATATTTATATATTCTCATATTATATACCTATATTATATTATCCCTAGGCACGTGATTATATTATACACGCCGTATATACGTATGATACATATTATATACATGGCATGATATTATATTATAATCTTCGAATGTATTATAATAATACACGAGCGATTCTCTCGGGCGCGCAAGATGGACCGAATAACTATACGTAGGTATAGGTATAGTATATCGTATATAATATTATATAGGTATATAACGGCGACTCGAATACTCGCGGACCCGCTTTCTCCGCGGGTCTCACAAGTCACAGATGCGCGTGTATATATAAATATAATATGATGGTTGCACCCGTGTATAACATATTGAGGTATAGCTAGGTATCAGCTATAGGTTATATATATATATATATATATATATATATATATATAGGTAGGTACCTACACGCCCGCGAACACGTGTATATATGGCATTTATCCGACGCCGTATATACCGCCCACTGCAACTTACTGACGTGTGTGCATATATTATAATACATCATATGACGTACCTATATACCTGTAGGTCGAGGTACCATTATTATAATATTACACCTGTCCTGCGCGCGCGTACAATATCCGTATATTAATTTGGCGGCACCGTTGCGGCAAGAATGAGAAGGAATGATAATAATAATACCTACATAAACGCGAAAGTCACGGGGCTTGATTGTGCGTTAGATTATTATATATCATATTATTATTATTATTATAATACGCTTCCGCTGGTTACAGTCGTGGTCGTTTCGCGTTATAATAATGGTACGGTATGGTCATTGTCGTCGAGATGCAATATAATAATATATCGTATTATAATATGTATACGTCATATATGGCACAATCGCACAATCGCGAAGGGGTCATGGGCGAAATGGGTTGCATATAGAATACGCATCACAACACACCGCAAGACTGTGTGCATAACTATCTGGTGTGTTAAGTGTGTGAAAACGACAGAGTGTCGAACGTCGATTGGATATAATATTATAACTTCACACCATCGACCAATTTTGCGAACGGAACGCTTATTTATTTGATATTTGATTAGATTTGAATTTCACGACACGTGGTTTTTTTTCTGTTAATGTTCGTGATTTGTTTTACGCATCGATGGTGAACGATATATACGTCGTGCAGGTAAAATAATAAAACGTATAATGTCTGTGTATATAATTATTGTATATTTGTATAGCCTCATCCTAACAGTACGTAGATCGATACGTAATACGCACACGGCGATATAGTGTCGTTTTCAAGGGAGGCAAATGGGGAAATTTATTACCTTGTACCATTTTAAAATATTCTTAGTTAATTTTTCTGTAAATGAACTGTTTCTGCAGATTACATTAATATTATTATTTATATTTACATTTATATATATAGGGAGTATTTTATCCATAACCTTCAGACTTCAGAGGATATTTTTGTAAAAGGTAATGATGAATGGTAACGACTAAAAGGTATAGTATATTATATTCATACACGTTGTAATATTGTTTCGAATATATATACGTACCTACACTACCATTCTGCCTAAACGCAGTTATATATAAATGTAATGAGGAGTTTGTTTATTTGATTAAAGTTTAAAATACAACAATAATTTACATAAACTATTATGTGAAAAAATTATTTTTAATCTTTTTACCGTCCATGTGAGTATTCGCTTTGAAAATTAATCAACTCTCAACAAAAATTTGAAACGCATTTTTAGGGTTTAAAAGTCAATGACGTTAAAATCGAAAGACCATTTTAATTAAAAATATTTGTTTTTGGTAGGTATTTAATAACTTTCCAAATATATATATTTTTTCGGTAATGAAGTATTTAGTATTTGAAATATTCCTTTTAATTAAGTTCGAATTGTTGAAACTATATACAATCAATTTTTTAAGTAAATAAAATTATACAAATTGGCTGAATGTATTTTTTTTATACATATCTACCAATATGATTATATGAATCAAACAAACATTAGGTTTATATAGAACCTAGGTACTTATTAAAATTGTTTAGTTTTATAATTTAATAAAAAAAAGCAGAAAAATATATTAAACCATAATTTATTCACTGTACTTTTTGTGCAATAAGTGATAAAAGTTAAAATTGAAATTTATATTTTTACTATAATATTCATATTAAAATGATATTTTATTTTTTATTTTTTAAATTATTGTAAAATGTATATTAGCTACCTGATCGTGAAATGAAATTGTGCCTGGCTCTCTTGGTGACATACGGCGAATTTCCCGACATCATTATGGCACTGTCAGAGTCGGAATGGTAGCCAGATATGTCACTGGAATCTTCGTCCTCCGCGACTTCCTTCATAAATTCCAAAACCTTTAAAACGAAAATCATAAATTAGTAATTACTAATTAATATATTATTTACTTCGTGACCATCGCCCGAATCATCGTAAGTACGATCCTCGTTCGTACTTAAAATACACGAGCGATCGCAGATCATCTATATCATTAGAAAGTATCGTTTTTAGGGTTCGCGCACGCATACGAACTATGGATTATTGAGCAAAATTCAAATCTACTTGTCAGCACTGCAGAACGATTCACATCTCGATTTATTTGTTTTGTGAATCGAATCAATAGGTACTATACTTTCTCTCCCATCGTCTACATTTCGACGATAATTATGTGCGGGAAATAAACATTATACATACGTGTACCTACTTATGTTTACGTTACTGATAACAGTGGAATTCGATCCAATTATAACCGACCGCAAAGGTTGAAGGTCGTTAGTGAAAATTCAACCAACCCTCGAACGAACGCTATAGCTAGCTAATAATAATAATTGCCATCGTGAGTGTAATAACATCCTGAATTGCGTTCCTAGTGTACACATCATAAACCCACTACAACGACTTATACTAAAACATGTACATAATACGATGCTCCGGTGTATAATAAAACAGCCAACATTCACCAGCGCTCGTGCAGTAAGTAGGCGCACAGGCGGCACAGGTGCCCAGGGCTCAACGCTCGAATTTCGGTCGTTAAAAAAATAAAAACCGTATAATTTCTACCCAGCAGAAATTCAAACATTTTACACAAACACTACGTAAACGGTAATGATACCTGCTATTAGGATGGAAGGTAGATTGGTTGCCAGGTTGGGAGTATAGGTAGATGCAGGGGTGGACTGGCTAGGGTGGTGGGTGGGTAATCCCTGCCTGGGCTTGCTGAAAAGTTGAGCTGATAACTTATGAATATTTTATTGTATTAGTCCAAATTATCTGTTTCTCCGGGACCAATTTTTATCACCCTGGGTAGATGGCTTTATCCATTTTCCTCCAAAAATGAGATTCAGTTTTCATCTCTGTCCATTTTCCTCCATTAATAAAATAAAAAATTAACCCTCTTGTTAATTATTTGAATAGGTATAAAGTGCCTATCGTGTTCTGGCCTAGAATATTGTTCTTTGTATTTCTATGTATAGGAATGAATATCAAAATAACTATGAAATAAATTAAAATTAAAAACCATCATAATAAAATACAAGAAAGTATTAATTTTTTTTTTTTTATTATGGTTAAGGCTTCGACTACTAGGTCATTAGCCTGTGGTACTGTAGGGGAGGGTACTGTAGAATTGTTTACACGTGTGTGTTTATTTTGGCAGAATTTTTAATTTGGGCAGCCGTAGATATCTGCCATGCCCGGGTGGGGGATGGCGCACTTGTTCTCCGGACACCGTGACTTGCCCGAAGAAAATGCCTTCCGCGACCGAGGTATCGAACTCGGGTCGGCTGCGTTGCAGCCGACGCCTTATTCCGCTCGGCCACTCCGTCCCCCGAAAATATTAATTGTTTTATAATAATTTAAAATTTAAATATAATATAAAAATGATCGTAGATTAAGAGTGTTACTACATAATACAAATAAAATAAATAATTTAATATTTAAAATATTATTGTATGACTTTAATATTAGAAGGAAAGTAGACGTACACGATTCTAGTTCAAAAAATAAATCTGTGGAGAAAAACGTTATCTCATTTTTGGAGGTAAATGATGCCACCCAAGAAGGTGTATAATGTTAAATAATATTCTATTTCATCAGAAATGTTTTCCATGTGGAAAAAAAGTGATCTCATTCTTATATGTGTGTATTTTAAACCCATTTTATCGCCGTACAAATCCATTCATCACGTCCTCTTAACTCGGAGAGCGTCGTAACGGTGATCGTTTGTCGTCTAATGTCACAAACTGTTTGTTGTATTTTGTTTTTTTCTTATCGAAAGCGTGTAAAATGCAGACGCAAAAAAAAAAACCATACGGATTACGGAAACATATTATTCTCTGTGAGTTCATTTAGTCAAAATTTCTTGCCAAATAGCATTGGGTTAATCGTGATCAGAGTCATACTTAATTTATACCCCTGGGAGAAATAACATATTATCTACTTCAGTGGTAGGTACCTACTGCACATGTTCGAAAAATACCGGTTAGAAAGGCTATAATAGAAACGTTGTATATTTATGATGCAAAACAACAACTCATCGTTAACTCGTTTGAGATCACAACAGTACTTCGATGCAGTGTGTCAGTAGACTAATATATTCGATACCCCGGGGTGTTTCGAGTTAACCTTGAGTTCCGAAAATATATAAATATCATTACCTGGACAACAGTTTTTAAATACTTAATAAATCTACATATATTACGAATGACTTGATACTTTAGAATTACATATTATGGAAAGAAACTGGACAGGAACACGTTAAAAAGAATTATAGAAACCGTTAATCGCAAATGTTTTCTGATAGCTTTGAAAAAATATATTTAAAGACTATGTATCAAACACTGAAATATAAAACAAAACGTTTGGTCACGATAAAAATAACAACATTTTCATTTTCATATAAACTTATAAAAGGGCTCGCGAAAAAACGCAGTCAAAAGTCAAAATTAATTTTGTTTATAGATAGCACATTAACTTCTTTGTATATGATAAATTGATTTTAAAATTTAATAGCTACAACTATCAAAGACTTTGTATTTAAATAATTTTTCAATAAATAATATACCGTTATATTGTTCTATGTCTTTCTTCAAATAATATAACTATATAAGTTTAAGTGTATGTTTGTGTGCCATCTGGATTTGTTTTATTGAGGTACATATATATTATACATATTAACATAATATAATAATAGTAATAACTTAATAAGTGAAAACATTTCTGTTTAACTTAAAAAAATATATCTATAATTGATAATTTAAAATCATATTTTAGCTGAGCTAATAAATATAGATATTTTGTATATAAACTTTTCTTTAAATTTATCATAGCCATAGGTATTAAATAGGCATTAAGATACTTATGTATGTAAGGCGTAAGCCTTAATTAAAAAAAATAATATATTTTGTGATTAAATTGTGTCTACAAATAATATAATTGTAAGTTGAAAATGTATCGAAAAAAGTATAGCAAAAACATGTCATAAAAGTTAGGAAAAAAGGTTGTCAAATTTATATTTATATATAATTTAAAAAAAATACAGAGTTCTTGTATGACTTATTATTATCTTATTACAAGATGTTTACAAATTTATTATTTCACATCCAAACTATAATTACTTCCTCTTTGTGACAGAATTCCTATAATTATATCCTATAGGAGTTTTATATAGTTATAGTTAATACATTGTTATATAATAAGGATTAAAAAAACAAAAGATGGTAACAAATTACAAATGTACCTTTCTTAATTTTTTATTATTATATTTTTTGCTGTATTTATATAATTATATTTATATTTATACTTTCTCGTGGGAAGTGAAAAGTGCAATAACTTTTTTATGTGTTTTAAATATAAAATACATACATCGCTCCGCTCAGATTTTAAAAGTCGGATATAAATGTTATCTTATAGTTATTATATTATATAATCTTATTGAAATGAAAATAATACTTTTTTACAGAACGCGAAAAATAAAACCAAATTTTAATATTATTGTTTTAAAATTTTAGAACATGTGAATCCGAAATTAACAAATATTTCCCATACATAAATTTAATTGTTTTAATTTTTAAGTATAGGTTAGTTCAACTATATTATTTGATACAATTTTTACAATACATTATAATATTATACTTTAATATGTGTATAGTAGAAATTTATGGCTATAATATTACATTGTTTGATTACTATACAAAATTATAATATATATTTTATTTCTTGATTAAGTAATTCAATATATTATTTTTATTGCGTTACCGATTGTCATTTTTGTATTACTATAATATATAGCACACATATCATGTTGTACAATGACTAATGACTTTGGATTATTTTTTTCGATAAAAAAAAGTATAATCAATGTGTTTTTTGGAAGTATTTTCTGGTATTGACGTTTAATATCATATATCCAATACGTTCATTTAACCACGTGATTGTTATTAATATTTATTATATTATATATCAATACTATTAAATATAATAGGTATATACTATAGTAAAATAAGTAGGTTTATTCGATCGGAAATAGACTTATAGATTATATTATATTATAGAAGACATAACAATCCCATATTAAACATTTGAAATCATACTTTGTAATATTTCATTCGAATAGTATAATTATTATTGTATTCAAGCCTATTGAAATAACCGTTCGGGAAATTTGAAAATGAACTCCGGTCTTTTTTGTGTTGAAACCACCATTCGTTGCTTTTACAATTGTATCGTTTTCCTAAATTGGAATAATGTTGTTGTTATATAATCTACAGATTTATAATTCTTTTAATTTAAGATGTAATTCGTATAGCGGTCAATTTCGGTTTTATTGGAAAAATATCCAGTTCAGTAAGATTATTATTGGATTGCGTGAAGACGGAAAACAATAACTGCGTACACGGTGAGTACCTAGCAAACAGTACATTATGCACATCATTGCACAATCAGCTGTTCATACTAAACTTCTAATAATTAAGTCCGCCGTCTGAAACATTCGTCGGTGGTCGCCTATTGTGATGCTAATAACCGGCTAGTCGTGCTTCTACACTGCTTCGTCAAAGTCGGTGTCGCTCGCACGCAATTACTTTTCGTGCGTAGGTAGGTTTATGTCACATACACATCGAGTGATACACTTACGTGGTAAGTGGTAAATGCATATACAGGCATACATACGTATGTATTGCCTAGCGTCCTAGCCGCATTACCCACGACTTCGGCTGGGAAATAATGATCGATTATAAAATAGAACGCTCGGTGTACTTCGGTTTAAATGTTCAATGACTCCGTTGTAAATCGACCAAGTCGGTTTATATATAGGTACACCCTCTGCCCACAAAAATTATCAACAAATATTGTTAACGCAGTCCGAGTCCCAATGAATCCACCTATAATTTATTTGATATAATTTGTATATTGAAAATGGAGCAAATGGCTACATTATTTTCCGGAGAGTGTGATAAAAAGTTATAAATTCGTTTCGTATCATTCTGGTTGTAATGAAGTTAACTTTATTCTGCTTCTTCCCCTCAATGTACATTTTTGATAATGTATGATTAATTTTCACGAAAATTTCATATATTTCTGAAATTTTATATGGGCCAGGTCATACCACCTACTATACTATAACCAGAAATATGTAAAACGTTCGTTTTCGTCGTCGAAATTATTTTGTTTATTATCGGGGTAATATAATAATAATAAAATGATGGCTGATAAAAAAAAAACTATCAAAATACAGCTGTAGTTGGTTGTTGTAATTTTATTATAGCGACCGTTTTGACTTTTGAAAAGGGGAACATTAATTTAATTTTTGTAGTTTATAAGCTTAAATTAAATATATGCTTTTATAATCGCAATTATAAACGTTCTTTTAACGGTCTATTTTCCTACAAAATCCGAGCCCTGTATGACGTACAATGTACGTAATGTGTACGCACACCGCACGATTTGCGTAGGTATGGTAAACACGAAAACCTGCCCGATGTAAAACACACAGAGCAACTCGTATATAGGAGCTAAGTGCATTAAATTGAAATAATTATACGGTGTCCTTGGATATGCGTTACTCTATATACATATAATATATTATATTTGTATATGTAGGTAGGTATAGTGCGGTCTCGCGTGTTCATATTATGTATACTTGCTGGTTTTACAGTTAGGTAATATAGGTATATAATATATGGTATGTATACAATTTACAAAAAAATTTTTATCACGGATGTCAGTTCGTTCACACAGCGCGTTAGCGTTTAAAACGCGAACATAATGGAAAAAGATGAATATGTGAGAAAAACGGATGTGCGCTCGCGTGTGTGTGTGTGTGTGTGCGACTGGTTCGCTCGATAATGGCCAGCGCCGGTCGGAGAGCCGACTCGTCCACGGTCATTGATCTCATCACACGCGTATAGGTACACATCGCGACACATCTGCAGCAGATCTTGTGACCGCGACTGCCCGCGCGCACCTGACCGTTGAGACGCCGACTCGCCCGACGCAGACGATTAGTATATTATTTTCGTGAACGACTTTGCACCGGGTCGGCCGGCACTAGGTGTAGAGGTGCCTATATGAGATAATATATATATATGAAACCAATCGCGTTCCTCTGCGTGAAAACCGGCGACGAAATCGTTTCAAAGTCACCGAATACATCGTGCAAACCACGATTTGGGCTTACGAGTTTCGACTCGGGGGGTAGGCAAAAAACTCGAAACATGAAGGGCTCAAAAACATATTGCCTTCCGTACCTATACTACTAATTACTATATATTGTACAGCCGCAGCATACCGGTTCGACAGGAATGACTGTACGTTATCCATCACGATCTGAGGATGTCCAAGAATTTTTCCAACAAGCATGCGAATAGTTGACTACCTATACTATAGAGTTGCACTGCACCAATTAGCAACCGCTAAACAATTTCTTTGTCGCAAGACATCAAGCAACCCAAACGCCATAAGCCGTACGTCTAAGCATAGACGCAACTCGGAAGCGGCTTGGGGGAGGCTTAGCCCCCCCAAACATATACACTAACTGGATAATAAGTCACGAAAAATGTTTTCTTCAATGAGACATGAATCGGCTAAGAACGAGTAGACAGCTACTAGCAAGACATTTCCTCAAATTTGGCAAATGCTTAGATTTGTTAGATTATTATTTAATGAGTGTCTGTGGCGGTACAAATTTCTTTTTTCAAATGAGAATCAACCACTTTTACTAGGTATTATCAAGATGACTTTGCACTAATTATATAAATCTAAATAATTTAAAATTCGATCCTTAAGTTTATTTATAAATTCCAATAATGAGAATTTGAATAAATACATTATTAGGAAAAGATGGGGGGGGGGGGGTGCATGCTCGTTGAACTATACTGGATACATATTCATGCAAATTTATATTTATTTAATATTTAAACCACTTGTAAATATTCCAACTGAGTAGAAGAATGTAAGTAATATTTCTACACAATTATAAAAGACAATACCAGGCTCCCCAGAAAAAAAATTAGTCCTAGTAGCGCCTATGCGTCTTAGTTTAAGTGACTTGAGCTAAGGAAAAGGACTAACACCTTGGAGTTACAACTACTAGGTACCTACTATCCAAAACATAATCATGTATACACGTATATACATATAGCTATATTATGTAATATGTATTATTAATTTATAAACTCATCAGCTATTGATCGTTTAACAAAGATGCATTAGGCCTTAGGGTAATTAAAACAATGAAACTTATATATAGCTATATAAAAATATAACCACACGCAAAAACCGTCACTACACGACCATAAACAGTGTATCTCAAAAGTATTGTACCACCCTAATTATCTCTGTGGCAAATCGATATATATATATAAATGCGTTTTCTTCAACAGTATGTAGGTAGGTAATCGAAAAAAAAATGTATGCCATTAAATTTAAATTTTCATTGATTACCTACTGTTAAACAAACTGCATTTAAACATAATGATGTATCACAGTCTCACAAACGCACATATAACTTTAGGGTGGGGTGGGACTTTTGGGATTTATTGTATGGTACACAAATGCAGTGGTAATAAACTTGTAGCTGTTGTACAAGGTACTAAAACATGTATATTTCTCACCTGTTCGCAAGCGTGCGAGTATCTCATGAGCAGAGGCGCCACCACGTGTTCCGATTCGACTTTGAGCTCTTTCCGGAGCTGAGTGAACTGAAACAGAGCGTCTTTGTCGTATTCGACCCGCCGCTTGAGTATGGTCAATAGTATAGCCATCGACTTATTCTCCAGTACGGGTTCGACGACGTTCAGCAGCGTCTTGTTCTTGATGAGCCGCTCCTGGATGTCTGACTGCTGCAGGGACAGTTGCCGCTGGTGCGACGCTTGCACCGGTGCCGGGCCCTTGCTCACGCCGTCCCGCTTGCCAGACAGGCTGAGCTCTTCCAGCTTGAGCAGGGCCGCCTTGTATGTGTCAACCAGCTTCTGGAACTCCACCTTGAGCGCGTCGTGCAGGTTGGTAAGCGTCTCGTCGCTGGTGCCCACCAGGCCATGCTGGCCGAGGCCCTCGACCGCCTTGTCTAGCGACCGGCGGCGCACCTGTAGTGCCTTCCGCAGCTTGGGCTCGGACAGCACGATCACCTTGAGTAGCTTGCGCGTGCTGCCCAGCCACCGATCCGCGCCACCCGCCGCGGTGCCGGTGAACAGCTTGACAAGCCGCATGAGCACGTGGTCGGGCCGGAGCACCTTGACACCACAGTCAGATGACAGAAATACCTTGGCGTAGAGTGCCTCCAATATGGACAGGCTGTGTGGCATCGCCTCAACGAACAGGTCGATGGGCAGCTGGTCGAGGATCGCCTTGAACGTATTGTGGCTGAGCCGGTTCACAAAGTTTGCCGCCTCCCTGTACTGGGCGTTCTCGTAAAGCAGCAGGATGCGCTTCACCGCGAACCTCGGGCTCACGTCCGCAATGGTCATCGAGCCCACCAGCTCCGGGAACCCGTCCACCCAGTTGGAGTTGCGCCACTGCATCTTCTGCACGTTAACCGCCTGACGGTTCCTGTCCGGCTTGATCCGGTTTCCGAGCCCTTTGACCGGTTCCGAGCTGTACGAGTTCCACGTGGCCGACGGGTCAGACAGCGGCGGCGGCGGCAGGGTCAGCATGGTTCCGCCGCTTTTCGGGTACGCCTCGTAGTATCTGTTCATGTCGCGTCGCGCATAACACTCCGGATGTCCGGGATTCGGCCGGAATACTCGGTGGCGACGGCCGGAAACTGTAACGTCGGGACGAAAAACCGCGGCAAATCGTCCGTGGGGATGATCGAACTTTTTAAACGGGTTGGAAAAATAAGTACACACGTAACACGTTCGATATAATAAGGGTATACACGTGTAGTACCGCGTTATCACAAGTAGGTATATAATACGAAAGGCGATCGCGGTTAAACGTGGTCAAACTCAGTGGTTCGTGTTCTGTGTGGTGCGACGCACTGCGGTAGCTGACGACGACGTGCGCGGCTGGTCACGCTGGCGAAACTGGTCAGGTGAGAGACTCTCCGGAGACTGGGTGTTTGAAGAGCCGGTCTCGGGTACGCGCGCGGAGCCGGTTATAATGACTCTCCTCTCGTGGGAGAAAACCATGTTCGTTTACACGACTTGTCGGGCCGCGATGAGATCCACCGACGTGCCCCGCCGCATTGCAGTATACCGCGGACGGGGGTCCCAACGAATTTTCACGTACATTTACACGTACATATTATATGCGTTGCGTTATCGCGGTTTACCGTAAACTCGTGCATCTCAGTACCTAAGACGCAATAACATATTATATTATTATAAACGTGTATCTATGCGTGTAATTTTACTCGAGAGTATAGGTATAGGTACGTATAATAGTGTGGAAGTAGTTCCAGTTTACTGGAAATTGTAGTGTAGTATACCACGGTTATCTGTAAATAACCGTGCACTATACACAGCACCCCTCCCCATCTTGAAGATTGGGTCAGGTCAAGTTTCTTGGTTATTATTCTTTTTCTTGTAATCCTAACATATACGTATTATATGAATATTATCATAGATGTAATCTTTTGACAGACGCGGTACACCTCAAAGTTTAAAGTAAAAGTTAAAGAACACAGATTTTCAGAATTTCCCGTGGCTTATAGTAAAAATATTCAATTTTTCGTGTATTTTATAATATAGAGTCACCATTTCATTATTGATCGTCACATTAATAATCAAATACTGTTGTTGTTGTTGTTGTTGTTGTGGTTGTTGTTGTTAACAGCGCAGAAAATATTTAACCTATATTATGTATATGGATTTATATAGTATATTATATTATTTAAATCGTTGAAGTTCGCCGAAACCTTTAAGACGTACCAATAACTGTAAGATTTTATAATAGATATATAAAATGGGTACTTTGAAACTTTGTTATTTTCTTTTTTTTTTAATAATTAATATAATATTATTCTCGTACTTTTCAAATAATAATAAAATACAACAGTTAGGGAATATAAACTTCTCTACAATAAACAAATTTTTCAAATTAAATTATCCTTGTGTTTTATGTACACTTTTTTTAATTTTTCTATCTTACATTCTTACGTCATAGTATTAAATAATAATTTGGACTAACAAAACATAATTTTTTCATCTCAATGCAATTAAGCTCTTTCGTACAACTATATCTTAAACGAAAGAATTCTTAATTTCTCGTTGATAATTAAGGGTTGAAACTTGTTTAATTAATTATATATTGGTACCTCGAAACGAAAAAGATTCTTGTTTTTAACATTATCCATTAGCCGTGTTTGAATAAGAAAGTTGGGATGGTTCGTAAAATAATTTTTTATTTCATTATTTGTAATTTTTGACGATCCGTTGGACAGTGTTAGTGTGATACATCAAATATTTAACACGTATTATCCATAAATTGGTGTTTTAATGTTGCTAGCCAATTCCTTACGCACAGCTAACCTATATCAAATTTAAATTATTAATTTTTACACGTAGATAACTATCTTATAAATGGTTTCTTTTGTTGTACGGCGATTATAATCTCGCAAATGAGAAATAAAAACATTAAATCGTCATAAAAATGTACGAAGTGTGTGCAGAAATCGTGTGGACCATTATTTTGTTTTTATGGAAAATAATAAAAAAAAAATGTTTGTCAATAACTGAATGCGATTTAAAAAAAAAAATGATGCAATTGACGATGATTATTATTTATTATAATAAAATATATTGTACTGCTTGCATGCGTTATGATCTGAGTCCATCTCCTCCTTAAAATATAATTGCATATGCCTGCTAAATAGGTCTATACGCCATCGTCTTTAGCCCTTCTAGCAATGTTCTATACCTACATTAGCTCGGCCACGCCACGTTAAGATTCTTTTTAACACACAAAAGAAAACACAATACAAATACTTTTAACTCCATTAAATCATTCGCACGCCTTTATTATTATTATTATTAATTTTTATGTTCTACATTGTGTGTAAAATAGTTCGTTCACAATTATGAAATTATTATATTCCAATTGATCGATTTTATTATATAGTAATAACGTAAAGCCCATCATCTTTATCATTAAGCAGGCACGTATTTAGGGGGGGAAGCGTACCCTGTTCCCGGGCAGGCGATTTTGTTAGTCCATGTAGTGGGCGAAAAATGTATAATCACATAATTTTTAATTGGGTATTATATTGTCTCGAAAAATAAATGAATATATATTATTTTATATTTTAATTATTATTATAACTTTCTGTTAAAAGGAATTATTACAGCTCAAAAATATATATTGTTTTCATCAATTAGTCGGAAAATAATATTAATAATCACGAAAAATATTTAAGTTCAACAATGAACCTAGAAAGATGTTTTGCATTGGAGCATTATTGCGACAATTGAATCAGAAATAACAAGTACCTAAAAGTAAAGCAGATTTTGAAGAAATTATTACTTTATTTTTAAATCTCCAATCTAGGAGAAAGATATAAATGTATCTAGATTCTAGATACATTTATAACTTTAGATAACTCTAGATTCTAGATTATTAATATTAATAAAATCAAGATTGTATCATTGTTCTTAACTCATTAAAATAAGTTTCCAAAAAAAAAATATAAGCCGCATTTATGTCACAAAATAGTACTTATACTTTACATTTTAAGAAATAAGTTTTTGGGCGGAGGAGAGGGGAAATATGTTGCCCCGGGACGCAAAATGTTCAAAAACGGCCCTGTCATTAAGTATTATTATTACTTAACAAATTTAAAAATGTTTCAGTTTTAAATACATACTTGTATACTACAATATACTTTACTGCAGATCACATTATATAAATGTACCTATATATTATACGAAATATATTATAATCATCGCTGTTATTGCATTTAAAATCATTTTTTACCTTATAAATTTATAAAGTTTTAATCAAATAGATCGTAGTATTAAATCGATTTAAGTAGATACTAAACCAAAATAAAATATGAATATTATATTATTCTATTAAGCTTAAAATATAAAATAATATTTTATGAAGTTGTTTCATTAAATTAGTTTATATTATTTTAGAACAACTTTAAATGGTTAAATGTTTTTAAAAAAGTGTCAAAAACAGACATATTAGTGGGGTTGTTATACTGTTATAGTATATATAATATCATTGTAGTGTGGAGTTTTTCATTAATTTAACTATTATGTTTGTATGTAAATAAAAATATATTTATTATTTTAGTATTAAAGTAAGTTAGTAGGTAGATATTTTAGAAGTAACCCGGAGGAGAAGTAATGCTAACGCGGTTCCTCCTCCGGTTCTCGATACCACGAAAAAAAAAAGATATTTTAAGATCTTGAGTATATAAGAACATTTAATCGATTCAAAAAAACTCATAAAATATAATATACTGGTGTGCAACTATAAATGAGTTACATTTGTATAATTATTATGTAGGTATATGGCTGTCGATTGATGTTAGTGCATTTCACTACAAAAGAAAGTTTTCAAAATGTATTTTCCAAACATCACGTACTTGGTGTAATGCACACATTTATTGTCCCACAAAGCATTTTCTAGGTACTTACTTTGAGTTAACAGCGTATAATCTTTCGTGTTAAAGTTAATGGCAAAACATAACATGTTGTAGACAAATAAAAAGTGTAATTTTTTCTAATATTTAATACATTTATCCTTAGGTACCTAAAATATTTTTCATCCGTATATTTTCTATTTATAAATTGCTTATTTATTATATTATAATGTATGATTATTATGAATAATATAATATTATATATTTATATTGTATCATAATGTAAAATACTAATATGTTAATACTTTAACAATTTGAGTACTTTTATACTATCATGGTAGGTATATAAATAATTATAACGGTTCTCCTTTTTCTTCTCAACCATACCCTTTGAAGCGTCTAAAATATACGACATGATATTATGGTTTATATCTACGTCGTACTGCCTTAATAAAAAAATATTGATAGTAGTTATTTATTTTAAAATACGTTATTGAACAAAATTTAAAAAATGTAAAAATATCAATGTTTTTGGAATGTATAATCCATTCTCTATTATTTCATTATTCAACACGCTGCAATACCATTCAGCCATTGTTGACGATTGTATAATGAACACAAAACGTGAATATATTAAATACTTTTATATCTATAACATCATCATTGTTGAAACATCGCTCGTTGTAATATGAACGCATGAATATAAAGGTGCGCGTTCTCTCTCTATATATATATATATATGCGTATCCTAATCAAGGTTTTATTTAATATTGCGATTATTAAAGAATTATTAATGATAACGATAATGCGGCGTCGGCGGATTGCCAATGGTGTTCAATTTTCCACCCGAAAAGCCACAACGGTCTAATAAGTTTAAAATTTAGGAGGATCCATTGCGTAAGACGTATATTATACACTATAATATACCTATGCGCTTAGCGTGCCACACATGTATATATCGTCTGTACGCAATAAAAGTCCACTTTAGCACACTCGTACTTATAGTTCGCGATGTGTAAGTACAAACAATCCAATTTGCGTTCGGACGGTAAAACAAACAACATATAATAATATAACGTACATTTAATCGTCTGGGGATGATTTGACGATTCCGCGTATATACTGCGGAGGGGGTTCTTATAATCAGACGTTCGGTCTTTATATTATGCGTCATAAAGATGTTTAGTGTTATGATTGCCGTGTAGTCAAAAATGACGAAACACTAAAGACAGTAAACAGCGTTAAGGTTCCGGTGCCAAATAAAATAATTCATTTCCTAATGAGATTGTGTGTGTGGTATAAAAATTCTCATCATTAAACAGCTACCTAACATACAATAATAATACATGTTATGTGTGTATTATGATATATTATGGTGATGATGTGTTAACTGAGGAAATGCCACGGTCATTATATAATAGTATTATTTTATTTGAAAAATATTTTCCCAGGATTAGATCAATACCTACTAATAATAATTATGATAAAAAAATAATGATGTTATAATATTGTAAAATTATGTTGTTATTATTATAAATACCGGATACTTATTATATCGTTGTGTGTTCAACGTTCGATATAATTCGTTTTTTCGTGACGTTCCATCTTCATAAACCAAATTTCTGTTTCCATAAAAAAAAACTGGGGATTAAAGTACGTTATAAACGTTTTGTGTCAAAATGACCATAAAAGATAACTCGTATAAGCTATTAAAAAATAAGTGGACATTCTTTTAACATTGGGTAGACTGTTGTTTTAAATGGAGCAAAACTATTATTATCGCATACAATAAAACATCAATGTATATAACAAGATTTTATTAGCAGTTATTTTTTAGTTACAAAAATCCAAACTGGCAATTTAATTAATTTTGTACAACGTAATCAAATTTACATAATATTACAATAATATTATAAAAACTCAATTTGTATTTACATTATTAATTACAATCTTAACTTTACTTTAATTGGACTAGTATAATATCTTATAATGACCATAAAAATATACATATAATTTTAAATTAAATGTAACATAATACATGCAACGTTTTATAATAATATATTAATATGGATGGGTAAATAGCAATGTAATCTAAATTCCACAGCTTATTACAGTCGCGAACTACAAAAATAACAAACTTATTATATTTCAAAAGTCCGAAAAAAAACTATAGTTAACTAAATAATCTTTCCTTACTTTAGATCAGAAATTGAAAGACCAAGGCAAGTTGTATAATATTACCTGAAAAAACTACAATGAAAAAAAAATATAGTGTTATGTGTATTTATTGAACGTAACATAAGTAACCAAAAGTGTGATACCCATTGTTGGTTAGTTTTTTTCAAACTAATTTCGTGAAAAATACTTTTTGGTCTGACGAAGTGATGAAAAGTTTTTTCTTCGCAAAAATGTATACTTTTCTCCGAAAGAATTTACGACAAGCGTAGAAATGTTTTTATAAATAAAAATGCACCCTCTTTTGAAATGGCCTGCGATAAAATTATCATATTATCACAGTAGTATAATCGAAATAAAAGTGATTTCGTTCCTAGTGCAAATAAAGAAATGTAATAAATACAATAAGTACCTACCTCTAAACACTATATTGGTATTGCATGCGTGTTTTAAAATGTGATCGAAAACATGTCTGAATCTAATTTAATGCGTATCCATTTTTTATTCTAGAAATGTACTTGGCAATTGGCAATTATGACTTACAGCGTAATGCGTTTTTAATATTTTCTAATAATATATTACACCCATTATGGTGTCCACAAAATGATTTGTTTGGTTTGAATAATTTATGGGAAACATCAGTGACGTAGTCACGATTTATACATTACAGGTGTATATATATATATATATATATATGGAGGGAGGAGTTTTAAAGCAACCTAAAAATCATTTTTTTATTCTCTTCACATTTTCATGACGTTAAGACTATCAAATGAAACGCTGATGGCTACATTTGACGTGAAACCGAAAAAAATTGCACTTTTGTTGGATTGATAATTATTGGTTTAAACAAATTACCGTCAATGGCATGGTATTTCTATGCTCCATTAAGGGACATGTGTGTACTTATAATGATTACCTATAAGACTATATACCAGGTAATTAAGGTCCTGAAGGGCTGTATAGTGTGTCATCAGACAGTGGATACAATACACGATTTTTAAAGGTCTTTAAATTTATCTGTGAAACGCCTAACTGATTTCAAACAGCATTCATCAAGATTCGAGATTATAGCTCGAGAGAAAGAATTTATGAATTGAGTATATGATTATAATATACCTACGTCATCAAAATGCTTATACATAGGTACCACTTGTGCCTGCTGTGTGTGTATCACATTACGGAGATTTTGCACCAAGACGCGATATCGAATTTGATTTTCAATGTTCGTAAAAAAAGTATAATATTAAATCGTGGGCGGTGGACGGTCAGCAGAGTGCCGCGCGTACAATAATAATAATTGCTATAGCGTATATATTATCGATTCAATGGAACAATTTAAACGACTACGCACGGCGAGCTGAACCCGAAGTCGGTCTCGAAAAGCTAGAAATCAAATTTAACGGTAAGTGTAGAATATTATTATGACAATGTAACATTTTATTGTGCTATTTTTTTTTTATCTTTACCATTAACCATCATCACCACATGTGCCGTAATGGCGTTTTCGTTCTGTTGCCGATTTAGTTTTGTATTCTTTGTCGTCGTCTGAACAGTCGACATTCGTATACGTGCACGTCGAAAAGAAAATAGATTTGTTGCGGAGCACATAAAATGTTTAAGAGGCATAACATAAAAGGGGAACTCTGGGAAATTAAAATCGTTTATTTAGTTTTTTAATATCGTTAGTCGTACTGCGTACACGCTCAAGAGGCCTATTTCTAGAAAATAATATAATATATGCGTCTGTTGTCTACAGCGCAAAGACCCCCGTGTTGCATCTGTTGATTGACGTCGGTCGGAGAGAGTTAATCGAAATTTTATGAAATTCTCTAGTTATGACTCAAAATTACTATACCGCTGCACACAAAGCTGCCGTATATTATCCTTCAACGAGTCGCGGTCTAAGTACTTGAGTGAAGAACCTTAGACGAAGGTTCATGCGGTTTTTTCCTTTGCATTATTACAATATTACAATATAAACCAAACAAGTGGTTTCACCACTCCCTTCGACATGTTTATTATTAAAGTCTCGTTCGACGCACTTGACTGTTCCTTGTATATTTTCATCCCTACGCCAACACCGATAATTATTATGATTTATGAATTCTGCGTATCGTTACAATAATATAATATAATAGTAACATAAATTTATATATATATAACCGATAACCCTGCAGTAGATGTATGGATATTAATTGTGGGCGTCTGTGGCACATATAATATTGGTACCTATAATACTATTTTATTTATATAAAAAATATGTTTTCTCTACGAATGTCTTTAGGTACAATAAGAAAAAAAATCACATATAAGTTTAGACCGAATAATATAAATTAATAACTATGTGTCCTAAAATTACGTGTAGGTGTACCTCCTACCTACTTAATGGTTTTCAAAACCATTGAACCTATATATACCTATTATAATTTATAATGAATATAATGTGAAATGTATTAATTAACATTATTATTACTTAAAACCTAAACTACCAACCAAAACATAAAAATTAATCAATTTTTGTTTAAATGTATTAAATTGTTTTTTGTTTAAAAATATATTATATTTGTTAATACTTCACATTTTTTTCGATATCTACCAACTAGAAAATGTCATAAACTATCACCAAACTTATACCTCTTATACCAAACTTTGTTTGAAATATATGTGCACTGTTGGTGGAGATTCAAAGCAACAAGAACTATTTTCAATACTTCTTCAACTTTCAAGTACCTACCTGTCCTACCTATATATAATTGAAAAAACTAATCATAATATTGTTTTAAACTCAATATTATTTTCGATCAGTTCAGATTACTTATTACAGTATATACAGACAACAGCGATACATTATATCATACTTATATAATTATTTTAGTACCTTAAATTTTAAAACAAAACATTATATCTTTCACAAAGTTCCGCTTGGTAGAGCATTTTTTCCGAATGCAATGATTTATTATTGCTTTTAAATTTAAAATAATAATACACCACTTCTCCATCGTATGGCATTGAGGTGAGTGAGGTGAAACAAAGCGTATTCACACATATAGGTACCTATTATATAGTCTCCGTATCCTGTTTGTACTTTTGTGTTAAAATATTATTTACATAACTGTGTTTATTATAATAACTTATACATATATATACGTAAGTACACAGTAATTCACAAAGCAATCTCACCCTATTTTTTTCTTTTAATAAGGAATTTATTTAAATTTGAATTTTTAGAAATTTTTAAATACTTTAACTCAAGGACAATATTTGTAATTACTTCGAATTGTTTTATAGAGTTAATCGAGATTCAAAATTATAGACCTTCTAATGGCTTAATAATGCTTTTACGTAAAAAATAAAATAGTTGTTATGTTGGTTATAATATTTATTAAACTATCAGAAACATTTTACGAATTATAAAATGTCAATAAGTTAATATTAACTATCTTAATTTTTGAATCATTCATCAACATTCAAAAAAAAATCACCTACCTATTTCTAATAAATATGGGTATAGTAAAAACAGGTATAATTTTAATTTGAAAATAATCTAAATAATTAAATATATGGTCATCAAGTATCTATACTAAAAAATGTCAAGTTATAAATTAAGTAAATCCATGATTGAAGGAAATAATGAGACGAGCATACTCGAAGAATGCCCCTGACCTATAGTGTATCAATAATATAGAATAGTTGCAACAGTGAGTTTATAATATTCATTTAAGTCTTCCTAATTTTTAGGCATGCCCTCCTTTTTTAATCTAAAGGTTACCTTAGGTAACCTATATTGAGGTCAAAAGTTACTAATTATCTTGCACAATATAATATTTAAAGGCAGTAGACGTTTTTTTTACGGAGTCGTCTAGTATTACAAATCAATACTAGGCGTACAGTAATTAATAATTATAGATAGATAACAATATTATTATTCGTGCAGGTGCTGCATAGGTAACAACCAAATGTCAACAATAATCATATTATTTATATTAATTCGTGTTTAAAAGATGAATTGTAATATTTCATGTATAAATTATTATTCACTATACTTATACGCAAAATACGTCACAGTACCTACCTAATGTTTATATCTATTATATTAAACCTCAGGTCCTACTACATACCCAATATGGGTAGATATAGGTACTATATTTCCATACTTCAGCAATAGCGCACACAGGATTTTTTTTCTGAGAGGGCTATGTTAATAATAATAATAATAATCCCAAAATTACATACTACCAATGCTATAGAGGAGAGGTATGCATTTAGTAGAAATACATTTTAGAGAAGGGAGACATTTCATGACCCCTTAACCCCCCCCCCCCCCCCCACTGTGTGCGTACCAACACCGGTATGCAGACATGCTAGCTGTGATTTAGATGCAATTAATGCAGTGAAATTACACTGCAAATTTGTAATGCGCTCGTTATAATCGAATTAACGGTGAATATATATTTTGGTACCTGCTACTTTATTTTTTTTTTTGGTCATCCGTTTGTTGTTAATATCAGAGGGTCAAATGTGTTTTTAAACCAAAATATAATTTAAACGATTAGCGATCATATTATTATATACGTATTATGCATATGGTAAATCTGAGACTTTTGAATGATAATGATGTTTTCTATATACGTGTCTGCAGTAGGTGAATAGCACAATAACGACGAGATAATAACACATGGCTAGTATATAGATGTAGTATGTCTTGTTTTGAACTTGCGACCAACGGCGCGGCGGTATAAACTTATTGCAGCGGTCGACCATCACCACCGCCGGCCATCGTCGCCGTGGCCTGCTGCACATCCGATCGATAAAACTCGTCGGGCGCCGAATATTCCACGACCGATTATAATATTACATTATTATTGCTATTATTCGGCCTATAAACGGGAAATCGTTCGGTCCAGACTCGCACGGCTGCAGTCCGCCGCCGCCGCCGTCGTCATTATTATTATAATATATTATTATTATATACGCGGGACCGTTAATGTTATGCGGGAATTTTTATGGCTCCGAAAAGCCTCGAGGGTTTTTGGCGTTCCAGCGGTGCGCGGTGGATTTCACTTTTTTTCTGGACGCAGCGGCGCGGCGGCGGTGCACATGAGTCAGCGTGCGGAAAAAAGCGAATCGTTTCTATATCAGATACCCATAACCTATACGCGCGCGCGCGAGCGATGCCGCGATAGACGCGACGGAGCGGCTTTGGAGCCGTTTCCGCCGGTACCGCCCCGGGTGGAGTCACAGACCTTTTTTTTCCTTCGTTTCATTGCCGCAGATAGTCACCTCGAAGTGTGTCAGTGGGTTGGAATGCGATACGTGTCTACACACGCGTGTGCGCGCGCGCACACACACAAACACACGCACACACACACGAGCCGAAGATGTATCTAATAATATGTGTATAAAAAATAACTGGTTTCGGATTTCGATTTTCTATTCTGTTTCGGCACGTGAATGATATATTATAACCACCGTAATTGTGTTATGGATGCTGAAGAAAGTAATATCCTCCCGTGTAAGTTGCTAAATACACACACACACACACACATTAAGTTATAATGCGTAGTATAATGTATGGTATATTATAGTTTACGATTCAATTGACGACAATATAATGATAGCTGTCATCGGGCGGCACTGGTGCACGTAGCACGTGGGGCGAAATACGATCAAGCGTCAAAATAGTGAAGAAAAACGGTAAAACCTTGGTAGGTATATAGGTGCAACTCGCCTAAAATTCACACGCGCGAACGGTTAATAGTCGGCGGCCACATCGTATAAATACTGGTGTGAATATATTTTAATTTAAAAGAAATAAACAAGAGAGTAGGGAGATATTGTGTCGTGTGGTATGATGTGCGTTGGACGAAAAAATAAAATGTTTAAATGAAAATAATTCCAAATCAGATAATATAGAGAGTGTATATATGTCTTCATGCTGTAAATTATTAACGTAATACAATATAAAACATAATTCCGTACGGTCGTGATTATTATTGATTGTAAGGCGACCGCGCGTAAATACTAAACAAATTATTATGTCGGTCGACTAAAAAACAATTATTACCTATTTTCGTTGAATAATCGTTTTGCATGCTTCATACATACACGTAATTGATCTCTAACGCACTAATACCTGTCTTGCTATTAGTGGATTTCACTAATTTAAATGTGCTTATAATGGTTTTTGAAAAATGATTTGTTTACGTTTCACATAATATACCTATGCTCGTATATTTATGTCAGTCGTCAGGTGAAGAATAGCAGGTAATAGTGGGTACATTGGCGGCTATACCACTCAGGTTTTCACAAAATAAAATATCATAAAAACATCATTCCTCAAATTATTTGTGGTTATTTAAAATGTCCCTAAATTACAATGTAAACATGATTTGTTTAAAAATCAATCGAAATTGAATTACAGTAATACCAAAGAATTTATTAATATCGTAATTTTTCGCATTTTATACATACAATTGTACCCATAATAAATATTCTTACTTTAAAATCAATAAACTACATTCAATACCTGTCAGCTGCCATACTGAAAAGTATTTAATAAATATCTCAAAAAATTTAATTTAAACTGTATATACAAATGTATAATAATTTAAAATATTTCTAATATGTTTTTTTTGTTATTACAGCATTTCATTTCCAAAAATTCTGTAGAGTAATTACTGAAATACTATAATGAGCACATTAGGTATATACAATAAAAAATAATCCTGTGTACCATCTGATTATTACAAATTAAAATAATAAAATAATTATAAACTACATAATGAATAATAATAAAAAAAATAACTGACAACATTTTCTAACCTTTGGTTTCTAATAATAATAATAATAACAATAATAAATAATAATACAATAGTGATTGTTAAAATTACTAAGATTTTCTTTGGATAAATATTTATTGATGAATTAAATTGTTTCGAAATACTTTAATTTAATAGTAGCACTTGGTAAAATACACAGCATAATAATTTACATTTGCCCTTAAGAAGACTTTTTAAAAGCTTAAACAAAAAGTGAAAGACGTAATACTTTCACATCAAGTCTAGGCTGTTATAATTATAAAGAATAGGTTATATTAAATACCTTAATATCCATAATATAGTTTATAATGCTATACATATATTGTTAAAGCTGTTATATGATGGAAATAGGTTTTAATTAAATTTTATGAAGATAACCATGAGGATACACGTTAGTATAATAATTTACCAATCGTTTCAGACACAATTCATACTTTTATTTTGTAAACGCAATTAAAATGTAATTTGACCAAGCAAAAATGAAACAATACAAATTCCTAAATAGTATAAGGAATTTATATAATAAAACAATTTGATTATATACGAAACTACAATCATTTTAAAAATATACTTTTAATGTATTTCTCCGATTTTATAGAAATTGTTATACAACTATATACGTTTGTTTTTCAAGCTAAGATGATGTTTTACTTTTCTTTAGGTACTGCAAAGTGCAAATGAATTCCAAACCTCGAAAAAAAACGAATTCTAAATGTTTACATTACACAAATTAAACTTAGAAACATCCTTTTTACACGAGTAGCTAAACCAGTGCATTACACTTGGAAGAACAACTGTGATGATTCTATTTACAACAATCTAATTTTAATCTCACCCAACCTAAGATTTATAAAAAAAATCGGTGAAGACAAACCGTGTAGGCATAATTAAGATAAACATTTTTAGGGGCTTATATAGTTATGTACTTAATATACATTTAAAAATACATACTACAAGTGTTTGATATCAACTTTTGGAAAGACTTTAAAGTGTTTTTAATTGTGCAGAAAATCAATAACGATTGCGACTAGTATACATTTGATCATGAAAAGTGTTATGGACTTGTATTTTCGCACGTATATTATATTATATTACTATAGAGATGTTAACGTATTAATATTACCACTATTGGTAGACGATCATTTTTTCCATTCAATTATGACATTCGATGTATTTTTTAAGATATTTTCAAGCCAATCTTGTACGAACAATTTTCTGCGTACAGCTGTAATATACTAAAGCTATTTTACATTCGTTAAGAATAAAACTATAAATAATTGTACTTATTGCTCAAAAGTTAAAACTATAATATTATAATATAGTTGCTGAAGGACAACGACATTGATATTTTTATACAAACAGTTTTAAATTCCACGATTTGTGGTCATTGGTTAGTAACCAAATGTTACCAATGGTAACCAATGGTTACCTATTCTAAAAAGACTTCAGAGTTTTACAACTGTTGTAAAATCGTAAACGACTTCCGAATCTCAGAATCAGACTCAGATCGATTCCGATTGACGAAGAAAAACTTAGGAAACCAAATATAGTTACAATTACGATAAAGTTAAAAAGAAAAATAGAGTGGGACGATAAGACATCAGTCTTCAGTTAATTAAATAATAATAAAAATATATTACATTTTAATGTATCACCACTCAGATATATCTTAAGGTTTCCTCCTTGGTTTCAAGTTTATGATTTGTAAATGTTTTGTTACATAAGATGTATTGTTATGTGCTTAGTATGCAATTTTAATCAAATATTATATTAACCATATCTAAAATTCTATAAATAGCTACACTGTAATATTATATTATATTATATTATAAATGGCAAAATGTTTTGAGACTTCTTTTATAATTTTTTTTTTTCATATTTTTTTAAGTTATAAATAATAATAATTGAGCACTTGAGAGGTTGAGCATTGTTATTTGTTAATGATTTAAATAACGATAATAATTTTTATTCACAGTTTTAAATAACATTAAAACGAGTGTTTTAAATGCTAGTTGTTTTACCGCCGTAAAATTAAGAAAATAATATTTTTTTTAAATGTGGGTAGGTACTAAGGGTACTAGGTATATAATATTATACTTAGGAAAGTTTTAATTTTTATGTTAAGAATACCGTGCGTGGTCGTCCTCTTTATGTACATATAATATGCTTTCTTTTTCAAATATTCAATTATTTTAAACTCAAAGCGAAATCAAGACCACTTAGTTTATCAATTACCAACACGTTTATAGTTTTTACTCTCTCAAGTCTCAACAGTTTTTCACATGACTCCTACTATCAACTATACTTTTAATTATTAAAAACCATAATATATCAATATACTATAACTATCGATATAATATCATGTAAATACATATTGTAACATAATATTATATTTTTTTAAATGTTTGAAATATTTCCTAAAAATTATAAAAACAATTCAACGTTTGCTTTGAACTTTGTAGTTAGTTGACGTCAAAGGGATTATACGCATGAACAGTAAATGGACATTTCCCCCCAACTGTTTTCGGTCTAGTAGGACATTTCCCCCACCCCCGATATATTTTTGATGCGGACATTTTACACCCATTTTTTTAAAGTTTATTATTGACTAATAATATTGAATTTAATAATACAATATTATTTATTATTTAATATGAAATTATTTTTTTTAAATAAAATATAAAATATATAAACATTTTTTTATAATAGATTATAAATGTATATTATGTTTGATCCACTCAACTACTTGAAACAAAAAAAAAAAATAATAAGTATAAAATAAAATATAATTAGTAATTAATAAAAATAGCTAAAAATTCCGACATAAAAATGATACATTTGTAAAAAACATTTGATTACTGATTCTTTTGTCATTTCTAAACACATTTTTTTTGAGCGTTTGTTCATATTTATTTTTTTTTGTTAAAATGTACCAGTTTGAATATTTAACAATTTAATAATTGCTTTTGAATTTGATTCAAGTAGTTCAGTTGATCAAAAATATACATCTATAATTTATTATATTTATGAAAATATATGGAAATATTAGACAATGTGCAAAAAAATAATTTCATATTAAATAATAAAAAATTATTATTAAATAGTAAACTTTAAAAAAAAAATGGGGGGAAAATGTCTGCATCAAAAATATATCGGGGGGAAATGGTCCGCGATTCGTATGAACATACTATATAGTAAGTTAATATGTTTTATTGATTTCGCGTAAAAAGCTAAAAAAAAATTGATCGAATTAAGAGAGAAAATGGATTTTAAGTTTTTGGAATTACTAAAATATAATGTATTTACTACAGGTACCTTTTAACTATCGTGTATGCAATATATATTCTATATTTATAAAAATAATACTACGGTCAACATTACTTGAACTGATTATTATTATTACCAATTTACAATCGACGATTTCTATACTAATATTTTTTTAAATATCTTATTAAAAAATTTAAATCAAAAGATTTAATCGATCTAACACTGTTCTGGTTCAGTGCCTACCTGAAATAAGCAACTAAAAATTCTAATTCTGTGTTAGTTCCTTATTGTATTCACCGGGATTTCTTAAATGATAATTTATCACCATTTTTATTAATGATGCTGGTTTAGTTTTAAAACACTCCTAACTTCTTTAGTTCACTGATGACGCTAAAATTAAAAAAAAAAAAAGAAAAAAATGTTAAATCGCTTTATGCCGGCATTTAACTACAAGATGATATATTAATCTCTTTGCTGCCTGGTGTAGAAACAATGGCATGCCCTTTAATTTTAACATTAACAAATGTAAACTTATCACATTCGCTTTGTGAGTCATAAATTATACTTAAAAATTTTAAATTTTAATATAAATTAAGCTGTGAAGAGTGTTATTAATGATTTAGATTTAAGACATAAACTGTTTGGTTATGAACCGATAAAACCTATTTTTAAAAATCATGACGTACCAAAGTTGTAGTTGAAATGGGCAAGACCCCTCTTTTCGTCTTTGTTTAGATGACGTATATTAGACATATTTTAAACATTAAACATTTTACCTATATATCTAATGCAGCTTCAAATAATCAAATATCATTACCTAACTATATAATAGCTATTGAATTTATTTTTATCAATCAAAATTCAATCGATTTCTGTAGTTTCGATGCCCTAAAAGCACTATATTACAATATACCGTATATATAATTCTTTTGTTTGCTCGGAACTTGATTACGGTTATTTGGATTAACTTATTTGGACAGCAGCCAGCATACAGGCAGTTACAATCATTAGATTCCTTAGCCTATAGACGTACGAATTTAAACTAAGTTTTTTGTTTAAGCTACTAAATAATTTTGTCGATTGCCCAGAATTGTTAGAAAGTATACATCATTTTAAATGTCTTTAGAATAAGAGTAAAACATACATGTTAACAAGATAATACAATATATTATTTTTACCGTATATACATATATAATGTGACTTGTTAGTAGGGTACTACAACTGAAACTTTTTGAATATCAATATTAATCTTTTTAGTGGTGATGTTATAACTTTTTGAAATCAATTTAGAGGTATATGAAATTCTACAATTACCTATTTATATTGTTTTTCTCTCTTTTATACACATTTTTAATAAATTATAAGTGTTTGTAACGAAATGTTAATGTTTTTACACAAGCGAACTTATTTAATTTTAAATCGTTTGGCTACCTATTATATGACTAACTTTTGTCAGATTATTTTTATTTTTATTATAAATACCATTGTTTATAATAATATTTTTATTTAAACACAAGGATATCATAATAGTCTAAGAAAGTTCAATGATATCTTTGGAAAACAAAAAA
Organism: Metopolophium dirhodum; assembly: GCF_019925205.1. Lineage (NCBI taxonomy): Eukaryota > Metazoa > Arthropoda > Insecta > Hemiptera > Aphididae > Metopolophium > Metopolophium dirhodum. The sequence goes on from NC_083568.1 coordinate 13,849,613, forward strand.
AAAACTTTGTTGTTGAGTTCAATTCTCGTTTTGTTTTAAACTTTTAATTTTTTTATAAAAACATAACAATACGATAATCTATTACCACTCTTCAGTGAACTTTACTTTCTTGCAGTCATACCAAAGAGTTGTATTTGTATTGTTGCAACAATATACACAGGTACCTGATAAATGTTTTATTTTTTATTTACGTTTTACAACAGATATTTGTGAGCGACTATCGTGCTAAATAGATTTATTTTGTATTTTTGTTGTCATACACAAATTATCAGAGGAATAAAAATTTTAATTTTATTCAACAACGTGGAATTTTTTTTTCTACACGAAAATATGTTTAAACGTTAGTTACCTGCGCTTATTTCCTCTTCTTTGCGCTTCCCCCTTAGAACTTCCTGTCAAACACATGCACGTCTGTCGACGCTACATCAGTATAGCGTATAATATATATGTGTGTGTGTGTCTTACGTATATACAGACATGACACGTACTTTGCGGGTGGCCGGGAGGCACGCATTTTCAAAACGAAGAAAACATAATCGCTATAAGTATTTCGATAGAAAATGCTGTGAGGTCGCAACGCTCCGTCGAGATAGTATTTTCCAGTCACCGCACGCGCGTCACGGAAAATCTCATTATAATTTTAAAAGCAAACACTTGGAAATCTGATAACAATAATAATAATATTAATAATAATAAGGCTATGATAAACCTAAAATTATAATATGAATAGTATTTCATTGTAATCAAACATTATTTTATTCGATTTATAACAATACTCTTATTATATTATTTTTTTCGTATTTATATTGCTTTTATAATATTTACCTTGTCTTTATATCCCTAACTTGCACTTTCGTCATTTCGTCGATGCCATAATGGCATCGACGAAATGGAACTACTTATCCGAACACATATTTTCCAACGTATTTATATTATATTATTATGAACGGATACCGGGATACGCATACAAATGTATAATATAATAAACTGTTACAAGCACGTATCCAGGATCAATTTTAAGCGTTTTAACCGTTACATCTACTAAGCTTAATACGTTTTCGACATCTAAAAATAATTTGTGGAATTCTTCCTCACTATTCTCACGAATTGAATTAATAACTTGCACACTGTTATTGAACCCCTACCCCCCCCCCCCTGTATACGGGCCTGAACTGTTGTCTGTTATTGCATCTTATGGTAAAATCACCTTTATGAAGAGAAAAACAATTAAACAATATAATATTTTTTCAGTATTAAATGTTTAGGATTAATCATTTACTCACATCCACACACAACACATTTGTAGTACAATAAAAATATAATTCCACACTCCAAAAACATAATCGAATTTAAGCTAGTATAGGTTTATATGTATATGTCCTATGGTGCATAAATAATACATAATATTTAATGCTACAGGTTGTACCTATAATGTATTATAGGTATATTAAAATTATTACTAATCTTTCGATTAAGTTTTAATTTCAAAGCTGAAATAAATCAGTCAGTAGAATACATGCGCACGATTTAAAACTTTACAATAGATATAGCAATGGCCATTATGTGTTTCATTTTCTAAGTTCTTGAAAGGCTTTCCCGTTATTAGCTCACTGCCAGGCTTTCGCTTTTCAGTTAATCGGATTATTACTTTATTGTGTATGTACAGTCATTATAAACGATAACCTTTACAGTGAACACATCCCAATAATAACTACCAATAAGTAGGTAATAAGTAATAACAGCTTTAAACTTCCGTCCGTATATGACGTATAATAATGCTTCGCTCTTATGTCGAGGAGTCAAATCGTTTTAAAACGTACGACGTTATGATGATTTTCTAATATTTTATTTTTCAATCAAAACTAATACGATTTTGCCGTCGACGCTTTAATAATTTTTCCATTATTGAGTACCTATAGGTACCTAGTACGCAGGACAAAGTATTACTCTTAGGTGCACCGTGTACATGACGTATAAACACGTCAAACACAATTATAGCTGTTTGATTAATGTGTATTCGTACAGGTAATATAATAGGTATAAGTACACATCGTAATTATGGTTGTAATTCGATTAAATATTTATTTTTTAATGCAAATAGCCGTTCTATTATAAATTATAATACAACTGGATAAATTATTAATCACGTGTAAAAATGGACTCGTTGAAATAATTATGTAAAACGCGTATTATATTTATTTCACTAATTTGTCGAGACGTCACTAAAATTTAAATTATCCACAACTGGTTTCCCACATATAGGTATACCTATGTATATATACGATACATATATGGACGATGTAGGTGTGTGTATCTTCGCAATAATACACTTGCGGAGGTATTACCAATATGACTTGTGTTGGTCTTACTTATACAATATACATTATACATGTATGATATAGTCATGTAGATCTATGACCCGATCGTAACGGTAGATCGTTTTTATTCATTCTCTCGCGCGGTCGTATACCTATAGAGTATATGACATAGGTGTATTATATTTATATTATGTACAGAATGATTCAGCGAGCATGCTCATCCCCCATTTCTTCCTTGAATAATGGATTTTGATTTTTAGAATTTTTAAATATACTTATACATACAGACCATAGGTATTTTCAAATTCTTGAGATTTTTTTGTATTAATATTAAGGAGTGTCCTGTGGTGATACAAACTTCTGTTTATCAAATAAGATCTCCCCTTTTTCACTGTAAATTGTTTAGTGGATAATATATTTGAAAATGTTGATGTACTCGATTCAAAATTCGTACAAAAAGTTTCTCAGTCGTCTAAATGTTTATACTAAGGATAATGCCTTTAAAAATGGTTTTACAAAAATATAGAATAGATGTAATATAGTATATTTATTATCCTTAGACCACTTTCCCAAATTATCAACGTTGATAGATTAATATAATTTACTACAATTTTCCACTCACCATAATAGCCCACATATCTTTGAAAGCCATTATCATGAACATAATATTATCCTTATTAGTACAATAAGTTAAATAACTTAGAAACTACTCGTTAAAATTTTAATTCTAATACGACAAAAAATACCCTAAATAATTTTCAGTAGAAAAAGGGGGACCTAAGTGGACTTAAGTACCCAGTGACGAAAATCTGTATAGAATTTGAAAACTAATACATTATGTTCTTAAATGATATTGAAACAGTTTTGAATAACTGCGCATTATTGGAGAAAAAAGGGGATGAGCATGCTTCTTGGTGAAACATCCTGTCATAACGTCATGATGTCATAGCGTCATGTTATTATAAATTGTTGCACTATATCGTCATTATTTATTATTGTATTCCGCTTCATAATATAGCTGTGTGTGCAGTATATATAGGTAATTTGCAATATTTACATAGGCCCGCAGTAAAATCACATTATATTTTGTACATGCGCATCACGAGAAGACATTTACGTAGTAGTATAATATGACATAATATTACACGTTAAAATCCCCTATGTACGATGCGTGCGATGTTATATTATTATGTGTTCGTCGAACGCGTATCGGGAAAAGTATATAATAAAATATGACATTAAATAATTCAGCCGCATGCGCGTGAACGGGTAGTATGTTCTCGATGAAAGCCTGCAAGATAAAAGGAAATATTTCTGGAGGACGACATTTATTCACCGCAAGTCTTATAATAATTTAATCACTAGATACTACACTCAACTACCGCAGAATAAAATATAGTGGTAGACGCGTTGCAATCAAAGGACATGTATAAATGAATTTATTTTATATATAAATATTACACATCATCGATATAGAGCCAATTACATTATGTCATTAAATTGATATTATTTGCTCTGACCGTTACACAATAATAATAATAATATGGTTTACCGTAATATTATTTAATAATGACAATAATAATAAATCCTGAGATAACGGAATCCTAAGTTGCGGCCGTAACGTTGCATGATAGGTACATAATATCAACTAGAATAACTCGATGATCCTCTTAATGATTAAAGGTTAACAATTACTTTGATCGCCATAGATCTCATAATTACTTAATTATTATGCTGTGCTTGTAATTATTATTATTATTATTAGTAGTAGTAGTAGTAGTAGTATTACTATTATTACTATTATTATTGTATTTGTACAGAACAGGTGAGTTATAATTTATATTAATCGCAATCTTAGGTATTTACAAGTTTATTATCGCCAAGCTGTACGATGCAGCTGGGGATAAATAAATTAGAACTAGACAAAGAATATCGTTTTCGTTTTATACTGTTAATGTATTCAAAATTATTCTTAATAGTTGTTAACATTTTTATTAATTTAAAAATGTGGTTTAGAAACTACTTAAAATATTTAAAAAGTAGAATTCACATTAACACCATACTAAGTGATATACATACCTACCAATATTCACATACCTTCGTGATACTGCAGCCGTCCGCTTATAATCGTTCATAATTCGCATACATTGTGTATTTTACCCATTCGATTGTGGAAATTATTTATGAAATTTTTATGATGAAAAAATTAGATGAAACGAAGTCGAATTTAAATCGTGTGTAATGTGTATACTCTCTATATTCAACGTACATCATATTAAAGGTTATATGGCTATATATATTGTATGTGTATACCTACCTATATCCAAAATCAATATAATATAATTTTCATTAATATAAAAAAAATGCAAATATATTGTCATGTAAAAAATGTAATTAATAACCCGAGTCCGCCGAATCAAACCTCTGTAGTAATTATTTATACTTTTTTCGGAAAAATATATACGAACAATTCGTTATGTTGGCCAGGTATGTATATACATATTATACACGCATACATTATATATATAATAATATGTATATGTACCGTATATATAATATATTATAATAATACTACATTCGTTTTAGTCATGTCTCGTTCTATTTGAATTATAGTCGTAGTCAACCACCACAAAAAGTTGATGTATGTTGCGTATTGCGTTTGATGAATGTTGCGTTTCTGGGACTTTGGGATAGACCTACTCAATCACATAGACGCACGTAAACGTGGTTTACGGAAACCCGAACGGAATATTTTATACAGAGAACAACATTTTCCTCGCGTATTTATAATATTATAATATAATATAGGATATATGAATATAATATAGTATATACCTACCCTACTTACTTACTTCGTATAAAAACTATGGCGCATTTAATTTAAAACGATTTCTATTGAAATAATATTGCAATCATTTTTTTTTTAGGAACAAAATGTAAATGTTAACTTTAACGATTACATCGTATGTATTTCCGTCTGAAGCACAAAACAAAATCCATATATTGATATTTTAATGTACACATTTATATACATGTACAACAAATAACACATATAGGGAGCGGAGAGATATATAGATAAGTATGAATATTAAATAATAATAATAATAATAATAGTGTAGGTACGACATTATACTTTGGTATATATAAAACATTACCGCGACTGAGTTGTAACGTATAGCAATAGTGCAGTATATAATAATATCGAAACACGCTTATTCGACACAGAATACTTCATATTCTGTGTCGAATAAGCGTTTTTTTTTGTGTGTCATTGTCGAGGAAAAATCGATAATCGCCGTGGTATTTGTATAATATATTATTATACATTTTACTTAATCCACCATTGACAATATACCATACACGAAAAACGACGTTAAAATTGTAGTACACACTACACATATTATATATTGTATACACGATACATCAATATTATAATATATACTTTTTTCTCGTAACGACATAACATTGTTATAACTTATAATCATTAATGCAAACCGTTATAGAACATTCCATACACAGAGTGATCCATAAAACGCGTTTTTTTATATACCTACCAATTGTCTTTGAAATAGGTACCTCTTTTATTGTTTTTTTTTATTCACTCCCAAAAAACATATACCTAATAAGCTTTTTGAAAATGCACACCAAGCTGATTGATGTCCAAGAACCTATGATTAATAGGGCTCGGATTTTGAAGCAAAATAAATACCAAAAAAAACCAACGATTTTTTTAAATGAGTAATAAAAAAGCATATCTCAGTATACAAAAAGCAATGAAAAACTTTAAAAAAAATGTAATTTTGTTTATTTTGATTTTTAAAAAAACGTGAGCAAATGGATACCACTATGGTGCACTGCAATGGATGTTGAGTGGGTCACTGTAATGGATGTGTAAAATTTGAATTCAATGATATATCATATATCATTATAAATTTATAATATACAAAAAACGATTCTGAGATGAGATGGTCTGTCAGCCCATATCAAGTATATTATGTCATGATATGTTTTAGATTCTAAACGGAGAGAAGAATATATTGATTGTACAATGATGTTTTTTATTTTTTCTGTCATCACCTTTTGGGGCAATATAAATGCTTTGATTTTCTACTTCAGCATCATTTCTTATAGAAAAGTGAACCATTAGTTGGTACTTTGAATTCCTGAGCCATATCTATTCTATATAATATTTTATCCATACTGGGAAGAGGGTGCCGTATATCATATTGAACCTACCAATATTTTGAGGTAAGCTTAGTGTTCAAAAATATTATACCATAACACTGTCTCGAATTTTTATTAGAATAAAAATATATTATAATTTTATTTATATAGTATTGAAATACGATGAAAAAATGATTCTATCCGAATAAAGTCTAAATTTTGATAATCAAGATTACCAAACAATTATTTTAATGATAATATTAAATGTTAACAAATGTTCGTAATCTTCTTTAGTTTTTCCGGAATATTTTGACCTCGGCAGTCTTCCGTCCGCTCAGAATTGCCCAACAAAACTTAATAAAATATTCAAATCACCTACAAAGCATAATTATTTTCAAGTTGATTCAAGTAACCATTATGCGTTTGAGACACTAAAACAATAAATATTAATAATAGTATGTTGATTCGTATACAAACAGTGAAATTTGTATCATCTAACCATCACTCCTTAAATGGTAAAAAATCTAAAGATCTAACAATATGATCTTTAAGTTGGTATAATTAAAAATTTAAATAAATTCATCACATACCTATTAAGACTAAAAAATGGGAGTGACTGAGTGAGTATACTTGGTGAATCACCCTCTGCATATTCGAATAATGGCGAGGAAATCAGCAAAATTATTACCCATTTTTATTTTATTAGTCAAATTACGATGAAGCAAAATAATAAAACGATATAAAAATGATTTTCATCTTTTCAATGTTATTAATATTGGTATACCTCTATACCCCTTCCAAAACGATTTTGGCCAGCGTTGTTGAAATATATCTTAGTAAAAAAAAAGGTTATAGACCCCTGATGTATCTAACATAAGATATAAATAATACTATAATAGTACCTACTTAAAATATAATATATTATTATTTTAAATTTTGCATCCCGTATAGTACATTACTATACACGTATATTATATAATATTATATTATAATCCAAACGTTCCATTAATAAAATTATAATATTATACAAACATTATACAAACATTATTCTCAATTCGTTATAAAGGCCAAAAAACTAAAACTATAATCATTATATCCGGTGCATTATGAATTATTATGATTTATGAATAATACTTAACTTATACGCTATTTTTAAAAGTAATATTTTAGACAAATAATAGCAATATGCATATATGTTAGTATTTAATATATATTATAAATTATAACATAATCATTTTCGATCCAAGTAATAAATATTAATTTACCAAAAAGTATATTTAAATTAAATTAACCCAGTATAAGTCATAAAATATAAATTGTACCTACATTTATAATTTTTGTTCACTATATGTGTATAATAATATTATACTTTCATGTAGGTATAGCCATATGGGTATTAACTAATTATGTTTTATTTAAATGATAACTGATAAATATGTAAAACAAATTTTAAATCAATGAAAATAAACCAGAACTAATCTTTTTCCAAGATCTATTAATTTTTTGTCACAATGACACAAATAGAAAAAAATGAAATGAGATTGTAAAAAAAAAAAATATTATAATATAGAAAAATCATAATATACCTACTACATTATTAATTTGATGTTATACCTAAAGATATGTAGGTGTCTGGTGTAGGTAACTGGTCTCAGATTTCACTGTTTTGTATTGCATTTTTTCAACTACCTACTGCGGATAAATTATAAACATATCTAATCTAATATTCATTTTGTATTCAAATTTTATTTTAAACATTCTATATAATATGCATATATTATAATATTCTATTATATTTGCGTGAAACTTTTAGATTATATAATTTACTACCTGAAAAGTGTTTACCGCGAAAATCACACAATCAGTACCTAGTAATAGTTCCTTCACTCCGCTCAAAGTCTAAAAATGTTTTATAACTTTTTATAGAAGTATTATACGATACATATTAATTAAATGAATTAGAATAAATATCCGATTAAAATTTATAACTCGTATATCAACATAATTATAATATAATAATCAGCAATAGAATATTCTAATACTTTTCCCTTAACATATCGTACATTATCCTTGTATATTATTCTGTTATGTGCATGTATAGTTTGTACCTGTATACATTTAAAACATGTCCAAAAGTCCAATGCTGTGCTGACACGCATAAGGTAATTGCAATTTGTAATGGTTAAACAGATCCTCCTTGTGGTCGGTATAAATGGAAAAATAAAAAGAATAAAAAGGTGATTACAAATTACAACGGCACTGGAGCTTGGAATGTTGGATATAATAATATATATTGGCAAGTGCGAATGCGTTATAACGTGTCAAAGTACGTCCGGTGTAGTAGTAGTGCAGGTACCTATAATATAGACTAGCCAAGAAGAATTTTACTGTGTTGCAATTAAATTTTAAAATGACCATTGCGTGCTTACGAAAAAAAATTCCTAACGGAAACATTATAACGCGGCAATAATAAACTAATGATTCATCGAAATAAATGGTTCCGGGTTTTTTTTCATACAATGGTTACAATATTAAGAAAATGTGTAAGTACCTAGGTATATATATTTGAAAAAAAAAATCTTAGTTAAAAAGTATAACATTTATAGTCATAAGGATAATTAGAGGTTGGTACATGACCTATAAAGGCTACGTGTTGTACACAAATATTTGTATTTTGTACATAATACATAATAATAATATAGGTTTGTACCTCATTTGAATTAGGTATATAGTCAGAATTTTGAATATGTATTTATGTTTGAGTTATACATTTTAATTACCTACTGTATAATGTATGATACTGGGTAAAATTATTCTTCTGAAAAATATAATGAATAGGTACACTCTTTTTATTATTATCTTAAATAGTGCATAAAAAATAATTCGTTTTTATTCAATACAATTTACTAAACATTAAAATATACATTGGCACTAACTATTAGTTATAGTCTCAGTGGGAACGATCTAATCCCAATAAGTAAATATTTAAAGCGATTCGTGACAAATGCCATTAATTTTGACTTCAAAATTTAATATATTTAAGTTGGACCGGACTATAACTATAATAATGATAGCTATAAGTCCCTAACTCTACTAGGTGTTCATTTACATAATTTATACAAAAGTATAATATGTGAGTATAAAAATTATGTTATGTGGCGTAGGTATAGGTATTTCGAAAGGAATTTTTGTGAAAGCTTTATTCAGTGCATATATCTTAAACAATCCAAATTGTAGCTTAAAAGAAATATCAAAAAACAATTTAAATTTTTAACTCATTTTTTCTCTACAACAACTCCAATATATGACAGTTATTGTATTGTATATGTACAGCATTACAGCGTGATTCACAACTCACAAGGTATGCTCAGTGCTCACCCTATTTTTCTTCTTCAATAATTATTCAGTTATTCAAAATCTGATTTTTTAAATGTATGCCTAAAGACCATATTTTCCGATTCTTGAGATGTTTAGTTCTACTTAAAGAATGTCCTATGAAAACATAAATGTTGTTTTTAAAATGAGTATCCCCCTTTTCTATTGATTTTTAAAACGTTTTTTAAGGACTTTAATCCTTAGTATAAACATTTAAATAACTGAAAAACTACGCGTTTGAATTTTGAATTAGGTAAATTAAAATATTCAAAATATTACCCACTAAAGTCAAAATGGAGAGGGTTCTCATTTGAAAAACGGAAGTTTGTATCACCCCTGTGTCCTGCAGTACACTCCTTAAGTAGTACAAACAAATCCAAGAATTTAAAAATTTTGTCTTTGACTATAAGTAAGTATATTTAAAAATTCCAAAAATCATAATTCGAATAAATTCATTATTAAAGGAAAACAATGAGGGTTGTATGCTTGGAGAATCACCTATATCGTATAGATGTTATGATTAATAATAACAACACTGCCCATAAATGTTATATAATATATATAAATCGTTGTATGTGTACAATTTATTATCGCACTGCAGTTATAATAATTGAAATGTTTTTCAAATACATATATATTATATAATCTTTTGCGGATAAAGGGAGTCGTGTGTCCGGTGCGTGAATGTGAAACACAATTTGTATTTATGGCCGCAATGTGGCACTATATATCCTCATATACTATATTATATACGCGACACTCGTACGTCTTATGTACATTTGGAGTTATAGGTTTTTATAAAATGTTACGTGTTTCAGCTATAGGTACAAAGCATACGCGCATAGCCTATTTTTCTATATGTGCATGCTGTTTAAACGAATAAATCATAAACCAATAAATTGCGTCTGTGTGTTCATAAATTTAATAGTCTTATAACAAACAACATCAAAATGACATATTGCCCAACTGGGAAGTCGACCGTAAACATTATAACCTATAAGCTTCAAGAATTGTTCATCTGTACAAAAACGTCCACTAAAAAAAGCCAACGATTTATTCGCATGTACGGGGCTTCTAAGTCCGCTAGGACTCTACGGAAATTATATAAAATCCTCCACTCGTAATCAATTATATTATATACGCGGAAGATAGACATTTCGTCCGACGGGCAGAAATAAATTCTCCGTGTACGCGTATATATTTTCCAATGATATTGTCCTAAACTTTGTCTTTGGTAAAAAATAATTTTACCGTACCTTATAATATACAAAATAACAGCAGTTAATGCCGAGCGACAAAATCTTTCGCGTCAAACCTATATGAGACCTATTGGGAGAATTAATGTATCCATGATATCTGTGGCTACTGTTGAACTCTTGAACTCGTCGAGAAGATTATAATTTAAATGAAATAAAAAATGCTTCAGTCAAGCATCGTGACGTGGGACGAACAACAACAAATACCATATAGTTGTTGTTTAAAAAATAATTTCTAATCTCAACATGGATTCGCCGCGTAACTGGTTTTTAGTGGCCTAATAAACCGTATAACTCGTGAAAACTGTATGCACAGACTATTATACTGCAACACGCTGAAACAGGTATGCCCAAATACATTCCTTTTGGAATTAACGATAAAAATGATTGACTACATTATAGAAAGATTTCTACCATTTATTAATGTGCGCATGGAAAGATATCGGACTAATAACACTGTCCGACAGACAATACAATATATAATATTATAACGTATATTTTCATGATTATATGCTATGGCACGATACCGAGCAAAAATCAGACACATGCTTCAACACATGACTGAACACGAGAAATTCCATTCCAACAGCTATTGATTTTAATTTTTAATAATACTCGTGTTCCATTACAGAAGTGTTGTTTGTGTATAATATAAGTATGTTGCAAATATACTCTGCTCGTATATGTGTACGACTAGATGCGGGTATAAAAAGTTTTACCGAAAGCAAGTTTGGGAATTTGAAATACTAATTCAAGTAATACTACAGACTACAACTTGCAGTACAGAGTAAGTTTATACTTTTAAACTACTCCTACGAGTCCTACGACAATAAGTTTGTTCGCCATTGAAATTACGATTTAGAAACGAAATACAGCTGTAGCGATAAGCGTTATTGCATATATATATGTGTCTGCGCAGTGTACTTACAAGCTCTGGTAAGTTAAGGTGCACCAAACAAAATTATTTTACAAGGGTAAAAAAGCACACAATATACGTTTATTATCATACCAACTCCCTAAAGAGGTGACCTATAGAAAATAGTTACTTCAAGTCTGCAAGTAATAATATGTTAAGTTCTAGAAAAATAGTAGTTCAATACATGTTTTGAATATTTGGAGTTAAATAGTAAAAAGTTCTTTAGTGAATCACAAGGAAGGGAATGCAATACGATTTATGAAGATAGTTTAGTGGGGTGTGCGTATAATGAAACTTTTACTTTTTAATTTGGAAAATCGTAATTTAAATTTATAACGCAAAAAGTATTTTGATTTAAAAACATTCTATATATCAAACAAACACGAATTTTAAAACAAAAATGTTAGACCGTTTTATTTATTTATTCGCCTAATTTAAAAGGTAACCCTTCTTTTAAAGTTAAAATAACAACTCAAAAACAAACAACCACAGAATTTTGCAAAAAAAAAAAAAATTTTAATTTGACCTGCAGTATTATATTATATGCCCGATGTTATATCTTACACATTTTTACTTTTATTTTAGATATTTTATTAATCATTTTCAATATCTTCATTCTTCTATATTATTTTGAAGCTCTCGAAATTGTTTTGTTTGCATTGCGTTGTGTTGTCAACTGTAGGTACCTATCTCAAAGGTATGTTTAAATTATTATACAAATACCTACAGCGATTATTGACTATAAGTTCCAACTTCAATTCATTCTGAACAAACGGATTTAATATTCCATTTTACGGTTATTGATCGAAAAGTTTCTCATGGCAATATAATCCACCAACCTATATCAAATAACCACGATATCTTGTAGATATACCAGCAAATATTGGGTAATTGATAAAATAATGAACACTGGTATGAGTGGTATATTGGTACAATGGTACCTACCTACCTACGCAATAGATTTACCTAATTAAGTTTCATTGACGTTGTATATTTTCTTATCAAGTTATCTTCCACAATAAAATAAATTAGTCATCAGTATACGGTAATTTTGTTATATATCCTTTGAAATACAGGAATATTTGATTACATGAGTCATGAATGGTACCTAGATTTCAAAATATTATTCTTGTCATTCAAATTGGCCAATTTACCAAAATAATATAATATTATTTATTAATTTGTTATCATTTAATAAAATACTATTAAAATATTGATTACATACTTCCGTAAGATCGTAAACTATTCATTTGTTCACTTCCCATAATTTGTACAAAGGTATTCTGTTGCCTTGGAAATATTATATCACAATAATGAATAAATAATGATGTAGGTTACCTACCTAATTAGGTTAACAAATAAATAGTTATGAATATTTTTGTAGGAAATATTAATTATACTATCGATTTAATAGTAACTATTAGGTATATCGTATATGTTCCCATCACAATCATGTGAATGCAAGTATAGGAACATATTATTTCAAATAAATATGCCTTACCAATTACGTGTCGTATCTAATCAGCAATAATTATTCGATAACAATGATAAATTGTTATAAATTCTAAGTGAAGGATAGAACTATAGAATAAATATAAGTTAGTACCTATAAGTAATAACTATAGTGTAGTATACAGTAAAACAACCTAAGCGGCTAAGCTATTGTTATTAATTTATCAATTGAACAATTATTTTTTGCGGCGAGAACTTTGCTGATTTCATTGTTGTTATATACATAACAAAATAACATTGGTTATAAATACATAATATGTTGTTTATAAATATTAAATTGTATTCAAACAATGAATGTAACATTTTTTCCATTTTTTCCATTTCTTTCTTTTATTTCTAGATCATTAAACGAGTGTAGAAACTTGACTTATGGTCAGAGTAAGAGTTTTCTTCATTAAATATGTTTTACGCTAGTGACGTAACTACGAATTAGTTGGGTTCTATTATTTGACTCAAAAATACGGGATCGAATTTAACTTTGGTAACCATATGCCACAGCTGTTAATCATTAAAACTACTGTTCAGATCGAAAGTGGACATATTAATTCACGGGGCACCCAAAGAAATAGTGTTATGCCCAGCATAGATAGATATACCAGATACCTAACTCAAATCTTGTATAACATTAAACGAGTGTTTCGCGAAAAACTCAATCAATAACGCCAATCTTCAGAGATAGAATTACCTATTTAAAATAAAATCACAAAATTGTTGATACCTTTTGTCAGCAGAGTAAATTTTCAATATATCATACATGAAAACATTGTTTACATTTTTTGGTGGTGAAAAAATAATTCAAAAAAACTGTTTTAAAAATGTTTCATCTTCGGGGTTCGACTTATACTCATTTGATGATCCGAGACATCGAATCTTACTCCACCTTCAATAAATATTATCAAATACATAAATATATTAAATTTAAAATTATTCTACACTATTATAGTACTATACCATGCCTGCCATAGGTGAAATCGGTATCCTTTTGATATCAGCTGGTGGCCATACTTGACTTGCAATTTTGTGAATGGCTTTTTCAAAGTCGGCATAAATATACTTTGGTGAAAATTAGATTTGAAGACTCAAACATTTTTCATTAATATAATTAAAAGCTTCTATAAACAAGAATTTGTTTCCGTATCGGGTAATAAAAATAATACTAAAGATATGTAATAACTAATAATCATTTTTAAATCCGTGTATATACTATAATATAGTGAACATATTTTGATAAGAGGAATTTAATGTTCTTTTCAGTTGAAAAAAAAAATAATATTCTTTTCAGAATTATTTTCGAAATCCAAATTTTCTTTTTTTGCAGTAATATTTACTTTATACGTAACAATTCATGAACTTCAGTCAAATTGGACAGAACCCTTTGTATTATTTTTTTTTTTGAGCGTTTTAAATATTTTTCTGAATTACTTAGCTGCATATATCTGGTTAAGTTACATATTTTATTGGACCATTTTTAAATTTTTCACAATATATTATAATAAATAATTCAGATGGTTTTCCACATACATCATTAAGACCTTTACCGTAAGCTTTTACAGTTTGCGCTTTACTGTGCATTACAATTTACAGTTACTTAGATTATTGACAACTTTGAAAATTTAAAAGATCGTAAAGTAAAATGTCAACTGTTATACCTGACTTATAAAATACCTACCCATTTAAGACATATAAACATACATTTTTATTTTATTTTTTTATTTATTCCGAAAAGTAGAAGGGCCTTTTAAGTTTTTTGAATTGGGGCCGTATTTTTATACATACGCCACAGCTGCATTACTTAAAATTTGTCGAATTAATGATTCTTCACTTTCAATTTCTATGCTCGGTTACTTAATTTATAACTTTGTTTAGGTTATTTGTTTTTATAGAACTCTTTCTGCATCGCGAGACATTTCCTTTTAAAAATGTATGAAATCCGAATTTATATACCCATTCAAAACCATGAAGTTGTAACTTGTAACGTTACATAATCCGTTGGTCCACTGCAGCACCCAGCCATCTGCGATCCAACACACCAGCTATACCACAGCAATCCATATTCTTATATAGTTATAATTTATCATGGCTAAAAATAGTTCAAAAGAGACAACATTTTTTAAAAATATTATTATATACCTATGGAATATGCTAATATAAACTTTTGGTGAACATTTCAAGTGTCTATGGTTATTCGTTTTTGAATCGATTAATGAGAATTCGTTAATTTACGGGTGAATATCCAATATCATACAAATATTAAATTCAAACGCCCATAAAAAATTAATGTTATTTTCTGGAAATTTTTTTTTTTGTTTAAGGTAAAACACTTGGGGGGAATCTTAAATTACATTTTCTAATGTGAGCTATGTCGCTATGAAAAGAAATGTTTTATGAATTTATAACTGATTAGGTAATAGGTACTGACTAATAATTTGCAAATTTCCTGGATTAAGACGACTTTTTTTCAAAATTCAAACAATCATAAAAATTTATTGAGGATTTACGGTTTTTATTTTAATTATATACTTAATAACTTATGTGGAACCTTGAATTACATTTACAATATATTTAATTGAGCAAAAAATTATTTGTCGACAATAATTGATAAAAATTTAACTTTACATAGGTACCTGTAAACAGTAAAAAAAAATCATTTGGTAAAAATTAGTTTCTACGGTCTTGTTAGTAAAAAAAAAAATAAAATCGATTTTGTTAAAAATTGGGTTTGCGTAAAAATTCTCACTTTCCTTCATTTTTTTTTTCGTTTTTCTCGATTCTTTTGAAAACTACTAAGAATTCCCAATTTTGACCTCCCAAATTGCTCCAACTTGATTCCTATCAGAAAATATGTTAATGTTGAAAGTAGCATAATTCGAAAAATAACAATTAATTATCGATTAGTGCTACGCAGAAGACATTTTAACGTTAGTTCACTTTGTTCAACAAACCACAGAAAACATAGAGCATAATGCATAAAACAATTTACTTTTGCATAACATGTTAGTGTTTTAATGTGGGTAAACAATTCAAAGGGCGGAGATTCTATACACACTAAAATAAAGTGTCCCTATTGTATCCTTTGAAAAAAACGTTATATCACGGCAAAAAGGCCGAGAGAATTATTATTATATAGTTATATGGAAACGCACACATTAAATGTCCGCCGCCTTGACATATCCAAATTGGATCGGTGCCAGATTATACTGTAGAGCCATTAAGCCCGTTTGCGGTATGACAAAAGCAAACTATTGGTTTTGGCCGTTTTGGGATAAATCCTGGCAATGGGCTGGAACTGACTTTTAAGCAGTCAATTTAACTGTGTATTAGTCATCCAGATTCTAGAATTAGATTTATTTGGTTCAGTGTAAATCACAAACACATAAAATGTTATAACACAGCTATAATGCTATATGGTATTGGTATAGGTGGTATTGGCATTTAATCTATTCTGTGGTATTGGTATACTATACTGTATCTACTATACCTACACTATACACTACCTATTCATGATTGGCCTAACAATCTTAACCTATATACGTTTACTATTTTCAAACACAATAATAATAATGATACCTAGATAAGAATATTTATTTAGTTAAGTCATAAGCTAAGATAATATTAATTTTCTTAGTTAGTTCTTAGTATGAGGTTTAGACGTTTAGTGAAATTAGGTACAATAGAATAATAGATAATAGAATAAATCCATGATAGACCTTAATACCTTACAGATAAATCATAAATATTATGCTTCTAGTCATGCAGATCAGTGGATATACCGGACATTTTAATTAAATCTGAAAATTATATCATAATATTATAGGTACCTATAAAAATTAGGATAAACAATTTTATCTATATGGTATATTAGTACTATCTAAATAATAAATTGTTACCAAAATCTTTTTTTTTTATTATTTTTATGAGAAATATACAATCTGTACCCTGAGGCACAATAAGAATATGGGCTAAATTACAGTGACATGAATTAGTTGTTGGAAGAAGCCACCCAGTAATGACACTTCCTAGCCAAAATCTTTTAAAGTATAAAAACGATTCTACAAACAAACATTGGTAGGTACTAAATATAGGTACATTACTGATTAAACCTACCTAATATTATGATATTTGTGGTAATTTAATTTAAATTAAGTACCTACAATAAATATAATAATTGCTCTTAAAATAATATAAGACAGTGTCAACTGTGAGGTAGTCACTATACTACAGAATTGATATGTATCAATTATTATGGAGAACATAGCAGACTGCAGACATGAAGTATTCTGCAGCAGTATTCCGTCTGGATCTGGCCCAATGAAATTTTATATTTATAATAATTTTTACTTAAATTTTAGATTTTGAGTGGACCAAAGACTGTAGCCTGTAGGTATTAATGTATGTTTTTCTTTATATCTGGAGACACTTTTTTAGTAGACAAATACTCTAATCAACAACTTCAATAGATGTTTCTTTTAGCAAATTGTATCTAGTTGATACTTTTGAGAGGTTAAAATTCAAAATTCTCAGCACTTTAAAATATATTTGGCAAAAACTAGAAAAAAAAAAGGTGGATAAGTGGATGTCGCTCTGCTGTACGGTAGGTTACAAGTGGGTCACTGTAATGGATGGTGTTAAATTTGAATTCAATGATATAATATCATTGTATAAGAAAAACGATTCTGAGCGAAAACGGTCAGTCAGCCTATGATTTTACCAAGTATATTTAATGATATTATTGTGAATAAAGTAATTTATATATAACCTATTTACGTGGAGCCTTGTTTTAAATTTTCAATCCTTAGCCATAAAAGTTAAAAATTTATTAATTTTTAACTACAAAATAATTAATAAATTATAAATTCGATAAATGTTGTCAAAATTTGAACTTTAAATGCTTATAAAAAAAAACTGTGCCTATGTATTTTCAATATTTTTCAACTGCTATTGTAAAAATATATCAGGAGTCTTGTATTAAATTTTTACACTTTTTGGCCCAACAGATAAAACTTTATTGATATTTATAGAAAAAAAAACTAAAAAAATTGAAAACTGAAAATGCCCGTAAACAGCTCAAAAAGTGTCAAAATATTTTCAAAATTGTATGGTGTATAGGAAATGCTAATATAAACATTCAGTGAAATTTTCATGTATCTACAGTTATTCGTTTTTGAATTACAAGAAAATAAGGAAATCGGTACATGAGAAATCGAGTGAATATCTAATGTTGTAAAAATATGAATTTAAAACGCTCATAAAAATTTAATTTGACTTTCTTGTAGAAATTTTTTTTTTGATAAAGTTAGACAAACTTATGAGGAATCTTGTATTAGATTTTAAAATCTTAGATTTAAAAAGAAAAATTTTTATGAATTCTCATCAAAATAATTTGCTATTTTTCGTGATTTTTCCGTATTTTGTCAAAATTTGAACTTTAAATGCTTATAATTAAAAACTGTGACTAAGGATTTTTAATTTTTTTCATCTGCATTTGAAACAATAACCTAGGAGCCTTCTATTAAATTTTCAAGCTTTTTTACTCAACAGATAAAATTTTATTGATATTTATAGAAAAAAAAACTAAAAAAATTGAAAACTGACAATGGCCGTAAACAGCTCAAAAAGAGTCAAAATATTTTCAAAATTGTATTGTGTATAGAAAATGCAAATATAAACAACCAGTGAAAATTTCATGCATCTACGGTCATTTGTTTTAGAGTTACACCAATAACCAAAATCGATTTTGTTAAAAATCGATTTTGCGTAAAAATTCCCGTTTTTCCTTAATTTTTCTTTTGTTTTTCACATCGCTTTTGAAAACTACTGGGAAATTAAAATTTTGACCTCCCCAATGCACCAACGATATTCACTTTCCCATCGAACAAGATACTGAAGTCGAAAATCGAAGCATTATTTCGACTACTTATCGTGTACACAGACACAAAAATAAAAAAATAAAAAAAAAATAAAAAAAAAATAAAAAAAAAAAAAAATAAAAAAAAAAACACACATCATTGTAAAATCAATACATTCATCGTTTCACTCAGAATCTAAAAAATATATGAAAATTGTAATTGTTTGATAACCAAAAAATTAGACTGTCTTTGCTCAGAATTGTTTTTTCATCATATACAATGATTACCTATTTATTTTCAAATCAATAAGTTCAAATTAATCCTATTTTTAATGTCAAATTAACACTGTTAATATGTCTGTATGGATATTCAAGTATTTTATATTAGTATATTTCATTTATATAGACAGTAAAATTGTATTCTGATAACAATTGGAGTTAATGTTATGGTATATTTGTGGTGCTTATGGTTTAGCGCAAACTGCAAAGTATAAGTACAGTACAATATACGGCTTTCAGTATGTATAAAAATATTAAATGTTCAATGTGGCCCAGGTATTGAAATAAGTTCAGCACACCTGCCCCATAGTATAAACTACAGTTTAAATAACATTAACAAAACTATTTCTTTATTTTTGGCACAAGACTGCAGTATTTCACGTGTCCACGCGTGCTGTTTATAATTTAATTTAATTGAAATATTAGTGTATTCATTTATCCATTTTTGATAGTCAAATTCCTCTTTATTTAATTACATTTTAAAAATTATATTGAAAATGCATTATTAACATTCACACTAAACTTAAGATGGATATATTATAGCTGTTTATTATTGGTACGATCAATTACAACTTCTGTAAAGATGTTTTGAGGTTTAAAGAACTGAAAAATAAATAATAAAAACCTAATAATTGAATAACAATGCATTGTATATTTATATCTACATGCATATTAAAATTAATAATGAAAATATTTATTAACAGAGTCTTACACATAAACATTTCATACTTAACCATACCAATGTTAACTTTACCAGTAAAACGTCTTTTTGAGGAGTTTAAAGACTGTCTGTCTCTATAAAAATATCATTTTAATATAAATTTTTTATAAGAGTTCTATAAAAGTTTTTAGTAAATTAAAAAATTTAACAATTAATATATTTTATTTTTACATTTCTTCAAGAAAATCAAATTATTAATCAAGAAAGAAATGCATTGGTCAAAATTACCAGTAGGTAGTAGAATATCATAAAAAATAAAAAGGCCAAATTTGTAAATAATTTTCTTATAAATGAAGCAATTATATTATTTGCCCTTTAGCCCAAAGCAATATTTAACTTAAAGTCGTTCAAAATACACTATTAGTTCACAATGTGGTGTTTGTGGAAACATATCAACAGGAACAGCTTTGACTGGTACAAATGGAGCACCTTGTTTAGTTTTAGATTCAGCCATGGACAAAGATAAAAAGTTTTGCATAGCCCCTTTAGGGTTACAAGACATGTATACTAATCGTTTCAAATGTGTCATCCTTCGTAGAAGCAATATTGCTTTGTTATCTATAACACATTAATTGAATGGGCAATTTAATAGTTTGTTATCAATATAAGATATGAAGCCAGTGGATTGCTTACGTAGTCCTGCTCTGGGTGGATCAACTATGGCGACTACATCATTAGCATTTTCTGGGTTCTGAAACTCACGTTTGTTCATTACTTCTTCAGCTTTTCCAGCAAAGAATATTGCATTAGTGATACCATTTTCAGTGGCATTTAATTTTGCCATATTAACTGCTTCTTCCTGAATTTCTACACCAATTACTTGAGCACAGTCCTGAAAAAAAAAAAAAATGATAAATGATGAATATTCTAATTAGTTGTACACAGTTTACTGTATAGTATATAAGAAACATAAGAATTGTTGTTTTAAATTACCTTAGCTATAGACAGGCCAATTGTACCAGAACCACAACATACGTCTAATACAGTAGTTTGTGAATTAATGGAAGCTAAATCTTTCGCAGCATCAAACAATATTTCAGAAGCAGCTGTATTTATTTGAAAAAACGATTCAGGTGAAATTCGCAATCTAAGACCTTTCACTTCTTCAACGATATACCCCTGTCCATGTAACAATTCTAAGGGAAATGAATTTCCTTCACCAGCGCTAAAAAAATATTTTTATAATATAATAAACATGATGTAACATTAGTATATTTTTCAGTAAATCAGGTATATTAGCTTCTAAAATATTTAGATTGAGATGATTTATTATATGATATATTAATTAATTTTTAGCTTCAAAGGTAAAACAATACTTTTAAAAAGAGGTTACTTCCAATGATATCTTATTATGGATGTAAGTCAGAAGTAAATACATAATGATTTTAATTCTTACGCTCTTTTTTTTGCTTTTTGAAAGTAAAGAGAATCTACTTTACAATCAGTCCCAGCTCCTTCAGTAAAATAACTTAAGATTAATTGTTTCAAAGAATTCAGAGCTGATTCCTCCATGTTTTCTGTGTGTACTACACAAATTAACATCAATTGTTCAGTTTTTAAGCTCAGTCTCACAGTTAACTGACGCCAATGACCTGTATAATTTTCAGGATCAAACACAGGAAGTTTAGAAGCTCTAACCAAATCTTGAAAACACTAAATAACAAAAGTTAAAGAAATATTACACACTTGAATATAAAATAATATGGGCAAGTATTTTCCCATATTCCTATGTTTACTATAAATGGAAATAGGAAAAATTATTGCCCACCAACATAAATATAGGATTTATTTCAAGAAGATAAAAACTTACTTTAACAACATCTTTCATACGTTGAGGAACGTTTGAAATATTATCAATAGGGGCAACACTAGTTTTTCCCTGGTTATATGCACCAACACGAAAACCAACAACTGGTTCTTTATTTTCTACGTCCATACCTAAAATTACAATATATATATACATTATATTGTTTATTAAATAATAGTACAAAAAGGGTTAATAGTTATATCCACTTCTTATACAATTAAGAGGATAAAAAAAAATTAATTTTTATATATTTCCAAAAAAAGTAAACAATCCAATTAAATGAATATGTATTAAAACATAAATTTTCTTCACTTCATTCAAAATTTAAATTTCCTTGTTAGATATTACTTGTTTCAAAATGATACTGAAATACATAATTACGTAACAAATAACAATTATGACTGAAGTTTTATCTATGTAAAATATAAGTACATATATTTAATTAATATACCAAATACTTTACCTATAGTAAATTCACATTTATTTCTATAACCAATACATCTCTCAGGATCGTCTTTAAGACTTTGTATTTCCAAAAGTTTACATGGAAGACCATTATTTTCATCTTGTTGTTTTTTTAACCAATTAAGTATACCTTGACCACACTTAATTCGTTTCAACCGTCTACTATAATCCATAAGAACATTTTTAATAGAATTGGTTTTTTGGATTAACTGAAACCAATAAAAATATAATCTATAATTTGATATATTTGTAATAATAATTTAAAAATATACAAAATTAAACGTTGTCCCTGTTACTGTAATAAGTAACAACTAAATCATATCAAATAAATAAATAATTTTGTCAAAAAAATTTGACAGTTAAATTCAATTTATGTAGGTAGGTACAAGAGGTCGATAATTATAGTACAATTTTTCTTATAAATCTATAACATTATAACATTCAAATTGTTGTTTTCTAAATTAAATGTAGGTTCATAATTATATAACTTACTTGCTCATCATAAGATATTTTATACAAAGGTGTTACAGCACTTATCATCTGTTGTTCTGCACCAGCATTGTCCAATTTAATTTTCTTTGCGTCTGGACAGTCATCAAATTGTTCATTACGTTTTTTTACTAATGGATCAGGAACAGCTTTGGCATTCTAAGAGGTTTGAAGACCAATTAAAACAAGTTGAAAATTACAAATGTAGGTATAGGATACTTACGCTAGCATCTAATTTAGTGTTTTTCCAATTATATCCATTTAAAATACCCAGAGCTGTATTTTTATCTTCTTCTGAACGAAAACACATATAAAGCCATTTTCCATTACGGTTAGGGGTCTTGACTTTAGAACAATTTAATTCCAACTTTATATTAATTAATTTTTTGAACTCCTAAAAATGTTTAAAAAGTAGTGCAAATTGTAATCATTAATATTCATATTTCATAAATTATGTTCTTTTGTAGGTACTTACAGCAATTCCATAATGTTTTGGAAGGTTTCTTATTTCTATCTTGTACTTTTCAGAAGTAAAATCATCCCGATCTAAATAAGCAAAAGGATCTTCTTTTGTCACTGACTCAGTTTGATCTTTTATTTCTTCTAGTCCTACTTCATTGTCTTTTTCCTCAGATGTTACTTTAATTTTCTCGGCCAATGATTCCGATTGATATTCTTTTTTAACAGGTTCTATTTCATTCACTTTTTCTTCAGATTTTAAGTGAATACCTTCAGTTACTGATTCTGGTTGGTATTCTTTTTTAGCTGTTTCTAGTTCATTCACTTTTTCCTGACATTTTATTTGAATTTCCTTGGTCACTGCTTCTAAACAATTATCAACATTTACTTCCATCGTGTAGTTACTGGTTTTTCATAAATTTGTAATAGATACCGTCGAATATAATACAAATATAAATTCGGTTTTAAAAATAAATCGAATCTCGCTTTAAATTTTAATACCTATGTATTTTAATAATTAATTCATTAGATTCAAATTTAAATTTTATAACCAAACATAAAATTATTGTTACAAAAAAGATATCATTCTGGATTAGAATTGATAATATTTCACGTGTTTTTGTTGTTGTACTGATTACAATATTATTGTTAACAAACATTGTTATCTATAAAAATTTTTTTTTAAATATTAAAAATCTTAAATAATTAAGTGTTGACCGTTTTCAGTTTACTAAATAATAATATTAATTAAAGATTTCAATTCGTGTATACTATTTTATTCATTATGCCACAGGGAAAATTCAAAAATAAATCACAAGTTTCTTTTTCAAAGAAAAAGAGAAACGAACCAAATAAAAGTAGAAAAGGTAATTTTTTCTTGAAACTATTTCATTCGTGATTACTGATCAATAATATCTATATTATACCGTTGTCTATTTTGTTGTTTGATCCTTAATTGTATGAATTTTACTGTGTAGCATGTCCAATGCCTTCAAAAAAACACAAGTATGAAGAAGGTCAGCGTATTAAACGTATGATATCTAAAAATGTTAACAAAATGGCTGAAGATGATTTAAGGTCATTGGCTATGGATAACAAGAAAGTGTTTCTTTCAAAGAAGAAGAAGCAAGTTGCACAAACAGTTAAAGCTGCAGATCCTAAACCTAAACAAATCAAGGTTACACAAAAATAAGCTTGCTATGTTAAAATATGTTTAATATAAATTATTTTGAAAATACATAATTCAATTTTTTTTTCACAATATTGGACAATAAAGAAGTAAATTATTTAAAATTGTTAAAGTGATTCTGTTTTGTTTTATTAATTTCATCAACATATCTAATTTATTTAGAGTTATTAGTGAATATTGACTGCTTATTATAATAATATAATATCACAGACCTTATACTTAACGTATAATATGAGGTCTATGTACAATATAAAGACCTGATGTCCTGATCAATGCGTAAACATATTATAACAATAATAACATGTAAATATACAATAATAGACAATTTATGTCTTTAGTCACAACATAATAAAGACAATGAAATTCAATGAAGGGTAGATATATTTGGTTTAATAATATGCCAACCATAACATATTGTAATATACTATAATATAATACAACTCAAACACCAGGGGGGGTTCGGGAGGTCAACTGACGCACAGTTATTTTTCCCAGTTAAATGTGGCCCCTCGAAATAGCAAACTACATTAACATTTTTTTTATTTAAAAAAATTATGTACAATGATCAATAATAAAATAATAATAATTTATAAAATGTACACACTACACAGGTTTATGAATATTTCTATACAATTACAAATATAATTATAAATGTCTAAGTATATTATGATGTATATACAGACGTAAAGAGTGAGTATTGAAGTGAAATCGTGCTTAAACTTATCAACTTATAATGCACCTAATTCGAAAAACACGAGTATAAAAATATGTTAGATAGTTATATATAAGGTTTTATGAAGTTGGCATAGATGAAATTGGTATAAAAGTGCAATACTGTTCATTATGTCTATTTTACCAACAAGTGTATGACGAAACTATTGAAACTGGAGTAACTGAACCTTTAAAATTAAATGAAGTATTGAAGTTCATGATATCACGAGACATGGTTTCTTCGTATCCAAATTTATATACTTGGTATAAAATATTTTATACACTTCCAGTCAGCAGTGCAACTTTTATTGAATATAAATTTTAATTCAACAAATAAAAATAACAATTAATTAATAATACCTTAAATCTTATAAGTAAATTGTACATTTTACTTAAAAATGTGTTATGACTCATATAATATAGTTATATTGAATTTTGGTATCAAAATGTGATGTAAATAACTAATAAGGTAAATCGCGAGCATATTGGGCGACTTTTGAATACCTAGTTGGTTGAAGTCAGAGGCATGCCCAGGATAAAAATGTAGGACACGCCCGGATATAATTATTTTAATTTATGTAGGTACACATTATTTTTTAGAAACTTTTTATAACATTTTTAAATTTAATTAGAAAAAATGATGATATAATATAACACAAATTATTCCTCCTGTTTGACTTGTTAAAAATATATTTAAAGATATTAAAAGTGAATACAAATGAAACAGTAGCTTTTTTAATTATAAGTACATAAAATATGATTCTTTAGTGAACTCAAGTCTTCGATTTTTCAATCCAAGGATATAATTTATACCATGACAAACTACGTTGTTTGTCACAAATGTTACGACGTGGAAAATTAATAATCGACTGAATAGGTTGTACATCATTATTTAAGCTAATATCAAGCACTTGTAGAAGAAGTCGAGGTAACATTTAATTTTAAAATTTTCGATTGGGGTTCATTTCAATGTCCTTGTGGATTTTGGAATAGGTTTATAAAACTAGCTGTTCATTTATTTTAATATTAGTAGTCAAGTTTTAAGCGGTTTTAAAAGAAAAATGTATTTAGGTTATTCTAATAGTGTACATAGACAAAACGATTACCTCGATCGGAATAAATTATTAATAGGTACCAAAAAATAATCCATATTATCCATTATCTCATGAGTCATGACTCATATCAACATCGTCAATTTCTTGACGATTGTCAGCCGCGGAGAACGGCCAGAAACTAACATATAATTAATAACAATCATTTCGGGAAATGACGGGAATATGAAATATTTGGTGCAAGAAATTTTGAAATTGTTCAGGATAAGCAAAACCAAATCCTGTATCTCATGTATCATTATTCATTATTGGCGGGAAATTATTCATTTTGAGATATCTTTGGAAATAATAAACCGATTTTTCTGATTTTTCTACGAAAATATAAATATTTCTTTGATGAACAATATTCCATAAAAAACTCATTTTTGATAAAAAGTGGACTTGTCTCGTTGTTGCACCAAGCCCTTCATATTGTCTATTATTTACTATTATTAGTCGTCGCACGATAAGCAGTAGGAACTGTGGCCACAATATTATTATTCACCGCGGAAGAAATAATTATTATAAAGTGTGTAATAAATAATAAATCTTTGTTCCAAAATGATTTAATTTCGTATCATTTCGTAATACGAAAAAAACACAGGGTAGCTTCGACTTGAAGTTTCTACACAGTGGCCTCTCGTAAATTGTAAGTACGGCGGAGTGGCGGACCCACGGTTCTAAAATCCTGGGTATAGCTATAAAAACTACTAAGAGTCGGTTAGTCAATTAAACATACTTACTGAAGTTCGATTGTAATTTCGAAAAAATCGTTGAATACCTCTTTGGAAAAAAAAAATTTTTGATCGAAATATAATGTGCCTAAAATAAATGTCATACAAATATTATGCAATCATAGGATTTTTGAAAAAAAATCTATATTTTAAGGAAAAGCATAAATATTTTGTCATAGAATTCATAGGTACAAATGTATGTATGAAAAATACGTGTACCTTTAAATAAATATATTTAATCAATGCTTGTGCTGCTTGTGCCCTTATATATTATATATTACCCATATTAGCCACACTAACCGCCTATGTCCCACGTAAATTGTATATAAGTACCAGGAACGTATGCGGTGGATACGTCGAACGAGTATAATATAATATTTTTGTATGTTTTTGTACTTTTTGTTCGTCTATGCCGACGAAATCGATGAACGGTGAACGAATAGTGCTAGACCATGCAACCCTGGTACCACCGAGTCGAAATTTTGACACTTGTCCTTAATATTTTGTCGTTTAGTGAACAAAAAATATGGCGTAAAAACACGGTTTCGTACTTAAAGTAAGTAACACAGCTCGTGATTTGTGGTAAAAATACCTATTATACAAATTGTAGAGTAGGACTTTGTCTAAATTCGTAAGTAGTCCGATTATCGATATTTTTATTAATTAGCTAAATAATTAATCGATAAAATGTAAAAAAACTTGTACGTTATTACCATGTTGAAACACGATTGAAATGCGATATCAAAAATCAGGTCTCTCACGATTCTAGAAAAAGTTCTTTTGAAATACAAAACAAATAATTAATTCAAAATACAAATTATGTAGACAGTTAAATGTTGATTAACTTATACAAATTTATAATAGGTTATAAAACATTTAAATGTTCAGTTTTTTTGCAAATTATTATTGTAAATGTGTATAATAATTAATAGGCATTCGTCATGTTTACACACATGATTATTATTATTTTTTACTAGCTGAACCCGTGCACTTCGTTTCCCGTTAAATGTTGTAAAAATATGAATTTCAAACGCTCATAAAAATTTAATTTGACTTTATTGTAGACATTTTTTTTTTTTTGATAAATTAGACAAACTTATGGATAATCTTGTATTACATTTTCAAATCTTAGATTTAAAAAGAAAAATTTTTATGAATTCTCAGCTCAAAATAATTTGCTAATTTTCGTGAATTTTCCGTATTTTGTTAAGATTTGAACTTTAAATGCTTATAAATAAAAACTGTGACTAAGGATTTTTAATTTTTTTCATCTGCCTTTGAAACAATAACCTAGGTCTTCTATTCAATTTTCAAGCTTTTTTAACCAACAAATACAATTTTATTGATATTTATAGAAAAAAAAACTAAAAAAATTGAAAACTGACAATGTTCGTAAATAGCTCAAAAAGAGTCAAAATATTTTCAAAATTGTATGGTGTATAGAAAATGCTAATATAAAATGTATACATTCAGTCAAAATTTTATGTCCCTACGGTTATTTTAGAGTTGCACCAAAAACCAAAATTGATTTTCTCGAAAACAGATTTTGCGTAAAAATTCCAGTTTTCCTTTAATTTGTCTTTTGTTTTTCCCGTCGCGTTTGAAAACTACTGAGAAATTTTTACTTTTGATCTCCCAAAGTACCAACTACATTCACTTTCCTATCAGAAAAGTTACTGTTGAAGAAAATCCAAGCACTTTTACAGTCCTAAAAGGTGATGACAGACACAAAAATAAAAATTAAAAAATTAAAAAAAAACACATCATTATAAAATTAATACATTTATCGCTTTGCTCGGAATCTAAAATAACACAATATTCACTTGGATTCACTGTTTTAAACATATATTTTATTTGTTTTAAAAAGTTGACAAAACGTTTAAAACAAATGTTTAAAATTTATGTTTTAAACATGTTTGAAACAAGTTGTTTAAAACATTGTTTTAAACATAATAACCCTGAATATGAGTAAAGTTTAATTCGTTGATACAAAATAGGTATATTATATATTTTAATATGATGTTAGATTTTAATTTTAAGCTGTATTATTTAATCAACTAAGTACCGTCTATATGTAACCAGTGGCGTATTTAGCCTTTTGTTTTGGGAGGAATATGAATTTATCAAGTAATCACAAACTCGAGATGGGCTCAGTCCTATATGTTGCCTTAAATTGTAACAATTTTGTAATACCATCAATACAAAATATGTTACCGAAATAATTTTACTATTATAAGGTGGTGACAGACACAAAATAAAATCATCATTGTAAAATCAATACATTCATCGCTTCGCTCAGAATCTAAAATATTGGAAAATGAAAATATCCGTAAATGTTAATACAAACAACCAGTGAAAATGTCATGTATCTACGGTTATTTGTTTTAGAGTTACGCCAAAAACCAAAATCGATTTTGTCGAAAACCGATTATGAGTAAAAATTCCATTTTTTTAATAACTTTTATTTTGTTTTTTCCTGCGTTTTAGAAAACTATTACAAATTTTTTACATTCATCGCTCCGCTTAGAAAATAAATTGCTAGAAATCAAAACTAAAATAAGTTTTTAAGGTGTATAATATTATTATTGTTATATAAAAAATAAAATAGATTAAAAAAAAATATATTTTATATACAATATTAAATGTAGTTAGTTAATATTAACTGATGTTGTATATTAATTATATTACGTAAATTGTAGTTACAATAATATTTAACATAAATATAACACTATAACAGACAATAATATAGATGATATAGACATCTAGTTTTGGACGTAAAATATACTAATTGTATTTAATATTTTTATCCACAAACGATCAAATTCTTGTACTTATCTTTAGTAATACTGGGCGTGGAATTGCCTTCCTTTAACTCTATAACACCACTTTTGGAACCTTTTATATCGTGCAATAATCTGCAATAGTAATACCATAAAAATAAAAATACAATGTTTATGATTAGGATTATACTAACCCACTAGAGGTTATATAAAGTTTTAACACTATATAATGATAAGTATAAGCAGATTAGGTTAGGTTGGAATACAAGAGTTTGGCTTTTTTTTAGAATGTAGGTATACTTACGTTTGATTGACACCTAGTCTGTTTATATTTAATAGCTTATAGTTGCCCGAGATGTTAATAAATTTAGTAACGAATTCTATTAAATATGGAACTTCAAGAATTATATCGCCCTGCAAAGTAAACAATTTATATAATACATTTAGGTGAACGCATATATCAAAGATTTAATTGAAATTGTAGAGGGTTACTTATATACCATATATTTACAAAAATTAATAATCATCCCCATTCTCCACTCCCTCTGTTAATGTTTTAAATATTGTTGTTCCCCCTCAATCAGAAACATAATATTATGTGTTGGGCAATAAGCAATAATAAGTACATAAAACATATATACGTTACTAACAATTAAAACTAATCGACGAAAATAGGTTATAAGTTCGCGGAATTAGATACTCTAAAATTCTCCTGTACCTACAACTTTGCTCATGGATGTTTTTGCGGTAAAATTATTCAGTTGGTTATTTATTTATTGTTATATTCTTGAACTGAAACCATGTAACGGTAAATAAAATATTTTTACTTACACTTTACAGAATGACTATAAACAGATGGAGATGGATAGGACCAAAAATAAAAACTGATAACTATTAACTTAAAAAATAGACTTCAATAGAATCAAATGTATAAATAACTTTAAAATAATAACAAACCTTCCAACATAATATCTCGTTCAAAGTTATAAACTAACAATACTCGACAAGTACAACATTTCTTCCCCCTTCCACTACAATCTAACGTCTATGGGTAGATTTTCTACTTATTTTAATTCTTGTTAATATTCTAATTATTTAAATTAGAGACATAAAGTAGAAGTGTAGAACTATAATAGCAGGGGTAATAATAATAAAATAATTGCAAATGCCTAAACAGCTATAGGTACGTCGTTATAGTAATATAGTAATATAATTACTATATTAGTATTATACTAATTATAATAATAGCATACCTTATTGTGTTTATATTGTGGTGAAATTTTGATGAGTAGAAAGTTATCCCTTCCCGAAGTAACTTCTAATTTTTTTACAAAATCCAATGGTATCTTTTCTTTGGGTTTTAATTTGTTTTTAAGTATTTGGTTTAAACACAATGATTTGTTTGTCAATATCAACAGTCTAGTTCTTCGTTTGTATCCTTTCCGGTCGAATTTTACCACTTTAACACCATACTATAGAAATTATCAAAATAATTTAGCAAAATTCCCAGTTTGCACAAGTAAAAGTATACAGGCGCAATTATCAATATTTGAATCGACCAGGTATATCACTCGTTCCCAAAAACAAAAAAATCCACATCGTCTCAATCACGGTTCTCAAATAGGTACCTATACTTATGACATTTTTGGATACAGAATTATCCATTTTTACATTTTATATTGCGCCTATATTATTTACATAATATACTTGGCTAATGCATATTAGTTTTTCCATAATTTTAATAAATAATTACATTAGTATAATTATTCTTACTAGGTATTTTTCATTTAGAGTGCGCATAAATGTCATTTTCAAATACTTCTCTAATGAATTCAACCGTTCAATCAAAAACAGACAACGTGTATTACATTCATAGCTGCATTTTTTGTCTGAAATTAGGTATAATTATTATTTGTTAGAATATATTATGTTTAATTACAAACATGGAAAGAAACTAAGGAAAACTTTTCGGAATAAATTGAATTAACTACCTTTAAAAAGATATTCGGCGAGCATTTTCAGTTCAATTTGTTTTTTTCGTTTTAAATCTTGTGAGATTTTGTATCTTTTATTTTTCCAAATCATATGAATTTTTCTCAATTTATTAGTTGCCTGAAAACCGTATAATATAACAGTGGTATATATTCTTAAAAGATTAAGTAAATTAAAAAATATATTCTTGGTTAAGTAAATAGCTGGTAATGTGTTGAATCTAAGATATAATGTAAACTGTTATAAAGATAGGTACCCACCGTACTCATATATATAATCTAGATAAAATAATGAAATTCAAATCTCAAATTAAAAAGTTGGACAGTTCGTTGGTAAAACCGTAAAAGAAAATAAATCAATTTGGCCATTTTTGGGTTAATATCTTGGAGAAAAAAATATTCTAAATACGTAATTTTCGTCATAAAAATATTTGATTTTGATTTTTTGATCCTAAATTATCTATGAATATTAAATGCCCATTTCAATCAAATAATACAAAAACGAGACATTTATTCGTTTTGTGATTTTGACTTATTCCTTTTTAACCACGCACCATTTAATTGTGTGGTATAGATATACATTTTTTTTTTATTTGCGTGTAGGTACTATTATATAGTAGTAACCTGTAACACTTATACCTATATGTAAATTATGTGTGTAAATAAAGTGAGTAGGTAGGTAAGTACTTGCACACGTCGTTGTACCTATTTAGGACTTACTTTGATGAATATTTTTTTATGCCATCCTCTGGGTAAAACCCTCAAATTTGGTAAAGACCTTGTAAATCTGCGTACAATTTTCCTTCGGGTATGTGTAATAAACGTCCGTTTAAAAGAAAATTCTTCTTCCGCCATTATAACAGTAATTAACTTTTCGACAAATTAACACAATTTTTACTTGAAGCCGCTCGTCATAAAATAAATGTAAACCATCATAAACAATTAAATGAAAAATAAATATGTTACAACTATTTGTATTCGTCTATCTAAATATAATAAAAACAAATAAGCCTACAACTTATGTATATTTGTAATACATATCATACTATCCAGACATCCAGTACACCACACACTTTAACTTTAGTATAGTGTTGTTGTATATAGCTCCTTCGAAATGCCTTGACCATTGACAAAACCATATTAATATGCCCTCTCAAACTGTTTTGACCTCAGTCGAATTAAACGTTTTAAAACTCTTAAATCAAAATGTATGGCGCAGAAAAATATATGGACAGTAGATCACTGTATTTAATTAGTCCAATTTAAAATACATAACGTTTAATGGCTTGGTTTTAACGGGTTACGTATATTCTACACGGTACCTATATTATATTTTAAGTAATGTTTTTTTTTAATATCATACCTACTAAATAAATGTGGATCCTACATATTCCTACACCTAAAACAAACAGGTATATATTTTAAAAAAATAAAAATTAACGTATACGTCATACAAATATGTATAATAAGTACTACAAACGCATATTTATTTGGGTAGGTAATTGAAATGTAAAATAGCTATTTTAAACAAAGTTTTCAGATTTTCAGTTGTTCAATTCAACAAGACGTTTCATGATGCCTCTGAAAAAAATTGGACATTGGACATGTCTTGAATTGATTCTTGATACCTATATGAATAATCAATCAGTCGCAATGATAATATTGTACAAATTTTATATAATATAAAAACAATTACAAATCTGAACAATCGTCTTATATTATTATTTACCTATAGACTTACATTAAATATAATATATACGATATTGTAGGTACTAAGTATGACTACAGACAAATGCATAGATGTATTTGCGATTTCCCTATATTATATTTTGAGCAGAGCGTCGAGCGATAAACATAGATAGGTATACGTTTTTCAATGATGTATTAAAATATTTAGACTAATTTCAAGCTATACCATGAACCTATTCACAGTTCACACTGGTCGTCTATGGTACGTATTGACTTTTTAGTTAATAATAGTTATAGTAATATTATAAGAAATAATATTGTTATAATAATAACTAAATAATAATTATATATACGATTTGTTTTTGAAAAATATAAGTTCAACCTACCGAATGTCCGTATTACCTCATTGTTTGAAAATTATATATTTTTAATTAACATTTTTAACCAACGGTATTAACCCTACTAACTGAAAAATAAGTTACTAATCGCGATATTAAATACGTATTAGTGTTATGCTGTTGTAGATATATAATTATTTAATAAAATATCCTTAAAAATATAGGCTGACAGACGCCACTCAGAATCGTTTTTTGTTTGTAATGATTTATCATTGAATTCAAATTTAACACATTCACTACAAATAATTACACGCTTTCCACTGTCATTTTCATTTAATCTGTGCTTACACTGTAGATACCTAATGATTACATTTACCTACCATAATATTCAATGACACCTACTGAAAAGCAGATCGATGATCGATCCTCAATTTCCTATAGTTATGTACTTATGTCTTAACGGGAACGATAATTATTGCAACTTTGCAAGTGGCGACTGGCGTCTGGCAAGTGCAACAGATGTTCGTTCCTATCACTCCTAAAGTTCAGGTCCTTCGTCCTTGCTCATTATCATACTGTATCCAACACGTGTTTTCTATTTACAAGATTGTCCGGTTATCAGACTATCAGTGGGTACGAAATGTAATGAAATGAAACTGGTGAAATGTACCTAATATTTAACTATACAATACAATTATTATTATGTAACGAATTTCACCCAGTCCTGAGTCCACAGTCGATCCAATTTATATCGTGAATGCAACAGTGAAATGCGTCGAATGAAAGTAACACGTCATCAGTATTGGACGTACGCTATAGGATAGCTGCCAGTCTAAACAGAGGTATCTTAATTTAGTTTTATCGTTATTGCTATACCAATATACGGTTGTTGAACGTCTTTATAATTTTTTTTGATTTTACGTTAATATTAAACTTTACCGCGTCAACATGGATGAGTGGATCGAGAATGTTGTAGAAGTGGAATCGAACATCGGGTCGTATCCAAATCCAGGAACCAAAGTGTTTCAATACGGCACATCAGGCATTCGTTATAAGTGAGTGTGGTGGTCACACTTCAATCTTGTAATGAGGAATAAATACTTACTATTTTCAGTTCTGAACATCTGGACCATGTCCAACATCGGATGGGGATGCTGGTTGCTCTGCGCTCAATACATTTGAAATCGGCAGCAGTGGGGCTAATGATAACCGCCTCGCACAATCCGCAAGATGATAATGGAATCAAACTCATTGACCCTCAAGGAGAAATGTTGGACAGCTCGTGGGAAGTCTATGCCACCGAATTGGCTAATGCCCCTAACAACCAGGATGTATGTGCTATGCTCATAAATATTGCTTCAAAGTATAATATTGACAAATCATATATACCTCGTGTGTACATCGGTCGTGATACTAGGTGAGTGGCTACCCTTTAAAATTATTATATTATGTCTTGCGGATTTATTTTTACAATAATTATATTTTATATGTTTATATGTTTTTAGAAATTCTGGTAAAAGATTATTGGAAGCTGTGCTTTATGGTGTTAAAGCTTTTAAAAGTAATATTGAAGATTTTGGCATAATAACAACACCAATGTTACATTTTTTTGTTAGATGCTATAACACCAATTGCTTATACGGTCAGCCAAATGAACATTCTTATTATACTAAATTAACAAACAGTTTTAAAACTTTGCGTAAAATGGCAAGTAACAACTTACATAATTAATTAATTGATGACAATGTATTTCTGTTATTATCAATATAATGTATCTGCCTTAGTGTTTAGATTTGAAAAATTATAGCCCAATAATAGAATTTGATGGTGCTAATGGGGTGGGTGCTTTAAAAATGAAAGATGCAATCACATATTTAGAGGAATCATTGGTAATTAATATGCATAATGATGACATATTGAATACAGAAAAACTAAATTACAAAGTATAGTTATATTTTTTATTTTAAGTAAAATTAAATGGATAGTTGTTCATCAAAATATTTTTCCCTTTCATTTATTTAAGTGCGGTGCAGACTTTGTGAAATCAAACCAATGTCCTCCTACCGGAATGACTATTAAACCACACTCTAAATATGTATCCGTGGATGGAGATGCGGATAGAATAGTTTATTCTTTTATTGATGAAAGCAACACATTTTATTTATTAGATGGTGATCGAATTGCTACACTTGGTACTACATCAAAACTTATTTAAAATTATGTTCTGTTTATTTTGTTATTTGTTAATTTTATTTTATTGTAGTGGCTGGTTATATAAAAGATTTATTCATTGATTCCGGTCTTGATGTCAATGTAGGGTTAGTGCAAACCGCTTATTCAAATGGAAATTCTACAAAATATGTAACTGATAAGTTGGTATGAATTTTGCTTTGTGTATTTATTTCTTTATTAAACATTTATAGTTAACATAATTTATATGTAATTGTATTCTAACAAATATAATTTTAACAGTTCTTAATTTATAAAGAGTAGAGCAATATTCATCATTAACTTGGTATAAACAATTTTAATTTTATTATTAAATGATTAACTTATGTGTTTGCTTTACAGAAAGTTCCTGTTGCATGTGTTCCGACTGGTGTGAAATATCTTCATCATAAAGCCAACGACTATGATGTTGGCATTTATTTTGAAGCTAATGGTCATGGTACTATATTATTCAAGGATGCTATACGTGAACTTATTCGAAATCAATCTGTTATTGAAAAAGATGAGTATGTTGCCCATTATATTTTATTTAAAATAATACAATTACCATTACACTTAAATAATATGTTTTGCCTAAGAATAAAAAGTATTCAAGATTTACAAATCAGATTAAATATTTTGATTTAAGTTTAAAAAACACATCTTTTGTTTGCTTTATTATTTAAAAAATATTCAAACTAGTTTTATATTTTAAGGGCAATGTCATTGGCACTGAAGAAATTGATTTGCATTATGGATATGACTAATGAAACCGTTGGCGATGCTTATTCGGATATGCTGATTGTTGAGTCTGTACTTTGTGAACGAGGATGGAGCATTAGTGATTGGTATAAAACATACTCTGATTTACCAAATCGTTTGACAAAAGTTACTGTCAAGGTAATGTATGTGAATTTATGTGTTTAGCAATAAATAATAATTGTATAATGTGTAAAATATCAGGACAGAAATACATTTGAGACTGGTGACGCTGAGAGAATTTGTATCAAACCACATGGCCTTCAAGGAATAATAGATTCTATTGTGTCAAAGTATTCTATGGGCAGATCTTTTGTCAGGTAAAATATATTATGGTAATAATGGATATATTTTCCATAATTGTATTGAACAAGTTTAATACTCGGGAGTTTCATCTACAAGTTGACAAAAGGTTTTTTTCTCTTATTAATTTTAATTGTTTGTTGAGAAGGAGATGGTATAATTAGTAGCTAAGTATTTAACATGTGTTATATGACCGGCGCTTTCCATTACCGTACAAACATGACTTAATGCCGCACAAAATGTATAACCCATTACCGCACGGGTTTATATAACTATACAGCTTATTTCCGCACACAAAAATAGTATAATACCACACAAATTGAAATATAAATATATAATGTAAAATTCAAATTCCATAAATCAAAGTACACAAGCCAAATTAAAAAATCCAAAATGTGTTTTACATCATAATAATTAAAAATAGCATCTGAAAGATTATTTCTTAAGCATAAAAATGTGCTCAACAATTTCAATAAATTTATTTGAGGTAATGGGATATCTAGTATTTTAATGTCTGTGTGCGGTTTTGTCCAATTTGTATTTTGAACATTTATGCAGTAAAGAGCGACGCCCGATATGATATTATATGTTAATGTAAAATATATTGTGTAGTTATTTGTGCAATGTCCGATAGAAAATAATTTTTTCTATTTTATAGTAAATACATTAATATACAATAATTTTTACTTTTTACTTTGTAGACCTTCTGGTACAGAAGATTTGGTGAGAATTTATGCTGAAGCAGACACTCAATTTAACGCTGATAAACTTGCTGTTGAAGTGGCTACCGCTGTTTACGATATAGCTGATGGTGTTGGAAAAAAACCAGAATAAACTAAACTATATAAAGTGCAATTTGATGTGTTCAAATACAGTAATATTATCCAGGGTTAATAAAGCATACGTGATTTAAGTGATTTTGTACTAATATGCTGGTACACTTTCATAAAATATATAATTTTTCTAAGATACCTATGTTCAGATTTTATTAATATTTTTGTGAAACTAGCTAATTTTAGAAGAAAAACATTGTTTAATTTTGATTATATTTAAATAAATATTATATTATAGTATATACATTTTGTATATTGATGTTACCAGATTCTTATTTTTAAATTGTTTATATTTTTATTTTTTATATAATGTTATAATAATTAAATTAATATTAAAACTAATTTAACATCTAACTTAATATTATATACAATAAGTTCTGATTGAATTGTTTTAACTGTAAATCATAATAATTAGAACAATGATGGTAGTTACTAATCTTGCACTAGTGTTCATATAACGGCTTCTTTATAGCCACATTAAATAAGTCCCACCGGATAGTGCTGGTGAGCCCATTTCATTGTATGTTTATTATTTAATTGTTTTCATTACAAGTATTAACAATATACAACTATTATTAAAAAAAATTATGAATTTGTTAATAATTATATAACAATGTTTTATTTGACAAATTAATACAATATTGTTTATTGTATTATATAATATTTATTATTTACATGAAGTGAAAACAAATGTTTTACATTTGAAATGCTTAAAATGTCAATTAAATTATAGATAATTACATCCAAATCTCTCATCCAAATGAAATATGTTTTCAAAGAATATTTTTATTGTTTGATTTAAGAAGGAAATAGAGTAGAAAATAGGATTTTAATGCAATGTAACATAATTTTTCAATGCTTTAAAATGTAGATACTTACACTTTGGACAACTTTGTACACTTTTCTATAAAATTGGTACATTTTATTTTTAAGTTTGTATATTGTAAAAATAGGATCTTGGATTAAACATTTTTAGAAATATTGTTCACGTTAGGTATCCATAAAAATAATTATTAATATTTTTAATTATTATAAAAAAATATGAATTTTAATTATATAAATAAGTAATAACAATCACAATTTAATAGGATAAGGTACATAATTTTCATTAGTATTGAAAAAATATAATAAATTAATCCTTTAGAGAGTATCACTATAAATGAACATTTCGACAATTTGATCAGTCTGCTATTAGATATTTCTATAATAATAAAATTGTTCAAGACATTTAATAAATGTATGATTAATACTTATTACTTGATGTTACAGTCGAATAAAAAAGGTAGAGATTGAAAAATAAAGTTATTAATTTGTAATGAATATGTCTAAATAAATAAATAACAATAATAATAAAGAATGATTAGAACATGATAAAAAAACAAGTATTTAAAATAATACTATATTGGGGGGGGGGGGGGGTACTGACGGTTTAAGCAGCGACATCAAAGAATCGATCGAGCATAGCAGACACTTGAGCTGGAGTGTACTTGACATATTTTTCTGGATTTTTGGTAAACGACGACTGTGAAAATCTGTAAATGTACATATCTATAACCGAAGTGCTCAATAAATTTTGTTTCAATAAACTTTTAAAAAGTAAATATAATTGCATATAATGTATTACTTGTCATAAAATGCACTGTATTTTGGTAAAACAAATTCCTTGTTATCACGTTTCAACCCTTCTCGTAATTCAACATCAGGTATTGTATAACCTCTTTGAAGCTTTAGTACTTCTTCAATTTCTTTATTAAAACCCTATACAAATCATAACAAAACAATATAGATTAAATATTAATAATACCAGTTTTATAAAGTGAAAAATATCACAATGTTCTTAAAAATGCTATAAAATGTGATGTGTGTCACACCTGCACGTGTTGTCTCCGTCTTACAAATACCCAACAAATCAAAAACTCTTTTACATGGTTAAGAATTGAGAAAGCTACAGTCATAAACTAAGAAACAACATTTTCACCACATTAAAAGGAGAAATTTGGTTATGCGATATTGTTTTTATATTTTTGATATCACTTATACGAAAAAAGTTACTTTTTTTTATGTGGTGGAAATTTTGTTTCTTAGTTATGACTGTAACCTTCTTGGTTCTTTCACGTGCAAGAGTTTTTGCTATGTTGTACATTTGTAAGACAGAGTCAACATATTCGGGTATGTTGTCCTCTTAAGTAACTAGTGCAACATTTTCATCAACATAAAATTAAAAATATACACATAACACAGTGAAAAAAAAAAGAAAGTAACAATGGTCATAACAGATTTTATTTGGTAGAAATAAAATGCATGCAAATTAACATTAATATGATTTCTAAGTATCTGTCATTATATCATTTTTAAGAAGGGATTGTAGAACTTACAGAAAATCTCTCTTTGATTATATTACGGTCCTTATCCTTGAGTCTGCCATTTACAACTTGAACATCATCCAAATTAACTATGAAACCTAGTATTCTATTCCAACTGAAATTGAGAATACAATTATTAATCAAATAATAAATATATAAAGATTAATAAATATTTTTACCATTGTTGATAAGACTTTTTATGTGACGCAATCATCTCATCGTAGGTATTTTCACATTCAGGTTCAGTCAAAGAAACTATATCCAACAGGGCTGACCTTTGTAATGATTTGACTACATAGTGACAATTGTTCAAACGAAACAAATATTTCACACCTGGTTCGCTGTAGGAGTCACTACGATTCACAAGCATCAAGTTCAACTGAGACAACACTTTCTCTGTCAAAATGCAATAGTTTTAAGGGCTGAATATTTCTTGGATGTATAACCAGTATATACTTACTGATATAAAGTCCTAAAAGATACTTATATTTTTCCGGTGGAGTGACATGATGTGATACCATGTTGTTATATAATGGCACTTGAGCTAAAAGAGGACCCACACTGTCTATATAGTCAAGAAGTTGTTCCATCAACACAAGCACATCACTAGTTAATTGATAAACTGTACCATCTCGCGGCAACCCCATAGAATTGTCAGTCCTCACACTTTCAACTATTTCTTCCAGTGTTCTAACCCCCTAATTAGGAAAAATAATATTGTGATAGGTTATCATAATATAAGAGAAAACGAGGAAAGAGGATTACTAACCGTGGAGTGAAGTGTATTGAGTATAATTGAATATTGACCTCTAATGGTAGGATCACAGCCTTCCATTGTACGTTCGAATTCAGACTTCATGGCAGCCAAATGTTTTAAAATTGGAAACATGACAAACAAATTGGCAAATTCTTTTCTATGAATACATCTTTTTGCTCTAGTAGCTAAGCTCTGCAATCAATATATTATTTTACGTACATTATTAATTATTCTGAAGAACGACCAGCAATATTCCGAAGATAATAAAATGTTTGTACATTTGTAGAAGCACAATAGTATCACTTTATTGTTTTGTAATATGGTTAAAAGTGAACATTATAAAAAAATAATATCAACATCAATATAATACCTCTCCTTCGTGAACAATATTAGCGAGGCTTTCTTGAATAATGATTTGGAATACTTGATGATGATGTTTGATTGGTATTATACCAACCATTAGTGACAGTTCTGCTTGCATGAGTTTTTGCAGAGCAATTACAGAAATAAGATAATTTTCCATTTCTTGTTCATCAACAATGTCTTCGCGGTTTTCTGAAAAGATTATTTTTGATATCATTAGGTATTGATAAAATTAGACAAAATCACAAAATAATAATTATTAATTACCTATAAGTGTAGGTCTCCTGGTCCCCAAATTCAAACCGGTCGACTGTCCTAATGTTTGAGATGCTTTTAAAAACATACGATTAGCTTTTTTCTCGAATCTAGAACAATATAACTAATCAACCTGAAATAAATTTTGAACACAGATTTACTTACACATGCTGGATACGTTTAGAAGTTTTTCTAGTGACAGTAACTTCAGATCTATGGGGAAATTTGGATTTCTAAAGTAGAAAAAATATGTTCATTTATCAATAAATAATCATATTTTAACACGGTTTATTTGAAACATACTACTGAAGGTGAACCCATAGTCTGCCCAATGGCCATATTAGTGCTTCCAGCACTTCCAGTTTTCTGGTATTCTTTAAGAGTAGTCATCGATTTGGTGAGAGTGTTAGCCCTTACTCTAGCATACACATTCATGTATTCGTCGCGAGATTGACTGATTAACCAATCTGCTAAACGAATTAGATCCGAGGAAACAATTTCAGAGAAATGGCTAATAGAACTCACAGAAGATGAATCATCAGCTACCAACTCTATGGAATCAATAAAAAAAAAATTCAATTTAAATAATTTACTAGTAGTAAATTTACTAACCATCATCATTCGTGGAAATATCAACCAAAATTGCTGGTTGAACATGTCTACTATGCTTTAAAAGGATCTCTTTAAACTCTCTCTGGATACTATCGCCTCCAGTCTTAAACAGTGACGACTAAAGTACAACAAATGAAACATATTAATTATTAAATCATGTTAAAAATAAATAAAAAATTTAATTCAATAATTTAACATACCACATTTTCTAGTTCAACACTTTGAGGATTATTTTTTTCAAAATAGTTTTGTGCCTCACGTAGTTTTTCCATAGCATCCAAGTACTCATTCAAACCATCTGACCCATTTGGTCTTCCTAAAATAATCGATTCAACTGTTGGACACACATCATGGAACATTATTACTTTGTCCAATGCAAACATTGTTTTTTCAATGTCTAAAATTAAAACAAATGTTTAGAAATTAATGATTATTAATTGTTTAGCGAACAAATTACTAAACTCTGATCATACTTGTCTTTTTTAACTGTAGATTCTCCATTTCATTATAAATCGGGAGTATAGTTTGTTGAAGTCTACCAAGTCTGTTTTCAAACGACGTTAGGATATCGACCATTTTATCTGATAATTGATTATTACGTTGCACCTGTTCTTTAAATGCTTCTAAATTCTGCCGCTCCTAATAACAAATTAATAATAAATTTAATTATTTACAATTATTTTAAACAAGCTAAATAAACACAAAATAGTAGCATAATAGCATACTACCTTATTGCTTTAGTAGTTTTTTTTAAGGAAACCTACGATATTTAATACATTTCAAAAAATGTTAAATTATTAATAATTTATCTACATTCTTTAAGTTTTCTCACACGATTCGATAAGAAAAAATTTCACAGGATACCATAAGCTGTTTCACTATTCATTAAATTATTATTAAACTATGTACCTATTTATTACAATTTATTATTTATCTTTTTTTTATTTAGGAAATTTCTTTTTACCTTTTCTAATTTTCCAATGGAATCCATAATTCTATGCGTTTATTAAAAATGTTTATTAAATTCAATTATTTTAAACTGTCTACATGGTACAAAAAAAAATTAATTCGGAACTTCGGAAGTAATTCAATTAATTCAAAACAATTAAACAATATTATACTATTATAGGAATATAGTCCCTACTCTCTATTCATTGTTCTCGCGAATCATGATAACTTGTTATCTTTTAT
This sequence comes from Metopolophium dirhodum, assembly GCF_019925205.1. Taxonomy (NCBI): domain Eukaryota; kingdom Metazoa; phylum Arthropoda; class Insecta; order Hemiptera; family Aphididae; genus Metopolophium; species Metopolophium dirhodum. The sequence goes on from NC_083568.1 coordinate 13,893,386, forward strand.
CAAACCAAAATAAACAGCTGACATGAAAAAGAAACAAATTGTACGTGATAAGACATTTTTTTGCTTGGTGATTTAGTCCTTTACCTCTATCATTCAGAAAAAAAATTTTCCGGTCATTAAAACCGTTTTATTTGTCAAAAATTCACCAAAAATGTTGTCTCTGAACAAAATTGCAAAATGTCTCGTAAGTACTTATCTACGTTTCTGTAATACGTTAGCACCATCTACCTTTAGGTAAATGTTAATGTATATTTTGTTTATTATTTGTAGTTGTCAAATTCAAGAACCTTCCAGACGTCTGCAGTCCTCAAACATGACACAATGTTCAATGTGAGCATAATTTTATGTTATTGTTTGCTTAACCATTACATTACTTAAGTTTTGTCGACAACTTTTTCGATTACTTATGTCATTTGGCTTAGGAAAATCTGTATTGTGAAAGTCCAAAACTAATATTTCTAATAGGTTACTTTGGTACCTAGTTGTGATACCCACATTTTCGCTTTTTGCAATCCATGTGAACAACATTTAAGTATACTTGTAATAAAAATTTAAAAAAGGTATGTATGATTAACTAATGCAATTTGGTTTTTTGATAGATATTAGAAGTTCAATATTTTTGAGTATCTAATACTTTTCCTAAATCTTTTTTATTATTTGTTGTGAATTCCGAAATATAGCGCACTCCTGTAATTCTTCATATTGCTACTATATCAGATATCAGAATTATTCTGTATATTATATTAGACAACTAATTACATTTTATATAAAATGTATTAAAAGATCATGGTCATAAAATATATTAAATCCAAATATTCGTGGAACCATTAGAGTGACATTTTGTTACAAATTTAAAAATATCTAGAAGTTATTCAGTTAAAATTTTTTTTCCTCGGAGAAATTGCCTATATTTAACTCCTTAATATGTACTTACTGTTGATTATTGTATAACTACAGTACTAGTACACCAAATTATAAGGATTGTGTTTGTAAATAAGTTTCTATGAAAAACCTACAAGTTATAATTAGTAATGTGAATGTATCTCTCCACTGTGTGACTTGTCCAGATTTTTAAATGTATCAATATTGTTATTATTCTCATTTTTTTTTTTATTTTACTGTTGTCTTTATAGCTGTTGGGCTTATGGGGTAGGTTATAACTGTTGAGTGTTCAGTTAATTAGATGTAAATTATTGCATATTGCATTACAATAACTATTCAATAGATATCCCTAATTAAATAAAACTATTACTTTTTTATTGACCTCGACTAATAAATATAAATTTAAACCTCAACTAGTAGTATTAATGATTTTATAAACTTATAAATAAATAGATGAGGTACAATCTGATATCTAGCTACAATTAAAGTAAAGACAATATTAATTTAAACTTGTATTGGTGTTATTCTCTAATAGTCCAATATATTTAATTATCTATGGTTATATATTTTCAGCATAGGGATACAAAGGAGGATAATCTGGATATCAAATTTGAGTTCAGCGATGAAAACAAAAAAGTAATTATTTTCATCCTTGTTTGTGTACTCATTATACTCACCCTTGACACAAATCTAATTTGTTTAATAGAGAATTGATGCCATATTAGCAATATACCCAGAAGGTCATAAGCGAGCAGCTATGATACCACTGTTGGATTTAGCTCAAAGACAACATGGTTGGTTACCTATATCAGCTATGCACAAGGTGGCTGATGTATTAGACTTACCTAAAATGAGGGTTTATGAAGTCGCCACTTTTTACACAATGTTTATGCGAAAACCGACTGGCAAGTATCACTTGCAGGTATGCACAACAACTCCTTGCTGGTTGCGAGGTTCGGATGACGTTATGTCATGTTTAAAGAAAAAATTAGATATTGGTGTAGGAGAAACTAGCAAGGATGGCCAATGGACATTGTCTGAAGTAGAATGTTTGGGTGCATGCGTCAATGCTCCAATGATGCAAGTCAACGATGATTATTTTGTAAGTTAACCTGTATAATAATATAGTATAGCGTTTTACCAGGGTTGGTAACATACGTGTATAAAACAAATCAATATATCACATAAACTTGGTGAATTATACCTGATAATTGCTGTTCAGTGCAACTATTAAAAAAAAAAACTTATACAGTAATAGTATAAAATGTATACAACTAAGTAATTTTATATGTTCCAACCCTGCGTCCTAGATAAATATTTTTCAATTCTAAAATGTTTTAAACATTGTATAAATCAATAGCTAATTTATAACAAAATAATATTTTAATTGTTTTCAAAGTAAATTCTAGAACATTTTTGTCCGTATAAATTATTAATCCCTAAATTAATATTAATGATGCCATATTTAATTAGTAATTTATATGTATGAATTTGTAGGAAGATTTGACTACAAAGGATGTTGAATCTATAATTGATGACTTGAAGAATGGTAAAACTCCTACTCCAGGACCCAGGTAATTCTTGCAGTCTTCTAAAGAAAGCACTTATTAATCATATTATTTCCCAATTCTATATAGATCTAGTCGGTATGCATCAGAGCCAATGGATGGATTAACATCATTGAAAGAAGAACCCTATGGTCCTGGATTTAAAGTACGACCAGATTTATAAGTTACAATACTCTAGTAAAACAACAATTTTTTGTTTTGAAACTTGTCGCAATACATGATTACGTAACATTAGTGTTTTTTTTTTTTTTTTGCTTTACATGTTAAATAATTTGAAAAAAAAAGAAATTATTATGTATGTTAAAAAATGTATATAATTATTTAATATACAACTAGAATTAAAGATCTCTTGTATCGTGGTGTAGGTTTTTCTTGTTTATTTTTTTCTGTTTCAAACACGTAGCACCGTGAGCCTTTAGATTGTGGTTGTATTTGAACCGACGGTGGCATTTAATGCATTCATACATGAGGTCCAGACCACACACAACTGTTCTGTGATGCACAAGCGAGAGTTGATCGCCAAATGTATCCAAACAGTCTGGGCATGTATGCTTTTCGTCTAGCCTGAGGTTCATGAATAATTGTTCATCCAAGTAATCCGATATACCTAGATGATTGTAATGGTTGTCAACATTACTACATTATTATGATAATAGACCTCGCAATATATAGTGTGGTTAAAAGCATAAGTAAGATAATAGCAGCACAAAATTGAATAGGAACGGATTTCTAGACCAATTACATTTTACAGGAAATAATTATTTTTAGAAATAAGAAAGAATTTATTTTTTCAAAAGAACAAGGAACTGAACATTTCTAACACAGGAAATTGAATATTAGTTTAATGTATAAATGATACATTAACAAATATTATGAACATAAAACATGTTAAGTTTAATATTGTATCACAATATTAACCAAATTTGTTAATTTATAGGAATGTGAATTTTAAAAAAAAAATGAACAAATAATATATAAAATTATTTTTAATCATCTTAAAAAATAAACAGTCACAAATGTTGATTTTTTGTAAAAAAAATCTGGTTAGTGTTACAAAAGTGAAATTGCAAATGTTTATTAACAGTATTAGGAGGTACCATAACACAATATTATAGTAAACATAATACACTATCATAGTATTATATAGATTTATTATAGTCCTTACAATAAGTTCCAAGTACAATGTACATACATATTATGTTATACATATATTGACTAGAGAAAATATTAATATAAAGCCTTTGCACGACGTTGCTATTATACAATATTATTTACTACCGCGGATGACGATACGTACCAACAATAATATTATAATGGGGAGCCAGGGCACAACAGGTGTTTTTTCACAGATCTTTTCACTTGAGGTGGGTCTTCATGTGCAACAACAGGTTGTGTTTGTGCTTGGACTTTTTGTGGCATACGGGACACTCGAACTTCGGATCGACGCCACACTCGAATCGGACGTGCCGGCTGAGGCTGTGGAGTCGTGCGTACGAGTTGCCGCACCGAGCGCAGGCGTACATCGAGCGCTGGTGATGATTGGTAGGTAGGTGGTGTTGGATTCTGGTGGACGGATGCAGGTTGCGTCCGCGGTTGGCGTATGGGTCACCTGAAGACGGACGGCGAGAAGACAAAAGACAACAACAGAAAAAACAAACGAAAATATACAAATTATTAGCACCAAGACCGCGCAGTTTGGATCCAGTATTATGTAAGTGTGTGTGTTCGCAGCAGCTCACATGCAACGCTAACTATTTTCATAATATAATATAATAATGATAGCGGCGACTGCACACTATAGTCACATAAATAAAAGCAACGCAAACGAGAGTAGGTATACAAAATATAATAAATATGTTTAATATATTGTATTATACCTAGCCTCTATTTACATATATAAGTAATAATATCTAGTTAGCAAATGATTGGGATTACCTTATTGAATATTGGACGTAATATATTATATAATATAATATTGTATAGTCTTTAGTAGTAATCAGTAGGTAGGTATATTAGTAAATCTTTATCTTTTTTTTTGTTTTTTTAAGTACCTATACTAAATTGCGTTTACATTTACAAGGAAACTTTTTAGTTTAATAATTGGAATAAATAGGTACATACTATATAATATAATATATAGTAAAATGCAGATGCGATATTAATATATTATCTAGGTAGACACTGCAGACAGCAGCCTCGCTACACTTCATAACTCAAGTTAGGTATAGGTAATTAAATATTAATATTAAAATATAACACGTTAATGGTATAATGTATATTACACGGTTTGCAAACAATATTATATACGAGTATACTCATAGTAGTACATAATCTTACAATATTGTGATACATACATGATAGTACATAGACGTAAATCTTAACATCCTCAAATATCCCATTAAGGCATTAACCCACAAAATAAAAGACATATTTTTAGTGGTATGAGATCGAAAATTCGAAACCCTCCGCTTACATTTATGTTAAAAATATTAGGCCCCCCCCCTGAAATTGTATAATTGATTTCTGCCTATGAATATTGATATTAGTATATTGGGTATGTATAATTTAGGCGGTAGTTTCAATAGCATAAATCAAGAACATATTATTAAGGTTTCTAGCATAATACAATTTATAGATAATCACAACGAGTTCAAATCAAAATGTGATGTTTGCTCATAGAATGGGTCTTCAAGTTGTGCCTATGGTAAAAGTACGCCTGGCAAATGTTGCACTGGTGACGGGGCATTTTTCCGCACTCGTCTCTGATATGCCGGCGCAGGGAATCTCTGTGCTTGTACCATTTACTGCACGTTTTGCACGACCAATACTTATCGTCTGTAAAAAAAACCGAAATTAAATTATAATATGCCTAACACATCAGCTGCAGGCCATTATTATAAAATCATGTAATATGATTAAATTATATTGTAGTATTTATGCGGTAAAGAGTAAAGACTACACAGAAGAGAGATGGAGAGTGATGGAAGAAAAAGACTAAAATATGAAGGTAGGTATAATGAAGGTGACTTAAACCAACGAGAAAATAGAAATTGAGGATTAAGCAAATAATATAACATTATAATATGATCTCAACAACAATATAATAATAAAAAAACTCCGAACAATAAAATGTATACCTAAAAAGGTATCGTTAAAAAAGCAACAAAATACACAAAAAACGTAATAATAATAATAATAGTAATAATAATTTACCCACCTGCACCAGTTAGCTGCAGCAATTATTCAAGAACTGCAGCTGTGACACCACATACTTTTACTTATCATCTAATTAATATAATACCATAGTGTGTAACATATTATTATGTCTATTAGAAATAAATAGGTACCTATCCATACAATATGTGTGTATAATCTCGTCACGTACCTATCACATCATTATATTTGTATTGCATACTATATCTACCTACCTAATGATGTATTCGCATAACTGGCAAAACAAACAACAGAAGGATAGGTAAATTCACCTAATGGTACATTTCAGTGCAACCCTCAACCCGGCAGCAAGTATATGTAGAGGTATGAGTGTATGACAGTACATGTACCGAAGGAACCGTATATATTATACTGAAGCATTGGTTATATTCTATACAGTGAAACCTCATTTGTCCACTATTCAGAGAATACAGTTTGTAGTTTGTTGCCAAAAAAAAAAAACGTCCGCTATTCGGAGGTGTTCGTTAGGCGAGGTTTCACTGTACATATATATATATATATATAAGACTGCGGTGCAGGGCGTGATTTAAGGTCGTGTCCTCCTGGCCGCCACGTATGTCTTAAGCGTGCCGAACACGCTGCACGAACCCAAATGGTTTTCTAACTCCGTACAGATTACCATCCGGCAGTATGGACATTTGGAAATCCAAATGTGTTGCAAACGCCCTGAAACAAAACACGGTGGCGATTAGCGTTGGGTATCAACATTCAACATTGTTTGGTCTTGTGTGTCGAGTCCACCGAAATAGTATATTTCATTATAGTCATATTATACTCATATACAACCGAAGAGAAGCGTTAGTATTGTAATATAAATAAAAGACGGAACAAGCCCGGGCTGTGATAAAGGACTATTGGTTTTTCGTAGCTTCCCCGTGGCGCATGTTTTCGTGACGTCTAGTGCGTCCCTTGCCAACGAGCAGTACATCATATTCATTTATATTATAATTTATAATCGATAATTTTCGCACCAAAATGGCTGAAAATTAATTTCCTCGTTGTATATAATATTTATATTATGTACGCCGGTTTTGTCTTCGCGTCATCTAACTTGCCCCGGCAATGTCCTATACATATATATTATAATGAATAACGATGCACAAACGACAGCGCCTTCACCTCGAAAAATCACTTTTAATAATATGTATTTTATTTTGGCTAGTATGTGAGTTAAGTTAGGTCGGCCGAATGTGATATAGTACAACGGAATAAAACCAAATATATACTTCCGTTCTGAGTACAGATACCTACATAATAATATTTAAGTTATGAAAATATATCCCCTCCCTCCCGTTGACGAAGATCCAGCGATTTCTTTGATCCGTATATCTACTTAACTTTACCAAAATAAGGATAACCTGCTCAGCGTACGAAATAATTCGTAGGTACCGATTGACTATATCTATTTTCAAAACATTATATAATATTATTAATATTGATTGTTACATTTTTAATATAATGTACTTGCGTTTAAAAATCAATACTATAGTCCTATATATACATAATAACTATACAGGCGCAAAATTCAATTAGGTAGAACATGCGAACTTATTATTTGGTATTGGTCGATCAGAATATAATTACATATTTTACACCTACATATATATAATATATATTATGTAGTTTGATTTTATATTTGTCTATATAATATAACACACATATATATATATTATACTATCCACGTTATTACGATTGTATAAAATTAATAATTGAATATTATATATGTACACATAATATAGATATATTATAATTATAATAATAATATTGGCGTTTCCAACGGAACATGAACGGCACACGAAAAAAATATATTGTATATTATATAATAATACTTTTATAATTCAATTGATATTATATTATAAGTATTGATGACAATAATTATTATTAAGCGACAAAATGGACTAGATATACAAAATGAACTAAGGAAACTTGTTAATCATTCATATATAATTTTTATAAATACACATCATATACATTGTAATAATACACGAGTAATAATATTAATTTTGTGCTCATACCTGACTAGATTCATGGACCGCCACGTTAAGTAGAGGTATTACACTTACATAATTATATATAAGTAGTTTTTATTTTTGTAATTATTTCTATATAAAGGTCATGACTAATCAAGGAACTCAATTTCATTGCACTAAATAATAATTAAAAATAAAAACAAAAAAAATAAACACAAATACATATAAATGACTATACTTTATCCATAATATGAGTTAGTTGAAAAAACAAAAGAAATCCTTAACATAAAAAAATCGTCATATTACAATACAGTCGTGTGTCAGTGTCACATATACGCATATCATGTCGCAAACTATTACAATATTATTAATATTAAAATATACAAATTGTTGAGTATGAATTTTATTACAATATATTATATAATATATTGTAGGAGCCATTTTCAATTAAGTAAAAATAAAAATGTTATAGAAATATCAGAGGCAGGGTGTTTTTAATTTTTCGTCAGAAAACTATAGGTACGATGAATGGTCGAGACAAAGTGCAGGATTGAGTTTGGAAATGCGTTCGATCGGGTCACCACGTTTTCAACACTCGTTATAAAACCCTTAACCCTCCCGGTGGCGTACAGACAGTACCTATAAATGAGTCTATTTAGGTGGTGCAAACATATAAACGGCCGCCAAATGTGTTCTACACGATACAAGTGGGCCACCCACTTAGACGATCGACCAGAAAACCACTACAGAATATAATTGCAGTATATCTGCCTACACATTTGTCACGGAGTTTTGATTTTTGAATTTACATATATTAATTTAATAAATATTGCATTGGCTATATTATATTATGATTATTATGATCGACGGACACAGCATTTTCTCAGTTTGTTGAAAATTTAACGTTATTGTAGGCCTATATATAGGTACTCACTCCCCCCCCCCCAGACCCGTACAAATTCCTATTTATGAACACGAGGCAGTGGCGTATCTGTGGCAGGGGCGTATATCCCCCGACCAAATTGTGTACACAATACAACAACATGTAAATAATAATATGAATATATGTGTAATGTGTACCTATACTGATTACTGAATATGTCTATTAACATTTTTTTATCTCTCCCCCTCGTGAAAATATCCTTGATACGCTACTGACACAATGTTCAACTGAACACGATGATACAAGAATAATTTTATTTGCACTACCCGAATTACCTACAATTGTTTAGTCGTTAAAAAAAATGTTTATATCAGAAAAATTTGAAAGAATCGCTGTTAAAAAAACGTATTGATCGTATTCTCACACGGCACACAAAATATTGTTGATTAAACTTAAAATCATTAACCCTAAAATAATCATAATTTTTCCACAATACATAATATTTGTGTTTTGTGCGTTTTTGAAATTAGAATAGAAAAACAAAAATTCAAAATACAATTTACATTTATGTGACAATTATCTTAAAAAGTAAATTCGTGTCTGACTTTGGTATAATATACCTATTAGATCCAATGACAATATTATGATCCAATTCACTCGGCATGTTTGGTAACATAGATGCAAATTAACGCATTTAATCGAACCAACTAAGTTTAATATTGTGCTGTACGAACCCATCAACAATATTGTAATAATAATGTGTTATCTTACGTCACTTTATATATTATGTTTGATACAATATTGTTCAATTGTTGACTATACCTATAGTTATGGTTTAAAGTTTCAACTATCAATAAAATATGTTTATACGTTTGGCAAATGTTTTGTTGTATTTTTTTGAGAAAAAATATGAATTATACAATATAATATTATGTACACGAATATAATTAATGTAAAATTAAAGTAAATAATTATTTTTGACTAGATACATTTCAAATCAGACGAAAGTATAAATAAAAATATTGATATAAATAGAAAGATATCTCTTCACCGTATATTATTTTGTTGATAGGAGAGAACTTTAGTCTTACATTCAATCTTATTATCTAATGACTATAATGTATTCGATGTCTATAAACATTTCGCGGTACAATAACCCGAGTACCCGAATACGATAAAACTAAATAAAATAAAAATAAAAACCAGTATTCATCTAACACACACTACGAATAAAAAAAATAAAACATATGATTTTCTTTGCATGAATAAATTGCACGAAAAACGAAAAAAAATAGACTAGATTGCGTTGTTCCATATTTGACTAGCAAAAATAATACATATTATAATAATAATTGTATTATGCTGCGTAAGGTATAAATAGTTTTTTGTTGTTGTTTTTATATCCCTAAGCGAGTTCACCCACGCATATAATATCTTATAATATACACTTCGTTAGATAAATAATAATAATATGGGCCTTTAGATGTACGCAAGACCTGTGATATTATTATAATCGGTGTGGTCAATAATATAATAGTAATTATAATATACGGGCAAGGTCGAAAAATTAAAAAACGTTTTGAATTAAATATACACAAATTTGACGGACCATACACACACACACACACACACACCCGCGCGCGCACATGAATGAATATTTAAATACGAAGTACGTTTTTGTTCTAGTTTCCCAGCTTCTGGATTTTAGAATTCCAGTTTTGGGCCAAACTCTGGTTTTTTAGGTGCAACACCAGTATCGTCTGAGAGGGTGACGACGTCGCGGTGGTGGACGTGGACACGGCGGTGATTGGCAACGCGTCCGGGCACGGCGGCGGCAGTTTGAGTATGCGCTGCACGGTGGACGTGGACGACGTGGACGCCGAGGACGAAGGGCTTTCGTCGAACAGGATGTGCGGACACAGGATGACGTGCTTGTTCAGGCGGCTGGTGTGCTTGAAGCTCATGCCGCAGCGAGGACACGCGTGTTGCGGACCCTTGTCGCAGCGGTCCTCCCGGATGTGTCTCTTTAAGCTCTGCTTCCACTGGTACACCTTGCCGCAGAGCTTACACTCGAACTTCTCGGCCAACAGGTCTGAATCTGAAACCATCGGTACGCCAGGTAAATCTCACACGTCATAATATCGTGGCCAACGGCCAAACTTAAGTGTTATTATAGATAGGTGTAGCCGTACATAATATTATATGAGTATACGAGTGGCACATTTTATATTATATTTTTAAAAACGATACCTATTATCGTAATAATGGTATGAACATTTATACTAAACTACAATAAAACGATTAACCTAACAGCCACTTATGTGTCTTATTAAGTTCGATTTTAAGTTTTCTGTAAAAAAATAAGAATATAACTTTATACAATTACCTACACCAATAAATTCCGACATTACAGCGCATAACGAAGACTGAGTACTGACTACTGACTTCTTTAAATGGTAGCGACGTAGAGTACTACCGTCGTCCTATTCATACCCTCCCCCCCCCCCTCACCCACTCCACAACCAATCCAAACACTGAATATTTTCAGTTTATCATCCGGTAAAACATTATCCTTGCCAATGAAAATCTTAAGTTAAATATTTCAATAATTTTAAATTTGACGCAGATGGCTCTAATAGTTACATATTCCAATTAAGTACCTAATAATTATATTAACTAATTAGCGTTTGTTAGTCTTTGTTCTTGATACATAAGATTTAATAATTATAAATAGGTAATTATTAAATAATAAGTTTCTTATCAAGTAAAAATAATTGTTGATACTTGTATCCCGTACCAGCCCGGATTAAGGGGGGCACGGTCCCGGGGCCCATCTTTATTCCCAAAATATATTTTTTTAACATACCAATAGTTTTCAAAAAAAAAAATTATTTAGCCTATGTAAATTAGGTATTTCAGTTAAAAGTATTAATGCATATTATACTAAACTTTAGAGGACCATAGTTAATAACCTAGCGAACCCAAATTGATTATTTGACTGTCAAAATGTTCAGAAAAAAAGCTTTTCCGGAATCTATAAAAAAAATATAGTGGTAACCATTTAAAAATTTTGAAAATGTTGTAAAAAAAATTGCCTGTTAAAAATAAAGAAACACGTCTTTTTTATTTTAACGAAACTCCATATAATCGATCCATAATTAAAAAAAACCCGCGTACAATGACATAAGATACACTCTGTATATTTTTTATACAGTAAAAACTGATATAATAATATAAAATCGTTAATATGTAATGATATAATTATTTTGAAGTTAAAGTTGAAAGGGGGCCCACTAAGTATGTGGTGTACCGGGGCCCATTTGATCCTTAATCCGGGCTTGATCCCGTAGGTACCTAAACAGGTATATATTTTTAGGTACCTATATATAGGTGTATATTATTAGAAGAAGTGTATTGGGTATATAAAAATATGTCTTAGAACAATAAGAGATATTAAATGAAATATTTCATAAATCAACAATGGACTATGATTTCAAATGATAAATTTGTATAGAAAATAATATAGTTGATACGATTATTCAAAGATAGTAAATCAAAGTAATAAAACATATAATTTTTTTAAATACAATAATTTATTGTAGTATAAAATATGTGTTAATACTGCAATTATTTTGCATTATTTACTAGAAAATAGAAGCAAAAAACGTAAAATAAATTTATTATATTATGGCTTTAATTGTTTAACGTATGGTACAAATGTACGATTTGTCCCACCTATATTTATATTACATCACATATTCACATGAACACAAATATTTACACCTGCATGATAGGTATCGCTAGAATAAACTTACTAAATTAATTGTTTATAATAAACATCAATAGGATACTGAATCTAAATACACATAATATTATATATAATGATTAATTGAGTCCATACTCCATTGGGTTCAAACTAACTATGTAAATATAAATAAATTGATGATGAATAATTATTTATTTTGCCCTATACACGTAACCATTCTTTCGATCTATTGTCTTAAGATAAATATCAACTAAATTTATCCTTAAGGTTCAATATTTAAAAATAAAATACAATTATGGATTGTGATTTAATTATTTTTAATATTTAATAAAAATCATAATTATTTTTTAACATTGATAGGAGGTACCTGCTATAGTCATAGTTATTGTATAAATCAGCTATTATCTACACTGATAATTATTTTTTTAATATATTATATATTATATAACATGTAACATTTTTGAAAAGTGAACCAGTCAACAGATACTAGTATACTATACGTCTATATCATAGGAAATCTTTTGTTTTTTGTTCATTTGTTAAAATAGTAGGTACTTACCAATAGGTGACCTACAAATAAACGTTTTATAGTTTCAACTGTCAATCTATAAAACTGATTTACTGTTCATTTACCTTATCATTATCATTATATTTAGGCACATTTTATAGGAGGGGGGATTGTACATTTGGAGGGGCTAAGCCCATATTCAATATTTAATTTAGGCCCTCCAAACATTACGTACATTATATTGTGTTTTGAGGTTAAAATAAGGGAGTGGGTAAAACATACACGGGTCAGTTTTTTTACACTCAAAATAAATTGAAACGTCGTTTATGAATGAGACTAACGATTTAAGAAGTCATCGTAGTCTGCCCATGTGCTGTTTCCGTCTAATGCATAACATAGCAACATTTGGGTACGTTCAGCATTTTCAATTTTATGTTGTCAGCTTAAATGTAAATTAATGTATTGAGCATTTTTAAATTTTAATATTTTACATACGTACTCATTAAAATAACGTAAAAAAACTAATATGATAACACAAATAATAATATTACTTATTAGTTATTATCTTTAAGTTATATAATAGCAAATTCACTCTAATATTAAAAATTTGAACGGCTGAACGTAAACTTGGTATGTTGGCTATTTGCAAGACCGCAGAAAGAACTTAGTATACGGATGTGACGTTCTCTAAGTTTTTTAAGTTAGAAGAGAATAAATTACTTTTCGTTCTAAAGTTTTTATAAGGAATAACTTGATAATATTTACATTTATATTTTATAGTAATGTAAAATATGACTAACCTAATTTAATAAGTAAAAATTACAGAACCATGGTTAGGTGCACCTAAAATTATTTTATTATTGGGAATAGCTCTTATCCCTATACTTTATAATCACATTATTTAATATAGGGAATATGTACACTTACATTTAAATCAAATGAATAGAATACTATCTTAAAAGTTATAACATAAAAATATATTAGGCCCTGTTTGACATGTAGATGTATTATATACATACTCATTACACAAATATTACAGGTATTTGTATATATTTTTTAAAATGGATATTATACATAAAATAGTTTAACTTTAATAAATGGTGAATTTTTCTTCCTACAACTGAAAATACTTTATTTGATCTTTATATTTTTATAATATATGCTTGATTAAAATACGATTATTTTTTTTATTTTACCCAACAATTTAAATATTTTCCCTGGAGACTTAAATATGTAGTCATAATACGATGTATTACTTACGTGATGGAGTATTGAATCTCGTGCCTATTCAGTCGGAATAAAATCGTACTTACTACGGATGGTTAGACTAAAATAAAAGTATACAAAAAAATAATAAATAAAACGCAACTAAAAATGAACACAAAAACTTCTCATCTAGTAAAACACAAAAAATATCTAAAACAAAACATTTAGTAACACAAATACTTACCTTTCAATTTTGTGTTTTTAAGATTTACTGAGCAAATAGGGAGATACTGGAAGAGTATCGTATTCTATAAATATTTTATAGAAATTGTATCAGTTATTGAGTACATAACATATTTAAATAGTATATATATTTTGAATAACGCTTAAGTAAGTATCAAAACATAAATAAGTATAAAGCTTAAGTAAAACTCCAATATAATATAATATGGTCAAATAGTTTGTACAACCCAGTATTAGCTTAAAAAAAACTAAAAATCTACACTCTAAAAATCATATTAACATTCAATAAAAAAAAGTAAGATCTGTCGATACGTAATCATTAAGTTCAGTTCCAAAAAATAGATTATTCATTAAGTAGATAATTTGTAATATTTGTTGACTATAACAAAAAATAAACATTATACATACAAAATATCAAATTATCATAGTATCAGACAAACTTAAAATATAATAGTAAAATTTGGCACTAAAAGATCGTAAACGATAAAAAAAATATATATTTATTTATTATAGTAATATAATAATAATAATTGAGCATTCTTCTATTATTGGTGTACGACTTTCGGGTCTTCGAACACCGAGTTTTGTACTACAGACGTCGGAGGTTTGTGATAATTGCGCACGTGCTTTAACAGGTTGGATCGAACCTTGCACCTGTACGGGCAATGAGGACACAAGCATCGGGGTTCTTTGCCGCATTCGTTTTGCAGGTGACTCTTAAGCGAGCTCCTCCATTTGTACGTTCGGCTACATTTCGGACACTCGTAACGCACAGTCGTCGAGTTATCGAGAGTGGTGCCGGTGATGGCAAACATGAAGTCTGTAGGAAATAATAAATTGCAATTACGCCTACAATATAGATCGAGCTGTGCTTCACACCGATGGTAACTTTAAAAAACGTGCTGTAATTTAAATCTAATTGGAAAAAAAAATTCGCACAACAGGAGGAATAATGACCAACACGATAAATCGTTTTTCGTCTAATTGAAAATCCCAAAACTATAGTATTATATAAACGCATACGCGTACATACATGAACAATTTTTTTTTTTATAAATGTATTATGCCCCGTGATTAGTTAGTCCAATGTGACCCAGAGTGCAGGCACAACTCGAATATATTTAAAACATTTTTTAATAAGGAGCAACCACAAAAGCATGCGCGAACAACCCAAAATCTTGCTATTAATATTATATTACGTATATTTAAGTAGGTATACATAATTATTTAAATACATTTTTTCAATAATTTCAAGGGTAATAAAATAAAATTAATACTTACTTGATGACAGTACTTACAGGTACCTAAGCGCATGTTCATATACATATATATATATATATAATCCAAAGCAAAAATGAAATTTAAATTTATATAAATGGATTCCCAAGTTAGTACATTGACACTTACAAAAATATGATAATAAACATATCGCCCTTTGGACATGACAAAAACCAAACTTTTGAAACACCCCATAGCAGAGCAAGCAACAATGAATGATACACCATATATTTTTGTAAGGGTGAAGAGAAAGGTTGCCTAAATATGAATACAATATTAATATCAACACTAAAAAAAAAAACTTATAAATTCGTTAAAAATTTCATGTTTTTTTTTGTTTTAATAAAAATAATACAATAAAAAGCAATGGATGTAAACATAAATACTCATGGGATAATTAATGAAGTAATACATGATAATATATGGGGGCTTAAAGGGAAACAATAAAATAATTAATAATACGAAACAAAAATGAAATTATATAATCTAATGAGGATAATAATGATTGAAATAAATATAAATTCAATTAATAACTAAATAAAAAAAAAAACGAAGTGCTTAACTTAATAAATAATACTTATTAACAAATTAGTATGACACATTATGAATATTTGATTTTATGTGCATAGACTAAGATTTTAAATTTGTATTATTAACACAATAAATATATAATAATCCATTTATACACTAACAATAGTTTTATACATGTTTGTAATAAAAATATCTCCATTAGGATAAAAAATTTTTTTTTATATAATATGGCAAAACAAGTAAATTGAAGTTGAAAATAAATATTAAATAATCTACAAGAAGTATTTTTTCAAATGGCACTTTTTGGTGGGGAAAATAGAAGATTACATAAATAAAAAGATTTGTTAAGCATCTTAAACTAAAATAAAAATGTTTTTCTAAAACAAACAAAATAAATGCAAATAAAACAGTACAGACAAAAAGGCACGATTATCACATGGTTTCTGCCGACTGGCAATCAACATTGATCAATACAAAAATATATTTTAAACATTCTTAAAATCAGACTTTTTAAAGTTGGTTAAAAAATAATTTGATTGTGCAATATAACATTTTTTGATTATAAATTGATTTCAGTTTCATTTTTGGTATAATTGTGCCCAACTAACATTATACGAGTATATATCACACTTATATATATATATATATTACGGTAGGCATTATCATATAGAATGTTCTTAAATACATTAGTGGAGATTGGCCGAGGACACTAATTAGGATAACATATAATTATGTACATAATAACAATTCGTTGCAAAACATGACTTATTTCAAATAAATAGCATAATTAATGGCGATTTTAACAATCCAACAAGCTAACATACATATCGACTAGGCCAACAAATAAAATGAATCATATCACAGTTGGAGTACTATTATTAAATAATTTAAAAATGATATTATCATTAAGGGCTAAAGTGGAAATAAGTATTTTTAATTTCTCAAAATGTATAATTATTATATACAACACAAATTGTGTTTGTTTATGTTTAAATACAAATGCACAAATACATTTATCATATGTGTTTGTATTTACTATACAAAAAATCAAATAGTAGCAAAAAGATTATTTGGGAATGAAATATCTAGTGTAAATCAAAAGTGAAATGTAAATAGTAATTATTACTTATTGAAGTCAATTGGACTAATTAAAATCGCCAGATGTTATACGCCTAACTCTTAACTTAATTTACTACGATACAATAAATAATTTGTGTACACAATGTAAACAATTGTATACTTCATTGGCACTTTTAACACTTAAGACTAAAGTCTAAAAAAAATATTTTGATATTCGCATATATAAAAACCATTTTCATTACACGGACTTGAACAATATGACCAGTCAATATGTGAACATTACGGCACTTTAGTTTGATTAAAAAGTTTGTACTTATGAGTTAATATCTCCTACAGCTGTTGCCGTTGTTGCAGCTGTCGTAGTTTGTCCAGTAATATTTTGAAATTCTTCTGAGCATTTTTCTCTATGCATACGTTCAATATGCCGAGCAACGTGCATTTTTTGTTTAGCTCTGTAATTGCAAAATGGACATTGGAATTGTGGGTCTTTTCCGCACTCCCATTTTTGATGATTGCGTAATGAGCTTTTAAGTTTATAATGCCTTCCGCAACGTGGGCATTCTACTCCACCACTCGTGCTTGGTGAACTTGCATTACTGATTTGTAACGTGTCATTAGGTGAAGTTGGATCAAACTTACAGTTGTTGTAGTAGTTAGTGAATTTGAAATTTATGGCAGACATTGGGCCATTTGGGCCAAATGAATTGAAAAGCGGCACAAGGGATCGTTGAGTAGGAGGATATCCATCCCAGTTTTCACCTCCATCCTGCCATCTTTTTATTATTTCTGTAAAGGATCCGAATAACAAACATGACAGAAAAATTTAGACAATAAATCAAAAGGAGGGAAAAATAGCTTCCGATGACATTAATTTTTTATATGACATGTTCCCCTTAATGATTTTCTTGATCGAAATACATAGAAAATGGAATTTTTTAAATGTTTTTATTTATTTAAATACATTTAGATAGTTATATTTTCAATCAAATTCAATGCAGTAAAATTTTTATATTTCTTAACCAATTTGGTGTAGTCAATAGAATAACAGTATAAAAAGTCTTAGTAATTCTTATATTTGCAAGAGTTAAAATTACGTACCTAATAGTTTATAAATTAACTGACACCAGAAACATTAACTTACATATAAAACAATTAATTTGTTTTAACATGATGCTAATTACTTGTATGTGTTAATATATGAGTATTTTGGCGTGGCGTTAAACATTCTAACAGCAATGATATTTATTTTTTAAAAAGCCAATAGCCTAATAGAACATTCATTAAATATTAATAATTATTTAATTTATGTATATACATATATATAAATAAATACACTTATACATAATATTGTTTATGTATATATAAATATATATATTTATATATATATATGCATATATGAAAGTATAATAGAAGACAGTATAGAAGATATGTTAAACCAATCCAAGCGCAACAACATTAATATTAGTTATTATATATTTATTCATGACTTACGCACTATCATACTTCGGACACAAATTTCACGATGAAATAGTGATAGACCAATATAAAAACAATAAATACATAAAATGTTAATTTGCGTAGATCTAAATATAATTCAAAAGAAGAAGGCATTTTGGATCCTACTATAGTTTTATGTAAAAATAATTTAACTAAAACTGGGTATAGTGAAACGTACACTCCCAACACTCACGAGGATAAGACTTAGTAGTGATGTTTGTTTAAGATAAGGTTTATCTTAGTTCCACTTTATGAAGGAGTATTGTGTACAAAATTATTATTCAACAGGTCGCAAATTGTTGGAGTGAATTTGAATAACAATTATTTATGTTAATGACATGCTAATTACCAAATATATAGATAGTTAAAAAAAAATAGAACATTTTCTTTTTTTACCAAACAATTAGTGAACAACACAGGAAATCATAATATATATAATATGATAATGAAAATGCTTGATGGTTATATTTAGTATTTATCATGTGTGGACATTTTCCAATGAAAGTCTTAAATCTAATTGAAATTCATAAGGTACGAATAGGCTTTCTCCTGTGTTCCTAAATAAACTTTTTGAATTGTTAATTACAATGTTATGGTATTTTAACCTTTTTTGGTTTAGTAACATGTACAGACAAATACAGTACATCAGAAATAAATGTAGGTGATATCTAATAAAACTAATAAGTAATGGCTAATAATTACACATTTTCCTTTGAGTTGCAATCATACTATTAGGTAGCAGAATAATACTATTTTTGTTTAATAAATGGACAATTAAAACGAAAATAATAACATTTAATCAAAAAGTACCATAAGACTTAGTAAATTGACATTTAAAAACATACAAATAATTAACAATATTTAAGGATAAAAATTAATTGTTTATAAATTTTATATTATTTTAACTAGTTTATGTTGAATGTACTATTTAAAGTAAATATACAAATTGTTAGAATTAAGGTAAAAAACAATTAACATTATTATTTTATAAATATAATTACAAAACACAGCCCTTTAATCATAAAACATAGAAGGAAAAAAATATAATTACTTTAAATTTACATTGCCTTATTCAATAGACAATAGTATAAAATATGTCCATAAAATGTGAACTAAACATTTATATATAATATATATGAGACTTGTCTAGAATTTGTACATTAATGTTTATTGCTATTTATTGAAAATTCAGTCTATTTTAATAAACACAGTAATGATGACAATTAATATTATAAGAGTTAATATCCTATTCCCATCCAAAAAAAAATATTGGAGCATTTTTTTCTGAATACAGAAAATTTTAAAATTTTAAATATAATATAATGCTAATAAAAATATTCAGTTTTGATGTTATCAGTTTTATGCCTGTACTTCATATGTGTCAACAAGTGAGCTTTCTGTTTTGCTTTATACGAGCACATGTAGCATTTGAATTGCGGCTCTTTACCGCACTCCCAGCGCTGATGGTTCAACAATGAGCTCTTCAATTTGTAATGACGGCCGCACCTCGTACAGCTTATTGCTAAGGAAAGCACACACAACACACATACCACATACAGTTTCCAGAATAATAATATTTATAATAATAAAAAAAAATTTGGTTTGTAATCTAACCGGACCCAGTTAGTACATCCATGCCCGTTATTAGTTAGAAAAATAATTTAGGATATATACAGTAATTCTGAATTTGTTTTTACACAAATAAATGAATAATATAAAATGAATGATTTCATACAAATCAATAATAGCGTAGGTAATACAAAATATAATTCTTAACTGTGGGTTTAGGAACAAAATGTACACTTTTTATTATACTTTTTTTTTTTGTTTTTTTTGTTTATTTATACTCATAACGTAACATGCTAATGATTACTGTGATCATAGATTAAAATTATTATATATGTATTAACATTTTTCAATTTTTACATTTTATTATAATTTTTCTTACAAAATATAAAGAAATTAGTGCTAGTCTCCTTAATAAAAAAAAAAATAGAATAAAAATGATACAAAGCCCATATTATAAGATACAAACCACCAAGATTATGTAACAAAAGATATAAACAAATAGCAAGGCTGGACATTTTTTTAAGTTAAGTAATATAAAATAAGGTAAGTTGAGTTGAGTTGAGTTTTTAAGTTACCCGATAATGTTTTTTAACTTTGTTAAATTAATAATTAAATTATAAACTTGAAGCTTATCTAATTAAAAGTAAAAAATTAATGGATAAAAATATAAACTTTATTGACTCAGTTTAAAGATTAAATTTTAAATTTTCTATATAGCATACCTATATCAATAGATGAATTTCAGTAATTTTCTAAGCTAGGAGCAATATGGCCTATAGGCCTTCTACATATGAATGTTTATAGGGGATGTGTAGAGGGAAGTTGAGTCTCCAGCAAACTCTTCTTCCCCATCCACCAGAGGGGAAATCCAAAGTTGAATCCACCAGTAATTCTTGAGTAATTACTTGGAACATTTTGTACTTTGGTTATTTTTTATATTATTATACTTTAGTATTTGGGATAATTTACATCTTTATATTCATTGAAAAAATTTTCTTTATAAGTTATTATATTTATATTATTATGTGTATATGAGAATTATAAAGTACAAACAGGTAATGAATATTTAATGATTGCACATTTTAGATTTTCCTATATAATATCTTGCAATTTTTTTTATCACAAATAATATCTCTTAAGCAAATAAAAATATAAATAAATATATTAGTCATATCACAATTTAACTTAATTTTAAGACTTTTCAAAAACTTGAAGTTAATATGTTGTAAACATTATAAAAGTAACATATTAAGTTAAAGTTAATTCCAAAAATAAGTGATGATTTAATTAACTTGTTTATTGCCCAGCCTTGACAAATAGTATAAATGGTAAATAATTGTTTAAACTTAATAAGTCAAAGACTATTTCTTAACGAATTTGATACAATGTTAACCGGGATTCACAACTTTTTCAAAGCAAAATAATAGTATACATGTTTCTATAAAATTTATAACTATATAGAAAATGTCATAATTTATGAAAGGATTGTTAATCAAAGTTATTCCATCCAAATTTAAGACATATTATGAATCTTATGAGTAAAAAATATGTAATTTTATTAAAATATAAATATGCATACATGTAAATTGTAATATAAAACAATTATATACAAGATAGCGTTTATATTATACTTGGTCATTTACATGACTGATTTATATCATATAAACTCAATAAAAAGTTTCAATAAAAATTATTTAAATTTATTTTTTTTTTATATAAATTATATCAAATTTTAATTATTTAGGTATTGAAATAAATAAATATCTTTGACAAGCTTTAAAATTAACTATAATATATTTATATTTTATTATTTTTTTTTTTTTTATTATATATGTATATTAGGTTGCCCATATAGCATAATCAGCTCCAACACCAAAGTATTGGGAAGACCCAATCTTGGATCTAGCCTATTGCCAATCCATTCTATTGTTCTACAACATACCATCAACCCATCTAACTTAAGTAATTTTACTAAAAATATTTTAGCTAGTAGCGAGTTGAAAATAAATATACCTATATATAAGTATCCGTGATAAATAAATACTTATGGCATAATGGTTTTCCCCATCTTACTAACTTTTAACATAGTTATACTTACTCCATATTTCACCCAGTCATAAGATTTTTAAAATTAAGGTATTATTTATTATAAAAATTATAAGGAAAATTAATAATATATTTATATTTTATAGTTATTATTGTTCACAAATAATTATAACATTAAAATAATCTCCAGACAAAACACAGATAATACTATTTATATAATTGTCATTGTATGTAATAATACCTTAATTTCAATAATTATACCACAATGAATGAATTACTGAGCAGAGAAGTATATGGCTTTATTATGTGTAGATGACAGAGAAAAACATATGGGCAAGAAAATTTATTTTTTTCTAGAATTTTGAACTATGTACGTAGTTTGTGAGAAAATTAATTAATTATATAAATAACTATAAATAATCAATATCAATAATAATAGTTCAGGTACCGAAACTCCAATAAAAGTTTACATATTATGCCAAATAATTTCAAATAAAAAAAGGTGGGTAAGTGGATGTCGCTCTGCTGTACAGTATGTTACAAGTAGGTCACTGTAATGGATGGTGTTAAATTTGAATTCAATGATATAATATCATTGTATAAGAAAAACGGTCCGTCAGCCTATCATATTACCAAGTATATTTAATGATATTATTGTGAATAAAGTAATTTATATATAACCTATTTATGTGGAACCTTGTTTTAAATTTTTAATCCTTAGCTACAAAATTTGAACATTTTATAAATTTTTAACTACAAAATAATTATTACATTTTAAATTTGATAAATTTTGTCAAAATTTGAACTTTAAATGCTTATAAAAAAAAATTGTGCCTATATATTTTCAATATTTTTCAACTGCTATTGTAACAATATATCAGGAGCCTTGCATTAAATGTTCACGCTTTTCTACCTAACAAATAAAAATTTAATGATATTTATGGAAAAAAAAAACTAAAAAAATTGAAAACAGACAATGTCCGTAAACAGCTCAAAAAGTGTTAAATTATTTTCAAATTTTTATCGTGTATATAAAATGCTAATACAAGCATTCAGTGAAATTTTCAAGTATCTACAGTCATACGTTTTTTTAATTACAACAAAATAAGAAAATTGTTACACGAGAAATCGAGTGAATATCAAATGTTGTAAAAATATGAATTTCAAATGCTCATAAAAATTTAATTTGACTTTCTTGTAGACATTTTTTTTTTGATAAAGGTAGACAAACTTATGGATAATCTTGTATTAAATTTTCAAATCTTTGATTTAAAAAGAAAAATTTTTATGAATTCTGAACTCAAAATAATTTGCTAATTTTTGTGATTTTTCCGTATTTTGTCAATATTTGAATTTTAAATGATTATAAATAAAAACTATGAATAAGGATTTTTAATTTTTTTCATCTGTCTTTGAAACAATAGCCTAGAAGCCTTCTATTAAAATTTCAACTTTTTTACTCAACAAGATAAAATTTTATTGATATTTATAGAAAAAAAACTAAAAAAAATGGAAATTGACAATGTCTGTAAACAGCTCAAAATAAGTCAAAATATTTTCAAAATTGTATGGTGTATAGAAAATGCTAATATAAAATGTATACATTCAGTCAAAATTTTATGTCCCTACGGTTATTTTAGAGTTACACCAAAAACCAAAATAGATTTTCTCGAAAACAGATTTTGCGTAAAAATTCCCGTTTTTCCTTAATTTTTCTTTTGTTTTTCGCGTCACTTTTGAAAATTACTGGGAAATTTTTTTTGACCTCCCATAGTACCAACTAGATTCACTTTCCTATCAGAAAAGTTACTGTTGAAGAAAATCCAAGCACTTTTACTGTCCTAAAAGGTGATGACAGACACAAAAAAAAATAAAAAAGAAACACACATCATTATACAGTCAATACATTCATCGCTTCGCTCAGAATCTAAAATGTGTTTTTTATTATTAACCATACTATTAGAGTCTTGAGTATACACAGTCGAGTCGCGATAACTCAAACCTTGATAAATCCACTTGTTACCTACTGTATAGCAGAGCGATATCCACTTCCTACACAACCAAATCCTATGTCACTTGTGTTAGACAAAGAAAAAAAATCATGGGGTGGAATTCCCTTAATATAATATTTACTATAATAAAATGTACATAATTTTTTAATCAGATATTAGTCTTTAAATAAAAGAGTCTATATTAATTAGTTTTAGTTTTGAAATGGGTAAACATAACTATTAATTATTTTTCACTAAAAGAATATTTTTGTGTTAAGTATTCATATTGTTTGTTAGTAAAAGATTATAATAATCAATAAAGGTAATATGAAAAACAGATGTTTACTTTTTAAAAAAACTTTAAACAAAAATAGAATTTATATAAAATATCATTGAATTAAATACATTCATAAAAACAATACTCTTTAATTTATTAGTATGGAAACATTTAAAGAAAGTACAAGTCCGCAAATCTTAAAATCTAAATGAGCTTAAAGGAAACATTGAAGATCAAGTAGCAAACATTCCAGCTGAAGAATTGCATCAATTGAGCCAAAGCACAATAAACAGAGTTTAACATTGTCTACAGGCTTTTAGTAAACAGATAATTTATAGAAGTATATTAGATGTAAATAATACTAATTGGTATTTATTTAAATATTCTAATTGTTAGTTCTAACAATTCTAACTATTTAAAAACTAAATTTAACAAGAATTGTTTTTTGTTAACTATCAATATTTAGAGAGAACACCCTGTATAATACATGTTTACATATTGGTAAGTTTTAATCTTTTGGAAAAACAAGAAATATTTATCAAATAAAGAAATAAGTTAAAATAATAATTAATTATATTGAACATGTGTTACATCGTATTTCCAAATAATAGAATCGATAATTCATTATAGATGTCTATAGATATATTATTTTCAAAACTACAAGTAATAATAGCAGTAAAATATATTTCATTAGGTACCTAACATTTATACTGGTCATAAGAAACAAACTTTGTGCTAGTCAAATGGTCAATGATAAACCTGTTATAAGATATCTAAGAAAGGCCAAAGATAAGAAATGTTTTATTATATCCTGTACAACAAGTGGTGTCAGAAAAAACGTAGTTGCTCATTAAAAAAAAAAAAAATACAAAAACAAAGAATTCTATTTAACAAATTTTTATCTAGAATTATTTAATATTGATTTCTATGACTTTTTTTTTATATTTCAACTAGATAGAATTTACAAAGAATAAGATTATTCCATTATGCCATAGGTTTGTTAGTTGTGAATAAAAAATGCTCCAATACATTAAAACATATTTAGTTTAAAATAGTGTTTGTATTGAATTTTGAGTTCACATTATAATTCACAGTAACATTTTACAATACAATTTATAATATGTTATATCTTATAGCTTGTAGTCCACGCGACTAAAATTAAATCTTATATAATAATACAACAAATAAAACACATTAGTAGATATTATTTTCTATTATCCATCAGTCGTTAATATTTAGTTGGACTTTAATCACACATAGTGGATCTGTTTGTAATACAATTTAAATCATAATCTTGTCTATATTTAAACAGTGTATAAGATAAGAAATGCTAGTAATCTGGTCAAATTCTCAGAGGAAATCTTCACATCGTTATTAAAATAAATTGTCAGATTTTAATGTAG
The DNA here is from genome assembly GCF_019925205.1 of Metopolophium dirhodum. Taxonomy (NCBI): domain Eukaryota; kingdom Metazoa; phylum Arthropoda; class Insecta; order Hemiptera; family Aphididae; genus Metopolophium; species Metopolophium dirhodum. Next base: position 13,919,318 of record NC_083568.1, read on the forward strand.
TATACATAATCGCGCTAGATAACCTTCATTTATCATAATATAATGGTAAAGTGCGCAAGATAAAATATAATTATTTAAAAAAAAACTTACTTATGTTTACCTGTAATTTCATTTTTTGCTAAAATACAATGATCTAAGAAATAATAAAAAATTGAAGCAAATATATAAATTTCTATATAAAAAAGCAACCACAAAACCAAGCTTATACATGCAAATAAAATAAACCATAGGTACTCATAAAATCATGCAAATTGTAATACAGTGTTAGTAGGAAAATTGTTGTTAACCAACTTGGAAAGTATAATGTAAAATTCTCAAAAATACATAAAAGTATACTTTGATCATGAAATATTACTTTAGTATGGGTATATACAAAACTAAACAAAAAAGTATTGAGTCAATTTATCGGGAACATACTTAAATATAAATTTTTTTTTTTGATATTTTATATAAAATTACAAATTACAATTAATTTAATTTTCAATTTATAAAATATCTAATATTAATAATATAACTATTAAAATGTATTATTCATATTTTTTTAAAAAATTAGCTAGGTTTTTAATGTTTTTTTAAATTTAATCTCAAATCAATGTATATTTTTAAATAATACAAAGAAATGTTTTGTCATTATATTATATAAATTTATATTTTTTTGTTAATGGGTACTTTTGAAAAAAATACAAATTTACATGTACCTCATCCACAAAAACATTTTCTTTGTCCCTTATTCATGCATAATGGATACACATTTAATTTTAAAATTAATTATTTTATTTTATCCATTTAAAATTTAATTATTTATTGTACGCTTATTTCTACAATTAATATAAATAAAAATCTTACCTTTACAATCCATTGGTGTATTAACAGTACTGGTGCTATCTTGATTAGTTGTGTCTAATTGCCATGAATTTGTTTGAGGCACTGCTAAAATATAAATAAAAACACCAAAAGATAAGTAAATATAAAATAAACCGGCAAGGTTATTATTTAAAAATGTATGGGTACATTTAACTACATGAGTAATACACCATTAGAAAAAATGATATATCCTGAATGATACATTGGATATTCTTAGGATACATTTTAATAGAAATTAGAGTAACAACATCTTATTCGTATCATACAACAAATAGAGTTATCTCTTATGTATATTAAATACAATTTTTTAAAGTGAAATATTATTTATTTTAAGTTATTTACCGGTGTGATTGGTGTCCCCTTGCGAAGTTCCAGGCTGTGATAATTCATTTTCATCAAATTCTTCTTCCTCCTCTTCTAAAGCCATATCTTCTACACTATCGTCATATGACATTTCTGTCAAACATTCTTGCCGGTCACCAGAAATTGATTCCACTTTTGGTTTAATTATCGTATTTTCAGTTGGTTTAAGCACTTCTTTGTCTGGTGAACACGATTTACGGTAAGGTTCTGCTTTAATTACCTTACTAACTGAAGAAGGGATGTTATTATTATTATTAGTTGGCGATTTTTCAACTCCCTGAGGTTCAGATTCAGTCATACTATCATCGCCATTATCGGGATGATGATCATCTGATCCATTTGTTCGTTGTAATTTCCGTTTCTTGCTGGTTGGAGATAAACTACCTTCTCTTGGTCTTGAATATGTACGTACAGTTTCATTTTGGCTCCAAATGGTAGGCGAGTTAGAACTAACTGATGATAAAGAAGGTGGTTGTTTTCTATGTTCAAAACGTTTAGATACTGGGTCTTCAAAATCTGAATTATCGCGAACCCCAATACCAGCACTTTCTGTCAAACCTTTGATTTGAAGAGATTCAGCAGCTTTCAAAAATGTACCAAGTTCTTCTTGAGAAATATTGACTTCACCTCGATACATATAATCCAACATTGACTTTAATTCTTGAAATTTGATATCTTTCAAAATTAAGATTGGATGTTTCTCTTGATGTTGACTTAATAAAACCTTAAACAAAATGTAAAAATAATGTTAACATTTATTGTAACATACTTAGGTATATAATATTTAAGCACAAGTTTAATCAACAAAATATCTTTATAAATATGTCTTTTAATTATTGTTAGAAATTACAAATATTACTATAAAAGAAAATGTAGTTCATCAAATAATATTTTTATAAAATTAATAAAAAATAATAGTTTTTATCATGTTAATAGTTTATTGTCACAAATTTTATATTAAGTGGGTAAGCATGGGTAAGTATCTACTATAATACCTAACCACTAGTCGACCCTACCTAGGCAAATATATTATATAACTATGTAGGGATAGATCCCCCTCTCCAAGGTTCTTTATTTTTTACATATTAGTAATAGGTACACGTTTCATCTGCTTTTGATATGTGTTTTCAATATTGACTAGGTAGTTATTATTTTTATTTTTTTTGTTGCTATTTTTCTTTATCGTGATTATTGATTCCTCCAGCCATAAATAATATTATTATTTATCACTGATAAGGATAATATAATATAACACGCAATTCGTTTTACAATTGATTTGTACTGTATTTTTGTAAATGATCACACCGTTAACTATACCCATTCCCAGTGTCAGAAATATTGTATAGGTAAGATGATAACAATACGGTGATAAAATAAAATAAATAATTTAAACTGATTCATAACATTGTTTTATAGTTTAAATAAAAAGTACAATAAAAATGACTTGAATTGATTATTTGATATTATCAACTGTCATTGCAAGGGATCTATTGGTTTTACAATAGTGTTCATTTTTTTTTTATCCTGAATACAAAATTTCTACCAGAAGGTTCTTTGCTTTCAACATATAGTATCTTATCTTTTATAGCAAATTGGATCAAGATGGTACTTTAGAGAGGTCATTTTTCGATTTTTTCAATATTTATTTAATGACACAAGAAAAACCACCGACAAATTACAAAAAACTGCTAAAAATGGGATTTTAATTTCCAACACTTAGTTTATCACCATAGAAACAAATAAAAATAATGATTTAGGTAATTATTTTGTTTTAATTTATAATATTAATTCAACTTACAGGCTATAATAAAATATAATAACAATATCAAATATCCAGACTGACAAACTGTCTTCGCTCAGAATCGTTTTCCGTATACAATAATATGATATTATTGAATTTAAATTTAATACAATCCATTGTACAGTGACCAACTTGAAACCTACTATACAGCAGAGCGACATCCACTTACCTGCTTTTTTTAATATTCGTTATTATAATATGGGAGTTGTGAGGCAAAACCCTTACGGCTTATTTTGTAACCATTTTTTTCATCCCCCTCCATTGAAATATCCTGAGAACGCCTCTGTAGGTATAACTAGGTAATAGAGTGAATATTTTTTTTCAATTAGGCATTATTAGAAAATACATTATTCAAACAATTGATAGTCATATCAGAAATTTTTAGAATCAATTGAATACAACAAAGGTTAGGCTATCTATAAGATAGCTCAAATGTTTTTAAGCGAGTTTTTAAGCAAATAATGAAAATGAAATAGGTACCTACAAGTTGGAAAAAAGAATAGGGATTTTAAAATATACTTAATAATTAAAAATATTTAATAAACATAATATATTATTTATTTCCTTAATTAAAAAAAAAAATAGTTACCTGCTATTAGCTATATTGTTTAACATTTATAAAATACCATTACTTAATATTATACTCTGTGGCACGAGAGAAGTAATCCGCTACGCGCATGCAGACTGATGGCAGCGACCGTTCCGAGGTCCCGTTTCCCCTCACTTTACAACATGATACATACTAATAGTATTACTATATAACATTGCCGACTGTTGACCGTCGTGATCGTGCAACGTCAACATGTCAAATAAGTGGGGGATGTGTGGATTCGACCGCGTTTTGGTCGGGACACGGGTCACTTCTTTCGTGGCACGGAGTATAGGAACTGAACTACTCTAATTAAGTCTTTTAAAGAGTTTAACTACTGAAAAATTTACTCTAAAAAAGAGATCATAATAGAAAATTCATTATCATTTTGTAGCTAGGAAGTTTGAGTGTTAGTAGAATTTCTAATACTTAAAATTGTACATCATTAATTATTTCGGAATAACTTTCACTTTGTGTATTAATATAGAATGAAGTGCCTACCTATGTTAGGATAACGATATAGCCACGTATAGCCAAATTAGTTCATCACCAACATTTGTTAATTATTGTATAGAAATCAACTAAATAATTAATTAATGCAATGTAAATATCTTTATGTAGATCTTAAATTAATCAGTCTAATATAATTCTATTTTATAAATGTTGTGATATATTTATTGGGTATTTCTAGGTTAACCTTAGCAAGACTATTTTAATTTCTATGTGATACTCATCGACATCCGGGGTATCGCAACAACCGCAATATCAGGCTTAGGTACCATAACTATCTTTTTGGTTCTTCTGTAAGGTTACCGATTAAATATAATAATATCAGATGTTATTTTTTACCACATTTTATTATCATAAATCATGTTCTGTGTATATATATATATATATAATTCTAACCTTAATTTTAAGGTAATGTTTATTTATTTTGTTGGATTAAATATTAGGTTATTGTTCTCTTTTGATTTAATACTACCTATATTTTTTAAATTCAATTTAATGTTATATTAGTAATTAGGTAGGTATGAACAACTGACAAGTGGCAACCACCAAAATAAGATTAGGTGTTATTTTAAAATTTTAAAATGCTTTTATATATTTAATTTAGGTCAGTAACTTGATTCTTATAATCTTTTAAATTAAGGTAGGTATGTAATATAGATATTAAAGATTATGTACCTATATTAATAAATTATAAACATTTTGGAAATATTGATTTTTGATATTATGATAGGTAGGTAGTTGATATAACCCAAGTACCATTTATTGATTTTGAATGACTCTAAAACTCTAACCAAATTTAATGTTTATACTTAAGTCATTGAAATATAAAATCCTACTTAATAGGTACACTACTACATTTAGAAGGTTCATATGGAAAATTTAACTGGGCGCTTAGTAAAACTATTCAAAGAGAATGTACTGGTATGAATATGAAAGCAGAAATTGTGGAGGGCTTTCAAGAAAGTGAAATCAGAAAGGTATGTCTAGAAGGGTAGGGCTCAGCTAAAAATATTTTAGGAAGCAAGCTTAAAAAAAGGAGAAAGGAAATTTATGGAAGAATTAAAAAAAGAAAGATCAATAATGATACTTATTTTTTTATTAGTTTAAATGTTTTTATATTTACATTTTCACTATAATAATTAAAAATTATTAATTTTCTAAAATACTTTCAGGTGGATAGTTCAATTAAAATAAAAACAAATGTATATTACTAAATTTATTATCTTAAAATATGTAAGTAATATATTATAAAAAAATTGTATATTGTTAAGAATTTATGCAAAATACTTATATATTAACCATTTTAATATGATTAGCTATGTCTTTATATTTATGCCATGTTGATGACTACCTAACGTATGTTTAATAAGGAAATACAATTACTTGGTATCAAAGTATCTTTAATAATATGTAATAACAATCAATACTACCTATGACTTTAATCATTTTATTTTTAATACAAAAATAATTCTGAATAATATTAACAAGTACCTACTTATTTAAGCTATTTTGAATATTTTGATACTTTTACATTAAATATGTATTGTACCTACCGGCCTAATCATCTAATATAGTTAGTAAGAAGTACCTAATAAAACTGTATCAAGCAATCAATTAATTTGCTTAAGTTTATCTAAACTGATAAAATTAATGTGACTAAGTAGGTAGTACATACATTGTTTATATTTTAAATTACCTATAAAGATACCTACATACAGACTTTTTAAGTATTCTGAGTACAGTATTCGGAATATTTTTTTAACGTCCAATATTAGTTTTAATATAATTTATAACTAATAGATAGCCAGATAGGTGTGCATTATCGAGATTATAATAATGTTCATTTATAAACACAGAATTGAAAAAGATATATTTTTGCTATTGAAATCTAAATCTACTAAAAAAAAGTATTTGGAATACTTTTTGTGAACCTATTCAAAATATGTATTTGAAATACTTTTAAAAAGTATTTTACCCAAGTCTACCTAAATAATAATAGGTTTAGGCATAAAAAATGTGTATATTATATTATTGTCAATTATCATATAATAGATATCTAGATAAAATTATGTTACATAAATAGTGAACATGAAAATTATTCAATATGGCTAAGAAATTCTATGGACATTTTGTTAAATTTTATCTCAATACGTCTGTATTTAATGTTTTCCCCAAGCGAGTACTCGGTTGCCGACTTGTTATCAATTTTACAATACTTACAGTCAAAGTAAAGACATAATATTATCTACCAAACCAAGTAGGTACCTACTAATGTGTCTATTCACATTTTATTCTAAGGTGTCAATGGAATATTAATGAAAAAAAGTATGCTAGGTACCTGCCTACAGGACAAAAAAATAAATACATTTTGTGCATGCCTATACGGATATACTTGATTAATTGGATTATAAATTATTAATATATACGTGCGTGTGCGCGCGTGTATTAATTCGTCGTTATTATTATTATTATTATTATTATTATCATTATCATCATCGTCATCGTCGTAGTCCGTTGGCAATAAAATATTTGCCAATTGTAGAGAATTCGATCTATACGAAAGAAGAGAGAAAAAAAAAGAGAAATTTCCTTTGTCATTGCATTGTGTGCGCGAATAACGGGACAGGAAAAAGGAATGAAAAAAAAAAAGTGAAGGGGTGTGGAACTGGTTTTCATACCGCCTGGTGAAAATCATGTGCAGACACCGTACTACAAACACACGCGCGTAAGTAGGCCAAAACAAAACGGAAATGCCCTAAAAAATTTTATATACACACACAAAATAATTAAAACCCGACTGTAGTAAGATCCTGTTAGCGATTACTAATCAATATCATAATAATATAAACGGAATTTTATCGTCTCACGGACACAACGACTAGAATGTCGTGGGAAAATCGATGGAAAACGCCGGAAAAATCGCATCGATTTATAATATTATAATAACAATGAACAATGTACCCAATAATATTTAATAATAACAACAATAAAATGTCGCGACCTTAAATAAATCACATAATTCGGCCACCCCGGGAGGCGGGGAGAGGGCTGGCTATTGTTGTTGCCATTATATTATTATTATTATCGTCATAGTCGAATATTTCACAGGCACTATACACTTACCCCTAAGTACGGACTGCAGGCGGACAACACGACTTTGTGAGCTTTCAGGTATCGTCCCTCTGCGGCCAGCGTGCAATCCACAAGGGTGCCGCTCTCCAGGAGGCTGTCGAACACCGAAATCAGTGTCCTCTGGTGGTTGTTCCATCGCAGGCAAAACTGTTGGCTGACGGACATGACGGCGTGTAGTGGCGGTAGTTTGTGCGCGCCGCGGCCTTTGGTCTTTCACACGTTTTCACGGACGGGCGGCGGGGCGCCGGGATCGGACGTCGGCGGCGGTGATGATGATGACGATGACCACGATGATACTGATAATGATATGGGTACGAGTGCACCGCACCGGGGAGTGACGACGACGACGATCGGTCCGCTACGCGAAACTCGGTACGCCGGATACTGTTGTACTGGCGTTGGATCTACGCGTCCGATGCGCCGTTCTACTGGATCCGCGGCATCGCGACGAGTGGAAAAATTCGACGGCGGCGCCGATAGCGATATGCACACCACACAAACACAACGGTTCTCGGTCGGTCGGTCGCGGTCGCGGTGCAGGAAAGAATAGAAAAAAATCTAATATCACGACAAATTATTTTATTAAGTCGACTATTTATTTATTGCGCGTACGGCAGCGGCATGTACAAACGAGATGATATTATTTATATTATTATTGTGATTATTACTATTATTATTATTATTATATATATACACACACACACAATGATATTGTTATTATCACACACGACGTGTGTGCGCTGCGCTGCTGCTGGTCGGTTCGATTAAAATGTTGATATACATATACATATATCTATGAATTGTTATATATAATAGTAATAATAATAATAATAACAATATTTAGGTGTTAGACGTCGGTCGTGGTGTTATCGTCGTCGTTGTTGCGGTGCCCGGACCCGTTTTCGAAAACGCCCGGTGTGGTGCGCGGACGGCGAGACGGACGCGTTTCTTTTTCGACTACTACGACGCCACCACAGCAGCAGATCTACACGACGTTATTATATTTTCGTCCGTTTGGGCAACACAACACGTACACACGCGCACGCACGCGGAGCCTCACACGCGCAGCACACACACACACACACACACAAACGCGCACTCGCAAAGAGGCACACGCACACGCACACCTTAAAACCGATTCGGAACCCGTACGATAGAAATGCGCGCTCGTGTGTGTTGTGTGCGTGTGCGTAACGCAGCGAAGAACACCGCGCCAACGGGCATCGATGGGTTTGGGGAGGGATACGGACGGGAGAGGGAAGTGAGGAAAAAAACAAAAACGAGGACCAAACTCGACACACAAGCGCGCGCGCGTCGGAGCACACCAGGTTCGCTGCTTTACGGCTTTACGCGCGCCAGGTTCGCTATTTCACCACGCACGCGGATAACGGCGGCGGTCTGTCGTGTGTGTGCGTAATACGCCATAATGGATTCGTGCGACCGAACGGATGTTGGGGTCGGGCGGGCGCGCGCGCACACGCGGCTGTATCCGTCCCGACGTTGGCAACGGTTGTCGGTTTCCCGCGGCGCTGTGTTTCGATTATGGAGCATTAGCGGCGTTCGCAACGACGTTTACCCGACGTTTATTATTGCGAGACGGCAAAGAAAACGCGCCTGCTGCTATTCAAGTGCAGGCTGTATAATGTTTTTCCGTCGAGCACTCGAGCAGGCAGGGCCATGCCGAGGCCATAAGGGAGCGAGTGCAGTAGGGTGCCAAATTAATAAAACATATATTTATATTTCTTTTTGTTATTAACTTGTTTAAAAAAATATATTTTTTATCCATTTCAATATAACATGAATTATGAATTATAAATTATATTTTATAATAATATGTACAATTTGTTTAGTTAAATGTCTATTATCTAACACATACATAATAATATAATAGTTTTTATAATATATCTTAGATATTCATCATACATAATTACTACTAGGGGTAGGCCGATATCACTTTTAACCGTCAACCGATAAACCGATATGTTATGTAAATTTAAAACCTATAACCGATATATTCAAAACTTTTAATTTTTTATCCAAACGCATGAACCGATATTATAAAATACCCGATAATACTTACAGTTATAACCGCGCGCAGAGATGATAATATTAGATTATACATATAATGATAAATTGGTTTTTTTTTTATATCGGTTCAAATATCGGATAAAACCGATACTGCCAATATCGGCCTAATATTGTTCTATGCTAATAATTACATAGTTACTGTGGTAATACAGTGAAACCTCTAAATACCTGACTCTCTAGGTCGTTAAAATATTGTTTGTTATTCGGAGATGTCCGCTATTAAGAGGATTGTAGAAAGTGTGTAGGTAATTGGTACCTACCCAAGAAAACGGCCGCTATTGGGAGGTATGCGTTAGGGAAGGTTTCACGCTGTATGTCTAAATAATCGTATATTTTATATAGGTAGTGGTGTACACGTATATACGGATTTGGAGGGGGGGAAGTTTATCCCCGCTTCAATTATTTACAACATAAAAACATGAAAATGTTGTTATAAAACATTATAATATAATATATAAAATATACCTATATAACCGCTTCCCAATTTGAAATTTCAGTGTAGACGAAACTAACTGTATTCGTATTTTATTATAATATTTAAAATATAAATTTAACATTCGTATTTCGCTTCATAATTTTTTTTATGATTCACTTATCTTACTATGAACTCAACTCGTCATTTTATAAAGCATAAGCATATTATGCAGCATGCTTGCAATCATAGACGCCATTTAAATGCGGGTGGCTTGGTCCTCGATCACCCATTGAAATTTGTTTAAAAATCCATTAAAACAGATTCAAATTTTATTAAAAATTGATAATAAGACAAAATACTTTTACCTCATTTGCTCAAGTAATTAATGGCAACCATATTTAAACAATAAAAAAAAAATGATCGATTTCTATTGTGAACCTCAAAATCCACGAGGAAGCCCTCTTTAAAATGAGAATATTGGAGAATCCTTTCTTAGTGCACCTCTCTGGTACAAAGAAATAATGGAAATTTCAAAACTATAGCTATTATAGTTTAGGCTCATTTCAGTCTTGACAGTGAGGTTACGTTCAATTATAATATGTACTTACCAATAGACTTATGGATAATATTATGAATGGAAAAATAGACAATTTATGTATAGAGGCATAGAGCAATAGTAACAGTATGTTTTCGTATTGTTGATGATAATTTAGTGATCATAATATCTCTGTTATATTAAGAATGAATGAAATTAAGAGGACGCCACACCCGCATGTGTTGTCACCGTCTTACAAACGCGTAACATACCAAATTTACGCTCAGAAATTCAAGTTTTATGCCGTTAGCTTAAAAATTAGAGTGAATCGACCTATTGTGATACTTAATGGTAAGAACATTATCTGTATTTTGTTAAAAGTTTTTTTACGATAATTCAGTTTTTAAGTGGGTTATGAGCATTTTTAATTTTCATTTATTATACACACTATAACTCACTTAAAAACGGAATTATCGTAAAAAAAATACAGATAATGTTCTTACCATCAAGTTTCACAATAGGTCGATTCACTCTAATTTTTAAGCTAACCGCATAAAACTTGAATTTTTGAGCGTAAATTTGGTACGTTACGTGTTTGTAAAACGGAGACAATACATGCGGGTCTTAAAGCACACTATTTATTTAATGGTGGGGAGGGCTTTTCACCTAGAGAGCACTCAATGATTTATTGAAATCTTGGCGCTTATTATTGCATCTAATGTTTATTTGAGTTGTCTATATTGTATATTTTGTTGTCGCAATAAAATATATTATTATTATTTATTAATAATTATAATTACAAGACGTACCTATATTATAATTTAGAACAGTGGTTCCAATCCTGTAACCATACATTTTAAATTCAAATTTTCACGAAACTTAAAAGAATCTTAATAATTGTAAACATAATTCTCATATATTAGCACTACATTATAGTAGGTATAAAATAATACAATATATAAATAACACGTACAATAGTAAACCGATTATTTATAATATTTTATGATTTTCTTCTTCTTCTCTTTTTTGTAGGTAGGTAGGTATTAGATTAATTATTTGAGGAAGATTTATTAATTTAAATACCTATTCATAAAAAATTATTCTGAAAAAATATGTGAATTATGCATTCGCGACCCACTATAAAAACCTCCGCACCGTAATTTGGGTCGCTCGTAGGTATTACAATTGTATAAGCATTTTCAATAACTGGCAAACGACAATTTAGTATATAACACTATAGCTAGATAGGAAGGTATTATTTATCCTATCAAATGTCTATGAATCTGTATCACATGTCTTTTCATCGATTGATTATCAGTAAATTTTTTGTTGCAAATAAGACATTTAAATTTTGGTTGTACTCCACATTCAAATTTAAGATGTCGCCAAAGCGAGCGTTTATTTTTGTATGATCTTCCACAGTAGTTGGAGCAAAAAAATCTTGGTTCATTTTGGTCTGAAAAAAATTGTATCAATACTATATTTATAAAATTAAAATAGTTTGTTAGCATAGGTAGCAATAATATAAAATTGTAAACTAAGCATACTGCTGTACCGCCTGTACCAAAACATACATATGCATCATACATTTATAAACTTAAAATTATAAAATATATTGTAGGTATTTAACATAATAGATATATTAAAATAATACCACCTAATACTAAAATATTTATTAATGTATCCGATATTTAAATTTGAAGGTGTAATTGAATGACTGGTAGCCCCCTCAGATTTCCTTTAGTCCCTATATACATTATATTAATAATTTACTTATTAAAACAAATGCTAGGACTGAAGCCCTGTTAACTTTACGGTCTAGCGATTGTAAACTCGGGCCGTGTTTTTTACAGGTAAAAATTATTTAGGTATAAACTTAGCCCGGGGCTTTTTCAGGTAAAAATGATTGACGTGTAAACTCGGCCTGAATAAAAATGTACATATAATATTTTTGAGAACCATTTAGCATTAACCAGAGGACACCATGAGGAGGCGATTCTCATTATCCTCCAAAAATTATTTTCATTTTAATATTGTTATTCATACCTAGTATGCAATTCGTTGTATAAGTGTAAAATTTAAGTAATATGATTCAATATTAAAAAATATAAGTAAAATGTATTTGCAAAATAAATTATGTTATGCTTATTATATTTTATTGGTCAAAATTATCGGGCCGAGTTTACAACCAACCTTCTTCTTAAATTTCAGGGCCGATTTTACAATCTACCTATTTTACTAATTACAATTCCCGGGCCGAGTTTACATTAAAAAAGGTAACTTCGGCCCAGTTTACATTTGCTTGTTATGCCTATGGTGGTCACAGGTTACCTCAAAATAGCAACATACCTACCTTATTTAGATAGGTATACGTATACCTATACACGGTTACACGGTACGGCTATTGAACGATTAAGAACGTTATACCTTTTTGGCCAAACGATTGAGAACACTTAAAAATAACAAAGAACTTACCGCTGACCCCAAAAAAACCCCAAAAAGAATACGATTGAGAACGAATTTACGTGCAACGTTGCCATATCGTTTATTTGGCTATTGAAATATTTATATGCCCGTATGCATAAAATAAATATTCTTGAAAAAAGTCATCAATTAATAATTGTTAAAACAATTAAAATATTCATACTGAGGATATAATAATCCTTAAATATGGTTTTACAAAAATATAAACTATATGTAATATTAGATGTAGGTATTCGTTATACTTATATTGATAGATCATTAGTAAATAGGTAGTAATTACCAACATTTTTAGATCATCTAAGACCCCTAATCTACTTAACCTATTGGCTATTGCCATAGGGCATAGACATATTATTCTTAGTACCTTGACTCTAACTATCGTAGATATTTTCAACATTGTTTCTGCTTGAGTTTCAGATTAAAGTTAAATAACAATTAACATAATATATTGCTAATTCAATATCAACAAATTATCGTGCTTAAATTATCAAAAAATAAAATATCGAGCGTTCTCAATCGTATTTTACCGCACAGTACAACTATAATCGCAATATTACTCTAGGGATTAAAAAGTAAGGTTCAGTACTCAATAACAATATATTCTGTATCACTTATATAATATAATGTACTCTAATATTACCAAAACATAATATATCGAAGGTTGAGTATAATATTATTATTTATTACTGTTTAAATGGACTTCAATTTCACTATTACGGGGAGACGAAAAACTATCGACTACCTGGGTTAGGTATTTAATTATATCTTATAGTATACCTATATATTGTACCAGCTATACCAGCTACATGTAATCAAGGGCGTCCGCAGGAATTTGTAAAGGGGAGGGCAAAATATTTTCTTTTTTACATTTTTTGTCTCACTATCCTATTAGTTATAAAGTATTTTTGTGACATATTTTCTTTCATATAGACAAGGAATGTAAACATATTTATGAATTATACGTACGAATAGTTAGTTAAAACTTCATCTTGCAGCATTATAATTGTAATTATTTGTTATGTAATTTTAAATTATCAAATACATTTTTTTTAATAGATAAAATGTTACCGTTGGTTTTATAATTTTAGGTAATTTATAAAATTTAATATTTCTAGCTTATTCAGTCATTGATACTACAAACTTCAAAAGTTGTAGCTATTGTAAGTGGTATGCCATCTATGAATTTTAAATTTTTTTATCAAAAAAGAAAAAACTTGATTGACACTGCAGTATTGGCGTATTGCACTTGGTCCCACCACTACATCTAATAATCTATAAAAGCAACGTTCTTATTTCTGACTCTGAATCGAGTGTAATAAAATTCACTCTGTAAAAAAAAAGAAAATGTTTTTATTTTTAATTTAAAAATAGTTTATTTTATGATATTTTATATAAAACGGTAATGATTGAGGTTGGGATTATAATGAACTTTGCATTGTTTTTCAAATCCACGCAATACTCGTTTTATAACATACCTACATTGAATTTTTTGACGATTTTAAATTTAAGGCCATTTTTTGCATTTAAAGATTTTTAGAACATTTTGAAGTTTATTCTAAATTTAAATTTAAAATTTTATTTTTAAATTTGAACATGTTTTTATATGATTTTATAGTAAATATATGATCTAAAGTTTAAACCTATAGTTACAGAAAAAAAAATTAATTTTCAGATTAAATTAGTAGTCTAAATGATAAGTTATAACTATTAAACTTTTCTACAATCATTTAAAAGTTTAAAATGTATATAAGAATTTATATCTTTAATATTAAAAAGGTGGGTAAGTGGATATCGCTCTGCTGTACAGTAGGTTGCAAGTGGGTCGCTATAATGGATGGTATTAAATTTGAATTCAATGATATAATATCATTGGATAAGAAAAACGATTCTGAGCGAAAACGGTCAGTCAGCCTATGATATTACCAAGTATATATTTGATGATATATTTGATGATATTATTTTGAATAAAGTAATTTATATATAACCTATTTACGTGGAACCTTGTTTTCAATTTTCAATCCTTAGCTGTAAAAGTTGAACATTTTATACATTTTTAACTACAAAATAATTATAAAATTATAAATTTGATAAATGTTGTCAAAATTTGAACTTTAAATGCTTATAAAAAAATTAGATCGATATATCAGGAGCCTTATATTAAATTTTCACGCTTTTTTACTAACAAATACTTACTACTTATAGAAAAAAAAACTAAAAATAATGGAAACTGAAAATGTCCGTAAACAGCTCAAAAAGTGTCAAATTATTTTCAAAATTTTACCGTGTATAGAAAATGCTAATATAAACGTTTAGTCAAAATTTCATGTACCTACGGTCATTTGTTTTAATTACACCAAAAACCAAAATCGATTTTCTCGTAAACAGATTTTGCGTAAAAATTCCCGTTTTTCCTTAATTTTTCTTTTGTTTTTCACGTCGCGTTTGAAAACTACTGAGAAATTTTTACTTTTGACCCCCTTAAAGTACCAACTAGATTCACTTTCCTATCAGAAAAGTTACTGTTTTGAAGAAAATCCAAGCACTTTTACTGTCCTAAAAAGTGATAACAGACACACAAAAAAAAAACACACATCATTGTAAAATCAATACATTCATCACTTCGCTCAGAATCTTAAATAAAAATAATTTAGTCCACTATTTAGAATTGTTAGGTCAGTTTTAGTTTTTTTAAAACATTAAAATCATCAATGATAATATATGAAAATCAACCCAGAAAAAGCCAAGGGAGGGGCAACTGCCTTTACTTGCCCCCCCCCCCCCCTGCGGACGCCCTTGCATGTAATCACAGTTAGATAATATTCTATTAAATTGAGTACGATAATTAATGGGCATCTTAATTGTTTTGTTTTTGTAGAAACGTAGGTTAAGCGCAGCGTCGTATTTCTGGATACCTAGTCGATTGACGACTCGGTGTGCGTAATATTACTTTTTACGATTTTAATAATTTGTACGTTTTCTAGATTAAAAAATTTATGTACATTTTATTATAATAAACATTATATTAAGGGGATTCCACCCCATAATTTTTTGTCTTTGTCTAACACAAGTGACATAGGATTTGGTTACGAGTTATACTCCAAACATATCAAATGATGTGATAAAGTGATAAGAATTCTAAAAACAAATTTGAACTTGTCGTCAATTTTTTGATTTTAACTTCTCCAATGATTGTAATATGACAATTTTTTCAATTACTCTTTTTTAATATAACTTTTTTAGGAATTTGGACAATAATAACATAAATGTGGGAAAGTTGATTACAAGTAGACTTGAAAAATTCAAATCTGTTTTCAGAATTCTTATCGCTTTACTTTATCAATTGATTGCGACATTTAGCAAAGAACACATCAACAATTCTATGTTGCCCGTTTGTTAGACCAAAGACAGAAAATCACCGGGTGGAATCTCTTTAATTACTTTCAATAAAAATTAAATTTTTAGATTCTGAGCGAAGCGATGAATGTATTGACTGTACAATGATGTGTGTTTATTTTTTATTTTTTTTTTGTGTCTGTCATCACCTTTTAGGACAGTAAAAGTGCTTGGATTTTCTTTAATAGTAACTTTTCTGATAGGAAAGTGAATCTAGTTGGTACTTTGAGAGGTCAAGAGTTTAATTTCCTAGTAGTTTTCAAAAGCGACGAGAAAAACAAAAGAAAAATTAAGGTAAAACGGGAATTTTTACGCAAAATCTGTTTTTGAGAAAATCGATTTTGGTTTTTAGTGTAACTCTAAAACAAATGACCGTAGGGACATGAAATTTTGACTGAATGTTTATAACTGCATTTCCTATACTCCATAACATTTTCCAAATATTTTGACACTTTTTGAGCTGTTTACGGACATTGTCTGTTTTCAATTTTTTTAGTTTTTTTTTTTCTATAAATATCATTAAAATTTTATTTGTGCGGTAGAAAATCGTGAAAATTTAATGCAAGGCTCCTGATATATTGTTACAATAGCAGCTGAAAAATATTGAAAATATATAGGCACAACTTTTTTTTATAAGCATTTAAGTTCAAATTTTGACAAAATTTATCAAATTTAAAATGTAATAATTATTTTGTAGTTCAAAATTTATAAAATGTTAAACTTTTGTGACTAAGGATTAAAAATTTAAAACAAGATTCCACGTAAAGAGGTTATATATAAATTACTTTATTCACAATAATATCATCAAATATACTTGGTAATATCGGACTGACGGACCGTTTTCGCTCAGAATCGTTTTTCTTATACAATGATATTATATTATTGAATTCAAATTTAACACCATCCATTACAGTGACCCACTTGTAACATACTGTACAGCAGAGCGACATCCACTTACCCACATTTTTTTTACATATGTAGGTACCTAGGTACAATGTAAGAATAATCTGTATTGTAAGATAAAAGAACGAGAACAAGACACAGTAGCGTGATTGAAGTCCATGATCCATCATCCTTAGCATTACTTAAGAGTTAAGATACGAACTTGGGGTTTGATAAATTTACCGTGATTCAAAATTATAAAATATTAAAAATTGTTTCGTCAAAAGTTTTCAAAATTTTACAGATTTTAATTAATTAGAAATTAGAATAGGTTTAATGGCTATCTAAGCTATTACTACTAAGCTTGGTAGTAGTAACTTACCTACATAATATATAAGACATTTTATGTCGCTGAAATGTTTGATAATAACGCAGTGTTGTTATTTATTTATTAATAAAACGTTAACTATTTTATTATTTTATCATGATAAAGAAGTGAAAAATAGATTTGAAGAATTGTATAATTAAATTATTTAATTAGATACCTAACTATATTTTACTTTCTTATTAGTTATTTCTAACAACAGTAGGTACTTATAATGAGGAATATGGACACATTAATTCATTAGGGATAGTAATCACTAATCAGCAATCTGAGACCATAAATTATTTTCACAATATTGGGCTTAGGCGATCCACCATTCTACCCTGTAAATCTCGCTCGATAAGCACTATTATATTATAATGTTAAAGGTTCAGGTACCGCATTAGAGTTGTTATGTGGTGTAATACCTATACAGTACCTATATATCTTTTCACGCCCACTCAATATCTAGCGCACGCAGGGTTTTAGTTCAGTTAAGGTTTCACCTCAGTAAATAATTTACATTATTTTTTTCTTAACAGTTTTAATACAACAAATTATGGTTAGTCTCAATCAATGAAGAAATATAGTCTACATTTACAGTGTTTAATCTGGTCATCTATAGAGCCTCTTCGGGCCGTAATAAATGTGGTAATACACGATGACACACCATCGATTATGGCAGACGCGCAGACGTTTAGCAATGTTCTAAATTAACCAAAAAAAAAAACTGAAACTATGATTACCGATGTCTTTGTCATATTCAAAAATTTATTTTATATCTATTAAAAATGACCAACAATTGATTTGTGCGTACCTACTACCTACCAAAATGGTGATAAATAAGATTTTTTATAGAAAAAAGAAATTTCAGGGGAGTCAGAACCTCTGCGTATGACACTGCATCCACTCTAAACATCATATTGAATCCTAATATTAAATTACATAATTAATATTCAAAGGGTTTTTATTTTTTTAATTTTATTATTACTTTAATAAATAAAAAAAATATTAAACATAAAACAATTTTTTTTATAAATTATTAATTAGTTAGGTACAAAATCACAAATAATATCAAAAATAATAAATGTATACATGTGAACATGTTTATTATTCAGATTAGCGTTTACATATTTTGATTAATTCGACATTTATGATTAATGGATTAACTGTATTAGCTTATTATAGATAATAAATTAATATAAGTTACAACATAATAAAACATCGGTACTATAAAATAAAGTATAAAGTACTATAAACGATGGTCCGATTCTAAGAGTTAAGACCTATAAATTTAATTTCTACTTTCCACTTTTCAAGCTATCAGTACCATGTACGAGAATACCTATATACATATTATTATTATTATATTATATAAAGTATCTAGTGGGCGTGACTAGTACATCGAGTAATAAATTGCTTTAGTAGTTCTCACTTATTTCAACAGATGTCGTTGAAAGTATCGTTTAAATATAATTGAACTCGAGTCCAAATAAATTAATCAATAATTTTATGAATTAGAACTAAATGTTTCTTCATTGATTCATTATATGCAAATCTTCTGTGGCAAATGTGACATTTAAATTGAGGTTGTACTCCACATTCAAATTTGAGATGTCGATCAATAGAGCATTTATTTTTGTATGATCTTCCACAGTTGTTAGGGCAATAAAATCTTAGT
The DNA here is from genome assembly GCF_019925205.1 of Metopolophium dirhodum. NCBI lineage: Eukaryota > Metazoa > Arthropoda > Insecta > Hemiptera > Aphididae > Metopolophium > Metopolophium dirhodum. Next base: position 13,938,419 of record NC_083568.1, read on the forward strand.
TCCATTTTGTCTGAAAAAAAAAGTAATTAATACTACCTACTTTTAAAAAGAAATACATTTTTAGAAATATAGAAAATACTAAGTACAAACAGTATGCATCATACACATAATAATGCATACATTATTGTAGTATTTAGGGAAAGGTATGAAGTGCATATATCGCAGTTTTTTTTTTTAAATTGTATTTATTTACTAAATAAGCATAATAATGATATTAAAAACCATGGAAATCGTTATGATATAGTTATATAGAATAGAATGTTTCGAGTGTACCTATATTTCCCTGAAATTAAGTATAGGCGAGTCACTGTAGACAGAGCATATTTTAAGAAATTTTTTCTAGGCGGAACCACTATGACTATATTAAGCTATAAGGCCAAATACCAATCTCGGGTACTTTTTATACTTTCTAACTATAAAACACATATTTTGCGATTTTTATATACTTTTATAAACTTCACTAGTCATGCAATAAAAACAACAAAATATGCAAAATTAGTATGACTCTGTATGACTGTATATGTAATGTGTATATTATTATTAAAAATATATACGCATGTTCCATGTAATATATATTTAACATATTTTTAACATTTAGTAAATAATGGACAAATTAATTTATTACGAAAAAATGTTAAGAAGAATCTATAATCTATATTCTAGATAATATACGAATGTTGCATATAAAATATTTAAAAAATTTTCCGCCAGCGGCAAGAGCCATACTAACTACTATAAACTCCTCGTTAAACACCACGGCTCTGCGTATAACATGTGTAATTATCGGTGTTTATGTTTTTAGACGAAATCGGAAAAATTGGATTATTAATAAATAAATGTATTTTCGATACAGCGGCGACGAAACCGCCGAAAGTAAAGTTAATCTTAGTATTTTTCGTCAGTCGTATTTTTAATATTAATTTTTTAATGATTCGACCAACGATGATCGAGTAGGTACTGAGTAGGAAAGTAATTGAAAACAATGAATTACTGTTAAACATCGCAATTAGCAAGTATAATAAATTAATAATAACATGTATTATAGCCATATAGGCGTATATAATTACTATATAATATAAACTTATAACATATTTTTCATTAGGATAATCTTTTACAGTACCTAATCAAAACGTATTTGTCGATGTTATTAACAAATAATAAGTCTTTATGTAAAAATATTTATTAAGTGGCCGTGGCTATGGGCAAGGTGTACGCTAACGGCAACGTATATCCATTAACCACAAGGTGGCTATAACTCATCCTACATTCCCACCTATTTTATATGTTAAAATATGCTCTATAACTGTAGAAGATTTTTAAAATTTGAATTTATAGATAATAGCGAGATAGGTACTAAAAATATTAACTTATCGAAGGAAATATAAATGGGGATTGGAATCAGATAATCATTTTAGTTTAAATGGACAAAGTTGCTTTTCGATTTAACAAAACAAATGTTTGTCCAAATTTTGATTTAAAATCTGCTCTAATACAACCATGTTATATACTTACATCTTACATGCACTATAATGTCTATATACTATTATACTATTGTCTATTCTCCTCCACCACTTAACTAGAAAATGCCTTTACCTATGATATAGCCATATAAGTATTAGTATATTATTAAGCACCAATATTTTATACAGACCAAAGTAACTGATTCTTTTCATTAAATCAAATTACGTAGATATATATACCCTAATTTCCACCATATCATACAGCAACCTGTATGTTTCTACTGCCTTGTCTAAGGATGTGGCCCTCACGGCAGGTTCTCGAACACAGGACCACAGATTATGCCCTGGATGACGGATGTCGTCCACCGCTAATGATGGACATCCCAACCGAGCCTGCAGATCTACCTTCATCCAGTAGAAATGCTGGCAGTGTAGCATGGTGTGCTCCACCGTTTAATACTTATATAGGTACCTATATTATATTAGTTTTTACCTATCCATTTTTAGAATACATTTCAGCGATACATAATAACATATTTAATAAATATGGTAAAATCTCCAAAGAGATTATGATTTAATGCTAAAATAGTAGGCTAATGGCCATTGGCAGGTCACAAATATTTAAAAACGGCCCAATTTAAAAAACTAAAAAACCTAGATGCTAGGCCAAACTCTGCCCCCCCTTAAATCCGCCACTGCAAGTGGCCAGTGGGTACCACTCTACTGTACAGTACCGTGTCGACTATCGAGTGGGCCACAGTAATAATGTAATGAATGTGTTAAACTTACTTAAATTTAAATTTATACACATTTTTGTTTTTCCTGATTGATTTAATAATACATTTTTTCTCACAAAATAACTATCTTTATCTCATTTGCTACCGAAATCACCCTCAAAATTGAAAATCTAATCATTTTTTCTACTATAAATTGTGTACACATAACACATAGATATAAAAGAAAAACACACACAGACACCATTGTAATACACATTCATTGTTCCGCTCAGAATCTAAACAATATTTTATACAGTGGTGTACGCTCGCACAGGCCGTGAGGGGAGCGTGATCATCTCTGCATTGCTTTTATTATTATATTATAAAAACTCGAAAATGTTGTTATCAGGGGTACCATTTCAGTTATAAAATAGGGCTGCCAAATTTTTTATCAGGATACATTTTTCTACCACCAGGCCACGGTTATAACAATGAAAATTGAAATGTAGCCATGTTGGAGTTATTTCTAACTTTGCTATTAGGAATGAAAAATAATTAATATTTTAAGTGATAACATTGATAAAAGTATAATTTTTTTTTTTTTATTGGGTAACCCGTGGCAACATAGGCCATTGGGTGTGGGGAGGGCACTGTAGGTTTTTTTATATCGGGTAGGTTGATACACGTGTGTTGTGTTTGGAAGAATTTCTAATGGGGCACCCGTAGGTTTCTGCCGTGCCCCGGGGTGGGGAGATGGCGGCACTTGTTCTCCGGACACCGTGACATGCACGGAGAAAAATGCAGCCCAGTGGTCGAGGATCGAACTCGGACCGGCTGTGCCGAATCCGTCGCGTTAGACCGCTCGGCCACCTCGTGGTCTAAAATATTAGATGTTAATCGTGACTAATCAGACTATCAGAGCTTGAATTGAAAACAAATAAGAATAAGCTAGGGAGATGCTAAAAGTGTAAAATATTTGCATACCTATACCTATATACTTGAATACTTGATGAATGTATATTGATTAGGAATTAGGATAGTATAATGATAATTATAAGGGGTACATACGCTGAAATATGTTTAAATTTTTAAGTAGTAGGTAGGTTGTAGGTTTGTACTGTTTGCAGGTTTTAAAAATAATATTGTTTAACAATTAATTCTAAACATTGTCCTCAATTTTAATTTTATATTTTAATATTTGATTAGATAATAAATATGCATAGAAATTACTTTTTTCAGGTTAATAGTCTTTAAGAAACCAATTTAATGGAGTTTTTTTTTAAAATGATATAACTGACTTTATTAATAAAAAAATGCAATATCAAAATATCAAAAATCAATAATTTTATGAACTAAAGCTAAATGTTCCTTCTTTGATTTATTATATGCAAATCTTGCGTGGCAAATATAACATACAAATTGAGGTTGTACTCCACATTCAAATTTAAGATGTCGATTAATAGAACGTTTATATTTGTACGATCTTCCACAGTGGTTAGGGCATACAAATCTTGAATCCATTTTGTCTGAAAAAAAAAAAAATAATTAATACATTTTTTTTCGTGTTGACACTAAGTATTACACGGCTATTGAACTGTTATCGCAATGCTTGGCCCCCAACAAGAATAGGTCTCCAAATGTAATTAATACTACCTACTTTTATAATGAAAATATTTAGATTATTAGCAATGTAGATACGCACAGTATGCATCATAAATATGGGAATAAAATGTATTATTGTTTAATATACACAATTTTATTTTATCGGTATTGGGGAAACAAAATAACAAAACGCGTTCTGGTGGAAGTAAATTGTACCTTCCGATTCGGGATATATAGATATAGTTTTATATCGGTTATTTTACTTTTTCTAGTAAACTAATATTGTTCTCTTAACTTTATACTCTGATATAGCTAACTGTATAAGTTGGTAAGTACCTACAATTTCTACTAATATGATCAAATACATTCAAATACACTTCACTTGAAGCAAAATGTATACGGAATATCGGGAAATTACATACCTACAAAGTAGATACAAACAGTAGATAGATAAAGGTAATAAAATGTATGTGTATATACAAAATATTATTTTATCGATATAAAATAACAACTTTCAAAACAATATATAGGTACTTTTCCATCAGTATGGAAAACAAGTTTTATTAGTTATTACGCCAATCTTTGAGGGTGGGAATGTAACTAGTGTAACAAATTATCGTCCAATCTGTCTACTTTCAATTATTCCAAAAATCTTCGAATCTATTATATCAAAAAAATTACTCCATTGCTCTCTTCATTAGTATGTGACGATCAACATGGTTTTATTAGTGGAAAATCAACAACTTCTAATCATTTAATTTTTCAAAAATTCATATTAGATGTTTTTAGATCTAGATCCCAAGTCGATGTTATTTATACAGACTTTTCTAAAGCATTTGATAAGGCAAACCATTCTATACTTATATCTAAATTGTATAACATTGGTATTCAAGAACCATATCTTTCTTGGATTTCTTCATATATACCAAAAAGGGAACAAATTGTAAGTTATGAAAATTTCAAATCTAATATATTCAATGTAACTTCAGGTGTACCTCAAGGCTCTCATTTGGCTCCTTTATTATTCTTATTATTTATTAATGATTTAAATTTTAAATATTCAAGTAAACTTCTCTTTGCCGATGATTTGAAATTATTTCGGAAAATAAATTCCTAAAATGATGTATTATTATTACAAAATGATTTGAATACTTTGTCAGATTGGTGTACAAAATATAAACTACCATAAAATATTGATAAATGTAAAGTTATTTCATTCTCTAGAAATCGTGATCCACTTATAGTGCCTTATCGCATTTACCAGTCTCCTTTGATACGTGTTCATGAAATCAGCGATTTGGGTGTAATATTTGATTCAACTCTTACATTTAATAAACACTTATAAATACTGTTAGAAAATCGTCCATGATTTTAGGCTTTATTTTAAGAAATTGTAAAGATTTCACTAATCCAGTTGTTATTAAAACATTATATACTTCTCTAGTCCGATAAATATTGGAATACATCATTGTGGTTTGGTCGCCATACTTAAATTATCAATTTCAATGCTTAGATAATATTCAAAACCGTTTCCTTAGATTCATGGCATTCAAATGTAATTTAACACGTGTGCAACATTCTCCTTATCAACCACTATTAGAGTTTTTTGACATTGCAAGCTTATCCGAGCGTAGGAAAATTTATGATATGAAATTTTTATTTAAGGTAGTTAATGGTTTTATCAATTGCCCAATTATTTTAGGCTCTCTCAATTTTAATGTCCCTCAATGCAGAACTAGATCAACCACTATGTTTTATGTGTCCACACATAAAACAAATTATGCTTCAGCTTCTCCTATGAATAGGATAATGTCGATAGCTAATGATATAAATGTCGATTTGTTTAACTTTAATTCCATTGAATCATTTAATATTTATATAAACAGAATTTTTTGTACTTAATATTGTATTATTGTGTTACTTTTTGATTTATTTGTATGTAATTGTTGAACTTAATTAAATTAATTATTGTAATTGGATCATATGATCCGTTGAAATAATAATAAATTAATATGGATTCGTTGTTATATGATTTATAGAATATGTAAAGAGTGCTTACCAGTAAATAACTAATATGAATCAGATCGATTAATTTTAGTTGGTAGGTACGATATAATTATAACATTTATTACTAATATTATAAAATATTGTTTTTTATTTTATTTTATAGATAACCGTAATTATGACATTAAAAATCGTGGAAGTCGTTATGACGTTATGATATAATATAATATAGAATATGTTTCGTTTTATCATTGCTCCAGAGCCATGAATATGGGGGCTATCTATGAAATGTTTTTACGGAGCCTATTAAGTGAATGTTAGCTGTTACTTCGGGGCCTCAGATCAAGTGTTAAATTTGAATTCAATGTGAAACCACTGTATACAAAAAACGGTTGTAAGTTAGCCTATATTTATATAATATATCTAAGGATATTTTATTACATATATACTATATACTACTATATAAGTACTATTAGTAATGGTAGATTGAACTAATTTTTGCCAAAAGCAAATCGCACAATATGCATGTTATTTTATAGTATGATGATGTCATATCCTCCCACACATTTTTATTACAGTATAGTGATGGTTTTTTTTAGAACAAAAAAAAAATTTTAATCATGAACCCATAAACACTGCAGATTTTCGGCGGAATATGACTATCGAGAGCTTATTGCATAAATATGACATTATGATTGTAACTTATACCTATACAAAATTAAAAAAAAATTGAACCATTTTTAAAATATACCCTTTTTTTTAAAGAATAGGAAGGACTTTGTCACCATTAATTCAATCACCAGGATTGAAGCATTATTATGATTAGTTGAGCTCGAAGGTAAACAATAATAATTGTATAATAATTTTCAATAACTGAGAATAACATATAATTGTATTGATATATTTATTATTAATTGCATTAATTAAAATATAAAAGTTATAATATTAATTTTACTATGAGTATTTAAATTGTAAGACGTAAATAATAATAATAATAATGAACTTTATTGCAACAACAACAGTACATACATAATAAGAAATAACAAAATAACACGAGTTACATATTGCAGCACCCCCTAAAAGCAAAGCTTGTGCTGGGGGAGCGAGTTCTTTTTACCTGCCTAGAAATATACATACATTTGAATAATATTATAATAAATCTGTTTTTTATACTATTACACTATAAACATAATAATACATAATACAATATCTTAAATAATAGTTTCATTAAGTATAATCATTAATCATATTTTCTTTAAATCAACATGTCTAAGATAAGTTTTGAAAGACTTTAAATTTTCAAACTGAAACAATACTATAGGTAGGTATATTCAATAAAGAAATGGTAGACGCTGTTGTAGCCAGTAGTATTACTAATTATATTATTTGTATCAATTACCTATTAATTAGGTATTAAATATCTATGAATCAGGATAACATGTCTCTTCATTGATTGTTTATCAGTAAATTTTTTGTTGCAAATAAGACATTTAAATTTTGGTTGTACTCCACATTCAAATTTAAGATGTCGATTAATAGAACGTTTATATTTGTACGATCTTCCACAGTGGTTAGGGCATACAAATCTTGAATCCATTTTGTCTGAAAAAAAAAATAATTAATACATTTTTTTTCGTGTTGACACTAAGTATTACACGGCTATTGAACTGTTTTTGCAATGCTTGGCCCCCAACAAGAATAGGTCTCCAAATGTAATTAATACTACCTACTTTTAAAATGAAAATATTTAGATTATTAGCAATGTAGATACGCATAGTATGCATCATAAATATGGGAATAAAATGTATTATTGTATAATATACACAATTTTATTTTATCGGTATTGGGGAAACAAAATAACAAAACGCGTTCTGGTGGAAGTAAATTGTACCTTCCGATTCGGGATATATAGATATAGTTTTATATCGGTTATTTTACTTTTTCTAGTAAACTAATATTGTTCTCTTAACTTTATACTCTGATATAGCTAACTGTATAAGTTGGTAAGTACCTACAATTTCTACTAATATGATCAAATACATTCAAATACACTTCACTTGAAGCAAAACGTATACGGAATATCGGGAAATTACATGCCTACAAGCTGATAATGTTTATCCTACTCCGGACTGGTGGGGTAACCCCGCCTAACCATCAATATGGCAGGCGTCGACAGCGCGCCCAGTGTTTATTTGTTTTCCCAATAAATTAACAACTTTCAAAACAATGGATTCGTTATTATATGATTTATAAAATATAAGAAGAGTATACTTCTAATTTCTATACATGAGTATAAATATGATCGATTTATTTTTAGTTGGTAGGTACGATATAATTATAATATTTATTACTAATATTATAAAATATTGTCTTAGATTCTGAGTGGAACAATGAATGTATTGATTTTACAAAGATGTGTTTTTTTTATTTTTTATTTTTATTATTGTGTCTGTCATCACCTTTTAGGACAGTAAAAATGCTTGGATTTTTTTCAACAGTATCTTTTCTGATAGGAAAGTGAATCTAGTTGTTACTTTGGGGGTCAAAAGTAAAAATTCCAGTTGTTTTCAAAAACGCTGTGTAAAACAAAAGAAAAATTAAGGAAAAACAGGAATTTTTACGCAAAATCTGTTTTTGAAAAAATCGATTTTGGTATTTGGTGCAACTCTAAAACGAATGACCGTAGATACATGACATTTTTACTGAATGTTTATATTAGCATTTTCTATATACACCATAACATTTTTCAAATATTTTGACTAGCTTATTTTGAGCTGTTTATGGACATTTTCAGTTTCCATTTTTTTTAGTTTTTTTTTTCTATTAATATCAATACAATTTTATTTGTTGGTTAAAAAAGCTTAAAAATTTAATAGAACTATAGAAGGCTCCTAGTATATTGTTTCAAAGGCAGATGAAAAAAATAAAAAATCTATTGTCACAATTTTTTTTATAAGCATTTTTTTTTTTTTTATTTTATAAAATGTACAATCTGTATTACATGACGCAATAAGTAAAATAGATGACTGATATAACACTATATACATAATAAAAATAACACATTAAACACAAGAAGGAAAATCATCCAGCGATGGTACCCTTTAGTAATTTATTTTTTTTATTCATTAATTGAATAGGTCACGGCACCAATTTTTTTTGAGTCGGCGCGGTGGGTTGTCAGGATACTCTTCCTGACAACCCACCGCGTGATGCTAGGTGAGTGACTAAAGGATTGGGATGGTGTTGCAGTTTAGAGTGAAATCTGTTATAGTACAATTTAGCTAGTTGGTCAACTGTTGGAATTCTTAGATCTTTGTGCAGGGTATAGGCGCAATTTGGATAACTGATTTGGGGGGACTAAATTTATAAAATCAATACAGACCCGCAGGGGCTCCACCCCGCACCCCCTCATCACTTATTATAATTTTTACGGTAGTAATATATTACAAAAACATTTAGTTTGGTACTCAACAGTAAAAATAAAATAAAATAAATAAATGAAATACAATAATATACACCTCAAGTAGGTACTCAACAACTCAATGCTAATTAATTATTTATTTGTAATTAAAAATAAAATAACATAGTTACGCAGTGTTAAATCTTATAATTATAAACGGTGATTAGATATATAGCGAATTTATTTAATATTCTTAATTTTAATACTACCAGAAATGTCTTTTTCTATATATATCACAGAAGCATTTGAAAATCTATCTTGATGCATAGATGTGCGTACCAATTTTTTATCTTCCTCATAGCTAAAAAAGACCCCTTAGTTTCCCCTTTAGGGGTTGAGTTTCCAAAAATCCTTTCTTAACGGACGCATACAACATAATAGCTATCTGTATGCCAAATTTCAGCCCGATCCGTTCAATGGTTTGAGCTGTGCGTTGATAGATCAGTCAGTCAGTTTACTGTTTTATATAATATAGGTACAGATGACATCTCCGTAAATTACATATTCTAAAAGTAGCTAATAGGCAATAATAATATTTATACCTGTGTTACTTCTATGATAGCATGTTATCTATACTCATAGAACAATACTATACTCAAGCTGTTATACAACACGATTTATCATCATATTATATTCATATCATTAAAACTAACATTAATAACAACAATTGATTATATTATATTCTATAAATTTATATTAAATATTACTTATTACTTATCACCAGGACTCGGAACTTTATGCGCTAAAAACAATGAAATATGTGCATACGTATGCATTAAAAAACGCAAATATGCAGTATAATATGCATATATTATTTTATGAAAAATATATATTTTAAGGTATAATTATAAAAAAAAAATATTTTTGAATCATAAATATTTTATTTATATATTTTTTTTTTGAAGATTTAGAGCTGTTATACTAAATCTATTCCCAGAATCTAATTAAAAAAAAATTGAATTTATCGAATATAGCAATTATTAAATAATGTTAGGTATTAATTAGTATTCATCCAACATATTTACAACATCACACATTTTTTCATAGTATTAACAATAATAAAGTACTGCAATGATGCAGGTACCCCAACGAGTTATGATTGGTTCTGGAAGTAAAGGGATCTCCGGTGCGTAATCTTTGAAAATTTTTATACGTGATGGTGCTTTTTTAAATATTTTTTTTACGTTGGCTACGATTTTAAGAACATTACCAAACTGATTTCGTACTTCCTCCGAAACGCTATGGAGGCCATGAGCAGCACATGTACCATTTTAGAGTAGAATGCGTTCAAAAAGATTTCCCACACTTTATCATATACGGTACTATTTATATTTTGTAAATCATTTAATTTACAATATTCAATTATTAAAAACTTGTTTATTTTTGTTGATTTCTTGTTAAAAATATTAAAAATACATAGGCACCATTTTTTTTTATAAGCATTTAAAGTTTGAATTTTAACAAAATTTATCAAATTTAAAATTTAACAAATGTTTTGTTGTTAAAAATTTATAAAATGTTCAACTTTTATAGCTAAGAATTGAAAATCTTGTTTTAAGATTCCATGTAAATATAGGTTATATATAAATTACTTTATTCACCTTAATATCATCAAATATAGGTACTTAGTAATATCATAGGCTGACTGACCGTTTTCGCTAAGAATCGTTTTTCTTATACAATGATATTATATCATTGAATTCAAATTTAACACCATCCATTACAGTGACCCACTTGTAACCTACTATACAGCAGAGCGATATCCACTTATTCACATTTTTAATATTATTAATATTATTTATATATTTCTCAAAAAAGAATACTGGGCTTCACTGAGTATAATGAGTTAATGTGGAGGCCCAGGGCAGGGGCTACTATAATAGTAATTTTTCCTATTTTATATTTTTATTTTATAGGTAAGCGTAATTATGACATTAAAAATCGTGGAAGTCGTTATGACGTTATGATATAATACATATATAGAATATGTTTCGAGTTTAACTATATAGGTCTTGAAATTTAATATATAGGTATAGCTATAGGTATACAGCTGTAGAATATTTGTTAAGTTTTTGACGAATTCCTAACGTCATTGATATGTATACCAATTATACAATTTTAAATATTTTTTTTTACTATATTTTATTTACGCCAAACGGCAATTACAAAAAGTATATGAACAATAGCAATATAGTAACAATATTACAATATATAGCTTAAAATTAGAATAGTTTACAAAATGCATTATTAAAACAGTAGTATACAGACAGTTAAAAGGGGAAAATAAATATAGAATAGATTACATAGCATTATTGGCATAACGAAGCATATACGGTGCAGTGAATGGTTATTACCGTAGGAGGTGGAGTGAGTGGGAATATGAAAGGGTGTGTGATGCCTTGATGGGTAGGATGGGACACGGAAATTAATGGAGGAAAGAAGATCTTATTTTTAAAGTGTTTTTAAATGTAGGTACCTATGTAAAATGTAAATAAATTTCATAATAGATAACGGTTGAAAAAAACCGCATTCTAAAATATTACTTTTGTGTGGACATTCTGGTTCAAAATAAATAATTAACCACCGATCACCGCTATGTAGAAAACCATTATTGAAATATACTATAATAGTTTTGATTTAATAACAAAATTCACGGATTCACGTGATCACATATACGTTCATTTTAATTTCACGTGTATCCGTGAATTTAACTAAACGTGAAATAGAGACCTCCAGGATAAACTTATAGGTATAAGATATTATATATTACCGGTGTGTATAGTGTATTTATATTATATGATCAGAACTTGAAATGGAAACAAATAATAGAAGGGATACAAAAGTGTAAAAAGTGGGCATACCTGTACTTGAAGATTTGAATATCTATTGAGTGAGATAATTTATTATTTTATTAAAAAGGGCAACTACACTAAAATATATTTTAAAAAGAAGATGGATTTTTTTATTGGCAGCAGTTCTAAGATTATCTTTAATGTTCAGTTAAAAATTGAAAGTGGTAAGTTGTAAATAGTTAGGTATTTTTTTAATAACAATATATAGTTAACCATTTAATTCTAACATCGTCCTAAATCCTAACATTGGATTTGAATATTTGATTATAGATAATCAATATGCATAGGAATTACTTATTTTCAGGATAATAATCATTAAGAAACCAATATTTCTTAAAATGTTTTTATTGCTTTTAATAATAAAAAAATATAAATATGTATTATGTAGTATAATATATAAAAAATTAATCAATCCTTTTATGAACTAAAGTTGTTAACTATATGAAAATCTTTTCTCGAAAATATAACATATGAATTGCGGTTTTTTACCTTGTAATTCACATTCAAATTTAGAATTTGAATTTTTTGGTGTCGAACAATAGAACTTTTATATTTATATAATCTTCCGCAGTTGTTATGGCAAAAAAAACTTGGTTCCATTTTGTCTGAAAAAAATTGTAATTAGTAGTTATAATTAGTACTGCTTAAATTTAAATGAAAACATTTCATATTAGCAATCATAACCGAAAATTTTACATTTGAAAATGCCATTGTATGAATAAAATATAATAATTAAGTAATAAGTACCCACAAATAATATTTTTAAATTACAGAAAATAACTACAATTTTAGTTATTCTTCGTTTAACTATCTAATTTTGTTGAAATTAGAACTTAATAATATGTATATTATAAATAACTGTGTTTATATATTTTTATAGTTGTTTGTTACAAGTTAAAATGTTGACGTAATTTATCAAATTGAAAAATTATTTTGTTGTTAAAAATATATAAAATGTAAAACTTTTATAGCTAAGGATTGAAAATTTAAAACAAGGTTGCACATAAGAAGTTAATTCTGTATGTAATCAAAAAATCTGAAAAATCTACATAAACATTAGTTTTTTTATAGTTATTTGAAGTTTAAATTTGGACGAAATTACATAATAAATAATAAATAATAACGATTTTAGTTATTTTTTTGTAATTTTATAATAATTATTCAACTTACCGGCTACCGTATTAATAATAAGTAATAATACAATATAAAATTAATATAAAATATCCTAGAATGACAAACCATCAACACTCTTTTCGTATATCTACATTCTACAATGATATTATAATATCATTGAATTCAAATTCAGAGATTCAATTGATACTCTGCAGTTGGGTCAGAAAACAAGATTATTTGCTTATCCATTTAATAAAACAATTAGAAATTTGGGACCTGATTTAATACAATAACCTACATGTTACATACTTACATTACACTACTTACTTTACTATTATTCCACACGGCTGCACAGTTCAAATAGAAAATTCCTTCATTTTTGAAATATTACTAAACGTCAAGAATTTAAGCAGAGCAAAGTCACTGATTATTTTCGTGTACATCAGATATAAGATTGTCTATTGAGTTCATTTAAAAATTAAAGAAGTAGGTACCTAGTTATTAGTAAGTAAATAGTACTGTAGAAGTATACTTTATGAGTAAAAATATCGTCAAACAAATTAGGTAACATTTAATTCAAACATCGCATTAAATCTAATATTACATTTGAATATTTGATTAAGTAATCAATATGCATAGGAATTACTTATTATTAGAATAATAATTATTAAGAAACCAATACATTTAGATTTTTCCATAAAAAAATAGACAAATAAAGTAAAAAAAAATATTTAATTTATACATACAATGTTATGAACTAAACCTAAATGTTCCTTCAACTTCCTATTATATGCAAATTGTTTTTGGCAAATATAACATATAAATTGTGGTCGTACACCACATTCAAATTTAAGATGTCGGATAATAGAGCATTTATTTTTGTATGATCTTCCGCAATTGTTGGGGCATACAGTTCTTGATTCCATTGTGTCTGAAAAAAAGTACCTATAGTTAATTTATTTTGTTGTGTAGGTACAACTTTATGAGAACTGAACTGTTTTCATAAGGCTTGGTCCCCAAATGTAATTAATGCTACCTACTTTTAAAATGAAAATATTTTGTTAGTAATTAGTAATATAGGTATTATATTATTATAAAGTAGAGGCAGGGTGGAAAACACTGTTATAACTAGGGTTCGGATTTGAAGGCAAATGCCTTTCTTTTAATTTATTAGACGATGGAACCTTTTTTTTTTTGCCTTTTTTTGCCTTTTTACTTATAAATGCCTTTTTGCCTTTTTTTTACCTTTTGTACTTATAAATGCCTATTTTGTGTTTAATTTTTCAGTTGATTTATAATTTTATACACAGCTTGCGTATATCGCTACAAATGGGTTTTATTATTCGCAATATTTATCGATATCGTCTTATCGAGTATTTGGTATTTACTGAAGACAGCCTATCAAAGTACATGGTAGTCAATTTTTTTTTTAATACCAACTAGTTTATTTTGCATGCAGTTTTAATTTTTAATTTGTATTTTTCTCAAAATGTGTGCAATTGAAAGTGTTTAAAAAATGTTAACTTTTTTTATTTTGTAGTATATTTATGAATTGCCTTTTTATATAAATTAAATGCCTTTATTTGCCTTTTTTTACATTTTAAATGCTTTTTTTATTGATTATATTGCCTTTAAATCCGAACCCTAGTTATAACACATTATGTCATTATATTTTAATATAACCCCCTCCCCGGCTCCCCCTACAGACTACCTTGGCCATTTCTGTGTACGTCTTTAATTATAAATATTATAATATATAAAATACTTAAACAACTTTAATACTTACTTTGGAATGTACCTATTATATTAACTATAGAGTATACATAGTTTATACTATATATAGGTAGTAGGTATCGTGTTATATTTTTATATTCCATATAATATACATGGTCTGGGCTTAAATTGGAAACAAAATATAAAGGTGATGCTAAATTATAAAAAATTTGCATACTTATACCTGAAGATTTGAATGTCTATAGATTAGGATAGTAAAATGTAAAAGGGGTATAGGTACGCTAAAATATGTTTAAAAAAGAAGAGGGATTTTTTATTGACAGGTAGTATAGATCTAAGATAATCGATTGAGTTCAGTTAAATATTTAAAGTATAGTATAGGTACTATATAGGTACTGCCTATATACTACCTACCTACTTTATAAATAACAACATTGGTAGATTTAAATGTTCAAATAAAATCGGCAAATCTTTAGGAGGGAGTTGGGGATCTCGTACTAAAATGCATGTCAATAGCATACTTACGGAATTGTTGTTTTTATTAACCTAACCTAACAATGGTAAATTATATTGCAGTTTGCATTATAAAAGGTATTATTTTTTATGTGGTAAAAATAAAATAATAATTAATTATATCTATGATTTACGTGGTTTCTCGTTAACATATTAAGAGATGGGCCCCATCGGAATTTGCCGATTAAACTACTGTTAATACCCGCCACTGAATAACAATATCGTTAAAAAATTAATTTTAAACATCGTCCTAAATCCTAATATTATATATTAATATTTGATTAGATAATATTAAATATTCATAGGAATTATTTCAGGATAATAATCAATAAGAAAACCAATAGGTACATTGACATTTTTTAAATGCATTATTACGCTTAATAATAAAAAATTAAATGTACAAAAATTAAGTAAGAAAAAATGTAATTAATTAATTAATTAATCAAAAGTTTTATGAACTAAAAGTAAATGTTTTCTCATTGTTTTATGATATGCAAATCTTTTGTTGCAAATATAGCATATAAATTGTGGTTGTACCCCACATTCGTATTTAAGATGTTGATTTACAGAGCCTTTATTTTTGTATGATCTTCCGCAGTTGTTGGGGCATACAAATCTTGATTCCATTTTATCTGAAAAAACGTAATTATTACTATTAGGTACCTTAGATTAAATATAGAAATATATACAGTGATGTATTGTTAAATATAATGGCATAAATATATAGTAAATACCTTATTAAGTAAAAAAAAATTATATTTATATAGGTATCTCTTATAAATATATATTTATATTGGGTATTTTGTCGTGGTTTGGTAATTGGGTCATAGGCGCAAAGTTTTTGACTTGGAAGGGCTATACATAGGTATTTAAATGAAACAGACCCATGGGTGGCTCTGCCCCAGTGGCGTATAGCTAGATGGTTAAGGGCCGTAAATAAACTAGCCCCCCACCCTTACGAATATGATCTTTGTGAAAATTCAAAATATACACGTAATATTGTGGGGTCCCAGGGCACTACACAACTTTTTCCTATGATAGCTACGCCACTTTTCTTCCCCTTCACACCCCTTGTCTGTTCAAATAACTTTAAAATACATTACCTATACATTATGTAACAATAAATTTATCATTTTCTTTCTCACTTACTTTCTTACATTCAATATATTATAATTATACACCTACCTATTACTAAAATGAAAATTATTTTTATTAAAACAAATTATAACATTTAGGGTACCGTCTAATATGTATAATATATCATAATATTGTAACGATTCGAAATTGCAAATGTAAATATAAAACAAACACTGCTATGTCTAGTACTTATCGACTATATTCTAGACAAATTGAAATGTTATTATTAATATATAGTAATTACTAATTTGTTATACATATATTAAACGTATATAATTATGTTCTGTGGATCCGATAATCGATATAATGAATCATGGTTTAAACTTAAAGGCTAAATTTAATATTGGGGGGCTGAGTCCTCACCAAATTGCGCCTATGAGTTGGTTCTCAAAATTGTTTGGATTAACTCTTGATAATTGTATGAACAAAATTGTTAATGTTATATGAAAAATGAAAATTACAAATAATTATAGAAAACTTTGTTTGGTCGCCGAAAATTCTAATGCCTAGGTATAGTGACTGGTATACTACTATAATATACGCTATACACTATAAAGCCATACAGGGCTAAATTGTATACCGCCGTGGCGCCGTAAAAAGGGTAAATTAGAGGTCCAACCCGGGGAGATTTTGTAAAATAGTGATTTTGAGATTTACAATGGAAATTTTTGTTTATAAATGTTTGTTATTGGTCATAGGAGAAATAATAAGTAGGCCAATTAGTTAGTATCTATTATTTTATTGGTTGTCATTGGTTAATCTGGCAGATCAGGTACAAGCTTGCATCGAATCGATTTTTCGCATATTTCCTATACCAAGGCGGCTGAGTTGCATTTACTGCAGCGAGTTACACCCAAAAGGAGTTGAACAATAATAATTTTTTTAAAAATTGTCACTTTTTATAGGAAACGAAGTTTGAGCGGGATCAGCTAGTACAATATATTTATTAGTTATCATACCATTACATCATAAAAAAAAACAATTTGGTATTATTTATATCCCAAACATGCGGAGACTATTTTATTATTTTAGGCCTTATGGTCACCGAGGAATATTGTTATAGTATGACAGCATTAGATAAAACATTTAACGATTTTATAAATTATAATATATATTAGTTCGTACTTCGGGGTTAGTCCATAGAATAATTCTCATATTCTGGATTTATTCCACTTGAACTTTGTGGAACGATTTTTTCACAGCTTTATCATTGCTCCAGAGCCATGAATATCGGGGATGTCTATGACATTTTTTTGGGGGGCCTATTATTAGTTAATGTCATAGGCCTCAGACTATAAGGGTAATTCAATGTGAAATCACTGTATATACGATAAACGATTATGTGCGAGGTCGGCCTATATTTATATAATATATCTAACGATATTTTATTACATATATACTATATACTATATAAGTACTATTAGTAATGGTATAGATTGAACCAGGGCTTGAAACCGGTTACCGGTTTTTAATGGAAACCATGACAAATTTTGGGTCTGGTAACCACTTCCCTGTTTTTAAGTTTAAATTTTGAGAAGCGATTAACAATTACCGGTAACCACCAAGTTAATTTAAGGGTTAACGTGTAACGGTAACCTTTTTTTAAAAAACCGTTCAATTCAACAAAACCGGAAATTTCAAAAAAATTAATGTTATATTTGATTTTTATATTTTATATTTTTTTTTTTTTTGGGAATTTGTATTCAATTATTTTGATTAATAATTTTATTTACAATATAATAAATGTAATGTAATAATAAGTACGACTAAAGACGGTATACTGTCTGTAGCCGCGATAATAAGTAATAAGCACCAATCATAGATACTAAGTACGATTCATTGGTTTATAGACATATTCAGTGGCGTATATAGGGGGGGAGGGGCTAGGCCAGAGCCCATAGTGAAATTGCAGGTTCAATTAAAACATTTCATGTATATCTACACTGTTTACAGTTTTTCACCATGATTAATTTAGCCGGTTGATTAAAATCGTTTTTGAGGAATTAACAAGGAAATGATTGTCAGGACTTGCTTTGATGACTTTGAATGTTAAATTCATAGTAAGATAACATTAAAATATATATAATTGAAATTGTCAATATTTTTAAAAAATAAATTTTACATAATTATTATAAAATTAAATTGGGAAATAAATTTGTATTTCTATTATTTATGTCATAATTATAACCACCCAGCTTCCTAAAATATGTATAGTTATGGCTATGTTAGTCGTGCTATGCTTGACTAGTGATAAATTGCCAAAATTGGCCCATAGTGAAAATAATTTGTATATACGTCACTGGACATATTATAGAACATATTAAATTATTATATTCATTTTATTTTATTGTAATTGTCGCCGTTGATTAACACTTTGCCGTGAACTATTTTTCAATCGATGGTTATATGGGTAATTTACTAATTTAATTTAAATTTATGTTAATCCATATCTTCAAATGATAAAATATAGCCATATAGGTATTTATTTTTTAATTTAGCTTGTCCTTAACCATTTTATAAAGTGGAAGTGGATATTTGTTTTGTGTAAATTCAAGTAAAACTAAAATTTTCCGAAAAAACATAAATGGAAAATACCGTTTCCGAAGTGGTTACCGGTATTCTTGAAGAATTAAAACCGTTTACAAGCCGTTAACCAGTAACCACTTTTTTAGAGATAATTTTGGTAGCTGGTAATCAATTACCACTAATTCTAAAAACACTAAATCCGGTAACCACTTACGAACATTTTTTTGGCTCCTATCGGACCAGGTAACCGAATTTTTCATAAGCGATTTCATGCCCTGGATTTAACTAATTGTTGCCAAAAGAAAATCGCACAATATACATGTTTATAGTAATATGATGATGTTGTAGGTGTAGGAACGGTTTTGAAAGGATAATACTGACACGGTTAATGGTACGATACGATTTTATTGAATACAATTGTAGCTACAATAATCAAACGCGTTAGTTCGTCGACGGTCCAGTCAACTTAGATCAACTAGATTCACTTTCCTATCAGAAAAGTTACTGTTGAAGAAAATCCAAGCATTTTTACTGTCCTAAAAGATAATGATGACACACAAAAAAAAAATTAAAAAAAAACGCGCACCTCATTGTAAAATCAATACATTCATCGCTTCGCTCAGAATCTAAAAGTAAATAGTAACAATTTTAACACTTTAGTCTTTTAGTTTCCTTTTTAAATAATAAGTAAAATATTAAATAAGTAATAACTGTTTAATATAAAAAAAAATAATAGAAAATAAAATAATTAATACTTAAAAAAAGTTTTATACAGATTTTATACCATTGTATAAAATAATTCTATACAGCATGTATATTACCATGTATAAATGTATAATACGATATTATACATTAGTATTATACAAATTTACATCAGTAAGAGTACCTATAAACAGTAACAGATCTACAAATTATGTAACCCGAGGCACAACATAATATTAGCAGATTAGCTAATATATAGCTTTATGAGTTAACAATTTGAAATTTGGGTCTTCTATGATTAGCGCCCGGGATCCCCCCCCTCGCCCTAGATCCGGTACAGCCTATAAACTGTTTATAGGTACCAATATATTAAAATATAAGATATTTCATGTGTTATAAATGTTATGATGTATTTTATACTCCATTATAATATGATCAGTTCTTGAGCTTGGAATACAATTAGAAACGGCGGTCCAAATAAATGTGCGTACCAGAAGATTTAAATGTCTTATTAATTTGGATATAACATATAAGGGGTTCGTTAAAATATTTATAAAAAAGAAACGGGACTTCCCCTACCATCAATTCATTCACTGATTATGATTAGGTATACTTGACTAGTGAGCACATAGGTATACATTTTCAATAACTGACAAACGAAAATTTAATATACCTATATATATATTTTATTTATCAAAACGTTTTAACAACAATGGATATTAGTGTAAAATGTGTTTACATTAAATTTTATTTAGTGTGGTATAATTCTATATATAATAGTTATTATTTATCATATCAAATGTCTATGAACCAGTACTACATGTCTCTTCATTGATTGATTATCAGTAAATTTTTTGTTGCAAATAAGACATTTAAATTTTGGTTGTATTCCACATTCAAATTTAAGATGCCGAATAATCGAACATTTATTTTTGTATGATCTTCCACAGAAGTTAGGACAAGGAATTCTTGATTCGTTTTGTTCTGAAAAAAAAATATTATTTCTACTATTTATTATATTAAAATAATTTATTAGAATAGCAATAGTATAAGTAGGTACTAGCATATTATACTGCAGTATGCATCATAAATTGTAAACATCATAGTATAAATTATGTATTGTATTTAAATTAAATTTACAAAACAAGGGTGCATTATAGTCAAGGTCGGGCCAGTCGTGGTAGGCGGTAGGGCAGCCACTGTAATCTTGTGATTACTAATTTTATATTGTTATTTTTGACATTGACCAAATGCATTTACGAAGAATCATTTGTTTATGTTTTTGAGTAATCTAAGAGGAAAATTAGTATTTAAATCACATTACCAAAACGATAATAATACTTTTGAGGGAATAACGTATCGATTTGTCTTAAAACAATTTAAACATCATTGAAATGGAGGAACACTTTTTTTTTTTGAAAGTCGAATTGAAAGTCAAATATTTAATAATAAATTATAACATTGATAAGCTATACCCGCAAAAATATTATCATCTATAATTTTTATAATAGGTGATTGTACTCTAAGATAACTAAAAAATCATACTATAAAAAATGATTTTAGGCGAAAGCGTTTTATCTATGTTGCGTGTGGGTCTGAGGGATAAAACAAATATTGCGCTGACATTTGACGTCCTCTGAATTGCATCTATAAATTCACGATATATTTGTACTGACAAAAGTACAAGACGTTGGAAAGTTTTAATTAACGGTAACAAATCAGTAGGTAGGTACCCGTAAACTACAGGTATATAGGTTAGGTTAACCTTACAGTATACGTTATACTGTATAACTAGATACTTGATTATCCCACAAGATTCGACGTATACTTGGGGATAAATTTAATCTAGTTTCTAGATCAATAGGTACCACACACCAGAAACATTTTATTTAGCCCCCTCCCCAAAACAAAATCTTGGGTGCGCCCTTGTAACCTTACACGGTCTGTGGCATCGAAGTGCATATCCTCGGGTATATATAGGTTATACTTATTACTGTATTTATGGTACCAAATATAGTATATGTAAATGTAACAAATTTTAGAACCATATATTATGTGAGTACTGTATTGCATACACACATACATTGCTTTTTTTTTTTGTTTTTTTTTTGCACAGCTATTCTGAAGCTTTACAGAACCGATTTGCAAAGGTAATATTTTTTTGAACAAATGTGTTTGGTGTAATGAGAAAAGTTCGAAAAGTTGATTTATAAAGTGATCGGCGTTTTCCATATTACGAGCAGTTACAAAGTGACTTGCATTCTCGAATACATTGTGCCTATGTCATACTATAATAGTACGGTTGTTATAATTGACGACTCGCTGTCGACGGCTGAGCGGCAGCTAGGCGACACTGTGGCAGTACCCCTGGCTGGAACTTGGTACGCATGGGTTATTATTATAATATTTGTAGTTCACACAGAAGTTACGAAATGTTTGCATGGGTCAGCTAGAACTTTAACTATGAATATCAAAAATAGTATGTAAAGATATTTTATTTTATCATTGCTTAAAACTAGTCAATATTAATTATTTTTTTATTTATTTTCTGAATAACGATTTACAACCGGGATAAAAAATTATTTTGTATACATTTATATTAATATTTATTGAATTATTACTACAAAATATAAAACATAGGGAAATTATAAGGACAGATTTATTTTATTACATTAGTAAATAGTAAGTATTTTTAATTATTTTTAAATACAGTCGTATATTTTTTTGGAGGATCTTAAAGATATCACAAATTGCAGTTGTTAGTAGGTACCATTTAACGAAAGTTTGAATAAATTATATTATTATTAGGTATTATAAATAATATTGACTATGTTTTTGAATCAAATGTTTTTTCATATTTTCTTTTAATGCAATTTTTTTGTAGCAAATCAAACATTCAAACATTGGTTGTATTCCACATTCAAATTTAAAATGCCGAATAATCGAACATTTATTTTTGTATGATCTTCCACAGAAGTTAGGACAAGAAATTCTTGATTCGTTTTGTTCTGAAAAAAAAATATTATTTCTACTATTATATTAAAATAATTTATTAGAATAGCAATAGTATAAGTAGGTACTAGCATATTATACTGCAGTATGCATCATAAATTGTAAACATCATAGTATGAATTATGTATTGTATTTAAATTAAATGTACAATACAAGGGCGCATTATAGTTAAGGTCGGGCCAGTCGTGGTAGGCGGTAGGGCAGCAATCTTGTGATTACTAATTTTATATTGTTATTTTTGAGACGATGACAACTCACTGTTTATTTTCTCTCTCTGGCCCACGCTCAACATTGACCAAATGCATTTACGAAGAATCATTTGTTTATGTTTTTGAGTAATCTAAGAGGAAAATTAGTATTTAAATCACATTATTAAAACGATAATAATTACGACAATAATACTTTTGAGGGAATAACGTATATCGACTATCGATTTGTTTTAAAACGATTTAAACATCTGATCAAATGTAAAGAATAGAGAATAATATTTTTGAGGGAATGTCATATCGATTTATCAAAAATTGTCTCAAAACAATTTAAACATCATTTTAATGTACAATATTTTTTTTTCATTTTGAATGTCGAATACAAAGTCAAATAACAATAAAATATAAAATCGATATGTTATTCTCTCAAAACTATTTTTCTCTATCTTTTTTTTAATGGGGGATTTTACTCTAAGATTACTTAAAAACATAGAAAAAATGATTCTGCGTTAATGCGTTTTGTCTATGCTACGCGTGGGCCAGAGAGAGAAAACAAATACGAAGTGCGCTGACATATCCTCTTAAGTCAAATCTTTGAAAGTCAAATATTTAATAATAAATTATAACATTGATAAGCTATACCCGCAAAAATATTATCATCTATAATTTTTATAATAGGTGATTGTACTCTAAGATAACTAAAAAATCATACTAATGATTTTAGGTGAAAGCGTTTTATCTATGTTGCGAGTGGGTCTGAGAAATAACAAATATTGCGCTGAAATTTGACATCCTCTTAATTGCAACAATAAATTCAAGATATATTTGTATTGAAAAAAGTACAAGACGTTGGAAAGTTAAAATTAACGGTAACAAATCAGTAGGTAGGTAACTACAGGTATAGGTTAGGTTAACCTTACAGTATACGTTATACTATATAATTATATACTTGATTATCCCACAAGATTCGACAAAATACTTGGGGATGAATTTAATAGGAAGCACACACCAAGACACATTTGTCAAAAAAAATCGAATAAAAAATGCGCACACTTTATTGGCTAAATGAAAATATAATATTATTCCCTACATAATAAGTATGTGAGGTAGATCGTAAATATACCTACTATAGAGAATATTAGGCACTAGACGTCTAGGCAGTATAACAGGTAGGTTAGATAAGGTTGGGTAATATGTAAAATTATACCTGTAATATTATAATATATATTAACCATTTTTATGTATATATAATATCCATTATGATTAGGAACGATTATGATGAGATCGTTGGTTTAAATTATAGTATAAACATTTTCAATAATTCGCAATAACATAATATATAAGTACATTTATTGAAGTTTTTAATTAATATATAATAATAATATATAACATTACTTAAATATTTAATACAAAAATGTCAATATAAATTATAGTCGCTGTTATATTCTCCTGTAGACCTATTAATATATTTTACTCTGGAAAAAGTTTATGAACCAGTACCGAATGTCTTTTCATTGATTGTTTATTAGTGAATTTTCTGAAGCAAACCAGACATTCAAACATCGTTTCCATTTTACAATTGTATTTAAGATGTCGAGCAACCGATACTTTCTCTTTGTATGATTTTCCGCATAAATTGGGGCAAGTAAACCTTAGTTTTATTGGTTCTGAAAAAAAAGTAACTTTAATTAACCTATTTTGTAATAAAAAAATGATATAATTTATAATACAATTATTCTACGGCTAAAAGCTTTCCGGGTCGCAGGAGTTTTCCATCAAATGGTCATAGCCCATAGGCTATTCACTATTATATTATTGATAAATAATAAATAACGCAATCTACAATAAGATGTATGAAGAAGCTCTTTCCTTATACGGCTCGCATAGGTATATATACCATTACTACCAACAATGGTTGATTACAATTTATAAATAACACTTTTGGAATAAAGGAAAAAAATATGGGCAAGTGGGTGGCACTCTGCTGTACAGTAGGTTACAAGTGGCTGGTCACTGTAATTGTGTTAAATTTGAATTCAATATCATTGTATAAGAAAAACGATTCTGAAGACGGTCAGTCAGCTTATGATATTACTAAGTATATGTGATGATACTATTGTGGATAAAGTAATTTATATAATACTAGCCGATCCCATGCACTTTGTTGCCCATAAAAATGGCACCTCTTAAAAAATGTATGATTGTCCCCCTCTTTTTGGGTGTAACTCACAGCAGTTAGTGTAATTCAGGAACCCTGGTAGGCAATCCGACAAAACTAACCCACCTTGGTAGACACAATAATGTTCAAAAATTCAATTTGATGCAAGGGTTGTACCTGTTCTACCCGTAATCCGTATAACCAATAATATATAAATACTGTAGCTTGAAACTCACCAGCCGCCGTGCTGTATCTAGGTATACAATTTACACGTTTATTTTAATTATTAATAATAACTGATTATTTATTAACTGTATCAGACTAAATTTATGCCTATGACACTCACAAAAAATGTAGCTTTCTATTGGTGAAAGAATTTTTGAAATTGATCCAGTATAGTTTTTGAGTTAATTTGGTACAAACAAACAAATCTTTCCTCTTTATAATATTAGTATAGATAACCTATTTACATGGAACCTTGTTTTAAAAGTTCAATCCTTATAGCTATAAAAGTTGAACATTTTATACAATTTCAACAACAAAATAATTATTAAATTTTGTCAAAAATCGAACTTTAAATGCTTATAAAAAATTGTGATTATGTAGTTTTAATATTTTTAAACTGCTATTGCAACAATATATTAGGAGCCTTGTATTAAATATTTACGCTTTTTAGCCCAATAAATAAATTTATTGATATTTATAGAAAAAAAACTAAAAAAAAGGCAGTACCCCTGGCTGGAACTTGGTATGCATGGGTTATTAATTATAATATTTGTAGTTCACACAGAAGTTACAAAATGTTTGCATGGGTCAGCTAGAACTTTAACTATGAATATTAAAAATAGTATGTAAAGAAATGTATTATATCATTGGTTAAAAATAGTCAATATTAATTTGTTTTCTGAATAACGATTTACAACCAGGAGGGGTCACTAGAGGCACTACAAACTAACGACCCCTAAAACCCCCCGTAATTACACCATTGGCTATAATCAAAATTGTATTATACAATTCTGTTATGATTACTAAGGTGCTCTCAGGTATAATAGTAATACTGCGTATGTCGGTTAGGCACAATTGTATGGATTCTATGAACATTACCAATAATATATTTTTTTATTTATAATATAATATACATTAATAAAAATCAGTTTTATATGAAATGTCACACACCAATATTGATCCAAATTTAACGATCAAACGAGAATGCAGTGTGGTGCCTCCTTGGAGAGTTCCAACATTTCTTGTGGACACCAGTCTAGCGGATCATAGTAAAAAAGAAACGTTAAATGCTATACATAAAAATTTATTCAATGAAATCATGGACTCTTTCCCATCTAAACCATAAATCTATACAGATGCCTCTAAAACAAACTCAGGTGTTGCGATCGCTATCATAAACGGAGAGCAATCCATATCGTACAAATTACCAGACCATAACAGTATATATACGGCGGAATACTTTGCACTCCTGGAAGGAGTCCACCTGGCCATTCAACTACCCGATTCCACCATTAACATTTGTACAGATTCGCTCAGCGCTCTAAACAATCTGAAATATAATTTATACTCAAGCATCCTAGCAATCAAAATAAGCAACATCATTGAAAAAGCCAACAAGAACATACGGTTTATATGGACACCTGGCCATTGTGGAATTGATGGCAATGAGAAAGCTGACAAAGTAGCTCGTGAAGCAGTAAATAACCCTCTGACTGAAATACGCACGTACTCCTCACTCATCGACATCAATAAGAATGTCAACACCTTTTGTACTAATTTATGGGAATCTGAATGGCGTCGTACACCCAATAACAAACTGAGAGAAATAACTACCGAATACTGGCCTAAGCCCCATACATCAAATCGCAAAGATGAAGTAGTTATCAATAGATTACGTATAAGTCACTCAAAGATGTCCTCCCATGGACATCTTATGCGCAGCAATGTGCCTAACCTGCAGAGAACCTCTCACAGTCAAGCACCTCCTTATCAACTGCCGTATCCATACAGATACCAGAAAAAGCCTAAAATTGCCCGACAACCTCTTTGAAGCCCTCAGCCCTATACTGACAACACCAACAAAATAATCATATTTTTAAAACAAATTGATATGTATAATTTAATTTAAGAATTTATTGTATAACTATACTCTATTATGTACTAATTACCAATTTTTGTTGCAAGCTAATAACCTTAGCAGTTGATGCTGTACCATGAATAAAAAAAAAAAAAAAATCGGTTTCCATCAAATTGACATACGTTATTTATTATTTATAATACAATTATTTAACTATTATTTAGCAGGAATACATTCTTAAACTCATAGCCCCATAGTTATAATTATAATTTATTACAACTTTGTAAAATAATATACATAAGGGAAAGAGAAAGATAAATAGAAAAACAAAAGAAAAGAAAAATACACAAAAATATATTTAGTAATTGTTTTATATTTATTATTGTTCCATTAAATATAATATCACTTTTAATGCTTATTAAATAGGTACAAATTATTATTATAACTAGGTAGGTAATTGAATATAGGATATTGTGTATAACATGTGGTGTCTCTCAAACCATAAAAAACAAATTCACACAACGTGTCCCCCAATACCAAAATATTTGAGTTATTCAAAATTAGTTTGTATTCATTAATATTAATATGTATTTAATTTCTACTACAAAATATAAAAAATAGGGAAATTATAATGACAGATTTATTTTATTTTATTACATTAGTAAGTATTTTTAATTATTTTTAGATATAGTCCTATATTATTTTGGAGGTTCTTAAAGATATCACAAATTGCCGTTGTAAGTAGGTATCATTTAATAAGGTAGAGTACCTATACCATTTAACGAAAGTTCAAATAAATGAGTAATGATAAATTATATTATTATTATTATAAATAATTTTGTCTATGTTTTTGAATCAAATGTTTTTTCATATTTTCTTTTAATGCAATTTTTTTGTAGTAAATCAAACATGTAATTATTGGTTGTATGCCATATTCAAAATTAAGATACCGACCAATTGAGTTGTTTTTTGTATGTTCTTCCACAGTCGTTTGGTGAAAAAATTTTTGTTCTGAAAAAAATGTCAAAAATATTAATTTTTAAATTAAAATAATTTATTAGCGTAACATGTACTGCAATATGGATCATAAATTCTTAAATAAAATTTTAATATAAAATGTGTATCGTATTTAAATTAAAATGTAAAAACAAGGATCAAGGACGCATTATAGTAATTATAAGAGTAGGTAGTAAGTTCAGTTGATTTCATTATATTAGTCCCGAAATGTTAATTACTTTGTGGTGGCAATGTCACGTTTTATTTCTAGGTAGGGCTATAAGAATCTACAACAAATAACAATTATAAGGTCCGGCTATGAATTTAATGTGATTTTATCCCTTCACCTTATATATATATATATATAAGTATTTTTTTATTTTTAACAAATGTTGGTCTTTTAGAAATTTAACAGTAGGAAAACAATTATACTCAAACTTCAAATCAGGAATTTGAACATCAACTTATATGACTGTCCAAATCCGCAATAGCTTGATAATTGAAAAGTACGTAGGAAATACTGAGGTTCAGAGCTATAGTTATACAATCATTGGGCTGAAATAGGAGAGGGCCTTGGGGGTAAGCCCCCCAAACACTCTATATTTTTCTTAAGCTTATTCAATATTTTATAAGTGGCTTTAACAGGTCAACCTTCCCAAATCTTAAACCCTATTTGTGCTTATGGTACTGATATAATACAGATCTCTAAATATTCGTCGATAAATCAGTCTGCTCATAGTTGCGTTTGAACCTTAAATCATTACAATGTATGTACTTTAACTATTTGCTGTGTTAAAAATAACCTCTCACTTATTAGTTATTTTATAGTGATTATTGACCTAACGCATTCGCAGTAATGCATTGTTACCTGAAATGGGTTAGGTAGAGGAGATTACTTTGGACACAGCTCGACACCTATAAGAGGAATTCCATATAATCTAAGGTTTGAACCTAATCGCTATTCGCTAAATCAGAAATCTCTACGGTAAAATGTGTTTTTTATTATATTATAGAATATTAAAATTTTGAATATCCGATGTCGGATGTTTCAAATGTTGATACCAGTACCTGGTATATACCATATAACCGGAACTGGCAATACAGTATTTACCAAAAATACCAGATTTCGGTACCTACATACAAAAAATATCATATCTTGGTAAACACCCCCCACCGTTTATAACACTACTGATTCAAAAAATACCAGTGTCAAAATTTATGTCAAAAATGAAAAAGGTATATAGGGACGTAACTTACATATTATTACGAGTTATAAATAATGTTGGTCATGTTTTTGAATCACATGTTTTTTCAATGATTCTTTTAACGCAAATTTTTTGTAGCAAATCCTACATTCAAACATTGGTTCTACTCCACATTTGAATTTAAGGTGTCTACCAACTGATCTTTTTATTCTGTATGATTTTCCACAATTATTAGGACAAATAAATCTTAATTGTTTAGTGTCTGAATCTGAAAAAAATAATTACATTTGTCTAAATTTTTATTCTTTCATACTAAATTATATAAGATGTTGTTAATAACTAAATTGAATTATATATATTTTTACAAATCATATTAATTGTTTCATGATTTGAATTACATTTTAAGAGGATTACATTTTACACACATACGTTGTATACTTGTATATAATTTAAACACTTACAGCAAATCCAATTGTATGTTGTTAACCTTAATATTAAAGCGAATTAACTTATTATCAAATTTAAAGTTAAGAACGTTAAATGTGTATGCACATAAGTTTTTTACGGTGTTTTTAAGCGAGTCATGAATATAATTGCATTTTAATATATTTTGTGTCACACCTGCACCGAAAGTTTGGTTTTCGATAGCGGTTGAAGTGTTGGAAAGCGTTCTTTTGCCGTCCAGCAGGCGGTTAAGTGGGAATCCCTAAAAGTGCCGGGCGGTAAAGTGGAAATCCCCAAGTGCTGGGCGCACATATCATGCGCGTATCCCCTGCACAACCAGACACTGAAATCTAATATCTATACCACAGTCCTTACAAAACATAAACTTTTGGTTATATCTTATATACATATTATAACCTCCATGCGTGACGCTTAAAATGAATAAAATCAAATCGTTTCTTTTATAAAATATTGCCGTCGTAGAATTATGGCCTTAAGTTGTTGCATAGATCTCTGCATTACCTTAGCCGTGATCGATGAATACAGGGGCGTGACAAAAAATAGTATGTGTGGCTCGTGCGGGAAGACAATTTCAGTCTTGGGCGAAATAGCTCACTTCCCGCCCTTGTCACACAATATAGTATTACATCGTCATTCCTTGCTTATAAATTAAAATACTGTAAAAATTAAAAACTCTATGTGCAAACACAAATAATGCTCTTTTCTTTTAAGTTATAACAGCTTAATCCACTCTAATACTAAAGCTAACAACCCAAAATTGGCTCTGACAAAGATCGCATATGCATACACTGATGGTCTGGTCCAAATAACATAAAAAGTACGGTATTCGGGAAAAAAGGTCCAAAATAAAAATACGGTAAAAAAAGCGCCGGAAAAAAATGACCTATAATTAGTTTGTTACTCTTAATTAGTTAATTTTAAATTATTATTATTATTATTCTAGATGAAATTGTTTTTTTTTATAATTAATTAATAAAATACCTAATTATAGTAACTAGTATATTTTAGATTCTGAGCGAAGCGATGAATGTATTGATTTTATAATGATGTGTTTTTTTTTTAATTTTTAATTTTTAATTTTTTTGTGTCTGTCATCATCTTTTAGGACAGTAAAAATGCTTGGATTTTCTTCAACAGTAACTTTTCTGATAGGAAAGTTAATCTAGTTGGTACTTTGGAGGGGGGGGTCAAAAGTAAACATTTCCCAATAATTTTCAAAAGCGACGTAAAAAACACAAGAAAAATTAAGGAAAAACGGGAATTCTTACGCAAATCTGTTTTCAAGTTTTGGTTTTTGGTGCAACTCTTAAACAAACGACCGTAGGTACATGAAATTTTGACTGAATGTTTATATTAGCATTTTCTATACACCATAACATTTTCCAAATAATTTGACTTATTTTGAGCTGTTTACGGACATTTTCAGTTTCCATTTTTTTTAGTTTTTTTCTCTATAAATATCAATAAAATGTTATTTGTTGGGTAAAAAAGCGTGAAAATTTAATGCAAGGCTTTTGATATATTGCTACAATAGCTGTTGAAAAATATTAAAAATACAAGAGCACAATTTTTTTTTATAAGCATTTAAAGTTTAATTTTTGACAAAATTATCAAATTTAAAATTTAATAATTATTTTGTATTTAAAAATTTATAAAATGTTCAACTTTTATAGCTAAGGATTGAAAATTGAAAACAAGGCTCCACGTAAATAGGTTATATATAAATTACTTTATTCACAATAATATAATCAAATATACTTGGTAATATCATGCTGACTGACCGTTTTTGCTCAGAATCATTTCTCTTATACAATGATATTATATCATTGAATTCAATTTTAACACCATCCATTACAGTGACCCACTTGTAACCTACTGTACAGCAGAGCGATATCCACTTACCCACCTTTTCAATATTATTAATATTATTTATATATTTCTCAAAAAAAGAATACTGGGCTTCACTGAGTATTTTCATGTGGAGGCCCAGGGGCTACTATAATAGTAAATTTTCCTATTTTATTTTTTTATTTCTATTTCATAAGATTTTAAAAAGTTTTAATAATATTATATATACAATTACATAAATATATTTTATGATTAATGAATAACAATGTTTAGTGTACACACCTATAGTTATTAAATAATATAATATAAAAGTAAAAAATGAATAATTATATTAAACTTATTTAAAGCATGATGATACATCATATTAAAAACAGTGTTACATAACTATTGATTAATAAAATTGCAATAGTTCTGATAATATTCATAGAACAGTTAGAAATTTGGAATATTTAGAGCAAATTATTGAATGTTTAGTGTTTAATGACAAGGAGCTTTTATTGCCATATTTTTATTTTGGGGATTTTTTTCCCTAGATTCAAAAATACATATTATATTAACCACAAAAATAACATAAAAGTAGTTTACTTAATATTTCTTAACCCTTTTAAAGTTTTAAGTACACAATAATTAAATTAAGAACAGAATCCCAAGCATTAAATACACATCATATATATATGGACAAATATAAACCTAGACACTTGTTGTGTGAATATTAATACAGGGAACCTATCCGTATACCTAATAAAAATGTACTTGTTAGAGTATTAGTATGGTATTATAACTTTATAGGTACCATATTAGCATATTCTCATATAAACCAGGGCTTAAAATCAAAAATATTTTTCCGATTTTAGTTTAAGTTTCAGTTGTCGGCATTAATTTTTTATGATTTTGATTTCGGTTTCGGATAACAGTATTCTTTTTTTGGTTTTAAATACCGGTTTTTATTTTTTTTCGATTTTGTTTTCGGTATTGAATATTGGTTTCAAGCCCTGATATAAACATCAACAAGAAACAACAAAATATAAAATAGATTTATGAATAATCACAGATATCTAAATACAGATATATGATAGTAAAATATAGGCCAAAGAAAAGAAAACACATAAATGAAAGATTTTACAATTTTTGATTAAAAAAAAAGATATAAATGTAATAAATGTCAACAAAAATTATAATTTATTTATAAATATTATTATGTCAAAGAAGATACTGTGGGTATTATATAAATATTTAACATAGATTTGATAAAATTAATATAAATACATTTTAACATATATTAACCATAATCAATAGGTTTATAATGTTTAATCATTCATGACAAATATAATATACTCAAATGTTGGTTTTATGCCACAATTAAATTGAATGTCTACCAATAGAAATTATACTTGTGTATAATCTTCCACAGTAGTTTGGGTACCAATGTGATCTCTGAAAAATACCTGAAAAATGTGTCTTTAGTCAACATATTTTTACAATAAATTTAAATATCATATTTGCATTTTAATAACATATTATGTATATAATATACATATTACATAATACATAATACATATAGTGTTTTTTAAACCCACATATAAGTACAAAAGGTGTTTGATATTTTTGTTAATTTTTAAAAATAAACATAAATTACTGTTATATTTTTTATTGAACAGTGTAAATTGAATAAATTATAAATCTGAAAACAATTATGTATCTAGGTATAACAATCATTTTAATAAATACATAAAAATATTGACTTTTTGAAAACAATGAATATAGTGACTATTGCAAAAAAAAAAAAATATTACAATAATAATTAATATACATTAATTTGCCTGCTAATAATCCAAAATAAATACATATTAACTATGAAGTTTTAATGGTAAAATTTAGCGTGGTTGGCGAGAAATGCAAAGGGCAAGACCCACTAGATAAATAAGAAAAAATAATTTAAGAAATCATCCTGTATTATCTAACCAGTCTAAAATTATTTTTCATGTGTTCGCGATTACTTTGTGAACACATATAACATGATTTTTCAAGTGATCTTTTCTTCCAAATGTTCGATAACAAATATTACATATAAATCGTTTATAACCACATTCATGTTTCAAGTGATGTACTAATCTGGGTTTATGTGAATATCTTCGACAACAATTTGGACATGTAAACTTATATGAAATGGAAAGATTTGATTGTCTTCTGTATTCAGATTGAAGACCTAAATATTAAACAATTGATTAAACATTTACATATGAAAACAAAACTATATTGAATAATAATAAAAATAATAATAATAGTGCGCTGACCGTGTTCATAAGGCATTGGAAAGCTAATATTATAATTATGATATTATGATTAAAAGGAAGTTTACCTACATAGGTATGTTGTATAAATATATGTCTAAATTATATCTATTCAGTCTATATAACGTGCTGGTAATAAAAGATAAGGCACCTATTAAAAAGGCAGGAGTAAAATGATAATTAATATAATATATATGAACCACTTTAATATAAGGGATAAAAATATAGTAATAATTAGGATTATAATAATCAATTGTAACTAAAATGTTATCAATTTCATAAATCAGAATCTGATACTCAATATACTCTTACCTACTTATAATATTGTGTACCTTTAAACCTATTGTACATTTTACACTGAATAATTGAGAATAATTTCCAATTGATTTTATTCTGTTAAACATCGTACAGTGTCTAATTATTATACAGTATATTATATACAAAAAAAGATAATATCTGATGACATTACAATTAACTGTATTCTGTAGGTAACTATAAAGCAACAAAAAGTAAAGTTATAATGATATTTTCCATATTTTATTAAATTATAAACATATGCAGCAGTTAAATTAACAGGTACCAAACCAAACGCACTAGGAAATATTAATAAAAATAAACATAAAATAATCTTATTTCACAAATAAATTAGCATTTATTTACTTAAAATAATATACATTTTAAAATGTAAGGTGTCAATTAATTGCATAAGCTGTTTTGTGTTTATTAATGTACTTAGGCTTATACAAAATCATCAATCATGTATACAATAATAATATGATAGAATTCATAGTTTAAAGTGGTTCAACAAAACAGTCAATTACATTGTATCACACAAATAACTATGAATGATACCAAGATGACTTTTTAAAGTGCCTTTTTGGCTAAACTTTTTACTGCATAACCAACATGCAAATTGCTTGCGACCACCACATTCATAATTCACATGATTGAAGTAACTACCTTTGGACTTGTAGATTTTGTTACATGATTTATTTGGGCACGTGTAACCGTCAGTTTTTTTTGATTTAGTCCCTGAAAAAAGATATTGAAATTAATAAAAATAAGCATTTATGTTTATTTTAATATTAGGTAGTTATAAATAAAAAGCTGATATGATAATATAAACTGATTCACAATTATGTATGCTGTATTAAATAAAATGTATATAATTTATTTACATACATCTAAATTTAAAAATAATATAATTAAAATAATAGATTTTATTATGCAAGGATATATTATAGTCAATGAGACAAATTATTTAATTATTTATTCTTATAATATTATACATTTATATTCATAACTATACATGAAAAATAATTGCACCTATATTATGGGTATATAAAATTGCAAACATTGACACAGTGTGTTAACAGCAGTGGCCAGGCGTAAAAAATAATATTTTATTTAAATATAATAAACCAAATTATTTGTTTATATTCTAAGTATATAGGCATTATCTCGTTGTCTCCTATAATTTTTTGATACCAATTAAGACTAAAATAATACTAATAATTTAAAATAGATATTAAATATTATATGATAGGACAAAAAAGATTAAAATATAATCATAATAATGGACACATAATTAAATTAAACTTTATCCGATAACTTTATGGATTATGGCTAAATGATTTTTCAAAGTGACTTTTTGTGAAAAATTTTTAGAACATATATGACATTTAAATCGTCTTTGTCCTCCACATTCAAATTTTAGATGGTTATTCAAGCTTGTTTTCAATTTATATACACGTTTGCATGATACAGTAGGACAGTTATAATATTGGATAGTCCCTGAAAAAAAAAGAATATATTAGTATTTGCAGTAGGCATGTTATTATATCACTTTATAAATAACATACTAGTTTCATATTCAAATTAGACTTTAGCAGTCATCTATGTATATAAATGGTTTAATGTACAAACTATATAATTATAAAAGCACAATGCAGCATGAAAAGTGAAAATAAGTAATAAAATATAATACACCCATCTAACTATGTTTAATATAATAGTTATATGATTTACTCATTTATTATAAACAAATAGGTAATTAATGATTAATTTCCTTATTTTGATTTTATCAGCTGAAAATCTGAAATCATTAGACAAATTATGTGAATATCCTGTGAATGTAATAATCATGAACACAATATTATTATATTATACAATCAATGGTATTATTTATAGTTTATAAAAAGTTAACAGCATAAAAATTATAATTATACAATTTAGATAAGTGTTAACTATTTTTACATTTTTATTTAATAAATAAAAGTTTCTAAATACAAAGATTGTTTGATAATATAAAATTATTTTTTATTCACAATGTATAGGTAGGTAAGTTGTGTTAAATAAAATGTACATAGGACACATAAATCTAAAGGACAAAACCAATTTTATTAGAAATAATTGATTTTATTATGCAAAGTGCAAACATAACATAAGTTTTTATCATATTGTATAATACTTATATTATGAGGTTTACTCAATTTTAGTCAAGATGCCAAATTATTAAATTATTTATTCTTATAATATTAAACATTTATATTCACAGCTATACACAGAAATAGAATTTTACCTATATTATCTGAACATACAATTATACATAATATTTACCTACTCAGTATAACTTATAACTAAGGCCAAAAATTATATGCCCTAAAAAACTATAAAATATGTATGCAGTTATACCCTAAAAATTATCAAAATATGCCCTTAAAATATGCTCTGAAAAAAAAAATTTTATTGTAAAAAATGATTAAATGATTATTTTTTTTATGTATTATACCATTCATTGCCAATGAATAATGATTTACACAAATGTGTGGTATT
Source organism: Metopolophium dirhodum (assembly GCF_019925205.1). Lineage (NCBI taxonomy): Eukaryota > Metazoa > Arthropoda > Insecta > Hemiptera > Aphididae > Metopolophium > Metopolophium dirhodum. The sequence continues at coordinate 13,975,337 of NC_083568.1, forward strand.
AAAAAAATTAAAAAATTAAAATTAAAGTAATAATTAATTAATAATAAGTTAAACAAAAACATGAGTGACTATTGATGTGACTACGACTAGTGTTAGAAGTTTTCACTTTTACCTCTTTTCATAAATGAGTTGAAATACCCATAATAAGGTATTTGAGTGAAACAAATTAATATTTTGTGATTCCCGAGTTTTCAATATCTTAAACATGCTCCAAAAATATACTAAAAGCTAAAATATGCCCTAAAAATGCAAAAATACCATAATATGCAAAAATATGCAAAATAAAATGTTGTATACAGCATCATTAGGTTATAAAACAAATTTTGGTATAAACTAGCTATTTTTTGACCAACCAAAAAAATATACAAATGCATAAAAGTATTGGCCCTACTTATAACAGTCAATATAATGCTTAAAAATGTATAATAGATATTAGATACCTATTATAGTTTATACTTAAAGATTTAAATATAATAATACAAATCTTTTTTTTTCTGGCATGATATTTACCTATTTAATTAAACGTAATTAACTTATGAATTATAGCTAAATGAGATTTTAAAGTGCATTTTCGTGAAAAAGTTTTACAACATAAATGACATTGGAATTGTCTTTTTCCTCCACATTCATATTTTAGATGTTTGTTTAAGCTGCTCTTTAATTTATATACACGGTTGCATGCTATGGCAGGACAAACATAATATTGATTCGTTCCTGAAAAAAAAAAAGAATTATATTAATACTTGTATAATATTTAAACTTTATCACTTTATAAATTGATATTTTATTTGGTTTTATATATAAATTTTATTTTATCTATGTATATAAACCGGATGTATTCAAACTTTTTCATCTTATGGCTGCTTTGGGTATTCATAATATTTTGATAGCTCCCAAATTATTAATGTTAAAAAAAAATATTGAAATTTCATGTACAATAATAATAATATGACCAAAGTACTAAAAATAAAACTTTAAATTACCATTTAATTAACTAACTACGTGTGTTTTGTTATAGTTTCCATAATTCCTATAGTAATTATAACTTAATATTACATTCATTTTAGTTTCCAGTTCTTTGACTCGGTTCCCTTTACCAAATTCAGTGACACAGTTTCAATACCTCTGATATAAACTGTTAAATTATATAAGCACAATACAGCATAGTGAAAATAAGAAATAATATATAATATATTATATAACTATAGTAATTATGTAACCCTAACCTCACCTTCAGTTTTAAGTACAAGTAAAGAATATACAAAGTGGGTAAGTGGATTTTGTCCTGCTGTACAGTAGGTTACAAGTGGGCCACTGTATAATGGATGGTATTAAATTTTAATTCAATGATTCATTTATTATATTTTATTTTTATTTATTGTATACGAATAAACGATTCAGAGCGGAGACGGTTTGTTAGCCTGGATATTTATATTGTTATTACTTGTTATTAATACGGTAGCCGGTAAGTTGAATTAATAATATAAAATTACAACAAAATAACTAAAATCGTTATTCTTGGTTATTTAATATGTAATTTTATCGTCGAACATAAAATAAGAAACCGTTTTTATATTTTTTTAGATTTCTTGGTTACAGAATAACCTACTTATGTGGAACCTTGTTTTAAATTTTCAATCCTTCGCTATAAAAGTGACATAGCTGTACATTTTATACATTTTTAACTACAAAATTAAATTTAACAAATGTTGTTGAAATCAAACATTAAATTTAAAAAAAATTTGTGCTTATGTAATTTTTATATTTATTAACTTATAATGTAATAATATATCAGGAGCCTTGAATTAAATTTTCGCGCTTTTTGACCCGGAAAATAAAATTTTATTGACATTTATAGAAAAATTAATTTTATAATGTCCGTAAACACCTCAAACTAGTCAAAATATTTTGAAAATTTTAACAAGTATAGAAGCATTTTTACTGTCTCAAAAGGTGATGACACACAAAAAAAAAACCACATAAATCATTCTAAAATCAATACACTCATCACTCCACTCAGAATCTAAAATGATAATTTATTAATTTACAAACTACTTTTACATTTTATTTAACAAATAAAATTATTAAGTGTTGAAACTAGTAGATATGTATAATTTATAATTAATAAATAAGTATTTGATTTAGATTAATATCATAGATAAATTTTAAACATAAAATATTAATAGAATATATAATGAGGGTTGATTAAATACATATACGTCATATTGGGATAATATATTAACTACTTGAACAATTTATGCTGTACATTACAACTTACAGTACACATACTGAGTACTGATAAATATATCTGAGATACACAATAAAACCAAATTAACAAAAGCACAAATTGCTTTTATAATAGTTATGGTGAATTGAAATTTGTAACCACTTTGATTAAAATCAAATACTTTTTTAATACTTAGCAAACAGATTTCTTCTTAATACCTATATTTAAAATAACAATAAGAATGTCATGTATGGTAATAATAATATAGTCTACTTGTAAAACAATATGTTTTATCAATTAGCACTAAATTATATTTATTAATTTTAATTAAGTATTGAATATTTATATAGCATAATATAAAATAAATAATAATTTCTAACCTAAAACTATAATCCATTTTTAATAGCAAATTAGACATTTTCATTTAAAATAGTCATACAGTATAATTCATAATAAATAGGTTTATAACCAGATTAATGTATAAAATACAAGTAACTTATTTTCTTTTATTTATTTAGAAAAACAATTATTTACAATATGTAATCTGTATATAGAAAACACAATATACATTCAATTTACAAGGCTTCATAGCTTGAATAAAGGCGTCCACTAACATTACTTCAACCCTTATCAACTTAAAAATAAAGCACAAATTACAGTATTAACATATTATTACATACACAAATCAGTAACTGGATTATCAGCTGATTTGTGATTAATTAAATAGTAGATACCTTCTGAAAATATTATTGTTTTAATATTATTCAATTGTTTTTGGACGTTGTACAATAAAATTATTCTTGATGATTAGGTGGGGCTTTTGTACGTTAAATTTTGTAGTTAAATCAGATAAAAATTGTATTATTCTAGAAATAGATAGGTATATCAATAAAATATATAACTATTACAGTACTACATGTACATGTAAAATACTAGTTAAATATATACCTAATAAATAGTATCATATAATTATGTATTTATTTATTTAATAAGACATTTATGAATGGTAGCAGCGTGTCCTTGCATGGCTGATTTTTGTTTGAAAGCCTTTGAACAGCATGGACAATGGAATCTCCTCAAATCTCCACATTCATATTGTATATGTCGATTTAAGGTGTTAGAAAATTTATAACTTTTACCACAATTGTTAGGGCAAAAGTGACGAGTTTTCTTTGATTGATGGTTATCATACCCTGAAATTAAAATTTGAATTAAACTTAGGTAATTTATATATAAATATTTTATAATATATAGATTTTCAATGTTTTGAACAGTTTTACTTATAAACAATGTCATAATTTTAAATGTTATTTACATTTATTGTATTTGTGTTGTTTGAAATAATTTAAACACAAGTGCACAACCTACTTGATTTATCCTAATAGTAATAATAATACTACTCACAATAAAATTGAATGAAAAAGCATAGTTTTTATCATACATTTGTTAAGTGATAATTACAAAAAATTGCTCTACAATATATTAATTGAACTTCCAGGTAAAAATCTAGATAAATATAATTTAAAAAAAAAATAATAGCAATATTAATGGATATAAATAGTATTATTCATTTCTTAATGTACAGTATGTACACTGATAATAATGATATTATAGTAACAAATACATAATATTATTTATATATTAATGTATTACCCTATTTTGAATTATATTAAATTAACATTATAATTACTAATTACGTATATTGTTTATAAAATGTATACAATATACAAATATATGAGTTGATAAGATAGTGCCATTTCCTTGGACAATAAAATATGTTCTACTAATATCAAAAGGTTTCTTGGATGAATATTATTTTTAAATGCAGTCACTGCTTATTTGACTCACATTGGGGCCCAAGCATATGAGTTTATTAACCGAGTGACTCAAGAGAAAAGGCCAAGAATAAAATATATATGACGTATATGATGATAAAAAGGTATATAAGTGAAATAGAGAAATTAGGGCTTAGGCTACTAATTTACTACTACTATGCAGTTATAAATATTCATTATTATTTACTCATATATTTATTTATTATGTGTTTAATTATATTTATATATAGATTACATAAAAATAAACATATAGTTCAAAAATATGATGATATAATATAAACAACTTAAAGAACAGCTAAGATCTATTAATGTTTGTTGAGTAAACTGATAAATTGGAGACAACGATGAATTTTATGGTGGGAGAGATCGTCGGGATCCTGACTGAGAAATTCAGCTATAAATTGGACATAATAGTATGTATTTTACTATCAGAGAAAAATCAATAAAATATTTAAAAAAATGCTTGATTATTAGTTATTCGTCCAATATGTTTTTTTAACAAACCTCATTAACCAGTATATTGAGTCCAATAGAAAAATTGTTTTCTATGTGGTACTATGGAAATGTAGGTGCATATCGTGATTATCCTATTTAAGTACAACAGATGAATGAATCATTTAATTGTGAATCCAATGAGCGCAACTACTGTATAAAACAGTGATGCCTTCCCGTGGCTGTTTTTGTGTTAACATGTTTTTTTTACATCATATGGCATAAGGGCAAGCAACAAGTAGATACAATATGGTAATGAAATATTAAATTTAAATTATTGGTGGGCTGCACGAAGGCAATTGCTAACTGGTATAAAAGAACAAAAACTAATTAATCACTATAGCTTTTATTTTAATTTAATTGTACTATTTAATACTATAAAAATTATTTATATGTTTTAAAAATTGAATGGTTTTCAAATTAAAGTGTTTCATATTCAACTATATCTAAAACAAAATACATTTTTCAAATAACAATTAAGATATAATTTGATGTATTAATGCTAAGTGTGACTTCAGATTAGTGTTCTGTGAAAATTTTTTACTGCACAGGTTACAAGAGAATGTTTTTTTACCACCGCATTCAAAAAATAAATGTCGTTTAAGGGTATATTTGTTCTTGTACGATTTACCACATTCTTTTGGGCACTTAAATCTTTGACCGGCACAAAAATCTGCAAAGAATAAATCAGTGTTTAAATCATTAACAATAACACATAATTCATATTTAAAAATAGACTAGATACAAACAAATCAAAGATAATATAATATTATAAAATTAGTACACAACATAAGTAGGGTTCAGATTTTGAGGTTTTAATAGTATAAGAAGCAAAAAAAAAAAATGTAAAATAAGGTTTGTTCTATTTTAATAGAAATGAAATAAAATAAATTTATAAATAACAATTATTTCTATAGGTTTTGTTTAATTATTTGTGTTTAAATATGAACCCTAGTAATTAAGGATAATTTTATTATATAACTAAAATCACTTATAAAAACCAATTTTAGAAAAAAAAAATATTGTTTTTAGTCATGAAATAATTTAATAATTGATAAAGAAAACATTGATAAATGCAATAATAAATATTGGTTTCATTGTTTCATCATTTAACTTTAAAGAATAAGTTAATAATAAAATCCTGTTAAAATAGTCTTAAGATACCACTATGGCAGTATGTAGCTAAGTTTGAAAATGAAATAGTTAACATGGGGGGCACTTACAAAATTATAAAATCTAACAATGTACCACGATGTATCAATCTCAAAATGGAATTCCACCTACCAATTTAACTACTGTACATTTATAAATTTAATATTACCTATTGAAAGTAAATATACTACAAAATGTATATAAAAAAGTATTTAAGGGTTTATACATTTGTATTGCTTTCAGCTCATTCTAAATACATTTTTTCAATAGTAATAAAAATACAATGAATTTTGGACATTTGGAAATTCCTCAACCGAAGATAACTTGTACATTTTAGCATCATACAACAGACAATTTTCATTTATAATTTATGTACTGTTTAATAATTAAAATATTATCTTAGTAAATAATGGTAAGAAATAACAATTGCCTAGTCATAGTACATCAATGATATATTTAAAATTATTTATAATTTAAACAATATATTATGTAAGTAATTTTTAAATTGTCATCATAAACGTTAGATATGGTTATTATGAAGTTAAAATATGCTTTTAAATCTTAAACTATAATACAAATCTAAATATGAATATCATCAATTTTCAAAGTATCAAGTTATGAATAGTTCTGGAAAATTGATTTATTCACAAAAACATATTTTTAAATTTTCAGATAATACCTGTATAAATGTATTTGAAATTTTTGAATTATTTATAAAAAAATGTTTGTATGTATCAAATACTTAAACATATTCAAGGACTTTATGAATTAAAAGAACATGTCTCTTCATGTTCGTTTTTACTGTAAAACGTTTTGGACAATATATGCATTTGAACTGAGGATCGATACCACATTCATATGTTAAATGTCTCTTTAAGCTTGATTTACGTTTTTTTTCCTGTATAATATCGACCACAATTGTTCTGACAGAATAAAGGATCTGGTAATAGATGTTCTGAAATTACAATTTATAAATTAGATACAATATACAAACCTAAGATACATTTAAAATTTTAAGCAAATAAATACAATATTGAATACATACATATAATATACAATACATTAATTTGTTACACAAATTATGATGATGATTATAAAAGTATAATTGTAAAAAAAATATTGTTGAAATACTGGAATATATTACTGAGTACTGACATAATACTACAAAATATAGCAAGCAAACACAAAGGTAAAATACTATAAGACTATAGGTTTATCAGGATTTGCTTGGTATTCCAGCAAATATCTATAAAATGTACTAGCCTTTTAACTTTTTCATTCTGCAAAAGGATAAAATAACAATTTATTTAATTTTACCAAATCAATTTATCTGTATTTTATTTTATTATTCATGTCTTAACATTTGTATTATAACATTCCAGCATTATTGGGTAAATATCAACATTTAGAAAAATAAAACTTCAAATGTAAACATTAAAAAAAATAATAAATACAGAATAATAAACATTCAATAAAAACAATCATATAAAACTACAATTTATTAAAAAAATATTAATTTAGTTAAGTTTTCCTACATAATTCTGTTTATTTAATGCAACAACACTATTAGACGAAAAAGTTCCTTACCTAAAAATTTAAACATACTTATATTTTTGTTGGAAACTTTGGTTTATACTAAAATATATATTTAATATTAATTTGTATAACTATATTTTACTATAATGAATGTTCAATACATGTCTTTTCATACTGCCCTTATCAGCAAATCGTTTTTGACACTCGGGACACTGAAATTGAGGAACAACTCCGCATTCGTAAATAAGATGTCTTCGGAGACTAGATTTTTGAAACTTGCCTTTGTATGATCTGCCACAAACATTTGGACATTCAATTGGATCTATATGTTCTGAAAAAAAAAATTCAGCATTTTTAATAATTTTAGATTCTGAGCGGAGCGATGAGTGTATTAATTTTACAATGATGTTTGTTTTTTTTTTAATTTTTAATTTTTTAATTTTTGTGTCCGTCATCACCTTTTAAGACAGTAAAAATGCTTGGATTTTCTTCAACAGTATCTTTTCTGATAGGAAAGTGAATCTAGTTGGAACTTTGGGAGGTCAAAAGTCAACATTTCTTAGTAGTTTCCAAAATCGACATGAAAAACAAAAGAAAAATTAAGGCAAAACGGGAATTTTTACGCAAAATCTGTTTTTGAGAAAATCGATTTTGGTTTTTGATGCAACTCTAAAACAAATGACCGTAGGTACATGACATTTTGAGTGAATGTTTATATTAGCATTTATTATACACCATAATATTTTCCAAATATTTTGACTTATTTTGAGCTGTTTACGGACATTTTCAGTTTCCATTTTATTTTCTATAAATATCAATAACATTTTATTTGTTGGTTAGAAAAGCTTGAAAATTTAATAGTAGGCTCCTAGGTTATTGTTTCAAGAGCAGATGAAAAAAATTAAAAATCCAGTTACAATTTTTTTTTATAAGCATCTAAAGTTCAAATATTGACATAATACGTAAAAATGACGAAAATTTGCAAATTATTTTGAGTTAGAAATTCATAAAAAATTTTGTTTTTACATCTAAGATTTGAAAATGTAATACAAAATGTCTCATAAGTTTGTCTACCTTTATAAAAAAAAAAAATGTCTACAAGAAAGTCAAATTAAAATTTGTATGAACATTTGGAATTCATATTTTTACAACATTTGATATTCACTCGATTCCTCGTGTAACGATTTTCTTATTTTGTTTTAATTAAAAAATGTATGACTGTAGATACTTGAAAATTTCACTGAATGAGTATATTAACATTTTCAACGTGCCCCAAAAATATCCGGGTCCAACTGCACCACTCTTGTGGGGGGCCCGTAAGTTCCTAGTTATTTATTCATTATTTATTACTAAGGCCCAGATTTGAATGCAAAATGCATTATTTTTAGGGAAATCCCATAGGATTGACTTGCAGGGCTTGCAGGAAATGCTTTTTAAGTGCAAACTTTGTTTAATACACTTGATAATAAATTGAAAACATAACTTTTATTTGTGGTTTTTAGCAATTTTAACAACTTAACAATTTTTGAGTCATGTTTAAAAACAATAATGCGGTTAAAATGTATTTTTTGAATATATTTGGATAATTCTTAGGGAATTTAAATTCAGGCCATAATTATTACATGTTATTATTTTTATATTTAGGTATTATAATATAAATACCTAACCTGGCTACTGTCTTTTATAATTTAAAAACTAAGTAGTTTTAGATTTTTTTTCCGATTACCGATGGGCGATAACTGATAATAGCTATGCGTATTGTTTTATAGCAGAGGTTAATCAACGGTAAATTAAAATCTCAGTAATATATATAATATTTTATATTATCAATGTATCATAATAATTCTGGATCATATTACACATGACAAATTAGATCTAATTTGTCATGATATTACATAAATTATTTATTATATTACATTGATTAAAACAATCGATGCTTATGATAAGCATTACGCACTCCCCCGCCCTAGTCACAACAAACATACCCGCGGTCGTTGCGGTCGGTTATATTAAATTTAATATTTTACAAATAGGTAATTACTTTATTAATTTATGATTTCAATCAATAGGGCCGAGATAGTACACACGTTTCCGTAATAAATAATACATAATTTACCGGTTTGGTGGTATTTCGATCACGTCATAAATAGTATATATTTTATAGCGAATTTCAAAAATATGTAACGAGTTAACTTCGAAATGATTAGTGCAATCGTTAAACTAGACTTGTTGAAAAGTGGAAAAACCACAGCTGATATATATATAATAATATATATTAAAGTATTTTTATATATCTGTGGGAAAATCAAAACAAAAAAAATAAATCGAAATTTGTGAGTGACGAGCCCAAGTACCAATTTGTCGCTTTTTTATTTACTGGTATTTTACAAACGCCAATTTAATACCTATACGCATTATGAATTATAATTATAGGTACCTACCTGTGCAAAGTACCTATCTATTACACAGCTAACGGCTGTAATGTTGTATGAATGTATCCATGTACGAGGAGCCTGCGAATAATATTTCAATATTAAGTGCTCAGTGTATCTAACAGGATGGTGACTTTTGTGCGTCTTACTACGACGCGCCGCCTCGGAAACGAGCGAAGTGTTTCGTCGGACTAGTTAAGCGAACGTGCAAGACCTAAGACCTTTGTGGCCATGACAAAATACATTTTGTCACGCTTGTGGCCTTGTCTGACCAATTGTCGTCTGTAGTTTCACTCTTTCACTGCACTTTAATTATGCACACATTATTATTGATCGTCTATTATCACACAGATACGCGCGCAGTCGGAGTGACGAATACTTGGTCGAAGAGAATAGAACGCCGCGTATCTCAGAATATATCAAGACATATTCGTTCCGTAAATAAACTTATTCCGTAATCGGCGGTCGTGCACCGGCCGACTTCGTACCACCGCAGTCCACGCCGTATTTGACCGACGGACGTGATCGCGCCGTCGACTGGAAAGGCGCCACCGAAACCATGGTATACCATATCTGTCGGACGATTTTACGGTATGGTTTTTGTCCCGCATAGCCGTAAAACATATAATAAAATAACCATATAGGTACATTCAGGACGAAATACTTTACGCGTAATAAATATAATAAAACTATAGACGCATAGCAGGTCAAGACAATCTAACCGAAAATAACAAACAAGAAAATCATATCCCATTTCATGACGTCGACGTGATAGTTTGCAGTTATTAATATTGTTATATAGGTACCTATTTGTTAGTAATCGTTATTCGTATTTTGTTGATACTCGATGTCTTGATAATAATAATATATTTTAAAACAAAAACGGCTGAACACTCATAAAAAAAATGTGTCCGATAGATGGCAACACTCAATATGTTTTGGCATTGATATTGACATAACAATTTTTTCACTGCCTTATTACAAATGCCAGCCAATCTACAAATGCAATTAAATCGTAAATATCCCTCTCATTAATATTTTATATTATAGCTAGCTAAATTACCCACCTACTTAACATTACTGAGTTACATATTTATTATTTTCCTATTTAGCACAAATTCTTGAAGTTTTTAAAATTCAGACTTTTTCATTTCAATTACCATATTTACTTGGTTAAAAATCATGAGTAAAATCATAAGTGCTTAATATAGGTTTTTTTATCTCTAAAGGTATCATAAAAAAGCTCAACATATATTTGATATTATCAGTGGTTTTATTTTTTATTATTCTCTTGTATTCTCAACTATGAACTGTTTACAAAGCTACAAGGGTAAGACCTTAGATCATATACAATGGATGGAGCTATGTGTGTATTTCTCGTATACCGAGCTGTGTCCAACATAATCCCCCACCACCCATTTAATTTCAAGGAACAACGCGTTTATTACGCATGCGTTTCGCCGACAATCACTATAAAATAACTAATAAGTGGGGGGTTATGTTAGGCACAGCAAATAATTAATGTCCATATTCCATTGTATATGATCTAAGGGTAAGACGCAATAGCGTCAATGATAAAAAATCTGATCGATATGATAAACCTAGACTGCTGCAGATGTTCATAATATGTAGCTTATATATAAATTGGTATCTATATTACATTTATAATGATGAATATTGAATGGTATAGGTACGTAATATGTACACAAAACATTTAAAATTATATTAAAATATAAATTGTAAAAAATAAGAAGCAACCACAATACAAGTTACAATTATAAATTATACATAATTAACATAAAATAAATTCGTTATTTTTCATTTACTTTATGAACATAAATATAATGTGTCTTAAGATCATATTTTTGTACAAAACGTTTCCAACAGTAAATGCATTTGAATTTTTTTGGTGTGCCACATTCGTAATTGACATGTCTGTTAAGATTTCCTTTTCTTCTAATACCTTTGTAGCAGCGACCACAATTGTTTGGACAATAAACTGGATCAGGAAAATCGGTAGCTTAAAAAATAAAAAAAATATGTTATGATGTATGTATGCTTAGGTAGTACTTTACAGTGTAATAAAAAAGTAATAATTATATAGAGCAAATCTAGAAAATTACATTATGTTGTATATTATTAAGGAAGATTTAGCATTTTATAGAATACTCAAATATTATACATACAAATATACAATATCACATATTATTATAAAATTGAGTTATTACTTATTAGTTATTAGTTTTTAGTTGATAGGTATTTGATGACATTTATGTTCACTAAAATAAAAATAAATACAATATTGTTATAAATAAAGACCATTTAATACATTATAGAACATACAAGCTGCTACAGTAAAATCAAAAAATAATAAACCACAATCATTTCTTAACCAAATAACAATATGATAAAAGAATGAAATCATAACTGCTAGTATAAGTCTTAACTTTGCTCAAAATCATATTTATTAGCTAATAAAAGTTGATTTTAAACGATAACAATACTTATAATATAATACAATAACAAAACTATTGTACATTTATATACATACCCATTTTTATTCATCACTCATAACAGTATAGGCCTACCCAATAAGGAATTAGTGTTTGATTTATATAATATAGTTTTAATAATACACTGTGTACACCTATTAATAATGAATGCTAAAATATTTTAAAGAATCATAATTTATATAATATGTATTACTTTTTTTGAATATATTTTGACAATAGTTTGGTAAACATTGGCAGTATTTAACAAGTGGAGTCCAATGGTTATATTGCTGAATGATTTAACAAATTTTAAAGTTTGGTTGAGTGATAAGTCATGAAACAAGTGCCAGGACACAGTGCTGGTTTACCGGGGCAAATGGAACAAAATACATCAGTACGTTTCTGTCCAAGACCTCGAGAAGAACACAGAACACAACGGCGTCTTTTTTTTTGTCCTTTTTGGTTTTTTTCCACTACGTGCGGATAATGTAAGTTTAAGTGACTTGATATATCAATCACATCTAAGATCACAGGACGTTTCACTAGAAGAAAAAAAAAAGTTAGAAAAAATGTTTATACCATTTATTGAAAGCAAAATTATTTACAACCATTTCCTATTTGTTTTTTACCTTAATGTAGAGGGTACAAAAAGCGTTAAGAGTACATATATACGACCCAACATTGCAAAAATGTTACTATGGGTAAAAGCTTTTTATATGTTTTTGAAGCGTGTGAAAATTAAAATACCTTTAAATGGGTTGGACACAATGTTTAATATTTTAATCAAAGTTATCATTATAATAATATGAATAAACAACTTATACTTAATAAAAATAAAATAATAAGAAATATAGGAAAAGTAAGTATTGAATATTTTAACAATATTTTTTACACAATGAATTATAAACAATAACCAATATTCACGGTGATTAAAATATGTAATTATAGTTGATAAAACTAATTTTAAATAGATAATTATTGCATCTGAAAAATTGAAAGATGAAAAAAATATCACATTCCTAGTAAAATTTAGTAAATGTAAGTAATTTAAAATAACATAACTAACATAACTTAGGAAAATAAAATATAGGTTAAGGTATACCAGATAGCGAAAAATAATTATATAAAACATTAAATATTTGTTTATTCATTACCATTATTATTAATAAATCACACATATGCAAGCGTATATATATAGGTATATTACAAGGTATGGAATGTTCAAAATAAAAGTTTTAATAAAAAACATATTATAATCTGTTTCCTGTACAAAAAAAAAATAGATTTTTATTCTATGCCATAACAGAACACTTAACAAAATAAAATATTAAATAGCCTAGACATTTATTTTTAATATGCCCTGGTCTTAAAAAAAAAAAAAAATAATTTGAATACATGCAATTGTCATTAATTCATTATATAATATGTTATTCTTTATGATATTCTTTAAAACATGTATCAACACAGAGACCAGGTTGTCCAGGACACGCTGCACAAAATACATGTGTTCGTTTTCGACCTCGTCCAGACAATGCGCATAATTGGCATCTACGAAGTTTTTTTCTTCCCTTTTCGTTTCTATCTACTACACTTGGGAAATGCTCTTGTTGTTCATCAAAATATATCATTGTTCCAGAATGGATTACTATACAAAAAATAAAACAATAATAATAAGTATAATGTGTAGGTATTTTAATTTAAATATAATTGTAACATATCAAGCAGACATTTACTATTAAATTTGTAGCGTGTTATAATGTATATGAAATAGAGGTATAAGACTGAATAATAAAAGCATCTTTAATTAAGGCCATTTCCAATTAATTCATACATAATAATTACAGATAAATTTATATATTTATATAAATATATATATATATGTTTTATTATTATTTAATTGTTATAACAAAATGTATGACTTTTTTTATAATTTTAAATAAATAAAATTAAGGACATATTTTATGAATGATCAGAAGGTGTGTATTCATAGACGATTTATGACGAAATCGTTTTTGACAAAGATAACACTGGAATTTTGGTTCCACTCCACATTCGAATAATAAATGTCTCTTGAGGTTTTGTTTTCTGTAAGCTCCTATATAGCTATGCCCACAATCTTTTGGACAATACATCCTAAAAGTTTTCACGGTTTCTTGATCACCTATAACATATATAACAAGTATTAATTCTACAAAAGAGTTGAGAAATACTCTATAATTTACAATTAAATAAAGCAATTACATTATTCAATGTAATATAATTAGTAAATATACTCGTACATCAGAATTATGTATAATCAATATGTATTAAAACTAAATATAACTTATAAGTGTACCTAAATTCAGTTATAATAATTGTAGACTGTAGTAATAGTTTAATCAAACAGTGATTTTACATTTAGTCCTAATTTGTTACATACCAATTTACTGGTACATATAAAACAAGTAAAAAGAAACTGCATTAATTGTATCTTTACACAAGGATCTTTATTTATTACCATTTCCAAGTAATATATAATTACAAATAACGACATACAATATATTAAGAAATGTGTAGTTATTTTTTTTTTAAATGATTATGAAATTATGAGGTACTGATAGTTGATGTCTCAATATAATTTATTAAATTATTATCTTATGTATACACAAACAATGGTTTTCATAATTAATTTTTGACTGAAAATTTTTTTTACAAATATGACATTGAAATTGTAGTTTCACTCCACATTCAAATAATAAATGCCTTTTAAGATTGTGTTTTCTGTTAGATCTTATATAGCTTGCCCACAAGATTTCGGACAATATATCCTATGAATTTGCATAATTTCTTGATTACCTATAAAATATATAACTGGTATTAATTCTACAAAAAAAGCTTAGAAATACTCTTAATTTACAGTCAAATTTAGCAATAACATTATTCAATGTAATATAATTGGTGGACTGTAGTATACTTTATTTCAAATAAGTCTGTCTTAACTGCATAGCCTCGGAATGGTATGACCGTTGTGATTGGTTCAGTGTAGGCAGCGCTCTGACGACAGCCAAAAAGACTGCTTGTGCAAACCGTGACGCGTTTCCGTCGTTATTTTTTCCAAACTTATTTGGAATAGAGTTAGTAGTTTAATAAAATAGTAATTTACATTTAAGTCCCAATTAGTCACATATCAAAATGATACATATAAGACAAGTAAAAATAAATTGCATTTGTAGCTTTGCACAAGGAACTTTATTTAATATAATTTCCAAGTAATATATAAATACAAATAAGTAATAACAAAATAGTATCTATTTATTAAGCAATTGTTTTTTTTTTTTTTTTTAATGATTAGAAATGAAGGTAATAATAAGCATAGTCTAAATATAATTTATGATCATAAGAAATGTATTAAATTATTATACCATGTATAAGCAGACAATGTGTTTTCATATTTGATTTACGGCTAAATTGTTTTTGACAAAGATAACATTGAAATTGTGGTTTCACCCCACATTCGAATAATAAATGCCTCTTGAGATTGTATTTTCCGTAAGTTCCTATATAGCTATGACCACATGCTTTAGGACAATACATCCTATAAGTTTGTACAATTTCTTGGTTGTCTATAACATATATAACTTGTATTAATTCTACAAATAATATAGAATTACTCAACAATTTGAATTAAATAATTTTAATGCAATAACATTCTAATGTAATACATCAGATATATTTATAATAAAAATGTAGTAAAAGTACATATTAAATAAACTTGTACCTAAAATCTATTATAATATAACTGAAGTAGTAGTTCAATCAAACAGTGGTTTACATTTATATATAAGTCCCAATTTGACACATATCAAAATGTATTGGTACATATAAAACAAGTAAAAACAAACTGCATTTGTAGCTTTACAAAAGAATCTTTATTTATTATCAATTCCAAGTAATACATATTTCATACAAAATATAACAAAATAGTATGTATTTGTTTTGCAATTGTTTTTTTTTTGAATGATTATGAAATGATTAGATTTTACTAAGCATAACCTAAATATAGTTTATGATCATAAGAAATGTATTAAATTATTATACCATGTATAAGCAGACAATGTGTTTTCATATTTGATTTACGACTGAATTGTTTTTGACAAAAATAACATTGAAACTGTGGTTCTACACCACATTCGTATGTAATATGCCTATTGAGACTTTTTTTGCTGGACGGTCCTCTTTTATAACTGCGGCCACATTTATTTGGACAATAAATCCTATTGGATTCTGAAATTTTGTGGTAATCTAAAAGTATAAATTATATTAATAAAATAAATAAAATAAAGTATTAATATACTAATTAATTCATTACAATGTGTTAAGTTTAATAGGTTTTTTATAATTTTAAATAAAAATTAAAAATAAATTAAGTGAAACTTAAAAAAAAATATGTATATATATTTGCAATTATTTTATTTTAATTTTTTTTATGAGCTATAAACAATAAATGTATTACTTGCAATATAACTAAATGTTTATAAAATATATTATTTTAATTGAGTTTTTTTTATAATAAATAAAACAATCCACTTAAAATTATACAAACAACAAATTACAATAATATATATTAACAATTTTGTTTAGACTTATGAATAATATGAGGTTAGTAATTGTATTTTAATCAATAAATTAGAATAATGAATTAACTATTTTGCTTCTAAATGTTAAGTAGTATTTTAATATTTTATTGTATTTATTACGATTGTGCAAATAATATATTGTACTATGGATAGTTTTAAATTAATGACACTAAAAATATTGCATTAACACGGTTCCCTATAAACAACTAGAAAGTTCAGATGATTGAAATTCAAAACTAAAAATTAAACAACTAAACTGTAAAAACGCTATAAATATATTATAATATGTTATTATGTAAATACTATAATATTTTGTATTGAAAAATAATACTGTAAAAATATTTTACAACTTACCAAAATTGTTCAGCCAAGGGTGTATAAAAATGCAAACATAGGCATGTCAATGGTAATTGTTAATTGAGTTAATTTAAGTCGATAGAAAACATTTAAAAAAGTTTAAAGTTAATAGTTATCCTAATTTATTTCTTAACTCAGTAAAGTTATTATTTTTTTTTTTTAATAAATAAATAGCCAGTAATATGGTTTGAAATAATAAAAAGTAAATGTTTATGCAATATTATCATCAATAATAGTATTAATTATATTCATTATTTCATTATTAATAAATTAACGTAACATGTATTTGATTAAAAGTAACTCGTTTTTTATTAAGTTTATATCAATAAAAATCACTTAAGTTAAATTGTTAAAATTAACTTGACTTTAAAACTTAACATTAACTTTTTAACTCGTTTATGCCCAGGCTTCTTAAAATGAAGCAATGCAAAAATAACCTAACACAAGATGAGCTTTTTTCAAAATCAATAACAAACTTTTAATTGATTTTTGGTTTATTAACATAATTATTATTAATTAAAACACAGCCAATGTATAAATATAAAAAAAAAAAACAATGGGTGATTGTAAATCATCCCAGATCAGATATATAGCTGACCATCGGGGAAATTTATTACCACTCCAAAAATACATTTAAAACAAACATTGATCACGTTTTCTATAAATCTAAAGTTTATCTACTGTAACAATACATGTAGTTAGTTTAATAACATATTTTATAGTATAATATATGATATACCTAAGTGTATCTAACGTTTCAAAGACTATGCTACATGTTTACAATAAAATCAAAGAAGAAGAATTTTTAACTATTCAAACTTTGTGCACAGTACCCAAGTGAGTAGATAAATAATATTTTTGTGAAAAACGTCTAAAGCAAATGTTACACATGAATTTCCGTTCTACACCACATTCATATACTAAATGACGCCGTAAAACTTTCTTTCTGTGTATACCTTTATAACTGCGACCACAGTTTTTCGGACATTTGGCTGGATCATCTTTAGCAAAGAAATCCAAGTTTGCCAACCAGTATCCTAAAATAACAATTAAATTATTTTAAAAGTTAGTCGATGAATTTTATATTATGTAAAATACATATAAATGTACAAACAAGCAAAATAAAACAATCAGAAGAAATATTAATTAAAATTATAGTATTACATCAAATAACCAATAAGTAACCTATGCGTGACTTTAGAGTAGTTGTGTTCTTTGTATGACAATGTATCTTTACTGGGAGGAATCATCATTATGTTAATTCATGTAACATTGCAACACTTATTTAATTTATAAATTATACTTATTGTTATATTATATAAGAAACAAATTTGCTATGATAATTATTTACTTTTACCAAAATTTACTCTATTTTTTTTATATTTACAAGTTAAATATTAAGTAATATTTATACATAACTTAAAACATTATTTTTACATTGGTATTTTCTTATTCGGAATTACAGACATTAGATACATGTTTTACTTAGTGACTTAACAGTTATTATATGATTCATGTACAACTGTGAAAGAGTAGTACCATGAATGCTAGTTGTGAAAAGTCTTAATGAGTTATATTATATCATGCTTACTCCATAGCTCGCACATCTCAATATTTTTAACATTATGAATGGTATTAAATTGAAAATAATTCTTATCATGGTAGTTAAGTTAAAAGCGTTGAGTGTGTTATTTGTGATCTATTGGAAACTATTCCAACTTTGATTAAAAGCAATCTTTATCAACAAGATTCATGGTGTCCACCCCCCCCCCCCCCCACAATTGACTCGTGTCTCGTACATGTTAAATGTTGTGTTTTTACATGATTAAGAAAAACAAATTTTATCATACAAAACGAAGGATTTTGTAAAAATTTTCAAAGCTCCAGTTATCAACATTTTCAATTAATATCGTGATTTCTTTGTTATCAGTTTCGCACCGAAAATGGTTGAAAAATACAGTTCATTTTTTAATTCAAATATTTTGTAGTTTTGTACATTTCCAGTATATACAGCCACTCCAGAGAGATCTTTTTAAGGTTGAAAGGTTATCTTATATCAACAATGAATGAAGTAATGTATTTTGGGAAATATTTTTATAAAAGTTTTAAGTTATAACATAACTATATTAGATTCTGAGCAGAGCAAGCTAGTGGTTTAACAATGGTGTTTATTTTATTTTATTTTTTTATCCTGTATACAAAATTTTTACCAGAAGGAGTGCTTTGATTTCAATATGTAGTATATTATTATTTTTTAATAAATTGGATCAAGATGGTACTTTATAGAGGTCATTTTTTGATTTTCTCAATAGTTATTTAATGCCACGGGAAAAACCACCGACAAATTACAGAAAACTGCTAAAAATGGGATTTTAATTTCTAATGCTTATCACTGTAGAAATAAATAAAAAATTATAATAATTTAATATCAATTCAACTTACAGATTATAATAAATAATAACAATATAAAATATCCAGACTGACAAACCATTCAGAATCGTTTTTCTTATACAATGATATTATATCATTGAATTCAAGTTTAATACAATTCATTATACATTGACCCACTTGTAACCTACTGTATAGCTGAGCAACATCCATTTACCCACTATTTTTACATTTGGTTAAAAACTCAAAAATGTTAAACCATTTTATAAATATTACATTTATTTAATAAAGAGTGATTGGGTGGTATGGGGGGCTTTTCCCCCACGGCTCTGTTTTCTGAAAATTATCTAGACCCTCCCCAATTCCTAAATACGGCAGTTATTTGTGTATATTATATTTATATAAACATGAATTATTTTTTAACTAAATTTTAAATTAAATTCTTAACAATAAATATTAAATAGTGAGAGTTAGGTTAGTGCATTAACATTGTTATTCGCTATATTTGATAACATGTAACTATATGAGAATTATTTAAAAAATTAAGCTTAACACTTGTAAATATTGATTTTATTATTATTTATTTTACAGTAGTAAACATTTAAAATTTAATTTTACTGTCTTGATTTTTATATCTTACTATGAAATCACAAAGTACACAATCATAATAATATATATAATATATATAAATATATTACAAAAATGAAGTACATAATATTTAAAATAACAAATCATAAATCAAAATATTACATGAAAAGTGGTAACAATTAAAAATGTTAACATTGCCATCTATGAAAAATTGCATCATATAGTTAACTAAAAATACAATTTTAACAACACTAATATTGTATTGTTATTTTTTTTCATGAGTAGCTAGTATCTTGAAGTGGATTCATTTTTGATGGTTTATAATATTTTTATTTGCTAGCTACATGTAATTGCTTATAACTGTTTGTATGGTTAATTGAATACATCTTCACATCCATTGTAGGTACTAAAAAAATAATATAAATATATTGACAAAAATTAGTAAATTATGAAGTATGATATACTTTATTATTTCTAAAAATATAAAAATTGTATTTCTTGTACAAATCGTACAACTTTTGTAATACAAATTATAGTATTCTTAAGATTATGCTAATAATCTAAGACTATACTTGTAGCTTACAAAATTAACATGTTTCTATAAAAAAATCACATATTATTATTCTTGTATACAATTAAACTAATTGTTTATGTTTTCTTTATTAAATAACATAATTATTCATAAATCATCATAATACTGAACATTATAATACTTTAGATTTTATTTTAAAATATTATAGGTAATATTTAAGAAAATAAATAGTATTTACAAATTTTGGTATAACTTGTTTTAGTAAACCATCAATATAGTATAACAAAAAATTATCTATTAATCATGTATTGTTAATTTTAATTTTGGTATTGGTTGGTTGAACACTATTAATAAACCATATTAGTTAAGACTTTAAAAACAAATAATATGATGTTAACAAATATACATTACTTATTATTAATGTTAATTAACTTAATTTTAATCCAATAACAATAACAAACAAATACAATATAATGAGTAACTTATTAAAACACAAATATTTATAGATTATAGATACTTTCTAATGACTAATACTGTTAGGTATAAATTGAGTATAGAATACCCAAAGCTAACATGCAATCAACACAATTCATGAAATACTTCTGTACTTCTGTGCTCCAACTTGAAAGGTTAAATTATTTAGAACACATGAAACGACTGCTATGAATGGTTTAAACTTAATGTCACAAAAATGTTTGGTGTACCGAAAATGCATGTACTTTCATATTTGATTTTCTTGTAAAACGTTTGGAACAAATGGGACACTTGAACTTAGATGGAACACCACATTCGTAGACCATATGCCTGCGTAACAATTTTTTTCGGTTAATTCCTCTGTAGAAGTGACCACAACTGTTTGGACAAATTGCTGGATCTGGCGTCGCA
The DNA here is from genome assembly GCF_019925205.1 of Metopolophium dirhodum. Lineage (NCBI taxonomy): Eukaryota > Metazoa > Arthropoda > Insecta > Hemiptera > Aphididae > Metopolophium > Metopolophium dirhodum. The sequence continues at coordinate 13,996,869 of NC_083568.1, forward strand.
CACCAGTCTAATAGCACGTTAGTTATTTTACCTGTTCAGAGCACACATTAATGTAGATAAAAATACTAATATGAATTATTCTTCTATACTTGATATATGCGCAGAAAATTTTTTTTTTTTACTAAAAGTTTTTAATTTAAATAAAATAAAACAACACAATAAATACTTAAAAAAAAAATATAATAATAATAATAATAATAATAATAATGATCACAAAGAAAGGAAGGAATAAAGCAAGTATATAGAACAATTATATATATAAAACTTTATTAATGTAAATATAAATATAGCGGACTGCTCACTTTGTGAGTTGCCTTACGACAGTTTACCTTGTTCAATACGTTCGTACATAGCATATAAATAAAAATAATACATAAATAAATATCAATAAAATATAATAGTAAATAAATAAATAACAAAATAAAATGATATTATTACAATATTAATGATTGTTAATTACGAGCATAAATTATAGTTTGTTATATGGAATATGCCCTACAACACAGTCATATTTTTTGAGATCGCTTCGCAGTAGATCGTGGTTTTTTAAGTCCAGTAAGAATTTCTATGCAGTTTCCTTGCACCAAACCGTGCTGTTTCCCACTCGCCTACCCTGTAGAGACGGCTCAGACTGGGGGTGCACGGCATGTATATATCCCTTTTCTCTTCGTGCGCGTTGACGTTTTGCTGTACGTCGTTGCTCTCCCACCAAATCGTGGGGTCTAAGATGAGGCCTTGTCCTTTTCTTCGGTCCACACTATGATATCCGCCCATCGACTTTGAGTTACTCTTTTTCCGAATGCTTCACAGTTCAATTCTTCGTATACCTCGATCTTTTTCGCCCTAAATAGGTTGGCCTGAGTTATACGGACTTAGTGATGGGCGTTATTGCGAAGGAGTTCTATCTTGGGGCAGGATCCACGGATATGTAGCAAGGTTTTAATGTTATTCTCATTGCAGGCCAGATTCCTGCAATGTGGATTGCCGACACTCTTACCTGACACTCCTGTATAGCGGTTAGACATGGAGTTCATCGATGCTTTAATAGCGTTCGTCCACTCACCGCTTGATAGCCCACCTTTGTTTGATATCCATGAGTTTGTTACGGTACAGCTGCTATACCACAATACACCTATTCCTCTCTGTCTCAACTCCTTCCATTTTTTTCTAACTCGTTCTACCTTAACTTGGTGCGAATCGCGCATGAGTTTAGGCCAGTCACGGGACCTAAACGTGCGCGAGAATATGCTTCTTCCTAGCGTAGATCGCGAACAGCTAGCAAGTGTGGGTCCTGGACTCGCGGTAGCTTTTGGGCAATGGCTATGTTCTGGATAGAAGCCTTCCATGCTACAATCAGAATACCGAGGCACCGATATTTCCTACCTGTGTAATAAACCGGAATTGGAGTGTTGGCGGGAAGGCCACATATTTCCCAAACTCCTTGTCTTACCAGCATATAAAAACGTTCCAGGAAATTCTTATATATAAGGTTCGGCAGGGGTAGTTTGCAGAGGATAAATCAGCTTTGGGTTAACATAGTGGTCCAGTATTTTAAGTTTCTAGTAATAAGAGAGAACTAGAGAAGTTACTACATTTCTAAAATCCTTTTCTAATTGAGAAAGAAATCTTATGCTGTCGAAAACTATTTCGTCGTTGAAATTAACTTCTAGGTATTTTATACAGGAGGGATTACTAAATTGTCTAAGTGTTATATTTTTAGCACTAGCTGTCCGTCTTTTACGTTGATAATCGCGGATTTGGTAGGGTTTGTCTGCATTCCGACAGTGGAAAATAGGTCTTTAGCTATGATCATTGATCACGAGAGTGGTGGCGATGATTGTGGTATCGTCGGAAAAACTTACAACTGCGTTGTTTTCAATGTTTTGGTGTATTTTGAAGCCGTGGATGCTGGATACTTCCGTCTCCGCTATCAAATTGAGAACAAAATCCCGGCATAGATTAAATACTGTGGGGGACAATGTGGAACCTTGCGTATATTTAATTTAAATTGTATAGCATTAGAAACTATGCAAATGGTTCATTACTTTAAATAATATTATATACAGTAAAATTTCTGTTAACGGTCACCTCTATGTAACGGTCCCGTCGAGTATTATCCTAGTGATATCCTACCTCTGTAGGACGGGCACCTCTAAATAGCGGTCATTCCCTTCGGTAACAGTTATATGGAAGTTCTACTGTATAATAATTATTATTATACAGTAGAAATCAACTATAATTATTTATATCTTATAATTATTATAAACAGAGATGATTTCTTGAAAACACAATACAAATATGCTAGAGAATGATTTAAAATTTAAAATATTTTAATCATGAAATATTATTAATGTGTGTAACACATATTATTGTTGTTTTTATTTTAAACATAAGTCAATTTGTAATGAATTTAACATGTTATACCATGAATTAATATCTCATGATCTTTCAAACTTGAATTCCTAGTGAAATATTTTTTACACAATAAGCATTGAAACTGTGGACGGACATTGCACTTATACTTCGAATGTCTTTTTAAAAGTTGTTTGCGATGAAAGCCTTTAAACGATTGATCACAATTATGAGGGCATACAACATAATGTGACAAAGTAATTCTTAAATAATATAAAATTCACAATTTAGTAATAGCTTAAAATATTTGTAATACTAACTGTTAAAATATTTAATTACTAGGGCCCAGAACTTGATGCATTTGCATTTTTCTTTCTAATGATTATATTCGAGACTCGTCTTTACAGAAATTTGATTCATGGAATATAGAATTTAATAGTATAATTTTTATTTTGCATTTTTTGCATTTTTCTTGTTGAAAGTTACACTTTATTGTAACAAATTCAGTTTCCAATAGCTTGTCGATTATCGACATTCATTATCTTTATTGTTTGTTGTCGCAATCTACGATTATTTAATAAACTATAGGCAGATACTATTTAGTCCCAGTCAATCAGAAAAAAATTCCTAAAAGTTGATCAACTTATTTCAAACTGCAAAAAAAAATTTTGAAGGCTCCTTCTAGAGTAAAAATGTTTAAAGAACCTATAATAATTATGATTTATGATACATGAATTGTATAAAACCGACATTTTTAAAAAATGTTAAGTCATTATAAAGTATTTTTTGGTATTTTAATGGTCATTTTTATTAAAGATTTTTAGGTCATCAAGTTCCAGGCCCTAATAATTACTAATTAATAATTACTTATTAGTTACTGTATAAAATGATTAAGTCGATTAAAAAGCCATACTTTGTTATTAAGTTTTAATTATATAAACAGGTTAAAACAGTTGAAAAATGTTTATTAAAAATTCAGGGGAGTAAATAACAAGTACTTTGGATTCTGAAACCTAAAATCTTATGTAAAAGCAAACTCAACAAGTAATTTTTTACATAAATTAAATACCACAGCGTTATTTACAAGTACTAGTATATACTAATTTCATATTGTGTAATTTATTTATAATTTATAGCATATTTTGTACACATTTTTAAAATACTTAAATAACTTTGGATTATTACTTTAAATAAGAATTGTTATTAAAAGTATTATAATCCAGTAAAATATATTAAGAATAAAATAAGTACTTGTACTAATATAAATTATCATTTGATACCAGTTAAATGTTGTAAGTATTTATTAATATTTGATGACTGATAATGCACTATAAACATCATTTAATAGGACACATTTATGTTAAGCAATCATTTTATGTATTCTAATTGAATGATATTTTAATTGAGGATTTCTAGCAAAACGCTTGAAACATATTCTACATTGAAATTTTGGTATAACACCACATTCGTACACTAAATGTTGTCTGAGATGACGCTTTCTATAAAGGCCTTTATACAATTTACCACATTTGTTTGGACATCTGGCAGGATCAAGTTGTGTTATCCAATCAAGTTGAGTTAGCCAACTGCAAGACAAATCTAAAATAACAGAATTAAAACATTTTATATTGACATATATTTAAATTTAGTATAAATTACAATGCATGTGAATACAAATGTATTCCACAAGACTACCAATTATTAGTGCTAATATAATGCACATTTAATTATGTCACTATTTTTAAATAATTTACCTTAGTGGAAAACTCTAAATTATATATTATTTTTGGTAATGTACTTATAATAAAACACATTTTAAAATATTAAACAGATATTTTATCTAAATCAAGTTTGAACTGATGAGTACTAGCAAAACGTATTGTAATTTCAGTTTAACACCAGATTCCTACACTGTTTGTTGTCTGAGATAAATTTGATTATTTATTAAATTGTAAAATGGTTAGGTTAGGTTAGGTAGTTAAGTTATAAAAATTATATTTCATGCGTATTACAAGGGTGTTCTAAAAGCCTACCAATTTTTGGTGGTAATGGATAGTCAATATATTTCAAAAATTTAAAATAATTAACCTTTGTGGAACACTCTGTATAATTGGTAAGTAATCAACAAACCAACACAAGAATAATATATGTTACTATAAATGTTTATTTTTATTTATAACATACAGATAGACATTATAGACTCCCAAATGTATTAATTATTTTTTTCTTTGTTAAAAAACAATAGATATTATTTAATATTTTTGACAACAAACCAGACATAAATTATTTTATAATAAAACAAATTTAATTGTATTAATCAATTATTTTATGTATTCTCTTCAAATGAAATTTTAAGTGATGGTTTCTCGAAAAACGCTTAAAACATATTCTGCATTGAAATTTTGGTGCAACACCGCATTCATATACCAAATGTTGTCTGAGGTTATGCTTTCTATGAGGACCTTTATAAAATTTACCACATTTGTTTGGGCATTTGGCTGGATCTATTTGTGTTATCCAATTAAGTTGAGGTAACCAACCACATGGCGCTTCTAAAAATAACAAAATCAAAACACTGTAAATTGCTAAGTATGATATACATTTGAATATTTAATTTGTAAAACGCGTATATCATATAAATTGAAATAAATTTGTATACAATTGTTTTCCATAAGACTACCAATAGTGCTAATGTAATACATATTCAATTGTTTTAACCATATTAAAATAAATATTTTCTGTGGAACACTTGGTATAATCAGTAAGTTATCAATAAAATAACACAAGAATATATTATTTTGAAATAATATATAATTATTTTTATTTTTTAAACATTGACATAATATAAAATCTCAAATGTATTCAAAATCTTTTTATAATATTATTATTAGATAGTTCAATTGATAATATTTATTATTAGTATTATTATCTGTGCCAGTGTATAAAGAGGTTATAAATAACTATTGGAAAATAGCTTAGGTGGACGATAATATAAATTTAAAATTGTTTGACAAATTAGTTGTTCTCAAAAGTTTAGTGTCTTTCGTATCAAATTCATACCTACTCAATTACTATTACTTCATATATTTCAAAGTCCAAACTTGACACAAAAATTAAAAACACTTGATAACATTTTGTAAAAACAATGAAGGAACTTACGTATCAAATTATTTTGTTAAATACATTTTTGACATAATTCTTAAAGAATAAGAGTGTTAAAAATAAAGGTTAGGTTATTCTAACTAAATATTTACCATTAAAAGTATACAAGATAAGATGAATAAAATATATATGTGTTTTGTAAAATATATTTAATATTTTTTTTATTTTTAATATAATGTTTTGAAATTTTTACAAAACTCTATAATATATAATAATAAAACTAATATTCTAAAGCTAACCGCACATTGGAATTATTTTAGATTAGCCCTGTGGTCAGATATCAAATGTACTTTATTTGTTTATAATTTTTATCATTATACAAACAACTTCAACCATATAATTTGATTTCTGTATAATTTTCAATAATATCATTTCATAATTAATTTGATTATGATAAGCACTTGAAAGCACAATATTCAAATAATATTTTTTTTATTTACTCATTTATGTATTATGAATCGTATGTAGATAATAGCAGGTATACCTAGTATTGGATACTAAAAAAGTAATTCAAGAGGATAAATTATTTTAAATTATGAAGCTATATAAATATTCAATACAAAGTTATAAGAGGCTATTCCTATAATAGGTTTATGATGCCATCACCTCTACCCTACAAAATAAATTCATCATTTTTTCTATAGGTAATACATTAAACCTATTAATATTTATTTATCATAAATAAGTACCTACTAACATAACTTTTAAATTATAATAAAATGTTCTTAATCTATATTTAGTTTCGGAAAAAAACCTTTATTTAAAAACTACAACCTTTAATCAACACATCTTTCTATTTTAACCGTGCCCAAGATTATATGGCCTACCACACTTGTAATTAACAGCAGGTACACAATAAAGATTACAATTTGTAGTTGAATTTTGAGGTACATAGTTCTTGGAAAAGGGTTAGTTTTGGTGGTAAATATTTTATTTAACAACTAAAATGCATACCAAATTTAAATGAAAACAAATTTATTCAATATTGATTTTTTTTGTAAAATGTTGTCATTATTTATCAGCATTGATGAATCACAATGAACCAGATAATAAATGTTTTTAATAGAACACATTTTACTATGTTAAGCAACAATTTTATGTATTCTAATTAAATGATATTTTAACTGAGGGTTTCTAGCGAAACGCTTGGAACATATTTTGCATTGAAATTTTGGTATAACACCACATTCATACACCAAATGTTGTCTGAGATGATGCTTTCTATAAGGTCCTCTATACAATTTACCACATTTGTTTGGACAACTGGCTGGATCTAATTGTGTTATCCAATTAAGTTGAGTTAACCAACTGCAAGACAATTCTAAAAATAAAAATTAAAACAATTAATATTGTTAAGTATGATAAATTAACATAGTTTATCAAATATTTAAATTGTAAAAGGTGTCAATAATGTATAGTATTATGCTTATTTATTATTATGTATACAGTGTTTTCCAAACGCCTTAACCAATTGTTAGTGCTAATGCAATGCACATTAAATTACTGTCTATTTTAAAATAATTAATTAACTATCCCAAGAGTATAAGATATCTAATAAAGATGGATTTAAAAAGTAGTTTATTTATGTTTACTGAAATTTGTTCACAGGAGAAGATATTTTTTCACTTTTTTGTTTCATAGCCTTGGAACACAAGTCTTAAACCTAAATATATAATTCAATGTTTTCAAATGTGTTGAGATTATTTAAAAATAATAAAACAAATTATAAAGAAAGAGCATTCTTGAAACAAAAATTAAATTTATTAACAAAACCAGTTTTTTTATAAATACTTATTATACTATTGGTATGATTGCTTTTGTTTGAATGGAGGATTTGGGGCAACCTATAATATTTGTCAAGATGCAACATGACATGTCAATGAATGCAGTTCAGTTGTACATTTTAACAATACCAATAGGTACTTTAATTATTTTAATTTTAATAATTTATCTTATTCATATAAAAAAAAAGCTTTACAATATTAATAAAAATGAGAATTATAAATTAATTTATGAACAGATATTGAATGGATTTTTAATGTATGCTTGCGAGCAAATTTTTTTAAGCAAATTATACATTGGAATTGTGGATTAACACCACATGCATAAATTAAATGTTTTTTTAGATTCCGTTTGCGATCCAAACCTTTATACTCATGGCCACAACCATTTGGGCAGATTGCTGGGTCGTTTTTACTAGCTCTATTTAATATCTCGTTCATATTATTCTCTGTAAATATAAAATTGTAATTATATTTTTAAAAAAATATAATGCTAATGCCCCTGGCTATCAAAGCATTTGAATAATAATTAAAACAAATATTTATATTTAATAATTTACTAGCAAAATAAATGTATTAACAATATAATGCAATACAATTGAATCTCAAAAACTATTAAAGTATGTTATACATACATAGTCAAACAATATGTAAGACCAAAGCTGATAGGGTTGTATGATAAGGGTTTTATTCTATCACCAAAACATAGCAAGAGGAGAAAGTGTTTTAAAAAAAGTGTATTTATGCTGACTATAATAAACATGTAATAATAACAACATTTGTTTTTTTCTTATTACATTTTTCTTTAATTTATTTAGGTATAGAAGTAGTTGAATACAAATTAAGTTATTATGTATTTTAAATAAAATGTTTTTTGAAAATAAAATATCATTGATATATCATGATATGGTTTATTAACATTTCCTTATATCTGAGCTTTTTGGAAAACATGTATTTACTAAAGTTTATGTTGATGAATAGTCAGTATATGTTACTGCAATGTATGATTATGCTTGAATGGATTTTGGCACACAATACATTTCAATGTTGGGTGCATCCCACATGAATATTTCAAATGTCTTTTTAGATTGGACTTCCGTTCTGTGCCTTTATATGAACGAGCACAGCCGTTTGGGCAGAATGCTGGGTCACTACGACTAGCCATGTTTAAAAACTCTTTCATATGATTTTCTGAAAATGTAACATTTAAATTATTTAAAATTATAACTAAGTATAGTTTACTACACAATACTGAAATATATTATTCCTTTAAAAGGGCCAAAGTTCTCAAACTATGAGTTTATTTTAACAATTTAAATATACATCACAATGTTACAAAATTATGTTTTACACAAAAAGAAACATTATCTAAGCATACATAATTTTAAGTTTATTTTTTTTAATTTAATTTTGTAGCTGTGTAGTGTATTCCTGTACACTATTATTCACATTTTAAAAAATATAATGTTTTTCAGCAATATTTAAGGGGTTTGGGATGGTGTATATTTTTATTTTTTATTTTAAACAAAATAATATATTTACAATCTGTAATATTTTATATACAATTTGATAACTTAAGATTAAAATAACAACATGAAATCACGTGAAGAAGGAGGCTCGCCATTTTGGAAACTCTTTGACTTGGTGATGGGGAGGGAGGAAGAAATGTATTATTTTAATTTATACAGGTCGGGATTCAAGAGATACAAACACCAGTGTCCTTTTAATCGACATGGGGGGTTAGATCTGGGATGGATTCACTGGCTAAATTAGATACTAGTGGATTTGTATGGTTGAATGATTTGGTGTGGAAATTTTTGTAGTGGTTTTTGATTCAATTTTTTGCCATTCCTTACCATAGAGACGTAGGCAATATTTAGAGTTTGTGTGTGCATGACTTGCGGCTATGTGTATAGTAAATGATTATTAGTGTGTGTGCGTACTAATAATTGACGACCGCACAGTTACGCGGGTTAACGTTTCAGAATGTTTGTTTTTTTGGCTAAAAGTAAATTTTGTCAATTCTATCGATAGACCTAATAATGCAATAATACTTCTGAAAACTGATATGAATTCTGAATCATCAACATGTGAGATTTCTTAAATTTTAACATATTTGTATTAAGTTAATATGAATTGGGCAACAAAATTCGGGAAAGTGGACTGATCATTCTCCCATTATAACAAATAAAGTGAAAATCTTAAATGAATCTAATATCCTATATCCTAAGTGAAAAATTAAAATCACATAGTTTTTCGATGCATTATTCCAAATTATATATAATAGACATTTAATAAAACCAAAATAATGCAACATTTTCTTCTTCTTCTAATTATGTAACGTACTAAGTATGTTTTATGAATAGTCGTCATATAATACTGCAACGAATCCTTTTTTCTGTATTTTTTATGGCTTACAATACATTGGAATTTTGGGTGCATACCACGTCAATGTTTCAAATGTCTTTTTAGATTGCATATGCGTTCTGTGCCTTTATATGAATAGCCATATATGCATTTGTTTTGGCAGAATACTGGGTCTTTTTCAATAGCCATATTTATTAACTTGTTTATAATATAATTTTCTTAAAATATAACATTTAAATTATTTTACATTATTAACTAAATATTGTTTAGTTTTTACAATACCGAAATATAACAGCCCTTTAAAAGGGATAAAGTTCTCACTGTATGAATTTATTTTAAATAATTAAAATATAAATGGCACCAAGTTACAAAATACTGTTTTATACAACAACAAAAAAAACATTATGTTTGTATTTAAAGTGACATAATTTTAAGTTTATATTTTAAATTTAATTTCTTAGCAGTGTATTTATGTACCTATCATGTGTTGTAACAATTCTACTACACTTTTTTGTTAGTTACTAAAGTTTTCCATGTAGTCTTGAAAAATATTTAGTTTTATAAATTTACGCCTAAACACTTATAACACAGGTATCGACAATTGAAATAACAATATAATATACAGAAGTAGTTATAACAGTAAAATGATGACAATATAATATACAAACACAAGAAAATTGTATTAAGGCCAATGATAAACATAATTTTTTAAAGAACACATGTCTGACTAAGGGATCATTCATTAAAAAGTTGAAACTTCAAATTAGGAGGAATAATTGAGTATAATATTCATATACAGGAATATGAATAGTATATAATTGTACATACATGTATATTTTATTAAAACACTTATGATACAAGTCACAATGAGCTGAACTCAGTGTACCTAGTGCCAAGTAAAATGAAATATTCATATATTAATTTAGTTTTAAACATGTATGCTATGTATATATAAAAACTATATAATATTAAGTACATTTAGAATTCAAAATTAGTTTGTGAACACATAATAAATGTATTTTTAAAGTATGTTTGCGAACAAATTTTTTGAAGCAAACTTTACATTGAAATTGTGGATTTTGGCCACATGCATATATCAAATGTTTTTTGAGATTTTTCTTACGTTCCGTGCCATTATATGAATGACCACATCCATTTGGGCAGAATGCTGGGTTGTATTTACAAGCCATATTTAATAACTCATTCATAACAATCTCTGAAAATGTAACATTTAAATTATTTTAGATTATTACTAAGTATAGTTTAGTTGTACAATACTGAAATATATCATTCCTTTAAAAGGTCCTAAGTTCTTAAGATTATGAATTAATTTTAACAATTATAATATACATCACCAAGTTACAAAGTTATTTTTCACAATAAAAAATTTAATATTATCTTTGTATTTAAACATAAATATTTTAAGTTTATTTTTTAAATTTAATTTCATAGCAGTGCATTTGTGTACTTACCATGTGTTGTTACAATACACAATAAAAAAATGTGTGTAAATACAATTTTAAATATACAATTTTTTATTGCTAATTAAAAATTAAACATTAAAAAAAGTTGTATTTTATTATCTTTATACTATATTCCACTCTTTATACAAGAAGTAAATACACTATATTATGTAATATGTGTGTTATTTAAAAAGCATTTTTTGTTATTTATGATCTATAAACTTTTTTTATGTATAATAAGCATCATGTTTTGTTAGTTGTTAAATGTTTACATTTAGTCTTGAAAGAAATTGAATATGAATAGTGTATTGTACATAATACATATAAATTATTAAAATACTTATAATACAAGGAAAATTGAACTGACCTACCTGAGTGTAGTGCTAAATAAAATATTATATATTTAATAAAATATTCATGTATTATTTCAGTTTGGAAAATGTTTGTTATTTACATTAAAGCTATATAATATTAAATCAAATAAGAATTAAAAATTTTTTTGTGAATAGATAGTAAATGGCTTTTTAGAGTATGCTTGCGAGCAAATTTTCTCAAGCAAACTACACATTGAAATTGTGGATTTTTGCCACATGCATATATCAAATGTTTTTTGAGATTGTGTTTGCGGTGTGTACCAATATATGAATGTCCACAACCATTTGGACAGAACACAGGATCATTTTCACTTACTTTATTTAATAATTCCATCATGGCATTCTCTGTAAATATAACATTTTAGTTGTTTTATTTAATTGGCTAACTATAAGTATACAATAATTTAGACTTTAGTTGAAGTGAGATACATAACATCTTTAAAATGGTTAAAGCTATGGATACTAAATGTTTCTTTTCTACAATATAACACAGCCATTCAGCCATTGCATGAATACATCTTAAAGAACAGTTTATTTATATTAATTAGAATTTTTAGTAGTTATAATAAAAACCAAATATCAAAGTTTTAAAGCATTCATAGTTTGCCATTTACTATGAACATATTTCAATGATCAATGTTAGTTGTTTTTATTACTGATATCAATACCAATTTTCAACATTGTAGAACTGCAGAAGGCATTGGAATTTGGAGTCAAAAACACCGATTAGACAGAATGTATTGAAAACAAGACCAATCTGTAGATATAGTAGAAACGTGTTCCAACGTGAACTTTTAAACAAAAATAAAATAAAATAAAATAAAATAAAAATAAAATGGATGCTTCCAAAAATTTTCATTGTTACCTACCGCATACCATAAAATATCATGAGTTAGACCGAAATACATTTTTGCTTTAGATATTCCACAATTATATACCTACTTGAAAAACAATTTAAATATTTTTATTAAAATGTATCGGTGAAGTATAATTTATTTTGAAACAAGGACAAAAAAGTTTTTCAAATTAACTTTTTTTTTTTTTAAATTGACTTTCAAATTGTCGGTTAATGAAGTACATATAATGCTATAAATGTCTTTTATGATTTTGACTGAGTTAAACACGAAATATTTCATCTCCAGCTTGGTAACTGCGTGGAGGATGGTTAAAAAATAATCAGAAGCCTTCCGAATTCAATAAATGGTTTACTATTTTTCAGTGTTATGGTAACAAACAACTTGGGAAAATACACTAATCGAGCATGTTTTAGTTTACGGGTTTTAACACTTATTGTTGTTGAGGCCAGGGGGTCGGCAACCCAAGGCCCTGGGGGCCGCGATGTGGCCATCATATTAATAAATAAGTATTAAATTGTATGTGGCCCAGAGTCAAATTTATAATTTGTACAAAAATCACAAATTAAGATGGATTAGAATGTTGTTTATATGGAGATACCTTATTAAATTAATAAAGCTAACGGTTTGAACTTAAATGAACTAAATTTGATGTGGTTATATATTTTTGTATAAAATAAAATAAGATATTTGTTCCTGGGATCCTTTGTTTGTACCATTATCAATAATGGTACAAACAAAGGATCCCAGTTACGAATTACATGGGCGTATGATGGATACGACGGCCAACGAAGATATAGTTAGAATATCCTAAAACCTAAAACCATAAGAAAACCAATCAAGTTTTAGTATGCTTTAAATCATGGGTCGGCAACCCGCGGCCCGCGTAGCAATTTTATGCGGCCCGCGATAATAATTTATAGTTAGTTTAAAAATATTATACAACACGTTATCTTTGCTGATAAAAATTGGGATTTCTCACGAGAAGTTAGTTATACAATTATTGAACAAAAATAGATATTATGTATAGAAACATTGTACATGTTATCTACGTTTCGTTAAACATTGATAATAATTATATTATACAAAACGAAATACGACTTAGTATTACTGAATTGATTTTCTAGTGAAGTGTAATCGTCTCAATTCTGTGTTTCAAATTTTTGTACGTGTAACTCTATGGCTCCTAAACGAAAAATTAACGATGAGCATCGTATTTTTAAAGAAGATTGGACCGAACTTTTTACAAGCATATTGATGAAAAAAAATTAGATCATTTTGTTTGTTGTAAAAAAGCCATGGAAACATTTCAACAATGTAACTGGGAAGAAGTTAAAGTAAAATTTATGAGTATCATTGAAAAATTACAAAATGAATTTTCAACCAGATTTTCTGATTTTTATTCAATTGACCTCAAAATTAAATTATTTCAGAACCCGTTTGTAGTTGATATTGATGACGTTGAAAGCTGTTTACAAATGGAAATTATTGAGTTGCAAAGTGACGAATGTCTTAAAACCGCTTTTCGTGATTGTAATAATTTAATTCAGTTTTATTCGAGTCTCTGTGAAACAAAATTTAGCAAAATAAAATATTTTGCTAAAAAAATGTTGACCATATTTGGGAGCACTTATATTTGTGAACAAACTTTTTCCCTAATGAAATATCGGAAAAGCAAATATGTTTCGCGATTAACCGATGGTCACTTAAACGCTGTATTGAGAATTTCTACATCGAAAATAAAACCTGCTATCAATACACTTGTTGATGCTATTCAAACTCAAAAATCACATTAATTTTTATTTATTTATTTTTTCCAATATTATACTATATTTTACTATGTATTTTTTTATTATTATTATTACGTGTAATTATTATTATAACTTTGTTTGTAGATACCTCGATAATTAATGTACCAATCAGTGATGTATTTAAATAAATTAAATTTTAAATTACTACAATATTTCGTTTAAATAAAATAAGGTGTATTCAAATTATGGCCTGTGAAAAAATTTATTTTTATCTTTTGGCCCTTGACACCAAAAAGGTTGCCAACCCCTGCTTTAAATTTAAGCTTAAAAGTTATAATTAATTTTTTTTTTAATATTAATTATAGTTAAATAAAAATAATAAACATAAAATCAGAAACTATATTTATTTTGTAATTAATTCATTTTTGATAATTTAAATATACATATTTGATGAATTTTCATCATATGACACTTCAATGATTCGTTGTTTCTATACTTTGTTTGGCAAACTGTACATTGAAATTGTGGATTAACGCCACACTTGTAATTCAAATGATGTTTGAGATTGTATTTGCGGTTTTTACCAATATATGATCTTCCACAATCATTTGGGCAAAATATTCGATATTTTTCAACAGTTTGATCCATGTACTTAACTGAAAATATAATATTTTAATTATTTTATATCATTGAACAAATAATTAATATAGACTGCTCCAATACTAAAATGTATTTTTAATGGGGGTTTTATGTATTTACATGGGGATCATTTGGATTGATCACTCTTTGAACTAAATTTTTATATTTCAATAAGGTAAGTACTGTTATAATATAACATTAAAATATTTCATTCTTATTCCTTGTAAGTCATAACCGTAAATAAAATTTATTTTTTCCTTTTGGAAAGACCTAACATCTTGTAACTATTATTGTATCCGTTGAAATTATAAAACCTACATTTAATGTAGGTGGTATTTAAATAAAATTTAAATAATACATTTAAATTCCAAATACAAAGTTTTTTTACAAAAATATATGTTCTAAAGTATAATTTGTTGATGAACACTGGACATGTGACACTGTAACGATTGCTTAGATCTTAAATGTTTTCCACAAAATGTACAACAGAATTATGGATTAATACCACACGTCCACACGTGTATTTTAAATGCTGTTTGAGATTGTATTTGCTATTTTTTCCTGATATATGATTAGCCACAACCATTTGCACAAAACATTTGACATTTTTCCAAAGATTGATTCAAGTACTTAACTGAAAATATAATATTTAAATTATTGTATATCATTGACATTTGACAACAAGTATATAGATAATTTGGAATGCCTTAGTGTTGTGATTGGTACTAAATTTTGTTTTTAACGAGCTTTTTGCATAATTAATGTTTGAAATAAATAAATAATTAAGTGAAGATTATTAGGATTGATCAGTCTTTGGATTAAAAATGTATATGTAGGCTTACATTTCAATTGCTACTATATTATAATACTGAAAGTAATATATTGCATCCTTAATCCTTATAGCCTTTAAATAAAATTAATTTCATTATTTACGATTAACTTAAATATGCCACTTTTGTAGCAGTCTGCATTTCCTAAACATAAAAACAAATTAGTATTTTAATAAAATATAATAATAAATTATAATTATAATTACAAAGTTTATATCACAAAAATAATATTTTTTAAAGTATATTTTCTTGATGAATAGTGGTTAAATGATACTGTAACGATTGCTTATGCCTGAATTGTCTTTGACAATACATACAATGAAATTGTGGATTCTTTCCGCATGCATAAACTAAATGCTTTTTGAGACTGTGTTTGCGGTGAATGCCCACATATGAATGACCACATCCATTTGGACAGAATACAGGATCATTTTCACTTACTTTATTTAATAATTCCATCATGGTATTCTCTGCAAACATAACATTATAGTTTTTTTTTTTAATTTGTTGGCCAAGTATAAAATATATACTATATACAATGTACACAGTAGTTGATGTTGAGATACATAATTTCTTAAGAATGGCTAAGCAGCTGATACTAAATGTTTCTTTTCTACAATACAACACAGCTAAACAGTCATTTAAAGAATATTATGTTTTAAAAAAAACTTTATTTATGTTATATAGTTAATTATTTATTATAATAAAAACCACATATGATTATATGAAATTGTTGAACCTTTGAAATAGGTTGGCCTATTACAATGAGCATTTTCGGTAATATCTTTACTATCTTTCTATAAAACCTGACTTTGAACATATTTTTTCAGTGTCAAATTCCAGAGTGGTCCGGTTTCTGATATCTTACGTTGAATCGTGATTTTAAACATAGCGGAAGAAATTGAAATACAATCAGCAGAATTTGTATTAAAATATATAGATGAAGTTATGTATAATGTATTTTGAAACAGTGGTGTACTCAGGGGGAAGCCCTATTGGCCATGTTATTGTATACATTTTGTATAATAAAAGGCAAAGTACAAACCATGATATTTCTGAAAACAGTTTTGAAGAAATATTTTGCGTATTATCAATTATTTGTAGAGGTTATTACGTTGACAGGATATAGTAATAACAACCATAGTATAAGGTAACCGATATCAAATTCTGATTTACTGTTGTTCAGCCTCCCCCCACATTATACACCACTGTTTTGAAACAAATAAAACAAATCAGTATTGTTTTAAATCAAAATGTACTTTATTTATAAAATCAAAATAGTTCTACATATTTAAATACAAATAATATTAATTTAAGATATTCCCTTTAAACCTTCGTTAAATTATAAGTTCTGGATGATTGGTCATCATATGATAATCTAATGATCTTTTATTTCTAATTGTTTTTTTGCAATATTTACACTCTAGTTTTGGGTTAACAAAACATGAATAATTTAAATGTCTTTTTAGATTTTTTTTTCGATATCTTCCATTAAACAAAGTACCACAATTGTATGGACACAATATTGGGTCATTTTCACTAGCTTTACATAATAATTCCGTTATGGTATCGTCTGCAAATATAACATTTAAATTGTATTATTTTATTGACCAAATATAATTGATATGAAAAAACCAAAGCGCATTATGATTAATGTTGATTTTGATTATTATGCATTACATATAGCAAGCTAAAAATAATTATACAACATATAATACATGAACATTAATAATTTGCCTCAAATATTAAATATTGAATTTAATAAGTTTCCAACAACCACAACATATTTTACATTCAATGTAAAGTAGGAACAAATATAGTAAGTTAAACATAAAGATAGTCACTTCAGCATAGTAGTTGTGCGGATGCAAGATAAAAATAAATCGGAAGTCTTCCGAATTCAATTAATGGATTACTATGATTTGTTTAATGTTATAGCAGACGTATTCAGACATTTGGGGCTTGGGTGATAATTCACTATCATATATTTGTTTGAAAATGATAAATCTGGTCTGTTTTTTCTTAACTGTTTACCTTTTTCTTTAATTTGAATAATATTTCAATTGGGATATATTAAAAAATTTAAGGTAATTTATATAGCTCTTCATTAACAGGAGATTATAGCCTTGCACAATAATGCCAATAATCCCTAAAAACTAATACTGGGGCGATCAGGCCTCTACCTTCCTCCCCCCATAAATATGTCTCTCGCTATAGAAACTAATGAGTTGGAAAATGAGAGCGTTATAGTTCAAGATTTTATACGTTGGCCGTGGTCTAGGAAAATTAAAATATCCCTATAATGAGCTATAACTAAAAACTTGATAATCGTTACTATTGTTAAATATGTAATACTTATCCATTTTTTAATAATATAACATAGTTTAGTAGCAAATGTCATTTGTATTATGTTCTTAATACAGGTTAACTGATAAGTCATATTGATAAATTATGATGGTACATTCACGGGAATAAACTGTAAGGACGGTCCACGGGGATATAGTTACATAGAATTTGCTGACTTTGAATAGAAATATACAACTAATATAAAAATTAAGTTTTACCTTTCTTCAAATTAAAACTAAGTTATTATTATTATTTTTAATATATAACATTTGAGTAGTTGAAAATAATAGTTATAAAATCTGTAATTATTGTTCAATTCTTTATTTTTATTTTTTACATTACACTTTATTTTATTTTTAAAATATGCATGTTTGATGAACTGTTATCATATGATACTTCAATGATTGGTTTTTTCTGAATTTTTTTTGGCAAACTGTACATTGAAATTGTGGATTAATGCCACACGCATAATTCAAATGATGTTTGAGATTGTTTTTGCGGTTTGTACCTTTATACGATCGGCCACAACCATTTGGACAAAACATCGGATCATTTTCAAAAGTCTTATTCATGCAATCAACTGAAAATAGAACATACAATTTCTTAGTATCGTCAATAAAATAAAGTTATTTTATAAATGTCAATGATCTAAATTTGGTTTATAACGTGCTTCCTTTGTGTATTTTCGAAAAGATGATTCAATTTCTATAACTATTATAATATTAAAAATTAAAACACTTAATTTTCATAAGTATTAAATAAATGCATTCTCTATTTTGAAACGTATTAAGTATTATCTAAACATATAGATAGATAACCTAGTATAAATAATAAAATAAAACCAAATACATCATTTATTTTACAAAAATGTATTCATTAATGTATTCATAAACATTGGCCAACTGATCATGCAACTAACATTTAGGCCTAAATTGTTTCTGTAAAAATGTAAAAAGAAATTGTGGTCACACGCATTGTTATTGCGATTTGTACCTTCATATAATCAGCCAATAACTATTTGGAAAAAATAATGAATATTTTTCAAAATCCTGATTCATTAATTAATTGATAATAATATAATATTTCAAAGAGTTTCATAATTTTTAAATGTAATACAGACATACCTGGTATCACCCTAAATCTTATCGAAAACAAAGAGTCTAGTATAGTAGAACTTCCATATAACGGTCAGCGAAGGGACTGTAAATAATGACCGTTATTTAGAGGTGCCCGTCCTACAGAGGTAGGATAACACTCGACAGGACCAAAAAAATTGACCGTTACATGGAGGTGACCGTCATATAGAGGTGACCGTTAACAGAAGTTTTACTGTACTACTTTGGACAGGTAATAAAATGTTACAGTGGTTCACTGGTTTTAAAGATTATTTTGAGTGTTATTAAAATTGATCTCTCTTTGAACCAAATTTATATATTTTGGTTTACAATTAAATTAATACATTCTATCCTTTAAATAAATTTCCATTCTTTCTTTTGAAAAATCTAAATATTCTAATTTTGAATCTGACAACATTACCCAAACATAACTACATAAGTATTATATACCTAGATAGTAATTTCAATACAATTTAAATTACAAATAGTAAGTTAAATTTAAAAAAAAAACATTTTTTTCAGTTAATATTCTTTATGAACATTGACTAAATGAAACTGTAATGATCGCTTATGCCAGAATTGTTTTTCGCAAAATTTACAATAAAACCGGGGTTTAGTTATACCACAATCATGCTTCATATGATATTTGAGATTGTTTTTACGGTTTCCTCCTTTGCACGAACGGCCACAACCACTTGGACAAGACAATGAATTTTCTCCAAAAGACTGATTCATGTAACTATCTAAAAATAAAATATTTAAATTATGATAAATCTTGAACAAAGTATAGCTAATATAGACTGCTAGAATGAGTTACTTATTTTGTTCTTAACGTGCTTTTAGAATGTTTTGAGGATTATTTGGATTGATATCTCTTACAATTTAACTTAAGAATCTGAGCAGAGCAATATAAATTTTTATACTTGGGTTTTTGTTTTTGTTTTTTTAAATAACTTTTATAACATTAAAATAAATTACATAAAAAACCTAGGATTTACCGGTAAATTACCGGAATTTCAGACATTTACCAATTGATTTTGGTAAAACCTAGGATACACAAAATAGTTTAGTCAAACCTCGAATGGTTTTTGTAGTTTGGACTATTACAAACGAGATTTGGTAAATCTTAAGATAAACAATCAGTGTTAGTAAAAGTCCGAAATTGTTTAGCCGTTGTCTGATATTTTTTATGCTGAATATTAATTAATATATATAGTCTGAAATTATTATTATTATTATTATTACTATAATTTATTATAAAACGAAATTGAAACTATTGCGTTCATTTTACAACGATCGATTTTAAGGATTTAGATTTCAACTTAAATATAATAGATAATAATTATGTTTTACCACTATTCGTACTTTTACTGTAACAAATATATTTCATACTAATAACCTTTAAATATGGTTGCATTCATTGTTTTTTAAATAAACCACTTTAGTAGCCGTCAGTATTTCTTGAACATAGATATGGTATATTGAGTATTTTAATACAATTGAAATAATATATTTAAATTCCAAACACAAAGTTTATTTTACATGAATGTACTATTCAAAGTATCTTTTCTTGATGAACATTGACTAAATGATTCTGTAACAATCGCTTATGCTTGAATAGTTTTCCGCAAAATGTACAATTAAATTGTGGAATAATGCCACACGCATACTTCAAATGACGTTTGAGATTATGTTTGCGGTTTCTACCTTTGTACGATCGGCCACAACCATTTGGACAAGGCAATCCAAAAGCCTGATTCATGTAATTCACTGAAAATATAGTATTTAAATTATTTTAAATCATTGACAAAATACCTATAATTAATTTAGACATCCACAACGCTGATAAATCTTTTGTTATTAACATGCTTTTAGCATATTTTTTTGAGGATAATTTGGCTGTTTATAGTCATAAGATAATTTTGATTTCTATTAGTTTTTTTTTAATTATTGTTAATAAAAAATTTTTACTAGGTAATATTTATAACTAAGGATTGAACAATTAAAATTATGGTTCTGATAAATAGTTCATAATATGTTAATTAAAAAATATATAAACACAGTTAATTGTATAGACATTGTAAGTTAAAATTAGGTTGAAATTAGATATTTAAACAAAGAAAAAAGATTTTAGTAATTTTGTTGTTATTTAAAAATTTTAATTACTTGAAACTTTTAAAATATTTTATACACAATGACTTTTTCGGAAAAATGAAATTAACCTACTGTAGTAGGTACTTATGTTTAGTAGTACAATAAATTACTTTAATCACAATACCTAATATCATAAAATATACTTAGTAATATAAAAGGCTGAAAGACTGTCTGCACAGAATCGTTTTTTGTATACAATGTGACAACATATTATCACTAAATTAAAATTTAACACATTCATTACAGTTACTTCTCTAGGCACCTAATGAACACCAGAGCATTATCCACTTTAAAATTGTTTTATATCATCGACTAAAAATAATTAATTTAGACTGCTATGCTACTAAATTTTGTTTCTAACTTGCATTTTGTGCAGTTTATTAGGATTATACACAATGAACTAAATGTTTATACTTGGGTTTTTGTTTCAATAACTATTATAACATTAATATACTCTATCCTTATATCCTTCAAATAAAATTCCATTATTTCTTTTTGAAAAACCTAAATACGCCTCTTTTGTAGTTGTCAGTATATCCTAAACATAAGTAGGCATAGTTAGTATATTAGTACAATTGAAATAATAAATTATAATTACAAAGTTTATTTTACAAAAATATATGTTCTAAAGTATAATTTTTAGATGAACACTGGACATGTGACACTGCAACGATTGCTTCGATCTTAAATGTTTTCCGCAAAATGTACAACAAAATTGTGGATTAATACCACACGTGTACTTCAAATGCTTGTTGAGATTGTATTTGCTGTTTTTCCCGATATATGATCGGCCACAACCATTTGGACAAAACATTCGATATTTTTCCAAAGATTGATTCAAGTACTTAACTGAAAATATAATATTTAAATTGATTTATATGAATGACAAATATAGTTAATTACATTGCCATAGCTGATACTAAATTTGGTTTTAACTTGCTATTTGCCTATTTAAATGAGAGTTATTTAAGGATTGATCCTCTTCGAACTACATTTTATAATTGGATATTTGTTTCAATAACTAAGGTAAGATAATATTTAAATTAATATATTTCATTATTTTATCCTATAAATAAAATTGCATTCTTTCTTTTGAAAAACTTATGCCACTTTTGTTGTCGTCGGTATTATACCTAGTTAGTATTTTAAGACAATAAAAATAATAAATTAAAACTCCAAATGCAACATTTATTTTACAAAATCTGATTTTTCAAAGTATACCATTTTGATGAGCAGTGGCTAAATAATATCATAACAGTCGCTTATGCTAAATTGTTTTCTACAAAATTTACATTAAAATTTTGGACTGTTGCCACATGCATAATTCATATGATATTTGAAATTGTTTTTGCTGTTTGTACCTTTGTTGAGGGGTACTAGGTAGGTTTGTTTTTATCGTCTTTTTTGAGTATTTTCTACGCGAGGACACTTGTGATGGCTAAACAAGCCATTGAAATAACGTTTAGGTACTATTTTAATATGAGTTATACAATATATTTAAATTCAAAACAAAAATATTTTCTCAAGAAATGTTTTTATTTAATTATTTATATTTTGCTTATGAATTTGGAAGTATGTCATGAACGTAGGCTAAATGAACCTTTAATATTTGATTTGACCTAAATCGTTTTTGGCAAAATGTGCATTCAAATTGTGCATTCACTCCACAAGATAACATCATATGACGTTTGAGATTGTGTTTGCGGTATTTTCCTTTATAAGAACGACCACAAAAATTTGGACAAAACATTGGATCACAGTCAGGGACGCTTTCCAGTAACTGCATTATGGTTTCTTGATCTGAAATATAAATCAATAATTTTAGTAGGTAATAAACTGAGATACAGATTAGTTAGTTTTTAAAGCTGTATAAAATGTACGCGTTATTATTTGCATTTTCTAATATCTTTACACTGTACTGCTTTAATTTAAAATGATTCAATATTTTTTTTTGGTGATCAAATTTACAGATAACGATAAATTTATACAAATACAATTAATTATAATTAATGATATATAATTGCATATTTCATACATTGAACCATAGATGAATACATAAACCAAAGATGATAATTTAACAGTATATGTATACATAATATATTATATTATATTTTTTAAATATATAAACAGCATTTAATTTTTAAATGTACATAATTTGATATAATGTACAAGTCTCTGCAATATTATTTATATTATACCAATTAAATATAAATACATTTCATAATTATCTTACTTCAATATCAGTGCACATACAATTTACGCTATAGATATAAACACATAAACATTTTATTTTAAAACTAGAAATATGAAAAAGTATTACATAATGTCCTAATATATATACAAAATACACTTTGAGTCCTCAACATACGTAATTTTATAATATTGTATAATAGGTACATGTTAAACTTAAATTGTATTTTAAATTTTTTATGAGGACACCCACCCACACCTGCAAGAGTACTTGTCTCGTACAAGTTTGTGTTCAGCAGTTCCAATTTTGTTTAGTAATCTTTAATAAAAAATTGAATTGATCTGTTATCAAACATTATCTTAATTATGAGGTTTTTACAATATTCTAATTTTCGAGCGAGTTATGAGCATTTTTAATTTGTAATATTTTACATACTCATAACTTGACCAAAAATTCAAATATCGTAAAAACCCATGAGTAAGCACAGATGGTGTTCTCACTTTTCAGTTTGGTAATAAGTAAATTCTCTCTATTATTAAAAGTTATTACACACAATTGGTACTGCTGAACACAAATTTACTATGATGTACCTACTTACGGTCTGTAAGACGGAGAAATAATATGCGGGTGGCAGTAAATAGAGTATATTAAATTGTGACCAATTGATTATAAAATTAAAATAAATAGATTTAGATTTGGAGAATATTCCATTAACATTATTTTTGGACCAATCACAACCAAATTATTATATGATAACTTTAGGTACTGATGAGCATTTAAACAAACATTACTTTTGTATGTTCAATTATTAATCTAAATTTTGATTTGTTTATTTAGCCTTTTACATAACTAACACAAATTACAATAATCGCTCTATAGTCACACATTTATGTATTAAACTAGACATATCTATGTATTCAATATAAACTTCCTCCAGGTTAGGTAATATGCTTTACTTTGCTATGTA
This sequence comes from Metopolophium dirhodum, assembly GCF_019925205.1. Classification (NCBI taxonomy): domain Eukaryota; kingdom Metazoa; phylum Arthropoda; class Insecta; order Hemiptera; family Aphididae; genus Metopolophium; species Metopolophium dirhodum. The sequence goes on from NC_083568.1 coordinate 14,021,215, forward strand.
TAGGAACTTTTAAATCAATACCTATATAAAATATATAATTACTAATTTTAACTTGAGTAACTTAAGTTGAGTGGAAAATACGGGTTCACTTGACAAAAGAGCATTTGTATTGAGGACAGTCAAATATTTGCCACCAAACTGCAGAAAATATGTCCATACAGATGCGGCACATTCATTGATGTAGACTGCATAGAGTAGGGCAATAGAAAATGTTGCCACACGGCACAAAAAAAACAAATTGGTGACGTCATACCTATGCCGCATCGTGTGCACCCACCTTACAGTAAAACGAGTGTACATAATATGTATGCGTATAAAAATAATTGAAAAATTGATATCAGTAAATCACATACTTCACTTCAATAAAAAAAATCTATGATGAATAATGATTCATATTTTGACAACATAACATTATTCTATTGTGGAACTATTAAATCTATATTTTAATGGACATTATGTGAATTTACTCGATGGACTGTTAAAGTTTCTTTTCTTGTATACTTTTTTAAACAAATATCACAACTGTATTTGAATAAAGATGTAACTTCACATTCGAATGACAAGTGCCTTTTTAGATTACCCTTACGATTTTTTCCACTATACGACCGGCCGCAAGCATATGGACAAAAAACAGGATCTTCCAAGGTTAATCTTTCAAACATGGTAGCTACAACAGTGTAAAATGCAAAACAAATTAATATTTAATTTATAAATGATAATAACAGAAAATAGGTAATATATTGATTACCAATAATATTAATTAATTACTTCCAGTGATAGGTACTCATGCAAATTACAAAAAAAAGCACTTAATTACAATTTATTACATCGCATGTCATTGGGGTTTACAAAACAAATACACATGTTAAATTTGAATGTGATAATTATTTCGTTTTAAAAAAACATTTTAGTGAGGAGTTAATTTAAATAAAATTTAAATTATATATAATATATAAGCTGTATGTTATATTAATACTTTAGTAGTACAATAAATTACTTTAATCACAATACCTAATATCATAAAATATACTTAGTAATATAAAAGGCTGAAAGACTGTCTGCACAGAATCGTTTTTTGTATACAATGTGACAACATATTATCACTGAATTAAAATTTAACACGTTCATTACAGTTACTTCTCTAGACACCTTATGAACATCAGAGCATTTTCCACTTTAAAATTGTTTTATATCATCGACTAAAAATAATTAATTTAGACTGCTATGCTACTAAATTTTGTTTCTAACTTGCATTTTGTGCAGTTTATTAGGATTATACACATTGAACTAAATGTTTATACTTGGGTTTTTGTTTCAATAACTATTATAACATTAATATACTTTATCCTTATATCCTTCAAATAAAATTCCATTATTTCTTTTTGAAAAACCTAAATACGCCTCTTTTGTAATAGGTTCTCATGCAAATTACAAAAAAAGCACTTAATTACAATTTATTACATTGCATGTCATTAGGGTTTATAAAACAAATACACATGTTAAATTTTAATGTGATAATTTATTCGTTTTAAAAAAAACATTTTAGTGAGGAGTTAATTTAAATTAAATTTAAATTATATATAATATATAAGCTGTATGTTATATTAATACTTTAGTTGGTTTAATCAAAATCTAATTTATTTATCCACTAATATTATGGTATATATGTACAAAAATACGTGTAAACAATTCACATATTGTACACAATGTGGCCAATATATATAATAGGCATTAATGAAAGGTCTTCAACCTAAAAAAATTAGTTGATTAATAATAATTAAACAAATATCACAGATTTATACGCGAGAAAACATATATAAGTAATTATACTGCTGAAATAAAATACATAATAAGTAGAATACTGCAGTATAGGTTTATATGTTTATTAATTCATAAATAGTGGTCAACCAATCAATTCTATATCAACTAATTTACATTATTTATTTACGTAACTAGTATCTTGTACACAACTTGCATTTTATATTATCTTCAAGAATAATGAATTTGTGAAACAGCATGTATGTACAACTGTATTGTATAAATTATGTTTTGTATAATATGATATTTCAAATTAATCAAGTAAATTCCTATTGCGTATAAAAATTAAAACTATTGTAAGATACAAATTTCATTGCTAACAAAATACAATACCTACTACCATGGATAGCATTATTTTTTATACATTATTCATTAAAACTAAAAATAATGTTGATTTGTTAATACGCAACTTACAATAATATTTTTTTTATTATAAGTCAAGAGTATTTTTTTTTAAAATATCTTTTCAGACAATAAAAATATTATATACAATATAAAATTTATATCACATGTAATATTAAAAATTATTCCAATTAAAATAAATTAAATTATTATTAACAACAATAAAAATTCACCACTTTATATCTTTATCTTTTGCAGTATAAAATATTGTGGTGCAACTAGATTTCAGATACAGTTGATAGATACCACTTCAAGAATGGATACTGAAACGTCAATGAAAACTTGCATGGATATTACTAAAAAATATTGTCAGTTAAATCAACTAACCCGTGAACTTCAACAGTTTTACAGTCACATAAGTTCTCACTTAATATTTATTATTGTTCTATGAACAATTACTAAATGTCGTTTTAAGTTTTCGTTTCTAGTAAATCTTCTTAAACATATTCTGCACGAAAACATGGGTGCTACTCCACACTCAAGTTTCAAATGTTTTCTTAGATTACATTTTCGCTGTGGACCCCTGTAGAGACGACCACAATAATTTGGACACAGAACTGGGTCGGATTCCAATACCTTTTGAACATTTGTCAACACACCTGTAAACATAATCAAAATGGATATTAACCCATGTGTAACCAATGTCAGTATTGCCTTTATTAAATATTTTGAACAAAACATTTTGGAAGCGAAATGATTATCATTTAAGCTATGTATATATGTATATAAAATAAACCTATTATCTACCACGAAAGCGGCATGTCATTTATCGCAAAACTTATAATTTCTAATATAATATATTATAATATGAAAACAATATACTGCAAAAAGAATAACGAAAAAAATCTTAAAATTACGATTGTAGTCCTTCTATACTCTGTACAGAGAGAGAGCACGCCGTTCTGCGCATCCCTCCGCGTCACCATGCTATCAAAACCGGTTCCCCAATGGCTGGGTATTGCGTGGGGGAACCAGTTTTTGTCAGTGCGCGGGATAGTCTCTCGCTAAACAGAATATAGACATCGATTTTTATGAAAACATTTGTACATATTTATTTAACATACAAGACGTACTTAATAGGTAACATAAATTAATTTGCGAGTAAAATATTATCACGTCCACCATTAATTTGAATGATACCTATAACGCAATATTTCAGTATTAGTAAAATATCAGATTAGTATTATTACTATTATTAGAACAATTTTGCTAATCATATTCATGTTTCTTGTTTGAAGAATATTCATAGTTATTATATTTGAACTAAAGAATTTAGGTTTAACAAAAACTAATATTTATGATTTATTTATACATACCTCACATGAATTCTGAATTTGCTACCTATAGGCTGGCTATATGGCTAAGTTGGATAAAAACAATTAAAAGTTCTCTTGCATACTCAACCACGATTAAATTAATAGATCAATCGTGTTTTACTTTTAGGAACTTGATATTTGAAAGTTCATTTTTTAATAAATATTACATACCCAATTTTGATAGCAAATTTAAAATAGTAAATAAGAACATTAAAAAGTGCTAAAATAGTATTGTCAAAAACTATAAATATTTTTTTATTTACCACAAAAAAATGGTTCTTATGTATAATAATATAGCAAATTTAAATTAAAAAACAATATATAGGTATATTATTTTACAGAATATCCCAGAAGTATCATGTTAACCCTTAGTATCTCCATGGCAAATCAATGTCTTAAAATGCAGTTTTTCTACAGTAATAAGAATGGCAATTCCAATTGAATGTTTAAAAATAATTTTAAACAATTAAGTTTTTTAAATTTTCAAGACTGCCATTTTTTTCTTATTTTTTTAAGAGAATCAAAAAAAAAATGAAATTCTAATTTGGTGAAAAAATCAACTAAGTTAAAACAAATTAAACTTAATATGTATTAGTTTTTCAAAGAATAATAGTTATGTTAGCATGATACAAATCACATGATTTAATTTCAATATTTTTTTTGTTCTAAAAGATATGATCAAAAAATGACTATCTTAAAAATTAAAATAACTTAATTGTATAAAAAATATTTTTTAAAAAAAATTGAATCTTATGACATTCAATTGGAATTTATTTCCATACTTATTACTGTAAAAAAACTGTGTTTAAATATATTGATTTTCCAGAGAATGGAAGTTATTGGTTTAATTTTACTCGACTGTATTTTTTTTTTATCAGTGTATTAATAAATATGTACATAATACAGTATGAATATTATTGACACTTATTGTATTAAATGATTATACTGAGATAAAATGTATGGCTTTAATTAAATTTGATCAAGTGAATAAATATCCTGAAATATCCATATTTTATTAGTCTATAAAACAAACAATACATAAAAATTGACGAGTAATAGTTTTTTTTTTTTTACTACCATTTAATTAAGACTGTTCACTTTTCATTGTGATTGTGCAGATTAGAAGGGCATACTTTGTGCACTTTTTCCATGTGAATTTTAAATTGGTACCTTCGGAAAAACCGTTTCATACATAAGGTACAAGGGAATCTTGGTTGTACTCCACACTCAAATATGTGTCGACGAAGATTTATTTTTCGATGCTGACCTTTGTAAAACCTCCCACAATTCATTGGACAATGCGCCGGATCGTATGTTGCAGCATCTTCTACATGGCGTAATAGTATATTTTGATCTGAAAACATGCATTGTAACAATTGGTACAGCAACTACAGCTTAATCTTAATTAATAGGTACCAATAAAAGGTTATATTACGTGGGTCATTTTTTTTTTTAAGCAAAGCAACTATTTATATGTTTTTTAAAATGATATGTGATAGGTGATTAAACAAGTTTTTATTAATAAGTAGGTACTTAAGGATAAAAATGGAATCTTATACTATAAATGTTATATATTTAAAAGGAATTTTTCAGAAAGTTGAATATTTTAACACAATCCCATGAATTCCAGATACACAGTTTCACATAAATTATAGGTATCAGTTTCTATAAATACTTATGCGCAATAATGTCATAAAAATATCTAACACTCAATAATATGTCTAATGATAATTGTAACTACAGTTTTCTAACAAATTTCCTGTTAACTACCTATGAATGTGTAAAATATGTATAGATTTAAATGATTTAATTAATTTACTAATTGTTGCCAGGAGTCAATGAGTGAACATCAACAATATAATATGTGTTATACGTAGTCACATGAAAAAAAACATACTATTAATTATATTGCATTATATAAAAAAGTATGTAAGACATATTCTATAAATTTAGTTTTAAATTTTATTTTATTCACATATATTCATTAATATTTCTGAATTTGATAAAAAGACATCTTATCAATAAGTATTAAAAAGTTTACATAGTTGAACATTAAGAAAATTTGAAAATAATATACACATAACATTATAATTTATAATATATATGTTTATACTTGTATTATATATTTATTTTTGGTAACTAATATAAACAAAACTCAAATGAGTAATTACCAAATCTCTTATCTGAAGAAATAATATGGTAACTATAACAAAATCAAAAATTCTAAAATTATTCAACATCAAAATAATAATTTTATACCACTATTACTTGAATTGAGCTTAAATTCTAAACTATTATCAGTACCTATAGTTGTTAACTGGAATTCAATTTGTATTCCTATCAAAATACTAGAATAATAATATACAGCTTCAATTAACAAACAGTGTTAATTTACACTTTTTGCTATTTAATTTAAATATATATTTGAAATTTAAAAAAAAAAACAAAACACTAATTTAAACAGTAAATCAATACTAATTAAAAATTAATTGGTAAGCAAATTATAATATATTATATACAAATTGTATATATGGCACTTAATTAAAAGTTAACATTCTTTATTATGTGATTAAAGTCAAAATATATAATGGTCAAAAACTATTATGACATAGTATTGTGATTAGTTCCTAAAATTATTTTATGAACAACTAGCATATGCATTTTCAAATTTGCTTTCAACGAGAAGCTTTTTGGACAGGCTAGGCATTTGAACTGTGGTGCTACTCCACACTCATATTTCAAGTGCTTCTGCAAGTTGTATTTACGCCACATACCCTTGTAACATCGTCCACAGTTTTTCGGGCAATACACAGGATTTTCATTAGCGTACACATCATTCTTTTTTAACATATAGTCTGAAAGTAAAAGTAATTACACCACAATAAAATAAAATGTTCAAATACAGTCAACGAATATAACAACCCAAAATAATATAATTCAAGCTGGTTTAGATATTGTTAATTTTTTCAATCATACATAAAAAATGGCAAAATCTCACTTTATATTATATAATTATTTGTTGTGCAGCCAAAACTGAGGCCACACCAATAATAATAATTATTTAATTTCTATTTTGGTTTAAATAATGCAACAGCCAACAAAGATTTAATTATAATAATTAAAAAAAAGATTTAATATTTAAGCCAAATATGTTTATAATATAATCATAACTATTAACGGTATGATTATTATAATATTTATTTTAATAATCAATATCAAAACAAGTCTTTCATTAGTGTTCAGTTTTAAGCATATGTTTAATATGAAAATATTATTTATAAAACAAACCTACTGGGTATCAAACATTCCAGTAATACTAATCAGTATTTCCTGTAAAAGGATGACAATAAAAAATAACTGTTATTAATAAAAAGTTTGTATCAATGTTCAATATTTATATTTTTAATTATGGAGTATACATCATATTATTATACATGTTATAAATCTTATACCAGTATAATGTTTTTAAAAATAAGATGATATAACAAATCCGTTTAGAGTTTTGAAAATTGGGCGATTAAAAGTAATATACCTGAATAATAACATGTTGAATGTCTAGAATATTATTTTTGGTCAATAAGAATATTAATATATATAGTTAACATAATAATAGTAAAAACTAAACATACAACAAATCAATATTCTTTAAATATTAAGAACTATAAATAATTTTGTGAACAGTTCCCAAATGATATTTCAAATTGCGTACATTATTGAATTTTTTCATACACATTAGGCAAGTTACAGGTTTTCCACATTCTCTCAGCAGGTGTAATTTAAGATTACCTTTTCGATTTTGTCCTCCAAATTTTCGACCACAATTTTTCGGGCAAATTGAAGGGTTGTTTTTTACAATTTGATCCAATTTGGTCAGCCAAAACATAGTATCTGTATAGATAGATAAATAAATTAGTTTGGTTTTTTCACAGTTTATTATTTATTATTTAAGTCTACACACTAAACTTAGAATACATTATCAATTACTTTCACAAGTTCATTATTTGATGATTTATTCATGTATCGTGTTTTCTCATTTTCCAATCGGTAATAATTATTAATTATTAATTATTAATTGTGCACAATAAGCATTTTTTATATATTTAAAAGTGTTTACTTATAAGGTTATATTTGTTTACATGATATTTCCACAAAAAAGTATTCACTAAGCCATAACTATGTACTTACTGTATAAATTATTAATTATATTGATACAATTAAGTTGTAACTAAACTACACCTACAGTTAGTCTTAGCAAGCACATAGCTATACAACTAATAATAACAATATCAATAATAATAACAAACAGAATAATACTAGTATTTATGTTACAGTGATTATTGGGATAAACATTTTAAAAGCATAGAAAAAACAAGTTTTGATTTTAATCTTAGATAAATAGTAACATACACTAAAAATACAAAAATTATTATATAACTAACAGATACTAACAGTAATATACATTTAAAGAACATGCTGTGTTTAAAATTTTCCTGTCATAACTATTTACCTAAATTATTATTACTATGGGAGGGAGAACTTTATACATTTATGTTCATAAAACAACCTTGTTATAGTACCATAAATTCAGTAACATTGTTCGTCGTTTACCTACTTAAAACATTAAATAAAAAAATTAAATAATTAGTCTTTTATTTCCTATTTATTAATATTACTGAAACAATATTATTTATGCTCTTTGTATAAGGGGTTTGTGATTTTAATTAAAAAGTAATAAATAACAATTAATTTAAATAAAAGAAAAGAAAATGGATATTCTATTCTTAAAAACAATGAAATATCTTACAAGCTCTATGCCGAGACTAACAATAAAAAAAAAGCTATTAGTGTAAGTAAAACTAGTGTTTATTTGATGAAATAATCAGTAGATATATTTCAAGTTATTGTTTATCATATTTTGTATAATATTTAGTCAAAAACTAAATGCGTAAGTCTTAAATGATTAGTAAGACCACGTTTATGGGCAAATTTTTTAAAACATATTGAACATTCAAAATTGTTTGCATCAAGACAGGTCAAAATATGTTCTACATACAGATTTTCAGCATTTGGACCTAAAATTATATTTTTACAATTTTTACATCGATAACAATTTTCTGTTGTAGTTTCAGATACAGAACATTTCTTTGGTTCCTGTTTTTGTGATTCTGGTTGTTGAGGAATGGTAGATATTGATAAAACCGGAACTGCATCTGACTTAGGTTTAGTTGTAATTCGTAATTCTAAAATAAAAATAAATGTTGTTAGTATGAAATAAATAAATATTATAACAATCTTATTTTGTTAGTAGTTAACTATAGCCATAAAGCACTGTTATAATTAATTATTACATAATTTATTAAATACACATAATATATACAATAAACATGTATATAAACACTAGAATGTTATGAATTTTGTACCTTTTTTATTTATAATCATCAATTTACCAATTACTTCAGGAAAGTATAATCGTATAATAGTATGCAATATTAATGAAAATTGTATTAATTTTTTGTAGTAACACTTTTTCAACCCAAACATGTATATATTGTATTTTGTACATCATAGTAAATTATTGTAATACATTTTTCAAACCACACCACAACAAACAATAAATAAACAATATAAATTAAAAATATCTGTAAAATTAAATAGTGAATAGTATAACAAAAAAACAGAAGTATTTCTAATTAACATACATTTACACATTTTTAATATTCATAAAGTTAAATATGTAATACAATAATTAGGAGTGGTTAAAATGAATATAATTGTGTACAGTGATCATATGCTTTTTAAGATTATACTTTTGGGCACAAGTCTTATTACAAAAACTACATTTGAACTGTGGTTCAACACCGCATTCATATGTTACATGTCGATTCATTGAATCTTTTCGTGTATATCGTCGACCACAGTTCTTCGGACAACGATACATAAGTGGCATGGCAGTAGACTCGTCAGTACCTGATAACGACAAAAGAGAAAATGGACACAAATTTAATTTAAATGTCATTTATCTGTATTTCAATAAAATAAAATGTCAGCAATTAAAAAATGAACAATTCAATATTGTTTAAAATATCATGATCAATCACACAACAACCAAGCAGACAACAATATTAATACATAAGTTTGTCACTACGATTAAGTATATACTCTAGATAAACACAATATATCAGGCGGTTCATTAACATACTAAAAAATGTAAACTGAAAAGAAAAAACAAGTAACAAGCAACTATAAGTGATGACTTTTAATATTGTTTGATTTCTATACATTAACATTATATCATCTATTTCTTTTAGAAAATAAAATATGATTCTTGATTACTTATAGAGCTTTGGTGCATTGTTTGAATGACAGCATACACTTTTCACAAATTTAAACAAAGAACGATTAGCATTTTATTATATACAGTACAATATTAAATAAGTATGTATAAATAATGTTTAATATTAAGAAAATATTTTTGGTGAACAAATATTACATCTTAATACTTCTTGCATCACTTCTGAGACATGTTCAATTTGTTGAATTACAGCTTCAAGTTAAATTTGAAATTGCTGATTTTGTATTGCCGAAAAATATTAACTAGGATAGTAAAGTCCCATGTATAGTAATATATTTCTGTAAACAAACATTAAAAAATAAATGAGTAAATAAAAAGGCAAAATGAATAAACTTATGAACTAATTATTTGAGTTTAAACTAAAATCTTAAATAGCAACTTTTGTAAAAAAATCTGATTATTTTGTGTTATTACACTTCCAAACAAAACTATAGAGGTAAATTAGGAAATTACTTTCAATGTTAATATAATTATGATATATAATTAATATATGTATAAATTATTACAACTTTCAAATTTAAATCATTGTTTATTTAATTCTGAAATTTATCAGGAGATTTCTTATTTTTTTTACATAAATAATTGTCTTACATAATAATTCCAACCACCTACTACTATAAAAATTGTGTACTACCTATACATACATTTCGATAAATATAAACATTATTATAACATTGAATATGTTAAAGAAATATAAAGTACAATTTGTCTAAGCTATTTTTTTTTTTATTAGTAAATAATTATTCTCTACAATATTATATATTAATTTTTCCAATTACATTATTATATAACATAGCAGACGAAAGAAAATATAATATAATATAATAAACACATTCGTGTTATCAGTCATAATCTAATTATAATTAATCAATAAGTTTTATACACCATTAAGACATTATTTTTTATACAATGTTAAGACATTTCATTGAAATATTTTGTACAGAATATATTGAGTTGTATCAGCTATCATTAACTTAAATAATAAATTTACAACAAGAATTCACAATTTCCGTAATACGTAATTTTGATGATTCCGAAAGATTTAAATTTACCGATAGGTTTGTAAATTCACATTTAAATTCAGTGTACAATGTACGCATGAATGTAGCATTGTTATTTGAAATTTCCAGAAATATATTAAAAGTTACTAATTTTTTGGTCCAAAATTGTAATGTACATTTGCACATAGTTATTATAGTTGAAATTTAACAAAATATTTCGCAATGCATATTCGTATTGTCACTAACACTCTTTATAAATAGTTTTTGATTCTAACAAATAATATTAATTATGAACAAACCGAAACAAACGGGTTAAACATTTTATTTAACAATAAATTACGGCACTAAATATTTTCATGGAGTAGTATGACACATAGTTCCGGTAAAAATAAACGCACACAATTAGTGTACCCATTATTTTTATTTTTTAAACGTACAATTATTGAAAAATTAAACATAAACATTTAACAATATATTATTTCAGTATATTTTAAATAGGTATATAAATAACCTTATATTCATATATTATACTAGTTTATATAATATAACATAAATATTTAAAGTGTATGTGGGGGGGGGGGGAATATCAGTACCCCATATGGAATCACAGACATCTATACTTCATATTATATTATAGACATCAGATTCTGTGTATGGAATTTTCGTATTATCTACTGCACTGGTGATAATAATAATTATCATTAAATTGTTATATTGTTTTCTAATGACCATGTGTTTACAGCACTGTCAAATGTGTCAATACTCAATAATTGTTATCAATAAAAATATTGTCATTATAAAATCCATATTATAATTTATTAAAATATTTTATAACTACGTAGTAGAGAGTTTGAAGTCTTTCATAAGTTACTTTTTACAACAAAAAAAAAACTCCCTACAAAAATCCTGGCTACGCCACTGCTACACAAACATTCATAAATCATAAATTAAACATAAAATTATACCTTACTAATTTTAAGTTTAAGTCTATATGTATGTATTTAAAATGGAATACGGACATCCGGCCGAATCCAAACGGCCGACGGCTATATAGGCCGACAGTCAGATAGCCGAAACTATTTTAGCCGACAAGGTCAAAAGGCCGACACTACGAAAAGCCGACACTAAAATAAATTAAGTATAAGCTATACATTTTCAATTCGATAACGTAGTGTTGTCTTTTGTTGTAATAATGTTATCGATAACTTATCGAAATTTAACGATACCTAATACCTATAGCCTGTAATCTACAGTGGGTATTGCTATTGCATGTTCATAAATACTGTTTCAGTTGATTCGTAACCACGCCGCGTCTTTGCATTCATTTTTGTGTCGTTGTTTAATTTAATTTATGTATTTGCATTAAATAATTATGGAATATAAAATTGAAATTTTTGGTACAAAATTATTAATTGACAATTTTATCATGATTAAAAACAAAAACCGTAACAATAAATATTATTGGGAATGTGAAAAGAGGAAACATACTAAACGGCATAATAGTAATAATGAATATTGTAATGCAAGAGCAGTAACAATTCTTGTTGATGGTAATCATATTGTTAAAGATAATTCTTTTTTAAATCACAACCATGGGCCTGACCCATGCCGATTGTTGGTAAAGAAAAACATAAAATATATTGTTTCAAAAGCTCTGTCTTCGAGAGATAAACCTTCGCAAATAATACAGGAAGCAACGAGTCGCATCCCCGTCAATTCTCAGCCATACATGCCATCAGTTGAAGCAACGCGAAAAATTATTTCACGGTGTAGAAAACATCAGAATCCACCAGAACCAACAAGTCTTTCACAAATAGATATTCCTCTTAACTTATGTAAGTCTTTTAATGGTCAAACATTGAGAGTCACAAAATATATATTTTTTCTACTAAAGATGAAATATCAAAACTTGTCAATGCCAATTATTGGGTTATGGATGGTACATTTAAAACTGTGCCAAGTATATTTTTACAAATGTACACCATACATGCACCTGTTGGTGGAAATAATTCTAGAATTTTGCCATTAGTATATGTTTTAATGACCAGTAAACAACAATGTTGTTACGAACGTTTATTCGAAGACCTAATATCAATTTGTGATGATTTCGGTTTCGATGTTTCACCAAAATGTATTATAACAGATTTCGAAAAAGCTGCAATTAATGCAGCTAATAAAGTATTTCCAGAATGCCAACAAAAAGGGTGTTTTTTTCATTTAGGCCAAAATATTTGGCGAAAAATCCAGTCTAGTGGATTGGCTACTAAATATGGAGAAAATGAAGAATTTAGTTTACAACTTCGATGTATGTGGTCACTTGCATTTTTACACCCATCAGATATACCTAATGCTTTTGATCAATTGAAAGATTCATTACCCTATGACATTCAAAATTACTTTGAAGAAAATTACGTGCATGGAAAAGTACGAAGGAAATTTAGAAATGGAATAGTATCTCGATATGAGCCATTGTTTCCACCATCATTTTGGTCAATACATTTCAATCATGAAAACAATATTCCAAGGACACAAAACAAAGTCGAAGCATGGCACAAAAGATGGAAAGTATTAGTAGGAGCTGATCACGTTGGGGTGTATCGTATAATTGAGGAAATGAGAAAAGAGCAACAACACGTTGTGGGTAAGATAAGTTCACGAATAAAAATATTCTACTAATATTACAATAAAATATAATTTATTTATACATACATTTTGATTCCAGGGCAAATTCAAATTATTTTATCCGGACAAGCAAGGCCAAAACAAAGTTCAAAGTACGTAAAACGTCAAAACCAAATTCAAACTATTCTAAATGATAAAGAAAACAGAACAACCCTCGAGACAATAAGAGGTATTGCATACAATTTGCACTATTAATTTTTATTTATTAACATTTAACTATATAACATAATTATCAATTATAATTTTATAAACTATTAGTATTTTTTATTTTTTATGTATAAATATCAAATTTTTTAATTTTTAAAACATATTAGGAATATAAAATGTACTTATAATTATTAACAATACACTAAATTTTATTTTTAAGAATAAGTATCACCTATATATATATATCTGTGTGTGTGCATAATTTACCTATCTCAACATAAAATTACTTAATCGGCCATTTAATATGTCGGCCTAATGCGTGTCGGCCTATAAATTTGTCGGCCATTTAGTATGTCGGCCTATTGCGTGTCAGCCAAATGTCTGTCGACCAAATGTCTGTCGGCCGATTGTACCACACCCATTTAAAATACCCTAATATTATGTAATAACACGTTACTGTCAGACCAATGAACAGAGCTGCCGCGGTCTTTATGTTAAATAATAAATAAAAAAAAACATAAAATGAGGTAGTGAGTAGTACCTAATTGTGAATTAATGAAATGTTAAATAAATAAATTAATTACTTGTCGTTGACAATAAAAGAATAAACACCTCGTTAAAATGAGACGTCTAATATAATACGATTATTTTAACCTCTTGACTATTGATATACGACAATTTAGATGTGTTTATCTAAAAAAAAGTTTATAAAATCATTTAAAATTACGACAAAAGTTTTAAAAATAATAAACAAATTGATTAATAGGTGGGTATGATATAGTTGAGTTATTATTAATTCGAATATATCCTCAACATATAATTACATTTTTAATTATATTGGGATTATTGTGGTATAAGTGCATAACGTCTGAAAAGCATGTCCAAATATTTAATTTTGTATTCAGTATATTATAGCTCCACTACGCATCGTCTTAATTTTTGAAGGTAAAAAAAATAAAATATTTAAAAAAAATGATCGAATAAGATATTAATTATTTAATTATTTTTTTTAACTTAATTTTACTAGTTATTTATGTCAATGAAAGAATATCGATAACTTTAAACGTAATCGTAGGTAAACGATTATCGTGGTGAAAATCTGTGTGTCAAATCTAATGTAAAAGACGGTACAATGAGCACAGATTTGTAGCACATTGTTCCGACACGAATCCTATATAGGCGCAAAATAATATTGTTATTGTGTATTATCGACGATTTGGTCATTGTCAGATGTGCCGTGGGACGGAGATGTTCAAGTATCGGAAGTATCCAGTTGTTTGTGTATTTGAAACAGGTGCTTCTTCAAGCTGAAGTTGTACACAAACTTGCGATGACACACGTGACACTTGAATCTGGAATCAATACCGCACTCAAACCCTAATTGACGCTTCGTGTTTTCTGACCGCTTGTAGTTGCGGCCGCCTTTTTCCGGGCAGACGATCCGCTCCTTTGAGGAGGCGGAGGAGGCAGAGGAGGCGGAGGAGGCAGAGGAGGCGGAGGAGGCAGAGGAGGCAGAGGAGGCGGAGGAGGCAGCGGCGGCGGCGGCGGCGGCTTTCTTCTTCACGTAATCATTCTTCATATACTCTTCGTAAGTGTAGTCATTCGGGCTATTTGGTATCAAGAAACCTACGCATATGGACAAGGCCGGGAACAAAAAACAAAACAAAATAAAAAATCGTAAATATTGGTATGACAGTAATATTGAAATATAACATAGTTGAAGTTCGCACACTCGCACAAATACACTACACCTATGCCATTAAGCATTACCTAGTGTTGTAAAACATGCAGGGGTGTTCTCGCGGAGGATAAATCCCTCCAATCGTTTCAGCTTTTGTCTAAACCCAAATCAATTGAGTAATCACGTAATAAAGTATTTTGCTATTATACTAAAATGTGTGGGTAAGGTATACATTCACAGATATTACTGCATACATACGCACATGGGTAACTACTAAAAATACAATTTCAAAGAAAATAACTGAAAATCAGCCAAATACACTCTACTAAAATAAATTTTGTGGGACGCTGCTGGATAGTATATCTGTCTATATAGAATGCAGTGTTGTACGAGTGTGTGGACATAAAAACTACAACATATAAGACAACAGACAACAAAAAGCCAACAGTTATATTGTATGTTCAATACTTCATACTTAATCAAGCCATAAAACTAAAAATACATAGACAGGTACGCGTGTAACGGGATCAAAGATAAAGCACAAGCGGGTATAAAGCAAACAACAGACTGTCAGGAACAACACATCAATAATAATAGCTATGGAAGTATATTATACACATAGACGTAGTTAGGGGGGGGGGCTTAGCCCCCCAACAAATTTGACCACCCTACGCCTATGATTTTATAGCTATGATAGTATATAAGCACAATACGATTTGTTTTTCGAAAATCTTCCGACAAAACACTTTCGTAGTACCCTTACACAGTTATACTATCATAATGAAAATGCTTTAAGTAACAATATAATGCCAACACGAGCACATTATTTTTCTACATAATAAAATAAACGGGTAAATGTACCTAAATAAATAACGAACAAAATAACATGGGTATTATATTTTAATATTTCACTGATCATTATATATTATATTACCTATAATACAAATTATTAATAATATTACAATTTAAAAACAATGTCAATACAGATGACAACAAATTAATATTGTTATCATCACAAAATGAGTATATAGTATATATAATAGGAAGTAGGTAATCGTAATTAGGTACGATCAAATATCGACACAGTATAAGCACGTTTAACGTTTTGCGGCTAAGTGTAGTCGACGATGACGTGGTGTGTGCACACGACATGTCTTTTCATGTCACTCGGGAACCTGAACATCTTGTCACAAAATGAACACTTTAATTTCGGAGGTAGTACGCCGCACTCATATCGAAGGTGCTAGATAACTCCTCGCTTGTACTTGTACGATCGGCCGCATCCCTTTGTGCACACGAATCGGGACACTGTAATTATTAAATGCAACAAGGATAAGCGATTAACAAGGATCATGAAATCATAAAGTTAGGTAGTAAAAATGTAAGAAATTGTAGTTTTGGTAAACTCTCTCTGGGCGACTGGGCCACAACAAGTATATACTGCAACCAAGTTATATATGGTCAACAGTTGTAGATAGGAGTGACGAAACATAAGTGAATATGTGATTCATGAGCGCACTCGTTATTATTGTAAAAGTAAGAAAACGTTAAGGTGAAATAAAATGTTAGTATTTAGTAAACTAATACACATCTATAAAGTAGTTTTTATTTCTTCTTTTGACAGCACATTAATCCAATATTAATATAATACCACAAATAATACAATTTGTAAGCTAGGTACCTCTTATTAAATGTAAAATAATAATTGTAAGTTACAATATATTAAATAATATTCCAGTGAAATTGTCTACTCAATCAGTGATCATGCGGTGAACGTTGGCAATGTGGAACCTCATGGCATTACGCTGTTTGAACGTTTTGCCACACACTGAACACTTAAACTTCGGAATCACGCCACACTCGTAACGCAGATGCTGAATAACTCCTTGCTTGTACTTGTACGACTTGCCGCATCCGTTCGGACACACGAATCGGGACACTGTAATTAAAAATGTAACAAGGACAAGCGATTAATAAGGATCATGAAATCATAAGGTTAGGTAGTAAAAATGTAAGAAATTGTAGTTTTGGTAAACTCTCTCTGGGCGACTAGGCCACAACAAGTATATACTGCAACCAAGTTATATATGGTCAACAGTTGTAGATAGGAGTGACGAAACATAAGTGAATATGTGATTCATGAGTGCACTCGTTTTGATTGTAAAAGTAAGAATACGTTGAGGTGAAATAAAATGTTAGTATTTAGTAAACCAATACACATCTATAAGGTAATTTTTATTTTTATTTCTTCTTTAGACTGCACATTAATCCAATAGAATCCAAGCGATTATTCTGGATCACGTCATACGGTTACCTACTTACGTTTTTATGGTTTGTATGTATACAGTTATTATTTCTTGTATTATTATAGCAAGTATCGTTGGTAAACACTTTCTGTATCACACTTCCACTACAAGTATACACTGTCGTCGATTTTTGTAGCTTAATGAGCTGCAGGTGGAGTGACGAATCCTATTTTATTTAAGCGTGCACTCATTTTGATTGTTGAGGTAAGAATATATTTAGGAGAAATAAAATGTTAATATTTAGTAAACTAATACACATTTATAAGGTTATTTTTATTTTAACATATTATTTTGACTGCAAATAAAAAAAAAATCCATAATTTATATGTAATGTTGCAACTTGTAAAAGTTTTTTAAGTACCTATTAAACATAAAATAGTTTATTCAATTCAATTTTAGTGAAATGGTCTACTCAATCGATGAGTATATGGTGGACTACAACAATGTGGGCCTTTAAGGCGCTACGCTGCTTGAACGTTTTGCCACACACCGGACACTTAAATTTCGGAGCCATGCCACACTCGTAACGCAGGTGCTGCATAACTCCTTGCTTGTACTTGTATGACCGGCCACATCCATTCGAGCAAACAAATCGGGATACTGCAATCATAAACGGTAAAAACGTCATGCAATTATTATGGATCACGGTTACCTATCTACGTTTTTATGGTTTATATGTATTATGTATGGTACAGTTATTATTTCTTATATTATTATAGCAAGTATATTATTGGTAAACACTTTCTGTGTCACAATACCACTACAAGTATACACTGTCATCGATTTTTGTAGCTTAATCAGTTGCAAGTAGGAGTGACGAATCTTATTTTATTCATGCGTGCACTCATCATTTTGATTGTTAAGAATATATTAAGGTGAATGTTAGTATTTAGTAAATTAATACACATCTATAAGGTAAATTGTATTTTATATTTTTCTTTTGACTGCATATTGATCTAATATTAATATAATATCACGACTTGTAAGATTGGTAAATTATAGGTATTTCTTATTAAACGTAAAATATTGATCGTTAACTCAAATATATTCCTGTGAAACAGTCTACACTCATTTGATGAATAAGCGGTGAATGCTGGAAATGTGGAACTTGAGGTTGCTACGCTGCTTGAACGTCTTGTGGCACAGCGAACACTTGAACATTGGAGGGGTGCTGCACTCGTAGCGCAGGTGTTGGGTAACTCCTTTTTTGTACTTGTACGACCGGCCGCAACCGTTTGAGCACATGAACCGTGACACTGTAACCATAAACGGTAACGCGGACAGGTGATTATATCAAGGAGTCATATACAGTTACCTACGAATACTATTTAGGAGGACGGTGTATAGACACTATATTGTTGGTACGGCTATTATTTATTAATTATCATATTGGTAAATGGTAATATTATAATAATCATAGTAAAATTGTCGTCGATAAACTCTATTTGGGCCTTACAATAGTGTAAAGTGTGGTCAAGTCATGTTTGCAATAACGGCTGCATGCAGGTATATGAATGACGACAATGTTATTACTAATTTGATTAAAGAGTGCAGCACATAACAATTTTAATTTGCTATAGGGTATACCTATATGTAAGGTGAAACAAAATGTTAGCATTCAGTTAAAATACAAATCTATAAAAACATTTTTTATTTTTTTTGCTCTTAGTTTGACTGCACATTAAAAAAAAAATCATAAATAATAGGTATATTACATGATGCTGTGACTATTTTAACTAGGTAGATATCTAATTATACTAATTGATCATATTATAATGTAGATGGTTTAATGTAATTATGACACATTATGTCGAAACAGTCTAGATAGTAGGTATACAATCGAAATTAATGTTGTGAATTTTCTCAATATGTTTCTTAATACCCCAGTGCTGCTTGAACATTTTTTTGCACACCGGACACTCGAACTGCGGCAGCATGCCGCACTCGAATTGCCGATGCCGGTCTAATCCTTGCTTGTACTTGTATGACCGACCGCATCCGTTCGAGCACATGAACCGGGACACTGAAATAATAAACAGTAACACGGACAGAAGATTATTATAGATCGCGACATCATACGAAATACTTAGGTACGTATACCGTGGTTTATATAGTTACTTGGTAAAGTTATCAACTCATTGTCTCACTATATTATAAATAGGGCTCGGA
Source organism: Metopolophium dirhodum (assembly GCF_019925205.1). Lineage (NCBI taxonomy): Eukaryota > Metazoa > Arthropoda > Insecta > Hemiptera > Aphididae > Metopolophium > Metopolophium dirhodum. The sequence continues at coordinate 14,041,089 of NC_083568.1, forward strand.
TTACAATGCACTTGCATTTTTTTTTTTGGAATGTCTTACACGGTGCTTTCCAAGCTACAAATGTGTTTTTTGCATTTTATAGTTTTTGGTGAATTGTTATGAAATTTGTATGGCATTAAAATCCGAGCCCTTATTATAAAATGTATAATTGTACAATTTAAATAGTATTCTCATTGGTAAACATTCTCGAGTCCTTCAAGTATACAGTGTGATCTAGGAGTAACTATGCGGCAACAGCAGCAGGAATATAGTTAAGTTTATAAGGGGTGACGAAAAACGTTAGGATTTAGCAATTTACACACATCTAGTAGGTAGGTAGGTTATTTTTATTTTATATTCTTCTTCAGATTTCACATTAATACAATTAATAATTCATAATCCATAGCGACAATAATTGATACAATGCTGTGATTTGTAATCTAGACAGGTAGGAGGTAGTTTACCTATTAATAAAACATTCATAAAACAATAATATTATAATATAACGATTATGACACATATATGTGGAGGCTGACGAAACGTATGACAAGTCAATCTCGGCTTCTCAAACAGTCTGCTTAATTGAGGATAATAATGTTGTGAATGTTCACACTGGTTCTTGACACACCGCACACTCGAATTACGGCTATATCCCGCACTCGAATTGCCGATGCCGATGCAATACTTTCTTGTACTAGTATAGTAAGTTGTACGACCGGCTGCATCCATTCGAGCACATGAAACGGTCTGCAATCATAATATGGCCATTATATTAAATATTTATTAATTTGATTGAACGGCGTCCGAAGAATATTAGTGATGTAATACTGTAGATCACCCCACGAGGTTAAAAAGACACTGGTGCCGAGATCTCTTGAGTCCCGACCTGTATTAAATAACTTAAAACTTCTCGCCCATAATGCCGGGCGGTAAAGTGTTAATCCCTAAAAAGTCCGGGTAGTAAAATGGAAACCCTCAAAAGTGCTTGGCACACATATCACGCGTATCACCTGCACAACCAGACACCGAATTTTATACCATGGTCCTTAGAAAACAAACTTTTGGTTACATATCTTATATTCATATTATAACCTCGATGTATGACGCTTAAAATAAATTAAACCAAATTGTTTCTTTAATGAAATATTGTTTTCGTAGAATAGTTTGGTTGTTGCATAGATCCCTTTGTGGTGTTCGTCGATCACGGCTAAGGTAATGCAGGGATCTATACAACAACTAGACTATAATTTATACGACAACAATATTTCGAAAGACGAGAAACGATTTGGTTTTATTTATTTTAAGCGTCACGCATGGAGGTTATAATATGATTATGAGATGTAACCAAAAGTTTATAATTTGTAAGGAACCAACGTGGTATAGATTTCAGTGACGGTTTGTGCAGGGTATACGCACGTCGCGCGTGAAATGTGTTAGCAGCGCTTTTGGGGATTTCCACTTTACCGCCCGCTGGACGGAAAAATGACGCTTTCCAACGATTCAACCGCTATCGAAAACCAAACTTTCAGTGCAGGCGTGACAAAAACAATATTTCATGAAAGAAACGATTTTATTTTATTTATTTTAAACGTCATGCATGGAGATTATAATATGAATATAAATGTAACCAAAAGTTTATGTTTTGTAAGGACTGTGGTATAGATGTCAGTGTCTGGTTGTGACTCCGATACGCGCGATATGCGCGCACAGCACTTTTGGGGATTTCCACCATACCACCCGGCACTTTCCGTGATTTGCACTTTACTGCCCGGCACTATGGGTATTCCCACTTTACCGCCCGCTGGACGGAAAAAGATCGCTTTCCAACGCTTCAACCGTCATCAAAAACTAAACTTTCGGTGCAGGCGTGACTAAATATAATATTAAACTAACTTGAAGTGAACTCGGTAATACTTAATATTTTACTCGCGATTACTTACAATCGATTTTCAATAATGAACGCGCCAACATTGAATACCTTAACAGAATAGACGGGAGGCAATTATAAATAACGATATGACACTAAACATTTCAGTTTTTGTAATATAATAGGGCAGAAATATTGAGGTTATCCCATCCACCGTAGAGTATATTCTAAACGCCTGAGTCTGGGTGAAAAAGGGTAGGGTTTTCATATATTATATTTAATATTTATATACAATATACACATCTGTACCACAGAAGTAAATTAACGTAAGTCTATTTTTTGAAATATTGATTTAGTTCCATAATCAGAATATCCTTTTTTTGATTTTTTTAAAGGTATTAAAACGTAGTCTAACATACAATAAATTCATAGATAGTAAGCAGTGTACTAACTTAAGTCCTAAACTATGATAGGATTATTGGAACATGTGTCCAGCGTGATACATAAGAAAAGTAATACAAAATAATATTTTTGAAGAATACAATCGTAAGTCTATTGAGACAAAATTAAATATTTTGTTTTGTCTCCTGTAAAATTTGATTTTTGTGACTTGCCTTACTTGACTTCTGCGGTACAGACATAACATTTAAAACAATCACCTACACATACATGCAAGTCCGAAAAAAGAATTATCGATCCTATTGGAATGCTTCTGTGGGTACTGGAATAGTGAAGCGGTTATCGATAATCCTTCGTGGTCGGAGTGATAACTGCTAAATATATGACGAATACAAAAATTTAAATTTATGATTTCCATCTAGGTATCTAAATACAATATATAATATATATGTACAGTATTTAGTATAAAAATAATATTATGTATTTAACCAGTATATTGTGTAATAATTGATTATAACACCTTAAATGTTTATAAGTGTACAAATAACGATAAATAAAAACACACAATATATAACATAAAACAGGTGGGTATAAATAAATGATAACCACTGATCTCACACAGAAAACTGCAAGTTCATTAAAAAAGCGAAGTTTTCGTGGTATATTGCAGATTGAAATCAGAATCGATGGCTTTCCTGTGATGCACCAATACGATGTGTCTCTTCATGTTGCCTTTCAACGTGCATCTCTTCGGACAGTACGGACATTTGTAAAGTGGTGGTTTACCGCATTCGTAATTCAAGTGGCCGCTGAGACTGCTTTTGAATTTGTACCTCTTACCACAGTTGTTCGGACACGGATAATAAAACAACAGCTGGTTCGCAGATTCAACTGAGAAAATAACAACGATACAATTAATAAAACTTGATTATACCTCGATTCAATACGATTTTCAGTGTACAAGTATATAACAATATTATAATATTATGTGCATACAACAAAACTCATAACTTTATTAGTACGCCTACCTATATTGATACACTTCCATGACTGGTGTAAAAGCTAATAGACCACCTTAAGCATATTATATAAATTGTATATACTATAGAGTACTACGTTGTTTCTTAAATATAGATTTGGTACTTACCGTTTGTCGTAATGCGGGTAAAAGCAATTAACAAACGCGAGCGAATTCATAAAATTAAAAATTCTATACTAAACGCGTGCATTGATTTTGTAGTTTGTTCAATAAAAACCCGTATTTCGAGACAGAATAAAACATTTATTTTATGATACATCCACAATCGATTCATCGATTCGTCAGACAATTTCTGTCGGTTTTATTTTATATATCACATGCTAACAATAAAGGTTTATGGAAATCTAGAACATGCTCATCTAAACAATTGATTTCTTTCAGCTTCGTTGGGCAAAAGGGACATAATCCGTTTAAAACAGCGCTATTGCGATATACAGCTGATTTGCAAAATGACTTAACGCATTCTCGATCATCTGAAATAAGAAAAAGTAAAATACAGTAAAAACAATTTTTAAGATAAGCTTAAAAAAGCTATATCATATGCTATACTTATAAACACAATTGCATTTGATATTCTCTATTTTATTTTTCATCAAAATTGTGATTGAAAGCAGCACCAAAATATGTGCTTTTACTATACCTGTGTATTATGATGACAATGGTAGTAATTAACATAAGCAATAACAATACAAAAATATAAAAAGCAATGCAATAAAATCACTTTTCAGTCATTATTATCGTTCTGATTGATTGATCTATTTATTTGCATTATATTCAAATAAGTTATCGTGTACAATGTACAAATATACAACATGATAAATAAAATAATTAACGCATGGAATTTTTTTTTTTTATAGTATAAGCATAAGCAAATACATGTAACGATATTATTAAATATTTGACCTTTCTTCCGAAGTTGGATAACAATTGAAAAAGGGTAAAAAAGATGAGTGAAGTACATATCTGAGGTGTGAAGTTGAAATTGGATTTCTGATGGACCAGCTTATGACAAATCTTGCACTCGTACCGTGGTTGTTTGGCGCATTCGTGTTTTAGATGAAAGCCGAGTGAACATTTGTTTTTATAACTTCGATAACAGTTATTGTTGTGCAAATTTAGACAGCCGTATCGTATGAATATGCGGCTAAACAATATATTATTCTATACGACAACAACAATTAAAAGTTAAAAATAAGGGGGGTGGGGCAAAATTAAATCAACTATTGGACACGTACATTGTACAAGTGAGTATATGTTAGAACGCAAAATATTAAAGCAAATCATTTTAATGCGTTTTACAAAAGTAATAATAAATTAATAAAATGGCAAAAGCAAATAAATTAATTTGAAAAAAACCTAAACAAATCAACGACAAGCATAGATATAGTATATACTATATATAGTAATATATCAATCTAAGTTAAACTATAAAATATTTAATACAGAAAGATATGTTGTAATTTAAAAACAAAATTATTTATTATAGTTGGATTGGTAGATGAAATTAAAAATATTTACTACAACCACAAAACTCAAATTAATCAACTAATCAATGATGTATGAGTAAATAAGTTGGTTCATTAATAATATATATCAATATATGTAGATGTATATAACCAATTTTAATGTATTAAGTATTAACTTATAGCACTGTAAACTGTACATCTGGTCTGTAAGGCAAAAAATGTATAAAACAAAATAGGAACTGTATCGTAAAATATAATATTATTTAGTTACATCTAAATTACCTTATAAGATTATTATAGTTATTACGTCTTATTATCATTGATTTAGAAGAGACAATAGTGATAACTGGTAACAAAGTTAGGTAATTCTTGAATATATATAAAAAAAAATATACCCAAGTTTTAATACTTTAATCAATGCATATGGGCATGTGTATATTAATAGTCAACGCATAAATTACACTAGCATCAAATGATTTGAATGTTTTGATGAATATTTTGTAATTATTTAATTAGTTATTAACAATAGTTAAAGCCTAAAGATACCTAAAATAATAATTATTATTGTTGTTGTTGTTGAATACTTACAAATATTTATAAACTTATAAAAAAATCTATTTACAAATTGGTATGCAAACAGTTTACTAAATTTAACATCAGTAATAAGTCATTAATACAATATAGGTAGGTATTAGGTATTTAAGTTGTTTAAATTTGCTTAGTGTAGTTATTATTTAGGAGCTTTGTTCATACTATTATGGTGTCTTCACGGTTTCATTTAGTAACTAGTCAGAAAGAAATTAATATATTATATCAGTAATATTAAACAATACTTGTGGTCATAATAGGTGTAAAAATTGTTAAAAATATCAATTAATACGTATTAACATAATTTATTATGCTTGCGAGGTTAAGTTAGGAAATACTTTGGGGGCTTGGGTCCCAAATTTACACCTATGCTGTAGGTATGTAAAACAAGTGAAATAAAGTGGTACCTATATAAAACAATTTAAAATAAATTAAAATGTTCACTTATTTTTTCATAATATGTTATGCTTATACTTTGGTTATTGCCTTCAACATTTTTTTTTTATATTGATCTCTGGTAAATAATCAAACATGACTTCAAAAGAACTAAGTCAGGGGCTGATGTATTTATGTACTGTAAACATGTGTTTCTTCAGGTTTGAATTTCTCGAAAACATCCTTAGACAAAAGTCACATTTGTATAAGGGTTGTTTTCCACATTCATACTTCAAGTGGTAGGTCAAATGGAATTTGTTCTTGTAACTGCGACTGCAATGTCCATTGACACAACGCCAAATTCTAGTACCTGAAATGCGTCACATTAGCCTGATCGTTTATTAATACTATTCAGAGAGAAGCATTTATACAAAAAGCTGTGTATTAAGAGAACGCCACACCCGTATGTTTTGTCTCCGTCTTACAAACGCGGAACATACCAAATTTACGCTCAGAAATTCAAGTTTTATGCCGTTAGCTTAAAAGTTAGAGTGAATCGACCTATTATGAAACTTGACGGTAAGAACATTATCTGTGTTTTGTTAAAAGTTTTTTTTACGATAATTCAGTTTTTAAGTGAGTTATGAGCATTTTTAATTTAAATTTATTATATTACTCACTTGAAAACTGAATTATCGTATAAAAACTTCCAACAAAACACAGATAATGTTCTTACCATCAAGTTTCATAATAGGTCGATTCACTCTAATTTTTAAGCTAACGGCATAAAACTAGAAGCTCTGAGCGTAAATTTGGTATGTTACGCGTTTGTAAAACGGAGATAAAACATGCGGGTGTGGCGCCCTCTTAATGATATGTTTTAAATCTGAGATATTCTACAAAAGTAAAACATTACTCATAAAGTAATAAACACCAACCGATATTCGTTTTAAATTCGTTCTAAATACGCATAATCCAATTAAAGTTAAGCCAACACACTGGGTATATTTTTTAGAGTAATTACAAAATTGACGAACATAAAATAAATACATTTTAAAATAAATTAAAACTGAAATTTTTTTTTTTGGTATTGTTATGTAATTCCAAAATATACGTAGGTACACGATATTAAAACGATATATTAACCTATATTTCTAGGTTTATCCGATACTTAAATAAAATTAATTAATTAAATAAAACAAACATGTATTTTTTTGATATTGATATTAAATACAACCAACTTAAAATGTTGTTTGAAATGTTGTTAGATGCTAACATTTTAAACGACTGACCTATTAAAAGCATTCTAATGATTATATAGTTTACCGTTTAATATAAATAGAGAAATCATAAAGAATTTAATACCCGATAAAAAAATGTAATTGTTCTTAAAACTAATGAAATCGGTACACAGTTATAATATTTAACGTCATAGGTACTATTTTTAATCATAAGACATGCAAAATTTACCTATATTCAATATTTAAAGTAAGCACACACGTGTTGTGTTATTGCATCTACGAGTGTGATCTTTTTTTATATTTAAGTGTTAGAAGTACCCTGGTACATACACAAAATAAATACAATATTGCTTATCTTGTAATTATAAAACATACATTGAACACAGGTCATTCGATTAATTTAAATTCAACCTGTTATGTTTCTGAAAATTTGTTGATTAAAAAAAAATATATGAGTATGTAGTATAATATTTATATTTAAATATTACCTGAGCTTCCATAACTCACATATACAAATTAAATACATATTTTATTTATTAGTTCGTTATTATTAAACGTACAATCATATACATAATATTATAAAAGTAAACAAAAAATATACATACTTTTCAAACTTGTTTTATTTTTATTGTGCGACAGAAAATATAACATTTACATAATATATTTTATAGTTAATTTATCTTATATACCTAGGTACGTTTTTATTTAAAATCGTAAAATACTGTTGTGGAAAACTATATGAAAAATATAATTTGTAACCTATGTTAAATATGAAAAGTATCATCATTTTTATGAAAAATTATAAAATTGTTAACATAATGGTTTTTAAATGCGATTCTGGTATTTCATTTCTTCTCGTACATTTTAGTCATTATTATATCATTTGTTCAGAAGAATAGATTATCTACATACAATGTTATTAGCCAATAGGCACTATGAATAATTTGATCTTAAAATCAACAACTATATTATCATATCACCGAGCTTGTTATGTACTGATGACATATGAATTTTCAACACGTTTCTATACGCAAAACATTTCATACACACTGCGCACGAGAATTTAGGCCTTACACCGCATTCATAGCGCAAATGTTGTCTGACACCATGTAACGCTTTGTAACTTCTGCCGCACTGGTTGGGACATTGATACCGTTCATCGACTATCAAAAAGTCTTGTTTATTTAACTTCCAGCACACTAGAATAAAATGTACATTGATTATTTGGAGTTGTTTAAAATAGAATATTGTTTATTTCGAAACAGAACTATGAATATAATATGTATATAATATGGAGTTACATGCCAATTGTCATACGTCATATGATTAATAATAATAATAATAATGAAATAATAACAATAATAATAATAATCAAACACAGCCCTGTTAATATTGTATAGTTGGGCTAATCAGGTTGTCATGGATATTAATATTTATAATAACAAATAATTAACTAACACAAGGTTATTTTTTCAAAAAAGGTCGTTTGTTTGATTATTATAACAAGTGTCTACATAATTACAAGTACAATTTACAATCTAATTAATAATACGATAATAGTATGTACTTAAAAATATACGTTAAAATTACACAAAACATTTAAATTTGTATCGAAAATTATAAAATGTAAATATATGAGTAAATAAAATAAAATAAATACGATTATGTTTAGAACACAATATTTTAGTATAGTTTTACGAGTGTACAGAATGGGCCATTCTCTGGTGTTTCTTTACGGAATCCGATCTAGAATATTTTTTACCACAGTATTCACATTCGAAGTCTACGCCGCAAAATTTGAAATGTTTAGCGAAACTCGGTCGTTTGTCATAAGTACGTCCGCATTTGGGACAAGTGAATGTTTCTGAAACCCCTAAGGACGAAAAAAGTCGTGAAAATACATCTTTAATTTGTGGGGAAAAACCTTTGTGCAAATTTAGATTTTATTGTGTTATATCAAAAATATCATATAATATGTAACATCTTAAAAAAAAAATTAATTTTTTATGATAGTCATGGTGTACCAAGAAACGTGCATTAAATAAGAATAAGAACAAAATAATTTATTGGATAGGAAGACCGGTGAAAAATTCTAATGAATCATAATTTAGGCTTAACCCACAATAGTTGTTATTAGTTGTTATTAATATTTAAGAGGTTGTCGGCGCAATATATCTCTCTAACCCACGCGCAACATAAATTTACGTTCAACAGAACTAATTTATGTTTTTACTTTTGGTATTAGAGTGAATTCATCTATTATCAAACTTTTAGTTAAGAACATAGCCTGTGTTTGCGTTACGTTTGCTATTTTATGATATTTTAACTTTTATGTGAGTTATGAACGTGTAAAATATTACAATTTCGTGAAAAGCCAACGTAGTGACACAGGAAATGTTTTCAACTTGTAACAAAAAGTAACAACACAGGGTTAGTTCTGCTAAACGTAGATTTTCTATGTGGCGCGTGGGTCAGGGAGAAAAAACAAAGGTGCGTTGGTATACTCTTAATATCTTTAACATTGTAGGCACTATAGTGGCATATTTACGAAGGGTAGCTGGCCATCTGGGTGATTTATTACCTACAGCACCTTTTATTTTTATTTTTGTTCAATATCAGTGTGTTTATATTGGGTAATAAGTTCATTAGTCCATATAGTTCAATAGTCTATATAAGTGCACCTTACATAATTATAAATGTAATATAACGATTACAAGGATTACGGAACCCGGTGGAGATTGCTGATATAAGACACATCTGATGAGCCAATTTTTTTTCTAATACAACCCTCCCCCCAAGGAAATCGTAAATACGCCACTGGTAGGTACAATGGTTGTACCTATTAATCACAATTGAAATGTCAATATAATAGTTAGATTCTAAACAAAAGACACGCGCAAGCAATAATTTGATTTTGTTATTATTATATCTTGTGATATTATTTTTATTAGGAAGCTATGCATGCATTTGTTTTCTCCGCCTCACAAACGTCCGACAAAGCAAATTTTTGTTCACTAGTTTCGATTGTGTGTAGTTAGTTTTGATATCAGTGTGAATTGACCTATTATTAAACTTTTAGGTAACAACATTATCTGTGCTTAACTTTCAGCGATTTATTCAATATTTTAATTTTAAAGAATGATATGCCATAGCAGATATGTGCAATATCACAAATTAAAGATGCTGATATCTCCCTTGAAAAATTGCATATAGAATAAAAAGCCGACACTTAAGCACAGATAATGTTCTTACCTAAAAGTTAAATAATAGGTAAATTCACACTAATATTAAAACTAACTATACACACAATCAAAACTCGTGAAGGAAAACTTGCCATGTCAAATGTTTGTAACTTTGTAAGACGGAATCAACAAATGCATGCATAGTTATCCTCTTAAGAAAATTTTTTAAAATCTAACAGTAAATCATTTTGTTTTAAGTTATTGAAGAAATTTTTAGGTAATTATTTTATAGGCGTTGCGGAGTATAGCGAAAGCATTTCCGCGGCGTCGTTGGTTCATGAATGAAAAAAAATGTATTTTATTAAACAAATATTATATTTAGGTAATTAAAATGATAAGTAAATGGTATTTAGTTTTGTGTGACAGTGTAATAACTATTCCCGGTCATCCCTAAATAATTTGTAGCCAAAAGGCAAAATTAAATATACGCAATTAAATGTTTGTTTGTTTAATCAAGCGTTAAGCAACAAGCATTACATAATTATTACGTTTTCTAATATTTATTAGATAGCCGGTAACGATTAACACATCATTTCTTTTAGTGTAACACACGAACACTAAAAGTTATTATATTAATTTTAACAAATACAAATTAAATAAATAATTTAAATTGTTTGTACTACACGTAAGGGACAAGGGTACAATAATATTAGTTATAATATGAACCTGGGACAGTTTGGTCACAACACAGCTGGCCATGACAAACGCAGTCATTGGTTCAAACCATTGGTTCGAAAATTCCGTATAATCAATTAGAAAATATGAATGGTAAATTAACGTAAAATTAAAGGATAAAATCGTACAACGCTATTGCTAATTACGGAAATATTCGTTAATTTTAGTAAAATAAAAATGAAATTTCTATTTCCGCAACACAAAACGCATGAGTACGATTTAAAATATTGCAAAAACAAATATTAATCAAATGTTCTGTTAGGTTTCAGTTCATTTGTTTTTATTGTGTTTTCGAAAAGTTAAAATAATATTAAAATGACGGTTGAGCAAAAAGATGTGCAATATTGCTGGCTGAAATAAATACAATAGTAGGTGTTGTGTAAGATATTAGTTTATTAACAATACAACCGTATTAATTTGGTAAATTTTTAAATTTCAAAGTAACAAAATAAAAAAGTATTAAAAAATCATAATATGCAAATTACTCCACATAAACGATAATATTAGAATAACACAATATATTATATGTATAATTAATATTCTGTAAATTTAATAAATTATCTTCTATAACTGTAATCCTATTGATGCCACATTTGTATGTTTCAAGCATCAAATATTCATGCAAATACTGCATGAATAATCCCCAGATGAGAATTGAGACTACATTTGTACCTAAAACGTTTATTACAAATACGACATTGAAACATTTTTTCAACGCCACATTCAAACTTTTTATGATTCTGTAAGCTCTGCCGATGTTTATATTTTTTTTTACACGTACGACATTCCCAAACATTAACTTCATTTGGATACCAAAAACCTAAAACAATAAAATAATATACAGTTAGATTTGGTCTAAGTGTGTTTATCGTTCAGCATCATTTATGAGTTATACATTATAAAATCATGCGGTATCATACACAATAGTAGCCCTTTACCGTATATTACGATATATTATAAATTATAATAGGTATTAAACCGGCTTTTCTACAAATTTCCTCACGGCCACGTATTTTTTTTTTAACTACTCCGGAATTGAAAATAATATATTTTCGACATATCACTAACTCACAGCTTGAGGTTTAGTATTTTTCAACATATTATTTGAATTCAGGTTAGTGTGATCAAAATTATACCGTTGTTATGCTGTAGAACTATAATAAGTATTGGAAAAAATGGCCTAAATGTAATTCTTTATTAATGTCATATTTTGTAACATAAAGTATTAATATGGGTACGCAAACTATACATCTCATATATACTTATAATAATAGAAATCTATGTTAAAAAAAGTAGGAATAAACCATAAATAACAATTTGTGCAGTAAAAATCATATTTTATTGGTGATTTGAATATAGTAATATTCGATATGGGATGACAAAAGTAAATTTAACGCTATTAAAAACATTGTGGACGTTGAATATGTTGTTAAGTTGTACTATATAATAAATATGATAAATCTTTTTATCTGCGTAAATTGTTTTAGACATATTTTGGGTATAACTAGTAGGTAAGTACTATTTTATAGAAATATACGAGAAGAAAAGACTATTTGCAAAATTATACGCTTGCTCACACATCTCTTCAATATGTACACATTTAAAAACAACTGCAGCACGGAAGTTATATTATATAATAATATATAATATAGATTATCATATTATTCGTAAACAGAAAGTATTTATAAACAGAAATAAATTTAAAAAAGCCATCAGCGAGTTATAGACGTAACTATGTGTTGTTATGGTGGGGGGGAGCTGTTGCCCCATAATTGATTGGATCTTACATTTTTTTTTTTTTGGTAAATGTATAATATTACTCTGGGTGGGGGGAGGGGGAGGAGCCCTGGTGATAGATCTATCCCTATAACTTTTTACCATAAAAAACAGGACCCTTAGCACCCCTTCCTAACTGTATGACCGAAAGTTACGCCTACACATCGAGTAGGTATACTCTTAAAAATGATCATAATATAATATTATAGTATGATACGAATATAGACGGTTAATTTATAAATTCATCCAAATTAACAACAATTCAAGGGGAATGCAAGTGTGATCTTCGATACATATTATATGATATACTTAATAACTAAAATAATTAACTAAATCACACGTTTGAACATAGTTTTCAACATACTATATTCATCCGTCACTAGGACGGAACTATCCAAAGGACGTAATTTGTACAATTAAATTATTTTCTTGTAATATTTCTGTATACGAGATCTGTTCAAAAATTACCGGGATTTTATTTTTAATTTATACAAAAATTACTAATATATCTTTCAAAATACTTTTCTCTGAACGAAATGCAATCATGCAATCCTGGCATTTTTCAAAAGTATGATGGAACTGTTTCGAAGGTAAGGCTTTAAGTTCTGTTGTCGTATTTATTTTTATTTATTCTACATCTTAGAACCATTATCCTTTTAGCGTAGATTTTAGTCTCAGAAAAAAAGAATAAAATCACATGATGGGTCAGCTTATGAGAATAGGGAAGCCGTGGGACCACAGGCTTTTTTATATCAGGCAAAAACTCATGGATCGACAGTGCTGGGAAATTGTCGTTGGGCAGACATATGGTGTGTAATTTTTCTGGACGTTTCCAAAAAGTCTTCTTTTGTAAAAGTATTAATACATATTTATAGAATAGGTACTTAATTAAAATACATTTACCATTTAAAGCGATACCATATCGTTTAAATTTTCCATAGAAACTAACATTTGTCCCGGTAGTTTTTAAACAGACTTTGTACAGACTTTAACAATTAAAAATTCAAACTACCTATAGTAAATTGTAAAAAAAAATACATTATTTTGTGTACGCCGTAGGTAATAGTACCAATAGATATAATTCCTGGACAAGGCTTTATTATTTTATATTCAAAAGCTTGTGCACGGAGACCATATGACGCTTCAGATGTTGCTTCCAAGTGAATTTTCTACCGCAAGCGATGCACCGGAATTGTGGAGCTACGCCGCACTCGAGCTTTAGATGGCTATTCAAGCTAGCCCTGTGCTTGTACATCCTGTTGCACCGAGGGCATGGAAATGCGAAGTAATTGTTGTTTTCTGTAAAACAAATAACAAAATTAAGTCACAGAAATCAATGCATTAGGTCAACTACTATACGTTGTATTATCAATAAAAAGCTTAAACAGAAAATGCTATAAGAAAATGTACCTATACTATATTACTATATATTATATATAGTAGGTATTATAATACTAAATATGGATATATGCATATGCCATACATAATATAAAGTACATTTTTAATCAATATCAGTATAAGCGCCGTGAAACGAAATCGAATATCACACCGTAAATCAAAAATATAATATTTATAAATTATAATACATGTAAGTATTCATATACATATACAAGAATGTTTGAATCAATAAAACAATACTTCAAGTTGGTGAACAGTTTATTTGATAAATGCATTTACATACACGAAAATCATATGGTGTTTGAGATCAATATTCTGATCAAGATGTTCACCAACAAATGGAACTCTGAAATCTCGAATTAATACAATTGATCGCTGATGTATGTTTAAGATATTTTGTAATTGTAATAATTTCCATAAATCATGTACAGGTAATATTCAGGTAAAAATTTAGGAAAAACTTCAAATATACATTTTATTTATAACGATATAGTGTAATAACTTATTAATTCAGTATGATAATATAAATATATATATTAAATATAATAAGATTAATAATATAATATAATATACTAGAAGAGTCAAATGAGTTGGGTACTATATCAGTAGCATAGATAAGGGGGGAGGGAGGACATGGTGGGTTAGATCCTCCCATTGGCTTTTTATTACCTTAGTAAAAAGTTTTGAGAGGGGGGTATTAAATTTTCCAATTTTCCCCACCCATTTATCTGTCGGTTTTTTTATCCTCCCCCTTTTTAGAAATCATGTCTATGCCACTGCATTGTAATGCATTAATAAGTAAATTTAATTTGAACAGCATCAAACAGCAATAAATTTGGAATGGATCCAAATTGATTGAAAAATATATATTTAGGTATTTAGGGAATTTGAAAATGTTGTAGACAAATTGAGTAACTTCACTAAATGTGTGTAAAATTGAAGCATTACATATAATATACTCGTTGTCTTTAGTACTAACTTCTAAATACCGTATACATTGACAATTGTATGTAGTGTCCAAGTTATAAACAACACATTTGATGTATCACAGGTTAGTAACAGACTCAAATTAATTTTAGAAAACTAATTATATATACAGTAGGCTAAATAACTGAAATCACAAGGGGAATAAAAATAAATTTGACGTATGTTGTTTTTAGTTATATACCTCAAACACAACTTAAAAACACTTCAAGGGGCAAGAAAAAAATGAAAGTTATAGAGACTCTACTGTGCTTACCTACATTTTAGTAAGCCATGTATGAACTTAAATTAGAGAAATTAAGGTCAAGTAAATACAAACAGAAATATAATACCCAGTAATCTAACAACACCACTAAATGATTGCCAACCTACAGTTGTAGAATCACTGAATATGTTAGGCTAGGTGTGTTACAGTTTACTTATTTTCCTAATATCTTAAATTAATGAACAACAGTAATAATTCTGATAATATTGGTTAAATCAATAACATAGTAATTACAAATTTAAATTACATTTGTATAATCATCGAATTTTAATACTTTTAGTAGGTAAAAAAAATTGCATGTAAATTTAATGAAATTATTTTTATGTAAACATTAAAAGAACAATAAAAGTATTAAAAAAATTGGACGGTTCTTTTGATTAAATTTAAGATGGACAACAGTAATGCTTGAAAATAAAATTTATAATATGAAAAGTATTATTTTAAATATATATCAAATCTATAAATAACAACAAAATCATAACAATTTATACTAGTTATGGATGTATTAATTTAGTTATTGAATAATTTCTTTAGCATTGGAACGGTAACTACATATAGAAGCTATTTTTAGTATTTAAATTTTCAAGAAAATTTTATTGTAACTAATATTTAAATTACTTATTTATAATATCTGTACATATATATATAAGTTTCAGTGTTATTTTAATAATAAGTGATGATACTTTAATTTCTACTGTATAATTACACCAATGTTTGAAGTAGAAAGAGTAGTTTTTCCTATACCTGTTGTGTGTAAGACAGAGACAACTGTGTTTAATATTATTAACTCAAAAAAAACTAGAAATTATATTTATAAATATTATGGTTCTAGCCCTATTATGAAACCGGTTTATTTATACAGTATGGTAATTTTTTATCAGCTTCAGCTGTTTTATGTATATAAAGCGTTGGTTACACAGTGCGAGCTAAATGACCGAGCTGGCCTAGTCAATTACTGCTGTGCAGCTACTACAAAATTTATTTTGTTTTTACTCGCCTGCTCGCCTTCCCTTACCATGCCACAAGCAGCAGCTCACATGCAACTCTATACGGTCTCACTATAAGCTCGCACTAATGTCACCAGGTGAGATGAGTTGAGCTACAGTCTTGCAAGTACACAGATGATTAGCGGTCCACTGTCAGGTCAGCAACTTGTATTGTCTAACCAGGCCTTTAGACATAAGAAACATCAATTAATAAAATAATAAACTCAACAGCCTAGAGAGTGGAAAGTGAATATATAAATCCAAATATAATTGTTAATTAAACTAGGGTCTGTGTGTATTTAATACAATATTGTACAACTTTGATGTGTCTCCAAAATAAGAATATTATTGTTATTTTTTAAATTTGTTTTGTTGCCAAAAACAAATATATTTTGGTTCAGCACCATACATTTTATTATTTAAATTAAATATTGGGGTTTTTATGATACACATGTTTACCGTGCAATATTTTACAATAGACACTATAAAATTGACTCAGTATTAGATTAAGGAACTTAATTATAGATATTATGTTCAGTAATCAAATATTATTATTTTGAATGAGGCATGATAAAATAAACAAAAAATAAAACAACATTTGTATTTACAACAAATTAAATGAAACATAATCACTTTTAAAATTGTATGTGTTCGTTACATGATATATTAAATGATGAAAACATGGTGATGGTTATATACTTTTTTTTGGATACATTAAAAAATCATGAATACAATTAAATATTAAATGAAAATATATTTTAACTTATTCAGTTAAAAATAACTATAATACATTTAATGATGTACATTTATTTCATTGCAGTATATTTCATTAATATATTTGTTTATGAATTGTAATCAAATGATTTCGTAGATGTGATCTGTGGGCAAATTTTCTAAAACAAATATCACAACTAAATTTTGGTTGAACTCCACATTCATACTTCTTGTGAGCAAATAAATTACGCTTATATTTATAACTTCGACCGCAATTGTTGCATATAAAATAGTTTACAGGCACTAAAATCAATAAAAAAAATGTCTATGTAATCTTTTTAAATATAAGTGTATGCCAAATCTCATAATAATCCATGCATTTGTTTAATCGAAATTATATTATTAAATATGCGTATAATTAAGCATAGAAAGTATAGAGAATGTCGTGCGAAATTTAAATTGTATCAAATACTGAAGTTTAAGTATTAATTATTATAAATTTTAATAATGTTTAGGTAATCAAATAATAATTTGTTAAATAAATAGTTAGTTCAACATATGAATCAAATAGTATAATATGAAACACTAAAGGAAAATAACATAACTGAACTTTCAGTTAATGTAAATTATCAAAATAAGTAATTCTTCAATAAAATAAAAGAATCATCAAAAATTAACATGTTTACTTATGAGCTAAACTAAAAGATAATACATATTAAAATAGATTTATTTTATATGATTATTTTATTTTTAAGAGAATATATGAATAGAAATTTTTATAATAAATTCTGTTAGGAACCTATAAAAAAAATAATAGGAATAAAGTTATAATCAAAAAAATAAAAAATATATATCAATAAATCATGATATAATAATGTTTTATCAAAATTAAAATACAGATTTTGAATATTCTTTAAGGTTGTTACACCATGTCAAAATTATTTTATTTATAAAAACTAACCATAACCTAAATAATTGTCATTTTGGATACATAAAAGTCCTTAACAATACTTGTCAGAAGATTCATTAATTAAGAGGATGTTAACGGCCAATTAACGGTCTTACAAGTACGTAACATAGCAAATTTAAATTCGGCAGATCACATTTTGCATTGTTAGTTTAACAATTAGAGTGAATTGACCTATCATGATACTTGATGGTAAGAACATTGTCTGTGTTAGGTTAACTTTTTTATGTTATTTTAATTTTTTAGCAAGTTTTGCAGATATAATATAGTATAAATTAAAAATTCTCACACTCACTTAAAAACTGAATTATTATAAAAAAACTTATATACCAACACAGATAATATTCTTACCATCAAGTTTAATAATAGATCGATTCACTCTAATTCTGTACCTAACAAAGCTAAACGTAATTTTCTGAGTGTATATTTTCTATGTTACGCACTTGTAAGACGGACCAATAAATGTCCGTGTTACATCCTCTTAAGTTGGGAAAATTAAGGATAGTTTTGGCGTTTTTATTTGCATTAGTGTAATGGTATTTTTATGCTTTATGGTATTTCAAAGTATCAGACCTGGTGAACATTTTATGACTTGTATCATTTTGTTACATTTTAACTTATTACAACCATATTTTAAATGTCTTTGAAAGCAGGAATAGCGTTTGTAGTTTTTTCCGCAATATTCAGTGCATGTATATACTTTAGAGTTATTAATCAATGATGTCGTATATAACATGCTTAAATCTGTAAGAAAAATAAAAATGTTCAATATCAGTTTTATTCTACAGATAGTTTACAAATAATTCAGTAATTTGATCATTATAATATGTTGGTATGATAATATATTATGTTCATTAAAGATTGCAGGTAAAGACACATGGTTTAAACTGTTATTTTATTATAATATAATTTTATGAATTATGAGCAAGTGACTCTGTAGATGTGATCTGTGGGCCAATTGTTTAAAACAAAGATTACAGCTAAGTTTTGGTTGAACACATTCATACTTCTGGTGATTACATAAACCACGCTTAAATTTATAACTTCAGCCGCAATCGTTACAAAAAAAACCTTTTGCACCCACTAAAACAAATAATGTTATTTTGTATGTAATCTTTTTAAAAAAGTGTACTCAAAATATGAAAACAATAACTATAAAAATTCAATCATTTATTTGATAAAAAAATTATATTATTTTATATGTATATGTATTATAAACATAAAAAGTTAAGAAAATGTTGTGCCAAAAAATTGTGTTCCATCAACCAAGTACTGAGGTTCAAATGTTAATTATTGTATACGTTAATAATATTATGAGAACAAAATAAAGCACATAATATATACATATATGAACACAATATACATTACACATTCAGAATTATTAAAAGAATATAATGTTTATAATTCACACAAAAATAAAAATAATAATAAATTAAATTATTGAATATTGTAGAATTTTGCAAGATAGTTAACAAATAAACTCCACAAGCATTATTTTGGCAGCACAAAATGTGTAATTAAAAATTCATTGTAGTTACATGTAAGACCTAAAAGGGTAAAGTTAAATGAGTAACGATTTACACAGGTTATTGTATAAACAAATATTTTAACTGTTTTAATAGTTATAATATTTTATGAATCAAGATCAAATGTTTCCGTAGACTTCCTCTGAGAGCAAATTGTTTAAAACAAAGATTACAGCTAAATTTTGGTTGAACTCCACATTCATATTTCTGGTGAGCAAACAAATTACGCTTATATTTATATCTTCGACCGCAATTGTAGCACATAAAATAGTTAAGAGGAGCTAAAACAAATAAGGTCGTTTTCTATACAATCGTTTAAAAATAATTGTACCCCAAATTGGAGAATAGTTATAAGATAATTCAATAATTTGTGTAATACAAATTATATTATTAAATATGCATATAATAAAAGCATAGTAGGGAGTTAAGGAAATGTTGAGTATAATTTCTATTATGCACCATTCATCAAACAGAAGTTTAAGTGTTAGTTATTAAATACTCATATAATATTTAGAGAAAAAATTTTAAACAAATAGATACGTATAAAATTGTATAATATACATAATATTTAAAATTATAAAATGACAATGTCATATTTAATAAGTGTAAAAAAGAGAAGGTGAAATTTTTGAATATTGTAATGTCTTGATTTACAGACTGTTTACAAATAAATAAACTCTACAATCATTTTTTTATTAGCATAGAATTTGTACTTAAAAATTCATTATAGTTACATAAAATACCATAAAAGGATAAAAGTTTGGTTAATAACCAGTTATACAGATTATTGTATAAATATACAATATTTTAATTATTGTAATAGTTATAATATTTTATGAATCAAGACCAAATGTTTTCGTAGAGTTCCTCTGTAAGCAAATTGTTTAAAACAAATATTACAGCTAAATTTTGGTTGAACTCCACATTCATATTTCTGATGATTATATAAACTACGCTTATATTTATATTTTCGACCGCAATTGTTGCACATAAAACAGTTAACAGGCACTAAAACAGATAATGATATTTTCTATGTAATCATTTTAAAATAAGTATACCCCAAATCGTAAAATAATAGTTTTAATATAAATAAAGCATTTGATTAATACAAATTATATTATTAAATATGCACATAATAAAGGTATGGAGTAAAGAATGTTTTTTTGTATAATTTCTATTATGCATTCATCAAATACAGAAGTTCAAGTGATAATTATTTTATACTCGTACAATATTTAGCAAATAAAATAAAAATATAGGTTCTTTACGCCGAATCATTGCTCTTCATAAAAATACCTGTTCCAAGCGTACTTACCTCGTACAAATTCAATAGCTCGTTTCAAAGGGTCAAAAAAAAAAAAAAAACGATTATAATATTTTAAGAATCATGATCAAATGTTTCCGTAGAGTTCCTCTGAGTGCAAATTGTTTAAAACAAAGATCACAGCTAAATTTTGGTTGTACTTCACATTCATATTTCTGGTGATTAAATAAACTACACTTATATTTATAACTTCTACCGCAATTGTTGCACATAAAACGGTTAACAGACACTAAAACTGATAATTTTATTTTATATGTTATCTTTTTAAAATAAGTATACCACAAATCGGAAAATAATAGTTTTAATATAAATAAAGCATTTGATTAAGACAAATTATATTATTAAATATGCGTATGATAAAGCATTGTAGGGAGTTAGAAAATTCTTAGTGAAATTTCTATCGAGTTCCATCCATCAAATACCAAAGTTCAGGTGTTAGTTTTGATACACTTTTATAATATTTAGCTAATAATAAAATATGAAAATAATAATAAATGCATTTGGCATATTAAGTTTAATTCAAAAAACAAATTGAAATGTACATGAAACATGAATGGAGAAAATATCATTGATGTTTCAAATAATATAGAAAATATAAATAGGATTAAGATAAAATAAAAAAAATTAAATTTGTTTTAAATGGTTACCTGTGTACATTTTGTTATCAAGAGAAACATATTAATACAAGTTTTAATAATATTTACAAATTAACTTTGTTATCTTCTAACATAGTACTCAATATGATTAAAGTTGGAAGCAGGAAACAGCAATTAATACATAAACTGTTCATAGTATATAAACCAATTGTATAAGTAACAATACTGAATAGTTTCTTAAATCATACCAAAATTAGCAGAATATAAATCCTGTATTTATTATACCTGTCATACAAATGTACAATATACATACATTTAGGTCAGAAGGATCCATTTTGTATTGTTAGTTTTAATATTGTAATAATTTGACCTCTTATCAAATTTATCAAATTTTTTATTAATTTTAAAATCAAAACATCTTCAGAGCTATTAAACAATAATGTCATATTTAAAACGCGTATATATAAAAAGAATAGATGATATATGGTAATAGCTTTATTAATAATATAGTTTTATAAACTAATTTAGGCATTATGTCAGTAACACAAGATATATGCTTCAATGTCCATTATAGTTACTTACATAAAAGGTTGAGATTTGGTGTAGTTTACACATTTACACAGTTTTAACATACATTCTTTTTATTGTTATACTATTTCAGCCTTCTAGTATTTTATGAATCAACATCATATGTTTCCGTAGACTTCCTCTTTGGGCAAATTTTTTAAAACAAAGATTACAACCAAATTTTGGTTGAACTCCACATTCAAACTTCTGGTGATTGTATAAACTACGCTTATATTTATAACTTCGACCGCAATTGTTGTTGCATATAAAATTGTTAACAGGCACTAAAACAAATAACAATTTTATGTTATCTTTTTAAATATAAATGTATCACAAATCGGAAAAAAATTCAAGCATTTATTTAATACAATTTATAATGTTTAATATGTGTATAATAAAGCATAGGGGTATAGGAAAATATTGTATCAATTTTTAATAGTATTCCCAAAATCAAACACTAAAGTTCTGTGTTAATTTTTATACACTCAAATATTCTAACAATATATAGCAGATATCAAAAGAAAAAAATAATAATAAAAATACATTTGATTAATTAGTCCAACAAACAAATCAAATGTTATATCAAAAACTAATAGAAAATAACAGTACTGTAATTTTGAATAATTATGGAAACAAAAATAGTATAAAAACTTTTGATATTTTTAAATGGTTTGTCATGTAAAAGGGGTATATTAATACAAATTTTAATAATATTTACAAATAAATGTTACCAACTAATATATTCAGTGGTTGGGAGTAGCGGGCTAATAGTAGAGATACTACAGTAGCACGCTACTTTATTTGTAGCGATTGACGTAGCGTCTCTACATTATGCCTTAGATAGCGAAATAATATAGCTCACTTAACATTTTCGGTTAGCGTAGCGAAAATTATCATTATTTTTTCGCTATCTACAATCTAATTGGTGATTATTAAAATATCAATTATATTTATATTTGTTTATTTATATTATGTTAATGATTAGTGTATTAGTGAAGTTTATGTCCTGGGTCCTGTCCAAAGACCAAATGTAAAATCAGTACAAACTACAAACACTAGTTTTCAATAAGAACATTTTTAAAAATTTAGAGAAAAAGTAGCACGCTACATTTGAACAATAGTGTTAGACATTTAAAAAAAAGTACCTATCTACTTTTTTTGGGCGAGTAGCTGTAGCGTTAGCGTGTTACAAAAAACTAGTAGCGACCCGATCACTGAATATATTATATATTAGTACCTAATATGATGAAAGTTGAAAACAACAAATAAATATATCAATAGTTCATAATATAATAATACATTATTTTAATAAAATATATGGTTTAAATATTAAAAGAGGATGTACTTGTTCTAAAATGTGTAGTTTTAGGTGCACGCTACACTTGAATTTGTTGTCTCTATCCAACAAGTGCGTAGACAAAGTTTCATTCAGTACTTATAGTTTAGACTTTTAGAGTGAACCAACCTATTAATAATATGAAATTTAATGGTAAAAATGAAGATAGTTGAAAACCCTTCAAGCATCATGTTAGTAGTACAAAATATATTCTTCAAAGTGAAATATAGTTACATAAAATATAGGAAAATTAAGACTTCGTTCAGTTTATTCAGTTAGAAAGTTCAAAGATACAGTCTTTTTATTCTTATGCTAGTCCTACTAATTTATGAATAATAACTAAATGATTCTTTAAAGTTCCTTTTTGGGCAAATTTTTTCAAACAATAATTACAGCTAAATTTTCGTTGAACTCCACATTCATATTTCTGGTGAGCAAGCAAATTACGTTTATATTTATACCTTCGACCGCAATTGTAGCACATAAAACAGTTAAGAGGCACTAAAACAAATAATGTAATTTTCTATATATTTTTTTTAAAATAAGTATGCCCCGAATCAGAGGTTAATAGTTATAAAATAATTCAAGCATTTGATTAACACAAATTATATTAATAAATAGGCATATCATAAGGCATAGTGGGGAGTTAAGAAAATTTTGTGTACAATTTATATTATGTTCCATGCACAAATACAGAAGTTCAAGTGTTAGTTATTGTCATTTAGTACGCCTAAAAGATAAAGATGTAATATCTTATTAGCTTTATTTGCAATATGAATTTATAAACTCTTCAGGCATTATATTATTAACACAAAATATATGTTTCAATATAGATTATTCATTTATACAGTCTTTTAATTATTATACTATCAATTTCAGTATTGTAGTATTTTATAAATCCTCATCATATGTTTCTGTAGATTTCCTTTTAGGGCAAATTGTTTAAAACAATAATAACAGTTGAATTTTGGTTGAACTCCAAATTCATACTTTTGGTGACTGAATAAACTACTTTTATATAATTATAGCGTCGATCCAATTGTTTAAAAAAATACGATGTACAGGCACTAAAACAAATAACATTATTTTCTACGTAATATTTTTAAATATAAGTGTACCCCAAATCTAAAAACAATCCAATCTTTGTTAAATACAAATATAATAGAGCATAGAGAGTAACAATGACAATTTTGTTCTAATTATAAATACAAAATTTAAAGTTTAAATTGCCGTATATTCTAAATAGTAATATTTAGCCGACAAAAAAAACAACAATACAATTGATTTATTATTGAACATAATATACTTTACAATATTTCAGTGGCGTCCAAGGAGGGGGGGGGCTAACGAGCTGAAGCCCCTCCCCCTTGCCTGTATAATATTACTTTAAAAAAAAATATTTATCAAGTTTCAACTGTCAACTATAGTAAGCAAGATGTAAATTTCATATACATCTGCTGACCAGAATGAATTCATTTTTGAAAAAACATTGTATTTGCATACCAATTTTCCTAAAATTATCAGTAATTTTTTGGTAAAAGTATGAACTATTTGTATGAAAAACCTTGTATTAAATTGTCTACCCATACAAAATTAACTGTGGTTTTGACGAAATTTGAACTTTAAATGATTATAAAAAATAACCATGATACCTATGTATCGTTCATATTTTACCTATAATAAAAACTTACGTATTACATTTTTAAGCTTTTTGACCGGATAAATATTTTTTATTAACATTAACAGAAAAAAAATTTAAACTAATCAAATACAATCCAAGTTAGAATGGTATAACCAAGCTGGTTACCAAACAATTTTAATAAAATTTCATTTTTTTTCTCCAATTATTTTAAAAAGCACTGAGCATTTTCAATTTTGACCTGCTAAAAGTACCAACTAGATCCAAATTGCTTCCAACAACGTACATTGGGCATCAAAGCTTATGATCAGAGCATTTTTTCTACCAGAAAAGTTGAAAAGTTACAAACATTTAAATATACATTGAATAAACGTCTGAAATTATTAGACTGGACAAAACAAAAATTAAATTGTAACCAATTTTTAAACCCTCCCCCCCACCATTGAAAAATCCTGCGTACGGCACTGCATTATTTTGTGGACTATTAGCATATTTATGTTTAATGAATTGAGCTTATATCACAGAATAGACATTTTAATTGTAATGTTTTATTTAATTTGTATTTAAAATGTTTGTAAGAGTTGGAATAATATTTATAGGCTTAACTATAACTCTGAGGGTATAAAATATAACACAGGTATATCTTAACTTTAATTAAAATTATGTGGTATTTACTAAGCGTAGATCAATGTAAAATATTTATATATATTAAATATAGTACTGATTTTATTTTCAAAATAGCTTACAAATAGATAAACTCTTCAGGTTATATGATGGGAGCAAAAGAAAAATGTTTCAAAATAAATTATAGTTATATAAAGAATAATTAAGATAATATTTGGCTAGGTTTATTAGGTAGTACAGTTTGAATATACACTTTTTCAATTGTTATTCTGGTTAAAATGTATTATGAATCATAATTAAATGACTCCGTAGACTTCCTTTTTGGGAAAATTTTTTAGAACATATATGACAACCAAATTTTGGTTGAACTCCACATTCAAACTTCTGGTGTGCAAATAAACTACGCTTATATTTATAGCTTCGACCGCAATTGTTGCACATAAAACAGTTTACAGCCACTAAAACAAATAAAATTATGGTCTAAATAATCTTTTTAATTGTAAGTATACCCCTAATCCAAAAATATTCTAAGCAATTGTTAAACAAAAATTGTATTACTAAATATACATATAATAAATAAAATTAATAAAGCATAAGGATACATAATGGGCTGCTTGACTATTTTATCATAGAATAGATACTTCAATTGAAGGTGATTAACGACATTTGTATTTCTTAATGATAGAGCTCTTGGAGCAGAACATTTGGAAAATTAAAAATTTATTAAATATGGAAGTCTATTTAGTATTAAAAAATAAAAATAATTATACGTGGTAAAGCAAGTGACTAAATTATATAAAAAAATAAATTAATTTAAAAATATAAGAACAAAAGTTATTTCATTGTCTATCTGTCGGGTCTTCCTGTTACTATCATATACCTTGTTATGAATACGTTGTTTTATAAAACATACGAGACAAACATTTAAATGGAATATTATTTCCAAAAATAAAAATATTATTATAATTATAGTTAAAAAAATATTATAATATTGATTTGATTTCCCAGTGTTTTCATCCTAGTTTGCACATGTGCATAGCCTTGTGTTTTTGTGCACACTGCATTGCATAAGATAAAATATATACTTGTGACTTCACCTAGAGTTTATTGTTGTAGGCATACGTACATAAAATATACACTGTCCCTTAAAAACCATACTTAGTCTTGTCATTGAGCATACTTCTTATTCCTTATACTATGTAAACTAACTCTTCAGGCATTTTGATGGTAGCAACAAAAATATACTTCAAAATCAATTACAGCCACATAAAAATAAAAATTTGTTAAGGTTAAAGTTTGGTTTATTCAGTTAGACAGTTTAAAGACACAGTATCTTAATTTAAGTATCATTTAAGTTGATCTGTTTTATGCATTGTAAGGAAATGAATCCGTAGATCTCCTCTGTAAAAAAATTGTTTAAGACAAAGATTACAAACAAATATTGGTCGAGCTTCACAATCAAACTCCTGGTGATTCTGTAAACTACGTTTATATTTATAACTTCGACCGCAATCGTTGCACACAAAACAGTTTACAGCCTCTAAAACAAATAACATTATGGTCTATATAATCGTTTTTAATGTAAGTATACTACTATTCAAAAAATATTCTAAGCAATTGTTAAGCAAAAATTACGTGTAATAAATAATAATTAATAAAGCATAAGGATTTAAGACAATTTTGTGTGAAATTTTTAAATGTGCTTCATCGATGAAATACCAAATTTTAAGTGGTAATTTTCGTATACTCATATTAGGTTTTATAATATTCAGTTAACAAAATAAAAAAATAATTATACAAATGACTGATGGTTAGTTCAACAAACAAATTATAAGGTTCATCAAACACTAAAAGAGAAGAACTTAACTGAACAATTAAACAATGTAAACAATAAAAATAAGTATATTAATAACTAGGGCTCGTAAGTTCATGCATCTGCATGTTTTTTTGCTACACAAGAAAACATGCTAACTGAGATACAAATCTGTTTCATAACAATAGTAATAATAATATGAAGTTTGACAGTGCATGTTTTTGCATGTTTTTGGTGTAAAGGCATTTTTAGCATATATTCGATTTTTTACAGTCGTTAGTACATATTACTTAATAAAAATATTTTTTAGACATATTTGAAAAATGTCTTGTTTTTTTATTAACATTTCCCGTTTACAAAATTATAGTATTGATTTATTTTTATTCTCGTGTGAGTGTGTGACTATCTAGTGTCCTAGTACATGATTTTATGCGTTTTACGTAGTACCGCGAAAACAATGTAATTGCTACCACTACCATCCTCCACGGTACAAAGTTTGTCGTCGAAACGAACCTGTACAGGCATGTACACGCATGCAGCTTCTCACCAATCCGCTTTTATAATTTTGTTCATTGGTATAGTATAGTTTTCTTGCACTCGCCGATGAGTTTACTCGTGTGAGTCGTATGCGTTCAATTTCCGGTTTTAGCGTTTTCATGTGAGGTATAGGTACCATACACATTAATCCTATTTTATTTAAACAATGCAAAAAGAAAAACAAACAGTTGCGGGCAGTTTGCAAATTTTTGTGGCGGAATTTGAATTTTTTAAAATGCATGGATTTATTCTTATTATTTTAAAATTTGTTCATGATTTTTTTACATAGTGCATATTTTGAGTGCATAATTTAAAAATGTTAGGGCATATAAATGCATAATTTCGAACTTTTAGTGCATATTTCAATGCATATTTTGACAATTTTTAGTGCATGAATGCAAGCTTATTTATGCATTTTTTAGTGCATGAAGTTACGAGCCCTGTTAATAGCTATAAAAATGATATATATTATACGTGTTAAAAAAATAATTAATATTGTGATGGTTTCAAGACATTTTACAAATAATTTAACTATGCGTAATCTCCGTCTTACACACGTTTGACATACCAAATTTTTGTTCACCAGTTTCAAAAGTGTGCTGTTAGTTTTGATATTTAAGTGAATTGCCCTATTATAAAATTTAAAGGTAAGATTATTATTTAGGGGCCTACATGGACTTTTATTAATATTATTATTTTTAAGTAAGTTATGTTCATTTTGAAACTGTACATTTTAAAATGATCTCATAACTTAAAATTAATGATATCAAAAAAGCCTACATGGGGTCCTATAGATAAAAATCTTACCTTTACATTTTATAATGGGTCGATTTACTGTAACTCTGTTCAGCGTAAGAAATCTTCAGTTCTGCATGCCCCCCCACGTCACCCTGCTATTGAAACTGGTTGACCTAGGGCAGGGTGTTGTGTGGGAGAATCAGTTTTGGTCGGTACAAGGCGCGGTATCTCTTGCTGAATTGAGTATAATATCAAAACTAACAGCACACTATTGAAACTGGTGAATGAAAATTGCAATGTATTTTGTGTGTAAGACGGAGACAGCAGGTAGAATACTAGGATGTCCTCTTAAGTCATTGTATTGGTACAATATATGATTCAAAATAAAATAGGACTGAACTATTAGGTAAATAATATTGTATTGTATGTATTCCTTGACATGCATTTCTATTTTGTATAATATTAGCATATGGATTTTTAGCATAATGGGCTGCTTTACTATTTTATTACAAAATAGATACTTTAATTGAGGTGATTTATAGCATTTTTATTTTAAATGTTAGAGCTCTTGGAGCAGAACATTTGGAAAATTGGAAATTTATTAAATATGGAAGTCTATTCAGTATTAAAAAATAAATTTTAAAATATTGATTAGAACAAAGTTATTTTATCTGTCGGGTCTTCCTTTTACTATTTGTATACATTGTTATGAATACTTTGTATTATAAAACATACAAGACAAACATTTAACTGGAATATTATTTTCATAAATAAAAATTATCATCAGAGTTTGCACATGTGCATTTCTTTGTGTTTTTTTGCATACTGCATTGTATAAGATTAAATATACATTTGTGACTTCCCCTAGAGG
Organism: Metopolophium dirhodum; assembly: GCF_019925205.1. Taxonomy (NCBI): domain Eukaryota; kingdom Metazoa; phylum Arthropoda; class Insecta; order Hemiptera; family Aphididae; genus Metopolophium; species Metopolophium dirhodum. The sequence continues at coordinate 14,070,621 of NC_083568.1, forward strand.
CCTAGAGTTTATTGTTGGTTGAACAGGTACTTAAAATATACATTGCCCCTTAAAAAAACATGCATAGTCTTGTCATTGGTTATACTTCTTATTCCTTATACTATGTAAACTAACTCTTCAGGCATTTCGTTGGTAACAACAAATATATACTACAAAATAAATTACACCCACATAAAAGATACAATTTGTTAGGATTAAAGTTTGGTTTAATCAGTTATAAAGTTTAAAGATACAGTATCTTAATTGTCATTTTAGTTATACTATTTTATGAATTGTAAGCAAATGAATCCGTAGACTTCCTTTTTGAGAAAATTTTTTATAACAAAGATTACAACCAAATTTTGGTTGAACTCCACATTCAAACTTCTGGTGATTATATAAACTACGCTTATATTTATAACTTCGACCGCAATTGTTGCACATAAAACAGTTTACAGCAACTAAAACAAATAACATTATGGTCTATATAATCGTTTTAGATGTAATTATACCCCTATTACAAAATTATTCTAAGCCACTGTTAAACAGAAATTGTATTACTAAATGTACGTATAATAAATAATAATTAATAAAGCATAAGGATTTAAGACAATTTTGTATGAATTTTTTAAATGTTTTTCATCGATCAAATACTAAATCTTAAGTATTAATTTGGGTATACTCATATCAGGTTTTATAATATTCAGTTAACAAAATAAAAAAATTATACAAATGACTGATTGTTAGTTCAACAAACAAATTATAAGGTTCATCAAACACTAAAAGATAAGAACTTAACAATGTAAGTTAACTTTTCAGGCATTTTGTTGGTAGCAACAAATGTTTACTTCAAAATCTATTAGTGTCATAAAATATACAATTTGTTAAGGTTAAAGTTCGGTTTATTCAGTTATACAGTTTAAAGACACAGTATCTTAATTGTCATTTTAATTAAAGTATTTTATGAATTGTAAGCAAATGATATCGTAGATTTCCTCTGTGGAGAAATTTTTTAAAACAAATATCACAACCAAATTTTGGTTGAACTCCACAATCAAATTTCTTGTGAGAAAATAAATTACGCTTATATTTAAAACGTTGACCGCAATTGTTGCATATAAAACAATTAACAGGCACTAAAACAAATAATATTATTTTTTATGTAATCATTTAAATGTAAGTGTACCCCAAATCTAAAAATAACTATTATAAAATGAATAAGCACTTGTTAAATATAAATTATTTTATTACATCTATTTAACCGTAAACGTTTGAAATTAATCATTTTGATTGTTTTCAAACATTTAAGACAAATAATTCAATGCACTTTCAAATATGTAATGTAGAAATAAATCTGATATGAAAATAATAAATGTGTTATGTCTCATAACAGGCAATTAAGAATAAACAATAAACATATTTTTTATAAGTTAATCTAAGATAAATATTTTTTATGGTCAACCATGTTCCAACATTATTTTGAAGAAAAATAAATAAATATAAATAGTAGGAACCTAATAATATTTGAACATTTTATTAGACATTATTTTGACTAAAATTAAAAGTTATAACTATAACACACAAAAATAAATACAACTTTATTTCATAATAAAATAATAAATTATTTTAATACAAATGTAACAGGTACAACCTCCATGTATACTATTGATTATTTAGCTAATAATTATTATTTTTAATAATAAAATAATGTACCTAACAATTTTTAATTGATATAAACTAACTATTACGTAGTACATCATTTTTATTTTCATACATAAAAATTCTTAAACATATTACTCATCTGAAGATTTATCAACGTATTTAGGTATATGAAGTATTGTTTTTATTCCTAGAAATATATTTGTGTACTATCAACATATGATTTTTTAAATTATCGGGCCGCTTAACCATTTTATCACAGAATAGACACTTCAACTGCGGTATTTTATTGCATTCGTATTTTAAATGTTTGTAAAGGCTGGAATAGTATTTGTAGGTTTTACCGCAATTTTGAGGGCATAAGTATACATCTTCAGAGCTATTTAATAATGATGTTGTATTATATGCGTGGGAACCTGAAAAAAAATTCAATATTATAATTGCTTTTTTATGCAAAATAGTTTACAAATACTCTTCAGGCATTATGTTGGTAGCACACATTATAATATGCTACAAAATGTATTATAGTTACATAAAAAAAAAGAGGGTAAAGGTTTGGTTTGGTTTAGTTTATTCAGTTATATAGTTTAAAAATACAGTATTGTAATTGTTATTCTTGTTAAACTATTTTATGAATAAAAATTAAATGTTTCCGTAAAGTTCCTCTTAGTGCAAATTGTTTAAAACAAAGATTACAGCTAAATTTTGGTTGAACTCCACATTCAAATTTCTGGTGTGCAAATAAACTATGCTTATATTTATAACTTCGACCGCAATTGTTGCACATAAAACAGTTTACACGCACTAAAACAAATAAGATTTTTCTATGTTATCTTTTTAAATATATATGGCTCCAAAAACCCAAATAAACAGTTAAAAAATAATCAATACATTTTTTAATATACCTATAATTATCTAAACACCGCTATTTTAGTTAACTGTGGGAAGTATTTCAAATGTGTTCCATTGATTGAATAATGAAGTCTGCTTTAATTTTTCTATATAATTTAAAAAACAGAAAAAAATAACATATAGCCTATTTCAAATGTAGTAACTATACCTATACTCTGTTTAAAATAAGAACACACCTCGGGGCGACCCGTTTTTGTCGGCGGCATTCAGGTCATCTTCTGTTTGTAACCTTTGCCAGGTAGTATTGCCACGTCCCTGTGCTGTAGCTGACTGCCAAGGTCTGTTCTTATTTTGAACAGAGTATAGTTAATTTACATTAAGTTAAACTTAATCATACATTAAGCTAAACTAAAAAAATGGAACATAAAATGAAGATTTGTTTTATTGGTTAGACATATCAATTTTATTTCCAAGTGTAAAATATGAGATAGATGTTTATTTTGTGTATTATGTGTTTTGTTATAAATACACAAAATAAATAGAATGATTTAGGATGAACTTAGGGCAAACCCTTTATATTCTTTACCAATATGCCTTCAATAAAAATTATCAAGACAATGAGCATGGAATAAACGAAACGCATGAACCTAACCAAATAGGACCACAAAAAAAAGTATAAAAACATTAATAATCATACAAAAACACTTTATTAATAAGACACAACATATCAACATCAATGCTCGATTAAAAAAATACATACATAATAATATGCTATACTAGAGAGCGCACATCCACACACTCTCAACATGTCTCAGCTCATTTGCCTCATTGACTTACTAAAATTATTGCTTATATTACTTATCTTATAATCTCCTATGTAGCAGTTAAAATCATAAGCGTTCTCAGACTTTTGGTTCCGGGAGAGCTCATTAAAAATTAGGGCACACAAGAATTTTAAAAGCCATTAGGTACAGGCAGTTTTATTACAATTTTAACAATTCTTACATTAAAAATTGATCAAAAACTCTATTTAAATAATAAGAAGTGTATGTCTAGATAAACTAAGTTATGTAGAAAACTATACAAAAATGCAGTTTTAAACGAAATGGGCCTAACAACCTCCTTAACACTAAAAAAAAAATTAAATAAAACAACACAAACACAGCATATAATTAGGAAGTAGGGTCCCTGGAACCCCCCTTTCTATCATGCCGTCTAGTATACTTGTACCCTACATATTACATACACATGATGTTGCACACAGTTTATTACAGATTTTATCTTGTTCGTTCTAATAAAAAAAAAAAAAAAAATACTCAAAAACTAAATATCTTAGGGACTAGGGTAATTTATTTTTTATTAACAAATATTATTTTATTAGAAAAATGATGAACTAACTGCATATGCGTTCTTAAATTATCCGGACGCTTAGACCTTTTATCGCAGAAAAGACACCGAAATTGTGGTGCTTTATTGCATTCATATTTTAAGTGTTTGTTTAGACAGGGTATATTTTTATAGCTTCTGCCACAATTTTGAGGGCATAAAATTACTTCTTCGTTTCTGTTGACCAATGATGCACTACTTGGTATACGCATTTCTGTGAAAAAAAAAATTAAAATTAATTAATGTTAAACAAATAATTAAACTAATTATTATGTTAGAAGCACAAATATTTACGCAAAAATGCATTATAACTTACAGTTAATTTATAAGATAATTAGAAGGTGAAGATTATTAGGTACATTTAGTTTTCTACAAGATATTTTTTGTTTGCAACAAGCCACTAAATCCCAAAATATTCCATAACATTTCATTTAAAAAAATATATTAATTCTGTATAATAATAGGATAAAGTTTATTTTATGGCAAAACAATAATTTAAATATATAATAGATATTCAATAATTAATAATTATAAATTAACAATGTGTATTCTATACTGTTATTTACATAACACAGTTATGTATTCTAATCATATGTATCTTGTGATTGATACGTTGCTTGAAAGGCTTACGGCAAATAACGCATTCGAATTTAGGATTCACTCCGCATTCATACTTCAGGTGTCTAGCGACACTGCCTTTGTGCTTATACTTACGGCCACATCTGTTAGGGCAATGAATATCTTCTTCAACGTCCACCGAATGAGTACCTATAATAGTATAACAAACAAAAACCCGTGTCTATCAACTATAATTTTACACTGACAGCAACAAGCAACAATAAAGCTCCCATAAATGCAAAGAAATAAAAATAAAGCTCTGTTATAAAGTAGTTTGGATATACTATTTCTTTGGAACTAAGCATTAGTTATTTATTTACACATTTTGAATATAACTATTTAGCTCTTTAAATTTAAATTACAACTATCTCTCAATATTTAAATATGTTAAAAAAATAAAGTAGATCAATTCTTTTTTTAATTATATACTGATAATAATTAAATTATGTGTATATTTATACAAAATAAATAATAATTATTAATCATACTAACATATTAATATTAAAACTAGAATATGAAATTAATGATAAATTGTTAGGATAACATAATTAAAGAACTTGAGTAAAATTTTAATTCTGGTTGAGTTACATACCATTTAAAAATTTCGTAACAAATACAGCAAACTTTTCCAATGATCACTGCTAATTTCCACAATGAAAGCATTCATTGACATCATAAAATGTATTTATTTAACAAAAAAAAAAACATTAAAATTATGTTTTTACTGCAAATATTGTTCATCTTTGTGCCAAAGTAAATTGGTTCATCTAGAAGTAAAACAAATGTAAAATTAATATAATTAAAAGAATAAGTACCGTACAACTTTATATTTTTTATAAAATTGACATGAAATAATATCTTTTATTCTTTAAATGTTTAGATAGGTAATAAAAATTGTTTCTTCTTTGTACTTTCACAATTGATACTTCATTCTGATATGCTGAAAATTTTAAAAACTAATTTTATAGTACTTTTATTGTACATAACTGCCTAATATTTTTGATAAATTAATTATATAGAATTTATGGTCAATGGTGCGAGATAATTTTTTGAAATTGTGTTATGATTATGTTCAATAAATAATATTTACAATTCAAATAGTGTATTCAAAATATAAACACGCATTTCTATTTCATACATTTATTATTAAAAGTAAAATATATAAAACTTATTAATAAGATAATCTCATATTCTCATTGTTATATTATGACATATAAATTTAAATTTGTACTCCCATAGAATGTATACTTAACACCTAAATTATTTATACATATCAAAAGGATAATATAGCATTATATATTTTTATTACTAGCATATTATGAATCACAAGTTTTATATACTTTTTTAAACATAAAATACTTTTTTATTTTTGTCTTTTAGGATATGTTATTAATATAATATTACAATAAACACAAAGTTAATAATAATCTGAGCACTAAAAATATCACATAAAAAAATTGTTATTTTTTTTTTTTACAAACAATAAGAAAATTAACATAACAAATATTATATAAAAAAAAACTGTCTATTAAGCAATTTTGAGACAAATTGAATGATTGTAAGATACTTATACTTTTAGTCATTGACGTTTTACAACGATATAAACTGCAACAATCATAATATAGTTATGATTACATTATTACTAAAATAATTATTTTTAACAATAACAATATTATAGACAATGAATTGTGTTAACATTATACTGTTGTTTAAATTACTCCTATAACTATTACTACATTCTTTGGGTTTGTTACACTGAAAAATAATATGACAATAAATAAAAAAAAATACATACATTATTATATGATACCTGATAATATAGAAACAAATTAATAATTTTAAACACAAACCAGTTAAAACAATGATTTTAATAAGTACACAAAATATATTAAACTAAAATAAAACAAAATGAATACCTTAGTGATTTTTCATTATTCATACATACAGTTTAAAATTATAATTATAATACAATTTGAAATATAAGTATAAGTATTATTAAGTTATAAAAAAAATGTTCTATTCATATTAATTTAAATTATTTATTCTATTATATAAATGATACATTTTTTATCTAAGTTCTAATGGTTTTTAGAATACATTATATTCTGAAAATACGATAACAACTGTTTCTTATGATAAATATTATTTATTAATTAATTTGATTTTTTTTTTGTATGATGATTGAAAAGTAAAATGATTTTTATGATACCTAATATATGTCAATAGTATTTTTACTTATAAACATGGTCTATACAGATAATATTTTGTAGTGTATGCTGTAAATGCAATACAATACACATATGTTTTGATCAATAAATAAGTTAATACAATATAACTAAAACTTTGACAGTATAATATTGTATGCATGATACTGGACATTTCCATTTATTAACTAGTGACAAATGTGAAACAATTTATTTAATTTTTAGTCATAATTCTAGACTAAAAGGAATCAGCCTTCGAGTTATGACCTACAACTATTTCAATGTGTAAAATTAATAAAATAGTAATTGACATAAATAATTTTATGAACTATTTAACCAAAATTGCAAGAGTCAATATGTTTATTCTAAAAACATACTTTATATAACTATTAACTTTTGAGTGGCATATATTTTTTCACATTTTATACAAAATTAAACAAATATAAGAAAATGAGATCTCTTTGAACTTGAACTATATTATAATATAGAAAACCTGGATTTGTCCATAACCAATTTTAAAAATGTAATAATACTTATAACAAATAATACATACAAATGTTTTGTTCAAGAATGTTATACTTCTATATCTAAAATGTTATACTTAAATCGTCAATTCACCAATTTATTTACGCTACTTAAGTTGTTTAAAACTTTTATCAATGCCATGTATTGACATTAAATGCATCTTAAATGTTTCTGGTTGCTTATAAGTTTTACCACATATGAGGCACTTGAATTGCGGCTCTATACCACATTCATACTTCAGATGTCGTACCAAACCTTTTTTGTATTTGTATTTTCGAGAACATTGTCTTGGACAGTAAAACATTCCATCACTATATCGTTGTACTAAAATTCCTGAAACATGTGAATTGCCCACAAGCATAAAATAAAATTGCAGTTAGAATGTGCATTAATTTCATGCAAACGTTCGGTAAATCTATAAGCTGAGACTTATGAAGTAGTGGGAAAGCAAACTAACAATAGAACATAATAATTAAATATACTATAAAATATGTAATATTATTAGTTATTTATTTATATTTGTCAATTAATAACAAATATAATAGGGATTAAAAATATAAACATGCACAATATACTTATAATAATATTTGAACTTTATTTGTGTAATGTAAAATTATTCATAGTTAGTTATTTCATTGAAAGTCCTTGATAATTTATATTAATATAAATTAAAATAACTTTTTTTGAACTGTATAATATTATTACATTTACTAAAATAAATTTAATTTTAATACATTTCAAACATTTCTTAAGTACATTATTTAAAAGTCATAAAATTATAATATATTATACAATGTAAGATATAGGTATCATAAAGTAGCTTTAAAAATTAAACAAAAAAAAACATTCAATTTAATTAGATTTGCATACATTTGCATAACTATTATAATATATAAAGTGGACCACAGAAATAAAAGTATTTCAAGTACTTATTATTAAAAAAAATATATCATGAACCCAAAAGTATAAATTTTGAATGATTTTTAAACAAACCAGTGTTGATGCATATTTATTATTAATCAATCAAACCAAATCAAAAATATAATTTAATTAATTATTCAATTATGGTAACTTTGTTTTTTTATGTTCTTTAATGATCTTATGGTTGCTATGTCCATAAAATCACATTTCAAAAGACTCCTATGTAGCCGCTATAATGCTATATAATGTAATATAATTCAATACAATAATAGCTTCATTTAATAATAATTTACAATCTATAAACCAAAAATATAAATTAACTTACCTATATTTTCTTTTATCAGCATAATAAATATAGTAATAAAGATATAATATCTTTTGTTTTTGTATAATATCTTGGTTTTACTTTTTATATTTTAAAAATATTTTAAGTACTGCATAACGTTTTTATATATTAAAAATAAAAAGTAAAAAAACTGATAATACCTACTATAATAGTAAAAAATTCTGTATAATATAAGTTTAATCTATATAAGATATAACACATAATATCATATATTCGACTAAATAATAAATATTTTAAGTTGGATATTTAACTATATCATTATATTATATAATGAATTATAAAATTATCATAGCAATATCTAATTGCCATAACACATCTTTAATATCATATCTACTAGTTAACTCGTCTTAATTTGTAAAAAAAAATTGTTCAAAACTTAAAGTGCATAATTAACACAAAATTACAAAATAAATTCATGGTTAAGTAAATAATTTGAAAAAAATATTTTCTTGTCTCTCACCTTACCTTTAACTCCAAGCTTGAGGATGTTTATAAATTAAATGAAGACCTGAAATAATGAATTTATCTACTATACAGTTTGTCCCAAAAGTCCCATATCATTTTAAGTATCTCCCTTGGAAAATCAATATTTTTAAATGCAGTTTTTTTTACAGTATTTAGTATGAAAATTCTGATTGAATAGCATAAGTTTCGAATTTTTTTTCCAAAATTCAAAAATTTCCGAATATTTTTTTTAGACAATTAGTTTGTTAAATTTCCAAGATTTTTTCATTATATTTTTTTAACAGTTCAAAAAAAAAGTATTAAAATTTAATGAAAATTGACCAAGTTTGCCTCAAAGTTAGTGCTAATTATTATTTTAAATTTTTTAAAAATAATAGTGAAATATATATTTATATACCGAGAATCAATTATAGTTTGTTTTTCCCACAATATTACCTATATTGTTCGAACCTTGAAATTTGGAATATTTTTATATTTATAAGTGTTAAAAATATTAATCCCTAGGTACCCATCCTACCAGTCAAATCTGAGTTTAACTCATAAATATAGATTTTTTTTGCTTTTTCTTACATACCAAAAGACTAAAAAGATTTAAATAATTTAAATAATAAATGTTTTTCAATTGTTTGGGTATTAAGTTTTCTGAGTGATGAAATGTGGGTGAAATCAAATGAGATCAAAAAATAAATAAATATAAATAATTCTAGTAGCCGGAATTCAATAACAGTTTCAAATCATTTTATCCCGTAAATAATAACGTTAATAACTGACAACAAAAAAACTGCATTAAAAATATTTTATCTGGATAACTTTATATATTATTGATATTTTTTTACTTACTCTTAATTTAAATGTGGTTTTAGTTTAAGTTATGTTTAAAAGTAAAAAAGTAGAACAAGAAAATATGTATTATTAATAAGATGTAACATTTGCTGGTTAAATATTTGTTTGCTTATAAATTTGTCCAAGATGGAAAAATATAGTATATACTATGTATAAAATATAATATAATAACTAGGATTTGAATTTAAATGCCCTTTCAAAAATTGAATTTATGAAATTTAACTCTGAAAGATGTTTTAAAAATTTTTTGAATTGAACCCGGATTTCATCAGAAATCAAGACAAATTTGTGAATCATTTACTTCAAAACCATCAAACTTATGTTTCTTTAGTACAATATGTATATTTATATATTATATATTTGTTTTTTAATATTTCTAGAAAGAGGTTAAAAAATTACCAAAAACTTGACTTTTGGATACATTGAAGACCCTCTATCCTAAATACTTACAAGTCACAAAAGACAAAATTACAAATCTACAAATCACAATCCATTCAAATTCTAACAAGCCAGTATAAAATGCTAATGTTTAGAAAATATCAAATTACATTCAACCAGCTATTTATTTTTGTTAGTAAGTTAATCATATAAAATAGAACCTATGAATAGGTAAGTTAATTTAACTGATAAACAGAAATAATGAAATAATATTTACCTTATTGATTTTGAATAACTTCTGAGAGACAAGAAAATATATATTTTTTTAGTTATGGTTGTGCATGTTTTTGATTAAATGCAGGGGCATGCTCAAGGGCCCTGTTCAACCGACCCGCTTCCGCATGTATACTTGACAAATATGTACTTACACATAATTATGATTCTTATATTTTTCAATTTTAGATCAGGCAATTTGCTAGTTTTTTTTCAATCCACCCATCCCCAATCAAAAGTTCTGAGCACGCCTCTAATTATATGTACCATAATATTGTATAGTACTATGCTATACTATAGTATAATATGTACAATGTACATCAGTACAGATTTAATTGTTTTTAATGTGACAAAATAATTTATCTAAATGTATACTAGTTACTAAATAATGTTCTACATTTTTAATACATTGTCTTTTCATAATTTTCCATTTTATTTGGATTATGTTTTTAAACATGATAGATATGCATATTTCTGTTACCATAAATTATGAAAATTCAGGCAATGCAATAATTAACTAGAACTTGTACTAATTAAATCAAATTAATATTTTTTTTATGTAATTTTTAAACACAATCGGAAACTGAGAGAAAATTCAAGAGTTTATTTTTAATGTCACCTTTTTATAATTTTTACAAGAAATCTTCCTATTAAGTCTTCTTATATAGGTACATAGCACCAAAATATTTGTGTATGAAAATAAAACATATTTTGATAGTTCCAAGATAATTCATAAGAAGACTTATATACTAATGTCTAGCCAATTTTAAAAATTTTAAAACTTCATTTATTTAGGTTAATTATTGTAAATAATGTACAATAACTTATTATGCATATCTATGGATTATTTAAAAAAAAACCTTTATTGAGCAGTAAATGTGTTATGTTGTTATATGTAGATTTGAGCTTTAATTATGAATTACTTAATCCAGTTCCCAGTGATGTAACTATATTAAATAGTGTAATTGTATAATCTTTTTAAACAGGGACTTATATATATATTATATAATGTATCAAGAACAAGATAATTTTCAGTACCTATATACCACTGGTCAGCTTAAAATGCTCTTTAACAAGTGTAACCACTTACCTCATTTGTAACTGTAAAATTGAACATGGAAAATCACCTGTAACAAAAAAATATATATAAATACATTATAGGTAAGTAGGTATGACTTAGTAAATATCAAGGTAAATATTTAAATTTTAAACATAAATGAATACAAATATTAAAAATAGTTTGACTAATACATATTTCAATAGCTAGGATTGGCTTGAATGCTGTGCCGTCACATAAAATTCTTGTGGTGAACCAGCAAAAATAAATTATTGGGCATTTATTACTGGTTGTTACATATTTTGTAGTTAACTATTAATAGTTAATTAATTAGTTACCTAATTATCATTGGTTCGGGCTGTAAATTTGTAGCAAATGTAATTACCTATGTTACTAAAAATGTTTTGATTTTTTTACTTGTTCTATATTATAGGTAAACTTTTTGAATATTTAATGAACTTTATTTTTATTTTCCTACAATAGAAGCATTTTAAACTGCATCTTTAGGGATATTAAATGTATTTATTAAGGTTTAGGCGAGGGTTTAGATAATAGTGTACATTTCAAGCTCTAATATTAGTACTTACTATAATTTATTAGGTACTTAAATTATATGAATTGATAATTGGCAATATAATTGTGATCATGTATTCATCGAGTAATCCAGATTTATTGTGTCATAAGCTCTAAAGCTACACAAAAACACATAATTGAATAGACCCCATAAAAACATTTTAGATAGCCCATGGAATTTAAATTTCACTTCGTTGACTACATTATTTCTTGGAAGTAATCATTGATGAACTTAAGTCTAATAAACCCACAAAAATACAAAATAATTTTTAAAAATAGTATAATATTTAAATATTTGTTTAAGTAACTCTGGATATAGGTACATTTTAATTTATTATGTTTTATTTATTATGTACATATGTGAATAATACTCAAGTGTGTACTTCAATAGTTTTGTTAACATGCATAATTGCATACTACCAAATTACTAGATAGTACTACTTACATAGAAAGTATAAACCAAACGACCGGTTATTATTTAAATTGAAGGACATTTCCAATCACCTTATCAAACTATTTTAAGCCTATTACCTACTAGTATTACTTAATTTACTAAATAATTATGACTCATATTTTTAATACCATAACTGTCAAAATATGGAAAGAATCTTGGAAAAGTGTTAGAACTCAGACATTTAGAATGACATGGAATTAATGAGGAAAACATGTTTAAATTAAAAGGATCAACTTGAAGCAATTTTATTACTAAGTTGTGTCTAGGGTGTCAACGTTAGGCATCCGTCATAATTAATATTAATTACTGTGCTATAATTTCGAGTATAATTTATATTAGGTACCTACAATATAGTTTTATACAATTTTATTAATATATAGTTGTGTAATTGTTATCTATGAAATAAAATACATTACAGTAGGTATTTTAGAATCATTGACTATGTAAATTAAGATGTACCAAGGTAGGTATTAGTTTAGCCGTGATAAAAATCTTAAGAGGATGTCAGCGCCTTATTTGTTTTCTCTCTCTGCTCCACACGCAGCATACACAAAACGCATTAACACAGAATCATTTTTTCTATGTTTTAAGTAATCTTAGAGTAAAATTGCCCATTACAAAATAGATAGAGAATAATATTTTTGAGGGAATGACATATCAATTTTATATTTTATTGTTATTTGACTTTGTATTCGACTTTCAAAATAAACTTTCAAAAAATGTTGTACATTTAAATGATGTTTAAATTGTTTAGAGACAATATTGATATGACATTCCCTCAAAAATATTTTTCTCTATCTCTTTTGTAATGGGTGATTTTACTCTCAAGATTACTTAAAAACCGTTAAAAACATAGAAAAAATGATTCTGCGTAAATGTGTTTTGTCTATGTTGCGTGTGGGCCAGAAAGAAAACAAATAGTGCGCTGACATCCTCTTAAGTATATATAAATATTGTATTGACTACCTATTTATAGTCAGTAATTAATAACAATGAAAAATTAACTGATATAGAAGCATTAAAATAAATATATAAGGCAAATGCAATTATTTTATTTTCATAATTGGGTAGGTAATTATAAACATTCAATAAATTCTAAATAATGCGATGAATTTTAAGTATTCTTCATTGAATTGTGTCCAAATGAAAATGTATATTAATTTATTTATTATTAATTAAAGCCTGTTTGGGCAATTTTACAAAGGTAAACAATATACTAATGAAACATAGGTACCTTACTATTACCTTACTACCTATAAGATTGCTTTTTTGTTTTTTTGTATATAGTTGTTTACGAAATAATTCACAAAACATAATATAATTTAGATTATAGCAGTGTTGGTAGCCAGAACTACGAAAAAGTGGGGTACTCATTTAACAGATGCATTAGCCTGTCGGTGGAGCGATTGCAACTTTAATTGGAGGTACAAAAGGGGTACATACTCAATAAATAATTTTAAAACAAACGTTGTGTAACAAGTCAGATAGATAATAATATCATTTAAAAACTCAATAGCTATGTAAGTAATAACCTAAATATATACAGTAAAAATGTATTATATAGGTACCAACCAAATAAAATTATTAAAAACTTTTTATATGATAGCTAAAAAGTGTATAATGTACAACATCCAGATTTTTGTAACTCTAATTATGAAAATAACTTTCTAACCATGAGATTTTGATGAAGTTTTAACATTGGAAGAAAAATGTATTACAATAATAATAATAAAGACATATAATATTCAACATTATACAACCTACCTCAACATCATATTATGTACTACATATATATATTGGTATTAAATAGAAGGTACTTATGCTATTCTATTATTATACTTATTTTATATTTTTCTATATTGAGAAATATATCTTACCAGTAGTTACAATAGTAGGTATCTTCGTATCCTGACTATTCACAGCAAACAACAGGCACTCCATTTTCATAAAATTAGCACTTATAAAAACACTAAAAAGTTATTTTCTAAATAAATAATGAGATTATGAGTACATAAATATCCAACTAGAACGATGTGTGATATTATTTCAATAACTGATTTTATTGTACATTGATAACAAATTTTTTTTAAATCATTTACAAAATAGTGAAAAAATTGAATTGTTAATTAAGGAGGTTTAAAAAATATAAACAAATTAGATAACTTGAGTTATAAAGTAGGTATTAAATGATTAACTGTATATTTGGTTCACATGGAAATAGTAAGATGAAGTAAAGTAATGGCTAGGACAAGTTGGAATTTGTGATCTTGAATTTCATTAAATTTAATATGATCACCCTAGACCAGAGGTCACCAATTAATATTTTTGAAATGCCGCATTAAGAATCTTGAAATTGTTTGCATGCCATCAAACTTGCAGATTGGTAAAAACCAATGAACAAAATGATAAATTACAACACTAGAAGGTATAATATTAAGTATGAACAGTTTTTATTTTTTTTTTTTTTTGTCTGCGGGCCAGATAAAATGTGTGCGTATATTACATACCCACTCCTAAATAAAAACCAAAACTGATTTAGATAATCACTTACATATATCAAAACAAACAATATAAAAATCTTATATAACTATTGACCATACATATAGAATTGATCACAGAATACATAAAACATTTTAAAGTTGGTTAGTGAAATTAATGTGTTTATATATTAAACCCATTTCAATGAAACAACGCATTTTAGCTTTCCAAATTTACAATTGATAGTAATAACAATTAATTTTGTGATTTGTTTTAAACTACCATAATTATATTTTAGGTCTAAAATATTTTAATTTCAATTGAATCGAAGTAACAAGTACCCATTAGTAATTTTCATATACCTAAATTATTACTCGGGTTATTACTTTAACGGAAAGAGTTACTAACGACACTTAACTTTTTGTAAATGGTTTAAAACCAAAATTAATTTAAATGCATTATTCTATTGTTTATTTATGTTCTAATTTCCACTATACATAATTTAATCACATATTTAATATAGTTTTAACATCCACAAAACACTACAAAATTAAAAAAAAGAACAATATGTAAACAACCACTTCACTCAATTATTTATACAACCGATGTTCAATAATCCGGCGTTCACAAAACGGACTATTATTATTTAAAAATACAAAATTGAAACTTCGTGTTCGCACACCGAGCAGCAAATCCAATTTTGCACTATAAACCGAAGAAAAACGTAATATAACTGGACGAAATCGAAAAATTATTACTGAAACTCAAACATAATGATAACAACGGATCACCATTCACATTCGCCATACAATATAGTTGATAATTCAAACGTGAGGTTATGTTATTATCTCCAACCTCTTAGAAATGGCGCCGAAATAAAAACATACGCATAGGTAGTTTAATGTATGTATTGCGTTTTGTATCAATAAAGTTTAAATATTGATACAATAATTATTATAAAATTAACCTAGATCTTTGCTAAGATATTATTTTATTTATATAATTTATTTACATTTACGTTATGCACTAAATTATTACTTTTGTACACATCGGTTTATATTTGATAATATTTCGAGTCATCGAGATTTGAGACGATTCCAGGGCATTCCAGGGCATCAAAAACAAAATGCGTAGACCTATAGTGGACTAATAGCGTACATAGGATTTTTTTCAATGAGGGATAATATACAGTTTTGAATATACATTCAGTATACACATATTATATTCATATTATTATATACATGTTGTATCGTGTACAAAATTTGGTTTCCGAGGGGGGGGGGGAGGGGTCGCCAACCGTAGATACATCACTGCATAGCGTGTAACCTAATAGGTGACCAAAACCCTGTTTCGACAAGTAGTACTGCCGCCAAATGTAGGCTATTTTATATTTAACCAAAACCAACTAACTTCAAATTGCTTAAACTCCGAAACTATAATAATAACACGACCAATTTTCATTTGCACCATCGTTTTCAGTGTTGAAAAGTAGAAACCTATATAAGATTGAAAAACAATAACATAATATAGGGTGCTCAATATATTAGGAATATCGTTAAAAACTGCACTACCTAGTGGTCAGTGGATAACTTATCATCTTTTCAGTTTTCCATTTTCGATTAATAAAGGTAATTAATACGCTAACGTCGAACACACGCAACCATAAACACGATGAATAGCGAGACCGAATGACCGATAATTGATTAACATTTAACACTAATCGTAGTAATTTTTACGTTATCAGTTATCATATTGATCTCACCGGTATCTCAAGGTACAATAAATGCTCGAAATTATTTGTATACTGTATATAGAATCAATTATAGTTTGTTTTTCCCATAGTATCACCTATATGGTTCGAACGTTGCAATTTTGAATATTTTTATTGCATTATGGCCAGCCACATCTTACGCGTTACGCAACGGAAAGCCAAAATAAAATAAAATAACGTGCGTGGAGTATACTCCTGTCTACTGTATAGCGTGCAGCGGCTACTAGATAATACGACCTAGTAGGTTTTTATTTAGGCGATATAAGTATATAACAGTATAACACAAAGGAAAAATTTAATCATAAATAACACATTGAGGAAAATATAATAGAAAAAATAGTGATTTCCCAGAGGTTACAGTATGAGTTATATACAAATGAAAAATTTAAAAACAAGAGAAAGGCAATTTAAAAAAGGTGGGTAAGTGGATGTCGCTCTGCTGTACAGTAGGTTACAAATGGGTCACTGTAATGGATGGTGTTAAATTTGAATTCAATGATATAATATCATTGTATAAGAAAAACGATTCAGAGCGAAAACGGTCAGTCAGCCTATGATATTACCAAGTATATTTGATGATATTATTGTGAATAAAGTAATTTATATAATATAACCTATTAACGTGGAGCCTTGTTTTAAATTTTCAATCCTTAGCCATAAAAGTTAAACATTTTATACATTTTTAACTACAAAATAATTAATAAATTATAAATTTGATAAATGTTGTCAAAATTTGAACATTAAATGCTTATAAAAAAAAATTGTCCCTATGTATTTTTAATATATTTCAACTGATATTAGAACAATATATCAGAAGCCTTATATTAATTTTTCACGCTTTTTACCCAACAAATAAAATTTGATTGATATTTATAGAAAAAAAAACTAAAAAAATTGAAAACTGACAATGTCCGTTAACAGCTCAAAAAGAGTCAAAATATTTTCAAAATTTTATGGTGAATAGAAAATGCTAATATAAACATTCAGTGAAATTTTCAAGTATCCACAGTCATTCGTTTTTTAATTACAATAACATAAGAAAATTGTTACATGAGAAATCGAGTGAATATCAAATGTTGTAAAAATATAAATTTCAGACGCTCATAAAAATTTAATTTAAGTTTCTTGTAGACATTTTTTATTTTGATAAAGGTAGACAAACTTATGAGTAATCTTGTATAATATTTTCAAATCTTAGATTTAAGAAGAAAATTTTTTATGAATTCTCAACTCAAAATAATTTGCTAATTTTCGTGATTTTTCCGTATTTTGTCAAAATTTGAACTTTAAATGCTTATAAATAAAAACTGTGACTAAGGATTTTTAATTTTTTTCATCTGCCTTTGAAACAATAACCTAGGAGCCTTCTATACAATTTTCAAGCTTTTTTACTCAACAGGTAAAATTTTATTGATATTTATAGAAAAAAAATTTAAAAAAACTGAAAACTGACAATGTCCGTAAATAGTTCAAAAAAAGTCAAATTATTTTCAAAATTGTATTGTGTATAGAAAATGCAAATATAAACAACCAGTGAAAATTTCATGCATCTACGGTCATTTGTTTTAGAGTTACACCAATAACCAAAATCGATTTTGTTAAAAATCGATTTTGCGTAAAAATTCCCGTTTTTCCTTAATTTTTCTTTTGTTTTTCACAT
This sequence comes from Metopolophium dirhodum, assembly GCF_019925205.1. Taxonomy (NCBI): domain Eukaryota; kingdom Metazoa; phylum Arthropoda; class Insecta; order Hemiptera; family Aphididae; genus Metopolophium; species Metopolophium dirhodum. The sequence goes on from NC_083568.1 coordinate 14,089,063, forward strand.
CGCTTTTGAAAACTACTGGGAAATTAAAATTTTGACCTCCCCAATGCACCAACGATATTCACTTTCCCATCGAACAAGATACTGAAGTCGAAAATCGAAGCATTATTTCGACTACTTATCGTGTACACAGACACAAAAATAAAAAAATAAAAAAAAATAAAAAAAAAATAAAAAAAAAAACACACATCATTGTAAAATCAATACATTCATCGTTTCACTCAGAATCTAAAAAATAAAAAATAAAAATGTCTGTAAACAGCTTAAAATGAGTCAAAATATATTGAACAATTTATCAAGTATAGCAATTAATAAAACTAATATATTATGATATAAATTTCAAGTTTCTACGGTTATACGTTATTGAATTACAACAAAATAAGAAAATCCTTAGGTATATGAGAAATCGAGTAAATATCCAATGTTGAACCAATTTGAATTTCAAACGCTCATAAAAATATAATTTGACTTTCTTATAGACATTTTTTTTTTTGATAAATGAAGATAATCTTATAAGGAATCTTAGATTTAAAAAGAAAAATTTTTAGGAATTTCTAGCTCAAAATAATTTGCACATTTTCGTGATTTTTAGGCCTTTTTCAAAATTTCAACTTTAAATGCTTATAAAAAAAAAAATTGTGACTGGATTTTTAATATTTTTCAAATGTCATTATAACAATCTATTAAGAGTCTTGTATTAAATGTTCAAGCTTTGTTACCCCCAAAAAAAACTAAAAAAACTGAAAATTGATAATGTCCGTAAACAGCTCAAAACAAGTCAAAATAATTTGAATATTTTATGGTATATAGCAATTGCTAATATAAATGTTCAGTGAAAATATCATGAATCTATGTTGACTTGTTTAGAGTTAAGCCAAAAACCAAAATCGATTTTGTCAAAAACCAATTTTGAGTAAAAATTCACGCTTTTTCGAATTTTTTATTTTTCCCGGGGCTTTTGAAAACTATTGGGAATTTTAAATTTTGACCTCCCGAATGTACCAACTAGATTCACTTTTCCATCGAAAAAGATACTGTTGAAGAAAATCAAAGCAGTCTTACTGCCCCAAACCGTGATAAGACAAAAAAAAAAAAAATTTAAAAAAAGAAACACATCATTGTAAAATCAATAAATTCATGGTCCGCTCAGAACCTAAAACTCTAGAAAGTTATATGAATGTTGATATTAAATAGGTAGCCCTACATTTGAGTATAATTAGGTAGGTATATATAACAGCTTAGGTAGGTGTTGATTGATTTCTAAGATAGGTATTACTCATAATAGAGTATCGCGCATCATATTTTTAATTTGGAATAGATATTTTTTTATAATAATAAACAAATTTAAATCTAATATTTATTACACTGACAGTACATGTTGAAAACTGTACACAAACTGAGGAACATTATTTTTAAAATTATTATTCTTAATAAATAACAACACTTGTAATGATGAACGGAAATCAGTATTCTTAAACACAAAATTCGATACCGTGATTTTCTGTTTTTGTCTAACATGCGCAACATAGTATTTTAGACGTGTTTTTTGCCAAACATTCCAATTGATCTACTGAAGCGATAAGAATTCTGAAAACAGATATGAATTTGACGTCAAGTCTACTTGTAATCGACTTTCCCACATGTTTGATATTATTCCCCAAATTCCTATAAATGTCATATTAAAAAAGAGTATTTAAAAATTGTCGTATTTTAATTTTGGAGAAGTTAAAATCAAAAAATTAAAAATGTGGGAATGTCGATTTCAAGTAGACTTGACGACAAATTCAAATCTGTTTTTAGAATTCTTATCGCTTCATTAGATCGATTGGTATGATCAGTGGCGTAGTTACGGGGGGGGTGTAAGGGGTTTCCACCCCCCCCCCCCCTACACCAAAAAAAAAAACAAATCTTTTTTATATTGGTTAGAATTTTAAATAATAGATAGGTAAATAATACTAGTACAAATTAACATGTGTAATATTATTATTACTATATATTATATTAATATAGTTATAGAAATTATTCGAGTGTTTACACTTCTGAGTTTTATTTTAAGAAAATCAATTATAAAATCGACGAAAACAGCGATAACGACCTCCATAAAAATGATCTAAATATTAAGACTCTTGAAACCTGTATACCTTCTTCATCTTTTACTTCGGTTGATATAAGAATTAATGACATAACATATTTTGTTAACCATGTATTGTCTCATAGTGAAATTCATACAGTTATAAATAGTATATGGACACCAGATATAACGTTTAATTTTCCTATACAAATTTTTACTTTTGACCCCCCAAAGTACCAACTATGGATTTACTTTCCTATCAGAAAAGTTACTGTTGAAGAAAATCCAAGCACTTTTACTGTCCTAAAAGGTGATGACAGACACAAAAAAAAAAAATTAAAAAAAAAATTAAAAAAAAAAAACACACATCATCGTTTCGCTCAGAATCTAAAAAGTCACTGATATAACCAAAAATAGCACTTTTAAATTAAATATTCGCAATCATGATAACATACCTATATTAACTAGTAATAAGTACACTGAACCAAATATCACTAGTATAAATAATAATATGCAATTATCAATTTTTAATAAATATACATTTATTGAAATAATAATAATTTTATTAGTTATACAAAAATATTATAAAATTAATTAATAATGTGTTTATAATAATAAATTGGGTTTGTAGAATTTAGAAAATATTTAGGTAATAAATTAATAAATTAAAATTTTAAAATGGAACTTTTTTTATTATTTTGATCAAATAGATTATTAATTTAATAAACATTATGTTCAAAATAACAATTTGGTTTTTAGATCTTACAAAATATTAAAGTTATTATTTAACAAAATATAGTTGAACAATTAATACAGATTTTATTAATTTAAAAATGTATAGTATTAAATTTATAGATATTATGTTTAAAATAACAATTCGGCTCAATACTTCTATATATTTTCATAACCAATTAACTTATGTCTTCAAACATCGAGATTGGGCATAAATTATTAAAAAGTATTACGTATATAACCCCTTAAAAAGCGGAAGTGTGGAGTAGATCTCTTAAGAAACCGGCACATGCCCGTAAACAGCATGCTTGTAAACAATTATTTTGCGGGAAAAAGAAATTCATACCTATACACAAATACTAAAGAAGACAATAATTTCCGTCGTACCTACCGTTTTTCCAATTGTTATCATTGAAACAAAAAAATTATTGTTGTTTAAAATCCGTTTTTATGTTTTTTTCAAATTTCAATAACTTTTTTTTGTACCTTACTTCATAAAAGTTATGATGTTCGCGGTAAATTATGAATTCAGTATTTTAGATAATAATCTTTTTAAATTGTATATTCTGAAGTACATTAAAGCTGTACCTACCTAAATGAAAAAAATGAAACTAAGGATTACGAGGAGTCGCTTAATTTGAAGGTAAGTATGGTATTATTATTACTTATATCTTATACTATACTAGTTAGTAGTAACTAATAACTATTAAGTTTTAATACTAGTGGTACCTGTAATATTATTTTAAACCTTATCCAGATACCTACATTATTTTTCTAATAATTAAGTATGTGAGATTGTACGTATTCTCTGGAAATCTGAATCAGTTATAATGATTTCCATATTTTAGTCTATTAGCTAATCATCTTACTACAGATATAGTAGGTACGCAAATTATATTAAGTATATGAAAGTTTTACTGCGAAAACTATGGTTTACTTATTTTAGATATCAATAATGGCATATTACGAGAAAAGTCTAATGAGATCGCAAAATAAGACTTCAACCATTTTCTACTCATACATTCAAAATTATAGACCAGCTAGCCATTACTCCAAAGTTTGACATCGAATAGAACGTTTCTCTAGTTTCTTTGCTCTCTGCAAGGACATAAATTTCAATAGCAATAACATTCTACTAGATTTTATAGCGGTTAAGCGGAAGTCGCTCTACTGTAAACTGTACAGTTTGTAGTGTACTAATTATTAGTGTACAAGTGGGTGACCGTAATGGATGATGTTAAATTTGAATTCAATGATATAATATTACATAATATCATTGTATATTTGTATATGAAAAATAATTCTGAGAGGAGACGGGTTGTCAACCTACATAGGATATTTGATACCTATAAGTATTATATTGTATATTTATATTGTTATTATTTTCACACAGTAGGTAAGTTGAATTATTATTATTTGTATAATATCATATGTGTATATAATAATATACCTAATTCCATAGACCTATAAACTAATGGACAGCGCATTCCACTCCGCCCTGACATCAATGCTAGGAGGTCATATAACTTAACCGAGAGTGAAAGAACATAAAGTAGTGATTAGTGAATGAGCACCGCATTATTAGGAACTGTATGCATTGTAAGAACGGCCCTAAGTTTCTTTTCTCCCTCACTCTATATCGTACCCCTGACTTCTCTCTCTAAGCGCAATATATATTTCAATAAAATTGTTTATTATAATAATTTATAAAATTAGAAAGAACGCAATCACTCTTTATGTGATCCCCATACTAATTAAAAAAAGTATGTTAACTTTTTTAAAACTATTTTTTCCATAATATTAACTTTTAACTTCTCGAATTAAATGTATGATTTGTTAACTGTTTACTTATCGATCATGTGTCCTCTTAACTCAACTTAGCTTGAGTTAATTATTTTCATAACTGTCCTCTTTTGGGTCAAAAGTAAAAATTTCCCAGTAACGCCGTGAAAAACAAAAGAAAATTTAATAAAAAACGGGAATTTCTACACAAAATTGGTTTTTGACAAAATCGATTTTTGTTTTTGGTCTAACTCTAACAAAATGACAGTAGACACATGAAATGTTCACTGAATGTTTATATTAATATTTTCTATATACGATCGAACATTTTGACTTGTTTTGAACTGTTTATGAACATGTTCAGTTTTCAATTTTTTTCGTTTATTTGTTGTCAAAAACCTTGAAAATTTAATAGACGGCTCGTAATATATTGTTACAAAGGCAATTGAAAAATATTAATAATACATATTCACCAATTTTTTTTTTATAAGCATTTCAAGTTCAAATTTTGACAAAATATGTAAAAATCACAAAAATGGGCAAATTATTTTGAGTTAGGATTTCCAAAAATGTTTTTTTTAAATTTAATTTAAAAAAAAATGTTTACCTGTAAGTCAAATAAATTTTTATGAACGTTTGTAGTTCAAATTTTTACAAGATTAGATAATCACTCTATTTCTCATGTAAATATTTTCTTATTTTGCTGTAATTCAAAAACGAATAACTGTAGGTCTGTAGGTACTTGACATTTACACCATATGTTTATTTTATCAATTTCTATACTTGATAAAATTTTCAAAATATTTTGACTCATTTTGAGCTGTTTACGGACACTGTACTATCCAGTGGCGGATCCAACGGGGGGGGGGGGGCAGGTGCCTCACCCCTCTCCCCCGACATCTTCAACAGACTCATCTTTTTACTTACAGAAATATTTTAAAGTGTGTAATGCATTATAGTTAATTACTCAATCTATTTATCTCTTTTTGAAAACCGTTAGGAATGTTATTGGAATGAAAACATTTACAATAATTGCATATTATATTATATTATATTATTATTATTGTATTTATGGCTTAGAAGATTTTTTTTAGGTACTGCATTAAAAAAAATGTGTACCCAGGGCAGCAATATCTTAAATACGCGTACACCACTGTTGTTATGTAAAACCACCTTGGATGGGTCTCTAAATCTCAAATAGGTAACTAAAACTTCAAAACGAAGTCCGACCGCCGAACCTCCAAATTCTAACTTCACAATCGTTGTCAGCAATAAATACATGGCATAAAAAATGGTTTCCTAGCCAAAGTGAATTTATGCCCGTGTATTTTATCACATAACTTTTTAATTTAAAATGTAAGTAGGGGCTAAGGCCGGTAGGGTGGAAAAAAAAGCAATACTGTTTTTAAAACTTATTACAAAATTAGTCCATAACGACTACATGTAATAAGTAATCGACGGTACCTAATAACTAACATCTTAGTAATGATATAATGTTATATGTTATACACTTATACAATTATACCCATCCAGCGCGACGGTACTGGCGCGAAGCTAAGTAAAAAAAAATAGCGGAGTAGCCACTAACGTATCATAAGTCATAACAGAAGCTAGAGTACCATTGAAAAAACGTCTTAATTTATGTCAATCCATTATCAAGCTCTACAGGACAAACGGCTGAACATAAAAAGTCGTATAAGGTATCAATCGATCAGGAATATTGTGCAGATGGGAACAGAGGAACTCGCTAGCAGATTGGTTAGATGGTTTATAAGTTATAAACAAAAAATGTTCAAGTACTTTTAAGACCGATTTGGCGTATGGAACGAAAATATCGTAAATGTCTCCCGACCCACCGCTTATCGATCCCCACTACTCTCATCGCGACGACATTGCGACGGCGCGGTCTCTCGGATGCCGGTCGCCGGCAATCATTTCGTATTTTCGTGTATTGCTGATGACTCAACGACTGTGATTGTTTAGTGAATTCGTGATCCAGCGCAACGGTATTATAATATTATTATATGCTGAAAACTTGGAACAATTTTAATAATAAAATAAACAATCTACAGGTGATTAATTCATTACCCGTGGCAACAATTAAGATCGATGACAAATCATATTAAGAGCATATATTATGTGATTTGCCATCATGGTCCATCTATGACTCAAGTCTCAAGCCCATTACACATCAATTATTAAACATAATAATAGAAAACGATAATGCGGATAATGTATATTAACTTGTTTCCAGCGATTATTAGATGTGGTATATTACCGGGACTCAACAAAATTAAAAACGGATGGTCAACACGCATTTACTAGTATAATATTTATTTATTGTGCGTGCTCTTAAGTTTAGTATTTAGTTTTTGAATTAATGTTGGTTTAGTTAAGATAAAGTGTTAAAAATGCCGAAGTTTAAACCATCGTTTTCTTATCGGTTGCGTGGTTGCATGCCTATGTTTAGGCTCCTTGTTTAGGAGCATTTCTTAGTAAAGTTTTGGTTTCTTTTAGAGCACTTTTTGATAGTTTTAGATCATTGAAATCCGGCCCTACTCATGACTATAATTTATAAGTTAATAACTAATGAATATTATGTACCTACCTGTGTTTACAGTGAAACATTACAAACTCGATATTTTTCTGAAATTTTACATGTGACAGCCGGCAAGTAAGTGATAGTGAGTTGTAATGAAGCATAAGGCAGTGGTTTTGAATAGGTAAATATTTACCTTATCTCTCTGACCAAGGCACGACTTGTGTTGTTAGCTTTAATAAGAGTGAATTGACCTATTTTTAAACCTAAATGTTAGAATTTTTTCCATGGTATACGATCATTTGACGTTGTAGATAATCGGGCGATACACAAACGACACAAAAACCAAAAATCGAGCGAAGCGCAACTGTCTTACAAATGAAGAATAAATTACTAGAATATATTAATGAATTATCTATAATAATGATGTGCTGATGTGCTATGTGCAAACGATGCATGGCTAAAAATTTGACAAAGAATATCGTCGATATCGATATGACGATATGTAAATATGTAAAGTAGGCCTATATGATACATAAATTACATGAACAAATTCACAGTGCTGAGTGCAGTATGCCAGTATAATTTAATATACCTACCTATTCGGATTTACGCATTTATACATATCAACATATTATAGCATATTTTGATCTGTGGCACTGATAAATCTTAAAATCTGTCACAGAATAATTAAATATTCTTATTTTTATTTTATGGTAAGTATAAGTCTTAGTTCTAGCCTGGCAATACTCCATTGTAAAGTAATGACTGTAACAGTTATTATAATTTATAAGAGGCGCATTTGTGAAAAATATAATTCTGAAGTACCCATAAATTATAATATGATAATTGTGATTTATAACTTTATAATTAGGGCTCGCAGCCCTCAGGTGAATAAATTATATTATTATGTACAATGTATTTGAAAGTCATTTTTCATTATAGAAACCTAATTATAAGATTCATATTATCATAATCATATACGAAAATTAAGTTAGGCCTGATAGGTATGCAATAAAGCAGCCTCGCGCGGCCGTATCAATGTCATTTAGTCCACAAAAATACGCTGTACTGGAATATAATGTTTCTGTTCAGTAGAACCCACTAAATTTGATAATTTTTTTACCAAAAAAATAGAGGGTAATATTATATTCTACAGACTACAAGCCGCATTAAGCTCCGTTTTTCAATATTTTAATCTCAAACTTTATAATATGTCATCAAAAAAATCCAATTTTAAGCTTTTTTTTACAAATTATATAATATATTATACTATTCTTTGAAATAAAATAAAAAATGAGGAGAGTTTAATGCGGCCTGTAGAAAGTCTTCTTCTTTCAGATATAAAAAAAGTTATTAAAATCGGACAATTCTACGAGGCCTGAGAAGTGAGAATTATTTCTGTAATTTTTTTTCGATATAATAAACCGCATCAACCCCCTCTAAATAGGTATCGCCGTATCGGACAGTAGATTAGTGGAAATTAAGGAGGCAAGTAAAATATAAAATATAATTTTAAAAGAATTGCGGAAAATTTGAAAATTCGGCAACCAGACCCCTTAATGTGAGATTTGAAAACTTACAACACAAATATATAGGCATTTTCAATATTTTATGTATCTATGGTATTATTATCATTTTATTAAGTAAATATACATACGTGTTTTATTAATTGAACATAATATTATATTGTATTATCATGATAAGTAGTAACAACCAACAAGTAACAAAAATACACATAAACAAAATAATACATAAATATAAAATTTAAATTGTTTATAATATAATATTGTTATTTATTAGTATTTATCAGTTGTAATAACTATATAAAATATATACTCGCGGCTTGAATCAAGTTAGGCCTATTGGCTATTAATGTTAGCGACATTTTAAAACTTACAACACAAAGTATAGGAAGTTTTAATATTTTAGTTTATTTTACAATAATTATATTATAGCTATGTTATTTAAATATACTTACATAATTAATGTTATAATAATTAAACATTTTAAATTTTAATAGTATTATCATGGAAGTAGTAACAAGTAACAAAAATAGACATAAACAAAATATATAAGTATTAAATTATATTCTTAATAATATCATATCAATTATTAGTATTTAAAATGTATCAGTTGTATAAGCTATATTATAAATATACTTGCATTTTTATATGTATTGCTTGAAAACTATTGATATACCTATAATAGGTAGTATGTCCTATAGCACAGTTTTTTTTTTCGGAGAGAGGGTTATTTTTATTTACTTTTAACTGTATTTAACAATAAATTTAAATTTCAGATATGAACTATGAATTATATTTCTATTACATACCTATGCGAGTGTGTAGATAAGAATTATATTTCTTATTTAATATTGTAAAAATGAATACAAATTATTAAACTAATTATTAAGAAAAAAAATGTAGCTTTTTCAAGAAGACATATTATTATATCGACTAATTAAAATGTTATAGTACAACTAAATAGTAAATATAATACTATTAACACTATCAACAGTTGTCAGTTAATTCTTAAGTTAGGTATTTTGTTCAGGAGGCATATTAATAATGTATATTATTGTGCACCTAACTAATTTATAAATAAGTAAATCACAAATTCACAATGATCAGTATTTAATTTAAATTGCCATAATAAAATAAACATATTACATGAAGGAGATGTCATTTTTTGGAAGCAATATACAGTCCAGTCGCGATAACTCGAAGTTGTAGGGAGATAAAAATTTACTTCGAGATAATATTAAGTATTATTCGAGATATCTAACTATTTACAGGGGAACGTTTTTCTAGAGGAATAAAACACAATTCGAGTTGTCAAGTTTTTCTAGTTATCGCGACTCGACTGTATATTCTATCTATAGGAATATACCTAATTCCGTGATTATAAATAGCACTTATGAGTTATATTATATTATTCATACATCAATATATATAAAGGTAGGTAAAAATAAAGTGTTAAATGTTTACTTAATATTACACTAAAAAAACGTATTAAGCTAAGTGTAAGCGGATAGGTTCTTTATGCCTATTCCTCTATTTAGTTACGCACTGAAAAATGATCAATAATATTATTACTATAAATTTGGTTAAACCTAATTGAGGTTTTATAATCTACCGTAAATTGAATGTATGTAATTATATTTCCAAATCCATTTATTATACACTCATTAGTAAAGATAATTAATTATAGGCAATATCCGTATAGGATATAGATATATCATAATATACCTACAATTGTATAGTACCTACCTGTCCTACCTATTATATTTAACATTTATATATCATACGTATCTAAATTTAATTTAAAAACAATGTATGGTAATAAATGGTATACCTAAATATAGTGATTATATGTTTACTTAACTTAATTTATTGATGTAGTTAATTGTAATAATACATAATAACATAGTTTAGAATTTATTTCGATTTGGTATATTATATTTTGTTAGGTACCTATTAATCATACAGAAGAAAAATCGTCTTTACCAACTTAAGTGTATACTGTACATCAATCACATTTCCGGTGTTTTAACGGCTGCATTAAATTATAATTCTTGTTGGTTTACATGATATAATAATAATAATATTTTTATACTCGAAATGTCGCGTATAATGTTGTGTACTGCGTATTATAGTAAAATACTTTAAAATTTTAAAGTATTTGGGTACAGTGCTTATTATTGGATTACTGTATTGGTCGGTATAAACTATAAATAGATATCCAGGTAAAGAGTAAATAGACTACTAAAAGAGTTCTCTTATTTCGTCAACAATGACATGTTCGCATTTGGAAACGTGATGCATATCCATGTGTCGCTTAAGCACGTCTCTTCTCCGGTAATACGTAAAACATATAGTGCAGCAAAACTGGTGATTTTGTCCGCATTCGTACAACAAGTGCCGCTTCATATGCTGTTCTCTCTTATAGCTCTTTCCACACGATTTTGGACAGCTGAATCGGTTCGTATTGTGGTCGCCATTGCGTTCTGAAAAACGGTAGTAAAATATATGTAGTTCATAAACGTTGTTCACAAATTAAAATAATAATAATATTACTGTCACGTCCAATTATTATATTAATGATATGGAATTTTGCAGTCATCGCGCATTCGAACGTTATTAAAGCCAATATATTAATAGCTGCATTTGGTTATGTTTAGCAAATAGGCGTTATCAGTGTCCATCATAGGCCACGCATAGTATACTATACATGGATAGATGGATTATAATACTGGTATTAGGTATACAGATAATGTACTATAGCAAAAGATCGTTTTATAAGTTATAAGAATAAGAATTTTAAACTTATACTAAAATATGTAGTCCAATCAATAACCACGAATCATTGATCGGATATGGTTCAGATCAGTTTCGGCCTAATTCGGGCCACAAGATCGCGAATGCAGCCAAAGCTCTGAGCTAAGTATTTTTTTTGGGAATCATATTAATTAAAATATGAATTGTTTTTCAAAATCTTGTGTGTTGAAGCGACGGAATAGGTAGAGTCACCTAATGATATATGTCTTATGAACAGTATAGCCGTGAAAGTACCTTAACTTATTAGATTATAGACGTAACTAGACCTTAAAGTTAGGGAGGGCTTATAAGTAATTATAAATAAAATGTATAGGACCTTAAAAAATTCGGGGGGGGGGGAGCTAAATCCCACCCAAGCCCCCTTAGTTACGCCGGTTGCACCCAAAAACCGCACTCTTTTGATTTTAGCCCTAAAAAGGTCGATAGCCAAAAACCTCACAGCTTAACGGTCATTGTATAACAAATTACCGTACATTTATAGTGGGTTAAAACCGCACACTATTTTTAGTGAAAATAGTGAAAAGATAAGATTATATGATATGTCATATGTACTATATGTACTATTGTTTCAATTTTGGGAAGAATTTTTACGTGACGGAGATCGTATAAAGTTTTTAAAAAACGTCGGCAGTCGGTTTCAGCCAATCAAACTTTGAAAGTTTTAATTTTTTTTTAAATTAATATTTAAAATTTTTTAATATACCTATACATTTTTTGTTTTACATTTTTTTTAAATTAATATTTTAAATTATTGAATTTATACATTTTTAAGTTGACATTTTTTAAAATTGATATTTAAAATTTTTAAATAAAATTTTTAAAAAAATGGAACAAATTATTAATTGTAAATATACACATGCGTTTTTTGTTTATCGACCTTTTTGGGGTCAAAATCATAACTGTGCGGTTTTTGTATACGACAATTTCTAAAATTGTGCGGTTTTAACCTATTAAATGTGTGCGGTTTTTGCAGTCAACGGTTACGCCTATGTAGGTACCACATTTACCCTTGATATTGGCTAGATGTCACATCTTGTTATGCTTAAACGGTTCGTAAAATATTATTGACAATTGTCCTTTTTTTTTTTTGTAATAGTATGAATAAACAACTAAAAATATATAAATTGATTTATTATTGGACAAATAGCATGCTGCTGAGCCATTGAACAACCATTACAATTTTTAGTATTTGTAGTTATTAATTTATAAATTATGTATATAACCTACTCAGTATATTAATTATTTTTTTTATATGTACTTTCTACATTGTGTATCATATGGATTTAAAAATCAAAAATATTATTGTATTATTGTATATTTTGTTATAACGTATAACATTATAAAATGTGGACATAGGTAATTATTTTAAATTATAGAGGTAATAAATAATAATTATTATTATATAGATTATACTTGTTACCTACATCAATCATGTTACATTGATTATTTTGTACATATTTGTTTTTTAGTTAGGTAGTATAAATGTTTAATATTATGTAGGTGTTTTAGATGTATCCATAGTCATATAAATATATCATATAATGACTAATGGCTAGAGCTGCCGCGGTCTTTATGTTAAATAAAAAAAAAAATTAAAAAAATATCATATAATATGTAGGTACCTAAAGCCTAAAGCTAAAAATTGTTCAAGATATCTATAAATTGTACATAAATAGGATTTGAGTTATATTTCTTTATTAGTGCATTACAAATGTATTAATTGAAATTATAACATAGGGTAGCGTGTGCCTTAGTTCAAGTGTTCAAGTTCGTTATGCACAAATTGCATAATCAACAAATAAAGATATAAAGTAGCATACATTTACTGAAATTAAATGATTATTATCTTAACAATATATATTTAAAAAAAAAATTGTGTACATCCATATTAAAAAAAAAAAAAAAATAACAACTAGGAACATATTTTCACTATGAGTCATTAATTATTACGTCATAGGTATCTAAATTACTTACTTATAACAAAGAAAATCATTAATTTATTTATACAATGAAATAGAAGGTACGTCACATTAATCCAAAATTATATTATGGGGCTAATATCATGTGAGCTCTAAGTGACGATACAGGTTTACATGACTTCCAACAAATTCTGCATATTCGCAATTTCCAATACTGTTTAGGGCATCCAAAATCGTTATGAGCAAGTAGATGGTGTTGAAAATTGTAGCTACGGCCACAATTGCAAGGGCATAAAAACACAGTTTGTGGAATATAGCAACATTTTAGCTAAGTATTCTGTAATAGTGTAATAAATATAGGTAATATTATGAATTCTTAAAATTTTGTGTAATTTTTTTTTACTAATTATTACCACATGTATGTTATCCAAGTGTTTTTATATTACAAAATTGATTAAAACTTTCCACAAAAACAATAACAATATAGTAGCACACACCACACATAAAATATACTATTTAACATTCAAATATAATATTATAGATAACGAAAACTAAAATAAAACTATCACCACACATAAACATATAACATAGTACATATATAATATATTGACCCAAATTTCGACAAAAAATGTGCAAACCATACAAAATATAAAAATAAATTGGGGCTTTTGAAATGTAATGAACTATTTAAGTATTATATAATATAGTAGCCAGCACTTATATTAAAATCTAAGTTAAAATTTTAGATTACAGCCTGTGAGTGATCATTTGATTTTATAACAACATTTTTATTACACAGTAAAATAATTGATTACGAAACCAAATTAAACTCGAATCTCAATGGACACAAAAATCAAACAATAAAGTTTGTAATAAAATATTGAAGAATTTTTTTTTATTTGTTCTGTCTATTACAAATAATTATGTGTTTATAATTTATAAATCATTCCCTACCATTGATTGTATAATAAAAAAATTAGGTAAGTACCTACTTCTTGAGTGAACAGTGACCATTAGACTGGATTGGCGCGAATATCATTTGAGATCTGGGGGGAGGGGGGCTGAAGCCATATTATAATAATATTGAATAAGCTTAAAAAAATATTAGGACATGTTTGGTGGAGGAGGAACTTAGCTCCTCATCTTGCCTATGATAGTAACTAAATCATATTTATGCAGACTGCAAAGGAATGAACAAAATCAATTAATCAAAATATCTATATAATATAATATTAGTCTTAACTCTTAACCAAATGACAAATATTTTTAAATTTCAATTATATACCTATCTACTGTAAAAAGTAAAAACTTTTTATTTAAAAAAAAATGAATGTTTTGAGTATTTATTACAAAGTAGTGTGTCTAATGTCTATATAAGTACCAGCTATACCATTGGCACAACCAAGATTCATGACCTTATAAATAGTGTTTAGTTATAACTTATACCTTATTAAATAATGATATTATTAATAATAAATAATAATAGTCACTAGGCACTGACACTGCAATCGCGGTATTTATTATAAGTTCTAACTATAAGTTGGTTGTAGGCATGACTAAATAAATAGGTATGATCACGATTTTGTGATACGCTGTACGCATACCACCCTTTCGACATCTATTGTGTAGTTTTCTCTCTTCTATAATATTCTATTGATATTGCCGATCAATGAAATGCGGAGAACTACAAGCAATGGTTTTGTGTGTAGGATAGTGAGAGAGATACGCAAACCAGTCAAAAACTGGTTTTTTGTTATCATACTTATTTATTTAGTCATGGTTGTAGGTTCCTATACTTAAATAAGTATTATAATATGGCAATGGGCCCATTCACAGGGGGGAGGTGGAGGGTGAATGGTCGTTTTTTATGCATCCGTTTTTTTTTTGTGCACCAATAGCCCCCTAAAATTGTTCTAAAAATTATCCACAAACCCTCCCGCCCCACCCACATAAGAAAATTCCTGAGAACACCACTAAATATTGCTATAGGCACAACCTATCAATCGTACATGTATATATTTTTTTAATTAATTATTGATCGCAATTATAGTAAAATCTTTCATAATGCAAATGAAACATAATAATTTATTGAAAATTAACAATATTGGTTCTACGTAAAGTTTAAATTAATAAATCAGAGTAAAGAACGTGTTTGATCTTCAGTTTTGTAAAATGAAATTTATTTTCCTTGGTTTCGATTATGATACATGATTTGTTCAAGCCGTTTATTCAACACTTCCATTCGAAGTTCGTGCAACAATTTCAGCTTCAAATTTGAACGATCAATGTTAACATTTATCGTCTTATTACTGTTATTGCACTGTAAATCATTATTCAAACTCTTCAATGAGTATGGTCCATTATCTGAAAATGCATACAAAATAATTTTTATAGTATTATGTGAAAATATTGAAATTATAAAAAAACAACTGTATACAGTACTGTACTGTACATACTGTATGTGTGTTTTATTTGAAAATAAGCTCATACAAAATAGTAAACATACAATTGATATAAAAACTATAAAACATATTTTAAAGTAAATACAACTATTAGGTAGTTCTTTTATAATATTTTAATGTTTAGTATAGGTAATATATACAAATATTAGTAATCTAAAAAATAATAGACCATGTACCAATATAACTGTTGGCATTTATAGCGGATCAATGTACTTTTTCCCCTAATAAATAGAGCTCAAGTGGAATCAATAAAATCCCAAAAAAATATAGTTACTATTATTACCTATGTCTATTCAGTAAACTAGTATACATTAAACTAGAAAATTTCCTATTTGTATTTAGTATAATATCCACGAATATGAGGTAGGTATTAGGTTTAGTAATAATTGTTTATAATTGCAGATAAGTATAAAGTCTATAATAACAACTATTCATAAATAACTTTGTGAACTTTTGCTACATGTGTCTTGAGACTGACTTTCTGTACAAAGGTTCTACAACATATGTTACACTGAAATTGTCTAGGTACTCTGCACCCGTACATCAGATGACTTTTCAGATTATATTTCCGCCATTTGCCTTTGTATTTATGGCCACATCCGTTTGGACATACAGCAGGATCATCAACAACGATTGTTTCTAGTTTGGATAATAATATACCTGCAAGACATTGAGTTAAAATTAGTTATGATTAATAATAGACTTTTTACATTAGTAAATGGGCACACTGTATTTTCGGTACATACATAATATGTTATGTATAAAGCCAAATAATGATTTATTTGTAAGCAAAGCGATTTATTTTATTTTACAAGTAAAACAAATAATACAATATAATAACTACCTATCATTAATTAATATCAAACAATTCCTATTTTAGAAAGTAGAATAACAAAGTTTTTAGAAAATCGTTAAAATAATTACATTCTATATAAAAAAAAAATAGTATAAAATAGTATACCTAAAATAGGAAGTACCTAACAATAATAGTTTTATTATCATATATTGAAATGTAATATATATTTAGGTTAAAACATTTTATTAATTAGGTTTCTTATACGGTTATACCACAAAGATGCAAAAGATACAATAAATTGATTTTGTGACAATAGTTGGTGGTCAACGAGTGGTGCAACAATTTAAAGTTTGTACTTTATATCTTATAATACAAGCTCCTAGATATCTAGTAATTAGAAGTACCATATTGATATGATTATATAATACAAACACATTCAAATTTGGAAATGTTTTTGTACTTAATTTCAGTATAATGAAAATGGTATTAAAAATATCAGTAACCTTGGAAACTATTAGGCAGGTACTAAGACTTACTTATTGATTTGTTTTTTTATTTTATTAGCATTTGTTAGACTGTAAGAATTATCAATGTTAGGTCATAAATTAAAACAACAATTAAACGACGGTAAGCCTGTAACCTGTATATTTAAATGGATTTGTTTTAATTTATATTTCCATATGTTTGATAAAATCCAAAAAAAAATATAATGTTATTAGGGATATAAACAAACAGGGCTCAATATTTACTTTGGTTACTCATAAAATATCACATCTAATGTGTCGAATATATAATTCGATCATTAAAGAAATAACACATTTATATACAGACTTAATAGTTGTTACATAATAGTAAAGGTTGTGTAAATATTTGTATTTGCCAATCGTACTATGTGTGATAGACAATGTTTTACTTAGTTCTACATATTTTTAAATTGAATCAAGTAATATGAATTCAAAAATATATTAAATCAATATTTTCATGAAAAATAATTATATGTTAATAATGGAAGTTAATGCTCAAACATATTTATATCAAATGTTGTACTTCATTAACTAAAACAAAAATACCTATATTTTTAAAATTTAAAATATTATTGTTGTAATCGAATCCTGTATATTGTATATTATATGGCATTGCACACAATATCAGGACATGAGTTCTAAAATATACATTTGAACTACTTACTTCAAAAATCAAATCAAATAATATTTTTAACTTCATAACATAAATTGAAATGTAGGTGTATCTTTTAATTATATACAGTTTGCCCTGTGTTATATGTACCATTAAACATCTCAGCCTGATGACCTTCGATTGAAAAACGGTTTGTTGTAATAGATAGAGGGTATATAAGTACACTTTTAGGGAAAATTTTAAATTTTTACCTCCTTTGGTTCACGCATGCATATTTCAACTTGAGAACCCTTATTTTTATCACCAAATATAATAAAAATTATATGTTACAAAATAATTTACATTTTATTTCATAGTAAAAATTTCCAAATCCATGGAAATTTTAAATCTAGCGTCATCGGGTGGAGATATTTAGTGGTACAAATAAGACGGGACACACTGTATAATAAACATTTTGGTTACATAAAATGTGATGATATACAAATCCATTTTTAAAACAGCAGACATATCTGAAATCAAAAAACAAAAAGTATTAGAGTTAAGTGAATTATTATAGTAAAAATAATGAAATATTGAGTTATGTATTGATAAGACTGAAATATTTATGAGTATATGACACATTTTTTTTTATTCAATTCAATATTATTAAAGATAAACTTTAATATTTATAAATGAGGTAATCAAGGCTGTACAGACGGGGTAGGGGAGTCAACATTGACCCAAGCCCCCAAAGACCTATGATGACTAAATCCAAAAAAGGAGCCACTTGCATGATGCTCACCTAGGCGACAAAATATTCTTTAACCAGGTCTGGAGGTTACTTAGTAAGTTAAGTAAGTAAATACATACATATTACTTCATTAATACTGAACAAATTATATAAGAATATCATTATTTAAAATTTATTTATTGCTCCTTAAATATTTGTACTTATGAGTTAAAACGAACAAACAATTAGAAATAAACAAATAATCAATTTATAGATTTTAACCTTTTATGCCTATTTTATATGTTATATAAAAATCCTAACTACCATTTATGTTAGTTTAGATAATTATTAAAGTGGTTTCGGTAGTTTTAACAATCAATCATGATTGAAAATGTATTTTCTTATTCCAAAAGGTAAAAAAATTGTTAAAATATTAATATATATTTTTTTTTAAATAAAGTTTGAAATTACATGAAATTATATACAAAGAAAATGTTCAAAAAAATTTAAAAAATAAATTTAAAATAAACTTTTTGTAATAATGAGTATAGGCAGGCACTTACTTAGAAGGATAAGCTTGTATATATTTATATATTATGTACATATTATGATTTTATATTTTCATTTATAAATTGTAAATAATATTATAGTGCAATATTTGTTTAATTTATTTGATAATTTTAGTTTGTTGTGATTATTGTTTATTATAAAAATATACTATGTACCTATTGTATCTACAATATTATTATCTTTTAAATAAACTGTAATCAAACCATAAAAAAATATTCACGTATATTTAAAAACCTAAAAACTATATTACTTTATTTTGAACTTTAACGTTAGGTTTATTATATAACATATTATATAATATTACAATATGTTATGTTATAACAAAAAAAAATATATATATATTATTTTAATTCAAATACCATAATAAATAACATTACACTAA
Source organism: Metopolophium dirhodum (assembly GCF_019925205.1). Taxonomy (NCBI): domain Eukaryota; kingdom Metazoa; phylum Arthropoda; class Insecta; order Hemiptera; family Aphididae; genus Metopolophium; species Metopolophium dirhodum. The sequence continues at coordinate 14,108,499 of NC_083568.1, forward strand.
GAAATATAGAAAAAAATTAGTTCCCGTCAGGGTTAAAAGCATATAACTAAAAATAACTAGACAATAGACTTAATAAAAATTAACAAATTATATATATATCATGAAACTTAATTTTCACATAATTCAACAAAGCACATGCTCATTGCATCCAAAATATTTTTATGTACTGCCATTTGATGCTTGTTGAGATTAACTTTTTGGGCAAAAGTCCTAGGACAGTATTCACATTTAAACTGTGGTGGTACACCACATTCATACTTGAGATGTCTGCGCAATGTTCCACGATGATTATACGATCGGCCACAGTTATTCGGACATGGCAATTTCAACAAGTTTGACTTTTGGAACAATCCTATAAATCAAAATGAAAAACAAACCAAAATACATTTTTCTATTAATTATTTTTACAATTTATGTTAGAACATTTATTGTACATAATATGTTAGTTTGGCAGACCACATGAAGAAAATGTCCAGGCTTGTTAAATTGGGTGAACCATTGCTGAGTTAATAAATAAAAATAATATATTTTTAAGCTGTTGTGTTTATTGGTTGGTACCTACTTTATCTCCGGTTAAGAGTAAAATAAAAAACCTACCCTATACACTATCTATAATGGATTTTAACAACAATGTCAATATATCGTTTTTGAAAATAAAATAATTACCATTCATTCCTTATTATATTATAGAAATGCACTTATTAGATTTCAACACTTCTTTGAAAGCCAATTACACTAATCTAATATCTGACACAATATTTTTGATTTTGATGCAATAATTTGTCATTATATTTATCTTATTACTAAAAAAAGTCAACTCTTAACACAATAAATGATTTTTGAGTTCCCTATAACTGAATGATGAGTTAAGATAATATGTCACTAAAATAAATAAAACTTGAGGTAATAAATAATAAAGAAATTCAATGTGATAATAATATAAGGTAGGTTAATAACAAAATCACACTTTATTTGTCATCATTTAATGTCATAGAATTTAAATTTTTAAAGAACAAATAAAAATACTCCTAGGATATTAGAGTTTTAACTTCTAAGTAAATTACATATACATAATAAATATACAGTAGGTATTTCTGTAGTATTTATTCAATTGTGTTGTAAGCAACTGATAAATATTGAGTTTATAAAACAGGTCTTCCATAATGATCTAAAACAGAACAAAGATTAATATTATTTGATTTGTATTTTTTTTAAATCTATAAAGTATGTTATTATTTTTGAAACTTATCATTATTTATTATATTAGTTTATAGTTGTATAATGTAATTAAATTTTATAATAATATCAAACATATTTAGTGGTATTAATGTATGCACAGTAACAGTAAAATTCACCATTTATTGTATATACTCATTGTACCTTAGTTATTTTACACAGGGTGTTTTTTTAAATAATAAACAAAATAAGGGCAACATCAAATTTAAGTATTTAAAATTTTAGAAAAAAAAAAATTAATGTTTTTCAATATATTGAGTGTTTGCTGTTATAATAATTACTTTGTATACTTGAATGTAATTTAATAATGTGAAGCATAATTTATTATTTTCATTATACTTACACTCTTGAGTTCAAATCAAAAAATATTTGTTATTGTGGTTGTTTTATGCCTAGTCATATGAACTATTAAATGGTCATTTCGTTTGAATGCTTTTGAACAAATTCCACATCTGTATTGTGGTTCAACTCCACATTCTTTTCTTATATGCCTACTTAAATCATATTTGTACTTATAACTTCGACCACATCCATTCCAGCACGGCCACCTTGAAAAATTACCTAAGTATATGAAGATATAATTATTAATAAATATGAAATGTTTATCTATACAATAAATATTATATGTGTTGAGAACTAAATCATTTTAAATAATCTAAAAGCCAATAGCAAACAACATATTTCTACTTATATTATTTACTATCCATTTTGAAATACAATAGAAATGAGTTGAAAATGTTTGTTGTATTATTTAATTTTTTCAAATTAAATTACAAGTTTTTATCCTGGGAGAAAAATATTTAATTATATTTTGAATTATAATCTGTTATTATTAAGGACAAAACCTATTAACCTCTTTCCCAACCGATATACAAATACACTGTATTATCCACTGCTAAAACCATGTCAATCTATTTGTACTTAGTTTTTATTTTCTAAATTCGATCATAATGTACAACTTAATTTAACCAATTACATTGTTTATTCAATTATGTAACATAATTATCTTATTTAATAACTTATTTTTAAACTAACCTAAATAACCTTAATAGTTTATTGCTGTACCAATAATAAATGAAAATCGGTTTTTAACAAAAAATAAAACAATTTATGTGAACAATTTTTTTAACAAAGTAGGCAATAAGGAAACAATCACCATACTTATACAACAAATTTAAATTAGGAAATATAGTGTTAAATTATATAATTTCATATTGTTCATGATACATTATAAATTATTACATAATACACTTAATTTAGTTAACAGGAATGAAATATTTTATAAATTATAGTTATTTTTACTTAATCTAAGTAATGTATATTATGCACAGACTTTTAAATACTACACTAGGTAACAGTAGCGGCGGTCAAATAATTTTGTATTGTGTGTGTGTGTGTGGGGGGGGGGGGGGAGATTTTTTTTTGTCTGATCAATAAAAATAAATGTAATTCACTGTTATAATTAGTACAAACATATTTATAAAAATAAGGTATGGACAATGCTGAGCTGGACAGTTAGTAAACATAAAGCATTCAAAATATTGAAAAAAAGGGGCTCTATCCCCTCTCATCAACCAATTGTTTGACCATCACTGCTAGATAAGAATCTTGTATCATTAAATGAATATTGTTTCACCATATTTTTAGTGAAAAAAATTATACAGATACTTAAATACATATCTTCTGTAATTTAGTATGTTTCCTAAATAGTTTGAAATTTTTATATCGAAACCAACCCAAAAAATTTCGGATGGACTTAAGTTATTTAGTATTTGTTTTATTCAGAGTTTCTAATCTAGTTTAGTACAAAAATCTGTGACAACAGGTAGTCATTTTTATGTTAAGTAATTCACAATCAAATGAAAACATAAAAATATTTTTTTGACCAAAGAAAATAGATCATATTATATACTGCTTAACATTTTACAAATTTACATAGGTATTAACTGTTATTAATTGTTTTTAAATAGTTTCTGATGAACCACGATCATATGTGACTTTAAGTGATGAACATGTTTAAACTTTTTTAGGCAAGTATCACAGCGATATTGAGGAGGAATACCACATTCTTTTCTTATGTGGCGTATTAAGTCACCTTTGTTCTTATAACTTCTACCACAGTTGTTCATACATGGCCACCGGCCTTGTAAACCTGTAAACAAATTAATGTCATTAAGCTACTATAAAAAAATATTGGACTGATAATAAGCAATCGGCATTTATTCAATAGAATAAAATGAATTATTTTTCATTTCAAATCAAAATATATAAGTATAGAATTAAATGAAATGCTAAGTAATAAGTTATAACTAATTAAAATAGCTGAAAACTATGACTGTTATTTTACAGTTTGAATAAGCTTAACAGTTCTAATAATTAAGCCTTAATTAAATAAAACATCATATGCATATAATATCAAGTCCACTAATAGCAAATGAGTAAACAAAAACTTAATTGTCTTTATAGCGATAAGACAATATAAACTATTTTTAAAAACTTTAAATACTGTTTTATTTTAATTTTGATATCTATGTTGGCAATTTAAATATGGCAAAAATTATAATAACAATTCAAGAATTACAATTAATCAATTTTACTATTGTTTAAACATTTACATGTGCCGAGTGATGTTGTGCAGTACACTTTTTGTTATTCAATAATTAATAACTAAAACTAATTTTTTATTGCATATTACACTAATCATCATACCTGGTCATAGACAAGATTCATATTATAATAAAATATACAAAAATATATTTTAATTATATAAAAAAAAATTAATTTTGTATCTCTATAGTGTACCTATGCACTATATAGATGCTGGTATAGGTTATTTACTAATATGTTTAACTAAATAACTTTAATTGTATTATAGTATGTATTTGCAACAAACAATTCTAGTAGATAAATTAGTATTAATAATAATCTGCATTCTGATTCTATAACAATTGAAAATAAATGTCACAAATCTTTCCAGAACATACATTTTAAAAGATTATAATATTTATAATATTGCATTATAAAAGCTAATGCTATGTGTTACCTATAGCTTAAAAATGTGTATTTTATGTATATGAATATAACATGATAAATAACAAATATATAGAAATATTTTGTAATTATGTCATTTTATATAATTACCTACTATAACCAATAATAGGAATAAAACCCGTCCCACCCTAATAGGTTGCCATTTTGAGTCTACTCGTGGGATAAAGAATAAGAATTATCTGTGCGATATACGATCATTATTGTTATAAAAAGTAAAGATACCACCCTCGGTTAAAAGATTAACCATGGATACAATCGGCATATCACTGATATTTGGTAGAAGATAAGCTAATAAAATAATCGTATCTATGAAATTCATAGAAAGAAACATTAGCAGACTCAATATGGCAGCCTCTGAGGGCGTAACACTTTTAGAATGTATATTATACATTTCAGTGTACATTTTTTTGGCACCTGAAACTACTATGACATTATTTAGATACTGTCATGATTAAAAAAAGAGAGTACCTCATTCAATAACACACAGACATCAGCATACATTTTTAAAAACCTAATTGATTATTAATATTTTATATTATATTGTTAGTCTTCTATAATATATTAATGAAGATTGATAGATAATACAGAGGTGCCAAAGTAATTCTACACATATGACAAAATACTGAAGGATCAATATTTTATATCACACAATCACATTACCATTTCATTGATTTATACTATTTAGATTAAATATCTAACTATTGATCAAATTAATTATTTTAAAACATATTTTAAAAACAGCTTAAAGTCAGCTATTAAAAAGGAATTATTGTTCAGTTATCAGTTAGTTTTGTTTCATAAAATGTGAATAACAATTAAAGAGTTTATAAAATATATTAATACTAATTAATTTCTACATCACACATAATATGAAGGTACTAAATATCACATGTAAAATAATTATATTATATTTGTACATATTGCTCCATATACTTAACTGTAAAATATTTAAAATTATTATTTACTTTTAATTAATACTTTTTAACTAATAAAACCAACTTCAATCATAAATTAAGTATTTTTTTTAATTTGGTCAATAGGTGACTATATGATCATTTTAAATTAAGATCTGCTATTATGTAAATTAAAGTAAGGTCTCTTGGTCATTTAATATACCATACTTTTAGCAGCATTTGATATTTATTTAAAATTTTTAGAAAAATAATCTCTAAGGTAATTATAAATCAAAACCATAAGTTGCCTGAATAGTACATATATTATTTTTAAAATAAAAAATGTATACTGATAATAATTAGGACAAACAAGAAAAAAAAATATAACAATTTTAAAATTATATAATTTATAAAAAAAATATATGATATTTAGTAGTAAAATTATCTAAAGATGTAAAACAAAAATAACAAACTGTTTCTGATATAGGCCTAATTATATGTTATATGTAGGTACCTAATAAGTAATAACTATTGATAAAAATCCTTTAATAGAAATATTAGATACAATAATATAAAAACCTTTCATTGTATTCTAAGTAAATTATATTGTAAATTATAAAAATCTTCATAAAATTATTTTGATATAGTTTTAAATTAAAATTCTATGTGTTAAATTTATTTTAAATATAACAAGAACTTCAAGATTTAACTGTTCTTTTATAATAACAATGGTAATAGTATAAAGTTAGGCATTCAGTAAATTATTCAAGTACTTTATGAACCAATAAATTATGTTTTTTCAATGTGTCTCTACATCTGAACATCCTGCCGCAAAATAAACATTCAAAAGTAGGAGGAATATTAGAGCATGATAAAAAATGTCTGGTTAAATGTGCTTTATGCTTAAAAGCTTTTGAGCATTGGATACATATATGTTGAGGAGCAACGCCGCATTCTTTTCTTAAATGTCTAATAAGATTGTGTCTTTCTTTGTAACTTCGACCACATATATTTGGACACATATATCTTCCACTGATTGAACAAACTGTAAAATTCAATAAAAATAAACTAAGAATATGTAAGACATAAAACTGCAGGGAAATTAAGCAAAAGCAGTTTTCAACGTCATAAGAATAAGAGTTTATCAATTTACAATTGATAATTAAATTTTAAATCTTCATACTAATTAATTTAATGATTTAATAAATATATATACCTACTCAGTACTAACAATTTGTTATATTGTAGAGAGAAAATAACACAAATACCTATAGTTGAATAAAAATATATCAACACTGTCAACGCTTATGTATTATGCAAATATTTATAAATCATATGTCTTACAGTATATTTGCATGTGGCTTAATAAAAATGTAATATAATATATATTTAATGAAAAAATTTTTAAAATAGTTTATATTTATGTTTATTAAAAAAATATATAAAACTCAATATAGTGTAGATATATATATATATATTTAATTATTTAAGTTATAAACCTCTATCAACATTTCAATAAACATTTATAATCAATGGTACACAGATTTTACATTAAACATAATTGGACAATTATATTTAAGTGTTGCTTATCAATATTATATATATTACAGGTATAGAAAATGAATATAGCTATCATAACTAACAGAATATATTTTTAAGTTATACCAAACTAACATTTAAAAATGTTAAGAAATTTAAATTAATTAATATAAATATAATAGTTTAATGAGTACATTTGTAAGTAATTTTAGTTTTATTTTAAAAAACAAGGAAATGATAACCTAAAAAAAATTCTTAAAAATATGACTAATAATATTATAAACTTTTATAATTTATTATAAGTTAAATGTCATACATTTACATAAATGACGGTAGAGTCTACAGAACATGTTTTGTATTAATAATGATTAGAATTTAAGGTTGAAGATCAGTCTTTAAATTTAATAATTTTTGAAAGACGTATATTGTTTATAATTTTATTGATATTTCCATCAGTAACTTAGTTTATTAGTACCTATAATGCGGATATAATATTTACAAAGTTGGTTTATGTATATTATGTTACGGACAATGAGGAGAATTCAGGTATTTTATGAAATACCTAGTTTTATAGTTTACCCATAATATAATATACTAAGTTTATTATTTACAATTTTAGTTTATCGAGTTATACAGCTATATAGTTTAGTCTCTTTGAGAAAATCAATTATATTTATATTTGATAGTAGATCTGATCCTATTTTGTCGGGTTTATTGTGTAATGTAGTATTATTTCTTGTATTCATCATGTTTGTTGCCTTTGGTAATGATGTGTTTCATTGTTTTTTACTCCAAATTATCAAAATAAATAAGTGGTTTGTTTTTTAGATTTAGGTGGTTCATTATAGTTGCATCCATCCTTTTTAGATCTAGGATGTACCTTATTTATGTATTGATTTTTATTGAAATTGATTTGGTATTCTAGATTTACAGTGTTTTTGGCATTTGTAGCAAAGTATATATTGTAAATGTTTTTTTGTGTCGGCATATGTGTTTATATTTAAGAGTGGGTATCAGTATTGGACATTTCATGATTAGCTTTTTCTTTGCAGTTTATGCTGCTGTGTCCGGTCACCAATACCTATATAAAAAATTCTATTCCTTTCTCACAAATTAGTAGGTTTTTCTTGGACAAGTTTGATATATTGGAAAGGATTGTTGTGTATTTAATGCTGGTAAGACTGCTCAGTATAATTTGCTGAATACTAAATGGGTTTTTTGTGTTGTTTTAATTGTAAGTTATTAAAGTTACAAAAGTTATGAACTATTATAGAGTGTGATTTGAGGGATTCTTTACGTTTAAATGTTTTTATACAAAATGAACACCGATATTGAGGCTCAACACCACACTCTTGTCGACAATGACGATACAATGAAAACTTTTTTTTATACGTTCTACCACAATAACTATTTGGACATATCCATCGACCATTTTGTAGCTGCGCTATTCCTATAAAAGATAAGATTATAATTAATAATATAATAAAGGTTAGGTAGGTACTTACATATATACATATATGAATTTATTATTTAAATAAAAAGCGTTTAAAAGCTTATAAAAGAGTCTTAATTTATAAAGTTAAATAATGTATTAAGTGTGTAATACTTTTTTAAATTTTTTATTTAGCATTTTGGGTTAAAATCCAAAAATAAAAGTTATATCACAAGTCCATAAATTATAATAATACCACAATTATAAAAGGATAAGATCTAATAAAAAGTGTAGGTCTACAATTTGTACACAGAAGTTTTTTATGGTAAAGGCCAATGTTATTAAAAGGTAATCAATTTTTTTCTCTTCTAATATGCACTCTGCAAGTAACAATGTACAATTTAACAATAAGCTATTGTACAGATGATATAAGCTGGTTATTTTTTGCTTTCACACAGACAATTTCCAACCAACTTCAAACTCATTCCGTTCTTATGTCCTTAAAGTATATGAAATCAGTGGCATATTTACAATTTTTGTGGGAAGTATATCTTATAAATATACAAATTATATGAATAATATGAAGTAATATTTATATTGAAAGCAAATGCAACAATAAAATAAAAATATTAAACGTGTTCCACATCATCTACTCCCACAAATAGGCCACTGTGCCAAATTGGAGATTAAAAAATAAAATCAAAACTTTTTTGCATGTTATAAACACATTTCTTAAAAAAGTTTTCACTCCAGTTTTCTTAAACCAAGATGTTATTCCAATATAATCAAGTATGTGATGCCTATGGACTTCTAGACTATACCTTAGGTACACCATATTGAAATTCAACCGCTTTTAACTCTATAAGTTCAACAAAAACTCAAATCGTTCTATTAAAAAAAAATTACTTTATTATTATTAATAATACATATCCCTGTTTATGCCAATTATATGCAACAATAGTAAATTAATGACTAAAAAAATTCAGTTATTAAAATGACAATTATAAATGACTAATTCTATAATGAAAAAAAAAACTTAATACATACTAATATAAGTCATATAACCACATAACTATACTATTATACAGGGGTGGCTATTTATCTTAATTTTGGGAGGCGCAAATTTATGAAGCTAATTTGAAGCAAGCCATTTTGTTAAGAGATGTTTATTAAATGGTTTATAAAATGAAGACACATTTTTAATTTTATATATAAAATAGCAAATGAAGAAACATTTGTTTAACATTTATTTATTTAATTATTTATAGAAATAACTTAGAGCTTTTAGAAACTGACTTAAGAGCCACGTGCAGCTCACGAGCCTCGTTGTGGCCACCTCTGGTATAATATGTAATAATAAAAATAATGAATAATAATATATTATTATAGTATAGTTATAACCTACGTTTAATTTTTTTACATTTCTAATAGACCATGAATAAGTGCTCTGTGTGTGTTCATGTTTTGTATTTTTGGAAAAGTTTTATCACATTTATCACACCGAAATGGATGAATCACCAAATTTTTTGGTAATAAATGACTGCGCAAATGTTTGTTCAAAGTGTTGAAGTGTTTAAAAGATTTTGAGCATACAGCACAAACATTTTTGTCAAAATCACACTTTTTTTTGTTCCTGTTAATGGCTTTATATTTTTCAGTATTGTTTAGTGTTTTTTTTCCAGTTCCTGAAAAATAATGAACAACAAAATAATTAAAAAAAAAAAAAAATACTGATATAAACAATTATAAATATTAATATTTTATCAAAGTTTTTAGCAATGCATACATTGTATAATATTTAATTTACTAAAAATTACAGAAAAATTTGCCTTGATGTTAATAAAGCGTAAAAAAGCGTTGAAATATTATAGTTTTGAAATGTAGCTATACAGTACATCATTGGCGCAAATAGGGGGGGGGGGGGCTTGGGGGGGTCTTAGTTCTCCCAAATGCCGGTCAAGTCCCCCCAGTTCAAAATCTAGTAATTAGTACTGATTTTTATATTCTGTGGTACTAAGCAATATGGCCTATGGGGAGGGGGACTTGCGTCCCCCCAAAAAATTTAGTCAATTTGCGCCTATGCAGTATATCAATATGTATATTTTGTATATTGGTATCTAATGCATTAATACATTTTAAAATATAGATCATATAGGTAGTGTACTACTAGTATGTACTGCATATAGGGTCTTGCTAATTTACTGTTATAACAATGGCAAGGAGGACTTATGTTCAACCCCATCAATTGTTTAGCACTAAATTTAAGACCCTTCATACATTTGAGCTCCAAAACTTATTTTAAATGGAGAATTATTACAGAATGAACAAACAATAAGTTTATTTTATGAAAATCATTAATATTAAATTGATAACCATTAAAAATGTGAATATATTTATAATTTATATATTCGGTTTTTCAAATATGTGGACAAAATGTATGAATACAAATAAACTATTATTGGTATTAGGCTAAGTACATATAAAACAATATAATTAATTATCAATCCAAGTTTTAAATGCAAAATATTTTATTACCTACCTAGTTTATGTCACCATCATATAAATATATTTCAAATTGCATTTAGAATTGCAATTCAAATTTGAAAGTCAAATATATACTTACTCAATTTAACGATCAATAAACACATTATAAACCTAAGTAAGAATAAAACCAAATAAAATTACTTGGAGTAGAATATAGAGTAAAAGCGCTTAATAAGATTCAATAATAAAAAACCTATAGTATAAACATAATTAAATTCCATTTCTTTATCTAACATTTTAGATAATTATGGAATCATTTTATTATTAGCTGGTGAATTAACCTTGGAGTTTGTTGTGTGTATGTATTTCTGAAAAAAATATACATTTATAATCATTTTAGAATAAATTCAAATAAAGAAAAAAATTTCAAATATTTCAAATTGCAGATTATCACATTTTAATTGATTGTATTATGTACAGTTTCAAATTGTATTCTATAAATGTACCTGAATATTAATATAAATAAACAAATATTATATGTATTTGAACATACATAATAAAATATATATGTTCCAGTTAACATTTTATTAATATAATTAATTAGGTATTAATCTGAATCCCCAATTTGCCATTCGCTATAAAACGCATAAACTTCATTTGGTATATTAGGATCGGAAAGTCTATGTATAGTGTTTTTGTGAGTTTTCATGTTGTCCTTGCGAGTGAATTTCTTTTTACAAATGTCACATTGAAATTTTGGTGAAACATCACCGCACGATAATTGGTGACTCTTCAAATGACTACTACGCTTGAAAAATTTGAAACATTTCGAGCAATTATATTGAGGGCCAACCCCACACTCTTTGGCCAAGTGAAAACTTAAATGGGCTTTGCGTTTGTAGTTGCGGCCACATTTCGGGCACAACCATCTTTCATCTATTAACAAGAAAAAAAATATAAAGTAAAAAACACAAAAACGTCGTGGCTGATGTCAACCTATCTTCTACATATCAACTATTACTAAAGAATAAAGTACAAGCACAGGATATTAGAACTTCTTTGATGAATAAAAACAAACATAGTATAATAATTGATACACAAACCAAAAACAACAAGCAAAAATATTTTGGTTTTAGATATAGAAATAAGTCATGTTTAAGTAAAATTCAAAAATCAAAATTAAATGAATGTGTAATATAAAAATGGTGTCTTATAACCTACAGGTATATAAAATGTCTAAAAATGTATTTAGATTTAAGCGTACAAAATCTGTGTTGTTTAGATAAGCGTTACTCAAATAATTTGTATTAACTATTAACAAAACCCTTAAATATTTATAACATGTATAAAATATAATCGGCTATCTCCCACCATTTGTTAATAAGTATAAATGTAAGTATAGTATGCGATCTACCAACGTTGTGTATTCTACTATAACTGGGATTTCCTATCATTATGGTTATTGTTAATTTATTATAATTCATAATAATATATCCATTTTATCTTGTTACCTTTCAGTGTTAATATCATAAAACCAATGCTGTTATAGGTAATAACAGTTTATTTGGTTTAGGTATCGCTTGAGATGTATTATAGTAAGTTAGCATAGTTTATTTATAGACTACAATTAAAATACTATACTTTTTAAAATGCTTGTAAAAGAATTTCATCGTTTATTTCCTAATAAAGAATCTGGTTAAAGTACACAGTTATAAATAATAATTATACAAATTCTTTTAATTTTAATCTATCATATCATAATATGTTATTTTATTTTATTTATTTTCTGTAAGATAACTGAATTGAATAACATGTTTATTGTAGCCCGCATATTATACTTTAATTATTATTACGGTAAACCAGTTTATTGGTAGACCAGATATTTTGTTCAAAGCGCAAAAAGAAATTTACTGGAAAGATAATTATATAATTATTTTTATATCTCATAAACCCAGTTATAATGACCATAAAGTGTATAATATTATTTAACAAAGGTATTTCCTCTCACATTGACTATAAAGAAGTCTCACTAAATCCCCTCGCCAGATGGGTATATCATCCTTTTAAGCGGGATTACAGATTGAGCCCCGTCCAACAAGAGGTAAGCATAGGTACTATTGGAACCAGAGTATGGCGATCAAGGTATAAAAGAGTCTAGGGAGCAATTACACATACACGTAAATGAAACTGAAATAAAAAGTACATTCAAGTTCTTGCTTCAAAGTGTCTTGTTGCCAACCTTTTAGTCTAAAATTAAATGTGCCACACACATGCACATAAATATTATAGTAAAATTTATTTTTTCCTCTGCTGTTTTTAATTTTACAACTTTGACATACCAGAATATTTGTGTCGTTTTTATGATCTACACAAAACATTCACAGCACTTTTATGGTATCAAATATGTTTTTCAATCAATTTATGTTTCTTCAATGAACTATTGCATTAGGATATTTTAGGTACCTAGCCAACTAGGTTATCACATATTGAACTATGTTGTTAACATAAAATTAGATTAATGATTTAAACTAAAATGCGATTATCGTAAATCTAATGTTTTATGATTGAATAACTAATAATAATAATTGATACTAATATTGTCAATAGATGCACAAGTAAAGGGTACTTTTTATTTTGTATAATATGTATTTCAAGGTTTACTATTGTCTTTAATATGCTGATAACAACTATTGAGAAAATGTCTACAAAAATAATGACAATCCTTGAAAAATATTATTTGTTTAATATTCTTGTAATAAAATAATATTATAATAAAAATAAAGTAATCAAGTGTAATATAAACAAATAAAACAAATGCATAATTCAAATATATGTTTTGCAAGCTTGAAAAAATAAAATATAAAAACTATGATATATATTTAAATAACACAATATTTTAACAATAAAAACAACAACTGCTGTAATAAATTAAGAATGGTTATTTAGAAATATTAGAGGTCAATTTATTATTTTAATGGTATTTTATTTTAGGTGGATTTAATATTTTAATATAGGGTATGGAAAGCGTTAATACTTATACATTTAGGTAAACATAAAATATAGGTTTCTTCAGTCTGCACAGAATCTAGAACATAAATTATACAATTTATAGTATCGATTTTATGTAATGAATTTATGAATAAGTGCTAAATGTTTTTTGAGATGTTCATTTCTTCTGAAGTTTTTAGTACAAAAGATACAAGCAAATTGAGGTGGAATTCCACATTCGTGCAAAAAATGACTTCTCATATTCTTTTTATGTTTGTAACTTTTTCCACATTTGTTTGGACACCAATATCGTTTATTTTTGATACAATTTGAGACTGCAAGTACAATAAAATATATTATATCTATTATATATAACAAATATTTAAATATCATAGTAAACAAATATATGATTTAATAATTCAGACATTTTTTTTATTCGCATTTCATAGATGAATAAAAACATGCAAATAAATGTTTGTATTATATTTCTTAAATTTATACCTAATTTAATAAATATCACAAACTCCACAGTTTTTAAACAAATTAAAAAAAAAATAAAACTGATGTATAGGAATACAAAAAAAATAAATATTTCTGAATAGATATAAATATTCCTTTTAACTAAAATAAAACTTAATTTAATGAACAGCAGACATATGGTATTTGAGATTGCATTTTTGAGCAAACTTTTTTGGACAATAAAAACATTTGAATTGAGGTTCTTTGCCGCATTCGTACTTCAAATGGCGTGCAACACTGTCTCTTCTTTTATATGATCGACTGCAGTTTGGACAAAAGTGTGGTTTAATCATTTGTACTAAAAATAAAAATAGTTATATTTTATATTCAAACTTCTAATCAACAATAATAAATGATACACCAAATGGACTATTACCCAAGAAAGTTAGTTAAAAAATTAACTAGAAAGTTAATTTTTCTTAACTATAAACCAGTGGTGGGAGTTAATTGAAAAATGAACAGGTACATTTTCCAGTCCATATTTAGGTACCAATCTTAGTGCATGCTGTTGAAACTTAAAGCTATACAGCCTTTGTTATGCAAGCATTATTCATACAGTTTTACCATATTTTTAAGTGCTTAGAACAGTAACCAAATAAATCCGAATATTATCTTCAGAGTTATCATAAATATTGTTAATTATATTCTAAGGGAATAAAGAAGATAATGAATTTTCGAATGGTTGCACTGAACTATTTCAAAAAGTGGAGATACCCAGATCTTGCACCGGACTCTTCAGTTACTCTATGATTGACATAACATAAAATAAATATGAAAATAATAATTTCAATAATAAAGTTTTTCATTTTTTTCAGTCCTTTTAAAATATGAATTCAACAATAACATAATATCAAATATAACAATTTAGAGAATAAATACCATAGAAAAATAAATATTACAAACATATTAACATTTAGAAAAACGATGTTGTTGATAAAAAAAAATATATGAGATTAAGGCAATTATAATAAAAAGCAAACAGAGGACGTGATACCTGAATGTGTTGTCTCCGTCTTACAAGTGCGTAACATAGTAAATTGTATGCTCAACAGAACATGTGTAGCTCCATTAGTTTAAAAACTAGAGTTAATTGATCTCTTATAAAATCTTAAGGTAAAATTATTATCTAGGTAATCTCATAGCCTTTTTATTATGTTTTAATTTAAAAGCGAATTATGAGTATTTTAAAATTGTAAATTGTAAGTACATGTTAAAATACTTATAAATCGCTTTAAAATTAAAATATAATCAAAAGCCCAAGTAGTTGCCTAGATAATAATCTTACCTTTAGATTTTATAAGAGACTCACTCTAATTTTTAAATTAACGGAGCTACACGTGTTCTGCTGAGCATAAAATTTGGAATGTTACAGACTTGTAAGACAACACATTAAGAAATTTTAAGTGGTTCAAAGAATAGCCAAAATGAGGTAGATGTGAAAAAATTCCTTATAGAAATCTGAAAGAATAAGTAAAGAACAATTAAAAACAATTTGACATATGTCACAGACATCTCCATTAAAATATGATATGTGGAGAGATAATGAATATTAAAGGAAAAGTGGAGGGGTCAGGTAAGAAGCCTATAGTGATAAAGACAAACATGAGAGGAAAGAGAAAGTATATGGCAAGTTTTAAGATGTCAAACCCCTAAAATATAAAATAATTACATCATAATTTTATGTATTTATATATTATAATTAAATTAATATGTACTTCAAAGTCACATTAAATTTTTTAGATTTTATGGTAAACACAAAAGAAATAACAATTTCATTTATTTCCATTTTTATCTATTAATCACAATTTCTTCATGTATAATAAAGAACCAATATACATTTCCCAATAGATAAAGAATATATTATACAAAATAGGAGTGTGCCATTATTAATTTATTATATTTTTTTTTTCATTTATTTACAATTATCAATTCATTACTATAAACACAACTAAAAAAATATGTGTAACACTATACACGTTATCCATGTATGAAATAAGGATAACAACTAATGTGTGATATATGATTTGGGAATTTAAACAACTGAATTTTTATTAGATACATCACTAAAAATATTTTTAGTTCAATATTTTTGTTAATTAAAGCTAATAACTTATATTTTTGAAATCGAGTTGTTTTAAAGTTCTAAAAAAAATAAGATCATAGATAGTAAAAGTACTTTTATATTACAAATGTTATATAAAAAAAATTATTTCTTACAGTTACCAATACCTCAATGGTTTTAAGGTTTTAAAATGATTCTATAGTCTCTACTATAATAAACGAGTGTCATATATAGAAAATAAATATGGATATTTCTTCAGACACCTGGTATACCACATTACCACTAAAACACTGATATATTAATTTATCATCTGTCAACATCATGCATAGTATATGCAAATTAGCATTATTGCAATTTATTTAATTTAAATAAAATTAGCTTTGATACTTCTTCAATTGAAAATGTCATACCTGAAAATACAAATGTATAATTAGTTATAATTACTCATTTAAATTTAAAAATAGTTGCTATAATGAATATATTTCTTATTGCTTAAATGTACCTATGTAAATGTATTTATTTATTTATATTACAAATACATCAATTAGCAAAATAACAAATTTAATAACTATGCACTGAAAACTGATATTAAATGCTTTATGTTTTGAATAAAATTAGATATTAATTGCCATCATCATGAATATATTTATTATTTTATCCTCTTCTGTTCTGTGGCTCTGTTTCTGACACTCTGAAAACGTCATGAAGTAGCGACAGACAGTTATATGAAATACCTGTTTGAAGATTAATGTTACAGTAAAAAAAAATGATATTACTATATTAGATATGTTAAAATTATGATATTCAGTATTCTCCATAAAATCAATAAGCTAAAATAATTGTGTTAATATCTTAATTCCATTCTTGGATGGATGGTTTAAATAAATTTAATAATTTTAATAATTTTTAAATATATTATAATTTAATTTATTAAGTAAGAATTTTATATAGTGATATATAATACATAATATATTAGTTATACAAGAATGGACAGACTCAAAGGAAAGGTATGAAGAACTCATCAAATAAAAGTTTACTATTTAAAACAGATTAACTTATGATGTTTTTGTTCAAAATATTTGTACAGATTAAAACATAAAAAATAATGCCTTAATGAAACTGGTAACTTTACATAATTATAATATAATCAATGAAAATTATTCAACATGATCAGCTTTTAACAATTAATAGATAACTTACAATAAAAAAAAAGTTTAATTTCTTTTTAAACATATATTATAATCAACAGTTTACTATACAGATTTGTATGTTTAAATACTTCAAAAATGACAGTAACTTATAAAGTATTCAATTATTTCATCAAATGTAAATATATATGCAAATACTTAACTAGCTAATATTTATTTAGAATATTGGTATCTAAATATTTTTGTACGGGTTTAGTTTTTTGGTTTTTATGATATTGAAATTTTACCATGTATAATTTACTGTTTATATGTAAATACATAAACATGTATTTCAAGATTGTTAAACATATCTTATTAATATCACAATATATAAATTATACAATCTTTATAATTAAATCCATGCAAATAATGATTAGCAATGCAAGTTTTTAAAAAAAGTTATAAAATATACTTTATCTCATTAAAAGTTTATTTGTTCATAAAAAAGTAAAATAAATTTTAATGTCAACAGACAATGTTAGATAATCATATACTTTTTTCACATCTTATACATTATTCAACAGTATTACCAATTTCATTCATAATATATTAATTATTAAAATACTAATAAAGTTATAAACACATAATATATCAAACAATACATATATCTGAAAAATGTGTAAATAAATTCATAAATTGGTGTTTATAAGGAACCAACAATCATTCATATAATTTTAAATAATAATCATTATCAAAAGAACAACATTTAAAGACGATTAATAGATGCTTTTTATAAATGACTAGGTATTAATTGTTATGCATATTGAACCGATGATCTCTAAGTGTCGTATTGCGAGTAAATGATTTCATACATATATCACAACGAAATTGAGGCTGAAGACCGCATTCGTATCGTTTGTGTCTAATTAAGCTTCCCATATTACGATATTTACGCCGACACCCATCACAATGATAAAAACCTAAAAACAAAAACAAACAGAAAAAAACAAGAACCAAATTTAAATACAAAGAAAATAAAAAATTGCATTCAAGTGCACAAACATTAAAAGCAAAAAAAAACACAACAAAATCTATGATACATTGCTGCATTTGAAAAACAATGCTGAGCGGAACTTTTGTTTAACAAAAAATGTTCAAGATTTGTGAAAACAAGTGTTTGCTTTATACTGTTTAAATGAGTTGTTCCTAAGATAAAAAATTAAACATGTTTGTAAAAAGAAAAATAGTAAAAAAACTCCTGCTTCCCTATGCTCAGAAATCAAAGATTAAAAGTAGTATATGATTTAGTTATACACTACTTCAAACATTTTATTAACATTTTAAGATGAGTCAGACATGCTTGAATTGTATAACATATTTTAATCCACATAGTGAATTTATTATTTTAATATCAAAAAATGTGCTATTATATAACATATGCATGCATAACACTTCAAATTTTGAATTAGCATATATCAATATAAAATCATCAATAAAATAATACACCAAATAATATATTAAAAACAATAATTTTATGAACTTGATCTTTACAAATAATATTTGAATGTTTGTGAATGGACCTGAGACTGTAAATGTTGTAATAGAATACATATGTAATAATATTTTAGTAGTAAAAGAAAGTTTGAAAAATCCACTTGATGTTTTGAAATCTATCAGAAAAAATGATTTTAAAGTAACGGCTAACAAAACAATAAAATGTTTTAAGTAATCTTTATATGAAGAAAATATTTACAATTTTATTGAGTTCATAATAAATTGGTTCTTAAATATATTTGACAATTTAATATTTTCAATTCTTAAATAAATGAACAAATATGTAATTAAATATTATAGAAATCAAAATTAAATAAATAATACAAATATATTTATGTAGGAACTATATTTTGGATAATTCAATGTTTATAATATAGGCAGCCCATTTGATTTTTGAATGAATTATTACAGAATTAAAAAAATCAACTCAAAATCTATTAAACACATACATTTTTATCACTTTAACCAAAATACTGTAAAATATCAAATGTTTTGTCTACAGAATTGAGCTGATGTGTTTTGGGAAAATTTAAAATTTAAAATAGTAAATTTTATTTTTTTAGAAGAAATAAATGAATAAAATGATTACACATTGCCATGATGTAAATATTCTACTGTATATTATCCATTAAATTGTTTAAATCTTGACCGCCAAACTGTTTTTAAACTCAAGATGATAATGATTTTACAATGACCTTTTAAAGTTAATGGAAATATTAAACAAACAATTTTAAAACAGGTCATTGATGAGAACTTTGTCCATTATGATTTTCCACACATATTTATACTATAGTTAACAACCGTAAATAAATTGCCAATAACTAAATATATGTTCATGACTCAATATACAATTAATTTAATAAACATAGGTAACAATATGGATACATTGATATGGTAATTACACATGACAATATTAACTTTGTTCTGTCACTAAAGTTTCAGTGATATTAGGCTGGTTGTCAATATACTTGTGTACAGATATCATATGTCGTTTTAAATTTGAATATCTGCTAGACGTCTTTGAACAAAATTGACATTTGAATTTTGGGTTTATCCCACATTCGTTATTCATATGATACGTCAGACTACATTTGTTTTTGTAATTTCGACCACAATGCTTGTTAGGACAATAGAATCTGGTTTCAAATTGTGCAATTCCTGAAATAATGTATAAAACTTAAGAAATACATATTAAAAAACATATATAAATCTCATGTTTTAAAATATTGTTAGAAGCAAAGGAAGCTTGGCATAGAACACGAACACAATACAATCATTGATATGTCCAATAATTAGTAAGAACCCTGAATTTAAGATTTAGCATTAATAAGTAATATAGGTGGACAAAGATCAATTACTTAATTTCAATTTTCATGATTGTCTTAATAAGCTAAAAAGGAGCTACTTCATTCTTGGCAAATAAAATCTTTTAAAAAAACGTACAAATCACAATAATTAAATTAACCTTAATTAAGTAGTCAGGGCATCGATTTATTTTTACATTTACAATTTTTTTTAATAAATCTAACCTTACATTTAAGTCTAATAAGTTCAATATATTACTTAATATTATAAATAATAATTAAAAATGTAGTTTAAGTCCAAATTTATAATTTAGTTATATTATTAAATCTTTATGTCTTCTTACAAGTTTAAACATTTTTCTTACTCAAGTACATTTTTTAGTAAATTACAAATTGTTTTAAAATATTTGCCTGTATTTTTAAATGATCAGAAACCCACATGCGTTTGTTGATTCCGTCACAAACATACAACATAGCAAATATGCGTTAAGCAAAACTGATTTTGTATTTTTAGTTAAACTATTAGAACATATCTAGGATTCTTTTCTTGGTACACTTATATTGATATTTTAATTTTAAAGTGAATTACAGCAATTTAAAGTGTAAAGTATTTCAAAATTTTAAATTGTCGTAACCTTCTTAGAAATTTAAATATTAAGAAAAGCTCATGATATAGCCTAGAGAATGTTCTTACCTATATACGCTTACGTTCACCATAATTGATAACAACACAAAACTTAAAAAAAAGAATGACTGATTAATAATTTGTAAAAGTTTCATGAACTATTAATACATTATTTATCGTATAATTGCAATACTATTGAGTTTTTAATTTCTTAAATAAATAAACATTTAGGAACAAACTAGAATGATTTTGTTGGATTGTTAAAAATGAAACTATTTTGTTTTAAGAAATACATTTTGTAATAAACATGTATTTGTCCATTTTCAGTTTTGATCATACCTGTATTACCTGTAATTAAAGATTAATTAATTTTTATTATAATATTATAAATAAAAAATAAAGCAATTATGAATATTAAAAATTTAATACGTAGATACTTAATATTGTTTTAAATTGAGCTTATATTTTGAGTTCTAAGTATGCATTTGAAAATTTAAACAATTTAAATAATTTAAGAGGTAAAATGCAAGATAGAATGGAAAAATATAGCTGTACATCCATATATAGACGAGGTATTGTGTTCTTTATTAATTGTTTTGCTAAATTCACATGTGTACAAGAAATTGATGTGTTATAAATTTGAGTATTGAATGAAATGGCATCGTATTTAATGAAACTCGGTGTAGTATGCTATGTACAGTAAACATAAAATAAAATAATAATATATTTATTTTTAACATCATATTAAACTGGAAAATCTATAAGATGTATTAACTTATTGCTAAAAAATAAATCTATTATAATCAATACCATATCAGAGCAGAAAATAATCTAATTAACTCTTCATCTTTGTTTAGAATTAAATACAAATTTAAAAGTATGTCAATACACATAAGATACTTTTAGATGCTGTTTCAATAAAAATATAAGGTTATATCTTTTCCTATATAATATAATATACACCCAGTTCATATTTTAATATTATTTTTCCTTAATAGATTAAAAGGCATTGTTTTAAGTTTAATATTTTTAACCTATAAGTTTAGTATAATAAATAATAAACCCATTGCAATAAATAAGAAATAAAATGTTAAGTAAAAATAGCACCGTTTATTAGCTATTTGTCAACAATAATACTGGTAATAATAATAATTTAGGATATATTTATAGTATTAAATAACAGCTATAACAAACAATACCTAATCTGTACTAGGAGATAACATTACCCGTGATCCTACCAAAACAAGTCCGATCCCGCGCACCCCCATCAACAACAGTGGCTTGTTAATGTTTGCTACGTTCGGCAACGTTCAACACTATAATAATAGATATACAATCTATACCGTCATGGCACAAAGTGGGAGAAATGGAGCCTCGGACTGGTAGCTTGTAAAACGATAATGCTCTCTCCTGGTGCAGAGTATGTATTGGTATATTTTTGAACAAATAAAAATAATTGGTAAATTTTTAGAAACAAATCTGTTTTATCCATATTGATGCAAATATATTATACATAGGTAATACATTTGATAATATAAGGAAATAGTATCAAGTATTCTAAAAAATGTAGCTAGTTTTAAATAGTGGTATATTATGTATTGTATCCAATATTAGTATACATTTGTAGGACGCTCTGTATACTGTATAGTATACATATCATAAAAAATGTGTGCGTTAAGTTGTATAAATTTGGCATTGAAACTTATATATATACCTATTAAACATTATAATATTATTACAGACATAGATAATTACTATATATTTTTATTCTGAACATATAGAATAATATATTACTTTAGATTTTCATACTTACATAAAAAACATAAATAAACAGCAATTTCAATAGTAAAATAAAAATAAATAACTTAATACACTTATTTATTAATAAATAACACATAATAATATAATAAGAACTAAATCATTAATCACATTAACTAACATAGTAGTAATAGATGGTTTATATTAAAACCGTAAGAAAATACAAAATAATTTTATTGTTATTAAGGTTCTATATAAGATCCAATATAAATATCTTTACATATTCTTAATATTTTCAAGCCTAAATCTAACGTTTTGATTAAAAATTTAGCAAAATACAGATTTATATGTTTAATTTTACAATAAAGCATAAATATAGGAATTATAAATGTATATTAAACTATTGGGTAGTAGATATAATAATACATATTGTATGATTTATAGTTATACATGTTTAATAAATTATTAAATATGGAAAAAGATAGTTCTGATTGAGAAAATGTAAAAATTGTATTAGATTAATACAAAAAAATAATCTCATAAGCTTGGCATAATCTTATGGACAGCGATCATGTGCTGTTTTAAATTAGACTTAAGGGCACACCGTTTTTCACACAATGTACATGAATACTTTGGCTGCTTGCCACACTCAAACTTCAAATGTCTGGTCAAAGAACCACGGTTCCGATAAGTCCGTCCACAGCTGATGTTTTGACAACTGTACACAGTTTCGAATGGAAATAATGAATACTTCGGTAGACCTAAAATTTGATAAACCATTTGCGTATAGAAGAGAAACATTTATGAATAGCTATGGAGAAACTCGTGAGATTACAAGAAGCAATAAAAAAAAATAAAAAAATAAATAGAATCGAAGAAGGCATTACAATAGAAATTCATCATTACCGGTTCCTGTTAACCATAAGTTTTATTTTTAAGAAATTTACAATGGTTAATGTTAATTACTCTGAATAGACAACCAACATAATTTAAAACAAGTATTGAAACGAATACTTGTTATTAATGATAAGTAATAAATAGATTTAACAGATAACTCAAAATTTTAGGCACATATAAGAACTACAATGACAATATTTCATTATGTGCGTATTTACTGATTATTGGTAGAGATTTATTGAAATAAGTAAAGATATCAAAGAGCTACAAAATAAGGATCTTATTAATAGTGATTAAATTTTAAGATAACACTGTATTATATGGGAAAATAAGTTTATTTACACAATTATAAAATAGTTTGATGTAATATATATGGGTGCTCATCAAGTTATCTTCAAGGGGTTAAAAATGACAATATTTTATTCTTAAGTATGTGACTTTTCAAAAGAAATTATTTATTTATTTCATACAAATGTAGTTGACCCCTATTTGTTAATTGATATTGATTATTACTTTGCCCATCTCTAGCCCTCCTGATGGTCGCCCATAGATATTAACAGCAAAATAATAATAAAATCAAATCTGCATATAAGGCAGCTTTTAATAATTTTTAACACTTAAATAAAACATCAATACAAAATAATTATTTTTTAATGCCCTACAACATAAATGTTTTCAAGATTTTAGAAATTTGGTAACTTAATTATTAAATTTTCTGCGACCACGCAATGACGGTAACGGTGCAATTGGTTCTATGTTGCAGAAGGTCTTGTGTACTTGAACTATATGCGATTTCATATTTGATTTTTGATAACATTTTTTATCGCAAAACGGACAAAAAAACTTTGGTTGAGTACCGCATTCATTTCTTAAGTGGCATTGCAGGGATATCTTATTTTTGTATGTACGACCGCATCTATTTGGACAACTTATTCGTTCACAATTTTTAAAAATACCTATAATAATATAAATACAAAATTATTTAAAAAAAAATATAAAATGCTAACATTACATAACAATACTATTAACTATAATGATAATTATGATAAACGAAAGTAATAATAATAATAATAATAATAATAATAATAATAATAATAACAAATAAACTAAATACTGTTGTTGTGTCCAATACGCCTATAAAATAATAACTATCAAACAAGTTCATAATAATATGTGACAAGCAAAGCATTCATTTATTAGGCTTTATGCCAACTTTAATATCAGTGACGATAGTTGCTGTAACAATGACAAATATTTATCATTGATAAAATATTTCACAAGATTGCGCTAATTACATTTCTGGAATACATTTTTATACTAGAAAAGTGAAAAAAAAATAATTATTCAATTGTCAACTAATTATTTTTATTCATATTTTACCTGCTTTTTTAATTGAATATTAATAACTATAGTCCATTATAAAGTATATTGGTTTATTGATAGATGATCTACAAACATCATGCCCTAAACAATATCATCGATATAAGTGTATACATTTACACAGATCCGCAAGAAAATGTTTTTTTATTTTAAATAACTAAATCAAAAATACAAAATAATTATTCTATATTTGTTATATCAATATTTTATGTAGATTTTTATATGTTTAGAAGTCTCATAAACAAATATATCTAACTGTTAACTCTTAATATTAACTCAATAAATATGGATAAATATTTAAACATTTCAGATGTGAGCAATATTTCTTCAAAAAAGGAATATATATCTACGGTATATATGTAATATATACATAATATATATAAGTGAAAACTCTTTAATATAGGTGGAAAGGAGTGCGGTTTCTACTATAAATATTAAATTACATTTAATACAAAATTATTTATATCATTTTTTACCTTTGGCCTACAGACCAAAAGCTATTTGATCTGGGAGCTTAAAATAAATATCTAAGTGATATTAATCTTTTAATAGTTCTAAGCCCCCTTATATTCTTATGTTTACAACTTGACCAATGGATAATCATAAAATATAAACATATCATAATTTGTTACAAAATACAAGTATAATTTGAAAAATATATGGCACACTTGAAATTCTATATGTTTATTCACACATGATCACTAACATGGATAAATAAAATAGTATTTATCCATGACCCAGAACAATCATAATTATGTTAAAACTATACCTTTGATCAAATGATTAAAAAAAATTGATAAAAATAATTTAATGAATTATAATTATACATAATACAAATTAAATCCAACAAAATTAACAATATAATTAACTTAATTTAATAATACAATATAAATATAGAAAAAACATTGGTATAAACATTAATTATATACAATAAAAACTCAGTAAAAACTATAACAATATTGTATGTCATGTATATGGATATGAGTATAGCTTAAAGGTATAGGAATTTAATTTGACACTAACAAATTATTTTATAATAAAATATTAAGAGATAGTTTTCTTTTTTTATACAAATATACAACAGTTTTTATTTATGGTGAACTATCACTCCATTCAATTTGTAAAATTACATCTAATTTTAACAACTTTGTGCTTCAACACCAAATGACTTTCTAGCTGGAACTTCCTAGCAAATTTCTTTGGACACAATGAACATAAAAAACTGGGTTCCACACCACATTCAAATTTCACATGAGTGTATACTCCACGCTTATATTTGTAACTTCGACCACATAAATTTGGACATAGGAAGCGGGAACTAATATCTGTAACATTAATTATTATGTTCGATACTAATACAATTTAATAAAATTATTTTTTATGCAATACATGCAACTACATAATTAAAAACTTCAATTACGTCATTATCAAATGTAAGTTTATCTTAATACAAACATTAAATGATAAACAATATTATAAAACACTACCTACTTAATATTACCTGCAATTTAAAAAATAATACAAATAGTACTACCTAGTATGTCCAATTTATAAATTAATACTTAAAAAAAGTGCAATTATAATCACAAATGCAATAAATTATAAGCTAGGCAGATAAAGTAAAAAAAAATGTATATAATGTCTTTATAATTTTTGTTCTAATCATTAAATAGACAATATGAATGATTTAAGTGTTTTTGAACTGTAGAAGAAAATCAATAGATTATACTTATGTACATTGTAGTATTATACTATCGTAATTAAAACATTTATTAGGTAAGAATTAAAGAATTTATTTCAAATAATTTGGGATAAACTAAGAATAAAATTGTAAGAACAATAAATAAAAATAAAATATGTATATTCAGCCAGCTGAGTAATCATAAAAAAAGTTCTTTTATCCATATTAACTGTCAAGTAATATAGTATGTACACTGGCCATGTGAAGTTTAAGCCTATTTTTATACTGATAACTTTTCATACATATAGAACAAACAAATTTGGGTATCACACCGCATTCATTGTTTAAATGTTGACTCAATCCATTAATTCCTTTATAATGCTTGCCACACTGATTAGGACAATGGTAACGGCCATTTTTAAAATAAGACTTTAGACTTGTCTTATGGTTTAAATTTTCACCTATTAATAAAAACAGAAAAAATTAGTTAAAAGCATTTGTTTGTTTAATATTTATATACAAAAATTATTCAAATAAATATAAAGCCATAAATTTTAATTTTGTCAATTTTTTAAACATAAAAATAACAGTCATATAAAAAGTATGTCATACAAAAAGTTCACAAGATTATTTATTTTTCATTTAATAAAACCATAGAGACAAAGTAAAAAGATAATTATTAAGTACAATATAAACCAATAGATTTGACACTCATATTTTAAAACAGTTTTAACACTACAAAACCTTTACTAAAGGAATAATTGAAATACAACTATTAACTTAGGAACAATTAAACATAACTAAAAGTTCTAAAGTGCCTGTTTAATTTACCAACTATAAAAATATAACTAACAAAATTGTAAATATTTTCTAATAAGTTTGATTAAAATTTGCCTAGATATAATATTTTAATTCAACACATGAATATAAAATACAGTGGGCGCCGCTTATTATAATCACGGTTAATGTTAACAATAGTATATTGTTATCGAAAAGTATAGTACAGGCTGTATTACTGTTATTATGCACATACTTTAATTTTTGTTTAGTATTATCAGTGACTTTATGTTATCCATTTTGTCCAAAACCAATGATTACTAAAACGATAACCACTGTATTTTAATATAAAGAATTTATTCCATTAAAACTCCATGTTTTACTGCTTTATGAAGTTGTAGAGTTGCTTTACGAGTGAAAATACCAGTACATATATCACAAGGAAATTGTTGACCACAGTAATATAATATATGTTTTTTCAAACTTCCAACATTTCTGTATTTCCTTTGGCACTTTTCACAATTATACTCTGAAGAGAAAAAACATAAGATAACATCAGAATACAATATAATATAATTCTTAACAATTAAAATCAAATTTTAGTATCAAACACAATACACAAAGACTAGTATTTCATTATTTATTTACTATAAGTCATTTCAATATAAATTAAGGGAATATCATCCATATGTGTTGTTTCCGTCTTATATACAAGAAAGATTAAGCCATTAAGAACATAGGAAAAACCATAGAAAGCCAAGTATAGTAAAATTTATGTAAATCTATGTTTTAGTTCTATACAAATGGCAAATTTTCCAAGCTCCAGTAAAATCAAAAAAAAAATATTAAAATAAAATGGTTATTCAAACTTTAGTACGCTTCTACACTACAGAAAAGTTGTAAAAATTGAGTATATATAACAAATATATATTTTTTAAAGTATTCCTTAAGAGAATACCCTGTTTTTGGCATGTTGACTGATGACTAAAGCTGTGCTAAACTCTGCCTTACCCACTTGCAGCATAGACAAAGACAACAATCCTGTTATAATTAACCCGCTTAAGGTAGGTTAGGTTACTAAACTAAAAATGATCGGTGTACTAGATATTCTCTTTAGTTTTTTGGAATAGAGTATATGCAATGTTAAAATTGAATAATAATAATAATAATAATAGAAGGAACAAAATAATACAGCATGTCTAAAAATTAATCAAATCATAAACATAATTGTATTTATTCATTTAATTTATTTATTTTAGTATTAAAAAATAACAAGACAAATAAACAGATAATGCTCAATTTAATTAAATAACTACTAGATAGTTAACTACTAGATAATATAAGTTATTTTATATAAAATGTTTACTAATATGTTAACTTTTGTATTGTTTTATTTATTACAAAATTGTTGGATTCTCATTAAAAACTTTGATATATATACAGTGTGATCACGATTCTAGGTACCACTGAATATCTCAGATGGGTGACTTTGTATTGAAATGGAATTTTCAGGAGGTGATAGGGAGCACTTAAATACATATTTTCACACCAGTTTCAAGTTTTTAACTCATTCGGTACGCGCAGCGCAATACAACTTACTTTTTTTTTAATGGCAACCCCAGTTTTTTTTTGCAGATTTGGGTAGAGTATTTTTTTTAAAACGTTTATTGTACAAAAATTTTTTTTCTAATTTCAAAACTGCCCAAGTTAGAGTAAGTCAAAAATTGGATTTATGCATAATTCGTGTTAAATGATATTTTCATTTCTAACCACTGGAAATAATAAAACAAGTGCAAATTAAATGTTTAATTTACTGTATCTGTTTTCAAATAATAATTTAATAATACTGTATTGGTCACTAGATTGAATATCTCGAGTATGTGATAATTTTTGTTTAGTAAACTGCTATAATTGGATTACAATTTTAACTATTTTTATAGTTTAATTTAATTTTATTTTAAAATAGCTCTAATATACGATAAGATAAGCAGGTAATGTATTTAATTAAAGGTATTCATTAGTTTGATGAAAAATATAATTTTACTTTTATTCTGAAACTAGACTCGTACAAAGTGTGTGCGATATCCGTGTATGTCTGGTTATTAAGTGCTTCTATAAATTATAATTTTTAAATATGAATAACGCTGAAAAAGTTGAATTGGTTTTAATTTATGGTGAATGTCAACGTAATAAACGCCTAACTGCTTTGACGTATGCCGAAAGATACCCAGAAAGATACCATCCACCTTCTAATTATGTTTTACGACTTTTACAAGGGTTACATCAGGAAGGAAGATTTCCTGGCACACAAATAAACCAACAAAGGCGTAGACCAAATATGTTTGATGACGATACAGAATTACAGGTACTAGCATACATAAGGGCTTATCCACGTTCTTCAATTAGGCATGTTGCTCGCGAAAGTGGATTTTCATATGGTTATGTCCAAAAAATTCTAAAAAAACACAAAATGCACCCATATAAAATCGATTTTGTCCAAAATTTGCGTGCAGGAGATTCTATTCGTAGGTTGGAATTTATAGCTTGGTTCAATACTAAATTTTATGATAACCCTTTAATTGTCAATCATATTCTTTGGAGTGATGAATCAAAATTCACTAACAATGGAATTATGAATAAACAAAATCATCGATACTGGGATGACACAAACCCACACTGGTCACGTGAAACTAATTTCCAAACAGTCTGGGGAATTAATGTATGGTGTGGGTTGATTGGTGGAAAGCAAATAGGACCGTTCTTTTATGATGGTACGCTTAATGGCAGACGGTATCTTAATTTTTTAACCAATGAACTTCCAAGACTGTTGGATGATGTTTCATTAGACACACGAGAACGTATGTTTTTTCAGCAAGATGGAGCACCAGCCCACAATTCAATTATTGTTAGACTACATTTAAATAAAATATTTCCGAATCGCTGGATTGGTACTAATGGCGTTGTTCCTTGGCCTGCACGATCCCCAGATTTAACGCCATTGGATTTTTTTTTATGGGGATATTTGAAGACTGCGGTTTATGCAGATACACCTGTCAATCTTCAAGACTTAAAACACAAAATACAAACAGCATTTGATATTTTAAGTGAGGACCAAATCAAGGCGGCAACTTCGACTGAATTTTTGAGACGACTGGAATCATGTTTAGAACATAATGGCGAAAACTTCGAACAATTCATTCGATAAATGTATTTTATACATTTTATTTTTATTATAATATTACTATTACTATTATCATTATTCATTATAAGTTATAACTATTTTGCTGTACATTTAATTAATACAGTTGACAAAATATCATACACTTAAAATAATGTTTAATTATTTAAAACTTACATTATTATTTCCAATGGTTTTAAATGAAATTATCATTTTTGACTTACTCTAACTTGGGTAGTTTTGAATATAGAAAAAAAACTTTTTGTACAATAAACGTTTAAAAAAAAATACTCTACCCGAATCTGCAAAAAAAAAACTGGGGTTGCCATTAAAAAAAAGGTAAGTTGTATTGCGCATGCGTGTACCGAATGAGCTAAAAATTTGAAACTGGTATGAAAATATGTATTTAAGTGCTCCCTATCACCTCCCGAAAACCCCAATTCAATACAAGGTCACCCATCTGAGATATTCAGTGGTACCTAATATCGTGATCACACTGTATATATTTTTAAGTGTTATTCTTTTTCTTCTAAATTTACTTAGTATATAATCTGAAAATGAAAAATAATAATTTAACACTATTGAATTGATACATTTTCATTTCAAATTAATTATTTATGAATATTTAGCATATGTGCCTTATACGACACTGGTTGTTTAAAGAATCGTTTGCAAAATTTACAATAGAATTTTGGTATGTCACCACATTCATACTTAAGGTGATTGTGAATGCCTGGCTTTGTTTTGTATATTCGGCCACAATTTTGATTATGACATTGGTATCCAAATTTGCTGTTATTTTTCATTGCTATGAATAAATATAATTTAGTATACAGTACAAAATCATAAAATAAGAATATTAATAAAAACCAATTTAAGTATTTAGCTGTAAGCAATGCCGTATCTTGAAGAATTTGGGCCCCTGTGAAAATTTTAAATGTTGGTTAAGTTTAAAGACCCTAGCTATATTATACATCCAAATTATTGTGATTAAATTAGTAAAACAATATTTTTATTTTGTAAAATTACACTAGAATAAAGTAATAAAGTGGTGTTGATTTTTCCCTCATTTCAATCTCATTACACCTCCAACATATCCCAAACAATTTTGGTTCACAATGTCAAAAATATCTTAGATTAATCCTGCTTCAAAAAAGTATTGGGAACACCAGATCTAAACTATGGTTCACTAAATTAAAAATAGGCTATATTTAAGTATTATATTTAGGGTGGTAAAAATATTATTAGTGACTTTATTTCTCAATGTTGTGCATAAGGTCCTGGATTGATGGACAGCAATTTTTACTGCACCAACTTTTATTATTAAATTTTATTTTATTTGTTATAAATATTAGAAGTTTAAGTTTTTTTTTATAATGCTCTTATTTAAAATAAGTACTCACATACTAATTGTATCTGTAATAATGTGCATGGCTATATCCTACACTACCTACCAAACGCATCCATAAAACTACATAAATCCTTCGTACATATTCGTATATATTTTATTATACATAAAATAATAATCAATTAATGAGTATCATAACGTAAGACAAAAAACCGATTATTAAATGTGGAATCTAGATATTATAATAAATAATTAATAAAAATATACATTACAGGTATATTTTTATAATAACTAATGTCTAATAATTATAATTATAATATGTAGGCACGAATATAAAATGTAAATTTAATACGTTTGAACAAAATTTTATTTTATGGAGAGGGTTGAGAGAATTAAAAATCCTTGGATATTCCACAAAATATTATGTTCAAATTGCTTAAAAAAAATATTCCCAGCACATGCTATATAATAAATTTTTAATACATTTCTTGTAAATGGGGAACCAAAATTACAGCAAGTAATTTATTGTTGTGTGCACATAATGTAATTATAATAAAATAACATACCTTACAAATAAAATTAAAATAAAATACATACTGTACGACCTTATTGAAAATAAAACTTTTTATGAAATAAATTAACAAATGAAAAAAATATTTTACTGCTGCTAAAAAAGAATTTATAATTTATTTACTTATGTTATACATATTACACAATTGTAAATTCGTTATTTGAAATAAATAAATCAAGAATCTATATTGTACTGATCAAAAAAGGGGAAAAAATTTAATATTAATAAAGTAAATTAAATAAAGTATACGACCATATTATATAAAAATCATGAATTTTATGAAAGTAATAAAATATTGGGATGTTATTGTGATTTGATAACGTTATTGATTAAAATCATGATGTATTTTCATCATGTGAAGCTTATAACTAGTTGGTTGTTTGAAATACCTTTGACACTTGCCACAATAAAATTTAGGCGGAACTCCACATTCATAATTTTGATGGTGAGTTAATCCTCTCTTGTATTTGTATTTATGTCCACATCGTAAACAATTGTAACAACCTATAACATAAACATTCATACATTCATAATATTAGACATTATACACTTCAACTAGGATCACACTATACCTATTCAGGTTATTTTCCGCATTTAATAGTAAATAAGAAAATGTTTGTAACAAGTTATCTAAATGTTGAATTTATTCAACTCACAGCTCTACATTATGACACATTGAAGTGAAAAACCGGCTTTTACATTCAAAAAATAATTTTTTTAATTGTGGGGAGGTTTGCCATAATCTATTCCGCAAAATAGTAAGAATGTTGCACAAAAAAATTAAATTATACTTACCTCGCACATGCACTACACTAAATTGTTATAAACGTATAGTTATACTTAATAAAAATAGAAAAAAAATACAGCAAGTCATATTTGTATGCAAAGTGCCAACCAATATAATTAAAAAAATTTTAGAAAGAAAAATACAACAAATATATTGTTAACCTTCATAAAAAAAAATTTGCATTTTGTAATATGAATAAATAATTAAAAGATGATTTTACTAATACTTAAAAGTTAGTAATTCACTAATATAATACATACATAATGATTTTATTATACATAAACTATGAATCTATATTATATTAAATATCATCAGTAATATTAGTAAATTATTGTAATTTTAAATTGTTAATTATTAAAATCATAATGCATTTTCATCATGTGAAGCTTATAATTAGTAGATTGTTTGAAAGACTTTTGACACTCGCTGCAATAGAATCTAGGTGGAATACCACATTTATTACTCTGATGCTGAATTAATTCTCTCTTGTATTTGTATTTATTTTCACAACGTAAGCAACTATACTTCATACCTATAAAATATACATTCATACATTCAGATAATTAGACATATTATACACTTCATCTTGGTTCACAATACACAGTGTCAGGTTATGTTCAGTATTTTAGACTTAAGTGAAAAAATGTTAGTAACAAGTTATCTAAGAGTCGAATATACTTGGCACACGACTCAAATGACACAGTGAAGTATGAAACCGGCTTTAAATAATTGTTACTATTTATTTGACCAACACAGCTAAGAAACTGAACATATAATTGTAATTTTTTTTTTTTTTATGGAAGGGGTTTATCAAAAAAAAAATCATACCCTATAGGTACATGCACTATATTAAATTGTTATTGATTTAAAGATAAAACTTCATAAAAATGGAAAAAAATACAGAAAATCATATTTGTACGCGACATGCAAACTAAAACTATATATAAATTATAGAAAGAAAAATACAATAAATTTACTGTATATCCTTATTAAAAACAAAACATTTACATTTACATTTACATTTTATAAGAATTTACTTCTTCTTAAAAACGAATAGTAAATAATTAGTTTGTATTGTGTTTATAATAAATTTATAAATGTATTATTTTAAAATTTAAATACATTAACTAAGACTATATTATATTGTAAGCCTTCAATAAAGATAAAAAAAAGTTACTATTTACAAAAGTAATAAAATATTGGAAAATTATTGTGATTTGATAATGTTATAGTTTAAAATCATAATGTATTCTCATCATGTGAAGCTTATAATTAGTGGATTGTTTGAAAGACTATTGATACAGTCTACAATACAATTTAGGCATAACACCGCATTCATACCTCTGATGGCTAATTAATCCTCTCTCATATTTGTATTTATGGCCACACGGTAAACAACAATATGTGATACCCATTTACATGCATACAATTAAACACATTAAGCACTTAACATAAGTATTATTATTAGGCCAACATAATTAAGAAATGTATTATAATGAAAAATTTTAAGCTACAGGATATTAAAAGCAGTAGATTGCTACTCATTTTAAATGTATAAAGGGATATTCAGATATATTTGAAATATCTAATGGGTATGTAAATAATTGAAACCATCTGTTTAATTCTAAGAGATTTATTACTCTTATTTTTAGGATTACAGCTTTACAATTTTCTGAATTCCAACAATTACATACTTGTTTAAGATGGATTGGTATATTACAATAAACATTTTTAATAAACTCCACATTTAAATGTCGACCAGAGACTAGTCCTATTTTTGATATCTTCGACCAGTCTTAGAAAAACATATTTAGGATAAAAACCAAAGTAATTCACCAAGTATATAGTAATGTTTGGTGAATCACAAATAAATTCATAGCAAAACTTAAAATAATAAAATACCAACATTCATAATTCTTATGTACATATATTTTTTAATTTATTCTCAAAATGTAATACATTTAACTTTTTATTAATTATGACATAATATAATATATATAATAACTTGTAATTCATATCATTTTTATCAATTAAAAGTGATACAGTAATTACGCGAAAATAATTTCTTATATTATTGTTAAAAATAGTTAATACGTGTGATAATATGGAAATATTTTAATATTATACCTTTACTCTATTCATGTTAAGAAGGAAACCCTGCAGCTGACCTGTGCGTAGAGGTTAAGAGTTTTATTTAGAGCTGCCGTTCAGTAGAAACACGTAGCCGCTTAAGATTTTCTTCTTAAAGGACTATCCAAGGGAAAATTAAAAAAAAATATTATTATGAAATATTGTAGAATGAAAACAATTATGAATTTTGGTAAAATTAGTTTTTGCTTTGCTCCGTTCGGTTCTTATCGTCGTTTTAAAATGACGCGTGTCATGATCGTTAGTCATTTATTTATATATTAACTTATAATACTCAAAATAAATAGCGGTTTTCATATTACAAAACCTTAGATATTTTCCTATAACCTGACACCAATATATATTTACACACATATATTTTATCCATAATTTATACATTTTTTCGTTTGTTCATACTTCATATTATGAGACGAACAAATTCTATTGTTTTTTCCTGGTATAAAATTTATACGTTTACAAAATTTAACCCATACATTATACCTTTGTGGAGATTTTTCGCGCTTTGGAAACCTATAAAAATGAATTGTTTCTTTGTGACTATAACACGTACGACCGAAAACCAAACACAACATTTTAAGTTTAACAATAATTATTATAAAAAGGAAAACGAACTATATAATAATTTTCTGCTGTCGAATACGGGTCACACTACGAAGTAAATCAACTACTGATGTCTGATAAATGATAATGAACCGAAAAATATATTTATAAAAATGGTATTGGTGTACGGACAATACAAGTTTATTATGAAATAATAATAACTAAGACAAGACTAAGATAAGTCAAAACATTGGAAAGTGGTAGATATTATTTAACATGACGGAGCTGGTGTAATAATTGTAAAATAGAAATAAACAAACAGACGTATAAATTAAATGTTTTCTATTTTTAATAGTTTAATATTTATTATTTCAATAGGATGTTAGTATCAGGTTGTAGGAATATATCTAAGGTTTTGTAATATGCAAACCGCTTTTCATTATGAGTATTATAAGTTAATATACAAATCAATGAATAAAGGCGCATCGAGGAAATGCGTGTATTGAAATAGGCGGGTGGCCGACCAATAGAACCTATGACGTCACACGTCATTTTAAAATGATGATAAGGATTAAACGGAGTGATGGATAATATTTTTAACGGTACCCAATTTTTAATTATACCAAATACTAACGATTTAGCTTTTATCCATTTTTTCCTTGGATGGTCCTTTAAGGTGAATACAGTATAGTAAACAAGTAAAAAAATAAATATATTAGTTACAAAGTTTTATTCAACTATAATATTTCTTCTGTAATTATTCAGATTAGTTAGGTTCTTTATTTATTTAAACCAATATATTTTAGGCAATCATATAACCATGTTTTAGCATTAAATGTCTTTTAAAGTTTGAAGGATAGTAAATGCATTTTCCACAAAATTTACAAACTGGTTTTTTGTTGCATTTGTATTTGATATGAGTTAGCATAGTAGTTTTATGACGATAAGTTCGACCACACTGTGGACAAATAATTTTAGTAACATTATCATCAGAACTATTTTTTATTGTTTTACCACCGCTATAGTAATTAACTGTAAAAAAAAAATAGTAATTAAAATATATGAATACATTTTATTTCAAACATAATATCATAGTTTAACATTAAGTTTTTTTTTCTTTTGAATTATAAATATTCACACGTGTTGTGTAGTTTTGTTCTATAAGCTATAATTAAAACTACAAATCTACTTTTTGGTTTTTCATATCTTTATGATTTATTATAGTTTAAAAAGCTTTAAACCATTAGAAAAATATCAATATTAAGTAATCACAATGGATAAATAAACAGATGAAATGGGTTTGGGAGTTTATCTCTGCAAAATATTATAAGATAATTTGTTTAAATATTTATTGCCTATATCTTTGGTTAATTTAAAACCTTCCCCCCTCCGACCACAAAAAAAAATGGTTTTTCAATGCACATGGTTGAATGGATTATAAAGATCTTTAGATTTAGTAAAGATTAGAAGTTAGTACGCACACTGCAGAGTATTGATTATTTTGTTATTTGTTGGTTGACAACTACCAACATATTGAAGGTGAATATGTTTAACATCCTTTTCTAATATATATTGAGTCCAACAAATGATTTGTAACACAGACTTTATTAACAAAAGATAAATTAAAAGAAACATAAAAATCAAAATAGTAGTAAATATAAAATATTTTCATAAAATTATGTTTGAAGAATATACAATTTGATTTCTTGATAAAAATTAATTTAATAGGTAATAAGAAATTACATAATATATTATTTATTGATATATTTCATAATTGTACAAAAGATATAACTTTAGGCGATGTTTTTGATGATATTTATTAAAGCAATTAATAATAGTAAAGCATATAGGCCAAATATGGTAGTGGATGTTAAAATATCAGCGGTTCAAAAATTGTAATTAACATAAAATAACAAACTTTATTGTATTTAAGATAGTTATAATAATTGTATTCTGTTACTTCTGAAACTAACACATAGATCTGCAATAGTATGAAACTTTTAAACATAAAAATACTTTAGTTTACATATTAACACAAAATTAAGTACCAAATATTATGTTTCGTACAATTAGCTACTGGTGTAAATATTAATAATAGAAAAAAGTTAATATTAGAATGAAAACCAATTTTTGACAAATTTTAAGATGAAAATATTAAAAATTGCAATATATTAGGGAAAAAACTTCATACCTATTTGACAACCATAGAATTAAAACTCATTTAACACTTAATTACTCTGCAAAATAACTGAGGAATTTATACCACTTGAGACTTGTATACAATACTTGTCAGTGGCATGCTCAGCTTTTTTGTATGAATGGGAGGAGGTGATATGAAAATTTTTACTATTCTCAGATGCGGTAAATGTACTTTCATTGCTTTATCATATTTTAATTTTTTATACGACACAAATAAACAAAGGGGGTGTGGGGAATATGACACCCTTATCCAGCCTGATACTTGTAAGTACAAAAAATAAAGGTATTGTAAAAAAAAATAAACCTGAAAAGTTAAGAATTGTGTAAGGTATAACATAGGTGTCTGAAAAAAAAAACAAAAAACTTTTTTTTTGAAAAAAACATTTTGTGCTTAACCCCCCTTTAGAGGAGCACCTTTGGTATACGTAAATGCAATTTAGGGAGCAGCTTAGGAATGAAAAATTGAAAAAAAATTATAAGCGAAGACGTATATGTACGTCCTATTTTTCATGCATTGATAAATTAAAATAAATCGGTTGATTGAAATTAAACTTCACAGATGGCAGCACAAATTGTATATAAGGTATTTTACTGTAATGAAACATAAACAAAGAAATTAAAAGGCATTCGCGGAAAAAACGTATATATAAGTCCATGCTCCTCAAAAGGTTATAGGAAGTAAAAACTATCATCGTATAACAAAGTTAAAATCATATTTCAACTTTTTATTGTAGACTGTAAATGATAAAATAAAATGTCAATAACATAATAACCAAATTAATTGTTATGTTTGACAGAAAATTGAGTAGGTCTCTATAAAAAGATATAAAATATAATATCTGATCACTCAGATGTTGAGCTAAGTACATGTTGGATATATTTCTAAGGATAATTTGTGTTATATTTATATAAAATCTATATGATAATATAAATTTCTTTATTCAGTTAGTTGAAAAAATGTCTTCAAAAAATATAGTATATATTATAACTTGGGAACATATTTATATGTAAATGCATATTTTTATTAGAATATTAAGATATTTAATATATCACAAATATTTCACTAGGTTTATACTTCCATACTCATTTATGTACCTACATATTTTTGTAGTTTAATTACATAGAAATCAATTCTCTACTCATAAATCAATACCAACCTATCACAGAATGGCATAAATAGCTTAAAATTAGTCAAAATATTTCAAAAATGAAATTCAGTAAACAGCCAGTTATTATTTTTTTAATTAAATATCCATTTTGTTTAAAATATGAACAAACACTTGAAAAAAAAAATGTTTTAAGAAAACTTATGACTAAATGGGTAATTTTTTTAAATTTTCATTATTTTCATTTGGACAGGAATAAATAAAATTCTACCAACATAAATAGGTTAAGCATAAATAGCATAAGATTATATAATTTCTAAAAAATGTTACCTATATTAAATATTTGGTGAAAATGTCAAGCCTCTAGTCATATATTTCTGAATAACAAACAAAAATAAAATCAATTTTGTCAGTAAGTAATGTAGCAATAATACCTAATACCAATATCTATTAACTGTCAAACTCGGGCTTGACAATTTACATCAGAAATTTATAATTATTAACATTTTTTGTATATAATAACAAAAAAGCTATCTATTATTTTTAATGATATAACACATCTTCTATAAATCATTTAATTTTATTATTATTATTGTTTTGAACATATTAACGATTTAAAACTTTTTTTCGTGTTTTAGGTATCAAATAGCATTTATGTACATTAGTATTGATAATACAAACAGAACCATTTTTGAAATAATACACATACCTTTTAGGTACTCTCATTTAAAACATTTAAATTACATTTAACAAGAAGAACAGTATAGCTATTAAATAAATTACAATTTATATATAAATAAAATAATAACTATAAAAGGTTAAAATAAATCAGTCACAAGATAAATCCTAAACCATGATAACTTAATTTTTCAATATTTTGAAGGATTAAAATATAATTAATATGTATGACACCCTAAAATTAAAACTAATAATATTAATAAAACTATTTTATTGAAAAACAGTATTGCTTATGATTTATTAGTACCTAACTAAATTTGTTTAAATATATAAATAATATATAAATGTACCTATATGGTCAGTATTTTCAACAATCATATAGACAATGTTGATGAATGTTTACCAAAAATATGAGATTTCAATGTAAAGTTATATCTACATTTTTTTGGACACCAAGGACATTGATAAGATGGTTCGATGCCACATTCATTTTTCAAATGTCTATGCAAATTTCTTAAATGCACATATGACTTTTCACATTTTGGACATGGAAACTGGCCATCCACTTTGAATAAGGAGTCAATCATTGATCCTATTGAATAAATACAAAGTTAATAACAACAGAAAATTAAAATATATATTTTTTATATATTATTATACAACAAAATTAGGTATTATTCAATATCAACTTTGAAATATTCACAAAATATTGATGATTAAAATCTCTTGAACAAATAAAAATTCTTATTAGTTATTCATTAATAGGAAGCAACTTAGAAAACAGAATTTATTTACTAAATGTTCATTGACTCTGATTATTAAAAAATAAAACTTTTAAACTAATATTTATTTGTTCAAAATTTATTTTAAGCAATATTGTTTGTTAGATACATAATTAATAAAATAGGTAACAATAAGTCTACATGTGTGAATAATATATTAATAAAAAAATGTTGTAAATAATAATAATCATAATATCTTAACATCCATGGTATTAACTACATAAGCAAAAAAAAAGCTAAAAGCAATAATGCTAAATTAATAATTTAATAAAAATTCAAGATAAATTTGTAATTTTAGTAAAATACCTGGTGAATTTTTTTTTCCTATAAGAGCATTTTTTAATGTAAAAAAATTGTATCCAGTGTATTAAATAAACAAGGAAGTAGGATAGTCTCATAATTAAATTTTTAAAGCTTAGGATAAACCTTATTTAATATTTATTGTAGTTTTTTGGGTTGTACAGCTTCACACGTTGCATACCACGTGCACATACCTATAGGAACATGTATCAGGAGAAAAAGTGATATTGGTTTAATCAACTTAAATAATAATTATAAATATGGATTATGTGGATAATATAAATCTTGGTACTTATAAAACATTAAAACAAGCATTTTGCAAATATCTTTTTATTGTTATTTGACTATCTTTTA
Source organism: Metopolophium dirhodum (assembly GCF_019925205.1). Lineage (NCBI taxonomy): Eukaryota > Metazoa > Arthropoda > Insecta > Hemiptera > Aphididae > Metopolophium > Metopolophium dirhodum. The sequence continues at coordinate 14,149,797 of NC_083568.1, forward strand.
AAAATATTACTTATATTAATAATGATCAATATATTTAAAACAATTAAATATAACTAATGACCGTAATAAATAATCAATTTTGTTACAAAGAATAAGAAATTCTGATGATGACATAAATAACCATGTAAGATGTTTAACACTACTGTGGAAAAACATTTTTCTTAAAATCACAAAAATTGACTAAGACATTTGGGTATAACTGATTAATTGTATTATTCTGTATAAATATCAATTGTCAGTCAGGACTTCTAAACTTATTGCAATTTAGCTGACAAACATTTTATTGACATATTGTTAGATTGGTCACAAGATGCTCTAGAACTGACTGATGTACAATTCAGAGTGTCGTTATATTCCACAAAATATTATTACAATGACTAATAAATTATAACTAAATATTTTAACCATGTACTTGACTTCTTTGCAAATCCTCTTCACTAACCCATTTGAATTTAGTTAACATAAATTATAATATTTATATTATCTACCCAGTTCACATGTTGTTACAATTACATATTTTGGCTATGTAATCAAATATTTCCTGTCTAGGTATAAATAAAATAACAACTATTTAATTAGGTAAGTGGACATTATAACAATATAAAAATAAATCATCAACAATTATCTATGTATAATATTTTATATATTTATTAGTATAATTTATTGTTTTTATACATTAAAATTAATAAAACATTTTAAACACCAGATACTAACGTAATGTCCTAGCTGGTGCGTGCGATTTCTATTCTGACCATGCTGTTCCACAATGTGTTGCCACATGCGGCGAAATACAAGATATTTTGTTTTTCGTCACATGTGTGCAAATCAGCTTGGATAAGTGTATTCAAAAAAATAGTAATAACCTTAATAAGATAAAGATAAGTACTCAAAATCATTAGGTAATAATATCACATAGTTTCAAGATTAAATATTTGCACACTACTATGTTCGCCAAGAGAACATGCCAGTTCTGCGCATGCAGACTGACGGCTGCTCGCTCACCGAGGCTCTATTTCCCCCTACAAGACTTACAACGACAATAGGCGACAGACGCCAGTCGGTAGTCATGTCCTACCGCCAATAAATATGTAATGCATAGAACGAACTGATTTTCGTAAGGCCGCGGCTTGTTCTCTCGGCGAATAGAGTATATAATATTCAATGTTTTAAATTATATTTATAGCATTACCAATTAATAATTAGTGCCATCATAACTTATTTTAACTTGTACAATTACATAAAATAATGGAAATATAAGGGTTTGTATGCAAGGAAAACATACTCCACCTTTTATGTCCATAAATAATAAAATTATTTAAACTCAAGTAATAGAATGATTTTTAATTTACATTACTAAATATTTAGACAACTAAGTGATGTAAAATTCTTGAGAATTGTGTTTAAGAAAATGTTCCACTTAAACTGGGCTTTGATATACAGGTTACATTTAAATACACATGAATTATTGAATATTATAGAACAATAAACAATAACTTTTTTTAAATTATAAATAAAGAACTATATTTGATAATATTAATGTTAGGATTATTACCTACTCTCAATGTTATTGCTTTATTAAAAAATGATAGTCAAAAAACCGGTTAAGTGCGAGTCGGACTCGCACGCGAAGGGTACCATACCATCACCAGCTATTAACATGTTGGCCACACTGCTTATATTATATATTCTAGAATTTTTAGTATTTGTTGTTATAGTGGCAACAGAAATTTATAATCTGTGAAAATTTCAAATTTCTAACTTTCATGGTTCATGAGATACAGCCTGGTGACAGACGGACGGACAGCGGAGCCTTAGTAATAGACTCCCGTTTTACCGTACGGAACCCTAAGAAAAATGACTGTGACATTTTCAAATAGAGGACATCACACCTAATAGTAAAACCACAACATTTTATAATTATTAGAATAAGTTTCCTATTTTTCACTTGAGAGATGTATGTTAGTGAATGATTTCCCAGTTTTTATATAATTAACAATTATTAATAAAACATAACTAGGTAAAAAGGTAAGAGGAAACTAATTGTTTTCAATACTAGACAAAGACAGAGATTATGGGTGCTTGAGAAGGAGGGGGCTAAGCGCCTAAGCCCCTACAAAATTGTTGATCATTTTTCAAAGTCCCCAATCTTATTTTGTAAAGAATGATTTATGCCCCCTCTAAAATTCAATCATATCTCTGTCTATGTTTTTAAGAATATCACCATTAATAGACAAGTACCAGTATTTAATTTAAATACAACATCAATAAAATGGATACAGGGTTTATTTATATAAAATTAAATTGCTAAGGCACTTTTCTATTCAGCACAAATAAAAAGAACTTTTTTCACATATTCGTTTGTTATAAATTATTGTATTTAAACAAAAAAATATTTTTTCAGATATTTTTTAGCAGACTATATTTTGTTTGGTGGGCATAATATTCTTTTGAGAATTAATTTTGATTAAATCATTAAAACGCTTATAAACTAAACATACCTTTACTATTGCTCGATGTGGGATGAAACTTGACAGTTATTATAAAATCCAATTATGCCATAGCAGTTTCCCACTGAAAACAATACACTAGTTATGAAACAATCAAGTTAAAATTATATAATAAATAAAAATTAATTCATTTTTAACACGTTGAATGCGTTAAATGTGCTTAACGCAATTTGGCGTCTAATATACATTTAAAATAAATAGTTTAATATTCCCTATGCGTAGGTAAGTTGTTATGAGCAGTTTATTTATTTGATTTTAATTTTATTGTACGCACTGGATGAAAACTGCAAAAAGACATACGCTGTCAACATGTTAAATAACTTTTTAAATTGAAAACAGTTAAGACACAACATAAGTTTTTGTGATATAAAATAGCTTATAGATAATTTGTATTGAACCAAATTAGTAAAATATTGAAATAAGCTATTTTATTTGTATTGTAGTATTTTCATATTTACCAGCAATAGAGTAATCCAATAAATTTACATATTCCATTCCAAATCCAAAAACATCTAGGCATATCCTGGTTGTTACACTGTTATCACTTTTGTTATAAGCCAGACAACATTAAAAAAAATAAAATAAAAATGTTTGAAGACTATCAACAATATTTTTCTATTTTTTTAGTTAATGACAATAATTTAATTTGTTTAATTATGAAAAAAACTGAATTGTAAAAATAAAAATTATAAGATATTATTATGTTTGTATTAGTTAAGCTATCAACATTTGTATCAGATAAGTGAAGTTTATAGTTTCGAATAAATAGTAATCACACAGACTCAATGCCATTTAACTTGAAAATTAAATATAATTTTATAAATTAATGTGCAAGAAGTCAAACAGTAAAATGGGCAGGTAAATTGAAAAAAATAAGTAGAAAACCAATGCATTTGATGTATGACGATAAATAAGCTATGTTACACATTACAATGAATAATCAAAATATAATACTTAAGCTTAGCACAGCGGTTAATTAAATATACGAAACCGATTATGAACTGAAAATTAATGAAATAAAACGGAATTGATCGAAAATCTGCATAAAATGCTAAACAGTAAGTAGGTACTATAACTGACTAGTATACACTGTACAGTGTACAGTATCGTCTATCTAGTATCTGACCATAGGCACTGACAACACGCGGGCAAAATAAAAACAATTGATAATATGATAACTGATAATATTATCATTGGACATTGAAATTTGAATTATAGCTGCGGACCAACTTACAGAATAATCTCGATGAAACATAATTTACCCAACTAATTTATTTCACAAAAAAAGGGCCGTTCAATGTTCGGTAAAGTGTCGGTTAACGCTAACCGACTGCGGACTAATAACAGATTTTATTTCCGCCTACCGGCAGAATTCCGCCGAATTAAGGAGGAATGGTAAACTACTATATACAAATGTGGGTAATCACTAATCTCCTACATAGCATAGTGTTAAGTGTTAACTCCTACAAACGATACCTAGTAAAATAATAGTAAGTTTTTATAAAACAGTCAAATTAATTTTTAAAAAGGTGGATAAGTACCGCATTCTTATATAAATTATCAAACTTAATAATTTCCTCCAGTTTAAATCGTTTAATCAATTAATTATCATACATTATTAAATATTAAAAACCAAATAACTTAGTTATATAGGTAAAAAAATCAAAATAATGTTAAAAAATAAATCAGTAGAAAAAAAAATGTCTTTGTATTTTCGATATTAGAAATAAAATATCTGTCTTGTAATACATTAATACATATAATACAAAAAAGGCGGATAAGTGGATGTCGCTCTGCTGTACAGTAGGTTACAGGTGGGTGAATAATGAATGGTGTAAAATTTGAATTCAATAATATAATATCATTGTATAAGAAAAACGATTCTGAGCGAAAACGGTCAGTCAGCCTATGATAGGAGCCAATGAAATAAGTGTATTTGATGATATTATTGTGAATAAAGTAATTTATATATAACCTATTTACGTGGAACCTTGTTTTAAATTTTCAATCCTTAGCCATAAAAGTTAAACATTTTATACATTTTTAACTACAAAATAATTAATAAATTATAAATTTGATAAATGTTGTCAAAATTTGAACTTTAAATGCTTATAAAAAAAAATTGTTCCTATGTCTTTTTAATATTTTTCAACTGCTATTAGAACGATATATCAGAAGCCAACAAATACAATTTTATTGATATTTATAGAAAAAAAAACTAAAAAAATTGAAAACTGACAATGTCTGTAAACAGCTCAAAAAGAGTCAAAATATTTTCAAAATTTTATGGTGTATAGAAAATGCTAATATAAACATTCAGTCAAAATTTCATGTCCCTACGGTCATTTGTTTTAGAGTTACACCAAAAACCAAAATCAATTTTCTCAAAAACAGATTTTGCGTAAAAATTCCCGTTTTCCTTAATTTTTCTTTTGTTTTTCACGTCGCTTTTGAAAACTACTGGGAAATTTTTACTTTTGACCCCCCAAAGTACCAACTAGATTCACTTTCCTATCAGAAAAGTTACTGTTGAAGAAAATCCAAGCACTTTTACTGTCCTAAAAGTTGATGACAGACACAAAAATTAAAATAAAATAAAAAAATGAAAAAAAACAAAAAAAATACACATCATTGTAAAATCAATACATTCATCGCTTCGCTCAGAATCTAAAACAATTTAGCTACCTATATAAATAAAAACTTAAATAATAATCATATTAAAATAAATCATTAACCAAGTGTTTGTATTTTATCTATAAAAATATATGTTTATATTTATTATTTTCAAGATATCATTTTTAGCTTTTAGGGCTGTTCAATTCCAAAATCGTGTATTCAAATAAAATTTTGGAATGTAGGATATTACCCTATTTTTGTTTCAGGTAAAAATGTCAATCGTGTAGGAGTTTACATTTGGCCATTTATACTATCTTTAATCGTGGTTAACTTTAACCGGACCAAGGTGTATTTGTTTCAATATATCAAATAAATATATATATATAATATTATATATATATATATATATCAATATATTAATACACCTTGAACCGGACGTCAAAGTAAGAACTATACAATATGAATATACAATATTACAATGTTGGTACCGATGTCATAATACATCGTTTTCGATTCGACGATTTATAAGTGCACCAAGCACTAGTTGCACTTGTAAAGTTCTGCACCAGTCTTTAATAAAATCGAATACGAAAACAAGATTTAACACCGTATTACCGAAATGCATAGATAAAAGATATGCCGTAATCATGGTCCCCACACACTGCAGCGGTGGAAAAATGAGTTCGGACACGATTTACCGCCACCGCACCGCCAAGACAAAAGAATTTTACCGCCAGCTACAGTGGTGAAGTGTATGGCCGTATGGGGATTGAGGACAGTAATGTAGAAATAGAGTTCGTAATGAGCATTCACAATATCGGCGGTGCAGAAAAAAGCACCGAGCGCACACGAGAGACGAGTGTAATTAAATTCAATACAAAATACTGCACTAGTTCATTTACATTAATTTATATCAGTTCATTGATATTGGTCATACCGAATACGTTTTTACAGTGACATTTTTACTAGACGATTCAATTTTGGAAGTCTCCGAAAGCTTTTGTGGAAAAAATATAATTTTTATTCAAATAATAGATGGGCATTTTTTTTAGCTTAGTTAAGTTAATAGTTAAGGTCAGGGGCGTCATTTCAACTATATTTTTTGTTGGTGCCAAAATGTTTGCAGTCCATTCAATCATTACCAGGCCACATATTTTTTTTTTTTTTTTTGGGGGGGGGGGGGGTCAAGTAGAGACAAAAACTGTAGAATGTTTGTATAATATATTTAATATGTCACTTATATTAGTATGAAAATATCACAATATTGTTACTATTTTTGACGAATTATGTGTAGGTACTTTTAATGTATTTATTTCATATTGTGGATACCAGTGTACAGTGGTATTTATACTTGGTAAATAAATGTATTGGTATAAAACACTCTATAATAAAATACTGAACCTAACTTAACCTACACATTTTTTCTCCCTGCATACTCAAAAATCAAAATATATAATATAGCTAGCTTAAAGAAACCAAAAATTTATTTTATGTGTATCCTTCTTCACAATGTTTGTATTATAATTTTATCAATTATAATATTGTGGGACCACAAAACCACATCAAACATTCTTGGAAATTAAACATTAGTGCAATACATTTTTTTTTTATAGGAATCTTTTCGATTCTATTTTTTAGTAACACTAAAGTAAAGGTGAATTTTGAAAACAAAAGAAAATTAATTTGGTACTACACTAATTAAACAATACAAAAAAAATCGAAAATCCATTTCCAACATAACCTAGAACATAGAATAAGGAATTCAAATATGTTTTCAAAATTAAAATCAGGTTTGTGGTAGGTACTGGGTGAATTTTTCTTCCGCTTTTCAGGACATTTATGTTGAAACTTTTTTGATCGAAAAATTGAGCGACTTGTGACTGCGCGTACCTATGTACCATTGGGCAGTGGCGCATAAAGGAAAAATGTTTAGAAAGAGGGGCTCAGGCCCCCAAATTTTTTTTTTAAATTATAATATATATTATATTATTATTTTTTGAGGTGGCTAAGCCAAAGCCTCCAACCTATTTGAGCGACTGCTATGTATGTTACTGATTTCCAAAAATGTTAGCCGTAGTTTATCTTTAATTACAATATAAAGCGTACGGGGAACTCACGCACACTAATGATCAGTCTACACTACACACACAGTTATGTGATATTGCCTAGATCCAACCCCTTAAAAATGGTTCGCTTTCACAAGCATTAATTAAATTATTGGTTAACTTAGTGAAGTCAAAAGTTAATACACAATTTTGGGAAGTAAAAATTATTCAATTTTCTTAATTAAGTAATTTTAGTAGGTATTTTGGGGGGTCAAAAGTAATAAATTATCAGCACCTAGTTTTCAAATGCGTAGAGAAAAACGGAGACTTTTATGCAAAACCAGTGGACAAAATCGATTTTGTTTTTTGTTGTAACTGTAAAAAATATAACTAGATAGTAGTACCTAAATACATGAAGTTTTCAATATATTTTGACTCATTTTTAGCTATTTATAGAAATTTTAAATTTTTTTTTATGTCAGTTTATAGTGTTTATACTTTTGGATTTTAATAAACATTTTAATATTTTCTTATAAACTTTCTTCTTAATAAAAAAAAGATTGTATAGGAGTTAACACTATCTAATATAGGAGTTGCCATTATCTGTTGTAGGAGTCTACCATTCCTCGTTAGTCAATACAACTTACTGCACTTCAGTAGGATAGCTTAGGTGTAATAATAATTAATAAATATAAGTACAGAGCCACAGAAGTAAATAATCATATTTCTAACATAATATAATACAGGTAAACATAGCTAGGTATCTATAGGTATTATATTAAAATGTACTACAAGTACAACCTACACATATAGTATTTACTATTAGTATTTATATCCAGTATTTTATACGGTGAAATATAGGTATAAATAGTAATAGTATACAATATTTACAATATAAGTATGCAATATAAAATATTTATTAGTTTATTACATAATAAATTATAAAATATATCTATATAATATTTATAACAAACGTTCACAAAGTACCAATATTATATGAACTCAGAACTTCTACCAACATCTATCAGATATCATGTAGGCATGGTATAGTTATAGGTTTTACGTTATATGTTGATGACTTTGTGCACGCATCCCATGTGCGTTTTCAGATGCACTTTTTGCCTGAAGAGCTTATTACAAAACGGGCAACTAAACTCGGGCGGAACATTATCGCAACTCATTATATGACTCTTCAAATGATGTTTGAGTTTGAAAGTACGGGTGCAGTTCTTGCAAGTAAATTGTGGCTGTACTCCACACTCGTATTTCAAATGGCTGGCTAATGAATGTTTGTTTTTGTAGCTACGACCGCAATTTTGTGGACATGGCCATTTATGGCTGGAAAAGTGACCTAAATTAACACATTATGTTATTATCTGTTTACAAAACAGGTTTACATAATATATGTTGAAGGTAGATACATATAGGTATACAGATAATTGCTTTATATTTTGTATGGTTATATTGTATGAACTAGATAGTTAGATTATTTTCGTAAGTTTCATGATAAATGCATTATACACATACAAAAGATAAGCAGTATGCTGATGATGTACAATTATGCTAGTATATAATTATAAACAATATAGTAGTATGGTAATTAGTAGATACTTTAGGTAGTATGAGTTAAAAAGCTCTTGAGTCTTGATTATAGAACGGTTATGAATAATAACATTATTCATTTAAAAAAGCAATATGTAACTAGGTAAGTAATAAAAAACAAATAAGTTTTCACATAATAGTCAAAAGCACAACAAGGGGCTACTTGTAATAGCAAGTATATTAACTTAATATCTTTTAGCCCTATTTAAATCATTATATCACATTTTTCATCCTTTGTTATAAAAGTTGAACATTTTATACATGTTTAACTACTAAATAATTTGTAAATTCTCAATTTGATAAATTTCGTCTAAATTCGAACTTTAAATGATTATAAAAAAATTGTGCCAATGTATTTTTAATATTTTTTAACTGCTATTGTAACAATATATCAGGAGCCTTTTTGACCCAACTAATAAAACTTTATTGATATTCATTGAAAAAAAGGTGGATAAGTGGATGTCGCTCTGCTGTACAGTAGGTTACAAGTGGGTCACTGTAATGGATGGTGTTAAATTTGAATTCAATGATATAATATCATTGTAAAAGAAAAACGATTCTGAGCGAAAACGGTCAGTCAGCCTATGATTTTACCAAGTATATTTGATGATATTATTGTGAATAAAGTAATTTATATATAACCTATTTACTCGGAGCCTTGTTTTAAATTTTCAATCTTTAGCCATAAAAGTTAAACATTTTATACATTTTTAACCACAAAATAATTAATAAATTATAAATTTGATAAATGTTGTCAAAATTTGAACTTTAAATGCTTATAAAAAAAAATTGTGCCTATGTATTTTTAATATTTTTCAACTGCTATTAGAACGATATATCAGGAGCCTTATATCAAATTTTCACGCTTTTTTACCCAACAAATAAAAATTTATTGATATTTATAGAAAAAAAAACTAAAAAAATTGAAAACTGACAATGTCCGTAAACAGCTCAAAAAGAGTCAAAATATTTTCAACATTTTATGGTGTATAGAAAATGCTAATATAAACATTCAGTGAAATTTTCAAATATCTACAGTCATTCGTTTTTTAATTACAATAAAATAAGAAAATTGTTACATGAGAAATCGAGTAAATATCAAATGTTGTATAAATATAAATTTCAGACGCTCATAAAAATTTAATTTAAGTTTCTTCTAGACATTTTTTTTTTGATAAAGGTAGACAAACTTAAGAGTAATCTTATATTACATTTTAAAATCTTAGATTTAAAAAGAAAATTTTTTATGAATTTCTAACTCAAAATAATTTGCAAATTTTCGTGATTTTTCCGTATTTTTTCAAGATTTGAACTTTAAACGTGTATAAAAAAAAACTGTGACTAAGGATTTTTAATTTTTTTCATCTGCCTTTGAAACAATAACCTAGGAGCCTTCTATTAAATTTTCAAGCTTTTTTACCCAACAAATAAAATTTTATTGATATTTATAGAAAAAAAATTTAAAAAAACTGAAAACTGACAATGTCCGTAAATAGTTCAAAAAAAGTCAAATTATTTTCAAAATTGTATTGTGTATAGAAAATGCAAATATAAACAACCAGTGAAAATTTCATGCATCTACGGTCATTTGTTTTAGAGTTACACCAATAACCAAAATCGATTTTGTTAAAAATCGATTTTGCGTAAAAATTCCCGTTTTTCCTTAATTTTTCTTTTGTTTTTCACATCGCTTTTGAAAACTACTGGGAAATTAAAATTTTGACCTCCCCAATGCACCAACGATATTCACTTTCCCATCGAACAAGATACTGAAGTCGAAAATCGAAGCATTATTTCGACTACTTATCGTGTACACAGACACAAAAATAAAAAAATTAAAAAAAAAATAAAAAAAAAAACACACATCATTGTAAAATCAATACATTCATCGTTTCACTCAGAATCTAAAAAATAAAAAATAAAAATGTCTGTAAACAGCTTAAAATGAGTCAAAATATATTGAACAATTTATCAAGTATAGCAATTAATAAAACTAATATATTATGATATAAATTTCAAGTTTCTACGGTTATACGTTATTGAATTACAACAAAATAAGAAAATCCTTAGGTATATGAGAATTCGAGTAAATATCCAATGTTGAACCAATTTGAATTTCAAACGCTCATAAAAATATAATTTGACTTTCTTATAGACATTTTTTTTTTTGATAAATGAAGATAATCTTATAAGGAATCTTAGATTTAAAAAGAAAAATTTTTAGGAATTTCTAGCTCAAAATAATTTGCACATTTTCGTGATTTTTAGGCCTTTTTCAAAATTTCAACTTTAAATGCTTATAAAAAAAAAAATTGTGACTGGATTTTTAATATTTTTCAAATGTCATTATAACAATCTATTAAGAGTCTTGTATTAAATGTTCAAGCTTTGTTACCCCCAAAAAAAACTAAAAAAACTGAAAATTGATAATGTCCGTAAACAGCTCAAAACAAGTCAAAATAATTTGAATATTTTATGGTATATAGCAATTGCTAATATAAATGTTCAGTGAAAATATCATGAATCTATGTTGACTTGTTTAGAGTTAAGCCAAAAACCAAAATCGATTTTGTCAAAAACCAATTTTGAGTAAAAATTCACGCTTTTTCGAATTTTTTATTTTTCCCGGGGCTTTTGAAAACTATTGGGAATTTTAAATTTTGACCTCCCGAATGTACCAACTAGATTCACTTTTCCATCGAAAAAGATACTGTTGAAGAAAATCAAAGCAGTCTTACTGCCCCAAACCGTGATAAGACAAAAAAAAAAAAAATTTAAAAAAAGAAACACATCATTGTAAAATCAATAAATTCATGGTCCGCTCAGAATCTAAAACTCTAGAAAGTTATATGAATGTTGATATTAAATAGGTAGCCCTACATTTGAGTATAATTAGGTAGGTATATATAACAGCTTAGGTAGGTGTTGATTGATTTCTAAGATAGGTATTACTCATAATAGAGTATCGCGCATCATATTTTTAATTTGGAATAGATATTTTTTTATAATAATAAACAAATTTAAATCTAATATTTATTACACTGACAGTACATGTTGAAAACTGTACACAAACTGAGGAACATTATTTTTAAAATTATTATTCTTAATAAATAACAACACTTGTAATGATGAACGGAAATCAGTATTCTTAAACACAAAATTCGATACCGTGATTTTCTGTTTTTGTCTAACATGCGCAACATAGTATTTTAGACGTGTTTTTTGTCAAACATTCCAATTGATCTACTGAAGCGATAAGAATTCTGAAAACAGATATGAATTTGACGTCAAGTCTACTTGTAATCGACTTTCCCACATGTTTGATATTATTCCCCAAATTCCTATAAATGTCATATTAAAAAAGAGTATTTAAAAATTGTCGTATTTTAATTTTGGAGAAGTTAAAATCAAAAAATTAAAAATGTGGGAATGTCGATTTCAAGTAGACTTGACGACAAATTCAAATCTGTTTTTAGAATTCTTATCGCTTCATTAGATCGATTGGTATGATTGGCAAAGAACCAGTCTAAATTCCCATGTCGCGTGTGTGTTAAACAAAAACAGAAAATCACGATATCGAATCCCCTTAATATGATGCTTTCATTCACATTATAGAAAAAGAATTTGGCACCTAAGAAAAATGTTGCACTCTAAGTAAATGCCAATAGGACCATAGACCATAGTATTAATCTGATCCTGTCTACAACTTGGTACTTTAATGCTGTGCGTATAAAAAATACAAATATACAAATATATAGTATGTTATACACAATACACATTATAGGTAGGTATATGCAATATAAAATATTTATTATTATATAATAAATTATAAATTTTTATGATAAAATATTTAAATATTTATAATAGGTACCTACAAGTTTGCATAGTAATGAATAATAATAGTATAGTAGGTACAGTTGAGTCTCGATATCTCGAATTTCAAGGGGCAAGAAAAAATTGAGTTATTAAGTCTCGACTGTAAAACGATTTCCACTTATAACCCAACATGAAGCTACATTAAGATATATTTTATCATAATAGACACACTAAGAGTTTTTAGATCTTTGGACCTTCTCTTCTGCCTACGTTAGAATATGTAAATGATTTGATATCAACATGTATCAGATATCATGTAAGCATGGAATAGTTATAGGTTTTACGTTATATGTTGATGACTTTGTGCACGCATCCCATGTGCGTTTTCAGATCCCATTTTTGTCTGAAGAGCTTATTACAAATTGGGCAACAAAACTCGGGTGGAAGGTTATCACAACTCATTTTATGTTTCTTCAAATGATGTTTAAGTTTGAATGTACGGGAGCAGTTCTTGCAAATGAATTGTGGCTGTACTCCGCACTCGTATTTTAAATGGTTGGCTAATGAATGTTTGTGTTTATAGCTACGACCGCAATCTTGTGGACATGGCCATTCGTGGTTGAAAAATTAACCTAAATTAAAACGTCAATGAGTCATTATATGTTTACAATATATTATGTATATAAATACAATTAATAATACATAAATAATATATAACACATTAATAGTAGTATATGTATACCCATATGTGTAATTTGGGCGCAATATCCCCTGACATGGTAACATTATAAATAGTGGTGCCGAATATATTATGTTGTTCCCGGCCCCTTTCCAGTTTTAAGCTCTAATTTGTTAATATTAGGTATAACATATATATACTATTTTAAAAATTATTTAAGTTTGACTATTATTTTGCTGTGTGAGTTGTATACTTTTATGTAATTACAAAATGTCTCATCGAAAAATTAGTTTTGTAATAGGTAGGTCCACTAAAAGTTTTGCTTATTAATTAATACTTATTATAATATGAATAGCACTAACTTGATATATTTTCACTCATTTTACAATTCTACAAAACTTCAAGGACTCCAATATTAATAATATAACAATAGGTTGTGACTCCTCAACTCCCCCCCCCTCCTATTAGCATTACTGGACGAAAAGAAAAATTAAAGGAATAAAACTTTGAAAGTGGTTGATGGTTTCAAATTTCAACATTAAATTTTTTTTAACGATAATAGATAATACCAACGTTGCAGGTCAGTCTATCGTTAAAATATTCAAGTGTTTATACATAGGTACTTAAGAGGACGCTACCCATATATTTGTTGTCTCCGTCTTACACACGCACAATTTAACAAATTGTCGTTCACTAGTTTCAATAGTGTGCTGTTATTTTTGATACTAGACTACTAGAGTGAATTGACCTATTATAAAACTTTTAGTTCGGAACATTATCTGTGCTTAAGCGTTGCCATTTTTTTTTCAAGCAAGATATGGGTATGTAAAATATTAAAAATAAAAAATGCTCATATCTCGCTTGAAAATTAAAATAGCGAATAAAAGCCAAGGCTTAAGAACAGATAATGTTACAATATAAAAATTGATAAAAGGTCAAATCACTTTAATATTAAAACTAACAGCACACTATTGAAACTAGTGAACGAAAATTTGCCATGTCATACGCGTGTAAGACGGAGACAACAAATGCATGGGTAGCATCCTCTTAATGTCAAAATTCAATCATAAAAAAATATTAGAACTACAAATTAATTGAAAAATAACTTAATAATAATTTAAAAGAAAAGCCGTTGATGGCTTATATTCGCTAGGCCATTTAAAATGAATACTACTACAGATGGTTAGATGTAGTAATAATTAATAACTATGGAAACAGAACCAGTGTCGAACACAAATATTTTCAATGGAACTTTGGCAGGGGTTATTGATTATATAAAAATGTATGTGTAAATGTATACCGTGTGTCAGTGAAAACAAGGAACACAGTACTTATAATTAAATTACCTATATTACTCAGTACCCTATACATAGTACCCTCGGTTATATTTTCGGAACATGAAACTATACTATCGGATCATCAATCTCCTGCAGACAGAATTCTAAAATATGTATAGAGTACTGAGTAATGTAGTTAACTGAGTTATAGAGTGTACCCAGTTTTCACGAACAAACGCTATTTATAACAAAATATTTTATTAATTTTTATATATCTATATTTTATACGAATATTAAAAAAAATACCAGGGGGTTATTCATCCCCTTGTGCTAACCCCCCTTTACCTCACTATAAAAGTATACATGCAGGTACTAACAACCCTATTTATAATATAATATCACTACAACTTAGTAGGAAGGTACTTTATACCATGTACAGATAAGCTGCTGTAGGTATACAATTAATACATCACAATATTCATATTATGTTTATGCAATATAAAATATTTATTATATTATTAGTTATAAATTATCTAGGTACAACAAAAGTTCACAAAGTATATTAAATCTTCTCATACCTACGACCTACGCCCTACTTGGCTACATGTATGGATTGCAGTCTAAGTAGGTTCTCATAGTACCTATGTTATAATGCGTTGACAATTTTATGTATGCATCCCAAATGCAATTTTAGATTCCATTTATCTCTGAAGAGCTTATTAAAAATCAGGCAACTAAACTCTGGAGGAACGTTATCGCAACTCAATTTATGTGTCTTCAGATGATGTTTGAGTTTGAATGTATGGGTGCAATTCTTGCAAATAAATTGTGGCTGTACTCCGCACTCGTATTTCAAATGTATTGATAATGTATGTTTGTGTTTGTAGCTATGACCACAGTTTTTTGGACATATCCATTTATGGTTGAAATAGTGACCTAAATTAACACAATATGTCATCATTCATTTAAATATAGGTATGGAATATATATCAATACTAATAGGTATATCAATATTGAATTATTTGCATTGATGTACTAGTAGTTAGTACTTAGTACCTAAATACTTTTAAAAAAGCTCTTAAATCTTGATCACACAATAGTTCTGGTTAGATGGTAAAATTATTAATTTAAAACAAGCAATAAGCCAAATATACCATAGGGTACCTTTTAATTTATATTTATGCAGGTATATAGAGTATAGGTGCGTGGTATACAGCTGAAGTCTCCATATAATGTTCATAATAATATTATTAGAAATGTAAAGTAGGCTGAAAAGTTAATGATTTTAATTTAATATATATACATATATAAATATAAACACAATTTAAAGGCAGAGTAAGTGAATGCATAGTATCCTAATCATCATATATACTATTTAAATTGCTCCAGCGTATATAATATGTTGAATAGATCATACATTATTAAATCTTACTTACTTAAATTGCTTTTAATGCGATTACAGTTTAATGATAAATAATAACCAACAATATTTTACCTTGCAGTATTTATATAAGTTCACTAGGTAATTAAATTTGATGGGAGAACTTAACCTTGAAATAATTTGTGGACCAGGGCTGATGTCCATTTAAACATTATATCTTATGTAGGTCCTCATCCACTAAACTATCATGTTACCAAATAGTTTCATAAAAGCACATTTTTACCTCACAATTTTACAAAAAAAAAGTAAAATTATAATATTTTCAATGTAGGTCTTTTACCGTTAAAACATGTAGGTAAGCGTTTTTTAACAACTTAATGATGATAATTGATATTATTTATATAGATAGTTTTATTGATCATAAATCATAATCGTGCAAAAATATCGGAACAAAAAATGAATTGAAAATAATTTGATAATGCCTAATTTAAAAAGCCATTAACTAGGCCATATAAAACAGTTACTACTACAACAGATAGTTAGGTGTAATTAAAATTAATAACTATAGATTCAGAACTTCATAAAATTATTCATGACGGTATCAACAATTGCATTTATAACATAGTACATAACATCATTAGGTATAAGTGATATATTATTAATATGAGTTATAACTGAGTTGGTGGATACTTAATACCTAGTACAGTATTTTCTGTACTACTATTATACAACTATTAATTAATATGCAATATATTCACATTAGGTTTATGCATTGTAAAATAATTACTAACTAAATTATAAATAATAAATTATTTAGGTACAACAAAAGCTCACAAAGCATATTAAATCTGCTCATACCTATGACCTACGACCTACATGGCAATATGTATGGACTGCAATTTAAGAGTAGAGTACTTCTATAGTAGTTCCTTGATTCCTTCACTCATCACTCTTATATCTATCCATGTTATAATGCGTTGACGGTTTTATGTACGCATCCCAAATGTAATTTTAAATTCCATTTTTCTCTGAAGAGCCTACTACAAAATGGGCAACTAAACTCCGGTGGAACGTTATCACAACTCATTGTATGTTTCTTCAGATGATGTTTTCGTTTGAATGTACGGGTGCAGTTCTTGCAAGTGAATTGTGGCTGTACTCCGCACTCGTATTTCAAATGTTTGGATAATGTATGTTTGTGTTTGTAGCTACGACCACAGTGTTGAGGACATGGCCATTCATGGTTTAAAAGCGGACCTAAATGAACACATCATTATTAAGTATTAAGTTATTATCTGTTTACAATATAGGTAATAATATATATATATTAATATAATAATATGTATAAGTATATCAATAATGAATATAATAATTGATGTCATAAATTGTATAAATGCAGTAGATAGATTTTAGGATATATGCATTTGACAAATAAAAAAGATAAGCAGTAAGCTGATGATGTACTTGTAGGACCTACATTGGTTATAGTTGAAATGCCCTTGAATCTTGATTATACAACGGTTATGAGTTGGTAAGAAAATATTTTATTTATATCAAGCAATAGGTAGGTAGACAAATAATAAAAAACCAATAAGTTTTAACATAACGTTTATAGGTGCCTATACCTTTCATTTATATTTATGCAAGTTTAGTTCACAGGTGCATAGTCTGCAGCTATCGTAGTCGCCAGATATTAATAATAATAATACTATTCATAATGTGAGGTTTACTTAAGATTTAAATAGAATAACATAATAGCAGATACTCTAATAGGCTCTAACTATATGCATGGTATATTGTGCTCAGTAATTTTTTGAGTATCTACATAATTATGGCTATTGTAAATTCGGGCCAGCCAATAGCGAATTGTAAATAAATCAATTTAAAATCCAGACCTTATTTTTCTGGTAATAAACATTTAAAGAGTTACAGGGTCACAATTTCGAAATTTAATTTATCTAACAACAGTGGGTTACTGGTACCTACGTAATTAATAATACACTGGTGACTGGTATTATTTAATATATCGGTGCTTGAATTTGGAAAAATTAGAAGAGGGATGTAAAAGTGTAATAATTAGGGTACAGATTAGTATGTATTTACATATTTGTCGTGAATGATAAAATTTGAATGATTCCTTTACAGAAATATGTTACAGGACTATCTGATAATTTTAAGCTATGGTTGATATTACATATTTTTACATATTTAATCTTAATTACATATTTTTACATATTTTACTTATATTACATATTTTTGTTAAATATTGAGCTATTTACAAAATTAGTAATATATCGCCGTTTTATATTATATGTAGTTGTTATCTTTTCCAGTCCGTCCGTATGCTAATTATAATCGCGAGTTGCGACTATTAGTCCATAGTCCACAATTTTCCTTAAATCAGCCAGTCGTGTAAATTTATTTTAAAAAAATTACCCCCAAACACCTTTCCCCTAGACCCAGTGATAACTCGCTGGGGTTCTTGGTTACAAGCTGCTGCATATTATTGCGACAATTTTAGTATCATTGAAAATGTGATTTCCAAACTTGAAATAGATGCTGTTTCAGTAGAAAACGCGAAAAATGTAATTAAAAGTACCTCATTGAAAAATAATTTAGTGTACTCCAATACTACATTCCTTGCCAATTCTATTACGAAACTTGAAGCTCAAAACTTGTCTCTGGCTGATAGACTGGGTATTGTCTCTAACACCGTCAAAAAATTGAAAAAAGCCCCTGTGGAGGTAGGAATAAAAATTAAGAAAAAAGTTGAACAAGTACTTAGTAAAACTCAGGCTTAAAGACTCTTTAAGCTATTGCAAACATTCACAACGACAGCAATACGCAAACTTCTTTCAATTTAGTCTTGCTGAATTAGGGGCTTTTAAATTTGCTCATATAACTTCTGTCGACGTGGAAAGGTCCTTTAGCCGCTATAAAAACATATTGCGTCCTAATCGACGTCTATTTACTTTTGACAACCTAAAAGTATATGATTTTCAATTGTTTTGTTGACGACGAAGTAGATCCTAACTCCAATGAATAAATACTTAATTTGAATGTATTCCTAATTAATGTTAATATAATAATAATAATAATAATATAATGTAGTATTGTATAATTTATATTTACGTAGTACGTACTTATTTAATATACTCATTTAAAAATTTTTTTTTTTACATAATATCTTGTATTTTAGATTCTGAGCGAAGCGATGAATGTATTGATTTTACAGTGATGTGTGTTTTTTTTTATTTTTTTTTGTGCCTGTCGTCACCTTTTAGGACAGTTAAAGTGCTTGGATTTTCTACAACAGTATTTTTTCTGATAGGAAAGTGAATCTAGTTGGTACCTTTGGGGGTCAAAAGTTAAAATTTCCCAGTAGTTTTCAAAAGTGACGTGAAAAAAAAAAAGAAAAATTAAAAGAAAACGGGAATTTTTACGAAAAATCTGTTTTCGAGAAAATCGATTTTGGTTTTTGGTGCAACTCTAAAACAAATGGCCGCAGGTAATGACATTTTTACTGAATTTTTGTATTAGCATATTCTATACACCATAACCTTCTCCAAATATTTTGAGCTGTTTACGAACATTTTCAGTTTCCATTTTTTTTAGTTTTTTTTTCTATAAATATTAATAAAATTTTATTTGTTAGTTAAAAAAGCTTGAAAATTTAATAGAAGGCTCCTAAGTTATTGTTTCAAAGGTAGATGAAAAAAATTAAAAATTCAGTCACAATTTTTTTTTATAAGCTTCTAAAGTTCAAATATTGACAAAATACGTAAAAACGACGAAAATTTGCAAATTATTTTGAGTTAGAAATCCATAAAAAATTTTCTTTTTAAAATCTATGATTTGGAAATGTAATACAAGATTCCTCATAAGTTTGTCTACCTTTAACAAAAAAAAAAAATGTCTACAAGAAAGTCAAATTAAATTTTTATGAGCGTTTGAAATTCATATTTTTACAACATATAGATTTCTCATATAACGATTTTCTTATTTTATTGTAATGTAAAAAACAAATGACTGTAGATACTTGAAAATTTCACTGAATGCTTGTATTAGCATTTTATATACACGATAAAAATTTGAAAATAATTTAACACTTTTTGAGCTGTTTACGGACATTGTCTGTTTTCAATTTTTTAGTTTTTTTTTTTTCTATAAATATCAATAAAATTTTATTTGTTGGGCAAAAAAGCGTGAACATTTAATGCAAAGCTCCTGATATAATGTTACAGTTGATAAGAGCAGTTGAAAAATTAAGGCAAATTTTAATGATTATTTTGTAGTTAAAAATTTATAAAATGTTCACATCCTATAGCTAGAGATTGAAAATTTAAAACAAGGTTCTATGTAAATAGGTTATATATAAATTACTTTATGCACAATAATATCATCAAATATACTTAGTATTATCATAGGCTGACTGACCGTTTTCACTCAGAATTGTTTTTCTTATACAATGATATTACATCATTGAATTCAAATTTAATACCATCCATTATAGTGGCTCACTTGTGACCTACTGTACAGCAGTGCGACATCCACTTACCCACCTTTTTTAATTACATATTTGGATAAAATTAAGTACATATATATGTACATATTTTTGAATTTTTAATACATACCAATTTACACCCAAGTAATAATCTAAAATTTTTTAAACATCTATGTAGAAGTTTGTACCAATATCATTAATAATATATTACCTAGAGATTCTCATTGGTTACCTCAATGCTATGTTAAATTAGATATAGGTAGCTCATTTTATGAAGCTCACAAGTCAGTGGCCCTCACTTAAATTATTGCACAGGAAAGTATGAGAAATTATTCTCAGAAAAATTGGTTGTTTAGTAAAATGTTAGGATCTCGAAAAATGTTATACATTATTGTTAAGTATCAGTTTTTCAGCTTAGAAAGTATTAAAAGATTGATGGATATTGTCTCTACCGGAAATATCGAACTAGATAAACAACTTCATGATATAAATATATAATAGATTATTTTGGAACTGGATCCGATACACATGATATGTTAGAATAACAATTTTGTAACAGTCAATGTGAAAGTATTGAAGAACATAATCCTTTTCAAAAATGGGCGAAAAAAGTGTATGATGAAAGTAAACAACACATACTAGAAGGAACAGGTATAAATCCTCTATAGTCTGTACGTCCCAAAACTGTACCACATTTAATTAAAATTATGAAATTACTACCACTAGGGTCAGGAATAATCATATAAAATTTTCCCACAAAAATTACCCATAGTAACTTAGTATCCCAAAAATAGAGCGAACGCAAATGCGTGGATAAAAAAGAAAAAGCAATATGAGCGATTCAAATTATGAGCAAAAATCCATCATTTACCTTTTTGTCTTTAAATATTTTATATTGGCTGCATACTAACTATGTGAAAATACAGTGAAATATGTACTTACTGACTTACTGTTTAACGCTTTGACCCGTGTGAGTTAAAATGTAGTATATTCAATCACAGCAAGGAAAACGTTTGCAACAGTTAAATAGTTTCTTATATCGTAAATAAAAAATATTGTTGACAATTATTATAAGATTCCATCACCCTGACACTTCAATATATATTTAAAAGGTATGGCGTTTAATTTTTCATTACAAGTATGATGAACACAGTATTTATTTATAAATTATAATTATAAATTAGTTATATTTTATACACATATAAATGTATTAATTCAATATTCAAGTTTAATTATATTATATTAGGTAAAGATTTTTCTTTCTATGTTTTCACTAATATTTTTATTCATGAATTTGCGTTCGCTTTTTTACCCCAGTAACTTACATTTTGCATTTTTTTTCAATAAATAAGTGAAGATGAATGGTTTTATATTTTTTAATGTAAATAAAAATTTAATAAATGAAGAGAAGTAACAAACAAAGCTAGAGCAATCATAGAATGGCAACCAGAAGGGAAGAGACCAAGAGATATTGGAAGTTACAAACTGGGATGAATTAGTCCAAGCTCATGGAAGTTGGAGAGCATTGACAGTGGGGGACGAAAACTCTTACAGTCATGAAGCATAAAGATGAAGATGAAATAAAAATTTAATGAAAAATTATAGAACACAACAATTTTCTGATTTTTTTTTATTTTGAAAAGAAGAAATAATATACAATCTATAGGTACAAAAGTTATGTATAATAAGCATATGTTCTGAAAAAAAAAATATTGAAAAATTGGTTATTCTTTTGGTAGACTATCCATCGACGAAATTTCAGTAACTAATCTATCTAGTTTAAATCATGAGGATATGCATCATTACAGTTTTAGGCAGCAAGATAGATTTTCAGGGAGGATATTGTACGTCAGCATGTCCACTGAGAATATTTCTAACCAACATTACAAAGATTATTTTTTCTTTGTTGAACATGTCATGAAAACATATGAAGGTGTTAGAAGGATAGTAAAAAGGGCTCGAGATTGGAATACTTGTAATGCTTGTTTTTTTATTGATATTAAGACAATTTTTAGTATCCCAGAGTTTTATACCATAGGACCAGATTTACTTTAGTAACATTGATTAGAATAAAAGTTAAATTTTAGTACATTTATTCATACTTTCTCAATGTTAAGTAAATAAAACTTTATGTTGAGATAGCATATGAAACTTAAGCAAATGCAATTGTGAAAACCTTATAAAACAAATCTTGCATTGAAATTTTGGTTCATCTCTCGCACATTCATACATTAAATGTGTGAACAAACTTTTGTTACTTTCATACATGTTGTTACATTTTGGACAGCAAATCTGAGTTATTTCTGAAAAATAAAATAAATTTTTAAAACAATTGAGATCATAGAGTTTCTATGTACATTTTATTGTAAACCTTATAATTAACTATAAATACATTTTTAAATCTACAAGCTGGTATATAAAGTGACATGCATAATCTTTGAGTTTCTCCAAGATAATTTATGCGGTATTCTGACTGCGTAAATTACCGATTGAACACTATTTCTCACTTGTAATCCAGATTTTTTATATCTACAATAACTGACTCCTTTGGCATTTTACTATAGAAAAGTAATCTATCAAAATATTCTAAGACTTGATTTATTTAAATATTTTATATATTCTATACAATATAAATTCTGTGTCAGTGATATCTGAATTCTCTGATCATCTATAGAAAAACGTAACAAGCAAATAAAATAAAATAAAGTAAACATAATATGTTTATGCACTGTGCAGAACATATGTACAAGATATGTACATATGTACAAGATATCTTGTGTCTTTTATAGTTAATGGTAATACACTACTTTTGATAACTGCCAACTATAGGTATTTTTAAAATTATTAGAAATTTCTAAAATAGCTCGTTTCAAACTCTCTATTTTAATACATAGGTACATATACTATTCAAGTATTCAAATATTATATATATTAATTTTTGAACAATGAGCATTTTACTATAATTGAATCTAAATCAAACTAACTTAAACATTTTGAAAAACATAGATTACAGTTTATTGAATTACAATCCTAATCAATGTAGCATAGTTTTAAGTCTTTCAATAATAAACTATTGAAAACTTAACTTCAACTTTTTGTACAACCATTACAATTTACAATTTGATAAACAATCACTTCAATATAAACAAAGTTTAACACATAATATTTTTTTAGGAATAATTATTATTATAAAATTGTTGTAGATAACAAACATGGGCATAAATACACATTTTCTTTCTCCATAAATAATTATGTCAATATATTTCAAATTTAACAACATTTATCTAATTATTTTGTGCAAATTGTATTTTAGATTGGAAGTTGGTACTGACAAAAATGAAAAAAATATGGAGTACCTTTTACACACATTTTAAATTCAATTAATTCATGCGTCAAACAAATTTTAGTATTAGAAATATAATAAAATGTACATGTACTTATTATAGTATTGTCTCCGGTGATCGCTGCTTGCATCAGAACAGCTTTTCGGTGAACGTGAAAAGATTTCTCTGGCAGACTATAAATTGTGAGATCCCTTTTTTATACTTGAATGTTTAGCATAATATGTGTATAGCACAGTGTTTAGAAGGAACGGATTCCTGGAACAAATTCCTTTTTATAAAAAAAGAACGAGAAAATGAACAAGTTTTTTTTTCAAGTAAAAACAACAAAATTGTTCGTTTCTTTCTAGTTCTAATAATTTACACAGATAATTATTTAAATAATTGAAATTAAGATATATTTTTTTAATGTGTATAATGTATATTGCTAATTAGTGATCGTTATTGAGTATCGATGTTAAGACAATCGACATACGTTGGCCAACAATTTAATTTTGAAGAAAATCTCAAAATAGAATTATAAAATATGTACCTACTTGTAGTTATATATTATAATTAAAAATTAAAGAAGTATGTATATGAAAAAAAAACATAAGTGATTAAATAAGAATTTTTATTTTATTTGGAACTAAAAAAGGAACTTGTTCATTTTCCAAAGGAACGACAAATTCTTTTTTTTTTAAGGAACAAGGAACGGAACAAATTCCTTTTTATAAGGAACTCACCAAACACTGGTATAGCGTTAGCGACAAACAATAATTAGGTATGAATATAATTATTGATATATAATATATTTCTAAAAAAATATTTATTGGTAGTACAAGTACACTAAGCGTTTAATGTGAGAGTAAACAATGATATGTCAATCAACAAGTCTCAGCAATGGTCCTCTTTTAACCGTCATTCTTTTCCCAAAAATAAAATAAATGTGTATAAACATAAAAATGAAATTATAATTTTATAAAATAATAGAATATATTATACATGGCAATCTTAGCTAGTTTAATTGTATTAAAAACTAAAAATATAATGATAAAACCTAATACAATTCAATTATCA
Source organism: Metopolophium dirhodum (assembly GCF_019925205.1). Lineage (NCBI taxonomy): Eukaryota > Metazoa > Arthropoda > Insecta > Hemiptera > Aphididae > Metopolophium > Metopolophium dirhodum. The sequence continues at coordinate 14,174,624 of NC_083568.1, forward strand.
GTGGTCCAATTTAAACGGTGACGAGGGTTTCCTTGGATTTCATCTGGTGAACGGTTATGCACGGATACTAAATGTATTTTTAATGTCTGTTTTCGTGTGAAACATTTCTTGCAGTATTTACATTGAAACTTTGGTTGTACACCACATTCATTGGTCATGTGGCGGGTCAAATGCTGTTTATTCTTATAGCTCCGACCACACATATTTAAACAGAAGAAACGGACTTCTAATTCAGGATTTTTTGTATTCATTAAAATAGCTTTTTGATGAAATGCAATACCTAGAAAAACCATATTTTGTTTTAAATTAGGTAGGTATTATATACATTGCATTAATAAGAGTAGAATTGATTTAAATCATTGAAATAAGTACTATAAATATAATATTTTACAGTCACTAATTTATAATTTAACATACTATGAAAGGAACATGTGCATATAAATTATTAATTAGTGATAAACAAATTATTTCTTTAAAGTTATTATTGTAAATATTTTTTATATATTATTTAGAACACGGCTATAAGAAAAGTAATAACCTACCACTACGGCACTAACTACTATATGTATCCACGATCCAGAACCGTAGCAAGTGCAATAAAATGAAAATATGAGCATGAAATAAGAAGAACCAAGCAGGAAGCTATTACATGATACATTATACATTTTGTTGAAACTCATAAATTACATACTATCTTTTTTCAAACTACAAGTAAAATTGTACACATTAGTATTATTATAACAAAATTAGTCAAACAAATATTTACAAAAAAGTAAAGGTTTGAATAAACCTATTTAATATTTAATATGAATTTCTATTAATAATAAAATAAGTATTTAAACAGCCATCTAATGTCTATTGTAGTTAACTAATGAATAATAATGAACATTTATCTGATTTTGATTTATTTTAGATAACAGCTTTAAGTTAAAAAATGAGTTAAGTCTTTTAATAGTTTACATAAAATATTATTTTTTATGTATTTTGTTCTCTACTCTTTGCCCTGGTGGGTGTTTTTTTAAATATAAATAATTTAATAAAAGAGTCTTCAGTATACATAAAAATAAAATCTGTTTTATAAATATATATATAGAAACTTAGGAACATTTATTAGATATGTTATCAATTGTTACCTATTGATCTTGGTTGATAATTTTCTAAAATATATTCATGGTGAATACAAAAAGCCAATTTAAAGTTATATAAGCAATTGGCATTTGGCTTTATTAAGCAATAAGCAAATCCATTTTTGGAAAACTAAGTATGCAAGTAGGTATATCATAATAATTTTCATGATTGTTGATTTTAGGAAAAGATTGTTTTCTTTTTTTATTCATGCCAACGATAAGTTTTATAAATTGAATTAACTAAGTGTAATATTTTATTTGAACCTTGGTATTCATAAACTTCCAACAGTTCAAACAATCAAACACATAGAACTTTCCAAACAATTTTTTTAATGGATACCTTTAAAAATGCAACATTTTTGTTGTATTTGATATATGAAAAAAATAATAATATTCCCTAGTGTACAAGACACATAGGAAATCCACAATTAGAGGTAGTAAGTACCTGCATAATATTAACAATTTATAATCAATAATAATTGTTATTATATTTATATTTTTATATTATAAATTATCAATAACTGAGATAAAACTTATAAAAATCTGACAAGTAAAATGTACAATAATTGCAATTGCATACCCAAATCCAAATAACATTTAATAAATATTAAAATAAATATTTTGTGTACCTACTACATATTCAACTTGCATCATAAAACAATAATACTACAGGGTTGTAAGTACTAATAAATTGAATACATTGTTTTGGAAGTACATAATTTTTTTAAGTAATAATATTATGAACAGGTAGATAATAATATTCTTCTTCATATTGATACAAGTTGGTAATAAATTCACCTATAATTTAAAGTATTTTAGTATAAAAATGACTATAGAAATTTAAAAAAAAAAAATGTGTAATTTCAATACTTTTAAAATATATTTTAAACTATAATATATTATACTATGTATCCACTCATAAAAGATGTTGCTATGCGTCAATTCTGCAGTATCTGTACATGACAATCAGCTAGGTAGTGATATAAAGAACATATAATACAAGCTATTTAGAAATTAAAGTAAGACATTTTTTTAGACCGATAATAAATTACATTAAACTTTGTATGTAAATAAATATCTGCAAATCACTATGTAGCCGAGGATTAAGGGTAAATTTAAATTTAAAAAAATTGTATTATTTTATAATTTAGGTTAACTTATAACTACAATGATAAATTATAAATAACACAGACATACATGACAGAAATTGAAAATTGTATTGTTATTAGTTAATATTTATTCATTATTGACAAGTAAGTATATACCAACTAACCTAATCTAACCTATACATTTTTGAATCTGCGATCTGTCTGTTTCATTTTAATATTATAGCAGAAACATAGGTATATAAAATAATAATTTTATTGTTTCAACTTTGTCAGAAAGTGGTAATCAAAAAAACTGCATAAAGTACCTAATTACATTAAATAAACAAAAAGTTTCATGACTCCAATCCAAAAATAAATTTTTTTTGTAAGTTTAATTAGATTTATAGATTTGCTTATACCAGCATAACGTATAGTTATTGTTTAACTATTATATAATATTAGTATACATTTCACAAGCATCAAAAATGTTCACACTGGTTAATAGCATCAATTTTTGCCACACATTTTCGTAAATGTTTTTTCAAATGGCACTGAAGTTTGAATTGATGGAAACACATAGAACATTGAAATTGTCGTTTAACACCACATTCGTACCTTAAATGACGGATAAGACTCTTTTTGTTTAAATATGTACGTCCACAATTATTCAGACACACCCAACGTCTATCTGGTAACAATAAGAATTTATAAATTAAACAAATTACATCAATATTTAATATCATTAATATTATAATTTTTAATCAAATTATTAATGGTAGCAATGCAGTAATGAACGAATAAAATAGTATCTACAAAACATAATAATATTTAAATAATATAATTATTTGTTTAATAGGGATATTTTGTATTTACTATAGTTAAACTGTCTATAGTGTTATGTATTATACGAGTACAGAGTACTCTAATATACCTTTAGTTCTAAGGATCGTCCCCCTTGTTATGTCACTGCCCGCCAATTCACTTGCAATATTCTATCTATAAAGTTATTTCATATAAATATATGTGTGCATTCATAATATAGCGAGATGTAATGTGATATCTACAGATAATAATATCAGGTAGAAGTCAAATTATATTTTTTTTTTTTTTTATTGATCTTGAGCCCGGCAGCTGAGGCCATTAGCTATTTTTAGTTTTTACTGTAGGTTATTAAGTCGGTAGGGGGAGGAACACGTATGTGTTTAGTTTGGCAGAATTTTGATTGGGGACCCGTAGGTATCTGCCATGCCCGGGTGGGGGATGGCGGCACTTGTTCTCCGGACACCGTGACTTGCACGGAGAAAAATGCCGCCCGGTGGTCGAGGATCGAACTCGGACCGGCTGTGCCGAATCCGTCGCATTAGACCACTCGGCCACCTCGTCCCCCTCAAATTATATTATATTATGTTTAATTGTATATTAATTATATTATGAGAATATTGAGTGATCTGATAGATGCATGAATGTACAAGATGATAACGAAAATTTGCTTATTTAGATATAGATCAAGTTGGTGATATTTTTTAGGGGTATATAAATTTATCTTATCAGGGCTTCTAGATCGGAGGGTCAGTCAGGCCCCGCCCTGTCTATAGGAGCATTATCAACAATGAAAACGTTAACGAGGTGTGATTATTATATATTGTTTTAATAAAGGATGCACCATGATGGGAAGTAATGCGGTCCCCCCACTTGTTGCGGTTCATCTGTTTATCTACAAGTAAAAATAATACTACAGAGGTGGTTGTTTGAGTCATTGAAGATAGGAGTGTCTGAAGTTACAGTATGAAAACTGTGGTTTAAGGGGAAATTCATAATAATTTACTGAGTACAAAACATTTGGAGAAATGCATGGGTTGGTACCTACAAGTCTCATATAGTTAGTGGGATCACTCACATCGGTGCAGAATTAGTTGTAATATATAATTTTAATGTAATATTACCTATATAATTGCATTAAAATAAACATCACCATAAACCTGAGACAGTCATCAGAATCTAAAACTGACCATACCTGATGTATATAATATAATTTAATATACTTTAATTATGATTGATTACTATTAAAACAAAAATTTTTCAAAATAGAACTTGGTTAGACTATCATTTGAAAAATTTTATAAAATAAAATAAAGTTATTGGTATGAAAAAAAGTACATATTTTATAAATTTATTTTATTATTGTACATTAAGGAAACACATACAATCATAATACAATAAATTGAGAGCAGATTTTAATTACTATATATATCTATTTACAGTTATAAAAATATTTATAAAAAGATAAGTGAATATTTGTCATGTATAATTTTAATACGCATATGAAATAACTATATGAATGAAGTTGAATAGGTATATTTTAGTAAATTACATAGATCGATAATCATATATAATAAAATAATTTTCAAATTGTAGAACTTTCATTGTTATAAATAAGTTAATGATTGAAACAATTATATTTGAGGCAACCAAGTATTTGAAGATATAACTAATAGCTATGAAATAGACCTGTTCTGGACTTAATGAACCTATACCTAATTTAGTTAACAAGTGTTTTTGAGATGAATAAGTTGGCGAAAAATATAAAATAAATATAATTACATATAAAACAATTTCATTGATATCATCTAAAATTGTTGTTTTTTTTTTACCGAGGCTGAAATACTAACTGAATATCCCGGCTTCGCTCGTGTGTAGGTTTTTTGTAGAAAATCCTTTATAGTTTATACTATATACATTATATAGGTATATCTCAGTTTTAGTGTACCACAGTTCATGGACAAATAGGTGTTAGTATACCTAGATTTATGAAATAACTCGACCTAGATGAGAAACAATAAGTCGCCGATTATATTTAACACTTGGAATATTTTGATGACTGAGTGGTATTTGGCTTATATAATATATATAGATAGATTACAATGTATATGAAATAATTATTTTGAAACTTAAGAAAATAATTTTTTTCAAACAAAATGTGGTAAATGTGTAACACAATTATTAAAAAAAAATTAGTAATTAATAATAAATAACAATAAAATTAAATGTAAATCAACACATTTTTTGAGCTTCAAATCATCAAATCCAAATGTACACAAATACAATATTTGTATAGACCAAAGACAATACTATAATAGAATATTTGTAAAAGGAAAGAAAACTTAAATCACAAAACTTTTATGAACAAATGCTAAATGATTTTTCCATACATCTTTCCTCATAAATCGTTTATAACAATAGTGGCAAACGTAATTTGGTTCTTTGCCACAATATGATTTTATGTGTCGATTCAAGTCAGGTTTGTACTTGTAGCTTTTACCACAATTTTTGTTGGGACACTTGAATTTCAATAAATCCACATAGTGATTGTTGTAATTTAAATCTGAAAATAGATTTAATTCAATAATAATTTCAAGTGTAGAATAATTATTTATAAATTTCCCTAATTAAGTTATACTCCTTCACTAAGCGAAGGTTAAATCAGGGACAAAGCATTAGATAAGAACAGCTAATAGGTAAAATAAATAATGAAGTTAAATCATGCTAATACTTTTATTCATACATTTAAATCAAACTAAATTTATTACAAGACATGATAAATTTAATTTAAAAAAAACTCACCAAAAAGGTATTTCCTCTTTAAATTAAATTAATAATTTTAATGCATTAAAAATTGTATAATACCTACTTAATTTTCATAACATTTCAATAATATAACTTTATCTTAGTCATGATTAGATAGCTATTATAATATACGATGACTACAAGATAATATGCAGGATCGATTATTACTAAAAAAAAATAAAGGCCCTGGTAATAGGAATAAGCAATACAATCGGGAGCAAGATAATGGAAGTAAATAATTTACAATAGTTTTAATTTGTAAAATTTTGTTGTGTTTTGTACAAATAATTTTCAATAAAATAAAATATATTTAATTATAATTGGTTTTTATTGGACATAAAAAGTTAAATGTTTTCATTAATTGACTCTTTAAGTGGTCCATCTAACATATCTGCATCATATCTGCATCATACCACAGCAAGATACAAAGATATACCAATGATCAAAACATTTTTTCTTTCGTTATTCTGTAAAGAATTAAACAAAAGTTCTAAGAACTACGTAACAGTCTATAGAAATGTATTTATTTAAATAAGAATCACAAAATAATAAAAATATCTAAATAGGTATTACTCCATGAATTAATGCTGAATGCCGTTTAAGGTGTGTCTTTTGATTATACGTTTTATCACAAAGAGGACAATTGAATCTAATACCACATTCATTGCGCCAGTGATACTTCATATCCACTGGATGCTTAAAACTTCGACCACATGAATTTGGGCAGACACTGCGTCCATTTTTATTCATGTTAACTTCTGTAAAATTAAAAATAATTTTTGTTTATATAAAATATTTTTTGTTTTTTATGGTTAAGCTAACTTACAAACAACATTGAACAAGGAAGTACATGCCATTTTGTTAAAAATATTACAATTAAAAATTAAAATGTAATAATGTAAATTATGATCTGTGGATACTCATTAGGTAGGTAAACCTAATTAAAGTATAATGTATAATTATTTTTGTTTATAGTTTCTACTATGTATATAGGAAGCTGTTAGCAAAGGCAATAATAATATATATAAATAAGTTAATTTTAATTTCAATCATATTTTCTCCAGCAATTTATGTAATTCTACATTTTACTATCAAACTGCAATAAGCTACTGAAATAGTGATAACTGTACCTACACAATTGAATATAATTAGGACCAAAATACTGTAGGCAATGAAAATTTGATTTTCATTTTTTTTTTATTAATTTGATAGGTACCGATAATTTGTAATGGTCCAAATACAAAAAACCAATAAGAGATAATGTTAAATTATATTTAAAAATGATTTATATTTAAATAATGTCCATACATGGCGTAAACAATAAACTTTTTCAAATGTAAATTATATGTCATTTTTTTTGTTAATATTGCTAAAAGAATACATTTTTAAATATTTTTACAATTATAGATTAAAAACTAAAGTAAAATATATACATAACCAGTTCTCAACCTTGTTGAGGATTTTTGGTGACTCTTTTAATATGATAGCATAAAAAAGTGTACCAATGTATTGGCAACCTAAAAAAAAATTGTGGCGATCCCCAGGTTGAGAATTGCTGGTATATATACACATAATAAACATCTTATTCAATAAATTATATCTACGGATAATTTGAAGTTTATTTTCTATTTTGAAGTAAATTAACATTATCTACTGTAATAGTTACTAAGCTGTCTCCTTACGTTATAAATTAAATGAAAAACAACATCAAAACTATCATTTCCATAAAATAACTACACTTACAAATCTTTATTTCAATATTTCAATATATTGAATAATATTGACATATTTTTTTTTTAGAACTTATAGAATATTATATTATTAGTTTGAGGCTTTAAGACAATTTTATCTGTATATAGATGTTCAATAATTATTTAACTCAAAATATCAAATTCATATATTATAATGTGTTGATTTGTATATATTTAATAAATACCCTGTCCTGTATTAAATAAAATTAATCTAAATAAGAAATAATGTTTATTTGTCAATTGAAATAATTTATTTAATAATATAGGAATAATAAGTTCTAAGTCATGGTCAAGTTTTTTGTTGTTATAATACAAAGATAATCAAACTAAATTAAAATATATATATAAATATAACTAAACATATTTAAAAATATGTATTGTGTCAGCAATACATTTTCAAAAACATTTGTGAATCATCAGTAAGTGTTTTTTCAACTGATCATTCAAATGAAATGAAGCATTGCAATAAAGACATGTATAGTATTTATTTTTAGTACAATATTTTTGCATATGTTCTTCGAAATTACTAATTACTGTATAAGTATATCCACATCCATTTGGACATTCCATAAACTTGGGAAAATTTTCTTTTAGTTTCAACTTTATCTGAGGTCCTAGACAACACATACAAATTAGAATATATTTATAAACTGAAACAAAAATTTTGATTATTATGTCAATGAATGAAAAAAATTCATCTGCGAGAGGTATTATATTATTATGTTATAGCAAGTAAGAAAATAAAGAGACAATTAAAAATGTCCAAAGCCAGACTAAAATTAGAAGCGTGCTAGAAAAATTGATTAACTGCAAATTGTAAGGAATAAGGAAAATTTTATGAAGGATGATAGTTAAGGAACCATAGGTAGGTGGCACTTTGAAAAACATGATAGGGGTTACAGTAATTAAATATTTTAAAAATAGGAATACAAATTGAAAAAACTGGTAATGATATAACAAAATTGCATTGGGATATCAGTACACTCTTTAACTGTTAATTTTCTTTTGCCACCTCAGACCCTGTTTCTGGTGTTAGAAGGGGCAATAGTATATAACATTTTAAGAAAAACATTTAATACTTTTGATTAATAAATTTATTATTTTCATGATATTTTTACTGTAAATCTATATTATGATATAAATTAAAAATATAATGAATTATAGAAAAAAATTATTATATATATAACAACAAATAAGAGTATACATGGAAATTGCTAATAATAGCTTAATACTGTAACATGATTAATAAATTCAAATTTATGCAAAACCAATATAATGCTGGTTATGTTAGGAATTGGTTGCGATTCTGGAAGCTATTTCACATTTATGGTAAGTAATTTAATTACAATAAATAATAAGTTAACATAAGATGAAATAAATGAAAAATTAGATTTATTATTTATTTCAATAAGATTGTTGGTATATGCATTATTGGATGATTGCTTCTTAATTTTGAATGTAGAATGCACATGACGTATAAGATTACATGACAAAAGTGAAAAAACGTAACAAAATTATGACAGAGGAGCAATGTTTTCTTTTTTAACAAATCATTATCTAGTCCATTTATTCTGGCATTAATGATTCAATATTGTTTTTGGGTAGATCCCCCCCCATACTGCTAAAAATCATGTTTGATAGATCGCGTACAACATTATTACCCTTAAATGTAAAATCAATAAATGTTGCATTGTTTTATATCAATTTAATAGAAAAATAAAATATAATATTATTATGACAATGAAATTAAATAAAAATGTAGTAATTTATCTACCATTAAGTATGTATGTATTTACTACCTAGTAGTAAAATTAACATTTTTGCATATGTTTTATAAATATTAAAATATACAATATGCTCACAACTTAACAAAAAATATTCTTATAGATGAGTACTTTTAACTTAAATTATTATTAAGTTGAATTGTTTTCAACATTCTTTGGTTTATTATATATAGGAAAACCATGAATGTAAATCATATGTGATTTGAGTGATTGCTGCTGTGTAAATCTTTTATGACAGACTATACATTCAAATTGTGGTTCTTTACCACATTCGTATTTTACATGTCTGAAGAGTCCACTTTTATATTTGTATCCCCGACCACAGCCAGGTTTTTCACATACATAGGGACGCCATTCACTGGGAGTACACAACGATAAAGATAAGTCTAAAAAATAATTAACAACAATTAGAAATAAATTATACTTTTTATAACAGTAAATAATGCAATCAGAATCTACTTAGGCAAATAATAAACACATTACTAAACAAAATACAAAATATATATGAGTACTCAAAATGGCCAAATTTAAATCTCTTACATATTATCAAATTCAATAATTTATAAATATTATATAGTAAGAAATGGCTCACCTGTATCATAGTTTTTTGATAAATTGATGGATTAATTGGATATGTGTTGGATACTGATACAACAATAGAGTTAATTGAACAAACAAATGTAATACATGATGAATTATTATTTTTATTTCTAGTTACATTTCATAATTCAACTCCCTTACTCAGATTGAGAATACTAATAATACACATCTGATAATAAGTAAAAATCTGAAAAATAATTAAAACCTGAAATGTAAATTCTATACTATTAACATTTTAATTATTATATATTAAAAATATTATAATTTGAGAAATAATTAAATTAGATATAATGTTGTTTATGTATAAATATCATATGTCTACGAAGGTGCTCTTTACGTTTGAATGGCCTGTTGCACATAACGCATGGAAACTTCCATTCAACTCCACATTCATATTTAATATGTCTTGCCAATCCCCTACTGTATGTGTACAGCCGATAACAATTAGGACATTGATAGGAGGGTACTGTAAATCAAACATTTGTTTGAATTATATACATCATTACTATATATAAATATTTTTAAATTGTAACTAAACTAAGCAAGAAATAAAAAATATTAATAGTCTACAGTCAATTTACTAAATACTAATTACCAAACAATTTAATACATAATCCATGGGAAATAATTCCACAAATACATTTTTTTGGTAAAACAGGAACGACTGGAATAAAAAAGTAATTTTATATAATATGTGGTTGTTAGTCGTTGTCAATTTTTAAATACATATCTATGAACTTAGATTATATTATCTAAGGACTAAGATAGTCAGAAAGTCAATTAATAAAAAAAAAATTTTTTGTAACACCTATTTTTTATAAAAATGTTTTTCTTTTGATTATGATTAAATATTCAAATTTAGTATGAATACTTAGATAATACAAATTACATCTATCACACAATATCTATATCATAATTATGGTGTATCATTTCTGTATTTTAGCATAATTTACAAAATAGTGTATAATAATGAAAACTTCTTATAGATTCGTTATGTATTTAAGTTTAAAAAAACTGAACTATTTAATCATTTAAATATCAAAAGAGTAAAAATATAACTTCCAAAACAATATTGTGTATTTGATTGTATTAGATTTTAAAGGTATACAAAAATTGTAACTTTAAACATTTTATTGAAATATATATGTTACGGTAAATGATGTTATATCGGAAATTAACGTTATTCGCCGGTTATTAATGTTATTTACCTACGAATGAGGAAATCATCGTTAATTTCTAGTTAATAACGTTAATAACCGTATGATTTGGGAAATGTTTATTTGATTATAAAATAATGTTCAACGAGCAATGATAAGGTGATCGCCAAACTAATTGTGGTACTAATTGGGTAAACCAATATAACTTTATCGGCCACAGATAATGTGTCCGATAAAGTTATATTAATACAGTATACAGTATATAGTATACAATTACTATACATATTATAATATCGGTGGAGGTTACATTTGAAAATATCATACCTAACAAAAATTTATATTGATTATAACCTCAGTATATGTACAACTGTCATCGTATTTACCACATATTTAAAAACAAGGAGAGAAAATGATGAAACTTTCGAAAAAAAAGTTTGCTCAACTTGAAATAGACACAACTGTACGTGTAACTGTGGCGGACGTTGATAGAGCTTGTGGTTCTCCACGAAATATACTAGCAGTTGTCACCCAACTTGAACACGACTTATACAAACTCTGTAAGTTAATTCTTAATGAAAAAATATGTTATTAAAATAATTAATTTTTTAATTATTTTATAGGTACTGAACATGGTTTTCTTAAATACAATTACACACGCCAAGAAATAGCGGCTTGCGAAGAAAATCTATTAGAAATGGACAATGTGATAAAATTAGCAGATGGTAGACAGTTGACACTGAGGGAAGCAGCTAGTAATAGTTCGGTTGCGGGCCCTCAAGGGTACCAGCGTTGCCATTGCAAAACTGGTTGCAATAATAAGCGTTGTGCCTGCCGTAGGGCTGAAATATTATGCAATAGTAAATGTCATGGGAGTACGGCTTGTAAAAATAAATACAAAATAATATTGCATTTTTTCTATTTTTAAAAATCATCATTTTTCAAATTGTAGTATTTGAGATTCATTGCGTACATATATCTGATCTATAACAACAATTACCTTTGTATTTAGTCATTAACGTGATTATCCGGTTTACAACGATAATTATCTGTGTATTTGGTAAATAACGTTAATAACCGGCGAATAACGTTAATTTCCATTTAACATCATTTACCGTAACATATATAGTTAATAAATAAAAAAAAGTGGGTAAGTGGATGTCGCTCTGCTGTACAGTAAATTACAAGTGAGTCACAGGTGGAAAACTGACCATGTCCGTAAACAGCTCAAAAAGAGTCAAAATCTTTTCAAAATTTTATAGTGAATAGAAAATGAAAATATAAACATTCAGTAAAATTTGTATGTATTTACAGTTATTCGTTTTAGAATAACAAAACCGCTACATCAGAAATCGAGTGGATATCCAATCTTGTATAAATATGAACTCCAAAAGCTCATACAAATTTAATTTTATTTGCTTGTAGACATTTTTTTTTTTGATAAAGGTAGATAAACTTATGAATAATCTTATATTACATTTTCAAATCTTCGATTGAAAAAAAAATATTTTTATGAATTTTCAACTCAAAATAATTTCCTAATTTTCGTGATTTTTCAGTATTTTGTCAAGATTTGAACTTTAAATGCTTATAAAAAATAATTGTGACTAAGGATTTTTAATATTTTTGAAATGTCATTGTAACAATAATATAGTAGGAGCGTTATATTACATTTTCAAGTATTTTTACTCAACAAATAAAGTTTTATTGACATTCATAAAAATAAAAACTAATAAAATTGGAAAATTGAATCAAAATATTTTGAAAATTTTATCGTGTATTGAAAATGCGAATATTTTTAAGTTGTACCAAAAACCATTTTTGTGTAAAAATTCCTGTTTTCCCTTAATATTTATGTTGTTTTTCCAGCGTTTTGAAAACTATTGGGAATTTTAAATGTTGACCTCCTCAATGCACCGACTAGATTCAGTTTCCCCTCAAACAATATACTGTTGAAGAAAATCAAAGCAGTTTTACTGCCCCAAACCGTGATGAGTGATGACACAAAAAATAAAAATTGAAAAATTAAAATTAAAAAAAACACAAATCATTGTAAAATCAATACATTCATTGTTCCACTCAAAATCTAAAAAAATGTATGTTCAATTTATTATCCATCCTAATTTTAAATTTTACAATATAATTCTATGAAGCAAGATCAGATGTCTTTGATAACTCATTTTATGCTTAAACATTTTATTACATATAGAGCAACGAAACTCTGGGGGCTTTCCACACTCAACGCGTAGATGGTACTGAAAACCGGTCTTGGTTTTGTATTGACGTCCACATTGTAAACATATGTATGGCTCTAAAATTAAAAAATATTTTATTATTCAAAACATAAATATAGTACAATATTACCTAATAAAGTATATGTATATTTGTAAATATAATATGAATATTAGTACAAAATGCATTAGGTACTGTACAAGTATAAGCAGTGGCGAGTTGTGAGTCTATAAGTCAAGGAGACGTTGAAAAAAATAAAATAAATCAGAGATAATGACAATATTATTTATACTATGAGTATATTAGACAATATCATACCAGAAATACACAAACTGTAAATCAAAAACCGAACACGAGACCACCAGGGCACGTGCATGGTTCGCAACTTGTCTATTCTAAGAATACTATAAAAAAAATTTTAATGGGTTTATGATAATATATTTTATATTATTATATTTAAATTTGTAAAATAAAATAAAATAATTATTCCGTATTCTATGTAGGTTGTATCATTGTTTCCTATGATGCTTCACCACTGAACATAAGCATGCATATTAATATATATTTTTTATATTTAATATACAATAGCCTATACACATATTTCATAGTTAAAGTACTAGTGTTTTAAATAGCATCCATTAAACGAAACAATACATAGTAATCCCAGTAAAAACACTCCATATCAATAATAAATTGATTTTTGACCATAAATCATAAAGATATAATAAACTATGAACACTTAAATTTATTTAGAGTATACTTTTGTAACAATAATTTTCCAGTTATATTTGTGTAATGGTGTAATTACAGTCTTTCATAATGTGCAGATTGAATTTCAAACTACCAATATGGAATTTGTTTTTGATAAACTAATTACACCTGTCTTTCAGTATAATAAGTACAGTTTTACGTCACAAATATATATGATATCCCTTAATTGAACTAAACAAGATTCTTTTATAAGATGTCTAGTATTAAAATATTAATTTAATGAGAAATTAATACAAAAATGGTTATAACTTATACATTTTGAATTAATAAAAACACACTTATAAATAAAGCAAAATAGAATCCACTAAATATAAATTTTTACGGTAACTAATAACAATAAATTCTACAAGTATTTAAGATCTTTTAAATTGATCCTTTTGCAGAATATCCTATATTATGACGTCACTACACCTGTGTTGTCTCCATTTTATTATCAAACTTAAAGGTAAAAACGTTATCTCAGCTTCAGCTCATTTTCAATATTTTTATTTTTATTTTAACATTTGAGCATGTGAAATATCATACATTAAAAATGCCTATAATAAAGGATATATTATATAAGATACATATGAAATATTTAAAAAAAAAAACACGATACTACAGATATGTTCTTACCTTTAGGCTGAAAGTTTGAAAATAGGTCAATTCACACTTACGTTTAAGCTACCTACACACAATTGGGTCTAATAAATTCAAACTGTAGATGTTATATGTTTGTATGACTGAGACAACACATGCATAGTTAGTATCCTAATGTAGAATAGTATTTAAATAATAAACTATTTTACAAAAAAAATTAATGCTTCAGTATTTATCACATCATGACACTTACTACAATATGTATTAACTCTCTTAACGAACAAAACTATATTTTAATTCATATGTAAGATATAAATGTGTTATAATATTATACTTAGCCAAAATAAATTATTATTAAACCATGTGGCAATCAAATTATATTATTAAGCTGTATAATATAATATATGTATTGCTTTGTATAATCAGTTTATTTATATTACTAATCTATATATTAAAAATCAAAACTATAATTTATAGTAATTATTTAATTATTGAAAAACTGTAGAAACCAAATAAATAAAATTATATTATTATTTATTTCATAGATGCAATTTTCTCCAAGTATTTTAATTTTTACTTAATACTGAATGCCAAAAATAATTATTTGCTTTTTAATCCATAGGCCAAACTTGTAAACAAAATTGTAACGGTTTCTTATAGTTTGACAAAGTATAAAAGTCTCTACACATATCAACACATAACACAATCCTCACAACAAAAAAAAAATTAGTTAAATAACTTTTAATTACCTATAAGTATAATTATATTTAAATTTTACATTTCATTGGATTTATTTAGGAATAAAACAATTACTTAACATTATTAATACATTTTAGAACAAAATATATTTAAATTTAAACAGTAATAATAATATACTTTACATCTATAGTTATAGATTAGTGCATAATTTTTGTGTGCACTAATAATAATTACAATGTTATAGTAACTAATACTATTTATTTAAAACACAATTTTAAAATATTAATTGATACTCGTCAAGCATATTATGTTTAAAAGCCATATGAGTTTTCCAATTGGATTTATAATTGAATTTTTTTAAGCAAATTTTGCAGCTGAATGCGGGTGGAAAGTCTGAACAAGACATCAAATGTTGTTTTAGATGGTCATTGCGTTTGAAAGACTTGAAACATTGATCACACTTAAACCGACGTGGTACACCACACTCGGTCATATGTCTATGAAGTTGTTTGGATGCTTTGTAAGTTCGCCCACAATTTTTAGGACATACCCATCTACATTCTGATGAATTTTCTAAAAATACCAATAGATTTATAACTTTAATAACTCATTATATAATTAATTAAGTTTAAAGCAATAAATCATGCATTTAAAAAAAATATTACAAAAACATAAATAACTTGACATGATTTTAAAAAATAATAAACAGAATAATTATTAAACAAGGCGCTGAAAATTATTCACAATTCGGTAAATTTATCTCTCGAATAAAATTAAAAAGAGCTAACCAACCACTAAACAATAAAATATTAGTTACCTTATTAATTAACAAAGTTAAAATATAATATTACAAATTAGAAATTGTTATCAGTTATTTTAAATTATTAGTTTATCAACAAATAAAACTGAAACTACTTATGAAATTGTAACTTAGTATAGTATACTTGTTATAATATTATATTTTAAACTTTCAATATGAAAATAGGTTAAAAAAATATTTACAAAAACAATAATATAATAAAAATCATAAAGGTCTATTGATTGAACCCTTCATGACCAAATTAATTTAATTTGAAATAGTAATGGCAAGAGATCAAAATACTAGTTACTTTTAAAAAAACGGTAAATGGTTGTCCAGAAAGTGAGTATGTTACAAAAAAGGGTTAAGGTGATATTGTAACTTGGAATTAGATATCCACTTTATTTGTTTTATGTTTGGCTAGTAGCTTCACAGTTTCTATTTTTAGTCTGTACATGGTTGTAGTTATATTTAAATTATTCAATTTATTTCATATACAACTAGAATATAAATATATAAATATACATAGGTAAATACTAGAAATAATACATAACATAAAATGTACTCAAGTTAAATATTAAATACAAATAAAAACTTATATAATATGCATAGTAAAACATGATTTTGAATATGATGCAATTATTATACTTTTTATAGGTATTAAAACATAAATTCAAATTTGTTTCATAAACTTTGAAACTACCTATAAAATAGTTGCATGTGCAACTCCCATGTGGTAACGAAGGCTTTTAAGATGCCCAAACCGTTTAGAGCACAGTTGACATTTTATAATAATTCCGCATTCGTTAAGAAGATGATTTTTTAAATTATATTTTCTAGTATACCCGCCAAATTTCCGTTGACAATTATTGTTAGGGCATTTTGCTGGGTCAGGTTTTGCTAAATGGTCCAAGCATCCTAACCATTTTATAACTGAAACAAAAGAGGATATTTTTAAATAAATATTAAATAAATGCTTAACACCAACTAAACAAACCATAATAATTTAAAAGTATTTAACAAACATGCATAGTTAGGAATCACTATTTTAAAATTACAGAACTAATTATTAGTTATTATCTGAGTAAATGTGAAGAAAAGTATATGAAAAATTGTATTATCCAAGATTCTAACGCAATATTTTACATAAATACAATTATGCCTAAATAAAAACAATGTTTTGTTAATTTAAATTTCAAAGTTTATATATTAAATTGTTCTTGAATAGATAGATTGTAGTGGAAATTGGGTAGTGTATTCAAGGGGTAGTATACTTAAATTTAGTTGTGGTGGACTGTCACACAATAACAGATTATTACAAATTTTTTAATGTGTTATGTTTATTTCTGAATAGTCATCTAAAATCATAATATAAAGATTTTTTTAGGAAATCAAAGTAAAGAACATACTTTTCAAACTATCATAACAATTTTGAGTTTTTTAAAAATTGTTAGGACAAAAATAAATAAAATTTTAACTAATTATCGATTATATTATGAATACGCTATAACATGTACATTGTAGAGTACCTCAAGGTTTCCATCTAGCTCCACTATTACTTAATAAATAAAATACAATGATATTAAATTCAGCAATTGAAATATGTTAATCTTTGCTGATGATATTAAAATATTTTAGATTTTTAAATTGATACATGAGTAACTGTTTCAAAATGTTCTCTATAATTCTAATTACTGATGCAAATAAATTATACTTAGATATTTCTAAACAATGCATCTCCAATATTTGGTTTAATAAATCAATTGTATTAATAATTAATGCTGTAAGGTTTTACTATTTCACAATCTCTAAAATCTTTATATTTTTTTTGTTTGGTTATAATTTAGTTGATCGGTCACCGTCTACTGTTGGTCTGATTAAAATTTATTGAATCAATTTCTAAGGCCGATTTGTCATTCATTTTATATTTTTTGATCACTCCAGCTTATTTTATTATATTTAAAACTCGAATATTTAGATGTAAAACGGAAAAGGCTAGCCATTTGTTTCATTAATAGTATTAAATTGTCTTATATATAGCCCAGATTAATTAGATAAATAAACTTTTTAGCTCCCGGACATAAAACTTAATGGTGTATGTGCTATACCAATTTATAAATTTGTTCAAAATGCTTCTTTGATTAGAACTATGTGACTTGATAATAATTATATATTTTTTTTCAACTAAATTAGATTGTTTAATGCAGAGGTCCACCAACATTTTTGATGTCAAGGGCCAGAAATAAATATAAAATTGTTCACGTGCTACAATTTGAATATACCTAATTTTAGTTTAAACAAAAATATAAAGTCATATTAAATTTAGTTTATTTAAGTTTATTCAACTGTTAGGTTTATTAATTTAACAAGGTATCTACCAACAAAGTTTTAATATGCAGATGCAGATTTCAATCCATACTATCTTAGTTCTTCATTTTTATACAAATTATACATTTTAATTACGGGAAACATAAAATTACTATGACTTATGAGGGCCACATGCAGTCCGCTGGCCAAAGGTTGCCCCTGGTTTAATGTATACTTTAATTAGGTATAGAATTAATTTATGTTTTAATCTTTTACTTAATAAAAATCTGTTATTTATTTTTTGTTAAATCATATCCTAAGTTGGTCTATAGCATATTTGATTGATTGCTACATATTTTTTTGTTGCTCCGCCCATTTAAAACAATATAAATAAATAATAACAATGAGTTTAAAACACAAATTATTTTTATTTAATTTAACTAACTAAATAACACATAAGGGTAAAATAATTAGAGTAACATTAACATTAACAGTTCATTCAATAGGAAAATGCACTGCTTAACATAATTTGTACAAAAGGAACAAAATAAATACTTAGGTAGGTAATACTATTAGGTATTTCTATATAGTAACATACAAAATATAATTGTTCATTCACTCTCTATTCTACAATGTCAGATATTAAAGAATCTTAAAGAGATTTCGGTTTTAATTTGTCCCACAGTATTTCAAATTATATATATATAAATGTGATCACACTGATACACAGTCACAAATAAATGACCAAGTTATACTCACACATAAGATATTATTTTCTTTCTGTGGTCTTTACCTCACTTATACAATTATAATATTAAGCTGTACATAGTTTATTTTTCTTTATATATCACAGCGTTTCTCAATTAGTAAGCAAATAAGAACATGGAAATGAGGCAATGGTGGGTAAATATAGAATTTGATTTTTTTGACATGGTTTTAATCTAGGAAAATTTGAATATGTTATTGCTTATTAAAAATAAAGTTTTTGTGAATAAAAACAGGACCTTTCAATTGTATAATATATAATAGTATAGCCGGCAACTATTTTCAATCTTTTGATGCCAATTTATCTTAAACGTACATAAAAAATAAGTAGCAGTAAAAACTTTCTGAGTTTGGACTAGGGCTATTTTATTATCTCCTGATAAAGATATCATAAAATTATATAAATATATAATAACAACAGTAACAAACATGGTGATATACATTATTATACATATTATGTAGTATTTGTTGATTACATTTATTATATCAAACTTATAAATTGTGTAATAAACTATAGTGCCTATTTAGATTAGATTTTTGATGAAATCTACGTTCACAAATTGTACAAATGAACATTTTCTCAATACCACATTCATATATTTCATGTCTACGGAGGTTTGCTTTATATTTATATGAATTACAACATTTCTCACACGAATACCGTGGTAAATTGAATAAACAACCTGTGAACATTTTTTAAATTTACAAATTATTATTAAGTATATACTTTATTTAATAGATTATTATAATTATTAAACATAACAAAATGCATGCAATTGGAAACAAACATTATCTACTATTAAAATAGGTAGGTAATATTGTAATAATGGTATGACTGCAAGTATACTATTCAAACTTTAAAAGTACATACATTATATTATGTAAATATTGTAGTAAAAAAATTATAAAACTAGAATAGACATTCAATTAAACAAAAATATTTAGATTTATTTCTAAAAAGTTAATACATGTAATAAAAGTATTGGTATAATATACACTATACTAATGATAACAGACTTTTTAGAAATGTATTCAAATATTTCATAGTAGTTTACTGTTTATTCTATATTTTAAATTGTACTTACAATAGTATATACTGATAAATTATACTATCTGTTAATGTACTACCAATGTATTTTGGGTAATTCATATTTAATGATACCTAATTTTTAATTTAAAAATAAAGACAAAAAGAATTTAAGTTATTGAAAAGTAAACACTACGAAAAAATACCTAATTAAAGTAATTAAACTCAAACAGTGGTAAAATAACACATAAACAACCTAAAACTGACCTAACCACTCACCCACCAACAGTTAACAATAAATACAAGTACTATCAATATTAATATTATTATTTAGTAATTGTTTTTCACTTTCAAATCGAGAAATTAAAAATCGAGAAGCAATCACTTCTTGAAGCCCCTTTTTGTTTTGCCACTGAACTCAAATATTGAATGTTTATGAATAGAGACAATGACTTATAAAATGTGTCTTTTAATAACTATTTTAAATCAAGTTAGTTCATTAATTTAGTAAAAAACAGCTTTGAGGTTTTGTATATTATTATTTTAGAGTTATGTGGTTAAATATTGTAATCAAATATGACAAATATATTACATAAATTGTGTTATAATAGTATGTAACCAAAAGAGACATAATTTAATTTAGGTACTAATAAACATTTGATACTTACAGCAATAAAATATATGAATAAAATTACCTCATCTTGGGTGGTGGATAAAAATACAACTTTCAAGTTCAATCATCAAACTATCAGACTGAAAAGTAATCATTAACATTATATATCATACATATATTATACATGTATTTAATTCCTTAGAATTCATTACTGAGGTATGTCTATAATAAAGAATTGTAATAAATAAATACACAAAAAATATAGCATAATATCAAACTAATAATATCAACTATAATTTAAATAAGTAAATAATTTTCAAATGAATATGTCAGTAATAAAAACCTCTTATCAGTTATTCTACAACCACCAAAAAAGTAAACCACAATAAGATATCTTAATAATAATTCTAAATAGAACACAGTTTATTGTAGGTTATTGCCATTCATTGCATTTTAGCACAACATTTAATATTCATGTCTATTGTCTGCATAAAAGTGGGGAATTAATAAATTTTAAATATGTATCAGGAATTAAGATTAAATATGGTAAGAATTGAAAATAGCGCATGGTGAGTTTAATCATCTTAATATTTTAACTTTGAATCTTCTAAACAAAAATTATAAATTGTATAAAAAAAAATAAAGTGAATCTCAATTTGAAATTATATGCCTTTATAGAAGGGTCAAAAAACATCTAGGATGAAACAGCATACATAATTATAATTACAATATGTCTACCTAAATACATTGTATTTAACACTTTCAATGCAGATGACGCGTATACGCGTCAAGAGAGTTTATTCCAACAGACTGGTGACGCGTTAACGCGTCAAAAACGTATACGTTTATATACGCTATTATTAAATCTGATTTTTTTTTAATTAACTCTGAAACTTAAATAGGTCATTGACAATTAACTCTAAATTTAATTTAAAGTAATGGGTGGTTTTAGTTTTTGTTATTTCCGTCATTTCTGAAATCACGGGCGGCGTTGAATGTGTTATTATTTTTAAATTTTTAAAGAAATACCAAAAATATAAGCATTAAATGGATAGTTGGCATTTATTAAATCAATTGTCGAGATTTTGAAAAATATATTTATATAGTTTGAAGTAAGTACTTACTAATTGTTAAGGTTTCATAATTAACTCTTTTTAATTAAAAACTATACTGCATATTGTGAAGGACAATGTATATCTGATACCCAATGTAGAATAAAAGGTGCTTATTTATAAACATTTTATTCAAAGGTTAGCTAAGAAGAGTTAAGTGGCAGAATATGCCACATAAATTTACAAAGCATCCTTGGTCCATCCAAGCCAGTGGTTATCAACCCCTTTATATCCCAACACCACCAACAAATGTTGAACATTTTCTCATATCTACCACTTGAAAAAATTAGTATCTTCATTGGTACCATTACATACAATACTTTGTTCTTTATATAACCCGGTTAAGTGATAAATCACTAAAATTTGATATTATGTTTATGTTAAATAATGAATTGAGACTAGAACATCTGTTACATTACAACAGACTTTATATGAATAAATATAAAATTAAAATAAAATAGCATTTATTAGGAATGTATAATACAGATATTGGACCAGTTTAAACATTAAAAACATCCAAAACAATACATACCTATAAAATATTATGTTTACATAGGTAAGTAATAAAAATTATAAATGTTTATAAAATGGCAGTTTTCTATATACATATTTGATGTTAATAATACTTTACAGATTTTTTAATTATAATTGAAAAAATGTATTTAAATTATACATTGTTGGTGATATATAATGTGTAAAACCGTTCAAAATGTATACAAATATAGAAAATTAAATGGTATGATATTGATAAATCAATAAGTTTTGCTATATAAATAAAAATAGGATTTGTCAATCCCGGTTATGTAATTATATAGTAACTTCAATAAAAAAAACTATTTTATTAATTTCTTAAACCAACAAGTTATTATCAAGAGTTCGGGTTCAATTTTAAAATTATGAAAAAGTGTTATCTATTCATATTATTTTAAAATTGAGGTATCTAAGAAAAAAATTAAATCCCTAGACCTAAAAGATTTTTTTATTATAAATGTTATTAATTCACATCAAAATCATACATATTTTATATCAGACTTTTTTTTACTTGTAGAACTTCCCATGTACACTTTGGAAGTTCTACATTAGGATAAATTAATAAAACAGTTAATTAAAATTGTTTTAAACTTATTGTAAGTATGATACTACTTAGAGCACTTAAACTGTGTATATTCAACTACGTACTTGTGGACATTCATTTGATGTGCTTTGAAGCTGACAGGTTGTTTAAAATATTTGTTACATTCTTGACAGTAAAACTTGGGTTTTACACCGCACTCATAACGCATATGTACACTGATAGCTTGTTTAGATTTATACTTTTTACCACATTGGTTTGTACAATAAAAAAGACCATCTGAAGATGGACCAGGATATTTGTTCATTCTACCAGATTTTGGGTTGAATAATAATGGCATAGCTGCAAAATAATAATATATTGTTAGTAAGTTAATGTGAAAATAATCTAAGAATAAACCATGCACTGTTATAATTTAATTAAGTGCCAAAATGAAGAAATACAGTTTAAAAAGCATATTCTTAAACTATTCTAAGTTAAAAATTATAAAAAAATTGCTTTATTCACAAAAAAAAAGCTTAAAATAAATTATGCTAAATAAGTTTGACGAATCTTACATTAATGTGATTAGTTATTATTAATTCTTAAATCAGACTAACATTTGAGTAATATATATTACAAAGGTAATTCAATTTTTAATTTAAACAGAACAGATATATATTTAAACAATTACAAAACTAAGAAATTACAACAAAATACAACAGTAAGACAATATTCAGTTAATTCTATAAGATATCTTTACAATTACAGTAAGATTACTCTTACTAAGCAGTAAAGAACAAAACAATTTCACAATTTGATCATTTTAAATTGCACAACTAAATTACAATAACAAGTTCAAATTATGATTATAATATATAGTATCTTTTGATGAGTAAAAACAATTAATATGTATGCATAAATTTAAAACTATATAGATATAGAATTATCATAGTTTATCCATACAAAATAAATACAGAGTAACAAATTAATATTTACAATATAGAAAAATCATGGTAATAATTAATAAATACATTATACTATAATACAAAGATATACTCTTATGATATCTCTCTCATACACAGGAAATGTATACTCTGAATAATCAATAGTTTGATATTTTCAATTTAAGGGGTAT
The DNA here is from genome assembly GCF_019925205.1 of Metopolophium dirhodum. Taxonomy (NCBI): domain Eukaryota; kingdom Metazoa; phylum Arthropoda; class Insecta; order Hemiptera; family Aphididae; genus Metopolophium; species Metopolophium dirhodum. Next base: position 14,198,845 of record NC_083568.1, read on the forward strand.
ACATCAACAATCATACAATTTTTAAATGGCTCACCATCTTGGGTTTTCAACATATTTTTGTTCTAAAAACACAATCGTTTATTAAGAATAATATTTTATAATATAGAAAAATTATAGTAATAAATCTTTGAAAATATTCCTAACTTTACATTTGAAAATGTAAATTTATTTAAATATTAAAAATCAAAATAATATTTTGTATGCAGAATGTTAATCTCCTATGTGGTGTGTTAACAGCTGACTCAGAAAACACCAGTGTGTTCTCCTAAGAAAATATAGTATCACATGGATTATGTGCAATTTTCAATAAAAATGTATTAAATCTTTAAATTTTAATTAATGTTACAAAATGAAGTGATTTCATGTGGATTTTAAAGTTTCCTGGTTGTTTAAATTTTTTGTTACAAATATTGCAATGGTATTTTGGCGGTACATTGCATTCATATTTTAAATGGTTGTATAAGCCTGGTTTAGTTTTATAATTGCGGTGACAGTTCTTGTTTGGGCAGTTATACAATTTTCCATTATTCTGAATCCAAATATCTAAACACAAATGACAAATTAGTTGAAAATAAGTTATAAAAATATAATAAAAGAAGAATGTAAATTAAAAAAATAATAATTAAATTTGTACATAAATATTTAAATCCACTTGCATAAACGTATTAACAGTTGAACTCTACTATAGATCTATAAAATTCTTACTGTGATAAGAAAATTAGGTACAAACAAAATCAGATAAATACAGTAGATGTTAACTAGTATGTTTAATCAAGCACATACCAAAAGCAACACAACATACATTACTTGTGTTTTAAATTATATATTGCAACAAAAACCATAATGAAAAATGTCAACAGGTACTTAGTAATTCTATCTAAATTACAAGCATTAGAAATTTTAATTCTGTATTTAAAAATATTTTACCTATCTATAATTTTTTTTTCAGGTTCATAATAAAATTAAGTAACTATTGTATAGTAACAACTTATTAGAAAAATACATCCAAATTTCTTAAATAATTGACTATTTTTCAGAAAAAATTACAATATTTATAAATATGCATATTAATGTTGTATACATATAAATTATTTGGAATTTTTGATTCATGTAGGTATAGGATTTAATTAAAATATATTTATCAATAGAACAATTACTATGTATAAATAAAAATGCTTTTATTTTTGGAAAATATGTAGAAAAGATTATAATTTATTGCAGATCATAATCTTAATATTATTAGTTAATTTATGTCATGAAGATTTGATGTGTAGTAGCCATATGTTTTTTAAAATTAGAGCGGTAATAAGTTGCTTTGCCACAAATTGTGCATACGAATTGTGGATCTTTGTTACATTCATATTTCATATGGCTTATTACATTTTTCTTTCGACGGTATGTACGCCCACATTGGGTACACTTAAATGCGTCTTCACCAAAATATTTCTGTTTGGCACTGTTATTATAATATCGACTAACTGAAAAAAAAATAATAAATATTAATAATAAATTAATAATTTTAACATTATTTAGGTAATACTCAATTGATCGTAGTAATAAATTATAAGCAATCAAAAAGCATTTTTAATAGAGACCTCAACACAACTATCATGTTTATGAATTTATTCCTAAGTAATATTTAAAGAGTATCATGAAAATGTTTATATACTATGATAAAACATCAAGTATTATAACTGTAAATAAAAATTATTAGCAATGTGGATATAAAAACATATATATAGCAACTTAACATCACTTGAGTTTTAATATCTATACCTAAGTTATGTTAGGTCATATATTTAACAAGTAGGTACATAGTTTTATTATACAAGTGATAAATAATGATACAATAACATAAAACAATATGTGATATTTTAACTTTATTTACAGACAACTGACATGATTAATGTTATGATTTTGTTTGTGCCAACCAAGATTTTCATACCAGGTGATTCTTTAACTATTAAACTCTCATTATTTCACAAAAGTATAAGTGTTTAAAAAAAAAAAATTTTACTTTATTTCAAGTCTTTAAAAACAACATTTTTATAAATTATATAGTTTATAAAATATTTTTTATCCTGAACATTTTTGATGTTTTTTACTTTTTTGAATAACAACATAGTTTTAATTTCATATTTCAAGCAGAATATTTTTTCAAGTATCAAATTTAGTAAAAGTATATAAAGTTTATATGAGGAGAGTGGAGTAGTACGCTGGGACCCCACAAAATGTTAGTCTACTGCTCCGCTCATCTAAACTTTAAATACTTATAACTCATAAACTACTCATCTTAAATTCAATTTTTATGAATCAAAATACTCAGAAAATTATTCTGCTTTGAAATATGAAATTAAAACTTTATATTGTAATTTAAAAAGTAAAAATCTTTAAACAATTAAAAGGATGAAAATATTTTAAAAATATAATTTTTTAATAAACACGTTATTTTGTAACGACTTTAAACCATGTAAAAAATATATTTTCAAAAACATTAATACTTTTTGAATAATGAGTGTTCAACCTTTTAAAGCAATCACCTGTATAGTTAAACCATGCAAAACTGAGGATTTAGTTTTTGACAAAAACTTACATTTGTTTTATGTTGTATCAAGCCCCACATAATGACAACCATGGATGGAAATGAAGAAGTGTGAAGTTGAAAAGATTGAACTCAGAAAATATATCAAGTGTTTTATAATTTTAATATTTCTGTGCTGTTCTATTAAAATTATTTCAACTACAAACAATGTAATTTAATTTATACAACAGTGTGATGTAAAGGTGCTTGGAGCTTGTTGTAGTTCTGAGAAATCATATCTGAATATGGGACGATTCCCCTAACTAGATACCCAATGGTCTTTGAAATGACACAAATCATATTCTCACATTATGTGTGATGGTTTACATTACTTTGAATCGGATACTATACCATCCCACATCTGAACCATACCTATATGGAATATATTTTATAATAAACAAAATCTTAAGACTAAACACTTATAAAGTAGTTGATCAACATAAGCGATTCTATCACATATATCAATGAGTACTAGATTTACCAGATCTAACCACTTCAGCATAATTATATATTGTTGTACATTATTTTCTTTATTGTGTGTAGGCCTAGGTCATATTTATATTTTATATTGTTTGAAATATCAGAGTATGAGTGATCTCATAAGAAAAACTGAAACAGTAAAAAATTTTAATATTTGCAAAATAAATGTCCATAGTATTGGTACCTACTACCTATGCTGAAACTTTGAAACTAAAAATAAATAAATTATATAAATTCATGATTTCTACTTTTTTACATCTTCTCATTATATAATATGATATTGTTGATATTTTAGCATTACCTTTTTCCATGAAAAACTCACAACAAATGAAAATGTACACACTGTTAAAACTTTAAATTTTACAAGCATTAATGAAATATTTAAAAATCTATTATATTTTCTATTAAAATAGTCAATAACAATTTTAACATATTATTATTATTTATTTAACCGACTCAACATTCCACCAATATTAATCTCTAAGTGTTTGAAAATCTATTTAATTAATTATCTAATTAAATAGATTTGCATATATTATCATTCACAACTCATTACAATTCAAAATATACCCAACATTAATTACGTAAAAAAAGGTTCTCCTTAATAATTTGACTGAGATGGGTTGTTATTAAGTGAACACTCAATTTATTAAAATCATTGTTATGTATAAAAACAATAAAACAGGTGAGTATAAAATTAAATATTCCTTGACTTGGGTTTTGAAATTAACATTCTTGAGATAGGTAGTGTACTTGTATCATTTTATATCATAGTTAAAATATATAATAATAATAATATGTGAACGAGTACATTATAAGCACTAACACATAATGTAACAATAATTATGGGTAAACACTAGACGGACAGACGCTAGTAAAAAGTAAAATAGTAAACTATTATAGTAAGTAGCAATTTAATAACCACAAGGCACAAACGGCGCACTAACGAACTAACAACTAGTAACTACTACAGTACTACACTATCAATCTAGATAGTAAGTACAACTGTAATGATAATATTATAATTGCTTATTATTATTTTTATTATTTGTGATAGTATTACTTGTTATCGCACACGTGGGTGAAAAACAGTATAGCCAAAAGTAAAATTTATTTTTACACGATTATTACTATAGACCTATAATAAGAAAAGACCTCTTTTATGATTATTACCAATCAATATTTTTGGTATCGCTGCGGCCAAGTTAGAATGTGAAAATTAAGCCAAAGAACGGACTAATATAGATATTCAGGGCATCAGGTACTTCTCCCACAGATATATATTATAATAACATTATTACTTGACTTGAAATTTCTCCCGAAATTTACGGATATACCCATTGATATTATATACAACTTTCTTATCATCGAAGTCTGTCGCCATTTACAAAGCAGGCAATGTTTACAAAATAATATTATCACAGTAAATATGTATGTATACTATATATTCGTATATGAATAAATGTAAAATTAATGTAAACATTGTCTGCTTTATAAATGGCGGCCGACTTCAACATTGGTCACAACTTAATACTGACTACTGTAGTATAAACTATAAAGACGGCTATCTAGTTGTTGTATACATATATCTATGGATATACGTGCTATATTATGTGACAGTTCACAGTTGTTGAATAGATTAATCGATGCTTCAGCAGCAAAAAAACCGACTGTGAAAAAAGTATTAATCACAAAATATCTCATTAAAAAAAAAAATAGATACCTAACTTTAGAAAATATTATTAGTTTCGATTGAAAATTGAAGTACAAAAACCCAATCCATCAAATATTTTATAGACCCTGACGTAAATAGAGACTTGTAATACAGTGTTGGAATTATATGTTGCTTACCTAATAACCTAATTGGATATGAATTTACATAACAACTAATAAGCATTAATTTTGTATTTATTCTAAATATAAAATAAGGAACTTTTTCTTATAATTCAATGAATATACTTTAATATGTATACAATAATTAATCAAAGTATGAATAATATTAATAATGCTTCCCTAAAATGCAACAGCCAATAAATAACTAGGTAATTGCCTGCCTAATGTAGAATTTATAAGGAAAGATATAGGAAGAGTAATTTTTATATGGTACCTAACACAATCATTAAAATATTTCTTCACCAAGTTATTAAAGAAGCACAAAACACAAAAAAAAGTTTTTTTTAATTTGAAAGAATGTTCAATTCTAAGAATAATGGTATAGGTCTTACGTTTCTCCTCACATTATTCAATAAGTTATGACTTATGAGCACGAATTAAGGTATACTAAGAGATATCTTAATTTGTGCTTATGAGCAACGGAAAAAAGACGCGTGACGTCATTGGGCCCGGCTCATTGTAATTGCCTATCGTATACGTCTAAAAGTTCCTCGCTTCACACAACGATTGTATTACACTAAATATTTTATTTATGAAATTAAATTTACATATAAATGTGTGGTTTTATGTGTTTTAGACGATACAAGTATCAGAATTTCAATATAACGATTAGTTTTTAAATATTAAAAATCTTAACAGAGATACCTATATTAGAATTTTTATTTTATATTTAAATGGCCATGACGCGCTGTTTAACAAAAATATCACTTTAAAAATGTATTAATATTTCAAAAACTAAACGTTATATTGAATTTCTGATACTTTTATCGTCTTAAACACATAAAATTACACATTTATACGTAAACTTAATTTCAAAAATGAAATTTTTAGATTGGTAAATCGTTGTGTGAAGCGAAGAACTTTTACATGTATAAGATAGGCAATTACGATGAGCCGGGCCCAATTACGTCAATCGGCTATTCTACATTTCTCTTAAAGCAATCATTTTTTTTACACCGGATTTCCACAAAATCATTTAATATAACAATAGCTACAATAATTTAACATTTAAAAAAAAATTTAAAGTCATTTTTTTTTGGTGTTGTGTGCTCCTTTAATTTGGCATTCACTGATTATTTGTCACATAAAAATATCTGCTTCTTTAAACATATACAAATTAAAAAATACAATTTATTGTCAAACCTTAAAATTAAAGTTAAATACAAAATTATAATGAAAATTTGAAATTGAACTGTAATATCCTATGTTATAATTATTTTATTACATTATTAAATATGTAATTACCTACATAGGTTAGGTACTTAAATTATATGCTATTTTTACATTAAATAATCACCACTGCAGCATATTTTGTTCTATTATTTTATGAACTTTTTTCATGTGCATTTTCATAGTTGACTTTTGAGCACATTTTTTTTCGCACAAAAAACATTTAAACATGGGCTCAATCCCACACTCATAATTTAAGTGTTGAGTAAGTCCACTTTTCCTCTTGTATGAGCGTCCACATTTATTTGGACAAAAGAAACGGCATAATGGGTCTAATGTTGAGTACATTTCATCTAAAATGAAAAAATACATTAATTATAATTTATAATGTTTACGATCACAGCCTATATAATTAATACAATTATTTTAAAACTACACATTAGGTGAGGTTATAAATCATGCATAATATTATAGAACATATAAAAATACAAGAATCTACAAAATTAAATAAGTTTTAAGAAAGCATATAGGTAGGTAATGAAATATATATTCTCTACTGTTATACAAATTATTATTATTATTATTACTATGGGTTCATAATAATTATTCATGTTCATGGAATTTGGAAAATATATAACAAGTACCTATTGAATTCCTATATTTTCATCCCTTAAATAACATATTATCTGACTATTTGAGGCTGGACCTCTCCTTATATTAGTTGATAATTATTCTTCTGAAGTTCAAACTATGAATAACTGATTACAAACAAAATTGTTTTAAATATTACTGCAATTTCCAAAAAATAAGTTAAGTACTTCAGATGTGCAGAATAATAATATACATGTTTCAATAATTTATAAGGTTTTCATTTATTATTTTGAATTGGCAAATACAATCATCTATGTAAATAAACTATTAAAAAAATAGCCATAATAATGTCTTATTTTGTTCAAAGATAATATGACTCTTCATGCATAACTCTTGAATTGTAATAGTTATTTTGAAATGGTATAGACTATAGGCTATATTATACACACATCATATCATCCATTCATTCCTTATAGTTCTCACTTTCCGCAGGGAAGACTGTACATCTGCCATCTACCAATAGTGCCTAGAAAGAAAATTAATAACATATTAGCAATTTATTTTAAATTAGTGTGAGGTTTAACAATTGAGTGATCAAACTAAAAATATTTATTATGTTGAAAAAATTTCACCAATAAGTTACATGTCAAAATGACTAATAAATCTAGGTACCTTTAATCATAATATGCAACACACATAGGTAGTGCTAAAGTAAGTATACATTTTTCCCAAGGGAGTGTAGTACAACTATGATTAAACCACAACAGCCCATAATAGCTATAAAAATAAATTATTCTAAATATTATGTTTTAAATAAAATTAAACAAATTAATATGTTCATTAAAAATAATATTTTGTTGTTTGTTAATAATTTGTATGTTTGTTATTTTAAATGTACTTATGATATTACATCAGGGTGAATTGTTAATACTAAGTTTAATGTAATTATGTACCTTAATAGTTTTCGGTCGAAAATAATTTACAGCAAAAAAATTTTATAATTTTTTTTTTTTACGTTATTAAGTTTTAAAAAAAGCGGGTAAGTGGATATTGCTCTGCTGTAGAGTAGGTTACAAGTAGGTCACTGTCTAATGGATTGTACTAAATTTATATTCAATGATATAATATCCAGTGGTGCAAATAGGAAAAATGTTGAGGGGGGGAGGGGGCTCAACCCTAAAATTTTTTTTTAAATTATAATATATATTATATTATTTTTTGAGCGGGCTACCCACCTTTTTGCGCCACTGATAATATCATTGTATACGAAAAATGATTCTGATTGGAGACAATTTATCAGTCTGGATATTTTATATTATTATTATTTAGTATAGCTTGTAAGTTGAATTAATGTTATGAATTACAACAAAATAACTAAAATCGTAATTTTTATTTTTATTCATTTCTATGGTGATAAACGGTTTTTCATAATTTGTCAATATTTTTGTCCATGGCATTAAATAACTATTGAGAAAATCGAAAAATGATCTGTCTAGAGTACTATCTTGATCCAATTTTCTAAAAGATATGTTGAGATCGAAGCACTCCTTCTGGTAAAAATTATGTGTACAGGATAAAAAAAATAAATACCATTGAAAAACCAATAGCTTCCTCGCTCCGATCAGAATCTAAAAGAAAATATATAAACTAAAATTAATAATAGTATTTCAAAATTAGTATTAGATTTTGAATACAGATATTTTGAAAAAGTATTTAAAATACTTTGTTCAAGTACATTTTTCAAAAGTATTTAAATACGTTAACCCAATTACTTTACAAAACTGCTTTTAACCTTATATTTCTAATCCATGTTAGTGTGATATACTTGGTTCTGGAATGCGCCCATAGATTCCTCTTTTTAATAACTATGAATTAGAATAGAGTTCCCTAAAAATTATAAAGAATAATAATTTAGTTCCTACCTACCTAATAATTTTATATAATGATAATATGCCACTAATTATCCACTATCGCCACTGACATAGCGACAAAGTTTCTCTGGGATTATTAAGTTGAGAAATTGTGCAAAACTCGAAAAAGATTAATTTACATAATACTATAATTATGTACTTATATAAATAAACAAAGACATTGTAATATTATAATTAACTATTAAATTTTCAGCAGATAAATTATAATTATAATCTAAGGTTTTTATAATCATATATTGTCATATTTATGTTTTAGAAAGCACTTTTCTAGGTTAAACTTATATACTAGTTCAAAATCACGTTAATCATTAATGAATAAAGAATATAAGAATTTAATGCAATTTAGTATTTTAGCATTTATATCAAAGGTAAGTTAAAATATTTAATAAAATACTAAATTATAATTTATTTTAATTGTTTTTTTTTTTTGTTTAATATATAATATTTAATATGAGGTATCTACAACAATTTTCTTAACATGAGAGCCGCTCTCGCCTAAAAAATTGTTTTTTTAAGACTATAATAAGAGTTATAATTATACATGGTAAATCCAATATAGCTTCCTCGTCCAAACAAAACATTATAAAAGTGGGAATATAATAAGTTTAAATACTAATTAACTTATGTATTTTGATTAAATGACCCTTAAGCGATTCCTTGTAAGCAAATTTTTTATCACAAATACTACAATCAAATTTTGGTATCACTCCGCATTCATATTTTAAATGTCTTGCAACGTATTGTTTCCTTTTGTAAGTTCTGCCACACATGTTTGGACATTCAAATCTCTTGTCAAATGACCAATCTGGAAATAAATTTTAAAAGCAATTATATAATACAAACACACAAATTTAATGTAATAATTACATTAAATTTGTATGTTTATTAGCATTTTTTTATACAAAGATTCGGCTCCACTCATGTCTTTCACTTATAGTTAAATTTTGTATTATTAAACAATTACATTTATTGCTAAGCTAGTAACTTTTTGTATATTAGTTATACCAAGTATTTACATACAAGAGGCACTTATAATATATTACTTATATAGGTACAGATAATTATTTGAGAAATAAAACAAGATACAAGCGTTAGAACCATTATATTAAGGAAGTAAATAGTAAAAACTTATGCCCACTAAAATATCATACATTTGATAAAAGGTATTAGAAAATTCTGAGTAAATTTGAATTCATATAAATTGTATTATTCACGATTAAAATATGCAATGTATCAGCAGTTACACTAATAATAAATTATTACTAATCATAGTGGATCTTAATAAATTGAACTACCTTAATCAATGTCCAATGAATTAATTAAACAACATAAATAATGCATATTAATATTATATTATTATATTAATAGCTCAATTGACAATTACTAATACATGTTTTGATGTTTACAAATTGAGTGATAGTTTAAAAGTTATAATTAAATCGATATAAAAATTCAAAGTATAATTAATGATAAAATCACAGTCTGGTGTAATAATAATTTGATGGAACCCAGATATTAAATTTGTTTCAATTTAAATTGTATAAAAATGTTAACTTTTAAAAACATTTAGTACATTTACACAAATAAATTGCGATTAGTGGCTCTGACACATTCGTAATATTTTTGTCAGTCAAATTTTTCTTTTGTATATATTTTTCCATAATTGTTAGGGCAGTGAAAGTCCTATTGAATTTTTCCTAAAACAAAAAATGAATTAATAAATATTTACCAAATAAATTAAAACAATTTAAGTATAATATTTTATGATGAAGTCTTTCACTGATTAATGTAAGCATAGTATAATTCAAAGTTTCAAAGATTGAAAATTTGATTGATAACCTACAGTTGATAGTCTAATAATAATATTTTATAGGTCACTATATTTTAGGCGGATACTAAAATGAGATGAATGATATTTACCTATAACTATATCACACAATTTTAAATTAATAGTGGTCAATGGTTATTACTCTTTTCAGCGATGAACATTGTGATAATTACAAGCCCAAATTTATTTTGAATGAATATTTTATTATTTATTTTCTTTTTCTAAAATGTAAAATAATAACTGTAGTTTAAGAATAGTTAAATTAAATTAATTTAAAAATAAAAAAGGTTGATTTAAATTCAAACTTTTAGTCTCGAAATGTATTTTAATGATAATTAAAAATTCATAAAAATGGATATAGGATAACACGAGTGTTTAGATTTGATAGGTACTCATCTACAACATTGACAAATTGTACTTAGGAAATATTTCCTAGTAGGATTCAACTCACCCAGAAATGTTATTAAAGTAAGTGCCTGCTTAAATTTCAAGCAGATATTTGTACTTTATTTCAAACATCAATGAAACTTTAAAAAATAATCTATTTAAAGAAATAAGAACTATTTATAATTCATTTAAAAATTTAAAATCAGAGTTGTACTGAGAATATTTTTTTGAAATTTAATATTATCCATAAGTGTAAAAAATAAAAACACAGTTGATTTTTGTTTGGCTGTTTAACTTCAACTTCTAATTCAAAATCTAGTACCTATTATTTATAACTAAGTTCTATTAGATCTTTTGAACATCATATTACATCATTTATATGTTATTTTTGCAGTGACCTAAAATTGATGAGCTTTCTATATCCAATACAAAAAATTATTTTTAACAAAGACAGTCTGTCAGAATTTAATATTACTAAGTATATTAATTTATGATGTTATTGTAATTAAAATAATAATATTTTTAAATTACTAAAATAGTCATTCATTGTTTAAATATCTAATTTCGTCCAAATTTGAACTTTCAAAATGTCTGTAACAAATAAAATGTATTTAGGTATATATGTTTTAGATTTTTCGGTTTAAGTATAAACTATTTATGAGAATCTATTTTTCACATTTTTAATCCTTAGCTATAAAAATTGAACATTTTTAACTACAAACTAATTTGGAAATATTACCAACCAATTAGATTCACTCACAAGTTGAAAATCGAAACATTATTTCGACTACTTATAGTGCACACATACCCACACAAAAACAAAATACACATCATTGTAAAATCAATACATCCCTGGTTCCATTTAAAATCTAAATTTTAAAAAAAGGTTGGTATGTTACAAGTGGGTCACTGTAATGGATGGAGTTCAATTTGAATTCAATGATATAATATCATTGTATAAAAAAAACGATGAGCGAAGACGGCCAGTCAGCCTATGATATTACTAATAAAGTAATTTATATATAACATATTTACATGGAAACTTGTTTTAAATGTTTAAAAGCTATAAAAGTGGATTATTTTATAAATTGTTTTGTCAAAATTTTAACTTTAAATTCTTATACAAAAAAATTGTGCCTATATATTTTTAATATTTCTCTACTGCTATAGTAACAATATATATGGAGCCTTGTGTTAAATGTTCATTAGAGTTACACCAAATACCAAAATCGATTTTGTCAAAACCCTATTTTGCGAAAAAAATTCTTGTTTTTTCTTAATTTTTATGTTGTTTTTCCTGGCGTTATGGAAAACTAATAGGAATTAAAAATTATTACCTCCCAAATGTACTAAATAGATTCACTTTCACATCGAACATGACACTGTTGAAGAAAATCGAAGCAGTTTTCTGTCCGTGGTGGTGGTAATAGACACAAAAATATTAAATTTTAAATTTAAAAAAAACATATTATTATTGTACAGTATCACACATTATTGTAAAATCAATACATTCATCGCTACGCTCAGAATCTAAAAATAAAATAATCACACTAACAAGTTATAAAGAATCTGACAGTAATTATATTATTTATATTTTATTCAAATATGAAAACCAAATATGATCATATAATATTATACATAATATTATATACATAAGAAATAAGATATTATATTCAAAGATGTATTTAAATTGTATAACTAAATAAATTTTCAATAACAAAAGTAATAAAAATATGTAAATATGGTACAATTAATAATGCCGATAAGTCAAAAATAAAACAATAAAATTTAATTAATAATTAATAACAATCTTTTAACATGAGAAAATTTTACATTTTTGGTTAAATAGCCTCTAATTGTAGCTACTAAGTAATAAATATATAATAACATATTATATTATAATTGATAGTGTAATATAAGTTAATATAAAATTAATGAGCCGTACTTCTTTTTTTTCAAACTCAAATTCTAATCCATTTTCTACTCGAAGTTTTTGAACTTTCAAAATTAAAATGTAATATTGTAATGTATTAATCCATCTTAATTTTAATCAAAAATATACCCTGTCTTAGCTCTTAATATTTATGACGTTCTTGGTACACAATTTAATGCTTGAAAAAAATATTATATTTATAATAGTATCGATATCGAACTTAATATTTCTTTAACTGTTCAGTTTAAAGTAATCGATTTCTAATATTTACATCTAACAAACTTTGAACTGTTAGTTCATCTAAATTAAATCCCATCCCTGATTAAAATTAAAATTATTATAAAAATATAATTACCTACTGCCGTTTCTTATGTATACATGCTATACCCATATAATAATAAATGTTATTTTTTATAGTAGGATTAAATAAAATAAAATAATATAATATATACTTTTATAAATCTAATTATAACTGTAAATAGTACATACATATGTGAATTAACACCAAATTTAATATTTGATTAAATAGATGATGTCAAGTCTTTTAACACAATTTTTAATAACAATTTTGTTTAAAAAAAATAACATTTTAAATTTTATTTGATTAATTGAAGTATAGTTACAAACTTATAACCAGGGAGCACCGTTCATTTTTTTTTATCTATAGCTAAAGATTGTTGGTTAAGATCATAATATTATGTACCTATATTATATTTACTTTAAAACATATTATTTTATTTTATTTTCGATGATAAATTTCAGGTTTTGGCAGTCAATGAGATAAATCATAATTTTGATCTTATATCACTCAATAATACTATGCATTGACAAAAGATGACATTTGAGATGGACTTTTTGTTTAAATTGCTTTAAACATAGAGAACATTTGAACTGTCTGGGTACACCACATTCATAGAACAAGTGTCGTTTCAAGTGCGACTTCCTAGCCACACCCACGTATCGTCGACCACACATGTTAGGACAAATAGCTGGGTCTTGCTTGCAGGATTCTTCCAGTTTGACTAACTTCCAACATATCATGTCTAACATAATAAATAATAACTGTTAGTTTTATTTGGCAAAATAAATTTATATGAGCAATCGTCAGATGTCAAGGCCACAGTGAAAAGTGGTAGAAAAGCAGTGTTAATATTATAATATTGCAAGTATAAATGAAAAATTAATTTAATTGTAATATTATTTTAAATTATATTTATAATAAACTTTTGTTTTTTGACTTATAGCTGCAAACAAAGCTAACCCAAAATAAGATAGATACTATACATATTAAAATATCTTAATTAATATAATTAGTAGGTTATTATTGATATATTAGTTTAACTGTTTTAAATCATCAAATGTATACCATTATAATTTGTATTCAAATATTGCGTTTAATAACCTACTCATGTAGGCATGACATATAATTTCAAATAATAAATACATTTAATCGTCACTAGAAGTATTTATATTATAAAATTAATATAATAACAGTCATAAAATAAAATTATATATAAACATTTTTTTTATACTAGCTTTCATCAAAAGTTATAGCTTTGTATATTATAGTTCAATAATTAAAAGTGATAAATACAGTTGATTAAATAGCAAATAGTATACAATTAAAGAAAATAAATAAATAAATAATGAATTTTAAATATATATAGTGAAATAATAAATTGTGGGTAATAAATATAATTATAAATTCGAAGACCAATTCATTAAGATGGCTGTAAAAGTACAATAATAATTATTGCGTTATAACTATAATCTAAAGGTACTGATATAATAGACACAACTAGAGCTTACATTTGAAGGGTTAGGGGAGCTAATAGTACCAAACACAAAATTCTGAGATTCATTATTTTTCATCTGGGAGAGCTATAGAAATATTGGAGGGCTTAGCTTCTTCCCCTAGTTGCGCCTATGCAGTGATAGATATAATATAAGTCTATGCAAAAATAATATATTAATTATGTGTTACAGCGGTAACAAGGGAAAGGAGCGGGGTTAATTAATTAAGTATTAATATCGGAAAAAATATTGATAACGAATGTTCATTTATAGATTTGTTAGGTATTTTTATTTAAAAGGATGCTATACCTGCATGCGTTGTCTCCGTTTTACAAATGCACAACATAGCAAAAACTGTTTTGCGGGGGACAACTATGCTCCCTCTGTATTTATAGTAGAATAATAATTACCGAAATTCCACAATACACAGGGAAGAACTTTATTTGTGTTGTTATTATTTGGATAACATAAATACAATTAAAGTTATCAGTTTGAGAACATTATGTTTTATTTGTTTCTTTCATTTTATTATTAAAAATTATTGGTAAATGTTATAAAAAAAAAACCAAAAATGCTGCTACACAGATAAAGTTCATCCTTGTGTGTTTAGAAATTGAGGTAATTCTACTATAAATACAAAAAGAGCACAGTTGTACCTCACAAAACAGTTTTTACTATGTTGTGCATTTGTAAGACGGAGACAACACATGCGGGTATAGCGTCCTCTTAACGGAATCACGGAATGAAAAGTGGCATACGATGGTTAAGTCAGGAGAGAAGGAGAGTTTGAAAATAGACACTGTGTTTTTTTATTAGGATATCACAAGCCAAGGTTTGAATGATTAATTTTTTGGTGCACGAGAAGGAATTTATAGTTTTGACATCCCTTGAATTTGCATGTGCGGATTACAAATGATGATCCGTGAAGCTTTTTTTTCTCTTTGGTAGATATCTACCTACAGTTATCTAAAAGGTGATCTTCCTCATACTTGATGTAGCGGGGAGCATGATTACAGTCTGTTTTTTAGGTGTATCTACCTTGGCAGTTGTGACACTGTGGTGGACCATTCCTAGTCGTATTATATGGTATTTCCACTGTGATGACTGACAATAAGTTGAGTATTTCCTTAATGTTGTGGTCAAGATTGAGGTTTGTGATACAGAGAAATGTCAGATGTCCATTTTATTACCTGTGATAGCAACGTAACATCTAAATTATTTGAATTATTTTAAATTAGACTGACACTGAAGTATGGAACCACATGTGCAGCGTAGCCTACTTTGACCGCGGGAACTACCACCATACTCCGTCTATGAGTATAAAGTTTAAGCGAAACACGGAATATTCTTCCAGATTATATTTGAAGTATTATATTGAAGCTAGTTCAGTTTGTTTAACCGAATTTTGTAATCACTGACAACCATAGACACAAGACATATCAATAAAATATATAGATATTTATATTTCTCCTAGCCCATTAAAAAAACAGTTTTTTTTTTAAGAATTTACATGTGCTGAAAAACTTCTTCAATTACCCATATAAGGACTTTAAATAAATATTTTTGAATATTATATTTTATTATCAGACATACTGATAAGTGGATAAGTGATAAATTTCTAAGTTTTTTTTTTATAAAAATAGCATCATAATTTTTGGATAATAGGGTTTTAAATTTGACTAGTCCGACTGTTTGGTGTATGAAAAAATATGTTACCTAACCTAAATATAATTATTTTTTGTTAGAACATATTATACATTTTAACGTAGAATTATTTTATAAATATGTAAATATTCTTTCTACAAAGGCACAAAAAAAAAAAAAACTGGTGTTTTTATAGGTGGTCCTTTTTACCACAAAAATACTAAATGGGTAAAAATATAATTTAAAAACTTTTGAACTTGTAATTTATTTGCCGTATCATTCAAGTATACATTTATATACAAGGACTTTCTAAATGATATTTCAAGATATGAATATAGGTACTAGCAAAATCATGCTCACAATTTAAAAATAATAAAGTTCAAATCGCTCATATTCACCTCAAATTACGTATCTATTTTGGTACCTACCCAAATAAATATTCGTATATAAATATTAAATCAAAAAATATTTATTTACCAGTTACCTAACTTAATACATCAAACATTAATGTATACATGGTTTATAAACAAATTGGCTATTGTTGGTTGAATATTAAATGATTGTTGTCACAATTAACTTTTAATTAGTTATTAGTAGTTATTACTATATAGGGTTATTCAAAAATGTTGTGTTTCTTTTGTTGATGTATTAACATTTCGTCTTTACGCTTGAATGGTCGCGAGCAAACACAACATGAAAACTGTGGCGGTGTTTGACATTCGTACATCACATGTCTTTTCAGTACATATTTACGACTTTTTCCTTTATAACTACGTCCGCAGTCATTGGGACAGAACACAGGATCCAGAAGAGAGTCTTTATTGGTCGATTCGAGTAATTGCAGAAAATCTATGAAAACAAGATTAAATTCCAAATAATGATTTTTATGATATATTTTAATTACATTAAACGTTTTATTTAATTATTTTGTGTCGCATAAAGCTGTCAACATAATATTATTATAACCAGCATTCCAAAGCAAGCCCGAATAAGTAATAGCAATATCAGAGAACAAATTATTATAATGATAACGTATAATAAAATTTGGATATAATACAAATACATTGATTATTGATAAATTATGAATATAGTTTGTATTTTGAATAATTCGATCAACAGATACGAGTTTGGTGTTTGATTAATGTATGTGAGTTGAGGTGTGTTTTTCTGGCAAAACGTCTGTAACAAATCAGGCAAATGAATTTTTTTGGAACTCCACATTCGTGTTTCAAGTGACGTTGCAAACTAGATTTCTTCCAATCACCACTGTAATAGCGGCCACAGTTATTTGGACAATATAACAATTCCATTTTTCCTGAAAAAAAATAGTATACATATACATGATTAGAATTATAGTTAAAAAATATTAATTTTGTAAAATAATATGACTGTAATAAAATAATAAATAGCAATAAAGAATAAACCTGTCAAGATCATAATGATATGGATACCAATGCATAAACTAGAAAATGAGGTTGCAAACAAAGCATAATAGGAAGCATTAAGTAAATACTAAATATTAAATCAAAAATATAAAATAGTTATCCCAAATAGACATATAAATAATATTTATAATTAATATTTAAGTAAGTCTACCTAGATACAACAAACCAGATAAAATAAACAAACATCCGGTGATACTTAAAGTAATTAATTAAAACTTACAAAACTTTAATCATTATTTTTGAGTAGTTATAACAATAAATGTATAAAACACAGTAGGTACTATAAAATATACAAAAATAATTTAACCAATAGATTAATAATGGGTAGAAAATATTCAAAAATCAATAAAAAAACTTGGGGATATGCTTTCGTTGAGACCTTTATTTTATTTAATTCATATTCCAACACATGTAAAGTTAGATTATCCAAATACAGTAGAACCTTGATTATTTGAACTAATTGAGATCGCAACTAGTAAGGATACTGTAAAATTTTTTAAAAAAATAATTTTTTTTTTAAAACATTTAATTATATACATACTATTATATATTACTATGTTAATCATTATTAAACATATATGTTTATGAAATTTTTTTGACAAAATTATCCATTTTCATTTGACGAAATAATAGCTGCGACGCTCTTTTCTGCAGCTAAGTCACAAACGTTTGGATACGCTAATATATTGTAGTTCAAATAATAGAGGGTTTGTATAACGGAGGTTCTACTGTATATCTATATTTAATTAGTTTGATATTACATTGTTTTCTAAAATCAGAAAAAAATCAAGCTTATTCAGATAAAGATTTTGCCATGAATTCACCTCGGAAATATGATCTTCACGGTCCTTCTAAATACACTTTTACTAAAAATAAAATTAATGATGATAACCTAATAAATTTAATAATATACAGTCATAATTTTTAATAATATTTTGATATTATCATTTGAAATAGGTATTTACTAGGTATTCATATTCTCAATTATTGTTTTCCCCTATAGGCTTTTCTACAGGTGGCCATGAACTCATTTATTCTGTAATATAATTAGAATCTGGATAAGATGCTAAACAAATTTAACTATATTAAAAAAAAAATACATTCTTGTCCTATTTGTTTTGAAAATTGTATTATTATTAATTATTATCAACTATAAATCGGAGAAGCTGAATCAATCAACTTTCTATCAAGCTTTTGATACTTTACAACTTAATAATTAATAAATAATATAATTATTTTGATTACCTTTTTTGAAATTAGTGTTATGAACGTAGGAGCTAGATGGGCAAAAAAAACTACATTTTAACCATATAGTATGAAATGATATAATATTTTGTAGCTATACAACAATGATTCAATTGCAATTAATATTTCTTATTTTCAATAATAATAATATTAAGTAACTAAGCGAAGCAATGTAGCATACCACTGTGGGTTTATACTAGATCAGTAACCTACAATTATTTACTTTAACTGTAATTTCATTAAAAAATGGTATTGATAATATATTTTATATAAAAATTATTTTGTGATAAATAAAAATATTTAAAATGACAAATAAAATAATATAATCATATTTAATTATTTCCATAATTATAGGAATAACAATTCCATGGTTGATTATAAACAAATGGTTTATAGTTTTACTGTAGTATAATAAATTGAATAAATTAATAGTAATATATCATAATTTAATAATAATATTATAATCTTACAAAAAACCAAATTTTATTTAAATTTTTTATTTAAAGCAGGGGCGCCATTTTAGGAAAGAAAACAATAACATAGTTTATTAGGTGGAAAGTATAGTATGTGCATTCTTTTACTTTCTTGATGTTTTATTTATTAACTTTTAACTGATAATATGTTGGTTAAGAGTAATATTTGTAATTTGTTTTCCTTTTTAAAAATTATTATTATTGTAGAATTTTTATTAAACTCAAAATTCTGTTAGTTATAATTATTGTTTTAATACGTTGTGATAAACAATTCATGTACCTAGTTTTTAATATTATCTTAGTACTGAGGATATATTATTGAAAAGTCTAAAAACTAAAAAAGCTGACTAGTGACACCGTTTTTGATTTTCTTAATAACTGAAATGGCGACCGTGAATTAAAAAATGATACAAAACAATATAAAAATAAGAATATTTTTAAATGGTTATTTTCGATTCCAAATTGTACAGAAATACAATACGTTAGTTGTAAGGAAACAAATTTAAAATATGTTTATAATTTTCTTAAATTTATTATTTATAACATTAAATATTCACAAAAATACTTTATGAACAACATATATGTGTGTTTTTAAATTCCACTTTTGTGCAAAACGCTTATGACATATCATGCATTGAAATCTACGAGGTACGCCGCACTCATGAGTTAAATGTCTTTTGAGTAATTGCTTTCGGTACTGGCCTTTGTATTTGCGACCACAACTGTTTGGACATATGGCCGGATCAGTCTTGCAGATCTCATCTAACTGACACCACTCGGTGGCTGTAAAAATGAAAACTTGCAATATGTTAAATGAAAAAGATTGACAGATTTTCAAAAAGCAAAAAAATAATTTTTAAACGCGGATATGATCATAATGAAGCATAAGAAAACAAATATTACAAATCATAATAAAAACAATTTAAATAGATATCTAGGAAAATTTAAATATACAAAACTAAAAATTGGAAATAATATGTGTTATTTTATAAAATAGTCAACTGCAGTCGATAGTTATTTCATAGTATAGTGTTATGCATTTTTTTTATGAAAAATATTATATTCAAGATTGGAAAATGTGACCTGTAACCAATTCAATTTATTTACATTAGTAAATCTGTTGAGACATATAAGATTTTAAGATTAGGTACAACAAGTTAATTCCATCAAATTTTTTTTATTAAAAAAAATTAATAATTCAATAAAACTACATTTGTATAATTCTGATTTTGATATTGTAAGAAATATTTAATAATATTTAAGTATTGTTATCTGTAAATATATAGATATTGGTACACACAATTTACAGAGGTATTATATTCTATATTTATTAAGTTAACCGCCTGTGAACAATGGCCATGTGTTTTTTTAATGAATAGTTTTGTGCGAATTCCCTCTGACATTCAAAACATCGAAATTGCCTAGGTACGCCACATTCATACATCAAATGCCGTTTTAATAACTTTTTTCGATGCATTCCTTTGTACTTCCGCATGCAATTGATGTTTGGACATATTGCAGGATTTAATATAGATATAGCATCTAGTTTGGTCATCCAGTATGAATTCATAACAGCTAAAAAAATATGTTATTCTGTTTTACTTTTACATTATAAATTATAATCATAAGAATATATTTATATACTTACGCCATCTACAAGCATAAACACATGAATAATTGGTTATATATAAGTAGAAGTAAAATTATCTGTATGTATTAAATATAGATTAAAAAAATTTACTATAGTACCTACTTATTTATTATACTTATTAGTTATTTGTACTATGTATTTTCCTTTGTTATATTTATATATAACTATGTAAGTAATACCTATTGCGTTACAAATACCTAAATAATCAGTGGCTACAAACCTCTCTACCCAATTACCATTTGTATTTTGTAGTAATATGTTTGTAATATAAAGGTTCACTATAACAACTCAATACCATAGGTTCATTAACGTGTGCACTATATTTTTGTATAGATACTCTTAAACCCTTCCCCCCCTCCCCCATAAATAAACCCTAGCTACACCTGTGTACATACTATAATGTATATTGTGAACACATTTAAAAAATGATACATAGCAAAACCATTCAATTTATAATCCCAAAATAAGTCCAAATTTGAAATTAGCCGATGGGTTTTAAATATTGTATGGAAATCATTTTAAGTGGAAAATTATAAAATGGAATAATAGTTTTCAAAGAAAAACAAGCTTATACTTTAAACCCATAAAAACATTGGATTTTTAGATTTTTTAGGTTAGGTGTTGGTAATTATAGGCCATAAAAATAAAAATGTAAAGTTTATTTTGTATTTTAATTTTTATATTTTTATATTTATATGTGATAATTACCTATAATATCTAGAATTCAATGTTTAAAAAAAAAAACCAAATTTACCGATACAGATAATAAAGACACAAATCAAAAATTAGTGACCATAAAATCATACACCAAAAATTAATAATTATGGAAAAAACAACCATTAAAAATTTTTAATCACCAACTGGGGAGGTGATGCTGTACCATTTTGTGGTCTCCCCTGTTAGTAGTGTCATTGTTACCGAGTATTCTATCCAAAGCTATCGTTCAAATCTATACAACAATGTCATTAAATGAAACAGCACCAACAAGGTGGCCAAACGTCTTAGGACCTCCTGACCCTCCTGCCTAAAAAGTCTTTCCTAAGGCTCCCTCAACACATCACCAACTGAAATACAAATCAAAATTAAACTATTTTTGTAATAGATAATGCGCAAGAAAACCATAAAAATACAACTTTCCATTATAATCTATTATATTCCTTTATTTCTATACCTAATTAGTATTAACATATAAGTATATAACATGTTTTAAATTGGGTTCAACTCATTAATATTTCAATAAATATATAATAATATATTGTTTAGCTAAAGGAAGTTAAAAAAGTTAAAAGGATACACATTTTCCCATTCAGAAATTGTTTATAATATATTATATGTATTATATGTATTTATCATTGTGATGTTAGGGATGTTAGAATTAATTTTTTTATGAAAAACACTTTATTTGTATAATGTTATCACACTTTATTATCTACATAAACGTTTGTCATACTTATTTGAAACATTAACTAATAATTACTTTGTGTACTAAAATCATATGTTTTTTCAAAGACCATTTTTGTGAAAAACGTTTAAAACAAATAGTACATAGAAATCTTTTGGGTACACCACACTCGGTATCTAAATGTCGCTTTAAATGACCCCTCCGCTGCTCTCCTCTGTAACAGCGACCACATTGATTTGGACAATAAACTGGATCAGATTTTGATATTTCATACAGCAAATGTAGCCATTTTTTTGAACCTAAAATTATAAAAATATTGTATTTATTCTTGAATACATATATATCAATGGTACACACTTGTATTATATAATAATAAGTTAGTTCCAAACGAAAAGCTAATGAAAAATAAACAAATGTGGCTCTTGCCATAATCGAATGCAGTTAATCTGTTTATACAAATTTTCCACTTTCCACCTCTCCACACATAGTATATTTGTTTATGTCACTGTGCATTCCGACTCCGTAATATACTAATACATTTATTTTGTCAGGTAATATTAAAATAGCCTAATTAAAATACCTCATTATAAACATCACTGAACCTTCATCACCAAACATAAACATAGTAAGGATAAGGTATTGATACTAGGAAGTATCTATATAAAGAAAACAAATAAATAAATGAACATATTAAATTATATTTTTATCATAAAAAGTATGTATACCAACTAGTAAGTAATTTTATATACGGAAAGGAATAATACAAAGTGACTATATTTTATCACTTGGAATAAGTAAGTAACTAACTAAATTAAATACAATATCAAATCATCCAAATCTATTTTACAAATATATTAGTAAGAAAAAACCATTTTGATATACTGTATATTTTGTATTACTGTGAGTTATGGATTAAGTTGGTACAAGAAAATAGGGCATACTATTTAATCTAACTATATCTAGATATATCAATAATTAAAAATCATTAAACATAATAATATAATGATACAAAAAAAAATTGTATTCTAAACTTTGCATATGTTTTTTGTTGGATAAACTACAATTGTAATGACCTTTTTTTATACAAAAAACATTTCTTTTAGCTCATATGGCTTTAGTTACAATGAAATAAGAAAGGGCCCAATGCCGATTTTCCAAAGTTTGGCAGTTCTATATACATTGAAAATTATATTTGATACTTTAGTTGCTACTTTTCCATTAATATACTGCTAGATATCTATTTAGAGGAGAGGGTATAGTACAGTGTATTATATTAATTACTAACATAAATTAATTCATAGGAAAAACTCTTAGGCCTCCAAGAACTGGCAGATTTTGATGACTATTATTATCACCCTGAAAGAAAAAGACTTTCTATAGCCACTCAAAAAAAAGCTTAAAATTGTCTTTTTTTTATATAGGTACCTGGCCTTTTATAGAGTTTGAGATTAAAATATTGATAACATAGTTTAGTGTGGTCTGTAGAAAATTTTTCATTATAAATTTAAAAAAAAAAATCAAATTTGGTCAGGTTTGTTAACAGAATTATTACTCGAAATTACATTAGCACTAAGAACCTATTATATTTAGAACTTAACATCTTATTAAAAAGCTTAAGATATTTTTATTAGGTAGCTACAGTTTATTTTATTTACATAGGTTATAGGTATTTTTGAAATATAAAAAATACAAAAATGCCATTAATATTCTTGCAACGGTTGCCTGTTTTGCAATTAAATACCTATATCATTTTCTAAATTCTCTATTTCCAAAATTCACCCAAAATTCACCCAAAGAGTAGTGAGGGTTTGATGATTCATCATTATAGAAACGATTTCGAGGCACTTTAGCTTGCTTATGAACCATTATTAAATGAGATTTTAATGTATCATTCTGTGCAAAACGTTTATCACACAAGTGACATTGGAATTTTTTTGGCACACCACATTCATCGGTTAAATGACGTTTGAGATGACATTTTCTCCTTAAGCCTTTATATTTTCGACCACACATATTCGGACAAACTGCTGGATCATTTATGGACAATTTGTTTAATTGAGATAACCACTTGTGTCTTAATTCTAAAAATTAAAAAAACTATTATGAATAAAAAAATTAAACCAACAATATAAAATTAAAATACAACATGTTACATTGTATTATTAGAAGCATTTCAGTAATTTTCTATATCATACATTCATAAAACGGATACAACTCATGTAGATGTTGCGTCCTAACATTCAAGGAGACCAAAAGAGGAACCAAACACAATATTAAAGTAATTGTACTCATAGATATTATATACTAGATATTATCTATGATTGTACTAAATACTTAACAATATTGACTCGAATAAATAACAGATAATTTAAATTTTGTAGATATTTAAAAATAAAATGTAAAGGTAAATAAATAATCATTCCAAAAGATAAATAGATGTGTATTGATAAAATAAAGAATATTAATGTGTAATATTGTTGCTAGGATAATGTTTTCTTATATTACTTCACAACAGAAAATCGGAAATAATGATACATATTAATACAATTTTATAATAATATAACAAAGAATATAACAATACAAACATTTTTGATTAAAACATGATTTCATAATGAAATCATAATTAATCCGAAATTGTTTAAAATAAATTTACATAAATCAGCAAGCTGAAAATATCTTAAGTTAACAAATCAAAAATGTAAACTACTCACATAATTTAGAGTGTAAGGGGATATGTGCAATAATATTTTTATAATTTTTCAATTTTTCAATTTAATTTATTTATTTTAATAACAGAATTTTTAAGTGAAAAAATGGTTTGAATTTAAATATGTTAATTTAAGAAAATATTATGGTTATTATACATCAATATATTCTTTGTACAAATATTATAATGTTTCTGGAGAGATACATTATAGGAAAACTTCTTAAGACACAGTTCACAATTAAATTTCTTCGGTACACCACACTCATAAATTAAATGCCTTTTGAGATGTGCTTTTCTACTTTTTCCTTTATACTTATGACCACATTTATTTGGGCAGATCGCAGGATCTGTTTCTGATAACATTTTCAATGCTCCAGTGTTCAGCCATTTGGAATTAATTTCTGAAAAAAAAAAATAAAAAACTAAGTAGGTATAATCAAACAATGGTAAAAAAAAATAGTTACGTTAAAAATTGTATTGATGTTAATTATTAAAAACATAAAACAAAGTTATAAAAATATAATTTTAAATATTATATTATAGAAAACACCATTATAAAATCACATTAATGAAGAAAATATTAGTAACTCGACATTTTTTTCTATAAATAATTTTAACAATATAAAAATAACTAAAAGAATATCAGTTGAGCATATCGGGGTAGAGATGCAGAGTGATTACTGATACCACCAATGTTAAAAAGTAACATTCTTAACTAAGAAATGTATAAGTTAAAGAAAATGTTTTTACTAGTAACATATATTGTGTAAGAATAATTCGTAAAAAGTATTCAAACAAAATAGTACTCAAAAAACCAACAACCACAAACAAGGTTAAGATACAAAGGACAAATGACGTTGAACTTTATATTTATCTCTTTAATATATGTTTGTTTTAGAAACACATTATTTTTATCCTAAAAAATATCATAGCACAACAACATAATTGATTATATTCTACAGTTTTTTTTTTAGGTTTTAAGGCTATGGCGACTGAGGTCATTAGTCTGTATGGTTGGGTCGGTTGGTAAGGTTGGTTAGAAACACGTGTATTATGTGTGGCAAACCAGGTGGTCACCAATCCAAGAACTAGTGGCAGCAGATGTTGCTTACTCTCAATCTGGTCGCACGATTGATTTCAGCCACAGCGCCATGCCAAGCCACATTCTATAATTTACTGTATAATGGATTTCACTTTTCAAATACTTAAAATGTGTAGGTATGTATGCTATTAGTATAGAATATCATAAAATAAATATACTAATAAATTTATGTAATAAATATATGTGCAAATGATCTAATGAATAATTTATAAATAAATTATGATTTCATTCTTTTTATTTTACCAATAAATAACTTATGGCCTGTTAAAAAAACAAAATTATTTGAAACTTGCAAAATAAATACAATTGGAAAAATATACATCTAACAAAATATGAAAAATTAAAACAACAAACGGTGTAATATTTTTTAACACTGGTACATTTATTTAATTATAAAACAGAACATAAACTTGACAACATGAAAAAATAATTACAATTAAAAATAATAATATATTTTATGCTAAAAAATGACAAAGAAAATATAAAAACTTTATAAATACTAAAAATGTATAATTTACTGAAATAAAAAATATGTGTACTAGAATAAAAATTTAATTGAATTTACTACAAAACTATTATTTTGATGATTTTCTAAACAAATTTAAACACAGTCAACAACTTTCAATACTGAAAAAACAAAAATTATTAAAAATACATACTTTTAAATTCTAAATTAAGCAAGAGAGCTTAGAATAATAATTATTAAATGAGCCTTCCATGGCATTGATCCATCTGTCGCCTGGCTGTCTGTAATTAACTAACTCAAATACGACTGGACCGTTTTCAATAAAAGTTATGTAAATATATTCCTTGAGATTTTGAGTGTGTTGATAGCTATATTTTCAACCCTTATTTGTCATTTATCATATATTACATCATTCAACTCTCATATTTGTTTTAAGATATAATTTCTTTATTCAAGGCATTAAACAAGACATTTTGATGCATGCTTTTATCTCATGTGCCCAAGTAACCCAAACAAAAACATGTTTTTATTTAAAACCTTATTCGGGCTATTACAAACATTTAATGAGCCAAATCTGTCCCAGCTATTCTCAAGTGGTGCCAAGGAACAGTATTTAATTTGTATTTATTGAAATAAATAAAATAACGTTATTACTTATTACATATCATCGCATGATTTATATCAAAAAAAAAAAATTTATGTCATAAAATAGGTAGGTATATAAAACAAGATTAAAAACTAAAAATTAATTTTATGATGTATAAAATATACACTTCTTGAATTTTACATATTAAAATTAATATAAAACACTTTAAATAAATCAAAATGTAATAAGTAATTTCACATTAGCAACAAATTAGAATAGTTAGTGATCTATTTAGTAAGATAAAAAAACTACTATGTTGGTAGATCATTTGTGTATTGTTATGTTTTATGTATTATCACCATGTGTTTTTTTCTATCTGAATTATGAGTAAAACGCTTCAAACATACATCACACTGAAATTGTGGTTGAACACCACATTCGTATCTCAAATGTCGTTTGATGTTTTTCGAACGATATCTTCCTCGATAACTGCGTCCGCACATATTTGGGCAAAACTCCATTCCTTCACTATAAACCATGTCATCTAAAACTTTAAATAAATAAACATTATTAATATTATAATTATTATACATTACGAAAAAAAAAAAATAATAAGATACAATTATAGAAGCGGCAAGGATTTATAAATACATTAGATTAGCTTCATTTAAAAAGTTAAGGAAATTAACTAATTAACTATTACAAGTGGTAAGTATGTATATAACCTATAAAAATGGTTGTTAAGAAGTAGGAACCAATAAAATTTTCAGTTATTATCACAAAAAAAACGCAATTTTACATACAATCAAAGGAGTAACTACGGGATCAAATGTTTATACGGGGATAGTCCTGATTGAAGTTATATGAGTTCTAAAAATCAGTAGTGAATTTTATCCCGATATATTACCTCACAATACATCTTTAGAAAAATAAAATATATAAAAATAATGATATATTATATAGGTATACAATAATTTCTCCTGTAGTCGAGTAATTGTTGCATAATTATTGTGTACTAGTCTGTGTATCTATTGTTTATACTACTATTGAACTATATCATGAACAAAGATGAAAGGAATTTTAAGTTAGGCTGGGTTTTTAGAGATATTTTTTCTGTACTCGTCTTGTTATAAGTTTACTTTGAGTTTTAAACTTTTGCAACAAACCAGAATTATCATTTTATAATCTTTAAGTACTATAAACTTATGTAGTGTTCAATAATACCATTTACATACTATGCATATATATAGAAGTACAAAGTTCTACTTTTATAATACTAGGGTAAATGTTTATCTTTAACCTTGTTTTATTGATTTTCTGATTAATATTCATTCTTAAAATAATAACAATTGCATGCCTACAACAGGTATATTAATAATGTGTAGATAAAGTATATATTAAAATGCAATGTTTCCTTTGTTTACTTGTGTACCTATGTATACTTGACTAGATGATAATACTATTTTATAATATACTATATTAATAAATTAACCCATTAGCGACAGTTTTTTTCTTTACAATTTTAACCAAAATTTTGTTGATAAGGTATTTGTTATGCCTCAAAAATGATTGTAAAAAATCTATGTGCCCCCCCCCCCCCCTGTAATATTTGCATTGTGTCACTGTATACGCTCATATTAAGCATTTCAATAAATATACAACTATATTTTAGATTTAGAAGGTAAGTATATTTACCAATATATAGTGATAATTTTAATACAGAAATTATTTTTCCAGTCATTAACTAAATTATTTTATAAATTATCTAAAATAAAATTATGATCAAGTAAATGCCAAATTATAAAAATATGTAGTTTTCAAATAATTGCAAATCAATTGCAAAATATTGAGGAGAATTGGATAACATCCCCCACTTTAGGGTGTTAAGTTGGTTAGGTTAGGTTACAACTTCCCACACACAACCCAAGTACCAACTAGATTTCATTTTAAATTTGTAGATAGAATCACTTGACTATTTTAGATTATTAACTCATTATACCCAACAAAGTTAAGACATTTTTAAAAATATGAAAATATGGCATTATGGAAAACAAAATTTTCTCTTTTCCTTATTAAAATATACCAACAGCCATAATGTTTGCCTATAAAAATAATTTGCCACATACCTATTATTAAATAATTAATTTATAGATTTTTAAAATGGTTAATTTAAATACTTTAATATTATGTAACCACATCAAGAAGTTAAATAATATTTAACTTCAACAAAAATGAAATTAATGATAGGATAACAATGTCAGTATGGTGTCGGTTTATTAATTGAGTTCTATCTTTATCTCTATTGAACAGTTAGATATTATATCTTATGACAACAAATACACCTGATATCTAATACACCTGTAGCAAAATATAAATATATATATAAGGAAGCTGTGCTTGGTTAATTCCTCAGTTCAAATTTCTATGACATGCCTAACAAACAAAAATACGTAAGATCTTACTCCTTAAAAAAAAAAAAATCCACACATAAATTAAATAATTATGAGGAGAGGAGGTTGAACCACCGAACAACTTGTATACACATACCTAAACTCAAGTACAAAAAGATATATGTACTTTTGAAATTGAAGACTATTTAGCCTATAGGTTAGATCCTGATGTCCTATATTCACTGACAATCCTTTATGCTAATACCACACTATTCTATCATGTAAATAATGTTCCCATACAATTTGTGCTGTTAAATTTGTTAATTCTGTGATATTTCTTATATTACATTTATATACTTATAAACTACAAAAAGTACAAAAAGTCAAATGGTTTTAATTTATATAAATAAATATTAAGTATAATATTAATTAAAATTACATAAATATTACTATAATATAATAATAAAAAAAAAATTAAAGTATATTATTTTTCATTCATTGCCATATAAAGGACACTTATATTAATGATACCAAAAAACAATTGTACTTTTTACAAATATGTAAATTATAATTAAACTAAATCTCAAATGAAAACTACATATTATACAACTTGGTTACATTTACATTTGGTAAAATTTTGTGCACCGTTATCATATGTGTCTTTCGATTTCCTTTCAAATGGAATTTCTTAAAGCAAATATTGCATTGAAATGTAGGTGCTTTTCCGCATTCATATCTGAGATGATTAGTTAAAACGGTTTTTCTATACTTTCCAGAATATTTTCGTCCACATTGATTAGGACAATCTACAGGATCTTGTTTTGAAATTTCCTTTAACATTTTCGTCATTAACTCTGAAATTTTTTGAAAGCTTTATTTAAAAAATATATTATCTATTTTATAACACTACAACAACACACATTTTCAATCCAATATTTATTTTTCAACGTAACATGTTAAAAAAAATATACAAATAATTCAATATCAAGTTTAAAAGCAATTGGTTCAATAATATAACAATAAGCAAGTAAATAAACATAAATGTTAAGAAATGATCAAAAATAAGTTCATAAATGATAATGTAGTAATGAGCATGAACTAGTATAGTTCCATACATCAATGGTTCTATAGATTAAGCTTATATAAGCTTTATTTTTTTGTAAGAATAACTTTTAAACAATGAGCTAATACAAATTACAAAATATTTTATATTAAGGTAAAATAAATAATAAATAATAAAAATGGAAACATTAGTATATTCATATTATGATTTAAAAACACCAGGAAAACATATAATTGGTTAGCAATCAGCTATTATAAAAACTAAAGTTTTCTAAGTACCTATGCAAATTATGCAATACACTTACGTTTATCTAAGTTTACAAAATGAACAATATACATTTTAAGACATCAATTAAAAAAAATTGTTTTAAATATTTAAATAAATTAATATATTATATATAAATTTCAGATTTTTGGCACAAAAATACTATTATACAGTTGTGCAATATAATCATTTTATGAACATACTAACATATTATATTATACACAACTTTTAAAATTTTTTTTTATGGTTTGTATATGTAATATATCTTGTATTAGTTATGTTGAGTTTAAGTTTTTACTATAATTAAGGTCTATCTAAAATAACCACACAACCAAATTGGGTACCTCACAAAAAAATAAAAATAAAAATGATAGAACATTTTATGATTTATGTAAAATAATATATATAGTTTTTAAATTAGTGTAACGTATGATTATGAATTTGAATTTTTTTTTTGTCACTTCTAAAACCTTGGCTAGTCGAGTATGGCTGAGCTACAACTTTGGAAATGTATTTATTATAGATAGAATGGTGAACTAATACAATAAATAATGAAATAAGTCGAGTATTTTAAATATTAAATTATTATTATAAATAATAACAATACAAATTTCATAAAACACTATTTATTTGAAATGTATAATATATTGTGTCATTATGTGTGAGTTTTTTATATTGAAACAGGAACTGCTAATTACACAATCCAGCATTCAATGATAACAACTCCAGCCGTTGATTTTTATTGAATAATTCCATGAACAAGACCTAAATGTCCCTTTAAATGTGCCTTGTGAACAAAGGTCCTATGGCAGTATTCACATCTAAATTGACGCGGTACACCACATTCATACTTAAGATGCACTTTTAAATTTGATTTTCGACTTTTTCCCTTATACCGTCGGCCACAATTGTTTGGACATATAGCAGGATCATATAATGCTGCCATTTCTAATCTCTCTGGACCTTTCACTGAAATAAAATAACAGATATTTAAGATTTTAGATTGGTAATAAGAAAATGGAAAAACAATATGAATATTACATACAGATTAGTTTTTAAAAATGTTGAACATAAGAATTCAATTTTTACCATACATTTAAAATGAATTCAGTATATCATGATCATTATAATATTATAAAGTTTTATGTAATTATTTTAGTCGTTTAAAAAGTAAATAAATGTAATAAATGCCTGAATACAGTGGATATTACCTATTACTACCATTCTGGGAACATTTATTAAAAAGCCATAGTCTAAGTATACAACATTTAAAAAAATTTTTAAATAATTTTAACATTTCAAATTATATTTTGAAAATACACAACACAAAAATTATAAATGTATTAGGTTCCCCACCTTCTTCATTTTTATTTGAAATGTTATTAGCAATCTCTTAAACACTTAATAATTTTATTAGTTGTATATTATATTATATTTTAAATATATTGTAAATGTAACTAATAAATATAATAAGCCGATAATGTCGGGTAGTTCTATGTGATGTCATACCACTAATATATCATTATATCTGATGTTGTACTACAATTATATCCACTGTCTGTATATATTTATAAATATATAATTAAACTGAAATGACGTAAGAATTCTGTGGTTCAAGAATTAAGAAAATAGAAATATTGTGTGCAATAACTTAATTAGATACACATTTGATGAAATTTTTCGATTGCCAAAGAGATCGATTTGGAACCATTTTCATAATTTCCAGTACCTATTAAGTTAGTCAAATGTATTCCTATCAAGTCATATACTCTATTACATGGATATTTAGTCATATCATACATTATTTTTTCAATAGCCATTAAGTTTTAAAATACTTTTTAAATTTCTATCATACCAAACTAAGTCAAATTAGAAAGGGCTGTAGAAGAGTAAAAGTACCTTTTATAGTTTTGAATTTGAATTAATACTTAAGTATAAAAAAATATTCTAAATATTTTAATTTTCAAAAGTAATCATTTATTTTTAAATTGCATGGTGAATATAATTAATATTAATATATATAATATATTTATATTTTATTCCAAACAGCAAATTAGTCACAAAAACAGAAGGTAACATCAGGTGTTTTGTATAAATGTATTACAGATGTATAAAACGTATACATTTTTATTGAAATTAAATACACAAATATATTTTATTCAATAGCACTGAAATTCTAAAATATTTCATTATATTTGATAATTGGTTCATAAACAATAACATGTATAAAAAAGAGAGTTTGTATTAATACTAACAATATTTTTAATGATCCATAAAAAATAAAAAAATGAATAGATAATATATCATACATTTATCTATGAGTACACAATTAAATGTTTTATACCTCAATAGACGATCAGACTTTATTACCATAAGGATCATAATTTATTATCATAAAGATAATGTTAATTTTCATGAATATTTTTAAAACAAATTGCAAATGATTATAGTATAGGTATATAAATCATAATTTACTAGCAAAGATCGCTGGAAGTGGCTTAACTAAATACAATTAATTAAACTTATTTTACTTTAAAATATAATTATAATAAACTATCGTATAGTCTATGAGGGCTAATACAGTTTTAATACTTATCAAAACAAATAGATTTTAAAAGTTAAACTCGGTATTCAACCAAAGTATAAATTTAAATTATTTATAAAAATATATTGAATAAAATAAATAAATATGTATGTATGTAGCTAATATCTATACACAAATTAAACGATTATAATAAATTAAAACATTTAGCTTCTAAAACATTTTTTGTATCTTTGAAAAAAAAGTATGTATATAATATAAAGCATTAATAATATACATTTCTGTAAAAAAATTATATTTTATACAATTTTTAAACGGTAATCCTGATCTTATTGTTTTATGTACATTACATTAACTGTACATTTGAAACACTTTAAATTCACAAAATAAATATTGGTAATTTATCCAGTAAGCTTATTGTAGCAGATTAGTATAGCGCTACTATTTGAGTGTTTGAAATTTAAATTAGTGGAATTGAGTAGAAAAGGATAATTAATTATACTGTAGGTTAGGAATAACACTTCTTAAACTTAAAATTATTATGAATAATCAATGTTTGTACAACAACATATAAAGAAAATATCTGCAACAAAATATGAAATCAAAATAGCGCTCAATCATAAAATTATAAATTTTAAAAAGCTAGACACAAAATGGGGTTGTGGGTTATAGATAAACTATTGCATATTAAAAATTCATTAGAAGTGGAACACGGTTAATTCCACACTTCTTGACATTTTTAAGTCTCTTCAACAGATTTAATATCCAATCTTTAAAGACACTAAATGGAAGTTGTAAAGCATATCTTCTACATGAAAAAGAATATACAAAATAAATAATTAAAAAAAATAATACATAATTGTAAGACTAATACACTTCTAACTTCAACGAAAATCTAAAATATATATGAATATAAAATAGTTTTAATACATTTAATACATTTCATTTTCAAATGGCAATTTTTCTAGTAAAATATATATTAAAAATACTACCATACTTGGAATTATATTTATAGGAGACAAAAATATTGTATATTATTATTTACTATTTAATAAATATGTTGTCTTTAACTATTTTTATATTTAATTTGTTACCTAATGAACTCTTATATTTATAAAATAATTAAATTTTTTTTATCGTGGATTCAAATAAATATAATTTATATGTCATTTAGTTTATAATCTTTTCCAATGACGATTTTGTGTTTACATCCCATATGTGTCTTAAGAGTGCATTTGTGTTTAAATGTTCGATTGCAAATATTACATTTAAACATGCATGGTAATCCACATTCATAAACCAAGTGATTTCTAAGATTTGTTTTGCGCCATTTTCCTTTATAGCTCCGGCCACAATTTCGTGGGCAATAAGCAGGGTCATTTTGGACAGACTCGTTAATGCGAGCCAATAATCCTAGAAAAAGAAATAACAATATTTTAAAGATGATTTAAACAGATAAATTAAATTAAAAACCGGATCCATACAAAGCGTTAAGGTAATAAAAATAACAATTCAAGTTATTTGACTAATGTGTAGTATAATATAATGAACTATAATTCTTTTAAAAATAAACTGTTTTATATGATTTATCAAATATTTCTTAATTTAAATTTGATTTGAAAACTGCGGAGTAGCTGGAATTTTGCAGTGTACAGACATGATATGCGTGTTCAGGTTAACTTTTTGGGCAAACATTTTTCCACATATGCTGCATTTAAACCTAGGTGGAACACCGCATTCGTATTTTAGGTGACGATTCATGGTAGCTCGGTGATTATATGAACGTCCACAATTTCTAGGACATAAATATTTCAGTGGAAATGTAAATAAACGTCTCGAGTTTGCTATAAAAAAAAAAAAAAAAAAATGTTAAGGCACTATGGAAGATTGTGAAAATAAGCAATACAAATATTAATTAGCGGGCTTATGTAAATAACACGGACGTGTATATACGTCTATGGTAATGTGATAAATATGGATTTAACCAGGGTGAAAAGCATTCATGTATAATTTGAAAATGACTACATGGATATAACAATCATACATACGATAAAATCTTACATTGGCCAGCACCTATATAATATGCATACTATGAAATAGCTATATAATAGCATTCGTATATAGCATAAACTGCTGTATTCTTAAATGCGTCAATAGTTCAAACAATTGACCACATTGTTATTAAAATCGTACCAGATAGACTATATGGTCCATAAGTAATATTACCAAGTCATGTTCATATACATACTGATATAGTCATATAAATTGACTGTGAACTATTATATCTATATGCACTTGCATACCAAGTTCATAGTTTGTTTTTATAAACTCATGCAGGAACTTAAATTTATTTTATACTATAAGTACTCAAACCAACAGTGATATATATATTTTTTCCTTATTCAAGTTGGTTATTTGTTTAAACACTCGCCCTAAAACATATGACCATTTCATGACTTATTGAACAATAGTAAGTGTTAATTTTTTTTATGTTAATCAGTTTTGTTTTACCTCACTTTTATAATTTTATAACACAAGATATTATAAAATATTATTAGAAATGTTTAAAACTAATAACTGATTACTCTGTAATTAATCACTAAAATAAAATAATACTGGTTAATCATATTATATGTACAAAATCAAAATTAAAACCTAAACAATTACCTAATATCATAAATATCACTATAAAAACTAAGTTTATGGTTTCCTAAACTAAACTAAACAACTATTTCTTCAAAATAAAAATAATAATTTAAAAAAAAATCCATCTACTTACTTATTTTTTCAACACTCGATTGGTTTTTACTTACGCTAAGCAAACAAATCAAAATATTAGCTCCATAAAAAAGTATCAACTAGACATAGTTTCTAATAAATAGATAGGTCCTTGAACGTTAAAAATATAAAAATATAGACTAATTATTCTCGTTGTTTGCTTACAAAAAACTGCTTTCCAAAAGTGAATTTTGAGTTAAAAATATACTTTTCCCGGCTAAATAAAAATTTTAACTAACTAAAACACTGAATTATGTACTGATATGGACTATAGTAATGCTGTATAAGCATGACATACTTTTACTTTTTTTTACCTCAGAGATTATAGTTACCTTTCTAGAGATGTTCTACTGTAGATTTATGTGCAAAATTAAAAATATAGTACCAATAAAAAAAATTACAATGTTATTATTTATTTTTAAATAAATTATATATACCATATTTAAATATAATGTATACATTTCTTACACACGGAAAGAAGGCATAAAAATAAAAAATAAAAATAAAAACTACAATAATAAAATTACTAGTACTATAATATGTATGTTATTTTTAAAAGGTTATCTACGGACTATGATTTAAATATTGATATATCAAGTCATTTAATTATGTCTATACACCATAACTATTATATACATTGTATACAACATTTTTTAAAAAGAAGTTTTTGCTCCATTTTTTGCTTTTTTTTAAATTTGATATGTACTAGTGATTAATAATTTTATGAATAGCTGCTAAATGATATTGCATACTTTTTTTGTTAGTAAATCTTTTTAAACAGACCATACATTGAAACTGAGGGGGTTTCCCGCATTCATACAATAAATGCCGTTTTAATGAGTGTTTTCTACGTAATCCTTTGTAAGACCGACCGCAATTATTAGGACATTCAACAGGGTCGACGACAGCTAAAGCATTTAATTGGTTATTGAAATTATCTTCTTTTACTGAAAAAAAAATTATATTAGAATTAAATCATATTGAATACTGATATAAAATAAAGCTATTAAAAAAATACATTCTTAAAGATGAAGCAATATATTAATGAATGGAACTTTGGCTACAAAAACAGTTAAAAATAATAATTATTATAAGGATCACTTTGAAGTAAGAACAATTAAAAAATTTGTAAATAATTTATGTGCATAAAAAAAACCAGAGTAGGTACACTTAACTTTATAATCACACAAAATAATAATAACATAATAATATATATCTAATACCTGTAGGTTCAAATAATAATAATACCTATTAATTTTATTTCATCATTAGAATATGGGATTTTACATTCAATAGGAATTATATTTTCAAATAGGTTTTTATTATAAAATATATTAATATATTTTATTTTATTCCAGTTATCACATAAATTTAGTAAAAATCATCACATTTTATAGCTTATTAATACATTTTTTTTTTATAAAGAAATCAATATTGAATAAAAAAATAAATACATATTAGTACAAATAAAATTCCAAATTATCCTTATCCTTATCATAAAAAAAGTTAATAATTTAGAATATACCACCAATCATTATGTTTTATTTCTCGCTACCCAAACAATGTATCTGATTACAAATGTTAAGTTAGTACACATTTTTAATTTAATTTTTCAAGTAATTCTATAATTTAGGTACTTGTAACTTAAGTACTTTAACTAATATTGTTAAGAAGTAGGATCATTGGTCGGGGAGTTTCTATCATGCCGTCCAGACTTATAACCCCCCATATTACCTA
Organism: Metopolophium dirhodum; assembly: GCF_019925205.1. Lineage (NCBI taxonomy): Eukaryota > Metazoa > Arthropoda > Insecta > Hemiptera > Aphididae > Metopolophium > Metopolophium dirhodum. Next base: position 14,236,928 of record NC_083568.1, read on the forward strand.
TTGTATTACAGATTGTATAAATATATTCTTGTTTGTTCTAATAAAAAAAAAAAACTAATATTTATACAATCGTTGTTAAGTACTGAAGATAAAACTTAGTTGTTATGATTTTATGAATTACTATAATAATATAATAATAGATTTAGTAAGATTAGGTACTTTGGAAATATTTTGATAATAAAAATGTTATACTATAACTCCATGAATTAATACAAGATGACCTTTTAAATGATGTGAGTGCTTAAACGATTTATTGCAATAATTACATACAAATAATCCTGAAATACCACATTCATATTTGATATGCCTAACCAAATGAGATTTATTCTTGTATTTGCGACTGCAATTCATACATGCCCATCTTCTAATCAGTCTGCATTCACCTGTAATATAACATAGTTAATATGAATTTATGTAGTTAAAGAATTATAATGCAATTAATAATTAACTGTTTGGAATGCAAAGAAGCCACACAAAATAAATTTTAGAAAGCAATATTAAATTTTTTTTTAGTTTTATCATTGCAAATAGTATAACTGTCCCAATTTCCGGATAATTATATAGGCAACAAACAGTAATAATCTTCCTAAAAATAATACAAGAATTAAATTAAAAACCAAAATAACTCTATTATTATCAATTACTAGATGAGTATTAATTTTTACTAAAATTTTGATAAAAAAACAAGGTACAAAATTATCTTAATAAATAATCATTTAATAATATTATTCAAAACATCATTGTTTAATTTCCATATGATGGTTATAAAATATTAATTTCAAATGCTTATTTTGTCATTTAAAATTTAAATAATCTATGTTTCAATATTTACAATTAAAATTATGAACAAAGATATATTAAGCAGTAACAAAATGTATTAATAAAATATTATTTAAACTTTTAAAGTTTTTTTTTTGTATAATAAAATAAAAACTGTATTACAAATATATTTTAATTTGGTAACTTTAACGATATTAAATTAACAAGCAATGGAATACAAAATTACCTTTCCATTTAAATAATATTATTATAACATAATGGTATAATATACATTATTTCATACAGTACAGCTAGTGAAACCTCTCCTAAAAAACACCTCTAAATATCGGATACCTTCAAATATTATATTGTTTTTTGGTAGACACAACTACCAACTTTCTACAAACTAAATCCTCTGAATAGCGTACAAAATTTCAGCGCCAAAAGTATTTGGTATTTAGAGGTTTCACTGTATATACAATATAATAAATGTAGGTATAACTCAAATATTTTTTCATTTTATATAAAACATCTGTACCTACATGTTACAAATAAAATAATTGCTTGTAAAAATTCAAGCTGAAGGCTAGGTTTATTCGGATTTACGAGATCGCCGATTTCCTAAATCCTTGTGTATTATTTTATGAACAACTACTACATGTTTTTTTAAAGCACTGTTATGCGCAAAACTCCTTGAGCAATATGGACATTTGAATTGTCTTGGTACTCCACACTCATACTTTATATGTCGCCAACAGTGATCTTTTCTTTTATAACTTCGGCCACATCCTCGTGGGCAATAGAACCGATCGAAAGTTGGCATTAATATTAAACCTAATAAATAACAAAAAATATATTACTCTTAATTAAATAAAAAAATAGAAATAATAATTAATTTTTACAAAACAGTAAGTAAATTAATTAATAAGCTTAAATAAACCACAAGTTTTAACATAATTTAAGCGTAGGTAACGTATTATGTTATCATTATTTACAATACATACAGTTTGAAACCTCACCAATTTGTGGGTAAAAGGTACAAAGTTAGAGTAAATATGTGGATTTTAGTAACATTAACAGGTAGAAGGAGGGATTAGATGGGGTATTAAAGAGAGTATGGGAATATTTGTGTTGGCCAACTAAGTGGAAGGGAAAGAAAGCAAAGTAAATTGAGAAGAGTGTATAAGATAATATACTCAGGTAAGACTACTATGAGAAATGGAGTGAATGTGATAGTACATGTGGATATGAAAGGAAACACAAATGGGTCGTGAGGAAGTAAGTAACTGAAGCAGAGCTTAAAACCGGTAACAGATTTGTAACAAAAACCGGTAAAAACCGATAATTTGAGAATGAATACCAATAACCACTTTTATTTTAGTAAAGTGGAAGTGCTTATTGGTTACTAGTAACCAAGATAATTATCGAAGTATTAACATCAAAGCAGTTACCTTTTATTTTCAAACCCAGTTTTATACCAAAACCTATTCCCGACCAAAATAATTAAAGGTTTTTGATAGCTGTATTTTATATTTGAAATATATATAATATTTAAGTTTTAATTAATTCATTTTCCAACTGTTTTAGGTACATAACATTATTGCCAAAACTGTTTGCTGTTGGTACCTACACATATTATATTTAGCAATAATTAAGATAATATTGCAATTTATAGAGCATATTTATAGAATTTTTAGTTCTATAAAATCCCAACCATGGTAATAAATATAGGAATGAAGATGAAATTTACCATCTGTCACATGAAAAATTATGATTTATAAAACTGGTTTTAACCGGTTACCGATTCTTGAAAAAACTAATTAATGGTTATTAACGATTAACAGTAATCCATTGTGTTTAAGAAATTTTTGAAGAAAAGATTACCGGTTACCATAATATCAATATAAAGAGAAAACCGGTAACTGGTTTTCAAAAATTGTCCTATAACCATTTTTTTGGAAGCGGTTTTAAGCCCTGAACTGAAGAAAGTTCTCGAGTTCTAAAGTGGAATTCTAAACAACATATTGATGTTATAGGGCAAGCAAAATGCAGTAGGATGGAGGAAAAATATTTTGGTACCCATAATTAAAGGCAAGAGAGATGTACACAAGTGTGGAAATTATTAAGGTGGAAATTGTATGAGTCATATGATGATTTGGAAAAGAGTTATTAATAAAAGAATAAGGAGTGAGACAACAATTTCAAGGCATGAATTTGGGTTTATACCGAGAAGATCGATGATGAAACCGATTTTCTGTATGAGACGGTTTTTAAACAAGTACAGTGAGAAGAGAAGGCATTTTTATATGTTGTTAAAATAGCAGTTTTGATTAAAGGAGAGGTCTGAAAACAGAACTCCTATATATACTCCGGCCCATGAGAAGTCCATACGTAAAAACGAGTCCATCGATGAACATAGGCACATTGCCGAATAGTGGGAATGACATCATTGTGGGAAAAAAACAGACGTTGCATATTCCTATGTTGATGCGCGGTTTACGTATGGACTCTAGTGGGCCGGAGTATAGTTAGGATCAAAGCGCGAATAAAAACAAAAAAGAAGATTGTTTATAATACATACATACAAGCTATGGCAAAAACCTCTCTTAACATTCCTCATTTTGTAATCAAAATGTTCTTACTAAATAAATACCTTTAAATAATATAATATTTAAAATATATTAAGAGGACACCGCACCCGCATGTGTTGTCTCCGTCTTACTAATGTATAATATGCGAAAATGTACGTCCAGCAGTTCAAATTTTGTGTTGATTGCTTAAATATTAGAATCAATTCACCTATTATCAAACTCAAATGTAAAAACATTATCTATGTTATTATCTCTCGTTGATTTTTTACCATATTTTAATTTTAAGTGAATATGAGCATTTTAAAATATTAATATTATAGATATTCAAATCTCACTGAAAAATTAAAATATCGTAAATGTTCTTACATTTTATTTTGATAATAGGTCAATTCACACTAATATTTTTAAGCTAACAACACAAAATTGGAACTGGTGAACATACACTTTGCTATATTATGCGGTAGTAAGACGGAGACAACACATACGAGTACGGCGTCCTCTTAAGGAGTTGATAATATAATGCCAAATGTTATAATGTTGCATAATGTATTTTCAGTAAGCACCTGTTTGAAAGCACTGATTTTACAGTTTTTTTTTTTTGCGTGTGTGTCTGATGACTTCAAAGGAGGTTTTTGGCGGAAAATTGGATTTAGTTTGTATTTTAGTAGGTCAAGAGTAGACATTTTTCAGTACTTTTCAGATGCTGTTTTTGACGGTTATAAGAAATCTCCTATACTAGTTAATGTAAAAACCACCTATTAAGACTCATGGATTTTCTTTATCTAATTGGAGATAATACTCTTTTGATTAGCAGATGACGATAGTAATTGAAAACTACAATGCTGAAGCACATACTCAGATTGTTAAACAAATATAAACTCTTTCGTTCTAAGCACAACAAAAAAAAGACAAAAGTATGTATGTATTATTTGCTATTATTTAATATTTTTAAAATATCATAATACTAATAAATTAACCTGTTTTACTTTAATTAATATATAAAGTCAATATATTAACCACCTAGGTTTTTTTTTAAAATCCCGCATAAGACGCTTTCTTACTTAAGGCGCTCTCTTAGCTGGGCCCTTGAAGAGCATCTTAACTAAATTATACTGTAGATGTTAATAATTCAAAAATTGAAAAACTAGACTATGGAAACAATATTATCATTTCTGTCAACATTTTTGTGATAGTTTGCTTATTTTAACAGGTTGGCTACAAATATAAAAGTGGAAAAAAATTGATTTTGGTATGAGTGTATGATAGATACAGACTACATCTGTATTAACTTCTAATGATGTACTATGATTAAGTAGTTTTAATGAAGCATTGACTCATCTCATAGAGGTCTACTAGTGATATTAAAATAATAATAATATTTAAAAAATATAAAATAAAATAACTCAATAGAAGTCATAACCAATTTATTTTTAATTGTATTAAAATAAAATATATAAAAATATAATAGCTAATGGTTATGAATATTTAATGAGATGCATATCTTCCATAAATAGAGTGCATGTGAATTTTGAGATGAGATCTATAAGAAAAATCTTTTCCACAATACGAGCACATGAATAGTTTAGGAACACCACACTCAAATGTTAAATGCCTCTTCATATTGTTCTTTCTGCTATAACTTTGACCACAAGATCGTGGACAGTAATATCGCAATTCGTCTGAAAAATTCAAAGTAGTTGATTGGAATATACAAAAAAATTACTTGGATACTTACAAATTAAATTTTTCAAAAAGCATAATAATACATATTTTAAAGAAGCAGAAAAAATAATATTATTTTATTATTTAAAACTCTTAATAGAAATAACATATAAAAATTAAAATTATTAGTGAAATGCTTAAAATAGTTTGAAGAAAATAGTTCTTGTGCAATAAATACTGCTAACATTTTAAATTTAATTTCACATCACATTATAAAACTTATAAAAATAAAAGAAACTAACAAATATTTAAAATTATAAATTTTAACGTTTATACAAATTTCAAATGTTGGCCTGACATTAAAAATACCTAATCTAGTTAATATAAATATTTTTCTATACCTTAAAACATTTAAAATCGATGAGAAACATACAAATACTGTCATTTAAATATTACCAAATAGTGACTGATTGGTAGAATACCTACTTTTAATATATCTCCCCCCCCCCTGCGAAATGTTTGTGTACACTAAACACTGTAACAGAAAATGAGCAATCAGAAATATTATATTTAAATATTAAAACTGAAAACAAAACAGTAAAGTAATACATTACTGCTTAATTCAGTATAGCTATTGTTATTTTAATAATTTTGAAGTTAAGTACTTTGGTACTTTTGAATTCTCAATATTCTTAAAAATAAACAGTATTTTAGTCTTTAATAAAGGTAAATTAAAAATAATTCTATTTTGTTTTATTTCTACAAAATTAATACTCAGCCCCAAGACTCACGTGGAAACCCCTCACCTTATGCTATACTTGATACTTATTAAGTATAATATACATCCTCCATAAACAACAAATAAATATTTTTCAAAAAAACAAATAATAAATTACAATTAGCACATATTCAGTTTACTCCTCAAATTTTTTCTATATTTTCAGATGTATAAACATTTTTTTAAAAACAATAATTATTGAAATTTAACATATATTATTTTATAGATATTGATTTTTATTTTCTTTAAGGTAAGGTTATGTTAGGTTTTCTTTTACAAATTATTAACTAACCAATTATTTATACAGAATAAGAATGCATAGGGTGGGTATAAATAAAGGGCCCTTGTTTGCACAGGCGACCTATTCCAAAAATTGTTTTCAGAGTGTCAGTGCAATAACGACAACAGTTGTGCCAAACAATGATCACAAATCCAATCACAGAACGTTTAGTTCAGAAACGATCCTTATTTCAAACAAAAATCTACTTTATTAATGATATGCATAAAACTACTGTTTTTAGTATGTAACACTCCAATTTCAATTTTAAATTTAATTATATTTTTTTTATTAGTTAAAACAATAATACTTGATTCCCTACATACCATGCTTTTCTGTAAAAAATCCACATTAAACATTATATAAAATTGTATTAAAAGAAAAGCATTGCTAATTAAGCACTTATAGTTTAAACAAGCGTTAGGAAAAGGTAATAATCAATAAACAATAGGCAATAGACAAAGTATATTAAGTGGATAGTTACATGTATACGTCATTATCAATTGATGATTCTAATTTACATTTATGTACTAGTTTTAAATGATTTTTAAGTGCGTCACGTCGAGCATAAGATTTCATACAAATCTCACACAAAAATGATTTCAAAACACCACATTTTGTCTTAATATGTCTCGTTAGGTTATCTTTTCTTGTATAACTATGACCACATTGGTTTGGACAAACATATCTTCGATGAAGTCCTAAAATTAGAAAACAGTAATTAAGTATAAATATTACTTGTTATATATAAAATTATATAAAATTATATATAACATACTAAAAATTACAAGACATTAAGCATGTATGTTATTATAATTTGTTTCTAAAATATATTAGAAAACAAATATAATGTCCAAATATTTAACAGGCACATAAAATAACATATGTATGGTACTTTTTAGACTGCTCCTCTTCCCAACCACAACATTAATACAATTATATAATATATTATTTTAATGTGTTTTTTGTAACAGTTGGTAGTTGGAACTGTTTAATTTGATTGCTACCATAGGAAATCACGGGGAGTGGAGATTAAACTTATCTAAATTTAATTTAGTTTAATTTAATTTTCCTAAGTAATTTTTGTTATAGTTTTAACAATTACAATATATGCCATTGTTAATTACGTACCACAACCAAGGGAAACAAAAAATAATAAATTAAGCTTAAAATAGGAAACCCAATTGAAGGACAATACATTTTTGTTTCAGATAATTATTTATAGAAAAACAAAATTCAAACTTGTGAATGTATCACACTCCACATGTTTAGTTTGATTTAAACCTACAGGAATAAGAAAGAAAGACTTTAATATCATACAATAATATTTAATATTAATTTAAGTTCAATGGACCAACCCAATACATTGAAACAGAATCTCCAGAAATATAAATTAATTAGCCTATTAATGTATTTTTATTGAATACTTTAATAAATATATCTACTCAAAGATACATTAAGAATTGTCAACAACCACAATTATGCTTAAGAATTTTCACCTGTGTATATATTTATTATTATATTATGTATATCAATATAGTTAATTATATTTTTGTGTACTTAATTTCGGACTTCAGTCCCGGAGCGTCATAGGAGACAATGAAACAACATCTCCCCACTTATAAATTAGATCACAGGACAAATAATTTTGCTATAAAATATTTACAAATTTGAATGTCATTTATATTATAAATAAAATGTATGTTTCAATATTTGTTATAATCGGTTTTTCGTTGTACAGTTATAGAATTCTTAAAATAGATTAGAAATGCACGATACAGCTGTGCGTACGAGCTGGCGATGCGGGTCATTCCAAAATTTATGATATTATATATTTATATCAAAGAGATGTTGAGTCCCAATTATTGGTGGACGAGTACAGGGAGAATTTTAATGTGAGTGGGGTTAACTATCTAAGCTAAGAGATGTATTACCTCAGTCCTTAATAATCATCAACATCGCCGTATTAGAGCCATTTTTTTTTTCAATGTCTCTCCAACCGAAATCTCACACCTAGCCACTGCTTAATTTTATTTTATTGGATCATGTTTATATTATTTAGTACTATTATTCTATATTTTATATATGTTCCAGTAAACCAATTATATTTTAAATGAAAATTGTATACAAAACTGTTTGTATATACAATGTAGTCCATTTGAGGTAGGGTGTATAGCACATCCTTATTGAGAGTTAGGACTTGGGGGTTTTTTTCATGTATTTATAATTGTATTTAATAAATTGATTAAAAGATAAATTATGTTATGTAGGTAAATATGTAATTTACTGTATAAATAAATTATCAAAACCTTGACACTTTGATCTGAAAAAATATTTTAGTTCATATTTAGACTTCAGAAATAATCCTGTAGGCATACCAAATACAGTTCCAACTCTAAGTCCTAAAACACAAATGAAACAATAATATTGCTTTGCATGGTAAAAACAAAATAAGTATACCAACAAATTCAAAATTCAACATCATCAAATCTTTATTACACTCATGGCCTCAACTTAACAAACAACAATTGACTTTTACAGGCTACAAAAAGTTTAAAAATTAACCACGGTAACTTAACAACAGATGAAAAGCAACCGGTATGTCAAACTTGTGAACACTATTAACATAATATCTGACTGTAGAGAAACTCAAAAAGCATCCTCGTTACTCAGCATATCTGTCAACCCTGCAAATTATTGGCATGGACCCAGTGGCATAACTATAAGGTGATATGGGTAGCAGATCCCTGGAGCCCAAAGACTCTAGGCCTCAGTATTTTTATAAATAAATTCAGAATTTGAAATGTTATACTCTCCTGGTATACTCTGTATACATAATATTTACATAACTTGAGAAGTGTGAAAAGAAAATAATTGATATTTATTGCACACTGAACACAGTACAAATATTTTATAATAAAACATATTACATTCATTTTGTCACAACAAGTAAGGGAGTAAGCAAAAAAAAACTTATGTTACAAATTACGATACATTAATTTATATTGTAAGAGACCCTTCCTTGTTATTAAAAAAAATATCCTTGCTTGTTATTTTAAGTTTATTTATTTAATAACACTTAAACACTAAAATATAATTTTTTTAGTTGAAAATTATTTAAATTAATTTTTACAGTTATTTAAAAACATTTAGATTAATAACATTTTTAAATAATAGAAATTATTTGAACAAGTAATCATAATAATTATTCATCAGAATGGCAAATAGTTTTCTATCATATCTATTTGAATTCATAGAAATTGGTTAGATTAGGAGGTTCTCCTCCCTCATTTTAACTTAATTTATCACATCTTAAACTTGACAAAATATATTCAAATATTGGTGAATTTAAACTACAATAATTTAAAGTTATCTGCATGAACCGGAAAAGGTTCAAAAGTATTATAATATTTAGTGGTGCTATTTCAATAACAACAATTTTAAAATAATTATCTTTATTAAAATACTGTACTATTTATTCAAACATAATGAATTTTAAATTGTATTATATTTATGTAACATATAAATACATACATAATATAATTATATAGTATATAATATATAATATATTATATTTGTTATTATTAAAAACAACGTTAATATTTAAATCATTGTCGAGGTATATAAATATGTAAAATATAATTTAATGATAATTATATATGTTTTGAATACTTATGTTTATTTAAAAGAAAATTACAAGTATAATATAATCAAAGGAATAATAATTAGCTTATAATATCACAATTAGTAACAAATTTAGTATACATGAAAATAATAATAATCATAATAGTTATATATACATAACTTGTATCATAATACATAAAAATATATAATAAATACATTATGGACACATAGAATATGTCTTTTAAGATTTGACTTGTTATGGGACAATTTACTACAATATGGACATTTGAATTTAGGATATATACCACATTCATTTTTTAAATGTGCTATTAAATTAGTTTTCCATTTAAAGCTTCTACCGCAACACCTTGGACATACAAATCTATTTTCTGGTCCAGTTGTTGAAAATCCTAATAAAATTGAATATGCTATTAAAATAAATATAAATAAGGTATTAATTAGGAACCATTAATAATATAGTTAATTGTATAGTAAAAATTAAAAAATGTAGATTGAGTAAGTCCATATTTTTATAATATTGAAAATTCAATATTTGAGTGTAGTCAGTGTAATATTTTTAATTATAGTTTACATAATAAACTAGTATTATCATTAAACGTAACAAGTTTGTTATACACCAATTACAATATTTTTTTTTTATCTTAAACTTTAAAAACGTGGTCATAAGTATATACAAATTCCATTTGTACAAGATTAAATCATATATTATGAATAATATTAATATATAACTGGTCTATATAACTTTCAAAAAGCACATACAATATAAAATAAATGAAAAATTTGCCAATAGTTTGAAAAAAAAGAAAAATCTAAGCTAATATTTGACTAATTTTTTATATTCTATTGCTGTTAAGAATTTTTTTAACATTTTTACAATTGAAATAGTGAAATTTATGTTTATTAATAATTAGTATTTTTTTTTTTAATACTGTTTTTTAACCATACATTGTTTGTTTGAAATACTTTTGCATAACAAGTCTTAGTTTAACTATTTTAATGGAAAATAACCAATTACCAAGACATTATTTCCAATAACTTATACAAGTACACAATCAGTTTTTAAAATAAAATGAAATATTTATATGTAGGTTTTCATATTACATCATTATAATTAATTATTTGAAAATATTGTCTTCAAATAACACTTTATGGACACATAGAACATGTGTTTTTAGATTGGATTTCCGATTTGACTGTTTGCTGCAATATGGGCATTTAAATTGTGGATGAACACCACATTCAAATCTCAAATGATAAGTCATGTGTCCTTTGTTTTTATAATGACGTCCACATCCATTGGGACACAGATGACGACTGTTTTTAAAGTTCTCAGTAAGTGTTTTATCTGAAAATTCCAATTGTTCTATAACACAAATAAGAAAAACAGATACATTTTTAAAAAAAAAATTAACTTTTTCATGACTGATTACATAATAAATTGATACCAAGCAATTCAATGTAGACATATTTTATAAATATAATCATTAACTCCATCAAATATTAGTTGTATAAGTATAACATTATATTGTACCTATATGATTTTTAAGAGTTGGAAATATGAAAATAATATTTTGGAGCATAGCAATAAAAACCACTACAATGTACATGCGCTTTGTAACTTAAATATTTGAATATTTGTAAATTACAATATAAAAACCACTATTCTAGTTAAATGTTTTGAAAATAATGTTAATTAATAAACAGTCTTTTTATGAAAATACTATTGTTTAATTGACTACAGACAACTTTTTTTTAAACATTTTGATTTTTTTTAATGACAACTCAACCCGGTCATATGATATTTGAAATAGTTTGGTATATAATAGGTATGTGTATTAATGGTATATACATGGTTAGTATATGTACAATTAGCTGGTTAAATAAAAAACAAGTCTTAGTATATGTAGAGCATTTATTTTTATTTTAAAATAATCAATTACCTATATATTATTTACAATAATTTATACAGCATATAATTGTCTTTTTATAATAACATAGTATAGGTATTAATTTGTAGGTTTTCAATGTACATCATCTTAATTAAGTATTTGAAATCACTGGAATATTTTTGTCGAATAAAACTTTATGTACACACAAAACATGTGTTTTTAAATTAGATTTTCTATTACACACTTTAGTGCAATATGGACATTTGAATTGAGGACGAATACCACATTCAAATGTTAAATGTTTATGTAAGTTTGTTTTCCATGCATACGATTTACCGCAGTTTCTCGGGCATACAAGTCTACTTGCTGGTCCACTCATTGAAAGTCCTAATAAAATTGAGTACTCAATTAATTAATTTATAAATAATATACTATAATATAATTATAATAAAAAAATAAGACGAAATTCAAGATTACAGGATAATTATTGAAAATTCAGCATAATATAAATATGTGGTCAATATATTTTTAATTATATTTTACATAATTAGTATGATATTAAAAAAGTATGATTATTAAATATTATAATGTTCTAATAGGTAAACCGTATTAAATATAATTTTTTTTTTCTTGCGTTTCAACAAGATGGGTCTTGATTTCATATAAATTACATTAGTACAATGTTTAAGCTAACCAAATGAATAGTTAGTATGTTATAGCTTTATACAACTCTAAAAAAACACATTAAAGTTAACATAAAGCAAACAATAGGTAATAATCCTAAAAGAAAAAGCACAGAAAACTTTTTTAAAAAACTAAATAGCAGACAACTTCAATTAAGAAAAATAATACATTTTTATTGATAAATTATTCAGTTTATTAAAATAAAAAGCAACCACTCTGTTGTACATCAGGAGTCAAGTGTACCTCGTCATTGAGTATGTCACTGTAATGTGTATGTTTAAGTTTAAATTCAATAATAAATCATTGTATACAAAACACGATTCTGAGAGCATCTATCATCCTATATTATTTAGTATACTTTATGACATATTTATAGCAATATATAAATTGCTACTATGATAATTTATTTTACAAATCGTTATAATGTAAGTTCAATTATTTTTTTCCGAAAACATTGCATTTATTTTATTATTAATATTTAATTATTATAATACTACCTTTATATTTATATTACATATTATTATTGTTGTTAACAAATATTTGTTGTATCATACCTAACTTTTTTATATCCAATAATTTTATTAATAACAACTTACAAGGACCCTTGAATTAAATTTTTATGTTTTTTTTGCGAAAAATTTGTTTTGACAGTTATTGAAAAAAACTATAAATAGCTATAAATAGCTCAAATAGAGTTAAAATATTTAGAAAACTATACAATGTGCAAGAAATGTTAATATATCATTTAGTGATCATTTAAAGTATTTACGACTATTAGATTTTTAATTACAACAAAGTAATATAATCTATTACCTATGTCAAAAACTGTCTTTGCTTAAAATTCCAGTTTTCACCTATTTTTGGTTTTTCCCAATTATGAAAAGTGGACATTTTAAATTTGACGTCTTAAAAGTAGATTCACTTTCCTACCAAAAAAGATATTGAAATAGGAAATGAAAGCAACTACTATAAATTATGTACACTTACAGAAAACCATAATCGAAAAAAAAACACATCATTTTAAAATCAATTCATTGCTTTGATATGAATCTTTAATACGTTTTAACAATTTTACATACTTGCATAATATACATAAAAATAAATTATTAAGATATTTTTTTTAGTACAACATAATGTATTATTATAATTCACTAACTATTTAATTCAATGGAATCGATAAGAATTAATTTTGTTTAAAATAAAGATATTATAAGAAAAGCAATGATGAACACCGGAATACAAATTAATAATACACATATTATATTAAATAAGATAAGATTAATATAAATTAATTTCTCTCTTATATATTATGGTATATAAAACATTTCATTTAACTTTATTATAATTTACTTATATGTACGGTAGATTTAAATTAAAATGAAAAATATATAACTGTAGCCTTCATAAATAGTTGTAAATATTTTTATTTATATTACTTATAATTTATATGTACACACATTAGGTATTGACATATAGGTACATCCATGAATAAATATCATAACCTATATAAATATATAGTTTTGAGCACATTCACCATATGATATAATATTGTTTGGATCAATTATTTTGTTTTTGGTATAATTGATAACTATAATTAGAACATAGCATCATTGTACATAACTTTATGTACACTTAAAATATGTGTCTTAAGATTAGACTTTTGATGGGACGATCTACTACAATATGGGCATTTGAATTTAGGATCTACACCACATTCATATTTCAAATGTGTATTTAAATGATATTTTCGTTTATAGCTTCTACCGCAATTTCTTGGACATACAAGTCTATTTTCTGATCCATTCGACGAAAATTCTAAAAAATTTAAAACTAAATTATTATAATAAACTTATTACAATAAAAATTTAACACATCATTATTAACTAGATAAAACGAATCATACTAAAATTGTGATTAGCGTTGGCTATTGCCATTATATATGTACCATTATAAGTAAAAAAAAATCATGTAGGTAATTTTTTTTGGTATTTCACAACAAATTATGTTCCAATAAAACACATTAATCAAAAAAATATCATGTAATGACTTTTTGTTCTTTTGAAAATATAAGAATTTATTAAAGTAATGTTCTAAGAGTTTAAAGTAAGGTTTTGATATTGGTGCTTAGAGATCAATTTTGGTTTCTTGGTTGAAATATTTGCTTAATAGTATTTGGTACACAATTTAATTTATCAATCATAAATTAATAATAATACCAAATAAGCTATTGTATAAATAGATAATATTCTTTAAAATCATTCAATAGTATTAACTAATAAGTAAGTAAAAAAGCTTGAGCAAAAAGACAAGTATTTAGAAAAAAAATGTGAGAGTTAATGAAGGAGAAAAAAATTTTTATTAAGTATGTTGTATATCTATATCAAATGACAAACTTAATAAGGAGGTTAGAATATAGTAATGTACTGCAGTAGAGGTGGTAGACAAGATAATTGTATTGCGGGGTTGATAAAAAAGAAAATATACATTTTTATTTAACATTATGTTTGTAGTGCTATTAGCTTACATAATATGGGTAACTTTTTGGTAATCAAAGCATAATTTATTTAATATTTTTGACTACTGAAAATATTTATGATTAATAATTATTCTTTTAATCTAAATACAACTGCAATCTTCTTAACCCGACACATATGGGACCATAGCCATGTTGGATTATTAAAAATACCACTAATAATGTTGGTTACCTCATAGTAAGAAGAGCAGGATTACTAGACATGTCAAGCTATTATATAGCCAAATTAATTCATATATATATTTTTTTTTGCATATACCTATGATGTACCTATTTAATACACATCTACTAAATAAATAAAAACCACTTCTTAGTATAAGTAGAACCATTATTTTCATTTTAAAATAATTATTTACTTTCATTCAATTTACAAAAATTGTACAGGTATACAGTTAGTTTGTATAATAAAATAAAATATTAATTTGAAGGTTTTCATAGTACATCATCATAATTAAGTATTTGAATACATAACCATATTGTTGTCCAATAAAACTTTATGAACACATAAAACATGTATTTTTAGACTAGACTTCCGATTAGACAGCTTGCTGCAATATGGACATTTAAATTGAGGAAAAACACCACATTCAAATTTCAAATGGTAAGTCATGTATTTTTTTCTTTTATAATGACGACCACATCCATTGGGACACGGATGACGACTGTTTTCCAAATTATCAGTGTGTGTTGAATCTGAAAATATTGATTCTTCAGTAACATTGTAAAATAGATACATTTAAAATAAAACAACTTTTTTGGCTGTTTACATTATAAATTGATACAAAAAAATTCAATTAACACATTTATAGATATTATCATTAATTCCATCAAAATTTAGCATTTTAATTAATATATTGTTAATAATGTAGTCTTAACTATCAGTATAATATAGTTTTATCCATTAGAAATATTGAAACAAACATGTTTGTGTTTAATTTACATTATTTAGTAAATGTTTGTGAAATACTCATTTCTATAGTAGAATTAAGATTATGGTAAATCATATAATTATGGTTTAAATATCAAGACACCACCCATCACCATATTCTTTTGTGCCTAGAAATTTTGGTCAGTTGTTAACCAATTTTTTAAACTGCCCTTCTCCCCACCAAAAAATAAACTTGTTCAGACATGACATTTTGACTTAGTTATTGTTCTTCTTTATATTAAATCAGTTTTTAAAGTGTTTTAAAATGAACATAACTAGTTAAATAGATTATAAACAGTTCTAAACTTACGTCTATTAAAATAACATACCCCACATAAGTAAAACATTCTTCAGATAATTATAAACATAATCTCAGAAATTGAATAGAGAGACAATTGTTGTATTAATTATCAGTGATAATATCTAATTCTTGTAATAATAGTTGAATTTACAATATATAGGTACTAATTAATATATAATATAAACCAGGATTTCTCAACCAGTGGTACGCGAAAAGCTTGTAAGTTTGATGGAATGGATCATTATTCACATTAATTATTATTTGGTTTATAATTTATAAGATGTACATAATAACTATACATATTATTTCATTTTTTTCATTTTTTTTTCATGTTTTGTAAAATATTGTTTATATTTTTGATAAACAAAAATGTTATTTGGTCAAATGGTACATGAAAATGTTCAAACTGTGTAGATGGAACGTGGAACATATAAAAATGTTGAGAACCGCTGATATAAATGATTATTGTATCTTGTATAACTTCTAAAAATTATATTATTCTAGTACAAAATAAATATTTTTTGTTTATTCCTGTAATTTATAATAGTATAAAACTTAATAAAAGTAATAGTGTAAATGTATATGCACTCTTTAAAATTCTTGCGCTCGGGGCGGATACACAATCTCTTTAATCAGGCCCTACAAGGTTATCATTCATATATTGTAATTTTAAAAGAAGTAAGCAATGAGAAAGAGTGAAGAAAGAATAGATTGAAATCAAGATGAAGAGCATATTTTATAAAAATTAATCAAAATAATCTAAATTAATCATAAAATTAAAAAATAGGTTTTTAATTAATTGTCTTAACAACTGAAATTCCAAAAAAATATCATCAATGTGTAAATTAGTTTATTCTAATCTTTTATAATCAATTAGTATGGTAAAACATAAATTATAAGAGTAATAAACAATAAATTGCCTCTACATATGTTAGTAATTAGTACCTATATTAAAACATTAATCCATTATTAGTACAGAAACTTTAGCACTCCCTAAAAATAAAAATGTTGGTCCACTAAAGTTTTTTTTTAAACAATGTTTTATTTGTTTTATTTATAACACTAATGTTTATCAACATTTTTATGGTCCATGTTAATTGAGAATTGCATTACAATGTGCAGTATCAATGTTCAGGATTTATTTTAAAATGTTAAATACAAAATTTCATAAAATGACTATTATAACAGGATATATGATTATAGATAGGTAGTTTCTATGAAATGTATTGAAAATATTAAAAAGACTCGTATTAGCTATGATTTGATAAAATTGGTTTGATAGTTATAATGTGAACTTATTTACAAATTTTAATTAATAAGTTGGTTAAAATATCAATTAAAAATTTCAATTAAAAATCGAAGAAATTGTTTAAAAAGTATAAAATAATGTTTACAGTTTCAACAAATTCACTGAAAACTAAATGTTTAGAAGCATTTGATTATCAAAAAGGGTGAAAACATTTACAATTCAGTGATAAATGACAAATCTATAAAATATATTATACATATAACTGAAATTATAATAATAATATCTGTACTACTGGGTTTTTCTCAAAATTAATGTTACACATTTAAATACCAAACAGATTCTTATAAACAATGAAGTGGGTCTAATAATTTATAAAAAAAAAATAAGTAATAATATCAAAATATAATTTGGCTTATTCTATTCTTATTTTACCACTAAATTTTCATGTAAATGGGATCATATATAGATTATAGCATCAAGTCTGATTCATTAATATTAAGTTTGTCAATGTCGAGTCAGTAGTTAGAAGAATACAAGACAATTCACAACTATACACAATTGAACCTTGGTTAACCGCCAGTCACAGGACTAGAGCCTTGATGGATAATCAAAAATATGGTTAAGCGAGAGAGTGAATCTTTTTTAAACATTAGTAAATACATACACATTATTTATTATGTTTTAGTTATAAAATATACATAATTAATATTTATTATACATTGATTTACTACAATACACATAATATGTACAATTGTTGTTTATAAGTTATAAGTCGATTAAAAAAAAAAAAAAAATCTGACGGTTATTTGTGAGACAAATAATTGAGGTTCTACTGTATTTGACAATTAGATATACATATATTGAAGTCACCAATTTTCAAAAAATACCCTTTGCCCTGTGAACATTCTTTCTATGTCTAAGGAGTTTATCTTTTCTAGAAAATTCTTTTGGACATTCTGGACATAAGAACTGTGGCTTTTTACCACATTCAAAGTCAAGATGTCTGCGAAGGCCTCCTTTGTATTTATAGCTTTGCTTGCAATTCGGACAATGATGTCGTTCAGCAATCAATCGTTTTTTCACTTCAATTTCAACAATTTGGTTAAGCCAAATATCTGTAAATAAAAATAAAAAATAAAATATATTTTATATCATTAATTATAAGTTATAACTTTCGAAATATTCGAATTAGCTTTAGCAAACTACTCTTAACTACTCTATATTAGAAAAAATACTATTTGAATTAACTCGATACAACAGAACTGTAATAAAATATGCATCAAACTCTTTAACTTTTTATTTGTTATATTTGATTTGTATTAGGAAGAGAAAGGTAGAACACTTGCATAACATTTTAAGTTGGTATTTATTTTAATTTATAAATAATATCATATTTATTAATTATGTACATATTACACATATTATACAATTTAATTAATACCAAAAACATTTTACTTGGTTTATAAGTGACTTACAATGATACTGTAAATATTACTAATGAGTTATGAGTAATCTTAAATTTGATTCTTGAAAATTAGTTTTGTCACAATGTGGACATTTTAAGTTGGGTTTTTGTTCCTCACTCCAATTTAAAATGAGTGACTAAATCTGTTTTATATTTACAACTTCTACCACATAAATGCACAGTCAAATAATTCCATTCTGTAATCATGTGCTCGATTACCTATAATCATATATAACAATATAAATTAGTTACAAAATAAGTATTCGACTCAGACCAATTTGTTTAATACTTCAAAACAGTGTAATATAATATAATGACAAGTTCCTAATAATAGTTAATATCATAAATCATAAAGTATAATTTAGAATAATACATTTAAAATAAAAGTATTGCCAAATATTTTAATTAGGCAAGTACCTAATGTGGCCCTCGACTGTGAATCATGTCGTTCACAACTGAAATATCTCACTTCCTGCCCTTGACTGTGTTTATATATTATTAAAAGCATTATTAATCCAGTACCAGTAGGTTTTCTTAGTTCTTTGTAACTTTCAAAACCTTCTTACTAATAATATAAATTCAGTAACCTTTAATTAATTAGAAATAATGAGAGTGGCTGTGCAGAATAATGTAGAAGAAAAGGATGGGCGAAGAAAACCAAAGATCATGGATAAACAAAATAGAGAATGACACAAAAATAACAGGTAAAATAATTATGAAGGAGAGAGAGAATCCTCGTGGAGGTGTATAACAAGACTGACCCCATTCGTCTTAAACTTAAAAAATGTAATGCAACGCTTGTTATTAGCTGTTTTTAACATAATTAAAAAATATTGAAAATATAGTCAACATTTTTTATAATTGTTTAACATTCTAATTTTGACAAAACTAGATACTTAAACAAAAAATATCGATTTTAGATATTGTATTGATAAAAAATTAATCGTAAAGACTTGAAACTTTCCGGCATATGGAAATAATTATTTTCATTAAAATGAAATATTTAAAATAATTTGACACATTTTATATCTACATAGGTATTTATGCCATAAATCTATTCATACCATTTTACAGTAAGATAGAGTAATGTAAATATTTTAATAATTTGCAAAAATTAGTTAAATTTAACATAGCACAGGCTATACTAAGAAATATATGCTGATCCTTCCTGAAAACTAAAAACACTTTTATTAAGTTCTCAAAAATCAATTTATAGTGTATAAATTGTTGATATTGTTCATCAAATGTTTTAGTATTGACATCAATAATATTTTAGATCAATAATATTAGTTATTACATACATTTCTATAAAAAAAAACATAAAATCAATGTTTTTTTAACCAATATTTACTTAGATAATATTAATTAGTACCTACTGTATGCATAATATTATATTACTTACAAAATTGGTAAACAATATCAAGCGTAAACATTAAAGTTAGAAGTACCAACCTTACCACAATAATTTATGGTAATTTAAATTATACAGACATAAGTACTACAGTACTACAGTACTTAAGTACTAATAATACCTATGAATTGATCTTATAAATATTCATAAAATGTATATATTATTTATTATATCAATAATACATTTGGTCTATAAATGGTATCAAATCAATAAGAGCTCATTTATTATATATTTGTGGCAAAAACTAAGACATAAGAGACAATTGAGTGCAAATAGGGTATTTATTTAAAAGTATCAACATATAGATTTACAGTGGGAATTATCTATGTAAGAATCTAAGGTTTTACACTTGTCTAAACAACTATAGCACTACCACTATTTACTAAAACATATGTTAAAACTCACTAGTGTAACTTTAATTTCAATGTATTCCAAAAAACCACTGTATATATTATTATGTATAAGGAAAAGTTATAATTTTATCAACTATGGTATTCTCTATATCTTAGTTTATGATTAACACATAAGTTAAACAAACCTTAAAATGTATTAAATCAAATTTTATCTGTTTAATAGTAAATGGTGACTAATAAATAAAGAGATCAATGATAAATTTAAACTTGGTACAATACTTCTAAATTCTTAACGATCCAATTACATAATAACTTGTTATGGTTTTATGCAACCAATCAAAACTTTTAAAAAACAATATTAAACTTATCCAACAAAAAAACTTATTATGTATCATGTATGCTTGGTATAAAATAAAAAATCAAAAAATTAATTTAAATATTATACATAATATATTAAGTATTAGGGATACATAGAGAATATTCAATATAAACATATAATACATAAATTAATATACAAACTGTATATTTAAGTATAATACATATCAACCCTGATTTAATAAAATTACAATTATAAATCAACAATAGTTATGCTAAACAATAAAAAATATCCTAAGATTATTTTTTTTAGTTTGAAAATAAATAAAATATTTTAATATGTTGAATTGCATTGATGAAATAAGCAAAAACTATTATTGTTAATTATGGCTGATGTTAAATGTATTAAATATTATAAAATTATGAGAAACAATTTACAAAATCAATTACTTTTCAATTGACTTTTATTGAACTTCTATAAACAGTTCAAATATATATTAACAAACAAAACCATTTAAAACTCATTCAGGAAATTATATACAATTAAATTAAGACTTTATAGCATCTGCTATTTGAACAAAACTTTACATATTTAATGAACACATCAAATACAGTGCGGGAAGGCAATTTCAGTCTTGGGAAAAATGCAGCCTTCGAGTGCGGCTAATGCTGCACTCGTCGCCCGCAACTGAAATAGCTCACATCCCACCCTTGCCACACAATATTATACTATAATAGTCTACTAGTAAATATACTATACACATTTAAACATTATAAACTACCCAAATTAGATAAGACAGAAAAAAATGAGTACCAAATTAATTGTAATTATAAAATGAAAATAAATAATTGTATACCAAATACCACAATTAATATTATGTTTCATTATTCGTCAAAAATTAAGCTTCAATTTTCTATGCGTCCAGATATTTGGCCAGTAGTATGCTGTCTCAGTACATGAAATTTCAAACTAGCATTCTGAGTATAGGCTTTTGAACAAAAGGAACATTTAAATTGTGGCTCAACACCGCATTCATTTTTCTTATGTCGTAATAAATTTGTACGATGTTTGTACTTCTTGCCACAACCATTTTCACACACAAACCATACCATTCCTGAAAAATAATTCATCTATTTAATAAATATTATAATTTACACTTGGATAACGTAAAATGTTAGTTTAAATTTACAAAACATTGTGAATAATATAATTCAAATAATATTGAAGCATTAATAATTCAATAAGCATAATATGAGCGGATTAGTTAGCAAAATATATTATATTATATATTAAACTTAAAACATAGTATTATTTAATAAAAAAAAAATACAAAAAGGATATAGAACTGGAATTTGGACATTTGTCTTGTTTTGAATATCCAGCACAAGCTAGTGATATATAACTATAATACATTTTAATGCAAATCATTTTGCAAAAAAATATAAAAAATAACAATGTTGAAAGTAGGCGTGAAATTGTCTATAACATTTATTTTTCATATGGTAATCATAAAATTTAAAAAATTATATGATGATGTATGTGCAAAAAAATATAAACATAATATAATATGATGTGAGCTGATTTTTTTGTCAGTTTGTTTACCAATCATAGATGTTGCTAATTATTAATAATAATTTCTGTACTAGCTGCCTGCTAAACTCCTCCATGCATGGGTAGTGGGGAGGGATAAATTGGGGCTTAAATGTTATTATTTTCATAGCAATATTATGATTATTTTATTTTATTTGACTTGTTAAGTGGCATTTTACATTGAAAAATTAGTGATATTTTATGTTATGGGGAAATGGCAATTCCTGACATGTTAGCATGGAGCATTTAAGGCAGTTAATGAGTCAATTAAAATAAAATAATAATAATATTGCTATGAAAATAATAACATATAAGCCCCAATTTATATCCTATTGATTCGATAGCAGTAGACTTCTATTATAGCAAAGTGTTCACACATCTAATTTGAATAAGAAGCAAATTATTTTAATCATATTTTAGCATGCCACTAGTTGATCGTACTTATTACAGATATCTATAGTGATAAAATATAAATGTAAAATATGTACAGAAAATATAATTTATATTAGTTTCGTGTACAGAGATATTTAAATATTTTTTAATATATTTTATACAATTTAATTGTATTTTATACGGTTGTAAAACCAATTTGCTCTGCTAAAAATTTAAAAAGTAATGAAAACATGTTATTACAACAAAATACAGATTTAAATATTTGTTTAAAATAATACATTACATTTTCCTGAAAAAATGTTTTTATTCGTAATCAGATTTTTTTTTGTCATATTAAGAACACAAACAATATATATAGAAAATACAAAAATAATATCTTTACTCTATTCAGAATAAGAAAGGTACCGTGCGACCGAATTGTACGCACAGGTGTGGGTTTAATAGTACTTAAATCACACATATTTTTGTTTTAAAATCAAGGTCTTAAGATTATCTATTCAGAAAAAAATTATTTATTTTCATAATTTCATTAATTATTCATTAGTATAAAATGTACAATAATAATTACTTATTTTTACTAATGAAGTCTTTTAAAACATATTTTTTAATACAGTTAAATGTACTTTCTTTTCTTTCTTCCAAATTTAGATATTTAAAATATAAATTAATGAAGATAATATTGGTAAGCAAAAGCTTATATATAATACTAATCGGTCAAAAATAAAATATGAAATAAAAGACATTTCATTTTTTCATATAAAGACAAGAAACAATGACAGGCTGATATGATTTTGTCTCAAATTCTCTTAGTGATCTGATAAAAGTAATAGCACCATACGACTAAAAGTAATAATGTTAATTATGACATTAAAAATAAAAACTATACAAAATAAGTTCATAACAATAATATTATTTTATGAATGGTTTAAACTTGCTCATACATTACATTAACACTTTGAAATTAAAATTTTGAACTACCCAAATTTTTAGTATTCTATATTAAGTACAATGTTGTCCAACATATTTGAAAATCAAATTTTGTAACTACTTATAGTATATAAAATACTAAAATAATACTGTAAAACTTATAAATGACAATAATGGATTGAAAATATTAATTTTCTTAATTATAATTTTTAAAATAATGAAAAAAGGTTTTTACTTTTGCAATTTATTATTAATAATATATTAAAGTTATGTTATGCAAACTTCAAATTAATTATTTTACCATGTAATATTTTATTTTTAAATTAGTTATCACAATTAGGAATTTAGTATGAGTAATATATTTAAGTCTAATGACAACACCAACACATAATAATTTTTACAAACCAACAGTAAAATTCAATTTGAGTTAAGAATAAAACAGTTTTTGTATGTACGGTATGGTATATAAAATATTTCATATTATCTCAATATTACCTTAGTACTTAGATAGCTACTAAATAATTAAATTTAACATTTACACATGTTTAGCTAGTAGGTTAAATAATAAAAATGGTATGTGATATATAATAGACATATACTACATTACTTTATATTAACAATAGTAAAATTTCATTCTAAAAAAGGTTAAAATATACTGTGTGCAGATGAAGTTGATAATATTTTGTACTTAAATGATGCATTTAAAATAAATATAATTGTGAGTTTATTTGAAAAAATGATAACATTTGACCAGATGGTAAAATTACATTACTGGAACCACTTGATTATTGGATATAATAAATTATGTTGATATAACATATAATAGGAAATTCATTGATTTGATTTGAAAAATTATTATTCAAACTAATTATTGGTGTTTTAAAATGTACATCGTTAATATTTTACTTATTTAACATAAAAAATAATTTTCTTAAACATAGCCAAGAAAAAAATCATTTATAACATATATCTACTATTATATTTAAGAGTATTAATAAAGTTAGTACCTATATAATTTAAATACATATAAAATGTTAAACACTAAATGTTCACTAAGCATAGGTAAGAAAAATATAACTGATTTTAGTAGGAAATTTGATTAAGGTAGTGCAATGGTGATTAGTAGATACAACAAGTGAGTGATTGGGTGATGGGGTCATCAAACATTTTGAATATTGTTGAAATGAGCCTGGTATGTAATATATTTTTTTTTTTTTTTTTTGGGGGGGGGGGGGAGAATAGATTCCCACATCTTTGTAAAACATTTGTGTTGCTCCATAATTTTAAAAATCTCCCTCTTCCCCTTAATCATTTCTGGATCAACTACTGCCTTAGAAATTACTATATTATTGAAGATCACTGTAAAATTGTACAATACACAGCCTACCAATAAATGTCAACATCGAAAAATCAAATTTAAATTACTTATAAAATGCTCTAAATTTGACAAGATTGTACAAGTAAATAATATTTACCCAGATAGTGTATCTCAAAAAGCATGCCACACAAAAAATAATTATTAATTACATTCTAATTTTTGCATAATTTTAATGACATTTTTTTAAATATTTGTAAATCTAAAATATTAATCAGGATATATTACGTTGTGTTTTCGTGCGGAATGTTGTTTTAATTTTGATTTGTTTATATATTTCATTTCACAATAATTACATTGATATTGTAGTGGCATTCCACATTCATGTCTAAAATGATATCCCATGTCTCTTTTGTTTTTATAATGCCGTCCACATTTATTCAAGCAATAATATCGACCATTTATGGATTTAACATGAGCTGTAGAGAAGAATCCTATAAAAATAAATTAACAGTTTTATTAGTAAATTTTATTGTACCATTTGTATCCATTAAATAAAATTAAAATAAATAATAAATACTCATAAAAAAGCAAATTCAAAAATCCATCACCTAAATTTGAATATATAAATTTAAATAAGGGGATTTATTTAATTTTTTCAGTCAAAATATCTATGAATATTCATCAATTTATTTTGTATTAAAACAATTTAACTACATGATAATATACGTGAATAAATAACTATAATTTGTCAAACGCCATCTCTCACATATTAATAGAATAACATTTATAATACTACTCAGTATATGAATAGGTAATAATAATTGCAGTATTCTAAAAAAGTTTAAGAAATGTATCCCTCACCATTTCTCTAGACCAAGTTGATATTATAGTGTTAATTTACATTGACATTTTCAAAAAAAAAAAATAAGTATTAAAAACTAATATAGATCTAACACGGGAACTTAAAAGTTAATACTGTTTTCCAATCGAAGATAGGACGTACCAATTTTAAAAATGTCTACAACATTATGTGGTGTTTTTGAAAAAAAGTTGTCAATGGTCCTGTAAATCAATATTTTTAAATAAACCTATTAATTTAGTTAATCTGATATAGAAAAATATAAATAAATATAAAAACACCATCTGACATTATATGTTTCAAAAAAAAAAAATTTACAGTATATTTAACATACCAACAGTAATAGAACAAATTGTTTGTATCAAACTGATAAGATGATATTACCATCAAATTACCATGAACATATCGGTGCTTTTTTTCCAATCAAACGATAAACATTTAAGGATACAATTGGATTAATATAAAAATATTAAATCACGCATTTTCAATTATTCAAAATTTTGGTATGCATAAGAATTTAAGAACACACATTATTTTTTTGCAAATTTTTATTTTTGTCAACTCTCAAAAAAAAATATAGAAATTTACAGAAAATACAATTACAACCGCTCCTATCTTTCAATAATTTAATCCCTTATCTTTCATATAATCAAATACTAAAATAGTGTTAAATAATAATTAAATTTACAAGCCATTTCATTAAAAATACTTTCTTTGTTTCATGATTGAATTTTTATAACTGTATCATAAATATGTCAGCACGTTTTATGAATCACATAGTACTTGTGGTAGGTAAGTACAAATGTAAATTATTCATTTAAAAAATAAAATATTAATAGGTATCATTTTGATATCACACTCTTGTATTAATCTAAATATAATATTAAAAAATTTTAATAGTCTGCTAAACTTATAATTTAATTCTATAAATATATAAAAAAAAAAACATTATTTTATATAGGTATCTAATAAATGTAATTTTACTTATTAACATAAATTGTGTTAATTTGTAATTAACTACTGAAATGTTTAATACCTTAAATACATAGTTGATTAATCTAAAAAAAAAAAATTCCTCATACAAAAATCACTCTATAATTCGAACCTAAATAGTTCGAAAAACTCCATAAATCGAACTAAACACTGAGTCCCTTGAGAAAATCTCTATAATTAGAAGAAAATACTTGTATTCCGGTCCCCTCGATAATTCAAAATGTCTGTGGGTGGGACACACTATATAATTCAAATTTTTTTCCACAAACCTCTATAATTCAAATTTCCTTAAACGTGATTATATGTAAGTTCATATAAAGATTATGTACAATCTATTTGACATATTCGTAATGAAACTAATAACGACGGTGGTTAAATATTATCGTAGTTTATAAATGTTATACCTTATCTACCTAATCTTAACTTTAATATGTGTGCATAATAAATAAATGTAATATACACATACAATTTTTCACCTCTCTTTAATTCAAATTAATTTGTTTTTCCTTGATTATTCAAACACTCGGTAAATCGAAAACCTCTATAAATAACATACATAAGTAATAAATACATTGTTTAAATAAAATGAGCTTATCTGTTTTGAATTGTAAAAATTAGTTTTAATTACCAAACCAGTAGCGCACTTAGGAATTGTTTTAGAGTGGGTTGTGCAAATAATAATTTTCCTGAAATTACAGATTACTGATACTAGAGTAAAGACATTTTGTAGAAATACTTTCTTTTTTTTTTATGAAGGATGACATTTGGGAGGTGGGGTTGACTACATCCTCTCTCCACTGTTTTGATTACTCCTCAAAACATCCAATAACAAACATTGAATATTAACCTTAACTGAGTTTATATAACTTGATATTATTAGTTATTATTTATTAGAGATATCTCAACTAAATATGCTAAACGTGTGCAGCCAGATTCATGAATATCTTTTAAGATATTATTTAAGACATTTTACTAGACATGTTTATAAAATGTAGCTTTCCTATTTTTTGCCTATTATAATTAAATGTCCTGCACAAATAAGTTGCCACTCAATAACGTACATTATAATTGGCTAACTGCAATAAGCAAGAATTAACATTCTTGGAACATTGACTTTTAAATTTCACTGTTGAGTAGGAACAAATTATTAATATGAATGTCATAAAAATAGGTTGTATTAGGTAAACAAGTTAAACATTATACAAACTAAAAACCAAATTATATTGAACTTTTTTTCTCAAATTTCACAAAATATTGTTTTTACTTATTTAAACTTGTTTATGTATCAACACCATGTGTTTTTTATATGTATAATAACGGGGAAATGATTTAAAACATAAAGAACAATGATATTTTGGTGGCACTCCACATTCATGAGTGATATGATAAGTTAATGTAGGCTTGTATTTGTAATTTTTTCCACAATCAGCATTTGGACAAAAATATCTTGGTTGCCCTAAAAATAATATTTAAACCACTTATTAAACATTTATTTTTTTTTTTGATTTCTATGTAATATATAATATAGCAAGGTTAAAAAATATGCATAATATAATTTAATATAAACTATTAGTATACAATTTTAAATTAAAAGAAGTACATAATACTACACCTATATGTATATATTTATTAAGTAATAAAGATAAAACACTTCATGTAAATAACATTGTTTAAAATGTAAGTTCTAAAAAATAAATTTATATAGTGTCAATGAAACTATATTAAATCAAAAATGTATAATCTTCATTTTTTTTAAAAATTATAGTTAATAGTGACATCAGATATTATTTTATGCAAATGTTGTACAATTTTTCATCTAAAAATAACAAGTATAATGTATTCTATAATACACTGATTATACTAAATTATCAATTATGAAGTACCTTTTAAAATATCTAACTAACTCTTATTCATATTACTATAGAGTATCATAGTGTCACTCTCAATTAGGTACCGAGATGTATTCCCACAAAACTGAGGCACACCAGTAGCCAATTCATAGGTTAGATTAACTTTAAATAATTCAGTGCCGACCTCAGTTTTTAACACAAACAATTTCTGTTTCACTCTGTCATCTCATTTGACTTTGGCCTTTAGATCATAATAATACACAAAAACATAAATGTCTGAGTTACAAAATAATGAGATCACCAGAAAAAATATAGGTACAAATCCATTGAACCAACTAAAATAATAAGTTAATCAATCATCAAACTATTCAATGACCCAATGTTGCTAATCATCCAGTATTTTTGTTTTATTCTACTTTAACGTTATATTTTACACCTTCACCAGATTAGTAAAAATAAAAATTGTATGCATCTAGAAAACACTTTTCAAACGTAGTAAACTAGTTTTATTTTACATGGTGCATATATATTTTAATTATTTGAAAGTGGTTAAATAATACAAACATTAACAACATATATCAGTTCTTAATTAAAATTATTAATATTTTATCACCATCTTAAAAATGTATAATTCTTTATAACAATGCAAATTTAATTATTTATATGCAATAAATGTTTTAAGAACGCAATATTTAGCAGAACAGTTAACTTGATGCTTTTGTAAAGTAGTCTTCCTGAACATAAATTTATTACAATATTTACATTTAAACTTTGGATCAACGCCACATTCATCTTTGATATGTCTGCGTAAGCTTCTTTGATTTTTGTAACTACGATTACAAAAACCATTTGGACAATAAAATCTATCTGTAACACAATAATACAGTGTTAAAATAAAGTAATTTGTATCTATTTTTAATATATTGAATTGTCTTTACATAGTAAATGACAATATTTTATTTATGCTCTAAAGCCCAAGCGAGAAAGTAAATGAGTGTTATTTTCAATATTATAGAATTAAATTAAAAACCGTTGAAATATTATATTATTTTAAGTTAGCTTAAGGTGTGTGATGTATCACACAATAAATATATTAACACAATAAGTTTCATGAAATAAATTTTAGTCATCTAGCCATTATTTTAAACGTTCTGTAATCTGGCTTTTTATTTTAATTAGCAATAAAAAAATTAGGCTGAAAATAATCATCTTGTCACTTGGTAATAAGAACACAATAAACATTACTACACTTATATTTCCATATATTAATAAAGCTTTTGATACTGTCAACTATAATGTTTTACATAAAAAATTAATTTACTATCATGGCAATGTTACCCTCTTTTATCATATCATGTTTTTGTTCCTATTGCACTGGAAATTTATCAAACATAAAAACTATTATTTTAGTTTTTTTTTAAACTATTACTCATAACTGTGTAGATTTTAATCTATTGTAAACTTCATTATTGGATACTTACACGATAACATAATAATAAAAAAGTATTTGCCCGTTTGGAACGTAATTTTTTTTATCAATTAAGAGGACGCTATACTCACATGTGTTGTCTCAGTATTACAAATGTACAACATAGCAAAAAACTATTTTGCGCAGTAAAGAACCGAAAAGGCTATAGTCATAACTAAGAAACGAGATTTTCACCACATATTAGGAGAACTTTGGCTATGCAACATTGTTTTTATTTTTTTGATATCACTTATAAGAAAAAAGTTCTTACTGTTTCAAAAACCATTATTGTTTGTGTTTTTTAAACTTGAAAAACTTTTTTCATACAAATGATATCAAAAAAATAAAAACAATGTTGCACAGCCAAAGTTCTCCTTTTTATATGGTGAAAATCTCGTTTCTTAGTTCTGACTGTAGCCTTCTCGATTCTTTCCCACGCAGAACTGTTTTCGCTATGTTGTACATTTGTAAGACGGAGACAACACATGCGGGTGTAGCGTCCTCTTAAGTAAGTATGGTATTTTATCGTAAAATAACTCAATTTTTACGTTGTTCAATAATCCACATCAAAGCTAATCCGTCAGTAGTTAAATCCGAAAATAACTGGATTATCGAGGTTGTACAGTAATACAATTTTATTACACAAGATAATACACATTTTTATATTTAATTAATACAATTTAAAAATGGGGAACATGCTTTTGTTGAATACAGGGTACCTTAACAGGAAGACAAAGAACACGACATATAACTTAGTCATTACTGAGTGCCCACATACCATAGAGTGGTGTGAACAGATTTGTTATAAATAGTTTAAAATGTGTATAAATAATTTTTAAATTTCACTCTGTATACACAATAAAAATATGAAGTATCTGAAAGTTTGAAGTTTCAATGATTAATATTTTTTGAATTACAAATGTAATAAAAATTATTTTAGAAAAAAACTGTTATTTTTCGTAAAAATCCATAATTGTCAAAATTTGAACAGTTCGAAAGCTTATATAAAAACAAATTGTGACTGTATTTTTGATTTTATTTTTAATTCAAGAACAAATTATGGGAACTTTGTATTATATTTTCAACTTTTTATACGAAAAAACAAAAAACAAAAATTTCAAATGTTAATAGATTGCTCAGAAACTACTAAGAGGCAAGATAAAAATATTTTTAACACTTAAAAATTTCAATTCTTGGTTTCTAATTTACAATAAAAACTAATTCATTTATTTTTCAAAATATGGTGATTAGTATATAAGTATAGTTTTTCTCTTTTTCTAAAAAAAAAAAAAATATTTTTCCTAATAATTAGAAAGTATTTAGATTTTCATTTTTTTGCAAGTAAGGAACTTCTGCAAGTCGAAGATTACAGTACATTTTCTGCTCTTTAACGTAATGACAAATAGTGGCGTGGCGAACTTCATTAACTTATGAGGCACAATAATTTATATTAGAGATTTTAAATACTTATATAAGTAATTACGTATTTACATAAATGGTAACAGAGAAAGATAAGCTTATTCTTGGTGTGTACTTAATAAAATATTTATTATATATGAAATGCACCTAATCTCCAGGACACCTTCCACCCTTTAAACTGAGGCACGTGTCTTAAATTAAGTCCTTGGTCACGCCATTGATGACAAACATAAAAAAAAAACACATTTTAAAACCAATACAACTGCTTAGAATCTATTAAGTATGCTAAAAATCAAATGATTAAAAAACTATCTTCTAGTTAAACAAGGTGGTGAAAAAACCTCTTAAATAATATTTTAGGAATTCTTAAAAATTGTCATGTAAATAAAACATTGATACATTATCTATTTATCTAAATTATTATAATAATTATATAGGTACTATAGATAAAAGTACTACAATATTTAAACTTACAATATCAATGTCTTAAATATATTCTTATTTTTGAAATCTTATTTCAAACTAGTATATTAATTATTAAATTAGACAAAAATAACAATATTGTATAAGCTTGTTGTGGATGTGGACGTGTAAATAAAAATTAAACTAATTAAATTACCTAGATAATAATTTATTTTTATTTAATTAGACATTAGGGATTTTAAAATATAAAAAAAAACATCAAACTTAAATACAATCAATTATGTTTATATTATATATGTATTATATTAATATTTAATTTTGTACAATTCACATCTTATCTTCTACTTTTTTATTGTAGATAGATTACCATATAACCCATCAAGTCCATCATGGCAGTTGAAGACCATTATAATTTATAAAAATAAAGAACTGAAAACTATTCTATATTGAAAATAATAATCTGCATTGTAATACAAACTTAAATTGATTATATTTAAGTAGGTATTAAATTAGACAAAATAAAGAAAAATATAAAAAAACATATTAATTATTACTAAAGTCACTATTATATGAATTAGTATGATCAAAATGGATACAATGATTTTCAAATGGATTGTAGAAACCTGTGTACAATATAAGTGCTAAGGTGAACTGGAAAACCTGTCAATATAAGGATACCTTTTTAGATGGTACAACTTTTAAACTATAGCTGAGGTATTAATATTAACAACAATTCATCGTAAATGTTAAAATAAATATCACCAGGACAACTATTAAGAAACCTGTCATTGTTTTTTAAATAAAAATGATTCTTTCATTTTAATAACTTAATTAACAAAATACAAATTTAATGTTATTACAAAGGGTCAATGGAAAATAATTAATATTTAGGTTTAATATTACATTAAATTGTGAGAAATCGGATGATGAATAATAGAATGATTTATCAGCAAGAAAACAAAATTATGCAAGAAATTCACTAAACATCCGATACATTTATTGCATGTATTAACAAAAATCATCAACTTTATGACTATATAAATTTAAAAACTATTGTTTTTTACATTTTAATAAAATAAAATTAGTAAAATTTTAAATTTAGTAAAAAAATATGAATAAATAACAATATTATACATTTGGTAACATTTTATGTATTGTTATAATATGTCTATTTTTATGTTGTTTATGGACAAATTTTTTGTTACAAATATCGCAGGAAAATTTAGGATCAACCCCGCATTCGTAATTAAGATGTTGGCGTAGATTTCTTTTATGCTTATAAGTTCTAAAGCATCTGGGGCACTCGTTGGCAAATACAAAAACTAAAAAACAAAATATTTATTGAAAATAAATCTTTAAAGTGTATGATTTAATGTAGGTGCATATAAATAAAATAAAAATAAATATGTTAAGATACGTTTGCAAATTGCAAATCATATTAAGCAAAAATAGAGTAAAGTAATTGTTTAAATATTCTTAGAACAGAAAATAGAAAAATGCATCAATCTACTTAAATTATTTATAACAGTTATATTCACTCCATCATAAAAAAACAAATGTCATGCAATACCCCTGCAGCAACCAATATAATTGTATTAAGTCTAATGAATGTTTTTGTATTTAAAATATTGAATAGGTAATTTATTTTTATTAAATACATATAGGTAATATGTTATGTATGAGGACAAGCACTGTATAACTAATACAAAGTACTGTTGTAATAGGTATATTATAGCACAACTTCTTTCCAATGTACAGTAAAATAATAACAAGATAACTTTTATTTGCTTAAGTTTAATTCAAGAACAATTGTTAATCATGGATACTTATTTATTCACTTGGCTTTCTATTTTAGAAAGGTTATTCTATACTTATAAATTATTGTTTATATTTAAATTTGCTTCCAGATATTTTTAAATTGTAATACTCATATCTCATTTTATAAAATACCAACACACTTTGATATTTTATTTCTGAATATTTATATTGTGTGTTTCAGTTTATTATAAACATACATGAAATAATTTTAAACTTGAATATGATGAATATGTGATTATTTGTTTGAAATATTTTTGAAAAAAATTGACATTATTTTTATTGAAACTAGGAAGTATTTGGAACCATTAATTAATCTCATGCATTGTGAATGTTACATTTGATAACGGTTAATATTATTGAACCTTTAATTGTTTCAACTTTCGTCATTTCAATTTTTTTTTAATTTATCTTAAATCAGAATAAATGTGTAATCTATAATATATAATGAATATTTTATTCGGTGTTCTAACATTATATTATGTAACAAAAATAATAGGTAAATATATATCCAAAACAATAAGTTATTTAACAACATTTATATTTTTAACAATAAATTCAAAATAACCTATTAACAAAATTATTAGTCTTAAGTTTATTAATTTCTAATTTAATGTAAAAATAATATTTGGCAAATAATAAGATGGTAAATAAAATAAAATAATAAAAACTAAGTTAAGTTTAACAACCGAGGTTTATGTATTTTACATGGTGTTTTGGTTACTGACTTGCAATATTAAATCATTTTCATCTCTGGATTCCTGTAGATACAATATAACAAATACTAACATTCATATAATGCAATATTATGGGATCATTTTTATAGAAAATAATGCAAAATACCAAATGCTTATTGTTAAATTATTCGAAAGAATTCCTATGTATATCAGCCATGTGCCTGCTTAAGTTAGATCTTTGAGAGAATTTCCTTCCACAAAAGCCACAGCCAAATTTTGGAGTTATTCCACATTCAAATTTTGAATGTCTTTGAAGACTCCCTCTATGCATATACATCTTGCCACACTTTTTACATATATAGTCAAGCCCGTTAAACATATAATCTGAAATGTATATTATTTTATGTTATATTAAAAAATTGTAATGTACTTTATGATTATTATACGATATAAAATATAAAATAATTTAAGCCAATATATATATTAAATGTTGATATATACTTAAAAGTAGAGATATTTTGGAACAACAAAAATTAAAATATTACAAATTAAAGTTTAATACTAATATAGATAGAAAAAAAATATATTGAAATAAAAATAATATCATGTATTACGTAGTAATACAACATAAATTTTGGGTAGGTAGGTAAATGAAAATAATATATTGGTTTATGTTAACAACATAATTTATAATATGTTTATTCAATTCAATGAATCATTTATTTAACACCTATTAAATAAAATAGGATAAACCGTTAAAATATTAATTGTTTTAAACAAATGTTGAAAGCTTTAACATTGTTATTTCGCATAATATAAATTTCTAGACCAAAAAATGAGGAATTATATAACACAAACACATACTATAATAATTTAGCAACAAAAACTCAATATGCAAAAAAAAAATGTAGTATAAGGTTTTTTGATTTTTAACTATATCTAGTAGTACACGCTTGCATTTTTACCATTTTATTCAAATATTTCTACAAACCATAAGCCCAAATTGATATAGCTCTCTCATTTAATCAATTTTGAATACCAGTTAAAAAATCAAAATTAATTGAAAAAAGTTTACCCATATATGATACAAAAATAGTGGTTATCATAAAAAATTTTTAATTAAGTTGTATTGTGCATGCACATATAATCATGAGTTAAAAATTGCAAGTTAAAGACATTTATAGTCTAGTAGTTTCATGTTATACATACTGAATTAAAAAATATACATAAGGTTAGTAATCCTACTGAGTATAGTGTTCACTTATTTGAACTAAAAAGAAGCAATAAAAACTGAAAAACCTTAACCTATAAAATATCAGTTTGTATTTTGGTTTTGGTATTAAAATGTCTATTAAGGGTTCCAATGAAGTTTGGAGTCCCTGATTTTAAAATGATTACTGATTTGATAACAGTTGTTTATGATTCAATTTCACTCCTTACTTTTGAAAATACTTCTTTCAATAAAATAAAATAAAATATTACATACAACAATTGATGAAAAATAAACTACGATGTTCAGTCAGGTGTGTAAAATATTTAGCTAATATAATAACTTAGGTCTCGTTATAAAAAAACAAACTTGAAATTTTTATGACAAAATATTATGTACAGAAATCATATGTCTTCTCCAATGATGTTTTAAAGCAAATCTTTTCATACAATCTTGACATTTAAATTTTGGTTCAACGCCACACCTAAATTTCAAGTGCAAGCTCAGACTACTTTGATATTTGTAAACTTTACCACATTGAGGGCAAGTATAGCAATCACAAATAGTACCTATAAACACAAAAATATGTAGTTATTTATTTATTTGTATAACTTGTTCTATACGCTAACCACTAATAACTAAGGTATGTAATGAATCAGAAAAAAATTGTTTTACAAAGACAAGCGTATGTATGTAACGATAAAAAACTCTAATAATTAACATTTGAAAAGTAAAAGCCAAATAAATTATAAGTAATTCAAACTAAAATAAAGCTTTTAACAGTCTTTTAAAATACAAAATAAACTTTATCTTAAATTATGTTTAAGTGTTCATAATTTATAATTCAAATACAAAAAATATTTATTCTACCTTTATGTCAAGAAAGGCATTTCAATAATGAGTATTTATGGTATCAGAAAGGGCGAAATATCAGGTCTAAAAGAAATATAGAAACATAAAAAGTAAAAATATTAACTAAAACCAAACTCTGTTAACATGCGTAGACATATATAAAATATAGTGTACTGCATTTACATTTTTACTATATCAAAATCTGTCATAAAAGTGACACAATAATGTTCCACAAAAAGCATACATTGTTACTTCACCTAATTATTGCCTTATCTACCATGTTTTGTTCATAAATAGGGCTCGGATGTTTATGAAATCGCATATTTTTTTCTATTTATCCAATTTAATGCTGACTTGGACACAAATTTGATTAATGTTCTTCTGAATCAAATAATATTATTATTGTTTTACATATTTTATGGTTTTGTATGTTAAATAAACTACAAAAATGAAGCATTGATTTAACTAAAACAGAGGCATATTTGTTCTTTATTATATTTGGGTCGGTGATGATGTAAGATTTGATGAGTATTATTATTTTTATTTTATTACCAAGTGAAAAAAAAAATCATATTCGTTTAATAATTTATTAACTTAGTCATTTTTAATTTTTCATCCTTAATTATTAATAGTACAAATATAACCTGAAATATAGTATTATAATAATCAAAACTAAAAACATATAAATACAGAGAAATAATATGACCTTCAGTTTAATATTGTTTTTTACTTATAAAAATCAATACAACACATATTAATTAAACTTTAAAAATCATTATGTTTTCTTTTTATCAACATGACTTACACATTTGTATAAATCAATGTTGAAATTAATACTTATAAACTATGTTTAAAACATCTCCTATAAATAATACACAATATGCAGACTAAACTTTAGTTAAAGTTATTAAAAAAAAATACAACACATACTGATTTATATTCCAGATGGTTAAATTTAATTTGAAGTATGATAGTAGGCTTTATTATGTGATATCATAATATGTGTACGGAGTCTGTGACTTCTGCTGAACAAGCGGTTGCACATTCTACACCTGAACTGTGGTAAGACACCACATTCGTACCTTCTATGATTGCACAGACTAGGTTGATGTTTATACTTCTTGCCACATTTAGGGCATATATATGATTTAGACATTTTACCTTCGTTGTTTAATAAGAAAGAAGCTAAAATCAACAACAAAAAAAATATGAAAGAATTGAATTAATCAAATAAATCTGTTACAATTAAAAATTAAATATATTTTAACAATAAGCATAACTCATAAAAGTAAAAACTAAATACATAATATAATCCTTAAAAGTATCTACACATGCAAGCTTGCAAGTTGGATAACAATTTTAATTTGCTCATTAAATTAAAAATAATAGATTCAAATAAAAATGTGTAGACAAATAATTAGTTACAAAATATAATATTCAATTTGAATATCTGTTCTCTTCAACAAAATCTAAATAATAATTTTGTGAATATTAGCTGTATGTAATTTTAGTACATCTCTACGTCGACATTGTTTTGAACAAATTGAACAAGTGAATCGAGATATTGTACCACACTCATATTTAATATGTCTTGATAATGTGCTTTGATGTTTATATTTTCGATTACATAGATTACATGAAAATTTCTTGCCGTGTTCTACAGAAAAGAAAATATATTACAGTATATAAAACATTTTATATTGTGTAAAATTAAAAATATAATACTAAGAAATTAGAAGCAAATCAATAATTAAATATTTTATGATATTATATTTATAGTTATTAAAAAACTAATATAAAATAAATGTTATCTTCTAATTGTGGAAGGTATATGTATTCTTCCAATTTTTATGTAACCATATTGCAGTGTTATTAAAGCATGATTCCTGGAATTGATTCCTTTATTTTTTAAAGGAATAGGAACGTGAATTAATTCCTTACTTATAGGAATAGAAATGTAAATATTATAATTCTTTTGTTCTTCTCAGAAATGTTTTAAAAAACATTTGGAGAGAAAAATGTTGTTTACTATTATGTTTTTAATCTAACAAAAAAAATAGACGAAACTACCAATTTTTATCCACATATGATTTGGTGTTTTGATTAGTGATTATGATGATAATAATAACACATGAACTATGAGGAACGAGGAAAAGAAGAGTTCCTTTTAATAATAAATGAACGAGGAACTGAACGAATTCCCATTAATACTAAAGGAACGAGGAATTGAATGGATTCCTATACAAAAAGAACGTTAACAACACTAGCATGTTAATCATGTAAGGTTTGAAACCTATATATAGGTGATCGTTAAAGTACTGCTGGAGTACTAAACAGACAGTCGGATAAAAAAAAATGATATTATCGTTAGAGCTAAAAATGAAATAGGTTCACTGAATAAAATGTGGAGTCATTTATTACAGACTTATCGCAGACAATATTAAATACATAAAATAAATTAAGAATAAACAAGAATACATTTATTTTCTAAATAGTATTTTTGTAACATGTAAAAAATAAACATTTTACATAGGAAATATATAAATTTTTCTTATTGATTAAATAAAAAAAAATTATAGAATATGCAAAAATAATTTTTGTAAATCTTTACGATATGCGTGCAGAGAAAAAATACCTAAAATATGCAAAAAAAATTTTAAATCCTTACTTCAAAAAACAAATATGTTTATATTTCTCACTGACTCCACAGGCATACATATACAAACAATTATTGATACGAAAATATCAAGCTGTTTCTGGCAAACTAAATGATATATTCTATTACAATTATAAATGTATGATAGAGTAAATTTGCCGATAACTTTATATTCCTATATCAGTTTATACCTCTATAAGCCTATCTTTCTCTCACTAGTCAAATCATAACTTTTAGTTATTGCCTTATATCTAGCAGTAGTAGTGATGAACACTTACTCCCTACTTCATTTTTTGTTAATGTTAATTAAACTGTTGTGTTTGTTACCATTAGGTATCAGTTTGTTAAAAAAAATTTATTTTTTATAAACATTTTTCTGTATACTAGATTTATAGTTCTAATAAGTTTGAATATTCTAAAAATATTACCTACAAAACATAAGTTTAATGATATGTGTGTATTAAAAAGTTTATAATCTTAAGTTCAGATTCTTAACTGTTTAACTTATAGCGGTATGATGAATAGGAACTAAAATTAAAAATATATAAATAAGAGAATTTTTGTTTTGTGCACTTCATTACTTTAAGTTTTAATGCAATTTCATTTTAACGATACTTATTTTATTTTATTATTACCTATATAATATGAAAAATTAAATCATAAAATATTATTATTTAAATAATTAAATCTGAAGTAAGATAATTAATATTTGAACATTATAATTTATAACAATTAAAAAAAATTAAAATTCTAATAATAAAACATGTTTAGTCAAAATACAAATCTCAAATGGCTTTGTTTACCTTAGATTTTTACAAGATAGTGGTATGTTTTAAATGTTTTTAATAATCATTTGAATGCATGTTATATTATAAAAAAAATTTCAATGTAAATCTCCATTTGAACAACAAATTTTCTCACATAACAACGTTTCTCTGTAGTTTTTTCTCACACTTTAAAAAATTCTCTGAGTCATCAATGAATAAACTCATCGAAAAACCAACCGCGTATTACATTTATAAACAATAGGTAACACTACTTTTAACTTAAGAAGTATTATTTGTGCTAAGTAAAGCATTTACAAACATGTATACAAAATAATTGTAGTAGGCAAATAATTATAATTTTTGTTTCATGTCTATAGCTATATAAGTCATAAGTGCATTTTATCAAAAACTTTTTGAGGGGGTTACAAATTTATGTACACATATTAAATGAGTTTTAACTTCGTTTTTATATTTAAATTGTTTATTGCACAATTGACATTGGAACTGTGGACTTACGCCACACTCATATTTAACATGACTTGATAGGGAGGTTTGATATTTATATTTTCGATTACAGCAATCACATATAAATCTCTTGAAGTTTCCTAAAAAAAAAAAAAAAATGTGAATACATTATATTTAATAAAACTAAAAATTAAAAATATATAGCATAATATTAATAATTCCAAACCCCAAACCAATAGTTAAATATTAATTAGTATTTACATAAAAATGTTATACAAAATAATTCATGTTTAATAAAGTAAATTATTATAATTTTTTCATAAAGTTTATTGTCATTGAGTTGGACAGTCATTTCCAGATGGATTGGCAATGTGACACGCGATAAAGAAAAGCCAAGAGTTCTTCGTTGAAGAATTTTGATGTTATTATCAAATATATCAACAAATCAACAATTGTTATAAAACATTTTAAAACTTATATTACATCATTAATTCAAAAGTAAGTATACTTTTTTATTACAAAAACAAGAGATTTTATACATTTATGATAAACAATCTGATATGGCATGACCGAAACACGCCGTGACTAGTTTGAGCTATACTTACTGAAAAGTGCTGCTGCCGCCATGCCAATCTATCTGACAACAAATGTAATAGTTGTTTATATTTCTCCTTTTTTTGTGTAACCAACCATATACTATATAAATATACATATATACAAATTTAAAATATTCAACTCTACGCACAAGACTTTAGAAAAGATTTTTGTTATTTTGATATAAATAGGGTCACTTTCAATGGACTGGAATTATATAACCTGTTAATTTACATCCATTCGAGCTGTTACTTAAGTTAAAATGCAAATTACCTACCACTAATGAAATAATAAAGAATACGAAACATAAAAATATCAAAGGCTGTTCCTAACAAAGTTCAGTAGAAACATTTGATATCTTAACCATTTAACCTGTAACCGTAGAATTAATACGACAATATTGTCATTCTGCATTACTTTCACTCAATTTTATATATGTATAACAATACGTACATTATTTATTACATTTTACTAACTTTAAGAAACACACATTACTCCTATACTTTTTTGATGATATAAGTAATAAAAATAATAAAAAAAAAATTAACAAATTCAAATTTAAAACAATATTATTCAATATTTAGATAAAATATTAACAGGCTATTAAAAGATTACATTTAAAATTAATAACAAATTAAAAGAAACAAACTTTTTTTAAATACAAATTGATACAAAGTAAAATAAATTATATGATATATAATATATAAATATGCATATACATTGTTAATGTATCATAGAAATTGAAGAAAAAATAGTGAATATTTGCATGAAAACATTAAAAATTAAAGTACTAATATTAATAAAAAAAATAAAATATGGCAGAATCAAGTGTTATAATATAAAATTTGAAAACAATATTGAATCATATAAATATATAATTCAAACATAATTTCAGAGAATTGATTACATTTTCTTAAAATCTTATAAACTTCACTGAACTTTTCATGAAACTTATAGAAAATACTGAGATCATTGACAAATTTTAACTACCTTGAATTTAGGAATGAGTCAAACTACAGTTTTTACAAACTCAAATTTAATATTTAACATAATGATATTTTCCTCAAACTATTCAAACTTTAAACTCAAAACATTGTGTTCAAACTTCCAAACTTTTAACATTAATTTAAAATAAAATAAATTTTTGTTTGTAACTAAAATACTATGAATTAGTTTAAATGGCCAACCAAAGAGGCGGGGAGGGGAGTTCAAATCCTAATGCCAAAAAAATTATTCATAGAAATAAATAAAAATAAACCTTCATTATAAAATAATACAATTCTTTCTTAATTCAGCTAAAATATTATAAATACTTGAAATATAATATGACATAAACGTCAAACAAATTATTTTGATGATAATATAAATTTGATTAAGGTCCCATTTCAGTTACAAATTTATGTACAAATCCCATATGAGCTTTAAGCTCGTTTTTATATTTGAATTGCTTGTAGCATACTTCACATTGGAACTGTGGGCTTACACCACATTCATATTTCTTATGCCGGGTCAAATTTCTGCGATACTTGTATATGCGACCACAACCGCAAATGAATTCACATCGATTGTTTGGTTTACAACCCCGTCTTATTCTACCTAGAACTGTATATTAAATATCACAATAAGTTTTGAAAAACATATCTTTCACATTATAATAAAATAAAATAAACTAAAATTTCAATAAAGTTAAAGCTCATTTGATTACTAAAAAAATAATAAGCACTTATGCGATAACCAAAATTTAGGTTAGGTTATATTATAATAGTATATTATATTATTATAAAATATTCAACAATAAATTATAAATTACTATTAAAACTTTACAAAACACATTAAGATATAAATATATTACATATAATTTAAAATTCTAGTGTTAGAATACGATTCATTTTCAACAAATATACATAATAGTTTCATTAAAAAAAAATTCCATACTATAATATTGGATTCACTGTTTTTATACTTGACATTAAT
The DNA here is from genome assembly GCF_019925205.1 of Metopolophium dirhodum. Taxonomy (NCBI): domain Eukaryota; kingdom Metazoa; phylum Arthropoda; class Insecta; order Hemiptera; family Aphididae; genus Metopolophium; species Metopolophium dirhodum. The sequence continues at coordinate 14,280,019 of NC_083568.1, forward strand.
ATTACAAACATAGCCTTCCCTCAAAAATTAATAAAATAGCCAAATATTAAATCATACAAATTACTTATGAATAACACATAATATAATAGAATTAAATAAGCTAAAATATGATAATTAGACAATATTAAAATTAAAAAATGTATGCAAGGTTATAAAATCACAATATTTTCATGTAAGTAATAATATTTATCTAGATTTTGAATAAAAATACCTATTTTATAGGAATAAGATAGAAAATAAGATATCAGCCAGGAAATATTGAAGACATTTTACAAATATAATTCCTCTCAAAATTGTATAAGTATACACTAATAATATCCATTGATCCCTTGATATCTAAAAAACTTTACAAATAGAATTTTATTTTTAAACTTGAGTTGAGTATTATAGTGGTATACTATATCTATAAAGTATTAAGATTTTTTATTTAAGAATTTTACTTTTATAAATTTTAACACATGTTTTGAACATATTAGACTTTTTCACTTAACAGTGTTCTTTAGACACTGTTGGCACAACATAAATTATAAAACTGTAGATAAATCAATAATATTTATTATATAATGTAGATACATAACATACAACAAATATGTTTATTGCTTTTTAGACCAGCGATTTCCAAACTTTTTCTGGAAATTGTCTTTTGTAATACTAACTAAATTTAGGTATGGTCCCTGCAGTGAAAACCACAAGAAACATAAATAAAATAGGTGGCTAGTGGGTACCACTCTACTGTACAATAGTTGTTGAGCATGTATTTGTAATTATGCCCATTTTCAGGGTTTTGATGAATTTTGACAAAATTTTAACTTTATATGCATATAAAAAATAATAGTGCCTATGTATTTTCAGTATTTTTGAACTGCTATTAAATAACTTATGAAGATCATTTTATTACATTTTCAAACTTTTTTACTAAGTGAAAAAGTTTTTATCGACAATAATTTTAAAAAAAAAACATTTGAAAAATTCTCAGGGCTATAAATTGCTCAAAAAAAGTCAAAATATTTCAAAATGTTACATTTATGGAAAATGCTATTATACATTTTTGGTAAAAATTTCAGGAGTCTATGGTTATTACTTATTAGTTTTTGCATAGAAATGCATCCCCTCCCTAAAGTTTTCAAAAACTACTGGGATTTTTTATTTTTGATACTGAGGTCATGTTTTTTGTTGAGGTGGGTGACATATTAAGTTTGAATTGCAGCTTAAGCCAAAAATCCTGACTCTCATCACCCATAAGATTTAATTTAAAACGTTGAAAACTAATTTCTTATGAGCTTTGGTGTCCCTGGAAAGAGCTTGCAGTGCCTTTGTGTACACAGCTTGGGAACCGCTAGATTAGACAAACATTTTTCAAATATCTTAAATAATGACAGAAATAACTAATACATATAAAAATAAAGGAACTAACAAATCGATAATCAACATCAACACAAAATACGATGTACAGTTCGCATATGACCCCTTAAACTTGACTTTTGTGTGAAAAAGTTGCTACAAATTTTACACTGGAACTGTGGTGGTACACCACACTGGTATCTTTGATGCTTTTTTAAATTCCTGACATATTTGTACTTTCTGTAGCATCGTACACAAACGAAACAAAAAGGACCGAGTTGTAAATGTTTAGGAGTTGGTTGTTGTTCATCGCAATTATACCATTGAGCTAAAAAAATTAATAAATATTAACATTATGTTTATATAAAATATACTATAACAAAAAAAGATAAATTTAAATTTAAAAAATAATTATCGAAAATTTGAAAATAATTTCAAGCATAAAATATTTAGTACGGTTTTACCCATAAACAGGATTTTTAGACCTTAACATTACAAAATGTAATAAAAAAACTCAAGAACTGATTTCAGACTATATTGTATGATAATACCTTATCATTATTTTAGATGTGCAGTTATGTTATAATTTTCATTATTGATATTCAAATTAACTATATACATTTTATATCGAAAAAAATGGAATATTATTAATAATATTTATCTATATTTTGTTTCAATGCATTAGCTTATTATTGGATCAACATGCGTGTATTAGGAAAGCACTTTAATATACACAAAATAAATAACTAATTACAACCAAAAATAAAACGTTTTAATTTTTTTAATTTATAAAACATCAGATTACAAAAAATTATATTATTATAATTTACAATATTATTTATCATAGAAGATTTTAATATAGGTAGATATTTAAAATTTAAAATTATGTTCATTTTATAAATTAGAATCATGTAATGTATGTATGTGTGTAAATGTATACTTATATAACAGACACTTCTAAATATGCTTAATTTAAAATATCCATTGTAATTATTATTAATAGTTAAAAAAATAAAACTTACTAATACTAAAAATAATGACATAATACTATCTAACACAAAATAATAGTTATACTGTAATTAAAGTAGTAGAAATTAAAACAATTTTTGGAGTGTTTATATATAAGTATTGAATGTTAAGAATAACCGTGTTTATATTGTTGTAAGCCCAGTTGAATCCGTGCTTACAGAGTTCGCGGTTTGCCGTTTGTCTGGGTTTAGCCAACTAGTACTTTCGAACTGAGACGTTTATTACAACGTTGGTTAGGTTTCCCTCAAATAAATTTACACTCGACTGTTGGTTCTAACTACTGGTTTTTATTGTACACGTTATAATAATCAAAATAAAGACAATCTCGTAGCTCTACGTAATACAGACTGACGATCGTGTGAACCCACACGGCTGCTCATACCCGATATGCTGAGTGTGCATAACCGTTTGGCGCGTGCAGGGGTTCACAACAATATTAACTAAAAATTGTTCAGCATTTTATTAAAAGTTATGTAATGCATAGATGTGTATTATAAATTATATACACTATATAATATATATACATTAATTTGTAATAAAAATAAACTTACAGTATTTATTCAAAACGTTTTTTTCATGATTGCATTCATAAAATGTTAATGTAAAAACAATGAAAAGCTTTCTTTTTTTTAGATTCTGAGCGAAGCGATGAATGTATTGATTTTACAATATGTTTTTTTTTTATTTTTTTGTCTGTCATCACCTTTTAGAACAGTAGCTTGGATTTCAATAGTAACTTTTCTGATAGGAAAGTGAATCTAGTTGGTACTTAGGGGGGTCAAAAGTAAAAAAATCGCAGTAAATTTCAAGTGACATGAAAAACAAAAAGAAAATTAAGGAAACCCGGGAATTTTTACGCAAAATCTGTTTTTGAGAAAATAGATTTTGGTTTTTGGTGCAACCCTAAAACAAATGACCGGAGGTATATGAAATTTTGACTGAATGTTTATATTAGCATTTTCCATACACCATAGCATTTTCCAAATATTTTGACTTATTTTGAGTTGTTTACGTACATTTTCAGTATCCACTTTTTTAATTTTTTTTTTTCTATTAATATCAATAAAATTTTATTTGTTGGTTAAAAAAGCTTGAAAATTTAATAGAATGCTCCTAGGTTATTGTTTCAAAGGCAAATAAAAAAAATTAAAAATCCATTGTCACAATTTTTTTTTATAAGCATCTAAAATTCAAATATTGACAAAATACGTAAAAATAACAAAAATTTGCAAATTATTTTGAGTTAGAAATTCTTGAAAATTTTCTTTTAAAATCTAAAATTTAATAATTATTTTTTTAGTTAAAAATTTATAAAATGTTCAACTTTTATAGCTAAGGATTAAAAATTTAAAACAAGGCTCCACGTAAATAGGTTATATATAAATTACTTTATACACAATAATATCATCAAATATACTTGGTAATATCATGGGCTGACTGACCGTTTTCGCTCAGAATCGTTTTTTCTTATACAATGATATTATATCATTGAATTCAAATTTAACACCCTCCATTACAGTGACTCACTTGTAACCTATTGTACAGCAGAGCGACATCTACTTACACGCTTTTTTTTTTTTTTTGAAACTTTAAATTTTTTTGTTAAATTATCATTGTATTTTGAGTAGAAACAAAAATCATAGTAAAACTTAAAATAGTGGCATATCAAAATTATATTGATTAATGGTTATGGTTTATACTTTATACTACCATCACCTTATTAATCAAACCCTGTTTAAGTATTTTTTTATTATTTAAAAAGAAATACTTTATTATCAAACATATAATGAATTTTGAATAAAAATATTAGTCTCAGAAGTACTATTAATTGTGAATTAAACATCATATTTCATAACTTATAAACATAAGTATCATAACAGTAAATAATATATGAGTGTATTTAAAACAAATGTTTATGTATATACTATATACATGACTTAATATACTAATATATAAATCTCTATGTATATTGATTAATATGAATAACAAACTTACATTAATAATTTACGTATTAATTCACTTTTGCATAATAATCATATGTATATCTGCTAAATGAAATTTTAGAGAAAATGTATGTCGAAAATATTTTCCACACATGCTACACTTAAACATTGGCTGAATACCACATTCAAATTTCAGATGACGGTTTAATGTGCATTTTTGTTTGTATCTTCTTCCGCATCCTTTAGGGCAAAAAAAAATTGATTTCTGATCTAAAACAAAATTTTAATACAGTTTTAGATAATTCAAAATCAAAAAAATAATTTAAAATAATTAAATATTAATACTCTAATGAAGTAATAAGCATGACCTGTTCTGAATTCCTGAACTCTCAGGGGCAAAACAATGATGATAAATATATGAACACATTTATTTCTATAATATTACATACTAAGCCACTCCAATATTTTATGAAATTCATGCATTTACCACCAAGCACCTACACACCTAATATTTTACATTTTTAAAGAGTTTAGTTTTTATAGACAAGTTTCAACTTGTATAAAAGTTACTCATATTTTCATTACTTTAAATCTAATACAAAAATCTTTAGTTTTTATGGATAACTTGAAATTTAAAAATGTTCAACATAGAATAATCCAAGTATTGATAATGGATCTTTTTTTTTATAAATGCAGTAATATATCATCAAATTAAAATTAATGATAATATTATTATTAATAATATCCAATCATCCTGTACTGAAGTAAAGAAATAACAAAACACTAACTTTGTATCAAATGCAAATTTGTACTATTATTCTTTCTCTAACCTTCTAGCTCCACACACACAATGTCACCACTCACCACCAATAAAACATTATATTCTCAATGTTTTGTTGAAGTATAATTTATTGGGCTAAGCCAATATTAAATTATTATCATAATATATAAGATATCACACATCAGAACAGTTAGATGATAAGAAAATGTAATGGCTGAAAGTACTAACCATAATGCAGACAATAAAGTGCTATAAACATAAAAAAAAAATGTGTATATTTGTCCATTTATCAAAATATATTTATTTTATCAAATCTCTCATGCCAATGACGAATATCAGTAATAAGTAGGTTGGCTGGTTAACTGACATTTATGTTTAATAAATAATTAAATCATTAACTTACTTCATTTCATTACATAAGTATATTATGTATTATGACTTATTCATACAATTAAAATCAATGTTGAACTACCTACTTATAACATGCATTTCATTACAAACTAATAATTTAACTTATAATAATTATATCAAATTTGAAATATATTTTTAACAAACAATATAATATTAAGTACTGTTGATGATATATGGGCGATTAGACATACACGTAACAGACTTCAATTATACTTTTGAATTTCAATAATAAAAAAGTTAGGCTAGACTGCACTAAAATGGAATTTTCAAGTTTGTCAATAATTAATTATAATACCTATAATATAATATGTAAAACCAATTGTTAAATAGTTGTTTAAAAAATATTTTTATTATTTAAAATATAATATTATTAAATTAAAAAGAATATACAATGTACAATTTGAGAAATATAACCAAATATTTTAATTAATATCATTCAGACAGTTTAATATTATAATATATTACTGATATGGCACATATAACAGATAAACTCTATAACAATAATAATTTATGATTTAGCCTCGTTGGAAGGACACAAGCAAAAACCTCTATTAGCATTTTAATGTTTTATCTAGATAATTATTTTAAAAAGAATTTGAAAATCACAAATCATCAACAGCGGCATATCTAGGCAGGGCTAGGGGAACTTAGCCCCCTCTGATGACGATTTAGCACCCTCCCTCAAAAAAAAGTATCCCTTATTGATTTACATATAAGCCCTCTATGGATTATTTTGAATTAATAGTATTATTAGATGGGCTGTGGATCCCACAGCATTTTAACCCTAGTTGCATCTATGATCATCAGCAGACCAAAAGTATTACCATAACCATTATTTTAAAATACTCCTACTTTTATACATTTGAAGTATGAATTTTTATGTCAAACTGACCCTTTACCATTTATTTTTTATTAACCTAACCATTGTTTATTCATTGAGTAATACTAAAGAAATCTTTACACTAGTGTTTAATATTAATATATTAGTAAAACAAATGGACCATTAATATAAAAAAAAAAATCACATGTAAAACAAAAAATAAAATAATAGGTTCTATATTTCAATAAAATTAAGACTCCAAACAATATAAACTAATTTATTTGCAATTTCATATTAGAATATTTAATCAACTATTAAATACAATTATAAATGAAAATATTTTGATGACTTATATTATTTTAACGGTATTTTCAATCCATCATAAAAATACTTTTACCCAATTTTATTTTATATTAACACTCAATTTAAATTTTTAGTTAAATAACTTCTATCTGGCCTGACAATATGAAAAAAATCTATTATGCCAAAAAAACAATTAATTAAAAACATAAATTTGCTATAAACAATATAAACTACATAATATAGCTATGTATACGTATCATGTGTATTTTAAAGTTAATACGTTGCTTAAAATATTTACTACAGATCATGCATTGAAATTTTGGTTTTACACCGCATTCAAACTTCAAATGCCTTGCGACACTACCTCTATGTTTATACTTCCGACCACATTTATTTGGGCAAAATATGTCATCTTTATTGTCTTCTGAAAAAATAGCACTCGTTCGTCCTGTTAGAAAAATAAGTTTTAGACAAATAAATACACAGTTAATTTAGCAACAGATTCATGATTTATTAGTGAACTTCTTAAGCTGACAAGCCGGTTAGCTGACACCAAATTTAAAAAAAATATAACACACCTGATATAATAAAATAACCGTATTTTAGATTTGACCAAAACTTCTGATAGTTATTTGTTCACTTAAACATGAGAAAATAGTATAATTAATACAAACAAATGTAGTACAGTTCAATTTTACAATAATAAAAATATAAACAGCAATACAGTTATAATTATATTATAATTACACAATAATCCATTAACCTATAATAATAATTTTCTCACTTTTATTTATTTAATTTTTGTACATGGTTTGAACTTCTATATAAAAAATTTCTTATTTTTAATATTTTTTTGATATACCTACTGATTTGAATTAAGGATTTTTATTATTTTAATTGAAATCTCTAATTCTATATTCAGAACAAGCAAATACTTTTGTAAAAATGTTGATGTATAGGAACAAATACAATGAATGGTTTTTTATCCATAAAATTTGAAAGTTTAGATAAGAGGAGTTAAGTGATATTATGATACATATACCACAGCACTTAGCTAAACTTAATATGCTAATTAACAACATGAACAATATTTCAATATAATATACCAACATTTTTAGAAAACTAGTATTTTACTTCAAAATATGAAACATTAGGTATTTCATGTCATATGGGTTTTCATTTGTAAAAGTATAAAATCAGAGATCATAAACATAAAAATAGTAAAAGAAAATTAGGTTTTTCGCAAAATTATATTTAAATAATCCAAAGAAAATTTTAATTTTTTTTTCAAAATCATAATAATTTACTCAGAAACTTAAGTGTACCGGTAAAATGGATCACCATACATGTGTTTTTGTATATTTATACAATTATTGTTATTAATTAATTGTTTTTTTCCTCAAATGTTAAATATTATGTAAGTCATAAACCATCACTTTATATTATTTTTATTTATACCTATAGTATTCAAAATGTATTAAATTTAAATAAAATAAAAAAGTTCATATTGTAAACATTTTACTAACTTAATGAAATACATACATCATTCAAGAATATTGGGGGATAATAATATGTTATGCATGTTTTTCATGTGAAGCTTGTAACTAATTGGTTGCTTAAATGATTTTCTACAAGTATTGCACTGGAACATCGGAATTACTCCACACTCATACTTGCGGTGGGTATACAACCCTTGGCTATACTTATACTTACGTCCACACCCATTTGGACAGTGGTAGTAACTGTCGGGTTGTCGAACCATTCTATTGTCACCTAAAATGTATATACGAATATATATATATATATATATATATGTATAAGTATTTATATAATATTTATTATATACAAATACATATACATATACCTATTTATTATATATTTATTTAATATCATGTATAAATCAAAAATTAAAAGTAAAAAGTAAAAAAAAAGATTTAAAAATTTAAGTCAAGAGTTATTAGCAATGCTCTACTTACTAAAGGCAAAGTACCTACAAGATAGTTAAATTAACTTATAATAATTGTAAAAATGTTAATATTTTCAACTTAAGTTTTTTTTTTTTTTTTTGATCGTAAGCCCGGCAACTATGGCCATTAGCTGTATGGTCTTTTTGGTGTATGGTTTTGGTTAGGTGTATTGTATTGTTGGTAGTAGTAGGGGGGAACACGTGTGTGTTGGGTTTTGGCAGAATTTTCAATTTGGGCACCCGTAGGTATCTGCCATGCCCGGGTGGGGGATGGCGGCACTTGTTCTCCGGACACCGTGACTTGCCCGAAGAAAAATGCCGCCCAGTGGCCGGGAGTCGAACCCGCGACTGCCAGCGCCGCAGTCGACGCGTTAGACCGCTCGGCCACCTCGTCCCCCCAACTTAAGTTTATTATAATAAATTATAATTATAATTATCATAAAAAATTAGTTTATACAGTAATGTTATTAAATAAGGGAGTTTTACTTTTATTGTTATTTTTAATGGATTGTAAAAATGTACCATGGTACCTTTTCGAATTACTTAAAGTTTCAATGAAAATACTCCTAGAAGATATGAATAACTACAAACACTAAACACAATCATTTAGTTATATGATTACAAAGTCTGATGACTGAGTCTTATCATCTAAAAAAACCTTATGAGAAATTTAAGTTCATTACTGCAAATTTAAGGACATAGTTTTCATTAGTGTCAAGATAAAAAACAATTTACTAGAATTACTTGTTTACTTATTTGGTGCTACCTAGATGACATTCAATAATGATAAACATTTCAAGATCAGCTTGTGGAAATGAGCAGTATTAATGTAACAAATAAGAATATCTTGAAGTCATCAATATAAGCATGCGAACCATAAGCTTGACTACTATGTTTTTTAAGTATATAAGAGCATGATTATATGGGCAATAAATGGTGTTAACAACAATAAATGTTAACGGTGTGTGTTGTATAATATACTAAAATAATCGTTAATACATTTAATTTGGAAAAAATATAAAAGTTTTAAATTATAATTTTTCTCTTATATTCTTGGTAAAAGAGTTCAACTAGTGACTACTATTAAATATTTTAAAGTATCATACGTGTAATATAGTATAATAATGTAAATTTATAAATCACATTAAGAGGAACGTCCCACCCGCATGTGTAGTACAGATGAACAACTGTTTTTCACGGGACAATTTTACTCCCTCTGTATTTATAGTAGAATTACAAAAATTCCACAACAAATTGGGATGAACTGTAACTGTGTAGTAGTGTTTTTATTACTTGAATAACATAAATACATTTACAGTATTCAGTTTGAGAACAGTAGGTTTTTTCTGTTCTTTTCATTCAATTATAAAAAATTATTGGTTAGTGCTAACAAAAAATGAAAACACTACAACACATATAAACTTCTTCTCTATGCGTTGTGGGATTTTGGTAATTCTACTTTAAATACAGAGAGTAAAGTTGTCCTGCACACATAGATTTTGGTATGTTGTTATATTGTAAACATGAGACAACATATGCGGGTGTGACGTCCTCTTAAAGATTTTTTTTTTATGCAATTTATTGCAGTGATCATGTGATCAGTGATCTTAAGTCGTTACATGTGTAATTGATGATAGTGGTTAAAAAAATCTAAACCCCCCCCCCCCCATCCCCACCTGAACAGTGGTTGAAACAAAAGCTTAGAGAAAAAACATTTAAGAAAAAACATTTAAAAATATTGATTATAACAAAAGTAATTGCATTTGTCGGTTCTAATAATAATGTTTGTTGCACTAATGGTCCTCACCAAATATCAGCAGATTGAATGGTGTAAAAATAAAAGATCAACTAACAAGAAAAAATAATAGTGGCAATTTTACATTTTGTTTATTATTATTATTGTATTGGCAGTCTATTATTTATGTTAGGGAGTTTATAGGAATACAGGAGTGGTATTTATACTTAAAATGAAATCAAAAAATGAAAACTTATTATATATGTATGCCAATTATTAGCAAAACTTGGATTACATTAATATGGAAAACAATTTGTTAACATCAAGCTTTACTTTTCTATTATTTTGCAGTTTTTTAAGATTTTTTCAATATCTTTTAATAATAGTATCTGGATTAATTTATTTAACACCAGAACATACAACTTTTTCAAAATATAAAAATCTGAAATATCATTATTAATCTAAATCTAAATTAACAAAACATATTTTTAAATAGTAGACATGAATAATGGTCATCAAACTATTTTTATTTAAATTATAACTAATAGAAATCATACCTATACATAACGAAAATATACCTTTTAATTATATTTTAATGTGGTAATAAACTTTTAAAGAGTACACAAAATTATACTATTGAGTTTTTAGAAAACTGATTATAAATTATATAGAAAATGCAAATATATTAATCTAATTAAATTATTTTAAATCAAGTATTTTTCATACAGATTTTTAGAGAATATACAAAATTGTACATATATTTATATTTTGGTAAGAAAAAAAATATTTCAACATTTATTTAATAATTATATATTTTTACAATCATATACATTATCTTTAAATTATGTACATTTATTGTATATATTAGGAACTAGAGGCAAATGAGACAAATGATTAACATAAAAATTCATAGGTTAGGTGCTAATATACATTAATACATTTTCAGCTTTATAAATTAAAACTAATTTTGCTATGTTTATTGCCCATGTGCATTTTATAGCTGATTGGCTGTTTGAAGAACTTGTTGCAAATTTGACAGTGAAACTTTGGGCTAACGCCACATTCAAATTTTAAATGTTTTAATAAGGAAGGGCGGTGAACATATTCTCGATCACAGTTATAGTTTGGACACGTATATTTACCTGCAAACAAATTTAATGAGTCCAGACTTAATATATGTATTTATCATATTATATACCTATACTAATTTACTAGCAAACATTTTATATTATAATGTTTTTATTAATACTTAGCAAGAAAAACGTGCACATGCTAAAAATATAATAAAAATAATCAGGTTAAATAATAATATAAAGCACAAATATTTATTTTATATAAAATACAGTTATTTTAGTATAAACTCTATTGAATTAATAATAGTAATTAATAGTGTTTATTCAAAAAAAAACAAATCATTTTTTATTTGATTTACCAAAATTAAGTTTGCTTTCAAATTTTATATTTACTAATGGCCCCTGGCAAATGTATCCAATGCACAATTAATTTTAAAGTATATGATAAGTTGGAATAACAATGGAAGAACTATATTTTGAATAATATGAAAAATAATCGAAATATAACAACATAATATGTTTATTATTTATTACAAAATAATATTAGTATTTAGATAGGTACTACTATTTTTCCTGGAAGATCTATTTATAAGATTTTTTTTACAGAAAAAGTTATATTGTTATCTCTGTCGTAAGTGTATTTGTACACACATACGACATAGCAAATTTTTGTTCACCAGTTTCAACAGTAAGCCATTAGTTTGATATTAGAGTGAATTAACCTAGGTACTATCAAACTTTTAGGCTAGAACATTATTCAAACATCATCTTCAGTAATTTAATTTTTAAGCGAGATATAAGCATTTCAAATTTGTAATATTTCACATACCCATAGCTTGCTTGAAAATTAAATTATCAAAAAAATCACCAACGCCTTAAGCTTTAGTAGGATAATATTCTTACCTACAACTTTGATATTAAGTAGATTCACTCTAATATCAATACTAACAGTACACTATTGAAACTGGTTAACGATAATATGCTATGTCGTACGTTTGTAGGACAGAGACAACAAACACATGAGTAGCATCCTCTTAATTGTGAAGAATACATAACCATAACTTACTAATATTGAACAAGAATCAACAGAAATAATAAAAATTATATTTTCTAAAAAAAATCTAAATATAACAAAAATTTAGAATGTGAATAACCAATAGGCCATCAATAAACTCATTACTAAGTTTAAGATGCTATTTAAAAATCCATACCTAGTTCTCTATAATATACTACATACATATTGTGTCTCTAGTCGCTGTTCATTATGTAGATGATAAACTACCACTATATTGACTTTAATATGTAAACATAATACTAGCATACCAAGAAGAATAATTATTAACTGTATTATGGTATAATATTAGGTGTGGGAAAACCTCGAATGTGTAACAATTATAAAACAGTTTGGTTTATCATTCATAGTTAAAAGCTAATTTAGAACAATATTAATAAATCTCAATAGGTTTGTTTATATAAAACACCTTAATAAAAATAAGCAAACATTTTTAATGATATACCATTAAGCTTGAGAGTACATTACATACTGCAAAATACATAAATAATTATAATATTTATGAAGAGTAATAATATGCACTTAAAATATTTTCAATGGAGCCCAGTGATTATGAGTTAATCAGTTTTAAATTCTGAGCCAAAGGAAAAATGTACTAATTTTTACAATGATGTTCTACCAATTTTTCTGATTTTCTGGGGGCAGGATAAATATTTTAAAAGTTGCTAGTAGTTCTATCTCTTCAGATTTAAAATCAAGTCTACTAGATGATACTTTGGTAAAGTAATTTATCAGTTTTTTCTGAAGATTTGTAATCTTATTTAAACATTAGTATCGAGTTTTTTATACTAATACAAATAAATATATTATTATTATTTATCAATAACTATTTTCTAACTAAAATTAAATTAATTTAAGTACTGTGTGAACGTAATTACAAATGTTTCATTAACACATTGTTTGAGATGTGCATGTGTAGGTTCCCAGAACAACGGTAGAAAAATTAGCCTTGGGAATATCATTTTTACTAAGTTATATAGTTTTTACCAAATATAATATGGGTACAGGTCTAAAATTATATTCAATCATAACCAATAGCAACCTTACAATACACAAAAATGTATTATTATTTAGTTTATTTTTTTTTTTTGCTGGACAGCTGGCACCACTGATGTATTTTTTCCATACAGTTTCTTACTTTTCTGGTGGATTTTCATAAAATTTTCTTTTATACAAACCTTGTCCTGACAAATACAAATGCAACAGAAAAAAAAATCAGTCAAAATCTGTCGAGCAAAAATAACAAAATAACACATAGTAGGTATATAAAGACTATGTCTGCCCATATAGTAAATAAAGACTATGTCTGTCCATAGAGTATATAGAGACAACGTTTATAATATTAATGCAACGGTCTGAGACAAAATATCAGATATCATTACATTTTTTTGCAATTTTTTTACTTATTCCGTAGACTTTTGCAAAATTTTATTTCATACAACCTTTGCCTTCACAATTACGAACAGAACAAAAAAAAATTATTCAAATCAATAGAGCCGTTTTTAAGTTTTTGCAAGACTAACAGAAAGCAATTCATTTATTTATATATATATATATATATATATATATAATAATAATAAGTAAACCAATAAAAATAATTATCTGTTGTTGATTTAGATCATTTGATTGAAAATCCTGTGAAACAAATTTATCACTTGCCTTGATTAATTTAGAAAGTTGCAGTGAAAATATGTATTAACATATAAATACGTTTCCTAATAATAACATTATGATAATATTGCGTATTTGTGCTTAAAAAACTTTCAGTATCAGAAAATATGTTTCTAAATGTATTTTTATCGTTCAATGCAGCAATTTCAACTGCTGCATAAAACTATGAACACCCTACCCAGCCATGCTTAATGTAATGAAACGAGCTGGGTATTCGAAATCCTGTCAATACATTGCATACCTAAATAACAAAATAGTTTAATTTAATAGTTTATTCTTTCTAATTTTTAATATAATAATACATATAATAGAATATATTATATCTAAAATAAAAAAATCCATATTATAACATGAAATATTGCCAATCGACATTACAAATCATCATTACAGATCATTTTTCTTCCTTATTAAGCGGACATGTGGACTTCACTTGCCCTGACCGCACACCACTACTCGACACCTAAATATCAAATTTGTGGCAGTCAAATTTATATTTTTAGTAACTGTTTTTATATATATTTAATTGAACAATTATGATATATGTGTATTTCCTAGTAAAATATACACATAGAATACAAATTTATATTTTATTTATAAGCATTTACTGAGTGTTATGCACCATATCTATTAAAATAAAATCATTTTTATAATGTCTTTTCACAATAGAAATAAAAATACTTATACATTATTTTTGTTGACAAATGTAATTAAATAGGTATTTTTAATTAAATTGGCCATTACTTAGTTTCATAGGTTAGATTAGGTTAAGTAACCTGAAAATTAAGTTATACTAATTAATAAAATATGCATTACTACAATTTTGATTTTCATAGTTAACTATATAATTTATAGATTTTATAGAATTCATAAAATGAATTCATTTTTAACATAACATATATTTTATTTTGTTATTATAATAGGTTAGGTAAACAAATTATAGCAGGTTTGATTTCATTCACATTAAGAACAGATTTCTAATTAAAAATATTAAAATAAATAAATTGTAATCCGTGTGGTTCTTCATTTTCTGTTTATATTGCAAGAAATAAAATAATTTTCCAACAATTTAATTAAACTGTACAGTATTTTGAATGAATAGGTACAACATTTAAGTAAACTAAATTGTATATATAACTATTTAATTATTAACTATTTAATCTTTTTCAACATTAAACAAATACTTACGTTCAAAACAAAAAAAAAGCCATCAAAATAAAAATTTTAGAAATAAAAACTCAATTCAAATAATTATCAATTATACTTTTATTACTTATTACTTTATTATAATAAATATACCAGTAACATAGTACTCGCTAGTTATCAAACTAGATTAACTATAACAATGAATAGAAGATAATATATTGAAAAAATAAAATAATATTAAGAGGAGTTAAGCGCAACAGTGGTCTATCCGATATAATTTTTAAATTAATAAAAGCTAATGAGATAATATAAAAATATTTTTATGCAACACTGGCCTATCTTTGCTTTTTTAATTGTACATTAAATGACTATAAATGACCTATATTATATATTATGTTGTTGCATTGATAATTTTATGTTTCACGATAATACAAAAATATCCCCTAATTATGCCCATTAATCTTTTGATGCAGCATAGACCACTTTGCACTCCTTCCCTTTTAACATAGTTGATAAATACATAAGTAGATTGTTTTTGTTCTTTTTCTTCAAATAATAATTTTGTGAACTGATATTACGTGATTTTTTAAATGTGATTTATGTTTAAACATTTTATTGCATATACTGCACTGAAACTTCGGTGCCACACCACATTCATATCTTAAATGTGCTTTTAAAGTAGACTTGTGCTTATACTTACGTCCACATCTTAGACAAATTAATAAATTATAATCTGAAAGAATTTTATATAATTTTTTAGTAAATTAAAAACATTTAATGTATTAAAATAAATAAATCATTAATTGATGTAAGCCCAAGCAAAATTAATCTTCTACATATTATAAAACCTAACCTATCCTAACCAGGTTACCTTAATATAAATATTGTTGAAATAAATAATTCTGAGCAGGCTAAATTTATCTAAATATTATAAATATCATAACAATATGAACTGTATAAGTATTTTCATAATTTAACAAATTTGGTGAATCTATCACATTACTCCACTTCTTCAAACATTTTCCTCCCAACAATGTTTTATATTTATTTACAGTGTCTGAATAAAATAAATTATAATCTGTGTACTATTATATTGTATAAAATATCAAAACGTAAGTTTTAATTGTATTTTCTGATGTTGAACCTATTATTTTTAAGTGTTCAGTGATGTTATCAATTTAAAGTGATAAGTAGAGCTAAGGACTTAATGTATTGAAAAAATATTCACAAAAATATGCATTCAAATATCATCAAATATGTACAAAAAAGATATTTGCGTGCGATTAATATTATAACACAAACCAATTATGTAAAAAAGAATATTTTTACAAACAATGTAATTTGAATCGAAATACAAACAAATTTTTTTTCTGCAATATTTTGTAATTAATATATTATAACTAATTATAATTTTTATAATTATAGCAATGATAGTAATTATATATTTAATATTGATGCCATACAAACTAAAAAAATAGTTATTATTTAATATTATATTAATATTATTAACAATTTTATCTATTTAAGAGGATGTGATACCCGCATGTGTTGTCTGCGTCTTACAAATGCGTAACATAACAAATTTTACGCAAAGGAGAGCACGTGTAGCTCCGTTAATTTAAAAATTTGAGTGAATTGACCTCTTATAAAATCTAAAGGTAAGATTATTATCTAGACAACCTTATGGGCTTTTTATTATATTTTAATTTTAAAGCAAACTATGAGTATTTTAAAATTGTAAATTTTTTGTACATTTTAAAATACTCATAACTCGCTTAAAAATTAAAATATAATAAAAAGCCCATGAGGTTGTCTAGATAATAATATTACCTTTAGATTTTATAAGCCAATTCACTGTAATTTTTAAACTAACAGAGCTACACGTGTTCTGCTTTGCGTAAAATCTGTTATGTTAAGCATCTGTAAGACGGAGACAACACATGCTGATATCACGTCCTCTTAATGGTATATGATTTACTAGAATGCCACTTAGAATTTCAAAGTCTGTCTGTTTTCCTACACTTGCATTTATTTGTTTTGTAAAGCTTTTTGCAAGTGCATTGATTAACTTTATATTATGTATAATGTGTATAATTATTAACATTATTAGAATTTAATACAAAACTTTGCACAAAAAATATTGTTTCTATTTACGATTCAAATTGCTCGGATTGATCAAAAATACCAGCGCAGTGTACACATTGCGCATACCAATTATTTATGCAAATATGCAATTAAAATTATAAATACGAAACAAAATATATATACTCAAAGTAAATTGTAATGTAAATTTGTATTTATTACGTACAGGCTTAGTTGGTAATCATCATTAAATAAGAATATGTAAAATCAATAAGTCCTGAGCCCTAGTGTTCAATTGTGTTATATGTCTACTGATTATTTTAACTAATATTAGTTATAGGTTTTATTTATAAAAATGTATGGGGTAAAAATAAAAAATAATGTCTGGATATACCTTTTTGTCTATTAGTTTGGTAATGCAACAACAATAGACGATTGGACTTAAGTATAACAATGTTTATACATGATATACTCAATACATATACAATTTTTATATGAACACAGGGCCTGAATAAGCAAAATTATATATTTAGTAATCGAAAATAATTATCGTTTATATATATTTTTGTACTGAAAATATTGTTTTGAAAAATGAATGTAATTATATAAAAACATAGAATGGTTTGCATACCTTTTGAAACACTGTTTTATTAACTAAATTGTAGTCATCACATTAACATTAGTTTTATGAACAATTAAACATTTTTCAGATAGTACATATTATGTAAGGTTCAATATATAAATCATATATTTAAACAAAATAATAATTTTAATTAATTTATGCTAAATTAATTAAAATTATGTATGTATTTATTTTATTTTTTCTATAGAATTATCTGTATTTATTTATTGCCATAATCTTATGAATAGCAAACATGTGACTTTTATGGTGAATTGGTTGCTTAAAGTTTTTACCACAAATATTACATTGAAATTGAGGTTTGACCCCACACTCGTACTTCATATGTAGTTTTACAGCTCTTTTTGATTTATATTTACGACCACACATTTTTGGACAGTAGAATAAAGAACCCAAGACATCGGTTTCTATCACCCAACCATCTAAAGAATAAAATATAAAATATGAATTAGGTACTTGAGTTAAATTAAAAATCCAAGTAAAATCTATAAACACATACTAAAACTATATAAATTATAAGCTACATAACCTTAAGCTTTCATAAGGATATGAAATATTACTTTTGGCATGAATACATAATATACAATTATGAATTATGGACTTTTCCCAAATTTAATACAAAACATTCCCTTAAGGGAAACTTTTTTTTAAAAAAAAACATAACTTTAATTATCATTTTCATTTAAAATATAATTATAATATGTCACAAAATAAAAACCAATATAAATTAAAATAAAACTATAAAATGTATTTATTTATTTTTATTTATTAATATAAAAATGCATCTTCTCTTAGATAAGCATTGATCATTAATAGCCAAGCTGCCGAAGCAGGAAAAAGGCAAATTAAATAAATTCCACATTTTTACTTTTTTTTTAAATATAAGTTTTTAATTAAATTACATTTTGATCATTTCCAATCAAGCAATTATATTTCGGGTTATCACTAATCTTGTAATATAATATATATAAATTACATTATGTTAATTCCAAAGGTAGATACTAGTCTTATAAGAAAAAAAACTAAAAGTAATTCAATAAAATGTTTTAAACAAGGTAGTAATAATGTTATAAAAATACTTTGACGAAGAACAATAATTGTTTTATTCCTCAGGCATTGCTTATAAATCATGTAATAGTTAACATTATCAACGTCTGATTAAATAAAATGAATGGAGAATTAAGTTCATTAATTTATAAATATTAATATAAATAGGCAACTAACTCAAACCATCCTGAAATGCATTTTTAATATTGTTTAAGTAAATATTATTACAACTAAAAATTCATATGCAAAAGTAAACTAATTTATAATAAACAAAAAATAGTACCGATTGTGATACCTAACTTTATAAAGTTAAAACTATACAGATATTCTAAATATTAAAAATAATAAAAAATTTTAAATCTATGTTCTAAACAACTATAAATATAAACTGTTGTTCATAATATAAAATTAAATTAGTTACAATACATTTTATATGAATTGATATAAAATGCTGAGGGATCTAAATCAAAGTACGCCCAAACTAACATGGTTATGAATAAAGGTGAACTATGATTAGCTCATACACAATATATACCTTATACATTGATATTTTAGTTCCACTTTTATACTACCTAATTTTATAATAAGTTAATGCCTACACAGTTTCAATTTCTTTCAAAAGAAAAAATTTTGAAGGACACAATGAATGTTATTCATAAAGTGCAATATAATATTTAGCTAATAAGTACATATGGAGTGTCTTACGGTAGATCCCACATATTTACTATAATATTATGTAGTTTTCTACTGCAACTGTTTCTTCTGTTTCTCCCTAACTAATTGTGACTTTGGCATATGATTCAATTGTCTTTCTTTTACCTCAATTGCATTAGATTAGGTTCAATGCATTAGGTATAATTTTCCAATATAAAAGTCTTTTCCTATAGATATAAATAATTCAACAATTAAATATTTACATAAATTACCCCTAAAAATTGGGCACCTAATATCTTTAGGTATCACAGAACAAAAAAAAATATCTTGAGTAAATCAAAATTATTTAAACTAAAACAAGAATATTCTAGGTATAATTTCAACAAATATAAATAAGAAAAAAATGTACTGGACACTTAGGAGTTTGACAATATTGAGTAATATTTGAATAATTACTGATTACTGATTAGCACTACTGATTTTACAACCATAAAATATCATTATTTTACTATGTTAATTATCAGCTATACTTTATTCAGAATAAAACCAGTTATCGTTTGTGAAAGCTAGATGCTTTGCCAAGTTGATGAGCAAGGTCAGTGCTTTCGAACACAGCCATGGTCATGCACAGAAGTTGGCCGCCAAGGTATGTTGGGATTGGTGCTATGTGTAATCTACCGACAAATTTGTAGTCAAACATGTGATCTACCAACTAACTTTTTATACATGATACTCAAAATAGTCATGTCTTAACTAAAATGTTACTTATTAAGTTTATCTTTAAATCTGATAAAAAATCATCAAATATTTAAATTTTTACTAAGTTAAACGATTGCTACACCATTCATTTTTTAGTTAGCCCAATACCCGACAAGTCTTATTATTTTCATTAGTGCAAAAATACTAAAACATTTACCATTGATGTCAATGCAAGTAAAAATTGGATTTCCTGCGCGAATTATGTCTGGCATCACTTTTTAGTACCTGTAACATTTTTTTAAAAGTGCTGCCCAAATGTTTTTATTACTGGTCCTTTTAATTTCATGTAATTATCTACCACATTAATTGCAATAAATATTCTTTTACGAGAAATAATATTATTATGGCCATTTTCAATTAAAAGGTTTTAATATTCAATACGCTTAACTTTATCCACAATTATGTTTCGTTGTTATAGTACAATTAATTAATTTTTAAACAGATATATTAATATCATTAAAGTACAATTACATATATGGTAAATATCAGTTATCAGTAGATCACACGTTCTATCTATAATATTTATATTATATCAAATCATAGTTAAAATTTAATTAGTATTATCATAGTATGTATAATTGGGCTCAGCCCGTTTTGTTGATAAATAAATAAATAAATAAATAAATAAATAATGCTTTATCGTAGATAGCCGTTTGTTGGTAGATCAGACATTAGACTAGTCCCTAAAAGACATATAAATAAATTTAAGTAGGTACCTAATAATAAATGCCAACTAGTGTGTAAATTACTTTTCATAAGTAATTACTTAAAATTGTGTTAAAATAAATACATAGAATTATATGAATTTTATTAAATACAAATTTTAAGTTATGTTGTGTGTAGGGTTGGGCATATCATAGTTACCTGTAACTAAGTAATGTAATTCTGTTACTTTTGTAACTTGTAACAAGTTACTCATTTTCAATTTAACTAGTAACTTGTAGCTAGTTACAAATTTTCCTGTAACTTTATATGAAAGTTACAAGTTACAATATAAAGGTTTCCACAAATTAAATTGAGTAACTTGTCCAACCTTGGTTTTGTGTACTTGCAATATTATTACAACACAATCCCATGATCTCGAATCATATGAACTTTAAATGTACATTTATGCTTATAACTTTTATGACACACTTGACAGTGAAATTGTGGGTCTACTCCACATTCATATTTAAGGTGAGTATACAACGCTGTTTTTGACTTATATTTTCGGCCACATTTGTTGGTACAGAAAAAAACATCTTCATCATCTAAAAATGCATTTATATATTCTATAAGTTGATGAGGTAAGATAGTTAATATAAAATAGATTTCATAATAGTTCAACTAAGTATAGGTTTACTATCTAGTATCTATATTAAACATAGTACACTTAATTTGTATGGTGTATATGTATACAAATATAATTAATTTAAAATACATGCAAATAATTAAAATAAAATACAGCATATTGGGAAGCAAGTATACACTGTTAAAATATAATCAAAAATATGTATTTAATTTATTGATTTAATTGTACATGGATAACTTGTACATTTTACATAGTTCACTTAAATCAACCTCTACTTTCAATGATCTAACTATTATACTAATATACAATCATATATTTGTTAACAAAAAAATTACATTTAAAAGACAAATTATATTTTATACTAAAAATTGTTTACAACATTATGATTGTTGGTAGAAGATACATCTAGTGAACCATAGTATTTTAAACACGGATAATTTAAAAATTGTTTAATTACGTACTTATCTAATTCCATTAAAACCAACTATAAGACTTAAAAAATCAATTCATACACATTATTAATACATTTATATTTTAACAAATTATATAAATGTCTAACTATGTAAATTATCTTAATTATGTGTTTTTTGAATCGTTTTAAGAGCCAAAGATCATTGGTGTCCCTTCATTGCAAACTATTTTTTTGTTGAATGCAGTTAGTGATCTGTGCACATGTAGTATATGAGATTGGAATGACCATTTTCGTTTGAATGCTTTCAAACAATGCTTACATTGAAATTTAGGTTCTACACCACATTCATCCTTTAAATGAGTATATATTCCTGGTTTTGTTTTATATGACCGATTACAGCCAGCATTTGGACATTTATAAATAACCTTGGGAATATCTAAAATAAAAATAAAACAAAAAAATAATGCATTAATTAAAAAATATAAAGTTTTAAATAAAAATTGTTTTATGAATTATTAAGAATATTCACAAATACAATCATAACACTTTTGAAGAACATATTAAAAGCAAAACTAACTTAAGCAGAGATAATGTTAAATATTGAACTTTATGAATTTATAAAGGTAACACAATTTTCAAAATAATAATATATTAATTTTTTTATATACTAAATCTTATCAAATTAAAACAAAATGTAATTATGTTATTCACCCAAAATCCACATGAACATTATTAATTTTTAATTATAATATACTAAATAGGCACTTACATAAGAATGTTTTGGGATTTCAAACCCCCACCACAAAAAAAAAAATTGTAAAAAAAAAGCATTTTTTGATTATATATTATTTATTTACATTGGTTTGGTTGATTTATAAATCCTTCCACCGTTATAAATGTTTTCTGTGTACATTCCTGACCCTAGAAGTTATATTTATTTTGTATGCCAATATTATTTCAATACAATTTTATGGTTTATTCCAAATATTTTTATATTACAACTTTTTATTGTACCAGGCGTGTATTCGGGGGAGGGGGTGGTGTTTTGGATAGGTTGCCCCCTTCGGCGGTATAATCAAATATATTAGATGTGTAAACAGCCTTCCCACCCCTAGGTTATATTTTAATATTAAATTAAAACACATCCCATTAAATATGCATGGCTACATGCTTGACTTGTACTTATATAAAGTGGTAAACTAAAACAATTTACTATAAGAACAAAAGAAAACTTTAAATACATGTTTTCACCTTTATTATATTATACAGAAAAATAATGTATTCAGTATTTGTTCAACATTAAATAATAGATATATTAAAAATATGAGGTACGCAACCTTATAAAAATTGTAAATTTCTTGTTTCTAAAAAAAATGATAAAACTAATTGACATATTTAACTGTAAGAATTTTATATACATTTGTTAGGTATGAGAAATTAAAATAAAATACAAAATTGACTACATGTATATCTTTTTAATATATAACACAGTTTATATTCTTTTATGGACATCTTACAATAAGTTTAATAATCTTACAAAGTTCAGTTTAATCACTATAACTTAAAGTACAATAACAGTACAATATGAATAATAAAACTAATGCATAAAAATACACAAGAGGCTTAACTGTCAGACTAAAATGTATGCTAAAAAAATATAAGAAAAGTTTGTATTTTACTTTCTTGTATTTTAATCAAGTATGGTTATTGAAATTAAGTCTAAATTTTGAAAACTTCAAGAATTTGTGTTAAATAGGAAAATAATAAATATTTTAACTCAGTAATGATAAGTAGGTGGGTAATTTAGCTACCTATAATATAAAATATTAATGAGGGATTTGATATCACACTCGAGTGGTATAACCACTTGAATTCATAAAAATGTCGGCGTAAACAGTCCCAAAATATCTATTTTTAAACTTTTCTCCTAAACTATGATAGCTAGAAAGTTAGTTGATAACTCATAAAAAAGAAATTATTAAGTAGATACTAAAATGTGGAATTAAAATGTTTTAAAAAAAATTATTTAATTTTTCACAGATAAAAAAAGAGTTATTTTTCGCTAGATTTTCATTTAGCAAGGTAGATTTCCGAAACTGGTGAACGGATTTTGTTGTTTGGGGTCTTGTTAGATTCACATTGACTAGGACAAGTGCATTGAAGATTTTCAGAACTTTATCTCTAACCGTTAGTTCACTACAAGGCTGTAAAGCTGAAAAATATCAAAAAACGCCCAATAAAATTTGTTATGTTATTTTTTTGTTCTGTAGAGAATTAACTATTAAAGATAAAGTTCTGAAAATCTTCACTGAACTTCTCCTAACCAATTTGAATCTAACAAGACCCCAAACAACGAAATCCATTCTCTGGTTTCGGAGATCTATCTCACTAAATGAAAATGAAAATTATTTTTCGTGGGGCTGTTTACACCAACATTTTTCTGGATTCAAATTATTATACCGCTAGGGTGTGATATCAGTTATTGAATTTCTAAAAATTAAAAATCAAGAAAGTTTACATGCCAATCCCTGACTTGGGAAGCGTTTTTTTAAAAACTTTAACAAAAATATTGTATCTCAACCATTATATAGGAAAAAAAAAATGCTAAGGCCATACTTATTCAAATATTAAAATCTGTATGGAGGATGAATTTTTAAGAGTGACATTGATGGAAAAAAGACCATTTGTATAAGAGAAAATGGAAAGCAAGAGGAAACAAGATTTTTCAATTGAAAAAAGATCAGATTAATACATAATGAAAGTCACATGACAATAATCACAGTTAGAGAGAATAGGACTCTATTCATCCACAAATGAAACAAGTGATGAGGTAGAAGATTCTGGAATGTGCTAATTTTAAGGCCCATGGATTTTAGGAAAAATTAAATACAGAAAAAAAGTATTTTAGAAAATGTCCCCATCCAAGATTTCAAAGTTAATGGGTGGATTAAAATTTATAAGTGATAATTCATTAGAATAAGGGCACTGGGATACCTGAAAGAAAATAGTTGTTAAAGTGTAGCTAGCCAAGGGAAATCAGTGTCCTAGTTGCCAATAATATCAATATGCCTGGGAAAATTCATTGTTGAAAATAAACACCATTGTGAAGAATGGGTTTTTAAAATGATGGGGGAACATTTGGTAAGGAAGTTATCGTCAGCTAGAGCTAAAAGGCTAGCTTGAGAACTAGAGATTATAATGTAGAGTCCAGATGCAAAAGGACTAATACGGGTGAGAACTTCTATAATAGCACTGCATTCAGTTGTAAAAAAAGATACATAATGAGATACATTGGCAACAAATTTAATTTGAGATCAGAAAGAAAGTAAACGAATCAGGCTACTGATGGTGAAACAGATCGATCAGTTGAAACCAGGGTACTCAAAAAAAAATAATCTTTGTGGTACTACATTTATTGTTGGTTGTATGTGCCAATGAATATAATTATATTGGAGTATATTCAAGGAATTTAGGAGTCACCACTACTGGAGGATTGGATAAGTTACTAATTATTAAAGTTTTTTATAAATATATATATATGTTGCTCCTTGATTGTAATATTTATATAACTGGCGGCCATACTAATAATGAAATATAAAATAAATCTAAACTCTATTAACTAAATTTTAAAAAGGTTTTGTGCGTATATATTTTTATCTTTTATGTACTTAATTTATAAATGTTTACTCAAAGAAAAAGATAACTCCATTTCGATAGTAAGATTGGGTATTGTACTAATGTTGAAAAAAATGCAATTATCTGTTATGATAAAAAAAAAAAAATGAATTAACTTATTATTCCAGAATACATTTTAAAGGTAGTCAGATAAAATAGATTGTAAATCCCAAAATTTGATGTTAATCTTTAACAGTTGAGTTACCTAATAGTCTAAGATTATTAATTTTCATTAAGTATTCAAATAGTTATGTACATTTTAAAGTTATAATATGTATACATGTGATGTGCAGAAGGAATAAAAAAATGGGGTGAAAACATAAGGTATACACAGTAAAAACTTAGTAGGAACACAACATAAACAAAAATAAAAACATGAGCATTGTAAACGGCTTATTTTATTTGTCAACTATTTGTTTTTGAATGGAAGGTAAATAAACTTTTTCTTTTACTTAATTATAATAATTGTTCAATAAAATTATCTGATATATTTAAACTATAGATTAGATACTTAAAAGAAAATTATTTTATTATATTATTATTATTACTTAACATTACACATAAAAACTAATAATAATAATAAAAATTTTATTTTATTTTATCATAGATAACACAGTTATTTTGTTTAATGTCATTATATTTTAATTATCAGCCATTTTAAATGAAGCATTTTTTTAAGGTTCTTGATGTATCCATCAGTAAAACTTTATTTACACTAATCATTATACTCCGGCCATCTAGAGAGCGCTACACTTTGGCGCATCCAAATGAAGAAGCTCTGCAGTTTTGTACCAAAATTTTACCCACTCTACTACCTACTCGATACTATAAAATACCTCACTCACAACAACGGCGGCCAGCGTTCAGGCAGGTTAAGTGGTGACAATGCGCGAGAATGGACGAGTTTAGGTCGCCACCCAAAAGTACTCTCTCAGTGGCCAGAGTATAATAACTTTAATAACTAAAATAATTGTATATTAGATACATACAGATAAAATAACCATGTATAAACAATTATTTGTAAATAGTATTAAAAAAAAATATAAAATAAATTAAAAATAACTGTTTAGTTAGTTAAGTATAGATCTTTGATGTACATTAATCATATGAGTCTTATAGGTGAACTTTTGTTTAAAGCTCTTATTACACAGAACACAATGAAATTGAGGTTCAAGTCCACATTCATATTTTAGATGAGCACCTAACGATCGTTGCATTTTAAATTTTCTGCCGCACTTTTCATTTGGACACCGGTGAATATTAGCTTTAGTCACAATTTGTATTATACCTATGTAAAAATCAGAAAAATAACCAAATTATTTCATACTTTGATTTGAATTTATTTTCTTCATGTATTGTCACAAAAGTAAGCAAAAGCAATTAATTTAAAAAATGTTTAATTAATAGTGTATTTCAAGTAATCAAGTTAAATAATATTATAAAACTAAAAAAATTATATTTTAACTGTTGTATACTACAACTATCTAAAATAAATATGTATTAGTAATATCATATAAAGCAATTTGACATCGTTTAAAATATGCAAATGGATAAAAATATAAAATACATAAGTATATTATGTACATAATTAATATGAGGTTGTAATTACAATTATGTTTTAAATACTATGAAATAATACAAATATACAGACATTAGGTAATTATATTGTAAAGGTATATACTATATGAAAAATAATTACACTTATGCTTTATATAATTTATAAATAAAAATGAATGAATTAATATTATAATTTAGAATAAAAATACAAACTTTTTAAAATGTTAAATTGTTAATGCATGATGTGTTAAAATATAGTTACCAGTAATGTACTACAATATAATGTAGTAACATTATATTGTCTAAACAAGTTGCTTATGTTTAGATATCATATGACACTTATAACTTCCTGGTTGCTTGAAAGATTTCATACATAATGTGCACCTAAACATTGGTTTTACCCCACATTCGTATTTCTGATGAGTGTACAGTGCATTTCTTGATTTGTACACTTTGTTACAGTTACTTTTTGTACATGAAAAACACAAAGCACCTGAAAAATATAATATAATTTAAAGGATTTACAATCAATTAACTAAATTATCATAGAAAACATTACATAGTTTTTTACCTCAAAATATAAATTAATAATACAATATTATATTAAAACAAAAACATAATTTTAACTACATCATTGTTATACCAAAAAAGTGTAAAATTTAAATACTACAGTAAAATAACTAAAATATTTAATTTTTTTATTACTATATGAGAATAACAATATTAAATTATTTTAACAGGTTAAAAATTATTATGCCAATGTTTCAATTTATATTTTATTGTATACCTCGATTACAGATTAACATATAAAAAATATTATTTATAAAACCAAATGAAAACCTCAAAAAATGTTAACATATGCAATTCGAATGGATTCATTTTTTGCTACTTTCAAATTTAGAATAATATAAAACTAAAACAATCAATCCGTGTCTGATTAAACATGTTATATACACATTTCTGAGATTTGAAGTACCTTATGGCTTACACGCCTCACAATTATTCTCATTTTGTTTGAGTACTTAATTTTTAATATGAATTTCTGTTAATGTTATTGTTAACCTAACCTAACCTAACCTAACCTAACCTATGATCAGTGGTTAAACCAAATTGATTATCCAACCTTATTATAAAGTTAAAAGTTTCTCTTTATTCTTCAAGCTATTCAATTTCCTATTTTACTACCAGACACATCACCAATTACATGCAAAATAAGGCCCCTTGACAATCATCGATCATTATCCAATTTAAACTCTTCCTTTGAGGAAATCAATCAATTTGCACAGTTTCAATAACACACAAAAAAGAAAACACACTGGCCTACCCTTTATATTATAGTTTTTTTACGTACATTTATTATTAGCTCATGTTCTACATCTTTATCATCATTGAGTTAGGATTATCAACCTAATTTGGTATCTGAAGACTTGCATCAAACTTCTCCTAAGCACTATCTAAGTTTTAGTTTATGTTTTTGTTGGTCAACACACAAAACCCATAAAGAAATTTTACCAGTAATTTGATTTTGTTCAACATAAATTATTAATATTCACCAACTTTACATCTAATGTGGCCACTTATGCTTCTGATTTATGTATGCAATAACAAAGATGGTGGCTCTTAGCCTCATCAAATTTTCCTCAAAAATTAAGAAGGGAATATAAGCTTAAATACAACTCAATAAGAAGAAGAAGCTCCCCAAAATGTTTATATTAGTTGGGAATTACTTATAGCTAACCTAACGAGGTGACTTAATATCTCATTACTCTCAGAATATAATTTTTTATTTTGTTATTTACATTTATATTGCATTATTTTCCAAAAAAAATGTATTAGTTAGGTTATTACTTTCCATTCAACATTCATAGTGCTATGAATTTAATTATCAACATGAATTTAATTTAAAATATTGAACTATCTATAAATATCAAGTTTCAAAAAACAAAAAAAGTGGGTGTTGCTCTGATGAAATAAAAATTCTTTACAGAGGGTACAAAAAAAAACCCCGTCAGGTTGGAATCATGGCCAGCTGTCACAACACACGTTTCTATGGTCTGTTTAAATTTAAAAAAAAAATGCAAAAAAACTGGTTTCCCTGACTGTCGAACTCATATTAAAATGTCATGATGGCCAACCGTGATGCCAAACCATGAGGGTTTTTTTTCTCATACCCTCTGTAAAGAAGTTTCATTTCAATAATTTAAAAGCTATTACTATTCCTACTTCTTAAATATCATTCATATTTATAAAATTTGAATAATTAATTATTAATATGAAAAAATGTTTAGGTAATATTCATAGAATAAAAATACTTTCATAAATGTTCATGAGAAATTACCTAAAATTGTTATTAAAAAATATTTGAAAATGTTATAATAGAACATAATTATTATTAAGTTACTTTATATAACATTAGTTTCAACAATTAAAAATAAAAATGAACAATGAATTACATTTATATATTATAATCATTGATATAATTAAGATAACAATCAGTTAGGTGAAAAAAATAATATAACATACATTTAACAAATAAATAAAATATTTCAACCGGATATTAACAATAACAATAATATCTATAGTAAAAACAATAACAATAACAATAATACAATTTTTTTTATATTCTAATTTTTATAATGACTCAAAATAGTAACAATAAAAAAACTATGCCATAACATTGAAGTACGACATTGCACAAATAAATGAAAAATAAAATAGTTAAACATGTAAACTGAAAACATAATCATGAAAAAGTTATACAAAAAAATCTCTAACAGAAAAATTTAAAATTTGAATAAATTCAATATTAATTCTTGTATAATGTTCATGTATTTTTTTGATAAAATAATAAAAAGTATATAAATGGTTCTAAAATGTAATATACTAAAAGACATCAAAAGTAAATAATTAACAATTTAAATTCTAAATGGAAAATAAATTAGTGAAATTGTTTTGAAAAACCTTGACAATAAACTTTATATATTTTAATTTAAGTCAAAAATAATATATAATGAATAAAAAAAATTATTGTTTGTGCATTTCTATTTAATTTAAAAACAATTTTTAATGCTTTTAATATTT
This sequence comes from Metopolophium dirhodum, assembly GCF_019925205.1. Classification (NCBI taxonomy): domain Eukaryota; kingdom Metazoa; phylum Arthropoda; class Insecta; order Hemiptera; family Aphididae; genus Metopolophium; species Metopolophium dirhodum. Next base: position 14,310,505 of record NC_083568.1, read on the forward strand.
TGTAATTGCATATTTTTCTGCTATTTTTTTCAACATAATTAATAAAAACACAAATTTTTTCACCTTTCAATATTTATATATTAATGCAGAGCATATTTAATAATTTTGATAATTTTATTGTTGACTGAATACTTTGTTTAAGTCCATTTAATTTTAATTTGTTATGTAATCAATAATGATTAAACTAGTTAATAATTTGAGTTTTCTCAAAAAATAAAAATGCCACATTTGTATTGAAAAATATAATTGTTGGTGCCTAAATGCATGTTTCAGAACTTGTAAATCCTGTCTATTATTACACAATTTAAAGTAATACGTCTGAATTAGGATTATTGAGTGTCAGTGTTGTAAAACCATAAAGGATTGCAATTATCATCTTCAGCCTCCTTTTTCACAGAACCTGGCAGGTGAACAAGCATGTGTCTTCGCATATTACTATGACGAGCAAAGCTTTTTCCACAATAATTGCACTTGAACTGCGGATCGATGCCACACTCATATTTGAGATGATTGTACAAACCACTTTTACTTTTATAGTGACTACCACAATTTTTTGGACAGGTGATCCGCCCATCAGAGCCTGTTTCTTTCAACTGTTTGTTAACCATTCGCCATCGGAGACTACCTGAGAACACGATAACAAAAAGGGACACCTGTGACATGAGCAATCAGAAAAAAAATTACATGGTACTCAAGCACCTGTTACTATTAAAAAACAATATATATTTTGTTAAACTGCAGGACAAATTGGTTTGTTATTGATGTTAGTTACAAGCACAGCACTGTTGAAGCTAACGGTCAAAGAGCCTGAATGAATGAAACAAACCCTAAATTGAATGTGTCTTTGTATAACTTAATCAAATTCATATAGGTAGAAGATAAATCTTCTGAGATTCAAAGTATGTATAAAAAATTAACAGCATTAAAACAAGACCATTTTATAAATAATTTTCTAAGATTAAAAAATAATATTATTTTATGGTATGTGGATTATTAATTAAATCAAAAAAAGTCTATTTAATTCTATCATTCTCATATTTATATAACCATTCACTCTTTTATAATCTAACATTACACTAATATTATTATTTCACCTTTAAAAAATGTTTATAATTGTATAAAATTAATATAAAAGTATACATTCTATAATTTTACAAAATAATAAAATCTATGTACCTACCATATACATATACATATACATATACATATACATATACATGTAGATATTTGAATTTTAAGTACATAAGAATATAAAAATGTATAGTTGTAATATTTTACATTTTTTCAACTGTCATACGATCTTGAAAAATAAAATAAAGACCAACTATAAATACAATTTGAAAATACCCTACCCTGTAATTTATTTATATAAACAAGTATATTATTTTACAGAATTACAGACATTAGTCAAATTACATTAATGGGTGTATAGTATAATTTTTTAACTATAATCGCTTTTAAAATGTAGCTACTTAATTATTTTTGTTTCAGAAATGAGAGGATAAAAATAGATAGATATTCATAGGGCTCCTAGTTTTATAAGATACTTATCTTATCTATATACTTATGTTTACAATTTGTTATACACATTACACTGGATTTAAAATTAAGATGTTATCGCTACAGATCTAGAACTACTTTTTGCCCTACACTTTATAAAACAGAACATTAGTACACTGGTACCACATATAAAATTTGTCTATGACAACATTTTCAATATAATATACAAAAAACAATGTATTGCCTACTAGTTTATTATTTACCATATATTTTGCCTTTACCATAATAACATTTTTCTTCACTTCGAAAAGTATATTTAGATAACAAGGTATATCATTATTTTTTTTTTTATTGAGCTTAAGCTCGGCAACTATGGCCATTAGCTGTTTTTTTACTTGTTTTGTAGGGGGGAGGAACGGTTGGAACAGTTGGTTGAAACACGTGTATTTTTAGGTTTAGCAGAATTGGGGGCCGTAGGAGAAGTAATGCTAAGGTGGTTCCTCTTCCGTCCCTCAATTAACTCAAAAAAAAAAAAAAAAGGTTTGGCAGAATTTCAAATTGGGCACCCGTAGGTTTCTACCATGCCCAGTCGGGGGATGGCAGCCTCACTCTCTAAGCAGTTGCCTGCCTAGAGAGAGGAGCCGCCCGGGGTCGAGATTCAAACTGGCAAGGGTACACGTCGGAACTGACGCCGTAGTCCGCTCGGCCACTCCGTCCTCCAGATATATAATGTTTTCCTTTTTTCAATATTAATAATTTTTCCTAACCGTCATTCATGTGTGATATGGTTAAAAAAATCATAATAACATATTTTATTTATTTTAATTTAATAACATTTATTGTCAACATTTTAAATAAACATTATTAGTGAGTAAATTCAATACAAATAACCACTGTGAATCAATGTAACTTACAAAATATTTAAAATAAAATTAATATAAATAAATTGTATTTCAAATTTAAATAAATTCTATACAGAAAAATATGATCACCAAAAATATATTTTTCAGAATACCAAAAAAATTTACTTTGAATTATTAAAAATAATAAACAATTTTAACTGTCTCCTCAAATCATTAAATAACATTTAATTGACAAACTATTTAGATCAACCACAAAACAAATAGATAGTTAAATGTCCTCTATATAATCTTCCTAACATCTAATAAAATATTTCTTAACATATTTGAATGTTAACATTGCATTGTTATATTATTAGATACACGTATTATATTTTTAATTAAAAATATAAATTGAAGAAAAAATGATTTAATTTAAAATAAATTGTTATTTATACTGTTTTGTATCAAATGATTTTTATTTTTTTAATTACTTATAATCAGTCGAATTTAAAGAAAGACTATAGTTATGAACAAGCACTTCATGTCGCCTGCAATTACTCTTGATTGAAAATTTTCTTGAACACATGGCACAAGAGAATTGAGGTTCTTTTCCACACTCAAATTTTACATGTGATCGTAAGCTTGCCATATGTTTATACCGCTTGCCGCAAATTGTACAAAAATATGGATTATGAAGACAAATAGCTGTGAACAAAAACTACAAGTCACAAACAAAACACCAAGAACTCTAAATGTTGTTCATTAACTATCTACATCCAAAACATGACAATTCTAATAAATAAATACACGCGGTATAATTCAACCAATATTACGTACAGTGTTTCTTATGTAACTACTACAGTAAATTAAACTGAAATTAATTCAAATGTAGTCATTGATGTAAAAGTATTAGATATATGAAGGTACACAAAAAATGAATGACGTAAAAAATTACAAAACTAAAAATAAGAGTATAGAAATCAAAAATACCCTAAGTTAGCAATGTAAATTATAAATAAGTATGGATAAATGAATAAGTATAAATTGTATTATATTGTGCGTCTTATTCTATAAATTACATGAACATTTTATACTATTAAAATAACATTATAATTAAACTTTGCAAAAGTAAAAAAACAAGCATAAGAATAAATTTAAAAATTTAAAAAATATTTCAATTATATAACCAATACAATAACCCAAAAACATCCCAATAATAAATTAGAAATGATCAACAAATAATATAATAATTTTGGTATAAGCTTTTTAACAATCATAAAATTATGTTTTTATAGTGATTACAGTGTAATACTAAAATCTGAGCTGAGATGTCTCGCAACCATATGTGACTGTAAATGGACCTTTTGATAAAATCTCTTCAAACATATGTAACAAAAAAATTGTCTAGTTTTCTGACACTCGTATCTTAAGTGTCTGTACAATCCTGGTTTGTATTTATATCTCTTACCACAATTATCTCGAGGGCATTTAAAAAACCCATCATGACTCATCACAGCAAATTTGGCCTCTGAAAAATATTAATTAAATTAATAGATAAGACTGTAACATAATAATAATAAAAATACAGGCATTTACTCATTTAAATTAAATATATATGTATATATAAATATATATATGTAGGTAAAGTAAACTTGTACCTGTTCCGCCACCAAAAAAATTAATAAAAATAAAAATATACAAGTGGTAAAAAAAATTGATGTACAATCGTGATAAAAATTATTTTTTTTAAATCATCACCACAATTAAATAACAATATCGATATCAAATAAAATGTTTATGATCAAACTATTCTAATCACACATTTGTGTACCTAATTATAATAGTTCAATTTGTTTTATAAATTATGACGTATTGAATGGAAATTGAACTAACATTTAACTTAAGAGTTAATTTTTGGATATAAGTTGAAAATACTTTCTTACCATGAGAAAATAAAAGTGAACTTGTATAAATTAATTTCATTCAAAAGTGTTTTCAGAATGTGCTGATGTTTTCAAATTTATAATAATATAATATAACTATCCTGCACCGATTAAGACAAAGAGAGACCATAAGGTTTTTTTTATTATAATAACAAATAATTTTCAAATTAAATTATTTTTAATTTACCGTTTAATATACCAATGCTATATTCTTAGTATATAATACTATCTCGTTAAAATTAGTCATCAGCATTTAATTTGACATTTATTCAGTTTAATATTATATTGTCTAATTAATGTATTTCTAATCTATATTTTATTAATTTTTAAATACAAAATGTTAGCACTACTATCATTAATTTAAAACTGTAAAATATAAATAGCGGAAAAAAAAGCCCACAGAAAAAAAGTCCACGGAAAATAAGCCCATAAATATAAATATGAACACAATATTATGTATACATCATGATATATTGTGTTATACCTTATAAGTTATAAGTAAAAAAAACAGTCTTAGATATATACTACTATAAGTTATAAGTCAAAAAACGTAAGTCTTACGTATATACATACAAAAATGTATACAAAAATTACACAACTATGTAAATAATAATATAATAAGTTAATACAAAACAGGTGGTATTATAATATATTTAGATAACAGATAATATTTTAGTATGTATATACCTAAGACTTATGTTTTTTTACTTATAACTTAAAACACAATATATCATGAGGTATACATAATACTGTGTTCATATTTATATTTTTATTTTATTTACAATCTATATTTTATACAATTAACAATTAATTATTATTTTCATTATAATATATTATAATATTTTGTCATAGGTACATGGTAATTACTAATTAGGAGTAGAGTACACATGTGTTCACATTTATATTTCTGGGCTTTTGTTCCGTGGGCTTTTTTTTCGCCAACTGTAAAGTATTAATGATAATATAGTATAAATAAACTTTAATTTGTAAAATTAGATAAATGGTTGTCTTCATGAACGAAAAAATAATCATTTAATATTCAGAAACATTGTTATTTTTATATTACGTTTACTTTGCTTGATAAATATAAATAAATTAAAAGTAATAGAATTTTAAAATTAACAAGGTTAGGTATAACATAGGAATAATTATTATTAAACACGAATAATAAATAATAAAAAAAAATAAATAAATAATAGTAATATTATTTAAATGTGTAGTACCTAATAAAACACTGTGAAGTTTAGATGGAATTTTGACATATAATTGAAATGATAATTACAATTTCTTTCAAATTAAAAACAGTGTATTACAAGTTAATAAAAACATTTTGATCTCCCTTTTATACAACTTGAGGTAAAGGAACAAAATTTAATAAGTATACCAAAAATATGTTTTCCAATGAACATTTGAAGATTAATTATTTTTTTTAATGAACTTTATATATTTGCTGAATTATATATATTTAAACAAAATGTCACTATTTTATTTAGTAATTTTTTACTAAATTTTTATTATAGATCTAATAATATTTGTTTGGATAACAGTATATTGTCAATAATTAATAGATTTGTGGTCTTAATATTTGAGGAAACAGTATGTTAAAAGCTCATGGTTTCTTATTTTAGTTGGTTACATAAATAACATAATATTTTTAAAAACAAAACATATCGGTAGCTTGATACTTTAAATTGTTTACAGATACCAAATAAAATATTTATTTATTTTTCACATCACCTTCTCCATTCACATTCTACACAATCAGTCAGTAAATGGAGTTTAGTATTAGCACCATTGTATTTTGATTATGTTTCGGTATATTAGCATTAAGATTATTGAAGTTTTAAGATATATTAAAGCTGTATGTTTTAAAATCAGGTGCAATATTTGGACATCATTTTTTTCATTTCCCGAAAATAATTTTATTGTTGTGCTAAAATGAATCCAACACTTCCTAATTTTTACTACTGTAAATTATTATATATTAAAAATATTCATAATTAAATTATGATATTTAAATTGAAAATTGTAATATTATAATATCATACATTTTTTAAGCTTTTTAAGAACTTGTTCCAGTTTACGTGTTAACTTAGTCATGTAATTATTTTTTATTGATCTGCAAAAATGTATTTATTTAGAAATCTTCAAAAATAAATATTGATAGTTTTTCTGATTATAGTTTATAATATACAATAATTTTGATTATTATTTTCTAATTATATTTATATACATAGTTTTTTGACTTTTTATAATTCTGAATTAGTTAATAAGTTCTCACTAAAATCCCATTATTAATAATATACCATTTTTTACTAACACAATACAAAAATAACACATAATATATAAATTCTATATGAATATAGTATGAATTCAATAATTGGAAAGTTAACTAATTTTTCTTCCCTTTTGATATCTAAGAAAGTATTAAGAAATACCTTATCAGTATTCAATTATAAATTATGAATGATTCATATATATCGGCCGTCAGTTTATCACCAATAATTAGTACCAAATTAAACATATTTTTACCTGCAAATTGAATAAAATTAGAATTGTTTTTGATTTATTATAAGACAGATATGTACACAATATAGGATTTCAATATAAATATTTTGAAGACTTGGATTATTTTTTTTTTTAAGTTTAAGTTTAAATGATAGGAACACTTAAATGAGTGCCCAAAATATGGTGAATAAAATGTTTATAGTTTATACCTAATTAAAAAAAAAAAACAATATTTATTTATTTATTCACAGAATAAATCAATACAGTACAGTACAATTTACGCATTATTTCCAGGACCCTATAAAAAAAATTTATATTTTTATCATACTTTTTTATTATATATTTCTACAATGTTTATTAACTGTTTAATAATGTTGGGAACAATTTTAAACAAAATGTAATATTTCTTATTTATTGAAGATCAATTGTATAGAGGTAAATTTACTGATGGTAAATTGACCAGATTACATATTATTATACATACTATACCGTAATAATAATAGGTACTATAGTATTTATCATTTTATTTTTGTAGATTCCAGATTTGTTATTACTTATTAGTAAGATATAAAAGATCTTATTTTGGGTCACAATATTCTTTGTGAAAAAAATATTAGGAAACACTGTATAATATTTTATATAACCATGGATATAAAATAATAAAACACCAAAACATGCCCTAAAAAGCCATAAATAATATTTTTTTGAGATCAAAACATTTTAACAAGATAACTTATGAATATTTATCATGTGAGATTTCATATTTTCTTTTCGTTTAAATGGCCGTCCACACATGGCACACTGGAATTTGGAATCAACACCACATTCATATGTCATATGCCTCACTAGCCCTCTGTGATACGTATACATACGGCCACATGTTAAACATTGATGTCTCCTTTCTGAAATAAAACAAACACTGTTACCAAAGTAAGTTTTTTGATAATATGATGGAATCAAATAACACAACTCGAAATAATAACTACTATTGGTTTTGCTCTACTACACAATGAATATTATTTATAATAGGTGAGACAACTTTTTCAGCACATGATTTATTATTGTACATCTTATGATCTGGACAAAATAGTAACATTACTTATGTTTCATACATCTAAAAGTTTGTGTATTATACCCATATGAGACTTAAGACTAGTTTTCCGAAAAAATGGTTTTAAACACACGACACAGTAGAATTGTGGTTTCTTTTGGCACTCAAACCGAAGATGCTGCTTAACACTTGACTTGTTTGAATAAGATCTGTTACAATTTGGAGTAGGACATACATATTTTCTTGAACACAGCAAAACTAAAACATAATATTATTGACCCAAATGAGTATATATAAAAATGTATTTCAAATAATAGCAACAAGCCCGAGTCAATATTTAAAATGTTTTTAAGCATATTTTAAATGATTAACATAACAAATAATGCTTGAAATAATATAATTTATAGGTACATAAACAATTTGGAATTAAGATAACAAGTGTTACCTAAATTTGTTATCTTGGGTTACATAGTAATTAATGTCCATCTATACAGTTTTATAATTATTACTATGATAGTAAATTTATCTATTATAACTTAACATAAGAACATTATCTGTTTTCTCACATTGGTGTTTGGATATTTGAATTTTATGTGTATATAACGCTGAATTATTTGATATAATACATTTGATCTTGCTTCAAAATTAAAAGAAATAAATCAACCAATTAGAGAACACAGATAATATATTCATCTTTTTTGAGTCTTATAATATTCACCCAAATATTAAAAATATTTCAAATATCTCAATTATATCAAACAGAATCAACGGTACAAGGTATATGTATGCAAGACTAAGAAAAACATGGATTTTTATCAATTGCTTTCATGCTATATGCAACAACAAATCACAATTACTGTAAATAATATTAATCAAAATCAATGTCTTATTTGAAACTAATATTCCTAATAATAAATTATCATACTATTATCAGTTTCTGAAAAGTTTCTTTATTTTAATATAATAGGCTATTTATAACATATTTATTTCATATTATAATAGTTTATAAAATTGTTTAACAAAATAATAATACACTCATACCAAATAAATAATTTGTATTTCATAAATAACTAAAGAAATTACAATTAAATACACTATCTGCAATATAAACAATTATTACTTCACAATTGTTTTACTGTAAAAATAAATAAAATTTTTATAAGTTCTTCAACTTTATGATATTATGAACACGCAATAAATGTAGCTTATAATTTCCCTTCCGTTTAAATGTTCTCTGGTTGTAACGATCACACTTGAATTGAGGTGGCTTACCACAAATAACTTCAACATGCCTTTTTAAACTACTTTTTGTCATATACATACGTCCACATTTTTTACATTCAAATAATTTATTATTGATTGTTAATGGAGCAACTGTAACACAATAAAATTGCATATAACTAGAAAAATGAAAACTAATTTTTATACAAATTTGAAGCATAATTTAATATCAACCAAATTTTATAAGCATTCTCTATTTTTAGACACATCCAAAATTCAAATACATAAAAAAAAATATTGTATTTATGAATACATAAGTGCGGGATGATCCATTTAACATAATTCTCATTATTTCACAAAACATAAACGTTTTGAAAATATTTTTTTTAAATATTTTTAAGTAGGTACAAAAAACTAGTTATAAAAAACATTTTTGGAAAAAAATTATATTTTTAATATTTTTTTATCATTACTAGTTTTTTAAGTTTTATAGTTTAGAAAAGTAAAAAAGTGGACCAAAATTTTGTGGGGTACTTCTGTACTACTCCACTCTGCACATCAAAACTTTGTATACCTATAACTCATAACCTTAGTCCAAAATTCAATATTGATGGTGCATCAAAATTCTACAAAAAAAAAAACCGTTTTTGAATAGAGCATTTAAAATACATGTTGACATTAAAAAAAAACAGTTTAAAAAGATGTAAAAATATATTTTCTATAACATTATTAGCTTATTAAATAATATTACTGTCTTACATTAAATAAATCACCCGATAGTATCTCACTGTACATGTCTCCATTTTAAAATTTACAGATTTTTCTGCAGTTTTTCTGTCAATATAAACTTTAAATAAAATTTCAAAAACCTGCGAAAAATAACAAAATCATAGGCATGTTTAGGTTTTTTTGGTAATTTAAAATTTGGTCAACAAATTAATTATATTCAATGCTATAATAACAGTAAAAAGAAAAAACCTTTAATAAAATGCAAGTAGCTACACACTGCCATTAATAGATGTCGGCACACAATTTGTTTTTCTTTTTGTCCCATACAGAACATAAACAAAATTGATTTTAAAAAAATTATAATTTTGGCTTTTGAGTAATCTTAGAGTAAATTTACCTATTACAAAAATTATAGAAAATAATATTTATCAAGGTTGGACAGTTTATTTTAACTAAATATTATCTCTAAATAAAATATCCATAGTATCCATTAAAATTTCTAAAAAAAAAATGTATTTACTAAGTTGAGTGGTTAAGTTAAATATTAGATAAAAGAACCGATTTGTCAAACTCTCCAAAATATTATTCACTATAATTTTTGCAATTTTAATTGAAGATAATACAAAAACCAAAAACCAAAATAACAATCTTGCGTTAATAAGAAAAATTAGACATATTTCTATGTAGCGTATAGATCAGAGAAAAAATAAATAGTGTGCTAACATCCTCTTAAGGCATAATAACACAACATTATTTATAAAGATCTTAATAATTATTTTCAACATATCCTGTATACATCTTTAAATTTTTAAATACATATTAAACAAAACATTTTATTTAACATTTTTAAATGATAATTAGTAACAACAATATTATACTCCTAAAAAATTATATAAAGAAATTACTGAAATATATCATTTATTAATCGAAAAAGAATATATTTAAGATTTATTTTTAATCTATGTATTACAAAATCATACATCAAATGCACACAAGCAAAATAGTGGTTTAACATAAAAATTTGAATTGATTAGTTATTTAAAATGAGTTAGATAAATTTAATTTAATTACAGATTTCTAAGGTAAAATCAGACGATGTCTATTGGCGATGTGTGATTGCAATGCAAATTTGTAGCGACATTTCTTTGGACACATAGGACATTGAAACAATGGCTCTTTATTGCCACATTCAATGCGTTGATGTCGTTTTAGATCATGAGAATATACATAAGCTTTGCCACAATTAATACACGTATGACTCTTTGTTTTGGAAAAATTACCTAAAAAAGTAAATTTGTTAAGTAACAACTTATTAGTATAATATATGAACCTGAAAAATGGTAGTAAGGTGTTTTTCAACAAAGAAAGCAAATGTTTTCAATAATTAAACTAATTACAATACAAAAAAATTAATTATACCTTAGTGTCTTGTTTAAAGCTAAATCTAAAGTATTCAAAAGTATTCAGATAAAAATGTTATTACAATAGTTTTATAGAACCTATATTATATTTTTGGTAAACCATTATTATAGTGTATCCTTCATAATAATGCAACGGGTCTAATACTATAGATCAGCGGTTCTTAAACTTTTAGTAAACACGAACCCCTGATGGAAGATTTTTAGAAATCGAAGACCCCTAACCAATTTTATTCTAAATACCTACCTTTTATTACAAAATATCTCATGTTATCATAACCAATATTTTAATACTTATTTTATATTATTTATTATATATTATTTTATAAGTAGGTACCTAAAAATATACACATTTATAATTATTTGTATTACGTAGACAATTTCATAAAAACGTAATATTTTATTTTTATTTAGAGCCGTGGGGGACTCCCAAGATAAGTGGCACTGATCCCTGGGGAGCCACGGACCACAGTTTAAGAACCGCTGCAATACATGAATTAACTGATAACATATATGAAAAATTAAAAATAACCTCATTGATATAATAATAAAAGAATATATATTATAATATATTCATTTAACATTCAATCCTCATCACTAGATTGATTTAGTTGAAACTAGTTAAGTTCAACTTGAAAGATTGAAAACTCAAAATAATAAAACAAATGCGTCATAATAATATTTTGTATATTTTGTATACCATTTTGTAATGGTATATAAAGAGGGATGAACAGTATATTATATACACTCATTACTAACCACTGTGTGACGGGGAGTATAAGACCATTATATACACTCAATAATTCTATAATCTATTCAACTTCAGTAGACTGGTTTGTGCATACCCGAAAATTTCTGTATGTAGCCGGACCCCTTGATTAATTGGTCGGAAATCTATACTGTGGTAGCAGTGATTAGGATAAACAGAAGAATGGTGGTAGTGGTACCGATAGCTGGTAGTGAGAAAATCATGCACGGACACGATGTGTTTTTGTCCACCACCCACCCGCTAAGTTGAATACAGTATATCGTCTTTTTTTTTTATTAATTAAGATACTAGATACAAATGAAAATATATTCTTAACAAAATTAAACAAAAATTATAAATAATTTATTCAAATAAGTTTTTTAATTTGCCTTATATTATTTCCATAGCTGACAGAATTACACAATTAATCGTAGAAAAGATTAAAAAAAATTCTTAATTATATTTAACATTTTAACAATTTTAATTACTAAAATAATAATTTTAAATTCATGCATAATTTATTGTGTCTTAGATATAGTATCTTATATGTTATAACTAGTATCTAGAAAAAATGTTGAATCTATTTTGTATTTAAAGGTAAACACAGATGTATCTAGTATCTCTATCCATAAACTTATTTTCAAGGATCTTGAAGTAATTTAAAATTATAAAAATATAGTTTTTGGCAAATTATTTTGAATTTAAATTATTAACCACTTTTTAGGAATCCTAAAAATAAAACAAATATAATATAATATTAATATATATTAATGATATATAATATTATTTAATTAATAAATATATTTTAAACTAGATGAATAAACAAATAAAATAAAACAAAAACAATTCATTAATTTATATATATATATATATTCTATATTTATTTGGTAAAACATAATACTTCTACAAACAATATTTTAATGATCAGTTTATATACACCTAATTATAAACAGTTTGTAAGTTTAAGGAACATATACATACACGTATTTAAAATAGCTGTTATGTCATGTGTATATTTTATATAACTATTGTCTATTAAAAATATAAAAATAATCATTTTATAATTTATTATACTTTGTTTTTATAGTTTAAAATTTGTATTTATTTGATAAAATTATATTTTACTGTCTATTGTTTATTTATAACAATTGATTACAACCACAAACTAAAATATAATAGATACGGAACGTGGCAGGTTAACATGTAAAAAAAAATGTATCTGAACAATGCTAAGACGATCAGCTGCTGTGTGTCAAGAACATAAGCGCTACTAACTAGTTTATTGGGAACCATAATTATAAAAATTAAAAATTGTGATTAATTAATTAAATATTATTATTTATTATAACAACTTTGATTTTGAAACATGTATTACAATATTTTTAGGTACCTATTATTATATTATGTTATTATTAATAAGTTAATAATTTTTCTATGGTAGAGTACTGATAAAATAGTAGAGAAATTATACACTAAGGCTAAATTAGAGCTAGTTGGTGTGACACATTTTAGCAACTAACCAATTCAGTTTATTTCCTTCTGTTCCGTATCTGGATATGGTACCATACCAGGTATCCACTATCCAGTTGTATATTTTAATTCATGATTAGAACAAACAATGAATTAATCAATATAGTGAAACTTAATAAATAAATAACAGTTAACCATGACATTTTCATGATATTTATAGATAATATTATTTAAATTATAAATTGAAAAAAATATTAAGATGTAAAAATGTGCCACAAATATTCTTAAAGAATTTTAATGAAATATTTATTAAAAAGAATAAGCTTATATCTTTGAATTTCTTATAATTAATTTAGTGATAAATGTAACTGTTAATTTGTATTTTGTAAATATATTTCATTTTGTTTTCACTAAATGTATAAAATTATTAGCTTTTAATTTTAATTGTTGATTAAAATAGTAAACTATTTAGATTTTTAATTAATTAATTATTTTCCATCATTAAGACTTGAAAACCATGATAATTTAATTGAAAATCACTGAATCATTTAAGAGTATTTAACAATGTGGTCATACTGTAAATATTTCTGTATGGTATAACATTTAATTTCATAAATTGTTTTGTATATTAACTAATGTACAAAATAATTCCATACACAACTATTCCCATGTCGTAATCTATCTAAGATCTATTATTAGGCAAAACTTTAGTTGATTAAACTTTTATTAAATATTATGAATTTTTTTATTTTAATTAAAATAATTATTGATTTTTAATAATTTTACTCAACATCAACAAACAAAATTATATAAAATTGTAATTCAAGGTGTTAGATTTTAATTGTTTAGTTTGGTTTTTATTCATATACTTTATTGGTAACTGATAAATATTAAATTTCTAATTTAATAATTAAACAAACATAAATAGTTTTTGAAAAAAAAATATAAATATAATATTAAGATATTCATAATTTAATTTTTTTAAATAATGACTTGTAACATTTTACTTCAATATTTAAAACATTTTTACTTACATCTTAACACGTGTTATGTAATTGATAAAATGTAAGAATATGATTTTAAGCATAGTACTGTGATTGGTACAGAGTGTTCATAAGTTGATAATGTCTAAGACGCATATGTTGTGTAAGATTAGTCTTAATCTTACACATTTTTGGACAAAATAAACATTGAAATTGTGGTTCCTTTCCACATTCATATCGAACGTGTCTCCATAAACCATGTTTGTAACGATAACTTTTTGTACATTTATCACACTTAAATGTCGATGGCTTTTGATCAACAGATGACGTACTGGATGGTGGACTTACTACAAAACCTGCATTTAAGAACCGTTTCACAAAAGTCCCTAAAAATATAAACTACATATTAGATGAACGAATAAAACATTGCTATATTAGTCTTTAAAATACAATTACTAATAATAAAATAACATGCAAATCTCAATGAAAACATAAAATACTAACACAAATGCATAAACCATCTAACATATAAATAAATTAATAAACTAATTAATTAATTAATTAACTTTACACCAAATGAAAAAAAAAATTCAATACTAAAAAAATATATTAAATTGTTCAATATTTTTTTTTAATATGTTTATAATAATTAATTGATTGTAGTTCAGTGTTGTCATGCAGATAATGTTACATATTACATGATTATTAAATGATCTACTTAAAAATTAAAATATCATGTACCATGATTTGTAAACAAGTTATGTTTAGATACAAAATTCCTTGAATTTAAAAAAACTTTTATCAAAATACTATAAATTACCAATGAATTTAGTAAAAATACCAAAATTCCAAATAGATCATTTTCCCGGTAACTAAATATAAAAAATGTAATCCAGTTTTCCAAATATTTTTTATAACATTGTGCATTTAAACATAATTTGGTTACTCATAATATAAATTCAGAACATATTATTGTAAAAAAGTAGCCTTAAGACAGTTAAATATATATTATATATATTTTTAAATTACGTCAACTTTTATATTGTTTAATGTTAATATAAAATATAAAACATAAGACAAACTTACATATGTTAGATGGAACATCTATGTAAAATTGAAAATTCAAACTAAAAAAATGTGTCACTCACCTTTAAGTTGAAATTATAACTACAACATTGATTTAATTTGTTTCTTACTTAACACTACTTTATACATTTTACACTGTTTATTTATCTCATCAAAAATGTTAACTATCAATTGTTATTTTATTATTTTTACCGAATTTGATACTTTCAGAAATTAATTTTTCAAAGGCTTTTGAGATTTAGTATGAACAAATTATAAATATATGAACTAAATACTGTATTACATATCAATATCGCAAAAATTATGTGTTAATTATTATACTTCATATAATTATAATAACATTGATAAAGAATTTTCTTTCAAAAATTATAACCAATAAATGGTCACTCAATAAATAGTTATGTATGCAATATCCTCATTTCAATAATTGTTTTTTGTTAATAATTATTATTTATACTCAAAATTATACTGTTTTTTATTAACAATATATATGCAAATAATAACTTGTTAAAAAATCAATTACTATTTTAAGTGAGAAACAAATACTTATTTGTTTTATATTATTTCATATAAATATAATTTTTGTGCTAAACTATCAAATTTATTGTTGTACAAGAGGATCAATAATTTATGAATCAATTTTTTGATAGCTTATTATTTACATATACATTCTTAAATAAAATAAGATACCATTCACAACTACTTATAGCGTGATCACTAGGGTTCGGATTTGAAGGCAAATGCCTTTCTTTTGATAATCATAATAGAAAAATAATTCTTATACAAAAATGTGTTTCATTTAATTTCTAAGATGGATGTATTTTTTTTTTTGCCTTTTTTACTTATGTGTTTAATTTTCAGTTAATTTAATAATTGTATACACAGCTTACATATAATCAGTACAAATAGATAAGAGCTTGATATTTATCGATATCGCTGAATACTCTATCCATTGCCGTCTTATGGAGTATTTGGTATGGCCTTAAAAGTACCCATACACTACCTCTTTAAAGATTAAAATATGTTCATACTGCGTGGATTCAAGATTGTTCGTCAGTCCGCGACCGCTATTGTCGTTTAATAATTTTTAACTTCGGTGGACGTAGAAAGATCCTTTTCGATGCATAAAAATATTTTGAGCCCAAACCATCAAGACAGCTTATCAAAGTACATGGTAGTAATTTTTTTTTTAATACCAACTAGTAAAAATATTTAATTTTGTAGTAAATTTTTGAATTGCTTTTTTATATAAATGAAATGCCTTTCTTTACATTTTAACTGTTTTTTTTATTGATTATATTGCCTTCAAATCCGAACCCTAGTGATCACATTGTTACATATATGTTTATACAATGAACAAGGTATATTTTAATAAAGAATTATTTTTAAATTTAAAAAAAAAATGTATTCTTTAATATGTTAAAAGCTCGATATTGTATGTTTGATTCATATTATAATAAACATAATATTGTAATAATGGTTAAACAAGATTTAAGTTATTAGAAATTAATCTAAAATGGGATGCTACCCATACCACATAGAAGACTATAATCTGTCCCATATAAGAGTAACCTTTGGCGGCGGGCTTCTGCGCATAGTCGTAGCAGCAATGGATGTGGTTAACACGCACTGAGTGCTGCGCTCTTGAGAACATATTTTTTTAACAACCGTCTAGTTTGTATTTTTCGAAGATTAACACAGTAAAGGAATTTTTTGACTGTAGCCTATCGTTGAAAGCCAATGACGAAAATCAATTTAATCAATGGACAAAAACCAGTCACTCACTGCCAGAGGCTATTCTAATTTAAGACTTAGTCTGTGGATCTTATTTTCAATTTAAAGTTATATTTATTTATAATAATGTTTAATAATTATCTACATTCATACGTCACACACTCATAATCAAATTAGTTTTTTTTTTTTTAATAGATCATTGAATAGCATTTATATTTAATTTCTTATGAATTAAATAATACATTCATATATTTAATAAGGTACATAAAATGAACTATCTCAAGTACCTATTCCATATCAAAATATATATTACGTTTAATATTTTTAACTTTATGTTAAACTTTCTTTATACTCTGTAAAGTAAACAAAATATTCTTAATTGTTAATTCAATTGGAACTTCCTAAATCAAAATTTAAAATATTTTATTTTTGAATCTCAATATAGGATACATAAGCTAAGTTATTATGCAGTATTTATCTTCGTTCACACAACACTATACTATATTTCAAAAAGGTTTAGAAAAATTCACGACAGAAACATGTAGCGGTTCACGCATATATAGTTTTGTTGGCTGCCGACAGTAAGCTGCCAACTATTAGCCAATCACAGCAGTCCTACCATTCCGAGGCTACGCAATTTTTCCAAAATGATTTGGAACAGAGTATAAATAACGGTATATTATGATTTATCATTAAATGTATAGTAAATTTGAATGAAGTGATAAATCATCAAAATTAATAACCGAATCAAGTCTAGTTTGGTTTTATCACTATAATGTTTATCTGAAGATTTCTAATCTAATTTTAATTTTCCATTATTTTTAATAACCACAGTTGCTTAATTTTTTTTAAAAATAAAGTTTTCAGAGTACCCCTAGAATAAATTTAAAGCTGCTCCATAAAATAAATAAATAAAAAAGAAATAATATCACAAAAACACTACATTTACTGCTTTACTAAGAATATAAAAGAAATAGTTGCATGTTAGCAATGTTAGAACAAACCTAATTCCAGTCAACATATTAATAAAAATATCTGAAATAGATCAAATATTTTAATAAAATAATTTTTAAAACATAATAATTAGCCAAAATACCTATATTAATACTTTAAAATAAAACCAAAATGATCTAAAAAATCTATTCCTAATACAATTTTATTAAAAAAAATACAAATCTAATTCTTATTAGTTATTACTAAGAACATTTTATTAATAATGTTAATATTTGGCACACATTTTTTTCACACTATAAAAATATATATAAATTATACAATAGTTAAAATGATTCGGGAAGACTAATAAGAGCGTGTATATATTATATATATATTTAAAATATTTTTGAGCACGCTAATATGTTTGTTCAGATGACTAGAGAATATTGAACGATTGGCTTTTTCATGCAGACTGTGATTCAGGTTCAACAGAAACAGAAGATTTGTGACGTATACGTATATGTTGATGAAGATTACTTTTACGGCTGCACCGTTTAGGACACATAGGACAAGCAAACATTGGTTCTTTACCGCACTCGTATCTTAAATGTCGATTAAGGGTAGCCCTGAAACGATATGTTTTACCACAATGGTAGCATGCTGAACGTACCAATTGTTGAGGGTCGGGTAAATTCCAATAGTTGTCTGAAATAAAATTATAATATAAAAATTTAAATACACAAAACAAAGTAAATGGTTAATTTTTTTTTTACATTCACTTACGATGCAATCAATCAAAAAACTCGACAACTACTTCATGGATGTAAGCTTAAAAACACACAATAATTTTGCACTTTATTAGGATAATATTATTAAGACATATTTAGACTAAAAATAAAAAAAATAATTAATTCCTTAAATAAGTGCAAAATCAATAATTCTACAAAAACACTGTATGACACTTTGAGGGCGCTACACAAGAATTAAATTATTCCCAAAATTGTATAGAAATATATGAAATTTATACTTATTCTTCAGTGATATATTTTTAATGCCTTATATATTTATCAAAGTTAAAATATTTTAATTCAAAATTACAAGCATATTAAATAAGAATGTATATCAATGCAGGTGTATGAAAATTATTATAATAATGCATAATTTTTAACATATTGTTTATGAAGCGCCCTCTATGATTATTTATATTTATTATTATAGCTCATAATCTACTAATACAAATATAATCTAGCTAAATGCAATTCATGCATAACTCAAAAACCTGCAAAATATATAAAGTATAATTAGGGTGCACAAAGGTCCATCATTTTAATACATTTTTTAAATATTTGTATATAAAATAGTATTTATCTGTCAAACTATAATATAAATAACAGATAAGTGTGCCATCTGATCAAATCTACTGGAAATAATAAATGTTTATATTAACAATTATGTATTGATACTTAGAATTTGAAAATAGTATTTTACAATAAAATAAAAATGCAAGATAAAATGAATATAATTATACTTTATTCCATTTATGAATAAACTTCCTCAACACGTGAAAAATATTGGGACCTCTCAATTCTTTCAGGCAGATTTATTATTAATCGTCATAAGAGCCTGTCCATGAACTGAGTTTCTACCGCCTGGTTTATTCTTAAATGGAATAAGTATAGACAAGTACTTAAAATTGTGCACATTTTTATTTATGTTACCATCAAAATAACTTTTTATTAAAATAAAAAATCAGCAATACATGTTTGACTTTCAAATGTGCATAACTTATGGATACTCTAATTAATTTATACATATTTATTTAATTCCGTACAATATAAATGTATTTTATATTTTGTATTTAATTTCCTTATCTTCGCAAGCCTACTCAAATATTAAAATATATTCAGAAATTAAATTGATAATGTTAATACTTCACCTTTGAATTTAACATTAATTCCTAATTGCCTTTTATATACCATTAAATACTTCATAAATTATCATAATTTGTCCAAGAGTAATTTCATTTTTACATACATATTATTTGAACTACCATATTATATTATATGTAAAATTGAACTAAATCTATAACAAGACAATAATTATTATTACTATAATATGTTTGTATATATAATATTACAAGTATTAGGATAAGTATAAGTAGGATAGCACAATAATTCATAAATAGTTTGTTTATTAGAGTTCCAAGCTCAATAAATTGATTACAAAATTGTATTACAATAAACAGTTATTTTAGTTACTGCATGAACTTTAGTAATTAATTATATTGGTTTTATAACGTATTACACAAAAGTTAGATAAAATTATTTTATATGCTTTTACAATATAATTTTTTTAGCAAATTAATGCATGATAAAATACAAATTTTAATTAAAACAAAACAAAAGATTAAAATCCAAATTAATTGAATTTAAAATCAGATAAATGTTGAATTACGTAACAATAATTTTTATAATATTGCACAAACACAAATATATGCACGGATAAAATGTCTAGTTACATATATTTACATATAGGTATGTGATAAATAAACAAATAATAATTGTTGATGATCTGAGATTTAAGTACTTAACATTTGTTAGACCCACCACATTAAAAGTAAAAATAAAAATAATTTAATAATATCAAAATTAATTGTGTGTAGCTATTTTATTATTTTGAATAAGTACTTCAAATATTCAAATTACTTAATTGCACCATTGTTACCCTTATACGACTAATTAAATAAAAATTTGCTAACCTCCCACCACCAAAAAAATAATGCTGGATAAAATTCCTTTGCAAATTAAACTAATAAAATAAATAAATAAATAAGAACCTATACAACAAAAATTAAAACCCTTTCAAAAATTTAAAAAAAAAAAATAAAACAAAAATAAAACAAAATGCCAACCCGACGAGATAAATATTTAAACATTTTTTTTTTCCTTTTTGGTAGGTACATATGTTTTTTAATAATTTATAACTGCATATAAATTGTAATATCTTCTACACTAACAACTTTACGTAAACAAATATTAAATAGTACCTAATGTTTATACATTTTTTTTATCCTGCTACGATTGACATTATATAGGCCATCTCGAGCTATCACAATCGACTTATTGCACTTTCAGATCGCGTTTTATGCTATATAAGTAATAATTTTAACTACTAACTTATTTCTTCATGTAAGACTCATCAATTTATTTAGGTAACGGTAAATTGTTTTAAAGACTTGAAAACATATACTTTATAACAAAATATCTGTACATAAAATATTCCTACAGTCAGTGAGAAATTGTATTGCACATCAAGATTATAAATTAATATATAAATTAATAATAATATTTAGAAGTATAAATATATGTATATGAAAATTATAAAATTCCAGTAATGAAAAAATTTAATAAATAATTATACCTGGAATATTTATATACAACCATAACTAAACTATAAAATAAATAAGACTTCATTTTGAATTTGTATTTTTGGTTCAATAAACTTTTTTTAAAACAAAATAATGAAACTCGCAACAATAATAGCGACACAGTATTTAAAAAAATAATTTACGATCTTAGTGGTAAAATTATTAAAATATAGACTAACATAAAATTTAAGTTCAATGAAGTTAAAAAAATAAATGAATATATAACGTACAAGAAGCCTGGTAAATAATAAACTGATTATTTGAGAACATCAATTCGAGCAACGTCCATGTGCCAGCTCAAAAATTAAATAATCTTATTTAGTACTTCATATTTTGAATCGACTTTTAAGATACCAAAAATAACTAAATTCAACTAACAAAATATACATATATATACATGTATATATGTGTGTTTGTGTGTATGCATAAATAATTCTAGTAAATTTAGACTCTGGAAGTATTGAAAACAAGATACAAGTGTTTAGTATTTTAAACTTCTTTAGTGGGAGCACCAGTAACAGGGGATGGAGGGGCAGCAGTAAGATTTAACTTATTCAGATGTTTATAGTTGATATGTGTTTTCAAGTTATCTCTTCTATAAAAGTCTTTAAAACAAATGCCACAGCGATACTGTTTAATGCGGTCACATTCGTATCGCACATGGCGGTAAAGGTGATTTCGATTTCGATAGCTACGTGGGCACTTGGGACATGGGAAACGTGGTTCAGTAGCAGTGGCAGTGCCATCAGAATTCTCAGGTGATGCGCTGGTTGTCAATGGCTGTTGTGTAGATGATGTAGACTGTCTAGGTGCTGTAGCTAGGGTCGAATGGAATGTTTCCGAAGTACTGGTCCAGTATTGTAGACGTGCTTTGGTCAATGGATCAAGCATCATCCTGTTATATTTGGTAGATGAAGCTATGACAAAAACAATTATCGTATTAGATTAAAATGACTAATAAAATTACATTAGTTATACTTTATTTATTCAGAAACCCTTCTCTCAAATGCATTATACACCAATAAGCCCCAAGGGACTGTACACGTTAAGCAGGGTTATAAATTTAACATTAATAAATAAATATGTCAAGTAAGTACCCAATAAACCATGGTAAAAAATAAACCCAAATTACACAGAATATTCAGACTTACCACAAGATAAAATATAGCTCTGCCACCAACCATTTCCCATGCATAAATTAGGAATGTTTAAAGCAAAACATAGAATAAAATGTTAGTTTAATTTTTAAGAGGTTATTAAAGTGATTGATGATATCTAAAAATAATATTCTTAGATTTATCCATTGTACTTTGCTTTTAATTTATCTGAAACAGAAAACATTGTATTTAAATTAATAAGTTTATTGATATTTTTTTAAAAGTACCTAAATTTAAAAAAAAAAAAAATGTCTAAGTTATATCCTGTATCATACAACAAATTTTAAATTCAGTTACATATTTATATAAAAGAACTTATAATCAATCCTAACTAAACTACACACTTAGGCTATTCTAAGACGACATTCATCAAAAATAGTATATAATATTATAATAATTAGTTTAAAAAAAAAATTATAATATAAAATACATTCTTATATAAAATTTAACGGTATACTATTTTCAAATATTAATAAGTCAGACAGTTTCAACTACTCTGGCTATAAAAAGCATAGTTTAAAATAAATTACATAGAACATTTTCACAGTTTATTTGTGCAATATAATATAAATAAGTTATACTATAGAAATAATTTCTATCTAATATTAAAATGGGGTAAATGGTTCATAAGTTTAAAATGTATTGAATATGAAATGATGAATTATTTGGCAGTAACACAAAAAATATATTTGTAACATTTTGAATGGCAATCTTCATTGCAGCTACTAAGCTTTGCAAAATCACCCGTAATAACCTATAAAGACATCAAGTTTATATACTTAGAAAATATTTTGGAATTCAACGGTATACCCAGAGGGGTCGGGTCTAGAACCCCCCCCCCCCCCCATTTACTAACAAAATTTAAAATTCTTAAGGTGCAAACCACTGATTGTATTCTTTTTAAATGTAAAAATATTTGGATCACCAATTTGAAAAATTCTTGGATTCGCCCCTGTTTTAGATAACACATTAATTTAGTATATAGTAAATTACTTTGTCCCATTCTTATGTCAGAAAACATTAACACAACATTAATTCTTTTGGTATAAAGTATAAACTGCTTAATTATCCAGGAATAAAAAATTGTAGTTAATTTCTAAAATGAACACTAGTAAGTTCTAAAACAATAGAAATAAGGCAAGGTACTACACATAGGAACAAGAATCAAAAAATATTACTTTTTATATTAATCCTATTGGAATTTTTTTTAACAATTAGTTTACAATTAATAAAATATAGCTACACATATCTATTAGAGTATGACAGGATATAATTAGAAACAGGAGAATATTAAGAAGGTGATACAAAATATTAAAATGAAATTGTTTTCATTCAATTTGTTTAGATTTAAGTACACTAAATAACTGAAAATGTTTAGCACATTGAACCAACATTGATTTATCATCTCATCAGGTCCACTGGATAGGTTCTTCTTCAATCGATATTTTTTTGTACACACCCATATATATATTATCAGTAATATACTTAATGAGTATGATGAATTAAATAGTCGTTTTAATTGAAAAATAAATGTTATTAGTAAGCTTCTAAGCAAGGTATAATAAAACAAACAACATGGTCCAATCTGCTGGTTTGTCACTCTATATCCAATTTAATAATCAAGTTCTTATTCATTTAAATTATGCTAAAATTACACTTAATTGTTTAACCTTAACTTAGTCACAGAGACAAATTGTTTCATCAAAATAACTTTTAAAATATTTATATACTTGTTTTAATAGATGTGTTCAGATACTTAACTTATGCAACCAAGAAAAGTAATATTTTAACAATTTCAATAAAAACTGGCATATTGTCAAACTACATAATAAATGTAATTTCATTGTAACTACTAAACTTAAGAGTAAAGCTCATTTAAAGAATATAAATTATAACGTGTCACCAAATTAATAGATTTAAAAGTTCAACCAACTAATTTAGTCTGTGTACAAAAATATAAAAATCTTACAATTTAATATTATTTTTTTTTCAATAATAAAAAACTTTTTATGTTTAACATATTATAATACTTTCTAAATGTAATAATAAATTAGTAAATAATACGATTGAATAATTCTAATAATCAAGTATAAAAAAAAATTATTTAATTAAATAAATAGCCATGTCTGATACCCGTGTGATTTTGAAGATTAGATTTTCTATACGTTTTAAAAGGGCAAAGAGGACATAAAAACGTAGGCTCTTTGCCACACTCAAGTCTGATATGAAGTCGATAACTTGTCTTTGAACCATACATTTTTCCACAAGCACATTTATAAGGCTTAATTGTTTCTACAGATCAAACAAAAAAAAACAATATATAGTAAGTATAATTAATTAACAAATATTGAAGTCGACACTTAAGTCTGTCTTATAATACTTAAAATGATTAGTATCTTATACAATCAAACTAGGTTAACTTGAGCTTCTTTAACTCAAAATCGTCGATACCTTGAACTTTTTCCCCGGTTCCTAGAATTTTTTATAATTAGGATAATACCCTTGGATAACTCAAATTCTTGAATAACTCTTAACTTTCCGGCAGGTCCCTTCAACTTCAAGTTAACCACAATCGACTATACTTATACATTTTAAGATTTTAAATATGTTGTATGATAAATTAATTATTTAGAGTTTATATACTAATATTTAAACATTCTTATTGATTAGATTATTAAGAAAATGTTAAAATAAAATGCAAAAAGTGTTGTTAATCAAATTGTATTTATAGTTATCAATATACTTCATCATCAAAAATATATATATTTCTTTTGAACAAGACAAAAATAATTTTTACAGTTAATAATATATTTTTATTATACTTATTTTATAATATACATTTTGTAATTAAAGACTTACTTTTATTATTTATATAAGTATAATCAGTACAATATTTTATAATTTAAAAGTTCGACAATTAATAATGTAATATGTAATACTTATTATTATTAACTCTATGAATATACTTAAATTTACAATGTGATGTAAAATTAAAAATATTGTGAAATTTGTAAACAATTTCTTCATAGATTGTTTAAAATAAGTAAGAATAATAGGTACTAAACGAATAAATTTTGTTTAGTTTTAAACACAGTATTTCATTATGCATGAATTAATGGCTTTATTATTACTTTTCATAAAATATGTCAATAATCATATCCATGCAAAAAAAGTATTTCTAATTGATCACTCAATAGATGTATATATAACAAATAAATATATATATATAGGTTTGTAAGGCATAAATCTTATACTGATGTACTTTATAATTTTTAATAAAGAAATATATATATAATCTAAAATTAAAAAAATCTTTGTTTTAAGTCATAGATTTTAATAATTATCATCATACTATGATTTGTGTATAAATAATATATAGTATATTTAATTATTGATATTCCATTTATTCTTAAAGGAAACACAATTTATCAGGTATTATTAGGAGATAACTATTAATAATAATTATGTATTTAAATATATATATATATATATATTAAAAATAATGGTAGTATACTAATGCCGTATTCAATAAATATACAATTATTTAAAAAATTTAATTGCTATTTTTATCTAAATTGTATAGGTTATTCAATTATATCTAATACTCATAAGCTTCAATAATTTACTCTTAAATAAATTATTGACAGACATGACAAAAAAAAATATAATGGGGTCTAATTAAAATGATTTTTGCTTTAAATTATCTTCTTTTGTTATATTATGACAAACCACTCTTTACATTTCTCTTTTTATTGCTGTAAGGTCAGTCCTATTTAAAAAAAAAATACTAAGGAAACTAGTATTTAATAATTTAAAAACATTACGATTATAATCCAATTAATACCCGGATAACATTATATATTAATACCTCGGTAACAATATATATAATAAGTTACATTTAACTTAACAATCAAGCCACAAATTTATAAACATATAGACCCATTTTAGTAAGTATCTTGTGTGTGATACAGGCCACAAATTGTAGTGCAAACATATTGATAATAAATTTAATTAAAATGCATTATATAACAAAATCAATACTAATCTTTTTAATTTAAGTAAGTAGTATAGTGAATATAGTAAACTTAAAGTATGTATAAAACGGTTTAAATCCACGAATACTTATATTTTTACTGTTAATCTTAATAACTCAAAATATCAGTAAAGATTGTCACACTGCAGTGTTGGCGGTAAAATTCTGTTGTCATGACAGTGCTGCCGCTGTGGCGATAAAATTGTGTCCGGCTTCATTTTGCTGTAACCGCTACCACCACCACTGCAGTGTGTGAGGATTTTAAAAAAGCATGTATTTATGGATTTTAAACCGTTTTAACGCAAATACCTTATTAACTGAATATCTTATCTAATTCATGATATGGTCAATAAAACAAAAACTTGATTTTTGATCCAATATTGTGATGTAATATTTGTGATCATTTTGTTGTACCGTATTGCCCAAAGCATTTTTAAATAATAGAGGGTAGTTTGTTACAGTTTCCTAACATTAATAGTAACATGCGTGACTAACATCAAGAAAACAGGTGTCAATCTCTAGAGTCCCATTATTTATTTCAGATTCATTTAAGTATAATATTATGTATTTTGAACAAATATTGAAGTTCTTAGTAAGTATCTTAGTAAAAGAATAAAAGATATTCATGAATAAATAATTATATATAACTGCAAGTGCAGCAAACCATTTTGTAAATAGATACTTTATGGGTAATTGTACAGTTTCCAACAATTTTTAGTTTTGCTTCAGCTAAAATTTAACTAAATTACACCCGTGGTCTTGATTGAGATATTAGCATAAATACTAATTTTAACTTTAGATACTATTAAATAAAAAGGTCTATTATTATGACTTGTGTTTTATTATTTATATATAATGTATACCAACATTTAATATAATGTTTCTCTGGTGAATTAGTATTAAAAAACATCTTCATTTTTAATCAGAAATTAATGTTTTATTTAACTTACATTTACAATAACTTGATCAAATAAAATAAACATTTATTTTTAAGCATACGCAAAAAATCAGTTATAGTGATTTTTTTTAAAATTAAACTGGAATTTTTTAAAAATAAAAAGTACTTGCATAAATTAGTTATTATCTACAAAAATTTAAATCAAAATATGGTGGTAAAAAAAGTGATATTATATAAAGTTATGTATAATGAAGGCGCTTGGTGCCGATGCCATTTTGTCCTCAAAATTACACTCTGCGGGTATAAGGATACCGCCTTGTAGAATAAACCAAATATCATGATTTTTTTTTTTAATTGCGGGAGGGAAATATTCTGCAGCTTGCATTGATCACTGTTTTTCAATATTTTATTCTCAAACTTAATAATATGTCTAAAAAAAAACAAGATAAAATGCATTTTTAACAAATTTTTAGAAAATCAGAGATTGATGCGGGCTGTAGGAAGTCTTCTTCTATCAGATAAAAAAATAGTCATCAAAATCTGACAATTCTACAAAGCCTGAGAGTTATTCCCGTAAAGTAGTTTTTTTTGATATAATACACCCTATCAACCCTCCTAAATAGGTATCGGGTAGTAGATAAGTGGAAAAGTAAATAATTAAGATGGCAACTAAAATATAAAATTTTATTGAATTTCAGAAAGTTTGAAAAACTGGCACCGGCCCCTTAATAAATATTCTTTACTTATAACTAAGAAAATGGATATTATATTTTAGCAGTATGAGAATTTGCTTAAAATCTTTTATGTTTAAAATTGAAACCATAATTATGTTTCCTATGTATAATGGATCCACAATTTTTATCAATTTAGTTAATATGTTCCTATATGCAATCATATTATTTGATTATTATAATAAGAATATTATTTTTATTTTTATTTTTTTGACAATATTATAATTGTATATATATATATATATATATACAATATTATATATACATTATATATATATACATACAATAAAATAAAGTCATTCAGTCTGAACTACACAACGATGTTTACAATAAGTATGTTTCTGTAAGGCTATTTTCTGGTATGCTTTGTATGGGCAATGGTCACATTTGAATTGTGGTTCTTTTCCACATTCTAATCGCATATGCAGACTTAGACTTGTTTTAGACTTGTAATTTTTTCCACATGGGCACACCCATCGGCCATCAACAAACTGAACATTATGCATTGATACAGAAGGCTTCCTGCCTCTGTGCGCCAAGAAGAAATGTGTACCTGGTGATAAACGTTAACTGTGGTTACCTTTGTATTAAAAATAATAAACACAATAATAAATTGAATAAAAGCTAAGCAAATTAAAAAAAAGAAGTTTGGGTTTTCAGTCCATTAGTTTCAGGTTGTTAATGATACACCCTGATTATGTAAAAAGATTATCTCTAGATATTTCAAAAATTTAACTAATTACTTGATACAATTTAAACTTTAAAAACCTAAGTTTATAAATATAGCTATTTCATCTGTTCCACATCACGCTGATCACTCAATAAATACTCCTATTTTAACCTGATGTTATATACCATATTAAAAAATAACATTTTTATTATAAATCTTATGAATTTATTCCTTTTTCCATATATCTGTAAAATTTGTTAACAAAACAATGACTTAAAAAAAAAAAAAACAAAACAAATTATCACAGAGGGAAAAATACATATGTTGCGTTACAAAAGGAAATTATAAATGACAATTGTGATATTGTATACAAAATATATATTATGTAAAAAATGTCTATATTGTATTAACAAAAATTGATCGCAACAGTAAATTATTAAAAAAAAAAATAATACAAAATTTAATATCAATTGAAAACCATCGATACAGAAGTCATTAAAATTACTATTATACAATAATTAACAAATTCAATAAGATTGGTATTATCACCAGGTGAATAAAGGTTAATTATAATTTTAACTATAAACATGATTATTAAAAATATGAATAGTATTCAAAAAATATGTATAAATTTAAAATATACAAAAAACTAATCAAATTGTAAAATGTGTATAACAGTAAATCAGTTTTAGGAAATATTGAATGATTTTAAAAGAAATAATGAATTTTTTAATTTATTATTTTAAACAAATATTTTGAACTGGCATGAAACATGGTAATTTTGTGGATATTAACACAGTAGGTTCAATACATTTTTCCGGGGAAAATTTTTGAAGCAGTAGGAACTATAGAATGAAATTCTATTTTGATTAAATTGTCACTTGAACTTCTTATGCTGAGTCAACCCTGATTTTGTAGTGTAATATGATGACAACCAACGCAACTGAAGGCTCCGACGGAAACTGGGAAAAAACACAAGGAAACATTAAAAGGAATGATATAGCAGAAACAGAACTACAGTGGATACAAATCACAAACTGATAAAAGAGGATATCAACATTTTTCTAAATAAAGACAATGAACATAATAATAATAAGTAAAATTATGTAGATGAAATAATTTTTGTTCACATAAATTATGTTTTATTTTATAATATTTAACTTTTCAATATTACATATTATATAGCTTTTAATGATGATTTAATGAGGTAATAAATATATTGAGGGTAAATTCTACTTAAGCAGCAATTGTAAATTTTAATTTAAAAGTAAAATTGGCTATTAGATTTTATATTAAAAACAGTTACTTTAATGAAGTATTAACATAATATTTTAGGCAAAAAATACATTTTGTAATTTGTCTTTTATCTTAAAATATTTTATGTTTGCATAATTAATTAGAATCTATCATTATCTGTATTATTTTAGGTTAGATAAAATATAAATGATATAATTTTTTTAAATTTTTATCTATACCTGAATGATTTAAAAATACAGTTGAAAAACTTTCTAAAAATAAAATACAGCTTAGATAAATAATATTTTAAATAAATCTTGCTATCCCACAAAGTTGAGCATATTTATTAAAACTTATCAGTTTAATCCTAAGATTCAAAAAATAAAATTATACTTAAATTAGTATAATTATTTCAAATATTATGATTATAATGAAATGTTTTCATTCAACCTTGTTTAATTTCTATAAAGAAAATGTAAATCTCTTATAACAGAAGTCAAAAGTTTTTAATTCTTTAAAACTTTATTTTAAATGAAATATTGTTGATAGTAAACAAATAATTTGTTTGTTATCAAAAACTGCTCACACAAAATATATTTTAAAAATATGATCAATATACATACCATTATTTTGAAACAAACAAAATTAGTAATAAAATTTAAATAAGCATTAAAAACATTAGTATTTGGATTCATAATTTCATGAAATTAATTATGAGCATAACTGAAAAATATAACAGAGTATCTAATCATACTTACATTAATTAATAATTATTATTTTTAAATAATAATAAACAATCAGTAATTAATGTTAATACATAATTAAATATGATATTCAACTCAGTCTGAAAAACTTAATAAAGCATTTTCATATATTATAAATAGAATATAAACAAAGTATATATTTATTACCTGATTATATGAAAATTAGTTGTTTCATTGCTTGAGCTGAAGCCTGAAATACTAAGGAATTAATTCTTAAGGAATATTAAGAATGGAAGAATATTATACATACATATTTAAGTATTTTTTTAAAGATATACTAGATTACAGAAAAAGTACTGTTAATAATGGAATGTAATAGGACCATAAATAATCCTTGGATTACAATAACATGTAACATAGTTTTGAATAATTTTTCTTAAAAGCTAAATAACCTTGGTTACCAATACTTACCTTACACAATAGACAATTTTGATCCAAATTACAAAAAAAATATATTACGATACACAAAATTACATATAAAATATTAAATAATGATGAAAAAAAGTTGTAGATTCTTCAATTATGTTGAACTTCAATACTTTTTTTTCTTTTACACAACACCAATTTAAATTTAAAAACAAACACTTAACATAAATGTCATTAACTCAACTGATAAATGTACTTATTCACATTAGAACAAGTAAATACACTTATTTTTAATAATATCTCAATGGTTATAAATTATAATAAATTATAATTTAATTCAGTTAAAAAAAACTAGAGAATCATTTCATCAATACACTTGGATATACTAAATTTTGTATATTTAAATAGATATTTAACTTCATAGCTAAAAAACTTAATTACTATGAAACAAAAGTGAATGAAAAACTTAATGAAACAATAATGGTCTATAAATATAATAGTTGTATATTCTTTTGTTTTACGAAGAATGTGTTTATACACTAATAATTACGTAAAAACAAAACAATATATTTTAAAAAAATTGTATTTATAAAAAAAATTTTGAAAAAAAACAAAACATCAGTTAGTAAGTGTACATAAATAATAGGGAAACAATAAAATTAAGTTTTTTCATTACATGCTAGAAATGATTTAAAAATTAAATAACACTAGAATATAGAGGTTAAACTAATAAAGTAATAATTGAGTAGATCTTCCTAAAAATATCATTGTTTAAATAACATTTAATCATTGAATTTAAAAAATTAAAAAATGTAACTCTTTTAAAAAAAATTTTTTTTTAATTTTATTTTTACTTTTCTGTTACCTACCTAAAATTTTATTTTTCAAATTGTGCATTAACTATAATTTAAAATAAACGTTATTAGTTACCAACAAAATTAAATGTATCAACAAGACAATTGAATGAAATGTGTAAGCAAGGAAGATTACACATTCCATTCAACGTTGCCTTGTTTTGAATCATAGTTTGAACTATTGAAATTATTAATTTGATATAAATTTTAATTAACTCTCACATAAATTAACCCTTGAACTTTTTTTGGTCCATTGTGACCCTTATACTTAACTGATGCTTTATTCACAATATTATATTATTCATAGAAAACTTTTTCAAAAGTTTTATCTAAAATATAAAATGAATAATAAATTTATTAAATACTTGTTTTAACATAAAAATCCAAATGTACAGATGAATATTTTTTGTCTCCTTTACCAAACCTTTAGTTGAAAACTTGAAACCATTAACAGATTTTGCATCTTGATTTACGGCCAGCTACAACTGAAAGCGTATAAAAGCAAAAAAACCTAAACATAACTTACTTTGTAAATCAAAAACTTACAAATGAGACACGTGTAAATAACATTGCATCTTACTCTACAATAGATATCAACAATGTAACTACCATTTGTAATATTTAGTATAATTAATTATATTTAACATATTAAGCAAAGCAAAACTTACCAGTATTTCTTCATAATCTTCAAAGGGACAAAAAATAAAGGATTCTCTGATTTTTACCTTAAAACTAAATATACATTCAAAGTTATGTGTAGTTTGAACACCATAGTGCACCATAAAAATATAACTCTATTCTATTAAATATAATAAAATAGAACTTTTTATAAAGATAAAACAAACCTTAACTACAAGTCAACTACAGTATAGTCAACATTATGTTTACTACCTAATTTAATTTATACTAGGTATTTAATAAAAATTCACCTAATCAAAATCTTATATACTTAATACAAAATAATGATTTATTTTAACAGCCAGGTAGAATATTATACAATAGGTACATTAACAAAATTTATAATAATAAATTAGCAATTCTAAATGATTATATTGGGATTGCTTGATAATTTTCCTTTTTTGCTATAAGAGATACTCTTACCATCAGTAGCATAATATGGGAGAAATAAATTTCAAAAATATTTAGATTTTTTTTAGATCTACCTATAATCAATATTCATCCACTTACCTTATATGTTACCAAGTTTGGACTTACTATAATTTCAATGCCAAGTCTGAAACAAAATAATATAAGCTTTATAAATAACAAGATTTTAGTCATTCTACTCAAATTATTCACTACCTAGCTATATTATATAATTGTATGTTAATACTAAAGTTTAGGAAATAAATAGAAAATAATGATGACAAACGGTCATACGCATGATATAAAATATAATAACACATTTTTAGTAGGTACCTCGTGAAATCACACAAGTGATCATAATTTTTATTTTAGAAAAATGGTTTCTGTTTATTGTCCAGTGTTTAAATTGATGTTTTATTTAGTATTTTATGGTGATTTGTGGTCAAACCCTAAATAACATATTTAATAAAATAATACAAATGTGTACAAAATTTTTTTCATAAACGCATTAAAAAAGTAAGAATGTATTTTAATACAATTTGTTAACATAATATAAAATATGATCTATTGGGTATAATTTATTATTTTACAACATACATTATATTGAATATAACATTAAAGGAATTGAGCAATAAAAATATTATTGAAAAAAAAATGGAAATTTATAGTCTATCCATAAATTGATCAATGTATTATTTTGTGAACAAGAACTACATTTTTAAAATCCAAACTATTAAAATGTAGGTACCTATGTCTATTATATTTGTTTCAAACCCTTCTCATTATACATAAAATAAAATACAGTGAATTCCACTTAATGTGATCACTGGTTTATAGAATAAACCATTTATTGGAATCATAAAAGATAAACCCATACCAAATTGTATGTTATCAATATTAAATTGACCTTTTAATAGAATCACTAATGTACTGGATAATTAAATCACTTTTATAAATATATTTTCGATTTCATGGTTTTTCAGACTGATTATGTTAGGCGCACAATGGAGGGTTCAATGGTAGTAGTTGTTACCCTTGATTTTTTGTTAGCTGGGTGGGTGGACCACCTGGCTCCAAAATATTTACATCATAAAAATTCTACTACGTATAAAAATATTGAAAATAAACTATTGAATAATTATAGGCTATAGACATAAGTCTATTAGCCAATATAGAGGTAACCAATTCAATTTGCTACCCCTATTAATTTTGAGTGTGCGCCACTGGTAAGGAGACCAATGCTGGTATAAGGTATTTAGTATACAATTCAATTGGATTTTTAAACTTATCGATGTATTAATATATAACCTGTCATTTAGTATAATTGTTGTAGTTAATATTCAAAAATTGTTCTTACATTACATCGAGAAACGAGTTATCTATAAAAGAAAAAAAAGCCGGTAAGTGGGTGACGCTTTGCTGTACATTAGGTTACAAGTGGATCTCTATAATGGATGGTGTTAAATTCGAATTTAATGATATAATATCAATGAATACGGTTAGGTTTGTCAGTCTAAGATATTATATATTATATTTATATTGTTATTATTAATTTGTTAGCTGGTAAGTGAATTAATATTATTCGTATATTATCATATTTTTATATAATAATATACTTTAGAAATTTCAAGTACCCATGAATAATATTTTTAAACTATAACACAAAGTAAAACCATACTTCTTCGTTTCAATATCTAATGTTGTCCAAACTTGAACTTGAAATAGCTATAAAAAAACTGTGTTTGTTAATTTTTTAGATTTTTTGGTTACAGTAAGAACTAGTTACGTGGAAACTTATTTTAGATTTTTAATCCTTAGCTATAAAAATTGAACATTTTATAAATTTGAAAATAATGCAAAATAATTTGTAAATTTTCAATTTGATAAATGTTGTCAAACTTTGAATTTTAAAAAAAAATTTTGCTTATGTATTTTTAATACTTGAAAACTGATATTATACCAATTGAATATTTTGAGCAGCATTGTACTAAATTTTCCAACTATTTGACACAACAAATAAAATTTTATTGATATTTATAGAAAAAAACTAAAAAAATTAAAAATGTCCGTTTACACCTCAAAACGAGTCAAAATATATTGAACATTTTATCACGTATGAAAAATTATAAAATAAACATATGATGTGAATTTCAAGTACCTATCTACGGATATTTAATTTTGAATTACAACAAAATAAAAAAATTGCTAAATGAGTAATCAAGTACCTAAATAACCAAAGTTGTAAACATTTGAACCATAAATATTTAATTCAACTTTCCAGGAGACATTTTTTTTTAATAAAAGTAGACAAACTTATGAGGAATATTGTATAAAATGTTTAGATCTTAGATATAAAAGAAAATTTTTTAAGAATTTCTAACTCAAAATAGTTTGGAACTTTTCATGATTTTTGTCAAAATTCAAACTTTACACTTAGATAAAAATTATTATGGATAAACACTGAATTTTTTTTTTAATTTCCACTTTTAATGGATCATGTATTATATTTTCAATTTTTTTGGCCGAGCGAAAATTATTTTTATTTTTATGATGTATACTGAGTTATTTTAGGTTATTATGAAAATCAAATTACAAGTCACTAGAGTCAAATCAAAAACAAAATTGATAGTTTCTTTTCCTTATTTTAAATATATATTTTTTTAGGTTGTTTTCATTTTATTTTAAGTTTGAGTAGAAATATAGAAATATAAGAAAAAAAAATCTTTTATGGAATCAAAATGTGATGTACCACTGTGATTACATTAAGCGGAACTCACTGTATTATTCAAATATAAAAAAAAAATTTTAATGACTGTTGACTAGCTGAATGAAAATCTCAATAAAGTGTATTTTGACAAACCAAATAGTTCCAGAAACAATAATATTTTGAAACCAATAATTCTAAAATTCAAATTATTGATTTTAGAGCATAGCAATCTTGAAAGCAATTAAAACCTAACAAGAATATAATTTTAACTTAAATGTATCAATAGATACCTACCTACTATTCAAGAATAAATAAACCACTCACAATATTATCATAGGTAGTCCCTAACCACACAATAAAACAGTTGAAGAATTTAAATAAAATCACAAATTCACCTACTTAATAACAGTGATAACAAAAATAAGTCAACGAAAATTGATAATCTGGTTGATACAATCATAGGTGAAACCACGGATTGAATCTACGGACTGAATAATATACTGACTTACTAGAATTTAAAATTAAAATTAATAACTTATTTTGTTATTATAATTTATTTTCATATTTATCATTTGGCCTGTTCTAATAACATAAATTGTCTAGTTTCGGTGTGAACATTTACAATTAACCATAACAGGTAAGTACCTATTTTCAAAATTTAATAACAGTATCTATAAAATATGTCAATTCAATATAAACTACTTATCTATTAGTATTGATAAGACATTATATATGTAAACAAAAAATGCCACACAAACATGTTTTGTGATTTTTTCTAATTGATAAATTCTTATACATATTTTTATCAAAAACCCGAGTAACAATTCAAAAATAATTTGTATTCATAAGTGCATACATACCGTTATAGATTAGGTACCTAAAGTAGGTATATAATAAATTATGAAAAATACCTTGGAAAATTGTACCTAATCAACAAAAAAATTTTAAATGTTATATGTATATGTATATATATACTATATTGAAGTGTAATATTAGGCACATACAGCTAAATTAAAAATAAATGATAAAAAGAGAACAAATAAAGTAGTCGAACTTCAAGTTTTAACGTTGCAATAATGATAATAGCTTCACTAACTTTAGTACATTATTCTGACTAATATGAGGTTTAAGACTGATAAGGATCAAACAATATGAAAAAACATACTAACATCTTCCATTACATTTAATTAATGTCTAAGTATTGAGTACGAAACAATCAATGTTGATATTGACACTTAGAAAAATGCAAATCGATAGATCAATAGAAATTTATAACAATAGGTGTCTAAGATAACTTTCGGATAATTTATTACATTCATACATTGATATGGAATATCAAGGGGAATACCTATTGCTAGATTCATAAAGAAAAGTTTTCAAAGTTAACAATGAATTGTAGTTTACTTAGTGTGTTTATAAGAATTCAAATAAATCTGACAAACAAACACTGGTAAAAAAGTAGGTAATAAAGGTAGTCCGACAAAGATGACGATATGGACTATTGGTAAATTGCAACAACTAAAAGCAGAGCTTAACTAGGTAGTCAATAAGAAAAATAAATGCAAAAAAATTTTTTAAAAAACTTCAAGTAGGAAAAACTTTTGCAAGTGTGTCTGAGTATGCCTAGAATATATATTACATATTATTATGAATGTGTGTACCTAAACTATAATAGAAATACATTTTAACTCAAAAACAACAGTCTAGTGTAGTAGTGTTTGGTGGTGAGCAATGGGTCACAGACAACCTATAGGTCGAGATAGATACTCTAGCATCTAGGGTTTTAATAAGAACGAGTTGTCGTTGACGTGCGTCCAGAGACTGCAATGCTACTCACCGGACAGTAACGTCGAAGCCAAAGCCATTTGTACGGCGTCCACATATTTCATTCGTTGCGTGCAAGTCGACGGTACGAGCCCTCGGTGTCCACCAGGCCCTCCGGCGGCCAGCAAACACCGCCGGTGGTCGCGGTGGCCGGACGGCGGACGACACAAATGGCCAAACGGAACAAGCGCGCGCACTCCGAAACGATTACGAGAAACCCAAAACAGCGGCACTCGAAACACAGACAGCGGATAATGGGTAACGGAACTAGCGGAACGGACCAAGGGGACACGGACGACCCGTCGACGCGAAACGGAACACGACGGACTTACCGCCACTACGGCCACCTATGGCCGGAGGGGGGATGATGTTGTCCCACACATCTTGAAGGGACGCGTGGGGGGGGGTCGTATCACGGGAATGGCTGTGGAAGAGAAAACAGCCGCCGCTCGTTCAGTCCAACAGCCACCGTATTGCACGCCACCCGGGTAGTGGCTAGTGGAGAAGAAAATGTACTTTACTATACCAAGTGCAGCACTGCTGCAGCTGCTCGCATCGGCGTTGCAGTAACACACCAGTGCGGTGTAACTACTGTCTCACAATCGTTGGTTATCCGGTTGATTGTCGGCGTTTTCGAGAACGCTTTTTTATAGCGACCGTTCCGTGCAACGTTCACCACCATCAACGGTACCACGGGACCGGCGACCAGTGTGACCAACAGGCAACAATCGTCGTCCGTCGGCCAAGGGGTCAAGGTCTCGGCAACATCACTCCAAGAATAAACATTTTTTTTAATCACATCAGCGGTCTTTCAGTACAACCGCGGATTATCGTATTGGTCGTATATTCTAGTATAAAAAATATAACACAGCAATACAATAAATCTTACGGTCAATCCACGACCGTCTGGCGTCTACCCAGTCGCACAACAATATCAAATCATATTATTTGTTTTATTAGGTATTAGTGTATTACTAATGACTTATGTCACTTATGATATAATATTATACTTATACTATATAATAGTCTAATCAATAGACGATAATGATATTATGATATTATTATGATTTTAATTAATACGGAGACACAAATAGCGAACAGCTAATTCAAGTTCAACAATATTATTAATTTATATTGTTTACCGTTGTAAACATCGAGAAATAACTATAAATGTATGGTACGACCTAATATGAAAGTATTAAGGTAGAGTTGTTTTTTGGAAGTTAAACAATTTATAGTTAAGTGGAATTTTGAAAATTAAATGAGAACCACTACTTTCTATTTCATCCCCTTAAACTATTTCCCTATTCATTTAGTAGTCAAAAAATATCATTATATTATGACATTTTTTTTATACACCAAATTGGTAGGTAACTAATTTAGCACCCACATCAATATAGGTATATATTAAGTATAAGTAATATGTATATTGTATATACTTTGGTGCTAATAATAACTCGTATAACTTGAATTTATTATATTATGCACTGAATAATGTACACTTTACAGTTTACAATGATAACTATAAATTATAATATGAAAAAAACATTTATTTTATAGCCTTTTTTATTTGGTGAACAAAATATAACATATTTTATTTACCACATATAGGCGGGTGTCCTGACCTTTGACGCAGAGGATGCAACCTGGTGCGTACCCAGGGGGCTAAGGGCTTTGGCCCCCCTTTTTGAACAATTTTTGTTATTCTAAAATTCGTCATATTATATCTGATATGACTATATGAATTAAAAACTAATTAGTTGTTTCAGGTACCAGTACCTAATTTATAGTTTATACATTTATACCATACAATATATCATTGGCGTATATAGGGGGGACTTAGTCCCCCAGTTCAAAATCTAGTAATTAGAACTAATTTTTATATTCTGTGGTACTAAGCAATATGGCTATAGAAGAGAGGCTTGAGTCCCCCCACAAAATTTAGTCAATTTGCGCCTATGCAATACACATATGAATACCTATCTTAAATGCCTATAATTAATAAGAATATTGGAATATGTACTACGTGCAGTGGTGTATTTAAGGGGAGGAATTACCCCAGGCAGCACTTTTTTGGGTGCAGCAAATTTTTGTGGGAGATTTTTAAAAAAAAAAATAGATTTACAATGATTTAGGCAGTTATGCAAATCAATGTCAACAAAACGTTTAATTGTTATTTAAATATTAAAAAAGCAATTCTGCGCAATCAATCTCCACATCTGATAATACGCGCGCGTATTGGTTTGACGTCACTCGTCCAATACATAAACCTATAATTGTTGTGTGCCTAAACTAAACATTTCTTGAGGGCTATAATGTTAGTAACATCGTACTGTACTACTGTCAGTACAAGAGTGTCGTATATTAAAAATGGTACCTATATTGTACAGGAGACCGACAGATCGTTTTTAATATTTAATAGCTAACAAACGGGATAGTCGAATTGCACTTATTACCTAAAAAGAAATGGTCGAATTGCACTTGAGTTTAAAAAAGGTAATGGTCGAACTGCACTCTGGTAAAAAACGAGTAGTAGTCGAACTACACTCGTTCGAAAAAAGGAATTGAAATTTAAAGCCACTATGGACGTTTACGTTTATTATTATAAATTATAATAATATTTGACGATTTAAAAAAAAAATAAAAAATTATATATACATAAAATTGATTTTAATTGTCTGGTGTAACTCAAAAAAAAATTATTAATTACTATCATTGGACGATTTCGTTTTCTTTAATTATTTATATTGATTTTAACCATGGTTTTAATGCAATAAGCCGTATATCATTATGCATTCATTATCGATCTCTTTTTCAAGAAATATTAATTTTTGATAAATTGACAATTTTATAAATAGGTAAAAAAAATTGATACCTTTTACAATTTGCTTGATTATTTCGTTATTACTTATTTGGTGCTACTGAGTGTACCTACCTACGGATATTCAACATTCTGGGGCACTCAATAGATTTGTATGCTGCATGATACATTGATATTTGATACTATTACCATATCACATGTATTGTACTTAAGTTTTTTTATGAGTGAGAAAAATTCCCACAGAAAAAAACCGGTGGGAAAGGGAATTAAAAAAAATGAGTACCAGGGCAGCAAAATCCAAAATACGCCACTGAGTACAATAACGATTTTTAAGGGGTTTAATATAGGCAACTATAAAACAAGTTATATACTTATTATATAAATTAAAATTATTGAATCTTTCAATTTCCAAGCCTTTTAGGTTACCTTAATAAGGTATACCTAGGTAGTTCATAGTGAGTGAAAGTAGAGAGGGGAGTCGGTAGTGGTATACATAAAAATCTCACTTTTTTTTATTTCCGTACTGTATCTTATATAGTTATATACCTGTCTATATTATATAACCTACCTACACGGTCACCTTAAAATAACGTATAAATGTATAATATACGTAGGTACTAAACAATGGTACTACTGTACCTGGTACATATATTTAATAATAATAATAATAAAACCGTATAAAGACGAATATTTATATAAACCAAAATAATAATATATTTAAAAGTTTTAGACAAATCGAAATTGTTGTATCTATAATAATATTATTTAATACTTCGCGACATCAATATAGGCGTATGTAGGTACCAGGTACCTACAATATCGTATATTATGTATGGTGGCCGATGAGTATAATTATAGTCTGGTATAGATCTATTATAGTTATAGTATCAATATTATAATAGGTTTATAGCCGGCTCAGCATCTCTCTCACCAGTCTCGGAATTTTAGAACTTTTCGTGTACCTACGTTAATACCATCGAACATCGCCCATCGATATAATAATCTTAGAAACAAATTTGTTTACTTACCACTTAGCCCCCCAAAAGTCCGTTAAGCCCGTTCCTTTTTTAGTTGTGTGGGATCGAATCCCCCCTCCCACTCACATTATTGATGTTAATAATGTTAGCCCCTTGAAAATGTAATGGATTTCCGCATAATATGCTAATACCCAATAAATATTAGATAAGTAGGCAGTACCATGGCATTATAATACTGTAAAGTGTAAATATATAATAGGTACCTACCAGGCATTACCAGCTGAAGAAACCAATCATGAAATTTGAACATATTCATGATAAAAAGGAGGGAAAATCGAAAATGTAAATCATTTTATTTCGCTCCACTTAAATTTATAAGACACAGCTACGCTGTGTATACATTATTGTATATAATAATATAATATTGCATAATATGAGTATTTACGACTGTTACGACTGTTGCAAAAAATACAATGCTGAATGATGTCAATGTGTAAATTGATTTTTATGTGTAGAAAACAATTGATCATTTCGAAAATGTCTAATAGTAATATAATATAAAATATTAAAAGTACAGCACTATTTAAAATTGAACATAAAAACATCAAATTATTAAATGTTGGGGTATGTATTGCAGTGGCGTCATTTGGGGGGGGGGGGGCAAGGTGGGCATTTGCCCCTGTCTGATTTTAAAAGCAGCCCTATGGGCCGGTGTCCAGTTGTTGCCGTTTTACCATTATTATATTTTATTAGTGCAAAAACGTGCCTATAATAATGTTATAATAATATTTTTAGTCAAACATTTGCTGTCTGGGAATTTTATAATATTTTCAGAAAATATTATAGTATGTACTAAGAAATTATTGTCACAATGATACATTTTTACTAATTGATAGTTCGAATATATTTAGACGTATGCGGGGACGTACACATTGTATGTATGTATTTATGTATGTTTGTTTGTGTGAGTGTGTTTTGTGAAGGAAAATGAACAGTTAGTATCATAATCTCGTATAGTTTAATTTCTAAAATCTAAAATGATTACAAATTCTAAAAACAACAACCGATTGACGCTCTTATTATTTATCATTGATCACGGACTTCATAACTTGTGACAGTCGTGTATGATTCAACTATTCTGCGTATTGTGTTAAT
Source organism: Metopolophium dirhodum (assembly GCF_019925205.1). Taxonomy (NCBI): domain Eukaryota; kingdom Metazoa; phylum Arthropoda; class Insecta; order Hemiptera; family Aphididae; genus Metopolophium; species Metopolophium dirhodum. The sequence goes on from NC_083568.1 coordinate 14,353,377, forward strand.
TTAGTTGAGTACCTAAATTAAAATTAATTTTTTTCGTGACGCATGTTTACATTAATCTTTTAATTTGGGAAAAATATGATCTAAAAAAAATAGATGGGTGGTTGTTAAGGGGTGCGACTAAAAATATAAAATTACCGCAAACTGCTCGAAAAGTATCGAAAATAATTTCTAGCATGTTAATAAACAGACAAAACTTGAGCCGGTAAGCAAGCAATAAAAAAAAAATATATTATAATTTAAGATAATATTAATTTTTAAATATATCATATACTTATATAAGATATATATATATTATATAATATATACTTATACACTTATAATGAATCAGGTAAAATTGATTTATAGATAATGCTGTTAATAGATTTTCAAAAATAAAAAAAAGAAGATATCTTAATAAACTATTAATATTTTTGCGGTTTTTTCTTACCCATTCGGGCCGGTCTAAACCTTTGCCCCCCTCTATTGAAAACTGAAATGACGCCACTGATGTATTGTGGCTAAATAGTATAACTAATTAATAATAATTATTCGTATAAGACAGTACTTACCACTGATGGCGTAAAAAAAGTTTGAAATGTAGTAATTTTTCGTTTTAACTCTTCTGATTTTAACTGTTTTATTTTTGCTCTTTTTTTAATTCAGCGCCACCTAATTTTACCCTTTTTGAAGACATTATTTTCAAATATATAAAATAAAATTACACTTGTACACTTGACAGCATACAACCAAGTCTGTCTACAACCCACTTACAAATGAGCACTATAATAATATAGTGATAATTCTGTAATATACTTATAATTTATATGTAAACTATTTTTAAAAATAAATTTATAATTAACTACTACTGGATATTGAGAAGTTGCCCGCTTTCGTTGTTTCTAATTATTTTTATGAATTCACAATAATGCGGGTAAGCCAATACCTATCATAATATATATTTAATATTATGAATGTATGATATTAGGGAGAACTATCAACTATTTATAGTTAATAGTGTTGATACATATTATTTCTGTTTACTACAATAACTGTGGATAGCATTACAGCAATATCCTCGTCCGTAGAGTTTCGACTGTATTAAGTAAATAAGTTTTATTATTATAAAAATATATTTCATGTAATACTTAAATCTTTTAACGTTAAATTTATAACGTATTTAATCACTAATAAAAAAATTAATTTTTTACGAAAAAACCAAAAAATGTATAAAAAAATTAGTATACGAATGCCGCCTATGAATTATTTTCAAATTTTTCCGCCGGGGGCAAATGCCCCCTTTGCACCTCGTTAAACACGCTTCTGCGGCATCATCCATAATCTTGCATATCCAGCGGCGTACGCAAGGGGGGGGGGGGGCTATCGGGCTGAGGTTACCAAATTTTTTTTTAATTATCATATCAAAATTTGAACAAATTTTAATTTTTTTTTATCTTAATTATTTTAAACAGTACTGAGAATTTTCAACTTCAACTCCCCAAAAGTACCAACTGTACTCTGTTCAAGTTAAGAAACATAGTCAGCGGTGACCAGTTTTTGTCGATCCACAGTCATGACACTCAGATGACAGTAACACCCATTTGTGACTGATTTGTCGACCCCACCCAGTCAATTATCTGTATAGGTACCCGCGCGCCGTGTAGTATTGCCACGCGACTGAGCACAAGTCGGTTACGTTTCTTAACTTGAACAGTCGAACAGAGTATAGATCCAATTTTCTACCAAAAACATCCATCTAGTAACTAGATTCTAGTTGATGATCAGAGCATTTTTTCTACTAGATAAGTTGAGAAATTGAAGTTGTGCAAACTCTTGCAAATACCTTACTTTAACGGTTAAACGTCTAAAATTTTTAGACTGGACAAAATAAAAATAAAATTGTTATTATTAATTTTCAACCATTACCCCACCATTTAAAAATCCTGCGTACGCCACTGTGTATATAATATATACCATATTGTGCGCACTCACAATAATAAATAGTAATTGTACATTGCAATAGATTTTTTTTTTAATATTTCAACACTAACGCTAGAACCAACAATATAGTTTTTCCAAACAGCTGTACATGAGTATTCAGATTTCAGACATACGCATATTATTAATACGTACCGACTTACGTAGGTATGTTTTCTAGGTACTACCATTGCGAAAATTGCATGTAGGAATATATGTAATTTTTAAATATAAATCGAAATTCGTCACTGGCGTAATTTGGTTGAGTATTTTGGTTGCGAAGGAGGGGGGGGGCATTTTTGTAAAATATGCAGAATATTACCCTAAAAAAATATTTAGTTACTATAATGAATTGGACATTTGTATATCTACCTATCATAACTTATAGTTGTAACTTTGTAAACATTAAATTACATGTTAAACTATAGATACATCAATAGCACAAATCACGACAGTATAATAAACAATGAAATAAATAAAGAAAATGTGCATAATATTATATTATTATTTAATATTTTAGTTGTCACAGACCACTACTACGTATTTCACGTTAACAATAATCTATGCCTATTCTAATATTCTATGAATCCATGTAAGTACCTACATGATAAATAATATTATTTACAAGACACTATGTTAACTTTATTTTTGACTTTTGTATTGAAAATAACCTATATAATACTATAATAATATGTTATTTTTATTAATGACATAGTTAGCAGCCAGCATAGGAATTCGTTTTTTCTTTTTGTTATTTTTATATATTATGATACTAAAAGGTACTACAGTGGTGAGTAATTTAAACTGCACAGACGCATAGTGTTATACTGCTTACTGTTAATACATGTTAATACACTTATTTTGAGTTCATACATGCCTATACAGCAATACTAGTGTAGTAGTGTGTACCTATCAAGTACTAATTATGGAAAAAAAGCTCATGGGGGGATACGAGTATACGACACCCACCCATCACGTAAATATGCCACTAAAATGTCAATTAAATATTTAAATATTATACATTTATTATACGGACTTACATTTTTATCAGGGTCTAGGGCTACAAAGATAAGTTGATTGTGCACAACACTACGTGTACTATTATATTACAATTTACAATAATATATAGCCACACGCAACAGACTTCTGACTAGACAGGCCAGGAAAATGTAAAAATTAGTGCTCAACGCTCGCAACTCATTATAGTTACTATAGTCGGTAGTACTCAGTACCCTCACTGCAATAATTCTTTTTTTACAAATCACAATTGAGTGATTATAAAATAATGTATACATACCCTATTATGTTGGCAATTCACATTCATGCCTTTATTATTTTAATTTAAATAATTTTTCCGAGTTTATGTGATATTGCCTTGTTAACAATCTATTTTAGTGAAGTTATGAACCTTGGAAATTCATAAAATCTAAAAGGGAATTATGAAATATATATATATATACTGATTGGATAGTAGATGTACATATACTACTCAAATACTCGATATAACTTCATAGACATTATACTTATCAATTAAGTATCATAAAAAATATAAAAATGTAGGTACCTACCTGTTATACCTACCTACGTAATTAAATCAAGAAATAAATGAATGACAATACAATGATTAATACTATAGCTTATAGGTATAAACAATAGTTGTTTAATTTATTATAAGACAATGGACATAATTTATAATAATAAATACCTACTACCATCCCCAAAATCCAAGTATGAGGAATGTCCCAGTGGGGATTTTCAATGATTTGTCACTTGCCCACGGACGGAAATTATGTCTATAGACATAATATAGACATATAGAGTATTATATAGACTATAATACATAATGTATACTACATTTCTAAATAGTAAATAGTATAAAGTGTAGTATAAAAGTGTGTGCACACGCTCGCCCGTATAGTTGTTCTATGAATCTATTAAGTTGCGTTAATGATTTTTACTTTTTAGTAACAACATTTTTAGAAACCAGCAAAAGAGTTGGCAGCCCCAAAAAAATTGAAATCTCAGTTGCATCTATATTGCTATAAGTAGGTATATCGTTTACCTCGTATATCTATAGATACAGCCGTCCAGGTATACGTAAAAATATAAAATGTAAATTATATGTGGTGTGGCACTATAAGTATATTTTTTTCAGGTAATTTAAAAATGTGTGCCAATGATGACGATTAGCGGCCAAATATTTGAAGGTCTTACACCTATATTGAATATATTATTATTTATTACACTTTATAATTTTGTTTAAAAATATTAAAAAAATATACATGAGTACATATTATGCATAGCCTATAATAAATATAGGTATACATAAATAAATTCATGTAATTATATTGTATATATTATACTATATAATATATTTATTATATAGCAGCTAGTGTCCTTTTATTTTTATCTTAAAAATTAAAGCATGATATTTGAGCAATACTTGACCGCATTAAACACCTTACACGGCTATATGTAAACATTAAAATTGACAAAATAATAATACTTTCATTGTGTGTAAAAATAGCAAAATGTATTAATAAATTATAATATTAATATGATAATTGACAATATATGATAAAAATTATCACTAAAAATCATAATTAAATATTACAGATAGTGAACCATATACGCTGATAATAAATGAATTGGAATGTTGTTTGAAAAATGTACACCTATACAGCTATACCTGTATAAACATTGGTAGGGACATGTTATAATTTAGAAACGTATAATAGCATATTTCAAAATACTTATTTTGAATGTTTTCCGGTCTTTCAAGTTTCGGACCATTTAACTTTAATAATAATTTAGAAATAAGAATATAGGTATCAGGTACTTATGTATAGGTATCATGTATCATAAAATATGTATATTGTATAGGTATACAGACTTTCGTAGTTGAGTTCTTATCAAAGAACACCCCTATTTCCTAATTAACATCAAAATGACAAAATATCACATTATCAATAATACGTACTACGTGCATATTAATTACTGCACATTTTATTATACCATGTCAATTCATATTTCATTTATATTCAGTAATCAGCATGTTATTATTATTATGCACAGAATTTATAGACAATACTCGGACACTCGACATAAATAAATGTTACACAAAGATATAAAATCTATAAGTTATATAGGTACGTTATATATGTACAAAAGTAGGTACATCCTACATAACTAAATATTATTTTATTATCCTAAATGGCTAAATATCGAAAATCAAAACATGGTAACCTACCTTACCATAGTTACTACTTACTAGGTACCTCAAGTCTTTAATACGATAATAGGTACCTAATACCTATATAGGTAAGTAGTGACTACTTTTTGAGGCAGTAAAAATGCTTGGTTTTTCTATTTCAACATCTTTTCTGGTAGGAAAGTGAATCTATACTCTATTCACATTAAGAAGGAACCTCGGCGGCGACCAGTTTTCGTCGCACGGGGGCAGGCAACACCTGCAGTTTGTCACCCTCACCGATCAACCATGTATGTGGTTAAGCCACGCCCCTGCGCACAAATCGGCCGCCGAGGTTCCTTCTTAATGTGAATAGAGTATAGTTGGTAATTAGTAATTACTAATTCGGGTGATCATGAACAAAAGTTACGTACTCACATGTTAAACGTATATTATATTAAATTATAAATATGAGAATTCCTAAAAAAATGAAAATTATTTTTAATTATTATAATAATATTATAATGGGTGAGCGGTGGGTCTGCCTCACGGAATATCCCGAGCCGAAATGTTTAGCCAATCTACCGCTGGTAGTGTATTATACATTTATACATAGATCCTTATACAATATAATTTAATCACTAAATGCAAAAAGGGCACATGTCCATAATTTTCATAAAATCACATTTTTATTGATTTTTGTTTAGGTTTGATAAATACATCGTTCTGTGCAAACGAGGCACATGCTCAGTTTACAGGTACCTACATTATAAAATGCCTATATAATGTCAATTTTTCAATTTCTTTCTTCAATTTTTTCTATAGACATTAAGTTTTTTGTCTCTCCAGAACAATTTATGAAATGTGGACAATTGCCCTTTTTGCATTTTGTGATTCATATAGTCCTATAAATTAACTTATAAAAATTAAAAAAATAAACTACTTCCTAGGTAATTGTTAAATGTAATATTATTATGTATGATTGTTTTCTACAACCTAGAATATTGGTATTGCCGTATTGGTTATCAGTAAAACACAATTAAATTATAAGTTATGTAGTCATGTAGATAATCTAATCTGCTAATGAAATATTTTCTATTATTATAATATAAAGCCTAAATAATGAAAATTTTAAATAATCTTTATTCACATAAGTAGGTACGTATAAATATTTCAACAAACTGCAAGCCTACATCATAATCGTATAATATGTTATTAGAAATAAATATATTATTTACTTATTTCATTGTTTTTAGTGTTTGTAGTTCACAAATTATCGAATTAAGAATAATTTAAAAAGCACAAATTTCGCTTTAGTTCCTCGAATCTTGTAATTCGATCTTATGGTAGTTCTAGGTTGGCAAGTAGCACTGCAGCAGTCTCTATTTAAGTATATGGTCTATTATACATAATAGATATTAGATATTGCATACAACTATAATACCTAATTCGGAATTAAAAGTTGGTAAAATATCCAGGGTTGTCTTGATTTGAGTCTCCTGATTTTTTATTTAGTCAGTTAAATGTATATAGTTCAAAGTGCTTGGATTCTTCAGATACTTGCAGATTTATGTGGAAGTTTTTTTATAGGGTAGGTAATAATTAAATATAATATATATTATGAAATATGATTTATGATTAGTATAGTTATTAGTAAGTATAATAAGTGGTAACTAGTAATATAAATAATTAACTATTCAAAAACAATCAAATAAAATATTATAAATTTGTTTTTATTAAATTTAAATTTTACAAAATACAAAATACAACTTTAATTGTATTACCTATTTTCTTTATCGTTTCCATTATTTTGAATATTTCATACAAATTTAAGAACATATTCAAATAAGAAGATTTTACTAAGTGTCTAAGTACTATTATTCAAGTATATATATTATATATTATAAGTAATACAAGTAGGTATAATACTTATATTAGCATAACATATGAATTGATATTAAAAAGGTACCTACGTATTAAGTACATATATAGGCTACGTGTTTTAGAGTTTAAGGAGTAGGTAAGTAAGAAAAAGTGGACGTCCTTCATACGTTGGGTTACGCTATACTACATGTATATGGGTGAGCCACAGGGGCGCATGCATATTGTTGTCCTTATCATCATGTACCTATTACATTTTATTATTTTAATATAGTTTTTAAGCTAATAACTATCGAACACACTTTTCAAAGTAGTATTTTTCAACTGTATATTTACAAAACAAACTTCGTACTCACAAATACACAGTTAGATATATATTTATTATGAAGTTCTAACTTTTAAGACATTTTATATAATATTGTCTAAACGGACAGATGATTGTATTTACGCAATATGTCTGTGAAAATGTTGTACCTATATATACAACATTTTCTCAAGTATACTTACCTTTATTAGCTATTTATTTTTTATCTGTAACTACCTATAGCTATAAATTTAAATAAATATCAAATGACATATTGAGAATATGCATTGTCTAGACTTTTTATTTAAGTGCATTTTTAAGTATTTACTCAATTCATACTTGTTAAACTAACTTACAATTGATGAGTTATACGTACCTAAATTTTAGATTTTATAGTATTTGCTATTTGGAAATGTACTCAAATGTGAAATATAGTTATTTTTTCAGTAACCGTCATCGTGATAAGAAAATTATTCAGTTGCTATGAAGTAGGTAGGTATACATATTAAATATATTATGTATAATGAATTATGATCATTGAGAATAAAATATTGAATATTTACTTAAGTATATATATTTATAAATATATAATATACTAAATGGACAATAGACGCATTATATATAAAATATTCAAATACATTTTATAGAAGTATAATATTATGAGTTATGACGTATATTGTTATGGTGTACCAGATACCTATATAGCAATATGGCTAAACATAATGTATATTATATACCTACTATATATACACATAATGCATTAATATTTAATGTCAATTGTCATCCAATATTACAATGACTATTTATTTCATGCATACATTTTAAAAGTATTTATAAACTTTTAGAGTTACAACAAAAACCAAAATCGATATTGTCAAAAACCGATTTTTCGTAAAATTTCCCGTTTTTTCATAATTTTTATTTTGTTTTTCCTTATGCTTTTGAAAACTATTGGGAATTTTAAATTTTGACCTCCCCAATGCACCAACTACATTCACTTTCCCATCGAACAAGAATACAATAGATACTGTTGAAGAAAATCAAAGCAGTTTTACTACCCCAAACGGTGATGACACAAAAGAAAAACACATCATTGTAATTAATACATTCATCGCTCCGCTCAGAATCTAAAATGATTTTGTAGTTAAAAATGAATAAAATGTTCAACTTTTGTAGCTAAGGATTGAAAATTTACAAGGTTCCACGTAAATAGTATATTCTGTAACCAAAAAGTCTCAAAAATATAAAAACACAGTTTTTTTTATAGTTACCTATTTTATGTTCAAATTTGGACGAAATTATATATATTAAATAACCAAGAATAACGATTTTAGTTATTTTCTTGTAATTTTATAATATTAATTCAACTTACCAGCTATCGTATTAATAATAAGTAATAACAATATAAATATAACACAACAAAACATACATAATCACTGTAAGACCAATACATTCATCGCTCCATTCAGAATCTAAAATATTTAATTAAAAAATTAAGTTAAAAAAAAAATTAGTTATTAGATATGAGTACAATGTTGAACTCCATAAACCAAAAAAAAAATGTGAATTTAAAAACTTAAAATATCTGAATACAAAGAAAATATTTAAAAATTCATACGTGGTTTGCACTATATCCATATTAACAGTACTATTTCAACCTGATTTATGAAGCCAACTTTCTGAACACGCTCACACACATTCAGTACACTACTACACTATTATAGATAGACAGCACGCACTATACGCACACATATATACATTATACACTATACACAGTTCAACACGGGTAGTGGGTAGGTATACACCGTACACATAATATCTGTATAATAGTATATTGAATATTCTGCATAGTTGTATCGTTTTGTGAACGAAACTAGTGTGAAATGTGAATAATGATAAGGACCAGTTTTGTTTAGTTTTAGACTCAGTGATACTGACGAATTTCCCACGAAAGTATGTTGGATAATATATCTAGATGAATATAATATATACATTAAGGTATAGCCGGTATAGGTATAGCTATTAAGTAATAAAGTATTTATTATTATAGTCTATTTCATTACTACATCACACGTATAAATACATGATAATATTATACGCGCAATACGCTTATATACGAGATGGGGTCCTATATAATATTTTGTGTGTAATGTAATGTAATATATGCACATCATAGTTACAACAGTACAACCAGTATTAAATGTGTATTATAATTTATAACTAAAATACGTTTATATCTTGTTTATATTGTACAGTTACAATAAATTACTGTACTTATAAAGTTATATCCGGCAAAAAGAATATGCATGTTATTTTTTTCACAAAATACTCCATGATAGTAAAGTTAAAAGCAAAAAAGAAAAATAGCAATTACAAGAAAACGAAATTGAAACCAAGTATAAAAAATGTGTTTGGTATCAGTTTTATAAATTTTGTTTATCTTAATTTTTTTTAATCAACTTATAAGTGGTGTTTTTTCACTTAACGTAATTTTTTAAACAATACCTACTTAAACTTGATAGTAATTTATAAAATAATTATACAAACGTTTACAGTAAAAATTGTTTTACATAATAATATAACCAACAATAATAAATCTACAATGCGGAACTCGCCAAAACGTGTTAAATGTAATGTATATAACATTTTTAAGCTGAGGGTTACATATTATTATCTACATGCATAACTATAAAAATTATTATTTAGCGCAGAAGTAAATTTATCAATCCATTAAAAATTAAAAAAAATTCTAAGATAAAATCATTATAGGCAAGTAATATAAAGATAACGAGTATACCTACGTCTTATGTCCTATACAAAATTAATTGACGCAATGTATTATTTTTTATTATTTATTTTATTTTAGACCAAATAATACATTAATGTATTATGATTTATTTTGTATAGTATTCAATGCCCTGCTATGTGAGCTAATTAGCTAAACAATTATTCCTTTATGTAGTATATTTAATTTGTCAGTAGAATCTTTATTCTCAACTTGTTGAACTTATAATTTTATAAACTATGCAAACATACTCAACAAAAAGCGAAATTTTGTTTTTTAAAATTATTATAACTTACTATACTAGTTCTTGAGTTGCTATTTAAATTCTTTAATTCATGATTTTTTTTTATTATTTTTTAAGATAATTAGGTAACTACTTACTTAATTCCTGCCAAAATATCAAAATGGAAATAATTATTATAAAAAATGGTTTCATTTAAATAATGAACAAAAAAAATACAATATTCAACATTATAATTTTAATTACAGTTGTTAGTTTTCGTTGTAGGTGTTTTCTCTAACCAGTGTAGTGTAACCTACTGCTTGAACTTAAAAACATTATATTTATTTAAACAGTTCTAGTAAAAAAATGAAATTTAAAACAAATTTACAATATTTATAAAAATTATAAAGATTAACGTTTTTAATTGTATTATTTTTACAGAAAAAAGTAGGTATCCTTGACCTTCTTATACATCTATATACTCTATATTATAAGCAGCCCATATAAAGTTAATTGAAATTAAAAATTTCCAACACAATATAATATGGACATATTATAGTCCGGACTATTAAATAAATTATTACAAAATTACTAGGGATACAAAGACAAGAAACAATTTATTGTTGTTTTCAGTAGTAATTAATGGTGTAACTTCAAGTCAAAAAAAGGAGTAACAACACATTTTCTCATAATTTTAGTAGGTCTCCGAGTTCAGAGTTTTATACTACTGTAATAAATCGTGTTTGTAATTTGTAGGTATAATATGCCTGTATTTTAGATTATCATTAAGTTGAATAAACATACATTTTATTTTATAATATAAAAAAGCACCTAATAAACTTTTTACTACCAATGTTTTGAAAAAATAAAAACATTGTCAAGGAAACGGTGTTGTTTAAAATTGAATGAATCCATATAATTTTTATTTTTACCTGAAAAAAATAAAATAAAAATCAATACCTACAACTGGTGGTGATCTTTTTAAAAAAACGCGATAATAATATAATATATTATTACTTATTATAAAATATTATACCTATCAACAACGAGATGACCTGATGACACCTAGCTAACCCATTGATTTTCCTACTACTTATAAATATTTTATAACATAATTTTTCTCGCTTGTCCAATTATATATTATACATTTTTACACATTTTTAGGTTTTTAACACACTTATATTATTATATATCACTGCTGTAGAGCTATATAAACAACTCGCAAGTAGTACAATGACCTACAATGTGAACGATCTTATTTCCCTTTGCTGTTATACGTATTAAAAACGAAAATATTTTTACTGATTTATATATAAGTGTAAAAAATGCGCGGTTAGCTATAATTTATGTGTAATAATATGTATAAATATCAAGTGTTAGTTTATTATAATACACAAACGGATGAAACGAAAATCATATAATTTTCAATCGAAATCGATCCGAAGGTAAGTACGTGTAAATCGTGTAATTAAAAAAAAAAATAATAATAATAATAATAGAATAACAAGAAAGAAAGAAACGTCGTAGAACGGCTTGTTTTTTCGTCCGGCCAACGGTTCCCACGGCGGTGGAATATTAACACGGTCGACCGCGTGTCCGGTGGTGGTAGCCGTGGCGGGCGAGCGAGCGAGAAAATTGTCGAGAAACGGTCGCATTATGGTGGACGGGGGTGGAGGGAAAGAGTGAGAAAGAACGAACGGGTTACGGGAAGCACGCGAGTGTGTGTACTCGTACTACTCGTAGTGGCGGGGCGGAGGGTTTGAGAGGGTCGAGAGAGCCGAAAAAAACCGAATACGAAAATCTAGTAACCACCGACGCGCCGCCGAAAAGAATGACGGAAAAAAAACGGGTAATATACAAAAATAATATTGTAAGCGCGCAGATAGCCGTGCACACGGTTTTTACCGTGTCACCGCGACCGTTGCACGGTAATTCCCGACGGTATCCCGTCCACACCTGCGCCTGCACTGGCGCACCTGTGCGCGCCGCCACTGCTCCCCCTGCACACCGCAAGTGAAAAGCGTTGCGCCGGGGGGGCCGCGGTGGAATAAATAAAAACAACTATAATAATAATAATATATGACGGCGACTACTTAGCTGCCTTACGGGCCACGGTCGCGGTGAATGAAATTTAATTTTTTTTTTCCCGTGTTGGCACAGTGAATTTTTTACCCACCACAACAACGACCCATCGATCAGAATTTTCCCCTTCACCGCGCTAGTGCCTCGGTTATTATTATTATTATTGTTTTTTACCACTCCGTATTTTTTTTACCGCCGCGCGACACCGACGACTACACGCCACAGTCTCAATAAACGCGCGCGTGCCGTCGTCGACTGATCGTCACCGCCGACGCCGCATCTGTCGCCGTCGACTTAACTATGATATTATATTTAATTCATATTAATTAATATTATTTAATTGTGTTCGTCGTTTCGGTTCACCGTGACTTGCCGCCGTTCTACGCGTATTTCTTAAATAATTGAGACGCGTATCACTATTATTATCGTCTTCGGAAACGATATCAACAACATTGACGACGACTAAAACAACAACAACAACAAAAATAACATTATTTTATGTAACAATAATAATAATAATATGTAAAACGGTATTATCGGTATTTTGTGTGTACGTTCCGTCCGGCTAATGTTATTATCTGAGCGTGATAAGACCGTCCGTCCGTGTGCGAGTGTATTTTTTAATAATTTTTTTTTTACCGTAATTCCGTTTCGGTTTTTTTTATTTCTTCACTCACCGATTTCTCCGAACTCGAAATGCGTGTGTGTGGTTTTACGACGACCACGACTGACGAGTGTGTGTACGACCGACGACGTCGGTGCAGCGGCGGTTACACAGCCGAGGGCCGTAAGTGCCCGTGTTGTCGTGCGCGCGCGTGTGGGGGGGGGGGGGGGGGCAAGCGCGTCGTCGTCAACGCGGCGACGGCCTTTTATTGATTTTTCCGTTTTCGCATGTCGTTCGGTTGTTGTTGTTGATAAGGAGAGTGAATTTTTTCTGTCGACGGTCGATAAAATTTTTCGCGGGGGGGTTCTCCCCCTCTGGTTGCGGTTGTCCGTCAACCGCCGCCGCACCGCCACCACCTCTTCCGCCGCGGCCGCCTTCACTGCCTCCGGCCGCCGCTCAACGACGACGACGACGACGACCGATACACGAAAATATTTACGGAACCGGAACTAATGGCAGGAAAAGGCGCACGCACGCACGCACGCACGCACGCATACTCGACACGCACACGATGTGTAAACAAACAAACGTACGGAAGACGGTGACCGAAAACGGCGACGAACACGAACCCCCCGTCATCGATTCGACGGGGGCGAAAACGACCGAAAAATTGATGTGGATGACGACGGCGACGGCTTTAACAACAACAAATAACAATAAGACGGCTCTATACGGCATTGCGGAACGTCGCTAACCGTACCCGCTCTCGTTTCCTGGTCTGCTCAGATAGCCGCAAGTTCTGGACGATGTTGGTAAATAGCGTTTTCCGTGGAGCCCGTTCAGCAAAAAAACATTTGAGTCAGGACGACGTCATTATCGTCTCTCCGTTGACTTCACACCAGGTAAACAAAACGAAAGTTCACTCATTCTATATACACAGTTTAGGCAGTTTCGCTGTTAGATATGATCCAAGTGGTACTCAATTTGGTTGAAAATGACACTGCAGTCTATCGTTTCGATGGCCAATACATCCGTGGGTGCCCCATGTGTTGGCACGATCACACTGAAAGAATATCTTCTTATCATAACTCTAGCTGTTCGAGCCACATAGGTATATTATTAAGTACCTACCCAATTGTATGGCATTTTTGTTTTAGTAGACCACATCAGTCATGTTTCTTACTTTAATTATATACTCCTCGTCATTTCATTACTTGAAATAATATTTCTTCAAGGAGTTTTCTTTGGTGAACTTTATGTAATCGCCACCAACTACTTTCCTTTAGGCAGAGTTAATGATTATGTAGGTACACACATTTAAATTATCATGGGAAATATGGGTAGTAATATTTTATAATTGTAATCATATTTTTGTTTTAAATACATTCAGTTTATGAATTTGGTGATATTTTTTTTACCTACTTACCTATTACAAAAATTATTTTTATTAAAAAAACTTATGGAAATTAAATTAATGATTATTACAAAGCAAATATGTTATATGTAATTCAGTAGTAGGTACCTAGGTTCTACTGAATTACTAGTAGAAGTAAAATACAGTAACGCAAAGCAATTAAGAGATGATCATATATAAACGCCTTTCTTTAACTCTTGAGTTTATAAGATACCTGCCTATTATTTATTGATTTCCTAAAATACAGTTATGACTATCTCCAGCAATCTAACATTGCTGAGAAACGTATGAATTCATCTCCCGCTCTTTGTACAAATGTTTTTAATTGTCTTACTTAACTTTAGTTTAAGAGAGATCAACCATTGAATGTCATTTAATATTAACAAATTATCACTTGTTCACCTATTTTAATTTAGTATGTGTTGCTGAATCTTAGGCTAGCTGTCATAAGTAATTTGACCAAAATTTGTTTTGATTTCTGGATCTGCCTCAAAGATTATATGAACCATGGCAGTATTGTACACAATTTGAGCAGGTAAAAATTACAACATACGCAATTATATTCTACCCATTAAATTATTCATTATCTTTTTAACAAAGTTAATTTGGCTGAATAACAGTTTTAATATATTTTTTTATTTCTAATTTTTCTGGTTTCACTGATTATTATTGCTTCAGAATCTTTGCAACACTAATTTAAATGTTTTCTATTCCAAAATGTGTGAAATAAGTATCTACCTGGTGGGTTAGTAATATAAATAAATTGATTTGTTATATGATTATGTGAATAGTAATTTAAAACAATTCAATTTTATTTTTTACAGATTGTCATAAGTTGATGAGTATTTAGTTTATTTGTTGAAAAAAACGGTACTGATACAAGGATAATGATTATTTAAAGAAGTAAGTTTTAGTTGTATGCCCTATATTATTTATTGACCTAATTTACTTTTGGTTTTATATTTTTAAAACTGATAATGGTTACTGATTAGTGATAAGTCTTATTATGAAAATAAATGATTATTATTGTTTTGAATTATTCATCCAAACATAAATAGAAAATAAATTGGTTTATAAGTAGAATAATATTCGTAAAGAAATTATGAGTTACACAAAAGAAACAAGTAAAATTTTCATCAAAATAAAATAAACCATATACATATTAACTTAAGTAGAAATATACAATTAATTTCAAAATAAGTATATTAAAAAAACATAATAGAAAAGTAGTACACTTATATTTATATAAGTATTGCAAAATATTAATTTGTGTTATGATTGTAAATCGTATTAATTTTAATACACTTCATAAATTCACTGCCCATATATTGTTTAATTAAATTAAGTATACCTAAATATTTTATTTATATAAAGTAAATATGCTTAGGACCCGGCTTAGGATAATATTTTAATGTCTAAAAAGTGTATAATATGAAACAATGTAGAGTATAATATGTATCTAAGTAATTATAATACATTAAAATATGTGTTGCGGTAAGCATTTCATAAATACATTTAACACATATTATGTTGTGTTTTGGTATTGATGAAACATATTTTGTTTAAACAAGGTGATCTTAACTTGATAGATAAATGTAAAAATAATATATAAACATTATCAACAATAAATTACTGGACATTTAGATTTCTCTCAGGCCCGGCTCAAGGGGTAGGCGACATAGGCCCACGCCTAGGGCGGCACTTAAGCACCACTTTAGTAAGAGGGCGGTATTTTCCAAATACTGATAATATTATATTGTTAGGGGCAGCAAAATTGGATTTTGCCTAGTTCACTATTTTTGCATGAGCCGGCCCTGATTTCTTTTACAATTTTAGTTTCTACAGCATAAAATATATCAAAATATTAATTTGTTTAATATGTTGTGTGGAATATTTATTGGAAATTCAATAATTTAAATCTTTGTTTTTGTAATAGGTATGATTTTTAATTATGTTAAATGTATTTTAAAATAATTATATTTTTAACTAGAAAATTGTATATAATATTATGAATGATATTTATTTGGAAACATTGCATAATAGAAAAAAATTTTTAAATCTAAGTATTATAAATCCATTATTTAAAACCTAGATGTGAAATCAACAAATTAAATATAATTTTGAAGTATTCATACTAGGAATAGCAAGTATACAACATTAACACTAAAGTACTCCAGGTAATGTTTACTATGTGTGAAACAGACATAAGCTATTGAATTCTTGAGCTTTTTAAGAAAAAAAAATTATATACATATAATTCTAACCAACTAACATTATTAAATTGTAAAGAATAAATAATAATAATAAATTTACATTAAACATACAAATTTCAATACATTTTATTGTGGAAATTGCATCCTTACAGTATCCACATAAGATGTGAATTTGTAAGCTTTTATTAAACTAACAAAAATAATTTCATTAGGCGGGTACGCTTATTATTAATATGCTTCAATCGGTGTTCATTCAAAATAAAACAATGTAGGTGCTGGATTAACATTTTTCATTTATTCAATTTCCTCTATTCAAATCTCTTAAGGCAATTAAAATGATTCCATTTCTTCTCCAAGCTTACCATCATTTACTCCAGGTTTTGGGTACTGTAATTAATATATCTATTGTACATGTTATAATTATAATATTTGCTATGTATTTATAGCTGAATTGATCGACTACCAGAGACGTTTAATACTTACCGAATACTACAAATTCACTGGTTTGCATACAAAAGAATGGTTATCTCAAGATACAGAAGAAATACCTGGCTTATTTCCTCATCACCTAGATCCTGGTACCATTACTATACGAACAACACCTAGCAGTGGTTCTGGTGGTAAGCGAATACGAAATTCATCAAACCGATCACCTGAAGAAGCACGATGGGTGTGTCCAACTTGTGGAAAACGATATAAATATAGTCGTGGCTTAGCTATGCATAGGCGGCTAGAATGCGGTAAGGAACCTATGTTCCATTGTCCCTTTTGTCCACAAAAATGTCACCAAAAAGGCAATATGGTCATACATATTAAGAAAAAACACCCTACCCAATACGAGGAACAATCGCAAGCTGTTGTACAGGCACATGTCAAAGCACAACATGTCCAAAGCGATTAAGACAATTTTTTCCCTCAGTATTTTTGTTTTAATTTAATTTTACATGTCTTTTTAGGCACATGCTACTACTTATTTGAATTTTTATAAAATTTATATTTATTAAATTTCTATGGTCATATCCTATCACAATACCTCCCTACCCTCTCATTGTAGTTTTTATTAAAAATAAAATGCAAAATTATTGAGTGTTCTTAATAATCGTTAATGCTCATATGATAAATCTTGACTGATAATATTAACAATAATTTTACCCATATTTGTAATTGTTAGTTTTTTTTGTTAAAATGTATAATATAAAAAATACTGTAGTATATTCATACTTAAATTACATACATTAACCAGTTTTATCTACCTCTTTTGATATGACCAAGAAATGCCCACTTCTTTCGTCCCCCACTAGACTTAAACCGTTACCTATTTCATAATTGAATTGCAATTATATTTAATACCCATTTGCAATAAACGTGCAATGCATATATTTATATCTATATTATTTTTTTCAGCAATTTTGCTTGTACATATTCAATTTTAATTTTGTTAAATTATAAATATATATTTTTTCGAAATTAGTTTTCTTTTCAAATTCATTAATACATTTATATTTTAGGTATTTGTTTTTTTTTTTATTATTATTATTATTATAATTTTATTTTTTTTATTATTATTATTATTATTATTATTTTTAGAAAAGTATTAAATGATTCTATAGTATTAGCAAACCAAAACAAATGAAATTGAGTCTTCCAAGTGATAATTAAGCTAATAGAACAAGTTGAGATATATTTTTTTAATTGTAATCTCGTTCCCGTCCCAATTAAGATTATACATATACAAGTAATCTTAAACTTGAAATATTTACTTAAAACAAACACTATTGTATACAAATCTTTATTTTGTAAAATTGTTGATGTATTTTTTTTCTACTTAAGAAAAATGTTTTATTTTATAACAGTATTAAGATGACAAATTACTTGTTAGTTATATGTCTTGTATTATACAAATGACCCAAAGTATTATGGATTAGTTTTTAATGGTATTTTATTTATTTGATAAAATGTGTAATTAAATTTTTATTTAAGTAATATAATTGTTGGGTTATTTTTTTGTTAGCCTGAAACAAATTATAATTTTGGTGGTTTTGTAAGTTTTTTTCTTTATAGATTGTACTTACAAATTTCAAATTATTCTTTTGATTAGTATTCAAATTTTACTTGAACAATTATTTCGTTACATTTACCTGAAACATGTAAATATATATTTTAATTGTTATATATAATTTATTTTTATTTATTATGAATATTAATAATGATTCCTATGTACCTTTTTCTTTTAATTAAAACATGTACTAATTCACTTTTTTTTTGCAGGTGTTATGCAAGCGAAACCGTCAGTAGGTCAACAGCATTATCATCAAAATAATAAATCATTATTCCACTCATAATGTACATTAAACAATCGTTTCTTTACTTATCTATAGACAGGTGTAGTTAAAAACGATATATTTTTACATCAATTGATCTTTTTGTATATTTTTTTTCTCATCATGTCATAGTTTTACTTTTAGAGTATTAAATATTTTTACAGCGCTGGATCTAACTTTTAAAAAAATCAAATGAAGAATTAAATGTTCAATAATGACAGAAACTATTATTCAACTTATATAATATTTTTAAAATAGATAAATTACTATCTTACCTATCTGAAAAATAAAATTATATATGTACTTTTTTTATTTTAACTGGTAGGTTTTGGTATTAGTAGTGAAGTAGTATTTGCAGTAATCTTACTAGTAGTTATTGTGAAATTGGCTTATACTTTTCGCACGCTCTTGTTTCGCACCTGAGCATGTCTTTAGCTTCTTCTATCATCTCTGCCCCTTGTATTAACAACTGGTGGTTGCAGTTACAGGCGATGAAATGGCCACAATTACTGCCACACAGCGTGTGGTGAATAATCATCTGACCAACATCAATTATCATCATTTGTCAAGTGTAATTAAATACTTGAATAATCAGCAACAGACACCACAACAACTGCAACAGCCAAAAACATGGACCACAACCAATGCATTGTCAATATCGCAAAGATATTTTGAGAAGATTGCCCCAGCATCTGTTGGCATTCCAGCATTGATGAATCAAAATTTTTATGATATGCAGGTAAAATACTTTTATATTATTGATATTATATCAAGTAACCAAACTATGTTTAAAAAAAATATATATACAGGGTGATTTTTTAAGCGGCTCGCTCTACTTTTATGCTTTAATAATATGTATATATATTTAAATTCTGGTTTTTGAAATTCTTAAATACACTTGAAGACCATATTTTTGAATCCTTGAGATTTTTTTTTTGTACCACTTAAGGATGATCCTGTGACAATTTAAACTTCTGTCTTTAAATAGGAAACCCCACCCACCACCTGTACATTTAGATATATTTTTTTGAGAATTTTGATGTAACTAAATCAAAATTAGAGCGATTAGTTTTTGAGTTTTATTAGTGTGTATACTAAGTATTATATAACTATGATAATGGGTTAAGTAGATATGGAGTCTTAGACGATTTGAAATAGTTAGACAGAGTATTTACTTTTCATTTATCAATATAAATAATTTGTAAAAACGATCTGAGTATAATAAATATTACATTTAGTTTTAATTAAGTCAGTAAGGGGTTTTCATTTTAAAATTAAAAGTTGTATGGACACTCCTTAAGTAGTAAAAAAATATAAGAAATTTGAATAAATGTTTTATTAAAGGAAAAAATGGGGGTGAGCATGCTTAAAAAATCACTGTATATGCATAATGATGATGGCAAAATAGTTTTTCTAACAAAATATTTCTCATAGGATTCTGGTTCAGATGCATCTGGTCATGATGGCTATGGAAGACACAGGAGACATAATAGGGACAAGGAACCTATATTTCAATGCCCCGACTGTGATAAAAGGTATCGCTCTAAAACCAGCTTAAGTCTACACAAACGTCTTGAATGTGGAAAAGAACCAGCCTTCCAGTGCCCATACTGCCCGCTCAAAACACATCAGAAAGGTAACCTGCAAGTGCATATAAAAAAGAAACACAACGATCACGGAGAACTTAATAGGACTTATTGAATTATATTAGTAAAACAACATTGGTCTGATAAACATTTAGAGAGATGATAGTGCCATCCTCCCAGAGTCATAACTTTTAATACATTTCCAAAGGACATAAACAATAGAAATATTCCAATTTATCTCAATACATAAACCAAAATATATAAAATAGATTCAAAAGGCTGGTTATAAAACTCATTTGCTTAAATTATATTTCTTAAACTAATATTTTTTTTTTACTTTGTTGAGTAATTTTAGGTTAATTGATGAATTGTTAATTGATAAATTATTAATTAATAAAAACAACTCTAATATTAATAATACATTCAAAAACTACCCTTTTAGTTACTTTATTATTGATAAGATTTATTTTTCTTTATAAAAATTATTAATTTTCATTTAATAACTTATTTTTTATCCCATATATTGGAGTATCATGAAAACAGGGTGTTATTTTTCATATTTACATATACTCCTTATAATTTCCTTATTAATAAATTTTATGTTTTCTGATACTTGAGTAACTAATTTCTTATAATATCAATTTACGTATACGGTATTAATCTCTAATTAATATATAATGCAAACGACTGATGTGCTTTTCTTACCAAAATTATGTAAAAACGTAAAACATTCGACCCGTACCTTTTGGCACTGAAATTCACAGATGAAAATGAATCACCCAAATCAAATCTATTGTATATAATATATTAGAAGAAAAAACAGTACAAAATATGTGTTCGTTTAACATAAGAGTATATACACTCTTGATAACAATTTATTTTATGGACCAAAATGTCTGCATATCTGAGTTTCCAAACAATAACAAATAAATTATGTGACCATTTAATATTTTTGAGGGTTGCGTAATTAATGACACATTGGTACTACATGCCTTGTCCATGTAATCATTTATTATAATTTTATTCATACCAAAGTTTTTTTTAAGTACAAATGATAGATATAATTAACATAAATATAATTTTTCCTTAATGATTGTAGTATTTTGTTTTAGTATTATAATACAATATGTTTAAAAAATAGTTTATAATATGCCATTATTTTTACCAAAGTTACCTATCTCAAACTACTAAGATATTTATGTACTGTTAACTAAACCGTTTACAAAAATGTGCCTTACACTTGGCTACCCGTGACTTACTATTTTAATAAATATTTCCTGGTTTTAAACAATTAAAAACGGTTCAATGAGACTCATACTGGGTGGTATATTATCTCTTTAAATGCAGTAATAAAATAAAATACATAACATTACTTTCCAAAGAATATACAAATAATAATTATTTCATTTTAAAAATGCAATGTTGCTCTCTTGACCTAAGATCTCCAAAGATATATATAAATATATATATTATTAAATATTATATAATACAATAATTTATAAAAGTTTAATTATTAGCAATAAGAAACATACTGTCTGAATGTAAAATCTATAAAAAAAATCCACCTCATATTACTACGAGTAGTTTATTCCGTTAATGAGTGCAATTTTTCCTATTTTATAAAATGTAACTATGTATAAAAAAAAAGTTATACGTCTTGTTCCTAGTTACTTTTTTAATATTTATTTACATATTCATATATTAGTTATGTATATATATATTATATATATATAAATTAACATATTATTATTACTATTATTATTTTTTGTAATTTTATTTTTTGTAGTACATTTGTCTACCTCATTAATAGCTTTAAAAAACAAAATGTACAATATTACTGTTTATTTTTTAAACTATTATTTATTATTATTACATCACTTATTGCATTAGATATTAAGCCATCAAGACTAAACCAACACTTGAAGTACAAATATGCGATTGCAGGAATTTATTCAAATTAATAATTTTAATGTAATTTGTAGGGTATAATAATATTCATCTAGTTAGTTTATACAGGGGTTCTTTTTCGTGTAGCTATACATTATTTTACTAGACTTGCCTATATGATTTAGAACCTTACATAAGTTTTATTTTTCCGGTGGTAATATTGTTCCTAATACCAAAAATATATGTTATGTAATTCCTACTATGGAGGAAATGGGAGATATTTATCTAGAAACAATATTATGATATTAAGTTTTGCTTATAAAAATAAACGCTAGATAGAATTGTGTGCGCTATAGTTCAATGTCATATTCAAAGCAATATATATGTAACCTAGTTGGACATGAGACTTAGACAAAAGGCAATAACTTTATGTAGCAAATAATTTTAATATCTAAGCCCATTTAACAAATTTGTGTTAGAATTATTGAACCCCAAATTATTGTTTGTTTTTTTTTTTTGAAAAATCGCAATCATTGAAGGTACAAGTATAACTTTTAATAATTATCAACTTAAAGTACAAACAAATTCTAAATAATTAATATGGTTCAACCACAATGTTGTTATGTAAGATATGTATATAATGTAAATGGATAAATTCTTAAAATGTTTAAATTTTTTTTTTTCTTCATTTTTTACTTTATTTTGTGATAACAAAGTCTATACCACCCCCACCACCTCAGTACATAAGATCATAAAATAACATTTAATTTTAATTTTTTTTCTACATAGTTCCTATTTTTTAGACAAACTATGCATTTTACCTTTTTATAATTTTATTTTAATCATACAAATAGTGTTCATTTTGGTAGAGAATTATTTTGTTCAAACATCTTAAAATATGTAAATCTTTATGTACCTGATGTTTTGCATTTAATTAATAAGTTACTAGCACTCACAATGTTTCCAAAGGTATTTTCCTTCCAAGTAGAATATTATATACAACAATTTTATGTTTAAGCATAAATACTTGCAATAAGCGTTTTTTGTATGCATACAGTGTTAAATATTTTTAATTTGTTTTGTAAGCACACAACACATCATAAACACGCGAGCAGTATTATTGAATTTTCTTCATTGTACGATTATATACCTAACCTTTATTTACATTTTTTTTATCATTATTATTTACGAGATCAAATATATTATTTATATAGAAAATATGTGTATATGTTTTGTGCACTAAATTTAGATGCTTAGTTTTGATAAAGTGTAAATGTAGTATAATGCAATATGTTGTAATTTAAAAACAAATTTATAAAAAAAAAAAACCACTTGTCATTTAAAGAAAACTATATTAAATATATTAGTTTCTGAATATAATTGATTGTGTTTTATGAAATTATGAATTTACTATAGGTAAATTGATTTAATCCTGCCAAATAATTATGCAGTATAATACACTTCAAATGTCTTAGTACTGGGAGAATAATTGCGTCAATATAAACATTTGGAACTCGTTGAATAAACTGAACAAATTTGTTCATACCTATAAATAAATAATACATTAACAGTTTCAGATCAGATCTGACAAATTGTAGTTTACCAAATGTATTAATATCAAGTTTAATTCAATAAACCATCTTGTTGCACTATATTTTGTTATATTCATAAATAAATAAAAAATATATTACATATATTCGGTGAAAAATCACGTCCATACAGTTATTCATTTTTTAATTACAACAACATTAAAAAGGTAGACAAGTAGGTACCGCTCTGCTGTGAAGTAGTTGTCAGAATGTCATGTACTGGATATGTTAAATTTGAGGTCAATGATAAATCATTGCATAGTATATATGAATACATTTCTTAGAGGAGACTATGTGTAAGCTATGTATAAAATAATCAAATTTAATAATTAATAAAAATCGAAAAATAGCGTAACTTTCCGGTTAACATTTTTTTTTTTAGTGTAGAAAAACATGACTTATGAGGAATTAAATTTTTAAATGTTAGAGATGAAAAGAAAAATTGTACTGAATTTCTTAAGAGGATGCTACCCATGCATTTGTTGTCTCCGTCTTACACACGTACGACATGGCAAATTTTCGTTCACTAGTTTCAATAGTGTGCTGTTAGTTTTAATATTAGAGTGATTTTACCTATTATCAATTTTTTAGATAATAAAATTATCTGGGATTAAGCGTTGGCTTTTATTCGATATTTTAATTTTCAAGCGAGATATAAGCATTTTTAATTTTTGATATTTCACATACCCATATATTGCTTGGAAATGAAAATTTCGAAAAATCGGCAACGCTTAAGCACAGGTAATGTTCTTACCTAAAAGTTTTATAATAGGTCAACTCACTCTAGTATCAAAACTAACAGCACACTATTGAAACTTGTGAACGACAATTTGCTATATCGTGCGTATGGTAAGACGAAGACAGCAAATGTATGGGTAGCGTCCTAAAAATTGGGTCGCTGTATTGGACGGTGTTATAATTCAATGATATAGCGCAGATGGTCTGTCAGCCTATAATATTACTAAGTATATTTGATAATATTATTGTGACTTTATAGTAGGGCTTAAATTTAAAAAAAAATATCTCGTTTTTAAATTTTCAGATATTTTAGCATTATGCAATTTTAATGTTGATCGTTATTGTACTTTCAAACGCTGTTTATCGTTATTATATTTTTTAACGTTATTTAAATTTTTTGTTTTATTTATTATATTTTTATTTTAGGTATAGATAAGTATTTTTAACAATAATATAACTTGAAATGGCATAATAATTTTAATGTTATATAAGTATTTAGTAGGTATACCAAACCATAATGTGGCTGCAGTCTGTATCTGATTAAGATTTGAATTACAGAAATAAACTAAAATTCTATTAAATTCAATATTTATGGATCAAACAGCGAAAAAGTATTACAAAAAGGTAAATTACTGTTGACATAGGTTTGCCATCTTTGAGTTGTTCATAGTTATAAGATTCATTCTTATATAGACTCAAGGACGGCACCAGAATTGTTTTCCTAGGAGGGCGATAAAGGGCAAGTACATTTTTTGAAGGGGCAAGCTCAACAATTATTGTTCTTCTATCAATAGAAAAAAAAATAATGGTTTATGTATGTTATTGTTTTTCAGTTTTTGAGATTTAACATTTAAGTGAAATCAAACAACATTTACACCAACGAATATTTATACCAAGTACCAACGAATGAACGAAATGCGACCATGCACAAGTGTACACACACACATGACATATACACATACGATTATACATTACATTACATTTTATATTACACAATTAACAGAATGACGAGTGACGACTCGTTTGGGAAACAGCATTTTTAAACATTTTGAACGATCACATTTACCGATTATGACGAGTTAAAAATTAAGATAGTAATCCCATTTAGTATTTACGATTATAATATAATGTCCATCATACAAACGATAACAGACCAGTAAAAATAGGAGATCTGGGGGGAAGGGCGAGAACTTATTCTGGGGAGGCAGTCGCCTACGCTTGCCCCCCCCCCCCCCTTAGCGCCGTCCCTGTAATAGACTAAAAGTATCATTTTGTACCCACAGACAGACAACCACAACAGTGAAAAATATAATATAAATATATTATTTTTTTATTATTTTTATTTTTATTGCCAACAATTTATACTAATATAATGTAATTTTGATAATAAATATTAAATAATCACCATGGATCACTTCAAAATTGTATAGCTGATTTCCCAATAGTTTTCATTAGCGCCCAGAAAAACAAAATACAAATTAAGGAAAAACGGGAATTTTTACGCAAAACAAATGATAGGAAGTACATGAAATTTTCACTAAATATTATAAATACTGTATTGTATACATGAAAAAATTTTCAAAATATTTTGACTTGTATTGAAATATTTACTGATATACTGAGTTTCAAACTTTCATAGGTTTTTTTCTATGAATGTCAATAAAACTTTATTTGTTGGACAAGATTACTCATAAGTTTGTCTACCTTAATCAACAAAAAAATGTCTACAAGCAAATCAAATTAAATTTTTATGAGCGTTTGATGTTCATATTTTTACAAGATTGGATTATTCACTCGATTTCTCATGTAGTGATTTTGTTATTTTGTCGTAATTCAAAAACGAATAACTACATGAAAATTTTACCGAATGTTTATATTTTCATTTTATATACACAATACAATTTTAAAAATATTTTTACTCTTTTTGAGCCGTTTACAGACATCGTCAGTTTTCAATTTTTTCAATTTTTTCAATTTTTTTTATTTATATATCAATAAAATTTTATTTGTTGGGTAAAAAAAACGTGAACATTTTATACAAGGCTCCTGATATATTGTTACAATATCAGTTAAAAAATATTAAAAATACATAGGCACAGTTTTTTTTATAAAAATTTAAATTTCGAATTTTGGCAAAATGTATCAAATTTAAAATTTAATAATTGTTTTGTAGTTAAAAATCTATGAAATGTTTAACTATAATAGATATGAACTGAATATTTAAAATAAAGTTCTACGTGAATAGGTTTTATATAAATTACTTTATTAACATTAATATCATCAAATATACTTATTAATATCATAGGCGTGGTATGTACGTCAATAGTTTGTTAATAGTTTTCAAACGCGACGTGAAAAACAAAAGAAAAATTAAGAAAAAACGGGAATTTTTACGCAAAATCTGTTTTCGAGAAAATCGATTTTGGTGTTTGGTGTAACTCTAAAACAAATGACCGTAGGGACATGACATTTTGACTGAATGTTTATATTAGCATTTTCTATACACCATAAAATTTACAAAATATTTTGACTCTTTTTGAGCTGTTCACGGCCATTGTCAGTTTTCAATTTTTTTAGTTTTTTTTTCTATAAATATCAATAAAATTTTATCTGTTGAGTGAAAAAGCTTGAAAATTTAATAGAAGGCTCCTAGGTTATTGTTTCAAAGGCAGATGAAAAAAATTAAAAATCCTTTTTCAGTTTTTATTTATAAGCATTTAAAGTTTAAATATTGACAAAATACTGAAAAATCACAAAAATTAGCAAATTATTTAGAGTTGAGAATTCATAAAAATTTTTCTTTTTTAATCTAAGATTTGAAAATGTAATACAAGATTATCCATAAGTTTGTCTACTTTTATCAAAAAAAAAATTTCTACAAGAATTGCAAATTAAATTTTTATGAGCGTTTGAAATTCATATTTTTACAACATTTGATATTCACTCGATATCTTTTGTAACGATTAATTTGATTTACTTCTTTTATTATAGCAATACTGCAATAGTTATATTAAGTATGGTTAGTTGCCACCCTTAGGGATTTGTGAATTTTACTACCACAAACGTTTGCACCCACATGAGTTTCAACCAAGTGCCGCTTATGAATTTATGTTTAAAGATATTTGATTATTTTCCGTTTTCATGAAATGACGTTTTGGAGACTTGGATTTAACTATAAAAGTAATTTATTTTACTATTAGGCATAAAATTAATTTTTTTGCATATGTCACTGTGTGTATAAAATATAATAATATACGCTAAAAGTAATAGCCACGAATAATATTTTTAAATTATAATATAACCAAAATTGGAGTATCCTGTCATACTACATGTGTTATATTTTTATTTCATTTTATTACGGAATCTTAATTACCTACCTGTGACTTGAGTTCTTAAGAGATTAACAAGATATTATAATGGTGATAGGTACAACAATATAAAAGCTATTTATTGTTTAGTCATCGTGATAACTTGTCAAATATATCCATACCACAGTGTCGTATCGACCGGGGGGGTTAAAACCCCTACCCCACCTCCCAAGTAAAATACGAATAATGATTTTTTTAATGGAATATTATATTTAGACTAGGATCATATTATGCGTTTTGTCGGTCGGTCTATTCCCGGTGGTTTTAAAAGGTTCCGTATATCGGTCTAGTTTGGCCCCGATAACGCGTTAATATTTTTGTCGAAAAATAATTATTGTCATTCCATGTCACATTTTATTACATGGGTCATGGTTGTTTATGAGCAAAGTACTAAGTAGTAAGTACTAAGTTCATACACAGATATACGTGTGCGTGTAATGTGTATAATAGATAATATTTTGTAATCGTAATATCGTTACTATCTTTGAATCATGCGATTTGACATGATAATAAATATTATATACCAACTAAACTAATCTACAAATAACCGATCGATGATTAGGTACTAGTTACACTAATCTGCAACGTGAATACTCAGAATACTCGCACAATTTCATTTTATTTTGAACTCTCGTTCAGAACGAGCCGTTCTGAGTTCAATATTTTTGTATTTATACAATTATTTAATATTTTAAACGTAATTCATTTTTTTATCTATCTTCTTGAGACTGACATTGTACATTTAGTACGTCGTTATGAAAAAATCGTTAAGTGCAGTGAACAACAAAGTATCGGAGAACTTAGATTATGGTGGAATTATGTAAGCCAAATGAATGACAATCTTAAAAATGCCCATTCAGCTTTACTTGTATGTGATGAAAAAATATTTCCAATTATACGAAAACTTTTAGTTATTCTTGTTACTCTACCAGTAACGACAGCCACACCAGAAAGGACTTTTTCGACTCTTCGTCGTCTCAAAACCTATCTACGAAATACAACCGGAGAATCTCGCTTAAATGGATTATATTATAGATTATAGATTATTCAATGCTAAATATTCATCGGGATATTGAAATCTCAACAGACGCAGTACTAGATGAATTATCAAAATCATCGAGACGAATTAATATTAAGTTATAACTTAATAGGTTAGTGTTTTTAGTCTATAAAATATACATTTTTAAAAAATTGTATTGTGCATGTCTTTAAATATAAGAAGAATACAATTGTATAAACATTTTTTTTTTATATATATTGTATATAAAATATGATACCCCCCCCCCACCATTAACGAATTCTGCGTACGCCACTGCCATACCAAGACTCATGATAACTTATTTTTAGATATTATGTTATTTTAGTATGTGCTGTGTTCTACCCTCGTTGGTGTTAAGCAATAGATTTTTTAGCCCGTCAACTAAAATAGGAATGGTGGCGGTCCATTAAAATTTAAAACACAAGCATTCATTTGAAGTGTTCTGGGATGACGTATAAACAACATAACAATTAAGTATTAATATTGTATAATGTACTAAAATACTAGATCGTCAGCAATACATTAAGTAAAATGTTATTAATCAATATTTAGTAGTTAAAATACGATAAAGTGTAAACACTAAATACTCATAAAGTTTTTTTGGTAGGTACTAGGTAGCATACTACACCAACGAAGTACCTAGGTACTGGTAGGTGTAGGGCTACACAACTACACTTAGATTTCCATAACAGATGCAATGTTGAAATCTTCATAATTGATACCTAGTCACAGAACGCAGGAAAGAAAGAACGTCTAATCGATTAATTGAACATTTTTGATTACCAACTAAAATCGTTTAAGGCTAACCGAAGTAATAACAGCTGCTGTAGTAACAATCCTTGAAAAATTAATCATTCATACACCCTCCAATTGCCAGAGAAAATTTGGAAATAAAATGGCTGTCGTTTTGTTCGAACTCAAGCCGAGTTAGAACTACACCGCCTTGAGTTAAATAAAAAAATCTATCACCCCACTATCAGGAGATTAAGTCAGCTGACTATTAATTTAAAATTTCAATATTTCTCGTAAATAATATACCTATTATTGTTTATTTGTACCTATTTTAATGTTTTGTATAGGTATGGTATTCAAGCGCGACTAGCCTTTGCGGCCAACTGCAGCATAAGTAGCCATATAGGTTATGTTCTCCATAGCACAGAAGTTTTTACGATTTACGGGTGGTCGCAACTTTCAGCTTGGAAACTGTTCTTTAACGGTAGGTAGGTATATAAAAAATACCATTGTTAAACGGACAGTTGCGGGGCGGCAGCAAAAAATTAGTTTAGCATATTTAACTTAATATTTCTACTAATATTATAGGCGGCATTTGTAGCAGGATCACAGGGGAAGCTCCCCCAGAAAAATATTAATTTAGCAGACTCACTATTTGGGTTAAATTGTGATTAATTCCCTTCCCCCGCGAACACATCAAAGTACCACCTGTGTCTAACACGTTCATACTTATGATTTGAAAATACCTATTTAACACAATAAGGAAAAATTTGAAACCCGGCTTTAGCAGTTGTTAATAAACAAATAGTTTGGCGCCGATCGTAAAATAACCGTTAGGTTGTTAAAAAGATAGTGGTCAGAAGGTTAATGGTCTGTTAGACCGATTATGTTGGTAAAAATTGGTAACAGCTAAACTTGGAACCTAAATAAAATTTACAAAAAAAAAACATTGACAACATTTTAGTCAAAACCAAAATATAAAAAACATTTTATTACAAAATATCTGGCGTAAATATTAGTTTAATATTCTAACCTTCAGTATAAAAGTTGCGATTAGAAGTAAATAATAATTAATCATCACGAATCAATAAATCGAACTTTATATAGTGATTGTTATATTTTGTTAATACGAAAATAATTATTTTGAAGTACTAAATCAAATTAATCTGATACCAAATGGTCCAAATAGTTATTATATACATAGGATTGTACACAGTAGAATCTATTAGGCCCTTCATTCGATGTGTTTATATTAATTTTATGGACATTTTAATTTGATACGATATTGACAATATTATTGTCCGTGTATGGGCGATGGGCCGCTTAAGGGACCTCGCTATGGATTTTATTTAAGGGACAAAAACAATTTCTAATCTCATCATCACCACCCGTCGTCAACTAAGTGTTAGTTTTTAAAGTTGTAAATTATTATTAATATTACTATAATATTATTATGTGACTACCTACCAATCTCGTAGTGTACACATATGCATATGTCAATAACTCAAATCTCAATGGACAATAAATATAAAAGTAGGTACCTACTTAACAATATGAAATTCATTATACGAATTTTACTTATTTAATTTTGAAAAAATTTATTAGTTCTGAAAAAACTAAGACTTTAAATCAGCAGTATAATGTCTATAGATCGTACGGAACATTTAATATTTGTCATTACGATTATGATTTGATACGTATAACGTATAAACTACAGTAAAAAATAAATAAATAAAATAAAATAATTAATCAAAGTATTCTATACGATCTATACATTGTTCTGCAGAATTAAACAACGTAAACAGTTTGAAATGTTGTCAAAACTTTAGGTACCTATTTTGAATTAAAATTGACGGTAATAGCAAAGCAATTTTAATCATATTATCATTCAAATGTTATATTAAATAGGGGTAATGAAATCATATAGGTAACATCAAAAATGTATTTGACTTACATTTACATAAATACTAGAGGAAAAATTGTAAATTCTGCCCGGAACCACCCCTTTTACGGTATGTAATTAATTTAAGTATTTATAGGTATGAATGGGCAATTAACACGTTTTAGTGATTTATGTATAGGATTAGATTATGTTCTTAAAAACCGCTAGAATCCAATCAAACCTGCGCTTCGATAGACATGTAAGCAAATATTTATAATTCCTATAGGATGTAGGTATACGGTAAGGTGCGAAAATAGTAATTATTCCTTATATTATAAATAATGGAAAATATGGATTTTGAGTAGTTATCAGAACAAGATGCTCACGGACGTGGCGTACTGGCGTGTTGTTATCTGGTACACTGGTGAAATCAAAATATAACAACCCACGCCGCTACGTAGACCATCTTCAAAGACCGTGCACGGCATTATGCTGTAAATATCACGCCCGATATTTTCGTGGATTAATTTACATTTTAAATGAATACCACTTCCAAATTAACAAAAGGGAGGCGCTCAGTTTGAAACATAATGGGAAGAGGGGTTGATGGTAATAATGGGTTCCAACGACGGTCAATAAGATCAGTAACTAATGGGGGCTGGGCTAAAATATGTTTATAATTAAAAAACATGATTGATAGCGGGTTCCACGATGTCATAGTCGGGACAATCATTTGAATATAACTGGGACGATTATCGTGAGCAGAAAAGTGAGGCTGCAACAGTTACAGGACAGAAACCTAGAATAGATTTTTAATTATAAATAAACGGTATCTACTAGTGCAATATCGCTGTTAACGAAGCGTAACAAATCCGCATCAGATTACACGAATAATATAATGAAAACGATGAAACAGATTTCGGTGGATTAATCAGCTGAATTACAGAATCAATTATCCGCTGAGAAGTTGAGAGGACCCATAGACCTATAAACTAAAAGACAGCGCATAGAGGTCATTGGTACGATATAGAGTAAAAGAGTAAGTGGGAGATAGTGTTAGTTTCCAGACGTATGTTTCCCGTGCATTGATGGCAGGTTGAGGGGAATGCGCTGTCCATTAGTTAAAAAAGGTCTATGCCACCACATGTCATAAGCTCTTGGGTCGATGTGAAAAATGTTTAAGTTATATCAAAATGGACCTATTACGTACTCTGTATTCTGCATTTATCAATGGCGGAATCTTTTGGTGGCTACTCTCAATGTCGTCCCCAGTCCACTATCAATTAAGACTTTGCGTACGCAACTTGTTTATAATTTTAATCGGACACGTATATGATTTTGGTTATTGGTCACTCGCGAAAATGTGTAAGGGTAGGATTAAATAAAAAAAACAAGCAATTGACTTATATTGACAAGAATTCAATTATAATGGCTATTATAAAATCGGTTCAGACAATCATTTCCAAATATCACATTTGGGTAAGCGGGAAGACACACATAACTGACGTTTACGTGCGATTGCCGATTGGGAAAAGCATGATGAAAAACTGGCGTTTTATAGAGAAGGGGTAGTAACATTGATTAACCAACGCGCTCTGGTGGAAAACAATTTGTGCCTTCAAATTCGGAATACCGTTTGTTGGATAATCAATTTTTATAATGAATGAATTCTGGTAAAAGTTGTCCACATATCATAGGGCAGCATTACAACACTTAATCTGAGCCATCTATTATCAACAAGATTTCAAAATGCCATACAGAAGTAGGCCACCAATATGTTGAATATATGGCAAAACTAAAGGGGGTTCACAGTTACTGTCGTGTCGTATCTAGTTTAAGATCGTGATACCATATTTAATACGAGTTTCATGGGTTTTTTTTTACCAAAATACAATACCTACGATACCAAAATTATTATCAATCACAGTAAAT
The DNA here is from genome assembly GCF_019925205.1 of Metopolophium dirhodum. NCBI lineage: Eukaryota > Metazoa > Arthropoda > Insecta > Hemiptera > Aphididae > Metopolophium > Metopolophium dirhodum. The sequence continues at coordinate 14,387,100 of NC_083568.1, forward strand.
GTTAATTTTTCAGTTTAATCTGTAACCACACGCCAAAGGTTAAATATATTCAACTACGCGGTCTTGTGATAAAATTGATATAAAAATGATATACCATACGGCAAACCCCAATAGAACAACGCAGTTCAATCATTTTTTATACGACACGGTGCGACAAGTGGGAACCCCCCTTTACATCGACAATGAAAAATCTAATAGAGAATATTGACGACAGCAAATAAATAGAATTGATAACAATAAGCGGTGGCTGGCAGTAAGTTGTCCGAATAATGATAAAGACCGGTAAGAGTGGTTGTACGGTGGTTAACATGAAGTTCCTAACTTGTGGTGTTGCACCACAGCTAGCATGGCATCATTGTACGTTTTTTTCAAATTAGGGTCACTGGAATATGCTGGTCTAAGCTGGCACGGTATTGTGGTACAAACTGCCTTATCATTTTTCGGACAACTGCCCCCAACCCAACAATAAGGGACAGCTAGCCCAAAGCCACCGTAACACTTTCGGGAGTTACGCAACCTGCACAAATTATTAAACTATCTATGCCGTTATATTCGCGGCGTAACATAACACTTGACGGGCATTCCTATTGTTATTCCTCAACCAGTATTCACACATTTGTGGTTCCGTAATCTTAACCAAATTTAGAATGATGTAACGGAATATCAAATATTGTAATGGTTGAATTCAGATTTCGCCAAGTAAACAAATGGAAAAAAAAAGTAGATATAATCCCTTGCATCAGTGGTGAAGTGTACGTCACAGGGTCTTTCCAAATTTAAATTTGTACGGCATGCCGGTATTCAAAATATGTAATAAAAAAAAATTTATAATCCAGATTTACAAAACAAAAATCAATACTAAAAAATGTCAGTTTTATTCAATGGGCATAATGAAAAGAAGAGATTTATTTCAAGCGAGAAACGTTGGGACGACCCTAGAAATTACCAGACGAAAATAATTGGACTGTACTTCATCCCTCACTGATATGGGGGCCAACAAACATGTGTTACTGATATTTGATATCAAAATAATTCAAATTCAAATATTGTACAACCAAATAGTGATAAATGAGTAAAACGGGTATTCAAATATTTCCTCCATGCTAAGCTCAAACTGTTAACTTCTTATCGATGAAGACTACAAGATTGCTTTTCAAGCGGTCTATTTATTTAGGTCTGATCAGACCTAACCTAACCCCTGGTAGAGCGCAGAACTTCAGAAGCAGATAAACGAGATATCTACAGGCACGAAACGGTAAAATTTACGCCTGGAGAATCCTGTAAATATCATGGGGATCGGAGAAGTGAACGAGGTAAACTAAATCTGACTTATAACATCGGTCAATAGCCACATATCATTTGGACAATAATTACAATAAGTGCGTCAATAAATGAATCTGATTAAAAAGAGTAGAATTAAATGTTGCCCAAATAACAAGTAGCGTTGGATATCATAATATATTATATTCATATATATCTGGAAGTGAATTATCAGGTATCAGTTGCAATTTTATGTAATGAGGAGACAAGTTTGTAGAGACGTTGTCAGAGAAATGTTATCACAGTATTTTGAAAAGCATTAATGTGCTAATTTAATAGTAATTAAAAGCTACAAATCATTTCACACAAAAAAGTGAATTCTGAACATTACCTTCCCCTTTACATAAAAAAATTTTTTTTTGAGTAAATAAAATTGTGTAGTAAAATTTGAAATATAAAAATGAATAACAATCAAATGAAGTGGAAAGAAATTAATTTACATTAGTTCAAAGAAAAGTTTTAAGTTACACGATAAGTTGATACTTGTTAATTCACATCATAGATGACACTTAAAAATAATTAATTGGCCAGTCATTTATCTCAACATTTAAGAATTATTAAATATTGAGATCAATTTTTTTGGCTGAACGTAATTTCACTTACCTTTAGATGACACAATCTTCAATGTTGACAACACTTGACATGATAATAGTGTGTTATTATTGAAAACTAATTATTGATAGTAATGCTCTTTGCTTCCTATTCTCACATAATTAAAGTTTTTTTTTTTTTTTTTTTCAACACCAACCATACTCTTTTCTCATTGTACTCTCTCTATATGGAATAAAGGATAAAAAAAAAATACCGCTAACAGTAAATATAGACAAAAAAAATTTGTTGTCAATCCTTGTCTAGTATAAAAAATTAAAAATACTAGCCAAGAAAACCTACTACTAATGGACTGGTTGTTTCCTACTTATGCTAAGAAAAAAAAAGACATTAAACAAGGCCCTAAAAAGGGCCTTTTGAATAATTATGCAATATAAGTCAAAATAAAATGATTACATCTAAAAGAAATGATTAAAGGAGTGAATAGGAAAAATGAAGGAATGATAAAGAGGTGTGGAGAATCCCTATTTACCGGTTACCTTATACTTACCTCCAATCAGCAAGTTCTTCATCGTTGATTCGGCATCCTTTTGAATGGTTTGGACGATTTAGATCTTGGAACTTGTTGAGTTTAATTTAATTTACTTTTATTCTTTTGAAATATAGACACTGAATATTAAAATTGATAACTTGACATGACAATATGATCATACTTGCTTAACTGCACCCCATCCCCTACTGCAGCCATCTTATTTTCAAACTCCCTCACCAAATGAATATTAATTTGCATGTATGTTAAATACATTGAAGTGCATTATAAGGGGAAAGGTCAGATCTCTGTAAGGATGATGAAAATTAAGTTAAAGTTTTCCTCAGGACCCACAGAACCTATATAACAACACAAGCTCAAAATCACAAGTTCATGGGTCCAAAGAGAAAAACTTATTTTTACTCGTACTAGTTGTTTAAATTTTAAAATACAGATTTTTACTGCAATATTATAAAAAAGGAATATAAGAAAGGATAGATATAAGTCAATTTGCCACAAAAGAATAACTTACGAGCCTCCTTTCGCTCTAGTCCAGCTTTTGACAAATTGATTAATTTAAAGAAATATAAGGAATAGATTATAAATAAATATGTATGCATATTAAGCCCAAACAAAGATCTTTTGAGGGGATCAAAATATTTTAAGTTAAGAGTTAACCATATTATCTGTTTGATTCCTCATAACATACTTAATTATGATATGTATTTTTCTCTATAGGCTCTTTGTTTATAACAAGACAATGAGGAATAGTAATTGCAAAATAAAAAATTATAAAAAAAATATATATACAAAAGAAAAAAGTGGTTAGCAAATGATTTCCTACACCGCAGGTTACTAAAATAACAGCCAAAAAGTGCCCAGAAAAAAAAAAAGTACCATTCAAAGCTCAAACCGAACCAAGGCTGGGTCCAAATGTGAATATATAACTAATGACGATAAGAAATTCCACATGTGAACCTTACCTAAGGCTCTGCCACAGCTATAATTCTATGATTTTAATTGAAAAAACTTGGTGAACAGAAACATTAAAGTTATATTTGCATAGTTGATCAACGCTGTGATCAAAGTTCAAAGAATAAAATAAAATTCCACCAATTTTTTTCAATACTCCCAAACATACGACCCGTCATATGAAAGGCCATGTGTTTAGAAGCCATACAATTTAAATCGAGTCTTACCTTGAGTATCCCTGTGAGCTCCAACTGCTTCTTGTGCATTCATAAACACTTCATCCGTGGTTTGGTTTCCAGACATTGGCCATTGATTAAAACCTTAATAATTAAAAATAATTAAAAACAAATTACATAAATAATAATGTCACACATACTTTGGTTAGAGTTGTCATGTGATGGTCCAGCTCTTGACATGTCCATACTATTGTCCATATCGTCATCATCATCCAATGTCAAGTCTTCTATACTGTCTTCGTTGTTCATATCTTCCAAATACTCAGTCTTAGGTTCAATCAGTTCACCAGTCGGTTCGATCTTTGGTCCTGCCACACCTTCAGCAGCTGATGCATCGTGGTTGTTGATGCGGCTGTTATCAGTCTCATGATCACCGTCATCCAACGGCGCACCTTTGGTTATGGTGGCAGGAATGTTAGGAACACCGACGCCGCTCAGGGCTCCGGACTGAAGGGGCGGTACATCACAGGAGTTGCTTGTATCAATATGACTGTCAGGATCGTCACTTGTCGACGGCCTACGCTGGTTGCGCCTGCGTTTTCTAGTAGGTGAGGCACTATCATCACGAGACCTGATGTGTGGACTTTCTGGCCTCCTCTCTATCGTTAAACCCTGTGCTACTGTAGATGGACCACGTGTGACTGACTGTTGAATTGGTTTTCTGACCGGAGTGGCAACAGGTGCCTTAACCGGTGCTGAAGAGGCTGTGCTGTCTTCATTGCCACCACCATCAGTCAGACCCTTGATCTGCAGAGATTCTGCAGCTTTCAGGAACGTGCTTAACTGGTCTTGGGAAATGTTAACTTCCCCCCTGTACATGTAATCCATCATACTTTTTAGTTCTTGGAACTTAACGTCCTTCAGTATGACGATCGGATGCTTTTCATAATGTTGGCTTAATAAAAGCTGAAAAAAAATAATTGTTAATTAAAATAGTGGTGATAACAGAATTTTATGGAAAATACCGATATACTAGAGATTAAAATTCATAAAACCAGAAAAATTAAAATGATAATTGTTATTGTTAACAGATTCCTAGAACTAGAACTGAAGAAGGCATCTCCTTCATAAATTCATAAAAATAAAAAAAACTGTAGTGAAGTTTGTTCAATAAAAAAAAAAGAAATACTAATAAAAGTAATAAATTCATAAAATAACATAATATTGTCTATCAGATAATAATTAATTACCGTTTAAAGAAATCTTAGAAAACCCTCAATTGCTAATCTCTTGACGAAGGTAGGTAAGTTAAAAATGTAATATAGAAGTACACTTCTTAAATGTAAAAACAAAACAAAATATCTTGGTCATAACAGTTTCGAGAATATAATAAATAGGGAAATTATCACGTAAAATTGTATTCGGTGACAATTCAGTCGTATCGTAGAAACGATCGTAATATGAAAAAAAAATGTAATAAATCAGAGCTACCATAAAAGACAGTGAAACGTTCAGATATATTCGGTATAAGATGGACATAAATAGATAATTAATCATGGCTAAATATATAGGTATGATCGCATTTTCGTTATGTACAATTATTGAATGTTTTAGCATGGAAAGGAATCTCAGCTGGCAGTGATTTTTGGATTTATTTAGCCAAGAAATTGATAATTTGTATTGTTTTGTTAGCGAAAAAAACGCCAGTGGCGGGCATATCACCTGCGTATCACCAAAGTTAGCTAACATAGCTATACATTTAGCAATGATAATTAATAACATTAATATTAAACTATTTAATTAATGCAGTTTTGGCGTCAAGTTCTGCAAATAAATATTTGAGACCGGAATTTTCAATTATAATGTAGATACCTTATCTGCTATCGAGCATGAAAACGCGAACAAGATCAGTATATCGGAGATGCCGGACGTATTTTTTATCAGAATTATTATCGATGTTATGTAAAAAAATCAACTAACTCCTACTTTACTTTAAATAAACAATTCCGGAAGGATGTATATCGCAGTGAGTGAATCAATGTAGAAACTAAAAATTGATCTTAATATCATATGACTACACTATATTACACTATATTACACTATATTACACTATATTACACTATATTAAACAATTTTCCCAGTATAATACACTAGCGGAATTTAAAAAGAGATATTTACTATTAGAAAACATATGAAACACAAAATTGAGTTACTACACTAATATACTCACAGCGCGATTTACGATAAGAATTAATAATAATAGGTATGTAACAATTGATTATCAGAAATATTTACCTCTAGGTATGGGCTGCATGCCGACAATACGACTTTGTGGGCTTTTAGGTATTGACCCTCAGCCGCCAACGTGCAATCGACCAACGTGCCGCTCTCCAGCAACGTGTCGAATACGCTGATCAACGTGCTTTGGTGGTTGTTCCAGCGCAGACAAAAATGTTGGTTGTCTCCCGCCATGCTTATCACAGTACTATGAAAAGAAAAACAAGTTATTAAAACGTATTCGGAATGAAAATAAAAACGTGCGGAAATATTGAAAATATGCGGTCACAACTCACCTTAAAATTTAAACAACATTTACAACTTTAGTAAAAAAAAAAAATTATCGTTAAACAACGAATAACAATGCGCGTTTTATTTTTGGTTTAATACTGAGTTAACTTTTATCAAGTCATTTAAAAAAAAAAAAACAAAATAATTGTCGTAAATAAAAACAGTTAATAAATAAATAAATACTTTTCAAGTTATGTAACGTGCGTCTGATGCGAGACTGTGAAGAATATGTAATATTATCAACAACGTTTTAGCGGGGGTCGTTTGATTTTTTTTAAGTGGCGGAGCAGCGAGCACGACCGTCCGACTTCACATCAAGTACGAAACAAAGCAAGAGCTGGGTCCGCGTCCGGATCGGCGGCCGTAGAGCGGTGCGCAGAACACGGATTTTGGCGCTGCGCGCACGAGCCGCCGAATACTATACGGCCGGTCCCGTGTTCTGTGACGGAACGGAGCGCGTCCGCCGGCCGACCGCTGACCGAGTTCGTCGACGGTACAAGGCTGACGGGGCGCGCGGGCGACGGTCGGTCGGGCGGCAAGCCGAGTCAGGAACAGAACACGGCACCGACGTCGGGTGTGGCTTGTGGCAGCTGCAAGTAAGCCGGTCGGCCGCCCGCCTGCCGATCGATGGGTCGTTGGTGCAGCGCGGGGCGGGGACGGGCCGTTTGCCGGCTGACGGAACGATGTTCGGCACCGAGCCAGAAACCGACGAACTGACGAAAGCGGTGCAGCAACGCCATATTCCCCTTCGTACGGCTACCTGCCCACCATCTATCGCCGTTGCCTCATGCTTGATCGGGTCTAAAATCTAGAGGTTCGCGGCGGCGGCCACGCACACTGCACAGTAGAAAGTAGTTAAGTACAGGATAATATGATTTTATTTGACGACGGACGGACACTATATTATTATTCACAATAATAATAATTATTAATAATATTATTTTGTCGCGTTCCGCCTAGGACGAAACGGCCGTTGTTATTATCGTAATTTCCCCTCCAATAATGTTCGCAAGATTATCGTCGACGAGGAGGTCATTTTCTGCTTTTGCGTATCCCACCTCTAATTTTTAAAATTTTAATTTTATAAGACATTATAATATTGTATTACGGTGCGACGTTTGAAGCTAAAAAATATGATTTTTTTAACATCTTCTCTAATGGTTAACATTACTTTTGTCCGTGCCGGGCACACGTTCGGCCTGTTTAATAATGTTATCACGTGGGTTTACGATACAATAAAATAACAATATTATAATGTAATTTATTATTTTAAACATCCAGGTGACCTTTACATTCGAATTATCGACAAAATAAATCCTATTAGCTTTTTAATCAAAATAAAATGTTAAAAACGTTCGTCCGCAACCCACTGGAGTGCTGGACACGCCCGAAAATTGTTAAAATGCGTTTCGAGAGATTTATCCTCGTGTAGCACCCATGTTGTTTTTCGATGACGGTCGACGACTCATCCTGCTCATAATTAGATACATTATTGTGTTTTATAATAATTAATATTATTTAGATCTAATAAAATAGTAATAATATATTATTTCCTTTCCTCTCCTTGCGCGCTTTTTGACTTATCAAAACCATCGGTCAGACTTCATTGATTAATATTTTATTTACGTGTTATCGCAACACAAACAATCATAAAATAATATTATTATACCAAAAAAATTAATATTAAAATTATCGTTTATTGCCGGGTTATCGATTGTCGATGCTTTATTTGTATTTTTCGTAAAACGACGAATTTCCTCCGCGTCATTATCATCGATATCTTTATAATATTATGATACGACGTAATTGGCATGTTGTTGTAACTATCGTGTATGTACCTTATAAAGTATAATAATAATAATATTGTGTAAGATAAAACTAACGACTATAATACTTGTGTACTACACTAAAGTACAGTACTATACTTGTATATCGATTTTGATATTATGATTATTGCAATATTTATTAAAGATAATAATATATTATTATTCGGTTACCATGATAACATATTTGTCGAATTATTTACACTGCTCGTGAGTTATGTGAAAACAATTAATATGAAAATCTGTAATATTTTAATTGTTCTATCTAAGCCATTTTTTTACAATATTTTTTGGAAAACAAAATACTAGTGCCTAAATAGTATAAAATATGTATAATAGGTAGATTTTCAGTGTTCAATTGTGATCACGTGAATAATCAATGCTATAATTTTTTTAACCAGTATAGTTGATTTAACTAACGGGATTTCAGGAAAAAATGCGTAACTTATTATGTCGTGAACTCGTGAATTCGACGCAGTTCCGGAATACATTAATACATCACATAGATATCAACTTATTCGGCAAACTTGTGTTAAATAACAGTTAACAGTATTATGTACCTATGGTAAACTGTTACCTAATCATAATTTTATACTTAAGAGGACGTAACACCCGCATGAGTTGTCTCCGTCTTACAAATGTAAAACCACAAAATAGAATAATAATAGGTAAAACATAACAAAAACTGTTTTGCGTGGGACAACTTTACTTCCTCTGTATTACAAAAATTCCACAACGTATATTATTATCCAATTAATAAAAATATTACGACACTATTGACCATTTTACCGTATTTTCTGATAAAACTATAATAATTTTTAAAATTATATGCAAACGCTTGAATATAGTATTATTATTATTTTAGATTCTGAGCAGAATAATAAATGTATTGATTTTACAATTAAATGTTTTTTTTTAAATTAAACATTTTTTTTTGCTTGTCTGTCATCATTCTTGAGGCAGTAAAAATGCTTATAATAATAATATTATTATAATAATAAAAATCGATTTTCAACTTCAGTATCTTGCCCGATGGGAAAGTGAATCTAGTTAGTACTTTGAGGAAACAAAATTTTAATAATCGGAATAAACAAACAAAAAATTAAGGAAGAACGAAATTTTTAAGAAAAATCGGTTTTCGACAAAATTGATTTTGATATTTGGTGTAACTTCAAAACAAATTACCGTAGATACATTTAATTTTACTGAATTTTTATGTTAGCATTTTCTATAAACCATAACATTTTCAAAATAATATATTGACTCGTGTTGAGTTTTTTACAGACATATGAAAATTTTGAGTTTAATTAGTTTTTATACTATGGGCAATAGAAAGATGTCAACTTGTCAAAAAACAAGGGGGGGGAGGTGCAGGGTGTACATTTGTACCAACTTTTTTTTATAACTCCTTCTTTGGCCTGCCAATAATAAATATATGCGTCGATATACCTAAGTGTTTTATATTATATATTTTTTCAGTATTAAAAAAATGTATTGCACTAATGTTTAAATTCCAAGAATGTTTGATGTGGTTTTGTGGTCCCGCAATATTATAATTGATAAAATTATAACACAAACATTAAACCCATAAAATAAATTTCTTGTTTTATTAAGCTATTATATATATTTTGAGTATGCAGGGAGAAAAACTGTGTAGATTAAGTTCAGTTAGGTATTTTATTATAAAGTGTTTTATACCAATACATTTATTTACCAAGTGTAAATACCACTGTACACTGGTATCCACAATATAAAATAAATACATTAAAAGTACCTACACATAGTTCGTAAAAAATAGTAACAATATTGTGATATTTTCATACTAATAGTATGATAATAAGTGACATATTAAATAAATTATACAAATATTCTACAATTTTTATGCCTACTTGATGATCCCCTCCCCCCCCCAAAAAAAAAAAAATATGTGCCCTAGTAATGATTTGTTTGGCCTGCAAACATTTTGGCACCAACTAAAAAAAAAGTTGAAATGACGCCCCTACCAAAAAGCTTGAAAATTTAATACATGGTTCCTTTATAAGTTTTTATAATAGTAGTTATTAAATATTAAAGATCCATAGACATAATTTTTCTATAAATATTTAAAGTTAAAATGTTGATACATTTTATCAATAAATCGAAAATTAATAACTATTGTAACTAAAAAATTATAAAATGTTCAATTTTTATAGCTAAGGCGAATGAACATTTTAAACAAAGATTTTCATAAATTGTTCTCTGACCAAAAAATATAAAAAATACATAACCACAATTATTTTTTAGACATTTTAAATTCAAATTTGAATTAAATTAAATACTAAAACCAAGAAAAGCGTTCTTGGTTATTTTGTTGTAATTTAAAAATATAAAATATTATTTAGGTATATGAAACTTTTAGAGTTTATTATTATATTTTATACATACAATAACATTTTTAAATGTATTTATTTCTTACAAAAATTAATTTTACCTACTGTTGTACTTATGCCTAAAGCCTAATAGTAAAATAAATCACTTTAATCACAATAATTGAATAATATCAGCAAATATACGTAATATTTAGTAATAATTTAGGCTGACAGACCGTCTTCGCTTATAAAGTTATAATCGTTTTTTGTATACAATTATTTTATATTTTTATATCTTCGAGTTTAAATTTAACACCATCCAGTCATTAGTCATTGCAGTGATCCACGTCACCAGTGGCGTCAACTGGGTGGTGCAAATGTAGCACTTGTACCACCACGTCTAAAATGTGGTGGTGCAAAAACATACCTTTGCACCACCAGAATATCATTGAAATATAATATAATATATAAATTATAAACAGGTACAAAATAATAATTTTCGTGCAGGTATTGCAATATATATATATCAATTAAATTATTACCCTATCTATATTCTAAAATATCATACAACCACCATAGATAATTAGATTATTATCTATAGTAACCACTAACCACAGAATTCTATAATCAAAAAACATAAGACTTAGATATATAATATACATACTAAAATATTATTCGTTATCTAAATATATTATAACACCACCTGTTTTGTATTAAATTATTATATTATTATTTATATATAGTTGTGTAATTTTTGTATACATTTTAGTATGTATATTGTATATACCTAAGACTTATGTTTTTTGACTTATAAGCTTATAACTTATAGTAGTGTTCAAGGCGTATTTAGATATTTTTTTTTTTTTTGGGGGGGGGAGGCTGTGGTATTTTCTCCAACTGAAATTCCCAAATTCAGCCTATTAAAAACAAAAGTTAGAAATTTAGTACACAATTTAAATTTTTGTTATGATTTTTTATGTTTTCAAAAAATTAATAATAAAATAATATATATAATAATAATAATATACCTAACAAGACATATTAAATTTAAATTTCTTTCTTTGTCACTGTTAAAAATTTGTCTAATAAAATGTCATCTGGTATATCAATGTCTCTATAAATAGCTAAAAGTGCAAGTCCCATTAGTCTGGATTCTGAAGTTGTATTTCTTAAATACGTTTTGAATCTTCTCAACGTCGAAAAGCTGCGTTCAGCTGTAGCGGTGGATACTGCTATTACAGCTAGTATTTTTAGTAATTCATACATGTTTGGGTACATTAAATTATCACAGACACTCAAAGCCTCAATAGCAGTTGTGGGCCTTAAGTTGTCTTCAATATTCTCCCACTTAGCTTGCCAAATTTCGTACTCTGCTTCTATAACGTCATTTAGCCCCGGTAAATCATTTTCATAAAATTCAACAGATTTTTTAAATAAGAATAAGGTTAAAAATAAGGTCAACTGCAATACTTGGTAATACATATTGATAGGGCGAATCCCCTCAGCCTCTCCCATAAATACGCCCCTGGTAGTGTCTATATATCTAAGACTGTTTTTTTAGATTCTGAGCGAAGCGATGAATGTATTGATTTTACAATGATGTGTGTTTTTTTTTTTTGTCTGTTAGGACAGTAAAAGTGCTTGGATGTTCTTCAACAGTAACTTTTCTGATAGGAAAGTGAATCTAGTTGATACTTTGGGGGGTCAATAGTTTTCAAACGCGACGTGAAAAACAAAAGAAAATTAAGAAAAAACGGGAATTTTTACGCTAAATCTAAAGTTCAAATATTGACAAAATACTGAAAAATCACGAAAATTAGCAAATTATTTTGAGTTGAGAATTTATAAAAAATTTTTCTTTTTTAATCTAAGATTTGAAAATGTAATACAAGATTATCCATAAGTTTGTCTACCTTTATTAAAAAAAAAATTTCTACAAGAATTGCAAATTAAATTTTTATGAGCGTTTGAAATTCATATTTTTACAACTTTTGATACTCACTCGATATCTCATGAAACGATTTTCTTATTTTGTTGTAATTAAAAAACGTATGACTGTAGATACTTGAAAATTTCACTGAATGTTTGTATTAGCATTTTCTTTACACGATAAAATTTTGAAAATAATTTGACTCTTTTTGAGCTGTTTACATTGTCAGTTTTCAATTTGTTTAGTTTTTTTTTCTATAAATATCAATAAAATTTTATTTGTTGGGTAAAAAAGCGTGGAAATTTAATATAAAGCTCCTGATATATCGTTCTAATAGCAGTTGAAAAGTTCAAATTTTGACAAAATGTTATATATTAAAAGGTTTTATATAAATTACTTTATTTACAATAATATCATCAAATATACTTGGTAATATCATAGGCTGACTGACTGTTTTCGCTCAGAATCGTTTTTCTTATACAATGATATTATATCATTGAATTCAAATTTAACACCATCCATTTCAGTGACCCACTTGTAACCTACTGTACAGCAGAGCGACATCCACTTACCCACCTTTTTTTACTTATAAGTTATAACTTAAAAGGTATAAACACAATATATATCATGACGTATACATAATATTGTGTTCATATTTATATTTATATTTCTGGCCTTTTTTTCCGCGATTCCTTACAAAGATATTATGTTCGACAAAATTAGGTAGTATCTTTATTTTGTTAATGATTTATTTCTAAAATTGATTTCTTTGACTTCGGAAAAACCTATTATAAAGACTTAAGGCAGACGACGATGGTACTGTACGCAACTTAACTTCTTTTTAAATTATATTAATAATTCATTGGGAGGGTGGGATGTTTTTAAAATATGGTCTTCGGTGTATATGGCTTTTTTCAGTTCATTAATAAAATAGCACCGGTTATTAGCTAGGCTGCCGCTACGGATGACGATCATATTATTAATAATTATGATCATTGATCTAGTACCAACATCGACTTTATTTTAAACTACAAATAATATCACACTTTAGTTATACCATATATTAAATATACTAAATACTAGTATATTTAATCTATGGTTATACCTACTTATTTTTGTAACGAATTGTCGAGTTGTCCTAACTATATTAAAAATATAGTTTCAAATGTTTAGTTAATCGATCAACTGATTACCTACTGAGTTAATAATTACCAAATTAACTTCCTATTGATAATATTGCTAATGGGTGCAACATTAAATCATATACTTGTAGGGCAACTAAATGGTTGCCCTCCCCCACAAATATTTTTATAGATCCCCAAATATATTTATTATATTATATAGGCAATTAATTATAACTAAAAAACATTTTCTTCAATGAGGCTTACAAATTGGCTTATAATGAGTACCTATTTAACACTATTTTTGCTGAAAGACTGTTTCGGCGTTTCGCATGATTGGCTTTTCATAATAATGAATGAAATGATTTCAATTTATTAAAGAATGACACTAAATTTAGAATCAAGTATATATTAATTTAATTTAAAATACCAAAAATTGTGTTTTACACTGGTAAATATCCAGTACCGCTAAAATCCGAGGGGGGGAGGCACGGGGGGAAACGTCCAAATACCGATAATGTTATATCAATAATACAAAATTAACACTTGTACATTCCAGCAACGGATTGACGGTTAGGGTAGGAAATTATAATATTAATTGAGGATCTGTGAAATGTATAATATTATATTATTATATTTTTCCCACGAAAATATTATCGCGTTTGTTATTTTTAAGCGCATAATATAAATAAATAAACCAATAACTAATAAAACAGAGATATAGTAATATAGTAATAAATGTCATGATAATCAATCATATTTTAAAATCGTATAAATATTAAATATTTTGTGCTGTATTATAGTATAATATAGTTTTTTATAATGTTTATTTATTGATGTTACCGATTCTCATTAGATAACCTCACACCCTCACCAATAAATTATATCAATGTTCAGAAAAATTAATAAAATTATAATACCTATCGACCTATAGCGTCTATACTGTTATTATATTATATACAAGTTCATAAACTATAAAAAATTATAATTTATTTAAACAGAAATATTCTTGGAAACTTGAAAAAATAGCCGAAATAGTATAAATAGGGCATAGGCTATACCTTACCTAATCTAAGTACAACATTTAAAAAACTGTATGACTAACGAATTTAAATACCTACAACAAACTTTGAAAAATGTACGTGTCTAGTGCCACTGTCCAATAAGTAATGTCAAAATACTATAGAATAGACGTTAGACGTGGTTATAAACCATAAACGTTTTTACAAAGTACGGAAACGTATATTATACAAGGGCGAAGGGCTGTACAATTTTTTTTGTCATAATATCATATTATCATCGTTACTACATAAACAGTAAACACTATTGCAGCATGTATTCTCGGGTAAATTAAATTTGTTTAGTTATTTATCCTTTAATGCGTCTTGAACATGTGGTTTTTTTTATCTTGTATAGGTAGTATAGTAGTAAGATTTTGTCATCGTAAAAATATGAATGGTAAACCATTTTAAATGAAACTTTAACTGAGCTTTTTATAGTAAATTATCATACATTACTTCTGATTATATACGTTGTTTAACAATAACTAAAATCATATTATTAATTAACATAATATAATATTATATTAAATATATTCTGTTTAATATAGTTCAAATAAAACAATTACCATAATATTAAGTTGGTCATAGGTTAGGTTAGATATTGTGAGATATACTTGTAAGGTATGAAAACGTACGTATTATATTATGTAAAATGTACTATGCAGGTCTATGCTGCTATTTTTATTTACTATACAATTTTCCATTTATTTTTCATTGCTATATAGTCAAATTTTATATAATTTTATTCATAAATGCCCAATTAATAGTTAGTACTATTTACATTTTTAATATTTATATAATTATATGACTGAATGACTGTGTTTTATTTAAACAAATATAATATACAATAATAATTAATAGGAAATTAGGAACTAAGTAAGAAATAGGAATTTTTTTATCAAAACTTGATAACAAATAACGAAAAAATTCTGAGTGGAGTTAATATAAATTTGTTTAGATAACATTTAAGAAAATCCCAAAATAAATAAATAATAGTCCAAACTATGTATGCGTATGTATATGTAACGGTAAATGATGTTATATCGGAAAAAAACGTTATTCGCCGGTCATTAACATTATTTAGCAATAAATGTGTGAATTATCGTTATTTTCTGGCGAATAACGATAATAACCGTATGATATGGGAAATGATGGTTATAAAATAATGAAATATCCACGAAATATACCAGCAGTTGACACCCAAGTTGAACATGACTTATACAAACTTTGTAAGTTAATTCTTAATAAAAATATTTCATTAAAATTAAAATAAATAAATTATATTAAAAGTAATTAATATTTCTTTTATAGCGTACGGAACATGGTTGTCTTAAGTACAATTCTACATGCTAAGAAATAGCTGCTTGCTAAGAAAAACTATTAGACATGGACAATGTGATCAAATTAGCAGACGGTCCCAGTTGACACTGAGGGAAGCAGCTAGTAATAGTTCTGTTGCGGGCCCTCAAGGGTACCAGTGTTTCCATTGCAAGACTGGTTGCAAAAATAAACGTATTGTGCCTGTCGTGGGGGTGGAAAGTTGTGTAACAGTAAATGTCATGGCAGTACAACTTGTAAAAATAAAAAAATAATAATAATAATGCATATTTCTATTTTTACCTAGGTACATCATTTTTCAAATTGTAGTATTTGAGACTCACGTGCGTCGTGCATATCTGGTCTAGAACATTAATTACCTGTGTATTTGGTAATTAACGTGATTCTCCGGTTTATAACGATAATTACCTACATAATTGGTCAATAACGTTAATAACCGGAGAATAACGTTAATTTCCTTTAACGTCATTTACCGTAACATATACACATTAAACTAAATTAAAATAATTGTAAAATTGTAAAATTTAGAAACTAAATCATACATCATGTATGCGGAAAAAAAAAGTCCCGGAAAAGGTTGGAAAATGTACCGAACTACTTATGCTTGTACAGTTCTACAGACTACAGTTGTACTTTCTATTTTAGTGTATAATTTATAAAATGATTGTACGTATTATATTGTATTTGTTATCACTTATGACTTATCTATCACAATAACTAGGCATCATAACCAGTATATTTTGTCTTTTCAACCTATATTAGGGCATAACCAGTGGTGTATTTAGGGAGGGGCTGACAGGGGGGGGGGGGGGCAATTGCTCCGGGGCGCCAAATTCTGTGTCCTCAAAGGGGCGCCGTCACCAGAGGTTATAACAAAAAAATTATTTTTAAACTGATAAGTGATAACCTGTATCTTTTCTATTATATCTTTTACATTTCTATACATATTTCTATATAATAATATATATTTACATAGTGACTTTTATTATATTGTTATAAAAAAAGGCTAAAATCTAAAATTATAATTTGTTGTATTTGATTATAAAGGTTGACTTTTTTACTAGGAATAAATGGAGTGGTAATGGTAAAATTAAAGTGTTCGATTATTAGTGGAAATTTAAATGCAATAAGGGGAAAATATAAATTTTGTGTTATTTCTTTTACAAAGCTTGAAACCGATTGAAATAATGTCTGTTTCGGTTTCGATTTTGTACACTGGTTTCTATTTTTTTTCGATTTAGGTTTAAATTTTTTTATACCGCTATTAGGATATTTCGGTTTTGGTTTCGATTTTGTATATCAGTTTCCAATTTTTTTCCGATTTTGTTTTTGATTTTGTTTTCGGTTTCAGTTTTTAAACGGTTTATACCGGTTTCTAAAATCGGTTTCTAGTCCTTGGCTATTTCTACGTTCATCCTTAGTTTATTATTTTTTTTTTGAATCATTGGATCGAGCGTTCGAATAGCGGTTGTGTGAAGTAAACTTTCAAAAATGTCAAGAAACAGATTTTCAAAAAAAATACCGTTTTTTAAATTATATTTTCGGTTTTGGTTTTTAACTATTATACCGATATCCAATTTTTTGTGGTTTCAATTTTTTGAAATAAATACCGGTTTCCAATTTTTTTTTCCATTTCGGTTATATTTTGTTTTCAGATTTATAACAGTTTATACCGGTTTCAAGCCCTGCATTTTTAACAAAGAAAAAGTAAATTGTAAATTAGAGAGGACTTAAAAATGTTTGTGACAATAAGCAATAGGAAACTGAGAAAATAAGGGGTGCCAAAATGTGTGTACCTAGGGCGCAAAAATCGTAGATACGCCTCTGGGCATAACATATTATGTAAGAATTAGGTGAGATAAAATATTATTATATATTATATTTTTTCCGCGATTCTATGTATGAATACTATTATGTATTTTTATAAAATAATTAATAACAGATTCTGAAGTCAGTGAATTCACGCGCAGTTTACAAAAACACTTTTTTAAAGCTGAACACTACATAATATTTAATTATTAATTAGTAATTACTGACTACTGAACAATCTAGTTTTCAAACTGTACAGTATTAAATTACCGTTGTCAATTGTTGTTGACCGTTGTATAATAATATTATCATTCATCATTATTCAATAATCATTTTATATTTTAATAAGTTAGGTACCAACTACCAACGTCCTACATATTAATAATTAATATATCTTATATTCCTATTATACAAAAGACAAAACTAATACTTTAAATTATTAATAGACGCCTATAAAAGAATCAACAATTTAAAATAACTTGGGTACCTACCAGCATATTGTATTGTTACAATCTACAAACGTACAATATTGGAAATATTCTGTGTTCAGCACTTCAGCTGATCCAATTTTATGTTGTGATTTGTTAGGTTAAGTATTAATATTGGGTGACCATGTTTATGAAAAAAAAACGGGATAAATAATGTTGGCTTAATTCAGAGACCTTGAAAAATGATTTAAACAATTTTATATTTTAAAGATATTTTGGAGATAACTGCCATTAGTGATGTGCCTGCACGAAAAATGTTTTGTCGTGCAGGTTCATTTACACCGCGCAAAATACGACATAATAATTAATAATCGGCTTGCTTATCGGCTTTGCTAACATTGTTCGCCGGCACTAGACGCTTATTCCGCGAAATTACAAAAATAGTTGAACTAAAAAAAACTGAATATATTGATTTATATTTCATTGTGCACGCTGTGCAAGTTGCTTTTATTAGGTACGTATATTTTATATTATATTATATTATATTTTTATATTTATATTTTATTATAATAATATATAGATAACCATTTGGGGTATCGCAGGGTATACATTGACAGCCCTATTTTTCGCCGTATCGTATTGGCCTGCCTTAATTTCATGCTGGTACCGATGCCCGATGTATCAGTTAAATTGAATTAATTGAAATAATTAATATAAGATAAAAATATTTTATAAATAAAGGGATATACATAGCTATACTTAGATATTAAAGATATAGAAAGAAAATGTATATTAATGGATAATGATATTATACTTTTATCAGTATCATCACTTAAAATATTAATTATTTGTCATCCCTAATGGTTAATAGTAAGGTTAGAAATAATTCCAACATGGCTACATTTCAATTTTCATTGTTACAACTTTACTGTGGCCTGGTGGTAGAAAAATGTGGCCTGGTAAAAAATTTGGCAGCCCTATTTTAAAACTGAAATGGCGCCCTGTAGATAACAACTAACAAGTTTAAACTTTTAAACCAGAACAAAAAGTGTCTAATGTTTATGACGTCAATATGTCAATATGATACTCAAAAAATGTAAAAACCTGTTTTAAATTTTAAACAGGACGTCGGTATGTATGGTCATCCTTTATTTACAAATTACAATAAATGTGAATTGACTGATTATCAAATTTTAAGTTGCGAATAACTTATCTTTTATTGATATTTAATTTTTAAACCTAGTTATTAGCATTAGATATTCCAACATTTACGTTTGACAATAGGTTAATTCACTAGTATATTCACTTAGCCGTACAAAAATCAAAATTGATTCTTTATTCGCAATCCTATGCATTTTCATTTATACTTCTAAGTTGTGCTAACTTTTATTTATTTTTATAGTTTGTAACGGACAACGGTGTTTTGGAAATGGATACGTCCTACGTCCGGATTGTGGTTTGTGCCGACCAGACCATCTGTTTTTATTCCGTTTTTGTCCGTCTGGATACCATCGCGGGATGCGTTAAAAGCACTGAACTGTATAACTAGTATTATACAGTTCAATGGTTAAAAGTGGTTAATGTGCCCATTGTTGTTAAAAGCAATAATATGTTTTAATGTAGAAACTGGTATCCGGTTGACGGACGACGGAACTTTGTGTACCGGACAGTGTGGGCACCTATATTCATATCAATGTGTTTCGTATTTATCAGCTAACATTAATGTCCGTTTTCAGCAATCATTGACGGACCAGTGAAAAATAATAGTGTAGAGTGTGGACTGGTCCTTTGCAAAATTAGCCTTTCCATTAATTATTTATATAAATATTTAATATACTAGTTTATCAATTCTACCACAAGTTATGATATGTTTAACCTGAAAATTAAGTTAACCTTAAACAATTTTTAAAACGTATATCTTGGTAATATTCTGTTTTGAATTTATAGAAATTTAAAATAATTATTGTCTACAGTGGCCCATTAAAAATTATTGTGCTAGCCGCTAGGTACCAAATCATGAGCTAGACCAACACAAAATAGGTATATTAGGTATTTCGTAATGTGGCTTTATATTCGTAAATTGTAATTATTATAATTTGTTTTTATATTTTATTTACAAACATACATTTTGTCCAATTTCTAGGTTGAACATGGTTATGACATGACCAATACTTATGACTTGGTTTAATTATATTTGTTTCCAAAGATAAGTTGAATTGAAAACAAAATACCTACGTATAATGTTGTTGTTCCGTTCTTATATTCAAAAAATCCTTTCTTATATTTAAAAATTCAGTTCAGGGTTATTAATATATTAAATATTATTACGCTTAAACATATTATTTTTATTGATCAGTCGTAACTCATTGTACTTAAGAGGATGTCAGCGCACTATTTGTTTTCTTTCTTTGACCCACGCGCAACATAGACAAAACGCATTTGCGCAGAATCGTTTTTTCTATGTTTCCAGGTAATCTTAACGTAAAATCACCCATTACAAAAAAGATAGAGAATAATATTTTTGAGGGAATGTCATATCGATTTTAGATTGTATTGTTATTTTACTTTGTATTTGAGTTTCAAAATAAACAAAAAAATGTTGTAAATTTAAATGATGTTTAAATTGTTTTGAAACAATATTTAGAGAAATCGATATAACATTCCCTAAAAAATATTATTCTCTATCTTTTTTGTAATGGGTGATTTTACTCTAAGATTACTTAAAAACATAGAAAAAACTAGTCTGCGCAAATGCGTTTTGTCTATGTTGCGCGTGGGCCAGAGAGAGAAAACCAATAGTGCGCTGACATCCTCTTAAGTTCTCAGTAAATTTTTAAAAATTCTGAATAAGTGGCTCTATCTGTTAGCCGTTTTTTATAATTATTAATTAATGCTTTCATAGAACTTAATTTTATTTAGTGGAGACTGTACAGTACTACAGAGTACAGTGTACAAGGGAAAGCGATTAAACGAATAAAGATCGTTGTACATTTTAAATGTGTCGTAGTATTATCAATTGTAATATATTACCAATATTAATTACTAATATGCTTTGCATTTCGTAAATAATAATAATTTTAATTACCTACGAAAAATTAATAATAATGTTACATACTTACATGTGAATTATTTATTATTGTATTCAAATTGAATACAGAGAATCTTAATTTAAATAATAACACTTAAAAGTTCTGATTGTCAAATTATATTTTATTTCTGTTGTGGTGAGGTTATTGGTAATTACACATTTTCCAAAAATGTTTTAGTTTTTTCTTGGGTTTATTTTGGAAAATTATTCAAAGTATAACATTTGATAGATAAATATAGATACACTATTATAAATATTAAAGTAATTACAATAAATAAACAAATATATATTATAATTTTATAATGTTTGGTAGAAATAATTTTCATTGTGAAAAATTATTAATGAACTATATTATAAAAAAGCGTAACATCGAGACAATTAAAAATAATTAATCTATACATTTTTATTTTAGTAGCTTAGAAAAATGTATCCTATTGAAACGATTAAGTCTAGATATCTGTCTAGATTCCAGAAATGGGTTGTCTAATTTACATTAGGTATCGTGTTTTTGCGAGATTGTTGTTTGACATTGAAGTACTTTACCATCAGTTAAATTATTATTGTTATATTCGTCTACAAAACCGTTTCGGTAAAAAATTTCCGACGTTGTATTTTTCGTAAGTCTTACCTCTTACTGCACCACCAACGTCCTACAATCTTATCGATAATTTCATTTGATCAATCCCACGACAAATTCAGTGTCCTATACAGGACCAATATAATAATTTATTCATGGTCGGACTTGATTGAATGATTATTTACCGTCGTAACCACAATATTTCACCAAAATTATTCATCCATAGTTATACACGTTACGCACCAGTGGCGGCTCCAGAGACATGGTAAGGGGGGGGGGGGGGCAAGTCTTATTTTTCAGACAATTTCAACGATTTTTTTTTGTTATTTTATTATCAACAATATAAAATTGTTTAGAAATACAGCTTGGGGGGGGGGGGGGGTAGCCCCTTCCCTGGAGCCTCCACTGCCACGTACACTGTACGATTTATTTAAATTTAAATTTTTAATCCAACTTGTGTGCGATCTTCGCCGACTGTGACTGTTATGCTAAATGTTAAAATATATTATGACGATGACATATTGACATAATGTCTTTCACATTATTTTTTTATACAAGCATTTGTGAATTGTGACGATCGATGTAAAATGTAAATGGTGTATACATAAATACCTATAATATATTTAAATAATAGATATATTGCTTTGATTTATTTTTCCCGTTCATTGTAAAACGTATATACTATATAGGGTGTGTTATTAACCCGAATTGACCTTAATATTATCGTGATAAACGCGGTAGTCGCGTACTACAGTTTACAGAGCACCATATTTTTTTACTCGCCGTATGGTACTGTGTACCAAACCCGGATTAAGGGGGGGGCAAGGGGGGCACGGTCCCGGGGCCCCATATTTATCCCCAAAATATATTTTTTTAACGCGTCCTACAGTTAAAAAAAAATTATGTAAATAGGTAGGTAGGTAAATTATTATTAATAATTATTAAATAAAATTGTTCTCAATTTTATATCACGAAAAATTACTATAAATAATGAACTATGTTTGCCAACAATTTTGTTCGTTTGTTTTTTTTTTTAGCATTTTAGATTATTGGTTTAATTATTTAAGTATAAAAAGGTAGTTATAAGAAAAAAATATTTAGCTCTTGTAAATTAGGTATTTCAGTTAAAAGTGTTAATGCATATTATACTAAAATTTAGAGGACCATAGACCATAGTTAATAATCTAGTGACCCAAAATTTATCATTTTACTGTCAAAATGTTCAGAAAAAAAGCTTTACCAGAATCCATAAAAAATATAGTGGTTACCATTTGAAAAAAGGTGGATAAGTGGATGTCGCTCTGCTGTACAGTAGGTTACAAGTGGGTCACTGTAATGGATGGTGTTAAATTTGAATTCAATGATATAATATCATTGTATAAGAAAAACGATTCTGAGCGAAAACGGTCAGTCAGCCTATGATATTACCAAGTATATTTGATGATATTATTGTGAATAAAGTAATTTATAAATAACCTATTTACGTGGAGCCTTGTTTTCAATTTTCAATCCTTAGCTATAAAAGTTGAACATTTTATAAATTTTTAACTACAAAATAATTATTAAATTATAAATTTGATAAATTCTGTCCAAATTTGATCTTTAAATGCTTATAAAAAAAAACTGTGCCTATGTATTTTCAATATTTTTCAACTGCTATTGTAAAAATATATCAGGAGTCTTGTATTAAATTTTTACACTTTTTGGCCCAACAGATAAAACTTTATTGATATTTATAGAAAAAAAAACTAAAAAAATTGAAAACTGAAAATGCCCGTAAACAGCTCAAAAAGTGTCAAAATATTTTCAAAATTGTATGGTGTATAGGAAATGCTAATATAAACATTCAGTGAAATTTTCATGTATCTACAGTTATTCGTTTTTGAATTACAAGAAAATAAGGAAATCGGTACATGAGAAATCGAGTGAATATCTAATGTTGTAAAAATATGAATTTAAAACGCTCATAAAAATTTAATTTGACTTTCTTGTAGAAATTTTTTTTTTTGATAAAGTTAGACAAACTTATGAGGAATCTTGTATTAGATTTTAAAATCTTAGATTTAAAAAGAAAATTTTTTATGAATTTCTAACTCAAAATAATTTGCAAATTTTCGTGATTTTTCCGTATTTTTTCAAGATTTGAACTTTAAACGTGTATAAAAAAAAACTGTGACTAAGGATTTTTAATTTTTTTCATCTGCCTTTGAAACAATAACCTAGGAGCCTTCTATTAAATTTTCAAGCTTTTTTACCCAACAAATAAAATTTTATTGATATTTATAGAAAAAAAATTTAAAAAAACTGAAAACTGACAATGTCCGTAAACAGTTCAAAAAAAGTCAAATTATTTTCAAAATTGTATTGTGTATAGAAAATGCAAATATAAACAACCAGTGAAAATTTCATGCATCTACGGTCATTTGTTTTAGAGTTACACCAATAACCAAAATCGATTTTATTAAAAATCGATTTTGCGTAAAAATTCCCGTTTTTCCTTAATTTTTCTTTTGTTTTTCACATCGCTTTTGAAAACTACTGGGAAATTAAAATTTTGACCTCCCCAATGCACCAACGATATTCACTTTCCCATCGAACAAGATACTGAAGTCGAAAATCGAAGCATTATTTCGACTACTTATCGTGTACACAGACACAAAAATAAAAAAAAAAATAAAAAAAAAATAAAAAAAAAAATAAAAAAAAAAACACACATCATTGTAAAATCAATACATTCATCGTTTCACTCAGAATCTAAAATAAAGTCGATTTTCTTATTGGTACAATACGTGTTTAAAAATTTTGAAAATGTTATAAAAAAATTGCCTGTTAAAAATAGAGAAACACGTCTTTTTTTGCTATAACGAAACTCTATAATATCATCGATCCATAATTGTTAAAAAAAAAGCCACGTACAATGACATAAGATACATCCTGTATATTTTTTGTATAGTGAAAAATTATACAATAATATTATATAGTCGTTAATAATTATTTTGAAGTTAATGTTGAAAGGGGGCCCACTAAGTGTATGGTGTCCCGGTGCCCAATTGATCCTTAATCCGGGCTTGCTGTATACACCATAGAGGCATAAAGTCGTATTCCTCGAAAATAATTGCCGGCGAACGGGTATTATTATTAATTATAATACATTATTTTCACATTTTTTTGTTTGTTCTACGGTCGACGCACTCGTAATATATTACTACTCATCTCTTATCTTTCTATTGTTAACTATATTATAACTTATGTGCGTCGTTGCACACTCTACGAGCTGTATAGAATGTAACGGAATTCCTCGAACAGTCTTTGATTTTCAAAACAACTTGTCTGTTTTTGGACGACTAAACATAACGCGTATAAGTAAGTTGAAACTAAAATAAAAAATAATATGTTTTGGAGGTATGTGCATGATGCGTCACCCCGAAGTAGCAACCTACGTGCGTTAATTTATGGCCCGTTGTCGTGTAGTTATATTACAAAACTTTGTGTTAGGTTACAGACATTTTGTCTTGTCAATACACATTATGCGTCGTGTTATTTCGTCATTATCTTTATCGTTATCGTGTGCCTATTCAACACGCTTTTTTCTTGTTAACCTTTATGATTATAGTATTGTCATACCATTTTTCCTGAAGACTGATGACATTAATTTAGCTATAAATTAACATGGTTCTTAGAAAAAAACCAAATACTTTCTAAAGAGCAAAGTGGATTTCGCCACACTAGATCAACAATGGACAACTTAATTACAATAAAAACTGAAATAGAAAATGCATTCGAACATAAACAAATACTCGGAATGATCAGTTTGGATATAACAAAGGCTTACGATTCTGTATGGAGACATAGAATACTAGCTCTACTAAGCAAAATCTTAACAAACGGCAATATGTTCATGTATATTACAAACTACCTAAAAGAAAGACAATTTCAGGTCAAAGTATCACATACCCTATCAAAGACGTTCTACCAAGAAAATGGCATCCCACAAGGATCATCACTGGCAGTCACACTCTTTCTCTTGGCCATTAATGATATTGTCGAAACAATCAAAGTTCCTGTAAAAGCTAATTTATTCGCCGATGACTTTAACATTTTTTGCAGAAGCAAAAACCTAAAAACCGTCCAAGAATTACTCCAAATAAGTGCTAACAGCTTATCAGATTGGTCAAAAAAAACTGGCTTCTCATTCTCTAACCTCAAATCCAAAAGTATTATCTTTACAAAACAAAAAAAAATAAAAGATCTCAATATAATACTAGACAACCTAGTTATACCTCACCATAATAAAATTAAAATTCTAGGAATAACATTCGATTCCAAACTTAATTGGATACCTCATCTAAAAAATATTCGTGACTCGTTATCTCAAAAACTCAACATAATCAAAATAATTGCCCACACATCATGGGGTGGTGACAGCGCATCTCTTTTAATGATCTATAAAGCGTTAATTCGATCTAAAACAGATTATGGATCAATACTGTTAAAAAATGCCAAAACCAACCACTTAAACATGGTTCAAACCAAACTAAATACTGCTATAAGACTTTCAATAGGGGGATTCAAATCCAGCCCAATTGAGAGTATTAGAAACATTGCTAATGAAATCCCACCTAACCTTAGAAGAGAAAAACTACTGCTATTATATTGTGCCAGAACCAAAAGAAATATCAACAATCCAGCCATCAAAGTAATAAATGCACACATACAGCAAGCCGAAAAAGAAAATATAAAAATAAACAATATTTTAGAAAGAAAACCGTACATTTTTCCCCCTTGGAACACAACATTCAATGTTAACCTTACTTTAACTCAATTCAAAAAAGAAAACACAATGCCATCCATATATAAAAACATGCTCAACAACATATTGCAAGAACACCCAAACAGTGTACACATATACACTGATGCATCCAAAACAAATGACGGTGTTGGTCTCGCTATGATAATAAACAATCAAACAATAGCATACAAACTTCCACCTCAAGCATCAATATTCACAGCAGAAGCGATGGCAATATACAAAGCTGTAAAATATTTCCACACTGAATATTCAAACCACCAAACAAAATGTATAATACTTAGCGACTCACTCAGCAATTTAATTGCCATCACAAATACTCGAAACCAAACAGATATCACTAAGCTAATACAAGAAGAAACTTTTCTTGCAGAAAATAAAAATATTTACATCCAGTTTGTATGGATTCCGGGCCACATTGGCATTCCAGGAAATGAAATGGCTGACCAAGAAGCCCATAATGCAATCACCTCCAAATTAACTGCAACCATAAAGTCCATCACATTTGCAGATGCAAAAAACGAAATTAAACTACACACAAACAACAAATGGCATTCCTACTGGCGAAAACTCAACACCAAACTCAATAAAATAAAAAACAATATAAATCTATGGATAAATCTTGAACTCAGTAGAAAAGAAGAAACCATAATAAACCGTCTCCGAATTGGTCACACACACCTAACTCACAGCTATTTGATGACCAAAGACGATCCTCCACTATGCGACGCGTGCAATGTACTTTTAACGGTCAACCACGTCATCACAGAATGTCAAAAATACAACATGTATCGAAATCAATACCACATATCAGAACAAATTTGTCAAGCACTAGGACCAAACCCACAAGACGTTAAAAACTTAATCTTATTCTTAAAAAAAACAGAATTGTACAATTTAATTTAATGTAACCATGTAAATGCTAAAATACTAACAATGTAATCTAAAATTCGTGTACTAATGGCCTAGTTGTCGATGTATATTTCAGATCAATAAAAAAAAAAAAAAAAAAATCTAATGTGTTATGACACGTATGGCACTATCGCAGTATCTTATGTATACGACGACATTACGGCGTCTTTGAGTTTACATTCAATTAACATTAATTTACTGAATTGTCGAAAAAATATCTATTTAGTATTTGGGTTTATAAGTTGGTTACAAATTACGATAACATTATCCACGATATAATATTGTGTTGGTTGCATTTTTGTGTACATTATATTATTTATATTATTATTAATTATTAATTATTATTAACTACTTGGAATAAAAACGAATTATTTAACATCTAGACAAAACGGCAAAACTGACATCAACACGTACGACTTATACCATATAAGTAGTGTAAATAAGGTCGCGTGTGCGCAATAATCAATATTGTTAGTTATAACTTTCAGTTGCACGGAAAAATGTGTTTTAGGTACATATATTTAAGTTTTAACAGGCACACGCCTATAAATAGTAGTATGAGTAACGTTTGTTCGTAATTCGTAATACACTTGCAACTCGTGTATGGTACCATACCACCATAGAACGGTCTGGACCGGACAAATTGTAATATTGTTGTACGAATTATAAAATAACGCCTAGACAGAAATCGGGTACTATTATTAGGAAGGGAATTTATTAGATATTAGAATATATGATAATATTATAGAAATCGTGCATTATTTAGCCCCTAACGATAAGAATTAGCCAAAACCTAAAGCACAGGACTACGGCAGCGGTACTATTATATTAAACACGGAAAAAATTTCGGTCTTAAGGGATGCGATCGGCAAGAACAGATCCTCGCAAGTCGTGAATCTTTCGACGCGGAGATTTTGTAAAAACACATCGCGCCACGCATAATTTCCCAAATCTCGGTGGATAGCAATAATAATCGTTGTTGTTGTCGTATGTAACGATTTATTATTTTAATATTATAGTGTTCCGACTATTTCCTAGTACGTGTCGGCCTAGCCACGGCGCCGTTATCAGTTCGACGGTACTGTCGTTCAAGATACAACTATTCTCAAAATAAATTCCCGTGTCGGCCGCCACGACGCCCTAACAACAATTCTCCCGTTCCGTTACCAGAACGATGATATTCATTGATTTTCGGTGCGCCGCCGCCGTGCTATCGTCGTCCGCTCATCAACGCGCTCACGCACGCACCGACAAGAATGGGCAGGCCTCTTTACCTCAAGAGAATATTGAAGAGAAGTAGTGTGCGGCTAAAGCAATGCTCATCGACTCGTTTTCGGTGGTTCGGCCGAACAACGTTCGTCAGCCCGCAAACCATAGTTCCCCTAACTCGTCGCCACCGACGTCGTTCCAGCGAATTCTCTCCGATACACACAAACACAAACACACACACACACGCACACACACACACACACACCGAATGCGGCGCGCCGGCCAACTGCCATCGCCTCGCTCTCTCTTCCTACCATCGTTCTTGGCCGCCGCAGCCCGACCACCCGTCCACGACGGTCGGTCGGTCGGCCGTTACTCGTTCTACGTATTATGGGTGGGTGGTGGGTGGGTGGAAATGGTGATCCGCACGGGGTTGCCGGGGCAACCGGTACGTAGGCGGGCGGGTGACCAGGATACGCGGCGGCGAGCGCGTCGTACACGCCACGGCGACGACGCGAACGCGAGCGCACAACGGAACGAACGAGGTCGACAACGAAATGTAGGCTTATCATCAGTTCCCGCTTTGTGCCGGCCGTTCAAATTGTCCGTTCCTCCTTGTTTGGAAACTCCGTGTAAGTATGTAAAAATTGCGTCCGCCGCCGTCGCCGTCGTTTGCGTTGTACAAACATTCTTTCCTCTCCATTTTATTTTTATTTCTATTTTTTCTCTCCCCCTCCCCGTCTCCCCCCAAAAAAATGCCGTCTATTTATTTTTCGTTTTATTTTTTCCCACGTCCGTGTGCGCGTTACCTCTCTACCACACTCTTTCTCATCGCATTTGCCTACCCACATGCCGTCCCGCTGTATGCACGCATCGCTCGGTGGACTATGGAGGCTATTTCACACCGTGCGGTTGAGGGGCGGTTTTTGAATATTTTCAAATTTAATTATATTATTACGTGTGAAGAGAGTAAGGGATGTGTCACGAGTCGCGACGTTCGTACTGCATAATATCGTTATTATATTAAAGCGTGCCGGCAAGCCGTCGTCCGGCTTATGCACGCGACGCTTTATTATTATTCTCGCCCCGGTTCTTTCGGTACCACCTATATGGGGGCGGGTGGTATAAATTATGTTTTAGGAGAGCACTAAGCGATAAACGTTTTTCCACCGTGGCCACGACGCTGGTTCTCGCCATTTGCGCTTCTCACTTATTTCGTATTTTCTCAGAAAGCGCCGTTCCCGACAATAACGATACCTAACGATAATTATATCTATAATTATAAGTTTTTGAAGATTTTGCGTCATTTACGATCCGGCGATGCGTCTTTTTCGTTCTCCCCAATTCCCGGGGTTTGGTTGGGTGGTGGTCAACGGTTAGGTTAGGGTGCGACCCATTCCTCGCCATCGCTGTTTACCCGGCCGGATTCCGTAAAATCGATCGTCTCGTTTCGCCCGGGCTCGCGTGGCGTTTTTCGTAGTAATTTTCGTTTTTCGTTTCTCTCATCTACCCGAGCTGGGTACCCCGACAACGACCATTTTTTATTTCACTCAGCATTTTGCATTCCCAGCACCGCATTGAAACACAGTAGAGATTCCATTAAAAAACGGTTTCAAAAAAAAAATAATACATCCCACGTTGCCGTCGTCGGAACGAATACACAAACCTCATTATAAATAACGATGTGCGCCACTTGAGTACTACAATTATTTTACGGTCTCTTTTCACTATTTTCGTTATAATGCCGCCTCGAATATCGTTTATTATCGGACATATCCTCGTAAATCCCAGAGCCACAGCCCACATTGTTAATGTTCTTAAAATTTTAAGACATTTTTCATCCGTCACAAAAAACGATAGAACCTTGATTTGACTATTCTATAATAGTAGTAGGGATATAATACTGATATCCTAACAGATCCCGTTCCTCTTAATATCGTCGTCCCAATATAATATTATATTAACTATTTCAAACGTTGTACTGATTCTTGTCTGGGGTATTATTTATTTTTTTGATGAAATTGTTTTTGGCGTCTTGTTTGGAGTTTATAGCGTTTGTTCTGTACCAATTCTAATTACGATTAAACAGATGTAGAATTAATTATTTGTATAATATTAGATTATGGCGTAAAAACTAAAATGTATTTTATTTTTAGGCACTGCATTAACAATCTATATGCGTCTTATGCTCTTATACCTACGCAATAACCTATTTTTAGAATTAATTTTACTGTACAAAAACAGATTTATATAATCTATCAAATAACCTTAATATTTCTATTTTAAAGCATTATTGGTTATTGCATTTTTCGTTATTGTTGGTCATTTTAGTTGTTATAATATTAAATATAATATTACATCATTTTCATTAGGCACTTATATATATATAAAAAAAAAACATTAAAATAAACTTCAATTACTATAATGAACACTTACACGCCCTACAAAAAAGTTAAACGTGTGGTCCCTCTTCGAGTTGAATTTTTGGGTGGTAACTGACTATTGATTTTTTAATGAAATGCCCATCTGGACTTTACACTTAACGAGCGTCTGAAATATGTTTTCTGAATGATTGCAATTTGAGATTAAATTGTCAAACTAATGATACTATACAAATATATCTATTGAGTAAAAAAAAATATATATAATTTATAAATCAATACAATTTGGAATAAAATAAAAGAATTATTTTATTTCATACAAGCAATTTTTTCACATTTTTAAAAAATATTACAGTAATGATTTTGTCTGAACAAAATAAGAACATAAAATAATATGCTAGAGTTAGAACTTTAATTATTATTTTATTCTAAGTAAAATGACTTAATTAAATCAAACAAGAAAAACAATTATGAATTATATGATGGGTATTGGTAAATATTTAGTCTCAACCAAAACTATAAAACACTGCGAATATAAAGTGTTAATAGGTTATTATTTTTATATTAATTTGTATTCAAATCTGTAGTAATATTGTAAAGACAAACAATATAGGCTATAATATGTATTATCAGTTTAAAAATGTAATTTCAAATATTTCAGAAGTACAATGACAGTTAATGGCCAGCACTATTGTCTGCGATGGAACAATTACCAATCAAATATGACCTCTGTGTTTCATCAACTTCTTCGAAATGAATCGTTTGTTGATGTTACTCTTGCTTGCAATGAGAGCACACTTAAAGCACACAAAGTAAATGATTAAAGAAATATGACTTTTTATTTCTCTTTGTTTTATGCATTTTTTATAAACATTAACATTGTGTTATAGGTTGTCTTATCGGCTTGCTCATCATATTTCCAAAAACTATTGATGGATAACCCATGTAAACATCCAACCATTATACTGCCTTATGATGTTTGTTTTAACGATCTTAAATTCATTATAGAGTTTGTGTATAGAGGCGAAATTGATGTGTCTCAAGCTGAATTACAAGTAAGTCTAAAAAGCTTGCGTAAAAGCAGAATCTAATGATAAAATTAATTATATTTTCAGTCTCTTCTAAAGACAGCTGACCAGTTAAAGATTAAAGGACTATGTGAAGTGCCCGAAGATGAACGTGATACATCTATTGTTGCCGAAGTAACTCCTTTGGGCCCTTTAAAAAGTGGTGGAAGAGTGTTCACAAAATTACAACGCAGAACTTCTCCCTATTCAAAAAAAATGAGTCCTAATCAAATTCAACAGGATCAGTTTAATCGAAGTTATTATCGAATTGAACAGTCGGGTTTTGCGCCTATCAGTGTTGATCAAGAAAACAAATCTATAAATGTAAATACTCAATACTCAATATGAAATGAATAATAATTTATTAATGAATGTTGTTTTTTTTTTCTAGACTATCCATTGCATGACTGTAGCAACATCAACTGAAGATGATGAGAAAGAAATGAAGTCGACACTAACAGATATGCCAGTGGTCATACTAGAGCCACATTCTACACTAAGTTTACAAGCCCAACAACAGCCCCAGATAGTTCACATACCTATACCACAACAACAACAACAACAACAAATGAGCCATGTAACACAACATACAAATCAACCACAGTTACAACAAGCTGCAGTTCAAACTCATTCACAAGTAAAATATTAATATATTTTTAATTATACACATTTTATTTATTTTTTGATATTTTCAGATGATTATCACAACAGGTCCAGTTATGACAGTAAATGAAGCTGACATTACGCCTGATATACAGCCTGTTGGACCAAGGGCAACACCAGTACCAGTAAAAAATAACACAAGTCCCTCATCAACTCCTACACATAGAGATATGGCTGGTAATATGCTTAAAAAATAATTAAGATAATTTTGAGTTTTTGAATTTTTGAATTAATAGTTCAATATTTAAGTTTAGACAGATAAAATAGTTTCACTGTTTTAATATGTTTAATTGTAACTAAAATAACTAATAAAGTAATACGACGAGTAATGATATTACTTAAACACGTCATGAGCTCTCATGAGTGTTGTACTTAGTATTTTTATTTGGGGAAGGAATAAGGCTATACACATAGGTACAAACCCATTAAAATTTCTGGAGGGGGGGGTTAAGATTTTCAACATCAATGTGAGTGGGAGAGGGAGAGGCTTCGATCCAACTCAACTAAAACACTGTATATTTTTTGCGGGCTAACTGAGCTTAGCCCCCCTGTTATCTACTCCTATGACCCTGAGTCATAGGCATAAATTTATTAAATCTTGAGGAGTAAGATTGATTGATTGATGATTTATAACGTTAACTAAGGTAGTTATGGCCAACCAATGAAAATACAACTGACTTTTATAAGGAAATTGCCAATTAGGAAAGGAGAAACTATGTATGTGCTTTACAGTATATTAATAGTAATTTATATTAATTAAATTAATATATTAAATCTATTCAAAAAAGTAAAAATATAAGTGCAAAACTTAGTTATTTTCCTCAGCTCTTTCATATTTATGTGAACTGTTCAGAAGTTTATCATAGTGTAAAAATAATAAATATCAATCTAGAAATGAGTTTGTACAACACTTATTTTCTCTCTATACATTCAAGTTGTGTCCACAATTAAAGTATTTTGCATTAATTCAAAATTGTTCTCCTATTTTATGCCAAATAGTGATAGATTAAACTGTATATCTGTTCTTTTCAATAGGTTATTTGATGTTATAATAATTAATAACCATTGAGTTTTATTAGCTTTTGTCTTATATAAATATTACTCCAAGGGAGAGGAGATAAACACAGTTTAGTTGTATTTAATTTAAGCTAGGCAACAGCCCAGAAATGTCCATTATATATAATACCTTGTGGCTTATAATGCAGAATTTATCCACTATAACATATTTTATAGTTCAGTTTCAGGTTGAATTTTAAAACTTAACTTTATTTTTTATTATATTTTCCTCATTGTTACTATTCTTAACTAAATTTATTTATTTATTTTATATAATTTCCAATTCTGTGTTATATTTTAATTTTAGTTGGTACATCGTGTTCAAATGATATGATGAGAAGTGATGGAAGTGAAGGAAAATTTGAAAGTGTTAAATTTGAAACACTTCGTACTATTGATCAATCATCAGATGCAATTGGAATAGAAAGACAACATTCTAATGACCGTGTAATAATAATTTATTATATACTATATTATAGTATATCAATTATTTCTTTTATGATATTAACAATATTTATACTTGTAGAGTATAAATGATGAAGACAATTCAATGCATACAATGATGATAACACCTGAACTTTTGGGATTACTACCAAATTCTTCTAATACAGGAGGTACTTGCATTTAAATATATTTTATACTGTGGTTTTATTTCTTTGTAGTTTGTGTTCTTATATAATTATTAAATTACAGATGTCAGTGAAGATAGTTCTAGTAACAATATTAACAAACAGTACGGTACAAATGGTGGCAAAGGATGGACAGCTGATGACATGGAAAACGCCTTAGAAGCATTACGTTCACATAATATGTCTTTGACCAAAGCATCCATAACATTTGGGATTCCTTCTACTACATTGTGGCAGCGGGCTCACCGCGCTGGTATAGATACTCCTAAAAAGGATGGACCAGCTAAATCTTGGAATGATGAAGCTTTAAACATTGCTTTAGATGCTCTGCGTACTGGCACTATCTCAGCAAATAAAGCTAGTAAAGCTTATGGCATACCTAGTAGTACATTATACAAGATTGCGCGGCGGGAAGGAATTAGATTAGCTGCTCCATTCAATGCAGCACCAACTTCTTGGGGTCAGGAGCAGTTAGACCAAGCATTGCATGCTATACGAACTGGACAAACAACTGTGCAACGAGCTGCAGCCGACTATGGTATACCTTCTGGTACACTATATGGCCGGTGTAAACGTGAGAAAATTGAACTGTCCCGCAGCAATCCAACCCCATGGTCTGAGGACGCTATGATGGAAGCTTTGGAATCTGTGCGATTAGGTCATATGAGTATTAATCAGGCAGCTATACATTATAATCTACCATATTCTTCGTTATACGGGCGTTTCAAAAGGGTGAAATATGGAGCTGGACATCCAGATGATGATTGTGACGATATGATTGATTCAGATACACAAAGCGAACAACAGCACATTCAACAACAACAACAACAGCAGCAACAGCAGGCAAATCAGCAAGTTCAGGCTACACCAGTGTCCCAAATAATGTTGGTTCAATATCCAGCACCACAGATTCAAATGTATCAACAACATCCAACTCATTCAACCACTAGTTGAGATGAAGTAAAATACTTGCAGCCATTGTGATGTGTTAGAACTGCAAGTATTCACTTTAATAATTTATAAGTCTGACCGTTGTACTTTTTTTTTTAAATTTATCTGTGATATTTAAACAGCGAAAACATAATTGTTATTCAATGTTTTTATTTGATCTCTTATAATATCTATTTTAGGTTTTTATGTAAATATCAATATTAAACTGATAAATATTATTATATTTTTATTTATTTTTTTTTTTATTGAACTTAAGCTCGGCAAATTATAACATTATTTTAGTACATTGTAGCAATGTAGCTTATATTATATTGTATGTATTTTGTATTACAATATAGTGAACATAGTAGGTAAATAAAATAATAATAAGATCTAAAATGTAAAGACTATGTATGTGACATGCATGGTTCTTAATACTTTGTTCAGTTAAAAAAATTATTTTTTATGTTGTCAAACTAGATTGATTAGTTATTATAAAATTATACTTACTTTTCTAACCATAGGCGTGCACACAGGGTATACAGCGTTTGAGTAAGGCACTGCCAGTAATGAATGTGTTAAATAATTTGAAATCAATGAAAATTATATTTAATTTAGAACCCAGACAGTCTAATTTTTTGTTAATCATGGTTACCAAACAATTATTTCATAATTTTTCATTACAATTTTATCAAATCTTCATATTTTTTCTGTTGATTTTAAATAATTTTACTTTTGACCCACCATTCAACAAAGTACTAGATCCAATTTGCTACTAGAAACTTCCTTAAAGTTTATATTCAGAGAATTTTTTTTACTAGATAAAGTGTCTTTAGACAGAATAAAATAACATATCATTGTAAAATCAATACAATATCTAAAATATGAAACATCTTTATTTTTACATGATAAACATTTTAAACTAATAAAGTCATAAAGTTATTCCTAGTAAAATTATTCTGCAAACGCTGTGAAAAAATCCTGCACATGCCTATGTTTTTAACTCTTAACTGTCAGTTTTCACTAAAATAATCATTCTCAAAAAATTTAGTATTTTCCAAATTCATGTATCATAATAAAATACTGTTAATTTTTATAATATTTTACATATTAAATACTGTTGATAAATGCAATTTTAAAAATTGGTCTTTAATTTACTATGTTTTGGTATAGATACTAGAAATTGTAGATAAATACTTAATAGTGATGGGTAATTTTGAAATTGCCAAGATTTACCAAGAGTTAAATTAATGGTAAATGCTAAATATTCTATTAATATGTATTTTAATATATTTTACATTTTAATGTATAGATGTACTACATACCTACATTATACATAATATATATAAAATAGTAAAAATGATATAGATGAAAGGTAATACTTTACACAGTATTATAATTTTTAATGTATACGAAAGCAACTGAAACAATGAATATATATATTATTATTTAATAATTATGATTTAAGAAATTTAATTTCAGTTAGTTAAATGCTTTTAATTGTGAAATAGACAATAGTCTAATTAGATATTTTAAAATATAAAGTGATTTATTTTTATTAGGTATACAAGACTTGTTAAAATGCAATCCAAAATTATTGGTAAATTATTATTTATTGTTATATATTTGAATAGAAACAAACTCAATTTAAATTTTGATAACATGATATTATTATATTAATTTATAAAGTATACTTAAGTTTTGTTCGCAAAAATACAAAATATCTAAATATTCAAACGGACCTATATTAATAGTATTTTGTATCCACTGCTATATAGTCAATATTTACTAGACCAATAAAATATAGAACTGTGGACTGTGATCCTTTGACCTAGGTATATAACAAATAAAATCTTATATTTCCATGATATGCATTGGTCTGCCGAGACTAGAGAGATGTACTATTAGGTTAGGTTAGGTGTACCTATATTTAGACAAAAATAACAATCTTTGTTTGCCTATGCTTAAATTATGATTTAGACAAGTTATATAAGTTTATAGATATAATACAGCTGAATCTATGACAAATTAGCTAAAATGTAAAAACTATAATTGAGATTAGTACTCATCACTTGATTGTATTTTGTGAACGTTAGATCTTAATTTCTATCCTACTGGCTACTAGCATGGTTATGCTTAGTACTTATTTATTAAAACTATGATTCTGTCCTAAATAAATAATAGTACCATAATGCCCATGGGAACGAATTTGAATAGACAATACATTCAGAAACTAACTGCCTCCAAGGCTAGAGTAGTATGAATAGTGAATAGTATAGTTTAGAAGTAATAGTCAGTGGCGTATCTGCTTCCCCCCGGAGACCAAACTTTGTACACAATATAACATGTACATTTTATATCCCCCTCTTGAAAAAATCCTCGATACATTAATGGTAATAGTTAAATATGAATAATGAAGAATGAACTATGATGAATGATTTGAGGTGTATGATTTGTGTATATATTGAATAATATATTGACTTATGATTTATGAATTTAATAATAAAGGATACCTAAGCGATTTGTTCATAAACAGTATAGATAATATCTATGGAGCCCGGGCCCACGTTAAATTAGGATAAAAATTATTCAATTGTTTTATTGTTCTAAAAAATAATCTCATAAAATAATATTCTTGTGAGTTGTGAGTTGTGAGTTGTGACTCATTGACTACTAGTTCTAGACTTATAGTGTTCATGAAAAATAATATGGTTCTTTACTTCTTTGAAACTAGAACAATTGAGAATAATTCTCATATTTATTTCTTTTTTTCACGAGCTACAGCCACATACCTAAATATACTAATAAGTATACATAGGGATGGCAACGATACATCGTTCTACAAAAAAAAAGTCTGTAGTATGTATACCTGTGCTAAGACCCTATACTAGTTTTTCTGTGGATAAATGAGATAACATTTTTGAGTGATAACATTTCTTGCGGTGTTCGATTTCGCCAATAATATAAGACTTATTAGTAGTTGTTAGACATTCACTGTTTGCTATTCACCCAATAATCAAGATGACGTGTAACGCGTTTTTCGAGT
Source organism: Metopolophium dirhodum (assembly GCF_019925205.1). Lineage (NCBI taxonomy): Eukaryota > Metazoa > Arthropoda > Insecta > Hemiptera > Aphididae > Metopolophium > Metopolophium dirhodum. Next base: position 14,425,437 of record NC_083568.1, read on the forward strand.
GTTCATTTTAAGCAGTCGTTGGATTTTTGTAGTTTTGTTCGTCTTTCGTTACACATAATGGACGCAATCCTTCGTGAAGTAGTCATTTGCAAAGACGTTTTGCAGGTAATGTCAACCTCCTTTAATATTGTGTATTGGAAAGTTGATAATTTTAATTTTAAAATACAAAAATTGTTTTCTTAATTTGAAACTTGTGATTTGTTGATAACCAATAACTTGTTACATTTTATGTAGGTCCTTGAGAAAAATGGGGTGTCAAAAATCAACGAATTTGTTCTACTAGGGGTTAACATCAATGAAGAAAATTTTTTCAAAACCTATGTAATTGGCTTTGTGGATTCGTCTTTTAATGTAGACGATAACTGTCCTCACAATTTGACCACCTGTGGCTTGGCAGGAAATGCTGATCTAATTGAAAACGTCCAGGAGTATTTGAATAATGTACATACATATCATATTACTTAATTGAAACCTGTTATTGGCTATTATTAAATATTTATTGTTAAGTATTTAATTTCATTTTAGGATCAATTTAATGAAAATTATTCACTTTATTTGAACATAGTTGGTTCACAAGTAAAACTTTGGGAGTTAAAAAAGATTGATAATGCCATTCAATCTGAAAAACTTGAGTTTCAAGTTCAAATCAAAGAGGAACTAAGCAAGGATTTATTATATTTTAGAACTTGTATGAAATTGGAAATTGACAGAAAAATTAACGATTTTGACTCATTATATACTACAAGTTTATTAGAAAAAAAGGTATGTTTATTAGATATTTAGATTATTTTAATAATAAATTAACTCTGCAAACAATAATAACAAAATCTAATAATTCCTGTCATTCTGATAAGTGATAATATCAAATATCACTGGGGGTTATAACATGTTTTTGGAAGATGATTTCAGTCACAATTAATAAAACTAATAAAATGAGTTACTAAATTATTATATTTATATCAAAAACTGGAAAAGTAACTATAATAGTCAAAATATTGTGAGATACTACCCGTGGTTTTTATATTTTATTAATTTTAAAATCAAATTCTTAGTAAATAATTTGAATATTTACACAATAATTACAAAATTTAAAATAATTTATTTGTTTTAGATTGGTTTGAAACCACTTTTTTATATTAAAGAAAGTAAACAGTACTTGGGAAAATCAGAAGAAAAAGAAACTATTAATGGAATAAAAGTAAAATCAAATAAGTTGGATTATGAAGTTTTAAATATATCCGTTTATCAAAATTTATCAAATGCACCAACTGAAAATACAGATATATCTGAATTCCCTATAATTCATCAAACAAATGGTACATTTTAAATTAAACATATTTAAACTCAATAGATAACTTAAAAATAAGTTGTTTTGTTTTAGAACCCTTTGATGAAGAACTTATTTGTTGTCAGCTAGACACTTTATGTGTAGTTCCTAAGAGGGCCACATATACACAGGCGTACAATCTGATTTATGATAGTATAGTCAAGAATGTTCAATCAATTCAATCATTTTTGGTTTCAAATCCCAAGGATCTCCCAGCTGTTCATCATTTCTTGCCTGATACATTGTGTCATTTTCTAACAATCGTCTGTTCACACAATCAAATAGATTCGTATAGTATGTATAATGTATATTAATAATAAATTTAAATCACTAGTCATATGCTATTTCAGGCAATCAATTCATTATAATTTTACTACTAATGATATTTTATATAATAGTCTATATAATATTGGAAGTAATATAAAAGGTAATATAAAAGGATCGCATTTCAGCGTCGACTAGTTTTTGTCTGACCATGGTTTATGTCTATTACTATGAAAGTAGAAGTCATGATAATCGACACTGCTCACTGTTGTTGTCCTGCATAGTAATGCAATTTTATTTGGAATTAGACTACAGTTTGATAGCTTTAGAATTTATTAAAGAAACTATTACAAAAAAAATCAAACTCAAGTTTTAATTCTCATTTTTTCATTTATGTTTATTACAAAAAACAACAATATTGTTTTATTTTTTGTGGTTAGAAATTTAAGTTAATAAAAAAGATATTTGTAAATAACACATTACATTTGATACCTAATTATGATTTTATGAATTATTCTGTAATATATGATGTAGTTAATTTATTTTATTTTCATAGGTAATTTAAGAAAAAAATTACACAATGCTTTTCATTTGTCCATGGATAGACCATTGTTTCGTATATCAAATGCTTATCAATTTAATGCTAAGCCACCTGTGAATGATGATGGACTTTTAACAAATGTACATGAAGGTCTATCTCCTTCAGGAAGTAAGTTATAGAAAAAAAAATGTATTATTATTATCATATAGTTTAAGGCGCTAGGTATCTATTACTTGCAAACTATGTACGTTTAGGCAGCAACATAACATTGAGCTTGGGAACAGAGGAAGAGTTACAAGAACTGCTCAGAAGAATGGATATTTTTTTTATGAGGGGATGTGACATGGATATGAATAGAAATAAATCAAAGGTAATACAAAAATGAAATTGGAGCAACAATAATTGAAGAAATAACAAAAAAAATTTAATTTAATGTTTTTGATGTTTTAAATAATTTAAACGAGGTTAATGTGAGAATAGATATTGAAACATGTGTTTGAGGTTTTAAGGGAGATTGAAAACATAAAAAGATTGTAATTTTTAAATGAAAACTCACAGCAAATGATTAACTTTATTGAAAATATGATTTAAATATTGTAGCTATCTTGTTAACTTATTTTGTTTTAATAGATGTGCATAATTGAATTTTATACTGTTCAATTGTTTCCTATCATATTTATAGTTATTATTGTGTTTATATATATACATTTTGTTTTTATAGTAAAAAATGGAAGAAAATCATTAATTCAGGGTACATATACATTTTACCACTACGGTCAAGGTGGTTTTAACGATCATCAGTGGGGTTGTGCTTACAGATCTTTACAAACATTATATTCTTGGTTTAAGTACGTATTTAAAATGCTCATAAATTATAGTTAAAATCATTTAGGTATTAAAATGATCTAATTAAATTTATCAAATAAAATATTTAAAATTAGTTTAAATGAGTAGGTATTATTTATCTAATTTTAATGTTATTCATGAATATTTAATATCAGTAATCAAAGTTTTATCTATTGCATATAGTTTTTAAAATTTCTTTCCTACACAAAACATTTTTTAAATTTAACTATTGCTATTTTTCTTATATTATTTTCTATGTTTTAATAGGTGGCAAGGATGGACCAATAAACCTGTGCCTTCCATTCGTGACATACAGCAAATTTTAGTTGATTTGGGTGACAAAAATAAACCATTTGTTGGTTCTAGTGAATGGATTGGTTCAATGGAAGTTTCATTTGTATTAAATGCACATTTGGATGTCACATGTCGAATAATGTCTTTGAGGCAAGGTGATACATTAAATTCAGTGTGTCTTGAGCTGTCTGAACATTTTGATAGACACGGAACTCCTGTGATGATAGGTAATAGAAGCAATAATAGTATAATTTCATCATATTATATTTATTTATGTTTTAGGCGGTGGAGTACTTGCTCACACTATTTTAGGAGTAGACATCAATGAAGAACTGGGTGAAGTTAAGTTTTTGGTTTTGGATCCTCACTATACAGGCTCTGACAGTATAAAAAGTATTCACGGTAAAGGAGTTTGTTGGAAGGAAGCGTCATTTTGGAAAAAAGATACATTTTATAATCTTTGTTTACCATTGAGTTTTAATGGCATATAATATAAACATTTTAAAGTTATTTTGTTTTGTACTGTTATTAATTAAAACTATTCATTATATTATTATTATTTTCAGAATGCACTTATATGTGTCAAACTCTATTGAAACATGATAACTAAAATTTTTATTTAAAAATACAGAAAAATAATATTAATAATACATCTAGTTAAAATATCAATTTCATTGTTCTCAAAAATTATTCCAATTATTAAACGACTGTGATTTTAGTATTTTTTTTGTTTTATGGTTAAATATATATCTAAAAAACAAGTCAATTAAATACATATTTTTGATTTATATTATTCTTAGTTTAGTAAACCATTATATAAGTTAATTATATTCTCAAGTACAGTGTACAACACATGTATTTGAAGGTTATGTCCATTGTCCGTATACAATATGCAATAAAATATACTAGTAAATTTTATTTATGTGTCACATAAAACATGTTAAACTATTTTTATTTATATGTCTAATATGACACAAATTGAATATGCATACGGACATAAAATTATTATCGAGGCCCTAGAGCATCGTACAGGCTTTCATTATATTTGAATTTTTAAGCGAGTTTAAAATACTCATATTTTGTTTTAAAATTAAAATATAATAAAAATCTTATGAGATACCCTAGATAATAATCTTACCTTTAAGTTTTTAAGATATCATTTCACTCTAATTTTAGAAATTACAGAGTAAAATGTATTATTGTGAACGTAAAATTGTCCATTTTACGTTTGTAAGACAGACAAGTAGACAACATATGCGGGTTTGGTGTCCTCTCAAATGTTAATATTATTATTAAAATATTTGTTTGGTAACCTTGCCCTTTGGTTACTAATAGCTAATAAGTTAGACTGATTTCACCATTAAATAAAGTACAGGTAAATATAGGTATTGTTTTTTTTTCTTAGAGGAAATGTATTAAATTATATTATATTATACATTCATACTATTATTAATTATATAGTGCAACCAAGTTAAGACGATGACCAGTTGGGACCAAACTGGTTTTACTGTTTAAGACAGTAATCTTGGTCGCACTATAGATAATAATATCAGTGCCGTAGCCAGGGGGGGCTTCAGGACTCAAGCTCCCCACCCCCCGAGAAATGTCAGACGACAATAATTTTATTATACCGTATTATTAGATAATGAATTTGAATTGTGGCAACAAAAATGGTCCAAAGTGGAACCAAAAATGGTTTCAAAAAGCCCTTTAGAAACTATCAAAATGTCCAGAAGAACTATTTCCAAGTATTCATGTTTTGCTGAAAATACTAGCCATTCTACCAGTCTCAACAGCATCAGTTGAAAGAAGTTTTTCCACATTAAAAAGGATAAAAACCTATTTAAGGAACTCAACAAGTGAGACGAGGCTAAATGGTCTAGCACTCATGAATATTCACCGGGAAATAATTATTGACCCTGAAACAATAATTAATGTTCGCCTCAAAAAAAGAAAGACGATTAGACTTTATGTTCTATTTATGTAATCTATTTTTTATTTTTGTCTTTTTTTATGTATTAATTATACATTTATTATATGAATTATTTATCACTTATCAGAAATACAGTGTAAACTTAATTTGTTGTTGTAATTGGCCATACAAATTAGCCCTCCCCCCCTCGAAAAAATATCCTCGCCATGGCACTGAATAATATTAAAAAACCTTCAACTATTTTAATTATAAATAATTGTTTTGTGTTTAATTAGATTGATTTATTGACATTTATTATGATTGTTATTAATTTTGTATTGTCATTACAACACTCGTACTAGTCGTGCTATATTTATTATGTACCGCGTTAAACTGACAAAATCTGTTAAGCCACTCATTATAATATTGTCACTGACATGGTTAATGGAGGATCATCTATAGATTGGAACACAATACATTGCCATGGAGATTATGTATGAAACAAAAAAATAAATAAATCGCCATGATTAAGCCTTTATGAAATTGAGTGTCCAAAGAACAGTGAAATTCAACTGTCACTCTTTTGGAAAAATCATCTATTCAACTTGTGGGCCATAATTGCAGTCCGCAACAATGAATAACGGGTATTTACTATTTAGATTAAAAATAATACAAATGGCTAAAATGCACTTTACCACCCCATGCAAATTTTTCGATTTTTTTTTTTTTGAAACTTTCTCATTTTAACTATTTAAGAACAATGGTGCAATCAGAATTTGTCGGTCGGACTTAGTTTTGAAGTTATGGCCTTTGGAAGTTGGCAATTTTGAGTTTTTTACGCATGTATTCTTATAATACAAATCGAGTCCTAACGTTTTTTAAGAATTTTTTTTTTAAATAATGTAAAATTAATTATTTGCTGTCTGAGATTATAAAATTACTTACCGCATTATTAAATACAAATTATAAATAGGAACTTTTATTTTCTGATGTACCTATTGGCTTTTTCTATTATAAAATTAATGTTTACAATATTTGTTATGTTAGATGTAGGTATTGTGTTTTATTTTGTAGTAACCACGGTATATTATAGCTATAATATACCGTGGTAGTAACTAAATAAATGACGCATTTTTGGAATTCATTTTTCTCGATGTTCTTGAAAAGTGTCAATTCATTTTTCTACAACAAAAAGGATTTATTTATTTGTTGGAGATATTTAATACTGCTTACTGTTAAAACATTCTTTGTTAAATAAATACTCATTGTAGACCTCATTTGATTATTCAAATGTATTCAAAAAATGTTAATAAACAAATCTTCAAGATAACTTTATTATAATAAATGTATTTAAGTATAACATAAAAAAGTGCAAGTTCATCACGATTTTTTTAATTACAGGCAAATGTTTTTAAATTATTAAATAATAATACAAACTCCTGTGGATAACCCGACTACAGTGTCCTGCCTGGTTTGTAAATTTAATCTATTCCTACAATCCTACTTTCTTAGATTCTGGGGAAATCAAAGAAATAAGATGTATTTACACCCTGTATTTACATTAATAATAGGTAGGTCGTAGGTACAATGTACAAATTATAATATGGTTTCTATTAGCTTACGTATTCTAAACTTGGAACGATATATCGTGTGATAACTTATTTTATAAGATAAAATAAATAATAGGAACATTTTTAACTCAGTATACTGTATAGTGTATAGGTATCTATAACAAAGTTACTTACTATAGTGTAAACGCGTAGCTACATTATGTTACCCACCTTGTTACAGCTAACTGGATAAAACTTATTGATTTTTTGGATTTGTACGCTTCGAGCTTTTAACGCTGTAGGTAGGTTTTTAAATTGATGAAGTAGGTATCTACTAGAAGGTAAGAACTATAAAGGAACACTGCATTTTGTTTTGTTTTAAATATTTTGGTTGGATGAACAATTTACTGATCATAACTCAAATAAAATTATTATATTAATACAGAATTATTTGTTTTAGTATGCAAACAATTTTCGAATAACTACTATTATTAATTAATCTTAAACTAATTAGGTAACTACTTATATTTTTTCAAATATTTTAGACTTTAATTATTTTTATTGAGGATGGTTTCTGGTAGATTTAATTGTATCTAGTTGTTACTTATTTGTATGGTAAAATTCAAAAAATAACTGGAACTTTTTGAATAATTAAGAAAAACTAAAGCTGGAAACTATGGAAAAACAGAAATATTTACGCAACACCAGTTTTTAACAAAATCAATTTTGTTAATTGTCGTAGTTCAGAAATTAATAGGTAGATACCTACACCAAAATGTGGTTTAATAAAAATATTAAAATAAAAACGTGTACACAATACAAATGATATAATTTTGACTCTTTTTGAGGCGTTTAAGTTATTAATAACCATTAAAAATTCTCGTGGTTTTTTTCAATTTATGTTGATTCAGTTTTTGGTTCTTGGTTAAGGTTTAAAATTTATAAAGCAGATTCCCCATACATTTTACTACTGAAATTTAAAAATGACGAAAATATATATTGTCACCATTTTTTTTGTTAGCGTTTAAAGTTATAATGTTGAAGAAATTGGATATTTGAACAAAAAAATAATAATTTTTACTTTAACGATTTTAGTTATATTTTGTTGTATAATTAAAAAGCTGAGACATTCACACATTACGTATAACATCATAAATAAATTTAAAAAATATTTGGATTAGATTTAAGGTGTTTTTATATCACAAAACTATGAACACTATTTTACGGTAGAACAGCTTGCCGGTTGACTAATGAGTAATGACTAATGACTAATATTATCGTGAATTTTGTGTGATGTTTATGGAAATAATTAGTCTAACCTATGTACCGATTTATAAAAATCCTACAACAATATCATAAATATATAGTAGTTATTTAACCCGTCTTCTTTGCATAGAATAGTTTTTACTTTTTTAGTAATAATTCATCATTTCATTTCATTACAGTGACCTATTACCTATAGCGAATAACAAGTTACGATAGTAGTACCTACTGTATACATATAGCAAAAGTGAGTTTCACTGTTTTTAAGTCATATAGAGGAAACAAAGAACGGTATATCCTCCCACTGCGAGTGTTATCTATTTTCCAATTGTTAGACAAGGGTTAGACAAGAAATAACTGTGTGGTTGGTCAACTGCAATTAAAATACTGTTATGACATCCATAATATGTATACATATTACATATACGTATACTTACAACTTAGAAACTTTGTAACTTTGTACTTAGTTTCAATGATAATTATTATATTATACCTATAATATTGTAGGTATTATTTTACTGTTTACTGTTTACCAGTGTATAATGTACCTATATAGTGTATAGTGTATACTACACATTATATTTACTTAAAGGTATATAATAAGCATTTGTTATAAATAGTAAAGTTACTACCTACTTAGTATTTATAATAAATGGTTACGCCGGTATAATATTAAGTTTTTATAGAATCGAATTAAGAATTGTATATTATTACCTATATCTTTTATAGGTACCTACTCTATAACTGGCTATACTGTTTAGTGTATGTAGTCTAAAGTCTTCTATGTATGGATAAATCACACATAATATAGCTTAGTGAACCGGCTGCATAATTCCATGGTAGGTATGTTATAAAATTGATTAATATTTAAATTGTATAATATAGAATACATATGATACTAGATATTTTAATGTATTCGATAAGCCTGGTTTGGTTGTATATAATATTTTAGATTCTGAGCGAAGCGATGAATGTATTGATTTTACAATGATGTGTGTTTTTTTTTTTATTTTTGTGTCTGTCATCACCTTTTAGGACAGTAAAAGTGCTTGGATTTTCTTCAATAGTAACTTTTCTGATAGGAAAGTGAATCTAGTTGGTACTTTGGGGGGTCAAAAGTAAAAATTTCCCAGTAGTTTTCACAAGCGACGTGAAAAACAAAAGAAAAATTAAGGAAAAACGGGAATTTTTACGCAAAATCTGTTTTCGAGAAAATCGATTTTGGTTTTTGGTGTAACTTTAAAACAAATGACTGTAGGGACATGAAATTTTGACTGAATGTTTATATTAGCATTTTCTATACACCATAAAATTTACAAAATATTTTGACTCTTTTTGAGCTGTTTACGGCCATTGTCAGTTTTCAATTTTTTAGTTTTTTTTTCTATAAATATCAATAAAATTTTATCTGTTGAGTAAAAAAGCTTGAAAATTTAATAGAAGGCTCCTAGGTTATTGTTTCAAAGGCAGATGAAAAAAATTAAAAATCCTTAGTCACAGTTTTTATTTATAAGCATTTAAAGTTCAAATTTTGACAAAATATGGAAAAATCACGAAAAATAGCAAATTATTTTGAGTTGAGAATTCATAAAAATTTTTCTTTTTAATTCTAAGATTTGAAAATGTAATATAAGATTACTCATAAGTTTGTCTACCTTTATCAAAAAAAAAATGTCTAGAAGAAACTTAAATTAAATTTTTATGAGCGTCTGAAATTTATATTTATACAACATTTGATATTTACTCGATTTCTCATGTAACAATTTTCTTATTTTATTGTAATTAAAAACGAATGACTGTAGATATTTGAAAATTTCACTGAATGTTTATATTAGCATTTTCTATACACCATAAAATGTTGAAAATATTTTGACTCTTTTTGAGCTGTTTACGGACATTGTCAGTTTTCAATTTTTTTAGTTTTTTTTTTTATAAATATCAATAAATTTTTATTTGTTGGGTAAAAAAGCGTGAAAATTTAATATAAGGCTCCTGATATATCGTTCTAATAGCAGTTGAAAAATATTAAAAATACATAGGCACAATTTATTTTTATAAGCATTTAAAGTTCAAATTTTGACAACATTTATCAAATTTATAATTTATTAATTATTTTGTGGTTAAAAATTTATAAATTTATAAATTTATAAATTTTTAACTTTTATGGCTAAGGATTGAAAATTTAAATCAAGGCTCCACGTAAATAGGTTATATATAAATTACTTTATTCACAATAATATCATCAAATATACTTGGTAAAATCATAGGCTGACTGACCGTTTTCGCTCAGAATCGTTTTTCTTATACAATGATATTATATCATTGAATTCAAATTTAACACCATCCATTACAGTGACCCACTTGTAACCTACTGTACAGCAGAGCGATATCCACTTATCCACCTTTTTATAATTCATCGTTAACCATATAATACAATAGATATAATATGAAGGTTATATTGTAATTAAAAAACAAAATTAAATGTATTATTTTTTTTAATATATAATATAGATAATATTTTAAGTCTGAATACCTACATTATTAGTTAGTTTGTAATACCAAATAATTGTTACATGTTTTTTCTAACAGTTTTTAAAAATATTTCGACGTTCATATTATATTGAATTTGATAAAACGACTCTGAAGTACATTTTATGCAACTCTTTGTAAACTTTTATTTTATCTGACTGTTTTTGAAATAAGAACAAAAATAAACTTTATTATAGGTATAAATCCAATAGTTTTTTCCACCACTAGGAATCAAACATTTTTATTTCAAATGTACCTATAATTGCAGCAATCGAGCGTTCATCTATTAATGCACCCATAATATAATTTCAAACGCCTTTGTTTAGTTTAGAGTACCTATTGAGTACATAAAATACATAAATACTTGTATTCATTAATATAAACTATCAATTATTTTCACTTGACATGTAAAGTTTTTATATCATTAAAAAAAAAATATTAAAATTTTTAAATATATGTGAAAATTAAACTGTATACTTAATTAAAATGGGTTTTATGCATTAAAAAGGTTTAAATTATACCTTTATATTATTCGTTTTTTGCAAACCTAAAAAATCTTCCATTTTATAACAAACCAAAACAGCTAGAGGTTATAACTTATAATATTTTAAGATATTTAATAAATGTTATTAATTATCATTTATTTAAAAATTTGGAAGTTGTTTAAAAATGTATAATTTTTTTATGTTTGTAACTTTAAATATTATTATAACATTGCCGGATACCTACCTATAAATACTATAAATATATAGTTAAAATGTATATTTAAATACAAACATGCATGATCCATACAACAACAATCATTCGTAATTATAAATTATACAATTAAAATAACAAATATGTAAACATTTAATATCAAAACTAAAATTTTTAATATTTTTAGTAAAATAAAATTGTGGTTTTAAAATCGACGAGGTGTTATTGAAAATTTAAAAAAGTGTCCTCAAAAGGCAGTAAAAATGACATAAATTTATTTTACTATAACTACAGCACATTATACTTTTTTTTATAATTGAATCCTAATACGTGTAGGAATTACGTATTATTTAGAAATACTTTACAAAATATAGGTAAAAATATTAAATATAAAAATAAAAATTTATAACATATATTAAAAAATCCAATTATTCCAATTCAAACGAATGTCTACAAAAAATATGGTTTGTTTAATTTGATTGTGTTCTATGCAAATATTTTTTTTAAAAAGTCAAACGTAGCGATTAATTAAAACGGTTGTATGTGGTTATAGAAAATTATTGTTCTTGGCGCCGACGCTGAAGATCAGCATCTCTATGGCTCAGCGTTGTGGGCCTGACCGCTGTTGCCGCCGTTGCCATGCAACGGGTGCTCAGTAAATAACATTGCATTTCGTCTAGGGAATAACGTGCGTACTTCGTGCAAATCATTTGATGAGGTAAGTCTAGCGTTTAATAATTTATAAAAAAAATCATATTATTATTTTCTTAAATTTTATACGAAACTAAAACATTTTTATCATTATAAATATTTTTATTAATTTCTAAATATTTTAGTTTTTACAAAACGTATTTTATTTATACTTTTTCTTCTTTATCTGGCACTTAATACTCTTTAAGAGTTTTCACCACCATCAATAAATCTCTCAATTTGTCTGTCTTGGACTAGTTCTCTCTAATCTTGAACTTTATTTATACTAATATTAATAAATTAAATTTTTCGCACAATAAAAAATATTCTATAGTATATTCATAGGCGTGCGCACAGGGGGTGCTGGGGAGCACCCCCGGACTCTTCACCAAAAACGATAAGGGCCCTAATTATTAATTACCTAAGTGTAAATTAAACTAATGAAATTTTATTCAAATTTTATTAAAAAATGTTGTTCCTTTTAAACGTCGATTATCATTATAAGATTGTATTTCTATGTATTGTTATGTAATATTTATTAGAATGAATAATAAAATAAAATAAATATCTTTAGTGCATTTTATATTTTTAAAACTTTTGTCTGTATCTATAATTGTTTTCAAAATTATTGTGGGCCCTAATTTTTAGTGTGCACTCCCGGAACGAAAAGTCTGCGCACGCCTATGAGTATGTTATAATATGATATAGTTATCTTTTGTAAAAAAAAATTGATATAAAAAGATATTCGCAGGGTAGGACTTAGGTGGTTAGTTAATAATTTTATTGACTTTAAATTATTACATTTTTTCAACTTAATAGAAAAATGTATATTTGTTGTTCACATTATTTTTGCTACTTTTTGGCATTGCGTATACTGGAGTTTAATGTATAATGTATGTACCTAGTTCAACAATTTTTTTAATTTTTTTCCTTATATTTCGCTCTAAATTATTAAACACTTGTTAATAAATAAAATATAAAGATAATTATTTTCTTAAAATTAATTTAAAAATAGATACTGACATGATATGAAATATAAAATAATGGCTACAGATTTTTATCAATTATGATTGAATATTTTTAAATATTTTATATACTATAACATTTTTTTCATAGTCTTATTATCAGAAATAAATATTAAATGTTTCTTTATAATAAAATGTATTCTTTATCTACAAGAACATTATTAATTCAGATTTTAAAAATGTTGAATTCATTTTTGTGGTAAATAAATATGTAAATATTATATCATTTATTTTTATTAAAAAAATAAATATCATAGTAAATACTAAATTTGCTGTACTTTAAAATATAAATAACTGAACTTTTTACAAATATCTTTGTCAAATGTATTATTGGTATAATTTTATAAACTAGGTTATAGTTATTTGATGGCCTAGCTAAGTAATTGTGATGTAAGATAAATATTTACTAAATGTTTTGAATAGATATTGCATTCATAATACACATCTCTTATACAGTAAGAATACACTATACACATAAATACATAATATAGTTACATGATTACATAAACATAATATACACAGTACATACATTTAACATTTTACATAAATTATAATAAATAAATTACTCCTAAAAATAATTTTTTTTTAATACTGAAATAGATATATAATATAATATGTAATTATTGTATCATTGGACAAAATAAAGACTTAGTATAAATGAATGACGTATACTGTATAGTGTATAGATGTATAGTTAGTTATTTTATTACAATTTTTAAATCGGTATTTAATTTTTATCAGCGTTGAAAAGTTTTATACATTTGAAACAAATATAAAATTAAATGTAATAATTTTATAGTTATAGGTACTAATAAAAGACTTTATATAAACTGTTGTTAATAAATATTAAAAGTTTATATTTAAAAAAGAAAATACACCTACTGTGATTATTCGTTATTGAATATTGATTAAGTAGCTGCTTGTTTGGTACAAAAACCTTTGTGTTATAGATACAAAATATTTTTAGCAAGTTTTTATTAAAGAAATAAAAAAAATTAAATTAATAGATATTTTACTTTAACTCAATAAAAATATTGTGACTTATAGATTCTGGATTGATCTTACAAAAATGTTTATTTTTATATAGATACATTTTTCCGGTACAAAAATAATTACTCAAATCTATAGTATTTCATCACTAAAGATCGGAAATCTAATATAGATAATGATTAATGAAGTATCAATTAAGCTCCCTTAAAGGTAATTGAGTAAAACTGGAAAGGAACAATTACACTTGTGTGGTCTTCGTTAAAAAAATTTAAAAAATAAATCAAGCTTTATTCAGAAGCATTTTTCGATCGAGGTGATATTTTATTATTCCAGGCGGGCTGGCATAACACGTTTCCGCTAAATGTGTTACTTAACCTTTTCCACCAATACCCGTTTCTACCAAATCAATTTATATACCATTAAAAAACGTATAATATTTTTTGTTTAACAGTAATATTTTAGATTCTTAAAACTTTTTTTCGAAAGTTAAAAACATGTGAGGTAATTTAAAATTTAATAAAATATTGAAAAACATTTTAGTTAAGTCAATTATAAAAAGGTGGTTAAGTGGATGTCGCTCTGCTGTACAGTAGGTTACAAGTGGGTCACTGTAACGGATGGTGTTAAATTTGAATTCAATGATATAATATCATTGTATAAGAAAAATGATTCTGAGCGAATATACTGTCAGTCAGCCAATGATATTACCAAGTATATTTGATGATATTATTGTGAATAAAGTAATTTATACATAACCTATTTACGTGGAGCCTTGTTTTTAATTTTCAATCCTTAGCTATAAAAGTTGAGCATTTTATAAATTTTTAACTTCAAAATAATTATTAAATTATAAATTTGATAAATTTTGTCAAAATTTGAACTTTAAATGCTTATAAAAGAAAATTGTGCCTATGTATTTTTAATATTTTTCAACTGCTATTAGAACGATATATCAGGAGCCTTGTATTAAATTTTCACGCTTTTTACCCAACAATTAAAATTTTATTGATATTTATAGAAAAAAAACTAAAAAAATTGACAACTGACTAGTTCCGTTAACAGCTCAAAAAGAGTCAAATTATTTTCAAAATTTTATCGTGTATAGAAAATGCGCTAATACAAATATTCAGTGAAATTTCTAAGTATCTACAGCCATACGTTTTTTAATTACAACAAAATAAGAAAATCGTTACATGAGATATCGAGTGAATATCAAATGTTGTAAAATTATGAATTTCAAACGCTCATAAAAATTTAATTTGACTTTCTTGTAGACATTTTTTTTGTTGATAAAGGTAGACAAACTTATGGATAATCTTGTATTACATTTTAAAATCTTAGATTTAAAAAGAAAAATTTTTATGAATTCTCAACTCAAAATAATTTGCTAATTTTCGTGATTTTTCAGTATTTTGTCAATATTTGAACTTTAAATGCTTATAAATAAAAACTGTGACTAAGGATTTTTAATTTTTTTCATCTGCCTTTGAAACAATTACCTAGGAGCCTTCTATTAAATTTTCAAGCTTTTGTACCCAACAGATAAAATTTTATTGATATTTATATAAAAAAAAACTGAAAATGTCCGTAAACAGCTCAAAATAAGTCAAAATATTTGGAAAATGTTTTGGTGTATAGAAAATGCTAATATATACATTCAGTCAACATTTCATGTATCTACGGTCATTTGTTTTAGAGTTGCACTAAAAACCAAAATCGATTTTCTCGAAAACAGATTTTGCGTAAAAAGTCCCGTTTTTCCTTAATTTTCCTTTTGTTTTTCACATCGCGTTTGAAAATTACTGACCCCCCAAGTACCAACTAGATTCGCTTTTCTATCAGAAAAGTTACTGTTGAAGAAAATCCAAGCACTTTTACTGTCCTAAAAGGTGATGACAGACACAAAAAAAAAAACAAACACACATCAATGTAAAATTAATACATTCATCGCTTCGTTCAGAATCTAAAACGATATACTATTATAATTTTTTTTTAAATATATAATATAATATTATACATCTGATTAAATAGACGTATTAAATATAATTATATACCTATATTAAATTAAATTAAAATCACTTTTATTTTGTAATAATAATAAAGTAATAATAATAATTCCCTACCGGTACCGATCAAAGTTATAAGTCGGTGGTCGGATGCGTAAGTAGGTATTAACAATGGAATAAATTTATAATCAATGCCCAATGGTATTATTAAATATATAATAAATTATATATTGTGACTAATTTAAGTCGTAAAATGTTGGGTGGCCAAGCCACTACCTATAGTCTACAAAGGAAGACCAGCGCAAGCCGCACGCGAGTCGTTTCATTAAATGTTTAGCCAACTAAAACATTTATAAATACAGTCCTCAAATGTAATATGATTTATGAAATGGGCCAGAGTGTTGGTAACAGAAGTTTTGACGGATGTGTGCCACTGTGGCACTGTACCTATCTAAAGCTGAAAATTACTAGTTCCCTAATTTCTCAGAATCTAAAATAAACGTTATTATAAAACTAAAATACATTTTTTGTCGAACTATCGCCAATTACTACCTACTTACACATTTTATACTACAAATTGTGTTATAAAATATTTACTAAACACCACTATCTTGCACTGATTTGTGTGAAGCGATATTAGTAGGTATTTACACATCAACCGGTCTCATTATTTTTTCAGATTTTTACTTTTTATTTTTATAATAGGTATTATAAATAATAAAGAAAATGCTATAAAGACTAAATATTTTTACGACCAATAAAATATAAATTCATTTCCGTTTAATTTGAATTTTACCAGTTGAATAAATAGATATTTGTCAAACAGTGAAATTGGTTTTTTTTCTACATTATTAATGGTGACACTATTGTGGTGTTATAATTATGAGTCAATAAAGTAAAATGTACATGAAAATAATTTCATGTATTTTTTCTTACTTAGATGTAAAACTTATTTTGATATATGCTTGGTTTAATACAGTGGCGTTATTTAGGTTTGAAGGGGGAGGGTATTATATTTATATTTATCCAGAAATCACTAACCTGGGAAGTTAATTTAAAATCGTGATAATTGTATAACATTATAAACGCAAAATACGTTGCCAAAATTATTTATGATCGATAGGTTAAATGTGTTTTGTTAAAGCAAAATATAATAACTATTGGCTATTGACAATCATCAAGTATACATTTGTGATTAGTATACATTTGTGAATTGTGATACATTGTGATTTGTAGTATATAGTTTTAATTAATATGTTCTAATATATCAAATATATTTGGAATTAAGCATCATTATTCACCAGTTATTAATTTATATTACTTATGCATAGATGATAGACATTAGACATAGTCATTAACACCTATAACACAAAATTTAACATTTTATTTTTAGTCTATACTCATCAATGACTTTATTTGGCATAATATTTTGATATACCAGTGGGCACTGGGCAGTGACATGCTAACAAGTAGAGGTGCAATTAGTGTTCAAATTTGGGGGTGGTGCTACAATTATGTTACGATTTAAAAGCCATGGAGGGGGGGGGGGGTGCCACTCGTTGTTCTTAGTGTTGGAAATATTCAGATAATATTATGGCTCATTATAGTATTAATGTGTAAGCAATAGCCAACTTTATGGACAATGTATGGTAAATTTTTTCTGGGTGTAGAGCTAGAGGCAGAATATGTGCTGTTCTTTCTTTTTTTTCACCAACTTGGATGTTACCCACCATCATTGAACAACTAATTTTGTCAAAGATTGGCACTTAAAACTTTTAAAAATAATGGTTAGTACTTTAGCAGTTACCATGCACATGTATTTGAAGCTCCTTTAAACATTTGCAAATGGAGCGAGATAATTTGGAAAAGTTTAATCCGGTGAAAATTCAATAAAGGCATGCCAGGAAAATTATACACTGGTACCAAATTAAAAAAAAAATCATTACGAGTTAATACAGCTTTGAGAATAATTTTCAAATAAATGAAAGTTATACAACAATTTATATATGTATATAAAAAAAAACAATGTTGTCTTGAATAGATTTTTAAACTAAAATAATATTTTACATTTTTTATTATAAATATTTATGCGATGTATACGATGCATATATGCAAATGTATGTAGATATATGTATTTTATATAACTAGTATAGATATGTTATGTTTATAAATATAAAATAAATTCAATAATTCAAATTAGTTTATCTAGCAGTTTGATTCTACATTATTATTAAAATTTAAATACAATAAATTGTATTTAAAGTCTTGAAATTTTATTATTTTATATGTAACACAAAGTTAAATGGACTTATTTTTAGAAGTTTAACTACCTAAAATAATTTTGAATCATTATCATCACACGAGTTTACTTTTAGACAAATTATCAAAAGTTCTTTAATTAATAATGTCATTATCCCTAGACTAATATAGTAATATGGAATATATTAGATTATGCCGGGTTTTAGAAACGTCCAATAGAATTTAATGGATTATTAAGGGGCCTCGCGGCTATGGTATTTAAAAACTTCTCATTCTTATTCAAACATTACGTCGCAAACTCGCAACGCCTATCGCAGTAAATTTTGTTCTGAAAATTTGCTCAAACTCCCCACGACACATACTAGGAAATGGCAAGTCACATTTTTATTTTTGTACTATAAATCGTAAATATTTATGGTTTCCAAATTTGAAAAAAGTCTCAAGCTAAAATGTATTTTATATAACTAGTATAGATATTTTATGTTTATAAATATAAAATAAATTCAATAATTCAAATTAGTTTATCTAGCTGTTTGATTCTACATTATTATTAAAATTTAAATACAATAAATTGTATTTAAAGTCTTGAAATTTTATTATTTTATATGTAACACAAAGTTAAATGGATTTATTTTTAGAAGTTTAACTACCTAAAATAATTTTGAAACATTATCATCACACGAGTTTACTTTTAGACAAATTATCATAAGTTCTTTAATTAATAATGTCATTATCCCTAGACTAATATAGTAATATGGAATATATTAGATTATGCCGGGTTTTAGAAACGTCCAATAGAATTTAATGGATTATTAAGGGGCCTCGCGGCTATGTTATTTAAAAACTTCTCATTCTTATTCAAACATTATGTCGCAAACTCGCAAAGCCTATCGCAGTAAATTTTGTTCTGAAAATTTGCTCAAACTCCCCACGACACATACTAGGAAATGGCAAGTCACATTTTTATTTTTGTACTATAAATCTTAAATATTTATGGTTTTCAAATTTGAAAAAAGTCTCAAGCTAAAATGTTCGATAAACTAAAAATAATTTTAAAAACATGCTTCAAAAGTTCATTTGTACATATTGTAGTGGATTTGAATGTTTATAATTATTGTGACGTGTATAGGTATCAACTAATTGGAATTAGAATCGTCCGTTTAAGTGAAAAACAAAACATTTTTCGTGATCACAGAATATAGATTTATGACATACTTATATCCTCGTGAGTGTGTAAAACAGTCCTCCGTACGTTTACTATACATTATACCAGTATACTCTCACTAATGATCATTTACGAGTTATGGCTAACACAATGTCATAGCCGACGGCCGAATGCACATGAAGTTGCCTATAAAATGTTCCTTAGCATCTAATGTTCCTTAGCGACTCTCGTTCTATATTTAACATACACATTTCAATAATATCGTAACACTGCATACATAATACATATTATTATACTTTACAGTTTATACGTATAATAAAATATAGTTATACGTCTTATATATGCAAATTATTTGTCTGCCGCTGCTCTCAAAGCCGTCGTTGTCATAGGTACCTACGTAATTCGAGTGTAAAAACTTGGTGTGTGAACCATCACCATTTGGTACACAATAATATTTACAATAGAATGACAATTTTACGATAGGATTTGCTCTGTGTGAAATGTGATGTATAGTTTTTATTTTTCCACAGTTAAACGACTAACCGCATTGAATTATGTTTACAAACAAATACAAAGACAGACGCATTATGTATAAATATATATTATTTAATCCTTAGTTCATGATTGGTCTATTCAATTTTAATGATTCGTTGAATTTAAGTCCATGAATGTATTGGAACGTGTATGCGAGTATACTGCGGCAGCATATATCTACTCAAAACTCATAAGTCATAAGCATAACAATATTTATAAAGAAATGCGTGTATGTAATTTTAATTTTATAAGTACAGTGGGTTACCGTGAATCTTGGACAATGAGTATATTATTATTACGGCTCGGATTTATATGTATTTATATAACCAAAGTATGTATTTATACAACAAAAATATGTACATAAATATGTGCTAAAGAATTCAAAATATGTATTATCAAAAAAAAAAAATAAAAATAATAATTATAATTTGTAATAGATATAATAAATTATAATAAAATATTTATATTTATCTAATTATATTCATTACAATTAATAACATTCATTTTTAAATTTTTGAATCCAAAAGATCGCCGATATTGTCGTAAAATTTTTATAATAATAAAATAAAATGTAATAAAAATATTATTTAGTTATCTAATTATCTTGATTACAGTTATAATAATAACATGCACTTTAAAATGTTCGAATGTAAAAGATCGTCGATATAATATATAGTCATGATAACCTTTCAATAATTCTGAACTCTGAAGAAAAGACATTAAAACAGTATAATTGTCTAAATATGTGAGAAAAAATTGAATAGTTGAGAAATATGTAAAAACATGTATTTATGACAAAATATGTAAAAATATGTAAAATCAAATATAGCTCGTTTTATCAAAAATCTTGTGAAACAAATTTATCACTTGCCGAAATTAGTTTGTCATGTCGCAGAGAAAATATGTATTTACATATAAATCCGAGCCCTAATTATTATATTATTCTGTTTTAAATACTGTGGTTACTCGAGACCCGCCCCCACACTGCTCGAGAACCGCATATTATAAAATTAAATCGAACATATAGCTGATGTATAAATACTAAACGGATTGCTTGCTCAAAACATTTACAGTAAATAAAAATAGATTTATACTATCCATTATAATATGGATAATTAGTATATTCTTCTTCATTGGAGTACCTAAGCAACATACGTATGCTTTTTTAAACTAATTTTCTAGTGCAGGAAGAACATTATATTTTTGAGATACATTTTAGGAAAATATGGCATATACTCAAAACATAAATTGCCAATACTCTAACCTCGAATTTAGCACATTTTTAGACGATTTTTACGTTACATTGGCTACAATGAATAGGGATATTTTGGTGACCTTTTCCCTTTATTATCTACACGTCTACACACCTAAAAAATCCAAGAGAGCCTTTAATTAAAATGCCTGGATACTAGGCGAAGACTTACTGACATTTACTTCATGTTCAAACTTTTAAATGGAACTATATCTGAGCTACTCGAACTAAAAAATGCATATTATGTTCTGTGCTTGAGCCTCCACGGGGGTGTCTAAATAAATACATTTCTGTGTATTAAATGGAATATGTTTCATTCGTTTAAGAGAAACAAATAAAAGTCGTATTGAATTAAAACAAAAAAAAATGGATACACGTGGCTTGCATATTGTGAAATATTTTGCAACGGGATGTGTGACGTGTGACAGCGATTAGCGTGTTGAGGGTTTAGGTGTGGTTGTTTTTTTGCCGGATGAACACCAACAAATAAATAAGATTTAGACACGAAGGGCTGAATGGAAAGATATGACTGTCGCATGTTACAAACTATCTGATATACCTAGTATATTTTTATTTTTAACAGCTACCTATGTATTAAGTGATTTTTTTTTGATACTTTTAAGCAACAGACAATATAATTTTCTTTCTTTACAAGTTATAACCAACAAAATACCTACCTATCTATTTGTGACATAAACCAGAAATAACAAATCCAAACTATGGGTTTTAATTTGTTTATGGGTGGATTAAGAGTTAAATTCGAGACACATTATTTGTGTACTACGTGAGTCATTTATACTATGAGAAATTATATAAATAACTATAATGCCGTGGTAGGTCGATAATTTTTTTATTGTGGTTTTAATACTTGTGTTGTTCTAATTTCTAACGATTTCTGTATTCTAAATCAACTCTGAAGTTCATTAAAATTTTTATTGAATATTAAATAAAATTTTATTATTAAAAATTATTCATGACATTCATCCAGCTATCTAGCCATCAACCCCATCAGGGGCTATGTGTGTTTTAGTAAGTGAGCAAGGTATCTTAAAGTTGAATTTCACTGTAAGGACTAAGCATACTTAGTGCACTAAGGACTGAGTAGAGTTTGGAATTGGTCTCGTTTTGCCTATTATAATTTATAAATTAGAATGCAGTAATGATTCGTCGAACCCTACAGAAACGATTATCGGCAGGTATACAATAGCTGGTTTACATATTATTTACAGAACTTTTTCAAAAATTATAAGTATTACTATCACCGTACCGAGTACCATGTAAAGAATAATTTATATGCATTGATATAAACATGCAAGCATGCTACCAAGTTTAGATTGATATTAAATATGTTTTGGGTAAACAAAACGTTTACCTAAGAATTTTTTTTGAATAATGTGTATTAATATTCTCAAAATTAAATTTTTATTTTAAAAATATATATATCATTGATCGTGTACGATAGGTTCCTAAAAATAGTAACCTCTTATTATTCCCATATTCATTTAATTGGGACGTGTATACGAATATAATACAAACCTATATGTAATATTAAATTATGAAAAATATATTATTTTATTTTATTTAGGTATTATTATTAAAAAAATCTGATTGGACACGTCTCTATCTTTTAATAAATATAGCTGTATAACTCGACTTTTTCCGGGTTAAAAATTATCTATATTTCTATATTTTGATTCAGTTGAAGTATATAATTATTATATATACAAATACATAATAGAAACACAAGTAGGTACAATGATTAATTTTATGATTTTCTATACATCTTAATTCTGGACTAGTTTGAAATGTTGAATGTAAACTCTAAAAACCGGAGATTTAATGAATGCTAAACTTAATTTAAAATTTTATTATTTAAGAAAGAATATAAAAAAAATACAATTATTTCCTTCATATTTTTGTAGTCCCGCCAGACATCTTTTTTGTGCATATGAACTATAGGATCAAAATAACGATACTTCATTATTTTGGTTTTATAAATATAAGAAATTGAATTAATCACATTTATTTTATTGTTTTAAATAATACATGGATAATATGTTTGTTTATATTTCATGCAAGGTGCAAAATAAACTTTGTGAGATTTTGAAAAAAAAATCAACAATAAAATAGTACTAAAAAAGGTGATAAGAGTTAAAATTATACGGGACTAGGAAATCCTAACGCCATCGCCATTCGCCAGGCAGTTTGATCACGATAAATGAATTTTATATAGAATTATTTTGGTGGTGGACTTTTAAGTCCAGTCAGACGGGAAAGTAGTAAATCTAACATCGTTAAAAAAGGTATTCATCAAGGGCTTACATAAAAAATTTACCAAAATTCAGAAAGCTTATCATATAATCATAATAATTGTGTTCATAACGAATTACCTATATTTGATTTTAAGATTTGTTTTTTTTTTAAATATATATTTTGTAAAAAATGTTATAGGTATGCCATATTTCTATTATTTATAATAGTAATATAATCTGTAACTAATGCCAACCTTTTAATTAAACATCAAAATATTCAGTTCTCGTGAACTATTCTTATAGAAAATCATAGGGGTAGAAAAAATAAGCTTTAATCACCCTCCGAGTCTTAAGGAATCTATTTATACTTTGAAAACAGTCCTGCAGTTTTTGAGTTTATAGAGGAGAAACAAAGAAACATTCATTTATATAGGTATATTATATATATTTATAGAAGATTTATTACCGAAATCAACACTAATGAGTACAAAAGTTCTTCTTGGTACGAACAATTATATTTTTAAGTCACAAATAACTTTATAAGGTATTTTAAAGAATGCTTAAATGTTCAGACTATCACAATTTTAATATTATTTGCATTGAATTTATTTTGTTTTAATTTTATACCCTAGAAGTTTTGTTACAATCTATAATAAAATAAATTTACTTTTCTACTTTTTGTAAATACGATATCTGAAAGATGCTTTAATTACGATCCCGTAGATTGTAGTAATTATAAGTTAAGTTATGTTTTTATGAAAATAGATTATATAAAATATGCTATTTTGATATCGGATAATGTTTAAAGATTGTCAAAAGATGATAGTATCGATCCTAGTATAGACCCATCTGGGTACACAATCCACCAGTCCAGAAGGTTTGGTCATGCCTGTATAATGTATATATATTGTATATAATAATTTATAATCAATTGGCCATTGACGATAACGTAATAACTTTTTCAATACTTATTACATTTGAATATTTAATAACTTTCATTTTAAACATATTTACACATACAGCTCAACATACATTATTTTGTAGGTACTTAATTTATATATAGTTAAAATGTAATATTGTAAGTTGTAAGAAAGTCGTTTAAAATGATTATAGGTACTTACCTATTTTCTTCAGTGTGTTTGTCTAAATTATTACAACATTTCTTAAGACATTATATATTTTGGTTAAGATGATTTGTTTATTTTTTTAATTTCCTATTCCCTTTTTTGACTTACATTTTTTATTTTGTTAATATTGTTAGGATTCGTGTACACTTTACATAAATAAACTATGTAATGAAACTAAATTACGTAATAATTTTAAATTTGTTTTTGTTTTTTAGAAATTGTAAGCAGTCAATAAAAACAATAACATAAGTAAAAAAAAGGAAAAACCATGTTATGTTTCAACTTTTTTTTGCTAATACTGCTTCCATTAATTAATTTTGACGTTGGTGATGCGCACACTGGAATAAAAAATAATTCTACAACAGTACCTACTTTATGTAAGTTTATTTATGATATTAATCTCCCACCCCAATCCACTAGTCAAAAATCTCGTAGTCCCCGAATTTTCCTGTAATTTTCCAAAACGTCTTAAACGTAATGGCGTCATAATGCCAGATGCGTAATACTAACTATACCAATTACAAATTAAATATACTCAAAATAATAATAAAAATAAAAAAAATCAATCTGTTTCCTTAATGGCTTTGCTGAATCTTCATCCAATTATTTATATATGTTTTTTTTATGTATTATGATATTATATTATGGCTATATTTCAAATTTATATAGGAATTATATACGTACAAAATGATATAAAAATAATTTAAGTTCTTATACATTACGTTTATACGCTGAACGCGTGTATGCTCACCGTGTCTGTCTGTCAGAAATTTCGTCGACATGGTTATCGATAAAATTATTGATTCTATAAAAATGTTTTATGTTTATTTATACTTTCAACAATAAACTCAGATTTATAGTTATTTTTAATAAAATATTGTTTTATTTTATTTATTTTTTCTATTTTACCGATGTAGTTTGAACAATAAATTCGATTAAGCAATATTAAAACATTTATGTAAAGAAACACGCTTTTAATGTGTTATTATTTTTATTTTATTAATATTCTTAATACGTTTGTATTTTTATAAACTTATCAGTTTTGTTCAAATAAGAGTTATTTTTTAATAAATACGTGGGTTATATGATTTTCTAATGTTTTTGTATAAATGTACATATTATACTATATTATGTAGGTATTCAACTATTCGTAGGAACTATACTTAAGGGGGTTGCAGCCGGTTTTGTCAAAAGTCAATACTAATGTAGATTTGACCAATCTAAACATTAATTTTGTTTGTTATAATGTTTTTCAATATATTTAAATTCCGTATCATAATATAAACCTTAAGGGGGCTCCGGTTAATGAAAAAAAAGTGACTTTTAGACCAATAAGCTAGACAAAACTGGAAGGATTTGGTTTGACAGATTTTAATTTTTAAAACGGATTATGATTGATTAACAAATTTACTAGGGAATGATCGAGGCGATTTTGAATATTACAATTATTGTTAGTGTCATAATGAATAATATAAGTACAAAAATATCATATTTGTTCGATATTTTTATTTTTGGATATCACAGCTTAAACAAAAAATATTCAAAATCGCCTCGATCATTCCCTAGTAAACTTGTTGATCAATCATAGTCCGTTTTAAAAATTAAAATCTGTCAAGCCAAATTCTTCCAGTTTTGTCTAGCTTATTGGTCTAAAAGTCAATTTTTTTTCATCGGCTACAGCTCCATTCAATACAATATATTACTGTTTGAGTAGGTACTAGGTATGCAACTATATATTATAGATAGAATATACACATTACATATAATATATTTATTTGCGTGGTATTTAATGTAGATAAAATAGAATATTGTATTAATAAATTTAAATTTAAAACTATGACTTCCAGAAAAATTAAAATTGTTTGAGTGAGTACCTATGTCTATAAAAATTAAAATACATGGCTTATTATTGTCCATGAATAAGTACCTACATAACTTATTTGAATCACGTAGACTGTGTAGAGGTATGTTTACATATTGCTTATTTATGCTTGTAAAATGACAATAAGTTTTAAAATGTCACGGCATGTCATAACGTTGTGGTGTACCTTTACCTACCTAATATGTATTGTCGAGATCATAGGGAATATGATGAATTGTGAGATGACAGTTAGATGGATTTGAGTGGTTGGGCACCTGAGAGTACAATAGGACTATGCTGATAATGTAATGTAATAAAATTTACATTTTGGCATTTTAGAAAAATATCTGATAATTTATTAAGGGTACAACATAAATTATTGGACCAATTAAACATTCCAAAGTGCGCTATTTTTAGTTTTCATACGGGGATTAATAATGTTCTTAACTTACCTATGTTAAGAAATTATTATGTCTTAAAATGTATTAGATATAATTTTAGAGTAAATATGTACAATACTGATGTAACTATGCATCGTAATACTTTTTATGGTGACTGGTGGCAGCAATGTGCTAAATGCTAATAATGTACCTAGTTTTTAAAAACAAATATACAGGAATTAATTATTATTTTTGGGAATTGAAATTGCTTTTAAATGTAAAATAATATTACAATAGAATCCTGCACCGAAAGTGTAAGAATATGAACGAGTATCAGTAATCAAAAACTCATTTTTGTAGGTAGGTACCAAATCTAAAACTTAAATGGTTTGTTTTTAATTCCAAAAAGTAAAAAAAAGGGGAATGTACCTAACTGCTTTGCTGTACAGTAAGTCATATCGAGTGTACCTCGTGATTAAGTAATCAAATGTAATGTATGTGTTACATAAGTTCCTATGAATAATATTTATGAATCAAAACAAAATATTTAATATATGCTTAGATATATGCGCATATCGTGAATTTGATAAGTTATATAAAAATTTCAAATACTAAAAAAAAAAAATCGTGTTTACATAATATCTTTAATTTTTTTAGTTGGCTGAAATAACAACTTATGAGAAACCTTGTATTAAAATGTTAAGCATTTTGACCGAGTCAAAGTTTTTTATCGACATTTATATAAAAAACTAGAAAAGACCGAAATTGTCCTATAATTATATAGGTAACTCAAAAAGAGCCAAAATATTTTGAAAATTTTTTTTGTATAGAAAATGCTAACTATCCACAATAGTTTTTTATAAGCGTCTGAAGTTATAACTTTGACAAAATTCGTCAAAATCTTGAAAATGTACAAATTATTTATATTTGGATATTTACTCGATTTCTGATGGAATGATTTTCTTATTTTATTGTAATTCAAAAATGATTAACCACGGATACTTTAAACTTACATCAAAATATGAAACAGATGTTTATTTTATCATTTTCTATACTTGATCAAATTTTCAAATATTTTGATTCACTTAGAACTATTAACCGCAGAAATTTTCAATTTTCAATTTGTTTAGTTATTTTTTCTATAGATGCCAATAAAATGTTATTCGTTGGTTTAAAAACTTGAATATTCAATACAGACTCTTCCCTCATTGTTACAAATTGTAACTTACAATAACAGCTTGAAAACAATCATTTAAAGCTCAATTTTTTTAAATTATTTTGTAGTTTATAATGTACAAATCGTTCAATTTATATATAGCTAAGAATTGAAAATTTAAAACAAGGTTCCACGTAAGTAGTTCATTTTGTAAGAAAATCTAAAAAATATATTAACACTTTTTTTTTAGACATTTCAAGTTCAAATTCGGACGAAATTATATATTTAAACGAAGGTTAACCATTTTAGTTGTTTCGAAACATTTAAAATATATTATTATATTTTATACCCATGTTGACATTTTCAAATGCAATTTTTTCGGAAAAAATTGATTTAACCTACTTGTACCTATAGTACTAGTATAAATGCTTAATAGTAAAATAAATTACTTTCTCATCCTTATCAATATCATCTAATATACTTCCTGTCTGCCTCGGCTCATGATAGTGAAGTATAGATTATTTATTAGAGTTATTTTATTTTGTTGAAAGACTAAACATTAAGGTGTACCATAAAATGTACAGTTGTTTTGAAATTTAATAGTAGACTTTCTTCGTGTTTAGGGAAATTATTGTGATATTATAAATATGATTTGCATACAATTGAGATTAATTAACAAAAGTAAATATTTTCTAGTATACATTTGAATTACAAAAGGTACTAGGTATTATACGTCATACGTGTGAGTTTAATTTAATGGTCTGTGAGTGAACTATTGTTTTGGAATTTAGTATACCTATATTAAAATACAAACACTGTTAAAAATTACTTTATATTTTTACACATTTAAATGAAGTATCTGCTATTTTGTTTTTAGTATATATTCAGAGAAATACTTTTTTAGATCTAACACTTGTGTGCAATGTCTGAGAAGCAAGTTTATGAGACTCTCGAGAATATTCAAGGCATTTGCCATTGATATTGTGTAAAGGTTGTCCAAACGAGCTCAAGGTTTTTCTAAAACGGTTTTTCATCTCATTTCACTGGATTTTGGTGCATTAGCATTGTAGTTGTTTTTATTACTGTGCTAGTGAAATCATCCAAAT
Source organism: Metopolophium dirhodum (assembly GCF_019925205.1). Lineage (NCBI taxonomy): Eukaryota > Metazoa > Arthropoda > Insecta > Hemiptera > Aphididae > Metopolophium > Metopolophium dirhodum. The sequence goes on from NC_083568.1 coordinate 14,454,462, forward strand.
GTTGTGAGTATAGTCTTTAGATAGGTAGTATAGTGTTCGTGCAAGATAGAGTCTTAAAATTTACGTTTGTCAGTAATGGGGTTGACTATAAAAAAAACAAACAAAATGTACGATCATTATGTGACATTTATATTTACAAACATATTTAAAAATAAATGTATATGTATTAAATGGTATAACAACATAACTTAATATAATATAAAAGTAGGTATTACAATTATTTTAGTACGATAAATTAATTTAAATCTTATAACTTTAACTAAAACTAACTGTATCAATTAAAGTAATACATATTTTTAGATTATGATTTATGAGTGAATCGAGGACTATTATATTATAAGATAATAAGGTAATAATAGGTAACTGGTTGTAAAATTATATGTACCCAATTAAAAAAATGTTTGTTATATAGTATAATATCTTAGTTTGTTTTTACAGTTTTTTTCAAACACTTTTAGGGTGGTAATTCAGAACAATTATTTAAAAGTTTTAAATAGAAGACGCTGTAGATAAATGTCGCAACATACATTTTTAACGGTGTTCAATTACCAGTCGTATAAATATAGGGTCTATTATACTCTATATACCTAAAGTATAAACATTATGGAATACTATTTTTATTAGAAAACACACACAGGAAAAAAACCTACATATGGTTGTAAAAACCATAGAGAAATACTTTTAAAGTTTTAACTACAGTCAGATATATAAACTGTTAAGACTGTTTGTATATCTGACTGCATGTAGTTGTTAAAACTTTAAAAGTATTTTTCAGAAATATTTGTCAAACTAATGCGATCTGTAATGTTTTTGTTTTAAATTGCTGTACAATGTACATTCTACTACTAATAATCTACACTTCACGCTAAATAATTTAATTTTTTTACAATAATATTAAAGGTCATTAATTTGTAATTTTGTTTTGATTGAAATCAGTAATATTATGTGCTCATTATTTACTATTATAACTGTTATTTTGGCATTGGTATATCCATGTTACTTGTTAGCAGTGGCGTAGCCAGAGGAAGGGTTTGGATGTTGACCCCTTCTATCGAAATTGTTTCCCTTAATAAATGTATTATTTATATACGAAAACTGTACAAAAATCGGTTTAATTTATACTTAAACCCCTTACCTCATTTCATTATTTCATCATTTCATAATCCTGGTTACGACACTTGTTGTTAGCAAACTAAGTGGAACGTTTATCTCACTATAAAATAATATACTAAATACAAATATTATATATTATTGCCGAGAACGCATTAAGTGACACATACATGATCATTGATCAATATTCGATATTGACAATATTATTGACTATGTATTGGTTATATTAAAGCTACTTAACTAAATATTTATTACTACATAAATTATTATTTTTTACTAATATTGGATATTATTATTATGAACATAAAATTGTTTTTTTAGGTTTTTGTATTCTTATGGTGATAAGAACTCGCTCTCGTGGCACAAGCTATGCTTTTAGGGGGTGCTGCAGTATTGTATTCCATTATTAATTTGTATAATTTTTATATATTTTTTTTTGTATTGTTGCAATGAAATTATTATTATTATTATTATTATTACCATTACTTCAATAATATTGGAAATATCAAAAATATTTTGATATTTATTCACAGGTTTTTATTGATGTCAATTATATTGATTGCCGATTTAGGTACTACCTATATTGATACAATATTCATTGTGAATACCTACTGAATAATGATCGTAAAGATAATTCTATTAATTTTCTATTAGTTTTCTAAAATTGGGTTTTATATATATAGTATATTATATACCTACAGTGAAACCTCCCCTAACGTGCACCTCCCAATAGCGGAACCAACTATAAAATGTTTACAATCTGAACCCTCTGAATAACAGACAAAATTTTAGTGATCTAGAGTGTCCGGTATGGCGGTATTTAGAGATTTCATAAGGTATTATAATTTAATCTATAGATTATAGTCAATAAATAATTAGCTGAACAAATTTTTTGATTGGGTAGTATTATGTTAAATATATTATATAAGTTACCCAGGTGTTTAATTACACTACTTACTTTAATTTATACAGATATTTTAATATATAACAATAACTATTAGGTAACTATTTAGGTTTATGGTATTAAATTTAAAATTAAATTTGCTTCTTTTTAAATTAATCTTATACTTTTGTGACATTATTATGGTTTGCTCCTTTCCGATTTTCTATCTGTATAGCATTTTATGTTGAATTATCTTTTTTTGATTTGGTATAAGAATATAATTCTGGAAGTGTAATTATATTTAATATTATTTCTTTACTATGTTTCTGATGATGTTTGTATGAATGTATGTAATAATGTCTTTTCAAACGCAATTTTCTTATTAGAACGTTTTAGTACAATAAAGCACCTACTTTATTCTGCAGTATACAAAACATAAATATTTTTTCATGCAAATAATATTACCTACATAATATTTTACTATCCCATTAAATTAGAGTGAATAATTTATTTTTTTTATTGATCTTAAGTTACATCGGCTGCAAAGGCCATTAGTTACAGTTTTTTTTATATGTATACATTTAGGGAAATACCGGAATACTTAAGAATAATAGGTACATTGTTTGTAGTTCTGCCGCGTGAAGGTGTGTTGAGATACCGTTTTGATCTAAATTTGGTTGAGCAGGTCAGTTTCTCTTAGGAAGTTGATCATGTTGTTGATGTCTTCTGTGTTGGGACCTAAAGCAGCGTCTATGTTAGATGAGATGTTGAACTTTTTTGCGTCTTCTTCGTATTTAATAATTTATTAAAAGAATTATTTTTCACCATTTGCTTTTAGCTATACTCAGACATCAGTTTATGATATTTGAGATCCAAATAAACTTGAAAATGTTTTATTAATATAAGTCATAATTGTGTATTTATTGTCATAATTCACAAGTCATAACCATTATTTGCATTACATTTATTAAAGTAGTGTTGAATATTTTAATAAAAACAATTTTATTGAGTTAAGTAAACAAACAACAATTCGTAGCAAATATTTACTTATTGTTATAAATGTTAAACGTGTTACTTTATTTATTTCATAAAATATTGTAATAACTTTACTCTTATAACTTTCATAGATATTTTACATACAAATGTGTATTATAATTGAGGTCAATATTTTAAATATAAATTTGAATTTTTTAATGAAAAATACGAAATTAGGTTAATTGTATTGTTTGAATCAAATAAAATATAGATAAAGAATATAAAGTGTAAATATATATACTGGTACTATTCAATCGATCGATCTGTGAAAAATTATTTGTTATTAAATAAACTGTACAAGTATCACTGGAAAAAATATTGGTCGGTTTAGACTAACCATATAAGCAATTCGGGAGATATAATCCATAAGTATTATGTCTGATACAGATTTTATGAAGAATCTTAAGTTCTAAACATCTAAACAAACAAAAATGCAATTTATATATTTGAAGAATTGAGTGGAACTTTCATTAGAATTATTTCATTAAAAAAAATTAAATACTTCAAAACTACACAGTCTTAAACTCTTAAATTAAGAAAATGTATAAATATGAAAATAAAAATAAAAATAAAACTCTTATTATTGTAAATTAATATATGTTTAATTTAACGCACTGTTGTGGCAGTTTAAACTTTACAAAGTACATAAATACATTTTGTTTTCTTAGTTTGTAATTATTTCCTAAATGTTGTCGTACTTATGAAGTTCTTTTAATGAACTCAAAGTCATTGAATGTATAAAATAAAAATATATATAGGTAGCTGTATATATATTTTTGGTTTAATAGCTTAATAAACAAATAAATAAATAAACATTTTATGAAATATTATGTTAAAATAATACAATTTTTTTTTAAAAATAATTCATGCAAGTTTTTGTACGTTTAAGTTATGAATTCGGTGAGATTAAAACAATATGTTATCATCAGGGCTCGGAAGTTCTAGCAAATGCATATTTATGGTTTTTATTGCTATTTTAATGTTTTGCTAATTTGCTAATTTTATAAAATTGTAAAATTACATTTAATTTTTATAATTTTTTCAAGTTAAATGCATAATTTCTGATTTTTCTTGCTATTTATAGCATATTTTGGAGTTTTTAAATGCATATTTAAGAGGTAAAAAGTAACATTTTTATGCTACAACTTCCAAGCTCTGGTTATCATTATATTGTAAGATTGAATAATGTATTGAGTAGGTATTTATTTGTATTGGCATTTGGCGTGTTTTTATGCCTAAAATCTAATGTATATTGTTTGTTGTATATATGTAATAGGTAATCAATGCTTGGAATCCGATTCGTGTCAATCCAACTTGACTTCGGACGTTTATCATTGTGATGAAACATACTGTATACCAAAATCGTTTGTTTGCAACGGCATACCGGATTGTCTTCAAGCCCAAGATGAAGCTGTAACTGAATGTGGTAATATATTGAAACTTTTATTTTTAAACTACACTATTTGCGTTTTTTTATAAGGTATAAAGTTTATAAAGATAATTTGCTTCAAGAAAATCATTATAAATTATAACTTATAAATAAATTTCTTTTATTGATTTTGAAGTACATATAGCAATAAGATTAGCAATAAGTAATTATATGATATTTTTAGTGTAAATATTAAAAGTTTTTTTTTTTTTTTAATTGATCTTGAGCCCGGCAGCTGAGGCCATTAGCTATTTTTAGTTTTACTGTAGGTTATTAAGTCGGTAGGGGGAGGAACACGTGTGTGATTAAAAGTTTTCAATTCAGTGCTACCTACTTTTTAACACACAAATATACGATATAGTTTACACATGTCAACATTTCTGAAATTGACCGAATACCATAAATACCTATTATGTATATGGAATTATATAACATTATTTATAAATTATATAAAAAATAATTTAAAAATCCATATAAAATTACTAATTAGTATCAAATTGGTTAACTATGTAGTACAGCATAAAACATTTATAGGAAATTAATTGGTTTAAATATTTTAAAATTAAAGATTTACTAAGTTAATTCATATATAGGTACCTATTTAGTATTTAGTCGAATGAGTGTCTTAATATTTTTGTATTCGATATACCTATAGCATGGTATATAATATTATATACACTATTTTGAGGATTATATTATAGTTTACATTAATATATAATATAATAGTATTATATTATGTAACTTTAATATTTACAAAATAAAATTTTTTGATAATAAATTGTAGTTTTAGTTGAACAACTAAAAATATAATTTAACTTAAAGTATATGAGAATACTTTTACTTAATAGTGGTTATTTATAGTATGGATTATGGTGAATCGTATTAATAATTACGAGAAACCTGAGTCATTTGTCTTAAGACACCCCATAGGAGGGTGATCCATCAATCGATCACTTGCCCTATCTTTGTACTCAAGTTAAGTAGTCAAGCCTGTTACAGACTTTTAAAATCTTCTTTATTTTCTTATCCTTTATCTAAACAATTGATCAATCAAGTAGGCTATATAAAACCAAATATTTCTAAATACCAACATCGATAGAATCAAGTTCTTTAGTGAAAGTTTTATAATCAACTAAATAATCAATCATAATATAAACGTTGTTAATATTCAATTTATTGTATACTTAAAATATATTATTATATTATTCCCACATTCTTCCTCTCTAAACAATTCTAAGTCGATGTTTTTTACTGTGGGATGACTGATTTATAATATTTATATGAAGTACGAACACTAATAAGAACATTTACATTGCTGTTACGTAAATTGGATCTTGCTCGTAACATTACAATATTTTGGAAAACATCACATAATATACATATATACATAATATTATTATAGACTTTTGCACAGTGGTATAATTCTCATAGTCTAAACCACATTTGGTTCAGTATTGTAATTTATCGAATTATATTTTAAATAAACACTCATCTTAAAGATATATCAATGATTGTAAATTATTAAAAATGTATACAGAATATAGATTAATCTCTGAATATTATTAGCAACTAGCAAGTTAGCTTAAGAGGACACCAAACACCCAATATTAAGGAGTTTAGTATAGGTAATTTTAATGTAATTTTAAAAAGAATTAAAATGTTAAATCATAAAATAATATATTGTATTTAAATACCAATAATTCAAAGTAAATTAAAAATACAAAAATGATAGTATTAAAAATGGTAAATGGTTATTGCGTAATAATGTGATTATACAGAAAAACGGATTTGCGCGGGATAAACTTACGAGTAGGTACTTTATTAATTATTTACAGTAGATTTACTCTTCATAGAAGAGTACTTTATCCGTGTCATAGCGTTTTTATTATTTTCGACATCAATACTCAATAGTTTTTAATAAACAAATGAAAAAACAAATAAAAAAGATAACACTAGATATACGACATCGACATCCATATATTTCTGCTATAGTGCTATATGTATGGTAGAAATTTGGTAATGCTGCTGTGAATACTGTCACCGTAAGTTTGTCCCACGCTAAACCTTTTTCAATTTTCATTGATAAATTTATTATGGGTGGTGTGGCATCCTTTTAATGAAATCTAGAAAATGTTGATACGATGTAATGTGTTACCTAATAATTTATTTCTAATACAAATCTTAATATTATAAATAGTACTTATTATCACCTAATTAGGTTAATTAAAAGTAGTAACTAAATAGTAATTATTATTTATTTCAATAAGAATATTAAAGTATAGCTTATTATAGGGTTATTATTGTTAGGGTTCCGTACGGTAAAACGGGACCCTATTACTAAGGCTCCGCTGTCCGTCCGTCCGTCTGTCACCAGGCTGTACCTCATGAATCATGAAAGTTAAAAAGTTGAAATTTTCACAGATTATGTATTTTTGTTGTCGCTATAACAACAAATACTAAAATTCCTAGAATATATAATATAAGTAGTGTTGCCAACATGTTTATAGCTGATGATGGTACGGAACCCTTCGTGCGCGAGTCCAACTCGCCTTGACCAGTTTTTTTTAAAATTAAAATTAAAATTTTTATCGAATTTCAAGAATATAACATTTTTTGTTTTTCAAAGTTCTTTAATAATTTTAGCATTCTGTTCGGATATATTTTAGATTCTGAGTGAAACGATGAATGTGTTGATTTTACAATGATATGTGTTTTTTTTTGTGTTTGTAATGTTTGTATACACGATAAGTGGTCGAAAAAATGATTGGATTTTCAACTTTAGTATCTTGTTCGATGGGAAAGTGAATATCGTTGGTGCATTGGGGAGGTCAAAATTTAAAATGTTTTGAAAAACACCAGGAAAAACAACATAAAATTAAGGAAAAACGGAAATTTTTACGCAAAATCGGTTTTAGTTTTTGGTGTAACTCTAAAACAAATGAACGAATGAACGTATACACATGCAATTTTCACTGGTCATTTATATTAGCATTTTCTATACACGATACAATTTTCAAAATATTTTGATTTGTTTTGAACTAATTAGGAACATTTTCAGTTTCCAATTTTATTAGATTTAATTTCTTTTTTTCTACGGATGTCAATAAAACTTTATTTGTTGGGTAAAAAAGTTTGAAAATGTAATAAAGGCTCCTACTATATTGTAAATACATGAATATAATTAAATACATGAACATTTTACTGAATGTTTATATTTTCATTTGGTATACACCATAACATTTTGAAAATATTTTGACTTTTTTTGAGCTGTTTGTGGACATTGTCAGTTTTCTTTTGTTTTCTTTTTTTCCCTATAATTATCAATAACATTTTATTTGTTGGGTAAAAAGCGTAAAAATTTAATGCAAGGCTCCTGATATATTTTTACAACAGCAGTTGAAAAATATTAAAAATACATAGGCACTATTTTTTTTATAAGGATTTAAAGTTCAAATTTTGACAAAATATATCAAATTTAAAATTTAATAATTATTTTGTAGCTAAAAATGTATAAAATGCTCAACTTTTATAGCTAAGAATTGAAAATTTAAAACAAGGTTTCACGTAAATAGGTTGTATATAAATTACTTTATTCACAATAATATCATCAAATATACTTATCATAGGCTGACTGACCGTTTTCGCCCAGAATCGTTTTTCTTATACAATGATATTATATCATTGAATTCAAATTTAACACCATTCATTACAGTGACCCACTAATAACCTACTGTACAGCATAGCGACATCCACTCACCCACTTTTTTTTTATATTGCAACACCATTTGAGCTTTAAGCGTCTCGGAAGATTATCCGGAATGGTCAATAAGGACTAAGGACGATAAGTTTTTAATAAGTGGATTGGAATATGAAGTTATATTCATTGAAAATAACAATTGTTGGATAAAAAAGGTAAATAATTTTATAATTTGTTTCAAAGCCAAAAACTAGTTATTTAAAAATTTTGAGTTATGAGCTAATTACTAGTTTTACTATGTATTCTTTCTACAACACAATTTGAGACCATAAAAACTTAATTTATGATTTTCAATTTAAAAATACTAATTCAATAAATCCTTTTTTCATGTGGGGTTTCAATTACAACTGAAGTGGAATCTAAGTTTTACTTCCACTTAACCTAAACGTCCTAACCCAATACAAATGTAGGCAAAAAGTGTACAGCATCGCACTCATATAGTCATATGGATATCGTAATATTGTGAGCCCATAGGCATATGCCTATAACTTATTGAAAAGTGTCAAAAGTACATGGATGTAACAGTTTTTTTTTTTTTTATTGAAGTAATCTACAATCTATACATGTTCAAGTATAATAAATAGGTTTGATGAGTGACTAGTAAGAATGATATGATGATAAGATTAGGGAAGGTACCCAGTGGTAACACCCTATAAGTGACAGGGAATGTAACAGTTAAAATGGTTTTTTTAATAACTACAATTTAAACATTTATATTTACATATTTTTTTAAATTATAATGTTTTTATAAAACATTTATAATAATTTAGTACTTTCACGTGTTTACAAGTCATACATCGAGTTGCATAAAATATGTATTAATTTAATGATGCACTAAAATTTAATGGAACAAGGCCGCTAAATCATTTTTAAGAGACCATTAGTTCACTATTGGTTCATTAAATGTTCAGTGATTTAGTTTATGTAGCCCGGCATTAATATAATAATCCATTATATTTTTTTAAATTTATTCTTTTAGAATATGTTTAGTTGTTTGATTTTTACTACCACAATCGCATGGGGAGTAATCTTTCATTTAGGTATTAGCCATTAGGTATCCACACTTTCCATGACTTGTTCTTATGTGATTTAGTGGTAGCATCATTTCTACACTTCAACTGTAAAAAATGTATTACAAGGTACAAATTGGACCTCATTTATTTAAATAACACAAAATAAAATAACTAATATTAATCATATTAAGTATCTAAAAAAAAAACGTGTTAGAAATAATTAAATAAAAGTAATATTAAGGATTACAATTTATTATATTAACTTGATAAAATGTACTTATACTATTTTTAAACATTTTTTTTTCTAACTTTTAAAACACTTCTTATGCCACTTGGTTGATAAATGTTCTTTACAACTAAAGGTGTTTAGAACAATTGAATGGATAATTAGTTTTGTTTTTTTTAATGAGTTAATAAATTATTGATAACTAACAAAATTATTGGTTAAATGTAGGTATATATTGATAATTAGTTACTAAAATGTTTATTGAACGTTATAAATTATTAAAAAAAAATAATGTGTAATTTGTTTTCTTTCCCTTATACATGGAACTGTTAATGGTTTAACTTAAAATATTTAACCACAAAAATATTAAAATTTCTATTAAACTTAGCTCTACCTGTTCTTTTAAACATATATATTATTAATATTATTATTGCGTACATTTGGTTTCTTTTATTAAAAAAATCATTAGACACACACACGAGCGGCACATTATATTTCTGTGAGTTGTAAAATAATTAAATTGTTTTTTTATTTAATTTTTAAAGTGCTTCAAAATATGATATTACAAGTTAAATAATAAATGCAAGTGGGTTTTATATTTAACCTTTTAATACGAGGAATTTAAAGAAGGTAATAAAGTCATAATGTTGGCATTTGAATACCCAAAAGAAATTTCAATTGTCCGCAATTAAATAAAATATATTATGTTAATTTTTTGATAAAATAAGTATCCACCAGTAAGACAACAGTAAATTATATTATAACTTTTACCCTATAAGGTAGGTATATCATATAATATTATGTTTGTAAACATTAGATTATGTTGCAAGGGCGGCCTCAGGGGGACCCTAGAGGCCTCGGCCCCTTCCCAAGCTCGTATTTCTAAATAAAATTATATTGTTAAAAACAAAATCACAAAAAAAACATATTATAATACCTATCGAAAGTTTTCTGAAAATTATGACTTGGAATTGAAAAAACCCACGGTTTATTATTCTGGTTTTGTTCGTTTACCGAAACCTTTAGATAGCAAATAAATCTTTATTATTACTTTAATATGTAAGTACCTATTAATTTGAATAGAATCGATAAGTCTCATTAGATTACCGACATCAGCTGTTCAATGCTGCTAATTATTTGCGTTTCAGTTTATCGTTACCTACCTACCTATAGTTTGTAATTTGTGTAAAAATAGTAGTTATTACATTATTAAAGTTTGATGATTTACTGAGGTAACATTTATCAATTCATCTTTGCAAGATAATTTACTGTATTTTTCAATTATTGCTAAATTATTATTTGTCAATAATAAAATGTATACCTACCTATAAGTTATTATTACATTTATATACTGCTATCGTTTTAAATTTTAATGAAAATAAATTATTCAAAACAATATTTTTATCGATTACAATTATTTTAAAATGTGTCTATAGATATTTATAAATAACCAAAAAAGTTATATTAATTCACACTCTAGCTATAATTTAAAAATCCGTAGGTACCTACGTGTGTAGATAGTTAAATAGTAAATAAAAAGTCAGTATTATTCAAAGACCTTATACGAGTATAAAGTATATGTTATTATTTATTGTTATACTTCCAATACTCAATAGGTTGGATTAGGAAAAAAATGGTTTTCAGTTATACAAAAATAGTATTTATTTTGGTGAGTTGTGGAGTTAAACACGATGGGACACTTTATCTGAGGTAAGTTATATTAGCTATCAGTAGAGAGGTGCACTTAATATTCCAAAGTTCGTATATAAAATATTAGATCATCATATGTTCTAAAATCTAATATGTCCAGTATAATATTATGTATTATGCACATATTATATTGTACAAGCAAATTGCTTATTATATGGACATTGAAATTTGTATGAATTTTAAACATAAAAATAGTTGTTTGTTTAAGTATATTAATTTACATATTATATTTTGTTAAATGCATTTGATCAATGAATAGTACCTATAAAATATTTATAATAATAAAATTAATATATCTAAGAATATCTAATTGAATAAATACGTTGATGTAAGCGGACCTCCAATAAATTGTATATATATTGTGATTATATGGTTGAAAAAATTAGCTTATACAGAGCTGAGTAGCTACTGCTCCGGATGTGTCATATTTGTGTTGTAATATAAAACTTAATGTAAGTTTTTAATCACTAAATTTTTCAAATTTTTCTGATCGGAGCTAAAATTTCTTCTTTGCTTCAAAACGTGTCAGTAGTTTTTTCTCACGCATATAAGCGAAACTAGTAGGTATAGCTATATTGAACATCGAAACACGATCCCATTGAAGTACCATTTGGATTCAATTTAAAATTATTGATAGATAGGGGTTCTTGACATTTTTGGAGCACTGCTTCTGTATAAAAAGTAAATTAAATAAAGTAATTAAAGTGCCTATTGATAAAAATGGAAAAATATATATCACTGTAAAACAAATACCGTCTTTACTTCGTTCAGATTTTTATAATTGTTGTAACTTGAATTGGATTTACATTTTATTTATTTACATTTTAATTCTCAAGGACATTTTTCTAATGAATTTGTATAAGATCTGAAAATGAAAAAAATTATAATTCAATAATCTAGATAATTACATTTAAATTAATATAAATGTAGCTTGAACGAATTGAATGTAAAGCTTTTATTGTAGGTAGTATTTAATATTTTTTATATTTGAATGGATAAAACCAGCTTTTATATATTCTTTTCTTCTATACATTTTTCAGGTCAGGCTAATATGTTACTACTAAAAATGTTTATAGCAAATAAAATTATATATACATGTATAACAATTATAATTTTGAACTTCATTTTTTTATGACTTCTTTGTGATAAATACTGTTTTTCAAACGATTATTTTTTGTACGTCACTTGCTCACTTCAATAATATGAAATAGAGAATATCGTTAGAGTTACAACTATAATTGGTAAGAATTAGTATGTGAAAATAATTGATACAGTAAATCTAAATTAGTTGAATAGAATTTAAAATATTGAAAACTGTGAAAAGAATCAAAGACATAAATCCTAATTGCAATTAGTTATTGTAAAAAATAAAAAAACTTTTTTGTTCACTAAAAAAAAAAAAATGAAGATTTACATGTCTTGAAAAGAATCCAGGATTTAGGGTTTACGTCATAGAAATAATTGAGTTTCATTGCATCATAAACCTTTTTTACAAAATCCTATGCAATGAAGTTAAAATTTGTCTATTAAGCCAGTGAATACAAATTCAAATTTTTTTATCTAACTAAAACCATAACCTAAACACTTAACATTAAAATTGGCACTAGCTATGAAATGGCTACAATCAAAATTAATATTTGAGATTTTATTATTTGATTTCATCAGATGTCCACTATGCTTTACATGTTACTGTTAGTAACATTTAGGTTAAATGATTTATTTGGGATTTTATAACTTTATGGTTTAGATTATAATTTAGATATATTTTTTTTTCCTAAAAATGACGCTTGAGAAATAATTTTACTATAACAAAATATATTATTTGAAAATGATAGTAAAAAATAAAAAAAAAAAATTTTTATCAGATTTGTTGAACTAAACAAATTCATTAATTAATTATTATTATTTACTTCAATTTTAGTATTTGGGTATTTATATATTATTTTGTATGTCAGATTTTGTGTGGAGCCAGAAAAGTATTGATTTTACAATATGTTGTGTGTTTATATTTATTTATTTTCGTGTCTGTCATCACGTTTTGGAGCTGAAATTATACATGTATCTTCGACATTGAGGATTGTTTCTGCAGAAACCATGGTTACCATGGTAGAAAATATTATCTAATTGCCAATTTAATAAAAGTAGAACATTTCCGGTACATTTCTAAAAAATTGGGAGAAACTAAAACAAATAGCGGGTAAACGGGAATATTTTCGTAATTATGTAACACCAATTTTTGACCAAATAAATTTGATCACTGTTGTTATTCAAGTAAAATTTTTAACTAGGTAACTAAAATATCAAATTAATGTGTAAAATCTAAGTTTTTTTTGTAGAATTTGGGTCAAGGTAATTTTCGACTTACACTAAATTGGTGTACCTGAATTATATAATAGTTGACAAGTAACAGCATATGCTATATGATATAATATAATTATTAATTTTACATTATTTTCTTTTTATTTAGGCATGCATGATATTATAGGTAGGTACCTAATATATTTACATGTGATGTGTGCCTCCTACTACTTACTGCCTACTGCGTTTGTCGTCTGAGCGTTGTATAAGTTGTACGATAATAACGCGTGGGAGCCTTAATAAATGCATTATATTTATTATTTCCTTAAATATTTGAAGATTAAAAACACTATTCCTTATTCGTATACAGTTCATTAGATTCATTTCAATACCCATATCAACGAATAACGTTATACTCTAGTCTCTAAGTCTTATTCAGATTGAGTGGTTGGTATTCCTGGTAAAGGAATTTATTATATGGGATCCATACATTAATAATTGTTATGAGTATTGATACCGTTAATGATTAATAGTTGATACTTATTTAATTGCGTGAAGTTAGCGGAAAAATTCGAGCACTAATTTCCACTATATACCATTATTTAGTGCTCATTTGGTGCTTCCTATTCAACAGTACCATTTTCAAAGTTAGTGTTGTGTTTCCCTACGATATATTAGATTCTCCGTATACGATACGATTTCAGCGGGTTTATTCAGTCACTGCTAGTACCAAAATCTACCATAGCAAGTATTTATGTATTATACAACATGCTATTTGTGTACGTTTATTAAAACTATGAACCAAAAAAAAGTTAAACAAGTGATCATGAATTAAAGTTAGTCTTTTTATTGTTTTTTTTTTTTAAATTTACAATAACAAGTTAAAAGTAAAGATAAAAGTAATCCTAAAAGTAAGGATAGTTATAACAATTAATCATCATTATTTTATTACATGACAATAGCTGGAAGTATAAGATTAAAAATAAAATATTAATAATTTTTAACTATTAATCACGTTTTATTTAGTTCAGTCTCCATATTAATATTAATTATTCACCATTATTCATATAACATACGATTGATTGCCACCTATAACAAAATTAGAATATTTTTAGTTGTCATTATCTGCAATTATACATTTATACTATTGGTACTTAATAAATAATTCCTGATTATTGCATATAATAATTAATAATTAATAATTAATAATCAACTGTTTGTTATTGAAATTCTTTCAAGATAAATGTACCATAGTTTAACTAAGACTCTTGTTTATCATATTTTTTTAAACATTTATTTGAATATATACAATCTGTAATAGTAGTTACAATAAGCATATGAGCTGGATTATACAGTTGACTTTGAAAGCGTGAGGGGAGTAGCTACCCAGCAGTAACACTCGACTTGTTTATCATATAAATAAGTTTCTAGCAAAACCGGTTAGCCGTTGTAACTTTTTGTAAATACACTTTTAGATACCTACTATATTATGTTAAATAATAAATATATCTCTTCAAGATGATAGTTCCAGATTGTAAAAAGTTGTTCTATTTTATGTTATATGTAACTATTATTTTACACTTTAATGTAATTTACAAACAAAAAACGTATTAGGATTTAAATTATTTGTTGCTTTAGAAAGAGTATGTTTTATACTCTTAATAACATCTACCATTTACATATTAATATTATTAAAATATCTACATTCTACATATCGAACATTTTTGAAAAATAATTATATACATTTGTAAAAATTTAAAAAATGTGTTGTTTGTAAATTGACGCAAATAGTTGGATTTATTTGATAATTTAATTTATTTTTAGTGAAAAAAGTAATGTATTATGTTTATTTTTATTTGAATACATTTTGATACTAAAACTGTCATGTTACCTTATCCATTAAATTTAAATTTTAAATCGAATTAAGTTGGTATTTTTTTGTTTTCTTAGTAATTTCCCTAAGTGTATAAAAACTACCAATAATTAAAAATATATCGTTGAAGTCTGAGCAAATGTGGTTTTAATTTTTAACTAAATTCATCTCTGATTAGTTTTGTTGACAGTTGTTTTTAATAATAATTTTAGCTTTGAATATCACAGTACTTATGTCGTTTTAAAATATCAACTCAATACCCAAATGTTTAAAATTTTTATACTTTTATAAACTCTTATAATATTGAAAACTTCATATAAAAGTATATACAGGCATACAATACCGGTTCAAATATACTATATATATATATATATATATAATATAGAATACACTAATTATATAATCCATAAAATATTAAGCCCTGCTAAAAATAATTTTTTGAATTCTATGGTAGGTATATCATTGTTTTAAAATGTATAATAATAATATAGTATTGGTTTACCAAGGCGAGCGAAGCGTGTCATTGCTATAATCATAATTTTTATTATTTACTACTGTGAGATTCTTTTTCTTATAGATTTTATTGTAGACACTCTTTGTTATAATAATTTTTCAAAAAGAAAATCCTAAGTATATTTTAAATCTTTATATTTTTTTTTGGTTTTATTTAAGAAAATAATAACTTAAAATACGATTGTTGTAAACCATACATTTAATGTGTTTTTTATGAAACTGTTTAAAGGTATTTTCTGATAATGAGGGAATTGAATAAATAAATAATGGTTGTATAAGCTATTTACACAATTGTATTTTATTAAATATCTTCAATACAACCATGCGAGATGGGTATACAGAGAATACTAGTTGATAGTAGTAATACTACTTAAGTCTGTTAAAAAACTAAAGGTTATGAATTATCAATGATTTTCTAGTTTTTCTTTCGAAATAAGTATACAACCATCTATCAGAACATTTTAGTAAGTATTGAAAGTCTAAGCACTTAGTCCATGTGTTTATGGTAATGACATACACTTTTTAACTATATGTTATATATTAATCAATATAAGTTTCTAAGTAGATACCACATTTGAGGATAAAGCGTAAAATCGTGACATTTTTGGTTTCGTTAAAGTTAACGAAATTCACTAGATTGACGTCCTGACTGTTCATCTATCGCTATATAAAATTACTTTTTATAAAGTTACCTCAGTACACGGCCGATTAATTATATTATGTTCGCCTACTAAACTTATAAGATGATAATACATATTAATTATGAAATGGTCGGTTAAATAATAGTTTTTAGAACTTTTGAAAATGTATACCTAACGCTAATGTGAATATGTGACGATTATCTCGTAATTTAGACCAGTAAAAAACACGGGTTAATAGGTTAAACAGATCAGACAGTCTATTACCGATATATTTTGTCATCACTCATCAGTAAAGACAATTTTTTACCTAAATATAGATTTATGGCAAAATTAAAAAAAAAATCATATGCATGTTGATATTTGCAGGATGTTTACAAAACGAGTACAAATGTACAAACAAATGTATTGAACTGGTGAAACGGTGTGATAAGATTGCTGATTGCGATGGGGGAGAAGACGAAAAAGATTGCAGTGAGTATATTTTATTTTAATTTCTATTAATTGTTAATTAAATGTGTAAGTATCTACATTTAGTTATAGATTTAAAAAAATGTTATCATTAAGTGTAAATATTTCTATTCGAAAATAATTGTATAAAATATAAATAGTTAATTCACTAAACAATTTGTTTAATGTCTGAAATAAAAAAATTAATATTTTCCAAATACATTAGGTCCATTATTGAAATATTCTGTATGTATTTTATTTTAGTGTAATTACAATAATTTACTAACTGGAGCAAAGCATTTTATCAATCAAACTCAATTTATAAAAAATCATTAAAATATTGCTAATCCACAAAGAAATGTTTGTGTCCTGCCTTAGTTATTTGTATTACTATAAATTTGAAAGTCTTAACAGCTTTCATATAAGTTACATCAGAATTACATGACTTTCTATACTTAAAAAACAACTACCAATGTAATATAAACTCAGTATTACGATGATACTATAAAATGTATTATAGTTGCCTATATTTTATACCGGTTTCAAATATATATATTTATACATACAGACATATAGTAAGTTAGTAGTTAATAAATATTATTAGATTATTTATTACATATTCATGCATACATTCGGTCATATATTCTGGGTGGAAACAGGTAGTTGTTGTCTTTGAACAAAGATGTGTATGATTTTGTTGGTTAATGGTATTTATGGTTTAATTATCTGTTATCATGTTATTGGGTTAATTGGTTGTTTTGAGATTTAAAAACAATGTGGTTTTGGAATTTTTTTTTATAGTTTTAAACCATAATTTGCAATTTTATGTTTGTAATAACTTATATCCTATAATCCGACATATACCTACATTAGGTATACACTACTAGATTGTAAAATTAAGATCAGGAAAACGATACACAAATATTCAAGCTTCTTGAATATTTTTCGTAAATATTACACAAAATAATAAAAACAATGTACTTTTGTAAATTGCAAGTAATTACATTTTAATACAATTGTCCCATAATATAATGAAATACTTTTGAACATTTTGCACCACTTTTATCTCCCTTAAATGAGTTAAAAGTATTTTTAAACTTGACACTTCAATAATTTTACAAAAACTTTCCAGTTTTTTTTATCAAATTACTGAGAATTTAAAAAATAGCCTATATATGGTTGAACCGTTAGAGCTACATGAAACTAGAGTATGAAACTTTTGGAGACATTTTACCGATCCAAAAAACTGTTTATTGTAATCAATATCATACTATATGTTTCACTACTGTCAAACAATTTGTGAAAAAAAATCTAACACTAGAAATATAAAATAAGGTGTGTTTTACTTTTTGATTTGCTATTTGTTGAGTTGACTCACGATATTCATATGCTACAACGACAAAATGAAATACAAACAATAAACATATTACTTATTTCAAAAAAATGAATTATTCATTTTGTAATATTCTTATTATTTAACTCAGTGTTTCAGTAATTTTTTCAGATCAAACATCGAAAAGTTTGAAAAAAACAATCAAACGTAATAATATGTTTATATAATTTAAGGCTCTTATTTATATATGCGTACTTTATATCTACATCATATTTTAATTATTATTATTACGATATAAATATTTTTAAAGTTGGTCTATCTAATTACTTTGTTAATCTCCAAGACACTTGCGACTTACACATTGCTATGCGCCTATGCTTACCAATAATAATTAAGTTGAAGTTTTCGAAGTATTTATATTAATATGTTGATAAAATAAAAATATAAACAAATTGTTTAGACTTTGCCTACTTTAATGCAAACTCATCAGAGCTCTATGATGGATAAATGTTTGAAACTGTAAAAAGAAAATGCATGCTTATAGTAGGTACACTATTTACTGATTGAAGTAAAAATGTATAAAATATATAGTTTCTGTTGTAAACACATACATAAAGATTATATATTAGTAGACCTAAAGTAGTTATTGATGTGTTAACTATTGTTGCAGCTAAACCCATTTTAAGTTTTCATGAAAGTTGTTAGTAACTTGTCACGAAATGTTTGAAAGTCTATGTCAAAAGAAAAAGTTATAAAAAGAATGCTGTGTAATATTTAAAGTTGTTAATATTACGAGAACCATAGAAACCTCAAAGTTTGTTTGATCTAAATATTATTTACGGTTAGAATTTATATAAAATCAAACTTTTTAATTGCATGGTATATTGGACATATTTTTGATGAACATTCACATAATTTATTTACGTTTTTGGTTTGATTGGTGGTTTAAGTTAGGTTGGATTATTATATAAAATTACCAATGAAGTGAATCGGATGTATGGTATCAATTTATACCTGAATTCTGAAGATATTTTATAATTTTATGATATTAGAGTGAAATAAAGTGGTTTTACATTAGACATTGCTTGATCCAGCAATCCATTCATACGTTGATAATTTCGAGTTGATTATAGCGTTAAGCATATCTTAATGGATTGCCAAAAATATGAAGACACTAGAAATAAACACCAATATCACAATAATAGATAGAAGAATCATTACAACCAGACATCCAATTAAATATAAATATTATTAACCTAGGGAAACCAAATTATACAACTTAAATTGGGCTAAACGTATATTTGAAATAAAATGTAAGTATTTTTAAACTAATATCCTTAGACGTCAATATTATTTAGAACAATAAAAAAAAACGTACGGGTTGCACTCCTGGAGTGCCGGCAGAAGTGAAAACTTGAATATTAATGTCGTTCATTTTTAGCGAATAATGCCAAAAGTGAAAGAAAAATGAACATACTTCTAGAAATCCGATTTCAATTTTGAAAACTAATTTTAATTCAATAACTTCTTTTCTATGTTTTGTAGGAAATATATTTTCGATATTTTGTAAAGTTTTTGTAGTACAGTTGCAAATTAATTTACTTAATTTCTCAAAATGAACTTGTACTTTAAAGGTTCAACGAGTT
This sequence comes from Metopolophium dirhodum, assembly GCF_019925205.1. NCBI lineage: Eukaryota > Metazoa > Arthropoda > Insecta > Hemiptera > Aphididae > Metopolophium > Metopolophium dirhodum. The sequence continues at coordinate 14,474,376 of NC_083568.1, forward strand.
AAAAAAATTAAAAAGTTTTTCCTACAAAACATAGAAAAGAAGTTATTGAATTCAAATTAGTTTTCAAAATTGAAATCGGACTTCTAGAAGTATGAATTTTCTTTCGCATATTGGTCTAAATGCACGCATTTGTCCTGACGAAAGTTTAACATTTTTTATCCATCACAAAAAAAGTGCACAACGCCGCTAAAGAAGTTTTCACTTCAAAAATCATTAATCTATTTAAATTATTGGTAATTAAGTTGAATTCGGGATAACAAAGCTTATCCACATCAAACTTATTAAGTTTACAAACTATACAATATTTCCATAAATCATCTGTGCTGAAGGTTTCCTTGAGTTTATGTAAACGATATTGATCTTGCACCTGCTGTGATTAATACATAAATAGAAATATAACATCCGAACATTAGTTTCCATTGACAGAATCCACGAAGCTGTTAGTCATTTAAATTATTTTGTTACGATTCAAATTTTATGAAAATATAATTAATACCTACTCAATAAAATTATAAAATCACTTGCAAATATTAAAAATGTTTATGTGAACAAATGATGGAAAGTTTTGGTAAAATTTAAAGATGTACTAAAATATGAAATAGATAAACTTAAATATATATCATTTTTATTTATTTATAGAAACACATGTTTGTCCAACAACACATTTTAAATGCGCAAATTATTTTTGTATACCCACTGATAAAGCATGTGATTTTAAAGATGATTGTGGTGATGGATCAGATGAACTTCAATGCAGTGAGTTTTAAATAAGACTCATTAATTATTTAAAAATTAGTGAATGAATGATCATATTTTGTTTAGAGCACAGAGAATGCTGGCACGGAGAATTTAAGTGTAAAAATTCAGAATGTATTCGTCCCGGATATCTGTGCGACGGTGAAGTTAATTGTGCAGATGGTTCCGATGAAGAATACTGCGAAACAAGTAAGTGAAAAAATATGAAATAAAAAATTATTAAAATGTTTAAAACAAGTATTTACATTTAGGTATAGCAGGTACTATAACGTTTTATTGTCATTTTATTATTTTATGTTAGTTATGAAAACAGTGATTACTAGTTCGTAATAGCTAAAAACATATTCTTAAGTTGAGTAGGTAGGTATAAAAAAAGAATTTGTAAGAATAGTAATTCATGGCTAGCCTCGTCGTCTCATGTCAATGTTTCTGCTTGTTAGGCATATTGTATTTTTAAGTATTATATATTTGTTAGACTAACAAATTATTTTTACACAATTCATTGAAATAATAATGTTTGTTTATTTTTATAGTTATCGTCGCGTTTATTTTTAACTTCGAGGTTGATTTCTGGTGGCTAATTGAAATTAGTAGGTACTTAAAAGGGATGGGTTCAAAAAGTAAAAACAAATTATTACCGTATTTTTCTTAATGATCGGGAAAAACAAAAAAAAAATTACGGAATAACTGAAATATTTCAATTTTAATTTTTAACAAAAATCGATTTATGTTATTTTGTTGTAACTTGTAATTCAAAAACGAATTATCGTAGATACTTGAAATTTTCACCAAATCAGATACTAATAGTAAAATGTTCCAGAAATTATATTATTTTTAAGCATTTTGTAATTTTGTCTTTTTTCAGTTATTTATAAAAATGTAGACATTTTTTATGTTTTTAGTTTTCTTTTGTAAATATTGATAAAAGTTATGCTTGGTGAAAAAGGTTGACAATTGAATACATAATTCCTGTAATTTAGAGCAATTTAAAAATATCAAAAATAAACAAACACAATTTTTTTATAGACTTCTGAAGTTCAATTTTCGACACACTTTATTTAATATAAACACAAAATTATGATTATAGTTATTTTATTGTAATTCAAAAAATATTACTTGAATCTTTATGACACAACGTATATTATTAACTATATACAGAATGATATTATTTTAAAAATACTAGTGCAACCTATACCATACTACCAGTAGAGAAATATGAAACACAAAATATCTTTAGACATTTATGCGGACACGCGGTCTTCGCACAAAATCGTTTTTTGTATACAATGATAATATACCATTGACTTTAAATTGAACACATACAATATTACAACTAATAAATCTAAATTCTTAAATATTTCTACTGGTACATATTGTGTACCCACTTAATCAATTATTTTGATTAATTGTATATTATTATTTATTTTTTCTTAGTAAAAGCTAAAACAATGGTATTTTAAATTATTAATTTATATCTAAATGTATCAACGTAATACAATTTATATGAACACCCATACTCTGTACTCGGAATCGTTATTCATAAGCTTGTTGTTTCATTGATTATAAATTTAATTATTACACAACTACATTTAAATAATATATCTATTAGTAGTCAGAAAGTGTACCTCAGTGGTTTGCCCATCACATATTATATTGTTAACTGAAGTACCTACATCCTCATATCTCATACAAAATTATCATCGTACATGAAAATATGCATGGTAAGATTATTTTTTCTGTTTGTACACAACTATGGATACTCAATTATTAATTTACGTGATTCTCCCGCAAGTATTCAAATAAAGTATTAATTTGTATGTAAACAACTATGTATTTAATTATAGTAACAACGAACAGTTAAAATAATTTTTATCATACAATACTTTAACGCTTAGACAAAATCACACTTAAAAAGTTTAGTTATTTAAAAAAAAAATTACGTTTTGCTTATTAAACAAATAACAAATAATAATAATTGATAACAATTATGTTTTTGATTACAAATCATTTAAATTAACTAAAGTTTAACAAAAATTGTCACTCTTTACTTAATATTAATATTAAATTATGAAACAATTTTAAGACATTCAATAAATTTATTTGAACCTTGTTATGAATATTTATAAGGTAAATAAACAATAAAACTTCTAAAACGGTTAATAATGTATTTGATGAAACCACACTTAAGTGTTATAAAAATGTATATTTAATACCTAATTATAATTTACCATTAAAATTAGTAAATAATATACATATATTAAACGAAGATATATAATATTAACTAAACCATGATCACAGTAACGAGTAACACCATAAGTAGAGTTATAAAATATATTGTAATATCTGTCTGCATCAAAAATAATTATTTATTTTCTTATGTATTTTAAGTAAGATGGTACCTAATGGGTTGAATTCAGAATTTTGTGTGTAACTACACAATATGAATTTTTTTTTTTTAATTAAACTTTTTGAACATACAAACCCAACCAATCAATTTGACAGTAATAAAAATGGGAAACCGTGTTGTTATAGTTCCATAAAATGTATTCCCTCTGTACTCTGTCGAAATATCCCTAGATAAAATTTCACTAGGGAATCCTAGAGAATAACACTCGTAAAATTAAAAATATTTTATTTTACTATAATTAGCTATTTTAGATTCTGAGCGGAGCTAGGAAGCTAGTGGTTTTACAATGGTGTTTATATTTTTTATTTTATATCCTGTATGCAAAATATCTACTAGAAGGAGTGCTTTGATTTCAACATATAGTACCTTATCTTTTGCAAATTGGATCAAGATGGTATTTTAGAAAGGTAATTGTTCGATTTTCTCAACAGATATTTAATGCCACAGGAAAAACTGCCGACAATTTACGAAAAACCATTATAAATGGTATTTTAATTTCTAACACTTTGTGTATCACCATAGAAACGAATAAAAATAATAATACCTATATAATATAAATTCAACTTACAAGATATAATAAATAATAACAATATCCAGACTGACAAACCGTCTCCGCTCAGAATCGTTTTTCTTATACAATGATATTATATCATTTAATTCAAGTTTAATACAATCCTTTATGCATTTACCCACTTGTAACCTACTGTACAGCAGAGCAACATCCACAACCATTTTTTAAATTTATTTTTGATGCAATAATATTTTTTACAAATAACATACTTATGTTTATACATGGTGTAATCTGTAGTCACAATAACAGGAAAGTATCAACAAATTTTTCATTTATTTTATCCTACATTTTGTTAAATTAATTTATTATATTTATATAAGTTATTAATTTTGTAATTCTTCATAATTATTGTTATTATTAAGATTTTAGATGTCATGTAATAATAAGTATAATGTCATATATTATACCATTGGACTTTATGCCCGTTAATAAATTAAACAATATTAAATAAAAATAATAAAATATTATATAGGTACCTACCTAAAATAAATAATTATATAATAATGAATTTATATTTATATATCACTAAAATATAATACAAAATATATTGTTTTATTTTAATTGGTTTTCTGATAGGTATTCTATTTGAAAACATGTCTGATATTTTTCAGTGATTTTATACTTCTGTTTATTATTTTTAACACTTTCCTTGATGGGATTAAACCATTAAACACATGAAAAAGTTATTTCTCAGAACTTAGTTTTAGACCCGGTCACGTAAAATCGACTATTGGAACAGAGTAAAACAATGCTCCAACTCCCGCCACTTACAGTTTCGGCCCCCCGAGCTTTGTTTATTATCGTACTGGATGTAACACATTTTAACCGGAAACTTGCAATAGTTGAACTCTGTGTGGAATAATTAGATGTTATCATTGAGATTTGAGAGAAAATCGTCGCCTTTAGCGCTACTGGAAATGATTTCAGCTCCAATTACATTTGAATTAAATTGTTTTTTCTTTATCGTTGAAAACAAAACATGGGAGCCAATATTACGCAGTCAAATAATACGGTAGGCGGTAGCATATAATATGTAGTTTTTTTTTTTTTTATTAGTTAACCCGCGGCAACTTAGGCCATTGGGTGGTTTTTAAACTGTGGGGGAGGGAACAGTAAGTGTTAACACGTGTGTGTAGTTTTCGACAGATTTTCAAGTGGGCACGCGTAGGTATCTGCCATGCCCGGGTGGGGGATGGCGGCACTTGTTCTCCGGACACCGTGACTTGCCCGAAGAAAAATGCCGCCTGTGGACCGAGGTTTGAACCAGGTCACAACCGACGACTTAGTCCGCTCGGCCACTCCGTCACCCAATATATAATTGTATAGCATCATATTGTAATATCTAACTAACGGGGAGAAAGAAAGGGTGAGTTGAGTTTAACAATTCAGTTCGTAGTATGAATAATTGGGTAAAAATCAATAAAACATAAATGGAATACTAAGTTTTTCGTGGGAATTAATTTTGCCTTAAAATTGTTTCATCCATTTTCAGAATTTTGATTTTTAGGAGCTAGTACCTATATTACCTATATATCTTCCATACAGTATAATAGAATTATAATTTTCCCAAGAAATTTTTCGATCTCTGCGTAGTTTTTAGTTTCTTCACAATCAGCCCTCACTAACGAGTAACGACAGCATTACACCGACGACCAAACTCATTACATGCGTGCCTCAACCGACGTTTTTTTACATTGATAATAGTTATTGAATATTTATAGTTTTATAAATTTAAAATATCTTAGCAGACGAATGGAGATAAAAATACAAATAATATAGATTTTTATCTTAAAGGTCAATAATAATGTGTAATTTAAAATTAAATTATTTTTTTTAATCCTATCGAAAAGACATTGCCCCATTATTATTTTGAATTCCGAGCGAAGCATTCAATATCTATATTGATTTTTCTAGCATACTTTGTTTCTAGGTTTATCTATTATCACGTATTATTGTTGTGTTTTTTTAGTTTATAAGGTGTTTATAATTGTTTTTGCATTCAAATTTTTAATTATACACCATTATTATATTGCACTGTTATACGCATTGTAAATAAAAATAAAATGACATAATTTATACCCCGTAATGTTTTTTAAGCCCTGAGAATACAATGTAGTATATGATAGCATTATTCTATGGAAACAATTTTCACGAGCTTTTTCACTAACTTAAAAACTCAAAAGAAGAAATGATTTTTTCTTTTTATAAAATGGGTATTACAAATGCAATTGGTTAATGGTCGGAGAGTGTGAAGGGTGAAGCAACGCGTGGGTTTGATGTGTGACAATTAATCTTGCCATCCAACCCAGGAAGTCTGGATACGACTATGGATATATAGTCAGTAGTTGTAAGCAAGAAATAAATATTTTAACAAAGTAGAAACATTAAACATTACGAAGAAAAGTAAGGAAGGGTTTTGAACATCTTGATTTTACAAAATTCAACATTTAATGATGTTATTTTATCTATATAGGTAGGTTAACAACTAACATAATTATTTTAGATTATATTAGTTTCCCATTGGTTTTGCAATTATGTGTATTTTTTTGTACCATTAGACTAAAATGCTTTTGTCTTTAATATCGAAGATAGTTTTTGGTAGAAAATTGGATCTAGTTTTTACTTTGGGTACCTAGTTATATATTATAATTCTCGGTGATTTTAAAATAATAATCAGGAAAAAAAATTTGTTTTCATCAAAATTGATTTTTGTTGTTGTTGTTATAATTAAAATGAATATCCACAAATACTTGAAATTATCACCAACATTTTATATTAGTATTTGATATCTAAGCATCTTATTAATTTGAAAATACACGATTGCCTTTTTAATGCTTTTTATAGGCATTTGAAAGTGTTGACATATTTAGTTTCTTTTTCGATAGTTGTTGATAAAATTTGTGATAATTCAAAATCCTTGAAAATTTTATAGAAGGATTTTCATAAATGGTTTTCATATATTAAAAGTCTTTAGTCATAAGTTTGGCCAAATAATATATTTAAACGAAAAATATTGATTTTAGTTATTTTATCGTAATTATATACAATGAAATGTTCAAAATACTTAGACTAATTTTAAACTATTTATGCAACTATCTTATTCAAAAAATTCTACGGTTTAACTTATAACTTAATAATTATTAATTGCTATTATATTATGTATATAAAAAATAAAAATGTTATATAATATTTAGAATTTTTTAATACTATATAATATGTACATTGTACGTACATATTATATTGATGTATATTTGTTTATACATATATAACGAAAAATGGTACATAATATTTTATTTATAATTATTACATTTTTTTTTTTTTTCTTGTTATCGACGACGCTGCCGGGACTGCTTGCGAATTACTTCGACAGCGTCGCCATCGTTTATTATGCACTAAAAATAATGAATAATTACAAACATGAATACATTATTATCAGATACTATAGTCTTTGTTGAGCCGCCGAGCCGGTTTCTCGGGCCGACCGGAGTCCGCCGCCCTTGACATCGCGTTCCAGATTGCCCCATAATTATTACATTTGGGGCGATCCATTTAACGCATGACAATCATTATTTTAAAAACATCAACGTTTTTGAAATTAAACTTTAAATACCTACTTATAAGTTATAACTCATACGATACTTGTCCAAAATTCGATTATTATACTTCAATATACCCCAAAAAATGTTCTTCTTTCGAACAAGGACTTAAAAATTCATTCTGTGAATAAAAAAAAGTGAAATAATTTAAAAACGATAACGATAAAAAATAATTAAAAATATTAATTGTTAACAACTTTTAATTGTCAAACAAAAATATTTTTAAAAACGTGTTTTTAATATTATTTTTTTTTTCGTATCATACAACCACAATTAGATGAGTACTAACAAATGGTAATAAATCATGATAAGATAAGTAAAAATAAATATATACAATTCAAAGTCTATATGGATATAAATAAAAAAAAATATATAATAAAATACATAAATTGGTTAACAAATATTATTAGAAACATAAATAGAATTTATTGTAATTTATGATAACATAGTTGACAGATTTCGTATGTTTGTTTTAGTTTTAGATTACCCTTGACCAAAATCTTGATACCTCGATAGCATTTGGATTTGCATACAGGAGATCTTCTTTCGTACATGAAAATGGGTAGCTTTGGCAGTTCAGTAGGTGTTCCGTGTTTTGTTCCATACCACACTCGCATTTTTTTGAGATGTCTTGAGGGATGTCCCATTTCTTTAGGTTGTTTTTAGATCTGCCCACTCCTACTCTGAGTCTATTAAGGGATCTCCAGGTTGTCCAGTCTAATTCGTATCCTGCTAGCAGTAGTTCCGCTGGTTCGAGTTTATTATTTTCCTTGAAGAGAGAGAGTTTCCACCTTTCTCTTCGTATATCTTCAGGGTGTTTATTTAGAAGTTTTGTTGTTTTTAGAAAACTCTTTCTTGATTTAAGTCTGAAATTAGGTGTAATTTGGCTATGTAATGGGTGTCGTATGTCAGTTTCTGCTTTGGTTCTTTCCCAGTCTGCTGCGACCTCCCGACGGATGTTTGGTGGGGCGATACCAGTGAGTTGGTAGATTTTAGGAAGTGGAGTATTTTTAAGACAGCCTGTTACTATAAGCGGCAGGATTCATTCAGAATGGTATCTATTTGTTTTGTGTGAACGGACCTACTCCACACAGAACTGGCATATTCCCCAGCAGAGAAACACAGTGACAGTGCAGATATACGTAATGTATGTGCGTTGCCCCCCCCCCCCCCACGTAGAGCCTGGGAGTTTCTGGAGTATATTGTTTCTTGTAGCAATTTTTAGCTTAGTTTTCTCACATTGGTATTTATACGTTAGGGATCGGTCTAGCATAACGCCTAGGTATGTGGGATGTGCAGAGTTCTCTAATACGGTTCCTCGCCATTCGATTTTCAGAAGTTTTCATCGTAGTAATCAGACAATACCCTGAGTGATTCCTCTAATGTATTTTCAACATCTTAGAAGTTGTCATCTTGGGCGGCAAGGGCTGTATCGTCAGCATATATGAAATGTTTGATACCGGCCTGGGTAAGCATCGGCTGGTCATTAGTGTATATGTTAAAGTATATGTTTAATATTATTGACCTAGTACATTAAATATACACTTTAAAAAAAATCGAAATGCATAATGATAGTAATAACAAATCACATATATCATAAAGTAATAATAATAATGATATTATTTCATATAATATATCTTTTTTTTTTTGAACTTGAGCCCTGCCTCTATTACCATAAGTTATTATAGAGATTATGGACTATGGTCCGGTTGTTACGGTTGCTACGATAGGTAAGCACACGTGTATCGTGTATGTGTGACAATGTTTTTGCAACTATGAACCCGGGTGGTCACCCATCTGGGAACTAGTGGCAGCGGACTTTACTTACTCTCAGTCACGTTACGTAACTGATAGCAGCCAAGCCACTAGCCACTTACTATAGTCTATAGCTGTTATTAATTTATAAGTCAATACCGACATATCGCGTAGAATGTGAAATTTTAATTAAAATAAAATGTATAAGTTTTACTACAGTAAATTTAACAATGATAAAAAATATATTCATATTTTAATATTTAGAATATGATTATTTATTACAGTAGTAAGCAGGATTTGTATGCAATAAAAAACGGTAAAATATGCATTTTATTTACCAAAATATGCAAAAATATGCATTTAAATTTGTATAGGATAAACACAAAAATATAGTTACAAAATAAATATTTATTTGTTGAAATACATCAGTGATTGGCTGTTTGTCAGTTTTTCAAATTTTTCACAATTCTATAAAATTTGAAAATTAAATTTTATATTTTAGTTGCCACCTCAATTATAAGACTTTTACACTAATCTACTACCCAATACCTATTTAGGGGAGGTGTTGATAGCGTGTATTCTATCGAAAAAAATGACTTTACGGGAATAACTCTCAAGCTTTGTAGAATTGTTGGATTTTGATGACTATTTTTTTATCTGAAAGAAGAAGACTTCCTACAGCCTGCATCGATCTCTGATTTTGTATTTTATTTCAAATAATTGTATTAAAAAATTTGTAAAAAAATGATTTTTATCTTGTATTTCCTTCTAGCAATTAAAAAAAAAAAATTATGAAATTTGGTTGATTCTACAAGGTGGATTACACCACTAAAGACTACAAGGTTGTTGAGGACAAAACGGCATCGGTACCGGTCGCCTTAATATAATATAATTGAGAAAAAAAAATAAAATTTATAATTCACATTTACCACATAATTTTTCAAATTTTCGAAAATTAATGTCAAACTATTCAATTTTTTATCGCATACCTATTGTATTATAGGATTGTATTTATAAAAATAAAATTTATGTTTGAAAAAAAACCAAGTTTTATGAAATATACTATAAGACATGCATTTTTTGCATTCTTATAATCGAAATATGCAATAATATTCATTTTATTCAATATATTATGCAATAATATCCATTTCATCCAAAATATGCAAAAACATGCAAAATAAAAATACCACCATTTATCTCATCACAAGGTGATTCGTGGACATTAATGACAAAATCAATAATCAGAAGTCGCAAAAAAAAACATGCTGTTGCATATAAATCGTAGCCCTGGTAATAAGTAATAAGTAATAAGTAATAACATATTCTTATTGTAATATTGTTATTACTGAAAATTGTGGTATGATATTAATAATTGAGTGGCTCATCATTTAGTAGGTACTATTAAATTATTACCTACCCTCCTATTCCTCTTACAATTATTTTATAGTTTTATATATAATACAGTGATTTTAATTTAAGTATATATAACAATAACACAGTGAATACAATTTATGATAAAATCGATTTAATCGTTTATTGTTTTTTTTTAATTTTGCGGTGGTTTAATGTTTCCGAATGAAAGCCAACAAATTAATATTTTTGTTTCTATATATGTAGTAGAAAATAATGGTTTATTATGATTAGATCATATAGTAAGAAATATTTAGTAGTGCACATAAAAATCGTTTTATTGATTTAATGCTTTAACTTTATTAATGTAGGAGAGTGACCATAAACTGTTACATGTATAAATGTATTTTTTTATGAGATTTTGATGTTACTATTATACGTAACCGTGCGACTTTATGTCTTATTTTCAATGACGCACAGTACAGCATAATATTATAATATCATTATGAGATTTTTTGTCTTTCATATTTTTACGAATAATATGAATTAAAACGAATTGCACTTGTCGATGATCGTGGCTGACTATACCATTTTCATGAATTCCAGGCGATTTTATCAAGTGTGGTGGAAGTCATTCGGTACACTCGACGTTTTGGTGCGACGGATGGCCAGAATGTGTAGACAATCACGCTGACGAGTTATTGTGTAATTATTAAAACTTTTTTGACATAGCTGATATACAAAAAACGTGTTTGTATCTATATGTTGGTTCTTTTATAAACAGGTAACGCTTCGTGTGCGGGGAACAAGTTTCAGTGTCCAAACGGAAGATGTATTAACGACGCCAATGTATGTGATGGACAATGCGATTGCTTGCCAAGTATCGATGGAAATTGTGCCGATGAGATGAATTGCACGAAGTTTTATAACAAAACCGATGGTATATTATGATGCTTATTGTTTTTACTGCTTATTCCTTTAAACGTAATGCTCATTAATTGTTTCAACTAGAGTATGATTATTGATTAGTAAAATACTTAATTAAGTCTCACTGGCAGTGAATTGTGATATACAATACTATTAACGTGAGCGGTAGGCTGCAGTTTAACAGTTTGAGTAATACCTATATGGTAAATTTAATTTGTAAGGTTACAAATGTAACCGGCTACTGCAGATACCTACTCGTAAATTTTCCGGAATTCAAATTCATTTGAGCATTGTTGGCCTATTTATTATTTAGGTAGTTTACCTATAGCCTATCGGTAGTTACATATTTTTGTGTGCGATTGGTACTGCAGTATTTGCTTGTTGTTCGGTTAATGGTATCTCTGCAGGTTACCTATAGGTACTTTGTTGTCCATATTGACTGTATTTTTATTTTTGATAATTCACGTGAGGAGTTGATAACAAGCACAAAGTGTCATTATAGTAATGAATAAAGTAATGAGTACAACAAATTACTGTACAAGAATATTATATACTTTTTATGTATTTACTTTATTACCTATATACCTAAACTTTTATATTAGTTTCATGTAATACACAAACTGTGGCCTATGACCTTTGTAGACAAGCCCTTGTATGAAAAAAAAAAGAATTCTATAGAAATTTTATACCAGTGTATTTTCTGAATTTATATACCATACATAGATTCTGAAGATTAATTTCCATATTTTAGTAAAAACAAAAAGTTTAAATTCGAAAGAGAAAAATCAGAGATAAATAAATATTAACTATACAAATTCGAGATACTCAACACGTATACCAACTTACGTAAGTTCAAAGTTTCAACCCAATCTAATAATTTTTCTTTTTTCAAAAAATTATCAAAATATATACATACAGCTTAAGTGTTTAAAGCTTATATTTCATTATATTTTAATTTAAAAATGCTGCAGGCCAGACGTAATTTTTGATGGCCTTAAGAGTGGAATTATGGTAGGGAGTAGTTCATTGTAAAGCCATCAGTATATTCTAGGTTATGGTTTAACGAAATCTAATTTAACGAAACAGCGTGTTACATCTAAGCGGCAAACTTGTAAAATATAGCACGTTTAGATTGTCTTTATTATTTACCGTGGATTTAATAATAATTATTAAAACAAATTATAAGTTTGAATTATTGTATTTGATTTACAGATGTAATTGTGTGCACAACAGGATCAACGCTCAGTTGTTGGATGCCCGGGGGAAATCCTTCGCGTTGCATACGCCAAAAATATATTTGTGATGGGCAAAATGACTGCTTTAATGGATTTTCAATTTCAGACGAATTCGGCTGTGGTGAGTGATGACTGATGACATTTAGACTTTTAAGGGAGCTTCCGCCGATATAATTACAGTAATGAATGATTTTTTGGCAATCATTTTCTGGAGTACGGTGTATACCTAATGTCATGCAATACATCAATATACGATTTTTCACACTACGACTAATTTAACATGCCTATTAATTGTACTTAGTTTGTTTAGTTGGTGCCTATAGTTTTAGATATAATTTCCGAATAACCATACAAAATAATTTAAATGCATCAAATAATATAATATAATGAATTAGGTATTAGGTGTTACATTACATTTTATTTCTTCTTAATGAAATACTATATTTCAAGAATTGATATTTGAACTCATTGAAGTTTTAATTATAATAATGTAATATTAAACTTGATATTTTATCCATTATTATAATTTAATATTATGTGTTTTTAAAAAAAGAAATTCAATATTGATTGTAGTATTGTACACGTTTGTACTGAAATATAAACTATTATCATATACTTATTAAGTTAGTTCTAATGTTGATTATTTCTGCCTCGAAACTTATCAAATATTTAATGCGTATATGCAGACAAGCAGAATATTAAGGCATTCAGAAAAATTATTTAATCTGATCCATATTTAAAAACAATAATTGTGTCTATATTTATTTTGAAAAGTATACCTTTTGATATTAATTTATTATAATATCTTATGTATTCAAATTATTCAACTATGAAATGAGGAATTGTTTTTTAGATTTATATTACCTTAATAATGTAATATATTATTCTTGTATTAAGATTTTAAATGTTTAAACCCAAAATTCCAAATTTTATTGAATAAATATAAAAAAGTGGGTAAGTGGATGTCGCTCTGATGTACAGTAGGTTACAAGTGGGTCACTGTAATGAATGGTGTTAAATTTGAATTCAATGATATAATATCATTGTATAAGTAAAAACGATTCTGAGCGGAGACGGTGTGTCAGCCTATGATATTTCTAAGTATATTTGATGATATTAATGGGAATAAAGTTGGTAATTTATATATTTACCTATTTACATGGAACCTTGTTTTAAGTTTTCAATCCAACCATAATTATTAAATTTGAAATTTGATAAATTTTGGCAAAATTTGAACTTTAAATGTTTATAAAAAAAAGTTGTGCCTATGTATTTTTAATGTTTTTAATCATTGGAATCTTGTATTACAATTTAAATTCTTAGATTTAAAAAGAACAATTTTTATGAATCTTATTTTTACTCAAAATAATTTGCTAATTTTCGTGATTTTTCATTATTTTGTCAATTTTTGAACTTTAAATGCTTTTAAAAAAACTGTAACTAAGGATTTTTAATATTTTTCAAATGTCAACGTAACAATATAGTAGGAGCCTTGTATTAAATTTTCAAGTATTTTCACTCAAAAAATAAAGTTTTATTGACATTCATAAAAAAAAAACTAATAAAATTGGAAACTGAAAATGTCCCTAAACAGTTTAAAATAAATCAAAATATTTTGAAAATTTTATCGTGTAAAATGCAAATATAAACAACCAGTGCATTTTCCATGTATCTACGGTCATTTGTTTTAAAGTTACACCAAAAACCAGAGTCAATTTTGTCAAAAATCAATTTTGCGTAAAAATTCCCGTTTTTCCTTAATTTTTCTTTTGTTTTTCTTGGCGCTTTTGAAAATTACTAGGAATTTTAATTTTGACCTTCTTAATGCACCAACCATATTCACTTTCTAATCGAACAAGATACTGAAGTTAAAAATCGAAGAATTATTTCGACTACTTATCGTGTACACAGACACAAAAAACAATTGAAAAAAAAAAACACACATCATTGTAAAATCAATCGTTGCACTCAGAATCTAAAACTTTTATGAATTCTCAACTCAAAATAATTTGTTAATTTTCGTGATTTTTCGTATTTTATCAAGATTTGAACTTTAAATGCTTATAAATAAAAACTGTGACTAAGGATTTTTAATATTTTTCAATGTCATTGTAACAATATAGTAGGAACCTTGTATTAAATTTTAAAGCTTTTTACCCAACAAATAAAGTTATATTGACATTCATAGAAAAAAATACTAATAAAATTGGAATCAAAAAATGTTCCCAAACAGTTCAAAACAAATCAAAATATTTTGAAAATTGTATCGTGTATAGAAAATACAAATATAAATGACCAGTAAAAATGTCATGTATATACGTTCATTTGTTTTAAAGTTACAGCAAAAATCAAAATCAATTTTGCATAAAAATTCCCGTTTTCCTTAATTTTTATGTTGTTTTTCTCGGCGCTTTTGAAAACTATTGGAAATTTTGACCTCCCCTAGCTATGCACCAACAATATTCACTTTCCCATCGAACAAGATACTGAAGTTGAAAATCGAAGCATTATTTCGACTACTTATCATGTACACAGACATCACACAAAAAAAAACATTCATTGTTAAATCAATACATTCATCGTTTCACTCAGAATCTAAAATATACCAAGATAATTCTATAGACACACGTTATTTTAAATGAAAAAAGAGTTTAGTGAATAAATCAACTTCAAATCTATGCATAATATTATAGAGCTATTTTTCTATTTCACCCATTTGTTAAAAAGTTATTAGCTTTTTAAGACTGATATTATTATTATGTGTTTATGTTATGATATAAGAAACTGAATTCAGAGAATTTAGTCCGCTATTGAACAAATAAAGCCGTTATTATTATTTTGAGGAAAAAGGGAACGGCATAGTGCATGCCTACAATAGTCTTCTGTAGGGTTCTATCCCGCGCACAACCGTTTTTCTATATAATTTCGTAATTGCAGAACAACTAATAAATACCAAAACAATGGCATTGTCACGGGACCACTAAATTACATCGAAAAGGAATTTAAATTGTTTTTAATTTTTTATTAAAAATTCCTATAAAAAGCATTAAAAAACGGGCATGTATAGTTTCCTTTTTTATAATACCAGAATGATTGTTGGATAATTAATACATTTGTACTTTAAACGTTTAAAAAAAATCTGTCCAGCCAAGTTCTATGAATTTTACGCCAATATAGGCTTATGATTATATTGTATTATTGATGATTAATTTCATATTTAATGTTCAGATAATCAAAATTAAAATTGTAAATTTTCAAAATATTATATAAGATAGAAATATGGTGGACGACTTTAATTTATTTGTATTTAATATATGGTTGAACACCACCAGTTATTCCCACATAAATATAGAAATATATTATACATTTTTAAATTTTTAAAAAAACTTCAGGCCTTAGGGATATATTAAAAAAAAATGTTTTAAAAACCCTTCTCATTGAAAATTTATTATAATTTTGCTTTCACTCAGAACCTTGAATTACAGCTATCACAAAAAAAAATGTGTGTAATATTACTTTTAGTTATTTTAGATAATGATTTTTTTATCACGTACCTATAATATCTGATTCTTCTTTATTTTCCGAGTAAATAAATCGCATTGCCAGTAACTATTTCGAAAGAAATTTTGATTTTACACAGTGTTTTACATTGTTGGTCGATCAATAAACGGATTCAAATATTCAATGTATTTTAGCAGGAGAAAAAGAATCAAGATGTATACACTAAATGCATAATAGTGAGACATAATGCATTGTATATTATATTATATAGGTAGAAACTATAGAAAGGATAATAATAATAATAAAAAAAAAAACTGTATTAAATGAAAATAAAGACCAATTGAATAAGGTGGCTGTAAATGTTTACTTTGAATCATTTTAAGTTTAAATTTCCATTATTATCTCGTTTTTATTTATAAGTTCTGTGCAAGCCTATTTAAAGGAATATTAACAACAATGCGTTTTCAGATACCGTGTTCATCAATCAGAATGTCGACCAGGTATAAGAAAATATTTTTAAATCAGAATTTTTATTAGAACTTACAGTAAAAAAAATTGAGATGGAATATTTCCGCATCTTGTCTTATCTATAATTAATGTTATTCAATTATATTTTAATAGTTATAGGTGTATGAGTCCGTTTTTACCTGGATGTCTTATCGTGTAATAGGGGTATGGTTAGTTTCACAGCGTCACACGCAACGAGTGGAAGAGTCTGGGGTTGGTTTTTTATTCACTGAACATTAAGTCGGTTGCGACGCTTTCGCTGGAATTGATTTTAGTGAATCTCCGTGCTATAGTGATCCTTATTAATTATTAGTTATGACCTTTCACTTGTAATGGATATCTCTGGCTGTTAGATAACTGTAATAAATATAGCTCTGGTGTGGCTAAATCACGCGTTATAATACCATTTAGGGTGACGAGTTGTTCTTATTAGTTAGGGCTACAAACAAGTAAATAAATACATAATACATATTTTAATTCCTTATATTAATTAAGTAACAATACATTTTCCTTCTTAAATATTTAAAATTGTGAACTATTTTAAATTAATCATAGAAATGTATAGGTATGTAATGAAAATCAAACATAGTAATTTATTTATAATAATATATATTATAAAATGATTTAAAACTTATATAATGTCAGTTTATTTTATCTATTTATTATTTTATTGACAAAAGTAACAATTTAAATTATGTGTTTATCTATTCACCTAATATAATATACGTTATCAAGGCTCTGCAGCAATTTAATACGCTATTAAAATAAATATAATTTACGGTTATGGTGGATTACTGCAGTTATGATGAATAAAGAATGCAAATTAAGTATTGTCACCATAATACAACCATTACTTATTTAAGTTATGTTAAATTCAAGGTATGTTTGAAATGCAAAGCCCTTAGGAATTGTATTTTTTAAAGTAAATACAAACTTTTTAAAACACACACATGCACCCACAATTATATACGTTGAAGTGAAGTCGAGTGACTGGTCTTGATTAAATTCATACTATTCCATTCTGAATTCCAATATTGAATTATTTCTCCGGGGACAAAAGAATCAAACATTAATGTTTATATAAAATGTATTACATTAATACATTATAAACTTAATTAAAATAATAACGGGTGATCGCATTGAATTGAAATTATTTTCTGTTCGTTGCAACTGCTCTGGTAAAAGTGGTACACTAATCGGCAGCATATGTTTACTTAACTGCTCAGCTCAATAAAATAGAACACTAGGAATTTTTTGTCCTTTGATAATGTCATGAATTCAAGATATTTTTGATATTAAATCCGTGTTTGGCTTAGTTTAACGGAAAAAAAATGTTTTAATAATGAGCCATCCTATTTTAATGAATACACTTTCTCATCAAAAATAAAAATATAATGAGAAAACTATATTTAGTATAGATTAATATTAAATAAAAGCTTGTATTATCATGCCAACGCAAACATGACTGATGATCTTTTCAAAGAAAAAAAAATGCTATTGTATTGCGTTCAAAAATTATATCATAAAGCAACAACAAAATGATTTATTGTAAATTATAAGTTAGCAAAACATAAAAAATTGTACCATCACAAAAGCATTGTTGTTATTAGCGAGAGAAAATGAATCAATTATTATACGAAGTTCTTAAATAGAAAGTTAAATGTCCCAATAGTTATCCATGTTTTTCATTGTAAATATTATTAATTTTAATCTTGGAGTATATAGTATTGTATTTTTGTGGAAAATATAAATAAAATCCTTTGTTCAAATCATACTATTATAATTAGGTTAGGTTTACACGTATGTTTCCCCAGCTACCCAAAATCGACTTTTTGCAAATTTTTTTTTTGCTATTATTAAGTACGTAATTAGTTTGAATTCGTTCACCCCTACTCAGGATTCGTTTGACATCGGTTCACCGGGTAAATCGATTTTCTGTAGGCGACCTGGAGAAACGTACGTCAAGTATACGAATAGCTGCTTGCTTCTCAATCATTGGGCACTCAATAAACTTTTATTATCAGAACATATTGTGCATTATGTTCATAATTTATAACTGTACGTAACAATATCTATATAACAATGTACCTTGATTAGCTACATAAAATAAATTCAGATGACGTAGGTTACGTAGGTGCCATCGTAGAATACAGATACATACATATTTATTAAAAAAAGATATATTTATATTTTATAAATTAAAAATACTTGCAGGTAAATAGTACTTATATACAATAATACAATATTATAAGCTAATATAATATATTATTATTGCATATATTTTGGTTTATCGTGACCTAAAAACCTACATCACAAATTGAACCATTGAATATATTTTTTTGTGTGTAGGACGGTATGAGTATAGGCAGTGGCGTATTTTCAATAATTTTTTGGGGGGGGTTTTAAAATTTTAAAAAGTCATAATATGATAAATCTTACTTGTTTCATCTTACTTTGAAACAAGAAATAACAAGAGATAGAATGAATACAAACAATATAATTTTAAAACTGAAAAAATGTCACAATTTTAGTAAAATTAATTTTCAGGATAATTACATCAATTAGAATATCAGTTAATTTGTCAAATAAAATAATAAAATAATTTAAATACAATGTCATCTTTAACTTTACATGTTTCTTCATTTTAAATTTTAAATTGAAAAGGGTAAACGTGTTTTCTTTTTCGCCAGTTCTTCAATTACCTCTGTTGGTGTAATTTTATCTTTTGAATTTATAGATAACATAGCTAACCCGTTTAGTCTTCCCTAAAATAAAAAAAAAATATAGATAATTATTATACTGTTATCTAATTATTTATACTCATACTTTATAAATAAATAAATAGGTACCTACCTCTGAAATAGAATTTCTAAGATAAGTTTTTATCCTCTTCAAGTTTGAAAAAGTTCTCTCATTTGACGAAGAAGAGACCGGGAGTGTAGCCAAAATTTGGAGAAGTTTAAAAATGTTTGGGTAAATAGATATATTACATAAAGTTAAAGCCTCCAAAGCATTTTTTGGTTTATGATTTGTTTGCATAAGTTTTCTTTGCCATAACTTATATTCTGATTCAAATATTATGTTAGAAGATCCGTTTTCCTGTAAATCTTCAATATATTTATCTGAAAGATTCTTAAAGTCTTCGAGGTGACCGTTTTCTTGAAACAAAGAGTCAAAATTCGACAAAGTTACTTGATGGTTTATGAACCTATTGTCTAACTCACTAATAAATTTGTCCAATTAAGGAATAAATATTGATGCTCTGTAAAATTGCTCTGGTGAACTTGCTGGAACATTATTTCTATGAATTTGTCTGTTTGAAAGTCTAGGCATTTTAATTTCAATATCAAAACTTTCAGCTAATATTTTTACTTGTCCAAATATATCTTTAAAAACTTCTTCAGCATTTTTTCTGAGATCTTGTAACTCCTGTTTAGTATCATTGGCTAGTATTACTGCTACTTTTAAGTCAATATTTGGATTTTGTAATAATTTTGATAGAGGTAATCCTATACTAAATCCTTTATTTAACACGAACAGAGATACCAAAAATTCTAAATTTAATACAGCGTTTCTAAGAATCCTTGCTTTACCCGATGTTTCACTATCAACCCATTCAGATATTATTTCTAATGATTCAATAACGTGATTATAAAGCTCTATAAAATCATTAACTGCATGAAATCTTTCGATCCATCTTGTTTCGCAACTTCTTTTTAATGTTTTTTTTGATGATATCTCGGAAGAACTTTCAATTTGATGATGTAAAACAGATTTTCTTTTTGGATAAATGAAAAAGTCACGGACTTTACCTAAAGTTGATAAGCAATCTCTTAATTCTGCTGCACTACACGATTTAGAAACTGCCAGGTTTAATGAATCTGCTGAGCAATGTACGTACATTGCCAATGGGTGTATTTTTTTTATGTGTGCTTGAACTCCATTTAATTTACCTGACATGGATGCTGCTCCATCATATCCTTGGCCTCTTAAGTACTTAGTATCTATGCCATATTTTTGAAGATTATCAATAATTAGTTTTGCCAATCCCTTTCCCGTCACGTCAAATGTTGGCACAAATTGTAAAAATTCTTCGCGGAGTTCAAGATGGTTTATTTCAACATACCTTACACATAGAGACACTTGTTCTACCCCCGACACATCTGCTGTTTCGTCTGCTAAAATAGAAAAGCATTTTGATGCATTAACCCTTGAAACTATTTTATCAAGCAATTAAACCATTTAAAGAAAACCATTTAAATTGAAATTTTAAAAATCTTAGTGTTTTTTCTTTTCCAACAATAACTGTTTTTGTAGGAAAAGAAAAATTTTCATCGGGCATCCAGGTTTTATTTAATACTTCTTGTATTTCATTTTGTGTTAAAACTTTTTTTATGTAATTAAAAATATCACGGGTACTATAATTGACCGAAGAAGTACTATGTTCAGCAGATTCATGAACCAACGAATCAGTATTATTTGACGAATGTTCAATATTTTCTTGGGGAGTTGAAATTGACGTAGATGACGGAGATTTGAAAAATGACTGTATATTTAATGGTTTTTTGGAAGACATTTTTTGAAATAGTGAGATAGTCAAATAATTCTTATGGATTCAATTTTAAATTAATTTAAAATGATAATAAAATTGTTTGTAAATGAACACATAAAAACATGCAGTTAAGTACACAAGTATTGAAGTATCCAGATACAGACTACAGTATAAATATTAAAATAAAATAGTATAACTAATATTATAACTTGATTTATGTATATCAAAATTACTTCTGAATATTACAATACTGAACGAGATCTGATGCAACAACGACAACGACAGCAAAAGAACAAGAAATGAAAATAATGCAACGAAAAGATACTATTCAGTACGAGCTTGCACACACGGGCGGCGACAAGCGTTTAGGTCCTATCTGTCAATCGATTCTGGGTAACACAAATTGCAATTAAGATAACGCAGCGATATTCCACACCAAAATAACCCAACGGTTTTAGTCGTTTTAGATAGCTATATTATAGACAGTCTATCTACTCTATCTACATCGTTAAATTATTAGAAAACCCGTAATAAAATATTTATTTAACATTTAGTAACTTTTTTTTTTGTTCTGGGGGGGGTTTGAACCCGAAAACCCCCCCCGTAAATACGCCACTGAGTATAGGTACTTTGAAAAGAAATCTAAAAAGACTGATCTGATTTTGACATAGGTACCTAGCTTAAACCTAACCTACCCCTAGCTATCTACTGTTATCGACACAATACATTATTTAACACGATTTATCAATGTGTTTTTGTGGTTGGTTTGTAAACAATAAATTGTTAAACAGATTGACAATTAATCTATATTAGCGCTATACGTTGAACATGAGATAGAATAAAAATAAAATATTATTGCATAATATGTCGTACCTACATGGAATTGATGGTTTTTTCATGTTTTTTTCGAATTTATTTACCTACTAAAGATGAGTCGTGTAACCGTTTAGTCGGCACAGCAGTAATTTATCATTTTGTTTATTGACTACCTACCGTAATGATTTATCAAAAAAAAAAAAAAAAAACAATTACAAATTTAACGTATTTAACTTTCATAATAGTACGTTTATTTTAGGTATGAAAAATGTATTTATTTTTACATTGTATCACGTATTCACGACATATTTAATTATTTTATACATTTCACAAACTAATTTTACTGTTTAATGTGTTCAAGTCACTTAAGTGTAGCGTGATCAAATTAAAACTGATAAAAATAAAAGTAATAAGTATCAATTTTTCACAGAAAAGCCAAATTCGCATTTAAACGACGAATTTTTCCGGTGCCAGGACGGCAGGTGGTTGCCGTTTAAACACCGTTGTAACTTCAAAGCGGAATGTTTAGACGGTGACGATGAAATGGATTGCGAAGTTTCGTTACCCTGTGGTGAAGAACAGTTCAGGTGTGCTAGTGGCGAATGTGTGAAATCCGAAAACCGCTGCGACGGCCGTACCGACTGTTGGGATAAGAGTGACGAAATTGGATGCGGTAAGTAACTACTGTGGGCACAAGTCATAAATTATAAAATACTTTACACGTACGAGACCACACTACATAGGGGTTGAGTAATGTGTCACTAGATTTGGTAGAGATGTAAATATATTTTGAGGATAAATGTTAGATTTCAAAGTTAATAACGCGTGCTATAGATATCGTAATTATATACTCTAAGTTAAAATGCTTGAATTGGGGGTGAGGGACGAAGTAACTCTTCTTTTAAAAATATTTTAGCGGATTCCTTTTAATTATAACCTTATTAATAAAAAATTTAACATTTTTTATATTCTTGTATATCCCTCATCCGGTTTTTTCCAATTCAAGCGCTGAATTTTAAATAGTGCGTATTTTTAAATTTATAATATTATATGTATATTTAATCATCGGTGTAAATTTACACAACACTTCCGTTAATAATACAGTGGTGTATTATTTATTAATGATTTTAGCGTCCGTACCGTGTCCCGGCGAAAACTGGTCGAGGTGCAAGATTGGCAAACAGTGCGTGCCAATGGAAAAATGGTGTGATTATAGGGTCGACTGTATGGACGGTTCTGATGAGAAAAACTGCGGTAAACTTTCATTTCGTACGAATTTACTTAGAAAATATTGAAAAAAATTAGTAAATTAGAACTAAATACCACTGTGACACTGTGTAATACTATAATATTGTCGATGATTAATTCTTAGTTAATATTATGTTATTATGTTTTATATTTATTTATTTATGAAATACAAGATTGCGCCTAATAGATCGATAATGTACAGTGGCTTCTATTAAAACAAACATATACAAAAAATAACTTAACATAACATATTTATCCAAGTCTGATTTTCATTAAATTCGTTTGGAACAAAAATATTATATGGTGAAACGTTGGTACAATTTAATTTATGAATCATTAAGTTGTTGACTTTTGAAATTAAAATTCTATATACTTTTGTTGTATTTACTCATTATTTTTATTGTTTATGGTAGTATACAATGAAACTGTGTTTTTTGATCGTAAAACTAACATTTGTATTTTATTATTATGTCTAAATTATACATATATTGTACAATTTTAACAATTAAAAATCAAAAAACAGTTTTCATTAAATTGAAAATTGTTGTTGTTAATCTTGTACACACTTTTGGACACTTAATAACGTTTATCTTATTTTTTTAGCATATATAGAGCATATATAATTTAAAAAAAATCCTTTTTTTGTGACAGATTATAGGTTATGCAAAGCTGACGAGTTCCGATGTGATAGTGGTCAATGTATTCCTTTAGAGTATAAATGTAAAAAATATCGAGAAGAACAAATGGGTTGTGTAGACAAGTCGCACCTAAGAAATTGCGGTATGTTAAATGTAAATCTAGCTAATAACATAACCACAGCTAATAATTATTACGTTTTGGACTAGGTAGAATTTATATTTTATTAAATAAGTGCAAGACGAACATTTATTGGAGTTGAAGTACAGAGTTAATTTTGTTGTTGTTAGGTTTTTTTTTTATTGGTCATTAATTAATTTGGCTTCAACGACTAGGACAATAACAATATTAACACTACTTTCTTATAAAATTAAAGATATTAAAATGTTGTGTTTAAGTAATAAGAAATTAAAATCAAATTTGAGTATATATAATTACATATGATATGATAATAATAACAATAATAATAGTAAAATAGTTATAGAACAATTATAATATAAATTGAATACATTAAAAAATAATAATATATAGTTATCTATAATTCATAGGTAAGTATTTACTTATTTATTTATTTGGGTTTACTTAATGAACCACGAATAGTATTATTTTCATTCTCCGAATCAAGAAAAAACGTTCGGCAATAAGACGACTTATTTTGAGTTTTTCTCTGTGTTCTTCAAATTGTCGTCATTCGTTAAACATGCAATATTGATCACCATAGAATGGTGCACTGATGCAGTGGTGTCACATGATTGACATTAAGGAGGGTAGCTCTTTGCCACCAAGAATCCATGTGTTAGTCAGGTATGCCCAATTTTTTTTTATAAACTGATAAACTGTGATTTGTTTATTTTTTTCTTATTGAAGTATACTAAAAAACAGACTAGGAGTGATTATCAATATTTAATGTATAACAAATATAAACTAATCACCCGTTTGGAATTTAACGAGGACGTTTTAAATTTGTAATGATTCTTTTACTCAAATTGTTGTTACATAATCAAGTGAATTTGAATATCTAGGTATTTCTAATGATAACAAATACATTTAATTTACTTTTACAGAAGAATCTCAACAACTTGAAGTAAATAGAGACAAAATATTCAAATTAAAACGAATTTTGATTCATTGAGTTTCAAGTTGTCGAGATTGTATAGTGTATAGGTATCATTGTTTTGTAAACAAAGGTTGATTTTGGTTTGTACGGTATCTTAGTCGATTCTAAATGTGCTGAAAATGAATTCAAATGTCATCGGGGGCCTTGTATTCATCAGTCTATGGTGTGCGACGGGCAATTGGATTGTGATTTGACTTGGGACGACGAAGACAATAATTGTTGTAAGATTTCGATACAATTGCAATGTGTATTGAATAGTAAATATATTGAATTCATCATGACAATGGATTTCAGATTTCATGTGCTCGGATATAGCATCTGGCTGCCAGTGCCAAGATGTCCATATAAATTGTACCGGTCATGGTCTTGATCAATTTCCATACGACGTCGAAAAAGAAATCACCTTTTTGTAAGTACATATTCGATAAAATATTAAAATGCAACACGGTAGTGAAAAATAAAACAATATAATCATCTTTAATATTTATAGTCATTTGGGCGGTAATAATTTTTTCGAGGGCCTTCATGAAAATACATTTGAACATTTGGATCGCTTGGTTTATTTGTAAGTGAATATTGATTTGATGTATAGAAATATTTTAACATAACGCGAGTAAACATTTTAATTTTATAGAGACCTGATGAATAACTCAATAAAACATTTGGAGCCATTAGTGTTTTCCACGCTTTGGCGTTTGAAAACATTGAACTTACAAAATAATGAAATAACAATTTTGCGAAATTGTTCGTTTTTGGGACTCGGTCAGCTGACGGGATTGTGAGATTAATTAATTATTTATTAGAGCATTTTGATAAAACATTGTTCGGTTAGCCCAGCATCGCTAACCTAGATAATAGACGAAAACTAATGTTGCTTTACCCGTTTTGTATAATTATAATAATTAACAAACTTAAAATGAATTATATTACACATAACTTTATATTAAGTTTAATGTTTTAACTATCATTAATATAATTAAAATTAAGCACTCAAAGTTTATTTTAAACAAAATAAAACTGTTTGAGTTCTATTTTATTAATTATTGTTTATGTGGTTAGTGTATTGTGTAATAATCGTATTTCACGTATTATTTACCACGAGTGTTATTTTTAAAACACTAAAAGTTGAATAACCTGTAAATAGTAATGACCTATCTTTAATAAAACAGACACCCGAGGGAAATAAAAGCGTTATTGAGAATGTGACTATCATTAATAATTGAGGAATATGTTTCGTAAACAGCTAGAGGTTTTACTGGTTTTAATATAAAGTAACTCGGTACACCATATGTTTTTAGACACTTACAAGGGAACAATATCTACAAGTTGAGCTCAATGGCATTTCAGGGTCTATCTTCTTTGATTACACTGTGAGTACCTCCTACCTATTGGAAATCCATTTTACAGCTAAATAAATAATGCAGTTTTGATGTAATACAGTGACTTGAGCCATCAGAACATTACGGATATAGAATCGGAGGCTTTCGTTGGTCTTCGATCGTTAAAAAGTTTGTTAGTATCTAAATTCGTTGTTTTTATTTGGTGGATTCACCAGTAATTTGTTATTTTAGAGACCTATCACATAACTCGCTCACTCATATACGGGACGGCACGTTTCGCGGGATGCCCCAAGTTGTATTTTTGTGAGTATAATATTATTTACTGCCAAACTTTATATTTCCAACATGAAACTTAATTCTTAACTAAAAGCTTTTATATTTGTTGTACAGAAACCTTAAGAATAATCAATTGAGAGTCATAGACAAGAACGTTTTTTTCACCATGCCGTTACTCGAAACACTGTGAGTCAATAAAGCGGCGTTTCTGTATAATTTTGTTGTTTAATAATAATAATAATAATAACAATAACAATGGTACCTAATAAAATAACAATTGTTTAATTATTCTAAAGACCAGAAACGAACAGCTTATTAACTTTAACAAACAAATAGAAAATAAAATAGAAGAATCATAAAAATATTATTTGACGAAATTGGACGTCCTACATTATTGTCACGTTATTATCCGCATTACGCAATGATTCATAAAAAAATGTGATCATAAAAGTATAACAAGTTATTCACGTCGAGTCTAATACTTTTAAATGTGTAAAGTGATGAGTATATATATTATGTAAGTTAAAACTCAGGATAAAAAAAATGTATAGGTATCCTCTAATACTTTGAGGATATCATAATATTATATTATTATTATATGAGTTATTTCACACGAGTCTCATATTCATTGGATTGCCAGTGCTGAAGGGCCATAATTCAAACATTTTGAATTTTAATATATTAGTTGTTTAGTATACCTACGAATTCACATTTGCCTCTTTTTTTATGGTGACACTATTTAGTATTTTTTTTTATAACAAACCGTGAAATCATCAATTATTAAACTTTTGCATCGAGATCAAGGCTGGATATAATATACCGTATATATATAGACCTGCGATGTTATATCGTCTATAAATATCGATATATACATTGAAATATAGCCATTATCAAAAATAATATTTTTAAGACAGATGGTCTTGTTTTATTAACTAAGTAAAATAATATAAATAATCAGTTCCAGACAAATGGTTGAATGAATTATTTTAGCTTTTATCACGTTGAATAATTGTTTTAACTAAATATTTTATCACAATGCGTGTATTACGGTAATACGGTGTGAAATATTATGATGATTAATGATTATAATGAATATTATACATGATAATATAAAGAGAGTATCGACAAAATATATTATAGCGCAATAAGGCGGTCATATCTCTAAATATTCTAGAAAAAAGTAAAATACATTTAAAAAAAAAGACCGTTATTGTAAGTATTCGTAGGAAAAAGAAAAATATTTTTGTAAAGTACATCAATTTTCAAAAATATATTTCCAAGCACAATAATATTTTGAATTCAAAGTAACATACTTGCTAGTTGCTGTCAACGGAAATAATACCAACAACTTAAAAAATCACCCTCCTGAATAAATTGCATATTTTGAGTTAGTTACTTTTGCACCGGCAGTAGGTACTTATATAGTATACACACCCATAATAATAGCTTACGGCACGCATGCAGGTTTACCGACGAGTTTCGTTTCTGCTGCTTGGCCCGGTACGTGAAACAGTGCGAACCGCTGCCCGACGAGTTCAGCTCGTGTGAGGATCTGATGTCCAATATCGTGTTGCGGGTGTGCATTTGGATACTGGCCGTGGTCGCGATCACCGCCAACCTGTTGGTGATCGTGTTCCGGGCCAAGTACAAGCACACCAACCAGGTGCACTCATTCCTTATCGTCAACTTGGCGTTGGGTGACTTTCTGATGGGCTCGTATCTGCTGGTGATCGCCGTGGTTGACTGGTACTACCGCGGCGTGTACTTTATCCACGACTCGGACTGGCGACGGAGTTCCATGTGCAACGTGGCTGGTTTTATAAGCACGTTTTCCAGCGAGCTGTCCGTGTTCACGTTAACCGGTAAGCGTAGCATTATTATAAAATACAATAATATACATATTCATTATATTATTTTCTATCAGTGGCGTATTTGAGGGAGGGGGCAGTGGGGGCGAATTCCTTCCCCCATGACTTGAAGAATAATTGGTTTTTATATAGGTGTAATAATTAGGTACGATGATGTAAGGGAAAAATGAATTTTTTTATTTGGTACTATATATGTTTTCATATTATAATAGCTGACAAGAATTTCTAATAATTTTTTTTCCATGACATTTTGTATGTGCTGCGGATGGGCGTTTGCTTCGGAGCAGTAAAATCTTATCACATAAACAGTCACATACTAGCATAAGTGCATAACTGATTTACATTATCAGTGTTATCACTTATCACCCGGATTAAAGATGTTTTACTATATAAATATTATCTTAATTTATAATAAGTTGTCTAACCGCATAAATCTCCTTTGAAATTGAATATTTAGCATTATTTCTGCCATCACTCATCAGACGCAAAATTAAAAATAAAAACATTTCATGGTAAGATCAATAGAGTAGAATATAAACTTGTGTAGAATAGTCCCCCTCCTCCCATAAAACTAAATAAAATACGTCACGGTTGTCTACACAGTATACTATTATATTATAAAGCCCGAGAGTTTGGGTAATTGTGTGTTAGAACGCGCCAATCTATTCTCAGAAACTAGGTACCGAGAAACTGATTTCAATAAAAGTTATATCAATAGATTCTTTGAGACTCGGGGGTGATTTAAGTATACATTTTCAACCCCTATATAGCTAAGTTATTATAGAAACTGGTTCACACGAGAATCTAGTTTTGGCTCATAAAAATCGAATAATTTTTTTTTAAACCGAACCACAACCACGTTACTATGGGATTTTTCAAATAATAAATATATTGATCGCTACTCTTAAATATGTACAATTAAAGGCAATGTCCTTATGTGCGTAGGTTATAGATTTAAAAGCTATACTTGACGAAATTTTCAAAGATTGTTTGTGAGATATCACGAAAGTTTAGAAAATAGTTTGAACCACGTTTGGAAATATACTGATTGCTATATCCGATCCACAACAGATCCGGCGAATTCCTCATCTCGGTCGAATTAGTTAATAAACCTAGGTACACCGATGCCGATTTTTGTCCGTGAACTGAGGTATACTAAAACCGAGATACATCAATATAGCATTTATGTTTGTTAATCTTTTGCTGTTCTTATTAGGGTTATAAAGCTTGTATATTATAATATAATGTTACACACAACACTGTACCGTATAGCCTGCAAATCGCAGTGGTGCTTCGTGGTCAATAACTATTTGAACTACTCAAGTGCACTAAGTTCATCGTTTGGGTTTGGTGGGTAAGAGGGATTCTATCGTACATTGTAAAAATTGTCACAATTCTAATGAAAATCATACGGATCTCCAACACGTAAAAAATCAAAAAAAATTGGTTTGTACGTTGTTAATTATAATGATTATCATACTTGAAAATTAGATATAATCACTATTCCACAAAGTACGTAATCCCATTTATGGTATTTAATTTCATATTGTGTTGCCTAATAATGTTTAAAAGATGGCAAACAATGAACGAATGGGGTTTTTATTAATATTTATAGTATATTTTTTTCTCGATCCTTAAACACCCTTAGTATTTACAGACGATTTTTGCGTATGCATTGCAGCTCCATTTCAAAATAAAATGAATTACCTGTCAAAACTCTAAAATACATTGTTTGGTTTTGGTTTTTTTTTTGCACAGCAATTTTAAAATATGTTTTAGTTTCGAATAATGCTCTAACACATTTTAGTTTGTATTACAATTTGTATCGTAGTGGGCACAAAATGCTCCGATATGGCGAAATGCGGACCTGCTACCGATCTCGAACCGTACATAAAAAAGGTCTTGTAAATGTAATATTAAATATAAAAACAATGTTCTCGTACAGTCTTTAAAATATTATGAGGTGTATAATAATTGCTTAGGATAAATATTATATTGGATACTGTACTGCACCAACTATAACAACTCCATAAAAATGTAATATAGTTAAAAAAACTAAATTTACACTTTTGCTGTTTCTGACGATACTATTTATTTTTCTATAAAACAATTAACATATACCTTCCTAACAGTAATTATCTGTACCTAGCTGTACCGGTTGTCCACCTCTACCGTCCATTTGCATCCAATAAATATAAACATAAGAAATTACATTTTACATTTATATTCTTGGTAGGTATATAAAATGTATTTTATCAACACCATAATTTAATAATTTCTTACATTACGTTTTGTTTAAAGTTTGATATACCTAATAATATAGATTTTACAATTTAAATTAAAATATAAACACAATTTAGTGCAATACAGGCTCACAGTAAGATCTATGATCTATTGTGAAATAAATAATCATTCATTAATCATTATATCGAAATGCTTAAAATACATTTTATAAATTGTAGAATACGTGAAGTATCGGGTTGTATCAAAATAGATATACACTCCAATGACGATATAATTTGAACCATTTCATATTAAAATGCTTTAAGCTCAAAGTTAATGAGTATGTATTTGTTATTTTTTAATTAAAAACAGTCGTTTACTTAATTATCTAAACAAATATTAAAATATACATTTACTGCAGTTAAAAATTTAAAATTACCTGTATAGTGTATAATCACTATAATGCCCTTGCATTTTTAATTGCATAAAAAAAAATAACAAAAATATGACAGTTAAAACAAATATTACTCAAAGCTTAAATAAATAAACACATTTTTAATTGACTGGAGAAACAAAAACTCATTGTATGAAAACATACTTTTAAGTTTTAATATTCGGCAAATAAAATAATAAGCTAAAAATATATTAAATAAATAATGATTGAATCGGCGACGAAGTATAAACGATATTACATAAAATGTTTTTGAAGAAAAATGGTATCATTTCTATTGAGTTCGAATTTTGAAAGAATTTTACTGTTACGCCTTTTGTTTTCCACGTGAGTTAAAAAAAATAAATAGCCGACAGGATCTATAAAAGACTGCATTGTTTAATTATTGGTTGTTTATTTATACAATAACACCTGCGTGTTATTTATTTATATACCTTTGTTATTTGATTTATTTATAATATATTCAAAACATATTATAGTGATCACTCTGGAAAGGTTATTGGTAATCATATTTCCGTTCAAAGTCCGACGTTTGGAAATGGATTTTACACGCATACTGATGGCTGTGTGTTGGTTGCTAGCAATAATTATATCTGCTATTCCTCTCTTCAACATTCATTATTTCAGGTAAGCATATTATTGAGAAAATAGTGATAGTTTATTATTTTTGTCACACTGGAACAGAGTCTAGTACATGTACAACGATACTACTATTATATTTTGTATGTAAAATAATATATTATACCTATGCACTTATCTATATGGTTTACTTATTAATTTTTCAGAAATTTTTATGGACGGTCTGGCGTATGTTTAGCCTTGCATATTACTCCGGACAAACCCAACGGCTGGGAGTATTCTGTATTCATATTTCTATGTAAACATTACATCTATTTATTTAATTATTTTTAAATGTTTTTACTGCAGTTATAATTCGCCTAATTGTTTTCATGTACGAATTTGACGAATGTGTTTTAGTCGTTAATCTGGGATCGCTGCTGTTGATATCTGGAAGCTATCTTTGGATGTTTTTCGTCGCCAAGATGACTCATCGCGCCACCGAGACTCTAATCCGACATCGGTCCCTCAGCGAGTCTGCGATGGCCTGGCGGATGAGTCTGTTGGTGGCTACGGATGCCGCGTGCTGGGTGCCCATCATAGGATTAGGATTATGGTCTTTGGCTGGATTCACCGTGCACCCACAAGTAAAAATATACAACGTGATTATCTTAAACGTATAATGTATATATATATATATATATATCGCATAGCAGTACGAGACGATCGCCGCACTATATATACATATTGTTTTTATTATTTGGCTTCACAATTTTGTAAGAATTTTGGTCACCACCGTCACTGTCTGTACTCCAATCTTCTCGTTTCTGGATTTTATCTTCCCAATTCGTCACACCCAGTGTTTCAAAATCCTTCCTCACCCCATATTTTCATTATACTTGGCTAACTTGGCCTTCCTATGGGTCTTCCTGTCGGTTGCCATTCATTTACAGCTTTTACGCACTTGTAGTTTACGCTTTCCGTATCACAAGACCAAACTCAAACAACTGGGGTCTTTTGCTATTAGTGAATTTTGTGGTAGAAGAATTTCCGAGCGAACTTTAAAACTAAGTTAGATAGTTTAGGGCACCGTCGAGAAACAATTTTTTCAAAAAAAATTTTCAAAATTGTTTGTTATAACTGGGGAAGGGATTGAAAACCGTTTTTAAAACAACGAATATGTTACTTAGATTTTTAAAAGGAAGGAGCTTATTTAAAAAACTCAATCTGAGCTATACTATTTATATAAATGGCGTTGATATAAAAAAATTTAGAAAATGTTACTTTTTATTTCGAACTTAAGTGTTTTGTGACATACCTGTTGATGGCTTTTTTAATACAAATTGTACTATTAATGAATTTAGTGGTGGAGAATTTCTGAGCTAACTTCAAAACAGAGCTAGATAGCTTACGGCACCGTTGAGTAACAATTTTGCCGAAAAAAAATTTCAAAATTGTTAGTTTTAACTGGGAAAGAGATTATTTATTGACAATTATTGAAAAAAACTAAATGTTTCATGGCTATAAAGCTTCTAAAGTGTCAAAATGTTATCAAGTATATAACATACTATTCTTAACATATGGGGGAAATTTAAAGGATTCATCATAAATACAAAATCGAATTTTTTGAAAATTGGTATTACTTTGCTCCAAATCTAAAATAGCAAGAATCAAAGTCTAAAAATGTTTTATTTCAAAACTTGTATTTAGTATTGTTTTGTTTTTAATTATGTTACAATAATTAGTCATAGTATAATAAATAATCACCCAACATCCAAACACCTACTAACTCTCCCACCAAATTGTGTATGTGTTGCTGAAGCAACACTTGGACTATAAGATCGCCGCCATTGGTTTGTATTGAGATATAATTTCATTTTGTGGTGTTACCTAGTACAAACGCGAATCGAATATTGAATAAGTAACAATTAATTATATATTATATACATTAGTTATAAAACTATAAACGATGTTATACCGATCGTTATTATTCATAACAATATATTATTATACTTATACAGACATCAAAACATTTAGGTACTTAAAATGTATTTTAATATAAATTGTTATTTTCATTAAAATATTTAAAACGTAAGACCCGCGTTAATCCGAATAATCGGCTCAAATTATATATTTTATATTTTTAGGTGTTCGCTTGGGTGGCTGTTTTCGTGTTGCCTTTGAACGCGGCGGTAAACCCGGTGCTTTACACACTGTCCGCGGTTCCGATAATCCGTCGTAGTGTTGTGTCAAACAGGAGGGCGGTGTCGCTCAGACGGTCTGTGACTAACGACCCAAATCGCACAATGTCCACGACCATGGTGCCATCTACTGTGCAATGTACGGTGAACAGAATATACTTATAGTTAATATTAAATTATTTATTGCGTTACCGCTTGACTTTAAATGAAGACGTACGAATCACAGGGTGTATCTGGAGACTGTAGGTCTTTAACTGTTTTACACACTGAAATTACGTTTATGAATGGCCATGTCTTCCAGATCCACCTTGTGTATACGTTACGGGCAAAGTATGATTTTAGGGCAGGTGGTAAAAGTAAGAAAACGCATGTTTTGTATTGTCAAAAAAAAAAAATTGTGCACTTAAATAACCAAATTTTGACAGAAAAATTAGCACATGACTAAAAAATGTCATCGAATGGATTTGCATTAAAACGCCGAGGAAAATAAAGGAATAGGTAACACTTGGTTTTCTTAATTTTTTTTTTATCAATATTTGCCGTATATTATTATTTTTTATTCTATTGTTTTGATAGGTATTATTAACTATAATCATTCATTGAAAGATTCAAGCATTTTTTTTTAACGAATTCCCTCATACATTTATTTAATCGACTTATTTTTATTTTCGTCACTATAGAATATCATGACGAATATTTTATATTCGATATGAAATTATCTACAACCCGTTTGGCTGTTTGAATAAAATCAATACAATTTTAACTGTTCTTTGAAACTACGTTTGATTAATGTTTAAAAATGTATTTGATATAGAGTTTTATTATTTTTTGATATACCTAGTCGTTTTGGTAAGTAAAATAATCAGATGATACAGAAAAGGTTTTGGCGATGGTACGTTTAACTAACGGGGACGTTAGTCCCCAAGTACAATTTTGTTCAATTGTATACTTGAAATGTTTTTGAAAAATATTATTATGTCCTTGAGGCATATGCTTTATTAGAGTCAAAATTAACTTATTGTGTCCTTAAATAACCAAAAACAAAAAAAATATTGAAAGTAAGCAATATATTTCATTTAGATTTTGAATGGCTTGTATAATTCATTTTCATTGTTGTTATTTTCATTCAAGATAAAATTGGATTCGTGGTCGAAAAACAAAATATAAATTAATCAAAGAATCCAGAATCAAAATATTGTTTTTGGCTAAAGAGGCTTTTCTGGGTTACTTTTTTTCCTAGGATGTTTTTTTTCTGTTAATTTCAACGTCACGTGCGTAAAGAGATTATAGTAAAATAGTATTATAGCAAAATTGTTTACCAAATAAACATGTTAATTATTAATTTATTTTTTAAGTTATTCGAAATGACTAAGCAATAGTTATCTATACTGGTAGGTATTATAAAAAAAGATCAAAGTTTAACCCAGTGTCCCAGTATATATCTACATTAAATAATGCCATGACCAAGAAATTGATATTATTAATTTTTTATCATAATTTTCACTATACATAAATAGGTATAATTTATTTGAAATTATAATTTATATTAGGAAAAACAATTTCATTTTTATTGAAAATCGAGGTTTAAACAGGCAACTTTCTTTTTGGCCAAAAACTTAAATTTTGTACAGTCAAAACAATTAATTATTAATTATTAAAAGTATATTTTGTATTTATAAATATTATAATGATCTTCTAAATCCTTCTCTCTATCCCTCTCTCAAAAGCGAATATATTGTGGCTATAAATGTGGCCATCCAAACAATAATTTACGTGATATAATACATTATTAAACACTTGGCACGTGTATCTACAATAATGACGTATCACTTGAGTTACCATTCTACTTACTAGAAACTTGGAAATCGTCAATAATTATTAAGCTATACTTAAACCCGGTTAGCGGACACATGAAAATAAATCATTCTACAGATTCACTACACATTACTAGTCTCTTTTACGAATTATATACTTAGTGGATAACATCTAACCTGTCTATCATTAGTCACGTGAATAACAGCCTTCTAAACTTTTGGTTTGGATTTGGACGAAAACACGCTATTAAACCATAGACGCGACTAGACTTGGGATGGGGCGAAGGGGTGTTTAGCACTCGCAGTTTATTAGCACTGCCAAATGTCCCGTAACGTATTTTAATTGGATTTTCTAACTAACACAAAGTTATAGTCAAAACAATTATATTTATAATAGTAATTTTTTATACGATAAATTATTCACACTGCAGTTTTAAAATATAAAAATCAACCTAATAACTGTTTACAACTTTACATATAATATTAGGTGCAATATAATGATTAATGTTCAGCTTATTCCAACATTAAACAATGATATTTATTTTTCAAATTTGTTTTAAAAAATATTTAACCAGTTAGTTTATAAAGCTATACAAATTACTCTACTGGAACTTAGTTCTTTAATTAACGTTTTTAATGACTACCTATAAGTATTTTTATACATCATTGAATTTATATTGTTAAATTTATTATTGAATATGATAAACCAGTCACAGATCTAGAAATCTAAAATAGAGGGCGGGGCTATTTGTTTATTTGAACGATTTTGTTCTTTAAAAGAAATTTTAATGTTAATATAGTAATCATTTCCAATGCTGGGAATTGCTGATTTCATAAAAACATAACTGAACTTATCAATTCTTAGATGTGTTTATTGTCTTTAACAATATAAATGCAGGGCTAAAATTTAAAAAAAACATCGTTTTTGCGTTTTCGGATAATTAAACGTTCTACAGTTTTAATGTTTCTTGTTATTGTACTTTTAAAATTTATTTGATTTCTTCTGTGTATTGTTGTTATATTTTTAGACGTTATTTTAATTTTTTGTTTTCTGTTTAACGTATATATAACTTTTTTTTTTAATCCATTTTATTGTTATTTTTGGTATAGACGGGTAATTAACCACACTGTGATTTAAGAAATATAAAATTTGTAGAATTTGTTATCCAGAGTAAGTTATTTTCAAGATTAGGTTAATTTTCTTAAGGTTTTTTAGCAAGTAGCTGTAACTAACGCAAGTTAGTGCGAGTTTAGGTATAAAATATTGTTTAAATATTATGGCATAAATGGATGATGAAATAATAGACTTTCAAAAATATAAATTACTGTTAACATAGGTTTGCAACTTTAAATTGTTCAGAGTTTTAAGATTCATACTTATATAGACTACAACAATCAAAAACAATAGTAATGTTAAGTTTGACGTAAAAAAATCACAAAACTTATTTCGAATTACGTTACTTGCAATTTTTTTACATAACATAACGTTTATTGTTTATTTTTAATCATTAATTATGATAAGATTTTTTTCATTTTTCGTTTATTGATTTCATTTAATTTTTTGTCATTATTTTCTGTTATAACGTTATAAATAACGTTTTGAAGCCCTGAATATAATATTATTATATCAAAACAAACGGTTATTTAAATTAATTATTATTATCTTTCACTACAGTACAGTATATTTTATCACGTGTGTTTAGATGTGTTTACAATTTATTAAATATTAATTTCGATCTACAGTGAATTTGATAATATTAATTACTGTTTATTACTGTTTACATTTAGAGACTCGTAAATTACGTCTAGGAACCACGATCAAGCTTGTATAGAGTGTGCTTTTCTTTATTAGATTATTTTTATTTACTTTAACCAACCTCCCACTCGCTTAAGTCACACATTTACTGTACTTGTAATAGTATATACCTATTTATATTGCTTGGAATGTGTCCGTTAATAATATTTATGTACTTTCGTCTTCCATGATAATAAATTATAGCTGCAAACTGTTTGATATACCTAATATACATTTTGTCAATTTGTTTGTTTATATATATAGATAACGGCGATAAAGTGACTTTTTCATTAATAACCAAAATCCCATCCAGGTAAAAATAATGTAGTTTCATAGTCTTATAATATTACGATATCTAAGTTTTCTTATTTATATTATTATTTTTAAATGAACATAATATTATATTACAGAGGTCCGGAAATCGTCGAGACAGAAATGACCGCAAATGGCCGATCGATCGCATTTGGAAAAATGATATGAATAATAATAGTACTGCAATTATTTATTACGTGGTATCTGGTCAGTGGTATATTTAAATTGGCTTTAGGTGACTGGACGTCTGTGTTCGTATTATATACCCATATATATATATATATAGGTTCTACGTTGTAAAATATTTACAAATAATATATGTAATTATCATTCCGCATTCGTGTTGAACATTTGAAATAATCATATACTCATCCTTTTGCTCAAACATTGTAAATTCACTAGAGACATTAAAACGCACATAGTGAACGTGTGCACTATACTGTTATTATTATTCTATAATATTATACTCTATTCAAGTTGAGTTTACTGGCTTTTACGCATGCCCACCGAGTACCACTACCGTGAAAACGATGTGGCACCACTCTGTGCTCACTAGTACGCATACACCCCGTGATGCCGCAATGTTCTACACCAGCGGCCGTAGTAAATTACATAATATTATTGTATTTTTATTTGTGGTTGGGGGGTGTTTGGCGACCAGTTTTTTGTTAGTCGAGTAGGTTATTGACTTGAATAGAGGATAATGTACTAGTATGTACAATGTATATTAAATTCTATAAGTCTATTATATTATCTTACGAATTTTTAATTTGTTTTATGATTTTTTTGATTTTTTTTCTATGGCTTATTTTTTTTTTAATACTTTTTTAATCCACTTACCTGACATGCTATGATTTTAAATATTTTATTGTTAATTACATTATGTTGTCATATTATTGTTCATTATACTTGTTCACATTTCCTGCATCATAGATTACGATAATTATGAATAAGTACAAAACATGTACAACAATATAATAATAATGTAATATACCTAATATCTTTCCATTTTATTGGGACAGTATATTTATTTTTAGTTATTATAACCCGTTTAAATATATTAAATGTTTGTGTAAAAACAATTGTAATTGAGACAAAAATTATTTTATGTTTATTATACATATACATTTATATATTATTGCCGATTGTAAACATTTGAGTTTTGATACAATTACTAAGTGACATAATATTTAAAAAATAATTGAAACGAATTCGAAAAAACACGAATATGCTGTAAAATAGAAAAGGATAACGAAGAAAACAGCTAGCATGGGAAATTAACACAGAAGAGCTCAAATGTTCTCAAAGGTCACGTCCTTTAAAATCAATAGAAAAAATATTTATTTTTTCTTCAATTTAGCAACGGAAAATAACACGTTAGAAATTTTTTGATAAATATGGATACAAGATTAAGAACATAAATATTAAATTAATTAAATATGATATATAAATATATAATGCAAGCTACATAAAATAAGAATAATAATTAAATTTCATAAATAAAATATATTGAAAAAAGTCTTGATTTTTTATTGAAAGCACTTAAAAAAATCCAGACATATAATAATATGACCAATAGATGAGTGACATCTGATTTAATCCTGAAAAACGTTTAATCTGTTATTTTAATAAACGAGAAGAAAATTAAAACCACGTGCAGTGATGGATTACTGAACATAACTCAATACTTTTACCTAAATGTAATTTTAGTAATTAAAAAATATTTTTATTTTATAAACTCTTTCTTAGCATGTTCAAGTGCATATAGTTGACTTCATCGTTTTAAAAACGCTTTAAAATAAAATAAAAAAAAATAAAAAACAATAGTACAATAGGCACTTACTCTAACAGCTCTACAGGGACGAAAATCTCGATACAGTCAAGTATTAAAAAGTAAGTGCAAAGATAAACAAGTTTTTAAAAAAGTTATTTTTTGTTTGCTCGTAATATTTTTTAGTTACCTAGTAGAAATATTTTTTTGGATATTTTAAAAGTATAATTTACAACTTAATATTACTACAAAATATTATGTATTTAGATGGGTAAAAACCAAAACACATTAAAACGCATATGTATTTATAATATATAATATGTATTTGTATATTATATTATATTATATTATAAGTGTGTGTAATTTAAATAACATCAAGAATACTTAGTGAAAATAAATAAATAGCGAGCCATCAAAAATAGTTGATGTAACAGATAAAATAGAAATATCAAATAACGTCGAAAAAACAATCAAAAAGGAACATTATCCTAATCATTAATATTATTATTATATATATACAAGACATGTTTATAGTTTCACAACGTGACAGTTCTCTAATACATTTACACAAAGTAATGTTTAAACATTAGATTATTAGATTATTATATTAATGTATGTACAAATATATTTGTTTTTATGTATATCAATAATTATTTCATAATTCGGTTAACCAAATCCATGATTGCGCAAGAACAATCGCATTTAGAACGATAAACTAAAAAAATACGAGTTAAATTTAATAATTTATAATAATAATAATAATAATAACAATAATATATTAAGTTAAAAAATAAATCGTCATATAATTGGTAACGACTGTCGATTTCTAATTGTATTTTTGGTAATACTACTACTACTACTACTAACAATAATAATAATAATAATAATAATAATAATGTTGATAATCGTAGAACGACGACGCCGAATAAGCGCAGTGTTCAATGCGCCGGCGGTCGGGCAACTAAGTACAGTTTCTGTTGATCATGATGTTAGCCAGGGCATTTCGTCTCTTCCTCCAGCATCCGAGCGTCTGACAGTGATATTGCAGCTGTTTGTACCACATTTTCGTCTGCTCGCCGTCCTGGCCCTAAGCAAATAATAATTACAATCTTTGGTTTAATCCAGCGGTACCTATTCAGAGGAGTTTTATATTTTGCCAAACGATACAAAAACAATATGATCGGAGCGGTTCCGCTTTGATTTCATATAAAACTATTTTGCAGGCTATTCGTGGAAATGCGTCGACCTGACGACCTAATGCTACCAACAGTGTAATAATAAAAAGTTCGTTGAAAATAAATATTTTTTTTTTAGTCGAGCAGTGTGTCCAATTTTGGTAGGGGCCACACGGGGACTTGGCAATAGTCCACGTGAGGGCCTTGGGATATTGTTCAATATTGGGAAATGGAAAAATGTATATTTATTAAATAATAATTTATGAGTCGTGAACTCGTGACTTGGGGGTTCCAATTTAATCAATTTTTAAACTTCGAACATTGTAATAATTAATTGAAGTCTGGTTTATTCAACACATTTCATTCAAATAGGTACGTTTCAATACTTGTCCCGTATGCACATAAATTAAATGTAAACGAGTATATATTTTCGAAATTTAAAACTTAAAACCAAACTTAGATTTTCAATAAGCCAATAATATTAATATTATATAGATATATTATGCAGATATATATCTACACCCTTTAAATTGTTTGTTTGTTGAGGAAGACATCATTCAATTTTCAGGCAAATATGAAACTATTGATATTGTGTTAAGATCTTATACAGCAATAAATGTATAATATGTATTTTTAATACTTTTAAACTAATATTGTAACAATATGTGAGGAGCTTTGTATTCAATTATCAAGCTTTTTGATCTAACGAATACAATTGTATTGATATTTATAGAAAAATTACTAAAAAAATTGAAAATATCCGTAAACAGTTCAAAACGAGTCAAAATATTTTGAACATTTTATCAAGTATATAAAATGGCAAAATAAAAATATGGTATAAATTTCAAGTACTCGTGGTTATGCAATATTTTTTTTTTTGATAAAAGTAGACAAACTTATGAGGCATCTTGTAAATATTCAAATCTTAGATATGATAAGAAAACATTTTATGAATTTCTAACTCAAAATAATTTGAGAATTTTCGTGATTTTTAGGAGTTTTGTCAAAATTCGAAATTTAAAAACTCATAAAAAATTATTGTGGATTTATTCTCAACATTGTTTTTTAATTTCCACTAACAACAACTTACGAGGAACGTTGTATTACATTTTCAAGTTATTTGATCGAGTGAATTTTTAAAAAAATAACAATAACCGAAAATTTCATATGCCTATAATGGCTAAATGGCTCAGACAAAATATTTTGAAAATTTTATGGTGTATAGAAAATTATATTTTAAACACTTAGTGAAAACGTCATGTATCTACGGTAGTTTAAGGATACAGAAAGAAGGAGTAGCACAGCAGAGTTCAGGAGACATTTCAAATTTATTATACACAGATATTGACGCGTATGACTTCGGAGCAGGACGTATAAAATATGTTGTAAGAATTATGAGCGATGAATTCCCGAAAACTTACTTTCAGTATGTACGTGTCCTTGGTAGTAATTTCGTGCAGTTCGAAATAATCGTCCCAGTCGCTTTCACAGCATAATACGCACCGGTCCAAGTACATTGGTTCCTGAAGAAAATATAATTATCGATTAATAATACATATAATATATAAATTTAACTATTTTTATACGTATAGAATCGTATTGAAAATGTGAATTGGAATTAAACGTTATAAAAATCCTCATCATAGAATTACACATGTAATGCCATAACACTGCTATAAGCTCGTATATAATATTTATATTTTAAACACTCGAGTCGGATTAGCGAAACTTTCTCAGGAGAAACTTCTCGCTCTTTCTCGAGAACGAGACGATATAGACGTATACGTCCGCTGCACTATTGCACTATTAAATAGTGCTAATCCGAAATCGTAAAGTTTTCCAGTTTTTGTCGTTGTTACTTACCCGGAGCAAACTTATCCTGCCGCTCTTCTCCTTGAGCAACACCAGCGACGCGTCTCTGATGCCGTTCTGTCTGGGAAACCCTATGTCGTCCGCGTCTGGATTATAATTGTCGTTGGGCTGAACACAAAGAAACGTAACCACACATTAATCACGCATACCTCATATTTTATACCAAACGCGCGTGAGCCACACGGTTACAATCGTTTGTATAATTTATTATATTTTTACGGACTCACCTTTCCCAACGTCACGATGATCGCATTTATCGGCATCAGTTTGATGGTCCTGCCGCCCCGCCGCCAATTGTGGTCCGACGGTTGTGTGTACAGCAGCCGACCCTCCATGGCGAACCGGATCTCTTCTCCAAGTCCCGACCATTCGAGCACGTCCACGGCCACCTGGCCGAACAACGAAAATGTATGTTAGACGTAGGTCGTTTGGCGTGACGAACTTGACGATTTATTCGGAGACGACCGTTAATCGTTAAATATATACTTCCCAGTACCCACATCAATTACTAGGACCTTCAAAACTCGTCTCCCTTAGAAATAGCTTAAAGTTGGATTTTTGTTTTAAATTAAAAATCACGTCATGACCTATACCCTGTCAGCCGAACACCACTCAAACACCTCATCCTTCGTCCCGTTTACAATAAACATATGTAGGTACTCATTACTCAATGTACACTCACATGGCCTGTCTATTAAGGTGGGTTTCCACTACATACGTGTACGTGTACGTGCATAAAAATACTATTTTGTGATTGGTTGGTATACATGGTAAGCTTTTGGTATACCAGAGTGTTAAGGCGGGTTTCCACTATACACGTTTGCCGTGTACACAAAAAATGTTCAGCTATGTCCAACAACACGGTATCGTGGTTAATCGTGTGGTAACTGATCCTAACCAACCAATCACAGCAAAGGATTTGTATGCACGTACACGCTACGTGTATAGTAGAAACCCGTCTTTACACTTAACATCTACCAGGAACTAGATAAGGATGATACCTCTAATACATTTCCGAAAACGAATTTAAATTTCTGCAGGTGCGTTTGTTCTAAATAATTACTCGTCGAACTCAAAGTCCCCAAACGCTTATAATACGCGCGTATAATATGTAATGACAATATAATTATTATGCCGTCGTAAATAAGTACAACATATATACTTTGTAATCAGGACACGCGTCGTCTCCATCAAAATACATTATACCATTGGAATATTTATTACTCTTTTTAGTCGAGTATAATTATATAATTTCGTGATAAAAAATAATAATTTGAAAACTCGAAATGCGACACATCCGTTTGTATAAGGTTCACCTAACCTAACACTCCAAATTTCCACTCTCGGTATATATTTATCTCCTTTTTTATTCGTCCTTGGTTTTTGTGTGGAGGCTCGACCTTACCGGACGTACGCGATTGTCATTTTCCTCACCAACGTCTGCTTGATAAAAAATACTATTTCGATCAACGATCAGCTCTTTCCACTTATAACTTATGACTTTGCCTTTCTGCACTTTTCAAGACAGCGAAACTAAACGAGAAATTTGCAACGTTGCATCCGACGAGGGGACATGGTCACATGGCTCTCTCTCACGCGATTACGCTTTAAAACTGTCCTCTTCCTCGCCTTTCTCATTCTCTATACGTATTCGAAAATTGGAAAA
Source organism: Metopolophium dirhodum (assembly GCF_019925205.1). Classification (NCBI taxonomy): domain Eukaryota; kingdom Metazoa; phylum Arthropoda; class Insecta; order Hemiptera; family Aphididae; genus Metopolophium; species Metopolophium dirhodum. The sequence continues at coordinate 14,518,672 of NC_083568.1, forward strand.
TATTTTCCCCACTACCTACCTGACGTGACGTTTTTTTAACATAATTCGTTTTCATTGACACTCTAGGGTCAGGTTGAAAGTGACGAAAAATAGTAATTTGCTTTCGGCACACATTATAATAATAATAAAAAAAAATGTATTTTCAATTTCGAATAGTATGCGCAATACTCTATACTGTCAAAGTGTAAATTATTTTTATATTGACCATTTAAATATTAACAAAAAGTAAGGAAGACGACAATCAATCATAATATTAAATATACCATCTGATATTAATGAATACCAGTTTTTTTTTTACAAGTTCGTGGTATAAACAACAACAGCTGACGGCACTACGGTAATGCGGTGAATATTATTACCTTGCGGAATTTGATGTCGGCCAAATCCTCGTTGTCAGGCCTCTTGCCGTTTATCGCGTAGATTTTTCGCCACAGTTTCGTGGAACTGATGTCTTTGGCCAGCTGCGGACAAACGGGAATTTCGAACGTGAAATAATGGTTTGTGCATAGAAAAATTTACGAGCAAAACAAATAGTATTCGCGTAGAAGGCACTCACGGAGTTTATGTGTTCCAGGTGCAATTGTATCTTGTGCCTCGCTTCGTTGAGCGTCTGCCGAGCTTCCAGATGGTGTTCGGGCGTGACTTTGTACAAGCGGGCCAACAGCAGCGGATACTTGGTCACGCGTTGGACGGGCACCTGCGGTGTGACAGACGGAAAAACCGTAAAAAAACCGATTATGACTGTATTTTATGATTTTAGATGATAATGATAATAATTATTATTATATAAAATAAGGCGCGACGATACGTCGTGCACGCTGAGCTCCGTCGACGCACGACTCCCCTTATCGTCAGCGGCGCGCGACACGGTCACCTGCACGCGTACGCGCGCGCCTGTATAAATTGTCACCGATGCTCCGCAGCCGTATCGATATAATAATATTAGGTATAACATAGCCGTATTGCAAGCTCACCATTAGGAAACTGTTGAGGTTCATCCGGCGGAGCACAGCGTTTTCCATCTGCGACACCCTCAAGAATATGCGCAGCAGCTCTTTCTCCTTCTCCAGGTTGGCTAGCAACAATGCGGCGTTACCCTGTGAAACGAAAACGTCGTTACGCGAACATAAAAAAGTATATGAAACTCGTGACTATATCATCGGACCGTCGCCCGACAGAACTTTCACTATAATATATTATAATATATGGTGCACGCATGATTGACCACAGAGTTGACGGCTACAGGGGGGCATAGATGATGGTGCAGTAAATATCATCGGCGTGTAAAATGTAAGCGTGTAACTTTATCGCACTTTTCTGCTACCACGAGACTAATGTGGACTATTTATTACTCAGCTGCGAATAAGTTTCCAGTGGTGGATAGTCTAAACACGTAGTCATGATAGTCTAAACATGTCTAAACATGTACAGGCGTAACTGCTGTCACCGTATGCAACTACCGTACATTTTTTCAAAACTTTAAATGAATAACTTTTACTATATTGTTTAGGACTTTGAATGATAATATATTTATCGACTTTTTATGGTATAAAATAAATAGCGAGACACTCATTATTTCAGAAAACACCAAAGTTTTTAAAAACATTTACATCATTTTAAGATCTTACAAAACAAAATGTTGTGTAAAATATTATATTTTTTACTATTTTTTTAAAAAGTTTTTTACAGTTTTGAATAACATTATACATTTTTAATTTCCTACTCCGAAACAGAAATTTTATTTGGAGTATTATATAATATTTCGATCTATAAAAATCAAACTTCGGGAAGTAGTTTACAAGTGTATTTAAACTTCAGATGAGCGGAGTTATGGACTTACATTTTGCATGTATGTTGACAATAAATAGGTAATATAATTGACTTATAAACATTTTGCTTTTTAAATACCTATACCTATACTATATACCTACAATTATGTAAGAAAAATATTTTCGAAAATGTTAATAGTTTTCTAAATAATAAGTGTCTTACGTTATTTGCGATTACCCGGTAAATGATGCGAACGGCGTTAATAGTCATCAAAGTATAATATATATTGGTTGTTGACGTCGATTCTGCAGTCACGACACGATGTCAAACGTGGTATCGTATAGGACATAGGTTAGGTCTGGTTAGGTTAACGGTATATAATATATTATATATATGACGTACCTGGCGGGTGCAGTACGATTGGAACGCGTGCAGCATGGACGGCGAAGCTTCCAGGAACAGCCGACCGATGTTTACTGTGAGCAGGTCATCGTCGCCCTGTTCGACGGCTATCTCGTATGCGTCACGCAGCTTTTGCGACAGGGCGGCGCTGTGCTCCTTCAGCTCGGACACGTTTAGGAACACGGTGGTCAGCTGGTCGGCGTTCAGCAGACCGGCCACCATCATGGGCCGGTAAAACTCCTCGGTGACGATGTCCAGGTCTCTGCCGTACTTCTCCTCAGTCTCGACGATTTCGGCTATGATCTCCCGCCGCTCGGCCCTGCGTTTGTGACACTTGCGGCACACCAGCGGAGCGAACATGATGCCACTGCGAACGGTCAAAGACAAAAACGGTCGACGTTATAATTTAATCGCATAAGTACCTTCTTCTTGGTAAACGGTCCATTGTGGTCGTGTAAAAATGAACATTGCAGAACGCGGAAACTTTGTATGGTGGACGAGTAAAAATATTAATTTAAGAATCGGACACTTTATAGGTACAGTAACTATTACTACTATGTACCTACATAATACAAGTCTATATTATAGGTATTATGTCTACATAATACATGTAAATATAAGTAAATCAATGTTATGAAGTTTGATGAGATTTAAACATTATTTTATTTAAATAGTTAATTAAAATGTTATAACTAGTATTCAAATAAGTCAAAATAATCAGTTTTTTAAATGTACAGGTTAGGTAACAACCAAATATTATAACTTTGTGCTATAGTATATTTATAAACTATAATTGTATTACCAAATTAGATAATATGCCAAATAGTATTTAAAATTAGTAACATTTTTAATATAATTGGTCATGCCTTCAAACTTGCTTATATTATAATATATACTTTATATAGGTTAGGTTAGGTATACAGTACAAATTGTCCGTGTTCTGCAATCCTTAATGTTTTACTCGACCGTACGAAGTGTCCGCGTTTCGTATTTTCAATGTTCGACCGTACAAAGTGATGTAGAACCATTCTTATTCGTTACTGCTTAGGTTTCCTACCAACCCGGCTCACTTATAATTATTGCCAGTTGAGGCCAGGGATTAATATAGGTTAAGTTATTGGGAAAATATAACATATTTTAATTTTAAAGGCGAACAGGCAAACAAATTAAATATAACCGTATAGCACTGAAAAAATAGTACATGGACCCGCGCATATTATTATACCACCGTGATTATATAGAGGTATTAATCACAGTTTATGAAGAATTGTATAAGACAATAGAGAATAAATAAACGATTTTGTAGGTTTGTCAACAGTATATGCGTCAGTGCCTACGCTATCGAAATTTGTGCCACGATTTTGACGTTCCGAGCAGCCTTTTTTGCTTTAGGGCTATTAAAATAATTCTACTGTCTTGTACTATTGTATTTATTTACGTTACAAAATAGGGTATTTTATATATTGTATTATATTGCTTCACATATTATTGTATATATGAAATATAATATTATGTTGTTTTAATGTCTCCTCGATAAGGGATACAAAATATATTACAGCGGAACCTCGATAAGTCGAAATTCCGTTCCGTTGCCTAATCTAACCTAAGCTAACATAAGCTTAGTAAGTCTAAAACTTCGACAAGTAGAAAAAACTTAATTTCCCTTGAATCTCAACTTATCGAGGTTCCACTGTATATATTGCTCCAGGGTGGCTCTGATCCTTAATCCGGCTTTGCTTGTTATATCGAATTTAAAAAATATTACAACGTGTAAAAATAATTCCTTATACTTTTCTGGATAAATAACAATCAAACATTTCGGAATTTAATTTCCAGCACGACTACAATATATATGTAATAATAATATATATACATTCAACGTTATTATCGCTGCTGCAGTTGCCGGCGATCGAAATAAAAACGAATGATACACAGGGGTAAGGTCAAATCGTATTTATTTTTGCCAAATTGCACTCGGGACAGAAAAAAGTAATGTTCGAATTGCACTAGGGTTCAAAAAAGGTTATGTCCGAATCGCACTCGTTCCAACCATTACATAAAACCTATTTATTAACGAACATCAGTCGACGGTCGGAAAAATTATTTGTTTTTTTAATATATAAATTCTATTGTTTTTACTATAATATAATAATAATTACACATTATTATACAGGTTCAATTTAAAACTATGTATTCACGTTTATTTCTAAATTGGCCACGTGTCGTTGTAAAACTAAATCGATGAACACGCACACACATGCATTTGTCGACTAAAATTAATATTCGTTCTAAGTTTTATGGAACGATCGGACCGATTACACACAGGCACGGCGCCAAGGAGGGGAGGGGGGGGGTCTAGCCCCCCCCCATCCACTGAAAAATATGTACAATATAATAAAGTCATAAAAAATTATTTTTAAGAGCTACATCAAAACTACTAAAAAAATTATGGAATAAATTGAATTTATTATTTGTCTAATAAGAAAAAAATTTACTAAAATTTCAATAAAACATGTTTAAATTTGTAAAATAAGAAAAAAATCTTTTGTTTAGGTATTTATTATTACATTTATTTAGTACTAATTACTGGATGAAAATAAACAAACAAAGATACCCCAAATCATTGCATTAAAGATGATTCAAACAAATTCATCTGTTCATTACTAAGTACAATTACTTCAGGTAGTTTATATTTATGAAATGTAGGTAAGTAAAAGAAACATTATTATTCATTCACAAAGGTATGTAATATTAAAGTCATAAAGAAATTATCATTTTTGTACATTTTTATTCATTATGAATATAGTTGTTGAAGGTCTGTTGATTAAACATTTTCTTACATAAGGACATAAGGTACATAACAAATATTTGACATTATTTTTAAAACATTTTTAACTATTCAAAAGTTTGTACAAATTATCGGTTTAGACTTTTAGAGCATACAATATAAAAAAGTATGTACTACATAGCTATAGTTATATTATGTTATATGATACGAAAATATTTATATTTTAAATAACCTCAATATTTGTTGAAAAAATCTTAGCCCATGTAAAAAAATATTTGCCCCACTCTGCCCCTCTGGAAAAAAAATCTAGTGCCGTGCCTGATTACACAATTCAAACACTTATTAGGTTTAGACGCTGTTCGACAATCTCCATACACTGCTGTCAGTGAACGGCTATCAGTTTGGAATGAAATAAATCAGTTTGTCTTTAGGACGTCACATCAATCTCGAAAAACTATATCAGAAAACCGCGCTCTCGGATAATATCGTTTTGTTCATCACGAAGACACGTAGAGGTGCACTGAAGACTTCACGATGCATAATATTCCTGTATAGGGTTTTCACGGTGCAGCGGGAACCCGCGGCGGCAGAGATTAACAACTATACGTGCGTTGAGCGCGTAAATATTACAGACGAAAATAATGATGACGACACGTATCTACAATAATACGTTTTTTCAGCCGGACGGATATTGAACGCGGCACGTGACCCGTTCGGTAATATAATAATAATAATAATAATAATAATAATAGTAATAGTCATAAAAAAACACAATGACGATGTACGGGTATACCAACAGAGACGTTTATTGCGGGCTGCGATTCGAGGGTTTACGGCCGAGCTGAGTGTGCGTTTTTAACTTCAAATCGACTTTATACATACGCGCGTATGATATATAAGTAACGAGTAACGACTATACCTACCTATAGCTGGATATTATAAATATATATAGGTACCACGTGCACGTGCGTTACTTTCTCAGGTATATTGCGTGTGTAGACGAAATATATTATAATATTATAACACCAAAAACGTGACTCGACAAGAAATGTCGTCTCGGTCGATCTCCCCACACCGTGGGCTCTAGTAATAAGTACGATAGTCGTACATATACTACTCATCATCCGCGGAGGCTATGCCAAGTTCTAAAAATATGAAGTTTTGTAGGGAATATTTTGCTCCCCGGCTCCCCCACTATCTTTTGATCGCGCAACTATACCTATAAGTTATAACTTATAAGTATTAAATTAATAAAATACCCGCACAATAATGATTATTAATTTAAAAACATTCAGTATCAACCAACCAAATATTGAAATATCTCAACATCCTAAACTGAACGGACCACCAACCCAGTTACGGGGGTGTCACCGAGGCAATGCTATACCAGCGCTCACAGTATAGGCGCCGCCACTGATCATTACCTAAATTGTATTTAGCATGCGCGCGACTTATATATAAAACGCGTATTCATAGTCAATGCTTAAGAATAAGTAATGCTTAAACTATACTTATGATTCAAATGATATTCATAAACAAGATTTTGACTTAAGAAAAGAAAAAGTATTACTTAAATTATGGTTACTTTGGTAAATTATTTATGGTAACTATACATTAAGCATTACTTTTAGTTATTATCGCAATTTTTTTTTCAAATTATCAAAATTAGCTTAAGCAATACTTATTTTTAAGCATCGACAAACAATAAGGCCCTTAGGCCGGCGCCACACATAGCGGTTTAAACGCGTGGTTTGGCGCTGCCCGTCTATTTTTGGCTGTTTCAATAATTCCAAAAACGTGGCGGTTTCAACGACTTTTTGTGGCGCAGCTGTTATATCTACGTCTGCCACGATAATTTTTCCTGAAAATCCCGCCCAAATCGTTTAATGAAGCCTGCACTCACCCGTCTGTCGTCTGTATCTCGACGGGCTGGTCACAGTCCTCGCAACTGTGCTGGGTCTCGTGCTGCTGTTGCTGTTGCTGTTGCTGCTGCCACTTGCTCCGCGAGCTCTGACTGGTCTCCGAGCCCACGCCCGAATCGTTGCGTTCGATTTCCACCGCAGCCCTCTTGGCCGCGTCGGTTGACTGCAATATCGCGGCCACAGCAACCGGGCCGCAGCCACCGTATGACGACGACTCTTCGCCCGAGTCGTTGCAAGCACCGCCACCGCCGCAAGAGTCAGACTCGGCGGCTGCCTGTTCGTCGGAGACAACCACAAACTTCGGGTGTAAGGTGGACGTGTCATGCAAAGAGCCGCACCTGCGTTTCGCGTCCACCAGATAGTTGATAATGTCATACTTGGTGGCGCCCTCGAATATTGACCGGCACGGTAGTATGGCGGCCGGCTCGTGGTCGGCGCGGTCTGGTGGTGGGCACGAGGGCAGTGGTGGTGGCGTGGGTGATTCTGATATCTCCTCGTAGATGGGCTCGGCGTCGGCTACCATTGCGGCCGCAGCCGACGAGGAAGTGGATGAGAACGATGACGAGGACGCCGATGACACCGACGAGTAGGACGCGTCCTCCTTAGCCGAGGCGTAACACGACTCGGAACTGGACTCGGTGTCGGACAGCGGGTGGACGGCCATGTGGTGTTTCTCAATTTCCGACACGCGGTACGGGCTGACCAGTGGTGTGGTGCCGCTTCCACCGGACCTGCGGCCACATACGTGCGGCGTCACGTCCAGGCGGGCAGCCTGCACCGGGTCGTAGTTCATCCGGATGAAGTCGGACATCAGGCTTCCGGCCCGGTCAACCACAGTCACGTTGCTCCTGTAATTCCCGCTCCTGCCCCCCCGGCCCGTGTTTCCAGTCGGCCCGATGCTGATGGTCACCTTGTTGTCGGATGACGCAGCGTACGCCGCACCGCCCTCACCGATGATCACCGACGTCTTCAGTCCCGGGCTCGAGTTGATGAGTATAGACGTTTTCTGTTCCGGTTCGACCGGATATTCTGGGCACGTTCCGAGTTCATCGGATGGCGAAACTTGTACCACCGTCCTGTTGTTGTTGTTGTTGTTGTTGTTGTGGTCGTCGTCATTGTCCACGCTACCGTCGCCTGTCCTTCTTCCACACAGAAACAATTCGGTGATCGTCGGGGTCGACGTCGACGAAGGTGGTGGTGGTGGAGGTGGTGGTGGTTCGGCCGGCCTGTCAAACGCCACTCGACTGTCAGGTCTGTTCTTGTGCCGCACGTGAATTCGCATAGTGTCGTTGAACACCGTCACGTCGTCCGACCCGGTGGCATTTCCGGAGTTTTGTCTGTCGCTTAGGCTTCTTTTCAGTTTCCGTTCGACTGCTGCTACGATCGCTTCCGGTACTAAAAATGATACAAGTTTTATGAGTATCATAGGGTGAAACTATAGGTTGATGGCATTTTTTTTTGTGTGGCGGATGGGGGTGGGGGGGGGGGGTTATAACTTATGAGGTGGTCCACGTGAATCGGGAAGTCCGATGAACTTACCACGTGTTTTACGTAAATTGGAACTTTTACCAGCCGATGACAAAACCCGAAGTAAATGTTATTCGCTCATTTGTTCGCCTTGTGTAATATTTTTTATATTGGTACTTACATTTGATTATACGTGTATATAAAAATAATGATCACAATAACAGTGCACGTGCCCAAATCACCGTTGTTACTGTTTATTATGTTATAATTTTTCCTAATTTAAATACCGTGATTTGTGTCAATTGCCAAAGAACCTACCACGCCTACAATATTAATAATATATAGTTGCATCGTCTAAAACCATTTACTCGTATTTCTGTAACGTTATCATAATACACCCGAGTCCGCGTTCAATGACATATTATGGGTTGCCCTTCCTCCTCCTTTCCACTGGTACCCACGAATAATATCAGTGGGATCCCTTTCACCGCAGTCTAAAACTGACACCGCCGGAAGAGCGCCCACACGATTCAACCGGCACGACACTATACAGAAATCACTTTTGACTGTCAAAAACTGAGGCAATCCATTTATCCGTCAACTCACACGAATAGATGTGTTTATAAACGATTATATGAATATCTACAGCAAGTGCGTACACAATACTCCGTGCTAGTGGACGAGTAATAATTATTTTGAAAATATCCAAAATAATTAAATTCGAATGGCTTTAACGCCAAAAAATACCCTATGTCCCTCAACTAAGGTTGGCTCTTGCATATCCCTTTCATAATAAATTTTGACATTTTAGAATTTTTTTTTGTCAAAATTTAAATTACCGTTCTCGTAAGCTTTATATAGCCTAGTCATGAAGTTTGTTCGACATTCCTTCCAACGCAAAAATAAAAAATACGTTAAATACATATCCAAATGGCAAGCAATAGGTCTCGCCGTCCCCTTGGTAGAAAAAATTTACTTTTTTGAAGTTTTTTATATGAAAATATATAGGTTGCCATTCACATGGATTTTCAAGCCTAGTTTGGAAATTTGCATGACAATGCTTCCGTTCAAAAAAATAGTAATATACTTTACTAATTTCATCTCAAAACCAAAAAAAAACGTGTTTCTACTGTTTTCCTAGGCGGCCAATGGTATAATTATTTACCACACTTCAACACATTTACCTGGACAATCGTGGTATACTCTTAATAATTGAATATAATTCAACTCAAATTATAGGAGAGTAAAAAATTTAAAAAACAGTGGTTACCAGTAAATTATTAAACCAGTTTTTTTATAAATATTTATAATAAAGGTTTCTAGACATTTGGTATAGTCGAAAATCATTTTTCGGTACGCCTTCACAGATATTTTGGTTTTCGATAGCGGCTGAAGCGTTGGAAAGCGTTCAGTGGGCGGTTAAGTGGGAATCCCTAATAGTGCTGGGTGGTAAAATGGAAATCCCAAAAAGTGTCGGGCGGTAAAATGGAAACCCCCAAAAGTGCTGTGGGCGCACATTTCACGCAGATACTGAAATCTATACCACGGTCCTTACAAAACAAACTATATTGGTTACATCTTATATTAATATTATAACTTCCATGCGTGACGCTTAAAATAAATAAAACCAAATCGTTTCTTTCATGAAATATTGTTGTCATTATTATAGTCTAGTTGTAGTATAGATCCCTGCATTACCTTTGCCGTGATTGATGAATGCAGAGGAGTGAAAATTGTATGTGTGGGTCGTGTAGGAAGGCAATTTCAGTCTTGGGCGAAATGCGGCCCTCGCTTGTGGCTCGAACCGCACACGTCGCACGTTACTGAAATAGCTTACTTTCCGCCTTTGCCACACAATATACTATTGCGATTGGCATTCTTATCAGGGTTCGCGTTTACATATTTAACAGTTTGGAGAACTTACCACTACACAAAGGGCTTTGGTCTTGCCGATGCTGTAGGTAATGCGCAGGTGAAGGAGTTGGTGGCACAGGCGTCGATGGCGGCGTGTTTTCGACGCGGTTTTCTGTCACCGACGGAGCTGCAGTTTCCAAGTGGGCACCGTCGTCTTCGGTCGGTTTTTCAACGGCCACCGAAACGATGTCGAATTGCACTTGCTTTTTCGTCTTTTTTTGCGGTCCGCTGCACTGGCCGGCACCGACGACTTCGGCCGACGTCGCAGTAACCGGTGTCCGCGACCTGACCGGACTCAGATCGTCCGTGGTCATCGATGCAGGCTTTTTCAGAATGGACTTGATCTCGGACGACACGGTGGTCATGCCGCATGTCGTCAACGAGTGAGATCGTTTGGCCGGGCCTGCGGACAAGTCGATGCCGGCGGCTGGCTTGCACCGGCGCCTCGGGGGCCTCACTGGTGACTGGTCCGTCCCCGCGGCCGCTATGTCGGCAACGTCCGAAGCGGACCCGTCGTCGTACCACACCGAAGACGCGTTCTTGTGGCTGGCCGGAGACTTGGGGCCGTCGAACAGTCGAACCTGTCAAATCGTAAATAAATCGTTATACAAAACCACTAAAACCCAAAACCTCAATCTAGCAGGGGCGTCCCTAGACCCATTTGTAAGGGGGTGGAAACTAAACGTATAAAATAGCTCTTATATTATAATAGTTTCAAACTGCGTATTCTAAATTGTATTATATTTATTTTTATTAATATTTTTTAAGTAGGGCTCCCTCGTGTGTTAAAATCTTAGTAAAGCATATCATCGCAGATTTTAAGTTCAGAATAATTCATTTTACTTGGTATATTTAATATTTTAGTGAATTAACCCGCAGTATATAATTAGAATTTGAGAATATAATATATAGGGTATACTATTATTTAGGGTTCTCTCTGTGGGAACAATATCAAAATAATCCTTCGTGGGGCCATAATAGCAATATTTTTTTATTCTAAACGTACAATTTGCTGTTATGCGTTCTTTTACGACTTATGGATGGACAATTTTATATACACAAAGATATCACAGTATAGCATAAATGTATTAAAAATTAATATATAAACATTTAATATTTTTTATAATTTTAGTGTGTATGACATTGTATGATATAATATGATATGCAATACCTAATCGTTCACATACAATATTATACTAATATTATAAAAAATATATTTTATTGAAATTATATTATCGGAAACCCCCTGCCCACATAACTTTCTCCCGTCCTAATTAAACTTCACCTATTCACTTTAGCTGACCGTCAATGTTATACTCTTGTAACATTTCCTTCCTCACAATCACAAAGCTAATCTCTCCTAATATTGACGCTTCCTAGCTATCTTCTTTCATTTATCAATGTTAAATAAGTCCCTTCACGTCCTACTCGCAATAAAACTTCTTTTCTTTTTCCTCTCTGCTCAACCTATTATGTTATGTCTAATGAACAAATTAATATAATGAAACTGGCAAATGAGGATTCTTTTTCCTTAGTATATAAAACCATATTATAGTATATTATTATGCACTCGATATTTTTATAATTATTGTGTTGTTATATTATTTTATTGTTATATTGTATAATATTATGTTATAATATGTATTACCTATTTACTTCAGTGCAAGTCCATTTTGTAAATAATAATAAAAAAAAATAATGTTATCAGAAACAATTAAGTTACAAAAGAAACAAGACAACTTTTGATGTACCAATAGGGCAGTCACCCTTCCCCTTTCTTGAAGATTCCCCTACAGAAGAGTGATCATTTAAACTATTAAATACCAATTCAGTAGCCATGCTTAGTGCTTACCGTGTGTCCGGCGATGTTAACACCTCCGACGGTGTTCCGGTCCATCGAGGTCTTTTTGACCAACCCGTTGGACGAAAACGATCCAAAACCGCCGACGCTCGACTTGTTCTTGGCGAACACCGTGTCCTGTATGCGGTTCATGAACTTATCTTTGAGCGACATCCGCTTGGGACAGTCACCGTCGCCGCCGCCGCTGTCGTCGTCGTTGTCGTCATTGTCGGAGTTCTGCTGCAACAGATCGTACGGGTTGACGTTGCACTCGAGTATCGACCGACGGGACGACGAGACGACGCGATCTCCTGCACCCGTATCGTCGTAATCGGGTGACGGCGTCCTCGGCGAACCGCTGCGGTTCCGTTTTCTGTCCAGTTTCCCAGCTGCGGTGGCCGTGGTGGCCATGCGGTTTCTGCGGACACGGTCGTACGGGTCTTCGGACGACGGCGGGACTTGCACCGTGGCTGCTGCGGCGGCCACGGCCACGGCGGCAGCTGCAACCGTGCCGAAGTGCTCGCGGCCCAGGAAAGTGCTGCGTGACTTATTCCGGCCGCTTGCAGCCCCATGGCGGCCAACCGTCCCCGCGCCACCGGTGCCGGCGTCTCGTTCGTACAGCCAACCGTCGGCGTACCGCATGGACTTGGACAGCGCGCTGCCGGCCGACACGCTGTTGTACTTGGCGTGGTGCGGCCGGTAACCGTTTTGGTAGTGACGGCGGTGCTGCGAGCGGTCACCGTCAGCCGAAATCGCCGTCGCCTTGTGATGGGCGGCGGCCGGTACCGTGGCCGTCGGTTGCCGGTACCGTTCGGGCAACGCTACGGACGCGGCCATTGCGGCGTCCGGGAGCTGGTCGTCGGCGTCGACTCTGCAGTCGCGGAAAACCGACCGGCCGGCGTCAGTGCGTAGACGTACGACGTCGCCGCATCCGACTCCGATCCCGAAATCAGTGCGGCGGCATTGCGTCAACAACGTCGTGGTCGTAGTCACCGTCACCGGTCGTCTGTCCCGCACCGTTGCGATCGAGGGCTGTCCGCGCAGACGGTTGCTGTTCATCTGCACCTGTTGTCTGTCGGCTCGTCGTGGTTATCATTGTACGTGGTACCGACCTGAAACACGTGGTTACCACACCTTTAGTATAATAATACATAATTGTATACAATATAATAAAAAATTGAGTAGAGGAGTTTGATCTAACGGTTTTGATAAACTGCAATCTAAGTATAAAATTATTCAACACAGACCCCTCATAACCACCAGACATTACAACATTTTTTCAACTATTACATATTTTCTACTGCATAGATTTAGGTTTCACTTAAAAAAGCAAAAATTCAAAACTACAATCAATTGCATATTAATTGTTTTGCGCAATCTTGAAATAAGGCTATAGTTAGATACAAATTTGTTTCATGTTACGACAAATCCAATTTTATGTTGTATAATATTTAGGTGTTTTTGCTTTTTGAGGCATATTTCTATTTTCTTTATTTTTGGGATTTTTTCATATTACGTTCATCATCAAATACATTATTATATAATTTAAAGGCAACCGCACACTGCCATGTAACACCAGCACATCGTGACAAAAGAAAAAATAGTCTGACAATCGAAATCCATTATTGTTGTCATTCATGGATCACGAAACCCTTTAATTTTTCCCCAACGGTCTTGAGATTATAATGTACCTATATTATATAGGTATGTCGGTATGTGGTATATGTAGACCTCATTATAATATATTTTTTGTCAGACCGATTATTCAGTTTCCTAGGTTTTATTTCTTAATTAAATAAAATAAAAATATATATTATTATAAGCAACCCCACCCCTCCCCCCGTACAAAAAAAAGGTACTTCGTGTTCAAATGTTAAATTCAACCCCAATGTGGAAATTTTTGGTATGGATCATGATGGTTATTGTGAAAAATCGTCTACAAACGTAGCAAGTTTCAATCGAATGTTAAAGGAATCAGTTAAAACTGCATAGTGCATAGCGGTGTTTAACATTTTTGCAAAAAATCGAAAACATTAGTTTTAACTAGGGAAGGGGTGGCAAACGTGTTTCGAGCACCAGTTATGTTACTTAGATTTTATAGGACAAGGACCATTATCGAAGCTGGGCAGGACCATTTATGAAAATTGCGATCTCAACGTTGACAAAATAAAAAATTTGAAAATTTTTTATTTGTGTCTAATAGGTGCTGAACAGGCCTGTTGATTGCCATTTCCATACATATTTTACTTGTTTTTTTAATTTTGCGGTTAATGGATTTCTGAGCGAATTTCAAAACCGTACTTACGTCAAATGGATTATACGCTTGTTCGGCTCAAAATTTCGTTGTTCAATATTAAAGTTTGTAACTTGCATATTATTATCATTTTATTCTTACAATTATTTCTTATTATATTTAAATCTATTTTACTATCCAACAGTTGCCGTTTTACAACAAATATATGATCATTTCGTAGAATTGGTCTTTATATATTAGTAATTGTCCACATTACAGAATAATTGTGCTTTCACAGTGAACGAAATAAATACATACAATCAATTATTGTTATTTCCACACACTGATTGTTGATTTGTGTCTTCAAAATACGTCGTGACAAACTTTACGCGTACAGGACCATTATAATAATATATTATACTCATTACTTTTACGTCGTAGCAAATGAAAGTTATTGGAAACCCTAAATTTTTGTTCGGCGTTTCACACGATATCCAATGACGACATTCTCGACGATTAGAGATTAATCGAATTCAATTAACGACACGTTTAATGTACTCGAACTGATAATAAGACGTATTATCGGTTATCGTAATAATCTTTATATGTACTAGTAAGTACTTGTACCTATTACGAGTACTGATGTATATTTTTATTATATAGTCATCGCGGTGTACGTCACGAACGCAAAAAAATGATTTCATACTTTCTAGACACACTGTACCCACATATACAGACGACAAAAACTATATATTAAATTTCCAGTCGTTTGGAAATAATATATCGTAACGCCGATAATTTCATATATACCTATATAGGTACGGCGCAATTAAACGGATATGTCGATCGTTTTTCAAACACACGTCTGCCGGTCGTTCGCAAAATTCGCAAACTATGTAGTCGTGATTGTTATTGTAGCTATACGAATGAGCCAATACGCACTTGAAATTAACTTCTCAGAAATTTTACCAATTTCAAAACAATTTAACGAAAATTACCTACCTAATGCTCGTAATCTCTAACCCGAGTGAGTATACAACTGTATACCTCTAACCACTATATACATATAATATTACATGTTATTCTTTCTAAACGTTATTATTTAAAATTTGTGATCATATTTTGGGGTATAGGAGGTAATGTACGAATTTAAAATTTGGCATGCTTAAATTGCGAACGTGTACCACGATAATATATTATATTATACGCGATATACATCTTTTACGTAACATTCTCCCGCTCGCGTACATGATTAATAACTTTTATTTATCGAAACGCATTTATTTGTTGGTGCGCGTGGAAAAATTGAAGAAAAAATAGAAAGCCAAATGGCATTGTTCCGATCTATACGGCCATTATACTTAATATGTTACATTATTATGTTGCGCTAATCGGCCGAAGTGGTCCATCATTATATTATTATATAGTACGAAAAGGAGATTACAAATGGGACGTATTGACGAGTTATAATGTATAGACATGTGTTGTTGTAGCAGGTAAGACTTTGCGTGTGGCATCAGCGAATGATGACATCCGCGAAAAACGTCGTAATAGGCAGTCAAAAACGTATAGTCAGTGTTATACAGAGCGATTGACCAAGCATGCTCGTCTCCATTTTCCCACTTGAATAATACATTTATTCAAATTCTGAATTTTTAAGTTTTAAGTAAGTACCTATGCTTAATAGGATCATCACTTCAATTTATTTTGTATAGATAGATTTTTTTTCAAATGAAAACCTACCTTTTTTACTGTAAATATCAACATTTTATAGTTTGTAAAAATTGTAAAAATTGTCCAAGTACAATAATTATCCAACATTACATTATATTTGATATTTTTGTAAACCCATTTTTAAGGCTTATCATACAATTTAATAATATTCAGAAACTATTCGTTCTAATTTTGATATATAAATACCTAAACATCAACATTTTCGAAAAAAATAACTACTTAAAAAATTACAGTAAAAAAGGAAAATTTGAAAAATCCGTATTTGAATAAATGCATAGTTTAAGGAAAATTAGGATTGCACGAACTGAATCACGGTGTATTGCACCTACTTTTGATTGACTCGTTAGCATAATACTCACAGCGTTCCGACTGTGCATATAACTTGCCGCACGACAGTCGAACATAATAATTATAATTACAATATATTATATTCTTGATGTTGTAACGAAACACCCGTACATCATCGGTGTTCACACACGATGACAATCTTGTACCGCTGCAGGTAGTTTTTGTGCGCTAATATAATAATATTATTACCTAAATAGGATTCGTAATACGTATTAAAATAATATAACAATACATACATCACGCGTGGCTATTATATTATTATATGCAGTCATCGACAGAATGGTTTTTTTTATTCCACAGAGAAACGCGTTCGTATAAGCTGCAACGGGACGAGTTACACTGCACAATATTAACAGCCGATAGGTGTATTATATCATGCAGACAAGCTGCAGCTATATAATATAATATATTGACAGGTTTCTGTTCAACGATATCGTAGGTTATCCTGTTTGGCAATAATAAGGCCGTTCGATCTACGCGCTTTTAAGGTTTTTTTACTCAATATCTGGACGTATATAAGTGTATAAAGTTCATTAAAAATCTCCGTGATTTTAATGGTAAACGCAAGAACTATAATATAGCTCCGGGACTCGACACAACAACAATAAATCATATTATAGAAAACAAACAGAAGAATGGCAAGTCGTAAGTCAATAATACAGGTAACTGTAGTAAATATTACTACAATATTTACGAACAAGAGTAAACGCATTAGATATAGGTACAGTTGTGATTTACTAATCATGCCTTCCCCTCTTTACTTTAATAATGCAGTCATTTAAAATCTGACTTATCGGTTTTTTGATAAATACCACTTTATATAATTCTCTATATAGGTACTATTTGTACCATTTAAAAAGTGTAAAATATATATTAATATATAAGTATACATATAAATGCCATAATTAATTATAGATTCTATTAATGCTTTGTATACTACTTTAATTTTCTTAAGTTCTTAGACATCAGTTGGATTTTTGAAAGTATATACCTACATTATTTTTCTTAACTATAGAGGTTGTTGAACGGTTTTCTTTTGCAACAGCGATTTTTTTATTGCTAAGCATTTCAAAAACTTTGAGTTATCAACGTACTGTTGCGTTAAAATCATCGAACGTCAAAATATATATGGGTATATATTATATATATATATATTACATCGCTATGAACAGTAGGTACTTACTGCACGGGTAAATGGGTAATATATAATTCGCTATATTATGACAACGAGAATATTGAATCCGTCAAATACGTTTCGATTTATGTGTGTTGTCATATTTCTCGTATATTATCTGTGCTTGATTTAGTGTTTCTATTCGAGTTTATATGGTGAAAAAAATAAAACAATTTTCTCACAATCTCCACCGACGCAGCAACCATATACTACACGCCTCGAGGTTTAAGCGCTAGCCTTTATCATCGAAAAGGTACGTGCACCTATTATGTAATGTCGTTCGTAACCGCGGTTTATCTAATAAATCGCTCGTATTATGCGTCTTAGATTTTACAATCGAACGCGTGCGACGATAATAATATAATGTTATTATATTATGTACGCTTACCATTGTGAAATAACGTTTTTTACTGAAATCTAAAAACAAAAACGTGTCTTTTTTAAGTGTACCTATATTTATATAATATATACATATTATACAACATTACCATTTTATACGGCAAATGGTGGCAGTGGCGTGTTTTACATATATATAAAGATAGTCGTCATAACTATACATTCTATATAATATACCTATTATAAGTCCATAGGGATTCGGACGGATCGCTGGTTAAGAGACGCGTGCGGCCTGCTGCTGGTTGTACATAATATATAATAATAATATGTATTCGCATATGGCATATTATATTATTATATTATTATTATTGTGAACACAAATCGGCGGCGGCGATGCTTATAAACTGTCGCGACCGCTGCAGCCTGGTTTTGCAATAGCGGTTTGAGATTTCGCGACACCACTACCTACAACCAGGTATATGTGCCGTGTTTTCCACCGCGTGCTTTACCGCATATCGAACGATTTATTGCACACTACGTCCATACGCGGCTAATAATATTGTATATTATTGTAAACCTATATGTTTCGAAAACATCGTTTTTTTCCCGTCGAATTTATTATAATATTATTATTGTCATTAGGTCAGCGTATCGAAACATTTAATATCATTGTTACGCCACTACGACGTAATCCTATTTCGTAGCTACCAATAATCTGCGCACAACAAGTTCGCGTGTTTTTTATTTCCCGCGCAGGCATTGGTCCACGCACACACTATAGGATATGACGCCGTCCTGGCACCACGAATACAAAAAATTTGATTCGTTTCGAGGGGTTGGCATTTGGGTTACGAATTCTAGTCACATGGTTACAAACTTGCAAGTCACCTATTTGGTGCTTCGCTAATCGCCAAGCATACTGATCACCATTTTTCCACTTAATAATGAATTTATTAAAATATTGAATTTTTGAACTTTTAAATATTAAGGTCCATTTTTTCAAATACTAAATTTTTATACAATTCAAGGAGTGGCATTGTGGCAATACTAATTTATTTTTTTTAATTGATACTCATCACCTTTTTTCCCAATAAACTGTTAAGCAGATGATTTTTTTTAACCGTTGATGTTTCTAAATCAAAATTAAAACGAGTATAGTTTATGAATTATTTTACCTTGTGGAATAAAGATTATAAGTCTACGATAATGATATGGGACAACTATGTTGATCTATATTTTATGTTAACCTATAATCACCGTTTTATAATTTGTAAAAAGTGTAATAAATACTAGATTCAATTATATTACATAATATATTTTATATTTTTATAAAATAATTATTAAGGACTATTATCCTTAGTTTATACATTGTTGTAAATTAGAATTTACTCATCAGAATTTTGGTTTAGGTACATAACATTTTTCCAAAAAATCACCAGTTTTAAAATGTATAATGAAAGTAGTAGGTTTTCATTAAAAAAAAGGATGTTTGTATATCACCACAGGAATACGGAATACTCTTTAAATGGTATAAAAACTAAATAATTTAAAATATGATCCTTAATAGTAAACTTATAACTCTATAATTCAGGATTTAAATAAATTCATAATTAAAAAAAAATACGCTGTTTAGGTGGCTGGAGTTTAAAATTTTCAATTAGGTTTGTCACGTAGGAGCAACTAGTGTTTTCAACGAATTTGTCTGTAAACTTATTATTACATTTATAATATTTTTATTACGTCTTAATATAGTTGTTCATAACCCTTCCGGCTTAGCTAAGAATTAGTATTTTCGGTTAAAATTCGTGCACACTTAAAATTATTTTAATCTAAATACCGAATATTATATATGTATTTTATTATTGTTTTATAAACGAACCGATTACTAGCGCGGTCTCTATATAAAATTATACCTATATTAGCCGAGGGGCGTTTTCTTTACATAACGCGCGAGCACTGCACATCTGCATTATAATTTATAAATACATAATGTTAATTAACTCGATTGAGAGACTGATAGACTGAGACAGACAGACAGAGAGATAGAGAGGGATAGAGAGAGAGAGTGAGAGAGAGAGAGAGAGAGAGTAAAAATAATTAACATTTTATTGTAACGGTATTTCTTAGTAAAAACGTCAGACTCGGAGACTCCCGTAAATTGATAGTTTATTTTTGTTTTGTTTTTTTTTTTTATGTTTTAAATCGGTTCATTATACGAACCTTTTTTGTTAATCGGTTTTATTTCCCATTTTTATCTCTCGGTGTACGTTATAATATGCACGTAATAGCATCTAGAAATATTCAGCATACGTCCAATCGCATTCAATGCCTATACATAATAATATACAATATACTTACTGCAATTATTATTGACGTTTATCTACGACACTTCGTCCAAATGATCTGAACACTATATAATATATGTATAATACATTATTATGGGTACGCATTTGTGTAAGACGAATCGAAATATTATATTTGCTGGCCGAAATACACACGCTCGGTTCACTTTAAGTAGGTATACGCACACTTACACGAAAATATGTTCCGGTTGAAACTTAAAAGAGGAGATTATAATTCGTTTACAGAGTGCTGCATGACTGTTTAAGTGTTTTAAGTATTACTGTGATGCGGGCCACAGTAATAAAATATTCTGAATTTGTGTAGTACACTTTTTTATTTTAAGTGAAATACGACTGCTGGACTACCTATAGGAATTTCTATACACATTATAGGTATGTGAAAACCTATACTACTATAACGTAGGTACATATATTATTAATTATGTATGGTGACTTAAAAACTGATGTTTTAATTTCCAACAATTTTATTACCTACGTGAATTTAATGGACGATAAATTAAAATTGTGGATGATTTTTATTTGCAGGATGAATTTGTTTTGCAGATGTAGTTTCCAGTTTTGTATCGTCGTTAAAATTCGCTTTGATGATACTGTTTTCTTGAGTATAATATTATATAGATATGTCGTACCTATGTACACATAATTTAAATCGATAAATAGAACGCATGCGCGATTATTTGATGGTGTCAAGTTTTAAGAGAAAAAAGGAACCACGCAAATCTCAATGTCGCATAAACCGGTGAACATAATTACCAGTTACCTATATATTATAAGGTCGACTCTATCGACACTATCGACTATTTTATATAGGTATTTACTATATTTTACTACCTATAACGAAACCGTTCATGAAATATTTCAAATTTTTTTAATTTTTTAAGATTTACAGGAAAACATATAAATTATCATGATAGATAATCTAAAATCTTCATTTCACTAACTTATGTACGTTTATACTACCAACGGTACCTATAGCTTATCAATAAATTATATTTATAGCAATATAAGGGAACTCAAAGCAGATGTAGAAAAATAAATATTATTATGTAACACTAACATTTACGTTTTTTCCAAACTATCTTGAAAAATAAAAAAATCAATCTGTTTAAAAATATAAGTTCAATATTTCATTTCATACATCAAATCCTATAGGATATATATATATAATATTATATATTTATGCTTGACAACGGAAAACAAATCGGAAACGTTATTTATTTAAATTCTCTCTGGCGATATGCGGATTTACGGTGTTTGATGCTTCCATGCGCGCCACCCCCGACGGGATTTTCATCGAATTATTTCCTCGACCAATTTTCCGATGAACCGGAAACGGTGTATGTTGATATAATTATACACTACGAGAGTTGTGCGTTCGGAAACTTGTCGATCTTCGTCGGGTTAATTTCACGGTATACGTTGCGTTATACGAGTAATCAACTTAACATTTTTTCGACGACGAATTCGTTATATTACAGGCTCCCCGGGTTTTCTTGGTTTTCTCCGGATGTTGACACAGCTGTACCGTTGACTCCGAGATCGCAGATTCGTTGGAAAATTCTCAAGGTGCTTTTCCATTATACACCTTCACGCGTACGGGTATACTGAACGTTTACGTTTCATATTAGTATTGACATTGGAAACACTGGTTAGGGATTCAACAACACAGTAATGTGCGGGTTTATCGTGTGGCAAGAACCTATATATACACTCTCCATGATGGTATTCATGACTTATCATTGATTTTTATGCACACGTGAACGTGTGTATAGTAATAAATTTGAAAGTGGAAACACACTTCAAGTCACACCTCTGTCGGTACTCGGTTCAGATGTTTGTGGAACAGACTATATACAATACAATATATTCGTATTAGAATTGGTGTTATTATAGGCACCCGAGTTATAGTCACTGCAGGTCTATCGGCATGTTGATTTTTTCCATTCGTTAATTTGACGGTTTATATAGGCGGCAAAATACTTCGAGAACCGACTGATCCGTAATTTCTCTCTATACAATTTATCGGGTTTTTAGTTTTTATTGCAATATCGAACGCAATATTAAGTAGATAAGGCAACGCGAAGTCTTTAGGTAAACAAAAATGGTTTAGCACGTCGTTCGGTCGATCGTTAAGGCTCTAGTGTCTTCATATCTTATAATTTATGTTGACCCACTGCAGCTGGTATAGGTTTAACTTACGCACGTGCAACAGTTATTCATCCTATCGCGTTGTATTGCAAATTAAATGGCCAGCACTGAAATCATACAGAGACGCGAGAAAATTTCGACAAAACCGTTTTAGTGGTGCCACGAATCTGCGAGCTGTTGCCGTGTACGACAAAGTACCTAGTTCTTTACCTGATGATATATTATAGGTACGTTGATACGAATCGATTCGAAATTCGACGGAAAATAATTCGTCATAATATAATAATATTACAATATACAATATAGCATCACCACTGTATGAGCTAAAAGTTTCGATCGATCGCAACGATATAATATAATAATAATATTATGATGTCTATACAACCGCGAACTGTATATTATAATATTTTTCGAATTATAAAATAGATGTTTTAGCGAGTTTCATTCCCACATAATATACGCTATATACTCATCGGGAAAATTAGAACGTTATATAACGTGCGTACCACCAAGGTGCGCGCGAAATTCTGCTACACCCGCGGCATAATATTGTTTTCGGATCACCGCCAATAATTTATATTTCCGTAGAAACCGTTTGATAAAAATGTAATATCTAATATCCGACTATATCGGTGTGCGACCTTTATAGTGGCGTTCATATTATACTTATATTTTTTTTATTACAACCTTCCCCATTAATAGTATATACAACTGAAAGTTACTCGGCTCGGAATTTAAGTATAATAGAAATCTTACGAATGCAATTTGCAACCCAATAATTCGTCCACATATATATATTATTATAATGCAATATTATACATTCAATTAAACGCGGCCACGTTATGTTATACTTAGGTGCAGGTAGGTACATTGTGTATGTATACGGACGAGAGATTGATAAAATGCAACCGCAACTTTCGAGCGAATTTAATGTAACGTGCGGTAAGGCGAGCGAATTAAAGACCGCACGCGCGTATGTATCCATCATCATAGTGCAAAATAATCCAATTTTTTCGTCGCCTTTTTTGAGCATACTCGTCGTAAAAGTAAAACTTATACCTATACATGGATACCGTACGACCATATCTAATATTATATTATAGGTACATGGTATACTGTGATCGGAGAGTCTATATACTTGTTACCGTATAATGGTTATTTTGTGCGGTCGTGGGTACGGTTATCAATTTATCACGATAGAGAAAACCAAATTTAATCGATCTGCCAACATTTGAATTCAATTAATTTCTTCTGTAACATTTAAAGACTATTGGAAATCTATTCAATATTAGTTCATTATTTCTCAGTATAATTAGGTTTTTTCTAGCTTAATTTTCATCTTATACGAAAATTGGAAAATGTCAAAATGATAATAGTATAAATAAATACATACCTACAATATGTCAATATTATTACAAATAACAACACACAATTTATTATAATACAAATCAAAATAAAATTATTTTAAAATGCACTTATATAATAAATATTTGACATGGAGTAGGTAGACGCAATACACGCATGTATGTGAGCTAAACTTTGATTATTATATGTGTGTATATTATTACATTAAAATATATGCTGAACCGGGATTTTAAGATAAAGGATTTAATTATATCAAAACCAAAGAAACCAAAAGTTCTATAACCCATATTATACCTATAATCTTGGGATCAAACGTCCTATGACTAATTATTTCCAGTTACCCTGATGGGACCAAATATTTCCTATCTCAATATTTTTCAGGGACTAAACGTTCATATTATATATTCAATTTTTCAACGTGGAAAGACCGTATACGTTTGCCGATTTCCAGTAAGAATATCACAACCATATTATGCGCAATAAATTGTGTATATTTTGTGGGTAACCGCTTTGGTAGGTAACAACAGCAATACATCATGTTCTATTCGATCACTCTCTTGAATACGATATGCATGTCCTAAAGTCTTTATACCTACTCCAATGGTGAAACTGTATTTTTTTCGCCACACAGGTTACAGGAACGCGTTTAATATTTTAATGCCGATACGGAAAACGGTACCTATATACCTATAGACATAATGTACATATTGTTGTGTACATCTTTAAAAAAATATATGGTATTACCTAATACAACACTATCAATACGATGCGATTTGTTCAAAATAAAACGTACATAGACGACGATCATAATATTATAGCTCACACGTGATAATACATTGTCGAAAGGACGAGAGAATCCGTCGCAGCAACGAGCGATTTTCTCAGGCTTTTCAATAATAAGTAGGTCATAAGTATTATACCTACTGATATTATAATATCGGTACGGACCACATCGCGACGACTGCGTTTTCAAATCAACGTCGTCATATTATTATATAATTATAATACTGTACAACGATAATCGATTATTTTCAATTGTTTTACCTATACACCCCCTGAGGTCGACGTGTTCGTGGATTTTGTCCGAAACTCCGAGCGTTTGCCGTACAAGGTATGTGGCACGCCAATTGGTATTATCAACGAACCACGGAAAAAACGTCGATCGTTGCGCGCAGGTCAGATTAGGTGTCGTCGGCACGCTGTGAGGACGGATAGAATAAAAAATTCTCCTTATTTCAAATTTCTGTCTGACCCATATAATTATATTTAGCAGCATGAGCCGTCGCACTCCGCTGATTGGTCGTAATTTTTGACGAAATCGATTACGATGATATATTATATAAATGAGGGACAAGAGTATCATTAGGAGTGATGTACTCAATAATGACGAATATATATGTAGTTCGCGTTGGACGAGTGTATTTGGAGTTTGGACATAACAATGTTTCACTCAGCTTTAATACGGCGATCTTTCGAGTGCATTCCAAATTGATACTTATAAAGTGGATAATGTTCCGAGTGCATCCATAAAAAGGTATGACCCACGTATGCGTCCTCCTAAGGTAAAAATCGTATTTTTTTATTGCACAACCCATGTGCATTTATCAGGGTGCACCACGAGGAGGTGAACTACATAATATGCATTACACCCCAAAATGTTGTTTTGTGATATTTATTTTACAATTTTATCGTATTAGTTACCTAATTTTAAATTGTAATATTATTTTTTAGGTACAACTGTATCATAAAACGTTTGTATCAATTTGAAATTATTTTTGATATTCTAAAAATAAATATAATATTATGAATTAAAATATATGATAGAATTACAGACGCAGTTTGTACTACCTACTACTGTCTCTACTAAAAATATCAACACTACGGATGCACTTAAGCAATGAAGAAGGTATAATTTTGAAAACTGGCCGCACTCGTGATGCCCTCGAAGACTTAGAGAATTCTACAAATCATATTATAATATATGCCACAAACCATCGTTCGAATATTTCCTTATTTGGTTCTCCAATATTCGTTTCAAACAATGGGTATACGTACGACCACAGCAATATACTTTGCGAGCATTCAAGTGTTTGAGCACATAATTATCGGAAACATCGAAACTTTTTCCTTCCAAACCAACGTAAATGTCTTATTTTTTTACATCATGCAGCTGGGTCATCTATTTCCAAAAAAAAAAAAAACAAACAACCAACCAACCAACCAACTCAAATACCAGATGTAAATTAACATAAAAGACTATATTATATTATCGTGAAAGAAAAACTTTCATGAAATTATAAAAACAAATTATAATCAATTTAAAAACAATATACATTCAACATTTAGGTTTGATTATAAAGTAAGTGGATTTTTTTTTAGCTTTGGACATTTTAAAAAAAAGGAAAAGGGACGGAAAACGAGGATTTTCTCAGTGCAAGAAATCGTTAATTTGTTTTAAATTAGGGCCAACGAACGAGCGAACACTTTGTCTGCACTGGTAAATACATAATATATTATAATTTTATATTGTTGTACATAGTCGGTTGGTCAGCACCTAGTCAACCCCGATGTCATAGTCATAGTCGCACAGGCACAGCGCACACAATCGGAAATCAATGTATTATTTCGGGCGGTCGCAACAAGAATAGTACGTGACGACGGAATGAAAACGGGTCGAAAAAAAAACAGTCGTCGAACAAACAGAACAGGACCGTATATTTTTTTTCCATCCATTCGTTTGATAAACGGTTAAACGTATTGACAATATGATACGACAATAATAATATAAATCGTCTCTTTTCGTTGTGGGTCGCTGGGGACCGTCACGCACTCATATTGCACATTATCGGCATACAACTCTCAATATAGGTACATACATTTAGGTACAGGTTGTAATTTATTTATTGGTGTATATGCCTACTCAAAATCATTATAGTTTTGCTCAGTCATCGGCGTTAATTATTGTCGTGTAAACGATTGAACAGTTATTTTGTTCGCAGCGATTCGCCCGAATTTTCTTCTAAAACACCTGCGCGTCTCCGGTCGTCGACGTTCGCTTCCTTTTTTGCCCATCCTATATAAACAATATTTTATTTCCCGATTCGTAGGTATATGTATTATTTTATTTACAAACATCTTTTTCCCATTACATCATGGCGTCTCATCGACTCCGGGTCGTTTATTATTATTATTATTATTATTGTACCATTAAATCGCTCACGCGAACGACATAGCTCCCACGGTTCCCATTTACCTAAATAACAACAATATTCGCGTACCTATATAATATATATATATATATATACCTATAGTTCATGTCGTCGCCATCGTCGTAGTTTTTCGTCCAAACGGGTATTTCTTTCCATTATAATTATTATGATCTCGTGTTTTTTATTTTTCTTCTATATATATATATATATATCTAATCCTAGGAAATACATTATTATTACATTTACCTACCTACCCGTCTAACCGTTAAAATAACAGAACCGCAGTCCTCCGACCCACGCGGTCGACGGTACCACCGCTAATCGAGTCCGCGGTCTTATATTCTCTTGTTGGCGGTTTGCTATACTATATAATATATTATATTAATTTGCATAATCGATCGGTTTTTATCGTACCGCGTTTTTCCGCAGTTTCGAAACAATATTGCAAAAAAAAAATCAAATAACGAAAACTAACCCAACGTTTTGAAACGTGTGCTTTATGTAGACGAAATCGTTCGCGATCTTATAATATATTCACAGGATTCGTAATATTATTATGTATATTCTATAGTATGATATACCTTCGCGAGATCATTACAACATCTTGCGCAGTTTGTACATGCAGTATATACTGTCGATGCTCGTGCACTTAGTCGAGCTGAACCAACGCGATTTTGATTTTCGATCACTGTCGTATAATAGTATATAGGTATATAATAATATATACAATAATAAAACTGACCGACCGAATAGAAGCACTATACATAATTGAACTACCCCGCACCGCCTCCAAGTCATTCCCGTTTCTGGGACACTTTAATACAATATTATTAGGACGGTTTTTATTTTAAGTTCTGCGGTAAAGACGCGGCACGTGCTTACTACCCTACACGGAGACGAATCATTTTTCAATTAATATATAATTAAGTATACCGGACTTTCATATAAATATAAAAACGGTGGTCTAAAATATAGTAATAAGAATATAAAAATACTCAAACGATTTCAATTATCATATTTAGAAGAAAACTTAGTGGACTCGTAAGGTTTTTAATTTGTATACTCGACTACGTTTCGCAATGCCAAGCAAAGTGTGTAAAATATATTTTAAACAATTTGTTTAACTCTCCAAAGCAACACGCTATACCTACAAGAATCAATTAAAATACGTTTTCGTGATTCCGCAGATTTTTTTTATTCTACACAATTATTGGCCATTTCACCAATGCCGCAAAAAACATACCTGACAAATGCATATTTAAAACTGTTTTTTGATAAAATATTATAATTATTGAAAATAATTACAATTTAAAAGAAAAATGTTAAACAAAACATTACGTCGATTTCGTATTAATATTTAATATACTTTATAGGTACCGTTTATAAACATGCACTCTATACCGAAAAAATGTTTTCCTGGTAATCTCATTAAAATTGTTTTTAAATCCATATTATAATATACTATTGTAGAATATATACACAATATATGAATTGGATATTTTAAAAGCTTTGAATTAAGTGTTGCGTAAATTTATAAATGTGTAACGTAACGTTGCAAATCGTGTTTTATGAATATTTTAAATAATACAACTTTTTACAAAAGTACATGCAACGATCAAGGTCAGAAAAAAAGTAAACGTAAAATTGTCTTGCATGCAAAATTGTCTTGCACATGCATGCCGATATCGTATTACAATACAGTTTACCGATGCACCACAATAATTTTATAAATGCTTTTAACCGTATAATATTATGTACTTTATTCAGAGACCGTGAACAAGGAGTTTGACACTCGACACTTAGTATAATATCGTAGGCGTGCATAGGTAGTACTTGGAACTTATCTGCAGTATTGCATTTAAATTAAGATTCACGTTAAGTCTTAACCCTCTACAAAGCACACACGTGCGTAGAGCTTTTAAAATGTAATAATATATTATTATGATAATACGTCATAAATAGTCATAATAATATGTATAACGGTCCGCTGTGTAAAACACATTGCAATTATTTTCCAAAAAAACGATTCTGATGATTTTGTATCAATAGTTTTAAAAAGAAATATTCTTTAAATGTTAAGTAAGTAGTGACATAATATTATATAATTTTAAATAACAATTTAAATGTTTCATTATTGAAATATCTACAAGACCGTTGCCATGTTTTTATTGAAAAACAATAATGAATAAAACCGTAAAAACTTTCTGGTTTCGTTCGCAGAATTTTAAGGAGTCGTAAAAAGTAAAAACACAATAAAAGTGTTACGTAGTCTAAATAATACCGAGTTAAAAATCAATGTACACAATCGATGTAATAAATAATAATACACTAGCTAGTTTGTTCATAACTTGAACATAATAGGCAGTAGGTGCCTTACTATAGTATCTATACTATCTACGCACATAACGTGTGGTACTTTTGTGTAAGAAATGAACACAAAACAATATTGTAATAATATCATTCGATTTATATTGGTAAAAATGTGTTTTTCTGAATATTACAAGAACAGGTAATAACATCGCGTAAGTAAGATGACTTGTAATGTTTCTTTCAAAAATAAAAATTAGAAATTTAATTTGGAGGACGATTGCCGGAATGGATTTGTAATTCAATTTAGTTTCATTCGAATCGTATTACGCCTCGTCCAGCAATCGGGTCGAACGTTGCATTAGACACCCGAGTAACGATCGTGCAATGTACCAGCGCGTATGATTACAACCTTGAGGTAACAAAACATTTTTTATTTTTATACAAATATGTAAGAATCTACATCGATCGGGTAATTTTCTATGGTGTACGACGAGTATAGACTATAATAACGTCGCAATCGGGATAAACGTGCACCATATATATATATAAGCTTTATAATACATAATATATTATTTTCTATATTAACTTAACGGAATCCTATTCAATATGCGGTTAACTGTGTGTTGCGTAGTATAATGAGTTCTATACTTTATTTACGAATTTGTTCACCTCCGTTCGGCGCGATCATTAATAATAATAATATTTCCCTCCATAATGCATTGTTCCCTGATGTTTGTCACTCACGCGAGCGCTCTTACAAGTGCTGCAGAGATAGGTGCTGCTGTCTTCACAACTCGTTGGTAAAAAAAAAAAAACATCAAAAAAATCCTAATAATAATAATAATAATAATATACTGTTCACGGTATGTAGGTCCGCCTGCACACAGCAGCCGCCTAATGTCTGATGATTTAAAAACGCATTATATTATACTTCCAAAGAATGCTAAACGGTTCGACGCGATAATAAAATATTTGAAAGAAAGGTCTCGGGCATAACCATGATAATATAATAATAATAATAATAGATGTGTTTTTTGTGTTTACGGAACTCTTAATATTCCGTACATTTTATTTACGTTTATTATTCGATCGAACGAGCGCCGGTATACGACCCCGATGTTATGTATATAATTGTGCGACAATGTGTCGCCATGACTTTGGTCCACATCGAACAACAACGTGACCTGCGTTTTCGATACTTACTGTATCTGATTCGAATGTAGGACGTATCTCCCCTCTCCCTCCCATTCCTTCGGGTGTAAGGCGCCGCGTAGGCACTCGTCCATCAAAAATGATCTTTTCTCCCCGAAATATTGTTAGGCTCTATATATATATTGACAATAATAATAAAATCCTTTTTTCTCCGATGAGAAAACTCGTAAAAGCTATATAAACGTTTTTGAAAATATATTTTTTACATAGTTTTAAGTCGTTACAAAAAAATATATAACTAATATAACTTTTTTTTAGTAAAATGTCTTTTATAACAATTTAAAATTATCGAAAAAAAAATGTTGAATCGTTACCGATATCTACGTTTTTTGAATATTGGTCGTTCTTCGAAAAAAAATCGCCCTGCATGCACAGTAGAAGAATCGATATTTTCACATACCTATTATAGGTATATGTACTCCTTTTTGCAAGCTTAAATAAAAGTATAATGAATATCGTCAGAACTTTGAAAAATTCAAAAAATTAACATTGAGTTAAAGTTAATCTATTATATTATACTATTATGCTAATTCGATGCGTGCGTACTATACGTATATAAATACTTGTTTAATATGTCACGTAGGTAACTACAGGGAAAAAAAGTTAATTTTACTCGGAAGGTCCTTTTCGCATTCCCGAGAGACTTGACGGCCGACTCTTTAGGGTATATTGCTGTATAATTTTACAGTTTTCCCCTTGGCAATAATGTTTAAAGCGAGCACAAATAGTTTTTTCTCGTTATTTAAAAAAGCAAGTTAATAAATCGTGTTTTTAAGTTTATGCACCGAAATGTTACAATTTTATTATTAATATCAAAAACATGAATTTTATGCATTATTAAACTGTCGAACACATTATATATCAGTAAAATATATTAACATATACAATTTGATTTTCTATTTAAAAATAATATTTTAAATATTTGTAATTGTAAATAGATTACGTTTGTTGTTATTCGAATTTATTTATACAATTGTATTTTTTTAAAGTATTGTTCGGTGTGTAAAGGTAACAATCAAAATATGAATTGCGTAATATTTTTTTTCATAGACAAACGTTATTGGCAACAACAATCTAAGATTATTAAAAAAATCTTTAAATTGCAAAAATTGATTTTCCCGACAGTACTCAGCGCTTATTGCAAAATACCATATGGCCTGAAGGCTTGTGCCTTGTGTAGTTGTGTGGTATACACTTTACTAATGCAGTAATGCTCCTTGAAATCAGACTATGCTATACAGACTATATACACTTATTATTCGGAGTAGGTAAATTGCGTCCCCGAAAAAGGTCAAAGTCATAAACTACGTAAATTGTGGCTCGGGTATTTTGAAACGTATATTGTAAATTGCGTCTCCAGATATTTTAAAAAAATCATGCAAAGTGGTACATATATGAAAAGTTTGCAGAGAACAAAAAATATAAAAATTATGGAAAAATATTAATAAATTATATAGGAACAAGAAAAAATGAAAGAATTGCAAAAACAAATTATTCGTTTAGACTTTGGGTGGGAATACATTCATTCGAATTGTTACCAGTTACTTAATTACTTTTTATTACCTAATGATAGATTTTTTAATCATAAATAAAATAAACACAATACTAATATTTTTAACAATATTAATGTTAATACAATTATATTTGCAGTTCTGAGTCAAAATTATCCCCAGTCGTAATTTACCTGAGATTAAAAAATATTTAACCGGCATTTTACATATTATATAGGTAGGTACTTACACGAAGTATACCCGGGCCACGATTTACATAAAAAATTAAAAATTTAACGCAATTTACAGCGCCCTATAATTTTATTATTAGGGTGATTGTAAATTCCACCGATTTTCAGCTAATCGATTTTAGAGTAAGATTTATATTATGTAAATTCCATTGGTAAGTATTTTTTTACATGAAAGAAAAAATTCCGCACAGATTACAACTATTTTTAATACAGCTGCCCCGCAACTGTCGTCTGTCTTATATCTCAATTTTCTGATCATTTAGACGACACTTGCAACAAATCATTGTACACTATAAGTTATATTTTTAGTTCGTTCGTAAATTGCAAAATGAGTATAGTTACATCGAAAGAAATAGTCAGCGAACGTAGACAAGTTTTGCTTTGTTTAAATACAGTAATGTTTATGGTATAACAAACGAACTTAAAGCCCGTATTTTTATGATTACCAGATCTACGGAGAAAGACTACAAACGTATAATTATCGTATTATATTTTCATGTCTGATTATGTCAGTGATTGCATACAACATCCGTCCTTTTTGAAAATACATCATTTTATTCATATCAAAAATTTATTCGTTTGCGACTTTTGCGTGTACTAATTTAATAAATAATATCTCGAATCAAAAGCACCTACATTGTATAGTATTGTACTATTAGACTTCATATAGCATACACAATTATTATATCGCAATGACGCAAAATGTACATTAATTAGTTTTTAAATTACATTATGGAACATCATGCTTTTCGATTACTAATCAATTCGAAGGATCGTATTAAAAACCGATATACTTTTCAAATTACATTATACGCTACCGTTTAAATGAAACACATTAGGTAATTGCACCATTTCGAACAGTAATTTGTCCGATGTACCGTGTAGGAAAACGTATAAAATGTAGGATCTCACGCGGGTCAATAGTAATTATAATTTAGCATTGACTAAAATGTCTGAACAATTAATTTTATATTCTCACGATATTTCTGCGCTGCGGCATAGCTAGTATTATGAAAGTAGAAAATTTACTATAAATTGTATTGTAATAGTATATATTAGTTTTTCAATGTTGTAGACGTCGAGGTTTTTAAACGCATGTCTTATTGGTAAGAAATGTATTATATTTCTGTACATTAATTATTACACTGATTGTATATAGCAGGGGTCGCCAGCGAGAAGAGACTCGCGAGCCACCAAATATATATTAATAAATATGGAAGAGCCAAAATGTAAAAAAAAAGGTCATATTATTATATAATTTTTATATATAATATGTGATATTGTAAATAAGATAAGGTATCGTATTTAATAAAATGTGAAGAATACGATAACAATAATTGTACAATAATCTAAAATTAAATTTTATCTTCATAAATACCATAAATATAAAAATATCATACAGACATGGATAATGGATATTATGTCTTCATAGTGCTTTTTGACGTCGTGCGTGTAACAACACAACATTAATAAAATAATTATTATGTCTAAGAAACGGAAGTATGAAGAAGAACACAGAGAATTCAAATTACAATGGGAAGAAGAGTTCTTTTTCATAGAACGAAACAGTAAACCATTTTGTCTCATCTGTCAATCCCAACTATCACAAACTCTTGGAATTATTGGAAGACGAAGAACTAAAGCAGTTCAAATACAGTTGTCATTCTTTGTTGGAATTTTGGAAACGTGTGCCTGTTATTAAATATCCAAAAATTACTCTTTGCGCTCAAAAGTTAATATCGATTTTTGCAACAACATATTCTTGCGAGTCTTTATACTCAACCATGAAACTGATTAAATCTAAACATCGATCAACATTAACGGATGATCATTTAACTGAATTATTAAGGACTGCGTTAACAACATATAGTCCTGATTTTAAAAAGCTTACAAGCAAAATAAACACGCAACAAATAAGAAAATAAAGAAAAATGATATCAAGAACACTTTATTTTTACAAATTTTTTTCTATACACTGTAATTTAATAAAATATTATACTTTTTCAAATACATAAATTCATGTTTAAAAATTTTTTTTAAAAATGTTACAATAAGATGCGAGCCGCAAAAGTCTATGACGCGAGCCGCGGTTTGGCCACCCCTGGTATATAGGTAAAATATAATATTGAGGTAGGTATAGTGGCTTTGATCTGGCAATCTACAACGTTTGTACGATCTGCTGCTCCTATATGCAATCTATTTGTTGTTTTAATTGGTTATACATAATATATTTGTCTTAAGAACGCGACAAATAAATTTTAAACATTTCGTGTCGTACAACTAAATAATAGGTATAACAATAAAAACGAACAATCTATTCCATTGAAATCTTAAATCCAATCATCGTTTTCGAGATGCCCTTTCACGATATTATCTATTTCGCGGTTGATGAAATAATTTGTTATGCACACACACATGCACACACACATATATATAATATTATTATGTCTATAGCTTAGAGTTTTAGATTACCTATAGGTGATTATATATAATATTATGCTGTGAAGGAATTTTTTGATTTTTTCTAATCAATGCGCCGTTTTGTCAATCGAATATTGTTCGTGAGCTATAAAACGTTTTCAATGTACGTTTTTATTAAAAATTATTACGTCGTGCCGGTATCAGTTATATGTTAGGTAGGTACTTCTATATATATACAATATATAAACCCGCGTTATTAAAAATGTGATTATTTTATTACCTCGAGTTGTTATTTAGAAATTAAACGTTATTGTTTTATTATTGTTTTCTCAGTATGACGTCGCCGTACGTCGCATAATAAAATATTATCGGCTAAGATCGCACGCTGAAACGAACAATTATAATATATTACAGGCATAATATACATAATATAAATCATCACACGTAACAATATGTGCAGTGCCTACGAATTATGCGGATGACTGAGCGCGTAAGATTAGACTTCTTAACGTCAGACGTAAAAAAAATTTTTAAAAAATTGTTCGGTGAATTACAAACGAATATATATTATTACATTATTATGTAAAATATACACATTATTCGGATGAAAATCTCTCATAGTTTAGACTATATATAGTATACTTGTATATATTTATGTGCATACATTATACCTATTGGCTATTAAAAGTAAAATAAAAAAAATCATATTATTATTTATAATATAATATAATATACTAGGTATATTTCCGCAGCATTGGCTTTAATTCAAATTAAATAACGTACAATTACTTTAATAGTTTTTCTACTTTAATAGCCTAGGTATATCGTTTCCAAAAATAACCGTCTCGTGATTATATTTCTTTTTACAGTGCGTCGCGCGTATCATGCTATTTTATTATCACCATTAAAATAATATATTATATCGGATGTCCAGATTCTGTAATACCGCATCGAAGCAATTTTACCTATATTATATGTATTATTATCATATACATTATCACGGTTACGTGTACTGATGTAAGAGGATCGGGTTTTAGAATGCTGCGGTGGACTGTCGACATCACGAATATTACAAGAAACCGAGTTCAACGACAGTCTGCATAACTTTTCAGTATAGGTAATCTAATATAGGTAGATATCGTAGCCGGGAATGCGTGCGCGTTACATTACTTCGTATATTTTCTTGACAATATCAATAATAATATACTATAATATGTGGGCAGTGGGCAGTAGGTATTTTATGTTGTTTCGGGAATTAAAAATGTAAATTTCTTTGTTTAAAATCGAATTCAGACGTTTAACAATAGCTATGATGGCGTTACGCGTTGGTAGCATAAAAAATATAAATAAACGTTAGCGTAATTTTTGTTTCAAACAGCAGATACATGCGAGTAGGTATATATAACCTAATACCATATATATACTGTAAGGAAAATTATTTTAATCTTCTTTGTGAAATCGAGACATTTTATTAGTCTGATGAGCAATTTGATATTTGATTTGTTCCAATTGACGGTAGATTTCAGTTGAAATGATGTCAAAATGAGTACCTATATACTTTTTGGTTATACTTGGCCCGCCGATATATACCTACCGAACTACTATAGTCATTTGTTGACACATACCTAACAACTTGGTACATTACACATAATATTATATTTTATCATCGTATACGGTTTGGAAAATCTTATAAGTAAACACACGTGGTCTTGCAGTCGGTCTTGAACCCTTTCTAATTTGAGTGTAGGTATACAGTATTATATTATATATTATATACTTATATGTATCTTCTCAGTTCTCTACAACAAATATACTCATTACGCCCGCGTGTATTTTAATCCACGGGGGTCAAGGAATCTTCGTCTCTTTGCGGTCGGAATGCACGTTACCGCGGTTAGTAGGTCCTCTGCATCGGCAAATATAGGTATATGTATTATGTGTGTATAATGATGTACGTGTGTGCTATGGTTGAATTCAATGGTTTAAAATCTGTCTTTTTTTTAAGTGGTTCGGTTTTCAGCACCAACAATGAACCCGAGAGCACTCGAGACTCGACAGTTGGAGGACGGCACGCCCGATGCAAGTGGTCATATACAACTACACCTGCTGCAGGAGGATATAGACTTTCGCCCAAAATATGTTAGCGATAAAATCGAAACAATAGAAATAGTGTGATGATGAAAAAAACTAAAAGACACTTCAGTAATTATATACATAAATATGCAGTGTGTGTGTGCCACTAACCCGCACTACAAGCCTATCATATTCTATATTTGATAATTATTGTATATCGCAAGTAGTGCATATTATAATATATTATATTGTATTCTGTTAACATTTTGATTTATATTATACGTCTTAAACGTTCCCAGGGTGTAAGTCTTCACCTATATTTAAAGTCGCAACATTATTATGCCCACAAATATTAATCTTTCAACGTTCATTATTTTAATTTCAAGTGTTTTAATCGTGGGATCATTTTTCAGTTTTAACGTTAATAATAATATGCCAACAACTAGACAACACGAATCAAATCCTCACGGCGTGCCTATGTAATATTACACCGTATAGTGCAAAATAATATAGGCTGGTCGATTTTTAAAATGCATAACGGTGCAGCACCGCAGCGACATACCTAAACAGCTGGGCTATAATACATAACGCCTGCAGTATACACTGTCTTAACGTGAGAAACTTCGTCTCCTTTTTCGTAATATATATTTTTATTTTTTTTTTCATCCATCGACCGTACATTTTTTTCACGTGTGAAAAAATTTCCGCCTTATAGGTTATGTATAGGTAAATTATAATATATGGAATATTTCGAATCGTACATTATATTATACGAGACAAACAGCACGTATGATAATGCGCGCTTTTGTGTGTCTTACGATTTATGCGTTTTGTTAATTTCATTTTCCCTCCTTTATACGGAAACACAATACCCATAGGCACCTGCGACATTTTAGATGCGTCATCCCATAATAAATAGACGTCGGTCGCGTGCGGTGTGCTCAATATCGACGGATCATCGTCGGCGGCGTTTTCTGCAGCCTCTTCGGCTGTATAATAATATGCGAGTATAAGATGAGCTATAGACAAACTGCACACACACACACACACACGTGCGAGAGAAATCCCATTTGAAAATCCCAAACACAATTTCGAAAGACACCGCCGAGCCGCTTTTTATTGGCTTTCTACGATGTAAGTATAATGTACAGAGGTACCTATACGGTTGTATATTTTAACGTCCGTATTTATACGCTGCGCATCGTCTGCAGCAATAGTAAATACAACGCTATCTCGTCGGCGACTCGACAATGGTCATTGGCGTTTGCAATATTGTACTTGACACACCGGTGACGACCTACGGTATACTTAAAGCGTATTTTTATGTGCCGATGAAATGGACGAAAAATGTAAATAAAATCGTCTAGCGCATATGCAATAATAATAATAATAATTATATATAAAATGATACATTATTATAATAGTATTATCGTAACGGGGCCCAATCGTGGTCGCGATGATGAGCAGTGAGCACCTATACAACTCGTGTACCATAAGTATATATTTATTATATTTTATTTATATATATATAATTAAGCCGCACACATATACGGTGTTATCTGTTTGTTATTCAAACGTTATTCGTATACAATAATCCTGCGTAGGATATAAACACTTATTTTTTCTCGATAATATATTATAATGTTATTGGTTCGGTGGTCCTCCCGGACATCATATTTTTTGTGAACTTCATTATAATACATTGATGTCTATCGCCTGTATACCCATGACCTATGGGTCATAGATTACACGTTAGCAACATATACGATATCATTATTCATCATGGTACACTGAACGATATAAGTATATACTCCTATGTGTTATGGTTAATATGGGCATTATTCCAACGGGTAGTAGAGTCCAAATTGGGCAGTGGAATACCAAAAATGCAATTGACTTACGAATAGTTAGAATAAAATAATCATATATTATTTTCAATCCCATAATTCTCATATCTATTTAAGTTATAAAATGTATTTGTTTATTTTTAAAAATGACCCCACTAGGTACCCCTTACCAGAGTAAACCTTAGAATATATTGTCTGCTGTATATCATGATGTGTGTATCGGGTATCCCATACATTCCCATCACTTTATACGTGCGTAACTTTACAGTTCGATTCTAAGTATGTCGATACGAGTGTAAATTATTTAAATTTTAAACCACTTTGCTTCGACTAGGTGAAATGTATTCGTTGTCAAAATGTTTCATGTATATTAAACCTAAATTTTTTTTTTTTTAACTTAATTTCAAGTTTTATACCTAACAATAATGATCTCTATATTCTACATTTTAATCAATTCCACTTTAAGAATATCCATCAAATAGTTTTTAATTTTACATAAGAGTTACAGAGTGGAACGGTGACATTTTTAGTCTAACATTTTTACAAAAATATTTCGCTTCATGAAGTTGACCTATATTTTATTTTACGAGCAGTCACGTGTCAGTCCAATTCACATTTATGCAAAGTTCAGAAGAAATAATAGTCTATGACGTATTACTAAGAATTATTCCATTTTCTAAATGACTAGAACAAATTTAAAAAAAAAATCAACCTCATATTATATGTGCCATATGGCAAACCTTGACCCGTTCGAATGGTCAGCTGTACAACCGAATGGTTTCAAAAGTCTGCGCCGTTCGATCACTCATTACAAAAGATTTGAACGACATTGGTACCTATACACATAAACACACTATATGAGCGCACACACATAGGTACACACACGCGCATATGAACACAATATGTATCAGCCCGCAAGCTCTAATCGAAATAACATTGCACGGCCCGAGGATATATAATATATATGTAGGTACCTAATATTATATAGTACCCATATAGTATATACGTATAATTGTCGTTCGTACGCATATAAATTTTAATACGCGTGCTGCCGTCCGGGATTCGACTATAATATATGTACCATATAGTTATCGTAATATAATACATAATATAATATTATATCCTGCTCGTTCCGTATAATATAGAGACGACCGCAAATCGATAAATCGTAGGTATATATATATAATGTGAGGCGACAGCCGCACTCTGCGGTTTATTTTTATATAAGTGCTCTCGCGCCGTGATTTGGACATCGCGGACATCGATACGAACATTCGCCCACTGTGATTATATTGGATTTTCCGATCTATATACGCTCGTATATAATTGTACATACTGTAAGTGGCACAATCGGTTTTCGCCGACGATCCAGACGATAGATCCCCTACGGGTGCGCCGTTTGGAGGTGTGGGTGGTGAGACCAGAGTCTGCACCCCCTTCCAATTTTATCCATAATTAGCATATTTAATAGAGGTGTTAATCGATACTTGCATAGTTTACGAGCATAATTCCCGTTTCACTTTTATAATATTATATAGATTGGTATGTAATATAGTTATGTCTAATTTTAACAAGAAAATGCTTTAATAAAAATAAGGGAATTTTTAACTATTATTGGCCTGGGGAGAGGATTGGCCTCATAAAATTGAAACTGAAATGAAATTTGAGACTGAAATCACGGGTCCGAGGACGGACGAGTTCGTCGTTTGTTTACACCACTCGTCCCTGTATAAACGGGTGCTTTCAGTGCAATAATCATAATTAGGCATCGAAACACCGCCGTCGATAAAAAATTAATTTTTTATTAGAAATCATTCGCTTTCCGTTTACGCTATTATAATAATTTGCGGCGTGCGCCTATACTCGCATATTGGTAGGTGTACCTATCTATCTATACGCTTATAATAATATATTGGTGGTGCGCAGTGCATTATAATTATTGTATCGAAACTAACCAAACGATCGCGGGTCGATTTTACACACACACACACACGAACATTTTCTTAAGCGGCGTGTCCGATAATATATTACACCGATAAATGCCGATTTTAAACACTCGTAAATTGCGGTCCGTGTGAAATTTCGCGTGATACAACTAAGCCACGGCGAGCATTCAGTGAACGCGGAAACCGCGTGGCCACACGAATATTATATTGACCAATCCCACCCAAGGTAATATTATGGTGTACAAGTAGGTATATTATAAACGGTTTTCCTCTGACGAAACCAAATTTGTTGTGGGTTCTAGGATACATCCAGGATATAATATCATACAGAAACTCGAATGGTTGTGCGGTAAAACGAGAGATCGTCGGGCAAACGATATATTTCTATACACCTATATCTATCTATATATATATTATTATATACTCTATAATATACTGTTCACGCACATGTCTTACACGTGTCACGTACGCGTGTTTTAGACGTCGAAATAAAGACGTTAAAAAATTAAATCTCACGCCAATAACATTATAATAGTGTGTAGAATTTTTTAATAAGGCGGTTGGATTTGGTCCCTATACATAACGATTAACGGTTGAGGAAATCCTCGCACTCTAACTATGTCAAAAACTAAATTTACAAAACATCGATTTTAATAATATTAAAACAAGCGCGACTGAAGACTTTAAGGATACGGACCTTTTTACTATACCTGATATAGGTATGTACGCATATACATTTCTGACGACTTTTATTTTAAATATAGTTTGAAGGCATTTTATTTTCTCATCATCATTAAACTCTTAAGTGGTGAATTTTATTCTATACCCCTGTTATAACAGCTGCATTTGATCGCATTGAATACATCACTTCACATGATGCCTATACCGTAATATTATTAGGTATAAATGTATAATGTAAAAAAACACGAACATTTGACGATTTCGACATTAGACGGAATTGGCCGCGAGATGTGCGTTCGAAACGGTACCTATACCTATCTGAATGAGAAAATCTTTTTGAAATTAACAGAGCGCACTGAAGCCATGTCCATGTGTGTATTATGCGGTTGCGAGACTTTGACCGCGCTTATACAGCAGCAGATAATTCGGACGCATTAATGGTAAACGATACCACGATACCGTGGTTGTTAATTATATCACGG
This sequence comes from Metopolophium dirhodum, assembly GCF_019925205.1. Taxonomy (NCBI): domain Eukaryota; kingdom Metazoa; phylum Arthropoda; class Insecta; order Hemiptera; family Aphididae; genus Metopolophium; species Metopolophium dirhodum. Next base: position 14,560,398 of record NC_083568.1, read on the forward strand.
TGCCATTTGTCAGGAAACGAGAACAATATATAATAGTTAGATTAGAGTAACGGGGGGGCACATAATATAATTATTATTGTGTGCTTATTGAGAGAGTGTACAGCATTATAGTCGCCTCGGACGAATCAAAGCATACGCACGCAATTACGCACATGTAATCGATACACAATAGAATAACGATTCTTTCAATATGACTTTCTTCCTACATAATGTACACTATATTATGTTCTATGCATTTCCCAGAGATTATTCCACACCTAAGTATGTTTATATGAATACGCGTACTGCTGCAGCGCGCCTATAAAGAATATACAAAACGGTAGTCATTATTAATAAACGAGAGTCGAATCAAACAAACTCTCGACTAATGGACTTTTATAATAATGATCATTATTTATTATAATAATAATAATATTATGTACGTAGGCATTATATAGAGCACACAACGCGCGTGTTTCATGACTCATGAATATCGTGGCATAACCAATTGATTTCAAAACACTTTTCCGACACGATATCATTATCGAAATATGTTTACTTATGGGCTGGTTTAAGACGCGTTTTCCAGTAAGAGGCGAGCTCTTTTCTAGAACGCAACGGTTAATATATTTTATGTTCCACCTGCACCACGCGTTTAACCCAGGTGTAATGTATTTTTTTTGTATAGGTTTATGCAAAACATTAACTATACCAGGTGATCCATTTATGTTACTACTATACAATTATTATTTCAAAAAGTTTTAACTTTTTTGAAAATATTTTTTTTTATAATTTAATGTCATTATTCATAAGATTTTTGACTATTTTTCTTCGTTATCATTTTTAAGTTTTTACTTTTTTCGAATAACACCATGTATATTATTTGATATTTGGCTTTGGGATATGAAATTAAAAAAGTATGATGTCATTCAAAGAAATAAAAACTTAAAAATGGTAAAAATATAATTTTTTCAGAAATGTTGATATGAAATAACAAAATTATAACTTTCGAAATAATGAGTATACATTTAAACGAATCATCCTGTATAGGTACTGTGAAAATTCAGTTGCGTGGTCAGTGGTATTTACTATTTAAGTACTATAGAGGCGAAGCGAATCGTTTATTTTAAACTTTCATCATAATATTATAAGTACAATACTATGCACTAAACAATACAGTACTTTGTGTCTATACTATAGCCTATACTATAGCATATAAATTAAAGTGCATAAAAAAAATGGAATGTGGGCAACCATCAACCCACACCCACATGAGATTTTGTTTTTTCAAAGTTCCAGGATCATTTAGATCTAATGACGCCATGCCACTGTGAACACTAGCCATAGTAATACCTATAATAAACAATTATTATTGAGAAACTTTTTTGATTATACATTTATATAAAGATCATCATACGGGCGTTATATGCCTACGCCGCTTCATATTGTATTTGACCGTGATAAAGATTGAACATTTTATTATCTGAGGGTGAAATCATGTCCATAATCACATTAGTGCCGCGATCAACTAAATTAAATTAAATATTTATTATCATAAATCGCCGTTGTGAGTGACGCTCTGTAATGCTTACCAGGCGATTTCTAATCGAACGATGCGTGTCATAAGCTAACCATTATTTATTTTTTTTTGTATATGGTCGTATAATACATGCGTTTAATTTACATTTTACTTACAAATACAATATATACCTGTGGTTTAAGGAATTGGCGAGATCGGTTAGGTTAGGTTTAGGAATTGGGTGCGGCATTTACAATTATTTTAGGTTATTATATCTAGTTAGAAATGTGAGTGTATGTACCTATAACAAATGAAAATAATACCTATAAAATACAACCATATATAAGAATTCCATCGTTTCATTGAATGTTAAAATGTGTTTGTATTTATGTTATAAATAATAAATTATTATATTTTATGCATATTGCAAAAAAAAATTGGTTTCGTTTGGTTGACATAAAAAGTATAAAATTGTCTAAAACAATTATCAAACAGCCATGACCCGATGGCCGACAAGGATTTGATTTAAAACAAAGTAATTATAACTGCCTCTTAATTATAGGAAATTCCTTATCAATAAATACTTATATTATTTATCTCTGAGTTAAAGTCAGTAATCTAAGTAATAATTCTAAGATAATGACGTTTTTAAAAATTGTTGTATAGAAAACAAACGTGTACTTCACTGGAGTTGAGAACAGTTCGAACAATCATGACTTTCTATATAGGTATAGCATTCATTCGTTATGAATAATTTCTATTACCTAGTGTTTACATCAGTCTCCACGTTTTAACTTTGTTAAAACAATTTCGCTTTTGTTTTTAACTTTGACCGTTTTGTTATAATACTGTTTTCACAAAAATAATAATTACAACTTCTTATCGTTGTGTATTTTAAATGTGTTGTGTAACATTATTGTTTTGTTTTTAATCGTTTTAAGGTGTGAAAAAAGTCTATAGCTTTTTTTGTTGTTTCGTTTTGTTATAATTACATTTGTAGTCAAAGAATTACGTAACTATTTTCTATGCATACATAGTTAGGTATCACATATACCTATTTATATTTAAAAGTTCTCAATTATTATAATAATTAATATTTATTTTAATTGTTTTCACTTCAGTATTAGAAATGTACACTTCTCGAGAGCATATTTACGCACTTCAATTAATATATTATATGGTGGCATCTTCAGTAAAAATTGATGTTACTGAAAAAAATAAATCATTCTTCGTAGTCGTATATTATTGTAATTTATAGTATGCACTTTAATAATAGCAGCCTAATAGCCTATACTAAAATATAATGTTACATTGCGTTCGTGCAGTATTTGCGTGTGATTAATTGTTCATATTAATTTTCGTCGTTTAAAAGTGTGGATGTAGGTACATATTATAATATATCGCATCGCACAGGTGTCTGAGTTAAATCACATCTAGCCGAGTCTGTGCATTTTACCGTCCGTCTTTACAGACGACGGCGGAGGTATGTAAATCGAAAAGATAATCGTTCGAAGTGTGTGCTAAGACAACCGTTAATCCGTCTCGATTTTCGGAGTCATTAAAATCTTCACATGTATCGGTAAATTCGCATAATAGCCCGTTGTAAACAAAGCGACGTGTACGGTTAATATAATTATTATAAATCTCTCCAACGTATGCACCTATGTACGGTGTCAAAACCGATAGAAAGCGAAAGGTCCAACACCGCGGGGCCCACGGGCTACCATACATATCGATAACGTATACCTATATACCATATAGTGCCCGCGGTTCAGCTCATGCTGCAGATGTGTTAAAACGCACAAAACCCGTTTATCCGTTATATCAAGAAATTTCAAAAACTTTTGAACTGCAGTCGATCCCGCTATATTATATATCATACAAACTGCGCACATAGGTATTATACCAGACATAATATATGTGTGATTGTCGGAACATACCTACGAGTGAAATTTTTTTTTTACTTTTTATCATATTTTATTAAATACGAATTTTGACAACAATTTCAAACAACGAATCAATCACACGCATAATCCAGCATTCGAAAACAAAGATAACAATATATTCAATAGGTATACCTTATTTGATTGTCTATTTTAGAAAAAACCTGTACATATGATGTGGGTGTGTGCTCTAATCCCCCATCGGTTACCTCTAAATCGCAGTCTCTAGTGTTTTGAGGTAGCATTTATTTTTTTATATTTTGACAAATGGTCATTTTATAGATAGGAAACTTGAAAACATAAAGAGACATTTAAACCAATATATGCATCTCGGATAACAAATAGCAAAAATATTTATTTTATAAAAGTAATTTTGAGAAGTAGAAGTATATCTATATCTATAGAAGTAAAAATCAACATTATTTAATATGTTGACTCAAAATATACAATATGTGACACAGAAAATCAAATCTTAAAATATTTACTAACTTACTATAATATATACCTACTTGTACCTAGACCTAGTAAAGTTTATTTAAATAATAATCTAAAAAGTAGATACCTTGTTTTCTAGCCACATAGGTAAAATATTGGTATCTTATAAACAATTTTTAAAAAAAAACTTTAAGGGCTTTTTTCAGACTTTCAGTCTTTTGCATTACGATATAGAACTATAGAAGGTATCAGCGTCCGAATCGTATACTCGGTACGTACATAGGTATTATAATTAGTAATAAGTAATAGCGATTGCCCATTGCACACGCCGCCGCGGCGCGCCGGCTCATCATACATTTATTTACCGTTTCGCGAGTCGTGAAAATCTGCAGTGTACTTGAAATATTATACACAGGTCGTATAATTAATGCGCGTGCGATATGCACACACACGTGTAAAATATAAATATATATTATAAAGGTACACCGCTGTGGCGGCGGTAGGTACCTACGTGACGGACGGCCGAATCGAAGTGAAATACCTACCCAAAATGCCTTTGGGCGCCGCGGCAGCAACGCTATCGCCTCCGGGGGCGCGATCTACACGCACTTTCTTTTTCAAGTTCACGATTACCGGGTGAAAGAGAGAGTGGTTTTTTTTCGGGTAGTAATACCGGCTATGCCCATACGTATATTACAGACTGAAGCGTCCGTTCGACCACTGCGGTGAATGAGTAATTTTTTTTTAGTTTCATCTCCATCCATCGTCGCGGTCGTCGTATTATTATTACCATCATTATCCTGACATTGGCGGCCTCCCAGCGTTGAAGTAGTAGTAGTAGTAGTACGGTGTACAGCTGCAGGCGAAAAGAGGAGAGGAAAAATGCATAAACGGATAACGATGGACGATGGCGCAATAATAACACGCACGCCTCCCGCGAGGACTGCAAACACGCCTGCTTCTGATATACATAATAATATATATCGATTACACTATCGATTGTTATTCTCGCCCAGTCGCCTCGTTAAATGATAATATAATAGAGTATTATTATTATTTCACCGCAAATACTATCGAAACGTATCGACACAAATGTAAATCGAAAGAAAATATAGTCACCGATCACAATTTAACCGCGGCAGAAAACCGATGGAGTCTCCTACATAGACACAATGCGCTCTCTCATATTAACTTATTTTCAAAAATATCTGTTTCTGCCAAAGACATAAACGTTTTATTAAAAGTATACCTTAGTATCATTTACAATAATTCAATAATAACGCATACAATTAAAAAAATATGCGAGACGTTTAACAAATTAATAATTTGTGATTACATTTACAGTGATTACATTTACAACCTACAGTTGGTATAACTGTATTAATTCATCAAAAATTATGAATCCCTGTTGGAAATACACAAATCACCCTTACAAGAGTTTGGTTCATACTGTTCATAGCATAGTAAATGGCTAAACGCTACGGGGATGAGAAAAGGAGAGGTCACACGAGAGTAAATTGATGGGATCGAGACACTTTATAGTGGCGAGGGCAGTCTGCAATATCAAATTTTAATAGCTCACGAAGAAATCTTACATAAGCTTCAACTTTTCTGCCAGCCTGAGAGGACAACCCAGGGGACTGGAGTACCTACTACTGAATCGTATTCGTGAGGCAAATGATCAATCTTAAGTACAAAATAAGCAGAAAAACTTGTAAGAACTATCGTTATTGCTGCACACGCTCTATTTATTTACTCAAACGTTAATTTATTATTATATTGAAATTTTCATCAGAACTCAATGATCCCTCCTCCACCTCCCTCACACACCTGTCCACATCTCGAGCTGTGTAGATTTTACTTTTATTTCATTTGAACTCTTGTCCGCGTATATCACATGTACCACGTATATAGGTACGTATTATGCAAACGCGTTTCCTTTATAATATTATGCGCCGCTGCATTTATATTTTATTATTATTATATGCGTCTACATCGATAAAATACGGTAGGTATACAATATTATATTATTATATTGTGCTATTCCGTGGAAAAATATACGTTGTGTTATTAATGATCCGAAAAGTTTCTCTCGGACGTGGCGATGTTATCGTGATATAATATCATAGGGTACAGAACAAAAAACTTCTCGTGACTATATCGCGCGCGTATTATCCATGTGCATATCTATATGAGCAATTCAGCAATACTTATATATGTATATGCTGTGCGAACAGTGAGTAACAGTGAAAACTGTGTGCACGAATAATGTAAAGGGAGCTTGTCGAAGAGTCGGCCCGGACGAAAGGTGTTTTCGAGACGAAGACTTCCGCATTTAGAAAATAAAAATAAGTCTGTAAGTTTATCATAAGTATACAGTTGGCGTGCCATTAAAGGTATATCACTCGCGTAAAAATATTATGTTGTGTAAATGGGCGAGTCAACTATTCGCTATACTTGACACTTCAGTATAGGACATACGTATAAATGTATATATATATATAATTATTTAATATTAGAGTTTATAATTTTTCCGCGTACGAATCATTAACACAAATTTATTATCTTGTAAGTTTTTTCTCGGTTTTAAAATAACACTATAGCTATATAGTGCTATACCTTTAATATTTAACGTCTTAAAAGTTATTTTTTCTACCTACAGATTAAGTCTAATTACTTCCTAATTTAAATTCAAAAGGAGAGCCAGTTTTTACCGAGAATTTCTATTTTATTATAATATACAGTTTTTGTCCAGAAGACTGAGTGATAATATAATTAATAATGTACGTGGGATACATGCAACTGGATAAATATAAAGTTATAAATTCTAAAGTCGGTAGGTATAATAATTTAATATATCTTTACATTTATTATTCCATTAAATAAATTAGTACCTATCGTCTTTACTTTAATCAACCAATCCGATGTAAGTGCTATAAATTAATAATATTTTTAATTTAATATCATTTATTACAGAATCTGATAAAAGAAAGTGGCAGTACAAATTGAGTAAAACCAGCACCCTCAATCACTGGTTTATAATCAGCAATGGTCGTCTAATTAATTTTCAAATCATATTATTTAGATAGTGTTTTTTTTTTAAAAGTAAATTTCTGCAAAAACATGTTCAATAGAATATCATATATATGTAGGTATACAACGCTATCGCCTACTTATTTGTGATTAGACATTTTTTCCAAATATAAAATATTATTAAGACACTCTCACTCGTGGGCTTGTAGAAAATTTTGGTATTTTAAGAAAATCAAACGTGATTTGATTTGATAACAAATAAAAAAAAAAAGTAATCGTGCCAATAACATGGTTTTATAATTTTATTATCGTTCTCAAAATCTATTTCTTTTATTTCGCGATGAATACTATAGCGAACGGCATTCTACCTTTTCAATAAAATTGCATAAATCATTTTCTTTTTCACGGATAATATACATAATATTATTATAGCGGTGTGCTGCATGGTAGGTACAATATAAAATTACAGTATAACGACAATGGTTACCGATAGGATTAAAAAAAAGAAAAAAAACCAATTCCAACAACAACAAATATTATAATGATAATAATATATAATATACCGAAAAAACAGCAAAGACCGTCGAACAAATAATAATATTATAATGTGAACATAATGCCGAACACGTGTATTGTATCGTAGGTACCGTACCGCATTATAATATTTTATAAATAAGCGCCCGTGAGGTAATTTTTTCGTTTTTTTTCGCAGCCTCGGCAGTTATAGTACGTACGGTAAAAAATTGCCTATATACAATATTATGTAGGTAGATGTTAGCTCCTACCTGCCCACGTCTATATAGCCATATAGGTACGTACTGCGTCTAATATTTCGGCGACGGAGCCGAGTGGAAACAATCTAATTCGTTTTCGGTCGTGCAGCCGTGACACGTCAATACGTCAGTGACGGATTATGGAAAAAATTCGGCCCGGGAAAAATATTTTTCTCAAATTTGTTTCGTCCTGAATAAGATATTAAATGATTTTTTAAGGTATATTGGGCATGCTTAGTTAATATAACATGTTGCCCTCGATATTTGCATAATTATTAATTACTAAACATCGAACTAACTATTCATATTTTGCATTAAATGAAAACAGAAAATTTAATTTAATTTAAAAAAGTACATGGTTTTTGTTTTATATAATAAATCACTTCCATTGTCAATTATGACGTTTTCAACATCAATATTATTCAACAATGTTTTTCCCTGCAGCTATCATAAACAGGAATAATGCCTCTAATTATTATTTTGTACGAACAACCCGCTTCCCGCTACCAGCTGCTACCCACCGCGGAAAATGTCCCGAAATCCCGTCGTCGGCATAATCTGCCACTGCAGGTGATCGTACTCGGGACGACAAATTGTAAGTATGAATCGTGTGAATCGGCCGAGCTGATGCGGCAAAGCGCGTGCGCAAAACGACGAGGAGAAAAAATCGGCCATCTATATTCGAGGACGTAACTATATAAGTACCCTTTTTCGTGCAATTAATATTTTGCTTTGAAAATTAGTAATAATTACGACTAATTACTATTATGATGAACGGCGTTTTAAGTGTTGCGGTCGGCATCGGTATTTTTACACGCATCCGTTTTTCCCATAAAAGGGTGCCCTTCAATCATATATTATTATTATTATTGTACAGCTGCGTTCTAATTTTTGTTTCTGTCCGCTCCTATTCTACTCGAGCGTTCGTAAACGGGTGCACAAGTCCTTCAAGCCGTACGCCAATTTCGTGCGTTCTATTGTTTAATTTATGGTTTCTTGCATACGCTTAGTGATGGTCCAAACAATGTTATCGTCAAACATAAGTATACCTGTGTATAGGTACCTACACGAGATATGCAGCTCTCTATTTACCACGGCCTGAATGATATATAAAATAGGCATGGACACAGAACAAGAGTATTTCTCCTTGACATCGGACACGAACAAATACGAATTTCATCATTTCGTTCGTATAGGTAGGTACCTAATATATTTTTATTATATTTGGTCGGAAACATAATAAACGTACTGAAACTCGAACAACGGACCAACAATAATAAAATATAATGTTCGTTGTCAATCAATATGTTGTATTTTTTATATACACATTATTTTGTTGTGGTCTTATCTCATTATTTAATGCAGCAGCAGTACGTAGCATAGGATAACTATAAAGGAACCTCCTAATAGTAGTTTAATCATGGTTATTAATCATCTCTTAAATTAAAATTGAGAATGTATTTAATAATAACTATTGGTATAATTCAGTTTCATATAACTATTATATATATATACACGTATTATTTTTTTAACCTCATCTACGTGGCTACATAAGTTTTAAATTTCAATTACTGCAACTCTTTATTATAATACCAGCTACGTGCTTTCAAATTATATATATATATTAAAGTGTCTAATTTGAAATCAGTACGTAGATTGTATTATTATTTATCATTAATTAGTAATTATTTATTATAATATTGTGAATAAAATGTTTTGATTTACTGTTAAAATTGATTATTTATATTGTATAAAACTAATTTCTTTTTAAAGAAAATGTTCTGTATTGTACCTATATATTTATATGTGGGGGTTAAGATTTTTTTTCAATTATTACAATCTAAATTATATAATTTACCATGTATATTATATATATATAGGTACATCGTACATACAATATAATATACAGTAAGTGACCAATGCTTTTACACTTTCGTAAATATTATATTATATACACGCAACACGCCTACGAACAGACAATGAAAAACCCCTAGCTCCGGATAACGTAAAACTCTTGATAATGGACATTCTTTTTGAGTTGGTCGATGTTCGCCATAATATCACAGAGGTTTCACTACCTATACAAAAATATACATATACATAATATTATGAGCACGAAATCGTAATAGAAATATTCGTGACCACTATATTTATACCACAGTGTATATATATATATTATATACGCCTACACTGTGCCTAGTTTATTTTTTATGTATACCATTAAAGTAAATCTAGTTTCAACAATGCGATGTCATTTTATAATAATGTCTGAGTTTTTTTCTCTTTTCTCTTAATTTTATCCTATATTCAACGGTTTTAAAGTTTTTTTGTCCTATCGAACACTGACGGACGGAACAACGGTATTTTCTAGATTCCCACTACTTAAGTATGTATATCAGCCTAATACAGGTTATAGTCCTACTCAATTAATATTAAATTTTAAGATTATGTCAGCTCACTATATTTATTGTTTTTTCTCTCAGACCCACGCGCTGCAACACAGCTTATTTTCGTTCAGCGGAGCGAACTTTGTGTTGTCAGCTTTAGTATTATAGAACGAATTTACCCATTATCAAAGTTAAACTTTGTCTTACGACGTTGGCATATTTTCCTACGATATTACAATTTTTCTGCGATACCTTAAATATTATGAACGATATTTATATATTTATTAATTTATATAATTTACATTTTAATATAATATTTTACATAGGTACACTTCATAACTCGCATAAAAAGAGACAACGCACAAAACCAGATCGAGTTCTCAACTTTAAGTTTGATAATAGGAATATTCACTAAAATACTCAAGCTAACAACAGGAGGTCGGTTCTGCTGAACACGAATTCGCCATGTCAAGCGCGGGTTAGAGAGAGATAACAATAATTGGGCTCCATCATCCTCTCAACGCCGAAAAAGCTACAGTACAAGTAAATACGCTTTGTATACATTTTAATTTATCAGCTGCTGTTATTGTTTAATGTAGTCAAATCACTGGGAAAACGATCGAAAAATGTAATTTTCCCATCAAATTATTATACGCACATGAACGACATGTCATATTCAATCAACACCGCCAACGGATAAAACGTCGGTTGGTATATAATCTATAACCTTCGTCGGACGATGATTTCACTATTCATCGAAAATTGTACGTACACTAGACTATAATAATACATATACATCGCATCCTGGAGACAATATTTTAGCGAGGTAAATTAATTACAAAAAAATCCTAGCTTAGGAAAAATTGGAGAAATTTAGAAAAGAACGAAGATCACATTTTTTTCCATCCCGATTAGCAATGCGATTTTTTTTTCTATTTTTAATTATCATTTCAAACCGGTTGTCGGCTCACAGAGACGTCACGTCAAGATCTAGTTCAAACCATTACCTATTCTTTATTATTTATAGGAAAATAGTGTAGTAAAAAAATGTAGTTGAATCCCATTATTACCTTAAGGTCAGTTTTAATTGCAAATAGCAACATTTCGTCACAGTATAAATTTTTTTTATGTTTATATTATACGTATTATATACAATAATATGTTCGTATTTCGTTAATAGGTAATCGAATGAAAGACTAGAGACCATTCAACCATTGATAAAGCGATAAACAGGAAATATAATAATAATGTTGGTTTGCTTTGTTTAACAGTTATAAAAATTTGTATTTAAAACGTCACATAATAATATGATAATATAATATATTATTATAATAATATACTATACATAATTATTTAAATATAATACAGCGGTGTAATAAAATATTGACTGACCTCTAAAATACAATTGTAACCATTGGAAACTAGATAGTTTGAAGCTGGATACATAAATACGTATAAGAGAAATTAGTCTTCATCACCTGAAACAGATAAAGAAATACTTAATAATATGTTATTGCGTTAACGATTATATATTTTGTATCAATCGGTCTAATAAACTTATCCATAAACGTTTTATCGTTATAATAATTTATGAACAACAGTAATGGTTAAAACGGTTTTATTAACTGTATAATATATGCATATAATAAATATCATGTTTAGTTTATCGAACCTACTCAGCAACATTACACCAGGTTAGGACTTTGGGTTTTATGGAAAATATTTTAAATTCTTATTTTACGACGATATATCAGTGCGTCGTTTTAGATATAATATATATTCTATGGATTTAAGTCGTAATCGAATACTGCAACAGCGCATGTTTCAAACAAACTTAATTTTACGACGTACCATACGCCTATGATGACATTAAATGTCGTGTTCGAATTTGTAAATAATTCGTGTTATCAAAACACCGCACAAAACTTTAGACGAACGTCGCATTTGACCAATGCATGATACCTACCGGATAGTTATACATTCTGAGTTACATTCCACGGTTTTGCTTGGTAAATTCAATCGTATACGGCGTTCAGACTTTGAAGTAATATTATGTTTATCGAGGAATAATCATTTAAATGAAGTGCCACGGTAGTGCTATTCCTGGAACGTCCTTGAATATTAAATCGTGGCCGATGGTCGTCCGCCATAATGTTCTGACGGAATGTAAAGCTCTTTCTTTTTCTGTCGCAATCGCAGCAGCTATATATTTGTATATATAATATATAATATAAAGGTATATTTATATATATATATATAAATGCGTATTTAACGCAACTCGCAAGTAGATATACATAAATACATAATATATACAATGGTATAATAACAATACAATCCTCCATGAGGAAATTAAGATTGATAACGAGGGGTATCGCGTTCATGTATTTTACTTCAAGTGGTTTGTGCAAACGTTAATGTACCTACAGGGTGATTCACCGAACACGATCGCCCGAATTGTAACTTATATGCATTTATTCAAATGCCAAAATTCATCGGCGAGTCCCTCTGTAGATACCCACCTGCCTGCCTGCCCACTCATCGTATGTAATATTATCGTGAGGGTCGACAGGGAAACATCCATTAAATTCGAATCGTAGCTACCGTACAAAACCATGTCTTATCGACGCGTAGCGCGTATGTCTGAGGGGAGCCGTCGCGAAGACGAGTGTAATATTATACTAATTAGGCAGAATTCCAAATTATAATACGTAATATGTGTTGCATACATTAATTATCGTGTACTATTGTATTGTCCGTGTTCGGATATTTAAAAATAAAAATAGATAAACATAAAACTTATCAATATTGTATAAAGTATAAAATTGCAGATTTATGGGTGCAACAATGATTATTCTGTGGTTAAGTTTTAGACCCGATTTGTAGCGACTAAATAGAACTTCAGCCGAAATTGGGACTAATTTTTTAGGTACATGCGGCAGTAGACGTTTCCGTTTCGTGGATATCGTATCAACCCACACGTGTTGAACACTCCGTAATAAAAATTTTAAATTTTAAAACTATCATAACTATACTGTCTCACCTACGATAAAGGATAGTAATATTCTTGCTTTTAAATATTTTTATGATAAGTAAATTCACTCAAATATCAAAATTAACAGAGTAAAAAGGTTTTTCAAAATTGTATACCTACCTATGTTATGCGTTAGTAAGGCTGAGACAACACAACGCGCGTTTTCTTAATGCCTCATTGATTCCATAATGAATATATTAATATTTGACTGATTTTATCTAATGGGAACCGAATTTTTATAAACTGTTCTCACAAATAAGTAATAATATTACAAGTATAACATGTTTTAAGATGAACACTTGTTCGATAGGTAATTTATTTAATTGGAAATTATTGTGAAAAAAATACGAATTCCTATTCAATACAAGCGTATTAAAAATCATTGAAAATGATATGTAAAATTATGTAAAACGAAATTAAAATCGTTATAAACTGAATCTCATACCAAGTTAATAAATTATTATTCACAGGAGAAGGGTTCACACACTAGTTCGCGGTAGGCACATGCTGATATGGGTATATACAGAAGGTGTATTATATTATATTGGTACCCAATTAATTGTATAAAATCGTAATTTATTAATATAATTATGACAAATTCGACTTTTCGTTCGAGAGTTGCGGGAGAAATACTTACATGTTATAAGTATATACATTTTTTTTAATTTCACGCACACATATAATATTATAGTGTATTCCTATAAATATGATTGCCAACGAACACCACAGCGTATATGTTCAGTGTACGTTTTGCATAAATTTCATAAATTTTATTATAAGATCCAGTCCTACCGAACGCGATGTTTTGCGGTCCACGGCATATCACGTGGATTTGTATTATAAAATTGTGTACATAATTTGGTTGGATCGCATTTTAATTTATACTATTATAATAAAATATGCATCGTATATTAAATAATACTATTTATTATTGTTATAACCGTATATGGTTAACAACGCAACCGTATACCATATGGCCTGCAAAGTGCGTGTTTTGAACTGTTCAATTGTGTATAACTCGCAAATATAATAATATTATTCCGCTACAGATGTGCCTGCAATGAATGTGCATCGAATGGACCGTATGTCCGTATTCAAGATTATGGCGCACATGAGAAACAAAAAGTTGTCGCGTTGAATTATGTATTGGTTTTACAACAATAATTCTAAGTTTGGCCTTTGTCATGTTAAATCATATTGTATATTTGAAATGATGTAGCTTTTATTTCGATTAATTCGTGATAAAATGTTTGTTTTCTAATTATTATAAGTTTAATAACAGCTATAGTAATATTATAACTGCGCTTATTAATTATTATTATTATTATTATTATTATTATTATTAAATAGGTACTATATAATATTATATGCGATTTGTTTTTGACAAAAAATAATTCTACTTACCCCCTTGGCCCTAATAACTAATATAAAAATAAATTACTTTAGTAGCAATATAATTATAATATAATAAATTGACCATTGAAACATAGACTGGTGACTGCAAACCGTCGCCGCTCAGAATCGTTTTTCGTATGGCAACGATTTATCATTGAATTCAAATTTAAGTCTCGACACCCATTACAGTTACCTAGTCAATGACGAGGTACACTCGACAGCTTCTACATTAAATCAGAGCGACTTTCCCATTTTTTTTTTATTATAATTTTATATTTAGGTACTTATATAGTATATATATATTTTAAAGAGTATAAACAGAAATATATATATATATAAAATGCAAAAAATAATTTGCCACCCGTGAATCGTAATTTATGTTTTTCAGAATCATCCCCATTTTAAATGTCTATTGCTCGTGCCAATACACGCAGCGCAGCTTAACGGTATTAATGTATTATGTTAGAAGATTTATAGGATGGAATACGAGCGACACTTTCACGTTTCGATTTCGTTTCGTTAATATATTGTAATTATATACAATGTGGAAGAAGGAGATTAAAACAATTGAACTGTTTAAATGTATAGAATACGAAAATCACGCGTCCACAGAGTTTCTTCCACAATAATTATTGATACGGAAATAACGACGTTATAGCTGTACTTGGTAACGTATCTATATTATAATTATATATTGTACATTATTTCGAATATAAAACCATATCGTTCGTGCGTTACTGAGATCGTAATAATTCGTAACACAATATAATAATATGTATTATAACTTATAAGGTTATTTGTTTTCAGACTGTTACACAGTTACACACACACACACACACGTCGTGTACACACATATTGGTTCATGCATTGCCGGGAATTCAATTTTTTTTTTTTAAATACCTATAATAAGTATGTTTGACATTTAAGGTTTATTATTTTTTTTTTTATAGTCAATATAAATAATGAACACGTTTTTTATGCGAAACAAAATGAATACGTTACGTATTAAAATTTAATAACAAGTTATTTTTTTACGAAGTACACAAAAAACTTACATAAACCTTATTGTAACATTTATATTATATTTTTACATGGTATATATTTTATACGATATGTAGGTATACCTATAGATATTTTTCGGGAAAAATAGCACTAGTCACGAGCCACGACAAATGACGATAAAAAAATAAACAACAGTTACCTATATTTTATCAACGGAAGAGTGACATGTTAGCAACAATACTCAATTTAATCGAAATAACTTCAAATACGATTTTTTCTTCTTCTATGATTATTTAAACAGTTACATCTGTCAAACGCGTATTTTTTTAATGTTTTTTTAGTTTAAAAAAAACTAGATTACATTATTTTATTTCCCAAACTATATTCTAACTGTTTTACCTAAATATTTTAACTCGTTAATCATAATAGAATAAATTTACATTATTATAATATCACGTTAAAATCACTGCTGTTATTACATGATAGATATACCGAAAGTTCTCATACGATGCGACGCGTAAAACGGTTTGAAGACAATTCAGTTTACAGTATAATATATAGGTATTATATTATTATACTACTTACCTAAGGGAATTGTTACTAAAATATTTAGCAACTATATATAAAGCGTTTAGAGTAAGTTATGCTAATTATTAAGGTGAAATTTACAAACAAAGCAACTGACGTCTCAATTAAACTATACCTATAGTGTTTATCGTAAAATCGTAACGAACGTTTTCAAAACGTACAATGTGTTAATAATAGTTCAGAAATTAATCATATAAATTATCATCTAATAAGTAGGCCATTTATAATCGCATATGGTTTGTTTATCTAATTGTTTTTAAATAAAGGTCATACAATTACGTCTGCGTATACCTACATAAATATAGAAATTTTATCGTGTCATTTGATTAACTTTAACATTTATATGTTATTATATGTAAATAGTAGATTTCTATACAAATTATAGCTATGTAGGTGATAAAGTTTTGGGGTATTTGATATCACGATTTCGTGTGTGTATTTCATATAAGTACCTACATATTTATAAATCGACGAGTTTAATATTTAATATTTTAATGTGATAAAATTGTCGATGTTTATGTATTTTAACTCAGTAGGTCATACACATGCAGTGAATATAAGTAGGCACCTACTTGGCTACTCAGGTCGATGGCAGGACATTCTGTTTGGACAATTAGATTATTAATAATAATTGTTTTCATATAGAATCGAATAATTTGTGACATAGGCGTGCGCAGGGTTTTGTGTTGGGTGCAGCATACATTTTTAACCGGCCCTAAAGAACAATAAGCAACCCACTTATTTCCTTTATATAGCCTCCCCCCCGGATTCTGTTTAGCACCACTGTGTAAACATTTAATATTTTATAAGTTCATATTATAAACACAAATGGTTAATGTGCTATTGTCATTGTGGTTGTCTCTGTATCTGTAGACTGTAATCTGGTGTGTACGTCGAATTTCTTCAATAATACCCGCATATATTTTTATTTTTTTAGACTTGTATTGATAAAATAGTATTATCATTTTTCATTTGAATAACATTGAACATTTATGTTTTAATTTAATTATAAACTCAATATGTTTAAAATTATTCACTCTATGTATACCTTTCAAATATGAAATAAATATCTACCAGCTCACTAAATCCAAAATTGTCAGGTGCAGCGAAAGCAGCATTACGCCTATGATTTGTGATGTTTGATTCACGTAAAGAAATATTATTCGATTAGAAAGAAACACGCGCACTTTGCACGTGTGCAATGTAGTTGATGTGGGGTTTTAGAAATCAATTTCGACAACCATTTTGGTTTACACGTTACTCATGCCAAAACGTAAATATTCGATCTCGAACACCACATTTATCCATCACGATGACGATAATATGTCAACGCGTATAGATCGATCTAATATTAATGGGTTACACCGACGATGATCGGTGACGGCGGTGAGAAGAAAGAGGGAGGGAGGGGCTAAACACAATCGACGTTCAAAAAAATAAATTTCGTGGACATATACCAAGGAAAAAATATCGCGACTTAAAACGCATCGCGCATAATAATAATATATTATAATAATAAACGCACAAAAGGTTTCCGACGTTGCAGCAGCAGCGGTATACCATAGGTATAATAGGTATAATATGTGCTGACGATGCGATATCCAACGTATATATATAATAAGAATATATAGTTGTGAGCCAAACGAAGAGAAAGTCAAACAATCGACGTTGTACATTATATTATTGTACACATCACGGACGCGAATAATAAGGTAAACCGAAATAAGTGTTTCCTATTGCCTATTCCATATATAGTGCAGAGTATAATATGATACGTATATATCATATTATCATACTGTCCGATAACTATATATTATTTAATTCAGGGGCGGCTAAACGGTCGATCTTGGACGATTTTAATCAGATCTCATCCCCACCCCCACACTTTGTTAGAAGAACTTATTATTAAACATTTAGTAGATATTATATTATACAGTTACCGTACACAATATTTCGGATTAACCTGTTTGTGTATAATAGTATTTTCTCACATCAAAGTCATAAAAGATGAACACCGAGCTACACTTCTGATGATCATCTAGAGCAGAATCATCGTTTAGCAACTGGCTACTATTCCCTATAGATAATCAATAATTGGCCAACGCTTCTATCATGTTAAATTATTTAAAAATTGAATGTGAAACACTCATTTTTAGATAACTTTACACTTTAATTTTATTTTTTATATAATAGTATATATTTTATTTATTGATATTAGTCATAAAGGCTGAAAAATAAAAAAATGATTTTTTTACGTTAGTCTATTCTCAGACAAAAATATATTCTCAGTATATCCTAATCAAAAAAAGTTTAGCCGCCCCTGATATCGTATATCATATATATATACTGACTTTTGTTCCGTATATATAGGTGAACAGCATTATGTATACACACGCCGGATTAGGGTTTAGAATTTTGATCCCATATTTATCTCGGCGCGGGTGGAAATGAAAACCAGCGTTTCTTTTATAAAAGCTCTATAAAATGTGTACTATTTGTATCGAAACTCGCGCGTTTATATATATTTATTTTATCCAAGTACGTATTATAACCGTAAATAGCGACACGTAATTGTATTACGATCTCCGCCGCGGAGCCCAGTCGGCTCTCGTTAACTTTTCGAAACGTCACGAAATCGACTTTCGTCAGCTGGTCGAATTATTATTATTATTATTATTATTATTATTATTATTATTATTATTGCTACTACTATCGTCATGTCACGCTCACGCGTTTAAGTTGCAAATAGTTGTTTTAGGAGTCTTGAGACCCCGCGGGGCCCAGTCATTCGTTTGAGAGGTATTATTCTGTCACAAACTGCGCGAGATATACATTTTTATTTTATTCGTCTGCAATTATTTTTATCGATTATTAAATTAAATATTTTATTATATTTTACTTTTTTAGAGATAAAATGATTATAATAAGTCGTATAAGATATCAAATCATTAAGGTTTTACTATCTACCTATCTTTCCAGGATATATAATATATATCCTTATATAATATAGCGGACGCATTAAGGCGTGATTTCCCTTTAACGCTCACTTTAATATAGATTTTATCATAAATTCTGAATTCAGATTCATTCAGTTTAGTTAATGTTTTCGTGGATAAATTTTTAAAGAATAAATTAAAAAGACAAATTGAATGATGTTTTTAAAATTAAAAATCATTGTATTATGTCGCTCAAAAACGAAACATTGTTATACTATCATTATTCATTATATTATTCATATTTTATACATCATTTTATATTTTTGAAATGGTACGGAAAAAGTATTTCAAAGCAATCTATTGTAAAGAAAAATAAACACATTTATGTACTCTTACAAATGAAACACCATTTTAGCAGGTAATTGGAGTTCAACTTCTCATCTGTTATTATATTGTATAAACGTAGGACATATATACCTACAACAAGCTGCACAATACCAACCACAGTCATCAGAATTTTCATTTCGTATTCTAAAGTTTTGGTTTTTGTGAAAATGTCGGACTATCACTGTTGTCCCTCGTCCTATGTAGTCCGGTAGCTTCGTACCTGTCATTGCGAGAACTTCACGATCACTTATTATAATTCATCAATTCTAGACAGCTAGACCAAAAACCGTAGCCACGTCAGGCGAATTCGCACAAAAATCATAATATACCCTCAAGTTATATACTATGTAATTACGAACATGATGAAGGACTGAAGGAGTACCCTTATCCCTGGCTGACTTCCCAAAGAATCGTACACTAACTCGTTTTCGGTCTAACGGTGAGAACTTAAATTATGATTTGTTTTAACGAATAAATCGTATATTTATGACTCGTCAAACCGATCGGCTTCCCGTATTCATATAGAAAATCTATTTTTTCTTCGTCATTATCGCTGTTTATAGTAAGTTATAATCGACGTGGGTGAACCGCAATTGAACCACAGAATAAATGAAAAACATAAAAAATAATATAATCAATACATTTATTCTGCAGTTAAACACGCGTATCCGATTGCATATTTTAACGTTGACTACATATTTCAGTCAGAAGACCATTCGCATAATATAAAAACATAATATTAAACTTAAGAGGTGCGTTCATTGTTCGTATTCACACAAGCGAATTTATATATTCAAGAGTGTTATATTTAAACGGCTGCATCCGAATTGCGTGCCAAAACCCAATTTTGGATCGAATTGCGTACAAGTTTTTAATTGGGTGCAACCGAATTGCATGCCTAAATTGTATAATGTACAATACTGCAAATGTCGAATTTCACTTTCTACTTTTTCGGACTTAGGATTGTCATCTAACAAAATTTAACTACAGGTGTGGTTACAAATCGTACACGCGTCATAATATGATTATAATATTATGTAAACATATTATAAATGTATATCAATTATATTAATAATTTCTAAAAGTGAATTTTTATGAAATACATTTCAATAAAAATGCGTTTTCTAATTTGTCAACGAATTCAAGACTTGTTATTTGATTATTTTCATATATTTCATTAATCACGTATATTTTGTCTATATTGCTTCTAGTAGTTTTTTTTTATTTTGACAATGTATATAATATGACAATATATCTACTAATTAAAATTTTTTCAGTTACCATTTACGAATGCCCCTCAACTTATGAATCTCGCATGCTATTCGGTTGTTGTGATTTTTAATCTATGGGTCTTGAAACGTTTTTATAGATTTATATTCGTTCCTTGGGGTCTGTGTTGTATGTATAATATAGTTATATTATATTATATTATATTTTAATCTCTGGTTGGAATCGGAGGTAACGGTGGCAGTCGAGATCGATAACACATTTATTGAAATTCTTCCTCGAATAATGATGATAAAAGTTATATCACATAATATATAACATCGGATGTCTAGAGACCTGAAGTAATTCGCATATTATTATAAAACATATATTAATATACCGTCGTGATGCGAAGACGGTTGCGTCGTCCAAAAGTGCATATTCCCAGGTAATATATTATTATTATTATTATTGTAAAATAATTTTCCTTCCTATCGCGTGCCCTTTTTTACTAGATTGCGTATAAATTCTTATAATCTCTTTCCCCATAGACGTCACGTTTAAATATTAATAAGTATTGATATTTTTTTCCACTTTATTATAATATAACATTAATGCATAGTCGCGTCGGCTGAATTTATTGCATAATATTTGTATACACTTTTTTTGTAGAATAATTCATAATCGATCGTCTATTATAAGGATAATAGTTGTTTTTCCTGACGTAATAGAATTTCATCGACAACACGAGTTCATAAAACATTAATTATTTACTGCAGCAGTTGTTTAGAATATTTAATGATTTTTTTATTATTATTATATAAATATGTACATTTGTATTTTATATTCATACGCCCTATTAAATATAAAGCATTTGCGATTTTTTTTTTATGTGTCATTTTATTTACTACTTTGAAAATGTCCGTTTTGTTTTTTTTCTTATACCAACGGACGCGAATACTCGTACACATAATATAATATAGTTATAAACCTATATAAAACGCATAAAATGCATCATCTGTTGCTGGTACATAAACAGTAACACACACACACACACACACACATAATATTATAATGTCGAAACGCGCGTGTAAATTGCATAACGAAAATCATAAATTATTAATACAAACTGAATTAAATATAGAGGTATGTTGTAGGTACCGCCTCGCGTATTCATTATTCGACTCCGCTGCAAACGACTTACAGACCGAATTTCATTTTATTCAACAATTGCAGTTTATTATTATCTCTGCGATTCTATCAAGCCGTGTATAATATATATAGTGACGTAATAATGTATAATATCGTATACATATTATACCATGTCGTCTCATTATATATTATAATAATATGATATATCTGATGATGCCGCGGTCGTTAATTATTGGATAACCGCGCGCTGCAATTAACGCGTACGTTTATACCGCACATCATACACCGTAATACTGCAGGTGATGATGGCCGTTTGAGAACAGGACACCCATCGTATATACATAATAGGTAAGATATGGTATTGTATGATATACCTTCAGATTTAATTTGGTCAAAAACCATATCAACGTTCATTATTCTATATATTTTTTTACATCAAACAGTAATGACCAAACATGTATTATAATAATATTATGTATACAACTGAGTTACACAAGACGATTGTAAAATAAAACTGTAGCGCGCGTATAAAGCGTCATTTATAATATTATATTATTATACAACGCGCTCGCTGCAAGACCAACCACCACCTACACACCAGCAGTAATTAACGTCATTGTTCTTCTGGTGCATTACTCGTCCCAAGCACGCACTACATAATAATAATCATAATAATAATATAGAACATACCTATTCTGCGTATGTACTATAGCGTATAATATTCCGAAGTATATAGTCATAAGATCCTGCGTACATAATTTTCTTACATTATGTGCCGGTCGATTTTTTTCTTTCCTTTTACACAGAAAAGTTCATATTGTAATCATAACATATTATATAATTGTACATAATACGCATTACATAAATCCCTAATGAGTACAATTTATATTACAAGAATGATCGTTTGGCCGTACAACATTATAATGTAGGCATAGGTCGCCGTTTCGCTTTGACGAATAGCGCGTGTTATAATATATTATTTTTATACTTGGGCCTTGGTGAATTTTCCATCGCATGTGCCATTGTATAAGGGGCGTCGTCTTGGCACCCATAAATCGTCAAAAACCCCTCTAACATATCTCATTGTTTTGTACCCGATTTGCACTCATTAGTACCCTCCATAAAAAAATTTGTACCCCTCTCGCTTTTACGCAAAACCAAATCCCCCCCGTCTGGGTGCTGTAAAAACGTCGTCCTGGCACCCGGAACCACCAGGAGTGAACCGATCGATTCCGCACCGATCTCAATTTTTTGTACCCCATTTGTACCCATTTGAACCCTCCCTAAAAATGTTTGTAACCCTCTCCCTTTTACGCAAAACCAAATCCCCTGTCCGGGTGCTGTAACGACACGTTAATAATTCTTAGTATAAGAATTAGTAAAAAATCTGTGATCGATTGATTTAGTTTACAAATGAGTCTTCGTTGATTCCTGAAAAATACTGGAAAGTCCTAATTGGGGCAATAGTTTGTTCTACCTGTTCATGTAAGTCGTCTTGCCATCCGTAACTCGTGGAGATAAAAGTAAAGTGAGAGGAAAAAAAAATTATTTACAAATTGTATTGGTCTTAAAAATACGGAGCAAGATTGGTATAATGTTAAAATTTATTTATGAGGTTAATATTGGTTAGAAATGTAATGATTTTAGTGATATTTTTTTCATTTAGTGCTTCTTCCATATTCAGTGGTATTTCCAGGTGGTTTCTTATGTAACGGTATTTTGTGCAATCTAATATGATGTGTTGGACAGAGAGGTCAGCGTGGCAATCATCACAAGTGGGTGTGGGGCTTTTGTTGATAAGAAAGGAGTGAGTTGGGAATGAGTATCCGATTTTGCATCTTGTGATTGTCGTCTGTTAAGGTGATAAGGTGGGCTCTATTTCTTTGTATCTTTTTTTGTTATTTAAAGTTTATTGGACAGTTCGGCCGCAACGTTCAACATGAACACACGCACGTCGTAATCGTCCACGCTCCGTTATCATATCGCTATTATATAATTGGTCACAATAACATTACGTCATTATCATGCCACATACACCTAAAACAACTAAGCGAAACCTATCGAACAGTTCACCCAGTCAAATCGACAAAAACACAAAAGTTTTTGACACCCCGAATCGTTACGCCGTACTCAACACCGATGAAGACAATATAATCACCACACCAACAACTAGCACCACGGAAGATCCGGACAGACCACCTCACAAAGTTCACAACGCTAAACCCGTGGCCCCTCCTATCCACATCAAAAATATATCCAACTTCTCAGCATTCAACACCTTCCTAAAAAATATCACCGGACCCAACGGTTTCACCTGTAAGTCAACTCCGTCATACCTCATTGTACAACCCACCGATAAACGAACTAATGTTTTCATTCGTTTACCCCGCAAGCCATCGCACATACAGAGCCGTCATCAAAAATTTACATCATTCCACCTTACACACCGATATTACTTCTGCTCTTACTGAACTGGGACATTCAGTCAAGAGTACTTACAATGCCAAAAATAGGAACAACTGCCCACTCCCAGTATTCTTTGTGGATATCCGCCAGCAAGAAAATTACAATGATATCCATGATATTACATCTCTTCTCAACACAATAGTAAAAATCGAAATACCAATCAAAAAAAGACGTGGCCCACCGCAATGCCATAATTGCCAAGACTATGGACATACAAAGAACTATTGCAGCCATAAAGCTCGATGCGTCAAATGTGGTGAAAACCACCTGACAATCGAGTGCACCAAGGACCAAAATAGTCCAGCCAAATGCGCCCTATGCGCTAAAGACCACACTGCAAACTTTAAAGGATGCCCAGTCTACAAAGCTGCCTTCAAAAAAACTGTTAATCCAGCCAAAGGATCTGATTCCAACACCTATCAAAAAACCAAATCTTACGCTGAAGCTACCAAAAATCATCAAAATTTACACGCGGAACTCAAAATCACCGACACTCTCTCAAGTCTTATTTCAAATTTAAACTCACTAATAACTCCCCTTATCTCCCTTCTTTCGTCTGTCCTAAAAGCACTCACAACGAATAGCATTCCATAATCTAATCTTATCGACCAGACAATTCACGTTAAAATTAAATTAATAATTAAAATTTATATTTATATAATATCTTATCTCCCATTATTTTTCATTCCACAATAATATCATTAGAAGTCGTT
The DNA here is from genome assembly GCF_019925205.1 of Metopolophium dirhodum. Lineage (NCBI taxonomy): Eukaryota > Metazoa > Arthropoda > Insecta > Hemiptera > Aphididae > Metopolophium > Metopolophium dirhodum. Next base: position 14,585,343 of record NC_083568.1, read on the forward strand.
GCTGTCTCTATACGTCTCAAAACTCCCCTATGCATTTGTAACATTTACTTACCGGATAGTACAGATCTATCACTCAACGACCTCAATGATATAATTAAACAACTACCCAAACCTTTTCTTTTCCTCGGCGATTTTAATTGCAGAAACCAAAGCTGGGGATCCAATCACACCGATTCCAGAGGCAAAACGTTCGAAAAATTCCTAGAAAACGATCAAATAACATTACTTAACTCCGGGGAATACACACGCCACAATGCAGCTCACAACTCTTTTTCGGCCATTGATCTCACAATATCAAATAGTGCTTTCGCTCCCAAAACCGAATGGAAAGTCCTAACAGAATACAGTACCAGCGACCATTGGCCAATAGCCATAAAAATTCTTAACGAATTACCCAAAATACACCCACTCCCAAAATGGCGCCTCAGAAATCCAAATTGGAATCTATACAGCGATATTATAACTCAAAATCTTTATGATAAGCCATTTAATCTTGAATCAGCAACGAACCAAATTCAAATCAACCTAATTATTGACCATTTTTGCAACATTATACTAGATGCCGCTAACAAGACCATTGGCAGAACCAATACACAATTAAAAAGAAAATCCGTCCCCTGGTGGAATAAAGATTGCAATGATGCAATTAAGACATATAAAAAAGCACTAAACCGATTCAAAAAAACCAAACTAGCTAACGACCATATAAACTTAAAAAAAGCGCGTGCTCAAGCAAGATTCATTACAAAAAAAAGCAAAACAAAATCGTGGCAAAAATACACGAGCTCAATTAACCCTAACACATCCCCAACGGAAATGTGGAATAAAATTAAATCGATTAAGGGCATAAATCATCAACCACTACCACCAAACTTACATTTTAATGACGATACTCTCTCACTACCTTCAGATATAGCCGAAGCATTTGCACAACAGTTCAAAAAAAATAGTGACTGCTCAAATTATGACCCAGAATTTATTAAATTTAAAAATACCGTCGAAGATAACCTCAAAAAGGAACTAGAAATCAACTTCCACGAAGAAGATAACCACCTTAATATGCCCTTTAGTCGAAATGAACTCTATACTGCCTTATCCGGATGTAAAAGCAAAAGCCCCGGTCCCGATGGGATTCCTTTTTCTTTTATCCAAAACCTACCCACAATAGGTCATGATATTCTTCTCCAAATATTTAATATTATTTGGATCAGAGGTATATACCCTGATCAATGGCACAATTCGATTATAATACCGATCCCTAAACCCAATAAAAACAAATTTGATATTATCAATTATAGACCTATTTCACTTATCAATACAATAGCAAAAACCATGGAAAAAATGGTCAATAAACGACTAATTTGGCACTTAGAAACATCTAACCTAATAATTAAGGAACAATGCGGCTTTCGCAAAAACCACACTACCATTGACATACTCGCCACCCTCCACACGGATATCTGCAATGCTAAAAATAAAAAACATCACCTCATACTAATATCTTTAGATTTAGAAAAAGCATATGACATGGTATGGAGGAATAGAGTCCTCGAAATCTTACAAAACAGTGGCATAAATGGCAAAATGTTTCTATTCTTACAAAATTTCCTAAAAAATCGCAAAATCCAAGTCAGAGCCCTATCAGAACTATCAAAAATCCACCAAACAGAAAATGGACTACCCCAAGGGTCTGTTATTAGCGTTACAATGTTTTTATTGGCCATCAATGACATTTTCAAAAACATACCGAAACCCACAAAACATCTACTATTCGCCGATGATTGTCACATCTACTGCAGCGGACAAAACACCAAAACAACTGTGGATATATTACAAGACGCACTAAATATACTCCAAGATTGGTCTCACAAAACTGGCTTCAAATTCTCTGCTGGTAAAAGCCAATGTATTACCTTCCATACTAACCCTAGAGCAAACATACAATTCCACCTTAAAAACTCCCCAATACCCATTTGTGAAAATCTCCGCGTACTTGGAATGATATTCGACAATAAACTAAGATGGGGCTCACACATAAAAAAGCTCAAAAGTACGTGCAAAGTCCGAATGAACATCATAAAAACACTTTCCCACCATACATGGGGCGCTAAAACGAAATCACTTATAACAGTCTATAAATCCCTTATATTATCACAAATACAGTATGGTGCCCAAATTTATATTACAGCCAAAGAAAAGCTATTAAAAACATTGGATCCAATCCACAATGAGGGTATTCGTCTATCAATAGGAGCATTCAGAACCAGCCCCATTGACAGCATTCTATGCTATGCTGGAGAACTTCCCCTCAATCTACTTAGAGAAAAAGAACTCCTAAATTATGGAATAAAAAGAAAAAGCACTCCAAACCACATGGGATACAATAACTTTTTTAACGACAAAACCACAAATTTAATTTTTCCAATAAAAAACCCCGTATTATCTATACACGACATCTTCTTCCAACTAATCAATAAACACACCATACACACATCTGTCAAAAACAAAATCACATACCCAAACCATCCCACTTGGCTTTGGAAAATCAAAGTCAATACTGAGCTTCTACAACTTAACAAACACGACACAAATCCCAATATTATCACCTCGCAATTTTATGAAATTATCCAAGACAAATATTCACACTTTGAAAAAATATACACTGATGCTTCTAAATCCACTCAAGGTGTTGGATTTTCAATAATCCAAAAAAATATCACACTCCTTCACAAGCTCCCACCGGAAACTTGTATATTCTCGGCTGAATCTCAAGCCATTAATGAAGCTATCATATTAGCCAATACTATCAACTCAAACCACATTCTAATTTTAAGTGATTCACTCAGTGCTTTACTTGCCCTTCAAAACCCACTACCCTCAAACGAAACTACCCAAAATATCCAAATAATATTTAAATCGACCACAAAAAACATCGAATTTATGTGGGTTCCATCACACATTGGTATTACTGGCAATGAAATGGCTGACAAGGCAGCTGACCTTGCAACCAAAATTATCCTCCACCCAACAATTTCCGACCTACCGACTAATGACATTAAATCATCCATCAAACGCAAAATACATGCTAGATGGCAAAATCATTGGGATGCTATTCCGCCTACCAACAAGCTTAAATCAGTCAAGAAAGACACAAAAAAGTGGAACCCACCGTACTTCCTCAACAGACGCCAGGAAGTTGCCATCACAAGATGCAGAATCGGACATTCCTTCACAACCCACGCTTTTCTCATCAACAAAAACCCACCTCCCACCTGCGACGAATGCCATGCCGACCTCTCAATACAACATATCATCCAGGATTGCTCAAAGTACAGGGACGCAAGAAACAATCTAGCTATACCACCGAATATGGATGAAGCACTAAACGAAAATAATATTATTAAAATTATCTCTTTTCTTACTCAAATCCACCTCATAAACAAACTTTAACAATGTAAAAACCCTTTCCGTAGTCATTAAGCTATAATATTTTTTTTTTGTCTTGTACTCGTAATTCATGTTAGGCTAATGACCTGTGATGTCGAAGCCTTATTTTCCTAATAAAAAAAAAAAAAACATCATTATTATTTTCTGTTAACCGTATCATTATTATATAAATAATACCTTGTAATAACATGTTCAAGAGAAAATGGTGCCGAGATTTGATAACTTAAGTTAAAACTTATAAATGTAAGAGGTGTCGCAAATGTGTGATTTCCCTCCTCATGTGAATAGTCATTGTCAACTGTTGTAAATTAATAATTTTACTTATTGTACATACTGTATAGATCGTAATTTTTCAAATAAAGTCAATTTCAGTTTATAATGTATTGTACAATGTTTAAATATTATGATAAGTACCTCATCGTACCTACCATTTATACTGGTACTGCTTAACAGCTTCAGAATATAAACTAATTGTTATATATATATTTATTGTGAATAATACAAACACAATAAATAAAACAACAAAATAACTCAAGTCCCAGTGAAGTTATAAGTTAAATTAAAGTTCCACTGAAGTTCCAGTTATATGAAAGTTAAGTTCCAGCCAAATCAAAAGTGGAACATAACTTTAATAAATCTTATACGGAACTTAACTTTAACTTGGCATGAACTTAACTTTAATTCGACTGGAACTTAACTTTAATTTAACCGGAACTTAACTTTAATAAATCTTATATGGAACTTAACTTTAATTTGACGAGAACTTAACTTTAATTCGACTGGAACTTAACTTTAATTTAACCGGAACTTAACTTTAATAAATCTTATATGGAACTTAACTTAAATTTAACCGGAACTTAACTTTAATTCGACTTAAATTAGATTTATTAAAGTTAAGTTCCGATTAAATTAAAGTTAAGTTCCAGTTGAATGAAAGTTAAGTTAAATCAAAAGTGGAACATAACTTTAATAAATCTTATACGGAACTTAACTTTAACTTGGCATGAACTTAACTTTAATTCGTCTGGAACTTAACTTTAATTTAATCGGAATTTAACTTTAATAAATCTTATATGGAACTTAACTTTAATTCGTCTGGAACTTAACTTTAATTTAACCGGAACTTAACTTTAATAAATCTTATATGGAACTTAACTTAAATTTAACAGGAACTTAACTTTAATTCGACTTAAATTAGATTTATTAAAGTTAAGTTCCGATTAAATTAAAGTTAAGTTCCAGTTGAATGAAAGTTAAGTTAAATCAAAAGTGGAACATAACTTTAATAAATCTTATACGGAACTTAACTTTAACTTGGCATGAATTTAACTTTAATAAATCTTATATGGAACTTAACTTTAATTCGTCTGGAACTTAACTTTAATTTAACCGGAACTTAACTTTAATAAATCTTATATGGAACTTAACTTTAATTCGTCTGGAACTCAACTTTAATTTGGCAGGAACTTAACTTTCATTCAACTGGAACTTACCTTTAATAAATCTTATATGGAACTTAACTTAAATTTGATTGGAAAAAACTTTTATTTAACTTGAACTTAACTTATATTCAACTTCGCTGGAACTGAACTTGAACTGGAACTTTCTTTAATAAGACTTATACAAGGTGTTTATTTGTAGGGGTACACATTTTTTTATGGAGAGTACAAATGGGTGCAAATCGGGTACAAAACAATGAGATATGTCATGGGGGGGGGGGGGGGGGGGTCGACGATTTATGGGTGCCAAGACGACGCACCTCATTGTATAGTCATTGTATAGTATATTATACGATCCATCAAAGATTTCGGCCGAATAATAATTATATATAGTTAAGTTCGCATTTTGTGTAGACGGATCAGTTTTTAACAAAGATAATAATATTATATTATATTCATATATCTAAAACAACTTCAAAAATTGTCAACAGGACAGGGCTGGTTTTGAAATTTTGTTTCCACTATTCATTGCTAATTAAGGCGTTATCTACATGTAAGAATAAAAAATAAACTATAATAATAATTTAATGTGTAACATCGATTGAGAACATGTGCACATTTATCGTGATCGTATCATATACTATTTTTAAATGACAATAGTTAATAGGCGTAGCAGTATCTTTTACAATAACAAATCGGCTACTCAAAACAATAGAAAGTCGTTCTAAATTCAAATTTGGAAATATTTACAAATATAATATTAAGGTACACATTATAACATAGATATTTTAACATTTCAATATTTTTCTAATTTGTATTGATAATATTTTAAAAACGACAAATTTATCATACCTAATCAGAAAGGAAAAATATTAAATTAAATTTGAAGATTGAGTTTAATACAATAAAAAATATCTAACTTGATTTTTTTTCAATTAATTAGTCCTTTTTAAAGACATTGTGCATATTTTATTGTTTTCTAGTGCTACAAGTTTCAAGCCGTAATCGTCTCGTTTCACTGGGATTCAGAATCGTGGTATTCTCCGAGACGCCTTTTAAGTTTAAAGTACTCTAGGTTATAGGCAACACTACAACTATTAGGACAGGTTCATAGATACGTCGTCTATCATGTCGTATGGATTTTATTTTGTCGTATTCTGATTTGACGTTGTGATCATGGTATCTCATTCGCAAACTATGATTTATCAGGAAAATTCGGCACGGAGTTGAGCCGAGCTTAACTTTAGGACACGACACGACAGACGACATCTCTGTGAACCCAGCTTTGTATGCGTTACATTTAAGTGTGATCGAAGAGCATATTATACAAAGTGGTTTTACGCATACAATTAAGGTTGTGGTCTCCTCGCCACTGATAATATAGTTATATCAATGAATAATAATCATAAGGAGTAATAAATAGTAGGTATTGAAATGAATTTGGCAGATACCATCGATTTAACTGTTAAGCCGGTGTCACAGCTATTACGAAACACACGACACGAAACGGGATAGTGTAAACCTGCAGACTTTAAAAGTTTAAGCCTTATACCCACAACCATGTATATTGTATATAATATAACCATTATATAGTTACAAGTCTCTTCGATCACTGCAGTAGGTACCTATACCGTGTATATTGTTAGCAAATATTATTTTTAGGGATGTCGTAGCGTATAAATGTATATATATTATCCATGTCTATAACGATATAACAATATCATCGTATCGTTATTAATTTGTCGGTCGTGATCGCAACCGAGAGACGACCAGCCCGGCATAGTACGTTTCCGGCGACCGAGAAAGTTTACAGCAGTCCGCGTAGTATACGTATGAACCTATTCGTATATTATAGATTATTCCGTTGACAGTTATTGCATTTTAACCGGTTCGAAACAGCGAAAACCCATCAAGACCTGCAGCGGGCAGGCCACACTCGAAACGATAAATAATAACGATTTGGATTTCGCGTCTCGATTATCAGCCGTAGTACGTTTGTTTATTTTCGTTCATTTGATCTGTCCGTCGCCGCGGCATCCGCTGCACAAATTACACAGTAGATCGGTAAAAAAAAATCAATTTTTCTTTCTTTTTCTGCCCGACGAAAACCTCCCATGATGCGTGCGCCGTATCCGTCTATATAGTAATACGTTATATTATTACTATTATATATTAATATACGATGCGAGCGCATATAAATGATACTAAAATTATATAGTGCCACCGCATCACTCTCACTATTTATACCGAGCGTATACCTATTACCACTACCGCTATATTATAATATATTATTATAAAATTGTTATTATTATTATTATTATATTATAAACGGTTGTGGTTCCCATACGTTTCACCGGGCGTTACAACTTTTTCAAATTGTAACAACTATAACATCAACAACAACAACAACTACCGGTGCAGCCGGTATCGTGTCCGTTTATCATGTCGGAACCTCGGCCGTGTTACGATTTTCCTCGTTTTCGTTTTCAATAGTAGAAATCCAATGTTTATACGGGGCGAACCATTCATGAAATTTACTTTAAAAAAATGTTTTATACGTTTTTTTTTTTTTTTTTGTCATATTTATTTAATTTGTACAATCTGTAAGAAAGATATTTACAGTAAGCACAATGGAGGGATACATAATAGGTCATGGTTAGCTTGATTGAAGAAGTTATTCAGTAATCGCACTTCATGGCGGGATGTTTTATAAGTAGTGATTTTTTTTAGGTTTTGAAATATTATTTTAACGATAAACACCATAATATTATAATTTTAAATTTTTTAAAAATAATTATCTAGAAAATGTTGATGTACATAAATATCGAATACTGCAGAAAAATCGAATTTTTTTTTAATTTCCAACCGTCAACCATTTGAAGTTAAAAATCACTACGATGACGTACAACAATACGGAGACAGTGACCTACACCATTCGCCAGCTCATTATGCACCCGCAGTACTTGCCCTATAGAATATGATGCGTAGGTATATACGTCCGTATAATTAGGTATGTAAATCGTTGTATTAACCATCATGTTCGTCGTTGATTTTAATATTCGCAAAACAGTCGTAAACTAAAGTCACTTAAATTTTAATCGTTTCACTAAATATAACTATAATAAAACCACAATGATAAAATTAAAAAAAAAAATAAGTAGGTAGTAGGTACTGTAAACAATATTATACTGTATGCGGTTGTATAAATAATATTTCAAACCATAGAAATTTATAGAAATTTACTTGGAAGATCGGTGTAGCCGCGTGGATGGATCATCCTGTATATAGGTAGGTACTTACATTCTACGTGTTACAGACGGCGAGGCGGCGGTGGTGATCGTCTCCGTGTGAGAAATGAAACGGTACTCGTCGAGAACCGTAGTTTCCCCGAAGACAATAGAGACAGTGGCCTACACCGTGCGATTACCCAGATCGTCACATACCAGCAGTGTTTGCTTTTATAAAACATTATATTATTATGTATAATACGTCTGGTTAATTACGTAGGTATGATGTATATCGTTGTACCTAGGTATATTAACCATAGTCGTCTTCGGTTTTAATTCGCAAACAATAAAATCACGTCATAATCGGCTGTACTGATAATTATAATATTATTATGCCGAGCGTAGGTACCTATATATAATATTATACGAATAACGTTTATCCTCCACGTATTCGACGGCGTATTATAGGCGACGGGGGGAGAGAACTTCTCTCTCAGAGCGAAGACTTTAGCGGGAGAATGCAAAAGCATATTATACGGTCGTAGTAATATAAACGCTTTTGTGATTGTCTCCCCCATATATATATATATATTATTATATTGGACGGGAGGCGCAATAGGTATATAAAATTATCGTGATATTACATTATGATATGTAATGCGTAACGAAAATAATGATAACAGTATTAATCTTTAAATTACCTATAATATACATCATTTTCCGCAGCAGTAAATAGCTATTTCGTTGTATTACTCTGCATGTATATTGTACCAGGTACCTTCTACATTGCACGTAAACAATAACGAGATCAGTCTGTAATCTGTATCGATGTATTAAATTAACATCAATATATTCAGACCATCCGTGCAGTACCTATACCGACAAATTGCATGTCGAGTGTCCGATATATACAGTGCCTAACATAAATAACCTACAAACGTGTAATTTATTTATTTTTGCAATTTACGCCAGGCGGCAATTTTGACAAGGCGTATACATCAAAATTACAAACCTGTATTAGAAATAATAAGTGTGACAGATGGTGTAGAAATGAGAATTAAATAAAATACAAATTGAAGAACATAGTCTCGGAACCAAATTAAAGTTTAATATATATTATTATCTGCGTATAAGGTTTGCTATCATATAATAATATATACATTCTATGAATGAGATGACTATGTTCATGACCTGAAGTTGTGTCGGTATAGGTACGGTGAATAGTTGGTGACTTCTATAGCGTTGTAGGAAGAAACACCGCTGGATAGGAGATCGAGCAGGAAACGGAAAGGATAGATCAACCGCATCTATGGAACCATATGAAGGAGTGAAGAAATTTTGAAGTTGGAATCGGCGACAAGAGGAGGCATTTTTGGGCATTACGGATACGGAAAAACAGTCGTACGGGCGGAGAAATGAATTGAGAATGAATGAGGCGTACCTATATAGGACAACAATTTGTTGTGGACACGCTTTAATCTTAACTCGTCCTTCGCAAGGTAAACCAATTACAATTACAATTCGTTTTTACGTGCATCGTATATAAATAGATTATATTATATACACGTGGAGGTTCAACAAGAAATAACGTTGATATTATAATTTAAACTGTATGACTATAATATAATATGCAGTTTAAAATTTAAATTACACTAAATTAGATATAATACCAGCACGTGGCGTGAGATTAGGTACCTAACCTATACATAACATTTATGAAACCCGCCCTTTAAATGGTATATACCACATCACGAGTCTATAATGCATCCACAAAAATATGATCCATAAGGCGAAATTATATCCACTTTAAATCGTATATTATGTGCATATACTCAAAGCCCAAAGATATTATTATAATTTTAGTCTATGATTATAATAAATTTTTTATTTATATTATGTGTATATTATTGTGTCTATATTCCGCATGTATAATAGTACTATATATTATAATATTATGCACTGTGCGTGTTGAATTATGCTGAAATTAAGTTCATCGAATCCCGTAGGTTTATCAAATATTAATGTTATAATATATTTTATTAATTAGTAAAAATATTCATGTTATTTACAAAAGTTATTCTCGATCAGATAAAAACGAAGTTTGTTCAGTTCATACAGTGTAATAGTATAATTATATACGATATACGTGCACACATACGGTACCTCGTTCCTGAAAATTTACAATTCACTCGATACTTTCAAATCGATAATAAATTGCTATCACTATTAGTGAAATACTAATTAAATTAATACATTTTCGTCACTATCTATACTCATTATTTGTGTTATATTGCTCCCAAATTATCAGTTTTCCCAAGCTCGTTAGTCAGAAACTTTATTCGTTTAGCAAAAAACTCTAATTAGAAACTAATTTTTTCGTTTAAAATGTATGTTCACAAATAGGTGTTTTTCAATTAGTGTAAATGCGATGATTAAAATAATCTATAAAATATCTATATAATGATTATTTATTTCTACCTATTTGTAAATTATGAGTAATATTTTCGTTGATCATTAAATTTAATAATAATAATAAATCATTATAAAACTGTTCAACTAAGAATTATAAACGAAGTTAGGATATCCGATATACCTATAATTTATACTTTATACCAACAAGTTACAACATAGATAATGTGCTTTAAAAACTTAAAAAATTAACCAACATTGTGTAAGACCTAATTAATAATATTATACTGTTTATCTTTTTGTCATTCATCTCAAAGCATATATAAATGATGTTGTATGCTAAGTAGTCATGGGAGTTATTGCACCTATCTCGCAATAATGTGTTATTTAATGAGGTTTTTTGAAAAATTGATTTTTAGCCAATAAAACCTCAAAAAGTTGAAGACATCAGTTGTTACAGATACGTGTAGTCGATTAATGAAATAACGCTGCAGATGACACTATTTAAACAAATAATTTTTTTGAGCGGTATAAAAAAAAAAAGTATGGTGAAGAAAATATTATAGGATACTTACTCGAGCACAGTTTTAACTAAATCTTGACAATTTTTTTGATAAACGAGCTCTACGCCTCTACTCTGAATCATTTATTGAATACAGTGATTTATCATTTCATCAAAACACTATAAGACATATGCTCGCATAAATTAAGTATTGCGCAACCCACGGTTCCGTCTATTTTAATAAAAAATTATATGTTCGGCACCATCGGAATTAAACATGAAAAGTTTTAAAATAAAATTGGCGTGGCGTGGAATATCTGTAAATAAAGTAATTTTCGGTCCTCAAACTCGATTTGGTTAGGTGTTCTTAACTCGTAAATCGTAAATCGTATGACATATATTATTATGCAAAAACAATAATGTTTTTATTTCTTTTTTGAGGGGGCGCCCGAGTGGGTGTCTCGTGCATACACGGTTATCTATGGTTGTGGCGTGAACCTTTACGCACACTTGCCATGGGTGTGTTTATATTTTTACCACCTACTATATTGTGTCACTATACCAGTATACCACCCTCGCTTTTTTCGAACATAAATGTACCGGTGCATCCGAATTGCATGTCAAAAAAAAAAAAGAAAAAGTGTCCAAATTCCATGCAATATCTTAAAAGGCACTACCTTAATTGTACGACATGGGCACCATGATGATAATATGATTACATACATTATCATAATTTTTAATTATTTTGTGTAGACTATTACCTAATCTCAAAATTAAATTGCTATTGTCAATAATAATTGTTTAAAATATTAGGTACTCTCTTTTATTCAATTAAATCTTTTTTATATTGGTGTTGTGTTTTAAACTCAATAAGTCTCGTAATAGTTGGTTGAAATAAGTAAACTTACATTGCAACTAAAGTATTAATTGTTTTCAGTTTTTTTTTTAAATTTAACTTACTAATGAACTATTTCAACAATTCTAATTTTTTTTTTTATTTATTTATAGTAGTTGTATAAAATAAATAAAAATGGTGCACGTAGGATGCCCATGGGCCTGTGAATTCAACTTGAACTGGCTCTTCCAAGAAATTCCACGCCATTCCATTTCGACTGACTCTTTGTAGTATATACAGGCATGCAATTTGGACTTTTCTGTTTTTATTTTTGTTTTTGGCATACTGTAGCTGCGTGTGCTCGTGTACCTAAGTCGTCAAGCCTAAAATCGTGAGGCTAAAATCTCAAAAATTAGTTTTTCCAACCGACAGCACTTCAGTGGTGGTTTATTGATATTAAATTTTGCATAATAATGGTTTGCCGTATTACGTTTTGTTTCGACGTTCCGCTACAAATTTATTCATATACGATCTCGGCAATACGTGCTAATTTTTTTCCCGCCTTCTAAACAATGGGATATGATTTCGCTCGTTCGAGAGATTTAACAGAATTTCATCGTCGCTTACACTACGCCGTAAAGAAAACGCTGCAACAATTAAAATATTTTATTATTATTACGTCATTGCATTTCGGCCACAAACTCATTCCGCGGTCCGCGCCCGAACACAATATCTATCCGTCATAATATTATGTATTTTATATCAATCGAGTTGCGCAAATGCGGTGTTACGGACATAATTTTTTTTATCTTTCAATTTCACGAGTGTGTTTGAATTACGACGATGTGCTCGCTGCAGTTCAAACAATGCGGTCGTATAATATTTTGAGTCTCGTATAGGCTGCAATACAATACGACAATGGAACCTATCCGATGGATTTATGCTCTGAATAGCTCTCAGTAAAATGAACATATGTGGCTATATGGTATATGGGTAATGTTCTGCGACGTCAAAAATGGTCCGCCGACGGTGCAGCGGATGACGATAGCGACGAAAAGACGACCGTCCACCATAATAATGTATAATGTAGGTAATATACATAATATTATTATTATACCTACGCGATACGAGTGCGGCGTAGTGTGTGTGTGTGTTTGTATGTGTGCCGCCGTGTTACGGATTATGCACCGTTATAATACAGGTACGCAGAGCAAACCAGCAAACTCGTCTGCGCCATATTATAATAATAATAATAATAATACGACGACGACGACGACGACGACCATAATATTACACGCGCCAGACGGATAAGCGTATAATATATACGACTACGCAAGATGATATTGGCCAATATTTTTTTTTGGCCATTTTATCATCCTAAATACACTTAACCACATTTTATCTTTTGTTAATACCAGTTAACTGCATTTTTCCAATACTATGTTGTATACATATTTGAGTATCACATAATATTATGTTGTGTGTTTTATTATGTATACAGAGGGCTTGACCCGTGAATTTATAATAAATAAATAAATACCGCAACCAGAAAAAAAACTGCTCGACAATAGTAATTTTTGCTCGTGTTCTATATGTGATAGAAAAATTACGAAGAAAAAACCAAACAAAAAATAATGTCAACCAGTTTGACCGAAAGCTTTCGATTTCTTCACTATTATAAATATTATACTATTAAAATATGAGTATATGCGTATATACATATACTGCAGAAATGTATTATGATAATATCGTCGTCGTAAGTGGATATAATATATTAAAATTACATTATTACATATTAATATTATGCGCGCACGCGTGTCATACCGTCGTTTTTCTTCGGCTCTGTCTTCTTCTTCTTCTTCTTCTTCTTTATCTTCTATCCTTCCACTTTTTCTATACACGCAGACCGTTGTTTGTCGGTTAACCTAGACGAGAGAATGCGCATTAAGCGGCCGAAACAATCTTGACCGAATGCGCACAGTTCGTATAGGTATAATAATATATAATATAGGTATATAAATACCGGTTATGGTCACTCTGACCTTTTGACTTGACCGGCTACACGTCCGATGCAAAACTCGTGAATATAGTATACGCTGCAGCTACTTTATAATATGGTATATCAACCGTGGTATAGTGGTGGGTATTATTTATTTTTATAATCGTAAACCGATTATTATTGTGACACTGCACGATTGCGCGCACATGCAAACGTGTGTGGGGACGAAAATCGGATAACCACAAAAGGTCGTCGTTTATTATTAACCATCGGCAACGATAATATTTTCAATTATCCCATTACCTTGTCAAAGTCAAAGTATTTATAAGTATATTTATTTTAATATATGTATATTGTATAATGTATTACTATTATGCATAATAAATGCATAACATAAAGGTTCAGCGAGTGACCGCGTAATAGTATATTTTACCTGATTTAATTAATAAAACGATTTCATTATCGCGCCCCACGCACGCACGTCCTTCGAGTTGAATTAATATTTATATAATATTCGAGTTACAAACATGTCCTATAAATCCGAATGATTACTATAGGATTTGAATGAAACCGAACAATATGTTTTTCAAAAATACCGGTTTTTTACTTTTTCATAGAAAAATTAGCGAATTTTCTAAAAACTATTTAATAATAATATGCAGTCCCGCACTGATAATGTATATAATAATATTTCTAGTAGTAAAGTCCGCGTAAACGAAAGGTTTTTGGTATTGCGTTTGACGCGTATACCTATCAGAAATGTTCGTGCAGGTATTAGGTACCTACGAGTATATAATTATGGTTAATAATTTAATGATGCTTTTCTGCGGTAAACCGTTTTTAATTTCAGCAACGAAAGAAAAACTTTTTATTTAATTTTAATTACGCATTGCGCAGTACTAAATATGGTAACTTATTCGACTATTAAAAATATTCCATTCACAATAGATTAATATCCATGTTTTGAATATTTCGTAAAAAATTATTAATGCGTGAAACTAATAGGAAATATAATATACTACGTTGACTTAAGGTACAACTAAGTTGATGACGTGTGATTTTTCGGTGCGATACTCTGATAGGTACCACATGCCAAGACTAAAACACAAAGACTTATAATGGTGTAATTGCAGGAGAGGAAAAGCACACTGACCCGCGACGATCCCGCGACGGCCGCCAAATAAGTATTATTTCAGGTAAATTACACTTTCGGACAACTGTTAATTAACAAAACACTACTTTAACAACTACATCTACCTATATATTATTATCATTAGCGTATGTACCTACACGCGGTATCCAAGGACCTCCGTCGAAAAAATCCAAACGGCCGTCTGCCGTCCGCCCGTACGGTCGGCCGCGTCCGACGCGCATCATCGAGCGAAGACGACGACGCATATAAAATACACGCAAAGGTAATTCAAAACTTCCAAATTACTTATATACCTACGTATTATATTATCGTCACACCGCTCGCCAGGTGGGTCCCATCCGGTAATTCTATACGTAGACTTGGTGTGCGTGCGAGTTTGATAATATACACTCACAGACACACACACACACACACACACACTCATACAGACGATACACGAGCACGTCGTCGTCGTAAGGAAATACACGTCGTCGGACGGACGGCCGATCAGCATAATTTAATATTATATGTACCTTTACGTATATATAATATTATAATACACGCATATTATTATTGTTAAGAAGTATAATATCATTATGATTTTGTTTTAAGGATTCATTCGTGTGTACACTGCAGCAGAGACGCCGAGTGGAAGGATTCGCGGCGGTGTCGATAGGATACACGCAATATAAGTAGGTATAAACAGTTTAAAAACTTATTATTATTATTATTATTATTATAATTAATAAAAATATTCTTCTACCATCGGTATGGACAGCCTATAGGTAAGCATACTAACTGAAGGTGTAACTCCTAATCGTAGTTCGGGATTAGTGATTACACTTTATTTGAGTAGTTTAATATAATATCTAAGCCCTTCAAAAATTTTAACTGGAAAACATAGTTAATTTCGCAAATAAAACGAAATAAATTTAAAATTTTACGGAACAGGTTAGGTTAGGATTTTCAAAATAAAAATACTTATCACGATTCATAAAGTTTAAATATTTCCAAAATAGTTTTTAACAAACTAGATGGTACAGGCATTATGTATACACAAAAAGCTACTTTAAAATAAATTTTTAATAATATTCCTTATACTATCTACAAATAATGATTAAACACAGAATTGTATTACTTGCATATTTATTAGGTCCATGTAATAATTTTAAGCTAATAAATAATAATCCTTAAAAGGAACCGATTTTTTTTTTTGCAAATAAATCTGAATAAATTAAACATTTCACGGAATAGGTTTATTTTTTTTTTCATGCTATCGATAATTGTGGTGGAATTAATAGAGGTAGGTACCTGCAGTATATATTTTTTTCGGTAATTGCAGCTTACATCGCGGTTGACTAGGCCACGCCACTACTGTTATGCCGTCAGATATGTATAGATTTATGACTATAATACCACGATGAGTACAACGCTATATAATCATACCTACGACCGAAAATCGGATGTCGTTTAGACTGCGACGACGGAAGTATACATATTATTATTATTGTTATGATGACGACCTCTTCCCCTCTTCCACCGGTCCACGGTGGTAATGACTGACTGCTGAGCTGCTGGTGCCGCATATAGATAATAAGTAATAACTAATAACCATCGGGTGGTATTAACCGTGACCCGGTTGGCGGTTCGTTACATCCGTATTTTCTACCTACTATATAATATCAGGTATAATAAAAAGCGTGCCGTCTATAATTCGTATATTATTTTTAATTATTATAGCATCATATATTTAGGTATACTATTAATTTTCGTAATAATTATTATTGTTCGTGTCTTGCGGAAATTGTCGCGTCCGGCAAAAGTATATCCTGCAGGTTTGTCGACATTATATTCATAATGCTTGCTCCAATTGTGGCGCACGAAAAAAAATTAAACCCCACACATACATATATATGTATTACTATCAAATAGACAATAATAATATACGACACGTCTATATGATGCGACACTGCGACACCACACACTCGTACATGGTACATCACGTACCTATGTATATGGAAGATCGATGTCCGTTGACCCGGTTCGAGAAATATTATTATTGACAAACGGCGCCGCTGAGATCGACAATAGACCGAATAACCCTATACCATATATACCTATACCTATGAAGTATATATGCGCGTACTTACGACCTAATAGTCATCGGCTTCGATATATAATAATAATAATGATAATAATAATAAACAATAATAATAATAATACGATACACATTGTTGTTATTCGCTACCTGTTCTTTATGAGCAGCTGTCCTCATTCGCTTCAGCACATGCCGCTTCCGTTTACATCTACCTACAGAGAATATTATCGTCTGCGGAACCGTTATTGGCGCGCGTCGGTGAAATTAATCGCGGTAGCTGTTTAGCGGTTACGACTGCCGCCGCGTCGATCTTCGATCACTTCGATGAGTTATACAATATTACGAAACCCTGTGTCCAAAAAAAAAACAACTATCGTAGCCCGTAGATCATCATATTATATTTTATCGATATAATAATCGGAGTTTGTTTAATAATCGAATAATAATAGTCCTAATTTAAGCAATATCCTATGCAAACGCCCGTCGTCCAGCACTGCATCTGTTAACCTAACTGCTAACCTGCACGGCTGCACGGCGTTACCGGTGTGTTTTCACTGTCAAACACGATTTACCCACTCGCACACCTCCAAACAACCCACGAAGGCCACCTCCGGAGAAGCCAGAAAATGTTCCACGTACCCGCGATGTCATCGAGTCCGCGGCAAATCTGTTTCACTCATGCATCGCTGGGCCGGTATTGATACTTCCGGAAGCAAACCTTTTACACGTCCATCGACTAATCGAAATAGAATACGGTATTATTATTGTCTTATTTGTGTGCTTGGATAAGGCCAAACGTACAGTAACACGTCAATTCAGTAATTCTGAACGATATATTATGAACTAGGTATATAATTATTGTAAACATAGATGGACGTTTAAGTATATAGGGGAAGAAGTGATGGGACATCAGCAGAATCACTTATAAGTCTTCGAAGAAACTTTAAGGAAATATAAGTCTGTTAAAGTATATCTAGCTGATCTAGTGATCTAGCTAACGAAGAACAGGTTAAATAATCATGGGTGAAAAATAATTAGCAATAGTTATGAATAATAAGATACGTACTTTGAAATTTCATCCAGGTGGTGGACAATACATAAGCCATAATACGATAGCAAAAAAATTATAGTTAGTATTTTATACAAGTAGGAATACTTGTTTTAATATCAATTAATTCTAAATTTTCAAAAAAAATACCTCTTGAGCTCAATCAACAATTTGCAGTGAAACGGGTGGTTTTCATTTGAAAATTGTGTTTGCGTCGCCGAAGGATACACTTTAAATTGAATAAAATATCTAAGTATTTGAAAATATATAACTCTTTGAGTACCAACCTATGACAATACAAATTTCAAAATCAAGATTTCAATAATATTTTCCATAATCAAACGATAAAAAGGTTATTGATCGTGCTTAGCGAATCACCCTGTAAAAATATTCGTTTCACTGCAGCGATATTATATTTTAACGATCTATAACGAACAAAAATATCTACGGTACGACCGCGAATAATAACGAATTGCTTACTCACGTCAATAATAACCGTTCGGCAATCGGCACTATTCATACAAACACGTTTTTAACCTTCAATTATATATCAATATAATATATTTTTATAATATTTACAGTGTACGATTCGACAATGGCTACTGGACACAGAAACAGCAACAGGTGGTGGACGGACGACTATAGATACCTACCTATATAATATTATATTACACGATCATGTATTTAATTTTCTCTCGAATCGGTAGGGCGTTCTTGCTGTATTTAAAATCCAAACGAAAAACGTATACCTACAGCGAGGGAGCAATAATTCACTGGCCGGACGCATTTTTACGGATTTCGTTTTGCCATAATTTTGAACGTTTTGTCAGAACTGTATAGTATATACAGAGTGACTCATCAAGCATGCTCATTGCTCACCCCCTTTTTT
The DNA here is from genome assembly GCF_019925205.1 of Metopolophium dirhodum. NCBI lineage: Eukaryota > Metazoa > Arthropoda > Insecta > Hemiptera > Aphididae > Metopolophium > Metopolophium dirhodum. Next base: position 14,604,368 of record NC_083568.1, read on the forward strand.
CTTCAGCAATGCAATTATTTAATATCTGATTTTTTAGAATTTATAAATATAAACTTAAATGTCCGTATGCATAGTGAATTGTGTGACACATAAATTGATTATGTATACGGACAAAAGACTAGGTAAAGGATAATAGCTGGATCATGATAATATAGTCAGATGAAATGGGAGCTTTGAATATTTTAGTAATTAATATTAATATCCTTATTAGTATAAACATTTGGGTAAAAATCTCGTTTGAATGAATTATGTTCATCAACATATTCAAAAAAATTATCCACTATAGATAATTTACAGTGAATATGGAAAAAGGAAGATTCTCATTTCATAAACAGAAATTTGTTTCGTCACACTTGTGGATACTTTGTACTTACTAAAAAAAACAACAAAAGAGTTTGGTAATATGGCCTTTAAGTACTATAGTTAAACACTTTAAAAATCAGAATTTATAAATAAATTCATTATTAAATGAAAAAACGAGGGTGAACATGCTTAGAGAATCACCCTGTATATGTATATACTTACTTTTAAGATTTAACTCAGTAATTGGAACGCGTATTTAGTAGCTCCCTATTATATATAATATGTGTTATAAATTATGATAATATTATAATAGGTACCTATAGGCGCGCGCGTACCTATATGTTCTGCAGCAGTTAAGTCGAACGGCCCGGTTTCGATTATAAGTACATATTACTACTATGAACGATGTGGTAGCCGCGGTAATAACCTACATATGATGCTTGTACATTTGTACCTACACGTTAAGTATAAACTACCTACCTACCTATTTGTTTTCACGTATATTTATTTATATAGATATAATACAATAATAATATACAATATTATTATGTATAATATTGTTTTTATCCAGTGTTTGTAGATGTATTATAAGTCTGTACATATGTATTTACTATTTAATATAATATATATAGAATAATACGACCGCACGTAATTTCGCACTAGGCTAAATCGCACACGGTTACAATTAAAATAATAATTTTCGCGCGCAAACAGAAATATAATGCTGAATAATAAAATCGTGAAAGTCAAACCACGACACACGCATAGTATTATTATGATATTAATATACCATATATCTCTATAGGTATGACCGCTAACCGACGACGTATATTATGTGTAATGTGTTGGTCGCTCCAGTGCGATACGATAAGGAAAATGGTAAACGCATATGATCGTATAATATTATATTATATCGTTCACCTAAAGTATACTGTACAATGTACATGATATATTATATATTTATATATTAATATTATATACGTACTCGAGGGCGCCTCAAACTCATAAATAATAACGACACGCGTCACGATAGATTCGCGAACCAGCAAGGTCGTGTCCTCCAAACGGTCAGAACGGACGTCGGTGATTAGTTTTAGTGCATTTTTCATTTTTGTTCTTTTGTTCCTATCTCTTTATCAACCTTTCGCTCACCGAACCGATGTCTCCAAGTAAAAATAATAATACGATAGAATATAGTGCTGTATCCGGGATTAAGCTTAGTGGAGGGTAAGGTGCTAATTATATTTTGTTATGTATTGGGGAGGCTTAACGCATAAGTTTGGTATACAGCTGATGCCGTGGGTATATTACATTTTATACTTTTGCACTAACCTTCATACAAATTAGAATTTTAAAACATAATATGGTCTTATACGCAATATAGGTACGTTAACACATATAACACTAAAACCATCCTTATTAAATTTTCCTGAAAACGTCTAAGAGGGCTGCACAGGTGCTCCACTGTAATAATAGTATTATCCATGGTCTACACGAATATCTCTTCCACCCGGTGTAGCTTAATACCTATTATCTATATTTAAATGTACATAACCGACAAAATATCAAATTTAAATAGGCGGTTTACTTGAATATAAAATGCATCAGTTTGAACGCTTGAAATTAAAATGTTTAAAAATATATTATTATTAAGATGCGATTTGAAGAACTGTTCGTTGAAATGTTCATGGAATAATACGCAATTATTTGTTGTTCAGTAAAAACAATCACTAAAATCGGACCAAACTGTGGGTGGAAACGTTCTGTTTTCGAAAATATCATTTTCAGAATATCATATGACGATAACTATATAAAACCAGAATTATGACTAGTAGTTCTCAAATTCAAAACGATAATTTTGAAAGAAAAATGATTTGGCGGAAACGAAGCGCACCGGGTATACTAGCTCTCTTCACCGGGGGGTGCACTCTTCGACTTTATCAGAAGAAAAAAACAAATTATATATGTAATGAAACACCTTTTTAATACACCTCTAACTCAAACGCATAGTAATAATAGGTAGAATAAATTCATTTTTCAATAATTCAATATACCTTTGTGTATAATAGATCACGAATGCGTCTGACATCAAGTATAAAAATATTTTATCAATCAAAGAGAACAACTTTTATTCAATATAGTACCTACGTTATCACTAAGCAAAAAAAATGTGACGTTTAAAAACTAATATCACGCATAATCTCCTATATTTATGGTGAAAATCTTACTTTTTTACTTTCAGGGGGTGTCAATCACACCCTGCACTCCTGCTGGTACCACGTATCGTATGACAATGGACAATAGTATTATATTATGTATGTCTATAACGGTAAATTATTATTATTTGTTATCCGTCGTCTGCGGAACGAAAACAAAACATCCGAATAACAATCGCCTAATTTCGGGCCGAACGTGTTTACAATAATTGCGTCGGTCACGACGACGACAGTTCTATCAAAATACTATTCAAATTTTTCGTCTACGCGGACGGTCTTGGCATGTATAATATGCGTACCTATATGGCTATATATTGTGTGTGTACTTTGTACAGTAGAACGCGCAATTCTATATTTGTGTATAGTAATAGGCCAGCTGTACTAATATATGAATCTATTTTATATAATATCTTATCAAAATGTATTTTGCTCTACAAACGCGAAATGCTGCCTGCAGCGTTCTAAAATTTCGAAACCCATGAAAATGTATTCATTCCGTACTTTTGTGAACATATTATGTCGTAGAAAAAATGATGCATAATAATTAGGTACTTATAATAACGGTGCAGCTGATAGCACGCGTCTCGCTGACGACGCGGAAAACGAAAGACTAAATTAACGTCCTGCGACCACGGCAGTCGGAGGGGTAAGGAGGTCGAATTGCATTTATTTTTGTCGAATTGCACTGGGGTCAGAAAAAGGTATGTTCGAATCCCACTCGTTCTGATCACTACAAAAAGTATTAACCTATTATTTATTAACGATTGTCAGTCACGACGGTAATAATTATAAATAACTAATATTATCTAAAGCTTATTGTTTTTAATATAATAATTACACACAGCTAAAATTTAAAAACAATAATATAAAAATAATTTTTTTTGGAAAATCAATAAACAGCTACAATTTAAATATTATATAAATAGTTACCATTTAAAAATATGGATTTACATTTATTTCTAAATTAGTTACGTCGTGCAATAATACGTCATCTATGGAATCTATAGTGCAATTCAAACATTACCTGTTTTGAACCCAAGTGCGATTCGAACATTTTGCTTTAGGTGAGGATTGCAGTTCGACAATCCCGTGATGGAGACTCGATGAGGATAAGAAGCAATTGTTTGTCTACCAACGAGTTGAACCTTACTTACAGATGATCTCTGCTAGTATAATATGTCAACGGCCGAGCGACACGGCACGCCGAAGAGAACATTCTCGTCTTTGAGATGATTAAAACCGTATAGATACCTTAGGAATTCGACCGGTCAAACCCGCCTCGACGTGGATTATCTTCAACGACAGTTCGCGGGAAAATAATCGTGGATAGGAGGATCTTACGTTTGATACATGCAACATTTTCGAGAAAATGTTCACCTTCCTAAAATTAAATTGAGTTGTATTCAATAACAAAGAATAAGTCTAGATATATTTTGGACTATAAATTATAAAGCTATATTTATAAAAGTGAAAAAAAAAATACCAAAACAGAAAATAATAAATTATTATATTTCCGATTTGTCCAAACTTTATTGGCACACGTATTGGGTACCTAAGCATAATGTACCATAGTACTTTATAAATCTTCTGTAATTCTTATAGTCATCAAAAATGTCCATTCGCACAAATTAATTGTTCTTTACAAACCTCCTCCTCCCCCCTCGCACTAACAATCAGAAACCATAATCTAAAAGAATCCACAACTGCAGTATATTAATTGCCATCATAAGCTATGTGAAAAAAAGCTTTGTAAATATGTAAATATGTAATATATTATATTACTCGATAAACCAGACGACCCATTTAACGTACCTATATACAATCCTATACACTCGTTTTTCGGAAGATTTTTTTGGTTTTAGACATTTATTCAAAGGACATCCCTATTTTTAATTCCCTATTCCGAATCAAAATATTTTGTTGACATTGTTGTTAGGTACATTAATATACTAAATACTGAACCAATATAGTTAATCGTTTTCAAGTTTAATGGGGCGAAGATGGTAGTGTAATAAAAATATTTGAGGTATAAGTTATTTTCTTGCCACATTATTTCCAGGTACTTATGCAGACTAAAAATATTTATGAATAATAAACTATATAGTTTATATTTTCTTCGATATTATAATAATATGTAAAAATAAATGTATAATATAAATTATCTCCATTATAATATATAATATAAATATAGGTAAACATTTTTGTGGTAACATTATATTGCTTAATTTATAATAATTTTTCAATTTAGTCTCAAACAAATTAAACTTTCCATGCAATTTTCATTATTAATAGTACTTTTTTATTTTAAACACCTTAAGTGAATTCGTTATTATAATTATAATAATTATTTAAATATACAATATTTTTAGTGTTCATTGAAATTAACAATAATTAAATTAATTCTTTTTGTTTAAAACATTTTTGGGTTAAGGTCGTATTATTATTATTATTATTATTATTATTATTATATCTGTTCAGGTCGAAAAACCAGGTTAAACTATCTGGCGTACACACACGAGTGTTCCTTGAATCAAAAACTACAAAAATAAAAACAAGATGATAAAATATGGATTTAGTGCACTCGATTTGGTCATGAGTTAAAATTCTCTGAAGAAAATCTCTCAAAATTGGCATATATTCCGGCGGAAATATCGTAGAACACTAAAGTTATACTATCTATAGGTATATTATTCGTAAGACAATATCGAAAACGTACCGAAGAAAAGTAAAAATCATTATGACTGCGCGTTATGATGATAATATATAGGTAGAAAAATCGTACTAGAGGGCAGGCCCTCGGGTCCGCAGCAATAATGGATCACACGAATAAAAGCGCTTGTTATATTCTCTCCCACGATCACTTTCATATCTGTCCTTTCCGATCTCAGGGTTTTACTTTCTTCTTCTGTAATTCTTACATTTCGGTTCGTGATTAACTGTATACGCGGTGTCCACGATCCCCAAGTCGAGATTGATCGATAAGCGATTTACAGGTGCCTCTACGTATAATATAATATTTAGTATACCTAACCCAAAGTATATACGTCGTTATTCTTTCAATCCACTCGTTATATTTTATTATTTCTTACAGTTTTCTAACAATAATTCTGACTTCCTATATAGTATAGTTTCCGCAGCATTTCGAGAGGTCGTCGAGCACACCAAACCAACCTAAAATGAACCACTTGAATTATTTTTTTCGCGATTTCAATAACAATATATATTTTTACTGTTATTATTATTATTATTTTTTGTTTCAAACAGGGTAAATTATGTGCATAATATATAGGTAATACGTTTTAAATCAATATTTTTAAATTCAATCTTGAAAACTAGTTTTTCATTATATACTCGCGATGCACGAGTGGATTTAAATGATATCAGTTTTTGGTAAAGTAATAATAACTTCCATACGGATTAAAAAAGTTGTAATCATTTTTTATCTTTATAATCGATATTATGTGTAAATTTCGATACATTTTGCTTTAATGGGATTGTACCATTTTTAAAAAAAACTAATTGATAGATATGATCTCGGATGTGGGAGGTACAATAATTAGAAACTTCGTTAATATATCTTTTATATCCCATCATATAATAATAAGAGTGAACACGATTATTTCTCATTTTAGGCGTCGTGCGAATGACACGTGAAACGATAAATCATTAAAATCGATCGTACACATTTATGAGAAAACGGTCGTCCTTACGCGGCGTATGCATTGAACATATTTTTAAATCACACGCGTGTTCAACAATTATTCCAAGTTCAAGCCGACAATATATTAATATATTATAGAATTACTCATATTTTATACTTTGATATAGTTTACAGTTTCTACGTAACGTAAATTGGCCACACTATTTTGTACAAATTTACTCGGCAAACCTATTCCAAAAATGTAATAATCCATATGCAGTGAATATGCATTGGTTTATTATATTTATTTAACATACCTATAGTTTTGTTATTACTTTTTCCCACTGACCGTTGCACCATTGGTATGAAATATACTATATTTATTACTATAGTATACGTAAGTATATTATAACTATAGTAAGTTATAATACATTTATATGTAAATACTGTATTTATAACCAATGGTTGCACTATATGGAATCACTCGCGTATAAAACCGGTAAATTAAAAACTTCATAATATATGTGCATAATGCATCTATATTTTGTACTTTATATTAACAGCAGAACGTATATTGGTCAATTTAACGTTCTGTTAGAAATCCGACGGTATTAGGTACTTTACCATCGTAATACGGACCATATAATTATTTTATAAATGATTGTTATTGACATTTGACAATCAGGAAAAAACTAGTTAAAAAAAGTAACAGTTTTATTGAAAATAAAGTGGTAAAACATTTACACTTATATACTAATATACCTATATATTATATTTTTACAGGTACACGGTGCGTATTTGATGAAAAAGCATGCGCCGAAAAAATATTTCTTTGACGAATTAACTTGTCATTATTATCTATTTGACGGACTTGAATTTTCTCACATACAACAATATAAATATATAATAATATCAAACAAGCACGTGAGACACGTACCTATAATATAGTAATTCACGTATTATTAAATATTACTTTCCGCCGACTATTGTATTTAAGTGTATGTGTGTGCGTAACGATAGTGCGCAGGACTATTATTATGGTCCTGTTTCTAATTTTTGGCATTTTTTCAATAAAACCTAGCAGTGGTGTTGTGGACTACGTTTATTTACTTTATACTCTGCAGCGACGTTTTATTCCATACCATCACGAAATTATATTTTATATATAAAAGATAGGTAGGTACCTGTAGTACCTACCTACGTTATTTCGGCGGCGGCGATAACTCCACACAGAAGTAAAAACAATGACCTATTTTCTAATAATTAATATTGTGATTACGTCTCATACCGTCTGAATTTCGCGACACGAATCACTTAACATTCGCTTTATTGTTGATATACCGCGTGTGTGTTTCTGTGTATATGTTTCCTTACCGGAAGGAAATTCGTAGTAACTATACACGTTGAGGGGCGCGTGCTCTTACGTATTGTATTATTATATTTAATATTATATTATATGTGCAAAGGTCCTGCGGGTCGTTTAATAACCGACAACCTGGTCACAGTCGTGTGAGTATAATAGTTATATGTGTGTGTGTCATGTGTGTACTGTGTATGTACGCGTGTCGTGTGTTGCGACTGCTTCAGGCGTATAATATGTCTCGTATATGGAATGTATGCGAAAAATCTCAACAGACCTTGGAAAGCTGTGACTGCCTCCGTACTTGGCAAATCGATCTATTTATCTCGACTGGAAATCGACCACAAATGTCTGGACGATTAATCGTGTGTCCCCCCCCTAGAATATCATTATTAACCGAGCTGGTAAACTATATTGCAGTGTTATACACTATACACCCTTACGCGTTATAGTTATGATTGTTCCGCGGTCAACGTGTAGACTTATTGAGGAAATAATAATATTATATATTATTAATGTTGACATTAAATCGATGCGAAATTGAAAAAATAAAGATTAACAGTAATCGTGTACAGATTTCAGATATGTAATTTGGAGCTGCTCCGACCCATGTACATTGTACATGACGTACAGGAAATATGAAAAATATAAAACCTCGAAAATATATACATATAATATCTGTATCGTCTGTTTGAAAAAAAAAATTGTTTAATGCCTCGCGACGATAATAGTAAAATTATTCTAAGGAGAGAAATCGAGCATGTCAATTGAATAAATCTGGCGATTATATACATTATTAATGCACTCACGTTGCGGTTGTAGTATTTATTTGCCAAAAAATGTATATAGATGGGAACCTACTTTCGTTTTAATTCGGTAAGTGGCATTGTATTTATACGATCGCCGAGCCGTCGCTCCGTCTCTACGTTACATCTATTACGGTTAATATATATATATATATATTAAAATATGGTATTATGCTACACAACAATGAAATCGAGTAATGAAAATATGTGTTCGATTGTTTTATGTTGTCGGGTGTGTGCCGACCATTTCATAAAATAAATTCATTTTTACGTTTTTATTTGTGTACCGTACCTACACCTTGTTTATACGGACATGCGTTATTCAGTTATTGTACGTTATATGCTTTTTAAATGATTTTTGCGCGACACGATTTGTCAAAACAACATGAACAAGTACCTACGCGGTTGTATGGCCGGAACGGTATAGGAATAACGAAATCAAATTTCAACACTTTATTTAATGATTTATATATAGGTATAGGTATACTTAATGGTAAATATTATGTGTCGTCGAAAGTTTTGACCGGTAAAGGAAATGGATTAAGACACGGATGTCGTTACATTTCACATAAATAAAAATCGGCAATAATTACACGCGTATAGGTATATTAATTTATGCGAACGCGTACTGGTGTGAAATCAAATCGACACTTCTGCACATACTCGTCACATTTCCACTAATTTTAGATTTCGTGCTTGAGATTATAGTTTATAATATTATGCACGTCGATCATAAACACAATCAGCCCGAATTTCACGAGTCGTCGCGACCATTTTAATGAAATCTACGACAATCACCCATTATATGTATAGATAGGTTGTGGCGTAGCGTAAATTAATATATTTGCAAAGGTGGCATTAACTAGTTAGGGTTTTTTGAAAAACTTATTAACCTAATTAGTTAGTTAATTTTCTAATCTATACTTGAAAACTCAGCTATAGTTGAATATTTGATTGCTGAAAAAACTTTGATTTTTTCAGTTGATTTAAAAATAATCCATCAAGTTAAGGCTAAAAATGTTTTGAAAATATTATTTTTCATATTATTAACTTTAAAATTAACGATTTATATTTATTATTTATTAACTATTGAATTCTGACTTAACGATTTTGTGTTCAAGTAACTTAACTTGAGTAAATTATTTTTATGAACTTGTTCACTTTTGCATATTATTATAGTACACCTGCCTAGATATATGGGCTACTTGAACTTGAATATACCTACAGCCGTCATTACGTATTGCGTAAAAAATAATAAAATATACTCGGGAGCAATAATAAATTAATAAAAGCGCTCTTTGAATTGTGATTCTTAGCTAACTCATTATAAATTTGCAGTGATTGCAGTATAGTTCAGCCGCAACCTTCTGACCCACTCCGCGAGTCGAAACACTGAAGTTTGGTCTAATGTGGTCGCCTAAATATAATTATATACCTATATGTTGTTGGTACAACTACTATACTCGTGTATGCACATTGGGCATTATCGAAAGCATAATAAATATATGACATATTGACTTATTGTGCAGGTATATATTATATCGGAGAAGTCAACAATTTAATATAATAATCAAACAGAGGATAATATTATTTTCCTTTTACTTTTATATTTTTATCATTCGAACAATTGCTGCAGAGTACACGTATATTATTCCCCTTTCTCGTCCATATTCTTTCTTTTTGGGTAGAATTATAGAGCTTCTCTCTTTACGCGTTATCGCAAGAATCTCAAAAACGCCAACTATATAATATACGTTCAAATGTACAAAAATTTCTCACACGACGTCTTCGCGTCCACACGGTATATGGGTGTTTTAAAGTCCCGTTCCGATATAAATTTGAAATCCCACGTAACCTAAAGTCACACGAGCGAGCTCTCGACTTACCTTATAATGTTATAATATCGTATTATGTTATGTTTCGTCAAGTCAAAATGCATAAAATTCTTCAGACAATTCCTTGGTTTTTACAGTGTTTTTCCCCCGTCCGAATAAATAATAACTGACGTATTTTCACACCACGGCGCCTGCACCTTCTATACAGAATTACATATACCTAGTTGTTATGAAAATACCGATTTAATATTATATATATATTATTATCATAATATACCATTTTTTTCTTCATACATAACACGTCTTTTTTTTTATTTCGTTATTCATGGTCGTGATCCGACCGAAGAGGGAACGCCTACATGTATTACGGCATTATAATATTATGATAAACACTGTACGGGTATACACGAATATTAAACATACATCTCGCGGACAGATACCGACGGACAACTACACTTGGGGACTAAGAGAATGGATCGAGCTTCTTGCAATATAATAGTGGGCGAACGCGCTAAAAAAACTGGTTCCAGATCGCCTTCGTGTAGACAACAATTCACTCTGTCTCCGTCTCTTAAGATTCCGTTAAAAATATTGAGTTTGAGAAACATTGCGTGGATAAAGTGTTAACGGAAAATAATATACCTAATAATATAACGAACAAACAACAGCTGTGGCTATAATACATTAATACACCTCCCTAACGATACAGTTTAAATTTCACTACTCTTATTCGACGTGATAACCTACGTGATATGCTATACGATTGAGAATCCTTAACATATAATAACACTGTCAGTCAAGGCATAGCACGGCGACTTCAATACACGACTTTTAACACTTGCCGACCGTCTATAATAATTGCAATTTACTGCAATAATTATTATTTAATATAATATATATATATTAATTATCGCCATATCGGCATTTACAGTTATAATACAAGGCACGTCAAAGAAACTGCACTACTGCAGTGTATATTAGTATTATTTTCTCATTCGATTTCCAATAAAACTTTTTTTTGACAAATTTAGTTATAACTTGTAAACTTATTACTATATTATTAGAAATTGCCTTGCACGTAATTCCGAATTTGCAAACTAGTTTTTTACTTAATTCGGTCGAATAATTTTAAGCCATCATATTATATATGTGTACTAAATTTGTTTTTTTTTTAAATTATCGTTCTGTTTACATATGAATATAAAATAATTTTGACAGTTAAAGTAAACATTATTATGTACCTATATTATATACTTATAATTTTCATCTCTGTACATTCAATTGGAATGTAACACCTCGTCCTACGTAGTTTATCAATATAATTTATTTATATATACGTTCAACGCGTACAAATACACATCTATATTGACGCTAAATACGTAATCAATATCAAAATTTTAAGTATTCCAGCTTCATTTTTCACACATTCGTATGCAAAAATTTTACTTATTTGTAATACGCGACTTTTTAATTTTCTCGTTTTTTATCATCATACAATTATTTATAAACGATTTTACGTTATATTAGCTATTTAAAAAATATTTAACCTTTTCACTACTATTATTGCTAAAAATATTAAATGCATTACCTTCGTCGGTGTATGCATAATTATGAATTACGATGTATCCAATCATATTTAATACATCGGATATAATGACCTACCAAACAAATTTAATATCTGACAAAATTGCTTAACACGCTTTGTACGAGTAGAAATTATTATTGAGATAAGTCCAAATCGTTTACCTACATTTATGACTATATTATGAGAAAATATAGATATTAAATTATCAAACATAATAATTAAATTTAAAAATATCAAAAAAAAACTGTTTGAACTATAAAAAGAAATGTAATATCTTTTATCATAGTTAGCAACTGTACTGTACCTATAGGAAAATATTATCTATCCAAATAGTTTTCTTTTCTAGAATAACCTTTATTTATAGTTACTAAACTTTATATTAAAGTATTAATAGACAATAGTAAACACATTCTCAAAAAGTTTAGCACAAATAACAATTTATGAGCACGTCCTCATTATCTAATAAGCAACAATTTATCAAGTATCAACTTAAATATTATAATTTATAATATACTTAAGTTATAAAAATTATTGATTTTTATTAATTTTTTTAATTTTTATAAACCTGAGTTTAAATCTTGATACATGTTTTTCTTATTTACACTTAATATACAGATACCTTCTACAATATGTACTACGTATATTAATTACTAATTAACAATCTATATTAATCGTTATATGCATTTTAAAACAATGCAAAATTATACAGTCGTTTGTCTCTGTCTCTCTTTCTCTTCCTCTCTCTAAACGCCTACGTGAAAACCGACTATAGCTGAATAAATAAATTATTCTCGTATGGTGGGTCGACGACAGTATTTTATCGAAACGATTAAGGTTCCTACTTCCTCTATATGTACAAATATATTACATACATATGAAATATAGAAATGTATAAATGGCGAAACGCGTGTTAATAACTTTGAGTGCATTGACTCATCGCGTTCGCGTATATACACAAAATACATATACGGTCATCGAAGGCCGCGATTGATGACACTTCCCAATCACAAATTTGATACTTTCGCGTAATAATATAATATGTAAGTAATAACTGCGGTAGATGGTCGGAAAACCTTCGTCTAAGAATATATGCGCCCAATACTATAGTAAATGAATATAGGAACAAATAACATTTAGGCTATCCCGACTTTAAAGAGTTGAGTGTTTAAGAAATCTGGACACACCACGCCCGTATATATTTGGGCCCCAAGTCTTGCGGTGAACCGTTTATATGATATAATATTGTATAACACATATTTATACAATATAGTGTAGATATAGGAATATTTATTTCTTTTATCAATAATTTTTATATACCTGTACGGCTATACTATATAACAGCTGGCATATAACATAATATGTGGTCCGACCTTGAACTCGATGCGGTTTGCACCTCCTACTTCAAGGCAATTATCGTGCTTGGGGATAAAGAGTTCAGGGATCTCCCCGTCTCCATATAAAATATAAATCAAAATACGGCCGTTAACAACAATATAATTTGAAAATAATAGGTATACGTACATATTATATAGGTAGGCCTATCATTCTATCGTATATTCCTATACTATAATATCATTCAACATGTGGGGGATATTATTATAATTTCACAGTTTTGTTTGTAATTATCCCTTGGCTCACAAATAACACGCCTTGGGCGGTACCCATTTCTTGCAGTGTTCGGAGGTACAGTCATAAACACAGTCACGGGCGTCGTGTACGTAGTCGTCATACCGAACAGTAGCTTTGTTCGAGACCTAACATATTATATTCACGACTCGTCCAGTCGTACCTCTGTTATAGGTATCGAAATTAAATATTACGAAGACGAGCAATTTAATTGATTCTAAACTAAACGACGTTCAAACGGAAAACGTACCGTGACCCGATATTATACCTACATGCGTATTATATATTGTGTATATAGTATATACATTGGTCAAAATCATATAAAACTTTTATTATTTTTTTTTTTTTTTGATCGCGTATATTATATGACTGTATAATTATATAGGGTTTCTACGTTTAAGTGAATCTCTTACCTTGCAATTTTTGGTCGTCGATCCACCACGCGCGCCTGTCAATATAATATCTGTATTGTTCGTTTCCCGAACAAAACTATATGTATATTATGTATCCAAGTTACACGCACACACAAACACACCACATATTGTCATATATTATTGGCAAATACACGTATTATTATATATAGACACCTCTTAGACACTTAAGCGTGCGGTCGCTAAAAAACAAAAACAAAAAACGGTCATTGACTAAGAAACTCGACCAGAGAGACTGGAGGTACGAACTAAAAAACCCGTAAAAACTCAAACGGGCGTGAATTTTTCTCGTCGTCTTCTGGTACAAATAACACGGTATATACGCGGGTAAAAATATTATACCAATACCCACTAATAACCACGCAATACAGGCATAGGACGGACGTGTGCGCGCACGCGGACGGACGAACGGACGGACACGAATATGTCTGCAGTACTGACTACAGTCGGTGACGGAGAGAGCTCGGTGCGCCACTCACCTTACCTCTCCTCTCGTTCTGTGTTCACCTGTCCGGTTTTCTACGCCAATGAACTAGACACGTAATAATATTAAGCAGATACACATGGCGGCCGTCGTATACCAGTAACGTCGGCGACGGAATATAATAATAATAATAATAATAGTAATAGTACTTATAGTAGTGTATAGCGTAGTAAGAAGAAGAAGTAGTAATTACCGATACATGTGCCCGGAGTTTGCAGCCGGGGTTCAACGGTTCGTAAATCGTAGTAATGCCATCAACGTTACATAGATATTATATTATATATTTTTTTATAATATTAGTTATATGCAAACGTATAGTCATACAAAAGGATTAAATATCATTATTAATTATTATTATTATTATTATTATTATTATTATTATTATTATTATTATTACTATACCAACGCGTTTTAATCATTTGATTTTAATTAGGTAGGTACAGAATTTCGTGTGCAAGCCGAACTTGACGGACAGACTAAAATTGCAATAGATTTGCGATGCCTCGATGGTTTTTTTGTAGGCACGAGGTTATTGAATGGGTTTCCAGACATCCCAATCCAATAATTGATATAATTGATTCAAAAATAAAACCTACTCTGGTCCAATCAATAATATAATATGTGTATTGTGTATTGCACTGTGATAATCATGTAGGTATTGAAAAATAGCGGTATCTGTGTTAAATTTTCAAAATAATCAAGAAAAATCAAAAAAAATCGGTAAGCTTTATGCTGTACAACTAGTGTCGAGTGTACCTCACTACCTCATCAGTGAGTAGGTCACTTTAATGGATACAATAAGTTTGAATGCAGCAATAAATCTTTGTAGGTACGATAAAAAACGATTCTGAGCGTAAACGGTCTGTTATAGCAAATATTTCCAAGGATATTTTATTCTATATTTATATTGATATTAAAAACAAAATATCACGTAAATTATATAATATTATTTCATAAAATATTACTATAACTAATATATATTTTTTACATGGTAACCAAAAAACAGAAATTAACATTTAAAATTATATTTTTGTTTTTCCCAATTATTTTGAAAGTAATGTAACATTTATACTTCGACCTTAAAGTACAAACTAGATCAAATTTGCTATCAAAAGAAGTTGATATCGGAGCATTTTTTTCGAATATAAAAGTCATAAAAAACCACACACATCATTGTAAACCTATACGCCCCACTCAGAATCTAAAATTATACTTTCATATAATTTCATCAATACATAATTTTCCTTTTTTTTATAACAACGTATTATGTATAGGTACGTACAAACACTAAAACCACAGTAGATTGATTTATATGTTATATACCTACACTGTTTAATAGTTGTTGTACCAATATTATGTATAGTTAAAGTATTTCATAAATAAAAATAATAATGTTATAACAGGTATTAGTATTGATTATGAAAAAACATTTTCGGAATTAGGTACTCCAAATCGATTTGAACGACATATTTTTTAATATCAGTCAATAGTCAAATTGAATAATAAAAATAAAAATTGTTGCTTATTGAATTTTTGAAAACTAAAAAAATATTAACCTTAATTAATAAGCATGATTATTAAAGATACATTTATTACATTTACATTTTTCAATAAAAATGATCCAACTATTATAATTGCTATGAACAAAATTATAAATATTTGCTTTCGGTTTTAATAAGGAGTCATATAATATACTTCAAACGTAAAATAGTGAATAAGTGTAGGACTCAATTTTGCATAACGTGAAACGCATAACGCGAAATCGGTTAGCAAAATACTATTTATTTATTTGTGAATGTTTGGTTGACATTTTAACTGTAATACGAAATATGCTACGTGAAATCGTTAAGAAAATAATCAATATAACCATTTAACGATTATACGATATAACTAATTATAATACTAATCGATATAAATTATAAATTATTTAATTTCAATGTTGTTTTTTTTTTTTTTGGTCTAAGCAACCTACATAGCAACTGTAACGGACAGAATTTTTTCTATTCAGCCCAAAAATATTTATAATATATATATTATATATATAATAAATAAATAACCCAATCTGCAAATTAAAGTTGATAAATTTCTTTGTATTTTATTGTTCTCTAAATAACCAAAATAGATTTTTCTATACAAATTATTGGCACAAGTATAAAAATGTAAAAATGTATAATAATGCATAGGTATTAGAACTGCTTTTTTTTCTCCATACATTATCATCTATAAATTAATTTTCTGGAAAACTAAAATGAAAAATTTCAAAAACGACCAATACCCAACAATTAATATCCGAATTCCATTGGTCGACTGAATAGCTAGGTCCATAGTAATATTATATTTATATAACGGACTAAACCATTATGCATTTATGCATGTAACATATTTCACTAAAAACACTCCATACTTAACATATTATGACACACATCACTTTAGAATCGATATTCCATGAACGTATAGATATTTTACTATACGGACACTTAAACAAATTAATGTAATACACTAAGTTCTAATATAAAATTTGATTAAGCCGCTTTCTGCTGATTTTTATTATTTTTATAAAATAATATAGTCGTCGAAAAACTAAACATCATAATTTATCTTAGTAATAAGCATTATTAATATTATTAAGATAGGTACTTTTATATAAATATATGTTTATTCTTATTAAAATGTCAATCTAATCTATTAATTATATACTTAATAACGTAGCAAATCGTTATATACCCACGTAAAATAATATATTGTAAGACCTTCGGGTTGAGTATAATATTGAGCAAGTTCGAATCGAAATTAATTAAAAATTGAAAACCGCAAACGTTCGGAGTGTTCACGTCAAAAATAACCGTGGTATATATACCTATATATTTCACCTATTATATTATATATATTACCTATATCAAACCATAGGTCTAGTCCGACCTGATTTTAAAATGAAATATACACAAACAAGTCTCCAGGGTACGAAAACAAAAAACACGACAATATTATTATTTTACGATCATACTATATTATGTTTACCGTATGATATATTCGTACGCGCATAAAATATAATTGTTTGGGTAATTAACGCTGGCGGGCTTAATATTGTTTTTTACGTCCACCTCAACGACTCGCACGATTGTATTATTGTACATATATTATTTAGACGTCAAGTTTTCTTCTTTTCTATTTGTAGTAACTAAAATATTATATAAAGCCTTCGACCGTGCGTGATGGTGTCTTACTTGTTTTTCTCTTGTATAGGTATCAAGAACACAATACTACAAACAATTATCGATTAAAATAAAATAATATCATGTGCCTACGCAAACTGACAAACTTTATTTATTATACTTAAGTATTTAACACGTCTTTATATAGTGCGTTTTAAACATGAATATTATTTGCTGTATCGTAACTATATATACATATATATATTACTTCAATTAAGCTGCCCGATGGCGTTGAAAATTATGAAAAAGTAACAAATATCAAGTAGTTTCAATTAATTTCCATATATACCAAACGGAAATGTATTGATGTTTCCACGAACGCAAATTCAAATATAATGAGCAAAAATATTATACGACTTTTTGAACAGTGGTTCTTATACGCGAATCTCATTAAAAATAATCTTTTCAGATATAAGGACTGCCCTAAGTTTACGAGCGTAAAAATATCATTTATGAACGCTGATGACTGATGTATTCCCCCAAAAATTACATCCACATTTACTATTTATTTTTAGTACTATAATGTAGGTTAATTTTTTTAATTACCCAATTTTTAATCACACAACTATAATTAGTGTATCAAACATTTTTTTTCCATTACAAATTATGTAGGTAGATACAAAAATATCAAAATGTTGATATAAATTACATAATTCAGTTATTCGGTTAACGGATATCGTGCATATTACGTGTATTTATAGACCATTATAAAAATTAACATTATAGCCATCGTGACGAATATGCGTCCATACATATATAGTGTGTGTGCACTGCGCACGACCAGAGACGATAGCGTCACGAACCCCTAGGCAGCCACTGGGTGTGAACCACTGGTCGAGGACATGGCATTTTAGATAGTTTTCGAGCAACGGATTACAAATATAGGTAGTATACTAGTTATGACGTTATAATGTGTCAATTAAAGTTTAGCTATGGCGCAATAATAATCATCAAAACAATAAGTAAGCATACATTTTCAATCTAAACAATTCTAAAATCAACAATTATTAATTATTATATTGTTTATTGTCTTCTGTTAAATGTAAGTACCTATTACATTTTTTCCCAGTGCTATCAAAAACTACTGAGGATTTTCATAAATCAATAATTTTAATCATATTTTAGGTTAAAAAGTCAGAACCATGTATTAATAAATGTCAGCTTTAGTAAGTGCCTGCTAGTAAATGTCTAACAATACTAATAATATATTATATTCAGTTACAACAAATCTTAAGTAATATCAAAACCGTAATGTATATTAAATTTAAAACGCTTTCAGTATATGAATAGACACACAATGTTTTAGATTTTAAAAACCAAAACAACTTGTGGATTATTGTGTGATAAAAATATTTTCTCCTATAGCCCGGAGCAGTTAAATCGATGACGATCATACTCATACAACACATTCGAAAATTTTTCACGCATTCTCTTCCCCGATTCTAAACATGAGTTTATCGAGTATGGATATAATATTATAATGTGTATCGCAACACAAATACGAAAAAAGGATTGTTTTTTGTGAGACATCGAATAATTATGTACGCTTAATTAATATTCAAATGCATCCCGAAAAGGACTTTCACTTCACTTGTATAGTTGTAAATATATTTAAAATACATATGTATAGTACTTGCGGATAATGGCAGGAAGTTGTTAAAAGTAGAAAACCTTGTTTCCTTATGTCAACATCTTAAAAACTATTGTATACAAAACGTATCACCGTCGATATACAAACAAAAGCGTATTTATTTGCAATGAAATTGAATGCATATTATTATTATTATTATTATTAGCAAAGAAAAAAATTACGTTCAAGCGAATGGCTTAAACAAGACACCGTTACGACTACAATTGTAAAAATGTTTTTTTTAGCTATTTTCGATCAAACGAACATCGATCTATTGTTATTACAGTAGAAGTGCACCTATAACACAACTATAGAGATCGGATAATTAAATAGGAAAAGCAGAAGAGTGCAGCAAAACACTGTATTAAATGCTTTCAACTAGTGGTTTGTCCCCTATGGTTACCTAACCTACGGTACCTAAGCCGTGAAAAGTTTTGCTCCCCACATATCCCTCTTTATATTTACGAAACGTATATTATATAGTTACTTACATACTTGTTACGTTCGAATTAGGGGCATCAGCATTAAAATTAAGTTGGTTATATTAAGATATAACCATAGGCGCAAATAGGAGGAGGAACTTTAGACGCTAAGCCCCCTCCCCCTCCCCCTCCCCCGCTCCAAACCTTTCCAAACATTATTTTAAGCTTATTCGATGTTATTTTAGTGGGGATTCAGCTCGCCACCTCGCCCCCAAATCTCAAACGCTGTTTGCACCTATATGAGTTAGGTACTACAAATATCAATGGATTTATAGAAAATTAAGTTTACAGTTTATATAAAATATACATTATACATTTATACATTTATTTAATGTTAATAATTAACTTACCTTTCCAATAGTGTATTTTATTTTGTCTTTTGATCCGAAGTGCGCCCTGCACGACCAATATCTATAATATTATTATATATATATTCACGTCCCGTGCTTCATTGATAATTTAATTTGCTTATTGTATCACTCACTTCATATTTTATTTTACAAACTAACTCAAAACACCATTACCTAAATGTATACAAAAACGAAAATATATTCTATAATAAAATACTTAATATTGATTAAATCCAATATACATTTACAACAATAACTTGACTGTAGATTATGTGTCTTTAAAAACGGCGATCAGTTTAAATAATAGTTATTCGCTGTCAATATTAAATCTTAATAGAGCAATTCAAATTATTACAACAATATGTCGGCCTGTGAAATCTAAACTCTGTGAAACACTCAATGGACTACAATAGTCTAAAAAATATTGTCGAATAAAAAGAAACCTGACAACACTAAAAAGCAACCTCTTCAACGTCAATGTAAGTAAAATCACGTGCATGTATTTAATAATTTTTAAAATAATAAGTAATAACTCACTTTTATATTATTATTGTTCATAAATATTTTGAAATATTAGTATATTTTATTTTAAATTATAACTATATGCGAATATGTGATAATAGGTATGTCTATATAATAAAAATAATAAACTTAAAACATTTATTAAAAACGGGGCACACACTATGCTATATTATATACAATATAGGACATAGGTACATAGTTGGTTTATAGTTTACCTATACTGCCTACATCGCTATTGAGTAAGTCACCGTTGTTATAGATGTGTTAAATTTAAATTTAATTAAAAATCATTGTTTTAAAACGATCTGTCAGCCTAAACATATTTTACTATAGGTATATTGGTACCTATATGGTATTTCTGTAAATAATTTATTTTTCTATCAGTAGTACCAGGTTGAACTAACTCTTGACAAAAACTAATTTTCTATATTATAAATTATAATATTATTTTATACGATATTGCTAGATGTTATTATTACCTAGTCAATAGTAAATACAATACAAACATACGGTTTTAATAGATTTGTGGTAGCGAATAGCATAAAATAAATCTAAATATTTTGAAAATATTGTGACGTGCAATAAAGGTGCTTTTAAGTATTCCACTTATATTACTTGTATAATACAAGTATTCATGTTAATATTAATAATGTTGAAATTTACATATGTAATGTCTTTGGAATTAAATTGGCCGTGTATTATATTTTAAATTTTGAACAATATTATATTATTTTGTCGTCATGGAAATATTCGTTTGGATGTTTATTCATACGACCGATTACATATTTTGATTCAGTTTATATTTCGTAACGAACCGCTTAACGAATTATATTATTTCCTATAACATAAATATAATTTAATAATCAACTTTTGAATGTATTACTTATATCTTATTGTTTAATAATTTTTCTATAACCTTGCGTGAGGTAAAAAAAAAACGCTGAGGAGTCAACCTTATAAAAATCAAAAAAAGTTTTGCAAAACAACGTCACTACGTCAGGAAGAGTGCAGAATAACCCGGCTGTTGGAAATTCGCAGAATTACGAGTTCCGCACCCATAGCGGATATCCGTCGAAAGACAACACTCACATGATGGCAGACGACGGAGCATATACAGCAGACGACCCTACGCTGACCGTGGGGCCGAAAATTGTCTGTATCACTGAGCTCTGTGACCAACAACCGTCGGCGACGACATCCACATTGCAGGTTGAGGCCGATCAGAGGACGTTAGATTTAGCGCCACTACTATCCCCGTGCCCAAATGACGAACTGTTGGAAGCTCCTGTTGGAATCTTGCAGGAGTGCGATTATCCATCGACAGACAACGTATATATGGTGGACGACAATAAATACACGACGAAAGATGACGCGGTAGACGACCCTGCACTGATCGTGAGGCCAAAAATTGTATGTGCTATCAGTGAGCTCCGTGATCAAAAACCGACGACGACGACATTGACTTCGGCGGATTTCAGGGTGTTGGACGAGCTCACCGAAGACTTACTGGTGGCGGCCGTTCAGAAGTCGTTAAATGTACCGCCCCTATCTCTGTGTCCGAATGAAGAACAGTCGAATTCTGTTTCACGTGACGACGATAGTGTTACATCGTCGGAAATGGCTGTACCGTGGATTATTATACCGAGGGTCTTGGACAAGTTGCTAGAGTTTGACGAAGTCTCGTCAGAAATAAAAAATGCAGATACAAAATACGGAAAGCACCTTCCGCCGTTACCGTTGTGTCTCGCGAGTGCACCGGAAGAAACACAACTACAGCCATGTGAGTCTTCTGCTGTAGAGATATCGTCGACAAAAATCAAAAGTGTAGTGACTGAACAGCTTGATTCTCACGTGACACCGGTTAAAATCCAGCTGTTAGATGCACTGGCCGACGATAGCGATTTTGTTCCGGACGAGGCAGCCGAAAGCACGACCATAGTTCCTATAGTCGTGGCCAAAAGTGATGGCGACGGGTTGGAGCCAGCGATGACTACGATCCAAGTAAAGTCAGTGGTGACTGAACAGCTTGATTCTTACGTGACACCGGTTAGAATCCAGCTGTTAGATGCACTGGCTGATGTTAACGATTTTGTTCCGGACGAGGCAACCGAAAGCACGACCATAGTTCCTATAGTCGTAGCCAAAAGTGATGGCGACGGGTTGGAGCCAGCGACGACTGAACAGCTTGATTCTTACGTGACACCGGTTAAAATCCAGCTGTTAGATGCACTGGCCGACGATAGCGATTTTGTTCCGGACGAGGCAACCGAACGCACGACCATAGTTCCTTTAGCCGTGGCCAAAAGTGATGGCGACGAGTTGGAGCCAGCGACGACTGCGATCCAAGTAAAGTCAGTGGTGACTGAACAGCTTGATTCTTACGTGACACCGGTTAGAATCCAGCTGTTAGATGCACTGGCTGATGTTAACGATTTTGTTCCGGACGAGGCAACCGAAAGCACGACCATAGTTCCTATAGTCGTGGCCAAAAGTGATGGCGACGGGTTGGAGCCAGCGACGACTGCGATCCAAGCAAAGCCAGCAGCAGCAGAAAAACCCCGGCAAGGTCGTCGTAGATCGTTCTTATCGGCAGTGGGGAGGCGGCTCCTCAAGTTCGGGAGGACGTTATGCTGCTGTTGCTGTTGCAAATAAATAGTGTGGTAGGTACACCGATACCGCCATGTGGTGTGCTCGATTGCATCTGTGAGATGACAACGAGTTGAGAAGACGAGAGGGATGCAAAAAGAGATGTTGACTGGTGTCATCAATCCAAAATTTAAGTTAATAATTTATTAAAATTCATTTTGTTTAATTTTCGTTTTGTTGAAAAACTTTAATATTATAATGATGGTTAATTTGCTCATATTATCAAATAAACAATGAAGCATAACATATGTAAATATTAATTATACATGTAAATTTTTACTTCGAATACCGTCAAATTTTTTTCTGATTGTTATAAAAAATAAAAATGTGAGAAATAAAAAAAATGTACATAATCATAAGTAATAACAATAAAACAAATAATATAATTTAATGTGTACATTCGTCTTGAACACTAATTACTTTATATTTTTATGATTATTATATTTATAAGTCGTATTTTATTGTTGAATAAGCCTAACACGGGAGATACCGGATAAATAGAACCACGACAGAGGTATAGCTAAATTGCCTATCCATAACGCCGTGTAATCACAACAATAATATTGAAATACACGAAGAAAAAAAACTAACGGCATTACAGAAGAAGATAAAAGTACAATATTTTTAAACAATTTGATTTACAAAAATTTTTTTTACTGTGGAAGCCCATGCAGTAAATAATATAACTAATTTTTTAAAAAAAAATGTCAAATTTACAAGTATACGAAAATGTAGATAATAATATTAAATATTCATACACCAATTATTAAGTTTACCTAGGTACCCAAGATAAACAACTATATAATTCATTCAATGTTTAAGGTTTACATTTTAACATTTTTTCTGCGGAATAATAAAATATTTTTTTAAATAAAATGTTTTAACTTGTTTTTATCTACCATTCTACCTATATAATTTTGTCCAACGAAATATATTTTTCCCCGTGAATTCCCGACCATTGAAGATAGTATAGGTACTGAAATTCACGTATATTAAGCCCGTTATCGTCACGTAAAATAAAAGTTTAGTCACTATAATGTGTCGGTATCAACAAATTACAGCACGCGTTGTGTTTTGAATATGAAATGTTAAATAGTTCAGCGAGTATAGGTACAACGTATCATATAATATGACGTGTACCTATTAAACGTAATCCTATCTATAGATTAGAAGTATTTTTCTGGTATTGTGTCGTTTCTCTATAATATGATTTCGTTAGTTACCTATTTAATAGTGGCTCGTATATAGAATATCGCCGATGTAGCATAAAAGTACAAAAACGACGATGCACCTTTGCATTTGCTTCATCCTTGCACATTGCGCATAGAAAATAAGCGTAGAAATATCAAATAATATAATATAAATAACATATTCGTTGCAGTTCACCAGCTATATTCGTCAATCGACGCGATCTATGTATGACGAAATGTATAACTTTTCATATATTATAATATTATATTATGAGCCTGATTTCGTGATAAATTATAATAATATCATTAATTACGCATCGCCAGCCTTTAAAAGCCGCGTCGTCGTATTCGCGATGTGATTTACGAAATACCAACAATAATCGTTAACGATTAAACGATTGTTTTATCGTTGTTTTGTTAGTTAATTAATACAAGCCGGAAAATATGCAATAATCAAGTAAAATAATTTTCAGTCGACGCGGGTCCTGTTTACGGAATCGCATTTTTCATAACTCGTTTAACAGTATAACATATAATTATTTCAGCATTATAACTACGTCAATAACCATACTGCACGTTGATTTAAATCGAACACAGTTAAACGCTAAACAAGTATTATACAAGGCAGTAAGTATAATAAATTATGCATAGTATGCATAAAACTTATTCACCCACGTCTGCACGTTAAAAACAAACTCTCCATAAACATATCATTAACACGGTTTTAATTATTTGTTTATATTATATTGTAATACATTTTAGTTAATAAATAATAATATAATATACTCGCGATTATTTATCGACGAACAACCAATAACAGTTCGAATTCCGAACATTACAGCTTACGGTATCTCATTATTGTTGTAGAAGCAGAGGACTATTGATCAATAACGGGAGATCGTAACATTTGTATAATATTTATTTTATTTAATTATCGGACATAATAATATGTCCAATGTACAATTTAATTATTAGATAACAGGGTTACTAATAATAATAGCAATAATATTTGGTACAATTTAAACTTTTGTCAAGTCAACAACACATTGAAAACGTTAAAAACTAATAAATACAAAACAGTTATATGAGCTGAGAAGGGATGTTCGTCTGCAAGTACTATGATTGGATGGTTACGAGCGTAGTTAAAGGAAACTGCAAAGGGAAAATAAAGTTTCGTAAGGAGCGTGAAGGGACTTTGATATCTACTTGTGATAGAAGAGATGGGGCATCAATGGAACAAACAATAATTATTACTATTATATGTTAAATCTATGGTTTGCCAATAGCTATGTTATTTAAATCTATCTGCTCCACGGACTGACTAATGACTGGAAATAATTACTAAGATTTTATGGCCTCCCAATTTCGATTTCGTAGAAGTATTCCGTAGGTATTGTAGAGTAGGTAGTTCAGTAGTTGACGCGATAACGTTTTTCGTTGCATAATAGTAAGTTATTATTTCAATATGAACGATCGATCGATAAAAATGCATACCTAATATTATACTGCATCATGTTGGTAAATATTTACTTACTTCAAACAAGTCTTAGAACGCGCACATAGGTACACCATTAAAGAGCATATTATGTTTTGCCTTTTGTACCCGTTTGGAATTTAGAATATTATATTATTAGCTACCTGATTAATTTGTAACAAACGTTTGATCATAATATATTATGAACGTAGGTACAATCTCGTATTGCGCAATTCAAATCAAAACCACTGATGCAATAATTGTAGGTCGATTTATAACGGCAAATTAATTAATTTTAAATTATAATCTACATAATTAAATATCCATATACTCATTATTCACACAATACAATTCCTTGTTAATATTTTAGACCGAAATCAATTATGCCGTATATCATGACTATATTATTAATTAATACTTAAAATTTATATTTGTATTCTACCGAAAATATATACAGGGTGATTCATCCGCAACTCGTGTTTTTTTCCTTTAAATATTTTTAAAAAAACTGGGGAGTAACAAATACAATTACCAGCGTTAATACATTTTTAGTAAAAGAACGCAAACTATTATTAAAACAAACTATGAAGTACCTACACGCACATTTCCGTAATGTCTTGTTTTTTATTCTTATCTAATAAAATATGTTTTAACGAATATAATGAATAATAGGCAAGAGTGTATTCTATGTGCTTATGTCCTATTCCTATAGCACCTCACACATCATGTGTATTTGTAAAAAATTGCAATACTTCAGCCTCCCCTCCCCCCCAAAACAAAAAATACATATATAATACGGATTGATTTATTTAACGTAAGTCAAGTTATTGATTATATTTCTTTTATGTAATTGTAATTTGTAAGTCGTTACAAAACAATATTTTTGGATAAAAATTTAATTTTTACTATTTCTATAAGTTTCTTTTACTCTTTTGAATGACAACAAACATTTTCAATTTCATATTCCGAAGCAAATTGTTATATTATACGGAGAAGGTATTTCAATCTATATAATAATCAAATTTTACTATTTATTTTTCATAAACTTATAACTTATAACTATTTGAAGTTTAATTTAGGGGAGTTGTAGTGGACCAACATTTTGCGGGGTACTCATGTAGTCCTGTAACACTAAAATCCGTTCATCGAAACTTGAAATGTTTATTTCGTAAATCGCTAGTAGTCCAAAATTCGATTTTTATATATAGAAGTACTCCAAAAAATATCCTGCTTTGGAATAACGAATTAAAAATGAATTTTATTAAAACATCAACAATATTTTAAAAAAATACAACAATAAAAAAATAGAAAAAATAGTTTTTTAACGACCTAACTTTATGTAAACAAATTATTTTCATTAACCTAAACAGTTTTTGAAGTAGGTAAAATGGAGAGTGTCTTACGTTAATCGGATCACCTAATATTTATATAAATATTTGATCTAGTACGCATATTGCATATAGTTAAGGTAATAGCGTCCATGTGGACGGGATTTGGAAAAAGATAGCAAATACTAAACATACACGTTATTACCAGTCTGAAAATTTGTGATAACTTCTCACATATAGTATGTTCATAGTCGTGTGAAAATGTATATTTATAATCCAATTTTTATAGCACTCGTACGGCGTACCTAAATATATAAATAATGTTTTATTACCTGTATCGGTGTATCGTATTCATTTGCTCCAACGCCAAATATATATCGGTACGACGGACCCTCGAAGTAGGTATATTATATAACCAGGGAGCTGTAATGCAAATCGCGGTTCTCTCCCCGGTCCTCAATAAAACGAAAAAAAAAAAGGTATATTATATAATATGTTACCAGCTACTATATAGTAATATGCAGTGTATATTAATCACAAAATACGTCTTAAATTGTAGCCTTCTGCTTCGGGTGGTTTAACGGCCGCCCGCTAACGATGATTACTTTGGTCTTTGAGAGTCATTGCAGCATAGCAAAATATGTAACCACTGTCCATGTGCAGGTTATAACCTACCTATATATACATTTATTGTAATTAATACTCCAATGAGGCCGCTCAGTACTGCCGCTCTCGTGACGCTACACATTATTGTATACTTTCGATGGTATATGAGTACGTATAAATTATAATATATATTATTTTATACAGCTACAACATTATAAATTATAATATATAGGTACATACCTATATATATATATATTATGCATTGCAGTATTGTTCGACTTCAAAGAAAACAGCTAGATGTGGGTGTGTGCGTGTGCGTTGTGTTAAGTTCTGAACGAATTGTTGTATACGTGCCAATTACATTGGGTCTACACTCGTGTGTATGATATAATGATAACAATAGAACTCGAAAGCGTTTCTTAGCCAAAAAGTAAAACTGTTTTCTCATAACATAGGTAATAATAATAATCATAATACCGTGTGGTAAAATATCGCGAAACGAAAATGTGATTAATAAAAAACCTGTTCGTAGCTCGTCAGTACACATGAATGTGCAAACGCTGCAGATACAGAAATGAAAACATAGTGATTTATGAAAATTAAAACCATACGGAAAGCGGTGTGTTTTACCTTTTTTGTTCATGTCTGCTTTGATTATTGCAATTTTAGAACTTTTAATCGGCTGTGTCTTCTGCAACGTCTTTGACTATTGCCATGGAATATAAATGATAGATATTATATTACCACGGTTGAAGATATATCTTAAACCGTGTATATTACGTCGATATGATCATAGAATATGATATGATGAATCCACAGTCCACACATAGGCGTGTCTACGGTGGCAGCCTAGGGTGCCTGGGCTAGGTTAGGTTAGCCTAGGGTGCCTGGGCTGCCCCTGCAATTTTTGAAAGGTGCCGGTGAACCTGGTTTTAAATCAGAAGGGTCACAACATTTATTTTTTTTTTAAAACTTGATTTTTTAGTGTGCATTGTTATAATCACCATTTACTTACAAAGATATGTTCAACAAAATTAGGTAGATAATATCTTTATTTAACATGTAACCATTTAAACAGTTGTACCTATCAACTACTATTTTTTTTCCGTGTAGATAACATAGATAAAAGAGCTTTTATCTATGTTGTTTATCTGTTTTATGTTATTAAATAAAAGCAATTTTGTTGGTTTTAGTTCTCTTTTTTATGATATTATCATCTAGTTTCTGATTGATCGGCACCCTTGCTTGCTTGTATTTTAAAATTCTCGGACATCCAAGGCCGGATCATAACGGCATTGGCTTTATTGTATTTTGAACTAGTTCGAAAATCTGTGATGTGCGTTTAAATATCGGTCTGTTGGCTGTGGCATGGCCAGGGGCCGATTGGGATCCAAATTCGGCACGGGAAATTATAAACACAGGCTCCCATTTGTATTGACCAACGGATAAACTTACTAAAATGCTTAGTAATTTATTATAAAACTATACATTTAATATTTATAATGGTAAAACTCAAATTAGCATTTTATTTTTCTTTATTATTAATTTTTAACATTTTCACATGGTTTTAAACTTAAAATATTAGACTTTTATACAGAAAATCATATTGTTGAGCGACTGGTTTAATGATTTCATCGTGTTCTAGAGTAACCAATTTTTCTTATTCTACGCCCGTCGCCCATCATCATGAAAGCTTCAAGCTTTGAATCAGTTAGGTAACTGACTACGATGTCTTGTTTTTATGTTTTTAAGCTGTGCAAATTATCTTTCACGTGTCACTTGCGTTGAAGGTAAGGCAAGTCGTAAGTATACCTACACATTTATACGCAACTACGCAAAATATAGATTTGAGTATGTTTCATTATCTTTCTTCTTTTCATATTTTTACAATATAGGTACACAGGAAATGTATTTACGTTTTAATAAAACGTCAGTCAATGATTGAAATATCATGATTGTCTTTTAGACGACTGTTAAAGTAACAACTTATATTTTTTAATAAGTCTTGTCATTGCGTACTTTTAATAATACAAATTGAAAGCTGCCTATACGGCTATTGTTTAAGGCAGTACAAAAGCTAAATTTGGAAAAATTAGATTTTTTTCATATTTCTATTAAAAAGAAAATTACTCTTTTGATTTTAAATATATCTTTTATCAATACGAAACGTAGGTAGTAAAAATCATTATAAGTATCTTTAAAAGTTATTTAAAAATGTTGTATAACTATCCACAAATTAATTTTAAAATATTATCGAAGCAAGTATAACAATAACAATTTTATTTTCTAAAACATTAATATCAGAATCGACTTATTGAAACTCCACAGTACACAAATATAGCCTAAATTTTAAAATGTATATTATTTTTACTGAGTAATATAAAAATAAAAACTGTTTTATTTGACAATGCAGATTCAGTCCAAAGCGAAAACCCCTCACAGTGAAACTACCAACAAAGATGTCGAAAAATATACAAAATATGCACTCGTTCAAGCTCCATTTAATATTATATAAAAAAAAACTAATATTTCATAATTGCAATACATTTATACATATGCATGCGCGCACGGTTATGCAGGTTAGACGCTTGTTTCAGGGATAACATTGAATTGAGTCCCAAATATTGAATTGAGTCCCGCAAATACTTTTGGGTTATCGGAGTTGAGTCCGACCAATATTTTTAGGTTGTTCGAGTTGAGTCCCTTCAGCCTATTAGCGTTACCCAGGAGACACCACGTGGAGGTTGGCTGAGTAGTCTCCCAAAAAATGTGTGTGATTGTATTTTTCTGACATAACATTATCAGAGGTTAATTTAAAAAAACACTTACACGAGTTTTTACAACATGTCCACCGTTGAACCTCGCCTTGCAACATTTTATGGAATCGAAACTTAAAACCTTTAATAATTTTTAATGTTTTTTGTTTTTCACTTAACATACACTCCATTTTTCACTCGTTATAATTTGATAATTATTGTGTAAGTATTAACTAATTGTGTGTTCACGAAGTATTCGGCACAACTGATTGATTTTGAACGAGTAACTTTATACCACCGTTGATGAATATCCGTTATCGTTACGTATCCGGTATAATATGATGTGCAAGGTTCAAGGTCACCGGCTTAACAAGTAGTTATGACATTTTATCTATACGGACTCAATTCAAAGATATTAAGATAATACCCTGGACTCAATTCAAACACATAAAAGTAGCATGGACTCAATTCAATATCACCGTGTTTCAGAGGGTGCATATAAACAAGCTCAGACTACAGTTGGCTCTCAGTTCATAACTTTGACTGGTGGTAAATAATAATATTATATAGCGATATCAATATGGTCTTGTGGATTTGTTTTTGAATTTGCTGCGAGTGGTTCTCAATAATATCGAATGAAATATGGGTTTTATTTTTAGTCTAAATTAAATTAAATAATAATTATATGTTTTAAGACGTGCGCAGAGTGCAGACAAACAGTCCTAGTAACTATATACTTCACTATACGTATGCCGTTGCCGTATGACCTATAAAGTAATGGACCGCTCGTCCAACATACTCCTTCAATACCGCCGCATAGGACTTTTATATATAATAGGACCTTTGTTGTTAGAAAGAGATAGCTATTAGCTAATATAATTTGTGATACCCATAATTTATAGGTATGAAATTCATTGATGCATCATAGACCATATTGATATAGACGGGCAGCATAGCGGCTTAGAACCAACCTGAGTATATAACCGTGGTTAACAGTAATCAATCTATAAAAAATATCTTTACCACGCATTAGTAATCAAGTTACTTACCTATCAGTTATCCTACCGGTTACTGACCTATAATACCTACCGTGCGTCCGTGCAGTTGTTTGTTCTGCGTAGTGCGCGGAATAAAGGAAAATAAATCCAGCATAATATTATAATATACTATGTTTATTGTTAAGGTCAATGCCTCAATCTTTTATAGTGAAAAAAAAATAAGAAAAACTTACTAATTAGAAATAAGAAGTAATAACCATACTATGTTTATAATGTAATACCATATCATGTACCAGGGGTGGATCCAGAAATATTTTATGGTGGGGGAGGGCGCAAAATTATTTTTATACTTACGACAAGGCTGCCTAAATTGTAACACAATAAGTAAAAGCTTAAAGCAACAAAAATTATGGGCTGTAGCCTGTAGTTTAAGCTGGGCAGTGGGCACCAGGAATATATAAGAGAAAAAATTGGATCCAATTTATTATATACATATATATTATACATAATAAAAACCTATTTTTAGGGATTTAGTGGGGGGAAGTAATAATATATTATATTACCTAATGCGAATCAACCTTTTTTCAAATTTAAAGGTGAGAATATTATATTGGTCGGTTTTTACGATATTTTAATTTTTAAACGAGTATTAGATGGTAGTACTAAATACTAATGTCTAATTTAGTACCTATACCTATGTAAGATATCAAAATGATCACAACTGGCTTAAAAATTAGAATATCGTAAAAAACCAACGAGAAAATGTGGATAGTATTTCTACCTTTAAGTATTATCATAGCTCAATTCGCAGTTTAATGTTAAAACTAACAACACACAATTTATTCTAATGAACGTACATTTTCTACGTCTTGTAGGTTTGTAACCTAACCTGAGTCGGAGCCACGGAGGCAACACGTCATGCAGGTGTGGCGTTTCTATAAATAATAATCGCGCAGTTTGTATGGAATCTTATAATTTTACAGTGGTTTCCTAAACTTTAAACGTTTTTAAAAAATTATACATTATGAACGTTTGAAATTAATACAAGTTGGTGTTACAGATACAAACTTATAACGACGTGTCCATATAGGAATCGATAAACAATCGTATACATGTGTTTAAAAAATAAAATAATAATTTTCTGTTCAGTGACTTCTATTTAGTAAGTTGTTCGGTTTCATCCCGTTCATAAACCGCACTGCCAACAAAGCTACTTACATCGTTGACCGATCAACCTAAAAAGTAAAAACATTAACTATGTATTTCTATCTTAGTGTAGGTACTGATTTAGACGATTGATCATAATACGTCATAATATTATATAATATGTTCTAAAAACAATACTACAATAGTTAGGTACCTATGACCTAAATCATTACATTACCGTATGATGAGCGCCGAGCGGATTGCGGATACCATAGCTACCGTGGGTCGTGCTTACACAATAGAGGGTGGGTAATGACTAATGAGTGAATGCTTATTACTTTCGTAATTATTTGTTCCTACCCAAAAGGGCCACAGATTACAATTCCTCCCGGGGAAAGATTAAAATCCAACGGCCAAATTAATATATTATTATATTTTGATGTACTTTTAAGTATTTCCGAGAGTATTTCTAGTATTCTAATATACTAATATAGGTATAATAATATAGCATAGCTACTAAATGATTGTTCTTTGTTAACATTTTTCATTCCGGAAATATTTTATAAACTAGGTATATGATAACATCTTTTATTTTTTTTTTGCAAAATTCCGTACAGTTAACAAAATGTCATGGCACTCTCAGTGCAAAAGCCCCATTAGCTGATTAAAAAAAACACCACCATCATTTGGATAATAATTTCCTAAAAAGCGTAGGTACTCATGTCCCTTGACTCACATAATTTGGGAATCTTCTATATGAGTTTCGAAATGTCCATTTAATAACTGACGACAAATAATTATTTTATTGCATAACCTACTGCGAGGAGGAAAACTGTGAATTACACCTACAAAGTTTATAATTTTAATAGTTTTCATTATTTCTTAACTAGGTATCTTATAGTTAATGTACGGCTAAACGGCTTGTTGTTTTGTTTTTATCAAAATGTCAACATGACAATATTTTCCTTTTGATTTTCTTTAAACACGTATATTATAAATACCTATAGTAACAAAACGTTTTTAAGTTTATTGTCGATAAAACTATCGGGATCTCTCGAGTGCGTCATGTGATGACACCTGTACAATGTACAAGAAATTATGATTTAGGAACACACTCAGAAGCACTAAAAAAAAAAATCACCAATTATAAGGCACGTTTGCAGGACTAATGACTGTTAAAAATATGCAATTCTGATATCTGGATATGCTGGATATTTACTTAAGCTATTGCTATCTATTGCAATCTGCAGACAGTGCTCCGTATAAATTGCGTGCCAGTCCAAACATTTAAGTTTTTAAAAATATTACCTTAACTGTAATTAAACACATTTAACTATGAATTAGGAATATCTATTTATTATCCTTTTATTCCTGGACTTTTAGGTAGAATACCTGTTAATAGCACAGTTGATGCACATTGCACATGACGCACATAATTTCTGGATTTATCAGATCGAATCATCGCATATAGCACGTCCTGCTTTTGATAAAGTTAAAAAAAATATGTGTGTGGCCGAGTCTGCAAATGCACACACATTTGCTCCATAAAATCCGCCACCAAGGTATCCAGCATAATTTAGCAGCACTTCGCGAATCGAATGAAATTTTTGAATTTATTCTAGATACAACTGCGTTTGTGTATATAGATATTTCGTTAAAGTCATTAATCGGGATGTGGACGCTCGACCTCGACGGTTTGATAAAATACATCTACCTGCCGCATGTCCACACACACGTAACCCGGAAATAATAACCCATTATTGATTTCAATAATAATAAATAATAATAATAATAATAATAATTGATATCCTTATTTATCGAGTTATAATATATATATTTTAATATTATATTACTTGGCCGCTATTTTATGTTTTACGGTAAGTAATTTTTCACAGATTATACGCCGGAAAGTCGCCGAGGACGAAGTTGTACTCGCGTCGTCGTCGTCTCGTGTGGGCAGACTGCGTGCAGCGACGCACCAAACTTCGTCTCGAACCTGTATAATATATAATAATAATGCCGACGAAATGCGGCGGAGTTTGTATACCGCGGAAAATGGGACAGCGCAACTGTGTGCCAATTCTGACCACCGAATATATTATAATATATAATAATACGTTATGCGTTAAAATACAATAATTCGAAAGCCACCAAAAGAGTCGCGGAACTGGACGTGTGCGGCGCGGCGTTAAGAAATAACCAAACACTTTCACCTCTTATCCCCCACCACACCCCTTATTATTCGATACACTAAAAAAAAACGACGGTAGCCCAAAATCGTAACACGCCACCAGTCAAAAATTCAAAAACGCAATTTCATTGTTTAAGTATGAATTTAATGTTTATCTAGAATAGAAAAAAGAAAAACCATATTTTATGTACATGGACGCTTACGTACATATACACATAATTACAAACACACACACACACACACACACACACATATTTACACAATTTAATATATTGACATAATTTGATATAGTTGACATCTCTGCGGAACTGAAATAATTTGGTACATCACGTTATAATAATGATTGGGGTATCGATCAATTAGGTCAAATCATCTTTTAAAGAACGTTTTATTTTACACTTAAGAATAAAAAATATTAGTAAAATATGCAACATAATACAAAATATTTGTAAATAGAAATTTTAAACGAAATGTCACTTAAGCCAAGTAACTATACGAATCTTTCTGTCCCTCGGTTCTCTCTAGGTACTCTTTTTCGATCAGGATGTCTATACACTTTTTTATGACGTTGACTCTAGGCTTGAATCTCGACGACAGTTGTGTTAAGACCTCGGCCGTCAGCTGTTGGTGCTTCATGACTTTTCGCATTTTCATGATTCTCACAATAGCAGCTTGTATCAGCATTTTCCTGTCTTCCTCGATATGCTTGTGTGTACTCTCTTGTTCTAATTTTATTTCTTGTTTCATTGGGACGTTGATGTTCACGCGCAACTTCTTGTTCTTGTACCCGAGAAAAAGCTTTACAAGGGAATTACCTTCCACATTTGCCTCATCTTCGTTGCATGTCAGGAGTTTAGCTTTCAACAATATCTGCACGACCTGTATCAAATAGTCGGTCTTCAGCTGTGTTGATTCAGACAGTTGGTTAACTGTCCACGACTCTTGTACGTTGAATTGCAATAAAACGGCCATTTGAAAAGTGGAGGCTTGTAACGTATACCGATTTTTGAAACAGTTAGTAACCAATTCACCTTTGGACATATTATACAGCCAGTTGAGTTTACGACCTGAATGCTGGGCACTGTAGAATTGGGTAAACCTTTGAACAGAACGTTCCAATTCGGACGGCAGTGAAAATGTAAGAAGATACTGGAAGGGCCATGAACCCGATGATAAAACTTGTATGCTAAAGTCAATATCATGAGGCATGTTTGAATTGGCTACGTGCTTTCTAAAAGCCTCGTTAAGATCTTTGGACACACCAATGTCTTGGAACATACGTTGAAGTTTTGAAGTATACTCGAACCCACAGGCTTGTTTCAGTTTAGATATCATCGAGGCTTCTGCATCGTCGCTGGCAGACATATGTTGAACAAGTCGTTTGGCAAGCATTTTGCTGTAGAACTTTTGAAACACATCTTTATCTTCAATGTATTTAAACATAATCATTACCTATATTAACAAACGTATAAATTATAACATTTTGAATCAACAATTGTTTTAATAGTAGTATCCAGCATGTATAGTATCTGTCTTAGACATGCGTAAAGTAGTAAATCTTAGTATGTACTAGTTTCTTACTATAGTTTGTTTATAGAGTTTATTATTAGAGCAAATTTGCATATTATCAAATTTTTAGAAAAATTTTTTTTTAAACAAAATTGTTAAAAGAACATCTTTGCTTGAGAACCAGTTTATATTCTCCTCTACAAACTGTAAATTAACTGTAGTAAGACTCTGGTAAATACCTACCTATATTTGATATATTACACATGTGTAAGACAGAGACAATACATGCGAGTACCTACGACATATTCTTAAATAACTATTGGTGGTACTCACTTGATTTAATGTATCTTCAAGTTCGGCTTCTTCTGGGTTCTTACTAGATTTTTTCAACAACAGATCACAAAATTTGGCCAACATCTCTGGACTTTTAGAACTTGAGTTGTATTGTCTTGTGACTAAGTTGTTATTAATAAATCCTCCACAGGCTTTGTCCAAAGCAGCAACAAATCCTGAATCATTATTAAATGATACGGCAACCAGTGCATTGTATTTTTTATGTACATTTAGGATAACACTGACGTAGGTTTTTGGGTCATTAAAAGCCATTTCACCACATTTTTCGATAGCAGTTTGACCCTGTGCCAATATATGACATTCTAGTATATTTTTCAACTCGCCAAGACCATCTTGTATACGTGAGACTAACTGGTACATTCGACCGAGATCATCATTCTTTTCGAAATTTAATAAATTTTGAAATTCAGCATGGAAAATTTCCATGTGTTTTCTAATCAGCACTCTTTCACAAGTATCTGCAAGACCAACCAATGTAGTTTCATGTAGATAATCCCGCACTCGTTTTTGTTCTTCTTGTAAACGTTGCTCTGCCTTTTTCATATACTCGGTTACTGTGTTATTGGACAAAAATTGATCACTCTCTTTGATATAAAAACATTTAGTTTCTTCTAAAAATGTTTTTTCAAAAGATTCTTTATAAATTGTCAAACTTTGACCTTTTAGGGTTGGCTCTTCTTCGTTTAAGCCAAGCTCAACATAACAGTTAATTACACCACTAACCAGACGTGTGTTGATTGATTCACCATTTCGTTCGCGTTCAATCAATTTTAGGACAGCATTGGTAACACGTTTATGTAATTGCTGAAACAGGCAGTCTCGCCATGCCACTAATGCAAGTTGATATATTTCATAAATACCTTTACGGCCTTCTTCACATTCCCTGCGTACCCAATGTCGATTTAGATATGAACAAACACCATTCAATACTTTTGAACTAAACCTGTAGTCTTCCCACTCACGGGTATAAAAAGACAGCACATCTTCGTCCATAAAATTAGCACCACGGCTGATCAAGTCTACCAGGTAGTGTCTCAAGAACTCCTTAATCCTACGGTATAACTCTAGGCCCACTAACTGAGCACCACCGACCTGTGCTGTAGACGTCGATGAAGCTTTTTTGGAACGACTACTCGTTACAGCTGCATTTTTATTGGGATTTAAATGCACACTGGTACAGTAATTGTAAACGTGAGTATAGAGCTCCATGTACCTGGGCTTGGGCATCGATTGGCGGTTGTACACATGCTCAATTCCGTTCTTCAAATCTCCCCATATGGTGTCAAGATCATAGATTTGTTTCGACGACATACCGTCGCGCCGGTTTGACATTATTGTTACCACAGATTTTTGTTTTTGACACTACCGTACGTTACTAAAAACAACAAATATACTTTTTGTAATTTCGTCACTAACGAACACAATGTACAAAGAATTTTAATTTACACAAAGAGTAATTTAATATTTATACAAAAAATATTACAAAATATTACCTAGTTATTCTTCAAGTTACTTCCCGAACAATGGATTCGCGGATAATGTGATAGGAAAAAGTTTTTTTTTTGGAGAAACTGATGTAGTCATTTACAAGGAAACTGTATATCGTATCGTTCCCAAAGAGGTCTGACAAACAATCCACTCCACTGTAAGTTGTTGACGCAATTAGAAGCAATTAACAAACGTTACTTCTGGAAAATCAAACGCTCGTCACGGCGTTTCAAAACTAGAAAATTGAAGTAGGTCACCGTCTAGTTCGGTTTTCCTGAGATTTATGTAAAAAAACAATGTCGTTCAAAAAATCTTTCTGGATCTACACGAATTGCGAACTGCACAGCTCTAAGCTGATAACAAAATTACAAAACACAATCATTAGAGTGATGATAAATATTGATAATAAATTCAAAATAATAAATATGTTATATTATTATTGTTATTTATTATGTTCAACGAACGGTGTCAACAAGAACGAACTTCATAACTATTAACTGCATATTAATTATTAACTATTAAGGTGTCTTCGATCACAGCGGACTTTGTTATGTGACTTTTGAACTGTTACCGTTTACATCATATCGTTCTTTTCAAACGGTAATGTCGACGGAACATTGAGATGAAAGGGCAGATGTATTCTAAGTTGAAAAACGTTTATGTGAAAGATACATGGCACAACGAAAAGGTTGCTCTAGACATTGTCATTACGGTGGAACAAATTTTTCGAGACAATGAAAAAGTAAGGATGTAAGGCACCCAGTGAACTTGTCACAAAACAGTTTCGTTTTTTGTAATACTTGCATATTAGTTTATTTTTAAATACTTGTGCATAACACCAGTAGATTTATGTAATAACAGTAATGAATAATATCACCAGCAATCTACATAGTATTAACGATGATTAACCTTGACGGTTAAAATATTAAGCTTATTTTTCTATTAAAACTAATTAAATATGTTTTTTAACATTTATCTAGGGAAAGGTTAAGCTTTCTTTCTTAACTTGAGAATTGAAATTTTATTTTGTTTTTATATTCTTAAGAAGGGATCAAAATTCCAGGAAAATATCAGAAAAAAAACTGTTTTTTTCCAGTGCTTTAAAAAATATGAAAAAATTAGAGAATATTAAAAATAATAAATTTCTGAAAAAAACTAGTTTTTGAAAAATTAAAAAAAAATTAAATTTTTGGAAAACAAAGAAATTGTATTTACACTTAAAAGTTAAAATAATCAAAGTAGGTACGTATAAAAAAAACCAAGTTAAAAAAATTGATGAAATAACCCGTCATTGTCATTTCACATTATTTTGTCAATACGGTGTACGTATCATTCTATTAAACTATTATCTAACTATTAATACTGGCAAATTGTACTTATTTATTTGATAGTTTTAATATTTTTAAACTTAGTGTGTAGGTAAAAAGTAAATAGTATTATTAACTGTATAGTAAATACTTAATAGTTAATATTACAAATTATTATTATCTTATTAATAAAGTATGGAACCCGCAAGATTCATCCACTACAGACTTTAAGTGATAGTATATTAATGTATTATGATTATCAACTATCATTATTTACTGGATTGTTTCCACTTGACTTTTTTCAATTCGTTAGGCTAAAATTTATCTTTATGAAATTTTTAAATTTTTCCTGTAAATTACAGTATTTCAGGGTTTTTTCAGAAATTTTGATCCGTATTCTTAAGAATAATTTAATTGATTACATAAAATATGGTTTTATTTTCAGTTAAATCAAATATAATTAATTATGTTGATTAGGTAAGATGCCTAATATTTACCTAAAATTGTTTAATTTTCAGGCCACCGGTATAACAAAATATTAATATGTTAAATACTTTCAGACTATATTTATATCTGCTTCTGATGAAAATGACCCACTTTTCTACATCACGTCAAATGTTACTGAAGAGAGCTTTAGAACTATCAAAGAGTCTCAAGACTTGGTTGTCAGCTTTGATGGTTTTCCAAATCAAATAATACAACTTTTAAATAATTCAGATGCAACTGGTGATGATGGACCTAAGTAAGCAGTTTTTACATTTTTAATCCTCGTATACAATATTATTCAAATATCTTATACTATCTTAGATTATTGTCCTCTAAGGGACATATATGTATAGATGTAAAAATAAACTAACCATTTATTTATTTATTTAGATTTAAACTGTTAATTCAAGACGAATACATGGGCAATAAAATATATAAAGGCCCAAAGTATGTATTGAAAATAATTGAACTAAATGAATTTAAGAACCTCTGTCATTTGGCGATTGAAATGTCTAAAGCATCTGATTCTGATGTAGCAAAAAACATATGCAAAA
Organism: Metopolophium dirhodum; assembly: GCF_019925205.1. Classification (NCBI taxonomy): domain Eukaryota; kingdom Metazoa; phylum Arthropoda; class Insecta; order Hemiptera; family Aphididae; genus Metopolophium; species Metopolophium dirhodum. The sequence continues at coordinate 14,644,883 of NC_083568.1, forward strand.
AAATGACGTCAATCAAAGTAAATAAACTTTTTGTTTAATAAGAATAAGGAAATAATTCATTTTTATTTTAGAATGTAATTGAATTAAAAGATAAAGAAACTGAACACTTGAAACGAGAACTCTTAAAACTCCATAATGAAGTAGCAAACAAAAATAATGAGTTAGAAAAATTTCAATCATCTATGAACCATGAAAAAATTAACTTAACTGCCAAACAAGAACAAGTTATAGACCAATGGAAAGAAAAATATGAAAAAGTAATTTATTACTTGCTAAACATTAGTGATGCATGTTGTATTTTAATATCGATATCAGACCAATTTTACCTATATCGGCTATATCAAAAGTATTTTGATATTGATATCAATTTGTTACAATTTGAAATACATATTTTCTTTTTTATAAGTCTTAACATTGAATCAAATGTCAAAGAACGATAAACACTAACGATAAGCAATACAATAAGTCCCCTACAATAAACGTGTATAGCTGTTACAGTTGGGTTTATACAATTAGTGTCGTTTTCCGGACCTAACTTTTAATTGTTTTATAAATTATATCGTTTGTATTTTGATATCGCGATATGATATTGATATAAATGAACCAATATCGATAAAATTGAAAATATATCGCTGTGTATCACAACTCAATATTGTATCTGTGGATTAAGTTTTTTTTTAATATTTTATTTATATTTACTATTTAGTTAATTGTGTTTTGTTCATTGACTTAGTTGGATGCAGAACGAATGAAACAACTGCGTGAAATGCACGAAGAAATGATTGCACAACAGGAAAGACTAAGTACTTCTCTACAGGCGACTATTAAATCACAAAATAAAGAAATTCAAAGTCTATTAACTCAATCAGAAAACAGATCTGAACAAATTAGGTAAATTGGTATTTAAAAATAATAATGAATAATTTCAAAGCATATAATTTATTTTAGTGAAATGTCAATTCGCATGAAAACATTGGAATCCAAAAATAAGACCTTAATTGAAGAAACTACATCCCTAATAAATACCAATGATAACTTAATATCAGACAGAGATATTAAGAAAAAAATTATCGAAAGAATGCAAAATCATATCTTGTCTTTAGAAAATGTTAGTATTTTGTCTGAATAATATTGTTAATTTAAACTAATTTTGAATGATGTTTCAGGAAATTAAACAAAACACAAAGTTACTTCAGAAACAAAATAATTATTATGAGATATCTAATAAGCTTCAAGTATGTAACAAATTCATTTTGTTTTATATAATACATACAAATATAAATTATTTTATATATATCTAAGTGTTTAAATTTTAAAACGAACATTTAACTGACAATATTGACTTGTAACATGTTATAATGATGATAATATTATATAATCACTAAATGTTAGTCAATTTCAATAACCTTATGTATCTTACATGAATATCCAAAACATATTACCAATTTGTGGAGTTCATTATATCATCGCAATAAATTACATTATTATTATTTTACCAGTTTTGTGACATAACTTATATGTTTTTTTGATTTGTCTTACTTTTGTTCTTGTTTTTCATTGTATTGACTACTTGTACAGTTTAAAATAGTTGTAATCAAATACATTCAAACAAATATTAAACTATCTATTATGACACTAAACTCTGGCTCTCGAAGGAAGGAACATTTTGTGTTGTAATTGACAGCGTTGAACGACCTGGCTCACTATTTGCCTCCACTCAAACATTCTGGCTAGATACAACTACAAACTATGTTTGAGTGTGAGAAATAGTGCCCCAGGATGTTCTACACCGTCAGTTGCATCGCGAAACTAGTTTCTTCTCCTGTGGGCCGGGGTATATACTTAGTCCAGCAAGTGAACTGATTCTCTGCATCACTCTGCTATTGAAACTGGTTTCTCTATGGCAGGGTATCTCGTGGAGATGCGCGGAAGAACAGATTTTGGCCGACCCTCGGTGTGTCCTCTCACGGGACAGTATAATATAATGTTTTATATTTGGCCTAAAGAAAATAATATATATTTTTTTTTTACTTGAAACTTTATTCTATATAAAAATGTTGTGTACCTATGATATTATTCATTAATGAACATTATAATTTTTAGGAACAGTTATCAATTGTTTTAAAAGAAAATGAAGAACTAAAGAAACACAATGAAGACAACATGAAATCAATGTGTGATGAATTGAAACAAGCAAATAAAATAATAAAAAAACTACATGATTCCAATCAAGAGCAGACACAGAAGGTTTTTAAATTTCTCATCAACGCAAATGGGTAAAAATTTTAATATTTTATAAAAACCACATTATGATTTTAGCTTATATTAAGTAAAGACATTGCATTGAAACAAAAAGAAGACATTCATACGTATCAGAGTGAAAACACAAAGTTGTCTAAATCCCTTGAAGAAAAAACATCTAATATTGAAAATCTAAATATTCAACTGCTGGAAACTAAAAGTCGGCTCACAGTGGTCGAACAAAACTTAAAAGAAAAAGAAGAGCGTTTGGCCAGCAACGATAAGGGTAATTTTCTGTTTTTATTATTATAAATTATTATGATTTTTAGGAAAAACAAAATCCATTGCTATATTTTTTTTTCTAGTGATTCATTGGTTAAACAGCAAGTTGAATAATTGTGAGATTGTAGCAAAGTCGTCTAGTAATTGTGGTGTGTTATCAGAAACAACTGATGTAACAAAAAATGTTAATGTTAAAAACGTGGAAAAATTTTCGACATCGACTCCAGCTACTGGTGAAACGGTATAGCTTTTTAAAATAGAGTGTAAAGTTGAACAATTCTAATATGGGTGTACATTATTTTTTTAGGACAATATTAAGCCTAAATCATCTTCCAATGGTCGAAAACTGAACTCGAAAACCTTGAGTTCTAACATCAGGTAATAATTTCAGTAATATTGATTGATTGAAATTTTTGTTATTAAAGATAAATGATTTGTTATTTGACTTTTTAGTGAAACATTGACAAATAACACAAAGAGAAGTGCACCGATTCGGCGTGTCATGTATGGACCACTCAGTGCTGCTCCTTACTTTGCAGCCTGAGTATGTAATTTTTAAGATATGATTTTTTAATGTTGAATTATTTTTATAAATTTATACTTTTTTACTGCAATATGTGTAACTTAATTATTTTTATAAAATTATACTTTTTTACTGCAATATGTGTAACTATATTATTTTATGATACTTTATACCAAACATTTGGTCATAAATATATTTGATACTATTTATTTACAAAGTTTTTTTGTCATTTGAGTATAAAGGACTGATTCTTATACAATTAATTGATTTATGATAATAATTGTCAAAGTAGAAATACGGTGGCCAAATGTCGAAGGAACCCATTCTCTGCAGGACTAAAAAACGCAACATAACAAATACTGTGAAAATACTGAGATAACCGTTACCAAAAAAAGATCTCGTCATGAAAATTATTCCTCTGTTTTTAAGCTAATAAAAAAGTATTATTTGTATTTATTTCCTAATTTTGTACTTTGAAATTAGAATAGTTATGTCTACACTAAAGTTGACAACCATAAACAAGTATATAGACAACGGTTTACTTGTAAAACTTCAATAATTCAATATTATATCATAAAATATAAATTTATATTTATTTTATCCCTGTAGCCGCAGTGGCCAACCAAACCCTAGCCTATAATCATTATGATTCACGGTGCTCATTTTTTGGGGGCATGGTAAGTGGTTGGATTCATTATAATACAGAACCATACATCATAATACCTATATTATAATATAATACAATTACACAATATATAATAAACAATATCAAAAAACCAAATACTTAGCAAGTATACTACGGCCCAGGAGAGAGTACTTCTCGCTCGCGCATCCAACCGCGGTGGCGGCTGGCGGCGGCCAGGGTACGGGAAAGTTTTGTGGTGGGAATGCGCGAAAACGGACACGTTTGAGCCGCCACCCAGAAGTACTCTCTCCTGGGCCATAGTATGGTAATTTTATCTTTTATAATAATATTAAGGGGATTAAGATACAAGAGTAGGGAGGTACTGAAATACATGCTGTACATCATGGATTATGGTTTATAAATGTTCACCACGCCACTGGCTGTATAGGGATTAGATAACAATATAGCACTGCCACAGAATAACTAAAATATAATTATTAAATAAATAATTATTCTGTGGCACTACCATCAATATTCACTCGTCAATGATTGTTTGGAGGCAAAGTGGCAGACGCCAAATATAAGTTTACAATTAAAACTAAAATTGAAAATATTTTTTTTTCTAATGAACATAATAGTTGTGATCGATGTACCTATTGAAGTGATGAACCAAAATGTAACTAACCGTTTTTTTTTCTGTACGGCGATCACTAGGGAGACGCCTTTTGTTCTGTTGAAGGGCACCCGCGGGGAGGCAAAGGGCCATTTATTAGTAATTATTATCTTGTCCGGGGTGAGATTTTACCCTGCGGGCGCGTTTGGTACCGTCTACTGAATATTAGGCAACCTCGTTGAAAGATCGTTTTCCGATTTCAACAGTCACCATAAGCGATCTCTACACATTTATCCGGGAAAGTTGGTAGACGACCCGAACAGTAGGACGAATCCAATCCTAAACATATTTCAATAATCTTCTATCCAGTGGCGTGTTTAGTAGGAGGTTTGGGAGGTCAATTGACCCTCCGCTCATTTGAATTAGTAATCGACTGGCCTCTCAAAATTAAAAATCCCAAACCTAGTAGGTAATCTAATTCCTCCTGGATTAATGTCATAATATTATGCTTTACGACTCGTAAATAATATTATGTAGTGCATAATAATAGTATAAATATAAATTATAATATTATTTTAAGTAATATTGTGGACTGTGGTACAGTGGCACACCGTAATCGGTAATTCGTATTTCGTATAAGACGCTTTGTTATGAAATGATAACGTCTCTAATAATAAATAACCGAACACATTAACACAATGTATTGGGAATTCCTATATTTACATTACATGTCGTGCATCAACACTCCTCGAGAGTGTCTACGTTTATAGATTTTCAGCAGTGAGCAAATACTAACAATATTCAAACATTAAAGAAAATTAGCAAAGGAGAAATTCCTAATACAAAACAAAAAACTGTTTCTGAAGCTCAGGGTTTACTTTTACATAATATAATAAATTTTAAATTCAGTTTTTTTTTAATTATGTGGAGAACAATTTTAGACAAAGTATACATATTATCAAATTATTTACAGAACTCTTCAATTAATCTATTAACAGCTCATAGCATGATTCAAGCTTGTTTTACTGATATTGACTCTATGAGAACAATTGAAGTATTCATGGAAGTTAAAGAAAAGGCAATAGTGTTTTGCAATGGATTTGACGGTAGAAACCAGTTTGATGAACCTAGATGTAAAAAAATAAAAACCAATTTTGGTGAAAGTACAGAAGTTCAGTCAATAAGTTCAGTTGATGAGCGATTTAGGATCAATACTTATTTTGTCATTTTAGATGCATTTACCAATGTTTTAAAATATCGCTTTGAAGATTTTTCTAGTATTGTAAGAAAATTTGAAATCCTTGATCCAAAAAAATCTTTTGAAGGTAGACCCAGTAATGAAATTTTAGTTGAACCCCTTATAGAACTTTATACATTTTATCAAGTAGATGTTGAACAAGAAAATCTTATTTTGGAGTACAAGTCGTTTTGTTCTATTTATAACCAATTAATTGCAGAAATAAAAAATAAAAAAGTATTTGACAACAATATGTTAAAATTCATGATAGAAAATGATATGATTTCTTCATATCCAAATTTATCAACATTGTATAAAATATATTATACTCTGCCTATAAGTAGTGCAACTGCAGAAAGGTCATTTAGTAGGTTGAAGCTTATAAAAACATACCTCCGTTCTACAATTGCTGAGGATAGGTTGTCTAACTTGGCGGTTTTAAGCATAGAAAGAAATGTTGCTGAAGATATGGATTACAACAATGTTATTGAAACATTTGCCAAAATGAAGAAAAGAAGAAAAACTTTTTAGATGCTCTGAATTAAAATTTGTAAAAAACGTATTCTATAGAAGAAAATAAAGGTACCGATTTATTTGTTCAACTGTTATTTCTTTAAAAAAAAAGTGTTACCAGTAGTTAATGCTTTAATATATTATTAATGGTTTTAAAAATGTCATAATTTATTATGAAGGTCTTTAAATAATTACCATTTTAAGGTAGTTAGAATTATAGAAGACGTAGAATTATTTACATTTTAAAATTGATAACCTTTTGTATCATTTATTTATATTGTTTTTCACAAAAAAACATGTATGAGTAGGTATAACATATTTTTTATTTAAAGCACTAAGTCATGATTCGAGTTAAAGAGGTATGAGGACATTTTTGTTTAAATAAATATAACTTACTTTTAAAAAAGTTGCGTGACCTCTAAAAAAGGATGGCCTCTACAAAATGTCTCTGACCCACCGTTTTAAATTCCTAGACACGCCACTGCTTCTATCTACGAGTTTTTGTACCGCGCGTGCGAGTTCGCTGCGTATTTTGACGTGTTTCCCACAACTGTCGACAAATTGGATAGGTATCATTGGTAAGTGGCGAGAGAGGTATTTATGCCAAATATTTTCGAAAGGTACTTACCAAATTATAATTATAATCAGTTCCTGGCAATGTATGATTTTTCTATATTTTTAGTTTTTACATAGGTACCTTTATTTCCTTTATTTCCTATACCTACATACATTTTTTTCTATTTTTAACGCTAAAATGTATTGTTATTTCAATAACATTTAATTCACAATACATACATATATATGATTTTTATATATTTTTTAATATTTACTTAGAATATAACCTTGAAAAAAACACCAACAAATGTTTAAACAAACCTCTTTTGAGACAGTCCTAACTCCTAAGTCTGTATGAGGTGGGAAGGAATTTGTATTGCAAAAACTCTATTTTTACAATTCTTATCCCTTCATTAGATCATACGTACCAAGTACTAACATGGGCGCAAATATCGTTTGGGATTTGGGGGGGAGGAGCTAAAACCTTACTTTGATAATATTGAATGAGCATAAAACAAAATGTAGGAAATTTTTGGGGGGCTTAGCCCCTAAAGCCAGCTCCCCTTCCTTTTTAAGCCTATGCGTACTAACGTACCACGAATTAAGATATACATAGATATAGTTTTCAAACATTTTTACTCAACAAATAAATGTTTTATACTTTATAGACATTCATAGAAAAAAAAACTAATAAAATTGGAAACTAAAAATGTCCTTAAACAGTTCAAAACAAATCAAAATATTTTTAAAATTTTATCATGTATAGAAAATGCTAATATAAATATTTTAGTCAAAATGTCATGTATCTACGGTCATTTGTTTTAAAGTTACACCAAAAACCAAAATCTATTTTGCGTAAAAATTCCCGTTTTTCCTTAAATTTTATATTGTTTTTCCTGGCGCTTTTAAAAAAACGATTGGGAATTTTAAGTGTTGACCTCCCAAAAATACCAACTAGATTCACTTTTCCATCGAACAAGATACTGAAGTTGAAAATCGAAGGCCGAAGCATTATTTCGGACTACTAATCGTGTAGACACAAAAATAAAAAAATAAAAAAACACACATCATTGTAAGACCAATACATTCAGAATCTAAAATAAAAAAAAACAAATTGTAAACATTTTAAATTTTAATCAATACCATCCACAGAATAAATCATTGCTCCGATTTTAGAATCTAAAATGCCTATAGAGTAATAAATTTAACATTTATTTCATAAATTCTCGCATTAGATAATACTATTATCTTTAGCCATGCTCATCACTGATTGGTTGCATGACAATAACCATTGACTGTGATAAGATTAAAATTAAATGTTTTTTTTTTTTTTGTCAATGATTGCAGATTGAATGATATGATCATGAATTCTTAAGTCTCAATAGTTAATTATTCTTCGTTTGTAAATCGTAATTGAACATTAAAGTGTTTCATTTTTCCGTAGACCGTTGTCATTATAGTCAGTGCGACACTGCAAGTTGCGACATTCGCGAGTTCCTGTAGATAGCAAGACCGACGCATTTTGGTTTATAACGAAGTATTGGGCAATATTTGAACATTTTGAACAATCGTATTCCATTTTTCGACAGTCATGGACGACCATCACACCAAAGTTGATCTGTTGAAATTGTTGAACGACAATCATCTGACCGTTGCTCAAGGCATGTCCGACCGAAAAAACGTATTATTCGTCGTCGGCAAGACATCTGCCGTCAAGGAATTAGAAGAGTTCGCTAGTTGTAATGCCGACAGGGCCAACGTGAAAATCGACATTGTCGAAAATATGGGCCTTGGTAAGGGATGAGGGCACTGCTTAAGATGTACATACCTTATATTTTATACAGTGGGCGAGGGCATAGCAGATAAGGGATACAAACCTGAATTGTTATTTCAACTAGCTATTTATTCGTTTGTTGGTTATTTTAGAGACCGACAGACCATTGTACAACGCCATTCTATCGGGCTTTGGGGCAGATGACAATGTGTCGTGCGACTTGATTTTATTACCAACATACACTACATTGCTGACTGCTGGCGGCACGCTGATCGCGAAAACCGAAGTAGGGACTGAGGATAAGCTGGTGAAACGTATGAAAATGTGTGGTTTCCTTAATGTTGCCAAGAATGAATCTGTTCCAGGAGTGGTTGTCGGCAATATGCCCACGTACAAGGTAGACACATGTCTTAAGTAGATAATATGCTCAGTTTAGGTTTAGCTAACAATTTATCTAATCGTGTATGCTCATTTTTGTTTGTTACAAGGTTGGCTCTAGTGACAAAGTCACGTTGATTCCAGATGCAAAAGAAAATGTTGTTTCAGCGTGGAAGATGGACGATAATAATTCTGAAACAATATCTGAAGATGATTTATTAGAAGCCGATGACTTAATAAAACCGGATTCTTCCTCACTCAGAGGTATGCAATTAAACAACATAAAAACAAATAATTTATTGTTATTATTTTAAATTGTATGTTGCCTAAACCATCAGTTTGCGCTACTACCAAAAAAGCTAAGGCTTGCAAAGACTGTAGTTGTGGATTAGCAGAAGAACTTGAAGCCAATCGTCCCAAGGACACACCCAAACCAGACACTTCTAATGCCAAGTCGTCTTGTGGAAGTGTAAGTAAAATTTTTGTACTCATTCTATTATGTCGTTTTAACATTACTACATTAGTATTGACATGCACGATACAATTGAAACTCAAATTTTAAAAATAACAATATTGTTTTTCAGTGTTATCTGGGCGATGCATTCCGCTGTGCAAGTTGTCCATATCTGGGTATGCCAGCTTTCAGACCGGGCGAGAAAGTTCAACTCGCCGGAAACTTGTTACAGGACGATTTCTAATCGCTATATTCTGTCAATAACACTCAACACAACTAGAATATTTATACAACGGTATTTTAATTATAATATTATGTATAGACATCAAAAATTCAATTTTTGAAATAAATAAACAAGATATTTTTTTTATTCAAATGTATTTTTTCCCCTCAAACCAAAAAAATGTTAAGGGCGTTACAAATATTATGGTTACAAATGAAAAAAAAAAAATGTTTATAATAGTTTTAACATTGAAAAATGTATAAACTAATTTAATTAATATAACTCAGCAGTTTAATCCACTAAGCTATTGGCAGTCTGTCAAATGTTTATACAATAAGTAACATAAACACTGAAGCCGTGCGTACAAGATATATTATTATAACATATTGTATATACACATGTAGTTAGAAAAGTTTTATAAATTATTATTCAGTTCAGTGATTTTTTATTATGTTTGTTTTTTAAGCGTTACAAATTCTGCAATATTAAAAAAAATAATAATAATAATAATAATAATGATAAAAAAAATCTTTATCCCTTATATCTAAAAGTAAATGAACCTAATTTGATATTAAACATAAAAATTGAATTCATCGACTTAAGACTAAAAACTATTAGCGAATTGATATTATTTTTAATCTAAACATTTTAGGGAGTATTTTTTTCCATTTGGAGCAAATAATTTATTAAAAGGATGACTTTTTCAGATGTTTGCTTTTTGTTTATTGAGAGCAAAACTTTCCAGGTACGTGTGTTGAGTAGGCTTGTGTAGACGTAGCATATTCAGTGCATCTTCTAATTTAAACCATTTGCGTTTGCGACCTTAATAAAAAAACAAAACAATAACATTAAGTTTGTGTTTATAAACAAACTAAATTTTCATATTAATAATACAAAAGAAAAATTATTGTTTTGAACATATATATCCATAAGATAATACAAAAATAATTAAAATTGAATTTACTATTTACACAATAACAAAATACTACTCGATATAATTACTTATTGTTATTACAATAATGACACTAAAATTTAAATTTAAAAATAGTTAAATAATAAATTGCAATTGTCTTTTGGCATTATAACTTTTAAATGTATTTATTTTTAACTATTTTTTTTCATTATTACCCAAACAATAAATACGTATAGATGTCTGTATAAGCATTTTGTATTAAGAAATTTTGCCATATAGCAGCAGCTGCTTCAAAAGATATTTCCATACCATATATTATGATAATCAGCAAACTAGCAAAGTATTGAATTTCAGAACATTGTAAACATCATATTTTTTGTATACAAGTCCACAATAACAAAAATAAAACATAATACTAATGTATACATTTCTCCAGCTTGTCAATAATTTATTGAACTCCAAGGTCACTTCCCCATAAGATTAAAATTCTACTAGTCTATAGATATCTATAACCTATTACTCACTTGTTATTGTGTTTACAATAACCTGTCCTACCGCCATACAAATAAACATATTAATAACAAAAATGATAGGGACATAGTTCAATGTGCTTGTATGTACATGAAAAACCAGACATAAATTATTTTTGTGTTGATATTTTTTATCTTACTATGAAACATACAACATTTGAACATAAATAACATTTATTTAAATTACATATTTTTGTCAACTGTTAATGTGCATACAGTGTTTGTCCATGTTAATAACTTTTGATATATTTTTGTATTTAACTACCACTTTATTATAATTTAAAATATTATTTTAGATTCTATAAACTCAACATAATAATCTTAATACAATTTGATATGTGTTTCACTATTATTTAAAAACCTATGATAGTCAATTTGAGCACATTTCTAGTCAAATATTAGGTATCAGTTGAATAAAAGTAGCTCTATAGCAATGTAAGTTTTCAAGTCTAGGCAAGATATTGGTAAATATAAGTGGGAATGTGCAAGAACAAACTTGGTAAAACATTATGTTTACAATTATTTAAATAATATCAAAATAATCAATAATCTAAAGAGATTCAATAGTTAAAACTAATAAATGTATGTATATTATACATAAAAAAAAACATTTATAGAAAAATACTTCAACAAGATTATTATAGGTATTCATCACTGTTAAAAAAATGTTATTTACGTGTGGCATATTTTAGATAAAGATGAACTTATGTATAATTTATCTAATAATAAAAAGTTATGTAAAGTTTGGTTTATTAATGGACCCCATTATCATGGAAATTGTACATCACAGTACTCAACTTTATTTTACAACTATGAGGTTATTTTTTTGTAGGAGTAGGTAACCTAAATTAGGAACCAACTAACTATGAAATTATAATAGTAATTAAGTGTAATCTTAACTGAAATGAAAACAACATATTAAGCAATTTACCTTGTAAACTATGGTTTGTTGACGGTGTATTACTATTATTTTTATCACTGCCTTATTTTATGTGCATATTATCTTAGTATTTTGTTTGCTCACGTTTTTGTTTCAAGTATGACACTAGATGTATTTCTAAATACACATCAAGACTCAAGTTAAGAACTCTAGACTATTTGATTATAATATTATATAAGTTCAAAAAATAAAAGCTTATAAATTAACAATTATATGCATTAATACCTATAATTTTTATCGAGCTTATAATATTAAAACAAACAATTTATAGTTAATAGGTACTTTATAGAATTTATATGTTGAATGTCAAACTTATTATCGAAATTTACCAATGATATAATATGTTAAAATATAATATTTATCATAACAAATTATTGAATATTATATAAAAATATCAAAATTTAATGCACCTCAATTTCACTTAATGTTTAAGAAAATCTCACCTATGCCCAAAGAATCTTCCCACTCAGCTAGTTCTTCTGTTACAATCATAACAAACACATCTGTTCTATGCCGTCTGATATGAGTCTAAAACAGTAAATCAAATATTAGACATAGACCCACAGGCAGTTTATTATTTAAAAAAGAAATAATACTAACCCTATCTTCAAATGTACCAAGTCTTCTGTGTAGTCTGCCCACAACACCAGCTTCTTCGACTACTTCCCTTAGAGCAGTAGCACTTGGTTCTTCTTCAGGTTCAATACCACCACCGGGTACAATCCATTGTTCAGGTCTACTAGATGAAGTCACCAACAACACCTTCAAAAAGTATCATATACCTATATAATGTGCACAATAGTCTGTTATCATTATTCATTATATAAATTTATGGGAATATGAAAAAAAGAGCGTATTTTAATGTAGTGTTACTTAAGTTTACCTTGAACTAGATATTTTTATCATATAACATACTAGATGTAGTAGCAATGTGAATTTCATACCTAACTAATATACAACATAAGTTTACACAGGTTATTTAATTTTCAATTCTTTTTTTTGGCACAATGTCCATGACCTAATAAAAAAATAACTACCCGCCTGTCATGGTAACTAAGCACCCACATCAATAGGCTATAGTCCAACAAATAACTAAATTATTTATACCAATGTTCAATATTTATTCATTACCTATTGTTAATTATTGATTAAGTATTATGTTCTACATCAATTAATACTAAATGTAGGTATATGGTATTTGAAAACCATAATATTAACATTAATGTGTTGTAAGGGAATGGATAAAATTGTTTTAATATAACATGTATTATTGTATTCAGTATTGCTTTCTACAAGATTTTAGTTTACTCACAAACCATAATTAACAAAACCAACAAATCACTTAACCTAAGTTATGCACTCAGTTACTTAAAGTTTAGAATTAGTGGGAAGACAACATTTGTATATCACAACAAGCCATACAATAAATTGATTGTTTTGCCTCTGATTTTGATGCATAATGAAAGTATTATAAAATCAATTAAGAATAATAAGTAGTGTTGACCAATTTACCCTATGGTTAACCAATTGAATTATACAAAAAAAATAGTTATTGATAAATGTCCATACTCCATAATATATACATTTGTTGAAAAATATGTTAAAATAAATACAATTAGCAATGAAAAATACTAGTGCTTTATTTTTATTAATAATTAAGGGCTTCACACCTTGGACCTGATAGCTCTGCTTGCAAACCCCCACTTTTAACTAGAAATTCTATCATTCTTAATAAACAAAATTTGTATTATTTTTTTTTTTGTGTTAGTTATATTTATTGAAATTTAAAATGTTCACAATATACTTTTAGATTTCTAAAAATAAGTTTAGAACACCTTATATCTCTGTTGTATCTATCCCTTAGTTACCATTACATAGTTACGATTCAATTGTGTGTATTTTATAACCGCGGTTGTATTCAAAGTAAATTCATACTAGCCAGAATTAAAAAATATCAAAATATGAGTATTAAATTTGTTAAAAAAGTAGGTATAATATAGATTTATAGTTCCTGACAAATTAAAGAAGGCATATTTATTTAAGTTTATACATTTAAAATTATAGTCGATAGATATAATACTTATCTTTAATTATTAGTTAAGTAATTTTAATATTTTTGGCCAATACTCGTGATAAGAATATATTATGTATTTTCTATAACAGAAATAAAAAAAAAATGTAATTTGGTTACTTGTAGTATATATACCATAAGTAATACAATTAGGCACCTAGTTTCATTAAATTATCATCATATACCAATGTACTATAGAAAGAAAATATTTCAGTACCATTTAGTTATTTACAAGAATATAAGTGTATGAATTTACCCATTAATAATACTACTGTTTATATAATTTATCATGGATACCAGATTAATTTATTTTATACAATTTTTAATAACAAATATTATGATCCTATAATAAGGGTCTTAAATTATACTTTTTAAATGATTTTTTTTTTTCTAGTAAACAATATATTTAATAATTCTATTCATGAAAATAATATATAGCCAAATGCAAGTATTAGTTACAGTTGCATTTAAAAATAACCATTGTTTTATAAATTATGTTTAGTTTAAGTATATGTAGGTAATTTTAACTTCAACATTCATAACCTTGGAGCAGATCCAACATGAACGGAAATTATCACTCAGGTTTCGACAGAATACCTACTTTAAATATGATTTTTGTCAATATTTGAAGGATTCATTTTTGCATAAATAAATTATTTTAGTGTTTGGCTGGGGCCTAGTCAAATTACAGTTTGAAGTTTAAACATCTAAAACCATTAATTTTATAACATATACAATATACCTATTAAAATCGATGCAAAAACATTACATACATTTTTTTAATAAAATTAATTAGGTAGATAATAGCTACTTTAAGACTAAGCAAAAAATCAAGATAATTTATCCTACTGAATCACTAAAATAAATACATTTGTATAGAATAGACACTTTAAACAGATAAATAGGTTAAATTCTAAAGTTGAAACTGATAAAAGGTTATTTAAGGTCAATAGAGACCTAATTGTAATATTACTTGTATAATAAATAATAATTGTCACTAAGCAATATTTTTATTACAATACAATTATTGAATTAAAAGTGGTATTTTTTGGCATAATATCATTAACCATGAATACAAAATCAACAGTTAGGTACCGTTACCCTTACTTTGACCCAAATTAAAATATGGATTACAAGATTCATATTATACATATCAAGGACATACTTTGTATAACTTATAGTTAATTCAGTTAATTCGGTAGGGGAGAAGGTAATACTTTGAGATTGCTATTTTTAATATTTTTATGTTTATGAGTGCTTATTTTGATGATTTCAGGTTTTTAATTCTCAAACTATGGTTATAATTTATTATCCCATAAGAATATATTGAAATACTCACGAAATAAATTCCCTATTTTTATTTTAAATAGGATTTCTTTGCAATATGTTAATGGTAGATCTAGGTTAAAAATATTGAATAGGCCTACATTTTTACCAATCCTATTTTTGATTTTTTGACATGAAACAAAGGTTGGTCTGAATTACATTTTTAGATATGTCTGCAATATTCCAGTCTCCTGAATATATAAAAATTCAACATAAATCTACTGCTGGCATTGTTTAAGTCTATTCATGCAGTTCCAAACTAAATATTTACTTTATAGTTTATATTATATACTCTGTAAAAGAATAACAATATAATATGACGTTTTAATAATTTTATATAGATCCATGGTTAGAATTAAAAGTGAAATTAAAAAAAAAATATATATATAATATTTTAACCTAATCAAAAGCATTTTACAATGTTATACAATTTCAAATCAATTAAAGCTTAATTACAATAATAGCATAATCCAATTAATCTGTATTTTAGATAATATAAATTAATATTAGAACTACATAGTAAGAACCCAAGTAATTAGAATTATCTTAAATATGGAGAGATAATTTATTTATTACACAATATAACATAGGTTCAATTACATATCATATTACTTAATAAAAGTATTAGGTCAGTATAATAATAAGTAGGAAATCTGTGTAGATTTTAATTGATTCTTCACAATGCTTAAAAAAAAAATTGAATTTGTTATTTTCCATTAATATGTATACATGCGTGTAGTGTGTATGTCTAGTCATATTATGATTTAACACCAAAATTGGAAGTTATTTTTTAATATTAAATAATTAAAAAGTGCAAACAATTATTGGATTTCATTGCCATTGATAGCAGTAACCACTTTATAACAGTTTAAATTGTAGATTTAAAGTAGGTAATCAAAGCAAAACCATTTTCAGAACTAGGTGTGAAGGAAGTACTACATAATACTCTTATATTGTTATACTATACTAATATAATTTATTATAAAGTGTTAGGTAGGCAGTAGTAAATATTACATATTATGCAATGATATAGCTGTATATGTTGGCAAGTACAAACGCTAATAAGTAGTAAAAACAAAAATAATTGAAGGGTGAGAACTTTAGGACTCAAACAAAATATACAATTAGGTAGGTACCATGAAATACTCTATGCATTTAATTTGGAATAAATATTTTATCATATTATTTTACCAAGAATATATGAACGATAGTACTAAAAATAACCTTCAGATAAAAAAATTACATAAACTACTTTAAAATATGTCAAGTCTGTTAAAACTATTTATCTTGGTATTTAAAGGAAACATTTTTATGAGTATATTTAAATTTCATACTAGTATTTAGTTTCATTTCTTACATTACGATATTTATATAATAGGCGAATGTACAGATAATGTACCTAGGTATCTATAAAAAATATGTATAACTGATTTAAAGACAATTTGTTTATCTGCCTGACTGCCTGACATTCAAATACCTTGCAAAATGTTATTTTTAGTTAATATTTCTAAGAACTAAAAATAACCTGTATGATGGATAAATATGTAATACCATTGATTAAAATATAATAGGTATACTATATAATCTATAACATTTTCTGTACTATATATATTCAGTAAATGGTGATAGGTACCTATCTAATCTAAAATCGACATGATTAATAAGATATAAGAAGGTGGGGTAAAAATATAATAAAACTAAATTCAACAAATTCTTTTTCATTAAAATAATAAATTCCATAGGTACTCTTGCAGAGCTTAAATTTTGAAAAAGTAGATACTAGAATTAAAAATAATAACTCAATATAGACATTATAAACATTAAACAAATTTTCCCCTTTGTCCTATGTTATAATTAATAATTTATTATTAGCATATCTACGTATATCGCCCCTGATATAAAAATCACGAAATATAACATAACATTTTAATTTAGACAGTTCAAAAGGTGGAAATTGTAATGTACACAATTACACAAAAATGTACTATGCATATTATTTCAGGTTGGTAGTTAGGTATAAAATGTCCTAGGTCTCGTGATTATAAAAAATATAATGAAAATAAGTATATAAATTGTACAATATTATTTAGCAAAATGAATAGCAGTTTAGATTCAACAACAAAAGACAATTATAATAGTAATAGATGTGCAGTAACAGTGTATGTCTATAATAAAAATAATATATTGAATTGAATTCTATGAATAGAATTAATTTTAATTGACGTAGGTACCTATTGGCCATTACAATATTACAGTGGTAAAAACTAGAAACATATTATTATTGTAATTATTATATAAAGCTGTGACGTAATAATATCAGAAATCAGAAAATGATAGTGCAAACTGCAAAGCGATGCACCACGCGCAGTGTGCATTTATGACATATCAAAAACTCAAATTTATCGTACGGAATATTATAATATAACGAAATTGTAATTACCTCATCGGAATCTTTGCGCACACATATACAAGCAGCTCGCCTGCGAAATCCATCCTCGTCATAAATGCGAGTTGAATTCGGTTTATCTTTCATTTTTACTTTAATTTATTGATGTCCTAGTAACCGAGAATAAAATTCTAACGACGAATCCTCGGGGTACTCTAGGTGCTAGAGATTATTTTTTTGGGAAAAAAATTTAGGTGCAACTACGAGACGTATCAACGGCGGTTGACATTTTTCTTCTGAATTTTGATATTGTGGTTTTGGAACACGAACGAGCAATATTGTGACTTTTCTTATACTTCACGGCGAATCGAAATCCACCCGCGTGTTGAAGAGATACGTATAAAATATTACAATAATATATATATAAACGTAAGACGACAACGGTGGTAGTTTTTGTGAGTTATATTATGTACGAGCTAAAGCGAATTTAGAATACTAAGTACAAGTATAAAATTTTTAATAAAAAGTAGTTTAATTTAAAATTAAATTAAAATAAAGAAAATTAATACGGTGTGTATAAAAAAAAAACGTAAAAAAAATTATAATAAAACAAAAAAAATTGAAAAAAAAACGGGGAAAAAAACGGGTATTAAGAATTAAACAATAAGAGATACATTAGACAAATGTCACTTAGAGACATTGTAATCGAAACATCGTACCGCCGTTTGACGATTGCATATCGTTTCGTTCGTTCGTCCGGACCACCATAATCGTGACGACGGCGACGGCGGCGACGACGGGAATGGGTGTCAAAGTCCAAAAAAAAAATTGATGCGGCGAGAACGCGCACGGGCGGCCAACGACGCGAAAAACTAGCCAATACGGTGACGGTGGTGTTGATGTTGGTAGCGGTAGCGCTGGTTGTTGTGGTGGTGGTGGTGGTGTTGGCGTGGTTTTGGTGGGGTGGAGTTGATCGTTGATGCCGTAGTTGATTGTATAATGGTGCGGGAAGTGGTGGTGATGGTGGTGAACAGTGGCTACCAACTCTGCTATGGCTCTTTAGTGCGCGCGCGCACGCGGGTTTGTATCGAGTATTCAAGAGGTGTCCACCGGTCCGGTGCACGCGCGTGCGCGCTGCCCAAATGCACCCGCCGGCCGCCGCCACCGTGCATATTATTATTATCATAGCCATTAATCATTATTATTATTATTACTAGAATAGTATGTGTCTGTGTAGTGTGTATCGTGCATGGTGCGCGCCATAAAGACGAGCCACGAACGCATAGCTGATGTGTGCGCGGGCGGGCGGATATCGTGGCGCGAGAGACGCGGTTACCGGCGGGCGGCGTTGCCGAGTTCGCGCCTGTACCGCGGTTGGTTACCCTGCCACCTTCGTTGTATTTATATTTTTTATACGGCGAGACGACTATGGGCCGCGTGGAGAGTGTAACCGCGTGTGAACGAACGAAAAACCACGCTCGAGCGCTCGAACTCATAACAAAAACGTGGTAGGATGAGACACGCCACCGCGGGAGGATCCGAGAATGCAAACATTTAACATAGCATACGCGATCGGTGTGGTGGCCACGTTGCGGTTTGCAACCTCGCCGTCCAAGAAAAATGCAATTTTTTATTTGCTACCACCTCACGCCTCACGGTCCTGGCTGACGCGGACGCGCCCACGTGACTATCGTGAAAAAAATTCGGTTTTTTTTACAATGTCTCTTGTCGTTATACAATAACAATCATGTCATAATTATTCTTAACACATTTTTTACGTCAGACGTGAAATTTAACGAGTTGATTACTTATACATTATATTATTAAAAAACGCGGTGTTTTGTTTTTTGAAATAATTAAACTTTCTCGATAGAAAATATGTGTGTGTATATAATAGTATTAGGTATCGTATTTAATTTCTCTTTCCGAACACCGTCGTCTCGACTGTCGATCGATTGTAAATATTGTTTTGGGTCATACACTCGGCCGATGCCTAATAGTTAATACCTATAATGATGTATAGATTTTCTCAATCGTTTAGTATCTGGTAGGTCGTAGGTACGACCTTAGATCCGCGAATACGGGTTAGTGGTTACCATAAATAATTTTTGGATCTTAGGGGTACACGCGCGCGACCAGTAAAATATGATTACAAAACGCGCGCGTGCTTGATAAATTGCCAACAGGGTCGCCGCCTTGGCCCCGCTCTCAAATATTAGGTACCCAATTTACCATTGCTGTTAGCCATAAACATCCAAATAAAATAATATCGTATTATATTGTTCCGTGGCCCGACGGAGGCGGTAAATAATTGTCAGTATATACTCGGTAATATAATATTATTAGTAATGGATTATATAACTATACGATGCACAATGTATCAGTTATTCAGTTATACATTTTGTACTTGCATCCGCTATATGAACGACAGTAAATTGTGCGAGGCGGCCGATGCTGAACGCTGATGAGTGATAATCACAATCCAAATTTCCCGTTCCCCATCCATTATTTTATAAAAAATGTCAAAAGGGCAAAGGCCTAGATAACTAGATCCTTTATTAGCTTACTCCAAACTCAATACAACTTCTGACAAAATTAATCATTACAGTACCTGTGATAATAAAATTATATAATACTACATTATTATATAATAATATGAACACAGAAGAATTAAAAACATCATTTTTTTACGTACAACAATACGCTTTTGTCTTGAGACATTTAGTTTTTAAATGCTGTTTGTAGGGCGGGGAAGGTGGTCTATACTATTAGCCGATATAGTCAATTGAATTCTTTCCTCTTTAACCAAGGTAAAATATTTTCATGTTATATGCGCATAAAAATTATTACTAAAAAGCGGGTAAGTGCTCTGCTGTACAGAAGGTCACAAGTGGGTCACTATGGATGGTATTAAATTTGAATTCAATGATATAATATTGTATACGAAAAACGATTCTGAGCAGAGATGGTTTGTCAGTGTGGATATTTTATAATATATTTATATTATTATTTCTATAATTATTAATACGGTAGCTGGTAAGTTGAATTAATATTATAAAATTACAGCAAAATAACTAAAATTGTTATTCCTAGATATTTAATATGTAATTGTAAAACAAATTTAACAAAAACTATAAAAAAAACGTGTTTTTATATTTTTGAGATTTTTTGGTTACAGAACAATTTACTTACACGTGGAACCTTGTTTTAAATTTTCAATCCTTAGCTATAAAAGTTGAACATTTTATACATTTTTAACTGCAAAATCATTTTTAAATTTGATAAATGTTGTCAAAAATTGAACTTTAATTGCTTATAAAAAAATGAGTGCTTATGTATTTTTAAAAGTGTTCAAGTACTATTGTAACCAGTGGCGTATTTACGGGGGGAGGGGGTTCATTATGTGGCCCGGACCCCTCCTATTGACTCGTGTCTCGTACATGTTAAATTTTGTGTTTTTACATGATTAAGAAAAACAAAGTTTATCATTCGATACGAAGGATTTTGTAAAAACTTTTCGTCGCTTCAATTGTCAAAGTTTTTAATTAATATTGTGATTTTTTTTTGTTATAAATTTACATTGCCAGTATTACATTGTGATTTTGCGCAAGCGCAGTATTTACATTGGCACAGAAAATCTCAAAATCCCCGTTTGAGCAACTCCCCGGGTGGGGCTAAAAGAATGAAAAATACTTTACGACCTATTCTCGTACCTATCAAATGTACAAAAATATTTTTATCCGAATCGGTCGAGCTGTTACGGAGTTCATACACTAACACCGTGACACGAGATTTTTATATATTAGATGATTAAAAACTCAAAAATTTTACATGGACATATAAGCTCCCCACGGCTCTGTGTTCTAAAAATGATCTGGACCCTCCCCATTACAAATTCTTAAATACGCCACTGATTGTAACAATATATCAGAAGTATTGTGTTAAATTGTCAAGAAAATAAAAAAAGCGGATAAGTGCAGCGATAATGGAGTATGTCAGCGGTTTTGGGAGTTTGTTCATCGCCCCTTCGGTCCTCGGACAGGATACTATATGGGACAGTGTATTATTACAGTAGGAGTAGGTATTCGATTTAAATGCAATGATTGCATTCGATAAAAAATGATTCTGAGCGGAGGATCAGTGTAACAATTAGTAATTAGTAATTACAATTATGTGGCAATATATATATATTTATATATAGAAATTAGTATGTTTAATAAATAATATTAGATGTATAATTTACGAGATCGTCCCCACGACCTCCTACACTAAGCCACTTCTCAACATCCAAATCTCCACTCTACACACGCGCTTCCTCGAGATAACTCTACGACCTCTCTGCTACTTATAGACAGTTATAGTTATTAAATTATTGTAAATATGTAAATACTAGAATAATATTATTGTAATCACATTGTAACATCTGTAAATATCTTACAATCACCAATTGTAAATTATCCTTTTTACTTATAAATATTTAATTATCATGTTAATACCTGTTAAAACATAAGTATATTGTCAAATATCCCTAGACATAGATAGCCTTAGGCTAGGAATGTCTTAGTTTAAAATAATAAAAAAAAAAGATGTATAATTTGAAATTAGATTCATAAATTATGTTTATGTTCAATAATAAATTGAATAAATATAAATTCCTAAATTTTCTTTTTTTTAGCGGTTATTTTAAAATTGTAGTTGTTTATATGATAATCAAAGCGTTAGAAAAAAAATTGCATAGCACTAGGGTATTTTGGTGATTTTTTCCGTGGCGTAAAATAACTATTGAGAAAATCGAAAAATGACATCTTTAAAATACCATCTTGATCCAATTTGCTAAAAGATAATATACTATATTATTATGTTGAAGTCAAAGCAATCCTTCTGGTAGAAACTTTGTTTACAGGATAAAAAAAAAAAATAAACATTATAAAACCAATATTGTTCCACTTAGAATCTAAAATTATTTATACAGTATTTTGTTAAATACTAATTGCCTTTATTAATTATTCTAAGTAAATAAGCCGTATCGACAACTAAAATTTATAAAATCATAAATCATAATATCAACTATATTTTACAGATTGCAGTTTATCCGGTGTTTTCAATATAATAATAATAATTTATTAATTCTCCAACAAGCAATATTTACAGGATGTATTACTAAATAACAAATTGTTGTTGGATCACCTCCAAAACCAAAGGCTGTGCTAGAGGAGGTAGAGTTCATGCGATTACAATATTAAATAAACATATCAAAGAGTATAACATAAAAAGAGCAAAATTACTTTAATTAATATTTTCATACCACGCAGAATGCCGATACATGCATTTTTTCTCCCGTTGAATAAGTTATAGAATTTATAGACAATTTAAATCAGTAATACACATATACAATATTTAATATGCACTTATTTCAAAGCATTAGTAAAACGAACAAGCAGAGTTCGGAAGGTACCTATATACCCAAAAATGTTAAAAATAATAATGACCACATTATTTTATACATTTCGTTACAATCATAATATTATGATAGTTAACAGGTATAAATACTATATTATTCTGCTTTCATCGTGTTTCTTAGAAGATCTCGTTCCACTGCATAGTATAGATTTCAAATACACATTTCGATGTCTTTGTTATTTATTAAATAGGTCACTCGTCACTGTAATGGGTGTGTTAAATTTGAATTCAATGGTAAATCATTCACTACGAAAAATGATTACGTCAGACGGTGTGTCAATTTCCATTTCTAAAAGGATATTTTAAAAATGTATAAATTACAATATTACAGTCAGTTAAATTAATTTGTGGACAATTTCAAAGGCTATCTGTGATAAAAATTGTGAATATATAGTAAATAAAGGTACCTTTATTACATTTTCAAGCTTTTTGACAAGGAAAAAAAATATTAAAAATCTCTGCAGTTATTAACTTTTGAATTAGGTACCTATAGGAAACAAAAATACCAAAATCGATATTATCAAAAACTAGTATTGCGTAAATATTCTTGTTTTTCTGAAATAAATTTGTTTTAGTTCATCCCGATTATTTTGAAAAGTACTGAGACAATTTATTTTTGACTCCCCAAAAGTGGCAAAGTACCAATCAGACCCAATTTGCTTCTAAAAACAACCACCCACGTTTAAAATTAATGTATTTAACTTCACCACAAGGTGATTGTAAAGCCATCGCTCCACTTAGAATTTAAGTAGGTATGCATGATGCATCACTGCATCAGTTAGTCAAATTTCAAATTTATAAATAGAAGAAGTGCAACCTACTGAATACAACATTTTGAGCTGATGACAGTTTTACTGACACGAAAAGACGTAATAAGTGTGTACCTATTTTGAACATTTAAATGAAAATATTATATAGGTTTATTTTACAATTTTTATTATTTAATCGCTCCATTTTTAATTTTTAATGAATGCAACAAATAATAAGTATGGAAATCAAATTATCAAAAACTAAAAATATATTTTATAGAATTATTGAGTATTGCTATTCCTTTTTCCAAAATGTATTTCGCTAAGAAAGACTACCATAATTTGAACTGCATAATGCATAACTTGCCTGTAGGTACCAGGTGTCGTGTAGGTACCAATGACAATATTATAGTAGCTCTGTATACTAATATTACGCGTACCTATTACCTATATATTTTAATAATACCTAAGTCCTAAGAATTTATAAATGTTTAAAACATTAAAATGTCATTAGCTGGTAATAGGTTACCAATAGACAATAGACTTATATTATGAACTGCTTATTTCTTCTACAAAATTTCTATAAGTACATAATATATTCATATATATAATATAATATAATATATATACATGTTATATATATATATATTGATTATATAATATATTATATTATATAATCAATGATAACATATAAGTACATTAAACATACCAACCTATACACCTATAGAATGGAAAATGGCTATACATGTAAAATAATAATATAGACTAGGTATATAGAAGGTAGGTACTATATAATATAGTGTATACAAGAGGGGTAATAATATTAATATAATTGCTGCGTAAAAACTAAAAACAATCAAGAATGTAGTTAATGATGGTGAGTACCTTCAACCGCGACGGCGGCGCTACGTTTTAAAATTACGCGCATTTAAGAATTTGGCGTCATGAGTAGGTTACATATAATGTCATTAATCATCTCCCCGGGACGTAAACAGAGTTGTTTTCTTATATTTCGTGCTTCGTACCTATTAGATTATAGATACGTACTGTAATAATAATATACCTACCTACCTACCCAGTACCCGTGATTCGTAAATGTTTTTATAACTATTATAACTTTGCAATTATTCAAATTTATATTATTGTAGCCAGTATACAACCGGACACGACATAACCGGTCAACCGGACACGTTTATCATGTTGTTTAATTTTGGCTTGCAAAACTGTCAGAATTTGTTAGCACTGGTGCACATATTTATGTTAGGTATGTTAAAAAAATTGAGTAGGTAAATGACGTCCCACCACTTTTAAAATAATAATAATAGGTAATAACTATAAGTCATAAAAACTATGTATACCCTCCTACAACTCTATTTATTATTATCGTTATTCGTTGTGTATACATCTTAAAATTATTTTATATGTTTGTACAAAAACCGTACAAACATATTTTAAAGCTGTTTTGTTTTTATCGTCTCGCCTTATTTTTGTCGCCGAAGCCATCAATTAAGATTAACTAATACGACAAAAATTAGGGTCAATAAATAATAATATAGACAGGAACCTTTGTTTTTGTGGAAATTGTGAAATACTTAAGTGGCCTCTATTTAACGTCAATATACTAGTATTATTACTAAATAAAATGTATTTTTAGAATGTATTTATTTTATAAAAAATGGTTGTGCAATGTTCAGTAAGACAGTAATCATAAATTAAAAATGATTGGATATATTTAAATTAAATACAAATAACAAAATAGCAGTTAGGTAGAAAATTACAATAAATTATTCATTTCTATAAGCACCTATCGTAGTGTCCGAGTATCTATACTATCTAGGGTGTTGGAGTTGGCTGCAAGTATTACTGCCTTATATGTATTTGCAATCTGGAATAGTAGTAATAGTAGTATAGTAATAGAAAATATTTATGTGAATACTTTGTTGAATCTAAATTACACGTTTACACTGTAACTGCAGTTAATATTTAATATTTATACATATGCAACATAAAATATTCACTGGTAGACACTAGACGGCAGACCTTGGTATTTTTAAATATAAAATTATTGACATTTAGGAGTAAAATTAAGTAGGTATGACCTTTTTACTAGAAAGTGGTGGAAACACAGTTTTAAAGAGTTATAAAATATATAGGTATAAAGCCGTAAAGGTATAATAATTAAATAGGTATTATATTGTATACTTTATACATGGTATTAAATTAGTATATTATACGAGTATAAGATACCATTTTTTATTATATTTAACTATCAATAATATATCAGGTTACTTCACAAATTTAATGACAATTGACGAATATATCAACTGGTGATCTAACCTAATCTACCTATATTATGTATACTATTATATTTGAATTATAGTCAATACATTTGCATGCGATAGGAAATGTTCCCGTCTTCTTTTAATTTTAAATATTTTATTTTTTGTAAAATGTAATTATAATTTTTTTTAACTAAAATATTCTACAATTAAAGACCAAGGGGCAACAACGAGACATCTCCATAATTTGGTTGAAATTAGTTTTTGATGATTGCACATTACCAAAAATAAACTGCGTCGTTTGGTGCGACTAGACAAATCCGGCGGTTAAATATATAGATATCATATAGATGGAGATGTCTGGTTTTATTTTGGTGCAACAACAAGACATCTCCTTATTTTTAATAATTATAAATGGAGATGTCTGGTTTTGATTTTAGTCAACAAGACATCTACAAGTATTAAATTACGGTGCAACAACAAGATATGTCCAAGCAATATTGCATTATACGGTGCAACAACAAGATATATCCAAAAACGTTTTTATTGATCCTTAACTTATTATTAAAATTTAAGCATTATCTATAAGTACATATGCGTTATGTATGTACCCTAAAACTAAAATCTACCGTTTAAAAAAATTCTAAAATTTTTTTTTGGAATTTACAGATTTTTGTCAGTTGAACTATTTCAAAAAAAGGATATGTCTGGTTGTTGCCCCCAGGTCTTCATATTGAGGTGCCTGATGTTAATGTAATTTTGTTTTAAAAAAAGACAAGAGCATATACTTGTCTTGATAAACTATAATATAGTATACCTCAAGGCCGTAACTGGAAAAAAAATTCGGGGGGGAGGGGTCCAACATTTTTTTAAATATAGATACTAAACACTTGTCATTTTTACGTTAAAAATATAAAATTTAATTATTATCATTATTAAAAACATAAATTGTCATTATAAGTGGTAAATTAGTTTTATCGCCACAAGAAACACGCATTCGCCACAAAGCACAAAAATGTC
This sequence comes from Metopolophium dirhodum, assembly GCF_019925205.1. NCBI lineage: Eukaryota > Metazoa > Arthropoda > Insecta > Hemiptera > Aphididae > Metopolophium > Metopolophium dirhodum. The sequence continues at coordinate 14,671,975 of NC_083568.1, forward strand.
CATCATTGTGTTCGAGTTCGACATTTTCTAATGAAAGTGGTCCGAAAAAGCTATTTCTTGCCGAATAAAATTATAGTTTCAACTATCGGTATTAATCTTTTTCGATTTAAACTGATATTAAACTTGTGCAGCACGCGCTGAATCTAATTTTTGTGTTATAGGTATTATGCTGATTTTTTTAATAGATATAGCTATAAAATTATCAACTCATAAAACGTTGGTTTTATGAAAATCTTTTTTAGAATGTTCAGTAAATATTTCAATTGCATGTTTCCAATTATTAAAAATGTTGAATACTGAAGACGAAATTTTTGATTATTTCTTTGCCTCCAAATTCCTGACCAAATATTATACAGTATTCACTTAGGGCACCACCATTATAAATTGTTGAGTAAACAAGTAATGGAAAACGTTCAAACCAGCTAAATTGACATTTTAGTTTTTTTTTTAAGTTGTGGATGTTTAAAATAGGTACATAATTAAGGAGAAGTTCAAAATTTTAATTTTAGTTCATCCCACACATTTTTATTTAAACAGTAACTAATATCGTTGTTTTCAACCTCAATTGTTTCGTTATTGTTTGAATTTAACCCATCATTTTGTTTTGTTTCTGATTCTAAATTTTTAGTTTGCACAATACTAGAACTTTCCTGATCAGATGATATGTTAATATCTACTTGTGTTTAGACAGTGGGGATACATCATCAGTCTAAAATAAATAAAGTAGTACTTTTTAATTGATCTATTGTATGGATGGTACTGCATCCGACATTGAACCCAGATTTTAATATTTTAATCACAAAACTTTAACGTCTAAAAAAAGAGAATTTTAAACTTTTTTACTAATTGTTTTATACCACTATTTAAAATAAAATAAAAATCAGAGTTCAATTCAGGCTGAAGAAAGTCTTCTTTTTTCAGAAAAAAAAAATTGTTTTTTGAAGAATAATTCAATTATTGCGAAAAATCGGCACCGGCCACTTGAAATAGTATGGCGAGAATGTAAGATATTAGAACAATAGACTATTATACTCTAAATATAGAGGAGATAAAAATAAATAATAAAATATATATTGGTTATTACTCTCGTAAACATTTACACAAAATCGTATCCCGTGGCAAATTCAATCGCAAATTAATTGAAAAACTATCATCGGAATTCCGATGTATTTATAAACTAAGAGCCTAAGACAATATTAGATGATTGATGGCACAATAATTATACTTTATCTGGATATAGACAAAACACGAAAAATATTGGTGTTCGTTTGTCATTTAAAAAAGTAAAAGAATAAAGTACCTACGGTAAAAAATTCAATATTTATTTTTTAAATTAACATTTAACTTTGCCTAATTACCTATAAGGGTATATTTATATATTGAAACTAATAAATATAGCATTTATCATATAAAAAAATTATAAATTTTTCTTTCATCAACAAAAAACAATTCGGTTAATGGTAATTGTCTATCTGTATAAAGTCAATGTCTATAGTAATCGTAGATTTCTTTTGTAACAGTCTGGTGATCGAAGAATTTTTCACCGGTCATTTTTTACGTCTAACTTGTTCGGGGATTTGAGCTTTACAACTAGGTCAAGTGCAAGGTGGTATAATTACCTTAGTCAAGTGTTAAAATTTGATTTTTAATATAATGACGAGTGACTGCGCTATAATAAAAATAGTGATAATATGATACCTGTAAGAAGCCTTCGAGTTGTAATAATTTATTTTTTTAAATGTAAATGCTATTACAATAAAATGCACTTATAAAGTATCAAATTGTAGTTAACAGAAATACATTACACAGTCATACATATGTCAAATATAGATATATAGACTATGTATTATGTACATCGCATAAGTATATTGTATAAATGTATAAGGTAGGTTAACCTATACCAGATTATTGCAGTATGCAATTATATAATGCAATATTAAATAATGCTATAAATGTAATAACTAATACTACATAAAGGCACTCGTTATTTCAAAAACTATTATCGTTTTTGTAAATATTTTTAAGTCGTTGGAAAATAGAATTTTTACATTATTATCATTTTAAAACGTTTTAAAACGTTTTACTTTTGGACTAGTAGTTAATGAGTTAAGTATATAACATTCACAAGAGTAAAAAAAATTAAAAAAATAGTAAAACATAATTTTTTTCAAAAACAAGTGTTTTCCAAAATAATTAGCGTCCTACGTTTAACCACAGAACCACCTAACCATCTGGGAGCCTGCTGCACACATTACATATATATTAGTGACTGCGTCCAATCACCGCGCTTTACCAGGTCACCATAAAATGAACTCTAATACCATAACCACGTTAAATTGTATATTATATGTTTATATATTTTAATATTTACCAGTTTAAATTCTTGCCAAATGTATTATAATATGTCACATTTGACGTATCAATATTAGTTATATTGATAACTATAGTTATAGTAATATATTTATTTCATATTTGACGTATCATATTTATTAGATTTAGCGAACCTTCGTTACCAAATGTATTCATTAATTTTTTCCATTATTAAGATGTGTTTTTTCTGTATTATATGAATTTTTTAATTTTTTTATTATGTTTGTGTTTTTATAAAAAAATGTATAGATTATATTAGCACTATTATTATTGGCATTTTATACAACCGGACTCGACAAGAAGAAGAATATGAGTTCTAATATTTACAACGATAACCGTAGGTGGTCTTAGGATTTGAATTTAGAAAGGAATTTAGTCTCGTATACATTTTAAACATAATACATAATACATAATGTATAACGAGACCATGGCTGATAGGCCATTCGCAGATTAATTATTTAACTAAAAGCTGTTTTTGAATAATTCTGGCTTATCAAATCTATCCTAAGTGCACCTATAAATTATAATTGTATAACTTATTATAATAACTGCAATCGAAACTACGACCTGCATCCACGTCTTAATTGGTTGATAAAATATCTCTTCACGCGTGAAACTTAGCATGCTAAGTACTGTGTTGGCAGCTATTTCAAGTTGAGGAAAAATAATTAAATTCATAGAAAACATTACTTTACTTTAAACACAATACATATATAAAAATCAAACATAAAAAAAAGTGGGTTAGTGGATGCCGCTCTGCTGTACAGCAGGTTACAAGGTAATGTATGGTGTTAAATTTTAATTCAATGATATAATATCATTGTATAAGAAAAACGATTCTGAGCGAAAACGGTCAGTCAGCCTATGATATTACTAAGTATATTTAATGATATTAAGGTGAATAAAGTAATTTATATATAAGCTATTTACGTTGAATCTCGTTTTAAATGTTCAATCCTTTGCTATAAAAGTTAAACATTTTATAAATATTTAACTACAAAATAATTATTAAATTTTAAATGTTATAAATTCTGTCAAAATTTTAACTTTAAATGCTTATAAAAAAAAAATTGTGCCTATGTATTTTAAATATTTTTCAACTGCTATTGAACAATATATCAGGAGCCTTGCAGTATATTTTCACGCTTTTTTACCCAACAAATAAAATTTTATTGATATTTATAGAAAAAAAACTAAAAAAAATTGAAAACTGCCAATGTCCGTAAACAGCTCATAAAGAGTCAAATTATTTTCAAAATTGTATGGTGTATAGAAAATGCTTATATAAACATTCAGTTAAATTTTCAAGTATCTACAGTCATTTGTTTTTTATTTAAAACAAAATAAGAAAATCGTTACATGAAAAATCGAGTGAATATCAAATGTTGTAAAAATATTAATTTCAAACAGTCATAAAAATTTAATTTGACTTTCTTGTGGACATTTTTTTTTTTGATAAAGGTTGTCAACTTATGCGGAATCTTGTATTACATTTTCAGATCTTAGATTTTAAAAGGAATTTTTTATGAATTTATTAACTCAAAATAGTTTGAAAATTTTCGTCATTTTTACGTATTTTGTCAATATTTGAAATTTAAATGATTACTTATAAAAAAAAACTGTGACTATGGATTTTTAATTTTTTTCATCTGCCTTTTAAACAATTTACTAGGAGCCTCCTATTAAATTTTCAAGCTTTTCTAACCAACAAATACAATTTTATTAATATTTATAGAAAAAAAAAATAAAAACTGAAAATGTCTGTAAACAGCTCAAAATAAGTCAAAATATTTGGAAAATGTTATGGTGTATAGCAAATGCTAATATAAACATGCAGTCAAAATGCCATGTACCTACGGTAACTTGTTTAAGAGTTACACCAAAAACCAAAATCGATTTCTAATTCCGCTAGATTCAATTTTTTCGAAAACAGATTTTGCGTAAATTTCCCGTTTTTCCTTAATTTTTCTTTTGTTTTTCACTGCACTTTTGAAAACTACTGGGAGTGTTTTACTTTTGACCACCCAAAGTACCAACTATATTCATTTTCCTATCAAAAAAGATACTGTTGAAGAAAATCTAAGCATTTTTAGTGTTCTAAAAGTTGATGACAGACAAAAAAATAAATAAATAAAATAAAACACACATCATTGTAAAATTAATACATTCATCGCTCCGCTCAGAATCTAAAAAGTTAAAGGCTTATTGGATACAATCATTAAAACTTTATTGTAAAATTTATTGTAGAAATATTACAATATATAAATAAACTAATTCTATTTGATTAAACTATGTATACTGTATAGGCACAACCGTCCTCAACAATAAACAATACTAGCCCCAACACAGTATAATATCAATTTTATATACTACATAGTGTTTATACGTCATAAATCATATTAATATAATAATAATAAAAATTAATAATAGGTATATAACGTTATTGAAGTAGGTATATACAGTTAGTATATAAGTAGACATTTGTGTTATATTATGTTCCTAACCCTGATTATTACTTATAACTAAGGCTCTGATTTAAATGCCCTTATACATATCCACGCCCTTTCAAAAAATACATTTATTATCTAAAAACTCTATCGAATGCTCTTTCAAACAAAGAATTTATGACCTAACCGTAAAAGATATCCTAAAACAATTCCATGTTTTATTTTAAAACCAGATTATCTTATGTTATTTTAGTAAAATATGTGTATTAATATACTATATTTTTTATTTTTATTCGTAATATTACTATAAATATGTTAAAAAATTACTCATATTTTTTTGCTGTTTCTACTAAATTCTTCCACCATCGAGCATTGTCATTTGTCAGAATGGAATATAAATATATATTATATATTTATGCCTAGTGTCTAGTATAACTATAAATCATAATGAATTTATACCAAGATATAACTTCTAACTTACTATAGTAACTAAATTCATTTTATCATAATTTATACAATAATATTATAATATTATAATATAATAGCATACATTAAACTTATGTTATACTGCTACTTACTAGAAGTAGATACACATACAATACAAATATTATAGTCTAGTCGATTAAGATTTATTTATTATGTTTAGTTTTACTTTTGATAGATTTTACAAGATTAGATAGTTCTGGATTAATAATTGATTGTTTGGACTTCTTTTTTGGAGGAACATCAACCTATAAATAACAAATTATAAATTATGTAAATGATTGAATTTACATATTATTTTTTATCCTATTCAGTTCTAATTTTTTGGATTTTGAGTGGATCAAGAATAATTGGGTATTAACCAGGGGCCCAATTTCAATGAAAAAACTGGGGCTCCTTTTTTCATATTATCCCAGACAGCAAATGTTGGACTAAAAATATTATTATAACATTATAATAATGTTATCATTTCAAAATGCTGTCTGGGATCTTATGATAATGGATACCAGCATAATGACTGTATACTTTTTTATAGAAGTGGGCTCTAATTTGTTATAGTTAAAACCTAGGTACATATTGATTATTTATTTTATATTCATATACATTTTATAGGTCAGTTCAACAATATTATGAGAGGTAGGTGACCTAAACTTATTTTAGCAGCACCAATTTTTTTTATAATACACACCAATGATTCACAGTATTGTGTCTACTTTTTTTATTTTAAGAGGACGTCAGCACAATATTTGTTTTCAATCTCAGACCAACAACTGAACATAGACAAAATTCATCCACATAAAAATATTTTTTTTTTAACGATTTTTGTGTCATTGTTGAGTAAAATCTCCTATTACAAAAATTATAGAGAATAATATTTTTCAGAGTTTGACATATAGGTTTTATATTTTTCTTATTATTTGATCTTATATTAGACTAAAAAATAAAAAAAATTTAGTACATTTTAACAGATTTTTAATTATTTTTAGACATTATTTAGACAAATCGGTATGTCATCGCCTCAAAAATATTATTTCTTATAATTTGTATACAGGACGATTTTACTCTAGAATTTACAGAAATCTCAAAAAAAAAAATTGTTGTTGAATTTGGATGCTTTTTATTTATGTTGTGCGTGGGCCAAAGAGAGAAAACCAACAGTCTGCTGACATGCTCTTAGTGTCAACAAGATTGTAAATAATATTAAAACTTTTCTAACTTTTTCTGTATCGTACTGTTGCCTCCTTGTGGCTTTTTCAGAAATAAATTCTTCCATGCCTTTTGTCCTTTTGAATTTTGGATCAGCAGGGTCAATGTTAAATAAATGTGATGTATATAATGCAGAAAATCGATCATCTTTTACATCAACCTAAAAAACATAAATATGAATTAAAAACAATAAATTGATGGTTGTTTAAAATGTTGATAACTTACAGAGAAAGCATCACTAACAGATTTTTCATTTAAAGTTTTCTTTTTGTTCTTTTTTTTCGAGCTTTTAGTTTCTTCTTCTTGTATTTTTTTCATATTAAAATGTTGTTTTTCGCTAGGTTCTTCATCCATTAATAACAATTCTAATTCTGCTTGTTGTTTTATTTGTTTATTTTCATCCTCTGAATCATTTCCATTATCTTTAGTTTCATTTGTTTCTTTTCGTAGTTTTTGTTTTTCTTTCATTCTCTCCTTCTTTTTTTCCATCATTTTCTGGAATGGTGTCAAATTTTTCTTTGATTTTTCATCAACTGATTTTTGTACTTTTTCTTGTAAACCAATACCCCAAGAAATTTCTAATTCTGAATCTTTACTCGCCTTTTTTTCTTCTTCATCTTGTATATTTTGTAATAGTTCTTTGTATTTATCAATTGGGTTTTTTTTAGAATCACCATCTTCATTATTTTCTTCAACAAATTCGTCATCACTATTCTCATCTTCTGAACTAAAAGCTACATATTTCTGTAAATCGCTATCATTAATTTCACTTTTTGGGTTTGTCTTAAGCTTATTTACTAATTCACTACGCCTTGGATCTGTCTCATCCCATGTGAGATTCACTTTCGCTTGTTGTAAAGCGGTAGTAGTGAATAGATGAGGTTTGTACTTAGTTAAATCTGGTAATTTATCACAGACCTCTTTTGGTTCCTGTAAAATTATAAAACATTTAATAATAGAATAATTTTTTTATGCATATTAAAATTCTAGGCAAAATCCAGACAAAAATATTTACACATGTTGGCATTTTAATAACTATTAAAAGAATTAAGATTATATTATATTGTAATATAAATATTATAGATGAGATATAACTCAGAAATGAGTATTTTTTTAATTTAAAATATATATTTTAATATATTATAATGTACCTTAGTAGAGTAATTTAATAGTCTTTTAACATTCTCCTGAATACATTCTGACATTAATGATAACAATTTAACTACTTTCAATTTTAATTAAATTACTTTCTATACAAGTTTAGACTCCTTTCTCCATTCAATTTAATGAATTAATTCTACTTTGATCAGTCATAATTATTTATATTTGTACATCATATTTACACAATGTATTTTTGTATCAACTAACAAATAACTAAATATTAATAAACATTTGAGACCAAGTGTGGAATTGTTCAGTGCAATACATGAAATTTTGTCAGCTTTAGATACACAGTAAATGACAAATACTTAATGGTACTGTATTATGCTTGTTGTTAGTTGCCAATCATATATAGTTACCTGATCAAATTCAGTATCTTCTGGTACAAATCGTAAATCTAAACGTGTGGCACTGCTTTCATATTCTATACCATCACAGTCTGTATATATTTTACCAGCAGTTCCAGGAGAGTCGCACACAATAATAGCATAATAATATTTAAGCCTTGCAAGTTGATATTTACGTAGTTTCTCCATGTGAAATTTACCACCCTCTTCTTCATCCTAATTAAAAAAAAACTTGGAACTCTAAATATGACCTATGGTTTACAAAAAATATTTCAACTGTACTTGATCACTTTCATCAGACGAACCAATTTCCTTAGGGTTACTAGAAATTAGTTCAGGAGGCCCTTTAAGTTCCTCTTCTTGCATTCGTTTTATACCAAAATCAGATGGATAAATCTATATAGAAATATTGTATGTAATTTTAATAAAGAGATTTGTTTATAAACTTACAGTCACAGATTTGATGTAACCATCACTAGGTGAAAATGAATTAAAGAGAATCATCAAATCAGCTGCCTGAATTCTGTCCCAATCCATATTACACAAGGCTAACCTAGATGTGGCTTCCTCTACATTATCAGCATCTTTGTCCAATTCTCCCCAACAATGTTCTAGGTTTTCTGGATATTATGAATAATATTAATACAGAATATTTATTAAATATAATACAATACTATAAACTTTTACAGATAATATATATATTTTACCTTCATTTTCTTCATCAGAAGATGTGTCGTCATCTGATGAGCTGTCAGACATCAATTCACCATCGCCTCTAGCATAATCTACTGTTTTATCTTTTAAACGGCGATCTCTGATAGTTTTACAGATTATGTTACTCTCTACATCATCATCCTCTTCAACTAATGTCTGCTCTTCTGACTCTGATTCTTGTGTAACATCACTAGAATTTTGTTCGGAATCTGTGGTGTCATCTTTTTCATCATCGGACATATGATAAAACTTTTTAAAGTCATCAGTAGTAGAACCACGTAGGGGTTTTCCTCTTTTATCAATAGTATATTTAACTTTAAATCGTTTGTCATTGAATATCGATTGAAACCGTTTATCAATCTTAACTTTGCGATCAGCTTTAGGCACACGCCTAAACTTTGGATCATCGCCAATTTTAGAGAATCGTTTATCCATGATGAATATAGTATCTAAAATCAATAAAATAATGAGAAACAATGTTCTTGAAAACAAATATTGTTTATCTAAGTAATTTAATAACAACATAATGAATGGAATTGTGTGGTTGAATACTTGAATCACTTACCTATATGGCTTTATATTATTATATTAATTCAAATACAATTTCTGTATGAATTTTTGATTTTAAAACATAAACAATACAAATAAATAATATAATATAATTTTAATTATTCTACATTAATATTTTAATTGTTATCTTTTTTTTTATATTATCAGACATCCAGACAAGCACGTGTTTTTTATCAATAATTATCATTTATCAGTTATTCTGTGGTATCATCTGTCACAAATTCACAATACATAAATATTAAATTGTTGTGCTTACGTTATTTTATTGGTTATGTCTTATGTAGATTGAATTTTAAAATATCTACAGGTAAAAAGGAGCATTGTTCTAAAATGCAAACCAGTAGACAGGTAAATTGCAGGTCTGCGGGTCTGCTTTTTAGTACGTCCCAACAATTAGATTATAATAATATGGCAATATGCTCTATCTTGGTTTCTCTAACAAATATTCAAAACTTTTGTATGCGGACTGCCCGAGATCCAGATGATGGTTGTTTTTTAGTAAATAGTTGAAGACAACTTAATAAATTGATTATTGATACCTAGTGTATTTCTATTTCAATTTAAGCAAAAATTATAAATGTGTACGAAGTCGTGGGTGTGTGATGAGAAAATGATCTGGTCTCAACAGCTACAGTACATCTGAATACGCTGTACTCCTAGCTCCTTTATAAGTGGTGTTCCCAGTCTATTGTTTTGGACCGGAGTTCATGTCCAAAGGAATTTGTCCATGCGACTGTTGATGTGGAAAGTTGTTATTTTCATCAAATTGTAGATAGCTGGGTTCTGCGATAGTGAATATTAATTACTAATTAGTGAATACCTACTAGTTAATATTGTTTAGCTTATAGGAACTATGGCTTTAAGAAGCCTGCATATAGCTGGTTAAACAGATTTTTTGGATTCGTGGAATTGTGACCATCCAATGTTGTTTTGGGCCTTTGGCAATAGTCAAGATTTTTATAATACTGCCATATTATAGTTACAATAATCCGTAGCTACATAACATCTAATGTTGTTATACAATAGCCACGAGATACATAACATTGGTATATCTTTTAGGATTTCTTATCCCACGACATCTGTATATAATATTGTTTACTGGCTTTAAAATGTATACATTTGTAACAATTCAGAGGTTATGTACTTGTTCATGTTACACACAGCAAATTTGCTTAGATAAACATAACACAGGGACTGGAGCACTTGCCTTAGGAGTATATTTTATACACAGTGGCAAATACATTTTACCACGAGATAGAGGCAGCAACTCTACATTTAAAAATCTTATTTTTTAGTTGATTCACAATTCAGTATAAGTGAGAGAATCTACTATAAATCATAATAAATTGATTTGTATCATATTTACTCGTTCTATGTCTAGTCTGTTGACTGCTGTATAATATGTGATCACTGATCTTCAAACACTACCCTCACAAAGAAGCTTAGTCAAGAGATAGTGTACTGTACAATTGTATAACTATTTTAGACTGAATAAATGATTGCACGTTATTATATACTTAAATATGATGTTTTGCTATATCGTATTAGAATATCAGATTATTTTGAACCAATGTGAAAAGTTTCTCAGATCTGTAAGATACAACTTAGAAATCTTTATTTAAATCTGTGCCACAATCAAGTCTGGCGGATCCCAAAACCGGTTAGTGTAATAGAAATTAACCAACTGTTTACTCCTAACTAGTAATCAGGAATATTAAATATGAATGTCAAGAGCTTTTGTTTTAAATAATGAGGTAGATTTTTGCATTTTATTCATGGCTTAAAATATATACTAGGTTATTGCAATAGTACTATATAATTTTATTACGTTAAGAAATTAAAATGGCAGTGTAAGGGGACGACCTTTACTTAATCCATGGACTATACTCTTATACTGTCATTTTATTTTGTTTGAAAACAATATAGGCCTATGTACAAAAACCTTGTATATTTAAGCCATTATTTCAATAAATATAATATTGTTTTGAACTTATGAAGCTATAATAATATTGAACAAATTTGAAGTATAAAATAAAATTGTAATTATTATTATAGTAAATAACACAACATTGTATTTTAATTTGAAATCATCATACAGGAGGGTTTGTTATTTACATAGGATGTTTTAATATTTTTTTCTTAATTACATGGTTCGTACATTATTTTTTGCCAGATTTCTTAATTCCGCCACCGACCATTGGTCCCTTTTGTGCAGCTTTTGTTTTAAGATCATTCAATGCTTTTTGTTGTTCTTTCAATTTTTGTTTCATTTTTAAGTCATCTTCATCTACTTCTTTAGATTCTTTCTTAGGGTTTTTTAAAGGCTTCTTTTTTCCTCCTTCACGTCCTGACATATTGCTGATAAAACATAAAAATATAAAATCAGATTAAAATACTTATGATCTAAAAACGACCACAAAAAAACCAATTTGATATTCAAAATCAAAACGATATTCAGCTACGATGAATCGTTACTAAAAAATACAAGTTATGACAATATGTTTCAAACAATGGAACACAATATTAAATACTTTGAAAAGAAAATGTTCCTGTGACAATACATTTTTAAGTAGGTAGGTAGTAAATTACGTACAAAATTATGAATTTATATCAATACTTACGGATAGTTAACAAGAGTTGGTTACTGAACTAAATATGGTTGATTGTAAGAACACAATAGTAATTAAATAATAAATAATAAAATATTGCGTACTGTGCTAGTTTCTAGTTTCAAGTTTGAAGTAATTTCAACCATGGGGCATAGAGGAAGAAGAATTTCAACCCAATGCAGGCTGTCTGCAATACCGCAATCGGTAACCAGATAGTAGAAAATCGGTTACCAGCAGTTTATTAATTAGGACCACGGTCACAATTCAAGGAGACTAGACATTAGGAAAAATTAGGTTAGGAAAAATGACCCATGTGAAACCGATTTGGAATCATAATAATATATTATTATACATGATATTATATAGATGAATAATCACTTTTAGATTCAGATTGGAGCGATGAATCATGAATTTTCAATGTATTTATTTTACAATTATGTGCGTTTTTTATGTTTTTATTTGTGTCTGTCATCACCTTTTAGGACAATAAAAATGCTTTAATTTTCTTCAACAGCTTCTTTTCTGGTAGGAGACCAGGAGAGTGAATCTAGTTGCGGTACATCTGGAGCATTGTATTAATTTTTCACGCTTTGATACTTAATAATAAGATACAAGAAAATAAGAAAATCGCTACATGAAAATTGAAAAATCGAGTAAATATCCAATGTTGTGAAAATTTGACACACGCTCATAAAAATTAAATTTGACTTTCCAGTAGACATTTTTTCTTTGATAAAGGTATAAAAACAAACTTATGAGGAATATTTTATTAAATTGTCAAATCTTAGATTTAAAAAGAAATATTTTGATACATTTCTTACACAAAATAATTTGCTAATTTTCGTAATTTTTACGTGGTTTGTCAAAATTTAAACTTGAAATGCTTATAAAAAAAAATTGTGATCATGTATTTTAATATTTTGCAACTACCTTTGTAACAATGTATTAATAGCCTTGTATTAAATTGTCATGCTATTTGAACCAATTACCAATGAAAAAAATTTTTTTGACATTTATAGAAAAAAAAAATTTAAAAAATTGGAAACAGAAAATCTTAATACACAGCTCAAGATATAAAGAAATATATTTTAAAAATGTTATGGTGTATATAAAATGATAATATAAACAATAAACACTCAATCAAAATTTCTTGTATCTATACGGTCATTTGTTTTGGAGTTAAACCAAAAACCAAAAACGATTATTTTGCGTAAAAATTCAAGTTTTTCCTTAATTTTTCTTTTGTTATTCCCGGCTCTTTAGAAAATTACTGAGAAATTTTTACTTTTTGAAACTACATCAAGTTTATAATTGAGTTCCAAAAGTGAAAATTCATGTTTAGAAACCGAAATTTTCATCTCCTTTACAGCCAAAACTCAAAAGTATGTACTTAATTTATTTTGGACATAAAAACGATATCTAAAGATTTAGATTTGGCCTAGGAAGATTGTAATAACTAATAACATATCGTTATAGCCACAAATCACTACGCTTTTTAAAAATATCGATAAGTATGATAAGTATGATATATAATATTTTTAGCACTTTAGACGGTCACGATCAGCCAACATATAATTTGGTTTGAAACCAAAAACGTAGATCGATCTTAGCAGGTCTCACAATTTTAAGCCAGAGGCACCTATTGAGTATTTTTAATAGGGTTCCAAATTACATGCAGGCCAATTTTTCTTCATCATAGTAAATACATGTATTTAATGTATGTATATGGTGCCATAGGCGCAACTAGGGTTAAAATTCTGGGGGGGGGGGCTAACAAAACTATTTATTTAAAATAACCTATAGGGGGCTTATATCTAAATCAATAAGAGATATTTTTTGGGGGCTAAATCCTAGTCAGGGGGCTTAGCCCCCCCCCCTAGTTGCGCCAATTTATGGTGCATGTATGTAGTTGAAGTGTTAGGCGTATATGTTAGATTAGGTTAGGTTAGGTTATGTTTTTATGAACTAAAGACTTTTGAAGTTGGTAATAGCTTTTATCATATGCATACCAATAATATATTACCTTTAGGGCTCCATACATATTTAGTATATTACATACAATATATTATATTGCGCATTATGGTTTTTATAATATATTTTAACTTGTATGCATCGGATGTCAGAGTGTTATGGAGCATTTATAATTTTAATGGCAGGCTAACTAATAAGAAACATATACCCCACCCAAAAGGCGCCCCTGCAGTGTGTCTCGTCGAACCACAGGGACGGATCCAGAGGGGCTAAGGCCCCCCCTCCCGACATATTATTTATCCTATTTTTTATAGGGAAATTTAATAAAAATTGACCTAATAATTAACCGCTTAGCAAAAACCGACAATATAAAAAGACGTTTGGATTTTGTTATTTAATATACATATAATCATTAATTGATTTATTACATTAAGATTATACTAAATACTAATGTTGGGAAAACAATTTAAATTTAGAATAAAGTGTATATTCAATATTATAATTTGTAATTGTATTTGTGTTATATAAAAATTGTTGCCCCCCCCCCCCCCCAGATCTTTGCTCTGAATCCGTGAATGCGCCGAAGTGGTCGTGCTGAAGAGCTATATAATATTATAATAATAATAAATCTGTAGTATCTATTTTTTTTTACATCACATTGTTACCCGGCGTACTGGATATGCAATATTAGTGCACACGGATATATAAAAAGTAGGTACCCTTGCCTATGTCTAAAGTATAAAACTACAAAATAATAGATGATAGGTACAATAATACTTATTTAGGTGGTAACTTGGTCAAATATTATTTGTACTCTATTTCCTCAGTAGGTATAACAATTAATTATTATGGAAAATTTAAAAAGAAATATTTTTTCCGGTAATTGAATAATATTTCTATCTGGATCCTATAAATGAATATTTTTCTAATGTGCACTACATACTAAAATAAGTTAGTTCATAAAAAATAAAATGATCACAGATGATTATTATTAAATTACAGTTTATTATAGTATACATTCAATTAGGTACCCAAAATATCCAGTTTAAAGACATCATGTACAAACACACGCGTACACATGCACACACATCACGCACTTACACACGCACACGCGCGCTCATATAAATAATCACTTTTATAATTAACGGATAAAATAAAAATAATGAGTATAAAAAAATTAAATATAAAAATGTAGTAACATATTATATAATATAGATTTTAACTTAAAATAAAATTGAAATATTGACGAATAATACTTATTAAATAATTACGATGGTTATATTATAGGATTAGAATTTTACTTGTTATCAAAATAATATATAGTGCGTAGTACGTTTTGAAAAAGAAAATAATATAAATAATACATAAATCAAACGTATACATAGAACACAATTAGTCCTCAGCCCTAAAACAAAATTAGATTTCGTGGAATCGAGTTTTTAAGATATTCTGTGCAGTAGTAAATGTTATAGGTAGGTACGTGATTATCAATCGATTAAGGAAATTGAATTCTCGGCATGTTATTCCGTCTTTCTACGGTCAGTGTGATTTTGTCTCCAGCAGACGCCACCAATGGTACGGTCAGGCAGCAGTCGGAGTCGTCTGTCCTGGTGTTGTTCACCTGCAGAAAATCACAGTTCGATTAATGTCCATATGCAATACATCGTATATTATTATATATTCCCGAAAATGTCGATGGATCATATTATAATATGAATAACAACGCTTATAGTTTAATAATGAATATATTGTATACAGATTACAGAGTGCGATTGACCAAGCGAGCTGACCCCCTTTATTTCATCAATAATAGTGTTGTTTAAAATATGATTTTGATAATTTTTTAATATATTTAAGGACCATGTTTTCAAATTCTTTGAGATTATTTTAACTACTTGGAGTGTTCCATTGAATATACCAACTTCTGTTTTTCAAACAAGAGCTCTCTTTTCTATAGTAATAAATTATTTAGCGGATATTTTTTCTGAAAATGTTGACGTACCTATACAAATTAAAATTCAAATGAGTAATTTTTGAATTATTTATCTTTGTGTTCTAAGGATAATATAAGCTCCATGAAATAAGGGATGATTGTCATATGGTGATTTGAAAATTTTAGTGATTAATATGATTCTATCAATATTAATAGTTTATAAAAATGGTCCAAGTATAATTATAAATACAAGGTATATCCATACAATATTACATACATTTTATGTTATGATTTAGTGATTCCCATATGTATCAGTATCACCATTCATTAACATGTTTGATAACACATTATTAAAATATAAAAATATTGATATATTAATATTTACCGAATAGGTTACCTACTGTTAAATAATAAGTAGGTAATACTTTTTACTCCAATATTGTGAATAGTGCTTTAAACATGATTAGAATAACAAAAAAATATGTTTTCTTGCCAAAATTGTATTACTCAAAAAACTCCGTATTCATGTATTTTTAGTATATTAAAGTGCATGATTTTGCACATTTTTCTAATCTTTATACCATAACATGAGTGCACACTGCAGGTGCTATCACGTATATATATTAATATACAATATAGTATTATATATTATATTATAATATAAAATAAACAACTACTTGAATTATACGGTCGTATCGTTTCAGCATGCCACTCAAATCGGCCGGTCCACCTTTTCTGATATTGTTGACGAACACTCCTCGCTCATACAGACCGTCCGATATACTGAAACCGAAATCTTCGTACACCGTGTCCTTGAATAGAGTAACCTAAATAAAATAAAAGGTAGATTAGGAATTATAACAATATTTTTATATGTCTGATGAAGTGTATTTGTATAAACAGGGGCTAAACAATTTTCTAGTGCATCATTTAGAATTTTTATGGCTTTTAAGTATTTTTTAAGGGCATTTTTTAAAGTTTTAAAGGATATTACATTCTCAGCTCTAGCTATGACCCATATATTATGCAATATTTAAGTCCAGCTACGAATGGCTTTTTGCGATTTCGATAACATTTTAAAAAGAGCAAATTAAAAAACCAAACACGAATTTAGTGGTATAGTCATGTAGAAATGTAGAATGTTGAACAGTAGAAGTCTCTTTAAGTTGGAAATATAGCAAGTAAACGCCGTGACAGTAAAAATTTTTTTATAAAAATACTATCTACTTTGTGAATTTATAAAAAAACCTAAATTAATACAGATCCATGCGTCTTAATTTGAAAAAAGTTCGAAATCCTAAACATTTAACATTACATTAATTTATTTTACAGATCAAAAGTGGAATTTACCTAGGTACGAAAAATAATTTACTATTATAATCGGTGGAATTTACACAGTCGCTCATAATATGTGAAGCAGGCCGAAATCCTGGAGCTGGGGAACTTTATATCGACATCGTGGTTAGGTGTATTATTATCAAACGATAAGCATAATAATTAATAATCTACGATGCTGCACCAGAACGGCCGCCGACGTACTTGGAACAGGTCGAAATCGAGCAGCCCGTCCCTGTCCTGGTTCTCGGCTATCTTGAATATACTGTCGATATCGTAGTCGGCGTGCTCGCGTATGTAGTACGGACGGAGAGTGCCGCCGAAATAGTCGCTGTCGAACTCCGGCACCTTCCTCTGAGCACTCTTGGACCGGTGCCGGAACACGATCCGGTCGGGCGTCGGCTCGTGCAAGTTGGGCGCTGACCGGGTACAGGTGTCCGACTCGATGGCCGAGTCTTCCGCGGCCGCGGCCGACCCGGACAGCATACCCGCGCTGGTGTACAACGACCGTTGTTGCGGTCGCGAAACGGTGATCACCACCCGGTCGTCGGTGTTCTGCAGTTGCGCTATGGCCGTGGACAGCGGCGCCTCGGACAGGTCTGCGCCGTTGATCGCCAGCAGACGGTCGCCCACGTGTATGGCGCCCGTCCGGTCGGCCAGTCCGCCTGCAGCACAATACAGCACGTCACAGTAATATAGTAATATTACGACCGATGATTAATGCGCGCGTGTACTTTAACGATATTTAACGCATTTAAAATTATAACTATAAAAATATAATTTAGTTTTATAGCAACTTAACATGTTATAATTAATATTTTTAAAAATGTCAGTGTTTTTCTGAAATAATAAGTGTGTTACTTTAAATGGATCACCCCGTATATAGTATCAGTGGTGGATTTAAGGGGGGACAGAGGTGCCCGCCCCCACCATTGGCCTAACATCTAGCTTAATAAATTGGGCTGTTTTTAAATATTTGTGTCGTAAAACTTAGAAAAGGACAATGTCCCCCCCCCCAAAAAAAAAATATATATAGATTCGCCACTATATAGTGTAGTATAATAAATGTAAAAATATCAAGGGCCTAAAGAAAAATGTCCATCATTAAACAAATCATTTGCCTCGTAGTTTTATACTTTTATGAATATGATGCGTTATACCAAACTATCTTCCAATACAAAAATAATAGTTCATCAGATCCAGCCAACGCTATAATACTATAAATAGAGATGATTTTTTATACAAAGTCCTTGTTAATAGTATAATACTTTATCTCCGACAAACTTTGAGGATTTTTAGGATATTTTTATGGTACTTGATTTATAATTCAGCAATAATGTTCATTTTTTTCCTACCATATTTTTTTTCTAGTATTGTTTTTGTAGGGGTATGCATTTTCTTCGTGACCGATATTTTCTAACTGAGTATTTTTGTCGATTTTTACTGACCCATTTTGTGTTACGGGTAAATCCGCAAATGCATAAATATAAAATGTATATAATATGATAATTTGTTTGAACATTTTGATATATATAGTGATGATATACCAACATATGAACGAGTAGTTTTTAGTCATAGAAGTATAGAACTGTTAATACTTAATTATTAAGTTCTCAAAAATGGTTTTACAAAATTATAAATTATAATCTTTTTTACAGAATATATTATTATAAATGTAAAATTGCCTATTGGATCTAGTATTTATTATACTTAGGCCAATTTTATAAATTAAAATATTGATCGATTAATATTAACTATCGTATATTCCATATCTTCCAAACCCATTATCATGGACCTATTACCATATAACCATTAGTACACAAATTTAAATAACTCAAAAACTACCAGTTTGAAGTTGTATTTTGATACAAACAAATGTTCAAAAAAATTATCCGTGAAATAATTTTTAATAGACAAAGGGGTTGTCAATTGAGAAATAAAAGTTTGTATCTCCACAGGATATTTCTAATGCCGAACTAAAACTCTTAAGAATTTGGAAATACGGTCTTCGAGTATATTTAAAAATTCAAAAAATCATTTTTTAACAAGTACATTATTGAAGAAGAAAAAGAGAGTGGGGAGCATGCTCGGTGAAACACCCTGTATATTTGAAAATAAAATATAATATTTATCATATCATCTATAATTCTATGTTATTATTTTGTTTAATAAACGTGAATTGTATATCTCGGATAAAATCAAAAAACGTAACCACTGTACGTACTGTAATATTTATGTGGTTGTTATTAGGTTTTATAGTTTGCGTGTATGGCGTATAAATAATAACCGTAACTTATATTAACGATTCGAGTTTTTATAGCGATTTTTATCTGCTGTATTGTACGTCAGCATTTTTCCATGCAACTATACAACGCAATACGCTATAACTGGCTATACCTATTATTATTGGATCCAACAAAATAAAAGGTGGGCTAGTAGGTGTCGCTCTACTGTACAGTAGGTTACAAGTGGGTCCCTGTAATGGACTGTGTTAAATTTGAATTCAATGATATATTATAATTGTATAAGAAAAACGATTCTAAGCGAAGACGGTCTATGATATTACTAAGTATATACGATGATATTATTGCGAATAAAGTAATTTATAATATATAACCTATTTACGTGGAACCTTGTTTGAAATTTTCAATCCTTAGCTATAAAAGTTGAACATTTTATAAATTTTTAACTACAAAATAATAATTAAATTTTAAATTTGATATATTTTGTCAAAATTTAAACTTTAAATGCTTATAAAAAAAAATTGTGCCTATGTATTATTAATATTTTTTAACTGCTCCAGTACCAATATATCAGGAGCCTTGTATAAAATTGTATTGACATTCGTAGAAAAAAAAAACTAAAAAAATTGAAAACAGAAAATGTCCGTAAACAAATCAAAATATTTTGAAAATTGTATCGTGTATAGAAAATGCTAATATAAACAACCAGTGAACATTTCATGTATAATCTATGGTAATTTGTTAACAGAGTTACACCAAAAACCAAAATCGATTTCTAGTTCCGCTAGATTCACTTTCCCATTCAACAAGAGACTGAAGTTGAAAATCGAACCATTATTTCGACTACTTATCGTGTACACAGATGCAAAAAAAAATAAAAAATATATAAATAAAACACACATCATTGTAAAATCAATACATTCATCGCTCCACCCAGAATCTAAAATACGTACTTATGACTTATTTACCACGTATATACATAATATTTTGTATAGCCAAGCGTAAATTATGACTTTAATAAATTAAACTGCTCAACTAATTAAAACTGTATAGAATAATTTTTTAACGATACTAAATATCGTTAGCCAATCATGAACATTTAAACTTAAACTTAATATTTTATAATAGTTAAAGCATGCTCGAGATTTATTTAACTTTGATTAGCCTATTTCTGTAAATTTGCAATAAACGACAAATCAAAACTAAATATGTAATTTCTTTAAATAATAAAATCAGAACTTAATGTTTGATAATATATTTTAGTAATTTTTGATACCTGGTGATAATTCTTGTATAGAAATTGGTAATCGGGAATCTTCCGAGCCCGTGATGGTAATTCCCAAAGGTTCTCCTTTTTTGTATAGTTCTACTGTGTACTGAACCAAATCATCTTCGTTTTCATAATCATCTAATAAACCAAATCAAACAATCATATTTAATCCACGTAATTACAATTTTTATACTACATATGTTTCATAGATCATAATGTTTAAATACCCACTGATAATGAATATACCATACTATTTAAATGAAAACTCAAGTTAGATTCCGAGATATTTGATCACTTAAATTAAACACGAGTTGAGTTCTCGGTAGGTACTGTGGTAGTATTTTATTTTTATTTTTATGTTGTTGATAACGACGTGACCGGACAGAATAGCAAATTGAAACTTACTTTTTTTAAATGCGAGTTTTGGTGCAGCTCACCTCAACATATTTGTTTTAATAGACATTTTACTTGGAATTCAGAGTGGAATTTACATATCACATTGGTTTTCAGAGCTCAGCAAAACAGCCGAGCAGAAAAAGTAAATTTTTAATAGAAATTATGGTTTGTTTTACTAGTGAAGAACAACCCGGTTAAGTGATATGAAAGGTGTGTCTTTTAAATTGTTTTCATAATTTAAACTACGTATATTATAATGAAAATACTAACGATAGAAAGAATAAATAATAATATCTAATATATAAAAATATCGTGTCACAGTGTTTGTTATTGAACTCCCTCAAAACGACTTTACCGATTTTGATAAAATTTCCTGCGTATATTTGGTAGGTCTGAGAATACGTTTTAGGCTAATTTAAAAACGGAATTGATCGCCCCCGGGAGGTGCTCAAACAGGAATTTTGAGATTTACGATAGAAATTTTTGTTTATTAATGTTTGCTATTATTATTATTATTATTTATTTATTATATATTTATTTTTGAAAGCAAATACGCGTTCAAATGCTTCAAGATCCATCCCCTGAAACATTCTCAAAACAATTGTTAGATAACGGCGATGAAAAAGTAGCTTTACATGAAAATACTGGATGCATAAAATTGCCAAATGATTTCTGGACAATTATTAATTCGCAAAATGATCTCATTGACCAGATATTTTCCGATATACACACATAATACTTGAACTATGAGTAGCTGGCAGAAAGAGCAATTTCGGCAGCAAAAAATGTGGATATCAACGATTTGAATTTCAAGCTATAACAGTGGTTGCCAGGGGACTAGGTGTCATACAAATCTATCGATACAGTTTGCGATACCAACGAAAATGACAAAGGAAACCAATGAAACTGTAAATTATCTAGCAGAGTTTTTGAACTCATTGGATTTTCCAGGCATGCCACCACACAACCATTTACAACTGAGGGTTGGATCTCCTATTGTTACTTCGTAATTTGAACCCACCAAGGCTGTACAATGGCTCGCGATTAGTCATTCAAAAATTGATGATTAACGTTATTGTTACCAGCGTTTTGAATGGCAAGTTCCGAGGAGAAGATATATTACTACTACGAATCCCTGTTATTACCACAGATGTCCCAATTGAATTCAAACGGGTTCAATTTCCAATTAGATTGGCATTCGCAATACAATCAATAAGTCTCAAGGCCAAACGAAGTCTGTTTGTGGCTTAGATTTGGGTGCACCGTGTTTTTCACAAAGGCAATAATTATACGTGGCATGTTCTCACGGGTGTAAACCATCCAGTTTGTTTGTGTTGGCTAAAAATCAACTCACTAAAAATATCGTACACTCCATTTCACTAAGAGACTGATAGTGTTTTTTTAATTTTCATAATGTGTGATAGAGATGTAATTTGAAATTTATTGGTAAAGATAATAAAAGTACAATGAATTCAAAAAAATGAATATTTAGTGTTTTGTTATTGTTCACAGTGCTCCATTCCTCTTTCAGTCATATACCAATGTAACACATCAATACACAATTACAATAATTTAGTTATTTTTTATTTGATTACCAAAATATTCATTAAAAATAATTTATACAGCAAAACAACGTTTGCCGGGTCAGTTAGTATTATATAATATATTAATATTTTAAGGTAAAATGAAGCTAGTATAAAAATTATTTTAATATTTTAATAATTTTTACATCAGAGTAAAGGCAACTAAAAACATAATTTCCGAGAGACTTTCTAGCTAACATCCACGTGGTGTCTCCTGGGTAACGCTGTATAATAGGCTGGACCCAAAACATGTACTCGACAAAATACGTCAGGATAACAAATAGTCATACTCCATGTGAGTGGTGCAGGGAGATGAAAGTTAAACTCCTTATAACTTTTTTTATAATACCTACAATTTTATTTTATTTTTGGATTTTAGTTTGGTGTCTTATTTTTACAATTATCAATTAATATTTAATCATTTTACTTGAATTTTTTTTTCAAATTCTTGAAAATTTATATTAAATATTGCGTAGGTAATATGTAAAAAATTCACTTCAAATACAAATATGAGTATATAACAAAATATGCACTTTTATGGAAAAAAGAGCTAAATACATGTGAAATAAAAAATATTGCCTTAAACTCCTAGTACCTATATTATGAAACAAATGTAAATATTATTTAGCTGTGATTTGAATGATTATTGAAAAACATGTAAACTCCTAACGTCCCTAGACCTAAATCACAGACTTCTATAATACATATTATACGTATTATAGAAGTCTGTGATCTAAATTAAGATATTATCTTATCAACGTAAAATTGTAAGAAAGTAGGTTTAGATTTATTAAATCTAGCTGTCACATTATGGCGCAATTTAAACGAACAAACAAATATGTAGGTACTTGTTTCTTATCAAAAATGTAATGATACTTATTTATTATTAAATACTTATTGTCATTATTCATTATATTATTGTAAAACTAATATTATAAAACTATCTAATTATAAGGGCGATGTATTATTTTCGACAAAATAAAAGGAGGGGTGGAAAATATACATTATAAAAAATGGAGCGATGCTATCCCACTGTATCCCCTCCCCCCACTTTGACCACTGCAGTTTTAAGTTATATGTAAGAGTATAAGACGTGTATTGCAAGTATATAATTACCTATCGCTGTATTGGGAGTCCGTACTCTCAGCGTCACCACGTCTCCGGCTTCTTGGAGTATACTACTTGCTTCTTGTCTAGTGCAATCACTCAGTGATTTATTATTCACAGCCAACAATGTGTCGCTAATTTTTAATGTGCCCGACCGATGAGCTATAGAACCAGGTACGATTTCCGAAATACACACTTGCCCGTTGCCATCGTCTATAATACAAAATATATGAGCACCGATTGGCGATTAATATGATATGATCATTGATCAATAGTTACAAATGTCCACAAGTATAACAAATGCGAAAACAGATTATTGTCATTGTATTACATCATACATTGTACTTGTACATATTATTATTATACGTAATATACGATCACGGTTTATACCTGTTATCGTGATTCCGAGACTTCTGTAGTCGTTTTTCAGCAGCTTCACTGTGAATTCTCCCGACGTGGGAACTACAAAGTCTGTTATATCAAACTCCACCTTGATACAGGCATTTTTAACTTCGGGTCCTAAAAAATCGTGCAGTGGTTGTTGGAATAATGGTACGAAACTGGTGCTCTTGCACCCGTTCACTGAGAGTATACGATCGCCAACTTGCACGCAACCGGTCCTAGGAAAAAAAAATATTTAATTAAACAAGAAAGTTACGAGAAAAAGGACATTTAATATGAAATAAACCTGTCAGTGGGTCCTCCCGGTTCAATATAACAAACGACGAGTGCCAAGTTATTCGATCGAATGTCCATTCCAAACCGACCATTTTCGTCTGCCACCAAAGTCAATATAGTGTAATCTACTCGTACCACGTTGTCTATACACAAGATAAATATTGTTAAAATTTAAAATATTTATTTTTAAATTATGGTATAATGATCAGACGACAAAGTGTACTTGACTATTATAATATATGATGAACAATCTTACGCGTTTCCGTTGGTTCCCAAACTACCGGATCGATGGGATCTTCGTATACGGAGTACAAATGTTGACGCGAGTCGTACGACGAGCAATCTATAAACGTGTAGATAATAGGTATATATTAATATATTATAATAATGTCACATAAATATTGGTACCTATACCTAATACCAGTGGTATATTTGAACCTATAGAATGATGATTATATACAAAAAAATAATATATATTATATAGATCATATTTATTTTCATCATTTTAAAGGTACCTTTCTTTGTCCTTTTTGTTTGAGAAATGAACACTGCTCAAATACGCAACTGTCGTAATCCATAGCAGTGGATTTAAACAGATTGACGTAAAAAAATTACGTTTTAGAACAATTATATAACTTGGATGGGTATGTTCGAATATGGAATATAATGATACATTCGCACTTACATTCGGCGTGTATTAAGTCTGTGGTAAATGCTGGTATTATTTCTAGTCTGAGAGTGGACTGAGCTCCTCCGCACGTTCGTAGGAGTTTGTACACATCACTGGCCGCTGTCCTTAACCCGGCCACCCTCGTGTCATTGACGGCCACTATTTGGTCACCAGGAAATATAGCACCGCATCTTCGGCAAAATATAATTTCACATCACGGTAATATGCATTGTCAAAAGTAGGTATACATGGTTAGTATATTAGAGTGTTATTATAGATCGCCCCAGCTTAAATTCTAAATTTGTTTCAATATATTTATATCAACATTGTAATATGTATATAAAAATTAAATCTATATAGGTACGGCCGAACGGGTAATAAGATATTATATACTTACCGCTCGGCAATGCTACCAGGTTTTACGTGGTCAACTACGACCGCGCTATTATTGATCGTGTTTGTCAAAGTTAAACCTAATTGGTGTGGTCTTGGACTTTCAACTTCAACCAACATTGGACAAGTAGTGTTACCGACTCGATCCGCCGCTGATACTTGGTATCGCACGGTCAATCGGCATGCTCCGTCCGACTGTCTGAGTATTGCATCAGCGTCAGCCAATATCAATCCATTCAATGAAACACCGTCGACGGCTAATAAATGATCACCAACCTTAATTGTGCCTTCTCTAAAAATAAATCAATGTATTAAAGATAAGTTACTTCACTTATTTACTAACCTAATTTGTAGTCACAAACAACACTAAATATATACAATATACATATAGTATCATCATAAAGACACTGACAAATGAAAAATTAAAATTGATATTATAGTTCAATGAACGAAAAAATTATAAATATCTTGTTATGGATAGTAAATAAGTTAAGATTTACTTAAGACCGAGAATTTCAAAAAAGAATATTTAGAAAAAAGTTAGGTATTACGTTTAAAACTAATTTAGGTACTCCAAAAAAATATTACTATTTAAAAAAAATTTAAATAATAAACTAGTTTACTTATCTAAATAAACGTTTTTACCATCAACTAATAATTAGATTGAAAAATTAGCTATTTTGAACTTTTACTAAAAAAATTTAATTACATTTAACATTTTTATTTTCAGTATTAAAAAATGAAAATCAACAACTTTGTACAGAACTTGTAGCGCGAGCGTCTATTAATTATATATTTAAAGAACAATTTTAATATTCTATTAGAACAAAAGTATTTAATTTGTCAAGTCATTCTGTGACACCTTGTGTAGTTGTGTACAGTTTTTAGTAAAAACATTAGAAACTTTTTGGCCAATAAACTAGCAATAGATTAGGTAGGTATGTGCCTATTGTATTCATATATACATAATATACTTATTGCTTCTACGGTTATTGTATCAATTAAATACTGAAATTTAAATTTCCTGTACAGTCTATTTCTTTATATTAATACCTCTATTACAAACGTTTATATTTCAAATATTATGTATAATGTTATATGTAATGATGACAGCAGGATGGAGGTATTGTATGCAGGACCGGTTTGAAGGCAATTCACGTTGAGCCGTCACCTAGAGCGAGTTTTTCAGCAATTGGTCGCGGTACAAATTTGTCGTATACTTCAAGTATCTATCAGTTTGATAAGTCTCAGACCAATTATTGCAGGAGACCAATTTCATACGACCAATTGACTATACCCCGCATAGAGCCGTTCGCATTTATGGTATTCCCACGGCCAGTCGGAAAAAAATATACGATTGAGCAATTATTGATGGTTGATGGTTTTTTTTATTCAATGACATTTTAACAGAAATTATTGTATTTTAACTATTATTTTGAGAGTGACCAAACGCAAAAGGAAAAAATAATGATAATAAGTAGGTAATAACAATTAATAAATAATTAAAGATAATAATGAATTAATGAATAACAATAAATAAACAAATAATGATAGTAATAATAACAGAATTTATTTTATTGTGATGACATTATTGCATGAAACTGAAAAGAACATTAATGTAGGAGAATTTTAGCTCAATGGAAGAATAAAAAAAGGTAATTAAAATTGTAAATATATATGCTATAGTGAGAGAGAGAAGGACAATTAGCATCTAAATGGATGTTGAAAGTAACCACAGTTAGGTAGTCACATAGCTATGTATAGGTTAAAATATGAACTATTATTCCAACAGTATGACCAGTAGGGTCGACGTTTATTAGTTTATAACATATTTTGGATTTAGTATTAATAGTAATTGATTAGTTTGTAGTTATTTAATAATTTTTATTTATTACAATATCCGTTTTATTTTATGGAATTAATTGGTTAGTAATTAGCTGGAACGAATTGTTTTCATATATACATCATATAGGTCATACAGGTTCATTGCTGGTTCATACTATCATCGAAACATTCGAAGCCCCCAAAGCAATGCCTAAACACGCCACTGGCTCACCCAAAAACATTTTACACATAGTCCCAATATCCACAAAGCCAGATCACTGATCATAATTCATAATAATATAACATTATTTATGACGAGTTATTAATTTTTATCAATTAACATCGTTTGACCAAAAATCTGGAATCAATTTAAATTTTAATAGTTACAAACCTGTCGGCAGGTCCATCGGGTCTGACGTGCGTCACGGTCAACGGCTTGCACATGTCAGGGTCCGGATGTGCACCACCACGCAGCACTATCCCGAGACTACCGTCTTCTCGTTCGATGAACACGTCGATGATTTTGTGCTTCACATACTGATCTGAAAATAAAGACTAAAGACGTATACAAACTAAAATACCAATCAAGTTATAAGAAACTTGAGTTTTTATGAAAACAAAGATGTATACCTATATGTGTTTTCTAACTGTTTCAATATCCTTAATCGTCTAAGTCTTATTAATTTTTCATATGATACGATTTTAACTTTTCAATTTTCATATACTATTACCTATTTTAAATATATATTACTAGATATTATAATAAAGTATGTTAAGTATTTTGGCGTGATCTTAATATTTTCATAGCACCTTTACAGTTCTACAGATACATTACTTCCCATGCGGAACTCCATAATGAATTAAACAAGAGGTAATTGATTATAATAATAGCTACCTCTACATAATATTAAATAATTAAGACTTTTACAATAATAATGTGTGTAGAGTGCGTATATTATATAATATATACTATTAAGTTAATTTATGTATTCTCTATTGATTATCGCGTCTATTGCAGATCTATTATATAATATATATATATATATATATATATATTTTATATTCAGCTTAAGCCGAAAATTAAAGCCTCAGGATTCATAAACAATATTATATATTGTGTATAGTATACAGATATTATACCCATACATTGATCCGTGTAGTTGCTGGACTCGTAAATCGCGTGCTTGGACACCATTCGTTTGTCTTCGCTTTTCTGAGTCGAACACACCTTGTCCAGAAGCCCTAAAATGAATAATTACAAGAACGCGATCGTGAATCTTCCGTTGACCACTCAAATCGGGATTGATAAATTGAGTTTAAACCTTTTTTCGGTTAATTGGGTCCCGGGGAAAAAAAAGTAGTAGGTAAGTTGAGTCCCGGTAAAAAAGGTGTCTTTTGATCCAATTTTTTTAAAATCTAATAATCTTGTTTAGATGTAAAATTTTATATTTTATGGTATACATTTTATAATTAAAAATCTTATGATTTACATTGTATATATTTAAAAAAATCTTATGGTAAAAATTGTAAAAATTAAAAATTAATTTTATTTTTTTAATTAAAATTAAAGTAAAATTCATGACGTGCTTATAAACTTTATTATAGAAGTCAAATTTTATAATATTGGGGTATAAACGGTGGGTTTGAAGCCCAGACCCAACTTATACCTACTACCTTTTTTTCCTCGGGACTCAATTTACCCCGTTTAAAATGTACACAAATTCGATGCGGAGCCAATTTACTTAGCCCCGCTCATACATAATATTATATCGTATATTTTCGAACGTAGGTATACAATGTCGCTCACGTGTAGACTCCTTACATTTGCTCGTGGACTTCCGGTGTTGCGCGGTTTGCTTCGGAGACGTGTGTTTCTTCGACCTCAGCGTGGAAAACTTTAACGACGAAAACATTGCGCCGTCGTCATGCTGATTTGCGGTACAGCGCAGTCGAAAGAGCGACACGACGAGATGACGGCGCGGTGTACACTAAACATTACTGTACACTCTAGACACAACCGTGTCGGTGATCCATTTGGCTGAAGTTTAATTTTGGAACACACGACTCACTGCTGTATACTATAATACACCCGCGTCCCTTCCACCGATGCCGAAAACGACGAAAAGAAAATATAGATTTTAAAAAAAAGTCTTCGTATATATTATGCAGTACACACTTACGCCTCCGTCGTTAAAGTCGCCTTTTGCCAAACTGCACACAAAATAATAAATATCAACCTTTACGTGTAAAAACAATTACAAAAAAAAGACGGAAAAATAAACAAATTAAAAAAATTCTATATTTGTTTTTATATACGTCCAAGGACTGGCGTTGACGCGTTTTGCGGTGGGGGAGTGAGTCTAATTATAGAGTGAAGGGATTGGAGACAGGAATAACGAATGAACGTGAAGGCTCATATATACAGTGACGTATGTTAATAATATCCAACTGTGTAATATTAAAATGTTTAGAGAAAAAATGTAGCTATAAATTAATTAACAAAATAAACTATTTTTCCCCATTGAATTAATGAAAAAATATTTTTTTTAAGAATTACAAAAACTACCTATATTATTAAAACGTACCTACATTTTATTCAACTATTAAGTGTAAATATCAATAAATCCCTTACACAGTTCAACAGTTTTACTAGTTATAATGATATGGTACTAACACGCTAACTGGTGCTTTTCAAAACTTGACACTAGAATTTTTAAACTCTAAAAAAATGCCATGCATATTTGTCCAAGAAATATCAAATTATGTCTTTAAAACAATCAAACATGATATTATATAAAAATACACATAATATAAATTTAACAAAAAAAAATATTAAAAATTGTATTGTTCATTCAAAATGTACTTTACAATACAAAATATTCTAATAGATTATTAATACAAATTAAACAATTCATATTCACGGGAGTTGTAACTAAGTGACACCAATAATAATATGTCTGTAAAAGCATGAATGGCACGCTTGTGTAGCGTGAACGAGCACATGTACGAAATAAGTTTAATAAAAAACATTAATCGTTCCACTCAGAATCTAAAACTTATGAATTTAAAAATTTTGTTTGAAATCTAAAATTTAAGAAAAACGACAAATTATTTAAAAAAACAAAACAGCATAAAATATATAAAAAAAAATTTAATTTAACTGATTTTACTCTAATTTGGCCTGCAATGTTCGTGGTTAAAAAAAAATATGTATAAAGCCATTAACATCCTAACCCAACGAATAATATACATTAATTTGTAGCTGTCATAGTGTCATTTAATAATTAGTGAAGACGATTATTGTTCTAGTTAATAGTTATAACATCGCTTACCAAAAAAAAGTGAGTAAAATATAGTGAACAGTGTGGAATACTGTAATTACCTATTGGCTAAGTAAAACTTTATAAAAAATATATTAATATTGAATTTAATTACCTAATATGATGGATAACTATAATATATTATAACGTCTATACATCATAATATATCGATCTAAGTTCTGAGATATGATATGAATTGTCTAGTAAGCCGCTCCTTTAATAATAGGATGATTTTTTTTTGTGTCATTTTTATTCAAATAATGGTGGTTGGTTAGATTAAAGGATTAAAGATCTAGATCAAATATTTATTCAAATATAATATATAGTATTTTTCACCGATGAATATTTTCAATGCCATTTGTTAACTATATTTTGAGGTAAACTAGGAGGTATATACTGTAGAGTATATATAGTCATAATAATTGTTGTCCGTGTCAAACATTATACCCAAAATAAATCAATAACAAAGTATAGGTACCCTTGTTCGACACCAATAATTTGAGTATATATTTCGTACACGCCAGATTGACAGAGATAACTTTTTCGCGTTTTCACAGTCAATTATACCCGCTGTATATAAACACATTCGACGGTGCTAGTTCGTTACAATACAAAGTAAACCGTTGGAGAAACAACATTAACAATGTTTGACGGTTTGAGTAACACAGAGAAAGTCAACACGTCGAAAACAAAGCTGTTGAAGACCAGCATGCGTCTCCAGTTCAACGAATTTTTCAACCACAGCACATTACATGGCGTTAGATACATAGCACAAAGCGATCGGCCACTTCACGAACGGTATTTAGATAAATTTGATTAATTTTACACTTGTCTCGCAGGTAACGGACGGCTGAGGAAAAAATATCCGCAATGAAAAATGAGAATAAAATATTCATTATACAGTATGATTCATAAAGTATCGTCATTCCTCGCCACCATTCTTTCTATAATAACAAATTTATACAAATCCTGATTTTTGGAATTTTTATATAATAATATATTATAATCAAAGACAATGTTTTCATCAAATGAAATTGAATGAAATTGAATTTTTTTTAAGCCCAGTGGTGATACAAACTCCAGTTTTACTGTAAGTTATTTAGTGGAGTTTTTTTGAAAATGTTGATAAGGACATTGTAAGTACCTACCTACCTAATTCAAAACTCGGTTGTGTAGTTTATCAGATATTAAAATATTGGTATATAGTATAAATAAGGATAATAGTCCTTAAAATGGGTCTACAAAAATATAAAACAGATGTGATATTGGATGATTTGGATCTGGTATTATTAAACTTGAACCATTTTTATAAATGATTAATGTTGATAGATTGATATTAATCACTTTAACATTTTCAAATAACCATAATATGCCGATTTGCGGTATGCCAATCATTCATTATCATGGATCTTAAATCATCCTTAGTAACTATTAACTAGTAAGTTAAAAACACAGTTAAATAACTCTAAACCTATTGCATCGGAATATAGGTACACTCATGAGTCACACATTTTTCTCTCTACACCTTACACCTTTTTTCTGGTGTTGTAAGGGGTAAAAGTCCCCCCTCCAAAAAAATACTATTGAAAAAATTGCAGCACCCAGCCGAAATTCTTCCTATGCCTATAATGCCATAAATTTGAATGGTACGTTTTATATCCCTATAAATAAATATCACTCATATCCAGTGCTCGACTTGGCAAATAAAAATATTTATAATTAATCAATAAAAAAAAAAAAAAAAATAAGTTAATGTAAAACATAGGTTATTATTGTAGGTAGGTACCTATTATATATATATTATAGTTGTAAATTATTATAAACTTAAAATTACAATAAAAGTAAATAAATTAATAGTTTAGTAATAATTAGTTTAATTGTAATTCAATATATAACATTAACAATATTATAACCACATTGTATAATAAAGACTCTTTACAGCAACGAAAAATTGCTTAGAAATGATAAAATAATTATATTTTAAAAGGAAATATTTGTGTTTAAGACTCATATATTATGTATTTCAATATTTTATATAGGTTCATGTGGTTTAGTTTCTTATCTGTGGGGATCGTTGTCACTTCTATCATTATAATATCGCTCTGGGAGAAGTTTCAAACAAGTCCGACCATCACCGGTTTAGATACGGACTTCCACAGCTGGGACGTACAATTTCCAGCTATAACAGTATGTCCTAAAAGACCAACTTCCGATGAAAAAGTATGGGACTACGTCACGAGGTGAACATATTTTGATGTTATAACGCGAGTATTTCTATAGTAAATACTAAATAGGCAGGTAGGGGGACTTTTTTATTTAGTGCACAGAATTTGTATGTTTCTATTTCTATATATTATTGTATGTGATATATAATATATTATGCATTTATTTTATCTGATTCTAACTACAGTCTACAAGGACACGTCATCGATTTATGTACCTCCGAAAAAAATGGTTAGACACTTATAGACAATAGACGTAATTATTGTTTACTTGAACTGTTCTACACTGCAAAAAGTTGAATCCTATAGAAAATCTGAAAATATAGATAATCATTTCAGCACTTCAGATTGCAAATAAACATTTAAATATGAGCTTTGATAAATAAATTATGCCATAATTATTTAAGATGTAAAATATTAGTGACAGGGGTTAAAGTGGGTGGACGCAAGCTTAGGGAACTCAGACAAGCGTACCCTTTAACAAATTAGGAATTAGGATTAACATTATTCAGGGTTAAAAGTGGGATGAGTATGCTTACACAATAACTCTTTGTACATTACATAATATACCTACATTAGACATTATACGCATAAAATTATATATGAAACGCTTAAAACTATATGGAGTCTTGATTATTGATTGTTTTTATCAAACATCAGCATGTCACATTGTCACAGTGGCGTAGCCAGGGGGGGCCGAGGGAGCTGCAGTCAAAAATTGACTATAAGTATTAACAGTTTGTTATGTTAAACTTATGGAAGAACCTAGGTAAACCACCACAGTGTAAAAGTTGATCAGCCCCCCCCCTCCGAAGAAAAATCCTAGCTACGCCACTGCATTGTCATATACCATATTCTTAGACTGTTGATTCTTAAATGATTAAATTCAATTTCGTTGTTGTATATACTTGTATAATATATCATTTTAAATGTATATTGCTTTAGTGTGTACGACAATAACACGGAAAATGAGCGCGTTGAGATATTTTTAAAATTTGTTAACGAAGTTGCGTCGTTCTCGTACGATAACGTCCAAATGTTTAAACAATTTTCTGAATACGATTGGCTACCAAAGGATAAGTTTAAAGATTTAGCATATCAAGTAATATTTTACTTTATATTATTGCAAATTAGCTACTATATGTATAACTATTAACTAATAAGTAATAACTACTGCGATGCTTGACGTATAGGTAGTATATCATTGCGAGGACTTACTATACGACTGCACGTTCAAAGGCGAATCATACAACTGTTGTTTGGGGTTTGAGCCGGTGTTCACCGAATACGGATTTTGTTACAGTTTCAATGCCAAACACGTGGTATCGGATTGGCCATGGTAATGCAAATAATGCGACCCAACGCGGTTAACGTTTTTTTCACTTTTATGTATTACCTATATATAAGTATAACATAAGTTATCTGCAGCACCGTTGAATTTATTTTATTTATCGGTCGACAGGATGGCCAAAAATTATTCAAAGGCCAACATAGAATACGTCTTTGAAACGGACAACAAGCTGACAATCACGTTTAACATGGACAACGTAACTAAAAACCCGTTAAAGGTAAGAAGCATGTGCAACGGCACGAAGAGCAGGACAAATTAAAGTACCAACCTAGCTACATACAACACGACGTACCTATAGCCTTATAAGCAGGTGTTTCTATATCACCTACAGGCTACAACCTACTATACCAACCTCTCTTCACTTAAGTGTATCTAAATGGTATATAACTCGACGGGTTGAGGAGATACAACTCTTGGTATGGGATGGCTCTGGTCTGGGATGGGTCTGGGTTTTTTTCATTTATACGTAAATAAATAAAAAAAATTCATCTATTGTTAATTTGACAATTGTATTGATGGGTGATCCACCCATTACACCCTCCGATAGTATACCAATGCGTCCTCCCGTTAAAACCTCCTGTCACCTAATATTAAGTATTTAAGTACATAAGTATAAACTCCCTGTAATTGTATTGTCAATAATGATGCGGCAGGTATTCATACACAGCATGGACGACATGTTAATTGTAGACTCGTTACCACAACATTTGTGGACCAGGAGGATAGCAAAAATATTCTTCAACAGCAAACAAACGTACACCACCGAAGGCGCTCGTCAGTTAACGATAAAGCAGAGGAAATGTGTTTTTCCAGATGAGATATCGTTATTGACAGACTCCAACTACACGTTTAGTGCATGCATGGTTCAATGCCGAATGGACATCAGCAGGAAACTATGTGGATGCGTCTCTTGGTTTTATAAATCTATAGGTAAATGTAATTTAACTTTTTTTTAATAGTACCTAGGTACCAATTTTACTGATATACAAAGCGATTGTCGTCCTCGTCAGGAGTCAACAGCTGCAGTCATCTGTAGGGTTGGTTTTCGATGGTTTTCCAAGGGGATGGTTTTTCTATGATGATATAGTCAACTGCGCTTGCTGCAGTTGTGTCGATACACAATCCATCATCTTCCCATATAGTACTCTGTAGGTCTGTAGTAGTCTTGTACCATGACATACAAAAATAGTATTTAACAAATGTCAAAATATATACTCTAATAAGGTCTCCATAAATATTTCAATCAGTCATTATGAGCGAGAGTCATTATGAGACTGAATCGTACATATATATTATAAGAATCTTATAATATCTATGGAATCGTAGCCATCCAGTGTTTATGCGCGGCTACAACGGAGATAATATATTAATTAGTGCATATTATGAAAAAGCATGAAATTGTTTTAAAAGATTTTATTGGAGATATTATTTCTAATTGTACGTTTATAAAAATAGTATCTATATTAGTGCCCTAGATCAGAACTTATAGAAAATAAATAAATATTATAACTAGGACACTATAATAGGTGCAGTCTATAGGTACCTAATTAGTAATTTCTATACCAATTTAAATATATAAGTACGGTACTATTACTGGTACCGTATATATGCTATATGTATATTTCATTACATAATATAGTAATATATTGCAAGACTAATTTTTTTATTTATAATGACTTCGATGAGTGTCAGTACCTAATATTTAATAAATTTCAGTAACACGCCAAACATATGTAATGCATGTATGTACCTATATTTTAATTTCTAAACATATATCTATTCAACTTTACGCACTTGCCACTAAGCCAATATCAAGATATATAGTATCTACATATATTTATATTATATCCGAGCACAGTTGGCTCATAAAAAGGTAATTTAAGCGCAGTTGACTAATCTCTGTTAATAAAACCGAAATATACGTCCTATGAAACTGGTCTAATTTCGGCCTAGACTGCAGTAAAACCGTATACAAATTAATCCTGCACAAATTTTAGAACATTAGTATTATGATGCCAGTTAATATATTATTTTATTTTGGCTTCCTACGTCCCTGCTACGACTTACGACCACAAACCTGATGCCGATTTCAGATCCAGTCTCCTTACAATATTATTTTAATTTTTTCTATTGAATTAAGTTTAAAAAGTACATATTATTATATTATTATACGTTACCAAATTATGAATTGATATAGCAACAAATCGTATTGATTTTTCCATGTAGGTATACCTATAATACAAGCAATATTATACAAATATATTTTTTATCACGCCAGCACCGAAAGTTTGGTTTTCTATAGCGGTTGAAGCGTTGGAAAGCGTCCTTTTTCCGTCCAGCGGGAGGTAAAGTGGGAATGCTAACAGTGTCGGGTGGTAAAGTGGAAATCCCCAAAAGTGCTGCGCGCACATTACACGCGCGTATACCCTGCACAAACAGACACTAAAATCTATACCACGGTTGTCGGTCTTCAAAAAACATAAACTTTTGGTTACATCTTATAATCATGGTATAACCTCCATTCGTGACGCTTAAAATAAATATAACCAAATCGTTTCTTTCATGAAATATTGTATAATAATTATAGTCTAGTCGTTGCATAGATCCCTGCATTACCTTCTCCGTGATCGATGAATGCAGAGGCGTGACAAAAATTAGTATGTGTGGCTCGTGCGGGAAGGCAATTTCAGTCTTGGGCGAAATGCGGCCGTCGCCTACAGCTCGTGCCGCACACGTAGCCCGCAACTGGAATAGCTCACTTCCAGCCCCTGCCAAAAAATATACTATAGTAGGTATGCCTACCGTACAGAAAAGAAAGTTTATTATGAGAAATATATACATACATTAGGTTAAGATATATTAAGACTCACTAAGTGCGATAAATTAATTAATCAATATTTAAATTATAATGAAATAGTAAACACCTATACCTACTTAAATAATCTAACAAGAATTAAATAATAAAACTATGAAATTCGAGGACGACCACAGTAGGCGGCATTGGAGTAGTGGTACATGGTAAATATTCTATTAGGTGGCAGTGCATTGAACCTAATGATTTGTGAATGGCTTTGAAGAAACTATCTGCCAAGTTTTTAAATGTTGAGGACTTTGTCTATGTTTAGGTTTCTTACACACCATGAAGTGTTTGTTATTATTCTTAAGGTTTTTTTATGGAATATATTTTGCAGTTTTTAGATTTGTGTGCACTTATGCCAGTTTTTACATAATATAGCATATTATTCCATATTTACTTATACATTAAGATTTTAATTGGGTATTTTAAATTATTGTCGAATATGTATTGAGGTTTTAAATTTTTCCAGAAACAATGTTCATATTATAAATCCAATGCGCACCAATTTATAGAACAATTATTGTATTATACATTATAGTATACATAATTAGTATTATTGTTTCAGATGGCTATAAGTATTGCGATTTAGACGGACTAAATTGTATTGGTAAAAATCTCAGTATGTATTTTCAGTTTAATATTTAGTAGGTACATTTTTATCTATGATACAATACATTAACAGAGTAATTTCTACTCAAAAATGTAAAATTTTCATCTCTAAATAGTATAGTTAGAATCTTTGTTTAATGAATTTATCTAATTGACTCAACATGTTTTAGAACAAATATTAAATGGACTTGCCTGTCCATGTGAATTGGGGTGTATGAACACAGTTTATGAAGTAGAAAAACTCCAAGATGCCCAGTATGTCGATATATTATTGAAACAATGAAATATTAAAATCAAAATAATTGTAAATACTGGACTTATACAATTATTATTAGGTCTGATCAGATTGATGAACCTCTTGAAATCAGTTTCGTATCATGGCCAATGGTGAGGTATAGAAGAGAAGTATTATTTGGCTGGGTAGATTTGCTAGGTAAGTTACAATAATTATTAAATAAAAATGTATTAGATATTTACTATTATCTTGATTTTCTTACAGTTGCTTTTGGTGGCATAGCGGGTCTATTTTTAGGTTTCAGTTTACTGAGTGGAGTGGAAATTATATATTACTTCACATTAAGAGCATGTTGCATGGTAACAAATAACCCTAAAGTTTTGGAAGAACTAAGTCAAGAATATGATCAGAAAGATGAAACAGTTATAAATCTAGGGTTAAAACCATTATGGTCAGTTGAAAACAAGAACACTCAAGCTGTAATGATTAAGAATCACGGAAAAAAAGAGGCATTTGCTTTACCTTTTTTGCCTTAAATATCAATATATATTTATAAATTACTATAACAAAAGCAAACACAAATTATTGCACAACAAAAACGTTTTAACTAAATCTTAAACAAAGTATAAATTTTCTAATTTCGACTAGATTATTTCAATTGGAAATATTTGTATACACTAAATTAAAATATATAGTAAAATATTAATAAATATGATATTAAAATTAATAACTTAATTAATCTCTTTGAATAAGATTATTTATTTGTTCATATACACAATTTGGACAAGCTGAATTACTAATATCTTGTAGAACTGATTGTACAGCTGCAGCAGTATTGGGTAAATGATCTAAACGAGCAACAACCTGTTGAGAATCTATATTAAATTGTTCATTTGATAAATAACGATGGCCACAAGAGTATGCTAATAATGTGTTCCCCAAAATTTCCGTGTCCTATAAAAATAAGTTTAAATTTATTAATTGACTAATTTAGGAAATAAATTAAACATTTATACTTGAAACTCTAAGTGCATAAATGGTTGCTGTTGATCGGTATTTAGTGTTTGTACTGAACGGTTTAGTAAATCTTCCGTTTCAGTTTCTGATACTGGTTCAATCCATGCAGAACCTGGTGAATTAGTAACAGTGGCCAATAATTGTATAAAGTCTCTTTGATCTTCAGCTATAAAATTAAATCACAAGCTTAAATTTCATATAGTTTTTATGACATTTGTAACAAATAACAATGAGAAACATACATTTGGTTTGTATGTTTTTTGAAACAGATGAACATAGTTCCATACAAAAATTCACAGAAAAACATCTCAAAATTTTTTTAGGTTCCATAATTTTTATATTCAACTCATTAAGGTCACATGCTTTTGATACGTCATTGTTACTGAAAATCAATAAAAATGTAATAAAAAAAAATTATCATTTATAAATTGAACCAACTGCTATAACTACCATAATAACAGAATTCCCAATGAATGATTGAGTTGATCCCATCTATCCATTAATAATTGTTCTAAAGCATCAACTGGGAAAGACTTAGTCAACCAGTATGTAAGATACTAAAAAATAAATATTAATAAATATTAATTATTATTAACACTAAGTTTAAATTAATTTTTTAATACATACTTCATGTAAAAATGAAACCAAATTATCTTTTAGTAGGAATTTGAAATAATAATCAAACATCTGAGAAAGTTTAGTAACTCCAGGCCATTCTTTTATAATGGTTTCCTCAGTGGCCGTTCGCAGTGCAAAAGATTCTGGTAGAGAAGTTAATAGCTCTCCTTCTTCAAGGTTAATAGTGAAGCCTTCAGATGGTGTAAGAGGAGTTGAAGCCCGTTCTTCATGACCACCTTCTACATTAAATCCAAACATTTCTCCATAGTCTCTTGTTTCTACGAATGCTTCAAATTGATGAAACAATGCTGTAGAAGGTTCATCATTTATCAATCGAATTTTGCTAATTGCTTGATGGTTTTTAATTTTAAGACACTAAAAATAAAATGTTCTAAGAAATTACACCACATAATTTTAATTTAACAAATTTACCATTGAGACGACAGGAGAAATATTATAATAAGGATAAAACCACTCTATTGCATAATGTAACAAATAATCTATACCATATAAACTGGATAGTGTATTCAGATTTTCAAGAAGACACTCAAATGAAGGTAAACCGGGAAAATTAATACGACGTTTAACCTAGAAAACCAATTACAAATTAATCATCGCCTTTAAGAGGACATAACAATCATTTGTTGTCTTTGTCTTACAAGTGTGTAACATAACAAATTTACACTCAGAAAATCACGTTTTACTTCTTTAGTTTAAAAGTTAAAGTGAATCAACCTATTATAAAATTTGATTTGGTGAGTGTAAATTTGGTATGTTACACACTTGTAAGATGGAGACAAAAAAATATGTCAGTGTTACATCCTCTTAATATAAAACAAATTATTATACATATTATAATAAGTATGACTAACCTGAATCGAAAGTATATCTTTGATGTTGGAAAATGAAAATCTTAATTGAGGCAATAATATTTCAATTGGAGAATCCAACTTATTTACAGTGCCATGCTGAATTTTAATTACTTTATTAGTTGATTTTATCATGACCATTTTACCATCTAATAATGTCTTGGCCAAGTCTTCTTCTGGAATTTTACCTAACTAAAAAAAATACTTTATAATAAATACTTAAACGTTGAATTAAAAAATAAATGCTTACTTGTCCTTCATGATTACTACCCCAACCCCAAAGTTTATTGGCTGCATCTAAAGCTAATGTAAAATCAGCTCCACACCTAACTTCTTTTATTAGTGAGCCACTAGTTGATGATGAGTCTACTATAACTGAAGGTGGACCAACTAATGTTACAGTTGGAACGAGTCTCTCACGTATACCTGATACACCTAATTGTCCATCTAAATTAAGTCCCCAAGTATATAATTGTCCAGTTGTACTAATAACAGCTGAATGGTGACAGCCACAACACATCTAAATATGGGTTCATGGTATTATTATAGTTGTTTATTAAAAATGTAGAATTAGTTATACTTGAAAAATGTCCCCAGAAATATGAGATGTATCTACAAGTGTTGGACTTAAATGTAATAAGCCATCATCAGCAGTCAAAGCATCAATTTCTGCATCGTCCGCCTGAAAGCCAAATATTTATAAATTAATTAATAATACAATCAAAACAAAAAAGTAAAAACTTACTTGATCACCTTCATTTAACACGAGTTGATTTCTAGCTCGTTTTTGTGATTGTGCATGAAACCGAAGTACTTGTGGACTACTACCCCATGTATATAAACGACCAACATCGCTCAAGGCTAACTAGATGTTGTAAATAATAGATAACAATTAAAAATATTAATTGTCTATGGTAATATTATATCTTTACATCCCACTGAGTTCAACATTTTTAGAAATACAATTGATATTTTATGTCACTTCAGAATAAATTAATAATTTCTTTAGCTTTTGATAAAAAGTTATTTTTTTAACATTTATATTAATGTTATTGTTATTATTTCTACTATTTAGTTTTGAGTTATACTTACATTATGAAAATAAGCTGTATAAATACACTTAATTGGTTCAGGGAGTCCATATACTGGAACTGGACTAGTAATTTTTGTTGTGCTACCATTACCTAACTGACCAAATGAACCAGAACCAAAAGTGAATACTTTTCCATTGCTCGTAAGAATAATACTATGTGAATAACCTCCATAGGCACTAATAATATTCTAAACATATTTAAGTCTTAATTAAAACAATCTATTTTTTATAGTGATTAAAATTACTTCATTTTCTAAGGCCTTCAATAGTTTTGGTTTTTCACAGTCATCAATAGCTCCATGACCTAGTTGACCATAAACACCCCAACCCCATGTCCACAATTGTCCACTTGCAGAAATGGCTAAAGAATGATATTGGCCAGCGGAAACACTTACTATCAATTCGTTTGATAAACTATCCACTAACATTGGATACGGAGCTTGACCACGGCGGCCAGTACCCAATTGACCATAATGATTTGATCCCCAAGAATAGACCTATACAATTTAAAACTTAGTCAAAAGATTTTAGAATTGAAAATTACACTTACTCCATTTGTAGTGAGAGCTATTGAATGATTTCGACCACATGCCACTTGAATAACTTCTACACGTATGTAAACAAACCAAGAGACTGGATTTGGAGTAGCAGTTTTAGTCATATGTGGTCCAACACCCAAACAACCGTATGATGAATGTCCCCATGTATAAAGTTTATGGTTACGTATATGAGCTGCATGAGCCCAACCAGCTCCAAGACTAGACTTGTGTTCTATCTCATTTTCAGAATCAGAGACATTAGAAATAGGTTGGTGAGAATATGACACTGATTCTACAAAATTATCTGAATATTGATTTGAAGATAGTCTGGATATTATCATTAAGTAAGTGGTTAACCATTCTTTAACAGAATAATTAAGCTGAAAAATATTTGGCCACATAAATTGTAAAATACAAATTATTAAAAATTATTGATTTAATTCTCTAAAGTACAATATTGTTTAATATGTTCAATTTCCAATCTATTGAAAGACTATTTGAACATTTGGAAACTGTTTTTTAAAGTTTTTAAATTATTATCTAATATTTTTAAAGTATTTAAACAGTTGTAAATAATAAATTAATACTAATTGTATGTATTTTATTTACTTACGTTATTATCTTGTTCAGATATAGACTCGCTTTCATTTTTAAATTGAAATACCTTACGTAATATTGGTCGTAAGGCTGGGTTGGTTGGGTCGTAAAGTGTTTTAAGTTTCTAAAGTATAAACCACAATATTAACAAATAATTATTCATGCACCATTGCAGTTATAAGAACTTACCAAAAGAACATCATGAGGCACATTATGCAAATTTGTCTGTATAAACTTAGAATGTAGTGTTGTAAATTTATTACAGGCGACCAACACTTCTGTAAAAATTGATTCTGACACCAAATCCCAAAATCCTTCAGTTACTAAAATAATGACATTTATTTTAATAATACATAAAAACCATTCTGGTTCAATTTGTGAATGTTTGTTATTAATATTTATGTATTAAAAACACCTGTTGTACATACGATACACTTAATTTTATTATTAAGTGGACGCTACACATGCATTTTTTGTCTCTATCTTACACACGTACGACATACAAATTTTCATTCGCTAGTTTCAATACTTTAACCTAGCGTTTCTCAAACTGTGGGTCGCGACCCACTGGTGG
The DNA here is from genome assembly GCF_019925205.1 of Metopolophium dirhodum. Lineage (NCBI taxonomy): Eukaryota > Metazoa > Arthropoda > Insecta > Hemiptera > Aphididae > Metopolophium > Metopolophium dirhodum. Next base: position 14,715,186 of record NC_083568.1, read on the forward strand.
GTCATCAGTCAATTTTTGGTGGGTTGTGAAATATTTTTTGAATTATATAGATTTCAAGAAATGTATGTTAAATTAATATTAAGTATACTTATATTATTATAGTAATATAGTACCAAAAATTACATGGGTAATAAATAATAATTTATCGTATATTTATTTATTAAGACGGTGTAATGATATGCTCACACATCATTATAATAATTAAACTAAAATCTTACAGAATAATAAATAACGGCCAGACTGTCATTCGTAGAAATCGGTCATCCCCAATAAAACTATTGTCACCGACAAAAAGGTCTTTGCCGCCGAAGAGAAATCTAGTTCGGGGAAATACAAAAACCTTTGATAAAACCACCTACCACTCTCTGGTCGGCATATCCGTGTCGTCCCTTAAACCAGTGCATGAGCACCAACCACCAAAGTAACAACCTCTCAAGTCTCAAAAAACCGATTTCAACGAGCGACAACTGGACTCCTTATGCGAGCAATAATCAGTGCGTTCTTTAATTCAATTTTTGTATTTTTGTATTACTTTGTTTCATCTAAAACCTAAAACTCCTACAGTATTATCTACAAACAACTGCGGATCAGGTAAGACATATAATATAATATTTTATATTGATTGCAGTTAGTACATTATATGTGCTTTTTACATAAAATTACATTGTACGGTGTATTTGATCTAATTCTCGAATAAACGATCTCGAGAGCCCTCCGAACACCTGGAGGAAGGTAATAGCTTAATTTTACTATTTTAACATCTGATTTTAATATAACTATCGACAGGAGTCGTATTTATATTTTATCTTATTTCTAAGTTATTACAACGGGTATTAATACACCTCATTATTAAAAGTACATTATTTTGTAAAAATATATTGATTATAAACCTATAAGATAAAAAATACCCAATAAAAGTAATAAACAAATTTTGTTTTATATAACTACTTTTTGAAAAGTTAAACCACGTGGGTCGTGAACGATTTTTCGGGGAAATTTGAGTAGCGGTACAAAAAAGATTGAGAACCACTGTTGTAACCTGTACCTAACTTAACCTAGGATTTAAATACTTAGTTTAAAATGTTTATGTAATAACAATAGCTGTACTTAAGTGTCGGTGATTTTTCAATTTTGAATTTTCAAGCAAGATATGAGCATTTTTTTATTTATAATATATCACATACATATATATATATATATACATCATATATCATATATCAAATTAAAATATTAAAAAATCAGATAATGTTCCTAACTAAAAAAATTATAATAGGTCAATTCACTTGAATATCAAAACTAATATTATTTACAATCATCTTTAATTATCAGAGAATGTTTTAGATATACTTAAACATAAATTATGTGTTTATAATGAAACTGATTTCGTTTGACAAATTATTTTCAGGGATTGTTTTTCTATAGAAATATAAGCAGAAAACTAGTTGGAAATATTTTTAATCAAATATATTGTTTTAAATTACAATAAATTATTATTAAAAAATTAATAGGCCTATTTTTTATTGTTAGTATATTAATTATACCAGTCATCCCAGGTCATAAGTAATACATTTTGAACATTATAATAATTTCTTTAATACTTAATGAATAATTACTTACAGTGCAAGAATTGACTATCAGTAGATTGTTGATTCATTAAACTGACTAATACTGTAATAACTTCATTGTGCAATCCTCTTTCAACTGCTAAAAATCTCAATACATTGCATAAACGACTTTGACCAACAATATTGACGCATAAAACTTCATCATAATGATTGTTTTCTGATAATAAGCGCCTAGGTTATAAAAGTTATGTATCACAAATCTAAGATAATAAGATTTAAGTTAATTCCATCTGTAAATTTATTTACAAAAATTTAGCTTCTAGTCTTGTTTTTTCTCGACTGGTAGCACGTAATAATTGCTCTGTATAGCTCATTACAGCTAAATTTGAAATATGTAACCTTTCCAAAGCAGTAAGGTCTCTTGGATGTGCTTGTTCTAAAAGTGTACTAACAAAAAGAACAACTTTGTCTGTATTTCCAGAAGAAGCCAATCTAAGAACACGTTTTAATGGATTTGTCTGTAATATAAATAAATAGATTATACAAACATTTTTCAAAATAAGTAAAAGTTTGAAACATGATTAATAATTATATAAACAAGTATGTATAATATAATAACTATACTCTAATCAGAATAATAGTACACCATGCAGCGAATGAAAACTATTTGAGTTGCGTTCTCACCATGAATAATAATTGATCCCGTGTCCTGCTGACAATCGCTACCGATCATCATCAATGGGTAACCAATCATAGAGTGGCTTACCAACACCAAGGGGCATAACATCATTTAGGACCTCATTCAATGTGTACGAAAGCAGTGTAAAAATAGCAGTGCTATAAATTGATAGTTTTTTACCTTTGACAGTCGATAAAGTAGAGTAGCTTCTTCAAATTTTCTAGCACTAAGCTGTTGATCAGCAGCTCTTTCCAATATAGGTCGTATATCAACATCAAATGCTTCCGACAAATTATTTGCATGTTCTAATGCACCAGCCATAACGTTTTTAAATATTATCTCTTCTGGTTTAATGCTAAAATAACATTCATTATAAATTCACAAGTTATTAAGAATTATATGACATTAAAAAAGGTAATTTCTTATTTTCACCTTAAATTCAAATAATATAATGTACAATTAGTAACTATTGCACATAATTCAGATACAGTATTATCTTTTCGGGTATGTTGTCTATCACACCTTTTATTTTTAATGGTTTTGGAACGATTTTTATTTTTGGGAGAAACACTTTGAGAAACATCTAAACTTTCTTTTGTCTAAAAACATAAATAAACATTAATTCTAAATACAAAATAATTTATTAATTTAAGTTGTTATTACTTTACGCCCCAATACTCTAAACATATCCAAAATTAATTCTCCTTTGTCAAAATTAAAAGTACCTAACAGGCTTTTTTCTTTGTCGTCTTCCTGAAAATGAATTTCAATGATACAATGATTTCAATTTTAACAAAATCCTTACTGCAAAATGTTTAAATATAAATTACCATATCACTTTTAAGTAGGCAAAGATTTGATGAGTAAACACTCAATTTGGTACCACCATTTTCCGAAGTAAATATAAATTGATCTGTATATAAAAACTTCTCGATATCTCCTCCTTTAAACAACTTGTAGACCAAAGGTTGATTAGTGTTAAATCCAGAAGCGTGTACCTAAGAATATAAAAGTTTATGATGTAAAAATTGTAGCATCAATAAAAAAATAACTTTTTAAATTGAATTGTTAAAAAAGAAATTATTTTACTTTATTGAATATACTTAAATTAATCATATAATTGTTTCTGATGTAAATAATTATATTTAATTCAACACTATTAGCTTACCAAAATATGATTAGAACAAAAGCTGACAATAGTTTGTTTACCACGATGACTTTGTACATTAGACTTCATGTCAACCACACTAGCAATAGGCTCAGGTGATGGGCCAGTACTAGGACAAGAACACCCAGAAGTGATTGCATCAGATGAAAAACTTCGTTTTGGATGTTTTACTTCATTCGGCACTAATAAAAAAACAATATACATTATAACTAAACTTAATGATAAAAATGTTGACCAAATACAAATATACAATAAATACCACTTTGAACACAATTGATCACAGATCTTTGTTTTTTTGGTGCAGATAATTTTTCTATAAATAGTTGTCGTAATCCCAATAATCGAGCACGTGTAGAAGGAAAATTTGATATAACAGGAACAATTGTATCAATATTCAATGCATTAGTTGGCCTTAATTATATGATAAATGTATTACAATGAGTAAATTAAATCCAAGAATAATTAACTAATAAGTTATACTTAGTTGTTTTATCATGTGCACTATGTGGTTTAGGATTTAGCCAACAGTATCCAATGTCTAAACTTTCAAGCAATAGTTTCCAACGATCTCCATTACTACTGATTATCTAAAATCATTACATTAATAAAAATATTTTTTTTTCTTATATAGGTTTTTATGGCATTAACTGTGTGGTTATTAGCCGGTGTTACATTTTTTTATTTTGGAAATAGGTTGAATTTACACTACATTTTTACATTTTGTTACATTACATTAAATTACTAATATATTTATATACATTGTCTTCTTAAGTAATATCATTAAATTAGATAACGGAGTTAAAATAAAAATATTATGTGAATAAAATATAATAACTAATAAGTAATATACTTACAATCAACCAAACTGTATTGGAACATGATTCATTTAATATTTCTAGAGATTTTATAGAACATTTTACACAAGTAGATCCAAGACAAGCTCCAGTACGGAGATTAACAAAAACAATTTCTCCTATATTTCCGCCAACAATACCAATATCACTAAATATTAAAATTGTACAATAACATTATTAATATACAAGTAAGTAAATTTTACACAAATAACTTTACCTTGAATACGTAGGAACTACAGGTGTCCACCAAGTAATTGCAGTTGGATTTAAGGAACTAGTAGGTTCCCCAGGAGCTGGTCTAATAATTTTTACCTTATTTCTTCGATCTCCATCTCTTGGTTCAAAAATTTCACGAACAAATACCAAATATAAAGTGCAATCAAACCCTAAAATATTATTAATACATAAGTAAGAAATATTACACATATTTATCATTTATCCAGCAGTAATTTCAGCAATTTTACCACTAAGCGTTCAAATGTAAATGTGACAAGATTTAAACTTTGTTGAGGTCTACTAGCTTAAAAATGTACATACCAAGAACTGTATGAATGTAATATGTACTAACCGCATACAAGGAGTTTTTCACTAGTAGATTTGAATGCCAAGGAAACAATTTTCTTCCCATCATCTTTGGGCCAAGGCAACCATTTGAGTGATGGAGGAACAAGATCACAATAAATTATAAGATCATTGCTACTGTAAACGTGAAAACAAAATGTATCGCTAGAATTCTTTGACTCGTGAATCACATTTATATCAGTCTATAATATAATAAAAATACTGAGACGTTTACCTGAGTACCAGGGCAAATATATTACTGTTATTCGTTTGAAAACTGACAGCATTCACGATATTGTCGACCCTCAACAGCTGCTTTAAACTCAGTACGTCTCCATACAAGCAAGTCATTTCAACAGATTCAAGTATTGTTTACTCTTTCATCATTGATTCCACAAGCAACTGCCGAACTTATGGCTGAAAAGGTTTGGATTTAGATTTTAAAATATTATTCAGGTACTCCTAAGTCCTAACTCCCAAGTTAGTATTTGACATTTGTTGTCAAGACTTCAAAAACAAAATACAATAATGTTATCACTTATCAGTTACACGGCTTGAGATCATACGAGATATAATATTGTATAATCACGGACTAAGATATAATATATATATGCTTATATTAGATAGTATACCAAGGTGGATATATATATATATATATATATATATATATATATATCCACCTTGTAGTATACTATTATAAATCAGACCATGGACATTTATTTTATAAATATTATTATGGTCATGATCAGACCATAAAGTAATATTACCCATGAATGGCCTATGGACCCTCCTGAAAGAAGACTTAAAGAAAAACCGTAATCAGGCCAATATAATTTTCCAAAAAAAAAAATCGCTATAAAGAAAAAAATAACACAAGTCACACAGAATACCTAGATGAAATTTCATCTATTATGTGGTTATAATTACAGAATATCATATTACAGAATTCGAAACCGCCAGAATATAAAAATCCCAGAAAATAAAATGATGGCGAGTCATGGTGCTGAATGCTGATGACGTTGGTAACTAGTGTATGGCCACTGGTCACCTCTACACCGTTCTCGTGGCCGGTCCTGAGGGGCGGACGAGAATCGCGGGCGCGTTTGCTCGAGACGCGAAGACGACCACGGTTGGCGACGAGCGGCTTGTGCGCGATGTTGTGCGCTGCTTGACGGTGCTGCAGGTGCTGAAGACGACTGTTGTGCCGGCGACGGCGGTGACCAAGACTATAATATCGATGCTGTGGAATCAGCGGCATTGCGATTCGGCCGGCGGGATCGGACTACTGGTCGAAAAGGGGAGAGAATCTGCGGACAGCATCGCAACACGCCGCTGTCCTGATACTCTCCGTGGTCTTCGCCCTGGCGTCTCCGTCGGCACCGTATCTGCCTCAGCCGATGGACACGTCACGAAGTCGCGCACCGCCGAACCCCGCGAAACGTTTCGTTTTCTCGAGCCCGGCGCTGCTGACGTCCGTGGTGTACTGGTGTTCCTAGCTACCTCAGTGATGGATTCAGGGGGATGGAAAAGGGGGCATTTTCTTCCCCCCTCCCCCCCAATCGCTGTAGTTTTCCTTTGTTTAACACCGTGTTTAGCTAATTTCAGAACTTTTTGTACTTTTGCCCCCCCCCCCAATTCCCCTCCCAAAATTAAGCCCTGGATCCGCCACTGAGCTACCCTGTAATTGTAGTCATCACTCATCTATACCACTCGCCGTGAGCTCTGCTGTCCCCGTCGCTGTCGTCACAAGTCGTCTTCGTGCAGCACTGCATTCGTCACTGGTATACCGTCGGGGCGGCGTCGCTCCCGGACAGGGGGGCATAAGTATAAAAAGTTCCAAAATTGGCTAAACATAGTGTAAAACAAAGGAAAACTACGGCACTGTTTTTACTAAATAAACGGATAACTACAGTCTTTATTCGAGGCCAACAACATTGTACATCGGTTATTCGGTTATCTATGCTCATGGCGTTAATGCGTTATTACGACAACTATTCAAACTCTTGTAGCTCGACACCAAAAGTAATTAAGTTCATCGTCAACAACTCATTCCACCCAACCTTATCTTGTATTGTCACTTGTAAATTCTAATTAGGTGGTTAACCTTATATGCAGGGGCGGACTAACCATTTTTCCGCCCCTAGGCACTACAACACTAGCGCCCCGTACATTGGCGTGCCCCATGTTTAATCTTTAATATTGTAATTGATGTTTTCTTATAGGTAGCCAGGTAGGCAGGGGCGCCCGCAGAGAGGGGCCAGTGGGTGCTATTGCACCCACTGGGATTTTTTTAATGAACAAAAAAATTAATGTAGGTATATTGTATAATAATGTAAATATGTTGACTACCTATGTATGTATAATACATTAACATACATTTAATTTTGCACCCACTGAGCTGATTTTCTGCGGGCGCCCTTCCAGGTAGGTACTGATTAAAGTGGTGAGCACTCTAGTAGTCTCTATAACCGTAATCGATTAGCAGATTTCTGAGCAGTATGCATTATGCAGGAGACGGGCGACAGTGCCTCGTCGCAATGTTTATTATTATTAATTACTTTATCAAGACATCTGATCTAAGAATAGACTAGTTAGGTGGCCGCGCACATTTATTGTGGTGCCGGGTGCGGGGTGAGGCGAGTGATTCCAGTTAATATCAAATAATTTACTTGCTAAGCACTGTGCGAGCTGTCCCCCACCTAGCTAGTAGAGCGGCTATATACAATGTACCCGGCGGCCCGAGGCAGTATATTTGACTGCCTTGGCTGGCGTTTTGCACATATTCACGATATTGTATGTGTTTACGCCGCACACCCGTATACCACCTCCCATGCATTAACATAGGCAACTGCCTCGTCGAGTGTCGATGTCGAACCGGCTAAATGAAATAAAAAATTGCGCCCTAGGCACGTGCCTTGGTGGCCTATGGGTAAATCCGTCCCTGCTTATATGTGTACCAAAGATTGAAGGTGATTTTACATAGACAATTGAGGGTTGTTTTCGATTTGAATTGTCCAAGCGATCGAGTGACTCCGCCGGTTCTATTGTATCCATTATAAGTATCCATTATTGTATGTATTATATTCATATATATATTATTATAGTAATATTACTTAATTCGATCGGTTGCACCATAGAATATTCTATGGTTGAACTAATTCTGTCAAAAAGATACAGGTTCAAGGTATAAATATTAAATAGTTAATAGTTTAGTTGGACTAAATATTTTGAAAATATTCAAATGTACAGAAAATATTATAGATACCTGAGTAAATGACCCCCACGCATGTATGTGGTGGCGGTATAATGAGTCCGGACACAATATTTACAAAATCACCTTTGCACCATCAAGACAAAATAATTTTACCGCCACCGATGCAATGTGTCGTGCGTGGACCACAATAGCGAAAAGTATACCTAATTAATTTTGGGCGAGTTCTTTATCATACTTAATACTTATTATAAGTGCTATTACTTAATGATTTTGTTTTCGTTCATAGTTCGTTGTATAACGTGGAATTACATTCCTGCTATTACATAATATGAGAATGTGTATTTATGAAGTAATAACTAATAGGTATATATGAGACATTATTTTAATTACTAATTATTTGTAGATAATAATTTAGCCGATTAGGTAGGTACAGTAAAGTTAATCTTAATACTTAATTTACTACTTAATTTACAACTGTAAACAACCCGTACTACAATCTCTGTAGTCATAACAAGTGCGATAATATAATAGATTATTATGTCGATAGTCGTTTATAATAAACGTAACTATAATAATAATTGTAACTGTAATGTATGAGTATGCTATTTATATATTTATATTTTTTTTACATACGTCTTGTATCATTTCTTTAGAATATCTTAATCCTTTTAAAATTGTCATCTCCTATTAAATAAGTCGTGAATATTACATACACACACACATATCACTATTAATAACACTTCAGTCTTAGTTGTTTGCCCAGATATCGCCGATGTCGGAATCGATGATTCACCAAATATATCTATTAACGGATCACAGATAGTGTATAAATGTAGTTGTAATAATTGTAATTTGTATTGATTAAAAAACATGTAGTATGAGTGTATGACATAATACATTAACAGTCTGTGGAAGTACTTGTTTACTCGGTATCAATACAGACAGTGGCGTAGACAAGGGGGGACACAGGGGTCAGACCCCCCCCCCATTGGCTTTTTATTACCTTAGTAAAAAGTTTTGAGAGGGTGGGGGATTTTCCAATTTTTCCTTCCCATTTAACTATATTGTTTTCTTTTTTTGATCACCCCCTTTCAGAAATTATATCTACACCACTGAATACAGAAGACTGTAATACTCTTCCATACGCAATTGGATGGTTATGAGAGCACCTGTTAATAATTCTTATGATCTCATTATTAAATTATTTCATGAACTAAAATGGCACAATAATATCTGTTTGCCTATTGTCCAACATTGAGGGTATTACATTCAGACACTAACGTTGAATGTAAAATGTATTCAATATAATTTGATTTAATTATAATTTGTTTTACATTCATCAAACATTGTAATACTTACAACATTTTAAGCTATCACTGGATATTTAAAAATCAAGCTATTTATCAAGTACAATTTAAATTTATAAAAATAACTATTTTATATTTTTATTTTAACAAAAATATTCTTATTATACTACTTTTAAAATAAAATATAATATAATCTCAATTGGAGATAACAACATACATAATCCCCTGTCAGTAAGCTAATGATCATTAGTTACATCTTTCATAGATAATAAAAAAAACTATACAATAAAGATTAAAAAGACCATTTATCAATATATAAAATTAACTATTAAATTTAATTGGCCATGCTTTCAAAAATATTTCAATAATTAACATAAATAACGATAAATCAAAAAGAATAACTAATATTATGACATTATGCAACACAAAAAAATAAACAGTCTTTACAAAATATAAATAAGGTCTAAATGTAACACTTTAAAAAAAATCATAATATACAATGGAATTTATTTTTACATGAATGTATTTAGTTTTTGTTGACTGTTAATAGTAAAACAAATAACTAAAATAATTTAATTTTAAATGAACTTATTCAAGTAATTAGACAAGATGACCTGATGACCAACTTTTGTAATATAAAAATAATAGAATATAATTTAAATCAATTTTTATAACATAAAATAATAATTATGTACAAAACATATGTTACAATATTATCCATTTAACATTTTTAAAGAACTAATATTTTTAACATAACTATTTTAATAAAAAATACTCAAAAATCAATACAATCATAAAAAATAAAATAATACAATAAGTATATTATATTATAATCGAAAACATTAACAAAATAAAAATACATAAATATATATATATTTAACAACTTTTTTGTTAAATTTTAAATTTTTTATAATTGTATGGAAGCTGTCACATTATAAAATTAGACAAATAATGATTTATTTCCGTTAACATAACTGGAATTTCCGGTACCATTTTGCCAAAATGTAGAATTGTTTGTGTGTTGGTATGTCATTGGCAATATTACACGTTTCTGATCTGTTCGTCTGGCATCATATTTAGCCTAAAATGATCAATTAAAATAAATTTATTTTGTTACAAATAGTTATCTTAAAATATATACCTTATTGTACGCAATAACACCAAACAGAGCCAATGCCATACCACAAACATTATTAATGGTAACTGGATTTCCAATCACAAATAAAGATGCAGCCACTACAAATATTCGTTTTGATGAACTGGCTACGGCATATGTTAAAGATGTAACCATTGACATAACACTAAATGCCAATATATTTTGTAACCAACTAAGTATACCATCAGTAAACAGCAAACCTAATACTTTGTACGATTCATTATTCATCTGAAATTATTTTTATGAAAATGTATATAATATGGATGTTACTTATTGTTAATTAATAATTCATACTATATAATTACTTTAAAATTTGAAACTGTCACTAGATGCCAAAAATCGAAATAAAGCCACACGGGTAGGAACATCATCAATGCTAGACGACCTAGTATATGTAACAGGCGTAAATGGTGAATACCAGTGTCATGAAGTACTTTTTTAGAAAATATATTTTGCAATGTGTGTTGCAATGTAGCTGCCAAAGCACTCATCAGTCCTATTACATCAAAAGATATCTCTGTGAAAGATGCGATGGCAACTCCAGCAATTATGGGTACTAATGACAAATATACCTAAAATACAATTTGTAAAGACTCGATTAAACATCTCACATAATTTTGTTTTCAATAACTCACTTTTAAACATTGTTTTTCTCCTAATATTATTCTTGACAATATAACACTAAACAGTGGCATGGTAGCTTTTACTGAAATGACAAAAAAAAAATTATTAAAAACTGAAATCATGTTTACATTAAGTGTATTTAATTACTTGTGTGTGTATAGGAAACTGGTACTTTCCATAGACTGACATGTGTGAAAACTGATCCAACAAACTTCCCAAGAGCAAGTGGCACTATAAGCTTAAAATAATAGGGCCAACTTATGTCAACGAATCGTCTAACGCCCCATAAGTTGAAAAACGGACCCGAATAAACAGCTATGGACAGGAGCTGCACCATGGTCACGGTCATTGGATATGGGAATTGGTTTAAAAGCGTCTTGCCAACTACATTGCTACCGGAGCTTACTACGTACCATACACAGCACAACAAAGCCACAGTGACGACTTCTTTGGATGCTACGACCATAATTACAACCGGTCCTTTTAGTCTAAGAATATCTCGTAACACTCATACTTTCAACTGTTTGAAACTTTAAATTTATACATTCTCACATAAATAATTGTAAATGATTGAAAAGACAAATAAACTATCTGTTTTTAAACTAGAAATATAATATAGGTACATTATTTTTGCAACACTACTAAAAATGAAATTTAGAATAAATTATCCCAATTTTTATGATAAATTACATTATAATTAATATTAATACTAAATTGAAATTCCTACATTTCGCGTTCGTGTTCACATTTTACAAATTGGGTATGCAACTATTTGAGATAAGATAATAGCTGACTGGACACGGAATGATAAGCCATTATTGACCATGTGGCAAGAGAACTTGGAAGAAAATATTAAAAGGGCGCAAACCGTGGTAAAAGATCACGTACATCTTTTATTATTTATAGTTCGTTTGAGAGAATAGTAAGTTCATTCATGACTAATTTGTCGTGTATAATTCCACCTATGAAAATTAAAATAATGCTATCGGTCGATATTTTTTTAACAAACCATAATATTTGTATTATCGGTATTATCATTTATCTCCCACTACGTAGGTACTTAAAAATTTAAATAGGAAATATAATATTTAGTAATAATACTACAATAAACAATTGCTAGTGACATATAATATGAGCAATCTGTAAATCGGTAAATTGGGGGGGGGGTTGAGGGGGCTGTGGTAAAATTACCATTGGTAGGTACGGGTTGTGCACAGTGCACGGCGTTCAATGGTTCAACAATTTCGAAACTATTATTAGGTAGTTGGTTTCATTTTTGAATCTACACCGATTATATTATGCCACTCATATATGTATACGATATCCACAATATAAAATTATTTTCGGTAAAAATCAAAAATCAAATAATAGGTACATCGTAACTCGTAAGGGCCTTTTAAACGAAGTGTATGATATGCAGGGCGGCCTGGGCCAGTGGGCCACTGTGCTGCTGTGCAATTGAAATTTGAAGGCCTCAGTGCAAAACCCGGGTACGTCAATTTTTCAAAATTGTTCAAGAAACATAAAAAACTATCTAAAAAATTTAAAACTTGGTGTTATCCTTTTTGTAAGAATAAAATACATCGATTAAACCCATAGGTGTGTCTACAGGTAATGCCTGTCATGCATAAGCATGATCTGCAAAATTTCATCCAACTTAGGTAGGTACATTATGAATTTCGGTGCATAATATAAACTTTTTTCTAAGTTTCTGATTTCGTATTAAGTTTTTTGATTTTCATCACGTAAAAATAAAGATTTGTATAAAGTATTAATGATATTAAAATTATATTTTAAAACAACTAAATACAATTTCATATAACCTACCTAGTTATTTATTTATCTGATAAAAGGAATATTGTTTTTAATTCTAAATAAAAAAAGTAAAATTGATTTAATTATTATCAGATGATAAAAGTTATTTTAAAATTTGAGTGTCATATTCCCAAACCTTAGCCTAATTTTTTTGGGTGGGGGGGGGGGGGGGTGGGTGGGGGTGCAGTAACCCCTCCCCTGAATATGCCACTATTGTGCACGACCTGCGGTTGAAGTCTGGACACGCCAATATGCCTATGGTTTAAACAATATGTTAATGCCAATATTAAATTTGAATGGAAGTGTTTGGAGCAATAACCATTTATGTCCGGACGTATTTGGTGTTTCCGCCCAATGAAAAAAAAAATGGATATACATATACCTATAATGTTTTAACAGATGCATACCTGGTTATTGCACAGAACAGAAATTTAAAAATCAGTTTTTATTATTTTATTTCAACACTATTTATTGGACGTGTTCGATTTTTGCACCGATCGATAGAGATTTTTTTCTGAATATTTCTATATTAAAATATGATTTTTGAAAAAAATTGGACATACCTGGTTATTGCACCGGGGCCTTAAATTGCACAGTGGGTACGTCTCCCGGGCTGGAACAAAATAATCCTCTTGGAATAATATATTATTATTGTTGACGATTTTTTAAGGACTTCTATTTAGAACACCTCGGTAGAAGACTAACCATGATCCACTGCGCTCAACTAAACTTTAAATACTTATAACTATAGGGTCCGCATTTTAAGGTGGTTCCAGTCGGTAAAAATAATTTTTTTAGATTTTAGACCCTCCGCTCTGACAAGATTGTGAGACTTTAGATGGTTCGATTTTAATGCTGTAAAAATAATAACATTTCTTAAGGGAACGTTCCAGTGACATTTGTCTGTCTTACAAATGCGTGGAACATAGCAACTTTTACGCTCAGCAGAACACATTTATCTCAGTTAGTTTAAAAATTAGAGCGAATTGACCTCTTATAAAATTTAAAGGCGAGACTATTATCTATACAATTACATAGGCTTTTTATTATATTTTATTTTTAAAGCGACTTATGTGTGTTTTAAAATTGTAAACTGTTTGTACATCTTAAAATACTCATAATTCGCTTTAAAATTAAAATATAATAAAAAGCCTATGTTCACAGCCGAGGTATGTTTTACTCGAAAAGTAACCGTATACTTTTTTCTAATTGAATATTATACTGCCTGCGAATGCAAGAACGCCTGTACTTAGAATATGGATACTGTTCGCGACGCGTTGACCATAGATTAGTACCACAGAATATATGAAATATTTTATATCATGTATTCTGTGTTAGTACACTGCGGTTAGGTTCAACCTTAGATCATATACACTCACACACATTGACACGGCCCGGTTGTACTTGCCACAGAATTGCCTAATTCTTACTCCTTAGAAAATGACCGACTGGAACCCCTTAATTAATGCAAAATTCATTATTTTTAAGAAGTCCCCGACAATGCTTTTTAAGTACAAAATCTGTGGCATACATCAAATAAATGAAATAACGACAACTTAAGCTTATATCTTGAATTTTTATCAGTTTTGGCGTTTTTGAGCAATAATTATTGTAATTTTTAAGTAATTTTGTTCATGTTTACTTTTTAGTGTACATTTATACATGGTATACATTTTTAGATTAAACTTAAATGGTAAGTACCCGTTAATCCAAAACATTTCATTCTGACCATTTATAATTGGTCGATCGTACTACCTATTGGCTATTTATGATTTTGATACGTTGGTAACATCACAGAATATATGAAATAAATGAAATATATTCTGTGGTAACATCTTTATCTATCTACAGTTCAATGGCTGTTATATAATATGTGTCCGGGAGTCGGAACTCAGACCATAGCAACAAGTAATTAGTTACATCATGATCACGTTTTTTTCGTTAAGATCGTATTTTTGTTTACTTAAGAATTATTAAAATAACTTTTTGATCATTTTTTAAGAACATTATTGTGGATAAAATGCATTTTTCTATTTTAAGAGCATTTTTGGATAGTTTTTAGGGCATTTAGATCCGGGATTAATTTTTAATTAACAGGTTATTCGGACGATGTATTAATTTTACAAGAATCGTTCCCGTTAAGTTCTTGAAAATTGAACAAAATTATTGGAATGAACTTTTTACACGTTCCTTCCAAGCAGTAGTTTGAGTGTACCTTAGATGACGGGTAAATCGGCGTTGGTATACCTCGTTTTATGAACTAATTCGTCTAAGGTTGATTGGATATAATATAGTCTGATAGTCATATAAGCTGTATAGCACTTGGTATAAAACGAACGAGATATTCAAACTATCTAAACTTTTCTGATAATATCTCTATGAAAAATTTGAATTGTTCACTCAAAATCGGGTATGTAGTATTTGTATATATACTACTTACCATAGTATTCACTCCCATATTTTTTTTTAAATGTAATTTCTTTATTCGAGGCAATATACACGGCGATTTGGTGCTTACTTTAAACTTTTACCTCCACCGTCAGAATAACCAATTTCCAAAATAAACCATTTTTATATATAAAATTATAAAATAATACTAATTTCTGCTAATTACTTCATGTTATTAATATTATAATTAATAACATGTAATCAATGACAATCATTTATAAACAGAAAATAATTGGAGGTATTCATTGTAAATCTTAAAAAGCTTTACGTGAGCATCTCTTAATAAAATGCAAATTTTGGAAAATCCTACAATGTAATTTTGTATTTATCTTTTACCAATGAAAATTAATGCCCATGACACAATTTTTAATTGATTTGATATAATATAGTTATAATTATATACTATTATTATAATTGTTTTTAAATCGATTTTCAAAAATAATAAATACCTAATAATAATAATATAATAATTTAATCTTTGATATTTCATTGCCTTGCATCCCTCGACAATTTCAACGGGTGCATGAGCCCCAGTGTACATGGCAGCTTATTGCACCTATGTTAATAAATTAATGTTTTTAAAATAGATAACAAATGGGTTTAGAGTTTTAGACAAAAAAGGTTAAAATGATCTTAAAACAATTTTTTACCTACTACATTCCAGTAAAATCACCATAACAATAATTATGCCATTTAAAATTTAAATCCAATGAATAAAAAAAAATATTATTCAAATACAAATTATTCAAATAAGTTAATGAAAACAAATGCCACATAATGATATTTAAATATTCATTTCTTGTTAAAATCAGTTCTTTGTTTTTTAATAACTACTGTTTAAAGAGAATTAATAAATAAAACAAAAATCAAAAATAACTGTAACTAATTACATTTAACGTACAATTACAATTACAGACTGTTCCTACAGTTTATAAATTATAGGTAAATAAATATTATAGACACAATATAATAATTCAATGTTATAATTCAAGTTCAATATAATTTTTGAATACTATAGGTTGGAAAGAAAAAAATGAGAATAAGATATTAAAATTAGGTATTACAGAAATAATTTTAATACTATGTTACAATAATAGACTTAATGCCTAAGTAACTAAATATTTACAGAAAAAAAAATAAACCCATGTAACAATAGTCAGCTTCAGGTATAAAATAGTTGAATAAATTATTAATATTCTGAGAAGCAATATACTTCTGATTAATAGAATAATACATAATATATATAAATATAATAATTTAAATAATAATAAAATAATAATATAAATGTATAAATTTTGAATGATAAAATTATAACTTACATAAAAAAATTTTTATTTGTTTTACAACAAAACCATACAATATGTTATAAATGCTGAAAAAAGTAATAAAAACCATAAAAATTAATATAAACAGTATGACATATAAACTGAGGTTTGATCCAAAAATATGATTTTCTATAGTAATATTATAACTTCTATACTTAGTTGCTGTATTATAACCATGAGTGCATTGATAAAAACGGCATTAATTTATCTATATTGGGTAAAAGAAATTAAAAAAGGTGGATCAGCCTTAAACAAAAAATTAAATCTAGAAAAGATTCAATATTTTTAGCACAATTCAGTGCTAGATATGAAATTTTCCAATGGTAATTTTACGTTGATGACTGACGATTAGATTTTGAATGGCTAATCAACCATTGCAAAGTAATATCAATGTTTTCTTGTTCTTTGCAAGATATCGAATAGCAACAAATTTCTCGATCTTGAATGGCATTTAAATTCCTAAATAAAAAAATATAATTAACATTTTTAACAATACTAATAAAACAATAAAACTTCAAATAAATGATTTACTAACATCCTGTCAATCAGTTCAACTTCATCTAGAGCATTTGGTAAATCTCTCTTGTTACCCAAAACTAAGACAGGTATACCAGCTAATTGTGGTTTATCTATTAAATTATGAAGTTCATTTCTTGAAGCTTCTAATTTATCAGTGTCGGCTGCATCTACCATATAACTGTGAACATTTAATAAATTAAGTATGTAATTTATGATTATGTATTTTAATTTTATGTATACATACACAATAGCATTAACTCCTCGGCAATACCTCTCCCACATAGATCGGAAACGTGGCTGACCACCAATATCCCATATTTTAATAGTGACATTATTTTTTGTCACTTTTCGCATATTGAAACCAACTGTTGGTATCATATCTTGATTAAATTGACCAGACTAAAAATTGTAATTAATTTATTTATTACCACATAATTAAATGTTATTATTTTTTATAAAAAGTAAAATTTTTTTTTGTAAAACTATAATATAATGTCTTAAGATTATTAGGTATACGTGTCATAAACAATAATACAAAATAAATGAGAATTGGGAACTTCAATTGTTAATTTTGCATATTATTGTATATTATATAATTGTTATCTTTAAGTGACTTAAACATAAATATATGAAAATGTAATACAATGTTACCTAAATGTTAATCAAATTATAATTTAAAAATTAAAAAATTGTAATAATTACTATTATAATATTCAACTTAAAAATTGTTGTTATTAAATAGGTACCTAATTTATATTACTAATTATTTTTAAAAATTCTCAATATTCCCACTATCAATATGATTAATAACAAAGAAAACAAAGAAGCATATGAAGTAAAATGTATCATTCATGTTTTACAAGAGAATAAAACATAAATATACCTACTTTAATGTTTCATCGAATAAATTTATAAAAATCACCCTTGATCTTATTATACTTTTATTCATTATTTAGTGAAATAATATTTTGCTTAATTATTATTTAGGTAGAAGATGAGTCAGATTACTCAATAGATTCAATAGATATAAATAATATAAAAAAAAACATTAATCAGTATTTATAGACCCCTCCCTTATTATAATGAATCAATATAATGGTCTATAAAACACATAATATGTACTTAAATGCATATTGCAAATATAAAAGGAAATATAACTCGTATACACTATTGAAACTTGCTCAATCACTATTTTTAAATCATTGACAAAGCAAATAATTAATATTTTTAAATTAAAAATGTATTCAAACAGCTGTAGATACAACATAATATTACCCACATAGTAGGCAAGTAATAAAAATGTTATGAAAAAAAGTTATAGTTTGAGGAAATCATAAGTTACTTACTGCAATTACATGAACAAATGTAGTTTTGCCAGAACATTGTAGTCCAACGAGGGTGAGTTCCATTTCTTCAGTCCAAAATTTACTCTTAATCCAATCAAGTATCCGATTTATTAGGGTCATCATTTTGTATCGATTTTATTGAACTTTTTGTCAGTAAATATTTACAATTAAGTTAAATGTAGAGCCCAAACTGAATAATAAAACCAAGTTCTAACACTAACGAGTAGTTTATGAATAGAGTAAATAGTACTAAATACTAAAATTGTATTTTGTAATAATCACCTATAGGCTATAGGTACAAAGGCATTGAGTAATCAAATATTGTTATATGTAATATTCAGCCCATTGCTTATCAATGTTTAACAAACAGCTGTCAGATAACAGATAATTATGAACATTATCTTTGGAATTTCCTCACAACCACCACGATTTAAATATACAGGTTACTAAACGAAACGAAACTTATTTTTTGGTGCACAGAAAGGATCTTGTCATATATATCATAATATATGTATATATATTATAGATATACAATATTACGCCTTGGAGCCACCGAGCCACGGACTAAATCCGTGCTTGGAGCGCTATAATAGTAGCTTTAGGATTTAACTATAGTCGGCCTATAATAGCTATTCTCATATCGTCGATCAGCTGTTTGAAACCAACATTTTCGCGCACCACTTTTGTTGTGTATGTGCATTGTGCAGAGGGTCGTTGAGTAACCTGTATGGCTGTATATCTTAAAACAATAAAACGTGCTAACTACCACTATAATTGTTATATTATGCTACCCACAAATATCTATACTAACTAATAAATGTACCATGTGTCTATATAGATATCTGGGATGCTACCACGATTAAAGATTCGGGTTGACAGGACCTGGGTTACTCAACAGTCAACGACCGTGATTAAAGATATCTTTATTGAAAAGTTTATTTCCATTTTCCATAGATGATACATAATATAATGGATAGGCTAAGGTGGGATTAATTTAATCCTGTACCAATCTTATTTTTAAATATAGGTTCTATTAGAAAATGGGCTGGATTAAGCTCATTCAGCGTGAAGGATCAGCCTCTGAAGCTATATGGTCTGCAGTGCACGCCTATATATGCAATGGAGACCTTGAGTATATAAACGATTGTGACAGTACCATACATGTTACCAGCATGTCTTTATAATTATAAAGTAAACAATGATTTGGTGGGCACTTAGTGGGAACAATCATTCTAATTTTTCTGGTTGTTTAGAATTGAAGTACCTACATTATGTTATTATGAATAACAATATTGTAATATTGCAACCACAGAAAAACACGTTTTTAGGAAAAAAATGGTATACATAGATTTTGCGTGTTGACTTTGTTGATTTATCAAATACATTAAGTGGAAGTAAATTAGAAACTTTGATACTCATAACTCATCGCGATTGAAAAATATGTTTTATATGAAATAGATAATGATTAAATGATTAAAATACTTAATTTAAAACAAAGCGCATTATTAAATATTATTCAATAGGTAAGCTTTCTTATTAAATACAAAAACCGTAACATTAGTAATTTAAATTAATCACTTGTATTGTGTTAAATATAGGTACTTGGACTAATATAAATGTGTCAACATAAGCTGTTAAAAATAAATATAAATTTGATATCGATGTATATACTACTAATAATATTTTGTAAAGTATAGTTTTATAAAGTTTGATAAAGTTTTATAAATTGAATATCTCGTCAAATATGTTAAAATAATACATAATAGTGATAATACTCATACAATATATTTTTATAATAAATGTTGATAAATTATTATTGATTTGCAAATTATACTAGTTTATACTTTATTCATCTTTTGTCTTTGGCTTTTTGATTTAATGAATTTATTGAAAATACGACTTTAAGGGGTAGCTGCGTACCGAACGTTTTTAAGGAGTTTAATATAGGCAATTTTCTATTAGTGTTACTGTGTGCGTAGTAAGTGATCATTAGTGTGAGTAACTGTGTATAAAATAAATAGCGGAGCGCACGTGCATGTGTACATGTCAGTAAGCAGCAATTTACACACTTTTTACAAATGTTGAAATGTGAATTTTAGTGAAACACTGAAACTTAGTTTTGTATTACCAATAGCTTACAGTTATTGAGTTGTCACAGTATGTACATTGTACACCTATTATACAAATTGAAGAGAAGAAGTGTATCTAGGCTTGTATAGGTAGGGGTCAATTTCCGATATTTTATTTTTAATGTCCAATATTTAGCTCTTAAACTTGTGATATTTTACTTTTTGAATTTGAATTATTGAGTTTAATAATTAAAATATTATAAATTGACTTTTAAACAGGCACAGATTAACTGCTCTTTTACAATATATAGGTTTATTACTCTCAAACCGCTCAATAAACCATATTAATGGAAATACAAATATAAATATAAGTAGCTTATTTTTATTAAACTTGGATTAATTACTTATATATATATATATATTACACATTAGACCGCATTTACTTAGATTCCTCCTTATATCACACATTTTATAGCATTTATCTTTAAGTTTTTTTCACTCAGTGTTTTTTACACAGACTTGACGGAGTGTTTTTGTTGGGATATTCATTACAACAAATGAAATATGATAATATTCGGACTAGATTACAGCGAGTGCTATTTTAAATTTTTTGAGCACTAAAGTTATAATCAAGAAGCGAGCACTAAAATTTGTTTATGAAATAAACTACATTAGTTACTGATAAAACATTTAAAAAACCAATTCATTCCTATTTTTTAATGAACGTCATCCAAAATCGAAAGTTATTGAAATGTTCAAAAGTAAAAATAACACATTAAATAAGAAGTTTTAACTTAATAGTTTCTATTACAAGCAATAAATTATGGTAAGACGTACTCAATAGCGTTATGGGAAGAAAACTGCAGTTAATTTGGTTACTGGAGAAAAAAAACAACTGTGAAATGTGAATAGAAAAGAAGAGTAAAACTACAGAAGAGAATTAATTGTTACATGTTATTTTTGAAATAATATAAAATTAATATAATACATTTTAAAATGTAAAACTATATGACTTAAATGAAATAATTATACAAAAAAATCTATTATTATAAACAGAATGATAAACTAAAATGTATTTAAGTATTTTCATGCAATTCCAATAATTGTGTTCCTACTACCTACTCAAAATTCAAATCAAATATTTTTGGCGGCGTATCGTATCTTACGTCCTAAAATAATTAATTTGAAATTTTTATTCGGTGATAAAAGTTATCTAGAAACTGATAGTCAGTATTCCGGTTGTTTCTGAAGATTACTTACAATAAATAGTTTGTCGCTTGTGATGGTTAAAAAATAATCAATAATTATCATTGATTTATGATTATAAAATAGTTAAATAATTTTAATTTATAATCTACGACTACCTATTACAGGTTTATACACTATTGATTTTAGTTCATAGTTGTGTACTTGTGTAACTATATAATTAATTTTTTTTTTATGAATAATATGTATAATATAATTTAAGTTCTTCTTAAATAAAAAATATGGTTTCCAAACTTATATTTGCTGTCTTATTATCTTCATTTTTATTCACTGTCAACGGGCTATACGAAGACCAAGCTGGAAAATTTGACTGGTAAGTGAACTGTCTGTGGTGTGACTCTCTACTAAGAAAATCTGATCGTACAAACCACTGTGAAAAAATAACACACCGGGTTGTTTGAACAATTTTGTTGATATGTCATTATACCAGTGTGGGGGACGGACTGCTTGAGTGGACTACAGCGTCAGTTGTAACGCACACCGTTGCCAGTTCGAATCCCGGCCACGGGCGGCATCGCTCTCTGGGCAGGTAACTGTCTAAATGGCAAGACCGCCATCCCCCAACCGGGCATGGCAGAAACCTACGGGTGTCCCTTTGTGCCTACTCCTGGACATAGCGCCATACGAAAAAAAATAAAAAAAATACCAGTGTGTTTAGACAAATCTAATAATCATTTATCTGATGACTGGCTGTATTTTAAAGTATTTTAAAATATATATATATTAATTATACATGGGTAGCTCTATATATTTGTATATTCTTACCCACTTGCTAACCTAAACATTTTCTTTAATTATTGAATGGTTTTCTATTATTTAATGCTTCATAATCTATTTAAATAAAATTGTATTTACTATTATGATTTTCATTTTTCAGGAAACAAAATTATGTTGGTGAAGTTAAATTTTCATCAATCGATGTTGATGTAACAACAAAAAGGCTTTATGTTGCAACTGAGAAAAATGTTGTAGCTTCTTTAGCTATAGACACTGGTAAGTCACATATAAATTAATTGTAAATGTTTCTTAATGTGGTTAATTGCATTTAGGTGATATTATTTGGAGACAAATTTTGGAAAAAGGACCTGAAGGTCGTGTTGAACTAATACATCCAACCAAATCTAAAATCATTACAGTAAGTGGAGTTGATGTAATCAAAGTGAGAGGATGGGATGTCAAAGATGGATATTTACATTTTGAATGGAGTACAGAGACTAGTAATGTCCTGTATTTGTTTGTTTTTAACGGACACCTTCATAATGTGTATTCTTCAAACAATTTAATAGCTGTTGACACCTACCATTTAGAAACCGGTGTCAAAGGAAAAGCTACCTATACTTTCCCAGCACATTGGTTTAGTGATTCTGATCGGTAATATCAAAAATCTATATTTTATGTATTTTCTACTTCTGATTATATTTTAAATGTTTTTAGTTGTGCATTATCCTCTGGAAGTTTAGCCTGTCTTGATGTAGCTGGAAAATTAAATATTGGATCATTAATAAAATCTAATACGGATCGTTTAGGTCTTGATATGATCGGAGATACAATTGAGGCCATCCCCGGAAGCCCAATACCTGCATTTATCGTTACAAATAAAAATGTAGAAAAATTAGTTTATGTCAAAGAAAATAAAATTCTTGTACGATCTTTAACATCCAGATCATCATCATTTATATATACATATATGGCTGACAGGCATATTCTATTACAAATTTCTTCACCTATGCAAGTATGTATTACACAATTTATACAATTTGTTATAGTTTTATATGTTTCAACATTTTTGTTTGTATAGGATTGTAGCTACCAATATAAATTATAAATTAACCAACAATAACCATAATCGTTTATATTTTTACTTAAATATAATGACAGGAAAAATTATTAACTTATCTGTCTTTTAATTGTTTTATCTACTAAAATTAAAACTATATTTATTTGTTTAATTCATATAAGATTATCTTCTTAAAAATCCAAAGATGTTAGGTACTTAATTTTTTTTTTATATATTATCTTATAAAGTTATTTATAGGAATTAAATTGAAATAGGAGATTCTCCACTCTGTAATAATTAATAGCTATTGTAAATAATATTTTTTAGGACACCATCGTAACAGAAGGTTCGATATTAGAGGATTCTACTGTTATTGAAAGTTTGTCATCAAAG
This sequence comes from Metopolophium dirhodum, assembly GCF_019925205.1. Lineage (NCBI taxonomy): Eukaryota > Metazoa > Arthropoda > Insecta > Hemiptera > Aphididae > Metopolophium > Metopolophium dirhodum. The sequence goes on from NC_083568.1 coordinate 14,739,272, forward strand.
GAGTCTAAGAGTTCTTTAAAAATTTCTAATCCAAGAATATCTTCTGCATTTTGTGGACGTAGTAAAGCAAATACTGTTAACTGTGTTGCTTTAGTTTCAACACAAGATCAATCATTAATGCTTCTTAAAATGCCAGGTGATTTAATAAATAATAATTAATTGTTTTATAATTTTTATGCAATACCTATAGCATAATATTGGTTTATTTATTATAATTTATCAAACATTCAAACTATTAATCTAAAAATCTGAGTATTTACCCTAAGTTTGATAAATATAAGTAGGTCAGGGATTGGTGTACAGTAGTTTATTTTTAGTTAAAATTAAACTCTTCTTCTTCACCATTCTTTCATAACTATATGAGGTCAGCCAAGGGTTCTACACCACCACAAACCTCTATCCCATACTTCTCCTTTGCTCGCACCAGCTATTTTTGTGTCTTTCTCTATTCGGTCTGTTCATGTCTTCTTTGGCAGTCTTCTTCTCTTTCCTTCAACATTTATATTAGCCACACTTACTGCCTGTTGAGTCACTTCTCCTCAGAATATGAATGACCGAGTAGTCACAACTTATTATCCCTCATTTTGTTAGTTATATTTGAACTGATTTTATCTATTTTTCAATCTGTAAAAAATTGAAGAAAAAAAATGGTAAAATGGTAGTTTTATTCAAATTATTTGTATTTTTTTGTTTACAATAATTGTTAAAATTCCAGAAATCTAAATAATTTTCTATAGAAAACAATCAAAACACTTAAAATATAAAAGAAATAAAATTACAATGTATAATTGTGTAATCACAACAGTTATGCATCTTTAAAATCATGTAAAATCTGTAAGAACTACTCAATTTTTAACTAAAAGTACAAAAAGATTGTTTCACAATTTTTACGGGCTCAAAAAATTAAGTAAAATCAGCCATATTTTAACCAAAAATAAACAATTGTCCAGAGTGTCCATAACTTACTGATTATCTACTAATATAGTTAAGGAGATTGCAAACCCCATACATTTTACATCAAAACGACAGACAAAAGTTAAAGTACTTATAGTGGTTTGATTTAAAAAATGTAATGATGTTTGAATTTGTTAACAAGTTAACTTTGCATCAGTTAACGCATATTTTTAATATTTTTTTTTTTTATATTTATGTATTTTAATACAACAAATTTAAATTGTTTATTCTTGTTAAAATTTTGCTAAACTTGAAAAAAGGTCTGACTGGTTCAAAGTAAACTTGTTTATGCATTCAAACATCTTTACATTTTTTAAATGAAACAACTGGAAGGTTTATTTAGGAATTAACTTCTTAAATTGTTGTCAGGCGTATAGCTATTTCACATATTTGAAATATTTTTTTTTTATCTTGTGTAATATATGTTATATAATTAAATTTCCTGTATTTTATTCATTGTAATAACATTGCTGAAACTAAAATATTATAACATACAAATTATAAAGAATAATATCATCTGCATTTTTTGGAATATTTTTCAGAAAGTTTATAAATAAATAAAAATTTTAAATATTTAAATACTAATAACCTTCTTAAAAATCAAAATATTAAAATAAACTTCTAAAAAAATGACGATTATTCTTTATAATAATTGTTATTGTGATGATACCTTAATTTTAATAATGTTTTCATTGACTGTATATTTTATTTTATTATAAAATAATTTTAATAAATATAATAATATATCATGTCCACATGAATTAGGTTCAATAAAATGGCACAGAGAAGAATCTTTAACTAATATTATAAATGTAGAGTTTGTGGATTTACCAGTTTCTGATATTGAAGCAGCAATTGAAAAAGAATTTGGAAACAAAGAATGTAAGTATTTTAAACTTAGCCTATATAATATAAAGTAATAATGAAAACTAATATACAAGTTATGTTTAAAAATATTTATAAATGTTTGTGCACAAGCATTTTTGGATCACAGTGTATCAAGTGAGTGATGATGAGTGATATAAAGGTTTATTTGTAGTGTTGTAAAAGTTTGAATTTTTGTGTTCAAATATAATTGTTTTATTTTTATTTTTTTTGTAGTTTTTGATATTTTTTTACATTTATTCTTCATAAATACATCATTGTTTTGGTGAACAAAAAAATTTTTACCATTTTATTTTATGTAGCTGGCGCTTTCAGTATGTTTGTTCGACGTTTGTTCAGTCAGTTACAACAATTACGCACTCTGTTTGCAACTGTTCTTGGAATAATTGAATCACCTTCTGAAACGACTGGAACAAAAAGTAATCTAGTTCGGGATCAGTTTGGTTTACATAAAATTATTGTAACTGTTACTAGTGCAGGAAAGGTAATGAAGTTATGAAAAACTTTCAAGTGTATAATAATAATTAGGTACCTACTAATTGATTATTTTTCTTTATGTATTAGATATTTGGAATTGACAATTTAAATGGTGAAATTCTCTGGTCTGTTCTGTTGTGTGGTGTTGGAACATTCTATGAAAACAAGGTTAATGGATTGCCATCAGCTCCTATGCATTTACAAAGAAACTCAAAACATTTATCATATTCACCAATGTGTACACTGTTATTGAAAAGCGAAGTAATTTATTATTATATTTTTATTTGACATAAAATAATTTTCAATTTTACTATTAATTTAGGATTCAGAAAATACAGTTTTGTTTACATTTAACCCAATTAATGGTGAATCCAAAAGTATGTAATTCAAATGTCCCATTCTTCAGTCTTCCCTAAAATTATAATATTGCTAACTATTGTTACTTGTTTTCAATTCATTCAGATGGTGTTACACAAGTTCCATACAGAGTTGTACAAGCTGTTCCTCTTCCAGTTTTGAATATTGAGATGGTCCGTAGTCTAATATTGTTTGACAGTTCCAATTTGCCTCATCTTTATCCTGCTGATACATCATTATCCTCTAAGCCACCTCCATTGTATATATACATTGCTAATCCTACAAATGGATTATTGCAAGGATTCACTGTTGATGTACCAATCTCAGGAAAGGTTAGTAATTTCAGTAATACTTTTACTTACATTAAAATTATTTGTGTACATTTATTCTTAGGATCTTTCTGCTAAAGAAGTTTGGAAAACACAATTCAATAAACCTACTCAAATAATAGCGATTGGCTCACGAGATGCTATGGAACATGTACATTCTCAGGGTAGAGTTCTAAGTGACAGAAGTGTTTTATACAAATATATTAATCCCAATATGGTGGCTATTTTGACGTTGGCTCCTGATACAACACATAAAAGTATGTTAAATATGTAAAAATTGTATTGTCTACAACTTAATTATCGTTTTTAGGTGTTTTGACATTACATTTGTTGGATGCAGTCAGCGGTATAATTATTTACTCTGTTGTTCATAAACGAGCTTCTCATCCTATACATTTAGTTCATTCTGAAAATTGGCTATTATGTTCCTATTACAATGATAAAACTAGACGAACTGAAATAGCATCTTATGAGCTGTATGATGGAAATCAACTTTCAAACTCTTCAGGTATCATAAAATATATTTTAATATTATAATTAAAATGTAGCTTTTACAATCTTATTCAATAATATGTGTGTATTTTAGATTTTTCTTCCGTTGGAGGTAGTTTAATCCCCCCAATTGTAGAAAAGCAAGCTTACATACTTCCTGGATTTTTACAAGCCATGAAACCAACCATCACTGAAAAAGGAATTACCAGCAAACATATATTAAGTAAGTTTTATTGCTTTCACTTTTGTCATTGATTGTAGATCTTAGAATTTATAGTATAGTTATGTTAAATTAATGACAATGATATTTTTAGTGGCTACTACAACTGGTCATTTATTAGAAGTACCTTGGGCATTTTTAGACCCTCGTAGACCATTAGGTGAACCTAAAGAAGAAGGAGCGATACCGTACATCCCTGAACTTCCAATGCCATCTGAATCTATGATAAATTATAACAAAAGTCTCATGCGAGTTGATGGTATATACACTACACCCAGCAGTCTAGAATCTACATGTTTAGTTTTTGTTTATGGATTAGGTAATTTTATTGTTATTGTCTTAACTCTTAAGATAATTCATGCAATTCATTTAAATATTTTTAATTTATGTTTTAGATTTATTTTATACAAGAGTGGCTCCTTCTAAAACGTTTGATGTACTGAAAGAAGATTTTGATTATCTAGTAATAATTATTGTTACCACAATTCTTTTAATAAGTGCTTATGTAACAAAAAACCTTGCCTCGCAAAAAGCATTAAAACAAGCATGGAAATAAATCAACATAAAAAGATAACCACTTAATGGTTAGTTGAATCATAAATCTTGATAATATCAAAAAGATAAATTATAATTTTTCATAATATTAAGGGTTTTTGTTTTTATATTTGTTTTTTTTCCTGTAAGAACTTAATTTATTTTATAATTGTATAATAATAATGTTCAATAATAATTAACTAAATTGTGGATTTCAAATAAATTAATGGCGTATATTATTTTAGTGAAGTATTAAATACATCTTCAAAAAATATTATTTTTCCATGTATATTCCTTTTGATTTTATTGAACAACTTTTATGATGTACCAAAAAAGCATTTTATAAATATATAACACAATATTAATTGTATAAAAAAATTTAAAGCTCAAGAGTAAATAGGTAATTTTCCTTTCTTTTATAATACTTACTAATAAAAAAAAGGGTAACTGCTATGCTGTACAGTATGTGTTCAGTGTATCTAGTCATCAAGTAAGTCACTGCAATATATATGTCAAATTTGATTTCAAAGAAAAATCATTGCAATATTGCATACAAAAAACGATCCTGAGCCAAGATAGTCGATTAGTCTATATTAATAACTACATTTTATGATATATTTATATTGCTGTATTTTATTTTACTATTTGTAATACAGTAGGTTAAATTAATTTTTTCCAAAAACATAGCTTTGAAAATATCATTATGTGTGTAAAATATATTATGTTCAAGGTTTAAGATCCACACAAACAATATTTTTGAATTAAGTACTACAAAATAACTAAAATTGTTATTCTTTGTTTAAACATTTTATTTCGTCAACATTTTTACTTTAAATGTCTAAAAGATATTATATTATATATTTTTTAGATGATTTGATCCAGTGTGGACCACTTATGAGAAACCTTGTATTTAATTTTCTAGCCTTAGCTATAAAAATTGAACATTTGACAAATTATTAACTACATACTGTTTTCTATATTTTGCATAGAAAATGCTAAAATAAACATTTGATGAATATTTCAAGTACCTATCTATGGTTATTGGTTTATGAATTACAACAAAATAAGGAAATCAATTTTGTCCCACTTTCCTAATGGTAAAGATACTGAAGTTGAAAATCAAAAGCTTTTTTTCTACTGTAAAAAGTGTCTTCAAACACAAAAAAACACCATTGTAAGTCAATACATTCATTGCAATGGTTCCGCTCAGAATTTAAAATAATGTGAATGTATGACATAGTAGTATGTAGCATACATCTATGGAATATACCAAATAGTATTAACTATTAAGGTACTGATTGTATGCTAGAAAATGGTATGACGGTAAGTCATGTATGAATTAAAAATTGCAATAGTTCAATGGAAAGTTTTGAAAATTGAATGGATAAATAAACCATTATTACTCTATATTCACTGTCTATTGATATTAAAGCAGTAAATAAATAAAAATAAATCTCACAGGTCATAGGGGTCCATATATAATAAGGACAAGGCAACTAAAAATTAAATATATTCATGCCTTTACTGTGCAAACAATAGCACTTGTAAAAACTTGTTTCTACCCTTTTTGCCTTACGCTGTGTTGAATAGGTGGCTAACCTACTCCAGTAAGTTGGAGCGTTTTGTCACGAGTTTATACAATATATTATAATGCAAATTATACTCTGGCAGGTACCTTTATAATCGAACCTGTCCTTGACTCAACAATGAATAGGTGACGCATCGAAGGGGGTAGACTCCAGGTCTGTAGTCTGTACACCCAGAGTGTGTCAAATGATAAATTATTCAAAATTTGGATTTTTAAATATTACACTATTTTATTGATAGGAAACAATTATATATTCAGTTTGATAATTTCTATAATAGGTACCTAGTCCATTGATAGTCTGTTTTTATATTTTGGAGCTTGTTATTGGTTATTTATGGGTTTTTTTGACATTACGATAACTAATAATAAATGTGTAGGTTTTATAAGCTTCCCCTCTCATATCTTGAAAAATCCTGGTTGTGAACTGCAATGAATCATTTAAAAAATCTCTAGAACAATAATCAGCTATTTTAAATAACCTTTAAAAAAGTATTTGTTAACCTATTCAATATTCACATAAATTATCCATAAATTATCATACATTATATTCCTTAAATCTTCACTCGAAAATGAAAGCAAGACAATAACAACTACCACGTTTTGACCAAAAAGTCTTATTTGGATGTTTTACAAAGATTCTGCAAACTCTTGAAGTCTGCAGGCCGCAGATGATGCCTGATTAGTATTGAACGACACATCTGCCACCTCCAGATTAAAGATGAAACACGAAGGAAAATAATCTATGTATGGCCATACATCGTTTTGACGTCGATTAATTTCAGTCAACAATCATATGTCATAATATATTATATACAATGGTCAAGTAATTTAAAAATATTGTGATGTTTTGAGACGACGTTTTTTAATATCCTTCGACGCGTTTGAGGCATTTCTGCGGTAGGGAAATAATTAATAATTAATAAATAATAAATACATTTTCCTTATATGTTTGATGGTAATTGGTCAAAAAGACAGATGAAATAATAATATTATAAAGTTCACAAACTATTTTAAATATCATTGAACTTTTTGGTTTAATTTTTATTTATTTATTTTGAAAAAATCTATTTTTATTTTTTTGGCGTAACTCAAAAACTAACAACCGTAGACCATTGCAATTTTCACCAAATATTTATATCAGAATTTTCTATGAATGGTAAAATTTTCTAAGTATCTTTTTCTTATCTCTTTTTGAACTAGTTGTACCTTTAAGAAATTTTTCGATTTTTTTGAATTTTGTAAATTTTTATTAAATTATTTTCCATAAAAACTTTTTTACTCTGTAAAAAAGCTTGAAATTTAATGCAAGGTTCATTATAAGTTTCATTAATGGAAGTTGAAAAATATTAAAGATACATAGGCATGATTATTTTTTATAACCGGAAAGTAATATTATTTTTTTATGAGCGTTTGAATTTAAAATTTTCACGATTTAAAATGTTCACGATATTGGATCACCGGAAAATAACAATCGATCAATTTTTGATATTTTGTTGTAATTCAAAAACGAATAACCTTAGACACTAGAAATTGTCACTAAATGTTAAAATAACCATTTTCCATGCATGGTAAGATTATCAAACTATCTGAGCTATTATTATAGCTAATAGCTATGATAATTTTTCAAATTTTGTAAATTATTTTTAGTTAAAAATTCATAAAAGTTTTCCTTTTAATATAGGTAGCTAACACTAGACATTTAAATATATGGTTCCTAACAAGTTATTTTACGTCTAGCAAAAAGAAAAAAATCACCTGAAAGTTACGCTATTTTTAGCCATTATCCATGAGATATTTTCGATTTTTATTAAATTTGATTATTTATACTAGTACCTTGTATCTATGCTGTAGTCAGACACAACGTCTCCGCTCTGAATCGTTTTTCGTATACAATTGAATTCAAATATTTTAACGACATGCTCGACAACTTATGTGCAACAGATCTAACCTAACTCACTTGTCCACCTTTTATTTTTATTATTATTTGTGTCAGTCACGTTTTGGTGCATTAATACAATGCTTCGATTTTCTACTTCAGCATCTTTTCTGGTAGGAAAGTGAATCCACCTAGATGGTACTTCAGAAAAACAAACAAAAACTGGGAATGTTTGAAATGCAAAACAGGATTTTGAAAAAAGTAGTTTATATATGATTGCATTACACTGACTTATCAAGACACATAGTGTACAGCAGTGCGTTATTAGCCCCTTGCTTATTTTTTTTTTAAATATTTGCTCCTATGAATCTACAAAAAAATTAAATACTCATGTCTCATATTTATATATTTTTTAATCCTGGCTAGTATGAATTTACTTTGAATAGAACCACGGTTATATAAAATCTTAATACAAACGTGAAACAATCTTAACCATGTACTGCATATGGTAACTAACAAACGGACGGGCACAACCGATAAGGTGTTCTAAACTTCTGTTTAGAAGGTTATAGCTAGCTAATATTGTAATATACCAACTGGCTACTAGCTGTATATCCCGATTTTACCCAGGGAAAATGAATAAACATAAAATACGGCACTACGTCGGAGTATCTCGGTTTTAATATATGTACCTAACTACCTAAGTAAATAGAGGTACCCAGTGGCGGATCCAGGGCTTAATTTTGGGAGGGGCGTGGGGGGGGAAAAGTACAAAAAGTTCCAAAATTGGCTAAACACGGTGTAAAACAAAGGAAAACTACGGCAATTGGGGGGGGGGGGGCAAATACCCCCTTTGCCAACCCACTGGATCCGTCACTGTAGGTACCTACCTACGACCTACCTCAGTTCACGGGCAAATCAGCATCAGCGTACCTCGCTTTGTAAACTAATTCGACCGAAATAGGCAGTTCGCCTATGGGCTATGGTGGATTATATTAGATAGCACTTTGTATATCTTCAAACGTGGTTCGAACTAGTAGCTAAACTACTCTCTAAACTTTGGAGATATATTTTAGAACAATCTCTGAAACTTCAGTCAAAATCGGTCTGGTAGTTTTTGAGTAGGTACCTATAATTAGGTATATAATGTTAATAATATTATATTATTAGCTATATTAAGCTACACACATAAGAGCATTGCATTTTGTTGTAAGTAACTATATAATATTTGAACAACAAATAACAAAATTAAACACCTACGACCTACATACTAGATATCTATTTTTCCCTCCGGAAGAAAAATAATACGCTCCCTAATAATCCTCACCGTTGACTGAAAAGGAGATGGAGCAGAGACCTGTTGCCTTGTTCTACGATTAAACTCACTGTAACTCGTCTCTTTTCTAATATCTTATTAGTTATTACCTTATCTTTCCACAATCACCCCTCAAGCAAACTGTAAAGAGTCACTAGTGGGTGACTTCGTAATCATTATGCTAAGTAGTATAATAGATATTTTATCTTATAATCCGCGTAATTAAATTATTTTACATTTTAACCAATATTTTATTTCATGAGTTACATTTTGAAATTATCCAGCTTTTTTTCTTTTAAATAATTTTATACCTATTTATAATGAAACGGAGTATTTATAATCCATACTTTTTGTACAATACTGTAGTACTTACTGTCAATTAGCTGTATTACCCAACTTTACCCGGGTTAGGGAAGTTAATCTATCTTTTTTGATTCAGTTGAAATATATAACAAAAATACAATGATTAATTTTATGATTTTTACTTCTTAAATCTGGACATATTTTTATATTATTACAAAAAACTGGAGATAGATTAAACAAATACTTAAAAGCCGACGTAATAAGTATATTAGTATATTAATAAAAAAATGCTTGCCAAGTCAGGGATTGGCATGTAAACTTTCTTTATTTTTAATTTTTAGGAATTTATTAACTCATATCACACATTCACACCCAAGCGGTATAACAATTTGAATCCAGAAACATGTCGGTGTGAACAGCCCCACAAAAAATCATTTTCATTTAGAGAGGTAGATCTCCTAAACCGGAAACCGATCTCTAGTATCGGAAATCTACCTCGCTAAATGAAAATCTAGCGAAAAAGAACTCTTTTTTATCTTTGAAAAATTAAATAATTTAAAAAAAAAATTATTTAGTATCTACTTGATAATCCCTTTTTAATGAGTTATCAACCAACTTTCTAGCTATCATAGTTTAGGAGAAAAGTTAAAAAAAATAGAAATTTTGGGACTGTTGACGCCGAAGTTTTTATGGATTCAAGTGGTTATACCGGTCAAATAGGTAAAAAGTCCCGAAAAAAATACCTAATTATAATATTACATTTTTATAGCATTATTATTATAATTATATAGGTACTATATTACTATAATTGTATTTATTATTGACTATTGTATTACATTTTATTATTTTAGACTTGTATTAAACTAAATTTAATTATATTTTAATATGTGATTTAAGTAAGTAATTAAAATTTTTTATGATATTTATTATATGATTTTTATGTAACTTTAATGTATTTTTCAATACAATTTTTACATATTATACTTCAATTTTCATTTTGAGGTTAGAGTTAGAACTCTTGATTAAGATTATCAATTATAATTTCTTATCACGGGACCCAACTGTCCCCATCCCATTTTCATTCATTTTTATCGGGACTCTTTTTTCCTAGTGTGGGGCTTTTTTCCCGCGATTCGCTTGGGTGTGATATCAAATTTCTCTCATTAATATTTTATATTATAGCTAGCTAAATTACCTACCTACTCATCATTTCTGAGTTACATATTTATTATTTTCCTATTTAATACAAATTCTTGAAATTTTCAAAATTCAGACTTTTTTCATTTCAATTACCATACTTACTTGATTAAAAATCAAGAAAGTAATTAAAACTATATAAACAGTAAATACTATATATTTTTTTTGAATCTGAATAAATTGCCTATACTTTAATATTTTTATATTATGTCTATAAATATATCATGAGCCATGACCGTCTGGGACCACAGTTTGCATACATAGTTGGGCCACTGATTATTACCATTTACCACGTACCTACATATGGCTATAATATATAATAGGTAATAATATAACATTAGGTCGTAGGTACCTATACATTCGACGTTCGTTAGCCGTACGCGATGACGTGATGTGCAACTGTGCAAGCATGAAAAAATAGATCAAAACGATCTATTTTGTCATGTGCGCAGGGCAAGCAAGGAATAGTAATATACCTACTAAATAGTAAATATATTATGTATTGTACTATTGTGATCGTTCGCGGCGGACGACGGTCGACGTGGCACGTATGTGATTATGGTCGACAGTCGACACACGTGTACGAGAAATCGGAAACCCGTTTTCCTGGTGGGTACCTATTTTAAGAACACGGGGTGTAGTCATTTTCATATTGGTGTCAATATAATACGAATCCGACGAGGTACAAGGTCGCGAGGGCGTATATTAAAATGTGTATATACGAATACCAATATATATAGGTATACCTGCACCGTCCGGGTGTGATCTGCACTTCACCCTTCGCAACATATTATTATAATATTATTCCGCGTGAAAACGTATAGGTACGGTATACGTATTTATAGGTTTTATTTTATCAATAATAATAATAATAAGTAATAACAAAACTATAGTCTTATATATAATAATATATAATAGTTAACTGTATAGGTACTGATTGTGCTATTTTGTAAACTAGATATAAAAATATATCATGGTACCTATGTGTGTGAACTTTACTCACCGAGATATTATTTTAAACAAGCGATTCAGCAATTTATTGTATGTTTTGTACAAAATGATTTCATCGTACACGCGTGTCGTGTACACTCCATTAAAGTTTAAAAATTTATTTAACGAAGCAATTTGCCATTAATCATTATAATAGTGGACGGACAGCCAAATCCACTGTCCAGCGACCAGCATAATAATTAATAGTATGATCTATGGCCACGTCCTTACGAAAAATTCAATTGGTGTCAAATCTGGTGATCTTGGGGACCATTCAATAGGCCGCGTCACCCAATCCACTTGTTGTCTGGATATTCTTGATTTAAATAATCCCTGACAGTAACTGTGTAATGAGCTGGGGCACCATCTTGTCGAAAAACAATTTTTTCTTTGTCCAACTCAGTCAGGTTGTCATTATTTTCAATTTCCCGAAAAACTAACGGTTGAATGGTATTTTCAAGAATAGCAAGGTACTTTTCATCAGTTAGGTTGCCTTCCAAAAATATCGGACCGATAACATGGCCCCATAAAATACTAGTTCAGACATTTACTCTTTGGGGCCATTGAGTAGCTGTGAAGAAAAAAATTTAAAGTAATTAATTAATTAATTACGATTGTAATAATAAATTACAATAATAATACTGATTTTATTGAACTATGTTTGCCAAAAATTTTTCCTTTTTTTTTTTTGGAGCGTGTTATATAAATTACCAAGTTAAGTGTATAGAAAGATAGTTATAGAAAAAATTATTTAGTTCTTGTAAATTAAACCTATACCAATTATTTCAATTAAAAGTATTAATTCATATTTTATTAAAGTTTAGAGGATAGTCTAAAGTTTAGAGTATAGTTTTAATAAACTAGCTAACCAAAAATGAATGATTTGAGTATTTGAGTGTCAACATTTTCAGACAAAAAAGCTTTTCCAGCATCCATTAAAAAATATAGTGACTACCATTTGAAAAAATAAAGTTGATTTTGCTATTGGTACACATGCGTGTTTAAAAATTTTTGAATTGTTAAAAAAAAATTGTGAGTTAAAAATAAAGAATAGTTTGTTTTTGTTTTTTTTTCGAAATTTCATATTATCGATCTATGATAGTTAAAAAACCCTACGTACAATGACATAAGATACACCCTATAGACTATAGTATATTATTACGATTATAAGATTAATATAAAACTATTGGAAATTCTCAATTTTTGTGAATGAGGCATAGTAATAAAAATATGTTGTTGAACTGTTTGCAACGACCTTCCTTCAACTTCTCAACCTTGCTTTTTCTGCCATTCTGACAAATAATATGATGCATTATATTCCAATCTGCCATCTTGACTTGGTGCTATAGCAACTAACAAGTACCAACACGGCCACAATGCTTTATTAAAACATTATCTAAAAAAGCAATACCCATATCTATAGCCGACAAATGACAATGCAATTGTTATTAAACCATTATATTAATATAATAATATAGTTATCATATTATTTCTGAGCTAATATATACAATTATTCAAAAGCACAAAGCAACAAAATTAATAAATTAATATTATGTCTGAACTCAAGAGGACAGAGTACAATATTAAAAAAACACTGCAGAATAAGGTTAAAACTTCTAAAAAATAAGTAGAGTTCAGGTTTTATACGTGTATGATTAAGAGAAGTCCAGAACACCAGCGTAGTGCGCAGTTGCACCATAGGTTGTACATTTTGACTCGCATGGCGTGTACCTACAAAATTAATTGGCCTCAAACATAGAATATCAATTGATTATAATTTTACAATCTAAAATATTGTCGTGTGGCATTGCGCAACAAAACGAATTGTAAACGATGCGGTTTGTGTCGTGCTGCATACACGAGATGTGGAGGGATGAGAAAAAGGTCGCACGTGTTTACACAGTATTGTGTATGTATTATAATATATTCTAATATTATTGTTATTAATACATTTATATGCGCAGTGTCGTCGTGTTTAATATTATTACGTTGTTCCGTCGAACACCTGCAGGGGTTCGCAACGACGGGCATGCCATCATTGACCATGTACCACGGGCGTGGTGGTGGCGACGGCGACACGCGTTTTTCGACCACTGGTAACGATGGTATTCTTTTATCTACATTCTAGTATTCTACGACCACTCTCTGCAGCAGCTGCCGTTCACCGGTCCTCGAAACAACCCGAACGCTGGTGTCTACAAGTTACAACTGCTGAAGTCTAAACTGCCTACTAAGCGGTAAGCGGCGAATGATGGGAAAAAAAAAATTGTCGTAGCGGCGTTCTGGTGGTGCCGAACTGCCGACCGCAGCTGCCACTGCTGCTTGAACAGTTGAACCGCATTTACATTTAACCGCGCCGTAGAGTCGCGGCGTCGGATAGAGTGAGCGACCGTACCCCGAGTGGGTGCGTGTGGGTGTGCGACGTGTGCGCGCGCGTGCAGCGTGTGCATTATACGCCGCGCCGCTTACGGTGGGTGGGGAGTAGGCGGGGAATAGAGTATAAAAATAAGAGAGAGAGAAAAGAAAAAACACCACACACACAAGTACACAATCCACCTCTCCCCGTTCATTGATTAAGATTGACATTCCGATTCCGTTGAACGTCAAAATACTTGTGCGAACCATCACCACCGCCGTCGCTCGTCGTCGAATTCGTTTGTTTGTTTGTTTGTTTGTTTGTAGTTTCGTACGTTCGTCGCGTCCGGTACACCCGCACTCCATTGTTTTTATCGTTCGTCGTCGTCGCATGCACCCGCATATCGGCAGCACGACACCACCCCGTACGCGCGCACAGTGCAGTGCACACACGGTGCGGCCAAACATCAGTCGCGTCCATGACAATATCAACGCGATCCGCGCGCACCAACAACGCCGCTGCTTCGTCTCAGTCTCAGTCATTTTCCGTCGTACCGTAGGGAAACAATTCTCGGCCACATACGCCTGCCGCCCAGCACAGAGCCGTCGCCACTGAACCACCGCCGCCACCGATTACCGTCGAGTCAGCCGCCGCCGTACTGCGCCGCCATGGGACCGAAAATCGTTTGCCTGGCGGTCATCTGCGTTTTTCTCGTGCACAATGTAAGTAGAAGTACGACGCTTGGCCTGTCCGTGGATAGTGCCTGTGGGCATTGGCAGCATTCTTGCATTGACAGGGTAGATTCTGAAATCAGGCTGTCGTCGTCCCCGTTGTCTCCGTTTGATAAGTGCCATCACGGATAGCGACGTCCGTCCGATGTAGAGTCTACCATAACGGTTTATCGTTGAATCGTGTAGTTCCCGTTCTGTAGGTATACGATAATTATACTTACCTGGTGCGACTGTTATGCTGTTCATAATACACATTAAGGCGTAGTCATTTTCTTTAAAATTAAGTAGTTGGGTTACAGTATGGTCCCGCGCTCTGGTAGGTGCAATTTAGAATTATGTTTGGTTTTTCCTATCGTTGCCGATGGTCAATGATTGAATGTTAATCAAGTAAGTAATTGATGTCTGGTTCATTAAGTGCCCACTCATATGTCTGCAGCAGACAGACATTCTCAATATTATTTCATAAATAATTTTCAATTAATTTTGATATACCTACTATGCTTGTTATTATTTTCACCATCTGGTTGACCTTTTATCCTCATAAAAAGTAACATTCTTCCTACTTGTAGAATACATTTTTTTATGTACCTACCTAATCATCATTAATTTCAACCAGGCTGAAAATGTATTGATTAATCATATAGGTAGATGGGTACTCACTATCAAATGAGAATACCAACATTGTATCTTTTATCCATCAACTTAAATAGGTGTATGAATTTTGACATTTATTTCATATTTGTTTCCTTAATAACATTTCTTATCGAAAACGGAAGCCTATTGCATAAGTCTTAATTAATAAATTTAAAATTTTTTTTGCGTTTGGTACCAAATCTCTTGTTTTTAAATTTTTGCGTTTGTACCTACGTGGAATGTACTTTTATCTAAAGTAGCTAATCTGTTAATTTGTGTTACCAAACATTTTTCTGAAACTTATAGTAATAGATAAAGTAATCAAACATATTTATGATTGGTGTTGTAATTTATTATTATTGTTAAGTAGGTAGGTAGGCAGCCACAAAGAGAATTGTGTGTCTTAAAGGCATAACCGAGGGCATAACTGGTTAAATTATCTAATATACTAATATGTATTCATGAAATAAAAGCTGTCATGAATTCTTGATAGGTACCTATTTAGTAACTTTTTGTACATTCTTTGTTATCAATGTTATTATTTGTTTAAAATAATAAATTGTTGGCCATTAGTTACATAACTGATTGGATCTCAAATTCCTGTTATTTTTCCGATAGTAGACAGATACAGTACCTATAATATTTGTTGAAAATAACAACTTTAATTATTAATCAATGCTCAATTACCTATACGGTTGGTTTAATAATAACTTATACTTGTTGAAAACAGTAAACTGCAAATACCATTGTTTTAACTTTTGATTAGCAGGAGCAGGTACTTATTATGAATATTTAATTATCTTTACCTACCTACATTATACTAAATTGAAGTTAATCTCAGTTAATTTATATTTCCATTTATTAGCTCTGTATTATTTTGAAAAATCATGTTTATAGGCCTACCTATAAAATAATATAAATTACGTTTTTAAATAAATCTTAGTTGTTTAATATTCATTTTTTATTGACCTAAAAATTGTATTATTAAGTAGGTATTTACAATATTCCATTTCACATTCCAAACTTTTAGAAAAATTGTTTTCAACCCTTAGCAGTTAACTCGCCCATATTAAATCCTCTAGTTCGTTCTAATAATTAAATAAAAGTGTTATTTAGCGGGTTGTTCTTTTTTAAGTCAATTAATATGTATAATATTCCGGGTGTATTCTTATTTTAGTCACAATTATAATATTTAAGTAGCTCTTTTTAAATTTATATTTAAGGTAGTCATGCATAAACTCGCTATCATCAAAATCAATAGCTTAAATTTATCTTCCCACCTAGTGACTTCCATTTTTATTGTTTGATATAAGTGATAACTATTATATAGGTATCATTAAGAAAATTATGCTATGTCATACTATATAGGTATACTCTGTTAGCTCATTACTTATAGTTATACTTACCATTAAAAAAAATAAAAAAATTCGTTCATAAAATTTACAAAATTGTACTAACTGTTTATAAAATATAACCTATATCTTAACATTTTTAAATTTATCTATGTTATAACAAGAAACACAATGTACAGAATGATTAGTGCTGTTGTGAAATAAATAGAATATGTTAACTTTGGATGCATATTATGTATATCTTTTACTATTATCATAAAGGGTATTATTAGATTACCTGTAAACATTAAATACCTCTTATGTTATTGCGAATAGTACAAAATAAATGTTTATTAAATTCATGATGTATGAAATAATAAAAGTTATTTTCTTATTAATAAAAGTAAAAAGTCACAGACATAGACTGAATATTTTTTTTCGTTTAATTATATTTATATAATACCTAGGAAATGCCATTAAGATAATGATCATGATAAATTTTGATTTTGCTATACCTTTTATACATTTATATTTAACCTCGGTGATATGCAACAGTAATATCAAACCATAAAAGTCACTTGGTGTGGAGATAAATTGTAAGCAATCGATTTTGATCGGTGGCAAGGTCATAAGGCCTTATGTATCATATTTATTTTCAAAATGTATGCTGAGTAATCAATAAGTACTGAATAAAACCATGTTTTTTTTTTTTATAGGTGCTTGCACAATCTAATAAAAATGTTTCTTCCACTAAACCAGTAAAACCATATAAGGAGGAATTATTTATTGATGATGAATCTGATAATGCAGATGATGGTGATACCGATAAATTAGATGCTGATGATATGATGCTAGGTGAAGAAGGTAGTGGTATGGGTCCCCCATCAAAAGGAACCGGGGCTGAAGACATGGAATCTAGTGGTTCCGGTTATGGGCCTGATGATGAGGATGCACAAGTTAGTGGTAAAAACAAAGGTAAAGCAGGAGTTGATACTGAGGAAGATGAAGACGATATGGATGATGGTGATGATGAAGATGAAGATGACAATGAAGATTTTGATACAGATAAGTCACAAAAGGTGTTTACTCCTGTAACTACTGCATCAACTACGACTACAACAGTTAAGAGTCCCGATGAAGAATCTAATTTCCCTGAACAGGTGAGTTTGTATATATTTCTATTTTATTTATCTTCTTCCTTTCTGCCCTCATACACATAAACTTTCATTATTCCTGTTCAACCTCTTCCTAGACATCCTAGGACTACTATCTGTTACACCTATACCTCTCGAGTAGTAATATACAGGAAGTATTTCTTTTATAAAAGTTTTTCTCAGCTCACAAAATCTGGGAAGGTTGTGTTATTTTGTTTGTTGGGTAGAAAAAATTTCCATTTTCCCATGCCAGTGTAATTATTTTGTCAACATGTTACTAGGGTTTCTAGATAGTAGATAATATTAAATTAGTTTTAAATTGCTGCTTAGGCGTTAATTAAAATAGTTTAGGTATTAGTGTGTATTGATATACAAATTATTTAGGTTAATTCTTATCTCTAAACTAATTAATCATGCTTGGTTGAAATGAAAATCTATTCAATTTAATCACCATTAACTTTAAATGGACTAATTATGGCCTATGTGTGACTAATTGATATTAAGGGGGACTGTTAAATAATTAAAAATTAATGTAACTTATAGAAAATATTGCAAATTGTATTTTATTTAACAATAAATTTAAAAAAATATTTTAGTAAGTACCCAAAATTACTGAAAATCTAAAATATCACCTATGTATGGTATTTAATATTTATATGTGTTTTGAACCAATTTTTATATAATGATTTTGCCTAATGCCCTTCTGCTATAAATTATTTATAAACCATTCGAGGAACTAGTTAATCATATGATAAGTATTTAATATGAAATCTACTTCTTTGTTTTTCTACCAAATTGAGTCACAGTACAATCTCTTTTTCATTAATTGTCTTGGTACTTTGTAGTTGTATTATAAGTGTTAGAAATAACATCAAAGTAATTTTATTAATGTATGTTAAAATTATTATTTGTTAATTAAACTATAATAATATGCACTAACTAGTAATTAATAATTAATGGAAAATTATCATTCAATTTATCCCATTAATTTAAAAATGCATAAACTAATTGTAGTTCACAACAGTTATGTATGCACATAATATATTAATCTAACAAAAATACTATTAAAATGATAAGTTAATCCTTTTTATATATGTTCAACACGAGGTGAAACATTAAGATAATGTTATGTATAAACTTCATAAACTCACATTTATAATTTTAGCTATATATTTATTTAGTTAGTTGACTATTGTTTGATTAGGAATTAGGATATAGTGTGCACGTTTGTCATCTAGATAACATTTGTCTGATGGATACTAGATATTATTATGTTGTATAGAATACATTTTTAAGGTATTATTCATCTATATTTATATAGCACATAAAAATGTATACAAAATATTAATGTTCGTATAATTCATTATACCTAAGTAAATTATTAAATTATTTCACTATCATTGAATCGAGTTAGAGTCAATTTTAGTTGAAAGCAATTGCATTTTGTTTAAAAATGCTTCGTAAAATATTTTTAAAGGCATTTATGATTTAGTGGTTTACTGTTACTGTGAATATCTTAATATTATGCTCTATGAATGTGAGTTATATTTGTTTGTTATTGTTATAACTTAGTGTTGTATGTAGCATTTTTAGTTGATATGAATTTCCGGGAAGTTTGATTACCACATATTGTAGGTTTATTTTTTTTTACCTTCACAATGCTTACCTCTATAAATCCATTGCCATTGGGAACTTTTAATACTAATATGTTGCATGTTAGACTTACCTGATGAATTGCATATTTCTACTAATTTTGCATTGCTAATCTGAAATTTATTTTTTATTTTTTTGAGGGCAGCAAAATAGTATAACAATATTAGCAAGTTATACTATATTTTGACCGACATTGCATTTTGCTGTTCTTTATATCTTGGTGACTGTACTTCTAAGTGGTATATCAAAACAATTTGACTAATTTACATCGATAATACCTTTGAAAACATCCACAATCCTTTTGAAACATTATATATGTACCAAATAAATAAAATAGAAGTAGTTATACTTTACGATGGACTATTGTAAACCTTTTATAATAATACATATCACATTTGTACGGTCATTAGTCATAACAAACAGCTGTATTCACTGTGTATAAATATAATTTATTTTCCTATATTTTTTTTTAATTGACATTGAGGGTTGATGACTCATTTAATTCTATACATAATCTACATATTATCTTTGCTTTTGATGATAATAAACATTTTATTAATATTGTCTAATATAGCATATTATTAGACTAATAATACTAAGTAGATATAGAAATATGTGTTTATTACCATATAAATTATATGACATACGGATAGTGTATGAACCTTATGGTCTGTATGATTCAATATTCTTTTCTATCTTTGCTGCACTATTTCACATTTTTTTAAATTAATATTTTATAAACATACAAATATAAAATAATTTTTCATTTTTCATTTTTATGGCCAAAATAGGTTCAAACCGTAATTATGGGTTAGTCCACTGTTTATATTATATTTAAACCTATTTGAAAGATTTTTAGAAATAAAACAATTAAGATAACTTTAATATTTGATTCATATTTATACTTTTATTTTAGCCTAAACAAGACAATGATGATGTCAATCTGGCACCTAGTGTACCTAGTGTACCTGAAGTACCTCAGACTACATCTACGTCTACTCTTCCACCACCTCCTTCCAACGCTATTGATGAACATTCTAGCAGTAATGGAGTCTATATAAGTCCAAACAGCCATCCTGAGCGAACATCTTCATTTTTCGCACAACCTGGCATACTTGCAGGTAATAATAAAAAAACCAACACTTGTTGTGATAAATAATCATAAAACATTTCTTAATTGTGATTATCTAACAATATATATATATGTTTCAGCTGTTATTGGAGGTGCCGTTGTGGGATTGTTGTGCGCGATTTTAGTAGTTATGTTCATTGTATACAGGATGCGTAAAAAGGACGAGGGTTCTTATCCCTTAGAAGAAACTAAACGTTCACCAGCTACAAATCCATACCTAAAATCTTCACATCGCGAATTTTATGCATGAGTACATTCGTAAATTTGTTTTTACTCGAGCCTATGAACATAGTATACGTTATAATAATAATATTGTTTTATCACCTCCTTCCCTGTAAGACCATTCAACTATTCCAAAGGCAGCTATATGACTTCTAGTCAAAAATACATTTATTTATAAATAGAGTTTCATTATAAATTATCGATCTTTTAAATCACAAACATATTATTTTAATCTACCATTACTCTCCTTAAGAAATTGTACAAAAAAAAATTTTATTTTCTTATATTTTGAATTAGTCAGATTATTATTGTCACCTATAGTGCAACTAAGTTAAGATGATCAGTCACGCAGTAAATAGGAGCTTATTTCAAACCCGCCGACCCGACAGTCGGAAAATCGTCTACCGGTCAGATGCTTCATGTTACTGGGCCTGACCGAAACGAGCATGACCAGGCAATCAACATATTAGGCCACCTGGTCATCTTAACTTGGTTGCACTATACCTATTTGTCTTCCGTAATCCCCTTTTAATGTTAAATATATATAAAATGTTAATATTAATTGGCTGGATCTATACCAAACTGGTGATTTTTAAATCATATCATTGTCATATAGGTTTTTAATGACAACCTCAGAGGCTGGCATCCGTTTTTAATTTATGTAGATTCTCAAATATAGAGAACAAGACTAATATTAAGATCATAAAATGCCAATTGATTTAAAAACATAATAACCAGTTTGGTTTGGCCTGCTTTATATTATTAATTAAAATGTACTGATAATTGCAAATCAATTTAAATTAAATTATACTATTATTTGTTGAAATTAATTTTTGTTAAGTATAAATATTAGGCAGTATTAAGTGGAATTATAATGGTTCATTAAATTATAAGACCAATATTAAGAAGAATAAATTGAAGATAATAAAGATTGTGTAGTCTTTAATTTAAAGACTTAAAACACTGTAGAACCTTAGCCAACTTAAATATGTGCCATCTTTTTGTTGGACCTCCCTTCTGTTCATATATTTTGAAGTGTTTTCCAATTTAAACACTTTGTACATAATATTTAGGCATAACAAATTATTATTATTTTTATTATTATTAGTTATTATTTATAGTTTTCCAATATTTTTTATTTTATAATAATTATTATTTAGTCTAGCATGAAACTAATTGATAACAATTATACTTTTCCCTATTGCGTTTTTTGTACATTCGTAATAGTACTGGTATAACAATATAAACTTATGCTGCCTAGAGATAATAAAAAAAAGATAGCTAAACATCTTCTTTAACTCGGTAAATTAATATATATAAATATATATATATATAACTCGTTTATTATTGAAAGATATTAAGTATAATATTACTGTAATTTTTTTATTTATTTAACCTACTCATAACAATTTTATTATTTATATATTTGATTAAGTTTTATAACAACATTTGTTTTAAGTATTGAGCGTTTTGCAATAATGTTCAAACATCATCAAGCTCTGTACAAGAGTATTATTTTTACTTGTTTATACCATTTTATGTAAACATAATATATACAATATATTATACTCGATGATTATTCGTAAGAAGTTTTTATTTGATTTGTTTATGTTTACATTTTTACTCACGAGACTTGGGTCCTTGTAAATCAAAAATTTATTTTAAAATGTATATACCCCACTTCCACCACTTAGAAAAAAAATACTCTTAAATTCCTTATTCACATCTGACAAAAATGTTGTATTATTTTTTTTTTTTAATCTTGACTTCTTTGAAAATAATTCCAATTTCCAGTAGTATAATTTATGTATTTATTGTTTATGTTCAATATGCGAAATTAGAAAGTATGATCTACTCTCGGTAACTCAAATTTAGATAAATTTAAATTATTGTTATCTTAAAAAAAAACTATATAAATTTAGGCTTGGCACTATTCAACTTGCCTTTGATGCTTATGTTTTTCGTTTACTTGGAAATCTTTCAAATGGATATCATTTGAACCTAAAGTTTCCTTGGGTCGATTATATACATAAAATCCTTAAAATGGCAATAAACAAAACCACTAAATTTGTAAACTTATGATAGTATAAAAAAAATGTACCAGTATTTTTATTTTTTTTCAATTATTGTAACAATAGATTGACCCTTACATTTCATCTTGTTAAATTGTATAACATTTTTTGTTTGCCATTTATTTTGTTAAAGACACTTTTTGTCCATTGAAATTTTTCAGTATTACCTAGACTATAGTTATAAATAATATTTTTTAACCATTTCTTTTTTGTATTATTTTTATTGAGCTTTCCTCTCTTCATATACAAACTTGAACTATAAATAAAATGAACAGTTAATTTTTGTATTTTATCGTCATACATGTGAAATGATTTTTAGTATTTGTCGATTGTATGTTCTGTGCCACCTGTGTGCCAAACCATTATTTCATGATTTTTCAACATCCTAAATAATCAGCCAATTTTCCTCAGCTAAATCTTGCTTTATAATTTTACTAGCTGAAGTACCAAACTTCTTCCAGGAACAAATGAACAATATTATAAAATAAAGCATGTATTTTGATTTAGTGTACCTTAGTTTATTCAGTGAGCTTTTTGGACAAACCTACTATGGCGTGGATTTGGTATAAATGTATAATGTTTGGTGTATTTCGGTTATTAAAATACGCACTGTAACTAGTTGTAATAGATCATAATATTAAGTAATAAGTATACAAATGTATTCTACAAAAATATTTTTAAAAAAATGGTTCATCATATTGGAAAAGGTTAAAAAACTACTCTCAATGAGCAATCTGATATTTTTGTCAAAAACGATTGTTTTTGATTTGGAATCTAGAAACTAGAACCATCACTCATCTCTTTGCCTTTGATATATCATATATAGATAGATAGAGTGTTTGTATAAATTAATGAACAAGGTAAAACACAGATGGTGATGAGGGGGAGGGGGGCTTAGCTTTAATATATCTGTACGACGGAATTCATAGATCAGGGAATTCGCTCTGCTATATATAGACATATAGTATACTAATACCTATTAGGTACAGGTGTCGAGTACTTGAGTGTACTACAACCAAAGCTTAGTGGTAACAACCGCGACGGCTTATCACGAATGGTGGTTGAGGAGCATACATTATAAAAGATTCTTTATAGATCTTGGTCTGTCTGACTTATAATATGACACTGGTGCCGACCGTACATGGTTGCTTACAGCACTACCTGCATAGCAATGGGCCGGGTGGAAGGCCCCCACTGCGTGCACTGCATTGAGTTGCGGATAAGGTGGAGGATAAATATTAAATACCCTGTTTCACTGTCTGAACTGAAAGGATCTGAGAGATAACCTTCGTAATTCGGACACATTTGATCGATATCCAACGGACATGTCAGACATATACTATGTGGCCCGGTTTTCGTACACCTCCCTCCGAACCACGTTGTGAACTAAGATGGTGCTACTACTACCTACAAGAAGTGAAAAGAAAAGACGTTCAGGATATTTTACAAAATGGAGGAGTATATCCCGATGTAAGAAATAAGGGTACGACAAGCCGCCGTAATCGCACTCCAGAGCGCTGTGTTATTGGGACCAGAATCAATCCAGAACAAAGATCTCAGAATCGAACAATTTTGTTACAACACAAATACTGTATACATTGATTGTAAATACTATTTAGTATTTTTAGCTTAAAAAAATAAGTGTTTGCAAAAATAGTTTTAGCTAAGTGACACTCATGATCCCAAATTCAAATTACCTAGTAGGTACCTATACCTATATAGTATACTAACAATGTCCTATCCCTATGTCTACGTTTAGCAGTTTCATACCTGGTGTTTCTTTTATAATTGAACACCTATTATTAAAAAGTATAAATGTTTTTAAAAAAAAAATTTCATAGTTTAGTAGTTAAAAAAGGTGGATAAGTGGATGTCGCTCTGCTGTACAGTAGGTTACAAGTGGGTCACTGTAATGGGTGGTGTTAAATTTGAATTCAATGATATAATATCATTGTATAATAAAAACGATTCTGAGCGAAAACGGTCAGTCAGCCTATGATATTACCAAGTATATTTGATGATATTATTATTCTGAATAAAGTAATTTATATATAACCTATTTACGTGGAGCCTTGTTTTAAATTTTCAATCCTTAGCCATAAGAGTTAAACATTTTATACATTTTTAACTACAAAATAATTAATAAATTATAAATTTGATAAATGTTGTCAAAATTTGAACTTTAAATGCTTATAAAAAAAAAATTGTGCCTATGTATTTTTAATATTTTTCAATTGCTATTAGAACGATATATCAGGAGCTTTATATTAAATTTTCACGCTTTTTTACCCAACAAATAATATTTTATTGATATTTATAGAAAAAAAAACTAAAAAAATTGAAAACTGACAATGTCCGTAAACAGCTCAAATAGAGTCAAAATATTTTCAAAATTGTATGGTGTATAGAGAATGCTAATATAAACATTCAGTGAAATTTTCAAGTATCTACAGTCATTCGTTTTTTAATTACAATAAAATAAGAAAATTGTTACATGAGAAATCGAGTGAATATCAAATGTTGTAAAAATATAAATTTCAGACGCTCAAAAATGTAATCTAAGTTTCTTGTAGACATTTTTTTTTTGATAAAGGTAGACAAACTTATGAGTAATCTTATATTTTCAAATCTTAGATTTAAAAAGAAAAATTTTTATGAATTCTCAACTCAAAATAATTTGCTAATTTTCGTGATTTTTCAGTGTTTTGTCAAAATTTGAACTTTAAATGCTTATAAATAAAAACTGTGACTAAGGATTTTTAATTTTTTCCATCTGCCTTTGAAACAATAGCCTAGGAGCCTTCTATTAAATTTTCATGCTTTTTTACTCAACAGATAAAATTTTATTGATATTTATAGAAAAAAAAACTAAAAATATTGAAAACTGACTATGTCCGTAAACACCTCAAAAAGAGTCAAAATATTTTCAAAATTTTATGGTGTATAGAAAATTCTAATATAAACATTCAGTCAAAATTTCATGTCCCTACGGTCATTTGTTTTAGGGTTAAACAAAAAACCAAAATCGATTTTCTCGAAAACAGATTTTGCGTAAAAATTCCCGTTTTTCCTTAATTTTTCTTTTGTTTTTCACGTCGCTTTTGAAAACTACTGGGAAATTTTTACTTTTGAACACTAATTACTGCGGATTATGATGAAAAACTATAACACTTAAATATTATATTATAAAATACATTTAACACACTTTATTTCAAAATGTGTATACTATATAATTAATACCTATTTAAAATTACCTACAGTTTACACAGACTTGCTGTAAAAATTACTATATAATATATACTAGGCACCTACCACCTAGCTAAGTCTGATTGTCAACGCTCGCCTAAAATAAAAAAACCTCTAAAATAGCCATTTGAACATTATACAATATAATATAAATAAAAGATTTTCCCTCATTTTTTGTCATTTTTCCTAATATTATTAAGAAAAAAACTTTTAATTTTCTGCAATTTCACCCTTTAAAATAGTACTAACTAGATCCTACTTGATCAGAAATCGTCCCCGATGTTGAAGATCAAAGCATTTTTTCTAATATAAAACGCAATATATATACAAAAATACATACACAAAACTCAATAATTGTAAAATCGCATTGGTCGTTCCGTTCGAAATTTAAAAACCTTATGTGCCTACAAAAGTATAAAACGAGTTTATACATTATACGACAGTATACTATAATGCAGATCGATATTACAAATCCTCGTTAAAATATTATAATACAATTATAGTATACCTCTGCGTAATTAAGAGTTGGTATACCAATAATCATAATAATAATAATGCGTTTGGAAAAATAAACGGGCCCGAAATCCAACTGATGCCGGTCGATTAATAATGTGCACTCGCTGGCTACTAATGAACGATGTATTGAGTACCTGTATATTTATAGATATTAATATAGATAAATCTGATAAATCTATGTACCTATAATGTATATGACTATATATCTGTGTACCTAATACCATTATTATAATACCATATTATTGTGTATTGTACAATATATACTCAATACTAAATGCTAATACACTATATTATTTACACTATAGTACTATAATACACAGTGGCGTATATCTACGGGGGGTCAAAGACGCCGGTTAACCGAGTTTTAAGTTAGAAGGGTTACAACTTTTGTTTAAAAAAATATTCTTTTATTTGGGTATCGTTATAATTACTCTTTACTTAGATCATTAATTGTAAATAGATAATTCAGACTTTTTTTCATATTATATAAAAATTTCATTGATGAGGGGGGCTTTAGAACTATGGCCTTGGATGTTTAGTGCTTTTTTCGGTTCATTATTAAGGTAGCGCCGGTTATTAGATAGGCTGCCGCTACGGATGAACTTTAGTCTATGCTAATTTCTACTAATTATTTCTTCTATAACCAAAAGCAACCATTTATAAACAAAAATTTCCATCGTAAATCTCAAAATCCCTGTTTGAGCACTGAGCACCTCTCCGGGTTTTAATTTCCCTTTTTAAATAAGCATACAGCACTCGATGAAGCTTTCTTATGATGAAATTGGTCCAGCTGTTGATGAGTTATAAATGGTCTAACTTTTTTTTAAAACTATTTTTTATTTATATTGACTGCCACCTCCCTCAAACAGTGGCGTCATTTCTATTTTTGAGGAACGGGGCAAACTTTTTGACCGGCCCATAATAAAACTGAAAAAAAAAAACCACTCGCTAACAATTGCATTACATTATATTATAATACAATTGCATTTTTATCTCAATACATACTGATCCATTTTTACATTCAGCGAAATCACTACTACATGGGCGCCGTGAAGGGGGTGCACTTACACCCCCTTGGCTTGACAAAAAAAAAATAATTAAAAAATTAAATTAAAAAATTGAATGGTATTAAAACTATTTTATTTTGCATAATCGTCTACATTATTTCTATTATTTATTACTATACATTTATACTTATTTTACATTATTGTCTATATATATTATTTATATTATGTATTATAATACTTATTTTTTAAATAATAATTGTAAACGCCTAGGTTTTTTTCCAAATTCTTCAATTGAATTTTCAATGAATTTGGTATCCTCTTCTAGTCTCTTTCTATGTACACTCATCATACACAATCCGGACAATCGGTCATCACCCATAGTGGCTCCATGTCTTGACTCGTCTTAAAGTACTGAATGAACGTTCAATGCTGCAAGTTGTTGTTGGAAGAGGTGCTCCGATCTTGATTGCGTCGGCTACAGCTGGATAAAAATCTTTTGACATTTCGATCAAATCTAAGTAATCAATAGAATCCAATGGTTTTGTACCATTTTTCCACATTTCATACCATGTTGTGGCTTCAATTACAAAAATTGATGACAAAATATTTCCATAGAGTTTTACAATATCATTTGATGTGCAAATAAACTGTTCTTTACTCATGTTTGTCATAGCATAGGGATGAAGATCCATTAGAGAAAATGATTGTTTGTGAATTTTAGAAAAGCGATATTTTAATGATGATATAACTGAATCTAAATAAGGAACGAAAATGGATATTCTGAAAAACTCTTCATGGTTTGTAGATGGATGACGCGTATTTAATCATTATTATTATTATTATTATTACGTATATAAGCATTATTTAGAAATCAGCGTATACCTACTTGCACGATGCACCCCCCTGATAAAATTCCTGGCGGCGCCTATGGACTACGATAAGTCCCCCACGAATCACCAAACTGAAAATGTTTAGTGGGGCGTCCGCCCCCCTCCCACAGTAAATTTGATCACCATACGACAGGGGTCGGCACTCGCAACCTGCAGCTTTCCATCTTAAGTGGCGGCTCTCCAGTTCCATACACAAAAATTAATTATTTTATTATCAAAAACAATATATTTTTATATGAATAAAATAATATGATTTCGTGTTTACTTTACTTTTTTTTTTAAACAAAAATTTATATATTACAATCTGTATTTATATGATATACACTAAGTAAATTTGATGTGATTTGATTGACGGGAGGGGGTAGTCACCCAATGGCGACACCCCGATCGTTTATTTAAAATTGAAAATTAAATATATACTATAATATTTAAACGAAAATTTTTTGTGGCTCTTTATAAACTGGAAAATGTTCTAAATTTTAACTTGCTCTTCCGTATCAAAAGGTTGTCGACCTCTGCTCTATGGGCTATGAACTAGTGATCTTAATATGACAAACAGACTATTCAGTATTCAATGCGAGGTGTGGCACAGAGGCGTATGTATCGAAATAATTACGTCAATATCATGAAGTTTTTGTTCATGTGTTCTGAAAAAATATCTAAAATAATATATTAATTGTTTTGGCGGAAAACGGAAACTCCATAGGTACTTGGGGAAATACTTTTTATTATTATTGTTATAATTTATTAAAGCCTCGGTGTCTATTGGCTGCAAGAACTTTATAAAAGTTCACATTTTATCTTGAATTGCATTAGTTTTAATATACAAGTTACAAGTAGCATAAGATTAATTAAATTGGTCTTAATTATAATGGTAATAGTGTTTTTTTATGCTGTCTGGATGAAGGGCTAGGAAATACTTAATATGGTAATTAAATTACGTTTAAGATAGGTAAATAATATCATAGATTTTATTATATTATATACATAGTACCTACAACATACTATAGTATATTATGTAAAAACTAACAGTAAGTCAGTATAATATCTTTAATCATGAGTGCAACGAATGAACAAACCAATTATTCCGAATACCAATGAATATTAGCTAACGATAATGAAAATTTTTTTTCGCCTAGGATCAATTAACTTAAATTAAATAATAGGTATTAGTTTTTATTAATTAAGTTTCATTAAATCCCCGATATTGTTGTAGAATATTGGATGTAAATCGGGAAAATTGGTAATAAGTAATAACATTTTAAAATGCAAGTATAAATTTTTTTTTTCGAAAACAAAAAAATAGGAATTTATTATTTAACTAGTTTTTTTTTATTTTTATTTAAAATCCGCTAGTATAGACTATGATTTAACTAGTTACTGAGTAATAAATTGATCTATAAGTTTATAATTATTGTTAATTGTTATTATTATGGTATGTATTGTTATCTTTTTGATTGTTCTAGATTAATATTATACTTTTCTGTATTTAAAGGGCTTGTCCCGTAAAATGTTATTAAAAAAATGTACAATAGTTTACGTTTGATGATTATTTAATATTGATAGATTAAACAAAAATAATTGGGATAATGAACATACAAATTAAAGAGCACAAATGGAAACAGACCATAAAATGTTAGGAGTGCTATTGGTACAATTATCCTTATAAGGCATGTACATAGACATAAAAATTAAAAAATCATTTTAAATCAATACATTCATTGCTCCACTCAGAATCTAGAAGTACACATACGATAATTAAATTTTTCAAAACGCTTTTTTTATTAATATTAAAATTTGCACAAAAATATTAAACTTTACAATCTAAACAATTTATTTTACAGTAATAATATATATCTATCATCATATTTATAATTTTTACTCATATATTTTTATTCAAAAAATATCTGTATTTATACATAATAATAATAAATTTTTTTAAATAACATACGTCATTAAATAACTAAATATACAAACATAAAAAAGAAATAAATGTATATTATAAATTTCTTTAGACTTATTCACTTATCAATAATTTGAATCAATATTATTCAAAATGTAAAAACAGCGTTCTAATAATTAAAATATATTACATTTTTTAAAGCATCTGATCATTTAAATATTAATATGTAACAAATTTTTTATAATTTTCAATTTTTTTTTTTATAAAATTATAAATAATAATTATAAAAGTAATTAACTTAATTGTACCGTTTCATTTCAATAGAAAGCAATGAAATTTCAACAAAAAGACAATGGAAGGAAAAAAATAAACCTATTTACACAAAAACACTACTTTGGTGTTTTTTTTATTTACAATTTAGAAGAAAAAATATATATTAATTTTAGTTGAGTTGATTTCAAAAATAATCTATTCATTATTTTTTTAATCAATTAACATTATAAATATTTATTGGTGTGTAATGTGTATTGCATTTGTTGTGAAATACAACAGTAAATCATACAGGGGGCGGTGGTGGAGGTGGAGGGGGCGGTCTATAAAAAAAAGTTGAAAGGTACGCAGCATGTCTGTTAGGAATATTAATGTTTGGAGGACCATTGTTATGGACTGCGGCCGATGGTAACAATAAATCCTCTTTCGCGCATGAATAGAGTTGCTCATCTGAGCGTTGGTAATATGAATCTGAAACAAGCAATTTTAATAAATATAACAGTTATCTGTGTAATTTTTATTTCTATATTTGTATATAATATATGGAAATATTATTATTAGTAAGATAGTAAAAAAAAATGTAGTACTTGCTGAAAATGTATGAATAGTTATAGCAAATTACGTTGAAAGATTATAGATGAGCAGAAGAAAAGGCTCAACATTTAAATAAAAAGTAATAAACGGGCATCTATATTTTAATTGATACATTTATTATGTTGTTATTTGTTTTCATAATAGAGAATTCTTAAAAATATAATCCCTTGTTTTGTATTCTTAGATTTGTTTTATATCATATCCCATTAGAATTTATTATATCATAAGTTTCTAACTTTTAATCAAACTAAAGAGTTATATGAGGTGAGAAAATTCAAAATTTTAAAACAAATAGATCACTCATCTTAGAATTTCTTTAATTGATTTTATAATTTTATAATTTGAAATTATGTATTTTATTTCATTTAATATAATCTAAATAATTTATCTTTTTTTATTAATTTACATAGAAAGTAGATTATTCTTATCTTTGAAATGTTATAATTCAAGGGTATAGTTAATTTCAAAATTCTTACATCGTGAAGACTCAATAGGTGTAGGTATGAATTCTGATGGAGGTGACAATCTTGGATGTCTTTTTGGTAAGTCTTCAGTGATGTTGACTCCAAATTGTCTCCGTAACCTATCATTTAGGTTTTCCCATTGTTTTGGTTCTTCTTTGGATATAGTTGTTTCAAATAGGGATGGAGTAGATTGCAATGCCAACTTTGATTCTAATTCAAGTGATTTGGCTATAACTTGTTGAGTAATTTCTTCATAAGCAGCAAGAGTCGTATTAGGAGATACAGACGGTGAAGGTCGAGTGTCATTGACTCCAGATTCAACATCCTTTTCTTTGGTGATAGTTGCTTGTGATTCTTTACGCCTTCTGTATTCAGATAACGAAAGCTGGAATACATAATTTTAATTAATATAATTAATAACATTATTAAACATGATTATAATTATAAAACAATCTCACCTTTCGCTTGACCGGTGGTGGTGGTGGTGGTGGTGGTGGTGGTGGTGGAGGAGGTGGTGGTGGGGAAGGAGGTGGTTGTTCTATGACAGGCCTAATACATTCTTCAATAGACTCATTAAGTTTATGAACTGGTGGACAGACATCAGTAGTATCTGGTTGATCAGTGACTTCATTTGAAACTTTGTTTTCATCTTTTATAGATATTGAGTTATTTATGTTATTGATTAAAGTTTCTTGGGTTGGCTGAGGATCATCAACTGCTTCATTCTTGATGTCGACCATTATTTTTACATTAGACTTGTCTTGTGTAACAGGTTCTGTTGCACTTTCATCATCAGGTTTAAATTCTCCCAAAAATGATTCAACTAAGGCTACAGTGTTAGATGACTTTTGCAAATCAATTAATGGTATACTCTTATTCTAAATAAAAAAAAATAAAAAATATAAGATAAGTAATTGTTTAATTTTGAAACTGAAGAAAATGTTTTATTTACTTTGAATGTGACTAATTTGGAGTCAATAGAAGCAATATTACGAGATGCTTGCTCTACTTCTTCATCTTCCATAACATCATCATCAACAAAATTCATATGTCCTGAACCACTAACTGTTGGTGATGGACAATCAGACATGGATTCTCGAGCCATTCGACGTTTTTTCAATGGACCTACTTGTTGATCACCATTACTGATTCCTCCGACTGAATCTAAACAAAATATCAATAATTCAAATTAATAATCAATAAAACATATTTAGATAGTATTATGATTTCTTGAACACAATTTTAAAATGATCAATATTGTTAATACCTTGTTCACTAATAGCTTGTTGTAGCCACCTTTTTTTAGCACAACCTGATTCACCTAGTTTGAAGTCTTCACTTCCAGTTGGAGAATTTCCTTCAGACTTCACCCATGAGTTAACAAAATCCTTAACAAAATATAATCAATAGATAAATAAAGTATAATTTTAGGTAAATAGTAAAATAAATTATAAATTATTAATAGAAAGTTACTTTTTTTGTATTAGGAAATTTGAAGCCTGGAGCAAGTGGTCCAACTGCAGCAGCTACTAACATACATGTGTTAGATAACGGGGCTGGAGGAGTTCCTTCACTACCACTAGCTTCTTCACTATCCATCTTAATGGGAGTATTAAGTAGACTACTGTGTGGTGATCGCCGTAACATAGACCGAGGAATAGATGAAAGAGATGGCCTGTGTTGAAAGCGCACTGAAAATTTACAACGATTCTGAACACGTTTTTTGGACAATAAACGACTTTTTCTGTCCTCATCATCATCATCATCATCATTGTTATTGTCATCTTCATCTGATGAACTATTATAGGTATGAGATGAAATTGCAGCTGCTCTACGTTGTGGTCTGTTTGTTCTTGTTGACTTAGAGCGACTGTTTTTATTAGATGGCCGTTGTTTCCTTCTATAAAAATAAATAAATACATGAGTACATGAGACATTTTCAATAATTTATTTTATCGAAACAATAATGATATTTAAGTAGAATACATAATACTATAATAACTACCCATGTGTAAACAAACAATTAAATAATAATAAAATAAACATATTAATTTATATTTAACATTAAAGTTGAATACACTCATTTGCTTAAAATCTAAAATATACTTACTTAACAACGCTTTTTCGAACTCTGTTTCTATTTAGATTATGGGGTGAAGAATTATTGAAGGAATCTGTATCTTTATGTGACCTTGATTCTTGTTTTCGAGCCTCTTTTTTTTCCATTCTTTCAAAAGCTTTCATAATAGCTACCATCTTTCTCTCTTCCCTTGACTATAAAATTAAATAATGGTTAAAAAATATTTAATTGTTTAGGAATTACAAAATGTATTACCATCTCATTTACTCTTTTCACCAGTTTATTATCATTGTTGATAGATTTATGGACAGGCTCAGGACTTGTTTCCACCTTTTTGACAGGACTTTTTGGCCTACCCGGTCCATTAGGTTCTTTACTTTTAACAGGTGGAAGAGGTGATGGTAGAGGTGATGGTGGGAGTAAAGGTGGTGGAGGAGGTGGAGGTGGTGTTTCAACCTTAGGTAAAGTTCTTTTCATAATTTTCTTATTTGGTTTCTTCATAATTCTTTGTTGCCTAGTTCTTTTATTTCTTTGCGGTTTATTTTCATCGTCTGAAGAATTACTAACAGTTGGGTCTATCATTGGTGAAGAAGAAGAACTTTTTGGTACAACAGGGATAGGAGGTGTTGTTATAGGAGGAGGTATTGGGCTTATAGAAGCTGTACATGTTAATGGATCTCCACAATTACATCTTTTAAATGGAACTGCAGCCTGATGATTAATGGTTATTTCAGTATTTTTTTCAATATATCGATTTGCCACTATGTACAAATGAATAGAACCTTTTTCAATATAATGTTTAAGCTGAAAAAAAAAAATTAAAAAATGTTTTATTAATATAAATTATTAATTGTGTAATTATCTTACCTCTGCATTTGGTTTACATGAACGTCGAACAAAACGGGCATCATTACCATATGTACGACAATCAACACAAACCTCTACATCACAGTCCGTAGAAAATCGAACCACATAAAAAAATACATAAGGGTCTGTTCGATTGGGTATTGGATCTTTATATGCCAATGAGCCAGTCCAAGTAAATTTTCCTCGAACTTCAACTATTGGCTGATTGTTAGTCAATACAGAACTACTGACTAACATCTATTAAAAATAATTTATAAATTAACATAAAACTATACTTTGATTTAGAAAATAAAACTAATATAATATACACACTTTTATCCCACTAGGAAGTAAGGACATTTTTGTCCTACTAATGGGAATTTTTACTGGAGTACGAAGTTCACCAATTGTTACGCTGCCATTTGGTTTAATTGCTGATAAACGAGCACGCAATTCTTGAGAATAATGATTAGTAACAGCTTCTTCATATTTATCAATCCAGTTTCGTAACTGATCAACTGGTTGTTCAATACTAGATTTAGTGTGCTGTTTATTTGGTTTGTCAGCTTTAAATATTTTTGGCTCATCATCAGAAGAATAATCAATAGTCTATAATTGATTTAAATGTATGAATTATCTAAATACATTAGTTTGTTAAAGTTTAAATTAATAGTTTACCTTCTTTTTTTGAATTATTTTCTTTTCTTGGATTACTTTCTTTTTTTTGTCCATTGCTGCCAATCGTTTTTTTTCCAATAGCATTTCTTTACGTTTAATCAACATTTTTTTACGCTCTTCAGCCAAAGCCTTTTTTTCAGGAGTCATGGAACCTTTTTTCCTTGGGCCAGGTGACGGACCACTTTTCCGACGTTGTTTTATCTGAGATGATGACAAACCATTTGGCTTTCGTTTAGGAGTATTTTTCTGTCTGCTCTTATACTTTTTTCTTTTATTTTGAATATTGCTACGCTCTATAGGCATATCTGCAAAATTATAATAATAAAAAAATTTGAATATGTAAAAAATATAATAAAATATAAAAAAACACAATTTGCTAGAAATCACAAGTACTGTTTATACAGGATAAAAATAGACTACCTACTATATTTTACTATATACACATTATTTTATGTTGTATTGTATAATATTCATATTATTATTGTATGGCAAGGGTGGGAAGTGAGCTATTTCAGTTGCGGGCTATATTTCACACATACATTTTATGTACATGCTTTTGCTACATCTGAAGAAAATGTCTATAGATATTATGGTAATCCATAATGAACTGTTCTTTCCATTCTTGGTATCTAGATTGATTTATAGAACATAGGAATAAATCATCTACTAGCAAGTATTTTATATAAAACAATAATTTAAAAAAAACTATCAATACGTTCCTGTGTACTATTCAGATTGGGAATGTAATTTTTGAATGCTGAATAGCAGATTTCCACCCGCTTCTCAACCTAATAACTAGTTTTATTGTATAATATTTTAATGAACACATTTATTTATGAAATTTTATCTTTACATTATATAGGGTGTAACAGAAAGACCAGACAAATAAAAATTAAAAATAAATACTAGTTAAATGACAAAAATTATAAGGATATTAAATAACTCAATAAATAGTGTCAGAAAATTCCCAAAAAGAATATTTTGAAAAAGTTGGTAATTATATTTCAAATTAATCAATTCCAAATAAAATAATTGACTTCAATAAATGTTTTTACGATCAAAATTTGTCTAAAATTAGATTTACAAATTGGCTATTTTGAATTTTTCTAAAAATAATTTAATACAATTTTTGGTATTAAAAAAAAATGCTTGAATATTGATTAGAAAAAGTTATTAATTTGGTAAGTTCTTTTTGTTATATTCTGTATATTTGCTTAAATAATTCTCTTATTAAGAAGACGCTACACCCGCATGTGTTGTTTTACACTTGTAAAACCCATTTACGCAGTCTGAGTAGAACTCGCTCGATTTTGGTGTTAGAATAACCTATTACAAAATTAAACGTCATTTAAAAATGTTGAAATTTTTGCAAACAACATTTTTTTAAACAATATAATAAACGTTTGAGAATAATGGAAAAACAACCATTTTGCCCTCAGAAATATATTGTCACAACTCAATTTTATAATAGGAATTTTTATTCTAGAACCGAAATTGAGAGAGTTCTAGAACTCGGATGGCTTAACACGTTGACCGCATGTAGCTGCTGGCAGTCGTATAAAAATAATTATGTATCAATAATTTTTAGGCCGCACCATATCATTCCTAGAAGTCCATACGGCCGCGTACATGAATTTGGATTTATATTATTAACTTTTCCATGGCGCTACAATAAGGAACTAAAAACTACGTCGTGCAGTAGCGGGAATAATTACAATATTTTTGAGGTAATAAGCATATTTTAATTTTTTTCCAATAGTATAATACAATATGTACATATTATATACAAATTTGTAATGACACTGAAAAATATGCTTGGCGTACCGTGGATACATATTGTGTATACAAAACGTGTTAATCGTGTATTTATTGTTTATGTCATACGTGTGTAAGACAGAGACAACACAAACGAGTGTGGTGTCCTCTTAACTTTAATGCAATAAGGTACCTATAAATTATATAAATTTAAAATATTTAAAACTGATTTACCTAGTTCTGAAGAGAGATCAGAGTCACTTGAATGTCGTAAATGTGATGCTGAAGCCATCGCTATTCTTTTAGCCAATTTCATATGTTGTAGAGCCGCCGCTGCTTCTTTATTAAAAGGTCTTGGTGAACAACGTTCACATAAATATTCTTCAGGCAGATTATTTCTACTCTCCAATACACAGTCAACATGTTGCCAAACTCTATATAATCATATTTAATTTAATTTTAATCATTTAAAATAAAATGCACACAGTTGAACAAAAATACTCACAAGCATTTGTCACAGCTTATCATAAAACCATCATCATGCTCCATTTCACTAAAATATAAGTTTTAAATATAAATAAAATATAAGACAAAATGTTGTACAAATATGAATAATGTGAATAATATTACATAAAAAATATTTAGATTATTCTATACACTTTTGATGAGAAATTCTAATCTAAAATAATAGTAAGTATTATTTTCAATAAAATAGCAACAAATGATAGGTAAATCGTAAATGTAATAATGATAAAAATGGTGCAACATGTTATTTTGGATAAGAACTTAACAGTAAACACGGCATATCTCTAGGAAAAATTCATTCATAGCAAATTACATTCAATGATATTTTTATTGTTTGTTTGTTTGTTTGTTGTGCAATTTAGTTAATAATAAATCCATAAATTGTTTTAATATTCATTTTGCAATATTATTGAATGTTACAAAATTAATATTATATAAAAAAGCATAAACCTCAAGTTTTAGACAAAAATTAAATTTAAAAAAAATGTTATTTTCTACTGTACAAAGATAACTAACTTAGTCTTAGTATAAGTAAAATAAAGTTTAATTATTCACCATATGGAAATTTAGAATTATTCTCAGACTATGCAATCTTATTCACTAAACGAATACTCTTAAAAGCTTACCAGATACATCTTGTTACTGCAGGTTCTTCTGACTTAATGTTATCTTTGCCTTCGGCAACAGCCTCCGGTGCAGTATCAGTTTCTTCACCTTGACCATCGAGATCATGATCACTAGCACTTAATTCACTTTCCACTTGAATTTGTGGTTCATGCTTTACCAATGATTGCAAAGGTTGTAAGGATTCAGACGTTGATATTGGCACATTATTTGGAATACTTACTGACTTTTGGATAACTAAATTAAAATGACACAAAATTTCAAATATATAGATATTAAATAAGAATTAATTAATTAACTTTTATTATTAT
Organism: Metopolophium dirhodum; assembly: GCF_019925205.1. Lineage (NCBI taxonomy): Eukaryota > Metazoa > Arthropoda > Insecta > Hemiptera > Aphididae > Metopolophium > Metopolophium dirhodum. The sequence continues at coordinate 14,777,782 of NC_083568.1, forward strand.
TATTGATAGGGCTTTTTTTAAATATTTGAATTTACCTTTATTATTATTATTTACAACATTATATTGAGTTTGTGGCTGTATCTGTGAAACTGTAGGTGATACTATACAAGATTGACCAGAAGTAACATTTATTGTTGATGTCAAACCATTAATTTGGTTTGTTCGTTGAGGTGACACTCTTGGAACTATGCAATAGTTGTGTTCCACTTTAATTAACTGAAAATAATAATAAAATAATGTTCATATATTAGTTTTATGATTTTGAATTTAGAATAATATCTTAATTAAAAGATGAATCAATGACAAATTACCAACCTCTGCAGGTTTTTTAGCATCATATACAGGTCTATGTTCAGTTACTTCCAACAATTCATCATCACTAGGGCAATGATCTCGTCTTAACATAGGACTAACAAGAAAATTAATAATATTAAAATAAATCTGATAATATTTATTTTAAATAAATATATAACGGTTTGTATATTATGTAAACATACTTAGGCCGATTTACTGGCACGACACGGGATCGTTGGTTATTTGATTGGCGATTACGTGGTGGCATATATGTCATTAACATATGAGGTGTTAAGCCTACTCGGCTGTAAGGTAGTTGGGGTGAGGCAACTTGAGTTGAAACAAAAACGTTTTTTCGAACCGATTCCATTTGAATGGAACTGGCATTTCTCTGTTAATAATAAATAAATAAATAAACTGAAATGATAAAATTTAAAAAAATAAAAAGTGATTAACAATTTTAATTGTTACCTGATAAACTGGTATTTGTTTGAAGTGTTGATTCGGTGATAGTATATGATTGGCGCTGGCATGATTGAGCTGCAAAGGGAAACGGTGCATGGTGACTGGTTGATTTGTGGTGCGCACCACAGTGGCACGTGCATGGTGATCTTGTGTTTGACTGCGGGATGGTGTCATCTGAACGATGAGACTGGGTCCTGATACATCCTGATTGGACATAGGACGTCCGACAGGAATAGTCAACTGGCCAGAGACAGCTGGACCACATGGCACGCGACTCGAACCTACAAGAAAGTAAGCAGCGCTTCCCGGTGTCCTGACGTTACCATCCGATTCCATCACCAACTCACTTTAGCTCTATCCTAAAAATTAAAATCTTCATTATATATATTTCTTAAAAAATGAAGAAAATTACATATAACTATTAATGTTGAGTTAATAGTAGATTGTCATTTGGAAGTTATTAAATTAACTTAAGGTAGACAATAGTTATTTTATGTTACCTACCAATTATATTTAATCTCAAACAGTAGGTAATTAACTTATAGGTAGTGAATAGTGATAAACAAATACATTTATATTATTTATACCTTGTAATAAAGTACATTGTAAACTTATTTTTTGTTTAACAATATGTAAGTCATTTTGTATGTATAAAAAATTATCAAACTCGAGTATTTTAAATACAACACTTAGTTTTTTCTAACTTTGTAAACTAATCAATACAAAGAAAAATATATTATGTTACAATTTAAAAATACAAAAATATGATTTATTCATATAATTATATTATATTATATATTCAATATAATTTATATTTTTATTTAAATTTATGAAAAAAGATTAATACTGAAAACAGTTTTAAAATAAAGATAGTGTTAATTAATCATATTTTGTGATTTAATTAATTAAAAGTCAAAACATGCAGTTTGAAATTATTGAATCTCATAAAAAATAATTAGTATGTACTATAATACTAGACAGTTATTCAATCAATAGTTTTAGTTTAAAGAGTGAACTAATACTAATTAATAATATTATTATTTATTACATTAAATTGGTTCAAAAGATATAAGTTTCCAAATATTATTTTATGTACGCTATACATAACTTGTGCTTTACCTAAAATTAATTTGGACTAGTAACAGTAGTTAATCTACTAACAATTGTCAATGAAACATAAGCATTATAGATTCGTAAAAAAAAAAATAATTTTGGCGGGAAATTAAAAACCGTTTATACCTAAGACAAAAATTAATGTTGTCTAGTCTTCTAGTGTCTGCTATACAAACGTTAAGATTAATGAAATTTATCATTACAGATATTTTTCTTAAAATAGAAAAATATAATATTATTTGAGGGGATTGGCAAAATAGAAAGATAAAGAGAGAGATAGAGATGGTGTAATTCAATGGTAGAATTGGAAAAAATAAGCAAACTATTAAAAATCTTCCAAGACTATTAATAAACAATAATATACACAGTACTCGAATATTAGTTGATAATATAACACCAATAAAAAAATATGAATACAGTAATAATAGTAGCAGTGTTTCGAATAGTGAATACCTTCAAATCGCATAAAAATAATATCTATATATTTGTATATTTTAATTATTTCTGTCAAAACGCAATGTAATTGGTTGGGGGGGGGGAGGTGGTGGTAATAATAATTTTATTATTTATTATTATCGACAACACAGCGTGATGACGGGTATGGACTATGGATAGGGCGAAGAGGTGGTAAGCGAGAGCGAAAACGCGCCTCGGCAGTCGGCGGCGTTGAGTTGCCACTGCTATACTGTGGCAAGGCCGCAGCCGTGGTTTAACTCGGATGGGGCCCGGGATGGGGTGCTCGGGGGAATGGTGGCCGGCCGGTGGCGGCACGCGTGCGCATATGGCAACGAAGCGGCGGCACGGCGCAAGCGGTATTATTTTAATTTATAATAATATAATACGACTATACGACAATAAGAAACTACTACCGTCTACCGTGACGACCAGAGCATTCCGTACACACTGTTGGGCTAAAAAAAAAATCTATAATTAAGTATAATAAATATAATTAATATACATTAATTGAAACACCTAAATGGGTCAATGTATTATGTAATATAAAAATTATAATTTATAAAAACAAACTGTGAATTTTCAATACCGGCGTCTGACCGATTTTTAATCTACTATTATAGGTTTCTATTTCACAGTCAAATACTATGATATAATTGCATTTAAATTTAAACATCAAACAACAATCATCCCAATGGAATTTCATCAGTTGTTTTAAATTATAGACGTAATAATTATCAGCTTTGATAAACCTTTATCGTCATCGGCTAATCATAGTTTTTTACATTGATTCGTAAATCTTAAGTCATATAACTCGTAACGATGGCGATCGAGCAATTTTGGCATCGGGAACACACGTCGGTGCAGTACTGCAATATTATGTCCAACGCTTACGCGCCTGCGCGTTCGTCTACACCCGGGGATCAGTAGACCGGGTAGACGTGTATCACATTCACATTATTATTATCATCGTTGTCGTTGCGGTCGTGTATCGAAAGCGTGCGCGCCTACACGCACCAAATGTAGTATTTTTATGCGTGCCGGTGGGTAGGGCGGCGTGTTACCGCCTAGCTCGGCTGCCCCCCACCCACAAACGCAACGGAATCCGCCGACGGCCTACCATGGATTATCAACCATCGGGAGGACGACAGTGGGCCGTACCGTCGAACGACACCACAGGCGCCTGTGGTGTGCGCGCGCGCTCCCGAGTTCCGCGGGACTCCCGTGATATGACGGCACCGCACCACTACCACCACTGCAGCTACGGTCATAATATAAGATATATCAGCTTATTACGGGCTACTATCATAGTATCATGGCCGATTGTTATTGTTATTATTTTCATTTGCGGAATAGTAAGTTTGTGGCGTTCAAAACTTCGAAATCAGTGCCTGCGATGCGCGAGACATAATTTCTATGCCTCTAGCCACGTGTAGCGATTTTTCACCGACAAAAATGGAAAATGGACGCTGAAAAAAAAAATTCGACTACAAATTGTTGTTTGTAGTTTGTCTATGAATTTTTAGCGAGCTTACGCGTTTACGCTTTTCTTCCGTAATTTAAGATCTCTTGCAACTATTTCCATTCCAATTTTTCTACGCTAAATCGTGAGTAGGTCGGTTGGTATGCGAAAAATGCTTGGCAATCATCGTGCGGCCGGTACCGGCTACCGATATACCTGATATATTGTGAAAGAAATATTATATTTACACAGAAAAAGTTCCTTGCCGAAACAATCGGTTGCAATAAAACGTTAAAAAAAGTATCAAATTACTCATTATTTTTGGCGGGAAACCGAAATGCCTACTTTACATTTGTTATTTGATGACGTTTATATGTATATATATAGTATTTATATTAATATTACTATTACCATAATCAAGTACTGTCCAGAAAGCACTATAAATTAATAAAAGTAACCTCAAAATCTTGGAATTCATAGAAAATGTATGCAATGATTCAGTAACATGTTAGACTAGATTTAACTGATAATAGGCTATATTAAAAGTCCATGTAGAAAAAGAATAATATTAATGTGACCTATGGATAAGGTTTCATGAACCTAATTAATAATTTATAAACTGCCTTGAACGCTGTAAAATTTCTTTGAATATAAACACCTTAACATATTTGTATAAATAACTATCTAAAATTGTATAAAATTAGTCTAATCATTATCTAATCAGTTGGATACAGGACAAAAATGTTTAAATAACTTGAAAAATAAAGTAGTCCTTATGTTATCAATAATAATGACATACATGGCATAGGCCTATACTATATAATAATAAAGTCTATGATACATGGTAACTTTTTTTATCACTTGACAATTTATTATACTGTTATCAGAATAATATTATATTATTTATACTTTTTGAAAATACTATAAAAGTGTACATTTGATATTAAATATATTATGTAAATTGAACAAAAAATATTTTCAGTTTTTGTATTAAAAAAAATCAATACTGATATAAAAATGTTTAATACTAATTTGCTACCTACTTCAATTTATCTTTAAAAAAGGACTAAGTACCTACATGCATTTAAATATTAACTCTCAATATGGTAGTTTTATAAATGTTTAAAATTGAGAAAAATATGTTACTATATAAACATGAGTAATAAAAAAATACATTTTTTTTAAGAATTATATTATTTATAAAGTTAACATGCAAAACTAAGTTATATGACACTGAAAAATAAAACATTAGACTCAAACTTTAAATCCTTTCATGAGCTAATAGAATGGTTTTACTAGACAGGAATGTAGTCATATTTACACTACTTTCTTAGTACTTATAGTGGCAGTACCTGTATGACAGTGATTTGTATTTTAATCAATCAAAATATAACTGGGAAATAACTATCAATAACCAAATTTTATTTATGTATACAACCAAGCCTATGTGAGTAAGAAAAAAAAACAAATCACTTATGAAAAACCATTAGTTGCTATGTGAATAAATCAGTGTTATATTTTATAAATTATGTAATGAAAATAAATATTTATAGAAAACTTAAAAGAAATCTAAATAATGAAATGAGTAAATTGCAGTAGAATAAAAACCTAGTATTTTTATCATAAAAGGCAGTAAAAAGACTACAAATTGTACAAATTCAAATACTGATTTAAAAAAACAAATGTTTTGACAAAACAGATGGATTATTTGAAAGTTATTTACACAATATTATCACGAATAAGCAAACACCACACTTTTATAGTGTCAAGTTCAAATTTTTTTTTAATGTGAAAATTCAAACTAAAAATTAGTTGCAAACCTTATAAACAGTGAAACGCTATAAAAAAACGAGTTCTAAAATACTTTTCATCACATGAAAAGCCAACTGTACACTTTTACTAATTGATGGTGTTAGGACCAAAACAGTAAGGCTCATAGGTTGAATATTGTAGGTAGCCACTGGCCTATTAAACCCTGACGGATCGTTAAACGCGAGTGGACAACTTAAGTGGACAGATAAACAATGTTTGGGAAACGGCGTAAACCGGCAAACAAGTGATAAGCAAAGGTGAATTTAGTGTTAAAATGAAAATACCGCCATTTCAGTGTTCGTCAGATGAAAAATTGCATCGCAAACACCGGTGCTGGGGGACCACCGAGTTCCAAGCAAATACTGACGGACATGTCTTGACGTTGGACAGTTTTTTCAAACCAACTACATACTGGAAACCCACGAACATTCGAGTAAATTTCAAGTAAATAATTAAATTTGTACATGTACCTGGAACGTAAACATTACGAACGTGTCGGTTTATTGAGCACAGGAAATCTGATTGCGGCGGCCTCGGCCTTTGTCGAACGTAACACTTGATCGCCGGCGATGTACACTCGGATATTTTGTATAACATTTAATTTAAAACGCGCACAACGACGAGTAATCGACATGAAAACGTTAAAAAACTCTCGTCTAACCTAATCGGCCATCTTGTCCGTGTTCTCGAAGAATAACAAAACATCATCGATTCCGGGGGGAACAGGCGTTGGAGTGGGGATGCGCCAGTCCACCGGCGCGGAGCATGGAATGTACGAATGGCGCAGCATTAAATCGCTTCCTCCATGATTTCATTGATTAAATTGTCCAAGAACGCATTGTCTATCGTCTTTGGTATGCTTAATAAATGTGGCAATTTCGAAAAACTATTATCGAAAATATGTAATGCTCGTCTAAAATATCTATTACAAATTACATAATAATATATTATTATACCGTAATATTTTTCATATAACTGATAATCACATATTGTACACTAATCAGTTTATTTGTTGTTTCTATCTCGAAAACCAGAAAACATAATACACAACAAGAACCAAGTCTAGCTGTATTCATAGTCACGGTTTTTTTTTTTTTATTATGGTGGCCTTGGTACATATAAAATTAATGTGTCGTTCTTTTTAAAATTACGTTAGAGCTTAGATTTGTATCACGTTTATAAATTATAATATGCTTGTTCCATTTTCCTTATAATGAAATGTGTAGTTTTGGATTTAAAAGTTTGTATAACTGTAAACATTAAAAATTTTAAATGAAATTATAATAGTCTTGATCTTCATTCAAAATTAATTACAATTTTATTTTTATTTTGTCTAGTCTAATAATTTCAGACGTTTATTAGAGATATTTTAAAATGTTTGTAACTTCTCAACTTTTCTGGTAGAAAAAATTCTCTGATCATAAACTTCGATGCCCGATGTATGTTTTAGGAAGTAAAAATGTTCATGCAGACCAATAATTCATATAGAAGCAGTAAATTCTTTCCTCAATTTATTTAAAGTCATACATTTTAAAGACATCTAATATTGGAAGTAAAAATTCTGTAGTGTAACTAGAGCATGAATAATATTATACAGAATAAGTCAAATAATCTAAAAAATTTACTTGATCAAAAATAATTAATTCATAATTGTTTGATATTTTTAACTATATTTTTTCTGGTCATCATGTGACTCACCTTTTATATATTATATAATATACATAATATGTAATATATTATATAAACAACAAAGAATTTTGATAAAAAAAATATATTAAAAATGTATTTCAAATTCTATTAAGAATTGTTTTTTCTAATTGTATATATTGAAGAGGTATAAATAAACAATATAAAGGGTAATATATAAATAATATAAGTAAAATACATAAATGAGATTTTAAAGTTTAAGGTTGTGTATATAAAAAATACCTATTAGTAATAGATTACTATAATAAAAATAACTAAGCTTAAAAAAAGGAACAATTTTACAAGTATAAATTATTTTAACTCATCGTCTTTTCTTCTTGTCTTGTTTTCTTGATCTATGATGAGAATATGGACGTCTAGGTGATGCAAATGTACTGCCATCAGAATCATATTCACTGCCATCACCGTTATCCTAAAATTCAATAAATTGATTTATTACCTTTATTGTATATTTAAGGTTAATAAAATAATATTTAATATTACAGCAGTCGATATTACCAACAATAGGAGTTATTGTGTCAATAATTAGAAAAAAGTCGGTAAAAACAAATAAATCAATTAAACTTTTTTACAATTGATTCAGATAGATGATAAAGATTTATAGTATATTAAATATTTTTCCAGCAATATGATTAAAAGTAATTTTATTTAAGTTCTTTATATATGATCAATCTATTGGTAAACATACTAGTGCATATGGCACTATTTCTACACAATATTGTGATTTTGAGTTTAGTTGTTTTATAGTACACAAGTACTTTTTAATAAATATTTAGAATACAAACTTATTTTAAAATGGGAGTGTGGTTCTATTGGCATCTACTCTGCACATCACTGACTAAATACATCTATATTTCATTAACTTAAAAAAAACTTAATAGAAATTATTTCTGTATTATTATTTATTAATAATTACTTTTGAGTCATTAGATTGGTCAGTCAACAAAAATACAGTTGTTATGCATACTAATTGAAAAATGGCAACTAAGTATAAACCATAGCGTATAACAGCATCAAATACTTCATCTGATTCTTCCATCGGAAACATCTTAACTACTAAAAAAAAATAAAAAGTAATAATATTATTGTTTTATGCATAGTTAGGTAAATGAGATGACATCTATATTTATTACACTTTAACTAGATGTACCTAATTGTAAAAAAAATAAATAATGTATAAATATTTTTAAAATTTAATCAAGCCAAATACCAATGTTTTATGTAACAATCTGAGGTTATCTTCTAGTATTCCTTTTAATTTAAATGTATAAGCTGATGTTAATGATACATTTATAAGTATTTTTTTAAAAATGTATATACTTTTCAGACTTAATATATTAATGTAACTTATAAGTAAATTTCAATGATATTAACTCAGTAAACATACGAAAAATGTTTAGTATCAACCAAAATGTAGAATAGTATAAAAAAAATACTAATTTAAAATGTTAAAATTCTACAGTTCACGTGTCAATGTATCATAGCCAATTGGCCAACCATTCTACAATAATTCAACTCCGCAAATAATCGTTGTCTTTTAATCAATATAACAATAATAATAATAAATAACAAGTTACAAGTAAAACAAAAAATATTGTAATTAGTTGTTATTGATTTTCGTTATCACTTCTTGTATTTTTGTAATCACAGTTGTAACCATAGATAATATAGAATATAATATCAATGGTTGAAACATAAATTGGTATTCGGTTGTTGTTAATGAGTTGTTGATAATAAAAAAAACCTGTAAAAACTGTTGCTATCAGGGCGCATTCAAGTTATATAAAAAAGATTAATCTCATTCAACCACGATTATAAAGTATTCAACCTAGTTTATTTCTGGTTTTTGGTTATTTTAAATTTTCATACTTTTTCTTTGGTTTTATCTGTTTTAAATGTTTGATAAGCTTTAAACATATTTTAACATAATAATATTTAATACTTCTTATAATAAATTAAAAAATATATACGACTAAACTAGACACCATTATTTTTTAATTTATAAAATTTTTTTCTGTTCTTTATACAATATAATATAATATATGGTTTCATTCTTCAAATTATTATTATTTAATATTTTCATACGTTTTGTTACATGTACGTACATAATTATTTTACATTATATACAGTGGTGTATTGGTAAATATATTTATGTGTATACGCACCAATAAAATATGTATCTAACCTAAACGATCAAATTATATCATCGTATATATTATATAACGTTATTGCAGTTCAATTTGTACATAGTTTTTAACATTATTTTATTAATTTTTGTATAATGTAACAATAGAAAATAAAACAAAATCAACTCGAATGCCAAAAAAATTAAAATAATAATAACATTAATTTAATTTTTTTAGTTCAATATTGGGTTTACTAAATTGAACTTAAAGTCTTAATACATTAAACACAACACATATTGTTATATAACTTATATTCAATACCTACTACAATTGATAAATAATTCATTAATACATAAATTCATTAATACGAATAACGTTTTTTTTCCTATATGAACTATTAAATAAATTTTAAATCTTATTTGGTTTTCTGGTTATTTTGGAAGCGTATACCCGAAAATAAGATTTTACATTGGGTATACGCCGAAAATTGAAAATCTTCTGATGGGTATACGGCGTATACCCGCGTACCCGTACCAATACACCACTGATTATATAGTACCTAATGTAAATTTATAATTTTATTTAGTTTAGACTGGTCTGTTATCGCTAACTAATATAAATGTATCATAGTTGTCTGATGTCTATAATATATAAATTACATTATTAATATTGGTAGGAATATAGTTCATGAGTATTTATTATTAATAAGTTTCATTGTTTACAGTTATAAACCTTTTTATAACAATTTTATTAAAGTATGTTGGTTATTATAATATTATATATATTTTTTATTATTTATACACAGGTGTTTGAAAATATGTCCTCATCTTTTATTAAAATCATTAACAATCATTAAAATCATTAATGTACATGTTATAATTGTTATTATTTTTGATGATTTGATTTATAAAATGTAGGCTCTTATAGAATTTTGAAAATTTATTTGCTTTTGATATAAAAGCTTTGACATTTGAACTCAATACAATTCATTTTATGTTTTTCTAATTGTACAGAATTTATTTGTTTAAATTCCACATTATCATAAATTAAATGTAATGACCTTCCAATTCATAATTATTTTGGTAAATCATAGTAACAACCTAGAATTTTAACAAGATAACATTTTTTGTTTATTTTTTACTGTTTCAATTATAGGTCTATAATAATACGTAAAAATTATAATCAATATATTTTATGATTTATTGTAGTGATATATGAAAATTTATATGATAATTTGATTTCCTGATTATTTTTAATTTCTTACAAATAACTACTGTTTTGAGTTTAATTATGTTTCATGAAGTAACAAAATAATAATAATCTAAGTTATTATATGAGATAGTAGTTTAGATATTATATTCAAAATATGAGTTGCAATGTTAAGTAAATATCAAAACTTTTGAATTTATTTAGGTTGCAAATATAACATTCATTAATCATTATTGGTTATTTATATTTAATTTTAGACGTCTTATAAACCAGGTATATAAACTTGAAATTTACCATGACTATAATTAATTAATACGTTCATGAATATATTTTGTTCTAATGAGTTATTTAAATTTATTCTTCACTTGTGTCTAAATATTATTCGTCACAAGAAATCTATAGGGAACAATAATAGTTATACAGTACACTTATTAAATTATATTTACAATACATTACTGAATAGTGAATACTGATTGAGTGTATTTTTTTTTTTACTTACTATGCAAATTATAACTGAAGTAAAAACAGAGAAGTCATTTTGCAAGTGAATACTTTTATAATACAATTATGATTGTTAAGTTAAATAATAATAAAGCTATACCATAATATAAGCTTTAAAAAAATATTTTATTGATCTACCAATGGCTCAGAGTATGTACCTATTGATAATTGTTTGTTATTGTTATTCTATGTAGAATTGGTTTTAATAATGAATACTAACAAGTTTATATTGAATGTGAGTATTGTATTAATATAAAATAATTTAAATGTTATCATGCAAAAAGTCGGTTTGAATTAAAATTGAAATAGTTATTTATTATAAATTAGATGACAAATATATATATATATATATTATTTAGGTGTTTTATATATTTTATTTTAATAAATTACACGATTTATTTAAATATTCCTAAAATATAACCATTTATACAACTTAACATAATATTATTTAGGTCAATGGGAATTGAAATAATATAATTATTATTTTATGATATTTATTTTTTTTTAATTTATCAATACCCACCTTGGGCAGCTATAACTGGCATTTGATATTTCAAATAGTTAAAAATAAGAAATCTTTTATTATTTAAAACTAATAATTTTTTTTTCAAGCATAATCACATTTTTAAAGAACATCTTATATCAATATTTAAAAAATGTTTATTATAATTATGTAAATTTAAATTGGCATAATAAACTATTTATTGTAACAGTTAAAAAAATTATTACATAAAGTACTATAGTATCTATACATAGATATAAGATAAGAGGGTGAAAAAAATTATTAATCTTTGACATGACATTCTATGTATAATGATATAACTTTAAAGCTAATTTAATATTATAAGTTAGTAAGTTGAATGTGATTAAATATCCATTCACTATTTACCATTTATTATTTAATTTGACTAACCAGATTAACGTTGTTAGGTTACTCAGTGATTTAGGTTTTTTCCAATTTTATTGGTAATATAGTTTATTTAATTGCTTAGTTTCTAGTTTTTAATCTTAAAATTTAAATTATTAATAATATATATTAAAGTGTTTATATAATAACTTTTATTTTAGATTAATAATGGAACCATCCGTTAGTGGACCATCATTTGAAGAAATTCAAATTCCTGTACCATTTGGTTTTGTAAGTGGTAAGTATTAAAGTCTTATTATTAATTATTATTTGGAGACATGTATTTAATATAGTCATAGGCGTGCGCAGACTTTTATTTGCAGGGTATGCCGGTATTTTTAAACATACCTGCTAAATACAAAAAAGGAACTCCCCAAAAACTTTTAATACAAATAACTTGCCATATAATGCAAAAAGAAATTAACTTGCATTTCATTTAGCTTATTTATTGGTTTTAGATATTTTAATTTGTAAAATTTGTATTGTGATTTCATTTCAATAAAGTAACAGCATAAAAACGTACAAATATTTGATCTATCTATGTATATAAAAGAAAGTTCAAAAAAATGTTAGACCATTTATAATTCAAGAATGGCTGGACCGATTTCAAAAATTATTTCATCATTAGAATATTACATTATCTGTGAGTGCTGTATGTTTATTTAAAAAGGAAAAATTAAGACCTAGAGAGGTGCTCAAACAGGGATTTTGAGATTTACGATGGAAATTGTTATTTATCAATGGTTGCTTTTGGTTATTGGAGAAATAATTAGTAGAAATTAGTATTTTATTTGTATATTGGTTGCTATTTGTTAATCAGGCAGATCAGAGCATTCATCAAATCTAATTTTCAGAAATTGGCTACCAAAGTGGCCGTGTTGCATTTACTACAGAGAGTTACACCCAAAGGAGTTAAACAATCACAATTTTTTTAAGAATTGTAATTTTGTACGGGAAACAAAATGTTGTGGGATCAGCTAGTAATAATATAATAATGACAACAAATTTTAATCTAATTAATCAAAATTCTTTTATTTTTGATAGTTGTAGGTAGTATGAAAATAAGCATTACTGCAGGGGCCTGAATGTTCTGGTGACAAAACTCGCAATTCTCACGAAAATGGTGGATTTTGATTTCAACTATATTATCATGAGTTAGCAATCTATTTTATAATCTATAGGTACCCGTGGTGATAATGAACATATAATTATGAGATCTAATTAATATTTGATTTCGTCTCAACTTCCAATATTTTAATTTAAGAAAATAATATAAAAAAAAATTTAAATTGAACTAAGATACTATGAACTATCTTAGTTTATTATTCTGATTTATAATCAAAACATTTACAACTAAAAACTATATGGTTATGATAACTCTCCAGGGATGCCATGGCATCCCCCTGCGCATGCCTATGTTTATTGTTATGAAGTATTATCTCTACTAGACACTCTTTTATACCACCACTTCCTATTAATCTTATACAACCCATTTATTGTATAGGGAATATTTAAAACAAAATGTTAATTTTCTATTTTAATAAAAAGTAAGGTAGGTATGTACATTTTCCCATTGCACTATTTTTTAACATATTGGGACTTAAAATGATCAATATTTTTTTGTTAGATGTAAGAATCATAATGATTAGTAATTTAAATTTCTTCTTGAGAGTCTAAAGAAATATATATTTCCGATATATATTATATTCAATACTGCTCTATGTATTTTAATAATGAATAAATTTATTTGTTTAGGTAAATGGTGGGGACCAAAAGATAAACAGCCTATAATTGCAATTCACGGATGGCAAGATAATGCTGGGACTTTTGATCCTTTAATTGAATTACTACCAAAAGATTTATCTATTTTATGTATAGATCTACCAGGACATGGACGATCTTCTCATATCCCCTTGGTAAAAATGTCGTTTTTCATTAAATTTAACTGTGATTTGTATCTGTTTTTTTACACAGTACATAAAAGATTTATAACTGAATAATTTCCAATGTAATTTCATATAATCACAATCCAGTGATAAGTGATTTTGTCCCTTCATAAGATATATTCTTCACCAATTTGTCATAGTTTATTTTATATATAAAAATAATAATCTAATAAACTTTCTATCTGATGATCTTGCGTTGTCTCTGTCTTACAAATCCACAACATAGTAAAAACTGTTTTGCGCGGGAAAGAACCGAGAAGGTAATAATCATAACTAACAAACGAGATTTTCATAACATAAAAAGGAGAACTTTTGCCGTGCAACATTGTTTTTATTTTTTTGATATCATTTATATGAAAAAAGTTTAAGTGTCATCACTCGGTGGCTGCTTTTATAAAGCTTATTCATGTATTATATTTTGTATTTCAGCTAATACTCTTATTGTGCCCATGTGGTACAGATTGTGTATTTAACAATAAAGGAAAAAATAAGTTTGAAAAACACAAACAATAATGGTTTTTGAAACAGTAAGAACTTTTTTCATAAAAGTGATATCGAAAAAATAAAAACAATGTTGCACAGCCAAAGTTCTCCTTTTTATGTGGTGAAAATCTCGTTTCTTAGTTATGACTGTAGCCTTCTCGGTTCTTTCCCGAGCAAAACAGTTTTTGCTATATTGTACATTTGTAAGACGGATACAACACATGTGGGTGTAGCGTCCTCTTAAGACTAGTTTAATTTAATCAATAATCATGTGTTCCATAGGGTTTGCCGTATTATATATTTTGGGATGGCCTAGCTATTTTAAGAAGAATAGTGAGACATTATAATTGGAGAAAAGTTTCTATTATGGGCCATTCGTTGGGTGCAGCTATTGGATTTTTATATGCAGCATCATACCCTGATGATACAGAAATGTTGATATCTATTGACACAGTAGCGCCAGTAATTTTTGATCCTAGTGAAATTGTTAAAAATACAGGACCAAATGTTGATAAGTTAGTTTTATTTTATGCATACTTTGTTTATATCAATTGCTGATTATGACAATAAATATATATATAAATTAAAACATAAATAATAATACATATATAATATCTAAAATATGTTTTAGACTCATATATTACGATGCTTTAGGAGTTGATAAAATGCCTTCTTACAAATATTCAGATATGATTGATTTAGTAGTGGATGGACATCATGGTACATTGACTCGCAAATCTTGTGAAATACTTATGAGACGTGGCATGTATCGTGTTAAAGATAACAAATATTTGTTTTCAAGAGATATACGTCTTAAGGTAAATATATATAATTATTGTTTACATGCATATATTATAAGGGAATAATTAATTTGGACAAATAAACTTTCTATGTCCAGTACAAATGTGCTATTAACCATCAACCTAATATATACATGGGTATTAAATTTGTCTGGAAATAGTAAAATAGTACCCATTAGATATACTATAACAATTTTTTATAACAAAATAATTTTGTACTTTAAGTTTAACTTATTAAAAGGTCTATTTATGTTTTTATTCAAATAGGTGTAACTTTATTTTGTAATAAAATATTAATAATAATAAAAATCTAATTAGTATTGAAAAATGCAAACATTTATGAAAATAAATATACAAAACATTACTATCTTACTGGATCTCTCATAATTGCTACTATAAAAATGGGGGCGATGGTAAACCCTCCCAGGTAACATTATGTTTACCTGGAGGAATTATAATTTATTATTTACTATAAATTCTTGACTTTTTTTAAATTTGTATGTTCATGTTATTATAAAAATTAAATTAAAACGTATAGGTATATAATGTAACTTGTGAATTTTTTTTTTTATTGATCTTGAAATTATGATAATTTTTGCTTTGACTACTAAGACCATTAGTATTATATTTTTATATACATTGCTTGAAATCTATAAAGAGGAGAAAAAAATAATAAGAATTTTTAAATAAAATATTTAGATATTTATGTACATTGCTAATGATTTTTTATTTTATTAGTATCTCAAATATAATTTTATTGTAGCTCACAGCTAAAGAAATTGGTTTATATTATTATTATTTTAACTGTTTAATATAATTTATTAATTTATATACTTAACTTAACTTAAAAGAAAAAAAAAAATGTAAATCCATATTATTTTATTTCACATAATAATGTACAAAGTTATTACACAGTGGGGAGTGTTTACACTTGAAATTCGCCCGTAAACCTATAAACCATACAGGTTCTAATGTTCGGGAGAGTTTACAATCGACCAAAAATACTACTATAACTCTGACTCAGATTCACAATGATTTTAATTTAAGGGTGATTGACCTATTATAAAATTGAAAGGTACGAACATTGATTATATTATAATCAATGGTACGAATCTAGGACATCTCATAGGTATTTATTTATTTTTACATTTAGAAGCAAATTAAATAAAAAAAATATAAAATTTGAAAATGTAATGCAAGATTCCTTATAAGTTTGTCTACCTTTATCAAAAAAAAAAAATGTCTATAAGAAAGTTAAATTAAATTTTTATGAGCGTTTGAAGTTCAAATTTTTACAACATTGGATTTTTACTTGATTTTGCAAGTAGCGATTTTCTTATTTTGTTGTAATTCAAAAACGAATAACCGTAAACACTTGAAATTTATATCAGATGTTTATAATACAAGGCTCCTGATATATTGTTACAATAGTAGTTGAAAATATTAAAAATACATAGGCACAATTTTTTTTATGAGCATTTAAAGTTCAATTTTTGACACAACATTTATCAAATTTTAGAATGATTTTGTTGTTAAAAATGTATAAAATGTTCAACTTTTATAGCCAAGTATTGACAATTTAAAACTAAGTTCCACATAAGTAGGTTATTCTGTAACCAAAAAATCTCAAAAATATAAAAACACGGTTTTTTTTTTAATAGTTATTTTATGATCAAATTTGGACGAAATTACATACTAAATAACCAAGAACAACAATTTTAGTTATTTTGTTGTAGTTTTATAATATTAATTAACTTAATTATATGGCTACCTATTAATAATAAGTAATAACTAATAACAATAGGTATAAACATAATATAAAATATCCACACTGACAAGAATCATTTTGCGTATATCATTGACCATTGTATTATATCATTGAATTCAAATTTAATACAATCCATTATACAGTGACCCACTTGTAACCTACTGTTTAGCAGAGCGACATCCACTTGCCTACCTTTTTTATCTTTAAATTTGATAATTTGATAATAAGTCAATTTACTATAGTAGGTATTTATATAATAAATTAAAGTAATAAGTAAGTAACAACATAAAATGGATTCTTCTGAATAAAAATTTGGTTTGCTGTACGTCTGTAAGCTCATGTAAGAAAGCAACAATACATACAATATACATAGGGATATTATGTTGTCTTTGAAATTATTCTAAATAGTAAATTATGTATAACAAATTTACATTTAGGTATATTATAAAACATTTTTAAAATATAATATCATTATAATAAGTTATATTTATTACAATTGAGTGGGTGGGTTAGTGGTTACATAATGCACTATAAAGTATGGGGTTAGTTAGGTCTCAATATAAAAATATCTAAAACGCTAATGGGATTGCTATCTAATATCGTAATATTACATTTTGCATGTACAGGTTGCGTGGATGGGTTTACCATCTCTAGACGTAGTAATAGCATTTGCTGGTCAAATAACATGTCGCTATATGAATATCAAAGCTAAACCATACAGATCATTAGATAACTGGCGAGTCTATTCACAAGTTTTGGAAATAATAAAAATGAATGCGAAAGACTTTGTTTTTAAGGAATATGACGGTACTCATCACTTACATCTCAATAATCCAGAGTGTTTAGCTTCAGATGTTGCAACTTTCATTCAACAGCCTAACAGTGCATCATTGTGATATTATATTATATCATATTATAACATGTAATTATAAAATAGTACCAATTACTTTTCCTATATTATTCATAATACATCATAATATGTTTAGTAATAATATAATTTATACATACTATATTTATATTTTATACTTTATTTACTTTAATTGGTATAGGTAATATACTAATATATATTTTATATTTTTATGTATAACTTATATTTCAACAGGTCTATATTACATATTATACCAACGATCAACTTACCTATAGTTGACCTTGCTACCGAATTCAGCGTGCTTGTTAGGGCTCAATCCCTAGACCATCCAACTGTGATGAATCTCGTGACTTCCGTCACTCGTTATTTAACTGTTTACCATCCTCTTTCAATAGACTCAATATAAAAAATACTTTTATGTTAGTTGTATAGGTGGCAGGTGCACCACCACTATTTTAAAGATCACTTAAATTATTTATATACACCAATACACGTGTTATGTTTTCGCAGTTTTCATGGTTTTAGAAACGAAATCTGTGAGTTTTGGCTACATTATAGATTATTGTGATGCAAAACATTGAATTGAAGAGAATTGAATTAATTAATGAACACATAGAAAGTGAATTTGGTCATGTACAGATTTTCTAGGAAAAGTTGAATTCAGTTAGTGTGGGAAATTAAGGCTGATTCGTTCTTAAACATGGATCGATGATACCATATGTCAAAATAAGTTTGAGTTGTATGTTTGAAATTTTAAATGTTATAGGTATAATTTAGGTTCATAGTGTAGTGTTAAAAGTAAGCGGAAGCGACCATTTAGGGACTGGCATTCCGAGTTTGTTGTACGAATGTACCATGTCAGACACTCAGACCAACTAACTGAATAACTAAGTAACAGACACGAAAATGTTTTAATATTTTAGATTCTGACTTTTTTTCTGTCTGTCAGCAACATTTGTGGTGGTGAAAATACTATAATTTTCGACATCAGGTCAAAATTGAAAATTCCCAGTAGATTTAGAAAACGTCAGGAAAAACCAAAAAATAAGTGATATTTTTACGCAAAACTAATTTTCGTTTAGTTCTTTATATGCAATGATTTATCATTGAATTCAAATATAACACATCCATAACAAATTAACAACGACATGGCAACTGATGTACAGCAGAGAAGTACCAACAAGGTTTCTAAATCTACTAGGAATTTTCAATTTTGATCTGATGTCGAAAATTATAGTATTTTTACCACCACAAATGTTGATGACAGACAAAAATTAAAGTCTGAATCTAAAATATTAAAACACTTTCGTGTCCGTTACTTAGTTATTCAATTAGTTAGTCTGAGTGTCTAACATGGTCGGATGGTCCCCACATTCGTACAACAAACTCGGAATTCCAGTCCCGTAATGGTTGCTTCTGCCATCCGCTTACTTTTAACACTACACTATTAACCTAAATTATACCTATAACATTTAAAATTTCAAACATACTACTCAAACATAATTCGACATATGGGATCCGATCCAGGTTTAGGTGCGGATCAGCCTATAAATAAAAATTACACACCAATCTTTTTAAATTGAACTGAAAAAAGAAACTTTTTTTAATTTTATATTTCACCTGTACCTACTGTAAATGATAGTTAAAAGTATTTTTTTTAGTGAATTATTATTTTACAAGCTATACGATATTATTTCTACACAGATAAAAGTTTTTATTAATATACAAATTATTCGTTTTTGTATGTATTTAAATTTTAAAATATCAATATGTATTGTTGTTATAATTATATATTATATGATTTTTGCTTATTAACAAAATAGTGTGTAACAGTGGCGTATATACAAATTATTTTCACTAGTCAAGCATAGCGCGACTAACATAGCCATAACTATACATTTTTAGGGAGCTGAGTGGTTATAATTATGACATATACAATACAAATAAAAATTGCGCAATTTAATTTTATAATTATTATGTAAAATTAATTTTAGATTCTGAGTGAAACGATGAATGTATTGATTTTACAATGATGTGTGTTTTTTTTTTTATTTTTTTTTTAATTTTTTTTTTTAATTTTTTTTTAATTTTTTTTAATTTTTTTTTTAATTTTTTTATTTTTGTGTCTGTGTACACGATAAGTAGTCGAAATAATGCTTCGATTTTCGACTTCAGTATCTTGTTCGATGGGAAAGTGAATATCGTTGGTGCATTGGGGAGGTCAAAATGTTAATTTCCCAGTAGTTTTCAAAAGCGATGTGAAAAACAAAAGAAAAATTAAGGAAAAACGGGAATTTTTACGCAAAATCGATTTTTAACAAAATCGATTTTGGTTATTGGTGTAACTCTAAAACAAATGACCGTAGATGCATGAAATTTTCACTGGTTGTTTATATTTCCATTTTCTATACACAATACAATTTTGAAAATAATTTGACTTTTTTTGAACTGTTTACGGACATTGTCAGTTTTCAGTTTTTTTAAATTTTTTTTCTATAAATATCAATAAAATTTTATTTGTTGGGTAAAAAAGCTTGAAAATTTAATAGAAGGCTCCTAGGTTATTGTTTCAAAGGCAGATGAAAAAAATTAAAAATCCTTAGTCACAGTTTTTTTTTATACACGTTTAAAGTTCAAATCTTGAAAAAATACGGAAAAATCACGAAAATTTGCAAATTATTTTGAGTTAGAAATTCATAAAAAAATTTCTTTTTAAATCTAAGATTTTGAAATCTAATACAAGATTCCTCATAAGTTTGTCTAACTTTATCAAAAAAAAAATTTCTACAAGAAAGTCAAATTAAATTTTTATGAGCGTTTTAAATTCATATTTTTACAACATTAGATATTCACTCGATTTCTCATGTACCGATTTCCTTATTTTCTTGTAATTCAAAAACGAATAACTGTAGATACATGAAAATTTCACTGAATGTTTATATTAGCATTTCCTATACACCATACAATTTTGAAAATATTTTGACACTTTTTGAGCTGTTTACGGGCATTTTCAGTTTTCAATTTTTTTAGTTTTTTTTTCTATAAATATCAATAAAGTTTTATCTGTTGGGCCAAAAAGTGTAAAAATTTAATACAAGACTCCTGATATATTTTTACAATAGCAGTTGAAAAATATTGAAAATACATAGGCACAGTTTTTTTTTATAAGCATTTAAAGATCAAATTTGGACAGAATTTATCAAAATCTCGAAAATTATCAACCATTGTAATTAATAAATTATAAAATGTTCAGTTTTTATAGCTAAGGATTGAAAATTTAAAACAAGATTCCATGTAAATAGATAATTCGGTTACCAAAAAATCTAAAAAATACACAAGCACAGTTTATTTGTATAGTCATTTTAAGTTCAAATTTGGACGAAATTACATAAAAACCTAGAATAACTATTTTAGTTATTTTGTTGTGATTGTATAATATTATTCGTGGGCACTTGAAACTTCTAATTTGTAATATTTTCATCGATATATTATGATGATAGTATCACGGTTTGTTGTTGATGTATAACGCGTTATATGTACCTAATGGATATTGTGATATGATTAATTTGGAATTTATTATAGGTCAATTTTTTTTTTAATACCATAGATAAGTGTATAATATGTCTTATACCTAGACTGACATATCGTCTCCACTCAGAATCGTTTTTCTTATACAATGATATATCATTGAATTCAAATTTAATACCATCCATTATACAGTGACCCACTTGTAACCTACAGTACAGCAGAGCGACATCCACTTGCCCACCTTTTTTAATTCTTTTTTTGAAAAATATTGACAGTTTCATATATATATTAATGTTATCTTTCTATGTATTTAACAAGTCATCAAAGCAAGTCCTGACAATCTAACATTTCCATGTTAAAAAACGTTTTTAATCAACCGGCCAAATTAATCATGGTGAAAAACTGTAAGCAGCGTAGATATACAATGCCTTAATTGAACTTTCAATTTCACTATAGGCTCTGGCCTAGGGGGCCTCCCCCCTATATACGCCACTGGTATGTAATTAATGTGTGTTAACGAGGGCGTAGCTCACGAGTAATACAATTTGAGAACGATGCGAAAATACGAACGTTACTGCAGGT
Organism: Metopolophium dirhodum; assembly: GCF_019925205.1. NCBI lineage: Eukaryota > Metazoa > Arthropoda > Insecta > Hemiptera > Aphididae > Metopolophium > Metopolophium dirhodum. The sequence goes on from NC_083568.1 coordinate 14,799,806, forward strand.
TAGTGGATAATTTGACTCAATATCCCGCACTATCGTAAAACCAGTTTCATGGTCACTCGAAAAAAAGAAAATTACGTGAAGAATAGGTACATCGTCATCGTGCATACTATAAGTAATACAAGAATAGTTTTTTAATCCATTTTTAAACTACATTTATTTTTTTGGAATCGCAGACATTTCCCCACCATTTTTTTTTAAGTTTACTATTTAATAATAATATTTTATTATTTAATATGAAATTATTATTTTGCCTATTGTCTAATACTTTCATAAATATAATAAATTATAGATGTATATTTTTGATCAACTGAACTATACTTGAATCAAATTCAAAAGCAATTATTAAATTGTTAAATATCCAAACAGGTAGTCTTAACAGAAAAAAAATAAATATGAACAAAGACTAAAAAATATGATTTATAATCTATTATATTTATGAAAAAAAAATCTTTATAATAAATTAAATAGGTATTTAAAAAAAAAAAAATTCATATTAAATAATAAATAATATTGTATTATTAAATTCAATATTATTAGCCAATAATAAACTTTTTTAAAAAAAATGGGGGGAAATGTCCGCATCAAAAATATATTGGGGGGGAAATGCCCTACTGGACCAAAAACAGTCGGAGGAAAAATGTTCATTTACCATTTTTTCACATTTCTTGAAAGATTTTGTAAATCAAAAACATCATTAAATTTGCATTGGGTGTGCTGCTTTAAACGCATATTTTTTGTGGCTTTTTTTTTCAAGCATCGTTTCAGAAAAAAAATGCTAATTCATTTGATTCCGTGTTCTATACTAGTATACCTATACTACCTAAGACTTGTAGACGATAAATCAACAAATTAAACTATGCCGTTATTCCCAACATATTACGTAATATTTATTAAATAATTTTTATCGCCAATTGACCATGCAGTATTGTTCTAGATAATTGCTTTATTATATTTATCGTGCACAATCCAGAATTGAAGTATTATTTGTTACTTCCGAATTACACACATAATCACAACGTTTAATGTATAATGATTTAATTTAATTTAGCCATTTAGGTATATTAGAGTAAGTATACAAATAATATGTTTATAAGTATCTTTATTATAATATTCTTTTTGTATATATATTGTGTTTATGAAAGGTAACCTACCGTTAATTTATATGTACGTATATTTAAATAATTATTTGCATTTTGCACAAGTAACTAGGTAGATGATTTTTATTTTGTTTTTTTTTTTACAGGTCAACAGGTTTGCTTTACCATCATTTGACATTACAAACGAATTTGCAAAACAGATTCGTTGTCGTTACTTAATGATCAAAGCAGTTCCGGGTAGGGTGCGTGATAATTGGTCACTTTTTCAAAGTATATTAGAAACGATAAAACAATCTACAAGCGATTTTAATTACGTAGAAGTTGAAGGGTCTCATCATGTACATTTAAATGACGCTTCAAAAGTTGTTCCACACATCTTACATTTTTTTTTAAATGTTACTTGTTAGTTGATTGTAATTTGAAATTTTAATTATATATTATAGGTACAAGTGAACAAGTATATAAATGCATACACCTAATTATAATATATATACGTTAAATACAATAAATGATCGTGGATGATTACTGAAATATTTATTATTTATTCGCTAGTCGAAAACCTCGACGATTATTCGCTGTGTTCTGTGCAGTCTTTGTTTAGCTCTAGCCTCTAGGTACTTACATATTACCACTGATTAATTATTATAGATACCTAATATATAGTATAGGTATAGTACTATCTATAATCAATGATATTAACAATTTCACATAATATTATATACCTGTTTACGGTTAAATATAACTATTAACTATAGTCTCTTGTCTCACTTATTATTTATTAATATATTGTGAAAAAGTTATTGGGTAATATTGGACATAATAATTTTATTTTATGAACTTATAAGTACCTATATTATATTATAAGTAACTACAAGTTGTAAAATACTGTAAAAAAAAAAAATAGTCTGTCATCAGACTTCAGAGGTGAAAATTATTCTAAGGTCACGACGTCATGATAGTATAGGTACCTAATTACATATTATAATAATATTATATAGACGCGATTTTTTTCTAAATTGTTCACATTGCCATCAGCATCGATACCTATAAAGGTTAATGGATATTGAATTTGGTATGTTAGTTCTTACTTCATTCAATAGGTTCCAATTTGGGTCAATATCGTCTGAATAATAGATATTTATTTCTAATGCACTGCTTGTATTAAAAATAAAAACAATAAAAATAAAAATAAAATTCCGAACAAAGAAGCTACAATAAAGTATTTAATATTATTACCTTCTATAGGGACAATTATAATGGAAATCGATTGTACCTATATTATCATGTTACCTATAATATAGATGGCGTTTTTGATAGTCATCTTGTTACTATACCACTTTCACGTATTTGAAATTATAAATTAGATAAATGTAGATACTTACACCCAGACACCCCCTAGTAATGAAATGAACCTAGTTAAAACACCCATAAACAATTTATGATAAACACAAGTACTGTTAGTATTACAATTATTACTATTTAATATAAATATTATAATTTAGTAATTTTTTAAAAAATTGATAATAAGTCAAAACACTAATATAAAATATAACAACACACTATTGAAACTAGTGAACGAAAATTCGCCATGGCGTATGTGTGTAAGACGGAGACAGCAAATGCATGGGTAGCATCATCTAAATACATTTTTTACATGATATTATAGGTTATAGCTTATTTTTAGAAGTAATACCTATATTTGCACTCCGAGGCTTCGGAAATTGGTTATATAACAATTCGCCCTTCCTACTTATAAGTTATAAATTATAATATTTAAGGCGCGCGCGCTTATATATAGGATGTACCTACCAATATTAGTATTTAGTGTAGGTATTGTGTTTTAGAATGTAAAATATCTGTTATTTTAAAGTGTTTTTACTACCACAATATCTTTGGTTTTACGCGTATTGTGCGCCGGATCACTCGATAGTCGATTAGATATCCTATTTTAATTTTTATACATACATTGCCAATACAATATATTAATTATTAGGTATAAAGGCATCACATTGTTATAATACATTGTATTGTGGCTTTGATTGTTCAATATCTGACCTCGCTAAACTATAGTTACCGCAACACGTAGCGTCTTTTTAAACTACCTTCCTTAATAATCTATAGGTACAGTCTAAACATAAAAGTGATTTCGATTTTTTTTTAAATATTGTCACATCATATTCACATAATATACACTACAGATCACTTCAGTTTAAGTTACCATGAGTGTGTCCATTAGCTGTTCTATTTGTATTTTAATCATACTTGTATCTTCACTATTATCTGACTGCAGTTTGATACGAGGACCTAATAAGAAGCAACCTCATATCATTCTCATCGTTGCTGACGATTTGGTGAGTTTTCCTGGCAATCGGTACCTAATTTCTATTTATAAAAATTAATGTCAGTAATTAACGTACACCCACATAACAAAAAGCTAATTTCTATGTTTGATAAAATCTATTTTAGGTACCTATTTAGTTGACAATGGAGTATTCAGGTATTCTGGATTACATTAGGGGTACGGGAGTATTGAATAATTTAAATCAGATAATTTAACAAATATAAAAATATAATATAATATAGAAACATTTTTTTTTATAATGATTTCTGGCAATGTATTAGATAAGTATATAATTCACTACACCACAATGCAAACGTATAAAGTGTAGCTAACTTTAGTAATAAGTACTCAAGTATTTACACATGGCTACATATTAGTATCTAAACTGAGAAATTGTAAACGTGTGACGTGTGTATATAATATTATACTTTTACATATTAATAGGGATGGAACGACGTTGGTTTTCATGGATCAATTCAAATACCCACTCCAAATATTGATGCTTTGGCGTATAATGGTGTAATATTAAATCGCCATTATGTTCAACCAACTTGCACTCCGTCTAGAGCTGCTTTGCTTACCGGAAAATATCCGATTCGATATGGTAATTGGCAATATACCTACTAATATAGAGTATCTATATTGCATAAGCCATATAGATATATAAATATAATGCTCCAATAGTCAGTACTCAGTACTAAATTACTATACTACTATATGTATAAATACTAATTACTAAATAGTTAATTTTATTATTTGTTTAATGCAATATTATTTTATGATATGAAATGTCAAATGTGTCTTAATATTCATTGTTAACCTACGCCTATCCAATACGTTAAATTATATTATTTTATTTGTCGCTAAATTAATGAAATACTTAAGTTGATTGTTTTAACTAAAATTGGGTCAAAATTTAGTTTTAGTGAACTATAAGTATTCGAATTAAAACTTAATTTCTTTCTCGAAAATGAATCATATTTAAGCTTTTTTCTAATTTAAAAATATAACCATAAGTGATAACATAACAAATTAACATATTTTAAAGCATATAATAGTAGTAAAACAGTTTTACACTTGACAAAAAATTAATATGAATTAATCTGCAGTCATATAATCGAACATTCTGAACTTAATTATACTGGGATGTATTTGAACCGTTTTCGAATTCAAACTAAAATATATTTCTCACATTTATTTAAGTTTGGGGGTTCGAAGATATCGAAAACTCATCTCAAGTTGTAACACATATTTTATTGTCTCACACTGTGTTTTACATTTTAAGGCCTTCAAGGATTCCCAATTATTGCTGGTGTACCCTTGGCACTTCCGTTAAATGAAAAAATTTTACCACAAGTAAATATTATAACCATATAATGGATTATTATTATTGTATTAGTCGTTTTGCATAATTACAGCTGGTTAATTGTTGAAATTTTAGTATTTGAAAGATTTGGGTTATTCAACTCATTTGGTGGGGAAATGGCACTTGGGCGCAAATAAAAACCAGCATACCCCCGTAAAAAGGGGATTCGACAGTCATTTTGGTTATTGGAATGGATTCATAAGTTATAGAAACAGTACGCATTCTACGGTGATAATAACAGTTTAAAAATATTTATTATTAATAAATAGTAATTCGTTTTTGACAATAAATTATCATACAGGGATTAATGGTTGGGAAAGATGCCAGGCGTGGGTTCGAAAGAGCAGGAGACGAGATGGTTGATCGATATGCAACAGACATTTTCACCGATGAAGCTAATAAAGTTATAAAGTTGTGTAAAAATCATGGAAAACCAATGTTTTTAATGGTAAGTCATTTAGCCGTTCATACCGGAGTACCTGGACCAAATATTTTGGAAGTTTCAAATAAAACACACAATGATATCAGATTTGACTATATTGAAAACAAAGAAAGAAGACTTTATGCAGGTAAGAAGAAATAGACCTAATTTTTTGAAATCTTAATGCTACAAAATTAATCAATAAATTGTCGACAGTTTACAATATATTTAACTGTCAATAATTGAGATTAGTGTTACATACATATTTTACTTTCAAACATTGAATTATGTATACTAAAGAGTAAAGACCAATGGATAATGTTCGACCAATGTAAGTTGTAATACACAATAGATGAAGAAAACTTTTTTTAAGTTGTATGTTATTATTAAGTGTAGGTAAAAATAGGTAGGTTATACCTACAATATTTCAAATTAGAAGATGCAAATGTTGTATTTTAGTATAGCTTGCAAGGTTAATATTTGAAATTAAAAGTATGTTTTGTATTAAATTTTAGTCTCTAATCATTTCAAAAATTTCAAATTATACCTATATATATTATAGAATATGATATATCCGTAGGTATACTAACTACCAACTGGCAACTACTTAGCTGGGTAGGTATACTTATTGTATATGTATAATATTTAATACCTATATCTTGGGCGTAAATTGTGTGCTTAATCTTAATGTTTGCTTAATATTGGGCGCAGGGCCGTCCTTAGGATTTGCAAAGCCCAGGGCAAAAACCAATTTTTAAACAAATTTTATCACTTTTTTCAAACGCGTGGTCTCCAAATGAAAGCAAAAAGCGTGGAGCCCAAAGCCGGGGCCCTGCTCGCCCACCCCTAAGGACGGTCCTGATTGGGCGTAATTTATTATATAATCTCAAATCTCAATTTTGATTTATTTGACCAAGGAATTATAATAAATTTCAAATAGTTAACATTGAGATTATAACCGTTATTGATGACTTAAATTATATTAATGAAATATGTTTAGATTTGTATTGCAAAGTTCCCAAAAATGCTTAAAATGTATAACAACCTGATTATCCCGATAAAGGCCAACATTTAAAAATAATACACCTTACCGTAAAATGTACCACTTTGACAATTCTTGATACGCAAAATAAAGTCTATAACTTTTTTCTTTCTTCAAAATTGTTTTGACCAATTACGTTAGATTTATTATTTCAGGGTCTAAAATTAAGATATTTTGCTACTGCACACCTAATTCCACACCAAAATATTTTAAAATAATGAACACAGACCTAGTAGTGCACATGCCACATATTACTTCATTGCATAATTGTTTTTGCTATTCATTAATAATTAGGTATAATACAATCTAAGACAATCTTTTATAAAATTCCTTGATACCTATAGCTATATGACTGAACATTTTAAAATTAAAAACGAAATAGCTTGGGTTAATATACTTATTATATTATAAGCCGCCCAGAATATGGTGTAGACGCGTAGTCGGTATTATTTTTAGTGTTAAGGATTTTAAACGAATACAATATGCTAATTAGTAATTTTCAATAATCAATATTGAATATTAATCAAAAAAAAATGTATGAAAGCCGAAAATAAGTACTGCACACTTTTAAATTTGCTACTGCACATTTAATATTAGCTACTGCACATAGTGTGTGCTACTGCACACGATTTTAGGCCCTGTATTATTTTATCTAGGTTTTAGACTTAATACTAAATATTTATTTAATAATATACAATTCCAGGAATGTTGACTTCATTGGATGAATCTGTTGGTAGTGTCATTGAATCATTAGATAATAACGGAATGCTAGAAGATTCAATTGTGTTATTTATATCTGATAACGGTGCACCGGCTGATGATCCTATATGGGGTTATGGAAATTCAGGATCTAATTGGCCATTAAGAGGAGTATGTTTAATTATGTCAATACGTAATCCTTGTAATTAAAACAAATTTACATAATATTATAACTTTTACAAACGCATTTGGCATAAATAAGAATATATTAAGTCGTTATAATATGACAGACGACAATGTTTTGAAAATAAGAATAATGAATGCATTATTTTAACGCTATCGGTCTATACTCTATACTCTATACACATATTATGTAGTTAATTTTTAATGATTGAAAATCATAAAAAAGAGGGAAAGTAGGTAACCGCTTTGGCTTTGCTGTACAGTACCTAGGTGCCGAGTGTACTTTGTCATTGAGGAAGTCACCATAATAGTATAATGTATTAATGTACGTGTATTAAATTTGAATTCGATCATAAATCATTGCATATGATTATACGAAAAACGATTCTTAACGAAGAAGCGGTCTGTCAGCCAATATTACTAAGTACCTATATTTTATAATATATTTATATTGCCATTAAAATAATTTATTTTACTATAGTACTGTAGGTTAAATAAATTTTAAATGTTTGTGAATTTGAAGAAATTTGTCAACATTTAAACTTCAAATCCTTAAAAAAATGTGTGTCAATGTATCTTTAATTTTTTTTAATGGCTTTAATGGTTTTATGAGGTACTTACTAACCTTGTACTAAATGTTCAAGCTTTTTGACTGAGCGAAATTATTTTTATCAATATTTATTAAATAAAAATCAAAAATGTCTTATGTCTATACATAACTTAAAAAAATTCAAATTATTTTTAAATTAAACCTTGTACCTACTATATACAAAGTACAAAGTACCAACTAGATCCAATTTTACTTCCAGACACCACCCAAAATGTTAGATATCAAAGAGTTTGCTTCAAAAAGTGATATCAGACACAAAAAAGGTGGGCAAATGGGTCCGTTCGGCTGTACAATTTAGGTGTCGAGTGGGTCACTGTAATGGGTGTGTGAAATTTGAATTCAATGATATATCTTTCAATCTTTGTATACGAAAAACGATTCTGAGCGGAGACGGCCCTGCAGGTACCTATATCAAGTATATTTCATGATAATATATTTTTAGATTCTTAGTGGAGCCATGAATGTATTGATTTACAATGATGTGTCTTTTTTTTTATTTTATTTATTTTTGTGTCTGTCATCACCGTTCGGAACAGTAACACTGCTTTGATTTTCTTCGACTAGTTAGGTTAGGTTATAATAGGTATCTTGTTCGATGGGAAAATGAATCTAGTGGAACCAATTTTGCGTAAAAATTACCGTTTTTCTACTACCTATTGAGAATTTAAAATTTTGATCACCCGAATATACCAACTAGATTTACTTTCCCGTCGAACAAGATACTGTTGTAGATAATCGAAGCAGTATTACTGCTCTAAACGGTGATGACAGATACAAAAATAAATTTTAAAAACACACATCGTTGTAAAATCAATACATTCATCGCTCCGCTCAAAATCTAAAACACACCTATCATTGATTGTACAATTAATACATCCATTGCTCCGCTCAGAGTCTAAATAAATAATGTTGACAAGTGTTTGGAGTGAAAAAATTCTTATATAATAATATAACTAACCAAAAACGGATTTAGGAAAAAGGAGCAGTTCTTGACGGCGGAGTGCGTGGAGTGGCTGCAATATGGAGTCCGTGGTTGAAAAAGAAACACAGAATTTTTGAAAATTTGTTTCATATAACTGATTGGTTGCCTACCCTTTACACTGCTGCAGGTGAATATAATATAATACACTGTTTTAGTATTCTGAAACATTTGAACCGAAAGATCAGTAAATTTTTTAATATAATATCTATACTCTTCATAATATTATTATACCTACTTTAGCAATAAACATTAAACTTATAATATATCGTAGGCGAAGACGTAGGTAATATAGTGTAATACATCGTAAGCATGGTTATCTAATACTTACTAGTTATCTACTAGGATGGATTGCATGTGAATAAGAATAACTATATAACAACTTAATAAGTACTTAAGTATAGATAGCCATAGAGACTTTTTTCGGGAGGCAAAAATACGAAATCTACATAGAAATTTATTATGATAAGCACGCACCGTTAAATTTGTATATAGTTAATAATTAAATTAAAAAACTTAGCATTAATATAATTGTATAATATTTTAGGTGGTGATTTTGAAGACTTAGGTCAAATTGATGGCGTTGATCAATGGCAGGGTTTAACTGAAACTTCAAAACGTACGAGATCGGTGGTTTTAATCAATATCGATGAAACAAGTGGAGAGGAAGCATTGATTTTCAACCATTGGAAGGTCGTAAAAAGTAAAGAATTTTTGTTTTTGTGGGTTATATGAGTTACCTAACAATAAATTGTCCATAAATAGCTAGGTAACCAGCTACAAATATATAGGTTTATGTCCTTGACGTCCGATATTGATTTACTTTGTGCCGATACCAACTACATTACAAATTATAATTTAGGTACTCATACCTATTTATCCATCATGCGGTATGCACTTGCTAAACCACTGAGAACACTCCCCCCCCCCTCCGACAAGACCACTAGTCCACACTGCTATAATACCTGCAAATATAGTATATTTAAGATTTTACACTACACCATAATTTCATTAGCCAATAACATTTTTTTAAGGTAACCGCACGAGTGACATTTCCTACTATCTGAAATACAGCGGTGAACCCGGGAGCGTAGGACCGGACTACAATATGACCGCCGTTGCAGAAAGTCCGGCTGGTTCGCGTTTATCGAAAATAAACTGTTTGGTGTCCAAAGCAGACTGCATGGACACGTTGACTACGTACGATCTGTTTTATAACGTTCGTTCCCAGGCCAAGATCGACGGCAAGTGTAGCGAACGAATCTCTGACCCAGACCCCAACGCGCGCTACGAATGTTTTGACAGCCCCTGCTTGTTCGATATACAGCGGGACCCTTGCGAATACCATAACATAGCAAGCCGAAACCCGGAAGCTCTCAACATGACGGTGGACATGTTGGCACAATTCAAAAATGAAATGACGATGCAAAACTACCCGGAACCCGATCCCAAGGCAGACCCTCGATTTTTCGACGGGTATTGGGACACGTGGTTGGAAAAATCTGGCGGTTCGATTTCATTCAACGGGAACCTACATACGCGCGTTATTATAATCTTGACGGCGTGTTTTTATTATTATTTTATTATTTGACGACATATTGTGTCTAACATACCAATATATTAATATACAGTATATTATATAACTATATAAGTATACAACTATTAAACTATATCTATGATTATCTATAACATAAGCATTAAGCATAATATATTTAGGTATTATACTATACGTACTAGGTTGTGTAGGTATACTATATAAGTACAAACGATTATATTTATATTATTAAAGTATTAACATAATTAATATTAAAATATTATACAAGTTTGTGGCTTGATTATTCCATAATACGACTATATAGAAACATACCTATTACTTACCTAGTTATATTATTATATCGATGCTGCGTACGTACTTATCTATCATAAAACAGTTATGCCTACATATTTGTTAGAATTTTTTATTTTATTTATTTCTTAACGCACAAAGCATAATAATGTGTATATTTTGTTGAATTCCCTGTCATCCATCCTTAAAATGTATTGGTCTGTGCCCTGTGGAATATGGATTACCACCATGAACTAAGATAGTAATATTATCTTAGTTCGTGATTACCACCTACGAATGTAAGATATAGCACAGTCGCACATTGTTCTATGGTCGCACAGATCATATGAAAATATGAAAACAATATAATCAGTGATTAAAATTTAAAGTGTCCAGAAGGGTATAATATAATATAATGTGATGCTCTGGCGTAGGTATCTATTATCTGCGGGAGTGGGGTGGGGGGTGACGGATTCCAAATTTTGTACAAAATACAATGCGTTACGACATGACGTATATAGTATATAATATGAATAATAATTGACATTGCATATACTGAATATGTCTATTAAAATCTTTATAACTCCTATTTTTTATTTTTACAATTCAGCAAATTTTAACTTTACACTAAGTTAAGTTACTTTTTTTTCAAAGTTAACTCTTAACTTCACGAGTTCACAAAAAAAAAAATGTAAGTTACTTTTAACTTAACTTTATTATTTTAAAATAACTTAACCAGTTAAAAAAAACGTGAACTTTCCCAGCCTTGATAATTTATAACTGTCAAGTGACATTCTAAGTCTGTTATCTGACTACTTAGGGACTATACTGACTAAGGATTATTATGGTTCATATATAAATTAGTATATAGCCCATATGGCATAGGTATATTATATATGAGTTATGAGTATACAGTATACCTACATATGTTTTTGTTTGATTACCTACCAACTAAAAAACTTATTAAGATGACTTTTTGCAATTTTTTTCTCTACCATTCATATTATAGATACCTATACTTCAATAAATACAATGGCCTTTAACTTTTAAGATATTATTTCAATGATAAATAGTTACCGCCCCACCGAATTGTAAAAAAACCCAAAAAACGAGTCTTAAAAATAAAAAGATGATTTGGACTTAATTTACATGTATAATATTATACAATATACATTTATAATTCATGCCATTCGTGGTACTAATTCGATGATTATAATTTATAATAAAGTTGTCTTGGTCGGGTCAATCACACTTTTGCTTTTACCTTATCATCCGATATTAATGCGAATTGTGATACTAGCAAGTAACAACTGATTTTCAATCCTTATATGGCTATTGACAATTGACTTAAATAATAGCAATACAGAATAGTTACCCACTACCTACCTATTTAACAGATTTTAATTAGGTTGGGTTAATATTATTCATTGTAATAATGTAACATTCAATTTATAGTCAATTACAGACTACAGTAAACATGTTTTAAGTATAATCGCATTTACTAAAACCAAAAACCATGGTAAGTTGAATAATCAATATCATTAGACTTATTGACTTCATTTTTAGTATACCTATTGTATTTTATTATTTAAAAGGTGTACACCGCTGGAGAAATAGAAAATGTCCGCGTTGCAGTACGTTTGCGACCTTTAAGCAAAAAAGAGAAATCCTCAGGTTGTGTACCCGTGGTAGTGGCCGATTCTGAGAATGCAGCTGTTTTTGTGCAAAATCCAAACCCATCACATGTTGGTCCTCCAAAGACTTTCATGTTCGATTTGGTTTTTGATTCTGATTCGAAACAAGTGAGTTGATTCTTGGTTAATAATTTTAATCGGTTATCATTTAACGAGGGAAATTCAATAGTTGGATGTGTATAATGAAGTGGCACGACCAATTGTCGACAAAGTTTTTGATGGCTTCAACGGAACAATATTTGCTTATGGACAGACTGGTACAGGCAAAACATTTACAATGGAAGGATCTCATATATCTCCCGAGCTTAATGGAATAATTCCTAATTCATTTGCCCATATATTTGGTCATATTGCTAAAGCAAAGGAAGATGTTAAGTAAGTAGGTTTTGTTAGTTATATTGTATAGAATGATATTTAAATAGTTTTTACAAGACAAATGTAACTCTATAAATCTCAAAAAAAAAAAAAAATAATAATAATAATAATAATAATACAAATAATACAAATAAAACGATTGGTAAATTATATATCATTACGGTTATTTTAGATATTTACCTGTCTAATTATATTCTTAACCTAAACCATAAATCTGTGTGTTATTTTATTTTGTTTTTATTAGGTTTTTGGTTAGTGTTTCTTACTTTGAAATTTACAATGAAGGCGTTTACGACTTGTTGAGTAAACATGTGTCTACTGAGTTGGAAGTAAAAGAGAGACCAGATGTTGGTGTGTATGTGAAAGATTTGTCAACATATGTGGTAAATAATGCAGATGATATGCACCAACTATTGATGACTGGAAACAAAAATCGCAAGTATTTAAAATAATGAATATAGGACAACTAATTTGGTGTTTAATTTTTAGGCGCCACTGCTGCAACAGCTATGAATTCTGAAAGTTCCCGGTCACATGCTATATTTTCAATTACTATAGAAACTAGTCGACCTGACGTTACCGGCGAGTACCATGTCAAAGTTGGCAGACTTCGATTGGTTGACTTGGCAGTAAGTTTCAATGTTAGTTGTTCTTGTCATTAACATACCATTAAGTCGCACACATTTATTCATGAAGGGTTCCGAACGACAATCAAAAACAGGTGCTCTTGGTATAAGATTTAAAGAGGCAACAAAAATTAATTTATCCTTATCAACTCTTGGAAATGTAATTTCTGCGTTGGTTGATGGCAAGTCTACTCACATTCCATATCGCAATTCAAAACTTACACGGATATTACAAGATTCTTTGGGAGGAAACTCAAAAACCGTTATGGTAAATTAATCTGGTAATCTGTATATTTTTTTATATATTATATACTTTTCTAATTTTTTTTTTTTATTTCATCAATTAAAATACAAAGATACAATTATAATTTTCAATATTTTTGATTAATTAACCTCTATAAGCAAAGCATGTGATGATAAATGTATTATGTTATTTATTAAATTTGTTTAGTGTGCTACTGTGGGACCAGCAGGTTTCAACTATGATGAAACTATTAGCACTTTACGATATGCTAACCGAGCCAAGAATATTCAAAATACATCCAAAGCTAATGAAGATCCAAAAGAAGCATTGCTCAGACAATTTCAAATGGAAATTGAAGCTTTGAAAAAGCAAATAGATGATAGTAGTAAGGGCCTTAGTGAAGCAGACGATGATGGTGAGGAGGAAGGAGAAGAAGAAGGGCTGGTTGTCGGAGCTTCTGAAGAGGTAGCTAACGCAGTACAAAGTAAACGCGAAGAATTGGATGCAGCACGCCAAGAAATGATTAGGTTAAAGGAGAAACTGGAGAATATGGAGAAAAAAATAATCGTGGGTGGTGAGAATCTATTAGAGAAGTCTGTGGCACAAGAGAAGTTGTTAGAGGATTCAGCAAAAGAGCTATTAGATAGAAAATCTAGACAGATGAATTTAAACATGCGTTTACAAGAAGTGCAAGCTGAAAAGATGGACACTGAAGATAAATACAGTGGTTTGCAAGAAAGATCAGGAGCATTAAGTAAGAAATTGAAAAAATTATCAGCAGCTATTTTAGCTGTAAAAGAAGATTTAAAAGATACTGAAGACGAGAGCAAAAGAGAAATAGTGGAATTAAAACAGATTCTAAAACAGACTTCTAAGGAGTTAAAGATGCAAGAAGTCATTATTGAGCATTTTGTCCCCGATGATTACTTGGTAAGCTATTAAGATTTAAATTACTTAATTACTTTTATTAAAAATGTTGTTATTATATTTAATAATTATGATCATCGATTAATCAAAGTATTTCAAGAACTTCCGTTTTACCCAAAAATAAATTTTTTAATAGGACGTCCATACCAAAATGTGTTGTTTACATCTAACTTAGACATTACATAACAAAATTTACTTTTATCAATTTCAATTTTGTGTTGTTTACTTAAACATTAGAGTGAATTGACCCATTATACAATTTAAAGGTAAGCATTATCTGTATCCTATTATTGGAATTTTACAATATTTAAATTTTTAATCGTGTTATGAACATTTTTAAATATTAATACTTAATCACTTATAATTTAAAATATTGTGTTTGGGAAATAGTGTCAATTTACATTAATATTAAAGTTATTCACACAAAATGATGAAACTGCTGAATGTATATTTTGGTATGTTAAGTAAAGACCGATACAAGATTTTCTTAATAAGGATGTTTCAATTCCAAGAACTATCTGATTTTTTAATCTATAACTATTAGCACCTATGCTGCCATAAATATTTTTACTCTTAAAGTAATCAATGAAAAACAATTTTGTTAAAACTACATTCGATGAAATTTCCTCTAATTAATTGTTTTCAGTTATGAATGGGTTTTCATTCATCTTATCTAGATTATGTTATTTATGCCATTAAAAGGGGTTGCATCACAAATGTACCTATAATGTTTTACTTATCTCAGGAACTTATAAAAAAAAATTCATTTTGGAACGAAGAAATTGGAGAATGGGAACTAAGATGTGTAGCATATACTGGGAATAACATGGCAAAAGAGTTACCCAATGATGAAGAAATTACGTTTGAGGTATAATGTTGTTACTATATTAACTTATTATTTTATTTAGATTTTAGTATTACACTATTATTATTTTCAAAAAATTAAATGTCTAAAACTTTAAATTAAATTTGGAACTAGGAAATTTATGTAAAAATAAATCTTTTATGAATTACTTGGAATGTTATATGCATTTTCATGAGGTAATCTGAATATTTGAACAGGGATGAACTAAGTTAAAGTACAATTACATTTTTTAATCGGAAAAACATGGTACCTTTTTTATGTTAATTATTAATGGCAAATTTCTATTCTAAGAATAAAAATGTTAATACTAATCAACACTTGGAGATTTGAGCTATTTTTATTATTAATATAACATTAATAGTTTTCTTATTAATATAACATTAATAGCTGTTCTGATTGAAGAGCATTAATATAGTTAAAAACTAAATAAAATTGTGTTTTAGACTCGCAGACCAGATTTTTCACACGTGTATCTGACTTACAAAGACAAAGCACAGGCCAGATCAAAGTCGAGAACTGGAAAACGAACTTGATTTTTCTTCTTGATAATGTATTTTGTATTTATTTTTAGTTATAACAAAACCCTAGTCATATTTTTTCTTTTTATAAGAATATATCACAACATGCATACTTAAATATATTTTTGTTCACTCTGTCCATTTAATTTTGATTTTAAACAACTTGTTTATAATATAATTGTTTTAAGTCTAAATAAAAGCATAAACTTTGTTTTACTCATACTTTATTATATGAAATGTACAGTTTTTGGACAGTGAACTGTTTCCACCAATAATAAATAAAAGTACTTAATTTTTAATTCAGAAATTTTATGAGAATTTCTTGGGTATAATATTCACAGTATAGTTATAATACAAATTATTTTTTAACTAACATTTATTCTTTTTATATGTTGGATCTTTAGATAGAAATAATCAGTAAATAAAAAGAAAATAACAGTGAATTTTGAACAGATTAATAGGTAGTAAATATATAAAAAAAACTCACTGTTAGTATAAATGTATCATTTCGAGTTAGGATTAAATTTGTGAAATTCTCATGAATAGAAATTTATTAGAAATTACTAACAATATTTTCAATTATTAGGATACAATAGGTTTATCATTTAAAAGCTTATCCAAATTATAAACGGTGTCTATAAAATTGTAAATGTTTTATACTTCTTTATGTATATTAAACTTTTACAATTTTTCTAGATAATCTGTATATAAAAGTGTAGTTATGAACACAGAATTTTGAATACATTAAAAATATTTCTATTCGTGGGAGGGAAAATAATATCTTAAGTTAAACTTCATAATTCTACTAACACTTAACGCGAAAGATTACAAAAGTAACTATATACAAATTATGTATATATCGTTTTCTTTATCTTATCCTAGCTAATGTTACTTAACAAGGCCAGTTAAAAAAAAAAAAAAAAAACAATTGGCATCTCAATTAGAAGAGACGTTCAAGCCAGAGGTGCATGTTTAGCGACCACGGCTATTACGACATTTTCATCTGGACAGTGAATGTGATCTTTCTTCTTTGTCATGAAGTCTCTGGTGAGCGGGTAGTTTATAAAAGAATTGGTGGTCTAAAGCTTCCTCCATGGTCATACGTTGAGTTGGCTCGTATTTGAGCAATTGAGAGATCAAATCGAACAATAGCCGGTGGTCTTCCTCTTCAGAGCTCATGTATCTCTAAAAAGGAAATTAAATTATTTTAATTGTTAAAGCTAATTGAACGTAATTAATTTTATTTACCTTTAAGGGTTTGCAATTTTCTCTAACATATCGTCCAGCAGAACTGGATTGGTCCCAATCTAATTTGCTATGATAGAAATATTTTGTTTTACTTCTTCTGGCCATCCTACCCAAATTTATAATTCATAATTATTAATTATTAATTATTGAACTAATCAATAAACAAATGTTTACTTGTAAGGTATTGAGCCAAGAATTCGCTCCATCATTGCCAGGTGTTCACGATTGTCATGTGTTTGGAATAATGTAATGCCCAAATAAAGTTCAAAAATAATACATCCAATAGACCATACATCACATGGTTGAGCCCACCCAAGTTCTAAAACAATATTTACATGAACATTTGTTTAAGTGAGGGAGGAGAGAAATATTTTACCTAAAATAACTTCAGGTGCTCTATAATGTCTTGTTGATACGACTGTACTATGGTGTTCATCGTCAAATGTAGCACTACCAAAATCAATCAATCGTACTTCGGTATCTTTGATCATTTTATACGCACGCTTCTGTGCAACACCAATTTGAATTAATATATTTATAATTGATAAGAAAAGGCTCACAATATTATACATTACCTTTTTTTGATTATATTGTGTATCATATTCAGATTTGACAAAAAGAATATTTTCTGGTTTCAGATCAGTATGTGTCAATTTATTGCGATGTAAAAATCTGACAGCATAACATAATTGATAAGATATATGCCGTACCTGGTCAACTGTGTATGGTTGGTAGTTATTTTCTTTCTGTAAAAATTATTTATATAATTGTTTTAATTTATCATTTAGTTTATATACTACAAGAAAAGCTTACCAAAAAGTCAAAAACACTTAGTCCCAACAATTCAAATCCAATGCATACATGTCCGCCAAATTCGAAGTTATCAATCATTCGAACACAAAGACTAACAACAAAATATAAAACAATATTCAAACATGTTTTAATAATAATTGTAGTTTAATGTCATACTTTTTACTTTCTGGATCCTTTGCATTTAGTTTTTCTAAGGCATTAATTTCCAAACGAGCGGCTTCTCGATATTTTTCAACATTTTTTATTATTTTGACCGCAGCAATTTCATCACGGCTGAAAAATTTGCAATTTTAATATATTAACATAAAAATATTTTTATTTCTTTTGGTTTGGCCTATATTAATAAGATTTAAAGGTAATTAAACATCTGTCAAAATGCCAAATGCCTCCCCCCTCTACATTAAAATATATAATAGATAAACTGTGTTAAAATATCTAAATAAAATTACAGACAATTTTATATTTAAAATATAGGTAGGTATGTCAATGTGTCGATTTAGATTTACATGATAAACATTTATTAGACTTCAGTTATAAATGATGATTATTAATAATAATATTGTACGACAAATATATATGCAAACAAAAATAATGATCTATTACTTACTTTTTCAGACATTTGGCACTAACTACCTTTCCAAAAGTACCTTCCCCAAGGGTTTGGATGATTTGATCTGAAATTTGTCAAAGTATACTAGATTAATACAAATATAAATGAAAGATTGCATCCTCTGCTGGGACGGACCAAGGACCTTGATAATATTATAACAATTAAACAATAGTTCAATAGATTTAAGCAAATCTCATATTTGCAAATACCAGTTGAAATTTTTACGAAAATTAAACACGAGAATTCGGAGAAAAATGTTCTCTTATTAATAATTAAAATTAGAAAAAAATATTTAGCGAAATTATAGGATATTTTTTCATTAATTTCTCATTAGTCAAAACAGTAATAGTATTGATAATACAATGTATATAAAAAAATTGACAACCAAATATTAAGTTGATGAGAAAAAGTATTTAGTTGTCCCCATTCAGCCAAAAACCACAAATGCACGCGCTAATGTTTCATCCACATATCATTTTTGTACTTTACTGTTTTTTTTTGTATTTTTTTTTTAGAAAGAGTAAGTAATCATTTTTAAAATGTAACTGGTTCACGAACATCTATCGGCCAGATTGTCTCCATTTTTGTATATCAGATGTCCCTCTTCGTCATCCACAATGACTGGACTTCTTGCTCGCTGCTGTTGAGGGTGATCAAACAGTTGCCGTAATTGTTGTCCCAATATTCATCATGTATTCGGTAGGAATTGATTAATAGACGCCCGGCACACACACACACGCGAATTGTTGATGGCCGATTGGTATTCGTACGGGATTTGTACATTCAGGTGGCGCACCCATTTTCAGCAGTTGCGTGTTTTATCGCCCGCAATCATAAAGACAGAAGGACACAAGGCAAAGGAAAGCCTCGTTAACAACTTTTTTCATATACATATACATATTCTTACAAATATAAGTGTTATTTTATATATATTTTTGTTGAAATATATATAAATTAACTATAATATAGTGTGTGAATGTGTATGTTTGGGTTTAAAAATAAAAATCAATAAAAAAAAAAAATATTCTACCATTTATATCATATATTATATATTGACAACCCAACAAATGTCACATTAATGTAAATTATGGATTACATGGTTGTTATAAATTACCATTATAATTCGATAAGCATAAAATATTAAATTTATTTAAAAACTAATTTTTGAATATTACCTTTTTTATTTTAGAAAACTGCCAAAGACCCATTGTTAATTGTAAGCTAACAGAGAAATTATATTATTTTAAAAACTAAATGTAGTCAATAGAATGTAAGTCATTAGAGAATTTATATAGTCTTATCATATTAAACATTAAAAATAATAGTTACTATTTACTACTTATTATTTATGGCTTATAAGCATGAAGCAATAATTATTTGTCTGTATGCAATATTATTAAATTTAATTTAACATAAATTGATTTAAATTGTTTTTAACCTTCAAATATCATATTGATACAATTATTTTTTTTATTTGATTATTTATAGACTTGTTTTTATAAAATTGGCGCTACAAGAAATATCCACTAACAAAAAAAACGGGTAATACAGCTAACAATACATAATATACAAATTCCCGCGTTTTTCAAATTAACTATTTATTTGTAATATTAATCAAATATTCTTTAAAAGGAAGCTATATCAGCATGTGTTGTATTTGTTTTACAAATGTAAAACATTGCAAAAACTGTTTTGCGCAGGTAAGAACCACTCAAGCAGTAGTCCAAGCTAGGTAACCAAAGTTTTAAAATATAAAAAGGAGAACATTTACTGAGCAACGTTGTTTTTATTTTTTCGAAATCAGAATAAAAAAAAAATTCATTATTAAAACAATAATAAATTTTCAAACTTGTATAACTTTTTTTTAGTTATGATATCGAAAATATAAAAACGTCGTTGCACAGTAAATGTTCTCCTCTTTATAGTGTGAGAATTTTAGCTTGGATTACAGTCCGAGTGGTTCTTACCAGCGCAAATAGTTTTTGCTAAGTTTTACATTTGTAAGACAGAGATAAGACGTCACGTGAGTGTAGCGTCCTCTTAACGCGTAAACAACACAAGGTATATGAGGGGGGGAGGAAGAAAATAACATTAACTTAATGTTGAATACGCTCGAAAATAGATAGCTCAGCATGGCCTATATATTTTGAGAAGTCTTGGCGAGCAGCGGTAAAGGGTGTCCCTTCTTACTAAAACGTTCAACCAATTACACAATTATCATTTTTCACGATTTTCGTAAACAAATTTTTTAATTCATTTTTTTGATATTACAAATACGAATTTACTTCAAAATTTTAGGCTCACGGGACAGTTATTATAAATTAGTAAAAGTTCGAAATAATCGTAAAAAGAGTTACTTTCAGAAAGCAGAATCGGGATCAAATAGGTTAATTTTTAGAGTAGAATGAATACAATTGGTTTATATTTCGTACATTTAGGAGGGACCAACTTTTTTATTTTATAATTAATTAAAAATTAGTGAAAATAGTTATTTTGTCAATTGCATTTACTCGACGTTACAAATGATAATTTAAATTTGTTTTCTTTAATTAAAATAGATCAACGTATGCAAACCATACACATACAACACACGTGACAAACTTACGCCACTGCTCACAGAAGAGGTAAGAATGGAAGAATACTTTTGTTGGCACTTAGTCAAAACACTAGGAGTATCATCGTTTTCCTCGTCATTGTCCAAGGCTGAATATTTCATAATCAATGTTTGTATCTCCTTACGCCTGGCTTCACGCTCCGTTATCACGGGGTCTACAACTTGTTCTACAGGTTCGGGTGTATGTATTGTAGCAGTGATGGTTGTAGGAGACCGTTTTAATGGTCGTATGGATAACAGTACGTTGGGTTTATGGCGACGATACGGGGTCTTTTCACGTGGTGTTTGATGAACAAATGGATAAGCCTTTTCTGATAACAAAACTGTGGTAGCACTTTTGGTGAGGGGCCTTTGTTGTCTTCGGTAACGATGGGCATCTAAGGCGGATAAATAACGATCTTCATTACGCACAGAGTATCCAGATGAATGAAACGGGCTAGGAAGATAGGAAGACGACGACGATGAAGAAGGAATATTATGATTTCGCGATGTTTCGACGGGTTTGAGCTCAGGTTTACGGATACACTCGGATGGACCACGAGATCGTCCGGTTATGCGGTTAATAAGACTAGAACAAGAATCTGATAACATTTGAGTGACACTAACTGTCGACGATCGAGCGTACCTAGTGCGGCGCTTTTCGGACGGAGCATGGCCATTCATATCCGGAGGAAACATTAACCGAACTTGTGAATTTATATGAAAAACGTAATAAAATAAATAAATTAAAGTGTCTACTGAATGATCTAATGTATCTACATGGCCCTGGTTCGGAAAACTGTTGGTCAACTGTATTGTGGACCTGGCATACATGAAGCGGCCCTCGCACATTGAGGCAATCTTCCAAAAAATCTATTTCTGTGTCAACCGGACAGCGTAGAAAAAAAATCCCGACCTCTTCTGTAGAAGTGAAACGTGGGCCATACGTCACAGGCTTTGTTGACAAAATTTTATTTTTTCTTCCCCCACAAATGAAAATATTAAAGTATTAATGACTAGTAGTGGCCTTGAAAAACATTTATATATACAATATATATACATATTAGTATATATTTTTTTAGTTATTGAAAAAACAACGTCTAAAGTTTAAGTTTAAGTATACTTTTAATATTTATAAAAATACTCCAATAAGTAGGTTTATCTTATATATATTATACAACTTATTAAAAAATTAATTCAATATTTAATTAATTTATAAAAATTTTTAGCAGCTAATTAATAATTTTCATTCTACATAATAAGGAATAAATTGCTGTATTTTTTTTAACCAAATATTTGTTTATTTTACAATTTTGTAATTCTGTTGTTCAAATAATAATTTTTATATTCTATTATGTATAGTAAATTATTGTCGTAATTATACTATATGATAAATTTAAACATAATTTCTCAAGAAAATGATTTACAATACATGGTTTTTTTTTAAAAATAAATAGGTACAAGTGTTCTTAGTTATTACTTGTTAGTAACTAATTTGATAATAAATACTACTTTAGATAATACTGACTGGGTTTACGGGCCACCAATGAGCATCTACTAACACAGCAGCAGGCGGTTGGGGTGGTCTGACCCTGTGTGTAGTTCTGGATGAACGATTACGACTGTGTTGTCTGACCACAGCACCATCCGTGTGATGCCATGGTGGTACAGGCCGTCGCCTGAGGGCATGCTCCTCGACAAACATAAGTGCAAACACGACATCCAACAGCCTACTGGAGGCGTGATGTTATTTTCGAAACTGAGCCAGAAGTTTAGAGAGCGCGTTTCGATAATATAAATTATGGAGAGACGTATAGTTTATATTTAGATGGCATGTGATTGCAAATGAGGAAAATAAACTGTAGAGAATTCAGTATTAAAATCCCTCTCCCAGTGAATCTACTAGTTTAGATAAATATATATTACTAATTATAGAATCAGTTTTCCACATTGTATACACCAATTTAATTGGACCCTAACGTCTGTTACGCACATGTTTTAGTAGATACCTAATAGTAGGGAAGTTTCTGTTTAAACTATCTAATTTTTATTTACTATAAATTGTATTAATAGAAAGCTAGTTATGGCACAACGCCAACTGTTTAAAATTTGCAAAAATTGTATCTAAGTTTTTTTAATTTACTTAATTAATGTGACATTTGTTATTGATTTCCAAATACCAGACAGATATTATACATAAAAGCATTTTTTAACTACTGACCTTTGAGTGAGACCGTTCTTTATGTCTATGGTGTCTATGATGCATTTTTTCATCTCCACTTCCAGGTGAAGGATGGCGCCTAAGTCTACGACGTTGATGATTGGTTGAACCAGGAGACCTACGATGACTGCGCTTGTATCGACGTTCTGCACTTGTTCCTTGATCATGCATTCGTGAACGATTACAACGTTCATTACTGAAATGAGAGATATTTTATCTATTTTAGTGTATTGATCGACAACTATTGTCAGTATTATATAATAAACAAAATACTAATAAAGGTATTTTATGATTACACAAATCTATCTACAAGGATTAAAATAAAATTTCTCTGATATGAACATAGTAACAATGACATGATAAATTAAAAATCTGAAACTGTACATTACATTTGTAAAATGTAAATTGCATGTTTAATAATAATTAATATTCATAAAATGATAGTTTACTTTTTAAAAATAAAATATTAAATTAGGTAGGTATATTTTAGATAATAAAATATCATAACTGAGATAAGTTTCAGGATATTGTGTTTTGATTAAATGTGCCCTCTGATCACAGTATGCAAGTAATGATGCATAGGTTATCTGGGATTTTGTAGTTTTATGAAATATGTAAACAAAAACAGTTTAAAAGTTAAAACTTATAACTAAAAAATTTAAGTAGGTAATGGAAAATTATTCAGATGTTAACCAAGATTAGGTAAAATATGACTAAAAATGAAATGAAATTATAAAAAACTAGTTATTATTAAAAGTTAAACACAATGATAAAATACCTGTACAATAAAATCAGTTCAGCAACAGTAGGCATAGTTTAAAAATTTTAGTAATAAATTCAGATACAATTTTTTTATTTTACTAATTTGACTTATATATTTTTATTAAAGTTAGAGCACAACCAAACAGCCTTGCTGATTGAAATATAGTGATAGAATAATACAAGGTTGTGTGTAGAAGATAACCCATTATACGTTTACAAACTGCAAACTATACACTATTATAACTATTCATACCAAATATGGAAACTTACTTGTCACAGAAAAAAAAAAATCTTACATAATATTTACAAAATAGTAGAACAACACCATACATTACAACTACCGAAATAACGTTATTTTATGCTCTAAATGATAGGCATATAATATATACATAAAAAAAAACAAGAACTAACAACATTTAGTCTAAATGTCTATTTATTTCAAGGTTAATTAAGATGTTATTTAGAATTAATGTTTACAATATAGGTACACTAGGTACACACAAACAATTGATTAAAGTTACCCATATATTATAAAAATAAACAAAAAAAATTGAATTTATAAAATTAACCTATTTTTGTTATCAGTAATAAAATGTGTAGCTATTAGAAACAACTAGGTAGTCTATTATTATATTTTATAGAATCTTAAACATAATACATTTGTTTGTTTTGAAACACATAATACTATTAAATATGTATTTGATAGTTTAAATGGTTATAAACTACTATATAATGTACTGTTATTAATATCACTTATAAATTTAATTAAATTAAATTTATTGTATTTTATGTTATTGTACGAATAAAAAAAAAATTACATATTATGTAATTCAACATTACTTGAGAAATGAATCATGGATTAAATGTTATGCAGGTACACATAAAATGTTTTTTTGAGATATGATGATTAGTTGAAATATTAAAATAAAAATTGATTGTGATTGTCTAAAAAATCATATTTATTTGATACGTTTATAACAGCGTTTGAACGGTTTTAGGTCAATGAATATTTGCACTAGTAAACATAACCATCAATAAGAAAGTGAGTATCCATGGTACACAAACCGTTATATTTTCATCAAACAAACATACTAATGGTTCATTAAACTAGGTAATATAATAATAAAATTGTTATTTCAAAAGTATTGTTTTATTTGTGAATATTTGAAATCTGTTTCTTTATAACTAACAGACTTGACAAAAAAAAAAAAAATAGATTCTAAATTCTAAATTTAAGATTTTTGAAATTTTGTTGTAATTCAAAAACAAATTACTGTAGATACTTGAAATTTTTAATATCAGCATAAAATACCCTTGTAGTAATATAGGCTGACAGACCGTATTTCCAAAATCATGTTTTGTATACAATAATTTTATATAGTGGTCTACTAGACACCTAATGTATAGCAAAATGGTAACCTCTTTCTCGACTTATATAACATTGTAGTTGTTTTCTACCATATGTGTGGCCGTGCAATGCTGCAACTAGGATTTTGGGGCCCCAGACAAAGTCAATGTATGGGACCCTGAGGTCTATATGTATATAATGTTTTTTTATAGGTTACCTATACAAAAATAAATAATGATGGTGATTTTTTTTTGAAAAAGCCCAAAAATATAATGTGAAGGCTCACTACCCAGTGTATTGTTATAAAAATATAACTACACTTTTTTTTTATTATAAGTATTAATTAAAGCTTTCCACACATAAAAGTAAATTAATAACAATAAAACATTATAATAATATAATTTATAGATAAATTTAGATATTATTATGGATAAATAGGAGCCCTTTCTTCGACAACAAATTAGACAGCATAATAAATTATAAAAATAAATATTTTTATTTAATATATTTTATTTGATTACAATGCAATTATTTAAAAAATTAAAATAGATGCGGGGCCTGCCTCTTGAGCGAACTTGGCTGTTGCAGCACTGGCAGCACTGGCCGTGTGAGCATTTATAAATATAAATATTTAATATCGTGATTTTGTTACGTACAAACTCAGACAATGTATTTCATTTAAATTGAAAGAATTAACAATGAGAAATTGGTTCTATTGAACACTATTGGGTGTGTTGGTATGGGTTGGACATATAGTTTGATTATAAAGTGTCCAAGGAAGATAAAGTTGGTCAATAAGTTGGAAAAGTAAAAGTTTAATTAAAATTCTTTAAAATTAACATAAATTATTGGAAGTATATGACTGCTAGGAGAAATATAAATATATTGTAATCTGCTACCATTATGAATAAATGTACCATTTAGGTGTAATTCTATTTCCTAATGATGTTGCCAGTATCATTTACATTTTAATTATTGATATTGAATTATTGCATCAATAAGAATGAAATTATCTTTAAAATGACAAATTATTACAATAAATTTATTAAAAAAGAATACCAATCATTTATTTTACCCTAAGACTAAAATAATATGAACTTTTATCTACTTATATATTTTTTAATCTTGTCACTACCTATTAAAAACACGATTGGCCTCAGTCACTAACGTGTTCTGAGGTTAAGCATCAGCTAGTATTGATAGTTCCCAGATAGATGACCATCCAAGTTTTTAGTTACAAATTCTTTCTCCACATACGCTTGTTTCTCAATCAACCGTAATCCCCATACAAAATGCTTATAGCCATAGTTGCTGATGCTTAAGATTAATAAAAAAAAAATGTAAGATAAATTATAAACATAAAGGAGGTTAGTGGGATATGTTATTTAATATTACAATAATAATGTGCAATTGGATAAACAAATTCATACAAGCTACAGAATAAGATACGATGAACTAGTATTAAAATGTTATTAGTACACCTTAAATGGCATGGAAGAAACATATTATTGTCCTTAAATGAAATATTTGATTATCAACCTCAACTAATGATATTTTCTTTAACTATTAGAAAAAAGTGTAAGCAAAAGGAATTTTAGCTGTATGCAATTACAAAAATTTGATGATGTATAGATATGCTTTCATGTACTCATTTAAAATGTATACATTTTAAACTGCCAGCAGGAGCTTCTATCAACTTGCTATCAACCATCCTCTCTACTTGGTAAACTAATTCATTTTTAATCATATTCTATAATATTTAACACTCAGTAAGAACTAATTCCTAATTCTTAATTTTCTACAAACTGCAAAAAAAAGTTATGCATCAATCTTGTTAACACATTTCCTTGGAACCATGGAAATGTCGCTTGAAATTATAATATAGGAATTTTGTTAAAGCTTTATTTTTATACCTGTGTATGAATTTTTCTATTAAAAATGTTATGTTATACATATTATGTGTATAATATTTATAAATATACACAAAATGTTATGTTATATTCTGATTTTATATGTTTATGATAAGTACTTTTATTATACATAAATTAACTATCTGATGTAATTTATGGTGATCCAAAATATGGTAAGTATTATTTGTATATTCATATTTTTAGTAAATGTTAATTAACTTAATTTTAAAAACAATAAATATATTAGTCATCTCATATATTATATACAAATTATAAAGAAAATATTTATATAGGTAAATAAATTGATATTAGTATAAATTATTTTACACATTTAGATTTGTTTATGTATCAGTTTTACTACCTTTTTAAAACACTACAATTAATTTTAATCCTTAAATAAATGTTGTGAAAATTACAGACTAAGCTATACTGTGTCCAGCAATAGATGTAGACTGATGGTAGAGTATTCACTGAGGTTTCATTTCCCCCCTAAAAGTAACTCACACCCGCAACCGATTCCACCTGATTACGGCCTAACTGAGTATAGAATTGACTAGAAACGAGAAAAAATATATTTTCAATGATATTAAATGTTTAGAATAGATTGTTTTATTCCAAGTCATAAATTTCAATAAACTAATGTATTATGAAGTAAATAGTCAAAGTATATTTATATAAAATGATTACCTAATAAGCTATCAAAAATAGATTTTTTAACTAATTGAAATGTTTTATGCAATTTATTATTAAATTTTAAAACTTCTTAATAAATTATAAATATTATATTTAATAATTAATGCCCTCAGATCTCATAATCAAGGCACATTAGATATTTCTGTTATTTGGTTGAATTAGAAAAAATTGTATTGAAAAAAAAAAATTAGTAGAGAAAAATTAAAATTCAACTAAGTAAAGAATAATCTGTAGCATAATAAATTGTCTTCATTGGGCATGGCAGTCATTAGGCTATTAAAATATTCAATGGCAATAACTGAAATAAACAGAAATAAAAAGCTTAAATAGGTTGTATCTGAAAGTATTTTAAAATAATAAAAGGTAAACATTATATTATTATCTCTATAAATGCAGTACAATAATATCAGTATTTTGTAATAAATATACCTGTAAGATGAGTTATATTCATCTCCTTCTTCATGACGACGTTTACGTCTAGATCGACTACGGGATCTGGAAATTGACTTTGGTGGTTCATATGAACTTGAATTAGCTCTTCTAGATATTCTTGGCATCTGAAATATTAAATTAAACAATAAAAACTTTTTATTTGACAGATATTTTTACTTGTACCTATTATTTATTTAGAAAAAAAGATTATTGAATGTTTAGGAACTATACTTAATTTACATAGGTAAGATAGACATTAATGTAGGCATATAAGCACAAAAATTAAATAGGGACAAAGTTGAGTAGAAAACTACTAGGTATCTATTTTGAATTCTATTAAAGAATTATTTAACACGTATCATTCAGCAACGAGTTTGACGCCATATGGAGTCTAATATACATTTAAAATTCCCTACGCGAGGCTGAATGATATTTTATTATTATTTAATTTAATAATTAAACGCATGTTTTTAAATATGTATATATACGTCGTCGTGAGCAGTTTCTTAATTTTTTTTTTATTTCTTTTGTTTTTACTTTTAACATATGCACTGCGTGAAAACTGCAAAACGACATACACAGTCTACGTGTTAATAGTAAACCCTCAGATCTCATAATCAATGCACATTAAGAACTACCATAATTTTCTTGAATTTCATATAAATTTAAAATAAGTATCTAGTACTTACCTATAAAAATTAATAATAAATTAATGAATAAAAAAATGAAAAAAAAAATGTTATAATTCAATAAAATTATGGTTGAGTATCAGTTAGCTAAAATATTGTCATCATAGGGTACTATTTTCCAGATAATATAAAACATTTAAAGTTTAATTTCATTATTTATACAATTTTGCTAAATCTCTTAAGATTAAGTGTATTTATTTATTTTCACAATATAGTACCTAGTCAAAAGTTAGCATGCTATACATTTAAGAATAGCCAGTTTTGCGCATTTCATATTAGATTGATCCTATTATGTCAAAGTTGGCCAAGATCTAATACAGTTTATTTCCGATTAATGATGTGCAAGTAGGCAGCCATGCGGGTTTAGTTAATAGGGATATAATTGAATGTTCACAAAGACCATTCTAATCTGTTATTTTTAAAATTAAAATGAATTGATATATTAATTTTGAAGTAATTTATGATCATATCAAAGGTAAAAAATTTACACTAATTATAAAAATAACAGAGTAAAATTGATTATTGTGAATTTAAAAATGTCGTACCTATGTAAGTAAAACAGACACCATACGCGGATATGGCATCTTCAAAATAGGTGTATAAGTGTCTACAAATCACAGTTATTAGAAAATATTTAGTCAATAACTAGGTAGATAGGTACAGTAATTGGGTAGTAATAAAATAACATGTATGTACCTAGAAATTGTTTAGTGATATACTTAAATATGTATGGCATATTACTAGCTGTGTGCAATACATTAAGCAAAAAAAAGGTGTAGGTACCTACAAAATATGTTTAGATGGTCATATTAGTTCTAATTGCTTTTTTTTTGGTAATTACAAATATAATAAATGCATATCCTATAGGTAGAATATACAAAAAAAGAATGTTATCTTATATTGTATAGTGTAAGGTTAGGTGTACTGTAAGGGATGTTCGCTAGTATAAACGAAGGAGTTAATGAAAACAATTTTTCCGTCATCAAAAAAAAAACGAAATACCTAGGAGTTTTTCGTAGGTTTTAAAATCTACCGCATTAACGGCCTAAAAAAAAAGAATAAAAAAAGGCTGGCAATCGATAAGCGGGTTGATCGGTTGTTGTGCGGAACATGCGATCGATATATTGCGGGGTAAAGATGAGACGAGATGGAAAATAAAAAATTTCGGTCACAATATTAGATGTTTTTTAATATTTAAAAATTCGCGATGAAGACGATCGCCATGTTGGATTAATGAGGCAGGGGACGTACGGAGGGGGCAAGGTGAGGGGAATCGGATAAACCGTCAGCAGCAACATTAAATTAACGTGCAAATGTGCGTGTGAGCGTGTACTTACTATGAATTCCCGGAAGTAACCGGAGGTTAATTTTATTAAGTCGAAAATGTCAAAAGCTTGGGATTCGACGGGTTCGGAAAACGACGGTGGCGGGAATTACTGATTTCAGATGAAATGCTGATGACATCAAACGGCGATTGACCGTGAACTGTTAACGGCAAAAAACACTCGATAACTCGAGACGCTATAATGGACAAATAGACAATAATCGTGTAACGACAACTAATGAGTAACGAATAACGAGTATAGTCCGTACTCCGTAAAGTACAATCGAAAATAATATGAACCGTGGTAAACACGTACAGATTTTACGAAACTGGACGAAAACAACGTGAATAAAAAAAATGGACACGGGACAGGCCATTGGCCAATAGAATAAGCGATTGAGGCCTGAGACAGCAGTGTGACCAATGCACGGGCGTATCGTATGAGGCATAACCTCAATGTATTAATAATAATACGATTTTAATTCTTATCTTAGTTTCAATAACAACAAACTGCTATCTTATCGACATCCCATATTCCCTTTACCAAGTAGCACGATCTGAGAATTGAGATAGTAATAAACAATAATTATACTAATAATAAAATAGTATAACTTCATACAGTACACTTAGCATTTCATTGACTTGTTTCATTTAGAGTGAATATTCTTACTCTTTTGATATGTCATCTTCGGACGAAGAAATAAGTTCTAAAGATGAAATGGGTTCCTGCGAAGAAATGGTTTCCAATGATGAAATAGATAGTGAAGAATTTGGTTCAGACATTGAAATGAAATCCGGCGAAGAATTTGGTTCTGACGATGAAGAAAACTACTCTGACGATGGTTCAAGGTATGAGTGTAACGTTTTTATTAACCGTATGACAAAATTAATGATGATTGTAGTCAGTGGCGGATCCAGGGAGGGAAAAAGGGGCATCTGCCCCCCCCCTCCAAACGCGGTAGTTTCCCTAGATTTTACACGATGGTAGGAAAAAAAGTCTTGGGGGTAAAAAGTCTGTTTTCTAAAGATAATATCTAATCATATAATATGTAACTACTAAATACAAAACAGATAAACAAAAATAATAGCTAATAATAATACAATTATAAAAAAAAATATCTCAATGAATCTCAGTCAATAATATTTTTAATAAATTATACATATCTATACCACTAAATTATAGATGTCAGAATAGAAAAAAAAATATTAGATGATTATTATAAAAATTGTTATTGCTGTAACTTTTAAAAATTATTTTAATAGTTTTACGAACTTTTTCTCCGGGACTTTTTTTCCGTTCCCCATTTTACACTATGTTTAGCCAATTTTTGTACTTGCCACGTGCCCCCCACCCAAAAAAAATGAACCCCTGGATCCTGCCACTTATTGCAGTTCAATATTCGAGTGTTTATGAACATTTGGTCCAAATTAATAAGAAATGTGTGCACAATAATTGTAAAAAAAAATGAAGTTATTTGTTGTGTTGTATAGTATAGGCCAACGTTTTTAGTAAATCTGTATAAAGAATCTTAATAAAATGATAGAAATATAGGTTTTAACTTAAATACCAAATCAATATTTTTTCAAATCATAAATCTCATTATTTATATCAGTTTCATTGGATTTTTGTCGTAGTTTCTGAAATAATGCGTAAAAATGCGCGCGAAATTTAAAATTATAAATATGTTTTTTTTACATTTTAATAAAAACAAACAATATTACCTACAAATCATATTTTATATTAAAATTAACTATTTTTGAATAATTAAGAGCTCTATTATATATATAAAAAAAAATTTTAAAATAATATCAGTGTACCTGCTTAGTTACAAATAAGACAAAAACATATAATTATCATTAAAACCGTTATGCTATTGCTACGATCTTGATGGTTAAAATTACAAATTACTTATCAATAACAGAATTTATGTATTATGCATAATGCATAAATTAATTAGTTTCATGCACATTGTTAGTTATGAGTCATCGGCCTGATCTTCACTTCCATTGCTCTCGTCAGAGTTGGTCGTCTTAACTATTGATTTCAATATTTTATTTCTTGAGACCTCTTTTACGTGATCATTGTCTTGTAATTTATGGCTAAGTGTCACACAACTTTTCCATTCGTCAATAGTTACCGAATTCAATGCCTCATAAACCAATTTCTCGACATCTTCAACTTTTAAAGTAGTATTTTGTTCAACAAATTTTGCTTTTACTCGTGCCCATATAAGCTTGATAGGATTGTATTGATAGTGATATTGCGGTAATTGTACAACCTCGTGTCCCATTGATAACGCTATTTCATCCAATTCGTTTTTTTTCTCTCTGGGTATTACCTGTTTAACTCGCTCGCGTATTTCTTGTGACTTTTCCAGTGGTGAAAACTCTACTCCCTTTTCGTGTAGATTTTTTTGAAGGTTGATTTTGCATTCATGACACTTAGGGTAATTTTTCGAATGGACCCAGTTGTACCAAGCGTTATCCACAACAATGACACTAGGTTCTTTCAAATTTTCTAGAATTTGAATGAACCAGTCTTTAATTTTGACGGTATTTATTTGAGTGTGATAGTCTTCAGACGAACCCGACTTACAACGAAAGATTAATTTTGAATCCTTTATTAACCCATCCGAACTTGAACCAGCATGGAAAATAATGAGTCGATCTCCTTTGTCAGTAGGTACTTCAAGCTCGTCTAAATAAACGACTTGTCGAACATCATTATTTTGACGGAAGTTAACCATTTTTCCTAAGAACTGTACACGCATAACAACAACATCATTTTGCTCCATTATAAACCGTCGACCGTCGTTACATTTTCTGTAACTGAATTTTAATGATTTCAAAATTCTCCATAAAGATGTTTTAGATCCTTTATAACCAGTTTTTTCTCGGTACTTTGATAAAATTTTTACGGACGTAGGGAATTCGCCTTGGTCATAAAATTCATGAACGGTTCGCCTTAAAACATCTTTGTTGGAGTCTTCGATATCCGTAGCATATTTAATACGTTTATATGTCTTACGAGGGGAGGTAAAACACGGTCCAATTTCTGAGCCGGAAGGTGTTTTAGAACCTTCCGATGTTATTCGTTTTATCGTCGATAAACTGATACCACATGCTTCTGAGGTTTTTTGTTGTGCTTGAATAAAAAATTTAGCCACTTCGGGATGACATGAGTCCTTGGATAGTTTTTTGAAATATGAATATACGCTAAAAATAATGTGTTTAGTTTGAGCTTGAATGTCATGGCATTGGCGGGAAGACATTTAAAAAAGTGTAAAACACTATAAATACAGCACGGTAACGTAGCAACGAGTGGGGTAAGTGGAAAACTGGCAACTTGATTTCTAACTAGATTATTCGGTATTATTATCTTTAATCGTACTTTTGACATAAAGACGTAAATACATGATAACGGTGACTGGGGTGTAGATATCTTATTATCTATGACCTATGGGTGTACACGATTGGTTTCCACTGGTGGTTTAAACATTCCAGGACGATAATATGTACACAATATATTATTTAACGTTAGGTTATGTAATAAAGTTACACTGCTCAGTATATTACCGTGAACGATGAACCGTGATTTCCGAAAAAAATTAGCGCTGCGATTGGCTGAATCTTGCTGTTAGTAAGCGTTATTCTTATACACTGTTATACCATAGTACAATATATTATTATGTCTAGAAAGTAGAATGTTATTTGAATCCTACCACAGAGGCACAATAGTACAGAACAATAATTTATATTGGAGCGACACTGTCAGGTTAATCTCTTTTCTATGGACACTACACCGCAGCAAGCTGCTTAGTGCTTAATAGCAGATTGTTACGAACGATTTTTTTGTATACAATATATAAAAAAAAACGATGTCGAAATTTATGAATTCTTAATTAAACTAATTCCTATTAATGTGTGATTATGTGTTAGTAACTATTACATATGAAAATTACGTAAACTACTTTAAAACATTACATAAAAACACAAAAATGAAAATAAAATACGTTTTCAAAATTAATATTATAATATAATTTATTTTGACAATAGTATCAATTATTGAAAAATATGATATGGGGCGAGCTGATTCCACTTTTGTAGATAGTACTATCTAGGCTTCTCTTATTAAGGCTCTCTAATAATGATAGCAGATTGGCCATTCCTGTATTTTAACTTTAACAGAATAAGGAGTCCATAGACCTAGTGGCTAGTATCTTTATAGGTCTATGTAGACGTCGCAGTTCGGAATGTGGATGAGAGACAGCTTTTATCTTAGATAAAATAGAAAAATCTGAGGCTTTCATTTTCTCGATTGCTTCGAAATGAATATGATATGTACCATACTAAATAACATTGCAAGTTATATGTATTATATCCAAAGAATATTAATTGTAAACTAAGATAACCCTGGGCCTCCACAAGAGTTTAGGTTAGTACAAGAGTAATCTTCATGGTATTAACTTACATAAAAAATAAAAATTTAGTTACTCCAGCAAGGGGTTTTTACAAGTTTTCGGCATATTATTATACGGAATGTTGGTACCTATTGCCTATTAGCTATTAATAGTAGATCACGGCGACCCGGTAGATCACACGCTTTACCAATAATATAATTATTAATGAAAATGTTACAGAATTTATTTTCGGACTTTTTGTCTGACAATAAAAAAAATTAGTCGGGACTATTCATCCAACTTTTCTCAAAACTAACTTTTCTTCCGTGATTCGACAAAACATAAATGCACTAACTAGTTATACCTATTTACGTGGTCACGTCACTCACGTGGATTGGATATCAATAACGTAAAGTGTAGAACCGGCACCAGTGCACCACAGAATATAATAATATACCTCACTAATTCTTGCCACTTGGCGTACTCTCATTTTGAAAAATGATGCGTTTTATTTTCTATCCTAAATCGAGGTGCTGATTTTAAAAACCGTCCACGAGACACAAGTTACATTTAATGTGAAAAGAACTATTAGGCGTGTTTTCGCGAAGGTAACGAAAGCAAATAGTTAACTAACTGTTTATTGATATGGCATTTGAAGTTTGATCACAGATTGTATAAAAGATCATATAATCTGTGGTTTGATCATCGCCATTCGCCAAAACAAAAATGTATTATCAAGGGTACCAGAAACTTTAGTTAACTGTTGAAAAAGTCGATTAGTGATATATTAGGAGCAAACATTTTAGTAAACAGTTTTGACATAAAATTCGATTGCTCTCGGTACCTCCGTGAAAACGAGCTTGAACTTGTTATTAAACATAAATTTGCTAGGTTAGGTTTATACCTAGTTATTCTGATTTTTCTTAATGTATATATATTTATGTTTTAGTACACAGGGTATTGCGGAACCTTTGACAGACATGGAAAAGGCAAAGGTTGTTATAGCACATAAGGGTAATGACTCATAGCTTTATATTAATCAAATATATTAATAATATTATTCTCTTTTTAGAATTTTACGACAATCTATTACTCCTTCGCATAAAGCTTCAAAAATGCCTTTCACTTGCCAATACTCTTCCACAAGACTTGGACAAAATTACCAAGGAAGACAAGGAAGAATGCGCCTATGACACTGTAAAAGATTTAGAACAGTATTTAATAATGGTGGTAAAATATCAAACAGACTTACTTGCTAAGAATCAAAATGTTAAAATGATGTAAGATTTTAAATATAAAGTATAACCTAACTAATTTATATGGAATAAATCTAGTTTAGTTACCTCGTATTTTTTCCAATAAATATTATTTATGACTAAAAAAAAATCCCAATTCATCATATTGTGTTATGCATAGATTTGTGGTCAACCAACATGTTACGAGTATGGTTATACCAGGTATAGTATTCAGTCTTCTTTTAATTTGAATGTCTACTAAAATGATAATAAAATAATTACAGATGGATAAAAATTATATTTTCAATCAAAAAGTTCCATTTACAATCATTAGTGTAAAAAATCAGTTTATCAAAAACTTTAAATTTAAAAAAAATTATAAAATTAAAACTGATTTAAGTAACATTAATTTTCAAAAATAAATCAATATATAAATTACTACAAACATATATAAAAAATAAATTTATCTGACAAAAATGTTCATCATATCCACATTGGTGTAACTAGTAGAGGGGCTAAATGAGGCATAGCCCCCTCAAAATTAATATTTTCAGCTCCCCTAATCGATTTGTTTTTTAGTTTTTAGCACATTCTGGTTTAAATTCAATTCCTTGCTTAAAAAAAACTATCATAGGTTCTATGTCTTAAATAATTAAAAATGATATATCTATAATACAATATATTAATATTGTGGATGTACCATGTACAAGTATGTATCAGAAGAATAAAAATATACATCAGTTGTGACCCAAAACAGAGTCAGTTAACTGCTTATAATATATATAGTAAGAGAATAATCGATAATGATATTTTATAAATATTTGTATCTAAAAATATTATAAAATATAGGCGTATTATGGTTAGGTTAAGTTTACTTCTTTACAGTGGTAAAATATATTATTTATCTAATATTGATCTTATTTTATTGATTACATTTTTTAAATGTCTCCCCTTAGACATTTTAGACACTTTTACGTCTTGATGGTTTATTTTAAACTTTGGTTTTATAGAACTCTAGCTCTGTGACTATTATATCCTAGTTACGCCATGCATGTCCCTCAAAAATGCATTAATTAAATTGGGTATACATATTCTCTGCCAAATATCATAAATTAACTAATAATATAGATAAACTTCTAAGTAAACCGCACCTGTGATAATCAAGGCGCTAATATTTGGAAAGCCTGTATATTTCCCAATAAAAAATTATGTATTATAGCCGGCTGGTAGAAGCATACTATAATCTATAAGTCAGTTATAATTAAAAAAATGTAAAGTTGTATACTATGATTTTCATTTCATATATTCTGAAATTGTAAATCTACAAATTTATAATACTGGATTTATTCTATATTTTATTGATTATTAACAATTTAAATCAGTTGAGTAGGGTTGCTTTAAAGATTTGGGGTATATAAACTAGATTTATTACAAAAACCTTACTAGTACAATAATATTTATGTGAATTATCTTAATAGTGATAAAGAAAAAGCTACTATGTTGACAAATAAACTGAATCATAAAGACTTTGAACATGTCTTGCAAGCACATCATGAAATATTCAAACCTTATAGAGATGAGACAATACAATTCTGGAATGAACGAACAAAGCTCGCATCAGGAAAAGCTGCAAAATCAGATTTCTCAGCTTTTGATCAACCTACATTATTACAAATTGATCAAATAATGGCTGATAAGTCTAGGTTAATTGAACGTACTCAAATCAAACGATCCAAATATTGCATTGTTGGTAATCCAGAATCAATAAACACCGATGTTGATCAGGAAATATTTGACGATGATGATTTCTATCACAAATTACTTAGGGACTATATTGAAAATAAAACTGCTGATATCACAGATTCATCTCAATTAGGAAAGTAAGTTATTTATATAAGTGATTGTGTAGACATTTAAATAAATAAAAACCTTTAAAAACAACTATTTTTAGACAATGGTTACAACTACAAAAGCTGAGGAGTAAAATGAAACGTAAAGTTGATACCAGATCAACTAAAGGAAGAAAACTGAGATACACTGTTCATACAAAATTGATGAATTTTATGGCGCCCAACGACCAATCCCCGTGGTCTGAGGAAGCTAAACAGGATTTATACAATTCTTTATTTGGTAAAAAAAATACTGGTTGACACTTGTTGCAATAAATTAAATGTATTCTCAGATTATGTTATTTGTTATTAGTTATTCCATATAATTCTGTAAATTTGAGAACAACATTTTTACTTTCACATTAAAAATCTTATAGTATGCTAATCGTGCTTACTGTTATAAAGATTTTTTCAGGTGCAGAGTGGTTTTACATTTCTTACCAGTCAAACACATATTTTAGGCCACTTATATCACTTCAATTTTACCCTTAATAGATAGCATCAATAAAGATTATAAGTAGTTCACTTTTTTTTACTGGGAAAGTTTTAAAATATTCAATTGATCATTACACATTTCTTATACTGTATTAAGTATTAACCATCATAATATTTTAACAAGAACACTTACCCTAAGCACTGCTTACAAGTATACAACTAAGTGAACCATACTACGCTACAAATATGATATGTTATTCTATTACTTATAACTAAGGTTCAAAAGTTATTGCATTGAAAATTATAAAAATTATGCATAAAATAAGTTTTCTTTTAATGCCTCTAAAAACTAAAGACAATTTATTTTCTTTTAAAATATTTAGTTTATTTTGCATATTATTTTACCTCGATCATTACATTGAATAATTAAAGATTTTTTGATATTACAAACTCGAATGAATGTGTTGATTAGATGAGTACATTTTTGTAAGTATGTGGAAGATGAACGATCAACGTCAACTGATGTTATTGGGTAGTTTTTTTCAAATATATGAGATAAATTAAATTCAAATCTTCTGGATTTTGGTAATCCTTCCGTGGCTTCTTTTTCATTTAATATCTCTGATATTTTTAAATCATCTGCTATGATTTTTGAATAAAACAGATTCAATCTTAATTTTTAACATTTTCCTTTAATTTTTCTTTTGTTTCTTAAAGAAAATTTCTACAATAGAAATTGAATCTGCCATTGGAATTTCTTGTTTTTCAAGTATTGTAATTGAATTGTGTAAATATCCAAAATTTAATCTAAAATACCAGCTGGAATTCAATATTTTGATCATCATTGCCTAAATAAAATGTATAATGTAAGAAATATTCTACATTGTTCCTAATATAGCATATTATATGCATAAAAACAATGTTCATCTTAAAAATTTGAGTATTTTAATTAAAACTTCAATGCAAAAATATGCAATTTTTTTAGGTGTTTTTAAATTCTTTAAAACTTAAAACAAACTTCTAAATGTAAAATGTACATAAAGCTTTTTAATTGGTATATCAAACAGATTCATAGGTACCTATACAATATTATTTAGTACAACAAAGATTGTACTCAATGGTAAATCTGACATCAAATTTAGTTGCATCACTGTGTTAAGTCTCACTGTGGCTCATAGTGTATTAGGTATATGGAAGGCTCGTCTATTAGTATAAGGTCTATAATTATAAAAACACTACAAATATGGCTTAGCAATTTATTGAACTATTCAATAAAAAAAAGTAAATTAAATAATTCCTGACTCCTACTTAAATCTATCTTTTTTATTTGAAAAAAAATGTTGGTCACCTTAAAGGATAGTTAAAATTTCACACAAACAACAATTAATATATTTAGCATTTTTATTTTATTCAATATAAATTACAGTTTAGAGTTCTAATAAACATTATACCCAACTATAGAAGAAATGTATATTAATTAATAATTATTGAAAATTTTAATGCTCCATCTGTCTGGTCACAATTAACATCAGTCTGCAACGGTGTACATGTTCAGAAATGAGGGGAGTGGGAACGGTACACCGGGGAATGTTTATAACAGTTATTAGTTTTATATTAGGTTGTTATAAAAGTAGAAAAAAAAAACTTTAAAATGTATAGTTGTATTTTATAATCAAGATAATTAAAACTTATAATCATCGATTAAAATTATTATTAATACATGCAAATAAACATTTAAAACTTAATCTCAGGAAGAGCTGGTAAAAGATTTTTATTTAAATCCTTGAAATAACTATGTTGGAGTGAATCTCTTGCATTGATTCGTTTGCTTGGATCATAAACCAACATTTGCTAAAAAAAAAAAAAATATGTATTAAGTATGAAATAAGATAATAAGTTAGTTATTAGAAATTACCCGCATTAAGTCCACTCCACCGGAACTGAGGTTTTTAACAGAATCTGCCAACATATTATCACTCCATTTTGGAAAAGTCGGCTTATAATCCTTAAGATCGGAAACTCCTGGCCAGGTATCTTCAGTTGGGGTAGTCAAAATCCTATAAAATTTTATTTTAAACAATTGTATTCAATAAATAAGAACGATGACTAAAATTAACAGAAATACATTGATAAATCACTACTTTAATTTATAATTCAAAATGTTAATGATATGAACAACACTGATACACTTTGATGTAAGTGAACATTGTTCAGTTGGGAGTATCCTTGGTCGGAATTAAACTGATGTACCTAATTAAATATTAGAATTTAAGTCATCTATGGAGCAAGTGGGTTTTGTCATGTTATTACCAATGTTTGGTGAATTATTTTTAATGTAGAAAAATGGTTGAAAGCTATGTCTGAATGTCTTATTAATTGCTGTACAGTGCCCAGGTGTTTATTTGTATGTCCAATAGTATAAAGCTTATAACTGTGTTTGATTGTTTAGTTATCAGTCTTGTTAGTTCAATTTTTTTCTCTCAAAAATCATATAAAAGATATAATTTACCTGAAAATACGAAACAATTGATCAATTTCTGAATCTCCCTGAAATAATGGTTTTCCTTGTGCCATTTCTGCAAATATACATCCTATGGACCAAACATCAATTGGGCAGCCGTAACGTTGTGTGTTTAACAATACTTCTGGAGCTCTGTACCATAGTGTGACTACCTAAAATTATTATTTCTTATTATAGCCTAGAATATTTAACAAATAATTACAGGGGCTCGTAAGTTCATTTATTAAAAAACAATTGCATATGGTCCTAAAAATGATCAGATATATACCTACTTAAAAATGTAGTAAAAAATTTTTAATTTTGCATCTATCAAATACCACTATACTACTACAAAGTATAAACTAAAAAATGTAAGAAAAAATTATGTTAATTTATAAACATAAATTAATAGCATCCCTATATTCATAATTTTAAACTTCTTGAAATAAATACATTCATTTTGTTTATGCGTTTGTTTATACTCAATTAATCTATAATTAAAGACTTGTAGGTCGACTATTATTATTAATGTCTTATTTTGAATCATTTAATAATCTTCATATTGGTTATATTTTTAAAATGTAGTGGATTGTAATTTTAAAGTATAAAAACAAATATTATTTTTGATAAACATAAAAAAAATTTGTACCAACCCACTTACATCAAAACCATCAACAATCAATTAAAGTAATTTAAATGCATAATCATGTTTAAATTTCCCAAAAACTTTGAAATATGCTACAATTAAATACTTAACAAAGTGTCATCTCGAAACAAATTTCTATCTTACCTAGCTTTAATACGACTTAGCATGATTGATAAGCAAATATATAAACTTATGAGCTTTGGTAATTATATTGGGACTACAAAATAATTATTATGTAAGGAAAGTATATTAATCTTGTGTCAATTTGTATGTACAATGATTTAATTCTTAAGAAGACGTCGTACCCGCATACTAACACATAATGTACCAAAATAACAATACAAAATTGTAATTGCTCTATGTACATTTTCATATATTATGCATTAGTAAGATGGAGACAGCACAAGCAGATAGGAAGTCCTCTTAACTAGTAAAAAAAGCAAATTAGAATAATTGAAATTTGTTATCTGTTCAAAATGGTACATAAATTGTACACAATATTTCCAAAAAGGCAACCAACATTAACTTATATTATATGAATTATTAAAAATAAATAATTAAAGAATTTGATGACGTGATCCAAGTATAGACAATTAGTAGTTCAGCAGTAACAGATAAACTTAGTTACTTATTACTTATTAGGTATACAAGAATATAAGATGTATTTAAGTTTTACCTTGAATTAACCAAATAAGTGTAACTAGAAAGTACATGGTTACTTTTTGTAAATAAAATGGACAGATAAAACAAATAAAATCATTTAACACTTTCTTAATAAAAACAGTTTTCAATCCAGAAATATTGAATAAATATTTGTAAATACCTCATGAGTGTACACGCGTATTGGCAAACCAAAAGTACGGCCCAAACCAAAATCAGCAACTTTCAGTATATTGTGCTTAGTGTCGATTAAGATATTTTGTGGTTTAAGATCTCTATGTAAAATTCGTCTCACATGGCAAAAGTATATAGCAACTAATAACTGTTAAAAATTAAAAATATTAATTTTATTTTGGTTATGTTTCGGGATATAAATAATTATTACCTGATAAGTGAATGACCTTGTAGTAATTTCATCCAAATGTTTTTTAGGCCTTGAATCAATAAATTTTTTTAAATCCATAGGAACAAACTCAAATACAAGATATAATCTTGAATCATCCATGAGAATTTCTCGCAAACTATTCATATAAAATGACAATATTATATATATAAATACTAAATACACCTGAGTAAATTTTATTTATATATATTATATTTAAAAACATTACTTCACAATATTAGGGTGATTGAGTTCCTTCAAAATACTAATTTCTCGAATGGCTGTAGCAGGTATACCTTCGTCTTCCATTTCCATGCGTATTTTCTTCACAGCAACAATTTCTTTTGATGAAAGTTCCATACATTTGTATACGACACCATATGTTCCTTCTCCAATTTTTTCCAGTTTATCATAATTATCCATTATAATAATTCTAAAAAAAAGATTAAATAATTTAAAAAATATGTAGGTAGGTATGTAATTCTATGTTGATTTTTGCATCTCACTCTTTAACATTATCATAACTACTCAGACAAAATTAAATTGTATACATTATACCATAATGTATACAAATATATCTTAAAATAAAATCATGTCTCCTCAGTTCTACATGTATTTATTACTAAAGGTACATTTACTTCCAAGTCTAGGGTCTATTCATATTTAATATTTCAGATTTCCACACTTGTAATTATCTCCACTATCAGCTCCATTTCCTTAGTTGTTCAATCTTAATTTATAATTTTTCATATTTATAACTGTCCCCCATTAATAATATACTGGACCATCAATTTAGTATTAACTATTAAATATATGCCAAGTATAAATGTATGTATAAATATATCATTTTATTTCATATAATTCTAGATATCAGATTCAAATTGCCGATAAATTTTTTCTTAGGAGTCTAGGTAATTTAAACTTGCTATACATTGAATCTTGTCATGTAATCAGTGCTTGACCTGGCAAAATTAAAGTAGGGGGGACTGTTTACTTTTAAAAAAAGATCATCCCCATCACTTATAAAACGTTATTGAGCCTTCACACTTCCTAATTCCCCTATTTAAATCATATAGAAAAAATATTTAAATAATCAATTTAAATTTAAAAAAAAATGTAAGTTAATTTAAGACATAGGTAATATTGTAGGTACCTATTATATATATTGTAGTAATAAATAATAAATAAAAACAAACTCGAAAGGATAATAAAAGTAAGGAAAATAAAGTAATAGTTTAGAAATAATAAAAAATTAGCTGGGGTACTCACCCTGCGTCACCCCACAAGTCGAGCACTGCATGTAATTTGTTTTTCTAATCTAGGATTCGAGCATCCAAGATCTTGGACCTACCTACCAAAATCCCCAAACTGAGATATTATTAGGTACCTAGTGATTGTCATGATGTATTTAATGGCAATAACCGTACTATAATTAATATGCTAGGTTAAACCGGTGTGAAAAATGACGTACCAGGATGTTTGGAGTGTTTGAACCTTATTATCATTTACACAGGTTCATTATTCTGGAGAGGCATATTGGGAGATAATTTATAAACCGGTCTAATTTAACGAATTTCTAGATAATGTTCAGAGCAGCGGAATGTTATTCAGGCACTTCCGGATTCGATCGGAGAACTCCTGGAGCATAAGTTTACATGCTTAATCCGTGTAAACGGCGAAAACCAAACAATATCAACACGGGGTTAGGCGAAATCACAAAATGCCTTGGCAAGCGCGGGCTCAACTTAAATAAAACTACCTATTTTCGAATCAGTGACGGACCTTAACATTACCTACTTAATAGTTATTATTATTGCGGTAGGTGT
Organism: Metopolophium dirhodum; assembly: GCF_019925205.1. Lineage (NCBI taxonomy): Eukaryota > Metazoa > Arthropoda > Insecta > Hemiptera > Aphididae > Metopolophium > Metopolophium dirhodum. The sequence continues at coordinate 14,844,234 of NC_083568.1, forward strand.
ACTAATAAACTGGACTTACCTAGTCGATTGTCGGCCTGTAAATAAAAAATAAATTAATTAATAACGGATAATCTACACTTGACACTTAAATCTAATACATCGTATTTACTATTTATTTTTTTCTGATATTTCAAATACAACACCCGTCCTTACCAACCGATAAAAACGACGGTTAATAAACCACTTTGCCGTTTGCGTCTCTCACTCTCTCCTAGTCACCTTGTATTGTTGCCAGCCCACTTCCACTGACAAGTGGTTACCAAACCATATTATACTATATGATATAAGTACCAAACCAAAGAAAATGTATTAGCAGTATGTTATTAAATTATTTGAAATATTTTAACCGGCAATTTTAAATTTATATAAATTCACAAATCTAATGATTTTGTTGATGGTATTAACTTTTAGCCATTATTTTAAAATTAATATGTGAATTTTAAGTTGACTCAAAATCGGACAACATTTCGATTTTACAATATAAAATGATTGTGCTACATAACACAGGGGTGGTGTTACCAACATCTATTGAACAATGTTATCGCGGGCGGGCGCGCGCTATCAAAAATGCAAATTTAAATTTTTAAATTTCTATCACAGAATAATATTCATGAGTAAATATTGTTATTACATTATATAACTAACTAGCTGTTCCGCCCGACGTTGTCCAGGCCAAAGGTTTGTATTTTTAATAAATATATTTGTACAAAATGTATATACCATATTTCTTCTAATTATAATATTAATATAATATGTAACGAATTGCAACCATTTAGATTGACAAATAAAAATTTATTTTTTCGTATGCTAAAAAAATCATGTGTGAACTACCTTTACCTATCTACAGTCTATATGAGTTGAAAAATCAAGCTGTATACATCCTCCAATTTTCAATTAATAATCTATTAAAATAACTTTTATTGACTTTTTTAAAACCTCCGGAACTCGACCGATTTATTAGTAAAACCGTATTAAAATAAGTAGAGTTCTTTTCGAGATATGCTTGTACATACAAAAAAGGGGCAGTGCTTTTTTACTATATTATGCATGTTATATACATATAAACCTTCCTCTTGAATCACTCTATCAATTAAAAAAAACCGCATCAAAATCCGTTGCGTAGTTTTAAAAATCTAAGCATACAGAGAGAAAAATGGACTTTGTCTCATAATATGTTTAGATAACACAGAACAAAATAACTTTATAACTAGTTATAATAATAATTAATAATATAATATCAATAATATTCAATATTAGTTATTACTTATTATGAGTATAAACAGCGCCGGTTTTTGAAGAAATTACTTACCGGGCTTACCCGCCTAGACTGGCCCAAATCTCTGATTCAAAATTTCTTCGAGCCGGCCCAAATCTTTCGAATTTTCAACGGCTCACCGGGTTTTGCATGGTAGCCCGCCGGCTCAATCCGGGCCTGAGTATAAATTAAAAACATCATCAACCATTCATGTATAGAATTGAAAAATATAATATTATATAAATACTAAATATTATATAAAGAGCCGTGCTGGGAATGCCTGGGATGCTTTGTTATCTGATAATAATATTATTAACATTATGCTAATAACTATAATTTAATATTTATATTAATGTCATTATTATAAGTTTTAAATAAGTTTGGACTTAACTGCAGATCGTCTCGTCCGACGCACCATAGGCCATAGCTGGGAAACTATGTTGCTGTAACCTGTAATGTTGTACCATTTTCACAAGAATACATATTCTTTACTAATATTTTGAATTTGGTCTGAGATAAAAGGCCTTCAATATTTCAGGGTCTGGAGCCCGGCCGCCTGGGTAAGATATATCTTAGTCCGTGGTTCCTATAGGCTCCGTTCTTAATCCGGCCTTGGGAAAGGGAATAATCTTAGCACACACAAATATCGTAATTTAAAATTTAAATCCATACGTAGGTAAAAATTTGAGTTTTAAACCTTATAATATGGCTACAAAATAAATAAAAAAATAGTCCTTTTTTGCGCTTCTGGTGGATTACTCATTAAACGAAAATTTCTAAATGAAATTTGTTCCTGAGTTTTTTAAATTCCAATTTCTAACCATTTAATTATTTTTTTTGTTTTTATTGTTGATTTGTGTTTTTATAGCAATAGGCAATTTATTAAAAATTCGCTACGAATATCGGTTAGAAAGTAAAAAGTTGTATCTAGTCCAAAAACATCTATGATAAAGATAAAAATTAAACTACAAGTTGCTGGAGTCAGCAGGCTGTTGTTCCGGATTTCACCCAAATAAAATAATATAATATTACAATGAATTGTAAAAGGCAGCGCCACCTAGCGACGAAAACGAACAGTGGTTTGGGTGGTTATTCGTGTTTAGTACCACCGAGCGGTAGATGGGGCTGCCGTTATCGTTTGAACCAGAGTCTTGCCTATTATAGTTTTACTTAGGTCTATAAAAAAGTTATATTTTATACTAAGTATATTAATTAATCTATGCTACTACCTACTTATATAATATATATATACGCTATATGGTCATGTTTCGGACGCGTCGGCCGTCGATAACAAAAACCTCGTGGTTACAAACTTATATAACTATTAACTATTAAATTAACTACAGGCTACAGCTGCAGACTGCTGATAGTCTATGGGCTATGTTAGATTTGAGGGGGTGTCATATTGTATACGAAAAACAATTCTGAGCGGAGACGGTTTTTTTCACAGTGTGGATATTTTATATTATGTTTATCTATATTGACTATTATTATTAGTTATTACTTATTATTATTACGGTAGCCGTGTAATTAAGTTGAATTAATATTATACAATTACAACAAAATAACTAAAATCGTTGTTCTTGGTTATTTAATGTGTAATTTCGTCTAAATGTGAACATAAAATAACTATAAAAAAACCATGTTTTAATATTTTTGAGATTTTTTGGTTACAGAATAACCTACTTATGTGGAACTTTGTTTTAAATTGTCAATACTTATAGCTAAAAAAGTTAAAATTTTTATAAAATTATAAAATCATTTTAAAATTTGATATATGTTGTCAAAAATTGAACTTTAAATGCTCATAAAAAAAATTTTGCATAATATGTATTTTTAATATTTTTCAACTATTATTGTAACAATATATCAGGAGTCTTGTGTTAAATTGTGAAGCTTTTTTACCCAACAAATAAAATTTTATTGACATTCATAGAAAAAAAACCGAAAATGTTCGTAAACAGTTCAAAACAAATCCAAATATTTTGAAAATTTTATCGTGTATAGAAAATGCTTATATCAACATAAACAATCGTTGAAAATTTCGTGTTTCCTTAATTTTCGTAGAAACTCATGATATTATATTACACTCTTGTGAAACATCGAATATTAATAATCGATAAAAAGTTGTAATTACAATTAAATTCCATCCCCGGCCATAACACTAATAAGTGATAGCTAATAATATTGTATATACCTAATAATTAGAATTGTTATGTCCCATGAAATATTTTATTGGACTTATCATTAGTATTGACTATTTAGTAATCATTTATTTTATTTTAAGTAAATAAATCGAATAGACCAAAAATACCTACAAATGTAATACATAAAATATAATAGGTAATAACTATAATAAGTAATAACTAATAACAATAATGATTGTTACGTATGTATAGGTATATAATATAGTTATGGTATTATTATATTACTTTATTTACTGCTATCTGCTCTGGTACTTATACCCACTTCTTAGCTCAGTTTACTGTATAACGAGTTTTAAACGATTTAGGGATCATTACACGTTGTCAGTGGCGTCATTACAGTTTTTATTAGACTAGTGCAATTTTTCACTGTTTTTCCGACTCAAAATTTTTTTTCACTTAGATTCTCATAGCATAGCGCCATACAGGTGAATGGGGGGGGGGGGGGGGGTGGTGGTGGTAAATGTGCTGACTTAAGGTTGATGTAAATACTAGACTGGGGAAAATGCCTCAGTTGCCCCCTCTCCCCCAAATGACGCCACTGCACGTTGTTCTTATTATTATAGTTGGTATATTACTACATTAGCTTTTCCAAACGGAATGAGAAAAATAAACGAGCGTCGATTGATTCAATTATTTCAATATTGTTATAAGGTTGTGGTGTCTTGACTTAATGCATTTTCATATATACTGTTCGGTAGAAGTAGAGCTATAACTATGTATCTCATATATGGTGGAAAATAGTGACGTTCGTTTTTTCATTGGCTCCTGGCTACTGTTTTCGGTGTTCTGCAGTGGCTGCCTCCGACAGGTCTTCTAACTGGCTGACGTTACAGGCTGCGCGTAATCAAAATACGTGGAAAAAATTAATTTCGTCAGTTTGACTTTGACTACACGTCCTGCGCACTCATTTAAAATTAATAATTTACTATAATTGTGAGGGAGTTTTTACTGGGAATATTATTAAATCAATCAAATCTTCAAGTTAATTGAATTTGTAATTTGTATACATTATACTATAATTTTAGTAATACTTAGTTCGTATTAATAGTTAATATCCAGAATTTAAAAGAGTGCATAGAAAAATTCAAGTTAATGAAAAAACATTATATTATCATAAAAACATTGATATATATATTTTATAAAAAATAAAAATTCACTATAAAATACCACCCATGGAACTGTTGTGTTTTCTTCTTAACTACTATTGTCACCAAACGGCAAACATCATTACATCAGCAAATGTATCATCTTGTTAGTATATATTAGTTTATAGGTGTATATATTTTTATATTCGTTGAATGTAACGAATTCATTTCTGATACTGATACCGCGTTGTGTACTTCTTATTGTAATTTGTAAATATAAAATAGGTATAGAGTAACTTAATTTTATTATGAATATATATTATATATGGCATATGCATTTGGAAAACTTTAATTTGATTGGAAAGGAAATAATAAATTATTCAAAATAAACAATTTGCTATAATAAAATATGTTTCGTTTTATTTTTCTATCAAGAGTTGTAAAAACTCAATTAGATTAGTAAACATATAAAAAAAAAATATATATAACAAACGGTTAAATTTCAGTAATGTAGTTAATAGGTAATGATGTATGAATCATGATTTATTTTGTATAAGTACATTTAAAAAACACTAGGCTTTGAATTAAATAGTTTTAAGTTTACTTCTTTTTAATTATACTTTTTTTATAGTATCGTATAATTAGTATTTTTGAGACGTTTTAGGCTGAACATATTTTAATTTAATTAACATAATTTTTGAATTTTTTCGAACCATGATTAAAGAAAAAAGAAATAAAAGTCTTTTAAAACCAGTCTTGCATAGCCGAGTATTAAGCATTATATCATATCACTTCGATCGTCTCATCCCAGGGTTTGCTGCAGTAATACTATTATATTGTTTTAAAGAAATTGAATTTATTCTGCACTTGTTTAAATTTCTTAACTTCTTGATTCTTCCATACTTTATTGACGTTTTTTCTTAAACGCTTAAGAATAATAACTAGGTACTGAAAAAAAAAACACTTATCTCAAGTACCAATTAAATTCGACTTCCAATAGAATAAAGCTTCTAGCTTTCTAAGAGTAAATAAAATAATTTATTATCGAATTTTTGGATTAAGAAACTGAAAATAGTACATAAAAAGTAAAAAACAAAGAGCAGTTGGAATTTAATATATTGCAAATCAGTTCGCGATGTAGGTATCTAGGTAAATCGTATAATTATTAGACAATAATAATTATTATTTAAATATAAAATATAACCAACTTGATTTTTGGATGGCTTTATACTTGTACATTTTTGAACGAGATGAATTTATTTTTATTCTTGAGGTCATAGTTTTTGAAGCTATTGTAGTGGCCTGGGAAGTTGACGGTAGTCTTGCTGAAATCACATTTAATTCTAGACATATTAATATGTTATATGAATTTATATATTTCTAATAGCTATAACGCTATGACTTATATTTACTGAACTATAATAAATATACCTATTTTTAAGGACGTTTCCATTATGTATATTATAATTTATAATACATATGCATTTCATGTTTAATCTTTAGTTTTTATGTAAAAAGTCAATATATTGTCAGTTATTGATCGTACTATATATATTATATCTTATGTAGGTTATATTATATACCTAGGTACTAACAAACAATTTAGAAATGTAATTTTACAATGTAGCTAAGATATTATATTAATATACTTACACTTCTGAAATTTGTGTATAGTATATTATATCCTATTACTTTTTTATGACACAAGAGAAATATTCAAGAGTGCTGATATAATGTATAAATAAATAATATACCTATGTACATATTTTACATACATATTAAATGGTTCAATGTATTATAGGTGTAACAATGTTTTGTTATGCATATTCATAAGACACAAGTGGATAATTTGGGTATTATATATTATCTCTCGTTCTATTTGTTTTCATTTTTATTACTAAAACCTAAAAAGTCTACTTTTTAAAAATATACACAACATTTTGTTCATGTATAGGTTATATATATGTATATATATACATATATACGTAAGCAACACGATTCGCAACGTTTTGATGTATTTTACTCGTCAGATTTATATCATTTTTTACCTTTCACGAAGTCTAAAAAAGGCCAGAATATCGCGAGGTAATCTATTATAGAACGAATATTTTATATAATAAAATTCACTTTTTATGCATAAACTTTGTTTATACTTTATATTCTATTCGACGAAAATCATACCTATTCATAATATTGTGTTTTGTTTATCTATAATATCGTATACCTATTATATTAGTATCAATATCTAATATTATATTATAATATTTTGTATAATATTATAAATATTATACTATTAAAATAGTTGTACCTATATCAATAAGTGGGAATACATTTACTGCCCAACGAATTATTTCATTTATATTCGTACTCGAAAAAGTTGTAACAAATAACGCTATTAAATGTCTGAAAACTGATTAACTAAAATCATTAGCGTAAATACTCTTCTACGCACGGTATATACGGTTAATCCATATTAATATCTGAATGAAGGGTTAGAGCATTTTTTTAAACCATAAATTTTCCAAAAGGTCTAACATAAAGTCACAAAAAATAAAAATATCTCGATGACGAATAGTACTCACAGTTATATCTAAAAAACAGCATGCCACTATTTTTTTTTAAAGCGAATCTAATGTATTTTTGATATTTGACTGATGGATTCGATCAACCAGCACTTATTTATAAAGCAAAAAATTCAAAGATGATTAATTGAGTTTAATTTTAAAAATCTAAAATTGTTCCTACTGTGGCATATTATCGTAATGTTTGACTATTATACTATTTTTTATATCCATAAGGTTTTTCGTACATCAAGACATTTGACCGATCATCTCCAATAGTTTATAATCAGAAATTGATTACCTACCGAAATAATTTTTGTTATTTGTCAGAAAGCGTTGAAGATAGTTTATTATTATTTTTTTGAAAATATCATCATTATTTTTAAATCAAATATTATAATAATATTATGTTTTTAATTATACATCTTATTTATTACTCGTATGATGGCATTGCATATGTAACTTAATACCTTAACTGTTATTCACAAAAATTATTTTATTATTCCTTTAGTTTGTTTAAAACTATTAATTTATTTCCGCATGTAACTAGATTATGAGATAATATTTTTATTCAACCACAGCGTGGTGAGATTTAGGGCCAGTATATACCTAGTATCTGACCGCTAAGAGTGTTCTTTTTTTGAAGGGGTATAAGTATTATTCCTCCCTTCCTCGCATTGGTAATAAATCATAGTGAAACTAGAGCCCAAACAATGTACTTTGAATTTTTCTTCATTTTTTGGCTCTCAGATGACAACGCTTATATGTATTAAATTTATTAGATTAAACTAAAAAAATCGTACATTTTACCCACTTGTATCAATAAATTCAATTCATATTTGGAGTGTGTAAATTTATTTAATTTTAGACTGAGATTAATTCACATATTTTATGATGCAAGTTTTTTTTTATCTACATTTTTTCATTTTTTTTTATTTGAGATTTTGGACGTTTTGGTACCTGCTTTTATATAGGGATATTATAATGCTATATATATTAAATACTAAGATGGCAAGATGTTCTTATGAAGTAATGTTTTTAATCTCTTGTCAAAGTTTTAAGCCCAATGTTCATTATTTTTTGTTAATTATACCAAAGTTTTGGAAAACAATGAATATATAATATTTATGCGTGTGTTAATTTTTTCATGATTTACTACTAAAGTAAAAAAGGAATATAACAATTAAAACTTTTAACGTTCTGAAAATGTATTTATTTTAAATCTATTTTTGTATTATTTTATATGTTAGTATCCAAGTATAAAATATTGATATTATAATAATATAATATACCTCCCATATATACAGGGTGATTCACCAAACGTGCTCACCCCATTTTTCTTCAGTAATGCAGTTATTTAAATTCGAATTTTTGGAATTTTTTAATAGTTTGACTTAAAGACTAATATATTTTCAAATTTTTAAGAATTTTTGTACTAAATACTGAAGGAGTATCCTTTATAAGTCTTTTATTTTCTCGCATTATTATAATAATATTTAGGTATCTATTTTAGTAATATGTAAATATTCTGAACGTAAATAGCGATTAGCTATTAGCGGTATCTTTATGAATAAGTACATAATATTCCTTATTAGTACTTAGTAGTTATGCATTTTGTTGATAATCGTTAATGTTGTATTGATTATTGCTCACATAGATTTAAATGGGTACTTTTAATTTAATACATTTAATAAATTATAGTTTATATTGTACGAATATTGTTTCATATAAAAATAAAATTATATTTAAATATACTACCTATTATATTCTTGGTGACTATATAATGTAACTATCAAAGCACTTACCTTAAATAAACTTAATAGTTCAATTCCAATTATTGGGACAGTATCATACTATCATTAACATAATATTATAATGTGAATAATATTAAGATAATTACATCCATGTAAATATCTTCCTCTACGTATTTTTTAAATTTAATTTTCTCTCTCTAGCACGAGAATATAAATATTAAACGTATTTGATTGATTCAATTCTAGGTAATAGTAATTACGAACATTTCCTACGTAGGTACCCGCATACAAAATATACGAATAGGGAATAAAAAATATGAATTAGGTCATATTATAATATAGAAGTTATTAATTTACAAGTAAAATGTGTCAAATAATTGATGGTTTTTAATTTTTAGCACAAAGAAATTTATGTATATTTTAGTTAATTCCGCGTCAGTATCCCGTCCCTAAAGAATTACTGTAGACGTCAATATTGTATATTATATTATTATAGTATTATATTGCTTATATTAATAATAAACTATTACCTACCTATCACATATTTAAATTTTTCGTTGAATTATGACATTTTCCCGTTGGTGACGGCTAAAAATTCAATTTTAAACGAAAATATTTTTTTACAGGATAAAGACGTTTGTTGAAAAAAGTAGGTTATGAGAAAAAAATGTTGACAGGAAATTATATCAATAATAGTTAATAACATAATCATTCCATTTCCATGGTCATGATACCTACTTGAGTAATATTTTAAAAGCCCGAAATAATGATATTATTTTTTCCTTTTTTTTTTGAACCTGAGCCCGACAATTATAGCCATTAGCTATTGTAGGGATTATGGACTGTGGTTGGTAGGGTTGGTATGGAAAGGTTGTTACGGTTGTTACGGTAGGTAAGAAACACGTGTATGTGTGGCAAGGTTTTTGCCATCACGAACCCGGGTGGTCACCCATCTGGGAACTAGTGGCAGAGGACGTTACTTACTCTCAGTCACGTTGTGCGACTGATAGCAGCCAACGCGCCGCTCCAAGCCACACTAATGGTATTCTATTTTATTTTAAATATAATAATATGTATATTATAATATACATGTAGAAATTATAAAAATATTGTAAGCTTAGTAGAGGTACCTATTACCTATATCGTATATAGAGTTTAGTATCTTAACACATTGCAATAACGCAATAAGTACCTTCTATTAACAATTAACATAGTAGTACCTACTACCTACTTATATATAATATTATAATAATGCGTAATTTATTTATTCATTGGAGAAATATATACTAGTACCTATATACATTACCTATATATAAATACTTTGGCTCATTCCAATTTAGCATTTACAATTAGTAAATCTATTATATTTTGTATCTGTCTATATATTTATTGGTATTTATAAAAACAGCTTCAAGGAGTGGCGTACAATTTATCCACGATCCCTACCTTCCAATCATGGTTTTTATTTTAATCATTGGAGGCTCGTGCCTTGGGGGAAGGTGTGCGCACACTACATAGATAAATATAGATATAATAGTAAATACGTATTTTAATTTTAATTCAATATCTGTTAAACTGTATTTATTTTATAATACAAAATTCAATTTAAAAAAAAACATTTGATATTCGACAGTTGTTATACTCCTAAAATGTAGTTGAGATATGCAATAAATTCACGTCAACTAGTGTGCAGGTCTGTCAGAACACCGTCGGTCCGTGTAAATACGTTCGGCCGTTGAGTGGTGGGGGTTAACAAATAAAAGGGACCTTGGTGTGCAGCAACTGCTGTTGCTTATCTGTAGCATTATTATATGCCGTATTGGCATTATTTTCTTAACTCCACGTCTCCTCCACCCGTATTTACTATTTTTATTTTTATTCATTCAATAATTTTGAATTTGGAGTTTACTGATATCTTTTTTTAAAAGAACTTTTGAAATAATTGCATACCATCTACTTTAAACATCACTAGTGATTGTGTACACCACCAAATATTTTACCCATGAGCTGCCACTGATATTAATACATACCTATGTCTTACACATGCATAATATAGCATGGATTTACCGCATTAGTAGAGTACATTTTCGTTGTAATTAATGCTAGCGGTAGCGACCCATGGCAGAAAATGTAGGCTTACATATTATTATAATATTATAATATATGTTAATTGGGTTAGTACTTTTTGGAGCGGTATATGGGTGAGGTGCAGGGTTTCCCCCCATATTTCCCGAAAATGGCTGATAGGGGTCGACGACGCTGCATAACCCTAACTTATAGTTATAAGTTAAAGGACCTATAGTATATAGGTATAATATACTCTATAGTTACGCCTATGTTTAGTGTATGAGTGATATTATTGTCGGTAAATTTACTCGAAATATTAGCAACAACGAGACCGTAAGTTCAGGTATAAATCCACTACCTATTAATAATGCGGTACGTAAATTGCCCGTGATGTATTTAGGTAAACGTTTTCCTAAGTGCGTCAATCGCAAATGATAGCTGATTCACAATGTCTTGACCGCAACCAACGACAATCTCTTCAGGTCCCGAAGGCTGTGATCCCGAAGGCGACTGGTGTTTAGGAATTATTTTCAGAAGTTATATCCAATAATAAGATAGAACTGTTGATAGGATTAGCATAAGATATTAGATAGGTATCTTTATTTGGGTAGAAAACTATGCCAGCAAAGCCCCATTCCAAAAAATCATATTTTGTTTAGCAAAAAATGTATACTAGCTCGATATAAAATAAAATATAACCTACAAAATATAAGATATTTTTCTAGAAATGTATTATATTTTAATATTTTATTTTTGAATACATGCAATCAGATATTTGTGCCAATTTTGAACCATTTCGGTACTATATCATTTAAAATATCTACTTTACTAGAAAAAGCGTGCTGTATACTGGTATACCTACGTGCTGTACCTACGTGCTGTATACCTATGTAATATGTGCGGTTTCAGACATTCATAGTAAGTGTGTGGTTTTAAGCAACAACCGAATTAATTGTACAAATTGAAGCCATCGGAGGCTCACTTTTCTTTTAAGTGTTGGTAGTGGAATTTGGTTCAGTGAAACAGTAGTTAATATAAAAAAAAAATTATTTCTTATTGATAACTTTACTGCAATAGTACAGATGGTATCACATTATATGTATAAGTCTTATAATTAGTCTAATGGTGATTTGTACTCGCGCCGTACAGTTTTGTTTTGTTTCGCTTCACTGAATCGTATAATGAACGATTTGTTGTCGATGCCTGGGGTATAATTCTTACAAAAAGTAGTGCTATATACACAATCTGAAAAAACCAATTTGTTAAAAGCGTCATTTAAAATAATTTACTGCCGTAGTGCAGCTGTATACATATTAGTTTCATGCTTTGGACATAATGTCCAATGACAATATGACACTCGAATTCAATGCGTAAGCATATTATTTAACGTGCAAATATAATTTTTACTTTCGAAATCTCGAGGCAACGATTGTCAAGGAAATAGTGGGAGGGGTGTTGGTATAATAACATCGAGGAACACTATATAATATGTACACTGTACATTTTACAATGTAAGAAAAAAGGATCGAGTTATCTTTTTCTCCGTCCAGCAAACGTGACGGAAATCTCACGGTTTATTATTATATACGAGTAGTATCGCAAGTTTAAAATCAAATGAGATAATGGCATTTAAGTTTTTTTTATCGATTCTAATATACGTAGAGCAAAAATTCGACGTGGATAGCGTTGAACAACATAAACGCTAACGTTGCCAACGCGTCACCATTTCCCGGCGTTTGCAATAACGTGGTTATGAAAGTTTACTCCGCCGTCTAGCAGATGGACGGGCAGACAGAATTTTGTCGTTGTCAAAGTTTTTCAGTATCGAATTTACTCATATAGAAAGTAGTCTCTCTTCAATTTACCCAATAACGACGTAATCATAATAATAGCGCTGCATAACAACCGGATAAATGGAAAATCCACCCTCGGACATTTCTCATCCCACTCATGAGTTTTTCGTCGGAATAAGACATTTTCCAGAAATATTTTTTATTTTTTTTTTATCATAATGTGTCATAAAATAAAACGGAATAATTAATGTCCTAATATCTCAAAAAAAAAAAAATATAACTATTTATGTATATTTTAATGTTGTTTGATTATTGTTTCTTTGGTATATAATGACAAAAAAAAAAAAAAAGTTAAGTTTAATATAAACTAAGTAAAAATATAATAACTAAAATATTTTGTAAATTAAATATTATAATGCTTAAAAGTTAAAACTAGTTAATAAAGATAAATGGCTAGGTACATAACAATACTGCGTTTTGTAAATATTCTTTGATTTGTAATTTTCTCCTCATCTCTCCCAACAGTCTAAACAAATATTTTTAAGTTATTATTTTTGTGGTACACATTACTTATTATTTTAATTATTTAATCATTATAATATAATTCTTTAAGGTAATTTATCTTGGGAAATTGTCCTACATTTACTAGCATCAAGGAGTCAAAAATAAGTTTGTAGAAATAATCTCGTACATGAGCTAACGAATAGGCACGCATAGAGTTGAACTTTAATATTTTTTTGGTAAATAATATAAGCCAGTGGTTCTTAAACTTTGGTCTGTAACACTCCACGTCGTGGTGGTCGTGGCGCTACAGTGCAAGTTTCAGCCACGGACACGTCATAATATACGTGTGAAATAATGTAATTATTGGATTCCTCCAAATTAAATATTTTAAATTTCCATCCCTCCACTTATTTTGAGCAACTTCGACCACTGTTTATATATGTATATTTATACTAATATTGTAGATGTATCATGTACGAGTTTGTGGAGAGTAAAAATATTTACCAGGTTGACTATGACCCAAAACAGATGCAATGATCTGACTGTAATAAGTATAGAAGGAGAATTATCTAATAAGATTGTCAATAATGATATTTAGTAAGCATTTGCATCTAAATTATTTCAGGGTAAGGTGAAGCGTTCATCCAAAAATATGATAGCTAGATACTTAACATTTGCATGGTACCTTCGTTTCATAACGTAAGAAGGGTTATACTAATAAATGATTTTTAAAAATTCACATTTTAAAGATAAGCTCACAGGAATTTTGTTTCAGTGAATGGAAATTGAATTTTTCTTTGTGTATGTAGGTATATAATTGCCATGGGTTACAGAAAATAAAATAGTTATTATTATTGATCCTGGGTAATTAATTAGTAATCTACCGGAAATTCAACAAGCTTATAATGTTAAAAAAAGTTAAATATTTTATTTTTTATTTATTTTTATTTATTCTATCATAGTATTATAATATGCTTTGTATATATAGGTCGCCAAATACGATACCGCTTACATGAACGAAATGAGCCGGTTCCAGTAGACACTGGAAATTTAATTAATGGCAAAAAAAATATAACAATTTTATTGCTATAATCCGTGGTTTATTTTGATTTTTGATTTTACAGCACTCCCTACAACTAAAATTTTGTGACATTAAGGGCCAGTTGTACCGTCTATGGTTAAACTTCGATTAACCATAATCAGCTGACAACAGATATTTAACCGGGAAAATTCGGCCGATTAAACTCCGGTTAACTTTAATGAGAGATTGTACAACTGGTCCTAATTATTGGTGGTGTGCAGGGGGGCTTTGCCTCCCACGGCCACGGCTTAGTTTGAACTTTGGTCTTCTAAAACTCTAGCCCCCGTCACTATTAAATCTTAGTTACGCCCATGCGGGGCCATATATCTACGGCCTATATTAACGGCAGTCGGACCAGCAGGTGCGTATTGCACTCGCGGCGGGCGGCAATGTATACGCACGCCGTAGCAGCCGCCGCCGCCGTGAGACATCAACAAGTCGGGCGGCACAAGCGCACACGCGGCGGTGAAAACGCGGGTCACCATGGTGACCGCGGCGGACGGGCAGACGGTGGCGGGTGGGCGACATCATTCGCGTACGGGCGGCACGTCGCGTCAGTCGTCGTGTACGTGTACGCGCGCGTGTTTGCCGCTCTACAAACTGCACCGGACCGGTGGTGCGCGCGTGTTGTTGTGTGCGCGTCAATCGTCTACTGCATACACACACGCACTATAATATACGTGTATAGGTACACCGAACACCCGCCACCCCGATCACCACCGCCACCCCAATCATCACCTCCACTACCCTCTAATTCACTCCGCACACGCCGTTATCACCACCACCGCCACCACCACCGACGCCGACTCCACCACTACCCGCGACGACCGCGGTTTCCGCAACCGAATCGCCGCCGCACCACCTGATGGATCCGCGCCGGACCGTGTAACTGCCGTGGTGCGACACACGGCGACCGCGACGACACCGACACCGCGCCGCTCGCGCACCGCTTGTTTCGCTGACACGACCGGCACCTACGACATTATCGTCGCTGTCGTCGTCGTCGTTGTCGTCGTCGTCGTCGTCGTCGTCCAACCGTCGACTCGCCGGCCGCCACACTTCGTCGCGGTATCATATACCGCGACGTGCGACGACCGTGGTCTCAGCGTCCCGTTCGAATATCTTCTTCTGGTGTGCGGTTGTCCCACTGCAGGGTGAGTGTTAAAATGTTCACTGTTATTATGTGTATCTATATTATACATTATTGGTTTCTGTGTTTTCGTGAGTACACGCAGCAGAGGAGAGAAATGTTTTTCAAACATTTTTTTTTCGCGGCCGGATCGAATAGAACTCGCGCGTGGTACAGCAGCGAATAAGAAACGATAAAACCGCAGTATAGCGTTGTAGATCGATCGTGTGCGCGGAATATCTTCCTGTACGCGGCCGCAGCAGAAGCTATGGCGGTGGCGGCGCGGCGGCGGAACGTGATGCGATGTATAGTGCGACGCGGACGTCGTGTTCGGATGTCGGCGGCGAACTTTAGGCCGGGCCGGAAATTACGTCGTCGTGCGGTTGATAATCGTTATTACACGGGATTTATTCGCATTAATAATTATAATAATAATAATAATAATGTTTTGCGGTGGATTTGCTTTACGTGGCCGGTAATATTATGTTTTTTTTCCAGACACTTCGTCCAAAAAATTGTGCGAGCACACTTGTGTATGTGTGTGTGTGTGTGTGTGTGTGTGTGTGTGTGTGCGTGGCCGCTATTTTCACCGCTACACGCGACGTCGCCGGGCAGCTGGGCCAACACGCATCACGCCGTGGCATAATATTATAAAAATAAAATCGCGGGACGTCACGCGCGTCAACACCGCCAAAACTCCGTCGTGACAGACGACGAGGCGGATGCTGGGCACACACACACTCACACACATGATATTATATAGGTAGTGGTCGTCGTCGGCGAGACTGTCCAAGTCCGCTCTGAACGGTCTACAGAGCGATTCCCCAAGCATGCATTAGAACATTTAAATATATCACAGTCAAGGACCACATTTTAAAATAATTGGATTTGTTGTTACATTTAACTATTTAAGGAGTGTCCTGTGGTGATATTGATATACATATTATATACCAACATCTTTATTCCTAACGAGAATCACCTTTTTTTTCTCCAGAAATCGTTAAGTTGATTACTTTTTTGATAATTTTGACGTGTTGAAGATATGGGCCGTAATGATTTGAACACATTTTTGTAATTAATAGGTATTAATTAATTTATCAAGATTTTATAATTTCTAAAAATTATTCAGGTATAATAAATACAATACACAGCACCTTTTTTTAGGACTATTATTCTTAGTTTATAGATTTTAATAAATAATAATATCTTCTTCAACATTTTCATAAGTCATCTGGCTTACAATTTACTGAGAAAAAGATTGATTCTTGATTTAAAAAAACAATTTCGTATCGCCACGGGACACTTCTTAAATGGCACAACAATTCTAAGTATTTGAAAATATGGTCTTCACCTAAGTATACTTAAATATTCAAAAAATCAGAATTCGAATAAATTCATTTTTAAAGGAAAACACGGGGGTGGGCGACGGGCGTGCTCGGTGATTTAGCCTGTATACGAGTTTGCTGAATATTAAATTATCGTCATTATTAATATTTTCAAACGTCTCTTAACTCAGTGCTTTTCAACTGGAAAACGCCGATATGTGGATCACTTGGAACTGTTAAATCTTTTTAACATCTGGAAGCGACCAAAAATGTTAAATAACTCTGGTGCTTAACTATGGACGAGTATCGCAGCGCATCGTGATTCCAATGAGGCTCGTTATCTTTTATTACTAAATTTTAACGAGATGCGTAATATTTGAATCGTATATTGAAAATTCTATCCATAGTTTTAAATGTACTATTGCACTGTTTCCGTGCTCCGTGTAATCCACGTGGTTAACCCGTTATCATAGTGTAGGTATACCAAATAGTTGAACAATATGTACAACTACTTAACCGTGCGGTTAGGTGGTTATAAATGACTATGGGGAAATCAGTACCATTGATGTCAATAACAGTAGAAAATTCTGTTCACATCGTTACACAGAATACGATTATCTAATATAGTACCAACTGTGTGTAGTATTTACTCGTATAGTAAATAGGCAGTAACAAATTATTCTGATAAATACCTCACTATACCCGTACACAGTATAACGTTATACTTCGCGCTCATCGGTGAGGCTTGGTGTGCCGTGACAATATTGTGAAAGATAGAATGTCCCATCTTTTCAGAAAGATTGAAAACCCTCGAAGACCGGTTTAATTCCACATTGTTATATTTCCACTGGGACGGAAAACACCGAACCCATCACAATCGTTAACGCAAGTACACAGCGTATCATTATTATTTATTTTAGTCCAAGAGCTCTTGACAGTTTGACTTTACCCATTTTAGCTCACTTGATTTTTTTATAGTCTATAGAAGACGTGTGAACACCTCCGGCTTTATGAACTTTAAACTTTAAACATTTTTTTTTTTATGTTTGAGTCCGAATTTTAGTCTGCCGATCTTTTTTTTATCATCTTTGAATAATCCAGAATCTTTTTATGTTGGTAGCAGACGTTTCCTCAATCGGTCTAAACTTTTGCTGATTTTTTTATTGTATTCAGGAGGCTCTATACTATAGACTATAAAAAAATCAAGTAAGCTAAGATGGTTAAGGTCAAAACGTCAATTGGTAGGTCCTGGATTATTTCACTCAAGATTTTAGGTCTCAAGCCGATAGGATTTTGACCTGTAGTAACGTTCGCGGTTCTAGGCTCGTTGGAAAAACAAAAAAATTACACACGGAACCCGTGTCGAAGGCGCATTTATAGATAATAAACTCTCATCGTACGAACTAATAATACAACAGCTTTCGACCCACCGAAGTATTAAAAAAAATGTTCGTATTAGGTCGAACACTATACGTTAATAAGATATAGTCATATTTAAAATATTGCTTAAAATACTGCCCGAATTTTTGAGTTAATAAATCGTTAAAAAACAGAATTAAGTCTGAAAATTATGAAGTATTCTACCATTTCACTAAACTGTAAAATGCATATACGTTGTCTGACCTGTGTAGACGACGGCGTATTTATGAATTTGAGATGTCAATTTGTTCAGCTCTCGTAGTTCCTTACAAATCATTTCATGCTCTATACAAATTATAAAAATGGAACACGACAAAAATGTATTTACTACAATATCTTATAGCTTTAATAAATAATAAATAATAAATTATAATAATAAATAATACTCATGACTTAAAACCGTTGCTAATAAGTATAATAATATTATTATGCACATACCTAATGTAATTATTATGTTTATTTGTTCAATTTTTTTTTGTTTTTTTTTTACTTAGTTCTCAAATGGGTTTCCTGTTAAAACATGTTTTCATCGTACCACTGGACTTCAAAGTTTCAGCATTTATTTAAGATAGCAAATTGGATCAAAAGCTTTAACTCCACAATTTCTCTTTAGTAAATAACAGCAAATATAATAGAGTTAACGAGTTCCTTTTATAATAATGTTTAATACAATTACTTGAATTGTTGATTAATCAAATTAATACTCAAAAGCCTTCGAAATAAATTAATTTAAAGAACCACTTGTCAAAAAAAAAGAGATAACATCATGTATTTTTGTAATCTATTATAATTTATTATATATACCTATATTAGGATTTGTGTGTAATGTAAATAATATTGTATAATTTTATAATACGTCCTATAAAATTTAATAAGATTTCGTAATTTTAAATTTAATAGAAGTATGAAAAGTTGAAATTTGTAAATAAAGAGAAATGGGTATCACATTTTTCAGCAAAAGGGAAATATTTCTAAATATTTTTATGCTGCACACTACATTTTCATTTTGTGTAAAAATAAATGAAAATAAAATAGTTTTGCTGTAAGATTACTTATTTCTTATTTAGTTGATTAGTTTAATTTGTTTTTTTTTATATGAGTCGATGGATTAGTCATAATTGCCCTAATACATTAAACATACAAAATGTTTTTGAACTAAAGGATTGATAATATCAAGATCATCTTTGCTCAATCAATTGATAGTCAATAATCATTAGCCATTAAGAAATGAACAGAAAAACAAAAATAATAAATAATATACCATTTACCTGGGTGATTAACCTAATCGTATTGAACAACAGCTACCATCTCAAACCCAATCTAATGAACCACAACCGTTAGTTTATTATTATTATTATTATTATTAATATTTTTGTGACATATACTCTCATATTATAAAATATATGCATAAATGCTATCAAATCTCAAACGCTGATGTATCATTTAAACCGGTGTGAATCATCGGCAACATGCCGGTGTGACCTGCCAACGTTTTATACCGACGATGATTATTTTAAATTTTACGGTTATTAATACGTTTGATGTATTTAATTACTTCAATTATTGTAATATTATCGTGCAGGTTTTCGGTGACAAGTGGTACACAGTCGTTAATTTGACGCTGGGTAAATATTTCAGTAAAAATAGTCTACCAAGCTTGTTTAGTTTAATTGGAGGGGTTAAGGTTAGTAGGAGGGTGCCAATGCGGAAATGTCTCTTTGACCGATTTTGTGGACATAAATATATTATAATATAATATTATATATATTTCACGATAAAATTTTGTAATCGATAGTAATGATATCGGAGGGATAAGAATTTATTGTAAACATATAGCTTATTGGATTTTTATTTGGCCCTGTGGTAGGGCTTGGAACGAGTTTAGCTTCAGTCAGTATAGTTATCTCGTCAGCGATGTAATTAGGATATTGTATAATGGCTCTAAAAAAGGATTTATTTTTAAATTTTCTTGTTTTAATTTTAACCTTTTAAAATCCAGACCCTGATTACATAATTACAGTATAATATAATATAATGCTCATTTTATTATTGAGAACATAATATATTAGGTATATAGTATATTTTTAATTAATCAAAAAGTTGTTATTTTTTATTACTCATCACTTAAAAATATTACAATAGTACTATCTATATAACTGCATAGAACTATTAAAATTTATCATTACGGTTTTCAAAAATACTATTTATACAGAATTTAAAAGTTTTAACAATTCTTAAACAAACAGAGATAACAATATAAAACATAGTAACATTACATTTATATTGGTGGAAGCTATAAATCGTTGTTGAACTATGTGAGCAATCACATATATATTTATTGCAAGGTAACAGTTGTTAACCTGTTGATTTGCCATGGTTTTTGCATTCTGAAATAATTATTAACATTTTCAACGTCAAAATAATATTTTGCGCTTGTGATTTATTTTTATGTTTATGTGTTATTTGACTGTAATGATAAATATAAATATATATCTGAATTTTTACATTTATTATTTTTAATTATTTCGATGGTAATTTATGAGTGAAGCAAAATATGTTTTTATATTTTACAATGCATTCAAAAAAACAAATTTTATGACGGAAACAGTAATCGTCCTGTTAATTAGTTAAAACAAAAAATAAAAATAATACTTTAATATATACAACGTATTATTATATTCTTTATTTACACAAAATATAAGTTTGTACTTATTGCTTTTTTTTATAATTACCAATGCAGTTTTTAACGGATCAAATATTCAAATACATTTGTATTACACGCCAGGAGTTTGCATACGACTTAGTATATTCGTGGAATATATAATGTTTCATAATTAAACAGCTTATTACGTTTTCCCATATACAAGAAGAACTGTGAACTACACAAATATGTTATTATAAAGATGGTATCCTGCATATATAAGATTTTCTTTTTTTAGAGTTCAATTTTCTGGTTGAAGAAAATTTTAATTTTTTAAAACTTCAAACCGATTGAATAAGACAGTTATAAATTTTCAAGTATTTAGTTTAAAAACTGTATTTAAAAAAAAGAAGTTTTGTTATGGATTTAAAATAAAACCGTGTACTTGAATTTATATTTTCGATGTGTATCTAATTGTCTATCTGAGAAGGATTAACGCAGTATACTGTTGTTTACCAGAAAATGTTACTTATGGAATTGTTACGTCAAAGGAATAAATAAGATACAACATAATGTATTGTGATTTGTTGAGGGTTTATATGGGCTTAGAAAACTTCAGTGTTCCACATTGTAGTGCAAATGCTGAAATAAAACCAGCAACATTGGTAAAATAAAAATAAAATTACACTTAGTATCTCTGCTTGTTTACGTGCAAAGAGACCAGTAAATTAAAAATTGAAATATAGCAGTTTACCAAATTTTTGGCTCAATGTTTAAATTCGTAATAAAAATTGGAAGTTTGTAATTATTACATTTTGTTTAGTGTATTTTTCTTCAACAATAGGTTTTTATTTTAAAACAATTTTCCAAATATATATGATTGTATTTTCTTATGCAGAAAACTAGAGTATTGATATATTATTAATTTTCGAACGCATTTTGTAACATTACAATTTTTGTTAAAATGATACCCCTCAAGCCATAAGTACTACTGTTGGGTAGTTCCTTAAAATCATGTTAACTCACGTTAAAATCACATAAACACCGCATATATGCCTATTGTAAAAAACCTTACAGATTGTATATTTTCTAAATAAATGTTTAAAAAAAAAAAAAAAAATGATACACTTATACTTGAAATTGGCGTTATCCAATTGGATAAATTACATTTTATATAAATCAGAATATTAAAAAAAATGAACTTTAGCTTAACTTTATTTTTGAAACAATTTCTCTTCAGTTGAAATATCAGCGTTGTAAGGTCTTACACATTATAATGCATATTCGTATACTAGTATACGGAAAAATGAGAATTATTATTAAATTATTCTGAAACAAAATTGGAAATTATGGAAATATTACCCAGAGGAAATGAATGTCAACATTTAAATATTCGAGAGATATAAATGTCATTATTTGTGCAATTTACGTGTGACAAATGACTATCTACTTTTTAAAAATTTAAACGCTAAATTTGTAAAATACTTGTATTTAAGTATTATTTATTAGAGGTAGGTATTTTGATATTATGAATAACTGTAAAGATATTTAGGAGCTAGTTTATAATCAACATTATTATTTTAAAAAGTAGAAAGAAGGAACATTTGTATACATTTATAATTTTAAAAGTGTTTATTTAGACTCTAAAATATAATATAATCCTGTGTATTAGAGTATTTATACAATCATATATCATGAACATTTTAATAACAGAATTTGTGATATGAGTATATGACTAAATGAGTAACTACCTTACCTTATTTTAATTTGATAAGTCTCGGGAATTGTGGCCATTGGGTTTTTAATTACAACCTTAATCATTATAAAATAATTTAAAATATAATTTAATTTTCAATATGTACTGTTGCCTCGGCCTTTAATAACTTTGGAGTTTGTTGGATATTCTTATAAATTAACGATTCCGGTGTTAATATAGGCGATGGTGTGGAATTTAGTTAAAATATTTTTGACTGTTAAGTGTGAAGTGGGCCGATTGAATGACGTAGATTGGGAGTTCATAATTTATTTTCATGAGTGATTGCTAAATGTCTATGTTGTCTGTTGATGGGAGTTCCAATTTTCCTAAGGTTAGTGAGAACGGCCTTGAATTAGTGGTACTCTTAATTTAAATAAGTTTGTATGTTTTCAGGATTCGTACCTTATTATAGCTAAAGACACAATGTAAGGTTATTTTTCATTAATGTGTATACAAATTTAATTGTCCATTCATTAATAAAATACTATTTTAAATTCTGAGTGGAGCAATGAATGTATTTTGGTTTGTTTAAAAAAAAAAAAAAAAATAACTGAATAATTTATTAATATTTATTTAGTACTTTTTAAAGTGAAGTGGTTATCAAAAAGCACACACATTAGCAGTAATACATCATAATATAGTTAGTTTTAAAATATAGTTTGAGGTGTTGGTAGTGTATCAGTTGATATGTACAGTATTTACTAAAATATGCAGATTACTCATTCATTATTTTTGTGTCCATTATTGTTGTTTATATATGGAGTAAAAAAACCCAACGTTTGCAGTAAATTTTAATATATAGTCAATTCCTTCCGGTTCAATGTCGAAGGATCAGTTTATTTAATTACATTCAAATATTTTCACCCACGACATTATTACATTTTATTTAAAAAGAAATCCAACCCACGTTTGAAAAATGCTTACATAATAAACTATTTCTGTCGTAATTTGAATTATTAAAATAAGATAATAACAGGGCGAAGGATTTTCTATAAACTAATTGCTTAACCCTCACTGTAATAATAATTAGTTAAAAAAATGTTTAAAAGACTAAAGATTTTGTATAATTTATTTACTTTAAAATTTAAAAAGTAATCTGCACAGTTCATTCAAAAGACAGGTAATGTACCTATCATTATGTTTACTTTAACATTTTTGTCAAATATATACTTTTATTTAACAATTTTTTTTACAATATAATTTATTACAATCGATTTCCACTATTTATAATTAAACAAAACTTTTGGAATACTAAATAAAATATTTGAATGTACGTTTAATAAAGTATCAAATACGAAAAAAATAACTTAACACTATTAAAGAAAAAACAAAAGAAGACAATAGAAATGAAAATTTGTGTAAAAAAAAATTTAAGTATTTAATAAATAGGTATTTTTATTGTCGATGCGTTATAGTCTTATAGATATATAAAAATTAAAGTAAAGTAGGTAATAATATAATATATTTCATATTTTTCACTTCAATAATTGTCTAGAAATGATTTTACATGTTTTCAGTGCATCGTAATGAACACTATTGGATCAGATTTATGTAATTTTATTATAAAGTCGGATGTCTAAAAATTCAAAAAAGTAAATGAAATCAACATAAATAATACTGTAGATGTTACATTTTTATGAGGTCAATATTGTGGTTTATTTATTTTTTGAACCATAAATTTCTAGGTAACCCATATTTGTCACTGAAAATTAGGATTAAATTGATATTTTTTATACATTATACCTAATTTTTTTATAATATACCGGTATCATTTTATCATAAGAGGGGAGTTTATTTAATTTTATGGTTCTAATATTGCTCTAGTATATAAAATTTGGATCATATCCAACATTTGATGAATTTGCTTACGTTTCATTGAACATTTAATAACAATATACCACATGTAATAATAAAAACATTTTAACCGTTCATATATAAACATGATTAATGGTTAATGATAAATTTATTAGATTTTTTCTTGATAAGAATTTGCTGTAATAAAATTATGATATGTATTTTTTTTACTACAATTACCTTTTTAAACATCGATTTTCCACCAACAAATACTTAATCGAGATTTACCTTAAATACTGTTCAAACCACGGGGGTGGGTCTATATTAATTACTCTAATGTTATAATACATTCGTGGAAAACGATTCATAAAAGTCAATTTATTTGAACAAGCTTGTTTCCTGGGTACAAACTAACACAACGCCGACTGAAGTTGTTGAAACACCAACAAACAGTTGTTGTTTAAGTTAGTTTTAAACATAACATCCTAATATAGTATGAAATGTGAGAGATTTCTATAATTTTAAAGAGCATTATGATGTATGTGACGTATTATTTTAGGGCGGTACTATTCATGTAGACACATTACACAGTTTATAAATTCAAAATTTTTGTTTTTCGTCCGAAATTTACTGTAGGTATTTTACATGTGTCATACACGATTTAATATTATTATCCACTTGAAAACATTATTATTGCTCAATGCCTCTTCGACGGGATCGTATACGTCAAATCGATTACCTAATCGAAACTAATAACTTTCCCTCCATAGAGTGTGCTATTCGCGTGAATATCCAAACTTGTGTACACAATATGTATAGCTTCGCTTATATTATTATGAGTATATTTCGTATGTAGGGCGGCAGTCAAAACCGTTGCGGCGGTGGAAAAAGGTCGTCAATCTGGCCGACAATCAAATAATGATTGTCTACTACAAGCGGCCTGGCCATTACGCGTAGGCCCGTTACACGCTCTGCCTTCGCGTCTTGTGTCGCACACCTCAGTCCTCGGCGACGACGTTATGGACCGGCGCCCAAAAATGTTAAGCGAATTATCATATTTGCGCAATTGAATACAATCGCTATACGTTTTGTAATTAGGTTTATATGTTCTGGTTTTTATTTTTAGACGGACGCCGCCGCCGCATCCACGACGATGATGATAATGACGATGATGATGATGATGATGATTATAATAATAATATGATATTTGCACGTAGGCATATAATGTTGTATTAGCCTCCGTGCAATCTGCAGTGCATCCCATGCGATGGTTGCCGAAGACCTGACGTCCGATACGGTGTCGCGGTTAATGTTTTACGGTTGTTACCGTGGTGACCGACGCGCGCGTAGTATAATATACTGCAGTATATAGATATGTAGTGAAAAATTATTAAGCTCGTGTTTGGATTGCCCGAACGGATGACGAATTAAACGAGGACGATTTAAAAATAAATTTCTATTAATATTCTATTTCAGCTTGCCCCATTAAATTGGAGGTATTCCTATACAGGCTGTTGTATCTAACTTATAAAACGTAGCGAATCATACGCTATTGAGGTCGTATCCACATCGGAACATATGACATAACCTATACGAAGACCTCGGGACATCGAATGGAACGATATTTAATAAAAGTAACAATATAAGTAGGAATTTTATTTCCATTCAAATGAATTATTTTTCTAGGAAGGGCTGAAAAAAAATGTTTCATAACATGGCTATAATATTTAATATCAACGGGAAAACGAAACTCATCGGAGTAGAAGGGGAAAAAACTTAAAACAGGGCAATTATTCAGAATATGGACTAGCGATTAGCAAGGATGATGCAAGACTAAACAATATTATTCTAACATTAAACAAACTGTATAGCAGTAAAACGGTGGTTTAGAGCTGACACGATAGTTATGTTACATTTTTTTTTCAAAGACATTGTAATAAATCAAATAGACACTAAAAAAAAAAAAAAAATTAAATACAAATAACACAAGGCGCCCACGATAATGTCAGTATTATATTGCAGTGTTTCCCAACATTTTTGACATTGCGAACCACTTGGGGGAACTTTCGATAGGTTAGGTTAGGAACCACCTAGATTAAAGGGAGGCATCTTTTTTGCTCATAATCTAGGATCACTTTTTTTCACAGATTTTATATTTGGGAATAAATAAAACCAGTGATATTTCTAGTAACAATGTATTATTTTTGCATTACAGTTGATTAAATATATTAAATGTTTATTTAATACGCATAATTATTAATTTATTATAATTAATTATAACATAAAGTGATTTTTGAGCTTAAAATTTCCTTTGCGAGTTTTGGAATTCTGGAATGGATAGTTGCTCTGAGTTATAATACTCATGTCGTTACTTGAATACTATTTTTATACTACATTAAAAATATTTTTTGTAAAAAATAATATGAAAATGGAAAAAATGTCTGTTGCCGTGGACACCAATAACACTGTAATTAATAGTTCTTCTGTTAAAATGACATAGAATAGGAAGTAACTAATACAGATTTACTATTATATAATATAACTTGAAATTTAAGAGAAGTTTAAATAATAGAAAACTATATTGCATGTAATTTTCTTAGTAGACTCACGACTACGTAACAAGTCATGCGAAAAAAATTAATCAAATTATTCTGGGTTCTAGATCTGTGTTTAAAGTTTATATGAGCGGAGTGGAGTAGCACTGTTGTACTCACAACATTTTGGTCCACTACTCCGGTTATCTAAGCTCTAAATATTTATAAGATTTAACTAATTAACAATTAGTTTAAAATTTAATTTTTATACAACAAAATACTCTGAAAAATATTTTGCTTTCGAAAGAAAATTATGAATTCATGATTTCATTCAAAAAAAGTAAGAAATAAATATAGTAAAAATATAATTTTTTGTTTATGACTCAATCAAAAACGTTAATAGTTTTCATAATAATTAGTGTATTGTAAATCAGCCTTCAGTGAATAATATAAACCATACGATTATTTATAAATATAATCATATAAATTATAAAATTTAAAATTAGACGCGATAATACACAAACAATAAACACACGTATTGGAGTTAAAGTAGTTAAACTATTAAATGTGTAAAATATTATAAAATATAGACATTTAAG
Organism: Metopolophium dirhodum; assembly: GCF_019925205.1. NCBI lineage: Eukaryota > Metazoa > Arthropoda > Insecta > Hemiptera > Aphididae > Metopolophium > Metopolophium dirhodum. The sequence goes on from NC_083568.1 coordinate 14,871,738, forward strand.
ATCACAATATCCACAAAGTAGGTAATCAAAAGTTTTATTTTGTCTGATCATCGATAAAGAAAAATAATTTTCCAAAATGTTTTTTAAGTAACAAAACAAACACATTTGAAGTCTTTAATTTCATGTTTTAAAAGTATGAATTGAGGATCTTTCATCACTTGTAATCCTTCTTTCATGAACGTCGTTGTCTTATTATTTACATGTATTGATTTGACATTTGCTATATTTACAGTTATCTTGTTGAACTTTTTTCAATGTAGTTAGTTATCAGATTGAAAATTTTGAACAGTCAAATTTAATGAAATAAGATATTATGATAATGTTAAAAAGCTCGAAAACAAATTGTTTGAGCTGTATATAATATTGTTCTGGCGTGCATAATTATCAGCGTTCTTATTGTAATTTGTACACGATAACTACATAGAACAAAATGTCGTATAATATATGTACTGAGTTTTAAAGTATTGTTGAGAAATCTTTGTATAATGCAGTTATTTATTAATTAGTTTGAGGGAAGTATATTCGAGGTTAGGAAATGTTTACTGGGAGAAAGTGTTTGTGACTACTATTAATGGGGTCTTACTGGTCTTAGAAATGTAATAATTATTAATATATTATTAGTTATATCGAAGTGAAAAAGAAAATGTATACCTAATCTCGTTTTACAATGGCTTTGTTATTTCATCATACTAAGCTGAGTTTACATCACCAGGAATAATAATATAATGTATTCGTACAAAATAGCCAGTTTGAGTTTGTAAAACTAATACGGATTAGATAATACTTTTAGTAGGTACAAAGTTTATTTCAATGGTGTGTAAAGCAACTAATTTAATTAAGTAAAGTAATTTACTTATGTAGATTATTTAATATTGTGTTTTAACCAATGTTAAAATAAAATATTAGATTGTATACCTATGTCAAAAAATGTTACATTGGATTGTGCACAGTATAGACACAAAAAAAAACAAGATAATAAAAGAGTGTGAAATTGTATTTTATTGATCAAATAATGAGGAATTACAGAAATATTTCAATCTAATTTTAGAGTAATCCATTAGTATTAACCAACAATTGTAGCATGCAGGTATACTTTCTAATGTATTATATTCGATTTTTATGGAAGGTAATATTAATAAGGATCAAGGTGAGAAATTATTGGTTTAAAATATATTTTATACAAACGGTTATTACCAAGTTAAATAATGAATTACTATTAATTAATTAACTAATATATAACAGGGATACCTAGCCCAAATTAAATACACATAAATACAATTAATGATATATTGTATATTATATAATTTAAAAATTATTTAAACTTTGTGCTACAGTTAGTTTAATTTAGAGAAATATACTAAAATAATATTAAAAACAATCTTAAATCAACTGTTGTTTTATTTAAACTTAAATTTAAAATAATAAATTTTAATAGTGTCTGTAGTTGGTTATTGAAAATAATAATTTGGGCATATTGTCGATGATTACTTAGAATATTTTAGGTATAGTCTTGTTCAAACTCATGTATTTTTAATATCAGGCTTAAAACAACCATGAATAAAAAAAATAGCATTTTTAATTTACTATAAACTAATGGAAATATTGACAAAGTAACATTATTGTAATCTAATACATAATATATTAGTCACAAAGAATTATTTAGACCCCAAAAGCAATCATTATAAATTGGTAACGACTATTAAAAAGCTATTTGAAAAATTAAAGACGAATACTATTATTGAGTCGGGAATTGGGTAAGGTACTATACAAGTCTGATCAAACATGTCAAAACTTTCCAAGTACCCGACCAAACGTGTTGTTTTTGAAAAATTAATTTTTTTAAATAAAAATGTTTTTTCCGAAATATCTTTAGTGTTATAGCGAGTCTGAGTGAAATAGTTTGGTTTACACATGTTTTTATTTTGTTATATTTCATTATTGATCAAGTTATTATAGTTTATTTTTTCGTATAAATATGATATTATATCACAATAAGTTATTTATTCATATAAATTGTACACATTTAGAATGGTCCCTACCCAGTGTTGAATGTATTAAACACACATTATAAATTGTAATATAACAACAATATGTATTTTTAATTAATTCGACTAAATATTTAACACTTTTCATTTGGGAATATATTTTTTTATAATTTTGGATACTTACAAACAAATAACTGTTAACTGTTTACCATTTTACAAGCATGCCTACCTACGTTAAAAAAATGTGTTTAGCATAAAAAAAAATGCAAAATTGTTGAAATTATAGTCAATACAATATATTTGGTGTATGTGGTAATACCTATATAATATGATTATAGTATATAGCTTTTAACTATATTAATTTATTGATTAATTACAACTATAATGGAGCGTATGGAAATAATAAAATAACAAATAATTGTGAATATTAAGCATAATTAGAATTTTAATAAATTACGTAAATTAATTCACAACAGCCAATAGGTCATGCGTGGTGTAAGAATAAACTATAATTAATTATCGTTTAAATGTATAGCTAACATACAAACATTTATATAATTTTGAATTTACCTCGATCGGGGCAAAAAATTAAACTCCAACTTTCATTAGTTCGAAAATATTGAAAAAAAAATCGGTTTTTTTACGATGCTAATCATAATTAATATTGTTGTTAAATATACAATACGCTAAAGTTTTTGTGAAACTAGTGAAAAATATTTTTAAAATTAATTGTTTGATAAATATCAAACCTATGCTTGACCTACTAAAAGTTAAGGATACCTTATTATGTGTCATATGTGTAAAAACTAAATAATAATATTTTATTCTGCTGTTTAAGCAGAAAATAATACATTGAAAAGTAAGACTATTCAATCTAGGAAGATAGCATGCACTTGAAAAATCAAACGTTCACCACTGTACAGAGAAACTCGAAGATAAAATGTATAAAATGTATATTTACACTTTAGTCAAAAGTACTTAAGACCTAATTCATCTTCAGGAATCGAAAAAAGATTGCTGATTTAGCAAATGCAGAGAATGCCTTTGAGTACGTGCACGTCAGTCTGGTGCTATGTCATTCAACGCACTAAAGCAACGGATTGAAATAAAAAGCATAATTTTTTTAGAAGGGAATAATATTAATAATATATTTTTAACGGTAACGTTTATTTTGTTCCGTGAATTTGAAATCAAACTAAAATATAGAAAATGTCGTTAAATCATTTTCAGAGATCAACAGTCGCTATAAGTGACCAAGATTGAAGATAAGATTTGATTCATATACATTTACGTCATTTCACATTCAAATCTATATAGACTTTTTATTATATTTGTATATTTATAAAAAATATGTTTTGCCAGGTTTAATATTATTATTCACATCTTTGTAATTTGAGGTCTAATCGGACAATCAGATTTTGATTAATACCTATGGGTATATGATATAAAACACGAGGCCGTCTTAAAAAAATATATATTTTGTTCAGTTAAAAAGAACATTATCTCATTCTATTTAATAAAATCTTAGAAGTACTCGCGTATAGAAATAATTATTTATCCAAATATGAGATTAAACTTGTATCATACTTTTCACTCGTAACAATAGAACAATAAAAAATGTATTGAATGAAATTTATAGATTTTTGAACTGAAAAAAAAAACGCTGACGTTCAAGATTTGTTCAAAATCCGTTCAAGTGTCATTTGAACAATTTAAAATTAATATTAATAATAATAAAAGTTTGGAATAATTAAACTTTTGTTTAGTATCACTTTGTTTGGATAATCACTATAGAAATATAATATAGTCTAATAAAAATTATGTCAATATCCAAAAAAATATATTTAATTTATGAAGCATGTCCCAACATACTTTGAAATTGTAAAGTTTTTACTTAAATAACATAATGAAATTTTATTAATAACAATGACGTCATAATGATTTTTAAACGTTCAACAAATATATTATATTTAAAATATATTAGTATTAGTACCAACATTAAAACTTCAAAACTTTAAAAAACGAACAAACGATATCTCATTTGTTTAATGATACGTTACTCTTAAGATTTTTAATGCCGTGAAAGTATTATCATGGTTTCGAATTATGTTTTTTCTCCAACAACTCTTTTTAAGCCATTAATAAAGTTAGTGCTTGAAAAGTTTCATTTATTTATTTTGACAGTTTTACACGAATTGTACTATTGGAATTGCTAAATATTACTCAAGTCATCGTCAGTAACGTCTTAAGAGACGATCGTATATTTGTTTTTCAAGTTGATACGATGAGTTACGATATGTCCCCACCGCATCGACACGCCAAACAGTATCGTAAAAAATAATAACATTTTATTTGAATGAAAATATATTATTAGTAGCTGGCCAAATTAAATTTATTGTTATTAATCAAAAATTGTTTTATGTAATAACCCTATACAATCCAATATACTACAAATAACGCAATTTTGATCTAAATATGTTTCTAGTTTCAAAGTTTTTCGTTCATATTATGTTAAATTTATGTAATTCTATCATAAATAGTACTGCAATTACGTACTTGAATTTATCTATGTTCAAAAATATTGTAGGTACTTATACAACAATAATAGTTCAGAATAAATCGTGAGAGAGCGGTCAGTATACAACGATATTAAATTACGCTCTTCGCAGTATAATTTCATTTTGAAGGAGGACTACAATGAGTACCTAATTCCGTGTCGTTTTTGACAATTGTTGCTTACAAGAATAAAACTTGGGTCAGGTGGACACTGTCTGCTTCAATTTGTCAGATACTATAATACAGCATTACACGTGAACTAAAATGTATATTGTATGATATAAATGAAACAGGAAGAATTTTATTTCCGAAATATTTTTTTGTTTATGCGCCAAATTTAAATACTTAATAAACCTATCCACAATTATTATTCGATCAATATTAAGACCACCGTAAGTCGATGCGTCTCTTTTTGAAGTATTTTTTTTATCACTATTTCTCGTACATAGTTAATTTAAATATTTCACAATTTCTCGTGCAACGCTTAGTAAAAATGCGCACTTTGAACCTCGAAGCTATCGAAAATATTAATTTACATCGCGGTGATGGTTTGTTTTTTTTATGAAATATTCAATAATAATAAGACGTTTGAATATGAAAATTATATTTCCACGATGTTCCGACGAGAAAAAATGACGGGTTCAAAATTCTTATATTTTTTTGATAATACAGTCGTTTAAATGTATATGACTGGTATAACGAAAAATTGTGAAAAATCAGAATTTGAACAAATGTCGCGATGCATACAAATAGGACGGGAACAAAAAATACAAAATCACGCTGTGTCATGTGTGTGTGCATAAAACGTTAAGCCTCGAACGCGATTTCTACGCATAATACATATTGACATGCGTGTGCATCGGCCGACCGTAATAATCGGCTTAAACGTCCGTTTAAAATGTTACGATCAACCGTATTTCCGACGTGTACAATATGAGATATAATGCTATTGATGTAATAAATCATATTGTAATAATGTATTATACTATAGCCGTGCCGTGCCGTGTCTCTAGACAGCCACCATCGTCCGCGCGTCTCCCGAAATCCTCTCGATTCGCGATGGCGAAGATCGTCGTCGATTGTCTTGGAAGTCGCGTGTGCACATCATACGTTTGAATAGAGATGAGAGAGGTAACCGCCGCCGAATAACCGGCGCGACCGCCGAGTGTAATTAACACATGACTGTACCTACGCCATATAAATAGTACCTATATATATATATATCTATATATGATATATACTATGTAATATGTATATCATTTTATGTGATATAATGTGTTTATTTTGTTATTATATATCTATGTATACATACCTATAATAATAGATACTGGATGTTCGTATGCTGTTGTATATGCGTAGGTATTGTATACCTACTTATATTATGCGATTTTACGGCAATACAGCGTAGTATAATGTTACGACTATTATTAATATTATTATCATCACGATTGTCGTCGACATCGTCATCATCATCATCATCATCATCATCATCATCATAATATTGACCGAGTAAACAACGAAAACGAGAATCGGCGGCGGCGTAGAGCGAGCACAAAAGACGATATAGGAATGCGAAATGGAAAATGATTAATGCAAACGGTCCCGTTATAACATTTGTCATATAATAACAATAATAATAATAATAATAATAATAATAATAATAATAATAATAATAATAATAATAATAAATATATTATATATTATATATATATGTATGTACTCGCCGACGTTTATAATATATGCAAACGGGTTGCGATGAGTTTAGTGCAGCAAAAGGGGGTAGGATGATACCATTAGAATGTGCGTGCGTGTACGTACACATCATGTTATCCAGCACACAAAGGCTTCTCTAACGTCACCGCCTCAAGGACACGAAAAGTCCTTTACCGCGGTCGCCGCCGTGCACATTACCGACAGACCGACATCGACCACCGTCTTCAGCGTTCCCTTAAATTGTTTTTCGTATCGTATATTATATTATATTATGCGTATACCGTCGTGTTTATGCATATAGGTACGCGTATTAAACACGCACCATGTATACTCTTGGACCTGGAAAATCCCACATCGTGTGTAGTGTTGTAGCAGTAAGCGTTATGTTTTTATTGCTGTTTTTTCTTCCTCGTACGTCCCCCGCGGATACGGTTGAGGAAAAAAAAAGATAACGTCAATGTCACGTGAACCACCACATATTGTACGAAAGTTGTATCTACCTTTTTCTTCATATTATCCTCCGTTATTACTCCCTCCTCGCATCATACCCACCCTTATTATCATTCATCCCGTCGCCCCCGTTTTTATTCGCCTGAATACGATTTGGTCATCGTTATGATGTAGTGTATATGAAGTATAATAGCCGCACCACTGCACACACTTGAACGCCTCGGCGGCGTATGCGTGGAAAAAATAATAAAAATCGCTTAGGTCGAACAAAACACACTACTATGTTACTTGTATGTAGGTACTCGGGGAAAAAAATTAAAGGATCCTCAAGAACGGGGTTTTCCGCCAAAATTAATTGAAAATCCTATAAACAACACTTATTATTTATAGCTACCATAACTTCATATTATTATTGTACACGGCCGCTATGTTATGTATTCATATGACGTCCAAGCCGATTACGATGTCGTTAAACGATAATTATTTGTAAATAAATATTGTGTTAAATGAGCGGGATGTAAAAAAAATAAAGTGTCCTGCATCATCGAGAACATCAACAATATATATTATTATATTCTGTTATAAAAGCCGTTTTGAGGGCGTGAAGGCAATCAGAATGGTAATTTCGTACAACTTAACTTAATCCCTCTGGTTTTGTGCCGACAGTTGTTGTTATACTCCGACATGCTCCAAATGGCTTTTCTCTCTAATTAAGTCCAACTAACGTACTTTCACACGTATGCATGTGTAAATATGTGCAAATATGGGAACATGTTACCTACACGTGGTTGTATTTATGGCCTTGGATAATAAGAGGATATATTAATTTGCATGAGTTATGTTTACCGTGGCTTGTAAATTTCCCGCAATTTACTCTTTTACAGTTGCAGGCTGTGAAAAATAAAAATGTTTAAAGACATTTTTTGCTGTGAGTAATTTATTCTAAAAAATAATTCCGTAGAAACATATAAAACACTATAATAAAACAATACTATGATAACAGTTTCGCATCGATGAAATGTATCTTTTTTATGTTCACGTCTTGTCGTTATTATAAATGCATAAAACGTAGAGGAACTTATATTATAACAACAGCTATTCTGTTAATATTAACATTTTGTATAAGTCGGAGAATAAATTAATGTTCATCTTACCATATAAAAAAATTACTTCATTTTATCTTATAAAATAAATAAGTTTGTATATTATTATGATGACTTTACTACTGAAATGCATTAAAATGTAGATACCATGTTCATATAATTTTAGTTGGTTGTACCTTTTTAATAAAAATAACTAATAAATACTATTATAATGGAATTTGATGGGTCCATTGGAATTTATATTACCAACCAAAATGCGATGATATATTTGCTGGGTTTCAGTTATAATAATTATTTGAGAAGGTTGAAAAGAAATAACTAAAGAAATTGCATTATTAGTTATAGCTATCAGGATTCAGGATAACAAGACAACATTTGCGTATACATTTATTTTATTAAAGAATACGTTTTAAAATTAAAATTAAATAGGTACCCAACGCAATTACATTTAAAAGTAACAAAGAGAGGGCCATTCAAAAATATTTTTTTAACTTAAAAAAAAAATTAATATATTTTAATATCAACATACTGTTTGAGTCTCTTTTTGTTAACTTAAAATTAAAATTTTCAAGGTAATGTAGTTGAAAATAAATTAAAACTTTAAAGATATTAGTTTTGTAGTTATGATAAATTATAGAAGTTGTAAACTGTTATTTTTTAATATAATTAATTTCAATAAAATATATTATAAATAAAATTAGTTTTTAGTATGAAAATTTATAGTATACCTACTATTAATTAATATTATTTAAGTTTACAAAATAAAATATATTTTAATAATATATCTATTCATAAAAATTGAATTAAAATATGTTGAGTGAATTACACATGTTATTGTGAGTTGTGTAATTGTGTAAATGTGTGTATGAAGTTATATTTAAGCTATACATATTTAGATGACATTATACCTTTAAGACTCGAGGTGCAAATATCGTATCGATTACTTTGAACTTAAGGTCTTTTATATTTCGTATATACAGCTATTTTTTCCATTATGGAGACAGCTGCTATCGCAAAGGCGCTCTTAACATGTACATTATTATTAGCACTTGCTCGCAAAATTATATCTTAATAATATTAAATATTATTCTTCATTTGACAAATAATTTAATAATAATATATTATGATTTTCTTTCTCTGTTTGTATTATCTAGATATATCGCTTTAAAACAGTACAGGACTGCGAGTCCATCGCCATGTTGCGCTTCGAAGCATGTATGTCATCTTCCCGGCGGACGAAGTCGTACAGCTGTCATTCGGTCGACCCGCAACACGTCAGCGTCAACAGCAGCGGTCCGGTCAACGTTGCTATTGCGACCAACACCGTACTGTCCCAGGTGAAAACAAATTATATATTATCATGCAATTAAATACCTATACCCACGAAAGTCTTTTTTTTTTGGTCGGTTTTTTTCTGTTTTCACATACATTTGCGGTTGAAAAAACACCAAAACGTCACCCACGAACTACGATTAACGGTAGTTGCGCTCTGTAAACCCGTTTAGTTAATAACAATATACATAAATATAAATGATAAATATTGTAAAAAATACTAAATACTTAGGTTTATAAATGTGTTCCAATTGGATTGTGTTCCAAATGTTAACATGAAATGGAAAGAACACATTTTGACCATGGCAAATAAGACTATGAAAATTATTTATATGAAAGGAGGATTACGTGACATATTAAAAGAGAAGGACCCCCGTCTAATTTATCTGACATCGGTTGAACTGATCATGGCATATGGAATTATAGGTTGGGGAGGGTCTTTTAATAACGTACTATCCTGACTACAAACAACCTAAAACTCATTAATACATGTAGCCATGAAAAAAGAGCCAATATTCCATACCAAAGTATTATATGAAAACTTCAACGTTCTTAATATCAAACAACTATATTTAAAATCAACTGTAATTTTTCTAAACTATATCATTATTGTACCATAATATTAATACCAGATGGCAGATATGCAAAGAACAATTTTTTAGTGCATTGGCCTCAAAAAACAGGTACATGAAATCAATATAAGTTTGTCGGAACCAAACTGCTTAACTTAATAACAAAACACATAGGTCTAAAATTGGCCACTTTATATACTTTAAAAAAATTTATCAAGATGGCTTTGTTATAAATTTGTCCTTATAGATATGATTTATAATTATTAGTTATTATATAAAAATTAGCGTTAGTATCAATTGAAATTATTCTTAATTGTAATACCTTGTATTTTATATATATATATATATATATATATGTATATCAATTTGTATCAATACCAATTACTTATTTTTTATCTTACCTAATAGCTATGTCACTAACAGTTACTCCGCTGTAATTTAATAAACCTGGGCCTCCACACGAGTTTTCTCAGTGAGGCCCAGTATTTTAAGATAATTTTACCTAAAATTAAATTAAAATAACATAATTTTTTTAATTTTAATTGAAATGGGAAAACTAGTGAGTATTTGTTTATTACACAACACTTGACACAATTCTGTACAATAGAACACAATAATCCCACTGATAAAAAAAAATAGAGAGCTAAAATTGATTATAATCTTATTGTGTACAATTCAATAATAAACCTTATATACACATACAAATACATCACCTCGATTAAATTTGAAATTTAATGAATATTTTACTCTAAATTAAGATTTTTTTTTTGTTATTCATTTTATTATAAAAACATTAGTTCTTAATATTTGCATTTCTTTTAAACTTTAACACTAAGTTGATTAAAATAACAAATGACAAAGGATGTGTCATTTTAATGCATTCTTGAAGGGGGATCTAAGAATGTATCTAACTATTTATTTATTAGTAAACCCTAAAAGACACTGTATACTCTTTACATATAAACCAGATGTTTGGTTTCTCACGGTTTTAAGGAAACTGGACGCTTTTATAAACAGAAGTATGAAACATAAGTTGTATTGTTCTTGTATTTTATATACTTTTTTGGAACTCATTTATTTATGTATACGTGACGTTCAACTGAAATATTTGAGTGCTTGATAATAACGATCCCCTGGGGTCCGATGCTTGAACATTTTTTCCACATTCAGATCCCTTTTCACACCACTCCAATTAGCGTGGCAAAGCAAGTGCCTCTCACAAACACAAGCTCGGAGGAAAAAATAATATTCACTTCGGTTGACGAGATCAGGTTGAAAAATACTCGTAACCTCGATAAAAAAGTGGTTTCAGTCGTTATTGAATACGAAGTATTAACTTTTCCGTTTGTGCCAGTCGATTGATTTGGCCCTTATATCCACTTCATCGCAAACACGAGGAAAAAAACTATACCTATTTGTTTATATGATTATATCGAAGTAGCAGCACCATAAATAAATAAATAAATAATCTTATTACAAAACTGTATATTTACAATTAGGAGAATTTATATATATAGATATATATATATATATATATATATATATATATTATATATACATATAGATATACAATGGTTGTATAACTAATAGGCAATACATGCACAGTGATGGTATAATACTGGTGCGTCTAAAAAAAAAATTGTTATACTTTAAAAATACTTTTGTAAAAAACTTTAATTTACCATTAATTTTTTACTTTAATTGCATTTATGCAGTACGAGTATGATAATATTTATTTGCACGTTCAAATAGTAATAATATAAATAGGCATTGAAAAACAAGTTCCTTTTATCATGTACTTGCCACATTATATATTTTGCATTATATGATTACCTATTATAAATAATTTTTAATGAAATTCTAATTTAAAAGTTTGCATTAGTTAGAATTTGTGTTGAATCAAATGTTATATTTACGGCTTTTAAAACTATCACAAATATTCACCTGGTTATATTTATTTTCCATAATTATATAATCCCATTAGAAGTTGACTCACTGTATTTGTACGCGTGTATAAGTATATTTTATGTGTAGTTTCATAATACGTCCGTGTCTAAATACATATGGGTACACGCAGGGCGAGCTTGTATGGATTTAAAGCCATGCAAAAGATAAATATAGTATGAAGTTTATTAATTGTATTCCTAAGGTAAAATTAATATTACCTACTGAAAGAGAATGTTAAGATAGGTACTAAGTTTAATAAAATATCTACGTATATAAAATAAATTCTTTAATACCGTTTAAACAATATGATTATTAATTAATACAATCTAAGCACTTTAATTAATATTGGAAGGAGTACATTATAATATAAATAAGAAACCATCAATTCTAGCGCATCGTAAATTTTGGTTATTTAGTAAGGAATTATCTAAAACGTGCGTCTCCGCGCAAATTGATATGGTGTCATGGACTTATATTGAATACTTTGACACTGGGTAGAATTTTTTTGCTCATCTTAGTTATTCAAAATCAGTTACTTACAAAACTCAGAATTAAGACACGGGTATTGGGTGACTTTTAAAAACAAACAAATTATTAATTGATACTCGAAAAGTGCCAAAATAGTACATTTATCATAATATTTTTAAATGTTCCTCTTGAACGCAGTGATGTACCTATTTTGCCTATACATTGCGCCGTGTTACACGTAGGCATTATAATACTATAATAATAATAATTAATAATAATAGACGGACACGGGTCTGCATTGAAGGCATCTTGCCGCATCGCTAATCTCGGTTTCAGGACAATGATACAGGTACTACGCAGTGGCAGATATCTCTATTTTATGTCACCGGCAACTGAATTTAAGGGCCTCTATAACAAAAGGGCCCCCTAAAATGTACTGCTCACTTTGCTCGCATTTCATTGATAACATTTCTGTACGTTCTTAGTATTATAATAATAAATGAAAACTATAGTTTGTCATTTTCAATAGATGAAATACATAACTATCCATAAACAATTCTTAAATCTTAAATATAATTTCTATTTGATTTTTAGGTAAGTATAATTGTTCATTATCACATTCACGGTTTGTGATAATAATACCTCAAAAAAAATAAAAGGAAAATTAATTAGCTGATGTTAAGTTGTATGGTACATACTTATATAGTTTAAATTAAATATAATTATGTATATTGGGGGACGAGGTGGCCGAGCGGTCTAACGCGACGGATTCGGCACAGCCGGTCCGAGTTCGATCCTCGACCACTGGGCGGCATTTTTCTCCGTGCAAGTCACGGTGTCCGGAGAACAAGTGCCGCCATCCCCCCCCCCCCCCCCCCCCCCGGGGCATGGCAGAAACCTACGGGTGCCCCATTAGAAATTCTGCCAAACACAACACACACGTGTACCAACCTACCCAACCTACCAACCTACCCAATATAAAACCTACAGTGCCCTCCCCACACCCAATGGCCTATGTTGCCGCGGGTTACCCAATAAAAAAAAAAATAAATAAAATAAAAAAAAAAAAAAAAATTATGTATATTAGTAAATTAATATGGTCGATTGTTATAATTTGAGGTTCAGTTTTAGAATGTATGCGTCTGCATATTTTACCTTTTTGAAAGTAAATGTTCAATATCACATTCTTGGTTTTTAATATGGTCGATACTCTTAAATATCTACATATATAAATAAACATTTATTGGTTCATGTATGTATTCATTATCATACATTTTAGTAGGGTGCTTATTTTCAATAATTATTGTATCACTGTTAAGTTATCACTTATTTTATTATCTTTAGGAAGATTTTGGTCACAAAGAATATTGTTCACTACCACATCGATGGTCTGTAGTAATAATATCTATTAAAGGTCGTTTGATTATAAATATATTGCTTAGGTAACTATTAAGTAAAATTAAATCTTTCAATACTTATCCACTTAAGTTTAGTTAAGCACACCTAATATATATTATATACCATAATTTTTCACAATTTGTTACTTTTAGTTTGAAAATGATGTGCAATATATAAAAGGAAGTATCAAAGTTAAATAAATTACTTGGTATTACAGACAAATTAATGATTGTTACCATTTTATGTTGTTTGTAAGTAAATACATTTTTGATTTATCTACATTAAAAAATATTTCAGAAAAGTGTGTCAAACAATATTTTTCAGAATACTCAAACAAGTATCGACACATACATTCAATTATTTAGTTATTCTGTTATGCATAAATCATAATTCATAATATATGTTTAACGAATAATGAAAAAACACATACACCATTATCATCATATCAGTATTCAGTGAAGTGAATAATGATAATAAATACTTAATAAAGTTACATACCATTAGGCCATAATCACATTTTGATAAAACAATCTCCAAAAAACAACAATAATAATCAAAATTATACCATGTTTTCGAAATAACTCGGTCAAAATATATTTATTTAATCGTGTCGAGTATTTCCAGAGTGATTTATACACATAATGGCTAGCATTAATCAAAGTCCCTTGTTACATGTAACAATTTATAGTTAAAATGATATTGCAAATTATATGTATTGTAATTTAATAACGTGATGGGGCTAAGTTTGGGGCATTCGAGATCAAATATAAAATTCGGACGATAGCCTACAGGGAAAATCCCGATGCCCATATAGGTCTATACTACGTGTTTATTAATTTTAAAGCAACTATAAAATATTATCAATAAAGCATTATTCTGTAACTAAATTTTAAGAATTAAAAAATGTAAATTAAATAACGTGAATTTGTTTAGCATTAATATATGTACCTAATAGACAGGATGTTAATCTTTTTAGTTTTTTTTTTCATTAAAAATGATGATGGTAAAATGTTTTAAATCACTTTTTATAAACAAGCATTTAAATTTAAGTAATTTTAAAACAAACAAAAAGTAATCGTTTTCAATTTCCTGTCACCAAAAAATAAGAATTTCTTATCCGGTGTTTCCGTATTCTTTATTGGATTTGTAATTTCAATTTCAAAAACAGTAAAAAAATATTGACATTGGGAAAGAAAATGTAGTCCAGTCATTTCAACAGAAATCATTTATTACTTATATTAGTTATAATTTTATTGAAATTTGAATGGTTGTGGTCTGTAAAGCATTGCATGAAAATATATGACTTGACATTATTAGAAACACGAACACTGCCAAGGTACCTACATAAAAAAAAATTAGATATAAATTTGAAAATTAAGCGCGAGAGCTATAGTATTAGGAAAATGTGTAATGTAACAGACAAATAATTGTTCGTATTAAAATATCCTCGTTGTTTTTTCTTCGCATGTATATTTTGTCATAGTTTAAATTCTTTACCCTCGTGACCGGTGCGTATGCAAGACTAAATGGTATTAAACATCATAACACACTTTGCTGTTCAATCTCTTAAACGTCATGTTTTAAACATTATTTAAGATACATTTTATCGTGAATACATTTTATATACATCACGCACATACACCTCGAGAGTGTATACACTATAACAAGTATACAAGTACAGGTACACATATATGCATATACCAATAGCCTTATATATACATATATATATATATATTACAAAACAGTGTTGTTCGTTCTTCTTTTCAAACTACAAGTTGATATCGGCAACACTTTATAAATAAAACAGAGAACAATAAAACAAATTTGTTCGCAACGGCAGTATGGTATACAATCAGTGGCGGATGAGAAAAACCATTATGTACAGCAATTCCGGAAGCCGGAAACACACTGTCACATAAAAATATCCGTTAGTCCTTGGGGACGACGTCTACCCGTAATAATATGTCGTAGGGTATACGACACTATAGACTGCGCGTGCCGTGAAGCTAATAGAAGTTTTGATCAACATTTCAGCGCGAAGAATTAAGTCGTATGAATGAAAATGTCGAATATCCGGTGCAATGGCGTGATGAAAATTACAGTGTAACTGGTCGGCCTCATATGTTTTTATATATATAGCCAATATCCATGAGTCTATACCTGCAGGCCACAACTCTCTCGAGCCTCGGGATGACCATCGATGAACAATGTTGTATTATACATTAATATATTATAAGTGTAGCTGGTTTATGCGTGACGAGGAAAAACCGCGGAAAAGTCCAACATTTTTTATTTCAACAAATGTATTTTTGTGGTAAAAATAACAATGAAACCGCTAATACCCCTCCCCCCCCCCCCCCCCCCCCAAAAAAAAAAAACCATCTTTATAATATTTTTCATTGTAATAGAAAAATTCTTTTAATAGTCAATCGCGACGAACTTATTTAGGTTGAAGAGGAAAATTGAAATTACGGATTGTCACAGATTAAAAAAAGTATCACCTATACCACGCCATAATAATAAAAAGTACAGATTTCGTAAAATCAGATTTGCTATTTAATTAATAATAATTAAGTCATTTTGTACAACGTTGATCATTATTTGTAACAGGTAATAACTACTTTTAAACATGTAATGACTGTTCAGAGTTTGTGCACGACCCTTTGAATAATTTTCGCAATATTTCTATATTTCTTTAATAATAGTAAAATGATAATTATCATATTTGAGCTTAAACACGGTCATATGATTGAAAAAAATATGCTCAATATATGTTCATGCAACAGAAGAATTATTTGATGTATTACCTAATATTATGAGGCTCAGAAATATTTTTCTATATTTGCGTTTTTTATAACATATTCTTTACACAAATTTAGTTTTTAACACAATAATGTTTAGTTATAATTATTATAGAAATGTCTTGAATATTTTACAAAAAATGTTGTGTCCAACATAAAGTCAGTGTTCGATAAGTTAAGCGTTCACCCGAATTTTCCGTATCCTTGGTGACTCGCCGCTCTGTTTCTCTTTCTAAAAAGAAAAAAAAACCACAACAGCAGCAGCAGGGGATAAAATAATTTAATTATATTTTTATAGGGTTTCAGTCAAGAATTTCGATTATCGTCAACTATATACGGATAACCCTGAATCCCGATACGTAAATAATATAAGCTATTTCGCTTGTCGCGGGATTCTTTCAGATTTCGTTTTCCTCCAACACACATATTATAATAAAACACAACGATAAATATATAAGCGTGACGAGAACGGGCGGGGAAATGTGTGGTTTTTAATTAATTTCGATACGATGTGAAAACGATCTTTCAAAGTTATGTTCGTCGTAATTGAACGCCGCTTCAGGTGCAATATCGCCATTTAACGTACATTTAAATATTTTACAATTCATGAATTATAAATTTTTAATTTACAACAGCAACGGTGCGCGCCGTCCTACAATAAATACCCCAAATAACGCTAAGATGTGAAGCGCTTTAGTAATATTGTTAATTTTGCAAATACATAATAAATAATATGGAAATAATTGTATGTACGTTCATACAAGTTTAATAATAATAATTTTTTTTATTTTTATTTTTATTGATCTAAATACATCGACATCTTGTTCATTAGTACAAAGATGTTAGTTTGGTGTTATTTACATTAAGTTACATTATTTTTTTAAAATTAGATTATACAATTCTGATTTTTATAAGAATAAAATTAAGTTGTTTGTGAAAATAATTATTATTGTATGCCATTCATATCAATTAAAAGTGAAAAAGAAATAAACTTCTAGAACACGTATTTTTAATATTATAAAATATATAAATAATTATATATTATGCGTTTTAAATTTTTCTAGTCAAATTCAAATTATATTTTATTGCAGGGTGATTGTATATATAATATCATATATTATATTAATATTATATATATTTGAGGTTGGAAATTAATGAAATACGTCATTTTACCATTAATAATGTTCCCGGACCCATTGAAAATAAAAATAAGTAGGTACATCACCACAAAACCAATAGCTTTTTCACTGCCATTCAGAATTGACGGGCTCAAATATGAGGAAATCGAATACGGACAATTTATTGTATCTCCCGCTGCTTTCATAAAGTATCATATTTTCATCTTCTCCGATTAGTCGCAACATGAAAAATATTTTGAAATATCGGCTTTAGAATAACAGTTTAAGAAATCAAAACGAATAATAAAAACAGGTTGGTCATTATTCACATAAATCCGAAAGCTTAAAATATATTATTCTAATTTGTTAAATACACTTTTTCTAATACCCTTGATTTTTTACTATTTAGGCAGTTCCAAGTTCTTATTAATTTTTATTTTTTTTTAACATGAGTGTAATCATGAAAAATGTGAAAATATTATCCTCATCGTGAATTATCACATAACATTAAATATATATTTATTGAAAAATGGATTGATTGTACCTTTGTACCTATGTATTATTACTATAAGTTATAATTATAACAAAACTTTTTAGTTTATATTTTTACATTTTACATTGCTTCTGAAAAAAAAAAATAAAATAATGTGTTCCCCAGAGTAAAGGAAATGTCTTAAACGTTCACAAATGACTGTACAAAGTTATTATTTTTGCTCAAACGACATTCTACCTTATTGTCATTACTTATACAGTTATACTTTTATAGGAATATGTTTATGGTATGCATAAATAAATAAATGTGAAATGTAACTCTACCATTTTTTACGTTGACGACATAGATCTATAAAATATAGAATAAACAATGTATTAGTATTTGGGTACTTGCACTGTAACGATAAAATTGTATACAATAAGACATATGCGATAAATTGTAGGGGTATAAAGATTTCTAACATTAGCAAAAAATAATAATTACGTTTTAAAAATGTACTTATAGTGGTGAAAAAAGATAATTATTTGAGAAAATTTTTCAAAAAAACTAAAATCTAGAGCTTTTTATTATCAATTTTTCTTTAGACTTAATAACTATTAAACGTTCCTTGAAATATTTTTGAAAAAGAAAATCTAAATTTGTTTTTTTTATTTATACTAATTGTATATTTACAATAATTGTCTATTTTAATTAATAAACAAATTCTGAAGAGCACAGCAATAACAATTTAAGAGTTAATATTTTCTCCTTTGATGTGATTGCATTAATAGATTTTAAAATTAATATTTGTTTATAATAAACATAATTAAAAATAACGATTATTCAGTCCACTGAACGGGAATATTACCTCAGAGAATTAAATACATTTTAAATTACATTATAGTAAATGTATATTATTATGTTTTTGTCTAATGATTTATTTCTATTTTTAATAATTTTACTCGTTGGCTTAATTATATCTCAAAAGTTATGACAGCCAATGCAAATGAAAAAAAAATTACAATACTTACACAGAGTTTTGTTCTAAGTGTGTAAAATGTAAATATGTAATACGCAGTTATTATAACAATACACATAATGTGTACAATATTGTACAATACAATAGCACCAAGTTTATGTAAAATTCTAGAAAGAAAAAAAAACTACACGACGTGAATGTTTCATGTAAAATCTTCAACAATTGTTTCGAGGTTTCCTCTCCGTTACATCTCCAATATCTGTAACTGGGTCGTTTGAAAAAATATAACCACCGCATAACAAACTTAAAATGTTTGCGAACAATGTACGCGGTTTATACTTGGTGTTTTGTTGCTGCGGTTTTCAAAGGGCGAGTATGACAGAATCATTAAATCGTCACGAGATTTATTTTTTCACGATACCGGCTTGGCAAACCACTCGAGGTTAGCCCTGGTATGTCTTTACCGTATAATTCTGACGCCTCAAAATCTGTAAATGCATCTCATGATTTGTGTTTAAATGAAAATGAATCCCGAGTTTAGACTCACGCTTATGCGTATTTGTAATATATTTCAATATTTGTCGTAAATATTTATGTTTGTAAAAAAAAAAACCGAAAACCTGGGAAAACCCAAAACCGTATTGTGGACGCACGAAAACAACGACCAGAACAATTTAATTTGACTCAATGGAAAGTACTATTTTCAGATGAGTATTATATTTTTTAACTGTTCATTATTGTTAAGCAGATGAATTTTTTGAAAACATTTTGTCCCTAAACATTATATTCCTCATAGTGTCTCTTCTACGTTATTAGTCTAATATGTAGGTTGAGTATTTGAGTATAATATTATGTTCTTTAAATTTACTCGAAAATTAAAAAAAAATCTGAATTTTTTTAATATAATTGCATTATTGAAAGACGATATTGCGGTGAAAATGCTCGATGAATCACCCCGGGGATATATGATAGGTTGTTGGAGTCGCAGCCGCTCATCGAGCACTGGCGCCCCGACTCGGACGAAACTCTCATGATACGCGTTTATTATTATTAAACGCATGACATAAATAATAATATCTGGAGCAGGCCGATTTATCAAGTCTATACATTATATGCGTTTATGTTTCCGAGAGTATTCGCACATATATTATACTACTATACTAGTCTGGCTGTAATTCTTTACTCGTTTCTTCCATCTTACCGAATTTCCAAAGGTATGTGCAAGTGGGCTTTCGTCCTTATTTGCAACTCCGTACATAGAAAATATATATAACTATAGTATTTGGTCCGTTTTGCCATTGAATATTGATTAGAATCTCAGAAATGTTATGTTGTTAATTATCATTTATAACTAATGAGCAAACGTATAATTATTATTGATTAATAACTTATTTTCCAGAAAGCTTAATTTGACCTGCATTAAAAAAAGCGTGTATGTGCGTGCAAGTTCGCAAGGATGAAGTGAAACTTCTATCGTAGTTTTTAGTAATATTTGTGCTTTTCTGAAAATTAACAATCTCGCAGCAAGGATTTGCATGAACTGATAGGATTTTAGTGGAATCTAAAACCTGTTCACGAGACAAAAAAATAATTTATTCGTGTATTTTTTTAATTATTCTATTTACTCTCTTTATTTATTTTACTTAATTTAATTCATTCTGGTTGATTTTCTAATTCTAAAGGCACGGCAGTAAATATGAGTTTGTGGTAGATAACTAAAATAACTGATATAAGTACGAGTTGGAATCGTTTCGATACCTATTTATAATTATTATTATATACATGATTATTAAATATCTAAAAAGATAATTAAACTATTAATAATAGTAAAAATATACATATCCCTATAATATATATTAATACCTACTGTTTTAAAAACAAAGTTGATGTAATTGTCTCTAACCAATAAAGCGGTCCATACACGATAAATATTATTGAAATCAATGAAAATCCATCAATAAATTATCTTAAAGTACAATAAAGTACATTCAATGTAACCAATAATACATTCGCCTGCCGTAGCAAAAAAGGTCGTATCTCTGGTTTTCAATTTTTTTTTTCAAGTTGGTATTACAGTTTTTTCGTAGTTCCCGCGAAGAAGGAAATAACTGCATTTTATTATTTAGAACGTCTTTGATTGTTTTATGCTACTATCAGTTTCGCAGGAACTTACCCCGAAAAACTTTATTACCAACTTAAAAAAAACGATCTTTTTCGCTGCGTCATGGACAATAAATATATTGTCAGTATCGAATAATATGTAAGCCGCACAAATAATAATTAATAAGTGACCATTTTGAGAAATATAAAATTATTTTTCACATTTGCTTTAATATACCTCTCTAAATGTTGTGTCGTGAGTATGAGATCGTGAGCATAATTATTTCGTTACAGTTTTTTCGGCGTTGTACGCAAAGAAGTTTCTCTTCAAACATTTTTTTTCTGTTTTCCTTAGGTACCTACTATATTGTCGTATTAACGACGTTCAGTAATATATATGATTTATTTTTTTCAATATTTGAATGAAAATCGTACAGTGATTATTGACTTAACGTAACATCTACCTTTATTCTTACAGTCGTGGATGGCGGTAACAAACTCTTAAGAGAAGATCAACAAATGAACCCAATGGCCTCAGCGATGGGTGATGACCTATCGCTCAGGGACCTTACGCATCCGGCACTGAATGACTCCTTGAAAACGCACAATGCCGCCACATTCAAGCTCGTCAAAACAGGTACTGAGAAACATATTTAAATTTAATTATTTACGAGTTGTGTTCGTATTTTCGTTTTGTAAAAACGGTCATAATTTTGCTATTGACTAAAAAAAACGTAATAAAAAGAAGTTATTACACCAATAAACGTATGGGTATTGTTCTTTTTATACAAAAGATTGTTTTTATAGAGTTTCGTGAGTACTTTAGATGAATGTCGTAAAAATTATTATTTTAACTTTTAAGTAGAGGGACTCCAGTATTTTTTACGAAAATTACTTGAGCGAAAATATTGTTCAGTACCTATATTGATGTTTTTTTTTTTTTAATATAATATTATATCTGCATCGTCATGCGATATACTGTCTTAAATGGTCTGGTATACAAACTCTTTTTTACAACTTGGAGCTCTCCAGATATATTCCAAAAGTAAACTGACTGTTAACCTTTTTAATAATAAAAAAAATAAAACTAACTGATTTTATATTAAAATAAATAATTGAACGAGTAAATATATTGATACTAGAAAAGTAGGTAAAATAAACATATAGGTATATTATGGAGACGAATGACAAAAAAATACATTCATTTAATTTAAAAAAAAAATCTACTTAGAAGTAATAGCTATTAAACTTCGATTAATTTTTAGATAAATAACGTTTCAAAATGTAAATTTAGTTATTTGCTAAGTACTATCCTTTATAGTTATAGGAGAAAGATAGCGTGGTAAGTGATTACTTTCTACATAGTTTATGCTGTATAATATATTATTAATACGTCGATCGTCATAATTTAATTAGTCAATGTATTATTCAGGGCATTCGTTAGAAAAGTAAAACAGACAATTTAAAATTATTTGAATTATTTATCAAATTAGTATGACTGGCGGTGTCGTAAATATTTAATGAGTAAAATTGTATTTTATGATCACTATTACGTCTGTTAGTAATTTGTAATGCATAACAAGGTTACCGTCAGTAGTAACATATTATATTATTATAGAATAAAATATCATGGATAAGTTTCTAGTATGAAACGTTTTCTGTTCTGCTTGTCTTCGTATAGTGTAATAAACTGTGGTTTTCTCATTCTTTCTTCTTTATGTAGCCTTTCAACCTTAAATTTTAGCCGCCACAGTCACCGACCTCCAATGTTCACGATGATGGATTTTTCCTCTTATTCCGTCGCCCCTAGTCTCTATAGATTTTGACGCACTCCGTCCATCCATCGTTTCTTAGGCCTACCTATGGATGGGTCTTCTTCAAGTTGGTCAGTACTTAATTGCCACACTAGCACCATAGGTTTCTTTTATTATCATCGCGTGTCCAAGCCACTGGATTATTTGTCCATTCACGTGGCTTGTTATGATTTCTCTTATTTCCACGTTTTTCTTTCTTTGCCTTCCAACAGCTGTTTTGTCAAATACTTAGCAAAATATTTTTCTTTTGGGTGATTACTACTCGAGATTCTATTGGTAACATGTTATTGTACTTTTTTTTTACTAGATATCATGTTTATTGCTTAATGCAGGGTAATGATGTATAGGGATTAAACAAAATAGGAAAAAAAATAGTAAAAATAGTGAAATCCGGTTGTCTTTGGTAAAGCCTATAATTTCGTTAAGTATAATTTATGAAAAAAAAAATACAATTCCGATGTTTAGATTAATTTGTGATCAAATTAATTGTTGTTATCATGTAAAATGTCCCTTTTTATAAAATTACATTAAAATATGCACATTGTCAGACTTCACTGACATAAAATAATATATAGGTACCTATAAATTGTATTGAAAAAAATTCTCAGTTTAAAACCATTGATGTATAAAATTTAATAATTATAACATATGAATTTATATAGTTATAATACATATATATATATATATATATACTGTAAACATGAGTAAAATACATGTTACTGATACGCGTGTCAGTTAGAAGCAATTACCAGTAGGTAGATAATAATGACCCGACCGAGGGTAAAGAGACAAATTGGAAAGTCGATATCGTGACGGGCTTGTTGAATGATTAATCGCTAGGCTGACATTAATGAATTTATCATTATACCTGTATGTATGAGTGTTTTTTCGTATCCTAATATAATAAAATTGTATGGCTTTAATAAAACCGCTTGCATTTTTTTTTTTCATTAAAATTAAAAAATAATCATAATGGGTTTTTCGCTTAATACTCCAAAGTGTAAAAAAAAACATATAATGCAGTATAATACACACAACACACACACAAAAGCGTACAGTCACAATATTAATACCTACTTCCCATTATGCTTATACTTTATTTTCAGTAGAAAATTTGTCGTATTTTCTATAAATTACCAATTCAATATATTACATATTTTAATTAAAAATAATTGTCGCAAAAGAACATATTTTCTAAAATACAGTATTATTACATATTACAATATATTAATACAATAATATGACTAATAAGTAATAAGTAAAGACCGTTTGTTGTTTATTTGTTTTTTTTTATTTTATATGTTTGAACCAATATATAATTTTAATTTAACAATGATATATTTTTTTAACTTGGGCCCGTCAACTATGGCCAGTAGTTATTTTAGGGATTATGAACTATGGTTGGTAGAGTTGATTTGGTAGGGTTGTTGCGGTTATTACGGTAGACAACACGTGAAAGTGTATCAAGGTTTTTGCTTCTACGAATCTGGGTGGTCACCCATCCGGGAATTAGTAGCAGTGGACGTTACTTACTGTGAGTCACAGTGCGTGACTGATAGCAGCAAACGCGCGCCGCTCTAAGCCACACAATAACTATTATTGGTTATACATTGTGTACTTTTAAACGAGCTCGTATTTCATAATAATTATCAATCACCACAATGATATAATTTTATTATACATTATTATAAAGATAATAACAAACGTGCTAATCAAGTAAGTAGGTACATAGAGATTACATTTTCAAGTCATTACATTTTTTGATTATTACATCATAACGCTCTCCCAATGTGAACATAATTTTGTTTTTGGAATGTAAGCACTAAGCATTCTAGCAAATTATTAGTCGATTTGATATAAGTTAAGTAATAAATTCAATTGAACAGTTGTATTTAAAATACTATATGAGTATGATATTTATATTTTTACACTCATTTAAATCGACAAGATTATTACGAAATTATCTTCGTCCCTTAACATTTTTTTACTTTACAGTAAATTTTTGTTTTTGCCACAGCAATGTTCCGCCCCAATAAATCATAAATAAACCGTGAGCCGAACCAAGATACATAGACAGAAACAATATACAGTCAATAAATCGAGTTCTCTTTTCCAGCCCGTCATCGTTATTTGCAGGCACATCGTCGGAATTTGCAATTCAATCGTTTTCTTTCTTTATTATTATTATTATTATTATTTCATCAGCAGTGAAACGGTTTTTTCGATCTGCAACGAAATTTTCATGGCACAGGGTCTTTCATTAAGCAGTAAACCAAATAGCACTCGATAGCACCCGTGCGACACAGAGCGCTGGGAAACCACCATCTATACATGAATCGCCGTTATAATAATTCACACTTGCTAGAAAAATCTTTTTTTTGCGTGACGTATAATATGACATCATGCATCCGGTGTTATATTGGTGTTCAAAGCTCTGGATTAAGATGTCACGAGGGAAGTAATATCCGCCGGATATATCGGCATGCGCGAGCGCGTTAACTGCAGCGTTCGATATAGTACGATAATGTTATTATATAGAAATCATCTTTTTGCGACACGTCGCACGTGTGAAGGACATATCTATAGAGTCGTTTTGAAGTTCCAAATAATTTCCAAATTATAATAGGTACCTTGCTCCACCCCGTGTTTTTTAATCTGGGCTTGTATAATGTTCAAATATATAATATAAATATATACACAGAAACACCCATTTTTTTCATAAATCACTCATTATTTCTAGGGATAATTATTGTGAGTAATACAAAATATCATAATATTTTATTAAGTTTTTACTTTTTGGTACGATAAGACTCATACATAAATATGAATGACGACATATATTCATTTTTAATTTAATAGTATAAAGCGGAATATTACTTGGAGTACTTTGATATTTAAAATATTAAATTTCATACGAGTAGTTTATTAGTCATGTGTATTTAAAGTTTAGATGAGCGGAGTATTGGACCAACATTTTGTGGGGTACCCTTGTGCCACTCTGCTAAAAGATTATCTAAATTGTATACACCTATAATACACCTCTTATACTACTAGTCCGAAATTTGATTTTTACATTTCGAAATACTGTGAATAATGTTCCGCATCGCGATATGAAAGAAAAAATGTAGGTTTTCGTACTAAAAAGTAAAAAAAATATAATACAATACTATAATAGTGAAAAATATATGTTTTTTTTCCATCAAAATTTAATGTTGAAAATTTTTTTTCAAACACGATAATAATATTTGAAATAATGAGTGATGCATAGTAGTAAAATCACTCTGTATAATGTATACATATATCAGTATAAATATACATTATGTGAAGTAGTCACAGGCATTGGCGTACACTGAACTCGCAACATTGTGTAGTGTGTACGAATTTATGAGTGTTATTGCTTTCTGAAGCATAAACGTTTCGTGAAATTAAATTTGTTTCTGGTTTTCCGGGCTTGCAAGAAAATTGCAGAAACAAAAATATACACAATGAAATAAAAAAAGACCGAACACTACAATCCGTATAATAACATTATATGAAAACGACATCCTCGTAATGTGTGTGTGGGTGTTTTTGTGTGGTGTGTCACCCTACACGTACCTGTAGCTGTTTTGCCTATTCGAAATCGCCTGGCAATCGGCACAACGTGTTACGGGCGTTACGGACCGTTATCGGAACAACCTTAATTGCGTGTGACAAAAGGATTACGGAGAAATCTAGGACAAAAGGACATTATGGGAAAAATAAAAACCAGGAAGGGGTAACCCAGTCGGAGGTTTTACAGTTCGTTTAATTTCACGTGCTCTGTGCCGGACCGTTCATCCGTAGGATGTTTCATTAATTTAGATACCATATCAAATGTTATTGCGAACAAAACGCTTTTATTGTCATTATTCGAATATATGACGGGAACTTAAACCTCGAGGAAAACATCGAAATGTTTATTTTTTGGCCAAACGATTAAAAAAAAAAACCACTAGTTTACAACACCAGGTATATAACGTGCTAAAATATTTAATTGGTAATCTGAAATTTTGTGTTCACATTCGAACGATTTATTTGTATATAATTATTTTTGATAAATGTATCTATAAATGTATAGTTTTTGTTGTTTTACAAAAGAATATGCTATGTAATCTTAAAATATTTTCTAAGTGTATATTTGTTTTAACTAATCTCATAAAACTAGATTCCAGAGTAAGATTAACATATTTTATAAAATATTTTTGGTACTTAGCTGTAATAAATGTAGTAATTAATAGTTATTGGTGCTGGGATGATCTTATTAAATTTATATACATCATACATTTCTACAGTGAAAATACATAATATACTATCAATATCAATAAATTATGTCCAAGTAATGAATGGTATAAAATATTATGAACTCAATGTTGATGGAAATTTGATTACAAATAAGCTATTTATTTTACAATGTGTTTTATTTCAACAAAAAATCATTCTTAAGTAATACAATTTAAATGCGTACTTATACCGAAATAATATATTATAGACAATATTATTCTGTGATATTTATATTTACTATTGTAAATTGGATATTCGAATATTTAATTTTTTTATATATCTGAAGATTTACCTGCATTTTAAAATGCTCAAGAGCTTTTGAGAAAGTCGAAACTACATAATATACTGTGAAATTGTTAGTAAATTATTCTGAATAAATGTTTTTTTTATTCTAATCAAAACGTTGATTTTTATTTCCAATAATTTCTTTCCCGAAAATGAATTATACTGGTTATATGTTTACTGTACAAATTGTACAAATACTAAGATTGAAAAACTGCAAAAAAAAAATATGTATATTAATTTGTTTTTAGATTGTAATAATAATTTAAAATTTAATCTTAAATTGAATTAAAAATCTCTGTATTAGTCATTCAAACAATTTGATAAAATGATTGCCGGTCAATCCATTGTGTAGAGAAAATGTTTTTAATTAGGTACGCAGTTTGTGTCTAAAAAGTATGTACATATTCTATTGTTTAAGTTTGCATAAATAAGTAATTTATGTGACATAATTTAAAGTTTAGAAAATAATTGTAATTTGAAAGTATATAAATCAAATATTTTTCATGTACAAATTATAACTGAATTTAAAAATAATAAATAACAACTATATTTTATTTATGATTTCTTAAATATGTATTTGTAAGAAAATAATTTTTAATGACTAGAAAATACGTACTTGATAACTTTGGGCATAAATAAAGAAACATTTTACTTTATCAAAACACTATTAAAGTCTAAAGACATTTATTAATTTGGAAAAATTTATTTTATAAAATAGTTTTATATGACACTTATGGCCTTAAGAGTATTTTGCCAATGTATTACGTTGCAGGAAAATGATTATTGAGCACACGAATATTCAATTCCCGTTGAAATTACGTGAATTAAGACCAAGTTTTTTTAGACCATGAGCATGGTGATATTAAACTATTTGTTCTATGATTGATGTGTATAAGTAACTATGCATACGAGTACCTAAACTTGCAAATAGACTAAATAGATAAAATAAATAAATATTGATAGGACTGAGTTTAAGTATTTTCTTAATGTTTATGAATTTCGTTTACCTCTATAAGTATTATACAAAAATATAAGAAATAGAAAAATAACAGGTTATTTTTAAAAATATTTAAAATCAATAATTATTTAACTAAAAATAATATGTTATCCTGTATACCGTAGAGTAAAAGTAATCTTACAGTGATTAAAGTTTGTAGTGGAAAAAAAGTTTTAAAAGAGAAACAATTAATAAGTAGTAATAAGAGTAACTGCATAACTATAACCGGAACATGTTTAAGTTTATATACTTTAATAATCATGCCAGACTGTCAATAGTTTCTTTTATTATTATTTTTATTTCTTATCGGATCTAATATTCTAACGTTATAAATCAACTTCATAGGAGACTATAAAAAATAGCAAAGTTTTATGTTAAATTAACCCATTGTAGGATTTTGACTCTAGCATTCTGCTGACGTATTTTTCACCCCACCATTGCAGACCGTTAAATTAAACTTTTGAAACAATCGCACCGTATCTGTCTGAGGTTTCGAGTTGTTTTATTTATAGTTTTCTATTTATCACCGTAAATCGTCGCCTCCAAAGGCGTGGATTAAAAACTGGTATTAAGTCCCTAATGCTTGCGGAGGCAGCTTATATATAGACAGGGTTCACTTTATAATACCAGGTTTTCAGTCTGTGGGTATATACGCTATTATGCTGTTCAGTAAACCGACAATGGTCAAAAAAATCTATTACGTTCAAACGGAATGTAAAAATATAAAATTGGGAATCTCAAAGTTTGATGAAGTTAATAGCAGATTTTAAAATGTATCATCGTTGAATGAAAGTTGTCATTGTAAGAGTGTTGTTGCGTAGAAAAAAGTTCAGCTTTTCACTTAAAAAGTTTTTTTTGTTCGGAATGTTTTTTTTTTTTATCAATTTTTAACTTTTCAATTTGACAAAATGTGCGTAACGTCTGTGGCAACGAACTTCGTTTTCTTCTAGGATGGTCCGAATCGCCAATTAGGTTGTTCTTATAGTATGCATCAATACTTAATAGCACGTATAACAACCACATTATACTTTTGATTCACAAGTACAAGTACTTATTAAATATATTATTATGTATACATAAGTTTTCATACATTTTATTTTACAAATTAGTTTATAACTAATATAGTATATTGTATGTAACCTAACTAGAATTGTGTATTTGATACAAAATTTACTTCGAAACAATTTACAACAACATTGTCTTATTTCGGTTAAACCAATTCCGTGACAATAAAATTTAAAGTGTAGCGATGTATAAAAGCTTAAGGCTATCTGGCTATGGTTCCTAATCTACTGTGGTCCTCTATTTCTTTAATATCCGTGACCTGAGGACACTGATAGATTGCTTTACACAACTTGTCTCCTCCATGAACTTATAGTGATTTAGGTCTAGTAAGTATTATTTAGGGTATCACATAAAAAAGTAATTTTTTCAAACGTATTTCGGAAAACACAAATAATTAAAACAAACTTGTAAAGTGCTTAATATTTTATAAATATAAAAATTGTTTGGACTTGATTCTGAAAAAATGATAAAAAGTCTATCAGCTAAAATTAGACAAATTAAAAATATTCAGGTATAGGATACAACTGCAGTTATCATGATACATAGAATAGTTACTGATATTAGTTTGGTATTTTGTACTATATTTTATTTCACAATATATTACATAATAATATGTGCTGCTGCTTCAATTAAACTATATTGGATAATTACTTATAAATATGAAGCTATTAATTTTTATAAAAAATGATTACTGTTTATTTTTAGGAGCAATGACAATAATTATAAAATTGCATTTATATTAATAGTTAAGTACTAGGTAGTAGTAAATAATAATTTTCTGATTAATCGTTTGTTATAGAGGTACTCAGTAAACAATTTCCTTTTTTTTAGTCATTAGACTGTACAAAATGTTTTCAGTATTTAATATTGTTTATGCTCCGAGAAAACCATTTTTTTTTTATTGTATCATAAACAGTTACTTATTACAAGTTATAATATTTTTATAAACCATTTTTGAAATTTAATGTGAAATTTATTATTTTATACAGCCATTTATTTTTATTTTGTAATATTGTAAAACCAGGGGGGTAAAGTACAGAGATATTCAACTTGTGAGACGTCACGGCTTCAAGGTGAGTTGGGAGTATTTGTTAGGGAAACTATGGAACTGAGAAGGAAAAAAATAACAATGATGGCGATTAATATATTATTTTATTCTAAACTTAAAATTTCAGTCATCTATGCATATTTATTTTCAAATTTGTTGCCTTAACATAATTTATACATTTATGATATGATATATATATATATATATGTAAATTATTATATACAATAAGACATTAAAACATATTTTTCTTGCTGTATCTAACTTGAAAGTCACCAAATTATTGTGAAGAGATGAAGAAGTCGTGGAATGAAAAAGTTTGAATACCTCTGGTATAGCAAAGTTTCGAGTGTCCTCCATTATCGAGTAGGCCAGAGCGATGAATGTGATACATTTGAATTAAATGATAAATCATTGCATACGAAACACAATTCTGAGCGGAGGTGGTGTGTTGGTGTTCCAGTCTCTATTTTTGAGCATATTTTATTATTTATTTTTTTAATAGAAAAATGCAGTATGTTGAACTAATTGTTGACAAAAACACTATATAAATTATATGGTATTATAATAATATAATATTATATATTATTGACTATTGTTATTAATTCATATCTCTCAAGTAAACACCACGCGTAGTGTATAACGGTGTAAAAAGGTTATGCTATAAATAGCTTAAAATTGGTCTAAATAGTTTTTAAATTTCATTGCGTATCAAAAATAATAGTAAAAAGTAAAAACAACCGTAAAAAGTTTCTTATCCCTTTAATTAATGTTTTTTGATTACAAAAAATAGCTAAAATCGTTGGAGAAAAATTGTTTATATATCCGCTTTCGTTAAAAATAGAACTTCATATGTCTATAAAACAAAATTGTAAATAATACGAATTTTCGTTATTTTTAGAATGCTGTATAAGAGTGTAAGACTAACTTATGAAGAATCTTGTACTTATTTAATTTTTTAGGCCTAGGTATTATATAATTAAAAAATATAATTCATTACATAAAACCAATCATTGAAATAAATTAGAATATGTTATCAATGAAGAAATTTAAATAGAAAGTGTGATTAAGTGTAATAAATAGGTAGATTTATAATGTCAATATTTTATATTATACATGGTTTGTATGATTTTATGAAGTTAACAGTTTAGGTAGAATAAAATATGCTTGTATCATACTCAACGAATTTCACGATGGTAATTTTATTATTAGATTAGAACAAAAAAATGTAAACTTAGTTTATTACTTATCATATATTTGTTTTTAAAATGAAAACATAATGTTTTGGTTCCTATGGTTACATAATTATATTAATCATTGGTTGCTAGGGGTAATAATTAGAAAAATCCTAATCATATTTTGATGGTTCGTCTATTTTTTGGTTGCTATGGTAACGTTATTATATTATTCAATAATATTCATGTAAAATTTATACCCATTTGATTGTTATGGATTACTATCGCGAAATCGGTAGTGTAATGTAATTTTAATATTGTACATAGGTTGCTAAGAGGCTCTTTAGGCACTTAAAAGCAAAATAATACAAATTATAACATTCATTTTATCTTTGTTATTTTTGGTTACCATGGAAATTGTAACAATAAAAAAAAAATGTTGTACCTATACAGTTAAAAAAACAAAAAACAAAATTTGTTAAATACTATTTTTTTTATGAATGTGAAATAATCTAAATCAAATGTTATAATTTTATATACAATTTTACTATACAATTTTGCGGTTTATTAATCTTACGAAAATGTTTTCTAAATAAAAAAAACGAAATTATAATAGGTATGATATTATATTTATCATTTATCAATATGACGAAGTATGTGCATCGCAATAACAATTTTTCGAATACAATATGTCTTCTGATGCGTCTTCGTGCTTTTTAATCTTACAATCGATGTTAAAAATAATTATACGTTGAAATTTCTCAAAAATATCTATTTGTTATCAACTGATATTAGTTGCATAATAAAATTATAAAATCGTCATGTATAGCTGATAATACTAATGAATAATAATAAATATTAACTTTATTTGGTCGTATAATACTCGTAGGGACAGAGTTCGTTACGCTTTATTATAGTTTATTATTATTTTCCTTAGTATGATGGTGGGTTGTGGGTATATACGGGTATATACATTATACGGTCCCTCTGCAAAATACATGTCTTAGCCTTATGTTATCGCGGGTTATTATTATATGTTCTCCGTCGACCGTCACGTTAGGTATAAGTATAAATATACACTATACATCTATATATATATATTTAAGTATGTATGTATATATGTATATGTGTATATACATTATACACAACATATAGTAGAATAGAGAGAAAGATAGAGAGCGGGTAGAGTAAAGAGATTCGGTTAGGAGTTTGAGTTATGAACGTAATTCGGAAAGGAAAACAATTCGCTGTAGGCTCGGGGCGTGGCGCGCGCAGAGGTTATCCGACATCCGTTGATGTTTAATAATTTCTATCGATATCTATTGCGGATTTACGGCGCGGTGGTCGAGAAAAAAAGACCCGACGACAAGAGACAACCCACGCGCTTTTGTTTGGCAAAAAATAAAAGAAGAAGAGAAATATGAGATCGATTTTGCGAGTAAAAAAAAAAAAAAAACCGAAAAGAAAAGAAAAACAAGAGCACACTATTACGCACGCGCATATAAGTATATGAGATAAAATAAAATACGTTATTTGTTTTCGATTTCATGAAAATGGTCGGTGTATGTTTTGCGATTTTCCGAGCGATTTATTCGACGAAAAATCCGATTGATTCTCGACCGGATGCGCGTATCTCTATATGTGTAAGCGTCGCCGGGTGGGCTGTCATGGACGGGTGGGCGGGCGCGTACATATACAATTACCTACTGCGATAGCGGCGGTGGCTCGTGTGGCGCGACAGTGGGAAGAAAAGACGCGAAACGGCGCCTTGCCCTTCGCCCGGAAAACTAGTAGACTAGACAGCCACCGCCGCCGCCCATACATCGGATGTCTTCAGCAGCTGACGCGTCGCTATTATTTTGTTTTCGGAAA
Organism: Metopolophium dirhodum; assembly: GCF_019925205.1. Lineage (NCBI taxonomy): Eukaryota > Metazoa > Arthropoda > Insecta > Hemiptera > Aphididae > Metopolophium > Metopolophium dirhodum. The sequence continues at coordinate 14,905,287 of NC_083568.1, forward strand.
ACAAGAGAACATAAAACGCGAGAGTCTTCGCTGTCGTTTTCGTCGCGGACCGAATAACAATTGCGATTTGGCCGACCCACGTGGTCATATCACCGGAATATTATTCTAACTACAATTATTTATACCAAGTCATATTATAACCCGTCCAGTTTATCTTGACACTCGGCAGCCGTTATGATTTTCAAAAAGCGTGGTGTGAAAACTATAGTATATGAAATCAGAAATAAATACCATAAATAAAATATATTTTTGAAACGAATTTTATTGGTTTCGAAGGGAAATCACCACAGATCTTTCACGGTTTTACGCTTTGATGGATACGAATGGAATACTTGAATATTTTCATATAATATACGGTTTAGTTATATATATAGATCAGAAATATATCATCGCACAGTTGATATATATATTTATCAATTATTTGATTTTCAAAAAAATTGCAATAGGTTAGCACGTAGACTCGCGTGTTCGACGGGAAGATCTCGACAGGATACTCGACGCCGAAGAAAATATTTTGAATTTCGTTACTATGATGCCATTACAGCTTGTATTTGTTGTTCCAATTTTCCAATATTATGGAACGAATGCAACTTATGATTCAAATACCATCTCAGGTTATTTTAATTCGTTTGATTAATTTTGTATATATTATTTTTGCTATACCTTTCCGATGAAATGGTGTAATTTTGTAGTTTTTTTTTTTAAACTTTTTACTTTTAAGACACGACAACTTATAGGCACCTTAATACCCGAACAGTTGTTTGACATCGATTTAAATTTCGAAAGTAGATACAATTAGATAGATTGATTGAAATGTATTTTACATATTAGGTATATTTGTTTTATATAGTATATTATACGAACAATCACGTTAAATAGATACTATGGACTACGATTTAGATCCTATTTCAACCGTCGAGATTCGCTCTGTTAAGCTTTATAATTTTATGCAGTAAACCGTAATGTATTATGTATGATATCGCATGTAATATACTATTATACAATTTAACCGGTTCATTCAAGTATACAATATTATAATAGTATACGTGGGTAATGACATGTTTGATATTGATTTGAAATTTAAATTACAAATGACATTTGTATTTTTTAAATGTGAAATTATTAAAAAAAATTATCTAATTTAGTGGGAAGATCTACATGGCTGTTACATTATTATATTGTATTAGCATTTAAATTAGTGTTTTAATATCTGTCTTCGACAAAAACAACAACTGCAAGACCATTAAGCAGCTGTAATAACACAGATTGAATAAGTTTGCACAATACACAACACAACAGCGATGCAATGAAATAATATCCAAAATAAACATGATAATTTATCATCCGATGACCAACGATCGTAAATTAAGAGTCTCTGTTTTTGTGCCAAAATTCTAAGATCTAAGACTGGGCTGATATGATCGTCCATTTTCCGAACTTTTGAAATGGCAGATTTGTAACTACTTACTTCACGTCTTATCGAAAACCATTTGATTTCTCGTGACAACGAGTAACAGACAACTGCACTACTGCAGTATTTCAGGCCAAGTAAAAATTATAAAAGTTTAAAATTACCACGTGAATTTGATGTGCCACAGGACACTATATTATATTCTGAGCCAGTGGCGTATCAAAGGGGGGTATAGGGGTCATATCCCCCATCTCGGAGACCAAATTTTGTACACAATACAACATGTATATAATAATATGAATAATATGTGTATACTGTATATGTCTATTAAAATATTTATATCCCCCCCCCCTTTAGATACGCTAATGTTCTGAACTATCAAGTGTTCAGGGATAATTTATCAGTATTGTAATTTGAATGTAGAAATGTTAATTTTTATACATATAGGTTTTATATTGTATTTTTGTTAAAAGTTTATGTTTTGTTCAAACAAATGTGTCGAAAACAAAAAATATGAATTAATCCAAATATATATTGATGTACAGGTTATGAATGGAAATAAAATATTATTTTAACTACTCTTGGTTACATAGTCATAAAAGAATCATAAAAATGGTTAAACTTTAAACCAACTAGGGTCAAAGCATATTAATTTTTTTTTTTACTTATATGCGTTTTATTTCGTATTTTATATTAGGTAAATGTATAATGTTTGCTAAAATCTCAATACATCACTCGATAAAGTCACAGATTAAAATTTTAGTATATTTTATCAGTGGTAAATTCAGATACAAAATCTAACCAACTAAACATATACCAAAAATTATTTTTTTTTTTATAAAATCAGTTAACAATAACAGTTTTTATAAATTATGTAATTAAGTTTTGTAAAAACTGAAAAAAACTGTATATTTATAATATTTTATTATCGTTATAATTACAACAAAATTCTGTTTTACAATGATATTTTCTTCAAATTAAATTGACTATTTTTATATTTATACTATTATTTTTATTTAATGGAAAAATTGTATTTACAAAATCTTATAAATTGCACTATATAAAATATCTGGATATACCTAACCTATGTCACATTAAATAACAGTTTTATCTATTCAAAAAGGTAGAAAAACGTTTTTTTCCATTATAAGCCAAAACAGTAATATATTAAACTATTAAAGAAAATACTATTTCAAAGTAAAAAGTCATTCTTTAATTTTCATAATGTACCTAACTGTATTAGATAAGTTAATTTAAATTTTTGAATGGATAAAAATCGTAAGAATTTTGAAAATATTTAAATTTAATTCTTATTCACGAGTATTTACTACTATTTAGCAGTTAGTACACAATAAATCAATATTTGAAAATAATCAATGATTAATTTTAACCGTAAATATTATTTTACGTTGAGTACAATTATTATTTTGAACCATTAGATATAGAACTACCAAGTCTAAAATGTACCTAGTCAAAACATATGTGAAACACGGTCTAACAGACTACCATAGACAACGAGGGGATCCACTCGATTTTTCGGAAAACACTTGTTGTTCCCAAATTTAAAGACACCAGGCGCCCTAACTGTGTGATCCGCCCAAATCCAGTATATCAATACGTCTTTTTTTTTATACACTTCAGACGTATACGATAACTTAACACCTACTTACCTACAGTTTTGGATATAGTGTTATAATCATTATTTTATTAAAAATGAGTGACGATGTTGAATAATTGTTGACCATAATTTTTATATTTTATCCCATAATGTCATGATATTATTGCATTCAGACCATTCATATGTGAATTCAGTCCGTAAATTAAATTTGGTGAAAGATTTTACGCAAATATTATGTACAAATAGAAATCTTATGTAACTTTAAGAATACTAATGATAAATGATTATTATGTTTATGATCAGAAATAATAATATACTAGTATAAGTTTATGCCAGCTCAAATTAAATTACATATAATGTATATGTATACAATATATCGAAATTTCTAATATTTTTTATTAATTATAATAATATTTATTACCGAGTAACTTTCATTATTTATTTAATTAATGTTAAAATAAAGGTATTTTATAATTAAATGATAGTTTATAACAATAATAATAATACATTTTATTTTATAAATAGTCACTATTTATATTCTATTTAATTTTCTGGCGTTCTGTTTATACATTTTAATAATAACGTGATAAAATTCTAAACATAAAATATAACACTCTAGAGATATACAAGATAATGTGTCCCGATGGCTGGTAGTTATATATAATAATTTTCCTATCCATAGTAATAATGAATAAAATAATACAGTATAACTGGAACAAATATTTTAAACATAAACATTTAGTAATTCTTCTATTATTAATTATAACCTTTATTGATTGTCTTATTGGTAGGTACTCACTAACATGCAACTGTATTTTAACTTTTAATTTACAACAAACGCGTTTTAATTATTATTTTTCAAATAATATTTTTATTTATGATTTTAGTAATATTGTACTCAACATCATTAATTACTTTTTAATAACATGTTTAATGTTATATCTTATATCACGCAAAACATTTATATATATATAGCTACACTTTTTATTTTTGATTTAGTTTTGGAACATTTCACTATTCGATAACTGTTATACATATAACTTAAGTTTAAATCTTAGTTTTAGACGAATTGGACCGATGAATGTATTGGTTTTACAATAATGTGTGTTATTTTGTGTCTAAATTTGACTTTAGGAACAGTAAAAATGCTTCAATGTTCAACTTTGATAGTGGTTTCTGGTAGTAAATTGGATCTTTAGTAGATTAGATTGGTGAAAAGTGAAAAAGACATTTGGAATTTTTCTTTATAAAAAATCTTGACAATTTAATACAAAGTTCCTCATAAGTTGTTCTTATAGAAATTCTAAAACATCAAAAATACTAAAGGACGTTTTTTTTATCAGCATTTGAAGTTCAAATGTTGTCAAACTTGGATATTTATACAAAAGATAAAGATTTTTTCTTGACGGGTTAAGTTATTTTGTTGTTTGTTTAAATTGTTTTGTATTTGCCAAGAGTTATGTACCTATGTAACTTTTTGTATATAATTAGATTTTGAGTTTGTTTTTGACACGTTGAGTATGGATATCAACTATTAAAATCAGAGTAGACTGAGTTTTATATTATAAATGATTTCAACAAAATTTTACAGACTAGACTTTTTTAAGAAAAATATTTTAGTACTTTATATTTCTATATGGTTCATTATTATTTATTTAGTAATATCTATACGAGACACAATTATTTTTATTTCTAAAAAATATAAAATACATTAATACAGAAAGTAAATCCGTTGTGGTTGTAAAATAAATTATTTATTTTAAAATAGTAATACTAAAGTTTATCAACCTTTATTCACAGTCTATAATATAAAGTAAAGCAAAAATTAGGGTTGGTAAAGAACTAAATAGATATACTGATATAGCTTCATAAAACAGTTAGCTAGGTATTGTGTAATAAATGTAAAATAATTATTTGACGAAATTATTTCCAGACATTAGGGTTCGCATAAAACTAAATAATGTCAACATAATTCTTGTAGGAAGTTAAATTCACTTAAACACAATATACATATGTGTACCTATATATTATATACATAGAGATACAGAGGATATAAGCCGTATAGGGATCGACAAATCAATTTGTACCTAGCAAGTTAAATGTGAAGACACACCAAATAATTTGGTTGAATGATCTTAAAAAATGTAACGGAGAACGGAATCGCTTTAGAAGCAGAAAAGGTTTTTTTTTTTGAACAGCTATGAATATAAATGTAATTTATTCCATTTTGGCTGACAAGAAAGTTTTTGCAAATTATAAGTTTTCGTTAAAGAAGTGGTATATACAACGTACGTTCGACGAAAAAAAATATATATCAAAATTATTGTACCCACCCGTTGATCTACACGATTCGGTTGAGTGGGAGGGGAAGTCCCATTCATCACAAATACGTTTTAAAGTTGGGTCACGTATGAATTTTTCGTTTCATAATGACGACGGGTCTGCTTAAAAATGACACTCCACATTATTTTTATTTCCTATTTTCGTCGTTAATTTCCTATAGACAACATATTTTTATTAGTTTCTACCTTATACATTCAATCAAAGTTTTAGTGCGTTATAAATATAATAACTAGTGTATAAAAATAAAATAAGTGTTTATATTTGTAATTGGATACGTGGGATATTATCAACTATAAGACAAGTAAAGTCTATTTCGTTTTTTTATTTCTATTTTATTTTTACTATTTTGTTACAGTTCTCAAGTATTTTGAAACTGGTGATATATGTATTGAAAATAATCTGGTGACTAATTTAGAATATTCCGAATAATTATTTATCATTTACTTACCCATAGAATTCAATTATTCAAAAGATAAAATCAATCACGCACGAAACAGATTAATTTATATTTTTTAAGTAAATTAACAATAAATTAAGGTACGAAATTTAGATAAACATGATATAATAATAATGATATTAGTACATTTGCTGGTTTTGATTTTCAAAAAAATAAATATTTATGACATTTTTATAAGTAGTTATACCTAATAAAAATCACTTTGTAAATACCTTTATCCGTTGAGATTTTACCTAACCATTATCTACCTTCAAGTTTACATTGGCGTTACCGTCATTGGCGGCTCTTTTGGGATTTCTTTATAAAACCTTTTGTGACTAGAAGAAAATAAAACTATTTCTGACAGATATCCATAAGTGTGTGTGTAGGGGAGGGGGATACAATGTATACAGATTAATAATGTAGTTCATTCAGAGATTTATGAAGTAAATATATTATTTTTATTTATTCTTCAAGAAGATAATTGGTCCCACTGAAAAAATGGTAAATAGTAAATACATGTATTATATGTATAATATGTTTCAATATTTGTATATATTTAGCAATATTAGTAACTAGAAGTATGAGATTAATATATTGTACATTATTTTATTGATATACATTTTTATTCATACCCTCTATATTTGATATGACATCAACGTTTAATTTAAACGATTTCGAAAGTAAATAGCCCTTGGGTCATAATCATTTTTATGTAATAAACATAATAATATATGATATTGTTTGACATAAATATTGTTAATTAATGTTTCAATGTCACAGTAGTAAATTGTAATTATGCTACTATTAGTATTGCCCTCATTTTCCACTGTCATGTTGTATATTATATTAATTTATTATCACGTTATGGATTTAACATTATTTTACAACGCGGAGAAATATTTCAGTTAGGTATATAATATTGTAATAGGTATATTAAAGGTTATAGTATTATATCAACAAAACTCGACCTGGTAATACACTTCTATATTATTTTAAAGTTGAGCATACTAAAATTTACACTAGTTATCAGTTTTGGACATAAAATACTAAAAGAAAACTCAAATGGGAGGTAAAAATATCATCTTTCTAAGTTTGACGCTTAAGTTCTAACGATTATTTACGCTTGGTATGTTTTTAGATTATTTTGTGTAACTCAACATAAAACTTACGTTTCTCATTAAGTTACTATTATTATTGTACTTAGGTTTAGTTGAATTATAATCAATATAGAATTTACATTTAACATATGGTCGGAATAATCGTATAATGTTTTCGGTGATATTCACCTTTAATGTGTGTACTACATTTTTACCAAGTTTTAAAACCATAATGTTTTGATAACTACAAAAAAATGATAATTTATATCATAATAATTAAAAATGTACTTCATTACAAATTAAAATATAAGCACAACATATTTTATAATTTTTAAAATTATTCTACTTTAGTATATAATTTTAAGTATTTATTATATAAAACTTTAACGTACAGACCCATATTTTTGATATAACCTTTGATTCAGAAAATTAAAAATATTTTGTATTGGGATGAATGATTGAATAAAATAATTATATATAATAATTAATTTTATAATTTTGTTGATGTATCATGTGCGTAAGAATATTTTAGGCATTCAATTAGTTTTTGATTAATTTTCCAAATGATCATTATAAGGCGTGTATTCTATTCTCTAATATTATATATGAATAATTATAATCTATCACTTAATTAATAAAATCTGCTTATAAATTAATTTAATTTACAATTCTATCTTGTATGTGTATTACATTAGTGTTAGGTATTCAATTTTAAATCCAATTACATTTAATGACATTCGATAATTAAAATATATTTGATTAAATTGTTCACAGAATCATAGTAATTTAATTATTTGTTATTACCTATATCGGTAAATCACAACTTTTTTAAATCTCCTTTGAATATAATTTATATATCATACTTACTTAATATGATATGTTAAATTAATATTGCAAGTATTTCAGTTACTATTAATTTATTATTGATGTTGGAAATGGTATGCATGTGGATGATCAAACATTCCTCGATGATAAATGTCCGGCTATTATTTGTCTCATTATTTTTAACGTTCATTAAAACTTGTAATTATTTTCCTCGTCGATCTTTCTATAAAAAATGTAGCTTTAATTCTTTTTTCCACTAACGGATACGATAAAATAAAAACTGGCGATGTACCTAATACCCTATTCGTTATTCCCGTCGGATGGTCGATCAAAAATCGCGGATAAATCCTTCGATCACAAACGTGCGACTTTGACCTGAAGCACAAGAGGACGTGGGAAGGAGGGGGATTAGAAAAACCACTAGTGCATAATATAATAATAATATGTATATTTTCAACACGCAATGTAATTCGCTAATCCCGGATATCTCTTCGCGGCGTATATTATATATTTCCGGACGTTTCCAAAAATACATAATATACATCCATTTCCGGTAAGCCGTCGCCTGTGCCGGAGTACGTGTATGTGTGTAAATACAGGTATATGTATGTGTGTATAATATTATATTATATATGTAGGTACTTTCATGAGGGAGCATACGTCCCGCGGGCATATTATGCTGGAGAACTAATATGCGAATCGTTTGAATTCCGTTTGGGCCAACAATGCGCGTTCGTACCGCTAACGGTAACTGCAATGGGATTTTCACCTCCGGCAAAGGAACTTTGACAATAATATAACGAAAAAAATGTATAAATAAATAGAATATCGCGGGCACGCGCACGGTATGCGCCGCTCACGCAATGCGTCCACGCGTAAGTCTCGATAACCTAACCACGCCGGGATGTTTCGATAATACGTTTATTTTGGAAAACTTTGGCGAGATGGCCGTTCATTTATCCAGTTTATAATTGAATAATAATTCTAATTTTCATTAGTCCAGGCCTCATCGAATTACCGAGGGACTTCAAAGTTTATGGTATGCTGACGGAGGATTCGATGTAGGTATTGGCTGATTTACTTTTGTCCCACCGAGTTGAATGGACGACACTATAGTATATATACTGTATATAAGCTAAAGTTATATTTTCAATGATCTGGAAGACAAGTGAAAATGCATCAAAAATGTCGTGTGCTTAATGTACCCTAAGTCCAACCTGTTCTCAATCCTACTCCTCAATCTTAGTTAACGGTTTTCTACTCGCTTATGTTTTTTTTTACCACTGCACCTACCTATAAATATTTTTGGGTTGGATACAACTTTTTTTCTGGTTTCGATTTTGAAGAATAATCTATTCCCCCCGCTCCTCCTAGTCATTTTACTCAGTTGCGCTACTGACGGTACTATAATATTATTATACCGCCCCAGCACCAGCGTGGCAATGTAGGATGATACGGCTCATGATGACGGGATATTATTATATACTCGTATAAAAATCGACTGGGAATGCGCTTTATCTGCGGGTCAGTCGAACAATTTTACGTTTTCATCGAGCGGCTGCGAAGGCGGTTTAACTGAAATATACTGCACGGGTCGTGTATAATTCATGACGCGTGTGCTACGGCCGCAAAATCGTGTGTCGCGCAACGTTTGACCATCCCACGGTGGCGTATTATACGCGTCTTCGACTCCCCTTGCAGACTCCGCGACGGTCTGTCTCGGCCGCTACTGAGGTTTCTGTTTTTCATTTTGGCGTCTTTCGCCGCTCGTCCATTTCAGTCCGTTTACATTATTCAACGAGTTGACTAAATGTGCGCGCGTATGGACGGAGTGCGGTGCGATAAAACTGGAATGGAAAGATAAAATAAAACACAACAGACGAGGTCCGCGAAACCAGAGATGGAAAATACCTTATGTATACACCACCTTACTGCGGAAAATTCACAGTATATTATACAGATGGCGATTTGCATTGCGTAATCCGTTTTGTCCGTCGGCTGCCGATGCGCGTTACCACGGGTTCGACAAATTACGTATAGGATTTATATATACAGGGTAATTCACCAATTACGCTCACCCCGATGTTTCCATTTAATAATGAATTCATTCGAATTCTGATTTTTGGAGTTTTAAAACATAGGTACCTAATCAAAGACCACATTTTAAGATTCTTGAATTATTTTGTACCACCAAAAGAGTTTCTTGTGATGATACAATATAACACCGATTTTGTATTTTGATATTTCAAAATTTTCAGAAAAATTATGTGCTAAATAATTCACAGCATAAAAGGGGGGTTCTCATTTGGGAAAACAGAAGTCTGTATCTCCACATGATACTCCTAAAGTAGTTTATTAAATCTCAAGAATTTGAAATTATGTGCTAAATAATTCACAGCATAAAAGGGGGGTTCTCATTTGGGAAAACAGAAGTCTGTATCTCCACATGATACTCCTAAAGTAGTTCATTAAATCCTCAAGAATTTGAAATTATGGTCTTTAAGTGTATTTAAAAATTTTAAAAATCAGATTTTGGATAACACCATTATTGAAGAAAAAAGGGTTTGAGCATGCTTGGTGGAACACGCTGTATAACATGACTGTATTGGCGTTGGAAAAGGCACATTAAATATACACAACGTGTAGGTACATGTGAAAAGGCGTAGGCACTAGTGCAGCTTTAAACTCTATTCACCAGTCAAAACCATGTATTATTATAATTAAAAACGTCACTGACATATTTTTGTTTTGAAACAGACGGCGGTGTTTTTTTGTATCTTTATTTTTTTAAATACTGGTCTTACACGATGCCTGTATTATATTTAAGTGAGTATCTACGCCGGCGATGACAATATCACGGGATAATCGAATACGCAAATTGTTATTAAAATTAACTGCGTTCGCAGAATGTTTGTATAGTTGAACAATAGATAATTGTCTTAATGGACTTGGTTTATTACTCAATTTGTTAACTTAATCGCCTTTGCAAAATTTATGTTCTAAATTCTCGAAAACCCTTGTTTGTATCAGCTGTTGCTTAAACTCTTTCGAAAGTAAACTTGAGTTGTCTATTTACAAGTAAACCTTTCAAATGATTATGTAGTTCGATCAAACTATTGATGAATCTTGACTCAATGACTTGAGTCTCGATTTCGTGTCGTTCAGTTTTAATATCCATAAAATAGTGATTGTACATCAATATAAAGTACCTGACACATATTTTATGTTTATATTTTAAATTTAAATTTAAACATCAAAACACTTAGGGTAATTTATTATTTTGTAATTCATATATCACTATTACTATTATATAGTTGATTTCATAATATTCAAATATATGTACTTAAAAAATGTAAATGTAGGTACTTAAATTGTCACTTTCGAGAAACACAAGTCTGCAATATAATAACAACTAATGCTTTTGAAATGTTTTTAACAATAAATTATGTAATTAATTTACACGTACATTTTAGGTACTAGAGTGTAATGTATTAGAAAACTATGACTTATTAAAAATCGTCACTTTAAAATGTTTAACCTAATATTTTGCAACATAATTTTTCAAATATTTAAAAACAATAAAAATATTTATTTTTTCTTAAAGTTAAATGTCTTAACACCTATCATACGATTTTATTTATAATCAAAAATAAATATCTATAATTCATAAGCTTAAAAATAATATTATAATAAAATAAGAATTGTTATTTTAAAATATTCTTAAAAATATAAAAAGTAATATCTCAAATGACAACCGTTTACATTTATTTCTATTAATTAACCTAAGTTATATTTTAATTCTTACCCTCGGGCCTTGACGTTGTATAATAACAAAACAAGATCAAAGTACGTTAAAACATAGGCTTCAAATCTCTTTCAGAGAGCTGATGTAATATAATTTTACATTAACATAGAAATAATTCAAATATAATGGCTCACAAAAAGTTACAAAAATATTTATTTCACAAATATACGTTTATACTTGAGGTATCAAGGCACAGTTAAAATGTTGACTCGCCTATACATTAATTTATAGTATTTAATTATGTATGCAATTTTATTTTTAAATTCATTTTATGAATTTTTTTCCAAAAAGTAGACCTATCAGTAATTGAAAAATATTATTTTCACCTATGTTGTTTTCCTAACATAATATTATAATGATAACGCATTGTATATGTATATATCATTCACGTGGAGTATGAAAATGATTGCAGATTCATAAATCTGTAAATACGTAGTTACACGTTGTTTGTGTACGTACACATATATTCAGAATACTTTATTTAATACATTTTAAAAAATACAGCCCATCTTGTTATATGAACATTGGGGTAAACAAAATCATAACATTGATATCAGCTTAACTATATTATGATACCTAAATTTATTTCTCATGGTTTTGAACAAAACTGTTGAAGTAATGCATTATTCTAAATTCAAGGTGATAACCAATGCAAAAGTATACATTATTTATTATGACGTATACCACACTCATTTGAAACGTTAAAATCTACATGGGGAAAAAAAACTGTGGGTGGTTGCTCTGTTGTATAGTAGGTATCGATAGTGTATCACATAAATTCAGATACAATGTTAAATTTGAATTCAATTATTGTGCACATAATATATTATACTTTGTTATAATATATTATGCCTATATTTTTAAGGATATATTAATATATTTTATACTTTATTTATGTTTGTTTTTTGTAATAAGGTAGCTTGAACTAATTTTTGTCAAAAACAAATCGTGATTTTTGGGTTTATGTGAGAACTTATAAAAATCTCTATTGAAATGTATTCAAGCTTCAGCTATTAAAATTGCTTATTTTATATATTTTAAGCACATAATAATTTTAAAATTGTGATAAATTTCTTAAAAATGTTAAATTTAAACGCTTTAAAATAAATTTTATCATGTATTTTTGATACTTTTAAATTTGGGTTTGGATAAAATATGTAAACCCTGTATTAAATTTTCAAGCTTGTTTTACATAAAAATAAAAATAAACTAAAAAAGTTGAAACTTTCTAATATTTATAATTAGAAGGAATAGAGCCAAAATAGTTTGATAAAAATGATATCAAGTTAAAAAAAAACTAACATAAATATTTGGTAAGAAACTCAACTCTATACTTATGTATTTTTAAATTACAACTGAAATCAAAACTGATATTGGGCAAAACTAGTTTTGTCTAATGTATCAACCGATCTCCTACCAGGAACCATCCTCAAAGCTGAAAATTGAAGCACGTTTACTGCTCTAAAAGGCGATGACAATCATACACTAGGTAGTCATCCCGCCGCTCAGAATCTAAAAGTGTAAAACAAATTGATTTTTTTTTAAATTAAATATCTCGCAGTATCAGTCATGCATCAGTCTATATATCGATAGGTAGATGTATATTATCGCGTGAATGGCATTTTAAACGGTGCAGTAATAATACAACGTGTATTATAATTTAAAAATATTATTATTGGCTATGGTAATTTATTATTCTTAACAATTAAACGATCAAAGCTCATCTCACTTGAATGATTGGTTTGTTTATTCGTTCGAATATTATGTTGATTGTGTGTGAGATATAACTGTATAAGCCTTTATTGTATCCTATAAATGAGCCGTTGACACAAACCGATAGAATAACATATACATGTATACATGCACATTGCACACTGTATAACAACAATAATATCTGAAATAATATTTATAATATTCGTGCAACTATACGTTCGTTTTTCGTATTCATACGTTTAAACGAATTACGACAGCTGTGCTGTACTGGTTTTTTGTGAACCTTTATCACAATAATTAACAATAGTATTATAAACCTTACACCGATAATATAAATACGTACAATACTATTGTAAGTGTGTATAGTTTACATTATTTATACATTTGGCACGTCTACTTGTGTGTACTAACTACTAACCCTTCATCCAAGTATTTAAATGCAGGCTGATATTGTACGCTTAAATAACAATTATGTAGCATTTTCAATAATCAATTTTGTGGCTTAAATATTAATCGCGCACATGACGACTATATTTTATATTAATACCTATATTGTGATTATATAATCAGTACAGAATTATGATCTAGTTGAAAATCTAATCTTTATATTCAGTAAAACATATTATTTATCATCGTAACGTATACTTATCTTTCGTTCTGTCGTTATTATACAATACATAAATATAATATTATAGGAATAGCAAATTTTTTTTTTCCAAAAAGTAAATAGAAAACATATAAAGTATAATATATAGGTACCTACGCAGAGAGTTTGTGAAAAAGGGAAAAAACGAACATTTAATTGTTCTCGCAAATGTGAATAAAGAACAAAACGCTCGCAGAATACATATTGTATTGTTTCAAACGAAATAATAATAATAATAATAATAATAATAATTTTAAAGGCAAACAGAGCGGGTAAAGTTCAATATAATATAATAATTACTATGTGCAATTATACAGTCTAAAATTTAACGGGACTTGTATCTATATACTATAGCATTGAGAAATCTTATGTATATAAGGTAAATGCATATAAATTATATATATATGTATAAATATGTACATGCGTAGGTATATATGTGCGTCTCTTGTTTATAATAATATACACTGTACAGTTAATCCGAAAATCACTTTGTTCAAAGCTCAAGTGTTGTCTATTCAGTGCGATCGTTCGCGTATATACTGGCGCGATGCGATTGTATCATGGAACAAACAAATAATATAATCCCAGAAGTGCATCGATGCGTATTAATGTGATTTTCAAATTAATAATGGCCTAAGTACAGAAACAGTTTCGCATCATCACACGACTGTAATAGTATCGATTGTAACATTCGTTTGTGTCGTTTACTAATCATAAATGAAATTAAAGTTCATGATCGAGTATGTCAAATTAGTTCTTTGATTCAAAGGATTTTTTTCTATTACCTTTATAATTTAAACTCGTATAATATATAATCGAATACTAGTCAGTATTATACTACCTGCATATAACAATTAATTTTGTCTCGAAATCAAACCAGACTGCGTTGTATTATATCACCTGTATTATTCACCTTTAGTGAATGATGTGTGTTCAACTCCATTCTTATAGAAATTGTCTCTAGTTTAAATCACGATAAGAATGAAATACATGTTAAACGAAAAGGTTACAAAGAACACATATTTATTTCTACGTGTGCGTATCGCGCCATAGATAATATATTATGATAATACTCATGAAATAAAATATATGAAACTATATCATAACATATAATGAAGTAATACGTATACGGTATATAATAACGTTTCAGATTTCATTTACACAATATTTATTCGTGCACATTTTTTAAAATTGTATTCACTTTTTGCGGTTCCTCGTTTTATTCACTAAAATAGCACAATGATGATTAATTATGTGGTTGCGCATGCTTTATACCGACCCCCTAAATGTGGCAAGGGACATTTTGGCGAGCCCGATTAAGCAGCAGACTATGACGTTAGCGTTAGCCAATTTATCGTCGGTTTAATTAAACCTGATATTAAATAATAACCACTTAATCAAAATTATAGTATGCTAATAGTTGATTTAATAGCCTATAGCTCCAATAATCAGTTTACAACAATAGTATACTAATTATATTTTTGACTAACTATTTATCAGCTCGAATGGTAGTTAAATTCCAATGTTTAGATTGGTAAACTTTTTATTTGAAATAATTCAAAACGCTTTTATTAATATTTCGAATCATTCTAAACTAAATAAAATACCAAGGTAATAATTTATTACCATTAAAAATTTAAATCAACACTATAATATTATATTTATGTATTTAATTGTTTAGCTTTGATTTTTTGCTTTTAAAAGTATTATTATAAATAAAATTGGACTAGGTATCGTTTATTTGATCAAAAGTATTGTATAAATAAACGATTTAAAATGTAGTGTCTAAAGTTGTTTGTAGAAATTAAACTCTACATAATATAATATTTATATAATATATATAATACGTACTTAAAAACCTTGAGAAGTTACATTTTAAGCTTACTATTAACATACAAAATTTGCATTTTCCAAACAAAATCATGAAAAACAGTTTATTAAGTTTAAAAAGTAATGAGACAATTTTTGTACATGGGCTTTTAAATAATTCTCGACAGATGACTATAGAAACATCAATAGAAATAATTATAGATTTTTGTATAAATCATCATAATAAAGGTACCAATCATTTTTGTATTGGCAAACATCCCGAACCTTGACAGAGTAGCTTTTAAGACGATTTATAAATCAGTTAATAAAAAAGTTTGAATTTATTTTTACGAAATAATTAAATATTTAATACAACACATCGTTAAGTTAAAAATTTAAAAATAGGCTTGACACCGAAACAGTCATGCTATATTTGTTGTTGAAAATATTATCACGCCAAATAACTCAAAACGATGTGTATATTATAAATGTGTTTTGTACTTATTTAAAAATTTATAAAAAAAATATAAAAACGTTTATTTGATAAAAATATATAATTAATTAAAAAATTCCACTTTGGTTGTGACATTTAATCCGTATTTAGTTACCTAGGATATTTTAATGATTATTAAACAATAAATTCACATTATCTTATGTTAATAATAATTGTTGAGCTGCACCATCGGATGTGATCACACTTAGATTACCTAATTATTTTTTAATTAAAAATATAATATGGATGATATTCATATTATGCTAATTAAAATCTTCTAGAAAGCATTTTTGTATAATATGAGTTTAAAATTAAACATAAAATAAAACGTTGAGTATATAGTACAGTATACAGCACATATATACATATAATTGATATTATAAAATCTTTATATATGCACTTTATTCCCGCGAGAAAATTCTTTATATTTTTATGTTCCTGATAAGAAGTAAAAGAAAAGATTTTTAAAATGAAATCATCAGTTTTAAAATGAATTCCAAGTTGTACAATCTACAGTTACTATTATATTTGTTTTCTTGACATTTTCATTTAAAATTCAACTTTTGGTGCTTTATTTCTATTTCATATTTGATTTAACCAATAGGTATTAATTAGTATAAATATGAAAAATGTATCTTATGTTCTTAAACATCAATAATTAATAATAAATAATACATAAATTAAAGGTTATTCCTTATTTTATAAGTGATTAAATTATACATTTGACTATAAAAACTAATTTTGGATGACATTTTGTTTCTTTGATCTGCACATCATAAAATAATTCGGTGATGGTTCATATATTTTATGCTTGAAGTAATATATTAAGGTTTTTTAGAAAATATTCACAGTTCACTTATTTTAAGTACACGTTAAAAACTACGGTGTGTTGGTTCAATATTTTAAATAATAATAAAAAAAATAAATAACTGGTAACCATGACACTCAAGGATTTTTTCATTACGCCAATATGTCTTTATATTTTATTTATAAATATTATAAATATAATCATTTAAGTATATCTGTACAGGTTAAAATTACCAAATGTATTGGTTTATAGATTGTCACTATTAGCTTGTATTTTCAACTACCTTACAAAATAAATAAAAGTTTTAAAACCAATACATTTTTTATCGCTAAAGATGTTAATCAAATTGTTCTGTAGTTATGCACAAACAATGTTCTCATTGAATATCTCATTATATTCTATATGTGGTTCCTATTAACTCCAACTGCAGAGAGCCTTCAGGGTTCGTTAACCTCGTGGAAACTGTTTTTTTAGCCCAAAATAACGAGTGTGTTGTAATGATTTTATTTTCCATTCAAAATATAATAGTGTTTTTAGTACCAATGGAACTAATATATTCTTCAATGACTTACTAAAACTTTTTGATAACAAAACTAAATATGACTTTTACTTTCAAAACGTTTCACCGAGTTTTAAAATTCTTACTGTAAAGAATTAATGTTTGTCGACGTTCATATTATTTCTGCCACTCACACTCGTGTGATATGTTAAATGTATAAATTACAATATATCGTTTGAGAAAACTCAAAAATATTTCTCTTTCAACTTTGTTTCATTGTACATAGAAAAATACACAATGGAATTGCCACGGGACAGCGATGGTATATTTTAATACCGGTAAAGTTTAAAAGACGTTCATTGAATCATTTTGGTAGTATTAAGGCGTACAAAAGTAAATTCTTTACCGAGGCAATGTGGCAAATCAAATTTTAAGTTTTATGTTTCTATATATCAAAATATTTTATATTCATTATTCTTTTTGGCGTGCTTTCACCAAAATAAAAATTCATAATTAAAATAAAAAAATATTATATAGGTACTTACTTACAGAATACAATTATTTCTACAGGGTTATAACTCAACACGTGAAACGCAGTTACATTATTTAATTTTGTATAATTTGGAATAGGTAATTTTATTTATACTTTAAGAGTTTTATAGGTACCCGCCATGGTAGATATATACTGCAGATACGTAGGTATATATACATTATATTTTGAAGAAGTATTTTAATTTTTATTACAAATTCACCTACCATATTTTTGTAGATAATAAAAAATACGTTAAAATAATTGTACGTATTAGGTACCTATACAATAATCGAAACGCATATTAGATCAATACATAAACTATTTATTGGAATACGAAAATAATATTTTTAGAATAAATAACAAAATATATCTAGGAACAAATATCACGCGATGTTTTAAAATAATAATACTTTTACAATAGATAATCAATCATTAATTCATTATCAGAGTTGTACACAACACTAAATTGTTCAATTTACTGTAATAATAATAAAACATATTCATACTATATCATTATAATGTCCCAGACAACGAAATTATGTTTTTAAATTTTAATTACACTATAATATATTATGATATAATCATATTATACATAATATTATTATGTTTTCTTTAAATCCAGGTTGTGTGTCCTCTTTTCATAACATTTGACTAATCGAAAGTCAATTATAAGTTTTATTTATCTGGCATGGTGCCTTATGTAAATATATAATAAACTTTTGTTAGGGGTTATTATAATTTCAGTAGGTTTTCTTCTTTTGACATAAAGTTGTAATAACAGCAATTTTAAAAGTAACGCATTTATTATTATGATTTATGTCAGTTATGCTTTTATATTTTAAGGTCATTATTTAACTATACACTCAAGTTAGAAAATTGAAAAAAAAATTTCATTTTAAAACTATTGTGTTCAAGAGCGGCGTGTATAAGTTGTAAAAAATTCAAAATAATCGATTAACATAATATATAAACACCTACATTATTATTGAATAGATAACATGTTTTGTTGTGTTGATAACTGCGTATTTGTCGATAAAAAAATGTTCTCACGAATTTATGACTTCATACTATAATTCTGGCACAACAGTAGGTAATTATTATTATTACTGATTATGAAACAAAATATCGTGCAATCATAATTTCGTCCGCAAACTGTGTATGCGTTCAGATAAAGCAACGTCGTGGTCGTCGCCGTTTCGCGTGATAAATTGTACCGTTGTGGTATAGAAAAACATTACAATAATATAATAATATTCTTTTGCAACGGATGAGCTGGAGAAAATAATTTACTATTGTGTTTTTATTAAATTAAAAGTAAAGCAATTTTAAAACCTATTTTTTTTTTTATTGGAACGGTTAGGTTAGGTTATACTGAACACATAATAATATATAAAAAGAAAAAATACCGTATCTTCGTTTATATTTCATAATTTCTACTCTGGAGCTTTAATATTGGATCAATCATCATCGTACAGCCGTGGGCGTGCGTGAAAGTATTCATTGCAATTATATTAATTCAATATCCTTCGTGCCTTGGGCGTAAGATTTGTAAATGCGACACTGCTGCATCGTATCGCATGTACCCGGGATCACTGTAAATATTTTTGGATAGCCACTTTAAAAATTTAGGAAACTTTCGACGGGGCCTTTTATGTCTATCTATAGAAAGTAAAGGCAAAATTAAAATATTGATGAAAACCTTATTTAATTTGTCGTAAAAAATAAATCAATTTAATGTCCGTGGGCCAGATAAAGTTCGTCCACGGGTCGCTTTGGTTAGGTTAGATAGCTCCGGGCATTTAAGATATATAAGAACACCTAAACTGCCAACACAATAATTATTTATAAGGTTAGGTAAGTAATAATACAATTATATTACATACATATTTTATTATAATATAATTTTCGCGTGTATATTATAATAATATACATGTGTGTCTGGCCGTCTGGGTAACGACTAACGAGCACTATACCACTTATTGTTGTGTATTTTAATGTTTAAAGTTGTCGAATAATTATGTTAAATGTTTTATTTTAGTTTTCTATATTTTAAATTATAGGTTGTTTTATTTATTGTATGAAATGTAAGCTAATTGTGCTATTCTCCACCCGTTATGTATATAAAATGATAGCAAATGAAAATAAAAAAATAAAATATATTAAGATGTATCCGTCAGACTGCCCGCCGGGCGCCGGGTAGTGCGCAGTGTAGTTGCTTTTGGTCCTAAAAATCAGACACGTCGCGATTTCGTGATTCGTGACGATCGTCCTCTTAGATTAGGGGTAGTGTACAGACGTTTAGACCTTTTATATGATATATATATATGTATATAACTGCACAGTTTCCGAGCAGATCCTCTACATTATTAGCCTCCTTTCGCGGTGATTTAACGGCGTCCCTCCAAAACTGCGTGTTTCTTCCAATGTAATCGAATCGTAAATTACCATCGTCGTCGTAGTCGTAGCCAGTTGGACGTATTTAGGTGTACGCAGGAATGATAAAGTCCCTGAACCACGTTTATCTATACATATATAACATATATTAAATACATCGTAAGCCATAGTACACAAACTTTGTCTCTAATGGGAATATCTGGTCCCTACCGAGCGCACATAATTCTATACAGGGTGACTCCACGCCCATTATTTGGCCCATCCTTGATTTTTTTTTATCATAATATAAAATATAATATCGTTGAAATGTGATTATGGAAATTATTACCATATCCTAGGTATACTGTATAGTCTTATAAATATAGTGGCTAACACGTATCGACGAATTCGGAATTAATATTTAAGAATGGCCTTATTATAATTAAAATACTATATACCCGTACTTTCTTATATCCGACTGACTTGATGCCCGCCAGACGATTATTGTTGTGTGCTCCTGTATAATTAATTATTATTATATAGCTATACGTTCCACGATGATGAAGTGACTGCTATAAATAATATTGTAAAGTAATACATTATTATTTAAATCATATATAATTGTACAATATTAATATGCAGACGGATGTCAAAAAGTTAGAAAATATATAATAAATAGCATGCGAGTAATATATTTTAACCGCAGTCATCATTGATAACGTTATAATATAGGGGCGAAAATTTAAAACGTCCGCCGGGCGCCGGCACTAATAATACTAATAAGTAATAATAATACGCGCGGTGTATAATAATAATAATAAAAATATATACGAACTATATAGAATATTATTATGGACTGACTTATTTATATTATTTGACGAGATATTTTTAGTGACGCAAACGAAAAACACTGTACGATACGTGCGCGGAATATATAAATCGTCCGTGTCGTTATTTTTGTAGTGCGTACATACTACATAATATATAAATATATATTTTATATATATACATGATAATATTGTTTGCGCGGACGAACGTATTATTATTACTTTCATATTGGTGGGATATCAAAACGTCCATTAATTATTATTCAAGCCTACATTATAATAATAATAATAATATTAATAATAGTAAATTTCAATACCGTACTACTGGTGACCGTCGGAAAGGTCCTGGCGTACGTGAGTTAAACATTTTATGCAGCGTGCTCGGGATTAAACAACTGCCTGGACGTATATTGTGTGTGTGTACGTATATATTGTCGAAACATATTCATTTAATTAACCCTCTCGTCCACACTCCACTCGCCGAGGGTTATGCTCTGCTCTATATTTGTTTATTTATGTTCATTTCCGTATTTTTTGTGCCGAGTATATTGTAATATACCTAATAATAATAATAATAATATTGTAATATCTCGTGTAGTCACTGTCATTTAATTAATCGAAAATCGCGACGCGATATAATATAGTATATAGGACATAGGTGGTAGTGTGGTACTCGCGGTTAAATTCACGTCGTCAGTGCGGAATTGAATATAGGTACTTAAATATTATGATAAAACCAATATCGTTTGATCATTGATGACGAATGATGGTTGTACGTTATAACTTGTAGTATTATTAATATCGCATACTAATAAACCTGGATAGAATGGCAACGCAATGACACTCCTTAAACGATCGTCGTCGTTTCAGCTACTTGTGACTACGCGTATTGCATTTCTCTGTTAATCCTAATTTAGTTTTTTTTTTAAGCCCGCAATGTTATCGATCGCATAACGCGTGCAGTGTACAACATATACAATATCGTAGCAGTTTTATCATAATGCGCTACAATGCAGTTCAGTTCTCGGCACACACAATATTATACAAATGGGTGCACACACACACACACAAATATACATATTAGTGAGTTCTTTTTAGCGTATATGAGTCGTTGCAATTGCATTTTTGTCTCGAAAATGGAATTATATTTATTATTTTATATATATACAGAGTGATTCACCAAGGCACTCATCCCCTTTTCATTCTTCGATAATGCAGTTATTCTAAATCTGATCTTTGGGATTTTTTTGTATTACTTAAAGTGCGTTCTGTGGAGATACAAACTTTTGTTTTTCAAATGAGAATCCCTCTTTTCAAATGTAAATTATTCAGTGGATAATTTTTCTGAAAAATTTGTTAATCAGAATCAATAATTGTACGAGTAGTTTTTGAGTATTATTTAACTTTGTGTTCTAAAAATAAAAGGTACATGGTAGTTGGTAATGGGTGTATAGTGTATACAATATGGTGATTTGAAAATTTTAGTCATTTATTTAAATCTATCAACATGAATAATTTGTCAATATGGTGAATATAATAAATACTAGTTCCAATATTACATCTAATTTATATTTTTTTAAAACCATTTTTAAGGACCATTTTCCTTAGTACAAACATTTTAGTAACTAAGAAATTACTCATTTGAATTTTGAATTATAGGTACATCAAAATTAAAAATAATAATATCCACTAAATAATAGACAATAAAAAGGGGAAATTTCATTTGAAAAACAGAAATTTATATCGACACAGGACACTCTCTAAGTAGTACAAGCAGTTTCAAGAATTTGAAAAAAATTGTTTTTGAGTATAAATTTATTTAAAAATTCCAAAAATAAAAATTTCAACAAATTCATCATTAAAGGAAAAATGGGGGTTCGCATGGTTGGTTAATCCCACGGTACAAAATATTATATGAATGTCTCATATCTGTGACGGAGTTATCAAAACTTTTGCACCTCAAAATTTACATGACGTCCCGCAGCACGTAGGTATATTATACTACGTATTATAATATACTCATTAGCTATCGGCAATATTATTATTCTGCAATATTTTACGTGCTCCTCGGTGTTTTTGAACAAGCGTGCACGCTCCGATATATAAGCGCATCGTGATATTATATTATTATTATTATTATTATTATTATTATGTATGATTTGCGATATGAGAGCAGAGTGTCGTTGTTGTATACAGTATGTGTCCATGATCCCGTATACCCCGCCCACGACTTCCGTTCAAAAGACAATATAATATAATTATGTAGATACTTTGTCCGAAAATTGAATTTCGAATATTATATTACCTCAGTACTTCAATAACGAGCCTCACACGCATACGTATTCCGATTTCGATCACTTTTTTACGGTTCAACTCAATGTAAGAAATGGAAATAGTGGTTTTTTCGTTGCTGATATTAGGTGCACCCAATTCGAGTAAAAAGTTATTTAAAGTATATTTTAATCGGTCATCTAAATACGATAGTTATGTCCATGTTAAAGTTGTGTATTAAAGATCAGCCCCCACGTTAGGACTGTACAAGTAGAAGAGGAAAGTACCTACGTTATTGTACATAATATTATGTATACCTACAAGTATACAACAGTTTTGGACCGACGAGCGTATTATAATATGATATTATATGCGCACGAAGACAAACGTGCCGAGTAAACCTTGTATATATATATACAGTTAATACGTCTATAGTATACGGGATTCTTTGGCCTGTGTTCAAATTTATCGTAAAAATACATGTTCATGTATGATAATATTAAGATAATATATTAAACACCATATATATATATATACTATATAGGTACCTACTATGTATACTTGCGCGTCCTAATGAATTCGAAATCTTATATGATATGCCATATATTACATCAATGCGGATCCCGTCGAATCAGGATAAAACGACACGGATTTCTGCGGGGATGAACTCAATTTGTATATAGCTGAATAGGGCACCGATGTAATGGAAAATTGATCTCACACGGCGGCGTGTACGCGGGAAATGTGTGGAGGAAAATAATAGTTAAGGATGCTGAAAATAATATAACTATATATATCCATACGCGTGTGGCATTATTGTCCAATTGCAATTGGCCATCTAAGAAGACGTTATAGTGTTATACAAAAACCTTTTATTACACTTTGGTCACGTAATCTGCTTTTTCTTCGGTTGTTTTTATTTGTTTTATGGTTGAAAATTAATTTCGTTTTTCTCTCTTATTAAACGTTTGTACGTGTTCATGTACGCGTAGTATGATTGATTAAAAACTGTCACTAGATTTTAAATATTATCATTTTCAAAAACCGGAATATTATTAATATGATAAAATTATGTAAACGCAATATTAATATATAGCTTCGAATAATATGCGTGTGTAATATCCGTGTTTCAAATAAATGGTTTTTTAATTATGTTTGTTCACGAATTGAACAACCGTTGTTGGATATTCATTACGGTAATATACATTTCGTGTTTTAGATTCGATAAATAATTATTTTCTTTAAGAACGAAAAAAAAATCAGACGACCTGTCTTTGACATTACGTTCTTTCATTAATTTGTATCTTATTTGGCAGGTATTATTTTAATCATCGATCTTTTAGATCCTAAGGCTTAGGACCTAAGCTGAGCGATAATACAATCTATATAATACTATTTTTACAATGATGTGCAACTGTCGTTTTTTTTTTTTTGGTACTTGTCATCAGTGGCGTATTTGGACCCTTTAGACCCCTCCCCCCCCCGTAAATACGCCACTGTTTGTCAACACCTTTTGGAGCAGTGAAAAAGCGGAATATTTTTTCAAAAAATTTCAACCATCAATATTGAAGGTAGTTTTTAGAAGAAAATTAGATTTAATTCTTACTTTGGAGGGGTAAAATGTAAATTTCCCACTTTTCAAAACAATCAAGAAAAACAAAAAACAGGACTTCTTACGCAAACTAATTTTCAACAACGTCAGTTTTAATTTTAGTTGAAATTGAAAAATGAAAAAATGCGGACTTGAATTTTTTTTTATCGAATATACCTATATTTATACCAACAACTTCATGCATTATACAATTTCTAAAATATTTTGACTACGTTTTTCTATTTATAGACTTTTGACATTTTGAATTTTTTGATTTATAATATATTATGATACAATTCGTCTGACTGTTATTAAATATTATCAAAAATACATGGTCACAATTTTGTTTATAAGCGTTTAAAGTTTACATTTTAACAATATTCGTCAATATCACGATAATATATATAAATATTATTATGTATTTAAAAATGTAATACAAAATAAGTCGTTGTTACAGCAACCTAAAATCTCAAAAATACATTTTCACTTTATTTTATAGATATTTTAAGTTCAAGTTTTGATAAAAATAGGAATTTAATTACGAAAAGTAACGATTTTAGTTATTTTGTTGTAATTCATAAATATTATTACGCATATTATTATTTACTATACACAATGCAGTTTTCCCTATATAATGTAGGTTCGTTGGTATTGACTTATAAGTTAATTACAGCTAGTAAATATTATATGATATTATAGTATCTTGAACTATAACATATAATATAATATATATAATTTATTTTAGAAAAAAATTAGTCCAAACTTCCGTATTAGTGGTGTATTACTAACACCAATGTAAATACAAAGATATTTACCTAAAATTAAAATATCCTTTGAAATATATGTCTTTTTAAATCGGAGCTTTATTAATTTTCACAATTCACTGGCTCTTAAATCACTGTACTTACTCTTGTTTTGTTCGATCAGTTTTTAATTACAACTCAGTAAATTGGTCTCCTTATTCTATTGGTCCTATTCAGTCTTTAGAAGCTATTCAAAATCGGTTTCTAAGCTAATAAGTAATACATGTAATTTTCAACGGCATACTATAAACAAATATTATTATATACCTACACGAAGTTTGAAACTCACAGGGATATTTGCTTTGTATATTCATATTTTGTGGATAGCTTTATGTACTATCTAGATCTATTCGACACCTATAAAGTGACTTCCCCAGTTTCTACATTTCTGTATAGTAGTTAAATTAGGTATTATATGCTATGTAATTATTATACGGACACCCAATATATATCTGTAAGTCAAAGATATAATGACTGTTTTTAAAAATGTATAGAATCAAAATATATAGAATTTGGTCGAAATATTATAAAGTTAATCTCCTTTTGTGATTCGTCGAATGTAAATTATTTATACAACGCAAACATTATTACATCATATGGAATAATATGCAGATACATCTAAATTTGTTATGTCAAAGTATATCATGTGATCCAGTTGATTTAAAATTTAAATAAATTCGCGGTAAACTGAACTCAAGTATATTTTATTGAAAACGCCATATTAAATCAGTCTATATACAAAGTTTTGTAGAGTAAAATATTATTTTACAAAAACTCAAATAACAATAATAATATATTTATACCACGGTAAAAGATTTTTCAGACATTTTCACTGCATATTCATATATGTAAATACGCAATATCAAACATATATGCTTACCAATAATACTATATTTTAGCAATAAACAAATAGATAGGTATATCATATTATGTTTATTTTAAAATATAATTTTTACCCGAATCAAACGTTAAAGATATATTTAATTATACAAACTATATCAAAACTATTCTAAAACCAAATATTCCCGTTTGGACTTTTGTAAAATAAGTTTTGACACAACATCAGTCGTAACGGTCATTACAAATGTATAGTTTACAGTTATAACTTAAATAATTACTACTTTTTACTTACTACTAACTACGTCTTATTTACTTTGGTACTTTACATTTTTACTAGTTATTATATTATATTATTTTATTTAAGAATGTCTAAAAAAATAATCACTATAATACATTTTTATTGACTTACAGTAATACAAATTTGTGACATTTTTTGTACCTATGCAGTATTGTATTAAATTGTATTCTAATCACTGGTATTAAATAAGGTGTAAAAAATAAAATTGTTTATTTATTAGAATACAATTTCAGTTTTTTGGTATTTTGATCTTAAACTATTGAATAACTACTTTAGGTATTCATTTATCATAATATCCATTGAAATATTATAGTTATTCAATTAATCAATGAATAAGTAAATAAAACCGCAGTTTCACAATGTAAATTTCGCACATAGAACAAAATAAATATTATGCAATAAAAATAAAATTCAACCATTTTAAAACACGTATGCTGCATTTGCATTGAAAACGAATTATGCCGTAAGAACTTTTTGTACGCCACATTGTGATGAGAAATATAATATTATGAACATGCGTTGTTTAATCATGTAAACAACGCTATGTTTTTGACTTGAAATGATTTTATTATGATACTCTGTGTCTATTAAAAGGGGAGTATCGTATTAACAAACTCATAAAATCGTGAAAATGTTACGGTGTTTTAATATACATACGGACATACAGCATAATAACTTAGTTTTTAATATTTATATCAAATATTATTTAACATTATAATATTATATGTTATTTGTTTAACTTACCTATTAGTTTTTAAATTGCCAGCATTGCGTTACTAACTTTTAACAGTTTAATGGCTAAAACGTGAAATAAAATATAAATTACAATGTATACATTATAGTATTTTAGTGGATCATTAACAACATCCCTTCGATAATAACTTTATTATTTTATACGCACGTAACGTTTATTTTAATTGGGTAGTACACATTCCAACCAACGCCGTGTTAAGTTTTGACCATTATTATTTTAACGTCAACGATCTATTTGCGCACAATTAAAATAATTACTGATGGAAATCAAATACCTATATGGGTACATCTATTATGATCTCTAACGGTCACAAAATATAATGTCATAATATACACTTTATACACCAATTTGGTGTCATAGCAGAAATGATAATACTCTAATGTTGTAATAATATTTAAAATGTTACCCAATATCCAATGTAATTTTTCGAAGATTAATTTTAAATGTGTTATATTATAATATCTTTATATATATATATATATTATGATATACTCATTTTGAACTTCAAAGATCATAATGGTCGGGTAAATGTTGCTACTTTTGGGATTTTATCATACAAAAGAAACCCAGAAAACATAGCTATGGGTGTCATTGAAATGGTCTCTACGTTCATTTAACTACACGTTCAAAGATTTTTTCATACTACGATCAAATGTCTTCCCTGGATAGTTATTCCAATGTATTTGCTGCTTTCAAACGATTATTTCTCAACAAAAATGAAAACATTCGCTCCGGTTGCCTGCAGAAGAACAACACAAATATACCTACTATAAGGCCTATTCGCATCATGGCAATTTTTTCTGCCCTTTCATCTCTCTTTCTTTCCCTCTTTTTTGTAATGGCATCATAAATCGTGCAAAGTTTCCCCACCAAAGTGTTGCGCGCTTTCAGGTGCTCCGAGGACCATTGGCCTAATGAATCCACCGAACTTTTACGTGGGTTTCACTTTTACATTAAACACACGCGCACACAGACACACACACACGACCATATACACATGGAGTTTATTACGTAAATACAGTTAAAACAAACCAACCTCCCTCCACCCCGTCGTCCAGACGAACAGGTACGACGACACATACACCATGGGTTAATCGATTGCAGCCTGGCCAACACAACAGACGTGAATGGTCTCGCGGGAAATTTATTTCCCCTCCTCCGTGCCTATACCTCGTTAGCCTTTACCAGCCTTTACTAGCACCACAAGTCGACTACGAGGTCTTCGAGAGTTTAAATTCCATTTTCTCGAATCATAAAACTAAAAAAGTCTAACAAGAGGGATGGAAAAAATGGGTCTAAGACAATAGCAGGTGTGAAAGTTATGTAGGTATAGTTTGGATTTCAATTAAATCATAATATACCAATAAATTGAACGAAATTGGTATTTATAATTGTTTTACCGTTCACTGGGAACATTCAAATGTAATCACTTTATTTTCCCATTATTCTTATCGAGTTAATTCTATTATTTTTTCTCCACCGTTGCTCTAGTGAATTATTATTACATCGTTTTGATGACTGTATCCACAGCAGCGTGTATTATTTATTCTTCTGGTTGTAGAACGCCTCGTTAACCACAAAAAAAAAATCCCATCCGATTCGCATACGTTTCTGCTGCAGACGTGCGTCGTCAAGTGTGTCGACGACGACGACAACAACGACAATGTACGAATTTTAATTATTACATCATACCATTTCGTGATATCGTTACATAATAAAATTGTCGATTCGAAGCAGTCCGCCTTAGACCTCTCAAATCTTCAGGTATCGCCAGACCTTGCAGTGACGGCAATGTTTGTTACAATAACATACCCCTTATAGTATCAAATTAAACATATTATCTGAATAAATAACATATTCGTACCACGCATGCTATCGCGCTTGTCATAGGCCCACCCAGTTGATTCGACAGTAATAATATTACGCCACACCACCCAAATCGTTATTCAAACAGTCAACCATTGCCGTGTATACGTATTATGCTGTATACGCTCCGCGGGTTTGCCCATATTTATACACACGGGAAATCATTTGCTAATTAGACGAGCCGCGTTATTTTGCACTGTGTCCATTTGACGTCGGTCATTACGGGGTCAGGGGTTGAGGTGAGTTCAAACGTGCCAAGTGCACGCGGAAACCCCTTCTGTGGGCGGGTATAAGGGAACGGATTCCCTGAAAAACACGTGCCACGGCGTGCGGTGTAATGGCGCATGTATAGCGGTCGTCCGCTGATCGAAGTCGTCGTCTGATGAATAATTGCAAAACAACGACGTATGCAGAACATTAGATCTTTAGTGTTATGGCTCGTAGTTGTCGTCAATACTGAAAATTGTATTATATGAAATAATTATATAAGAGTTAAGTTTTTTTTAACGCGATTATGCGTTTTGTCTTCTCGCACCACGTAAACGGTACATTTTTTTTTTATGATCAATCGAGTTGACAGTACTAGTAAGTATAGACAATACTACAATGATAGTTATATGGAGATTATCAGGCAAGAGCAAGCACTATAGGGCCTCCTCTTTTCTCCTTACACGTTTAAAATATTTGACTGAACAATTTCCGGTTATTTTAAATACAATGAAAAATCGGCACGAAATTCGGTATTGGACAAAGATTTCGAACGATGCGATGCTGCAATTTTGTTTGTGCAATAAATTCGAATTTATAAATAACGGACGTCGTAGCGTATGGGACCGTATATTTTTAAAAGGAACATATACCTGTGAACAAAATTTGTGCGACTTTGTGCATCTTACCTTGACGTTCCGCCTAGTCTGTACCTAATCTTCTGAAAGAAACTGGCTGTCTCTTTGATACACATTCAATCGCCTTTGCAGCACAACACTGTATAATACCCACTCACAAACGGTGGAGCCAATACGATTGGATAATGGATATAGCTCGACATTCACGGTTGGAATTTTGTCACTCTGTACAACAATTATTATATTATACACTTACAAGTTCGCAAACGAAAAAAATAAAATAAAAACGGAGAAACGTTGTGATAGAGAATCAAATGGTCAAAGAGAAAATGGCTGTCATGACGGTTTTATAAAACTGATCCACGGAAACTAAAATATAGGTATTGTGGTTACCCGTTCGCCGTGAGTACCATATCTAGTGAAGTGTCGGACATATACCGCGGTTGGACTGTGCTGGTATAGACTTTAGATTTTAGAACCTCAATGTACTTTTTCGATGAATTTCCCGGAATAATTCATCAGCAAGATAGGTTTTATAAACATGAATTGTAGAATAGAAATTCCCGGAATACAATATTACCCACACTACATTTTTCAATGAAAGTATTTGAATAAATATTTTTAAAAAGACCTTAGTATTTCTACAACGTTATTAATATTAAATTACAATTGATTACGATTTAATGAATAATGGACCTATGTCATATTTAAATATTAAATAAGTTCAACAATTTAAAATTCAGCAAATTAAAAAAATAAAGTTTATAGTACAATATATTGTATAATTCTGTTAAATCCTTTGTACCTATATCCGAGACGATACGATTTGACGTTACGATCGAACTGTTGTGCGTTGTCAGTTTCGAGTGCATAATAATATAATGATGTGCAGTGTGACGAAATTTTCAACGTGAATTCCGATCGTTTAAACCGTTTAACGTCACCGTTCGCGAGTGCGTATTTAGTAACGCAGTGCGATGAGATTTCGATGATATGAGTCCTAGACAAGCCTCTATATAATGTCACCTCTGGCCTGTCAAAACCACGAACTGCTGGAATGCTGAAATTTCACGAGTAAAGGCAGAATGTACATCAGTCAATTGTTATACTATTTTATTCGCAAGTTTCTATATATAGCTGATGGCGAATATGACATACTCCTCTACGACAATTATATTTAGAATTTATTGCGCGTTACGAATAATGTGCGTGCATATTGGATTGGTCTGAAAAATCAAACTTAAACCTTGGTAAAATGGTCAAACGATATGTACAAATATTGAGTACTATTATCGTCGCTTCGTATTACTATTATACCTATTCTGTTTTCACATAATAATATTATAGACTGAGATCTCCGGCGTATAGACCACACATACTTTATTATTTAATATACGCGTATTTATGGCGAGACGGAGAAGGTTTTCATAGTTGGTATTTTTTTAAAGTTGTATATTTAGGGTAGAGAAAAATTAACTAAAATATCTGCGATAACTTTAAAATTTTTTTTAATTTGAAAAATAATTTGGTATTAGGATATAAAAATATGTTATTATAATGTGTATAATATATATTGTTATATATGTATAATAATGATATGTTATAAAAAAAATGTGATATTCATCAAAATATAGTTTCAAAATATGTGATCGATCGACAGTAATTTCAATCTCTTTGGTATGTACGATCATGCGGGTGATTTTACTTGGGCATGTCGTGTGAGGCAATTTTATTATATTATTGCGGTCGACAGTGGTGTATGGACATGTTATTGAGTGCAAACTCGGCAGGATGAAAGACAAAAGTCTCGTTTTAATCTTTGGATAATAGTGCATTATTAACATGACAATATAATATACTTGGAGTAACAGTGGTCGACAAATGACAATGCAATTTTTTTTTAATATTACCGAACTATTATAAATAATTTGACGTTAGTGTTTTATATTGCACTTAACGTTGTTAAATACTACGTGAAAAAACTATTCAAAAATATGGATTTCATGTTAAAAACTTAATTAACGAATAATAATTAAATAGATATTTATATAGTCTATTTTATTAAAGCGATAAATTTCTTGTATAAAGAATACCAAATCATACATAAAGCTGGTTGCTTATAAATTTGCCTGAATAAAAATGTATTTATTTTGAAGACGAAATCAACGCAACCCGATGATACAAAAACGACTGTGTCGAATAGTGTACATATTCATTTCTTGGGATCATCAAAGTCATCGCAGTGTTAAATACTGCCTGCTGTGCCGTGCCAATGTAAATAATTTACAAAAGTTATTACCTATTTACCCAACTCGAATCTGTTGAATTGTGGTCGATATATTTGTTGAGGATATTGCTGTGTTGTTTACAATCATATTTTGGTATTATAATATTAAATACAGTCACTCCAAACCTTTTGTAACTACTGGTCTTCAGTTATATTAATGTTATAGTGTACATAGTATACTTATCATTGCACAAATATCTCATAATAACCACTAACCACTAAATATTTCAGCTGGATGACCTTGGATTGAAAAAGGGGAGGGATATTTGGACGGTAAAAGGGATTACAGAAAAAAATATTATGAGAAAAAGTCAAAGTTTAATAATTTTGGTACGCGCATATTTTTTTTTTAAAATACCAATGACAATTATTTTTTTTATAGATTTTGATAGCTTGTTTATTTTCTTGATACGTGTTTGTATAAAATGTTTTTTCTAATATAAAAATAGACAAAGTTAGGCAACAAATCTTATGATATCCTCAATTCAATCCAAGGTTATCCAGTTAAAATATTTGGAAGTGCAATGGTACTTTTTACTTTGAAGAACACTCTGCACATTTATAATTTATAAATTACGTATAATTTATGCATAAAGTAATTTTACTGTTACGTGTTCTGCTTTGACGTTCCAAAATTAATAGTTATTGAAATTATAATTAATTTTCGTACATATGTTCCAAGGACTTTCATAGAGTGTAAATATTGTATTGTATCATGTTGTATACTGTATAGTATTTTTAGCTAAACCAATGTCGATCAAACAATTGATTTGTTATGTGCGTACAATATTTCTTAAGCGTATATTCGTGTATTGTACGTGAAATAAATTGTAAAATTAATTTTTTAACCTATAGACATTATTGAATTGAATGTTTGAACTAAAAAAAATATACCTAAACGATTTGTACCTACGCCCTTAGATCAAAAAATCAAAGCTGCGAAGTTATTTAGTAATAACTTCATAATACAATATTATCATCGTTTTTTGCAGCATAAATTACTATTTTATAAGTTTGTCGTATGGTATAAAAGTTTGCCTACTTCCGACAAAACGAAATACATTAAATTTGTATAAAATGTCACAGTGTCACCGTCCACCAGTGTATTGTACGATTACGTAATCCTTACGCAGATTCAGCGAATCTTCATGACTTTTATCCGTTACATAATGTAACGAAAATACATAAATATACGCGGTGAACTGTACCCTTCAGTGCGTCCTAGTAATTTACAACGCGTGTTTGAAATTATCTGGTGCACTTAAATACAATTTACCCATATGCAACGAAAGTAGATATACGACCAACTTACGTACGACGTAACTTTATACGACTTCAAAAACCTTGACTATATACTACAACATTATATTATATTATGGCATCCATTTTTTAAATTATTTTACCATACAAATGCAAAATTATTATTATAATATGCGTGATAGTAATAATATTATCGTAATGCGTGGTTTGCTATGACTTAGTATAATATGGTTTGATTTTGTGTTCTTGTGAGTCGTGTATAGCGTATGACTTCACAACAAGCATCTTAAGCAAATTTATAATAATTTATATTTTTATAACTTATATTACACATAATAATATGATATTCAACATATTGTAACCTAACCTAATAGTGGTTCCCATTATTAGCGATACTCAATATTATATAATATAATAAATTATACTTAGTAGGTACCTATATTATTATAATCGAACGTACGTTAAGCGTGAAAAATTCATTGTATATTGACTAAAACAATATGACTGGATAATAATATAAAACGAGGCCGGTACATAGATTTCCTTGCAGAGGAAAATTTTATTATATTATTATATTATTGTGTAAACAATAATGTTTTTATTCAGAGAGATGTAATATATATGTATATATATTTAGATGTTCATTTTCCCGTGGACGGCGTGTCAACAATGACTAACCATTGTCGAGTACACGAGTATATAATATAATATATATAAAATCATATGTAGTTGCTTTCTTGAAACATATGTGCATGTATGTAACTACAGTCTGTAAAAGGGTGGATATAGAAAATGCATGGTCTTGCACTAAAATAGGGGATATAAAACCGAATTGTTATGGTAATTTCTGGGAAAACAACTGCAAGGGCGCAGAACTATTATTATTATTATTTTTTGTATGACTCGTCTTTTTCATTTTACCCGGTTTCGAATATTGGAACATGAAACTTATTTCTTCGTCAAGAGTGGTAAAATAACATATTTTTAGTTGCCAAAAAAAAAATGTTTGTCACACACACATAATATGACATATGCTTTAATAATATTATTAAGTGTGCCTCTTTTAAAATGTTCTTTTAAAAAGAAAACAAATATTTAACCATATCATTTTGATATTCAAATGTATCTGCTGAAGTCAAATTTAAAGCTACACGGCCTACCTATATAATATTATATATAGTATAATATACATATAGAACTAGTGCTGTGGTGCACAATATTACATAAATAGGTGTGTGTGTGTGTGTGTGTGTGTGTGTGTGTGTGTTGCACAAGATGTGTACTTGGAAGAAATCGTTTTGAAAATTCGCTTATTATACTTTCACACGCATAACCAGATATACCTAAATCTGTTTTATCATCTGCGCTCTCACGCATATTATACATGGATACAACAAACCAACGCATATACGAAACTTGATTCCAGTTATTGTTATTTTCTTGCGTTTCGTTACCTTGCGTGATGAATTTTTATAGCTACCCTCGCCAACGCTACCCTTGTTCAAAGATATTGGAATTTTTTTTTATATGCTCTACACACACACACATACACACGTATACGCATGCTACCGTGTTTTATACAATATACGGTGGTGATGGAATTATTTGTCAAACAGCGAATATCTACCTATATGTATAAGCTGTACCTACACCTATGATTCGTATAATAATATTAGTGATTTCATTCCGGTATGCTACGGAAGAATATGATATTGTTCGATCGATTCTCGCACCGTAGAAGACGACAAAAAGAACCCCGATGGAATGCCAAAACTATAATATTTCAGTTTCATATACTATAATAATAATATATTATTACGTCGCATCATTATAAAACCGTATATCCGACCCGAGTGCCCCACGCACAACTCGTAGACAATTTCCATCTATAGTCTAGACTCTAGAGTTATTCTATTTTATTATATTATTCTTCACGTACTATATTATAACGGTATAGCCATATAGGTACGGGAACGACGATGAAAGAAAGCGAACGTGACTGAGTGATAATAATAATAATAATTACACACGAAATCCACCGAACCGAACCGAATGTCATCAGTGGCGTCGAATTGACGGTTATTCGATCGGGTTGCGAGCATATTATATAACACGTCGTATGGATACGTTTTGCGGATAGAAGCCCGACCGATAGGTGAAAACCGCATCCATTCGCGATTCTCACACATCTACATCTCTCGCCCGTGAGGACTTACTTACGCGCGACGCGCTCGCGTGTGATGTGATTGCCGTTGACGCGAGTGATACACAATATCATAATGTATTATTCATGTTCGGAGGAGGCTTCGACGATGTAAATATCACACGCGCGAATGATATACGCCGCATAATATAATATTATAATATGTGACGGTGGTAGACAAATACACCGTGTGACGGACCATACCGATGAGCTGTCGAAATTATGCGGGTAAAACTTCCGGAGCGAGACGACGCGGCAGGTGGCGGTCCTTCGAGAGCTGTCGACGAGGTGAGGTCTGTTCACGGGGACGAGTGACGTGTTGGAAATAGACAGTTTGCGTTTTTTATTTTTATTCAGCCCCCTATATCCCCGCCATCCCCCCCACCACATCCGTTATCCCGGTAAAAAGTTACGTTACATAGTGAAATTCCAGCCCTTAATCTATTCAATGCGCGTTGTACGTGTATATATATATTATAATAAGTAGTATGTGTGCGTCGTATGTCTAGTCTGGAGTACGCAGGAGAGGAAAAACGGCGGCACATAGTTTGGCGTGGCAAAACTGTCAACCGGCCGACAGACATTTCCACGGGGAAACAGCCATAGCTGATGATAACCCTCGTCGCCCTTTTGTCCGGCAAATTCCTCCGGAAAAATACCCCCACGTGCCGACGCCACCGCACATACTCGCGATCCCCCACGGTCGTATTATATAAATATTAAATATATTATTATACAATGTTTTTACACAAATCGTCGTTTTATAATAATATTATGTTGGTATTTTAAAAGGTTTCTCAACAAATCCTTCGTTTGGGTATTATAACATAACGCTTTAATAATATCGTTGTAAATGTGAATAGGTTGAGGGTTTAAAAGAAAAAGCAGCAGTTATTTTATTATAGATTTTGTAAATGATAAAATTCTATAATGTTCTGGACATACAATATTATTAATAAGCATAAAATGTGCAACACGGCGTATCGTATAGGCAATATAGGTATAGTTGCGTTTAGAACGACGTTTATTTTACCGATTCTTCGATAATTCCGTAAAACCTATTCCTCTCAGCCATTAATTTCTTGTAAACCTTGCCTGGTGGTCGATTAAAGTTTTGTTATATACACCAATTGTATTATCATTTTACAGAAGTCTTTCATTTTCTTAGTCTTTTGATGG
Source organism: Metopolophium dirhodum (assembly GCF_019925205.1). Lineage (NCBI taxonomy): Eukaryota > Metazoa > Arthropoda > Insecta > Hemiptera > Aphididae > Metopolophium > Metopolophium dirhodum. Next base: position 14,942,722 of record NC_083568.1, read on the forward strand.
TTACCTTTATTTTTTCAAATTTAGTCCTTGTACACATATTTTCCACTGTTCCACTACCTATATCCTTTTATTATTATGGTTGTATATATATACATTTTTTTTTACAATACCTCTACCTATCAAAGACTGCTTCTTTTGTTAGTTGTAACCACAGTTAAACTTGCGGAATTGCAATTTTCTAGAAACTATTTTTTTGAAAAGAAAAAAACGTAAAGCATCGTTGTGCTATAATTGAATTACTGACAATTGCGATTTTTATAAGTTGGGCATTTCGAAATAACTATAATATATTATTTTGTGATGTGTGTATATATATATTACATAACTGGTATTTTATGAACTTTGTACCTATGATATTCTAGGACAATTTAAAAATGCTTTTCAGTATTGCGTATCGCTATACAGCGTAGATTTATATTTATAAGTCGACAATAACGAATTGTGTAGTATGGTAGATTTAATTGTACTTGAAATATGCACATAATATTATTATTGACTTAATTAACATTGAAAATACGTTAATATTCTTTCTTTTCAAATAAATCAATCATTGACGTTTTATTCGTTTAAAGTTTTGTTTATATTATTGTAGCTTACAAATAATTCTATTTAGCCACTACACTGGATTATGCAAGTATTGATTTGGAATAAAAAACAAGTCTCGGCTGGATAATATTATGGTGATATCATACCTTGATGTGTATAATATTCAGTGATTTGTATGATTTATAGGACTATATACTGTTGAAGACATGTGGTCTTCTTACATAACGTAACTAATTTAAGCCAATAAAATATGTTATCGTTTTGACGATGTTTGTCCCCCGACAATAATAATTTCACGCTCGTAATGTGTTATTGTGTCTACTTCCCCATCCTACGAAAAATGTGTAGGTATTATTATACATTTACCATAATTGTCTACATCACTCAGACATAAATCCGTATTACATGACGTGTTGTATAATAACTAATCTTGACTATATCAATGTCACATATTATATACTCACATCAAATTATTATAATAATTAGTAATATTAATAGTAATTATTACTAAACATTTTTTAAAAAGTAAAATATGCAGATAATCTTACACCATAAATTTCACCTCGCACGTGGTAAAAATATAAATAATACATTTGTATAATTTACCACAGTGCATAATATATTTTGTCGACTTTATTATACTATATAACCTATAAAAAGTTTTGTGCTAACTACAGATATTTGTATATTCTCGGATGGAGACCGACAGACCGTAGCAGAGCATAAATTAATTGTACCAGTGTAGGAACATCAAACAATACCGTTTTTTCTTGACTCAAATTCGATATTTTTCAACTACATGTTAAAAATTTGCCATTCACATATTATACGAATGTTATGAAAACGTACCAACCATGAATTTAAAACTTATATAAATTAAGTATTTCCATAATAGAATATGGGTTTTCCGGCAAACCCCGAATGAAATCACATTAATACATTATTATATAAAATACAAATACACAAATTAACTCAATTTATGACTGGTGATCGTATTTTCCATATTTAATTTTAAATCAGTTTAGTTTAAACTAAATTAAAAATTGAAATTTACATCATCAGTTATTTTTACAAATCTAGTAGGAAAACGTGTATATAATTAAAAAACTAAAATTATATAAAAATAATTATATGATTATATTAATATATGGTTATGGTTTCACCTGACATTTCATGGTTTTGCTGCCACAATCACAAGCTTCAATAAGGTTTTAGGAAACCGACAAAAGACTTATGTTCGTTCTGCTCCAAACCATAAACTAATCTGAAAAAAAAACAAAATCGTGAACCCAGTGTACCTAATAGCTTCTTCGTTCTGTTCAGTTAGTTATTACTTATTAATAAAAATATAATATTTAAAAAAATTTTTAAACGCAGTTTTCAATTTTCTACTGCACACATTATGCGATATCTACCAACATAGATTAGGCCCTACAGGTATACTATGCAATACGGGTTACGATGTCGTATAAGAGTTATATTATCGCGTGCGACCACCAATCCGTGTATAATGATGAAATATAAACGGTATATTTGCTAAAACTTGACTAGACGTTAATTGCAACAGATCGTTCAATAATATCTTAATGCAGTGTTGCGTGCATGAATGATTTTCCTCAAAAGTAATTTTCGTTGTATTTTCCTGAATCCACCGTTGTATACGTGATGTGTATTTTTATATATATTTTATTTTCGTGTATGTATACTGGGTGGGTTTTATTGTCTTTCCGAGAAAATTGGAAATGTGGTATCTTGTTCTATGCACCGGATCACCGGGGTGTCCCGAGTTCTGTCGGCTAAACGTCAAAGATACGAGAACTTAAAATTAATTTTTCCGTTGGCTCTCTAGCGCAGAATTGATTTAATCACGAGAGTCGTCAAATAAATTGTATAGCTCTTTTCGCGAGTAGAAGTATTTTTTTCAAATTCCTAAAAATTATATTTACATACTAATTATAGCTCCCTATTTATTTGGCATTCGTCTAAACTTTTGGATATCGAAAAATATTGCTATGAAAAACAACCGGTGATATTAAGTTATTATAATTATTATAAATATTATCTGAATTCAACGAAAATACCGTAGGTACCTTTAATATACAAACATGCAAATTACATGCATCTACTATAAACTCAATGTGAATCACACGTAATATCATCACTCAAGAATAAAGATATTAATTCGATCATCGCGATATTAATGCATACGTGCGATAAGTATTATGTACATTATGTCGTATTAGTGTTTGCTCATTGGGTACTACATAGTTATATCCGACTTTTTATACACACACTGTATATACTGTACAGTATTATTTATGTATTATAATGCATTTTGCCGGTGATCGGACCAGTGTTTCGTCATTAAGAAGGGGCTTAATATTATATTACTATCGGACCTGCATACAAATGCTGTTGCGCCGATATGTGATATATGTTTATACATATATATATATAGCTGCAGCACGTCGTCACGGACGACGTTATTTTAACAATTTTTTTGTCGTTAACACTTTTACGCGTATCATTCGTCCGGTGTGTTGTTATTTATTATGTCTTTGAAATCCAATTGAAAGGCGATACATTCTTTCTTTTTTACACACACCAATAATAATAATAATAATAATAATAGTAGTAATATAATAGAGGTAATAATATAGTTTAAACGAATTCTTACCCAAGTCCGACGATAAGATCATTATGACTACCATGACTACCACTACCACTATCACGCTGCGTCTACAAAAAGCATTGCAGCAGGGTACACGCGCCTGCAAATAATTGGTTTTCCTCCCGCAACTCGTTGTTCTCCGGCTGACAGAATTTTTTGATTTTTATTTCACGACGTCTCGTAATTCCACTAATGTGTACTGAGCCACTGCACAAAGTCACCATGTCGTTTTCCTATTACGCCTATTATTGCATTTACGTACAGAAATAAGGAGATTTTCCGAGTCGATGCGTTTCTGAGTAGTATTTATATTATTATTACGTATTTATTATTGAATTTTATATATAACGATGTACCAAATTGCAGGAGAAACCAAGTTTGAAATTAACTGACTGTCACAACAATACTGAGGAGTAGTGTATTAAGGCTGGGGCCCCCAAGGTTTGTCCAAGTTGGGGGCCACAGGATCTTTATTACTAGTCATTTCATTAAAAAAATGTTCATATTTTGCCTCTGTCTCTAATGGCCCTAGGAAATCCAAGTAACCAAATATCTCGCTACGCCACTGATAGTGAGTATTCATAAGATATTTTGTTGGCAATTTTTTTGTTGTACTAATTGAATTTTTTAACAACCAGAAGGTAATAATTGTTTATGATACAATTTTAACTACCTGTTTTATACTTGTAGAACTGTCAACTAACTAATCTTAAGTGCAATTTAAATGACTGCAATGACATTGATCCTCGGTTATGATTCTGTTATTATTCATCATTGTAGATAGATCCGGGGAATTAACGTAAGAACAATTTTCGGTAAATACCAAATATATAATAATTACGATTAAAATATTATTATTATTATTATTTTTTAAATTGTTTAGTAACATTACTATATTACATTTATTTTTGCTTAATATTAAGACGTATAATATTTTAATATTCAATAAAAAAAAATGTTGTTTGTATGTATTATTAAAAGAGGCATTATGCTGCTGGATAATTTTCATCTGTGAAATATTGAGGAATCATTATTATAGATATGTTTTTGAGTATGGTGCAGCGGAAAAATATTTAGTATTTCTAGTATAATATCCAATCCTCACTAAAATTGGTTGGGTAAAAAGCCGCACCTAGCCCAAAAGCATAAATTATCTATGTTAAAAAAACAAAATGCATACGTGTGTGACAAAATGAAATACGATAGGTATAATGCGTTTTGTACTATATTCATCAATACCAACGGGTATATTATACGTCGTAGCCGGCCGTGCGCGAGCACATACTTATACAGTATGTAATATGTATATCGCAGATTCGGATAAGTGGCCTTTGCTTAAATATCATCCGTCCGGTCTATACCTGCAGTGTACGTGTATTAATTTAACCCTCGAAAATCCAGTCACGCTGATAGCTGGGTAATGCTGTTAAATCAGAATATCGGAAAGGGTACTCGTATATTATACACGTATATATAATATTATACTACTATAAGTATAGCTAAAAACACACACACACACACACACACGGACGGACGTGCGTAGAAAATAAACGATATTTATAGTTGCTTGTGTGTATGGTATTTGTGTGTAGACCACTCGGGCCGAGTTCCAATCACGAGTTTCGAAACACGTTGTTGTTATTATTATTATTATTATTTGGCCCTGATTGCGTGGCCTGTAATTTAATACGAGCGTACATCACATCATCGTATTACGTTAAAACTCTGTATTTATTTTAATAACATTATAATGTCAGTTCGAGGGACCACGCGGTCATCGCCATAAAATAAGGTTAGTCATTATTATTGCATTGTCATGAATGGATTTTATTATTCGTATAATGTAGTACCTGCTTACACTGCAGTAGTACACTGTTAATATTATAACAACAGCGTATCATACAACGTGGTTCACCAATCTGCACACTTAATTCACTATATTTTGCACATAGTGTACATACATTTATTCATTCAAGCTTTTTGTCATTTGTAAGTACCTATATGTCTTAAATACCACATTTTCGAGTTCATTAATTTGTTATACCATTTGGATCTTCCTGTAGTAATACAAAACTTTATTTTTGGTTTCTGTCTTATGAGTTATTAAAATGTACCTATGTGCTAAGGATACATTACAAGATATTGTTTTTCATACAACATGCAATATGTAGAATAGTACTTATTAAACTCGGTTAATTTTTACATTTTCACATATTATTAAATGTTAATAAATTAATATTATTATCATACTATCGTCTAAACATCGTATTTGTTCGATGCCTATATAAAATGTAATATCTCAAACATTTATTTGTTTGATTAAGATGCTTCAAAATTATATAATATTCACTTAAAACAATATATTGCTATTATACAATGCCAATCTAGGATGTTTGATAATAAAGTAATAAACAAAAATTAACAATACGTTAAAAATATGTACTACACAATAGTCGCGTACCTATATTGCCTATACAATGTGCCGTGTTAGAAATAATTATGTCTTAAAAACATTTTGGAAGAGACGACGACCAACTGGATAAAGCATGTAACTCTTTTCTGTACTCAAATCGATGCAGGATATTTATTGTTATATTCTACATGTAGGCCATTTAACGAATGCACATCAAAAATATTAATATTTAAAAATAAAAATAAATATTTATTTATCTGAATTTATTTGTCGTCTTTAGCATTAATTTTATATATGTCTGTTACAATACTACCACCTGGGTTGATATCAATTATTATAACGTTAAAATGAACAGTTTCACAGGCGTCATCGATAATAATTGTTGTGTTATTATTATATAGCCATATAGGTAATTAGTAATAACTACACGGCGTTCCAGATTCAATGCATTGTATCTATACAACAATAATAATAAAATCTTGACGGTTTCACAAGTCATATTTTACATTATACGTTCAAATTTTGTGTGGTTTTTGTTGATTGCGTTTTCATATGACCACAAAAATAACCACCGAAGCGGCCCGCGAACGTCCGTTATTGTACCCTCACCAGGTTAGGTTAGGTTTTTTCTTCTATATTTCGTTTTATACTCTCGCCCGTCTATGTTTATTACATACATACTAAACTGTATAGACGTACTTAAGCATATTATACTCGATACGTGTCTTGTTATAACCACCTACAATATATAATATATATCAAGCGGCTTGGCTTGAGTGTTAATTGGAACACGTCCTGAGATGGTGCTGGCTCGTTCGAGAGACGACGGCAAAAGTTTTCTTTTGATTTATACGGGAAATATTTGTTGTTTTTCGACTTTACTGAAATTATAGCAAGACAAAACGCCTGCGCTGCAACACACACGTGATTGTAGAACTTTTTGAAATATTGAGACGTATAACTGTAACAACAATAGTTTTGCTTCACAGCGTTCATTCGACCTCGGGTTTCATACAGTTCTCCGCTTCTATTAATATTTCAAAGTACTTTTTGATTTAGCCAATGGATGTGCTGCTGGTATTAACTTAACTGTAAACGCGTGATACGTCCTTACAAATCCTCATCGTTGTCTCATTCACGTCATCGCTATATGTATATAGTCGCTTAATATTTATATATATATTAAGCGTCTACACCTCGACTTTTGCCCTACTTTATCATTTAAATTTGTTTACATATTTTGTGTGTGGTGCATTCAAATTTATATTCGAGATACGCTTTTTATTCCTACGAAATCTTTTCAATTTATTCCGCGAGGCCCATTAATAACACTTGCCAGTTCCTTCTCCGTTCGTATTATAAATATTATTATTAACTTGTTATAATTATTCATTGAAATAAAAACTATGAAATATTTTATTCAGGATGACTTTTATTTTATCAAGAACTAACCAATATCTTATTCACTATTTGTTTTATAACTTTTATAAAGATATTTACATTTTTTTTTTATAATTCAATTATGTTTGTTCTTTAAAGTAAAAGAAAAAAAAAGTGATCGTATAAACTTTGGATAATACTTTTCGTAGTTTGTAGAAATGAATCATTCTATAATTTGCACTAAATGTATAATATTTCTATTTATTTTGATTTTTTTATACTTCGAGTGAAGTGACAGAAATGTTTTTGATTTTAAAATGGTAATTTTTTTCTAGGTAGATTCCGTGCAGGTAGATTTTTGTTAAAATTCAAACATTTCAAATGGACCAATTATAATCGTACATTTTATCAAGTGTTGATACTTTATAGTAGTAATTTTTTTGATTTCCTAGTCAAATTTACTGAATGTAGGAAAGAAAACTTTATAGATAGATAATCAATATAAACTCCTTCAGTTTCACGTCATGTCTTTAAGACGTGTGGTTTTGACAACATCATTGCACGAATCTTAGGCTTAACTATGGCGATCAATATGTATATAGTGTACAACTGCTTCCAATTCAAACATTGCCACCAGCACTTAACACAACTATGTGGTTCTTCTGTTAAATTATTAAGTTTATGTAAATTGTATATATTATATAGTATACCTATGATATATTATTTGTACAGCAATAACTATTACTCACAAAAAATATTATTATTAAAGAAAAATAGTTATTCATTTAATGAAAAACTGCCATGAATTCTAGCCTATGAAGTATATTCATAAAAATGTGAATATTTCTATTGTTGAAACATATAGACATTTATCTTAATTAAAACTATGCAAAATATAAAGTAATTTCTTATTTTAACGATGTTGTATCTATCATTAAAGTAAAGTGAATAATAAACATAAGTTAAAATTTTGGTTAATTTAAGGCCACTACAACTTAATAAATACGATAATTTTGTCTATAACTTATAGTAGACTGCTACATGAATTTATTGATATTTTTTCTTTAATTAATACAAATATTTCATTTAAACTATGAGACTCCATTCCAATTATATTCATAATATAATGCTATATTTGGCATTAAATTTGTGACTAATTTTCATAGAAACTAAGGAGTATATACAGAAAAGAACTATGAGATACCTATCGTATACAATAAAATTAATAAAAATTCAAATATTATTAAAATATATTTATTTTCTATTTATACATTAACACCAAATTCATTATTAGAACTAGGTAATTTAATTAAAATTAAGAATTTACATAAAATAATGTATTTTTAATATTTTTTAACTGTTATTATAACAAAATATCAGGAGCCTTGTATTACATATTTAAGCTTTTTGACTCAACGACTACATTTTATTGACATTTTCCGAAAAAAAACTAGGAAAAATTTAAATTTAAAAGTCCATTTACAACTCAAAACGGGTCACAATATTTTGACAAAATAAATAAATGGTGTAAATTTCAAGTAAATGCAGTTATTCGTTTTAGAATTGCAAACAAATATGAAATACACCCATCATTGTAAAATTTATACATTTATCACTCCGCTCAGAATCAGGTTATCAAAGTAATTTAATCGTATAACGTTTAAATAACGAATTGCACTTGAAAAATCAATAATTTTTGGTCCTTAATTTACATTTTTAAAAACATATTTTTCTCTTTAAACTTTATTTATTTTATGATGCACTAAATGTTCATCATAATTATTTAGTTTGTATTTGACAAAAAAATTGAATTGATTCTTTGCGTAAACATATAATTTTTTTCAATAAATAAACTATAATAATTAATTTTCAAGTGTTATAAAAAACTTTTTAATATTATATTATTTAGACATACCTATAACACTAAAAACAGAGTTTTATCATAGTATAAAGAATAAGGCTCAGTAACTAAATGGTTATTAAGGTATATGATATGTATAAACTATTGATCTGTTCAACATATTTATATGAATAAATTGAAAATACTCCTCTCTTCTAATGCATGCGTGTATAAACAGTAAACTATTATGTATATAATTGTATACGTTTAAAAGTTAAGGATAATTTCGGTAAAATTATTATAAAACTGAAGACTAGTGATCGGACCAGTTCACAGTTTATGCGTTTTCATAAAAAATCGAAAAGAAGTAAATCGTTGGTGTATTTAATGATACCATATTAATTATATATTGATTTTAAAATGAATGATAAATTATTATAAATGTATTAATAAATGTTCTAACCGGGTTAATGTAACTAATTAATAAGGTAATTAAAATACAAACGGATAAATTTAGTAAATTATAATTTACATATTAAATAACTCAATGCCATAATACAGTAAAAATAATTTCTTATTCGAAATTAATATAATTTTTGTACTGTGCGTTGTATGTTGTTACGTTATATACCGTGTTGTTTTTCAGATCGATAATTAAGTCAACGTTTATTTTCGTAACATTCATTAATTTAATTATCTGTTGACTGTTGTATGTTTACTGTACATTAACGCGGCACCGAGTCAGTGGCGAGCTTGATTGAATTGTTTGATGTAGCAGTAGTAAGTGTTGGAATACAGTAAATATATCTAATAAGTGTAGATATTATTTCGTTAAAGTTGCCGATTTGTATTGTTTTTCGAACATTCGTGTAGCTCTTAATAACTAGCAAAGTCTACACAGTTATAAAAATAAATGAATACAAATACACGACTATAACGTAAGACGCTCATCATTTAAAAAACAATTAACCATCATTGAACGGTGCAGGTGTATCGAATCCTCTGTGTCATAGAAATAAAGTGACTTTTATAATATATTAATAATTGATTAGGTATTTAAATTGTATTGTGCTACACTGCTATCCATTCATATATGAGAAATGAATATTAATTTGAAAAACCCGTCCAACTGTTGTTACAACACATAATCTAATAATAATAATAATTTAATTCAAATATTATCTGTTGTAATTAATGTATTATTATTTAGTTTACAACTTTTAATTGTATTATTATATTTATTTATAAAGTCAAGTTTACACAAGAAGATAAAGTAATAAATAAAAACGACAGTTGGCTGTGAGAGGGAATTGTATAATTACTGCACCAAAAAACAATGGACGGAAATGGCCAAAAAGATGTTGATTTACGAATTATGACGCTTTACTGATTCGAATGGTGGGGGGGGGGGGGGGTATTTTCAACCGTCGAAAAGATGCGTCATAAATCGTGACAAAGAGTAACAATAAATTTAAGAAATAAAAATATATAATTATTACTTTTACATGAAATGCTAAATTGTTATTCAATGAATGTTTTTCGTGCCGAAGTATTCAATTTGTGACTGGCTGTCATAACTTTTGCAACTATGTATGCCTTGATTTACAAACTATTGGAACTTGATTACGTTGAAAATTATTTTCTAGGTAGTAATTATTGTAACATGACTATAATAATTTTAGTTCATATATAACGTTTGGAATTTTCGACATGGCCTAGATGAGTATACAGATTATTTTTAAGTAAGAGTATTATAGATTAATGTATAAACAAATCTATCAATAGTAACGTTTAATCTTTATTAATATAATATAAAATAATTAATATGTACCTACTTTGGACATAGGTAATTGATATTACATTATAATACATTGTACCACTATAATAATATACGGATTTTATGAACTACGTCATACTATGTAACTAAATAAAAAAGAAAATTAAAAAACTAAAAAATAACATCACTTCTGGACATCTGGTCTTACTTTCAAAATTACGATTTACAATCAAATCACGATAAAATCGATTGTATTACACAGACTAGCCACCAGATAAACTGTACCTATATATTATCATATAAAGTACGAACATATTATATTATATATGTTGGAATAAACTGCACTAGGTAGTAGGTACACAAACAAATTCAAATCAGTATAAATTAGTTTTTATCACGCGATACGCAATTGTTGTCACATTGATGGTATGAGCAACAAATTGCAATAGAAATATAAACGCATGCGACGGAGAGAATTAAATTTATTAAACTTTTTGTCGGCCATGTTTTTATTTATACAATGTTGCGTTATTCCGAATATACTTACCAGCAAAGCTCGAGGCGAAATCGTTAAAATGCCAAAATATTTATAAGCTTTTTTATTTTATTTATTTTGCGTGATGCATATTTAAAAGTTACACAGAATTACATATAAGCACGTAATAATAATATAATAATATAAACGAAACGTTAAATGAGTAGGTAATGTGCTCTCAGTGTAGACTAATCTAAATAAGTTTAATTTCGACAATTATTACAAACTATACATATATTTTTACGGAAAAATTCGATTTTTCATTCAACTGATATGAAATAATGCTAATATATTAATATTAATGCTTCGTATTTAATTGGTTATGATATAAGAGAACACCTCGTAGGGTATAATATTATGAAATGTTGCATATACATTATACACGTCTTCTAAGTTATTAATAAAACAAATAATGTATTACATAATATTATACAATGCTTGTCTATAGCCATATACTTGAGGCATTTACAACTACTGTATTTAAGTGCATGCGTATTCGAGTAGATAATATTAAACGCCTGTTGTCTAGAAACACAATTATTGGGTTAAAATTACTTTATTAGTTATTATATTATATTATAATGAACTATACACTATTAGAGATATGAGAGTAAGTCATAGGGTTATATTATAATACATTTTCGTATATTACTTGACTCTGTAAATCAAATATTTTACAACAATCACTAACTGAATTGCAATATTTAAAAACAAAAAATTGTTTATAATTTTAAATTTATCATTTACTTTAATCCACGTATTATTTGTCATCAATAATGAATCACCATTAATCCGTGTTGTGTAATGACCATATTTATTTCTTCTCCCTAATAGTTTTATCCGATAAATCGAGTTTAATATTTTTTTGGTGAACAATATAGTACACAAACAATAATAAACGCCGTGTGTATTAATTTAAAATTTTTTTAAACATCTAGAAGACACAATAGAATCACACAATATCGGAACAACAAGAAATAATCTAAAATAAAAATATACAATGGAATGAATGCGAAAGCTAGCTAATATATATACATATTATTAGAGTTATTATAATACCTTTATAATCCCAACCAATGACGAAGTATTCACCGACGCCATTTTCTTTTATAATAATAATAATAAAAAACCACAACAAATTTCATCATTATTATTGTTCATACATTTTATTCAGGATTATCCGATGGTTATTATCAAACACTTAATATCAAGTATATCGTGAAAAGTTTTCCCTATTATTATAAATATAATATTCAATGATATGAATTTGATTTTATATAATAATATACACTGCAGGGTAATTGTCCAAGCATGTTCATTGCTCGCATCACTATTTTTCTTTTAATAATACATTTTTTTCTAAATCGAATTTTTGGAATTTTTAAGTATACAGTAGCAGCACACTGTAAATACCAGGTTTTTTTTAATCCATTTAAGCGTCATTTAAGTATCAACTTCGTGTTTTAAATATAAGGCCAATGCTTTTTACTATACACTATTATGCAGTTGATTTTTTGAAAATATTTAAGTTCCCCTAATCAATCTAAGTCAATGTTTGAACAAGTAGCCTCTGATTTACTTAAATATATTTACTATTGTTAATAGTAGTTCATGGTTTTAAAAATGTTATAAATGTTAAACATTTTAATGATGATTTTACAAAAATATAAAATAGCTGATGTAAAATTTGAACTAGTATTTACTAGGTATTTATCATATTCAAACTATTTTTATTAGAATATAAAGCGATCATTATATAGTAGGTTAATCATTATAATTTTCAAATCATCATAACCCACATATCTTCCAAATCTATTACCATAGACCTATTATCCTTAGTATACAAACTTAAGTAACTCAAAAATTATTCGTTAATTATATTTAGAAACATCAACATTAAAAGAAAACCACCTGTTTAATAATTTACACGAAAAAGGGTGATTCTCATTTGAAAGAAAAATGTTTGTATTACCTAAGACCACTCTCCAAGTGTTATACAAAAATCTAAGTATTTGAAAATATTATGGTCACGCGTTGATTGATGAAATAAAGGTGACACTTACATAAAATGAAACAACTTTCAATGATTGTTTATTCTAAAGAAAAACACAGTTATGGAATAAAACATCGCGACCTAACTACATACATGCGGTCACATGGGTGTTTTATTATACATTGAAAAATAACACGACGGTTATAATACTTAATTGGGTTTGAAGGCAAAGCCTCTTTAAAATATTATTTTGCGGTAGCTGTGCTGTATGGTCCACGAACAGTTGCCAACGTTGTTTAAGGTGACTACGTGAGTACGAAAACCAAACTGTATGTCCGTCGGCGGCAATAGACGCTCACCGCGGAACTCGACCAAGCGGTAATAAGTCGCGTTTTGATGGCGTTAAGGATTGCGTGTACGAAAAGAAAAGCCTCAGTATAAATAGGTCCGTGTCAAGCTTTCTGAAGTATACTTATAAGTATTAAACATTTCCAAGAATCAGAATTTTAATAAATTTATTATAAAAGGACAAAATGTGGGTTCTTGGTGCGCTAGGTGATTCACCTTGCAGTATACATTATTTAGCTGTATTAATTTTTATCATAATAATATAAAATATAAAATATCTCTCGATAAGTTTCAAAATCATCTGATACTAATTTATTATAATACATATACCTAGTGATAATATATTATTATGGAATCTGGAGTCTAATCTATTGAAAGTCTACAGTATACGATGACGTTAAGCAGTAGTTGGTAATTGGTAAAGTGGAATATATCGTTATTAAAATGAATTGTATTTCGACGAAATAAATTAATATCTAATTAATAAGCTATCTATAGATGTATTTTATAATCACAAATCAGGTGCACCGAGCAAGAAGATGGAGCTTGTTTTCATGCTAAAGTCCCACTTAAACGGATTTTATGTTATTACGTGTAAACAAATCACTGGAACGGAAGACCTTTTTATTCAATATAAATCGATATTTGCTGTTTTGATAAATAAAAATCCATCTCGTCAACTGTTTAAATTATATGAAAATCCTTGACCTATATTTTGTAAAATATAAACTAGTTTGTGAGTAATTATTATTTTCCTGACCATACATTAGTCTATATTAAATATATTGCCGGTTTTCACTGTAAAATTGTTAATATAATATAAATAATTAGTTGATTAAAATAAACATGTAGAGGTATATATTTTATTTTAAATCGAAAACCGATGCAAAAACACAGAAGTAAATGGTTTTTATTTTTTATGTATCATAATAATATTATTATCGTCTGTTCACTGTTGTATTAATTTGGATAAATAATATCATAATAATATTATGTAAGTAGCCGCCGCAGTAAACTATACGCGTTATTATAACAGCAGGAAGACGACGGTATATATAGGTAGTATTCAACTGTCGATGGAATTAGTTTAGATAACGACAATGGCTTATTTTTCCTTTATGTTCGATATTTTGTACGAACACTATACAATAATTTATCCCGTGTAATTGCGTTTATCATTGAATCGCGTATTATGTATATATTATATTGTATAGCGGTTCCGTAGTGCAGAAAATATTATGTTTTATAATATTATCTTTTAATTAAAGTATTGACTTGTACTGCCGCATCAGTGTTGGAACGAAACGATATCTCAGTCTGTTGGCGTACTATTATACCTATACGTCTCGTTTAATTAAATATAAAATTATGATTTTTTTTTCATCTGATATCTGATGTTATGATATATAATATCATCATTAACGTTTAACTATTTTTGATATGATAGTAAATTATCCATACTATAGTATATATGTAGATATCGCACGCGGTTGCTCTTCGTTTTAACCCAGGTACGTCTACATGCATTTATCACATGAATTTGAACTCGTCAGAGCCATATTACAATATTATTATAATCTATTTCAATCCCGTCTTCAATAGATAATAGTTGTAGATTATATTATGTATATTATACGTATAAATGTATTTAACTGTGCCAGTTGTACACTTTGCTGCCACGGTTTGGATTAACACACGAGGGGGAAACGCCGTTAGTTATGCACAGGTAGAAATAGAACCAAGGTATATAATAGGTACCTATGTAAAAAGATTAAAAAATAATCTAATTTATGTACGAATATTTTATTCTGTATATTATAATCTATAATATACATACGTTGCTCAATAAATGTATTTAGAAGGTATTATTAAAGTCGTCATTGGTCGTTTGGTTTCGATTCGAGAATGGTGCTGGTAACGATGAAAAAACTTCGGAAAAATACAAATGGCCGTGTGTGTATACATTTAAGTAGTTCGATTAATTAACCACGGGCGATAATAATTTACAAGTGGTGGGTAAATGGGAGGTTGAGTGCGAATTTAATTTCCATTTCCCGTCTCACGTCCTATATACTATTCCCACGTAATCGATTTCCCAGGTAAATGCATACTCCATTTTAGTTTCCGTGTCACCGCATGACACATAATGTACCTACCTTTAGAATAATATTATATACGATGTATAATTTTCAAAAACTTTGAATAAAACAAAATTACGATCCTGTACTTTGATTTCCATTACGTAGTTGGGTGCTGCAGTATTCCCGGCCGGTGGCAATAAACATCACCCCGAACCCTTTAACGTATTGACCATAACATTATATATAAGAGGTATTATGTAATGCATATCTTGTAAATATACGAGTAGGTAGTGCTTTGTTATAGGTTACCATTTCTACATTAACCTTGTTATTACCTTACATCGTATAATAAAGTTTCATATAGTGCCGTTATGAGATTATCAGCCAATAGGCAATATCATACATTCATACCTATTCGTGTTTTATGCAATTTATTAATACCCTGAAGCAGAAAATTATACATAATATAATGTACAATTATTAATATATATGATCAGTTGACAGACTATACTAGTATACTACCCCTTTATATACTGATTACATTTTATAAGTGTTTAACGTTTAGACAAAAGGTGATAATATTGGCATAGGGTAAAGTATAAAAACATCTTGCTTCGGAATAAGACGTTTTGGCCACTAACAAAAAAAAAAAATCTTCAAAGATTACTAGAATAAAATCTAGTAATAGTTTTTGATATTTATTCGCAAGAATGAAAACTTTTGATATTTATATTAAAGGTATAGGCTTGATATAATAAACTAGGTATGATGCACACATCGTAATACGTATCCTCCTCACCCACCAACCATCACTCTGACAAAAAATGGCGCTGGTCTTTCGTCGTTTTTAAATTTCTCATTATGATAATATTATCTAAACCAATGAAAAGTGGCGAAAGACCGTCGCCATCTTTGTGCAACATAATACAAAAATTGGTTCCTTGCCATCATACTTAGTTTATTATAACTCGTAAAAGATAAATAACTAATGAGTATATCAAATTATGAGTAATAAAATACTAAAAACAACTAATCGTAAAAATATTGGTAATGTTTTACGGTGAAAAAAAATCCCCTTATAATATTATGTACTCGCAAAGTCTTTGGGAATATCGAATTCAAAAATGAATATAATATATTATGCTATTCATAATAAGAGGCATACCTCAGACACTATTGGTACACGAACATATAACACATAAATATATATATAATACCTACCATAATATACATATTATATACCAATATATATATATCTATATTATATACACATACGATGAGTGGTTTTCGAAACGAAATTTATCGCTCACGCGTTATACATACGCTTGTATATTATTATAATATATTATATTACTATCCTCTGTTTATTGTGCCACTCCTCGATTATCTCAAAGAACTGTTATTACACGACGCCGCATAGGATTTCGAAGAGACTATTTTGTTGTCAGTCACACGCACACACATAATATTATTTAGACTTTCCTGAGAGATATTCCGCGGCTATTTAATATAACATAATAATACGCGATTCGTATACATTTTATACGAATCGCGTATTATTATGTTATAGTGACGTTTTATACTATAAAATAGACTCTCATATTATTATGTATTAGGGATCAGCATATAAAATACTACTGCGGCAAGATCGGAGCTCGAAAATACTGTGGATGTCATTATAATAATATAATAAATAATATTATTCCAGTATCGTGTTATTATATTATTGTTATTATTATTACTATTATTGTTTCGACCGCCTGTCGTCTGATATTTGACAGTCGGTAAGTGCGGTTATCGCGTTGATGGTTATAACGTATTCTCGTCACGATGTATATATAGTAATAATATACATTGTTTATAATAATAATAATATGACGTTCAGCTGCAGTCCATTAGCGAATAACGAGTGAACGGATCGCCGTTACGGAAAACCGTACATAAATATTAGAATAAGGTGCGCACAGCGTGTAATATCTATATATATATTCGACGATATGATATTTATATAATATTATACTTGACGTATAGGTTAACTGAGTGACGCAACGGTTTCAAAACTGTACATTCTATATGAGATACCAACATTTATTACAATACATTATAACATTGATATGCATACAATTAATTATGAATTTACTTTCCAAGTTTATTTTGTACCAATCATAAGCTTCGGCTGCATAACAAAGTGATATTTTAATTTTTTTTGACTGCCTGAAACAAATTTATCTAGTATACCTATGTACAAGTCTTAATCTAAAAAATAAACTATTCATTTTATAGTTGGAATTAGACGATCGCATATTTATCTCTTCATATTTTCCGTAGTGCTTTGCGTTTTTGCGAAGTCGTGTGACGGTGCCGCAACAGGTATAATACCCAGACAACTAGTATAATTGCCGACGCGAAATTCAATTTCTATGCAATGAAATTCAACATACGATTCCATCATACATAATCACACTCGATCTATGTATATGTTCTCATACATTTTTTAAAGTTTATACATTTTTTTTCATAATTGTTTTTTTCAAAAAGTTTTTAACGCTTTTAAACGACAACATACATTTTGAATTTCATATTTACAAGCCGGATATTATTCAGAGTATTTTAAGTATCTATAAAAATCTAATTTTGAACAAGTATAGATTATATTAGCTATAAATATTTAAGTTTAGATGAACGGTGTAGCCCAACATTATGGCGGGGAACCTCTGTTGTCCCACTCCATTCCGTTGATCTTAACTTTAAATATTTATAACTCATAAACTGCTCGTCCAAAATTCGATTTATATGTACCGAAGTACTCTACAAAATATTCTCTTTTGAAATAAGGAATTAAAAAAGGTTAGCCATTTCAAAAATAAAATAATTTTAGTAGAAAATATAATTTATTCCTAAAAATGCTGTTTTATATACCTAACGACTTCAAATAACTTTAACACTTAAAGAAATATTTTGAAAAACGTTGGTGTTTTCTGAAATTGTCATGGGGCCATAAGTAAATTTTTATTTCGCAAACGTAATCGTATACTACATAATATATATATATGATATAGGTACAATGGTACATGCTACCGGGGTAAGTCACTGGTTGTATAATCAGTATACACATTTGTAAGTATCTCCGGGATTCCCTGGAAATCCATGAAAATTGTATAGGAAATTTTTGAAAATTCAAAAATATCTGATGTACGAAACGGTTATAACTATAGTGGTTTACTCTCCAGAGCCAGCTACATAAAATACATAATATCCAAATAATATCCCGTATATACCTACTACCCGAGCATAATCCCATGATATATGCGAACATCCCGCGATTCAACTATAGAATATAATATACTACAACTATTCAGTGCTCTAATATCGTACCTATATACCCCTACGCTCGTCGTATGCAGCGACAGTGACCCGCAGGTCCGATGTATGTGGCTCGCGATTAATGGCCGACTAGAAACAACCGCTGAACGGATCGGTCATTATAACCCGCGCGTATATTACTACAATTATATTAGGATATTGTACTCGCCGAAGCGATGAATATTTAAACGTTTTAGGGAGGGCCGAGTCGATATTCGTATATATGTATATCACACACACACACAGACACACACACACATACCCCACACTACGATATCGCATTAGCCGTCGGCCGTTGAATGTTTAATAAGCCGATACGTTTTTTTTTTCAACCCTCGGGCTGGTGTCTATCTCCCCACACCCCGCTGGAATGGGCAATTCTCCCGGCACCAATATTATTAGCTATCGAATAGAAATTCCACGCAGATATTATATTAGTGCGAGTTCCTCTACGTATTCGTGTATAATATACCTATGTATCACTATAATAGCATGTATATTGTATTAGAATTTGTGCGTAAAATATATAATATGTCGTTGTCCGTTGACATAATATCGATTATTTACCACCCGTAAAATATACCTCTGCGCGTGTATATTCAATAACATGCATAGTTTTTATAACATTTTTACAATATTATAGACGGTATCTAATACAAAAACGCACCTGTAATTATTATACTTCCGCGTGTAATATCGTATAATAATATATAATTCAAACAATACGCCGGGCTGTAACCGATCACGACATCGATCCGTGGTAGGTTTAGGAATGAACAAATTATTATAATCAGCCTTGTAAATATTAAACAATTTTAGTTTTAAAAAAATTACGATGTTCGGAGTATTTGTAGCCGTTTGATTTTTGTTATGTTTTTTTTTTAAATTTAGTATTATATATTATAATATAAGATGGTTTATGTAGTTGTAGTTCTATCCATACCTCCTCGAAGGATATTAGGATATATGAGATATTAATTTGCTCGATTTGCAACTTTTTCACAAGCAATGTATCTATGCAGTTGAAGATAGGTTAAAATCCGTTTGTTTTCGTATAAAGTTATTAGATTTTCACTTAAACTTAATTGTTTACAAACATTTTGTTACAACCTTATCACAATTGATCTGGATTTAGGAACCAACTTATTTTATTTTCGTAACCTATTAGACTCGTGTAGGACCTTACTATTCCCTGTCCCCACCGTCTATTTTGCTATCATCGTGGCGTTCGGCCAAATAGAGATCGTCGACGATGGTTTTATTTATCTCTTGTTTCTAGCTAAAGTCTGCCGACGGCGGATGCCTCACGGCTCTATAATTTTTTTTCTCTTGATATTCCAATAAAATATAATAACAGTTTTATTTTTTGTTGTAAAATACGGGTGTGGATTTGACACATTTCAGTTTGCAAATTGTTGATAAGTTTGAAGTTAGAATAAACTTTTAGCGAGGTAAGAGAGTTTACTATATAATTTATGTATTATGGTGTTGCAAAATGTGCTGTGTTGAGCGTTTTTATTGTGGTTCTTTTATTCTAGCGAATTATTTATTGAACAAATAATTGACTAATGAATTGATATATAACTCATCTATCAGTTAATCGTTATTTGATTAGGACTAGCACTAGTAGAACTAGCATACTTGTAGATTTTGAGTCATCTAAAGTCCTAACTGCATTACAACTCGTGGATAAAAAATTATATGAAAATCTTTAAGTAGATAACTATAAAGAAATGGTCATCATTGGTACATTATGTTGTATTACTCGGTCAAGTCGCATATTATCATAAAACATATCGTTACAGACGTTTAAGTAGGTGCCTACCATATAATTATAAAAATATAT
Organism: Metopolophium dirhodum; assembly: GCF_019925205.1. NCBI lineage: Eukaryota > Metazoa > Arthropoda > Insecta > Hemiptera > Aphididae > Metopolophium > Metopolophium dirhodum. The sequence continues at coordinate 14,963,515 of NC_083568.1, forward strand.
TACTTTAATAACAATAAGTGTAGGACGTGGAAGGTTTGTAAATATTTTCATTGTTTAAAAAATATTTAAGGGAGGCGGGGTTATACCGCAGGGTACCGTATATATTACAATTCACCGTTTACCATATAATTATAATATAATACAATATACAACTAATGTAACGATAGTGTATAATTCTTAACCCTTTTCGCCGGAAACGTGTTTTAATTAGTATTATTCGTATCAGTCACCCCGTGTATTATTCTTATTGTTTATATTTTATAAATGTCTAGAGCCAGTGGTAATGTGACAAAAAAAATTAAAAATTGGAGCTATGCAATTAAACTAGAACCCTCACCTATTGTTAGCACTAAGTATATGTTATTACGCGTGCCCAACGTAATTGTGATTTAAGGTCATAACATGGTTAGAGGGTTAGAGGCGCACTTAGTAAAACTATTAACTATTATTTATTTTGGATTTTAAAACGGTGATAATAATCGATTTTAGGAGTATAACTGCTACTGTACGAATTTAAAGCATATATATTAGAATTTTAAAAACAATATTAAAATTGAAATGTTTGCGATAAACATTTATTTTTGAATTAATTTTGTATTAAAATGTTTCAACACATTATAACAATATGATATTACAAGTTCGATACATTTGTACATAATTTTATGTATATGCGATAAACCTAAATATCTGAATATTTTTTATACTGATGCACCTACGTTAAATATATTATAAAAACTGTCGTTACAATTCATGTATAAATTGTATAGTTATCTTTGTAGTTCGGTGTATAATGATCTAGAGATATTTCTCCCCGTTGCGAATCCCTTAAAAAACAAGGCCACTATACGTTTAAGTATAATTTTTCTTATTTCCTTTTTTACGTCGGTCGTTGTTTTTACGTCCCTATGGTCTACTCAAAATTCAGTAGCAAATTTAATGGCTGCCAACCAAGAGAGGTAGGTAAAAAAAAACCACAAAAAACTTTGATTAAGTGGTTTCTCGGGTCGAATGTATAAGAAACTTAGAGTTTCCAACACCACTGGGTCGTACGTGCATAGCACACGTACACGCACACGCACACACACACCCACTAGGCATACAATTACCTCCGAAGAGTATATTTTTGATTGTCAATATTTTTGCAGGGTCACTTATCCTTTTTATTATTAGTACCTAGTTCAAAAAACACGTTACGTATTTTGAACGATCGTAAGACAATGAGTATGTGTTGGTTAGTTTTTTTAAATTATTAAAATTCTCTATTTATCAAATTGTATATCAAATAATAATAAACCTAGCCAAATAAGTGATCTCAAAACAACATGAATCTAATGCAGGTGAGGTTTTCAACTATATAATCTGAGTTGCTTCAGATAGACTTTTATATAAGCTTGGTTTTTTAATTTAATGATTTATTTAATTTTTAATTAAAAGCATTGCATACAATTTATTCATAATGTAATAGCTATAAAATTACTGAGTTGATAGAATACTTATACAATATAATATTATGGTAACATTGAAATAAATGAACCATAAATAGCGTAACTAAAGTAATAATTTAATGTGACAGAATACGATTTGTTTTATGTTTAAAAGGGCTCATTAAATTTGATTCGCTATAGTTAGAATAAAAATAAAAACAAAATTGTATCATCTTAATATATTATTGCCGAGACTCGACTACAATAAAATAAGTCATTATCCATTTATAGACTATATATACATATTTTATGTATTCACGTAAAAAATCAAATTTCGCTACTTGGACCAAAACAACTGCCATTAACCTTTATGTATATATATTATACTCTCATTGCTCATTAGTGTTACGATAATAATATAGACCATAGGATTTAGACCATACGGAATAATAAACGTATCTTTCGCTTCGTCTCAATAAACCTGAAAAAAATACACCTTAAAAATGTAATACAAAACCATATGGGTATATTATTATAATATAATAATAAAGGTACTCTGTGCAGAAAAAAACTTGACCCATAAAGACCTACCTCATAGTTGTTCTAAATGTGTGTGTAATATGTATGCTCGTAAATACAATGCATACAGCGTGTTCTATAAAAACATTTAGTCCATACTGGTTTTGTCTAGAAGTTCATTTAGTCATACCTACTGCACGTTTATTACTATGTATTTTAGTGGATATTCTAACCAAATTACCTACTTAACGGAAGGGGCTTTGGCAACTTTCTAGATATCGTCTGTTCCGGCAAACAAGTTCGACGGGCACGTGAGTTTACTTTTATTGCATATAATAATATACACTGCGTACTAAAAGTATATAAACTCGGGGCGTGCATGTTTTGAACGTGTAATTATTATTTCGTTTATATGGAGTTTAAACTTTTGTGCCTGTGTGCATTTTTACTTCATTAATCTATACGGATTTGTATTGCGTCGGTTATTATAATATTATACGTATACGTATCATCGTTATATCGTCTCGTAGTATAATATTATATTACTATATCCTCGCCGCACTTAACCACACTTAACCGCGGTTTATTATCGTTTAAGATCGTTTGGTTCGTATACGCATAAAATAATATGTAAAACTCCGCGAGCGCGTTAGATGCCAAAATACGCGTTTATTGTTACCTACTATAAAGGTATACAATATTGTACACAGCGGACGGCGTTCGTTTGAAACTTGTTGCTTTACAGTTCACACACGTGAGTCGATTGTGTTTATATATAATAATATATAAAATATAACTTCTCTCGTGCACGGAATATCCACATATATAGACCTATGTAAATATATACATACTAGCTACGTATAATGTGTATAACTACAGATGATTTACAGCAGATATAGTAGTTTAGCTGGTACTGAATAACGATATATTATGTGAATAGATTTGAAATGGAATACGTCGGCGTCCGATTGTGAGGGTCGTTTTACTAAACAATATAATTTAAACATCATAATATACGCACAGATTGTTTACGAGCGCGCACCGTTTTGTGGGTATTTACAGTTGTAGTTTCAGCTGTGCATTGCATTTTATACCTACTTTATAATATTTTAAACGTACCTATCGAACTATAATTTACAACGATTGCCGCTGCAGCGGGTAACTGAGCTAATTAAAAGCGACCAGTACAACTTATATATAGACACGCCGATGATATTGTATGTTCTCCGATAGTATAATCGGTTTTATCGAATGGCGTGCGTATAATAGAGATTATTAACACTATATCGAACCTTGGATAGAATACCGCAAAATATAATAATATTTCGCTCTAAACGTGCGGTATCTGTGAGACAATAAAGACGAGGACAATACATACACGCGCAGTTGTCACCCCTTGCGTATCGCGAACGATCGCTATTATTATTTGTTTCAATACCAACTGTTAAAACAATATACCCTCTTTCGACATCTCTAGACTATAATATAGATAGTATACAAGGTATATATTATTATATTTACTTCCCTTCTTCTGACCTGGAACCGCGTATCCAAGAGAATATTATTTAGCTATGTACCTAACGGACACCCAAAGCAATACTCTTATTTGGTGTTCCATCAGTGTGATTTTCTACTACCTGGCACTTTCATATTATATTACTATTTTGTTATCTAAACAAGTACCCTTATTCTAAACATACATTATTTAACCCGAGATGAGTAGTATTTGTCTATTAAAAATTTATTTGAATTAATAATCAAGTGACTGCGGACAAACGATCGCCGAAATGATACATATTGCGCAAACATAAGTATCCATTGACGTATCTGAAGCTGGAAAAAAAATTAGGAGGTGGGGTAATTCAAACATTTTTTTTTTATACAAATCTTGATACGGAGGACCGGAAAATAAACTTTTTGAATAAATTGTTTTAGTTGACAATAATATTAATTTTTATTTTCATATTATTTACTATTTAGGGCTAATTGTGTATAGTTATAATATAATATTATAGTAGTTTATGAATTGGTGCATAAAACTACCAACGCCCAACTTCTAAGTATTGAAGAATGGTCCATCCGCTTATCTCCACATCAAAAATTGGTATCTGCGAGTGACGCTTGATCGCGGCTGGACTTGTGCGACTGATAACGCTTCTGCAGTTCGTTATTTGATTTTATAATTTTATACCAACCAACGTGGTAATATTGTTGTGCAGAATTATTTCATATTAATTTTACTATAGTTTTTTTTTTTTTTATTATTGATCTTAAACTTCGGCAACTATGGCCATTAGCTGTAGTGGTTTGTTTGTGGGTTGTTAGTGGTGGTAGGGGAAGGAACACGTGTGTGTTGGGTTTGGCAGAATTTTTGATTGGGCACCCGTAGGTATCTGCCATGCCCGGGTGGGGGATGGCGGCACTTGTTCTCCGGACACCGTGACTTGCACGGAGAAAAATGCCGCCCGGTGGTCGAGGATCGAACTCGGACGGGCTGTGCCGAATCCGTCGCGTTAGACCGCTCGGCCACTTCGTCCCCCTTTACTATAGTATTATTATGTACATTCACGAAATGTTTTTTTCTCATCTAAATTTACGAGTTTTGAAAATTTAAAATGCAAATAGAAAAAAAAATATTCTTGAAAAGCCATTTGCATCAGAATATTATGTATACACGTGTGCGTATAGTAATCGATACATATCCATTATATACATTTAGATATGAAAATATAGCAACTCTATTGGTATTAGTTTACGTCATATAATGATTACTCTACTTTAAAAATCATTCCGCATTTTAACATTGTACAATAATATAGTAGTAGGTTTCTAATCAAAGAACTATTTGTAAAATTCTATTTTTTCATTAGTCTTATATTATAGGAATATATTTTTATGATAATCCTCATAATGCGATCGATACAGATTTATTGAGTTCAATAGGTAGGTGAATAATTTTGTCGATTACATAAATTAATTTACTAATCGATTAGCAATATTTAATATTCTCAACAAACGTTCAAGTACCTAACTATAAATAACAAATAATTATTTAATAACATTAATTATTGTCAAGGATAACAACAACTACTAATCACCAATATTTGGGTAAAGATTTGTTTTGACTTTATTTTGTTCGTATTTCGTCTGTTAAAAGTCAATATCGTAACTTTCTCCATCACTATTGTTGTTCGTAGTATATTTGACGTTGTAAATTGATACTTAAAAATTAACAGAACCACGCAGCATGTGTGCGGGATAGCACTTAATATTTTATCTACAGTGGCATTTCGGCTATTAAATTTTTTGTATTTCACTACTACGGACCACAGACGCATTAACTGCGTTCCAAATATTTGTTTAGGTACGTTTTTCGTTGTCAATTTTGACGGGAATTGAGGAGTTTATAATGGGCAGAGATTTACTCGCGGGTTCATTGAAGTGGTACACGTTAGGTATCTCATGATTGTGCTTTTGAAGGGGATGGCCAACTGTTTGAGCATTATATATGTCTTTCTCAGGACTATTTAATTTTCCCGTCGACAAAATAATGAACGATTCATAAATTCGTACAAATCCTATGCTATTCATCGCAGTGCATTATATTATAACGCACTATATAGGTATTACAATAGTATATTTATACGTAGTTGAGAATTTTAACAGACGGCATTCCAACTGCAGTTGTAGTCTCGTCTCGACTTGTTTTGATGTCAACTACTCAACTATATAGCGGAATAGGAATGTTCTCCTCGTCAAAAACTATCCTCTCAATTATAAACGCAGTTAAAACGGTTTATACCATTTAAACTATATTATTCTTGAATACGAAAAAAACGCTTACCAAGTCAGGGATCGGCATGTAAACTTTCTTGATTTTTCATTTTTAGTAATTTATTAACTGATATCACACCCAAGTGGTATAACAATTTGAATCCAGAAAAATGTCGGTGTGTACAGCCCCGCAAAAAGTTATTTTCATTTTGTGATAAATCTCCGAATTGGAGAGAGGATTTCGTTGTCTGGAGTCTTGTTACATTCACATTTGTTAGGAGAACTGCAGTGAAGATTTTCAGAACTTTATCTTTAATAGTTAATTCACTACAGAACATTAAAAAAAAGTTAAAACAAATTTTATTGGGTGTTTTTTGATGTTTTTCAGCTTTACAGCTTTGTAGTGAACTAACGATTGGAGATTAAGTTCTGAAAATCTTCACTGCACTTCTCCTAGCCAATGTAAATCTTACAAGACCCCAAACAATAAAATCCGTTCTCCAGTTTCGGAAATCTAGGTACCTCGCTAAATGGAAATCTAGCGAAAAATAATTTTTTTTTTATCTGTAAATAAATAAATAAATAATTTTTTTAAAAAAAATTAAACTCCACATTTAGTATTTACTTGATGATCCCTTTTTAATGAGTTATCAACCAACTTTCTAGCTATCATAATTTAGGAGAAAAGTTAAAAAAATAGAAATTTTGGGACCGTTAACGCCGTCGTTTTTATGGATTCAAGTGATTATACCGTTTGGGTGTGATATCAAATCTCTCTCATTAATATTTTATATTAAAGCTAGCTAAATTACCCTCCTACTCATCATTATTAAGTTACATTTTTATTATTTTCCTATTTAACGTGTTCACGTGTTATTATATAACGTATAACTGTATATTTCGAGGAACGGCTGAATGTAATATAATATATGTGAATATATATGTATACATTATATTCGTCCGGTATTCAAGTCATTAGTGAAGATGTGCTCTCCGACGTTGTAGACATCGTTGGTTGTAGATGTAAATACCGTCGTCTCTTTCTCGTTTTCTTTATGATCTATATACATCTCAAGAGGCACAGAATGCGATACTATAAAAGCTAAATTTGAATACGTTACCATGCGCATATATCCACACACATATTATTGTGCGTTATATGTTTCTATTGTACTTGGCGAATACTTTTTACATAACATCAATAACTTTGTTGAACATACAAAAGCTGTTTTTTGGGAATATTGCCCAGAATTTATATGGCATTACATTTACATATTGTATGGTTTAAATATAATATGTAATACAAGTGCAATATATTAATCAGCGTATTGATGTACCAAATACACGACTATGTATATATATTATACAGCCATTCTGTAGTTATAAATTGACCAAAACGTGCAAATTTCGATTAGACAGTGCCACAGTGGTGACAATGATTAATTGATTCAACATTTAAATTATTTAATCTTGAAAAAAAAACATAGCAATTTATCGAATAAATGAATAAGAATTGTGTTACCGTACGTAAATCATTGTCTATTGATACCTGTCCTTATATATTGATATTGTATAATATATACAGCATTATAGCTATTAAAAAACACGCCTAGAATAACTTAGTTTTTTAAACAAAAACAAAAACACATGTATAATGTATCTCTTGGAAACATGTGAATACTTATTGCTATTTATGCAAAACGAAAATTTGTTTCACATCGTCTGAGAAACGTCTTTGCGTTAACCAGATCAAGAGTCAAAGTGTACTAATTCGTAACATACAATACACTGAAATAATATGTTTGCTGAACAGGCCTGAACATTTATTAGAATCTTAATATAATATAGTAGACGGTATATTAACTAATATATTATTTGTGTGTGCGCATGCGTTTAAGCAGTGGAAACCTGCGTAAGATGGGACAGCTAATTTTAATTGTATTTAAGGGGTTTATTATTTTATTTATTGAAAAAACACAGATAATTTATTAAGTAAAATTATATTTAGTTTTGAATATTCCAATAAGTTTTATGTTATGTTATAATTAATCATACATACATTTTTACTTAACATAAAAATTGATTTTTTCATGGACCATGGCTGAGGTAAAGGTCCTTATACGTAACAAATACAATTCATTTCATATCATGTAAGTGATGAAATGTCTTTGTTTTTTTTTTTATTGTATAAATACATTAATCACACACAACTGATGGACATAGACATTTATCAGGAAAACGAGATTGTGACCAAAATACCTACTACATTTTTTGTTTCGAAATTTTCGACGTGAAAACGCGTACGTTTAAACATTCCTTTCGGATATATGCGTGCATGCGTGAGCGTGTGTAAATCATCTGCCGTCAGTTGTATAATATTCCTCTGTCAGTATATTATATTCTATGTCACAAAGTAAATGACTTAAAAGTCAAGTCGAAACACGGCACAATGTAACAATGATAATATTATGATATATCCGCGCAGCATTGTTACTGAACTAAATATTTTACCGCCAAAAAAACTTCGCGCTCAACTCCTCCCCATCTTAAAGTTTTAGTGCGCGAACTCGGCTGCTATGTACACATTTGTGCGTATGCAATGTTATGACACATGTGCTCGTTCATAATAAAATACTGTACAATAATATGATGATACTCTCGCGGAGCACCAGAGAAGTTTATCGCTTTTCGTTTCGTCGTAACTTCGCGCGCTGATAATATTATTATTATTGTTATTGTTTTCGTTTGAACGCGTAAAACAACAGTCAGTCGCTTCATATGAGATATTATTTCAAAAACCCCAAAGCCTTCCATCACACAGAATCGTACGTCAATACGTCATGGTTCCACCTATATGCGTATCCTCACGCCCGCAATAATACATCATGCTGTATCGCCGTGTATAGGTAGGATGAGGATCTTTAGGAATACAAACAAATCATTGGCTAGCCGTAAAAAATGCCTCTATATAAATATCAACCAAGTAGTCGTTAATTTTTTTAAAATTATACTGATAAATGGTTTTTGGATACGTATCTATTTAGTTTTTTCCAATATGTATTACATCATTTTTAAGTCTAAGACCACAAATTACGTATACATTTGATAGTTCATAATTTGTAACTAGGAAACTATATAAATAGTCATAATAGCTCCTAATATACTATTATATTAAATCAAAATAATTAAATGCCAAATAACGGGGTTTTAAAGAGTTTTTTAAAGCATTTTTAGGGTTCTTTTATGCGTTTTTTTTAGTGTTTTCTTCTGTATTTTAAGTGCTGTTTTCAAAGTTTTATAGAGCTACAACATCTGAATCTATAGTGATAATCCGTTAACATGTTATCAAAATATATTGTATAGGTACCTACTGTTGTAAGAGAGTTTTTTTTATAAGCTAACAAAGCCCAGTCCTTGTCTCACCTACCTTTAGCTATGTGGTAGGTATAGTTTCGTAACGACATCGAAAAAAAAAATTCGTAAAACCTCGTATTGGAATTTTCACTTTGTTTTTCATTAATAATTAAACTTGACGCGCTGCACACTTGTGGGATGGAGGTTTTTTCGATCATTCCCCTTGCAGGGTTGAGGGAGCTATGGTAGTGCAGCATGATGTGCAGGTGGTGGTGCAATACGCGAGTGTGTGTGTGTGTGTGTGAGAGAGAGAGAGGAGTATAGAGATGGTATATATACAGTGAGTGTGGTGTGTGTGGTATAAGGCGGGGGGGGGGGGGGGTGGTTACACAGAGTGAACTCTGACCTTTGGCATGACCCGCTCGCACTCCGCCGGGACCTGAAATCGGGTCAACACCGATGGCGTTATTACGATAAACACGAACGGATGGGGTGCAAAAATAAAAGAACGCATGCACGCCCGCTATGCTCGTCGATTTCCAGAGAATAAGAATGGAAAACGTACGACACAAAATGCGTAGGTAGGTACTATAATACGTCCCGTATGTATAATATTGCAGTATACCAACGCGTGGTGAGATATTATAATATTGTTTTGTATAAATATAATATATATAATATTATATCTGGGTACTCAATGGAATAGAAAAAAAATAAATCAACGTACCACATAATAATATAGGTATTAGATTTAGTACAATCTATTATTATGTTTTTGACGTGTGTGTGTTTGCGCTGTTTAACTTCCCGCGGTGCGTATAATATTATGGCGTATTGATCCGAGACACAACGCGAAACGATTCGATTAAAAATAATATGATTGTTGTTATCAGCGATAAAATTCCATCAGCTCCGACGTGACTTCGAGTAGCGACCAATCGCGGCTGCAGAAGGTGGAGAAAGAAAATGTTTTTATATTCGCAGACGAATAGGGAAAAAAATCCATAAAATGCTACGTCCTTATTGTCTTATCATCGTGGTGTGTCGGTATTATATAGGTGTTGTGTTACAGGCGTTTTCACCCTTCAAAAAAATATAAACGAGATAATTTCGACCGAACGGTTTAGTACCGCAGAAACACGTATAATATTATTATTATGTTATTGTATAACAATATTATGTTTATTAGGTATGTTATTACATAATAAATACGATTCAGGGGATTAGTTGCCACGCAGTAGACGAAACCTGCAGAACGTTTGAAAAAATATAAGGATATGACACATCGAATCTGTTTGCAATGTATAAAGACACTTTATAGGTATGTATATCTATTGTAAAAGTGTTCAAACGCGATAATGTAAAATTCACATTTTATTTGTTTCTGTGACAAACCACAAATGTTCGGGGTTAAATTTAAGTTAGGGTTACTTACGATCTGTGCTTCAATTATATGGTATCAAATAAGTATATAATGTATAATGTAGACAAATATTTACTAATAATTACTGTTTAATATTTATAATATTTTGATTCACGCGAACAGGTAGACTCTCGGCCAACAGAGGTTGGCATTTTATTATTAAATCGAATAATATTGCACCATTTAATGTGGACTTAAATATTCAAAACGGCTAGATAGAATGAGTATATTTGAGTAAATTTTTAATGTAAGCCGGCAAATAAAAATTGTTATGAAAAAAAAATTTTACCGTTAAATTTGTAAAAAAAATATTATTTTTAATAAATCTTCGATACATTTAATAATTACCATATCATAAAAAAATGTATTTAATATTATTATATAAATCCATTGTACTAAGTAAATATTATTTTACAAAATTTAGATTTTCATTCATATCATGATATAATAATAAATTTCTACAATCTGCGACAGTCATCTGCGCATCCCTAGAGACTGATATTATCCCGAAACCAATAACAAAATTTACAGACTTGGTTGTATTTTATGTCAAGAGAACAATGCGTCCACTTATTTACTATTACAATAAATTTAACGTCTATAAAAAGAAAATCATTGCGAGTTTTTATTCTTTATATTTGTATCCAAAATTGAATATAATATCTGTTATTTCATGTGTGGTCTGATTTTTTTTTATCGGTAAATTAAGTAATTTATATTTTTTTTATTGGTGGCAGTAATGAATTGTATTCCGCAAGAGAAGAATGAAAGTCCGCTTTTTTCATGGTTTATTTGATCCTCTTTGGCTCTGTGGCTTCTAGTAAATAAATTTCTAAAAATAAAAATATTTGTTATTATACGTTAGTTGGTATAATAAATATCACTCAATACTTTAAAATAATTAATTTAAAAGTCAAAGTATTATAAATATCAATTTCAGCTAAAATCCTATGTTAATACTATTTTGTATTCACTGATAGTCCATGAAGCAGTTAGAAAGTTATGTATTCAGTCACTGTATTCTACTTTGTTAACGTTTGTGGCACACAAAAATGTGATGATTTTGAACTAATATTTAATATTAATAATTATATCATACGCCGTATTATACATAGTAGGTAGAAGTATCTAAGACAGTGTATATTTATACAACATTTGTCATATTTGTGAAATATAATTTTACTACGTATAAGCTGTAAGTATAAAGTAAAATCATATCGGAGCCTACACGTTATACCCACCACCTAACCTAACCTATATTTACGTTTAAAAAATAAAAAATAAATTTTTCGCATTATTTATTTTTTTTTTGCATTCAATGTTTGGATAATATTTTAATTTATGCGTTGTGCTTGATCGTTTTACGTTTAACATGTATACATTTACTACCTATTTAAAAGTGGTAGAGAAGAATGTTAAATTCACTAGCCCACAACATTAGGTTTGGAATCTTTTGTTGAATACATAATATCCTGTATTCATTAACTAAGATTGTTAAAAAACGAGAATAGTTGATTGAAAAAAAAAAATCGATTTTATATACGGATAAAACGAAACTATTGCTTTATGTACTTATGGTTGATTTTGAATAGTAATTAATTACGTTGTGTACACTCGTTCATCGTAATCAAGATAGATTAAAAATGAAAATATATTGATTACAAGTGTACTTACACTAATAATATTGTCACTGTATGCATACCCATATTATAGTAATTACTTTGTACAATGACCCTTTCACAAATTTAATTTCAATATATAAAGTTTAATATCAAAGATATGGACAACAGTTACAATCATACTGAACATATTATTTAAAGCTAATTAAATTGAATATGCATGTTGATAATAATTATTATACAAACCAAAATGTGTACACTCACATTAAAAAAGAAATATGTCTTCAGGGAGATGAAACAATTTTTTTGTAGATTCAATACAAATTGTCATAATATTACTTTGTTTTAATTTTTTTATATTATACAACAAAAATACAATTATAGTACGTAGAGGTAATCTATGAAGAGTGAAAAATGAGAGATTTATTTTTATTGAATGTAGGAATTTTCCGATGTAAGTAGTCATAATTATTAATACCACTATAAACAAATTTTTGTTCAAATCATTTTCACTATTATTTCTTACAAACGATTGTGCGTTATTCTTATTTCTATCACTCATTCGTGTATGATAATGATGATATTATATTTATAATTCAATTATTATGAAACGGATGCGAATGTGAATATATATAATATATATATATTATTATGGTCAAGATTTTAATGATCTGAAGACCGGTGAAAAAATACAACAAGAGGTCGGAAGAGCGAAGAATTTTTAGAAAATAAAATAAAATCTAGTACCTAAATAAAACTAATAAAAATAAAATAAGTATCAAGACTTCGGGCTTGGAAGAGAAATGTCCGATCTGCTAAGGGATAGAATACGCCAAGACGTATTTCCTCGTTTATTTATCACTTATAAAATCCCCGAGCGTACAATCTGTACCGAGGCAGAGAGATGGCCACCGAAAACCTGTCGCAACTCGCAAACGTTAGGAAACGCGCGTTATCATTTCCTGCCAATTCTAATTTCAATCGGTTCTGACACGCAAATCCTAGACACCTGGCCTCCAGCGGTATTTCAGAAGTTTATTGTGTTCCTTTCTCGTGTTTGAGGATCAAATTCACTCCGAAATGTTTTATATTAATTTACACGTTAATAGATCTTCAAAGGCGAAACGTCGTCGTGTCGTTATCCGATGATACACCTCAATGGGATTTATCGTTGTCATCCCTTCGTTCGTAGTGTGCGATGCTTTGCTTGATAAAGACGTTTACTTTATACTCTTTTTATACTGGTATATAAGTTTTTACCGTGACAAGTGGCTGCCTTGTCGATGAAAAGCCTGCAAGCTTTGACCATGGCTGCAATAGAAGAAGGTGTTCGTATATTCTAGGCAATAGCGACTGCAAGTGACTGGTTCTATCTGAAATATGGGGTTCAATCGATCTGAAATTAGTGTTTTTTTTTCATTACTCTAGTTAGATATACATCATTTCAAATTAACAAACATTTAAGTAAATACATTTTACAATTATTTTTTTTTAACGTTCATACATTATAATACCTAGTTGACTTACATAATACAGTTATACTTATATAGTTCACTATATAAGACTTACATTTTTATATAATTTTAAAAAGTTTGTTCAATAAACTAGCTGTATATAAACAAACACTGACTCTCAAAAAAAAAAACCAAAAAATATAAAATACGGGGCTTATATATTAGGTTAGGTTTATATTATTATTTAGGCCTATATTATAGGTATATCTTAATCTTCGAATACCTCGGTTCATGCGGGCTAATCGGCGTCGGTGTAGATACCTCGTATTGTGAACTAATTCGACCGAGATGGGTAATCTGCCATGGTGGATTGAATATAATAGAACTTGATATATTTTCGTACGTGGTTCAAACTACATTTAGAACTGCAATCTCTGAAACTTTTGTCAAATCGAGTCGAGTCTATTGGCTTTGAATAATTTACAAATTTTGGTTTTTTACATAATTTAAATCTTAATACCTGTCAACAATAATAAATTGTACGTTCTATACTGGTGCATATCGCGCTTATGATCGTTGTTCGGGGTTTTATCGTTAAGTGGACAGACATATATGTCGGCATAGTTGTTTTTTACGGATATTATTGTACCTGGCTATAATATATAATGCCTATAAAAATACATTAAATGAACCTATACGTTACCTCCGCAAATAGTTTCTTCGAAATGAGATTTTTCTTTTCTCTTTCTTATTACCATTTTGTTATCAACGTATATATGGGACGGGTACTTTTCGTGACTCTTGTTCACGGATGATATTACAGCTTCAATTCCTTTTAATGGACAAAAACTTTTAGCGTATACGATTCCAAACAGTGGTATATATTATATACATATATGTATATTTATATATTTTATATTATACAGGCTGTTTCAAAGGTTCCTGAATAAGCTAGAATGATCTCATGTTGTGGAGTGAAATTGAAAACCTATTTTGCATTTTGCGAATGAGGGATTTTTAAGAGTTCTGCTTTTTCTTTTTTTTTTTACTAAATATAAAAATATTTACAATAATATATTCTTATAATAGCGTACAATAGGTCAATTTTATAAATGATTGCAAAGAAGAAAAATATGCTGGATATTGATACATGCATAATATATGTGAGATGGAGCAGCCCATTAGTAGCACATAAGGGTTCATCTTCCGGTACATAAAATTATTTTATTGTTAAGTTCTCAAATTGTTATTTTAATTCAAAATTCATTCTCCTCAGATAATTATTATTTTAAATGATGTTACGCGATTTTCGAAAATTCCTAATGCCTGTCAAGACGCATCCTAAATAAGAGTTTACAATATGTTCTTAGCGAATCACTTATACGTTGTAAATTGTGGAGTTGCAGTCATGTCATGTGCATAATATTTTATATAATAATTTATATTTTATGTATTTATTCAAACGAACGTAGGTACCTACTATGAAATTTACTATATAAATATATAAAATATGACTAGGTGTTAAATTAGTAGTCTATACTGACTATATTACATTTATTATATAATGCTCTCTGCAAATTTATTATTCTACCTTAATAAGAAGATTTTCGTCGATGTAATAAATTACTTCACACTTTCTATTAAAATTAGAACATAAAAAATTTAACAAGAAATTCATATTATCTAGTGAATAAACTCCTATCCTAAAACGCAATATGAGCAGGATGGCCGGGTACTTTTTTCACAATAATATCATTAAATATACTTGGTAATGCCATAGGCTTAAGACTGACAGTTTTCGCCCAGAATCGTTTTTCTTATACAATAATATTATATCATTGAATTCAAATTTAACACCATCCAATTACAGTGACCCACTTGTAACCTACTATACAGCAGAGCGACATCCACTTACCCACCTTTTTTTGTTTAATTTTAATCATGTGTTTTATAATAAACTTAATATTAAAGCTTGGAAAAATAGTTCAAGATAATTCACATATAGTTTCATAGAAGTATGTGATTTAAGTAAACATGTGTAATTTTAAATAATTGTGATTTCTATATGGCTAAGGATGGTTCATATTTAGGTGGTTCTACATAAGCAATTTATTGGTTTTTATTTATAAACTAAATTAGTTTTTTTTTGGCATTTAATTTATTCTATTTCTTATTGTACTGCACTCGCGTGATAATATAATATTATCTTGGTGTTATGAGAATATAAAAAAAATAATAAATATTATGGTCTGGCAATATAATAATAATAGGTAATAATAATAATAATAATAATAATATGAGGTTTCTACTATAAACATATTTAGAATTTTTTCCTTTAAAAGTAGTCGGAAAAAGTACTTTCTTTTCAAGAGGTCTCGACTTGTTGCTCTTCAAACGAAATAAAATATGCGAGCGTGTAATAATAATATATATACAGTTCTCTTCGGGTACAATGGAAATACACAAGTCGTGCGGAAACGGCCGCGGTAGGACGTGCGTAGTGCAAACCGATAGCGTACATACACGAATTAATTTTTAACGAAAAGGAAACGGAAAAGGATCGGTAATAATAATAATAATAATAATAATAATAATAATAATAATAATAATAAAAAAGAGAGTGCGTACGGCTATTATACGATATATCAACGTCCCATGTCCGACCATCGTTCAAAAAGGTACCTACACATATAGTGCTACGGTGCGTGTGGTGATGGGATTTTGAATGGACATTGTGTGTCCGACCGCCAGAAAATTGATGCGGAACATTGAAAAGGTCAATAAAGTACAATAATAATAATGATAAAAATAATGATAATAATAATAATCATAATAATATTAATATTAACATAGATTTTCAATAATATTCAAAGTGACGTCGTCGGTGGAGGCCGAGGAAATAAAAAGACTACCATGTTTATTTCAGAGACGATATATCATAATATGTCATCTTTACTATATCTGTGGTCCGTGTAGGCGATGTTTGCTGTGTATCTTCGTTGTGCGATTATTGTTCAATATTGTTTTTGAATCGATAAATTCCACTTATTATACGTTCCTTAAAAATACAAATTCCATTGCTATAATACATCGTGCCAACCTTGAAAAATGGGTTATTAACGATATTTGATTCGCCAGAAGTTGGTTTTATAAATCTGTTAGTGGGGAGGGGGGAGGGGGTTTGTATTATACTTTAAACTTATCATGTATAGTGTACCTTCACAATTATTTATTAAAAAAAATGTAAAATTATTGCAGTCGTAAATTTACTTCCCATGATTATTATGAATACCCAGTGTTATTTTATGTAGGAGTAAACAACACGGAAATGTTAAAAAAATGTAACCTGTGAGCACTTTGGGAGCTTAAGTGAAAACGTCGTATGGAATTTAATTTAAAAATTAAAAACAACGGCGAATGTCGTTAATTAAAATAATTTTTAATTAACTAAGGCGTACTACTTGACAACGGTATTCGTGTAAAAATGTTTAGACGTTTTGATTATAAATGAAATACTTTAAAAGTAAATAAGTACCTAGCTACATCTTTACAACTATAGCCATGTGCAATTAGCGACGGTGTCGTGTCCAAAAATAAAAAAATCTATATCTTTCATGAATATTCACCGCTGTAGTAGATTTGCATCAGTAATTTCATTCAAATCACACGTAGGCGAACTGAACGATCTTAGCGATATTTTGAAATGCATAGATTTTTTATGATCGATAAAATAAATGTACCTATAATACAGTTCACATAATAGTTTATTGTAATATATCGAATCCGGCTCACTCAAATTCAATCTGTCGGTGGGTTTCGCAATTTAACAGTAGAAACAACTTTTTCAATTAAAAAACTATAGATGGAGGGCCCTATTAAAACTTTGTAAATTTTAACTGAAATTCAAACGATATAAAATTCTTTCGTTCAACTACCAAAAAAAAAAAAAATTAATAACTTCTAAAAATTAAACTGTCTTTTGGATAATTAATTTAATTTGTCAGCATTAGGTAACTATCTGCTGCATATATTGTCATTTTATTTCAATAATATACAATTACTAATAACCGTAAAGTTTTAAAAATTACATTAGTATAGAGTAAAAACAGTTGGTAATAACTATAAAGTTTTAAAATTTAACTACATCCGTTGATTAAGATAGTAAAATTATTCGACGATAACTTTGTACATAAGTCATTAATACTAATACTCAATATATAATACGTTGGACTGCAGTTTTAGATTCTCAAGCGAACACTTGTATATTTTACTGATTAAATATCGGTAACTTAATCCTTACACTTTCCCGTTATGGCTATTTACGTTTATAGATGTTTCACAATTTTTTATTTTTATCATAAATGTAAATTTAATATCAAGCATTATGAAACTGTACTAGGTACTCTTAATCCGTGTTTAACTTTACGGGCCATAATTTACATACTTAAAACCTACTAAAACAGAACGAAATCTCGACGATAATTATTAGGTAATTAGAATGGCTGTTTTCAAAACAAAAAAAATAACTGTATGAAATAATATATTAATGCAGTTACTATATTTAAATTACATTTTAATATTAATAAATCATAATATTTGAAATTCGAATTGTACATGCAATAACTAATTTAGCATGTTCCATGTTCATACATAAATCATATTATTATATTATTCTAAATTATTAATTTATTTATTTTGATATAACTTTCTGAACTTACCTGTAAATATATATTATTATTATTAATATTATTTGATTTGGTATTCCTTATTATAATAAACTTATATTACGGTATGTGTCCTAAAACTTAAATTCAACCAAATTTGTTTTATTGATTTTTAATTTACTGAGTTTTTTATGTACACAAAAACATTGTACGTTGTAATGGCCTAAATACCGTTTCATAAGTAATTAGGTATTAATATAAAATATTTTTGAAAAATTGAAATAATAAAATTTTTTACAATTCATGATGTTTGAAATTTGAGTACAATGTAACATTTAGAAGATATTTTTAGAAAACTATACTCAGTTCTCAGAAATATACTCCATCTTACTCTAACCAAGTGCCTATACTTAGTAGCAATCGCACCTTGTTGGTAGTTAGTCAAAATATAGAAATATGCCACCAGTCGCCGCGAACAACAAACATTTTATATATCCTTGTGACTATAGGGATATAGTCACCTTAAAATACCTAGGCCTATACCAATTTCTAAACGGAAAATGTATCGCGAGTTTCAATCTAAAAGACAAACGCAAAACTTTAAACTCTTGTTTATTATACAAATCCCTTCTTAAGTCTATAAAACGTTGACGTAACATGATGTCCAAATAACTTTATTTTATGTACATTTAATCTGTGGCAACTAACTAAATGAAATTATAAATAATATGAATAAACGTATTGTCTTGCAAATGTTTTGAGGTGCTGACTTATGGGTAGTTGCATATTATTTTAATCAGTAGTAAAAATATCAAATACCAAGGTTATCCGCACCGGAAATTTAATAACAATAATTGTTATCGTTGGGGATTGATCCCGAGATGAAAAATTGGCACTGTTTCAACTTTCTAATTTATACCAAGATTTACATCTGACACAGCAGAAAAATAAATATTTTTGTAACTAGTCGTCCCTTGAATTTTGTTTTATTGGATAACTACTTTTTAAAATGAATAAAAATAACAAAATACCTACAATCATATTTTTCATATTTATTCCATACATAACTGCCAATAGGAATTAAGCTCATAAGTGGAATAATTATTATAGAGTTAAACGGTCGATGGCAATTGAAATTGGAATAATAAACTACATTTCCCAATATGAGATATAATACAAATGATTGACACTATTAAAACAAAATTATAATACAACTGTTATTGATATTCCATTTAAATGCACAAACAATATATTATTATTACGATATGCATATTTAAATGAATGACGTTTATAACTTTAAATTAGCATAATAGTACCCATGCTTAATTTTTAGACATATTATTTATTTATTTATATCACGAATCAATGTGCATTAACCATATTTCTTAAATAAATATTTTATACGATTTCTTGATAAACTTTATTCTTTGACAAAGACTTAGCAGTCACCTTTTATTAAGTATTAACAAACAATCTTGATTGAATCCTTGGACAATTTTCAAATGTAATTATACAACTCGTCAAAACAGAATTGTCTGATAAATAATGCATACGACACAATTTATTTAACTTAGCAATTCCAAAATCATTCAGAAAACTTTCATAGAAAGTCTCACAATGTAGTTATTGTTTAAGATTTTAAATGTTTTGATAACTTTTTAATTGTCGTTATTATAAATGTATTTACAATTTTATTGATTGCATACTTTTTCATAAGTTATACTATAATATACTATGTAGTTATGTTATAATTAGTTCTTACTTACCTATATAAATTTCTGTTTTCATTATATTTCAAATTTTAGATTTATGATATAATTTCAGTTCATCAATCTTGCTATAATCTAAAAATAAATACTTGAATCACTTTTAAAATTATTAAAATTAACATATTGCTATTAACACAAACTAAACAAATTAATAACACCAATGTTCCAAATGAATAATCATACTACATTGTTAAGGTTAGACGTTAGTGATTGCGATATACTTTATTTTACAGTATTATATTAATTAAGAAATATTGAACAACTGTAGAGTGTTGACATTTCTATTTTTAAATTATCTAGAATATTATTATTTTATGTTATAGTGGCCAATCAGCTTAAGTTAATATCAGCATATCATTGCGTGAATTATTCAAATAATTTTACTTTAGTGAAAATATTTAACCACATGATCTTTGAGTTACTATTATATTTGTCCAAGATAAATATAGTTAAATTTTAATATAATTTATAATATTTTATTATTTAATTTACATAATATATGAATTATATTCTTTGGTCACGGGAAAAAAATATCGGAGTTTAACGTACATCGCTGACAGCACTGTTGATTACCAAATTTTAAATAAGGATTTTGTGTGATTATTTTTGGGTTAAATTTAACTTTAATGGATTAATTTATCAATGTCATTCTCGTCCAGTGAATGGGATTTCAACACCGTATCAATAATTGGTACCTACTTGATCCGAATAAAATCAAATTGAACACTCGTTGAAAATATTAAATATTTTATGAGTATGCCTAATACACGTGTATATTAAGCGTTTATTTATTTATTATATTATAATCTTATTGACTCAAATTATTTTATAAATTATCGGTGTTTTTGAAAATTGTATTATTTACATTATTTTCAAGTCAGAATTGTCCAATGTACATGGGCCATGTAGTTGTTTTCATGACACCAATAAAACATTATAACTGAATATAACGAGAATAAGTTAAGTCATTGGTCTATATATTTTGTGTGTATCATGCAGGTACTTTCCAAGTTTTGAGATTAGGTAATCTTATCGGTGAATAGCCGATGAAAATGTTCAACGTGTCATGTCGCCTTCTATTAGCTGCCGATCATATTGTCTATCATAAGTAGTGAAATGTTTGTCCTTTGTATTTGCTCACTCTCCCGCTATGCTGAACAATTACATAAATGTGAATAATAAATCGAAGTAATAGACATATTGTGTTGCTCATACTACCGCGATGGATGAATGTGTCGTACAATTACACTAGATAGAAAAAAATATTGTATCGGATAAGAAAAATAGGGTTCTTATAAAAATAATATGTGACAGAATTATATTAACATTTTTTTTTGCTTCGGTCACCAAGTCACGAGTCGGTGAAATAATGGATAACCATGACCTGAACTTTGGAAAAACTCTGGTCTTGATAATCGTTTTATTTTATATTTTATCATGTTGGTAGGTTAGTGCATAGTTTATTATCAATCCATTCAACAGAATAAAAAAAAAAAAAATAGTGTATTTGTCTTTATTATAATGTGGTCGAATGAAATCGATTACAAACAATCACGGACGATGGAAATAAGAAGTTGATAAACCACCATTGTGAACTAGTACCTGCATCATGATTCATGACGGTACCTATATAAATATTCATAACTTTTAACTTGTTCTGTTCTTTTTTCTATTAGGGATACGAATTTCAATTATTTTTTTTTATCAAATTGCATTTCATAAGGGCGTTATGAATGTATTACGAAAAAATATAGACAACGCTACAAAAGTAATCAAAATAATCAAAACGTACTTCACACATAATATTCTGATTAATTTTTTTTTTAAAGTATACTTAATAAAAAAAAAAAATACTCTTGTTATTGAACGAGCGAGCGTGTTGCGTATTACCTTTCATAATTCTGTAGCTGGTTACTTCTAAGGAAATTACTTTTTTTTTTTTTTTTTAAGAACAATAATATTTGATTGCGTTTCTCCTCCGTTTCACTGTAACCATAATGCCGTTGGCTTTTTTTTTTAGTAGGACTTGTTTATACGTTACAACGAGTTGTAAAAATTAATTATCTCCGCTTTAATTATTCATAATTAACAAAACCACAATATTTAACCGTTTAATGTGAGTTGAAATATTATTCATACATAAACATTGTACATGTTATTATTTGCATTGTACCTTCATATAAGGCGTAATAATGTAAAATAGTGCCGACCGACTCACATTTGCTAATTTATTTAATTTATATTTTTTGTTATGTTTATTATTTCATCAAAAATCATTATCGGTGGTCCAAATGTTAATATCTAATACTTAGTAATTTTACACCTTGTCGTGATATTGAGATGAGTGAGACAATATATTATTATATTATTACAATATATAATTATATAATTATTCATTAAAAAAATTAACTTTAAAAGAAAAATAGGCTTTTTTAAAATAAAATAAACTTATCCGTCACCCGCCGTATACACAATATATGTATTTACTTTTTTTTCATGTTTTCAAAAAAGTGAGCTACTGCACATAGATATAATCAATATCCTAGTCAATCTACGTTTTAAAAAAAAAAACTGACACGTAAAGCTCTCACTACGAAATGCATATACATATTGTATACTTGATATTTTTTTTCTGAAAAGTTTCCAACCAAAAGTTTGCCTCAAGGTAAACGAATAACCAACTCGGATTACGTTTTCCTCTGTACGCCAACATAAAGTTTGGTCGTGGACACTAAAGCAAATATTATACACAAGTCCATATAAATATATATTAACCAAAGTTGACGTCCAACGATGTAGGTACTGTTGAAAATGTAAACAGTCGTTTAAAAAAAGTAAAATGCAATATCATCATCGTCACAACTATTACGCAGCGAACTCTTTGAGAAAAAAACCAAACTATATACCACGTATTATGGTTACGTCTAAAATATTTGGTATAGTTTGGTAACAACAACAATAAATTTACCTACTACAAAATATTGAAAAACCCCAATAATATTGCATTACTCTCAGTACGTGTGGTAGTCTCTATGTTTATAGCCTTATAGGTATACTATAAAATATAAATTATAATTGAATATATTATATACCTGTCTCATAAGTGAAACTTGGCTAACATTTAGGGCTGGGGCATAAATTTGCCTACTATACAGATTACAAACTTGCTGTGCTTACTCACAAGTCATTTTTATATCATAAATTCATAACTTTATACATATTTATGCGTAAACGTATCATGTTAATATATTTTTATTCTTTCCATAGATTCATTTTTAATCTATGATTTTATATTTAACGTGAACAAATATATTAAGATTTAAGACACGTCAAACATTTAATTTTTAATTTTTCAATATCCACCACATCTATTTGAAATTATCATCTAAACAAGAACAACGTGGGGCTTGTATGCATCTACTTAGTCTATACTTAGTGTGCTTATTTATATTACACATGTAAGTATGTGTGTACTAAGTTTGTAGAAACTGAATGCGTAGGTATAATATCTCATTCTGGTTCTTTGTTTTAATTTTTTTAATTTTATCCTGACTTCTATATTTTTATTATTTATTACTTTTCGTAAATATTGAAAGTATAAACTTAAACGCTATATTATATTCACGGCATACCGAGTCAACATTTAAGACATTTCGACTCCTGTAGTTTTGAAACAATAAGATTCGCGTTAAGACACGGTGTCGAGGTTCGTGTGAGTTTAACGTACATAATATACGTTTGGTTCACCTGAGAGGAAATAGCTTTCAGTTCAGTTACGAATTCGTAATATTTGTGTGATGCTCGTGATTCATGAGAGGTTAATGTGTAAATGCCGTGGTTATTGCGTTTTAATAAAACTAACATATATGATGACGCACATAAAAAACAGCAAAATGCTTGTGTTATTGTGAATTATTTAAAAAAAATTAAATGTAATATTAAGTTATATTTTATTCAAAAATACTACTATAAACATATTTCTTAACTATTTGTAACATACAATATAGATATAACAACTATATGAATATAAATATAAAATTATATGATAAACGCCATAATACTATATTTAAAAATATAACGTATTATGTATTATGTGTGTGCTATATGGTGTTCAATAGACTTTACAATAGTCATTAACCATCTAAATATAAAAAAAACTATTCACAGTGTTTTTTTTTTTAAATTCAGTTTATTATAAGACCTTTTGAAAAAAGACCGGAACAACTTCAAGCATTTTCAATTGGTGTATATATAAACCCATTTGGGAAAGGCCGGAACTTTGTAGTGAATTTTAAAAGGCAAAAAGGTTCTTTCTACCCAAATTTTGTCTTTTATATTATTATAATTTAATAAAAAAAATTATACACATTGAATAAACATTTGTATGAATAAAATATTTATGAAAAAGTAATATCAAACTATTGTTGATATAGTAAACTAAAAGTATTTTTTTAAACGGTGTATAATTATTCAAATTTCAATTCATAAAGTTTTAGTGCAATTTAATTTATAATACTTCAATTAGTTTAAACAATTTATAATTCAAATATGATTTGCCTATTTTTATTTTTTTGAAAAAAAAATGTTATGAAAATCATTTTTTAGCCATAATAATAAATTATTAATTATAATGGTTACCATTATTATAAAGTATATAATATAATAATATCTAAATATCAAATGTAAATGTTCAATTTGTATGGATTAAATTCTATTAAAAGAAAAACATGAATATACACCATATATGTATATATATTTGGATTTCATTTCATTTTATCAATCAAGATTTTATAAAACCAATTTTAAATGAAATATGATCATTCTCGCTTCCTACACGTGTTATAGTAGTGTTCAAGATGTTTTTTATTATATATTTTGAAAATATTGTATTTGCGAGAAATTATCATATTATGAAAAATAATTTAATTCCAACTATAATACCTACATATTTATTGTTATCTTAGAAGCGTGTATTAAGTACTTTTAATTTTTTTATTATTTATAATATTACCCAAATAATTTGTTAACAAATCATTTTAATAACAAAACGAACACTAGAAAATGGAAATATTTGTGAAACTTACAATTAAATTAATTAATTTAAAACTAAAATTGAATTATATTATCACCCAGAATTTATTTTTCATTTTTATTATATTTTAGATTCTGAGCGAAGCGATGAATGTATTGATTTTACAATGATGTGTGTTTTTTTTTTTATTATTTTTTTTTTATTTTTGTGTCTTTCATCACCTTTTAGGACAGTAAAAGTGCTTGGATTTTCTTCAATAGTAACTTTTCTGATAGGAAAGTGAATCTAGTTGGTACTTTTGGCGTGAAAATTTAATATAAGACTCCTGATATATCGTTCTAATAGCAGTTGAAAAAAATAAAAAATAAATAGGCACAATTTTTTTTTATAAGCATTTAAAGTTCAAATTTTGACAACATTTATCAAATTTATAATTTATTAATTATTTTGTGGTTAAAAATTTATACATTTTATAAATTTTTAACTTTTATGGCTAAGGATTGAAAATTTAAAACAAGGCTCCACGTAAATAGGTTATATATAAATTACTTTATTCACAATAATATCATCAAATATACTTGGAAAAATCATAGGCTGACTGACCGTTTTCGCTCAGAATCGTTTTTCTTATACAATGATATTATATCATTGAATTCAAATTTAACACCATCCATTACAGTGACCCACTTGTAACCTACTGTACAGCAGAGTGACATCCACTTATCCACCTTTTTTTTTTTGCAGTTTAGTTATATACACACCCAATAATAAAAATGGGTGTTATCATATAAAGTGTTAATAGAGATAAACCGAGAGAAAAATGTTGTCTAGCAAAAAATTGTGAAAAAAAACATTTTAAATCCCATTATACAATATAATTTATACGTGGACTTACAACCCAGATTTCATGTTAATTTATAATTTATTCAAGTATAAAAGCCATTAAAGATTTAAATAATAGACCTATCTTTCGATTCAACCCTATAGTGTCCATAAATTATTTTGACACAAACGTTATACTATTGTACTGTATTGCGAGTAGTTGTACACGGACATATTCATATATTTGGCCTAATTTTACTACGAATTTCACTCATGTACACATACTAATATTATTGTTGTGATTTACCCCTTGCTTCTTTAGAAAGAAAAACACCAAAACAAAACATCGTACCGTTCTGATGACTAATCATAGAATACAGTATACGTGGTATTTGGTTACACGAGCATATATATAGTGCAAACATAAACCCACGCACAGTAAACCAAAACTGGACATAAACAGAACACTGCCACACAGAATAATATTACGACAGTGTTTATTTATAATCATCTATAGTTTTTAGTCGCAATGCCTAGAATAAATCGTTATAACATTAGCTCACCAAAATTAATATATATTATTTTAAATCATAAATCCTCTGCAGCAGTTGAGTTTTCAATGTCTCCAGACTCAATTTCATACCATCTAAAAATCGGGAAACGACATTATTATTATTATTACTAGGTATTATATGAATAATTCATCGGGTAACGAAATCGCCAATTCCGGGTGTTAGGTTAGGTTAGTGCAATATGATCACACATAAAATACCGTCGGTACCTATACAGCAGTGAAACACGACGTCAAACGGAATTATTTCAACTCAATTCGCATAAAAACAAATACAAAATAATGCATATTATAAACACTTGAATATAATAATAATATGTTTGATATCCAAACCTAAATATAAAACGAACGTTAAATCTTTTTTTTTATGCGTGGGGCTATTTATCGCGCTTAAATTATCATATTCAGATTCAGTTTAATATGATAATTTATGACGAAACCGTGTAAACACGCGGGGCTTATGTTTATATTTTATTTGGTTTTCGTTCTCCATATAGCGTATACCTATAGTTTTATACAAACATCGAAACAATCCAGATTTTTTCATACATAATTTTTCCCGACTTAGAAAATACACGTATGCATATTATGAGTATTATTTGAACGGATAGTGTTGCTGAGCGTAAATAATTGTGTGCTGGCGCGTAGGAAATAATATATCGTACTTAAATGCACACTTACCGCTTTCTGATTGAAAATCTAAGCAGCTATTCGTCTTTGTGTGTCTAGAGTTTTCAGACATGGAGTATATTTCAATTTTTCTTGGTAATGATATTTGTATGGTTACAACAATTCACTTGTCAGAATATTCCGCACTCGCATAACGCTTTCGAAAAGTTTCCTAAAAGGTTTTTAAATGAAAATATATAATTTCGGAAACCAACGATTTTCTCAATCAATATACCTCTGAAACTTCTTTTCAATCCATTTAAGCTTGATTATAGTCTGAAACTGTTCCTTTTCATCAGTTATATATAAATATATATATCTACTATTATTTGTTTCAAATGCCCAAATGGATTCGCACACACACGCACACACAAATATATGTAGTATAATAATACTTTGTCAAACTATTATCTAGCCCAACGTAAAACTATCGTCGGAAAACACCACCCATAGTGTCAAGTATGAGTGTTTACAATCGATAAAACAATGGCTGAACTGATTAACTATTTGAACATATATTCACAATATAGTATATATATAGGTACCTACAAGTCTGTATAAAAGATAATAGTGGCTGAATAAAAGTTATATGACTAATACAATTTAATATTGATAATACTATTAATATCTTATAATAGAAATTATAAAATTCGTTGTATTATTTAAAAATCATAATACAAATACGTTAAACAACTGTATATTATTATTTTCTTGGAAAAAATCTGAGCTCAACTGAAGGACAAATGAAAAAAACATTTTGAATAATGTACAGAAGTTACACCTCGCTATAATGTTAATTGAATACCTAATATAAATAATTATAATGATAAATTATAACTTTAAAGATAATTTAATGCGTTGTTCGTCTGAAATGTCTTGAATTTCGTCCCATCACAAATTCGTAAATAATAATAAAAAAAATTTGCCAAAGGAAGAACGTCGTATCCATAGCATACTTATATTATATATATTTTAACGACCCCAAGTCTCTTGGATTTTGATCCGGCGACCATTATACCGCGGTATATAGGTATATTCATTAAACCCGAACGATACTAATTATAATACAGTCGTTGCGAACAGGCCCTTAACCGGGTATAAACCGGACGACTTTGTGGCGGGCCCGGGGTCGATTTCGCGTGTACACTCACGTTTCCGAAAGGCTGATCGAACGACTGAAGCCTTTTGGGCGTCGCGGTCGGTGGGGCGGCAGCGGTTTACTCGCGTACATAATTTTCTTCGGAATGCCAGTCGCGTAATACATTATTGTCTGTATATAGCGAAAGTGTTTTTACACATGTGTGACCGGGCAAATCGACCGAATCTTCGGATGGCATCGCTCGGTTTATTTTTATTATCATCCCCCGGCCCTTAATCGCGTTGTTTCGGTTGGAAAATTGACAACGTCGCAGCGTATATGATATAACTGCGGCGCGCAGATCGTATAACAAAGTTCAGAGATGTTTTGTCGCTAATATTTTATACAATATATATGTTTAGGTACCTCATATATATATAGACGAGTTTCGACGTAAAATATGTATATGCGAGCAATAAAAGTACGCGTACAAAAGGTTAGGAAAATATAGTGACTTTATAACACTTTATTTGTATTTAATATTACGTATATAGGTGACGATAATACTATACCAATATCGCCTTATACGATTTTTGAAAACGCATTTCCCCAACCTCGGTGTCGACTCGATGTGTGTGTGAGGAAGGGGGGGGGGAGGTGATCGGTGTTATTATGTAAATGAATGTGTCCTATCAAAATTTAATCTTTATTTAAATAACGTGAGCCCCTCCTCTAGAATTTCACTATTTTTTCGTCTACAATGGCGGTGCTTGATGAAATCATCTATGCCGTTGCGCACGTACGATATATTTTGTGATATTCTTATTTGATTATTAAACGCGTATACATCATCATCATAATATCGAACACATATACATATTGAAAACAATTTTCTCTTACGAACTATAAATTATACGTATATTCAAAAGTCGTAAGTCGCGAGTCTGTCAAACCTGCACAAGCGCGACGATATAAAACACTATTGGTTTTTGACGTTTATCGTTTGTTGTTGCGAAATGATGACAATGTTTTCGTTCTGTGTTTTTAAAACGCGAACATTTTAGCTGACTGCAGTGTACAACTTAAGTACCTAAGCTTTGTCTATTAAAAAAAAAAAAATGTTTTTTCTTTGGTTTTTTGATTATTTAAAAGTCCAACTACCTACTGCAATTTAGTTTTTAATAACGTATGTCGTTATAGGTAGATAAAGACGTCTTAACGTTCGTTTTATTACGAGGTATGGGTCGTTAAATGTAACTGCTGTGTTTTTAGCTAACAAAACAGTCGATGTGATTTTAGTATAATAACAATACGCCGTTGTATTTACGAGTAAAATAATAAAATATTATATTTTATTTGTTTATAAGAGAGCGACGTTACATTATATTTGTTTCTCGAGTTATTTTTTACTTAAAAACAAAGAGAGCTAATTATTGCGAGTTGAAATAAAACAAACCGTGCTGTAAGACCATCGTCATTTGGTGATTAACATTTCGCAGTTGCGAATAATATATACGCTTTTTTCAAACGTAAATTATAATCTCCCTTGACAAATGATCGCGTACGGTCAATTGCGATTGAAATATAACGATACAACAAAATATTCAATCATATTATTATCGAATATCTTTTTTTTCCGTGGGTAGTAACTTAAAGTTTTGAAGAATAGGCAGTAAAAAAAATAAATCCCGGGAGATGATAACTAAAAAATATGGCACCACAAGTTTTTACAATCATCGTTTTGGAAGAGTACTAACTGCGAATGAGATGCTGCAAGTTTTGTTCCGGGTGTTCGAGACCGATTGAACAATTTTTCTGACGGTCATGAGATGATTTAATAAATTCGCGATTTCCTCTCGGTCTGATCTCACTGCTATCCACCCTCCTCCCACCCTCATATATACACACACACACACACACACACACACACCAAACGCCTCCTACCATATTATCTCTTCAGCACGTCTAGACGCGAGTCAGCCGGTCACTGATGGACCAGCTAAAACGCATACGACCCTAGAGTATTTTGATCGTCCGAGCGTGCACATATTTTCCTCCAGGTTGACGTAGTTTCAGTAGACCACGATTTTTATTATAATATAATTTATGTAGGTACTTTTTATAATATTTATCGGGATAAAATATAATATTCTACTCGCCCGTCATCTCGTCCGATCTCCACTCTCTCGTTCACTGAGACCCTCTCTGCAGCTGTTCGCCGCTCCCCAAGATCTATCACCCGTCAATCGTCGCAGGAATACCATCGTTACCCGAGAGAAACAGCTATATATGGCGGTGGTTCTCCGCTGTCAAGCCGACAAAAAAGCCGACCGTCGCATGAATAAAAAACAACGGCTCTTCAACGGAGACGTCCAATTAAAAAGAAAAACATTGCATTGAAGGAACGTTACATAATATTTTCTTTTGTCGGCTGCATAAAGGAAATGTAGGTTAAAATATTATGTACCTATTTCAGTACAATACTATTATGCTAATATTATTATCATTAATTAATCATGTTTACGTCGATGTATAAAATAATTAGTGTGTATCGCTTTCGACAACAAACGTATACAAAATAATACCGATTCCATTATTCATTATAATTTATTTTTAGTCGTTACAGTATTGATGAAAACTAAAGCTTTGTTTTTAGTACGTTCTATAGCAGCTGTTTATTTATGTCAAATTATGTAAGTCATTATTAGTATTGTTATTATTGTGTATTTGTGTGATTTAAGTAATACGATGCCATTCCTGTACAAAATAATAATATACCAACTAATATTCTTTTTAAACGACCTCGAACGTTCCGAACCACTTTATTGAATATGCTTTCCGGGCAGTTTTTTAAATACGTGACAAAAACCACATTTTTTGAATAATTTTGAAATTTAAAAGCTTTTCCATCCATTCTCGTTGAAAACGTTTTGCTGTTGTTTATAGGATGTTTTTTTTTTTTTGTATCTTTATATATATCGCTCAATGATTTTAGCAACATCAGTATTATTTTGAACGAGATTTAGGATCCCCCCACAAGCTCATTATATTATTATTATTATGCTTATCGAAGCAAACTTTTCATATATGCACATACGTAGTACATATACCTATATAATAATATATACTTGTCACTTGCGTGTGTTTCCGTTGCGTGCATGCAAAATTAAAATTGCTATTTAATAACCAGCTCGTGCACAACCGTGGTTGTTGCGCTACTGATACTTGCACTCTGAAGACGCTCGTAACTAAAGTGCTCGCGATAATTAGTGCTAGGGAATCCACGGGTGAATTTTTTTACAAATCAGACAAAAACGAAACATGTTCAAGGAAATTATATATTTAATATACATACTTATGTAATGTCTCTCCGCCATCGTCTCACCGGGGTTCGAGTGTTGAGCGTAGTTGGCAACACTGTTCGATATGTTTTTATGCTCCACGCCCAGATACAAGAATAATATAGGATACATAGAGTAATATTACTCTATGGTCTATCAATGGATATGACGATAAATATTATCTTTACCTGCCTGATATCACATAAATACATAATATGTTTTCCATCCCGTGGGAACTGTCTGAGAGGAAAACCAGAGCAACATTGATATTGTCAGCAATTTTAAGTTGTCCTATCGAAACATTATTCTCTATGAACCGTTATAATTTCCTATAATATAATTTAATTTTAATCGTATACGAAGCATCGTAAGTATTATCATTGATTATAAATACTATAGTATAGTATAGTATTAATTGATTATAAATGTTATAACCAATGGTATTATATAGAGGTAGTTACTGTTGAAGTACACAGATATACAGAAGTTAAAGGTAAATAATAATAAGATCGGATATATATAATATAATAATAAGTATAATGATACGGTGTACAATAGTGTTACGAGGCATTAATATAAATCAACGACTAACTATGTATACCCGGCTACACTACACAAGACATATATGCTGTAGTATTATAAAAATGTATAGTCAGCGTCTGCTGAGCTACAGTGTAAATATATTACTTATACACTACATTATAGAGGGTGTTTTGTTTATAATTCTAACAGTTACACCTATATTCTCAGTTAAATAAATAACATTTTCCATTAACTGTATTATCGATTCAATCGATTTTTTTCTCGAAAATTATATTTTATAATACGTTAAGGTATTCTCATATTGTTGCAATTGATTTAACATATTTTTATGAGACATTTTCATTTAAAGAATATAATATAAAGTAAAAGTCCTTAACTTTTTTAAATGTTTAAAAAAAATTACTCAAATAAAAATAAAGACTATACTCTATTTTAGTATCGTAATGATGTAGCGCAGCAGGATTTACAGAATTCAATTTACTGCGCTCATGATTGCTATTATATTACAGTTACACAATAGATGACGTATATTTATAAAGGCATCATTGTGCTTAGAATAATCGTCGCATCACGTCTTGCCACGGGGCTAATCTCTCTTGATAGTGTAACATCAACGTTGGCACAAAGTCTTCGATGGAGTCTTCGTATTTCAGAGTGACGCCATTTTGTGACAAATTCAAGTTTGTTTTCAATGTTTTGCCTAAATACTTCATTTTGTAGGTCCATATTTTTGAATTGTACACCGAATAACGTTCCATTATCCGGCGAACGGTGTCCTCCAAACATATCTAAAACGTAGTATAGTGCGACGGGTATAATTTATTATGACCAACATACGGTGTATTGTTATCTTTTATATTTTTTGAAAATCGCCCAGCCGCGTACAACGTGTCAATTTGTAGTTAAATTTTGTAGAAATGAAAAATAAATTTGCTCATTCGGTTTATGTATGTACAATTATTACATTATTATAATATAATAACAATATAAAATTAGAATATTATATAATATTAATCGCTATATTATGCAATTTGAAATTTACGCACGGCTGCTGTCTGTACCGTTTTCGTAATAATTTCGAACGCGGAGTTGAAAAATAAAAAATAATCGGAAATCGCATCGACTCCGTCTACTGCCCAATATCGTATCATACCCTTATCGTCGCACTCCGTTTAATGAGCGGATTAGTCACTCGGACGTTGATGGGTCTGACCGTCTCCACGCCAACGTTGTACTTGTCGTCCGCCCACCACGGGGTCGCGACAATGTCTGGCTCCCAGTTCACGTCCGGATCGAATTTTGGCTGGTGGGGTATCCTAAACGGCAGCATAGACACGCGGGCGCCGGTTTCGGGGTGGAGATGCGTTTTCAGCTACAATTTAAATGGGCACAAATGTACGTGTGAAAATGATTATGTGGATTTTTTGAGAGTAAAATATTATAACATTACTAATTAGTATAATAAATTGTTCTTTTTTTATTAAACGGGGAATTTGTTAAATCCATTTTTAAAATCGTGTAAAAACAATATATCTCGGTCGCATATAAATGTATGCGGACATCGATTAATGTAAATAAACATTACTCGCTATTATAACTTATATTAATATAAAAAGGTCAAAGGATATTGACTTATAATTATACACCTATAAATAGGTACGGTTGAGAGGAAAATTTACTTAATTAATCGAATTGCCGCAATCAGCATCAAAATTAAATAATATGATTGTGGATGAATTAAGTTGAGCATCATATAATTTAATACTTATAGTATATTATATACTATAAAAGTAGGTTTTGTAGAAAACAATTATTCAATAATTTATATTATTTTTATCTCTCTTAGGTATTAGATACTGATTTTGATTTTAAATTTGATAAAAAAAACAACAGTTATTATATACATCATTGTCGATTAATATACCTATGGTACCTACCTAATAAATCTATAAATTGTGAAAGTCACTTTATGCTTTAGCGATGAGTAGGCATCTATTAAAGAACCGGGAGACTAACTACGTTTACCAATATAATATTGAGATCGATTTTTAGATAAATATTAGACTAACGAGAGTCTAAGCCTATTAGTTTTGAACATGATTTGTTTTAAAATGTTGTTGTTGTTTTCGACAACATATTATTACATAATTATTGTTCACTTGTTGCCGTGCTCACGATAATTTCGCCTAGTCCATTCTTTTCGAACCAGTAAGATACGTCTTTTCCGGCTTCCCGGAGTAACGGCTTCACGAGATCCGCGTCGTGTCCGAACTCCTTGATCAGTCCGGAAACGTCCTTCACCAACTCGTGTATTGTTATCCAACAGTCCTCGCATGTATTGTGGCTCCCCACTTCTTCCGGCAGGAAATACGTATTGCGCCATGCCATGATGATAATAATAATAACATAAATATATAGGTATATTATATAAAACGTCGTCGTTCACTATAAATAAATTATAAGGTAATAGGGATGTGTAACAATGTATACGTCTGATATTTTGTATTTAAATCGATCATGTTTTGTTGATTTCAAATATTGGCATAATGTTATAGTATTATTTATAATTACCGTTGTTTTTTGTCCTGGCAATGGAAAACGATTGTTTGAACCGTTGGCCGATATATCAAATCGTTATCGTCTTAATAATAATAATAAAAACATTTTAATATTACCCGCGTATTTAATTCTTATTCTTACTACTTTTTTTTTTTTTGTTACAGTGTCCGATTTCACGCAAGAGTTGTCCCAAATGTACGAACAACACGCAGCCGAGCTGCAACTGCTAGTCACGAATTTCCGAAAGAAAAACACCGATCTCAGAAAAGACAGGTATGCCGCCTATACATATACAGTATTATACACCTACACCTATTACAAAGGTCGTGGAACGAAAAGCAAATAGACTTTGAGAGAGTATCGGACGGGGAAGAGGATTTTATTTTCGTCAAGAGCGGAGATGTAAAAGTCGGGTTACTGGCTGGAAATATCCTATAGTTAAAACGCAGAAAACGCGTTAACGGTTTCTTGTTTCACTTTTGAAAAACGAGTAATTTAATATTTTTACACGCCCGAAAATAACTACTACAGTCCGCCCGTGATATATGAAACGCCCTATTTTTATTCTTCAGTCGGAAAAAAGGAGAAACATTCCTTCGTAATTTAAGGAAAATTAGTATTAGTTTTAATACCATTCTTTATATTATTCTCAGGCCCTCATTCCCTAGCCAATTATTCTACACGTGGGAAATGTTCCTGCAAGAGGTGGAAACGGACTCGAAGTCAATCAGTGACGTAGCTAGTGTACTCGGTCGACAAATTTCTAGGCCGCTTTTAGATAGGTCGTTCTATCGAAAAGTACAATCACGTAAAGTATTCAGCCAAAGAGACTCGTTGGAATTGATCTTGCAAAAGTCTGAAGATAAACTATCAAAGGTAAATTTTTGAACTATTATAGTATTAAAAATGTTTATTTAAAATCAATATTACAATTTATTATTTTACTAATAATTTAAAGCACCTCCAAGTGCCTCTTTATTCTAGTATGTTTGCTTTTGATTCGCATAAAAATAACAATTATTGATTTGTTGTGAAATACTTACTAATGACGTCAACTTCGATATAGTTTGGTATATTTTTTAAAGTTACGTATATATTGAAAGTAATTGAAAGTAATTTGTTTCGGACAAAATATCACAATTATTTTCTTTTGCATATTATGTTAAATATACAAAATATGGGAGTGGGTTCTTAAGTTTATAAATCGTAAAATCGATAACACCTATATGTCCTATAGCATAACGCAAAGGAAACTCGCGTGATGTAAAAACGCCCCAACTTAAACGAATAAGACTTTTATTTTATTTTTAAAAATTTGTTCCAAAATTCCAAGGTGGGGGTGTGGTTATTTCAGTTGCACCCTACCTTGAAAAAATCATTAAAAGGATTGCAGCACAAACGCTCCAAAGCTAGGCAAAATCCATTATAAACATGGTATGAAAAAATGCTCCTGGTTTAATTCAAAAATGTCTATGGTGAGAGGAGCGGGGAGTGCCAGAATACACAGCTTTCATTTTTAACTCCCCAAACAAAAATATAATTACTACACGTATAACACTATATCGTATTATGGTTGTTGATCCACAGTGCAGAGAAGATTATAAACGTTCTTTCCTTGCCCAGCTGTCATCTCCAAACAGCTCAGCATCCCTATCTTCGTACCTCGACGCCCACAATGCCTACGTCACTCAACTGCATGCCACCAACGGTATGGTCGACCAGTATAACCAATATGTACTACCACAACTCTTACAGGTAACGGTCGGTTCGGACCATACCACCATATATTATTTTGTATTATACCTATATTTTTATATACCATGGACAGCGTATGGCCATAATATAATAATTTAATGTAGCCTCACAATTTCTAATTCCATTTTTACCCGTATGTAGGAATTAGAAGACGTTTACTCGGACTTGTGTATGTCCCTGTCGGACGCGGTTCTCCAAGGATCCGACGTCATATACAACAAGGTACCAAAGAATAATATACGTAATACTACCCTTCCATAGTCATAATATAATCCACCCTAAACCAACACCTGACCGCCCAGTGATGATTTTTTAATTCATATCGATCTGTCCTGGTTCACAGTCCAGTGATCAGTCGAAGAGATACAACGCTCTGGGATCCCAATGTCGACAGCTGACACCTGGTTCGGATTTGGTCGCGTTCGCCCGATCCCTAACACCACTGCCCACCACACCGCACCCGTCGCAGCGGACCCGAAGCTATTGTCCGCCACAAGCTCCGGCGGACACCGAGGGAATGATCTTGGAACCCGGGGTCACGGTAAGTCGACCGTCGTCGATATTAATATCGAACTGCGGGTTTGTCAAGGGTTTGTCACGAGTTTTTTTAAAATTTTTTTTTTAGGAGGCCATAGCACAGCTGGCGTTAAAAAACGAACTGATTGTCGACAGACTGGCCAGCTTGGACGTGCGAGCAGGATACGACACTATAAGAGCGGAATTGATGGACCTCGAGTCTCAGATGAAACAGATACAAGATTCGGTGGAAACGTTTAAGCGCTTACAACAAAGGTTTATTATACTGACATAGAAATACATAATTATAGGTTGTAGGTGGCGAAATTAAAAAAAACAGTGAACAATAAGTTAACAGTCACAAGTATGGGTACCTACTGACAATTTACTATACCGAGTGAAAACGCAATTTATAATGATTAAAAATAAATTAGGGCCGTGCATTATTATTATCAAACACATATAGTATTTATAAATTAATAAACGCTCTTACAGCGCTCACACTCATAAATATATTCGGGAAATTATACAAAAATAAAAAAAACACTTTTATATTCACACACATTATAATATTATCATGGGTACTTTAAAATATTTAATTTAATGTGAAATATTACTTGTACATTTCTTAACTTTAAGAGGCAGCACTTCAAGTGACATAATATTATTTTAACTCACTAAATAAAGTAAATTATACAGTACGAAACTCAAGCTGCCATGTAACAATACGTCGGGGGCGAAAATGTTGTCATCAGTGTCTTAGACACAAACGCCATCTCTAACTTGAGCCAAACTTATTTTAACTGCTGGACTGTTGGGTTTGAAAGTTAAACTAGAACTCTTATGCAATTTGTACACTTCTCGAGTCCCACGCACAATATTTCATTATTATATACACTGTCTCCAACAACGTTTCACATTACACAAATTAAAGTTATGTACTTTTTTAAGAACTTACTATAAATCCTGTTACAATTTTAACATCCTATTAAACTCGTAATACAAACAAAAATCAGTAATATTTATCGTGTGAATACATACATTTGCGAACGTATCAATGTTGTTGTTGCAGTTCTATTCTAGCAATAAAGCGATTCCGTAAAAAAGTCTATGTTACCAATATTTGAATTTTTTTTCGCTGACTGATTTTTAAAATAGATAAAAAACACAAAAAACCATTTATTTTATCACCTATCGCATGGAAGGTGAGATAGCACCGACTCGAGTCAGAAAAAAAACACTCAACTCGATATTTTCGTATTTACTATTATTAAAATATTACATCTTTCATTTTTTAGTATACATATCGACTTTATTTACCTATACCATTAATTTTCCCGGCTGGCTTAAAATTTTTTCACACTCCGTATATAAAATGTACACAACAAACGATGATAGTTGTTATTGAGAAATACGACTATAAAAACAAGCTAGTTTTCTAAAGCTAAAAAATGTTTTCCTGATAATAAATTTTTAAATATGTTCATTACAAATTCATCGCTCTAATTCAATTTCGCTGAGCTTCAGACATTTTAATTCCATCCTACGCCTTTTGTTTTTAGAAGCAATTAAAGTTTAAATAATATATGGTGTAGGTATACATACAGATTGGCCGTGCTCAAACGTATATCCCACGCAATCTCCTAATCTTTGGCGGGGACCTCTTAAATTACTTAAATTTTATAAGGTATATTGCTGTGTACTAATTTAATTGATGGTAGACGTTTAAACTCGGGGTCTCAAATAAAACTCGCTTGAATTCATGTTTGAAAATCGATTAAAACCAAAATAACGTATAAGCCGGGTATACTGAAACATATATAAAAGTCGTTATAATTTTAATATACAACGTTTAATATTATATTATACGTAATTCCAACTTTAGAAATGAAATTATGTTTTATTCATTTTTTTTTTTTACTTTTGTTCGAACTGTGCTGTTTGCGTTTGACTGTAATCATTTCTTAATAGGCTCTGTCTATGCATAATGTATATACAAGCGCGTAATAGATAATTATGGTAAGATTAAAATTTACAATTATTGCCGTGTATATTAGTGTTCACTTATCTAATCGTTATTATTCTGAGTATTTACTATTTACTGAGATAATGATGGGTCGCTTTAATTCGTACTATGAAAAAATTAGTGAAGTAGGTAGCTAAAATAAACTAACTATTTTGAGTCCATCGGTTATAAGTTATAACACTAGGTGATCATCATACTTGTTAGACATGTGTATGCAATCCTATTGACTCTGCACTAGTGCAGACAGTGGCATACAGTGGTATGACGAACTTGAAATTTTATTTTTCTGAGCCTAATCCAATATTGCACCCACCCTGCAGCACCAATAACCCAATAAAGGCATTTGCTGTCATATAAATTGTAACTACCCATCTTCGTAGTAGTTATTATTAAAACACTATAGTTAATACTAAATTTTCACCAATTGGCCACCCACCACCCCTTGAAAAATTCGGAAGTAGCCGCCTCTCGATTATCTCTTTCGCCACACTATTTAGTGCAGAAACGTGGCTTTGCGCGATTTGAAATAATACAAAAAGTATTAAATTCACGTTCAATCGCATATTATACGATTTGGACACAATATTCTCACTTATTTCATAAAAAAATATACAAGCGCATTGTCAAAAACATATAACTTTGAACGTAAAAAATAATTCATATTGTGTGACGCGGAAAATACCAATTTTTTAGTTTCTATTTCGATGAAATTCACTCTGGTGGTATGCAAATATTATTAATAAACATAAACACGTATAGTTATAGGTATAACTGTTTCCCGTTTACAACTACAGACTGAACACTGACGTTAAGGTAAACATATTATAAATACGCAGTTTCGACTTTTAGAGACAAGTTTAGCGTTCGGTTTAATTGCATATAGATAAGCCCTGTAGGCGCGAAATCCCTTATCAAATCTTCTTTATAGTTTCGTCACTATCGCATTTAGAACGGATTTTTTTTTCAACGCAGGCGATATTACAGTTGTTGCCGAATCGAATAGCAATAATAATGTTAAGCATTTAAGCTTTATTTCTTCCGCGAGATATTCGAATAATAATTCCATCTACCGACCTACATATTATAAATTGGCATAACATAAACAGAGTTATGACTAATCCGTCTTGGGCGGGGTTGTGTCGATTACGTGACGAGGTTAATTTTTGTCAAAACTCGAACGAGGGTGTGTTGTGACGGGTCAGCGGATGTGTAAGATATGTAGTGCAACAAGGAAATCGGTGTCGAAATTCCCAAGGACATTCACTCCAATACCGAACGATATTTATATATTATACTACTTATAATATCGTCACAAAAATTGCCGTTACAATTGTGGCCGATAATAATATAGGTTATTGTGTCACATATCATTTATTATTATTATTTTTATTATTTTATTGTTGTATTTTTATATTAATTATTATTATACTCTACTCGACAACCGAACTGGAATTCTGTCGAAATACGTCATGTTCATATTATTATTATTATTATTATTATTATTATTATGGTTATTAGTTCATACTCAGTCGACGTCAGACTATGCGGCGAGAAACGACATATTATCAGACGACGACGATCTTCCGGATACATCACACGCGGGACGCGTTTTATCGTACGGAAACTGCAACAAACGGATACGAAAAAGCATCATTTCCTACACCGAGCTCGCACAACCAACACCAACCCGAATATTAAAAATTTATCGTCGTCGTCTGCGCGCGCGATTTGACCGAAAAAAAATTCGACGCTACGATTTAATTTTAATTTTTTTCTATTTAGTCATTATATTATATTGTATTATATTGTTATGATTATTTATATTCCATAGAAAAGTCGTTATCTTTTTGTAACATTTTTTTTTTTTCGTAAACAGCAGTGCGAACAAAAAACCAAGCTGCAAACCCTATTGTTTCATTTTTTCCTCCCTCCATTCTCTTTTCTCTCTCACTCTCTCTCTCTCCACCCCCTTTCCCTCCCATTGACGGATATGTATCTTCATTTATCATTCGTGTAGTACAATGCGATTTTATTATTATTATTACAAATAATATAATATATTATATAAAAATACGTGTAGAGACTACTACAGAGAGAGAGTTACAACGAGGGCGATTTGGACACCTCCTATATCTGGTTTAATCGTTTGTGATTTTTATTAAACGAATGCAATTCGTTTCGTGGACGATAATTAATCGAAATCGAACACCTTCAACCGCGTCGCGATATACATCATATTATCCCGGTCAATCAGTCCCGTGCAGCGTTTATTAATCGATCTTTGCACGCACGTATATAGAGGCAGCACGGCAGTAGTTGCGTAAATCAAACGAACCGAATTCGTACAAATATCCCATAAATCATAATATATTAATAAATCGTTTCATTCGTTGTTTCCATAAAGATCCGCTCGCTCTTTCAATCTACTTGGTCGCGTGGTAGGTCCATCGTGACGCAAAACCGACGGTTTTAATAGATAATAAATAATAATACATTATATTATTATAGTCATATCGAGCCTGCATCCTTGATAATGATTCCGGTAAAATAATACGTTGACACGTTAAAAATATTATTTGACATTAAAATTGTTTCGCATTTGAATAATAATATTATTAGTACCTATACAACTGGATAAAAAATTGTTACCATATTTTTGTCTATAACATTTATTGCTGCATATTAATGGAATAATAATTATTAAATACCAATATAATAATTAGTGTTTGTAATAAATTCCCGTTTGAATAGACAAAGCACAAGTCCCTATATTTTAATATAGTATATCAACGATATATAATAATATATCAACGAACTGAAAACATTAAAATTGTGTTTTTGTTGTATTAACATTATTTTGAACGATTTAAATCAAAATTAGTGTAGAGAGATTTTGTCATTGCTATAGAAAAAGTTCTTTATGTTCAATAAAATATGATACTTCCCTCAAATAAGATCTTTAAACGTGTAAAACAATGTATACATTTTTTTCATAACACCACGTTTGTTCTTAAATCAAATTATTTTAAACTATATTTTATTTATTGAAAAAGTACTACGGCAGTGCATAAATGAACAAAAATTATTACTATTATTCAAACAATTTAAACTACTCTTACTTATACTTCTGAATGACATTAGGTAGATGATAATAATACTTATTATGATTTTTAACAATAACAATATTGTGTCATTTTGGGTTCGATTATCGTTACGATTTGTATTTCACGAAAACAGTAGTACCTATATGTGTACAATATTATAGCCAATTTGGTCTTGTTATTGTCCTCTTCGTGACGGTTTATTGAAATATTGGACACTCAACGTGTTCTTAAACTGTACAGTGTACACGGTCAGTATACGAAGTCTGCTTTAGATAATAATAATAATTCATGTGAAACATAAAAGTGTAAATTGTATTATTTTCATTAGGTAGATACATAAGAAGTTGATAACAGTATTTTAATGTATTTCAATTAATTTCAGTGTATTATAATATTACCATTCACTTTGATCTCTCTACATCTCTTTTGATATACAAATTCGGTGCTTAAATAACTGAATTCTACGTTGTCTACAAATAATGTAGTGAGCTAGATGCTAGATTATATGATATGTTTTACTTTAGAAATATTGTCATTTAAGATTTAACTTTTTCTAAACATCTGTACAAAATTGTTTTCTGTTCAAGCGCAATATATGCTCTAACTAAATGACTATATAATTTATTTGGCCATAAAAATATAACTAGTTAATGTGTATGGAGTGAAATTCAAAGTATATTTTAATTAATAATCGGTATGGTTAAACATTTTTTTTCATTTTTTCAGTTTTTTATTTTGTTGAAATATATGTTCATTATAATTTCTATTCATTTTATATTGTACCTGAGTAGGTAACTGGGTAGTTGTTCTACATTGTATGTTGCATAGTAGGCACCTAACAGATTATTTTGAAGAGCACTGTTTTTTTTTTTAATTTCTCAATAACAGTTACATCGCTTAGAGTTTGAATAAAGATTGTATTATAATTAATGCTATAATACCTTGTAAATCTTATGAACAATTGCATAAAAGCCTTTTAGAAAGAAGGCTTTTCCCCAATAGAGATATTAGGGAATCTTAATCTAATATCGTTGTGACGTTCTACATTTCTGACCACATTTTTCTAACCACTAATGTTGACTTGATCACTAATCTTGAGCAATATAATATTTATTTAGTAAATGTATTTTAATTATTTGGTAAGACTCTTATAAGATGAATTAATTTTTATAAATTGCAAAACCTGACCATAGAAATAAAACGAATTATGAAAAATATAATTAAATTTATCCTGCTAATTTCGCTACACTTGAAGTTCGAGATTAATTTTTCAATTCTATTGAAGCGCTTTAAGTACAATTACAAATCTAAATAAATAACAGTTTGTAAGAAACTTATTAAATTGTAATATTAAGCTTACACCAGACAACGTTGTGTAAAATAGTATGGTAGA
This sequence comes from Metopolophium dirhodum, assembly GCF_019925205.1. Lineage (NCBI taxonomy): Eukaryota > Metazoa > Arthropoda > Insecta > Hemiptera > Aphididae > Metopolophium > Metopolophium dirhodum. The sequence goes on from NC_083568.1 coordinate 15,006,924, forward strand.
CAATAAATAAATATGTAATAACAAACCAAATGTCGTTGTCAAATAAATAAACACGAGTGAAACACAAATATGGACATGCACTAAATCAAATTAATTTCAATTGTGTTAAACATTTTCCATTATCGATAATGATAAATTAAGTCATATATTTAAATTTATGACGAACAATTTATAATGAAACGCTATATTATTAATTCATACTGCGATAATTATAATATTATATAATAAATAACCTGCAGCAGACCTTTGTGATTATATCTCAAAGTGTCGACAAATATCAAAAATTGATCACAATTTTATAATAACGCCATTAATTTTTGAAATTAATTAAATATTTAAAACCATTAATTAATTAATGAGTTATATTAACTGTTATTTTTGAAACAATATAACGAATTAATTTTTCCAATGAGTCAACAATCTAAATTAACTAATCTTTATACATACCGGTTCTATAGAACTTCTACGTGTAAAATATTTTTCTTTTTTAATGATAGTGCAAAGTTAATATTTACAATATTTTTTATTTTATGATAAATCAAACAAACTTCATAATATGTGTGCAAGTAAAGGAAACGAATTTGACCGTTTGACCTTTGGCACCTCTTACAGAAAATTGAAATGGCGCCACTATAACGTCTATTCTATCATAACCGATACGTATATTTTTCATTCTTTATATTATTTGCTTGAAATTTTAATTTACTAAGTAGGTATAGATTCACGAAGTTGTTTGATTGAAAATCAACACACAGTGTAAAATAAATAAAATCACAATAATTGTTGAGTACCAATTAATTAGTGACCGTTGAAAATGTTTCGACAAATTCAAGACATTATTAAAACCAACGATAGGGCAAACATTTTTATTTGACGATAATATTAAATTTTACTATGTACAGTAAGTTAGTTTCAGAAAAATAATAATAGGACAAAAAATATAAATATTTGAAAAATACTATTAAAATTAGAAATATCTATTATATTTACGTAACTCCTGTGTAATACTATGTTATAGTGGTATTGTATCACATGCATATTGTTTGAATTTGAATTTTTTTTTCTTTATAATACGTTACTTACAAAGTCTGCAGTTATATCAACAAAACATAAAAAAATAAATACATTACTACTATAATAAGTTTTAATCATTTTACCAACAGAGCTTAAGTCAAATACGTATCTAAGTACTTAATAGTTTATACTATATTAAATAATAGTAATAATAATACTATAGAACTTAATTACAATAACTACAACATGAACATAAAACGTCAGGGATAATTTTTCCGGTTCCGTGTTACGAGTAATTTTTCTATTTCAGATACATTGTACATACCTATATAATATTCAGGACAACATAATAATTATTTGACTATTCAATAGGTACCTATTCTATAAATAATCAATGTTGAACAAATTTAAATTCAAATTTATATAGTGCACGAACAACGTTTTATCGAGTTCAAAGTTACTAAGGCTAATAATAATAATAGTATGCGCCTATAGGTTATTATAGTTTCGGTGTGAGTTAAATTAAAGTTTCACAGTAGATATAATATATTATAACAATAACCAAAAATTAATGTAGTGTAAAATTATGCGACGTCTGCCTTCCAACACCCACCACCCACCAAGCCCAATCCCATCCCGTCTAAAGGTTTAACACTGTGAACGAGTCTACTTCTATTGGAGTAATAATATATACATATACAGGGTGATTTATTTAACAATATACAGTAAGTTATCGAAAATGTTTTTTTTTTTTAATTTAAATGTATTAACGTATCGTCATCATTTTTTAAGTATTTACTTTTTTGAAAGTTCCGAATAAAAGTATTTCATATTCTGAAGTAGAATATTTTCTGGTAATTTTGATGCACAAAAATCGAATTTCTACCAAGCAGTTATTTATAACTTATAACTTTAATACTATTATATTAAGTACTTTTATAACTTAAAAGTATTTAAAGTTTTTATGAGCAGATTCCATCTAAGTATAAAATAAATTCAATTTTATACATCATAACTCTTACAAAAATATTCTGTTTCAAAATATGAAACTAATTATAAACGTTAATTTTCAAGTCGAAAAAAACTTAAACAAATAGTAAAATATTTTTAAAAACGTTAGTACGCTCTTTTTTTGATCAAATATTAAAATTTTGAATGTTAAAAGAATCACTCTGTATCACCTTAAACGGTGATCATTTTATCACTACCTATTTAGTATGTTTCTTGGACAATTTGTGTGGTGTTGAGAATAAATGTTTTTATATCGTACCTATATTATGTAGTTTAAAGTCATTGAAACACGCAACGTTATTGGAAACAAAAATTGCACATTTTTACCCATTTCGTCGTCATAGTTTTTATTCTTATTTTTTTCACTCGAACGCTGAGGTATATTTTTCTGTAATGTTTTAGATGCTTGAAAACCGTACATAGCACCAACACTCAGTTACCATTAACTAGTTAATTAGTGATAATATTATCGCGTTTCAATTACACAGATGAGAGTGATTAAGTAATGAGCAAATGTGTTGTGTTAACGACACATATATTTACGGAGAAAATAACTCCACAGTGATAAGTACTTCGCGGTACACGTGTCTGTACTCACGTATATAATATAATACATGGTCTCTGCGGTGGGGGTGCAATATTTTCTCTTGTCGATAGTAATCTCGTTTATGATGGGGCTCATCGACACGACGGGATTAATCGACCGTTTAATAGGTACTATGTTCCGTTTCCTCCGATTTCCGTTAATCGCGCTCGCCGGTCGTTACAATAATAATATACATATACGTTTTCAAATGCTCGTGGACAATGCCCACCTATAGTATAAATATGATATTATCATAGCATGGCTATAATAGTGGACGTAATGATAATTTTAATATAATTATTAGTAGGTACCTATCGCATATTATGACGAGTCGCGGAGGATGGTATGTGAATGTGGGTAATTGGAAACGTTTTGTTGCAAAAAAAAATATGTTCCTCATAGTTTTCGTCGTCGAAAATTTTAAATTTCAAATTTTAAACCGCCTACGAAAAAGCCTTTACTGACATTTCCTGATGATTAAAGTGCTTTTAACTTGTACTGCCCGCGTGCCATCCAATTGTTTCCGGTCGGCGCGGGCGAGCACAACAAAATAAGTTTCGAGATTTTATAGTATGAGGACGGACGAATAACGATTTGGTTTTCCAGTCTTATAACTGAGTTAGAGGTAGATCTATGCTACTAATGAACTACCTATTGAATTAGTGTCGAAATCGTTTTGAGTAAAATATCATACTCGCACGCATTACATTTTCGTATTTGGCAAATATAAATTATTATTGTTTGACGTTTTTATTTGTCTGTTTCTTCAACAGGAGCCTGGAACAGTCGATGTTCAGCAAGGCGAATGAACTTCAAGAGGACATCAGCATCAAGAGATTCGAATTTCGCACCGCGCAAATGCACCTGGCGGCCGTCAAGTCGCAGGTAAGAATTCAAAAATATATAATATTATTCCGTGACAATTATTATTTTTCTGATCGATATTATTTGAATTGTTTAATACCACGACCATCGACCTCTTTTGATTTTACTGTAGTTAGCATATAGTTGTATACTCATGTAGTCATATCTCTTGGATTTAATATTGACAATTTGGTTTTTGTATTACTCGGCACAGATAGCAGATGCCGTAATCCAAATTATAAAATTATAATTAATACATTTTATAATTTGTAAAAAATATCATACCAAGTACTAAGCTAAAATATATAACATCTTTTTTAAACTTGATAAACCTTGCTATAAGGACTATACTCCAGCTTAGTACCTATATTATAAAGTTTAATACCTCACAAACTACTCAATTCGTATTTCGATTGGGATGCTTTGAAATTTCAAAAAATTATCTAATAAACAATTTACTGTCAAAAAAGTATGTTTCTAATTTGAAATAATTTTATATCGTTACGGGATACTCCTACACTACCTAAATAGTATAAAAAATCTTGATTATTTGAAAATATGTTTTTCAAATCTACATAAAATTTCCAAAAATCAAAATTTGAATAAAAGCATTTTTTAAAGGATATTTGATTAATCACCTTATATAATAAACTTTTATACAATTTCGTACAGACGGACATTATGCGTACTTAGCATGCTTATATTATAATATAATATTGGGCGGTGGTTATTCCGACGACCCAGTGTAGTCTGTCTGGTCGGGAGGGGGTGGGCGTTGGCCGCTTAGGATTCCATTTTTAACATTTTTTTTTCCTTTGGCAATCGATTATTATATTGTTATAATATATTATTTGACGGTTGGATTTCCACCGCAGGGTCGTGACTCACGAGTGTGAAAATCACGAAAGTAATACATAAATATGCGAGTAAAAACTTATGATAGGCGTGTGTGGAAAGAAAAAACTCAATACGATGCGATATTCCACAAATCGATAATCCGACAGAAATATCAATAGAAATATTGCATCGTATTACATCGTGTGTAGTTTAGAACGAATCTAAACAATTGGCGAGACCAAGACCATTGTATTTCAGTTGGGTCCATTATTTAAATAATATTGTAAACCATATGCAGAGAAAAATAACCATATGGAGAATAATGGAAATAATCCTATGGAGTATCGTTATTTTTTGTATTAACTGCAGAATACACTTGACCACTATACATATTTTATATTACCTACTTTGTAATATCGTCTGTAGGAATTGTGTTTAGTTTGACTGGTGGACATACCTCAGAGCGTAAAGATACAGTTATAAATGAAGACTTGGTTGAGGACTTAGGAATTAATACTTAATTTTCTTCTAATGGTTAAACAAACATTAAATTATATCAAGGCGTTTTTGAATTAATTTGGAGATAGTTATTGGGTCTTTATTAAAAGCCATTATTATTGTATTATTATTATTGTAAAAACTAAACTATAATATGGAGTATCGTGAGCAAATAGTTTTGTAATAAAGAAAAGGTGTAGTAATGTCACTACTTCGAAGAACTCCAACCAGTATAGGGTATTTAGTGGAACAGAACTGAACTCTGACCTCGAATATGGTTTTCTATGTAGGATTTTATAAGAAGATAAAATCGATTATGGACATATTATTCGTTTCAACTTGAAAAGAAGTTCCTTATTCCATACCCTATCAACAGCCCGTGCCACATCTAGGAGAATAGCTGCACAGTATAGTTTGTTTTTCATACCAAAAGACGTAAAATCAACAGTGGGTGGAGTTGGTGAATTGTAAAGTTTGATTTATATTTATAAATTATATCTTTGTTTTGATTTTTTTTTGTTAAATCTAAATCCAAACTGGTAATTGGGAATGATTTTATAGTTCATGATATTATATTAGATAAGGCTCTTCAACCCAAACATCAAGATAAATGAATACGTCGTAATATTAATATTAAGTTATCATCATTAAATAATTCGTAAAATATGTTCGAGTATAATATATACTAGATTCAATATTACATCTATTGTATGCTGATATGAAACTATTTTTAAGGATAATTAACATTAGTGTAGTGTGTAGTGTGGATTAATGCATTTTAATAAATCAGAAACTATTTTTTTAAATTTGTATTTAGATACATATAAAATTTCAAAAAATCTACTGCTTAGTAATACTTATAGAAATAAAAGTTGGTTCTTCATTAAAAAAAAAAGAATTTTTATCGCCACAAGACATTCCTTAAGTGTATAAAAAATTCAAATAATTCGAATTATATTATGGTCCTTAATTATACTAAACAATTTCCAAAAATTAGAATTTTGATTTGACGAATTATTATAGATAAAAAAATGTGGTAAGTATACAGCATTATTCAGTATGCAAAATATTTCAAAACATTTAGCTTCAGTTGACCAATGACTAGCTATAAAATGTAAAAAAAAAATCGATATTGGGGGATATATATACAGCCTACAACCATTTATTACCTAATAGTTATTTTACGATAGGATTTTGTATTATCGGACCACAATTATCGGTGAATTGCATCGGAGCAAATGTCCGAAAAGATTTTATCAATTTACTATTAGTGGTGGTCGTTTCCCGTGCCCGACTATTTGTATAATAGTGGTACGTGAGGTCCTCTAAAATCCGGGATTTGATCACATCAACTTTGCAATGCGATATCCACGGCAAAACATTTTCCGACATTCACGCTGAGCGGTTTTTCCCCCGCATATCAATCCAAACCGAATTGAGCCGGATTTCCATTACACCGTATCGTGATGTGTTTCATATATTTTTTTTATTATGTTGGTAACAAAACGTTGGTAATACGTTACCTAGTACCTGGAGGTTGAATATTACATTCAAAGGTACACTACACGGTTTAGTGGAAACTCGGTTTAGATGACTTCATAACACTTCACCCCGGTAACGTGAACCATGAATTCGCTACAAAAAAAAAAATTTTAAAGATTCTAATTTATAGTATATGCAATATTATATACTTATACCATGCATATAATATAATTATTAATAATTTATTTATGTATAATGGTATTTACAATTTACTTATAAACACAATATTTTGGTATACTGCTTACTAACCAAACAATTTAGATAACCACAGACCCAATTTAATTTTTGAAAATCATAGTTTATGGTGGATAGTGTAGTTGATTTTACTAAAGCGACCCGCTGTCATAATCACGGTTAAATGGTGGTCGTCTAAACCTCACTCACTCACTCACCGAAAACAACGACGCAAAAACGATGAGGTTATTGGAAATACCATAATATATGGTACTCGTGGTGAAAGGGGGGGGGGGGGGGTGGTACGAGTGATTTCCGCGGTGACGGTGACGATAATGATACAGGAGTGTTAAATCTCCATCATAATTTTTTATTTCATCAACAAATTATATTGACGTACTACAAATTTGTCAACCGTATACTTCATTAATTTAGCACCACACTAGCTAGGCGACTACTAATATATTTTACACGTTACGGATATCTAATTATCGCCGTCGTCGGTGTAATAATTATTAATAAAATATAATATAATATGTGAAGTAGGCAGTGATTTCTGATTATTTTTTCTCGGTCGCTTCTGAATTTCAATCAACTCCGACGTCGTTGTATTAGCTGCAGGGCGCGCAAGTAAATAGATAATAATTATAATATAATATATATATATATGTTTGTTATAATCGTCCGCACATCATGATATGCAACTGAATTTAATATTATTATTATTTGCGCATAATAATATAATATGCATATTGCAAACGTAGCGGTATAAAAACATATTATAATGTTATTATTATAATCCCTCTCTCAACTCAGTCGAAATAAATACGTAAAATCTTTGTGAATCGATGTAATATACTTCATACGTATTATTTAGTATTAGTTATAATAGTAGGTATTCATAATATTGTATACGTTCTGTAAATAATATGTATATTTTAATGAATAATTTAATAATATAAGAATAGGTACGTTTAGTTAACTAGTCATAATTGTTTTTTTTTCGCAACTCACACAAAACTTACTCTAAACTAATATTGTGAACGAACAAGTTAAATAATCATAAAATGTTAACCACGATGGGTTGTTGAAATATTTTGTATCTCAGTATTATTTGATTTTTATAACAATTTGTGTAGTCGTTCCGTTCGTGTCGTGCGTGGTGAGGTAAAAAAAATGTATAGGTAGCTGATTTGATTAGACTTGACATGATCTCCATACTAAAACTTTTTCGATTCAAAGTGTTTGGGGGTGAAAAAAAGGTAAAAAAATAAAAATTGTATGGTAGTGGTAGGAGATGAAATAACTTTGAAAAACACTGAAATATAGACTGATCATTGCGACGTCTAAGAAAAAACATAATGCGAGAGCGGTGGATAAATATTTTTAAATAAACAATTAACTTGGTATGCATGCTATATAGGTCATTCATCGTGATTTAATTATTTTTAGTTATGAGGTATTAAATCAATGATAATATTATTAAAATTCTATACAGATTTCTACCATAACAATAAAATTGGTTCCTACGGGCTACGACGAAACGCCGACCGTGACAATAGCCTATTAAAACTTGGTCTCGGTTAGTGTATGACACAAAATCATTATAATAATGATCACAAATTGTGATTTAAGTATCTAAATTCAATATATAAAAAAATATTTGTTTTTTAATTGCTTATCGTAAACATTTTTTTTTTTTTTTTGAAGAACATAGGTTTTAATCTCATGTTCTTAAGCAAAACATTTTTCTGGGGAGTTTGATAGGAGAATACGAATTTTAATATCAAATAAGTATAGTTAATTAGTTGTAAGCCGGTGTTTAAATTTGTGATCATGGTGAATATGATGGAACGTAGCACTGCAGTGTCACTACTCCTCCACACATTTGAACTTTAAATTCCAATCGATTATAACTCGTTAGTTAATCACCCGTTATTTGTAATTCGATTTGTATGCATTTATATATATATATACAAATACACCACAAAATATTCTGCTTAGGAATATTAAATTTAAAATGTCGTTATTAAAAAAAGTAAGAACGTATATGATGTATATAAAATAATTTATTATCAACGTAGATTTGCAATACAATACAGTATACAAATATTATCATTGGGTATGGACAAATATATTCATAATAAAATTATAACTTTTTTGAAATAATGAGTACGTAGAAATATAAATATTATCACTTACTCAGTAATCCAATGGTACCATATCAAATATAGAAGTTGGATTAATAATATACGTGAGTACACCCTTAAAAATCTGGCGAGAATGTACACGTGTTAAGTCAATCGATCATCGATATAGTATTGTAGCCACGTAAAATACGATGAGAATATACGTAATATATAATTTTATATTAATTTGTGAGTGAATCTCATTGTGTACGAATACTAGTAATTAATAATAATAGGTACATAATATTATTATGATATTTTTCTCCAACGGCTTGACAGTTCTCGAATATTGCATTATTATAAATTTATACTAACAGTATGTTGATAATATATATTTATACATTTATACCGCTTAGGGTCGAAACGATGGTTAATCTTAAATTGTAGGTAGGTACTATAGGTACCGAGATATATTAAAAAATGAACAGGTTATAATATTAAGAGGATTATATTATTACTATTTTGTAGGTATCTTGTTATAAAACAATAATGAAATATGGCGTATGTCACAGTAACCTCGCGAATGTATCGTGTTTGTATTTTTTTAAATAAAATATTCAAAAACGTTTCGCGTTTAATTACGGCATCCTCGAACTTCATGTTATGCACAACATTATTATAGCACGTACATGTTTAATATATTTATTTAAACTCGACCGTGCGTAATTATATATAATACAATCATACCTACATAGTTAGACTATATATATTTACTCGTGGCGTGCGCGTTAAACGAGGAGGAGTTAGGTGTTACTTATTATATTGGCGGAAAAAAATTCAAATTAAAAAAGGGGTTTATTTTTTCACATACTTTGATGCCATATATATATATATATATATATATATATATATAAATACACATACAAATGTGTATACCTTTATACTATTTCATCGACATGGTCGTCCTCATTATAATCAAATGTACCGATGTACATAATATTATAATATTATACGTAGGTACGAGTAGGGCGATGGCGATATGTCGATATTATATGTATAATGAATTCCCGAGTGGGTAAACGGGTATGCGGTAAATACTTATTACCTATATTTGCCATCAAACATAAAATTATATTATAACGCATGCCGTTGTTCATGAAATTATATAATATTATAATATTTTAATAGTGTGACAAGCACTCGTTATTCTGACAGTGGACTTAATTGCACATAATACGGTCTATGAGTAGTGTAGGATGTAGGTATACATATAATAATTATATGTATACGTAAAATACATATATGGGGTGAACCATTTGGCATAAGGCATACTCATTATATTTTCAAAAAACACTAACGTTTTTAAAAATATTTCTTTTAAATAATTTTATGTCCTTACAAAATAACATTTTTGAAAATTATATTTTTTTTAAGGTTTTACACTTTTGAATGACGTTGTATTCATAATAATATGTATAATATGGTAATCTGAAGCAAAATTTTAGTGCGTTTCGATACATAAAAATCAAATTTTAGAGAAGTAGTTTATTAGTAAAAGGTACTTAAATAGGTATTTAAAGTACCTACTGTTGAGTGAAGTAGTGGACCGACATTTTGCGGAGTACCCTTGTACCACTCCACTCCGTTGATCTAAGCTTTTAACATTTATGAAGTTATAACTCATACACTACTCATTCAAAATTCGATTTTTAAGTGCTCTAAAAAATATTCTGTTAGGTAATAAGGTATTATATCAATTTGAAATTAAAAAAACTATTAAAATTAAAAATATTTATGTATAAATAGTCTTTTATTTTAATCACTTAAAATTATGTAAATATCATTTTCAAAAACGTTCTTAGTTTTTGAAATAATGAATGACTTTTGTTAAATAGATTATCCAGTATTACAAAATATAATATATTGCTTACATTTTTATATTATATGTAATGAACGGGAATTCGTACCCACGGCAGTCCGCAATTACAAAACTAAGCCAAAAGTCACCACACTCGAACTTTTAGAGAAATCGGATTTTTGTTATCTTCATACGATAGACCCTTAACCCAGTTTCTTGCAGGTACGCGTGCGATGGTATCCGTGTTTTGTGCACCGCAATACTGTATCCCCTACCTATCGTGTTGTAACCTAACCTATAGGTACATGACGCTATAATATTATAATAACGTATTATGTACTCTATATATTAAGTATTGCAGACTTCTTTTAGAAATCGTCAACTTTGATCCATGTAGTGTATTATATTATTTACTGAATATGTCGGTGGTTGATTCTTTTAACGGTTAACACTTATCATATTAAAAAGTGTATTAACGATTTTGGAAATATTTTTCTTACGCAATTTCGATTCATTAGGTATGAAACACTTTTGAAAAAAAATTAGGATTTTTTTCTCTTGATTGTCATTGTTTTAATTGTTTAAGAATTCACTTTTTTTATGATAAAATACATTTTTATGTTCATAATTCATAATAAAATAAGTTTCTGAGAATTTTTTATCATAAAATCGAATTATTAAAAAGTAGTTAATTAGTTAGTACCTATTTAAAGTTTAGAAGAACTGAGTAGTGTCACAGCCCACAGGGTTCTCCCACAAAATGTTGGTTCACAGCGTTGCTCATCTAAACTTTATAAGTACTTATAACTAATTAACTACATGTTTTAAATTTAATTTAAATATATATATATATATCAAAACTCTCAAAAAAACATTATGCTTAAGAATATATAAAATTAAAAATTGTTGTCAATTTAAAAAAGTAGAATGCTTAAAAAATATGGTTTTCTAATGAATTTAAATTATGCAAAAGTATATTTTTCAGAACGTTAATATTTTTTTTGAGATAAAGTGTTTACTGTTATAAGCATCACCCTGTCTATAGGTAGTAGATATAGCTTTTTTTATTTTATTGTGGCATCGCCACATGGGAGCTAAACTTTTTGCATACTGCTTGGCCCTCAAAATAGAAGATATAGCTATATAATATGATATGATAATACATGTTCATTCTACGAAATTTCACCGTGAGCGAGGATTATAATAACATTGTTGATCACATTTTCCAAATTAGGTGAATGTCTGGAATGGTGATCGTGAATAGTAGATTTATTGGTTTTAAAATAGCACCGAGTATTTTATCTCTTTACCGTAAATGCTTTTTGAACAACTTTTGCATTTGTCCAGCTTTTCCGACTTTTTGAAACACATATAAAAGTAAAATGCAGAAATATATTGCCTAGAACTTTAATAATTTTCGAGATAATGAATGATTACTGTTACCCTGTCTATAGTATAGTCAGTTATACCGATACCAGTTCCTTTGCAACATTTTTCCGTGTGCGAAGATCATAATAACATTGAGGATCACAATTTCAAAATTGATGGATGTCTGGATCGGCAATCGTGAACAGTAGATCATATTATATCCTATTTTATTGTTTGAAAACTAACATTTTAAACTAAAATTAGTTTAAACACAATATGTAAATATATTGCTTAAATTTCAAATACACAATATCACTTTGTGTACAGTAGTAATGCCATGTCACCGAAAGAATAATGAAATCATATAATTTGACGAAAAACTTAGGACGAGGATTTAAAATTGTCATTTTATTTACCTTTAATTTTTACCAGTGAATTTTTTATAATCGCAATATTATAGTATATTATAATATATACTCGAACAACGTGGTTTTAAGTCTCGAAACGTTACGAATCTCTTCAATAGTTTTTGGTATGTAACCTATATATATATATATTGACTTTTTAATATTTAAATATGCGTGTATGTAATATAAGTCTTTAAAAATGCCATGGGTACATATAATATACACTATTTAATGGTTTTCCACAGTCGTACAGCCGACTATATACATGGTGGAAAATTAAAATAAATAATAAATTGTTGCGTGCAACGAAAACCACATTATAGTCGTTCATAATGATCCTGCTCTGTCGTGATATATATTTATTTTAAACCATCATCAGATGCGTAATTGTGTACAATTCGTTAGCGGGAAACGATAGTCCACGTAGTTCTTAATGTATCCCCCCCCCCCCATAGGTTCCATGTTATTATTTATTAAGCATTGCGAATTTTAACCATACCTACACAAGTGGACAAGGTGTGGGGACGATGGTGGGGGGGGGGGACGGTTATCGATTTGTACAACTTCGCTTTATAAGAGATACGAGTCGTTATCGATCAGTCGGTGGTTAAAACATTTTCAGACACTATTGGGATATACTTGAAAAAAAGGGTAAACTATAATTGAGTATTCATGTGAATAAATGGTCAACGACCGCTGTGGAGTAGTCGTGCTGTACATAATATTAAGTAGGTACACCAACGCGCGAATAAGGTCAAATAATAAAAGTAGGAAATAAATTAAATCGTTAAACATTCAATACGTACCTACTTAATATTATTATGTATGTATATGCGTAGAAGCAAGTCAACGGACAATAATTAATTATTATTATTATTCATTATATTACATTATGTGCGTTTAATAGAACCTATGCGAAATGATTAAAAGTGTTCAGATTTTTATTAGGCTATAAATCATATACTAATAATGTAGTAGGTAAGTATAAAAATATTATTATATCCGTGGTAAACTACTATACACTTTAGGTTCTGAACAACACTGCATAATATATTTATTGGCTTAAAAACTGCATTGAGTAAATTTTCTCTTCTCCACGAAAGCTTTTTGAACAACTTTTGTGTTTTCACAGCTTTTCAAAACGTTTAAACGATCAATATTTTCTGAAATTCAGTACAAAAAGTATCACTTCCTCTCTCTCTTTCTTTCCCTGTCTCTTTCTCACACACACTCTCTCACTGAATTGGTCACGATTGCACGAATCCCGCATTGTTTGTTCGAAAAAAGTTGTAAAAAAAAAAGTATAGATAACTGATCGATGTGTCGAGTTTTTCGTCTAGTGCAAACGTTTGAACGTTTAAAAAGTGACACAATATTGTTGTGCTTGTACTCCATTATTGCAGTAACAATATTGTGACGTCACGAAGTCTTTGTGTATGTATATTATAGATAATGTATATTCACAGTAAATGACTATAAAAAGAAAACCGTCAATAAGTGACGATATTCCTTTGTCTTATCGAACGATAAAAATATTCTTTACGTTTTAATAGGTTTGAACAAGTTTTAAAAACGTTTTAGTGTAAATAATTTTTTTTTTTATAATATTGGTTTAACGACATCACCATACAATTTTGGACGTCTCGTTCTCCGCTAAACAAACGATATAAAATATAATTTTTTTAAAAAACTATTTCTACTGCGTTCTTCCACAATCTGTTATATATACCGTATTTTTAGATTAAGTGTTAGCACAGTCGTAAGTAAGCAGGTAAATTAAGCATGTGAGTTGAGACATCAAAAATGTAATTAGTATTTAAGAATAATTGTGCCTCCGGTTGTGTTGGTCAGCAGCCCACGTATGAAATGGTGTGTGTAATTATTATGTTTGAATGTAAGTAGGTGCATGTAATATTGCTTGACGAGTGTTATTATGTTATAATTGTTTGTGTGTATGGTTATTTGATTTATCGTTCACGTATACGACATGCAAGTATCGAAATAATAATTGTACATAGCGTATTATGATCATATTATTCAACGATTTTAAACGCAATACGATTGTAATACTCATAAGTGTTGACTGCGCTGTATATGACGTATAAAGGTATATTATGTAGTCATCTAAATAAAAAAACCCGTTTTTCTTGTAAAACTATAATTTAAAATAATAATACGCAAAAGTCCTCACAGGGAAAAGCCATTTCTGTTTATTGTTTACATTCCTCTACCCCATACACGGTAGTTTATAATAGTCATAATAAGAACACAACAATCCACATATTATAATGGAAGAAAAATGTTTTCGTGTGACTATCTCTAAATCATTTATTCACTACCTATAGGTTAACATGACACGCACACACACAAATATATATATTGTACGTATTTATTTATACGAGATCCTTGTTGGAATTTTTACGTAATGTAACGCGTTACGTATGCAGGTAAAAAATAAAAACGTATTATCTAAACAATAATAATATGATTATTTAAGGCGCCGTCTAAAGTTCGTTTTGAGAACAAAAAAACCGTTTGCATATCTATCTCTGAAACAAAAAAATTCATTTCTTTCGACGTAACCGTCTTAATAACATTTACAAAAATACGGTAGGTATATATAATAGTATTATGTTATATAAATATATTCGTATGTAGTTGTATGGGGAATAAAATCCTTTCCAAAGAGTAATTACGTTAGCGCAGACACATTTTAAAATAATAATATTTCGTTCCCGTAATCGACAATAAAATATTATTATAAATTATGTAATACAAGATGTAACGGAAAGATCTGAAAAAAGAAAAACATAACAGTATACTGTAGTTAAACGTATGAAAAATATTATATTATGGTTAGGTATTAAATAATTTAAGATTTACTGAAGTCTGATAATACAAATCCTATTTTTCTATTTATGTTTTTATACACTAATTATTAACGTTTTTCAAGTTCATACATTTAATTTTTTTTAATTTTTGTTTAATTTTAATGTTTCACTAGTCAGTAAACACATATTTTTACTTAATATTTTATAATTAATAATTTTTAAACACGATACAACATGTAACTTATATACTAGTAATAATTATACTCATGTACACATAGTAACTCCATATGAGAATACTCAGTGAGGTCCAGTATTCTTATCTTGAGAAATAAATTAATAATAATAATAATAATAATAATAATACTCCCGTAAAGAATATTTTGAAAAAAGTGATTACGTTTCGAATTATTAATTTTCTACAAAAAAGTATTGATATTTCAAAAATTGTAAAAATACACTAATGGGCTTTTTAAGTAAACGTTTTTACTATCAACATTTTTCTAAAAATTAAACCTTGAATTATTCCAAAAATCTTTAATAAAACTAAAAATTGCTTACTTTCTTATTAAAAAAAAAAATTTTAATTGAAAATTGTTTAGTAAAGTACTTGTAACGCATGCTTTTATAAATTATATACAATTTTTTTTTTAAATATTGATTAGAGCAATAGTTATTTGATTTGACAGGTCATTCTGTTTCATCTTGTATACAATATGATATTATATAGTATGTTAACACTGATGCAGGTACACGGCATAGGTCAGCGAGTAACGTTTATGACGTGTGAATTTCATTTGAATTTTGAAACGAGTCTTCGCAGCGAATCACTCATAAGTATAGTAATTAATTCATATTATTAATTTTTAACAAAAACACGCGTCTTTACTGCGATTCTGGACCCTCGCGCATTCCAAAAAGTATTGCACCCGCAAACCCGGACCCCCCCCCCTCCCGCATACACACGGAAAACATTAAGATATACGCGTTTACACTATTTCTGAAAATAATATTATATTATTTGGTATAATACCTTCTATAATCACTCCACAATAATTTGTTTCTGTATAATATGCTCCCTTTGCCCTTTGTTGTCGTGATTTTAAGTGCGATGTTTTAACGACTTATTTAATTATTATAATAATAACGAACGATATTTTATTATATTTTTTTCGCCCTATTTTTGTTGACACTTAACAGTTAAATACAATTTATATTTAACATTTTATAATATATCGGGCCAATGTCCATGTCCACGATTATCTGCGACCAATTTATTATGGTAATATTGTCGTAAGATTTGTTCATTTAATCTTCGAAAATAATATATTCTATGCAAAAAAAGTTCAAATAATATTGAGGAAAGCAAGTCGTGCTACAAGAACCTTCTGCGTTTGATCGATACGAAAATCGTTGGTACTTATAATAATTAAAAATAATAAACCGTCATGCTTTGATATATATATATATATCAATAGGCGTTATTCTACTATCGGTTTTGTGTCCGCACGGCAAAGCCGGCCAATCAGAACGCCGTTAACTTTCCACAAATCTATTGGTCTGCTATATAGCATGTAGTTCGTTTATACATCGTGTTCGCCGCATAATGTTATTTTCTATTATTTACAATGGTTATGGTGACGACGACGATGATGACGTATATACAATATACATACATATTATACAAAGCTTATGTTGCTTATGATATAACGGTCAGTCATTCGGCGTCGGTCGCAGCGGTCGGAACTCTAACTGCTCGCAAAAAAACTTCGTCGCGCACCGTATAACTTTCTGAAGTCGCGTTTTACTGTATCCGTACGCAGGAGGCGCATACTCGCCGTGCTTAAGGTAGGAATAATAATAATATAATAATAATATACTACAAGCTATTTTATTAATTCTTATTATTATTATTATTTTTATAGAGTTACCTATATTTTATATTATCCTTTTTTATGAAAACGCGTGGTTCGATAATGTTCCGTATAAAGGCCAACTGCGTCGCCTAATAAATATTATTTTGAGGTATTATGCCCTCACTGCAAGGTCGTCAGCTGACTTGCTGTGGGGTTCGCATAATAAACTACAACGTGCGGTTTTATTGGTTTCATTGTTTGTCAATTCTATATTATATTCCATTGACCGATTTTTCCCCTTAAAAAACGTAAAACTTTCCATATAATTAGCTATTTGAGCGAACCAAATCAGTGGCAGTTTTGAGAAGTGAGTTGACACTCGCACATACAATTGGGGTAAATCATTTTTAAATTGTTTTCAATATCTATTATTAAATTTTCAAAAAACCGCACCTATAGGTACATTAAAATATAATCTATTTTTAATCGAAAATATCATACATTAATTAATCGATAAGAAAATCACCCAAAACTGAGTCATGTCCCACACTAGCTATGTAGCAACGTACGACAGTGTTAGTGTGTATATTATATTTACATCCGTTGGCCGGCTCGTCGTATTGGCAATTTAGGTACACAAGCGTGTAGGTGACATTCGGACGGTATCCCGCCCTGTTACATATTAAATAATATTATATAATATGGGCATTTTTTTGTTTCGACGACAATAACAATATGAGTGTCAATCACCAGTGTGGACATAAGTGATTTTTTTTAACTACCTTCCATGGTTATCAGAAAACGACGGTATATTTGCGGATATCAAACTCCTCGACAAAACACCGTCTGCTTTAGTTAAACATGACAGTTATACGTTTTCATGATGAATCCATTATCTAGTTACAATATAAGAATCATAAATTCGACGCTGAATGAATTGTAAACTAATACATACATTAATAGGAAGGTAATCCAAATCCAATTTTATTTGTTTTGTATCTACTGGCTAAAAATAAAAATAAAGTATTTTTATTCATTACAAATTATTATTATTATTATTTTATACTGTGTGCTTTTTTTTTAAGGGGAGAAGTAATAAATATATCACCTCAAAAAAAAAAAAATTAAAAAACACTACTAGAACTACCACTACGCACAATGTATACTGCCATTATTATCGCAATGTTTACAACTAGCAATAACCATATACAGTAGTTGCCGCTTATTGCACTCACTTTGGGACCAAAATATTTGAATCCATTACCCGAATGAGTCAATAATTTGAAAGGTCAACGGTTATAAAAATATACACATACATTGTAATAAAAAAAAATTTAATTTGGCTACCTATGTATAGTATAATAGCTTGATGTAGCATATTATTATGTGTTTATTTATGTATTTCAATAATTGCATGTTGCCTTTCATAAAATATAATATGAAAATCGATAACGATAAAAATAGAAAATACATACATATATATTTTTAAATGTCGTTTCGTACATTTTGACTAAAATTATGAAACAAAATCTTTAATTCTTTTCAATGAGATAAATCGGGGATTAGTATTAATCGTCAAATTTATACCTATATTATGCGATAAAATCTGGAAAATGTCCGTAAAATATGAATTGACCTCATTAACTATTTTATTAACGAATTTTTTTCTATATTTAAGTATACGTTTACAACGGAACCATACTGTTTGAGACCATTAACCGTGAGTCCAATAAGAGGCAACTGCTTTACGTATAGTGTCTACTGTCTATGTATATAAATTATTATATAACTACTATATTCGTCACAGTACTTTAAATGTTAGTGGCAGATTACAAGTAAATGTATATCAGTATATATTAGTGATAATAATCATTTAGTCGGAAAGAGTATTTAACAGAAATTCAATAGTGAAATTCAATAAATATCAGATACCTATGTAACGTGGTCGGCCCCGACCCGTTAAATATAAGATATTCAGGGAAGAAATTAGTTATTTTGAATATATTTTTACCGTAGCTCAGGAACACGAATGGTATTAGGATCCTAATATTACAAATAAATAACGATTGATCTAAATTATTATTAATACAAACAAATGTATTATTACTTACAATATACGAACAAAGTTACCAAAAAGGTAGGATATTGTACGGAGTTCAGGTGCGCGTGATGGAATCGCGGGGAACTGCCTTTCTCTTACATAGCGATATTAGCCGGAGCCTTATAATCATAAAATATATAAGTGGCACCTAAACTGGAGGGGCTTAATATATTATAGTCAGCTCATAATATGCCTATTGTGCATATTATGATGCTTATAAAATAAACGTAATTATGTAACATACGTTACATTACCCCCTCCCATTTTTTTGCAACATTTTAAATGTACTATATATATAAAAAAAAAATAACAATATAAATCATGCTTCATTCAACACCACCCCTTTTTTTTACGATTTAAGAAAATATTATTAAGGTTAGTTTTATTTAAATTGATTGAAATTGTACCTGATTTTGAAGATTTACCACTGTTTTGGTGTGAATAAAATAAATATCTTCGTTTCAAAAAAAATTATATGAACTTGGAAAATCATTGATTGAATAATACCCTAAATATATATTATTTTATTGTCATCTGTGCGGTTTCAGTATCGGTTTGACGCTGAAGTCATCCAAACATATCATCGCGACTGCCAGTGATCGTATGAACATAATATTGTAAAATGCAAAAGTGTATATGGATGTCAAATACACGTATAATATAATAATATGATATTTATTATTTTTTTATAACGATAACTTTTGATTTATCCCGACACATAGAAGATCCGCACATCACTAGTTGTACTATGATATCATAGTATATATGACGTGCGGCAGAATCTCTACTACTCGTCGTGCCTGTTTGTAAGCCCGATTAGCACGATTAGACCAATCAGCAAACGGTATTGTTTTGTGTCACGTCGTGTCAAACATTATTATGTAGCGGAGAAAATAATTCAACAATAAACACGACTGGGTGGAGAGGAGGTTGGTTTTTCCTGACATCCCCTACGTGCCTTGCTCGGAGTCGCATCGGTGGTCTATGTAACATAAAATATAATATATAAACTCATATATCTATATACAGTGTACATATATATATATATATGTACACTGTACAGTATCGTGGTGGTGTACGCGGCCATAAAAGGTTTCGCGTTAATCGAGTCGTTCACGTGCCTCGCGTACTATACCCCCAAGGAATAAAATTTCAACCACTCCGTTTCCAACTCGTGTTATTTATGAGTTTAGCTGATTATTATTATTATTATTATTATTGTCGAATTCGAATATATAGACAACTTTTATCATTACACCGCTTACCCCGGGACGGACTGACGACGGACGCACGCATTAGTAATAATTAATCCCGTGCGTGATATCGTTATAATATATTATGCAACATTATATCATCTTGACTGCGTCAAACTGTCAGAACATCAAAAGACGTTTCTGGTGAATAAAAACATAATAGAGTTGTTGGCGCTTGGCGCAATAAAGAAAATTGTCGGGCAACAGATATGAAACATGGACTGCAGCATACAGGTTCGATTGTAATCCGTTAAAAAATTAAAAGTTGTTGTCAAACAATTGAAAAATTGGTGTTTTACAGGAAAAAATATCTTTTGACCACTACAGTCGGTTGAGGTATAATAATGTATAAGTTATAATTCAAATAAAAATCATTTTGTTTAGATGCTTTTTGTCGTTCAAAAATCTTGTGTATAAAAATACTATATTATTAAAAAATATTCGTTAACAATTTTTTTAAGTATTTATTCGCATGGGTAGGTAGTGTTATTGTAATGTCTTGTTATGAATCTATTAACTAGCAAGTTTTTTTACCCGGAAACGTTCCCGTCGCCGATTTTTGGTAATTAATAGAGCACGCACGGGTTTTATTTAATCCTAGTTCACGGCAATCATAATAATAATAACGAAAATCTGGGGTTGGTAGCTGGTGTGTACACCGTGATAGTTCTGCAGCAGTTTCGTAAAAGCTGTCGCGTCTGAAACGACCGTTTGGGACGGTAGAGGTTTAGGCGAGTCGAGCGAATCTATATTATTATTATTATTACTATTATTATTATTATTATTATCATACTATTATACCGCTGCGGCAGTAATCGAGGCGACCGTTTCCGAGTTTGCGAGGTCTGAAAGAAAGGACAAAAATATAAAAATAATAACGATTTTCGCACACCTACCACGGCGCGCAATGTCCGTTTTAATTTAAAGCGTAAAAGCTTTCGTCGTGAGGACTGGGCGCAAGAGACGGGCGCCGCCTCCACTTTTGTTCACCGGAATATCGTAACGGTTATAAATAAAATAAAATGAGTAATAATGTAATAATATTGGCTGCGACGCGCGTGGACGTGAAACGTCGACACACTTTTGGTTTGTCATAAATCGCGGTGAATCCGCCGACTGTCGTCCCGTACAATATTATTATTTACTCGGCCGCGAGCATAATATTATAATATATATTTATCGGACAGTGATTCTACCGCCATATTTTACTATGCCGACGACCGGAAAAAAACACTCGGACCATTCCCGTAAGACATTATCCGGTTAGCACGGCGACTCTCTGCCCGCAACGATTATACATAATATATATATATATATATCATTCTATCGATTGAAAAGGAGTCTTACACGTAAAGCTCATAAAAATACGATATATAACACACGAGCCGTATTTTATATACGTGTACACTTTGGGAGTATATATAATATTATACCGTTATATATTATATGATTATCTGCGATGCGAATCGTTTCTAAGAATTCCGCACAATTCGTATATTTGTGTGTGTATGTGTGTTGGCGCGCCGTAAGAGAGTTTTTTCTCTTCCGTTCCGTTTGATGAACTATACGCTTTGTATATAATATATTGTATTGATGTTAAAAGTTTCGAGGAGACTGCATTGTATAATATAATAATAGTAGTAAATCGACAATAAAAACTTAAAATGAAAGTAGTTTTAATCAAGAACGCTAAATTCTTTGGCGCGTCTCTGTTGGAAAAAAATATTAGCCTGGGGGATGGTAAAAGAATGGGAAAACAAAGAACATTGCCGGAATAAATGTACAGCGTAAATAAAGGCTTATTATTATTGATTTTACGCAAAATAATGATGGTATCACAGAACTGACAAAAACAATTATTTCATTGTAGGTGGCAATATACTTGCGTTGTTTTAGTTCGGAGTGATCTATTATTTAGTACTATTTCGACATCATTGTGTTGTTTTTGAACAAATACATATTTAATACACAGACACCTAGTAGAATAGCTAAACACTATGTACATTAAAAAACACATTCTAACATTTCTCTATTTTTTACCTTAGTGGTTTTTAATTTTATTTTTAATCAAAACCTAAATTTTTAATTTTTTAGCTTAGAAGCAGAATACTTTTAAACATTTTTGTGTATAAATATTTAATGTTGAATAAATAATGTTTTGTACATCATTATTTTTAGATAATAATTTTGTTTCTTACAATGAAAATAAAATATGGGCTGTCATTAAAAAATTAAAAATCTAAAACACCATTTTAATAACAAAAAGTAATGAGACAATACATTTTTTATAAGATCTTAGTTTAATACCTTAATACTTCAAATCTGCGAGCACATTTCTTTTCCAAAAACACTAACATTGATTGAAAGTCAATATAATACATCTATTAGTATGGCTAAGACACGGATCACTCTTTATTATAATTTATCACGAAAGTTGATATGGTTAATAATATATTTTAATGAATCTATCTATAAATGATAACATATTGTACTTCATGGATCTTTCAGGACATTACCCATACACTATATAATTATGCACATCTGTATCAGTCATTACATTTATCACCGAACTTAGATTTTTACATTTCGAAGCAGAAAAAATATTTTTTAAGAAAACATTATTTATTGGTATTGCACAACGAAAAACCTCATTGTTTTTATTTCATATAAAATAATTCTCCGTAAATATGTTATAAGGTTATATTATTTACACGATGTGAAACCTCTGGAATCCAAATCAAAACATGTAAAAACAATAAATTTTGCATCAATACGTTTACATGATTTATTTCCATTTAAAGTATATAATATTAGCATATACGCGATATTATAGGTACATACGCGTTATTGCGTGAACAATTCGACAAACGTTTTTATGATTATTTATTAATGAGCTTGTTTTTAACAAAATACACGCAGTGTTAGGTATATATATCAGTTTTTGCGTATATACGATTCAGCCGTCCTTAACGAAGTAGTTCGATGCCTTTAGATGTGCTTGAAATATCTAATGTAAAATCCAAATTCTCGAGACTGTTGAACGTTTGTACATTAATTCCTACGAAGACGTTCATTAAAACCATAGAGCGCCAAGGAGAAGTTATTTATACTATAACGAATATAATTTATATATATATACACACACATTATAGGGTCAAATTGAAAGTTCTTATCATGGAACGGTACAGTGATCGAATTTTTGTCTTACACAGCACGCGTATATTAAACAAGTTAGGAAAGCGAGCTTTTCAATCTGCGAGCGTATACTAAATTCCCAGTTTCTAAACGTATTTTAATACAACGCAATAAACTATAATTCCATATATAATTTAAAAAGAATTTGGTAACCTTTGCAATATACTGGTACATATTTTTTAATATTGGCTGGTGTGAGTCTATATTAAATATTCATATACTTTGATGTTTTTTTTTATCTTAATACTAGTACGAATTTACTTTGAATAGAACCGTTGTACAATTATTTATTTATTCAACTGTAGTGTTGATACATTTAAATTAATATGGCTAGTGGAATTAATTTCTCATTTTACATTAGATTTCTAATCATATCATACATAGTATTTGATTGTCCTGAAATCCTCGAGCGTTTAAATTTTAGAGTTAAATAATATAATTCCTATAACAATAAATTAATTTAATACTACATTATTCAATTTGTCAAATATTTTATTTAACTTTTGTTTTTATTTTTTTTCTCATATAACTCTCTTTCTTTCTCTTACGTTTGCTTATTACCCTATTATTCTCATAATTAATCATGTTATTCATATCACATTATATTTTTATATTGCAGTCTACATAGCAATATTTCATATTTATATATTATTTTTCGTTGTCTCTTTAAATCTATTGGTTATTACTTACATACTTGTTACATATATTATGTATACACTATACACCACTGTTACTATGTTATATTTTATGTAATTAGAATTTTTTTTCCGTTAGTAAAGAGTTATTATTATTATGAGCTTTCTTAATTTGTACTGAATTATGAATACTAAAATTAAAATTAAAAATATTCATATCAACAATCGTAATTATGATACTGCCGGGAACGGTCAGACGAACGCAGCAGGAACATAATAAGGTGTTCTACACATGTTTAAAAAATATTTATGAAACTAAAACGGCGAAATATTATGTATACATGGCATAAATTATAATTACAGCTAATACTCTACAATATAAATTTGGACGTACTTAAGCTATTGTTGCGCTTATTAATTGTATAAGAATCGATGTATGGACATACCATGTCATACAATACGCGATTCTGTACGTATAACATTATCATTATTATTATTATAAAATTGCAGCTAAAAAAAAAAAATATAAGAAAATACCTATATACGACTTCTGTAATTATAATAGCATACATCATGCTCGGCATAATAAATGTTTGTTAGCACGCAACGTTGTAATACACACAATTGCTATTTTATACGTCGTCAATCAATATCAATGAACTATATTATTTACATAAACCTACTACCTAGGTAGGTCGTAGGTATATAATATATATGATATACATATACTTGTACACATACATATGCATGTATATTTAGGTAGATATATAATATGTATGATATGTGTTGGGCGTGCGCTGTGTATACCTGAAATATCTAATATATTGTCTGTGTACAGTGTATTCAACGTTCGATCCTTTGACCGACGTCGGGTCGGGAAAAAAATAAGCTGTATGCTTTAATACCGCGTTCGGTTTCTATACCGCGAATCGTGCACGACGTATTCAGATAATTCGGGGAATTTCGCTTAATCTTCGAACCCGCAAACGGTAAACGTAATTATCCGAGGGGTCTGTGTAAATGTGGCGAACTCGCGTTGGCTGTAATAATAATAATATTATATAAAAGCATAATCTCTATGGAGTTTTACGGTGTCGTTTTACGTATTAAAATTATCGCGCGTGCGAAGATAAGAGCGGTGCATTAATCGTCTCGGCAGTAAATATTATAATACCGTGGTCCCGAGCCTCAAGCCCATTCGCCCGGGCTTGCGTACTGCTGCAGCTGAGTGAAGGTACAAAAAAAAAAAAAAATGTTCGAGAACCGGATACAACACCAACAGAATCGAGATATTACGAAGTCCAAGCACACGGAGTGACTTCGCCGTGCAAAGGCTGAGCTGCCGTGAGGTACGCGAGTCGAAGATGGATCAGAAAAAATGGAAGACGGCGCCGTTGTTCGCACTGTAACGAAATACCGCGACCAATCGGAGACGAAACCGTTGAGTTTTGAGAGGTATGGAAGCGTTTAAAGTTATCTTAAGTCATGTGAAATCCCAAGTTACTATATACATTTTATGCTACACGTAATGATAAAAATAATAATATTATAAATATATAAATTAACTTTTCCGGAAAAAAAGTTTTTTCGAAAAAAAAATAGAAATAACCAGAAATGTAGGTTAAACAAAAAATTTAATTAGGTAATGCTTTTTTTTCTTGAAGGAAGAGAAAAAACTATTTTTTTATAGAAAAGTAGTTGAATTCACTGAAAAATGTTTTTTTAGAAAAAACTTTAACTATATTTGTACAGAAGATACTAGTATAAAATTTTAAATAAATACACACAGATACGTAATTAAGATTTTTTAAAACAAATATTGGTATCTATATAACACCGTTGAATATGGCATTTTACTGGGATCAACAGTTTACACAAGTATAATATTATTTTTTACTTTACTGGACACCCATCTTTTTTTGGATTATATTCCCAACTTTTGTATTTTATTATGCAATCAAAACTCAACGTTCTTAGTTTTAAAGCACAAGCAATTTCAAGTTGGTCTATACTTTGGAGGTCATATTACTATAGCTTAATATATGACCAAAATTGTTTTGATTTAAATTAACATTTTGTTTCTTTGTCTATTTTTTTTATACTTTTAAATTATATAAGTGTATGTTTTTTTTCCAAAACCTTACTTAAAAAGGTTTTATTTTTAAAAATGTATTGTATTGAAATTCTAATTTGTATTGTAATTTTTCCATATTTTCCCGGTCTCTAGGAAAACTGTCTTTTTTCCGAAATTGTAATATTATAACATTATAATTTATAATACATTAATACAAGCCCTTTGCGACTACTTCAGTAGAACCGGCTCTGACCTACATATAAATATATAGACGTCGTTATTATTGTGAATGATGAAAAATTTGCTTTAATTAAAACTTATATACTTATATACGTTCATAAATAAATAAATATATATATATATACAAGCGTTTGACGTTAGGGATGGAAGCGTCTATTTGAAAAATGTCAACCTACATTTGAAAACAACAAAGGGACGACCACAAACTCTCTTGGAGGGTATCAATTAATCAAGACTATTATAGTTATATCCTATTATATTGCTCATGCATCTTTATATAATATATATCTATATATATATATATAACATATATTGTATATAATATGTACTGTCTGAAGGTTTCGTGACGGCGTGCGGTGACTTGACGAGGACTGAATAACCATTTTCTATATAAATAACATAACGTAACAAATACGTGGCACAGATATTATTATTATTATCACACCTGACCTACCCACCTATGCAGAGGTGTAGAGAAAATATATAAAAATGATCGACACTAAAACAATAAGCGATTTGATGGGGCACGTCGAAATAAAAAAAAAACGATAACAATGTTTTGTTTTTGATTGCAGAGAAAATCGAAACGGAAGTGCGTCCCATTATTACACTATTATTTTTATTGCAATATTCACGTTGTGCACAGCGTGCAGAGTCGACTAAATAGTTTATAAAACGCCAAATGTTTTAAAACCGTTGGGTCTATTTTAGGTGAGTTTCTGTGCTGCGCTTTCGATGAACAACAATTATAAAATAATTACTGAAATCATATTATTATTTTTTTTTTTTACGTAATACTAATTAAAAATAGTGAACACGCCACGAGTGGGTAGATGGATGTAACCGTTTCAGGTGGAAAATCACTAGGTACCGTAGTGGGCTTTATCTTATTAAAAAAGTAAATGGCTATTATCGAGCATTTTATGACAAAAAAAACAAAGGTATTAAGCAAAATTGATTTTTAGTATAATAATGGCACTTTCCACGTACATTTTAAAACGATTATATTATAAATAGCTGCAATAACGTTATTTGTGTTTGTTATTATTACATAATATACGACGTTCGTTCGTTCGTTCCAGTCTTAGTTCAGAGCATAATATTAAAACGGAGGAGGTGTTTGATAATACGGTGCGCAGTAATTATATTTCGAAATAATATATTATGTTATATACGTAAGAAAATATGAACCCATGGCTAAATAACAAAATGCATATAGACGGGAAATAAACGACCCTATAGTAGAACGAAAAAATAAAAGCGAGTAAAGTATTCTCTAACGTATAATGCTATTATTGAATTTTAATTAATCTCCCGGCTGACCCAATTGTATATTATGTACATAATATTATATTCTTATTTCGACCGTCCATACTTCACTGTATAGTTGCCGATTACTACAGCCTATACAGTCGAGCCGGCCGTCGATTTTTATTATTTCGTTCCTTTTCTAATCTATATAATTGAAACGAATACATATATTTCAACACGAATCGCACTGGTATATATTATTGTCTTTTCGGGCAGGTATACTGCAGTACATTTCAACGTGTTAATGCGATTCGTACCAGAAACGGAGCCGAAAAATAATAATAAAAAAAAAAAACCTTGCTGCTACAATCACGACAAGGTGATTTGCATCATCGTGAAACATTTCTCACCTTTATAATAATATATATACCGTCACCGTTTTCCAGCGGCGACAGCAACTTGCATTTAATATATCAATATATTATGATTTCGATAACGATACTGATCTCGCTTTTTCACCGACAAAACGAGTTCGAAACGATAAATATCGAAAATCCGCTGAAATTAGTTTCAGATTGTACGGTAATATGACAGTAATTGTTATCTAAAACTATAAAGCATATTTCTATAAAATATTAATATAATCAGTCGTAAAAATATGCTTTCGATTCGCGTTGTATACAATAATAATAATAATAATAACAACAACAACTTATAACGAATGCTATATTTAATAACCGGATATGTAATATTTATTTATTATTATAATGATATATATATATTAATAACCCATTATATTGTTTGGTATCGATATAATATGCAGAAAATTTTGATTGAAAATCCCGATAAAGTACAGATAATAAGTGTATGAAATTCAAAAGCTTGGTTAGGTATTGGGTAATAAAACACACACACAAGATTATGGTGGAGTTTGTGTGGTTTAATTAAAAACTGGTGAAATTTACATGTGCCTTGGGTTATATGCCATAATATAACGAAAGTGAATATGGCTTTAGGGCCCTGGAAGTTAACGACTTAATTATATTGTATATTTAAATGTTTTTATATGACTCTTTTGTAGCTAAAGGAGTCGTGTTTTCCGGGTAAAAGATTTCATATTAAATTTTATTTTGCATTTGTTGATGTTTTTGGTTTTTTGTTTTCTAGTTGCTTTTTGATGTATTTTAAAATGCTGTATAAAAATCATGAATTTATTTTTCAGTTTGTGACAGAATTCTAATTAAATATTTTAATACGCGAGGCACTCTATGTCCGAGTGACAAATTTAATAAATTATGTATTATATTATATAAAATTGAGAACTGTAAATTATCGTATAATTTTATTACACGTAACGTTTACCGTACCAGTGGAGTGACATCAATCCCAAAATTCGTTTTAGTATTTATTATTTAAATTTCTGAGTACCTATTTATTTATTTATTTATTTTGTTGATTTTAGGGGTATTATTATATTGTATAGCATGAATAAATATAAGAATCACAAATACATTTTTTAAAGATTTTGTTGGGTATATTTAGCTTTTCAACGTCCCGGTCCCGGAATGTCACAACACAATTATATTATACGAACACGATGAGGTTAATTGTTAATCCATTGTGTATAGCTGTTGCATTGTTCTCATCTGCGTCGTTTATCTAGCGCGCGAACGCGATTCAGCTGTCGGTGGATATTATGACGAACTTTTGACGTAAGACCTTCACGGAAGATAATTATTTTGATTCTTCCGAATTATTACAACCTCACCGTTTTATTAATTTTTTTTGAATAACACAAACTTTGCTTAGAAGACTAATTTTTGTACTCAATATAATTACTCTCGAGCATATTTATATATGTACGCAAACGAACGTTTATCTCTTCGTCCTAATGCTGTGCAATTATTAAGTATATTATAATAACGTAAATAATTTTAAATTATACTAAGTACGTAAAATAATTACAGAAACTTACAACCGCCAACTTTGTTAATAACAATAACGTAATTTTTGTACATACCATTAGGTTTATTAATGACGCAAGACACCATCTGCTTATTTAAAACATCAAAATCGGTTTATGAACAACAGCGCCCCGAAATGTTTACAACCCTGCAAGTGCACAGACTACCCTTTTTTGCGGGAAAATTCGCCACAAGTCCGTAAACTAATGATAATTAATATTATTATCTACTGAGGGTCTTCGTCTGATAAAAATAATGTAATTTGAATAATTTATCTATTCCGAACGATTCATGGTAGGTACCTATAGGAAGACATATACATAAACGAAGTCTATATAGGTACATCCCATCGATCCACGATAATCTTGAACACGTAAAGATAAATTCGAATGCGGTGAGATAATATATGGTACGCCGGTTGGATAAAGCTGAGTCGATAAATTGACGGCGGATGCTAAACTTTACTCGCTAAGAACAAATAAGGCACCTATATATTTTATGTAATATATATAAATATATTATTTAACAACATTTATGTATATATCTTAATTTATACACGCAAAAACAAATAGCAAAGTTTACGCGGAAATTGTAGCGCTCGAAACAAGAAAAAGCTCATTTCCTGCACACTTGGGAAAATTGCAAAAACATAATATAATAACATCATATATTATCGTACAAGCTGCAAGATAAGACCACCAGCAATAGAATTTTGAGAGATACGATATTCCGTAAACGCTAAATCACCCGAAGATCAATTTCGTGACATAATATTCAGTAAATTGTAGCGAACCGACCTTCATAAAAATGAATATTTTAAAAACATGTTGGATATTGTTTTATATCCAGAGGCGTAAGATTCTGGGAGGTTTTTCTAATCTGGTATCCGTAGTTTCTGAGTGAACTTAACGATGTAGAGAGATTAAATCAGAAGATATGCACCACAGTCGAACTGATGGACAGGGGTGTCGGGGAATCTAGCCACCGAGTCAGCGTGCTCATTAACATGAAGTGATACCCGGATATCTATTGAAAGATGACTATATTTGACTTATTGATGAGAAACAGCAAAGAAGCACAGGTTTTTTTAAATAATTGGGAGGATTTGGAAAGGAAGGTGAACGCTGGCTTGGGAATCGGAAATACAATTAGGTAGTTACCCGCGAAGGGTAAATAGCTAATACGGAAGAAAGCTTCTAGAATAGAACATCATTCAACGATGAAAGAAGACACATAATATGGAAAAAGATTGAAAGTTGATTGTATATTATACAGTTCAGGAAAATCTGACTGAGCGCAAAAACAGGAATTTCTGTGAAAACCAGGGTACTTTATTTAAAACATTGTCCACAATAAATTGCCTAAATATATATTTGTTGGTTGAGCATGGAGGCAGTGAACGTAATTCGGTTGGGGTGTAGCCAAGAAACTTAGGTGTGACCCATCACTGACAGTATAGAGTTAGGGCATTATAAGGAAAGGCACACATCTTGTCACCTACATTATAGATTTTTATTTATTGATAATATATGCAGGCTCAGTATTCACAGGTTCCTCGCATCGTTCGTCGATTGTTAATGGATTTATCAGAAACTGGATTACGTGCATAAAAACACACTGTAGCATGTATAATGTATATTGTGTATTATACAATAAATTATTATTGGATCCTGATCCAATACGGTGATCTGATAGGTTTAAAGAATGCCATAATTGCAGTAACGAAAGTCGTGACCATATAAAAACCACAATAATATTACTTATATGCCAATAGAGACATATTATAGTACAAGGATATTATTACTGTATGAGCATGTAGTTTTTCATACGTCAATGTTATCAGTGAATGAGTATATTATTGTCATCAACCAAATATACCTGTAGATGGGGGTTACCTTTGGTTATTATTTTTTTTTTTTTTGGGGGGGGGGGGGGGTGAGGGTTTGGGTGTGTTTTAGGGATTTTAAGTTTGCTGGGTAAAAATGTATGCAACGAGTTCCAACACTTGACAACGCGGGTATACTCGTATATTAATAATATAAATTCCCGTTGTTTTATTGACATTTTTACCACAGACGACAAAGTACGATGAATTATTCCAATCGTAATAAATTCCAATAAAATGCATGAAATGTTTGAATGCTTCTAGCTTCTATCTTTAGGCGTATAGTGTATACAATAATTTATATTAGCGCAATACATGCAGGTATATTGTTTCAATACAATTTTCAGTTTATTCTCGTCGTTTTGAACTTATACGGATGTCGCACGGACAATTTTTGATTTATCTAAGAGTTTAACTCCATTAAAAAGCTTCCTATATTATAATACACATGCGCATGCAATACTAAAAGAGGATTTACTTCCGAAACGTTGTCGTAGGTAGGTCACGTAGAGTATAAATTAATATATATATATATATATTATATATACCCGTATACTACGCTCGGGGACGCAAGCGCAATTGTTGCAGCCATTGCTGAGCAGACTATACTTGCTGAATTATAATAGTGACTACGGCGGATGTATATAGGTACGTATATACACGGCGGCGAAACAATGAATGCGCGTACTGCTGTTTCCGATTGATAATAAAATTACGGCGATGCTATAATATAATACTGCAGTGGTATTATATTATGTATTATTATTCCAACTACAAATTCCTCCGTCCATACACGCAGTAGCTAGGTACCATGTACTCACTATCATAATTTCTGATTTCACCAGGTGTCCCGTCATTTTCAATTCAGCCAGACGTTTGTAGTTTATCCAGACTCACCTGAAACTTTAGAAGGACAGTTATGTTTGTTTTTTTTATCGATCGTGTTCACCTCCCATCGCCTAGTAAAAACCAACGTCAGAATCGTATTCTTATCTAATTTACCATTAAGTCACCTTCTTAATTTAGTGGGTATTTATACTAGCAGAGGTATTCAAACTGTACGCCGTGGATCTCAGGGGCGTCGCGGTAGTTGGCGAAGGGATCAAAGAACTGGAGTCCAAAATTAATATAATATATAAATATAAAAATTATTTTAAATCGTTATAGCGATTATGAAAATGTAAAGTCTTATTTCTATAGTACTAAAGTCATTATAATAATCGTCCGCATTGTAATCGTCTACGGACTAAAACCGTCACCGTTGATTAATAAGTCGCCATTAAATTGGGAGCTGTCAAAATATTGTGAAGACTCAAAGGAGCCGTGGGATGAAAAAGTTTGAATACCTCTGTAATATAGTGTAGTGTGGTTGAGGGAGCCTTATTACGATATAATATTTATCTAAGAAAGGATTTCTATTCCTTAAAGACAAGGTCCTTAGATTAGGTTACAGTTCCATAGCTTTGAGCGCACTTGTACAAAAGGTTTTTATCGATAAAAAGACACGGCTTTTGGTTTACAAATCTAGAATGCCTATTTGACCTGCCCGCTCGTGTTGACGGTGACTGTTGAACTGACCGCCCCACGAGTGCCATTATAAAAATAAATAATAATTTGGACGGAGTTGAAAAGTGTCTCGAGTGTACATTTTTTGTTGGTCAATAGTCAATATTGTATGGTGCGTATTTATAGTGTATGATAAATTATTAATTTATACTTATATTATAGAATGTAACGAATGTTACAATGTATAGCAACCGCATATAATTATAAGTGTTCCGAAAGAATCATGGTTAGAAAAAAAGATACGAAATACATGAGTCTTACAATATTTGCCTTTCGACGGTGTCGCAGCGCTCGGACCATCCCTATACATTATAGGTACAGTTGTATCGTTGAAACGGGGGTAACAACAGAGTAGTTTCCATTACACTAACTGTATAAAATATAGGTACAACTGCACTATCGCGGACTCTGCACACACAGAGTTGTAAAATAATAGGTATAATAATAATGCTGTATATCACCAGGTGTATAATACGCTAACTGCGCCGGTATTACAAGTAACTGTAGTTCTCTACGAGAGAATTAATAATGGGGTTTATCGTCGTCGGCGCGTATAACAGACGTAACGAAAACAGTTAGACAATGACCTGAAAGATGACCCTCGTCGGCACAACCCGTAGTAGTCGCGTATATATATTTATAAAGGTGCTTTTATATTATATATAAAATGTATATATATATATATATATATATATATGTGTGTGTGCACTATATAAGGGTAACTACCGTTTTGTATTAGAGTTGTAGTAATATAATTACGTTTTGGCCAAAATTCTATGGTAGCTGGATGACCCCTAACCGTTTGTTCTTGGTCACAAACGGCGTGTGTCATTGAGAGTATATTAAATCAATTACGTACGGCGAATGAATTTTTTTTTCTGTCGGCAACTGAATGTTGAAAATATGAGATTCGACGTTTTATTTGTCTATTTATGCTACGCCACGTGCACCCTTACCAATGTCAAGCATTCGAAATATACCTATGTGAAATTGGACTACGCGTGATATCAAGACTGATATTTTTCCAATATTAGACAACCTGTGAGCATTTTTAAGATTTGTGAATAAATCCATACTTCGAAAAAAATTATATCTTATATAGTGTAGTTTATATATTATAATATATTGATTGATTTTACCAAATATAGTTAACAGAAGAAAATTAAAGTTTATATTCAAGCATATTTTTTAGTGTCGATGACATTGATAAGTTGAGCCAAAGATTTGTGATTTTTAATTATTTATTTATTATACGCATTTCCTGTGGTTTAAGTAGGTAGGTCAACTAAATATGCTTGTTCAACAGAAGTTTAAAATTTATAACATTGAATGACCATAAACGTGTTGATCCTGGAGACGGTCTGAAGACGTTTGACGTCGAGGACTGCAGGCGTGGCACTTGCCGACTTAATGTGTTGGTATTTAAAATATAATCATGTATGAGTTTTCTGCTTCATCTTTTCTTTCTTTTGTCTTTTATCGTGTGTGTGTTTTGAAATTGTCAAGCCCATTTTGCAAGACCTTAATCTGGAAATAATCTATAAAATCGTCCAAAATGAGAAATATTTTTAAGAAGAAAATAAATAGAAGAACTTTTTTAAAGATACAGGGTGCGGCAGTCAAATCCGACGATTTGAAAAAAAATAGAAAAAAATAGTTTTATTAATTTTTTGCCAAACAAATAAAAATTACACAATTGAAATTTTATGTTATATATTTAAAAACTTCATTTTTTAAAGATTGTGTCAGGCAAATAAATAAATAATCTTCCTTGGTTAGCCACACATTACTACTGCATATATCATTACTTTTGTAGTACGCTTTTACCGCGAACACACGCTGTTCACTTGACCAATGCTCTATGATGACTAAGTTCCGGGTATTCCAAAGCTATAAGAACATTCCAAAAATCTCTACCACTTTAGCTACGCTCACCAGTTATGTTAAAATCGTCGGGTTTGACTGCCGCGCCCTGCATAAAGTAAAATATTAAAATCTTTTGGATTTTGAATGGAGCAATGTATTGGTTTTACAAAGAGGTGTATTTGATTTTTGGTCTTTCTTCACTCTATAGTAATCACGTTTTTGTGTATTGAAAATGCTGCAATCATACACTTTAAAGGTATAGTTTCTGATAAGCTTCACTCCAAACCTGACATACTGCGTGCAGACTGTAGAGTGACTTCTCCAGTTTTTTTTTTTCATGTAATAATATCTCTAGTGCATTTAATAGTTATATACTACTGTAATTATTTTTTTTCTTTTTGCGGTCACTATTGTTGCGGGGTACTTTTTGAAAATTGTAATAACTCAAATCCTAGTACATTTACATACATTTGTATTTGGTTTGTTTTGAGACTTCAATATAAAAGGCCCGTTGAATGGTCGAGTAAGCACACCGAAATTGACGAACGGCTATGGTGATGACCCCGTTTTCATAAAAACACACGCTTGACAGCTATTACTACGACATAATAATATATAACACGTATTTGAGTCACACAATAGCAAAATATAAATTATGTATGTACCGTGAAAACAGTGCATATTATGTGTAAGTATAATATTCATAATATATCGGTGTATTATAGTCGCATCGTTTTCGATCAATTGAAAGCCAAAACGTTTTTTTCCTTTTATTTACGACAGTAAAATGCGTCATCATACAACAATATAATGATATCGAGTATTCCAATAATATAATTTGTTTGTTTTCTAAATCCGGTACCAACAACCGTACATTTTAAAAATTAATTTCATCAGATTCGTTCATGCGCCGATATGAGCCCTAAAAAAAAATCCATCGCCATCGCATAGGAAATTATTTAATACAACAATTTAATACGGACGAGAGTCGAGAGCCAACATGATTATTTGGATTATTTGACAATACCTACATAACTGTTAGTAATTTTCTATATAATATTTATTTTTGTGGATTTTCCGGTGATGGTTGTGGCGGCAACGCTGCTTTTTTCGTCGTTTAGTGTACGTCAATAGATCGACGGGTAGCGGAGAGGGAATGTCCGACCGATATTTTACCTCAACCCGCATCCGTACACTGAAATGCTACGAACAACTTAAACGGTGACGTGGGCGAAGGCGTTTCGAATAAATTATTCAAAAGTCTTAATGCGTGTATACCTATATATATTATCTACGTCGTCGCAACGCAAAGTTATAATTCTATATATCCTCCACTAAAACGATTTGAAAAATTGACGACAAAATGAGCCTTTATATATTATTTAAAATACGCGAACCCGCAGTGAAGTAACTAGTAGCAATATACCTATATCATATGAGTATAATATCACGTAAGACGTGGTGGACGTGGCGGCATAGCGGTGAATGGTTTAAATCTAATCGGATAAACGACCGGTATATATCTAATAGTATGCTATATACCTCTACGGTCGTTTTAGTAGATAGCCTGCAAGGCAAGCTCTTCGACTTACCGCTATAGCGACGAAAACAATGGAGTGCACATGAATACCATATATACCTACTATAGAGTCGAACATTTATCGAGGAAAAAATATTAGATACACACTGATAATGGCACAGTCGGCGAACGTAGAATGAAAATTACACACACACACGCACACCACAATATTAAGTACGTCCTCTGTGCCGTAAGTAAACACGTTTTATTTGTCGTATAAACTAATCGCGCGCCGTCGTATATATTATCTGTGGCGAGTGTGTTTTCCAATCAAACCCAAAAGCATATACGACCCGTCGTCTCAGCTGCGCGTACTTCACCGTAAATACATTTTCAGCTACCTATTTGATTATTAGTGCGTCATATTACGATACGAGTTGAGACTTTTATTTAGGGCAATTATTTGACCGAGGATTTGTTGTTGTTTTCTTTAAACTGTTTTAGTCTGTCAGTTTTTAGTTGCGAGGAATGTAGGTCAGGACCTAACATTAAGATATTTTGCTACTGCACACCTAATTCCACACCAAAATATTTTAAAATAACGAACATAGACCTAGTAGTGCACATGCCGCATATAACTTCGTTTAATATTAATTGTTTTTGCTATTCATTAATAATTAGTTATAATACAATCTAAGACAATCTTCAATAAAATTCCTTGATACCCATAGGTATGACCATATGACTGAACATTTTAAAATTAAAAACGAAATAGCTTGGGTTAATATACTTATCATATTTTTTTTTTTATTTATTTGATCATTAAGCCCGGCAGCTATGGCCATTAGCTGTTTGTTTGTTTATTTGTAGGGTAGGATACTGTTGTTTGGTAAACATGTGTGTGTAGTTTTTGGCAGATTTTCAAGTGGGCACCCGTAGGTATCTGCCGTGCCCGGGTGGGGGATGGCGGCACTTGTTCTCCGGACACTGTGACTTGTCCAAAGAAAATGCCGCCCATGGCCGAGGAATCGAACTCAGGTCGGCTGCGTCGCAGAAGACGCCTTAGTCCGCTCGGCCACTCCGTCCCCCACTTATTATATTATTAGCCGCCCAGAATATGGTGTAGTCGGTATTATCTTTAGAGTTAAGGATTTTAAACGAATACAATATGCTAAATAGTAATTTTCAATAATCAATATTGAATATTAATCAAATAAAAATGTAAAAAACCGAAAATAAATACTGCACACTTTTAAATTCGCTTCCGCACCTTCATTATTAGCTACTGCAGATAATGTGTACTACTACACACAATTTTAGGCCCTGATGTAAATACCAATATTGGGGTTAAAAAAAAAAAATTTATCGACTTTCCCGATTTTGGTAAACTCAATTCGGCTTTAACATAATATTATAGAATTATATTTAGTATAGTGCGCCTAACCACGGAAAAAGTTCTACTCGGACAAGTGAACTAATCACGTTCTCGAATGAAAGCTAATCACTATTGGCTAATTACTTATAAGTTAAAAGTATTATAGCTATAGCTAAGTTTTAAAATATAAAATAATTCGATATTATAACACTTATTTTGGTAAGATAATAAAACCAATAGTATGTTGTTATAATATAATTATAGATTTAGTTTAATTTTTCTGTAAAATATTCATATTATCAATTATGATTATATATTTATTTAAAGACACAACGTTTTGTTCAATATACCATGTACGTAAATATGTTTTGCTTTTGCGTGACTTTATTGATTGTAAGTACTAAGTAGTTATAATTTATATTATAGTACATCGCGATCTGATATTGCCTACGAGGTATCATTTCTATTTTTAAATATCATATTTTAGCCTTTAGAAACTTTGTAAGTTGTAATTTATTTTCGTTGAACTTAATTCTCCACGATTTGGACCAACTTGCAGCCATTATGATAATAGCGCGTATGCGATATCGAAATGTTTGGGAGGGGCATGGTTTATATTATGTCTATCTACATCAGACGCATTAATCGTCGGAGATGTGGGCGGCCGAGGTTGTGTATAGTAACATTACAATAACGAAGTGCGCCAGTGGTGTAAATGCGTTGTACTGTATTATATATCTTATTGTTAGGGTAAGTATAATGCCACCTCGATGCGCT
This sequence comes from Metopolophium dirhodum, assembly GCF_019925205.1. Classification (NCBI taxonomy): domain Eukaryota; kingdom Metazoa; phylum Arthropoda; class Insecta; order Hemiptera; family Aphididae; genus Metopolophium; species Metopolophium dirhodum. Next base: position 15,045,597 of record NC_083568.1, read on the forward strand.
GTATATAATACTGCTGCTTTAGTTGAGCGAGCCTCTCGCCAAGTCTTCGCAACAATAGGAGCAGCGAGTGAGAAAACGTATAAGAGTGCACACGTACCTATCGGTATTATAATAATGTAGGTACACTGTGGAAAAGAAACGTATTTCGCGGATAAATATATTAAGCTTTTCGCGCCAAACGCGATCGAAAGTCCTAGTTCGGCCTAGGATGATAATATATTATCTGAACATTTAAATGGTTTTTCTCCTACTTGTGGATGATGAGTGTGTAGTTATTTTACTACACATCTGTAATGGTAAATGTTGTCTGGCTTGAATAAATTACAATATTATGTTGCTTATACTGACCGAGAACAACTATTGTTAGTGTAGTTCAATATTCACTTCAAATTTTAAATTTTTTAAATAATTTAAAAGTGGTAAATTATACTTACTTTTTCACCACTGTTTTGACACACTGTATAATATATATAAAAAAGATAAGTGGTTTAAATGTGATATCAAATTGGTATAATATACTAACTACTTTAATCGAGTACCTAAGGATTTTATTGTTAATTAATAGGTCGCTATTTATATGAAATTGCTGTATAAATCAAATTTAAACGATTATGTCTTTCGCCGTGAATCTTTGTCACGTGAACAATAAATTAAGTTAATGTTTTGGTAAAACACATTTTACGTATCTACAGCAACTTAAAACAGTTCTTCGACGCGGTAAATGCGTTCTGTTGTTAAAGACTATACGGGACAGTAATTAGTTTCTTATATATAAATATATAACTACTTTTATTTCAATTTATTATTATATCCATCTAAATGTTGATTATTTAAAAAATGACACGTTTCCCAGATATTTCTAAAAAATATAAAAATCCAATATATTTTTTTCTTGTGCGGTAATACACAAGTTTATTTTTATTTTTAAATTTCAACATAATTCTCTGACCCATGTATAAATAAAATATTTTGACTCCCTCTAACTCAAAGTTCAGATTATTTTTATTTTCAAATTGTTTTATGAAAACATTTTCTTTTATAACTTTCAATAATATATTACTTTAATTAAATATAATCTTAGCATTATGAATAATACATGGGAAATATGTTTAGATGATGGACGGGAGCATCGCGGAAAGTAATATATATATATATACTTATAAATATTTGGTTTTTAAGTTATAACTTATACCTAACTTATAAGTTACAAGTAATACATTGAAATAATAATTTAAAGTAGGCACCTAATTTATTTATAAAACACTCAAAATGTTTATTTTTACCATATTGTATGGCAAATATTAATATTTAAACTAAAAATTAAATACTTCGAGTAACTAAACAATAAAATAAACAAAATAAAAATTCCCAGTACCTAATATCAAAAAAAAAATATTAGACATGTGTAATAACTATTAACTGTACAATGTGCATGATACCTAGGTAGCTGGTTACCTAATAGCTTTCAAATTGTTGATATCGTAACGCAACTTCTATTACAAGTCACAATTATAATACAGTGACCCACTCACGTCAGATCTGTCGGGTTATATAATACGCAGTAGACAAACGTTTTCCTAGAGAATGACGCGGCACACGCAATTATTTGGGGTTAAACACCCCGCACCCGTTTATTCGTAACTCGCAACGATGATATTATTATATCGATCGAATTTCATATATAATATAATACATGATACCGTCGATGAAACCTGAGAATAAGGGCAGGGCCCGCTGGATGGATCCCTTTTTGCTCCGATATAATAATAATAATAATAATAATATGGTTCATATGTAATATTATGTGCGTATTTCACTATATAACTGCGTGACTGTGCGCAATGGGAGGAAGGGGAGGGGTTGAGAAAATCTTGACGTTCCGGATTCGCAGTTTGAGTAAAAGGAATGTCCTCTATAGGGGAAAAACCGCTCGTATTGATAACGGGGGTTCGACCTTTAAAACGTTTACTGTCTACGAGGACGACCCGTCATCAAACGCATTTCTGACATTTTTCCGATTTCCATCTCGTTTTTCGGCCAAGTACACATTATATCATATGCCTGCGTGTTATAAAAATATATAATATACCACTATAGAAATGGTTTTTATTTCGTGTGCACTTTCTTACTTTCTTATAAACCAGACGATACTAATAATAATAATGTACCATCCCAAACGTTTAGAGAAAGAGAGAGAGAGTGAGAGAGAAGAGAAATAAAGATAAAGAATAGAGATGCATAGATACAAAGGACAGTGCGAATGGACTTATGGTTAACGTACGTTATTTATATACAATATTTATATAATTTAATTTTCTTAGTTTTTCTGTGATGGGACCAACAGCTTTTCCTCAACGCTGCCATCGTATTTATATGACACAATATTACTCTTTGCGTTCGATTTTTCCACATTTCAATCGCGATTCATGCAAAGTCTATTCAGTAATCGTGCGACCGAAAATATGATAATATAATATAATTGCCAAAGTGGCTTATGATATATTATATCGAACTCGACTAGAGATGTATAACATAATATTACTATTTATTATACACCGATTCCGTGTGTTCATTTTATTAACAAATAACGGGCTATACGTCATATTATCTCATTTGGCAGTATTGTTACGTTTGCGCAGTTCTGTTTGTACGAAAAATAAGTCTACTACGTGGACGATACGAAGTCTTGACGCTGTATACCGTGCGTATAGGTATGATATAATATAATATTATCCCCATTTCCTATGCCTGAACAACGGTAATAATAATGCGTTATAACAACTACGGTTAAAATAAAAATTATACTTTGTCGAAATATCGCGCGAATTTATATCGTAGTAGGTACCTGCGCCTCTATATACGATTACGCGAGCACGTATAATCGTATATAATAATATTATATAGGTAGCTATGGTATAATACTGCAGTAGCGTGCGATGTAATCTAACTGAAAGGGACGCGGGGAATGATTGTTTCGGGCTCTAAATATTATCGTCGAAAAGAGTAGATTTATTGCACTGCATTGCAACCAGAAAGTTTGAAAATGTTTTATGCAATTCTTATATTATATACTGCACGTTTGGAACGCATTCCAAACTTCCTAGACGCTATAATATATCATGTGGCATGCGTAATGTCGCGACGGGTAAAATTGTATAAAATTCGTAAAATATAATAATAATAATAATATAGAATACAAAAATGTATGTCCTAATTTGCGGATTTAAGCCAAACGCGAAAACCGCTCGCCGCCGGTTCGATCCAGCCCAGCTGACACCGGTTGGCCGCACTGACGTGGAATACGCGAATAATGTGTGTGAGCCTCAGCGAAAATTACCAGACAAATTTTATGGCGGATTTTCGTTATTCGTTCTATTTCAGTATGACGTTTGGGCACGGCACATACGTTTGCTGACCTGCGTATATTTGTGGTACGCGTATTACATAATATGTAATAATATTATGACGACGCGAATCCGTTTGCAACGATATATCATATTGATTTTCATAACGATATTATTAACAATTGGGTAGTTGATAATAATAATAATTATCGATAGTGCAGTTGCCGTGTGATGTTTCGATAAATGAAAATTATAGAAAACGTATATATTGTTATTGTTTCCCGTTGAACGGCGGCGCCTAAATATATTTTACGCATTGAGCTGATGTCGCGAAATAGAAATGCTGCAAGGACACCCGACGAAATCTCAGATCAGTGAGTACTTACTACCATAATACTATAATACTAATATAGTATGCGGCTTTGTGTTGTATATGCACATGATACAACGAAAATACATCGATAAGACACGGTGAAATTATAATATCTGAGGAAAACATTTTCTGATCAAAATATTCATTATTTTTGCTGATTTTGTGATTTTTTTTCTTCGACACACAATAAGAATAAAAATATATAAATTCACAGTATTTCAAAACCGAAACTTTGACTTTGGATTATTTTTTCTTCTGTACGCGCAGTCATGTACGACGGCTAACCGGAATAGGTCATATTACGAGGTATATATGTGATATAAATCGTACTATAGGTCGGTACGATCTTGGGTTGCGTTTTTAAGGGGTGTATAGTCATTAGTCATCCTGAGTATACGCCAATGCAGATCGACGGGGCTCGCTCTCGTATGGTCGTATTGTCCGTATTGTCCGTATTGATATATTATATATTATGTTACTTTCTCGGTACACTTTATATTCCTACATTTATGTGTGTGTGCATGTGTAGGTATATGTCGTGTGTGAGTACAGGTAATTGGTACTATATACGGTGCAGAATACGCCCGAGTGAGTTTTAAGATCCTCTTAAATTATATCGTATAGTTTATAATATTGTTTCGTGTGCATAATATAATATTATTACAATTAACAAATCTAACAAATCGTTTGAAACTCAGTATAAAATACAATTCCTTACTAAAGCGTTCTCTTCGCCACTATATTTAGCATATATCGTATTTTTATGATATTATAAATACAGATAAATTGTCGCTATAAAATTAGGTACCTTAAAATCAATTGCGTTATTTTTCAAACAAAAATTATTGTACAAAATCATATTTTATAACATGTATTATTTTTATTATTTTTTTTTTATTATTAAAGCCTCGGTGTCTAAGGCCATTCGCTGCAAACACTTTATAAAGGTTCACAATTTATCTTAGATTACATTAATATTAATATACAAGTTACAAATCACAAAATATTGATTAAATTGGTTTTAATTATAAAGGTAATTGTGTTTTTTATTGTGACTGTATGGAGGGCTTCTGATAGAATGTTTGGTACTCCTGCTTCTCGTTTATCCGTTTAAAATGTGAGGCATTCTGATATAATGTGTTTGATTGTGAGAGACGTGGCACAACTGGTACACATAGGGGAGTCTTAACATGTATTTTTTATTATTATTATTATTATTCATAAATTTTAAGTGATTAAAATATTAAATACAATTTAATTCTAATCGCCATACTATAGGGCAGTAATATGTTTGCGGGAGATAGAATAATCGATTTTCACGATATAATTGGGCATAGCCATATCCAGCGATTTGGAAGTTCACTGCAGTGGACAATTTGGGATGAAATAGCGGGGTTTCAATCAATTATTGTATGCATAGTGTTGTATATATACGATTTACGAAGAACAGCATAATAAACAAAAATACCAACAGCGACTTTAATAACAATAATAATAATATAGCTAGTAACCTGTTTTTATCTATTTATTTGGTATCAAACAGGCGAGACCAATACTAGACGATGATAAAAATAGTATTAAAAATCGGTCTTGACTCATAACAATGAAGATACAATAAAATATTGTTTTGATTTTACGAGTTTTTTTTTTTGTACGACTATTTTTGAAAAAAAAGCTTTTTTGTTCTTCGAGTCCCCGTATGACCTACTAAACGCGAAAACTATAATATACAATACGCCCTGTACAGTGTAATACATTATATAGGTAGGAGTTTATCGGATAGCCTCAAGTTGATATACTTATATATACTATATACGCAACGAGTAGGCGTCTTCAGATTCTATGCTTCTGCCGATGCTGTAGGGAATAAAACGTCGTTTGGTCCGGACCACCGCCGCGTGATAAACTGTGTACAAGGTGATTTGTCACCGGACACGCGCGGGTATCTGCACCACTGCCGTTTTGTCACGATAATATATTATGAACGACGAGCCGCCCCGAGAATGGTCGTAGGCGGTATACATACTATGCATAACGTTTATGTATATATATATATATATATAAGTATGGCGGTTGTTATAATATTACAGTTAGTGTCAGCTATTTGCGTCATAACGTTATGAGATTACGTAGGTACCGGCAAAGACGTAATGGTGGGGACCTTTTCCTAGTCTTCTTCCTCGAAAACAGCCGTATTTTTACTCTGCCCGGTCGTGTGCGACTATACCGACGATAATTAGCTATTCGATGCGGTCGCTAAAGGCGATCAAAGTATATTAATATCATCTAAGTCGATGATCAGGTGACCGTGAGGCCCGCAGAGTCCGGAACTGCCGTCGCATTAATATCTTGACCCACAGCTGCAGTATACGTCTATAAAGTTCGCCGATTAACGGAGTGTCGTCAGCCCTTCAGCTGTGTACGACATACGTATATAATATATTTATACTTATATACATGCATTTTCGCGGTAACGGTTTAGCGTGCGACGATCGTCGTCGTACGGACGCGATGTATATACCGACGAACGGCGAGAGTAGTCGTAGTCCAGCCATCGGAACAAATGCTTCACGACACGCACTAAAAGTATTTGCGGGTCATTACGATATTGCAGTCCATGTCACAGTGAATTCGAGGGGCGTCGACGGAAATATTTTCCAAAGGATGTCCGTTAGTAAATATAATTTTGTTCGGACTGAAAAATACCTTTATATACGACCATTATAGTTTTTTCGCCTATGTTTTTCTACATATTCTTATTATGCGTATATACGTACGTATAATACCTATTCAAATAAATCCATAATGCTAATGGCTATTGCCAGTATAAACCTACATAAAATATATTATACTTTTTTTTTTAAGCACAAACGACATAAATAAATAAATAACTAGTCCACGACATCGTTAAAATTATTTCTCGAATACTTCCATATTTTTTTCCTGTGACGGCATTAATAATAACTAAAGAATTTCCAGTTTAAAAAAAAAAAAATTGTAACTATTGTACGTGTCGCGTCTACTAGTGTACACAGTACACATTATTATTGTTGTAAAATAAAAATATGACCATCGTATCAAATTCACAATGTACTATAAATGTGATTTTCGGGCACGCTTTCTGTGGCGGTTAATGCGAGAAAAAGTTATTATTATTGCAATAACCTCTGCATAACAAAATAATTATTATTATTTCCGTCGTATCATATATTTTGCTCTAGAATAAATTCAAAAACTATGATAATATTTACTTATTATGCTCGGGTACTTCTGTCGAGTATAATATTAGTATTTTATTTAGAGTTTATAATCAACCAAAAAATAATTTAATTATTGGATATGATATAATATGTGCATACCTACTGTACCTATATTCGAATTGAATGTGGTGAATTATGAAATTATGTTTTTTCTATGTATACGTCATGTTGTATAATGTAATTATCATATAGTTAGGAAAAAATCATAAAACTAAAGCTGTCCTGTCACGCTTTAGACAAACTTAGACTATACTGTTATAATTTATTACCTGTCATTTACTCATTATTGGCTACTGATATGTAATTTTTCGAAATGTTGTAGCAGTTGTGTACATAGTCATTTCAAAATAGCAGAGGAGGGATGGGGTTTTAAACTAAAAAATTATTTTATATTATTTTCATTTTATTTGTACAAACATTATAATATAATCTGTATCATTATTTGATACAATAAGAATAAAAGTAACAAATATGACAGGTTAACATTATTTTGATAAAAGGAGCCACCCATTGATGATACTTCCTAAATAAATAAAAAAAAAAACATAATAATATCATGTTATTATACATATATATATTTTATATATTTAAAAAAAATTGCAATGGTAATACCTAAAATATTAGGTAAGTACTCTAGTACGGTCATTTCCATAAACTCCTGGGACGAATATATTTATATATATACGTACGCTACAAGTCGCTTTGAATTTCTTCATATTTTCACGGTTATATGCTCTTTACATACAATAATATGCACTTAACATACAATAATAATATTATATTCTGTAAGTGCCTAGGTACTTGAAAAAAATCCTCATATCTGAAATACTGTTGTAAATTGTACGCACAAAATATTAAGTCAACATAGAAAAACTAAATGTAATATTAATATTACAACAGACTGCAATAACTCGTGTGCGTTTATAATTATAATTATTATTATGTTATAAACAACGATAACCTTGAGTGGACGGCGTAATTATTAGAGTACACTCGCGTGCTGTACATTGAAAAATAGAATTAATCTTCGGCAGCACCGCTGTATAGCGGCACGCGCTTAGATTAACTAAATGTAAAATAAAATTTTTTAAAAAAATTTATGTGTGAGTATAAAAAAAAAACGAAGAAAACTCGAGAAATTCGTTTTATTAATGTGATATTATTTTACCGAGTATTCTATTGGTACGTATTTTCTACTACGTCGTAGACGTAATTGCGACTCCGTCGGTCGAATTTTCTTTTTGCGACACTTTTTCGCTTTTTTTACAGCGCAAAATAGCGAAAATAATTTTCCGTTGAAGGTATTATAATCAAGTATCGCAATAGAAATAATATATAAATACCACTATACTATATAAATAGTCACTAGCTGTGAAGTGCGGCGTGGTATATACCACGAATTCGTTTACTATAAAACCTGGTGACATTAAACTGCACGGACGATCGTATCACATTGTGCACATTGGTATACGACGAAGATGTGTTATCACTTATAATATTGAACTTGAAAGCGATGACAGTTAATAGTGTACATAATAGGATAGATTTTATAATAATAGATATAATTGGTCGTTACGTTACAGAAATAATAATTGTTCTATAATCGAAACGTTCAAGTTCAGATATTTCTTGATTGTTTTCACATCTCTGTAGATCTTATTCTTGTGTTGGAAAGTGGGAACCAATAACAAAATCGCTAATTCGTCCGTCACTGTATATCTATCACTGATAAATGACTATTATTATAAATGAATATTTTTTATCAATTTTGGTATCTATCTGAAAAAGTATCCGCAGGATACAAAATATCGATAGATACGTTCCTCGCTTCATTATTTGGAATCTAAACTCTTGCCGTTGTATTCGGTGAAAATTATCAAAACATATATATTTTATGATTTCGCGGAAGCAATTTAAAAAAAAAAGTAATAAGTGAGGACTACCCATATAACTACATCGAGTAAACAGAATATAATATCATATTAATGTACAATAACCTCGCACATTAAATTTGAAAAAATAAATATATATAAATTTAAGAATTCAATACTCCAGTGACAACTTGCAGGATTAGTCAAACGTGTAGAATAAAACGAAAAGTTTTCCTAGAACTTGACTGAATCAAAACTGAGACCACTATAGCTCCCGTTTTTGTACATACACTACAAAATCGTTCGAAATTTTTTAGAAAACTCCAAAAGCGATAATAATGACTCCCTCGGATAATAATGAACCCCCCAGTTTTTTAATCATATTTTAGTTTAAAATATAAATTATCAAGGTCTGTGATGTTGATACAATACTAACCTCACCCCCCCCCCCCCTAAGCTTATGTTGCATAAAAATATATTCTGGAATCGATTCAGTCGTCAAATTCATGTAAGAATATCAAGATTTTTTGTTCAGATATAAGGCCAAATGTGAAAAAGCCACGAGTAAAACCAGTTTTTCACCACGAGAATTTATTAAAAAAACGGTAAAAATAAATATATAAAAATGATCGTCCGACACTGAACAGATTACCGCTAAAATAATCACGATGGTAAGACTTAAATATTATCCCAATATTCGTTTAGCTAATTTTTTTTTGAGAAAAGTCAATTGGTTTTCGGTCGTCAGGCCCCCGCGGTGGGCGATCGCCATCCTCGGCAGCGAGGCGGCACGCCGCGAGGTGATCCGCCGCTGCCGCGCGCGCCGGGCGTGCGGGTCACGTGACTGCTGGCGACGGAAAAGCTCGGCGGCGGGCGTCCCGGCGAACTGTGGTGATCGGGGGGGCCGCCGCCACAGCCCCGGCAGTCGATAAGGGGAACCCGGTGCCGTCGGACGTATCACCTCTGTTCTCGCACGCGCACTTCACGGATCTGTGTGCGTGTGTGCGTGTGTGGGTGTGTGCGTGCTTACGTGCGTGTGTGTGTACAAGTCGGTGTGCGAGCAGCGAGCGTGCGCGCGCGCGCCCGCGTGTGTGTCTGTGTGCGTCGCTCCGCGTCTCGCGCGCCTCAGCGTTGAGCAGTCCGCCGCGTCCGTCGTCTCCGTCCGCGCGCGGTCCGTCTCTCGCTGCAAGTTTCCCCCAGACATTATTACAATATTATCGTTGTTGTTGTTGTTATTATTATTATTATTATTGTAATCGTACAATATTTGTTGCCGTAAACGTAGAACTCGCACATACATCTCAAATATTATTTTATTTATCTCCGAATTTCGACTTATGATTTAATACGTCTCATTATTATTGCCGACGAGCGTCTAACAAAACGTCTTCTCCGTCCTCTCCACCACTCACCACCACCATAATAAACCTCCCGGCCAACGGAAACCTACCTAGACTTTTTTTATTCGCCAAACCCATAAAGAGATACGGTCCTATTATTATAGAGTTATCACGTGAGAGACGCGATCATAACTATTTTATACATATTATATATGTATATTTTTTTTACGCTGCACGTCGTCGTCGCATGCACCACGCAACAGACTGTTTGATACCGTTTCGCCGCCGACGACTATTTAAATCTTTTCGCGTGTTCGTCGTCTTTGATCTCGGTCGACTAAAAAACGCACGACGTTACCCCACGATAATAGTAACAATATTATTGTTGTTGTTGTTGTTGTTGTCGTCACCGTCGTAATATCGACTCAGCCACGCATTCACCGGCAGTCCACTTTCATGAATGGCATGGGCTGGAACACTGCACGTTGGCGACGGGTACGTGTGTGATGACATCCGCAGCGCGCGTCAGACTTAAACATATTATCATGATATATGACCACTTAAACTAATATTGTATCATGTATTGTGCCCTAACCCGCTACTTACAACTGAAGTGGCGTCCTTTGAGGTGGGCAAATCCGTTGACGTTTGCCGGAGGACTCTGCGTGGTGCTGCCGCTGTGATATCCTACAACAGCCTTACCACAGCGTCCAAGTGACACATTCCACGAATGTTTTTTTTTTTTATTAAAAACCATCCCTACCCTCGTGTTACGCATTATAATACAATAAATTGTGAGAATACGACCCGTAGACTAGTCGGTAAATCGGTAGTAGCCGGTTTTCCTACTATGTCTGCCGCAAGGGCTGCGGGGAGCGAACACTGTCGCTACTGATATTATTCCGTCTGACCGTTTTTTATGAGGATTTTTTCACGTCACACGAAGTAGAACGTTGACGGCTGCAAGGATGGGTGGTATGTGGTAGTATTGCGGAAAATTTTTAAGGTCGACAAATGTTTGTTAGGTATTTTTCGATGAGAATTCTGGTTTTCTCTGTTCGTTACAATAAACGGCATAACGTTATATTGTATCGTTTTTCGAATATTATGTTTTTGAATGTCTTCGCGTATTTATTGCGGCGACGTCTTGGCTCGGAGCCCTTTGAATCACGATCACCTACGTATTTTATAATGTTTTTGTATTTTTCTTCTTTTACATACATACATATATACATACATGCATACATATATATATACGATGTAAAATATACATATACGCGTACGTATTCTATTTCTAGTCGTCTTCCATCGTGTTGTTCCGCGCGCCGCAATTATTGCAATCCGTCGTCATTGTGTATACCATTATAACAGTCATCGTGCGCACGTTAGATATTATAATAAATGCATAGTATATGTCTTAGGCGTGAGCTAACATATTATCTACCCCATTCTATGATAATTTGGACAATTATCGTCGCTTTCCTCTCCCGTTTACGATGCACGCGTAACATATTACACGTATTATATGATCGTAAGTTTTGGTATTTCCAACAACGTTGCGTATACACCGGTACCAGCTATGGTATTGACATGCAATCAGTGCCGGATTTAGAACAAGTGCCGCCCTAGGCGTTTTTAATTAATATGCCGCCCCTACCTCATGAAAAAAAAATGTAGTATACTAATAAATATATTTCGTTATAAACAAATTAGATCAGTAGTAATTGTAAACAAAACAAGTAATTATAAATTCTAATAAGCAATGATACATTTTTTTTTAAATTTCTTACAAAATTTGCCGCCCCCAATAATTTGCCGGCCTAGGCGAAAACCCAGCCCGGCATGCAATATATTACAATATTATTATTTATACATTATGCACTTTAAACCCGTACAAGTATATCGCGTCAAAAAACAGTATAGGCACCTAATACAAACCGTACAAACAAAAATAATAATAATAATCTGACCGATCTCGATGATTTGCAGCACGCGCAACACGCGAACACCACCCCAAAATGCAAACGGTGTGCCACGACCTTGACTATACAGTCGACGATGACAAAATTATTCCTAATCGACGTGCATTTCAAACAACACGACGTGGTTATTACAACTCGCGTATCGCATTGTCCAAAAATGTTTTATTTATTATCGTATACGTAATAATATAATATTAGAATGTTGTATTCGGATAACATTTTATACGAGTTATAATATTGCGAAAATTTCCGTTACCCTGTGTTTTTTACCGCTGCTTTTTCAGCGACCGACCGCAATTATAATATAATTTAATGGTTCGAGTATTGCGAATGGAGTCAAATCATTGCTGACGTTTATCTTGATTTTTTTATTCATATATTATTATATACTGTTGATATGTCTTATCGTTGAGCGGCGTGCCCTTCAACCACCGATAACCATATTATATTGTTATTGTTTCGGCATCGCGATATCTAGGAACGCGTATAATGCATATTATATAGACGCGGGGTCTAGTCTGAATGAGTTATCGATTGCGGCGAGGGAAAAAAAAAATAAATAAGCAGAGACGTAATTCGAGGGGCGAACGGAATTCGTTACGACGACGAGTCGTGGCCAGGGAGATTATTTAATGAAATATTTTAAGAGTGCCGGTGCACGGAGCAGAACCGACCGCCGCCCTTATCATCCGCCGTTCGCGGGATTCGCTGTTGCTCGCGGACGGCCCAACGTATTTTCCGTTAACTCCTCGGCGGCGGTATAGAAGCAAACTACCGTTAAAAAGTCGCGTGTAATGGCGAGTGAGATTTGGGGGGGGGGGGAGAGGGAGGCACTTAAACGTAAATGTTTATACATTCTCCATATACCGCCACGGCGTAAAAAGCATCGATATATTATTCGTTAAATAATTTATCGTGTGATTAACATTTTCTGCTGTTCACTATACGACCGAATACCATGTAATGCTGTTACGTCTTCGTTAGGTACCTATGCTGCGCAGCTTTGAGTTTTAATAATTCGTACACGTCTCTTTTATGTGTTTTTCTGTTTGCTATTGATATGGCACATACGCCGAAGATAAAACTACAAATATATTACACGCACGCCGTATACTCATGCATATTTTAAAGATGATAATAATAATAAATATAATATATTTCCCTCAACTGTAGCGAGCAGGATGATTATCGTAAACATGATAATTACAATAATAGTCATCGAATCATAGCACCGTTATCGTTGCGTGATCATTTTATGGAGTCTTTCAAAAAAATACGAAGTTTCTTAAAAACAATCTACAATGTTTGACACTTAAGCGCAAGACCAATTTAATTGTATTAAAACATGAACTAATATCAAACAATTTATTAAATATATATATATTATAGTATGTATAACGTATATGTGTAAACTGTACATATAAAGTGGTACATCCAAACAAATACCATGAGAAGAAAAAAAATAATTTAAAAACATTTTTGCTTACGTAGTTTTTTAATAACAGCTAAAAGTGCTTACAATAATTTTATACTGACAGCTTTACACAATAAGTGTAATAGATTATTTTCCACATTCTTTATTCACTTTAAAAATTGGGTATCTTCTTTTAGTTACACATATTATATGGGAAGCTTTTGGAAATATTGCAAGACACAATACTTTGTATATTATGGGTATGTATATTATATTCGTAAAACACAAAAACGCACTTTTATAATGTCATTAATTTAAAAGTTTGTATGATGTACCTACATGTGTAAGATAAGTTAAATAACGTATGTTTATTTATAAAGTTATGCAATCATTTTGTATGTGAGATATATTGTTATTTATATTTTGCAATATCATAAAATAAATTTATCTAAATCCTATTTTTTTTTATTTTATCGTAACTTAATATCTCTGGCTGTATAAATTATTTCAATACCAAAAAAAAGTTAAAACTTTTACAACTATGTAACCATTAATCTGTATTTCTGAATACATTTAAATTAGTCCTTCTATAATTATCAAAATGTATAGAAGAAAGTAAACCGTTTAAAATATATTTAATTTCATAATCTATATGTTAATAATTTTTAATTTTAAATTGTTGATCATAAATTGCAACGTTAGGTTCAATGGCAACACGTTTGCAAAAACAATTTTAAAAAGGCTGAAGGTCAATTAGAGAGAAATTGTACAGTTAAATAACTATATTTACAACAATGATTATTTTAGCAAAATCGACATTATTCTATTGATTTTTGTATTTGGTCCTACGCATAAATAGTGTCTAGATTTTTTTGGAGAGAAATATTGTCAGATTTGTGGTATAGGTATTCAGTCAGCATATGTTTACCGTTAGACCTATTTCGCGTGATTCACATAAAGAAAATTCTCTAGATATTTGAAATTCACGGGTTGGTGTATTTGTAGGTGTGTTTCATAAATAGTTTGCTTATTTGTTACACAAAACCAATTTTTTCGCTCCATACCTATCGATTTGTGAAAAAATACGATTTCTTCCTAACACCGATGTGGTGCTCTCTTTGCTGCCTTTGTCTTTCCGTGTAGTTCGTATAATATATGTTAAGGTCACAGACGTTGATTTATAATTTGATAAAGACATCAGTTTAAATTTAATTATTGTACGCTACAGAGCCGAGATACTCGATAACTTATGGACGGAGAGACGTTTCTCAGAAAGTTCTACATACAGCTGAGTGTATATATGTATACCAGTGAATGAGCGAAATACTAAAACCTATAGAAATACTCGAGTGTATTTGTAATTTCCGTTAAAGTTGATTATAATATGTATAATAAGTTTGCTTGAAGTTTCGACAGTAGTCTGCGCAGATATCAAATTGTCAATACACACCATAATATATTATACGAAATAATCTGTAATCAATATATCACTGTCGAGGCGGACCGACTGCGCGTACAAATTTATTTTGACACGAAGCGATAAGGGAGGAGGAGAATTTCAAAAATATTGTAACATAAATTTGCAAACGAAATGGTCAAACTTTTCTACTATAAAGCCGTAAAATATAAAATTGTATATATATATATATATATACGCGTGATAAGTTTAGCTGGGTTGGTATGTGCTCAACTCGCGTATGTACTACGCCATTTATATACAAACATTTTCCCTTTCTTCTTTTCATTATAATATACGACTGCACCATGGTTATGCGTGCTCGTAAACATTTCTCTCTTTTTTTTATTTCATTTTTTTTTTTTTATAAGCTTTCCACACGTTTTTAATTTCAAAAGAAAGATATCCGCGCACATCGGTCACGTATCGAAAACTCGATTTTATCGAATAATATAAAGCGTCCAATGGCAAGAACAATATAAGCACTAAATAAATCGGTTAACACGACCCACACATACATATCGCGTTACAAGACTCTTGAGTTCAAAAACATTCTAACGTTTGGGGAAAAAAAAATACTATTCACAATATTATGATTATTATTAATATTATTATTGAAGTACAATGCACCACAGATTTATTTGCGCCACGCAAGAGTTTGTATATTTTTCGATAACCTACGCCGATGTATAATATATTATATTATTTTGTGCGCGCGAATGCTGTAAATTTGTGCACGAGTGGTTTTATTGTCGATCGTATCATGCGGATATTTAAATTTATTTTTATACGTAAAATTTTTTGAAACGATGAAATCATTGGAAAATACATGCGTTTTTGTCACTGATGCACGACGACGAGGCACCGATTAGAGCGTCGAAGTTTTGAGCGATTGGATAAGCCGGATATAAACTACTATTTTTCCATTAATTTTAAACTCTTTTGCAGCATTAAGTTAATGATGGCGAGATAGAAGTGTTGGGGAAAATAATTGGTGGATGGTACGAAAAAAAATTTATCTCTAGTAAGTATTACTGTAGTATGTCGTATGCCGTTTGAATCCGCGACTCTGCAATATAAATTCTGTATATTTTTAACGAAATCAATTATCCAGAAGATGAAGCGTATATGTTATATTGTAAGATATTTAGTGTGTCTGTGAAACATATTGAGGCCAAAAGGGAGTACTTGTGTATTTGTTTGTATATATTTATGGAAGCTCATTGGCAGGCACGCTTTTCAGACAATCTACTTTGCTGTAATATTACGAAGTTGCTTTGGAATTTATCATACTCGTGTGATCACTTTGTGAGGATAAAAAATTAGCGATATTAGGAACAGTAGTTAAAAAAAATTGTGTTCATCAATGTTAAAATGGAATATGTATACACAATCGTTTGCATACGTAAATTCAAAATTAAGAGTTTAGCCCGTTTCTAAAAGAAAGCCATTTAGAAATATTATATTTGGTCCTGCATTAGTGCATTATACCTTTCACGATTTATAGATTCGTAATTTATTTGGCGGGGAAATGAAAGGGCGTTGACATATTATCCACATGGATGTATCAATTTTCGATCTAATAGGTATTGTTTATTGAATCGAATTTTTCAAAATTGTGATCGAAAAGAAAACAATTAATACCAACATGATTATAGTGAAATTATCGTAAATATTTAGTGTTTTCGTCCGCATTTCGTTGAATATTTATACAATATTGTTGAATTAAAACATTAATTTTATAAATTAATAAATTAGTTGATTGATAAATATATATTATGTATAGTACCAGAACATTTTAAATTTTAATACAGTTACCATTTTCCGTTAACGATTGTATCATAGAAAAATATAGAATATTATATTTTTATTACATTTTGTTATATTATTGTAATGTTATAATATATTCGTCGTTAAATTTAATGTTATGGTGTCGTGTACCCTGCTGAAAATATTTTGTCTTCTGCAAAACAGCAGTGACCCGTTCTGAACGTAAAATATGTTATATTTTGTGTGTATACGCGTATCAGAAAAAACATCGTTGGCCTATATAATATTATATAATATTGTTAGGGTGGAGTGTAAGCTGGCGTATCAACCATACACGAAATCAGCCAACAATGTCTACTCGTTTTGGGTAAAAGCAATAAATCGTTAAGTATATACCCATAGGATACACAGAAATATAAACACCACTGCGGCAGCGTGAACATTACAGGGCGTTAAAAAGACACTCGAGTGAGTTTGTCCCTATACGTGTGGATTTATCCGACCGGAGCAAACTTCTTGTTGGTTTTACGAAGAGTCTGCTGTGTGCACTCCACCGCCTTTGCACCAGCCGTTTTCTATTATTTCCTCCCCTCCCACCACTTCCAATACCTATTTTGGTTATCAATTTCTCTTTGCGCCTCAGCACTCGTGAGAACAATAATATATGTTTATTGAATAGGCATGCGTACGTAGAACACCTCACGATAATATTCTATTAGCTTTGGCTTGCTATACGGCCGCATTGTATATAATATTTGGATGCACACATCGCGGTACACTATCTTTTTGTTGAAAGTTCATATGCTTCGCCGCGAGCTGTTTTTACAGCGTTTTATCCCGGCTACAAAAAAAAATGTTGTGAAACGTATTTTTTACAAATCCAAGATTGTCTATAGAGGTATGTCGTATATATATATATATATATATATATATACATAGCAGACTTGACGGGTTTTCGACCGTTCTTTTTTTTTTTATATATTTAATATATATATATATATATATATATATGTCGGTTGTTCTACATGTTATTATTTTCTCAAACTTAATTTTAAAAGGCTGTTTTTTTTCGTAATGAGACTGCAGATAAATCGACCAGATTTGATTAAATAAAAACCCGTCAGCGATGAGTTGTAACGGAATACGCGCTAAACTAAATTTCACGGAAGCCAAAAATGTAGTAATGGAATAAAGAGGCTGAAAATTTAACGATTGCTCCTTTTTCTTTTTAATTAAATTTTTCTAGTCTTGATGGATTTTTTTTTGGCATCCAGTGGACGTCTTTTATATATATTATTACAAGTACATAAAGGTCGTTTATAGTTGGATGGTAGACAGAACAGTCTCATTCTCTCGTCGTCATTTATCTCTTTCCGTATATCTCTCTGTATCTCTCTCTCTCTTTCCGTGCGCTCTCTCTCTCTCTCTCTATGCCTGATCGTACTCATAGCCTCTCGAAGCCTTCATGTCGTAATCTCCTAAAGCCGCCATTCCCTGGCCTATCTGTCCGTTTAGCGAAAAACGTCTAGTGAGGTACAATAGGCAGGTACATGCGGCCGCTCATTTTCTACGATTTTGGAAGGTACCGCGCGCGTGAGACGTGCATGTCCGACCTAACCTACTATACCGAACAGTTACCGTCGCATACAATAATTTTTGTTCAACTGATTTGACTGTCATAACTTAGGACATGTATGCGCATAAGCATATAGAGGTACCTATTTGTCGTTATTATAGATTGCCCGCGATTACCAGTGTGGAAACATGAGATGGCATATGAGACAGAGTATGATGTGCCGATTACGCGACGGTGATATCATATTATAATGGATATTATATTATTTTGTCGGGGTGGTTTTAAGCGCAGGAAATTGAACGCTCGGCAAACTATATGACGCGACACGGTGGCGTAAACCGACTCCGCGAGATATGCGACGCTCATAATAATATTATCGCGTCACTCGTCCTCGGTGAGCATTTATATTGTCATATATAATAATATAATGTAAATCTCTTAAAGGTCCAACTTCGTCCACCGCATATTTATACGTTAACGATCTCTTTGTCCGCCACACGGTGCAATACACAAAATTATATACCTATAATAATAATTTATTATTATTATTATTATGCACTTTCCAGTCTCTCTATAAAGGTCTGCAGCAATCGTCTTCAGCACCGATATGTTATTGTTTAAACACTTCCAGCTGCATAACAAGTAGATATCCAATGTTTACCGAACAAAATATAGTTGTGGCGATGTTTCAATAGTGCGTGCACAATATATTTCCTAAAAAAAAAAATTTTTGTTATTTTTAACGAGTAATCCGTTCTGGTAGATTTAAAAGAAATAAAAACTCCAATTTTTGCCAGTCACAATGAAACCGTGTCGACTTTCAACATTGACGGCGGAATTGGAAAGTGGGTGCGCAAAACTAATTTATTTTATTTCAAAAACAAATAAATGTCAGCCGATAAATTATTAAAGAGCTATACAGTCACTTCATTAATATATATATATATTATAGGTACCTATTACATTTTGATTAAAACGCTACAGGATAATAATATACCTACCTGAAGCATTCTGCAAGGAGTTATATTGGTTAATGGTTATATTTATATGTTATCGACATATACAATACATGATATTTTCAACCAATTATTAATGATCGGCTTAACTTATACTGCACGAAATTAGAAACTTAAAAATAATAATATCGTTGTACGGCCAATAATATTATATATAATACGCGTAGGTACCTCTATATATTCTTTATCGTTCCGGCAGAAATTAAAAATATTAAATATAGTAGATACCTATGGACTGTATAGGGTTTTTAATAATTTTTTTAATGTTAACCGACACTTGTATTATTATTTACAAAATTATTTTGCATATTTTAATACTTTGCACCAATAACAACGCACTTGAGTAAGTAACGATTTGGATTCAATATACTTACTATTTTATGTCAAACAAAGAGTATTTTAATTATATACAATTATTTTGATATCATAATCGGAAAATATAATAATATCATTAATCTTCATTTAATTGAGCCATAATTTATGTGCTAACATTTCTGCGTAATTATTATAATACTGGTAGTTAAACTATTCCCCGTTTCCGCAGAGTTTACTTTACACGCGTTAATTAGTGGTTTAATATGAAACATACACACTAGTTTCATTTTCCGAAATGCTTCTTATTATAGTCCTAACAAACGTGCAAACCCCTGATAGAATAATTGACTAGGTAGGTAGTTTTAAATTGTAAATAATAGAAAACGGAAGTGTAAATAAGACTTTCAAACTATAATGGCCATATTTGCCAAATTAATTCAGATAAATTAAAAAATAAAAACAAATGTATTGGTTTACGATTAACAAAGATCGATAAAAACAAAAAATCAAAGGAAATAATTAGACTTTTAAAATGTTGTTTCGTAAGAGTTGTTCACGTTCTATTATTTAGTGTTATTCCATAAAAATTGAAATATTTACATGTTTTTATTTATATACAATAACAATAAAAATTTAAAACTTTTATTTACATTATTTTAATTATCATACCATAATATCATTAGCTATTGCTCACTGATAATAATATAATAAACTTTCAAATATGCGTGAACCATCTGGCACCTATATTGAATTAAAAATATCCACTAAATATACACATTTCTAACAGTATTAAATTATTGTTTTAATATTAATATCATTATTTTGTTTATATTGATATATAATATATATATACTTACTATAAAATATAAATATAGATTAATGAATATCACGTAGAACTCGTAGAAGACACGTATAGGTTTTAATATTATCACTAATAAAATTTACTCCTTGGAAAACTAGAAATCAATATTTTATTCTATTTCAACAATTCTAGTTTGTATTTTATTGTATTTAATTAATTCGTAGTGGATGAATGTTTCGTTTTTTAATTTTTTGTAAAATATTTTAAAATGGAAAACGATTATGTTCAAAATAATTTATAAATAAATAATACATAAGTAATAATTATTACATTGGTTTAATGTGTGTATAGGTATAATATTATTATGCACTATACACATGCTGTTGTCTTCGTGATACACGTACCAATTACAAAAAGGTGGATAAGTGGATGTCGCTCTGCTGTACAGTAGGTTACAAGTAGGTCACTGTAATGGATGGTGTTAAATTTGAATTCAATGATATAATATCATTGTATAAGAAAAACGAATCTGAGCGAAAACGGTCAGTCAGCCTATGATATTACCAAGTATATTTGATGATATTATTGTGAATAAAGTAATTTATATATAACCTATTTACGTGGAACCTTGTTTTAAATTTTCAATCCTTAGCCATAAAAGTTAAAAATTTATAAATTTTTATTTAATTTAACTACAAAATAATTAATAAATTATAAATTTGATAAATGTTGTCAAAATTTGAACTTTAAATGCTTATAAAATAAAATTGTGCCTATGTATTTTTAACATTTTTCAACTGCTATTAGAACGATATATCAGGAGCCTTATATTAAATTTTCACGCATTTTTACCCAACAAATTAAAATTTATTGATATTTATAGAAAAAAAAACTAAAAAAATTGAAAACTGACAATTTCCGTAAACAGCTCAAAAAGATTCAAAATATTTTCAAAATTGTATGGTGTGTAGAAAATTCTAATATAAACATTCAGTGAAATTTTCAAGTATCTACAGTCATTCGTTTTTTAATTACAATAAAATAAGAAAATTGTTACATGAGAAATCGATTAAATATCAAATGTTGTAAAAATATAAATTTCAGACGCTCATAAAAATTTAATTTAAGTTTCTTCTAGACATTTTTTTTTTGATAAAGGTAGACAAACATATGAGTAATCTTATATTACATTTTCAAATCTTAGATTTAAAAAGAAAAATTTTTATGAATTCTCAACTCAAAATAATTTGCTATTTTTCGTGATTTTTCCGTATTTTGTCAAAATTTGAACTTTAAATGCTTATAAATAAAAACTGTGACTAAGGATTTTTAATTTTTTTCATCTGCCTTTGAAATAATAACCTAGGAGCCTTCTATTAAATTTTCAAGCTTTTTTACTCAACAGATAAAATTTTATTGATATTTATAGAAAAAAAAACTAAAAAAATTGAAAACTGACAATGGCCGTAAACAGCTCAAAAAGAGTCAAAATATTTTGTAAATTGTATGGTGTATAGAAAATGCTAATATAAACATTCAGTCAAAATTTCATGTCCCTACGGTCATTTGTTTTAAAGTTACACTAAAAACCAAAATCGATTTTCTTGAAAACAGATTTTGCGTAAAAATTCTCGTTTTTCCTTAATTTTTCTTTTGTTTTTCACGTCGCTTGTGAAAACTACTGGGAAATTTTTACTTTTGACCCCCCAAAGTACCAACTAGATTCACTTTCCTATCAGAAAAGTTACTATTGAAGAAAATCCAAGCACTTTTACTGTCCTAAAAGGTGATGACAGACACAAAAATAAAAAAAAAACACACATCATTGTAAAATCAATACATTCATCGCTTCGCTCAGAATCTAAGATGTACGAAGTGATTCGATTTTAAATATTAAGTGTATCATTTTCCGTCGTTTGTTCTAAAGTTAATATTATATAAATAAATGTACTATCATATTAGTATTACTATTAATATTATTATTATTATTATTATTATTATTATTATTATTATTATTATTATTATTATTATTATTATTATTATTATTACATTGATTATGGGTTTTATTTGGTTAAATTATAGATATATGTGTTGTTTTTTATTATGTATAATTAATGTAGTGTAGATATATATTTCTTTTTAAATAGAAGACAACTCATTTTAAAATTAACATTTTAACTATAGACAATAAATTGACGGTAAACTTTAACTATATTATTTCGTTATACAACTTCCAGGCAAGTTCAACAATTCATCTAGGGCGTAGTCTAATTTTCAACAACTTACTCTTAGCCCTTGAGATTGTCATCTTATTTATAATGAATAATTTAACATGATAAAATACAGTACATTGTACTTCACTTTTATACAATAAGATCGTGGTTATTTACATTTTATTATAATGATATTATATTATAAATCATCTAGTTGAAACTAGCAGAGTTAAATTTTCAAACGTCAAAATTCAAAAGAATTATATTCCCCCTTCGTCTAAGCTGTTAGCGCTCAAAGCTAAAAACAGTTATTTTATTATGATTGAATAAATCACCGAATGTTTTTGATGTCACAAATGTTAAAACAGTTCTCTTACAATTAATGGAATGCATTAGGTTAATATTGTCGACTCACTATAGTGATAGTATAATGTAAGAGATCTATATAATATATTATATGAACAATTTTCGAGTGGTTATCGCTAAGTATACCGTGAGCTCAAAAATACAATGGAATAATTTGAGTTTTTTTTTATATAATATGTATGTTAATTTATTGATTCTCTATAATATAAACTCCCAAACTACCATTTAGACACATTATCCAAAGAGTTATCAAAATAGGTTATTTAATAGGTAATAATCTAAATTGAACATTTCGGTTCTTAATTAAAATGTTAAAATCAAATTTCTATATCTTAATCATTGTAACATACTAACATCTATACTATAATAATAAATTTAATATAATAGACAAATATAATTGGTGTATAACTATTTTATATTTATTAACAAAATAAAAAAATTCTATAAATAATATATATAGTATTATTTTAGTTTCAATGTCACGTCCTCTTTTGTTTAACCAAATTTTGTTTGCCGGGAAACTCACATGAAATTCAGAACAAAAAAGTTCTAACTAGGTGAAAAAATATATTCACAACCAAAGGTTTATCTGTAGAAATTTTTGGTCCTTAAGGGTAATTTTTATTTTATTTTATTTTATAACTAAACGTTTAGTCAGGCATTGAGTCAATAAATATTAGGTAACTCAATAAAAATATATAACTTTTTTAGTTTTGCTTATGACAATCCCACATTACAAAACTTAACGCCGAACAAATTTGTTAATTTTTAGAATTAGTTCTGATCCATATTCTTTGGTGTACTTTTTGAATTCTTATATGCACTTATTTCCTGGGTCGTCTGGATTTCTAGTAATGCCTGTGCGTAGAGTGGGGATTTTTCAATTTTTCATAGCTCGGAAGGAGGTTTTAGTGCCAGATTTTGAATGCTTTCGATAGGACTTGAACGAAAAGCTTCCAAAGCGACTCTTATGCTTGTGTTGTTAGACGTGTCAATTATTTTATGATGGTTTAGCTGATTGGTAGATTGTTGCACTGTGGTCCTCAAATTAGATTTTTGTGTATTTTTATGAGAGTGTCTTCGTCGTCTCCCCATGTGGTGTGGCTTATCATTTTCATTATGTTTAGGCTTTTTGTTATTAATAATATTATCCGCATATTTTGTACATGTTATTCATTGTAATAAATTTATTCATTAAAATAAAACATAGATATGCACTAAAATAATGTAACTATGTTTGGAAAAAACATTGTAAATATTGATTAAAATGTACATGTACAAGGAGCGCTATTAACAAAATTATTTGAATTAAACCATGTATTATGTGACGTGAGTGTAAACAAATACATTAATTGATTAATAAAAAAACCTATCGTAACATTTAATAATCAAGCTCGTGCACATTTTGTAACTTTTAAAAACTGTTGTAATGTATTCTCCTAATGCACTATTTTCTCTTACATAGGTACATCATAATATATCAATTATGAATTTACATATTTAATTGTACCCTATATGCAGAAATATTCATTACATCTCTATAATGTTACAATTATATACATTAAAAAAAAAAAAAAATAGAAAAACATTCATTTCACTATGCTTTATATTTTATACTACCAGTTGCATACCGCTTTGATGCTTTCTATGTATAGATTATTCAAGTTGTTGAAAACTTTAAAGAACATTTTAACTTAGAACTATTTTGCCATATGGGGTACTAATGCGTCTAAACTTTATTTTTTATGACTTCTCTGAAAATGCTCAGTCATTTATGATCGTTTAGCGTTATATTTTTTCACATGATATTTTTTTTCCTTTCTCACCGAACCAGAAGAAGTAAAACATTGGCTGTGGTAGAATCGAAAAAACCTTTTATTGTGAGGACCGCACAAAAGCAACCGATGTCGGCAAGTTACGGTTTCTCCAGGCCTAAGAGATACACACACACACACACACACACACACATATACACGTAAATATATATCCGAGTGAATCTCTAAATGGAGTCCATCCGTTTGCATGACGTCAATTCCAAAAAGTTCGACGTATTAAAAAAAATTATACGGACTCATATATTATATAAATTACACTCGAAAGAAAGAAAATCGTATTAGAAACTGTTTTATGGGTAGAAATAACTTGTACGAAAATAGATGCCATGCAGTATATAGTATGAGTTTTTTTTTAACGTAACGCAATTTTCGCCTTTTATTTTCACTCATTTAATGTTTCCGTATACGTAAACACCGTTGGTTTCTTGCTTATGACGATGACGATTTCAGAGCGGAAGTAAATATACACCAATCTCTGACACCTACACGCTTTTCTATTTTACACTGTTAGTGGGTAGGGGTTACTCCTTGTAAGTTTGCGTTCGCGTTCGCGCTCATTATATAATATAATACCTACCACATACAATATTATGTATACATAAATATAGACTTGACACAAATCATCAAAATTTAATACAACACAGTTTTATGATCGACGGTTGAAAATAAAAATAACGAAGGCGATTATTTCTATCCATAAACCTCCATGACCGCGCGATATAATATTGTACCTACTTAATATGAAATTGTATGTCAAAAACTGATCAAGTTTCACGTTTAAATATGTTTAGAAAGATCTGTTCGCATCCAAGCTAGAAGCGACCGAATCGAACGCACGAGATAGGAAACTATCGTCGTCGTCCAGTGGCAGCATGAAATCCAAATGGTTAAAGGCCATCAAGAGCCTGAAGACAACCAGTGGGCCGACCAACAACAATACGACACAAAAGGATGAAAAGTGAGTGGTTTTATAACAGTTTATTATAATATATGTATAATAGATATCCGTGTAATATAATACTTAACTAAAATTTTTTATTTAACCAAATAATAGTAGGCACGTTTTAGATTTATCTATAACATTATAATGTATACATACCTACATTATATTTTATTATAACGGTTATTAAATTATTTAATATTTTTTTTCTCAATTGATTCGTATTTTTCATAGGAAATAATAATGTATATTAGTGTTGGATATTACATTTTATTTACTATTTTACCATAATTTACAATAATATATATTATATTCTCAATTTAACGTAGCTAACAGGAAAATTGTAACATATTGTACAAAAGTAGGATCATAAAATATCAATCAACAATCTCATCGGTCGATTAAAATCTTTTATATTTATTTTATATATTATTATTACTAAAACTATTGTAGAATTTGATGTTTAACATTTGCAGGTACCTGTTCAGACATAATTTATTATATTTAGCTTGGACACTAAGTCACAAACTTTGTAATACATATAGAGATAGCTATATATATGTACAGACAAGATGACCCATTTAAAATACTACACTCATTTTTTAAGTCAATTTTATGTGATTTTAGAAAAACAATTATTTTTATACAGTGAAGTATTTATATACTACATTTGTAAAAATAAAATCCAAGATTTTTGTTGTTATAGTTCTTTTAGGTTTGTGTATTTATTTTTATTAATAAAAAAAATGTTTAGATGTATACTAGCACAAAAAAATTTGATATTTTCTTCGTTTCTCATATATACATTGAATCATAATATACATGTTTTTAGTGGTCACTGTTATAAAGTAACAAATATAGTACAAAGCAATTCTAATATGTCGAAATACGGATCATTGTGTATTGAAAAATCAGTTTATAAAATACTATTTATTTATTTGTTAATGTTTGGTTGCCATTGCAACTTTAACGGGAATCGTTAAGAAAATAATCGATATAACCTAATGGCGATTAATCGTTATAATTGTATTCATTGTTTGATTTCCATGGTAACTGTAACGGTCAGAAAAAAAATGTTTATCCAGCCCAAAACCATAATAAAATATAATATTATACTAGAAACCAAACAAGTTTTATAAAAAATAAGAGTTACATATAATAAATTATAATATAAATACCCACTTCAAAAATACAAAAGTAGAAAAATTGACTTAAAATTAGGGTAGCTATTTAAATATGGACCACATCGCATATATGTCGAATCGCTATTATTTTTATATTATATTGTATATAGTGTATACGTTATGTAACACCGTATAGAGTATATTTTATGTATACATAGGACTGATGAGATTGGGCGTCTAGATAGATTAACGTTTAGTCAGATAAGTAGTCGATCGTGTAGCCTACGGCGGCTAATGAGCTTACAACTCGAATTCATATACATATATATTAATATATATATAATATCATATTATATACTCGCGATTCTTGTCGAGCAAGCGCAGTAATCGGTTTCCTATATTATACGTCACATGAACATAAGTGGATAGGCCTGCGAGCATAATAAAACTGCGGAAACAAGACGATGGTATTATGACGTTACAAATGGTGTTTCCCGGGCATGCTAGGATTATTTCGCAATGTTAATAAAATGAAATCATATTTTTTTTTATCGATTAACCACAGCGCAATAATTATTGCCGTCGTGGATTGTATACCATCGTCTCGAAACCCATGATTTATCTCGATGAACCGTTGTTGAAATACACTATTAGGTATCACTTATTGTACGGTTGAGTCAATCAATCGACCTCTGCGGTAGTATATAATATAGATAAAACGATACTATTCAAGTCGTATTATACTATTATGGATTCTAACGGACCGACAGCAACGTCTCCGTTTTCAAAATCCATATACGCCCAATACTTATATAGTTGGTATTAGGTACGGGTTCCTTTCCGATCGTATAATATACGTTAAGATAATGACATTTTTTTTTTATCATTAAGATGTAACTGTAGCAGTCATCATTCATATTATTATATCACACAAACCATTGAAATAGATATAATGCTGTTCACGCGCATAACTCTGTACTGCTTAAACACCAGCTGTCACACATGCGCCCACGCGGCGTGCTAAGAGTTCTCGAGAAATCGAGACAACTCGTGAACGTTCATTTTTAATAACATTGCATTTACATTCGATTCCAGTAGTATACAATTCATATAATTTTAAGTATCATGTTTCGCTACAAAACTATAATAATCATATGATCAAAAATATGCAAACCTATAATAATTATTACATTTAATTGCATAAGACCTACTATGAAAAAAGGTGTCGACAAAATAATTTTAAGCTAGGTGATTAAATTACCGACAGTGATCAAACGTGTAAATGTAAATTCTACGATAAAACACAACGTTATTGTAAATGTATAATATGCATTTCGTTTTTACAATTCAAAATATCGTACCTGTTTAAAACTTTTATAGTTATTTTATGTCTTACAACTTACAAGCAGACATTATTTTTAATTGCCTCATAACAAACTCTTTTTTTTTGGTTTGTGTAATATAAATTTCTTCTCAATGAATATAATATTATATTATATTAATCAAAGTAAGCCGATTTTATATCTCAAGATACTTAGTACATTTATGTAAAAACTACGTGATTGGTTTAATATTATTTTCTACTACCAAGTTATTCAAAAATAGTATTCGTACTATTTAAAAGAAGGCGTATATGCTACATATTTTAACTTATAAGATGATCATCCCAATTTTTTCATTTAACAATGAGTTAATTCAAATTTTAATTTTTAGAACTTAAAAATATACGTAAGGACCATATTTTTAAGTATTCAGATTTTTTAATAATTTAAGAACCTCTTTACTGTAAATAATCAAGTATTCAATTTTTTTAAAACATATTAATGCATTTAAAAAATAAATTTGAACGAATAGTTTCTGAAAACTAATATTTATATACTATTGATAATAATCCATATATGATAGTAATAGTTTTAGAAGATATGTGGACTTAAATGGTTTGAAAATTATATTAATTAATATTTAATTCACTAAAGTTTTATAAATTGTGAACATTGTCTGAGTATAATAACCAGACTAAGTATTTCATTCATTTTATATTTGATGTAAAACCGTTATTGAGGACTAATATATTATTTGTACCTACATAAAAAATAATAACTCAAATACTTCTTGTTCGAGTTTTGATTATTTGTTTTCTAAAAAAAGGTTAGTTTTCATTTAAAAAAAGATTTTTATCATCAGAAGACACACCTTAAATGTTAAACAAATCAAAGTATTTAAAAATATTGTATATTAGTAGTTCAAAAATGTTATAAACCATAATTTAAATATATGCTTTATTAAAGGAGCTTAGTGCATCACTCTGTATAGATCGTGAACGATTTTAATGGTGGTTTCTACCGTAATAATAATTAATTTTAGTTAATATATTAGCTTCAGAAGTTATTTCAATAAAATGTTTTCTAAAATACATTTTTTTTTTGAAAATTATACATTTTAGTTCATTGTCAAAAATAACATTGCTCGTAAAGATATATTTATCCCCCGAGAGTACGAAAAATTAATTCTCGGAACTAAAATCGTAAAACTCAGTCATAAAATATGTCTTATCATTCCTGTAGGTACCTGAAAAGTTACAATGGCTTACATAAAAAACAAATAGCCTCTTTTGTTAATTTTGTAGTGAATAAAGTAAGTGTAAGTGTATGTATTTGATCTATTGGTAAACATTATCATTTACATTATTAAATTATTTTGTAACAGAACTTTTTTTTTTAATAACAATCGTTCGAAAAAATGTATTATTAATTACTTTTTCTGTGAATGAAACCCGCACCGATTTATATTTGATTTGTAAGGAATGATAATATACAGGTATACTTTGGTTGATATAATATATATAATATATATATGAATAAAACAAAATATCGTCATAATATGATTTTCATAAAAAAAAATAATAATGAAAACAATTCGCCTGAATGCATATTACACCATTAATTTAAAAAACATTCCTCGAATTTGACGTTAAAAATGTAATAGTTACATACCTATATACATACCTCTATACCTAATTAAATAAATAATATTTTTTTAATATGTTTACATTGTATACACGGTGTCGAATACACTTTTTCCGAGATACGTAGTTATTTTTATGGGAATATGAATTCGAGTTGTAGTTTAATTAACCAACTTAGTATCATTATTTAATATATTGTATATTAATTTAGTTGTTTTTTTATTCAGCTTTACTAACATAATGTTTTGTGTGTTTTTTTCATTTTTTTGTTTGGCTGTTTGATGTGTGCTCTCGCCAAATAAAAAAAAATAATTATACTTATACCTCGGTAAAAAAAAAAAGGAAACACCAAATGTACCACGCGGTATCGACCATAATTGCAATGAGGTAATTGTTTTATTATTATTGTTTGTATTTTATACTATTATTATTATTATGCTCACATGTACATTACAGGGTATTATATCGAATGCATATTATAATATTTATAAGGTACTGTCGGACCGGTCACATCATTATTATAACAACAACAATGATAATGGGTATTTCCCATCTATATATTCTTTAAGCCTTTGTATATTTTTTTTTTACGTCATTGACGTAAACCAAGAATTACATTATAAAGGTTTTTTGGCAATTTTTTTTACGGTATTCTATGGAATAGGAAGACGCGATAGCAAAAAGTATATGTAGCTCGAAAACGAAACAAAATATTTCGGATCGATCACACATGGCTTTCAAAGGTCTCGGTCATTATTTATGTATACTATTGACGTGCACATTCTGGTGTGGACGTCGTACATAACGATTTCCCCTAGAGACACTCCTGGTCGAGGATATAATATAATATAATAAGAACAAAAACAAACCGCAAAGTTGAAAATATATTAATAACGCGAGCCAAATTTAATAAAAACCGTTTTTGCAAGGAGTTTGTTTTTATTTTACCTGTTTTATAATCGTAAATAATACATAATTTGACAATAATATATAGATCATGTCCGGCAGTTTTCATAATATAACTATTGTCGATGGTTACAACACATCAACACGAGTGACACCGCCACGTTTAAAACTTGTGTACAATATTATTATAAATATGTATGAACATTTACCCATCGATCGTGTAAAATAAAAAATTTACATTTCGTTTGCGTTTTAGTGTCGTTGGCCGAAGAGACGTAGTTGTAGCGGTGACATTTAGTATCGGAAATATCTGAATAATGTATGTCCACACCGAACTCTAACCATGGCGTTGTTGACAAAATGTCAACAGCGAATTTATATCCGCGTGTGTCCACGTATTTGAAATTTAATATTTATTAGAAAATAATATCACTTGCCGGGTTGGTCACAATTACAGTTTCAACAAAGGACGGAATTCTCTGGGGCTGTCAAATAGTATAATATGTATAATTTATATTATATATATTTTAAGCCACTGTAGTGCAGTACATTTTTTAGTATTTTTTTCCTGCACGCTTTATTTCTTTATTCTTTCTTTGCGAAGTATTTAATATTTCAATATTATATTAATTATTCGTAGAGATGTAGTAATACTCAAAAATCAGTCATTAAAGATCATAATAGTATGTCACACAAATTACATCATTGATAAAGGAAAACCCGTTTACAAACTAAAAACAAATTGTTTATAAAGGTTTTGGTTTTATACTGAATTAAGATTTACTTAATTATTACTGTAGTTTTACAATAAAAATCAATATTTCTGGAAAATCGAGGTAGGTATCTACTGGAATCCCAATTTCCACACATAAGTAAGTACTTTTGAAAACTCAACAGTATCTGCTCTATACGTTTTTTGATATTAGGAAATTCTAAATCTGACATCGTGTTTATTTCAGCTTTAAAAAATTCTTGTTAAACTCAAGCAAAACCAGTCCGACAAAATTGTATGTATTATTATTTATGTCTCTATAAAATGCTTTACCAAAATATCGTTACACCCGATGACTTACTTTGTGGATATTAATGGTGAAATCAGATTCTATGGTACTCCGTGACCACTTACTGCGTTCGCAGAATGTATAGGTTTCCCGGATGACTTATTGGAAAGTAGAAACATTGATGGAACTAAAACATATATTTTTGTACGTAGGTACTTTATGTATCTACACTCCAATATCATATATCAATTTTATATACCTATTACATACCTGATTCTATACTGGTATGTATAATGTATTATATATTATATACATAAGTGTAATGTCACATAAATATTTTTATATAATATTCTAATGTCGGTTATAAAAACGGATTAATAATTTCTGTGACATTATCATAAAGATGTAATATATCATTCGGTGGCAATATCACTTAGTCCAAACCGGGAGAAATAAATAATTCGGTCGACCGATATATTATATTAATTCATGCTTATATGTATGAACGTGGGATGTAACGTATGAGTATCCAACGGAAATACCTTTTGCCTCCCTTTTGGTCTGCCGCAGATTGATGGGAGGGAAAACGAATTCTGACACGGCAAAAGGGAAATTACAACATAATATGCACATAATATTATATGTATACCTAGGTTAGGGGCATGATAATAAATATCAAAAGAGACGCTTTAAAATTTACCATTTTGCTCATAATACTCACCTTTATAGTATAGTTATTTTATTCAATTTTCATATAAATATTGTAAGAAATGTGTAAATCATAAATAATAATGTTTATTGTTTGAGATAAGATTAGATTTTATAAAATATAGACAGGTAATATAAAATGTTTTGTTTAAATTTTAATACTGAGAAAATGTTTAAAATATTATCGATATAATAATATAATATATTTATTTAACTTGTCACTCAACGAAAGACTACCTATTTAAGATCCATGCAGTAAATTTGTGATAAATATAAAATATTTTGCAACACATAAAAGTATGTTTAAGTAATATTTCGTTTATACCCAAAATCACCCATCTGTAGAAAATTTTTTTTTAACCAAATTACCTAACCGATCTTCAAGATTAATAAATCGAGCAGAGATTGTCATTACCGACTGAGCACCACAGCATTATATAGCGTATAATATTATACACATTAAAGCCAAGATAAATAATATTATTATAAAGTCACACACGCTATAACTTAATATGCATTTCATCATAAACTACTTATAAATATGTATCGTAATATAATATGTATATATATATATTTATTTGTATATATATGTATATATATGTCTTTCGTTGAGATTTTTTGGAAATCCCAACTTTTGATCCCCGCAACGAGGTTTTGTTATTCCACGCATTAACGCCGAATAGTTTTGGTAAAATTCGAACAGAATCAAAAGTAATTTACTTCGTTCCGGCGACGGCGATAACCTATTATACGATGTCGGCCGAACTTCGACTTTATGAATATGAAATACATCATTATAATATACGTGAATCGTTAAGACACGGATATAAAGCGTACGCATGTAGATATATATATATATAGGTACATATTTGTAATTTGTGCACAATGGGAAAGAGTACCACACACAACACAACCCATAAACACAGGAGTATTTCCTACCCGCCGTAAACAATCTTACGAATACGAAATAATGATCTTCGCATCTTTCGCAGTATTCTATTATGAACCCCTGCACGGTAAATTTGCTCACGAAATATTTCTAACCTAAATTCAACTCCAAATGAACATTATTGTCGAAACCTGAATCGCCTTTCGTTTAGCCGCGATTGTATAGTGTACAATAATATTATCACTGTACACACACCAGCCCGCGCGTTTTAACCCAACTTCATTAAACATTTAATTACTTTACCGTGATGGGATGCTCGTCCATAAAATTATCTGGCGTGACGTATACTGCAATTTAAAAACAGTCAAAATAATGTTGAATTTATTCAGTTATATAAATATGGTTCTAGTTTAATATTAAACAAACACACATTTAAAATATCAAATACACGACATTTGAAATTTGTCACGTTTCATAAATTGTGTGGGTATTCGAAGTCAACAAAAATAAAAAGTCGATATATATTGCAATTTACATAAGTAAGTTATTTAGATAACCGTTACATCATTATTAATATCAATATAAATTGTGATAAATATGACGTTTTACATATTTGTATTAAGACCTATAGTAAGATACCTAGGTATTATGTTACTAGAATATGATTATTATTCTTGAACTTTCAGTATAATATGTAGCTGATTAAAGTTAACTTGATTATTATGTAACTATATAACTTCAAGTAATACCTACGTATGTAACAGGTGTGCATAAGGCGCTTTTTTAATTTTTAAATTACACCGTCAACAA
Source organism: Metopolophium dirhodum (assembly GCF_019925205.1). NCBI lineage: Eukaryota > Metazoa > Arthropoda > Insecta > Hemiptera > Aphididae > Metopolophium > Metopolophium dirhodum. The sequence continues at coordinate 15,079,873 of NC_083568.1, forward strand.
GGTAATACGCAAACGATTCGGTTGTTTTTGCAAATTAATAGTCATTTATGTTGGTCGACTTTTTAACTAAAACTATTTCTTTTTCCGTTAAATAGTAAATAAATTGCTACTGAAAGTTTTTCCATCTGTCAATGTCGTCTATCCACTCTTTCTTGTTTCACGATTAATCACCTCATATAGTACTACACGATAGCTTTTTCTAGAAGCTATATGCTTCTTTACTTCAAACCAATTTCAAATGTTGGCTGGGTTTTCTTTTTATTTTCAGAAAATCAAATGTTAAAAGTCATTAGTTACAATTGTAAACATCTAAATTATATATATACACAATATACGAAATCAGTACACAATTCACATATTAAGGTACCTATTACGGTCTTAAAAATGAATTAAATAACTACAACGCTATGTATTTTATTTGTTTATTTGGTCAACATTTATTGGTTTCACAATACCAATTATATAATATATTTCATATTTATATATACTAAATATTATTATGAACATATTAATATTGTTTCTATATTTTTATGATTTTCTTATTACCAGTTTATTCTTTTTTTTGGAAAATTTAGTGATCGTTTATTAGTCTCTAGGAAATTATCAGTGAAAACGAATTCAGTGACTATTATTTCGGAAGACAAATTATTTTTAGATTATGACTGAAGATAACTCATACCGTCGAATAAAAATATATTTCGTACAGAATACGATGGAATTTTTAAATACATAACAACTTAATATAATACTTTGATAAATAAAAATAACAACAAACGAAATATTGACAAAAAAAAAAAAAATTATATTGAAAAGTGTAATTATGAGATTCATTTTATCAATATCTTATGCATAATATCTAAACATTTTCTTGATGCATCCTATTTTATTCACTTAGTCTATTGACTGTAGAATATTTTGTGGTACATTGTATAGGTACCTCATATATTTAATTCATGTAGTCCTACATTAAAACATTTTCAATTAAAATAAAAAAGCGCGTTGGGTCGCGTCGTACTATATTGAAATCAACGAAACCTTTAACTGTTTAAAAAATACATTGTTATAATACTTAACTCATCAAACAATACAAAACTCGATTCAAAGATTCACAGTAAAAAAAAAAATAACAATAATGATATTATTATCTTTGATGCCACCACGCGCCGCCGCACGTCGTCCTTTCTCCACACGTCGTATGGCGCAGTTTATTTTCACCCTACGTCGCGGCGTGGCGGAGATTTTCCCCGAACGTCACCGTCACATGAACCCACCACCCCGGTACCTTTCGTCCCGCGTGACCTTGATCGGAAAATTCGGAATAACAACCATATCGCCACCCCCTCACACGACAGGCAGATGCTGCAGCGAGGGCGGTGATATTTGCACCGTTTCCCTGTCACCTGCAGCAGTTTACCGCCACACCTGCACCACCACCACCACCACCACCACCACTGAGTCCCTGGACAACCACCGTACATCGACCTAACGCCTTTCTTAGCTCTTCGTGTTGACGTGTACAAGGTGATTTATTTTTTAAACGTAGGTACGATTCGCATTTATATCCTATCTTACCGAAATCGACTGCGTAATAAATACATAACAAAATAATATTTAGAGACGAAAAAAATATCCACCATGTATTGAGAGTAGATATACTCGTTTTATACCAAGTTCTGATATAACAGCTGTGACGTAACTTCACATTTGTGTAACACTACAAGATTTTAACGTGACTTCTTAACTTATAGGTATACATCATCGTGGATTTGCACTCGCGTAACGACATTAGTTTTTTTTCAATTCCACGTGTTCAACCAATTTCGTTTTATTATTCTCAAGCATATTTCGAACTTCACATGGTTTTAAACGTAGAAGTACTTCGAGGTACATCATATTGTTATACCTATCCACTATAGTATATCTACAAATTAACTGAATAAATAATAACTATCGGTTCAGTACTTGATATTCACGAGCAAAACGTACAGTCGAACAGGTACATCGCACCTTAAAATATAAATTTAAGAATAATGATTTGACGTTTTTTAAACATATTATTACATAAAACCTATATGAAAAATTACTGAAAACATAGTATTAGATCAATAATAAATTGTACTTAATAAAAAATGTATCTTTGTTAAAAAAATCTCGAAAACCTAACTAACGAAAGTAGTTTTCAAAGAATCGCCCTATATTTTCTCCTGAGACATTATCCGTGCGCCAAAAATTTTACGCCTAGAAAATTCACAACGGCTTTCGCAACTAACGTCACGTGTTTAAATAATAAATACTATGGTTAACGAGCACCGACATGTGTACCACCGCGAATGGATTTACGTCCTATAATATTATACTGAGTGATTTGACGTGTAAAACGATCCACGTCAAAGTTTTATTCACTCTTCTCTCAAATATAGTATTATTATTACTGCCACAATACGAGCCCACTTCTCGGAAAAAGTTTTTCTTGTGTCGGTTAATAATAATAATATGTTACATCACACACATATTATTCCATATAGTCATATCCATTATTCAGTCATTGTATTACGATTTCTCCTGTCCAATTATTCGATGGTTATAGAACGATTACAATAACGATTCTTATTTGCACCATGGTTTCAACGGGGTAGGGTGTTGGTTTCGATTTCGGGAACCCTAAATAATGCGGGCGGTGGCGATTAAACATAATGGCACGCAACAATTTAAGAGAAGAACAACCGATAACACTTAACACTGCACATTAAATGAAAATAATCCTTAACCCTCGCGTGTGGTCATACGTGATACTCGCTATAGACATTGCAGGGGTTGGATTTGCAGTTTTCTGATTTAAATTTATACAATATCGGTATCATGAGCATTTTGTAATGCGTCACTTTACTGACTTCACGGTTTAGATTATAACTATATAGTTGGTTTTAAAATACCGTCAAACATTTTAATTCTATTAAATAGTATCGATTGTATATGCCTTATACAATACTGAATAATAAACGAACCATTATAATATATTTCACGGTAGGCGGGTACCTAATAGTATTTTTAATCGTGAAAATAAAATATTTTCTACCAAAGACAGAAAAACAATCGTGATTCGTTTTCTTAATGTGATACGTTTATGTTTTTATTTTGTTTTTTCACAATTAAAATTAAATACAACTCGTTGGTACAACTATTTATTCGTAATAGGCTATCGCCTGAGTTGGTTCGTTACAAGCGTGTTGTCGTTTAAAATTTGACGTTAATGAATAGTCCTTAAACCAGATATCGCACTGAACTCAATTACAGAAAACGACCAATATACATTATTAGACCATTTAAAATATCATTGTCTACAAATGTTAGTGATATCATTTACAACGAATAGTTTATGAATTGTGTTCAATTTGTTATTATACTCCGTAGGCTATGCTTATATTTTACCATTCCAATAGTTTCATTTACTTAATGCATTTTGTTCGAGTATAATAATTCACCTGACACCACTTAATGATTTAAATTGTAGTGGTTGTAGTTAGACGATAGTACTTCATCAGAACATTGAGAATAATATATTTGTATATTTAACACGTATTTAACAAGTATATAAACAGCCAAATGACATTATTTATATTTTTCCTAATGTGTTAAAAATTATATTAACGCTCTGTTACAAAACAATTGTCTATAAATATTAAATTTTCCAAAACGAGAATTGATTTTGTAAATATAAAATAAGATAGTGACAGTAATATTTTTTAATTGTTTTTTATATAATGATAATAAAATACCCATTTTTTTAAATACGTAATAAACATTTTATTTCACGGATATATTCGATATGAGAATAAAGGTTGAACAATTTTAAACTTTAAACTTGATGCCGTTTTAAGTATGTTATTCCGTTAACCTAACCTATATGTATAGGATCAATGGTGTCGAATAACGTTCAAAGGGCTGCTGAAAATGACACCTATAAAAATGATTATGATAATATGTAATACCGTAATGCGCAGTTTGAAATCAACATACAAAAAATATACGAAACAACATTTTAACCAACTTTTATACAGTGTGCTTTTTAGATCTAAGTTCTTGTTACACTTGTACCATTTTTAAGTTTTGATTTTGAAAAGACAACATATTATATTATTAATTATTCATAACAATTTATCAATTTAATATTTATGGATGTGAACATTGTCACAATCTTGATATATTTTCAAGTTTAAAATATAGGAATTCACAATTTAAAAATCAATACATTGTAATGGTATTTTTCGATAGTATTTATATTAAATTTAATTACTAATAATATTAATGAAAAAAAAAGGTGGGCAAGTGGATGTCGCTCTGCTGTACTGTAGGTTACAAGTGGGTCACTGTATAATGGATGGTATTAAATTTGAATTCAATGATATATCATTGTATAAGAAAAACGATTCTGAGTGGAGACGATATGTCAGTCTAGGTATAAGACATATTATACACTTATCTATGGTATTAAAAAAAAAATTGACCTATAATAAATTCCAAATTAATCATATCACAATATCCATTAGGTACATATAACGCGTTATACATCAACAACAAACCGTGATACTATCATCATAATATATCGATGAAAATATTACAAATTAGAAGTTTCAAGTGCCCACGAATAATATTATACAATCACAACAAAATAACTAAAATAGTTATTCTAGGTTTTTATGTAATTTCGTCCAAATTTGAACTTAAAATGACTATACAAATAAACTGTGCTTGTGTATTTTTTAGATTTTTTGGTAACCGAATTATCTATTTACATGGAATCTTGTTTTAAATTTTCCATCCTTAGCTATAAAAACTGAACATTTTATAATTTATTAATTACAATGGTTGATAATTTTCGAGATTTTGATAAATTCTGTCCAAATTTGATCTTTAAATGCTTATAAAAAAAAACTGTGCCTATGTATTTTCAATATTTTTCAACTGCTATTGTAAAAATATATCAGGAGTCTTGTATTAAATTTTTACACTTTTTGGCCCAACAGATAAAACTTTATTGATATTTATAGAAAAAAAAACTAAAAAAATTGAAAACTGAAAATGCCCGTAAACAGCTCAAAAAGTGTCAAAATATTTTCAAAATTGTATGGTGTATAGGAAATGCTAATATAAACATTCAGTGAAATTTTCATGTATCTACAGTTATTCGTTTTTGAATTACAAGAAAATAAGGAAATCGGTACATGAGAAATCGAGTGAATATCTAATGTTGTAAAAATATGAATTTAAAACGCTCATAAAAATTTAATTTGACTTTCTTGTAGAAATTTTTTTTTGATAAAGTTAGACAAACTTATGAGGAATCTTGTATTAGATTTTAAAATCTTAGATTTAAAAAGAAAATTTTTTATGAATTTCTAACTCAAAATAATTTGCAAATTTTCGTGATTTTTCCGTATTTTTTCAAGATTTGAACTTTAAACGTGTATAAAAAAAAACTGTGACTAAGGATTTTTAATTTTTTTCATCTGCCTTTGAAACAATAACCTAGGAGCCTTCTATTAAATTTTCAAGCTTTTTTACCCAACAAATAAAATTTTATTGATATTTATAGAAAAAAAATTTAAAAAAACTGAAAACTGACAATGTCCGTAAACAGTTCAAAAAAAGTCAAATTATTTTCAAAATTGTATTGTGTATAGAAAATGCAAATATAAACAACCAGTGAAAATTTCATGCATCTACGGTCATTTGTTTTAGAGTTACACCAATAACCAAAATCGATTTTGTTAAAAATCGATTTTGCGTAAAAATTCCCGTTTTTCCTTAATTTTTCTTTTGTTTTTCACATCGCTTTTGAAAACTACTGGGAAATTAAAATTTTGACCTCCCCAATGCTGCACCAACGATATTCACTTTCCCATCGAACAAGATACTGAAGTCGAAAATCGAAGCATTATTTCGACTACTTATCGTGTACACAGACACAAAAATAAAAATAAAAATAAAAATAAAAATAAAAAAAAAAATAAAAAAAAAAATAAAAAAAAAAACACATATCATTGTAAAATCAATACATTCATCGTTTCACTCAGAATCTAAAAAAAGAGAAAAATACAAATATTAGTACTGAGCGTATAATTTAAATTTTTCTAAAATTCAAAGTTTCGAAAGAAGTTATTACATTTTAAAATAAAGAGTCCTCGGTGTTAAAATAATGCTTCTATATACTACAGTATACTTACACTATGTATGCTTAATATATTTACTTTAGAAAATAACACGTTAGTATAACAGCAGTTTTCTTTTGATGACACAAATACTTTATCACTGTATTTTTATTGAATGTGTTTCATCCGGGAAATTTGATGGACATATTTATAATTTTGTAGTTATTTTTTAACAAACCCCTTATATTAGTTGGCACGTTTAATATTTTAGAACGATAATTATTGAGTGTTTTCTTATACTCTGGTGACTGTACGGGTTTAAACGTTTTTATTGGACTTAACCATCTATATAATAATATGTCGTATAAAATATCATAATAATAATAATAGAAGTTACTATCAGGATTATTACTTTTATTATCGCCAGTGTAAAATAAGTAATGCTCGTCAGTTATGTGTTTATTATTTAAATTGAATGCGCCTCAATTGTATCCAAAAATGTTCTGTATAATAATGCAAATTTCAAAAGCCCAAAAGCTTTCTTGGAATACAAATGCTTTAGGACCCATTATGCGTAGGAAAAACATTTTATTTTCTCAACATCCTTGTGAATTATTTTCTTTACCAAGGGTATTTCGAAAGAAATAGCACTTCTCGGGTTAGACCTGTACTGATTTAATAATAATAGTTCTAAAAGGCATATAATATTGTGAACCTAACCTTTCAATTTGAATTCAGTAAGCAAAACGCAATAATTACGATTGTCATTATTTGTTACTTCATAATTTAATGACAATTACAAATTAACGCTGATTAAATTCATTTGCAGAGTAAGATAAGACAATTTATTTTCGTTTTTTAAAATTTTCTATGTTGAGAAAAAATATATGAGTACCTACTAATTTAATTTTAAAATTGGTGAAATTCAACAAAAGTATGCCTTTTATTGTTATAATAATTATAGTTTTTTATTCGTGTACTTGTTTGAAATATTTTCAAATTACTGAATATAACATGATATACATTTAATATGAAAGTATGACAATTGTTTCGTTTGACATAATATCTCTATCAGACAAAATGATTTTGTTAGAATATCTGATTTATCGAGATTTTAAATAATATTATTATGTTAATTACTGATAATTGTTAAGGTAATTAATTTTATTTAGTTGAATACAGTATACCATTTATTTATTATACGGTTACGTCAACCCACGGTTATACAGTTTCAAAAAAACATTTTGAAATGTAATACTTTTGGTTAGTTAATATTAAATCATTGAGTATAGGTGAATTTTAGTGATGATTAATGATTTTCTACTGTCCATTAAATCGCATGCAAGATGTATGTAAGAGAATTCCAAACTAACTTATCTTAAATTGAACTCAAGCTACGCAAATCCATAACAATAATTTCACTTTCTACGTTACAGGTGACTCGTTTCTCAGTATAAATAACCTAGGGAAATTGTTACCATCGTTAAAATATACAATTTGTTACCATGCAAACCGTATCACACGATATACTATTCGCCACGTGAAAAATATAATTTTTCATTCATATATACACAGTGCACACGAAATCGAAAGAGTCGAAACCTTAACTCGGATGAAAGTCTGAGGTCAGCAAATATTAAATGACGATTCACGTCGTCGGTATATAATATGACGCGGTTACGACATACGATCCTGTCGTACTAAGCGATAAACGACATCCGTCAGTCGTATCGTAAACTTTGGTCTAGAGGAGTGTTGAGTGTGGAGGACTATTTAATTTAATGTATTGAAAATATTTAAACGGAAAAAAATAATACAATTCCGGACATGGTCTAGCGTAGTGTTGTGTACAAATACAATGATGATGATGATGATGATGATGATGATGACGATTTGGATGGCAAACGAAAAAAAGTAATCACTGGTATTGTCGACTGTCGTCAAATAATATATTGTCGCCCGTATTCGATTCCCCCGATACGCGTGCCATTATAATAATATTGTTATTCTAAAGGGGTCAACGAGATCGCATCGTATGTCCTTTGTGGGACGGACGGATGTACAGCGTATATTATATTATTATGTATAAACACGCTTCTACACGGTATTGTTATTATACTACCCTTTGACGACGGCGGTTTATCCGTATTATTATTATAATATATATATATATAAATATTATATGCACTTCTGCGACGCCCCGAAGTGCATCAGTTAAATGGCTGCGGCGGCCCGTTATAATAATATAAGAAGCATACTTACGCGGAGAATCGCGCGAAATCTAGTACCTTTGACACTATAATATTATCATACGATAAAATCGCGTCCGGCTTCAAAAAGAAAAAAATATAAATATATAATATAATAAAATAATACGCATTTAAACGAATATAATATAATATTATTTGTTGTATAACATTTACGCGGCAATTACACAGCTGCTGTTGTATGCCAACTCGACTACTCGTATTATAATTATTGTTCGCGCATAATTATCTAATTGTATAATAATATGTGTATATGTGTGTATATAGGAAAACCGGGCGTGACGGAAACCCACAGTTCTCGGCCAACACGGAAACGGCGCACCAGTTCCAAGAGTACACGTATAAGAAAATTACACCGTGCGATTTTTGTTCGCAAGTACTTAGAGGTAAGTCTTACCTTATCTACACTATGTAACCTTTTTTTTTGTTCTACATAATTATTACGGCCGCGATAAATTATTATCATCCATATATTATTTGTAAAATAGTAGTTACAGCGCTCGTCACCTATCATCGGGCGTGCGATGCATGATTATATATAGTTATTTTTTTTTATGCTAATTTGACGTGATTAAATCTTACAATGCTAGGGGTACATCTAAATATCTAATGGTCAGTCGTTATAGGAATGCAAATAAGGGCATCATTAAAACTATGTGGTGAATCGAATACTCGGTGCACGCGTGCGGTATTCTTCTGCTTACTCCTGTACTTCACCCCCCTCACTGATACGAAATCGGTATAAACGATCAACATTTAATTCCTATCTTGATCGTAAAAAATATTTTAGGCATTATCTCGCACGATACCGTACAACCGTGCCCACACGACACACTGCAGCTATTATACCGGGGACGGTGTACCTGAATTGCCTATTCGGGACGCCGTGTTACCGTCGTCTTGTTAGGTCGTATAAATTGAAACCTGTTACAAAAAATAATGCATTTGCTTGAGGTGATTTAAAAAACGGGCCCTAAATAATTTATGGTACTACTACGCCGGAATTACCGGGATTTACGGGAAAAAGTTATTCGTTGTGTATTTTGTTTACCCGGATGTCATCAATAATAATATGTTTACCGTTATCACGAGAAGTAATAATAATAATAATTACATGCCATTAATTGAAAGATCGTATTTTACTATTAGGCTTTATAGGTATAATGTAATAACTCCAACAGATATTCGATCAAAATACTTTCAGGATCAATAATAATACGGTAATTAATCATTATTTAACCTTGAGCATAATAATATTATATTAATACTTTATAATAATATGATATTACACAAAACTACGGAGTGTTGTATGCTCGTTCAGCAACTATCTCTTCACAATTATAATACTTTCCAAATATTTGTGCATGGTATAATATTACCAAATATAATATTAAAGCGTTACAATGCGATATCATATACTAACAGTTTCACATGACTTTTATAATATCGGTCGTGTGCAAAATTGCGGTGGTATAACCTGCAAGATCTGAGTGAGCACAATGCGGGTTAAACAAACGTCCCATAAAAGGGTTTATAAAAATATTATACACCACCTCGTAAAAGTCATTGTCAGCGTATAATGAACTATTATATGACGTATACAGAGTGATTCATATTTTATCGTCCCCGGTGAGATTCCATTCAAGATTAAGAGGGACATGTTTTCGGAAGGTTCTTCTCGGCCATCTCAAAATCACCCACTCAAAACGAGTTTCATCACTCCAAGATGATTAGCATAAGTTAAATGACGGGATAAGTACGGCATAAGATACACAGTGTCACTGGTATATTTCGTAGTGATAAGACGAAAGCAAAAATTTGATGAGGGCTACGTGTACGGTAAAAAATAAAATATGCAGCTGTACGTTTTTATGTATAATAATAAAATAATCACATACAATTAAAATCGCCAATGTTCAAATTACGTTCATATCGTACCTACAATTGCGATCATGTCATATTTCGTGCGTACAGCCATTACACTTTATATCCGTTGGCCTGAAAATTGTACGTGTATAATGTCAGTAATATATATATATATATATATTTTAAATAATAGAATCTCGAAAATAAAACCATTTCTATTTCGGCCTCGCAGCAGTTGTAGTCCTACACACATTTCCGATTTTAAATTACAGGTTATTTTTTCATTTGTCAACACCGATTCGGTGAACACGCTTCGAAAAATTATTAAACGCTATCGAATTGATATAGATTCAATAATTATATAATATTACCTATATTGACTGACCTCTGTCCATTCCGCACGGCATCAAGGAATATTAGGTCGTAGCTGTCGATTGCACCGGTATCGCGAATCAACGTCGAAAACAATACATTGTATAATATAATATATAATACAGTCGATTCGAGTGGAAAAAAATAATGCTTCGAGTTCAATGTCCAAATTTGACATCGGAAAATGTCACGAGAAAAGAAACCCTGTTAAGAACCAAAATACTGTATGCGCACAATAATAATATATTATATAATACGTTCTGACGTTTCCGTTTGTTTTATTATACCAGCTCGTATATACATTACATTTTTCTACACCCTTTTCGGTCGCCACTGTTTTAAGACCGATTCCGAGTAAAAAATAAAAGTACGTGATTATACTTTTTATACATTATGTGGTGAATTCATCGATTTCTCGACGAAAAAAATAAAAAAACGTGACTTCTATAGGAATTTTGTTTTCTCGCATCGGCGACGTCGTATTTTGGCGAGTCGTTCGGGTTTTTTTTTTCATCATCACGTCTTAGAAAATTACGACAGCGACGTTCAAGTATTATAGTTGGTAGTACCACGTAGTAAATAATAATATTTATACAATATCAGTAAATAATACAATCCAACAGTCGTGTGTTTATGCGTTTCTGTAGACGTATAGTATTTAACACCATTCGACTTACATCGAAACATTTTATGAAAACCTAATCTTCTAACCTTTATATTATACGTTCAACCTACGCAAAAGTTGTATGGTCTATCGTTGAAATTTTGAAATAAAAATAATCTCAACATTCCAGTTATATTATTCTATAGTAACTATTGGAAAACCTATTTAGAGGCGCCAAGCACCCTCAGCACCGTCACTAAATACACCAAACATATAAACAATGCGTTGTATTATAAATACAACTATATTATTATTGCTTGGTTACACTTTATTGTAAATATAATATAAATATATATATAATATTGGTTTTGGTGGAAATTACGTTATTGCGCCGCGATATTTACCTCCGATATATATATATATATATATTCTACGTTCCGAATTATATAGCAGCGTTTTCCATTCGGTTCACGTATTCGACTCGGCGGCGGTGGCGGCATTGGAAGCCCTAATCGAATCCAATTTGTATATTGTCCTCCGCGGACGTCGAGACCTGCGCCCGGAAGCCCCGAAAATCTAATTTTGTTTACACACTCGCCGCCCTGCCCACCCTTCACCCTGCCGACAGGTACGTAAACGTGAATGTCTGGTGATGTGTGTATGCTTGGTTTCTCGGTGGGTGAGCGGGTGACTGTGGATGAGGAGGGGGTAAAAAATCCACGTGCCGTATGTTTTCTTAACGTGGTGGAGGATGGCGGTGGAGGAAGTAAAAGCTGCGTGCGTGAGGTATAGTTACCTATTTATTGTTGTTCTGAAAAACATAATAATATAGTCACTGACGACATTACTCTCTCCCGTAAAATAGGTTGCACGAGAAACCCTGCTGATCGAAAAACTACTTACATATCATTATGTTTATCGGTACGAATAAATTTATAGGGAAATAGTCCGAGGAAAATATGCCCCCAAACGTGATTTATATAACAGGTACCGTGTGTATATATATTTTGTATATTGGACGCACGTGCAATACTGTGTCGTATACTCGTATGATCACTTGATGAGCACAACATTTACAACGCTCTTATTAAGTTCGTAAAAATCGTGAGTCAACATTCAAACAGCGCAGCAAACTCACTCCTCTTTTTCACCAGCGTTAAGATAGTTGAATTCTTTAATATGTTTTTTTCACGTTCTACTATTTCGGCTTACTCATAATCATTGATCTGGTTTTTATATATTGCCAAATTTATACTATTTACTACAATATCTAAGAATTAATACTAAAATATACATTAATAAATAAACTACAAAATATTTGATGAACACTTAAAATGAACACCACATATTATTCATACCATAATAACACGTACCTATGTGAACATTTTTTTCATATTTTTAAAGAGCTACGTCAGTCTCCAGATATTACACATATCTAAATGGATTATTTTGGTATAGTACAATCAATACTATATCATGGTATAATAGTATAGTGTACTGCCTTTAAAAATGCTCTTGAACCACTCATGGTAGGTGGTAGTGCATATAGGATTCTAATCAGAATTATACTGAAGCAAGACTTAAACGAAAACAATCGCACTAATGAACTGTTTAAAATACTTCAAAAAATAACTATCAAGCAAATTTCTGACAAAAAGTAATATAAAAGTGTAATATTAATGAAAAATCAATATAAAATAAATAATACGAAAATCACCACGAATGAGGGATAGTTACTAGGTACTAAATTAACCTTATAAATACTACAATAAATATAATATAGAGGAATACAGCATTATACTTATACAATAGCATGCCAAAATGTGACAAATTAATTGATTATTAATTAAAATTTAAGCTCAAAATTAAAAATATAATATATAAGTAAACGAATCTTTTTATATATATTGTATACGAATTTAACCAATAACATAATAATATAGTCATAAAAAAATCTGTAAAGTATAATTATTACCTATAATATACTATATATTATATATCATATGTGTACATTTATTATGTAATTAGTATTACTCATTTCATCCTAACTGTTAATCAATTTAAACTTGCAAAACGATTATACTCCCATCACAAGCATTGGTTATAGACTTTGGACAACATTTTGGACAACAAGTATCAGATGTTTTGATTAAATAAAACAAAAATATGCATTATTTTCTCTTTGTCGTCTCAGCTTAGACGCATCGTTGACCTAATCAGTAAACATTATTCATAAATCTATACACATACATAATATGTACATATATATATCTTATGGTCAATACAAAAACTTCTAAACAACAATATCCGATCACGACGATCGGTCGTTTTCACCCGTTTTCGCCGATAGATTAACTACCGCCACCCACCCCCCCCCCCCCCTTCTCAGTCGTGAGTCCTGCTCTCGCGTCGCTTCGTTCAATCACTGATCTTTTTCGCACATGGTTTCCATTTCACGGTGTTCGGTGGACGAATCTCGTTTTCCTATTCTCCTCGTGTGTGTGTGTGTGTGTGTCTGTGTGTCTGTGAGAGAGAGTGTGCGCGCGCACACGGATTATATTATAATATATGATATTATATCCACGCATGGCGGTATCGTTCACGGTGTCGTCGCCAGTGGCATTCCGTAACCCGAAACTCTCGCACCATAATACATAATAATATATTTTGCTCGGAATCCAATATCTTTTTACTCGAATATTGTAAATCAATGTCGTCCGCGTGTATATTTATAGTGTTGCGCGCAGAGAAACGCTGTTAACGACGACGGAAATCGAATGTATATAATGATAATAATAATAATAATATCGAGTTCGGGAAAAATACGCTCGCTGTATGTTTGCCTTCTCGCCACACGATTTATTTATCGACGACTCCCCGCAAAGATGTTTACAACCTACCTCAAACGATTCCGCCTGCGGCCAGATATTAAGCGACGGCAGCCTGTTTAAAGCGGGATTGTCCCTTTATCGAATTGCGACAATGCCCCAATGGACGACGACATTTGTCTCATATATTTCGTGTAAATCCGTTTCTTTCCTGGTGTTTTTTGTTTTTGTTTTTACTTAGTATACTTTATTGGATAAACATCGCGTACTGAAAGTATTTATTTTTTTAAATCAGAAAAATTATACTTATTAACAGAGACTTATGAGACTGTATATTATTATTTTAATCTAACATTTGCCCGAGTGGGCTGCTGCGTTGTGGCGATGGGGGAATCAAAGAGAATCAAATTTAAATTGAAGCGCATTCGCATAAATATAATACGCACGATTAAAGCTTAAAACTATATACACATGATTTAACTTTATTTATCTGTAAACATTTATTTAATATTACATTTAGGTACAACAAATTTAAATTTAAAAAGCTTATACGAAAGTGTACCCACTTTTATAATCCCGAGTAGGCGATTGAGTGTTTTCAACGTATTAAACAATTAAGGTATGAACTTACATTTCTAATACTTACCGGTCGCTGTTCACATCACACGATAGTTGTTGAAGGTATATATATATATGAAGTACTTATGAAGATTTGCGCATTAATATAATATCACTATAATTATATTGCAGCCACGTGCGAGTAATCCGGTGTTTTGATATGTATAATGACTTGGTGGTTTGGAGCATTTATAAAAGAAAAAAACCTGCAAACACTTTTAATCACATGTAATACACGTTGATTAATATAGAACACAACACGCTTGCAGTTGTATAAAACAATTAATTTGATAATGATGAAAATAAAAACGGCTTTTACTATTTTATTATCATATAATATTAAGTATCACCCAAATTACAGTTACGTGGACTGGCGCCGTGGAAATTGAATTTTGCAGCGTTGAAAATCAGAATTCGTGTTGTTTGTTATTTTTGTTCTTCATAAGCTGCATTTGGTTGGGGCAAGAGAACCATGCCTACTTGTAATCTTTCCACAATGTTTTAAAAGATTTATAAGAATTAACGATGTTCCTCTCCCTGATGAGAAAGCTTTATTTAGGCGACGAGCTTAAACCGTATAAAGGCCAGATAACTCTTTGGTATTATATTTTGATATGGTATGATACCATAGTAAATTATAATCAATCTTATGAAACTTAATTAAATATAACAGTTTTAAGAGCAAAACGGTTGTTCGTGTTATATTGTTTTATACAGAAAAAAACCATGCGCATGTGTAGCCAATCAGAACAGTGCAATAATTTTTATGCAAACACTTTTGTTTACGTTTAATATTATTAATTTTAATGATGATTATTATACGGTTGGATTAGAATGGTTGGCAGAAGTATAGAACGGTCGATTTCATAAATTAGAATCATCATAATATTTTCGTCTCCTTCGCATTACATTATCATCATACTGTTATAAATTATAATCTCTTATGTAGTATAATATCATAAAAAAAGAATCCAACTGAATAATAAACAAGATTTTTTACATTGTTAATAATTCAAGCGTATAATATGAAGTAAATGACAAATATAATAATTTTCTATACCAGGTAACGTAAACCTATTTCGCGCATTCTACAAAATACCTACCTAATCGTTTCAAGTAACATAGCAAATATGAACAACTAGGAAAACATATAATATTAATAACAATCATTAATTATTAGGTACCTACACATATATTGGCTAAAATCATATAGCAACATTTTAATTGAGTAAAATTCCTATTACCATAATTAATTACGATACCAGGGACATGTATTTTAAATAATATCCAAACATATTTTGCTGCATAGTAAACTTAAAAATCTAGTTAACAAAAAAAAATAATTTATTTTTGTTATTTATCAAATTAATGTATAATACTTCTAAAACATTTTTTTTTATTCAGATGTTTAGTTATTAATTTTCTTGGTTCTTTAGAAAATGTACACATCAAAGAACCTTGAAAATTACTCTTTATTTATAGAAATTAGTTAAAAATAACAAATCCATCGAGCTGTACAGAATATTCCTTGGACAATTTATATTTGTGCTGTTTATTTTAAACACTAGACCATTGAAAAAACATTAAACTTAACTCCAAGGTGTCTCGCACTTTAACGCCTGCTCACATGTTATTAACACATATTTCCTAGAATTTATAAGAGACTAGTAAAAACGTCTGTCCGAAAATTCTCATTTTGGTGCTTAATATTTTTATTAGCAAACTTTTTTCTGACGATTTGTTGTCTATATTGTCATAAACTTTTTTTAAAATTACAATACGTAAAGAATAGTAATGTCCATCTTATTAATAATTATTATTATTTTTATCATTTACGTGTAACATTGTTTGTCTTTTTTTTTCAATAAAACCCTTTCCGGGAATAATATTATTATTATTATTACGATTTTTTGCATCGAATCGTTGTCGTGGTCTTAACTGTTACGATTGCTGCATCTCGAATTTAATTTTAATTTCTAAGGCAACGTATAATATTATAATAGCCGTGTTCTTATAACTATGTATTTCCGCATAAGCGCCGCGTTGGACGTCGTCGTATAATATTATAATATAGAGATCAGACGCACATATGCCACTTACGGGAAAATATCGATTTTTTTTTCCTACTCCTTGGCCGCTCACGTAATTGGGCCAAGAGAGGGAGGCGCCAGAGTGACGGGGCAAATATACACCACCTGTGCACTATAGTATTTCGGTGCCGATATGATTTCGCGGCACGGCGCCGGCTAATAATAATAATAATAATAATAATTGTATCACAGGTAAACAATTTAATAGGCGCTGAAATGCTAATAAACCCACAGCCGCTGGTGCAAATATGCGTGGCGGCAGGTATAAGTTATGCACAGAATCTCGTACGACGATTAATACAATTTATTACAACGTATAAACATACACGCGTTATACGTCTTTAGAACGTTATATATATATTACTATGGTTTATTACCAACGGCGGTATAATAACACTTTAAAAAGCGCGCACATCGAAAATTATACATAATACTTAAAACGCGCATACTTCACAAAGAATGTCGAGGAGTCTGATCGTGTACAACACTGTCTCTACCTATATACGAAACGGTGGGTAGTGTGGGTACATTAAGCTCTTATAATAATAATATACACAACGTGTGCATGTATCGTGCACAAAAGTTTTAATAGAAAATCTGTAATATTTTTATCCTGTGCGCAAGGTGTTGCGAAAGTTTTAATCAAACTTTTAGTATGTTATAGCTCAAAACATCGTGTGAGACTGATTCAATACGATAGACTTCCTATCCACAGTGATTCTAACAAACTCGATAACACCACCCAAAAAAACTGAATTAAATCACAGCCATGGAAATATATATATTTTTTAAATTTCATATAGGTACGTATACTAAGTAATCTCGTTGTCGAAACCGTACAGTTCAAAACACTATTTGTCGTACGATATTTTTTCGTCCAACACGTGATGTGTTATTATGAAAACCATCGTTTGTGTAAATATGCTCGAAAATGTTTAGTTTGCTCTGACGTAAAATGTTTTAAACATTTTTATGTGGGATCTCGATTATACTCGTACCGTTTAATTTCTGATGAAATATCAAAAAACACGAATAAACGTTAACTAAATATATAATAATATAGTTATTCAAAATATTAGTCTTCGTCAATTCCATCCGCGACGTCTATAAGTCAATAATTCGTTTCGATTTCGTAAAAATTGCCTACCTAACGCATAACAATCAAATCAAATAATATAAAATTATTATAATTATGAACTATTCGGTCTAAACTTAAAAATATGTTTTTTTTCGATATTACTTTCATATGGATCATTTTTCAAAATAAAGTAGGAATTTTTTTCCGACCGGATAAGTTATATGCGATGAGCCACATGATTATGTTTAAATCGAAAATAAAATTAATTCCACGTACTACGATTCAGTTCCACGCAAATAAGATGAATATCAAATGGGATCATGATAATCTTCCACCTTTGACCTTTGATGAAAACGCATATACATAAAAGTTCGATTTTTAAAATATAAAAAAATAACGGTAAAAGCAGACTATGCAATTCGTTATTTTAAAACGCGAGTACCTATAATAGGTGTTATAGGAAAATGAATTGAAAAAACATATTTATGATAAAATTGTATTTGGTTCTCACTTCTCATTCAATCAATTTTATGTTTAAAGATATACTATTGTTCATAAGTCAAAACTGCTGAAAAACAGACCTGTCTGAATAGTTTGAATCAAAATTAGTTTTTCATTAAAAAATATGCATATATAATTATATACAAGACTGTCCATGCACGTACAGGGAAATTTAAACATTAGAAATTATCCGGTAAATGTGTAGTTATACCGACTAATTGAATGTTCACTAAATCTGTGAATATTATAATGGTATAACGTAGGTCACAGATCAGGTAATTATTTAAAGTGGGTTTTTTCGATCGATTTTCATATCGTTCTGCCCATCTTCAACACATTGAGTACTCAACTCTCAGTGTTTCAAGCGCGTTTCTCGTGTGGCCATGTCAAAACTAAACCAATGACTGAGTCGGTTTCTCGTGACAATAATATAACCTTATCGCCCACTCCACCATAAATAAACTAAAAATTGAAATTAAATTAAAACTTATCTCTAGTGCAAACGATACAAAACTAATTTTTATTCGGTTAATTTTTTATTGGCTCTATCCTCTTTTGGAAATCCTGGTTGTCATCCACTATCATCTCACATTTTTTTTAACCTTTGATCTCAAAGCAAAAAAACCCGGCATCTATGGTCATTAATTATATAGTTAAGGAATTAATATATAGTAATTTACAAATATACAAAGGTCTATGAATAAGTACTTCATTCAAAGTAATCAGGAAGTTGACATTATTAATTATAATGCTAATTCTAAGTAGCTATAAGAGCTAGTGATATGATATCCATATTTTTTTTTCTTGAGTCTTAAAGGTTTGTTGTTTTTAAGAAGTATAATAGCTTGGTGTTGTCCTCGGTTTGTAGTCCTAGTGCAGTGTCAAGGATCAGATCTACGCTCGTTTTTGAGATATTTGGTTATAATATGTTCACAGTAATTTTAACACCGCAGACTTGACATATGGGGGCTTCTTCCTTTGCCATTAGGTAACCGTGTGTAAGTCACGTAAGTCCAATCTTCATTCGGCTTAGTATCGATTCTTCTTTCCGTTAAAGATAGCTATTTATCCACCTGTTTGTAGTTCTTTTAACGGTGTTTAGTTCGGTGGTTTGTTATGCTTCCGTATACAGAGCCATTGATTGTTGGTCATCTCTTTTATATGCTTTTTCAAGCAGGTAAGCCACCGGTATTAGCGTTATTACCGCATTTTTGGTGACAATTTTGGCCTGTTAGTCGGTTAGCTTGTATTTCATTTGATGCCCGTATGTCCGGAATACGGGTATGAGAGTAATATTTGTTTGTTTTTAGTTAAGGTTTCGTTTAATTTGTTCTGAATTTTTGTCGCGATGTCTTCGGATTTGAATTGGTTTTTTATGCTATTGAGGATATCACGGGTTAATAAACTATACTATTACTATTATATTAATATAATGAGACTCGTGATTTTGCAGGGCACACCAGACAAGGTCTCAAGTGTCGGGTGTGCAAGATGAACGTGCACTTGGACTGCCAGGAGAAAGTCACCACCCGGTGTCAGGTGAAGTCACGGCTGTTGCGCCGACAGAAGTCTACGTCGGAGATCGAGACGAAGATGGCGGCAATGAACGTGGCGGGCCGCGACGACGATGAAGGTAAGCCGGAACATTGCTTTCGTACACATCCCATACAATGATAATATAATAAACTATACACAATAATAATGGTATTATTATGATATTATTGCAATAATTATTATCATGAAGTTATATTATATTATTATATTGGCCATGTCTCGTACCGAAATAATATTACAGGACGCACGTATGGTGATTATACGACACACGCGCATGTTATAACCGCCTAATATAATATGCATCTACATCGTGTGTCTGGATGACATATTTTCTGATATCTATATTAAATGTAATCAATAATTTAAGCGTGAAATCTTAAAAAATCTTCAAGATTCACGTCACCAATATAATATTAATTCAGTCATTGGACGACAATGTTTTTTTTTTTTTTTTTTAATATCACATAAAAGCGAACTGCGGTGCGTCGTTAAGCGTTCTCGGTGCTTTCAGATTTAAAATAATATAAAACTTTCACATGGCACTTACATGCGTGTGTGTGTGTATAACGCTTATACAGTGTATGATGTCCGTATAATATCATATATACTACGCGTATATATATATGCTATATACGTTCAAGAATACTCACCATCAAATGTACATATTATTATAACTATAATATATATATACCCCACTCGCAAAACAGTGAAGTGTTATTATTTTTATTTTCATTTTTTTCGTTATTATTATTATTATTTAATACTTATTATTACTAAAAAATTCAGCTTTCCAAAGTCGTTGTGTACATACAATTTATGTGTACATATACGTTTTATACGTAGTAGGGTTGTAAATAACGATGAAATATATATATATATATTATTCTTACGGACTTTTTATCATTTTTATCCTGTTTTTTTATTTTTATTTTTGGTGTATAAAATCCATGCACGCTGTTCGGTTTGATTGATGTGTTTATATATATATTTATTTTATATTTTAAACGTCTAATTGTTTATTTCCTCATTTCATATATATTTTAAAAAATACTTATTACCCATAGGTACCTACGTTCACTGTACAGAGTAACTATACATTTCTATCGTTCGTCGTGTTAATCAGACGTAGGTTGTGTGTTTACTGTTTACCTATAATAATTTCATTATATCATTATACCTATCAGCACGACGATCTACCACCGTACACACTTAACCGAATGCCCAAAGTGTTAATATCATATTAATCATATTAGTAAATAAAGTAATTATTGTGGTAGTATATATTATAAATAATGTAATATTGCTTTGCGTACTAATAAAATACGAAATATATATTTTATAGTAATATATATAGTATTACACACCCATAGACGGTTCGTTGTGGGGTGGCGTCGACCGTGTACGTTTTGCATATTATACAGCACACTAATAATATTATAAACTACCCGTTTTCCACTGTCCACCCGCGTGTACGATATATTGTCGTACCACCCACAACTCCATATACAGGCCACTGTCACCACTGGTCGTGTTCATGGGATGCGATCACGATGGTGGCACGTGGCGTGTGAGTATGAAATGTTCAGTGGCGATGCAAGAGTATATATATTATTATTATTTTTTTTTTCAAAGCATCGATCTCGCGACGACAATTATTGTTTTGTCATAATTGTATCTACATCTGACAATAACTATTATATTCTCAAACGTTCATAATATACGTCACATCCAAAACGAATGACGTGTTACGATAAAAATCTAAACGCTCACGACGAACATACATTTGCACCGCCACTGCTTGTCATATCCCGCACACGGTAAATTGTTTAGCATTCACGACACTTTTCGTAAAAATCGGTTATTTCCTCCCTTCTCTTAACGTCTGCAAACGTATCCGATACATTTATCGAGAGATCTGCAGTTTATTTATTTTTTTTTTTTACCAAACAATATTCGTTAATTAAAACTGAAAACGGTTTAGATTATGCGCTTGAATTTAAATCCAACACTTAGATGACCCGTCGTCGCGTCACGGAATTATTTGAAAACAAACAGATGGCGCAAAGTTTGCACAAACTACAAAACTATAATATTATTATGTGTATATATATATATATATATTTGTGTGTGTTTAGTTGTATATTATTATAATACTCGTCCCATTGCCGTCATCGTCCTTGGCGCGTCCTACTCTAAATAACACACAGATTGACCCGTTCAGAGACGGGTGGCATGATGGGAAGGACTACGTACTCTCAGCTTCTGTTTCTGTAACTCTATCGATCACTATATTATTAAAGTTATCTTAGCTAATAATATTAATTCTCCGATGTTGTAGGGATATAAAATTCGTACCAATATATTATAGCTTTAAACTAAACACTGGTGACTTGTTTGTTTTTATTTTACGATTTTTCTCATGATAAACGCTAAATAATTCAACAAATTATAAGACTAGTTAACAATTTTATTTAAGTAAAATTTTCAAAACATCGTAGACATAAACTATACGAAAGTCTACTATTTGCATATTCTGAAACTTATAACATTCTCACTCCGTTCGAGACTTCAAAGCAAACAATAGCATTTTCATAAAACATTGATGTTATTTTTAACAGATAATTACATATTTAAAATTAATATGAATCCGTCCACTACTTGACTTAAAAAAAATCATTCGACAACTTGACACATTACAGTCGGTTTATATTGTAATAACTATAAACTATTGTGTACTTATTTACTATTTGAACGACATTGTGAATTAAAACCAAAATGTCAGTAATATTTCCAAGTCAGTATAGATGATTATGATTAAGTCAAGTAGGGGCGTATGGGCACTAAAAATGTTTTATTTCTTAAATACGATGATGAACTTATCGTATACAAAATAAATTTGAACTATAAAATTCGCTGAAATGTCTAAATCAAATATAGATACATGATATTATTGGCTTCAGGTCTCTTAAGTACTATGAAATGAAAAAAAAAAGGAATAAAAGAATAAAATGCAAAAACGAATTCAAATAATATGCACCAAATGAGGTTGTGACTATCATTCTTGAGTTCCATATTAGTTTTTCATTTTGTCATTGATTATTTATTTCATATTAATTTCTATCACAAAATGAATAGTTTTTGCTTCATTGTTAAAAGTATTATTACGTTCATATTTATTGTACTTACCTTTTTACTTCATTGATTACACAGACATCTGCCATGAGTTCCTTTTTTATGTAAATAAGCAACTATATTAAATAAATCAGTTTTTAGAATAAATAATAATTATTAAATATAATATTATCTACCTACGTGAAATTATTGTTTTATAGATTTACTAAACATGCATTATTACTGTTATGTAATGTATTTCACTAATATCCAATGGATAATATAATTTAAAATTTCTATTAACAAATTTTCATATATTATAATAATAAAAATGACATGTTACCCGGAAAATCAAAAACCATCAAACAATAAGGATATTTTAGTAATTAATGGTTTGACGTGAATACGTGCAGATTATAAATTCAAACAAAAGAAATACATTTTGATGGGTTTTCAAAATTCAATAAATCACAATTAGGTTATAGTTAATTTTACACATCGTAACAATATAATACGACGTGGCAAGATATTTGAGAGTATTATATTATTATTCAACCAATTTTGTTGACCTAACACAATACGATAATTCATGCGATTCAAAAACGATTAATTCATAATTCAGTTATTATTCCTTGAGAAATAATTTAGGTACAATGTGAGAATATCCCAACAAATCATAATATTGTTAAGAAAATAATTAATGTACTTAATGACGTGCGTTTAATCGTACAAGCACGAAGTCGTATGTATATAATTTGTATTATTATATGCTTCTCACCATTCCATTAATTTCACTTTCCATCTAGCTGTTCGGTGCTGAATAAATACAGACGTATTATAATTTGTTAACCTGAGACGTTTATTGAAATTCCTTGCTTTGATAAATATTTGAGTTCCTAGAAAATGAGATTGCACTGTCGAATTTCGCTGAAATAAAAACGAAATGTTGTGGAGGGGTATGTGTTATGTTGTAGATATTATATCTGTTTGTTTTTAAGTACATGCGTGTTTGCGACGATGGAATTAATTTTTATTTTCTCTTATAAAATTTTAAATATTGAAAAGGAAGTAAAAAAAAAACGATTTAAAGCCAAGCCAATTCCGGCACAGCGCGCCATAATGTAATAACGATAAATCATATAAATGTATGTTCTATAAAATAATAAAATCTATAAAAAAAAGTTACTTTCATTACGATGTACATCAACCTATATACATACAACCCGTAGTACAGTAATAAATAGTTACATTAGATGAGACAATTTTTAATTTATAAATAACCTAGAAATAATTATTTGTTTTTGGTAAATGATAAATATGTTGAATTTCCACAAATAATTTTACTCTCATTCCAACTATTTAATTTTAATTAAATTGTTTAAAAAATATTCACTTAATTCCAACTTTAACACCATACAAAATACGTTTTACAAAGTTATAGACAAAAACTATAAATGTCTTGAAACAATTCATGAGTTACACTTGTTAACAAATCCGATTACTATTTAGTGTATATTATTATTTTCACAGATGAAATAAAATATAAATAGATCATAATATTCATCATCATCAATTATTATAGTCACTATTTTCATGTAGGTAACAAGATACTGTTCAATATACCAAAGGTTAGGTACCACATAAAACAACATAGTTTATGCTGAAATAATCAAAATATATAATATATCGATACTACAAGATACATCGATACACTTTAAGCTAAATGATATGTAAAGACGACATGTCTTGTAGTAATTGTTTACAACCACAACGCATTAAAGGAACTGTGCATTTCGGTTCACCATTTCAATAATATTTACAATATTTAGATCACGTATGAGTCGAGGTAGACTCTAATGGCGCTCACACATAATACGTAGATGGTAAATCTTGTATAAATTCCATGATAAAATTCGTATATTATTCTATTCTTAACCACTCTTTAAATTGTGGTATAATTTATTCTATAGAACAATGTAATAGTGTAAGTTAGAATAGTTAATCTAAGATCTATATGGTTTAAAATTATTAACGACTGAAAAGAATGATGCCACATTAATGTAGATACAAATAATATAATGTCATACTAAAATATTAATAATATAGATTTTCAATATAAAATACATCTAATTTACATGTTGGTAATTAGTAGAGTTGTTCAAGTAATTTTTTATCTATATATTCAATCGACATTATTTGTAATATTTAATACCTACATTCTCATCGCCCATTTATCAGAAACACATTCCCAGTATTCTATCGAAATATCCACGTGTTTATTGTTTGTTGCAATAAATATGCATTGTTTATTGCAACAAATATTTTATTGTTTTTCACAGAAAATTATTTGCACCTATGATAAATTAAAAATATTTTAAGCGTACAATTAGTTATTTACATCGTATTACATAATTTTTTAAGACATTTACTTTTATTATGATATTACGAATAAGATTAATATACTGTATTATAGGTAGATACTCTATTCAGGATAAGAAAGGTACCGGGCGGCAACTGGTTTTCGTCCGGAGGCGGTGAGATGCTTCTCCCACCACGGCAACCACCTGGTTCGGCATTCGGAACGCCCGGTACCTTTCTTATTCTGAATAGAGTGTTACAGATATTTTATATTTTTGGTGAATGTATTCTGTATGATTACCTACTTCAAAACGTGTAGTCTATGTGAATAAGGAATAATGGCAATATTAATAACTACCTAATTTGTACGTTTAAAATATTGTTTGTCTTTTACTATTCACATAGTTTTTGGTGACCTACATAATACAAGTGTAACTGCACAGGATATATTTGTGGACAACGGTCATAATAATAGGTACATCAGTCGTAAATTCGAAAATATGTTTGCAATATTATGACTACAATACTGCATTATCGATGTAATATATACATGCATAGGTATCATAGCTCCGTCATAATATGACCATAATATAATGATAATATTGTGTGTTATCATCGTATAATGTGATTTTGACCACCGAATCGCACGACTTGCTACACGACCATAGAGCTCTGCAATGAACGATATTTTGTTTTACAATTTTGAACGCATTGTATATATGTATATATATATAATAATAATAATAATGTAAAATATATCATGTTCGACGTTTATGAGTTTGCTTTTTACGAGTGTTTCGATTGTGAACCTATATATATATTATACACGGAGTGGTGTGAACATTTGCACAAAAAAAAACATTTTTGCAAAATTTGATTTTGATTTTTTTTTTTATGATTTTATTTTCGTTTGAATTCATATACGTAATATATATACGTGTGCGTGCGTGTGTGTAGGTGTGTCAAAACACACGCGCGCACACACTCACACACGTATATATAATATATGTATATGTATATGCGTGTATATTATGTATTGTTTCGTCGTCGTGGACGTGTGTGGTGTGCCTATTTTTTTTTTTTTTTTTGTTCTTTTTTCTCTACCCGTATGCGCAGTAATTCCCGGTGCGGACGGCGGCGGTGGTGTTGGCGGTGCCGGCGTTGGTGGTGCTGGTGGAGGAGGTGGTGGTGGTGGAGGTGGCGTTGGAGGTGGTGGAAGTGGCGGCGGTGGGGGCAGTGGTGCAAGCGGCGGCCTCCAGCTGCAACTGGACGGCGCGGGACAACCGGTCGACCAGGTGTACCAGGTGTTGAAGCAGGCCGGCGAGATCCGCACGTCGCCCAGACCGGGCGGCGGGCCTTCCGGTTCACGGCAGCAACAACAGATGGCCGTCGGCGGGCCGCCCACTGAACCACTGCCCAGATCGTCGCCATCGCAGCAGCAACAGCAGCAGCAGCAACAACAGCAACAGCAGCAGCAGCACCCGCAGCAGCACCTGCAGCACCCGAACAGTTTAGGTAGACCGGGAACCACGCTGAACGTCACGTCGCCGCCAATCGCGTCCAGCTCAGGTCTGCACGGCTGTGTGTGTGTGCGAGTGTGTGTGTGAGTGTGTGTGTGCGTTTGCGTGTGCGTGCGTGTGCGTTTACACGTCCGCACACGTAACGAATCGACAAGTCGTTTTTGTTGATGTTGTTGTTGTTGTTGTTGTTGTTGTTAGAGTGGACTTGATCCCCGTATTTTTTTTTGCATGCATTTGTCTCGTAACACATTTTTTGTCGTCTCTATCTCTCTCTCTCTCTCTCTCTCTGTCTGTCTGTTTGTATCTTTCTCTCTCTATCTATCTAGATCTGCACTATGTAGACACACTGTCATCTGTCTTCAATAATATAATTTGACGTATTATTTATTATTATAGTGTCGGGCGGCGCGTCCGGAGGATTGAGGCGATTGCACGTGTTTAAACCGTCGATTCATCCGGACACGCCACCCGCGCTTATGATAATATACACAATATAATATAATAATAATAATATATTTTAATTGTATGTACCTACAACTATCGTATACGCGAACGAAATGAATAATAATAATTGAGACGTCCATCGATGACGACCGGAAAACCGAAATTTACCGATTTTGTTTTTGACCACTTACACTACCGCCCGAACGTCCATCGCACACGGAGGTATACGATAATAATATTGTGTAGTAGGTACATGTGTCATCATATTATATTATTATAATTTATTTTATTGTTCGACGTTTGTCACGATATTAATAATATTAATATAATATCTTCGCTTATTGTCGCTGTAAATAACATATACGACGGTGGCGTGTCGCGCTTACTATTATTACTATTGTTATTATGTTGATGTTTTGTGAACGTTGCATGTTAACGCTTCTCGACTTTGGGCAAGCTGAACTCTTTTATTTACTATTACAAATAATATTATCATCTTTAATTATTTTGATAAAGCATAATTATTTAATACTTTTTATGATTCCGAATACATATATATACCTACATTTATATGCGTTTAAATAAATATATATAAATATATTATCTACGGGAGTTTATAGTTCATAATTATGTATGTATGTATTTGTATATATATATATATATATATAAATATGTATATACCTATACGATAATATATATATATATATATGCACCCTTCTCTTCGAGAAGTGTATATTATAACCAATAGGTATTATCATTACTATATTGTTATTGTTTTATTTATTATTTTGGCTTTTAATTGGCCGGGTACCTCAGATGGCACTGATAATAGTGTGCCTATTATAATTAAAAAACAAAAAAGCCATTCGAAAAATTGCGAATTTCTCATGTCGCGATCGTGATTGTCCTATCCTAGCGGAATCACACGTCGTCGGCACGTCTTCGGCCTCCTGCAGACTTCCGGAATCGGCAGCACCCAGAAGGCGGAGACTGTTCGGCGGCGTCAAGAGCTTTACCATGTTCGGTGGCAGGTCCCAAACACAAGGCCGATCGATATCGTTACCCGAAAGTACGAATTTATATCATTTTGTTTCTTCTGAGCGCAAAATTCTTTTTTTTTATTATTATTTTATTTTATTATAATATTTTTACACATATACACTTCAAAACCATTTATGATTACTATTCTTTTTTTCAATTATTTTATTTATTTTTATTTATTTATTTTTTATTTTTATTTTTTTTTTGTTTTTTTCTCTTTCTTCACTCGTCGTTACCTGTCGCGTACACAGAACAGGTTAAGTACGCGGCGGGTACGAGACCGTTTGGACAACCCCTAGTGTTACCCAGTCAACCCCCAGACGGAGACCTGCAACAGCCAGTAGACCTTCAGCTGCAATCCGGACACAGACGGAGCTTGATGGCCGGCGCCGTTATGGCAGCCAAGAAGAATTTAACTTTTAAAAAATAACGATTTTCGACCACTCGTTCTCAGAAAATCTTCCTCCACCACCTCCCATCAATCTATAAGCCCACGCCCGTCACCTATTTTATCCCTTCAAATTACTCCATTATAATATAAAGCGAGTTATTTGATTTCGAATTTTTAGACTTTAAGACAAAACGACGATATTCCTATACCTAATGGTAGATTCACAATAATATAGATAGGTACCCGCCTAATATTATAGTTTAAAATAAATTACATTATATTGTAGGCATAGATGACGATGTCCGAGAAACGCGCGTCGAACCTTATTCTTTATTACGCCTCCCTTGCCTAACCGTAGACATGTTTTTATTGACATAATTTTATCGCGTAGGTACATAAATTTCTAGTAGGTACACTTATTTTTTCTGAGCTCTACCATTAAATAGACGCGTGTCAGCTGTGTCGTCTGTTTTAAAATAACTGACATTGATTAAAAACAAAAACTATAATAATTGTGTATGTCCTACAAACTTTTGCAACCCCACCCCCAACTCCACAAGCCTGCGCTTTTTATTCTTCTATAAATTATTATGTTTCATTACTTATTCTTCTTCCAATACTATTAGTCAACGCTATATATATATATATATATATATATTGCTCTTTTAATAACCTTATTTGTTAACACGTAGTATGTAATATACGATACGATGGCTGTGATCGTTAAAGTTGTCACAAAATACGTATTACGACGAATACTTTCCAATATTTACTTATTATATCTGTTATATTATATATTATACAAATGTCGTTGCACGGTAGCTTTTTCTCGTTTTCATTATCTGTAAAACAATATTTCACATTATATAATAATAATATTACAATATAAGAGCATGACGTACTGACCCCCCCCCCCTCCCCAGCTCCTCCTTAAGATAAAAAAAAATGTAATTTCATCGATATTATACTGCAAATCCCCGTTTACTAAGCTTGTTATTATATTAATTAAACTTTATTCTTTTATAAATCACCATTGTTATACCGTGTTTTTGTTTTTTTCTATATACAAGGCCAGACCACCTGCTATACTCAGGGACAAGACAAGCATTTTTGGACTCGATCAGTCCCTACCGGTCTGTACTTAGCAACCACTCAAAACAATTTAGTCTGATGATAGTCGTAGTAGAATATAATACATGCAGGTGTTTGCACCGTTTAGAACGATCCATTCATGTGCACCGACACGAGTATTGTTGTAGGACAGTTTCGTGAATAGAAAAATCATTGGACAATATCATTGTTATATTGTATTGCTTGAAGAACGTCCTCGTCACTTTCGGAAACTTTCACCCAAATCCTGTAATTAAGGGTCAAAAAACTAGCTCATCCGATTGATAAATACATCATAATATATTATATACGTATATATTATTTATACGTTCGGTCGAAGTTTGAATAATTAAAAGGCCCATCAAAATGTCATGTGCACGTTTTCAAAACTACCAAAGGGATTTAAAAAAATTCAACTCATACATAATTCATCGACACAAACATTTTTGTAACCGAGCGACCCTCGTTATTGCACTCTGTCATAATACATATTATGGAGAGCCTCGTCGTTCGAGACTTTCCGGAGCGAATGCGCATAACGAAACGTCGAACACACACACGAGCTTGTAAAAAAATTCAACTCATATTCATCATTTGTACTTACCTACCTGCCTACCTACCGCATATTATGTGTATCATACTTTTATGTGCAAACATATTGTCGTCGTCGAAATGCTCGTTTAACACAATCGTATGTCATTGTAATTATTGTCCTTGATCGGCTTTCACCCGGTACGCATGTCGTCAGTGTACGGAATCCGCAAAGTCTGCGCCCTGTGGCTATCATATAGTTATTGTTCTGATGTCTTAGCAAAACTTCCATGTGCATGTGCGTGTCGTAGGGTGTAAACCAGTGGCGTAACTGGGTAAAAATCTTGAGAAGGGAGAAAAATAATGTGTTTCCTTGTAAAATCGATAAAAAAAAGGTGGATAAGTGGATGTCGCTCTGCTGTACAGTAGGTTACAAGTGGGTCACTGTAATGGATGGTGTTAAATTTGAATTCAATGATATAATATCATTGTATAAGAAAAACGATTCTGAGCGAAAACGGTCAGTCAGCCTATGATATTACCAAGTATATTTGATGATATTATTGTGAATAAAGTAATTTATATATAACCTATTTACGTGGAGCCTTGTATTAAATTTTCAATCCTTAACCATAAAAGTTAAACATTTTATACATTTTTAACTACAAAATAATTAATAAATTATAAATTTAATAAATAGTGTCAATAGTCTGCTTATAAAAAAAAATTGTGCCTATTTATTTTTAATATTTTTCAACTGCTATTAGAACGATATATCAGGAGCCTCAAGGATTTTTAATTTTTTTCATCTGCCTTTGAAACAATAACCTAGGAGCCTTCTATTACATTTTCAAGCTTTTTTACTCAACAGATAAAATTTTATTGATATTTATAGAAAAAAAAACTAAAAAAATTGAAAACTGACAATGTCCGTAAACAACTCAAAAAGAGTCAAAATATTCTCAATTTTATGGTGTATAGAAAATGCTAATGTAAACATTCAGTCGAAATTTCATGTCCCTACGGTCATTTGTTTTAGAGTTACACCAAAAACCAAAATCGATTTTCTCGAAAACAGATTTTGCGTAAAAATTCCCGTTTTTCCTTAATTTTTCTTTTGTTTTTCACGTCGCTTTTGAAAACTACTGGCTTTTGACCCCCCAAAGCACCAACTAGATTCACTTTCCTATCAGAAAAGTTACTGTTGAAGAAAATCCAAGCACTTTTACTGTCCTTAAAGGTGATAACAGACACAAAAATAAAAAAATTAAATTAAAAAAAAAAAAACACACACATCATTGTAAAATCAATACATTCATCGCTTCGCTCAGAATCTAAAATTCAAGTGGGCAAAGGATCTAGTCTCTTATGAAAAAAATATGAATATCTGGTAGAGTCTATAACATTAGTATGACTAAAGTTCGACCACGGAGAGGAAAAAATCAATTTTATTTTTTAATAAAACTATTTAAACAGAGGGCCATCAACTTTTTGGATATTATTTTTGAACAGTACCTATAACGTTCAGTTTTTAGTTAATTTATTACTATAATATAAGCTATTGTTCTGTTGTAGATTAAATAATAAAAAAAATACCCAGGACTCCATCCCTATACAATCCTCAAATACGCCACTGACCTACGACATGTACATTTATATCATTAGGTTGCATTTAAGTAGCCGTATACGCATCATATAACCATTTTACGATTGGTTAATCGTTGTCGAGAGCACTCAAATTCAATAACAATGTTGTATACGATATTTCATTGTGTACCAACAAAGAAAAAAAGCTCGCAGATAGTATATACAAAATTATATGACGGCTTACGATTTACGGTCTCATACGCACGATATAATTATTATTATTAATAATTGTACTATGTTTTACGGTTATTATAATTATTATTACCATTTTTTCATCTGAACCACGATCGACGCAATCTAACGGTAACGCGTATTTATGTACGTACATGGTGTTTCACGGTTTCTGGCAAATGCGTTCGAAAACATATTTCGTGTTTTGAGAGTAAAGAATTTTCGAAGGGCACTTACAAAACCTATCTCATGCACCACAAGAATTTTCATAAACCAAAGCATTTTTATGTATGTCACACGTCTCAAATATTGTTTGCCTTACCTAAATAAGAGTTAAATGAACATGAATAAGGACTACTCAATAAAATAATAAATTAATGTTACCGTAAGTATCCATATACAGATAGTAAAACACAAAACACGTTTTCGAATACACTCACAAACATGAAAACACATATTAATTCCATCATTCTTATTGCTTGTGCGGAAAACCGTGAATCATCCTGTATAGGTTCAAGACGATTTAACATCATCACATTTTCCACCGACTTTACTATAACAATTATTAACAACAGTTCTCATTGTTTTCTCTCCGTATTAACTATATCATGCCATCATAATATGATTTACTGACTTTGTGTGTTGGTCAGATGACAACAGTAACGTGTGCATGTCGCGTAGTCTTTAATTAATTATTAATTTTTTCTAACTTGGTATTACAATTTTGCCGCATGTCTTAGATCTTAGTGGCATAGATGCATTTTTTTTTTTTTTTTATCGTATAGTTTGTGTGCGAGTGGACGGCAAGGCGAGAGAATCGACTGTTCTCGGAGAAAAAATTCATTGGCGTACATTCGAAAAAACGTCAGATTTTAACATAACGCTACCACTCTTTTTGATGATATACTCGTTTTCTCGGAAAACCCTTGTTTTTGATTTCTCGTTTCGAAGCAGAACATTTTGACCAGTCTATGTCGATTGTCGGACCAACTTTCGGAGTCATACTCGTCCGTTTATGTTTCTTAGTCTTAGACTATAAGGCGTACAGACGGGCGGAAACCACTTCGCTGAACATCCCTTGGACATTAAAATAATACGATCATTACCTTAATAATAATGTATTATTGTATTTATTCACGGTCCGACACTATCGATGTACACGCCGTGAATCTTGAAGTCGAAATCGTTCTGCTCCGGAAGCAAATTCTAAACACGTGTTGCCGATCGAACGGGGAGTGAAGCATAATATACGAGTGTGATTCTCTCGCCCCGCCGTCCAGCCGCCATGACCCACTCACCCCCGTCCCACGGCCCGCTCTCTCTGACCATGGGTGCCCCACCCGTCTGTGGACATTTACAGCTCCGCACAGCCCTCGTCGACCGAAACTCAATTCGCGCATGAAGAGCTTTTCACTGGACTCGTCGGACACCGCGGAACAAGCGCAAAGGCGACGGATGGGCAGCAGTGGCAACGGCAGTGGCGGCGGTGGCAGCGGCAGCAGCACCGGACTACAACAGCAGATGGAAAGCTACTCGAATCCTTCGTCCTCGTCCAGATTGCAATGTACGTATGTCGCGATCCTTCCCGCCGCGAACCTGCGACTGAACTAAAAACAACTAAAATTCCGAAAAAAAATTAACAATCTGAAACCTGCAATATACGAGTATTATAACGACGTGATAATAACATAATATTAATTATTACTCTAAAACCACGTTACTCGCCGTGATGACAACGGCATCACGACCGTGCGGGGGATATCGTCTCATCATATTATACACATCCACGGAATTCAAAATTTATTTAAATAGGAAACCCCCTGTCGACGAGAGTTCCACCGAATGTCGAAGCGTGTGCGTACTTATATCATATGCCTATATTAATATAGTATATTATATACCTACCGTTGAGCATTTTTATTTTATTTTGCCTGTAGATCAGATCATACATATAAAATATATTGTTTATATTATATATTATTATGCGATTATGATTATTATGATGATATCGATTCGCTCGATGTATATGATGATATATACATGAATACACATGACTTTGCTATGTGTGTGTATATTATAAATACATATTATGATTATAAAATTATGTTATTGCATGGTAATAATATCATGACGATATATATATATTTATTTAACGGTCATCGTTTTTACCCCCTAATTTTACTGTCTGTGGCGAGTTTTATACGCGTTATGCGTGCGTGTGTGTGCGTGTTTCCTTTAATATACTACATTGTCTGGTGTGAACGGAGATGAGTGTAATAATTGTTATTTTTGTTTTGCGTTTTAACGACGACGGTAGGTGTATACCTTTATTAATAAATTATTGTGCTATTATTGTCGCACACGCGCATTAACAGAAATCGTTTTTCGATAATAATAATTATTGCTGTGCTCATAGCTGTATATACACTGTACCTATTACCATATACATATTATACAACTGCAATAGGAAACTCGAGGTTGTAACGACATCTAAGGACTGGACTAAAAATTACCGTATATGCCGACCGATAAAAATATCAAAATTCAAATTCAAATATTATCCACTAGTGATTGAGTTTTCCTCATTGCCGATATAATTTTTTTTTTCAAACTTCCCGCAAAAAATATACTGCGGTTGGTGGACACATTGATCGTTTGACTTCAACTACTATTATAATAAAGTTATTATACTATTAAGCGAACGTTGTGCTAGTAAAATAATGCAGGAATAAGTCGAGATCGACACTTTTTAGAAAACGGAAAAAAATGTCTCGTTAACGATACGGTTTTGTACTGTATATAGTTGACTACGTAATGACTTGATAATTTGAGATATTATAATATGAAATAAAAAATAAAACATTTTGACTGTGATTCGACTTAACTACGCTAAACATCATAGATGTGTTAAGCTAACCAAGAAGACAGCGGTGGCGTAATAATCGAAAAATGACCGAATCGACATAATATTTACCCTTATCCACGCACCGTTTCAATACATTTTAGTCTCACCAACCGCTACGGCACCTTTACATTATTCGACTTCTACTGTACTACAATACCTATTATTATTATAATAATATTATTGGTACGCTATAATTATTGTTCACGTGTCGAAGACACGTATTTTGAGTATGATAGTACCGCGAAGGATTCACACATAACCCGTAAACGATTAATAACGATAATTACACGTAATTTTGTTTCCTCCGTGTGCTGCAGGTGTCGAAAAGCGAAAACACGAGAAACGAAAATAATTAAAATATTATTTAAAACAACTATATAGGTATAATGGGAGGGAACAACGCGACAATATCATAATATTATAATAGCAGTTTTACTCGCTGCATGCTTGTACGGACAATGGCTTTTCGCTCTTTCGAGCTATAATGTTATATATATTATATTGTTATACATGTGACGTATGCGGAGATCGTATTTTATTTTGTTTTTATTATTGTTTTTGGTTTAGTCATATTGTATGTGTAATAATGTTTTTTTTTTTTTGGCGAATAATCGCGGCTCTATAGGGTGTAATGAATCGCTACGTTGATAAGGCTCGAAAAAAAAAATAGACAAGCAAACTCGATATGTTGTTATAATATTATATATAGGTAATACGCTTCGCTTTAATATCGTATTTGAATTTAAAACTATTTATTTTTTAAATACTGCAGAGAAAGAGAGATAGTTTTTGCGTAAAATGATGTTGAATGGACATGTAGCGTAGCTGATTATTATAATATTTTATTATGTGTTATAGGTATAATTAATAATAAACATAACATTATAATATTATATATATATATATAATATTGCAGTGTGTATAATGATGCCACCGTTGCGGAGTTATCTGAAAATATAAGTTGATTAAACCCGAGCGGAGTGGATAATAATGTAGTGTCATTGACCCCCTCCCCCTTGCTTCCCGAATACCCCCTCAAGCGAAGCATGTGCGCAAACTTATATTTTCAGACCTCGTTGCAATGTTTTTTTTTTTTTTTTTTGGTTTTTTTTTACGGTTTATTGCAGCCGTCTGACGACTGAGAGAACTGTAAACATAATATTATGGAACCCCAATAGCATTGATTATATATATAATATGATGTACACACCGTTATTTGTTTTTATTTATTCGTTATATTGTTATTGTTTTTGTTTTTTTTTTTGTTTTTAGTTTTTTTTTATTATTATTATTATTATTACTATTATTATTATTATAATTACTAACGAATCTAACAGATTTTTCACACATAACACTATATTAATGTATTATTTTAGTCGTTTCCACACGTCTGCCATAGTGTCATCTGCAACACCTCGATTCCTGTATCATTGTTGGAGTATATAATATAATGTTGATCATACTAGTTACCTCCCAAATTATACGAAATACCACATAGATAGATATACCTGTTGGTCGATATAGATGACTCTATATATAGTTGCCTCCTGAAAACGTACGCTACAATAATTTATAATGTATTATAAATTTGCCTCCGTAAACAAATCAAGTGGTCTTGCAGACTAATGTAAAAGTACCTACCTACCATGTTTGTTCGTCACAAATTAAGAGGACACCCGCACGTTGTGTCTGTCTTAAAAACGTACAATATATCAAATTTACGTTCAGCCGACCCAATTTCATATTTTAAGCTTTAATTAATATTAGAATAAATTTACTTTTTATAGAACCATACGGGTAAGAACATTGTCTGTGTGTACGTCGGTTTTTTATGATATTTGCATTTTGTAGAAAATTATACCCATTTTTTAAATATAATATTTTACACACTCATAACTAGTACAAAAATTAAAATATCATATAAAAACAAAGTACAAACACAGATGATGTATTCTCACCATTAAGTTATAATATAATAGGTGGATTCACTCTAATATTAAAGCTAACACACATACAATTGGTTTTTCTGAACACAAGTTTGTTATTTTTTACGTTCGTGAGACATCGGCAACACATGTGAGCGTGAAGTCATAAATAAAATGTGTGGTTGTCCTGCAATGTGATAAATTCGTAGAATATATAAAGGATGTATTATCCTCTCTTCTTGTTTGTACATATGATGTCGTGATCACGTGTCACAATAATATATCGACTGTCATAAATATTAGTACTATTGTCCACCCATTTAGAGATTACAAATATCAGACGAACGCTATATTATCCATGTTAGTTTCTGCTTTAGATTTTGGAAAGATAACGAATCGTTTTGTAGGTAATCACAGTAATATGATACTGTTCAATACCTGTCGACGGGGAGGTGAAAAAACCTTTTTCGGTGGCGATACAATTAATTACTGAGAGTTTACCAATCACGCTTAAAATGACATTTTCATTTTATACCTACCAATTGCGCTCAAAATATTTTAGGGTCGATAGGACTAGCTGTACTCGGTAGTTTTCCAGGCTAATTAGACCAATTATTGCCTTTACATTAAAAATAATATTTAAAAGTAATATCAATTACCTATAGTCTATATTATGTACCTACTCCAATACAACTCAAGTTACTTTACTTTTGAATGAAATAGAAACATGCAATAATGAACTTTTATTAGGTACCTATACATGTTTCATAAAAATAAATGAAAACTTGTTTTCGTCTATCACTCAAATTCATACTTGTGTATTTTGATGATAATGATGATTGATAACGTTTCATAAAAGTCCAGATCATTTTGTAGAATATTAGCTGCAAATTGGCATTAATATTTTTAATAAGTACATATTTTTTATTTATTTTTTAAATCAAAAATTATTTAACCGGTCATTCGGCGGCAATCAATTTATCAATACATAAGTTTTTGATTTTAGTTTAATTGAATATGCATATTTCAACGTCGATGGAGTATGAGATTAGATGAAAACATTTTTATATACCTGAAGGTAAAACTAAAAAGAAACTTATATTATTGGTAAATTGACCGTACAAAATAAGGAGCGCATTTGGCCCATGTCCAATT
Organism: Metopolophium dirhodum; assembly: GCF_019925205.1. NCBI lineage: Eukaryota > Metazoa > Arthropoda > Insecta > Hemiptera > Aphididae > Metopolophium > Metopolophium dirhodum. The sequence continues at coordinate 15,118,109 of NC_083568.1, forward strand.
TAGCGTTCTCGTCGATTCGTAAAAAAATATTATTATCGACCTACGCCCGAGTTCGGGAGGCAACTAGTATGATTCGCCCGCGTCGTAGTGGTACATACAATATTGTATATTATTACCTACCTATATACTATTATATACCTACCTACTATTGCTCGTTTACCTGCACCGTCGTTCCTGTATACAACGGTGATACATTGTGTCATTATCGTGTATTGCGACCGTATCCCCGACATGTCGCGTGCTATCCTCGTCGTACGACAACGACAACGCTGTTTTATCTAAATACTTGTTGATGTATTGCCGCCCGCCTTACGTTTATTTTTCGTCCGTGTTTTCAGCTCCGTCTAGCCCGGTGCACAACCGGCGTCTACTGTCCACCAGGACCATACGGATGAGCTCCGTCGAGTTACCCGACGACAACGATAAATCACTGTCGTCGGCAAGTACGTCTCCGTGCCCGTCGCCGGTGAGATATTCACAAGTACAGTATTACAATAATTATACACACGTGGCGCGTACACAATAAGATAATAATTATTTGATTGTAATATTATAATATTACAATGCAATTATACACAATACCTACGCAGCGCTATAGACGTATAAGATCGCGCGTGCGCAGTAAACTAAGACAACACGCACTCTACCCAGAAATTTGTTTTCGTCCTATTTTCAGAAACCGCACAGGCTGTTACCGAATAATCTCTATGTGGTGCTGTACAATTTCAAAGCCCGCCGGGAAGACGAACTGGATTTGAAGTGAGTACACAAACATAATGAATAACTAGTTTCGAGCTGCAATTAGTCATTACACACATTACATTGTGCAGCGCGTGTTTGATATTATATTTGAGCTCGAACGGTTTAAAATTTATCGGTTTGACGGTTTAAATAATGAAAAAAAAAATTTTTAATTCCTGAAAAAATGTGCTTAATTAACTATAATAATATCGTCGTTTTTGTCGTCCGTACTCAAAATTTCTTCACGTTTTACGTTTATTAATCAAATGAGAATTTTACAAAAAAAAAAACGGATTTCGTATATTATAATACTATATATATATTTGGTACTTATAAGACACTTGTTATTGCTAATGCTCGTAATAAATGTTTATATAATATTGATGCAACCCGCAGCCAATATCGATCGGACAAGAACGATCAACGACCCAAATTAATCTCAGTCCACGGCAATATAATAAAGTGGTTCAGATAAAACGCAGTTTTTAAATAATATGGCAAAATCCAAGTAAAATCAAAAAATATTATTTAATTACAATCAACATAGTATTATGTATTCTGCGTCAGTAATAAATCCTATCCAGCATAAACTATTATGCCTTCCTTCGCATTCTCAGTAAGCTTGAATCTCGTCGTCGAAATTAATCTTTCGCAGACGTCTCGACCTAACGATTGTACTGATTACCCGGTGAATTTCCCTCTTCAGGTCAGCCACCGTATGAAGTTTGTTCACGTACACATTTTACTTTAGATAATATTCTCATAAAAAGAAGTCGCATGATATGAAATCACGTGCAAGGTGATTGCGTGTATCCCGTGACCCGTGATATGTGGCTCGTAGCCTCGTCCTAATGAAACCTATTCCAGATATTATTTATCATAAGTCATAATTAAATCGGAATAGGTACTTCCTATTTTTTTCCATCCACTTATTTCCATACTTATCTTTTATATTATTTATTCAAGTGGATGAAACATGACCTGTAGAATATTTACGAAATGCCTACGCGTCTCCCCCGCCCTACAATTTATTCTATAAGACTTCGAACACTTATTATGAGCTGCGTATGATGTTACACCGTTATACAGTGTCTATTGATAATTTATATATTATAAACAATGTAGACGCATTTTACCTGTTTTTAATAATTTGAAATATAAAACTATGATTTAATCCAAACTTGTTTTATGTGTGTGATTAGGGCGGGATACAAGGTCACAGTTATCGACACATCGGACCCGGCCTGGTGGAAGGGTAAATGTTTCGGTCGCGTTGGTTACTTTCCGTACAATTACGTGACCAAAGTGCAGCCAGGTGAGAGGCCGTGGCAAGTCACAATCAATTTACAGGTGTTGGACGTTGACAATAATCCACTCACATTGCTGAGAGACCAGGTAGGCGCCTAAACCGTCGTAATTTACCTATCTTATTAGTACTATTCATTATTATACAACTGCTAATGGCCCCCCAACAATATATATCTGATCGTTGCTTATTCAACTGTCGTCAAATCGGCGTTGGTGATACTCTCCTCTCTTGGCTGAGTTTAAACATATCTGATAGAATACAATTCGTCAATATATTTAACTCTGATTTATCTCTGCTGGATGGCATATCTAGTCTCAAACTAAACGAGTTTTCCTATATAAAGATCTTGGAATTCATCTTTCTTCTTCTTTGAACTTAAATCATCACATTATTTACTACCTGCGGTTAATAAAGCAACCAACATTATTGGTTTTATTCGCAATACTAAAATATTTACCTCCATTAATTTCCTTCGTATACCTACTTTACATTACTTTAGTTTTGTCTACATTGGAGTACCTACGGTTCAATTATTCGGAAATTGGAAAGAATATAGAAAAGAATTCAAAATCATGTAAGATTAGAACGTTTAAAAATAGATTCCTCTGTTATGCAATATATTATATACTAAAAATTAACCACCTGCTCCATGATTACTCACTCATTCGGTCACAGCCATAGACCTATAAAAGAATTCTTTTATAGGTCTGTGGTCACACTTAAATTACCTCTATTATATCATCTCGTAGTTCTGTCACCGACGTCAAGTTAATTTCTTCCATTCTCGACAGCCATTGGATGTATACAATCTCATTCGCAATAAATAAAATAAAATAATAATATTTTAAACCATATTCCGCATCGCGATCAGTCGTGAAATACCGATTCTCGTACCGCGATCGTCGTTGTTTTATTATTAATTATTATTAATATCAAAATCTCGTGTTCTACACAGTGACGATATTTTAAAATCGGTTATACATTTGATTAATTATTAAACTATTTGCGTTGATGTTGCGTCTCGGCAATAACTTTTCAGTAAAGATTAATTTACCTTTTAATCAATCATAATAATTCATTACAATCACTTAATGTTTTTTTTTCAATTCAGCAGCTCCCCATCGCCATTTTTACGGCCGTGTTATTAATTAATCCACGTGTTGTACTCTTATTCAAATAATTAAGTTTCTCTTTCCTCCCTCTCCATACCCTTTTACCAACGAAAATGTTTTTTACATCGTATACAAACAATATTTCACACAATAGTGTTTCTTTTTAATTTTTTCAACCGAAACTCACAATACATTAGTACACGTAAACGTAAACCTATACTATAAATATGTTTTTTGTTCAGTTATTTATCATAAACCATTTTTTCATTACCAATATTACTCGAAATCAATTAATTTGGTTAACATAACATCACAGGAAGGGATTAAGTTTTAAACATAATCCGTCAATCACATTCAATATATTAAGCTAAAAGAAAAAATTAAATATGACAAGCAAACTACTCTCGTATAATATTTTTATAGTCGTGCTACGTTTTTCAAAATTTACCTTCATGGTACTGAAAAAATTTGACATTAACTTTAGAGCATGTGGTTTTACGAACCTAAATCCTAAACGCCAAAATAAATAATAATGATAATTTATCTGACTCTTGACGCCTATTGCGGTTTATCACTTTAGCGTAAACTACTATACTTCCATGCCGTGGATTAATCGTCGCGTAATATATTATATAAATTTAAATATATTATCATCCCACGTATAACGTTGTACAGGTAGGCACCACAACTACATGATAACCAGCCAAATAATAATTGCGGGGAATTAATATTATTATACATTTACACTGCTGCGGTTGTGTTTCTGTGTGCCTACTCAAAACGTTATTTCCAACACATTCCCTTTTGGCCCATTATTTTACATCAAACCGTATAATATACTATCATATTCTGATATATATATACACGTATATACTATATAGGTTATTGGAATGACAAAATATTCGTTTTGCACTTACACTGTCCCCTGACGTTCATATTTTGACGGTTAAAATCTATTTATTCTTTTTCGTATCGTTTTCGGTTATAATAATATATTATAACAGTATACCATCAAACGCACAATTAACACAGATTGTAATGAAAACGTTTTCAGACATTTATTTGTATACATTTGCTGTGTCCACTATATCTGTATACGATGAAAAAATATATCTTCGCCGCATGAATTAACTTAACATGAAGGGTAAAATATTCGATTTTTAGATCCCGAACGAAGCAATAAACAATTGTTTATTCAGTTGTATATTATGTGAGTTTTTTTTTAAATTTTTTTCAAAATCACGTCTCTTCAGAGTATAATATTTAAAAAATGTGTCATCAATCAAAACTAGACGCGCATAAGCTATAAATTGCACCGATTTCAATAAATTGTACTACAAAGAAGTGCATTTTAAGATTTCCAGAAGTTTTTGAGAAAAACGCAAATGTGGTCAGAACTGTCGTGGTAGTAACCACAATAGCTTTTAACAAAACTTGACTACAGTTGTAAGCAAATAAAAAATAATAACACGTTCAACATTATTTAAATCAGCTCTATCAAGCGTTGAAGTGAGCAAAATCCAAGCGTGACAATAACTGATATCGTTAGATAACTAATCAAAATTTGATGTTTATATAAACCGTAAGTTTCACCATTTTTCTGTATATTTTTTGCAGTTTTATTGAAAGTTACTTTTAAATACCAAAAATGTACTATTCACCTATATTTATCATAATAACATTGAATATGGTACTACTTAAACTGATCACTACCCTTCTAAACGTAATGGTCACATTAAACATTTAAAAAAATAATACGCACAACCCTAAATACACGACCAATATATTCTTCGACTATTTTCATAGAATGAAGTATAGATTTAAATATTGGTTTGTGCTATATATTGTAACAATATCTCAATAATTTCAACAAACAAAACAATAAACATATTATTCTTATACCTGATTAGGGAGAGGGTCCAATCATGTCATATATATGGAGTCTATTTTATTTACCTATGCTTTGTCGTGACCGAATAAATGCTATAGCCGACTCACTCCCGGTTATTATTAAGTAACGTTATAAATCGAGTTCGAAATCGTTTTTATCAAATATAAACTAAGTTCTTATACACAATTTCAAAATTGTTTTCTGTCAGACTTTTACTTGAACAGTTTATTTAAATTATAAAAATAAAAGTTATTTCATTATAAAATTCGCCAACATGATTTAATTTGATCGTGTTGTAATGTTCTAAGACTAAAAAGTTGAATCTCGATTTTCAATACTTAAAACAAAAGAACAAAATCCAATTATATAACACTGTTTTGCTACAGCTACGAACATACCGGAATGTTAAAAAAAATTTCAAAAGATAAAGTAAAGGATTGCGATCGTTTTAATAATTTGCTGTTTGTAAATGAAGCAATCTGTATTCAAATTAGGTTGTAAAAAAACTGCAATCTAGTTATAATACTACATAATATATATATATACATTTGTGTGTGTGTGTGTGTGTGTGTGTGTGTATGAGAGAGAGAGAGAGAGAGAAAAAGATGTGCGAACCCGTGTTTTTTCCCAAGTCATTTTTTCTCGTTCAAAACTATGTTTTATATTATTATGATAATTTACCCTTCAATACGAAATTGTTCAAAAATAAAATCGAATTACTACGAATTTATCACAAATAACTCTACTATAATATCGGCTCTATATTCTAATATTTCATCCATTTTCTATGTAATAACATCGTTCAAATATGTTTTTAAATTATAACTTTAATTAGGATGAAATTGTTGTTTCCGCTGTTTTTAGACTTTAAAGTCTCTTTTTATACGCAATGCATATATAGTATATATATAATATAATATAATATATATACTTACTCTAATTGATATAAAATATACTGTATACGCTAGTCGTTGTAGTTGTTGTCCGTCCGTCCAGATGACTCGTTACCATTGTTACAAAACGCCATTGTTTCCAGCTCCCAAATCCCATATTGTATTGTTATTAAATTAAGTGACAAAAACAGTGGAAGTTATTAAATTAAAAAAATGTATTAAGTGAAGTTGTTTTAAGTAAAATTTTCTGAAAACAATTGATGATCGACTAACTCTTGTGATTTAAATTATTGTTATTTTCTCAATTTAACCTCATAAATTAAATTCAAGTGTAAATAATTGTATTTTAATTATTTCGTCTTTCATAAACGATATTTTATAGTTTTGGTTTTATTTAATTGTGTACCCATAAATCATGTACTTGCGGTAACCACATACTTGGCATGTAGAATGTATAATATATGCTCGTCTTTGCTCGTTTTGTTTTCATATTTTCTCTTAAATAAAAAATGTTTATATATACAGAATTTTTTTTTTATGTTGGTGAATAAATGAATAACAAACAATTTTTTGAGTTAAAACATAAAGTATAACATATACATATTATCACTTTGCATAAGACCCCGGACCATAAATCAGTAGATAAAATAATATATAATTGAAATACACAATTTACAAATATTTCGATTTGTAAACGTTATCGTTATATCACGCGTTTCGATCGAATTTAATAACCACCCAGACAACATTTTGTAATGATAATATTATAATAGTATTATAATAACGTTATACTAATATTATTCGTTATTATTATGTTATAATAATATTATTAAACAAAAAATTGCTATCTGGGCACCTGCAGGCGATACGATTCGTAGATAAGAACCATGTAAATACATTATTCTTGTAATGTTTTTTTCCGTCTGACGCAACCTTGAATTTTCCACTCGTATTTTATAGGTAATAATATTGTTAGGCGTGGCACTTGTTTACGTATATAGGTACTGAGAAAATACATGACTAACCAACTCCTTCGGCTGCATTGTCTCGTGGTTAGGTTTTATCGATTTCGTACCGTTCCCTGATTATAATATTATAATATAATTCGTTTTTCGTCAAATAACTGAGATAGGCTCGTAGCGGGACTGCGCGCACCGTTTTTGTGTATATTACTTGCTGTATATCATATACGTTATGTACGCGGTAATATTAGTGTTTTCATTCGTTTGAAAATTAATGTTTTTATGTTGTATAGTATTCTGTGACGTTACTTTAGTAGTGATAATAATAATAGGTTGATGAAAATAAATAGCCCAAATGCGAAAAAATAAACGATGGTTATAACAGTTACAAAACGTGAAAAGTCCGTGGATGAACGTATTTCTCGAATTCAATTGATAGTATTATAATATCATATAGCTGTATATGTAGCTCTAGAGCATTATTGTCCTTTGGCCAGTGTGTGATCATGACAAATGAACGGAAGTAAAAATACTTTTTGGTAGGTGTCTTTTTAAAAGCCAAGAGTAAATAGTTTTTTAAGTCTTCAAAAATATCGAAAAACAATCAGGAAATTGGTTATATCTAAACAAACTACAAATAATTTCCCCTGATAAATTTTAAAAAACCAGTTTTTGTTTTATATCCATAGGATTGTTTGCGATGTTTGATATTCGATCACACTGCATTATACTGTGTTCAGACACATAGAAAATATAGGGAGAAAAAAACCATTTCAAACATATTTTGTGCTGTTTGACCAACTACAATTTTCTTTGCTCAGTTCAAACAATTTTTGGTATATCTAAGATTGTTTGATGTTCGATATTCGTAAATACCGCGTTATAATACAGTGATCAGACATTCGGAAAATATAGGGAGAAAACCCATTTTGAACGTTTGTGCTGTTTGATAGGTTTTTTAAATAGATGCCTATTATATTATATTATACTACAGTAATAAATAATGTCAAATCTTATCTCACGAGTGATGCGTACATAATACATTAAAACTTGGAGCCGGTGCGCATCGGTACTATGATATTGCTGTTATCAGTATCCGTTATCAGACGCTTTGTGTATACTCGTATTGTGTTTTCACGTGTTGAACAGTGCCAAATGTTACAATATATATATATATGTATATTTATGAATCCCCGGTAACTGATAATGAGGTACCTTCACCCAAAATTGTTCACGTTTTGCAACGTTCCACTGTCTCACACTAGCCATATTCCGGGCGAGGTCAAAAAAATAATAAATTCTGCGATATTGTTATTGTGCAAGAAGAGTAGGTATTATAGACAATTAAAATTTTAATTACGTTTCATTTTTAATAATAATAACAAAAAATAAAAACAATTATTCCGAAATTATTACAACACGACCATACTCCATTTTTTGGTAAAAACAAAACTGGTATCATTAATTAAAGCACAGCGTGTTACACTAATTTAATTAAAACATTCCAAATTTAAAAAAAAAATGAAATGTAAGGTTTGATGATGAAGATTTTATATTACATATTATAATTTAATAGACCCGGGTCTGATTTCTTTTTATTTTATTTTAATTTTTTGTAGATATTTAACTTTTTTCCTCCACTAATAAAACGAAATGTTTAACATAAGACGACTCTTAGATTTATTTTTATTTTTGGTGGTAGAAAACTCCTCTCCGCCAATCTTCGTGTCACCGATCATCGTTATTCGTTCAATTCTATTCTACTTGTTTTGGAAATATCGCCATCCGAATACAATTTATATTAAACATTAATTTATCCTTTGTTGTTGTACTTCAATAGTTTTAGAACGCAAACGAATTAGTCGAAAATAGTGAGTCACTTTGACCTCTCCAAAATACGCAACTAACCGTTCGGCCGTCAATAGCAGGGGCAACCGAAAACACTGAAAATCAATTCCGTCGAGACGGCAATATGCTAGGCGTCCATCGCGTATCGCACAACTTCAGTTACCCAAATTACCCAGACCCTGGCGCGTTTCCGAGCAACTGGAATAATTGGACCTATTGATAATAACGGTCCGTCAGGTTTGACATCTCTTGGCTTTTGTTTTTTTTTCCTTTAGTCATTTGAAATGATAGTAAGTTAAGTACTCGAAAACGGACATGTCAAAACAATAATAATAATAATATAGTATAATATAGTATTGTTACGACTGATAAAACTATAGATAATAGCATAATATTTCGTCGGTCAAGATATTATTATAATTGAACGTTTTAATAACATCATATTGTAGTTTCTACGCAGCAATGTACCCACATTGCCTATACACTGCGCCGTGTTAAGCTGTCGGAAAACTGTCGACTTGATTCGATAACATTAACACAGCTTTAACGTAATATTACGTTATAATACTATTCGTATTATGTATTAGTGTAATTATTTATTATGACAAGTTGTAAATCAACGATTATATTTACTACCAATTGCATTGGAACCGATTATATAATTAGCGGCTATCGTTTAAGCACAGTACCTACTGTTTATTTAAGAGGTATTAAAAATTTCAAACGTAAATTCTACATTGGTAATGGCAGTGTATTAAATCTCAAAGAATATCGTTTTCTGATTTATAACTAAAATAATACAATTTCAACTAAATAACCAAAATCGATTTTATTCAATACGGGTTTACTGGCTACTTCGCATATTCATCGAATTTCGTTTTTTTCACAATCTTTTTGTCAGATAACCTTATTGTACATTAAAACGAATCGCCTGAAAAATCTAAAAATAAACACGAAAAACATCCAAAATACGGAATATTCAATATAAAAAGTAGCTTTAAAAGAAACTTTTTGTGCACTATTCCTTTGTTTTAAATTAACATTTTCTTCGTTCTAAGACAGTAAAAAAAACCTCAAATGACTATACAATACTCGTTGTATATATCATCTGTATATATAAAAGATGTCCTGACTGACTAATCAACGTACAGCCAAAACTATGATATGCAATATAGACTTGAAACTTTCATGATGCAATAGGTTATCGATGCACTAGAAAGAATTTTTTTAAACTGGTATCTTAAAAATGGGCTCATACAAGGATTTTGTTTCGGCAAAAGGAAACCGAATATTTTTTTGTGTATATAAATATATGGTTGCCAATGGTTAAAGTAAATGAAATAATTTATTATAAAAAAAATGATAAATAAATAGCTGTACATATTATCCAGTATTATCCACATTTATACGCTGTGTAAAGTGAATAAATAAAAAAAAAATGGAATATGGTCCTAAACTCCTAATATAGGTAAAACGTATAAAAATGAATATTTCTCTGTGTAATTGGCCTCCACATACTTATAAACTGCTGGTCCGTATTCAATAAATGTAGTATCATTAAATTCCTTGAGACCTATAAGGTATTATTTACCCATATCGCTTAATAGTTTACCGCATGTGTATTTAGTTTTGGCTCACAAAAATCAAATATTGTTTGGTTTGAAATGGTGGCCATTGTTGATTACAGTCTATATAGATTATACTACTATTATAATTAGTAAAAATATGGTATAAACATTGTTTTACAATAATATATTTTAAAAAAATCAAATACTTATGAACACAATTACAATGGTTAGTTTTATGATTTGCTTTCTTAATATCGGACATATTTTTTATGTAAACACTAAGTGTTTGTCTTAAAGACAAATACCGATCTTAACGATATTCGATTTACTTTATCTTTTAGTAGCATTCGTTGAATTTGTCTTCATTATTTTTTGTGTTAACTTCAAAAATATGTTCAGAATTAAAAAGTGTAAAACCCTAGTATTAACCGGTACTGGCGTTAGGACATTCCCCCATAATAATTATGTCGCATTATTATGTACATTACGTGCGCCTACTTAGAATATTCACCTCGCGTACCTCGGCTAGCTGTGACGACGACATCTGACGCGTTTCGTATGTTTGTTAACATATAGATCGTTATCCAGATCGGCGAAGGACCAGACGGCTCAGTAATGATCAGAAACGCAGAGAACAAACAGGGCATGTGCCCGGTGAAGTTTCTGCAGGAGGTGTGACAATCGGGTGAGCGATACGTGACGCATCGCTTCTCTATGTCTCGACGTCCTTTCTTGAGCCCCTGTAAGTATACATAATATTCATAATATTATATATATAATATAATGTGTTCTATAATACTATATGTTCACTAGTTGTAAGGTGCGATTCACCGAGAATGCTCGCGTTTATTTTTGCCTTTAACGTCAATATAGATTTATTTAAACGCGACTTTCCGTATTTTTAAGTACATTGCTTACTAACAATAATTATAAATAAACAATTAATGCACGATTAAAATAATAATGTCAGTGACCGGGCAATCTTGGTTAATCGCCATCACTACGTCCTGTACACACATATTATATGTTTCTTCTGCCGAATGCCTATAGTTCATTGCCGTCCATAATCATTAATAATATTATATATACTATATTAAAGTGTATGCATATAATATAAATTGAGGGAGCGATGAATGTACAGATTTTACAATGATGTGTGTTTTTTTGTGTGTGCCATTACGTTTTGAGGTAGAATATAATTATGACTATTTTTAACTATTAATAGGCATAAGAAAATGTTGTCTTTTATTAGTTTTAGATTCTGACCGGAGCGGTGAATGTATTGATTTTACAATGATATGCGTTTTTATTTTTTTTTTTATTTTTTTTGTGTGTCTGTCATCACCCTTTAGGACAGTAAAAGTGCTTAGATTTTCTTCAACAGTATCTTTTTTGATAGGAAAGTGAATATAGTTGGTACTTTTACGGGTCAAATGTGAAAATTTCACGAAGATGTGCAAATTATTTTGAGTTAGAAATTCATAAAAAGTATTCTATTTAAATCTAAGATTTGAAAATGTAATACAAGATTCCTCATAAGTTTTCTTACCTTTGTCAAAACAAATGTCTACAAATAAATCAAATCAAATTTTTATGAGCATTTTAAGTTCATATTTTTACAAAAACAAATAACTGTAGATATATGAAAATTTCACTGAATGTTAATATTTTCATTTTCTATATAGTATATACCATACAATTTTGAAAATATTTTGACTCTTTTTGAGCTTTTAACGGAAAGTGTCAGTTTTCAATATTTTTCTTTTTTTTTTCTCTAATGGTCAATAAAATGTTATTTGTTGTGTAAAATTTTAATACAAAGCTCCTGATATATTTTTACAATAGCAGTTGAAAATTATTAAAAATACATAAGCACAATTTTTTTTATTAGCATTTAAAGTTCAAATTTTGACAAAATAATTTTTTTGTAGTTATAAAAATTTATAAAATATTTAACTTTTATATCTAAGGATTGAAAATGTAAAACAATGTTCCACGTAAATAGGTTATATATAAATCACTTTATTCACAAATTTATCAAAATCTCGTTAATCTCAAAAATTTTCAAATTACTTTGTAGTTAAAAAATTATAAAATGTTCAATTTTTATAGGTAAATATTGAAAATTTAAATGAAGCATCCTAGCAAACATTTTATACTGTAACCAAATAATTTAAAAATTTAATAACACGGTACTTTTTCTTAATAATTTTAAATCCAAATTTAGACGAAATTACATATTAAAACCAAGAATAATATTATTTTGTTGTAATTTCAAAATATTATTTGTAGGTATATGAAACTTTTAGTGTATATTATTATCCTGCAATTATATGATTTTTTTGGTAAAAATGAATTTAACCTTCTGTAGTAATACCTAATGCCTATATATAGTAAAATAAATTACTTTAATCACAATAATATTATAAAATATAAAATATACTTATTAATATTATAGGCTGACAGTCCGTCCTCGCTCAGAATCGTGTTTCGTAAACACTAAACAATATGATTTTATAGCATTGAAGTCAAATTTAACATAATATCCATTACAGTATGACTCTCCAGATACCTAATATACAGCAGATCGTTACCTACAAACCCACTTCTTCTTTGTTTAACTTAATATGTGTCAACAAATTACATGTTATTACAATTTTTTTTTTTTAATATTAGTATTTAAATATGAATGTTGTGCAGTACTTATATTATACGTGCCATAATATAATATGTAATAATATTTCATATAATATATAGGACTGATATAGCACGTTTGTGTATCGTCCCTCATACCAATCGTTTGGGTGCAACAACAAATTATCGTGTTTCACGGAAAATGGAGTTTGCATGTATACTAGTCAAGATTTAGACAGATTTAGATGACTAGGGATAGTCAGCACCGAATACTAATATACAAGTGAGAAGGAAAGAATTATATTCCTTCGCAGGGAAATTGAGAATCGATCATCAGTGGTTATACTACATTTAAGTATTTAACGCGTCATAGCCTCGATAGCGTCATAGCTTCGAATACACGTATATGAAAATATAAAATTATATTAGCTCATTTAAATTTCTAATCCAGGATCTGGGGCGATTGCGAATTATTATAATTACTATAATGTATACGTAAATATATACATGGGTCTAACCATGTAATATATACTTTCTCCGAATAAAATACGAACTGGCCTCGAGGTAATACAGACATACAGTACGTATAGTGTCATCAAGACCCAACGTCAAATCCCGCCTGTCAGCTGTCCGTAATAATATACGCCTACTTATATATTATTATTATATAGTGCCGTAATATGATATGTGTGTATAATGACGTATACAACTCACCCGACCTGGTGCTACTGTGCAATAAGCTATAAATCGTAGTCTATATATTATAATATATTATTATGATATATTAATATCGTCTCATATTCGTTTTTTTTTTCCAATAGCTTTGCCCTCGGACTACGAGAGATACGACGACGACCGGCCTTACGGCCGTCGACATTCCAACTCGCAGAACCGACCGCTGTTGGTGATCGGTCAACGTTGAAACAATCCGCGACGCCGAATTATACACACACACACACACACACACATTCATACAAATACTCACATTTACACACACACACACACACACACACACACACACACACACATACGCACACGTATTTTATATATATATATATTATTATTGTATACAAACACATAAGCAGGTACCGCGATTCTCTATACCCCTCGACAGCCTCCTCGAACAACCCCCTCGCGACTGAGGAAACTAGCCCACTCACCCACTCTCACCAGCAAACTACTACCGGAGTTGTTAAATTACACACCCTCCACCCGTCTCGCTCTCTACTTTGTTGTGTACAACACAAATATATATTATTATATATTTACGCCGACGAGACTCTACGAAAATATAATAATTCACCGTGTTGTGCCTGCTCGTTGTGCTTGTTTGTGCGGCGTGTATGGCGTGTGTGTGTGTTGTTGTTGTTGCTGTTATTACTTATCCAATCGATTTATAGAAAACTGTATACCCTCTTCATATTCGTGCCACCACTATATTATATTATGTTCTATAACCCATTCGACGACTCATCTTCATACCCACACACATATATACGTAAAAATTATATTTTATACGCGAACATACATAATAATAACAATATAAATATTATATTATGTAAACAAAAATTACGACCAATTTTCTTGAAAAAAAAAAAAATTAAACGAAAAAAAATGTATTATTCTAGCATGTTATTATAAATATGATCTCTCTGTAGTAACATAATAATATATTTTAGTCTGCAGAGAAAATCGCACTCGTACGCGTGTGTAAAATCATGAAACATAATCATTTTGTAAGCCTAAAACAGTATTTTAACGTTATATTCATACAATTATATATTATATCATATTAATTATATATATATTATATTTGTATAACGGCCTAGATTTGGATTGTGCTTTACAGGCTGTTCACACTTATAATTTTTTATTTTTTTTTTTTTTTTTATTAAAGAAATATTAACAAAACATATTATTATCTCAACCAGGCACTTAGGTGTTTACCTAATATTATTGGCTATAATAATCGTTTAGCTATGCTATGTGTAAATTACATTTTGTCGTACGCTGAGCTATATATTATATATACATATAATAATAATATATATAATGTTATTTCGTGGTTAAAACTATTAATAATAATAATAATAATAATATATATAAAAAAAAATTATATATACATTATATTATACCTTACGCTGAGTAATACTTTTTGTCCGACACTCGTTTCCGTTATGGACATGGAGGTACTATACTATATTATATTATCTAATAATAATATATATTAAATTTAAAAAAGTTTTTGAAAAATAAAAATATTTATATATTTAGGGTATCTCGCGCGTCCCCGCCTTGACCCAAATTAAGTTTTAAAAAACAATCTTCGACTGCTGTCTATAATATTATAAATGTGTAAATGCATGTTATATAATATTATATTATACATATATATTATATTGGTAATTCCGGAATAATGTATTTACAATAATAATAATACGCTACTATCCACCCGCTGACTTTTGAGCTTTTGATACCCGTCCACACCACACATTCACTCACACACACACACACACACACACACATATGTTCACGAACGTCCGAAACAATTATATTATTAAGAGTGATCTGTGTATAAAGTTTATTTTTTCTGTCGTGCCGAGAAACATTTATAATGATACTAATATATTTTACCATACCAGAAAAAAAAACAAAAACCCGTGATTCTTATATCCACCATGTTTAAGTATTATATTTACATAATAATATATATATAATTAAATATAAACAATGCTGTCCTCCACATATACCTACTATAGGTATTCAACTAAACGAAATATGAGTACAACTATTCAAGTATAATATAACATAAAATCCGAACATTTTTCACTCGTTTTCGACGAACAGTGATTGTTATTGTAACGCGTGACTAGAGAAGATAACTGATCTTCGCTTTACACTCGACCTAATCAATCGACAGGCATACGTGTTGTACCTATCCATCACAGGCATGCTCAGACATGTTTGGCAGACAGGGCTTTACAACTATTCCACGTGACTACCATCCTGCTTCCCTATATAGCGAATAAATTCTAAAATATATCCTTCTATTTAGATAACTACATAACTCACCACCAGAAAATAAGATTTTGTGACACGTAAATTATCCATATCGAGATACAAATGATCTCTTACTATAAAACTAAACGTGATTGACAATATATAATGTGCTATCCTGCAAATTGTAAGATTGATTAGGAGTGATATAGAGTGTACAACACTTTTAGTGTTATGAGCATACGAGATTATAATAAATCTTTTAACTCGATATTTTTGTACTCTTATATGAACAGATTTCCCACATTAGCGAGCATTGTACCGCTTTTGATAACTTCGTCCCCCTTTTTAAACGGTCCATAAACATAAAACAACCATAAACACCTCAAATGATTTTTAATTAATTCTTAATACGTTTAGTTTATCATTTATTGTTACTTTTATACTGTAACTTTAACTATAATAATATTAATGTTAGGAATCGGTTTTAGAGTAGGCAACAACGGTTAGTAAAAGGGTTAAGCAAACGTACAAATCTTCACGCTAAAAACAATCTAATCGACGAATATTATAATCAGGACTATGAATTTAACGCATTAAAAATTTTTTTAAACAAACATATTGTGTATGAAATTTTAACAACATTTTCTAAAACAATTGTCTCTTAAATCTAGAAAATATTTTTATTCACATAATTTCATTAGGTACTTTAAAATATCAATTTCCAATGATACCATTTGCCAATAGCATTAGGTAGGTACGTGGAATTTTTGAAGTAAAATTTCTTTACAGAAGGTACGAATAAAAAACCATCACGGTTGACTGTCACGACACGATAGATAATGGCATAATGGTCAATACCATGCGCTATATCAACCACATGTTTGCGGTATCGATTCATGTCTGGGACACCTACTTTTTTGCATTTTTTCTGATATAGGTATTTATTATTTTTTTATACAAAACAAACAATAGAAACGTGTATGTTTCGTGTACGGTACTTGTCGGCCGTCACGTGACGATTTTTTCCGTACCCTCTGTAAAAAAGTTTCACTTCATCCGTGCACACATATATTATAAAAATCGGTATTTATATTCAGTAATAACCGGAAAACATCAATGACAACATCTACAATCTAAAAATATTTTATCTCCGAGTAGAATATTCAACAAACACCATCCTTCTTAGAATTAACTTTTACCCATAAAATAAAAACCTCCCCGGAGCAATCACGATTGTCAAATGGTCGAGAAAAAAATTGTTAGTAGGTACTCGCAGACAAATTTAAAAATACGCAATTTAATATAGGTTTTAAGACCTGAAATATTCAAAAATGTGCTTTATTATAATTTTTTTCTACATAAAGAGTATTATAGGTTGATAGTTCTAAATAAATATCGGCCCAAACTTGATTCCGTGACCCTGTAGTGGTTAGGATTAGGTAATATCTGGTTAGCCATAGCCCTGGTTATTGGCTAAAACGTAACAATATCATACATATTATACCTGATATACTATTATATTGTTATAATACATTTCACATCGAACACATTTTCTAGCCACGAATTATGCGTGTGCGTATGGCCGCATAATATTTGCTTCCACCGTTGGTAACATTTAAATATTGTTTAATTATTTTGTAAATTACGACTATATAAACAACGCAAATCGTTTTTCATTTTCGTTTTCGCGTTAATTATACTTTTAACGATCAAATTGTGGATGTTATAAAAGCATCAAACACAACCCCCTACCAATATAATAGTATAATAGTAATATAATATTATGCATAACTCTATTACATACGTCCAAACGATATTTTAGTATATTATAAAAGCGGTGCCCACAGTAGCGTATAATATATTATTTTGTAATGTTATATATCATGCGTAGGTATCTATAACGTGTCTATGTGTTATTTACTACAATATTATTTTATACGCATATAGGTGTACTTATAATATGTATTATAATATTATCGTGCGCAGCAGTCACTCTCACCTGAACATTGTATACCACGTTACCTATATAAAAAAAAAATATGCTTTCGTTTTATAAAATATATATATATATATATTATTATAAAAATTAATTGTTTAAGAAAAAAAACGCTAATGCCGCATAACATAAAATATGTATTGTATATTGCATTATGATGATAATATATAATATTATGTATTATTCGTTTGTACTTGTTTATTTTATTATAATTATTATATTTTTTTTTAAATTCTGTTTTTACGTTAAAATATTATATTGTGTTAAAATGTTTTTTTCTCATGTACATAATATAATATTATTAATATAAGAACCGCGTACGATTCGGCCGCACGAGATACGTGATGTGGTTTCATTCTCCGGCGGCCGTCGTCGACTCATATGTTATTATAAAATATAGGTTATGTATATTATAATACGTCATTATTTATACGCCTATTAAATAACAATATTATATACTATAATATTATATGTATTGTACACTTACTCGCCGCCCTTCCACTTGTGAGCTTTCGGTGCACGCGTACCGTCCACATAATATATTACCAGCTGTAATGTGGGAGTTTCGCGTGCGCCGCGATAAATGTCTTAGAAAATTGTAATTGAAAAATGTTTTTAAAATTAATATAGGTATAATAATAATAATATATAATATATAAAAAATATGATTATGATCATAATAATATTATAATGTGGTATTCTCGTGAATATGATATTTGATGAAAACAATAATATATAGAAGGTATATAATGCCTATACCGATATACCCGATACGGACGAGCGTTAATTAAAATTTATGTAATAATATAATATAAGTCTATAAGTATAGAAATCACTCATTTTATTTTTCGCTTCTTATTTTTCACCCGTCGCCCGGAAATACCTATCGAAACGGCGGACGTGTGCCAACGTGAATATTTCCGCACACGAAATAAGAAATAGTCCGATTCGGAAACAGACAAACTGCGTACGTGCGTGAATACCCGCAGGATCGGCGGAAGGAGGATTGCGTAGGGTAAAATTGTGATCAAAAATCGATTTTTTTTTTTTACGCCCATAATGATAATAATAATTAAAATTATAACTTTAATAATAATATGTAATTTGTTACACGATCGTTATTGTTCATTTATGGAATATAATATTATATTATATTATATACTTACGTATATTATATGTACACGTAAATATTATTATTATTATTATTACTATTATTATTTGTATGATTGTATGATTTGTATTATTTTAATTAGATGTATGATATATATAAATTATATATATATTTTACACACAAACACACATAAACACACACACACACACACGTGTTAACGATTGTAAAACCTATTTGTTAAATGTATAATAATAATTTATGTAATGATTATATATTATATATATAATATGATATATATATATTGTGAGATACGGCAAACGTTGCACTCAGTAAATTTACACGTTGATGATTTATAATAATATTATGTTAATAAAATATATTATATATGTTAAACACGATAATTGCACGGAATTCAGAAAAAAAAACATAAAAATAAAAAAAAAATTGTATAACGAATCTGCAGAAACAGAAATCACCGGAGTATTAAGAAAACTCACTCACAAGTATCAAGTATGACTTCATGTTTTTATATATTACATAATATATAATATTATATTATACATAGGTATATAAATAGGTATATAATAAGTATATATATGTTATATATTTTAATATATTATTATATCGCATATTTTTTAATGTCCGACCCATCATGTAAAAACAGGGTGGAAATGTGGAATAGTATATCAACATTTTGTGTCAATCCACAACGCTTTTCTAAACTATTCAGGTAATAATAATACTATAGGTACGGCTTATCAGTGCCGTAGCTTTAGGCGGATATAGAGGCGTGTATAATGTATCTATAATAATATATTATGTACATTAAAACAGACAGACAGTACCTATTGCATTTGGGGACAAACACGTCGAGACATTTAAAGTTTAACACGAATCACGAATAGTGAACAGAAAAGATCAAAAAAGAAGTCACGCATCGGTGACACTTCAATTAAATCGTTTCAGTTTAATTCATGTAGCAATATGAGTTATGACGTTTATATTATAACGTTACCATACAGTGAGTAGGTATAATAGAAAGAAAGAACAATAGGTAATGACTAATGTAATTATAATAACCAATATTATTATCTACATATTATTATGTAACTAAATTTTGTTCTAATCAAAATTTTTCTATAATTTTTAGATTAAAAAAATGAATGATTATAATAATTATATCATGCAAAAAAAATTCTGTGTACACGAGAAATAGGTAGTGAAATATTGCGTTGATTTTCAACTTTGAAAGGTGGTTTCTAGTCGCAAATGAAATCTAGTTGGTAGTGTTAAGAAGTCAAAATCGAAAATTCTCAGGAGTTATTAAAAACATCTTGAAAAAAAGAAAATTTAAGAAAAAAAAGAATTTTTACTCAAAACCAGTTTTCGACAAAATTGATGTAGTTTTTTTGATGTAACTCAAAAACAAATAACCGTAATTACTTTAAATTATGGTCAAATATTTATATAACCATACTCCACAGTCCATACATCATAAAATGTATACTCTTTTTGAGCTACAATCATACATTTTTTTCAAAACTATTATGATATAAATGTCATCATAAATTATTATACCTAATAGAAGTTCAACAAAATTAAAGATACATGAGCTCGATTTTTATATAAAGTTCAAATTTTGATAAAATTCATGAAAGTCCGAAAAATTATTAGTCATTATAATATGGTTAAAAATGTATAAAATGTTCAATTTTTATAGGTATAAGGATTGAAAATTTAAAACAAGGTTTCTCATGAGTATAGTTCATGCTGTAACCAAAAAATACATGAACACAGTTCTATTTAACTGATATTTAAAGTTCATATTTAAACAAATAATAACAATTTTAGTTATTTTGTTATAATTTAAAATTATTATTCGTGGGAACTTGAAAGTATATTAATTATATTTTATGCACTGTACACAGTACACAGTACACACAAATACATTTTAAATTGCAATATTTTCGGCAAAAGTTAATTTAACCTATTGTATTAGTGTATTAATAATAGAAAAATTAATTTCTTTAATAGCAACAATATCATAAAAAATGTGTAGTCACTTAGTAATGTAGGATGACACACCGTTTTTGCTTTGATTCGTTTTTCATATGACGTACCTAACGATTTATCATTGAATTAAAATTTAACACAACCATTATTATGACTCAGGTGATACACTCTTGAATAATATAGAATATTATTCTATAATCTTAAATACTAGCAGTACCTTTTATTCTATCTATTATTCTGTTGAAATAAATAAAAATACAAATACACTATTAATATGAAAAAAGAAACAATATTTTAACCACATAATTTTTATTTTTTTTAAGCCGAAAGAAGTTTTACACAAAATGGTCTGAATAATGATGACATATTATATAAAAAAAACTTATGTCTGGTGAGCCAAAGGATAAGTGGTTTGACGCAAAATGGTCTGAATTAATAGTAATATATAAACAAAAAAAATTTGTGTTTTGTGAGCCGAAAGATAAGGTTTGACGCAAAATGGTCAGAAAATTTAACAATTTTGAACATAAAAAAAATGATAATATAAAAAAAAAAAAAAAACACCAGACAAGACACAAAAGCAGGGGGATTGATACGTGATGGCGAGGTGCGTGCAAATGCAAAGGCCACTGGTCACCTCCATACGTTTTCGCGGCCGGTCCCTAAGGCGGACGAGTGTGATCTCTGGCGCGTTTGCTCGCGGGTGACGACCATCGTGACAGCGGGTTAGACCCGACTGCGAAGGCCGCGGGAGCGACATTGGACGACGATTGACGACGAGCGGCTAGTGCGCGATGTCATGCGCGTCGACGATGCGCAGGTGCTGAAGACGACTGTTGTGACGGTGACGACGGAGACACCAAAGCACTGAGCGAGCGAAGACAGCTATTTGGTGCTGTGGAATCAGCGGCGACCGGAGGCGCGGCTAGGCCGGCGGAATTACCACTGGACGAAAAGGGGAGAGAATCGTCGGACCACGCCACAACGCACCATGGTCCTGATCCTCTCCGTAATTTTCGTCCTGGAGTCCCCCGAGACTCGGCCGACGGGATGACCGCAGGCCGAAAAGGGGAGAGAATCCGCGGACCGCACCACAACGCAGCGCGGTCCTGATCCTCTCCGTGATTTTCGTCCTGGGGTCCCGTCGGCACAGTGTCTGCCGCGCCGATGGCCCCTCCGCCGTGGAGTCGCGCACCGCCGAACCCTGAAACTTGATCAGCTTCTGTGGATCAGGCGATGCAGCGACGTCCGTGTTCCCATAGCTTACCTTAGCTCTATCGCTCACCCATCGTGTTCTGAGATATCCGCCGCCGCCGTCACGAGTCGCCTTCGTGCAAGCTGCAGCCGTCGTCGAGGTACCGTCGGGGCGGTATCGTTGCCCACGCTGGTCTAGCTAGCCGTCGAATATCGTCGTCGTCGTCGTCCGTCCGTCGCTCCTCTCACGACCTCCGTTGCTGGGCCATCGCCGAGCAGCCACAGATGGTCTCGCGTGTCGGCAACCGCGAGCTCACGACGCCATCGACCACACGACCTCGTCTTTCCGCGGGTGGCCGGAAAACGTACAGGGTGACTTACCGCCGTACACCGTAAAGTGCTCTGTCACGTACCAATCCCCCATGTCGCCGCCGTCTTGTCTGGTGTTCCTCGGCCCGAGGAGGAGGGAGGGGTGGACTGCGGCTTCACTCTCCTCGGAAGCATCCGCACAGCATCAGGCGTGTGACCCGCCTCACTCCCTTCCACGTGGTGGCCATTATTCGCCTGGCGCGTCCACGTGGAGGTGTGGGGTCTGCTGGTTTTGGTGCTTCGAATTCAATTATCCTGGCCAGTCCATCTCCGTCCCTCTCTCCCTCGGCCGGTGTCTCTACTATCTGTTCCGAAACTGAAACTGCCTCTGCGTCTCCGCCGGCCATAGCCTCCAATGAGTCTTCGTTGCAGACAGCTTCGACAATCTCACCCAAAAGGGTGTTCACGACGTCATCTGGGTCTTCTTTGTCGTTGATGTCCTCTAAAACTTCCTTTTCGTCGATATGCTCTCGATTGTTCTCGTTTTCAACACCCTCTTGATTTGTGTCGTCGTCGAAGTGCTGCCCTTCGTCGACTTTGTCGCACACAGCTTCGACTATCTCACCCAAAAGGGTGCTCACGACGTCATCTAAAGCTGAGTCTTTCATGTCGTAGATGTCCTCTGGAACTTGCTCTTCGTCGATGTGCTCTTGACTTTCGTTGTCGAAATGCTGCGTTTCGTTTACCTTGTCGACGGTAAATTCTTCAATAATCTTGTTAATCATCTTTCTCAGGATTGCGTCTACATCGATCTCCGTCGTGGCCATGTTATTTTATTTACAGTGTTTTTTTTTCGGTATAGTATGGAACAAGTATCTAATACTGTTGGAGACAAAATTGCAAGTGAGTTATAAAAAACAATTTCGGTCTAAGCAGTCACCGAAAAATACAAACATTGCCCAGACGACGGTTACAACGTCGTTTATTGCTAGCCAGCGCGAGTACGACCGCGTCGTTCATTTAACGGCTTATTTTCCCAAACATCATTATTATCGATACGTACTTATGCCTACGGGTAGGTGGTACCTATAATATAATATTATTTTAACGAGGATTCGTCTTTCGAATTGTATTTGTGCTCGTCTTATACTTTTAGGTGAAGTCTTTTACATTCACTGGGCGGAACGATGAATGTATCAATTGTATTACAACGACGTGTGTTTTTTTGAGTAAGTGCGTAGACGTTTTATAGTAGTTCGGATTTCGAGTTTTTGGCCGATTTCCAATAGCATTTGCATTTAATTGGTACTTTTAAAAGGTGTCAATATATTCTTTGTTATCATTGCTTAATCATCGATTATCTGCAGTTAGAACTTGGATAGTTATTAATAATTTCGTGTGGTATTTATTATTTTTCACGTTTAAATATCTTAATTTATAAATCTAAGAAATGGATCCTAGGTTTGCCGATATTATTTTTCTTCGTACCATTATGTCATTTTGTGCGGCGATCAACAATGTGTATACTAATTAGTCCTTTAAGTATTGTTACGCGAACGCCCAAAATGCACTATTAAATATTTATACAGATTCTCAAACAAAGTTCATGGTTTATAAATAATGTAATTTTTTTATTTATACCATTATTATTATTATGTTCTTGTGCCCAACTAAAATATACCTAAATTTAAAACCATTTAAAAAAAAATTGTATCTTTTTTTATCTAGATAAAAAAGTATTTATCTTTATCTTTATCTAGATAAATATGAGTTAAGTTATCTTTTATATCTATCTAGATACTTTTAAATTGCATTATCTTTATCTTTATCTAGATAAAAAAATTCTTATCTAATCCGACAATTTACACTTTTAAACTCCGAGCCGATTCGTATTTTAACGCGATTCCGTCCGCGTATTGATCATTGTAGAAATGTATACCTATCGCCTGCATAAAATATGTTTTAAGATTATAATATTACCGATCAAACGTTTCATCAGACTATATAATTATTTTAAATAAAATATATTATATAATCTGAAGTGCCATTACATAGGCTACTAACCTAAATTAAATTATATTTTCAAAATATTGTAAAATTAATTGTTTTTTAACCAATACAACCGGCTGCTTTTAAAATCAGCAATGCGTCAATAAAATGAAGTCACTGAATATATTCTGATTATGATTTACAGGACTATCAATAACTTAATAGTTCTTTATTGCTTACACTTATTACTCCAACCCTGAATTTGCACATAAATTACCTACATACAAATTTGTCACGCACTATGACTTATCAAGTAATATATTTTAGATGGATACATACGACATACCTGGTAAGTGGTAGACTATTATTTATTTCAAAATAAAAGTAAATATCAATAAGCAATTGTGAAAAATAAATGAAAATGAAAATTATTATTATTATTACTGTTTAACTATGCTATTATATTAATCATATACCTATTCAATAATCGAAATTACAGACCTGTGATAACTGAAATATGATAGGTATGTTTGTGATGTAATTATTTCCAAATATCTTGAAAATACTGCATCGATAGTGCAGTGGTGTCATCTCTCGTTGTAGATTCTGCCGGATTGTTTATCATATGTAAATTTAATGTGTCCATAAGGAAAGTTTTAAAAGTTTTCCGATTTCTTATCATTAAAATTGATGTTAAAGTCACCAAATTGTTATAATTTATAAATTTTAATAATTATAAATTCATAATATTCAGATCTATCTTATTACGCTGTTTCAAATCCTCGCGTTACACCCGTTTTCTATTACTTAGTCAAAAAGTTTACGCGTCATGCAAGGATATTATAATATGTATATATAAGATGTAACCAAAAGTTTATGTTTCGTAAGGACCGTGGTATAGACTTCAGGGTCTGGTTGTACAGGGAATACACGTGATAAGCGCGCCCAGAACTTTTGGGAATTTCCACTTTACCGCCCGGCACTATAGGGATTCCCACTTTACTGCCCGCTGGACGGAAAAAGGTTACTTTCTAACGCTTCAACCGCGGTTGAAAACCAAATTTTCCAAGATTTAAGTAAAAATTAAGAATTAAGTTGAATTTTAAAAGGTTTATTAATATTTTTGGAAACAATTGAATAACTGAATTTAGGGGAGGGGACGTTATTAAAAGTTTTGGGAGTGCTAATCCCCCCCCCCCCTAATTACGATAATTATAATAATTACTGAAGTTAAATATGGAATAGATTGTGAACATACAGATCAAATATATTACATAACGTACTAGTTTTTTCTCGAAATTACTCGGTATTTTTTTTTTTAAGCAATTGAACATAAAAACGAAGTTAAATAATTTTGTATCTTCGCTGTTTTCTTGTTTTCTTCGTTAACATTCACAACTTCTATGGTCTTGATGATTTTTAACTTTGTACAGTTAGAATTCTACCACATTTGGCACACTTCATTATTATTGTGTAGGGGTGTACATTGTACACGATGACGATAACAAGAAGCAAATGAAAATAGTGTATCAATAATTAATATTACAAATTACACATAACTGACATAAAGGTCGTTTCCTTCACTTAATTTATATTTAATTTTAAAATAAACCTGATGAATGATTATTCATATGTCTGTTGATGAGAATAACTTTTTAAGAGATCAAAAACTTCTCTGAGATCAATAACCACTTTTTTTTATGAACGGCCAACAATGTTTAAGAATGTTAAAATTGGGTTAAATAAAATAATATATTGTTAACTTAATAATATTTGGTAATAAATTAATAGATAACATTTGGCATTAAATAACTTTATTAATAGTAAATACACATCATATAATTTTGTAAATATTTGAAATACTATTACAATATTTTCCTTATAGCTGCAGTCCTGTTCATTTTGATATTTCTATGCCAAATTAAATTAAACTACATCAATCAAATAATCAATTGAAAAAAAAAGTAACCAAACTATTTTTTGTTTTTCTATACTTCTCCCTTAAGAGTAGCAATTAACTCTCCACCTTCTTTCAATTCTTTAATTATATCCAAACCTCCAATCAATGATCCTTTTACGTAAACTTGTGGGTATGTTGGCCAATCAGAATAAACTTTTAATCCTTGTCGAACTTCTTCATCAGACAAAATGTCAAATGTTTCATAATCAATACTATTTGAAATAATTTTATATTAATAATAAGTAATAACCTAATACTATTTTTACAAAATTATACATTAATTATACTTAAACTATACAATAAAAAACGCAAACAACTGTTTGTCATCCCGCAGAGCCATCAATCTATATACCTGTTGTATAGTATTTCAACACCCCTGCGCATAAGTCGGCCACTGTTAGCGTTTCTTATTGTGAATAGAATATAATTATAAATAAGTATTAAGTAATGACACTATATTTTTTTACTTACCCTGTTTGGTTTAATATTTGGATCAACTGATTGCTAAATCCACAGCGAGCAACTTGTTTGTTGCCTTTAATAAATGCCATAACATCAGATTTATGTGTAAGTGATTTAAGCCTAAAACAAAAAATTGAATCCAAACTTTAAAAATATTAATTGAAGATATACATAATCCATTATAGTTAATAATTATATCATAAATAATGTCTGAGCATGTAATTGAAGTAAGTTAACTTGATTGTTTAATATGTTCAACTATAAAGAATTTTACAGCAAAAAAAAATAATAATCTAATAGTTTTGCTGATAAAATAAATATATTTTCTCATTATTCTTATAAATGATTGTCATTTGTTACAAATGTTTCATTATTATTTATTTTACATTATGTAGTTAACAGTCACGGCATACAAGTCGGTCTAACCCCCAAGGCCCGCTAGTAAATGTTTCACATAAAAAAATTCAAAATAACCTTAGAAAGAATATATTTTAACTTAATACAAGAAACATGGATACATTTTTTAAAAATTATGAAAGAAAAATAATTTACCTGTCATTGAGGTTAGCTTTACTGTTATCAAGTTTTAATAGATCATTTAGCTCACCATTCTCTATCAATTCCTTTACAATATCTAATCCTCCAATTAATTCACCATTGATATAAAGCTATAAAAAGACATATTTTGTAGAATAATATTACAATATTTACCTATACAAAACTTCAATTAATTTACCTGTGGATATGTCGGCCAATTGGAATATGTTTTTAATTTTTCTCGAACAACTTGATCTTTCAGTATATCAAATGTACTAAATTCGGCACCAATTTCTTTAAGTAAATTTACAATTGCTGTACTGAACTTACATTTTGGCTCAGACTTTGATCCTTTCATAAAAAGCAAGACGGGAGCAGAATTTACCAATGACTTCAGTCTCAAATTTATGTCTTCCCCCTTTTGATCTGTTTTGTCACCTTTAGTTAGCTAAACATGAAAAAAACAATAAATAAAATGTTTCTACATTTTAGCTAGGTTTTAATAAATTTAAATGTACCAGTGCTTGGATTTTTTTATTTAGCTGTATTGGATCAGCACCATCTAATACATCAATTTGAACACCGTTACGAAACAATATAAATTTTGGTACAGCAGATACATTATATTTCAAAGATATTTCAGCAAAATCCTCAGCTAAACACTTTGCAATTTTAATGTTCTGAAATATTCAAAGATATTTTACTGGTTTTACTCGTACAAATATTATCATAAATGTTACCCGGAATTCGTCTTCTAAAACTAAATCCGCAAGAATGTTGTTCATGTGCTGGCATGGCTCTGACCAATCGGCATAGAAATGAATGACAGACAACCCATTTGATCTGAAAACAATGAAATACTGTATTAATTTCATTATTTCTTCATAAAGAAATCCATAGATTTTTAATGAATAAAGAAACACTATACAATATTATATATTATTAAATTGTGTTCATATTATTATTTTCACCCTTGTTTACCTATACCAAATGTCTAATTTTTACTTTATAACTCATATTATATTATATTATATTCACTAAAAAGGGTGTTTATACCCATTTATTTTTATATATAATAATATGTACATACTTTAAGGCGTCAAATTCTGTTTCTGAAGTAATAGAAGTCACCATTTTATTGTTGTTATAAGTATGTTAAGACAGTCACGGAAGAACCCACTAGTTGAACAAATAAATGTGGATAGTTTTTTTCAACTTTAGGATAATGTGATAGTTGATAGTTTATTGAATTTGATTTGATTTAAATTTATTTTACCGATAAAGCATAAGCAGCACTCACTAGCACAGTAGCACTACTCGAAAGTATCAACCATATAATAGAGATTAAACACTGTGTCAACACTTACAAATTAGTAGTTACAATGTACTTGACAATAATGTGAAATATTAAATAATAAATTGCGGTCCACACACTACAGATTGATAGATAATAAACATTAAATATTCATTATTCATATTTTGATAATACCATGAACTAAGATCTTAGTCCATGGATAATACCATAATAATACACGAGCGCTTCCCCGCTACGAATTGTTATAATCTGTGATAATACATTACTTGTTATCACGAACTAAGATTTGTTTTATGAAATAAAATTTAAACTTTCAAAATGATATTACCGGAAAGCTGCCCGTTTTTTAATATTTTTTTTAGATCGTATACTATTGTCCATTATAATATGATCTAAGCTACTATAGGTATATTAATTTTATTTGAATTCGTTTTTGATCTCACTTCTAGTGACCCCTTGTTAAACATTCATTAATGAACTCGATATTATGGTTTTTGGATTTTTTAAATCAGATTTGACTGCAGCAAATACATTTTACAGACCATGCGGCATGCACACACATTTATTGCTCAATTAATAGTTTAGAATATAAATTAATATTATTAAATTACTAATAATTGTTATTACTTATTAATTATTAAAAGCAGTGCCGTCATTTGGGGG
The DNA here is from genome assembly GCF_019925205.1 of Metopolophium dirhodum. Classification (NCBI taxonomy): domain Eukaryota; kingdom Metazoa; phylum Arthropoda; class Insecta; order Hemiptera; family Aphididae; genus Metopolophium; species Metopolophium dirhodum. Next base: position 15,147,616 of record NC_083568.1, read on the forward strand.
TGGCAGGGGGGCATTTTCCCCTCCTTCTCATAAGCGGGCCACTGGTGGGCTAGTTTTGGGCCTTCATAGTTCATATAGTAGCTAATAGGGAATATATTATTTATGTATCCCTCTACATATTATTATGTATTAATTATTTAGTCATTGTTATCTCTAAAAAATTGGTTATTTATGCTTGATATAGTAACTTATGATACTAACTAATAACTAGTAAGTATAAAATTATGTAAGAAGGCTATTCATATTGAGATAAAAATGCAATTCTAGTGTAATGTAATTGTTAGCGAGTGGTTTTTTTTCAGTTTTATTATGGGCCTGTTAAAATTAAGTCAATTTATATTATATTATAATATTTAGAATTATTAAATGATTTATGTTCACGCTAATTTCAAATTTCCCGAAGGAGTATCATTGGTTTAATATTTAAAACAAATACTAAAAAGTATTTTAGAAGTAATTAAAATACTTTTAAAGTATTTAAAATACTTTATTCGGAATACTACTTACCCTGGTCTGATGTCAAAATAGTAATTAACAGTTTTTATATTAATATCATTTGTTTTTCTGTTAAAATAAATTGAATTTTAAATCTAAAAAACAAAAATGTCAACAATAGTTTTTTTAATACAAATTTTAAATTTTAACAAAATTAATAGTACATTACAAACTATAATAGTTACATTATTAACTAAACTTAACTAAAAACAATACAAATTATCTTTTAATAAAATATGAGATACATAATTATAAATTTTTTCACTTTAAGTTGTTTTAGAAATACATTTTTATCTATAAATTGTAAAAAAATAATCATTATTTCTTTTAATTTAAGCTTTCAGCCTTATATAACAATAAATATAATATATTTACAAGAATATATGTTTCTATAATCACATTCACATAAAATAATCATACTTGACTAGGATATTTATTATAACTTCTTAAAAATAGAAAGTATTAATCTTCTATTTTCTATTTGACTGTGTTGTATGTCAACTAGCATATTTCTCAACTGTTCATGTTTGTATGCATCACTAGCTTCTTTTCTTTTCATATAACTAATGAACCATTCAGGTGGTTGATCTGACTTGCTGTCATCATGTGTAAGTGTAAGAGAACGAGCACTTTCATTTTCAATAATGCTACTCATCACACTTTGTATCCCATAGAAATACGGCCAGTGGGTTTTGGGCTTTTTACTGATACCTGCTACTCTGCGGTTATATGCTCTTACTAAACTATTCCATTTATTCTCTAGATCTTGTTCAGTTAGCAAAACCATGCCGATACGACGGAATTTCTTTAAAACTACAGTCCAAATTGAATTTGGTTTACGGATCCATTTTTTCACTTCATTTTCAGCATCAGAGCGTAAGTGTATTAACTTGCGGGTTAATTCTGGATGCCACTTTACTCCAGCTTTAGTTTCTACAACACTTTCATCACTGGCATCGGAGTCTTCATCGATATCCACACTAAAATTATTAACATAATTGTAAATATTTATTTTATTTATTTTAATACTTCAACTTACTCAGTGTCAACTTTGTAATTGTTTAATATTTCTCGTACTTCCGACTGTTTCCAAACCCCCTGCATAAAAACAGGTACCAAATCTTCACCAGGACGCGGATGACAAACATCTGGTATTTCTATTGTACCCCCTAACATTTGATCCATAATGGCAAAATAAGGCCATTTTACATTTTGAGGTCCTTCAGCCTTTAATTTATCTAAATTTTCTTCATACTGTTCTACACATTGGTTCCATAACGATTCTGCTTCATATGATTCAATGTCAACATTTCCACTAAGACTTTTATTCATTTTTGTAACTAATTCATACCATAACAGATCTTTTTCTGTTTCTTTGGTTGCATGGTCGAAACGATCTGCCATAGAACGTCGTAGTGAAAACAAAAGAAGTATCATTTCTTGGGTCCATAATCGTATTTCTGTAAAAAATCAAGAAGTCTCCTCTAAATCTAATATTGTATTATTTATTTAGAAACCACAATGTTCATTAATAATCAAATAAATTATGACGTAATTTCTAAAATAAATAATAATTATAAAAATATATTTTAAAATTATTGTATGTAAATTCATTTTTAATCAAACATACCATTGTTTGCATTAGTTGTTGAAGTCAAAAAGAAATAATCCATATCATCATTGGAATCTGTATTTATGTCTTCTTTAGCACTGGAAACAAACGTATACTATAGTACTCATTTCTTTCAAATCTTTATTCATAATAACCAGTGTTGTAAACATGTTTAAAATTATTTAAGCACATAGTCAAATTTTTAGTGATTACTTATTTGAATTAAATAATTTTTTTTTATCTCAAATGGTCAATTGAATATTTAAATACCTACTTTACAACACTGTTGTCTGTGAGTAGTAATTATAAAATAATGTACATACTCTTCTGCATCAATATCAGTGTCAACTTCAGAAATTTTATTTACAGGACCAATCATCTTGTCCACCTCAATATAGGAGTCTGGTATTTTTAGTTCATCAGTACCTCTAAGGATTTCATCCATAGCAGAAAAATGTTCCCACCGTACACTAAAATCTCCCATATATTTAATTCTTTCAATATTTTTACGGTATGTAGCTGCTATATTCCTCCATTTATCATCACAATCTTTAGCTGTCACTTTTATTGAGGGCATGCTACTACTCATCCGTCGTGCAATGAGTTCCCATAATTTAAATTTATATTTAGAAGAGTTAAATTCTATATTAAGACTGCCACGCAAAGCAATCAATAATGATGTCATTTCTGTAGACCATTTTAAAGCTGGCACTAAATTACAAAAGTAACAATTAAAAAATAAATCATAATTTAAGTAAATTATATTACATAAAAAATCGAGTAGGGTGGAAAACAAAATTAACTTACTATTACTATCAGGAATGTAAGTTTCATTTATTGATGAATCGTTCCATGGACTTACTTCTGTAGCATTTTGATTTACAATAACAGATTTAAGTTCAACAGAAGATTTGATTTCATTCAAAGTTCCGCTAAAAATTAATATATATTATTTTACTATGCACGTTATTTCTTTCAAATTTGTTCTACTTCAATAATGTGGAATAAATTTAAAATATTGTTTTATTATACAATAATAAGTGTATACGTGTATTAAATTAATATAGGTACCTAATAAACAAAATAATACATACTCATTTAAAAGAGCACAATGAAGTTCTTCAACACCGTCATCTTGTACAATAGTAGAAACTTCTAGTTCAATAAATGAACTAGATGTATCCAAATCATCGGTTCTTGTAATATTTACTGGATAATTGATTAAATTTCGACCATTTGTCATTAACATTCTTGAATTAATAATAGCTTTAACATAGTTCATCAACACCTCTTCTAAAAATTTAATAGAATAATGTCACTAAATAATAATATACAATTTTAAAATAAAAATCTCAATAGATATCCAATTGCTTGATTATTTAATAAATATGCAGGTAAAAGTTTCATATGAATGATAGTTATTCTTCTTTTGTAATTAAAGAAATATCTTTTTTGACTATAATTACTACCTAATATATTCTAAGTTTCAATATATCGTTTTAAAAAAAGTTATATATACCTACTTCAAATATTCCTTATATTCTAATTTTAATTTTAGGCAATAGGCATAGTCTTGTTTACAAGGCCGTGATATTAGGTATATATTTTAGCTATATAGACCTAAATATAAATAGATAACACCATAATATATCCTACAACAGTACATACGGCATGTATTTTATTGATATTAAATTTAATATTTATCCATGTAGGTAGTTATTATTGATTTTTTTTTTTAAATAAAAAATGGTATGACCTAATTATTATATCAAAATTTGCCATTAATGTTTTAATGGAAAATTAAACTAGACACCTATACACAAGGTTATACGAGGAACATTCTGAAAGACATCAAGTATCGATATTGTTCCAAAATTTGAAAATAAATGTCAATAAAAATTATTATATAGACATTTCTTAACATACATACCATCATCTAGTTTCTCAACAGTTCGCTTGTCCGTTTTAAACACAACTTGTCTGTTATTGATCTTAAAAAACAGTTGTTCAGAATCTACAGTATCATTCTTGGTAGTATAGTTGCTCTTGTCCATATTTTAGATAGTGGACCTATGATCTGGTTTTACAGCACCGTCAGAAACTAAAAATTAGCTATAATGTATTGCGGTGTTCTAAAAATTTAAAAACAAAAATAACTTCTTCGAATTGAATCGAAAAAAACAACCGTTCAACACAACAGCACAACACACATCACAATCGATGGAAGAAGTAAATGTACGTTCCACGTCTTATCAATGGTAATACTACTACGCTATCACCACTTCCATAGTCTTTGATCGGCTAATCCATAGAGTTACCACAGAATTTATTCTGTGGAGTTACTTCCATATAAAAGATAATACAATTCATAATATTATTATTATTCACGTGTGCGGGATGTGTGATAAGACATTGGTGATTTCAGATCCAGTATTTTTTGTCTGAATAATTCTAAATTACAATTCGAAAAGTGCTAAAAATTGATAATTCCAATACACGTTCACTATGAAAAATCTTAAGCTGCACAAGTCTGTGGTGACACATGTTGAACAGTTAAAAGACGCTAAATTGGTTCAGATAATTGCCAACGGTGAGTTATGTTACTCGACCAATAGCTCCATTTGGCGCTTAAACTTAAACGACACACCTCGTCTGGTAGTGAATCTATCTTTGACAGATGTGTACATCTCCCCGGATTGCGACAACATCAATATCACGTCTTACGCGTACTACGAGCCGTGGGATTCCTTTGTGGTCGGTTGTTCAAATGGCGATGTACTATTGATACAAGAAAATATTGTAGAAATTGCGTTTAAGTGTGAAGACTTAATCTCCAACATACTGTGTAGTCCTGACTTTGAACGCATCATTCTATTGACCAGCCAAGGACATATTACACTAGTCACCGAGTGTTTTGAAACCTTGAATGATTTCAACATTATCGGGGTTGAACTATCAGAAAAATTATTGGTAAATGTTGGCTGGGGAAAAAAAGAAACACAGTTTCATGGATCAGAAGGGAAATCTAAAAGAGTTGTGAAGGAAGTCATTGGAGACGGAGACAGTTCTGATGATTCGATAAATATCTGCTGGAGATCTGACAGTTTATTGTTTGCAATTGGATTTCTTGATAAAGTATCTAATTTGAGATCTATTAAAATATTTAACAGAGATGGAATTTTACAGTACATAAGTGAACCTCTTTCAGGTAGAATACCCTACTATTTTAAGGGATAATGCAAACCTTTTTTTCATTTTTATTGTTATTGTGCTTTAGGAGTGGAAGCTGTATTGAGTTGGAAAACTACTAAAGAACTTATATCATTTTCCCAACATACAAATGAAAAATATTTTATTAGTTTTATGGAAAAAAATGGACTCAAACATGGAAACTTTGAAATTCCGTCTACAATCAATGTTAGTTGATATTTAGACAATTTAGTCTTATTATGCTAATTAATATTGTTTTATTGCTTTAAAAATAACAGGTGAAACAGTTATTGTGGAACTATGATTCTTCGATATTGTGTATTCAGTGTGCTGATTCTAATAGTAATTATTTATTATTTTTGTCGTGCACTAATTATGCGTGGCAGATTAAAAAATGGATGACAATTGAAAACAAAATAATTACTGCAAAATGGTTGTTAGACAATAGTTTACAATTAATTACTGACAATGGTAGTTACTATACACTATATTGGGCTGAAACTTTGTGTACTTCAAGTCCTGGAACTCTAGACTGGGTTGCTGTCATAGATTACTGTAAGAATATTATTTTGTTACTTAATTGTTGGAATTTTCCTATTTATTTCCTATTTGTTTTTCAGCTTCAGTATTATTAACACCTTTTAAACAAGTTATAATACCACCTCCAATGTTTGATGTAAAGTTAACCGTAGATTCTCCTGTGGACAGTATATTGTATATGCCTCACAACCAAAGGTAAGAAATGTTGATGGTAATAAAAATAGCATACTATAATATAAAAGTGAATATCAATGGTAAAAGTGATATACATCATTATTCAATATATAACATTTATCTATTAGTTTCTTCCATATTTTGGCCAAATTAATTTTAAAGAACAATATACAGTAAAACTCACTTAAGATGCTCTTCGAGAGACCAGCTGGAAAGAGCTTCTTATACGGGCATTAACTAGTATAGGGAATGGCGGAAAATGATGTCTTAAGCGAATTTTATTGTATAATAAATTATATTTAAAAATGATTAACATAATAATTACAGTTATTGACTAAAAACATTTTCAGTAAAATAGTAATTTAAAATATATATATATTTAAATGGTTGGATAGGTATACAAGTATTTTATACAAATATATAAACTATATAATCTATAAGGTTGTGAGTAATATTGAAAGTATACATTTATATATTATGTATATAAAAACCTATATTTAAAAGAAAGTTAAATACTTTTTAATTCACGAAAATTGTAGTATCTTGGTACATGTTTTTGTCAAATCATAATATTTATTGACAAACGGGTTTTTGTTTAATTATAATCAACATTCTACACAATAACTTAATCACGTGATTGTCATAATTTTGTGTAGGGAGTTTTAGCTAGATCACAAAAATGATAACTTACGACACCAGTGCACATACATGACAACAGTTTTCAAAATCATGAAAATGTACAAATAATTTTGTATGTATAAAATGTTCAATTCAAAATATTTGAAACAAGGTTCCTCATTAGTAGTCATACCCAGGGCAGTTATTAGATATTTTCCTTCCTAAAGTGAACATTTTAAGCTGCTCTTCTTTACCTGTATTTATTTAATTTTGCCACCTTCAATATCTTTAAAAATTTTTGCCGCCCAAAATCAACGCTTGACTTTCTTGTGCCTTACAGGTTATATTATTCAATTTTTGTTTTAGTACAAAATTTATATTTTCCAAACTAATATTCTAATCTTTTGAATTCAAACTCAATATTTAAATTATTGCATCTAATTATAAAACAAAGTTTAAATATAAAAATTAAAATTTCCAAGGTTGTGTCTTTAACAAAGGATAACGACTTTTGAGTTTTGACTAATAATCGCTGAATATTTATTTTTATTTAATTATTTAATATAAAATCTTTCAAAATGTTTTCATTTCCATTATTTTTAAATAATTAATAATGTTAGGTATATTGAAATATTGAATTAAGAAAACAGGAAATTCACGATAAATTATATTAGAAAAATACTTTGGTTTATTTAAGTATTTTTAAGTAGCTTTAAAACAATAAAGTTGATCATAAAACAAATTTAATATTAATCTTTATTAATTTATTGAATCTATTCAACGTGTATGTCGTATATAGAGTAATGTTACTCTATGATGTCGTATGACGTAAATGACATGAGATTTTTCAAATTTTGCCGCTTTTTTTTCTCATAAACGTAAATATAACCTATACAATTTATATATCATCTTTGGAATTTTTTATATTTTCCTCTTGAATCTTGATAGTAGTGAATTAATATTTAGTTATATTATACTGATTACTGAATATTGTATGTAAATGGATTATGATTATTTGTTGATTGTTTTCAAACGGTTGAGTGCTAAACGTGTTATAATTGTTTCAATTAATACTGAATAGTTTTAAATTAAATAAAAACAAGGAGAGCATCTTAACATAAAACATGTACGACTTGGGTGACGATGAATACGAGGAAGAAGAGGAGACCGAAGACATTTCAAGCGAACTTTGGCAAGAAGCTTGTTGGATAGTAATCAATTCTTATTTCGATGAAAAAGGTCTGGTAAGACAGCAGTTGGACTCGTTTGATGAATTTATTCAAATGTCCGTACAGCGTATTGTAGAAGACTCTCCTCAGATTGAGTTACAAGCTGAATCGCAGCATACACACGGTGAAATTGATACCCCTACTAAGTATCAAATTAAGTTTGAACAAATTTACTTATCTAAACCTACTCATTGGGAAAAAGATGGTTCTCCATCTCCTATGATGCCCAATGAAGCTAGATTACGTAATTTAACATATTCTGCTCCACTTTATGTAGATATAACAAAAACTGTGATTAAAGATGGTGAAGAACCAGTTGTTACTCAACATTCTAAATCATTCATAGGTAAAATACCAATAATGTTAAGATCAACATATTGTCTACTATTTGGATTAAACGATCGTGATTTGACTGAATTAAATGAATGTCCATTAGACCCTGGTGGATACTTCATTATTAATGGATCCGAAAAAGTATTAATTGCTCAGGAAAAAATGGCTACAAATACTGTGTATGTTTTTAGTATGAAAGATGGAAAATATGCATTTAAGGCTGAAATAAGATCTTGTTTAGAACATTCATCTCGTCCGACTTCTACTCTTTGGGTTAATATGATGGCTCGTGGTGGTCAAAGTATAAAAAAGTCCGCAATAGGCCAAAGAATAATTGCAATCTTGCCATATATTAAACAAGAAATACCCATTATGATTGTGTTTAGAGCTTTAGGATTTGTAGCCGATCGTGATATATTGGAACATATCATTTATGATTTTGATGACCCAGAAATGATGGAAATGGTAAAACCATCTTTAGATGAGGCTTTTGTTATACAAGAACAAAATGTAGCATTAAATTTTATTGGTTCTCGTGGAGCAAGACCCGGAGTAACTAAAGATAAACGTATTAAGTATGCTAGAGAAATCCTTCAAAAAGAAATGTTACCTCATGTGGGAGTATCAGATTTTTGTGAAACTAAAAAGGCATATTTCCTGGGATATATGGTTCATCGTCTTCTCTTAGCTTCACTTGGTAGGCGTGAATTGGATGACAGAGATCATTATGGTAACAAACGTTTGGATTTGGCTGGACCTTTATTGGCATTTTTATTCAGAGGATTATTCAAAAATTTAATGAAAGAAGTGCGTATGTATGCTCAAAAATTCATTGATCGTGGAAAAGATTTTAATTTAGATCTAGCAATTAAAACAAAACTTATAACCGACGGTCTAAGATATTCATTGGCTACAGGAAATTGGGGCGATCAAAAGAAGGCCCATCAAGCAAGAGCTGGCGTATCACAGGTGTTAAACAGACTTACATTTGCCTCAACATTATCACATTTACGACGCGTAAATTCCCCTATTGGGCGAGATGGTAAATTAGCCAAACCTAGGCAGTTACACAATACTCTATGGGGCATGTTATGCCCGGCAGAAACCCCAGAAGGAGCTGCTGTTGGCTTAGTAAAAAATCTTGCATTGATGGCTTATATATCTGTTGGTTCTCAGCCATCGCCTATTTTGGAATTTTTGGAAGAATGGAGTATGGAAAACTTGGAAGAAATTGCTCCTTCGGCAATTGTAGATGCAACAAAAATATTTGTAAATGGATGTTGGGTTGGTATTCATCGTGATCCTGAACAACTTATGGGTACTTTGAGAAAACTTCGACGTCAAATGGACATCATTGTAAGTGAAGTTAGTATTATTCGTGATATACGTGATCGTGAAATTAGAATTTATACAGATGCTGGTCGCATTTGTCGACCATTGCTAATTGTTGAAAATGGAAAATTATTACTAAAAAAACGTCATATTGACAGCTTAAAAGAGCGTGATTATAACAATTATGGATGGCAAGTCCTTGTATCTAACGGTGTTGTTGAATATATTGATACTTTGGAAGAAGAAACTACAATGATTGCTATGTCACCTGATGATTTAAGACAAGAAAAAGAATATGCGTATTGTACAACTTATACACATTGTGAAATTCATCCAGCTATGATATTGGGAGTTTGTGCATCCATCATTCCATTCCCTGATCACAATCAGAGCCCTAGGAATACATACCAAAGTGCTATGGGTAAACAAGCTATGGGTGTCTACATAACTAATTTTCATGTTCGAATGGATACCTTAGCTCATGTTCTTTATTATCCACATAAACCTCTTGTAACAACAAGATCTATGGAGTATTTACGTTTCAGAGAACTGCCAGCTGGTATTAACTCTATTGTGGCAATTTTATGTTATACTGGTTATAATCAAGAAGATAGTGTAATATTAAATGCTTCTGCAGTAGAAAGAGGATTCTTCAGATCTGTTTTTTTCCGTTCTTATAAAGACTCTGAATCAAAACGAATTGGAGATCAAGAAGAGGTATTTGAAAAACCAAATCGCCAATCATGTCAAGGAATGAGAAATGCTATTTATGATAAGTTAGATGACGACGGTATAATATCTCCTGGTCTCAGAGTATCTGGTGATGATGTTATTATTGGTAAAACAATGACACTTCCTGATAATGAAGATGAACTTGAAGGAACTACTAAAAAATACTCCAAACGAGATTGTAGTACATTTTTAAGGAACAGTGAAACTGGTCTCATCGATCAAGTTTTATTAACATTAAACTCTGAAGGTTATAAATTTTGTAAGATTCGAGTTCGCTCTGAAAGAATACCTCAAATTGGTGATAAATTTGCTTCCCGGCATGGTCAAAAAGGAACATGTGGAATACAATACAGACAGGAAGATATGCCTTTCACTTGTGAAGGCATCACACCTGATATTATTATTAATCCTCACGCTATCCCTTCCCGTATGACAATTGGGCATTTAATTGAGTGCTTACAAGGGAAAGTGTCTGCAAATAAAGGAGAAATTGGTGATGCTACACCATTTAATGATGCTGTAAATGTACAAAAAATTTCAACTCTATTACAAGAATATGGTTATCAGCTACGAGGAAATGAAGTAATGTACAATGGCTTTTCTGGAAGAAAAATTAACGCTCAAGTATTCTTAGGACCGACTTATTATCAACGTCTCAAGCACATGGTAGATGATAAGATACATTCAAGAGCAAGAGGACCTGTTCAAATTTTAGTACGGCAACCTATGGAGGGAAGAGCAAGGTAAGATTTTATAATGTAAACATCGTAAATTATTTCAATATTCAATGAATTTTCATTTTTTTTAGGGATGGTGGATTGCGTTTTGGTGAGATGGAACGAGATTGTCAAATAGCTCATGGAGCTGCTCAATTTTTACGTGAACGTTTATTCGAAGTATCTGACCCATACCGTATACATATATGTAATTTCTGCGGCTTGATTGCAATTGCAAATCTAAGAAATAATACTTTTGAATGTAAGGGGTGTAAAAATAAAACACAGATTTCACAAGTTAAATTGCCATATGCAGCGAAGTTATTATTCCAAGAATTAATGTCAATGAACATTGCTCCAAGGTTGATGGTCACTAACTAAATTTATATGAATAGTTCTTATGTGAAATTTTATGTTATATAATATATTATATATTATATTATTTTAGGATTTTTATAATAAACTGTACAAAAAAAAAAATCAATACTAAATTTGTAACTTTAATATGTTTAATAATAATATTATAATAAAGTGTATTTTTATTTTGATATATATTATTAAGATTTCTCTTTAAAATAAAAAAAAAATTATGAGATCATTTTAAAGTATTATTCCATTTTATTCCTATTATATTTTTTTCAGCTAAATCAATTCTAAATTATTTCTTTTAGGTTTTCTAGCTGTTACAAAAAAATAGTATTTATTCAAACATTGTATTATGTAGTGGGTTGTAAATGTATAAGACAAATAACAAATAGGTAATAAATTATAAATAAATGTGTATCTTTGGTTCCAAATGCTTTTACATAATTTTTTGGAAGTATCATTGATTTCAAATAAATAAATAATAAATACACAGATGCTTAGTGCAATCGCCTACAGTGAACCCAGCGGCTGACAGCATATTTATAGTCACTGAAAACTTCTATGCTATACTAGGCTTATCTGTGTATTTTAAAATCAATGGTCATACATACCAAATAATAGTAATAGAAAATTACCGTGTTCAGATTAATGTTGTAAATTATGTGTGAGCTTCATCCATAATATTTTGACACAGTGTTTATATGAAAACATAATTTGATTCTGTAATTTTTTATGGAAATTTATATATGTTTAATGTTACCTCATTTCTTTATTAAAAGACTGACACTATTATTGATGAGTAAAATTAGTTTCTTTGTGAATCTGAATTCAATATCATACGGATCACACAATATTACCACGTGAAATTTGCTGTTACACTAATAAATTGTGTAACAAATAACAATTGTTACAATAAATTGTGTAACAAATAACAATTAATAATTATTAAAACATATTAAATATCATTTATTTTTATGCTTGCAGTAAAAATGGAAATGATATTTGTATCGTTACTTCTGATAAGACTGTTCACTTTTATCATTACACCGAAGAATCGTATGTTAAAAGCAGTAAGTAAAAATTAGTATTTCATTATAATTCCCACCTCGAAAGTAATTTTATTAAAAATAATAATGCTCTTCAAAATGTATTTTATTTTTATATAAATGTCATTATTTTTTTTCTTAAATTAATAATTAGTAAAAACTGTTTTATTTAATATTTTTAGAAACCATTTACAGAGTATCAAATATGTCTGGAATATTTAATCATTGGTTTTGGTTAAATGAAAATACTGTTGTATTTAGTTTATCAGATATTGGAAATATCCATCACATATGTGTTGCTAAAATTGATGATGATTTCAAACAAATGTAAATGTTATCAATTTGTATTTTAAATTTTATTGGTACAGATGAAAGTTATGCAATTTATTTATTTTTAGAACTAAACATATTGTTGAACTACCAGTTGTAACAATTCTGAACCATACAAAAGGAGCTCTGATTCAGCTATCAGATGGACAATTATTGTTGTGGAATGAAAAATTGGATATACTTGATCCCTATCTTTGTTTGCTTGAAGAATGTACACATTTAAGTATAATGGACGATAAAATATATGCCCTCGGTATATCCAAAAGACTTTTTGAAAATGATAAAGTGATTCTAAATAACATAGGATCATTCTGTATTCGATATCCTTTTGTATTAGCTGCCACATTGAATCAAAAGTTGATTGCATATAATATACATCCTACCAAAGTAATAAAAAAAATATTTGCTATTTTATAATTGTTTGAACAATTGCTCAAATTTAATACATGTTTCAGGATAATAATGATCAATATCATCGACGAATTGAATCTGGTTCAAAAATTATAACAGTAACTGGTAATTCGGTTATATTACAATTGCCAAGAGGTAATTTAGAAACAATTAAGCCAAGACCCTTAACAATTTTATCTGCTGTTGAACTGATTCAAGATCAAAAATATTTAACGGCATTTGATCTTTTGCGCAAAGAACGTATAAATCTTAATGTATTATGCGATTTAGATCCTTTAAAGTTTATTGATGATCTAAACGAATTTATCATCCAAGTAAAAGACCCATCTTGGATAAGTTTATTCATAACCGAATTAGAAGACAAAAATTACTTGAATACTGTTTATGCTTCTCAATTTCAAGAAAACAATGTTCAAGAATTAGATAGTAAAGTGTTCACAATATGTTCACGTTTAATGAACACTTTGGAAAAACTTGACAAAGATATATATGCTTTTCCATTACTTGGGTGCTATGTAAAATTAAAACGTTTTGATTTAGCATTAAATTTAGCATCAATGAATAATGACTATTTAAAACACTTATTATTCTTAGTCGATGTAGATCGTTTGTACAAAGCATCACTTGCTGAATATAATTTAGAAATGGCTATGAAAATTATAAGTAAGCATTTACTATATTTATTTGGGTTTTTGTGTTTCTATACATTTGCATAATTTATGCTGATTTATTTCTTCTTTGTATTATTAGATAATTCTCAACTCGATCCAAAAGAATATGTACCATTTTTAAAAGAATTAGAAAAAATGGAATGCCATTACATGCGTTATACAATTGATGATAAATTAGGAAACAAAGAATTGGCCTTAAAGAATTTAGTTCAATGTGGAGGGCAGTTTGAGAAATGTTTGAAATATATTATAGATAACAACCTCTATTCTTATTCATTAACATTATTTAATCAAGATCAAATTGAGTAAGTGAAAAAGAACTTTTATTAATCCTTATATCTTAAATCAATTATATGATAAATGTTCATATTTTAATGTACTATACATGCATTAAATGTTCATTTTGTGAGAATAGAACTATAGAAGTATAATTAACATTTTAATATTCTAGGTGGAAATTAAACCAGTTGGTTATTTTGAAAATACAATACAAAATATTTTTTTTATTCATTTGTTATGCTTTTGTTTTTTGTTTTTTAGATATAAAACTATTGCAAAACATTTTGCCGATTTATTATATTCGAAAATTGATTATAAACATGCAGCCTTAATATACAACCGAAGTTCTGAACGTAATAAGGCTATTGGCGCTTATTTAAAAGGTGGATTTTGGAAAGAATCTTTAGAGTTATCTTATGAACTAAATTTTGAGTAAATAAAACTGTTACAATTAATATAATTTTTCTTCTTTTTATGTAATAAAATAAAGTAAAATGATTATTGTTTAGTGACTCGAAAATTAAAATAATTAAAGCAAACATTTTATCTATGTTATCATCCACACAAAAGTTCAGAGAGGCTGCTGATTTTGCTGAATTTGAGTTGAAGGATTCTAAATTAGCTGTAGATTATAGCATCAAAGCTCAAGATTATGCCCACGCATTATATTTAGCTCGATCTAGATCAATACTTGATAGTGATTTAGGTATGTATCATTATTGTTCTATATTTATACGTACTTAACTATTTTAGGTTCTGAGCGTATCAATGAATGTGTTGGTTTTACAATGATGTGAGTTTTTTTTCTTGTTTGTCATCAACTTTTGGAATAGTAAAAATGCTCTTATTTTTGACTTCGTCGTCTTTTATGATAAGAAAGTGAATCTAGTAAATTTATCCGAAGGGTCAAAATGTTTCCATCAAATTCACAGTAGTTTTCAAGTGTAGTTTCAAAAACTACTAAGAATTTTCAATATTGATCTCCAGAGTGTACCAACTAGTTCCACTTTTCTATCAGATAACTAGTTGATAATCGTATAATTTTTACTATCCCAAATTGACAACAGATAAAATATAAAACACATCGTTGTAAAAACAATACATTCAACGCTACATTTAGAATATAAAAGGTGTCTCAATCGATCTCTTATATAATATGTTGTGAAAGTTTGAATATTTTTCTGTATGCAAATCAAGGTAATCATTGTGACTTATTATTGTTGGACTTAAAGTTGTCTCTTTTTGTGAAAAAAATACATTTTTTTTTTGCGATCATAAAATGTTTAATACGTATATTTAAATGTTGTTATAATAAGTTTGTTGGTTACCTATGTATTGTTTTTATCTAAACTATTATCGATCTACTAATTTATTTTATTTTTCAGAAAAATGCATTAAATCTTCTTGTTTAAATACTGCTCAAAATCTCATCTCTGATATTAATTCACAAAATGAAAATTTCGTCACTCTAGCGAAACGTTTAGTCGAACTTAGAAAAGAAAATTCTAGTGATACAACTCAATATGGTAATTTTTTGTATGATTAAAATATTTAGCTTTAAATTAGTATGTGATATATTGTGTTCTTATAGATAACTTAAACGATACAAGTTCGGAAATTAGTAGTGTATCATCTTATCGTACATCAAGGTAATATATATTTATTATTTACTATACTACTATAACCTATTTCTCATTATGCATGTACTTTAATTTATAGCACTAGAACCAGTTGCAGAAGTGCCCGTAAACAACAACGTAAAATGTGGAATTTGAAAAAAGGCAATTTTCGAGAAGAACCCACTATAATTTTAACCTTGAAACAAATAGTTGAAAAACTTGAAAATTACATAGGTTATTTATTAAAGTTAAAATATTTTTACCTTAAGAAGATGGCACACGAGCATTTGTTGTCTCTGTCTTACAAACGTACAACATGGCAAATTGCACGTTCACAATAATACATTTTACTCTGTATTTTCTAAAAACTAGAGTGAACTTACCTTATAAAATTTAAAAGTAAGAATATTATCTAGGGCACCTTGGAGGATTTTATTGATATTATTTTTAAGTAAGTTATGATCATTTTAAAATGTACAGTTTAAAATGGTCATACCTTGCTTCTTAATAAAAATATAAATAAAATCCTCCGAGATGCCATAGATCATAAGATTACCTTTATATTTTATTTTATTCACTCTAATTTTAGAAATTACAAAGTAAAATGTATTATTGTGAAAGTTAATTTGCCATATTGTACATTTGTAAGACGAAGACACCAAAAGCCCATGTAGCATATTTTTAAAAGGATCAACACACTATTTGTTTTCTCTTGGGTGTATGCCTAATATAGACAAAATTTATCATGGAAAATCATTTGTTTTTAAGTTTTTGAGTAATCTTAGTAAAATCACCAATTACATAAATTATAGAAAATAATATTTTTAAAGGTTTAACATATTAACCATTTAAATTTACAAAAAAAATGTTTTTATTTTTTTTAGTCATTATAATTATAAAATATATACTATACTATATATAGTAAACTGATATGTTAAACCCTCACAAATAGTTTTCTCTATAATTTTTGTAACATACAGTTTTACTCTGATAGTTTACTATAGAAGATAACTCAAAAATCATAACATTTGAAACATTTGTCTGTGAAAGAAACCAAATATTATGCTGACCTTCTCTAAGACAGTGCAACATCAAACATAAAATATAACATTTTTGCTGTCTTACATGCATTTTAATATAGTAAAAACTAAAAACCTTTATTTCATTAATAATTGTGATTATATTATTTAAATTAGGTATCATACAAATTATGAATAACAATAATATTATCTGTATTTTGTCATTGAGTTTTTTAATATTTTGATTTTTAAGAAAGTGATTAGTATATATTTTCATTTTCAGTTATATATAGCAATAAAAATATTAAAAAAAGAAAATACAGATAATATTTTTGTTTATAATTTATTGATTATAGGTTCTTCATTTTCTTTGCCCTTTGTCCCCCCATCTCATCTGTGGTCATCCTTCCTTCTACATTTATTCCCATGCCACTCACAGTCTCACATCTCTGAGTCTCCTCTCTTCAATAGTTATAATCAGTTATAATACCTTGGTTCCAACAACTTAATCACAATGAGTTAAATATGGGGAGAAGTTTTAACTATATTATATATTTATATGTGTATAAAACAGGAAAAAATGTATATTGGTGTGCTTTAAAATATAATAAAAGTTGTTTTTTTTTATAGATAATGTAAAATCTATATGTTTCTTACTCGTGAGATTTGAAGAATTTGATATTGGTCACACTTTACAAACAACATTAGAATCCTTTCAGGCTACTATTCTTCATCAAAAATCAACTGTTTGGCCAATTTTTGTAAGTTTTTATACATTATATTATATTAATGGTTATTAATAAAATTACAAAAGTTAAAAATGTGTATTATTATTATATTTTTAGAATGAAACTGAACAAACTATAGAAGGTAACTTAATAATAAAATCTTAAATAGAAATATCAAAAATGGAGAATAATAAATTAATGAATATAATATGCTTGTAATTTGTTTTCAGATGCAATTCTTTTGAGCCCATTAAAAATAATACCTGACAAAAGTTGGAAGCTAAGTATTTTAGAATAAAAATTACTATATTATTTTTTTTATGTGTTTAATATACTTCAATAATATTTTGTTTTTCTTAAAAAATATACATAAAAAAAATAACATTACGTCATTACGTATATAATTTTTTATGTTATTATTGTACTTGTTATTTTTGATATCCAACATTTCAAGTTGATGGGTTCCATTTGTAGCGAACTCAGCTTTTTTGAAAGGCAAGGCAATATTCTACTGTTCATAGACCCCATGTAACAAAAAAAATATATGTATAATTTTAATACTCCAAAAATGTTTTTACGGGAAGAAAAATTAAAAAAGTTGCACGGGAGATTGGAAATTTTGGGAAAAATTGAAAGTGCGTGTTTGACTGACGACTGACTGCAGACTGATCGATGTAGAGGCAAAATTATTATTGCCGGAGACTTGAAATTTCCATGGTACCTCGCAACTCAGAGGTGAAATTTGATGGGGCAACTTGGAATTGTGTAGGGAGTTGTAAGGAGGTATTACAATAGCCCTTGTGGAGTTTCAGCCCATTCGGACTTAGTTTGCCCACTTCAGTAAATCAGACCGACCCGTAATATTGAGTTATTTAACATAAAGTATTAATGTGAAAAAATCCTATAATAATCCTACATAGAGTTACGCTCTACTGATTGATTATTCTGTGTTATTAGGGAAGTAGAATATTGTTATAAATTATAATTATATTAAACACAGTCACAGTTAAATAAGCATATTGCATCTGCTCAAATTCACGAGTTAAAATTAAATACAATATTTAGACATTTCTTTATTCTTGGTTTAAATTACAGATTAGTTGAAATCAGAATGGACTCTTCAAAATCTGGTGGCACTTCATCCCAAAATACCGTTCCTCCCATAAGAGCCAATGTAAATTTTGTAGTATCCATTTTGATTTCACCTATTCTGTAATTATTAATCACAGACTTCTATACTAACGTATTATAATATAGAAGTCTGTGCCTTGCCCTTATATAGGTACATGTTTATCGTGCATATTATATTCAACCATGGACCTATAAAAGATCTAGGTCTATGCACAGATATTGATAATACTTCAAAATAATACATTTATTTTCCAAAAAAACGCAAAAAACATGAGTAATCCCTATACTACACGGTATAAGTAGCAACCTTGACGTACGCAGCTCCGCATGTGACTGTTTAATCGTGAGACTCATTTCAGGACGTTTTTTCCATTTTTTTTACTAAAAATATATTATTATCTATGGCGCCGAACGAGTTTAGTTTCCTTATTCTAGTCTCAGTGTATTCAACATTTCAACCATGATGTGGATAAAACTATAGAGTACAGAGTAGTAAATTTAAAATAAGTTAAATTTAATCATATGTATTTTAAACTTTAAACGTAGATTGGTTTATTAATTTAATAATTCTTTAATACTTGATTTTTAATTTTTTATAATTGTTGAACTTATACAATATTTAAATATTATATAAATATATAGTAATATTAATTAAATAATATCAAGTGTACATTTAAGCATTGGGTTTATAATTAAATATTAATAAAGTGATAGTTAGTGTTTAAAAAATATTTGTTCAATCATGTGGTTGTGAATAATATTGTAGTCAGTGGATTTTTATTCCGTTTATGGTATATCACGAATTAAGATATTATACAGGTTACGGAACATATTGATAGCAAGGTGCCATTCCATATCCTGTATACCTATCTTAATTTGTGCCGTATATTTAAATTTTATCACTCTAATGATTAATTATACATTTGGTTTGCTGTATTTATTCCTATATTTCTCAGATTTTATGAAAAATTACACTGTGATTAATATTAGGGTTTAAAAGTCTTTATCTTATAACGACTATAAGTGAGGGTTCTTCTGGGAGTCCTAGAAAAATTAAAACCTAAATGAAAGGTATTTTTTTAATTTTCATTAAAAACAAGACGTATTAACAGTATTTAAAATATATATATGTATATATAAGTGACGGGGAGAGGGTGTACCCCATGAACCACCAACACCCCGACATACCACAGTGATTATACACTCTACTCTACCAATTATTATTTTAGTACTCTCTCTATCCCAGAGTATTTACATTATGCTAGACAATAGTTACATACTATACCAAATACTCTTCCAATGTAAACCCGGCTTAATGTGTGTTAAATATGAACTAAACTTTGTGAACTTTAATTATAGGCATTAGTGGTATTACTTCATATTATATTATTATTATTAACTGACTCGACGTAAAAAATTATTTCGGTATTATTATAGGTAGGTACTAAAATGACGAAGTAATGTGCAATCAGTCCCCGCAGCATGAATTTAATTAAAATGAGAACTTCATACATATAGTACATGATTTCGTAATTCATAAGTCACAATTTATGTATGTCAGCTGTAGCTGTCAAATAATCGAAAACAATCGTCTCCTGTTCCGTTGATGTATTCCACTGGGATCCACAAACCATTAAGTTTAGCCTTAGTAAATGGGTCATTTGTCTGGACGTTAATGCCGTCAACGCCCAGTTCCAGTCTGAAACAAAAACCACGCACGGTAAATATTTAACTAATATAATTTATCCAATTTGTCTTGGAAGAAACTATATAGCTAGAATAAAAACGGACACATAATATATAATATTAACTACAGTGGCAACTTAGGCAGTTGGGCCTCATTGTCCAAATTTTGTGAGGGGCTCCAGGGTTTCACTGACAAATATTAAGGTATTACACCATTTAGTATGTATCAATTAGTAAACGAAAATTAAGTAGAGGTTTTTAAATTAGTATCTAAAAGGTAAGCCCTATATAGATTCAACCCCGCTACCTAGGTCCACCGTTGGTATGTATCACAAATGCAGATCCAAAGTATATTATAATATATAATATTTTAACTTCGATTACAATACACAAAATCAAAGTTGTTGAACATTTTTAGTAAGACCCGGTCTGTGCCAGTTCACATTAATATTGGAAATTAGCCACTTGTTAAGGGACGCTACGTCACAGACGGGCAAAGAAGTTTTGGTTCTAGTTGGTGATCAGATCACACCCACCTGTATGAGTGGAGAAATGTCCGATTCGGACTCGTGTCTTTGCGACCGCTGTACGTGTAATCGCCGACAATTGTGTGGCCAATCGTTGAACAGTGCACCCGGATCTGATGACGTCGGCCGGTGATGAGCTGCAACAGAACTTTGGTTGCAGGATATGACATGAACACGCCACGCTCCAACACCACTAGCCGGGTGTGCGCATCCCGCGGCCCAGTGCAACACACCTCGTCAACGGTGCACATTTTTCGATTTCCTTCAGCTTCTCTCGCACAGTACCCTATACAACAAATTGTTGTATAATAGGTAAATATTATTATGATATATTGATATAATAATATATTACATTGTATACAATACCAAGATTTAAAATAAATCTTGTTATTATCGCGACTTCCTTTGTCGTTTTGTCATATCTTGGACTTAAATCAAAATAAATCTGAAGATGGGACTTTCAGAGACAACTTTATACATAGTGTATCCTTCTTGGCAAGATTTTTTCCAATTAGTTATTACACAATATTTATATTTTGCACTGGCTTTTTTTTAGTATTAGTCACTAATGTAGGGCTGCATAAAAATGTATTAATTTAATGGTTAAATAAAATTTAACGGACCAATATCACGTGCCACTAAATCATGTTTAATACCTAGTGGACAACCTTTAGCTCACTATTGATTCGTCAAATGTTTAGGGATTGTTCATGCAACCCGGCATAAGTCCATTATAATAACTAATATTATAAAATATAAATATATTTATTGGGTTTAATACTTTAATGTGTGATACTTTAATAGTTATTGGTATACATTTTAAACTTTGAACATAGATTGGTTTTGAATTCAATGTTTCTTTAATACCTACTAGATTTTTAATTTTTTTTATGATATAAGTATATATTTGTAATTAAATATTAATGATATGGTGATTACACTAATTAGCATTTAAAAATATTTGTTCAATCATTTTCATGTGGTTACTATGCTAGCACATAATATATTAAATCAGAAAGGACACTATACAAGTAATCATTTAAAATGTTGGTTAGTTGCAAATATTCCAATATTTCATAGTATAAGCCAGAAAGGTATATAATATAAAATAAGGTAAAAATGTATTACATAAATATCATTATAAAGTTTATTACCAATAGAGTCAGTCAAATCCAAATGGTCTTTGGACACGTGTCCCCTGACCAATGCTATGTAATACTTTCGGGATATTCTTTTTTGCATTGCACCCGAAGCTTTGGCGCATGCTCGTTTGTTTAGTGCAATACATAACAAACCACTGGTTACAAAGTCTAACCTGTGCACAAAATAGAAACTGTGTACTAAATTGCTGTTTACCAAATGTGGATATTCCTTCCCAAGTAATACATCCAAAGACGGCCTCTGCAAGAATACAATATTATATAATTGTAGACTTTGATGGTTTATTATAGTACCTACACTTAAAAATAACTAGGTAGTAGGTACCCAATATATCGAATTCAGTGGCTCAACTATACATTTTAGCATAGCTGGGCATTAACGAGTTAAAAAGTTAAAGTTAAGTTAAAAAGTTAATTTAATTTAAACTTTATAACTTAACTAGTAACTTTAGTTACTTACTAAATTTCTTTTTTAATTAACGTGAAATTAACTCATTAATTTTTCATTTTAAGAAGTAAGTTAAGTTAATTTATTTTGTTTTTAATTTTATTATATTTCACTATTTCACTTTAATTTGTTTTGATGTCAAAAAATATTTACCGTGAATTGTTT
This sequence comes from Metopolophium dirhodum, assembly GCF_019925205.1. Lineage (NCBI taxonomy): Eukaryota > Metazoa > Arthropoda > Insecta > Hemiptera > Aphididae > Metopolophium > Metopolophium dirhodum. The sequence goes on from NC_083568.1 coordinate 15,170,193, forward strand.
AAAGTTGAAAATTTATATCATTCTAATCTAACTTATATGGAAATACTGTATAAAGTATAAACACCTATAGTCTATAATAAATTTAGTTTTGGAAAAAAATTAAGTACGCTAGCGTTGTATAAACATATTAAGTTTTTCAACTTAATAAAAAGTTAACAAAAAGTGTGTATTAACTTTTAACTTTTTGTTATTGGTGCATATTAACTTAACTGAGTTAAAAAAAATCTTTAACTTGCCCAACCTTGCATTTTAGGCTTATAGTAGCTTGATAAATATGACTTTTGTTGCAAACCATTTGTTAAGCTTATTGCCATAAAATTTAAGAATATTCATACCTATAGGCTATAATATTTAAGAAAACTGATTCTTCTTATCAATTATCATCTTTAAATATTATGTATTTTGTATACAGTACATAAATTATACGGTTTTAAACAATAGGTAGGTGCCATATAATTAATTATTTTAATACATTCCTCAACATTTTAAATTAATCAAAAATAATAGTAATAACAAATGTTCAATAATATTGAAAATTAATCTAAACGTTGGGCATCCCAGTAATAGGGAAGGAGGCTTAGTAGACCTTCTAGAAGCTTAGTCCATTATGTAAATAATTATGATCTAAGTTATTACAATTGCAAAAAGAAACACGCTATAGCTACACCACTAGGTACCTCCAATTTCCAAAAATGTCTTGTCCTATACTTGCATCCCATTGCTATAAAAAATTTCACAAAAAATTTAAATAATCATTAATCACCAGTTTTGGTATTATTATTGGAAACATTTTCTCCTATAGTCCTATTAAAGCCGTCTCAATAGAAATTGACATGTTAAAAAAAATTTGAACTACATATTAATATCTTTGAAAATTGAAAGTATGAAGTTGTACTGCTAGATGGTCCCTTTTATCATGCTACCATGTCGTTATATTATTTTAACATACTACAATCTAACCACTAAAGACCTATTTCATTACACTAAGCCTATTTCTGTATTTCCTATGCCTTTAAGATCACCAACCACAGAACACTATATCGATTACAAATTTTGTCATAATATAATACAATATACTGAATAATATTATACTGACTGCTTTGTTGTGATTGTTTGTAAACACGTCTTCGGGTTTGTTGACGATAATGAAATCGTTTGATTTGTAAACGATTTCCACGTTGATGTTGTTGGAACCACGTAAACCAATCCAGGTGACGACTAGGTTAAATAATGACATGAAACAATGAACTAAAGATTCTAACGTCATTTCGATTTCTGAGCAAAATTTAAAACTTATACGTTATAAATTATAATCGCAATTTGCGACATTATCAAAGTTACAAACTTGTGTTATCATAAGTTACCTCCACGGCTTTAGATAGTACTATCTTGAATCGTGGTTATCTCCATAGATGATACCAGATTATAGAAGGCAATGCCAAAATAATTATGGGACAATTATGGTGACGGGTGTACAAACACAGAATAACAAACCACAAGTGACAGCCTTATCACGTCTTATCTAAATTCCAAGAGGTACGTAATTAGTAATGTGAAATGACCGACGACACTAGTTACTAATACAGTAATACACTACAACGACAGTTGTGCACGCTGTACATAGATAAAAGACGCTATATAACTGCGCAAGTACACGTCTTAAAATTTGAACTTTTAAGTATTACTCGATTAACACGGCAAGTGGCAATACGTTTTTATCCAATTATACAACGTGTTAGGATAGTGGATGCTGATTGAGAACCTAGCTGTACATAATTTCATTACTGTTCAGTACTTAAGGAGTGATCGCGGATACATATAAAATGAAAAAATTAACTCAGTGGGTTGTTGGCGTAAATATACTGTCTATACTATGGTTAAGTCTACTTTTTAACCAGTACGATAGTAAAATTTCCAAGGAACATTTCCTTGTCATACAATTTCTTCCAATTATTTTACTGATTTTTTTTGGCGTAAGTACCTGTGAAAACTTGATAAATACCTACAACTTTCATTGTAACATGTTAACGTATTTAGGTTTTCGCATTGGCAATTATACTGTATAGAGTGGCAACTTTCAATAATTGCAAATCAGCTGCGGAGGATTTACAAGCGGTAACAAACTATTCAATTATTGTGCTATAAAAGTTAAATTCTATATATTATGATTTTATAGGAAATAAAAGAAGCAAGAACAGCCCTTCAACAAAAAGGATTCAAATTCGATTGATATTTTAATATATATTTACTTGCAACAACGGAGTTAACATTCCACACAGACAATGTTTATAGCTAAATGTAATTTTACATACATTATATTAGTCTCTGAAATAAAAATTAATTTTTTGTAAATATATGAACATACATTAAAAATTAAGGAATCTTTAAACATATTATGCAATCCAAAAATGTAAAATTATAATACTCTATAAAATAGTTAGATTATAGGCTAGAAGCACACTGAGGAACTTTGTATTTAATTTTCAATTTTTTTAACCAAGCAAAAAATTTTTTGTCAACAATAATTTTTAAAAAACTATCAAAAATTTCAATTTTTGTATGCCTATTGTCAATAGCTCAAACAGTATCTAAATATTTTAGATAACATTTAACCTAACATCTAACCTAACATTTATGGTGTATAGAAAATGCCAGTATAAACATCCAGGAAAAATTGCATATTTCAAACAGAATCAATTATTTAGATAACCAATTTTGCGTAAAAATCCCAGTTTTTTTTTTAATTTTTGCTGACACTTGAAAACTCTAATTTTTTCTTTCGACCTCCCTACCAAAAAAGATGAACTAAAAAAATCTTGCATTAGGTAAGGTTAAGATCTTAGTTACCCTACCATTAATGATATAAAAATAAAATGTACCCCGCGCAATTAAAGAAGATTTAATTGTTTGTATAATATTAAGTTAAAATAAATAGATAAAAAAAAATGGTTACAACACAGATTAGAAAATGCTAATATAATCTTATTACTCACTAGAAATACAAACAATTAAATAGTAGATTAACTTATCATTTATATAGACCCTCAATGTTGTTATTAACAATTTCTATTGCATATTTTGTATATATTATAATATAATCGTATTTGCTAGTAATTTAGTACTGTACTACTTATTAAGTATTTACAAGTATTTAAATGACGAAAAAACAAATAAAACCATAAATGTAATAGTTTAACTTGGAGCAAGTCATAAGCATTTAGATTCATCTCTCGTTTTAAAGTCTATAGATAATAATATATTAATTTAAATAAGAAAAGTAATATTTTTTGTCAAAATATTGTTTTTTTATATGTATGTTTTAGTTATACCTAGCATCATTAACTGTAGCTGGTACTTTAACTTCTAAGCCATCTAATTTTTCTTCTAAAATTATTTGACATCCTAATCGAGACCTGAAACAAAATTATTATGTTCTAATTACGGTTAAAATTAATCATACTTTAAGTTTGGTTAGGAATTAGATACCTTTGTTATACTAACAATAATAAATTGACCTTTTTAAAACCTTATTAGTTGAGCATTAAGTTAAAATTAGGTAATACAATTTCATTGATAATTAGTTTAGTAGTAGGATTTAGAGCAAAATTATATAATTTAATTATAAAAATAACAGATAAGATTAATTTTGGTTGATAGTCTATCAATGATTTATATGATAAATTAAATTAATTTAGTACTCACGGTAATAGTTTTTTTTTCTACAGTAAAAAGTTAATTTTAATAAAATTTAGAAATCAGTGTAACACTATTAAGTTTTAATAAAATATTATGATCCATTTATTGTTATTAGTAAACTCCATTTAAAAAGCTCTCCAGGAGACTTGTTTAAGAAATAAACACAGCTAGCACTGAATATTAATATATTAATTTATCAATTTAATAATTAAATAATTAAATTGCTTATGGTAAATTTAAATAATTTAAAATGTCTTAACAAATATGAGAAAGAAATAATAGGTTAATAAAAATTATTAAAAGATAAAATCATTAATTATGATATGAAAATTCAATAAATATTTTCTTACGTATCAGTTAAGTTATATGCTAAATCTAACATATCTAATTCTTCGTCAGAGGGCTTATCAGGTAATGCATCATAGTCCTTTGAATCTAAAATCACATGACATGTAGAACATGTTAACGTACCTTCACATGCTCCTGAAAAAATAAATATAATAAAACTTAGAGAACATACTAATAGATATTTAATTTGGGTAGTAATTTAAGATCATACCATATCCATCAAAATCTAAGTTATTATTGATAATGACATCCAACAAAGAATCTCCTTTTTTGCCTTCGGCAGTAATTTTGTCGCCATTGGCTTTGTTAAAAGTTACTTTAATGCTGAAAAATAAAAATATATAGGTACTTAGAAAATTATTTAATATTTTGGTACAGATAAACCAAAACCAAATACAGTTAAATTTTAATCAAGTATGATATCAACAATGAAGAATTTAGGTGAATGGTTCCATTAAATTTCAATTTAGTAAACATGAAATATGATAAATAGCAATTTATTGAAAGTAACTATTTGATAAAATAGTTTTTTTTTTTAATAAAGGAATTATAAGTATAAACAAAAACAACTAATAATTAGGTATCATGAAGTATACTGAACAAGTTTCATCATGTTCCAAAACTGTCTAAATGTTTTTCTCTACATTGTGAAAATTTCTTCAAAAAATAATATTATCGTACCTACAATGGTCAATGTCATTTCAATAATTTTGAGTTTGAACATATGCTCTAGCCAAATAATAAAAACTAGTTTTTACTTGTTTGACTTCTTAAAAATAACGATTTAAAATTGTAAAATATTTTTTACTAAAATAATATAAAGATTTTATAAGGTCAATACTTACAGCTTATCATTATTTACAGTACTCATATATTTCATACTATGTACTCTGCTTCTTATACAACTATTTGAGACAATATATTTTAATAGTTTTATTGACATGATTGATGGTTATTTTGTAAAAAAATATAAACCTTTTATAAATAATAATTTATCATTTAGTTTGAAATTTTCTTTTTCGTATTTCCTCTAAAATGTATGAACGACGATAAACACTAAACAAATATGCATTGCGCCAAGTTAAGACTTTACCATTGAACGAGTAATAACTTTATGAGACATAAGTTTAGTTTTTACAAGTTTACCGTCTATCTAGTCCACGGGGAATAAGGATACAGTATTATCAAGGTAAACACGCACCTATCACCTATCAGCAGGATATTTTGTGATTTGAAGCATAGATAAGTATTATAATATATATTTGAAGCATGAACTACGATTTGAAGACAGATTATAATCATAGACCTTATACTATGATGGCCTATGGTCTATTATTATAATATACATATGATAATATATACGAATCTTAGATCATATTATTTTGTATATATTAATTGTATATGATCTAAGATACGAATATTTCGATTATTTTAATATTTTCCCCATTGTTCTATGGTTGATAGCCAAAATCAAAATACTATCACATATCTCATATCTGATACTACCGTCGTGCTACCGTTTACCATTGCAGTTTTATTTTGTATCATTTATTTTACTTAACTAGTTTGCTTTGCTAGTTACTAGTTATTAGTTATAAGAACTGACTTACCGTCTACATAGTAGTGACTAGTTACTACAGTATTTCTTGTCTTCTGATTTTGGATCAGAGTTTTAAAAGTTCACATTTCACAATGATTTCTTCGGGATTCAGTGGCGCTTTAAAATTAACCGATTTAGACGATTTTATTACTCCGTCCCTGGTAACTTGAACTGTTATTATTCTTATAACATTTATACTGATTATTAATGTTTCATAGGAATGTATAAAACCTGTGCAATTTGAAAAATCATCACTAGGAACAGGAGCAAAAATTAAAATTGGAGACGATGGTTCTTATATGCAAGAATCCAAAGTAATTATTTAAATAATACCTATATATATTTAATTTATTATCGTATAACTTGAAGAATAGATACAAGTGGTACATCTTATAGTCCTGACTCCTGATTAAACTACTTCAGATTTTATATGCTGTAAATATTTGTGAAAAACAGATCCGGAACTAAAATTAGAGCATACTATTTTATATGAAATTAATATCATTTAATTGAATATTTATCAGCTAACTAGGTATAGTTTAATGCAGGAATCACCAAATAATATTTTTGGAGGGCCACATTGGGAATTTTGACAATTTTCGAGCACCATCTTGAATATTTATTCAAAGCAAATATTTTTTACATATTATATTTTAATGAAAAGGAACATAATTTAGTGGCCTAGTAACATTAATAATAATTAATTAAATTAAAATAAAATACAAATTTATATTAATTATAATATAAATAGAAAATTGAGTTAAAATAAGTGGTGAAAATGGTAGTTTTGCTCTCAACTATATAACTGCTAGAAATGTTGTCTATGATTTTGGCACACTATATCCATGCACTTAATATTTGATATGCTGGTTCTCAACTTATGATTTACTAAGTTCACTACTTACTCGACATTTTTTGGCAAATGATTTATGTGAACTCTCATAATGACGTTTAATATTGAAAACTTTAAAAACATATAGCTACTGCCTGTTGGCAAATCAAACAAACTGGTAAGGCCACTGAGCCTATCTATGTACTTTATTCTCGGTTTTAACTTTTTTTTCATTGTCTGCAGGCCAGATAAAATTTATCTGACCGCCATTTAGTACACACTGGTATAATGCAAACTTCATTGACAACAGCTAGATATTCTACAATCTAAATGTATAGCTGGTTACAAGACTTAACTGTTATCTAAATGGACTAATTATTGCAATTGATGTTTTAGATATTAAAACTATAAAAAGCCAAAATCAATATCTGACAAATTATTCTTTAAAGAATATTTACCCTACCTCTATCATGTAAATTTTACTAATTCAAAATTTAAGATGTTAAACTTAATATTTCTTTTAATATACCTAATTTTGATTCAATTAAAAAAAAACACCGGGATCTTAATTAAACTACTAATATTTATGTAATTTACTAGATTAGTTTTTGACAGTTTTCAAAATATAAATACTAAAATGATTTTATTTTTACAGAATGGCAAAAGTGAAAAATTGAAACAAGTTGAAATTTCATTGACCGATTGTTTAGCATGCAGTGGTTGTATAACTTCAGCAGAAACTGTTCTCGTTCAACAACAAAGTACTGATGAAATGATGCGTGTTTTTGATGCACAAAATGTAAACAAAGTTATACTTATACTGTATTTAGAATAAGAAAGGTACCAGGCGGCTACTGGTTTTTGTCTGGCAGTAGTCTGATGCTTCTCCCACCAAGTTGACCTGGTTAGGCGTTTGGAACGAAGCCATGCACACAAGTCGGCCGCCCATTATTTTTCTCATTTTGAATAAAATATATTTTTATTATTATTTCCATAACATATATTAATTAATCTCATATTCCAGGGACTTGATAATAAAAAATTCATAGTTGTTTCTATTTCTATTCAATCATGTGTATCAATTGCGACAAGTAAAAATATTTCAGTTGAATGTGCTGCATCAAAATTATGTGGTAAGATTTAGTTGTTTGTTAGTGATTATAATATAAATTGTTAATGTTGATAATTAATTGTTTCATTATTTATGTGATAAATTTGAACCAGCTTATATGTTTATCTAACTATTTTATACAATTTTCAAAATATCTATGTAGTTTTTCTGTACTATAAATGTAAGATATCTGACTAATACATTACATTTGTTATTGCTTGCCTAATGTATTCAGGGTATAAATTTGTCAAATCTTTATGATATTCTCTGTGTATTATTATTATTGTAATTTATAATATCTAATATATATTTATAATATTTAAACTTAATAGGGTATTTCAAGAAATTGGGTGCAGATTTGGTATTAGATATAAAACTTGCTGAAGACTTAGCATTATTAGAATCTCAGAACGAATTTATAGAAAGATATAAATCAGCTAAAGCTTCAAAAGTTCAGAAAATATTACCCATGTTAGCATCCTCATGTCCAGGTAAAATGATTAAATCTAATACTACGACTATACTCTGTCTTACGAGAGAAAATAGTGCATGATAACGAAAACTGGTCAACTAAGCACAATTCAACGCAACATCACATATTGTGCTCCTACCAAATTTCCAACTGGATTCTTCAGGCACAGACATGGAATGTTTTCTCGTTGGACAGAGTATAGCAGCTGACGTTTCAGTATTAATTATTTTATGTTTAGGTTGGGTGTGTTATGCAGAGAAAACTCATGGGAATTTTATACTACCATACATAAGTCGTGTGAAATCCCCACAGCAAATAATGGGTTCATTTATAAAAGATTTTGTTTCAAACTTGAGAAATAAACCTAGAACTGATATATATCATTTGACTGTTATGCCTTGTTTTGACAAAAAGTTGGAAGCATCGAGGGATCAATTTTTTGATGTAGACACTGAAACTAAAGATGTTGATTGTGTAATTACTTCCAGTATGTATGCATTTTAAAGATAATTGCAAACATAGTATAATACATTTCAGTACACATTTTAGTTGAAGTGGATGCATTATTGGTCAAACAAGACATTAATTTCAATGATATAGTTCCTGAAAATTTTGATACAGGGATGAATAATATAACAGAAGATAATCATAATTTGTTTACAAGTAGTGGTTCTGGATCTGGAGGATATGCTCATCATATATTTTGTAATGCAGCAAAGGAATTATTTAATATTAATATTGACAAAGTAGAATTTAAGCCCTTACGGTTTGTACTAAACTTAAATTTTGCTAATGAATTTAACTAATGCATAAAACTGGATGTTCTAGGAATGTTGATATGAAAGAAGCTACATTAGAAGTAAATGGAGTTGTTGTACTACGTTTTGCTATAGCCAACGGATTTAGAAACATACAAAACCTTGTGCAAAAATTAAAAAGTAAAAGATGTCCATACGATTATGTTGAAGTGATGGCATGTCCTTCAGGTTAGATACCTTTTCTTAAATCATTTATTTAATAAAAAATGTAAATATATACATAACAATTTCATTAGAATTTAAAAATATAAAATAAATATTGAATATTTTATATTTTATTTGGTGTTTTACTTCAACAAAATTCTAATAAAAAAAAACATAAACGTTTTAATTAATATTTACAATATTTAACTACTTAATTGATTTGAATAGGTTGTTTGAATGGAGGAGCTCAAGTGAAACAAATAGAATTCAAGCCAAATAGAGAATTTATAAATGCCTTAGAGAATACTTATAATGAGTTACCTAAAAGCAATCCAACACAAAATAATAGTGTAAAATATTTATATTCGAACTGGTTAAATGAAAACAACAAAAATGATTATTTATTTACAACATATCGAGAAATTAAAAAGAATGATCAACCTTTAAATATTAAATGGTAGATAAATTACAAAATGTTATAATTTAATTTTTAAGTATTATTTTTATTTTTTGTGTGTTGTTTATTTAAATATTAAATTAATTGTACCTATAAAATATTACACTTTATATCGGGTAGTATTTACATCAGTCTTCAACCAAGTATTGAAAACAAAAATGTATACTTAATAGTTTATTTAAACGATGTGTATATATGCCCGACCGTGGTCGGTAAGATAATGTACGCACGACCAGCATCAATAAGTTACATACACAAATTAACAGAATACAATTATATGTATATGACTTTGGGATATTCTTAGAATCTTAGATTATATACTAGTATATCTAAGCATAATATAGTTTAATATTATATAGGTATTTGATTTTGTGATATCAACTTATTGTAACTTTATAATAAAAAAAATTTAAAAAACTATGAAGAAATTACATTTTCAAACCTCCCCAAACCCCAACCAATATCCCTAAAAATGCCAGAACACTTACCAATGTACCTTAGTATGTTAGTAATTGAACTCATCACAATAATGACCTCGACATTGGCCCTGATCAAGCATTTAAACTTTATAAACGATTTCATAACAAACTATATCATACAAAATCACTTGATTAATCATACAAATCCTCTCATAACCAATTTATCCTCTCAGATTTTCTAAATATAGCCTGTCGACTAAAAAGAAAATGATCCAGGGACCTATTAACATAATTATTATTCACGAGACTATGTTCAGGATCAGCAACTGGCCAATATTGGGTTCCTAATGAAATTTTATCAATTAATTGGGTAGAAAAGGTAGTAGGTAACTTGAGTCCCAGAAAAAAAGGTTAATTCATCCCATTTTTAATATTTATAATAATTTTAGAAGTCAAATTTTATAATTATGGTATAAATGCAAAACGGTGACTACAGCCTATAGATAAGTGGGTTTGAAGCCAAGAGTTTAGACCCAAAAAGGTAGAACTGTAGAAGGTAAACCTTTTTTTCCCAGGACTCAATTTATCGCATAGGTACTCAATTTTGTACACAAATTGAGTAATATCACTGGATACTTCTACTCACGTTCCACTTGTCGTTTTTATCACTCTCCATGACCAAATTTACTTATTGTAGGTTTGGCGGTATTTTCGATACTGAAAAAATGGATGTAGCATATTCAGCTCCCGTTTTACAAAAGGTCAAAAAAGGTTTTATGAACACCAGAGACTTATTTAGACAGGGGGGAGGCTTGGGCCCCGGGCGCCAAATTTTGGGAGGGCGCCAGGGCCAGGCGTCAAAATGATAGAATCTTAGAAAATCGTAAAATAGTTATTTTGGTGGCACTACATCGTTTGCCACAGTTGGCTTTTCAGATTGGAAGAAAGGAGAAGAAATAATCAAGCGTCATGAAAATTCAAAAAACCACAAATTGTGTGTAATGAATATGAAAGAAAGAGGAGAAGTATTAAATTGAATTGATCAAAAGCTGAAGTATCAAGTAGAAACAGAAATAAGTTATTGGAAAGATGTATTGACTAAAGTTGTAGCTGTTGTGAAATCAATTTCTTCTCGTGGACTGTCCTTAAGAGGTGATGATGACCATTTTGAATCTGTTCATAATGAACTTCATGATGAGCTTAGAGCTTATTTCTCAGTTTGATTCTTTTTAGCACATCATATTGAGAAGTTTGGCAATAAAGGAAAAGGTTCAACATCGTACTTATCTTTTAATACATATGAGCAGTTCATAACTATAATGGCAGATAACGTTATACAACAAATGGTAAAAGAAATAAAGGAAGCTAAATATTTTTCCATCAGTATTGATTCTACTCCTGACATTAGGCATACAGATCAACTGTGATTTATTTTTCGGTATGTTCAAAATAATGGTTGTCCAGTAGAAAGATTTTTAGGGTTTTTACCCAATTCTGGTCATAAATCTGAAGAATTAGCAGATGCTGTATTTTTAGTTTTTGAATCGCATGGATTGGATATAAACAACTGTCGTGGTCAAAGTTACGACAATGCGTCTAACATGTCTGGTAAATACACAGGACTTCAAGCTTGAATTAAAGATGTTAATCCTTTAGCTACATTTGATCCATGCTCGGCACACTCTTTAAAGTTGGTGAATACACTGTGGACTAGTGGACTGTTGTAGAAATGCTTCTGATTTTTTTAATCTGCTTCAAAATATCTATAAATGGTTCACTGCTTCTACATATAGATGGGAAATACTTAAGAATAATTTAATTAAAACAGAAAATGTACCAGATACCAGGTGGTCAGCAAGATCTGATGCAAGTATTAGTTTAAACAAAAATTGGAATGAAATAATTAAATTAATGCACTGTCTTTTATCAAAAATGATAAATCAGAAAAGTCAATCACAAGATCAGCTATTGGACTATATTTAAAATTAGATAAAAACGTCTCTGATGAGCACTGGACAGGTAAATTCCCAAACGTCTTCCGCTTTTACAACACAAATTCCTTCCCACTTCATACATACTTAGGACTATCTTAAAATATGTGTGTTTAAAAATATGTTGGTGTTTTTTTAAAGTTATATTCTAAGTATAAAAAATCATATATTGTTAATTAAATGTTATTAAAATAATATTAAATTTTAACACCGAAAAACATGTATAATTAGGTATATAATGTAAAAACTAAAAATATAAAAAAAATCATATGTTGGGTATTTAAACATTTTTGAAGCACAATTTATTTTATATAATCCATACGCGTTATTTCCCTCGATGAAAATTGGTCAGTGATGTTTCTAATGTGCCCCTGTTTTTTCGATTTAGGTGTAAATATGTAATAATAATTTATATATAAATATAATATTTTAAATTTAAATTTAAATTATACAACGGTATACCTACCTATATCGATCTCAAATCGTTGTACCGGTATTACCGTCAGTCATTTGGGAATTTACATATTCGCAAAACCTTTTTCGACGGGAACCATTTGGGAATAAGCAAACAATGGACGGGAGCCGTTTGGGGTGAGGTGTAAAAAATACCGGTCTCCGATATTTTCGGACTTCGGTATTTTAGTATACCTGTATACCATGAGTCGTAATTGCTATTGATACCGAAAATACCATGCCACGGTAATTACCGAAAATACCGTACCTATATACCTAAATTTATTATTTATTATTTTTATATAATCAATATGACATAATATAATATTCCCTTATCTCAGGTCAAAATCTTGGGAACACTAATAAATTAACGGTGATCCGGTATTTTCTGAAATATGGTATTTTCTTTAATTACCGAGGTACGTTATTTTCGGTAATTACCGAAAATACAGTCTAACCGGTAGTAAATAAATAACAGGTACCGGTGTCAAAATTTGAATACCACTAGCCCTAACTTATTGTATTTATTAATTGAAAACAAAAAAAAAAACTTACTTTAAAATCATTTATAGATTTAATATATAGACTATATTAATATTATATACATGGTTTTCGTTTTCGTTTATGTATTTAATGTATTATTATTTATTGTTAATAGACAGGTATCTATTTATTATTATTGCTGTATGAATTGTATGCATTTTTGAATTATGATAAAGGGTAGATTATGGTTACTAGTTATGGCCTATATGGGTCGACTATTTAAATGTAAGCTTTTATAAATTGAAAAAATTAACCCCTAAAATTTCACAAAGTCTACGACGATCTGTACGTTAATGTGCTTCGTCACAAAAATCTATCGATCGGACCACGCGGGTAATATCCATATATAGTATATTACCCATATACATATATAGTATATATAATATACACATATATATATATATAGGCATAATATTGAAACGGCTCTAAGTAGATATACTGACGATGATCCGGCGAAAGTGTTCATGCGTATAATACTACCTATACCCATATAATACAGATACTATTGTTTTCGGTCGGACGGTAGGAGTATGTGTGTGTGTGTGTGTGTGTGTGTGTGTGTGTATGCACGTCGTAAAAAATATGTGTGCCAGCGCCGGAGAGATCATATCGTATATATAATGTTCTGTACTTACGATTATTATCGTACATTAGTGACGCGCGTGTTTGGTAGGCCCCCTACACGTCTGCCGCAAGAACCCGTTCACCTAGTATAATAATATATAGGTATAATATTATTATTATAAATTACCGTTTACCGTGTATACCTACCTATATTATGATATTATTTCTGGCCGGTTGTGTCCTGCTGCAGTCTGCAGATACCCACCTCTATAATATAATATACCATCACTCGACCCGCGTGCGGCGCCGTCGGAAAGAATACTATACAGTAGGTACCTAATTCAGTCATTGGGTATTTTTCGATCGAGAGGGAGCCCGCCGTGGTCCACCTATACCTACCTACCTAAATGTGTATGTTTTTTTTACGCGCCCGTACGAGAAAACGCCGTGACTAATAATATATAGGTACACTGCACTGTATCGACAGCGGGCTCGTGGACCGATGACCTTATACATTTTGTATTGAGTAGGCACCTGACCGTTTATAATACTATTATACCAGCTATATAGACAGTGCTGTTGCGACTCGTGTCCCGCAAGACGCGTACTTACCTATTACTCATATAGTTCCCGCGATATATTATTATTTTATTAAGTTTTATAGGTCGGACGCGGCTCAACGGTGTCCGGAACGTACAGTTGAAACAAAATGTCTGTTTTTGTGATATTCTTGTTGTCGCTGAGCGTTTTCGTCAGCGGTCAAAGTTTGGGAAAATGTCCAAAAAAGGAGACTATGAAGACATTCGACCCGAAAGAGGTAGGTGGTGCAATACATATGTAGGAACCTACTTATAATAGAGCAGCTGACCATAATTGTAATTTTGTAATATTATATTAAAATTTTATATATACCAATAGTATAGATATTAGTTATAGACAGTATATTATACAATCGAGTCTAAACTTTCGATAACCCGAACCTCAATAACTCGAAAATTTCGAAAACTCGGATTTTTTTCTTATCCCTTGAAGTGTTTTTAAATTGTGTTAGAGTCTTAGAGGTATCTATATATAGCTCGAAAAATACATTAATCGAATTATTTTTATTTCCCTTGAGATTCGAGTTATCGAGACCTGTATTAGATAGGTACCTACCTATATGGTTGACGTTTGTATCTATATAAACAATTAAAGTGACACTAGTTTACCTTATTGTTATTTTCGGTAACTGCAGGTGAGGGGTACAGGTGCGTAGCTCAATTTTTTAAAAGTCCATTGGAGAAAAATATTTAATTTATATTTTTTACAGTTTGAAGGACAATGGTACGAAGTGGAGAAAACGTTCTACATGATGGAGATGACTGCTAGTTGTACTTCATTCAATTTTACTTTAAACCCTGATGGAACATCATACAAAGTACATATTGGAACGAAAAATAGAATGTAAGCGATATACTATAATATATACTATACAACTATATTGTCTATACTCTATAGATAAAGGTATACATATAGGTACTAATACCAATGTGAACCATTTAAATGTCTACACTCATAATAATATTTTTCTTCCGACATGAAATAAAAAATGTATCATGTCTTACCTATGTCATTCAAAAAAGTAATGCAACTTAAAAAAGGTGGGAAAGTGGGTGTCACTCTGATGTACAGTAGGTAACAAGTGGGTTACTGTAATGGGTGGTGTTAAATTTGAATTCAATGATATAATACCATTGTATAAGAAAAACGATTCTGAGCGAAGCCGGTCAGTCAGCCTATGATATTAGGTACCAAGTATAGTAGATGATATTATTGTAAATAAAGTAATTTATATATAACCTATTTACGTGGAGCCTTGTTTTCAATTTTCAATCCTTAGCTATAAGAGTTGAACATATTATAAATTTTTAACTACAAAATAATTATTAAATTATAAGTTTGATAAATTTTGTCAAAATTTGAACTTTCAATGTTTATAAAAAAAAAATTGTACCTATATATTTTTAATATTTTTCAACTGCTACTGGAACGATATATCAGGAGCCTCGTATTAAATTTTACACTTTTTGGCCCAATAAATAAAACTTTATTGATATTCATAGAAAAAAATTAAAAAATTAAAATATGAAATTGTCCGTAAACAGCTCAAAACAAGTCAAATTATTTTCAAAATTTTATCCTGTATAGAAAATGCTAATACAAACATTCAGTTCAAGTATCTACAGTCATTAGTTTTTTAATTATAACAAAATAAGGAAATCGTTACATGAGAAATCGAGTGAATATCAAATGTTGTAAAAATATGAATTTCAAACGCTCATAAAAATTTAATTTGACTTTCTTGTAGACATTTTTAAATCTTAGATGTACTTTTACTGTCCTAAAAGGTGATGACAGACACAAAAAATAATAAAAAAAAATAAAAACACATCATTGTAAAATCAATATATTCATCGTTCCACTCAAAATCTAAAAAAAAATTTTGTTTTGAAATAAGTAATAATTTGTCAAATTATATAAAATGAATATTTTCAAAAAAGTCTAAAACTTTCGAAATAATGCCAATTACTCAAATCCCAAAAGTGTTGGGAAATATACTAATATGTATGCATATATAATATATATACCTACTAACCTCTATTTACCAAATGGCAAATATCTAAATTTACTATTAACTTTTTAAATACCTATACATAGGTAACATCACTAACACATAAACTAAAATAGGTATCTAGTAATTTAATTACATATTTCATATTTTCATCTACATAGTATAAAGATAGAGCTTAATAGAGCTTAATATAAATATACATACTATATATACTATATAGCATATAGACTCATAGATATCTTAATATGTTTATATACTATGTCAATACGTAACACTAATACTATATAGACTATTGGTATCTATATAACAATATTATTAAGTGAATTCCATATAGCGTATAGTCGGTAGGTACGCACTACGCGTTCCAACGCGTACTGTCGTACTGACTTGAGTTTTACTCCGACAATAATTTTGAAAACATATTTTAAATTATGAAGTCTATTTTGAATTATCCAAGTCGAGAATTATAAAAAAAAAAACAATGTACAAACTGTAGTTGAAATTTCTACAAATACGAGATTTTTTCTAAATTTCAAGTGGGATTTTTCTTTTTAAGAATAATAAATTTAACTTGTGACTCGAAGAATCCAATAAGTTCACTTAACAAAAAAATGAAATTTGTTTTCTAAATTATTATCGGAGTGAAACTCAAGTCAGTATAGGTACGTTGGAATGCGTATAGGTATTATGTTACATATATATATTGTTACGCCTATATATTATATAGATGTATTTTTCTTCAAAAAACGGTAAAGATGAATCCTGTTCTGATTACTATTTTCTATTTATATTAAGTGTTATAATGAAAATTGGAAAGTAGCTAGTAGGTAGGTATAATAATGTATAATATAATATATATATATATATATATATATATTATGCCATATGAGATTTCGTAGTTTTGTTTTAATTTCTATACATTCTTTTGTCCTTGAATACAAAATAGGTATGTAGAGTGTTATATTTGTGTGATACAATATTTCGAATAAAATAACATGATACCTATATTAGCTGTTTTTCGAAAGCAAACACCCATATATTGGGTTATCAAACACTCGTTATGACTTACGATAGACTATATTATTATAGACCACGGGTGGCTAGCGATAAAAGTCGCAAGCCACACAATATAGGTACCTATAATGAAAAATATTACGAAGAGCAGGAATGAGGAAAAATGTTAAGAGGCGATCGTCGGTTTGGTCACCCCTGCTATAGACTATATAGAACGTTCATGTACATGTCGGCTGTCTTGAGAGTTGAGCTTGAGAACCGTAATCCGTTTTACAATAAGTTAATTATACACAATATGATAGTATTGTCATGTATGACACACACTGACCGGACTGACGTCTGACATACCTCCTATCGGATTCCAAACTGTTTGAAATAAAAATTCTGTAAGAGCAAAAATAACTACGACGTGTAAGATGTCCATTTTGTTAGTATTTAAGAATTATTATTTTCATTTAAAAACCAACAATAACTATCGGTATGAATAAATAAATTATCTAATAAATTACAATTTTAGAATTTGAGCGTAGCGCGATGAATGTATTGGTTGTACAATGTTTTTTTTGTGTTACATCATCTTTTGAAGCATAAAAATACTTAGATTTATTAACTAGAAACTATTATATTCTGATATTCATCTAGGTAGTAATTTGGGTGGTCAAAAGTAAAAAATTCCCAGTACTTTTCTTAATAATTGGGAAAACCCAAAAAAAGATGGACAGGAGTTGTAGTTACCATCACTGTAATTATTATGAATGTGTTAAATTTGATTTAAATTATGTAAAATCATTATATGCAAAAATTTTTCTGAGCGAAGACAGTATGTCAGCCTATATTAGGTATGTACTATACAACTATATATATTATATAAGTATATTTTCTTATATTATTGCCATTAAAGTAATTTATTATTAACTACCTATTAGTAAAATGGTTGAATTAATTTTACCGAAAATATACATACATTAACTATAATATTGTAGCCCACGGGCTATGACTCATGAGTTATAAGTTGTAACTATAAATTATAACCATTTATATTAATGCAATGATTCCACGATGATAATATTATTATTTATTGTGACTAAATATAAGCATATTATAAATTTATAAAGGTAACGAATGACCAATGTACGTAAAAATAAAATATGACCTATTTATAAGTGGCTATAACTTATGAGCTATTTACTATTTACATATTATGCTTATAAATTAATTTGCTGTATGTTCCTAAATTCATCAGATTTTAATAACAAAAAAAGCGTTTCCTTAATAAATTATTTTAATTAATAATCCACTGAACAATACGCTAGATTACTTGATGAATTTAGGAACACGCGGTTGATACATCACGTACGCATGTATAAGTTATATTAATACAATTATTATTATTTTTACTGTCAGAACGGGAAACCCGAATATATTTTCCGGAATGGCGACCCTTGTATCGAAAAGCAAATCCGTACTCAACTACCAGGCCGAAAGTCGACTACCCGGGTTGTTTTCGCGTATGATACCTACCACTGGTCTGTATCACATCATGTACACGGATTACCACAACTATACGATTCTGTGGTCGTGTACAAGTTTTGGTCTTTTCCACACAGGTAAAGTAAATTTAATATATTAGGTATCCTATATTCCTATGATCGCCATAGGCCATAGTCAATAAAATACCTATTCTTAATTATCTATGATTATCGGTGCGTACGAGTTGATTCCTATATAGGTAGGTAGGTACCTGTTTACGTTAATCAAGACTAGTGAATTGGTAAAGGGACAATTAAAAAGTATTTATGAGGGAAATGATGCACAAGTATAACTATTAGTCCACAGCGATTAACGGCAGAACCTCATTGGCAGATACCAATTTTTAGAAGCGAAATGTAACAAATTTTTACCTTCCCCTCAATACCCCACTTGTATATGAAAAAAAAAACAACTATGACGATTATTGACAACATTTCATAACTAAATTAAAAAAGTTTAGACTACTTTTAAATTTGTGTCATAGATATTATATAATGAATTAAAATATATGACGGTTGACCAAATTTAATAGGTAGATAAATAAAAAAAAAATGTTGGGAGACTTGTCACTTGTCAGCCTGTGGTTCCTCCTAGGGTAACGACATAACGTTAACAGGCTAAAGTTTGGGAATCAATTCATAAGTCACTCAACTTAACACGGAAATCAATTAGCCTAAAGGTATACAAAGTAAGTCTCCGGAATCAACTCACTCACACCAATCGCATATACAGAGGAGAGTTACGATGTACCTCCTGTGTTTATATGACAATATTACCCACTTATAGAATATACTATATATTAATAATGAACAGTTTGTTATGAGCACTGTGTGCATAAACACTCATGGTTTTAGGAAAATCATAATCTAAATATTATAACTGTTTGCAGATATTATTTGGGTTTTGGGAAGAGAACGAGATCTCACGGCGACATCCAGGGCTGAACTTTACAACTTATTATACGAATTGGACATTAATCCCGATCGACTAATATTAGCTAAACACGAGAAATGTGAAGAATTTTTTTGATTTTAATTTAAATGAAACGCAGAAGTTTTCAATTGTAATAAATGTGCTAGTCAATACAGTAAGCCGAATTTGAATAATTCGTACCTATGTTAGATATAGGTACATACTACAACTACATTATACATCGTAATATTATATATGTATATTTGCAAATGGACACTAATGTTGACAAATAATATAATAATGTGTAGTATGCACAACGAGAAAAAATTCACTTATTTATAATAGGTAGGTACTAGGTTTACAAGAAAAGAAAATGTTATTTTTTTAAACTTTACACTAATTATTTCCATATACCCTTAGTTTTTGAGATGTGCGATATTCTTTATTCACATTGTATTTTCAGTATTTTTCATTTTGAATATTATTCAATAATTAGAAGTGAGTAATGACAAATCTACATGTTAAACATGTGTATGAACAAAAATACATTGTTTTTGTAAGATATGTATGGTACTTATACTATGTAGAAATAATGCTTAAGATTGCTTTTGATTGATTAATAAATATGTTAAATATCCCTCAATTAGCAATTATAGAATAGTTTTTTTTAAATGGGTATCCACAATGGGTAAGAGTGTAAGACTATACAAATAAGTATAATTAATAAAAATAAAAATCGCTTAGTTGTTTTTCTTACATAAAATATTGATGACATTACCTGAAAGTGACTGTGTGTCCAAATTTTTTTTTTTATGTGACCTAATCACATAATTAAATAATACTATATAAAGTATGTAAATTATTATAATTAGATATCCAGTTTTTTTTTTATATATATTTAATTGAATTATCACATTTTTTACTTGGAGAATACAGAACAAAATTAAATTATTTTAAAAATGTATTACATAATGATTATATCTATGTACTATTCACTATAGAAAATTTTAGTGTAATTAGAAGAAAAATAATCAGGTTTTTCTCTGTACTAATATATATGGGTCACTTTCACTGCATACATCTTATTACAGTGTTATAAAAAAACTTTTAAGAAAAATAATGACTATTGCAGTACTTATTATTTACTATATAATATAATTTTCAAATTAATTAGACCTATTAAAACATAAAATCCAGCTACTATTATTAATTATTATAGATTATAAAACTAAAAAAAATTGAGATTATTGATAGACATATTGCGTGTTATCATGTGTATAGTTGCAACCACGGACTACTACACAGTGTAGTAGTCCGTGGTTGCAACACAATATAATAAAAAATACTATATTAATTTTAAAAAATAATCATGTTTTATTTTTATTATTTATATTTACAGTGTTATAATAAAACGTGTTGAAAAAACTATACTAAAAATTGAATGTAAATAGATTGAAGTATCTAAACTAGTAAAAGTCTTCTCTATTTGTATTTGTACTTCCTTGGTTTATAATTTGCACCTGGCTATAATATAACTCAGCAATCTGAAAATATAATTATGCAATAATATTAAAACAAATGTAGTAAAGTTCTCAAGAGTTTTTATAATGTAAAATGTTATCTATGAAAAAAGTTATGTCTTATGAGAAACTAGTTACATAAAATGTTATTGTATTATATTTCAAAATATTTATAAGCATCTACTGTGTTAGTGAGTTAATTTATATTTTAATTACAATGTGAAGTAGGTCAAACTGTCTAATAAACATAATGAAAGATGAAACTTATAATTAGGTATTGCTATTTTATTTTCATCATTTGGTTATTAGTAAGAATGTAAAATTATAATTTTTTTTTTTAAAGTTTTGTGTTTTCTAAATTGAAAACAGAATTTGTTTAATGTTTTTGACAACATTTCAATACTCAACAGGGAACAAAATAATATAATCTACAATTCTAGAAACATTTTTAGGTTAGGTTATCTGCTCAGTTTATTATTAAATGATAGGAATAATCTGATATCATAATTAAATCATAAGCTATATGGAGCTCCAATATATGGAGAAAATTAGAAGTACCTGGCTGTGCTGAACATGTTGTCCTACATTTGAACATGTTAGACAGACAAACTAAGTTGTGATTTTATCATAGTCTTTCTAGCTTACAAGCGAATAAACAACATCACTGTACCAAACCGTATCACCCACGCTTATATTCCATCTATTAGCATAAGCTATAAGGTCTATGAATTAAATAAATGGACATTTTTATTGTACACCAGTCTCAGAATTTAGAGGTTAATTGCCAATTGGTGTATTTATGAGACTAAATATAGTAACTTAGATGATAAGTTATTGTAATGTTTGTAATTTTTATTTTATATTGCAAACTGAACGTTTAATATAATATTTAGGTTTTAAGTACCTGTTGAGCGGAAGTAGATTGTTCAATTGACTTATCTTCTCGTATTCGTAGAAACCTTGGAAACCTTAACGAAATTCCTTTTTCAGGATCTACAATACCTAATGCTGCTCTGTGTACCGGGGATAATGACAAATCTGCACATTTTATTTCCCATACCTGGGCTGTCTCAAACCAATGATCTGGCTCATGGCTTTGATCAAAGCGGTAATAACTTTTGGGCCCATCAATAATATGTTGTTGGAAAAACTCTGTATGTGTTTGCAAGTCCTCATCACTAAATCCTGTTCCAATCTAGAAAAAAAATATTTTAATAATTCAAATAGGAATCTTTATGGTGTTCATTCATAATAATATTTGTAAACATTTAATTACTTTGCATATACTCTGATACTCTTCACTATCTGGATCATAACAAGCTAATAGGAAACCGCCATAAGTGCCGGTACGTTTTCCACGACCTAAATAACCTCCCAAAACTACTACATCTATAGTATCGCCAACACCATCCAAATAATCTTTTTTTAATTTTAACCAATTACGTGAACGCTTGGCTATTTCATAAGTAGCTTCTTCTTCTAATGTCTTAACCATTAATCCTTCACAATTTCCTAGACATTTACAAATAAATAAATACATTTTGTAAATATATACAGGTTGTTAGTAGAATAATTAGTAATAATAAGTAATAATAAAAGAAGAAATTCATTATAATTTGTTTTATTTTAAGGACAACAATAAGTATATATTATATAAACTAATACTTAGTTACATACATATAATAAAGCTATGAAAGTGTCTTAACATTTATTTAATAAATTATTTTAACTTAAATTATAATGTTCTCTAGTGTCATCATTTTGGGGGCACAAAGTGGGCATTTATCCTCGTCTGATTTTAAAGAAGCCTGATGGGTTTGGTGCCTAGTTGATTGCCTAGTTTAACCGTATTGGTGATATAAAGTATGACTTTTACATAATATTTTAAAGAAATATTATATTATGTAGAAACTGGAAAATTATTGTCTCAATGATAAATTGGTTATTAATTGAGTAATAATTAATAGCTGAAGTATATAATTATATAGACGCAAGAGGAAGTGTAAGTAAGTTGGGTGTGTTTTGTGAAAGAAAAAGATCATACTGTATATTGTATGCACAACAATAATATCATAATCCTCTAGTTTATCATTGATTTCAGTTAACTTGTGGCAGTAATGTTCTAGTCTCTATTTCTCTATAGCGTTAACTTTAGTTTAGTGTATTAGAATTTAATTTTTGATTTATTTTTAAATATAATCAAATATCACGAAAAATGGGTAGTGCTCCCAAAGACAGACATTCAAAACAAATGTAATTACTAAAGCAAACCATTTAAAATATGTTTAAAAGAATTGACAAAACTCGAACCAGTAAACAAGCAATTAAAAATAACATATAATCATAACTTTATAATATTATTTTGTAAATTATTTCTTCTTTTAAATTAGTTAACACTCATCTACACCCAACAATGGAAAATTAATGGCTGAGTGACTAGCTAGGAATTGCACTTTAAAGTGGTATTTTAGGTACTTAAAATAGATTTAGG
This sequence comes from Metopolophium dirhodum, assembly GCF_019925205.1. Lineage (NCBI taxonomy): Eukaryota > Metazoa > Arthropoda > Insecta > Hemiptera > Aphididae > Metopolophium > Metopolophium dirhodum. The sequence goes on from NC_083568.1 coordinate 15,193,719, forward strand.
TGAAGCAGTGGATATATTTTCAAAATTGAAAAGATATGCACTAATAGCTTAAAAATATTTTTGTTTTATTAATTTAAATGTTTATAAGTTTACAGATTTTTAATTTGTTATAATTTTTTAAACATATTTGTTTCCTTATATCTTTAGTTTATAATTACATTGTTACTTAATAAAAAAATGTTTAATGTAAATATTAGACTAAAAGATATCCAAATTATAAAATATGTAAGATGGCAATGGTTATTTAATGAAAATGGGAGTATAAATATGCTTTTGAGCAGTTTTTTTTAAGTTATCTATTTGAGTAGGTTAGCTACATCTATTAAAAACTAAATGACACCACTGATTTTCTATCAATTATTAAATGTGTACCTTTTATAGATTCTTCTAGAAAATCTTGAACTTCTTCCATTTTGGTTGTATCTAATGATGTGGCTAACAAGAATTGTTCTTCGACTTCAATAAAGTTTTCTCTTAATAATTGACGACGTTCACAGAAGGGTCTTTTAACTAAAGATTCTCCATTGAGGTAGAGTAAATCAAACATATATACACATACTTGAACTTTAATATCCGCTTCATTGGCATTCTAAATTATTCACAATATCAAATATTTTAATATATTTTACCATACTACTTAAAACAATTTACCTTTCGTTTACGAGTACTTAATATTTGGAATGGCATTATTTTTTTAGTTTCTCTATCCCATGCAACAGCTTCTGAATCCATCACAAAAGATTTAACATTAGGACCTTTCACGGAATCCAAACGATTAATAATGTCTGGATATTTACTAGTATTATTTTCTTGATTACGACTGTAAATACAAATATTTCCGTCTTCTGTCAAATGAATCTATAAATAATAAAAAAAAAACTATAACCGTTTAATTTTAAAATGACAAAAAAAAAGTAAAAATATTATACCTGAGCTCTTTCTCCATCATACTTCCATTCACATGTAAACTTCAATCCATCAAATCTACTAAGAACTTCATGTACACCTTTAGTTGGATGTGCTAACATTGGTTTTAAGGGTATCCCAGGAGTTAACTTACAATTTTCAGGTAAGGCGCTTACACCCACCTCTAAGATAATAGGTATTATTATATCTAGATTTGGACTTTCACTAAAAATACATAGTAAGAATTTTTTAATCAAAAATAAATATGTACATAAGATATTATTTGTTTTATTACCAATAGGTTGTTTTTATGATTAAAGTATTCCCATCATATGTTTTTTTGAATTTTTCTTCAGACATTTTTTTGGCCGCATTAAGTATTTCAGGTGGAAAATCTTGAGGCGGTGGCGTCATTGTACAAGCTAAACCAAGAGCCTAGAAAAATCATGTGATACATTTTTAATCTTACAAATACATTTTATAGGCAGGTACTTTAACTTTTATTTAAATACCAAAAGTAATTAGCAATTGCTAATCAACTATTATAGTGGCTTATATATTATTAACTATAATAATAAATTAGGATGCTGATTAGTTCATGTTAAAAAGACCACACAAATTATTTTGTAATAACAAGATTATTCACCTGTAGAACTGATTGTTCAGCAAGTCCTATCCTTAATTTCCCAGCTAATGATCGCATCAAAAATCTTGCTTCAGAATCTTGGCATGCAATGAACATTGATTGGATTTTATCAAGTTTTTTAACAGTAACCTAAAATATTCAAAATGTATTCTTTAAGAATAAAAATAATAATATGGTTGATATTTATAATATTAATATTAACTAATAAGAGAACATATTAATAACTTAATATACATACAGCATGACCAGTCATTTCTGAGATGTCCTTTAATTTATCAAATACACTTTTCACAGTTAGCCGGGCAGGTTTAAACATTGTTTTTTGATTACTTTTACTTTTTTCTGCAACAATTCCTAAATCACCGGTTTTTTTAACATCAGATTTTACCTGAGCCATACTTCTTCCTGTTGTTTGGACTATAGCCTAAAAATCAACGTAAAATATTTCATGTAGTAATAAATAATTATTGCATGCTATACAAATAATACAAGTACCTTTAAAAGTGTAGTCTCGGCAATGCCTAATTCCAAACCAATATAATCGGGACAAACTTTATTTAAACACAAGTATACGCTTGGTAATAAATCTTTAGGACTAACCACAATCACTGAGCGGAAATAATTTGAAAGTATTTCAATAATTTTCAATCTAGCACTAACCTCTTCAATGCACAATAAAGTTTTGGTTAGCGCACTATATGGAGTCCTATTGAAATTACATTTTTAATTTTAGTAAATATATAATAAATCATTTTATTTCAGTTAGATATATTAAAAATGAAATGACTAATATTAATTAAGTGATCCAAAATATAAAAACAAATGATTATTTAATTTTTGTTTTAAGAAACAAATTATTTAGTTATTTTAGAAATAAAATTATAATCTAGAAAAGATTTAAAATTAAATTTTATATTATCTTTTTTTACAATGAAAATACTAACAATTTTAACTTCTAATATTATTAACTTTACTCACGGTTGGTTATGATTCCAAAATGCATCTCTTATAGGATGGTAGTTTTTTTTTTGTTGGATCATATTCACTTTCAGAAATTGTTTTATGATTTGAAGATTCATCAGCATCTTTTGTAGGAGACTGTTCTTCACTCGATTTGTCTGATTTTTCCAATGATTCTATCTTACTTGGCTTTTTTGATTTTTTTTTCAATTTGTTCTTTTTGTCAGTAATTAGTTTGTTGGTGACTTTTTTATCAGTATCAGAATTATCAGACTCGATATGGGTTGGCTCAAATTGTATGCTTGGTAGTGTACCTTCTTCACATTTTGTTTTACTAAATTTAAATTGAATGACTAAGAAGTTAACCATATTTCAATTAATTTAACTTGAAATATTAATTAATACTTACATTTGGGTTTGGTCTTGAAGAGCATCTTTTATGGGATGGTCATTTATTTTTGTTGTTTCAATATCAATTTCAGATATTTCATTATCCTGTATTAGAGATTTATCTGTATCTTTTAAAGGAGACTTTTCTTCAATGGATTCTTCTAATTTCTCATCGTTTGGTTTATTTGATATTGTATTATTTATTGCACATTTTTTTTTACTAAATTGAATATTTAGGAGGTATTAATAACAAACAATGTTGTCACAAAAAATATAATTTACCTGTCAGATGTTTCTTCATCACTATCACTAAATAATATAGCATGTTTTTTTCTTTTTCCATAAGTCTTTATTGGACTGGTGTGGACAACTTCTAGATCTCTATCAAATTTAATTATACATTAATAATTTAGGAAATTTCAAATAAAATCTTATTTAATTGGTATTGTGTTAACATGTTAAATGTTTCAATCTTAATTTAGGAAGTAATATAGAACTCTTCTTTTAGAAAGTAATTTATAATAATATTATGATTGCCAGAATATATTATAAAAATTATTTTAATTACAACTTTAGATTAAATCAGTCATATTAAAAAAGAATAATAATAAATAGATTATCTATCAAATATCTATTTTATAACAATAACCAGGGAACGGAATGGCATTTTGGCAAAATGGCAGCAGTTTTTAACCATTGCCAATTCAAACTCTGTAACAGCTGTCCTAACTTAGAAATGGGAAACCACTGAACCAACTTTTCTCTAGCAGCCTAGCAAAACAAGTATACAAGAGTATAATTTTTAAAAAAATAGACTTTTACCAGATCAATTTGATGAATGATTATAGTTATAATACTGTCGAAATATATCAAAATGTATTAACATTGCAAATATGTATTGACTTACTCTGGAGATGTCGAAGACTTACTAACTGATAAAACTGGTGGATCTTTTTCCTTTTTAGTTCCATTTTTGGGGCCAAAATAAGACCTGTATAAAACATTCAGCAATAAATTTTCATTTTTATATAACTAACAAAAAAGCCAAAAAACACTCACATTAAAGTCCTTTGCGTCATTTTTTTGTTTTTCAGTAACAAATTGTGTTTAGAATAAAAGTTATTCAATAACGTTGAAGAAAACCGCCAAAATACTGTTTGCATCCTGTCTTTTGGTTAAAATGTTATCAGTTATCATGTAATGTTGTTACTTCTTGCTTCTTATCACATATCATCTGACCCGTCACGTCAAAATTCGAATTCGAAACTTATGTATATTTGTCTTGGCAACACTGAACTATAGGCTATTATAATTTATAATTCAACATTCACAGGAAAGAATTTTTCAATTTTCAGATCCGTATAAAAAATTGCCCATAGGAGAAGCGGTTAGAAGCGGACAATGTGCTGCAGCAAATCAGCTAGGCAATCCACCTGCGGTTGATACCCGACGTCTAGCGGCTTTAAGTGAAGAGAAAAAATAGTATTTCCCAAAAACCCAATCACACAACATTCGAAATAATTTACGAAAAATATAACAAATATAATAAGTATTTATTGTATGGTATAATATAATAATGACAATTTAGAGAAAACAATATGTGTTAAATTCCTAATAATTTAAATAACATATAGGTATATAATATAATATAATATACAGCCATATAATGTAATATTAACCAATAAATATTAACATGTATATTATAACATTACGTATATGAAAAAAAACGTGAAAATAAAATCAAAAAAAAAAAAAATGCACAAAAAGTCACGGGCGTTCGTGTTATATTATCATAGACTATAGAGCACAATCAGTCGCCGCCCGAACAGCGCTACTGCAGACGGAGTCTTACTCGGTCCTACGCCTAACTACCTACATTTAGAGCACCTACGCCTAACCTACCGAACTACAGTTTATGATGCTAATGGCGGACAAAACTTCAACACTTCCGCTATGTCCTAGCTGGTGCGTGCACGCAATGCGAGTAGACGGTGCGATATTTGACCGCATCGCACTGAATTCTAGTTCCCGCAAGCATGGCAAAATTGACGCATTCAAATACGCGAGAAAACGCATACGATTTGTACTTAGTTACAACTACAATATCGTGCTGAGAAGACGTATAGTGTCAAGTTAATTAATATTCAGATTTCTGTTTGTGAATATAACTGTAGGTAATTTACTATTATGTCGTTAATTCAAGATGTGTTTAAGCTATGTGTCTACGGAGCGACGTAAACCGATATATTCGATATAAATCGATGTAATAATCGTTTATAATTCGATGTATCTACACACTGATTAAACTTTAATTGTAGTTTATTCAATGATCTGACCGTTATTATTATTACATTATTAAAATGTATGTTTGAATAATACATTTATTTAAATCAAACCACACAATTGTGTTTGCGTTAAGCAATATACCTACGTTATTAAGGACCATACAATATGTCTACAATAATATAATGCAATATTTATTGAATCAAAGACAAAACAACAAAATTGTGCGCTTGTGAGTTGGAACCAAGACCGACTGACATTTCATGAACGCGAATTTTAAAGTGTACAAACCGAATTTGCGTACAAACCGCATATCCCACGGGTTTCAAAAGAAATAAACTTAACAAAATAAATAGAGCACAAACGGCAATTGAAAAGACGAAACGAATCGAGAAAAACGAAAAAAGCAATAATAAAGACCGATTGCGATGACTATGGACAGACACATCAGCGGCTTTTAAAGTTTTAAAACAAAAACGAAGTAGGCAAAAATGTCAAAAATGCAAAAAAAACGGCGTAAAAAGCGTAAAGTTTTTCGAAAAACGTTTGAACATTTGAAAACCAACCGACCGCCGCCGCGGTGAAGGTACGCGATTGGACGCGCTAAGGAATCTACGGGAAAGGATCGTAGTGGGGGGGGGGGGGGACAGTAGAAACGGAGCGGTGTTTAATTTTTTACGCCACGGTTTCACCACAGATTATATGAAAATTATTTTCATATAATCTGTGGTTTCACTATAGCCGGCGTTTTCCGATCCACGGTTCCACTATAGACACCTGTTCTCGAAGTCAGCTGTTCTTATAGTATAGGAAGTCAAGGAAGTCACATTTTTTTTACCAATCCTTATTCACTTAAAAATATAAAACAAACATACAAAAAAAAATAAAAATAATAATATTTATTTTCTCACTACTTAAGTTTTATTTTTCACAATAATAATATACTATTTGTATACTATAGTTCAGTACATACACTGTAAAATTGTGTATAATAATCGTACCAGTGTACCGACATAAACTGTTTCATTAAAAACAAATAACGCAGGCATTAGGCATACAGCTAATAATATTTACCATATTTATCATAGACCATTTAAAATAATAAATTATATACTTTAAATAAAAATTAAATAACTAAGACCTCCTTTAGCTCCCCCCCCCCCAGTTGCGCTTATGAATCCATGTAACTCCTATCAAAAAACTTTGCAACACTATTCACTACAATAATATACCTACTACATTATTACTGCATAATTATACATGAACACATAGTATACCCAAGGTCCCCACAAGGAGGAGAGGGTTGGACCTGGTCACCTGGAGTACAAAGACCTGTTGAAATTAATTTATAATTTTGGAAATTTTGTTAGGTATATGTATACCTACTAATTTTATATTAAATTATATTTTATGATACATATTATACAGGATGATTCACTAAGACTAAGCATGTTCACTTCTTTTGTTCTTCAATGGTGTAGTTATTCAAAATCTGATTTTTAAAATTTTTAAATATACCTACTTACGTTTGACCGTAATTTTACATCCTTGACATTTTTTTGTATTATTTAAGGAGTGTCCAATAGAGATACAAACTTCTGTTTTTCAAATGAGAAGACCCCTATCAACTATAAATTGTACAGTAGAATGAGTAGATATAAATCAAAATTTGTATGATTAGTTTTTGAGTTATTTAACTTTGTGTTCTAAGGATAAAAGGTCTTAGGTCAATGATAATGGGTTCATAAGATATGGGGGCTATGGTGGTTTCACAATTCTATTCATAGTTATTAATCAATCAATATTATTAATTTGTAAAAATGGCTCAATAAAATAAATACTAAATCCAATTTTATGTCTTTTTTTGTAATTATGTAAAACCATTTTTGTGGACTATTATCCTTAATACAAACATTTTAATTAGTAACAAACTACTCATTAGAAGTTTGAATTACGTACATTAACATTTTCAAAATTTAATCCACTAAATAATTTACAGACAAATGGGGTGTTCTCATTTGAAAAACAGAATTTTGTATCGCTACAGGACACTCCTTAGGGCCCGTATTACAATAGTTGATCTAAGGTTAAGCGGTTAAGGTTAAGGTTAAATCAGTGAATTAAGCCTAATCGACTATTGTAATACGGGCCCTAAGTAGTATAAAAATATTCAAGAATTTGAAAAAATTCACTATACAAAAGGAAAAAAATGGTGGGAGCATGTTTGATGAATCACCTTGTACACCGGGAGATACATCAAACGTAAGACACTTGTTATTTCAAAATGCATCAATGTTTTTGAAAATATTTTTATCCTTTTAATTTTTCAAGTTTTTACTTTTTTGAATGACATTGTTAATATTTTTTGAAATAATTAGGTAAAAAAATAGATTGGTGTACACTTGGTGTATTATAATGCTAAGTCATTTTGATATTTTAAGTTGAGGGTTAACCATTGATTACTAAGAAATTATCGTGTATGGGACACCCGTTTTGCTTGTAAATTGTAATGAGTTGTATTTTATTATTGGAAGTTTTGTCAGGGCATGCAAAAACGTTTTGTACAAGAGGCTCAATATTTGATGTGAGGGGCTGGACATAAGTGAACTTATGTTTAGAAACCTAAGAATAGGTCGGCACTTTATGTTCTATTTCTATTTTACGAAATTATTTAATTTTTTTGTTCGGGCACTAGAAAAATACAACACAATTAGTGCGAAAATCGATTTGAATATATAATCAAAAAGCGCGCGTCTCGCCACAGTGTCACCACCTATTTGTGGAACCATAACCACGACCATGGTCATCAATTGCAGCTGATCCGGTACTTGGGTAGCAATCTAATCGTCGAGGGCATTGGTCCTTGTCTGGCGGGCGGTGGAAGCAGGTTAGAACTTTATTTTATGGCTCAATGGCTATAACGACGCATACGATTGGTCGGGAGACGGTGACCAGCAGCAGCAGGCTTGCTCCGTTCCTTTGTGCGGGTAGGTAAACAACAGACGCCGGTGTCGACCGATAACCTGAGCTACAGACAGCCGACGCCATTGGTCCGACGTTCTCTTCGACCCGCTCGTCGCTCATCATTCCATGATTCCGTCACTGTGTAATGCTATTATAGTGCATATTTTTCACTCCGCTCTCCGCTGACTCCTGTAAAACTATATAGTGCAATAGTGCCTTCCGACCGTCCATCCACTCCGCTCCATCATTGATGTAGCAGCGGCACTATAATATTGCAGCAGTGCAGCACCGCCACAATAACTCGCTACTCGCTATCGCCGGTTACGACATTACAGCGATAATATTAATAATAATAATTCAACCAATTATATTATTATAATATTAAGTAATTTATTATTGTAATTCGTCGTCGGGTATTCCACGGTACTATAGTTTAATAATAGTTATATTATAACGCAATATCTATTGCCGTTCGCCGCCGCCGACGCTGCACAATCGTCGTTATCATCGCGTCGATTTTTTTTTTGTTTCTTTCCCCCCGACATTGCGCACGATCGTTGCGAGTGAAAACTTCATTGGATTCCCGCTTTCCCGTAACACATTGCGACAACAGTGCGCGTATACCGTTATCGCCGTGACCGTATTAATAACAACATCAAAGGCCGTGCACTCCACGATTAGTTTCTGTATTGTCCGATGTCTGGTGCTGAAGTACTAGACACCACCTGTGAACTGCCGGCCAAGAAGCGTAAACTGGCTTCCGGTGAACCGTCTACAGTGTCCGTCGACTCAGCACCGAGAAATCAGGTAACAATGTCGAAGAACAGCGTGGAGGAGATCGATGAGGGCCTCTACTCGCGGCAGCTGTACGTCTTGGGCCACGAAGCTATGCGCAAAATGGCCACTTCCGACGTGCTGATCAGTGGGCTTGGTGGTCTAGGCGTGGAAGTCGCCAAGAACGTAATACTTGGTGGTGTCAAGTCGGTTACGTTACACGATTCTGTCGTGTGCACCTACAGCGACCTATCATCGCAGTTCTATCTGACCGAAAACGACATCGGTAAGAATAGGGCGGATATCAGTTGTCCTAAGTTGGGTGAGCTAAATTCCTATGTGCCTGTCAAGTCATACACTGGAATTTTGTCCGAATCATATCTCAAACAATTTAAAGTTGTCGTCCTAACCGAGACAACATTAGACGAACAATTGCGTATATCAGAAATTACGCATCAGAACAATATCGCTTTAATAGTTGGTGACACCAGAGGGGTGTTTGCTCAAGTGTTCTGTGATTTTGGCGAAGATTTTAGTGTAATCGACTCAACGGGTGAAAATCCAATTTCCGTTATGGTAGCTGGTGTTACTAAGGAAGAACAAGGAGTAGTTACTTGTATGGATGAGTCTCGACACGGTTTTGAAGATGGAGATTATGTAACGTTTCAAGAAGTACAGGGTATGACTGAAATAAATGGCTGTAAACCAAAAAAAATAACGGTCTTAGGACCATATACATTTAGTATTGGTGATACTACATCATACTCAGACTATATTAAAGGTGGTTTTGCTACTCAAGTGAAAATGCCAAAAAAATTAAATTTCAAATCATTGAAAAATTCATTAGCTGAACCAGAATATCTTATTTCTGATTTCGGAAAATTTGATAGACCTTCTCAATTACATCTAGCATTTATAACTTTTCATAAGTTTGTTTCGGTCAATGGTCGTTTACCTATTCCATGGAGTTCTGATGACGCAAACGAATTTTTAAAATTAACCAAAAGTGTAAATACTGATGATTCCATTGAACTTGATGTTGATTTAATAAAAATATTTTCAAAAGTCTGTGCTGGGAATATTAATCCTATGACATCTTTTATTGGTGGTATTGTTGCTCAAGAAGTTATGAAATCATGTTCCGGTAAGTTTAGTCCAATATTTCAATGGCTTTACTTTGATGCTACTGAATCTTTACCAGAAGAAGTTACTGAAGAAGATGCCAAGCCTATTGGTAATCGCTATGATGGTCAAGTCTCCATTTATGGACGAAAATTCCAATCCGTTTTAGGAAATTTGAAATACTTTGTTGTTGGAGCTGGAGCTATTGGATGTGAATTGTTGAAAAACTTTGCGATCATGGGTGTTGGATGTGGCAATGGCAAAATTTATGTCACTGATATGGATTTAATTGAAAAATCTAACCTGAACAGACAGTTTTTGTTTAGAGTTCAAGATGTACAAACATCAAAATCTGAAACAGCCGCTAAAGCAATTAAACGTATGAATCCAAATGTGAACGTTGAACCACAGACAAATAGGGTCTGTCCAGAAACTGAGCAGACTTATAATGATACCTTTTTTGAAAATTTGGATGGTGTTGCTAATGCTTTGGATAATGTAGATGCTCGTATATATATGGATAGACGTTGTGTTTTCTACAAAAAACCACTTTTAGAGTCTGGAACATTGGGTACAAAGGGTAACACACAAGTTGTAATACCAAATTTGACAGAATCCTATAGCACATCTCAAGATCCTCCAGAAAAAAGCATACCAATTTGTACTCTTAAAAATTTTCCAAACGCTATTGAACATACATTACAGTGGGCTAGAGATCTTTTTGAAGGGCTTTACAAACAAACTCCAGAAAATGTTAAACAATTTTTAGAAGATCCTACTTTCATTGATCGTACAAATCGTTTACCTGGACTTCAACCAGTTGAAATTTTGGATTCTGTAAGAACATCAGTTGCAGAACGCCCTAAAAGTTTAGATGATTGTATTGAATGGGCTAGATTGCACTTTGAAGATCAATTTACAAATCAAATCAAACAACTTTTATTCAATTTTCCACCAGATCAATCAACAACTAGTGGTCAGCCATTTTGGTCAGGACCCAAACGTTGTCCAAAACCAATTATATTTGACGTAAATAATACATTACATTTGGATTATATTTTGACAGCAGCTAATTTAAGAGCAGAAACATATAATATTAATCAAATAAGGGATCGTGTCTATATTGCCAATGTTGTATCTTCGGTTAAAGTTCCTGAGTTTGTCCCAAAGTCTGGTGTAAGGATTGCTGAAAATGATTCACAGATAACTAATGGGTCATCAAATTATGACCAAAGCAAACTGAATAAAACTCAAAAGGATTTACCACCAACAGATTCTCTAAAAAACATAAAAATTGTTCCTTTAGAATTTGAAAAAGATGATGATGTTAATTTACATATTGATTTTATTGTGGCTGCATCAAATTTAAGAGCTACAAATTACGGTATTCAACCTGCTGATAGACATCGAAGTAAACTCATTGCTGGTAAGATTATTCCAGCAATTGCTACTACAACTTCTGTTGTTGCTGGTCTCGTTTGTCAGGAATTCATTAAATTAGCTCGAGGATTGAAAGATTTGGAAAAATACAAAAATGGGTTTGTAAATTTAGCTTTGCCATTCTTTGGTTTTTCTGAACCGTTACTAGCACCAAAATCCAAGTATTATGATGTTGAATGGACTTTGTGGGATCGTTTTGAAGTAGAAGGAGAACTTACATTAAATGAGTTTTTAAATTACTTCAAAGATAAACATGCACTGGAAATCACTATGCTTTCTCAAGGAGTATGTATGTTATATTCATTCTTCATGCCAAAAGCCAAGAGGGAAGAGCGTATCAATACTAAAATGTCCGAAATTGTACGAAATATATCAAAGAAAAGGATTGAATCACACGTAAAATCGTTAGTTTTTGAAATATGCTGCAACAACACTGAAGGGGATGATGTGGAAGTACCTTACGTTAAGTACAATTTGCCATCAGACTTCCAATATTAAAAGGTAAATTTATATTTAAAAAAAACACTTTTTTAATTTTTAATTAATAATGACAATTCAAAGAAGTTGTAAATGTAAATAATTTAATATTATATTATTTCTATTTTTGTTTCAGAGTATGTGTCAAAGCAAAAAAAAATATTTTCAAAATAAATATTGGTCATCAAAGATCCAGCAATCGAGTACATTTTGGTACCTAATATTTCTTATTACTTTTTATAATTTAAAATTCAATGTGTGTTTTTTTTATATATTAATTATTATATTAAAAATATAAGATACATTTATAAATTTATCTCTTAAAAAATTAAAACAAATATATATACTTTTTTTTTCTAACTCGGGTGTTCTGTCTAACTATAGAAATAAATATTTATATTAATAAAAATAGAAAAAATGTGATTTTTTTTTTTGTTTTTAACTTGCTTTTTTTTAAATAAATTTTAACTGATACATATTGATTTACAAATATATTAGTAATGATTAAGTTTGATCCAAGATGAAGTAGCATATTATAAAGATATGTTTATTTTTACAGACAAAATGTAGAACCTTCATAAGTATTGTAAATATTCAAATATATACCCAACATAAAATACATATATTTTATATAAATGTTACCCAGGATCTAAAAATGTTTTAAATTATAATCATTAATCTTCATTTACTAATATTGTTGTATTTATAATTTGTCAACAATAAAACCAAATTGATATAATTAAATAAATTATATAATTTGTATAATTCTTAAATGATTATATGCATGGGTAAGCTATTATGTTATATATTGCTTAACCCTTTCACTGCTACACTATTTATCCACTGCAACCTGTGTATGCTACGTAAAATACAATTTTTATTTTGAGATCTATATGATCTATCTAATTATTTAAGTTTAAAATAATAATGCGAGCAAAGGTTTCCAAAACTTGTATGGTAACCGGCAAATGAGAATATTTATGAAATACAGGGACGTAATAGTATGTCTAGATCAGTGAAAGTTAAAAATTGTATTTCATCTTTCATTTTAATATAATTATTTATACACAACCGTCAAATTTAATTGTTATGCATAAATATATACTGTGTATTAGTGTAAGTTATTTATAATTAATTTGAAAATAATTTTAGAAATTTTTTCACTGATTTCATATTTTCATCCGCTGTATAATCCGAAATTAAAATTTATACTGTTAGTAAAAATTGTACAATCCAACAACAATTGTTTTCATCTATCAAGTGAATACCGATAGTTATTAATAGTGTATAATAATGAGTAATTATATTTTAATCTAGAATAAGATTATAAAAGCTCAAGATACATTGAAAATCTTTAATTTTCTGGTTTTTATAAATTAAATGGCTACTTAAGAGAATTAAAACTTTAGTAAAGAAAAATGTTTAATGATTTAAAAGCTTACCTAATAAAATATAATTTTTTGCTAAAGAAGGAACTTGTCATTGTTTTACATTTGAACAAATAAAGTGTATTTAATCAAATGAACAAATAAATTGTCATCTATAAAAAAAAATTTGTTTCTTTGGTCTTATTATTCTGTTTCTATTTTTTTTTATTTATTGTAAGTGAATCATACAAAAATACAATCAGTTAACCAATGTTTTTAACTAGTTAAATAATAATAATAAATAAGCTAAGTTAAAGTTAATTTTTAAATATAAGTTTATTTGAGTAAGTAACTTAGTTAAGTTACACATTTTCAGGAAAATAATAACTTTAGTTGGTTATTTTTTTTTCAATGTAATATTACGGTAAAACCTTATAATGGAATAGCTTAGTACTAACTGATTTTCCGCTATAAGGAGACGGTATACGGAACTGTTTTTATTTCCATTGTAAGTAGATTTTCGTCTTATAGGTGGGCCATTATAAGAGGTTCTATTGTACGTCATTGAAAAGTGTTGTTAGTAGGAAATATACTGTATGCTGCAGGCGCATCATAAATTAAGTCCGTTGTTCTGGTAGTTTTATTACTATCAATTAAAATAAACAGACATCTTGGATGTCGTGATTTTGGAGAGAATATAAATACCTAAACCTTCTAATTATGTTTCAAAACAGGCAATTATAATTAATTATAGTCACTATAGTAATAATGTATTTAATACAATTGTTGCAGATATTGCTCTTACCGGGTGTTCCTCAGTATTTAGACTCACCATACAAGACTCATGTGGATATTCATAGAATGCTTGTCCATCTTGTCATGTTATAACAATATTTACGGAACTGTTATTTTTGTTGAAAATCAATGCAAAAGATGATTATTCATAAATAACTTTAATTTTAACAAAAAACTAAGTTAGTTCCAATTATTTATGAAATAACTGTTACTAATTAAGTTATTTTCTAATATTCTAATTTTTTTTTTAACTAGTTAAGTTAAAAGTTATCAACAAAAGTATCTATTTAATTAGTTACTGCCCCCTGCAAAAATATTACTGTATTTATGGTACTTATGTAAATTTTGTAACACAAATATAAAAAATACTTTGGAATTTTATCTTTTAATAATTTATACAACAGTAAAATAAAAATGGTTAAATCCCTTGAAATTTGAAAAGACTGTGAGCAATTAATTTTCTTTACAATATAAAAATATTAGTAACTAAAAAATAACAAAATAATAATAATATATTCTGTATGTCATTAGAATGTAGTTATAGAGTGACGACACAAGTTTACTAGATATCTACGATCTACTGATCTTGGGTATTGTAACAAGTCATCTACATCATGAACATTGAATTAATTAAGTGGACGCTACCTATGCATTTGTTGCCTGTGTTACACGCATTCTACTTGGAAAATTTTCGTTCAATAGTATTTTACTAGTTTTGATATTAGAATGAATTGACCTAGGCCTGGCAGTATTTCAAATTTTGATACCGGTTTCTGGTATTTGTTTATTACCGGTATGACCTATTCTGGGGTATTTTCAGTAGTTATGGAAAATACCGTATCTCGGTAATTAATAAAAATCTTGTACAATTTGTTCCTCAGTAATTATCAAAAATACCATAAACCTCAGCAAATTTATTAGTGTTTCCAAGTTTTCAACCTAGGCTAGGGCTATTTTATTATGTCATTACGATTATTTAAAAATAATAAATGTAGGTATACGGTATTGTCAGTAATTACCAATTCTTGGTATACCGGTATTCTAAAATACTGTCAGCCCTAAATTGACCTATTATAAAACTTCTGGGTAAGAACATTATCTCTGTGCTTATGCGGGAGCGAATTTTTAGTTAGTTTAATTTTCAAGATAGAAATGGTTATATGAAATATCACAAATTATAAATGCTCATCTCGCTTGAATATTAAAAAATCAGATAAAAGCCGACATTTAAACACAGATAATGTTACTTAAAAGTTTGATAATAGGTAAATAATTCATTCTAATATTAAAAATAACATCATACTATTGAAACTAGTGAATGAAAATTTGCTATGTCGTACGTCTATAAGACTGAGACAACAAACGCATGGGTTGCGTCCTTAACTTAATATGTATATATAAGCAGAGCTAACACTAGAAAACCAGATAGGCCCGCCAATCAACTGAAATAATATTTTTTTATATGATTATTAGATCATTAATAAAAAAATATATTCATAGATAAAAAAATATCTTTAATTAGATATTGTATTATACATTATTTAAAATTTTATTCTATACATTTTTGGTAGGCTTAATAAAAACTTTTTTTCGTTTCAGTTTCTTGCGCATTACTTCAACTTCATGTAATTCTGAATATACTTCGGCAAATATTTCTTTTTGTTCTTCTTCTGGTATTGTTTTCCTATAACACCAAAGAATATATTAAAAATATATTGTCAATAAATTATAAAACAAATAGAAAATGTAATTTACCTATACTGTTTCATTAAGTCATATTTCTCCCAGGGTGTTGCTAATTCTTCAGCTCTTTCATAAAACCGATTTTCTAGCCCTAAGTCAGCTAGCCCTTTCATATTTTTTCTTTCCCACCTAGCACGCCAAGGTCTAGGTTTTAGTTTAACCTAAAAAAAAAAAAAAATATTTTACAGTTATTTCTTAAGTTAGTTGTTTTAATTATTTATTTTACCATTTCAGGGTTCACTGGTACAGGTACTCCTTCGGGTAAATATTCAACTTCCATATTTTCATCAAATGTACTGTATTCATTAGGTGCATCTCTCAGGTATAACAACTCATCATCAAGACGTTTCTCTAAGCGTAAAACTTCAATCTTTTGTATAGTTGGATCATAAAGTTGATATTTCATTTCCGTGCCTATATTTTATATAATTTAAACTATTATTAGTATAATCCAAAACATACCACATTTATATGTATTCACTTACCAATATGCTTAATAACGTTTCTAAGGGTAAAATTAGCTCGGAGGCCACATCCTAAACGTTGAATGCATATACCTACAAAACGAGTAGCTTTATTGGGAGCATGCTGATTAGATGATGAAACAGCCATGATGGACCCTAAAAAAAAAAAATTTTAAAATGTTAAATATTATATGAATGTATACCACATATACATAAATTGGATATTTTAGAAATAACTAATAAGCAGTAGCAGGCTAATTTTGATGCAGCTGCATCAACTTTTCAAAGGGGGGTAGTGACAGTAGCGTCAAAGTCTATACTCAAGTCCAGCCTTATTTTAATTATATCATAGCTTTGTTATGAGTAAATATTGTATATTAGTAGTGGTGGTGAATAAATAAATATGAAATTGTGTCATTTAAATCTTAAGTTCAGTCTGCAAAACTACTGGTAATTAGTTAGAAAATAAAATTACCTAATCACAATCTTATCATTAAATAAATAAATAAATAAATATTTAATACCTATATTATATAAAATATGATTTGAAGTGTAAACAATTATTATATTAATGAATAAGTATAAATTATTCTCTATTGGACCATTTTTGAGCAGCATATTTATAAACAAAATGTTGATCTCCTGATCAAATAGTCATCTAATACCTACCAACATAAAATTCAGGTATATCTATATGTTTTCTTCTTTGTATCATATCCATGCGTTCTAGTTTTTCTCGTAACGAATTTCTCCATTCAATTTTAGGATCGGGTAAAAACTCTGGATATATAAATCTAGAGTTGGACGGGACAACCGATTTCCTTTCAGGTTTAACTTGTTTTCCGGATATAGGTTCATCAGAGGGCTGTTGGACGTCAGACGGTGGAGAATTGCTAAACGACCTGGATACCCTGAGCACTGTTAAGAAAATATTTATTAATCTTACGTCTTCAAAAACTGTACAAAAATTAGGAATATTACCGGGTGCGAATCCACACTGAAATCTGTGAAAGTTTAAGGTTTTCAACAACATATTGAACAACGTTTTTCCAAACGGTTCACGTAGCCATGTTACAAATTACAATTTACAACGATTTGTAGGCGAATTGATGTAAAATATAAGCTGCCTCCTCGATCGGCGCTCGTGGAAATTATCACTATCAACTATCGAATATTCTACGCTTTATCAGTTTCGATGATAGTGTGATAAGACAAGACCATGGGAGATCATTTTTCGACAACTTTACTGCCACCAACGACGATTTAGTACGATTAGTATTCTTGTCTATGATCGTGTCCCCAACCAACTCGTAATTAATGAATGTTCAATCGTTCAATGTAGGTCGCGTTTAACCCCAAAAAGCAAAAGGTTTTATCATACGTTTTTCGTACTAAATTATGATCTGGTTTAACGTTATATTTTCAGTATTTTTTCATGGGTAGTCACTACCAAACTGATCGATCACCACACGGTCGTAGAAAACTGGCCACTTTATATGTGATTTTAGTAATGGACTTAGGACTTCGGATTCTTGTCTATGGCAATGGGCAGACAAGGATAATTGCTATTTTGATGATTTGCTTGAGCAATGACACGGCTATAGAATATACTAGCGCGAGTAGCGCTTGGACAAAAAAATCGAAAACATCCCTCCCAAGTTGGTCACTGAGTAACCGCCGTAGCCCGTGTTGCCGTAAAAGTTAAACGACATAATTTATTCATTTTTCGGACAAGTTGATACTTGATATCACTCACGGTTTAAGCATGATTGTTCTATGGTTTAAGCACGATTTAAGATATTTAAGTATATCTTAAATCGTGGGTTTAAGACACGGACTAAGATATAATTAAGTCCGTGGTGCCGTGGTGGCGTGGTTTAAGTCTATCTCAAACCGTGATATCACTCCATAGACTATATTACTCTATGTATCACTCCAATTATAGGGTGCAATTATAATGGGTAGCACGGTTTAAGATAGTATTATCTATTATACTGAGCACTACCAACTTGATGACTCGGTACTCGGTTATCAAAAATCAGCCTGCAAATATTATTGTAACGGTACGAGACGTCGTCTTGGAAAACCTTAGCGCTAGTGGTGCTGGTGCTGTATTATAAAATATATATTAATTAAAATCGTATATTATGATGCGCGTGCCGTGCGGCATTACTATTGTATTTACTATTTACTCTCATCATTATTATATTGCCCGATAAAAGTGTTATTACACATTAGACGTTCGTGATAGTGAGTACTGACTCTTCTTAGTACCAGTTAATGACTATGTATATGTTTCGCTGATCGTACATTTCTACGAGTCCATTTCCTAAATCATTTGCGATTTGTTGGTTTTTTGCAGACGATGTACAACGGAATCGGTTTGGCAACAGCCCGTGGATCGGGCACCAACGGTTACGTACAACGGAATTGGGCTGCCATAAAAAAAGTCAAAGACCAGACGTCGTTCAAGACCGACGAAGAGTTGGCCAAAATCGATTCTGCTGCCAATCGTCAGCCCAACCAAGAGCTGTTGGATCACGACCGTAAGCGAAAGGTCGAGCTGAAATGCATCGAACTCGAACAGTCTTTGGAAGACCAAGGGTATATATTATTACTTGTGCTGACATAAATCCAGTACCTAGGTACATTTTATTCGTTCTTATTTAAACATTTGTTTTACAGTTTTTCTCAAGATGAAATTATCAAAAAGATAAATACTTTTAGAGTCACGTTATTGGGCAAACAAAAGACCACAACGGAATATGATGAATGCGGTAGACCTATGTAAGTATAAATAATTGTTTATTATAGTCAACCATATATATTTACTGTATATGATATACATATTTCTTAAACTAGATATGATATCTTCTTAAAAAATAACCTCAATAATAATGACTAATATTAGTACTTTTTTAATATTCTAATTAAACACTTATTATTATTTGACGTATAGGTAGTCTATGTTAGTACTAGAGTGATACATAATTATGGTTTTACTATGTATGATAAATTATACAAATTTGATAATGGTCAAACTTTATTTTATTTTGTATGAATGCAATATTTTATATTAACATTATAAAATATTGTGTATTATTATTAAAAATCAGTTATTTATATGAGTTCCATTGAGTTTAATTTTGTGTTTTATAAATTTGATGATAAATGTTATTTAGATTATTCTACCAAAGAAATAATTACAAATACAGGTATCTATTCATTTTTTTTTTATATATATATTGTATGAGATTCTTTAAATTTAAAATGTTTATTATTTAGTGTCAAATTATTGTTAAACAAAATACAAATCAAATGTATTTTTTAATAAAAACTGTAATATGTAATCACTGTATATAAAGGGAGTTATTCCACCAACATTGCATCCCTGTTTGGATCAATACTACAACCCACCCCCCTTCACCATCAAAAGCACCACCCATTGGTAAACAGTGTATGAGTCACTGTATATATATATTGATATATGCATGAAGGTTTTTTTTTTTACTGGTTGTGTGTGTTTATTTTGCTTGAGTTTTATAATGAGTGAAATTGGTGTTAAATAATAAAATATTGTAAAGTAACTATGTAAATCATGAAGCAACCACAGTATAAGCCACCATGATCTAATCAAAATTAAATATAATAACTATGTCTTCCAATATTTACATGTGATATTAGTATTTTAATAATACATATTTTAGTCTTCCATTTATAAATTAAATTAATATTTAATCAAGTCTTCCAAATATTTAAAATTGTGATAAGATTTAACTTAGTATTTAATATATTTTAACTTAATTGATTTACACTACATTAATAAGAATAAAATGTCCAACCCAAATAATGTTGAACAACAATGTTTCAAGCGGGTATGGAAAAAAACTCTTAGATCTGTGTTTAAAAACCCTACAAATGCTACGATAATGGCTGAAACAAAATCTATTCATCAAGTAAATGTTAATCTCAAGAAAAAAAAGTCTAGACGACGCCGGAAAAAAAAAAATAAGCAGAATATTTGTGATTGTTGTATGGATAGAACACATACTATGAATGGCTCTATATCAACTTTAAATGCAAAAGGCTCTTTATTCCTTCATCATGTGCCTTGGGGTTGTCTGAACGCAGTTTGCGTTAATGGAATGCAGTTTGCTAATATTAATAGCTTAAAATCATTTTTAAGGTATTTTAAGTAAACAAATTTAAAAAACAATGTAATAGCTTACAAAGACTTATACTTTCCCAGCATATTTAATTATATATATATATATATGACTAATAGATATCTGATATGAATTGATTGCTAAATACAAGTAGTTATGTAGGTTGTATATTATAGTATGTGTACGTTTTATGCATTTAATATATTAGGTATTTATTTGAATGTTGTATGTACCATAATCTTATCTGATAGGCTTAGAAAATTATATTGGATAGTTTTAAGATGTACAAATGTTTATATTCATATTTTATGATTTTAATTTTTATATTTTCTTATATTATAAAATAATTCATGTTTATTTTATATTTCAGTGTAAGAGATACTCATCAATTTGCCGATGAACAGTTAAAAAAGAATGCAAGGCTAAGAGATGCTTTTGGTATATCAGAATTTTTTATTGAAGGCTCTAGCTTAGATCCAGAAAGAAAAATTAAAGAAGCAGCACTGGCCCAGTTAAAAGCGTTGCAGGTGGACCAAGCACTTGTGCAAACACAAATGAATGAAGACACCTCAACAAATAAAGACAGCAGTATAGCAAATGAACTACAGTAAGAGTTATACTTTTCTTACTTAAACTCATATTTTATACATAATTTGGAACATTAATACGTTTTTAACAGAAGTGTATAATTATTTATTCATTTTTTTTCATTTAAGGTCTAAAAGTCCTAAACACAAAAAACGAAAGAAGAAGAAATCAAAATCTCATAAAAGTGACAAGTATGTTTAAGACTTTAATTTTACAACTATTAATCAGAACATTTTGTTAGATTTATGGAAAAGTATAAAATATATTTGCCACTAAGCTGATGATCAAAGATTACATTTGATCTTGTTTATGTAATAGTATTTTTATCTAATTTTAGTTTAGAAGAACTACAATTGTCTAAGTAAACCTTTGATCATCATTTTATAAAAAGTAGCTTTATGCATTTTTATGACACACTTAGTTGTATGAACTGAAAACTATTTGTTTAATTAGGCAATTTGTTGATTACTGTTTAGTTAAACTGATTAAAGGATATTAAACTAAATAGTGGTAAGTTACTATGTTTTCCATACAATAATTTTTGTTTTGGTGTGATTTTCCATACAGTATTGTATTCTGCTATACTCACATAAACTAAAATAATAATTATTATAACAATATTATTCATTTGCTGATAGTAATAACTAAAAAAAAAAAAAAATGAACAGTTTTCTTGTTCTGCTCAAAATCTAATACACATATTTAGGTTATTTGACAATTTATTATTATAATATTAGGTAATTCAAATGTGTTTAAACATTTTTACTAATTAATTATTATTGTTTTATTTTTTTATATCCACTATATTCTAGTGACTAGAATATGTAAATAAAATATGAATAAAATTCAAGATTTTTGTTTGTCATCAGTCATTAATATTTTTTAATATAGAATTTTTTATTCTTAAGTTCAAAATATTTATAATATTTTTTCCCCTCAATTAGTTTTAATCTAATGATAAATGTAAAAACTATATTATTTTTAAATTTTATTTCACATTTTTTATTTTAGATATTTAATAATTTTTAGTTATAAACATTTTGATATGACATAATTGGGATTTAATTATCATTTTTCTGATCATTGGTAAATCTTAAAATATTTTAATTCATTTTCAGTACACTAATATTAAATTAAGCTAAATAAATAATATTAAAAATTCTAACTATCTTAAACTTTCAGAAAAATGGCAGGATAATATTTTTATGAATATTTTACTTTTTTTTTGTAATTAATAAAATTCATTTTTTACACATTTAATTTAGTTGTTAATATTGAATAATTTATACATGTATTGTTTTTACAGAGAAAAGGGAAGCGATAAGAAAAAATCAAAAAAACATAAGAAGAAACATAACTCTTCATCTGAAGATAGTCCAAGGTAGTATATTTTTGTTAATAAATTAATTAAAATTGTACTTTTGCATATTCATTTATTTGATATGCTGCATTAGTATTTTTTATCTAATGTATCTAATGACATTTCACAAAGTATTCTTCAAATACGGTTAGGTGAAAAATACTTGTTTTATACACAAATTAAACAATATTATTAAGGGTTTTAATTTCTTAAACGTAACATTTTTCAAGGTTCTATATTCAGTTACAGAAAAATATCTTGGTTTTATTTTTGTCGAAAATTTCTGTAAATATCTTGTTATTACTGAAGTGTTTTTAGAATACTATGAATACAATAAACAAAGTTAGTAAATGCTGGTATAGCGCTATAAAATATAACTATAGCCTTAGGAATTATAGTACTCTTAAAAAACCAATTTTAAAAGTTAATAAGTATGATATAACAATCAACTTCTGATTTTATAACATAGCTTTCTCTGGCTTAATTTTTTTTATTCTGATCTTACAATTGATCAATTGTATTTATTGATTACATTTTCTATTTTTTTTTTAGAATTGACGAAGTAAAAGTCAATAAGAATTTGTCTCAAGTGAAATCCAAGTATGATGATGATAAATCTAATAAAATAACTACTGAAAATAAAAAAAAATATGAGTCTGAGAATAACCACAAAAAACATAAAAGGGATAGTGATAAAACATTTAAGAATGATACAAAAGACATAGATTACAAGTACAAGAGTGATCGTGAGGATTACCGTAAGAAAGATTCTAAACCAGAAAACTCTAAAAACTTGAAAAAAGATAAAATAACTGAAGAACTTAACAAGCCTAAGTCTAAAGACATTGCTTATGATTCTAAAAAACAAGAAAATTCGCCTAGACATAAAACACCGATAAAGGAACGTGATAGGGATAGAGAGAGAGATTATGATAAATATTCATATAGACAACAAACAAATCGTGATGACAGTAAATCAAATAAAGAAAAATATGATAAAAAATCTGATAAAGCAGACTCAAAATACAATTCAAGGAAACGGAATTCAAGAAGTCCTATTAAAGAATTAAGAAAAAAACCTATTCAACCTGAAAAGTTAACCTGTATTCCTGCTGATAGTGATAGTGACAAATCATGTTACACACCACCTCCCAAAGGTTTGAATGCTAAATTGAGTCAATCAAAAATTAATGAAGAAAAAAATCTAAAAAGTACTAAATACACATTTTCATTGCGTGAGGATAGTGAAGATCGCTTAGTCGTATCCAAGTCTAATGGACGTACCGATGACTTGATATCGGCGTCACAAAACAGTGAAAATCAACATAAGGTATCTGAATCTCGAAAGACGAATGATCGAATAGATCAAGTATTTTTAGATTCTAGTACAAGTGAAGAAGGTGGGTTAGAAGAAGATATTGATTTAAATATTATTAAAGAAATCACTACAGAGAAAATAAAAAAAGTATTTGAGTTGCACGAAAAACAAGAGCAAGCACTGCTTCATCTTAAAAAAAAACTAATGGAGAAAAAACGTAAGGTTAGGACTTCTTCCAGTTCAAGTGATAGTTCAGATGAAGAGCCTGTTAAAAAGAAAAGTGTCAAACGGAGACGTGTTAAAGATTCGTCATCTAGTAACAGGTTTGTTAAATGTTTCTTTGTCATCAAAATCTATAGTTAATTAATTTACTATAAGGTAAACAATATAATTTATTCACTTGTTTTTCTTGTTTGTAGTGATGTGAATACTAGAAAAAAGTCCAAGCGCTCGCGCTCAAGTAGCAGTAGCAGCAGTGCGAGTGACACAAGTGTTGAGCATCATAAGTCATTAAAAAGATCTAAAGATAAATATTCAAAGAAAAAGTCACCCTCATTTCGTCGTCGTACCAAAGATAGTACATCTCGATCTCGGTCGGTGTCAGTTAGCTCAAATGATCGTTTACGTAAAAAACGAGTTTCCTCAAGTGAAGAATCAAGTCCAAGGCGTAAGCATAAAACATCTAAACGCAAACGTTCATCTCGGAGACAGAGGAGCAGTGATAGTAGTAGCAGCAGTAGATCATCACCATCTTACAAAAGCAAAAGGCGCTATAGTTCAAGCCGTTCACGTTCGACTAGTAGTTCATCAAGCAGTCATTACTCCCGCAGTTCTAGTTCTAGCCTGGACTCAAGCAGCTCTGTGTCTAGCCGTAGTTCAAAGTCTCGATCTGCATCTATACCTAGGCGACGGGGGTCGCCTAGTTTTTTGGATCGGAGACGAATTACAAGGTAAATTTTAATGTTGTGTGTGTTCTATACCTCCTATTTCATTTTTTAATTAAATATATCTTGAGTTAAACAATTCCATAAAATGTTTGTTTAAACTATATAAAACATAATATGTTTAAATTTTTATTTACTCAAATTCTCAAACAAAATAGTAAAATTATGTTCCTATCTCATTTTAAATTATGCTCGAATCACGATTTGGATGATGAGACTGGAACACAGGTATCAGGCTATCAGTTTATGTATTTTGTATAAATATTGTCCAGTGTGTGTAAAATACAACCTTTTTGTAAATTTATGGCAAGTCTTAGTTATAGTTTTACAAATAAATAAAATGGGAAATTAATTTAATTTAATTATTACAGTTGAATATAACCATAAGAAACTTAATTCTTTTGTGTATATTATATTACATTTGGTCCTATAATATCTAAATGATGAGCCGTTAATTTATGAAAAAGTTATTTTTGCTAATTCAATATTACATTAGCAAAACAAATTTTATTTTGACTATTGATTATTTTTATTTTGCCACCCTTATGTGCTTAAATTGTCTTTTAATTATAACAACAATCATTATTTTTTTTCCTAGTAGATTATATTTATGCATGACCATGTAGATATAAATTACTATTATCTATGCAATAAAAAATAATTGTGTGATTTGAATTTATCCAAACAATTTTTACCGTGTTTTTATTTATTTACCATATTTTTTTTTTTATTTGTCAAAAATAAAACATTTAATTGAATGCAAAATTGTACAAAACAATCAAATAAACTATCTCATGTACATTTTTGTTATTCAACACATTTTATTGTACATCCTCACTTATCACTTGGAACAGTGTAGTAGACCGTCACGGACACCTTATTTAAAATATCGCTTGTAGGAAAAGCGAACATGTGAAAATTATTTGTGCACTTTGAATAGTAATTCCAAGTGACATCACACTTATGTTTTTGCTTTCAGATAAGTTTATGCATAATTGCTATATTATAATTTGTGTGTTTTTATTATTATTATTATTATTTTTTTTTTTTTATTTAGATTTGTTAAGTTTTGATTTTTGGCAGTTTTTTTTGTTTACAAGCTGGTAAATATCGAAATTCCATTTTCACCAAATATTTTGAATTCTGCAATTAAATCTCCAATAACAGTTAACAATTATTTTGTAGTGCGAGAAAAAGACCCATCCCATACACAAGACTAACGCCGTTTTCCACCAATTCTGATACGGATAGTGTCATCAGCGTGCACGACTCACCAATTGCTGAGAGCCACTAACTCGGAACTTTTTCTTTGTAAACTAACACAATTTGTTATAGTGCAATAACCATTAGGCCAATGTTTAACGGTTAAGTTAACTAACTCTAGTCAAATATTTATGGAATGTGAAATAATCATATTTCATAATCTTATTATTATTATTTTAATCTTCCTAGCAAACAAGTGATTTTATAACTAACATTCCACGTAGACTATCTATGAGACTAAAATTAACGAAATCTAGTCAAAAGTCGTTCTTTTGCGTCTTGTAAATGTTTTAAAATTTTTGTGATATATTATTTTTGACGGGATTAATACAATATTTTTCATGTTACCGATAATATGTTTTATGTTTTTATTTATTAATTCATTATATATATTTTTTTTAATTTATATATACAAAATGTGTATGTTTAAAATAATATTATTTTGGTAATTTTCAAAAATGGACCAAAAGTACAGACAGCATTTAATTGTTTTAAATATAATGCAAAATATCAGCTTGCAATTACACAGTATTCTATGTTACATCATTTTTAAGTTTTAACATATTATATTATATTAAATATAATATTTGATTGAAATAAAATGTCTGTTTGTAATTATAACATGTGCAATAACATTAAAGCAAATTAATGACAACCACCTAACTATTGCTTTATTAAGTTACCATTTAACAAATTAAATTATAGACGGTTAATACAATTCATTTTTAAAATACAATATTGATTTTATTGTTGTCATTTGTTTGAACATATATACAATAAAAACAGTCTTTTAAAACTACAATAAACCCCTTCCCAAATAAAAATTTAAAAATTAAGCATAATATTAACAAATCTAATTGCTCAGTCCTTTGAAATACAAATATGCTTCCAAAAAATTTTTTTTATAATATATATTAATACCTAATAAGCAAATCTATGAAAAAATGTTTATGTACAACTGTAATAAAAATTAGGTAACAATATTATATGTAACCATAACAATTTTTTTGATGTGTGCAATTTATGTTTGTTTTTCTTTAATAATATTAAAATATAAAAAAAAATACTGAACATACTGTAGTCTTGTAATATATAAAAAAGAAAAGAAAGAATAGTAAAAATATATTATTTATTATGTAATACTTCATAGTCTGCAAAGTAGAAGAAGTGCTCCAAAAAAAGCAATCAGAGCGCCAAATATTGGCATTAACTTCATGGAATTTACATCTTGTGGATCTGGTGCTCTAGGTCCACTAGGATTTCTAGTGTGTTGTACCATCTTTACAGGATCTTTGCTGTCACTGACAGATGGGTCTTCTTCCACATCTACCTCATCATGTGGTTGTGGTTCGATATCAGAGTATAAATCGGGTAATCTTGGTATATCTAAAAGAAAAAAAAAAATTAAACAATGGAAACTTTAAAAGAACATATTATTATGCTCAATTGGTACACAGTATAACCTTATAATGAAAACTAATCTATAATACCTGAAATCCGGCCTTTGGCTACAAGTACTGCATTTACTTTAGGGTTATCTCTTTCACCCTAATACAAAAATTAAAACAGTTAAATTTAATAAAATCATATAATATATATACAAAAAGTTCTATTATTACTAAATACTACAATATTCACAAATTTCAAATTAATGCATTATGTTTTATTGATCGTGAATAACCTAATGCACAAGTTGTTTAAATATGGAAATGTTGTATAAATATTAAATATGTACAATGTCTGCATCATAAGTTGATGGTGGTAGGATGGGGGATCTTTTAAATTAATTATTTAATAGGCATTTGTGCATATTTACAATTTCCTGATGATAAATTACTAAGATATTATAAAAGTCGAAATTGTCACAAACTTTAACTTCTAATTGTGATAAAA
This sequence comes from Metopolophium dirhodum, assembly GCF_019925205.1. Classification (NCBI taxonomy): domain Eukaryota; kingdom Metazoa; phylum Arthropoda; class Insecta; order Hemiptera; family Aphididae; genus Metopolophium; species Metopolophium dirhodum. The sequence goes on from NC_083568.1 coordinate 15,221,582, forward strand.
CTAATAATTATTTATACTACAAATAAAATGTATACATTTTTTTGGCAGATAAACTTATATAATATTATGTATTATATTTTGTTTGGCTTTAAAATAGTGCAATTTGATACTTTTATAGTGTGTTTGCTGAACATTCTGATAATTGAGTAAATAATATTCACTAGTTACTTTTACCAATTATGTAGGTGCTTAAAACTATGTTAGCCAACCAATATGTCACCTAACCATAATAACTTGATAGTTAGTCTAGGAAATTTAGGTTTTCAGTGTAATATTTAAATTCATCAACTATCAAGTTACGTAATTCAAATGAAGAAATTGAAATTTTTAGGCTAATAAATAGGTTTAATGTTGTGTGTACTGTAGGCAAACATTAAATAGGTACAATGTTATGAAGCATCAAGTCATACTTTTATAAAATCCACTCGAACGAGATTTCCTTTGATTTCTGATATCTCTCCTCTCCAATATAACGTTGTGCCGTCTACCGTAAATTCAATGTACTCGTCATGAGCGGAACCAAATCCGACTTTGTCGTAGATGTCCAACAGCGGTACCACTACGTGTTGACCGTTCAAAACAACATCAAACACCTAAAAAAAAAAATCATTTTGATAATGGGTTTTGTTTAATCGTTTTGGTGAGGGACACCAAGGAGTTGGCGGTGATACCTTTAAGCCGCTGTTGGTGAAGTACACCTCGCTGAACTTGAGCACCATCACATAGTCGCCGTCCTGCATGACGGGTATGTCGTAACCAAAGGTGGTTTGCGAATACCTCTCGGTCTGGTACAGGATCTGGTCATGGGGCTTGACCCGCTGTATGGACAGCTTCTTGCCGTAGTCAGATTCCGTGCCGATTCGGTTGAAGTCCCTCTGGTACAGTATGCCGTAGCTGTCGACGTGCGCGTCGCCGCCGGCGTTGACGGCGAAAATCACGTCCTCCTTGTCCAGGCACCTGCACAGCAGCGCGTTGGCGCACAGGAGCAGGACGAACAGTGGCCACGCCATGTCGTAGCCGCCTGCCAACATCGGCGGGCGGGCGATGCGATGGGACGCAGCTACGTTGGTGGTCGGTCGGTCGGTCAGACGACGGCCAGGCGGTCAGCGACGCGGGCCATACTACCTGCCTACTACCGGTGGTGTCGCGGGCGCCGGTTAGTCGCACGCTGTGGCCGCGGCTCGCACAAGCGACGTCATACGACAGACTTTCGCTGACGTGTTTTTCGTTTGAAATCCATTTTTGCCAACTAGTCCGATCTGAATCGCGCACGGTAATCGGCGTTGTTGGCTGTTACAATCGCCGCCGGTACGACGTCATGAGTCATCGTTACAATCCTATAGTGCCAAATCCGTGGTATCCAACAATATTGAATATTCTATGATAGCATTGTTGATAGTGGTCTGATGGTCTATAATAATAATAATAATTATTATTATTTATTATTATTTTTGATGTCGCACTACGATCTGTAGTTGAAACTTGAAAAGTTGTACGACGAGTCGCCGTGGTCAGGAGGACCAAAACGAAAGTGGTATCAATTAATTTCCATAATATTACATTATTAACTGAAAAATACTGAAAATTCAAAATATTATAATATACCTATATCGTAATTATTCAGAATACGATAATGGCATAAACTGAAATATTATACAAGACGTTTACAACATCGTTTCACAACTAATAAAATATGTATAAAACAATTCAATATTCTACTATATTACATTTACTACGATAGTAGTACCATATAGTAAAATACTGTAAAATTTTGCGAATCAGCGGTCAGCGGTCTTATCAATTTTCCACTGAGATTACTATTAAGTTGCCTATATTTAACTCCTTGAAAATGGATAACGATTCCCGCCACTGCTTAAATAACAATAGTAAGCAAAGTTTGTAACGATGGCATAGTGCGCACACGTCATGTTGTAAGCGCGAAATTTGGAAAAATTAGATTTTTGCACGGTTGTCTTGTTAACGACTCTTTTTGCATAATATTGTGTACAAAAGTTGTAAGCGTGAAGTACAAATTTAGTCTGGTCGGCGCGTTTGTTGTAGTGCTTGTGATCTGCGTGATATGAAATCACAATCGTCGTTCTCATGAAAAATTACGAAAATGTCACTTACAATATGTGTGCACCATGCCATCGATAATATACCTTGGCTACCCGTCAACAATCAACATGTATAATTAACCAATATAAAAGCTTCAAAAACAGCAGAAATAAAACCGAAGGAGATCATCTCCTTTATAAAATCAAAAACATCTAAACCTATAGACGAGAACCACCCCCACTACAAGAATTCTCCCTGGAAGACCAACCAGATTACTAACATAAGAATATATTTCTTTCTACATTTGGTATGTTGAAAAAATTAGTAAATTTAATAGACAACTTATTTACATATTAGAATTTATTTTTTATTGCCTAAATGTGATTTATTTATTAGTACATACTAATAGTATATTACCACAGAATATATGAAATTTCATATATTTTGTAATATTACGAACATCATTAATTGATAATTGGTAATCATTTAAGAGGATGTCAGCGCACTATTTGTTATCTCTCTCTGGCCCACGCGCAACATAGACAAAACGCATTTAGGTACGCAGAATCATTTCTTCTATGTTTTCAAGTAATCTTAGAGTAAAATCACACATTACAAAAAAAGATAGAGAGTAATATTTTTGAGGGAATGACATATTTATTTGTCTAAATATTGTCTCAAAACAGTTGAAACATAATTTAAATTTACAACAGTTATTTGATTATTTTGAAAGTCGAATACAAAGTCAAATAACAATAAAATGTAAAATCGAAATGTCTTTCTCTCAAAAATATTACTCTTTATCTTTTTTGTAATGGGTGGTGTTACTCTAAGATTACTTAAAAACATAGAAAAAATTATTCTGCGTAAATTCGTTTGTCTATGTTGCGCGTGGGCCAGAGAGCGAAAACAAATAGTGCGCTGACATCCTCTTAATGCACCTCAGTACCTCACTTAGCAATAACTATTTAAACTGATTGAAAAAATTAGATGACCATGTCTTGCAATTATGACCACGATTGTATAGAAATGTTAATGGGCATTAAACTAATAAGAATCAATTTAAATTCGAGTACCTATTGGGTATAAAATGTAAACATATGTGTTTTTTTCATACACAATATTGATTATTTTATCCAAATTAATTTATTTCTAATAAACTCTAATGCCCGTTAACGATTGCAGATATACGTGATTTATTACATTTTATTGTTAATTATAATATACCTATAGTTAGTAGCATATTTAGTAATTATTGTCAGTCATAAAAAATTGAAAGCTATTATGTTTAAAAATTCATAATAATTGTAATTTTAATTAATACCTAGTAATGAAAATTTAATACGGATTTCCACCTAAGTTGTACACATATAGAACTTTAAAAATACTCATCTAAGACAAGAGGCGTCTTAAATATGACATTTAAATGAAAAATAAAATGTTTTAAGTTATTTTGTTGTAATTCAAAAAAATCACAAATATTAATATTTGACTGGTACAGTAAGTCATAAACTCATTAATCATAATATCGATCCCTCCCTCGAGTTATGTAACTATGTTAAGACCAATAATCAAATAATAATAATAATCAAATAATGGTATAAATGCAAATATACATAATATTAGATGAACTATCCTGCTCAGGACTGTAACAACTAACAGTAGCATATGAACTAACAATCTTCACTCCTTAGAAATAAATTATGATCCACCCGTCCTTCACCCAGAATCGTAATATTTTATACGTCGATACATGACTATAATTATTATTCACCCTTATTATTTTAGTTTAAGGTCTATACATTTAACACATTGATTATACTATTACAGTGACGTTATGTCGCGAGACTCAATGACAAAGACGCGAGGGTGAGGTACTAAAATTACATTGTCTGCGATAGTGAAATCAATTTGTCAATCAGTTTATTTGTCTTCTGAATAGTCGATGGCCATTATGTCATATGAAAAAAGAAAACATCATCGTAAACCTTGGTGGTTAATCAAAAATTCTTCAAATTCTAAATATCAAAATTTGATATATTTTATAATATAAGACAAAATTCGTATACGGCAACAGCATCTAGCAAATGTAGGTACTAGATGTCGTTGAATATCGTGGTTCTTCTTACCAATCGTACCATTCGTACGTTCTATGACCAAAGTTCGTAAAGTCGACTGTAGATACCGTTGCCATTATGGTTTATTAGCTCAGTGGCGCAAACAGGAAAAAATGTTTAGGGGGGCAAGCCCAAAGACATTTTTTTTAAAATTATAATTTATATTATATTATTATTTTTTGAAGGGGGCTAAGCTCCCTTCATGCCCCCCCCCACCCCATATTTGAGCCACTGTTTTAGCTGTTGGTTTATCTAACAGAACTTGTACCTATATACAATTTTCGTGTTACAGTGTTAGTGATCGCACTATACTCCGTAACTGCTTAACCGATTCTCATGACATTTTGTGTGTATATTCAGTAGGTCTGAAAACAGGTCGTAAAGTATTTTTCACCTATCCGGGGAGGTGCTCAAACGGGGAATTTTCGATTTACGGTGAACATTTTTGTTTATAAATGGTGGCTATAGGTAATATAGGAGAAATAATTTATAGAAATTAGTATTTATATATTATTGGTTGCCATTGGTTATTCTGGTAGATCAGGTGCAAAATCATGGTGATAACACAGACAAAATAATTTATATGGCAAAACAACGTTTGCCGGGTCAGAATTTTTTTGTATATAAATAGTTGCTATTGATTATAGGAAAAATAAATAAATATTAATAAATTAGTATAGGTATTTATTATTTGGTTGTCATTGGTTAACAGGGAAGATCAGGTGCAATTTTCGCACATTGTCGGATTGCCTACCTCGGAGGCTGAGTTGCACCCAAAAGGAGTTGAAAAATCATAATTTTTTTTACGGCCAATGATACTTAAATGATACTCGCGTGCTAAAATGTATGTTATAAATGTATACCTTTATTATTATAGCGTGTCCTATGCTACTATATTTACCTATATATTATAATATCATATTATAATGTAAATGGCCGTCTATAATATAAGTGGCGTCCTTTTTCCTCTTTTCTTTACCCGGAGGTCCCACAATTTGTCCTGTGTCCATTGTCCATTGTCCTTGTAGTTGTTTTAAGTATATTATGAATGTGGTTTTCATATCTGCGAATATATATACCACGTGCCACTAAGTGAGAAGATACCTACTGCCTACCTATAGAGTAGGTACTAGGTATATAGCCATACTTTATCTAATTATTATATTGTAGTTTATAGTTAGGATATGATATTGTTTTAAAAATATAAATAATAATATTATATTTTTAAACTTTTTCTAAAAGACATTATTCCACAATTTTGACTGAATGTTTATATTAGCATTTTCTATACACCATAACATTTTCCAAATATTTTGACTTATTTCGAGCTGTTATTACGGCCACTTTCAGTTTCCATGTTTTTTAGTTTTTTTTTAATAATATCAATAACATTTTATTTGTTGGTTAAAAAAGCTTGAAAATTTAACAGAAGGCTCCTTGTATATTGCTTTAAAAGCAGATTAAAAAAATTAAAAATCCATAATTAAAATTTTTTTTATAAGCATTTAAAGTTCAAATATTGAAAAAATAAGTGAAAATGACGAAAATTTGCAAATTATTTTGAGTTTAGAATTCATAAAAATTTTTCTTTTTCAATCTAAGATTTGAAAATATAATACAAGATTATTTATAAGTTTATCTACCTATATCAAAAAAAAAAATGTCTACAAGAAAGTCAAATTACATTTTTATGAGCGTTTGAAATTCATATTTTTACAACATTTGATATTCACTCGATTTCTCGTGTAACGATTTTCTTATTTTGTTGTAATTAAAAAACGTATGATTGTAGATACTTGAAAATTTCACTGAATGTTTGTTTTAGCATTTTATATACAGGATAAAATTTTGAAAATAATTTGACTCTTTTTGAGCTGTTTACGGACATTGTCAGTTTTCAATTTTTTTAGTTTATTTTCTATAAATATCAATAAAATGTTATTTGCTGGGTAAAAAACATGAATATTTAAAGCAAGGCTCCTGATATATTGTTACAATAGCAGTTGAAAAATATTAAAAATAAATTGGCACAATTTTTTTTTATAAGCATTTAAAGTTTGCATTTTGACAAAATGTATCAAATTTAAAATTTAATAAATAGTTTGTAGTAAAAAATGTATAAAATATTCAACTTTAATAGCTAAGGATTGAAAATTTAAAACAAGGTTCCACGTAAATATGTTATATATAAATTACTTTATTCACAATAATATCATCAAAATATATACTTGGTAATATCATAGGCTGACTGACCGTTTTCGCTCAGAATCGTTTTTCTTATACAATAATATTATATTATTGAATTCAAATTTAACACCATCCATTACAGTGATCCACTTGTAACCTACTGTACAGCAGAGCGACATCCACTTACCCACCTTTTTAGAATTTGTTCTATGTGTTCCTACAAGAGTTATTCAAATATTTGTATTGCACGAAGCTGTACAAATGATTTTTTGGATCTCAGATACAAGAAATTGTAAATGTAGTTTTTTTTTATACCATGATTATAAACTTTTTAGATTGCTATTGATTGAATTTGATTAATGGTTTTCAGAATTATTTGACGATTTTACAGAAGTTATTACCTATTAACAAAAAAAAGACAAGGGATCTAGTCTTCCTCCCATATCACCGCGTGTATACGTCAGGGTTTGAAAACTATGATGATCATTGTTCAATCTACTCAGCGAAGTGTCCCAAAAATAAAAATTGTTTCCATGGTTTAGTTATTATTCGTGCATGCTGATCTTGTCATTATCTCCTGCTATCACTTAGTATACTTACAACTTACCTGTCAATGTATTCCTCTCTACCTATTACCTGTCGAGAATTGGCAGTATCTGCCAACATATGGTGATATTATCGAACACTAAAATACGATGAATCACATAATTTTGTCCAAATTACATCATTATGATTTATGGTTGGTGTAAAACCTTAAAATAGGAAAAAATCATGTGATATTATACGATTTGCATGTCATGGAATATTTATTTTTCAATATACCACAATTTATGGTTTATGTGACTTCTATCACTATTCTCAACTTTTTTAGTATTTTTTAAGAGTAGTATTCCTATCACAAAAAAAAAATGGTTGTATATTAGTGACTTACTGTAAGACAAATACAATACATGTTTTCCATAAATTATATAAATTAATTTTAAGTTATAAACTTATAACCTTGATAATGAAAGCGTTTAGCGTGGTGTATGTTTACTTTTCTGTTAATTTTTGCATTATAGGTATATTATGATAATAGATAATTTATATAATTATTTAAAAACGTAGATACCTATACCACAAAATGTGAAAATGCTATAACTTTAAGGTTATTAGTTATTATACTTATTATAGTTTTAATTTGGTTGATATTGTTTTGCTTATTTTTTCTATTACAGTATTAAATATTTGTATATCAATACTATATAGAACAACAGTACACACTGCATATATAGTGCACAGATACACACAAACACACATATATAGGCGAGGCTGTGCGATGACATTGATGATCTTAGGCTTGAGGCTGACCAATGACAAACTGGCTCCGCCCCATAAAATCTCGCATCACTCTGCTACCGTACCGAGGTCATCGACGATCATCATTCTGCTGACAGCAATATGGACAGCTCCGAGGGAAGACGACCTAAGTGTGCGAGATGTAGGAACCACGGCGTTATATCATGGTTAAAGGGTCACAAAAAACGGTGTTCTTACAAAGAGTGCGTGTGCCCGAAGTGCAATCTTATAGCTGAAAGGCAACGCGTCATGGCTGCTCAAGTAAGTCGGCAAAAATCCTTATTATTTCTCCTCTAAATCATTATTGATTTCTGTAAGATTTAAATATTATTAGGTTTATATCAACTGTATATTTAAATTCAATATGTTATTTCAAAATTATTTTTTATATATTTATTAAGTCTTCGGGTATGGAATACATTTTAGAAACTATTTAAAAGTATAATTTGAACATTCTCAATTCTGTCCAGCTCAGCAATATGTATAGCCAATATTGTTATCAAAAAAATTTGGATGTTAGGTATTCGATAAAATTACCATACATTTTCGTAGATTTAATTAAGAGAATCTTTATTATTGTAAAGTAATTAATCTATTCGGTAGGTATAGTATAAGATATTTTATAATACAAATTAATGTTTTTATGCATTTTTAAAATTGATAAAAATTTAATAATTGATGAAAAATATTATCAATTTTTGTATTTTATTATTATTAAAGAATAGGAACCTATATGTATGGATGATGTTCATTTATTTTAAATATTATTGACTATTAAATATAAAATCAGTGCAAAAATTGATAAATTATTTAAATTAAAATTGTATTTATGAAAAGGTTTTATTAAAAAGTGTGTTTAGTTTTGTGCAGAAAAATGAATTTAATTACTTTTTATATTTATGAATTTTATTAGAAATTATTTTATTTTATTAACCGGTTGCGTATAATATTCAGAGTAAAATTAGTCAGAATATATTAATTTTATGAATTATAAACTAGGTATGATATGTATTATTTATTTATGTTTTTATTTAACACCAATTACTACTTATCTAAATGATATACGACTTAAATTGAATTTTAAACAGGTAAAAACTGTAGAATATTTGTATAATTTATTTAATATTTCCCTTGTATTAGTATGAAAATATCACAATATTGTTACTATTTTTGACGAACTATGTATAGGTACTTTTAATGTATTTATGTTATATTGTGGATATCAGTGTACAGTGGTGTTTACTCATGGTAAATAAATGTATGGGTATAAAACACCTTTATAATAATATACCTAACCGAACCTAACCTACACATTTATTCTTCCTGCTTACTCAAAATATATAATATGGCTTAATAAAACCAGAAATGTATTTTTTGGGTACCCTTCTTCACAATGTTTGTGTTATAATTGTATCAATTATAATATTGTGGGACCACAAAACCACATTAGTATAATACATCTTTTTTTCTTAATACTGAAAAACTATAAAATATATATAATATAAAACACTTAATATTTCGGCGCTTATATTTATTGTTGGCAGACCTAAGAAGGCGTTTTAAAAAAAAAGTACAACAATTTGGTGCAGATGTACATCCTGCACCCCCCTAAATGACGCCCCTGTTATTAATATGTATTAGTGCCTACACTATTAAATTAATTACCTATATTTTAACAATACATAAATGATCATATAAATAAATAAGCTATAACTTATTAGTTATTTGTAGTATGAAATATAATCATTTAGATTTTGTGAAATATTTTTTGATAACTGTGGATTTTTTGTCATAATAAATGTATGTAAATTTCTAATTTAAAGGTTGCATTAAAAAGGCAACAAGCAGCGGAGGATGCTATAGCATTGGGATTGGCTTCGGTTACTTCCGGAACTAAATTCGGATGCTTACCACAAGGTCCCATATTTGGTATGACTGTACCCACATCCAAGTCTCCTGTCGGTAAGTACATTTATATTTTCGATAGCGATGAAGATATAAATTGTTGAGTACATTTTTAGCAAAAGAAGAAACGGCTCGACCTGAAGAAAACTCTACAGCCAATTTACAGTTATCAGATGGGGCAAAGGGAGTTGTACCACCGGGTTCTCTTGATTTGCTTTGTAGGTTATTTCCAGAGAAAAAACGATCAGTCCTGGAGTTGGTACTTCGTCGATGTGAACATGATTTATTGAAAGCTATAGAGCATTGTGTACCTTTATGCAAGTCTTTGGCAGCCACCCCGAAATCTCGGAAAACCAGCACAGGTAATTATGTCAGAAATAACATTTTAAATAATGACGTGATATATTTTAGATTTTACTGGAGCGAGGAATGTTTTATGGTTTTATAATGGTGTGTGATTTTTATTTTTTGTCTTACGTCAAATTTTGGAAGAAAACATTTACTTTAATTTTCAACATTAAGGGTAGTTTAATAAGGCCTTCATGGTAGAAAAGTTATCTAGTTGGTATTTCGGGCAATTAAAAGTGGGAAAATTGAATTATTTTTATTAATAATGGGTAAAAACTAACAAAAAACACTGAATACAGAAATATTTACGTAACTCCAGCTTAAAAAAAAATACGATTTGTTTTTTTTTAATGTTTTTTAATTCGTAAATAAATAATTGTGTAGAAACTAAAAATTTTCGAATTTCCAAATTTTCATAAAAATGCATTTTCTAAACATAAGGTAAATTGTAAAGTATTTTGGATCTTTTTGATCTAGTTATAAATATAATTTGAAAATTTTGGTAATTTTTTGTTTCTTTTTCGATTGTCATTAATTTATGTTTCGGGCAAGCACTCGAACAACCTGAAAATTTAATTTATGATTATAAATTGTTAATTCTCTGTCTATTTTGCCATATCTTCTGGATTCTCTACTCCTATCAAACTCAGGTCCTGAACGTACATGATACATGGTTACGATATCGTTGTCACGTTCGTCCCAAGGGTCTCTTGCTATCCGGTACTCAAGAAGTTATGTCATTTTCCCTTCTGTGAGCCAGACATGCCTTGGCCAGTGCCCATCCAATCCTTTTTCTCTTCATTATTTCTACTATATCTGGTTTATTGTAGGTACAATCTATTGAAATTTATTAGTTCTGTCCTTATATTTATAGGTTTCCTTATTCCATATTATGATGAAAAAAGAGAAAATTTGTATTTAATATAAGTTGTTTTGTTGAAATTAAAAAAATATATTAACCGTAGACATTTGAAACACTTCACATCATGTCATCATTCATCGGTTTGTCGGTATTGACATATTATAAGTTATAATATTATGTACAATATTTTTGACAAAAAATTGAACAATTTACCAAATCGTGAAAATATTAACAAGTAATAATAATATAAGATACACTATCTTTAGAAATGGTTGATCCAACCGTCTATATTTACTTTACAATCATTTTTCGTATGTACAATGAATGATTCATCATTGAATTAAAATTTAACACAATATCCAATATATAAGTGACATATAGGTACACAATGACGAGATGCATTTAGCTCCTACTATACAGCAGAAGGTGTTCCTAAAGGTTTTTTTAATGTACAAACACTTTTTTTTAGACAAAGTTGATACACCTCAGACTACTACTATTGGTTCCGCATTTATGCCTTGGGGTTTACACCGTGAACCTCCAGTGGCTCATCAAAACGCTCGAAGGCAGCTGGCCACTAGATTGACTTATCATGTACCCGAACCGACTACTACGTTGTTTCATCACTTTAGGTAAATATTGTCATCATAAAAAAAATGTATAATTTAATTTTACTATTTTGGGTATTTTCTTAATTATTAATTTCTTATAATTTACTAAAAATGCTTGTTGTGATTTGTCTACTGGGTATATAAAAATACTGGTGAGAGAATAAAAAATGCATGTATTCATTATTGGGAATGTACATTTGTGTTCTTTAGATTAGGGTAGATAATAATACACTGTATACGTAAACAAAATACAACAGACTTGGTATAATAAGTTATAGTTAATTTTTATATTTATTTTTCTAGTTATAAAATTTGTTTAAGCCAGCTGATTTATTTCTATAAAAATATTTCAGTTGGATGCTTGAAGAATATTTTTAATTTTTATATATGTATTAAAGTTAATAAATTTCCTTATTTTTCGATTGTACCTCTGTTTTGTGAAAAATATAAGTATATATTGTCAATAGAGACTATAGTTTAAAATGTTTAAAATTAAAAAATAAAAATAGTTATATTATAATGTTAAATTATAGTTAAATGGTTTTAGAAATAATTGATATTATAAGTATCGAATTAATTCAAATTGATTATTCATTTTTAGCTAGATTAATATAATATTATTAATTGATAAATGTTTTTAAAAAATACATAATTAATATTAAAATACCTACCTAATAAATATTATTATAATTATTGCATTAATGATAAAATTATGAGTTCAAATATTATTATAGAATTTATAGATCAATAATATTATTTTTATTCTATTTAATATTATATTTTAAATTTGGAGGGAGCTTCGCCCCTTGATCTCTTCATCACCAACCACCATAAATTTCGCCTCACCCTTAAGTTTTTTTTTATCTAAAATGATTTTTATACTTCAACACCATAACTCAATTATTTTAAAAATTATTATTTATTTATGGTTTTTTTTACATAGATTAAATATATATATTTAATGAGAGATTTTGTATTTTTAGGACCCAATCTACTGGAGTTTCATGTGGACCGCCTTTTTATTTGCCACCGTTTTTGCTAGAATCAGCCGAATCATGTCATGTAGCCAACTGCGCCGAATGTGCATCAGCTGCAGCTCAACAGATATGAAATATTTGAAATTATCATTACCGTTAATATATTCAACTAAAATGTAAAAAATATATATTATATAGATATTCGAATAAGTTTGTAACTTGTATATTAATTATAAGTTGTATTAAATATTAATCTAATAAATAAATACAGTATAATATGTTATATAATATACCTATATACTTGCATATTAATATATATTATAATATACTGCTAATTGGTTGACAATTAAATAAATTTTTATTCTTAAAGTCCATTGAACTCTGAACACAAATTATAATGTTCCGTCCTACACTATTTCGTGACAGAGTCAGATTAATGAAACACGGATAGATGATGACAACTCGATAAACGTGTGTGTTAGCTAACAATAGTGCATTTGGCAGGAAACAAAAGAATTTCTGGACTATCTTCAAAACGGTTTGAAACGTTTCTCAAGAAGTTATATTTGTGGTTTTTGTGTGCGTGTGTGTCCACTTTGACGAGTTTTCGAACATTATTGTGATATGTAAATGATTTGAATGCGTCATTCATTTATGCGACATCAACAATACGTCGTAAACACGCATCGTATTGTTGATTGAAACGGAATACGATATTTTAGACGTAAGATCAACAGTCTTATCCACATATTACTACCTAATTCAAATATTATTATCGTCGTAAGTCGCATTATGCCGGTAAAATATTATGTACTTGAATAGTGCTCAAACTCGTATCCAATATAATATTAAACGGTAGATTATTTTACAGGGCTCATATTATATCTTAATGGTTATAATGACAACTGAATACAATAAATGGTACTAACGCTTAGTCAATAATGCTCGCTGTTTATTATATTTAACACCGAGAACTTGGATTTTAAACACATCAGTGAATTATTGTATACAAATCACGAGTTACCACAAAATACCAATCAAAACAGTTAGCATTAACATCTGCGGTTCGTATACACAACGCAATGAAAACGCGTATGATAATGAAAAACAAAAAAAAAACCGTACTATACTGTCTATCTATCCTATCCCCAGTCACATCACCGTTGCTTCTAAGTCTCGGAAGACCTGGGTACGTCTTTAATATCGGAGGCCCCTTAAAAAAAAATTCTTTTTATAAGTCATTTGATGCAATTTTTTTTGGTATTTGACAAAAGTATGAAGATGGATTTAAAATAGAAAAAATTTTAACTAGGTAGGTATCATCTCATGGCTCTTGTATTCCTTTGCATCGAGACAGGCGTAGGGTCTTGAAACTGTGTCCATAACGGTTAAATACAGACGTGTGCGGGTAATTTCTTAAAAAAATTGTTTACAATGTTAGAAAATCTATAAGACATCAACCCGAGGCGCCGGAAACGAATTCATCCTCGAGGCCCCGTTATACATTGTACCCCCGTGCACCTCCACTGAACCCAGCACCGATTGCACGTCGTTATTGTGGTATTACCTATACATAAAATCGAAATAACGCCGTAAATCGGGTAAAAGACGTCGTGCGACGATGGTGTGTCGTGACGTTTTACAACGCGAATTTCGGCGTAATCGCTTCCCTCGCGATGTATATAATATATAGTCTGTGCTATACACGACGACGTCTTATAATAATAATTTATGTCGGCCCTTTATGCGTGCGCAGGGATTGTCAAAATATAATATGACGTTCGTCTGAGTAGCGTATAATTGCCCGGTGTCGATGTATAAGCCATCAGCTGGAACAGACTACATCACGTCATATTATACGTCGGTGGGCGCGAGGGAGGCGACTGGGGCGGGTAGTTCACGGATGGGTTTGGGGGGGGGGGGGGGGTGGAGACCTAACAAAAACGAAGCCGCCGAGAACAAAAAATCTCAACAAGTACTATCACGTCTATATATTATTGCCACCGCCGTCCCATATATGTATATACCTCTACAGTCTTGGTCGGACCCTCGGGGTCGACTGCAAATTCAAAAACAAACACCGCCGCCGCGGTAGTACTATCAATCAGATCCACCGGCGGCGTCGTTGAATTTATATATTATACCTATGTAATATATACATATACACTCGTGTGTTTGTACGGTCGTATAAGATTTCATGTGTGTATTTAATAATATTATATAATACGTGTGTGTGTAATATGTGTTTGGATATCGCGTTAACGTCGTGGGTAACTTAATAGTCGCGTGTGTTTACATTCAATTTCACGGGACGTTTGATCGAATAACCGGCCTCCTTTTCCACCATCACCTCCTCGCGGACCCGCCGACGAAAACGGATTTCCTCGTCCGGCCAGGGACAAATGATTTTTAATTCCGCGACACCGCGCGCGCGTGTAATTGATATACCTATGGGGATCGAAATTCTCCTACGTTTACATTATTTTTCCTTTTCCTTTTATTATTATTATTATTATTACTATTTTTTTTTTTTTATCACTCTGTCCTTGTCAAAACCGCCGGGGCGACGTCGAACGAGAGAAAACCGCACTTATATTATTTCATCCCTCCGGAGGAATCGCCGGAAAATCACACAGACCGGGTGGTCCATTAGCTGTTGCCGTCGCGCCGCAGGTCTGATTGACGGCCACTGACACTCGTTTGACACACGTTTAGAACAAATGCGACTTGTCTGATATAAGAAAAAAAAAAACCACCGCATGGAAATAATAATATTTGTAGTTGTTTATTTATAATGAAAGCAAATGTTCGGATAAAAGGAAATGTGTTTTTAAATGTGTTTACCGTTTAGCCGATGCCTCGTCTGCCGCCCAAATAATGTACAAAATGTGTTGGCATTAATGTGTAACGGAATCTCACATTTACATGTTTTTGTGTGCATATGCGGCACAGTTTCGAATAAAAGTGTTTTGCATAATATATAAGACGTCATAATAACTCGGTGTTTATTAAACCAGAGACGCTGTAAAAGCGTAACATCATAAGTTTGGTATATACGATATTTCATTGTATAATATTGTAAGTTTACGAAAATGTAATTTATTTACTCGAAACTAAATTAGCTAGTAAATATTCAATTCACATAATTAGTGTAAACCATTATTTATTTTGTTGTGTTAGCATTACTAATTTTTCAGCTTTTGGAATCTTAAAAGTGTAAAATACAATATTATACGTGAAATTATTCACGTATTTTAAATTTGTCTTCAGTTTATTCTATTTATTTTTTATACCAGTATAGTTAACGAAAAATAATCACAACACTGATCAAAAAAAGCAACAAAATAGTCCATATTATATTGACATATTAATAATAATAAATGTGTTGGGTTCTTATTTAATAATTCTTCAGGTAGTTATAAAAGTTATTAAAATGTATTGAAAAAAAATATGAAAAAAATAGTAATAGCTATTATATATTATTAACAAAATATAATATATGTACTTTAAAAAAATTATTTAAAATGCTTTCATTAATAAAATAGGTAGGTACCTACACTAATATAAATAGTAATGAAAAAAAACTTTTTAAACAACAACCTTTGCGTAATATTGATACAATTTTACACATAGGTACGTCCATTGAAATATGTATACGTATTTTAATATCAAGATTAAACAAATTGTGATTGATTCTTTTCATTTTTTTTAATTTTAAATACCTTTCGACGATCTGAAAAAAAATTCTATAAACTGAAAAATCACGACAACTGAATTGATTGGATGCGTACTAAAAATTAACAATATAGTAACAGTGTATACTTATCTCGTAAATATCTCTACATTTGCTACTAAATATAGAAATAATCATTATATTTGATGTTAATTTGATGTTACCTTTATTTACAAATTATTGAACAATGATATTGATGCTCCTGATTTACTTGCTAAATTATCTTTAGCCGTTCCTTCTTTTTATTCTAGAAACCCCCAAACTTTTAAAACGAATTTTCACACCACTAACTATGGTTACGCAGCCCCTCTTGATCGTGCTTGTCGATCTATTAATAATATGTCAAATATTGATATTTTTAACGATTCTTTGCCATCATTAATTCTAAAACTATAAAATTGTACTTGTTAATATTTTCTTTAGCCTATTCTTTATTCGTGCACCAATGTACTTTATTCTTACCTTGTAACATTATGTAATTTCTATTATTATAATCTGTACTAAACTAATGCCCCTGAGGCGTCGATAAATAAATAAATAAAATAAATAAAATAAAAATATTATGCAAAATGCAAATGTATGCTCAAAAATATAAAATATGCAAATTTATGAAAAAAAAGTTTGCAGATTTGAAATCTAGACATCGTAAATTGAATTTATTATTTATATTATAACGAATTATACGTTTGATATAACGATCGGGTCTACAAAAAAAAAAATATGCTACACACTACAGTAATAAACATCTTCGCCCTATTATAATCATTATTACCTAAATTTATTATATTCAAGATCAACAAAAAAAATTGAAATATTTTTAAATGGTGATGGCATAAATACATTTTCATACAGTAGGGAGGAAACTAAAAATCACTAAATCCCTCGTCATCACGTACCACTCCCCTTGCTTATTGTGTCTTGTCTGGTGTTTTTTTTTCTATTATTTTCCTATTAGGCCACTTTGAGCCGTTTATATTTTAAAAATTCTTCAAAATTATAAAAAATAATAATAAAAAGGTGGATAAGTGGATGTCGCTCTGCTGTACAGTAGGTTACAAATGGGTCACTGTAATGGATGGTGTTAAATTTGAATTCAATGATATAATATCATTGTATAAAAAAACGATTCTGCGCTAAAACGGTCAGTCAGCCTATGATATTACCAAGTATATATGTTGATGATATTATTGTGAATAAAGTAATTTATATATAAACTATTTACGCGGAGCCTTGTTTTAAATTTTAAATCCTTAGCCATAAAAGTTAAACATTTTATACATTTTTAACTACAAAATAATTAATAAATTATAAATATGATAAATGTTATCAAAATTTGAACTTTAAATGCTTATAAAAAAAAAATTGTGCCTATGTATTTTTAATATTTTTCAACTGCTATTAGAACGATATATCAAGAGCCTTATATTAATTTTCACGCTTTTTTACCCAACAAATAAAATTTTATTGATATTTATAGAAAAAAAAAACTAAAAAAATTGCAAACTGACAATGTCCGTGAAAAGCTCAAAAAGAGTCAAAATATTTTTAAAATTTTATGGTGTATAGAAAATGCTAATATAAACATTCAGTCAAAATTTCATGTCCCTACGGTCATTTGTTTTAGAGTTACACGAAAAACCAAAATCGATTTTCTCGAAAACAGATTTTGCGTAAAAATTCCCGTTTTTCCTTAATTTTTCTTTTGTTTTTCACGTCGTTTTTGAAAACTACTGGGAAATTTTTACTTTTGATCCCCCAAAGTACCAACTAGATTCACTTTCCTATCAGAAAAGTTACTGTTGAAGAAAATCCAAGCACTTTTACTGTCCTAAAAGGTGATGACAGACACAAAAAAAAAAAAAATAAAAAAAAAAAACACACATCATTGTAAAATCAATACATACGTCGCTTCGCTCAGAATCTAAAATAATAAAGTTTAAAAAAATAATTAAAATAATAAATTAAAAAAAAAAATAAAAAAATAGGCCACTTTGAGCCGTTAAACCATCTAAACTTTTGATTGTACTTAAACTATTATAAATATATTATAAAATTACATTTGTCGAATACACAATACAATTGTCTATACAAAAACAAAATATTGTTTTTTTTTTTTACGTATTAGAGTGTATTTGTATATTTATTTATTTCAACAGAATAATGGGCTCTATGGACACTGAACATATCCTTGTGAGGGCCCATGCAAAATGTGATGACTGATGACAGACACAGATAATATAAGCGGGTTAGTGGATGTCGCTCTGCTGTACAATTGGTTATAAGTAGCCCGAGTGGGTTAATGCAATGGATGGTGTTAAATTCGAATTCAATGATATAAATCATTGTATACGAAAAACGATTCTCAGCGAAGACCGACTTTCAGCATATATATAATATTACTATAAGTAGGTATATTTTATGATATTATTGTGATTAATTTTAGTATTAGACGTTAGTAGGTATTTACTTAAAGTAGGTTAAATTCATTTTTGCCAAAAAACCACATTTGAAAATTTCATTGTGTAGACTTGTAAAATATAATAATATACTCTAAAAGTTTCATATACCCACGAATATTATTTTTAAATTACAACAAAATAACTAAATTTTTCCTGACTGTTTTCCCGTTTTTCCTTAATGTTTATGTTGTTTTACCCGGCGCTTTTGAAAACTATTAAGAATTTTAAAATTTGACCTCCCAAATGCACCAACTAGATTCAATTTCCCATCGAACAAGATACTGTTGAAGAAAATTGAAACAGTTTTACTGCCCCAAACCGTGATGACAGACACAAAAAAATTTAAAAAAAACACACGTCATTGTAAAATCAATACATTCATCGTTACATTCAGAATCTAAAATGTATCGCCACAGTAAAAACCTTAAATGGTGTAAAAAGTATATAAGTGTTCGAAAATATTGTTCCTATGACGAATAACTCAAAAGTTTTTAAAGGCAGAATTCTAATAAATTATTAAAACAAAAAACGAGGTGAACATGCTTGGTAAATCATTCTGTAAGTAATATAAAATGCATATACAGGGTGATTCACCAAGAATGCTTGTCCCAATTTTAGATTCTGAGCGAAGCGATGAATGTATTGATTTTACAATGATGTGTGTTTTTTTTTTATTTTTTTTTTTATTTTTGTGTCTGTCATCACCTTTTAGGACAGTAAAAGTGCTTGAATTTTCTTCAATAGTAACTTTTCTGATAGGAAAGTGAATCTAGTTGGTACTTTGGGGGGTCAAAAGTAAAAATTTCTCAGTAGTTTTCAAACGCGACGTTCACATTTTTTTTTATAAGCATTTAAAGTTCAAATTTTGACAAAATTTATCAAATTTATAATTTAATAATTATTTTGTAGTTAAAAATTTATAAAATGTTCAACTTTTATAGCTAAAGATTGAAAATTGAAAACAAGGCTCCACGTAAATAGGTTATATATAAATTACTTTATTCACAATAATATCATCAAATATACTTGGTAATATCATAGGCTGACTGACCGTTTTCGCTCAGAAACGTTTTTCTTATACAATGATATTATATTATTGAATTCAAATTTAACACCATTCATTACAGTGACCCACTTGTAACCTACTGTACAGCAGAGCGACATCCACTTACCCACCTTTTTATTATTATTATTGTGTAAAACCGAGTCGATTAGGTTAAAACCACCGTTTGAGGTATACTTAAAACTGTGTAAAATATATAACGGCTATAATAATAATGTATAATAATACACATCTCATATTACCGCAACATTTATTGGATTAATATAACGATATACTTACTTACCTTATTAGTTGTTAGTAATTTTAGTGGACCTATAGTAGTTGTTAATATATAGAGAATAATATCATTGGTGGCTCTTTGAGGGATCGGATGTGTGTAAAAAACTTAATATGATTCACGAACCTTGCCAATTCCTGTTAACGTAATGGGGTTATTTAATAAATAATTTATTCGGTGAAAATTAAAGTGCCTACGGTTTTCCAAATTTACTTAACATCTGTATAAAATTATTAATTAGTTGAATAAATGAATTTGTAAATTTAAAAATATATAGGTAGTAGGTATGAAGTGAAAAGTCAGCGATATGAATTTAAGTTTCTAAATTAATAGTATATTGTACAGCAGAGCGACATCCACTTATCCACATTTTTTTTTTTTATTTTTGTGTCTGTCATCACCTTTTAGGACAGTAAAAGTGCTTGGATTTTCTTCAACAGTAACTTTTCTGATAGGAAAGTAAATCTAGTTGGTACTTTGGGGGGTCAAAAGTAAAAATTTCCCAGTAGTTTTCACAAGCGACGTGAAAAACAAAAGAAAAATTAAGGAAAAACGGGAATTTTTACGCAAAATCGATTTTTAACAAAATCGATTTTGGTTATTGGTGTAACTCTAAAACAAATGACCGTAGATGCATGAAATTTTCAATGGTTGTTTATATTTGCATTTTCTATACACAATACAATTTTGAAAATATTTTGACTCTTTTTGAGCTGTTTACGGCCATTGTCAGTTTTCAATTTTTTTAGTTTTTTTTTCTATAAATATCAATAAAATTTTATCTGTTGAGTAAAAAAGCTTGACAATTTAATAGAAGGCTCCTAGGTTATTGTTTCAAAGGCAGATGAAAAAAATTAAAAATCCTTAGT
The DNA here is from genome assembly GCF_019925205.1 of Metopolophium dirhodum. Lineage (NCBI taxonomy): Eukaryota > Metazoa > Arthropoda > Insecta > Hemiptera > Aphididae > Metopolophium > Metopolophium dirhodum. The sequence goes on from NC_083568.1 coordinate 15,242,386, forward strand.
CACAGTTTTTAATTATAAGCATTTAAAGTTCAAATTTTGACAAAATACGGAAAAATCACGAAAAATAGCAAATTATTTTGATGAGAATTCATAAAAATTTTTCTTTTTAAATCTAAGATTTGAAAATGTAATATAAGATTACTCATAAGTTTGTCTACCTTTATCAAAAAAAAATGTCGTAAATAGGTTATATATTAATTACTTTATTCACAATAATATCATCAAATATACTTGGTAAAATCATAGGCTGACTGACCGTTTTCGCTCAGAATCGTTTTTCCTTATACAATGATATTATATCATTGAATTCAAATTTAACACCATCCATTACAGTGACCCACTTGTAACCTACCGTACAGCAGAGCGACATCCACTTATCCACCTTTTTTCTTTTAATAATGAATTCATTCAAATTCTGATTTTTGGAATTTTTAAATAATATACTCAAAGATCATATTGTTATAGAAATTCTTGTATTTTTTGTACCAATATTAAGGAGTATTATTTTGAGAACCCCTTTTTTTTACTGTAAATCATTTAGTGAATAATTTTTTTGAACATTTTGATCAACCTGCCAAATTTAAAATTTGAGTTTCTGAGTTATTAAAATGTTTATACTAATGATAACAATTCTTAAAAATGTTTTTACAAAAATATAAAATAGACTTATTATTGAATCTAGTATGTATTATACTTGGCCCATTTTTACAAATTATTAATGTTGATAGATTAGTATTAGGTAATCACTACAAATTTCAAATCATCATAGCAGCCCCTATATATCTCACAAACCCATTCATTCTATGGACCTGTTATAGACCCTTGGACTAAAAAATCACCAGCTAAATAATTTACAGTAGAAAAGGGGGGTTCTCATTTAGAAATCGGAAGTTTGTACATCTATATTCTATAAGACATCCCTTGAGTAGTACAAAAATCTCAAATTTTGAAAATATGGTCTTTAATTATATTTAAAAATTCCAAAAATTAGATTATGAATAACTGAATTACTGAAGAAGTAAAAGTGGTGAACATGCTTGGTGAACCACTCTGTATATAATATATACTTGTACACGTGACTGGTTTTCTGTGTCAAATCTAAAAATAATATTAAGCATTTTATTTTAAATGCAAAGATATAATGGTTCAACGTTTATTTAGAGCTGTAATATTATCCAATTAAATATTGATTTGTCACTGTAATAAAGAAATAAAAGTAAAGTTTTTATAACATAATTTAAATTCAAATCACACTGAGGAAATAATAACTACCTGCTACTAGCTTCGAGTCATTATTAATATTAGAAAACATGAATTCGGTTTTGATCTCAATGCAATAACATGAGTCCACATTGCAAAATAATAAAATTATCATAGTCTTTTTGTGCCAATAAAATTAATAAAAATATATTGTTTTTGTTAACAGTGGTTGTTTAAAGGCAGATCGTGCAACGATAAAACGATGATGTGTTCAGCAGCATTAAATACATAAAGTAGGTATTAATCATATTTTTTTATACGACTTATGAATTATGATATGTACATAAGATTAATAACACCGAAAATAATCGAAAGAATTGTTGAATAATTATTTCATCGGAGAGCGATGGTTTCGGACAAAATATGCCATTTAGGTACCTACATAGTTATATAAATATATAATAACATAATATCGTATAATAATTATTAATAATTAATTGATAACGAGTTTTTTTTTCGTCACACGGCGTAATGCATAGTCAAACTCGGTGCACTCGCGTCAGCGAGGTCGGACGTTTGCGTGTCATAATATTATAATAAATAATAATATTGTATGCCTACATTGTACATACTACATCGGTATACTACACCTACCTAATAATATTATTATTAGGGTACGGGTTTTTACGTAATGAAAAGTCAAAATATGTTCATATTTATGTTGTTCTGTTTGCCAAAATATGTATCGACAAAAAGTTTTTATGAAACATTCATTTTTTTTTAAATTTTAATCGTAAAAAAAAAAATACGTATATTTATTTTCCACAGAGTTATATGATTATATTGTCGATATGATATGTCTGCGAATGAGTAAATAATATAAAAACACGAAACATTTAACGAAAAATGAATTCATATTGATTAAATATTTTAAAATAATTTATTATACGATTATGAACAACAATAAAATTAACGGTTGAATAATAACGTCCGCCGGAGCACACTCGCAGCCCGTACCGTATATATTATAGTATATTATAGTCTCGAGGACGGCGACAACGACGATGGTAAAAAATACATTTTAAACCTAATTTTTTTTTGCATAATATTATGTGTTGGCGTGAAACCTACGCGCTTGTGAAATAAAAAACTCATCAATGGGCACAGCAGAGCGTAGGTGTATATAACAGTATAGTAGCCAGTAGGTACTCGTGTGGAGGCTGGTTCGTTCAAAGGGCCTTTTCGTTTTCGCCTAAAAATAATATTACCTATATATTACATTATTATATAGTAGTTTACGGTATTTACGCGACGCGCCGCCGCAGATGATGCGATTTTCATTGGGGGGGGGGGGGGGGGGGGGGGTGAAACGGGATGGTCGTCTCCATTAATGGCAGCGGAGGATCGTCTGTTTCGCGGCGGCGGCACGGCTACTATATTATGCGTATATCGTAATAATACAACCGCCACTGGAGTCGCGGGCGCATGCGCATAATATCATTGACACTGCTGCTGCTGCTGCTGCTGCCACTGCTGCCACTGCCGTGACGTCACGCAGCCCATCGCCGTTGTGTGTATACAGGGTAGTTCAAAAACCGCGCTCACCTCCACTCGATTTACTCTTTGATTATAATTGTATGTGCGTGTGGGAATTCGAATTTAGGGAATATTTTTCCTATTATAGCTATTATATAAATATATTTTTGAATATTTCATAAATACACTATATATGTTCTATTATATACCGACATGTTTGAGGAATGCTGTACCAATCTTGTTCCGGACACAGTCCTTTTATTTTCCAACCGCGAGAAGTGCCTCTAATAATTATAAGTGTGAACCGTTTAGCAGATCATTTTTTCGTCCTATCGTTTAACCCCATTGAGATTGCAATTTGACCGAGTTTGGGGTTTATTACCCTGCTCGACGCCCTAAGAATAATATAATATTATTTCTGCAATCCGTCATATATTTAGTCGAGTAGACATGATAATATATAGGTACCTTTACTGCTTTATCCGTCTTTCAAATTTTAGATTTTTTTTCAAACGTAGAATTAATCATATCTGCTCGAGAATTTACAGTGCAAATGGGAGGGGAATGCTCATTTGTAGAATAACAATTTAATAATGCAACGGCTGGAAACGACAGCCGCTTTAAAGTTTAAACGCCACGAAGAAGCTATAAGCGCTTGACAATGTAGTCTTCAAGCAGCGTATACCTGCAGCTATGAAAAAATTCAAAAACATACATCAATATTAACTGCACCATGTTATAGCCAAACACATAACGACATAACGGGGGCACGAACGTGTGTTCGTCGAATCACCCTGTGTACACATTATATACATATTACATTATATTATGTATACGCCGTTGACCGGGTCGACCAGGCGGCGGAGTCGGGTGTTCCGGCGTACCCGTTTAACCCCCGTTTCATTCCAACCCCCGACCACCCACACACGCTTGCACCCCCGCGTCCACTGACGCCTCCGACTACGTCTTTGTATTGATCAACCGATGCGCGACGCACACACACGGGCGACGCAAACGTTAAACGCGAAAAGAGAGGAAAAAATCTAAAATAATAATAACGAAATAAAATTCGTCGGCAACCCCCGAACTAGGACGACGACGACGACGACCGCCACCGCCAACGCGTCGTGCTCCTATCGTCGTGCGTGCGAAATTATTACTACTGTTATTATTACTATTACTATTATTACTACCGCCGTTGCAGTTACATTATTATTTCTGTTTATTTATTTCAAATATCACGCGCGCGTCCGAGCGTACGGTCGAACGACACGTCCAAGACACGTATATATTATTGTGTTAATATTAATACAGAGTACGAGTGCACCATACACGCCTGCTGAAGGGGGCGAGTGAATCATCTGATACACGTATATATGTAATAACACCTAATAATATACGGATCGTATAGTTGTTGTTATTTATACGAGCGCACGCGATCCCCATTCAACGGCGGCGCGACGGAGAAAACATAATATTATTATAATATCGTCGCCGTCGTCGCCGTAATATCGTACGCGGCCACCAGCGTTCGATCCGCGCGCGCCCAGTCCGCGCGCCCGTCCTCGTCGCGCAGTCACATCCGTCACCGGCGCGTGCACCGTACTCGTCGCGTGTCCGTCCGTCCGTTGTCTCGCCGCGCGCCGATCATAACTACTGCGCTCGGGGTTATGGACGTGGCGGCGTTGGCCGCGGCGACCGAGACGACGACCGAGACGACCAACTCCGCGGCCACCGCGGCAGCTGCTGGTACGGCGGACTTGGGCACGGCAGATACGACGAATACGACGAGAGCGACGACGACAGTGATAGTGTACACGAACAGTTGTGATTATAATAATACGACCGCGCTACGCCCACCCAAGGTTCGCGTCAGATCGTCGTCTTAAGAGGACGCGAGTGGGGCCGCAGAGCCAAGACGTGATCGCAGGTCAGTAGGCAACACTATAATAGTAATATTATTATGCTGCGTATTATACGCGTAGTTGTGATGAGAGTTGTAGTCGACGTTTTATTTGCCTAGCGCCTAGGAAGTAGAAAAAAACCACAAAACAGTTCTACGACACCAGAGGCGGCTATAGTGTGTGTGTGGGGGGGGGGGGGGGGGGGGTTGACACTGGGACGGGGCCTATAGTACAATTTCGGGTTCAATTAAAACATACGTCTTACTGTATGTATGCCCCTCCCCCGCGCCGAGAAATGTAATTGGCCCATGATGGTAAAAATAATCGTTCCTACATAACGCCACTGTTGTGCGACACCCTTGGCCGATCATCACGCATTCACGCCCACCATTAGATAAGTGCATGATGTGTAGGTTGGACCCAGCATACGCGATTTTCGACGGTATAATATATTGTTATGTGGTGATACAACAACGACCTGCGGTGTGTATGTTAATATAAACCGTAATACGAAAATGGTGAATCAAAAATAGGTAAACGCTTCTATTAATAATAGTATATTATCTTTTGCCTATTTTCCATACATTTGATATTATATGCTGCGAAAACGATCGATACACATGTGCATGCACTATATTATAATAATAATAATAATAATAATAATAATAGTAATATATCGCATATAATATAGCTTGTGTGTGTGGCGCTCAAAGTATGTTCTGCTGTGTACGAACTACGCGGTATGTACTATGTACCTATATAATATTATTATGTGTGTTATTACTCCGCGATACGTCACGTATGGTAATGACCATGTGCACGTTCACTGTGCGTACTTTGAATGGGTATCGTGTGATAAACGACCGACGAACACGAAAGTGACGAATTTCGTCGATCGACCACCACTACTGCAGCAGGTACAATACTATGTATTATATTATGATAATGTGCAGTGACATTATATTATATTATATTATGCAAGTGTACCTATACTACAGAGTGTTGTAGTCACAACTTGTGGGTCCTTGGAGTTAGCTGGTTTTCCAGATATTATTATATAAGACGCGCATAATACCCTTATGGTATTTGTTAACGGCCAAATATTAAATAATAAATCGCGTTTAGCCGATTCCGAATGATTAATGGCCGTGCATGACGTGCGCATATTTTATTATTTTACGGCTAGGCCGTCTGGTGGGGTATATTCACGGGGTTAGGTTTTAGGTACGGTATGGGAATTATCTTGGAAATATTATAATTTCGAGGATTTCACGATTTTACGTTTGATCGTGAATTCATGAAACACATATTATTATCATCATGCGCAGTGCATTAAATATATTATTGTTTAATGATATAAATGCTGATGGTAGATTTATGTTCGGACTATTAAAAAATAGAAATAAGTATGCCTTATCAGGCGTATACAACTTTATGAACCATTGACAAGGGACATGCATTTTTTAATTTGGTGACCTACATTTTTGTTTATTTATTTTATGCGCCGTCTGTAACCTATTTAAAAGGTTGACGGATTTTGATGAAAGTTTACCTGGATAGTTGAATGAATAGGTTTACGAGTGGGTGGGTTACTGGAAAACAACAAACTGCAAACTTTCAATACATTCTTTGCAAACAAAAAGAAAAAAACGACGCTTCTAGACTTTATAGTGGAATATTTTCTGGCTTACCCTTTGTTTTCTGCGTGTGGCTCCGGTCGTCTGTCAATAAAGCAATTTAGCTGCCTTAACCTAAACGATTTTCAGCTCTTTATTTCAAATTTAATTATTCTATTTATTTAACCGTTGAATAATTAATATTCACTCGACAATTTCTTGTAATCTTTTAAAAAAATACGTTAATTTATATACATTAGGTAGTTTTTAAAAATATGTTTATAGTCTATAATCGATATACAAGTTTAAAGTAATATTGTGCTGCTTTCTTTACATTAAATAATTATATTACTATTAACTAATTTACTATCTATTAATTAATTTACTCTTTTATCATTGAAGGTGATAGATTGATATACACAAAAATTTTATAATCGTTATAATTGAAATTTACCCTGAACACTGGGCATCGGTATCAAATTCAAAATGTATATTATTAAATTAAATTTATTAAAAGTTTTTAACTTGTAGTTTAACGGAAATAATTTTTTACTATTATAGCCTAAAGGTGTATAATATCTGTGCTTGGAAGAAACTTGTTCCAGTGATTTCGTTAAATTTCAGAGGAACATAAACGATTTTGTTTGTTCTTTTTGTCGTTCATTTATTCTTAAGTATAAAAATAATAATTTAAATAATTTGTAAAGTAAAAGTTTTTATAATTTTTATTTTAGAAATTTATTCAACATCATGGCCTGTATAATTAAACTTATATACCTTCGACAATATACGAAAATATTGACAATGTTTATAAAATGTCATATCAGTCACGATAGTTTTAAAGGTCTTAACTTGTATGAAATAAAAAATTAAACATTAATTACAACCAACAAATTATACAATTATATTTTAAAACAATTTTAAAATTACTGTGGAACGAACAGTTTTCTTTATTTAGGAACGAGGAACTAGTTCCTTTATTTAAGCCAAAGAAACGATTTAGTTCCTCATCAACAAGATAAACGTCAACATCAACTAATTCCTTTTTTAAAGGAATTTTCCAACTAAATAATAGTTCCCCGTTTACCTAAGTCATTTCATATTCCCCAATTTAAAAGCAATACGATTTCTTACAAAACTACGACATGACGCTTAATGTCTATCGCTAAAGAAGTTTCAAATTTTGTTCATTTTCATTTTTTTTTTTAATTCTTTATAATTTTGTATAAATAATTATAAATATTTTATTATTATGTTTACTACCTATTGTTATTTATATCAAAAACGAATCGAAGTACCTATTTTGTATTCAAAGAGCAATGCCTGTTAATTGTTAATAAATAAATAAATAAATAAAATAATAAAATATAAAATATATACAATATAATATATTATATATCATACATAGTTAATTTTTAAATTGCACTTAATCTATTGGTTATTTAGGAAATAAATAAACTTTATACATTTTTATTTTTGAAACTGATACAGAATAAATAAATGTTTTCGTTGTATAAAGGAAAAACAATTTAATGTAATGGACCAAGAGATTTATTTTAAATAAATCATCCAACTGACATTTACTACTAACCTAACCTTATACAGTTATACTACAATATTGGAAGAGTATAAACATATTGATCAAGAAAGAGAATTATTTTTGGTTACTACTTAATATGAAAATTAAATTGAAGAACCATAAAACTTTATAACTTACTTAACATTATTTATTAGTAATTAGTCATTTATTTTTCTCATTACCTATACAACATTGATGAAAATAAGAACATAATCTTTTTAAAAATTATATTTATTTTGAAATTGTATAATAGATGTGGTTTAAAATATATACATGTTTAATTAATCAAGAATAAAATGCAGCCATTTAGTATTACATCATAATATTCATAGCATAGCGTAATTATTTTTAAAGAATTTAATATACCTATTGTAAAATGTAAAATATTTGAATGAATGTGTAGCTTTTTAGAATTCTTCAATTTCAATGATAAACTGTAAAAATAGGTTTAGAAATAGGTTCCTACCTAAATAAATACTGATGATTGGTGACGTTATTTATAGTTATATAATATTGATGGATATAATAGGTATCTATTTAAAGTCCTTTGTATACATTTTTTTTCGATTATGCCCCAATTATTTTTATTTATGTATACAATAATTGCGTAAATGAATCATAAAAAGGAGAAATTAATAAATGAAAATAATAATAAGTTTTACCAACAAAATAATTTGTTTATGGTAGGTATTTTCTTGAGTTTGATATTCAATCAAAACGATTTTTACTTTAATCCCTCTTTTCAACTGTTTTTTATTAGTTGCTTTTTATTAAATTATATTTTTTATCAGAGATAAATATCGAGATAATTTGCTCCATTGTTAAAATTGTTGAAAGTTTGTTATTATTTCTTTTATAAAGGAAATATTTTAATCGTGAAAAAAAATATAAAACTTAAAATCAAGCTAAATAACTCTTTGAAAATGAGTATATTTCTTAAAGTTGCGTAGGCATAAAAAAGTACCAGTCAAAACTTTAAACTCAGAATAAACAAATATTAATTAAACAATAATTTATATAAAAAAACCATCACATCAACAATGTAACTTTTTTATTGACGGTTTATTATTGATGACACTCTAGTCAATATGTATAAATTAACACTAATTGCGATTATATTATGTAGGTAGTTAAATGTATACTACTTTTAGAAAATCAAATATGATTATCAAGTATGATTATCAACTATTTTTATTTTTATTACTTTTAAAAATATTACAAATGAAAAATAAAATACTAAGTGAGGAGCACTTACATAATAATACGTTATAATATATTGTGTACTTCACAGTCATGCACAGCTCATAATAAACCCATAACCCATAATTAAATTTTTATTTGATTGATAATATTCTACGTATATCTAGATATATTGTGTGTATATTTGTTGATGTTTATATTTTAAATCAGCGACAAAATATGTATACTGCTGTAATTTGATTTCGTGTTTGTGTTTTATTTAGATTAGCATAAGTGCATAAGTCTTTAGTACATAATATTATAAACATTTATATTTTAAGGTGTCGTCATTAACTTGTAACTCGTAGTTTACATTATAATTAAAAATTGGAAACTGATTTCACTGCACGGGAATTACACGATTTTTGGGATCAACCGTGAGATAGGTGGTACATAGAACTTACCGGAAACGTCAATTTTGAACAAGTACCTTATAACCTAACTATAATTCTTATATCGATATACTTGAAGGTATGCCTTTACGCCATTATACCGTCTACAGTTATACAATGCGAAGTAAAACAATAAAACGTGGTAAACGTGGTTAATCCATATTAGGTACCCTATATATAAGGTTAGATATCGATCGAAATGTACGAATGGCGACCGTGTCTGGTTTACCTATAACCTTTTTTTTGTTGCCGTAAAGTGAACTTAATATTTTGTTTTATACAGTTTGGGTATGACACATTTAGGTGTAATGCTTATGCGTGGTATATTATTACTTACGGCGGTTGGCAACTATAGTACGGATACTATAACATTATAAACCTAATCCATTTAATACAATAAATTTAGGTATAAGTGTCATTCTTAGTTTATCGAATATTAAGAATCTGCATATTATTGGCACCATATCCTCGGTTGGTTTCCAAATTTCAGATTTCACCCTTCTTTCTGTAGACCTTTTTTTAATAAAATAATATACCTAATTTGCAATAATACGCATCTATCCCGTCCCACGACGGAACTGATACACTTCCGAGCACCTCTGAATAATAATGTATCGATAAATCATTTGTATACAGAGTGATTCATCAAACTTATGGTTTCCTTTAATAATGAATTTATTAAAATTCTGATTTCTGAAATTTTGAAATATGCTTAAAGACTTATATTTTTTAATTCTTGCGGTTTTTTTTTACTAGTTGTAGAGTGCCCTGTGGCGGTACAAACATTTGTTTTCCAAATGATAATCCCCTTTCTTTTTTACTGTAAATTATTTAGTGAACATTTTTTTTAAAAGTTTTGATGTGCCAAATTCAAAATTCAAACGAGTAGGTATAGTTCTTTAAGTTATTAAAATGTTAATACTGAGGATATTATAATCCTTTGAAATGAATGCTTGAATGGTTCTCATTTGAAAAACAGAAGTTTGTATCTCTACAGAAACAATTTTAAAGTAGTACATCGTACATACAAATAATAATATATCGAGAATTTGAAAATATGATATGAAGAGTAAAAGTATACTAAAAAATTACAAAAACCTTGAGCATACCTACTTGGGTTGAATCACCCTGTAAATTGTTCATATTTTATGTACCATAATTATTATTAATTCATAACAAATAATAACAATAATCACCATATCATTTTATAGGTCCAGCACGCGTATTATCGTCTGCAACTGCAGTAGCCGTGTAATATCCTTCGACACGACGTAGTAATGCCGGAACAGAGCAACGATTACCGAGTGGTGGTTTTCGGGGCGGGCGGCGTGGGAAAGAGCTCGCTAGTGCTCAGGTTCGTCAAGGGCACATTCCGCGAGTCGTACATACCGACCATCGAGGACACGTACCGGCAGGTGATCAGCTGCAACAAGAACATCTGCACGCTGCAGATCACCGACACGACGGGGGTCGCATCAGTTCCCCGCCATGCAGCGGTTGTCCATGTCTAAGGGACACGCGTTCATACTGGTGTACTCGTGCACGTCCAGACAGTCTCTCGAGGAACTCCGACCTATATGGCAGGTGCGTACACACTTTACGGTTTTATATTTGGTTATTGCGGTTACCTTATATCGGCGCCGCGTTCTGAGAATACTACATGGTAGCAAGAGTGTCCGCAGGGGAGGGGCTAATAGGGCCACCCCCCAACCCAAGCTTTTTGTCAACTATACGAGTAATTTAATAGCATAGGTACCTACGTCATATTTATTTATTAGTATAAATTAGCAAAATAACACATAAAAAATCACATTATTCGCATATTTCAACATCCAAAGAATTCGGCCAGGCCACTGCCTTAGGGGTTACTGAAGTCCTCCAAATCCCAATCCTTAGTTCAGTCCAAAATTAAGTGCTGCATCGACTGCACACTTGCGCCTCAATCGCACTCCAGCCTCTCTCTAAATTTCAATTTGTAGTAAACGAGTTCGTTATATTTTCCTAGTCACATACGTATGCGGTTAGGTCTGACCCAGATTTTCCTAGAGAGGTCATTAGGTCAATGTCGAGACTGGAGTGCACATGTTATCTATATGGATGCCCTCTCTTTCTCATCCATTTATCCTGTTACGCATCTGGGATAATCCAGTGTTGGGAAGGAACGCGTTCCTTGAGGAACGCGTTCCTGGAACGCGTTCCTTTTATAGGAACGAAGCTCGGAACGCGTTCCATTTAAAATATAGGAACGAGGAACGGGAACGAGTTCCTATTTTGAAGGAACTTGAACGAAAATTTCCGTTCCTCAAATAATGAAAAAATTTTAACACGTTGAGTGCCACAGTATATTTTATGAAGCGCATATAGTGTGTTTCCGCGCCAAAACTGAGCCGCGACGCCGTCGGTCGACTACGTGTCGTGTTCCGGGTCGTTTCCGGTTCCGCGCGCCAAATTAGTTCTTCTCAAACAAAACAAAATGTCAGTATAAAAATATTTTTTCAAATAAATTGAATTAAAAAAAAAAACAGATTGTTGTATCATACTATGTCCTATACTCCTATGGGCTATAAGCCTATAACCTATAGCATATCTCTATGTGTGGTGTATCGTGTATAGTACACACTATACACTGTATACTATACTACTATAGTAATATACATGTATAATATTATGCAATTATGCAATATGAATGTATATATATAAAGTTTCAAGTCTACGCTATACAACTTTTGAATTATAACAAAAAAAATCTAAGACAAATCATTTTTGTTAAAAATCGGTGCTCTCCTAGAAAGGAGTGAGTTAACCGATTTCAGTGGTGGTCAATGGTGTTTTTTGCGAAAAATTTTTAAGTCAGAAATAATCGGTTAACTCTCTCGGTTCGATTATTTCTGACTTAAAAATTGTTCGCAAAATACACCATTGACCACCACTCAAATTGCAAAAAAAGGAACATGAAGGAACGGGAACGCGTTCCTTTTTAAAAAGGAACGGGAACGCGTTCTTTTTTCGGGACAGGAAAGAGGAACGGGAACGAGTTCCTTTCTTACAGTAGGAACGAGGAACGGGAACGAGTTCCTTTTTAAAAGGAACTTTCCCAACACTGGGATAATCTTATTCCTCGACTCAGCTATGGTCAGAGCTCTTTGAAGATACAAATCAGTGTGATTTGAACCTCTGGTTTAGTATTCTATCTTCGTGTAGGTATTGGCAGTTCCTGGTGTCCTTCAATTCCAGGAGCTGCCAGTACACAGTACACGTAGATGGAATAGAAAACCCGAGGCTCAAACCTTACATATTACATTACATGCCACATGGCATGTTGGCGTATCATTTAATTTCTAAAATATTTCTAAAATAAAAATGTGTTAACAGTGGTTACGCATATTAGAATAGATAATACATTAGTATAGAAAACTATAATACAATTTATAATAATATATTAATTTGGTCGTTGGATTTTAATCTTGCCCAGAGTGAAATTTAATTCTGCCTCTGCAAGTGCTATTAGACCTTGGTTATTATGGATGAGGCCGTTTGGGGCCGACAGATTTTGCCAAAATGTCAGAGGGTGACGGCGATGATGTGTATATTTTATTAGTATTAGTCAGTAGATACATAATATTATAGTAAGGACTAGAGGTATACTCGTTGTATAAAAACACGACGTGAAACACGAAGGAGGTGTGCAGCTGGCTTCCGTCTTAAAAAAAACGCGGTTTATCGCCGACAATTTACCGATGATCAAACAGTTTTCCCGTCTTCGTCGGACGCCACAGAGTGCATATTGGCACTTAACTAATAATATAGTCACAGACACCTACTAAGTCTCCGTCGGGGTCTCCACAAGCTCCTTTCTTTTTTTGATGGTTGAAGTGATTTACCTTTTTACTACACAAATGGTAGATTTTTGACGTGCTGATAAAAATTATCAAGGGTTCTCTATTTAGAGAATTCTGAACCATACAAATCTTCAGGTATAGATAATAATATTATCTGCTACGAAATTAATTCAAAAATTATCACATCTTTGATATAGGTACCTAACTATACCGACCTACCTATACATAATATATGCACTAATATATGCACTAATATATGCAGCTGCAGGAGAGTGGTTTTTGATTTTGCCTATATCATTCTATCTGTGTATACATACACTAATAATATAAGTCACAGACACCTACTAAGTCTCCGTCGGGGTCTCCACCAAGCTCCTTTCTTTTTTGATGGTTGAAGTGATTTACCTTTTTACTACACAAATGGTAGATTTTTGACGTGCTGATAAAAATTATCAAGGGTTCTCTATTTAGAGAATTCTGAACCATACAAATCTTCAGGTATAGATAATAATATTATCTGCTACGAAATTAATTCAAAATTATCACATCTTTGATATAGGTACCTAACTATACCGACCTACCTTATACATAATATATGCACTAATATATGCACTAATATATGCAGCTGCAGGAGAGTGGTTTTTGATTTTGCCTATATCATTCTATCTGTGTATACATACGAGTATATAGTATATTATAATATGTTGTAATAATCGTATACGCGAAGTAGGTCAGACATATTCACTGGCTCGTTATATTAATATGCGCGATATCTATGTGAGTCTAATACACCATAATATAATGTTATACCGATCTTGGAAAGTAGGAAATGTTAGGTAAACCCATATGTGTTAGATGATATTTGCCGGGTGGGGGGGGGAGGGGGCTGAAGCCCTGAATTTACCAGATTCATGTTAATGATATTAATTTTTCAATACAAAATTGTGACCATGTATCTTCATTATTTTTAAATTGCTGAATATAATGAATCGGCTTATGAGGAACAATGTATTACATTATCATGACCCAACGAACATTTTTTGAAAAATGTCAAATGTCTGAAATAATTAAAAAAGCGTAAAAAATTATTGAATATTATTCATGTACGGAAAATGCTTATTAAAACATTTGATGAAAATTGCACGTACCTAACCTACCTATATATCTACGGTTACTTGTTTTTGAGTTACACCGAAAAATAATATTGATTTTGAAGAAACGAAAAAATTTCAGTTTTTCTAATTATTAAGAAAAGTACTGAGATTTTTTAATTTTTTACCTCTTAAAAGTACCAGCTGGATCCAAACATCCAATTTCCTATCAGAAACCAACCGAAAAGTTGAAAATTCAAGCATATTTACTTCTACATTTTGTATTATATACACAGACGTTTATAAAAAAAAGCACATAATATTGTATAACATCAATATCGCTCCACTCAGAATCTTTTAATGATATGTATTACTTATGCTCTGTGAAACATGATTATAATAAATAATTACAATAGTGATTATTTTAGCATCTATTATTGTCATCCACCACAAGTTTAATATTATAATAAGTAAAATTTACCTGAACGAAATAGACAACAATAATTATTGGTGGGCGGAGAGCTAGCTTCCCCCTCCCCCCCATAGATACACTTACGGGTACCATACGTTAAGTGTTATACTATTATTATTCATTATTATACTAGGTAATAGGTATGCTATAATAATATTATAATATGTAATATTATGTTATACACTGGCAGTTGCGTATTGCGGGAATATACGTATTCGTGAATGTTAAGTAAACACTTAATAATATAGTACTACCTACAACCTATATATTTCCTCTATGCTGTCTACTTCTAAGCTTGTTGGCTTAATGATATATCTTTACAATTTTATAAATATTTATTATATGTTCTTTAGCAGTAGCGTACACAGGATTTTAGTTCGGTTAGGGTTTTACGTGAGCAAATTAATTTACATTACCCATTTTATTCTAAACAGTTTTTCTATAATTGGTTATGACAAATTATAGTTAATTTCAAATATAGTCTATACATTTAGAACACCTGGTCATCTTTAAAGAGCTCTTCGGGTCGTAATAAACGTGGTAATAATCGTTGGAAATAATTGATGGACGATACATGATGATACACCATATATGACGATTATAGCAGACGTTTTGTAATGTTCTAAATCAGCAAAAAAACTGAAACTATGATCGAAGTCTTTGTTATATTTAACAATTTATTTGATATCTATTAAAAATGACCAACAAACTATCGACTCTGAGTATTTTAATGGTAGTAAATAAGATTTTTTTGTAAAAGGAAGAAATTTCAGGCGGGGGTCAGAGCCCAAGAATCCTACCCCTGCGTACGCCCACTGATTGTAAGACATATTACAAAAATAATAAAAATAATACCAACATCGGGAATATTTTTATAATAGCTGTCATATAAGTTTTAATCATTACTTTTTCAAATAGGTAACTAATATAACTATAATATTATAAAAATAGTAGATGACTTTAGGTATGTACGTGACTTAAAATTAAATGTTCACTATATGGATAGATGAATTGAATTTAAATTTTCTCGTTACTTGAGGATATAGGTAATATAATGTTTGTTTTTTTTGTTGGTTTCTTAATTTTTAGTATCTGATCTTATATTTTGATTGTGTACGTTTATAAGATAGTCGTGTCGCTAGATTATTTGCCACGCCCTTAGGATAAAAATTAAAACTCTATTAGCGATTTGGTAAACGGAACATTGGTGTGGTCTATTGTTTTTTGAATAAAATAAATGAAATAGTTAACAGGAGGAATATTGTAACTATTTAATTATTAGTAAATATTAAAGTAATATGCTCATAATATGGACGTATAATACCTGCAATATTCTATATTTACAGTGGTTCAATACAAATTTAACATTCAAAAATATTAAAATGAAATGAAATTGAATAATAATAATGATAATTATACACACAAATATAATTAAAAACAATTATCAATGTACAATAGGTGATAAATCAGAATACAATTAATTAATTTAATAGTTAACTCTTTGGTATTAAAAAAGAAATTCATTGTCATTTATTTAACTGCCAACTAGTAATAATATGACAGAGGTTGTTTTGAAGTAAAATCAATATTTTATTTTTCCTATATAGGCATTAAATTATAATCATGCATCTCAGATTCATGACGTGTTCTTTCGATTTGCATTGTACGTAGTACATTCATCCTGTTTAATACAGGTAGGTACAGGTGTACATACTGAAGAAGTGAAGAACTAACCGAAATGATTGATCATTATTGTTCTTACACATGAAATATGAGATATTGTACCTATCATAAATAAAATTCATGACTGCGACGTATACGAGTTATTATTTTAAATTCTCGACAGAGCAAAGAATGTATTGATTTTGAAATGATTTTTTTAAAATGAATTTTTGTTGCTGAAGACACTTTATCTAGTAGAAAAAATGCTCCGATCATAAATTTCGAGGTAGGTTATTTGGTAGCAAATTGGATCTAATTTTGGGAGGTCAAAATTAAAAGTTCTCAGTACTTTTGAAAATAAACGGGAGGAAATAGGTAGGTAAAACTATTCTGATGTAGGTAGGTACATTAGGTATCGAATGTACCTAGTCATTGGGTAAATCACTGTATAAATGATGTGTTAAATATGAACTTAATGATAAATCATTACATAAAAAATTGATTCTGAGAGACAGTTTGTCAGCCTATAGAAGAAAAAAAATCGTACCTATGTAATATTATTTATCTTTAATATTTTTAAATAGCTATAATAACAACTTATAAGGAATCTTGTATTAAATTAATAAGCTTTTTGACCGTCCAAAAAATGTTTATCGTCAATTATTGAAAAAAAATCGTACATTTTCCAAGCTTATAAATACCTCAAAAGATACAACATTTTTTAAAAATTATACCATGTATCGAAAATGCTAATATAAACGTTTAGTGAATATTTCAAATTGTTCTCATCTACGGTTATTCGTACAATCGATCATGACGAAAACGGGTTTTGACTTTTTGAGTAAAAATTCTTGTTTTTTTAAATTGTTTTTTTTATTTCTCAATTATTAATAAAAGTACTTTACTTTTGACTCCTCAAAGTACCAACAGGGATTAATATTCCTACAATCCTACCAGAAGTGATGCTGAAGTTGAAAACCGAAGTATTTTTTCTACTAGGTAGGTATATTAAATGTGTCAGACACACGAAAAAATCCCCCTTGACCTTTTTATTTGTAAAGTTAAGTTTTCTAATTTTCTGTATTTTTCAATATGATATTACTTTTAAAGTTGTAAGTATGTCTGTTTTCTAAATGTTCTAGCCGTGGTAATTGTACCGCTCTGATATACCTACTAATCGCCACTAATCGTTCGCGTCATATATACGACTATCGGACAACCAAAACATATACCTCTATGGTAGTATGGTGTACTGTATTTTTTACTTTTCTGCGAATAATTTTATTTATAAATTATTAATACCCGATAAACAGTCGGTAAATAAAACAAAATTACCATGCGTTATTTACCGTAGATTTACCATTTTTAGTGTCTGAAGTGTAGTTAGTGACTGAAAAAATGGTATTCACCTCTGGGTTACATGTTTTTGATGTTTGTGATAAAGATTTTTATCCAAATATTCATGAACTCTTGAAAATATTTTGTACTTTGCCTGTATCAACTTCTACACTTGAACGATGTTTTACAAGTTTGAAGAGGATTAAGTCTTACCTAATAAATAGTATGACAGAAGTAAATATTTTATCAATTTTCCTATCTAATATTAAATAATAATTATAAATTAGGTAGGTAGTAATAAATTATTATACCGACTTAATGTGTTGGCTTTATTGGCATGTCACCGGCCAAAACAATAATCATGCCAGATGATGTTATCGATGAAATGAGCATCCAAAAAAAATAGAAAACAGGATTTTATATTATAAATATTTTTTGTTGTTTATCGTATTAAACACGGGATTAGCGCTAGTATTATTTTATAATAAATGCTATTAGGTACTATACAATTTGTGTTAATTCTTATTTCGCCTTGATCCACACTAACCTCAATAGGTAACAAGTTAGTGGATTTTAAAAACGTATATTATGTTCGTATATTTATGGGTGTATTATTATATTTTTCACCCCCCCCCCCCTCCCTAACAAAATTCCTAAATACGCCTCTGATTAGAATATTATTGTTTTCATAGTATTATGTTTCTTATATAGACTTATATTGTCATAAAACAAAATAATATAAATTCCAATTTTTTCCATGTCATTGATAATAAGCCAGTACCGGAAGTAGCTGGTTACTATAAAATATTGTGTCAAAATATATGTAGATTGCAGACACTATAGTATAATAATGTCTATAATGCGGATGCCAATAACATTAAATTTACCTAATGATTCATTGACGTTTTTATTATTATTTTGAAAATAATAATTATAAACAATTCGTTTATAAATAGTTAGGTTTATATTCTATAGTACCCACCTACTGGAAGTCTATGTTCCAGAATCCAGAGTAGAAATGTCCAGAAATTTATCAAATAGTTTTTTTCCCATTCTGGAAACGCAACTTAGACAGAGTTCGATCAGATACGTTTTTCATTGTATCCAATGATTTATAATTTAATTAACCATTACAGTGATTTACTCAATAACGAGGTACCTACTCAAACACAGTTGACACCTACAACCGTACACAGTACTTACAGCAGAGTAGTTACCTATACGGCTATACCTATTTCAATACTTGGCGGCTTGTTGTAGTTTGAGAAATCCTGATGTCTAATGACCGTACCAATATTCCTCATTTGAAACGACTGTACACATTTTCCGACAATCAACGACTACCTACTGATTTAATCCCAAAGATACAATATTAATTAGTATTCCATTATAGTTTACTTGAATATTCAATAGGTACTCAGTAAAATACATTTACGAGATTCAGGATTGTATATTTAATAGTAGTTACTTACCTATAATAATAATTAATATTCAATAGTAGTTTTTAATTTATTTTAAGCTAAAAACATAATCGTACCGCTTATAATATTCAAAAAGTATGGTACCTACGTATGAACGCAGTTGGGAAACTAGATGGATGTCTTAACATTTGAAATCTACGATAAGTCGTTGTATCCAAAATACGATCCTGTGCAGTGTGCTGAATGCTGCGTTTAGTTTCCAGAAAGACAGTGATGGATTTTATTTAAGTTCAGGAGCATTTCTTTATTAAAGTTTTCAACATTGTTTCGTTGACAAGCGAGAATAACATAACGACCTACATTTAGCATTTTCTGATTCGGGTCTATATTATTATTAGATACTATAATTAGAAATACAGCAACTACGTAAATCATTTAAGAGCGATAAAAAATTGCCAATGTTTCCCATCAAAATAAAAAAATAACACCAAAACGCAAATCATTATTACTGCATAATAATTTCTATTTCTCTCGCGGATATCTAGCTACTTTTAATTGATGTGTTTGGTGATCCAATAACGGCTATGTTAAGGTAGGTATATCGTATACCTATGCTTAAATAACTATATAGTCGTAGCCCGTAGGTACCTCCTATTATATTATGTAGTACCATGGCCAATATAGGTATTTCGAGAATCGATATTTACCACGCTACGGTTTCATATCGTTACGCCATCTAATTTAAAAGTCAGCCCGTCGTTGTTGTCCGGGTAACTATAACACGCAGATACATTTATATAATTATACATTGCCCATAAACGTTGTGCTATCGTTTGGCCCTCGTCGTTTAAAATATATAATATATATGATGGCTACGTGCCAGTCTTTAATATTGTGTTGGCCGAAAACTAGAAAAGCGGTACAATATACGCCCAAGTCCAATAATAATTGTATACCAATATTTTTTACAGAATACCGCAAACATCTACAATATGATGATAATATTAACTGGTAGAAACTAGGAAGTAAAAACTGGCGCATGTTTATCGATTGTATTAAGTAGGGGAGGACTGGAGGAGTGCTGAAAGGTTTTCGGTTGCTTTTATTTTTCGTCCCCGCAGGAAAACTACACCGCCGGCAAATGTTTGTACAATTTGTTATTCGAGGTAGATAGGAAGAGCCATGTATGTATTATAGGTACATATTATTGTCATGTGGGTAGAAAAACTTAACCGTGTTGGTTTATGTTTATTTGCCCGAAAGTCTTCGGACAATAATATATTCACATATTATAATTCATTCAGAACAGTTTATGTTGAAAATACGTAGGTGATTATTTTATTAGGTAGCTACTATAAATTATGATATCGATATGGGTATATTGTATAAGGTTTTTTTTCAACTAATACAAATACAGTTTTATAGGTACTTCTTAAATAAATTCTAGACATTCATTAATCTATATTTATACCTATGGTTAAAAAAATGTAGACACTAAGCTTGTATATAGTATTATAATTTATAATTTATATAATGTTTTCTCAACATCAGGAGAGAAAAAATATTTTTTAGCTCGTAGTAAATACAAATGTTTTCCTTGTTGTTCATAAAAAACTTACTAATAACATGACCAACATTTTACATTATGCAATACTTAATATTATTAGAATAGGTATAAGGAATAATATAAGAGTGGTAATACTGTGATAGGAATATTATACATTAGTTGTCTTGTGGCCTGTGGGTCACTGTAATGGATATGTTAAATTAAAATTAAATAATGTAAAATAATTGTACCTATACGAAAAACGGTTCTGAGCGATTCTGGTCTGTCAGCCTATATTACTAATTAGGTACCTATAATATTTTATGATATTATTACAGACAGTTGAATTTTTGACGAAAACATTGCAAATGAAAATGTCTTGTGCATAAAATATAATAATATACTTTAAAAGTTTCAAGTACCCACGAATATTTTTAAATTACAACCAGGGTCGAATCTAGTGGGGGGTAGGGTAGTTATAATACCCCCCCCCCCCCCCAATAATTGGTTTCTTCACTTTTCAGTTGGCCATTTTACATTTATGAAAAACTCAATAACTGTACATAATGGCCAACTGATAATTTATATACGATTGTGATAGTGATATACTGATATTGACTAGAATCAAGGTTATTAAAATATAGTGAATATACTAATATTATTATATTCTAACACTGTCTGGACTAGAATAATCAATAATACCTATTGTCTATTATCGGAAAAATGAGAATAGATTCTGAGCGGAGCGATCAATGTATATTGATTTTACAATGAAGTGGTCTTTTTTTTGTGTGTGTGTGTACACGATAAGTAGTTGAAATAATGCTTCTATTTTCAACTTCAGTATCTTGTTCGATGGGAAAGTTAATATTGTTGGTGCATTGAGGAGGTCAAAATTTAAAATTCCCAATAGTTTTCAAAAGCGCCGGGAAAAACAACATAAAAATACGAACAAATTACGAAATTTTGCAAATTATTTTGAGTTAGAAATTCATTAAAAATTTTTATTTTTAAATCTAAGATTTGAAAATGTAATGCAAGATTCCTCATAAATTTGTCTACCTTTATCAAAAAAAAAACTGATAATGTTATTATCAATAAAATGTTATTTGTAGGGTAAAAACATGAATATTTAAAGCAAGACTCCTGATATATTGTTACAATAGCGGTTCAAAAATATTAAAAATACATTAGCACAATTTTTTTTTATAAGCATTTAAAGTTTGAATTTTGACAAAATGTATCAAATTTAAAATTTAATAATTAGTTTGTAGTAAAAAATGTATAGGGGGTACGAGGTGGCCGAGTGGTCTAACGCGACGGATTCGGCACAGCCGGTCCGAGTTCGATCCTCGACCACTGGGCGGCATTTTTCTCCGTGCAAGTCACGGTGTCCGGAGAACAAGTGCCGCCATCCCCCCACCCCGGGGCACGGCAGAAACCTACGGGTGCCCCATTAGAAATTCTGCCAAACACAACACACACGTGTACCAACCTACCCAATATAAAACCTACCAAACCTACCCAATATAAAACCTACAGTGCCCTCCCCACACCCAATGGCCTATGTTGCCGCGGGTTACCCAATAAAAAAAAAAAAAAAAAAAAAAATGTATAAAATGTTCAACTTTAATAGCTGAGGATTGAACATTTAAAACAAGGTTCCACGTAAATAGGTAAATATATAAATTACTTTATTCACAATAATATCATCAAATATACTTGGTAATAACTATAGTTATAGTTATATATTATAATAACATAGGCTGACTAACCGTTTTCGCTCAGAATCGTTTTTCTTAAACAATGAATTTATATCATTGAATTCAAATTTAACAACATCCATTACAGTGACCACCCACTAACTGTGGAGCGACATCCACTTACTCACTTTTTATTATTTACTTTGTTTTTTTTTTTTTTTTTTTATTATTATTTATTATTTCATTGCAAATGTGGTACTTACCTAATGGAATATATTATAAGTGCTTGAATTTTTAATTTATTTAAATAATTAAACATTATAACAGCTTAACGATGAAAAGACGACAAAATAACAAAAACAAGTTGTCTTGGATCAATTTTTAGAGTTGGCCAAACTACTAACTTTGGCCCCCCAAAAAAATCCTCCTCGGTACGCCCCTGATTACAACGATAAAACTAAAATTGTTTGATTAAAGTATGAAATACTTATGAGAAATCTTGTTTTAAATTTTTAATCATTAGCTATACGAATTTAACATTTTTATACTTTTTTAACTACAAAATAATTTGCAAATGTACGTGATTTTGATGAATTTTATCAACATTTTATTTCAAATATCTATAAATAGCTCAGTCAACATATTTCGTAAAAATGTTATCACGTATAGAACTAAATTAAATAAATATTTGATAATTTTAAGTATTTACGATTATTACTTATTAGACCTACCAAAGTACCAACTATCAACTAGATTCTCTTTCCTACAAGAAAAGATGCTGAAGTAGAAAATCAAAGTATTTTTACTGCCCTAAAGGTGATGAAAGACAGAAAAAAAAACAACACATCATTGTAAAATCAATTAATTTATCGCTCAATTCAGAATCTAAAAAGTGAAATACCTAAACACAATATATTTTGAATCTATGTATTACAGAACAAATTTAGTTTGTAGCTAGTCTACCGTAGCTTAAAAAAATGAGAAAAAAATTAAAAAATTATTATTATGGCCCGGAACTTGATCACATAAACAATTTAAAAAATTTAAAAATTCCTTATTAACATCAAAAAATACTAAATATTACTCAATAATGACTTACAATTTTTAAAAATATATGTTTCATACAATTCATGTACCACAATTTATATAGGTGCTAGCTCTTTAAAAAATTTTATTTTCAGTAGAACCTTCAAAAATACTTTTTTGCAATTTGAAATATGTTGATTGAGTTTTGGGAAATTTTTTCTGATTGGCCGGGCCTAAAATAGTATCTGTCTTCAGTTTATTAAATAATCACAGATTGCAACAAGAAACGATAAAGAAGCTAATGGAAACTGAATGTGTTACAATAAAGTGTATCTTTTAAGTTTCAACAAGAAAAATGCAAATATATGTAAAAAAAAGTACAAAATTAATAAAATGCACCAAAAATACTAAAAATTGACCGTAATGCAAAATATTCTCTAAAAATGAAAAATAAAAATTGTACCATTAAATTCTATATTACATGAATAAAATTTCTGTAAAGACAAGCCTCGAATGTAAGCATTAGAAAAAAAAGATGCAAATGCATCAAGTTCTGGGCCCTAATTATTACCATCCTATCTTTACTATTAAGTTATAGTCAGTTTATCATAAAATAAAACCAAGTGTGAATCATTATTTGTGATTAAAATAATACATTTTTGACAGGTCATCAAAGAGACCAAAGGTGCGTCGGAGCTTCCATCAATACCAATCATGTTAGTGGGCAACAAGTGTGATGAGAATGACACTCGAGAAGTTTCAGCCGAAGAAGGTGATGCTGAGGCTCGACGGTGGGGCTGTCATTTCATGGAGACGTCAGCCAAGACCAACCACAACGTCAAGGAGCTGTTTCAGGAGCTTCTCAATCTAGAGAAGAATAGGAACATATCGCTGCAGCCCGAAAAAAAGTCCATGCGCGGCCGTAAGATACGGGAGAAATGCACGCTCATGTAGTAGTATATTATGTACTACCAAGACACGCTCATCGGACATGGGGATATAGTTTTACATTCGTGTTGTTTATATTTTATAAAATAATTTTCATTTTGTTAAGTCACAATTCATTGAGAATTATTATAAAATGTCACAGTAAAAATTAAATTAAAATTTTTTATTAGTGAGACTGATAAACGCTGACAACACCAATTTATTTAGATTAGTACTTTAGAGCGATGTTACAACACAACTATACCATGGACTTTTTTGGAGGTGCAAATATAAAAATGAATTTCAGTTATATATGTCATAGACATATATAGCTAGCAAAGATGTAGTGCATAGTATTTACTTTGTATATATTATCCATAATTACTATATCAGTCAGACAGGGAATACGAATAATGGTGAATACAATGGTTAAATCAGTTTTCACAGTACAATAGAATAAACATTTGTTTGAGTAATTATGTATGTAGTACTATAATGTGGTTTGATTTGTGCAGTGATTATTTGAGAGAAACAAGAATCCAACCCTAGATTTTATAATTTATATGTATATCATTATGACTAATGTTCAGCGTACAGAATATAAACTATA
Source organism: Metopolophium dirhodum (assembly GCF_019925205.1). Lineage (NCBI taxonomy): Eukaryota > Metazoa > Arthropoda > Insecta > Hemiptera > Aphididae > Metopolophium > Metopolophium dirhodum. The sequence goes on from NC_083568.1 coordinate 15,267,487, forward strand.
TTTCTTTTTTATCATAATTAAATTTTAATTATTGTAACGGGTGTTATATACAGTTGTAGTGTACTAAATTGTCCTGTATATAACACTCATGAAGTACCATAAAAACATTAATAATTTTTATTTTTTAATATTTCTAGTCAAGTAATATTGCTTTTCTTTATAAATATGAGAATTATATATTGTATGTTGCACCTTGTACATAATATTTTAATAAACAATGTAGTTACCTAGTCAACAATATTATAATTATATTTTTAAATACATGACATTTGGTAACCTTTGTTTTTTTAGATAAATATTTTAACATGTTATTATTGTTTACAGCTTTATATGATTCATTTGTTATTCTAGTTGTATAAGTGTATTGTCGATCAATTTTAAAAATTGGAAATGATTTTTGGAAATCATTCTAATAAAAACATTTAGTTCCTGAAAATAATTTTTTTTATCATTATTAATTTTACGCTCACAATTTTGTTGTTTTTATATTTTCACTTATATAATATTATTATAGTTTGTAGATTTCATTAATTTTAATGAAATAATTAATATTTGTATAATTGAATCATTTTTTAATTTTTACATATTATTATTAAATTAATTTAATAGGCTAATAATTAGCTGAAATATTCAACCTACAGATGGGAACATGATTATTTGATATTTATTAATAATTACTAATTAGGTATTGCATACTTTTTTGGTATTTTATAGAGTATAAAAAAAAAGTTTTATTGTAATGTTAGCCTAATGCTCAATAAGAATTTATAAAAGAAAAAGATAAACAATTTTTTTTTCAAACAGTTTGTATTGTCCATTAAACACAGTATTATTGATTATTATTTAGACATTTATATAAGAGCTTTAAATTGTTGTTAAATGAATGTTCAATAAAAATGTAATACTGAATGTCTGAGTGCTCACACGTGAAATCATTTATGGCAAATCCAAAACGAACACAATTTAAACATAAATTCACTAAAAAAGGGACAGTATATCGAGGAATTTAATATGTATAGCTATTATACTCAATATTGTCAACCTTTTAACTTTTTTAATTTTTATTGAACTTAATTCACAATTAATTTTTTTTAGAAAACATATCACAGAATAAAACTTTTATTTAATATAGTCATATAAAAAGTTTAAGTATAAAAATAAATACTTCAAAATTCTGGTATATCATTATATTCTTCATGCTTTTTCCTTTATTATTCACCCATAGCTTGTAAACGATGGCGTGTAAGATTTGCGATATCATAACAAGCTTCTGCGGTTAATAAATCTGATACCTAAAAGACAAAGGGAGCATACATTCATTACTACTGTAGATATAATTCAGATTTTTTAGAAATACTATGTCAAATAAAATTGAATAATGTTTAATACATATTTTACTAAGATAAATGTATAAACATAATTATATAATATTCTTGTTTAATTGGAATGGAAGTAGTGCAAGTCGATATTTCATAAGATTTACTTGTAATTACATTGTTTTTGATGTTTAATGTGTACTTAAATCAGAAATTTAAGACTTAAGTCATTGTTATAGTGAAAATTGAAATATCTAAGTAATGCAAATCAAAATGTAACGGTTAGTGTAAAATTCTAAAATTGCTCTTATCATATTTTTTTCCTAATCTTATTGTTCATTTTTCATATTATCCATGTTTGGTAAATTTTATCCTAAATTGTTATTCTTATCCTTATAATTCTAAAAATTAATTTCATACAATAACTATAATTAAAGGGAAAAAAAACATATGAAATACAGTGTAAAATACAATTATTATAATTTTCCCATTACAAAATGGTAATTGATTATAATAGCTGTTAAATTTCAATTGATACAAGCAAATAATATTAATGACAAAATAATAGAATTATGATGTAATGTTAATTTGATTTAGTAATTGGAATCGGATTTTAGGTTTACGCTTATATTTTAAGATCAGAAATTAGATAAGTAAAAATTGTGATATTGAGAATCTTTAATAAATTATAAAAATTATATTAAAATTATTATAATCATATGAATAAATGTTTCTTTGATTTAATTTTGTATGGTTATTATTGATAAAATAATTTATTAAAAATAAAACACAATAAAATAGGTAAGTCTAATGAATAAAATATTTAAAATCAAAACTAAATGTGTTATTTAGATTTTTTTTTTTAAATAATTTACATTTTCAGTCTTAGGTATTGTGCTATACATTGAAAACAATAATCTACATTCGGTTATTCTGTAAATATTGATTTTACGATATTTTAAGTAATTTATGTTTTACTTATGCATATTTTCTTCCAAGTGTATTATAGATTCTAAGCTTCTATTATGGTTATTTAAATTATTTAATTATTTATATGTTTAAATTCTATTAAACATGTCTTACAGTAATAAACTTAAAAATAAACAATTAAATTCTATTGTAGTAATATGTTTAAGACAGACATAGTTTATTAATTATATAATGAAGTGTAATAGTGTTGTAAGACTTAAATTAATAATTAATTTAATATTTTAAATCATTATACTTTATTTTTTAATAAAATACATATTTTATGCAATATATTTTTCATTAATTCAATTTTGGAAAGAAAATGTGTCCGGATTAAGAAAATATTATTAATTAAAACTTAGTATTAGATATACTAGATATTTACAATAAAACTTTTCTATTCATATTTTACTTTTAATACTTACAGTATACTTGTTTGATTCTTCTAATGCATACTGTATACTTGTATCATATATAAGCATTTTATAATAAGATAATGCTAATACTACATTACGTACTCTTGATATTGTTTGTCTATCACCAATATCAACTACCTATACAAATAAAATAGTAATTTTTATTCTGAATGATATATTAAATTAAATTAATAATATACTTGTTGAAGATCAACTTCAAATCCAACAGGATCTTTATTGTCGTTTGTTGGTTCAATCCAAATGTAACCATTGTTACCAAGTATAACACTAACTCCAGCTGACAAGTTATGAAAATGATTTTTACTACGTTTTATTAGATTAGATTGTACTTTTACTAATACTCCTTGTCCTAACTGTAAAAACAAAATTTTAATTAAACATCTGTATCAGTAAAATAAGGAATTATACAATTTTTACCTTGCCATACTTTAAACTCCGCATGTGTAATGATAAAGAACCATCAGCAAATACAGAATGAACTTCAGCGCTAATTAAGTCGCCTTCGCTCAAGTAACTTCTCATTGATTGTTCATCTTCCATACCTCTTCTTCTCTATAAAACATAGTATAAACACAAATCTATAAAAATAGTAATATTACTTTGTAGTATTGTCTTAAAACTACAACCTAAACTTACTAATTCTCCTCCTGGTAGTTGAATAGAAGTTAGCAGTAGCACAGCATCCAGTCTAGCATTTATATCTACTTTCCAACGCTTATGCACCAGTTCTGTTACACGAGCAATCACTACATCACCAATCTCTCCATTATATCGACACCGTAATGGACTAACTGTGACTAGTTTATTAATATTTTGTTCTACACCTGCTACAGTTGCCTTCAATGACCCAGCCGATACATAAGTTCCATGACCTCTATATTGGTAATATTTTATAAAATGTATAATAGCTATAGGTAAGTTAATAGATCAGAGGTAGCATAAACAAATTATTTAGAGGCAACTATTAATTTCCTTTATAAGTTTAATAACTTACTATATACCCATTATTTTATTACCTACATATAGGTAAAACCAAAACGTGGAATTCTATTATTTTTATTTAATATTGCAATATAGATAGGTAGTATTAACTGTATCATAACTCAATAAAACCATAATACTATATTCGGAGCATGTTCCATATTTATTTTAATATAAATAATTAACCAGAAAAATAATTTGAGCGTATTGGTATACAAATGTTTACCTCATGAATCCTGTTTGATCTCTAATTTTTTCACCAGGAGTAAAAATAATCGGCGGATTGGATGAAGGTTTTAGAACGGCATGCCGGGTCTTTTTTGACGCTAAGCTTATGGAAATATTCATGACTGCGTCTATTTTCACATCCGACCTAAAATAAGCGCAGTGGATACTGGCTATTTTCACGTCTGGCGTGAAACTAATAATACAAAAAAAAGCAAATTAATATTTTTAATGTTTACTAAACATTAAAAACATTGTTTAGGCCGGCGGAGGTTGGTGAGTAAAGGGCCACATGGAAAAATACTATCTTAGTCCGTGGTATGATCACAACAATCGCAGCGTGCCCGTTAGCTTATCAATTTCTATCGCCAATATTGTAATATTTTCACGTCCAGCCCGGCTGACTCCTGATTGGACGTAATATTAATACTGATAAGTAATAAAGATATAATATAACAACATTTCCCGCATAAGTTTAAATAATTTTTACAATAATAATTAATAATATAATTATTATTTATTGTAAATAATCATAATTCTAAATTCATAGGTCCCAAATATTACTGCGTATAAGAGTAAACTATTGAATTAAAGTATAAAACTAGTAAAATCACGAGAAGTTTTTACATAATTGCAAATGTAATACAAGAAATTACACGGTTAAACGTAAACTATTTTAGATTATTTATATTATTATAAAAAATAAATTATTTAAAAATGTCATAAGTGTTTTTAATTTGTGTCCAAGAGGTATATTTTCGATATTTGATATAAAAATGTAAATATGTATACATTTTAACAAATCAATAAGTATTATGATAATATATAATAATATATTTAACATCATCTTACATAATATTATGCCTAAATACAATAAGCCATGCATTGTAATTATATACATCACTGCAGTCATCAAGTAAGATGATTGTTGTAAAAACATTGAAAGGTTGACAAAGCGTAGCCAGGATGAGATTTGATCAGAATATAAACCTAACTGAACCGAGTACCAGACCAGCTATATACGGTTTTCTATTATGCTGTCCAACGCAACAGTCTACCGTCGGTCTACCCTGTATGAATAAATAAAACACCATTATAATTGTATTTATTTATGATTTTTATACATCGATAGACCTCAGTATCATACCAATAAGAATGTATGTGTTGTTGGATCACACAGGTCTTACTCTTACGCACAAAACAGTGATATGTTCTGGACGGTACACCTCTTTTAAAAATATTGAATTGAATATTTACAGTTTCATTTATCAAAACTTTATTTTCGTCTGTTTCATTGACATTTGTTATTTCCAGATCATATTTCAGATGAGATTTGATTGCGTGTTTCTTGGTAAAATAGAAACAAGCCACAGTGGCTATAATAGTTACTGTAATTATAATGTTCTCATGTGTGTGATTTGTTCGTTAGTAAAACTTGTCTCACGAGCACCAGATCATTCGTTTTTCAACTGCCGTTCAGGCATTTTGTCTTTGTGTTTGTTTTGTTTTTCATCATTCCTGTGTTGCCGCCAGCATGAAAAAATAAATTTTATTTTATCATGGCCGCCAGCCAAAAACCATGTTTTTAGGTACATTTTGTGTATCACAATGCATGTACTTACATTGTCTGGTAATAACGTATACACATCGATATAACTGTTAATAGTATTTTCCCTATTCTAGGGTGGTCAAAGTACCAGCGATTGTGTTTGTGAGTCAACGTGTGGTTGTGTTCATTGAGGTGGTGGTGTCCAATGCATCAGCGTTCCCGTCTCGGCGACATCATTTGTTAATTGTTATGGTTTTTGTCGGGTTTTGTGAGTATTAGTTAACCATTAATGTATAAACTAGTATTGGAGCCGACGGGCTCTAGTCATTAGTATAAATTTGCCAACAGGCTCATATTGTTATTGTGTAAGTTGTCAACAGGCACAGATCATTGTTTTATGTCAGCCGACCAGGCATACTGCTAAATTGTTTTTTTTGCATTGTTATTATTATAGTTTACTTTTATTATTAGCCAACAGGCACATTATATATTGTTCTCTTGTTATTGCCATCACCATGTGTAAATTATTCTTATAATCACCAGAGGCTTACAATAAACACTATTATTATTACCTTACTTGTTTCTTACTTTATTATTATTCATTAGGCGTGAGGGTGTTTCGATTGATACACCAAGCATTGAGCACGTCAACAATTGGTGTTTATATCTAACATGGGCAGGGGCACAACCAGAAACTGGAATACAATAAACACTAATGATGCCGATGTCAATGCTCAAATATAAAAGAATTTTGTACCGTACTAGCAGACAGAGTATGAAGAGTGGAATTGAGAAACAATGTAACCAACGGAAACATTAATATGGTAGGCCAAAACTATTGTGGAGCAAAATAAAGAGGAGTAATGGCACCGCAGAATCTAAAGAAATACATCTTGCTCTGCCCTGCCAAGAAATTCTAAATCGATCTTGAAAATTTGCCACCATAAAATGTATTTCTATGCATCTAGATTACTATTCAGCATACTGAAACAATGTAAACAAATTATGTGTTGATAATATAGTAGCCATATAAAAAATAATATAACTTTATAAAGAAAATGTCTTAATGTAAGTACAGAAGTGGTGATCACTTAGTAGAAGTTTGATCTTTAATGTATTAAATAAGTAGAAATATAGAATAGTTGATTTGTTAAATAATTATATTTTATTTCTGATTAAAATTTACTGTACACTCCACAAATAATTTAATATTGTCTTTTCTGAAGGTGCTCAGATACAAATACATCTCTAAATACCCCTTTTATATTGGTTTACTATTTTAACTAGCAACAGCAGGATGGAAGTACAAGATGCCACATCATTAATAATGGTCACATTATGTAATTATTTTAATAAATTATTTGCATCATTAGATTTTAAAATCTATTTTGTCATTTTGGTTATGCATATGCAAATGTTTTTAAATATGAAACGTTTTTGAATAATATTGAGAGCTCGTGCTTTTGACTGTTATGAGTGATGAAATAAAAGGCTTTTATCCTTCCTTATAAAGTTATAACTGGTCTCTACATATATTTGAAACAACAATACCATTGATATAAATACTAAAGATTTAATCTAGTGATTTTATAAGAAAAATACTAAGAAGTACATTTGTATGTATGATAAACGTATTATTATAAATATTTATAATACATTTAATTATTTTAATACAGTTTTATCCAATTTAGCTTGGTTCACTTATAAGTCATAACTTTAAATTTGTGATTGTTTCTTTTACTCGACTTACATTTTTATTGACTGGACCAAAAGTTTAAAATGAAAATGTATTAATAATTAATATTAGTAGTTTTTTATTTTTTACAACCGACACTTTATTTCAGGTCAAAAACAATTTTAAACTTAGTTGGTAAGTAGCAACTTTTTTTTTTTTATTATTGAACAAAATTTTATTTACAATCTGTATTTACATGTAGTAAGTAAATGGGAGTGGGTTGATTAGCGGGAGGGGGAAGTCACCCAATGGTGGCGGGGTGCCTAAGTAGTAACTTATACATTAATTCACTAACAGTTGTATTTATTAAATATTGAATTTATGGCTACAGCTTTGAACAAGTTGATTGTTCATTATTATAAATTATAAAATAATTGCTACAAATTGTTAAAAAAAAAATAAAGAGTGCCCAATAATATGATTAGGGTTCAGTATATTTACTTTGAACATCAGTTTCCAAATGTTGGTCAAATACAAAGGTTCTTCTTTCATGCTAATATATTCACAGCAATGCATGATCATTCGTTTGTGCGTAACAATTTAAAAATGTCACATCCCAATGTTATAAACTTATAAAACATGATCATAATATGATAATTTGAGTTTGAATTGAATGAATACACTTCTACAACATATAAAATATTTATTTATTTACAAAATCAAGTGGTAGGTAGGAAATTTACACATGATTGGAAAAAAAAATAATTCGGTGCAGATTTTGTTAAAATTGTGCATTATTCCATTGGAAGGGAATCTTTGTTTCTGCCGAATATTATCATGTCTGCTTTGGGTTGAGCGTTTTTGCCGTAACCACCTCGGCCAATGTCATAATCAGTCCTATACTCGTCCCGCACTTGGCCGCCTGTTTTTCCACGGCCGTATTGTCTGCCTTCGATAAATCCGGCATCCCAGTCTGTTCTTATGATGCGGTCGTCCAGTCGGGTTCCGTTGACAAAACGCATACAATTCTCTGCATCTTCCCTTGTATAGTACTCAATGAAGCAAAAGCCACAGGGTGTTTTCTTGAATTTATCCAGGCCCATGACGATTCGCTTAATATCGCCACACTTTGAGAACAGTTCGTATATCTGTCCCTCCGTTGTATAAAACGCCAAGTTTCCAATGTACATGGTCGTTGACAAACGCAACATCTTGTCCAGCTCACCTCGAGAGCCTTTAAAGTGTTGGTCTCTGTACGAGCTTACGTCAGTCATGGCGTTTGTTTTTCGCAATGGCTATTTTTCCATAAATATGAAAGATTTATAATTAAAAAAATTTGTATTTACTATTTACAAAACGACAAAATCATCTAATATCATATTGTTTAATGTTATCAATATTATTATATTGCTGATAACACCATAGATATTAAAGGTTATACCATATACTCTGTACCAAATAAGAGCGCACCGGGCGACGCACAAAAACCGGTCGAAACTCGCGCATGACAGAGAGCGTTACCGCAGCGTTTTCCGGCGGCGGCAGGGTCAACTGTGTATACAGTATATAGAGTGTTGTATATTATCACACTATTTCAACGGTATTACGCGGTTACGTAGATACAAAAAAAAAGGGAAAAAATGGTGGTAGGATCGATAAAAACGTTTATAATATATTGTACAATACCCATATTAAGAAAAAAAAATGAAAAATATGTGTTATTTTACTGTTTAATACGCGTGAAACGCATTATTACTTCAGTTCCCTGTATTCACGGCGGCATCGTCGGCGGCGAACCCGACCAACGACCGACGATCGGCGACCAATGACAGAGCCAATAGACCCGGCCAGGGGTGTCCGAACGTCGCTCCGCGATTCATTTGGATGCGCTCTTATTGGGTACAGGGTGTAGAATATTCTGATATTACCCTCTATTAGTTTAAAAAAAATTTTCAAATTTGGTTGATTCTACTATTTCTACAGAACAGGATCATAATTTTTGAGCATATTTTTCTGCACAAAATTACATTGGCACCGGGGCGGGCGCCTAAACTACACAATATTAATATAACAATCACGTTATTAAGTGCTGCACTCTGTACTTATGTGTATAAAACAATATAGATGAATTTCAATGATAGAGGGCGCGCACTGTGTTCTCGACAATTTTACATAACCATTAAGACTTTAAGAGGATGTCAGCGCACTATTTGTTTTCTCTCTTTGACCCACGCACAGCATAGACAAAACGCATTTGCGCAGAATCGTTTTTTCTATGTTTTAAAGTAATCTTACAGTAAAATCACCCATTACAAAAAAAGATAGAGAATAATATTTTTGAGGGAATGTCATATCGATTTTAGATTGTATTGTTATTTGACTTTGTATTTGAGTTTCAAAATAAACAAAAAAATTTTGTAAATTTAAATGATGTTTTAATTGTTTTGAAACAATATTTAGAGAAATCGATATGACATTCCCTCAAAAATATTATTCTCTATCTTTTTTGTAATGGGTGATTTTACTCTAAGATTACCTAAACACATGGAAAAAACGATTCTGCGCTAATGCGTTTTGTCTATGTTGCGCGTGGGCCAGAGAGAGAAAACCAATAGTGCGCTGACATCCTCTTAAGAAATCAAAGTTTTAACATTGTGCTTAGGCGAGTTGCCCGACCTGTATATTAGACCGTGGTTGATATTATTGAAGTAAGATACTTAAATTAATTAACTTATATGAAAAATAAATAATAATAATTTGCATACAATCTGTTAAAGGAATGTACCATTTATACGGTTTACTACGTTTAACTATAATTAAATATAATTTTTTAAATGTGTGTATTTATAATTTTAATATTATTTAAAATATTGCATATTTTTTAAAATCCTATACGTTTTTGCCTGAAGGATGTGCCATATATTGCAGTTTAAATGAAATTTAATTTTATAAACCAAATATTTAAAATGGAATATTACAAAATATACTTAATAATTACAGTATCCTCTTGACCCAAATCAAATTAGTTCAGCTATAAAATTGTTTGAAGTTAAAACCATTTGCTTAGGAGGTCCAAGCTTAGTTATTTTTTTTATACCTACTCTGACATATATTTAGGAATTTGTGTGAACTGTAATCCTGGTAGAAAATAAATCTTCATGGTGTCATTTAAAATGTTAAGTTGCTGTTGACTTAAAAAAAATTGTCAAATGTGTGATATACTATTTCTATGCTTTAGAATGTATAAACAAAGGTTCCAAACTAAAAAAAATATCTTACATTGAATCAACTCTCACTCTAACGAGATAAGGTGTACTAAAATCAATTTTAAGTGAAAAGAAACATTTAAAACATTTAAATACTAGGTAGGTATTTAATTTAAACCTTAACTATTGTTTTTTGTAAATTTAAACTTAATTAAGTACTTTATATTCAGTATGTAATAATAAAATTTAACCAATAATGTAAAATGTAATTATAAACTTGTTATTTAAAAAGTCATCTTCAACTTACTAATTTCTGAGAATACAGGAAATTTTGCCATTACCTTGCCCACGTACAATAAGAAAATATTTATCATTAGTTAAGAAACAGTGTGGGTTTGATGATACAATTTTCTAATTAATGAAAAAAAAGTTGATTGCTCAGATCAGAACAAATTTATGGAATATTAGTTTAATATGATGAAATATTCCTTGGTGAAAGGTTGCGTGTAAACTCACAGACATTAACATATATTAACATATTATGTTGGTTTAGAAGATTTTGGAGGTGATTAGGTTAATGTAACTCTTCATATTTAAAAGCTAATCATGGCTTGGTTTTTTAATTCAATAGTTTCACTGCAAATTGTACTCAGCCAATCACTGTTTTTGCTTCATTAGGTCCTGTTAAAGGTATCACTATAAAAATATTTTGTTTATATAGGTAGTCTGTGGTAATATTTATGTCTGAATTTTAACAACTTATTGCCTGTTACCCTGTTTTGTGTTTTAGTATGTTTTAAATATCTATATCGTGGAAATAAAAAAGGTAAATGTGTTTATTTTCTTTACTCATACATCGATTCTATATAACACACCTCCTGTCCTATATAGGATTTTCAACAAAATGACTTTAAGGGTAAATACTAAATTATAATATTATATCTAAAATGTATTTATTGATTATTCTATAGGCACCACAATATAAGTACCTATTTCAGATATTTTAAATTGTGTATAGTAATAATAATTGTTCCTTAGGTATCACCCACACAAGCCATACCTACATCAGATGGTTTCATTATGTTGTTGTTCATAAAATATGACATTGCTAGGAACTCTAATGCTCCAACAAGTTCTCCCCAAAATCACCCTATATTCTATAATGTAACTCCAGATAGTTGCAGCAAAATGAATATGAAATTTAACATTCTTTTTCTTTAATAAAAATAAAAAAATAAAAATATTATTTAGGTAAGTACATTAAAACTATATAATATTCTTTATTAATTAAGTGGAAAATTTGGTATTAAATTATTAAAATATTTTATTACCTATAAATTGAATTAAAGTCAACAGTTTTTTTAAATATAAGTTTATTAATTGTTATAAAAGTATCCTTGAGGTAAATTAATTTTTATATTTTACTTCTAACAGTTTTTAAGTGTCATTACTGGGTGGCTGTTTTTATGAAGCTTATTCATGTATTATATTTTTGTATTTCAGCTAATACTCTTGTTGTGCCCATGTGGTAATAATACATTGTGTATTTAACAATAAAGGAAAAAAAAAAACTTTTTACAGTGAGTTGTTCCTAAAGTTGTATTTTATAATGTGCAATGTGCTAAACTATGAGGATTTTGATATTGTTTTGTTGTAATCACATCAGGATTAAACGATTTTTGTTTTTTAGGTAAACAGCTAGATATTGGTTCTTGTCCATAACTATATTCAGGTGCACATTTGGGTACTCTCCCAGCTGTTAAATTTTTTCTACCACCTATTTCTGTTTTTCTTCTAGGCCTGGCGGTTGGTTGAGTTCCAATCCGTTTATTTCCAACCAGCTTAATTCGCTTAGAATTGGGATCAATACATGAATACTTTCCAAAGGTCATCATTGCTGCGTATGTTTTTATATTTTTCTTGAAAGAATAATCCCTGATAAAAAGTCTGACTATTGCTTCCCTTACTTTTTTAACGACTGTCTCAAATACTTCAAGTCCATTATTTTTTATATTTGGACATTCATCTTCTGTGTTTATATTACTATTTAATTGATCTACTTCACCCGAAACTTCAACCATTTATCACTACCTTCTTTAATTAAGTAATTATCTGTTGTTTTTTCTAATTTATTTGATAATACTTGTTCATTTGTGGTTTTTGTACTTTTTTCAATAATATTACTAATGTTTATTTTTTTATGTACTCCGTACCACCCAGGATCAATTTCTGTACTACCTGTAACACTTGTATGTAATTTTTTTCTTACATTTTCAGTGGTTGGCAAACAAAGTGAAAGATCAATCTTAAGATCTGTTGCTACGAACATTTGGTGTTTACACAGTTTCCCTGTATCTCCTTGCGGACAAGAACATATTATACCAAGATCTAAATCAACATTATATATTGTGTTTTTAGAATTATTATTTTAACTTCAAATATAGATCCTAATTGTTTGTACTCTAAATGTTAGATTTGTGCTTTAGTTAATGAAAACTTCTTTTTTTTCTTTTTTTTTCTAGGCTCTCTAGTATTAGGTATAGGCCTAGGGTTCGATCATTGAGCATTATATTATATGCCTTATGCCTAATATAATATCGTGTCCTCGTCAATCGGAATTCAAACTGTTCAGATGTCAGTGTAATGGAAATTATTTGTGTTAAACTTGAATTCAACAATATTAGTAACTAGTATAATAACTATCACTATGCATAAGAAAAACAATTCCAACCAGAAACGGTGTCAGCACTCAGGTAGTCAGGTTCTATTATTTCTATTTTCTAAGCAGACTTGGGTAAAATACTTTTGAAAATAATTTGGAATAAATACTCGAATATGACATATTCGAATACTATATTTTATTCATAAAAATAGTATTTTGAATAAAGGATTTAAAATACTATATTCTATATTCTAATCTAATTATTATATCTAATATTTCTTGTTTTAGATATTAAAAAAATTATACTTGTCTTCGGGGAAAATTTTAAATTATAACCAATGTCAAAATATATTATATTTGCATGGGTAACTACTATTTGAGGTAATTTATGATTTACAGCATAACAACTAATTATTAAATGATATTAGGTATATATTATATTAAAATAAAGAAGGTGGATAAGTGGGCACTGCTCTGCTGTACAGTGTCAGTAGCCATGCATTAGGTGCCGAGCATGTTATTGTAAAGGATGAGTTATATTTTAATTCAATAATATTAATAGCATTGAATACCGCAAACGATTCTGAGTTGAGACGTGGTGTCATCCTAGCTTGCATGTATAAAAATCAAATTTTAATAATTAAAATTTTTTTTTAATATCTCGTGGGTATCAATAGCTCAAAAAGAGTTGCTAAATTGATTAAAATTTTGAAAATTTTACTATGTATGGGAAATGATAATATAAATATTTGGCGAAAATTTCAAGTGTGTATACGGTTATTATTTGTGAGTTACACCAAAAAAGTATAATCGAATTTTTCAAAAATTGGTTTTGAGTAAAAATTCCCATTTTCTTAATTTTTTTTTTGTTTGTCCCGATACTTTCAAAAACTACAGGGAATTTTTAATTTTTACTCCCCTGATTGATTAAAAAAAAACGTACCTATCTGTGCTGAAAATTTGCAGCCAATGCAGACCTCTATAGACGTCCCCGGACCAACGCACTCCACCATCACCATTTACATGAGCAGGAGTGGTCCCGTTCCATCACTGTAGCCAACATTGTAACTAGGGTTAGGCTACTAGGACCAAGGCCCGTGCTAATCGCCTGATCAGGTCCCATTATCAGGTTTATTATTATAAAGGTCGACTCGACTGTCCCATTATTTTGTATATGTGTCATATGTAATTAAATAGGTATATAAAAAAAAGAAACTTGATACACTGAAAACCCTCGTTTTTATTTACTTGAGGTGGTAGACGGTAGTATAATTTGTACAATTATTATTTTCTATAGGCATTTGAACTTCAAATGTTGATGACATTTAATATTCTAACGAATATTTTGGATTTTCCCGCAAACGATTTAAATTAGGTATTTTGTTTTATTTGAAAAATATTAATTGTAGCAAGGACTTGAAACTTTTTGCTCTTATATGCATATTATTATTTCCTACACGCGAAAAAAATTTTAAAATGTTTCGATTGATTCAAAGCTATTTATTTTACGAAACTTATTGTTTGCACCTTTCTATGTGGAAAGTTGGCATTGCCAATATCATACAATATATTATGCGAATTCGTGTGCAGGAATTAGTTAAACCTATATCGTATTATACTTATAGCAAAATAAATAAATAAGATACCTATACTAATGGTAATATATAAGTTATAATATTATAAATAAATTATAATTTATAAAATATGATACGACGTCTCTTCAGAATCATTTTTCGTACCAATACAAATCATATCATTAAATGTAATCAATATTTAATTAAATCTAATTTAATTTAATACATGCGTCTTAAACTCAATGACAAGGTACACTTGAATGTTACTAGGTATACAGCAGATTGCAGAACTACTTCCTGGCTTTTTTTTTCGTTCGAATTTAATATTACTATAAATACTAGTATTTATAATCAATGATTTTACGTTTATTTATTTTCAGTAAAAGCCTGATCATTAGCAGTGGCGTATTTAGGGGGGGACGTATTTATGGGGCTCCAAATTCTGAGTCCTTAAATGGGCGCTGTTGCTAGAGGTTATAACAAAAAAAAAATATTAATTTTTTTATTTTATTGGATTTGTTGAGAAATGATATTAGTGATAACTGATAATAGTGATAACCTGTATCTTTCTTATTATATTTTTTACGTTTCTATACATATTTCCATGTATAATGTATTTTATTATATTATTATTAAAAAGGCTAAAATCTAAAATTAGAATTTGTTTTATTTGATTACAAGGATTGACTTTTTTACTAGGAATAAATGGAGTGTAAATGGTAAAATTAAAGTGTTCTCTAAATTAGTGGAAGCTTAAATGCAATAAGGGAAAAATATACATTTCGGGTTATCACTTTTACAGGGCTTGAAACCGATTGAAAAAATTTCGGTTTCGGTTTCAATTTTGTGTACTGGTTTAATTTTTTTTTGATTTTGGTTTAAATTTTTCAATATCAGTATTAGGAAATTTCGGTTTTGGTTTCGATTTTGTATAGGTACCGGTTTCCCATTTTTTTCGGTTTTGGTTTTGGATTTAATAACGGTTTTCAATTTTTTCCGATTTTGTTTTCGGTTTCAGTTTTTAAACGGTTCATATTGGTTTCTAAAATCGGTTTCAAAGCCTGGACTATTTACTTTCATTCTTAGTTTATAAATTTTTTTGAATTGCCGGATCGAGCGTACGCCTGGTGTGTAAAGTAAACTTTTCAAAATGTTAAGACACAAAGATTTTCAAAAAAAAATACCGTTTTTAAAATTATATTTTCGGTTTTGTTTTTTAATTATAATACCGGTAGGTATCCAATTTTTTTTTGGTTTGTTTTTTAAAGTTAATACCGATATCCAATTTTTTCCGGTTTTGGTTTTGAAATTAATACTGGTTTCCAATTTTTTCAGTTTTGGTTTTAATTTTGTTTTCGGTTTTGGTTTTATAACGGTTTATACCAGTTTCAAGCACTGCACTTTTAACGGAGAGAAAAAGTAAATTCCAAATTAGAGGGGGCTTAAAAGTTTTTTGCGACAATGAGTAAAAGGAAACTGAGAAAAAAGGAGGCGCCAAAATGTGTGTACTTAGGGTGCCAAAATCGGAAATACGCCTCTGATCATTAGTAAAAACTAGGTTTAAATGTTAAGATTTACTAATCATATTCAGTAAATGCTGAAAACGTTTTGATTATTTCCGTCTTTAACTAGAAACGTATTTATTATACTTCAACTTACTATACTTTAACCCTTGGATATAGATGCAACTACATTAGTATACATATAGCAATAAAAGCTGATAAACAAGGTTAGGTTTACGGTCTTCTTATTGCGTTTATTTATCGATTATTTCTTCTTTTACAAATTTGTAAGGCATAAAATAAAAAAGTTTCCTTTATAAATCCCCTCGAGCCAAGTTTATTTGGTATTGCGTCGACGACATGCTATTTGCGGCGCATCCTAGTTAGACATTAAGGATATAATAATTACAGCTAGTATACATATACTCGTTGGGTCCTGGATTAATTTAGGTACTACACTAGATAAGATTCATTGCATGTACGCCGAAGGCCAATCATTATCAGAGTTGTTAGGGCTCCATTTTACTTTGTAATAAACTTATAAGGAGTTTGTAAATAAACGTAAGTTCTTCACAATGAACGATGCGTATAGGACCAGGAGAATTGCTGTAAGCCTGTAACTGGCATCGTATTATCTTGCGTAGTTTTTTGATAAAAAGGTACTACATTATAGTTGAGTTCCGAATATTTTTCAGTAAGTAATCTACCAATACTTGGAAGTGACATGCCACGAAAATATGTAGTTGCGTCAAATTTATACGCCTTGAAACGTTGTTTGCGTCGAACTGATCGAATCCAAAATCCAAATGTCACGACACCTTGTAGTACTATCAGACTCCAAAAAGATAACCAATTTTTCGAAGATTTAATATTATTTATCCTTGTATAGCATTTTCAATGTATACCCGCGAGTATGTATCATTTTTTTTTGTTCGTATAATTTATTGAATTTGGCGTAAATCTGTCAAACATAAGCACATGTATTTCGTTCAATTCTTATCTTTTTTTCCAGTATAGCTTTTTTTCACGTGGGTAGTAGTGTAAATAAAACATGTTTTCATCGGTTAGGTATAGACGTATAGTATTAGGATAATGTGAGGTATATTATATGTACATAATAATATACGTTTTATTATAATATGAATAATACATATATTGTCTCGCATATTTTGAATATCTTGTGTGTATATTATATTGTAATATACTTATATACCTACTAGTAAATAGAGCAACTATGGTGCGGTGGCGCATCGTTGATGATTGTATACACGGACGTACATGGTACATAGACGACGTACATATTTTATCTTAGGCTTCAACTTAAATGGTTATTATAGCTGTTTTACGTTAAAGTAATTTAAAAACTTCAAAATTTTATTAACAAATCGTCATTATTATATTATAATTATAATTATTTATGTACTGGGTGCTGAAAACTTACAGTCTATCATAACAGAATGCCGAAAATATGAAGATATAAGAACCAAACATCACATACAATAACAGATAGGAGAAGCACTACAACCAGACTACTAGCATATATAAGCATCCACATAAACTTCTTAAAAGAAAATATTAAACCAAAGTAGGTACCATATTATAGTTTATGAAAATAGGTTTTTAGATAAGTGGTCCATATAATGTTTTGTAAATTAGTAATTAATATTAATTTATTCAAATTTTATTATTCGTTCTAATAAATACCTACTGGCTACTATAAATCAAGTATTACATCTATTTTATATTTCATGTTAAACCATTAGACTATTATGCTTATTGCTTAGACACTTAGTATGTAATATAATATAATAACTCCAGGAACTACTTCAAATCGATTTAGTTGCATCATCGTTTTATAAAATCATCAGATTAATATAACTTCAAGTTTAAAATGGTTTGTTCACATTTGCTTTAAAAAGTGTTTATCACATCTATATAATACAGAAATAAAGAATACTCCTTGTATGTTATAAAAAATCTAATCATTTAAAAATATGGTCTTTTAAGTTTGTTTAAAAATTTGAATATGTAAATGCTTTATATTAAATCATAGAAGGGCATGAGTATGCTTGGTGAATGAGCATGGATGTTAAATATTTCTCTAAATCTTTTTAAACATTACATTTTTTAGATGGTTGTTCCTTGTCATAACGTAAAAATCAAGAACTAAAGTCTGTGAATAGAGAAAAGTTGAAAGCTGAAGTTTACGAATCATATTCTAGATGTCCGGAGCGCATTCGAGGTCTGCATGTGTTCGGGAACTGAACAGTGAACAAGTAAACCATACACTATAATTTTTGTATAAATCTTAAGCTACACCATATACATAAAAATATAAATTATAAGTACACACGAACCAAAGCTGGGCAAGCGTTGGTCATTTTTTCAACTAGTTTAAGTTACTTTTATAAAAAAACTAACTAAGTTAGTTTCTGAAACTGTCCAAATTTCTATCTTAGTTAGTTAAAAGTTAGTTTGGTGAAAATAGTAACTTAAGTTAGATTAGCAGTTAGTTTTTTTTTTTATAGATTTTTAAATATTTTTGTTGAAATGTAAATAATAAGTTATCTAACTTAAATTATTGATTAAAACTGAAAAATTGAATTAAACACCTAGTAATTTGATCAAAATTTTCTAATTAGGTAAGTAATAATTTCAATTAATTTGAAATTAATTGGTATATCACGTATCAGTTATTAGAACATATATAGTGAAACAAAATAAAAATAAAAAGTGGGTAAGTGGATGTCGCTCTGCTGTACGGTAGGTTACAAGTGGGTCAGTGTAATGGATGGTGTTAAATTTGAATTCAATGATATAATATCATTATATAAGAAAAACGATTCTGAACGAAAACGGTCAGTCAGCCTATTACCAAGTATATTATTGTGAATAAAGTAATTTATATATAACCTATTTACGTGGAGCCTTGTTTTAAATTTTCAATCCTTAGCTATAAAAGTTCAACGTTTTATAAATTTTAAGTAGTTACAAAATAATTAATAAATTTTAAATTTGATAAATGTTGTCAAAATTTGAACTTTAAATGCTTCTAAAAAAAAATTGCGCCTATGTATTTTTAATATTTTTTAACTGCTATTGAATCCAAGCATTTGTACTGTCCTAAAAGGTGACGACAGACACAAAAATAAAAATAATTTAAAAAATTTAAAAAAAACACACATCATTATAAATTCAATACATTTATCGCTTCGCTCAGAATCTAAAATATATAACAATATGACAACTTAAAATATTAATATTAAATAATAATACATAATATAATCTATATGACTATATTCTATGACTAGATAACATTACCACGAAAATTCGGCATCGTGTCTACACTAATTGGTTAAGCCACCCGTATAGATACTATTTATATCTAGTAGATATCAACATTCTACAGACTACGCGGAAAAGCCGTGGTTCCTTTGCGTGCATTATTATAAATACTAATAATTAATAATAATTAATTATATGAGCCAATAATCTATGTAGGCATGTATAGGCAGGCATTAAGCCATAATGTCATGATTGAGGAACAGCTCTTAGAATTTTGAAATGAAAAAAATAATAATAATAATAACTAGTTAAGTTGCAAAGTTAATACGAATAAAACTAACTTGTTAAGTTAGTGCCCAGCTTTGACACGAATTGAATAGTACAAGATTGAGACTTCTGATAAGTTCGGGTATTGCATTGATGAAAATGATGACCTTGTCTTGATGACGAAAGTCCAAAGAGTGGCATGTATCAAAGGAATTTTTAATTTCACTTAAATCTCCCTCTTCGGTGGTAAGTCCTTTTTTCTGGCCATCCGTCATCTTAGGCCGGAAGTGACAAATTTACCAGTACATGACCATAAAATACGTGCTGATTTAGTGCTTTACTATTGATCGAATAATGATAGTATCGGTGTTTTTTCCATTGGCTGGTTCTAATTTGAGGGATGTCGGTTCTTGCGATCGGCGTACGAACCTTTTTTTTGTTTTATTATATTTGAATCAAATCTTATAACCTATTATACAAAAAAAAAAAAACAAGCACTAAATAGAGAAATATACCAATATGATAACACGGTGAAATTTATTGGTCGCTCTCCGATTTACAGTGCACGGTATCTATATATTATTATGTAGGTACGCATTATTTTTGCATCACCACCGCCGCCACCAATCGGAAAAGCTCAACGTCCGCGGTTTTTCAATAGCGCTGTCGTGTCCGTCGTTCGGGTGGCGGGCCCTCAATGTCGTCA
Source organism: Metopolophium dirhodum (assembly GCF_019925205.1). Classification (NCBI taxonomy): domain Eukaryota; kingdom Metazoa; phylum Arthropoda; class Insecta; order Hemiptera; family Aphididae; genus Metopolophium; species Metopolophium dirhodum. Next base: position 15,287,841 of record NC_083568.1, read on the forward strand.
CGCGCGCACGCACCACATACACAAATCCCCGCTCCACCACAACGCGCGTGTTTAAGTCCGGTATATGCGTACCGACCGTACGTCGTCGTCGTCGTCGTCGCTGTGATCCAAACACTACAAATCGTCGGGGCCATAATATATCCATATTCATCGACAAGGTATGGGCTTTATTTTTTTCTCGATATTTTTCTTTCGCACTGCAGTTGATAAGCAAACTACAACTGCTAACCCGTCGTTATCGTGTCATGAAATCTCTTTAGATTTTGTCGATGCGTGATTTTTTCGCATTTCAAAAAAAAAAAAAACATCTTGTGTCAGACTAACTGTAGAGTTGTATGAAACTCACACGCGAGAAATATTGTTTTAGATTCTGAGCGAAGTGATGAATGAATTGATTTTATAATGATGTGTGTTTTTTTTATTTTTTTTTTTGTGTCTGTCATCACTTTTTAGGACAGTAAAAATGCTTGGATTTTTTTCAACAGTAACTTTTCTGATAGGAAATTGAATCTAGTTGGTACTTTGGGGGGGTCAAAAGTAAACATTCTCCAGTAATTTTCAAAAAGGACGTGAAAAACAAAAGAAAAATTAAGGAAAAACGGGAATTTTTAATTAAAATCTGTTTTTGCGAAAATCGATTTTGGTTTTTGGTGCAATTCTAAAACAAATGACCGTAGAAATTTGACATGAAATTTTGACTGAATGTTTATATTAGCATTTTATATACACCATAACATTTTCCAAATATTTTGAGTTGTTTACGGACATTTTCAGTTTCCATTTTTTTTTAGTTTTTTTTGCTATAAATATCAATCAAATTTTATTTGTTTGTTAAAAAAGCTTGAAAATTAAATAGAAGGTTCTTAGGTTATTGTTTCAAAGGCAGATAAAAAAAAAATAAAAATCCATAGTCACAATTTTTTTTTAGAAGCATTTAAAGTTCAAATATTGACAAAATACGTAAATATGCAAATTATTTTGAGTTAGAAATTCATAAAAAATACGTTTGTCTACCTTTATCAAAAAAAAATGTCTACAAGAAATCAAATTAAATTTTTATGAGCGTTTGAAATTCATATTTTTACAACATTTGATATTCACTCGATTTCTCGTGTAACAATTTTCTTATTTTGTTGTAATTAAAAAACGTATGACTGTAGATAGTGTAGATACTTGGAAATTTCAATGAATGTTTGTATTACTATTTTCTATACACGATAAAATTTTGAAAATAATTTGACTCTTTTTGAGCTGTTTACGGATATTGTCAGTTTTAATTTTTTTTAGTTTTTTTTTCTATAAATATAAATAAAATTTTATTTGTTGGGTAGAAAAGCGTGAAAATTTTATGCAAGGCTCTTGATATATTGTTACAATAGCAGTTGAAAAATATTAAAAATACATAGGCACAGTTTTTTTTTATAAGCGTTTAAAATTCAAATTTTGACAAAATTTATCAAATTTAAAATTTAATAATTATTTTGTAGTTAAAAATTTATAAAACATTCAAATTTTATAGCTAAGGATTGAAAATTTAAAACAAGACTCCACGTAAATAGGTTATATATAAATTACTTTATTCACAATAATATCATCAAATAATAAATATACTTGGTAATATCATAGGCTGACTGACCGTTTTCGCTCAGAATCGTTTTTCTTATACAATGATATTATATCATTGAATTCAAATTTAACACCATCCATTACACTGACCCACTTGTCACCTACTGTACAGCGGAGTGACATCCACTTACCCACCTTTTTTTTATTGGGAATAATTACAGCGTTGATACCAGCTGTTTTTATGACATACAGGACCGCAAATCGTAATATAGTAACAATAGAGTTTATACGCGTTGTATTCTGTCCTCCGAATATATAACGTATTCTGTATTCTAATATTTATAAATGAATAGGATTTCATCATGATTATTATTTTTATTTTTATGGGAATACATTATAGTTTGGTTTATTCATATTTTTTATTGCTGTACAAATAGAATTACAATGTACATAAGCACACGCGAGCACGGGTGTACATTCGAGTTAAGTTTTTTAATGAAGTATTTAGGTTTAAAAAATGGCTAGGGTGACACTTAAATTTGAATATTTTAACTGTAAATCTAATATTATACTGTAAAGAACAACCAAATACACGATGCGTGACGAGGGTAAATTGTTTTCACAGCTTTAAAAAAGTTATCTATTGTTTGTCACAACTATATTTTGTTAATTAATAATAATAATTTTTAATTTAAAATTGTACAACTTATGATATATTATTTTTTATATTCATGATCAAATAGTAGGTAGGTTACCTACTACATAATAATTATAATTATAATATGGACAAAACAAATTAGCCGTTATAAAATGTATCAAATAAGTACATACATGTAGTTTACTTTTAACATATCCTCGATGGGATTTATTATATTGATTTTCCACCGTGCTGTTAAAATATTTAATTTTTTCTTACCTAGTTAATATTAGAGTACCTACATTAATTAGTTATATGGGTCTAGTGATATTACATTTAAGTGTAAAATATGAAGTAATTATTAGTTTATAATTTGTATTTTACATAAAGAATATTATATTAGGTGTAAGTACCTAAAGTGCCCTCTTCTATATTTTTTTTGAGATTTTGACATTGAATATATAGGTAATACAAAGAATAATAATTATTAACAAACATTGGTAATTATGTTTGAATTATTCTGCTTTGTGTACCTAAGTGCGTATAGTATACGCGGTCAATTTGTTAGCTATAGTTTTAAAATATATAAATAATTTGATAAACTTCTCTATAGCTGTTAGAGCTGTTTTAGCTGTTATAGCTGTTATACGAGATTATGCGTATGGTTAAAATAGTAATATTATCAACAACCGTAGCTATTGATATAATGGAATTTTTTTATTGTCAAAGCGATACACATACAAAATATGCAATCTGCCCCAGCATACATTTTTGGGTATTTATCTTGGTATTTTTTATGTCCCTATAGTCTATACCTACTGTAATACGATAAATATTTCAAAGTTAAAAGTATGTGAAATGTACATTTTATATCTTATTAATATTGGCTAAACTGAATATTTAAAATGTGTGGTGTGTATTGTTTACAAGCTTAAGTTAGTTTGTGAATTAAAAATGTTGTTCACAGAAAATACATAAATTGATAATAGTTTATTTAGTTTGATGAAAAGACAATATTGTTTTTTGTTAAAGCATCAAAAAGTATTCAAAAATATTTCTAGCATTAATATAAAAAAAAAACCAATGTAAAAATGTGGAAAATAGATTTTTGTTTAATGACATTAAGGTGATTTGCTGAGTATTCTTGTAGAGAATGCAATATAAAATTATAAAGTAGTATAGTAGGTACACGTCGACTAGAATTGAATTCACTGCTATAAGGTGAACCGAGTAGTCCATTGTTCAGAAGATAGTCTATAGTTTATACAACTTACAGAAAAAGAGAAAATAGTTTTTGAAAAAATGTTGAAAAAGAAGATAAATAAAATGATATTATTTCATTCGACAATAAAGGCTTCTATAATGTATTTATGTATATACTTAAATGTAAGTTAAATTAAAAACATATACTTCATTGAACGTGGGTATAATGGCTATACTACTTTCGTCACATTGCTTAAAATACTTGAGTCATATTTATTTATTTAATATTTTTCGTTATTGTCAGGGTATAATAAATAATACTGCAATGTATTTTATAAATTTCATTAAGTAACTGTTTTTAATGTGATCGAAACAACGTGACTAGAAGAATAAGTATGGACAGAATACAAAGAGATTGTCAGAAATTAGATTATTAAAGTTGTATTAATGTTTTACATATTTATTAATATTAAAGTGATGATAAATAATCTAATTTGAAGATTCTTATGAGTATAGGCATATTTATTTCGTTTAAATAAAAACAAAATAGATTGTGTGGCCTGGTGTGGCTTGGTAGTTGGCTTCAGTCATAGACGTGTTCTGAAGTTAAGCAACAGCCGGTGTCACTAGTTCCCGGAAATGTGACCACCCGTGTTTTAGTGACAAACTGACAAATCCTTGCCACATATACACGTGTTCTAACCAACCATACCCTCCCCCACAGTATACCACCTACAAAATAACCTTCAGACTTATGATAATAATAAGTTATAACCATAGATGTTGAATCCTTAACGTAATAAAAAAAGAAAAAGATTGTGTTGATATAAATATTGATATTTCATTTAAAATCTTTCATTTTTCAATTCATTACTAGTTATTATCATTTGGTGTAAGACGTTCGATATTTAATGAGATAAAAAAGGTAAAATTAATATTATATATTTTGTAATAATAATTATCCCCTTACATTAAAATTAAACATCTTTAGGTAAGATGTATTATACTAATTTATCTTAAATGAAATAATACACAACATAAGTGTTTCAAAATTATTATTATTTATTAATTATTTATTTATTTACTAATTAGACGCACTACTCAGTATTTGTGTTATATATTTGTTTACTAATTAGATACTAAACAGTAGTATTATTTGAAATTATAAATATTTTTAATTTATGAGCCAAATTAGCGAAATTGTTTAAATTAATCTTATTATAAAAATCAAAGCAACAGTGTTTACATAAACTTAAAAATAGAAGCTAAAATATTGGAGGTTTATTTCCGCCATTTATAAAGAATAAAAACTTGCGTTTAATGTATTCGGTGGTTTTTATGTCTATTTAGTGTATTGTATATATAATACTCTATCATATAGAAAATTAATTTAATTGAAGTTATTGTTTTATTTTTGTAGGTACATTTTGTATTAAGAAAATGATTATGATAATACGAAATTTTAATTCAAACATTAAAAACATCTTGACCTTTTTTTATTTACAAAACCAAATTATAAATGTCTAGTAAGTACCTTTGTTTATATTATAAGGTGACATTCTATACAAAATTATTCTGAAATGTAAATTTAGTAAAGGCTTGTAATGTTTATATCTGTGCTTAAAATTTTATTTAATTCTAAATTTAGATTTATAATAATTATTTTGATATTTATTTGGATTTACGTAAATTATATATAATAAGTGTCTTATTAGTACAATTATTATAATACTTGAATTGGTATAGTTAGCTACATATTATATTGTATGTGCAGGTTGTATATTATATTTAAGTTCTAACCAAAATCAATGATCATAAAAATAAGTTTATTTTTTTTTATTTTCTTTGTTTTTCATCGTCATAATATTATATTATTATCTAAAAATGTACAAAACAGTTTTTCGAGTTTTTTTATTAGTCATTTAACTATACAAATAATGTAGGTACCTACCTAAATATAGAGAACTGCCAGAAAACCTTTTAAATTTTTTTTGGACGATTTATCATTTAGATTAAACAATATAATAAGATTTTATAAACTAATTGACGTTATAAGAGAAAATCTTTTTTACCGATAATTTTTTTAATTATTCTAAAATTTACAAGTTGTTATTCGTTTCTTAATTTTTTCTATTTTTGTTTGTTGTAAGGTGGATTTACCTTTAACCCATCATGATTTACCAGAAATGCTCTTAAAATGTCACTCTTTTTCTAGTCATTTTGATAAATTGTTGCGAGACATTCAGTTGTGGGTATAAACGAGTAATACAAGGGGTGACTGAATAACTGAAACTCAGATCTGTTGAATCACATTTGGTAAAGCAAAATATATAATGGAAACGTATAAGGAGAAATAATCCAAGAAAATATAAAGTATATTGTATTCTTTTTTTTAATTATTAAATTATATTTATTATTAGTTTTGAACTTAGAGTCCAAATCAAATTCTTACTTTAAATTCTTCATTTTCCTTCAATAGATAACCACAAAGCCGACCCTTAGAGATTGGTTGGATAAGCATAGTTGGCATTTAAACATTTTTATCTCATCCTGTATACTATTTGAATTATTTCATTAGTTTATGATTCTCTCAATAAATCTTCTATTTGAGTATAGCTTTCTCTTTTGAGTACCAAGTATAGTTTTTCTGAAGTTAACACTGCAGAGCTTATCAGTTTGATCATTTCCATTGATTGTCACCCTAATTGTTTCATTGTTTCTCAGTTTGTATATATATAAAAATATCATCTTCTAAACTTATTGTCGAGTAACATGTACATGGTTATATAATATGTATTTATATTTTGAAAAACATATTTTTCATTGGGTGTGCCACTATGCCTCAAAACACGTCATAATCTTTATTTTATTTTACTATTGTTTAGAAAAAATAATTGACAGCTTTTGTTTAAAAACAGTACATTTTGTTAGTATTGATATAATTTTAGATTTGATCCATAACTTTAAAAATATTCAAACATATCATTTCAAATTCAAAAATATTTTGAAGAATTGTTAAAATTTAAAATCTTGTTAAAACTTTGGTCAACCGTTGATCAGAGGCGTATTGTACAACTATGGTTGCTATAATACGTGATGAAAACAATGTATACACTGATGTGAAGTACACACATACGCGTGTGTTATATTTACGAACCCCCACACGTACAATGTGATTAAGTGCATAAAAATATATATTCATTTATTGAAATATTCAACGGGAGTAAAACCTATAACTGTATAAAAATAATATACTAAGTACATGCAGATGATAATATGTAGTCTAAAATCACATTTAATAAATAGATAATATGAAAGACGAAAAAAAATTAATTTAATAGATTGTAATTGATAACTTAAAAAATAAAGTATGGGCATAAATATTAAAAAATCAGGATTCAAAAAATAATAACATTTTAGATTTAAAAATATAGCGAAATAAAACAAAACAATCTATAAAACATTGTAGATTTCATTGGCTAATATTATAAAAAAGTTCTGGAAAAAAATAAATTTCTGCTAAAATAAATTTTTAAATTTAAAATACAGAATAAATCTAAATTCACAGTATTCTTACTTAGGTTTCTGAAATCAATTAAATATACAATTTTTGGGAGATATTAAAGTTATTTAAAATTTCAAAAATAAATATATTTCCGTTAAATTACGCCTAATGGACAGGGATCAAAACCAATAGAATCTTGAACTAAATGAATAGAGTCTCTATACAAATAGGATGATATAAGAAATATAATCAATTCATACAAAGATATATATCGAACAACATCAACGATCAATGTTATATTCACAGGAATTAAATTTACAAAGTAATATAATAAATGCGATGTTTTCAGCAAAAATTAATTTGACCTACCATATCACTTATAATAAAATAAATTATTAAAGTTTAAATATGAATATTGGTGTGAACAAATTTAGTTAGTAATATAGGTCGACGAACCGTCTTTGCTTAGAATAGTTTTTATCATTGAATTTAAATTCAACACATCTATTTCAGTTATACAGTGATCTATTCAATAACGAGTTGATATGTTACCAAACAAAAAAGATTACATACTACACGAAGATACAAAGTGATACGATATAAAGTGCCAATGTAAGAAAATAAACGTAGTGAATAACTTTAAATATTTGGGTATAGAAATGTGCTTGAACATGAAATGGAATGATAGAATAAATTCATTAACACAAAAAAAAACAGAAAAATAATTTATATAATGAGAGAAGATATCCTAAATAAGAGAGACTTAAGATTAATTTACTTGGCACTGATTGAACCAATAATTTCTTATGGAATAATAGGCTGGGGAGGATCCTACGATAATGATCTCTCTAGATTGCAAACTAGTCAAAATACACTAATTAAGATCGCCTGAAGTAAAGAAAAAACATACCATGCAAAACACCTAAATGAAGACTTCAATGTTCTAAATATCAAAAACCTATACTTGAAATCAGCAGGATTTTTCTTAAAAAAACATGATGTCCCCTGAGTCATAATATTGATACCAGTTTTGCTAAAAATAATAATTACAAAATGCAATGGCCTCACAGAACGGGCACAAGAAAACAATACAAATTCGTCGGGACAAAAATACTAAACTTAATATCAAAACCCCTACACGCATTACCTCTACATAGGTTTAAGATAGAATTTAAGAAATGGCTTCTTTATGAATTCATTACTGACCTATTATTATACAAATACCATTTTTTTAACTGTTAGTTGAATTTATATTATTATACAAATCCTATTTTTCAATTTATGTTTTTCTTCACTAGTTATTAGTGTTTTTCAAGTTAATATATTTAATTATTTTAATTTTTGTTTAATTTTAATGTTTTATTAGTCAGTAGAAACATATTTTTACTTGGTATTTTATAATAATTAATAATTTTTAAACGCGATACAACATGTAACTTATATGCTAGTAATAATTATACTCATGTACACGAGAATACTCAGTGAGGCCCAGTATTCATATCTTGAGAAATTAATTAATAATAATAATAATAATAATATCATCGAATTCAAATTTAATACAATCCATTATACAGTGACCCACATGTAACCTACTGTACAGCAGAGCGACATCCACTTGCCAGATTTTTTTTTTCTATTTCAATAAGAATATGAATATTGAATATACAATGTTATAATACAATATCAATACGACAATACCTATATTATAATTTGCAAAACATGACATAATTATGTGTTGAAATTTGAATTACATGATTAAGAAGCCAACCATTAGCAGTGGCGTAGTCAAGTGGCGGGGAAGCGGTGTTTACCCTTCTGCCTTTCCCCCCTAATAAATGTGTTACCTATTTATATTATTTATATACTAATACTTTAAATACTTAGTTTAATTTATACTACCCTCTCTCATAGTCTTATGATTCAAATGTCGATAATTTTGGATATTTAAACGAAAAATAAGGAGTCTAGTTACACAGTCTAGTATTCAAAAAATATTATTCGTAGGGGTTTGAAACTTTTCGTCATTAGGTATGTATATTATTATTTACTATATAAAATGAAGTGTTCAACGTATTTAGATTAGTTTTAAGCTATTTTATACCACAAACCTTTCTACGGGTCGTTGGTATTGACTTATAAGTAATTACACTTAATAATATTATAATAATTGATGTATTATGTGAATTGTTTTTGCCAAAATTTAGTTCAACCTACAATAATACTAATACAAAAATAAATTACTAATTGCAATATAAGTAACTATATAATAAAATATTCCTTAGGAAAATATAGTCACCGCACAGAATGGTTTTTCGTATACAATTATTTATCAATTATTTCAAATTTAACTCATCATTAACCTTACTCAATGACGAATACACTCGATACCTACTATACAGCAGAACTGCTTTCTCGTTTTTTTTTTTTATTGTTGGTTAAGAGTGGTTGGGATTATTTTTAGATGTGAGGCACAAATATATTTTAGAATAAATGTAGGTAATAATTTTGGTACGTGATTTTATATTGTTGGATATAGGTACTTCCCATGTAAAATAGGTTAGATTCAATTTATGTGAATAATATGTTATTTCCAAGTACAATACGGGTATTTCACAATCTCGGATGACTATGACTCTTACTACAAATTAATTTCTCCACTAGATAAAATAATTATAACTTTTCCTGCCAAAGCAGTAGTTCTTCTTACAATTACTTTTTCTGAGTTATTTAATTTTTAACCTTTGTTTGATTTGTTTTATAGAATTACTTGTTCGATGTGTATTAAACTGAAACGTTAGTTAGTATTAGTAATTACTATTTCATTTTAATATAAAATTTCCTAAAATATTGATTACATTTTCAATGAAAATTTGCATTATTTTTTTTAATATTTGCTATAGATACCTACTTGAAATATAAAGGGCTTTAAACATTTTAATTGATTAATTTATTGTTTTAGTAAAATGCAAAGATATCGTATCAACTAAAATAGTTAATTGTTGGTAAAAAGTTAATTGTAGTGATTTATCGAGTTACTAATTATTTAGAGCTTAATATTGTAAATAAATTTTTGGTAACTTGATAGGAAAGGTTAATAATTATTAATTACCATATAAGTTTATTATTTAGCTAATATGAATAAATCATAAATCCATAGTACCTATGTCCTTCTACTCTTATACGAATTAAGGTCACAGACTTGGTAATATATAATAATATGGTCCATTTGAGCTGAATATAATCATAATAATATCAGAGTTCATAATCTACCATTTTAACTATTATAATAACGTAAATTATTATAGTATATACTATATTGACATATTTTACATATTTTACATATTAATTATAATATTCAGAAAATTGATCTATGACGTAACTTTATCAAATAAACGATGTAATAATATAATCTATATATTGTTATTAATTGAAATTTAAAAATATCAACTATATACATACGTTTAATATAATATTATTCTGTTTTTTAATGGTAATTATTGAATTAAATCTACCTATTTACTATATTTCTAATCAATTCACAATAATTTAGCCATTATTTGATTAGGTAGCTTTGTAAAAGTTAAATTTTTACCCTTGTTGATTATCATCAATATAATATAGATTCTTGGTTTATCTATTTAATATAATGGATTTACAGTTGTGTACCTAATATTTAATATTTTATAAATGTTATTATATTATTTTTTAGTAGTAGTAAAATATTATTTTTATTTTCAATAAGGTTGTACAGTATATTTATTGTATTTCTCTTTCTTTTATTTGTAAATTATATTATAATTACATTACGTGCGCACAACTTCCTATAACTTGCTCTATTATTTTTTCATTTACAAGAAATTTATTTACAATTTAGTATAAGGCATGTGCTGGGAATATTTTTTTAAGCAAATTGAATGTAATATTTTGTAGAATTTCTAAGGATTTCTAATTTTTTTAATCCCCACGCCCCCTTTTAAAAATAAAATTGTGTTTGAAAGTATTAAAATTGAATTTTGTACTCAATGAAAATGTGCCTATTATAATAATAAAAATAATTATTAGATATTATTAGTAAACATAAAAATATATCTCTAACTGGCTCTAAATCTCTAAAAGTCTAAAGTATATTTTTATCAATAGTTAATTATAATTTCTAGATTCTACATTTAACAATCAGTTTTTTGTCTTATATTATCTTATGATGATCATTACCTAGTTAATTATTATTTTTTCTATAGTAATATAAAGTCCGAATAATTTATAAAACAAAATTTTTTAAGAAGTGTATGATTTAAACTATTATATGTATAATAATAGGTATTATTATAATAATAATAACATTATTAATAATAATGTAATAACTAATAAAATGGGTTAAAATGGTCAACTACTGTCTACTTTACACTTCTAGGTGTCATAGTATAACATTTAATAGATACATATAATAACTAATTTATAGATACCGTGTAAGAAAAAATCTAGACAATTTTCTTTTTCTTAAATACAGGTAAATGTTTCGTTATTATTATCATAATTTTTTATTTATATCGTAGAACAAATATAACATAATTATATACTAAATTATATCTAGTATTATAAAATTTAAGTTCAAAATCATGTGGCATAAACTTCCAACATTTATAACAGATAAAAATACTTGTAGCAAACCTAACCTAACCTTTTAAATTGAAAAAAATATTATTATTCACTCATATTTGGGTTAACTGTTAACATAATTATTTTAACAATCTAATAAAAGTCAGTGCCATAACAATTGTGGTGTGTCCGTCCATCACTCCAGAGCCTCATTCACAAAGTCAATAAAGAAAATCCCTATAATAGATAAATTACATCACCTTAATTTAATTTTAAATAAAGACAGTTTTTAATTTTGTGAGCAATGGTTTAGTTCAGTTGTCTCCAATCTTACTTTTACGGTGGGATTAAACTAAGATATGATTTGACATCATTGGCCAACATTTTATGAATGTGGTAGAAGATATAATGAGATAGATAAGAGAGAAAAATCATTTTAACACCACATTATTGTTTTATTCACCTATAATTTTATAAAAGAATAAATAATCATTGAACTAATTCTATTATAATAATTCATATAATATATAGCTAGGATCTTTACATTTTTTCTTAAACTTTAGATTATATACACACAGTTTTTATATAGCACTAGGGTCCCAAATAAGTTATACGTTATCTACGGACGACTAAGTTCTTGGGTTGTTTACAGATAACATACGAATTGGACCAGCTTTCATAATGATGATACAATTATTGAACTATGTTATATTAACTTTTGAAATTATTATGATATATTCAACCAACAACAATTTCCTCCTCATTTTATATAAACTTAGGACTGTCTAGAATACCTAAATATAATAAATTGAAGGTTTTGCTAGTTAGTCTATAATATACATTACGTACGCGATACGATATATATAATATACATAATTGTATTTGTCAATGCTTATAATAATAGTATAATAATATAAATAATAATATGGTATCTACCGCAATTCGTTTATTGTATATTTGTAGAACGAATATGTAAATATTCTTATTTCAAGAAAAATCTCAACTCGATTGTAGGTACAATAGTGGATTACAATACCATCAATTCATTCATAGTTTTGATTTGTTAATTGTTAAATTAAAAATTATTATTATTTTATATTTTGTCCATCAAATAGTTCTGTTCATCATTTGTTTCTCATTAATTAAAATACAATAACAATACATTTTGTCAATGGATTTTTGAGATTGAAAACCTATGGATCATAATGATTTGTTTTACCTCCAATGTGACTTTAATTATATTATTATTTATTATATACTTATAGATAAACTAGTCGGTGGTTGTGATTGTTTCGTGGAAAATCAGATTAAGAAATGATTGATTTATGATTCACTTTTATCTGTTTTCATATAAAATTGATTGAATTTATTGTAACTATCGCCTGTTACAAATAACAATTTGGAATGTCCAGCTTTTGTATTTGGTTTGGTCGTTAATGTTGCAAAAGTAAATAAACCACTGTTGGCATGAGTTAGCGTACACTGATTGTAAGACAAACTAGTACACATGTTATAAAATATCGTTATATTTCAAGCAGCGAGATAGATGATAAAACAGTTTTTTCAATGCTATACTAGTAATTTATCACTGGATGACCTTAAAGTAATAATTATTCGTTCGTAATGTCTTTAATGCTGGTGAAGAAGTTTTCTTATGTCAGCTTTGACAAATCGGTTCATATCATTAATAAATTCACCGACCCATCCTATTCACGGATTTATGATATTTCTAAAGAAAAATCTCATTAAACATCGCTTACGGGTTATTTTATATGAAAACTACTTTTGATGACTCGATGGCGAAAAATCGGTGGTTGTCAACAAACGGTTGTAGACGGAATAAACTGATAAATACAATTTTCTGTTGAAAGCGTTATTGTCTCATAATCTCATAACTGTGAGTAAATATTCTAGAGAAGGTAATATCATATTAGTAATATGTAATATTTGGATGTCAAAGATATGAATTTAAAATCTTTGTTAAGTTAACTTTTACAGTAATTTACATATAGTTTTTCACTGATTTTCAAATAAATCATTCAGTTTAATATTGATTTTAGTAAACACTTAAGTATGCAATGAGTTTAATAATATAGTATAGAGTGATTTGTTATTAAATCATGATGAGATACGATACATTGAAAGTTGGTGTCCAAGTGAACACAAGGGGTTACAATGTCATGAATAATGCTATGTATTTATTATGTTGGTTGTTTAGATTTACTTTATTATTTAATTTTTAGATAGGTATTATAATTTATAAATTTCAAACTGTATTGTTAATATATCATAATATTATACACTGATAATATTGTATTTTTACGTAATTGTTTTGACAGTACCGTGTGTATAAGGAAGAATATGATCGAACATTTTTGTCTGACAAAGCGAAGTTTCTCTGAACGGTATTTAATATCAATCATACTATCATAGTAGATGTCTTAAAAAAGACCCCCTCATTCGTGAAAAGTTAATTTTGATTATAAAATAACGGTCAAAAAATAATGAATAGTTTAAAAGTTATTAATGGTACTGCGGAACGTGCTGTGAAGTTAATAAAATACTATAATAATATCGAATGAGACAAATTAAGGTCAACAATTATACTGCAAAAGTTGTTACTCAGTGATTAAAAACTATAATAAAAGTAGGTACCTATATCAATGGAATACTTTGTACGATAAGTTTTCCGTTTTCTGAATTATTAATAGTAAATAAATATATAATGGATAAAAAGTACATAATTTTCGTATAATATTGAAAAATTTATCTTATGAATAATAAAAATAAAAACTTTTACTTGCATCAAATAGTTATACGGAAAAAAGAGTATAATCCAACTTATAACGTGTAGTGGACGTCCAGTTTTTATTTATGTAAAAATATTGTGTAGGTAGGTATATACATGAAAAAATAAAGTTAAAATTCAACTAAAAACGCGTTTTGTGATGTATGATAACTTTGAGGTAGGTATGTATTAAAACTTGTTTACTTATCTAACTAAGTTCAATACTACTAAACAGTTTTTGTATATAAATATAATATTGCAACTATTTTAATGGGTGTAAAACAAAAATGTTTGAAATACTAGAACCATCGTAAAATGTAGGTAATTTAATCATGATGTTGTATATAAATATATTAAATTAAAATATCGATATTACATTAAATAATAAACAAAAGGTCAGGAAAAAACGAATTTTTGTGGTAGTGTATGACTGACAGGGAATGCATTGTTCTCAACGAATAACTATGGGAAAAAGAAAATTAATTTATATGTAACTCGAATAAATTGGAATAAAAATGATAAGTATTCATCTGATAAAATATTACTCACAGGTAATTTATATTTAAAAATAACATTAAGAATTTGAAATGGTTTTTATATTAATGAAATAAAAGAAGCCAATACAAATATTAGGTTAGATAATAATTGAACACTTATAGAGTAGGTAGGTCGTAAATAGATAGTTAATGTTCGTCTGATAGTTTGAGTTTTTCAATTATAAGTAGGTAGGTATCTATTTAGTTATAGTTGTTGATAAAATACGTATCTGATCATGATTGTGTTGTACATTCTAGTTGATTATCCAGCGGTGGATATCGGGGGGGGGGGGGGGGTTCACCACAACTATACATTATTACAATATAAAATAATGGGAGGGATTGAACGTCATTACCTCTGTGGATTTGAAATTCCCCCCTCCCCCCTCCCCCCTCAGAACTAGGATTTATCCGCTACTGCAATTATCCCATAGTCGAATTTTAGTTTTCATACAGGTACCTAAGCAATAAAACAAGTTAGTAGTTGATTAGTATCACATACAAAAATTTTTGGAATAAATAACTCAATACTAAAACCCACATCAAAAGTATATTGGTTAATTTGATTTCGATTTAACTATATTTATAGTATATTCATTTTTAAATTATTATTTACTTTAATTTGATATTTTTCACAAAATAATTTTTAGGGTTGTAAGCAAACAAAGTGAACATTTTAAAATCAAATCATTGAAAAATTGAATTTGTATTTTTTTTATTGTAACTTTTCAATATTTGATTATTTTTTGAGTAAAATAAATGTTTTATAAATCATTTGATAATAACAATTTTCAAGTCTTAGCTTTTAATTAAGTTTCGCAAATATAATTTTTGTTTTATTCGTACCAACGATGTATCTTATTGCAACAAAAAACAACATTGTTGACCATTATTATCGCCTTTCATATTCCTTTTAGATATTGAGTTAAGTATTTATTTTTCCATTCTTTTTTTCACAAAAATGCAACTGTGGAATTGCCATTTAAAATGTTCATGCCAAGTATATAATATGATGTACCTATATACCTATATATATATATATATTTGTGACATTGGTTAATTTAAAAAAAATGTATGTAGAATAATGTATTAACTATAAATCTTAGATGTAATTTATTCACTTAACCCGTTAAACTAAATCGTAATTTTGTAATTCATAGGTAACTGTTTGATTATTTTAGTATGATACCTATGGGTTTTTTTTAATTTAAACCCACCTTATTAAATAATAGTGTCAACTAAGGCTGTAAAGGACATTTATTTTCAAGTACTTATCGTCATAAACATTATTGTTTTACTCATAAATTAATATTCATGTGCTTGAGGTATTTAAAAGGTACGCATAGACAACTAGTAATAGTTTAAATTATAAAATGATAATACATAATACCTATGTCATTAATAATGAATAAAAAATATTTTGCTTCTTTTTTTCAAGACTTGTTGTTTATAATTTAAAGTGTTTCTTGGTTATTCGACGGGGATGTAAAATGTAATATATATAATATATATACGTGTGTGTGTGTGTTTTACTTTTTACATTTGTCTCTTAGGGTTGAAGAATCACTTTAGAAAACAAACACCAGTAATTGTGTATAATTTTAATTTCAGTATGGACGGTAACGATAAATAATTTGGCAGGCTTACAATATACACGAGAAACACTCGAGATTCAATATTGTTCGCCTCAGTTATATCAGATAATGGAATATAATATAGGGGATAATATAATGTGGTTTCAGCAGATTACCGGCTGAACAATGGCTAGGTGAACACTGAACGTATATTATCGCAAACGGGCATACATAACGGATTCGTAGAAATTTAGGGCACAGAGAAAAAACAAATCGCAGGGGAACGTAATAATAAAAAGGAATAACAATCCGCCGCGAACAATATAGCTGAATCGGATGGAAAATAGAAAGGTAAAACCTAATGGACTATCACGATATAGCTTTACACGTGACCGTATAATGGACGAGGTGGAAAATGGCCGAATAGACGCTGATGGACGCTATTAGGCGTGCATCGTGAGTCGTGACAGTTATCCGACTTAAGCCAAAGCTATATTTTTCTGTCAACAAGGCCCGGAAGGGCTATCATATTATTATTTTAATGGCGATTGAAAAATAATTTAAACGTAGTTGTTCTCATCATAGTAATATATTATAAATTATTATTGTTGAAATATCGAAGCTTGTAATCATCGACTGATCTATATGATACATGTTATAATTTATTAATATTATGTATTTATGTCCGACATTTACTTACCATTGGACATACTTTATTTTTGAAATGCACACGATTATTTTTGTAGTGTCTCGTACGTAGTGTCAATGTTTTCGTAAATTAATACGAGTAGGTATCTAGGTACAATAGTACATTTAGTTATAGAACATTAATATTTTCGTTGTGCGTTTTCTTGTTTTAAAATGTCTTAAATATGCAGTAACTCAACCAGGATTGTTTGTTTTAATTATAATGAATATTTGATCAAAGACAAAATTCTTGAATTCCTTTTTCACAGTTTATGTATTTCAATATAACTAAAATAATACTAAGGAATTCATGAAATTGTATTCATAAAAATAATAAAATAGATACAGAAATCGTATTAGCAGTTATTATTTTTAATAATAAATTGAGTACATAGGTATGATTATTTCATATCTGTTTTAATTATAAGTTATATAGCATAAACATACAATTAATAATTATTTCATGTAATAACTAAGTATAAGTCGTTCATAACGCTCAATTTAAAAACCTCTTAATTTTCTTTTAAAATTGTCTTATATAAATAAATTGTTAAATAATGTATTAATTATTAGATTCAGTAATAAATATAGGCAAAAGTGTCATCTTATTCTGTGAACAATATGCGATTTATAAACATTAAACATGGCAATATTATTACAAGTAGGTACCTAAAGTTAAAGTTAAAATCAAAACTAGTATACTATAGCCTAATCTATAGATAAATATTTTATATTGTATAATCCAATATTATCAGTTTGGTTAGTTGAAGGCTACACATGTTTTGTTTAATTAACATTTCATTCTTATTGTATATATAATTGGTTATTATTATTTTATAAACGTTTGTACCTATTAATTGACATATGTATCAACATTTTTACTTTGTTTTTTTAAATTAAAAATCAAATAAGAGTTTTACATACTAGGTAGTTATTAGCTGTATTTTACATAACTTATAAATTATTTATATTTTATCCATTTATTGACCTTTATAGCCTATGGGTAATACATATTGTATATTATAATATATGATTCGTGTATCATTTGTAGTAATTTGTCAATCAATTTATTGAATACAGTGAATTAAATTAAATTAAAAACAATGCTTTAAATGCCAAAAAAAGATAGACATACATAATATATAAGAAAATATAAATGTATTTTGTTCGCAGTTGACGATGGCTGATTATCAATATGGATTGTCTAATATCCAGGACAATCATATTCTGCATCAAGTTATTGCTGAACGAAGAAAAATGTGCGAATCCGTCATAGATGACCCATCAAGTGAGTGTTTCTCTTAAACGTTATTTTTTAATATTACTTTTATATTTATAAACTATATTGTTTTCATATTATACGGTGGATTAATGTTTTTCATAGATGAAAAACAAACTCATATTTTATTCTAATAAAAATAATTAAAATTCATACATAAATTGTATTAATTGCATGGAAATTTATTAATAAAAAATATTTAAAAAAAGTTGGAAACCAGGTAATCACTACTGTACAGTTGTAGGTATCCATTGAGTAAGTCACTGCCATTTATGTGTTAAATTTTAATTTAATGATACGAAAAACGATTTAGAGCCAAGACGGTCAGTCAGCCTACATTACTATAAGTAGTATATTATATAGGCAAAAGTTTCAAGTCCCCAAGAATAATATTTTTTAATTACTACAAAATCGTGTAACTGTTCATATTTTTAATGTGTGTTTAAATGATTTACTTTCTTAAACTATCTATGTCATAATTTTGCATAAATTGCATAAGTACTAAAAACAATTTATATTTTAAATGGGCTACCCGTCTAAATAAATAATAAATAAATAAATGAAAAATTACTAAAATCATTTGTATTCGTTCGAAATACTTTGAATTTAAACTTAAAATGTCTATAAAAAAAAATAAATAATATGGTATAATATTATTTTGATATTTTGATTTCATTATGAACTTTTATTATTATAGTATTAAGTTTTTAATTCTTTTCTATAAAAATTGAAAATTTTATAAATTTTTAACTACACAAATTTTTGTGATTTTTACAAATTTTGATAAAAATTTTAACTTCGAATGCTAATAAAAAAAAAATACCATTCCTACGTATCTTTAATATTTTTATATAGCTATAAAAACAACTTATGAGGAAACTTTTATTAAATTTTCAAGCGTTTTGACCTAGAGTACTTATAGCGAACATTTTTTAATCGATATTAAAAGAAAAAAAATTGAAAATATGATTTGTTTATAAATATAGCTTAAAAACATCCGTTTTCCTTAATTTTTTTTTGATTAGTAAGAAAAATACTGGGAATTTTATTTTTGACTCATCTCTAAGTACCAACTAGATTCATTTTCCTACTAGAAAAGATATTGAAATTCAAAATCAAAGCATTTTTTCTACTTTAAAAAGTATACATATATAAACACTTCGCTTGGAATCTAAAAGAATATCAATGTAGTACCAGTACATTGATCGCTCCGCTAAGACTTTAAATTATATTGATGATGAAATGATAGAGAGATAACAACGAGTTTTGAGTAGGTACCAATACAAACTTGTAACGGGTTTTTAAACAAACTAACGTGATAAGACGTATTTGTTTTTATTTTAGATAACTATAGTATACATTGGCCTCTTTTAATACATTTTCTTCTATAATGTTAAGCACTTTGTTTTGTGACTTTTATACACAATATCTGTCGATATTTTTTGACAAATCTCTCGTGGTTTCGTTGAAGCAACGTGACATCCTAGGATGAAACTAATTTGACATGATATATTCGCACGTCGTTCACTTGGAAAATACATATTTGTAATAATTCTAAAGTATAGACGTGTGTACTGCAAACTGCAAAGATTAAATTGTTGCTATACAAATAGAAATATAATTCTTAATGTTGATTTGATGGATCAGACAAATCATACGGTTTTTGGACTATGTTCGATTAATGATCATAATAAGATAGTTGATCGATATACGAAAACTATTTAGATATTTGTATTATTATTAATCATCCTGTTAAATTTTAGTTTAAAATAATAATAAATATTATTTTTTTATTTTATTTTTTAATTGATCATTTAAGTCCGGCAACTATGGCCATTAGCTGTTTGTTTATTTATTTGTAGGGGAGGATACTGTTGGTTGGTAAACACGTGTGTGTAGTTTTTGGCAGATTTTCAAGTGGGCACCCGTAGGTATCTGCCATGCCCGGGTGGGGGATGGCAGCACTTGTTCTCCGGACACCGTGACTTGTCCGAAGAAAAATGCCGCCCATGGCCGAGGAATCGAACTCGGGTCGGCTGCGCCGCAGCCGATGCCTTAGTCCACTCGGCCACTCCGTCCCCCAAAAAAATATTATTTAAAGATAACTATAGGTACTTTTTATTTTTAAGAATATTATCTTATTCTTGAGCTATTTTTGAGTTGTTCTTTTTTTCCAGTGTTATGTGTAATAAAAACATTAAATACAATTGTTTTGTTTGTATAATTTATTTAATTTTAAATAATACCACTAAGTTTAGAAAATGTTTGCGCATAAAAAAATATAATACGTATCAAATTAAAATTCCTTTAACCTTAAATAACATTTAAGTTATAAGATTGCTATTTTATAAATAGATTATTTATGTAATTTAAATATACTTCTATATTCTGGATTATAGCATAGGATCCTGTTAAAATGAAATTTACCTGTTATGAAACGTTACGTAGGTGGTTACCACTATACTACGTGAATATTTTAAACGACAAACTTTCAAAAAACACACACGAATATTATTTAGTCGGTTTTCCGGATATAATAGGCTGTATTATTTTAAATTTAGTTTTACATTTCACTATGGCTTATATTGAAAGTGTGTCAATTAATTATTGATACGTCAATAAGTTTTTTTATCGGCGAAAAGGTAAAAGAAAACCGAAAACTTCGCAAAAAATATAGTATGTAATTAAATGAAATGTTATTGATTATTCGTATGAAAACCATATCGAGTTAAATAAATAAACAAAGTACCTACGCAATATTAGTTTAAATGCCAATATGAGTGAGTTTATATTCCAAACATTTTGCAAACTTTAGATTAAACTTCAATATTCGACCATTTTAACATGATATATAATATGGTTATTAGACATGTTTTTTTGTAATAAACTGATTGGTAATTAACCATTTTATTATAGATCTACAAATAAAAAACAGCTATAACCTAATTCAGTGTTAACTAAAATTGCATATTTTTTCCCCAAAAATGTTAATATGAATTCAATTGTTTTATTATTGTTATTAATATAGCAATTTATTATTACAATGAGTAAAATAGTTCATCATAAAATATGTTGAAATGCATTTTTGTTGTATTTCTTATTACCCAAGTTCTTTTAGGTTTCATTTTATTATTAAAACAAATTATTAATTTAAATTTTTCAAAACTAAATTGGTTGGTATTTTGATAATATACTAATATTATTGTATCAGTTTAATTAAATAGGTAGGTACAAATTATTGATTATTATGTTACAAACGAAAAAATGTACTTTTATCAAATTAAAAGTATGTTAGTATGTTGAATGTAATAATATGTTATTGAACTTCAATATGTGGTTATATATTATTTTAAAAAAACATATGAAACTAAATTGAATTGATTTTAAAATCATGTATATCTATCTCCATTAAGTACTTCGGTAATAATTATACATTATAAATAAAATGTGAATATTAAATTTTAAATTGTTATCATTTGCATTGATGAAATGTAATTTCCTATAAATTATTAAAAGTATTTTAACATGTGTCATACATATAGTAAACCATGTTTATCCAGACTAAACATTGTGTACATAAGGATTATGATGGATACGAAACATATTGTATTATTATACATCAGGTGTTTAAGATATCACTATCGAAAAGGTCATAAATTGACATTAAAGTAAATTATTAATGAGTTATGATGGTTGGTACTTGGTTATATCTAATATCTATATTTTTTAAATTCCTAAATTTATTTTATGAATCTTATGTTAGATAGTGACATAGGTTGAACATGAAAACTTAATTAAAAACCATATAATGGTATAAACTATAAAGTGTAAACCATTGTTAATATGGTATTAATTCGCATTCTAAGTTATCTAGTCAATGTTTTTTATCATCACGCTTCATAGGTGTTTAAAAAAAATAATGCTTTTTGCTTTTTGCCGTTTATTCTTAGTTGTTTATAATTGTACGATGGAAAAGATTATACTTATTTCTTATAAAAATGGTATTGTCGCTGTTGTTCTGAAGCAAAAACTTTTCGTGTATTGAAGTCCACAGAAAGGGGTGAAAAAGTTTTCTTATTTCTGCTAACAACAATCATCTGTTTGGATTGTACTTATATATTGGAAATAATTAAATATACATTTGACTGATATTGCAAGGTTATGTCATGACACCTTACATCAGTAAGCATTCAACTGAGCATCAACTGAGTTGAAAAACTAACAACATTGTTGATTATTGGAAAAGTTATTGAAAAGACATTGAGTTCATAGAAAAAATAAAATATACTTTATATAAATAAATAAACAATATCAAAATGTGTTAGTATATCATCTCGATGACTCGACACGAACAATGATTTTAAAAGATTTATTTCAAAAAAGAGCATAATATTATATAGAATGTTCTTTTATTTAATTTAAATATAAATTACAATTTATGTTTACCTTTACATAAAATTATTGTTTAACAATAAATAAATTATTAGTTTTGTTAAGTTTTACGTTGAGTCTGTACTACGGGTAACGTACATAAACTTCTACAAAAAAAAATACCAAAAAAAATAATTATTCAATATTTTAGTATTGGAAATCAATTTATTATATTACAGATGTGCAGTAATACATTTCACCACATTTATTTGCAGATAAAACTACTACATAAGTATATTGAGATAAAATACATATGTCATACGTACATATTTTAAATTCGATATCCATTATATTTGTAATGAATTCAGTTCGCGTGGTTACAATATTTTATGCTCGGAATAAATTTAATTCCATCAATGTTTTTTTTAGACTTAAAGGGTCATATTTTTGTAGTGAGCAAAAGTTGAACGTATACGGCTAAAAATATTAGCGCAATAAAATAATTATTAAAGCGATAATGCAATTTAGGTGGTTTTCAGAATATTCATTTTACCACTTGCTTTCATTTCGTACACATAGCAGGTATCTATTTATTTGCCAACATGTATTAATAAATTATATTTTTCTACTTGAATTGGTATAACAAAATGTTTATACAATTTAAAAGTACTTTTTTTAATTACGCTTAAAAAAATATTTGCAACATTTACCTTAGTAATTTAATTACTTGTGAATGCACAATCACTTCAACATATTACTGTTTGATATAAGTACCTAATTCATTTAAAATAATTGCTTGTTATTACCAAGTGGTACATTGCGTTAGATTATACACATTTAGTTTCATCTGTGCCGTACGCAAGCGAAAATAATATTGTGTATTAATTACTTCAAGTTTCAACTAATTTCTATACATGTATATTATATATTTTTACCGTATGAAACTACTAAGGGTATAATATAATATTATTATATCATTGGTAAAAACAGAAGTATTTTCGGCTGACTAATGATGTAAAATAATATAATACATTGGGTATAATGTATACCTACACAAGATTATATGATTGTGATTGGATTTTAATAAATTGCACAGCTTAAATTTTGTTAGCGAGTTATGTAAAAAATGTATATGGCACATTATTTATAAGTTAATTTAAAAACATGGAACTAAAACTTTTGTTATATTTTTTTTAACAAACTATACTATCATATTATTAGGTACTTCGTACTTATAGATACATAAGAAATCTTAATTATTATTTTATTAAAACAGTGATGACTGTCGACTGATGACTGATGAATACAAAATATCAAAATTTCCGTAAATGTGTATAAGTAAATATATTTAAATGTATAATGTAATAATATACCTCTAGAGAATATATTATTTAAGAAGATGCCGAACCCGCATAATAAATATTGTGTTTGATCCCTTAAAAATGCGTACTACTTAGTAAATTTGCGTACATAAGAACCAATTTTATGTTGTTAACTTTAATACAAGAGTGAATTAATCTACTATCCAATTGGAAGGTGAAAATAATGTTATCTAGGGTATTTCATTGGTTTTTAATGATATTGAAATTTTAAACCTAAAAGCATTTTAAAATTATAGCATTTTCAATATCAATAAAAACCAATGAAATACTCTAGATCAGGGTCACCAAATGACGGGCCATGGACGAACCTTATCTGGCCCGCAGCCAAAAAATGTATTTTCTAGGTTATTTTTTTTTTGATGTTGAATTAAATGGAGTTTTTACTCATTTTTATTTTTGGATTCTGCACAGCGTGATGAATGTATTGATTTTTCAGTGATCCGTTTTTTTTGTGTGTTTGTGCATGATAATAGCCGAATTAAATCTTAGATTAACTTCAGTATCTTTTCTTGCAGGAAAGTGAATCTAATTGGTGCTTTTAACAGGTCAAAATTGATAATTCCCAGTAGTTTTTAAAAACAAAAACAAAAAAAAATAAAGGAAAAACGGGAATTTTGACAAAATCCATATTGTTTTATTGACAAAACTCGAATACTAGGCACTTGATATTTTCATCAAATGTATATATTAACATTTTCTGTATATGATTACACTTACACAATAATATTTCGACTCTTTTATAGTAATAAGACATTTTTGATTTTTATTAGTTTTTTTTTAAATTGCATATAAAAAAATTTTTGCTCTGTCGAAAAACTGAAAATTCAATACTAGGTTTCTTATAAGTATTTATACTGTTAACTAATAAATCTAAAAATCATATAAACACAATTTTTGAAATATATTGTAAGTTCAAATTTAGACGAATTTAGATATTTAATTGAAGAATAACGTTTTTAGTTATTTTTTTGTAATTTAAAAATACTATTCGTGGGAATCTACTTGAAACTTTAAATGTACTATATTATTATATTTTTCACACACAATGACATATTTTTCAAATGCAATGTTTTCAGCAAAAAATAATTGAGCCTACTGTTTTACTAAGGATAGTAAAATAAATTACTTAAATAGCAATAATATCATCAAATATACTAGATAAGTAATATAGTCCGTCTTCAACCAAAATTATTTTTCGTATTCAATGACTTTATATTATTGAATATTAAAATTTAACACATCCATTACAGTGACCCATATGACACTTAATGGACAGCAGAACGGTACCTTTTTTATTATGCCCTTTTTTTCTTTGGACAAACATGTACATTACAATTTGATCGCCCCCCAAAACTTTTTGAATTTCTAAAGCAGCACTTCAAAAATATTAGTTGCTGATCCCTGTCTTCGATAATAATCTTATCTTTAAATTTGATTGAAGGACAATCCACTCTTAGAATTAAGTTAATTATACTGAATTGGTTGTACTTACGTTTGTAAGACGATACATGCTAGTTCAGCATCCTCCATACTTTTTTGAGGTCGACTTTTGAGCGTCTTTAATTTCTTGTTCTAGATAATTTGAATTAAAATTTACTAATTACCTTATGTTATAATCAGTTAAATTAAAACGTGGTAAATATTATTTTTTTTTGAATTAATCATTTTAATATTTTTTTTTGTGTAAGCACACTTTTTTGTATCATATTATAACGATATTCACTTATAGTTCATTGTGTGCAGTGTAGTTGTGACGATGAGCATAGTAAAAGTTATACGCACTGAATTGTGTATAGTTAAAAATTGCTATGTGAGGGTAGTAGAATAATTAACTGCAAATAAATAAATAAATTTTAAAGCTTACCATTCAAACAGCTGTTAACACAATTTAATAAAAAAAAAAAGTAATAGTAAATAAAGAAAGAAATAAATCTAATAATATATTAATGAAAAAAGTAGTTAAATTAAATTAAATTGTATATATATAAATAACGTTTTTACGCTCTTCGTGTGAACCATTAAAACTATATAAATAAGTTAGGCTAAAACTACAAAAAAAAACCTGTTATCTAATCTTATATTATTTTAAACTATTTGTTTTACTTTTTTTGTAACAAAACACGATTAAAAAATAATATTATTTTGATTGCATAAAAGTTTTTAGTTTTCGATTTTTATTTGTGTAGAAACTCGAAATGAAATAAGGGTTTTTCTATTTTCCATAGATCATCGTTTAAAAGGTGTAAGGACTAACTATATTTAACCATAATATTTATATATAGATGATAATAATATAATATAATCTGACCGTTTTAAATTTTAATCATTGTATGATCCACTGTCTATTACGCTTCTTTATAAAACAGTAAATTATTTTTTCACCATATAATGGATTACAATTTGATGATAACCATCGGCGTGAGTTATAAATATTTAGCAAACGTTTGCTGATATTATGTAGTATTTACAAAGCTAATACCAATATAATTCAAAACGTTATGACTACGTACAAAAATAAACTCCACCACTCCAATATTTGTGTGTTTGTATTTCTGTTTTTATCGGCTGTATAGTATTATATGTCTGAAACGATTTTGGCGATTACACATAATATTAGTTATCTAGTCTAAAAGTTATAGTCGAACACTGCGAACGACTGGCGCCAACGGTGGTTGGCGTTTCTTGTCTGGAAATATACAATCTGTCTTAAATATATTTTAATACTCATATTACTATATATTTTGATGTACTCGTTTAAATAAAGATAATTTATATTTAAACAGTACCACCGAACATTTTCGTCGCAACAGAATTACTCGTCGTACATTATAATACGGTGCAGAGAAGGATGCTGCTGAGTTACCGACATAATCCGTTTCGACGTAACTGTATTGTCATAGAATCGATTGTTTTGGTAGAACAATACGAGTATGTTATAAACATGTCCACGCTATACGGTATAGTAGTGGTTATATCGGGTAAAAAGAATTGTAACCGTCCAGTACTCCGGAAACCGACTGTTAGGTCGCGTCCGGTGACACACGTCAGAGAGAGGAGAATATTGTAGAATAGACGCCTGTCAATTGGATCCACCTGGTCGGTGGCAGAAAACTGAGAAAAACACCTGCAGCTATAGTGACATTTGTGATATTTCAAAAAGTCTGTTCTAATCGTTACGTTGTAGTTTTCGACAAATTCCGACCAATCTTGGACATTGCAGCTTTACTGCGCGCGCGCATTTACGCAATTAAACCAATTTATTTTTTTCAACGCGATAGTGTCGTTCTTATTGCCTCCATTCACATTCCATTAGAGGGGGCGTCTCACACAATCATGTACCACACCATACGTTCAGGCAATTAGGATTACCAGCCCAACTTCAATAACAATAACATTAACCCTTATTCACCTCCTCTCGCGCGCCGCCGTCTCGACAACTCGCGATTTGGCGAATATCGGATTACGCCACATCCAGTTGACGTTAAATGCATGTGCAGAACAAACTGAGCCCTGGGGTGGTGTAAACTTTACGCAGCGAATACTCTCCTCAGGTAAACACTAAATACAACCGTTCCGACTAAGCTATCGTTTTGAACCGATTTCGCACTTAGGTCTGACGAAACCTCACTACCCTCTATATTATAATAATATAATTTTATACACACCCCTCACCCCGTTCGATAGAAAAACAGGTTCCACGGTCGCACCCATGACGTTCGTTTCGATAAATGTACACAATATTATAATTACCTACACGGTACGTTGTTTGCTATAGTAATATCAACTTCAAAGTCAGGAGCAGGCCGCAGACTGTTGTTGTCATGTAAATAGTCGTATTGTATGCATATATAGTTTAAAGTTTAAACGTCAAATATATATTGTATTAATAGGGCGTGCAATTACGTATTGTTATTAAGATTTGTTAACGCCGTGTCGTTATAATGAGCATGATGTTTTGAGGTGCTTTGAAAGTTGTCGAGAAAACTGTACGGTTTTAATTGTCACGCCTAAATTAACAATTATAATATACGTGATTTCATTAAAAAATAGGTACCTACCTACTCAAATTAACGATGTGTGGGCGTAATGTGTGTGTTTCTGTACCTATCAAAACTTTACAAGCATAATTTATATTTTAATTAAAATTTTTTTTATATGTTTAAACTAAACCTAAAAAAGTTAGACTTAACTTTAAACTTAAAATAAAAATATCTTATTGATGTATTGTAGTATCATATACAAATATATTACATCACATATTAATATTATAATAATATATCTAACATGTTTAAATTAGAAATTTGTATTTTAAATGTAACTATGTAGTTATTAATTATCCCATAGGTAACGATTTAGGTTCATAAAATATATACAAATTAATTCATCCCTATAAAATCATTGTTTTCAAAAACAATCGTTTTGATAAGAATCAAATATCAAATGAATTGTAAGTATGTAATTTATTATTGGATTATTTGTTATATTTTTAGTAAAAATAATTATATTAATATAAAATTATACGAAGAGTTTAATTTGTTTAACGTGTCATATTGATGAAAAAAGTTTTAGTTACCGCAGACGCGGAAAATTACATTTTTTTCCAATTTACTTTGGAAAATATCGTAAATTATGAAAAATGGCTTAGTGAACCGCCAGGTAAACACTTAGCCAATATCTAATCATATTTTGATTGGCATGAGTAAGGAAAAAAGTTTTTTTGAGTAAACTAAAAATTGAAAAGTGTTTTATTAAGAAATACATAACTACAAAAAACTTTAGTTTATGGTACATTAAATGTAATTTTATACATTTATAAAAATACATTTTCATATGATCGAAATCCTATTAATTAAAATAATTTCTGCATTATTATAGAATCATATGCCTCTTTATAATAACTTCAAATGATAAACATACTAATACATGATGTTGTAAATGTTGAACGGAAAGAATTTATTTGAGGATGATAATAATAGTATAAACATAAATTATATACATTTTACCAGATAACGTATTCAAAGTTTATATTTATCATAAGATTTGACAGCGAGGCCACAGAGATCATTATTTAGCTTTTTATAATATATATATATAATATATAGTTATACAATCAATTTAATAATAATAAAAAAGATACTTATAAATATTTGTTTGTATTATATATTTATATATATTTCTCTATTTCGGTACTCCTGAGAATTTAGATAACGTATTCTCGTTGGCAATCGGTTTCGATTGTTTTTTAGAGGTTCTCTGCTATGTTGTTTTCTTTTCTTGTTCATTGAATCTGCATTTCATCATTATAAAAATAATTAGTTATTAAAAAAATGTTCAAATTTTATAACTAAGGATTGGAAATTTAAAACAAATATTCTCATAAATAGTTTATACTGTAGACTAGTTCTTTTACCAAAAAATCAAAAAAATATATAAACACAGTTATTTTTTACAGACATTGTAAACTCAAATTTGGACGAAAATACATTTTAAAACCAAGAATACCGATTTTAGTTATTTTGTTGTAATTTAAAAATATTATTCGTAGATATGTATTATATTTTATACACTCAATGACATCTTAAAATGTATTTTTTTTTTATTAAAAACCGTAGTAGATACTAATGCAGTAATGCCTAATACTAAAATTTAATTACTTTAATCACAATATTATCATAAAATATACTTAGGTACTTAGTAATAATATAGGCTGACAGACCGTCTTCGCTCAGAATCGTTTTTCGTGTACAACGGTATTATATCATTTAATTCAAATTTAATACCATCCATTACACTATTACAGTGACCCACTTGTAACTTAAAGCAGAGCGACATCCACTTTTTTTGTTATTCATGCATTATTGTTTCATTATTGATGATAACTGCTATACCTACACGGCTACACCTTGTTCACTTTAGGAAGTGTTGATAATAGTATATTTTGTTATGTCAGAAAAATCTAATTTTTGTATTTCTTGATATTCTGATTGCAGATGATGTGGTTTGGTATTAATATTTCAGTGTTACTTACTAAAAAAATTTTTAAGTTATCAAGATTCAATTTCGCAGTGCTTAAGTTAAATTTTGGAAAGATAATGTATAGTGTATGAAGTTAATATCGAGTCATTTAACTTTGAATAGTATCTTTATACACTAGGTTGTAAATGTTAGTACATTATATATGCATTTGAATGGGTTTAGAAAGGCATTACGAGGTATTTAAAAAGGTCTACTGGTAAGGAAAGAATGTTTGTAATTTGTGAGAGCCAAAGCAACCCTATATTTTTATTTAAATTAGTGGCAATTTAACCGTTTAAAAATCAAATACCTGTTTTAGAAAGCTTATTATTTATCCAGCGTTATAACGCCATTCAGTAACAACAATTTTATTGTAAGAGGTTTTATCATATTGAAAATACGTTAATTATTATAATATTAGCTTGAAATTCTATAAGTACTGAAAAATAATAATTAAAAATAGTTAAATTGGTATTCTAATAAAAATAAAAATTTCATTTTATTTTAACTCATTATTTAATATTTTTCAAGATGTAAGTTTAATTATTATACATAAGACATACATAATTACTAGCATGATTATTATTGTTATTCATTTATATATAATATATTATAGTTTTTTTAAGATAATTTTATGCAGCAGGATCTTTTTGTTTCAATGATGTATCTTGATTAGAATTTACAATCTTTTTAGCTTAGTTTTTAGCTCCGTTTACTTGCGGCTGTAATTATCGGTACTAGTTAGCTGTATTATATACCTACGTCATATTATTATATTATTACTCACCATTGTATTTTAAAAATAATGTATAATATTATACATACAAATTCAAACATCGAACTAGGTATACTTATTGCAGTATATAATTTATTTTTTATGTAAAATTTAATATTAGCCAATAATCTTTGTTGTTGTGGCTTAATAATAAATAAATAAAAAAAAAAATTTATTTTTTCAGGATTCTTACATCGTTAAAAATATCTATAATACAATACATAATATATGATATCCATACTTTGACTTCATACATATTTTATCGTGTATCATATTTATTAAAAAAAATTAGAGAAACAACGCATAAAAAATGTACATAAATTACAGCTTTTGGTTAATTCCCTCGAAGAAGGATTTACAATAAGCAGGGATGTAGAAAATATACACGCGTGGACTTAAAAGTGAAGTACCTTTTTAATGTATAATTCATCTACATAAAAAAAATTATTTAATTATTCGAACATTTTAAATGGCACTTAGGAAGTCCGTATATTTTTATCTAGTTTTTCATGCAACAGTAGGCATTAAATATTGTATTACCATATTGTACAGGAGAAGTTTAATAAGTTTGGTTATTATTTTGTATTAGGTAGGTATAGTCATAATTGTATAGGGTTTTTTATTCAATTAAAAACATTAATACAATTAGTTTGCCATTACCCAGTGAAAAAGAAAAAAATATGAAACGTAAACAATGATTTACTTTGTTTATACTTTATGAATAAAATAATTATTAATTTTAAACCAACTATTATTATTGTATTTGAAAATATTTTATATAATACGTAGGAACCTACCTGATATTATTATAGTATATAAGTGCTGCATTTTTAGTGTTTAAAATGTTTTATTGTTTTATAGTGTCGGACAGTGACGCCTGGTGTCCCGGAGAATTTGATGGCTGGACGTGTATCAACCGGACAAAGGCTGGCGAAGTAGCAAAATTTCCATGTCCTTATTTTATTTTGGGGTTCGATACAAAACGTACGTACATAGTGCATTATCTATAAAATCAATTACGTACCGTAAAATATCATATTATATTATAGTTTGAAACAATATGTTATGTACGAATATTTTTACTAAATTGTATGTACCTCAATATTTTTAATGCTGCACGCAACTCTACAGCAGCATTAAGTTTTACTGAATTAAACACCGTAATAAATCGTATTAAACCTTGAAAAATAATCAAAATCAAGTGTAATAATGCCAACCGTGGTAAGCTGCAACGCTGTGTATATACATTTGTTGCAATGAACTATTTAATACTTGCATGTCGTCTGGATTAAAACTACTTTAACTATTGCATTGACACGGTAAAATGGTCTATTATAATACTATTAGGTATATGCGTGTACAGATATTATAATAACTGATAGTGGCGTAGCTCGAGGCCATGAACTGAGTGTACTCCGTCACGACAAACATTTTTGTCCGCCCTCGGAACAATGGTTTATCGTACAGGATTATATACGTTGGCGTATACGTTTTATGGGCAATTTATTTGACTCGGGAGTTTACCTTTGCCTATCCCGGTTAATCCAAACCAATAAGTTTTCAGATGGGTATAGACGTCACATTTCGTCGTGAACCGGCGGAGGATGGGTCGTCGGTTGTTTTTTCTTTTCTTCCCTATATTATTTGTTTACGAAACCTTAAAAAGACCGGAAGGGGGAGAAATAATAGACATGTTCTGATTAATGAGTTATTTCGGACGATTGATTCGTCGATACTCTTATTTTCAGCACCTAAAGGTGAAAGGCAAAAAAGAAGAAAACTTTTAAGCCCCTTTGAATGTCTAATACTGTTTGAATTACTTTACACGTTTCGCGAAAACCGTGCCGTGCCGTTTACGGTCACAATACTAGCTAGTCGTTATTTTTTCAAGTTTTATGAGTTAAGTGACGACCCAGCAGGGTGTTGGGTTACGAGAAACAAAAGCCGTTTTATTATGTTTTATAGAATATTATTTTGTCTTACCTTTGTGAAAATTGTTATTCATATTCGTTCACATCGAAAACCAAGAAGTGCACAGAATAACAATACGGGGTTATCGAAAAACACCACTAACAAGCAAAATGTTACAGGTTTATTTGTGTTTTTTTTTTGTTATACAATACGTTTCAGTATTTTGAGATTTTATTTCACTATCACCGGTGTGTCGTGAAATATTACTATCCAATTATCTCATGCCTCCTTTTATTTTGCTCGGATAAACAACTATAATATAAGATATTCGTTTAATGCTGGTTTATAAAACTGTGTTGAGCATACACGTAGCTTGATAAAATTATTTGGAGGTGCTGAGCCACAGGTCTATTTTGTCATAAGCTTGATTATGTAAACGAATAAAATATGCATTACATTAAAAATAAATAGAATTAACTGAGGGGATAGGCCTTCCCAAGCACACACTTTTCTAGATCCACTATAATGATGATGGGTATCTGAATGGTGTTTTTTTATTTCGGTTGCTTATGTCTAAAATAGTAAAACATCATTATTATACACACGGTCACAAATAAATACAATAATGAATGTTATCATGTCATACCTGATATCATGACGTTGATGATACATGCAATTAAGTGTTCCTTTTATATTAATTACCAGTAGTGTATACTGTCGTACAATGTGCTGTGTTCATCATATTTCTATCTGTTGTTAGAAAATTACCTTAGATGCAATTTGGGTTTTCCGCATTTTAATGGGATTAATTTGTTTTACTTGTTCAATTAGTAAGTTTTCGTTAGTAATGTTTAAGCTATTCTACGATATCGTTAGAATTTATACAACTATATAGTACGAGTATATACTATATTCAAGTATACATTTTTCATAGGTTTAATCAGAAATCAGGTTTCATGGTATTCATCCCACTCGAGTTAAGAGTTACAAAATTGACTATTAGATATGACTATTAATATTAGATGCTGTGAAAGTATGATTTTTATATTTTAAACAAGCTAAAATATAATTAATTCCAGTTAATTGAAACCAAAAAAAATCTATTTAGTAGGTAGTGAATGAAGTTCAAACTTATTTCAATTGTTTATAAATATTATAAATATTTGAAAATTCAATTATTTTTAAATGTTTATGTGGCATTATTACATTTCTAATTTAAATCAATTAAATAATATAAATAATAAATACAAAACAAGTTTTAATTTTATTTTAAATTAAAGAAGCAATATTTTGCTTTATATTGGATAGGTTTTTCTTGTTATATAATATAACTTCAATAACTTGTTACATGAATCATACCTACCTATAACATAAATATTCGACGTTTTTTATAAAAAAAAAAATTCGTTGAAATGGGCAATCAGAGTACTCATTTTAAATGCACAAAATCAATATTCCAATTCCAACTCCTGTAGGCTATAATCCCTTAAATCATAATATAGAACCTGTAATGTATAATCCACAGCAAGCGTAACATGTTGGATATAGTTCATTGGGTATTTAAACATATTTTGTTCGTAGGAATTCTTTATTATTTTATTTTAATGTATTGACATACTTTTTTCAACTTATTACTTAACTAAAGTAATATTTGCACGTGTAATATTTATATCTAGAATTATATATACATAATACATAACTAATATAATATTATTATTTAGTTTAATACTTATAAACTTTAGATTTTGGAACTAACTATTTTAGGCAATTCATATAATAATCAATTGTTAGATATTTATATAATAATGATAACATTTTAAAAATTGTACAGTTTTAGTAAAATACAAGTATTTTTGTATAGGTGTATTACATATTTGTGTGTATGTGTGTACTAATATTCGGTAGTTTTTTTATTTAAATGGTTAACGAAATAGTTCAATATTTATTTTGTATCTGTATTTAAATATATTTTATGCATTAATTTTTTATAATTGTTTCCGTAGTTTAAACTTTTTTTTACTGTGTAGAATTTATACTAGAATGTTGTTTAACGATAAGCTAGTAGGTAGTAGGTACGTCCAAATTGTATACTTGAATTTTATCAACAAGTATAAGATAAATAAAATGGTATCGAATTTAAATTTGACAGGCAAATGTCTCAATAAGCTAGACGATGGGTAAGAATAAATGGATGAACCATAAACAATTGTGGGTACAAATGAGAGGTGGTGGGTGAACCATAAACATTCTACAAACTGAGGATTTAGTATTGTGACTCGATAAAGTGCAAACCACACCAATGATTTGTTAAGTGTGTAGTGAGGGGGAGAGTTATAAGAAGGTTTAAGGTGAAGACAACGTATTTTATGTGAAAACACAAGATCAAACACAATAAATTTGATCATGATATTAGTGTCGAGTCGAGACAAATAAATGTCATGACGATAAATTTTTGATCGGTTTCTAGAAAGACTTTGTTTCCAAGTATAGCTGGTATTTATCGAAACGAATAATCGATTCTTAAAATTTCTATGACATGCACATTTTATTCTCGTTGATTTATTTGACTTGCTACTTTTTATGTTTATATTTTAAATAAACACGTTAGACCTCTTTAATCATATTATGCTTATATTCCTGCAACTACCTATAGTTTTAATATTTATTTAACGTACTAAATTGTTACATGAAAACCATACGTGAAGAGCCCAAAAGTTACTATACACGGTTCCACCTACACCTTAACTCTCACCCAAATCCACTTATTAAAAACTTAGCTACAATAACCCTCCTGGTCGCCTTAAGCGTAAATGGTGCAGTTGTGCTAGACAAAAATCCTTAATCCAAAGCAAACAAGAAAAAAAAATCAAAATAAATAAAAGACGTAAGTGTCCTCAATTGGTGGCTTCTTCATTTAAATTGTTCATATTTTATTTTTTATATAGCTCATACTCATCACTCGTATTGTGCCGACTGTTACAGATTGTGTATACTTAATAACAAATAAAAAAAATATTACATAGTAATTTGTCAAAAATATCCTATTGAAATAATGAATATTATTTTTTAACACGATATTTTGTATTTCTATGTACATAGAGAATTGCGAATGAAACACTGTCTCGTGTTTAGGGCATTAACAACAAAAATGTAATATACGTTTTCATTTATTTATTTATACAAATTAAATTTTAACTTACAAATAAGCATCGTTGTAGTTATTAACTTTGAATAAATCGTGTTCCATGCGTTGACTATATTTTCAAGTAGGCAATACATTATATTTATTTGCCATGTCATAAAAACAAAAAAACAAACAGAGACGAAGAGATTAATCGTTATAATGATGGTAGATATTCGCTAACTAAAATATTACCCGGCAAAGGGAGTAATTATATTCATGCTCAAGAATCCAAAATTCATCAAGATTATTTATTCTCTGTTACATGTATATTTAGAGGGAAAATGGAACTAAAGGTACGCAAAAATAATAATATAATATGCTCTCTTAAGACAAACATGTTTCTCTCCAATTAGAGGAAAACATGAAACCCCTAACCATAAATTAAAAATGCAACGATTCATGATAGTAGAGAGGAACGAGGTTCTAAAAATAATTATTTGGTACACTATAATTTGCATCCCTATAACTGGTCTGTATGTTTATGTTAGCATAATTATTATATAACTTATATAAAGCTTTAAAATAAACAGTTGTACTGTGGGTATGACATTCTTAGATAACATAATATAGGTAAATCATAGTCAATAACCAAAGTCTTAATGTAACTTTGTAATTTACATTTATATATATTATTAGCTTTAACGATATTATTCATTAACAATTAATAACAATGCATAATAGCGTATTTCTATTATTTTTAAGTTTATACAAAATAATGGTTATTATTACAGAGTACAGATAGTACCTAGTTGTTCGCAGACCACTGTGGATGAACTTATATAGAAATAACCAACTATTAATTGTATCTATCTAATATAATGTAACAAAGTGTGTTTAATTGTAATTAATAGACCTTTAACTAAAATAATTATATAGTACGTGATTCATCCAATTTTCCTGTAACTTAATTTATTCAATTTTGATTTTTGGAATTGTTAGGTATACTTTAAAGCCATATTATCAATTACTCAGATTTGTTATGCCATTTGAAGAGTCGTGTAATGTATTAATTTGATACTATCGAACTCATTTTTTAAAAAATATAAGCACCATTCACTGCAAATTGTTAAGCGTATCATTTTTTTTGTAAATGTTATGTATCTAAATTTAAATTTAAACAAGTAGCTTTTGAGTTATTAAATTTTGCGTACCATACTAATAATAGTTCATAATTTTTAAAAATAGTCCGATTATAATAAGTATTGGACAATATATCATATATATTATATGTTTGAACCATTATTTAGAACTATTATTATATTCCTTGCACAAACAGTTAAATAACTCAGAACTACTCGTTAAAACTTTGATTTAGTTATATCAACATTTAAAATAATATCACCTGCAGCTTAAAATGTATTGATAAATCGCGATTTTTGTTTAAAAAAAAAAAAAGATGGATAAGTGGATGTCGCTCTGCTGTACAGTAGGTTACAAGTGGGTCACTGTAATGGATGGTGTTAAATTTGAATTCAATGATATAATATCATTGTATAAGAAAAACGATTCTGAGCGAAAACGGTCAGTCAGCCTATGATTTTACCAAGTATATTTGATGATATTATTGTGAATAAAGTAATTTATATATAACCTATTTACGTGGAGCCTTGTTTTAAATTTTCAATTCTTAGCCATAAAAGTTAAAAATTTATAAGTTTATAAATTTTTAACCACAAAATAATTAATAAATTATAAATTTGATAAATGTTGTCAACATTTGAACTTTAAATGCTTATAAAAAAAAATTGTGCCTATGTATTTTTATATTTTTCAACTGCCATTAGAACGATATATCAGGAGCCTTATATCAAATTTTCACGCTTTTTTACCCAACAAATAAAAATTTATTGATATTTATAGAAAAAAAAACTAAAAAAATTGAAAACTGACAATGTCCGTAAACAGCTCAAAAAGAGTCAAAATATTTTCAAAATTTTATGGTGTATAGAAAATACTAATATAAACATTCAGTGAAATTTTCAAGTATCTACAGTGATTCGTTTTTTAATTACAATAAAATAAGAAAATTGTTACATGAGAAATCGAGAAATATATATTTCAGACGCTCATAAAAATTTAATTTAAGTTTCTTCTAGACATTTTTTTTTTGATAAAGGTAGACAAACTTATGAGTAATCTTATATTACATTTTCAAATCTTAGATTGTATTTTTATTATGATATAGTGATTTGCTATTAGAACCAAGATTTATACTTTGATAAATTATATATATATTTTATATAAAATAATTATCAAGCATATGGTATACCGTACTTAATTAGTATTTTTACTATATAAATCTATTTACTTCATTGTTTTAATTAATAAAGTCCTAAAATCGTAATATTTTAATTTACACTGCATAGGTATTTTTTTATCCAAAAATGTCAAAATATATTTTATTGTTTTATGTTGCTAACATTTATATCCTCCTGAAATTTAAATGTTTTTTTCTTGAGTAAATAATAGTTGTTAAACAAAAATTTGGTCTATTATAATTTATAATAGTATTCTTACTTTTTTTATTTTAAATATTCTGACATTCCATACAAGTAGGTAATCATTTTTTAATGATTTTAGAAATTAAAAAAAAATATTTACTAGAGGTGATTTTAGTAATTTGATAGTAAAATGTATAGAAATAATGGCATGAAATAATACTGAAAGATTGAACCAGAAGACTTGAAATTGCTTCTTACAAAAATACAAAATATATCATATTTTGCATTTTGTGATGACGGTGTTATTTGCTATATTTATGTAACAGTATTTTACATAATATAATTCCCATTATCCTATCTATTACAATTTAAATTTAAACAATAGTATGTATCTACGTATTATTTTATTTTGCAGCTAAATGATTCAAATTATACAAGCTAAATCTTTTGAGTATAAAATGTATAATTCTGATAACGACATAACGAAATATTGTAATAATTATTATTATGGAGGAGTAAACCACCTATATTTATAGCCTTGCTGATGTTTTTTTAAATATTACATTTTTTGTATAAATGTTAAAATAATTATTTTTAAGTTTTTAATTGATCATAACTTATAACTGTCTTAAATTTTAAAGCACGAAAAATGATTGATGTAAGACGATGGCTAGGTTACGCTGATATTATCATCTTTTAAGTTTAGTAATGAAAAATATATTTTTACCTCGACAATAATTACAGAAAGGATTTATTTTGCATAACAACAAATCCTAACTTATTTACTTTCATTCATTTCATAAATATTTCTTATTAATTTGTACAATTATATAACACAACGTGTTAAAAAAAATATTTCTTTTGTACATATTATTTAATAATTTTAGTAAAAAAATATTATAATGAACTTTATCTTTTATTTTTAAATTTAGAAATACCAATAGATATTTGATTGTTATTTTTTCATATTATAAAAAATCAATGATTTTACTTGGAAGGTACATTAAATAATAACATTTTAATAAGAGTTTGTTTATTGCAAAAATTGTATTTTAAAATGTACTTTTCCAAATCATGAATTATTCAGATATCAAAAATTACAAATTTCATAAAACGAAAAATAAATTGATCAACATTAGAATATTATATTCTAATATCAATAATTTTTGGCCATTTTACGTAGTTATAACATTTCTATAAAACTAAATAGGTACATTTCGTTTTTATTGTTTTAAAATGTTTTTGACAGTTATATTAAGACAGGTAATATAACAATATATTCCAATAGTTTTATATTATTATCATATAAGTAGTACGTGCATTTTTTTGAATTGAATATTTTTTATCAACTAATCAAATAACAAAATAATGTTTTATAATGGTTAAAACTTCTATGTATTAAACAATAACAAAAACATAATACCTATTATACCGAGATACAGATACTAGAATAGTATGTACGCATTTCCCTATATTATATTGTATTTAATTATTTATACATATGTGAAATTAAAAAATATTACGAGTAATGTGATTTTATGAGTAGTCGTAGTTTCACTCTTGTAATAATAATAATAAATTATTATATTATGGTGATTGTAGAATATAATATTATCGTAATTGTTTTCAAACAAATTTAGAATATGATAATATCTATGAAAAAAATTAACTACGTATAGTTCAACGAATAGTATGTATTAAAAGGTACCTAGATATATAATGTGCAGGTGTGCTGAGAGTACAAACGCATTTCTCCAACACGAGATTTAATCCTCGCAGTATTGTGGTCTGAACTCGACTTGATTTCATTATTGCAGATTAATAAGAAAATTGTTCCGAGTAATTAACGTAGACTACAACAGTTGTTTATATAGGTAGGTAGCATTTTAGTGTACTTACAGTATATATCGTGTTACTCGAGTCTATATAAACGCCGCAGGTGGTGTTGTTTCGCAACAATCTATTGAAATAGTATATTAATTGGATATAGGTAGCCACTTTTAGTGAGGTTAGAATTACAACCGTATACATTGGGTTGATACTTTTTTTATTAATATAGGTAAAGAATAATGATTAAATCGTATACAGTTGGTACGAATAAGAATATTTAAAATTATTTTTTATTGATACCTATAGGTATACTTTTTTATACGAAATAATCGCATACTCGTATTTATATACAATGTTTCAAAATATATTTATTTGATCGACTTAGATTGTATTGGCTGTTTGAAGAATGTTATATAATTATCAATTTTAAATTACAGGGTATAAATTATTTACATGCTGTTTAATATATTTTGTTGTTTATGTTTGTGTATCTTCAAGGTTAATTTGTTATTAATTTACTTCCCCGAAAATAGCAATGAGGTTATTTGAGTAGATATCCGAAGCGGATATAAATATTTATTGGCTTCGGTAGGAATAAAAGTCGAGGGATTCAAAATTTCCCAAGAGATATCCATTGCTCTAAAAAGTCTTAAATAAAACCTCTGGATTATGAATACTTTTGAAAAATTGCATCATTCGCATATATTTTTCAATAAAATTTGACAGATAGAAAATACGATCTGAGTTCTCTTACATTTCTAAATATGACATTGATATAATTTTAAGTTATTACCTAATTATTATTTATTATAAATAACTCAATACAATACTTATTAGTTATTACATTAAAATACTTTTGTTATCAGTTTTGTTTTAAAATATATGGACTATCTGAATATGGTGCATATAATAAGTGCATAATATAGGAGTTACTAAACAGTAAACAATGTTAGTCAATAATAAAAAAAAATTGCAGTTTTCGATAATATCAGAAAAAAATTAGTAGTTAGCTATAGAATCAATTTTCCTAAACAGTCAAACTGAAACTGAATCAGCGGGGGTTTTTTTTATTTAACCATTTTATGACATCACTTAAAATATCAGTTCATAAAATATTTTTACTAGTTTTTATTGATTTCGTTAAGTGCCCGTTTTTAATACTTAAATAATTATCGAATTAAGTATTATAGTGTCACGCGATACTGTACTACTGTGATAGGTACTTGTGTAGCATATTATTATTTATAGAGATTTTCAATCACTAAACCAATAAACCGTTGTATGATTGAAAAATTATTTATTTAGTTACTTTAAAAAATAATAATAATCCAAATTATAAGATCAAATATTTATTTAATTTTTATGAATTTCGGTTCATTGATTTTTTTTTGTTATTTAGGGTGTTATAGAGTCAAAACACCCTTCTGTAAACATGATTATATAATAAACATAACCTACTGTACAAAAATTAAACTTACAAATTTAACTTTATAACCTTCACGAAATTCCCCAAAATATTCTAATTTATTTTGTAACCTGCTGTTTATACATAATAATGTCGTTTTAATTAACAAAATTACACACTTCCACAAATCACAATAATAGTTATTTATTTCGTTGATATAAATTTAATATTTAATATTTATGAAAATTAATTTTTTTTTATATTTATGTTACAAAAAACAACGTTTCCTCAGCTTTTAAATAAGTTTTATTAATATTTTTCAATGTTATGAAAAAATAAAATATTTTTATTAAACTGTAATCAATATTTTTAGATAAATGCGTATTATATATTTTTCTTTCGTAATAAGCAACAGTTAATACGGAACATAATTTAAATTAACTATTTGCATCAACATAAACAATAGCGTTGTCGCACAAAATATCATCAAGACATTTGGGAATACACCGTTGAAAAATATTTGGTATTTAGTTAAAAGAATATTGTAGAAGTGAACGTTTTTAAATTTCCTATAGTGTGTTTGAAATCGTAAGCTATCGGCGAGTGTATGTGCATTAGACCTGCAGGATTCGGCTAATAGATTCCAGTCCCCGAGGTACAGACAAAGTTCAATTCCAGGCAGTGGCGGATCGCCAAACCATTGCCCCAGATTTGGAGATTTGTGCAACAATAATAAACGAGCAGTATATAGAAATCGCGTTGGAGATGATATTTTATACGTGTTATTAATGGCGAGGAACTGAAGAAAACTGCCGCTTAAACGCGTTAAACCTAATCGATTTTGTTTGTATGGATGAAAAAAAAAATGTGTGGTACCTACTGAAAAATATAACACCTCATAGCAGGCGATCGCGCACTCAAAGTAAGATGCATCATGAATGTTATTAAATTACATTGTCGCTTCTGTATCAATCTCATCCGTCACGTCCATCTTTGCCTCGTACTTTGGTATAAACGTGCCGGAATCGTTCAAAGTGTATTAGCCGTTTTAGTGTGTACGTACCGAGGGTCGGCCTCGGTTGTTAAATATATTTGTTAAGACCGGCAGAGAATAACGTGCACGCGTCAAGTTAATTTGTTTAAAACGCGGAAGACCTGCGAGACCCGCGCTAAACCGCTGAACCGGCTTGTATAGAGACAACATTTCCAACACTCTAATATCCCCCTTGTATTAAATGATATCGCCGTCATAATATTCCTCGTATATCTGCACCAAATACCAAATACGCCATGTGATATTTGAAAGACGACGGAAACGCATAAAAACGATGATATTGTGAAACACAATATTTGATTAATATTCGAGTCGTGCACGTGAAAATGTAATATAACATAAAATATTGTAATATTATAATGTACGTCACGCGAATTTAATATTTTAAAAGGTCTCTTTTTATAATATTTTTCATAATAGTACAATCAAAACCGTTAGGTACGTTGTGGCGTTGTCGTACGCAGGTTGTGTTTTTGTGGTCGTGAGGTTAGGCCAGAGAGATCATAATTCAATGAAAATTAAATTAAATTAAAATTTGAATAATAACATAATTTTATTCTTCGTTGCCTTTTCTGAAACATAAAAAAAAAATCTTTATTCTTTGTATAAAGTTAAAAGGTCAACTAAAAATATTTTGTTTATGTGCAGCAGGGTTTAAGGCTTAAGTTTCTGTCGTATCCCCCGGCAAGAACTGTATTTAACACGATTAAATCGTAATGTGTAGGTATTATTCTATTTTGTGAAATACCTTTTTTATGTACATATCTCAAAAGAAAAAGGAATCAAGTGGGTCGCATCCAGGGAACGGAACTGTGTTATTATAGGTAGTCTATCATATATATTTGATTTACATGTGGTTTTATCACTTGTGGTTTTTACATGAATAAAATTACAATTTGATTGATCTATTGAAAAGACGTGACACCTTTACACTTTTACTTACTACTTATTCATGTATTGAATAAGTAAATATTAAATTTAGATAAACATGGAACAGTATATAAATACTAGACAAATATCTAGGTTTACATAATATTTTATGTCAATGGTGGTTGTTCCCTAATAAAATAAGTACCTAGGTATACCTATAAAATTACCTTGAAATCAAATACCCCTAAATCTCAAAAAAGTTTTGAATTTTATCTATCCACATCACCTCTTATTTTAATGCTCCACGAACTTCACTGATGTTTTTCCATACATTTGTTTGAAAATCGAAAAAACCGTACACCGTATACCGTTTATATAATGTATATAATATTATTAAAATGTGACTTTTAGTTATTTATTTAAAGTAATATTTTAATCTCTAAATGACTATGAAATTGTAAAAATGGTAAATGAATATATATTATGCTATATAATGTATGAATTTTTCTTAACAAAGGATATCACTCCAATCGGAATATACATATACGTAACAAGTATATTATTTTTTGTATCTGCAGCAATATGTGAATTATTATGTTGGAAAAATACACTTTTGTGTTATTAAATAAAAACTATTATTAATGTTAATGCAGACTTTTTATTGATTAAATATCTCACTAAATTTGTGACCAATTTAAATCTTAATATATTTTATACTCTCAGTGGAGCGATGAATTAAATTTTACAACGATACGTGTTTTTTTTTTTTTTTGGTGTCCGTTGACTGTCACCGTTTGGATCAACAAAAATGGTTCGTCCATTAATATTTTGAGTGAGATTTCTGCTGCATGGGTAATCGGAAATAGATGACTCAAAAGTTCTTAGTAATTTTAAAATTATCTAATCGAGGGAAAAAATGACGAAACAACGAGAATTATTACACAAAACCAGATTTCGAATTTGTTTTTGTTTTTGTTCAAAAATGAATAAGTGAAGACTTGGATTTATTCTAGAATTTTCTAGAGATTTAAAATTTTAAAATATTTTGGACCTTTCTGTTCTATAGTTCTATAGGTACATATTATTACAT
This sequence comes from Metopolophium dirhodum, assembly GCF_019925205.1. Taxonomy (NCBI): domain Eukaryota; kingdom Metazoa; phylum Arthropoda; class Insecta; order Hemiptera; family Aphididae; genus Metopolophium; species Metopolophium dirhodum. Next base: position 15,332,540 of record NC_083568.1, read on the forward strand.
ATCTAGTCATTTTTAACGAACAACATTTTTTCCATATATTTTATTATTCTAAATTTGTTGGCGCATTCGTCTATTTCAAAAATAATGTATTATACACAAGCATATATTATTATCGTAGTTAATTTACAAGATAAATGACGATAACCTAAACAAATATTACGTAATATGAAAAAAGCAAATTATGCTTGAAATAAAATACAAAGGACATACCTTTTTATAGATATTTACAGCACATATGTTATTATTTTATTTTAACTTTTGTACATTTTTGCTATATTTGCTGAAATCTTCATGCAATTTGAAGAGCTTTATAAAAATAATAATAACCGGATCCATAGTATATTGAAGTACATGTCTGTACTTGAGTAAACAATGGAGCATGGTTAAGATTTTTACTTAACCGAATTCAAAAGATGATTGTCAGTTATTATTTGTTCTATATCATTTTTAAATATCGAATGCTCAACCTCAATATAAGACTCTATAGCTGTATTTTTTCAAGGTAAAAGGACCTACACGCGAAGTAAAACTGATATCACACACCATTGTTCTGCCCGAAAAATCAACTAGATTTTCTTTTACCGCGTAATCTAACCGGAATGTTTTTTTTTTTATAAAGGTCGATGTATATTTTCGATTTAAACTGCTCGTGTTTGAGTGACTTTGTCTGGCTTTTAGGTGTGGTGAAAAAATAAAAATAGCTTTTTTTCCTACCCTAATACCTGCCCGGTATAATATATGTGACTATTGTATTAGCATAATACATTAAATTTTAGATTCACGTTCACGTTCACGTTAAAAGTTTTCGGTAAACCTAACAAAATACGTATAATATAATATCATAGTTTTTTTAACGTTATTACCAAGCGTGTGTGCAAAAACCTCAATTTAAAATAAATGCGATCACAGTAATTATATACATAATTGTGGTAATGATTTTTGCAGGTTTCGGTCAGAAAACGTGCATGCCAGATGGCTCGTGGTTCAAGCATCCGGACAGCAACAAGACGTGGTCAAACTACACTACGTGCGTCGATCTGGACGATCTTAAGGTCGGTGCCGTAAAAAATATCTCAGTTTTCAATTTCAGCGGTGGTAGGTGGTGGTATTGAACGCTCATCGCTCACCCGCCGCCACCCCTATTATTAGTTATTACTACTATGATAACGTGCGCCTCCGACGACGTGGCATTATCTATATACGTCTCATTTTTACCGAACCCTAACTATCACCTACTCTCCTCCTCCACCCCCTCCCCCCGACACGATTTATAGGCCGACGACGCTGACTGCCGCGTGACTAATGGCCGCACTTGTACCCTACACTGCCGCGTACACACAAGTCCTGTGATCATAATTTTATATATATGTATAATTTCTGTTTATTGTGCTTGTATATACAAATTATTATTATTATTATTACGTCGTAATAATGCACATTCATGGAAAATGTGGTACGCCGTCCATTGTCCAAACTGTATGTTCTGTATACCTGTGCGTAATTGAAACCGCCGCGGATATTTATCGTTCGAAAAAAGCCGCTGACGCGCCGAACAATACATACAACGGTAATAATAACCATTTTATATGTATAACTATAACGATAATAACGTGTGAACACATTATATTGTATCATCACTAATTCAGTGTAGTGTGTACCTACCAATAATTACCATGATATAGTATAATATACATTAAAGGTATAATATTATGTATGTTGTAGGTATATAATGTATGCCTCCAGCAAAGTTATGTGGGAATGGCGTATTTAGAGCAAAATATGTACCAATTGCCCTCTAAATATTTTTATAATGCATACCATAATACCACCACCTGTCGTAAAATAGGGTAAAGATAAATATTTAGCGGTGACGTAGTGGATGTGGGCTCTATAATATTCGGTGCACACTAGTTTCCTCCCAAAATATACGAATTGCCTCCCATGTTTATCGTAAATAAGGTTTGCATAAGCACACTAGTTGCTTCAGATGATCAGAGAGTTCATAATTATGTACGAGTCCACCTCCTTCACATAATGTTTACATTATACATTTTTAAAAATGATTAAGTATAATAAATACTAGATCCAATATTAGATCTATTTTATATTTTTGTAAAACTATTTTTAAGGACTATTATCTTAAGAAACAAGCAAACATTTTAATAACTGAGAAATTACTCGTATGACTTTTGAATTAGGTAAAATTAAAAAAAAATATCTCTAAGTAGTTTACAGAAAAAGTTCTGATTTGAAAAGCAGGAATTTATATCAGCACAGGATACCTCTTAAGGCCTTAAGACTTAAGTAGTAATAAAAAAATTCACGGGTTTGAAAAATAATAGTCTTCGAGTATATTTAAAAATTTTAAAAATCAGAATTTGAATACATTTATTATTAAAGGAAAAATGTGAGTGAACATTTGGCGAATTATCCAAACTAATGTGTTAAAAATATGTGAAGTTTTCATTTAAAGGAGTTTAAGACAGGGTAAATCCACTGGCATTATTTAATTTATCACATAAAACTCGGTGCAGGATAAGCTAACTAGCTTAATAACCATTAATACAACTATTTTTGTTGTTATAATGACTAACAGATTTTACAAAATGTAATCCATCAATATTTGTATTTTTATATACGATGAGAGCAATAAATTGGTACATTTGGTTGAGGGAAACTGTCAGCTGATACATTTTCTAAATGCAAAATACAGTAACCGAGGACAACTGGTGTATACCCAATTACCTATATTAATCCTACAGGCAATAGGTATACATTTTTAAGCACCCCCAACAATACGCTTGTACTTGTAATATAATACATTCACCTAGGCAGGAAAATTATTTTATTTTGCGTGTGTGTACGTTAATATATCGATGGCCTGCACACCGTCGGTGGACTTTGTCGACGAGAACAAAGGACGGTTTTTATTTCGCGTTTTTTCTTTTTTTTTTCTAGTTGAGGAATCAAGTGAACATGATCTACAAATGGGGCTACACCGTATCGCTGGCTGCGCTGGCGGTTTCCATATTCATATTCTTTTATTTCAGGTACTATACGCTGCACGTATTTTATAATACAATTTCGTAATAGATCGTTGTCGTCGCCACTCCCCTCGATTTATTGCTTCACACACATAAAGTGCAGGTATACTGGCTCGGCTACGTGCTTGGAATTTTTTAATATTTCCACAAAACGGTATTTGTGGAAAAAACGTATCATCGTCCATTTTCCACGAAATATCTCTATGATATTTAATACAGATATAAAATGGTACATGGTGTACATTATTGGTTTGCACGTCAAATATTCACTGCCGAAGACGTATATGTTATAATAGGAAAGATCAACAAGTCGCACGTTGATACACCATAATAATAATGTGGCTATACGGAGTGATCCTTTTACATTTTAACGTGAGACATTATTTCAGAAAACAAAAAGGTATATGAAAATATAATTTTAAATCAACAAGACTAGCTACGTTTTTACAAAAAATAATTATATATTTTAATATTTGTTATCGTTACCATTTTGTAAAAGTTTTGACTTTTTGAATGCCAACATACATTTTTAATTTTATTTTACAAAGCAGAATATTATTCGGAGTGTTTCCACCTATAAAAATAATATTTTGGACAAGTTGTTTATTAGTTATAAGTTATAACTTATCTATAAGTATTTAAAGTTTAGTTTAGCGGATCATTTGACCAACATTTTGCGGGGTACTTCTATACCACACCACTCCGCTCATCTAAACTTAAAATACTTATAGCTTATAAGCTACTCTTCCAAAATTCGATTTTTATGTATCGAAGGAGGTACTCAAAAAAATATTGTCTGCCTTGGAATAAGAAATTAAAAATGCATGCTGTCATTAAAAAAAGTTAGAAATTTAAAAAATGACAACAATAAGAAATAGTAAATATATAAGTATATTAGTATTTAGGTACCTACTTATTTTGTATTATGTGTACTGTGTATATGATATAGCATAAGTAAACGTCACGCTCGAAAACTTAGTTCTTAGTCTAGACGACTAAGTTGGAACCAGCGATTAAAACCATTTCAATCTTAGACAATTAATTGATGACAACTGTAGTTTCATTCTACAGTTTAAATAATTACTGTTATTAGACGATTCGAACGTCAAGCAAACGACTCTCATCAAATCCCCAAAGCAATCAAGTTCACGCGAAACGATGTCTTTTTACTACGGGCACTGAATATTTTTCAAAAAGAAAAACACTGTAATCCTACCAAAACGTTCGTATTTTTCGTGGATCAACTCTTCAACTAAAATCAACTCCGCATTAAGCCCCTGGAGACAATAAACTACCCTTCGCGAATGCATCTTTTAAACAGGGCCGTTCGCTGCTCGTATATATTGTATGTTTGGTATGATTTGGCGTTCGGAATTATTAATACGGTGTGTGTGGTGGTGGTGTGCTGTACAGTTGTAGTTGTCCGTGTGTGGGGGAAATGGTCTGGAAATAACACTATTGACCGGGGCAGGAATTTAGGTACCTAAACCTATCTATAACGCAATAGTGATGTAGTATAGTCGCGGTCCCGCACAGTTCTCAGCCCATGGGATGCGTCAGTAAATATAAATTATCACTAGTTGCGCGATAAATAATTATTTTAGTTTCGCGTTGGAACACGCATATTTACTTCAAAATCAGCCGAACGGTCAATTTATATTTTTCGATTAGCTGCCATATATTTTTAAAAGGTTTTTTTTTAATCCAAATAAATGTGTAGGCAAATGATAATGACAAAAAGATAACTGCCCAACGTGCGAAAAAAGCCATTCGTTTCTCATTTTATGTCATCGATGCTGGGTTACAGCGATCAATATTTTTTTTATTAAAATATTAACTTTATTATTTATACATTTACCATAAACATAGATGTAAAAAGTATCGCATTAAAAAAAAGATATCTACGTTAAGTGTCATAAGTCATAACTGTAAAATATGTACCCGTGACATAATAATATTATAGTTGCTGAGAATATTCTATTACGCTCTAAAAATGTATACATTCAAGCGTTTCAGATACGTCCTGTAACCTATGTATTAGGAATTAAATTCAAAAATAAAAATACATCTTATGAAAGTTATTTTTAATTTGGTAGGTTTTAAAATCATTTAGAGAATGACTATATTTGAAAGCTTTAGTCAAACCTTAAAATACTGTATTTTTAGCCTGCAGGCTGCGAGGTACAATATTTTTTAGTTTGTTTATTAACTATTTTAAATAATTAAGTTAATTTCCATAAGCTTTTAGTAAAACTAAATTTTAATCTATATTGTACCCACTTTTAATACTTGGTCATGCCCCCTTTTCTCTGTAGAACATTTTACATGTAATCATATTATGTTACGAGTTTACAGCCCATTGAACTTTCTGTTGACTCATGTTCGTATACTCAGGTAAACTAAATTTTCGATTGTTTTAATTAGTTGATATATATTATGGTAGTATGATTTTTATACAGCATACGAATGGTATGTTATATGTATGAATTAGGTAGATGCATTTAAAAAAAATTATATAATGCGATACATTATAAAAAGGAGAATTGAAATTCGGTTAAGATGACCAGTTAAATACGAATTTAGGGGTGAAAATGAAAATCATTAAGTAAAACAAAATAATTCCAAAAATTTGATTTATTGCAGAAATAAAGTGATATAAAAAATGTTTTCAGATTTTAAGTGGAACAAGGAATGTATTGTTTTTACAAGTTTTTTTATCTTATTTTCGTGAATACTTTTAAGACAGAAAGAGAGCGAAAAAAAATGATGTTGCAGTTTTAAAGATGGAAAATCGAGTCTTGATGGTCCTTTGAATAGGTCTGATTTTTTCTGATTTTTATTTTTAAATTTTCTGTAACCTTCCAACACTGTTTAACTTCCATAAGCTTCGTTCAAAATTGTTTTTTGATTATAATCTATTATTGGTTTAAAAATTATTTCATAATACTTACCATTATCGTGTTTTAAGATGAGCGAAGCGACACTAATGCTAAACACCCAGTCTTGATATCTTATCCAGAGTTTTTGGTTGGCACTTAGATACTTCTGAATCGGATTAATAATAAATTCGTTGATATCCATATTAGTTTCGAATTGTTGGGGTTTTTGTTCGTATCATCAATAATTGTAGATATACTATTGACAACCATACTCCTAATGGCTAATACAGAATACTATATTAGTTTTTTTTAACAACGGGTCAGCTAGGATGGATTTGGAAAACCCTTGATCTCGTTTTACTGTCCACAATGTTTCGAAATATAAAATCAAATTTTTCTCAGAAATGTCGGGGCCCGATTTTTATCGTAAATAATGTATTGTTTTAAAACTGCCTATCCTGTATAATAATATACCTACATAATGATATAGACACTAACTACAGGTCTGGGTTTAATATTATTTCCAGGAGCCTCACGTGCACTAGGATACAGATACACAAGAATCTATTCATATCGCTGGCCGTCAATAATTGTCTGTGGTTGGTGTGGTACGAAGCGGTGGTCGACAATTTGCCGGTACTGATGACGAACGGGGTAAGTAGTATAAGACACGAACCGGAAAAACGAGATCTCAACATTTTATTTACATGAACAACAAATTTGTTTTTATTTTTTTCAATTAATGATATACTTAATATATTTTTATCATCAATCCGAGAAAATAATTTACGGTCGTTACGCGCAAACCAACTGAAAATCGAAATTTTTAGCTGGGCTGTAAATTGCTACACGTTCTGGTCCAGTACTTTCTGGTGGCCACGTACTTTTGGATGTTTTGCGAGGGGCTGTACTTGCACACATTGCTGGTGGTCACGTTCCTCACCGAGTCCAAAGTGATGCCGTTCCTGCACACGATTGGCTGGGGCATACCGGCACTGTTGGTGTCCACGTACGCGGTTCTCCGGACAGCCACACCCGGCGAGACTTTACAGTTAGTACGTTTTAGATAATACGATCGTGGTGTAGGCATTGTATAAAGTTGTTATTTTTGATTCATAGAGAAATTCACAAATTTATAATTATTTTTCAATCCTCAGGACAGCCACTCCTCGCGATAATTTACAGTTAGTACGTTTTAGATAACACGATCATGGTGTAGGCAATGTATAAAGTTATTATTTTTGATTCATAGAGGGATTCACAAATTTAAAACTATTATTCCATCCGATATCACTGCCCGAAAACCGTCGACCCGCTGTAATACCTATACGCCATAATAATAAAAATAACAACGACCAGTAAATGTCCAGGGTCTTAACAACTACAGCAGTTGTCACTGCGTATTTCATTCGGATAAAAATAACTATCGAGACTGCTCGCGGCTGTAGGAAAGGATTTATTATAAGCATTTTCGTGGAATATACTTTTAAGATCCACATGCATAGTTTTGGTTGACTATATTGTCTCTGATTGTTTCTTTACTCTCGTCTTTGCCGGTAACATGTTCATAAGTATTACCTGACCGACTTCTAACAGCTCTAAGTTTATATTAGACCTTTCGTTTTGGTGCACACTGTAATATTATAATGAATGAATGAAAAAGGTTTTCAATTTTAAGTTTTCATTTAACGAGCATGATGACTTTGAGAAGGAATTTACGATGTACGTATATGGATTAATGGGACTAAGTAAAATATCTTTTGATAATTTGCAATTTGCGTTATGTAGTTTTGTAGCTATGTAGAATTTGTTTTATTAAATGCCATGCATGTAGATAATACCATTATGCACATTGCACATAATAGATCAATACATGATCTAAGGTTTTTTATTTCGAGTTCTTATTAGGATTACGTTTGAGATTTACACAAGATTTCTGTTTAAAAAATAAAAGTGATTACGATTTTAAACCTAGTTATGTACTTATGTGACTCTGTTCAATTATAATTTCATAAGCATTTAATACCATCAGAAAATGCTGTTGAATAAATATTAAATTTTCGCTTTTAATACTATAGTATGATACCCCTTTAATTATCATGAAACATGAAAAACCATACTACAGTCTTATTTATGTGATCCACGGTAAAACTGTTTTCAAAAGATAATATTCTTGAGTTATAAATATCTTATATTCATATAATAGTATTATGATTTGTACAAACTGTTGACCTACCAACTTATATAGTTTTACTTTTATATTAAGTTGTTTGAATATAAACGTTTGATATTTATACATTTATCATAACAATAGTAAGTATTACGTACTTACGTAGGATGGTCAAACAGAATTTAATAAATTTAAATTGATGTTGATAACTTCAATTCTACCGTTCTTATTGTTAATTATTAAAAAATTGTTTATAGATATCACTGGAAAATCATTGTTTTATTATTATTATTTGTTTTTTTTTTCAATATAATACTTTATGATTTATGATTACTGTATACTTCATAATATAAATCTTATATTTTCGTTGAAAATACAACTATTTAATGCGATGATTTGATGACTAAAATTCTAATTGATTTAGAATGCAATTCAAATATTTACTTCGAATAACCATGAATTTATTTTATGGTTTATTATAATATAAATAATATTTAAAGTTTATAAATTATTATACTTTTATATTGAACTATCCCTAAAGTGGTGTTATAATGTATTTCACCAAAAAGTCATATAACTGATCTTAATATAAGAACTTCCTATCATAAATCAAAATGTCAGCTATCAAACATTGAAACTTATAGTTAACCGATTTAACGATTTTTTCTTTGAAAAATTCTTTTTATCTTATACTAAACGTATTGTCTAAAAATATTTTTTCTTTTAAAATATATATTTTTGTTATTAGTTATTCCGCACTACCAAGTAAAATCAAATTATACATCGAATAGCTTATACATTTTTCGGTATTCTAATGTGTACATATTTATTTTACAAACCACAAATAAATTAAAACAATTCCATTAAAAATACCATCTTTTAAGCGGTTCAGCTTCATTGAAAGACCTTGGGCTTAAATTGAATCAAAATAAATTCAATGAATTTTGTGAAAATTTGGTAAGTGTAATCAGTATTAACTATTATTACAATAAATTGCTTTTGAAGCTGTTTAGATTTTAATATATTATTATTAAAATCACATAGGTATTATTACTTGTCAGACGTTTTTTTACCCAATATTTGTTTAGGTCAGATCGATTGAAATTGGTTAAATTATTTTAATATTTTATTAATGGTCTCAATGATGTAAAATAATGGAAAATAAAAAAAAAATGGCTGTAAATTATTATATGTATAGTAATAATATGTTAGATACACAACAGAGTCAATTAAATATTATCATAGGTACAGATCAATGTATTTCTACAAACTAATTAATTATACGATATTTTTAACGATTTAAGATTACCGATTTAGCCCAAACTTATATTTATTCAGTAGGTAGTAGTGTACAAGTGACTTTGGAAAACGTTCCCCGTGTTAAGCAATTATCACATAAAATTAATTTTGTTTACGTATAATCTCTTGGAGTGGTTTGCTTATACTGATGCAACGATGCGGTTTAAACGTGGATTTACGATTCATCTTAGCTTAAATTCAAGTTTCAAAATATCACTAATTATTTTAGTTATTATTAATATTGTATAACACGTCATTGTGAGTACATTTCTTTGAACATTTGATATTTATAATTTAACTAGCTGATCCCGTGCACTTCGTTACCCGTTAAATGTACAAACTTTTATTTGATTCAAACATTGTTCAATGTGTTATTTAATATTCGATGTATGATGTTCTAGATTTATCTTAATTTTTCTGTTGCCTGGAATAAAATTCTTATTCGCAGCAGTATATTATCAGGTAGGCAATCTACCTGTGGTAGATATCGGACCCCGTGCTGTTTCTACGTAAGTGTATAAATTAACTCTAAATATCAAAGTTATACCAAGTTTGTCGTTTTTACTTGGTATAACTTTGATAAAAAAAAGTAAATTCAATCCTTTTAAAAAAGTAAAAGAAAACCAAATTCAACCCTTTTTAGATTAGTCTATCTTTTTCACATAGGTCTAATCTTCACACAAACATTAATTTATATATATATATAATTGAATCCTAGTTGCATTGTGGCTTTGTCGTGAAGTATTTGATCGCCTTTGTCTTGGCATGGTATTGTTAATGAGAATATCGGCACAATAAAACAAAGTCGTACCTAGAAAATGCTTGATTGTGTAATTATAATACATTTATTTTTTGTTTATTTAAATGTTTGTAATTAATTACAAAAAAATATTATGATAATAATAATTATTATTGTCTATATATATAATAGATTAGCTGCTCCTGCGCACTTCGTGGCCCGTAAAAAATTATAACTCTTAAGAAATTGTGATTATTCAACTCCTTTTTGGCGTAACTCACCGATAAGTAAGTGCATATCAGCCACCCTGGTAGGCAATGTGCGAAAATTTGATTCTGCCCTATTCACCAATGGCAACCAATATTAAATAAATACTCTATCTATTAATTATTTCTTCTATAATCAATAGCGACCATTTATATAAACAAACATTTCCACCGTAAATCTCAAAATCCCTGTTTGAGCACTTCCCCAGGCTTCTATTAATTGGTTGTAGCGTGATGTTATATAGCCAATAGCCTTTCTCGATAAATGGACTATCCAACAAAAAAATAATTTTTTAATTCGAACCAGTAGTTTTTGACATTAGCGCGTTAAAACAAACAAATAAACAAACTCTACAGCTTTATTAACTATATTAAACGACGACGACACAATTATATTATGCATACTAAACTATATTATGTTGAAAAAAGTCTAAAATTAATTTCCCGCAGATTATTTCAATACCAATTGTATAACCAATTGCAATCCTACCTACTCGCATCCAATTCCAGTTCCAAGTCTTTTTTTGATTTTGAATTTAATTTTTAAACAAGAATCGTTTTTGTAAATTACAATTTTTTACTGTCATTTGATTTTTCGTTTATCATTATCATTTATCACCAATCGTGCAATGATTCGCTTTTGTCACCGTTGTCTCTAACTTTTTTTGAATACTTTCCGATAAGCAATTGTAGACATTTTTATTATTATTTCTTGAACGAGTAATTAAATTTGTACTACGCATTATAAACGTAGTATTCAATGTTGTTTTTTTTTAACAAAATTATTCTCTTATGAATATTCTATGTTTTATATCAGTTTTATCATATACCTAGAAAATTTAAACTTAAACATTAATTTTTGTATCTGTCCTGTTTTAGTTTGTTAGATTGAATTATTCCATCACATTTTTCGGGTAATATTACCTTTTAAGATCGACTTTCTCGTATGTAGTGTAGGACTGGACGGAATAATAATATGCTCAATGATACTTACACCTAAAGTTTGTTTTTGAAACAAGCATATTATCAGCAGCAGCAGCAATAGCAGCAGTCGTTATTGATATCTTTCTCTATTCGATGTACCTATCAGCTATTGGTAAAAATCATAATTGATTGTCAGTGCAGTTACATAATAATTAAATGGCATTTTATAAGGGATTGTGGAATATACTTTTCACATGTAGCTTAATTTTTTTTTTTTAAATATTGCTAAAATTAGGGAAATAAATCATTCCTGTGCTGTAGGTATTAGATATTTTGATTCAAAGCATTTTTAGTAATTATATTTAGAAATGGATATTCGTAAGTCAGTAAAATGAACTGGAATTCTTGGAATTAAACAGTCTGTTGTGTATTGTCACTTATAATGTATACAGTATACCCCATGCCTCTCAGCCATACTTATAATTAAATTTAATTTTAATTAAATAGTGACCGGATATTTAATTTTGGCTAAGTAGAATACCATACACTACGTAATATCTAAAAACAGCATCTGATATATTCTATACTTTACTAATATTACTGCACCCAATAAAATAATAAGTTTTTTTCTTGTTCTTCAAAATTAAATTACTTGTTTGTGTTTGTTTTTAAATTATTATATCAACATATAGAGTGAGTCGTAAAGTTTCATATCTACGTTTATTGATTACGAATGTCTAACAGTTACCTATGTTATTATAACAATATATTATATTATTATTTATTTTCATATTTTATTGGCAAGTAAAGATGCAAAATTATGTCGTAATCATATTATATTGCTATAATATTAGTGGCACTACGTAGAAAAGGTAATCTACAGATAGCAAAATACGACAGATAGCGAAAATAATGTTCTTTATACCAAAACAGAATATTTTCCATACATTATGTTTTTTTATTTTATAATCCAAAACTTTTCTTAATCATATATAAGTCCGTGTCGACAGTTACACTATTTTGATGTACCTAAGAATAGTATAGAATATTTCACCGGTGAAACATATATTAAGAAACCATTATCGATATGTCAGTATTCATTTTTATTCGCCAGTTTGAGTTCCAATTAGATTTAAGTGACGTTGTGAAGCTGATACGGGATTATCGAAAAAGCGCCACCGCCGTGTCATCGGTATAAATAGTTAACGTCGTTAATTGTTTGTCAGATGTAAATGATGATTATGTCGATGAGCGTGGAAAAAAATAAATCAATACGACTAATTCAATATCGAAAAATTAATTTTCCAATTTAGTTGAGTTTTAATATAGTACGACAGTATAATTAACGGTCTTGTGCCCATCATCTGATATTGTACTTAGCGTGGGTTGTGTGGTATTTGTGTACGGTGTGAAAATCTGTTTTTAGATTTTAATTCAATGTGGCACGTCTTTATACTAAACAGGTACTTAAAACGTTACGTGACTGAACTGCAAGATAACGGATCAGATTCAGCGTTACAAGTTTGCCATATTCACAGAGGAATAGGCGGTTGGGACGAACTAAGCATATTCTATATTCTGTAACAAATGTAAAAATTTCAAAATAAATTCATCTCGACAACTTTTTACTGGGTGTTCTTAATTTCCTGGCTAGTATGGCGGTGTCACAGTCGCGAACGCGAAATTTTCCCGCCATTAACCCAACATAACCAGGACAAATCAATTTAAATTGAATTATAAATCGGAGCGCGTCTTAATAACGCGATAAAATTGTCATTACATTATAGCCTTCCTAACAATCTCCCGTAATTGCGGTCCATGAATATCCCCGCGGACAGCTACCTGCTACCGCGTCACTGGTTCGTGGTTGCTCGTTCCGAAAACAAATACTTACACTGTACGCGATAGACACACTGTCGCCCGCGTCTCACATGCTATACCGTGATTGAGTCAAAACTCGATTATGCGAAGCGCCTCGTGAATTTCAATAATAATTAAATAACTATACATATATAGGAAAAAAAAATCAAACAGCCTTACGCGCACATTTTCCCAAACGGAATACCTACAGTTTTGTCGAAATATAATGTAATATAGAGTGTTCATAAACCACGTAAGGTCACTGCAGAACGTCGTTTACCACGCGGTGACACCATTTTGTTGACTTTAATAATATTGTTTCCAGTGTGCTGAAACCGTCAAGTTATATTCTGCTCAATGTTCGTGGAAATCGGAAAGACGTTATATAGAACCACTAACATAATATTATAAAACATACAACGTTCTAGATACACGTCGTCGTTATAAATCGATAATATTTTATTAATATTGCGATTAGTTGTCAGAAAAGTAATCAAACGATGCGTTTAATGTTGCTTATACGCAATGTCTTTTATTGTTGACATTCACAACGAATGCGGTAGTGATAAAAAAAAAATTGATCGAGAAAGGGACTCGTTGAAAATCAAGGAAAATCCTAGTATAATAATATAGTTAAATTTATGTAAATCAATACGTTCGTTTTATACAAATAAGGAGTTTCCCAAGTTACATTGAATTTAAGAAAATATAAGAATATGAATTTTAATTAAAACTTAACTGCATTATTCGTCGCACATGTCGTCGAGTTGTATTATTTCATTTCCCAAGGTATATTACTCAAATTTACCAATATGTTATGACTACGGTAAAACGATTTTTTCGAGCATAAACAGTTTCAAAAGCTTTTAATATTAATAGCCGTGTAATATATTTTAAGGTCAATATTAAACCCGATCATGTATAAAACGTGTACGGTCTGATGTTTAGCTTTAGAACTCGCTCAGCCTCCGAAATTGCTCATTTGAAAGGCGTATAGGGTACTATCGAATGTCATTATTTTCGGGGTTTCGTGATCCGTATCATTCAAATACCCACTTGACTGCGTGTCTAAGCCGGATGGCTTCGTGAAACTTCGCAATCCTTATGGGATTTCGGCAATGGACGAGGAAATAAATTAACTCATTTAATAAAACATTCATATATATATAATGTTTTTTTTAATAGTAGTAATTAGTTCTGTTCAGTGCTCATTATTCAGTATGTATAAAACGTATACAAATATTTATAGTCTGAAGTTTCTATACACAGTAACATACGATGTAGGTACTAATATTCAGACGCTGTTCGATGAATAGGTAAAACAAAAAATAACGTTAAAATAATATAGTACCTATTTAACATTTTTCAGTTTATATTAATAAATAAAAATCTACGGGTGGGTTTTTATAAAAACTGCCAAAAAATGATTGATCAATCTACAGCTGCGCTTTTAATGTTAAAATTAAATTTTAACTATAAAAGGGTGTACGTTCCTTATAGATTCAAAAATTCCTTTATAGAACAGTTGAAGAAAGACGTGGAAGCTGTCTCGTATGAGGAACTAAACGAAATGGTAATTGATCGGTTGAAGTGGATAAGTGGAAGTATGGAATAACTGTAAACCAACCTACAAGTTGAATAAAAAATGGAGAGAATCCAAAACAATTTCAGCCGTAAAGCACTATATTCTATGAATTTATAAAAGTAAAAATTTGAAAACAAAATTTAACGCTATCATATTATATAAACATAATTTAATAATTATGATAAAACGGAAGAAAAGTCTAAATATATTATTTTGTTCGCATAATATTTGTAACACGGCTTATCGTACAGGCAATATAGCTGCATGGGATAATATTGCAGGAGAATAAGATCATAATATTAAGAAAACTGACTATAGCATAATTTTTCGTATATTAATAACTTTATTTTTATTTAACTCGTTCATGCGTAAATTCAAAATGTTGTCAATTTCTAAAGAAAAGTATCGAACGGTGTCTTATCAACTCAATCTGAAGGACATTCGGTATGGCGTCGGTCTAATAAGCAGGGTACAGGATTTGAACCCGCGACTCACTCGCCGGACGCATAACAGTGGACTACTGCAATCTTATGATATTAGCCTCGACATTCTATCTCTCAGGCCAGAATGGCAGTGTGTACGGTTGAGGAGAGAACGCAGGCCGTGTCAAGTGGTCAGGAAAGTTCAAAGTATTTCTTGACAGGCTGTGTGATATTGTTGTGTATTGCGATGGAGTACCATATTTATAGATTGTATTAATATTATGTCGATAGGTACATACTCACATATCGTTCGTTTATTTCAGAGTTTTTGTTCTATTATAATGACTGAATGGTGTAACTCTGAGAGTAAAAAATATTACCTATTTCACCTCAGCAATGTGTCTTTGAAAAAATAAAATATAAGCTTGAAATGACGGCCAATGGTTTATATGTTATAATGTGGGAGTTATTATTGTATGTGAAAAATGAATTTGACATGTTATGTCTTGGCATTCAAATGATTTGTCAAACTCTGAATTAGAAGCTTGATAAAACCATCTGGTTGGCCTTAAATAACCTGAATATATTCGTAAGTATTATATTATTTTATGTTTTCAGTGACAACAGTTTTGTAGTTGACATTTGCAGGTTCAATTCATAGAAAATTAAACAAAATGTCATTGAAAGATGTTATCAGCTTAACCGTGATTTTGTACTCACTTTTTGTAATAACACCCGGCTGTTGCGTAGAATTTATTACGATGAAAAATAATTTTCCTTTTACCATAATTCTTTGCTATAAAACATGTTTAACTACAGTTGTCATATTTACTGTCATGACTTATCATAAACTTTTCCCATTAAAACAACTTTCGTTTTATTTTGTGTGTAACCTACGAATTGTCTACAGCCATCACTAAGATAAATTCAAAAACTTTAATATACCTAACATAATATTACGGTACACTAACAAAACCCGCAATCATTATTGCATGTTCGAAAAATAAAAATGTATTTTTAAAACCAGATGTCGTTTTACGTTCGTTGGTCACTATTTTGGGGCTTTTCCTTGTGCGATTGTGTTGGATAGTGTGACTTATAACGTATAATGTCAAGTACCTACCTACAGTTATTAGTTTTTGAATAACAACAAAATAGGAAAATCGTTGTATAAGAATTTGTTAATTTACGGGTGAATATCCAATGTCCAACTTTAAAAGCTTGTAAAACTTAATTTGACCTTCCGGTAAACTTTTTTTGTTGTTGTTAAATGTAAGAAAACTAAGGAAAATCTCGTATTACATTTCAAAACTTTAGAAATAAATGAAACTCAATTTTTTCTTATGCCTATATGTTGCTCAAAAACATCAAACAGAGTCGCAATGTTTCGAACATTTTATGATGCAGAGAAATTGCTAATATATAAATGATTCAGTAAAAATGTCATGTATTTACGGTTATTTTTTAGAGGTACCTACACCAAATAACAAAATCGATATTTTCAAAATTGATTTTGTGTAAACATCACAGTTTACTTTATTTTTTGTTTGTTTTTCCTGAAGCTTTTGAAAACTATTGGGATTATTTTATTTTCGCCCCAAAAAGTACCAACTAGATTCATTTTTGTACCAGAAAAGATGCGGTTGTAGAAAATCGAAGTATTTTTACTGCCCCAAAAGTTGATGACAGACAAAAATAAAAACACATCATTGTAAAATCAATACATTTATGGCTCCACTCAGAATCTAAAATAAAACTAAAAATAAAATACAACTTTTTGTGTAATAAAATATATGAAGTGTAAATGCTGAAAAAAGTTTAAAGTTATGTGATTCTTTTAGGTACAACTAAATAATTTCACGGAAATCGTTGAGCATTTGTCTGCCCTAAAAAAAAATGAATTTAAAATACTAAAAAGATATAAAATCTTTTCACCTCACTCGGCATATTTTTACATAAATAGTTTTAAAACGCAAAATACAATTTTTTTTTAAATTAATTTTCTTTATAATATTGTTGAATGAGCTCGATTAAACCACATTTAGGTCAGTAATTCGACGATGGAAATACAATCGAATTACGTTATTTACTTATTAAACCTATAGTAGTATCAATTTATGATTATGCGCTCTAAGTTAGGAAAGTTTGATTTATTTAATATATATATTTATTCGTATTATAATAGACATTATTTCTAACGAATAATTACTATAGATATTTTAATGAAATAAACTAACGAAGTAACCCGCACCATTATCTCGTTACGTGTCGAATGTTATAACATTGACGGTCCCATATTTTATAGAAAAGTTTATTTTCTCCTCAAAGAATCAAACGTAGATCTCAACATTACAGTTGAGAGTTATTAATATTATTATTATCTTTGACTTTATAATATTCTTTGCTACTCAGTCATAGTAATATTATAGGAACAGTATAACTTTAATAACAATGTTTTCTTTATCATGAAAATTTAATTTCAACTTTAATAAAACATAGTGTTGTTAATTATATTCAACAATATTTATAAGTTTTGATACGTTCCATTTATTTGCATCGAAATAATATAATCGTTATATTATAATATTATAAAATCGCTGGAATACATGCTATATGTTCATTATTTTTATTACGAATAAAAAATATTTTACCACAATTTATTTGTGATAGTGATTGATTGGAGTGTGAAAAGAACAAAAGTTGGACCATACGTACAATCGATGTATTGTGTTTTTCACATATAGTTGTTGCAGTAGATAACTAAATAATACCTATTTTAGTGCATGCAGATCGGAACTATGTTCTTTGGATGCACTGTACGTGCAGACGAGAGACATTCAATTTATTGTTTATAGATTATGTTTGAAACGTCTATACCTAATGAAATATGGGATATAATTATATGCGAATCACATAATGCGACGTTGTGATAGTAGTCGTCGAAAACCGTTTTGAAAATCAATATAGTTCATTAATTTTCGTTTCAAAAGTTGGTCCTCGGGCGATTGAGCACAATGAACCGTTTAAAATTAGACGGAGAAAAATAATTGAATTCATCTTTTATAGGAGACCCGTTTATCAGACGTCTGCGAAGTTTATATTTAATTGCGAAAGTAATGTGATAAATGATCGCAGAAGTTCTCTTGCCGGTCGTCACCAGAACATACGTCGAACAATTAACTGCATTACACGACGCTAAGAGATTTATCCTTAATGTCCAATCTCCAAAGATACAAATGAATACGCATACGGTGGTTTTACCGGTTTGTAGACGAACCCTAGTGTAGGTGGATAAAAAAGTAACTCAATAGGCACTTAAAAAAATATTTTTGTTGGAAATGTCGACTCAACAGTCATGGGTTTTTCGACAGAAAATTTATACCGTTGTCTTAAACTAATTTTGTAACGCCATCTACCGTGCATTAGACGTACCTATCATACACAACCGACTTATTTACGGTGAGTCCGGAAAAGTTAAAAGCTATGATAGAAATACTATTTATGAACCATACCGTCGTTTTGCATTACAGTAATATCGTACATGTTTAGATATTATTTAAGTCGAAATTTGAAAGCATTTGTTTCCTACTTTATTAATGTCAATAATTTGATAATTTCTCAAAACTAAAAAGTGTTACGAACAGCCGCCTAACAATGTCTATGCATATTCTTATTTGATCCAACTTGAAAAATATTTTTTATTTATATAATATGATACTGTATATTATTTTGCATTATGTATTGTACATTTGTATCTAACTTAAATTTAACAGTATCCAATACTAAAATAAAATTCTTACAATATTATTTGTTTTAAAAATATATCAACTTATTAAACATCGTACCCAATATAGCTTTGCAAATTCGTAATTTTGTTGCAAGACACAATATTATTATTCACACGCATAATGATTTGAAAGACTTGGAATCATTTCGTTTTAAATATACGTAGGTACATTTTATCATAAAAAACATGTAGTGTGCATATATTGTATACTATTTATTTATTTTTTCACTAAAATAATGCATACCGTATATTATGTATATCATTTTGACTTTGTGCTGTATATGTTAATGAAATATTTCGTTTGCTTTCCAATATTCATGTAACATTCAGTATAATATTATTCCCACGTGGAAGCAATAAATAAAATATGTTTCCAAGATGAAATCGTCATCGAATAACAATGAAACGGCTTGTGTTCAATAAAGAGAGAGAGGACAAAAATATTTTTCTACCCCGATATCGAAATATATTTTTTCTTTTGCAATATGTTAGAGTGTATCTGTCAGAGTGAAAATTGGCTAAATAACATACAGCAGGTACAGTGTTTGTATTATTTTATTGTTATTATTTGTTTACAACATACTTTAATCTTAATGTTATAACTTAATAATATGTTTAATAGTTAAATATTTATGAAAAAAAAACGAGGTTAGCTTGGGTTTACGTAAAAATAACAACAATAAAAGGAGTTAATACAACACTTGGGTTTATTATAAATCAATAATAGAATTATATTAATACCAACGTATGTGTACTAAACAAGCAGTTTTTGTGAAAAAAAAAATGTAAGATTTATTATAAATTTATGAAATATTGTTCTATAGTATCGTTAACTTTCACTCTGACTTTTGTTTCATAAATGTATGTAAAAAAAATGGGTACATTTGATTAAGAGAATATAAAATATAAAAATGTAATTGATTGAAACAATTTTTATTTTAATGACTAGAAATACGGTTTTTAAATAGAAAAGAGAGAAATACGTTAATAGTGAAATTTTTTAACGTCTTGAAACAAAAAATATAAATGTAATATAAAATGTTTAATTGCACATTGCGAAGACGATTCAGACAATAATATTAAATTTAATGCAAAAACAGTCGATTTGTATAATGTAAGTCATTGTTTTTAATCAGGCTTCGTACGGAAATAGATATTTTAGTTTTATCGGTTTTTCAAATCGTACTTTATATTTTTCATTTCAAGCCGTAACATCATATCAAAGTATCTAACTGTATCGTTATTACTTATCATACATGTAACACACGTTATTATATTCACCAAAACACTTATAATCATGCTATCACTACTTGTACATAATAATATTATAATAGAATATACATGGCTTTTTAACTATTTATCTATTTTTACAATTAAAGTTGCTGGATACACGAATCTCTTTACTCGTGGATACTATCGGGTCCGGTGTGTCTGTCGATGTTGGCCAACCTCGTGTTTCTGATCAACATCGTCCGACTGTTGCTGGTCAAGTTGCACGCCCGGCAGATCACCATGTCCAGTCCGAAGCACGTGGCGCCCAGGGAACGGGCGCAATCGTTCAGCCTCCGGAGGTGAGTACGATCCGAAAACCGTCCGGTTCGATGTCTGTAGGAAAAGCAGCTAACGGCGCGGTATTATCGGACTTTAACCGCAATTAATACGACTTGTCTGGTGTGTCCGACAGCTTCAAACGGAACAACTGCAGCGTGGACAGCTACGACAAGGCGCCAGCGTCGTCGAGTAGGACCGGAAAGGCGGTACGGGCCACGCTCATCCTGATACCACTACTCGGGTTGCAGTACATCGTTACGCCGTTCCGACCGGAACCCGGCACTTCCTGGGAACCCGTGTACCAGGTCACATCCGCGGTGGTCGCCTCGTGCCAGGGTTTGTGCGTGGCTCTATTGTTTTGCTTCTGCAACGGAGAGGTGAAGACGGCAACTACGTTAACAATAATAATAATAATCATATTTTCATACACATTAATATATTTTGCTGTCAAATAACAACAGTTTTCTGTTTGGCTTCACGCAGGTACTCTCCGAAATGAAGAAACGGTGGAAACACTGCTGGATCAACAAGAACGGGTCGTGGAATCCTTGCATGAGAGGCACGTCCGTCTCCTCGCCGCAACACCACCCACGGCTATTGGTGACCGAAGATCAGCAGACCCAGGTGACTTATACAACTCTTTTCGTATTTAATTTCTATTTACTGTAATATTCGAAGTATTTTCAAATAACCAAGTTTTCAAAAAACGAGTAAGAAAATTACCGTTTTACGATAAAAAAAATTCACTTCGTTTGATATAATAATAATAATAATAATAATAATAATAATAATAATAATAATAATACTTGTTGGCCAATGGCTCTCTACTAATTCACTATCGTTTATTCAAAGGGTTTTGGTTTTTATTTTCAGAGGACCGGAAGCATACAAGTATTGCCGCGAAAAGATTCTGCCGAATGTTTTCAAAACGTTCAACTCTAGGACACACACAACACGCGTTACGACATTAATATTATTTTTTTCCTGTACAATATAATACGTGTAATATATCATGATATAATATTTTCCCGGCGCTCTTCAGACGACTGCGTCTCTTATCTGCGACTGGACCGGTTGCGTAGTGCCTGTGACGTTGGTGTGCGTGGTGCCACGTCTCTTGATCCTTCGGATGTACTTGTGAAAAGCCCCGTGCACGTCCACGTTGGCGAAACAGAACAACACTGACACGCAAAGGCCCTGGAACATGGCAAAAAACGACAAGGTCAGAAAAATGCGTCGGCGGTGGTTATATCTACCAGGCAGGGGTGTGCTCAGGCGTTCATGGACTCCCGTATCCGA
Organism: Metopolophium dirhodum; assembly: GCF_019925205.1. NCBI lineage: Eukaryota > Metazoa > Arthropoda > Insecta > Hemiptera > Aphididae > Metopolophium > Metopolophium dirhodum. The sequence goes on from NC_083568.1 coordinate 15,354,365, forward strand.
CTAACCGTCGGTTTTATAACGATTTAAATTTTGAAGAAAAAAAACAACACTTCTGTGTTATTTTTGGCTAGTCGGGTTTTTTCTTCGTGTCCCACCAAATGTTATGAAAACCCGTCAAGCTGTATTTCCTGAAGTCTATTGACCTGAGGTCAAAATATTACTGTCAATTTTTTATTTTGGAAAATCTGAGCGTCCCATACTAAGTGTTGGGCAAAAAACTCCACAGTAGTCAATTATAACGTCTATAAGAATAAATACAATCATGTATATCATAATATAATAATATATTATATGATTTATGAATGGGGCAATAATGTAATATAATAATCACTTTAATTATATAAAAAAACTAGTATAAAAAAATGTATTAAAATATTATTTATTGTTTTATAATTGCCATGGCAATCAAATAAATAAATTGATAATGACTTAAAAAAAAGACAAATAATATACAGTTATGAATATTGAAGTTTAAAAAGCATTTTAAATAAAACATCAGAGAGGATTGGCAAAATCTATGGTGGTGGGAAAGCAGGGGATGAAGCCACTAGCAATCAATAAAAAATAAAGCTTAACAAAAATAACCATGGACAATGATTTAATATTTAATTACGGAGTTATATTAATTTTACTAACTATTTTTTTTATAGTGAAAGTTAATTTATTTTACCATCAATTATAATACACATCAATCCAACCCTATTATTAGTATTGGAAAATTCATTGAATGTATTATAATGGACGATGTAGTTTATTGAAATATATAGATTACAAATTAATAATCTTTACAATTACAATTATTGTAATTGTTGGCCAATAACCACGGAGATTTTTTGCCCGGCACTGACTACACCCAATATCCAACCGTAGAGATAATGGATAATAATGTGTTATGGATATACGAGTATGGATAGACCTCGAATCCACAGGGATTCGCAGTGTTCGCGGCCGTATATTTTTTCCTCAGCTACACGATGAATAAATAATTTTTATTCTCTCGGATTCTGCGATATCGAGGCCGAGCTCGATGATCGACTCCACATTCGGTCAATGGTGGTATCAAATTCACATATATACGTTTTGCGGATCGTAGTCAATATCCATACTCGTGTATCTCAATAGTGTCTAGATACTGGTGTAATAATGAAATGTTAATAATATATTATTTTTGCAAAATTATTGACGGTGGCGATTGAAACGCAGGCGTATTCTCGACTGCAGTCGTGTGTCACTCACCTGGGTCGACACCAGTACAACGGAAAATATCTGATAAACCGTTTCCACGGTGGTCTTGTGCTTGGGCCGGTACGGTATGAGGATGTAGTGGATGCCGAACAGGGGAACCAGGATCAGCGCGGCCCTGACCGCCTTCCGGACTCCGATCGGCGCCGGGTTTGTCGAGTTCCGATGCAGTTTGGTGAGCAGCACCCGCATGACGTTCATCAGGAACATCAGGCTGGTCAGTATGGATGCGAAAACCGGCACGGTCAGCACCCACTGGCAGTGGCTCTCGTGCATCCAACACCTGCGATTTATTAATATTATTATTATGATTACAAACGGTTTTTTTTTTTTATCTTTTTGTCGTGTCGTAAACATATATTATAGTATACATTATTATTATTATATAAAATGGTATTACGGTTTGTGTCGATCTTATATACACTATACATTTTAAGAGTGATAACTTGTTAAAAATCACGATTTGTATTAATTGTTTGCGATGATGGTATAATCCGCAGGTACGTTACAAAAATTATACATGAGAGGTTTATCGTATTATTATGCGTAAGTCCGTTCACGATAACCGATTGAAATTGTATAACTGCTAGTGTTTATTTCAACTTTATATCCTGGTGGGGGGGGGGGGTATTGTGAATTTCCAAGGAGGTGTGTCATAGGTAAATAATAAAGGGAAGTAAAAATATATTTTCGGTGTGGTATACATTTTTTTTCCCGGGGTCACCCCCCTCCCCTTGAAATAAACACTGATGACTGCAGTAATACGGTGACGGATCTAAATATTGTAAAAATATTTCGCTTTTGCCCGGGACAGACCTTGGGTTCGAGATCTTCTTTATTGCTATAGTTATATTCGACAACAAGAATGTTGGTTTATTTGAATTCACGCTAAATTCGGTATAGTGGTAATGTAGGTATTCATATAATAAATAAAAGTTGATAACTATAATAATATGATCCACGTGGCCTAATGTTCTGCATCGAGTCTCGGTAACTGGTGCGAGAAATGCCAGTGAACGTAAGATAAATTAAGTACCAATAATGATGTTTAAATAACAATAATTAATGATGTGGCGAGTATAATAAAATTTATGTTCCTTTATAAATTTATTAATAGATGTTGTTCCTTTATATTGTATTTAGCATATTTAATGAATGTTTAACGTTAATTTTGAATGTACACCAGGCTTGGAGTTTTGTGCACTTTATGATATTGAAATCGTATAAAATAACCATTTAAATAATTATAAACTATAATATTGCATAGATAGTGTAAGAAATATAAATACACTATTAAAATTGTATAAGATGGCGATTTTATATAAAAAAAATATTCGAATTAAAATCTCGTGGGAGTACAATCGAACCTGATTTTAAATATAAATTAATGCATACAGCTCCGATTCCCGGCCAACTATATTGTTTGACAAGTTTAGTATTAAAAATGTATATTATACCTATGTATATTCTATATATTATTATGTGACTATGTTGATTTAAATAAGTGTTGAAATCGATGTTTACCAGATAAACTATTATTCGTATTATACGAAAAGATCATAAAATATTTCTATTATAATTATATTGTTTTATGGTATGGCCAAACATAAATAAATAAGTATTATTTTGTTCAATCTTAGAAACAACGGGGTTCAAAGTCAAAAGAAATCTGGTGTTCTTTAAGAAAAATGAACTAATTCAAAAATAATTATTTTACTAGAGGTCTGGAAAATTACTGATGTCAAATGGTCTTCAGTGCAGTGTGCATAAAATAAAATTATAACGAAACATTTTTTTACAGAGTGTTTGTCGGTTTGTCTATCGTACCGTCACAGTATTTCGTTTTCTTTTCGAAAATCATATTTTCACGAAATAAACCCCTGCTGTAAAAGGAAGGTGAGTTACTTACATAACAGTTAACTAAATAACAGCAATATATGTATAAAATAATATATACTTTATACGATTTGAAAGAAATGTTTATTAAGATTAATGTAGTAGAGTAGTATCCGATCTATTTTGCAGTAATACTACACAGAGTGATCCGAAGATAGGTCAAGCCGGGAGACTTTAGTTTTTATTTCTAACTGGGCAATATGTAATTCTATAAACGATGCACTTTAGAGTCAAACCGTGGTTACGAGTGTGTTTAGCGTTTAGACGAGGTCGTATAAATCTGTATCTTAAGTGCGGTTTGCTGTGTAGTCTGCCGAACGTTTTGATCGCGATAGAAACGCCGTTAAACGCTGCAGGTACTTGAGGGCATCAAAAAGGGCAAACATTATTATTAATTTTCCAATTTGGATTTACGCTGATAACAAATGTCATTGCAACCATTCTCTCCCTCAACAGAGTTGCATCTCCATCGACCATCGCTGGATCTGCAGTATGCAAATTGGAGATTATATACACGACAAAATGAATGTAAAAACATTTAAAAATAGGTGGGTAAGTGGATGTCGCTCTGCTGTACAGTAGGTTACAAATGCGTCACTGTAATGGTTGGTGTTAGATTTGAATTCAATGATATAATATCATTGTATAAGAAAAACAATTCTGAGCGAAAACGGCCAGTCAGCCTATGATATTACCAAGTATATTTGATGATATTATTGTGAATAAAGTAATTTATATATAACCTATTTACGTGGAGCCTTGTTTTCAATTTTCAATCCTTATAGCCATAAAAGTTGAACATTTTATAAATTTTTAACAACAAAATAATTATTAAATTATAAATTTGATAAATTTTGTCGAAATTTGAACTTTAAATGCTTACAAAAAAAATTGTGCCTATGTATTTTTAATATTTTTCAATTGCTATTGTAACAATATATCAGGAGCCTTGTATTAAATTTTCACGCTTTTTTACCCAACAAATAAAATTGTATTATCATTTATAGAAAAAAAACTGAAAAAATTGATCCAAGCACTTTTACTGTCCTAAAAGGCGATGACAGTAAAAAAAAATTTAAAAAAAAACACACATCATTGTAAAATCAATACATTCATCGCTTCGCTCAGAATCTAAAACCAATAATCAAATATTGTGTCTGAATATGATGTAACAGTTTTATCAGATTCCGTCGTCGCTGCGCAGTAAATTATGTGTACAAATTGTCTTCTTTCAGTAATCGAATTGCAAAGAAATCATAATAATTTAGTATAATTTTATAAAATATGTAAATATGTAATGTATACTTATAATTGACAACATATTATAAACACGCTCACCCTATTATTTTTAACCATTATCCGTATATTAGGCATGAACACGTGATATGTGCAAGGTATATCTTACATAATTTTTGATTTAAAATATTTATACTTTATAGCATATTTAAGCATACTTGAAAACTTGTTTTGACTTATTGCCACTCAGATGCGGTAATTTCTAGTTTCTAGCTGTTGTTAATTGTCACTGTGATTTAAACATATGATTTCTGAAGTTATTATTCTAAAATTTTTGTATCAACGATTATAATCAACAATTGATTATTGAAAACTGATAGTTTTGCTCTTATAGACTTAACAAAAGGATGTAATATCTAAATAATTAAATTGTATGGTAAATGTGTAATTATCAGTAATGTCTAATAAAAAAATTATAAAATTATAATATACTATCAATAAAAAGTTAGTTCTTGTCGTTATAAAATGAAGTGAGCGCGTGTTTAATAAACCATCGTTGTATGTATTATTATATGAACGATAATATTGTCGATGAAAAAAAGCTATTTAATTTGATTAAAAATATATTTTTATCCGATGACACGTCAATCGCAAAGTGAAAAGTTATTAATCTTAACACATTATAATCGTGTAATTCGTAACTGCACGTGTATCGGTCATCGAAATGCATCGGAGTAGTCGATTTAGTCATAATTTAAAAGTATATAAGTAGCTACTATAGTCAGTGTAGGTGAAACTAGTGCGTGAACAAATTAGAAATCACATTCGTATAACTGTCGCTCAACAATTTTTATTGTATTCTAAAATTTTTTTTTTTCAATCACCTCAACTTATTTTTTTGTGGCCAAAATAAGTTCAATATTGTTACTGTATTTTAATGTACGCGTTTTAAATAACTCCTATGTAATCCTATTACAATGAATAATATTATGTTTTATTAAAATATATTATGAAATATTGGAATGTCTGACAAGTGATACAACCGATGGTACTCATGTTGTTGTATATTATGTAATATACTAAAAACAGTATTGCGATCCTTCTCGCCACCAGGGTAAGTTGAATGTATAATTTTGCAAAATATTTAGTAATAATGTACCTACACTGTAAATAAAACGAACATGGTCTTCAAAACACTTCCGCGCTCGTGTGTCGCCAAATTATTGTCTTACCGAAATAATTAAATTCATAAACATAATCCTGTTTATATTATTTATTTACGTAATTGGCACTCGATTATTATTTGTAAGTCCATATGGTTAGTACAAACCCACGAACTTACCACTCACTCTCTGTTTATTAATCTAAACACACAAACATGTTACAATAATATTATGACGCGTTTAAAAGTTGACTGTTTTATTAGTAGTATGTTTGTAGATTTTACTGTATTATTATATTATTTTATCGTGGATCAAAATTATGTCGGAACTGATCTTAGAAAATGTCTACGTGACATAAATATATTGTTGTGAATCGTTGGCCTTCCAATTCTAGTCGGTGCTTTTTGTTAGTACAAGGGAAGTATATTACTACTTGTTAGTAGAATAAAAGCGTAAAAAATTTGTAATTTTCTCAAAATCGATGTTTTTTCGAACCGTGAAAAATAATAATCCGATTAAAGTTGAAAGGTTATTCATGTCGTAGTACCTCCGCTGGGAGGCCTCTACAGTCTGTCTAATCTGCCTTTTTATTTTTATTTTTATTTATTTTAACCTATAAACCATCAGTTGTTCTTATTGTTCTTTTTTTTTTGTAACAAATTGAATAAAAAAACATATGAACCAAAAAAAAAGGTTGAAATGTGTTGCACACAATTATTTAGTGTATATTTTGTCTTAAACTTTGCAGGTCACTGTGTGTGCAATGCACAATGGCTCTGGTGGTCGGAGAAGATTCGTCCGAGTAAATAGTTCGGGGTGGAGGAAAGTGTAGCAAATAGTAACTGCTATTTATATGTATATATAAATAATAGGTATACCTACACGATATGAACGAGTAAATTCCTTATACCTAGGAGGGTGACTCCAATTCCGCACGATGTATGGTCGTAATATTAGTTTCGCAACGATGACCTAGACGGAAACTATTATTCGTGTCAACTAATAAATCGACTGACTACTGACGTCCGTTATTTTTTTTAATTCGCACACACACACACACACACACACACACACACACACACACACACACACTTGCACGCGGTAATAAATGTTTTTCTACTTGAAACCACTAACACATTCCTCTGATCGCATTCATAGATATATATTATGTTCATATTATTATTATTATTATTATTATTATTATTATATAAACCCTTGGCAATCTCTTTTGTTTTAAAAACGTGAGATACCTCCTAATCCTAGTACGAGTATAACATACCGGCCACGACAAATCATCTACGTTACCTATATTATGTGTCCGAATTCGTTTTAAGGTGGGATTGGAAGACTTTTTAAACCCCGATACATAAAGATTTGTTCTCTATAAATTTAAGTAAATATTTGGAAATTTTGTTTCCGTGACGTATAAGTGGAATTTTGAGACATGTATGTTATACCATGTGAATATTTTAGAAGCGGAATTATTAATTAACGTAGTTATGCAAGTCTTATGGGGTGGACCACACGTTCCAGGCGTGCGGTATTCCAATACCGCGAAAAGACACTAGCTCGTGTTCGTAAGTGCACTGACTGACGCATAATATTATATTATTATTATTAACATAATGGATTTTGTTTTTCGTCGATAGAAATAGTGATCTAATTCGCGATTAGGTCATCGAGGAGGTTTATCGACGTCATTGCAGCTGCACAAGTGCCCGTCAGCATAGATCAAACCAAATATTGCACGCGTAACGTGCCTACAAAATTTGAGCAGGTCTATAATATAATAATATGAATAAATCATATCGTATAATAATTATATAACGAGAAACGTCATAGTCGCGTTCGGTGATGACTAATATTATTAGCGATGGACTTTATCGGTGCACTCACTGAGCGGTGTCCTCGGAATTGCTCCTCCAGGACACGTACAGGACGGTGAGCGCGGCAGGTACGCCCCAGCCGATGGCGTAGAACCAGCGCATCGCATTCACGTCGTTGACGAACACCACCACCAGAGCCATGTGCAAGTGCAGTCCCTCGCAGAACATCCACATGTAGTTGGCCACCATGAAGAACTGCAGAGCCACGTGCAAGGACCGGCAGTACATCTAAATCACGGACGGATCAAATTTGTATGCTATTACGATATCGACGATGGTATTATATTCATGCGATAACAATATTATGGTTATTGATTCGTTGACGAAAAATGGGAGCGAGAGGACATATTATAATTTGGGAAAGTGCGTTAGTTAGATTGCAGTGTCTGTGGCGCCAACAATTTATATGCAGCCTTACGATGCAATAATTTTACCCACGAACCACCTCCTAAAATCTAGGTTAAATATATTATTTTTAATATTATTACTAACGAATAGTAAATTATACTTTACATTTTAACATGGTCTCAGGACAGATATTATAATTGATTACCTATGTATAGATATTATTTATTATTCAGTACGATAATAATATTAAGAGAATACACGAAAAGTGTAAATCGGTTAGCTGTCGATGGACTCGCGAGTCGTTCTGTCCTAGAAGCATTTACGCCAGTGATTGAAATTCAGGCATGTCAAACTCAAAGTAATAACTGGGGCAAATATATTGAATGGTTTACTATACCTACGGGCCGCACATAATAATGTATCGAAAAAATTTGTAGGCATGGTAGGGTTGTATTTAACATGATACCTATATATATCTACCTCTTCTCTCACTAACATAGTTGTCACACGAAAGGAAAATTGTTTAGTTGTTTTTTCAATTAATTATTGCTCTTTAATATTGCTATCCAAGGGCCATAAAAAAATGAGACAAGGGCCACGTGTTTGACATGCCTGGATTATAATATCATACATTTCTACTAAATTTTAATCAATGATGTATTGTTTTGTCTATTTTTAGGATTTATTTGCGGTGGAAATTGTCTTATACTGCAGCTACCCCACTGTGTATATCACGTCGACGTTGCATAATTATAAATATGTTGGTCTGCCGTGGGTTTTATAGAACTCATAAAATTGAATTATTTTCCAATATTTCAATACCTATATGGAAATATCAAAAACGTGCTAAGGATTGTTCAGTGTATATTCTAATTAATATTCTAAATGGGACAGTGCTCGATCTAAGACGTAATTAAAACCAGAATAATTAAATATTTTAAGAAAAACCCCTATCCAGCAACGATTTATAAATGCTTTAGATTTGTTTGAATAAAAATGTTCTCAGTAGGTGGTGTGAAAAATACCATTGACGGCAGTGAGTTGTGACGTAGGTATTTAGAAAATTTTTGATTTTTAATGTGAAATTATAAGATTAATTCTGTTTGAATATAAACAATTTACTTCTATCCGTAAACTATTATGATGCAACTATACATATATACTATCGGATTATATGCCCATTGTCCAATGCAATTTATTATTAATAAAGTATTGTAAACGCGACTCCCTGCAGTACTGCCCATTAATTGTTCGTCCTAATTATATTCAAATGTAATTAAACCTGTTTAAGGTACAATTCACCCGTAGACATTGTCGTATTATGTACATCATCTATTATTCTTTTGTTTCCTATATTATTATTTTTATTATTATTATTGGTATTTATTTTGTTGTTAATTTCATACGAATAATATAACTTATATCGTGCCTAATATTTGCATTATGATATTCACTATTATCTATTTATTAATACGCAAGCCTTTTTTATGTCATACCAATATGACTCCACCTATATATACATATAGTAGGAGAAAAATAGATACATCATTGTAATGGTATTGTCATCCAGAGATACACAAAAAAAAAAATGGAATACAAAATTTAATGTAGCCTTTAAGACAGGTAATATACAAAAATATTAATCCAACAGTGGCACCATTACTAAAATATTATATTATATTTCATAGTTTTTTTTTATTTTTAAGTTCGTATTAATATTCATAATATGCTTGAAAAACAACTTGCTGGAAACCTTTGATGCTAGTTGAACCGTAAAATTGGTTACGACTAATACATATACCGTGGCCAATTTATTTAATACATTTAATATACATTCTGTTATTATTATTACCACCATTATTAAAAATAGGTAAAAGTAATTTAGAGCTATACTAAACCGTTCTGTCTTTATACCATCTTCCGCACATTCATATTATAATTTATATGATTAAAATTCTGCTGCTTCTTAACGATAATAATTACCTTTAGATAGAATTTAGTGTGTATCCATTATTCTATAAATTCAATATTGCATATTTTAAAATTAATATAATTACAAAAATGATTGTATTTCGCGGATAATTTCAGTGCTCAACAAACTTTTATATTTTACTGACTTTAAAATCGGATTATAGCATAATCGTATAGAATTTTCAAGCTTTTGGACAAACCTATTATCATGCATACGTAAGTCGTAAAAAAATAGAGAAGGCAGAAAATTTAAAAAGTCCACAAATAGCACTACCTATATTGAGCTAAAATATTTTAAACATTTCGTAATTTACAACAATTTTAAGTCTATATGTTTATTTATTTTTGAATAAAACAAATATAACAAAATCTATTTTTTTAAAACTGGTTTTGCTAACTTGGTTTTTAAACCAAATTTTTGTTGTTTTTCCTGTTTATTTTGAAAATTACTTAGTTTTTTTTCATTTCAAAATTTAAAATTGAATCATTTAAATTAAATCGGATAAGACGTGATAACAGATATACATAAAAAAAAATGTAAGAAATATAAAACACTCATAATTGTAAAACTAGTAGGTACATATTGTATTGCCCTGATCAAAAGGTTATAATATTATACATACAGGAAATAGGATCAAGGCTATATAAAAACTAAAACCAACAATATTTCATTACCTACGAAGTAGTATTATTGTAAAGAAACATAATACCTATTAAGAGAAAATGTATTACTTAGTGTAAATATATATTAATACTTCCCACTTAAAGTTAAATTAATGGTTTATTTCAATATTAATTGTATAATGTAATAGTGCTTAGCTTATTTACGTAAAATGAATGAAGTCTATAATATTTTTTTTCAACTACATAAAAAATAAATTAAGTTAATACTTTTAATTAAAATGTTTCAATGAATTATATGTAAATAAAACATTTTTGCAACTAACAAGTAGTTTGTTTTACTATCAAGTTGTAAAATGTAAAGGGTGCTGTGGATTTAATATTTATTCAGCCATTCTACAAATTAGATAATTATTGGTTCTAGATTGGAAAAACCGCGTTTTACATTGAATAACTATTATGTTATTTTAGTTAACAAATTTCTCTTTGAAACAAATTTATCCTCATTTTAGTCTAGGTACAGTTAATAAATAATAAATACTAATGACAGAAGTTATGGAATCGCTTATACTCGTAAATATTTGATAGGTATATAAGTTTATAACGTCCAATGTTGCATAATATAAGTTTGTACTTTGTAGAAGATAAGATTGTCAAGTTGCTATTGTTCAATATAATATACTTATATTATTTATTCAAATAATGAGTAATCACCGATGAAAAAAAAAAACAAAAAAAAAACGATAATAATTATAATATATTGTATCACTTGTATTGTTAAACCTTCAGATGAACATTTTAATAGTGAACACTTATTATTTCGATAATCTTATATTATTATTATTTATTTATTAACTAATATATTCTAACATTTTATACTAATACGTCGAAGTTTCAAATTTAGACTGCAATTTTTATCAAATTTGTTAGTCCACAGTGTCGCAGTGTAGAGTTTTAGGCGACTGAATGATCAAGCCGATATAATATTGTATAGTAGTCGATCTACCTATACAATTGGTGGCAGCGAACATAAAGTAAACATTGCTTGGATCACAATCATTCTATCGTTTCTTTTGAATTCGTCGTGATCCGTGACAGTACAGAATACTTTGCTTTCATTCGCTATTATGAGCAAACACTATCACATAATTTGTTAAACGGCGTGTTGTATAGGCAATATATAAACTTGCTGCGTAGAAGACGTTTTGAACTAACGTGTTGCGTTGGTCCCAAGTGCTGTCCCATGTCCCTGGTGCTGATTCGTAATTTTATGAACTACAAAATCCATAACTTGCTTTACTGCTCTGTTTGTCGTTTTTTAAACGTTTAAAGACGACGAAAACTATTGATTAATTATCTTATTAGTACATCTTTTATACGTTTATTACTTTGCTGCTCTAATAATAGGTATCATTTTAAATTAAATTTATATTACCGTTAAAAAAATCTTATCAAACCGAAAATAATAACCTTCTGCATAATTAAATGAAAACGTATTTTTAGTTCTAATTTTTACAGAAATATAATATTTGTATGAGCTGCTGTATAATAATATAATTATTGTACTATACACATTTATTTTTATTTTTAAGTACAAACGAGTCGTCTGAGAAAATGATGAACGTCTTGCGCGAGAGAAATAAATCGTATGACAATATATAGTGCGTATAACGTATGATATAATATAATGCCTGGGCTTACGTTATTTACTCGATATCAGCACTGAACAAGCGTAAGTCGGTCCTATAATCGCGAGTGTATTAGTGAATATTGACGTTTTTTGCGGCTTTTAATTCATTCGGAATCGTTAGAAATTGTAATTTATTCCTGAGCCGAACCCATAGCAGCGACAAACATAACATACGCATATATATCGTATACATACCGTGCCTATTAAGTGAGTGCGTGATTAATGGATTTCAGGATTACATAAATTGTATTTTATTCCGGAGGCTTTTATTGACATGTTTTATGTGTATTGACTAAAAAAACTTTTTTCTCTTACTGAGACAAATGAAAACCCATAAAAATGAACAATGAAATAATAAAAAAAAACCATACAGCAAGAGTAAAATCTTTCAGGGTTAGTCGCTTATTATTAGTTCTTATGGCTTTATGTAAATTATTATGTGTATGCGCTGTCCTATATATTATACACAACCACCTCGAGCATACAAATCGACAAGTCGGACTGCTATGATAATATTATGAAATAAATTAACATCTAATTTCAAATAACCAATGATAGATCTGAATACCGTGGCTGATAACACCTTTGAATTTCAAACAGATTTAAGTCATCGATCAGTACACTATCTACTCTATCTACATTCTACATAATAATATACTGGGGTCAACATTATTCAAGTATTAAGATTGCTTTTAACTTTTTAAGTATGCTTGACCATATTTTTAAATACTCTTTTATATAATTTAAAGAGTGTCTCGTGGAAATATAAACTTTTTTCCTTCAAATTATAACCACCCATTTTTGATATATAGGTGAGTTATTAAAGGAAAAAATGGGTATGACAATGTTCGATGAATATATTATAATATAGCTCACTATTAGATACGTAACATATAATAAAATAATGTATACAAGAATTAAAAAAAAAATATGTAGTAAAATCTCCCTATAACGGACACCATATAAGACGGAAATCTCCTTACGTTATGAAAACAACAACAGTCCAGTATAACCTATATCCCTTATATTTTAGTCTTTCTACAATGGAAACTCCTTTATAACGCGGAAAAATCATTTGGTATACCGAGCGTCAATGAGGAGGTTTTACTATATATAAGAATCACCGATAGATAGTATAATTATTCTTCATTTTCATATTATACTCTGTGAATCCGTTTTGTTTACCTATGGTCTACCTGTGCCTACAACAGTATGCCAGTTAGAAATCTGTTGTTAATTCTACACACGCGTTGGTGCCAATAGCGTTATATACAGTAAGTTGTGTGTTGGTTTTGAGCTGGGGAGGAGATTGTCGTTGATTTCGCAATTATAGTTAAAATAATTACCAGTACCGCTTACCCCGTTTTGTTGGACGACCGACAGGTCTTGTACGACCGTTTTGTACCAAATGATCCATGTGAGATTGTTCAGCGCCAACGATAGGAACAAGTGTACGTGTATAGCGATCCTGGTGCACCTCAGAGTCCTGTAAACACAGTTGAACAATATTATAATATCATCGACGTGTTTCACGATAGATTATCGACACGAATTGAATTTAAACTCAGACCAGAGCCAGTGTTGGGCCTGCGTGCGGTCAAGACGAGGCTCAACAATTAATATCTTGCGGCGTCGGGCACTGTCGTGCGAAGCTACAGCGTGATTCTCTGATTACTAGTCGAGATTTTTTTTTATGGCGCAAAGTTTTTGCCATGTGTTTCAAAAACGAATTGAATGCAAAAATATTATAAAATTGAGACAATGTTCAAAGTGGTTATCCATTTAGTTCGTATTATTATGTGATCAGGTACGGAGGTATCTATATTACCGCATAGTTCTGAGATTAAGTTTATCTCCAAAATAGATTCGTTAACCGTTCCTCGGTTTCGTCTTTAACTGTAATATAGTCTAGTGTAGGGTATTTATTATGTGGCTATCACTCACAGTCACAAAACGATAGCATAAATACGATAGTAGTGTGTTTTAGTTCCTTCTGTATCCCCCGCAAATCTAGGGAATCCAGGTACCCCGCCCGTCCTATGATCGCGTACGTACGTAACCACCACCTTCCCTCCCCGCACATCCAATGGTTCGAGCTATGCTATCGTGTCCGGTTTTATCGCCTCCCCTCCCATTAATACCTATCGTATACGTGCTCGGCTATCCCCCCTCCAATCCATTCTTATCAGGTATTACCTGTGATGTTTATATAACATTACCAATAACAATAATATAACAAATTTAATTTGGTAATAGGAATAATAATATAGTTATAATATAGTACATAGGTATTATGTGGAATATTTTAATTCGGTTGTAGGTACAGATTAATTTTTTTAAGGAAATACATTAAGAAATTAAATTTCACCCTCATCATTTGTTAAATTAGCAATAATTGGGAACTATTAAAAAATAAAATTGCACAACACGATTTTTTTTAATAAATATTTAGAATTCAAATTTTGACAAAATTCATAAAAACCCGAACATTTTCAAATTTAGTAGTTAAAATTTAAAATTTTTATAACTATAAATTGAACATTTTAAACAAAATTATGTTTTTTGTAACAAAAAATCTAAAAAAACAGTTTTTTTCCTGTTCAAAATTAAAAAGTTTAAAATTATTGGAAAAATTAGATATTTAAATGAAAAATAACGATTCAAGTTATTTTGTTATAAATTAAAAAATATTATTCATTGACACTTGAAGCTCTAAAGTATACTATTATGCTGTATACCTACACACAATGACGTTTCAAAATTAATTCAACCTATTGTTTTACTAAATATCCAATTTTAAAATAAATTACTTTAATAACAATAATATCATAAAATATACAGCTAAGTACCTAATATTATAGGCTGACTCCTGACAAACCATCTTCGCTCAGAATCGTTTTTCGTATAGTTACTAAGATTTTATATGATTTAAGGGGATCGCATGTCACGTATTTTTCGTACATTTTAGACCAATAAGCGGTGGTAAATTTCACATACTTCCGAATGTCCGATTTTAATTTTTAATATATGTATGAATTCTTTAGAAAAATACCTAGGCTTTCTAGAAAGTCGAATTTCAATTTAAAATTTTAAAAGACCATACAATTTAGATATTTTTAAAAAAATCTCATGAAATTATTGCAATACATTTGTATATATTTTGGGCTTTTTGGGTCTTATATCAAAAAAGTGGTTCCTACAAAGCATAGTCTAGGAGCTTACGAATTCAACGCTTTTTTCGAAATTACAATCAAACTTCAGGAAGTATGTTTAATTTACTGCCGCTTTTGGTAGTTTTTATAGGTGGATACATAGAAGAATATATTTCGTTTTTCTCGATTTATTGTGCGTGTGCGTGCGAAAGTGGCACACGACGGATTCGGAACGCATCTACGCATACTAATGATCATTTACTTATCACACAACCACACTATGTAACGCGTATAAGATATGGAACGTGTATACCTATATGTCACGATATTATAAAAAAACGGATACAATCCATTGACCACGGACGACGACCGTCTTAATTTATTCAAAGTTTTTTATGCATGGTATTGTCAGTATTATCACATTTTACTATGTAATAGGAATTAAATATTATAATATTGTTATTTGACATTTTTACCTTTACATAAATATATTATATTGTTGCGTATATGTTTGTCCATGTATGCACGATAGTGTGCATCGCGTGATAACATCCACAACTTATCGTGAAGGCCGTGATGATAACGTTCCCAGTTGTCATCACGGTGCGGAGTCGATGTGCTGTACTGGTGAAAAGGTAGACCAGTTGCTTGCGTCACCTTACGCGATAAAATGCTCCGACGTATTACCGTCGCCCATTGGTATAGATGTCCACATAACGGCGGATAAACGACAATTTATGAATGGTTGCTGTAACGGATGTGTTAAATAGTTGGAATTAAGGGGATTGAAGGCGGTGATTTAATAAGGGGTCGCGTATAGGCAATTCGATGAGTTCATACCCACTTTGCCGAATCCCAATAATTCGCAGACAACTCAGTTCACCGATAAATATACCAGTTTTTAAATATTTTAAAAATATTCATGTCAAATAACAATATTATAATATTTAATTCATATTTCATAGCAAAATGTGACAATACTGACAATACCATGCATAAAAAACTTTGAATAAATTAAAACGGTCGTCGTCCGTGGTCAATGGATTGTATCCGTTTTTTATAATATCGTGACAAATAGGGATACACGTTACCAATATCTTATCAGATTACGGATACGGTACAATTTTTTGAGCCCAATACTTCATACCCCCAGGGATACACAAACCCGACCAGCTGATCGAGTGTCTATTCTATATTATTCTGTGGTACAACTGGCCATTACTAAGTTAATAGGTCTATATTATAACAGGGAAAATATCAAAATGGTGACCTTGCAAGGCTGGGAAAATATTAAAATAACAACTCATTTTGTTGAACATGTGTAGTACACATTGTGTACTATGAAAAACTATTCATCTTGCATTATAAACGTAAATAAATATTTTAATGTTTTTCAAGTAATTTATAACTGGAAATAATAATGTTACGTATTTTTTTTTTAGATTGAAGACGATATAATAAATCACGAAAAAAAAAGCATCATTTAATAATAAAATGAAATATATTGTATTTACAATAATGGTGCTAAGTGTATTTGGCAACGTTGTTCAAGCCGCCGAATTGAGAGGAAAGCCAACTTCAGTAAGTACCAAGTTTAGAATGTATAAAAACTATAGTTATTTTTAATGTTTTTTTTATAGGGACCCAACAACGAAAATTGGGAAGCAATCAGAAAGATAAATCGGGACGTAACAATACTTAAAGGTAAAATACAGGATATGGAAAAAACAGAATTACTATCAAACGTTTTTAAATATTATATTATAAATTGTTATTATTATTTTATGTTTAAA
The DNA here is from genome assembly GCF_019925205.1 of Metopolophium dirhodum. Classification (NCBI taxonomy): domain Eukaryota; kingdom Metazoa; phylum Arthropoda; class Insecta; order Hemiptera; family Aphididae; genus Metopolophium; species Metopolophium dirhodum. The sequence continues at coordinate 15,371,363 of NC_083568.1, forward strand.
ATATGTACTATGTTTTTAATAAATATTTGCAAATGTTCGCGGTATTGACTAATTTTGTAAAAAACTGTACCTACTTAAAATACTTACATAAAAAAATAATCGTACATAATGTATCTTCATTATCTAAAAATTGCTATTATAACAACTTATGAGGAACCTTGTATTAATTGTTCAAACTTTTAGACCCGCCGAAAATTGATTGATTTTTTTTCAACATTTCAAATGTTTTTAAATAGGTCAAATAGAGTCGAAATATTTTGAACATTTTATCATGTAGGTACCTATAGACAATTATAATATTTTATGATACCTAATCATTTTGTGAAAATTTGAAGTATCTATTTATAGTAAATTTTTGAATTACAACAAAATATCGAAAATCGTTTGAGGAGAAATTATTAACTAACGTTTGAATATCCATCGTAAAAAAATGAATTTTAAATGCTTATACGAAATGATTCCAGTGTTGGGAATAGATAACTATTACAAATTAATAAATAGTAAAAATACTGAATACAAATTGTTTTTACCGTAGAATATTACACTTAGATAATAATATGCTCACATATTTTCAAACACGATAAAAATCAAATATTTCCAATTAGTTCTAATCGAATAGAATAATATGTGTTTTGTAATATTTTTCGTAGTGTCTCGTGCATAACGTTTCTTTGAATTGCTTGTAAACCCTACGTCCCACAAGTCACAATACCCACGACATGTATATAACGTACATATTGAGCACACATACTGTCTGTATTATAGTAATATAATTGACATCGGGCATCACGCGAACACTGCAGCAGTGGGATGTCAACCTACAACCACCAACAACCCACCACCGATTTAAATTGTCTTACAAATTACAACAACTACATTGCATCACGATTTAAACTAGATAATTATTTTTTAAATAATTTAAAAATGTGTTCATTGCTATTGTCAGTTTAGATTTAATTTGAGAAAACATCAATTAATCTCAAATTATTATACTATTATACATTTTACTACATTTGTAACGAATACTATTAATTTAAAGAAACATTGTGTTTTATTTTTTTTTTGACATTGCTGACTAGCAGATAAAAAGGTACAAACACTATTTTAAGTCCTTGGGTAAATAACTAGGAGGTTATAGTATCATTTTTTTTAAGATTTCAAACTGCATGGTTATTAGCTAGTAAAAACGTTGGACAATATTCCACGCCATTATTTTTAACTTGCCACAATTCACTATGTCATATGCGAGACACTATACAGAGTGTGACAGTATATTATATGAAAAAAAAGAAAATTAAATATGTTAATTTATGTTTAATTATTACCTAATAATCGTTAGGGATCAAATGTGTACCGGTTATTAAGTATTTTTTCATTGCTCAAAATTTAAAAAAACCCAAAATATATAGATCTATTAAAAATTTGATGTAGGTATACAAATAGTATGTATTATAATTTATAATAATTAAAAAATATGATATGTATCAAAAAAGGATAATAAAAGGATTGCTGAATCAAAAAACTTGAAAATTTACCCATAGACCATAAGTTATTTCATAATAGAAGTTCAAAAGTATTGAACATATAAAAATTAAAGACACACATTTTGACAAAATCCATCATAATCGCGAACATTATCAAATTATTTTGTATTTAAAAATGTATATAATGTTCAATTTTTATAGCTAAGAACTAAAAGTTCAAAACAAGGTTAAAATATTTATAAATATAAGTTATACCTATTTAACTATTGAAAATAATAGGTAACAACTTGGCAACGAAAAACAGCGGAAAAACCGAAATATTTACGAAATATTAGTTTTGAATTAAATTTATTTTGGTGTTTTTGTTATAATTAAAAATTATTAGGTAACCCTAATGAGTTAAAAAATCTTAATCAAATACTTTAAGTACCTACATTTTATATAGACCTGATATTATTATGTCTAAAATATTTTATATTTTGTAGAGTGTGCGTTGTATCTACCTAATAACTTATTATTATAGCAAAATTACATTAAAAATACAACATCTAGGACGTTACCAAATAAGTATATGATTTTTCAAATCCGTTACCAAATGTATTAATTTATTTTTTCCATTATTAAGTTGTGTTTTGTTACTTTTATATGTATTATGAATTTTTTTTCCTTTTTTTATTAAGTGTGTTTTTATAAAAAAATGTTCATATTATATTAGTACTATTATTATTGGAGTGTTATAAAACCGGACTTGACAAAAAGAATAATATGAGTTCTAATATTTACTACGATAACCCTAAGTGGTCTTAGGATTTGAATTTAGAAAGGAATTTAGTCTCGTATACGTTTTAAACATAATATAACGAGCCCATGGCTGATGGGCCTTTCGCTGATAAATTATTGAACTAAAAGCTGTTTTTGAATAAATCTGGCTTATAAAATCTATCATAAGTGCACCTATAATTGTATAATTAATTTTAATTAATGCAATCTAAACTACGACCTGCAGTCACATCTTAATTAGTTGACGGAATATCACTTTACGCGTGAAACTTAGTATACGTTGTTGGCAGTTATTTTAAGTCGAAGAAAAATAATTCAATTAATTAAAAACATTACTTTGCTTTACTTTAATTTAAACACTATTTATGCATACCAAACTTAACACGTTGGCGACGAGGGCCATTTTTGCTGTCTGTTCATACCGTTTATAAAATTAAAATGGTAAAAAATCCACTTTTAGCGACACCTAGTTGACAATTTTTGTATCAGTCGATTTGTCTTTATCAGTGATTCAAAGTGGTCATCTATTTAGTTCGTATGATTCTATATATTATCACCGCATAGTTCTGAGATTAAGTTTATCTCGAAAATAGCGCCGCTTTAACTGTTCCTCGGTTTCGTCTTTAACCGTAATAGTCAAGTGTTATAGCGTATTTGTTATGTGGCTCTAACTCACAGTCGCAACAAAACGATCGCATATATTATAACATATTGTAGTGCATAAACATTAGTAATCAAACGGGAAATTTTGAAATGTTTGGGAACAAAGAACGAACTATATCGCGTCCACGTTTGTGTTCTCTTCGCACTACGCTTTTCTAGGATAGTTTTTAAACTTTCCGGACACGTTTTCAATATGCACCAAACGTGTTATATAATATTATTTAATACCGTACACGCGTGCGAATGCGGAAGATCGGGGGTGTGTATAATGTTGACCGGAATGCGAGAACTGCAAACGCGGAAAGAATCGTTGGAAAACCTTTTCACGCCATGATGTTACACCAACAAGTTTACTGCGACTACTGTTGAACTTATACACACGGTATGTGTTATTATATCGTTATGTCGTACGCCTACTCGGCCCTCAGCTATACTGTGCGGCGGCGGGGGAGACCATACCTATGTGATATTATAATGTTTTTTTTAAGAGTTTTGCCATCGTAAACCCGCGCGGTTCGCAAAAGCGTTAATATGATATTATGTTGTTTTTAGTTTTACTTGAACGTGAAGAAAATCAGCAACGACGTGAGCAGAGCGGCCAGCGAGACGGAGTAACCAAAGATGTACAGCGTGTTTATCAATTCCCGAAACTGGAAAAAAAAACACAACGAGAAGAGTTTCAATACCTGAGCGATATACAGCTGATGACAAAATTAAATTCTCTGAAAACAGCTGCTGGGTAAGTCCCTGCGCACGTATGTATTTTCACATACCTGTATAATACCACGTTTGCGGTTATTGAATTATTATTACTATTACTATTATATATTGATATTTAAGTATATTTACGACCAGAATACCTCGTAGTCGTCAATGTCCACGCAACCGGTGTAATTGGCCCACTGTTTTCCGGTATCAGGGTGACGGTACCATGTGCCGTTTGACAGACAGTTCTTGAAGGCTTTTCCTGGAAAACAAACATGGACAATTTATAGATTATACTGCGTACAAACCATTTCGATCGGTAAACGATATATTATTATATTATCAGCAAACCTGAAGCAAGTGTTGAAAAATATGCTATGATTAACCAATGATGACGATTAAGTTGATATGAGTATAATATTTTATATATTTTATTACTATATATAATATTATAATGTGTAAATGTGTAATATACACAACATTATCTATAAATATATCTGAGCTAATATAATGTAATTCGTTTTATTGTTTTAGCATCAATAATATTATACATGTATGGTTTATATAGTTCAACACAATATATACATTTAATACATTGAATTAATGTACATTGTACCTATCAATAGTATATATATATATATATTGTAGTAGATCTTTTATTTGAACGACGCTACCACCTGGTCGCATAAAAGGGTTGGTCGGTAGAAGAGACGGTAAAGGGGTCTGAACTGTGGAATCCCATTATAAAAGTATATATTACATTTTAATATTTGCAGGTTATTTTTTTCTTTTTTTTTTTAAATTAAAACGTTTATAATATTATATTGTTATATTTTTCCGAACCCCATTAATTGTTTTGCTACACCGACAGGTTAGGGTCTACAGACTTTATACACGCACACCATAGACTCCACAGACTCCACTAACATTATATTGTTACCAGAAACAATATAATGTTAGGTTAGGCAATTATATTATATTTTACTACATAACTCCATTTCTATTCTGAACGTTCTGTGTCCATTTCGGTTTGCGGGTATAAGTTCCGTCAACGCAATATTATATTATCATATACGTTAAAATGGGATGATATCGCGTACTTTATCGATTATTTGCGAACAAATCTGCATTGTGTGCTTTTTAAAACGATTTGCGAAAACGCCGAAAATGGCTCGCATTCGGATCGGATATGTGCTCTATATATATTACAATAGAAAAGTTTCGAACGCTACTCCATATACTACGACAATAAATTGACTAAATTCGCCAAATTCACCTGGGTTTTACCAAAATATTCGTCGCAAACCCTTTGTGCGTTTATCCCGCTGAAATCGCTTTCACCGTTGGGACTGCCTGCGCTAGCGATATTATAATAGCCGGTATCTTCCGGTATATTACAGACAGGCAATCCACTCTCTCTCCCTCCCTCTCACGCACACCTCACATGGCCCTCCAAAACCGTCTGAAATGAACCACGAGACTTGTCTTAAGTAAAAATAATGTTCGTTCCCAGAGCAAACACACTTGACTATATTATTATATATTATGTATATGTACATCATATTATATATATATTGTATAGGTTACACAGTGTGTGTGTGTGTGTGTGTGTATACATAGGCTTACGTCAAAACCCAGTAAGACGGAAAATTGCGTTTAAACGGATTTTTTTTTATGGTCTCGCGTACACCCGCCGGGCTTCCGTTTTAGTGGCCATTATATTATTATATACCATCGCGCGCGCATATTATACACGCGATATTTTATAAAAAAATGTATAAAAATCCGATCCGATAACCATAATGATTTTTATGATCTGTATACATTTTACAATAATGTGCGTTTCTATATGTACAACATAATATTACATACCTACGATATCGCCTCTATAAACCGGCCCACTATACCTATAATATAATATATTATTATTTATTATAATATTTATTTAATAGTAATAATAATAAAATATGCGATATCGATGAAGTTTCGACGAGATCATAATAATAATACGCTTTCGTGGTGTGTTCGGACGTTGAACAATTGGTTATATTACACGTCTCGTTGCTGTAATATATTATGTCGATTGATGGAACATTAATATTATGTATACGGAGACGATACCTTGTCATCCATTGTAATATTTATAACTTATTGGCTATCATGTACATATTATTATTGTATGCGTTGCAAACTGCGTTTACTAATAAGTCGCAATCAAAATCAAAGTTTTTAAAGAAAAAAAAATCCAGCTCATCCAAATTTATTCGTTACAACACTTCGAGTACAATATGGACTGAAACATTAATATAATTACTCCTACGTAATGATCACAGTCTGTCATCATATACACGTAGCTGACAACTTAATGCACTGCAAAGTATTATAATATGTATTTATTTTTAAATGTTTTAAAATTATGACTTTTTGTTGAATATAGAAAAAATACACATAATTTAACATAGTTTATACTATGCGGATTTTACATCATTGTTTTGTATTTTAGCTGATTTGTAAAAGATATCTCGTTTAATCAACTCGTGATAAATATTAATCTAATTTGTATGCTCTATGAATATAAACGAAATCAAACGACATTTGAACGTTTTTAACCCAAAGCCCTGATCTGTCCATAAATCGCCATCATTCGGATTGGAACGAGTTCAAAAACCTTTTTTAATCCGAAATCGGTATGAACCGGATGTTATTAGTTCGTAAATATAATCGTCATTCCGCTGAAAAAAAAACACATTTTTCTTATAATTATACTGTAGTATAACAAGTGTAGCCGTGTAGGTACAGCACTATGGCCGTTTGGATACGAGTAATATGGTATATTAAAATATAGATTATTATAATATTTATCGAATAACAAATAATAATATTATCGTTTCGTTGTATACATATTATACATTACGCAGATGTGATTTTTTCGCTTATGAATTATAAAACAACAAAGTGCTTGCCTAACTATATACGACAACCCCTGTAATATAATAATATAATAGTCTCGACTATTATTATTTGTTATAAGGATTAGAATAATAATGATTGTTATTAATAATAGCTAGTGTACAATACTCGCGGAAACGCCCGTTGTATATTCGAAATAATTATTTGTTTGCGCAGCGCTACGTAATATTAACTGTGCGACATAACATTATAATATTATAGAATTGTATTTGTATTTGTAATTATTTGTATAGCATACTATAGCGTTGCGAGAGACGAATATTCGGGAATGTTATCTTTCGTCACCGTCATAAATATTATGTCGCCTTTTCCTCTATGCGCTGATGGCGTATTTTCGTAAATACTTCGCGTATGTGTCTACGAGCTTATAATATTTTGAAATTTGACTGAACGATCTTGACGTTATCTATGCCGTATTACATAGTTATTTTGTACATGGAATATAAAATGCTTAAGCTGGTCACGGATAAAAATCAAAAGTACACACGAGTAAATTGTACATAATAAATGTTTATTATAATAATGTAGTATATTGTTATGATACTATGTGACTGGTTTTCGCCCACAATTATTATAACCATAACTAGTATATTACATACTTGTATGGCAGAATATCCTAAAATACAAAATATTTTATACGAACTTAGCGCGAAAAATATCCCTTAAACCACACCAGCACAGATACACAGTTACAATAGGTATACCGGTAAATCACGATATCCAGTGACCTTTCAGTTCTGACCAACTCGTACAAGTGGGCGATTTTAAAGTAAACGTTTTAAATACAGTTTTTACCGTAATGACCTATATATTCTTTTGATGTAAACGAATTCATTGTCAAAAACTAATATTGTTCACAGATATTGAAACACGTTTTAACCGTATAAAGTGAAAAACTTTTTATAAAGTTATTATTTATGATTATAACTCCTTGAACGTGGAAACAATTTTCGAAAAAAATATAAACCCGGGACCGAAAGGGTGTAATAATAATATACTCATGGACGCAAAAACTCTACTTATCTCCGAACAATTTTAAAATTACTATGAAAACCATTTTAACGGCGGTGCAGGTTAACTTCTCGTGAACTCAAACGTCGTTCATTGCATAATTACGAATATCATATTAATATGCATATGCAGATAGGTTTATTGTGTTAATCGATGTTAAATGAACAATAGTGTCATATGAATGCCATTATTTTGCCATGTAGGTACCCGACAACAGAACCAATAACATTATTTAAAACAAATATACGTTTGTCTATGTCGTGTCGATAAATCACATTTGAATGGCAATTTTGTTTGCAGGAGGGTACACAATATTTGGAGAAAGGATTTAATAAATAATGTCAAGTACCCGTGTTTAGTCCCGCGTTTCATTTATTCAGATAGAGTTATACAATGGTATACACTACATTTATTATTTTTATGTAAACATTTATAATGTAGAGCAATTTTTTTTTTGCCATGACACACTCATAGGGTAAGTCACATTTTAATTTTTTTTTTTAAATATACAAATAGCGCTGTTTTTTCTTTCTTTAATGGAAACTTTAGTATAATTATATACTTATCTAATGTAAACTATCAATAAAGTAACTACAGAGCACAGTATTTTTCTCAACATTTTTAACGAATATATATATAACCTAACCTATAGGTACAAATATTGAATACTGTACCTAAGTATATTTCTTTTGTTTTTGAACTTTGAAATGATTCATTAAGTTTTGATTTTTTGAATCCCGTTGACTCATTGAAATACTCAGTTCGTTAAACATAATATTAAATGTGTATAACCAACATACTAATATTACTACTTATTGTTTGTCTTTTTTCGACATTTTTACTTCAAAGTATTCACAAAAATAATTATTTTCAGAGTATAAAGTAAAAAAGTAATTTTCTTTTTGTCAACATTTAAAAAGATGGGCAAGTAGGTACCGGTATGTAACTGTACAATAGGTGTCAAGCGGATCACTGTAATGGATGTGTTGATTTTAAATTCAATGAACATTGCATATACCTAAAACGTATTTTTTAATTTTTTTTCCTAGAGCTTGAAATGTACTCGGAATTTTTAATTTTAATCTCTTAAAAGTTAAAAGTACCAATCACATTTACTTTTCTACCAGAAGAAAAATTTAATTTGAAACTCTAAGCATTATTTCGACTACACGATAAAAACACAACAAAACACACATCATTATAAGATTTATATACATTTATCCCAACGCTCAACATCTAATAAACAACAATAAATATAATGATAAAATTGAAAATTAGATTTAGTTTTGTAAAAATACAGAGTGAGCGTACATATGGATTGACTAAACGACTCATCTATTAGGTATACAACTATTGCCGTATCGGTATATTACTATTAATTATCATATATGTTATCATTTATTAATTTTGTAGTCCAGAGGAAATAGGGTTCTTAACCGATTGACGCACCACGCGAACAATGTAGCTGATAGTCGTCATGTTCCAAAACGGATTTCAATATTCTACATGGCGGTGACTTATAGTTCTATAAAAGTCTCGAGTCTCGACGCAGTGTCTCGGAACGGTTTGAATCGGACGACGGAGATGTATTATAGTAGTTCGTCGTCATCCTGCACGGTGAGTTGTATACTCAACCAAAATAATAATATATATTAATAGCAGGTTTTCATCGATCGATTCAATACATCGATAAATAGATTGACCATTATAATATATTATGTAAGTATACTGATATATACTGATTTTACGACACTTACAATAATTTTAACAGGAATTCAAACATTATTCAACATTTTTTGCGTACTGTGAATATAATATTATTGAATATATGTATATAAACGTTGCAAGACGATCGATTTTTGTCGGATAAAGTTTGTGTTTACGCAAAACAATCTTTTATAATATTCTATATTATTTATACGACTAAAAATTATTTTGTTTGTATCGACTATCCCACTGTGCAATTAATCATCGCTTCGATGTTGTAGCGATGTTTTATTAAAACACGTAACATCGCTATGTGAGTCACATTGGAGTTGCAACAATATTCCTACAACTGCTAATCGGGCGTCTTTGGTGACATGCATGTAATATTGTATCCATATTTTCTCACGACATTTCAACAATATTATAAATTAACATCTATGTAACGTTTCAATAAAACGTCGGAGTAACAGGCCAACCGCGTAAGAATCGCGAAACAACATTACCTATATGTTGCATACCAATAATTGGTATATTGGTATATTGGTATATTATTATGTAACAGGAAAACCATTTTCTTAAAATAGATCGACTAAGACTAACGACTAGACCGATTTCATTAAAAATTACATCAATTGGAGTTCATTTTTCTGAAAATACTCATTTACCACAGCGATTATTACGAAAAATATATTATAATATTATGTTATATGCCTTTTTAAGATATTTTATCTCGACGAGTATAAGCATTCGTTTAGAGAACCTAGTGAAGTAGTTGGTACGATTTTTGTTGGTTAGGTATATCCTGCCACTTCACATATTTATAATTTACATTTTAAACGACTACCTATAAATAAAATGTGTCAGTACCCGTTCAATTTAATATGTCATGATTGTACGTATATAACATAACAGGGTTTTTAAAAAATAATTCTGCTTTATGAAATTAAAAACAATAAAGTCACAATTCTTTATCATCACTTTATCATTCTAAAATAATATAATAATCATCATTTATTATTTTTTTTATGTATTATAATATGTATTTAGTATTACATATGATTTATTTTATCGACTTCCAAATTTTTGTTTTTCATCCGATCGACAGACGTATGTATATTATATTTTCATTCTATATAGAAGCACTATTTGTCCGTTTGATGTGACATGTCTGAGAAGCGTATAGGTACATCGTTACATATTTATTATTTTTCTATGTTTCAAGGCAATTCGCGGGAAGAATAAGCAGGATCGCGTCGAAAGCCTGATAGGTAATTTATTAACAAATCGTGGCGAGATGAACTTTGGGGGATATACGATCGAGACGACGTGACGTGTGTACGGAAATCGAAAATCTCAGGGGAGTTACCTATACCCACATGTATATATAAATATAATAAATTATGTATAATATGTAATATGTACCCACACAGTAAACTACGGTGTGAAGATAATGCAGCGCAACACATGGTTCTGGACTTGTTGAGGTCGTTCCGAAATCTCAGTCCATGTCAGCTGAATTGATATTACAATATTATAATATGTGTGGTGCGATCGTTTCACGGGCGGATATCGTGTGCATCAGGGGTGGCTCCAAAGACATAATTAGGGGGAGGCAACTTATAATTTTCAGAAAATGTCAATTATTTTTTTTTTGTAATTTTGTATAAAATTGTTTAGAAATACAGCTTTGGGGGGACTGCCTCTAGCCCCCCCCCCCTTGTAGCCACACCTGGTGTGCACTGTGTTTCCATTACGAACGCTATCGAAATTGAGCCAAACATTTGTCAACAAGCACATGAGCTGCAGACAGTTAGTGTATGCATAGTTATATGTTATTACAACAAGAACAATCAAAATAATAGTAACAATAATAACGACAATATAATATACTTTTTTTTTTTTATTTGAATTAAGCCTCGGCAACAATGAGTTTAACTCTAAATCATTTACATGTTATATAATTTACATATTAAATACTATTGATAAGGTTGGACTTAGTAATAAAGGTTATTATGATAGGATGTTTGAGATGCCTGCTTCCCGTCTATCCGTTTCGTATGAAAGGCATTCAGTTATGATGTGTTTGATTGAGAGGGGAGTACCACAGCTGGCACATAAGGGAGGGTCTTCCTTCTTCATCAGATACTCGTGGGTTAGTGATGAATGTCCTATACGGATTCTGTTGACTGAGGTTTCCATTTTCCTTGAAAAGTCTGGTGGAGAAGGCCATGTGTGGATGGTATTTTAAATTTCGTTTAATTTGGATGTACCTTGTTTCCATGACCGCTATATGTTGTAAGAAATTATTCTAAATATAATATACTGTACTGTACTCAAGACTACGGTGTAGTTAACTGATTTCAATATAATATAATATGCATAGGTAGACATTATTTATCTTTTAGGTATGACGACTTACAAGTATATCAACAGTAATTTTGATATAGGTATACCTAGGTAATAATACGACGTGTAATTTATTTGATTTTACCTTAAGATGCTTTTCTAGTATAATATTATGCATTATAGTGCCAACTCCTAAATCACTGCATACAAGATTTGATTGGTGTATATATTATAAATTATATAAGGCGTAAATTCCTTAGAATGGTCTGGCATCCCAAGTCTATGTGGGTGAGAAAGTGAGACACTCCCAGTTTAAGCTATTCAAATTATTATATTATTCTCTGTAATAATAATGTCTCACTGCTACGATTAATTTTAATTTTTAGCTTAATTAACAATAAAAACAACAAAATGCATTAACCCAAGAAGTATATACATTTTTGATACAAAAAATACAACTGTGGATGTAGTTCTGGTTAAAATTTGTTTTGTTTCAGATTGTTTAAGCCAAAAACTGAGATGGTCAAAACTCAAAAACTAACCTTGAAGAACTGGAAAATTAGTTTACGATACTTGTCCAGCTCGCCACTTGTTTGATGTGTTCAAATCAATGTTTATTTATCTTAATATGGTTAGTTACTTAGTCGGATTATATTTTTTGTTAATTAAAATTAAACAAATAATATTTAAATTATTCCTTCAATTTCGTATAAAAAATAATTTCATTTAGAAGCGCGATATTTAATTACTTAGGTACAGTAATCATATGAGATATTTACTTACATCGTATATTCATATACGAGTTATGACTTTAAGTCAACATCGATGATAACTGCATAATGTGTTTATTAAATACACATCATGTCGTTGTAGTCCATGTAATAATTACTTGGAATACACTTTAATTTGCTTTTAAATTGTATTCATTATAATATTATGTTAGTAGTACATACTTCATATACAGCGAGAAACAATTTAGTATAATTTTAAACGTGATGTAATGCAATTTTTGAATTATTTATGAAATATTACTACTAATTTTCACATTTATATTATATTGTTGTTGAAACGTTTTTTTCATTATTAAACTCATTAAACTTATTATTAAACCAATAAAATGTAATTGGTAGAAAATAGGGCCATTTAAAAAAAATAAAACAATTAAAAATAATTATTCTTACGGCTAAACCTGCAGCTTAGTATAATATAAAAATTATTATTATATATAATTCCGAAAAAAAAGGTTGAATTTAATGTGTTATTTAAATTTACAATGTTCCTTATTTATTTTTTGCTTAACTCCATCGTCCATTCAGAAACAAATAACTATTTGGTTACTATAACTGCCGCTAACTTTATAATTCTATAAAGTTGAACGAAAAACTAATTTGACATTAATGTTGTCACTTCGACAATAATATTGTAAGTAATTAACATTTAAAATCATTTATAAACATAATTAATAATGGTAATGTCGTAAACCGCTTTGTTTACTTCTAGCCTTCTAGGAATTCTGAATCTCAAGAAATGACTATTGGTTTTTAAGTATCTAAATTATATTATATTCTTAAAATAGTGTTCTATGTCAAAAATAAGATAAAAATATTATCTTTATTCCGCATCACAAGGTTTGAAAATTATAAATGCCTAGTTTGTTGCATGAGTTAACCGGGTATAGTCAGATAACCGACGTAGTGACGTACACAATTGATTACATAAAAAAAGTTAACAAGTTAAAAAGTGCATAAATTCATAAATATTATCAATAATTTTATTTTATAGTTAAACGGTGATGTTTTTTATACAACATTTTAGTCATACTCTTTTAGTAGTACCATGTTGTTTTTCCAAACGCTATTACTTTCTCCCGATACGATTTTTTCTATGGCGCTGTGACGTTTCTAAAAGGTTTTTAAATCAGTCTGTTGGATGTAAAAGATTTTCGAATGAAAATAATATCAAGGTTTATTCGTTGTACATACCTAGTTATAATGTTTTGTTAAATATAAATCCCACTGTATATTATAATAAGCGCTGCACAAGTGGCGGGCGAGTGTGTCCGGTGTTGTATTGTATTATTATAGATAGAGGCACATAATAATATTATATCATACGATATTATTGTATAATCCTCTGCATCTCTATTTATATTAAGGACTTCGCCTCTCGGTCCATAAGCCGAAGCCAGCCTGCAGTACCCATATACGATGCACCAAAGAGGCTGACCGTACCCCCCGATATATATTATCTACTATGTATGTCTATACTACATATACATTTATAAATATATAAGTATTACGCGGGACGTACTATAATATTATATGGGTAATATATAATATACCGCGTCAACGGTACACGTGGCTTAGATCGCAAACATCTGCACACGTGTGCACATAGTTATATTATGTTATAGATAACGTAATACGCTTTGGGATTAATTTGCGCGATGTACGTCGAGGAGATCCTCTTCTGCCGACTGATGGTATAGTCTGCGGTACTTAACGATTTTGTGAGCCTAATACGTAGGTAGTACCTATTATATTATAATCTATGGGCACGCGCGAGGTATAGAATTTAAACAAAGTCTGGAAAATGCTATCGGATCGTATATATAATATGGGCCTATAATAATATTACCGATATTGTGTGAAAAAACTGAACGAAAAAATCCTCCCCTTCTGCGAGCCTTGTAAAATAATATATAATATATATACACGTAAATACTTTTAAAAATACCTTATTGTATCTAGTCCTGGGGGGGGGGGGGGGGGACATGGACGAGATTAAGAAAATAGTGTACACACGCACGCATATAATATATACAAATTCGTTTATTAAAAAAGTGGTTTATGTGCGTTGAGATTAAAACTCGTCTATTGTTATCCTAAAATATAGTTCTTTATAATATTTTTCAAAAGATAAATACTTTAGCGGTCTCGTTCGTTTTGGTGTCCCATCAATCAGAACGCTTTCCACTGTTCCAGACTGATGTGATAATAATAATTATTGTACATAAATCGTTTATATATTTTATATATATATATACATTTTACTCGTACATTTATTTAGAAAACATCAACGATGTTCGTTTACAATATTTCAAATACATAGGTATAATTATTTAAATGAGACGCTGAATTAAGAAAAACAAATGAGGTGACAACATTATAGTGTAATCCATGACGTTAATCAACATGTTGATTTGATGATCGGAATACTAAACAGTAGGTACCTACAAAACTTAAAATACATACTTAATATCGATATAATCCTTTAGTTTGTGTATTTTAGTTATTTTTGTTCTCAATTTGAAATCTAATTTGTATTTAATATTAATTACGAGTTGTAAATAGATTTAAAAATAATTATTTAAGTTATTTATAAGTAGGCATCAGTTTTAAATTAGTATTCTGGGACCTATTACCGTTTCATTAAACCACATTTACGAGAATATGAACAATATATTTGCATGCCCTCGCTGCTAAACTTTTCGTGGTAACTAAGTTTACTTTCGAAAAGTTTAAAACAATTTACTTGATTTTTACATTCATAGTCAGTGAAAAATTCCTTAGAACAGTTTATGGTTATTTATTGACATACCTATCATGAGTAAAACCGAAAAATAGAATATATTATCATGTATCTATATGTACTCATCCTGACAATGAAATATAAATAAATTATTGTTAATAGGAATAACATTATTTATTCCAGATTTATTCACATAAATTTCAAACGATCGACTATAAGCCAACCCAAATGGAACAATAGAAGATTAATAGTTTATATTAATCAACAGTAACTACCTAATTAATAATGTCAATAATAACAATTATTTATTATTTTAAATACTTGAATAGTAAGTACAAAGACAGGTCTGTAAAATAAGTTAACAAACTCGCGTTGGCGAAAAATAATAAAATAATAATAAATTATCTAATGTATATTTTATAACAAAACAATTTGAAATTAAATAATATACATTCTAAATTAATTTACGAAATGTCAATAACTGATTATTTCTTGTAAGCCATTCAAATTAGAATATATGTATAGTAAATGGCAAGAGTTATATTATAATTTATGAAACTATTACAGTTTCAATAAATTACTTTATAAACTTTTATGAACTATTAATTAGAATTATTAACCTAATAAGGAAACAATTATTCTCAAAATAATTAAATAAATAATTACGTTATGTATGAAATAATTTTTCAACAACTATTAGGTAGGTTTGTAAGTAACTAAATATTTCAAAACTTTGAACCTCAATTTCAAACAAACGCTTAACCATTTTTAATTCAAACCCATACACATATAGGTATTATAATGAATGATCAACATACACCCAAATTAACTATACTACGATATCTAAAAATAATATTCACCGACAAGCCATTTATAAACAAAGAAAAAATTAATTGGTACATTCAACTTACAAATTATTATTCCCCAAAAATGTTTACCTATACTTACAAAAGAAAAAAGGAAATCTTCGGCACGATTTTTTTTTGTACATTATCGTTTTGGATAAATACAATATGTAAACGTAGTACAATTAGCCGTTGATTGTTAGGTATTCTATTTTGGTCGTTACAAATTGTAATAACATTTTATTACCGAATAGTAATTAAAAAAAATTACTCTTTATCATAAAATACTTGCAGCTCTGTATGTATCACGTCTGTATTTTAAACCGTCACAGTTGTAACATAATCCATTATCTAATTGACTTTGATACATTGTTACTATATATCACATCGAACCAATCGTTATTAACTTTTCGAATAGGTACCTAACATTATTATTATTATTCAAACGTGAGCCCAATCAATTTGTATTCGCACGGTATGACCGGTAACTGTACATGCGATGACTGCCGCGGAAGAGCTTAATATATTTTAATTAGAAAATATCTCAAAAGCCTCCGATATAGTAATATAATCACGTAGACAATAATGACGCATTGCCATTATGATATAATATTCATAACTTAAATGCCACTGTTAACCGTATCGATATCGGTTTCGTTTAGCTTCAATTCGTTTCCAAACTGACATAAATTATACAGTACCTAATTTTAACAGAACAGAAATTCACTTCGGTGTCAGTAAATATTTATTACAGTGGAGAATTGCTCCGGAATGTCCACCGGTAGAGAACTTTTGGAGTTGGTGAGAGGTTAAATATTTACATTCTTGACGACATTGGATATTCAAACGTATAATAACAGTTTATTATTTCCGGTTTCACTTAGGTAGGCTAAAAAAGGACAAATATCCAACTAGATTTAAAAAATTCAATACACGATGTCATACACGTCGCAGTGTCGGTCCAATAAAACCTCATGGTACACAATTCGAAGACCATGAAATATTTAATAAGCTGCACAATATAAACCTACTTGGAATGTATCTTTATGTTAAATAGGTACATAAATTATTTAACAAATATTTTGAATTTTATGAAATAAAACATCGCTATGTTAATATATATTGGACGATATTTTTAAGCTTAAATGATATATTAACTTTTTTGTAGATTCTCCAATTTTAAGGCATTTTAATTTTATGCACACTTTTAGGAACTTAAATGATAGGTTCATAATATAGAAATTATAACACACATTTTTCCGTTTTGTTATTTGAAATATAATATAAATTGTGAACATTTTTTAGTAGGCATAATATACAAAAAAAATTTGTTTTTTATTTGTTATCGACTATTTAATAGTAACAATTGCATTTTTTTTTTCGAATTTTAAAATTTCAATAACATGGAAGTACCTAATATCATACATTTTCATTGCATAATACTTGCAGATAATTTAATATCATCTCTCAATGCTTATAATTATTTATTGGTTTGATATATTTATTATTAAAATGTATTATATTTATTAAAATATACTGCCGGGTCATTGGGTTATAATATATATTATCGACTTCGGTAAGAGAAAAAAATTACTTGTTAGTTACAGTACGAACATTTTCACAATATACTGTCATGTAGTATGTGTGTAGTAGCATGCTACGTAATAAATATTCAGTACGTCATCTTTACATTAAGTCATTGGAATCAAGTTTGAATCAATTGATCAATATAAATAACACCCTACAACCGAGTGGTTGTGGTAATCTTAAAGACTATAGTATAATCAAAAAAGTGTAAAACATTGAATTAAAAAAAAAAAATAATGCAACGTGTTATTTTTCCTATACTTAATTCTATGCATATATTATAATACCAGCAATTCAGATGATTACAATTTGTATCAATTTTTTGTTGTTTATTTGAAATTACAAGCAGGTATTTAACAAGAAAATAATAAGCACCTAGGGTAAAAGAATAAAAAAAAACTGTGCAATAACATATATGTATAATGTACAGCATAATATATTTGTTAGCTAATATTATTATAAAATATGCATAATACTGATAACATTACAATCTGAATGAGCGCCTGCATTTAGCAAGATTGACGAGGGACGAGGGTTCTCAATGGCAAAACTATATTATAAAATAGATCATTCTAGAGAAAAATATAAAATTACTAAGCAAATTGGAGAAATCCAAATCCACGAAGAGCTTTATTAAACATCGTTCTTTTCGTAAAATCGCAGCGTTTTTGGTTTTTTCGATGTACCTTGTCGATAAAATTTTTTGTCCATTGATCAAAAGTTTACGAATTCAATAATATCAAATAAAAACTAAATAAATTACGTAACAATAAAAACGTTTATTAGTGTAAATACTAAATGTACACGAGATTACGGAAATATAGTCATATATTTTATAATTTATAGGTATCATCTTTTTACATAAACATTTCTTTTGGTTCAGGGGTAGAATTCTGAATTTCTGACCAAAGTAACAACTGCAGCTTATCTTAAGCGATTAAAAGAAGTGATTTACTGCAGATCATTGAATAAATACTACATGGAGGTACACGAGATTATGGCAATGTAGCCATATTTATAATTTACAGGTATCATATTATTACATAAACATTTATTTTGATTCAGGGCTAGAGCTTAGAACATAGCAGATATAAGGTGAAAACAGGGCGATACCGCGCGGTCGGGTATATTACCGCTGCGGAAAAAGCTGTACAAACGCGTATTACTAGGGAAAACGAGTTCGACCACGACGTGGCGCCAAACACGACAAAGAGCCAAAGGCACGATGCACGAAATGGCTGCAAACAAGGCGACAAAAAAATGTCTGATAGGCAAACGTCAAAAAAGGCAAGCCCAAACGGATTTGTTCAAAGTGTCCGGCGAACAAAACGGCGTCCAGCCGGAAACAAAAGAGCGAACTCGGGACAAAAGCGCACGGTAGCGTATTACAAAGGCGCAATAAAGGCGAGAGGGAGGGGGCAAAGTCTGCAGTGACGTTTAAAAGCCACTACCCCAACACCTCTCACAAAACGTTACATAATGGTCATAATCTATACTTGACGGTCTATGTCGGGAACACCGCGACAAAATATGGTGCGACGTTTATGTCAGACCGCGGTTACTATCGTGTCCGTTGCTGCAGCATCTCCACATCCACCTCGGGTAATCATGTCCTGTAAACCACCGGTCGTCTCGTGGTCCAGCGGTTTCGTCGATCCATTTTCCGACTCGGCATCACCGATTAACTGTGTTTCAGTGTTCGGTATCAAACTTAACTGCCGGGTGTCGGAATCGATCGGCCGAACAGGTGGCAAAGTCGACGAGACGGGTAACAGCAAGTCGATGTCGCTAGCTCCTACAGCGGCAGGTGTCAATTCTTCGCTGTTAGTCGATTCGGCCGACGGCGAATACGTCAAAACTTGCATCAACGTGGAAGCGACGGACGGAATCGCTTCTGGTGCATCGCCCATGGACTTTGTATCAAATGCCATGTTGGGCATCGATTTGCATCGCATTTGCGCTTGAAAACTCTTGATATCGTTGATTTTCACGGCCATCTATTTTCCCGCAGATCACTAAATACTTGAGCCATGAAAGCGGATATGGACTGAGCTCCTTCGCCAGCGGAAATCGACTGCAACGACATGTTAGGCAACGATGTGTATCGCCTGTGCAGCATTAAACTGGTGATAACACCCTTAAACAATCCTTCAGGCTAATTTTCCCGGAAGTTTTCAAACACCTAGATCATGATTTCTGTTGTGGACTGTTTATTAACATCAGACGAACTCTTCACGGTTTTGATAGTCGACATAATGTTGTTCTGATATATATGCACGGTCAATATATTATTATACAAAAATTAGGTACGTAATAATTTTTGCACTGTATTATAATTGATGATGTTCGTTGTAACAAATATAGGTACTGAGAACAGACTGATATGCTAAAAGAATATATTTTTATTATATTTTTAAAAGTATAAATAAAAAACTATTCGCCTTGATTTTAATCCGAAAAGCCCCTAAATACAAATTTGATTCCCCCAAATTAATCGCATGTCATGGTGTGTAGATATTTTTCGATTTTCAGTTGAATGACATACTTCGTGCGGTGTTATACAATACGTATAATTATTGGAAACCTGACCTAACATAGATTTCGATCGCAATCCCTGGAACGAGAACATTCTCAAAATGTGTCACGGAAAACATTACAGCGCCCTGTATAATATAATATTATTATGATGTAAAATCAAGGTAGTATAATATAGAATCACGTGGCATATGCATAGACATTGCGGCACACACAATGCTGCTGCTTAATATTATGATAACGCTAAAATATAATATTGGTCTTTATATCATACGCGTTTAACGGGTATGAGAGTGAACGTCAATAAAAGTTACGGTCCAGTCTCGGTATAATAATAATAATAATAATAATAATATAATATAATATCACACGTACCTATACTATAATATATCGTACTTTCGTACCGACGCTGCCTCGAAAGGTTTAATGTACGCGTATTTCTCCGCCCTGTCTTATCGGACATCATAATATATTATTACTATTATTACGACGAAACGGCGGTAATATTATACGGTAGCGTTTTTTTTTCTTCCATCCCGAGATTTATGTAACCATAACCGCTGTATATACACGGCCAAACAAAAGAAAATCGCTCGGGGCAGATGGATATCCATAATATTATATCGTTTTTATTGGTCGGATGCGGCAGCGGTCGCTCACCGAAGACCAACACGATTGCCTGTTTGCATATACCGTTATTTCACGCGTTTTATTCCTGAAAAATAACGCGACGTGCTGACGTCCGAGCTGAGTGTTATCGCCGTCAGTTATTCGAGGCCAAGTTATACTTGCGTTATTGTAATATTTATGTTACGGGCAAAGTATACAATTTGGTCATTTTATACAATGGCCGGGCATTTTATATAATGTCCGGGCGTTATGTAAAATGACCTTCATATATTGGGCAATATGGATAATACTATGTAATTGTAAATTATAAAGCATTTTATTCATTATATTTTAACCTTATAAACATGGTAAATATTAACTTGGAGGTACCTATACTAATATTATATTTTATTACTATTTAATTATATTTCATTACTTATTAGTAGTTATTATTTATTACCATTTTTTAAGTAAATGAACGGTGGGGAAGTACGGTATTTTATTTTTGAGGGAATATGGCTACGGTCACCCAAAGAGTCCACGCGTCTCTATCGGAGACACAATGACGTATAATTCAAGGTTTTATACTTAAGCTTGTACGCTCACCTCGTGTGTGTATTTTGACACGACATATTTGAATAACTGCAACTGGAAATGTCGAGGACACGGCGAACATCCAACCCGAAACGCGTTGAGGCGTTGTTAATAATATTGACGTTAGGTATTTACCTGATATCATAATCGGATATCGTTGGCAGAAAGTGACCGACGATTATAATAATAATATATTATACGATGTGGCCAGAACGGAGACGATGACGGGGACGATGACCGGAACAACGCTCGAACAAAACTACCGGAAATCGTGTTATCCCAACAGGATGATGTACCCAATTCCTACTATAAATGCGGTGTGGCGTGGTGTACAGCATACCATTTATAATAGTTGAAATATAATATACATATATACATATATTAAATAATCAATCATTTCGTTTGACTCCTGTTGCTTGTCGACGTCACGTATAGCCGCCCTCCGCTCGCGTCGTTTTACATCCGATCTCGGACCGCATGAACGAGGAAGTACAACGAGCACTTACAATCCGCAGGTGGATATAGCAGACCGACTGCAGTCGTTAGCAACATTTTATTTTTGCTACTATATAGGTCACACCCGGCCAAACGTCTTTGCAAACGACAACCGTCAAAACTTTACCGTATCAATTACATTATGTGTGATAACTCAACAACTGATTCGTCAGTGTGAAATATACACGTGTATAAACTTCGAATTTTATTGCAGCTCACGTCGACAATGAGGTATTTGAAATTATATGTATTAAAAACAAAAACTATACCACATATTAACTATTTTAATAAATTAAATCAGGTGAAAATAAACATTAATGTGATTCAATAATAAAATTGATCACACGGCGTCTTGGATAGGAAATTTCACTACATACTGTTATTGAGGTCGAGTTATTGAATATCTCAATCGTTATCTCATACGAAAGTATGGCGTATTTTAATTTAATTTACTGTATTTACAATTTTGTTAATGAAATTAATTAGGAAATTAATAACCACACTGAGTTGTAAATGTGCAATTCAGGTATATACTGCTAAAAGCAGTGTCATTTACAGGGTTGGTGTTTGGGTGATATGATGCCCCTTTAGCTTGTGTACAATGATATAAATTATTTTATAATTAGGTATAAAAATATTAATTTTATTTCTTCTACCAGAACAATAAGATAATATCACCTCCTAAGATAATATTGTATATTATTATAAATTCTCACTGTTTTAATATAATATATAATATATAATATATTGTATTATATCATAATTATATATATAGATATTTCAATATTATCATGGTTTCATTTTCGTTCTGAATATCAATTCCTAAATAACATATTATTTATGAATTCTTTGCAGATTTCTGATTGTTTCTATTAGGTCTAGATCATTTTTTTTTATAACCTTACTTAACTATATTGTATCTATAGTAATATAATATATAATATTATACTCCGTTGACACGCCTTAAAAAATCCTAGAAACGTCACTGCAGGCTGGAAGGTTAATTTTTTTTCGAATAAAACAACAATCCGTTGTTATGGGCTTATTAAAATAAATACAGAAATATTATCCCTGTGATTAAAAAATGTTGACGTCGTGAAAGTACATAGTAATTAGAGTAGTTCAATGTATACATATTCCAATGGAAATAAAAACACACTCGCACTAATTAATGATTATATTATAATTAGCTTACTGGATGGATCGAATCCCACCACGTAATACGGACACTGGGCAAACGCGGTGGTATTAGGTGATGTTTCTTCCCAGCACGCCCATCCATCGAAATACCGAGGACACGAATTCTTTGTAGTTTTCACTGCAAATCATTAAAGTTTTCAAAACTGTGTTGATAAGCATATTGAAAAGTATAAAGAAATATTTTCCAACCTGTCGCGTTTGGTAAGCATTTTTGTTGAAGTTCCATAAGAAACAAGGTGTTTGAATCATGCACCCTGGGTGCGGTTTGGTCCGACATCCTAAAACAAAAATATTAAAAGATAAAATACATAAAATATATTATATATTAATTTTATTTATTCACACTCAAAGACTTAATTGATGACGATTATATAAAAATAGTAGAAGATGTACAGATAATTTTTAGTTTTCGTCACGTCTAAATATTATGCTCCATTTGCTATGTATTTTTGTTTAATGGTGATATTATTTGTTATTTGTCATACTATTTTAATTAAATAATTAATTTTTTTTTTTTTTTTTATTGGGTAACCCGCGGCAACATAGGCCATTGGGTGTGGGGAGGGAACTGTAGGTTTTATATTGGGTAGGTTTGGTAGGTTTTTATATTGGGTAGGTTGGTACACGTGTGTGTTGTGTTTGGCAGAATTTCTAATGGGGCACCCGTAGGTTTCTGCCGAGCCCCGGGTGGGGAATGGTGGCACTTGTTCTCCGGACACCATGACTTGCCCGAAGAAAAATGTCGCCCGCGACCGAGGTATCGAACCAGCGCCGGTGTGCGTCACAACCGATGCCTTAGTCCGCTCGGCCACTCCGTCCCCCCAAGCAATATTTCTCAGGTACATTTCGATTTTTTTTTTTTAAATTATAGCATATATTTTTTTTTTTATTATTGTTACAGCATCAACATCATGGTTATTAGCTTACAATATGATTATTTGACAAAAAATGATAGGTTAAATTAATAAAGCATATATTATAAGTATAAACTAATGTAAAATAATTTAAATTTCAGTTGATTTTTATAATTGACTATTAAAACACATATAAAACGTCGATCAATGTCGATCAATTACAAAAAAACAACATTCAAATATGAAATAAGTAAAAGACGTTTAAACGTAATAATTTGTATCAAAACGTTTCATTCTTACAGAAATTTCAATTATAGCTTTTGCGTTTGGTCAATATGAATCATAATGTAGTTGTATTAGCTATAGGTACTTGAAATACGCACATCAATACGCATACTAAAATCGATCTCATTCGGGACAAGCAAATTAACTAACATTAGTTTCTGGTTAATTCATTTAACCACGTAAACTTATACTTTCTCCATACCAACTATTATAATAATGTAATCCGTTTACCATAGGTCCTGAAGTGAAACCGATAAATTATTTAAGTTTTAAACCAAAAGTCAAACACCGAAATGTATCTGTGCCCATTATACTGCCTAGTTATAAATCTAAAAACAGAAAACGTATCTTAAAGTTGGCCGACGTTGTTAGTGTCACAATAAAAACATGACGCAAACATACACATTCCCTGTAATTAAGTGTGTGTGTGTCTTTCGGAGTTGACAAAATATATAACCACTAAGCGACGTAATTGCTACTTGCCAGTAAATGTTAGTACTTTGAGTGACGAAAAAACACGACGAAAGTGTACGACTGTATATCGTTAATATGGAAACGATTTTTTCCACTTTCGTGTAAGTTTTCTGATACCCACAGGTAAGATTTCAGGGAAATTTTTATTTTTATAAGGATTAAGAGAATTTCGGAATTAGGAAATCAATCGGTTTTGTTCAGTTTCAGTCATCAAGTCCTTCCTTTTACATATAACCGTGCTCGTTCTTGGTGTGTCCAGACATATTTAATTAAAATATTAGGCAACAATATTTTGGAAATATAGTAGTATATATACTTCTCCCGCCTTATTCGGTTTATTACGGCCTTGCTACCATCTAGAATTTAACGGGGTTGGGAATAGGCTGCCCTCGTTACGAATCGTGGGTCACAGAGGGATAATAACACGGTTGATTTTTTTTCATTATTTGTTTTAGCATAATATATCCAGCTTGTTAAACAAAAAAGTTTTTTGGACCCCCATCCCTAAAATCATCGACGAACCCCCTTAGATACTAATTGCCGACCCAGGCCTAGAACACGAGTAAGCGCTCTTACTTCACTGAACGATTTCAGGCTTGACATGCAAGCAGGGCCGTCCCAAGGTTTTTCGGGGCCAGGGGCAAATTAATTTGGGGGCCCTTCGACCATAATAATAAGATATGATAAACAAAATACTCACTGAGAATAACAAAATGTTTATGAACGTATTTTTCCAAACCTCAACCAATCAAGCTCATTTAAATTCATGTACCTACTGCATTACATACTTACATTATAGAATTGAATATTATTTATATTATTTATATCAATATTATTCAATACATTATTAGCAATGTATTACCATGTATACAAAAAACTACAATTTATTCCTAGATGGTTATAAATATTCAAAGAAAATATTAACTTGGATGTTTATAGGATTAAATAAATAGATAAGGTAGATTAAGAAAATTAAAAAAAATTTACGTATATTATTTTATTATTTTAAATAAAATATTAAAATGTATATCAAAACACCTTTTTCCTAGCTTTTTTTTCAGCAAAGCTGTCTATAACATCATCATAATCTAGAGTCTTTGCCAACTTGTGTTCGATGGAGAGAAGTATTAAATGATTTAAGCGGTTTTCTTCTGTAGTTGAACGTAAATAACTTTTTATTAATTTCAGTTTACTGAAAGATCTTTCTCCCGTTGACACAGACGTGGGAATGGTAGAAAGTATTCGAAGACAAATACATATTTGAGGTAGTATATTTTGAAGTCCTTTCTTATATATTTGATTAAATTATTATAAATTAAATTAAGTAATCGAGTACAGTAAACGGAAAAAAGTCTCTCGTTTAAATAATATTATAGGATATATTTTATTCAATTTTAAATTAGTTTACGAGAGGTAAACCACAAATATAAATGAATACATTTTTATATTTTTTAAATAATATTATTATAATATATATTATATTCAATTTTTAATTAATTTACGAGGGGTAAACCACTATGATAATCATAGAATACAATTTTATAGACATGTAAACTGTTTTTTCTCCCAGTCTGCCACTGGAAAATGCTATAAAATATTTAGATAACAAGTAAAAAAAAAATGTTTTCTTCAATAAATTTAACATGTAATTATGAATGTAAATAGGTATAACCGTATTAGGTATAATTTAGTATTATTCTGTAAGTACAGGTACATATAATGATACAGACTATAGCTTAATGCCCCAATACGAAGATATACTTCTTTAAAGACTAATAGAAATATTAAAAATTAATCATTTTAATAAAAATAAAGAATAATATGTATATATTTTAATCAATTATTACTTACTAATATTCGTGTTTCTGCTAATCGCTATTTACTGTGCTAGTAATAAATTTATATAAATACAGTGACACTGTGGTAGTGTGGTATACGTCTACTGTCGAGTAATAAGCAACCGACTGGTGCGGCCGTGCAGGTTGTGGTTTACTATTCAGAATAATCAATTCTACAATGTATCGGTTATAGGTTTTTGTCTAAAAATATCGCGTGCTGCGTGCACCGTCACCTATCGTAGCAAATTGCAAATCGAGTATCGTTATCGCGATCTATCCACATTATACTACACACATATACACATTATACTAATATATTAAAATATTATTAAGTAGAAACGGTGGCATAGACGAGAGGTGGAGGAAATTGTTTTGACTACGTGACTGGACGTCATGCTTTTATACTCGCGCATTGTATGACTGTATAAGTGTTAAATTATATTTTAATTTTATTTTAAGTATTAATATTATGTGGATGACGCAAAGAAGATATTTTTTGTCTCAATAACGGTGGTCGGTGATAGTTCTTTGTTTTTAATTATTATACATCAAGACTTTTTGGGGGCCCCCTAAAATATTCCAACAATGGGGCCTGGGGCAAAATGGTCCCGTTGCCCCCCCCTCTGAACGGCCCTGCATGCAAGCATAAATAATGATAAGCAGTTGGTTTTCGATCATCACTTCCAGTGCTTCCAGTCTGTTCAGCATAGGTCTCCAATCTACGACCCAGAAAGCACCATACTGATGAAAAGGTCGTAATATTTGTTTAGTATATAAAAAATGTGTAAGTTTTCTTTAAAATCTATACTGTTTTTTTGGTGTAGGTAACTCAAAGATATAACGGTAGATGGTAATATTATTACTTGAAATTTTTACCTACCAAATATTTACATAAGCATTTACTGTACGAAACGAAAATTGTCAAAATATTTTCAAACTTTTTGAGCTATTAAAGACATATGACTTTTCGATTTTTTTTTTTCGTTGAATATCGAAACAAAGAGATCTTTTCACTGGTTTCAAAAAAAAAAAAAAATGAAAGTATACCTGCAATATAGCCACGATTTTCACAAGCCACATAAATTAATTTTCGACTAGCGTGTTTACTTAGAACGTGTTTACGCGTCTGTTAATAATAACAAATAATATAATAATATCAAATAAAAACATATTAAATAGATAAAAATAAACGTTTTTTTGTGTAAATCATAATTAATGGATTTGCAGAAAGCATTGCAATCTTATATTCTAGGTATACATTTTTTTTCAACAAGCGTCCGAACATTATCATACTATTATTTAAATTTTTACATATTTACAACAAGTTACATTTTATATAATTCAGTTTATCGAAAGCATATTAAAAGTATAGAATAGAGAATACATATTATAATAATATATTATGAGTGTAAATTAGTTATCAATTATAAATTACGGGAAAAATACCGATATCGATTTAAATTTGTACATAATTACAACAAGTTACATTTTATATAGTTTTTACACTTTTACATTTTTACATTTTATATTTTATGCATTTTATATAGTTTATTGAAAGCATATTAAAAGTATAGAGTACATATTATGAGTGTAAATTAATTATCGATTATAAATTATTTTGTACTAATGAAAAGTATTCATTAATTTTTATACTCTTCAAGTTGTTTCATCGTAAGACTTTGAGTTACTGAATAATCGCGATTATTAAGACGCGTCTTTGTCATCATCATCATCATCGCTATCTATCATTAATGATCGTAATTACTTATGAGAAGGAGAGTGTGTTTCAAAATCGTCTTCATTTTCTAATATTGATTTCAGATTTAATGACTATGTATGTTATATAGAACGTACTAATTTCAAGCGCTGCAACACAACAATCGGTGAAAAAAACGTTTTGTTCTCTTTCACGTCGAACGGCGGCGCTTGGGTTATTCGGCCTCCGCCGCGGTTACCAGT
Organism: Metopolophium dirhodum; assembly: GCF_019925205.1. Taxonomy (NCBI): domain Eukaryota; kingdom Metazoa; phylum Arthropoda; class Insecta; order Hemiptera; family Aphididae; genus Metopolophium; species Metopolophium dirhodum. The sequence goes on from NC_083568.1 coordinate 15,399,835, forward strand.
TCTGTACCATCAAGCTGGCGGACTTCATTAGGGTCCTGCCGCGAGCTCGTGTACCGTCGTCTGTACGGGAAACATCATACGGCCGAACTCAGACGTATCGATAGTGACGGGTCTTCCTCTGTGTCTGTTGACGAAAACAGTACCGCAATGTTCGGCATCGAGTAACAACGCCGTCTCTTCGGATCCGCGAGATCGCTGCTTGACTGCAGCTGACCGTCCGCTTCGGCAGACCGAACCTGCTGCGGCGACGTGTCGGACGGGAACGGACGTCGTCCTTGCCATGTCGACCAGCGTAATGTAGCATAGGAATTTCAGACTTGCACAGCTGTGTTGTCCACATCAATTTCGGCTGAGCCACTTGACGGGTCGGCCGAACCGGTTGGCTCCGAGTCGTCGGCTGCAGGCGGAGAGTCGGTCGTCACCGGCTCCTGCGTCGTAGCGGCAGACGGTAGTCCATCATCGAACTCATCGTCCGCATGAGCAGTCTGCCCTGCGATGTTCGGCATTGAGCTACATCTCCTGAACGCCGGGCCGGTGACATGACCCCAACCTGCCAATGTGATCTCGACAGTTGACCCGTTCCTCAGCTCGTCAAAAACTCTTTGCATTAACTCGGCGGACGGTGATCGGTTCTCAACTTCGGATAGTTATTATTTAAACTTTCGGTTTGGTTTCCAAGTCTTCCTACGTCCACTTGCCACTTATAATTGCATATGAGGTGACGATGGTTGTCAAAGAAATATTACATCAAGGTTTATCCTGCATTCCTGCTATACTCACATATTTTAAAGTTTGTATATTATACTCTTTCTATCGATCGTTTGATTAAATGTTATTTGATTTATAAAACTAGATAAAATTCAAATTTCCAGTCGTATAAATTTAAAAGGTTATACGTGGTTATCTCAAAACGTCGTAACTATTACGTCCAAGATTTTTTTGATCAATACTTTTAACTATTAATTACTCAGTATAGTCGTGGCGGTAAAAAAATTCAGAACATTTTATTTTAAACTCTAATATAAAATGTTAAATTTATTACGCCCGTGTAGAAACTGATTTTCATACAATCTTATTAATTAAAACGAATACATACCGTATTTATATATTTTATTAATTGTGCCATAATAGTAATACGTTCATAATTATTATAGGTACCTACTTATAATACATTTAAATATCATTACTTAAGATTTTCAATATAATTTTCATATTATGTTTTTTTGTGCAGCTCACAATATTATATTTGGACTAATCAATTACTAATGATTTGGTTATTAAGTTTTTTTGAAATTTATTTTAGAAACGGATAACATAATATTTATTAAACAGTATTGTTATTACGATTTTATACTTGAAAAGTGTTTGTTTAGTTTATTATGAGTTGAAAATTTAGCCAAACCCTTAATGTAGAAGTTTAGTAAGTTTATTCATACATTTTAAGGCGAGTTAACACACTTTAATAAATGTTCACCACGCAAGTCGTAATGATAAGGAAGATTTAAACATACCAGGGGGCATTATTATAGTGATGAATTTATAACTAAAATCTTAACTTAGTTGGATACTCGAAAGTTTGTCGGTCCTCGTATTATTTGAAATCTACTATAGAATTCACCATTATATAAATGACTGGTAATGATACAATATTATAAACTAGTGTAAATTACTATTTAAATTTTAAGCAAACCCAATTTTATTAATAACTATAGCTGTCTCACCCGGGACATTTGTGAACTACATTGACCAGGATGGAATATTTTTTTGTGGTGGATTGGATATAGCACTTTTTATAAATCGAACGTAGTTTCAATTACTCTTTAAACTTTCCTGAAATTTCCACAAAATCGGTTAAGTAGTTTTTAAGAACCTATATAATAGTTACAAATATACATTCAACTCTCATATTGGTTTTAAGATATTATTTCTTTATTCGAAACTATAAACGTGACGATTTGATGGATACTTTTACCTCATCTACCCAACTAATGGAAACCATTTAAAATATTAATTTATACTAATTATTTCTCATATGACCAATACCAACCATTTATAAATAACAATTTCCATCTTAAATCTCAAAATCCCTGTTTGAGCACCAATCCTGGTTGGACCTATCGGATCCAATTGTGATTCTAAAGTCTAAACCATTCAAGGATTTATTCAAAAATACACAAATTTCATCAAAATGGGTCCATACGTTTGAGAGGAATTCATTGAACATACAGAAAAACATTAGTTTTTATGTATATAGATTTTTACAATACATTGTTTCTTCTTATTAATTACGCGTACGCCGTACCGTAATGTTTGTGGTAGAAGAAGTGGCCCAAATTGATCACGTAAATTTAATCTAATATTTAATGCAAGTTTCAAAAATTAAACTGTCGTTTGCCAAAATGTTTAGGTATATATTGTATAACTAAAATTGGTACAATTCTTCAAAACTTGACATTTATAAGAAACTTTACATTTTTCAATCAATTAAATCAGTTAATATTTCATATATATATTTTAGAACAATAATTCATTTAAATGTATAAAATTCTAACATTATGGTACATATATCTATTCAGTTTGGCTTTTACAATCCTTTATGCACACCTATACATACCTTTTTAACATACATAATATAATGAATTAACCCAAAAATAAATCTGTATCCACCGAGAACCTGTTTAAAAACTCAATGGCTTATCATTGACAATCGACAGATAAATATAATATCCTTTACTATCTAGTACTAAGAAGATTAAACTAAGGCAAATGCTCAAGACCCGTGACAGATCCGACCGTGCATTTGGATTATTTTTTTAACACGCAAAATGCCGTTTTATTTAAAATGATCTTGTGGTCTTTTGTCATTACACTTTACAAAAGCTCAAGTATAATAATGCACCATATACGTATAAATTATTGTTTAATGGAACAAGTAAGACACTTTTAGCTCAAATAATACAATATGGAAATTTTATTTTGTAACCATATGAATTATTACATTGTAAGTATACTGTGTTGTTAGAGCCAGAGAAGGTTATTGTCTATAATATGAACAGTTTCTAAAATGAAATATCTTATCGTAGCATAGATAATATGCGCGAGTAAAAGAATAAACTTACAACGATTTTATGCATTATCTATATCTGTTGTTTTTCTTGCGATATCGCAATTGGTTTTTATTCATAATTGTTTTCACTTTTAGTTATATTATTTGATTTTGGACAAAAAACCAGGAGGTTTTTATAATCAGCTGTTGTATACTCAGAAACAAGTAAATAGAGTTTATTTTTGTATCATGCAAAAAAAAAGAATTGTTGATCATAAATAATAATATATTAAAATACCTAACTAAAATACGGAGTAATTTACGTGAAAATAAAATGAAAATTGTTTAATAAATGACCGTTATTTATTTATATTTTGTACATACTATCTATTTAGTATTTTCCATATAGTATAATATACAGGCATGTATGGTCATGAGATGCCAGGTTATAAAATATGTCTACTTAATTCTAAATCTAGCGTGAACCGCGTTTTGCTAATAATGTGATATTATAACACCTACAACAGTGGACGGTTATTATTATTAATCAAACACAAATACCCATATGCAAAGTCAATTTATGTAATACATAAAACATGTTAAACTATGTCTTATGTGGCACACAAATTGACTATGCAAATGGACATTAAACATTTTTTTTCGAATCTAGCTGAATTCGTCTCTTTATTTCAGCCCACATTAATGACTTTAGTATAACTCTATATACACATTTTCTTGGTTATATATTATGATAAATTATGATATAATATGTATAGGTAGCATTTTGAAAAAAAAATGAAGTTAACTCCGTTTTATAGTACCCAAGAGTCGAATCTGAGTAGGTAAAGACGATAAATTCGTTTACGAAATTAAGTATAAATTATAACCTAGCCGGTATAGGTATCTCTACATTACCAGAATTTATACAATAAAAACAAAACAATATTTTTAATCTCTCTCAAAAAAGAAATCGCTTGCAAAGTGTCTTCGTTTTAAACAAATTCCCACTTGGCGTGTCGCGTGTAATCTATACTTATAAAATCCAAATACCACTCACTCACTGATCACTGTATCTCAAAAACTACTCAACGTACAGACTTGAAATTTGGAATAGGGGTTCTTCTCATATTTTCACCGTGCAATAAGAAAGGATTTACCAAAATTCGCATTTTAAAGAGTTGCTCAAACAGGGACATTGAAGTTTACATTGGAAATTTTATTTTTATTTATTAATAGTTCCCATTGGTTACAGTCAACAGTAGAAATTATTTGTGTTTCTTTATTATCGGTTGCCATTGGTTTTTTGGGCAGATCAAGTACAAGCTTGGATCAATTCGAATTGTTGAAAATTGTCTACCAAGGTGATTGGTGAAAGAGTTGCCTTTGTCCGCGATCCGACGTACTCGGATTGCCTACCGGGGTGGTTGAGTTGCACTTACTGCAGGCTGCAGCATGTTACACCCAAAAGTAGATTAACAATCATCATTTTTTTAAGATTTGCGTTTTTTTATGGGTAATGAAGTGCTATAAAAATTAATACCATTAATACCGTTAGAAACATTTCAATACGTTTTCATTAACCGTTTTTTATATTCACTTGCCGATCACATTAAACGATAAAATTTAAATAAAAAATTATACATATCATTGTCCAAAAACAAAATAAACAACCAATCACGGGCGAAGCTGTGACGGGTCGGCTAGTATAATATACATACCTATATGTATCTGCATACTTAAAATACAAAAATCAATCAAACAAAGGAATTTTTTTTGATAAAATCACAAAAATCGAGAATAAATCGTAAACGCTCGCTATCAGACACACCAGGTGCGGGCAAGACACAAAGCGTTCTCAAGTGATTTCGAGTGGATTTTTCTTCTTTCTGGTAGCAGTGGATATCACTCCCAATCGACCGGAAAAGTTTCTAAGGCGGGCAACGTGCACGAGATTAACGATGAGTCTGTTCTCCATACTGCGCGGTGGGGTGCAGTTCAAAAGAAAAAAACACCACCCCAATAACACAGCGTTATAATCACATTTCGTACCGTCATAACATAATATTAGTATACGTACATAGTAAATTTTTAATTTTAAACTATAAGTGCGTGGTTGTTTCTCGTGGATAAAAATACGTTGTCTACACTTGAGCAGTATTTTATTTTTGTATACTATTATACATTATGTGACATGATTTCGAAACCGTAAGATCTGAATGTGTCATGTGAAATACGCGTATTTCTGTGTTACGACTTTTTGAGTATCGTTCAACATATTCAAACTCGATTATCTTGAACACAGTTTCTTGAGTAAGTACACACTAAAATGTTTGGATGGTGTGATGTTTAAAAATAAATTTATACTCCCGGTATGTACCATGTGGGTGCACTATTATATTTTGTATGCATAATATTACTGGGGATAATAACGCATATTTTACGTGTGTGTGACGTGCAAACGGATGGTTGAAAGAGCTATGTGCTCTGCTCTTACGATATTATAACAATAATATATTATTACAATATCCCTATGTGCGATAAGGGTTGTAGGTCGTATGCGGTGGTATAATATTATGATTCATGGTATATTGTATTTATGGTTTCAGAAACGCTTCCGATTCTACGCTATAATATTACGTACGGGCAGAATCATCCCGTTGGATTCGCTATATACATAATATAATGTCCGATTTATTTACATCCAACACACGTGAGTGCATATACGTGCGGTGACCGCTTCGGGAACGGATGTTGTTGTCGCAATAATGATAATATCATCTATAATATCGTAATGTAATATAATATAATATTATAATGCAATGTTGCAGCAGTAGGTACACATCGTAACTACACACGTTCCGTACGTAATGAGGAGACGCTATAGAGGAGACGCACTGGCGGGGTAGTGTTGTTTACGGTCGTAAGAAGCTGGTTATGTATTATCCATCACGCTTACTGCGGTTATTCTGATGTTCGGTTGTATAATCATTATTCGCGTGATGAAAATTACGGAAAAACATGTGTACCTCAACTGCCGAATCGGAGTAGGCGCACCCATCCACGACCGGTTACAATAGTGTGCAGTAAATTTTTTTTATATCTGCGATTGCAAATCCTTAAAAAAATATGCCAAGTCGCGTGGTGCACTAGCACCCCATCTCTTGATCCTATATTGGTGCAAGGCTGCAGCACTTCTTTTATTGGTAGTAACCCAGATATTTGTGTTGTTGTAGCTCATAAAAACATCCGATTACTCGCGTAACAAACATTATATTATAACCATAGGCAATCATTTACCGTTATTACCACATGCGCGTATCACGTGGTCATCGAGTATAGATCGATTGAGCATGTTTGTACTTGTTGTACTCACAATATTGCAACTGGTGCCTTCACCGACCAGACCCGCTGTCCGTATGTTTCACAGATCGCACATCCGGCCAACACAGCTGCCGGTGGGAGGTTGTGGTAGTTTACTTTAGAAAGCCTTTCGACGTCAAACTTACCGATGTACCAACGTCCGTGCGTCCTACAACCGGCCTGCAGTCAGAACAACCGATTGACCGTGTTCGGTATTTCATGTATCATGAGAAAATTGGCTGAGAGCCCCGAATAATCAAGAGTGTATTGGCTGAGGGCCAACACAATACATTATTATAGTTATCAAGTGGCTTCGACAATATATACATATTATTACAGTATATTGCACAACATAATAATATTATAATATAATACATGCAAATAACTATATTTTACCGTTACGTGTTGTAACAATAATTGAATGCGATTTTAGACAGTTTGTCTTAAATTCTTTACCTATCATGATCAAAACCGTTAAGCGAGACATTTTTCGTGTACCATCTGCGTTCAATATTTGTAATTTATACCGAGTTGCAGCTGTATGAAACTTTTTTTATTTTTTATTCGGTAACGAAACGAGTAAAAAAATATGCACACGTCATTAGTGTAAAACCAATAATGCTCTTGAAATATATATATATATATATGTATATACTTTCCAGTCCCCTTAGATAAATAGTGTCCACCGTATTCAGTAATATGATATAATAATTTGGTATGTTTAATAATATGCTAATAGTATTATAATCAGTAATGAAATTTTAACTGTGTACAATTATCTGAATGTCGCAAAATTGAATTTGTTTTTATTTATCGTAGTAGTAGTAGTAGTATCAAATACATTTCTTAAAAAATACTTGTCATTTAGAAAAAAATTGTTTAAACAATTTTCAAGTAGGTAGGCACTTATAATTTATAAGATAGGTAGGTAGTTGACAGAATATATTTTTGCAGTACATTTTCACGGAGAAATCTCTCTGTCTGACTATGTTATGTGGGTAGATTATTTCATCTATAATTCAAAGGATTTTAAATAATAAACAAATGGTTGAAAACCAAATAATTGATCCAACGAGAGATACTATTGTGAATAAAATAATAATATTTTCAGAAAATGATTTGACTCTTGAAAAAAAGAAGAAAATAGCAGTAAATAATTTTGTCATAAAGTATTTATTTTAAACAAAATATGTTATTATTGCAATTTAATAAGTTTTTGAAAAATAAAACATATTATATATTATTACCCATATTGTATGTTTTAGGTGGAGGTCTGATGTATAGACTATAGTTAAAGTACTAAAGTCTACTTATCGAAGTGAACTCGACAATACACCACAATGAAGTTAAGGTACTCGCTTCCTAGTATAATGTTTTACATGGGTAGTGTATAGTGTATACATTACTCGGGATAATTTATATAAACCGAGTTTTCTTGGACCTTAGGTAATAGCAATAATTATATATATAGTGGTAATCATTTATTATTAAACTTGAAACTTTTAAAATAATGTTCAACTATTGATAAATACTCGTTATTGCTATTGCAGCGTGAGACAATGTGGTGACACTTGAATAATATATTTGCACAATATTATATTCATTTGTCTCTATATTTACACTTCGTTTATTTATTATAGTATTAAATTTTGGTAAACGTGAGTAGATTTTTATTTTATAATATGATATACGATTTATAATAATCAATAATTTCAATAAATGATTGTGTTGTAATTAAAATTAAAATCATGGCGAATGTTTAGTATCTTGTAATATTAATGAATTCATATATTATGTAAAAACTAATACATTATATGAACATATGATACATATTTATAATAACGCTAGTTATACTACCTATAAGTCCTAAATGCAAAAATTGATATAGAATATTTAAACAAATTTTTCTGAGTATTCTGCGCATTCTTGTCTGAAACGTTGGGCACCTCCTATAATAAGTTTTAACCGTATTTCCAAGTTTTGGCTATAATATTTGATTTTACCAGACATTTATCGCCAAGTGAATTCAATTTCTTGTTATTTTTACGGACCTGTACTAATCGATAAATCTCAAAGATAAATGGTTTTAAACACAATAAGCCTCATTGTTTATACTCGGAGTAGTAATTGAACGTCGGAGATGATCGTGATGTTCTAAGACTAATGGAGTGATCTTTTATTTGAACTTTTATCACTACATGTTATCTATGAGACCTACACACACCATAATACTCAAGTGATTCGACATAGACGTTGCGGTATCGTTATATAGGTGGAGGTAAATAACTACTATAAAACTAATACTGTCACATTTTCGATGGTCATAAATCATTTATTATAATAAATGAAACTCGTGGTTTATTGGAGACGTCTGAGGTTTGTGCTTTTAGATAAAATATAACAATTGTATATCAAATATGCGATCTATTATCATAGATAAAGGTACCTAATTGAATTACGTATTTATACTATACAACTATTGACGACTTGCTCAATAGTCTTGCAATGTCGTAATCATAAATTATTATGCCGACCAACAGTCGATATTAGAAAATGTCAAAATTGCTGAAAATCACTCTCTTACAATAATAATTTGTGTAGACACAGTCTTCATGCCTTGAGTATGTTTTCGGCGACTCGTCAGTGAGGAGTTCTCGCATGTGGGTGTCTGCGTAAACGGCCGCCGGTTGGTTTCAGCCCTGGATGCATACCTTACATATATATATTGATATGACGTATAGTATAATATGTCACCAGTGCGGTCGTAAACGATTATGGTTGTCGATTTTTGGTATAATAATATTATGTTGTATGCTAATATTCAATGGTAACAACGTTTATAGAGGCCGAACGCTCAACTTCTACCGTCCCGGAAGTTTGGTATTTTCGCGTCGAATGCATTATTATTATTGTTGTGTGTGTATATATATAATAATAATAGTAATAATAATATATATATACATATGTACATGATAACCGTGAAGTCTGTATAATGTATACGTTAAGTTCACGGACGACAGCTCGCAAAAGCGAGACTAGCTTTCACATAGAACGGCGTAGTTATTATTATTATTATAACTGTGTGTTTTTGTTATTTTTTTTCCGTGGAGGCGTTGTATCCGTGTTCACCGCGTGGATATACAAAACCGTAGTTTAAAACATATATTTATGTATATACATAATATTATAATAATATATATACTCCGTTTTAGCATCACTGCACACAGGAATGAACAGACATCGTATTTTATGACACGCGCGTAATGCGAACGCCATAGTCGTAATCGTCGCATTGTGATCTATATATATTATATATATATATATATATACATCTACGCGTACACATGTATTTGCGATAAGTTTCATGTTATTATTATCTACAGTAGTTCCCACTCGACGTTGCGGAAGACTACGATATTTGTTTTTAATTATACACGCGACTCCGCACACGAATATAATATACCATCAAATCACTCGACGTTGAAAAACCCGGACGAGATTTCTTTGATATGTACAGTAATGTTATGCTAACATTATAGTACATACAAATGATTTAAAACGTGGAAGTGGTGGTAACAATATGCAATGTCCCGATGATATATCATATAGGTACGTTTGAACATTGTAGATACATTTTGAAATTGTACCAATAGCATCCTCAACCCTATCGTATTCAATATTTAATACACCTAACACATTAGTTAAAATTCTGATTTTAGAATTTCTAGTATGCGCCTTTTAAAGATCATATTATTTGCAAATAAGTTCGTAAAGTTTAATAACACAGAAACTACTCTTTTGAATTTCTGAACAGACAGACTTTTTGCTGCTATTGTCAAAGAGATGATGTTTTTGAAAACTTTGATGTATCTATATCAAAATTCGAGCGAGTAATTTCTCAGTTGTTAAACTTTACAAACTTATCTTCATAGATGAAAAAAAAAACAGAATTCATATAAATGCATAACCGAAGGATACCATTGGTGGTGAGCGTGCGTGCTCCTTGAACCATTCTGTATCTACACACGCTTTATCGTTATAATAATATTTAATATTTATTATTATTGCAGTACTATTGGGAAGTCATAAATTGTAATTTTATTATAATGTAAACGTACAGGATTAACATAATAATGTATAATATTCACCATATCGTTTGAGTATGATATAATATTATAAGTGCAAAATGTATGGTATATTTTATCTGTTTTTAGGACACCTACTGAATAGGTAATAGATATCCACGAGCTGCGAATTTAAAATAATTTTTAATTTACTCGTTTCTATCGTTATTTTTCTCATTATAAATTGTTTTATGGCTATATGCCTAAATAGTTATGTAATTATGTTGTCAAAGCAGGAGTTGCGTACGGACCTTACTCCGCCCCTACATATAACTATAAATGATATATGTCGTATATTATTTCACACACAATATTGTCGGGATGATCTTAGCGTTGCGACGAGACCTTGTAAAAGAAATAACCGTTATTTAATGTTCGCAACAATTAGCATAAGCCGCATATGGGGTAGGAGGGACAACGCACAGAATTATGAATGAGTAATGAAAACTATACTGTGAGAAGTCCGTGGGTCTAATAAAAACTTAGTAATATAGCTATGACAAAACTACACAGTTAGCAAAACCCCGCATCGATCATAAAATTGGCCAGCCACAAACACATCTGCAGACCCGTGGACACACACTCCCGCAGACACTATATAGCTAAGGCTAGCTAATTCAGGGGATCGACCACACAGACCGTGGGAACGGCGGCACGAGTCGCAAGGGACAAGTAGAGTAGAGGGTTCGCACTATATAGTAGAGACCCGAAACGGCCCATCTTCAGACGTGATTCCACATAGTCAGGACGAGCACCTCCACGCCAGACCTATTGTCGAATTAACATTTTCGGACTTGATTATTTCGATCTACGTCGTTTTTCGGGACTTAAAGCAACCTTCGTTGGTCTAGGTAGTCTAATTCACCTTATCCTGTAAATTGTTGCCACATCGTTGTGCAAATATTAATAAGCGGAAAAATATAGTCTACATTTCAACCAGTTTGAATTTGAATATTCAACTGTGTGTACGCTACACAGGAATAAAATATTTATAAATTGTATGTATTTGTATACACATACAACAAAATGTATTATTTAATTATTATAATTTAAGCATAATTGAGTAAAATGCCAAAATACATTGAGTTAAAATACGATTTCAAACGAACACACTTTCGAAATATAGGTATTTATATATATCATATATATATATTAGTATATACACAGAAGGGTCGTGAAAAGTGTAAATCGTCTATCTAAACCTGTATTTCGTAAATCAAAATAATGTAATGTAATAATTATATGTATTTTCCCTTATCATATATTTCACACATTTTCAGCGTCAACTCGTCTATAATTAATGACATCGTATACTGACATCGTAATTTATTATTTTCGTTGTCAGCAGTATAATAATCGAGCGCATAATATCATTATAATAATGTGCCTCTCGTGTTTGGTTTTTTTATTCATACTAAAATTATTCACTATCGCCGTGTCCGCCTATGCGCAGTAAATGTAATATTTTAGTGCGCATCAACATGCGTCCAAACATACAGAAATTGCGAAATCACAATAAGCGTACGGTGAATAGTAGCTGACAGTATGATCGTACGTACAAAAGTCTAAAACGTGTACAGACTAATTGTTAAATAATTGTTGGTACAAGGTCGATTTGTTCTTGGCTCCGAACAATAAGTACCATCGCCCCGATGTCAAAATCGTGCTATACTCGCGTACTGCAAAGTGGATATTAAAGTACAATCTGAGCGAAACTCGAAACTGTTAATTTCGTCAAGTATAATAGTAGATATGTACACAGGTGTGATATTCGTGGTAAGTCTGACGTGTTCAAACAGTTTCATACGAAACCTAATTCGTATTTAAAAATAACAAAATCGTTATATAACAATATTTCACCCTGGAATATCAACATAATGTATTATATCGACGTACTCTTTAGTCTATGTGCGTATAGGTTTTTACAGTATTATAAAGCATAAAAAAAACTGTTACGTTATGTAATACAGTCATGTTTCTCGTTATGTCGAAACTCGAGGGAAAAGTCAACTATTATACTTAATATCTAATTCAATGATTTTACGGTATAATTGATAATAATATAGTGTTTCAGTTATAAATAATATCACAATGTTATAAGTAACTTATTTTAAAACTGTTTTACTACCTTTCAAATTTCAAATTTTTATTAATGCCAATATTAAAACAAACTATTTGTAGACAGTTCTCAACGCTAGATAAATTGCATATTATTTATTCATTTATTATCTATACAAGATTGTTCTTGGAATCTCATCACAAAATTATTCTTATCTGTTAAAGTTTTACGATGAAAAATAAATGTATACTGAGTTAGGTAATCATGATATATTTATTATGGTCTTTAAAATCATTACATATGCACATTTAAATTATCGTTGTAATGAAATAAACAATATGTAGCCAAACAAAATGAAAAATGAGATAGAAAAATAAGGATTTGTACAATATGTGTGAAATTGAAAGGTTCAACTAGTTCAAAACTCATAAACAAACAAATATAATATCATATACAATAATAATATTATACATTATCATTCACGTGTGTCTTATGTTCTGATTCCAAAGATGACATTCTATTAAAGTTTAAGAGTTATACGGGGAAGAAAATATTCTCGTTTTGAAACCAAAAAACAATAATAATAAATATGTACAGTATAATATTAAATTATGATAAGTAATTTCAAATCACAACAAAGTTTGGACGAAAACGTTTTGTTTTTCTTATGAGCAGTTATCAAAAGTTACGAGCTGGAAACTAAACGGTACTAATATAACTATTATGACTATCAGAGTAAAAATTACGAGTGGTGAATTTCACGACTTTGCTTGTTATGCGGTGAGATTTCACGCCGATGTAAATAACACGAAAAACCCAACGAAATATTAGAAATTTCGACTATGTGTAGACGTAATGTACACCGAGTCACGTGTGGCATGTCCTATAATATTCTTATATTTATTTGTATAAAGTTATAAATGTGAAATATGACACCGATGCTAATACAATACATAATATCGTTTACAAAATTTTGTTTGTTTGTGCGAACGTTCCATTCATGAAAATCGTCCTCAACGCATACTATATTATCATATATTATACCTATAGTGACGGCAAATTTGAATGACAATATTATTCATACATTTTTGCATACCTATTTACGTATTGTCGTATTGTGATTTGATGTTCAACCCTTATAAGACGTTATACGCGTGTTACTGCCCAAATAATGCGCTTAGGTATGTTTTTTATTTTATTTTTCCTCACAAATAATATTATATCGGCGTATGACTTAATGCTGCTATAAATAAATATAGACGGCGAAACACGGCTGGCCACCCTGTAAATTATTATTATACGCAAACAATTCTGTTCGCATTGACTTTTATGCGTCGGCAACTCTCCCCACGGCATAGGGGTAGTGTCGTAAAACCAACGGACAGTATATATTATTTAATAATACAATACACGCGTGCTGCAGTAACTCATTGCCAAGGAACAGCCCTCTCTCTACATTATATCTGCGTGGGTATTATAATATAACGATAACATATATATATTATACACGTATATACATGTATGTCAGGTGTCCTATGTAAATTTATTGTTAACATTTTGGTTGTGGCAAAACATAACGATACATAACTCGTTGTATATCTGCACACGCTCGCACAAATGCCCGTGAAATTCCGCCGAGTTTTCTGCGGGTTTCGTGTGCATAGGCACATGGTGTATGCACGAAGCAATGGCACCTAGTACGATATGATTTATAAATTTAACCCACCCCTCTCAAATGTAAGTCTGAGTACGCCACTCCCGCAGTGGACACATGTATTATAATAGACTACTTATAGTTGTTAGTGTGAAGTTGTGATTGAGTATGGTTATAGACTTATATGGTACATTAGTACTTATTATTAGATTTTAGAACTTATTAGTTTGGGATTGTTTTAATTCAAAACTGTTGATATTCAGTTCTATATTTATTTATATTAGATGGGCCACGGGTGTAGTTATAGAATGTCGTGTCGCTAACAAATTCACGACCGCAGATGTGGAACCATGGGCGATATAACGCTGAAATTTCATGGAAAATGTATACCAGAAACCAAATCATGTATTATAATATCTTACTCATAAAGTCATAAATCTATATTTGAACATAGATGCACAATATTCCGTAATAATGTTTCGTTGCGTTAGATGAGGGACGATGGTCTCATACTTTCATTGAGGACCGAAGTCCTTAAATTGTGCACGCCTTAGGCCCACAACATATGTTGATTCTCGTGAGGATACAAAGGATTATCGCAGGCTGTATTATACCAATCGACATTAAATATTAATAAATATGATTATAACAAACGCATAATATGAATGGAATTTTTTTGAAGGGTCTTAGTTTTTTTCTTTGTAGTCTTAATTATATTAGTTTATTGTTACTCGATTGAAAAAAAACCCACAGATATACAAAATTTTTTCATAACGTTTATTTTAGTCTTGTATTTTTGAAATACAAGTATAAATCTGTATTATATTTTCGTGGTTTGGGATTAATGTATTAAATATATATATATATATATCATATTTTATTAACCCTTGAAGTAGTTTTCTTGTCTTTTTATGTAGGTACTTTCAATTATTATTCTCATTTTTCTTTTTTTAAATTGCCGAAATAAAGAATCACATGCAAAATTATTTTATACAAATCATTATCATCCATTTTATTATTTCTGTCATACGCGTTTTTCTTTTAACGACAAAGGAAAGTAATTTATTCTATAAACCAACACATAATTTGATATGAAATTCAAATTAACTTTTGAATTTTTCTTATGTACTCATTGGATAATTCAGAATAATCCATTTAGTATTTGTAGTTCAAAGTTCAAACTACTATTCAAACGTTGCTATTAAATTAGGTTAATGTCCTTAATGTCAAGATTACATTTTTACACAATTTTACACTTTTAATTAGTACTGAATTATATTAATTATAGGCACCTGTGTAAAAAAAATCCAGGTTCCTTAACTAACTGCAACATGATTCAACATTATAAAATATATTTCTCTGAGTTATTATTATTACCAATGATGTTTGGATTACAAATTTACGTAGGAACAATACTCTACGAACAATATTTATCAGCTCTAATACACTATATTATTTCATAAATATATAATATATGTCATATTTAAAGTATATTTAGGGTTGACGGGTTGAACTCGATACCGGTAATGTGGTTTCATGGTAATACCTGTATGTGATGATAATATATCACTATAATACTAGTACGTACCGTAATAGCATAAAACAAAAACGTATCCAAATACCGTTCTACTGGTATACTGTAAGATCAATATAATATACCTTAATACCACTGTACTATAACTACTTTAATATTGTAATAACGATATTTAAAAGTAATAACGATCATACCAGTGCAGTGGGATTAATAATACCACAGTTGTATCAAATGCTTTAAACTTAATACTTGCAATACTATTTATTAAGCTGAAACCAAAGCACATAATATTATTAGTTATACTATTTCTATTTTTTTTTTAATGCACTTATTATTTGGTATTATACGGTATACTGTTCAAATGGTACGTCTTGAGCAATCACCGGTATACTGAAAAATCCGTCAACCATATTAAAAATATATTAAAATATACCATTATACCTACCTAGTTTATCGCAAGTTATTTAATATAGCTTACTCGTTAAGCCAAGTAAATGTATTTAAAAGCAGGTAGCCAATATTTATTTTTTTTTTTTTGAACATTATTAAGTTGAATGATGCATAAAAAAAGAAATTCACTTTATTATAAGTTGAAATTTTTCTTTTTCTAATAAAATATAATATTATATTGGACTACACTCTACAATATTATGTCAATATTGGCCACGTTTTTTTTTAGTGGCTAGGCACTATAGGTACAATGGAACAGTGTCTACTCATATTTCAATTATAAAAATAAAAGCTCAACATTAATTTACAATACATTTTTGTGTAAACTTCAATGAAAATTCCTGATTGTTATATCGCTATTATTCGTTTTGTAGTTTATCGTTACAGTCTTACATTAAACAAGCCCATATCGTGCTGATCCACGTGACTTTGTTAGCGCCAACTCGGCGTGTCACAGTTTTTTACCACCGAATAACAATAGGTACGTAAACGCGACGAAAAGAGAGCGGATTAAGCGTTCTATAGTATCATCACAACGCAATCACATAATGCACCATTGTAAGTTTAACTTTAAATATGATGAGTCTAGGCTTATGAATATGAAATATTTCACATGCAATTTTCACTTTGAAATGTTTCAAACTCGAAACTTTCATCCTTCTTAAAATATTTCAATGAAATATATATTTTTTTAATATTGTGTTCTAATTGTTTCCTACAATATATTATCACTAGATGGTCAGACTGATTTCATATCTGATAAGTGATTATCAATGTTTAATTTCCTATCCCAATGCAAAGAAGATATACTAATATATAAGATAGATAATTGTTATATAATGTACGGTGTAAGCAATATTTCTATAAAATTTTCCACTTAACATTTAACTAAGTAGAGCCCACTTCAATATATTGTTATGATATGTGTAAATTTTTCATCTCCAGGCTTTTGACGATCGTCCGAAAATTGCACAACGACCTCGCCGTGTGCGCTCAGTTTATTTCCCTGCACATTATTACACACCGCATTTCTCCGCTATCTAATCCATCATCGTTCCGTTTTCCACGCGTCCTCTACGGCCGCGGCGGTATCTAATCGCTTCCATTTTTTTTTCACGCTATAAAATTAATCTTATCCTCCACTTCGTAACGGAGGTATACTTTTTTTCTCCGTTACAAACGGCCGCCCTAAATCTGCGTCAGTTTTGTTTTCGCGTTGTGCAATAACGATGCCGTAGAGTCGTAACACTAAAAATCTAAATGTGATTTTTTTTTCTGCCGGTGAAAAGCCAACTATACGTCACACTGTCATCATAACATTACTTTAGTTGAATTCGCTATAATATATAATATTGCCGTGTGGGCGTGCGGCCATTCGAATAAAAATATTCTGATAAATGATAGTATTATCATCCGCGCAATAAGCAGCTGTAGTCTGCGTGTAAACACTTCGCGAAAAGTCACGTGTAGGTACTCTGTTCTACTTGATGAACTTGACTTGTGCTTCAAAGGATTATTGTTGTTAATATTTTATTCATTGGTTGGTGACGACGGCGCCACAAGTTCGACAGCTTCGAATTCCGAATACGTAATGCAGTTCGACCGAATGTACACACTATACACGCATGAATATAATAAGTATAACTGATGGTATTTGCTGGTAGAGTAGGAAGTTATATTAAACTATTATATCACTCGATCGCTACTTTATTTCGCGAAAATCTCTATTAAATTAAAGTGTTTGGTGTGATTACACATCGCGTGAGATGAAAGCATGATTGATCGCACGGTAAGAGCACGTGTTTTTATCAAAGCACAAGTACCTACTATTAAGGCCACGCGGATTTTACGAACACGCGGGATTTGCAGTGCAGCAGGGAAATAAATCTGCCCTGACGAACAGATGAAATCATACATAGGTAATACACATTACATAGGTACATTATATAATAATGCGGTATGTCGTGGAAAACGCATACGGCATCGAGTAAAGCTTACCATGGTTGACCGTGTTTACACCTGCACTTGCGTTTTAAAAAGTCACATTAAATTGGTCAGCGCTGCCGATGTCACGCAATATGATGAATATAATTAAATAATTTCGTTATGAAATATTATTATAATACACGTCTTTGCGTATACCCGCGATTAAAATATAAATCGTTTATTGGACTATGACATTATAAATTATAATATACATTATTTTACGTTATAAATACCCCGAAAACAATTAGGACTTTCATACAATATCGGTTATCCGGATTATTTGGATTTATATTTTGCTCATAATTTAGATACATGTATATACATTATGCGGCTGCACGTAATAAGTAATACACGGACATTTATGCGAAGTGTTGGTAAAATAATTCAATCATTTGTGAAATTAAAAATATACACGTCAATAAATCCAAATCGTCTGAATAATTACTAGCACAGCAGTTGTACCCGATGGCCGATTTAATAATATTATTCAAAATATACAAAGTGACCCGTGGTGGCTTTGTATCCGTCAAATAATTTGTTGTTTTTTTTTTTGTTTGATTTTTTATTACGTTTATTCATTTATTTGAATTTATCAAAACTATCGGTTGACAATTCGGATCGCGGATGGCTCGAAAATGCAAAAAGTTTGAACTGTGTCCATCCAGTGGTAATTTGAAAATGACTTGATTTACAATCGGAGCGTGAAACACCCGTATAGGAAAATAACCGTAAGTCACGCGTCACGCACGCGCAGTGCATTCAATTCGAACGTTTGTCGATCCGCTGCAGCAATATTATTAAACGGGGATTGTGTGACGTCTCAGGGTCTCACGGCGCATCGGGAAAGAAATTAAGGAAAAAATTGCGCTGCAGAGTAAAGGATGACGAGCACACATCGTTTCCGGGGGGCACGCAATATATATCATTATATTATATTATATATACTATGTGTTCACACGTGCTCGGAACTCACATGGTTCGCACGATTTATGACGCATTTTCTCGACGGTAGCATAAAATATTTATTAGATATAATAAGGGCGAAATCTGGTCCGAAACGCGTCCGCTGTCAGAACTGCCGTCGGGCTAATACAACAGGTACGTGCGGCTATACCATATTATTATGTGTGCGAATGCTGTATATTGCAGGCATGGAAGGAGGTCTCTGCAGTGTGTACAGGGTGAACCATATTGCCCGACGAGGGGTTCTTTGTGAATTTTTGTAGAAAAAATATAATAACAACGGAATGTTGTATATTATGGAATTTATAAATATGATAATATTATGTTTTACGAAAAAAGGGATGCACGAAACGAATTGTGGTTTTTCAAACATTTTTTTTTTTCTTATGTACCTACGAACGTTTTACTTTTAGAAAAGAGTAGCCACGACACACAATGGGTAGAAAAGTACCCAAAAAATAATAATATGTAAGTGGTTAATATAAAACCAACTGCAGGGTAATCTGATATTATTTTTAAAAATGCTACGTAAAACGATTTTTTTTTTCAAACTCGTGGAAAGCCAACGAGAAACCACGCGAATCAGCCAAAATCTGGGTCATCCTGTATCCACTGCATTTGCCGGAAAATCCTATTTGGTCAGGCACGCGAAACGTCGCATCTACCACTCACACACTTTCTCTATAAAATACGTATATGACTGCCCGAGCGAATCGACGCGTAGCTGTAATCAAAATGGGACGCGACCGAAAAGAAAAAAAATTTCAAAAATGACTACACCACTTGCCATATCTAGGTATATATATATTATTACGTTAACACTTTTTTTGTCATACCAATAAGTTCACTTGTATATAAAATATAAGTATAATATAGTAGGGGGAAATATAATATATATATATCATCGAAAAGCTATTGTTGTGTACAGCTGTGCCAGAAACATTTTTACACAAAATACGTTGCTATTAAGGCAAGCAAATTGCGAAAATAGACAAACGGCTGCTGCAGTGGCACTATTTATCCAGTTTAACAAAATTTTTAAAAATGTTTAAACAAAAAACATTTTTTTCCGGTCAAGTATTGGGTTATACTCACTACCTAATACAACATTTTTAAAAAATGTGACATAACCAATAATTTATATAAAATAAAACAATAATGCTGCCCACATTAAACGTACATACAAATAAAAGGAGAAGAAGCACAAACGCCGAACACTGTGTGTGCGTGATAAGAAATGCAATATTTTTGAACGTGATGATTTTACAATTAAATCCGGCTTTTCTGGTCGAATTTCGATCAAAGGTCGAGTACGGTATAATTTAATACTCTGCGCTTAAATCGTACTTTTTTAGAGCTTAATCGTAAGTTAATATAATTTTAGGTAAGTGTGCGTGCGTCCGTAAGGGTATTATTAATCCGACAGTCGATCGAGCTGACCGGCCGCGCAGCGATAATTTTGGCGAAAACGTCCGATCGAGGATTTCCCATGGTCTGGAAAACGATGATTATTATGTCCGCACCGGATCATCCCGAGGCCCGAAATTATGTCGACGAATCGGCGGCTGTAAGTCCTAAATATGACCCCGACCCGTCGTCAATAATCTGCGATAAACACATCGGCGTGCATCGAGTAAGGATGACTTACAACGAGCATAGGTCCGTATTTAATATATCACACTCTTGGTCCCCGATGTTATGCATACCTAATACTATTATGAAACGACACGCAGCGACTTTGCCCAGTAATATATTATTATTATTATTATTTTCCGAGCGCGTAATAATTTTAATAATAGTTTTTGAGATATTTTTAAGCCTCGGTTTATATTATGCACACCCAAAACACACGTCGTTTGTCCGATGCGTATTAGAAACGCGTTATTCTTTAAACGATTTTGCTTAACCTATCGGAAAATTAACCACGTCGCTTATAATATTAATATCGTATTAGAACGTTTGCAGACGTTATACATTATCAATCTCTGTCCTCGCACGAAAAAACAATCAACGCACGCAGGTAATCATAATAATATATGTTTTTAATATTGTTTCCGCGGTATAAAATAATAATAACCAATATACGACATACCATATCATCACGGTATAATATTTTGTTATATTTTACAAAACGTAACTATACACTCGTTGCATATCTGCACACGCTCGCACGAATGCCCCCGTGAAATTCCACTGATTTTTTTGCGGGTTTCGTGTGTATACGTACATCTTGGTGTATGCGAATCAGTGGAACCGAGTGCGATATGATTTATAACTTTAACACACCCCTCCCAAAAACGTAGGTCTAAGTACGGCACTCCCGCAGCGGACACAAATTGGAAAATTGACCACGTCGTTTATAATAATATCGTATAAGAACGTTTGCAGACGTTATACATTATTAATCTCTGTCCTCGCATGAAAAAACAATCAACGCATGCAGGTAATCATAATAATATGATTTTAATATTGTTTCCGCGGTATAAAATAATAATAACCAATATACGACATACCATATTATCATGGTATAATATTTTGTTATATTTTACAAAACGTAACTATACACTCGTTGCATATCTGCACACGCTCGCACGAATGCCCTCGTGAAATTCTGGTGTATGCGAATCAGTGGCACCGAGTACGATATGATTTATAAATTTAACACACCCCTCCCAAAAACGTAAGTCTAAGTACGGAACTCCCGCAGCGGACACATATTGGAAAATTGACCACGTCGTTTATAATATCAATATCGTATAAGAACGTTTGCAGACGTTATACATTATCGATCTCTGTCCTCGCACAAAAAAACAATCAACGCATGCAGGTAATCATAATAATATATGTTTTTAATATTGTTTCCGCGGTATAAGATAATAATATCCTGATATGTTATCTACGATAATATACCATCTCATCGCGGTTCGATATTAAAATATAATATTTATATTGCATCGTGGTATAATATAATTATTATATTATTTTAATATCGAACCATCAACGTTGGGCGACGGTGATTACACTGCACAATAAGTACATTGTTCAACCGCACGAGTACCATAAATTAGTTAACGTTTTAATTACTGTGAAATGGAGCAGAAGTAAACGCAGATTTGTGTTCTATTGCGATCCTTTAATTGCGAGGATTAACGAAACTATAATATTGTTGTACGAAAATAATTCTATTTATTCGCCGGAAGCGCGAGAGTGATATTTTTGTAAACGGGAACACCGGAAACATCGTACACGCTGTCTCGTTGTATTTCCGTCCATCTGTTTCGTTGTGCACATAGAAAACATTGTGCAGATATTATTATATACGACCCGACAGGTCTCGACGAACATAATTATTTTCAGGATATTAATTAACAACTATAATATTGATCTGAGCAGTGTATTATATATATATATACCTGCAGCGAAACAACGACGAGTATATTTTCCATCTATAATAAAACATGAAACAATTAATTAACAAAATAATAACTGCAGCGATGTAGAGCTGGTTCAGACATCGTGTTTTGATTCGATATCGCTTTCGAAAATTTTAGTCCACGATGCCAAAATATTACTACGGACGTGACATATTAATATAAATGTATAACTCGTATAATATTAACATAGTATATAAGTATATAAAACAAAGTCCCGCTGTCGGTCAGTTGTCATTTTTTTACGGGCAGCAAAGTGTGCGAGATCAGCTAGTATAATATATAATTATATTTAAACAATTAGGATTCTTTATATTTTGTGTAATGAAATAATTGATACCTATTTTTTTTTTTTATTATTTTACTTTCAAACAAAATAATACACAATCTATACAAATTTGAAGAATAAGCGCATATCATAAAAGCATGAATAACAATGAGACGAAAAACATGAGGGTGGAAATCCTCCATCGGTGACACTACCAGATATTGATTAGTTTGAAATTACGTTATATAATATTAAAAAATGATTATAATTTGATACCTAAATTTTATTTTTTATGAGAATAATCACGGACTATTATATTAATAATTTATATACCAGATGCACAAACAGCTATATAATATAATTTATAATAAGTGTTCTGAGCGTGATTAGACAAGACTGTAAAACGTCTTGACAAATTACGTCGACGACAAATTATGCACTTGTTTCGTCTATAAATAGATTAATGAAATTAGCTTATTACGTACAGGTTGATTTATTTAATTCCGATACTTTTGATGGTTTTTGTAATTATTTTACCCGTTATACATAATTTATTATTATTTTTATTATTTTTGTGATTATTTTTACCGTCATTCAGGCTACATAAATAGATTTAAGTCCTACAAATGTAATAATTGTAAAAATTACTATCGGGTTTCATCCCGTTTAAATTCATAATAAATAAATAATATACATTAGGCCACATAATGCTTATGTTCTATCAACAGTCAACACTATTAAAGAGGGCACCGTATTTACTGTCTTCGTCTATCATCCCGAAAACGGAAGTAACAAAACTAATTTTTGGAACGATTCTGGAAATCGTTTTACTTCAGTACAATACGATGGTTATAGAAGAAAAATAGCTAACGTTAGAAACAAAGTGAATAACATTAATAATGAAAACGTCCGACTAATAAGATAAAAAAAAAAATCATAATTAGAAGGTAACCATTTTTTTATTTGATTAATCGATGAACAATAATCAAATCAAAATTAAATATTTGACACGAATTCTGTTCACTCAGATTATTGTAACACATAGGTATTTAACATCTTAAACCAAATTAAAAAATAAAATATGTATTGGGTTCGTGAATGTGAAATAGGTACAACTTCACGAAAAGGATAATATATATTATCATACAAGGGCGACAAAGCCAACTTAAGAAAAATGCCGACAATTATTTCACACCTTAATATTTTGAGAAAATAATTTTTTGAATTTTTTTAAAGTTTTTTTTTTAATACGTCATGGTAAATACTGGTAAGTAGAATAATTTTTGATATTATACTTTAAAAGTTAATTGATTTGCAAATGTTCGTATTATAATTTAATTCTTCAATGCCCAGATGTGAGATCGTTATATTATTATTGTTCCTTAAATAATTATGATACAGTATCATAAAAAAAAGGAAATAAATGCGAAAGTGCAGTAATGAAAATAAAAAGACCGTTGTACGCAACACTATAAAAAAATAAAATAAAAAGTACCAATGCAATTAATATGGCATTAAACTGCACTACAGACAAGACTTCTTACATTAATATATTTTCATTAAATTATTAAGACAAATTGAGTAATTAACATTTAACGTTTGATAATTTTAAAAGCATTTATCATATTTGGTGAAATATATTGTATTCATTTGTTAATAAGGTATTAACAACGTATTGTTTAAAGTTTCATGAACCACGAATTATATTGCACGCTTGTGTAGAATTGCCAACTAACTATAGGTTATTAACTTATAAATAACTTTATAAGAGTTATTTAGTACTATTCAAAATGCATACAATAGTACCGCGCCTAGGTTATAGTTCTTGAAATGTAATTTTATCCAAACTTCTGATAAGTATGAGCATTCACACTCTTGACGAGCATATTTTATAATACATTTCTAACCGTAACTTTTAAAAAGTAGAAAAATATTTTAAAATCAAAAGCATAAAAGTGAAATTTAAAAAGTATGCACATAATACTTGGTAAATTTTAGATGTTTGTCTTTTAATGTACGATGATAATTTATGTCTGATAATAATCAAATATAATAAAACAATATTTCTTTTATAAATTTTATATTGGGTTTGGATATTCTAAAAGAAACCTATAATTTTCAATTTTTACCGTATATAACAGTATAATATCATTAATACATGGATTTAACTTTCTTAGAAATTGTTAGTTCGGATTATAGTGTGTGTTTTTTGTGTACATTTATTAGATATAGAACTTTTAAGATACCTATGGTTGGCCGTAAATTATCATCATCGAAATAGTAGTTCCAAAAGTTTTTGACTAGTAAATGAGAAAACAATATAACATCAAAAATTAAAATTCAGAGAAATATTTTCTCTTTGGATTTTCTATGATAATCAGGTACGTGATCAAAAAAATAAATCTCACTAGTTGGTTTATTTTTATAGCACGCTCTACTATTATAATATATTAATATTAGAACTATATTTTGTGTATGTATCAAAATATAACATTCACGTTGTTCACATCAATTTCATAATATATTACATTATTTACTATTGTAATTATAATGTTGTGACATTTAATTTTGTACTAAATAGTGTTCGTAATATAAATGTCGAACTCCGCAATACCGCGATAAATACAACTTTTCGGCGAACAAAATTATTATGTAATTAGATTGTTTCCACCGGTCTTACCACGAGACCGCACAATTTCACGTGATCGTTTGACATTTTAATGTTATCACAAGATTATTAAATTATATATTTGTCGATACGTGCTCGGAACAAAATTATATAGGGTCCATCATGGTTTCCCGTATACGTTGGAAATAATACCATCGTTATTCCAAATTATTGCAGTTGCACCGCAATGGCGCGTACTGTGTACGTAACGAGTAACAACTGTTAGGTAGTATAACAAACGATCTGAAAAGGCAGTAAAATAATAATATTATATTTTACAGAGGTAATTATTTAGTATGTTCAAAATTCACATATTATTATTATTATAGTTTATAACAATGCACAGACAATATTGGTAGGTACAAGCTGCATATTAAGGTAAAAGTGACACTGGTGGTGTTAATTTGCCTATACAATGCGCCGTGTTATAATTATCGCAACACATCGCACGTAATTTTTTCATTATAATGATATAATACGACACAATGACACATATTGTTATATTTTTGTAAGTTTTTATTCCTCAATGATTCATCAAAACTAAAAATACAATGTTTTGAAATAACTGTACTATAAGAACGAAGACCTAATAGTCTCAGAGGTTTTTTTTTTTTAAATTTGATACAGTCCGTTGGTAATTTTATAACAAAAAAGTTTCGACAGCTGCTCTAAAAATATTAGCTGAGATTGGTATAAATAATTATAATCTAAAACGCAGGTACAACATTAAAAAATTATTTATAAATGTTAATAATAGGTATTTTACTGATGTATAATAATATAATATACCTATTTTATGATAATAATTTAATATTTTAATAGTATATGTTGTATTTGATTACAAATCAAAAATTAAAATACAAGATTTGAAAATGGGAACAATGTTGTTATTGCGGATATAATATAAAATTCTTCAGTTTGTTGTAACTAGTAAGTTCTCTATTGACGGGATAATCATTTCTGAAATGTGTAATATATATTGAGATACGTGTTTGCCCGGATGGTAATTATAATTTTCGAAACATTGGATGGATAACCCGTGTATAATATATATATATTTGGATTTTTGAATTTGTGCATCATATATTATTACGCACTGGCCGCATAGTGTACCACGTTCAATCTTAACAGTCTGTTCAAAGTGCTATAACTTCCATCGTGGTGTGGTCAACGTGCGTGAAAAAATGTGAAATAAATATTATTAATATCAAAACGAAAAACGTTTCTGCCGATGTAATCACGAATCACGATAGCAAGCGTAAATAGAACGGTTTCGATGTGCGAAAAAAAAACACACAAAAAACGTGTTACCTACCATCGCGATTACAATGTCCGAACACCTCGTCCACGGTTTTCTCGCACTCGCATAAATTGGCTAACCGGAGTTCAAGCGGTACGGTATATACCTATATACTAACGGTATACCACTACTGCTACGGTGGTATACGATACGGCCGTTGTTCGTACGCGGCCCGTACACAATGACCCGTTTTATCCGTGAAACGTCGCTCGGCTTTAATGCGTTTATATTTATACTCAGTCGCTCGTAAACTGCCATTAAACGACGTCGTGTTATAAGAAACATACAACCGAAAAAAATGTGTCTATAACGGAGATGTACGATTTGCTACTGAATTTATGAAATTTCACTATTATATGAGCGCTCGCAGCGTTGGTCCATACACGTAGTCTGATGTTTCCGACGTCATTCGGTCCGAGCTATCGATTTTATCACCAAAAAGATAGAGAGACCCAATAATGATTAAATGTAAAATCATATACAAACATATGATACCTACATATTATGATTAGTTTTAGGTAAGGTTAGGTTATGATAAGTAAAATAGTAATTTACAATACAATAATTGTAAATTCTTATACCTACCTACCTATCACTATACAGCCATTTTCAGGATAAATTCTATTGTTTTTTTTTTATATACATATATATAATTTTAAAGTTATTACAACATGATATTTTGAATAAAAAAAAATTATAACCTACTATTTCTTGTAGTTAAAATGTGTACTTGTTTATTTATCAAACCAGTATAGTTATGAATTAAAATTTTAATTTAAAATGTGTGGAGTGAAGTCACATATTATATGGATAGTGCATAGATACAAATTCAATTTTTATAATAATTATATAGACATTCTCAGGAAAATATTCTAATTAGGAGTATCAAATTAATTAATATTTTGTCATTCAAAAAAAGTAACCAAACTTAAAAAACCATAACGATATAAAATAATATAGCATGAATATTTTTTTCAAAATGTTCTGTAAATATTCATATTACTGCATATACTTACTGCAGATTTGTATGATACAATTGTACTTTAACGAACGTTCGTCCCGTGAAATATCTCTGCGGGGGAGATGTCATAACTGATAAGAGCGCACACAAATTGCATTTACGTTTAATTATAACATTTACTGTACATAGGTATATAATATAGGGTGATCCACCAAGCATGCTCATCCCCATTTTTTCCTTTAATTATAAAAGTATTCAAATTCTGATTTTTGAAATTTTTAAATGTACTTTTAGATCATATTTTCAAGTTTCTAAAATTTTCGATACTATTGATCGTGCACTGTGTTGATACAAACTTCTCAATAGTTTCTATAAGTAAGTAGTTTTCCAATAAAAAACACTACTCACCAATGATATTTCCATACGTTTGCCTAATACAAGTATAGATTTCATGTCATGTGTAAAAATCTCAAATAAGTGAAAAACATCGTTTTATCTTTTAATCAAATGAGAGTATCGGTTGGCCGTATTTGGCCGGCTCGACGAATTCGAATAATTAAGGTCGACGATTAGCGTTCCTGCAAACGCGCACTAACCGCCGCTCCGAGTGGTTTGGAATACAAAGAGAGAAATCCCGAGCTAAATTATTTCTGCGGTGTGTATTATATACAATAATTTGCAATTCGTATAACGTCACAGTATACTGTGTCGGCGCAGTCAAATTTTCGTACGGAAAAAATAAAACATTTGTACATTTTTTTTTTTTTATTGTTTCGAGGAAATCTCGCGTTCCATACGAAAACCCTGGAACAAAAATAAACACCCCTCCGTGGAGCACACTCGCAATAATAACATGTTTATCTACGTTTGTTCGCGACGTCTGCGCTAGCCGTTAATAAAACAAACGTCCGGCGTATAAATTAAATGGGCCCCGTCGTCGTTTCTCAGTCATATTTTTTCTGCGCCCCACCACAGTGCGTTCGAGTGTAACAATAACAATATATTATTATTATTATTATCGTCATCATCACATACCGCCGTTTCGACCCAAACGACGGGAGTTAAGCTCGCTATTTTTTTTTTTCGGGAGGGATTTATAATAATATTGTATTTATCTAATGCAATAAAATTGTAGAATTGACATTATAAATATTAAATTTGAAAAAAAAAACCCAAATAATTCTTCATAAATCGAAATAAAAATTCAAGAAGTCGGTTCAGTATCAAGTTGCATGTCTTCTTATTATAAAGGCCACTAATTGTAAAAGAGAAAAATAATAATTTACAAATTATGTAGGTATTTTTAAAAAAAAAAAGCTGTTTAATGCGGGGCGTGGGCGGTGGAACTCCAAGTTAACCGCTGTTTGGCTTCTTATTAACGGCCACTAATATGTAATTCGTATTCGTACGCAAATCGTAAAAAAAAAATAAAATAAAAAAAAGGTCTTTTAATGTGAGCTGGCGTGGGTGGATCAGGCACTCGCGGTATCCAGAGTTGTATGATAAAATAAAAAACACGTGACCCGGTCAAACTTTGAATACGCCACTGCTAGTATTTGGGCAGTATTATTATTTTATGCACCACGGCGGACTTTCGTGCGATTATTTTTTATGCGTAAAATCGTCTTCCCGCGGCGACGACGACGTCTACGACAGCTGCAGTGTTGTATATAGTACACGCGCGCCCTAGTCGAATTCGCACGTGCACTAAATAATATTGTTGTGTAATGTATTATTATATTCGGAACACGGACGACGGACGATACGCGAAATGCGACGCAAATATATATTATGTGTGTGTATACCCGCATAACAATATATAAGGGATCGGACGAGGGTTATTCCGATGTGCGGCCCTTAATATACACTATTATATTATACGCGTGTGCGCGATGTAAGGTACGAGCCTTGACCGGGTAAACGATAAATCCGTTACGGATATGGATCGATTCGCCGTTTATCTTAACATCATATCATAATAACATATTATTATGTACATCGATATCGATTTGTGATCGGTTGGCGGTCACGTCCGCACGACTAATTAATAACCGGATCCAGCTATATTATATTATATACGTATTTGGTATATATGTTGTACAGTTTTACGAAACTGCAAATGCGCTCTGCACGACGGCAATGGATATATGTCAGGAGAAGGGGTGAAATCGAGGGGTATGTTTTTTATTTTTTTTATATATATACACGTATTAATATAACATCACCATATTTCGGTCGCGCTATGCACAGAAAACCCGAATACCCTTTCCATACTCATTAATCATCCCCCTGCCCCGCCTATCCGGTCGCCACCCCTCCGCTCTCACCCCCAGACGTATCGCGTATACCACGCCGGCTACAATTTTATAGTGACCAAGACCAATGTTATTTTTGAAAAGCACACGCGTCGCACGTCTCGTCTGTTTATATTATATCCATACGAATACGTATTGTAACACATGAAGGATACCTATAGGTGCCCGTACATTTCCACGTTTCCAGAGTTTTTTTTTTCATTTTATAGAATACAATATTATGTCTATTGTTATTTACGGCCAGATTTTTTTTTTTCATGTTTCCGCCTAATGCTAATATTGTATTCTTTACGGGGAATCTACGACCGGCGCCCCCCGATAATTGTTACAAAACCTTTACGCGTGTCTGTACACAATCGCGTGTATATGCTTCAAAGTAATCTGAGAGACACAAAACGGATTTACCCGTGCATAACTCTGCAGTGTTGATATATTATGTTGATTGTTGGATTCGTTTTGGGGCGGAATTTAAAAATGTTATGTCCTTACTATATTATAGGGAGGAGGGGCTCGAAATATTGCCGCCGCAATAATCGTATTCATTAATTACAGCAACGTACAAAACTTTTCCTTTTTTAGTATCTTAAAATAAACATTAACTTTGTGAAAAAAAAAGGAGAAAAACCATGGTAAATTAATAATAATTAAACTACCTAATGAAACTTTTTAAGCGACGACATCTGTTTTGCCAGTTTGTCAATAATCTCTTCTACCGTGACGGGAATGTCTACGCAAAAACTCATTAAGGTAATTTCGTCCTAACTATATATTTCACCTTTAGCATTTCTTAAATTAACTTTTGACCTACTAACAGTGAGAGTAATTTAACGCACTCACATGTGGCCGTGAAGTCATCGCATATTATATTTAAATGATATTATTATAGCGATTATGCGAATGTAATCAAAACGTGTTTTAAGTGGTCGTACTATTGGGCTACAAAAATCTATACCTATCTGTTCAGGCATATCTATATTTACGAGTCTTGACAACCATAATATACACATCTCGCTTAGTCCAATATATGCGCCAACGACAGCCACATTGTATATTATACGAACGAATGAAACGCGCGTGCAGTGTTATAGAAGCCGTCACGGCGGAATCGATTCACCGAGAGCGATATAATATTTATACGGTACACTCGAACAATATTAATAACAATAATGATATTCGTTATTACGGTAATGTTTATTGAGTTATAGTTTTCCGTCGATTTGGTACGCTCGGGAGAATCAAAAACACATTACCTACTTCAAAGACGGCAATATCTGTTCGGGGCCTAATCCCCGCGCCAGTGATGAATTTTGATTTTTGTATACACCGCACCGGTGCAATCGGCAATGATCCCTGGGGATATCGTCGAGAAATATATACGATGCTTATTATACGAGTATGATATTAACAACCGAAGCCAAAACGCTTGACGTCGAACAATAAAATCTTTGAGCGAAATGAAAGTTAAACAATCGATTGGTAGCGGCGCGGTGCTATAATATCGCCTCGAAACAAAAACATACAATAATAATAATAATATATTTCGGCGAGATGCAGAACGCAAACTCGATATTAATATTTCTATTTTTCCGCGAGATTCTCCAGACAATCACGAAATATAAAGAGGCAATGTCAGTTTTATAACCTCAGATTACATTTTAATAGCACGCCATGTCATCCTTTAGCGAATTGATGAAAACATAATAATAATATTATAATATCCACTGTATATTATTTTGTACTATTGCGATTGCTGTCGGGACATCGAGTCCACGTGTAGCGTATTAAATGTTATACGTTTTGATGGAACAGATACAAATAATATGATATTCTTCGTTGTAATGCAATCGTAAACTCAACGTAAATCCATTTCAATTACACTGAGCCATATTTGAAAAATAAAATAAAATAGACACGCGCGGTATGTGACTATATATTTTACAGGGATGTAATGAATTTTTCTTCCATGTCAGAGAAGTGTTTTTCAACGAGTTCCCAATCACATCCAAAATGAAAATGGTTTTGAAATGTCGTAATAGAAAAAAGATTATTTTTGCCTATAGGTATCATTTTTTTTTTTCTAAGCGTAAACTTCTCTTGGGAGACTCTCTGCTCTTTGCTTGAATCGTGGGAGTAAACGCGTGTCAGAATCAGCGACACTGACAAATGTAACGCTTTCAATACAATATATACACATTCTATAAGGTGTATGAATACAATAATATATACGCGTGTTAGCTAGTTTCATCCGCTCGTATATGGAAGTAAACACGTGACAGAATCAGCGACCACTGACAGTTAATGTAACGCTTTCCATCCAATGCACTTAAAGTACATACATTATATATATTGTATCTGTGTGCGCGCGCATTCGTCAGCGGATATTGGCGCCTCTTATACCCTAAGATTTCGGTAAAACCTATGCTTATTAATTATCACACATACACCTACCCGGTAAAATTCAGTCCGCCCATTTTTTTACTTTAATATAAACCATTAATCAAAATATTTTATTAGTAGAAAGTTCTACACTTCTGTCTACCGTCCCAAGACGGCAACTCAATTTTTTTCTTTTTATTATTCAGAAGTAAACAATTGACAGCTTAAATACTGACTAAACGTTTTAATAATACCTAATAACAATAATAATAAACGTTTTTTCATAGTAATAACTTTTTTCTCGTGTATTATCTAGAATCTAGATTATATTATTTAAATTAATATTTTAAACTATCGCACATTTACTCACATAATGACAAGGCTGGGCAAGTTAATGGTTTTTTATAACTCAGTTAAGTTAAGTTAATATGCACCAATAACAAAAAGTTAAAAGTTAAAAGTTAATTTAACTATATGTTAACTCAGTTAAGTTAAAAGTCAATACTTTTTGTTAACTTTTTATTAAGTGTATACACAACGCTAACCTACCTAATTTTTTTCCAACCCGAAACTAAATTATAGGATATAGTGCTTATACTTCAAACAGTATTTTCATATAATTTAGATTCGAATGTTATACATTTTTAACTTTAAACAATTTACGATTTATATTTTTTGACATGAAAACGAAATAGACTGAAATAGCGAAATATAATTAAATTAATAAAAAAAGTAAATTAACTTAACTTACTTCTTAAAATGTAAAATGAACTCGTTAATTTCCCGTTAATTAAGAAAGACATTTAGTAAGTTAACAGTTAAGTTAATAAAAAAAGCAAAAGTAACTAGTAAAGTTAAAAAGTTAATTTTATTTTAACTTTTTAACTTAACTTTAACATTTTAACTCGTTAATGCCCAGCCTTGCATAATGATAGTATATAATATAGCTATATACAATATATATCTGGGCATAAAGCAATTAGCAATAATATTATAGCGATGTACACGTGTCGCACCACTATTTTTAACCACGTTTTTTTATCAACAAATATTTGCACACTTTATTTGTTTTTATTTTATACTATAGTGACGGCGGACTTTTTATATCACTTCTTTTTCGACGTCAGAAGCACATAATATTAGAACCTCACATTTGGTAAGTATAATATTGATTTCTGTTGAAGAAATATGATTAGATATTTTAGTTGATACTGACCTTTAATTATAATAAACTTAAAACTATAATAAATCACGATAATATATTATGTTTAATATAATCAGCGGCTAGCTTCGTGGGCCATAGTCCAAATTACAAATTGTTAATATAATATATTAAAATATATTAACTACTTGTAATGCAGAATTAATGTTGAAGCGACCAACTAATGAGTTTATATAATCGTTTAATCGTTTACAAGTGTATAAAGTGTTAATACTAAAGTATACATCTAATGAAGAATTTATTTTATATCTAATTTTCGAGCAAATTGAACATCCCAGGAAAATCATCGGAACGCGCCACTAGACAATATTAAATAATATATTGTCACCGTGAATTATTATAATACGTTTAAAATAATTGTCCATCTTATATATATTTTACAGATCGCATTGGTATATTTAGACTGTGTGGATTAACATAAATGAACATTGATTTGACAAAATCATAGTATTACGACACCTTTATAATATCTATCTGTAATACACCCTATGCACTGTTATTTTTATTTCAATTTAAACTCAATTTTTAGCGAAAATACTCTGTTATAGCTGTCATGTATAACACGCTACATATACATTGTTGTTTACTATATTTTGAAATGTGAAGCTGTCGCAAAAAGTTATCGCAAGTTCATTGATTGCATGTACACGTTTTTGTATGCCCTTAGTTTGAGTTTCAAATCGTAAGCAGCTCATGAAAATCCAAAATAATATTCAGTAGGCACCTATGTAAAATAAATGTAGATAAAAACGGGGTATCGCTCTGCTGTACAGTTGTAACCAATATTATATTCACTGACTATCTAAGAAACAAAATTGTAATCAATACATAATACAATTCAAAATAAAAAAGGGTAAGTGAATGTTGCTTTGCTTTAAAGTAGGTTACAAGTGGGTCAATGTATAATGTATGGTATCAAATTTGAATTCAATGATACAATAATATCATAGTGTATGAAAAACGATTATGAGCGGAGACGGTTTGTCAGTCTGGATATTTTATATTGTTATTATTTATTATAGCCTGTAAGTTGAATTCATTTTATAAAACTATTATATTATTTTTTGATAAAAATGGACAAACTTAATAGGAATCTTGTATTAAATTTAAAAATCTTAGATTTAATAAGAAATTGTTTATGAATTTCAACTAAAAAAATAACAGAAAAAAAACACACACACCATTGTAAAATCAATACATTCGTCGTTTCGCTGAGAATCTAAAAACAAAAGCGTAATTTGCACTTCAAAGTTCATACATTTGAATGCTATTTATATTCTCGGATAACTTACTTCCGCATTATTTTTAAGTAGTCACAATAAATCCGCTTTTTCATTACAACGTTTTAAGTATTTTTAACTAGAATATTATAATATTAATAATAATAGGCAGTTTAAAAATCGTATTTTATTATGTAATTGAACCAAAATGTATACAAAACTTTAATTATTATATAAGAAATACAAAGAACGCATTAATTTATATTGTTGTCAGCTCTCATTTGAGTACTTACGTTTAAATTTTAATAATGATATTATTGGTAGGTACTCAACAACAATGCGTTTCGGCATCAATAATAACACAATAAATAAACGAGTTTGAAAATAATGCAAATATTTCAAATAGCTTTTGAAATAAGTAGGTAGGAACTATTGTATTTACAAGATGAATTTATTATATCACATCGGTTCTCAATGTTTGTTTTGTTTACCTGCAGAACTATCTACGAGTTTATATTGTAATTTAGTATTTACCATCCATTAAGTATACTTTAAAACATTGTTAATTATGTATAATATGTGTTTATAGCGTTTAAATTATTTTGTTATATAGATATAAGCTTAGTTAAATATTAAATTATTTACTTTATAAGATACCTCAGGTACCTTCGTGTATTTATTAGTTTAAAACTTAATATTAATAAAGTTTTATTTTCCGCATACCAATAGTGGTAGAATTGAGAATAACAGCTGAGATATCGGACTTGTGCAGAGGCGCAGCTTAGTAATTTGTGCGTACAATTTCATTGTAAAAGTGCCATGTACGCAACGCAAACGTCTACTTAACGTGACATCGCACCTGTTGTTTTAATAATCTGTGAATGTTATTTAATTATCAAATATCAACAGGTTATAATTATTAAATTCCAACATATTATCAACCGAACTATCTTAAAATTATATGGGATGGGAAACGTTGAAATATTCGAGGCACAACTTTTTTTCAAACGTATACTGTTCAAGAAAAACTACGGCAAAGCTGCAGTAACAACCTGTGAAATGAATTTATCTGTTTCGAATATATATGCGAACCTATAATATACAGTTGCGTAATGCCCGACGACATAGAAATTAGGTACGTCGAAATTCCATCCAACTTCGTGGGTCTCGCTAAAAGGATTAATTAAATTGCT
Organism: Metopolophium dirhodum; assembly: GCF_019925205.1. Lineage (NCBI taxonomy): Eukaryota > Metazoa > Arthropoda > Insecta > Hemiptera > Aphididae > Metopolophium > Metopolophium dirhodum. The sequence goes on from NC_083568.1 coordinate 15,435,965, forward strand.
CGCCAGGTCTCTACAATACGTCATGTGTATATACACATACGGGCTACGGTCCCATGTCTTATATAGGTATAATACATGACATGACTTGAATTCGGTCCACGATTTAAAATATCTATATCGGGCCGACAACTACAACAACAATTACATTGACGAAAACTATAACACGAGTATGTTGTATACTATGACCACAAAGACCTTTTCCTAGGTAATACCCTTTTCCATAGGTATACCCCTCCACGGTGGGTGCGGAAATAGATTTTGGTGTGCATCGGTAAATAAATTAACGTTTCGTCTTTATACGCCGCCACGCCGGTCAGACGTAACGAAATCAAATTCATAAACTATATTTTTGACGTCATATACTAATATGTTTCTAACTCAATTTAGTTTCTAACGATCCGTGAAATGAGACGACACTCAGAACTTGGAATTTCACCTCGATTTCCGGTGAGATGACGTATTATAGGCATTTGGAGGAGACGACCTCTCAGGTCTAATTGAATTCGTATATCGCTTTCTTCCCCACGTTTTTGTTTTTTTTTGTCGACATCAACGTGTGTGCCGATAACCGTTGCCGACACTGATTCTATTGGGGTGAGTCTATTAATAGGGGTGCTTAATATTCTTTACTCAATGGGGTGAGCTTACAAAAAAATATATCGTCGGTAATTTTAAGGTTGGACAAATATACGATTGAAATTGCGTATCGATATTGTGTTGTGTACAATAATCACGATAAGAATAAAATATATTACAGTATATTATATCATGACGACCAATTGATAATACGACGAGATTGTTTATTAAATGAATGCACGAGATTATTGAGAAAAACGAATGTTACACATTGCACTTTATAAAATACGCCAGACGAACACGAAATGTACCTATTGCAACTGTGAACTTACTGCAATATGAATTAGCCCGGGAAAACAATATCGAATACGTTACGTGCATGTTGTATGGCGCCGAGCATGGCGAATTCGGGTGCGGACAAAACTATGGCGTTTTACACCGTTCGTTCGTTCGGAGTAGATAATAACATTGCGTTTCGCCTATAATAAACAACTTCGGACGAGAAACCGACGTCGTGGCATCAATTAAACAATGCGTACGGTGTCCGGTGTACGATGGTGAATAATTTAATATTGCCGACACGGCGCCCTTCAGGACAGATATAATATTATTATGATACGTCATCAAAAGTCTCGCCGCAGTCCCTAAAATACAGGTCACACAGTATATAATACCAAAATATCGCATAATAATGTGCAGTGTAGGGCAAAAAAACTCCTGGGTTAACAGCGATGATTAAAGTTTTACATGGTTCTGGGCTATACAGTATATTTATACAATTTAAAATACTTACATTTCACAATTATTATACATTCATTAGGTAGATTCGTCAATGCCGATATAATAACTATCAAAAAACATGTTATACGCAATAACATTTAATACTATCAGTGTTAGTGTAGCATGATTATTATATTTTACTAACACTTTTCAAAGTCAAATTGTATAATATCATCAATAATATGCATAATATCACATAAATTGTTTAGTATTAACGAATTTCAATAAAATATATAAAATATATTGACATTATTCAGTCTTAAATTATGTGTTATTATAAATATAATTTATAGTATCGATCACGGTTGTCTACTCTAGTGGATAAATGTGGTACATCGATCAATCGTAATTCGTACAGTTTTAATTGCCCAACATTATAATCCAAATACACATACCTAATATAGTTAAATTATAATTATTGTGTATTTCGTCATTAATCATAGCATATCGACTTGGGAGGCTGCTGCAACTACCAACGAAATATTGTCAACACCATATCCATAAATACAACCATCTCACGTGTAAGTCGCAATAGAGCAGAGGTCATCAATTTATCGCCTGTAAAAGGTGCCATCGTGTTTTCCCAGTCGTATAATATAATACGTAGTCGGCGCGCTCCAGTCTTATCAGAGATAATTTTTCCGACAAATTGTGAGACGAATAAAAAACTGAAGAGTTTACGGCACGTCGGCTGTATAATATATCAACGAAATCTATTGCAGTAAATTATTCAACAACTATAACTATATAACGATCGCGCAGAAACGCGTACGAATTGTTTGCCGGAAAAAAAAAACGTTCATTTCAGTATGATATTATACTACGGCAGGGGCAAAAACTGCACTCTACGCTTTTTATCCTCTGCGGCAGGTAACTATAATATTATAATGTTACACGCGTTGTATATTATACTTTATCGTTCGCATATGCCGTCCACGCAGCCGCTCGTCGTATACATAATAATTAGCCGTGGTCAGTGCACCACCAATTCGAGCGGAACCCTTATATATTTTCATTATTTTGTACTATGTTTTAACGCACCAAAATGTTACCCGACAAATTTTACCAATTACGCGGTTTTAGGAATAAATTTCCGCGTCCCTTATTACCCCGCGCTCAGTTTTTGCCGATTCGAGCCCACCACGACGGGGTCGCGCGCTATAGATACAGAGAGAGAGTCGTAATTTACAAATTACAGTCGCCAAGTGTAATTTATATAACTCGTCTCGTCGGACGGGTGTGTGTGTGTGCGAGCGTAATGAAAACGATATTTCGTTTAAACGAATTATAGTAAATTACCTATCTTATGACAATTTATATATCCGGTATCGTCACTTCTTCAACCAACCAGCCTCTCAAAACGTAACTTCCCCCCCCCCCACCTAAATTAAGTATGTACTTTATATAATCTCGCGACTGAACGATCGTTTGATGTGCACTCAACAATTTACAGCGAGCCATTTGCTCGCAGAAATCACGAACGTGAAGTGATCGCAAGTCATATCATGACATATTGTCACAATGATAATATTGTAGTGCAATACGTTAAACTCTGCACGTTCCGTTATTATATAAAGACATGCCATCAATTATTCAACCATTACTCAACTCCGTCTGCAAAGTAAAAATATTATATTTTATAAGAATAAGTCTGTTCGCTATACCCTCGACACTATTGCGCTAATTCGCCACTGGTATCTCACACAATGCTGAAATCGACCAGGAAAATTATTAAACGTGCGCAAATATTATATAGTTATAATCAAATATGATATCATACTTCACAGGAATTTTATGAAATATCTGAAACAGAAAGTGAGGAACAAGAAAACGTGGTGTAAGACAAAGACGTCTAAATTATAATATATTCTGTATCATAATAAATAGTATTAATTTATTTATATCGAAACAGGTATATGTTATAACAATGTCGAATAACTGCCGAGACTTATGGTTGATTCACAAAGCATACTGAGAAAAAAACTATCATAAATAGTTAAAAACCACTGCCGATCGGTGAAAATGTTTGAAAATTTGACACATAACAACCAAAAATTAATATTTTTTTCCGTTACGAATTTAAAATAAATGCATAACAGGTTTCCCCGTTTTTCGATCAGCTCGACACGATAAATCAGAAAAACACGCCGGCCAGCTTCGAACGTATATTAATATAATATAATATATTAAGAGCTATCGAACCGTTTAAGATGCTATGCGCATTAACGCGGCTTGTAACAATGTGTTATACTAATGAACAATTAACTCAATATAAATACTTTGCGTTTATAATATGAAAACTGTTTTCCAACTAGAAGCCATTTCGCCATGTACGTTATAATCTGATGTACGCGAAACGAGTATGACGTCGTCAGCGTCTGCTAATATTGATGGATGTGCTGTTGATTCGATTGGATACATAAGTTTATATAGTGCTTTCGTGTTATTAATGTAAGTACCTATGAAACGGACAATGGACTTTTTTCTATTTTTTTAAACCAAGGTAAGTATACTTCGTGGTTTGTCGAAAGATCATTGTACTTTTTGGCTCTTGCTGGTGAACAATGTGTAGTAAAAATATATATTATTATGTTATGCGTCTTAACGATATGTTTTAAAAAAAAATCCAATATTATTATGTAAGCGTCGCGATTAGCGAACAGTATAATGGCGTGTATATAATATAATATATAGGTACTTAAAAAACAAAATATATTCAGTTAAAAATTAAAACAAACCAAACCATATTCTACAATTCTAAATAACTGTCGTCTATGCCAATATGACTACAATATGACATGTTTCAATAAGTATAATATTGTCTAATATGATATATCGCATGCTCAATATGTATACAATATTGTTAATAAAAGTCGTATAAGATAAAGACGTTTGTGCGTGGGTCGTAAAAGTAGAGGAAAAAAAAACCGAACAAGTTTGGGAAGATATATATATATATATAATATTATATTATGATCAGATACACAGAGATTATTTAGGGTATGCTTCTGAAAAAAGAAATCGCCTTGGACGCCATGTCGGTGTGCGTATTTTATATTCGAAAACGTTTCAATCAGTGTTCACGTATCGCGAACGGACTCGACGTGGTCCACGACTGTCCAGTGCGATTACGATAAGCCGTTTTCACGAGAATAATAAAAGTATATATAAAAATGATATGACGTGATGGAGATAGCAGACGAGGCTAAATACCGAAACAGTATAACATTATAGTACCTGAATTGTTTCCCGTGCGCAGTTCTCGTCCAAATGGATCATCTCACCAAAGTTCGATCGTTCATATGATTTTATTTTAATGTATGTGTTCTCGTGATAAAACACGCGTATAGCGATGAATGGGACTAGGACTTATATGCGATAGAAATTAATAAAATAATCATTTGGTTTGTTAAAAGTATACAAACGTATACGATATTATGAAGAATACTAAATATAGAATACAAAACATTTGAAAAAATGTGGCACTTTGGTACAACTACTCAGTCACAAATACTAAAAACAATAGTGTTTTTCAATCGGTCTCAAAAACTGTATTGGAAATATAGTCGACATACTGTCGAAGTATTGCCCCGATACTTTGTATTTTTGACATTTTAAATGACAAAAGTCAAAATCAATTTATTTCCCAGACAACACGGAACAGTGCTCACAATACACGACAACCATGACAAAACACATACTAATTTTACTGTAGGTACTATAGGTAGTGTTAGTGTAGTTGTAGAATAATCTTAAATATTACACCGAATCTATAATGTGGCAGTTGTACACGACTGTATGACAAATTTATGAGATATAAATTAAATTGCTGTTCCCACTATAATATTACAATAAATTAAATACTATGTAGCGTATTTTTCCGATACACAAAATTCTATTTTCTTCTCTCTCCTACCATCACTGCTGAAATATACCATAAGACATGCACCTTACGTGTTTATGGTTGAAACATACAATACCTAATATGAATTTCATTCAAAATATGTAAAAAAAATAATACGTAATATGCAAAATAAATAAACTACCATTTGCTTTAACGTGACGTGATTTGTGGACATTATAAACAAAAGCAGTAATCAGAGGTTGAAAAAAAAACATTTCGATGCATATAAATCCTAGCCCTAGTGATGAACAACTGTGAGTTCCGCTCAATGTGATCACATTGGTGGCTGGTGCAGATAATTTCGATTCTATTTATCTTACACATAAATTGTTTGAATGATTATTTATCGTACTTACAAGTTTAATAAAAAAAAAACACACACATATTGTTGCGGGAAAAAAAATGTACGACAAAGAAGAGAAAATTTCAATAGCATAATTAATTTTTCATATTAGCATAAAATAATGAATAGTTAATCGCATTTCATTTGATGATTATAATTACATTTGACTTAAAATTTGAATCCATAGTTCATAATACTATAAAAGTTATTCAATTAGCTGGCTACTACAGTCACAACAAGCAATATCATTTGGATTCAGTTTTTATATTTTGATTCCGATGAACGTTTTATTCTATAGTAATGTGTACACCGGTAATCACACGAAACTAAACTTTAGGTATTATAATTATTAATATGGCTGTGGTTTTGCATAGCATGTATATAATATGGTGTAAGTATGACGTATACTAATATATAATATGATATTGTAACTTTACCTAGTTGAACGCGTAATTCAATTTACATTCCAGTTTTAAGCCACATCAAGCACACACATTTTGACACAATATTATAATTATTAATATTAATATTACAATATGGGCTGGATTGTTTTTACAAAAACGATAGTTGAAATCGCTCATTATAGGAGCACACGATTTTATATTATTTCAAGCGTCACACTTAAAGAGCATTTAAATACGTCATTATATGTGGATTTACAGAGTTGAAAAACATAATAAATAACTGCGAAAATTATTTTTAATTGTATTATACAAACGGTAAATAATTGAAAAGTGTATAGTACACTGAATTGGCAACGGACCAAAAGAGTAATTAAAAATTGTCCACGTGACATTTTAGCAATCGTACGATCGATGATATATGCCATGTCAGTGCAGTACCTAAATCGTTAATTTATTAAACACATGATTTACATTTGAATTTGTAAAAGGACTAATTGAAGTATTATATTTTACCATGAATTTTTTTTTTTTTTAATCCCGAGCACTATTGTCAGGTGATTTTGTTTTATTGTTTTGATTTCATATTGAATAATATTTAAATAATTGAGGATTTTCCATTATTGCTTGTTTGTTTTTTTTTTTGGAAAGGATAGAGAAGGAATCAAAGAAATAATGTTATGATGAATTTCCTTATTTTACTGATAAAATAAAAATATCTTTTTTTTAAATTAAATCATATATGATATAACGAGATGAGTAATGTTGAGTAGTGGTCATATTTTGCAATGTTCAACTCGTATAATGTTATGTTAAATTTAAAATTTAAGTTTGTAATGTTTGTTATTATTAGAAGAAAAAAAATAATTAGTTGATTATACAATATTAAGTTGACAGAGATTTTATGTTATCGGATATGCTTCTTTCCATTTAATATAATGATGTTGATGTAGTCGTGTAAAAAGCAACATCAAACGTTTCATTAGTTAACGAGTTGATGGTCTAAAGTTGACAGTATGAACTGTAAAATAGTCAAATATTATATTAAAAAGCTGAAATTCAAGGAAACAAAAATATGTATTATTTACATCATTTTGTTTTCAGTGGCGTACTAATAGGGGATAAGGGTACTGGTAGATACCTGGCCAACTTATAGAAGATCAATAAATTCGTTTAAAAATTATTCATAGCATTGAAGAAGCAGTCAATAACCTAACTACACTCGTGATACAATTGGCGGCTTCTAGCTATGTCGAACACCATAAGCAGAGGCAAGAACTCACTTCATAATAATTCGTAATTATTTATCTCTGGACAAGTAAATACTTACTTATGCTAATTAATAGCTGAAAGACGAAATGCAAGAGCACAGTTGCACACGGGAGCACAAGGTATTACATTTTCCCAACTGCGTATAAAATAGACTGGTGAACTCATTAAAAAAAGACTACCACTCCTTACCTGCAGATATCCTGAAAAATACAGTAATTTATTTCTCTCCAAATGAAGTCAAACAAATAATTCAAAAACATAATTTATAAAAGTCACAAGGTTTCGACTTGTAATCACTGCGGAAGTTGTAAGGTGTCTCCCCAAAACCTAACTCAACCTATCTGCCTATTTAATTTAAATGGTATTAAACTGTATGTACAGTTTGATAAAAACCTAAAATAAGCAGACTGTCGTGGTCACTGTTGCTTGAAGCGCGAATCTACTATTTTTTTTTTACGATTTAAATACAATACCCGTGCATGTTTTTGACGTTTTGATAAATTTCGTATTATTATAATAATATGTTTTGTCCTGCTAGGTTCTGATAAAATCAACTCGAAGTCAACCGTCCAGCAGCGGTGGCGGGATAATAATATTATTTCGTCGTAAATAATTATATGAAAAAATTATCTTTTTTTCTTTGCTCGCCATATTACCCTATACGGTTGTAACAATTTCCGACCGCTGGACCGTTGGATATTAATATTATGTAATGCATATTATGTGTTCACCGACTACGTGTCCGCAGCTGCAGATGACATAATATCGTACTGCGCGGCCGAGAATTTACGAGAATGCGACCACCTGTTCTTGCAATTTTTTTCGCTTCAACACGAGGGATCGTCTCGGGCCGAGAAAGACTGTTTTTGCGTTGAAAATCGGTCGCGGATCGGGTCCACGATTATACGTCGACCGTGGAGAGCGTATACAGATTCTTTCAGATAATGTTATCCGTCGACAATAGGGGTTATTGTCAAGGTGGATGTATCTACGTTGGTTATTATGTTACCTATATGCACAATAATATGATATCAGCGGCGTCATGACGATATCGCTGTGTCGTTATAAACGTTTGCGATTTCGTTTTCTGCAAAACCGATTTACACTGTTTCGATGTAATATCACACGCAAGTCATGTCATATGACACGGCTGTGCATGGATATATTATATTCGATGCTCGAGGTTTTCGTATTTTATCATTGCCGTCGCCATTTTAACCAATTATTTCAATTTTTCGATTCTCACTATGTTAAATGAAACAATAACCTAAAGCTACGTATAAAACCTATCAGCTGTGTACCGGTTAGAATAATGTAATATCCACGTCGATTACGCTTCTAGGCGTTTGCATATTATATTTATCGTTTTGTCTGTGCGCCAGACATCGTAGTCTGCCGTAAAAGTAGGACCCCATTTCGGGTTTTCAAACAAGAATACAAGCCACAAAGTCATCGCAGGTTACTATACTTATATATTATAACGATGAGTTATTTTTTAATTGTTTAAGGCACATTGAAAATAATATCTAATTCTGCGGTGTAGGTGTCACATAAATATTAATTTGGAAATTCGGCCAACGTTTTATCATAATATACCTATAATACCTATATCGAATATAAGTTGAAAAATTACCATAAATTAAAACAAAATAATATAAACGTAGATATATTTTCAGCTACAGTTCTTTGAATAATCCAATTTAAAAATCGCAAATATTATACTAATATTTTAACGCGTCTGCCCTGTTACCATGAATTATTCACCTCAAGGTTTTACGTACAATGGAATAGGATTTTTAATGCAGCATTAGATAGTATACAAAATAGTTAGTAAAATATGTTTTCTTGTCAAAACGATTAATATCGTCGTACACATGCAATTGAAAATTGAAAACCGTTCGGTCGGCTATAGATGTTTCCGGTATCGAAAATATTTCAATCCAGTCGATAATGCCGATACGAAAAAGTTATGTGGGAAACCCTAAGCCACTGACAATTTAAACACAAATTGTATCGATGCGGGTTTTAAGCGCTGTAATTTATTTGTTATTATATCGATTTCAAATGTTCATATGTGTAAGAATTTAATCATTGCTCACCTCAAAACTCGAATCCACGAGCAGATTTTCAAACAGCAGCGTCGTCTTCCGACCTGGCCACACTGAACCGAAATAAGTAAGCACGTTGGGGTATAGTTTTAAATAAAAAATACAAACCGAGTGAATATGAAATGTCAATACGATCCGACGATATAGATGAAAATCACCCCATGCACGCCATCCAAGATCAGTGCGGATATCAGTCTCAAGCCTGGAGTGATTTTTATCATAATTATTTATATTTATTATATTGTTTTTTATCAGCTATAATGCAAATTAAATAAATAATGTTAATATTTAATAGTTAATATTTCTAGTGAAGTTTCATTTTTGGACGAAAATGGTCTCTCCCATAATAGCTGATACCTTACACTTTGATCGCGACGCAATAGGCTTTCTCGAAAAAATACACGTACTTACGTTTGGCATTACCATATTATGCCAACGATCTGTTATGTTCAGTCTATAGCGTAAATTAATTGTTACATAATATTATTATGCTCTACGCAGGTTGCAATGGCACAAAAACGGCGATTACAAATTTGGCGGTGGTAATGGTTACAAGGCAATACGGTAGGATAAAAAGATAACCACACCTGTGTGTAACAGGTCAAAACCCAAGCCCCACACCACTGACCATAAACCATCGGTCGTCGATGAGAATTAACTATAATAATATAGTTTGCTACAAATTCGTATCGTTTCCGCGGGTAATGACTAATGGACGAGCTGCAAACCCAATTTACTATTTTCGGTGTCTCTGCGTCGATATAGCGTCTCGTAACACAATAATACCACAATAATCTAACACGATTTATAATAATATAACAACAATAATCATATTATATGAACGCACTCGGCCCGATATAATTAATCGTCCGTTATTGCGTATTTCCGGTAAATTGGCGAATGTATAATATTATAATATGTAAATATACGGGGTCGTGGGGCCCGCAACGTTTTCCCGATTTCCCGTGTTTGACTAATGCCGGAAAACGGAAAACCGCGGTGAGTCACCCTGTATGCAATATGCACGCATGTTATTACGTGTTGATTTAGTACGAAAATGCGAACCGATGTAATATAATATAATATTATTATTATGTACATAGGTAGTAGTGCGCCGGACGTCCTCGCTCACCGTTCATACAGCGTGATTATAATATTATGGGCCTAGGTTAGTAGTTATTACTTATTTCCACCATCGCAGTCTGAAAAAACGTTATAATAACATTGGGTAGGACAGTCGTGTCTCGATGGCTCCGATGGCCAACGGACGTGAAAACCAACAAATCGTATACTCGTGGCTTTCCACATATACATGATAACTGGGATTGCGCGTGGATTACAAATGTGAACAGACAGTAATTAGCGTGAATCATTTGTTCGAAAACTGTTTCATTATAAATTTTAACGCTTTGGCTCGGGAAATTATTTTGATAATATTACCTCATGATGTCTATAGTAATAATATGTAAATTATTGTAAGCGGTGTTTTTGGTTGATGTGGGGTTGTTCACGGGCATTGAGGAGTATTGTTAATAACTACTTTATAATTTTTTGGACTTGATACTGAGTTTTTTTTTGTTATACGAAAATAGTTTCGTGTTTCGATGTATAACATCACATAATTACCGCAATTCATGACCTGGAGTCTGTTTCAGATATGAAAATATGTTCAACCTTCACACAAAATAATAACTATAATAAACGTTAGACTTCGTCGTCTGCAAACAACCCGGATAAACCTAAACCGAAAATATTGTTTATAATAAATAATATATACTTATGTAAAGAGTGTATTCTCAAAAAGAACGCCGGATTTAGGACAAAGGAAGAAATGTTCTGCCTGCACAGTGAATGGAGTTCGATACCGTCCAATGCTCACTGATTTCCATTGGCCTCGTTTGGATCAAATGAATATCGAGAGTGGTTCCGACGAGGCATTGAAAGTTTCAACTCTAGCACTGCTGCGATCGGGTGACGGTCAATTTCATTGAACAATTAATTAATTCCTGTAGTGCAAATATGTGGGGGGGGGGGGGGGTGTCATATTCCCTATATTGTTTTTCACGTTCAAAATTTAAACTTCTCCTGAACAGAATGGTAAGTTTCATTTTGTTTTTTTACAGCAAAAAATTTCATCTATATTATCATTTTATAATTCAGCGTCCTTTTTGAGACACACTATATTATATATTATATCAAGAATGGTTCCGACAAGACATTGAAAGTTTCAACTCTAGCTCTGCTGCGATCGGGTGATGGTCAATTTCATGGAACAATTAATTAACTCCTGTAGTGCAAATATGGGGGGGGGGGGTGTCATATGCCCTATATTGTTTTTCACGTTTCAATTTAAACTTTTCCAGGAACAGAATGGTAAGTTTCTTTTTGTTTTTTTACAGCAAAAAATTTCATCCATATCATTTTATGATCCAGCGTCCTTTTTAAGACACACTATATATATATTATAATCTTAACGATTTCGAAACGTGTTTCACAGCGAGTCCGATAACGATCTAGTCGCGTCTTATTAATACTTACCACAATGTCTCAGCGTATATTGTGGTTATTACCACCTACACTGTCGGACGGTATTGTTTGGAATAGTTTGACGAAACTTTTCAGACATGGGTGTATATATGTACTACAATATAATATGTGTGTGACGATTTTTCAGCTTTCAAACTTTCATGGAGCGACCACTCAGGAACGTCGCGAGTGTCTTATACCTGCTACTATATTTACGCGTGTGCCCTTTCCCTTACGAATAAAACCCATTAATTGTATAGTACATCATTCGACTCGAAAGCAATTAACGTTCCGGAGCTAACAATTAAACATTTATTATTTCTTCGGAATTCATCTGAAGGTATTGTTTTTAATCCGTCCAAACTACATTTTAACAACGTAGTATATATAGACGTAAATAATGAAAAACGGCCGAATACCACGGGAATGGCCCTGCAATTTGTAACGACGAATTGACTATATATATACAAACGGAAGTAAGTAAATACCAGCTACCGCGTCCCTCAAAAATAAGACTCTAAAAATAAATCATATATATATACGAAATTCGTTCTTGTACAAGCCTTCGTCGTCGTCGATATCGTCGTCGTCCATTACCGTATTTTCTATATTATTTAGTTTGTCGATGTTGTACGTTTCATTTCAATATTCCATAACTGAACATCAAAGTTATATAACTGTACATGGGCGTTTTGAAGAAAAAACTTCCAGTCTACCGTGCAGCGTAGTGCGTTGTACAAAAATACAATTTCCAACGACAAATTAAACGTAAATAAAGCGTTCAAAGCGTATTACTTTTTAGTTTTTACGACGCGGCGGCGGCGGTAGTAAAAGAAGAAAAATGATATTTTAACAGTGCGGCGGTAAGGAAAAGAAAAACTTCTTTATTGTTGTATACCCGGTTCACGAGTAGTGCATAATATACCAAGTAAGTATAGTAGGTGCATATATTATGATATGTAATATGCATACATATATATTATATATGTAGTTATTCTTTTTAACAGTAAACACTATCATTAACTCTGAAATTATTAACGGTTTTGGGAATATTTTTCATATAATTCGAATTCGTGAAAAAACAATATCAATTTTAAAACAAAAGTATATTTAACATAATTTAAAAAAGTAAAAACGGAAAAAACGATTAATTACGATTTAATTGTGAAAGTGCTGTTTTGTAATGAGTAGAAATTACATAAAATAAATATAATAAATATAATTTCTAAAAGTTAAAAAATTTTCGAAATAACGATGACTGTTAAATAACTGTATATAATTGATAACTTGTGTAAAAAAATATCTCATACAATATGACACGCCGGGTATGGCCGAGATATGGAGACAAAAATATCGCAATTGTTCGAGCCGACGTTAAAGTGACTTAAATTTGTCTTCGGCGGCCACGTACCAGCTATACCGAACGCGGTAATGCAATATAACATATTATATTATGTATAGTATGGTACCGAAAACAGTATCATCTCAATGTACATAACCGACATTGTTATATTATACTGTACGACCGACCTATCCCGTTCGGTACTCATTATTTCGTACATTTGAACGATGTACGCGTGTGATATTATTCTTGCGCGCGCTATTGTGTCATCGATACGTTCGAAATATTACATTGTCTATCGCACGATTACGCTCGGCTCTTGTGGTTTTATTGACGACCGTATTATGCGCTTTGGGTTAGGTTAGGTATATACCTGTGCAAGTGTATACACGACCGTTGTCGCTGGGGCCGCCGTTATGCGCGTCTTTTATGTTTATATATACATATCTTAAAGGGACTGTAAAAAAAGAAAAAACTAGGAAAACGTTTATTCCCGCGCGTGTGACGCGGTCGTAAAGGAAAACCGATCCGGCTGTAGAAAAATACCTATCTTTAACAATGCAGTTTATCTATATTCATGCCGAAACCCATTAGCCATTTGAACTGCTATTATACATAATACAAAAATACTCTTACTACCGAAAACGCATTTCGGTCCGATGATAAATAACTGGCGGTTTTTTTTTTTTTAGTGCCACGCAATAAAACATTTTTTCCGCGGTGTCCAATAATCATCATGATGGATATAATAATAATATATATTATTATGTATTTTCTTGTGCAGAGAAAAAAAATTAACAACTGAACAATTATTTAAATGAATAACAGTGATTCCTCATTTTTTCGTCATCAGTGTCTTTCGATTATTTATTTTGTATGTGATTATTCACTCGCAACTCTTTTGATATTAATATTATGAAGAGTGACGATGATTATTATCTGAACGAGGTTTTTTTTTTGTCACAATATTTCCCACACCTGTTTTCATCACCACTATAATCAATGCAATGTCACGACTCGAGATCTCTAAACATTATTTTTTTAAACACCGGTCACGGATTAACTCCACGACACAACTCGTGGTTTTTAATAAGCCCGATATCATCACTGTACACCGTCAAGTCGTTTCGATAGTGATTGGCATCCGTAGGTTCATGATATTAGATAATACACGTTCGATTGGAAAAATGTCATAGTTGTATTCCTATCACGCCTCACCAGCAAAGGAATTCGATCTACATAACGTACAACGAGTGTGTAAACAAACGCGCGTTGCTGAACAAACATCAGATCGGGCGTATACCTAGTTGATGATTTCTTGAAGACGGTAAGTGAGTACCGTCTATGGTTCATCTGGTATTAATGAAACCAAGATAGCAGCGGTTCGTCGACTATACACTACAGAATGTGCTCGAAAAAGTAAACAACAAATTAATAGCTTTTGGAACGAAAAAAAAAAATCGATAGATAATATTCTATTAACGTGAAATTGTTCAGCCTATTCGAAGAATGTATTCACACGATAAGAAATAAAATAATCGAGTTTCATCGTATTATATTAAAATATTTGGTGCATAAATATAACTGAATGATGAATAATTATATATAAGCGATTAAAATTCGGAAAACTTGGTAGGTACATGAAAATATTAAAAATGTTTGTGCCGTAAACAAAAAATTACGATTATAATATTATGTCCAACACCTTTCTATGGTATGTGCCAAAACGTATTGTTGTTCTATTCGTTTTTTTTATTATTTTTTTTTTAATCGTCCTAGTCGTGAGAAACTTCCACAGTCTGCTCGTGAAACGATTCGATCAACAGTGTTTGTGTGATATTAATTTCTTAAAAATTATCCTATTTGGTTCAAATGGCATTCAACTGTGAAAAGATATGATTGTTCGTGAAATGTACGAATTGGGGAAAACAGATTAATTCCGCTGATAATAAGACGTCAACTCGAAGAATAATTGACAGCTTCAGCTATCTGTGTTTTGAATATCTTCGATGAACGAACGACTTCACACGACTACTATCTTAGATTATGTAGAAGGGTGAGTATTATATTTTTTTTTGAACAATAATTATGTACTCATCATAAGGCCTCGACTCGTCGAGTGGAATCCACGATCCAATAATTCTGTATAGTAATTATTTATATAACAGGGTAATTAACTTAGTCGATTGCTTTTTTTTCGACTATTTCAGTAATTCCTGAAAGCAGAGAAAATGTTATCGACAGTTTTGTGAAAAATATTTATATTCCTAAATCCCAACAAGTGCTTTATAAAAGCTCCACTCAAAATTGTTTTCGAGTCCGGTGAATAACCATTGCTTCAAAATATATATTATTAATAGGTACACTGTTATTTTTCTCTCAATTTTGTATTCACTTTTTCGTCCATAAAGTGTGTGATTTTGTTTTTTTTTTAATGCGTTTTGATACAAGGTTACTCGTATTACATAAATATTACTATAAGTACTTAAACATATTTCATGTATCAAATTATCAATTAATATTATAATTGTATAATAATCAACTATCAAATTACGCTATTCAGTATTCAGCCATTAGTACTTGATGTAACGAAAACAGTAAATGACACAATCTGATGGTTAAAACTTAATAATATCTTACACCAAGACAATAGCGCTGAGACACGAACCGTGTTACAACTTATAACAAAACCAATTTTACAAAAATTACAATAATACAAGTCAGATATTATTGAACAACTAAAAATGTTACTTTAAAACGTGGCGTAGCATAATTGCCTATACAATGCGCCGTGTGATAAATTATGTATTAATTGCCACGCTAAGCGTCTAAAAATAAAATGCGTAAGTTTAGATGCAAGGCATAACTGGTATTGAAAACTCGGCTTGCTTCACTCACATAAACACAAGTTTTATATATTATTATTGTTTTTATAAACGTTATCTACCTATATTGTCATAATATAATATTATTGTTCAAAGACGATTTCAAGCTGTAACCTGTTACCAGTGTTATTTTATGAAGTTTTATTATTTATTGTTTTTTTGAATTACAAAAGAAAACACAAATCATATATTATTCCCTATTATTTTCCAATTTGTCGGCAGTTTATTTTTTCTTGCACACAGGAAAATAGTTGTGGAAATCAAAGTATGACCTTTTTAAAGTACCCACAAAATGAAATTTTCATCTCAAACGTTGAGACATAAAACTTTTAGAGTTCCTTTTCTTACCTGAATAGCAGGCATATACATGAAAAAAAACCCAATATTGTTAAACCAATACATTTCTCGGTTCGTTCAGGATTTACAATTTCCATCAAGAATTCGTACATCAATTATTTGATTGGCAAAAAGTAAATGTATTGCATTTTTAACATTTTATTAGGTAGTTATCAAACAATTACTGTAACAGTTGGAAGTCATAAAATATTTCATCTTACTTTTTATAAAAGAAAAAATCAATCGAACTGACATAAAAACAAATACAAAATGTATGATCTACTAGTAGATAAAACAAGATTGTGTCCTCTGATATTTAAATTGAATTTCTTTATGGCGCATTTTTGTACATAATAATATTATACTAATGTGTCATTGAAATTTTACAATATAGTTGAATTTTTTATAATGGTAAATCACTGTTGCATTTAATTCATATTCCTAATAGTTTGAAAATCGTATCGAAACAAACGTAAATACCACGGATGTGTGTCCCTCGGTCTTATCCATATTTGGTGGTGAAAAAGCTATCTGGTACGTGGAGTTTGGCAATTACAACAGGTGAAACGAGACATCTTGTCTCCCACTCATCGCTGACCTATGTTAAATACATCGACGATATTTGACTACGTCCGTCACACGTATCTTCACGCACAACAAAAGTTTTGTTGATAGTATTTTTGCGAATTTATCACATTTACGTTATGAAAAAATATATAATAATATTGATAACCACTAATTATTAATAAAACATATAAAATGGTTATTACCAACGATTTATTTTCACATTTTATTTTTTAAGGACATTTCAGATTTTTAATTTTGTTTGACATAATACGTATTTATCTATAAATTGTTACCAACTTAATATTAAATAACCAAATTAGTGTTCAAATTGTTTATAAACTACAATAATTGCATAGTTTATTAGAGTGGAGGAGATATGTATATTTTAGAATGTATCATCCATGCTTTGTTATCACGATTTAAGATATTTGAAATCGTAATTGTCACTAAATTCAATACTTTAACTAAAAAAATTGAAGTGTTTCATTTTATTTAAAAAAAAACTCTGATGATGCATATAAGTAAATATTTAATGTAGCCACGTATTATTTTATGATTAAAATCATCAGTATCTCAAAATATTCTATTACGATAGTTTTGTTTAATATTTAAATTGTATGATTCAACATTTATGATCACTATGACGCTTTAGCCGATTCAGTAATAACATAACTCACTGATAGAAATTGATAATTATTTCCGTTCCAATTGATTAAAGTATAATATAAACCGATCATGCTCACTGACATCAACTGATACGCTCTGTGTTATAGTGAAAACCACGTTTTACACAATTTAAATTAATTTTAATATGACTGCTGCGGTCCACGTGTAATTAATGACACACCCGATTGGTCCTTTCAGATAAATATAATAATAATTATCTTATAATATTTAAATAAACAACAATTTCAAAACGCTATAGTTTCCTTATTTTTGCTCCCTCAATTTCATATTCTGAGCGGAGAGATGAATGTATTTATGAATGTATGATGAAATGTTTTTTTTTTTTAAATTCTTTTATGTGTCTGTTTTCAACTTTTGGGGTAGTAGAAATACATCAAATTTTCTACTTCAGCATTTTTTTCTGGTACGAATGTGAATCTAGTTGGTACTTTGAGTGGGTTAAAAGTAAAAAATCAGTAGGAGTTTTAAAAAGCATGTATACACTCAACATTTATATTGAAGTAAAAATACAACATTTTTAATAATAGATAAAAATGCACATTTTATAACCGAGATAAATTTATTTTTATTTTAGATGCCCTATACTGTGGTTAAAAAATTTTGTCAAAATAATATTTATATGGGTAAATGGTAATACATGTACACTGTTTTAAATATAATTATTTAGGTTAAATATACTATGACTATAATATTATATCAAGAAATAAATAAAATATAATTTTCATGAAAATATACATCACTAGGTGATTCCCTGGTATCATAGGTGTAAGGTGAGCATGGAAAATTATTCACGAGGACAGTCGTCCGTTTTCAGCAGCTGTCACGCGCGCGTCCAGCATGAACAATGCAAAACAATCCGAATACCATTAAAACGACACCCCCCCTAGACTCTTGCAAGAAGTGTTGTCTCCGTCTTACTAACGTACGAGGTATACAATTCATGTTCCGATGTTTCAGTTTTCCGTAACAAACTAATGACCTTTAATAATAGATAGAATAATTCTCTGACCTATTAGCAGACTGAAATGTAAGTTTTTTAAGATGTTTTCGTCTTTAAGATATTTATGAGTATATTGGTTCCTTGAATTATAACAATAATAAATTGAAAAATTGTTTTAGAATTCTGATAACTCGCTTAGAACAAAACGTTGTAAAAAAAAACCCGCGACAAACACCTTTTAAGGCTGACACAACGGTCAACGTTCTATCTATATCATCATTGAAGGCTATTAAGCCTTAAAATTGAAACCACCGAACTCAAATGCGCAGTGTTTGCAGTGCGTTCGTAGAACGAAGACAACACGAGCAGTGGTGCAGTGGCGTCGTGAAAAACCGTAATCGAGTGTCTCGGTCAGGACGCGGAACGAAAGCGCAGACGATGGGGCGAATAGGAAGGAAACGCGCTCGTTCGGTCGGACCCGAAAGCAATCGCGTGACGGCCGCTACAGATAAAAATATTCGCACGGTGCAATTAAATCAGCAAGACCCGACGGACGCATTAAAATGTACAAAAACTTTTATTAATTTCATGTTGCGGCGAAGCGCAGTTGTAGTGTGGCCCTGCAAGTTGCGAGTGTTCGTTTACGACTTGGACACGTATAGAGCTGTATAATGATGTACAGAGTGATCCACCGAGCATGCCCATTTTTCATATTTTATTAATGGAACATAGGTGTTCTATTAACGATTTTTACAGATACAAGCTTCTGTTTTTCCGATAAGAACACCCCTCCCCCAACCTTTCCAATGTAAATTATTTACCGGGTAATTTTTAGGTTAACTTATCAAAATCAAAATTCGAACGAATAGTTTTTGAATTATTTAACTCAGTGTACTAAGGATAATATAACTCCGTACCTATAGTCCATGATTATGGATGTGGCTGCAGATATGGGGACTATGCGGTGACCTAAAAATTTGACAATTCGTATTAATCGATGAACATATTTTATATTTTGTACAAATGGTTAAAGATCATTTAAAAATTCAAAAAAATCAGATTTTGAATAAATTCATTATCAAATGTAAACAATTGGGAGTAAGCGTGTTTGGTGAATCACGCTGTATATAGTTACCTACAGTGGTGCACACTCTTTTTTCTTTTTCTTTATTTGTTAGAGATATCGAGCACATTTTAAGTGTCATATCCGCTTGGATACTATCTTGTGCTTGCTGAAAATAAGCCAAAAACAAAAAATTGTATATCCTCTATACTTTCCGCAATAACTATAAAATAATACCAGTCCTGGTCATCCAGCGAATACATATTTTGTTTTTACGGGTACACAACCCGTTTTGGGTTTTTATGGGTATGAAAAACACGGTTAATGCTACACCTACACAATACCATATAATATTATACGAATTTTATTTTATTATAGTTTCTTATGTTATTCAATAGTTCCTTTTTTCGAGTGAAATAGTTTGCTACTATTGTTCACTACAGTTACGTCTAATATACGGAGATTTCATTACATATATTTCGAATCTTTGTAATAGTATAGTCGCTCGAGTTATTTGACGCGACTATTAAATGGGTAAATAGATCATTAATGGTTTTAAATAGAATTTTACGAGTTCATTGTAGATTAGATTTGAATTCAAATATTTTCAGCGTTGAGTTTATTTGTAGTATATTCTCCAAATGAGAACTATATACACATACGTAGTTTTCTCGTAATAGTTTCCACGATTGTTTTTCAATCAAGAAGTAAACGTCGCCGAATTTCGATATAACAGGATGATCAGAACATTTATTTGATATTATTGTTATCCCACAGTTTCACGTAAACGTATCATACACTAAAAACAAATTTACAATATTGTTATAGAACTTGAAATCCTTAAAATATTTGTTCGGACGTGATGGGCTTACCATTTATGTTATTGTGCTGAAACAAAAGCATTAACATATTTGGTTTGACGAATTATAATAATTGTTTCCGGAACACAATGGAAAAATCTCCACTGAGAATCGGTTTTGCAAACTAATTTATAACACCACAGTCCACAACTATAGTCAAACTTTTAGCAGTAAAATGTCGACATGTGGCCCACCCGTTCATACGTACGCGTATAATATAATATAATTTTTCAATACCTACAAGTTACGACATTATTGTTATTGTTTGTTTAGTTGTTTTTTTTTCAAATACAATTTTTAGTTAACTTAACGTTATAATAAATATAGAAAACATAATATTTATATTTTACAAGCTTTGCATAATATTATAACACTAGAGTCATATAATATACCCGCATAATATTATACATCTTAAAAATTCTATGTGGCTTATTGAAAGCAACCTATAATTCAAATTCTAAAGCTATATTTTATGGTAAGAACTAAGAGTGTTAGACGTTAGGTGACTGTTTATAATTTTAAATCAAAAGGTTATGTTAACTTCTCCAAATATTATATAGTATTATGCATTTCAAAGTGCATAGATTGATATTTAATATTATTATTAGCAACACATCACACCTCATAATATTATAACAATAATTTATATATAACATAATATATCAAAAGTAAAGCAGTAGTTATGTGTTTTTTATTGTTAAGATACCTACCCGACTTTTTAATGCCATACAGGGAAACACAATTAAAAAATTAGTACACAACCGATTTGAAATTATTCATTTTGTCTTTAACGTCAACAGAAATAACCACAACTCGAATATAGTTATATGAATTATATTTTGTAACTTGAAAGTAACTCAGAACGTAACTCTTACGTTTGAAGGTAATGCGTACTATAATAATATATAGTTTCTATACCGACTAAGTCATATATCGTACGGGTAGGGTCAGTCATCTGGTCACTGTGTGCTCGTCGTGTCCACCGCAGAACTTTACCCTTCATGTATACTTATACTTGACGTGTTTCAATTCAAAGATGGTTTTTGGATACCATAATAGTGCCTTTATTTCCGCCGTTAAAATTTAGTAATCGTATATAGTTGGCAGGTATACTTTCAGCATACATCGTAAATTATTTAACTATATTAAAATTTAAAACACGTTATAATGGGTAATATAAAGTATTATGGTAAAAAAAAATATCAAAACTGTTAAATGTACGCATTAGAGACAATTATATTATACGACAGTGCCATTACGCTTCACATCCCACTACATAAAGTATAAATAACTAAACCTGTATCCTGCTGCTATATGCAGTGTAAATCGGAAACGCACTCACATGTATATACACTAATAGTATTGTATGGTATTTTAATTATTTACATAGGTAGGTGTGTACTATAGTAATTATAAATCCGTTCATGTTTACGATTTATTTATTACTACATAATATAGTGTATGAAGTTATGAGTTATTAAAAAAAAAACAACTCAAAAACTATGTTTATCGGATAATTTTTAAAATTATTTTTAAAAAGTAATTTAGGTGTAGCATATATTAATATTCTTACGTATTTTTTAATATAGGTGTAATATACCTAAAATTATCGACACCCTTCGGTCACTGAACATACTTCATAACTGTGTTAGTTTGATAAGGTTCGATGACAATAACACATCGATGTAAGCACACTAGTTTCGTTTCGGAACTAAAAAATTTCAATCAGTTTACAATAAATTGGATTTGTTAAAGAATTTTACACCAAACATTACAAGACTATGTAATTATGCGCAATTTGTTAATGTCCGAGTGAAGAATACGTATATACTTTATTATATATAAAATGATAAAATGCAAAAGAATTCGTTCAATAGAAAGGACAACAATACATTAAGGCAATTCTGAAATAAAATATTCTCAGCGAAAAAACGGTTGTGAATCTAAAAATCAACATAGCGTATAAACCACTTCTTTAAATAATATTTATTTGTGTAGGTACAAATGTACAATTCTCAATATAAGAACATTTGTGAATTTTTTTATATAAGTAAAAGCTAAGACTTATACTTACAAACTTATGTGACAAATGTGCGTATTCGTGCCTGAATATTTAAAAATATAAACTTGAACGTAATATTTTTGAATCTCTACAGCGAGAAGAATCCAACAATTTTGTATAAAATATTCATTTTTTAGCGCATGTTTATGCAATCTTATATTTTTTAACACTCTAATTAAAGTTAGTAAATAAAAAATGCTTTTTTTTCGTAATATATATTAGCTTAATAAAATGTAAATCATTATAAACGTCGCACGAGAGAAGAAATTATTACCATGAATACCGATAAGTTATAATCTTATTAATGAAAAAGACAACAAGCATGACCAATTTTGAACTTTAAAAGTCATTCTGAAAATGAACATTATTAAAGGTTTTTGTTTTTTATTATCGGCCCTTATAATCTTGAAATACAAAACAAAGTCAAGTTACACGAAAAGGTGGATTAAAACAGTTAACACAATCAAACAAACGTGTCACCGCTTATTTTTAAATAAATATAATACGACTTTAGGAAGTGTAATGTGTTTAAGCCAATTGTGATTTTATTGTCCAGATCAGGACAAATAAAATTACATTTCACACTTTATCGCCTGTTAATTTAGATATAATATTATACCGAAATAATGTCTAGAGCCTGTTTAGATGAGCTCGTGAAAGTCTGCAGTTTGTGATAATGATAAGATCTCAGAAATGTGCGGAAATGTATTACTGTTGACACAATAATATTATTACGGTTGAAACATAAGATTGAAACTAAAGTATTAAGAAAAAGATAATCACAGCCGATAATAATGTAAACATTTTAATTATATTTCGAAAAGGTTAATTTTGATTAGGTAATGGTTTTTATGACTATTGGCATAAAAATGAACTTTAAATATTATAAAGCAGTATATCAGTATATTACATAGTAGATACACTGTTATTTTATTAAAATATTAATAATCATATTTGGTGTGTATAATTAAATACAGGAATATATAGTTATTAGATTTTATGTTAAAATAAGTGTGTGAGTAATAAGAAAAATGTAATGAATACTAATGAGTAATATTTAAAACATACCAAAATAGCCACCACGGTGTTTTCTTTTTCCAACCACATATTTAGTTTTTTTGTGAATCTATTACACATATTTTTTTAGTCTTGTATATTTATTTTGTTTGTATTTCAAAAATATTTACATAGAATCATTATAAAAATGTAATTTATACTTAACATTTTAATGTCACATGCACGGATCCAAAGCACAGATTTGGGGAGGGGAAACGATGTTTTGTTGCCACACTAATACAATATTATGTATTAATTATAAATACAGTAATTATAGAAAACACTCTTTATAACGGAATCATTTGATACCATCAGATTATTCCAATACTGTACTATCAATCCAATACTGTTATACAACTATGAATGTGGGTGTATTTTTTCGTAGAGTTAAGCAGTAATTTGATAACTTGTTAATACGTATAATATGTATTTTCAAAAAACTCAAAATTTTATCAATAGATACTTCAGTGTTCACCACTTATTGGACTCACGGTTAGTGAGCTAATTTACCTATTGGAATCAACATGCTGGTTCATGTAGACAAATGTTCGACTACTGGACTCACTACACTGGTTAATATAAATTTTGAATTTTTAGTCCATTTTCCCGTTTTTATCGCTTATATTTTGACGTTTAACACTATTTCCTCGACTTATCCCATCAAAAAGTATTAAAGATTTGAAAGCATTTTTTTACATCATTTGAAGTCATTATTTACGAAACAAAATTTAAAAAAAAATAAAATACTATATATTTTTTATGTTTTTTTTACTTTATTAAAGAGTAAGCCCAACGTACATGTGAAATACCTAAATAAATACAATATAATAATGTATATTTATCAGTGCATGGCCAAATTTAAATTGCTTATTTGTAATTGCAATGCATAAGTATGTATATGCATCTTAATTATTGGACTTTCGCCTTATTCACTCATTCAGTTAATTCTGGTCCCAAAGTGAGTTCAATAAGCGGCGAGTACACTGTAATTATATATTGACAATAAATATAGTAGCAAATTATAATGATATTTCGAATACCGTGTTATAATGCCGGTAAATATATAATAATATTATGGGCTGTACCTAATATTTGAATTAAAATATTGTACAAACACTGAAAACCATCAAAATTATCATATTGAAATTAATTCATTGATTATTCATAAATTTTCCAGTCATAGCGTATAGAAAGAAACCGTGTCCACTATATTATAATACCATAGATAGGATGTTATAATAGTTGTAAATTGTTATTTAAATGCAGTGTAATATTTACACCAACCAACTGATAGAAATAGGAATTAACGTATTTCACGTCTTTCAGTTTATTGCCAATCAGTAAATATATATAATACACGTCTTGTTTTTTCTATTGCCTTGTGTTTTATTATTATAACGTACTACCTATATAAAATAAAAGTTTTTACTAAAAATAAAACGCAAAGAAACTTTTAGACACTTTAAATTACAATTTTCACTTGATAAACTCGTCGAAAAATATTCCATTACATCATTATGCGTATAATAATAACACGATAAAAATATCGAAAACATTATATTTTACATTAAAATCACGTCGTAACGTCTCATTTATGTAGTAGCATATACTTTGACAAGTCTACAGGATCTAATGTAAAATAATAAATTATTATAAAACTGTACAGAAAATATGTACATGGCGGGGTGTAATAATACAACACAGCAGAACTTTGAATATAGTTCGTACAGAACAGTTCATCGTTATACGCATAGCCGGTACACGATGCACAGTAGATTTTTTGAAATTAAAGTTAATTCGTTTTACATAATATTATTATATTCTATATCCAATTGAATAGAAACATATTAAATCCAAAAGTATACGATGACACGCTGGTGGGGGGGGGGGGGGATACAAAGGTAAATCGCTTCCACCCAGTGTACCCCGGCCAACGTCATGAACGAGCCGACGACTAAATACTTAACTAAATTTGGTGGCCTTACTGACCTCATGGATATCCCGACACTACAACACTAACGACAACGACAAAAACAACATGCTAGTAGTAGCAATGCAATCTACATCATGACGAATAAAGTTTCGCACAAGGAATCGTGTCGGAATAGTTTTCGAACATATTTTTTCTATAGAATGTCCTTAATAATATATTACAATATTATGGAAAGTATAGATGATGAACTCTGAATAAAAATTGTACAGTGCATTCAACGCATAAATGTAACGCACGAGGTTTTGTTCGATTTCCACTAAAAATAATAGACTCTAATTATTGTTTAATGCATATTAAATTACGTTTACATTGTAAATTACATCGTGATATTTTCCTTGATAAGGGAAATTTATTAGTGGATGATGTTTCTATGTCTGGTAAATTGTATTTTAGTTTTATTATATTCTGCAGGTGGGTTTCGGCCTTTTTTTTATTTAACGACAAAAGATAAAACCGAATTTCGACAGTAATCATTATTAGATATAACTTATGAATTCGATTAATTTTAAGTAACTTCAAGCTAATATCATAGAAAAACGCGTTTTGAATAAAACAGCTGTATGATCACATCAATTGTACAAAATACTATAACATGTTCACAAATAGTGTACAGTAAAAATAAACTAATGAAAAAAAAATATTTAGACTGAAATTCGTAAACGGTTTTATTATATTTTTGAATTACATGACAATATTATCACGTTTTAAAAACACGGTTAACCTTAACATTGTCTGGATATGATATTAAACACTACGGACGAGCTTTTTTACAATTCATTGACATATTTAATATTTTGCTTTTTGTCATTTGAAATTTGCTTATTACAGTATTATTGAAAACTATATGGGGCGATTCTTAAACAAATTTGTCTAAGTTGGATTTCCAATCTATAGAAATACTACTGAAACTTTTAGTGGTATTTTATTGGCCAATAAAGTGTTAACCGAAAACCAACAGCGAAGTACACCATTTAACCTAATGAAAGTTCAGATTCCATACACATCGCACGTAAGGTAACTTCGGTGCCAGAGTCTGAATGTTTAAATCAATAAATAAATAGGCAGTTTAAATCTAAAATAACATAGGATTCAGCATGAATTAGGTTTTAATTCTGATTTTGCAATTGATCTGCAGTGAATTATTTTCCAAACCGTAACCCAAATAACCAGAAGAGCATAATACGGTGGGTTATAAATTTCTTGAATTTTACGCTTCTTTGGTACCTATTTCTTTTTTATTTTATCAATACAAAGCATATTTTAATGTAATAATGTTGACATTAAAATTGAATTAGTAGGTACCTATTGGCTATTACAATACAATATTTTTTTTAAATGAATGTTTAAATCGATAAAAATGACAGTACATAAAACAAAAAATGGATACTTTTGTGAATTATTACAAAAATATAGTATTAACATTGTCATTGAGTATTTTAAACCATGTTCGCTTCAGTCGTGTTTATTTATCGCGTTTGCCAAGTTTTCGATGGATTACATCTGTTTTATTTCAGACTGTATTATACAACATAGCATATTATTTTGTTCAGTTGGTTTGAAACAAAATATGATAACTAAAAATATCGTGTAATAGCTATTTGTGTAAAAACGATTACCATTCATATCGTAAACATGTATTACCGAAATATTGCCGTTACTCAAAAAAAGAGATACAAGATTATTCGCGTATTTTAACGCAGTGATAAGGTATATTATTATGACTGCTTGGCGCCTGCAGCTATACACGTCATAAACAAATAAATAGTTGTTATTATAAGTAGGTACAAAACGAAAATTCATCGACGTTCATATTATTTTTATCGATCGGTTAAAAATAAAATGGAAATATTTCATTGTTTGAACTTGCAGGTTTTTTTAAAACATAAATTACTAATGTAACCTAGATAAATATATTGAATATAAATAATGGATTCCTTGCAAGTATTATACCTATTCAAAAATATGTAGTCAATATTCGTCAATCGTCATTGGGTAACATTTTATTGGTCGTAGTGCATTATGTTTCGGTATTTTTATTTGCAGACCGACGGTGTGTATTAAATCGTATTTTACGAGTAATTAGAGGATAAAGAAAAGCGAGGGAGAAAAAAATGAGAAAAGAAAGTTTTTGAAAATCATTTTAAGTCATGAATAAAGAAACTTTTTTGAAATTAATCTCAATATATAGTTCCATAGTTACTATCCTACTAACTTTTAACGATAGTTCGTGTAACAAAAGAGGAAAAACATTTTCAACTATATAATATTATATTATTTTCTGCGGAATGGCGAAAATTCGTCGTGTCTCTGTTCTCTGTCTCAGACTGCGGCGGCGGTATTAGTGTTTACTTATTTTATTACAATTTGTTGATTTCATCGCGGTTTACCTTTGTCGGAATCGAACAGAGTAACGAATGAGAAAATAGTACAAATCCTGATGATGGAAAAAAAAATGCTAGCGTGACTGTCCTATTGAATAAAACAAAATAATTACCTTTCGGTTCTTTACGTTGTCACGACACGGCACATGACGTCAACTATATAATTGTTTTTTAAGCCACATACTACATGTTAACAATATTATATTATATTTTCTTATCAAACTCTAACTCGGTCTGCAGCAGTTTTAATAATTAATCACTGCAGTTATCACACAAACAGCAAGTCTTGTCGTTAAGTGTCGTCGTCGTCTGAAGTACTGCACGCAAACGACCATCCAATATTCCGTCTGGAATATCCACTGAGCCCACCGCCATCATATCATTATTACAGATCATTATATTACTGCCAATTATTAAAATTACTATTATTTCCCTGTCACGAGCTAAAGTTTTGTCGAATCGTATTTAAAGGCGTATTATATTTATATCTGCTCCGCGGCACCACCAATCTGAGTTGTCTTCTCGTCGTATAACCATATATCACAACGTGTGTTCGTTCGTACTGAATAATCGCTTTACACCGGGAGTCATCCTAAAAACGGCACGTCGTCGAGACGCACACGTTCGCTAACCACCTCATTATTATAGGTATTATTTTGGAATAAAATAAAATAAACATTGGCATTTTCTCGAAAATATAATATAATGCAGGCGTATTGATTTTACGACGAAATTGGATTGTTTTTACACGTTTATATAATAATATAATATTATATAGGTGGACGACTAACCAGACTGACGTGTATTGACGGGGCCGCCCGAGCAAAAAAAAAATCTAAAACAGCTCCGCAACAATCAAAGAAATATTTCACCCACGTATTTAATATAACGTCCGTTACGCGCAATGTACCTTTATATATATATATATAATATATTTACCGCCGAAAATCCGTAGACGATTCGCACAAATAACCCTAAGCTATTGTATTGTAACGTGCGGTTGTCGTGTCGCATAATCGGGGTTATTGTCTCCGTGTCGTCGAAATTAATTGATCGAAACCGAGAGCGATCGGTAATTATTAAAATGTATAATATTATAATATTATAATAATATTGTGACGTCACGTCGTTGGCTCACGTCGCTTTTTTTTTACGATTACGATACATTTGAGTTAAACAATTGGGCATGTACTATTCTTCACATATTTCAGCGTGTTTGTCGTGTAACAAAAAATCTAACCTAACTTACACGAAATGCGCAACACAGATTTGACGGAAATAATAATTATATGCACTTTGCACCGATAACCCACAAACAATTTCATATTTTCATTATGCCTTTTCCGTTAACTTTTCCGGTTGTGATCGACGGACAACTTGCAGTTAGTCTCAAGTTCGTAAAATTCCTATTCTATCTTTTCGTCTTGCGACGAGATAATTTAAATATATTATATTATTATCAATGTTTCCCAAAAAATATAATTTTAATATTGATGATATAATCGTTTTATTAATTTTTTTTTTTTAATCCTCTGATATAATTTTACCATTAACGTTAATGCGTTTTCTCTTTAGGATTTACACAAATTATAAATAATTATTTTTATTTTTTTGTTTAAGTAACATTTAAACTGAAAAATTATGACAAAAAAAGAGTAGCTGTCAAATGATTAGCAAATAATTGTCGATGTTTGGATAAGTTGGATCGAATTTATGACAAAATGATCACAAAATATTAATTTAATGTTACCATTAATTAATAAATATTTAGACATTTCGCTTATAAATATTTCGAAACATTATAACGAAAATATCGAATGTTAAATATTTTTATATCTCTTATTTGTGATTGGTAGCTTGTACATTATATATATTTAGCTTATTGCTTACTTATATATAGTATCTATAATCTATATTAACTAATTAAATTAAAATTGTTCACGGAAAAAGTTAAGAATATTTTTGATAATGAAATTTAAACTTATTTATATTATATTCACAATATTACATTTAAACTTCCATAATATTATAAAGTCTCATTGTCAACAAAAATCGTACGGTAGATAAATAATAATAAAACATTTTTATTTGTTCATTCAAAAAGAAAATCATTAAATAAAATTAATCGAAATTGGTTGTAAGTGATTCAGTTCATAAAAATATTTTGTCAAACAGAAAATTACGTTAAATGGAAGTTAACCTATAGAATATGAAGGGAGTTTCTAGTGTTACTATTATTTAATTTAAAAAAAGTTCGCATTATAATATTATCATTCATATATTAGGTAAGTACAATTAAAATGTTATAATACAATTTTCATGAACTTGATATTATTTACAATAAAAATATTTTCAAATTCAAATATACCGAAAGATTAACCCAAACACCTGCACAAAATATATATCAGAGTATAAAAGGTATACCGATAATATTATATAAATATAATATAAACACGAATAAATAATATTAGTAATTTTAGCAAATATTGAATCATTTAATACCATTTTAAATACTTTCTAAGAACTGTAGGCGAGTGTTAATAATTCAATTTAGGAGGTCTTATGCACGTTTTAAAATAGTTCAAACATTTCAAATGATGTGTATTAACTGTAATGTATTATTAAACATATTTTTATTTTATTTAAAGCCAAGGCAGACTCACATTTTTTTCCAGTATTTAAGTAGGCTTTTATGAAAAATATAATACTTTTCTTCGACCTCTGGACAAAAGAATTTTTTTAGTTGATTTTAATCAAAATCACATATCATTTATATCAAATAACATTTGAATAGTAATATAAATCCGAAAGTAGGATAACATAATATGCTGGTGGTAGCAATACAAAATGCATCATGGCAAATAAAGATACACACTCGGAATCAGCACTTTGTATGGGAATAGTTCTCTAACATATTTTTTCGATCGAATGTCCTTCTACTGCAAGACCCTTATAATATATTTAGTTTGAATGTAATTTAATAAGGTAGTCAGTGGGGGCAATGGGAAAATTTCACACTGTCTCAGTAGTTATCAATCCTTTTTGTTTTTATACGAATAAAAAAAAAATTATTCACCTCACGAGTCTTTGCGTTTACCCATTAAGTAACAATATAATTTGGGTAATCGTATTGAATATAATTTTTATTAATTAATAAACAACGCATTGAAATAAATATTCAATATTTACATAAATCGGTATTTTATAAGTATACAATTTACAATAATTATTGAACTGACTTTTTGAACAAACTATAGTGATTTTTTTACTATAGTTTTGTATAATAATTCTTTAATTAAGTATTTCAAATTTAAATTCACACCACTACAACGTGTAGTTATTTGTAATGTCATACTTACATATTATTAGTATTTAGTAATAATATAATCATTGCAAATATAATATTTACCAAGCTTAACAAATTATAATTTCATCGAAAAAACACATAGGTACCTATCTACTTATAGTTTATTATTTCACAGTAAAATCTTGCAGCACGATAACCCACAAAAATTAATATACGAAGAAAAATAAATCCCTTCCAATCGTTTATATTATTATAACGAGTTAGAATATAATGTATTGTTACTAATTTGTTGAAAACTATATTTTAGTTTAATTTGTTCTTAGGATATAAATGACCGTAATTGTACTTTAAATGCAACTATAATTAATAAAGTGTAGACGAATTAAAACTTTGCTTAAATCTAAAAAATAATTATTATTGAGCTAACTATAGTAAGTATATAATATCAAATCAATTTAGACTTTCTTGATTATATAAGTCGCATTGTACGTTATATTGTTTTTTAAACAGTATTCGCTATAAGTTTTACTATAATAAATGCTCATATTCCTATAATAATACAATAAAATAATAAGAGTATTATTCGATCTTGATAATTATTATTCCTTCGTAAATAAGGACGTATAACTGTCCACGGTTAATAGTCTTAAAACAACATTTTATTATATTTCTATGAACATTTTCGGCAACTTAAGCAGTTATAATAATTATTGACTATTGTTATCACTACTTATAAATTAATGACATTATAAAAATCTTCTACCTTAATTTAGTTTGACATACTTCACTTTTGATTTGGTTAAGTTTAATTAAGCTTTATTCAAGAACTTGCGTATAGATTACTGCATATTATTAGTGCCGTTCTAAATTAATAATATCAAGGGCTATAGATAATATAACTGTACGATTCGTAATTATTTAATTATTAATTAACCACAACAATTTTATAAAAATATAATTGACTGTTATATTCCAGACCAATCGTCGAGCAATTTATGAAGTAATCGTATGAAAAACGAAAAAAAACTTCCGCAAATATTAAATATTACGTTGCATAATATTATTATACTGTCCATTTGATTATAATATGTAAAAATATTAAATGTGCTGTAGGTAAGTAACCGTGGAATTTATTTTTATTAGTATTATTTTTTGAATAATATTTATATTTTTTGCAAAATAAAATAACTTTGCTTTAATAAATTTTATATGTCTAACTATTTTTCAGTACCGATTAATTATTGACACTTACCTTGGTATAATATTACGGTACAGTTTATTTGAAATAATTCTCCAACAGTGCGTTGAAGTCCAGTGGACGCGTTAGAGTCAACATGTGTCCGTCCTGATACTGAAGAGCACTTAAAAAGCTTAGGCGCCGGCAAACCGAAGCGTACCCCAAATAACCGTTCCACTCCCACTCGTGCCATGGAAACGCTCTACGCCTGTCCCACCGCTGAGAATAAAACAATTACAATAGTATATACCTATAATATGTATCTAGCATACGTATCAATTTTTTTCGCAGGACACCAAATCAAATTTTCAATTTTCAATGTGGTAGGTAACTAACATTTTTCATTATTAAATTATTCGTTTAAAATTAAAACACAAAAATACGTCGCTCGGTGTAAGAGTTGAGTTATCCACAGAAAATCATAATAGAAGCATTTAAAAAAAAAAAATAATATTCACTATACGTTTTCGATGCACTGCCATCATGGTGTACAGTATTTATAAAAGTTATTTTCAAAAGAAAAATTTTTAATTGTTTTCGTTTTTAATATGTAAATGTTGTAACCACGAAAAAGTAAATTTCAGTTATCAGTTTTGTGAACTAGTCATCGAAACTTCACAAAAATCGTGTAGTAAATAAGCATTCTTAAGTCTTGGTGTGTATTCAACCCATGATCGTGTGGATACAACTGCCAAATTGATATCGTTCGGGATCGATACCAAAACAATATTTTTGGGATTTTTCTATAATGCCAGGAATATAATAATAATTCTACAAAAGTGCGTGTTGTTTTTAAGTGAATCGACTTAAGAATGATATGTGGTTTTATATTTTAGTCTATAATCTGTTGATTGATCTCTACTTTGTGGATGCCATACTTGAACATTTTTATCTGAAAGATGATTTATTACTTGCTAATTTTGGTGTAAAAAAATAAAAACTTCAACATTATAGTTACCATGGTGGATAGAGGTGCAATTTTCTTTTTTTTTTTACAAACTCATTTACAATTTAAAATGTGGCATAATTTGTACTCCCTTTTTAAAATTGAAAACATGGTTAAGGTCAACAATGGAATGAAATAGACTGACAGGTTTGGTTGGCTTTGTTCCATGAGCATATAATTATTGTAACTATTATATCCATTTGTGAAATTATCAATACATTTGCACAAACGACAAAAAGAAACATCGACTAAGTGTTTTAATTATTTAAAATAGCATTTAATAGGTTTTTATTATTATTTACTACTAATACTTTTTTGTATAATTTTATTATATACATGGTGATTTATTAAGCAGCTCCTAAAAATGTAGTATATTTAACTGGAGAGAGGTAAAAAACAACCTAGTATATTGTTATCGAGGGAGTAAAAAATCTATTTAATTTAACCCCTTCTGGAATCTGGATGTATTTTGCTGAGGGGTAAAAATATACTAGTTTATTTTCACCCCCTCTGAAGCATCTTACCGTGGGATAAAAACTAAAAATATCCTAGGTTTATTGTATTCTCCAGTAAAAACGTAATAGGTTAATTTTACCCCCAGAAGTAAAAACATTTGATGGTATTAGAAATCTGCATGTCTTAATGTAAATTGTGAATCTGATGATTTTTTTGAGAATGTTGACCTATTTTAGGCGGAATTCAAGATATTACTTGGTTATTCTACTTAGTACTTTAAATTCTAGGGATATTAGTCTTTTAAAAGGTTATAATTTACTTTTGTTTTGAAAATGATCAGTATTAATCCATAAGTATTTTTTTAATATTGAATAATTATCTTATTATACTTTACTAAGTAGTAATTACTAACATATATATTGTATATGCATATATTTAATTTATTATAATAACTGAGCTCGTATCCATATATAAAGCATATATAATAGGCTATTATCCTTAGTTGTTAAAGTAGAATTTCTCAGAAACTTCTCATTTAAATTGCAATAATTACAATACATCAACATTTTAAGAAAAATATCATCTGTTTCACAATTTTTATTAAAACATGTATCTCATTTGAAAAACCAATGTTAGGATCGTCATAGAATAATCCTTAAATGTTGTGAAAATTTCAATATTTGAAAATTGCATCGTTAATTACATTTAAAAATTCCAAAAATCAATATTTTAATATAATATGCATATATGCATATAATTTAAATATACAAATAATTGTGAACATGCTTAAAAAATCACCCTGTTCATGTGTTTAAATACTGCGTATGTATGTTAAATATGTGAATAATAGATTTTTTTCTATAATAAACTTTTCTCCACTCACAAACTCTATTGGAGATTTTGTCTAAATTGATTATACTTTCTATACCAATTACCAACTCATAAAGTCATAATAATTGTCGTTTTTTTTTAAATTATTATTTTATTTTAGATTCTGAGCGGAGCAATGAATGTATTAATTTTACAATGATGTGTGTGTTTTTTTTTTGTGTACGTGTGTACCTACACGATTTATAACAGAAAAAATATTGATATTATTATTTTGGTGTAACTCAAAAACAAACAATATTAGATAGGTACTTGACATTTTCACAAAACGTTTATACTAAGATTTTAATATACACGATACAATTTTCAAAATATATTATTTCTCATTAAATTATTTTATAAATTTTATATTTTTTTTTTCTAATATGTTTTGCATATAGGTTTTGCTTGGTTAATAGCTTTAAAATATAATACACGATTCCTATAAATAATTC
Organism: Metopolophium dirhodum; assembly: GCF_019925205.1. Taxonomy (NCBI): domain Eukaryota; kingdom Metazoa; phylum Arthropoda; class Insecta; order Hemiptera; family Aphididae; genus Metopolophium; species Metopolophium dirhodum. Next base: position 15,471,315 of record NC_083568.1, read on the forward strand.
GTTAATTTAAGTATACAACTAAGTATATATTATTATAATATGATTTATAAAAAAAATGAGTTCTCCCTCCTACCATGAACATACTAATTAGGTAAAATAAGTAATTGACTCGCAATATTGACACGCAAATTTTTTTTTTGGACGTGATAACACATGATTGCATTTAAGTTATACAGAATAATTACATGTATTTGATCGGTGAGGGTTGAAAAAAATTCAACACGTTATTGAGGAGACATTAATTCCAAAATCGAATTATAATCTACAGTTTATAACGTATATGCACTATTGCAGGACTTCAGGGAAATATGCTCGCTAACCTTTTGCATTATTCATCTATTATCTCCGCATCATACATATAAAAAGCCTAATACTATTACTATACCGCAAAAGTTATTGATATTTTTTTATATTGAGACCCTTTAACTTTTTTCATACTGTAGAGTTCAATAAATTGATTAAATTATATTCTGCAGTAGTTTATAAACTTTTTCATTATTCAAGAATTTTATAGTTTATATTTTATAATTCCGATAAATGTGTAAATTGTAAATACGTTATTTTTGGAATGAAAAATATGCTCAAAATATTAATTTGCATATATTGAAAATTGAATCAGTATAGGTACCTTACTTTGCGAATTGAAGTAAACGAAGCTAGAAGATTGTGTCCTCCTCCACCCACCAAACTACTACTGCCTGTGTATTCTGTTCGCCTTTTTTTTCGTTCTTTAGTTCAAAAATACTTTCTAAATATACTCAATGTTTAAAGCGTGCCATTATCATAAATTGTACGTGGAAATGTTTCACTTACACTATCTATTACAGCCCATGGTTTGTTAGTTATTTATTACACACTACCTACCAAAAGGTGTATTATTAAAATGAATTCGGTAGTGAACATAAGTCAACACATTCTTTGGAAATAAATAAATTTAAATGTATAGGTAACATATTATATTTACTATTTTATACATTTTTTTTTTATATTTTTATCCAGAACGATGGAATAGATTTTACTTAAGGCAATGTCCATGGACAGTTGTTACTATTATCAATCATGCAATACAATCGTCGTCAGAGTTATAAGTATAGAATCTAAGAATACGACTTCAAACATAATTAGTGTATCTGGAAGTAGTGTTTTATGTGGTAATCAAAAAGAACGTCTAACTCAATTGTAATGTAATATGATTAAAAAACCCGTATTAATAATCTAATCTTACTCCTGACCTCCTTCAAGATTTGTATTGATACGTTTTAATAACTGGACATGCATTTATATTTTATACATTGAATATAATAACTATCTATAGAATAATAGATGATAACAAATAAGTGAATTATATATCAATACAGTAAAACCGCTAAATACCAAACACCCTTGGTAGCTGAAATTTTGTCCGCTATTCAGAGGATTTAGATTGAAGAAAGTCTGTAGTTGGTTTCCAATAAAACGATACTATTAAGAGGTGTCCGTTAGGGGAGATTTCGCTGTATACCCTTTAATGGATATACTTCGATTGCGTTAATATTTTTTAGTAAAAATAATATAACTAATGAAATGGGATCTAATAGTCACAAATAGAAAATATTATGTAGTTCAATGTCCTTAGATAGTATAAACCTACTAGTATTACTTAAGTAGTAAAGTGCAAAATACCAAAATGTCTACTGGAAATATATTTTATTTGTAACTGCATATTGTTGAACATGAGTTTTTAAAAGATCCTTATTGTATTGCACTATTTTATCATGAACCAATTTGCTTAAAACAAACTGTTTCTTGGAACATCATTATTTTTAATTCAAACATCCTTGAACTATATAAAAATGTATCAAGTTTCTCATGGTTTATTTTTTTGAATTTGCCTTTTTTAATGCTAAAGCGTTCTTAATTCTTTGTCCAGATTTTGAATAAAACTATTCATTTTTTCCCTGGAGTCGTCTGTATTAGATTTTATCTAAAAACGAAAGATTTATGCTATTATATTAATTATGTACTATTTAATTTACATAAGCGTGTTAGAAATTTATAATAAATATAATATAAAAATATAGTCCATTTGTAAACAACCTACTGCAGCTATATAGGTACATATTATATTATATAAGTATGTCGTAGGTACACTCGCGGTGACTTTGACATACACATTACACTCATAACTAAGTGCGTTGTGTAAATTGTTATTTGAAAATTAAAATTTGAGATTTTTTCGTTACAGTATAATTCTTAAACTATAAGACATAGAATCTCACGATAATGGTCATTTTAAAACGTTAGTTGTATGGGGTGAAAAATAGGTGTCCGTTATTACAAAACCCTATCACATGCAAAGTTGGAAAAACTTGTATCCGTTCTTGTATACACTTGACATACATATAATGAACTAAATAGAGTTTCAAATTTACTATAAGTAAACCGTAATTTTTTCCATAAATGCATGTATTATTGAAAACATAAATTATTTACATAAATACATTCTATTGTACACATTTTAGATTCAGAGCAGAGCAATTAATGTATTGATTTTATAATGATTTGTTTTTTTTTGTGTTGGTGATAAAAGTAGTAGTTGAAAAAAACTTTTATTTTTAACTTCTGATGGAAAAGTTGTAATTATTGATAGGTCGAAATTTAAAGTCGATAAAAACAAAAACAGTTTATAAAAAACTGGAATTTTTACACGAAACCATTTTTTGACAAAATTGATTTTGATTATTTGTTGTAACTCAAAAACAAATAACCTTAAATTTTTTAAATTTTCACAAAATGTTTATAATATTTTCTATAACATATTAGTATATACATATCACTATTACTCAAAAACTACAAAACGTACTAACCTGAAATTTTGAAAAGTGGTTCCTTTAATGATCGAGATGTGCAATAAGAATGGATTTTAAAATTTCGAAATTTTTAAATGATTGCCATTTTATACATATAAATGGTTGCCATTCGTTACTCAGACGAATATCAGTTACAAGGATTCATCAAATTGTTGCGCTTATGGTCTCGAATAAAGAAACTATATCTTTAACCAAATGTATGAATGTAGCTTATATACTCAAAAACTACTGAATTTAATTTGACGAAAATCTTAAAGATTGTTTTTAGAAATGTCAATAATGTTTAGAGAGTAAGTAGTTTAAGCCACGTTAGTAAATAAACCAAATGCTAAATCCAATCCGCGACTTGCAGTTGCCCATATAGGTCGATATATTTTACAAAACTAGGTACACTGACGCCGTCTTGTCTGTGAACTGAGATACACTCAAACTGAGGGCGAGATATACCTAGAAAGCGTATAATATTCTATATAGAATTTGCCACAAAAAAAATGCACACGGGAGAACCCGGGATATTTAGCTAGTATGATATAAATGTAAAATATAATGTGTAACCAATGGCAACGATTTAAATAAATAAAAAAAATATTTTTTTTTGTGAACTGAAAAAATCACATGTTGTGTGAACTACCCTTTAACTACCTATAGAGGTTAAAAAAAAATCTATAAACATCCTCCAAGTCACAAGCAATCTATTATTATTTAAAGCGGTCCAGTAGTTATTGAGTCTATTAACCTTGGATAAACCAACATCAATTTTTAGCATGGAAAAATATAAAATATTGCGTTATATATATTATAAGTTTTTTTTTGTTATAGTGTACCTCAGTTCACGGTAAATCGACGTCGGTGACCTCACTTTGTGAACTAATTCAACCGAGATGGAAAATTCGCCTGTGGTGGATTGGATACAGAACTTGATATAAATCGACCATAGTTTAAACTATTCTCTATAAACTTTCCTGATATTTCTAAGAACAATTTTAAATTTTCATAAAATCAGTCAATTAGTTTTTGAGTACATAGGCTAAAACATAAATGCAACTCTCATATTTGTTTTAAGATATAATTTCTTTAAACAAATGCCACAATTTTATGAATGCTTTTACTCATCTACCTGAGTGACCAGTGGCAACTATTTATATTTAAAAAACGACTAATTTCTGCTAGGTAATTACTCTATTATTACTATCATAATTGTCACGTGTTCCAATTTTTTGGTCAAATTTTCCAAATTGTTTTCCCGTATAAACCTTATTCAAACTATTAAAACATTTTTTAAAAAAATGAACCAAAGTGGTCCAGCTGTTTTCAAGTTATGGGATTACCAACGAACAGATTTCATAATTTTTTATACTGATATCAAAAATACCTCTTCCAAATGAACCGACGCTTTCTCGTAGACACTTAACAACACGTCCTGAGCCTTCCAAATCCGACGATTCAACAACTCGTTGGCAGACAGATTGTCACGCAACTTCATCTGGGCCACATATAAGTTTTGGTCCACGGACTGCATTTTAGCATCGTCTTTTTCGACATTGGTCACGAGAGATATTGGAGCCACGCGCCCTACCGTAACTTTATCCTTATCCTGCCGATGTATTCCTGGCAAATTCTTCGCGTTCGTCAGTTCACTTTCCAAAATTGTCACATCCTGTCGAGTATTGTAAGGCCCCAGGTCGACGTACAACGATAACGATACATAAAACAATTGCATTTTACTTATATAGTAGAAAAATATACGATAATAGGAAAAATAATACATATATAGGCAATTATAGATTATTATGAGTAAGCGAATTAATTGGAATTAAGTCAAAATATACTGTAGGTTATATATTTATATAACTATGATCTTTAATGAACCTGTATATAGCATTATAGATTTTACAGTTAATATGAGCTGCAAATAAAATCATTAACAATTAATAATTTAAAGCAATAATTAAATATAAAATATGACTTTAATTTTATATTGTTGGTATACTAATTTAATATATTATGTATAATATATTTGTATAGGCATTTATATATATTATATATAATTTTAATAATATGGATACCTATTATTATATTAATTATGCCAACTTTTTTTACGATCAAATTGTCTGTCTTACAAAGATGCGGACAAGTTCACCGATCGTATGCCTGACCTCCCTTAGACAAATACATGGGAATTTATAATGTACAATATTTATAATATCTTACACACAAAATTCTAGTTGCGATGAACTGCCTACAATAAGTATACTAGGTACTTATCATCTTGATATTCATGACTGTGATGATACTCTCGGTTAAAGGCGATTAAAGAATAGTAATAAATTGTATAGTTTTAAAATAATTATATGTAATAATCTTGGTAATAATAATTAACAAATAATTTATTAAATACATAGGTATTATGAAAATAATAAATTTCACTCAGAGTAGATTGTAGAAGATTCATTCAAATACATTATTTAGGACACGATAAAACTCTAAAACAAATGACCTTAGGTACATGACATTTTTACTGAATGTTTATAATAGCATTTTCTATACACCATAACATTTTCCAAATATTATGACTTATTTTGAGCTATTTACGGACATTTTCAGTTTCCATTTTTTTTAGTTTTTTTTTCTGCAAATATCAATAAAATTTTATTTGTTGGGTAAAACAGCTTTAAAATTTAATACAAGGCTCCTACTATAATGTTACAATGACATATGAAAAATGTTAAAAATCCTTAGTCACAGTTTTTATTTATAAGCATTTAAAGTTCAAATATTGACAAAATACGAAAATTAGCAAATTATTTTGAGTTGAAAATTCATAAAAATTTTTCTTTTTAAATCTAAGATTTGAAAATGTAATACAAGATTATCCATAAGTTTGTCTATCATTATCAAAAAAAAAATGTCTACAAGTAAGTAAAATTAAATTTTATGAGCGTTAGAAATTCATATTTTTACAACATTTGATATTCCCTCGATTTCTCATGTAACGATTTTCTTATTTTGTTGTAATTAAAAAAACGTATGACTGTAGATACTTGAAAATTTCACTGAAAGTTTATATTTTCATTTTCTATACACGATCAAATTTTGAAAATAAATTGACTCGTTTTGAGCTGTTTACGGACATTGTCAGTTTTCAATTTTTTTAGTTTTTGTTTCTATAAATATCAATAATTTTATTTGTTGGGTAAAAAAGCGTGAAAATTTAATGCAAGACTCTTGATATATTATTACAATTATAGCAGATGAAAAATATTAAAAATACATAGGCACAATTTTTTTATAAGCATTTAAAGTTCAAATGTTGACAAAATTTATTAATTATTTTGTAGTTAAAAATTTATAAAATGTTCAACTTGTATATCTAAGGATTGAAAATTGAAAACAAGGCTCCACTTAAATAGGTTATTTATAAATTACTTTATTCACAATAACATCATCAAATATACTTGGTAATATCATGGGCTGACTGACTGTTTTCGCTCAGAATCGTTTTTCTTATACAATGATATTTTATCATTGAATTCAAATTTAACACCATCCATTACAGTGACCCACTTGTAACCTACTGTACAGCAGATCGACATCCACTTACCCACCTTTTTTTACTTTTTTTTTATTTTTAAGTATAGCTTATGAATAATGACTATATTTTGAAATATTTACATTTTTAAACCGTTTAGTGTCGTGTGAAATACAAAGACTTTTTTTAAATAATAAGAACCATACTATTTTATTGTAAATTGTTAATAAAGTTTAGCAGATGATTAATTTGAAAACGTTTATCCATCTAAATTTAAAATTCTAATGAATAGTTTCTGAACCATTAAACTTTATGTACTATCTTTATATTAGATACTAAGTGATATAATGTAATTTATTATAGTGCGTAATACTTAACACACTCGAACAATTTGTAAACATTATACATTTTTAAAAGAGAAATATTAATTACCATCATGATATCATGATATCCTCTGAATCTATTGTCATGGTTTATATTATAGACTCTATAATATGCTTAGTACAATAGTACATACAGTTTTAAAACTAATCGTCCAAATATCCATAAGTGCATATACACATCAAAATTTAAAAAAATAATAATGTGATTAACAATTTACAGAAAAAAGGCTGCTTTTGTTTGAGAAATATAACTTTATGTTGTGATTTTTGCGGGACCCACTTAATTTTTAAATGACATGAAAAATCTATATATTTGAAATTATGGTGTGCAAGTCTTAACTACAAATGCCAAAAAACAGAATTTGAGTAAATACATAGGTAAAAATAAAGGTGAGCGTGCTCAGTGATTCATTAAAAATAATACTATCGATAAGATTCGGTTCAATAATAATGATATTATGAAGGTGTGTCGAATAACTTTATTCAGCTTACGTTTTTCTCCTTCGAATAATCATCAATATTTTTTTGTATAATTTTTTCTCGGTTCGATTTCGATAATTCTTTAAGTGCCTCGTTAAGTAATTTATTTTCTTCCTTCAAATTGAGAATTTTTTGTTCGTGAATCGCGTTCTGTTTATTGCCTATGTCCACCTGTAATGAGTAAAAATGTATTTTACTAACAGTATCCGCAATAAATAAATGTAGGTACCATACCATTTCTTTAAGATCGAGGACATCTTTGGTACTCGCCCCTTCAACAGGACATTCAACCGCCAATGATTGTTTTTTCATGTGTAGTGAGAAATCTACACATCGTTTTAACATGTTTCTTTTAGCGCTAAAATTAAAATAAACAATAATAATACATTTATTATACGGTTATCGAATATTAAAATTACACAGAAGCATCTTAATTTATCATTTTTTAAATCAGCTACATAAAAGTACTTACATTTGTTCACTTTTATATTTATTCTCCTCGAGATTTTTCAATGCAATTTCATAGTTTTTATCCGTGATTACATTTTGTTCTTTAATGTCTGTGTATTTCTTTTCGAGTATTTGTTCTTGTTTGGAAAATTCATGCAACTTATTTAATCTTCCCACTGATATGAAAAAAAAAATTGTATTTCATTTTATACCTTGTATAAGATTTGTAACGTTGACATATTATTTTATTTGTACAAAATATAATATTAATATTACGTTTTAAATTGTACAATATGTATATACAGGTACTGTAGTGTACTACCCACCGTATATAGCAGTAATCGATTTATATTTTCCGGCTTCTCTAATGAATTCATCGTGTTGTTCTTTTAATTTACTTGTGCCTGTTTCGTCCATAGAATCGAATTCCTATATAATTTTTAAGCATGACAGACCTACTGTCATTAAAAACATTCAAATTTCAAATTATCGAAATAAGTGGTCCAAACTTGTTTTAGTTGAGCGGTTTCCGCCTTTAATTGTTTTTCAAAATTAGTTTTCTCGTCCAAAATCTTTTTTAAATATTCGTAATCATCTTTCAATTTTTTATTTAAACGATTGATTTTACCTTTTAACTTCTCGTTTTTATTATTGAAATCTTTGATCTCATCATTCAACCTGTGGAACGTGATAAGGGTTTTTTCACAAAACACCGATTTCAATATTCTACCAACAACTAAATATATAATTTTAACCTAGTAATAATTTTTTCTTTAGCATCAAATTGGATTTCAAAAAATGCCTTGCCCACTTCATTTATTTTAATTTTTTCTTGATCAATTTTATCTTTACTTGTCTGATGCATAATATCTGTTAATTTTATTGAAATTTAAAACAAAATATATTTAATACATTTAGTATGTATGCTCATGAGCTACATTAAAAACCATTGACGACCGAACAAAACAAAATTTTAACTGTAAGCATAGATACTGAACATATTATTATTTAAAAAACATGAGCCAGGCATACAAGTTTGAACATTTTCCAAATATTTCCATTGAATATAAATTGCAAATAAAATGTAATGTTATATGATTAATATCAATTAATTATTAGATTTATATAAATGTATACAAACATTTAAAAATAACACAGTACATAAATACCAACCTACTTCTTACTAGCAACCATAGATAGGTACCGTTGTATTTATATTGTATGATCTTTAATCAATCATGAACGATATCCGACTCAAAACCGATAAATATACAAAATATTTAAATTAACAAAACTATTGAAATAAATAAATAATATTATCTAAGTAAACTGCTGTCAGTTAGACTTTTTTAATGAAACAAATAACTTTTTTTAAATATTATTTATATAAATATAAAAATGTATGTTAGGTATATATCATCACCTAATAAATATAGGTAACAACAAACTGATTAAAATCTGAACAGATAATTAATAACAAAATAGAATATTTTTGTGGGCATTGCATACCTGTTCAGAAATGCACTATATTACCGTCCACTGCACGTCAGAAGACATTAGGTACCTATACGTATTTTCGAATTGTCCGCGTGTCCTTGTATAGGTGAATGTTTATGTTGTATAAATCATGACATCAGAAATTACCTATTGAAATTCGCTTATAGAGGATACAATAAAAATATTTTCGACCGATCGAGTGTAATCGTTTAGTGTGTATTTCGTATGTGCCGAGTAAGGTCCGGCAAAGGTTTACCATTTGTTTTTGCGAGCTCGTTGAACACATCATACACGACGTATTATACCGTTTCGGGTCTGTAACCACCAGCTACGGATTTCTTACGATGCATTTGTACCTATCGCATGCGTTTAAATAGTTTATAGATATACCATATAGGTACCGAGCGAAACGATAGATTCAGCACCCGAATATTTTTTCCAAGCACAAAACTAGAAACTATTGCTAGAAAAAAATTATCCTCGAAATCCATCTCAACGACTTCCTGGGGTTTTAGGGCCGCAACTGGATCGCCGGGTAACCAGAGCGAAAAACTTTTGTGCCGCAGCAAAACAATTGCAAATGAACCATAATTTATAAGTTGTAATGTTCAGTTAAAGGACTTCACGACGACGTGCATTCATATTTTATTGTTATGTGGTACGCTTCGCATACACAGCAATAATAGTAGCCACATAATAATATAGTAAGGGTTATGGGAAAAAAAAACAGACAACTACATAGGTAATTTGAAAATATTTAGATTCTGACAAAAAAATTCCGATAAATCTGTGTAAAAAATAATACGAATCCCATCTTTATAGTTCATGCGAAATATGACATATTTCGAGCTTGTCTGGTTTTTGATTTCATGCGGTTAAAAACCAAATATAGCTCCAGCTGGTAGCTAGAAAATTGATTGCTAAATATTTTTCCAAAGTACAGTGTTGTATGGTTTTTGCTCGGAGCCATTGTCGTACGAATTTAATCTTATTATATAGTGCATAAGCTTCACGTGAAAGATTTTCGCGACTAAGAATTTCCATGCGTGTCGTCCCTCGAATACAATGCTATTATTATTATTATTATTATTAGAATGGAACGAGAACCGTTAAAATTCAGACGAAATTGTACTTAATTAAAGCAACACGACGACATGCTGGGTTTCGTGTTGCGTAAACGAGTATCAAATGATCGAAAACTTCTCTGGGCTATATTATGCATTAGCACAACTACGCCCGACCGAGACGATAATATTCAGATGTTCGCATGTATAATATATTTAACATACGCATCGTCATTACATTAAACATAAATAATGACGTTAGCGCGAAAATCTTGGGTCGATCATCGATATAATTTTATATAATAATATATTACAATGGAACATGATACGCGTCTTGCCGAAACCAACGAAAACACAATATTCCGACGATATTTTGAAAATGTGTCGATTCGCCGGCACTTGGTTGGTTTCGCATCAATTTATTATTGAACCTGCTGCAACGGTAAAATATATGTCCGTCGCATTATTATTATTTCGTTTGAAATCGTTTTTAGCGCGATAAAATGTATTACTCACCGGCTTTTGGTATTAGAAGTAATGTTCGAAGAAAAAAAATAATCCGTTTTAGCTGCAATAAACATTCGTCCGACCATAATAATCTGGTAATATTATTGAAGCCTGCAGCAGCAATTTACCGCTGGGAAATAACTTCAAGGGAAGCACGCGCATACGCAGTCTGATAATCTGATGCCTTAATGCGCTTACCTGCGGGTCTGACGGAATTTTATATTGAAATACTAATAATAATAAATAATAATTAGTCAAAGATTGTAACGAACTGAGCATAATAATATCATCAAATAAGTATGTTATGTTGGGTGTATTATTATATTGAACACCGAGGGCGTTACCCGGGAAGTTGTCTAGGAGTGGGTACAAATTGTAAAAAGTACAAAAAAAAAATGATATGTCATTAAAAACAATTAACATTTAGATTAAATGGGGGGGAGGATCCAGACCGCAAAACCTCCTCCTTGGGTACGCCCCTGTTGAAAACTGTAAACCGGGCGCTTTTGCCCAAGAAAAATCTGAAAGTGTCCATTTATTTAAAACGTATTGCAGCACTCAAATATATTATAATCTTATAATTATATAATATATTATTTTGTTTTAAAACTTGTAACGACACCCTCTCAAACTCTTTAATACTCATACCTGCGCCGGTACTTCAACACTTAAATTTTAATTAACGAGGTGGAAATTCGGCCTTGGCCATACGATGTCTTTATTACTAAACGGATTAACCATTGTATAATGACGTACTAAACTACATTAACTATCAATTTTTATTCCACTCCTTTAATTATAAACTCATATAGGTACTTAAATTTGAATGAATTCTAATTATATCACAATATTGAAAATCCATTTTGTGTTTATTGCAATGTCTTCTTCCTGGACTGCATATACAGCTCATCTATCTCCAGCCTCCAGCACTAACTTTTCTTCCACTTACCTGGCACTGAGACTTCCATGCATACCCAGTACTCGCTGTTCTTCTACACTTGGCATGCACTTATCTTGCCCCGATATCCCGTGGTTGTCAATGTTATCGTTAACTACTTCCTAGTCCCTGTGTCATCATAATAATATCGTCACCCGTGGTCCACACAGACATCGCATACTTCTACACTCATAGGAACATAATATTGTGTGCCCCTACCGTAGATCAACCTAATACAAAACGTTCCAAAAGTATTACACAATGTTCGATTTTGTTTTTTTTTTTTTTGAAACGTGTAATTTAGTTATATCATTAATATTTTAATATTGTAAATATTTCAATATTTTATCAAATCTTAGATATGGCAAAACTTGAAAATGTGTTTATGATTGTGGGGGAGGGGAGGTTGAGACTTTTTGGATTTTACTACTTTCATAAAATAAATTGTTTTTTCTAAACAAAAAAAGCAAGGATAATAATATTATCTTGTAGTACCCACTACCTACGTATAATTATTTAAATAGAACACAGACATAAAGCCATAGGTATAGGTGGCTCTATCTCTTGGACACAAAAACCATCAAGTACACCTCAAATGCGAATTAGTTAATGTCCACCAGATTGTGTAGACGAAATAGTTATGATCTATCGTTGAATATAAAAAAAATTTAAAAATTATGTCAATATAGTTTTAACGAAATTCACATTTTTCCGACGTGTTCATACTACCGTTATTATTTATTCTTTATGCAAAAAAATAAACAAATAACTGATTTTCACATTAATATTATGATTTCTTACATAATATTATTAAATACTCACACACATTAATGTATCATATTGATTGAATAAATATCATTTTATTTTATAAATTCTGTTTTTACTCAAAACTTGTCGTCAGTGCCAAAAAAGCAACATTTTCACATTGGGTGTGTCTTTTTTAACTATAATATAGAGTTTAGAATACACTATAAATAATATAATAGTACGTTAGCTGAGTGAACCTGAGAGAACTTAAATGGCTTAACTACTTAATTTTAATAATTCAACCAAATTAATACCTATCCTTCATTAGGAAATACATTTCCCAACATCTACAACAGTAAACAAATACTCTACTGCAGGCAATATATTTTTTCGTAAACCTCGTTATTTTTTTTTTTTTTTTGATAGAGGTCAATAAGTATACATAAAATTACTGTCAATTATTTATGACATGCAACTTGAAGTACGAGTAAATTCAATACTATTATCACTACTTTTTCTTTTATTGGTTGGTTCTTTGAAACTATTTCGAATTTCATTTGGACCCTTTAATGGGTATATATATAAAACTATAAAAGCTTATGAAATCAATATTTACTTCAATAATGTGTACACCTAAAATTCCAAACCACTTGTTCTGCAGTGTGCATATTTAACTACATAAATTGCTATATCCTTATCATATTTATAACTCTTACATTTTTAATAAAATTCACGTTAAATAGGTAATTATATTATTATGTATAAAGTTAGTAAATTACATGTCTAAAAGTTTATAATAAGATTGGGCATGAAAGAAAAATGCATTTTAAACATTTTTATAGTTATACTATAAAAGTTTACCTCGTACGATTTGAGTAATAAAATTAATATTATAATTATCCATTAGGACTGGATGATTAATGATTATATAGTTAATTGTTTTAAAATGTCAGAATAGTCAACTAATCTGCAGTCGTATATAAGTACTAATTACATTATTTTAAATAATAGACGATTAGACAAATGGTTATCTTAGATCAAATAATCACCACTAATATAATGATTCGTATTTTAATATTTTTATTTAGATTCTGAGTGGAACGATGTATTGATAATACAATGATGTGTGTTCTTGTATTTATTTTTTTTTTGTGTCTGTGTACACGATTAGTAGTTGAAATAATGCTTTGATTTTCAATTTCAGTATCTTGTTCGATGGGAAAGGGAATACTGTGTTGATGCATTGGGGAGGTCAAAATTTAAAATTCCCAATATTCTTCAAAAGCGCCGGGTAAAACAACATAAAAATTAAGGAAAACGGAAATTTTTACAAAATCGATTTTGGTTTTTGGTGCAACTCTAAGACTAATGAACGTATGTACCTACATGAAATTTTCACTGGTTGTTCATATTTGCATTTTCTATACACGATAAAATTTTAAAAATATTTTGATTTGTTTTTGGACTGTTTCGGAACATTTTCTTTTTCCAATTTTATTAGTCTCTTTTTCTGTGATTGTCAATAAATCTTTATTTGTGGGGTAAAAAAGCTTGAAAATTTAATACAAGGCTCCTACTTTATTGTTACAATGATATTTGAAAAATATTAAAAATCCTTGGTCACAGTTTTTATTTATTAGCATTTAAAGTTCAAACCTTGATAAAATACGGAAAAATCGCGAAACTTAGCAAATTATTTTGAGTCGAGAATTCATAAAAAATTTTCTTTTTAAATCTAAGATTTGAAAATGTAATACAAGATTATCCATAAATTTATTTACCTTTATCAAAAAAAAAAATGTCTACAAGAAAGTCAAATTAAATTATTATGAGCGTTTGAAATTCATATTTTTACAACATTTGATATTCCCTCGATTTCTCATGTAACGATTTTCTTATTTTGTTGTAATTAAAAAACGTATGACTGTAGATACATGAACATTTTACCAAATGTTTATATTTTCATTTTCTATACACGATAAAATTTTGAAAATAAATTGACTCGTTGTTAGCTGTTTACGGACATTGTCAGTTTTCAATTTTTTTAGTTTTTTTTTTCTATAAATATCAATAAAATTTTATTTATTGGGTAAAAAAGCGGGAAAATTTAATGCAAGGCTCCTGATATATTATTACAATTATAGCAGATGAAAAATATTAAAAATACATAGGCACAATTTTTTTTATAAGCATTTAAAGTTCAAATGTTGACAAAATGTATTAATTATTTTGTAGTTAAAAATTTATAAAATGTTCAACTTTTATAGCTAAGGATTAAAAATTGAAAATAAGGCTGAAAATAAGTAAAATGTTGGTTGTGTAGGTATGGTTGTATGCTTTCTATTTGAAAAATGTGAAATATAGGTACAATTATCGACTATGTTATTATTTTATACATTAAACAAAAATTAATATAGTCAATATATTAGTTAAAATGTTATATTATTTTTTTATAATTTCAGTAGTTTTAATAATTATATCAATAAAATGATAGTTATATATTATTGGGTCGTTTTAATTTCACAAACATATTACAAGTTATACAAATTTTACATCATTGATACATTTTTAAATATAAATTAATAGTTTAAGTACCTATAGGTGCCTATTAATAATTGTTTTTTCTAAGACTGGTTTTTTTGTTCTTCTAGAGTTATAAGCTTTTATGGATGGAAAGCCATTCAGAAATAAAACCAAAGACACCTGCACCGAGGTTATTGAATGATTTCGCAGAAATGACACACTCTATTACCAAAAGGGCTTTAAAGACTTGTATCAAGTAACCCAAAATATATTTTGAAAACAGCAGTAATTATGTGGAAAATCACTAAATATTTTTTCTACGTTTTAAATTTTTTTTTTTCAATTATAATGGTTATTTCTTTTGATTTATCTTGGTAAGTATAAGGAAACTTGCTTTTTAGATACTTTCGTAATTTTAAAGATCAAGTTACTTAAAGAGTAATTAATATTTACTATTATTATTACGATTATTTTCAACTGTAAAATAATCAATATATTTAATTATTATCAAATTAGAAATAAATAGTAATTGCCAAGCCCACCAAAGTCAATTTATAACAATCTACGTATTCTGCAATACACGTATATATATTATGTTCAAAATATTATAATGTAATATAATGTATCTATTTTTATATTATATTCATTTAAGTTGAGTTTATTGCAGTAAATTAATTTGGGAGTAATGTTTCAAAATCTACGGGAAAATATAAAATATGAATTAAAAGTTTATCGTTTAAATGTGAATGTATATAATTAAGTTCACTTAGTATACTTTTATTGGTGTCATAAACGCGCAATCACCAAAACAATAATAAATTCTCATAAACACAATTAAATTCAAAGGTGCAAGTTGTAAAAGTACATGGCATAATAAAATATATTATACCGAACAGATCGACCTTGCTCGTAAATTACATGTTAATTGTACCGTTAATTACAATTATGCGAAGTGACTTTTAGCGGTATGACAATTACCGGGCTTCCGTAAAGTTTTAGAACTAGACGCATTATTTTTTTACAAATTGGACGAGTCGTAGTCTTACAGCAAAGCAGTTAGCAAGCATAGGTACTTATATATTATGTAGGACGTAGGTACCTACAACCGACCTACATTAAAAAAAACAACATGTCAGGAGAAACGCAAAACTGTTTGCACTTAATTAATTTGAAGATTCACACAGGTAGTTTAGATTAAATAGTCAGTAATAGGGCAGTACTATAAATTAAAAAGAAAAAAGGTGGGTAAGTGGATGTCGCTCTGTTGTACAGTAGGTCACAAGTGGGTCACTGTAATGGATGGTGTTAAATTTGAATTCAATGATCCCTATAATATTACCAAGGATATTTGATGATATTATTGTGAATAAAGTAATTTATATATAACCTATTTACATGGAGCCTTGTTTTAAATTTTCAATCCTTAGCTATAAAAGTTGAACATTTTATACATTTTTAACTACAAAATAATTAATAAATTTTTAAATTTGATAAATTTTTTCAACATTTGAACTTAAAATGCTTATAAAAAAAAATTGTGCCTATGTATTTTTAATATTTTTCATCTGCTATAATTGTAATAATATATCAGGATCTACAGTCATACGTTTTTTAATTACAACAAAATAAGAAAATCGTTACATGAGAAATCGAGTGAATAACAAATGTTGTAAATATATGAATTTCTAACGCTCATAAAATTTAATTTTACTTACTTGTAGACATTTTTTTTTTGATAATGGTAGACAAACTTATGGATAATCTTGTATTACATTTTCAAATCTTAGATTTAAAAAGAAAATTTTTTATGAATTTTCAACTCAAAATAATTTGCTAATTTTCGTGATTTTTCCGTATTTTGTCAAGATTTGAACTTTAAATGCTTATAAATGAAAACTGTGACTAAGGAGTTTTAATTTTTTTCATCTGCCTTTGAAACAATCACCTAGGAGACTTCTATTAAATTTTCAAGCTTTTTTATCAAACGGATAAAATTTTATTGATATTTATAGAAAAAAAAACTAAAAAAAATGAAAACTGAAAATTCCGTAAATAGCTCAAAATATTTGGAAAATGTTATTGTGTATAGAAAATGCTAATACAAACATGCAGTCAAAATCTCATGATGATTATCTCGAAAACAGATTTTGCGTAAAAATTCCTGTTTTCCCCTTAATTTTTCTTTTGTTTTTCACGTCGCGTTTAAAAACTACTGAGATTTTTACTTTTGACCTCCCGAAGTACCAACTAGATTCATTTTCCTATCAGAAAAGTTACTGTTGAAGAAAATCCAAGCACTTTTACTGTCCTAAAAGGTGATGACAGACACAAAAAAAACACACATCATTGTAAAATCAATACATCCATCGCTTCGCTCAGAATCTAAAAAGAAAATTCTATATAGGTAACCACTATATTATGTACAATAGTAGTCTATAGTGTACCTCGTCATTGAGTATAGGCACTGTAGTGTATCTGTTAAATTTTAATTCAATGATAAACAATTGTATAAGACAAAACACCATGCTCAGCGAATACGGTCCATATTTTTATTTTTAACAGTTATTTTAATAATATTACTATCGTATTGTTTTTTAGTTTTTCCCAATTGTTTTAAAAAGTACAGTAGAATTTTCAAATTTGACCTCTTAAAAGTACCAACGCTTGATCCAATTTTCCACAATAAACCTTAATCGAAGTTTATGACCCCAGAGCACTTTTTCTACTAAAAAAAAGTATCTCCGGACACACAAAAATAACTAAATAAAAAGCCGCATACATCATTCTAAAATCAATACTTTATCATGGCTATACGCTCAGAATTTAAAAAATGTATTTATTAGTCTTTCTAATAAAATATCACCAAAAACTGTATTATGGTATGTCTATTTTAACGAATATTCTAATGTTATACAATATACTACACGTCTTGCAAAGTTAATAAAGATGAAATAAATAAATAATTATTTGCCTATGCCTGCGTTACGTATATAGACATAATAGGTTACCTACACACCTTTTAGCATAATATTATGGATATCGAAAACAATAATTTTATACGAACATAAATGATGCGACGAATGAGTTTTTCGGACAAAACGACGACGTCACGGGAAGATAAACGATTTACCATGAAACGATTTCGCTCAAAAATGTGACTCGGGTACCTCTTAAAAAACACGCCGATTCGTGTGTTTTCCCAGAGGCGCCGTAGTGGTCTTAAACTGCACACGTAAACACGTAATATATATATATTATTATGGCTGCAATAAACCGGAGACGACATTTACCTAAACCACATGGCGCTTAATCCGACCGCCATCGAACCGCTTTACCGAGTATAGCTTCTATACGCACACACTACACGCCGATTATAGATTCATATTTTATTTATAAGTTTATTACCATCCGACCGTAAAATTACCTACTACGACACGGGCCATATCATATACATTATGCAGCCATAGGTAAAACAACTACTTTTGGCACCTCTGCGTTTTCCCATTCGACTGTTTTACACACGCGCGGGTATATATTATATACGACCACAATATTTGTGTGACAGTAATAATTATTACCTCTGTCGCGTAGTTATGCAATTGTAGGTAACTATACATTATAATAATATATACAACGAACCAATTTTCGTTTGTTTGAAAATCGATCAATTAATGCGTTTTCGTATGCACACACACACATATACAAACATATTTAGGTAGGTGGTACTCGCGTATTACAATAATATAGTGTGTTGATGTTATACCGCGACCTGATTTCGCACCTGCAGCAACTAACCATATAATAATCACAAAAATGTATCGCTTTTTCGTAAAACGCACAATGCACTTTGGTACCACCTAATATACGTTATTACCCATTATTATTTATTATATAAGTTAGGTAGTATAATAGGTACCCTTATTATATCTGTGCGGTCACATATTATACGCGATTCGAAATGAGGATGTTATAATGACAATAATAATATTATAATTTATAATATACGACGCAATCGGAACCGCTTCTCGAGCTTATAAAATAATATGTACTGTGTTTAATTTATGTGTATAATTTTTTTTTCTTGATAAACGCCGTTCGTACCTATGCGAGTACTGCGATAGTGATACGTTATCAAAAAAAAATATGCAAATCGGTTCGTTTCTGCAATTGAACCGCGTCACGACGTACACACGCGTCCGGTTCCGCGACGCCAAGTGCCGATAACGTGAACGCGATTTAAATTTTTAATAATATGTATACCATTTAGCCACATAAAAGATACGTGGAAGGTTTTGACCAAATTTCGAGAGAAAAAAAATTACAGCTCGCGATGACGGTTAGGTAGTATAATAATTAATAGGTATTTGAAAAGCGCTTTCGATGTGATTTACTATACTGTGACCTGTTGTAGACGTCTGGCACCTGGCACTGTGTAGTAGAATATAACATCGCGGTTGTTGCGCCATCGCGGTATCATAATGTAGGTAATGTAAATATGGAATAAAACGTTCGGAGCTGCAGCTGAAAACGGTGAAAACGACTCCTCGAACGTAACCACCGCGCGCGAAGACTACAACAGCCGACTGTACCGACAATGTTACATCCTGTTTCAATGTTTTATCCTCGTTTATTAATATTATGATTTTTGCTGACACAGAGTTATATTCTATTCGTAAAATAGTATTATTCTGAAAAAATAACACTTATGCATTAGAGTTACGATTGAATGGCAATAATATTTCACGTATAGAAAAACATATATTATATATATATAAAAGCGAGGTATATACGTATCCACTTTTCCACGAAAACACATCAACGCTTTTGCATGATAAATAGCAGGCACCTCAACACTTCCTACACCTTTATAAAAAGTATAAATAAAGGTCATGACTCTCGCAGAAAATTAGTAATGACAACTACTACATTGTCGCTTAATATTATATATATATATTTCATATATGTTGCGAGTCTCGTGAATTTATCGTGTAAAATTTCACGAAAAAAGTAAATTTACTGGAAAAAAAATTGAGTGGGATGTTTTATTTAGTAACACGAGATATCACTATAATATACGCAATTAATACGATATTAACCGATGATACGCTGCATGCAGATAACATGATATAACACTATGTCATAATAATATGAAAAAGTCCGTGCAAAAGCAATACATATTCTGCTAAGGTAATATTTGATAAAGAACAAAAAATTACAAGTATATTCTTGCAAGAACGAGACAGATCCAATAACTCACATAAGAAATATAATGCACTATTATATCCTATCTGGACCTATCTGGATTTTTATTTTCTGGTGAAAAACCAGCTGATAACTCAGAGACAATACTATAATGAATACTAAGTTCTGATCAAAACACAAGATAGCTCCGAAAATTAAAACTGTTTTATTTTTATTTTCGGAAAAGTTTTGAAAAATGGAATTGTCTGATCTTTTAAACGGACCCTTTCTTATTTATTCAATATTCTTAATGCATTCCAATCACATCTGATAATGCATAGATATTATACTCGTATATGCAGAATGTGAATATGTGATTGACAATACATAGTTTCATATTCACAACGATGGCTATTAATTTTGTAATATTAATTAACCAATTTCAGGTTGGTATAATAGGTAGTTACCGTACATTTGGTAAAGTTAACCGGTAAAACGCACATAACCGGTAGGGACCCGTTTGACTCGTCCAAAAACCGCGCGGCGTATAATTAAGTATATTGGCGATTTTCGTTTAAACAATGATATACTTATGCACATAAGTAACAATATATTAGAATATAGTTTCATTGTTCCGAAGAGCTTTAACTCCCACCCACGCACGACGACCGTCCATATGGGTACCTGCCTGTCAACGTTAAACTGACCCCGGTGCAGTGCGACGGTTCGCACGCGTCGAACATGCTTAGCGTGTACCTATCTGCCAGTCATTGTTTGTATAGCACCGGGTCGGCAGCGGGCGTGTGTGTGTGTGTGTGTGTGAGTGTGTGCGTGAAAATAAATTAATAACAATATGATAATATGATAATAATATGTAACAAAACCCATCGTCGTCGGTGCATTTGAACAAACACGTCGGCTCGATAGCGCGTGCGCGCCCACCCACACACGTCGAAGTGAACGCGCGTTAAACACAGTACACTATCGTCGTTAAACAGTGGTTCTACGCACACTTCATAATATTATTATTATTTAAACGTCGCACAAAACTGTTATTATATTAATATTAAAATTATTATTTACCGATTGAACAATATTATCATGCTGGTACCCGGCGAATTTCCTACGGCTACCCGCGGGTCACCGACTCCGTACCCGCTGCAGTCGTGCGAGTGACGACTATCCCCGCTGGCACCCACCGCCCGACATTGACGTCCGCCGACTTGTTGGACTCGGTGCAACGATGACCGCCACCCGATACTTTACCGTGGACTCGGTGGTCCAACCGGTACAGCCGGCAGCCTCCACCGCAGCCACGACGACTGCAGACTCCTCCACCGCAGCTCCGAGCGCCGGACGCGGTGGTATCGTGCAGGTCGTGGCCGGTTGTAACCGCGATCGTGACCAAACCGCTACCACAACCGCATCTTCGTCTCCGCTCCAGCCCGCCGTGGACCATCGACCGACGTCCGTCAATCACCTTCCAGTAAGTGCATAAATTCATGCTGCATCATGTGTGCATTCACGGTCACCCTAACTCTGGTGGCCTACGAGGGGCCAATAGTTTTACCTCCGGTTGAAACTTGTCCAGCTGCACATTTTATACCCGATAATAATTACTTAAGAGTGCCAACCGAAAGCATTTTTTGCCTACGCATTATTGTCTGAAATATTATTATCATTATTTCGTATAAAAAACAAGACAAAGAAACAACGGAGTGTATTGTGTCTTAACGCTAATTTGTTGGTTTATAGCTGTAATATTATAAATAATTTATAATTACAATGCGTTACAATTAATGTAATATTTTTATACTAAAACTATCACGCTGTCGTCGTAGCAGGGTTAGGAGCATGTTAAGTGTGGTCCTTCATATTTTTTTACAATCTTATAAGGGCTTAGTAATATTTAACTTTTTTTAAACTTCTGCAAGCATCTTAATAACATCGCCTTGACGAATTGATTTTCGGGTTTACGTACATCCACGGATTTACCACGCTAAAGGCGCCAACTGAGTCAATAAATAAAATATATTGTAGGGCTGACACGATATTATACACACATATTACAGTATGTATATCGTATAATATTATGTTAAGCACGCCTCAGAGGTAATTTCGTCGTGTGATGTGACGATTTTATAACGAGACGTGTTGCGTGTGCCTCCTTCTTACTCGTTTAGTACATTAAAGAATTGAATTATTAGTGTTGAAGTGCTCTAAATGATACGTCGTTACAACCGACTAACCGAGTCATGGAAATTTAATTTAGTTGGCACATCATCGATGATATCGTTTTTCCATCTTTGCCGCTATAAAGTTTCCATAAACATATTAACTGGAACATATAATAATATCGTGAATAATGGATGAATTACTCGACGAGTGCTGACGTATCACGTGATATACAGACGCAGAATATAAATTCATGAAAATGCCATTTATAATTCTGCGATTCAGTTATTAATCCGATGCATTGCACGATTTCAATACAAATAATAATATATAACTTAACATTTTAAACTATTATCAAGCATGTTAAGTTATTTTAACTGCAACGAGTACCAATGATATAATATCTACGTTCTATACATTTGAAAGTCGTTTTTTCGCTAAGGCTCATTAACTCATTTTGTGGTTGTTTTCCATGTCGTTATAATTCAAACTCACAAGGTTAAAACAACACCAAATTATTTTAATTAAACTTAATTCTATTGAAATGAAAAGTATAATATTGTGCTCAAAATAACTTTTATGTGGTATCGATGTACCTTATAGACAATTTATTGGACTGTTGAATTAACTACTCGTTAAATCTATCTTCATTCTTCATTTAATACTTTTTATATATATTTTTATAGTGTTACCGTTACTTATATAATATAATATCGTTAATATTATTGTTACTCGAACAATAGTATAATATGTTATCGTAGTACAGAAATAAATTTACAACTATCTAATAGCGTAGGTTGTTTTACGAACGCTTAAAATTTGATCGATTTTTGTTAGGTTATAGCTAGGTTTACCAAATTAGTGGGACCATGTTAAACAGAATTCGTGTTATTACTTTTTCAGTCTTAGCGTTTCAATACAAGGTTTACTTACGCGTATAGACGTATAAAATATATATATAAATTTTTTATCGATGCATTTTTATTACCCAAAACCCGTGGGGTGACGCGTTCGCCGGAATTCGTCTCGGCACGCGTGTTATTCGGATCGAACATATTATTATATTTATATATATTTTTTCCGTCTACATTTATGAGAAAAAAGTCAATAATATTATTAATAATACGCACGATGCTATATATCCATTCCACAATAAATTGTGTCTGCGTGTATACAATACATAATATTAGGATTAGTAGGTATAGACACTCGAATATAGCAAACGTGAAACGGCGCACCGTTGCGAAAACGAAGCGAAACGAGTTTTGGTTTTTATATTACAGCTGCTTTTTTAAAGGCTCCGATTTCCGACGAATATTATTATTTGGCGAAAATGTAAATAATGTAGCCGGAGAAATATAATCGCTCAACTTTTAGGAAACGCGCCACGTTTCTCCTCCGAAGGTTAGGATTGCAAACTTCTCAAATCTAATAAAATTTAAGCTTATATATTATTATACACGTTTTCTATGCCATCCCCCCCCCCTGCACCCCACCGACACCGTTTAATTATTCAAGTGCAGCCGTTTCCACCGGAAACGTGGATTTGCTCGACCATTTCTTGTTTATTTATTTTTTAATCAAATTACATAAGTGTAGTCATAATAATACCTATAATATGTACAAGATATCTAATTAAAAATTCTTCGCATTTTTTTTTTTTACTTTATGCGAATCCTCATAACATATGTCACATCAACCCGCCCGCGACCCAAAAACAAAAAACCCAATAAACATTCGATCGCGACGAAAAAACATATTGTGGACGTCAAAATGTTAATATGTCAAACGTCATATTATAAGAAATAATTTGAGTTTTCAATCCAAAAATGTTGACGAAATATTATTTTTCAGCGCACACTCGCTGCTTATTAATAATATAACTCTTATACAAACCAGAGATATACCAGAGGTATTCAAACTGTGCTTCGTTGCGTCGAGAGATTTGGCGAAGGAAGCCGCGTCAAAGCACCGGAATTTATGTAGGTCATATATAAATATTATTTATAAACATTAAAGCAATTATGGAAACGATAATGAAAAACATTACGCGACTGTTTTAAGTTTTACTTCTAAAGTCACTGTTATTATCAACCATATTGGCCATATTGTGTCCGTATAGTTTCAATTTTTTCATAATAATTTGGGAGCCGTAAAAATACACAAATAGAAACCGCCTTAGCGGGATGAAAAAGTTTGAATACCTCTGCTAATAAACAACGTTTTGGTACAACTTGATTAAGTTCCTTCGACGAATATTACAAATTTAAAATATATAACAGCACAAGACTTCAATAATATGTAATAGTAAAAGGACCACATTATCGCTGTATGCAGCCAAAAAATATAGTATAATTATTTAGTCTTATTAATGTTTCGGGTTAAACGTTATTGTAGAATGTTACGCATTTACATAAGCCATCTAAAAACATAGTAATGCTTTAAACTGTAAAGTGTGAATAAATAATAACGATGCAATAACTAATAAGAGAGCAATGTACGCAATTTAAGCAATAAATTCTTAACATTGTGTCGTAGCTGCAAAGTCATTCATTTGATCTTCTTAGCAAACGTTTCGGTATATTTTTGTATTTATAAATACTTGAACTTACTGAATAATATTATATATACACGCTCGCATACCCGTTAAACAAACAAGTTGACTGGTATGTAAATTGTACATCATAAAAACAAAGGTTTTACATAATATCAAATATGTTATAGTATACATTTTTTTTGTGGTTTAATAATTAATAAAAGTGTACCAGCGTGAATGGTAAAAGTTTCTTGTTCATGACTTTGTGTAGCAATAAAACTAAAAATGTAGTTAACACTGAAATGTCATAATTTATTATTATATTAACAATAGTACATCTTCTATACAACATAAACATCTGCTGTACAAACGATGCAATTAATTTTAATCAGAACAATCAAAGCTAAAAACAAAAGAGAACGTATCTGTATATGACTTCCATGATTCGTTGACATTCGTATGATATGTTCGTATGATCCTATAAGTATCCCGAAAATAATAAAATTGAACGGCTAATTAATATACGTGTAATAAAAATGACCAGATTTTTTTATAATGGTATTAAGTTACAATTAGGTATAAAATTCTTGATACAATGTTTATAATAAATAATAATATCAATTATACATTTTGTGAATTATACAGTGAACCCATAACAGTCCTTATTATTGTAACTTGAAAATAATAATAAGCATTTAAACGGGTAAGTAAATAACCCTAAAAACAACTATTTTTTTCTCATTAGTATTTTTAACACTTTTTTTGTTTTAAACAAAGTCGCAAATATTTTCTCTTTATACCTAGAACTCATATTCATTATTCATAATTGAAACGGAAAACTTTCATTTCAAACAGTATTATTATTTCACTATCATATAGCACTTTTACCCTTGCATTTTTTTCTCCTGTCGTCAATATATATTATGCTTTATTTTTACCGTGTCAAAGAGAAGAGTTTTCATCTTACTAATTTTATTACTTATTTTGACGTTGTAAATAATTGTTGACGAAATATGAGCCAAGACCAGCCGACATGGCATTAATCAATTTTGGCTATTGGGCTGTACGTTCAAAGTTCAAACTCAGAAATTTCAGTCTCTGGCAAGGTTTCTCGGCTACCTACTATAAAGATTTTATTGTTGTGAAATTTAATAATTCCTTCAACATTTTAAGTATCTATATATGAAAAGGTATGCTAAAATTAATATGAAATATTATGTCAACATAAACTTTGTAAGTTGTAACTATAATATAATATATAGTTAATATATATTAATAAACTCATCGACTTAGTTTAGATTAACGTTAGTTTAATATTAAACTGAATCCTACTTAGTTTTAAATCAATATTCGATGTATTTATACAAAATACTCTAAACATATTGTTACGGCACTACTGTTTAAAAATACCACCGATTAAGAGTTAATTTAATTGCATATTATATGGCACTATTAATTCAACATATCCTTACTGAGACTCCGATTTTTGTTAAATTACTGTAGATATTTCTATAGTGTAGGTGTTTCTCAAAATATTATTTTTTTTCTCGATACCCCAAAGTTAATTTTCCCATAAAATATTGATCCTTGATAGGTAATTATACTAAAAAAAATATATGCACATCTAAAGCTTATGACCAGTAAAATAAATATTACTTACCGTGTTATAATATTATTATGTCTTAATTCAATATATGTCAAATTTTCATTATTTTAAACACATCTAACTACACTAACTGTTTTAAAATATATAGTATTAAGTGCGAAACGATAAATATTTAACCGATTAATTAATTGAATGTATGCATTTTAACAGTACTCAGCTATATAATAATATTTTTGTATACAATTATTAATGCGAAGCGTATGTTGTAGCCATCGTCGTGTTGCGACGAAATTCCCGATTGATAGACTCAATGACGAGCATAATAATTATTTATAATAATATGTTATAATATTACATTAATGATATATTATTATATTATGTAAGTGAGTCTTTCAGTCTTATAATATTATTACGATCGTACCTATACCAACCGTTTCAATAATAACAACGCTTGAACACAATATAATATTGCTGATCGACACTTCGAAAACTCTATGGACATTATTACGAATCCGATATTGTATTTCGTGAATATTCTTCGATGGCTACACACGTTGTGCAACGTTTGAATCGCGTCAGTATAATATAAACTATAAACCGGACGTTAAATGTAACGATCACAATAGTAATTTTATCTCGAACATGTCGCCTGTAATATTATTATTGCCCATAAATCCACCACTGTTCCGACCGTTTATCGCATAATTGTATAAATTACAGAAAGCACGACCAAAATCGGTGATAGTAATAATATAATATATAATGTCCTGTTAGTTGGCCTGTAAATCTCGGCCCGCGTTTTATTATTTAGTACAAATTAATAACGAATAACAATCGTATAAAAACAAGGAGGAAAGTACCATTTTTAAAAAAAAAAAAACAAAATATGACGTGCCAACACTTATTATTGAATACCTTTATGGTGGTATTGTAATTTGTATTCCTGCAATCCTGCACATAAAAGGTTCACAAAACATCTTATTCAGACCTTATAATAACACGGCCGCACAGGTATTGTTTTTGTTTATCAACATTTGAACCTTTATAAACCTTACTCGTTCACAGTACACACGTCGATTTCAAACAACAGTAAGTATCCCATATATCATATTTAATACCTACCATACATGACCATAATATCCTACTCTGGCTTCCATATTATTATACCTTTTACCTTTTGTTTTTATACATATACAAATCTGAAGGGTTGTACATCATTTCCAACGAATTATTATAGGTACGATTTTTTTAAATTTAAAATGTTAAAAGAAATATCAATTTTATTGTGCTTTCAACGTAGATACTCTTCTCTATATTCATCGAAAAAATAAATTGATACAATTTGGACAGAATATACAGATACCGAGTGGCCGGGTTATTGGCAATCGTTTCTATTCGTTCGTCTCAACCAGGATAGTTGTATATTATCATAATTATAAATTTGAACATTAAAGTAGGTATAATGATGAATCGTAATGAATACAACATTACGACTACCTAATTATCAAGAGAATATCAATTAAAATGCTCTCACTGAGATTTCTATACACATTTGGCATAATGTACCAGCTAGGACGATCAAGAGATGATTACTTCAATATATTATATTGGAGACATTTTATGACACACCTGGGTCCACTATAAACATAAATAAACCAAATAATTATCTACCTTCTTTCAGTATCCTAATGCAACTTAAATAAATAGAAAACTATTAATTAATTAATGTTTATACTGTGGATGGGTACACATATTAGAGTGTATATACAGTTTATACGTTTAATCTGTAATTCTCTAGGCAGAATGTTCATTCAAAATATGTTTGAATGAAAAAAAAATATCATAAGCTACAACAAATGGGTTTAGCGTTCCTTTTATATTATCTTTTATTAAACTTTACATATAATTGATTTAAACAAGTAGGTACTAGAATTATTGATAAACATTAAAACAGTATTTTTATAGAAAAAATAAAGGTGGGCTGCAAGTGGGTACTATTCTTCTATACAGTAAGTGTCGAGTGGGTCTTGGTGTTTGAAGTGTTAAATTTGAATTCAATGATATAAAATTGTATACGAAAAACGATTCTGAGAAAAGATGTCAGACTATATTACTAAGTATATTTTATGATATCATAGCTATTAATTTATTTTTTACCGAAAACAAATTGCATTAGAAGCCCTGGAGGCAAATAGTAGGTACAGTGGGAATACAGTAGGTTATAAATTAATAGACAATACTTAAATTCTAGTACAAAATACAGCGATAAACAATAAAATTACTTAAATATAATTGATTTTAGACAATATTAATGTCATGGTAAAAGAAAACAAAATCTTTAATAGTATTACAACTCATTAGGAATATGTTAATAGGCCCAAAATGGCTATAATTTTATCATTGTATGTATAAAATATAATAATATTTTTAAATTACAATAAAATGACTAAAAGTGTTTATAAATTCGTTTAAATATCTATTTCAGTCCAAATTTCAAATTTAAATATGTATAAAAAATGTTATTGTTAATAAACTAATTTTTTGGTTGAAGTATGCGAAGTACTTAGGAACTTGTTTTTCCTGACTCTTGAATTTGACTGTGCATTTTTTACTGTTGACCCCCTTAAGGTAGCAAATAAATTCATTTTCCTACCAAAAAAAATATGTTGATATGGGAAATCAAAGCAAGACAAAATATGGCAATGATATGCAGACAAAAAACACACACATCATTGTAAAATCAATTTCATTCATCGCTCCGTTCAAAATCTAAAATACTACAAAAATCCACAATTCATTATAATCATTATTCATATTTATATATTTAATTATTCAAGGAATATAAATAAACCTAAATTTTAAATTAAAAATTATGGTATACGTTATAATCGTTGACTTAGCCAACTAGTTAATAAAATAAAAACATTCGTACCTATACGCTTTGGTTTTAAAGTAAATAATAGGTTATAGATAACTACAACTCTCAGCTGCTTCATTTGAAAATCAATCACTGGTTAAATTTAATTATATTTATAAGTTATAACCATTAGTTTAGGCAATGGCAATACCAATAAAAATATGACTCAGTATAAGTACCTCAGTTTTTTTTCTCGACAAAAAACTTACCTGCAAAATCCATATCAACCTGCAAACTCATTCAAGGCTATACCAGAATGAAAACGCTTTATCCCATAATAAGCTAAGCATTCACTCCAAATAAAATCATCGTTCTTACTATACACCTCAATAGTCCACCTGTTATAATAGCCTGAACATATCCTACAGTTTAATTATGGAAGTCAACCTCATCCACAAAAATGAAATAGGTAAATCCAAACGAGAAAAATTCCATTGATATGAGTATCTCATCATAAATTATGGCATTTAATAAAATATAATATATTATATACACAAAAAAATCATAAGTGTAATCAAAATATTTTTAATCCGGTTATTTTGCTTTTAAATTAAATTTCTAGAAATGTAATAATATATAATGTTAAGCTTTTGAATTAAATAAATTGCACAGTAACGCACCTATACACAGTTATTGTACAAGGACGCATTTTTTTTTTATTTACAATAACCACGTTTGGTGAAATATGACTCATATTAATAAATATTAGACAATATACACTGAATAGGTTTGTACATAATATTATAATAATAATAAGTTAATAATCATGTAGGTACATAAAACATTTATAATTTAAAAAAGTTTGCTACCTTTGAAGTATGACATTAAATAGCACATCAGTACGTAATTAGTTCAATACGTGCCGTTGTATTTAGTTATTATTAATTAATAATCGTTACGTATAGCTAATGTTAAAAATACTTATGAAAATCACAATTTAACACGTATAGATGTATAATAAATTATATGTGTCGTAACTGATATAATATATTATTATCATCAATTTCAAGTATAATATTATGAACCTATATATCAATATTCAATTACATCCACCTAAATTTGAGCAGTATAATTAATAACATTATATATTTTATACTAACGCGTATTATCATTTATAAAGTTAATTTATTTTCAATTACGGTACACTAAATTATAATATCAACGTTCGTAATTTATGTTAAAATTTTTAATTTAGAAAATTTAGTCTATCATCACGAACCATTTATTATACTCTACCACAACCTGTCGTTAGATGATATTATGCGATTATAACGTTAAAATGTATAAAATCAATGATCAGGTATTTTTAAAATAGCTTAAATACTTAAATAACAAGACATGAAAATCATATTGCTTAAGCGTTTCGAAACTTTCGTCATTTTCATATAACACACTCAATTATTAAATGCCGAATTAATGTTGTATTAAATATTGTTTTAAAATAACAACAATATACCTACAACTAAATATTAGATTGGATTGTTTTTGGTTATTACTAATAAACTAATAGCTTATTAGATTTATAATTTTATAATTTATTAACAGACAGTAATATATATTGTTCACGAGTAATAAAATAGTAGAAGAGAAATAATATGTTAAGTTAATACTACGGTAAAAATATTCAACATTGTCGGTAGTAATGTACAAAAGCTAATAAAAAAATACCAGCTCGAATTGTAAAGCTCGTGACGAACCGCAAACGATAATATTATTATTATTTGGGTACAATTTGAAAATGTGAACATTTGATTAAGTTTCGAACGCCAATTGTAATAAGCATAAGTAATATAATATAATTTAATAATACTACATCGATTTTAAAATGCGGTACCTTCGCTCAAACTGCGAAATATATTAATGTAACGTAGTTGGTAGATAATATATAATATATTGTGTACTTAAGCTTGACGATCGTTTTGCAAAAACGTGTTAACATTATAATAACGATAAAAATAATACGTTCAAAAATGTGCTGTATAGCACCTATACATATGCGTGAAACTAGTTGCAATTTAGAATTTATGACGAATAATTAAGATTACGTTTGCATTTTTTAAAGGTCGATGTTATTTCCTAGCTAACGACATTTTATACTATCTTTTTTTTTTGTATTATTATAAAAATTTTTTATGAATAATTACAACTTTATTTATCGTAATAATATATTCAATGACCTTTTTTTAAAAATGTACACACTACACGTAGAATCTGATTTTAATAAAAATAAAACACCACTTACACGATTGGTTTTATGCAGGTTTCCACTCTAATCTATTGAAACATAATTCTTACGGTTCTTCGAGTCTTTTTTATTGATATCTTTCTAAAATTGTTGTAATAGGAACCTTAAATTTTCAGGGAATTTCCACTTTCTTTCTGACGTTGTTTTCATCGTACTCGATTATAATTAAAGACTTTATTATTGAAGCCTGAAAGACTTTATTATTTTATAATTCAGTAGACGTTTGTGATGAAATAATAATTTCTTATCATAATATTTTTCTCAGTTTTTATAATTTACTAAATATTTTGACTCATTTCGTTTATCTTGTTGAGTTTGAAACCCTTTGTTATACTGTTTCGAGTAGTCAAGTCTGAACTCATGAAATTTGAAGTATCTATTACGATAACACCGTGTTTGAAAGTTACTTCATCGTTAGTCGTTTCTACTTTGCTCGACGGTCTAGTTTCAGTCGTTTCACAATCATTTTTCACAGTATCAAGATCCATAATATAACATAATAGACCCTCAGGTTTTTTTGTCTCGATATTTGATTCTATTTTTCTTTTACTGTCATAAATTATTGTGGGTAGTTGATTTTTTTTTTGAAAAGCTTTTTCTTTTGTTCTATAAGTCTTTGTTTTTATGGTCATCAGAAGAATAATTTTACAGGATATAGCGTATAGTATTTACTATCATTTTCATATAAATATTTATGAATTCTAAAAAAAACATTTTTCATTATGTAAAACATTTGTAAAAGATAATTTGTTCGGGTTTTTAGACCATCCGCTCAATAGATGTATTATATAATAATAATAGTCTTTTTCACAGCTTTTGACGACGACTACGCACTCGTCGTCCGGTGACGCTCAACGACAACAGTTACACCGGAAACGATATTCCGTCACTGACTTGATGGACAAACTTCTGGAAGACATTTACAGAGTAGGTGGTAGCAGCGTGGCCTCCGAATCGTCGACAGACCAGACGAATTGGAGTGACGGCGGCGGTAGGCCAACGATCGCCACGAACGAAGGATGGTCCAAGAGACTGACAAGAAAAAGTAAAACTTAACTCAATAACGCAGTTCATTACTTTTTAAGACTCCTTTTAAGTTATGTCGTTCGTATTATATTCACGTTTTATAATTAACACTGTGGTTATCAATTTCCGACCGCTCCTTATTCGATTTGTTTGTTGTTCAAAACTTACTTATCAGAAATGAATTTTGATGATTTTTTTTAAGCGTTTCAGATTTTTATATAAAATATTTTAATAGCCATCAACAGAAAATTGTATACATAGACTACCTATGCTATGTAATAAATAAGCTGTACTTACGCAATTTTTAAGTGAAAATTGGGAAAAAAATAAATAGATATAAATTCCTTACTTCTAAAAATATAAATTATGACGAATATTCAAACAAGTTAATTACATTACTAACAAGTGTTATATTCCTACCATATTAAAAATATTAATAATATTTATAGTTGCTATTTATTATTTTATTGAATTTATACAATGGAATGCATGATAACCATCACACATGATCGACTACAGATACTAGTTTAAATATACGATTTAACTAAAACAAATATTATACTTGGAAGCCAAAATTGATGATGTGTGATGTATCTGCAACGTCGGTCAAAATAAAATTGATCGACAATTCAATGTACCTAAAACAATAGACATAAAAAAATTAGTGAATATATATTATATTGACAAAAACTTGTGATCATTAAGTTAATAACAGCAGCTGTACAAATAGTGCATAATATTTTACAGGTGGATGATACTAGTTCACAAACATAATATTCATTCATGTAATCGTGTGATGTTCAGTATATAAGAAATTGTGTGGGTACAATCAAATCTGTTGAAAATGTTATTAAAATTTAAGCTATGTGGGCAAGCGTACTGAAGAATAAAATTTAAAAAAATATACCCAAGTAGGTACTAAATGATTCAAATTGATTTCAATATGTGATACACGTCGAGTTTTCAAACCACGATAAAATCATAAAACTATTTTTTGAAATTGTTCAACCTATTATAGAATCTTTTGAACTTGAGAGACTTTTAATGAGCTGGGGAATTACGCGCAAACATGGATCATAAATTTAAAGATGTTTTTGAGAAAACTGAAGTTCTTTTGAAATCTATCAAAACAATATTAGAATTTTCACAAAATTCTCACAAATTTCTATAAATATTAAACTTATTGTCCTGAAATAAATAAAATATAGCCATTTGAGTAGAATTCAATATAATCAAACTCATCAATAGAATCAAGTGGTTTGATTTATTTCATAATTTTTTAATTTTGATTTTTTATAATTTATTTAATTAAGTCTGAAGCGTAAGTGGTGTCGTGACCTCTTAAATTAATCTAAATTTAATTTAATCTAATTAACTAAAAAAAAAAAAATTAATAAATAATTTATCAAACTAGCAGAAAGTGCTATCAATGAGTGGCTTCTTTCAACAAAACCTCATGGCATGTTAACCTTTATCACATTTTCTTATTGTGTCTAGTATGGATACAGATTGTTAATTACTTTTGAAAATAAAAATAAAAAAAAAAGTTTTTCTTACAAATACCTGAATTAAAACCAAAATGTTTCAAATTTAAAATATAATACATTATATAGTTTCCTAATTAATAATTATGTTGATTTTTTATAATTTTCAAACCCTTTCAAAGTAATTCTAATATAATAAATAAATAATTTTTT
Source organism: Metopolophium dirhodum (assembly GCF_019925205.1). Classification (NCBI taxonomy): domain Eukaryota; kingdom Metazoa; phylum Arthropoda; class Insecta; order Hemiptera; family Aphididae; genus Metopolophium; species Metopolophium dirhodum. The sequence goes on from NC_083568.1 coordinate 15,505,664, forward strand.
TCTAATCACGGCGTAGTTTTGTACTGTTTTTTCGAATATCAGTCGGTGGGTAGATTAAAAGCACATTTAATATTATAATAAATGCGTACGATCAACGGTTGTTGGTGTCTTCACGAACCGCGGACAAACTTACTACGATAATAATATTACAGTCTATATTATAGTCGTTTCATCCAGCAGATTCGTATTGACTGATACGTCGGGTGTAAACATTATGTACCGTGGCCACGTATATTTCCACGGAGAACGATACATACGCATATTATTATAATATTATTCCATCGACGTGCGGACGAAGAATATCACAATCATGAATCAAATAAAAATAATATCGAAACTCATATCACCAGAGACCACCATTCGTATGTAATATACATTATACCCACTGTTCACTCGATCTATACTTGTATAGAATATTATAATAATACGCATGAAAGTTTAATAATATAACATATTATTATAGGAACACGCACGCCTAACTCGAAGTATAGTTTTGAGTGCAGGGCAGAACACATCGTTGTAATATTTTTTAACACGACTACCTATATTATATAGGTACGTGTTTTACAATGATCAATACGTTTTCAACAGTATAATCTAAACGCACGCGAATCTCGTCAGCTTTTTTCTTTGATTCGACGAAAACTTTAAACGTTATAAATAGACGTAGGTAGTGTCGTGAAATTAATTTTAAGCTCAATTAGAGATAAATCTGATGGTCCAAAAAAATTAAAAACAAACATGTAAATGCAACAACTTATCAGAGCCCTAGTTATATAGTTCATATCTATCCTCGTGCTTTTTAAATAGTAAAATATACTATTATACTCATAGTATATTATATTATACAACCAGTGGCGTATTATCGATGAATCCAGTGGGGTGTGGGGGAAGGAACAGTGTATCTGGTTCTCACTCCGGCCACCATGGAACTAAAAAAAAAAATAATCATAACAATTCATCATTTCTTTCCTAACATTTTTTTTAGGTTTTTTATTTAGGAACCTAGAATTGGACGAAAAATAATTTAAATTTAAAATATGACAATATCATTTGAATATTTATGATACCGGACTATGGGTACACACTACACAAGTTAGTTGACGATAATAAATAAAAGTGGTCTTATGAATTTTTAGTTTTAACTATACTACCTTCTGTTACCAACTTGCTTATGAATTACCTATACCTAACATATTAATAAACCACGTTGAAAATACTAAACAAATTCAGTTTATTATTCAAATATTTGAACAGCTAACCCTTCCACCCCCTAGAAAAAACTTACACCACGGTTTTATCACTAAGCTCGTGATATAAGTAATTTTATTATTTAATAAATGTACACAGTATATTACGTTTCGCGAACCCCCCCCCCCACACACACACACACCCGGCGAGTGCACACTTTATACTATAATACACCTTTTATAATATAATATAATATATAATATATTATATAATTCTCTGCGCCGGGTCATTATTATTTTGCTCATTATTTTCCGCTCGTGCGCGTGTAAACATCCGCTCGAGAATAATGTTACACATTAAAACATTGTGTGACTTTGCATGGCCGTCCACGACAGTCATTTTGTTACACGCGTCACGTTTGAAATTTATCAAGAAAATAAGATTAAGATACGTATATTTCAGAATATTGCATTAAGTTTGTCACAGGAGCGAAAATACAAACTGTTATGCGAGTACGCTATGACGAGATGAAATTAATTTTTTTCAAAATCCAAAGGCCATAAGTAAAACGCTAAAAATCGATTGGCATGTTTAATTAACGAACTAATCGTTGATTGATTAAAGTTTTAACCATCACGGTCGGTCGGACGTAATATAGCGAATATTAATAATTTTTCCACGAAAGCGGTTAACCAACATTTTCTGGTCTCAATATCACCTCTGCGGACTGCGTTGAAAATATGTTTTATGATTATAGCTAATACCTTTTGTTTATGTTTTGAATGAAGCCAATATTGCACGCCTAATTCACATAATGAGTACTTAAAACGTGTCCATGTTATTTGTTAAAAGTGTTAAGTTATTAATTTCATCATGCAAGGCGTGTAGGATAGGTTTATTAATTGTCTGTATTTCTTTTTCAAAAATGCATTGACATATTACAATGTTACGAAAACGATTCATTCCTACATAGTTTTGGTTCGACGGATTATCAATCGATTATTTCAGACTCTGTTGCATGATTTGATCTATCGGCCTATTAAGGTAACATACTCTATGCATAGCTGTAAATAACGTGAGAACTGAAGTGCTTAGCCCCTCCTCCCCCCCCCAAAAAAAAAACCTGCAGAATATCTTACACCACATTTCAATGTATGAAAATGTTTTCATCTTCACATCAACATTTTCAGTCCCCACCCCCACCCAAAAACAATGTCAAACACTATTTTCGCTTGCCATACTAATATGTAATGACGCTATATGTATAGGTACTGCATACAGGCACACGGTAAATCAATACATTTTGTGAGTTCATAGCATATAGATACCGACAACTGTTATTATAACCCATTAGAAATTAGAATGGAGTTGTTTCTTCTTTCGCTTTATGTAGGTACACTAAAACTGTAAAGATGAAAAAAAAATATGAAAATGTCGTATATTATAATAATAATATTGTATGCTATGTGTGTAGAAGTATTGTAGCTTTATTGAAAAACCGTAGGTAACGCACGATCGACGAAAACGAGATTATTGTACATAGGCATACTGCGAACATCCTTTACGAAATTGTATAAGCTCTCCCACAAAACATATTAAGTCACAAAAATAGTTTCCTCTCACGTGTTTTAGTCTATAAATAGCATAAATATACATATACATAGAGAGAGAGAGAGAGAGAGAGAGATCGTGACAAATGCGTACAATCATTCGGATATGTACCAGCTACCTATATACCCATTACCCACTGTAATATATTCATGTAAACGCGATTGATTTATACAGAAAACAGTCCAAACATGTCTGTTTGAGTATAAATAAACCAAATTACGGGCCGTTCGTTGAAGACAAAGCTTTTGCGATTGACAGAGATTTACATGTTTCTGTTTCCGTCCCACCGAGTCCGCGGTCCACGAATACAACAATGCAGATTATCACTTTCATTCAGATTTCTGGAATAACATCCGTACGACGAAATAACAATATAATAAAACTGATACTATTCAGGTAAAAAAATAAATAAGTATAGAACGCAACGATTCAATTCGGTGCATTACACTCGATGACGTTTATATTGGTTTTTTGTACGGAGTTGGCGAGCTTAGAACGGTTTTTTTTTTTTTTAAACAACTAGAGTTTTAATAAATTCGATTTTATAGGTAGATACAATGATTATTCGATACAGTAAAAAATAACCATTCTTGGAAAACAATCTATAGAATTATTATTTTTCGATCGCCGACTACATAACGCCAATACTAAGGTTGCATAACGACAACTTAGCCATCACTCACCCATATAAAAAGCATAAACTAAGCATAATACTAAATATTAAAAAAAAAATGTATGATGACTGGTTATTACATGTATGAAATCATCATCCCACAATGACTAGTGATCAAACATAGTATAATATGTGTAAGTACTATACACACACACACACACACACACACACACACACTGATTCGTTAAGAGTATTATATTATGTAGAAGTGTCCTCAAATTACTTTTCGTAGCATATTATAATAATAATATTAGATAGTATGACGTATACCCATTTACCATAGCGTTAGGGCAAACTTTATTTTATGAATGAACACGTCCATCTGATAAAGTTGTACCAAGTTGAATAATTGGTTTAGAGTTCGCACTGGTAAGTTTTTCAGCTTCTGTAATATTTATGCCAATGATGATAGTCTTAATAATTTAAAATTGTATCACAAAAATATAAAATAAACGTAATAATGGATCTAGTATTTATTATACTTGGAGCATATTTAAAAATTATATATATTTATAGATTAATATAAGTTACTAAAAATTTCAAATCGCCATAGCCCCCATATACTCCAAAGACACCATGGATCTATTATATCCTTGGTACACACTAAACACAGTTAAATAACTAAAATACTACTTGTTGAAAATTCAACTTTTAAAACAGAAAAAATATCTGCTAAATAATTTACAGTATGAAAAGAGAGGTTATTATTTTAAAAAAAAACAGAAGTTTGTATCCCCACAGGCCACAGAACCCTCATTAAGTACTACAAAAAATCTTAAGAATTTAAAATATGGTCATTGAGTATAAGTATTTGAAAATTCCAAAAATCAAGTTTTTAACAACTGCGTTATTGAATAAAAACCCGGGCTGCGATGAGTCATCCTTTATGTAGATTACCGTACACGAAGAGTGACGTGCATTTTACATTTGTCCATTAATAATAATTATTATTATTTTGATTTTGGTTAGGTGTGGAAGAGCTGTCTACCACTGTTGACTTGCTCAGAGACCAGTTGAATGTGTGCTGCGAAGCGCTTGTAAAGGCGCTGAAGAGGAGGGACATTCTGATTGCGCGCCGGGACGCCAAATGCAACATGATAACGGCTCTGTTGCACGCGTACTCCATGAAACGAAGTAAGTACGACCCGACAGCGGATTAATAATATAATAATTTATCTATGTCACTGCACAATATAACACTACTAATACCGTCTGGGCAGGATTAATGTTTTTGCGTCGGCCCGTCATAATATGCAAATATTAGGCGGTGCTAATTTTGTGTCACACTCGTTAGGTGAAACAAACAAAAAATGACATTTAATATTTCGTCGCCACTTGTCAAAAAGGTTCTGTGTCCCCTGCCTCGAATATCGCCTAAATAAAATTAACGTTCATCAATCGAACCTCCACCTGAGTACATCAGTATTGTAATAGACTATAATAAAGTGATCATAGAGACGTTTCACGCGATATTATTATATACCTACAAAATATATTAGGTATAGGTAGTATAAAACAGCTGTATATAGTTTTAGAATCTATACCAAAACAGAGACGTGCCTCTCGGTTCGCTTACGTCGCCTACGATCCCACGGAGAAACTGACGCGAGAGTTGCCAAAATATCTCCGACGGCCTTTTCGGAATATTATTATCTGCAGGTCTCGTCGGACAAAAGCCAAACGTTTGTCACTGTCGTACACACACACAATACAATATAATATAATACACGAAGCGTGCATATAAATATATTTCATCGAACCTCGGAGTCCCATTTTAACCCCTTCCCACGTGTTATCGTCGTACCGTGACGGAGACATCCGAATCGCTCTGAAAGAGACACTGTGGCCGTATACAATACAAACAATACAATTTGTTGGCCATTTTCGGGCGACCGTCGGACTGGGTTTCCGATCGATTCACCGGCAAACGTCGACGCGGAGACAATAATATTTTCATTTCACTTTGGGGCTTTGGCGCACTGCAAATAAAATTTCAATTTCCGAAACGATTGTACAACGTAAGTCAAACACACGTGAAATCTTTTGTGTACGTTTGTTATAGGTCTCATTCGGTATAATAATTATATTTGCTGAAAACGATAGTTATTACATGTCGAATCGTGAGAATAAGACGTTCAGTTTTATACTATTATTTCTCCATGTACGGTCACCGGGTCGATAAACTGTTTTTTGTTTTTCAAATTAAACTGCGGTCGTGTTCGATGCTTGTCGATCAAATAAATTAAAAGTAACAGTACAAAGCGTCAAGACAAAAAAAAAATACATAAAAAATAGTTTTTTCTCTTAACTACATTGACTATGGTATTTTATATCCTACTGGGATTCGGAATGCATGTTCATTACTCAACTCTGATGACAATATAATTTGCTAATATTATCAAAGCCTTCCCCCATCCGAAATAGGCACTAATTGTTCAATAATATCCTTTACCAATAATATGCGAAAAATAATAAAGACGTTATTGGTATTCATTTTTTTTTCGGGTAAAAATAATTTTAAATGATAAATAATTATTAAAATATTTTCTTTCAATCGTTTTAAAACGGGAGGTTTTATAAAATATAATATAAAGTTTGTTTCTTTTTTTTTACGAAAATTCTTTCCTTCTCTTGGTATGCCATTTAATTTTTACTTAAGTCGTAGATATATACCATAAACACGTTATACCTATAGTACCCTCAGGGTGTGTACAAATTGTGCACAACGCGTGCCTAACGAATTTTATCTCGATTCCATTTCACACCACCATGTTGTTTCTATTTTACAAAATCACATCATTTCCCCTCAAACAAAAACATTTCCGTCGAAAAGACTTTTATAATGATTTTTTTATTAACTCTTTGACGTTTTACATTAAGTATTTACTATGCGAAGTTGAAATAACATAAAAGTTTATTTGGAGTAAAAGTGTTTTACAGGTCTGACTTGTATTTCACGCACATCGCAATATCATTATTCAAAACGTATATTCTTAGTATACATCTTATTCTACGTTTAGTTCATAAATATATCGATCAAATATAATATATTCGATTCAATGATTTCATAATTTGTTAATTTAAATAATTCGAAAAATCTACCTTCGAATTAACACTGTGGTTTTTATGAATATTATATTAATTTTCTCGACTCAATTTTTATAATTTCTTTGTTATGCATGATATTGATATATTTATAAGAAAACTAGTTATTTGTGAATATTCATATTAGTTGAAAATGGTTTAAAACAGATTGGTAAAATTTAACTTTAGCCGTTTTTTAAAGTTTATCTAATTTTTAAATTATTACAACAAAAAATACGATCGGACGTAAAAAGGTGACCAATGGTTTATCTAAGGGTTTAAGTATATGGATTTATTATACTTCATGCAGCATTACAGCTGCAGCTATAATTACTCGGCAGTACGCATTGTAATACTGTGTACCTACGTGTTTTAATATATTTATCACCGGACACCAGTGGTCACTGGTCGGTTACCCTATTGTAATATAGAACATAAAATTTACATATTTCAGTTGATATTATATATATTTATATGTCTGAAAGGGTATTGGGACAAAATAACGTATTAATTTACTACTGAATAAAATATATATATATTTCTTTTTTGGCATCAATATCTACAGGTACATGAGAAAAAGTAGTTTAAGTTAATCTAGTGTCCTCAAATATTTTGGTTTTTTCTTGGTGTAATTAACAATATTATGAATAATATTATTTAATTAGAAAATAATGTAATTTTCATTTCATTTTTAAGAGTTTATTTTAAATATTTTTAAATTTAGATATTTTGTCTTTTACATTGTTGATTAATTTATCCCTGGATATTTTGACCCTAAATAATTTAGTACAGGATATTTTGTCCTAGATTCGACAGTAATAGAGGTTAGTGGACTATACTCGCCCGTACAAAAATTATCACTCACGCCACGGATTGGACATATAGTTACTCAAACATGTCTAAACGCACGTTAAAATATGACCTGAACTCGTGGTCTGGTATACAAGTCTTATTCTTTATGACACTTTTATGCCATCGTCATATTATATGGTTCAATAGTTTTAATATTATATTCCGATATCTAACAGCGGATATACAAAATATGATTTTGATTCGTTTAATCTGTGAATCGCCATCCAATCGTTAACGAATCCGTGTTCAATGACTATCGTGGGCACATCATGAAACGTAAACACTTTTATAGGTGAAGGACCGCTTAACGATTGGTCAAAATTAGACACGACTTACCAAAATGAATGGCGCGTCCAAACGTCTTATCGATCGGCATTGAACTAAAACGCGGTAGCGTAGTTTTGCGGTTATAACTATACGAAGATCGTTTTCTCGCCCAATTTTCTATCCAAATCCACTTCTTTAAAAATTATTACATATTTATTATTATCATAGAGTACAATATTATTGTAAACGTTTTACCCAATAATGATTTATATCTACCTAATAAACTATCCTCATTTGTGTGATGATCTAATCAATCTAATTTTTATTAATAGGTACCTTTCCGGTAACGCTATTATATAGGATTAGGTACTAATTAGTGTCAATAAGTATAAATTTTCTTATTACATAATATCGCTTACACGTTAATGCTATTGTTATTTACACTTTTAAAGATATTTATATTATTATTTTATTATATCAGTGGATAGCGCGTAGATTACATAATACTAATTGGACACTGCGTAGGTGTCCATATAAAAATAACAAACTTGTTCAGATAGGAAGCTAATTGTTTAACGCTATTTTATACGCTTCAGCTGATGCTTTGGTATATTTTCTGCATCGTTGTTAATATTTATAATAACATACGATAAAACAAAATGCTTATGTATTATACAAAAATGCATAGGTACTATGTTAAAACATGTATTGGAATGAGGGCACTATTTTTAAATGTTTCCAAAACATATTGTACTATAACAGCTTTAGTTGACATTTATTTTGTGTAATATAATATCTTACTTTAAATTTAGTATTTACTGACAAAAGTCAAAAAATGTTCTATAACAATATAGAAACCATTTAATGAACTCAAATTATAATAAAATTACTGAATTTGTACATTTAAAACAATTTACATAATTACACATTCACCTATATTTGACAGAAAATCTGATGATAATAATATATTCTTCAAGATTATTATTTTAATAATAAGTAATTTTTTTTTAACATTTTCATTAATTTTTCAAAATATATAAATTATAAACGATTTGTGTCAAATCCGGCTGTCTGTGTTATGTTCTCGATCTTTAAATATGGGGTTCACGGCTCACGCAGGAAACGTAACAATCCTTATGAAACTGAAAAAGTGAGATAAATAAATAAAAATAGTTTTGATTTAATAAAAGAAAAAAAATCAACTGTCAACTGCCATTTCATTCTATCAAGTTTTGAAAATAGATACTATATTAATTTACTAATGACAGGTTTTGGACCTTCAGTTAACTATCTTGTAGAAAATGTTACTATCGTTTGTAGTAGAGAATAAATGTAATTAACATAATTTTCAAGTTGTAGACCCTCCGGACGGTTCTGTAGTTAATACAGGACAATATCAGGCACTTTGGTTCATTAATAATTTATTGGAAACTTGTGACAGATAATAATTTCAATCCATTTTCGGTGTTAGGCTTTAAATTTTGCCTTTTGGTGAAAGCTGTCAAACATATTATATTAATGAACAAAAAAAAACACGACTTTTATCTAATTACAATTAACATATTTTAGTATCTGCTGCCATACAATAACAACTAAATAAAACATAATATATATACACTATTCAAAGGTAATAAATTATGTATTGGAATGAATATTATTGTTAAATTTTAAAGTAGATATTACAATAATTAAAGTAAGTATTTTCATTCACGAAATTATTTTTGAATGAAATTTGAATAAATATAATTTTAAAAAAAATTATACATGACAAAAAATAGTAAGCATCAGGTACGAGTGATTTGATTTTTTTATAGATAAACTGTGTTTCATTTTATCTATAATTTGTAGTTACCTAATATGTATAGTTATAGGTAGATAATTTAATTACTTATATGGGTACTATATAGTGATAATGTTGTAATTATGTTTGGTCTACATTTACTAAATGTAAATGTATTTTCTCATTTGATATAGAAATTGCTTCGTCACTTCACTCAAAATTATAAATCAATAAACATTTTTTTTAAAAATGTAATACATTAAGGATGAAGCCGTTAATAATAATATAATGAAACATATTAATTTTTAATTTTTACATTTCTTAACTAAGTATAAAAATTGAACGTTTATTTTAAAATCATTTTTAGTTTTTTATTTCGTCAGATTTAATTAATTAAATAGTTTTTCCTAATAAAATCGTTATTTTAAACAAAATTTAACAAAAATAAAAAAAGAATTGCTTTTATTTGTATATAATGCTTCTGATAATTATAAATAAGTTATCTTGAACGGTGCGCATTTATAGGACGACATAATATACCTATAAGGTCTACAATAGAAGGTTACTGAGTTTCGTTATTTTTTATTGCTTTAATTTGAAAAAACGGTAACAACCGAGTAAAAAATTAAAGTCATTAATCCCAATCGACCGTGTAATAGCTAGTATGTGTTTGGTTGTAGATACCCGTCGACAAAATCACCTAAATCGTATACGTGACGTTGGTAAAATAAAAACGACATATTATAAATCGTCCGTTATAGTAATAAATAATAACATAACCAATTTATTTATTTGTTATTATTGCCAAGACTGAAACACGCATTTTCACGGAATCAATAGACAAATATTAGTATTTTAGTAAAATATTAAAATGTAACGTTTCGACTTCCAATCATAATAATAATATATCCTAACTTAACTAGCTAGCAAAAGAGCTGCAAGTGGCACTGGGTATGTGCGCTGGGGTGGGTGTGGCCGAGTTCTATCGATACGAACTTTAATTAAATAGTAATATTACAAAATAAGTTCTATGGTTTTGTGTATCACAATATTGACCAACATGAATGTTATAAGTGACTTGTATTATTTACGCTAATTAAAGTGTACCTATTTTGTAACTATAGTGCAGGCGGCTGGCGGACATTTTGATCATTGATTATATCATTATTATTATGTTAATGTTATATACGTATTTGTTTGACATAAAACGCATTATTAATTTACTTATTGCGCCATTATTAGCAGGACTGATCATTACACATGGCCCGGGTTATGTGATATGATACATTTACATTTGAAAATTGGATTTACTTTTCGACGTATAGAATACGTATAATATATATCATAATTCATAATAATAATATGCTCGTTTATAATATTTAATGTATAGGGCTTCTGTCTTCATACACGTCATTTTCGTTGGGAAAAAATAACAATATACCTTTTGGTTTATTACATTTATTTTATAATATTACGATGCACTGTAAAGATATTAATTTGCCGACGAAATAATTAACGCTTCAATTTTACAGATTGAGTTGTCGTCTGATACTATACAGTCATACAGTCGATCTGACTATATAGTAGGTTTCGCAGCTTAATATATACCACTCGTCTACCGAATTGTTTGTAACCAACGACCCACTAGGCATAAAAATAAAAGAGCGCCTTAAAACACACACATAGGCAAAACACACCCAAAATGCCGGATTATAATAATTACGCAAGAAGCAACACGATTCACGACAAAAATTTCTTGAGAAAGCATAGCAAATGTGTAATTAAATAATGAAGTTTGAAAATACAATAATCTAATTGGAAATTTTACGTTGAAGGGCATGATGTAGTTTTCGAATCATGTTGAACAATTTCAACAGAGTTACAACTAATTTAACTAGACATTTTTGTCATGTATTTTCAACATTTTATTAGATAATATTCCCCGCAACCAGCATTATCTGACACCTATGGGCTATGGGCTATGGCAACCAATATACAAAAAATAATAATATTAATTTATACTATTACTATTATAATCTGCAAAAAATGGTAACCATTTATAAACATATAAACTTATTTTATAAAATAATTTTAAAATTACATCATTGTAAAACCAATATGTTCCCGAAATAATAAAGTATCAATAAAAAATGAGTGATATCCCAAAAAAAAAACACTCCGCCATACTCCGTGTAAAAGAAATGCGAAGTATAAAAAAAAAACTGCTCTAAAAGTTGTGATATAATGTTATAGGTATCTAAGTCTTTGAACTATAGAAATAATTTATGTCAAAATAATATGCTAAAAACTTTAACTTAGCTTAGTGACTTTAAAGCACTTATTATTAATACACTACCGATTTCAATGATAATAGACTATATTATTATTATTATGTACTCATTATTATATAATATTTTTAAACTTTTAACTTATGTCGTCAAGCTAAGTTCAATTTTTTAGCAGATTATTTTAACATAAATGATATCTTTAGTTCAAAGACTTAGCTACCTATAAAATAATATCACAAATTTTAGATACCGTGTTTTTTATATATTTATATAGCGTTATTTTTACACGGTGTATGTTTTTGTCGCGATAAAATATACAATTTAAAATAATATTATTATAATTAATATAACTACATCCTAACTTGCCTAACTTAAAAGGTTGATATAAACTCTTACTTTTTCTTGACGAGTCCATTGATATGACCTCATATATTATGGTTAAGTACTTATAGTAGTCAGTAGTGTAACTCGTGTTTACTTTTGAATCCATTATTTTAAAATTTCGCTTCTCCAAATTATGCAAAGATTTTTGATCCCGAATAACTTACTATCGGCAAGATCATATACCAACGGCTAAAGTCAGCTTTAGGATGTCATGACGTCACGAATCTATTGACTCGAGAGGATTGGTACTTACTAGGTATATTATGGACTATATTAGGGACCATATTCGCAACCAAATCAAACACTTAACACCAAGTACGAGGAATTTTGAAACTGTCAGACGTCAGTTGAAATACCAACCAGCAACCGCCCACTATAAATATTTGAATAATTTTATTTCGTATTCGAAAATAGTTTAAATCCTAATGGCTAATAATGAATGATAATAAATTATTAATAAATACTTATCTGTAGGCTGTAGCACGAAAATAAAGATTACGATTTACGAATTACACCCACGCTGAGATACCTAACGTAATCTTACTCTATTTTTGAAAAATATATAAAAACGATTAATTCTTAATATACCTACTCGTATTTTATTTTTCTTTAAATATTATATTATGAAAATTACCACGTGGTAGCTACGCCTACGCGTGGTGTGTATATAGAACGACTTCGACAACATTACCGTTACGTCGAATTTTATGTCGGATGAATATATAAATAATGTAGGTATCAGACGTTATGTGAAGCGAATCAGTTTTCTTAGTTCTGTAATAATTTAAAATCATTTTAATAATTAAATGGTTTACATTGTACCTACATAATATTTTGTACCTAATATTACGGATATATTTGAGGCGAACTCATCCTACGCCAAACGTAATCACGGTCTGATCATAATTCATAATACCGTTCGGGTAAATTCGTAGTACACTTTTTTAGATAAAAAGTAGTTTACCTAAAGGTCATAATATTAAATTATAACGAAATCGTCCATTCTCCGTCTGAACCCAAAAACTTGTATGAAGATATAGCGTTGACATAACATCTTATGACATAATATAATAATAACACTTATATAATATGTAGCTGTAAGACTATGTACTCCACGAGTTGGGTGTCTTGTGCTTTTGTTCTATTTATATCAGCGAGGCGGAATGTCGTCGGTTTAGAGTGATTTTAAAACCTTTCATCCGGAAAGACAATAAATCGTCATCGTCGTGAGGCCAATCCACCCCCCCCCCCCCGAAACACAATAACGCTCCCTCCAAACTCCGCACTGATGACTCGTCCGCCACTGCGGGGCCATCGCGACCTAGGGCCGAGAATAATAATATACTACCTAGTACCTATCTACTTCATACACACATTCGACTATAACGCCGTGCGTCTCGTTCGCCATACTTATTGGTATTTACGAGTCATTATTAAAATCGGGAAACCGTCAACAAGCTATATATCGACGTGGCCGATTACGCGCGCCTTCACACGTCATGGTTTGTACAACTCGCGTTCGACTCGACGACGGGTGAAATGATATATAGGTACGCGTTTTTCGTCATAATAATAAAATGATATCGTGTTATATAATATGTATAATGTCCGTATATATATACACTTAACCTAAACATGTATAGATAATACGATTTACGGGATGCGATGGACAAGATGGGGGGGGGGGCATTAAGACCTACCCCGTCGGCACCCCGGGGAGGGGGCATGAAGTCCTACCCCATCGCCAACCACGGGGGAGGGGAGACGGAGCGGTGCGCCGACCGCACGTGTGCACGCGGGGGTGGACCGCCGCCGCCGCGTCGGTGTGAGGAACAGAGGGCCGGCCGATCGATAAAAACGTAACGCGCATGTTTTAACGCACAACAGGAGGAAACGCGTACCATATCAGTGCCGTATAATGTAACGTATAGTAAATTGCATTCTTCATTCAGACCGTCCGGTGTTCGAACCGTCGCCGCCGTCATCCCGTCCGGGCAAGTCGAGACCTGCGAAATATTCCTTATCAAAACACATTTTGAAGACGGGTGATGTGATGAATGGTTTGCTCAACACGTTGAAGAACATTGCCAGTCTCAGTGAGTACACCTCTCTATACCTATATACTATATATGCGTGCACGTATGATACAAACGATCCACATTTATAATATAGGCAGTTAGATACAATATAATAATATGATATGTAACTCGCCTCCGTCTAATTATAAAATAGTAAAAATAATGTATTTATATGTTTCGCATCAAAATATTTTATTATCACCACATACGAAAGAAAAATCCATCGCAAAACCCAACCGAAAAGCCAAGCTTGCGGTTGGGTTAAATTATGATTTATAATAATATTTCTTACGATCGTCCTACTCTAATGATATTTTATTATTTGAACAATAATTAAATGTACCTGTAGTTATCGCGTTGTTAATGTACAGACAAACACTAAACAGTAGGTAGTCCGTATGATGTTCTGTGTTATAGTGATAATATTTATGTATAGACGCACCGTTAAAATCATTTTATAAGGAGGTTCACAGCAAGTGGCCACGCACTGTTGTAAACGATTAAATATATAATTTATAGTAATATTATGTAATAATAACGTAGTCTACAACTATACAACAATCGTTTACAAAAAAATCTTAAAATCTTTTTTTTTCCCGCGCACACAAAATTTCATATTATATTTACAAAATATAATATAATATAGTAATAGTGTATACTTTATGCATTGAGTGTGATAAGTACGGTTTTCAATTCTGTTGACACTTCCCCCCCCATCCCCCTCCCACGCGATCTAGCACCACCATCGCGGTAAACAAACACTTTCAATGATAACACAAAATATGACAACACGTCGTATATTAATATTTTATATTTATTTATATTATGACAATAGTCATTGCAGATACCTGCAGAACAGTATTTTGTTATCGTAATAATGTGATATTACGTTTCGAATCCAGCACGTTCTTTATATAATCGAATTAGGTTTGGTCGATATTTCTCGTTTGCAATAAATGTTAAGTGTTCGGAGAGCGCGACGAGTACCTATAGGTAATATTTGTAGAGTTCGATTCAATCGGCGGGAAACCCCATTATCATCAGTGTGGAGGTGTTTTTTTTCGTTTGGCATAAAAAATATTGCGGAATTTCATTTTAATAATTTTTGTTTTTCGTTCAAATAAAGAGGTGAGAACTATAGCGTAAAGGGAAAAAATGCCACCTAAATCATTCGCAAAAGGTAAACCGACGTGACTTGAATCCGACGTGACCCATACTGTTACGCGGAACGTTTTCAAAGGGATACGACTATGATGAAATGATGAATAATATTATTTTTGAGATAATAAAAATAAAATACCCAATTCAAACTGGACGTTTTGTACAACGATCGATAAACAATATATAACAATGTTATTGCGGTGTGTGGATACGAGGGATTATAATATACGTACGACGCACCTATAGAGTTATTATGGTTGATAATATACACAATTTTAATATAATTTTCTGTGTACTTTTTTTTTAGAAATAAAGCAATTTATAAAAACAAACAAAAACAATTTTTTTTTTTTGTCATAAGGAAAACACAATAATATATAATACGTATAGGTATAGGTATATTTTATGTATGTACAGAGTGTTTCAATGTGTTGTACCTCGTACATGACCGTCCGACTGCTATATAAATATATACTCTTCCGCTACTCCGCCTCTACGCGTTTCTAACCAAACTTTGAAACTGACGTCACTATTTATTCAAACGCTTAATGGTAACGGGCACAGTAGTTATATACTTTTAAAATATTTACATTAATTGGCTGTACAAAAATCGACCATCGCGGCATCGCGTAACTTCCGGAGAATCGGCGGGGAAAAAACAAAAATTCGGTTTAAATTATGATGGTCGCATCATACGCGAACACACGCGGCGGAGGCGCCGCCGCCGAGACACTCTGTATAATTTATATTTTCAACTTATTTACCAAAGAAAGTTTTCTCATATTATATATACGCACTACTGCTGCAGAGATATTGTATATATGTAGTAAATATACTGCACACGCTCGTAAAAGTGTGATGGATAACGACTATATATTTTGTTGTTAAAAATTGCAACTTCTGTAACAACGCCGTATACAATATTATATATATATATATATATAAGTATGTCATACATTTATACACGCCTATATAATTCACTACTCGTGTATAATAATATAATACAACGCGAGCGGTACTCCAGTCGAAAGACAGAGTCGCTCGGGATAATGACGTGCCCGTTATAATATAATAATAGTATAATACTGGCCCGACAATCATTATTCACGTCAAGCGCCGTATATCATCGTAATGAATTAGGTACTCGGTTTAAGTCGAAATACGCGTGTCCCAAAGTCTTCTGCTGAGTTCTGCGACTGATTGTCGCACGAAGGTTGAGTCAGTGGCGGTGTGTTCTACATACGTCGTCGCTACACGTAATATTAAGTGGTTATAAAGATAATGATAAAATGATTCGTCGGTATAGGCGTTTTTTTCTAGGCTTTTTTCCGCCATTCAAATCCGTCAGTTGATTTTATAATTTTTACGGGACGCCGTATATCATCGTAATGAATTAGGTACTCGGTTTAAGTCGAAATACGCGTTTAGTCTTCTGCGACTGATTGTCGCACGACGGTTGCGTTAGTGGTGGTGCGTGCTACACGTAGTACTACGTAGGTAATTATTACATTATGCGCACACGATAATACAAATTGTAGGTAAGGGGAAAATTTTTTTTTTCTGCGGCCTTTTTTTCCGCGATTCTAATTTGTCAGTTGATTTTATAATTTTTACGGGACGCCGTATATCATTGCAATGAATTAGGTACTCGGTTTAAGTCAAAATACGCGTTTAGTCTTCTGCGACTGATTGTCGCACGACGGTTGCGTTAGTGGTGGTGCGTGCTACACGTCGTTACACATAGTATTAAGTGTTTATTATATTATGCGCACACGATATAATAATTCGTCTGTAGATGGAAAAACGTCGTTTTTTTCTGGGGGTTTTATTTCCGCTATTCAAATTCGTCAGTTGATTTTATAATAATATAATATTCGAGTGATGTTTTTTCACCTGCTGTTCACCTGTGGATAGTCTTAAACTGCTGATATATTTTAACCGGTTATGACGCTTTAATAACATTTAAAAAAGGCACTTTAGTATATTATTATAGTCATGGACTTCGATCGGTGGCTCCGTCTTATAGTTGCCAATCACCGAGTCGGCCAAAAGTATTAAGCGTGGTGAAGAACCAAAAATACTGTGGGAAAAACAAATGCTAATTCAACTTGAAATGACTATTGTATACATTGAATAATAGCAAACTTAAAATAAATAAAAACTAATTATTGTATTTGTTTGACCAACACCTGCGGCTATGACGAGTGTACTATAGTATTAGTATCGCGGCGATGGCGTTCGTTGTGCTATAGAATTTATATAAGCAACCTTAGCTCCCCTTGCGATTTTCCTCTGTGGCTCCGGAGATCCACACGAATCGATCTGTTAAAAAAAAACCCCGTATAATATATTATGGTAATATGAAATTTCAAACTACATCATATAATATACTATAATATAATAGCGCATGACGTACTTTCCTGCGGACCACGCACTGACCCAACGCTTTTATTCCGAATCGTGTGCATGTCGCTTCACTCGGCAGGACATCTATCATTCGAAGTAGCTTTTAAACTAAATAATAATATGTTAAACGAATGTGTGTGTGTTGTTTTTTATTTTTAAACCTTTTTTTGCGAAACATTTAACATCCGTGGGACATGGTCGTTTTATTTCGTTCCAGAGAATCGCTCGGTTAAGTACAAACCGACATAAAATGTACCTAAATATAAAAAGCATGAGGTGATATTTTATTTTACTTTTCTTATTGATGCTGCTGGTTTTAAAAAATGTAAGAATTGACAGAAAAGCTACATAAATCAAGGCTAAACGTCAAAAATACAACTCTTTTCAATGGGAGAAAAACAAACTGTTTACACAACGTCAAATGTTCTTAAGAATAATTTCCAAACCCGATCATCGAAAGTCAACGAGAAAAACTCGTTTGTTCGATATAAAACCGTAAACAAAAATGACACTTCGATGATCAAACAATTCACCGGAGACCACAAAGGGAGACGTGTCAATAGATTTAAAATAAATATAAATCCGAAACCTATAGTGTTGTGTTACTCTATACTATTGTAAGTATTATTACTATAGTCGAGGATTTCCTCTTTTACACAAAGATGTATGCAACGTATATTATTTTAGTGAAATCCTGCAAATTAATAAATTTATCCATCGACCATCGTGTAATAAAATATTATCACAATATTCAAAATTAATATGTTCTTTGTGATTTTACTACTTACTCGGAAACATCATACATTATACTCGTACCTATTATTTTTCGTTGCAATTTAATTACTGTTGGCAATGTATGCAATTTTAATGAAGTTTCGCTTAGGTACTTTATTATGCATCCGCAAACTGTGTTTAAGTAATACGCATAAGAGAGAATGCCTATTTTTAACATTTTTTTTAAACTTTAAACGATATTTTATAACATAGTTTTCACTATAAACAACATGAATTTACAAAAAATACAAATAATAAACAGGTACATAAAAATAGTACAATTCATGTATTGTTGTATATAATTAGGTGTGTGCGGTGTGCCTATTAATTTTGTGACATTTTAATCATCATTTTGAAATAAACACTAATAATTGTTTAAAATGTATATACAAATTTGAAATATTTATATTTATATCAATCATAAACATACAATAATATGTTAAAAGAGACACCTATTCTTAAAACAAATCAGTTATACTGTAGAAATTATAAAAAAACTAATTTATTTTCTGCATCGGAATTGTGTCTTATAGAAGAAATTATGAATAGGCTTTTCTTGAAAAAATAAAACACATCGTTATTCATCCAATCATTAGTAGTTTCCTTGTTTATTTCTAATCGAATCGATATAATGAACTAGTAGTTTGTATGAAAAGTTTAAAAGTAGTAATACCGTAAGAAATAATCTCTTTAATTTTCTTCTTGCAAAAAACCTATAGTCGTATAGATGATGTTTCTAGTTTATTCGGAATTAGTTTATTGTTTTTTGTCCCTTAGAATTACTTTTTCTTCGACTTATAAATGGTTATTTTTATAATCAACTTTAAACACACCTACAGAATACCCTTGACAATTCGAAAACTCGAGAAGAAAATCAAATTAATTTAAGTTATCCAAAACTAACGAGATATCATGATTTAATATAGTATTTTAATGTGAATCAGTTTCTAACTGATAGTTTCTAACACTTATATTTAAATAGCTTTTTTTCATTTTGATATATTTTAGATAAGTATGTAAAACTTAACAAAACTCACAATGATTTTCAACTCCTATATTTCGTAAATGGAGAGTAAAAGACAGAGTGATATTGAATGATTTCTTACGTCAAAATAACTTCATGTGTATTAAGTTTGTTTAATAATACGCGTTCATGCATCGAGGCACAGATTTTCTATCAATATCAATTTGAACCGAGAGTTATAGAAGTCTGAAATTGTAGTGGTAAAAATAAATATACTTCTTAGAAATAACAACAGAGAAGCCATCTTCATTCATAAATTTTTTTTTAATACCAAATAAAATATACTTAGCATTTTATACACAAAAAAATATATTTAGTTGAAATATAATAGGAGCTTCGCCCCCTCCACGCTCCACTTACCAACCTCTATAGATTTCAACACCCTCAGATGATTTTATCTAAAAAGCTTTTTATACTTCAATAAATACTTATAACTGAAACTGTTTATTTAATTATTATATATTTTATGTCCATGTTAATTATAGAACATTGAATGATATTTCAAAACCTTTTTATGTACAAAGAATTTTACAAATCCTAAAAATAATTAAAAATATAATATTTTTGATAAAAATTGAAAAACGAAAATAATTAAATTCGAATACAACACAAAGTTAAAAAATATTTACTTGAATGGCTATTGTTATTTGAACTAACGATGTTTTTTCTCGGCTGTAAATTATAATCTTAACATATTATTATACGTAAACTCAAACGTTGTATTTACCAGGCCTTACGGAGCAGTGCATATTTCCTATATTAATGAATGGGGCCGACATCGTTTTTCATACAATATAATATGTACCCACTTTTATTACTAAACCTATTATCTATATCAGCTATCACTTATTTCCTATCTATGATAATATAATATATATACATCGACATAAGTGTATAATTTAACCAGGGCTTGCAAACGTTATAATAACGTTATGATTATAACGTTATGTTTGATAAAAAACGATTGAAATTTGTAAACGTAATTATAACGAAAAACGATAAACATAAATAAATAAATAACACAAAACAAAACGTAACGTTTAACAAAATATATGATATATCATTAAACAAAACATAACGCAAAACGGTATATATTGTATTCCATTAAACAAAATAATTAATTTCCAATTATTTAATAATACTTAGTATTATTCAATTATTTATTCGATCCAAGAATTAATTTTATCCCGTATCCGGCCTATCCGGGAGATCCCGTATTAGATTTATTTTAAAATTTAATAAGAAGGTATTAATAGAATAATTTAATTACCAATAGCTAATAATAGTGATACTCAGATAATATTGTACTGTACTATCTGTACTACGGTCGGAATTTGTACCATTCAAGTTATTCAACTATTGTGTTCGGTGATCATTGGTATTTATTTTGTTGTTTGTGAATGTTCTATTTAATAATGGTAATATGGTTATAAGTATAATTTAGATAGTATAAATTATACTATGTTGTCTACACTCTATAGTATATTAGCTATGTACACACTTTTATATTGCCAATACATATTATTTAACTTTTAACAACATAAATTATAGATTCTGATTATTTTGTCAATTGTAGGAAGGTATAAAATAAATGTTGACAAAGTATGTCAAAACAATCAGAGTAAAATATGTTTGAAACATAGATTCCTGCTTAAATGATATTCTCAAGCACAATATTGTAAAACTTACTAAATAATTTTAACATTTAAAAACCTAATAATACGTTCAAAATTTCAAAATAATGATCATGATTTTTTTTTTATATTTATTATTTTATAATAAAGTCCTTAGAGCCTAGGCAATTTATTAAATTCAATAATACATTATCACTTATAACTTAAGATTAATTATCATCATACTGTTTTATCATTTATTTTGTTTCCATTTCTTTACGAACTATGTATATTGTAATTTAATCTGTATCACTGTACTCTACCTACTTAAAACTCAGAATAGGAAAATTATGTCCCCAAAAAAGGTCATAGTCATATACTTTTAAATTGCGGCCTGTGTACTTTTAAAACAGGTATCTAAATACTTTTAAATATTAAATAACGATAAACGCAAAAATTGTATAACGTTTTAATTATGAATAACGTTAAACGCAAAAATTGTATAACGTTTTAATTCTGAATAACGATAAACACAAAAGTTGAATAACGTTTAAATTTTGAATAACGATAAACTCAAAATTTGTATAACGTTTTGATTGTAAATAACGTAAAACAATATTTTTTTTTCAAATGCAAGCCCTGAATTTAACAAAATATTAATCACAATAACTATAATAGGGCTCGGGACTTCTGGAGTTTTTACATTTTTATTAAATGGTCCAAAATGTGTGATAAATAGTGATCACAGTGATATTCTAATTCTTTATATCGAATATTGTGTCTGTGCAGCGCAAGCAGGTTGTCTTTGATTTAATGAAGATTAAACTCCCTATGTGATTTTTCAATACTTCCGGGTAATTTTATTGCGTTATAGTTTTCAACCAATAACGAGTAACGACCGAAATAGGCCAACGTTATCTTAAATTTTATAGCATATTTACTTTTCTTTCAATGCATTAAATCCCGAGCCCAAATTATAACAATAACCTAACTCGGTGGCGTGGAAGTATAACAATATATTTAGGTCAAAAATAAAATACCAAACGTATAAATATTATCAAAGAACATTATGCTCTTCGTTTGTTTTTTGAAAAACCAGGTAAGTTTGTTTTCACACGACTTAAGTACGTATCTACCCACTAACCACCCGCTTAAAATGTATGTCAATTGCACCTAGCGAATAAAATATTATTACTTCGACGACATTGAGTCTACGCGATAGTATACCTACTGTATTATTGTATAATATGTATATACATTATAACGACGTACTCAATGCGTTGATTAATATGGTCGGAAAATTGCGTCTATAGGCGAAGACACCAAAATGAGATTCAACATGAAACCTGGACCCGGTGACACAGACTTTGAACAGTGGCAGAGCGCTATGAAAATGGTCGCGAGACTTCCGGACGGCGTGCCACATGAGTTCCGGAACACGGTACGTATCTATATTTATAAATTATTATTATCTACACCTATCGTGACCGCCCTATCGCGTTCACCGCCTGCAACCACCACCCACTACCACGTGACTCCCACACGCCCCCACTAGTCCCGATAAAAAGATTTACTATCGCGTGTCGCCTATGATGTAATACGAAATAAATATAAAATGATATTGGTTCGTGCCGATCTATAATATTATCGCACGCGGACCCGCGGTCCGTTTTGCGTTGCACAGTTATGGTTGACTCTGGCGGAAAAATACTTGTCGTCCAGGAACGTGGAGTGGCCCAAGGTGGAACGATTTTGTTTCAACGACACGACCAACCCGGACGACGAGGAGTTGGGCGTGCAGATCGTCAAGGACCTGCACCGGACCGGTTGTAGCCTGTTCTGCGGTTCGTCCGGACTGGAAAACCAAGCGCTGCTAAAACGGGTGCTGTTGGGGTTCGCTCGATGGAACAAAGCAGTCGGATACTGTCAGGGGTTCAATATGTTAGCAGCGCTCATACTGCAAGTGATGGAAAAAAACGAATCCGACGCCCTAAAGGTTGGTTTGCCGCACTGTGTCAATGAAATCTTGGCGACTCGAAGCCCTTCGTCCCGACAAAATAATATCTACTTGTCGTGTGTTTCGACTGACTGTTTCGAGTGCCGATATTTCGCCGATCCATTAATGCATCCTCGGAAGTCGTCTAACTACTATTGGTGTATCTGTTTTGCGCTTAGGTAATGATATACTTGATCGAAGGTGTGCTTCCCGAAGGTTACTTTGCCAACAATCTCCGTGGACTGTCTGTGGACATGGCCGTGTTCAGAGACTTGCTGAGAGTCAGGCTGCAAAACCTATCGAGACATTTAGACCGGTTACAGACTGAATCGAAGGACTCCGGTAAGCTGAATCGTTTTTGCCATCCCATATTTTCACCTTTATATGAATAAACCATAATATAATATAATATAATACATTATATATACATAATATACCTACTATTGAATAGGAACCAGCTACGAACCACCCCTCACGAACGTATTCACAATGCAGTGGTTTCTCACGCTGTTTTGCAATTGTCTTCCTCAGCGCACAGTGCTTCGGGTCTGGGATTTAATATTTCTTGAAGGAAGCACAGTTCTTTTGAAAACCGCCTTAGCTATCTGGGACGCTTTGTCCGAGTAAGTATATATTACTATATTCAGGCCAACACTCTGGCGGCACTGTAGCTATACATAGTTGTGAAGTTTTTGGTAGATAATAACAATTTAACGCGTTTACAGACTTTTGATATAAAATACATGTACATATTATATTACTATACAACCAACATCCTTGGCTCGAGTACAACAACCTTCTATAATAGGTTATTGTAGTTTATACTGTGTCGACAGTGTGAAGTCAATTATACATTTATTTATTTATTTTTGCATATTAAACATATCCAATAATAACAAAGCACAAGTCAATTAATTTAAAAAGAAACTCGTTATTTTATTACAACCGTAGAATTGGTAATATATATTCAAAGATTTTCTTATTTATATTATGAAACAAATTATTTGAATCCTCTCACATTGTAATTATTCACAAGGAAATATTTTTAATTATGTTTCATAGTTAAATGCTTATCAAAACAAACAAAAAATATAATTTTAAACGTTGTCACCACATTAGCATAAGTTATTATAATAACTTTATTTTTGTGGTTTTTTTTACGACGGTCAAAATTAAAAATTATTATTCTCATTTACATAATAAATAATAATAAAAGCACACCATAATATATACATCGGAAAGATCTTCAGCGTAAAGAACATTTAACCTACATAAATGCAGAAAATTTAAAACAGACTAGTTAGTTTTGGGCTAATTTTTTTGCGAGGATTAAAAGTTGAAAACACTTAAGAAAATTGAACAAAAACTAATTAAACTAATTTCAACTCATGTCATGAGTTTACCAAACGTGCGTTTTCTCGAACTATATGGTTATTTTACGATTTCAACGTTAATACTTACAGTACGTTACGTCTTAATACAGATCCATTTAAACTCGGTTAGACATTTTGTTTTATGTGTGCATAATATGTTATAATGGCGCAGGTCTCTTCTATGTATTGCATAATAATACGATCACAATGTAGACGGGAAAACAAAAGTTTGAAATATCTGAATATATTTTTATAAAAAGTTTTTTTTTTTTTACCGACGTTAAACAAAACTGTTCTATTTAGCCGGATAATGACGGTGACAAGTGCAGATGAATTTTATAGTATTATGGCTGTCCTCACCAGAGAAATGCTTGAGTTCGGTTTAATGGACGCCAACAATTTAATCAACGTGAGTATTTTCGTCGACGAATTTACGTGTCCCAGACCGTCGTAGTTATTATAATAATAATGTCTACTAGTGTAAATTTTTTTCACACACGTGGGATTTATCATTAAATATGGTGTTATGTAAAAACGTGTTCGTATCATTCGTAGACAATCAGTACTATGAACGAACTAGTCGAAGTCAAAGAACTCCGAGAAAGATACATGTACAATATAAATCCGTGGGTGAGTCACGTGGCGAAACGAGGACTGCGATTGTTCTACACAGAGTCTGACATCGAGGAGACGGACAGCGATGACGACATCGATGGTAAATCTTCTTCGGTGGTCACTGCAAACAATGACCGAAAGGACGGCTTCAGGACGAAACGTAAGATAACGACGATACCCTACCCGGCTAAACTAGTTCCTAAACCTCTCGACAAAAACAGAAATTCATGCGTACAATATTTTAATTAACACGTGTTTTGGATTCTTATAGACAACAAATCCGGTAGAAGCAATAGGCAGCCGACTCCCAGTTTGGAATCCGAAAGAGAAAAGGTGGCGTTAGACATATCTTCATTGAAGAAACAGTACAGCAAACTCAAAGAAAGACAGAAACAGGTCCAAGTCATTTTGACAGGTAGAATACAAAATACGTATTACATAGGTACGCTTAACATCTTTTTGGACACGAAGTCATTGCTTGAAAATATCAGACAAATACTACGTGCCTGCAACAGTAAAAAAAACCTATAAATCTCCATGCACACTCGAATAAAAACTAATAACGGCACATAACAAAACTCTATTCTTACAGCTGCATGTAACGGACAAAACTTTATTGGGACCTCTAACTCTTCAGCGATGAATCATTTACTGTTCGGCAAAACAGCTCTCAGATGCACATCGATCGGCCCCATACCCGGATCCATACCGTTAAAATACATCCAAGATGTCAAGAAACCGGAACCCAAAACAGGTACCTACATTATAATATTCCATTATTACATATTATTATACGCTGAATATCATACAGTATATTGCGTACATATACAACTTCCGGTTACCGTACATAACACGACAACGACCGGTAATCATCTAAACGTGCCTTTACTCTCTCTTTATCGCAGGACCATTAACTTAACACGTCGTATTAATATCACAGTGTCTTAATTGACTGAAGGCTGTGGATATTTTTTTAAATCTATACAACGTTATCAGGTATTACCGTAAAGTTAAAAAATATTTAACTTATCGTCGTACTGTTACTGCAGTGGTCATATGGTTATCAATCATACTGCGGATAAAATATTTAAAATATTAAAGGTTTCACTGACTAACCACTAACTTGCTAAGTTTTAAATATGTCTACCAAGATAAACCAAATAAAACAACACGAAAAATTTTTAACGACACGATGATAGAGTGTAAAGGCACCTTAAACAAATATGCAGATTGGACCTGACCGTGGTACAGTTTGTTGTTAAAGTCCGCATGTGAAAATAATAATATTTTTATGCATGGTATGATTATTATAATGTTGTTAAGGGGATCGTTAGTGGACAGTTTTTAAGGAGTTCGAAATAGGCAGTTTCCAATTCGCATGCATGTGGGTCAGGGCTGTCCTTAGGATTTGCGAGGCCCAGGGCAAAAACCAATTTTTAAACCAATTTTGCCACTTTTTTCAAACGCGAGGCCCCCCAATGTAATCAAAAAGCGTGAGGCCCCCCCCCCCCCCTAAGGACGGCTCTGATGCGGGTATTGTAAATGTGTGCGTATTAAGTGACCATTAGAGTGTGTGACTGTGTGTAAAAGAAATAGCGGAGCGCTTTTACACGCGCATGTACAAGTCACCGCATCGACGTTGGGCGAATGAACGGTAAACAATTTATATTAAATTGTATGTACTTATTTTCCATCCTAACGATCGACCTAATAATGCGATAATATTTCAGAAAACTGATCTGAATTCTTTATAATGTCTACTTGAGATCGGTCAGTCCATATTTTGGCCAGACAATACTGAAGGAATTTGGTTTGACGCATTACAATTTTTAAAACTAATTTTAATTAATTAACTAATTTACTATAGGTTATTATAAAGGTGATTATAAATATCTATTTTTTCAGCTATGATATCTATGAATAAAAATATGATATTTTTTAATTTTATTGTTCGTCATGGCGCTAACAATATTTGGAATATCAAAAATCGCCTATTCAAACCTAGTAAACTTGTTAATCAATCATAATCCGTTTAAAAACTAAAATCCATCAAACAAAATTCCTTCAGTTTGTCTGCCACTTTTTTCATCGACTGCAGCCCCCTTAAGTTACTTAATTTTGTAACCCACATAACTGTGTATTTTTGGTGTTTCAGAACCACGAGTCCGAGAAAAACGGACCGTGTCGTCGTCATCGTCTTCGTCTACGTCCACTGAACTCTGCGACGATCCCGCGTCCGATTGCTGCAGCGAACGGTCGGTGGATGACGATGGGTGCAACGGCCACGATGAAGATGGAGACGGAAATTCTGATCTGATCGTCGACGTCGTTGTAAAATGTCGTCTACCAGACGTAAAATCCGGCAATGACGATGACAGTGACGTGAGTCTAGCCGAAATGTTGAGAGCTAATTCGGAACTGTTAAAGCGGATGTGCAGAGGGAAAGCTCCGGCGGACGATCCAGAAATAGACTTGGAAGAACGGTTGCCGGACTTGATCAACGACATCGGCATGCTTGGCGAATCGTTGACCCCCGTAGAGACTTCGACCTCAGACGGCAACTTCCGAGACTTGTTTTCGAACGACTCTATAACCACTGTCGAGAGTTCCACCGACAACTTCCGAGATTTGTTAACGGGTGAAGCGCAATCTGTAGCCGAGACTTCCGCCGACAGTGACTTCCGAGACATTTTTGCGGACGAGTCATTATCTGCAGCTGAACGCGATGATCGAGTACTTCCGCCCCAGCAATCGAAAGGAATCCAAGACAACATTGAGGATTCCGCTACGCCGGCACCGAAACCATTTGCTCCGTTCCCTTCGAAAGTCAGGCAGCCCAAACGGCTCGGCATCGAGTTGGGTCTATACCCGGACGGCTCGAATTGATTTCTTCCTTTTTCCGATGGTTAATTACAGAATTTTAAATTTTAAAATAAAAACAATCATCATTAAGTATTTTTTTACATAAAATAATTTTTTTTCGACGATATTTTAAATATTATTATAATTTATTATTATCGTCACGTCGTACGAGTAGGTCACATAATTTTTGTAAGCGACTGATGCTTGATCTTTTTAAATGTTTTTGAAAATTTTACCACACATGTGATATTTTGTAAAAAAAAACCAAATCCAAACGTTTCTTTTCGTATATATATTTATTGGTATTGATATTATATAATAAACATTACGATTAATAATAAGAATATCATAATATATAAATGGATGAGTATTAGTATGACATATTATTATTATTTATGTATAATTATTAACTACTAATTAGCTTTAAAAAATGTCGCCTATCACAGTCATCCTTGACACTTTCCAGTGATTGAGCTTCATTATTTTTGTGTTCTGGAGTATTTTTATCATAAACTTATATTAATACTATTATATAGGTATTATACATAATATATACAAGTTATATTTATTTTTTGTGAAACGAATAATGAATAATGAATAACATAACAATATGATACGTACGTATTGCTCATTCTACATAAAATGCATATTTAATATATTATATATCTATATAAATTATAAATATTATGTTAATAGTAAATACTTATTCGTTATACAAATAAAAATTTTAATAAATAATTGATAACTATAATAACAATATGATAATGATAAATATTGTTCAACAATGTATTATGTATGATAAACTTATTATGAGCATTTTTGTTAGATTTATTTTACATAAAATCATGCCTATCGTTATCGTTAAAAATACAATAGGTACATATAAATCATAATTCCTATCTCTAAATAAACGATGCAATTATGCAAAATAATATTATATAAAAACATTAAAAAAATTGTACAGTGATGATTTATTTTTAACGCAACTTATTTTCAATTTTTAATATATACTCGTGACATCATGATAATCTAATTAATAATATAACAATATTATTGTTCTAATTTTAAAATAATCGATATAAAAACTACCTATCGCATTGATCAAGGACAATAAGATTTAGGCATAATATATTTTATATCTCATTAATGCATACAAATAACGGGTATAATTTTCTGTGAATTCATAAAACGGAGAAAAATATTGTGTAAATGCTCGGTGTTTACATATAAGAAGAATGGAAAGTAAAAAACATGATTGTTTAGACACGAGTTAGACTTTGAGTACATGACTTCAATCTATAACTATATGTGTCTTAGACTAGAGTGAACTTCTGAACTTAGAACCCATAACAAAATACAATATGTAATATCGATATATTGATATACTATTATAATAATTACCTTGTGTTATAAAATACACAATGTATTATAGTAATAATTCTACAGCAGGTACCTATCTAATAAGGTATTATAAAATCCTTAAGTATAAAAAATATCTTGTCAAAATTATCATGTATACATGCAATTTTAACAGAATGTTTATACTGCGGTTTTATACTATACATCATTCAATTTTCAAAATATTTTGACACATTTTGATCTATTTATAGACATTTTCAATTTGTTTTAGCTTTTTTTTTCTATAAATGTCAATAAAATATTTTTTGTTAGGTCAAAAAAACAATGAAGGGGTAAAAATAATTATTATACCTTATATTGCTATTTTTAAAGTTTAAATTCATTTTGAAATTTTTGATTCCCAAACAGCGGTATTTTAAATTTGAAATAAACACGTCTTAGATAGATAGTTATAATGTGCGAGTTTGCAAATTTTTTAATTTTTTTCTTTAAGGCCCCTGCAAATGTGTCATTTTTAAGGAGTTGTGTTTAGGCAATTATTTCTTTCCTACGATTACTGATCGTCTTTGTGTGTGTAGTACTGTAGTTAATGATCATTAGTATGTGTACTCCTCTGCCATCACCCGCGAACCGCATGAATTTACACTTCATTGATATTTCTTATCTGGTTTATGGTCGCACGCACGCACATGCACAAGTCATTTAAAGTCATTAGAAAACCAATTTATGGACGTGAAATAGCCGTCGCACTAACAAAAATTAAGGTACTTCTAGTGGTTTGATTTAAAAAATGTTAAGTTGGTAAACTAGTTTGTGTTGGTAAACAATCACGGTCGGAGTACTTTTTCAATTTTAGCAAATTCTTGACGAAGATAAATATTTTACATTTTATACATTTTTAATTTTTAATATTAAATATATTTCAAAAATATCTAAAATATAAAAAATATGCTCCGACCGATGCAAAGTAGACTAGTTGACCAATTAAAACATCTTTACATTTTTTAAATCGAACCACTAGAAGTACTTTAATTTTTGTCAGTCGCTAAGGTCGTTTTGATGAAAAATGAATAGGGTTTGCAGGGCCCTTAACTTCTTAGATATTGGGTATTTACATTTTTTACTGCTAAGGGCTTCAAGTGTATATTTCGGCACCCCTAAAAAATTGTTGGCGACCCTCCGTTTCAGAATCGCTGGAATATACTTAATGCATAACCCACCTTCAGATACTCTATACAAAAAGTAAATTTAAGACAAAATTATAAATCAAGTCACAGTTTCTCTTTTGTAATAATATTTGTGATTTCATTAATTTTCAATATCTTGTATTATTAATATTGGGAAAATAGAAGCCGATATTATCTGCTCATAATTGTGACTAACACAATCATACTTTTATATAAAAGAATATGATATACTATTTTTAACTAATCACTTTTTTTAAATTCATTATACTGGTGGACTCTGATTGCACCACGGCCTCTCAACCCAGTGAGGCGATTACTCTTTCAGGAAATTGATTAAACCCTCAATCATATTACTCCCAATTCAAGAGGTTATGATGACTAACACAATCATA
Source organism: Metopolophium dirhodum (assembly GCF_019925205.1). Lineage (NCBI taxonomy): Eukaryota > Metazoa > Arthropoda > Insecta > Hemiptera > Aphididae > Metopolophium > Metopolophium dirhodum. The sequence continues at coordinate 15,536,634 of NC_083568.1, forward strand.
TATAAATATTAAACATAATACATTTCGTAATATTTTTCTATGAAATAATATGATGTATTGTTACATGACATATTCGTTTTGTATTTCCTATTATATATGACCCAATATTGGTGGACGCTGTAAGCACCACGGCCCCTCGATCTGGTGAGGTGAGCCGGCACGTCTCTTTTAGATAAATGATTAAATACTCAATCAGGTCTTCCGGTTCACTAAAGATATATACTTTTAAGATGGGATACTTTGAAGAAAAAATAGAAAATTAAAGAGAGACTGTGTGAAATAACAAAATATTGGGCTGCGTACCAGTTGATTTCTGGGTACCTGTTTACTTTTACCGATTGAATTGATTACTGGGTGATCGGTGGCGGCTATCCTCAAATAATTATGTACTGCTGAGGAAAATTCTGATGACCCATCCACCCAAACAATTTAATGGAAAATACAAATTACCAATATTCAATCAACGGGTCACAATTTTAGTTAATATATGAACGATGTCAAAATATAATTTATCTAATAATTTTTTTTTTTAAACAAATCTTTATTTTTATAAATTAGTTACAAAATATATAATATTTCTAATATTGAAACAATCACTTTTTTAAAGTAAAAAATATATATAATAAACAAATATTAAGGAATTGAAAACAGTTTTTAAAACGATGCTTATGTTACTTAGATTTGTAAAAGAAAGGAGCTTATTTTGGCACCTCAAACTCCGCTATACTATTAATTTAAATGGCAATCTATAGTTGATAGGAAAAAAATTTGGAAAATGTTACTTTTTCGAACTTAGGTGTTGATGACATACCTGTTGATGGAATTTTTAGTAGAAAGTTTACTTTTAGGGAATTTTTAGTGGAATCCAAGCGAACTTCAGAACTAAGCTAGTTAGTTTACGACACCATCGAGTAACAATTTTGCCAAAAAAAATTTCTAAAATGTTTGTTCTAACTATTTATTACTAGGAAAGGGATTGAAATCAGTTTAAGGATTTTTAGATTACTTAGATTTATAAAAGAAGTTCTGCACAACTTAAACGGAGAACGTGAAGTCAGGCGTCTGTTCGGCACAACTTGTGGACGTGGAAACAAACGTAACTAAAATTAATAGGTTATTATAGTATTATATAATGGACATTTGCATATTACTATACTATAGATATCAAAGAATTTGTGAATACGTGCAATATTCACGACGGTGAATAAGTTAAAAGTAAAAATCCAAAGTTTTATTTTGATTTGCTGTATTGTTTTTGAATTTTACATCACTTTTTAGTGTGGTGGAAATGTGCATTATGGTTCAAGTAGTATATTAGAATAATATAGTAAATTTAGATGATAATGGAGTAAAATGTACGGAAAAATTTCTGAAAATCAGTTTTATTTTGTTTGCCTTATTGTTTTACGATCTGCATCCATAAAAAAATATCTGTGTGCACATAACGTCTATATAACGGTTCGAAAGACACAATTTTAAGATACGGTTTTAAACAATGTCTGGTAAACCGTTTTAAACGATTTTGATTCTGATACTTTTGTAATGGGTTTTTGGCTCGTTTTGCGATATATTGTAGGTGCCACGTTGTAAGACGGCCGCGGCGTGTTGTATAGGCAATGTAGCTACATATGATTGTGGTCAATGCCAGATGAACGGCACCAATGAGGTGTACAATAATTATACTTCACCGTATAATAAATAACATAATATTTTAATGCAATAGGTTGCAATGGTCGTTCAAAAAATTGATGTCCCTATTCGTCCCGAAGTCGGTCGCATCGTCACTGTCGACTGTCACGTTATCGAAAGTTTTCAGAAATGTAGATTTTTAGGGAAAATCTATAAAAAAAAAACGGAAGTCATCTTCCCGTTGTGTAATAAACTAATAAATAAACGTAATATTACTTTTAATTTGTTTTATTTTTAAATATTATTAAAGTCAAATCCAGTGGAGACGCACCGCCTTTAAGTATTTTCGATGCGTTTTAGGAGCGTTATCGTTGCGCAGCATTTGCGACAATTTCACGCATTTTTTGAGAGGGGGGGAACAAAAATAGATAAATAAATAATAAATAATTAATACACTAAGATGATGTGTTACTCAGTGATATTCTTCATAATATTGTTTGTATTGTCGCCTTATTTTTTTCATCAATCGAAAATGGAAGATAAAGACTCACCATTACATAAATCTATAGGTTCACAAACGAGTAATTCTTATTATATAATTATGCAAGACTCTTAATATTAGATTTATTTGTTAGATAATATCCACTAAATAATATCCACTCAGAATCTAAAACACACATCATTATAAATAAAATACATTCTTTCGCTCCACTCAAAATCTAAAACTATTACAAAAATATATGTTCTGGTTGAAATTGTTAAAAACAATAAAATGGATTAAAACAATTAACAAAACTTACTCATTGTTCCATTTTTTTAAATATTATAATAAATTCAAATCAGTTAGAATCAATTATTTCTTTTCGATGGCACATTTGTTTTGATTATTTTATTATGTTTATGCAAAATATTTAGTAAAAGATACCAGGCACGTCCTATATATTTCACAGAACATCAACATATTCTCTAAAAATTGTTGAATTCTAATTTACCGCGTAATTAAACGCATTTATTGGCTGGAATACCTACTTTATAAACGATAGATCACTAGACTCTAATATATATATATTGAGAAAGACCATTACTTAATTTCAAGATTTTTGGGGTATGTTGAATGTGGTTTCTTTAAAAACCTCCTTAGGACGAGGAGTATTCCTTGGGTATTGTTTATATAACGGACAAACTATTGACCTCTTAAACGTTCCGTTAAAGTTGCACTTTCGATGTAACTACGGCGGAGGAGATTGCAGGAGAATACACATTGAGTTATTAAATCATCATCAATTTCTCGGGAAAATTTATTTGGACACGACATAATGTAGCAATGACAGCAACCTGCAACGATCAAATCACCGCGTGAAACAAGCGACGCACGCCTCAGAGCACGTGTACGGCAGCGTGTAACGTTCAGCTGCGTTCTATCGACCGACAAGAAATCATGAGCTAGTGAAAAGTTCACACCCTCTTCCACACTACGTTTTGTCCCTCAACTTTTAACTTTAAGGCGTGTTAAGTAATGTGCTCGACGAGATACTTTTGGCCTCGGTGCGTAAATATTAGACGAATGTTTTTTCTTAACAAGTATTCAATAAATTAAGTCACTTTGATTTTTTTTTTGTGATTTTATTTGTTCGCCCGTTTTTTGTTCAAACAACAACATGTTTTCTTGTTTATTTATAAACGCAGGTAGTTAAATAAATAATTATAACTGTATTGAAAAAAAACCATATTGTAAAAGGAAAAAGTTCTATTAAACTTCAGCTATGTGTTATCATAATATTAACGCAAACCAAGAGAGAAAGTACTTGGCTGTCTAAGATAGGGTCATACAGTAATTAAAGTCCATATAGGTCCTTTAACCAGAGGACGTGCATGAGGATTCTGTATTTCTGTCTTCCTAAATATGACCATGCTTATAAAACATCCTCTTTAAGGTTTAACATACTATACAGCTGTTCTCCAAGTGGTACGCTATGCCTCGAAGTAGATTCAAAATAATTTACTGTGTTAAAAATAGTAAGGTAAAAAGTTAGGTATTTATTTCTGATATGTTATCATTTAATTCGCATGATTGTATAAATTAAAATGGTTCAGATTGATGAAAAATATTAATTTACAGAATATTTAGTTGAATATAATTAATGTTTCTAATTCTATCGAAATAGTATTATTTTAATTTTTAAAAACATATTTTATTACTTATGAATCATGGTTAATGATAAAATATTTAATCATATAAACTATACACAATTTAAATTCTTTAAAAGTACTGTTAATTTGAATTTAAAAAAATTATATCAAAAATGAGAAATTTGAAGGTTTAATTAAGTTAGTAATAATATAGGGTAAATACCTACTAAATATTAAAATATTAGAAGTACTAATCATCACAAGATCCCTTGATCCACCATTGATTGCACTAACGTAATAAAATGAATACGTTTAAGTAATAATGATTATTTTATTTTATTTTACACGGAACGCAAAAAAATAGTTTTGAGATCACAGAATTTTTTTCTTATTTTGAGTCACTTTTTGAGCCTAGTCCATAACCGAAACTAATATAATATAATCTATTAATCTATGTAACTATATTATATATGGACACAATATAGTATCACTATAATAATACTAGATGTGTACCTTTTTTTGTAATTCATAGATCGTCGCAGCTGCCATACATATAAACATTTAGCTGGGGGGTCATAGGAGAATAAAATTATGAAAATTAATAGGAATAGGATCACAAATTATTAAGTAATATTGCCCTACGAGAGTAATAACAACATTAATATTGTATACATAATATTATAATATAATATAAAAGGTTTTAAAATGTAACTCAATAACAATAAATTAGGATGACTTACGTCAGTAAGACTTAATTAATAATAATAAAAAAAAAAAAAAAAGGTTGCATTTTGTTTATATTTTTGTATTTTGTACTATCGTTGCAGCCGTTGCAGGTAATTATTATTATTAATTATTATTTTAATATTATTACATACGTATTGGTTGAAAAAAGAAGAGAAATCTGATCAAAAATAAAATAAAAGTGGATGGCACAAATTGTTTGTGAGACTGTGAGGGGGTTTCGAATTTTTTTAGTGGGTTTGGTGGAGTGGGGTGAGTGGTTGTCGGAGATCCTTGCCATACATTTAATTTTGTACTTCGTCGCCACTGGATTGTCGAGAATACTGAATTCTTCTTCTCACTCCAAAAACATGTCTGATCAGTGATAATATTATCATCCGTCGTATTACAATAGTCATGACGGCAGCGTGAGATTTCTGTAGTGTGTGTGTATGTGTGTGTGCTGCGTGTTAGTATATTATACTACAATAATTATTAACTCCACTACTTAGTGCTTTCACTAAAAAACTTAGCTAAAACAAGTCGATGAACAGTATGGATCCTTGACTATAGCATCCAGACTGAATCCGGACGCGGATTTGGAATATGAAAGGATATATTATGATGAAATACATCGAATGTAGGTAAACAACTGCACAACGTAAATCATCTTTATATTATAATATTAATTGATCTGCGGACTCCGAATGGTAGACGGGAACGTTAAAAAAATGAATACGCAATTTGGGACATAATTGCAGACGGTGATAATACCAGCAGCAGTGATAAATACATATAAAGTCACGTTCTCGTTTTACTATACGTCTGCACACGTGTAAAACTGAGATATATTACATACGGATACGGTTATTTATTTTCGTTTCTCTTATGAAGCATGTGTGTGATGTCCGTCACGTTGTACAGAGCGTGATTATATCATATACCTAATAATAATACATTAACGTCGATTCGCGTAAGAGTGAGAATGTGAGATATAAGTACGCGTTGTTTGTGCCCACCAGCCACATCCACGAACTCCTGCAAGATAGAAGCTCATATTTTCATCCCGTATCCGGCATTTGTACGCAGAGACGTTAGTAGTAATAATAATAATAATAATAATAATAATTTATTATTATTATTATATCATACCACTATTAATTATTGTGGCAAGGCCCCGTTGAGGAATACGATTGTATAAATTTACTCTGTCATCATATGATGAACTCCTTCAGTCGGGAGAAATCGAAATTCCCGGAACAAAAATAAACATAATATAAGTAGGTACTCCAAATAATAAAGTAACTCTATATCAAAGAATTTTTTTCTCACACACCTATTTCTTGCTATGAAAACTGCAGTAATTTATCAAAATAAAAATCCTAAAATGTTATACGTTGGGTATAAAATTCTACATAATTGAGACTTATTGAGTAGCGTCATTATTCATCGTTTAAGGCTGTTGTTATGTTAAGTGTGAAAGTAAAACTGTCGATTTTAATGTAAACACATGGCAGATTATTATAAAACAATATACAAATTAATGACCCGATGACCCTGTTGTGTGTTTATGGCGCACGTAACGTGTGTGTAAGACAATTCCAAACTATGTACACAAATGAATAATATATGCAAGAAAAAATTTCAGATTTAGATGATTCTCTCTGATAATTATAATAAAGGTTATTAGTTACCGAACTTCAGGCCATTAAATCGTCCATCTTTTTTACTTATTGTTCTAAATTATATTACAAAAAATAAAAAGTTACCGACTAATTGTTAACTTTAATATATGGTTATAATTTTATAAATGTATTATAATTTACTGTTCTTTCAGGTACAAATAATTTAAATACTGTTTTCACATTCCGGTCTTAATTCATACTTATAATACTTAGGTACATAATGATAAAATGTCCATCTAAACGTGGTTCTTGAAATCCGTGTAAACGAAATAAAGATATACAATATCTACTTTTTGGTTTTTAATTTTTAATCAACATCAGTTGTCGAGTGCATAAGTTGAAATCGTTTTTATTTTACTTGAGTTTTTAAAATATTAGTAGAGGTTTATTGATCCATATTAAGAATTAAGATAGAATTAATATAGATAGTATTAAGATAGTATTGATATCATCATAGCGAGACAGCTATACATAAAAAAATATTGCTTAGGCGTTCGTAAGGCGTATTAATAATATTATGTACACTATTATTATAATCTCCCCTTAAAGCTTGAGTAAACTAAAACAATAAACAAGTTTTAAACTACATTCAACCACTGTTGATTAAAAAAGATTAGACCGCTATAAAAACCCTAACACGTAGTGAATCATTTATTTCCTGGTATTGCATAAATGTTACATTTTCATAAAATAAATCGAAAAACGTGTGATCAGACTCAGGGTGAGGTTCAATTTGTACGACACAATCGCAACGGGAGCGAGATTGTTGAATAGCACTATATTATTATTGTTATTATTCTATTATTCTAAACATTAAAACTTAATTATACGTGAAATTCGAGCTTTTGAGAACGATCAACGTGCCGACAACTTGACAGACAGCGCGCGCGTTGAGGTACGCGGCAGCAGATCTAGAATTTTTTTTGTAATAAAATTTGGTTCATTATTATCGTGAAGTTGCACGAAATTCGATTTATCATAAAACCAAAAATGCAATGCCAGCTCATCCTCGAAGAAAAATTTCACAATTTTTGATATTTTTATCCGACCAATAATCAATATCATAAACGTACTTTGATCTAATCGAATGCGATGTATTCACCATTGTGGTTCAGCTGTCGAGCAAAGGTCGTGGTTTCCATTACACAGATAAACCTATAACTGTTTATTATACACATATGTATTATAATTTCATATAATACGTACATTTAAAAATCCCACTTGTTGCGTGATACAATATTAACACTTTCTATATGCATATAATAATATTATATAGTTTTAATTTTCATGATATATTATACACACGATTACCGATGAGAAGCCGAACATTACTATGTATAATAATACACATATTACCCGTGTAGTTATTTGTCCATCACCCATAATTAATATTTAATACCTAATAAATCCAAAAAAATATTAAGTAATAAAATCGAACAATTTGTTAGCTGTACTTAGTACTTACTGAATATAGATTACAGAAAATAAATATGTGACTTATCTTCTGTTATTATTTATTTTTCTAAATATAGTCGAACTTTTTCTTAGTACAATTGGTTGTTTTGCCACATTATTTTCACCAGATTTGAAGATTGTATTTCTTAGCGAATCAAAATCTCACAATTTTTCAGTTTTATTTGTTTTTTAAACTCTTGTCAGTTATTGAGATTACGTAATCATGTTTACGTGTTTCAAACTGTAATAGTAATAATAGATAGAATTGGTGGAAATATATTAATATTGTACTAATAATATGAACTCTAATATAGGATGATACAAATTATTACTAAAAACATAAACCTATAGTATTATTTTAACATACCTAATTATATAATACTGTAGTTTCATATTATGTATTAATGGGTTTTTCGATAATATTAGATTTTGGGGTTAATAATTACTCAGACCGTTGTCTTAAACTTGTATTGAGAAGAGTATGTTACTACCTTATACCAGTAAAGTTAGTCTTAGTCTATCTTATGCAATACAATAAATTTACATTCCGCTTAAACAAAACCACAGCATTTTTAAAAAAAAAAAAATTAATTGACCTATTAACAAACAAATGATTAAAGTTATTTATGACCTGTCGTAATTTTTACTCGAATGTAATTAAAAGTAAATAGTTGAATCGTTATAATCGTTACAATAAAACATTTTATAAGAAAATTGAATTAAAAATGTTAGTTCCATTAGTGGAAGAATTATAAATTGTATGCATTATTATAATTTATACACCTAATATATTATAACATAACGCTTTGAAGCTTAAACAATGAATAATAGTAATAGTTAGATACTTGAAACAGTTCCTAGAATACAATTAATTTGAAATTATCTACAACACTGTATAGTGTACATACGAATGTACCAACTACGAATCACCAAAATCAAATTGGACACACTATATTATCACAACTTCCATTTCCAATAAGTATTTAAGTATAAATAATAATACATTAATACATATTAATGTATAAGCTACTTTAGGTCTTAAATCTTAGAATATAGAATATTTTAGCTGTCACTGGTTTTAGTTATTTACCATAAATACATTTAACTGTCAGTACCAAACAGTTGCCGACAATCATTTTGAAACTACGATGTAATTAAATTCGTAAGATATAACAATACAATTAGACAATATTTGTATAAAAATTAATTATATATAATATATAATATTATAATTATAAAATACAATATAACAATAATTTTTTTATTACTTTTTCTTTGTGTCTTTCATTACTTTTTGAGGCAGTAAAAATGCTTCGATTTTGTACTTCAGCATATTTTTTTTTAATGATATCAATTTTAGTTATTTTATTTTAATTAAAAAATATTATTCCTGGGTTCTTGACACTTTTTACGTATATTATTATATTATAAATACACACAATTACATTTTCAAATATACCTATTACTTTGGTAATACACTACTTTCGGCAAAAACTAATTCAGCCTTCCGTATTACCGAAGTAAAATAAATCACTTTAATAGCAATAATATCATAAAATATATTTAGTAATCTATTAGACTTCCGTCTTCGCTCAATATCGTTTTTCGCGTACAACGATTTATTTACATTGGATCAAAATTTAACATATCCATTACGGTGAACCACACGACACATAATAATATAAAGTAGAATGGTTGGTTTTCGCTTGTCCACCTTTTTTATAATTACTGTTATAAAACTATAAAAATAATACCTACCTAAACCACTTTTCAAACTACGAAATTATAAATTAAATGTATCATTTGCAACCATGAATGTCAAATTTGTTGCCTAGACATTTTTCCTTTAAAAAAAATTCATCGTTCTGAATAATGAATTTCATATTCTATTGCTTTTAGATTCTGAACGGATTGTATTCTACGAACTATTTTTAGTATCTAATAATTACTATTATTCGTTGTCAATACTTCTTCAATGCTTATTATTATAATATTGCATACAATATTTACAATGATGTGTTTTCAAAAAATCTGAACTCTGAAGATACTTTTTATAGCAGATATATCGAGGGCGGCACCTATGTGGCAACAAATTGTAGGTAGCTTATACTTATAGCGAGTCTTATAGCATTAATAAATGCGTCCATTTTTTCAAAATATCGTAAAAAATAACAACGGAAAATTTACACAACATCTGCAGTTTTCGACTTAATCGATTTCTTTTATTTTTCATTCAAAAATGAATAAAGTCAACAGTTTTTTTCTAACATTGGATCTAACATTGGAACAATTTCCAATCATTAAATCGTCAAAAATTCATAAAATTGTGACCTACTCATTGACGAAGTTTTGTCATTGTTTTTACTGGATGATCGAGTGTGCAAAAAAAAAACGGTTTTGCTACGCAGCAGCGTATTTGTTAACAGATCTTCCAGTCATACCTGAATTCGATGCATTTTTTTTGTTGTCTTATATTTTACGTGTTTTGATAATATTAGGACAGGTATACTCATATGTAATATGTATGTTGTATTGTTCTATGTATAATCACAGAATAAGACAATAATGTTGGTATAATGTTTTTAATATTGTATATATATATACGGAAGCAATACGTCACGTAGTCGTCGCGACGGATTTTCAACGACATATATATAATATGTATTGTTTATTAAAACAGTCGGTTGTTTTCCGCATGAGACTACAAATCGCACGGGAGTTATAAATTATAATAATTATTATAGTGGGGCGTATATACAGGGTGATCCGCCTAGCATGTTCACCCCAGTTTGAATTTAATCAAGTTTTCATTTTTTTAAGGACATTATACATTTTTAAATAGATTAATTTTTCAAAAATATTGATATAAATAATTCAAAAACTACAGGTTCGAATTTCGATTTGGATACCTACATTGAATTTTCAAACATTTTATCTGGTTAGTAATTTACAAGGAAAAAAGAGTGAGAAAATATAAGCTGGAATCAACACGGAACACTCCTTAAGTATAAAGTAGTATAAAAAATTCGTTATTCCTCCTCGCCGAATACGAAATGAGACAGCTCTCACTTATACTTTTAAATACCTACGAAAAAAAAACACAATACATTTATTGTATTCATAAGATTCACCATTTAGAATAAAATAGTAAAAAACCAATAAATCCCCTATGCTGTACATGTAAAAACGACATCAATACGGTCCGACGCGCATTCTGGCGGGTGCGATAATTCCGTACCACTTTGATATGCACAGTTCGGCGCCCTTTCTCCGGTGTTTATGAAATATGGATACGATAAAAATTCAAACGAACACAACTAAAAAAATTCCTAAAACATGATAACGCCTCGTATCTTTTTGAAGATAAACTATATAACCGTCGTCGGTGACACGTGATTTCAGCAAAAACTGCAATAAGCAAGGAAACGTTGACATTATTTATATGCGACAGTGCCTTTACTAGTTTACTCGTTAAATCATTGCACCGGTCCATCGTACCTTTACATAGTTTAGTGGGAGATCGGATGTAAAACCAGAACGGATGTATATCGTATACGTACAACTGCAGTTTTCAACCTATTTGTATTCACGAAAAACTCCCAAGTGACAAGGCCGTATGCCTATATGAAAAGTATACATATAGTTACCAAACTCGTATTCGCTCACACAAATCAATGCCTAACGATTTCGGGTTTATTTAATTATCGTTTCCCTATACAGGTATTAGGTATATAATAGTCGATCATCAGTTGTAGGACACGCGAGTCAAATATAGGGTCAAATACGGTACACTAATCACAATGATATGACGCATGTATTTACAATATATACTATTAAAAAATGCACTTAAGTGAATAATGCTTCGGTCACACATCGTTATCAAATAAAAATATTATAATATAGAATAGAAACACGGCTATACATAGCTTATGGATCAAAACAAAAATTGCTCAATTATTATTAACCGTTATCAATTTTTATTGAAATTAAAAACTATTATAAATTATAATACAAATCTATACATATCTTGTTACTGACAGTACATATATAATTATAAATATATAAATACAATGCGAAAAAATAATATGAAATAAAATATGTACTGTTCAATGAATTAAATTGCATTAACTTTAGGTATCAAACTGTTTAATACAAACTAATACGTTTTGAATTTGTATATAAGTGTAACTTTTAGTATTTTCATACTAAATGAACTTTAAACTTAAAACAATACAAGTGGCAAGATCACAACAAATACACAAACAACCAGTGGCGGATCCAAGGAGGGGGGCTCCCCCCCAGATCTCTTCAACAGACAATAGATTCCTCTTTTTACTTACAGAAATATTTTAAAGTGTGTTATATATTTATGGCTTAGAAGTAATTTTTTTAGGAGGCCCCCCAAAATTAAACCCTGGATCCGCCACTGCAAACAACAACAATACACAAAGTACAGTAATATCCGATAGGTACCAATATGTCATAAAGTCAGTCATAACCATACCTTCTCAGATCAAAAAATAATTATATTTTACTCGGACACTAGAACCTTAATTCCATGACAATGTATATAGGTACGTCATAAACCATGGTTAAAATCAACATATTTTTTTTTTTTTATTATTTATTTGAGTAATAATTTACAATCTATACAACATTATGTACAATGAGCAAATAAGATATTTAATAATATAAAGTAACAGAATTTAACATTTGTGGGCAGGCACTCAGCAGCACCACCCGACCAAGAACATATTAGATGTCGTGGTTTTTTTTTTTTTTTTTAGGAGGTCTCTAGGCCACTGTCTTTTGAGTCTTCTAATTACATTGCCAGGAAGTGAGGTGGAAGAAAGTTGCTTTATTAATGGATTACTGCGAGAGTTTAAGTTGGAGTGAAATTTAGAGTAATGGGTTTTTGCTAATTGATTGAGTGTAGGAATTTTTAGGTCTTTGAGAAGATTATTGTTTGTGAAATACCAAGGAGAAGATGTTATTAATCGTAGGCAGATAGATTGAAAAGCTTGACGCGTGTTGGTGTTAGAGGGCTTGCAAAGCCCCATAACTGGATACCATATGTCCAAGCTGGTTGAATTATTGATTTGTATATAGTAAGTTTATTGGAAAGGGAAAGTTTGGATTTTAAGAGTGGTCTGAGGATATGAAGTCTAGAGTTAACAGTTTTACGTTTAAATTGTATGTGTGGTTCTAGGTTAAGCGTTTGTCGAGAGTTAGCCCAAGGTATTTAACTTCGTTTGCCTTAGGAATTGTTATATTGTTTAACGTAACAGGTGGAGAATCGAGATTACGTAGTGAAAAAGTTACTTGAACAGATTTAGTTTCGTTTAATTTGATTTTCCATCTGTTTGCCCACAAGCTGATCATATTTAAATGGTTTTGGATCATTTCACTGGCTGTGACGTGGCTTTCGTGAGATGCGGTTATTAGCGTGTCATCAGCGTATGTGTCTAAAGATGTATAAAATGTCTTGGGTATGTCATGAGAGAAAATCGAGTAAAGGAATGGAGCGATGTCACTTCCTTGTGGGAGACAAGGTAAACATATTTTAAACATATAATATAAACTATATAGCGTCAATTGAAATAAATTATTTATAAGCTGTCCTTTTTAATTCAGTTTTTATAATTGTATACGACTTAAATATAATTTTTGTGTGATAAAAAAAAAACATAAACATTAAGGAATTCGTTTACTTGCACGTATATTGGTATCGTGTCTATAAAACGTGTCTGTGAATAGTTGCATGCAGAATGTGTTTAAAGGTGTTACAGTTTAAATTTTTTAAACTCAAGATCAAAATAATATACACTACAATAACAATACAATATTTTATATTTATAAATTTCCATTATCCTGTGCTAGGTACGTAATCGATCATTTTAACTTTTAATATTATGTTATATATTGCTATATTTTTAAATATGAATGTTAATTGTTGAGCTTATATAATTTCCGGGGCTAATTATAGTTTTGACCAAACATACTATAATAAAAAAAAACATTAAATAAAAAATATACTATGTAATTTTAATTTATATAATCTAAATATCAAAAATAGTTAATCGTATTTTCAGAAGAAAATCATGCTAGTAAAAAAATAATTGATTCTGAAAAGGTATTGATTACTAGTGATTGGCGTGGTTGTGGTATATACAAATAAAATATGCAATACGACTTTGCACACAACGGTCAACAGACAACACATCTATGTTTTTATTGTTCAACTGAAAATTATTATCAAGTTCGTTTGAAGTGTGACTGCTATCGTTATGTTGTATACATTTATAGAAAATCCCAGTCACACGTGCAAATTAAATAATTCGTAAATCGCAGTACAAAACTGAAATCATTTTTTTATTTATTATCGTTATTTGTTTACAATATACATTTGCAGTTACGCCGCGAAACGTAAATTATTTACACACAGGTATATAAATTGTGTTAATTGTCGCAATGCTAAAACATAACATTATTTTTGCTATTATTGTAGAGGCATCAACCTCAACGCAAGTAGAATGAGCCAAATCGATGACTGGGAATGTAACCCGTTAAATAAACCATTTCGAGTACGTACGTCGTACACGCTAATATTATTGCTTGATTATTAGTTATTACTTATAATTACCCATGAAAAAATAGATAGGTATTATCACAGTTGTAATAGTTTTTTTCAGTATGCACATCTCCTTCGTCTCAAAACCGTGTCGTAGTTCTCAACTTCTGATTGCATGATTTTTTTCTATATTATATATGTATGTGTATAATTAACATCCAATGAGAAGTGGATACCTATCATATAGACGAAGTAAAAAGCCGAGGATGCGTATCAGAAAACTGTGATAATACCTATCTAATGTGTCATGCTATTACCTACCTAGTTATTAGTTATTATAATAATGTGTCGAGTAGGTAGTCTACGGTAAGAATGTTTTGTGTACCTACTAAACGTTAATTATTCTTCATTATAAAAATAATAATTTATGAAAAATCAGATACAACGACCGTATATTATATTAATATTATATAGTAGAGGTCTCCAAACTACGGCGGGCAATATTAAGTTTTATAAGGCCTTCCGAAATAGACAATGAATAATCTAAAAATATGTATAATATCCTAAATCCTCATTATGTGTCATCATGTGTTGTATAAGTCATAATTTAATATAAATTTTACAATTGACAATGATATGATGAACTCATTCAATTTTGACCCACTTAGAGCTTTTCATTGTTTTATAATACAGCCATCAAATGAAAAGATATGGAGACCCCGCTATATACTGGCATACTGCACTACTGCATAGTCTATATAAGATAATTCTGTGACCAAGGTACGTATATTATTGTCATGTGAATTATTTGGTACAACCACGCAGCAGTGTCGCACGGAATATATATTTTGAAACGACTAATGACGGAAATATGCGTTGCAAGTATTATAGGTATATACAAACGACGGCGGACAATAATCCATCGGAATGCGGTCAAATCTGAACGTATCGTTTTATCTTCACGTATTAATAAAAAATCTTTTGATCAACCCAACTTTTCCAGCAATTTGCTGCAGCACATTGGGTTACTGGCTGGTTTAAGTTATCGAGCAGAGGAGGGGACGGGGCGCTGACCATTTAACGATACACAATACCAAACACGCATTACAGCAGCATAATATTCAAAAAATGTCTCCTAAACACATTATACACTATTTGATAATCATATATTCAGTCAGACGCATTATGCTAAATTTCCCAAACGCATCGCAATTTATACAAACTCGCCCGGACGCAGACATCTCTGTCTTATATATATGTTGTGAAAACCTACATAATATATTTATGTGCCTAGCCACACGTATATAATATACACGTGATTACCGATGGACAGTAACTTAATCGCTAATTATAATACAGACTGAACTACAGGTGTGTAGTGGGTGTTATACCATTATTATATTATATTATTGTATCCATACCATTCGCATAGGTAGGTATAAAAAAAAAACATTACATTTCGGACTCATCACATAAACACGGCAGAACACGACCTTTACACGAGCGCTGTTGCGTTAACCACACACATGAATCACACGGGTTTCGAATAAGCCGACTAGGTTTTAAAATAAATTGTTTATAAAATAAGTATATTGATATCGAATATTGATTGTGATAGTACTATAGATTGTACAACATTATCGGCGTGCTGTGGCCACGTTTCCAATAAAATATATACCTACACGCATATAATTTTGTTATTGACCGAGGCGGTGAGTAGATTACGATATTATATTATTATTATTGCTGCAGAGAATAAAAGTCGTCGTTTCTGTACATTATTGTTAACTCCCGAGCTATAAGCCGCCGCTACATAAAATACACTCGTACGGTCGTAGGTACCTAACCTATGTACTCAGTGCATATTTTAATATTAGATTTAATAGAATGGGTACACGACACGTCCAACTACGCGAGTAACAATAATAATTACTACAATAAAATATTGTGTCAATCGAAAATCGGTTTTCGAAAATAAAAAAAGTCACTGGCGTCACCCTCATATTTGCAGACCATGGTCGAGACTGCAATCTCGTGATCGCGTATAAATTATATTATATTATTCTACCGGACGGACATTATGCATTTTTACGCGTAAATTATCATGCGCGTAATTTAATACACTATAATACCTATACTATTGCAGTATAATATTATATAATATACTTGTACAGTATAATAGTGTGTTATTTACACACGTGACTGCGTGGGCATTAGCTAAACCGTGAGGCGTTATTGTTTTACCCATTATCATTATTATTATTATATCACCGCGTTATATATATATATAGTACGGAACAATAATATAATATTATTACTTATTATTATAGGTACCTGGTATCTACATGGTGTGTTGTGAAGATTTGATTTAAATACACGTCGATTCTCCGTGATGCACACTGTATATACATTTAAATTATAATAATATATGTTACGTTTCCTTCTATATACACCATGTATATTAATAATATGATAATATAATATCATTGAATGCAATATCATAATATTTTTTTTTTTCTACCGCCGGCGGAATTCGTACGCTAACTCATCACGTGAACGTGGCACATGCAACGCGTGAACCGGGGCAACAAAATAATAAATACCTTTATAGGAGTAAAGAGGTAATTACAATATTTTACAATATGGTCGATAAACTGGAATTTAAATCCACAGAATAAAATGTTCACGAAAATATTTTTTTTTGAATTTCTATTATTTTTTTTCAGTTAAACGTACATAATAATATATTATATTTTAGGCAGTACATAATAACATTTTTTATAAACTGATGTGTACTACGCAGTGGAAAGAGATCGCGATGCGTCATGCGTGATTGAATGATATTATATTATTAAACATTTATTGAAAAAAAATATTTTGTAATTTCTATAATGATATTTACAATCTGTATATGGATAGGTACAATAAGATGATAATAATATGTAAAAATAAAATATGAATGTTTTTTGGAAGAATCCATCTATGTTGTAATACATAATGAATGTAAAAGATTACAATCTAATAATGCCCATAATTCCTACTACTAAAAAAATAAAATACTGTAAAATACCAATTCACGGATAATTTCCTTACCTTTGATTATCGGTCAATCTACTTGGTTATTGTAAGAACATAATTTGTGTTGTTATTAACTTCAATTGATTCTGCGCTGAATGCAAATTTTATATGTTTTATACGTTACTGTTTCACGGCGATAATACAATAACTCATGAGGGGTGAAATCATCTTACACTAATACCTATTATCATCATTAATTTTGTTGTTGCTTTTTTTTTTATTATTGTTATTAATTTAAATCATGGCCAACACAATTGTTAAAATTATATGATAAGTAAATAATTTAAGAAAATATGTGCCCATGTCATCAAAATCCCAAAAATTATATTTTGAAAAAAGTTTTTACGTTCCAAATTAATTTAATCAAAAAAATATTGATATTTTAAAAAATGAACTACTTAACTTAGATAAATGTTTTTGCCATCAAAATTGTACTTATAACCAGATTCATAAATTGGCTATTTTTAATTTTTCCAAAATTTGTATTACATTTTTCATTTTTTATACTGAAAATAAAATAATTTTTTATATATTATATATATTGACTATAAATTATACATAAAAAAATGTAAAAATATTGATTAGAACAAAAGCTATTTCATCTGTCAGGTCTTCCTGTTACATTCTGTTTACGTGTAGATTAGTCAAATATGTAATCCATTTATGGAAAAAAGGGTTAATAATTCCTATAATTTATTTTAATTTATTATTATTAGAGTTAGGAATTAGGTTGTTTATGACTTTTTTGCAAGGCTGGGCAAGTAAATGATTTTTTTTTTACTCAGTTAAGTTAAGTTAATATGCACTAATAACAAAAGGTTAAAAGTTAAAAGTTAATTTAACTATAGGTTAACTCAGTTAAATTAAAAGTTAATACACACTTTTTTTAACTTTTTATGAAGTTAAAGAAAAGTTAATTTGTTTATACAACGCTAGCGTACTTAATTTTTTCCAACCCAAAACTAAATTATAGGATATAGTGTTTATACTTCATACAGCATTTCCATTTAAGTTAGATTCGAATGATTTAAATTTTTAACTTAAAACAATTTACGATAGGTACATATTTTTTGACATGAAAACAAAATAGACTGAAATAGTGAAATATAATAAAATTCAAAACAAAATAAAATAACTTAACTTATTGCTTCTTAAAATGAAAAATTAACTCGTTAATTTACGTTAATTAGGAAAGAAATTTAGTAAGTTAACAGTCAAGTTAATAAAAAGCCAAAAGTAACTAGTTAAGTTAAAAAGTTAAGATAAAATTAACTTTTTAGCTTAACTTTAACTTTTAACTCGTTAATGCCCAGCCTTGCTTTTTTGTCGTATTTTTCATATTTTTTCTTTTAGTCGTACACATTGGAAACCAAATTACAAATTTATTTTCTATGATATAGCATCAGATACGTTAAATTTTACTTTGCATATTTTTGCATATTTTTGCATATTTAGAGGTTAATAGAAATAAATGCATACTATTATGAAAAAATAGAAAGTTTCAATAAAGAAAAATTAAAAATCAATTTTCAATAAAAAAAACAAATAATTTGATAAGTATTAAAATGCACCGATTACTGCTGTAGTGTAAGAACAAAGTTTTTCATCCTACAAAAGTTTGTTATCTGACAACCGACGAAAGATCTTGTTCGAAAACGTTAAAAAAATTCTCATTATTCAAATCTCAGTTTAGAGAATATGTAAAAATTAACCAAAAATAATGTTCAAATTGATTTAATCTACAGTTAAATTTGATTTTTTTCAGAATTAAATCAGTTGTGAAATATCAAAAGTAGGCACCAGACCCAAGGATAATACAATATTTTTCATTGTATTTTAAAATGTCATATTTAGGGCATACTTTGATATTTTTTGTGCATATGTGCATGCATTTTTTTAGAGTTTTAAATTCATAAACTCATAAATACCCTAACCCTAATTTATCATCTTAGTATGTTGTCGACTTGTAAGCTTGTTGCTAGAATATACGCACTTTAAATTATGTGAAATTTAATGTGCGTACATACAAACGTTATTAGCTTAATAAACTAATTTCAATGAGTTATTTCCCGCAATATTTAATACTGGTATTCAATTTTTTCTACAAAAATATATGGTTTTAACAAATAAAACGTATATGGATCTTTAGAAAACTGTCTTATTTCTTTACGTGTACCTAATTGTGTAATAGTAGGTACCTATTTATACCTACTATTATATTACTATATAATATATTATTATTGTATAAGTAGTGTAATATTTTGAAATTCAAATGTCTTAACAGTTAAATTTCAATGAACGGAATATTTTATGATGAATGCTAATTGTTGACATCATCATAGTCGCGTTTTATTAAGCCAGCACTCAGCATAATATTGTATACACACATGTTGAATAGGTACAATCAAAGTATAACGAGAGAACAGTACAACGACCTATTTACTATAATATTTATGACTTTTTGTTTACTTAGTGAGTCCTTCGGTAGACAAGTGAACCTAACCTAACACAGTAATTACGACATAATATTATTTGTAATTTATTTGTAATAGGTACCATTATACCAATATGCCAATACATAATAGTCAAGCGTGTATAATTATTAGTAAATTGATTGATTTTAACGATTTTTTATTTTGTCACACAATACATTATAAAATAATACCTAAACTAACATAGATAAATAGCTATTATAGTATAATATAATATAATATTTCGGATATTTTTATATTTTTTAATTCGATTATAATCTAAGTATATGTCACCGCCAAATCTTTTTCGTTCTTAGTCATAATTAAATTCCTATTTTGTGAATGAGTGCATTAAAAACATCATACACCGTTTTATATTTATACCTCAAACATTAGTACCTAGCAGATATTATTGAGCAAAAATATCGTCTGAACGTTCAAAATACGATTTTTTTTTTTTAAGACATACATAACCGTGCAAAAACGTTCTATACTAATATAAACACGAATAGGTATTTGTGTACTGCTGTGCTCTACACTCACGAGAGAATTCGTAAATAATGGTAGCTGTTTATGAATGTGAAAAAAAACAACAGTACTTAACACAAATAATCAAATCTATAATCTAGAAGTGTTGATGTGAGACAAAATAGATAATATTAAGAAAATATTATATTTTATTAGAAATCACAATAATATGACCTTCAACTGAACTATTAACTATTTAGGTTTTCATTTATTGAATCATTTTCGAAAATCAAATACCAAGTGCTAAGTGCTATTCCTCCACTGTGTTATGCGTTCAAAATCGACGTTGATTCACAAGCATGAGGTAAACTGGGCAGAAGGGAGGACAATTTCCCACTGAGAGGCTGTTAATATTTTCCATTTTGCACCTCGTCTTATGATAAAACTGATACAAGTATTACGAATACCATACTACCGTATTTTTGACTACTAGAGTCTGGACTCTGGAACTGAGTTTCGAATGATTTGAGGTTCATTAAATCTTATCATCGCTTCAGCCGATATTTTATCTTGTGATAGTTCTGTGTATACCAAATACCGATAATTTTTAATTATTTTCAAATTCTTTATTTTATATTATTTTATTTTACAAAATAATATTTATTCATCGTGATTTTTGGGCCATTTTGTCCAACACTTCTGTATCTACATATGGATATTTCGATGGATGCTCAACATTGTCAAACTATTTAGTCTATTCTGAATTGAACAAAATAAAAACTTAATAAATGCTTAAAATATATGTTACTTATCTGCGTGGCCTATAGGTTACACATAAAAACTAATAATAACAGTATAAATTATAGTGGGACTAGCGTCATATTCTAACGAGAGATAAAGAGTATAATGTACATGTCGTTTACGAATATAAAAGTGAATACTGAGCATAGAATTATAGCGCACTAAAATATTGAATTTAAAAGAAAAATATTGGTGGCCTTTAAATATCACGCAGATCGTCCCCCGTAACTAGTACACCATTGAGTAATGCCATCATGGATTTAATATGTATAACTTACCTAGTAACTAATGCCTATTACCTATATTATTTTAGTTTTTTTTTTAGGTTTTAAGGCTTTGATGACTAAGGTCGTTAGCCTGTAAGGTTGGTAGGGTTGGTACAGTTGGGTTGGGATGGTTGCTACGGCCAGTTAGGAACACGTGTATGTTTGGCAGGTTTTTTGCGCTTTACGAACCCGGGTGGTCACCCATCCGAAAACTAGTGGTAGCGGCCGTTGCTTACTCTCAATCACGTCGCGTGATTGATTTCAAGCACTGTGCCGCGCTGAGTTACTTAATAGTTAATATATACTTAATAAAATTTCCACATAAAACATCCATTCAGAAGATATTTAAAGTACATTTCAAATACTTTTAAAATTTTAAATACCTAAGTAGTAAATAAACAGTGAGTAATACAAGTATATGGCATATTAGCAAATAAGTAAATTATATATTAAATTGAAATGAAGTTATTTTAAATATAGGCACTGTTTAAAACATTGTTTTTAACTGCTTAAAACTCTGAGCACCAGATGACAATTTTGGACTTTGCCCTTGTTTATTTTGCATCCCTACGTTTGATTAATTTCATTGATATATAGGTGTGATTATTATTACATACCGTAGGTAGATACAGACATTTAAAGTATGTACTTTATAGCTGTAGCTCGAGTTACGTCTAATATAAGGTAGGTGTTTTTTATATCGATTACGTATACCGATATTATATAAGGTATTACCTATTAAGGTAAAAATATAAAAAATTAAAATGCATTTAATATAATTAATATAATAATATCATTTGTGGTGTGGCGTGTTTTAAAGTTTAAACTACAATGTTTCGATGACAATAAATATTGTTTTTGTTCATTGAAGAAGTTATGGGCTCCACCATTAATGAAGTATACGTCTTAATCAATGGGCCCTACTGCCTACCTATAATTTAGATATAAATGTAAGACAAAAGTTCGCATTTGAGTCATTGCACCCACGTCTCGCCCACTGAAATAACCCTTTGAACAACCCTCAGCCTGTACAGCCCTACAAGTATGACGCCGCCGCGGTGCTTTAGTCATAATAATAATAGTTAATTGACGAAAAATTTCAGAAATTCGATGTAGCTTATTTGAAATTGCAAATCGAACCTCGTCACGTGGGTTTTACACATTTATCATCGGGCCTCGACGACAGCGTGGCGGCGGCGGCGGCTTCGTACGTATAATACAATAATAATAATGATAATAATATAATAAATATCCGTAGTTACAATACTTATAATAATAATAATAATAATACAGCACGTTGCCGTCGTACAACGTAACACGATCACGCGACACGCGTTAGCCGCGCATACGGTGACGCTGTCACGTTCGGCGCAATGTGCTAGCCGGCGGCGCCCGGTGCTCATATTTACGTGGGTACGTCTTGCCTACCACCACCGCCTTTGTGCGCGGTGTAGCGTATGATTTTAATAATAATTTATCGGTTGTGACTTTTAAATAACGTAATATTAAATTGTATTATAAAATTTTTGATTATTGTTACAGTGCCGTCTGAGCGGTGCGCGTGAGCGAGTGATCGTTTACACCGAACGACATGAGATGATAAATAATTATTAATTTTTTGTTTATAGAAGACGATAAACGCGGCGGCGTCGGGACAGCTGCACGTGTGCGCCCGTCGCGGGCGGGCGACCGAGGCACGCGCCAGCTCGGTGGCAACACTGGGCCCGCCGCCGCAGGTCCCGAAGCAGCTTTGAGCGCGAGACGGACGGGGCACGCAGGCGGCGCGCTACCGTACCGGTCCCGACGACGCCGCCGCCGCCGCTTGACGAACGACGACCCGACGACCGTTAATCTGTGTACCGCGGCTATAGTTTCGTATTGCACTATTGTGCGTTAACGCCGCGTCCCGTACAGTCGTTCAGTTCGAACCGCTTTTGCCGCGTTTATTCTCTGCTGTAATATTATTATTATTACTGTTGTTGTTGTTTTTCGGCGTTGTGCCTATGCCACAGAACCGTTTCGCTTAGAGCCTACAACGGCAAACAATAACAATATCATATACCATTGTCCGGCAGTCATAACACTACAATAAGCGATTGTATCGTTATTGTGGTTAAGCACAGTGTATAATTTTTTTTTCTACCGTCAATCGTTACGCGCCACCGCATCGTGCACGATACCGGAAATTTTGCGCGGGTCGTCTTCGATCTGCCCGCCAAACATAATAATATTATATTCTAGTTTTCGCTAAATTTTTTCGTGTCGTTTCACGTGACGATAACATAATATTATCATAATTATAATTTTACCCGCCGATCGTCGCCGTACCACACAATAATATAATAAAATATATTATTATTGTCATCTCTGCCACGTACGACTGGCCAGTGGCGAACGGTGTTCACACCACGCGCGGATTGCACGAAACTTAAACCGTCATTTTTTGGTGAGTGCCGCGGACGCGTTTTTGAAATTATTGTCTTTTATTTCCGTGTCAGCTGTAGGATATTTTCCATGTTTGAAACGTTTTTAAAAGATCTGGACACTACTACTGGTTTTCGGAATACGTCGATCCCCAAATATTTTAAATCTCTATAGGGACATAAAAAACAACCGGTTACTAAAAATACAGTTCCCTGTAAGTGAAATAATTGTGTTCTGTACTGTGCATAGTTAAAATTATTAATTTTCCAAAAATATATCAATATCGATTTGCACAATACCCACCTAGTTTAAACATGTATATACATCATTGAATACAGAAATGTGGGCTGCGGGATGGTACTAGGATGGTCACCGAACAAGTTATTACCTTTTGTGACTAGTCATATGACTTTTTGTCCGGGGTAATTTTCGGGGTCATAACAGTGGGTTAAAAATATGACTGTCCTCGCGCAGTATGGTTTGATGAAATTCGAAAGATTTCGACGGAAATCGCCGAGAATATCTTAAATAACGAGTGGTTATTTAAATCATTTCCGCATCCATATATTATATTGTAGGACATTATAGAGATATTTTCATAGTTTTGCATATAGGTATAGTTAACAGTCAGTGTTTCCACAGGTGTCGATGGTGTCGGACATGATAATAACGCACCACGAAAGCGCCATGAAGGACAGACTGTCCGGTAAATCTCATGCTGTTACGGTACAGTTGCCGCAACAAAAGAACGTGGAGCAATGTGAAAACCTCGAAGGGGAAACTCAGCAACATGCCGAGAGAACTGGACCGCACCGAAATCAGACTAAGAACGTCAGCAAAGAGGTATGTGCGCGTGTCCATGGTTTTAGGAGATGGTTGATTCTAGGGCTGGTGGTATTTCAAATTTTTATACCGGTATCCGGTATTTGTTTGCTACTGATATCCACGGTATTACCAGTTATACGGTATTTATCGAAAATACCATACCTTGACAAATACCAGATCTCGGCGAATTTATTAGTGTTTCCAACTTTCCAACCTAGGATAGTGCTATTATAATATTATTATGTCATATTGGTTATATAAAAATAATAAATAATAAATGTAGGTATATGGTATTTTCGGTATCAGCGGTAATTATCGATTCACGATGTACCGGATTTCTAAAATATCGAAAATACCGGTAATTACCAGTACACCGAAAATACCGCCAGCCCTAGGTGAGTCACCTCTATAGTACAATCTATCCATTTTTTCCTTTAATAATAAATTCTTTGAAATTCTAAATTTTGAAATGTTTAGGTACCTACACTAATAAATTGACAACCATATTTTCAATTACTTAGATCTTTGTTCCATTGTATAGGGGTGTCCCGAGGCGATCCAAACTTTTTTTTTCAAATGATGAGATACATAATTTTGGGCAAACGTAAATTGCGCCCAACGAAGGAAAACAATTGTAAATTGCGCCCGGTATTTTTCAGGTATAAATGTCTATGTAGTAAATTGCGCCCAGTACTTTTCAGGTAGTAAATTGCAGCCAATAGAAATATTATTTTTATGATAGTCATTTAGCGACTCGATACACTTTTTTCACGGTCTTAGACTATGCTTAACTTTGTTTCACCCGAAGACAACTCACGTTTTAATTTTGAAAATGTATAAGTTTGGTAGATTATAACATCATTTTTTTTCTGACTAAATGCAGTATGTATAATATCTATGTTTCACTGTTGCACGCAAACAACTTACTAAAATATTACCCATACGTAAAGTCGTTGTATACACGCAAAGGCATTGATATCGCTAATATCTAAGGTTTTAAAATTTCATGAAATTTATTTTCTTGAAATATTTCATTTTGATGAAAAATAAAAATAAAATGCTTATTATACCTAAAAGTTTATAGTCGTCAACTTCTAAGTGAATATTTTTAAAAGTTGGTTTATTGTATGAAACAATAAAAATATGTTACATATTTACATATAATTTATAAGTTGTTTAACGAATCTATAATAGTTATAACAAACTATATGATCTAAGTTTATTTAATATAATGAGTCCAGAGCACCTTCACATCACTCAGTCACATATGCACACATATTATATGACTTGTGTACACTTTATAATAATTACTGAAAATACACTATTATTTCATTCATTGTTGGAATTGACTCCAACTTTATTTCAAACCATTATCTTTTGGATCGCTGATATACAACAATATTTTAAAACTCATGTAAAAAAATTTTTTATTCTTCAAAAAAATGCCAGGAATATTTTTCAGCACTATAAAATATAGAATATACAATTATAAAATAATAAATCAACATAAATAATATGTTTTTCTCTAATTCTAAGTGTGTAATCAATTTATTGTTGCTGATCATCTATAACCGAACACGTTTAAAAGAAGAAAAAATATTTTTCATAATTTCATTGATATATTTCAAGAACAGTGAAATTTTCAATTTTGAAATATTTCAATTGAAAAATTTCAAGTGAAATATTTCAAATTTAGAACCCTACTATAATATCATAACGATTATAGCGATAAACGTTCGGGTTATCCACCAATAAATGAACAACAGTATTTTTAAAATACACATAATAGGTAACGATGAATTCAAGGTTACTTAGATACCATGGGCGCAATTTACTATTCCTATTTTAGAAACTAAAAATCAAAGGCACAATTTACTATAGTATTTTTACTACCTGCTTCATGTGGGTGCAATTTACAAGCGCCCATAATTTTGACTGTAAATTGTTAAACATGATTTGTTTTCAATTTTAAATTTATTTAAATCAAAATTTGAACGAGTAGTGACCCTATAAACTTAAATCCTAATAAAATAGTTAATTATAATATAATAGTCATCTGTATAAATGAGTATTTGACTTATACCCGCCATCAAAAACCCATAAAAAAAAAAACCAGATGAGTAATTTATAGTTCCGCACTTACGCCAAATTAATACCGAGTATATATAAAACGTTTTATGAAATAAATGTAAGACATAAAAAAGCCTAAACAAATTTCAGATTTGTAAGTATCTCTATTTTTGTACTCAAATACTGTTTTTACTGAGTATTCAAATATGTATTTTGTTCACTTTTCAAAATAAGTATCGGTATCTTTATTTGGATACATTTAAAATGTATAATTTACTAATAAGACAATACTAGCTCAACTGATGCGTACAACCGTATACCAATACTTGGTTTAATATACAAAAAAACTATATAATAAATAAGAATTAAGAATTTTTCTTTTACTTTTTTATCATTGAGCCCAATATAATATAATGCGATAGGTATGATATTTGTTTTATAATGCACACGTGATGAAATTAAAACCGTCTGAGACATTCGTATATTTATTAGCTGTTTATCTATTGATATTATGTTCTTAACACCTGTAAAACCATAATATAGTCTTATATGGGGAGTCCTCTCATATGTAAATCGTTTTAATGTTAAAATATGAAAATAACATAATATATACATAAACATAGTTTGTAAATTGCGATTGTGTGTAAATATAATGACTATAGTAAAAAATATTCGCAGGTTAAACGTCAAAAAAAATGGTAGGTATGTAACGCAATTTAACGGCATAATAACGGTAAGGGTCGGTCAATTATTCGCCAACTAAAAATTGTAATTTATGACATCAATGATTTTCTGTTGGTAGTAAGCACAATATTATAATCGTCATCAAAGTATTATTATAGTAGCCTATATGCATACCAGACACCTGAGCAGATACGGTCGTTTACCATCGTTTGTCTACGACAACACTCGAATGTTGTTATCAGTTGTAAACGTTCTTCGTATTATATAGGTATCTGATTATCAGTGTCATTTATATACACATGGTATACCTATATAAAATTGGTATCTACCATACTATATTATACGATATAATATTATGTATAATTTTTATATATTAGCTGAAATGTAAACACGATGAAAACGCTTGACTGCAAGTACTAACAAACATATTTTATTTTATTTACATTTTCGATACTTTGCATTTAAAGTTTTCTGCGTGATAATCATATTACAATACCCATATAATTATAAGTGTGTTCAAAATTTATGACATAATTTGGTATCAGTGGTTTATAATCATATATGAAAATACAGCCGTCAGGATTATTATCATTATTATGATAACAAATAACTTATAAGTGGATTATGATTCACATGTGAAATTTATATGTAAAAATCAAATTTAGGTACGCGATTATAGGTATTCTTACAGGTAACACTTAATCCTATAAAGTCAACAGCTCTATTTATAAACTTAAAATATAAAGC
Source organism: Metopolophium dirhodum (assembly GCF_019925205.1). Lineage (NCBI taxonomy): Eukaryota > Metazoa > Arthropoda > Insecta > Hemiptera > Aphididae > Metopolophium > Metopolophium dirhodum. Next base: position 15,564,661 of record NC_083568.1, read on the forward strand.
TTTAACAATGGAAATAACTTCATAAGATTTAAGAGGAATAAACCCATTGCATACTCAATTCCAAGGATTATTTTCTTCGATGCCTACTCGTAAACTGCAGTAGAATCAAACAGAGAAATTACAATTTAAAAAAAAAATGGTTTAATATTGTAGTAGGAGAAACTATAGACAAGTTGTCACAGGTAAAATTATCGTTTCTGTAAGCTTAATGTAATGTAATGCTTAATGTAATCAAACAATATTAATTTAGGTATATTATATATTAAATTATATTACTTTCAATCCAATAGTATCACTTATCGACAAGTGTTTTTCGTAGCGTCATTACACCTCATAGATTGCTACTCTATTACCAATAACACAGAATAACTTTATTTAGACTGGGTGCCATTAGTTTCCTTAGTGCCATAAGTTCCGTATAAATATTTATTTTATGTTAAGCTCGCAATCAAATACATCTACTTGTAAGAAGGAATTTATTGAAAAACAAAACAAATGTTAAAAAACATGTCAACATTATAGAATAAATGTAGCATGTGTTTGTAACCTAAGACCTAACTTAATGCATACGGATTATGTAAAACAAAAGTTTGTTTGATAACTGCAGTATTCGTCTTATGTATTTATTATTAATGGACCTTTGAACGTTTTTGTTAATCACTTTAATTAATTAATACAATCAATGTGTCGACAAGCTGCTTATTAAATTGTCAAAATCTATAAGTACCTACTCATAAATCATAATAATTATTATTTGATGAAATTTTACTTAAAACATAATTTTGATTTTGCTAGATATGTCCGCTTGATAAAGATCTTAATGTAATTAAATAGGTAGGTACTAAAATGTATAAAACCACGTGTAAATTACTACATTTTAGTTAAATATACTTCAGGGTAGGTATTATGATCTAGATAATACCAATATAATATGGGATCCCGCCTACCAAAGATTAAACTGTAATTTGTTTAGTACAAAATAATATATTTGTTGGTACCTACCTAAAATAACATAGTATAATATGATCTATCGACATTATGTTGATGAGTTGTTGTCATATACCTAATAAAAACATAACGAATATTAATTCATCGATAATAATAGGTGGAATAGCTATACAATAAGCAATATACGAATTATATAATTGTATTATAAAATGAAGGTCGACATAAAAATTAATTTATAAATGATTACATCTATTCTGTTGTATTTTCAATTGTAAGTAAAATTCGTTCACCTAAAAATATTAATAGGTATCTATAACATTTAAGTTAGGAAAATTCGTATTTTGTTTTTATAATATCCATAAGTAATTTTAAAAAGGGACATAATAATAATTAAGATTGCCTTCCTATATATGTGCTATATTTTACGACCCTTTTAACAAAAAATATTAAATTTTATTATTAACTTATAAAAATATGCAGAATATATATATATATATATTCCTATTTCTTCATGTACAGTGTACCTACCTATACGACGGCTGTATAATAATATATACATTATATTATCCAAATTTTTAACCGACGTTTACCGCCAACTCGTTTGCCATACCTATGGTATTGAACGTTTATCATACATATTAATTCAACCTCCATGACCCGTCTGTTGTTTTTTTTCTATCAACCTGTCCCGATCACGTTGTACCGAAAAACCTGATTGTCGGCATATAATACGATCCTATTCTACTTACAAATGAACAGCAGCGTGACAACGTGATCGCCCCCGATCAAGACGTTTGCTCATCACGTGGTGTTCTTAAACACGATGACGTTATTAATACGTTTCTTGTAATGTCGAAAACGTGATCATAATCGATTCAAATTGCCGTCGTATATAAATCGCTTAGGACAATAATTTTCGTATGAAAAAAATTCCGATTTCTCCGTACACGAAGCGTTTCGTAATAATATAATAATTATACATTAACGAAAAATATAAACAAAAAATGCATTGATGATAATAATATTTCTTGTTATTCTGCAGGACCCGATGTCACATCGTATAATAGAAAAACGGCGGCGCGATCGAATGAATAATTGCCTGGCCGATCTGTCACGGCTCATACCGGCCGAATACATGAAAAAAGGTCGAGGTCGAGTAGAAAAAACTGAAATAATCGAAATGGCCATCAAACACATGAAGTATCTCCAATCTAACGTTTCCTCGTCGGGTAAGGGTTTTTATTTTTTGGATAAATCGACTTATAGGTGCGACGGTTATCCGTAGATATCCGTGATAGGTATACATTGAATATAAAGCAAACACGTTTATGTTACTCAAGCACGTCATAATAATAATATTATAATATAGTCGGGAATCAGTCACCGCCACATGAACCCTCGGAACCAGTGGAAGCCGAAAAGTCCGAAAATTCTACCCCCGAGCAACCTGAAAACACCATTTTGATGGCAGAACAGTACAGAATGGGGTTTTTGGAATGTCTGACCGAGACTATGCAGTATCTCGTCGAGGCACACGGATATCCACCTAACCATGGGTTGTGTTTGTCGCTCATCAACCACTTGCAACAACACTGTGCTCAGATCATCAAAGGTATGTGTCACCGATGTATACATAAAATATAATATGTAAAATATTAACAATTATTAATTAAATAATCGATATTCGTGTCGCGTCGCAGGGAAACAAGTGATCCATGGCGTGATGAAACAAGAGATTATACTGGAAGTGAACAAATTCAACGCGAATATGCTAACATACTTGGACGGGGAAGGGGCTTACGACGAGACCGGTCAACAAAAACATTCTTTGAGAAACTCGAAATCTCACACTTCGGCCAACGCGACGTATGACCAGGTGCGTAAGTGTAACGCGTTACATGCGACAATCTAATAACACCTAATGTATAATAATAATATTAATAAAATGTACATCTACAATCGCGTCATATAACATACCGTTTGGTTTCATTACCATCCAGACCCTAGCGGACCGGTGCAGCATGTCGTTCACGACGGACTCATACTCGTCCAACGGGTCAATGTACAAGTTCAAGACGGACATCAAACAGCGGTTCAGCGCCGAGAACAGCGGCGAGGACCTGGCCGATTACTACGCGCCGGGCAAGAAACGGCGCCGGAAAGAATCGTCCGACTGCACCGAAGACGGCAGACAGGACGTACCGATATTCGCGTTGCACGCCAACGGGTCGTACTACATACCGCTGACCGTCAACAGGGACATCATACCGCCCGCCCTGGACCACGCGCTGACTGAAACCCGTTCGTCGGTCATCGTGCACCCGATATCGATTTCGGTCAACTTCCAAGCGACCAATCAGTTCTGAAGAACGGCGTAGTCCCGGCGGCGCGTGACGGACGCATCACGACGCCAACATGTCATTACATGTTGTAGAGACGCAGCGTGGGGGCGTGGCTGCTGACTATATCGACACAACAAACGACGAATTGGAACAAAATATGCGCCCTCAGCCATAAAAATATATTATGTTTTGGGATTTTTGTGTTCTCCGCGGTCGAGCTTATTATATACACGCGCGACTGTGCGTTGTTTTGTTTTAATCAGAAAACGTTTATTGAGCTCTAAAACTCGTGCAAATATTACTAAGAGCCGAACTTTATCGAACACAAAATTTATACTTTTATATGTGTTATGTGGTGCTTGTCTACCATTTTTTCAATTCTCAAAAATATAAGGTTTAAAATTGATAAACGATAAAAACAATCATTTAGAACCAACGAGTAAATAATATTGTAATTTTAATTCAGTTAAAGCTACATAATTGTTTTTATTAATGTCAATGCTCAGCGAGTAATAAATGTTTCAATAAGTGGAAAATTGTCAGAAACCCTTATATCCTTGTTCCCTCCTACACCGTCAAAACACCATGGTGCACCTCACCTGTCTCGAGAATATGACTCTGGACTGCCGTTTTAAGTTAATTAATATAATATATTGTCTGCGTTATGGTGCCATTTTAAATGTGTATGTAACTTAGAGTATAAAAATATGTATAATCATCATATTATTATTGTCATTAATGATTTAAGCCTTTCCTATTTTCCTATACAGTTATTGTAAATTTTCTATGTATAAAACTTAAGTTTGATTTTTTCATAAAATATTGACGTGTACGTGTATCAAAACCAATACATTTATTATATATATTGTTTAATTATTTGATAATTATACTGATAAAAATACAGGTAAAAAACTTGGTAAATGTTACTTTTTTTCAAACTTAGGTGTTGATGGCTTTTTAATACAAAATTTACTTTTAGTGAATTTGGGGGGGGGGGAATATTTCCGATCAAACTTCAACACTAAGCTAGATAGTTTGTGGCACCGCCGAGTAACAATTTTTCGAAATCAAAATTTTTAAAAATGTTAGTTTCAACTGTCAAAGGGATAAAAAACAATTTTTAGAACGACGTTTATGTTACTTAGATTTTCAAAAGGAAAATGCTTTTTTATGACTCAAATTGCGCTATACTATTTATTTAAATGCGATCTATACGTTGAAGAGAAAAAAATTCGAAAAATGTTACTTTTTTCGAACTTAGGTGTTGGTGACATATCTGTTGATAGGTTTTTATGTACAAACTATACAGAATTATTATTATTATTATTGTTATTACAGAGTCCTCGATTCCTAGGAATGGCTTTAATTTAAGGGGTAACAATAGGCAATTTATAATCTCTTCATCTATGTGTATTGAATTACGCCAAGTCCTACAAATGCGTCGAATGCGGCGTTTGCGTGCGAATTCTATTCTCATCAAGCTGTTCCGCTGTAGTGCGGTGGGTCCGATGCGGCAAAATACAAACTGTTTTGTTTTTCGCCAAATTCGCCGAGTTCACGTAGGTTACTGCGTAAGTCTTAAATTATTATTATAGTAATTATTGATATTATGTATTATAGTATGAGTTAGGTTCATTGCGGGTATATCCATGAATGCCACTCTCGTATATGCACGGGAACATATCTATGATTCAATAACTCCCGATGCCGGTTTTTCAAACTTTTTCACTTCTATACAATTTGAAAATGATACTTTATATTTTAGTTGCCACCTTAATTATAATATTTTTCCACAATTTTACTCTCCGATACCAATTTAGGGGAGGTCAATACGACAATACGGTGTATTATATTGAAAAAGATTACTTCACAGGAATACTTCTCAGGCCTTGTAGAATTATCAGATTTTGATAACTATTCTTTTATCTGGAAGAAGAAGACTTTCTATAGGCCGAATTTAACTTTGATTATTTATTTTATTTCGAATAATGGTATAATATAACTTGTAAAAAAAAGTTTAAAATGTTATTATTTTTTAAGACATATTATTAAGTTTGAGATTAAAATTTTAAAAAACGGAATTCAATACTATCCACTAAATGTTAAGAAATCATTATCAAATTTGGTTGATTCTACATAACAGGATCATTATTCCCGTTGACCGTATTTTTGTTGATAAAATTACATTGGCACCGGGCGCATTAAAATATAAGTTTATGTGTATATATTTTACGGAAACTTATTAAACTTCTAGTTTCGAAAACATTAAAATTAGTTAACGTTGTCTTTTATTATATACAATTGCATAGATTGTATGGAACACTTTAAATCATTCATTTTTAGTTTATTTATTTGTATGGTTTGATAATAATAATAATAGTTAATTGGCATTAAAGTTATAACAAGATTACAAATAAAATATATATGTAATTCAATTCAATTCAATTATGGTTCTCATTTCAAAAGCAATGGTTGTGCTGAAATGAGATAGTTCATTAAAATACAGTCAATTTTTTTTTTAACTTAGATAATATAATTAATAATAATAATAACAATAGTATTTAAATATTATATGTTATATGGGATGATTATATAAAATCCATATTTTCAAGTTTTAAATTACTTAAAAATTTAATTAGATTACATTTTTCCAAAGTGTTCCATACGGAAAATGTCTATGGACATTCATCTTCTGAAGTCAAATATTTTTCAGAGTTAAAATCGGACAACGTAAACTAACTTAGATTGTCATCAAAACTTTGGATCTTTTAAACTAAAATTAACGATAGTATTGTAGTAGTGGGGCCCCTAATAGTATAGGCGCAAATAAGAGGGCTTGGGGCTTACCCCTCTAGAATTTCTACAAGCCCCCCTAAACTAATGACTTGTACATGTTATGACGTAAAAGCATCATAAGGGTATTCAGTATAGACCTGAGCTTCAGCCCCCTCTCCCCAAATGACAAAAACTTTTTGCGGCTATGCATTATACATAGTTTAGTTTGAAAATGGAACATTGAATAAATTAATAGATATCATTTACATCTATACATAATTACCTCCATTTTTAATAATTTATTTATTGTTTAGTATTCTACTGAAAAAATGTCTAATGATTAATGAAGCAAAATATTTCGCTTAACCTTCATTTAAAATATTTGTTATTTCGATTTAACACATTTTATAAGTTCATGATAAGTGAAATTTATTGAACGATTTAAAATTTTTTTTTTTTTTAAGTGAAATAATTGTTTTCTTTTTAGTTATGTTTATATATACGTTTATTGGTTTTTTAAACAATTGACTATACCCCCTTTGAATGTATTCAAAACTGAAAAAATACAATACATTTAAATTATAAATAACATATATACTTATTTCAATTTTCAAGAGCCAGTCTTCTATCATTTTAAGTCATATACACGTTTTTACTTAACAATAATCTCTGGTCATTTTGATTAAATTGAAATTGTTTTTCACTTGTATATAATATTATATGCTAATATCAAAGTTAATATAGCCAATTATACTGAATTCCCTTAAATGTATTTACATTACAATTTACAACATAACTATTGTCCTTTTAAAAAGATTTTTTTTACTTTTGTAATAAATGTATGGTTACCTACCTATATAAATATTATCATTTACCTACATACATCACTATATATCAGAAGTCAGTACCGACAATTCAGTATTGATGTTTATATTTTAGGTTATTAAACATGGTTCAAAACGTCAAGATAGGTGGCTAGAATACAAGTGGTTAGGTATCTACATAATTAAACTGGAACTAATAACAATGATATTAGATTAATATTTAATTTAGGTATTATCAATTATCATTGACATTCATGAAGGTCAGTTATATGAACTAAGAGGAAATCGTCCATAATGTTGTTGATAAACAGCTAATTTGTAATTCAGTTTGAATACGAGTTAAAGAAAGGACACAACGGTTAAAAATTATACTACTACTGAATTTTATGTTTTGTTATTTGATATAGCTTATAAAAATGGTGATTGCAAAAAAATTTATTTTAGAAAAACCATTTAATGGTGCACCAACAGAAGACAATTTTAAATTAGTAGAAGAAGAGCTGGACGAATTAAACAAAGGAGGTACGTAATAATATTTATTTTTTAATTTATTACAAACCACAGTTGCATCTATTGTCTAATACGTTAACATTAAAAAAAAAAAAAAACAATCAATGACTTATTATTATTATTTTATTTTTTTAGAAATTTTAGTTGAAGCAATTTGGCTTAGTGTTGATCCATACATCAGGTACCAAAAATCCGAATATTATATACATATTATAGTATCTATTTTTATTCAATTAGGTAGACGATAATCTTTAATGTGTTTGTAGGCCTTATTCAAACCATGTATCTCCTGGAACAACTGTTATGGGTACTCAAATAGCCAAGTAAGTGTTAAAATGAAATTATATACGTGTACATCAAAATTATTACATTTTAAACCGTTTCTATGATGATTTAATATTTACACAATTATTTTATAAAATAATATATATATATTTAGTATACCTATATTGCGCACGTACTTACACTTTTGTTATGATAACAAAACACTTATATTTTTATTTTTTTCGAACTAACATTTATTTTCATATTAAATAATATTTAGGCATGAACGAGTGTAAGAAAATACAAACGTATCTATTTTATCATAAAACATTAAAGAACCATATTCCCATTATAATTCCATTATAGTACCTATTATAATATTATGAAAAATGTTGACTTTAAAAATTACGTTATGAACGTTAATTCTTCTATTAGATACTACCTACATTTTTATTGATAAGCGATAGCAGAACGTATAAACTGTAATTCATTGTTATAATATGACAAACGAGTAAAAGTAAATATGTACAATTATATTAATTTATGTCTACGTACTTATCTATTAGTTTTCGAAATGAAACTTCTCAGATTTCAGATTTTCAGATTATAAAATCATTAATTAAATGAAGCAACTAAATCATACTCACTAGTCACTTATTTATCAATATTTTTAAATACACGTATCTTTATTTTCTATTTTCAATAGTAGATTTATAATGTACCTATTAATGTACATCATTGTAATTTTCTAATATATTATTTTTGGAACAAGTAAAATTTAAAACCACAAATCACAATATATTATATTTTAAAAACATTATATATAATATATTAATATCATTATGGTCTAATTTAAATTTTAAATTGTGTGCGATATCTTATGATGTTGCGTCACACGACTAGTGGGTTTTTTTCCCCGTCTTATGACAATTTTTCTTGTAGAAAAAACTTTAAGAACTACGAGGAGGTTTCCGGTAACAAATTGGTTTTAGTTTGTATTTTGGTAGATCAAAAGTAGAAATTTCTCAGTATTTTTAAAAATAATTCCAAAATTAAGAAAAAGGTGGAATTTTCACGCGCAAACCCAGTTTTCGACAAAATCAATGTTTTTTTTGTGTAACTCAAAAACAATAATAGGTAACTGTAGATACTTGACATTTTCCCAATGTTTATATTAGAAATTTCTATACCTATATTAATAAAAAGTTTAAAATATTTTGAAATTTTCGTTTATTTTTAATCTTTTTCTTTGTGTGGATAAAAAATGTTTCACTCTGTCAATTTCCAAACTATTTAGTAGTTATAATATTTATAAATATTTTTTCAATGTTTAATTTTTATAACTAAGTCTTGAAAACTTAACTTTTTATACGGTATTTATTAGTTTATTCATAAATTACTTGGAATAAGTAATACTTAACTATATTAATAGTTAATACGCCTTTACCTATTCCCAAACGCTAGATAATAGACAATAGTTGTATTGTTTTAATACATTATAAAATCATTATGAAGGTACATAGTAATATATACTAATATAACATTTATTATTAATTGGTCTAATAATAAATTGTAAACAAATTATATATTTTTATTATTTTGTTCATTTTTACAAGTAAAATTAATGTAGAAATATAGAATAATATGATCAGTTATTGATTTAACCTAATGTTCTAACTTAATTATATAAGTAATAATAATATTATAATTTATCATTAATCATTACGTTAACATTTCTTGCGTCTGATAATTATAATTCTAAAAATTGACAATTTATTTTATCAACAATAAACTCGTTAAAACGCCTAGTGTGTAAGACACTTAGTTAAAATTAACCATCAAAATTGTATTATATAATGGTTATAACTAATGAGTTATAATTATTGTAATCGAACTTCGTGTATGATGTGAATGAGTTAATGAGATCTAAAAAATAAAACATAAGAATAATAATTACAAATGCATCAAGCTTGATTCAAGCTACATAAATAATTGATTTATTACAAAATAAATTTATTATAAAATGTAAGAAAAGTATCTACTACATTACTCTTCTATATAATGTACCTATGTAGGTATAAATGTAAAACAAACTTGTAGGTATACTAGTTTTATAACTAATATGTAAATGGATTTTTTTTAGAGCTCTAATTATATTATACATTATAATAGATTTATTAAAACATTGAGCTTTTTTGTTTCAGTGAAACTTGTGGATATTTTTATCATTGCTAAAATAATATAATATGACGTATGTCCCTATATGTGTATACGTATAGTACTATAGACTAGAGTGTATAAGTCTATTGTACTTTTCTACTATCGTCTATTATGTATTGCCAGTATTGGGTATTATAAATATTAAATTATAATATAATATATTTTAATATTTATATATTTGCTTACTCCATTTTAAATTAATTTCCCTTATAATATTATATAAATATTGACACTTCTTACATAGTATTAGTTACACAATACAAATATAGAATGTGCAATGTCCCTTTTGCAACAAAGGTAATAGATGCAATAATATGTTTTCTAAATTCTAATATAGTTCTTACGTAGTTATTTTCATAAACGCAAATAACCCAAATTTTTTGGGAGACTAAAAAAGTCCCTCTCCCATCCGTGATATTTTCTAAAAGTTAAATACGCTTAATAGTTAGTACGTACTATAATGACTCAATTTATTTTGAAAAAAATGGGAGGACTTGACTGACATTTGAGGGGTTTAAGTAAAAATAGTGAAAAGTGAATATATTTGCGCAAATGGTTATTTATAGCCAATATTAAAAATTATTTAATGGTTTTTTTTTATAGAATTATCAAATCAAATAATCAAGATTACAAAGTTGGCCAAATAGTATTCTGTTCTACTGGCTGGAGGACATTTAGTATCATTAATCCCACTACATTGGAGAAGGACGGTATGCCGACATTTTATGTACTCCCTGATTTTGGAAATTTATCTCCTTCACTTGGTCTTGGAGTACTTGGAATGCCAGGGTAATTATAATTTCTATTTTGTTTGAATATTACACCAATGCAATAGTTTTTTTTTTTTTTTTATTTAAATAAGGCTTCAACTCCTGAGGTTATTAGCCTGTGAAAATTACAAAAAAATATAAAGTGAATATTGGTCTTACAACTATGGGGAAACATTACGTTTAACAATATAGGGATTTTGTGGCATATATATACATTTAAACATTTAATTATTTAATTATTAGTAATTTTTCTAAATTAATTTTGCTAAGCCTATGTTTTTGAAAAAATCATATATGTTTTTAGTGTTCTCTTCGCCAAGTGCCTGTTGCATTGTTGATGGGTTTCCGAGAATTTGTCTAGAGTTGATGAACTTGGGGCATTCAAGTGTGACGTGTTTGATTGTCAGCGCTTTGTCACAGAGTTCGCAGGTCGGGCTGTCTTCTTTTGTTATGAGATGCAGGTGTGTTAGACGGGAGTGACCAATCCGAGTTCTTGTGGTGACTACTTCTTCGTGCCTGGATGAGGGTGGAGGAGTTTTCCATGGGTCGATTGATGTTTTAATTTCTTTTAATTTATTTATGTTTGAAGTCTTCTCCCACGAGTCTTGTCAAAGACTTTTAGTTAGTTTATTAATTTTTATGAGTGCGTCTTGGAATGTAATTTTGTTTATTAATACCGAGCTGGGTGATGATATTGCTTCGTTGGCTGCCTTGTCCGCTAGTTCGTTGCCATTTATGCCAGTGTGAGAGGGGACCCATAGAAATTCGATTTTTTTCCTCGAATTTGATAACTTTTCTTGGATGGATTGAATTATTTCATTTTTGGGGTAAGGGTTTTCAAGGGCTAGGAGAGCACTAAGGGAGTCACTGATTATGAGTATTTCTTCGGACACTAAGGTCATCGCGTGTGAGATTGCATTTTGGATGGCTTGACTTTCAGCAGAAAAAATGCTGGTTTCATGAGGAGGTTTGAACATTGAAGTTTTGTTATTTTCTATGAATGCGAATCCGGTTCCATTGGGGGATTTTGAGGCGTCCGTAAAGATTTTTGTGTGGTGAGAGTATTTTTCTTCAATTATTTCTGAAAAGTTATTTCTTATAGTTGAGGTTGAGGTGATTTTTTTGTTGAATTCGAGTAGTTGGGTATTGACCTTAATATTCCACATCCACGGAGGGGAAGACGGGAAGATAATTTTGTTAAACGTAATTGGTTTGAACTTCATTATATCTGCTATGATCATATACGTGTCGTCGATAGTGCGAGGTGTGTTTGGACTGTTACGTATGTTCAGAGGTCTTCTGATTGGAATTTGAGTTTTGTTGTTAGAGAATTTAGTTACAAACTTTAGTGTTTCTTTAATCCTTCTAAATTCAAGTGGTAGTTCTCCAGCGTTGCACATAATACTTTCTGTTGGGCTTGTGTGGAAGGCACCTGTGGCTAGTCTAATGCCTTGATTGTGTATAGGATTTAGTATATTAAGAATTTTGTTTTTGGCTGTATTATAGATGACTGCACCGTATTCCATTTTTGCTAGTATAATTGCTTTATATATAGTGATGAGGCTATTTTTATCAGAGCCCCAAGAGTGGTGAGATAAGGTTTTCATAATTTTCATGTTATTGTTTGCATTTATTTTGAGATTTTTTAGGTGAGGGATCCAATTTGATTTGTGGTCGAAAGTCATGCCTAGTATTTTTATTTTATCTGTATATGATAGAATGGTGTTATTAAGATTGATGTGGAATAGGTTTTCATTACGCTTTTTATGGAAGATGATGCTTTGGGTTTTGGATGGTGAGAAATTGAAACCAGTTGTGGTTGACCACTTGAGGAGTTCATCCAGGGCTTGCTGGATGAGTTCGACTAATGCAATAGTTATATTGTACTTGTATATGATTATATTATAAATTATAATTAATATTATTATACCTACCTATATTATAAACTAGAATATATAATGCGTATATGTATTAGCTAATTAATGTTTTTTAATGGGAAACTTAAAGGTTTTAGTATTGAGTTTGAGTCTGAAGTAGTATATTATTCTATACCTTTACTTATAAGTCTTAATGTATATAATTAAACACAATATAAAATGATCACCTGTTTCTGAATTCGTCATAATATATATAATATATATGTTATATTATTGAGTTAATTTACTGTGAAAAATAAACGGTCATCTGGCATATATTTTTTTTGGGAGGGGGTTGCCGGGTTGGCATTTACTAATTTTACTCAATCAAGTATTAATATTTAATTCTATAAGTAGGTACCTGCCTACTTAATTAGTACCAGGTAATATAATTGTCATAACAGTTGCCCCTCCCAAAAAAAATCCTGGCTGTGTTATAGTTACAGTATTGTACCTTCAAAATAGTGTAACTTAAAAATTCTGCGGACGCCCTATATATTGTTTAGCACTTATGTGGTTTATCTCACTTCAATGTATTTATGTTATATGATAAATCATAGTAATTCAAATAAAATCATGCTCTAAAAATGTTTGAAATTTTTATTTTAGCAATACAGCCTTATTTGGATTTTTAAATATTTGCGACCCAAAACCAGGGGAAACCGTTGTTATTAGTGCTGCAGCTGGAGCTGTGGGTATTCATGTGGGACAGATTGCAAGGAATCTAGGATGCTATGTAATTGGTTTTGCTGGCTCTGATCATAAGGTTAAATGGCTGAAGGAGGTTCTTAAATTTGATGCAGTGTTTAATTATAAAACGAAAGATGTCAATGCAGCACTTCTCGAGGCTGCTCCACATGGTGTAGACTGTTACTTCGATAACGTGAGTAAGCAAAATAACAAGGATATTTCGTTTTATATAACTAACTTTAGATATAGCATTTATCATAACTATCGATTAAAACTTTATTAAATATAATATAATACGTAAAATACGTTCCCTATATTAATTCTAATGTATAACTGTATAAGCCATAATTATCTAGGTATGTGTTATTATTTATTATAAATTATAATAATATATAGCTATGCAGTATATGCAGTCATCCTAATTATATTTTCATTGAATACTATAAATATATCTTATCTCTTGTACTTTCAATGTAGTTAGATCTTATCATTGCTATTTATAGTTATAGGTACTTATAGGTATAGCTTGTAGTCTTGTCTAAATAATTAATTCTGATACCTATAATACTGATACAGTGATTGAGTGATGCTTCTGTGTTCCAATCAAATTATTTATAAAACATTGTCAATTTCTTTGTCCCTCCGCGGAATAATCAAAATATCTTTCATTCCTAACGGCTTACTGGCTTACTGATTCCAATTTATCCTAATCTTTATTTAAAAAAAACATTTCAATGATTAAGTAGGCTCACCTATCATTCCTTGTCTGATTTATCTATTATACTTTATACTGTTTAGATGTTGCTGTATTGCCTGTATCTATAATTATTTGTACTATTATATATACTATAGGTAAATGAATTTTCCCCGTAGATAGTTGTATAATTTTTTTTTTTATTTAACTTCACTTCGTTGTGTACTATCAAAAGTTCCGGGAAAAATGGTTTGTATTCAAACATTAAACATGTTTAAACTTGTACTTATCAATTAATAATTAAATTATAGGTTGGAGGTGATTTCAGTAGTGCAGTTATCTATAGAATGAAAAATTTTGGACGTGTGTCGGTTTGTGGTTCAATTTCATCGTATAATACTAATCCAAAAAATTTACCAAAAGGTATATTACGTTTCAATTGATATTGTCTACAAACTTCAAAATAAAAATTATTTTTTTTAGTGTCAATGTTGCAGCCAGCCATAGTGTTTAAGCAACTAAAAATTGAAGGTTTTATTGTTAGTAGATGGGCAGATAAATGGCAAAGTGGTATTGAACGTAATTTAAATTTCATAAAAGAGGTAAGCTTTTCTTTAATTATTCTGAATATTATAACTACTACTGGTTTTTTTTTAAGGGCAAACTTATTTACCCAGAGTACATTGTTCAAGGTTTTGAAAGTTTACCACAAGCTTTTATTGGTATGCTGAATGGAGAAAACATAGGAAAAGCTTTGGTCAAAGTTTAAATTATAAAAATAATTAAAACTCAAAAATAATACAATTAACATTTTTTTAGACTATGTATACATATCTCATATTAAAAAAAAAACATAATCGATATTATACTGCAATATTGTTTACTTTACTTTAATAAGTATACGTTGTTTCCGCATACAAGATACGAGCTTATAGCTCAGTTGGTATACATACGTATCAACTGTTATTAATGTAATTGATATGGTTGAAATAAATAAATAGTTTATACAAACTCAATAAATAATAATCATCATTGACATACTTGTACAGATGACAGTACTCAGTATAGTACTGCAAAGTGAAAAGTGCAAATACTACAGGTATTTCGTATTTGTCATAAAGTTTAAATGCATATCTATTTAAAGAGAACGTGATGTTAAATTTTAAATATGATATTATCAGTTATCACAGTCGAAGCGATAACTTGTAAAAAAATTTGTTGGTTAATCACGGTATTTATACTTTTAAGAGAGTTATAAATATAGTACCATGCAAAACATGACAACTTAAATGTTCTCATTACTGGCATAAAAATTAAATCATCGTAAAATACTAACATACCCGTAAGTTAAATAAATTATCGAAAAATGCTCTAAAAAATTGTAAATGATGTATTTTAACCACAAAGATATCCTAGAAAATAACCAATAAATTTGTAAACAATTTTTCAGCAAACAAAAATATGAACTTGACGAAACACACATGATTACTAAATTACCAATTAGTCGTTACTGCAGGTATAATATACTGTAGATAAATAAAGACGTATCGAAATCATAAATAGTAGGTACGCTAAACAATTTAACTTTATGGATTATTTTTAAATCAACTGAGAGAAACTAAGTCATTTCAACTGTCGATTGAACCAGTTAAGTTCATATAAGTTTTTAGAAAATTTAACTAATTAGTTGAGTTAAAAAGTTTAAAAAAAAACCTTTTTTACTAGTTAATGTCCCCACCTTTGCAGCAGTATAATATACAAATCAAAATCTGAGTCCTCATTATATATTATGATTTATGATATTATATCAAACAGGAAGACCAGACAAATAAAATAACTTTTGTTCTAATCAATATATTTAAACTTTATTTTTATATAATTTACAGATGCTTGCATTACATATATAGTAGGTACAACATATTTTTATTTTATTTTTTTAATGAAATTTGATAATACATTTTTAATAAATATTCAAATTTCAAATTAAAAATATATAGATATAGGTAGGTAGCTAGGTAGGTATAGTTAATTTCTTGTTATTCAATAACATTATATTATATTAAACGTGGTATATAATAACTATTTACTAATAAGTAATAAGTAATACCTAGCTAACAAGTACGTAACATCAGTTCTAAACTGTAACAAAATAACAAATATTATAATAATGTATATTATACATTATGCATAGGACCACAGTCTTGTAAAGAATACTTTTAATTTGTATTCGGATTACATAAAAAAAGAACACATTTGAATACTCGAAAAAGTATTCGAATACCTACTATAAGAATATATTTTTTCTTCGCTAATATTTGTCAGTTTTAAAATGGTTGGAAATGAACGTGGTTAGGTATAATCATATATTTTCGTTTCAAAGAGAAAAACTATTGTTTATAACTTATATCATGTGCCCGATTTTTAATAGAAAAATGTGTTTTGTCACAAATATAAACTATTTATTGAGTTCAAAAAAGTGTTTTTTAATGAATAAAATATACAATAAAAATATTCAAAATACGTATTCGAATATTTTTTTACAAAAATATTTAAAATAGTATTAGAATAAAAAAAAGTATTTGAAATTTGAATACATATTATATTCGAATAATTTACAAGACTGTATGGCCTTATACAAAAAGAGCACCTACAATTTGTATAGCTATGTACAAATACAATATTTAAAAGTTTAATTTTGTATAAATAGACAAATTATAAGTTTTTACAGATAAAATCTAATTTTAAAATGTAGTACTTACTTAATGATACTTTTAGAAAAGAAAAAGTATACAAACCGTATAGAAAATTACGTACAATACGCATTATAGCTATCTAATGAAAAAAAAAGGTAATATATTGCCATATTGGTTATGATTCACGAGTTCATTGACGGAACCTTGGTGACTAGTTAAAGTTCTTACTTTTCATTTTTTCCGTTTCAGACAACGAAGTAGATACTTAGGGAAATTATTGAAAATCAGATTCGAATTCAGAGAATTAGGACGTTCATGGAAATGATTTCCAAATATTTTATAATATAGAGTTTGTGCAGCTTGGTTACTACGTTTGCGGTACAAAGGTTCGTGACTTCGTGTCTTTAATGATACATAATAATATATTATATGTATAGCTATGGGCAGAGATGATAGTACGAAGGGACAGTTAGGCTTAAATAACATTATGTAGGTACAGTGTAATTTTAGTATGTAGGTAATCATTTTTTAATTATTTATTCGTAATTGTTTAGGTTTTTTAGTTGTAAACTTATGATATTAAAATATTTATTTACTTGAAGTCTAAAAATCTTAGGCGTTGATTAAAATATTGTTTTTGCGTTTAATGAGATGCCCGTGTAGGTTAGGCTAGAATCTACTATTATCCAAGGTCTCATACTCTCATGGGTATTTTTGTGTTATTCATCACTTCGTTTTAACTAGAAATGATAAACGCGAACTATGAACATTATATACT
Source organism: Metopolophium dirhodum (assembly GCF_019925205.1). Classification (NCBI taxonomy): domain Eukaryota; kingdom Metazoa; phylum Arthropoda; class Insecta; order Hemiptera; family Aphididae; genus Metopolophium; species Metopolophium dirhodum. The sequence goes on from NC_083568.1 coordinate 15,582,085, forward strand.
TTTGATAATTATAATCTGCCATTTAGGTACCTACTTTTAAAATGAAATACAAAAGAACTAATAAACAAGTTACTATGAAGAAAATCAATTTATGACTTTTTAATCTTTAAAAACTAAATAAAATTATTACAATTTAATATTGATCTACCTATATATTACAAATTGAAAGTGATTTATTTAAGACAAAACACATATTATGTTGTTGCAACAACAATAAAAAATGTAATGTTTTAATTTTAAAGAAACTCATGTCAAACTTAATAATACAGAGTACAGACGCATACAGTTTATAGTCAGTATAGCGTTACAGCATGTTACATATAATATAATATTATATCGTCATTTTTTTTTTGATATACTTAAAGCTTTATTTGATACTAATTTTAAATGACATATATTGGCGTTTAAATGAAATACAAATCTAATAATAATGTTAAATGTAGTATAAAATTAAAAAAACAACTATATCCTGTAGGCTGTTGAGTGTAGGTACTATGTTCCTTTATCCTTTAAAAACCAACATTTGTTAACTATAAGTAAAATCACAATGGAATATGACTTTTAAATACATTTTAATATATTAATATTATACCTATTGGTATGATGAAAAAAATTTCTAACTAGTACTCCAAAAAATATTCTGTTTTGGAATAATTAATTAAAAATGCATATGATCATTAAAAGAGGTAAAAAGATTAAAACAAAATAACCATAAAAAGTAAAATATATCAATTTTGAGAACAACTTTGTTTTTAATGACTTAAAATTATGTAAAATAATTATTTTAAAATATGTTGATTTTTTTTGAAACAATGAATATATTATATAATGTATAAATGTGACATGTGTTCTTGCATAAATAATATTCTGAGCGTAGCGATGAATTTATTGATTTTACAATGGTGGGTATGTTTTTATTTATATTTTATTTTTGTCATCGTGTATCTCCATCATAAATATCAAAATCCTTGTTTGAGCACCTCCCCGGGGTTTGACCTACCGGATCCAATTGGGAATTTAAATCATCCCGGGAACCACTCAAACAAAAAACAAAAAATTTTAAAAAATCGGTCCAATTGTTTAGAAATGTATAAAGGGCATACTGACAAACATTAATTTATTATAGTTATTATTTTCGGCCACCAAATTAATTTTTCCAAGACAAATTTTACATTTAATCCTTCCCTGTGACTCAACCGATTTATTAGTGAAATACGTATGAAAATCCGTTGAATACTTTTTGAGATATGCGCGTAAATACAAATTAAGGTGCTATTCTATTTCCGATAAAAAAAAAACAACTTAAACATTTTCATCGATTATCTTGAATATATATACTGTTAAATATATAATAATATAAAATAATATAAATTTAATTAACGATTAATCAATGGCAACCAATAATTATTATTATAATAGTATCCATTTATAAACAAAAATGTCCATCATAAATCTCAAAATCCCTGGACTGTCCAGTCGTTCTTGAGTTATAAATGGTCTAATATTTGAACTCTCTTTTATGTATATAGATTACAAAATCAATGGCATAAATTATAAGATATAAGTGATACCATGACAAAATAAATGATTTATTTATTTTGTCATGAGTAATACAATATTATGCGAATGACGCGTTGTGTATTCAAAAGAAAAAATACCGCGAAAAACATTTACAACTTCTTTGACTGCCACAATTGTGTTACAACAAAACATCTGACTGATAAGAAATTCAATATTATTTTTTCTTATTCTTTCTTATCTATATTATTGATTACTATAACCATTTACTATTCAGCCTTTACAGTTTCCAAGAAATTGTATATTATCATAAATCATAATCCTTATTCTTTTTGGATAATTTGATTCTGATATGAGCCTCGATGGAGCGTGGTGGCCTTTTCAATAATTCTAGTTCTTAATTGTACATTTGTACATCAAATTATTTTGCCCGTCGCAAAAAATGTTTGGAAGGAGCCTGAAGACAACGAAGAGGCTGCTACATCACCCCACTTCACTGCGCACCGTAGAGTACCAAAGGTCGCTGAGGAAAAATTATGGTTAGTGTTAAATGTTTTGTTGTGTTTTGTGATATATTATTGAACACGCGTGCCTCGCGTGTTTAAATTAAATTAATTTGTGTTAGTTTGGCAATGACAAGTGACAATAAATTCTACTTCTCAATCTCATTCATTTAATACAAATATTTTACAATACTTCATGTAGTAGTCAAGGCATAGTCATTAGTAAGTGATAATAAGATCGAAAGAATTTTTTATTTATTTTTTATTGTACAATCTGTTCAAATAAATGTAGAACAATAAGTAAATGTGACATTTGGTGATAAAATAAATACATGATTCACAGTAACCTCTCCCACTAGAGGAACTTTGATGAAAACATTTAATGGATAATATTGTTCATCCTTTGATTGAGTTAAGTGAGTACAGTATTTTTCACATTCAAAAAAATTAGTTTAATACCTATTTATTATTGTCAGTTTGTTGAACTATTAATTTTGAATTTTAATATTCAATATATTTGTAGTTACCTACATTAGCAGTTTACATTGCTTTTTGCATAAGATCCTATTTTAGATTCTGAGATGAATGTATTAATATTACAATGATGTGTGTTATTGTTTTTCATTTTTGGGTCAAATGACACTTTTTCTAGTAGAAAAAATGCTCCGATCATCAACTTCGATGGAGGTTTCTAGTACCAAATTTGATTTAATTTGTTCTTAAGTAGTTAAAAAATTGGGAAATTTCTCAATATTTTCTATAATGATTTTGAAAAACAAAAATAGTGATATAAATTGTAATACCTATTATTAAATAATACCAAAAGTTAAACTGTCTCTGTTTTGGATCGGTTTTCTTTGTATAGAATGATTCATCATTGAATTCAGATTAACACATCTATCACAGTGATATACTCAATGACAGGGTACACTCTACACTGGCTACATTAACAGTTTTCTTTTTAATTTAACTATTTAATCAAATACTATAAGTACTAAGTACACATAAAATAATATTAATAATACAATAATACAATTTAAATTGTTATGTTGTCACTCATTGACATAAACATTAGTAGTGCCTACTTAATACAAGTCAGTATTTAATAGAGTAAGTTTTGTAAAAATATACATTTTTCATTTAAAGCTTTGGGTCGTCATATAATTTGTGATCTATTGGCAAAAAACAAATAAAAAGTTGTTTGACATCCCTTTCGTTTGCAACGTAAATCTCTCCTTTCTTTGCCCATTTCCTAACGTATGTACAAATTCATCTCACTTCCACACTTATTACATTGAGCATTTTCATTGTTTGTCAAAACATTTTTTATTAATAAAAAATTAATATTAATATAAATATAAAATTGGTGGTTGATTCATCACTACTTATGATTAAATAAATATATTTTTCCATATTGAATGTGTGACTGTGTGAGTTCCAAATTAATATGTACCTAGAATAAACTGTAGTGTCACACGATAGGTAGGTGACGTACTGAGCGTCTGAGTCCATACTTTTACAAATTGTCAAAGCATTGTTATCGAAAGTCATAAAGTATAAGGTCCTAAAGATAAAGTGTTAACTAAGAAAACGAGATTAGACTGTATCTATCAATGATCATAAGTCGGTAGATCGCATACTTTATGAAAATCAAGCTTAGATAAATAACTAAAAAGACACAATACATTTTTACAAATGTTTAAAGTAAAGCAAACATTAATACATTTACTAATTTAATATTTTTTCTTAATTAGTGAATAAATAAAAAATGATTGTATTATTGGAATATGCCATAAAGCATACAAATTAATAATTTAAAGGTAATTTCAAGTTCAACAAAGAAAGGTTGTGCTTAAGGGTGCATTATTTAAGTATTATCAACTTTTTTGTTTCGTTATTAAAATATTTATTAAATTGAACAATTTTCTCACCGAATTCTACTTCCACATTACCACCACACGTCACGATAAACCAATATAATTACCTAGTCCAGCGTTTCTTAAACTTTTTTATCCGTGGAACTCTTTTTGATGTCCACTTTTATCGTCATTACCCATACTTTGTTTCAATAGTTTTATTGTGGATGTAAGGATTATTTGCAATAAAAATTATAATAACTTCATTTAATAATAATGTGTACATACTATTCTGTATTTAATTCAAAAAATATTTTAAATAACAGACAATAACAGGACTTCTAAATTTTAATTTTTATGAGATGAATGAAATTACTTTTTACTATTACAAATAATCTTAATATTGGGCTCTATTGATGAAAGTTGTATTCTCATATTAGGTTTGACATCTAGTCTGTTGCTGTATTTTGTTTTTATTAGTAAATAAGAACCTCGTTTCATACATATGAGTGCGCACTATCCAACCATGGTTACAAACTTACAAATGGTAAATGTGCCAACACTGCCTTTTGTGACAATTGAGAAAATTCATCTTTTGAAATGCACCAACATTTAACACAGAGATCGATTTAAAATTTTGAAAAAAAGCACTTATTTTATGGTTTGTAGAACCCTGGGGTTCCGTGAAACACAGTTTAAGAAACGCTGACCTATTTTGTCAAACATTCTTAGATAAATGCCCAAAACATTATTAGTAGAATGACAAATTATTTTATTTTATTGGTAATATATTTTACATTTTGTTTAATATGTACTTTAATACCATTCCTATTTCCTTTCATTGGAATCAATAGATAAAAACTTTAAGAATGCAAAAAATCAACTTACAAATTACCAACTAAAAAATATAAATTTAAGTTTGGTGCCCTTAAAATGTTGGGGACTTCGGTGCCCTAGTTCTAGTGCAGTCCTAGTTTGACCCATCTTAGCCAGGCAGGTATAGTTTACCTAATATAAAATTATATAATATTTGAAATTGAGCAAAATCAAAATTACAACTAACATTATACCTTCAATAGCTATTATGAAATAATTTTTTTTTATACTGTATGTGTTTTAGGAATTAAATATCAGGATTACAATATGCAATATTATTTAAATATGTATTTAATTTCATTGATTATACCTACGTTATTTACAATTTAAAGAAGAGTGGCAAATAATATCTAAATTTATGAATCTAGTTCATAATATATTCTGTTTTATAGATTTAATATGTATATTACATTTTAATTAAAATAAAAGGTGATTAATAATTAGGCTTTTAGGTACCAAATTAGAAGAGATATTATGTAATACATTTATATTACCTACATGAGTTATTTAAAAACAGATAGCAACTAAATGCCAACTTCATTTCGACCAAAATCTGGGTTGCAGCTTTATATTACAAGTATTACACCATTACCTAATTAATTACATTTATTAAAAAATTAAATCAAAGTTATAATTTATATTATCTTAAATTAATTATTTTTCATCCAAGAATTATATATAAAAAATATAAATAATGAAGAACAAAATAATATACTTTGCCAATGAAATACGTCATAAAATAGAATGTAACTATCATTCATTCATATTATGCATAACAAGAAATTATCATAATATATTATACTGACATAAAGTATAATTTTTATATTTTATGAAGACATTAACAGGATAACAAAGTTAAATTGCAATTTACCAAACCGGTCAATTTTATCATAACAGTTACGATCTTATAATTATTTAAAAAAAAATAATGCGTTACATATTAATACGTAATAAGACGTAATGACCAATACAATACCAATGTAAAATCAATTAGTTGATCAAAATCTGTAAAAGATTAGCACACATAAAAATAGCGCAAAAACAATTTTTAAAATAGAGATGTTTTATTATTAGTGTTATTTGTATGCAAACTACAAACAAAAAAAAATTCATATTTTTCTTCTATTCATAATTGGAAAATGAAAGTCATAAATATTAATTATTTAATACCATATATGATGTGTGTATATTATATACCCACCATATTATGTGCATAATCCTTATCATATAGTTTATCTACCTATTTATTATTTAAGCAATTATTATAGTTCACATATTTTATTTTTTTTTAAACCAGACGTAGCAGCCTTGCAACAAATACGTGCCCAAACGATGCGGTATTTGTTTTTCGGATAATATAATGATTTTAAAAATGTATAAAAATAAGGGCTGATGCCGCGTGGCTTTGTCGAAATTACGTCCATGTAGACGTGGCCCAAGCTGCGTGGCTTTCCTTAATTTCATATAAGCTGAGAAGAGCCACAGAAAACGAATTTGTGACGTCACACTCATGTTGCATGGCAAAAGCTGCTCCATCTGGACGCGCCTTTAAATACAATTAAAAAATAAGAGGATTATAATATGCGCGTTTTTTCAATAATTTCTAAAAAAATTCCGGGATCTTTATATTATTTTGTTTAAAATATAAAGGTTATGAACAATTCTCTTAAAAATATATAAATTGATAAGTTTTTATAAGCTCATATTCTGAAAAAATAAGGAAGTTAATAAAATTTAAAAAGAGATTGATATCAAGGTATTGTACAGACTACGTTTTTTATATACAATGTATTTATTTGTATTGTTTACCTAATTATATGAATACATTTATAAAACGCTAAATATACCCACCTATCATAAAGTGTAATTAAATAATCTTGGTGGGACCATTTAATCTATTCTGTGGTGGGACCACGTATTCGTCGTTTCTAATTGGATATTGATTAATACTTAGAAGTCACATGTTTGATTATCTATATGCCATTGAAATATGTGGTTATGTAAAATGGTAATGGCCATTGTTATAATATGTGAATATCTATAAACATATTTCTTCCTATTAGTTCCATGTGTAATAAATAATGTTGTTCTTCAATAAAGTGAAATTTAAACACCTTACGTCATATTTTAAATCAAAGACAATTACAATTAAAAATTCGTTATTACTTATTGATATTTCATTTAGGTTCTATTTAGTATTTATGTTATTATTTATGTAACCCATATCCCATAGGTAATTTCGTTTACAATTTCTTAAATTTCACGTTGAGGGTGTTATTGTATTAAACAATTAAAAAAAAAAAAAATATTTGTCCATTCAAAATTTTCGATTTTAGCTATTCATTTAAAACCAAACACTAACTACAAGAACAATTTCTTAAAATTGTAATTACTAGTTAAATAATGTTTCCCCTTAAATAAACTAATCATAGTACTTTACTACTAAATACTACAGTAAATGTTAGTATTATCTATCCGCTTAAATACATCTTAAATCATTTTACAATTGATCCATTTTAAAAATTATTATCAAACTATAATTTATTTGTTATAGTTAGATTTTTATATATTTATATTTTAACGTCATTATTTTTATTACCTTTTACTTTATTATGTTATTTTGTCAATACCTAGTAATATTTCATTTTTATTTAAAAAATTTAACTTAATTAATATAATTTAACATGGTGTGTATGCTAAAAAGTAATTAAATAATAATAATTTATTACAATTTAAATTTTAAAAAACACTTATTATTTATAAATTAGTACTATTTAAGTACGACACAAAGATTTACTAATTTTAAGATTATGTATAGTCAAGTTTCCATTATTCGGATAGTCGGATATTTTAAATTAGTAAGTATTTTAGGAAAACGTGTTCTTCTAAAGGTACCCCTTCTATTTATAATGTACTTCGAGTCTCCGACCAAAAACAACTTTCGCATATTTCAGGAAGTCATCAATTCCGTCTTATACTCTTATCTAATACACATTTCATTATATCACTATAATCACTATAATATTGCATACTCTTTTACTGAATGTGATTTCAAGCAATTACTTATGTAATGTTCAACTAAAATTAGTTTGAACTTTTGTAACTTTAAAGGACGCTAAACGTTGTTAACATATTGTGCTATCTCACACGTTTTATACAAACTTACAACAAATAACTATGTTAAGTTATACATTTTAAAATTAAAATATCAATAAATTCCTATGAGGTTCCCTGGTTGATATTCTTACATTCAAGTTGGATAATAGGTCAATTCACTCTAATATTAAAACTAACCATTTAAAATTAGTTCTACTGAACGTACATTTTGGTATGTTGTACGCTTATACCTAGGCATAATCCTTTGTGAGGTGTCGATAGCCCCCGCCCTGTACGCTGATGTGATGATCTATATTTGTTTCATTTCAAGTAAAATTTGTATAATTGTATGCACTATGTCTTGTAATCAAATACAAGATTTTCATACCCCCACCCTCATTTAACCTGAAGACGCAGCTGTTTATACCACGGAGATAAACACGCATGAGGAATAGCATCCTCTTGTAATACATACAACAATATTAAATAGAGATGTTATGAAATCATAATGTAAATACCCAACCTAGACTGAAGCTGTTATCCAAGTGTATCCCAGGCTACGAAATATATAAATCATCTTTTATAGTGTACCTATATGTTAAGTTTATAAATAGTATTTTAGTAGTTAGATTTATATAAAGTAGTTAGTTTTTATTTATATAATATATATTAATATTATTATATCCCTGCCTATTATAGGGAATATATTTTTAGTAGTTATAGATACTTTAAAAAATTATATTAGTTATTCAAGGTTTGAATAATGTATTAATTTAGCTCTACATAATAGATAAAATAAATATATGTTACATAATTTTTAATTATTGTTTTTTAACTTGTTATTTTTCAACAAATTTGTATTGAGCCCAATACTGCATGTGCAAGGTAAAACTAGTAAATAAGTGTTAGTTTATTCTTAATTTATAATTTATAGCTTACTAACTATATATTCTGTTGGACGACTTTTAACGTTTTCAGGTTTATTTCACGCAAATAGTATTATAACTTTAGTCGTATCGATTTTTTATTGTGTTAAGTGTACCTACATCAAACGTTAATACTATATAATATTTGATGTTTAATCTCGAATTAACAAAATAGACATATTATTGTTAAAAACTTATAAATCCAATCAATAATCAAAAGTTAATCTGAAGCTCAAATATTTTAAATTATTAAGTTAAGGTATTACATACCTATTACCATCAATTATAACTTTTTTTTTTAAGTTCGCCAGCGGTATATATACTAATTAATAATTATTACTAGGTTAGGTACCAGTGTATCACTTATTTGATCCATTGATGGTTTGAAGTTTCTGAATATTAAAAAATAAAAACACATTCATTTTTAATTATTTTAATATAATTATATATATTATATATTTTAATATAAATATAATGTCGTGTACTGATAAATAAGATATGAATATATTAATTTATAATCAATTATGATTTGAGTTTCACACAGATCCATGTTAAAAATATAATTTTAAAAAATATCCTAAGAATAACGCATTTTTCAATTAATTTAGTAAAACCTCTATTCTTATTTCTTAATGTAATAAAACGATTTAATAAATATTTTTTGAGCATAAAGAGGTGAATATATTTAAATTTAAGCTGTTAACAATAATCTAAATCGTTAATATTAATTATTATTATATTACAACAGACATTACAGCGATAAATCGTAAGAAACCGTAGAAGTTGAAGTCAATTATATATAAAGCAATTTTAAAATGTAGTCAATCATTGTAATCGGGTAACAATAATTTTACCATGTGTATTATTATGTAGTATGTACAGTCAATAAACTATTTAAATAAAAGTGGTGTGACTAGCTTAAATTCATATTCTATTTTAAGTCTAAAGAAATCTAATAAGTACACATATTATATACAAATTAGATGCCATTCATCGACACATAATCTTTGCAAATATATAATATACATTCTATACGTATATATTATGTATACCTATACGTTCATATTTTTACCAAAGGTCAATTCAATTAAAACCAATTGAGCTTGTTACTAAATTTTCGAGGGAAAATGTTCTAAGGTATTAATAAAAATATTAACCGGCCGATGATATTTTTAAACCTTTTATATCAAGTTCAACATATCTAAGGTGTTTAAAATGTTGATGATATATTTTATTGTAACATTGACAGTTAGGAATCTATTAAAAATATAATAAGAAAAATGTGGATGAGAAAATTAAGAGTATATAGCCGGGTATTACGAGTATTAAGGTCATTATTACGCCGACTGATTTACTCCAAACCTCTTCCATCACGCCACCACACGCGCGCTCACACGCATCAATTTTATTCGTCTGATTATTTAAACATTTACACGCGGACACGCGTCATGGATGAACTATGGATACAATACTACTATGAATTAATTGACATGTGTACGCAATATTTGTGCGCCTGTGTGTAAATTCGCCTATTTTGTTTGTTTTTTTTTCCGTAATTGTTTTTATTTTCGTGTTCATTTTCATATTCAAATTATTAACAACCTATTTATCTAGGTACCGGAAATGATGCCGGTGTTCAAGAAGTAGTGGCAAAAAATTCACGATGGTGGAACTGGACAAACCTGATTTATCCCATCCCCACTGGTGTAGGGTTGACTTTACTAGCTGTACTTCAATGGCGTCGTTTAAACAAGCAACAGCCAGAAAACGAACAACAACCCATCTATACGCGGAATCTAAGGGTAAACAATTTCATCAAAATACTCTAAATAATGTTCAAACAAATTATAATTTTTATTAAATTCTTTTTTTTTTGTCACTAAAAATGTAATGACATACTATGGTATGTAAATTTTGCTCATTACTGATTAAACAATGCAAAACAACACTTGTTGGTAAATAACTGTTGCATACACAAAAACGTATTGAATTTGCGTCAGAAAAAAAAATCAGATGAACATGAATAATTTATAATAATATGAGCGTGCTATTTGAGTAAACTTGTGGTTAATATTATACTTATTCATATTACATGAATAAATTATAGTGTTAAGTTAATAAGTCTATTTATTTTAAAGTGCAATATGCTCGTTAAAATAATCAGTTTCTATATAAAATATGTCAGATAATAATGATATAATATTCCATGTTTATGTAATAGGATAATTATTAGTCTATTATCAAAGATAGAATAATGAAGGTGATTACATTAATCGCAATTTTTATACTACCTATATAATATAGTACTTAAAATTACTATGAGTAACTGATTAAAAAGGGACTGAAGCAAACATTTTAGCTTAAGAGGACTTCAGCGTACTATTTGTTTTTTCTCTCAAATTTTCGTTCAGCTGATTCAATTGAATGTTTTTATCTTTAATTTTAAAGTGAATTGACCTATTATCAAACTTTATGTTAAGAATATTATCTAGGACACCTTATTGGTTTGCATTGATATTTTAATCATGTTATGGTCATTATAATATAGTAATATTTAACAGTTATAACTCACTTTAAAATTAAAATATCAATAAAAGCGTAGAAGTGTTAAATATTCTTACCTTTATGTTAATAGCTTAATTCACAACATTAAACCTAATAACACAAATTAGAACGGCTGAATGCAAATTTGGTGCGAATGATCAGAATCTGAAACAGACAATAAATAATGCGCTGACATAATAGTGAGCTACACTAAAAATTAGAAATTGAAACGATTGCGTTTAGAATTTCCACGATGTATAATTTATAATGTATACAATTTTTTGGTTTAGATACGCCCATAGGTAAACAGCAAGCCTATTAGTTTATTGATATACGCCCTTGCCCCTTCTCCCCTTTCTTTTTACACAAATCAAAGTTGTGAATGCCACCCTTCTCTCATTTATTTATATATTGTATTGATTGTTGTATTATAGTTTATAGAATTATAGACCTACAATGCGTATTACATATAATTTTTTAACCCTAGTAACTGCATATTATATTCCGGTAATAGTGTTTAATTAAAAATATTACTAAGTCATTTGACGACAAACGATTTAAAATATCACATCTCGGTTATTCCAAAAATAATCGGGTCAAGTTATATTTAAATTTATAATATATTATACAATCTTTTGTTGGTTATTTTTAAGTATGAAGTAGTTATTTATAATCCAAGGAATACAAGGCGCATACAATAGCTTTAAATGGGAAGACATCAATTTCCTCGTCAATTTCAATCTAATTATTTTATTAATATAAATTATTAGATATTAATTATCTGTTTTATATAATATTTATATTATTAGGCATCCAATATAATAATATATTGTATGTCGTATGTGAAAGGATTTTTCATCTTGGATTTAGCAAGTTTATATTGTTTATTATTTTATTATATTGCTAGCTCTAATTTATTTATTATGAATATAGGTCCTCTCTAAAAAAAACCTTTAAAAATGTACTATTCTGTTAATTGTAAATGTACAGTGGTGTATACAGGACTTTTCATTTCGCGGGATATAATATATTATTCATTCATTTTAAAATAAATCGCAGGGTAATGCCCCCGCTTTAATATTATATAATATAAACAAAAATCGACGCATCCTAGTTGTGTCCCGAGCAGTAGTGGCTAATTGCAGGTACTACACTAGTTGGTCCCGGATATTTTTTGGTGAGTATTACACTAAACTAACATTTCCCTTCCCATTTTAAGTCAATTTAAACCAAAGGTGTAGTTAAAAATGTTTTTTTGCAGTTTCTTTGCTTAGTTTTTTTGCTGTTAAAAATATAAATTAATTGAATTGAATTTTGTAAATTATGATATAATTTAAATATAGTTGGGTACAATACCAAGAATTAATGTCGTATATATTTTTACCAATACAAAAGTAATTTTTTTAAACAAATTTTTATTTATATTATAATATAATACGTACCTATCTATATTTTTTTATGTATTTTGATTTTTTTGAGGGGGGGAGGGGTGGGATATTATACAAAAAAAACAATTTTTTTTTTGACAGTTGTAATAAATCTGTTATAATGTTAGTATAGTGTAATGCTCATCAGTCACCAATCAATATTAGGGACCTAACTAGTGTAATGCCTAAAAGAATTCGGGACCCAACAAGTAGATATAGTACATAAAATAATCCCGGTTCCAACTATAAGTAATTATAGCAGTTTTAAATTTAGGACCTAACTCTGATTTAAAAAAAAAAGGTCAAAAGAGGATATAATATTATGGTACTATTACAATTTCACTGTATTCCGTGTAATCCGGTGTGTTACCTGTTACCACAATATACCAAATATTTGAAAATATTCAACTACCTACTTCACCGTGGTTATCAATGACTATAGTGAAATCATTTTACCTGTACAAGTGTACAATATTATTTAAGTTGGTGAATAACAACGAGACAATCAATTCAGAACACGGACCACATGGTTACACGGAATACGGCGACAGTGTAATATCTATTATCTACAAGACGTAACCTAAGTGCAAGGACACAAAAAGCAACTCCTTGTTATTCGTATATACCTAAACGTAGTAAACCACTATACCTAAACGTAGTAAACCGTAGAAAAGATATGTTCTTCTTCTTAATAATAATTATAGTATAATATATTGATTGTTGACATCTGTCGTTGAATATAATAACAATAATTATAATTTGAAAATAATCAATTCGTGATTAATTTAGATTCTGACCGGACCGATGAATGTATTAATTTTACAATGCCGTGTTTTTTTCTCTGCTTCGATTTTCAACTTCAGTATCTGTTCTGGTGGGAAAGTGAATATAGTTGGTACTTTTGATAGGTCAATATTGAAAATTCCCAGTAGTTTTCAAAAGTGACGGGAAAACCAAAAAAAGCATTTAGAAAAAAACGGGAATTATTACAAAAATCCAGTTTTTGACAAAATCAATATAGTTTTTTTGATGTGATTAAAAAAAAAACATAGAATCTTTACTAAACCTTTCTGTGCTTTTCAAAGGCATAAAAAATGTTTGATTATTATTAGTTTATTTAAATTCTTGACAATAAAATATCTCTCTGTAAAAACTTTAAAATTTAACACAAGGTTCTTCATAAGTTGTTATCGGTGGAAATTAAAAAAAATTGAGGTTAACGGAAAGTTACATTAATTTTTTATGACCATTAATGTTGAAATTTTTATGACATTGTGCAATTCACCAGTATAATAACTTTTTCTGCGATTTTCTCCAAATGTTTATTTTATCAATTTCTACACATGATAACATTTTAAAAATATTTTGAGTTTTTTTGAAAAATTTTTCAAAGTCATGACAATTAGCAAATTCTTTTGAAGTTAAAAATATAAAAATTGTTCAATTTTTATAACTAACAATTAAAAATTTAAAACAAGATTTCTCATAAATAGTTCATACTGTAAACAAATAATCTAAAAAATATATAAACACTTAATGAAGAATGACGATCTTAGTTATTTGCGGGTACCTACTTGAAACTTTAGGAGTATATTATTATATTTAATACACACAGTGACATTTTGAAAATTCTATAAAAAATAATTCAATCTACTGTATTACTAATAGTAATAATTTCATAAAATATGCTTGTAGTAATAACGGCTGACGGAAGGTCTCTGCTCAGAATTGTTTTTTATAAACAATGATTTTATATCATTGAATTCAAATTTAACACATCCATTATAGTGACCCACACTACTTATAAATGTACAACAGAGCGCTATGCACTTGCCCACCTTTTTTTTTATCAAAAGCAAACACACTATAGGCCTCCACCCCTCCCCATTATATAATATTAATTTCTGGATGACAAGATCTGTAAAAGTCTGGAATTAAAAAAAAAACTAAAACATTTTAAATGGAATTTTTCATTGATTTTATTTCTAATAAATGATTTAATTTAATTTTGTTATTTTTTTTTCAGCTATCTTTTTACAAAGCAATACCATTAAGAGCAATGTCGCGTTTATGGGGATATATTTCAGGATGCTACATTCCACGGCAATTGAGATATTGGTTATATACGGCCTACTCAAAACTGTTTGGTGTTATTATAAATGAAATTGAATTACCCATGGAGTCTTATAAAAGTTTAGGAGAATTTTTTGCTAGACGTTTAAAAGATGGCGCTCGGCCAATAAGCTTTGCCAGTCCAATGGTAAGAGATTTCACATGTATCTTAAATATTTAATGATATTTGTGTTTTTTTTACAATTTTACGTGATAGTGGTTTATAATTTTATCTGTGTGATGTCCTTTTTTTATATATGTTATTTAAATCAATTGTAAATGCCAACAGGTGTCTCCAGCTGATGGCACCATAGTGAGTGTTGGACGTGTTACATCTTGTCAAGTCGAACAAGTTAAGGGTGTCACGTATACTATCAAGTCGTTTTTAGGTTCACCAACTTGGCAAGAAGATATAGCTACATCAAAATTAGAATCCTCACCAATGAATACTGCAACAAAAAGTGATATGATGAAGCAAGACTCCTCTACATCCAATTGTAGTGGTTGGTCCATTAATTCCACTTTCCTATTTTACCATTACGGCCTTCTCACTATGCACATGTACTGCATCAATTTCATATTCAACTTCCTCTCACAAGGTGTAAGCTTTTTCAGTCTATCATTTAAGAAACAAGATGTAGTATTGTCAGACGACACACAAGAAAAAACCATTTCTGTTGAACGACAAGATAAAAATGATGGCGAATGTCAGCCATTTGATCCTCATTGGAACGAATATAAATCAAAGTTGTTGCACAATCCAGACAATGAATTGTATCAACTGGTGATTTATTTGGCTCCAGGAGATTATCATAGATTTCACTCACCAGCTCAATGGACTGTTAAATTTCGAAGACATTTTCAAGGTACATATTATTAGATTGCAAACACTTTTAATTTGTGAAACCAATTTCAACTTAAATTATTTTTGTAGGTGAATTATTAAGTGTCAATCCAAAAATAGCCCGTTTACTACCAGATTTATTCGTGTTGAATGAGAGGGCTGTATATGTTGGGGAATGGGAACATGGGTTCTTCTCAATGACTGCTGTAGGCGCCACAAATGTTGGATCAATTAAAGTACACTCTGATAAGGTAAATTAAAAAAATTAAATCATACTTAGTGAATCCTATTATTTACATTATGTGTATGGCTTTTAAAGGGATTGGAAACCAATAAGCGATGCCGTCGAAAAGACTTTAATCAACACGATCGTCCATTCTCAACTCAGTGGTCAATAGGACAAGAAGTTGGAGAATTCAGAATGGGATCGACAGTAGTTTTATTATTTGAAGCACCCAAAGGGTTTGTTTTTGATGTGGATGCTGGACAAACCATACAAATGGGACAAGCTCTTGGTAGAATAGGTGTTTCCCAAGTTGATTATATTACTTCAAAATAAATTAAGTAATTAATAAAAATAAAAAAAATCCTCTTGTCTCATAAAAACTTCAGTACATCCTTCTTACAGACTACTTTAAGGCTGACTAAATTTTTAATTAATTTATATCCATACAATAATTATTAATTAATTATTTAGTTTTTATGTTTACGTGATAGAGAGTTGGAGCCCTGGTCTCTGTAGACCAGTATTATTATATTATATATAATAATTATTTCAATTTAAAAAAAGTATTTTAAAACAATAAAGACAATTTTTTTTAAATATACCCAGATCCAATTTTGAATTTAATTAGAAAATATATTATGTATAAATTATTTTAAAATCAAAAATGAGTGACCAAAACTTATACTTAAGTGTGCAACTATTTTTTTTCCACTTTAAAAATGTAATAATCGTTAAAAACCAACATGATATTCTGTGTTTGTGTGATATGTATAAAATATAAAATTAATTATGTTATCTAGTATTTTAAAAATGGTTAGTACAGAGTTTTTTTTTTAAACTAGATATGAAAATTTACATTTACCCTTATAACCTTCTTGGTTTAATTATAATAATTAATATAATAAATATAATAATTGACTTCATTACTAGTTATTGGATACTTTTTTTATATGAAAACATATTCAACACACCGTAGTAAATAGTTTATAGTTATACAATATTTTAAAATGTTTTGTGTCAATTACCATTAGTTTTAAAAATATTTATACTCAAAAAAATTAATAAAAATTTGCATATTGAATTGCATTAATTATTTATTAAAAATCTGTCAATACTTATAAAAATATATTATATATACTTATAACAATAATTTAACAATAATATAATAGTATAATTATTAAAAATAAAATAAATGTCTTAAAATATCACAATTATTGCATTTATTTTTTTTTTGTAACATATTTCATTATTACATATATAATTTATAGATCTAACATGAATCACTTGATTTAAAATGTTTAATACTTGAGATTAATACTCATTTTTGAAACAGTAGTCGAAGCATTTAAGTTGTAGCCGTGTAATAACATAATATTTATTGAGGATGGTTATTTTTCTTCCAAAACATTGTTTGTTTGGCAATATTCGATGATTGAAACATTTTAACCATTTTAGGTTTCAAATCTTGAGTTACACTGCTTGCACCACTATTATTCATTAAGTAAAATTTAATTGATGAATTATGTAAATATGAATAAGATAAATGAAAAATATAATTACGTTTCAGATTGTGATGGTGGTAACCTCGACTCGGCTTCTTTGATCAACATAGTTGACAATTCTTTTTGAGACAAATTATTTATGTTACAAAGTTCCTCTAAGCACCTACACAATTTTTTAATATAATTTAAAATAAATGAATTGTTATTACTAAATATTAACAAGACAGCATTAAAATTACCTTAAACTAGGCAAAAGAGATGATGTGATTGCACTTGGAGATAAAGTACATTCATAAAGAACTGTACTGAACGCATCTAACAATACACGAGTCAATTCTATTTTTTTTGTAATGTCAGACGTTCTCACAGCTACACCAGAGTACATATTTAACTGTACCATCATCACTAATAAATTAATTTAAATTAAATTTCATAGTAAACATAACATTTTATTGTCAATTACCATCTTCTCTGTAAGCTTGATCTGACTTGGGAGCCAGTTTTCCAAAAGCTGTTATGAGTTCAGACGCAAATACTATGCTATCACTTAACGTCCGATCATCCATTAGACTTTTCATCTGAAAACGACATTTTTCAATAGTATCCTTGTTATTAGTTGACATCATCAGTTGACCAAGAACTGGAACTAGGGCTATTTTCACATCGCTGAAATCATACATATACAATTGAAATTCCATTCATTTTTTGAATAATTATTAAGTTAATAACAAACCAATTAGAATCGTTTGAAAGTGTAATGAGAGCTGGCACAATTCTGTTGGTTATGTATATATCAGACAAGTATGGCATGATAGATGATAATAGTTCAGTCACAGCTAAACGAACGGCTTCTTTTTGACTAATTACACCTATGAAATCAGTAAATTAATATTACTTTTACAAAGTGATTTAGTCTTGTTACTATACCTTCCCAAAGAGATGATAATATTAATTCATGTAAACGTTGATGGTTAAGTGCTAGTTGACTGACAGTAAATTGCAATATATTGATGGGAACACCGCACAATGGTAACGTGCAAACATATTTTTTTAAAGTTGCTTCTAACTCTTGATCTTCACGCTAGAAAATGTAATATCAAAACATTATACAAGGTAAAAGCTTACAGTAATTTTTAACACTAACTCACCTCAATTGGAGCTAATACTGAACACATGTATGTACATAGAAGAGTCATTGATGGTAACACATTAGCAATTTTACCTAAAGATTTTTCAAGAGCTTGTATCTTTTTTACAAATAATGGTTTTACCTGTAAAAAAATTATTTATTATAGTTATTCAATGTTGTGTATTATGAAAAATAATTATAATAAGTCATACTTTATTTTGGGTGAACTTGGATCCAAATCCACAACAAAACGATTGGAATAATGCCATGAGTGACTGCAAAAGCTTTTGGTTTTCAATTGAAACCAAAGATGAAGATTCTATTAAGCTGGGCAACCTAAATATTAAACACAAATTAATAAAGTATTCATCATAAATAAATTTATTTTAAGCACAATAGGAAAAACAAATCGCACATGCATTCAAAAAGCCACTGTAGTCTAGGCCATGTTATTTTATTGTCCTCAACAACAGCATCAAATGTACACATCACAGTACCAATTGTATTATTTGGATCGCTATAGAATACTTGTGGGTTACTCAAACCAACACATATATCAGCAAAACCTGTCCCTGAAACATTAAAAAAAAAAGATAATAGTATCCAACAAATTATTAAATTTTTTATAGTTTCATGTTATTCTTAACCATTTGAGGAGTGAATTAAGATACACAGGCTACACTCATAGAGCCCACAAAGAATGAAAAATTTAAATGTCGGTACAATGACATATATTAACGTTTTATTTTTATCACCATATTTTTAGCAAAGATGCATAAATATGTCTTAAATAAGTGTATACAATAAATATTTAAAAAAATGGTTAATAAGATAAAACCATTTAAAATAAAGTAAAAACAATGGTGGTAAAAACATGTATGTTAAGTTATAAAATCAATGTCCCTCATGCCATATTTTAAAAAACGTATACAAACATTGCTCATCAAAAGGTTAATTAGAAACACATTTGTATTTTACTAACTCAGTTCTCCTCTTGGTGTGTCTTCATCTCGCAATGATATACATTCGGGGGCAGATGCTACATATAATACTAAGTATGGAAGTATGGAACGAATAGCGTTGACCATATAACAACAGTTAGATTCTAACTGGTCAGTTTTTTGTGATTTTTTTTGAGAATCAAGATTCTAAATAGAATAAGTAATTTAAATAATTAAAAAAAATGTAAACTTTATACAACCTGTATAAATAACCTTAATTTGAGTTGTCAAAGAGTTCATTAATCTCATGTAGCAGTTTGATTGTAAACGGCCTTTGTCAAATGCCCATTTTGCTAAGACTGGCAACAAGACTCCAATAGTAATTTCAACTATGTATTTTAAATTATCTTTCAGGCCAATAAAAAGTAGTTCTTCAATCTACCAAATTGTAAAAAGTTAAGTTATAATACATCAGTTAACTATATTGTATTCCAAATAAGTTTAGAAAAACTGCACAGCCTCGGAAAGGTAGGACCGCTGTGATTCACCAGCAGTCGGAAGCGCACCAATGACAGCCAAATAGACAACACATGAATGAAAGTGACACGTTTTCAATCGTAATTTTTTCCCAAACTTATTTGGAATGGAGTATAGTGCGGTTTTGCTTTATATAATTTTATTAATCAGAACACATTGAAATGGTACCACAATAATTAAACAATAATTACTTGAGCATATTTGTCAGAATCATAAATATTAACAGTATTGATTGCAATACTTTTAATAGTAGCTGCACGAACAGATTCATCAGTGTCTTCAATCAACATTTGTTGCAATACAGAGAGTAAGGATTGCCTAGACTCACACTAAACAATTATTTTTAATAAATAATAAATTTGCATAAAAATATTTATGATTATGTTATACATTCTTTACATACACTAATTAATGGGCTAAACCATGAACAAGCCTCTGCAACCAATAATCTTTTCTCAACATATTTATCTGTTAATAAATGCCATAATTGAGGCAACAATTCTCTTTCGAAAAATTCACTATTAGAGTGTTTTAGGAACCAAGATAAACCTAAATTAAAATAAGTAACAAATTAAAACTAGGTACAAATAGTTAATTAAAATTTAGTTTACACATACCACCTATAATTGAACTTCTTTCTTTTTTATTAGGTTTTTTTCTCATATTGAATAAAGAACATAAGATTTTTTCTCTTTCTAATATATCTGGATGAATGTGCATTAAGAGAACACTTAAAATAATAAAATCCTAATATTTAAAAAATAAACGGTTTTATTAAAAAAATTATTTTAAAAAATATATATATATTACTTCTTGTTTTTCAGATTCTAAAATATTTTGATCATTTTGATTTCGTAACCTTTGATTTTCAAGAATTCGTAGTATTGGATATAAATTCAATTCAACACCATCATCAGATAATATATCCAAATCAACATCCAAATACATTAATGGCAATTGTTGATCAGGCCAACATTTATTGATTAACATATCATGAAAAACTGATGATTCACAATTTCTTAAATCTTTTTGTTTATTACTTTTACCTGGCCGTAACCATTTTTCTTTACACAATTTAGGGGTTACATCAGATAATTCTTTAGTTGATTTGAGCCTGTTGAAATAAGAATAACTTATATTTTATTTAGCTACATAAAAATACAAAACAAAAATCAAACAATATTTACAATTGTAATTGAGAAAGAAGATTTTCATTATCATTTTCTAATTGAGAGATTATTTTTGTAAGGTCACTGTAGTCTCCGTCTATCTATAAAATATTATGTGTTAAGTAAATAATCCTATTCAAATGAATAGAAAAATACCTGGGTAGCAATATTTGCACAATCATGTATTTCACTCTGACAGGATACATCTGATTTCAAGTAACTTTTAGCTCGATCTCTATACAAGGATAATAGATGAGGTGGTCTTGAAATATTCAGACCAACATCATCCCAGATTTCAAAATCCTAAAAACAGAAAATAATTAAGCTGTATTTAATACATCAAGGTAAAATTAAAATAAATATTATATCTGATAAAATCAGATGAAAAAATATATACTCTATTTAGAATAAGAAAGGTACTGGCTCGGCAGACTTGTGCGCAGAGGTGTGGTTTCATTCCAAACTAGGTGGCCGACTTGGAGGGAGAAGCATCTGACCGCCGCCATGTACCTTTTTTTATTCTGAATAGAGTATATTATGTATACTGAATTGTATGTTTCATAATATGAGTAATGAGTAATTAATGATCATTCTATTAGGTATGTAAATGTAGACACAAATTATAACCTAACTATGTTACAAGAATTCCATTTTATTATCAATTTATTTATTTTGACAACGATTCATTGTATATTTTTTATTGATCAATAAAGTAGCATTACAAATATTAAAATATTAAAATAAAGTACAAACAAGTATAGTTATGAATATAAAAATAATTTACTTGATTTTCATTTTCATCTGCAAATGTTATTGATGTCAACTTATAATTATGTTGCATTAGATATTCATTTACTAAAAAATTGAGAACCCGCTGTTCATGTGGTTTGATTCTATCATCATATTGGGTAATTTTAGGATCTTCCCCAGCAAATTCTTCAGATTCTATAATAATTGTTTGAAGTGATTAATATCCAGGTATCATTATAAATATAATTGATTTAAATTTAACTAACTATTATTGTTAAACTATTCAGTACTAGATATAATAAAAGTACTGCCTATAAGATAACAATATGTTTGTTAATCTATGAATTATGAAGATAAAACCACAATGTTTGTTTCAAAGTATAAAACAATATTACCTACAGCTGCCACTGTCAAATTCGTTCTGAGGGCATTGATTGTGTCTTTGGCTTTGCGCAGTTCAAACTCAAGGATGGCTACTCGTTCATTGACCGTCTTATCGCCATCTTCAGAATACCTGGTCATCTCCAGTGAGTCCAAAGTCGCTTGACTTGACGACCGAGCTAAAAAAATATTTAAAAAAAACACCAATCAAAGCTGTATTTGACAAATAATATATTGTGAAAGATTAGATATACAGACAGTAGCAAGGTCTTGCCCTAGTCTAACGTACCCATACTCAGCGTTATACTGATGTTGTCATTTTGTGGAGACGAGTGTTCAAAATTACTGGGGTTGGAGAAGAACTCACGGAGTCCGGGTAGCTCCTTCCCAGCTTCGACGAGCTCGTAATGGAGTTCTAGGGCGGTGAGCAGCAGACGGTCGTCCAACAGTTTTTTGGCTATTTCGCCGTAGCTCGGGCCAGTCGGCCCGTCCTCGGCCATCGTTTCTGCGAGACGTCGTGCACGCACAGACGGACGGACGAACAGTGATGTCGGGAAACGCTGACTAGAGGACGGGCATAGTCTCGACGAAAATAGGTGGTAAATTCTTTTGAGATTGAGACCAACTACTGATTGTCCAATTTCAAAATAACTATAACATTAAACATAATAACGTTATCTAATCTATCTACGTGGTGTCGTGCAGCTCGTGGTTGATTTTGATAACGTCTATGGATAGTGGCAGGGGCCCGTTGCGTTGGTCAAACTGCGATGCTCCTGTCCGGCGGGTGTGGGGGGCGCGGTCATCGGGCGCGGCGCGCGCCTGGTGCCCTGATCATCCGCCGTTGCGCGCTGGCCTCACCATACGCCCCGTAAAATTCCCATTGTAGTAATATTAGTAATAATAATAATAATAGTAATAGTAATAATAATAATAATATATGACATTCGTGTACACGTTCCGGAATGTTGTGGAATGCGGATCGGGAGATTACGTCGTCGTCATCGACGGCACGCCAACCACAACGACCGATGATAGTGGTAGTGGTAGTGTCTATAGACAGCCGCGGTCGGTGGTGGTGGTAGAGCAGCAGCACTGAGCACGTCGCACACCGCACACGTCCTCAACGGGGCGGCTCAGTAGTGCACTAGTGCTGTACCGTTGGTCGTGCGTTCTCCCAGCGCTCTATCCTCATTCCTCCCGAACGGTGTGCGCTAACAACAATAATATCCAAGTCGCGATTGTTGTTGTACCGACTGCACGCGTGTCCGTCTCCCTCCCGCCATCGCAAGATTCCGTGAAGGCGTCGTCGCCCACGCAAACGGTTTTTATTCCAAAATCGCGTGTGTTTACACCACCGTTGTTATTAGTTATTACTGTTGTTCGTCTGACACTATGACGTTATAACAACGATCGTATTCTCGTATCAATACGTCCGAACTATATAGGTACGTTGTTATTGTTCGTCACGTTTCCGATGGATTCCTGCTGATCGTCCGTCAGCCGGCTACCGCCGACCGATTTCCGTCGATTACGGACCTAGCGACCCGGCGTGCCGTGTTAATCGTATCTTCGTAATCATGTCACCCGCAGACTGACCGGTGTCATGTTCCGTTGCATACCGATATTCAAGGGCTGCAACAGGCAGGTGGAGTGCGTGGATAAGCGCCACAGCTCGTTGAACTCGGTACCCGAAGAGATACTCAGGTATGCCAGGAGCCTGGAGGAGCTGCTGCTGGACGCCAACCACCTTCGCGAACTGCCAAAAGTAAGTTGAATAGGAACAGCCTGTACTATATAGAGCACCTGCAGTCATCCAAATTCAGTTGACTATCACAAGTTAGGAACCCATAGGTTCAAGACGAGAATAGTAAATAGATATACACCGGCAACCAATGTGTTTTCAATACTATGGTTTTGAAAGTAGAGTGCGATTAATAGTCGGTCAGCCAGCCAAAGTGTTTTTTTTTACTAATAGACAGACAGGTGTATTCTATCCTGCAGACATGTTCATTATCATGTCTGTTACTCTTGAAACCGATACCTGTTCCCCGGCTGTTGAATATTTGATAAATAGTTTCTGTATGACGTGTTCTATCATTTTGGTAGAAATTCCACAAAGATTGTTTTAAAAAAACAAACCATTAGGTACTTAACCTAGGTATCTATTATCTAATGTACCTAATTAATAAACATTTAGGTGTAACTTAACTACCTGTTTTAGTTGTCATTTACTTTCATCAAAAAGTATTTAACATTTTAAAATATGGTAGGCTTCAAATTATTTTCAATAGTATCTATACCTATTTGTAAAACCGTTTTCTAAAAAATAATTTTTATTGTTTTTTCAATGAAAATTAATAGATAGACCTACCTAGCAGTAACGATGACCAGATATCTTTACAATTTATGTAAATAGAAATTCCAACCTACCTTTTCATATTCATTTATAATACTAAAAAGTAAAAGTATTAGGCACAATATAATATTATTATATACAATTGAAACAACACATGGCTTCATAACTTTCATGCCTACATCATGGTATTATATTGTAAAATAAACAAATTGATGGATATATTTATTGGATTGTATATTGCTCCGTGTTTTACCGTGTATCTTTGTAAAATACATCTTTTTTTGTTTATAAGTACATATCCTATATTTTCTTACACTCTTGTTCAATATATTTTATTTCACTGAAATCTGCATTTACTTTTAAAATTTGAAAGAAATTCACTCCTATTTTAATTTTTCTTTAGTTGTAGATATTGTAAATAACATTAATATTCAACTAAGAGTTACTTATCTGGTTACCTATAAAAATGCATAGGTACCTACTTAATAATTTGATTAAATATTAGAAAATGGTCTAAGCACATACATTTCTGTTTGATTCATTGTTAAATGTAAATAAAATATTGTTATCGTTTCGTTGCACTTTTTGCACTCATGACCTTGATAATAAATATGTTTAATTTGGAACAAAATTACAAGGTGTTATTTATGTTTTATATTCAATTCATCATGCACACTCAGGAAAAAAAAAATTAAATACATGCCATTGACATTGACACAATTAATACTGCCAATCCTGGTAAGGTATCTTATGAATTATGATGATGAAGTCTTTTTCCCCGGTACTTTCCTACTGATACTTTAAATGCACTAACTACTAAAATGCATTAGTATTATTTTAATGCTAATACCTAATCCATCAGGAAGAAAATCAAAAATGCTTTAACTATAATTTTAGAACAGATTATATAATAAATTAACTGTGGTTTTAGTCAATTATAAAATCAACTGTTTAGTTTTAAAATTATGTGTACATTTATGTGGTTTTCTAGATTTATATTTTTTGGCACGTTCATAAAAAAGTCGGTACCTATATAAGATTATTGTTCGGTACCTCTAGGTTGTAGGTATACCTATATATTTGGATAGTATGTTCATTGTTTATATAAGCGTTTAAACCTTATCAACAGTGGAATTTAATAATTATACTATTATTTCTAAATTCTATGTGCACGGTGTGCTTACCTACCCAATTATGTGCATTTTCTCATATTCTAATATTGCCTACTCAATATGAAAGTACCTACTATATTATATTTGTATGTTTGAATTTCCATTTTATTAAAATCACTTGTGGAACATTTTTGAAAATAAAACCACATAAAATATTTTTTTAATTAAATTTAATATTTAGGTACCTATATAAGTAAAATTGCCTTAATTTACTTTCTTACCTATACAAAATTATCATGGGAATAGTTATCTACTCATAACAAGTTGTATTTAATTGTATTAAGTACCTAATGGCTAATACTAAGCACTTAGGTACCTATCATATTTCACAATAGGTACACAATAATAAATAATTTGTATAAAAAAATGTCTTTTATAGAATGCATAGTAACTGTCTATTATGACTTTTGATGTCACAGTCTTGGTCAGTTATAGGTACCTACTATTTTTAAATTGTTTAAACTGACAATTTCTTAGAACTATGAATTACTAGAAAATAGAATTTGTAACCATGAAATCCAATTAGAATCTTTGGGTACTGAAAAAACAACAATCTTTAATAAATGAGATGATAACCCGGGGCAAATTGATGATACAAACAACAATAAATACCATAGTTACAATGGTATTGGAAACCATGGCAACCGGTGGTGGACAAAACATTAGTCTCAACATTAGTATACCTATCTAATTTCCAAAACCTATATTGTTTTGGCCTAGACTTATACCCGGCAGTGATACCCACTAATCATTGTGTATAGGTACCACCATCGTATAGGTATTGTTTTGTTTGAATAAAATTAATTAAATATTTTTCTACTAATTTGTAGATCGTTGGCACCTATGTCAATTATGAAATGTTTTGTCGTTTGTTAGGATTTTGATATGTTTACCATTCTAGGAATGTAAATTTGAACACATTGAATTTTATTATTTTAAAATATTATCGGTTGAATTTCATTTTAAACTCATTAGTAGTATGCTTGATGCTTATTGCTTACAAACAAACAAAAACAATGAGAAAAATCAGAAACTAGCAAGTTTTTGTAAAAAGAATTTGTTAAGTTTGGATAAAAGTAAAATCTTGATTATATATAAACTTCACCTTCAAATATTTACTACCTAATAACTACCTATTGGTAAATAAAAAATGTTTATTATAAATTCAGATAATAACTTTATATAATTATATCTCATAGTAAAATCGGAATTAAAAAAAACATATCATTGTGTTTGTTCTTAGTCTTCTGTGATTTAATTAAATACAGTGCCTACCCTATGATTTATAGTGACAGCTCTAATCAAATATTTGTTTTATATCATAAGTAATTATTTACAAATGACTACATTTATACGGTTATTCTAAACTATATCACATAATAACAGGGTACTAGATTCAAATAAAAATGAAATTAATGGACTAGATATTATGACTTTTGCAATTTCCTCTCCCAATAAATACCTATTTTTGAAAAGAAATGTCACTACTGTAGTAATATGTAGGTACCCTAGTACCTATAGGTATGTTACTTAAAATGTTGTTTTAATTGTACTTAAAATAAAATAATTTCATTAGGTTATTGTAGGAAAATAATAAATACTCGAGTAAATACTTTATAGTTTATGCCTACATAATTATTATTCATAAGAACAATTTTAACCTTAATACTTAAATTAGGCAGTTTACCTATTTGTTTTAATTGTTAAATAATTACCTATTTAAAATCATTATAATTCTTATTATTAAACACTAAACAGATTCTTTGTTTGTCATATAGGTCAGCTATTTGATAATTTATATTTTAAAAATTGTATAGTATTTAAATATTTATTTATGAAAGTTTGGTTGTTCACGCGGTTTATATTGTATAATGTGCTGAACATTTATTATTCTAGCTTTTATTACAAACCCTTCAAAATAATATGTTGTATGTATTAAAGGTTTGCCATAAAATAGTAAGTTATGGTTGGTACTGAAAACTAAAAATAGCTAAAATAGAATTATAATAATAATAGCAGTAATAAAACAATTTAATAGGTTTCCTATATCCCAAACAATACTCCAATTTATTTTTAAATGATAAACTATGCAAAAATTAGTTCTTTTTTCTATGTGAGTAATAAGTAAAATAATAAGGTCTTTAAGTACAGTATCATGTGCGTTGATAACAATAAAGACTTAATATTAAAGATGTAGATATAATGTAACCTGTCCAGTATTAAGCCAAGGTCTTATACAAAATTACATCATTCTCCATAGATAACTTATGTGTCATTTAATGACCTTACTTTGACTAATATATTTTATTTTTACATAATTTTTGAATATGTATTAATAATTATATATTATCACTTGTGTAGGTAAATTATACACGAATCATTATTGACAGTTTAAAACCATAAAAAATCCACCTACCTATTATTTATTCACATACATATTTCTTATTTAAGTTCTGTAGTTATTTGTCAAAAAAAACAGTAAATAATTACTGTACAACTCGTTGAATAAATGCATGAATTTCAACTATGTAACTAAATTATGTTGGTTGATCAATTTATTGTTTGAACTTAGTTGGTGTTTAATACATCTTGTTTATCATCCAATAAATGCTTTTTTTAAACCTAGTTTCACCGTATTTTCTCATATCTAATAACAATTAATTATAATACCTACCTACCTATTATAAAATATATTTTATTATTATTTTTGTTTTACAGAACTTCTTCAGACTTCAAAGGTTACGGAAGCTTGGGTTAAGTGACAATGAAATACACCGTTTACCACCAGAAATACAATATTTTGAAAATTTGGTGGAATTAGATGTTTCAAGAAATGGTAATTATAGTATTTTATTTTATATAATTATATTAACTATGGTATTTAGAAACAATTAAAATGTGGTACCTATTTAAAATTTGTAACTAGGTATAACATACATTTTCAATTAATTTAAGCACAATTAAAATTGATTATATTTTTTACACATTAATAAAATAAAACATAAGTACATATATGTACTTATTAGTTATTACTTTACCATTACTATGGTACTTTGACTAACTATAAACTGAACTTAAATAAAAAACTTATTAAACTAATTTTCTTTTTAAAATTTTTAAATATTCATATTTGTTTGATTTTAACACTATTCAGTTCATAAGCAATTTTATTATTTTGTAATATTATTCATTTGTATATACTAATTAGTAATTAGTAATTACTATTGTTTTTCGTTAAATGGTACTTAATGATGATTATGGGTAATCATGTAATTATCATTTATCGTTTCTAAAGAAATTTAAGCTAAAATTATTCAAGCTAATTATATTCTCTTTTTGTAAGATACGCAGTGGCAAGCAATTCTTATTTATTTATGCACTGTTCTGATTTTATACATTTTAATGAAGTGTTAATACAAGCAATAATAGTAATTTAAATATATTTTACTGCCTAAAAAAGTGCACTAGAGAGTATACCAAGATGAGGAATAAAATATTTATATTTCTCTACTAGTTTTAATAACTTATAAGACTTCAAATTTATAAATATATATATTTCATGGTAAATAAAAGTTCAAAATTAATAGGTAGGTAGGTACTTACCTATACTTTTTAATATTCATGAAATTAACATAATACTGTCATTCATATACAATTAGAAGTAATTATTTTTTATACTTAAACATTAACAGTTTTGTTTATATTTTGAAACCCACAATTCCAAATGTTGATTATTTTTTGTATAAATTGAAACTATTATTATATTAAACTTAATTTTTATGATAATAGCAGGGCTTAAAATGGGAAAAAATTCCATGGGGCTACTGTCTCCATATAGTTTTAAGCATTCCATGTAAAATTGTATATGTAATGACGTATAAACAGTAATTGTGTAAACTACTCATCTTACTTTTAACCCTGAAAATCCTAATTTGTTAAAAGAGACACTTTTTAACCACTGTCAGTGGTGGGGGGGGGTCTGAGTCCCCCTGTGTCCTACCCCCACTTTAACCCCTGGATAGTAGTAATACCTGCCTATAGGGTAGGTTAGTCATTATATATTTTGTCTTTTGTGTCTCGCGTAACATTACCAGAATTGAGTTTGTACTTCTACAATGTTACTCATCAAGTTTCAAGTAAATGTGGACCAAAAAAGTTTGTGTTACTTTATTGAATATCTTAATTTTTTAAATATATAATACATCAGATAAAACATACGGCTTCTCACAATTCTGGAAGCGTAGACAAGATTAGTGTTCAGCAGAATAAATGTTTTGCCGCAGCAGCCCTAACATAACAACTAACTTATAACTTATTTTAGATTCTGAGCAAAGCGATGAATGTATTTATTTTACAATGATGTGTGTTTTTTTTTTTTTTGTATGTCTGTCATCACCTTTTAGGACAGTAAAAGTGCTTGGATTTTCTTCAACAGTAACTTTTCTGATAGGAAAGTGAATCTTGTTGGTACTTTGGGGGGTCAAAATTAAAAATTTCCCAGTAGTTTTCAAAAGCGACGTGAAAAACAAAAGAAAAACGTGAATTTTTACGCAAAATCTGTTTTCGAGAAAATCGATTTTGGGTTTTGGTGTAACTCTAAAACAAATAACCGTAGGGACATGACATTTTGACTGAATGTTTATAATTGTATTTCCTATACACCATAACATTTTCCAAATATTTTGAGCTGTTTACGAACATTGTCAATTTCCATTTTTTTTCAGTTTTTTTTTCTATAAATATCAGTAAAATTTTATCTGTTGAGTAAAAAAGCTTGAAAATGTAATAGAAGGCTCCTAGGTTATTGTTTCAAAGGCAGATGAAAAAAATTAAAAATCCTTAGTCACAGTCTTTATTTATAAGCATTTAAAGTTCAAATCTTGACAAAATACGGAAAAATCACGAAAATTAGCATATTATTTTGAGTTGAGAATTCATAAAAAATTTTCTTTTTAAATCTGAGATTAGAAAATGTAATACAAGATTATCCATAAGTTTATCTGCCTTTATCAACAAAAAAAAATGTCTACAAGAAAGTCAAATTAAATTTTTATGAGCGTTTGAAATTCATATTTTTACAACATTTGATATTCACTCGATTTCTCATATAACGATTTTCTTATTTTGTTGTAATTAAAAAACGTATAACTGTAGATACTTGAAAATTTCACTGAATGTTTATATTAGCATTTTCTATACACGATATAATTTTGAAAATAATTTGACAGTTTTTGAGCTGACATTGTCTATTTTCAATTTTTTTAGTTTTTTTTTTCTATAAATATCATTAAAATTTTATTTGTTGGGTAGAAAAGCGTGAAAATTTAAATCAAGGCTCCTGATATATTGTTACAATAGCAGTTGAAAATATTAAAAATATATAGGCACAATTTTTTTTTATAAGCATTTAAAGTTCAAATGTTGACAAAATTTATCAAATTTAAAATGTACTAATTATTTTGTAGTTAAAAATTTATAAAATTTTCAACTTTTATAGCTAAGGATTGAAAATTTAAAACAAGGCTCCACGTAAATAGGTTATATATAAATTACTTTATTCACAATAATATCATCAAATATACTTGGTAATATCATAGGGACATAGGCTGATTGACCGTTTTCGCTCAGAATCGTTTTTCTTATACAATGGTATTATATCATTGAATTCATATTTAACACCATCCATTACAGTGACCTACTGTACAGCAGAGCGACATCCACTTACCCACCTTTTTTTAATATTGTGTATTTTAAGGGTTATTCTGGGGCTATTCAGCCATTAATTGAATGGGGTCAAATTTTTTTCATTATGGTAAATGCAGTTATAATATAATATCAAAATGCAATGCAGAAATTTACATTGAATGTTTTTACTTCACTTCCTTCATGTGTGTGTGTAAACTATTAGAATGTTTCCTCCCACCGTTCTCATGTGAACCCATGCATACATCCTAGTCATGTCATCAAATAGTACGTATGGGTCCTGGTTAAAACATGTAGTGCTTCAGGTCATTTGCCCTTGTATATTTTGTAAGCTAAACTCAGTAAATTCAACTTAATTATATTTTTGCAACTATATAATATTGTGATATTAAATAAAAATAAATAATAATCAGTTGTTGAATTTTTTGTTTTTTAAACGTGTTCATTATAACAACATTTTGATATTGTCGACTGTGGACTGTTGTATAATAATTTGTTGTCACAAATAACTCGTAAAATTAAGTAAATATACCATAAACTCTTATACAATAATCAAAATATGTGTTAATTTGATACACTTATACGTAATACCTACGTGATAATATTAATGTTCCAATGGTTTTAGGCTCATGCTGGGATATGGGATAAAAAATATAATTACACAGTTTAAACTACACTGCTGTATAAATTGCGTTGTGTACACTTTGCAAAATGGCTGTTCAGAGAAAACATTTTTATTTTAATTACTACATAATATTATATATATATATTCAACACTTTTCCTGCGTGTTTAAAATAATACATTGTGACTACAGCAAGTTGAAATAAGACACAGGTCTATACTGTTAGTAGTAGTACCACTAGTATCTACATATTTTATAATAATAATAATGAGTATAAAAACAATAGAACGACAAATGTTTTCTTACATATCGAAATTGTGTCGACATTTTACATATACATGCCAATCTATACTATATTACCATAAAAAAAATTAAAAACTACGTAGGTACACACCCGCGATACTGGGCTATTCCCTAATGAATAGTGATATGATGATGTACCTACTACCTATACTAAAATAATATCATACATAAACGGTACCCTACGTTAAATGATTGGTACCACACCCTATTATTCAATTATTTTTTAATAGCTTGGAAACGTGTTTGAAAAAAACAGTTGTTGTAAAATACGTATGTATTAAATTTATACAACTTTATGAAATAGTTTTTTGTGTATCAAACATTTAATTTTCTATTAGTTACTAAATAGTAATAAATATTTTTAAGTATACAATTGGCAATTGCAGACTTTGAACCCCAAAATCCAGCCGAAAGTGTCTACTCCGCTAACAAGGTGGTTGCGACAGTGTTGTCAACGATACCGTACGATCGGCGCGATTGTCAAGCGATCATCGACCATCGTCTATTAATGTCTGATAGCTCATTGGATGTCCAGTAATTTATCTAGAAATTCGCATGACAATTGCCTCGTTCGGAAGGTCTTTCAAAAACTTCAATAAGCCTCATCAAAAACGCTATCAATTATATAGGAATTACGTTTTTAATTTTTTTTTATTAAAAAGTCCTAGCCACTAGCCTCCATAAACTAAGATTTTAGTTGCGTTTATTTTAACTTATTAGTTATTTTGTTCGTCCTATTTTATACACGACCCACTTAGATTTCACGGAACACCCAATCAATATTATCTTATTAACTTATATTCTAACTACAGAAGACATGTACTGAAATTTCTAGGTATATACAAGATTCACCGCAACGAATCTAACGCATACCACATAATATTATCAAGGACACTCGTTATAAAAACGTTGTTCATTATCGCTAACAAATTAATA
Organism: Metopolophium dirhodum; assembly: GCF_019925205.1. Lineage (NCBI taxonomy): Eukaryota > Metazoa > Arthropoda > Insecta > Hemiptera > Aphididae > Metopolophium > Metopolophium dirhodum. Next base: position 15,615,518 of record NC_083568.1, read on the forward strand.
ATAAATATGTAAATTATCTTTTCCAGTTTCCTCCAGATTTAAGATTATTGTTTCTATCTCGACTGGTGACCACGATACTTTTATATGGGAAACTGAATCCTCAATCCCCCTCAAAATAAAAATGTACTTAGGACTTAGGGAATATACGGGAATATAATATGAAATCATCCATAATACTTTCGAGGAAATCTATAAAATAAAATTAAGGTTTCTAAGACATTCAAATTTAATACATACTATTATTAAATAATTAATTTAGTTAATACAATTTGCCTTCCACCAAACATTTGTTTAAATTTCTCTACTTTTATCGGTCTCTAAATCATGTTTTTCAGTCGTTAAAAATACCATTGACCATCTGCTTAAGAGGACGTCGTACACGTATGTGTTGTCCCCATCTTACAAGCAATAAACAACATCGTGACATACCAAATTTTTTGTTCACCAGATTCAATAGTGTGCTGTTAGTTTTGATATTAGAGTGGATTATTGACCTATTATCAAACCTATAGGTAAGAACATTATCTGTGTCCTCTACTTCTCTCGATTGGTTTTTTACAATATTTTAATTTTTAAATGAGATATGAGTATGTAAAGTATTAATATTTTAAAATGCTCATAACTCACTTAAAAATTAAATTATCGTAATAAAATCGATCGAGAGAACACAGATAATGTTGTTACCTAAAAGTTTGATTATAGGTCAATTCACTCCAATATCAAAACTAATAGCACACTATTGAAACTGATAAACAAAAATTTCCTATTTTGTGTGCGTGTATAAGTCGTAAGACGGGGTACGACATCCTCTTGAGTCAATTTTTTTAAATGATGAATAAACAATCAATTTTGCACAACTCCCTCCCGGCTCCCCCTACCAATATTCAATAGTGGTGTTTCTATCATCAGAAATATTATCTACTAGCTGATCCTGCACGGTGATTCCCGTAAATTTACCCCTTCAAACAAAAAATATTAAATTTTTGTGAGACATAAAATCCCTGTGTGAAGTTCTCTAAAATTAAAAATTGGCTTGGATATGCCCTTCCTCAAGTATAGAATTACCTAAAATTTCAAAACCATTAGTGCAATAAACTTGGCTAAGGATCGCTTAAACACACACACTGACATTGCTCTTTATTAAAATATAGATCGTATAATAAAGATAACAAATTGTTTGTTTGTTCGGGGTAATCTCTAAAACTACAAAACCTTAAAAAAAAATTTAAAAAAAAAAATTACCATCGGAAAGCTACACTATCCCAAGGATCTATAGGCTGTATTTTATCTCGATAAGGGGCCCTTATTTTTTTTATTGCAAATTTGAAAATTTTTTAGGAATAATAGAAATAATAACATATTTACTTATTATAGTGTTGCTATTTGTTACAAAAAATAAAATAGTAAAGTTACTATGATTACCTGTATTTTATATTTGGTTAAAACCATCAAAATGAGTGTGTGTGACTCCCAACCACCGTTATGATGTTAAAAATCCTTGATGGAGATTAAGATGAAGTAAATCCACGAGAAGTTTTGAACATCGCTACGCCGGGTATTAAATGATGAATTTAACAAAAATGTTGAATCATATTATTATATAGAGTTTGTATTTTTAACGGGCAACGAATTGCACGGGACCTGCAGCTAGTATAATTTATTAATTAATAAACAACAAATCATTTAATTTTCAAACATAATATTTGTATGTAACAGCAAAAACTCAACAACAAATGTAATATGTATATTAATTATAAATGTATTATTACAATACTTATATCACTATTATTATTATTATTATCGGAAATGCAAATGCGAGCTTTTAGTTAGGTTCAGATTGAAGGGATTGCGTTTCAACTTGCAACACTTGTTTCGCCGGTATGTCGTCACATTGCACAGCATTTCACGGCGACGTTGCGGGAAAAGTTTGATTGTGAAACCAACTGTTTTTTTCCTTTCCGACCAACCAACAGAGAATATCCCGATTACCCGCTCACGAGTAATGTGAATATTATGGACGGCGGTCCGTCAAAAATTCGTTGACCGCGGTCCACACTGGCGTACTCAGTAGATGGTAATCGCGATAGTTGATCGGTCCGAGGTAAACTCGGTTGTCGCCGGCCTTTTTCTCCGCGTCCACATCGTGTGCTGTTCGATTTTCGCATCGTCGTCCGTGAAATAATAAATACTAATAAAATGTAGTGGTGTGCAGTGCGGTGAAATCCCAGCGGAACAACTCGTACGTTTTATATTGGCGAGTGCCCGCCATTTCCGGTCCGGCAAAACGCGTTTCCCGAGGATTACAAAAACCCGAGGGCGGCGCCGTCAAGGTACGCCGCACATCGTGTTCCCCGTTTGCGTTTGGATAGACGGTTAGCGTCTACGACCGTTATAGGTGTTATTTATAGTGTATTTTATTCACATAGTATTAATATAATGTGCGTATCAAAAATATTTAAAAAAAAGTCAAAACCTTGGTATAATTATTTATTATACATAGTCGGTTAATATTGTATTGTGGATTATATATACATTCCGCGGCTTATTTTTCCAATGAACCGATCGAACTAAAATGATGCGAGATTCTGAGAACATATTGAAATTTGCAATAAAGTCTTCTTGAAATTGACTTTTTAACATTTTTTAAAATTATTTTGCCTTAAAAAGTTGTGCAACATTTTAGTTAGCAATGTTTAATTTATTTTGTTGGGACTCTTGTAGTCTTGGAATGGTTATGATTTATCATTGATTGAGGTCGGTTGTAAAATTCGTTTCCGTTATTCGATTTGTATTTTGATATTATTTATTATTTCTTAAAAACGTATAATATGACATCAATCTGCACTTGGATGAATCATCAATTTATCTATGTATCATATTCGATTGTTGAATAATATGTTATATTTACATTAATTTCATAATATAAAAATATGACACATTTTTAATCAATTTTGTTTTTAAGAAAATAAATAGATAATATCATTATTAAATAATACCTACTATTGTAATATTATATTTGTTACCAACCATTATTTCATCGGCTAGAAAATTAAATTAATGTGTAATATTAATAATAATTATGAATTAATAAATTTGGCCTACTTAGGTTCTATTTTTCACAAATAATTTGTACTTACCATTAAAAATATGTAATTAATAAACATTCCAGGCTTCAAAAAATATTTACACATTTTTTAAGCATGTAATTTATGCTCTGAATGCTATTATTATTATTACAGCACCAATAAAAACTATAATATTCATAAGTAATAATTTATAATATGTTAACGTCAAGTGCCTAAGTATAATTTATTGTTTTCTACTAAATAAATAAGTTTTTCGAAAGAATACATTTTTTTTTTAATGAGTACATGATATTATATCATCATTTATTTTTCGTCATCTCCGCTTGTAATATGATTCTATGAAATAATAATTATTGTTCTTTTTATTTTTAACGGTCTATTCAAAAACTGGATCGTAAGAATAATAACAATCGATTTATTCGATGTCTTCGGGCCCAGAATGTTATTCATTTGATTGGTAATTCAAGTAGACTGGCTGTATTTATCCAGCAGCATACTTCACTCATCCTTGTCAGTAACTGAAAACTGGTTTTAGTTATTATGTACTGTGCAGTAGGCTCCAGCTATAAGGGTCAATCACCTTGTTTTACCTGTATAATAATAAGGTTGTTGGCAAATAAAATCATATTATTGTTTGGCATTAGATGACATTTTTGTGCCATCGTGTTCGTCCATGTTTGAAATTGTATTATTTATTTATGTTGACTAGACTCTAGCTGTCTGGCATATGGTATTTAATCTATAAATATATTTATAGAACTATGATGTAAGAATAGCTTTGATTTATCATTTTACCATCAATTTGTTTTAAAAGTATAATCATAAAAAAATAGTATATTATTATGCGTGTTTGTTTTAAACCAACCTTGTGTTTACTAAAGGATCCAAAGAATTTAATTCCCTGAAAGAAAAAAAACATAAAAAAGTAAAAACCGTAGATGGTTATTTTCAAAAGAATTCTAAATTCTTAAATGTTCCATTCTAAATTGGTAGACATTTATTTATAACTACTTTTTTGTATAGGTATAATATTTATTATCATTATTACTAATAATGTATTTATTTCTGTGTCACCAAGTCCTATGTGAACAAACTTAAAACATCAACAAACACGTACTTAGTTAATAGAATAATAATAATTAAACCAGTTAAAAATTGCAATAGTACCTATATAACTGTTTTAAATATCTAATTTTAGTTTTTAAATACTTGGTGGGGCAGAGAAACGGTTAGTTAGTTAAAGCCTTAAAGGTTTTATTACCTATATACGCAATAGGTGACATTGTGATAACTAAGTGTATATGTAGTGTTGGTTTGTACGGTAGACTTCCAGAAAATTTGCGGAAAATAATTCCTAGGAAAAAAAGCAGTACTTAATTAAGTATAAGGAAAAATTTAACTGAAATTAATTTAATTTATGGAATAGGTATGTTGAACAATATTAACGTGCCAATTAGTATTTATGTACATTTAAATTAAATGATCTACCTAATGAAAAAAAACCAACAACAACTAATCTAACCTATAGATAGTAGGTACCAATGATATCGACGCATCCCAAACGGCTCCCGTCTATTGTTAGCTTATTCCCGAACGGCTACCACCTAAAAAGGTTTTATGAACAGGTAAATTCCCAAAAGGCTCCCATCAAAAAAGATATTATGAACACGTAAATTCCTAAACAGCTGATGGTAATACTGGTAAACCGATTTGGGTCGATATACCAATATACCGTTTACCGTTGTATCATTTAAATCGAAATAGAAAAATATATACATAAATTATAAATACACCTAAATCGAAAAAATAGGGGCTCATTGGAATCATCATTGACGAATTTTCATCAAATGAAACAACGTTTGGATTATACAAAAAAAATTGTGCCTTAAAAATTAACCCAATGTATGATTTGTTTATATTTTTAGTTTTTACATAATATTATACATACATTTTTTTACGATTTTTTCTATTTTTAAAATTGAATATTATTTTAATAACATTTAGTTCACAATATTAGAATTTTTTATATAATTTTTATAATTTACTTATAATATAGGAAACCTTAAAAAAAAACACCAATACATTTTTAAGCATATTTCTTTTGAGACAGTCCTAACTCCTAAGTCAGAAGTTACCTGTTTGTAAAACCTTTTTTGACCGGGGCCGTTTGGAACGGCGGTCGTCATAACCGCACACTTACCGTTCATAACCGCACATTTTACACCGTTCAATACCGCACACATTTATTCTATTGTTAAAAAGGAAAATTTGAAAGGTCGATAGTTCAAAACCGCACACATTTGATTGACAAGTAAAAATTAAACATATTTTATTGTTACTAAAAATAATTCAATATATAATTAAATTGAAATAAACTTACATCCTAATGTTTTTAAATAATCAATTAAACTAATTTCGTTGTTAACGAAATGATCATATCCTTTGAAAATCGATTTTTCTTTCTCCCTACATACTTTGCGTGTACGATTCACGTTGCCGTTTCGTAATGAGTAGAAATTTGGTTTCAGTAATTATCTGTTATTGTTTTAACATATCTATCTAAAAAAAATTAAAATAAACAAAAATAAATCAATGATAACTAGAAGTTTACCGAATGAAATATTGTAGGATGTGGAACATAAAATTCATGCCTAAGTTGACTATGGTAACTTTCTGTGCCGTTCGTCGTTCATTTATTGGGCTCTTCTGCCTACAATATTGGGGAAAAATGATTGGTCTCATTATAACTATCCAATATGTAATCAGCAAAATCATAAATGATAAATGTATACGTTATTGATATTTATCAATATGTGCGGTATTGAACTGTTTGATTTGGGGAAAATATGCGGGGTTAAGGTAGAAAAGTGTGCAGTTTTGAACGACGACCTTTTTTTGAAAATGTGTGGTTATGAATAACGCTTGTTTGGGAATTGACCTTTTTGCAAAACGGGAATGGGCTACGTCCAATGACATTACTATTATTACTTCCTACTTGTTGTGATATAGCTAACTATTATAACCACTTTATTCGAACTTTGAATGCTTCATTTTTGGAGTACCGGATCCCAGATTTTTTGTATTAAAATATGCATTTAAATACTTTTTTACAGTATTTAGAATACTAATATCCAAATTTTTACCGTGATTCATTTTGTGCTCAATATGCCATTTGGCATTTATTATTAAGTAATCATAGCATTTTTGTAATAGAGGTATTTAAAATGTAAATTATACGCCCATAAACTTATATTAAACTAGAATATTAAGAATATTATTTTTATTATACCCTTGGAAACTGTACACTGTATAAATGTAAATTTATTATTATTATGTTTATTAATTTGTTTCTGATGTATTTGAACCTTTAACTTTGAAAATTGGCTGTTTGATTACCCCACATTGAAACCAACTATATAAGTTGGTTAAATAAATAATATATTTGTATACATGCACAATAACAATACTTGTAGAGGGCATGGTCCTTTCCCAAACCAGTTTCCTGATTTATGCATAGGTAGCTTTTTCACCAACAATTTAAATTTATGTATTCTTTCCTACTCTTTTCTCAAATATGTATTTTTGTCAAATTATAATTAATACTGTACAAAATAGGTAATAATCACATGTGTGCATAAAAATAAAAATATTTTCTAATCATTGTAATATCATAAATCATAATTAACAAAAATGAATTTTATTAATATTATAACAATAATTTATTTTTTCTAAGAAACTTAACTTTTTGTAACAAAGGTGTACCTACTAATTTAATTTAACTAATACTTTTGAATTGCTGCACTAACACGTTATATAGTATTAATTGGCACATAGTACATTGCATAACTTTGTTTTTAAATTTAACTTAGAGATTAACTTAGAGCTTTCCTGAAATGTTTGGTGTAAATGGGTATCACTTTGTAGTATTTTAACTAACTATTATTAGTTAACATTTTCCTACCAATTTTGTTTACTTTATTAATAAAACAACTGAAACTTTCAATATTTATTTGACAAACACGTTCATTCTAAATTCTAAAATGGTTTTAAAGAATATTACTCCACCTTTTCGTTATTGAAAAAGTAAAATTAATTTTAAGGTTCAACTAATAACAATTAATAGTAAAACTAAAATATTAAAATATTATATTATCTTACAGAATAAGTATGTGTAGTATGAACAGCAACTTGGAACTTATTAGTTATTGATGTTCCAAAAATTTTTTTTTAGATATACCTGATATACCAGATGAAATTAGAAGTCTGAGATTACTGCAAGTTGCAGACTTCAGTAGTAACCCTATTCCTAAGTAAGTGTAATAAGTAATTTAGATAATATCCTTTTAATTTTATGTTATTGTTCTTATTTTTATTGTTTTAGATTACCATCTGGATTCTCACAACTACATAATCTCACTACATTAGGACTTAATGATATGTCATTAAGTAATCTACCTGCAGATTTTGGGCTGTAAGTTGATTGCATTTACGATACATTATATGCACAGTTATCATGATGGGATTAATTATTAGAACTTAACAAACCATTTTGTTATTAATATAATTAATATCATGCATTTTAGATTTATTTTATGTGTTCATTTTTAATTGCTGATTAAACCATTAATGCATTTTTAATAAAACATTTTAATCTATAGTCAATAACTAAATAACAAAACATGATATAAATTATATAAAAAATTCAAATTTTTCTAAGTATTTTTATTTTAATTATGAGTTAAAACTATATACCAGTAAAATATTAAATTAAGTTATACATTATTTTGTAAGTGTTATACATGTATGCTTCTATACTGCAATGCCTCCTAAATAATTATCTACACATACTTCTGACAAATTATTATTAATAGTCTTTTATTTTATTGTATTAATCAACTAATTATAAAATATAAATATAATGTATACCTAATTGTCATAACTGAAAGCTGATATTATAATGTTGTATACCATTTAATTTATTATTAATATTTTGACAACTCTTTTTTTATAAATCACAAGTACAATGTATATTTTGTTTATTTACTCAATTTAGTAAATTAATTTACTTTTCATATTTAAAAATTTCAAAACATTTTGTATACTTAAATACTTAAATAATTAAAATATTTGTTACTTTCTCAAATTCTCAAATAGAATAATAATTGAAAATAAATGTTCTTAATAAAATCTTTAAAAATCTAAATAAATTCTAGTTGTATAGTAATTAGCAGTTTAATGATATTATTAAATATAACTTCCAAGTTCAAAAGTACTAATTCCTTGTATTATTTTGCATATGTATGCACTCAAATTTATATTTTTGTTTAATATTTAAATATTGTTCACATTGTTAAATTTACACATTAATGTGATTTTTTTTTATTTTTAAAGGTTAACAAATTTAAAATCACTAGAGCTGCGAGAAAATCTTTTGACATCTTTACCATTATCACTATCACAATTAACACGTTTAGAACGATTAGATTTGGGGGATAATGAAATAGATCATCTGGTGAGTAAATCTATTAATTATTATATGATGATATAACAATATTGTTGACTTAAACCAATATTTTAAGTCTATGCTAATTTTGTAAATATTTTAGCCACATCACATTGGTAATCTTCCAGTTCTCCAAGAACTTTGGCTGGATCATAATCATTTACAGCATTTGCCTGCAGTAATTATAGTTTTTTATTATGTAGTTTATTATTACAAAATATTATTTTTAAATTTTAGTGTATAATATAATATTTACTGTCATTAAATAGGAAATAGGAAATCTTAAGCAATTAGCTTGTCTAGATGTTTCTGAAAATCGTTTAGAAGACATTCCAGAAGAAATTGGTGGTCTAGAAAACTTAACCGATCTGCATTTGTCTCAAAATGTAATAGAAACCCTTCCAAATGGTATTGGTGAACTCACTCGACTAATGATATTAAAAGTCGACCTAAATAGATTAACTATGTTAAATGATCGCATCGGATGGTAAGTAGCCTAATAAATACATTTTATTTAAAAAAATTTTATTTTATGTATCAGGTTGACACTAAATTATAAATAGACTGTTTTAAGATTATATTCTCAACTATTTGAAATAATATACTAATGTTGTGTATTAATTAATTTATGTGATTTTAAAAATCATAATATGACTGATTATTCAACTTGACTTAATATTATTGAGGGTTTTTACCAACATTCTTATTTATATTTAATTACAGTTGTGAAAATCTTCAAGAACTTATACTTACAGAAAACTTTCTGGTTGAGTTACCAACAACGATTGGGAGACTTGTAAACCTGACAAATCTTAATGTAGATCGAAATAGTCTGCATTGTCTACCAACTGATATTGGTAAATTAATTTATTATGTATTTTTTTATTTTAGTACACAATCATTTAAAACAGTAGTTACCTAAAATAGTATACTTAGAAATTATAATTAGATAAGACTATAATTTCCAGAAACTTTTAATTTGAGTATTTTGTGGTTTGTTTGTTTTAAAATAACCAATTTGTATTATACTAAATTTATTTTAATTGGTTCAAGCCTTCAAACACTCTAAATTTAATTATGTAGAGCAGATCAAACAATTTAATTAGTATTTTATAAGATGAATTATATTAAATTTGATGTTTCTAACAAAACGTATATTTTTAATATAAAAAAAAAAAAATTGTATTTCAATGTTTTATGTATAATAATATAAGTAAAATATAATTAATACAATTCAGTTTTTGTTATTATTACTATTTTAAAAGCACTGTCTTAAAAAAAAACACAAATGTTGTTAATATTGTTAACACTGTATACATTGTTTTAGGTAATTTATGTCAATTGGGTATTCTATCACTGAGGGATAATAAATTACAATATCTTCCAAATGAAGTTGGAAATTGTGTTGAATTGCATGTACTAGATGTTTCTGGAAACAAGTAATATAGAGAATAATATATTTTTAGTAAATATATTTACAGAAAATTATAACTGTTTTATTTTTAGTTTACAATATTTGCCATTTTCTTTGGCCAGCCTCAATTTAAAGGCAGTTTGGCTATCAAAAAACCAAGCTCAACCCATGCTCAATTTTCAAACAGATGAAGATGAAAAAACTGGCGAACAAGTACTTACTTGTTTTCTGTTGCCTCAGCTTGAAATTAGAGGAGAAGCAAATGGTATGGTTTTTTTAATTTGTATTTAAATACAATAAAAAGTAGCATGACATTTTGCACGTATTTTTAATTATATAAATATTATAAAATATTTCAAATCTGTTATTATTTTATCACCATAATATTTCTATTTTAATTTTGTAATAATGTATTAATGTAATAATGTACAAATCAGTAAAAAATTATAGCTATTAAAAGTCTTAAAATAGGTATAATATTTTCAATCAAAGCAATCATAGCAATTGTATTTACTTTTTTTTTATCTATTCCTCACGTAGCTCTATTTGTTGTATTCTCTTTAGCCACAAAATTCATCAAAAAGTGCAATTAGGATAATAATTTCATAATATCTACCTTATGCTACTATCTACACATACTTAAATCTATATTATAATCTAAGCACATTCTATGCTTACTATATCTGCGCGCATGGCATGCACATTCTTTGTAGGCTTGATCACTGGTGACTATGACCAAACATTGTGCTCGCCACCAGATGAAGAGCCGACCAGTGAAGCAGATGAAAACGAATGGGAAAACAAGGCAAATTCCAGGACAACATCCGTTCAGTTCACTGGTGACATCAAGACTGAACCCAATACAAATGTATGTTATTAATAGTTATTCGTGTAGTATAATAAACCAGATAAGAATATTTAACCTAACACATGAGTATAGTAAAAACCAATTAATAAATGTTGTTGATACCAGAATAATATTAAAGTATAGTAATTCTACCTTATGAGTACGTTATAGCTGACGTGTCATATCTGTCTTATAAACTCATAACATGGAAAATTATATACATTTTAAAATGCTTATAAGTTACTTCAAAATTTAAATATCAAAAAATATTATTTTCGAGGTGCACTAGAAAGTATTCTCACCTATAAATTTGAGCGTACCTATGTTAATATACTTTAACACTTTCAACGTCGCTGACGTTCATATACGCTATAATTAAATCAAATTTTTTTTAATAAACTTTGAAACTTAGATAGGCCATTGGCAATGAACTCTAAATTTAAAGGTATGGATGGTTTTAGTTTTAGTTTTTGTTTCTGAAATCACGGACGGCGTTGAACGTGTTAATATGAAACAAACTGAGATGAATAGATTCTTCATATCGTTAAATTTCTTTATGCGCATAGGTGTTTAGTGTGTGCCCAAGCAATGCCTTTCGATTTTTCATGGGCCAAAGCTAATTTTGGTATCAACTGACTGATACACATCCAACTAATTGGTTCTCATCCCATACTCCTTTTTTAGAAATATAAATAGGTATTTATTTTTAGGAAACACTTGATTAAAACTTTTTTTTTTAATTCCTAAGAATTAATCTTCAAATAATAAATTTAGTTTTATTAACACTCTAGAAGGGTAATTACAGCCAAATTAATTAAGTTAATTTTAAAATTTAAAAATATGTATATACACTTTTGTTATAATTACTTAATTTACTGTTGACTTAACAGCATAATATATTTTTTCATTGTCTTGATTTCAATAAAGTTTGAAAACAGACAACTGATCCCAAATTCCCACACATTATAACATAGATAATAAAGACTATCAAATATATAATGGTTATTGTGTAGTTATAAACATATTTGATTTTTAATATTCATAACAAATTAAATTAAAAAATTATACACTGCATATTTCATTCAAAAAATTTGTAATACATTTTAAAATTTTAATTGAAAATATAGGTCACTAAAATAATACATATTACTATTTTTGAATGCAAAAATGAGTTAATTTTATTGATCATCTAAACATTTATTGCATATGAAAGTTGTTAGCTTGCACTAAAATATATTTTTTTCTATTTACATACAAATCCAAGCACAAGTTATGACAATATATCTTTTCAATTTATTTAAATATAAATTACATTATATAATATATTTAAAGATGCATAGAAGCTAAATATTAAATAAGTTGCACATTGTATGGATTGGTCAATTAACTTCTATTCATTGATAGTTGACCTTGTCCTACTCTCACTAAAAACAAATATATATTCATCTCTAATAATTATATATCCTAAATATTTTATGTGGTTATTTTCAGACATCATTTGTGCGACACAACACTCCACATCCCAGAGAGCTGAAAGCTAAAGCAACAAAGCTGTTTGGTAAGACCAGAAGTAATGAAAGCAGTTTAACTGACAGTCAAAAAGGAGATGATTCTACTGTAAGAAAATATATTTTATATTTAAATTAAATATAATCATAATTTTTATTCATAGGAAAAAAGCAATGGAAATGATGTGATAAATGAAAAACATTCAGAAGAAGTAGAATCCATTGTAGAAACAAATAGTATTTTAGAAGAAGATACCAACTATGAGGTTTATTATTATTATTTATTTATTTACCTTATTTCTTCATAAATAACATTGTATTTATTTATTTTAAGTAAATTAAATAAACTGAATAGCGTCACTAATATGTTTGATCATTTTAAAGGAAAAGAGTGTAGTTTTCCACCCATCTTCAAACTTTGATGCTGATATTCAAAATAGGCCTATGAAATTACATCGAAGAGACACGCCTCATCATTTGAAAAATAAAAGAATTACTATAGATGCTAATTTAATTGAACAACAGGTATAATTTTTAAGTAAAACTAAAAATTAAAAGTAAACCTGATATTTAAACAATTATTTATCATTTCATACTGAACAAATTTAATTATTCTCAAGTGTATTTGTTTTATTCTTTTGTTTATTTTGTTAGGAGGCACAATTGGTTAGTCTTGAAAATGAAAACTCCTTATCTGAAGATAAAAGTTCGGTATTATTTCCCACTCCACCAGAGTCATTAGTAGATCAAACTGCTCTAGGTAAATATACATTTATTGTGTTTTTGTTCTTTAAAAAAGTACAAAATGAAATCAATTTTTATGTCAACTGTTAAACACATGCCAAATGGAAAAAAGAAAACTTATCCCAAACGTGTTAGAATATTAATTTACAAAAAATTTGGTCTGTTTTTATGATTCAATTTATATTACATATTATAGTCGTATAATATGTAATATAAACATTATTTTTATACTTGTTGCTGTAGATGGCGAAATGGTAGGAAAAGAAGAATTATTTGAAGTTAGAATTGAAAGAACATCTGCTGGTCTGGGATTATCAATTGCTGGTGGTAGAAATTCAACACCTTTCAAAGGAAATGATGAAGGCATTTTTGTGTCCAGACTTACGCCTGATGGACCTGCTGAATTAGCTGGGCTTAGAGTAAATTTTTATATTAATTTAAAATGTAGTCTTAAGATTTAATTATTTTTCTGTTTAGGTTGGAGACAAAGTTCTTACAGCCAATGGTCAGTCATTAGTTGATGTTGATCATTACACGTCTGTTGAAGTTTTACGCTCTTGTGGATCAGTTTTAGTACTTCAAGTGTTAAGAGAAACCAACCCCCAACCTAAAGATTGGGCTATACACATTCCAGGTGAATCGGCTTCATCCAGTTTGAGTAATAGTCGAGCACCTAGTGTTATCTCACATCAGAACAATTATGAACATACTAATGGCTATACTTTAGATAGGGTAATTTTCCATAATTTTATTACAATTTACATGCAAATTAGTCTTACATATATTTTATTATTTATGTAAAGAATCGAAAAACTCCAGATCCTTTGAAAGAATTAGATTCAACAAAAAAACAAATTGTGTATACGACTTTAATCAGAGACCAGAATGGTCTTGGATTTAGCATAGCTGGCGGAAAAGGTTCTAGTCATTGCAAAGAAAATAATGAAGTAATAATTATTATTAATTAATAATTTAAAAAAAATATAATTTATATATTGTATTCATTTTTAGCCAATTGTTATATCAAGAATTACAGAAGGTGGTGCTGCTGAAAAAGATGGAAAATTACAAGTTGGAGATCAAGTTATATCGGTATGTAAAAAAATTCTTTTGATATTACTTTTTAAAATAAATGTATTATATTTTATAATTATTATGATAAATAAAGATAAATGGTATTGATGTGGCTGGTGCCCGTCATGATCAAGCTGTATCAATGTTAACTGGATTGGAACGGTTTGTGCGTCTTGTTTGTGAGCGAATAGTTGATGCTCGATACTCAGATTCTGAATCTCATAATTCTATTTCTCCAAGTATTGCGTCCACTAAATCTCGTTCATACATGTCACCAAAGACTCCTCCTCCAGCACCACCACAAACTCCACCAAAACCTGCACCAAGGAAATTAGTTTCTCAGTCATCGTCTATCAGTTCCGATTCTGAAAGCGTACAAGTAAATTTTTATATTTATTATTTCGATCGGTATTAGCTTACTTTAAAATTGACACACAAACTTTGTTATGGTTTTATGCACATGTTCTTCATTTTTATTTATAACTATAAACTACTAATAAATCAATTTATTGGGATACCTTGTTTCGCTATATAATAGCCTAAGCCGTTGACCAACGAAGATTTTGAAGCTATGATTCCACAGCGTTTTCAAAAGAACAGTGGAAATCAAGTTGAGCAGCCAGTAGCTGTAGTTACTACACTAACTATCAAAAAGCCCAGCACTTTGAATGGGATAGAATTCAGGGAGAGCCCAACTACTTTAGGTCGTGTCACTGAAACTATAACCAAAAGTACATTTACTGAAACTGTGGTGACTAGGGTGACAGATAACGATTTAGCTAAATCTGTCATTATTGAGGTAAGTTAATCAATAACAAATTATTCACCATTATTAAATTCGGTGATGGTATATAATTTTCTTTTCATGACTGTATAGTTTATTAAGGCATGAAAAGTGACTGATATAATAAATGTGCATGAAAAGTGTGTGTGTGTGTGTGGTTTAAAGATAAATAATGTTTATAAATAAAACTATTTCATAAACAAAATCAAATTAATACTTTGCATGACTTGTTAAATTATATCTTGCTATATAACTGTATAATTTCAATATGTTTTTATATTTATATTTTTATTTTTTTGACACACAAACATGAGTTTATACAACTTTGTTTATAATTATATTACTAAAACTGCATGATCCCTTTGAAATTTATCTTTTAACAATACAACATAAACTTGCAGGTGTGTTGTCATAATAATTATTACTAATGCATTTTTAACATAATTGTCTACATATTTTTTTTATGCATATTACTAAATCCCAGTGTATAATTTTCAAATACAAATTTCTAAACAGTTTCCAAAGATGTTTAGATGTCACTGGATGTAACTCTGTTTATATTTACCTAGCCTGATGCTTCTTAATAAAATGTTGACTGTTGGTAGTAGTTTTTCTTCACGCATTCAGAAACTATCTAGAAAAGAGAAATCATATTTCTATTTCCTCAATTATCATACTTATGAACCACTTCAAAGTACTTTTCAGACTTTATTTAGAATCAATTTAGAATTTAGTGTTATAAGAAAAATATCATTGAAAACTAATACATTTCTCGATTCTCTTTTTAATAATGTTAGTTATCAACTCAATATATTGCCATTATTATTATTCATTATAATATTGTAATGTTCAAAATATGAAACTTACGTTTTGATAATTTATTAAATTGATATTATTTAGTTCTATTGAATCCTATTAAATGTATATAAAAACTTTTATTCAAAAAATATTGAAACATTTATTGTTGTTAATTAACTGTTGTTTTTTAAATCGACAGAAATTTTGAATATTTGTTAAATTATTTTATAATTAAACTTTTTAAAAATGTACATTAGTAGTGTTTTGGTGGTGCTTATAATTTGAACTTTTATATTGCATGTTTGTTTTATTAATACTGTCATTAAAATTTTGCTTAGCTATATACATTTATAAGACATAAATATTTACCATTAATTTTGATTTTAAACATGCAAGCACGGTGAAGGTTATAAGGAAGAACTCAGGTAGGTATATAAATTCACGTAGATTGCAAAATGATGTGTCACTAAATTTATATTATAAACAAATGTTTGT
This sequence comes from Metopolophium dirhodum, assembly GCF_019925205.1. Lineage (NCBI taxonomy): Eukaryota > Metazoa > Arthropoda > Insecta > Hemiptera > Aphididae > Metopolophium > Metopolophium dirhodum. The sequence goes on from NC_083568.1 coordinate 15,631,771, forward strand.
GTGTCAGTTATCAAAATTTTATAAATATTTATAATTTAAAAAAATATTAACTTATTGTAAATGATAAATTGCATAAATTATTTTTATTTATTTATTTATTTATTTATTAGAACGTCACTTTAGTAAAAGAAGGAGGTTCTTGGGGCTTCAGTATAATTGGAGGAACAGATCATCCGTGCATACCATTTGGATTACAAGAACATGGAATTTTTATTTCTCATGTAAATATATACTAGTAGTAAAATATTAATTAATATAAATGTAGTATAGTGTACTTTATTTTATTCATGTATATTAACAAAACTATTGTATTATTATTACTATTTTATGGTTATAGATTGTTCGTAGTGGCATAGCTGAAAGTTCAGGAAAGTTACGTATGGGTGACCGTTTATTAAAAGTAAATGAAGAGGATGTCACAAAAATGACACATCAAGACGCAGTACTAACTCTTTTAAAGCCAACTGAAGAAATTACTCTTACAGTACAACACGACCCTCTTCCAGACAACTTCCAAGTAATTAAAATTATTATTTTCCCTTGTATAATACTAATAGTATGACCAACTTAAATAACTAGATCTAAAACAACCAAAGAATATTGTTAATATGCCCTCTCATCTGTGAGTTGCCTAAAAAAAACATTAAATTCCATCCCAAGGTGTTGTCCCTACAAAGTTAATATTTCTAATAATACGTGATGTGGCTGTAACATAATCGCGTGTAAATCATAATTTTTTTAGCAAATTAATAAAATATTAAGTTTTAATCATAAAATCTATATCATTGCTATAAGCAAATATATTCATTTATAATAAATATTTTTATTGGTCATACTTGGAGTATTCATTTTTTTAAAGAGTTTCATTCCTAAAATTACAATTAAATAGTGTTTTGGATGTGTTACTAAAGGTGCTTTATTATTTATATAAATAAGTTGGTAATCCAAGCATACAATGCATTGGAATTTAAATGTATTGTGGACTGTGGTATATATTAAACATTATTCATAATAATATCCAATGTCATAAATATAATAGGAATTGACAATTGTCCGGGAAGCAAGTGAAAAACTTGGCATGCATATCAAGGGTGGTCTTCGAGGCCATCGAGGTAATCCACTTGATAAAACTGATGAAGGTGTTTTCATCTCAAAGATTAACTCTGGTGGTGCAGCTAAAAGAGATGGACGATTAAAAGTAAACTTAATTTAAATTATAAAGTGATATTTTATCAAGAACTACTCATTATTTCAAAAAGTATTGATATTTTTGAAAATATATTTATTACATGGTTTTTGAGAGAAAGCTGCACAGTCATTTGTTGTCTTTTTCTTAAAAGTGTGTAACATAACAAATTTACACCCAGGAGAACGCGTTTAGCTCTGTTAGTTTAAAAATTAGAGTGAATCGATATTATGAAACTTAATGGTAAGTACATTATCCGTGTTTGTATGTGAGTGTTTTTTACAATAATTCAATTTTTTAGTAAGTTATGCGTATATAATATAGCATAAATCAAAAATGCTCATAACTCACTTAAAAACTGAATTATCGTAAAAACACATACAAACACAGATAATGTTTTTACCATCAAGTTTCATCAAGTCGATTCACTCTAATTTTTAAACTGACTGAGTTAGACATGATCTGCTTGGCGTAAATTTGCTATGCTATGCACTTGTAAGACAGATACAACAAATATCTGTGTAGCGTCCTCTTAAGTTGTTTTAACCTCTTTAGTTATTTACTTGATTAAACGATAGCATACAGTTTTAATTTAATCTTCAATAACAGAATATTTTTCTGAGTATTTCAATACATAGAAATTAAATTAAGCACGAGTAGTTTATGAATTAAAACTTATTGTTTAGATGAACGCAGTGGAGTGATAGGCGGTTACCCTGTCAAATGTTGGTCACTACTCCTCCTATCTAAATTTTAAATACTTATAAATTATAACTCATAAACTCGTTGTAAATCCAATTTTTATGTATCAAAATACTTAGAATACTTTGGAATATGAAATTCAAACTGTATGTTGTCATTCAAAAAAGTAATAACTTAAAAAATATTTAAAAATACATAGTTTTGTAACAACTTGGAACCATGTAAAAATATTTTCAAAACGTTAATTCTTTTTGAAATAAAGAGTGGTCCATGAAAAAATATTCATCTTGTATACTATAAATATTATAAATTACTTAATCTTGCTGTTTTCTTATACTTGTATTTAAATATCTTAATTTCTGGTATGTAGTATATTATTTTTCTTTTCAGGTCGGTATGCGTCTCTTAGAAGTGAATGATGTATCCCTATTGGGTGTTACTCACCAAGAAGCTGTTAACTGTTTGCGGACTGCTGGTCAACAAATACAAATGATTGTATGTAAAGGTTACGATAAAGCAGAAGTCGAACGACTGGTCAATGAGGGCAAACTCAGGCGAGAGAGTAGATCGATTTCTCAGAGTGTCTCTAGTTTAGATAGAGATGATGATGATTCTGAAGTAATAAAACAAGAAATGGAAATTAAAAAAGAATTAGCTGAATGGGAAAACCAAGAAAAATTACTTAAGGAAGAGCTAGAAAATATGGAATTAGACGAGGTTAAAGAAAAGTCTACCCAAGAAAAAGTAATGATTAATAACTATAGTCTTTAGATTATTAATTTTTTTTATCAAATTGATTTTTAGGTTTTGGATGTAGTGCGAGCTGCTGAAATGTTGACGCTCAACTCAACTGATTCAAATTCTATAAAACCTAAATCTCCTGGTGGGCCAAAATCAGGTGATATTCAAAAAACTACAACTATAGTTATGAGTAAACATACCTTAGCCCCTCAAGCTGATCAAGTAAGTGTACAAATGCTCAAATATAAAAATTATATTTGATGCTCATGTGCTTTAGTAGATTTCCTTGATACTGTCTGTGGTGTGAAGATACCGCTTATACATTTTACTTAATTTTACTTGCGTAGCATGTGCTTATTTTGGCTGCTAAATATTTTTTAATTGATGTTTATGTTTGTATAAATATAAATTTATTTTTATTATAAAAATACATGAGATGAAAATTCATTAAAATATATTCTGATTTGCAAACAGCGTTAAAATAATATTGTTTATTATTACTCTATGAATATATTATATTAATTGTATTATTTTATTGTTTACTCTTAGAAGCACTGCTGCCGAAAAAATAATTTATAAGTGTTGTTTTGACCATTTTATTTATTTTTCTATTTAATGAAAATATTTTTGCTTTGATAATTTAATAAGTAAAAACTTCGAGTCGGGCTCAGCTGCCAAAGCTCAACTTAATAAAAAAAATATATATATATATGTATTTGTTATTTTGGTCTTTGGTTGTTGAACTTCAAAAGTAATATTCCTTTGGTTGTTATAATATTATTTAATATTTAAAATATAAATACTACTTAATAATTAAATTTAAATATTAAAATAAACATTAATTACATGTTTGATTCTATTCTTTATGGATTCATAAATTGTGATAATATTCATCAAATCTGTAAAATGTCGATTAAATTTAATTGCTAAACGTATGTAAAATATAATTTTTAAATAAACAAATTAAGTTACCTGATTACATTTTGCAATACAAATTCCACTCATAACAGTTCTAAATATATTTATGAATTCATTAAATAATTATTAAGCAAAACTGTAAGTAAGATGTTTAAGTAATATTTATATATAAAATAGATATGTATGTACATTCATTATTTATTTTAAAAAACTGAAATATATTATTACAATGAATGACATTTCATAAATTATGAAACAACGTATACTAAATTTTCGCTTCAGTTAAGGTATACAGTTAAATCCCAATAACTATAAATCTTATAATTTTATAATTTAAATTTACACTATAGAATATTTTTTTCTTGCCTCAAGTTATATTATTTTGTGATTTATAACTTAAAATACATTAATCAAATGTATTTTATGCTGCTTGAGATATGAATTATCCTGAACTCCACTGTAATTATAATGTACAAAAAAAATAATATTTATTTACAATTATAAACTAATCCAATCCATGACATATTTTATGTCTGTTAATATTTAATTATTATAGATCATTATTTAACGTTAAGTGTTTTATTAAGAGTACTAATTTAATTAGTTGTAGAATTTTAAATATTCCCTATATAGAGGTCCATGTATCCTGAGTAATAAAATACGTATGCTCTTATTTATTTATATGATTTTTCAAGATATTATGTTTTATACTAAAAAATATCATATATTTTCAAATAAATTTTGATTGTATTTCAGAGAATGCTTGTTTATTATCTGATTGATTTAAATTATTTTGCATGATTTTGCATATTATATATATTTTTTTATTAATTAATATTTTTCAAGTTTTGCTCAATCTTATGAAACAATTTAAGTTTCAGATAATTTTTTTAATTGAATTCTATTTAAGAAGAACATGCATTTATCCCAAATAATTATAAATGTATGTAAAAAAAAAAAATGTTATGAAGTACATTCAATGACAAAAGTATAATAGATCTCTTAGAGGACTTATAAGAATATATTATAATAAATCCTTTGATATTACAAATCTAAAATTCATAATAAGATGCTACTCATTAAACAAATATTAGGCATTGCTTTCATACACCCTGTTTATCACACTCTATGCAATTTAAAATTAATTAAATTATAAACTAAAATATTTAAAACAATTAATCTTATATACCTAACATTGATTAGGTATTTATCTTACATTTTATTAAATAAACATTGTAAAAATAGTTTTTTTAATAATCAACATTATTCGTACATGATTATGATTCACCTAAATTTCTTCAATTTTCCATAAAAATATTTAAGACTCAATTATTTTCATATTTCATACCTTATAATTATAACATCTGTCATTAGGTTAGGTTAGAAACTGATTAAATTAAAATGTTGATAAAAAAAAAACAGTTATGTACTCATGTTCAAATCAAATTATAATTTTTAACTATTTTGATTTTAATTTAATTGTTATATTTGTGTTGAAGTATGATTAATGTGCTAAAAATTGTTTTATTTGCTTTAAAAGAATGTAAATATTTAAAATTAAATCTTCTAATTAAAAATTTAGCATCTAGAATCTAGATTCTAGATTACCTATATAATTGTATGTATATATAAAATAGAAATTTTTCTTTTTTGTTAATATCAACGATTTATACAAATATTTTTCTTGTCATTTGTATATTGTATTTATATATTGCATAATATTTCAATAAACAATTTTATTCAATTTATAGAATTTTAGAATGAGATAACATTAAATTGCTTTGTTGGTACCTAAGGAATAATTTCTAAGGTTTCTAAATATTACTTTCAATTTGTTATTTTCAGTGTGTCATTAAATCTGTGACCGGGTTATAACATCTCAAACACAGTACAAGGGAATTTTTTTCTCAATTAATCTCATTATATTTCTAAGATAGTTTAAATTTGTACAAATTAAACTAATATTTACTCTGTAATTTTTTTCTCTTATTCTTAATTTTTAAGCATTTTGTGATCGCATTTCATCAAGTTTAACAACGTCAAGTTATTACTGATCTAAGAATTTTTCTCACCATATAAATAAGGTTAAAATATATTATAATAGTGTTTAAGTATAAATAGTATACTTAATGAACCAATACCGAGTGAGTAATTACATTCATATATTTATAATAATTAATTTTATGATATTGAGCGGACCATTAAATTTTAATTATAATTTAGTTCATATTAATTAATAATTTAATTATTTTCTTAACACATAGATTTACATAATATACTATAAATGTTATATCCTCTATTGTTTTTTTTATATATTTGTTATTATTGCTTAATGTTGTAAACTTCCCCCTACCCTAAAGTTAAATTTCTTTCACTGTCCATACTTATTTTAACATTGTATTTTAAATAAAATTAATTTCTTCTTGTTTAATTTTATGGTATATATTATATTTATTATAATATAGTTTTATACCAGCAATAAAATAAGCACATACTACTGGACCTATTTATATTAATAATTACTACTATGCATGTATGTAATTTGAGAATAAAAAGCCAAGTGGTATAAATAGGTGTTTAATTGTAAAACCAATGAACTATTTACACTACTGATTTAAAAAATAATGCAGCCAAAATACATTAACATTGCTATTATTTTTTGCATGAACATTAACAGGTAGTTCAGAAACGGCCTAACATATCCCCTTCAAAACCTTCTCTTCCCAAAAAACCCCCCCCCTCAAAATCCTCTTTCCGTCCACCAAAACATATACATTTCCAGGATGTTCCTTATGATAACCCTCATCCTCCTCTGCGAACAGTCGTTGTGGAACGACCAAAACCTATTCAAGTAGAAATGATGCCTTATGTTACCAAAGTGAATACGTTGCCAGCCGACCAGTTTTATGTTCCAGACTTCACAGATGTTGAAAGTAGCTCATCCTTGGACACTACACAGTCCCTAGAACCACCTCCCGTAAATTATTCCACACACCCGTCCACTCCTCACTGGTTGGAAATATATAATGATACCCCGTCACTTTTGACATATTACAATGCAGTTAATCCCTGTGAGGTACGATCTTCTTTATACTGTGTAGAAATTATTTATCTGTATCTTATACTTTTTAATAGTAACTATAGCTTTTAGAATTATTTTATGAAAGCTCTGTATTTTTATCATAGTTAAATATACATAAATAATAAATTTAGTTAGTATGAGACAAATTTATATTACAATATAATGTTTATAACATGTGATATTTTTAGCAAAATGCTGGTCTCAAAGCTTCAGTTAGTGATAAAAAAAAGTTTTTTGAAAAAGCTATGGAAGAACACCACAATCCTAGTCCAAAACCTGGTTAGTAGATTCAACTTTGAACACTTGAATAACTATGTAATTTGTGCCTTATTGCTTTATGATAATGTGTTATAGAAAGAGTATTTAGTTTCCTAAGCCAGGACGAAGTTGAAAAAATGAAACAAGAAGAAGGTATTTAATTACGTCTAGGAATACATTATTAATAGAGGTGGGTCGAAATAATTGATGTTAGAAAAATCAAACCTCACTGAACTCCAACAAAAAGTTTAAAACTTCAAAGAAATGTATAAACGCCAAAAAAAATTGGATCATTCATGATGCGCAAAAAGTGATTGTTCTTTTGAGAAGAGTAAAAAAAGTTTAATTCATAAGCTGTTTGAATTTAGTTCAGTATTAAAAAAAATGTTTGGTATGGGTTCGGTTTGATGTTGAACATATTTTTCGGTTTGAGTTCGGCCTACTTCTAATTATTAACATACCATTGTTTTTAATTAGTTGATTTAAACATTTTATAAACAATTTATAGAGCAAAAAATGGGTACATTAATGAAGCAAAGGTTAAATCAACATGAACAATTTATTGAAGAAGGTGATGATGACGATGATGAAGATGATAATGACGGTGGTGCTTTGATTTTTGAAAATACACAGTATGCTAATTAAATATTGTTTATTATTGAAGGAAATTGACTATGGTTTATATTTTAGAAGTATTGAGATGCCAAGAAATGTCAATACTAACAAGTGTGTACGAACAGCTAAAGCTGAGAAGCGTATGAAAGAAAGACTAAATCAAGAAGTACAGTTAAAAAAGTTTTTTTGTTAATGCATCTTATAGATTTAAATATAATTATAATATACCTATTTGTATTTTTAAAGGGGATTATATCCAATGAAAACAACAAAGAACTTTCTCCTTCTGAACAACGTTCACTTAATGCTGAAAAAAAAGCTGCATGGCGACAAGCCCGATTAAAGTCTTTGGAACAAGTAATATACTATATTATATGCTTAATTCACTAAATATTTACTATTTTTAAATATTATTTGCATTATATAAGGACGCTTTACAAGCACAAATAGTAATAAAAGAACTGAGCGAGATAAGCGAAAATAAATCAACTAATGGCGGTGATGCTGATAGTGACGAAATGCCAGACACTCAATCAAAAGAATGTATTGAAAACAAAGCACTGGAGGTAATTAAATTTAAAAAAAAATAGAACATAATATAATGATAAGACATTATAATTCATCTCATTGCTTTTTAATTTTGTCTAACATTGAGCTTCATGATACCCAATCAAAAGGAGATTCATAATGTTAATATTTTTAATTTATATTATAATATAATATAATGTCAACTTCATGCAAAAGTTATCAAGTAAAATTTTTTATGATTGGAAATTTGAAATTTATATATTTCACTTAGTCAATTTTTGCATGTATAAATCACAACATAATTGACAACGTGTAAAAAGTGACCAAGTGAATAAAAAACAAAATTAAGATGTTATATACAATTTAAATTAAAAATATATACATATATATTTATACTTGATCATTTTTTGCACAATGGTGATGATTTATAACCCATTTGTTTATGGCATTATTATTAACTGCTGTTTTATTATTTTTTAACTTAAAAAATTAAATGTCTTGTTATTTTTTTTTTTTTAATAATTTGTATTAATTAATAATGTTTTTTATTTATTTTTATTCAAATAAACAACTGTTACTATTTACTATTTAGCATGTATTTTAATATTTATACATAATAATAAACTACTAAACATACATAATATTAATGTCAAAACTAATTGGCCTTTGGTGGCGGCTATAATTAGTACTTGCGGCCGACCAGCGAGGACTTTCCTCGCCTGCGCCTGCGCGAGTCCCCTGTCCAGACCAAGGTGTCGGAACGTGAGACAGTCGTCGGCGAGAGTGTTTCTCTACGGACAGAGCAGTATGTTGACCACATTTCCGGTCAGCTGAAAGTCAGGACTGTCGAAATTATTGAAAAAGTCATTGAGAAAGAGGTACCTAAATACCGTACACAATCAAGTACCTTGTACCCACCTCGTTTCTGAATTTCGCACCAATTTTCTGTCTCTGTACCTACACAATTGAATTCTTATTTACTGTTTTATACATTCGTATATTACATAGAACATACCTTATATAGCATGCTGCATGGTTGACATTATAGACACGAGTCAAACAAGTCAAAATAATAACACGTCTTTTTATAAAGTCAATATTTTTTATTCCACACAGTATTTTTGCATGTAAGTAGTGTAGTCATCCAAAAAGAAAATCACGAATATTGATAGTATATTATGTAATAATATTATATAGTTAATTGTTGTTTCTTAGATTTAATAGTGGCAATAATAGTGGTTTGTTAATGTGTGTCAACTATTTTTGTATACGTTAAGGTGGAGACAACTAAAGAAAAAATTGTATCTCTCGAGTTGAGTACTCCTGAGTCTGAAGTACCAGAAACACCAATTGAAGAGGCTGCTGAAGAAGAAGATATATCATTAGAGAAGAAACAGTCCAATCCGTCAGGAAAGAAGAGACGCCGAAAGCGTACTAAGTCTACGGATAAACAAACGTCGTAGTAATAATCATAAAAAATAAATAAATAATAATAATTTAGCAGCTAATCTTTAATTATATATTTACTTATATATTGAATCATCATCCCTCATTCCTATTATATATTTTATAGTATTACTAGGCGTAACAAATTGTGATCACTATTAATTATTATTATTATATAAATATATATTTTTTTTTCCATTCTTATATTATATTCGAATAACAAAAAACCACCTACATTTCATTATGGACCAATTTTTTTACATTTACTATAATTTAAGCTGTTTAGTGATGAAAATTCCAGTTTGTTTTTAACTGTTGGCGCGCCTTGTTGTTGTCTAGTATAAACCAATTGTTTGTAATAAAACTTTTATTTTTTTATATTATAACATTTATGAACGAATAAATAAGACAGTATTTGTAACTTTTAAGGAAAAACTTATGATAAACTATTATTATTTATTATATTATATAACAGTATTTTTAATTGAAAGACCTAATAATTTTGTAATTATTATATAATATCTTTATAAAATAATATAATTTAACAATAATATAATATAATATACCGACCGTATTCGTTGTTACTCAATTTTCATGGGATTTATAGTATAATAATATATTCCTTATATACGTACTATGTACAACATATGCGGCTTTTCTCGGTTAGCACTAGTCATTGGCTAGGGTGCTGCTGCTGCTGCAATTGAAGTCTAGTCATACCTATCGGCCTATTCTACCATTATTTTTAAATTAATGAGATAACTTTGTTTTGAATTAAAAATATTTTAATGCAACAACCTATCTTTGTTTTTATAAGTTTACACTACATTGCAGCATTATATTATAATAATAATATATAATATATTAATTTAATCTGTAATTATATAACCAATGGCAACCATTTAAATAATCAAAAAAATAATCATTTTTTGTGAGCTGAAAAAAAAATAATAACTTTTTTTTAGTGATTGATTATTTCAGTTAGATCTATGTATCGGGTTTATTTTTATAAATTATGAATGTTTTATAGAATAGGTATGGTGGGGCTAGGGGGCTTAGCTAAACTAATGATTTCACTACTATAATTTAAAAGCATGAGTTGACAATCAAATCTTCATTGGATAAATAAGTACACTAAGAAAAACTAAGTACAAAAGAAATTTTTAATTTTATATTAAATTTTAAAACAGACAAAATTTACAAGAGAAACTTTTTAAAATATTAAGGAACATTTTTTTTAACAATATCACTTGTAAAGAATAAAATAAATTTAGAATTAAAATTTACATTAAATTACGATTATAACTTCCTCGTCTCCGTCTGGCCTAAAAAATAAAAATTAACAGTTTGTAAAATATTAATAGAATTTAAACATCAAATAAGTTGAACTGATTCGTCAAAACTTGCAATAATATTCAATGCTTGATGGCTTAATGACTTACAAACGGCAGAGTGTAAGAAATTGTCTTTATTTCCTTCAGTAACTTCGATCGGTAAATCCATATTAATGGTAATAAAACTAAGACCATTAGTACTATAACTAAAAAAAAAAAATGTTGGTTCATGTCATTATTGCTGATAAGTGATTATTATTTGCATAATTTGTGTTTTTAATAAATAATGAATATACGTTCAGTATTCAAATTCTAAAATAAATAATGATAGCAAGTTTGATTGAAGTAAACTCTATTTTTTAATATTCTTACACAGTTCATAAAATATAGAAATATTACATCCACAAAATATTGAATTTTAATACCCACCAATTAAGTCGGTACTAAGGACATTTGACATGTTTAAATTAATATGAAAAACGTCAGGTGGTTTATTTTAATAAGATTATATTTAACTAAAATATTCAGAGTTATCTTTAGGAAATTTATGTCCAAGAAAATTATGTTCTGGACCTAAGATAAGTATCCACATACCATAATTGTTTTGTTTTGTTTTTTTTTTAATTAGAATATAGATAACTTATTAGGTATTGAAAAATAATAATAATAATCTTTATCTAGCCACTAGGTATTACCTGTATAAAATGAAGTACCAGAAACTTCTTTTTTCTTAATTATTGATACATCAGTAAAATTATCAAAAATCACATCTTTACCTAAATAATTTATTTAACATTTATTTTTCATATAAAATGTATCAATGTTGATATTACCATAGAACTGTTGTAAAGTTGTATCATAGTTTTCAACAAGTGTCACAGATTCTTCAATTTGTTCTGTAACCGATAAGTACGTTCCTTCTATTTTAGTAAATTCTAAATTAATTTTTATATTAGTTTCAATTGATTTGTTATTCTCAGAACCCATGGATAGCTGATTTTCAACAGTTTTTGTAGTTGATATAGAAATTAATTGATATGTCTTACACATATCTTCATATGTGTAATCATCGAAATCCATACAACACACACCTTTAGAATATGTAGTGATTCTTACTCCATTCTAAAAAAAAAGGTCCACTTTTATTTTAATTTATTAGAAATAAATTAATCACCAATTAATCAATAAGTCCTAGAAATTCTAAGTATCCAAACTTAAATTTGAGGTATTTAAAATTCCTATATATATATTTTATTAATATTGGCATCTTTAAGAGAAAAAAAAACTATTCAAAGTGATATTAGGGGTATACTCTGCATACTCTTATGTGTATGCTTTTAGTAAGTTTATACAACCATCTGAGACAGTATTAGAAAATATGGATTCCTATGGTAAACTAACATTTGTTGAAATAACTTGAAATGTTGATAATTTTTCTGTTGATTTGGTGCATGCAACAATAATTTCTACATTTGTGAAATCTAAAACAAACATTTTTTAAATATATATTCCCATTTTCATTGAATAAGGTAGTTCTTAACATAATTTTATTTACATTTATCATTTGTATTTTGAAAATTAGCAATTAATTGTTTCTTAAATATATCATATTCAAGATTCATATTTCCAAAAAATGTCGATCCATTTAAACTGACAGATCCATTGCAGAAGTCTATTTGGTAATTTGTTTTTGTTGAATCATCAATTAACTAAAAATAAAACATTCATTCAATTAAACATAAACATTGCAGCACACTTTTTATTTTCTCTTTGTGGCCGACGAGCACCATAACAAATTTGCATTCAATAAAAGCAACTTTGTGTTCTAAGCTTTAGTATAAGAATGGTGAATTTATTGATCTATCATCAAACTTTAGAAGAACATTATCTGTGTCTGTACATTTATTTTTTTAAATTTCAATTTTTAAGCGTGATTGAGCATCTATAAAAATTTAAATATCGTTAAAAAATCCAACGTACATACAAAATAATTACCCACAGATTATGTTCTTAACGTGCAGTTTGATAATAGGTCAACACACTCTAATTCTTAAGCTAATGAAGGGATAGTTTGGTCAAACAAAAATTTGATTTGTCACATTTGGGTAAATGTAAGAGAGAAAACAAATGCGCCGCGGAAGCAATGCAAAAGCAGATCCCGCGGCGTCGTCGGTTAAAACAGGAAAAAAAAAAAAAAGAGAGATAACAAATAGTGCAATGACATTCTCCAAGTACATATATTCGCTTAAAATGATTGATTAGGTTCCTAACACCAGAGTACAGATTTGTATTTTTTTAATTTCTTTTGTTTCAGAGGATGTAATTAGATAGATTTTACCCCTAAATATCTTAGGGGTAAAAATTTAATATAAGTAATTTTTTTGAGATTTAAAGTTACAAACTAATTTTTTATCAGCATTTTTAAATTTTATTAGTTCATTAAAATCTGACCCCTTCTAATATAAAAGAGATTTAAACTTACATTATTAACACTCAAAATATTATTCAAATCGTTAGTTATATTGTTTATAACATTTTGACTAGATATTTTAACAGTTGCAACACACTTATCCCTATCAAATTCAACCAATTTTCTGCTGCATACAAGACTAGTTTTCCATTCAAAATGTAATGTGCAATTGCTTTTAGAGTCCTTAAATATTGGGTTTCCCTGAATAATTGCAAGGAAAAATGTTTGTATTAGTCAATGATAATGTTAAATATGTCACTAATGACAATGAGTTAGGTATAATGAATTTGTTTTTATACTTCATTTTCAGTAATATCACATATAAATTTCATTGTAGTAGAATACTTTGTGTTTGGAAATTTTAATCTTGATTCAAAACAACTATCTCCATATGTAAAAGACATTTCAACAGTTTCCACCTCATTTGTTTTAAATGGTGTTAATTGATAACCAATATTCTAAAAAATATAAACAATATACAAGTTAACGAAAGCAAATTATTTATTGAACAACTGTTGTTAGCTTTAATATTAGAAAGAATTGATCTATTTTAAAACTTAAATATAAGGTAAGGTAACCTGTGTATGTATATTGGTTTTTTACAATACCTATTTTATTTTTAACTATGTTATGAGTACTCTTAAATTGTAATATTTTACAGGTAATCATAATTAGCTTAAAAAATTTAAAAATCTTAAAAATCTAACATACACATATTTTTGTTCAACACTCAAATTTGGATAGAATAATTAATTTAACACCCATTTCAACTTTTGGCATTAACCTTATTTAATTATTCTTGTCTTGTTGTCTTGTCATGAGGATGATAAAAACAAGACTTGTCAAGACAGTTATACATCAGATTGTATAGATCCTAACCAGCGTCTAAGGTCTAACGTGGTAATTTGTCAGGCCCTCTAACATAACAATTAACAATTACAATTGAATCATAGTAATCATAATAACAATACAAAAATATTAGACTACCCTAAGTGTGATCACAGTGATCCTAAGTCAGGCTAAGTATCCCCACTTTAATTTATTATAAAGTTTATATTTAGTTTAAACAAATATATATGATAATAATATTAATAATAATAATGTTCCTTAAAGTTTGATAAAATATTAATTCATTCTAATAAGGCTAACAACATAAATTAGGTTAGGTATATAAATGCAAATGTGCAAGGTATGTTGCTAGGTTGTAAGATGGAGCACGGAGACAACACATCAAAATAAGACACTGAGACGTATTTACAAAATTGAAGCTTATTTATAGTTTAAAATTACGTAATATGTATTATATTATAATTCAATTTGCTATACTAAAAAGTAAAATATATAATATAAACTTATTTATATATAAATATAATATATTTTTTTCTTACTTACATAAGTTATATTATTGAGTTCCATTATTCCTCCAATACCTTCTGCTCCGGGTATACATATGTTAATATAATACTTTCTTTCATTAATATTAACTATATGAGTTCCTTTAATCGGTGTTAAATCATACAAACCCGCATTGCATTCCAACTATAATACATTAATAGAACATTTGTTAGTCCAATGTCTTACTTTATTTTGCATGATACAACTATCTTTCTAACAGAACTATAATTTATATATTTTTTATTATCTTGTAACTATGAATTAGATACTTATTAGTTTTTACTTTGAAATTATAGTAATATTGCAATTTATATATTTTTGAAATTAATTTTTGACTCATTATGAATAAATAAGAAATACAAACTTTGTCATCACATATCTCTGGATTGATACTGAGAACATTAGTTGTACAATTATTTTTTGCAACTTTAGGTATTTGTAACTTATACCCACAATAAAACATAAACCTTATTTGAACTGTTGTATTCCTATTTACATCACAAACTATATTAGTTTTATGATCAAAATACAATTTGTTTTGCAGAGTATATATTTTATTCTGTTTGTTAACAGACAAAATTATTGTTCGCCCATGTGAAGATTTATTATTTAAACAAATTTCTGTAAAATACAATCATAATTCATAATCATTCAAATATATGTTATAAATTGCTAATCATGTTCCATGATTTACCTGAATTAAAATTCACATAATCATTGTTTTTGGGACAAATATATATGGTATAGTTTAATCCATCAATTTGTATGTAAGTTGGCTTTAATGTACTATAATTGTTTATTATTTCTCTTTTTTTAATATGTTGATGATTAGGACACACCAATGGTGTGAACCATTGGAATATAAATTTATGATTTTCTTCTGCAGTTAATACTGGACCCTAGATAAAAAAATAATTGAAATTTATGTCAGAATAATGATTTATAAATAATCCCTAAATTAAACGAATAAGATATTTTCATTTTTTTAATATCATATAAATATAATACATGAGTGGATCATATTATATTTTGCTTAGAATATAAAAAACATTCATATTTATAATACTTACATTAATCTTATTTGAACATATAAATTCAATGACTGAAGAAACTTTGTGATTATTATAAAAACCATTCATCAATTCTAATATTATTTTATTTCCCTTTTTTTGAAGGCTTTCCTTTACATCCCCAAGATTTTTATATCTAAAATAGTATTTACAAAATATAATATTAATACATTTAAAGTAAATTAATTAATTTGAAAGTCAGTAGCTCTAATTCAAAATGGTAATTCAGATATCCATTGTAGTGCAGTTTTTTAATGTAATATTTGACTCATAGCCTAAAGGCTCTGTCAAACAGAATGCGTTAAAGCGGTAAATGGCTCGTCGGCATGGTGCTTTCAAGGGCGTGAATAATGTGACGTAACAAATTACAAAATCAAGCCATGCCGAAATAACACTTTCTATTTGACACAGAGCCTTTACTGTCTAAAAAAAATTTAAAAATCTCTAATTATTTTATTGATTTTTTAAAATTTTAAAATATCCATTTTGTAGTTATTTATTAATAATATAAAAAAAAAAACAAATTTTGAAATCTGTGGGATTTTGATTGAATGAATGCAATTATACTTTTAAAAATACAGTATGACATTATACAATTGTATGATTTCACACTGATAACTAATGATAATCCAATAAGTACCTAATAAAGAACACACTAATCTTTCAAATTGTATGTAATATTTCTTAATATGTTTTTTTTATATTGTTCAATATATCCACCATGAAGTGCTAAGCACAAGTGGGCTATAGGCCCAAGAGTTTGTAATGAAAAAAGCTAAAATTAAAAAATTAAAGATTTCACAAGCATTCATTCACAACTGAAATTCCCCTGATTTCAAAATTGTTTTTTCATCCATATCATAAATAAATAATTTTAAAAAAGGTTTTTTCAGAAAATCAAAATCAATATTTTAATGTTTTTTTTTATATAACCGTGGTAAATGGGAGGCTTTATTATTCATATTATATTACATTACATTAAAAAATCTGCACTACAATACCTGCATCGTATTTTGAATTAGAGCTACCAACTTTTCAATTAATTAACATACTGAATAATTCTATTAGTTTATTAAGTACATATACATAAATATTATAGTATTAAATCACTCTTACCTGTTAGAATATAATAAATTATTATGGTCGACTAAACAGACTCCACTATTGAATTGACAGTTTACACCATTAATATCATTATTAATAACAGAATGACAAACATTTAAAATAATTGTTTTCTTTTGGTTAGTGATTATTTCATAATTACTGTTAAATTTAGTTAGTTTACTTAGATCAAAAATATTTCCCAATTGATCATCAACAGTACAATTAATTTTTAAAGGCTGTGTACATGCATATTTTGTACTTATGGTGAATTGAAAAGTACATTCTTCAAAGTCCTAGTAAACAAAAAGTAAAGTATTATTTTAAAACAAAATACAATTACTATTTGGCTCAATTGAATACAATCAATATACTATATACCACTTTTATATAGTAAATATTAAAAACCCTTTCTGTAGGTATGTCACCTTTACTTCTTTTATATTTTCAGCTTGATTATAAAAGTAAAACTTTTATTTTCTGAAGACACTCCTTTTTAAATTTAAAGTTTTATTTCAATTAGTTTTACATACAGTCGAGTCTCTATAACTTGAATCTCAAGAGCAATACAAATAAAATTGACTTGTGTAAAATTATAGTTATAGACCTCAAAAACAATATAAAACACTTCTAGAGCCTCCGCTTAGAATCATTTTTCGTATACAATGATATGATATCATTGAATTCAAGTTTAATACAATCTATTATAAAGTGATCCACTTGTAACCTACTGTACAGTAGAGTGACATCCACTTACCGCTTTTTTTTTTTTTACTCTAAATTGTTTATGATATTTTACATAGGGATTATTCTATCTTTATTATTAACAATATAAAACAAAAACAAAAACAATTATAATAATAACATAAAAAAAAAGAAGTAAAACTCATAAAATAATTGTTTAGGTGTGTCTGAAGTGAAAAATTAAGGATGGATTTTATTAAGACATTATTGGAGAAAAAACATTAATATAGAAAAAGATGAAATCAAGAGAAGAAAAAAGTTAATTTAAATGTATTCTATAGTATGAGAGACAACGACAATTAATGAGCCGGTGTTGAAAGTCAAATGATGGCCCACTAGTTAGGTAGGGTACAGTATGGGCTGTTATTGAGCACCAATTTATAGAAGTAGAACGGTAGCAGGTTGTGGCCGGTGCCTAACCAGGAATATTTTACTATAACAGTGTGACTAATCTTTAGAGATTGAATCCACAGCTGTGGGAAGATGTTTAGGATATTGTTTTATATTCCGAGGTTTAGAATTCTGGAAGGATTACCCATCCACCATTTCTAAATTTAATCGTTTATCATTAAAAAAAATATGCCTACAGCATTAGACACTATTTAACATTTTTTTGATTTTTGAGTGTTTAGAATATTGTTATGGAAGAGATAACACCATAACAGAGTTTTACTGTATTTCCTATACTATTTGAAATGAAATGTACCTACTAACATCGTTAGACTTAGGGTATATTGACATTTTGTATACATAAATATATTCAATATTGTATTTATAGCAAATTAATGAATAAATTGCACATGTTTACATATAAATACATCTTAATTTGTGAGCAATACTAACCTTTTTGTATTCAATCCATTTTGAATCTAAGTAATCACACACAAATCGAATAATAGTGTGACTATTAGGTCCCTGTCCATTATTTACACATTTTTCTCCATGCATGGACATATAGATGGAACCATTATCAAATACTATCTGTTCAGTAAATAGCCCTATGTTCATTTCAGTTTCACCAGCTGACCAGCATGCTGCTGAATCTAAAATACCATTACATGGTTTTTGTAATGGACCACAAATACTAAACCGAAATGATGCATTATCTTCAATGTTCTTTTCAAACGTCTGATCTTTTAAATTGCTGATATTGTACACAGTTTGAGAATACCATGGGTGTGTAACCATACACTGATCTTTTCTCTCAAACTTTAAAATAAAATAATAAAATATTTAAATCATAGGTATACATTTTTTAAATGTATAATTATTAATTACCAATATTTCACATGCTTTAGGTGTTTTCCAATTAAATGCATGGGTACATAAAGTGAAATTTGTTGTTTCATGTATGAGTTTTGTCTCACTAGAACAAGTTAAATTAATAACCGTTGACCACTTCAAAGAATTGCTACAATTATCTCCATCTGTCAAAATTTTAAATATTATACATAATAACCACACTGTGTCAAATTTTGTGATTTTTAAAGTTTAAATTAACACCACTTTTTAGTTTATTTTTATTGTAATGATATTTTTAATAATCTATAATTTTAATTTCAATATTTCATAAGCTCATATTTTTATCAAGTAATTAACTATTTTACCTGTATAATTCAATATTATTGATTTTCCATCGTAGTAAGGACCTATTTGAGTTGACCCAATAGAAATTCCTTTACCTGAACCATCCACATAACAAGCTGAAGTTTTACCATCAACTAAACAATTTTTTTTATATTTTTAAATACATTTATTTCTTAAGAATATTTTAATACATCATAGATAGCTTGTATTCATTACACATTTAATAACCTGTACATGTAGTTGAAATTTGTCCATCATATTCGTTTAAATAACCACAAATATTTAAGTAAAAAATTCCACGATTGTTTTTATTAATAATTTTCCAATTGTCTACTCGCTTGTGTAAAGGTTTTAAATTGAAACGAGCTGTATATTTTGTAATTACCTATAAAAAGCATAGTAATAATGTAATAGTTTATACTTTTGAAAATACTGAGATAATATTTTCATTAATACCCAATACAATCAAATGAATATGCCAATATACAACCAACTTTGTGATTAATTAATTAGATTAGTGATTTGCTGTTTTTACAACACTCAACTTGTGTAAAACAGACGTATTAATTTTAACTAATTATATTATGTTTAACACTGTTTATAATTTTGAATTAAAATGTGCATGTAAATGTTGACTACATTTAAAATTGTATTCTACGTTATTAAAAATATATAATATATTATATAAAATTTCAAAAAAATATAAGGCAGGTAAAATCATGTTGGTACACGGTAAACAATAAAAGAACTCAGAAGAAATTAAAAATTAAAAATATGCTTACTTCGCATGATATAATTCTTGGTATACAAACAGCTGATGTAGCTACTTCAAAATATGCAATATTTGGGAAAATTGTTTTATCTTGGTAATTTTCTTCATTTAAAAATTTTGGTTTTGTTTTTTCAGGTGCTATATTTTCATCACACTTAAAAATGAATTCAATTCTCCTCCCTTCTATTATATCAAATTGTTTTAAATAAAAATATTAAATTTCATTACAGTTTATTTTGCTATACAAACTTTTTTTTTTAGTAGCTTTTTCGTGTTGGATCAATTTTAAGCTTTTACTATCTGTATCATACAGAAGTTGATCGTTTGCATATTTTCCAACGGCATACACTTTAGGATTTCTGATATCAGTTATATCACATATTGTTGTGATATTACCACCACATTTGTTGTTGTCGGTTAGACGGCCACAGATATTGAGCTCAAATTGACGATTTTGATTTTCAACCAAATAGTTAATGGTTAAACGTCGTAAAGGATTCAAATTAAATCTTGAAAAACAAATATTATATAAATATAATTTTATATAAAAACAATTTTTTTTTTGTATATAAATGGTGAAAAATTGTTTACAAAAAATGTCATACAATAGGAATCAACAATAGCAATACTAATGTCCAATTCTCTATGTTTTTATGTACCTATTACAAATATGGATTATAGTTGTTATTATAGTATATGTACATGAAATCAATGATTAAATATAGATTAACAATTTGTACATTTGTATATTCATTTTTAACTAGTTTTATTATCTGCACCAATAATTTCATCATTAAATTACCTATTGTCTCAACTGTCGTTAGTATGAAAACTAAAATTTGAATTTTAAATGTGAAATTTGAATCGTGAAAAAAATTTATTATTATAATTAGTAATTTTAATAAATCAAAATTCAATAAAAGCAAATAACTCTTTTTTACATAGGTATTACAAAAAAAATTATGAAATCAAGTGTAAGTTAATTAACCCTTTCAATACATACTATTACATTCCTATGCTATTATAATATTGTCATTTACCGGTAACCGTATAATTTTAGGAAACCTTGGCTCACATTATTTTAAACTTCAATAATTAGATCATATAAATCTCAAAATTTAAATTAAAAAAAATGTATGTAGCATATACAGGCTGCAGAGCATAAACAGTGTAGCTGTGAAAAGGTAAAATATTATGTAAATTATTATTTTTAATATAAATGTACATTAAAAAAATTAATATTTACCTACCTATTAAAAACAATGAAAAATATAATGTTTAATATCTATTTAATACTAGCTGATCCCGTGCACTTTGTTACCCGTTAAATTTAGGCTCAAACTTTGTTCAATGCCTTATTTAATATTTGGTGTATGAAGTTCTAGATTCATCTTAACTTTTCTGTTGCCCAGAATAAAAAAATCTTGTTGGCAGCAGTATATTATCAGGTAGGCAATCTACCTGCAGTAGATTGCGGACCCCGTGCTGTTTGTAAGTAAGTGTATGATTTAACTCTATAGTATCAAAGTTATACTAAGTTTGTCGTTTTTACTTAATTCCACCTACGGTGGATTAATCACCGATACATATAATATCAAAACACCAAAGCTGGGCAGTAACTAGTCAAAAAGTTAACAGTTAAGTTAATTGTTACTTTTTTTGATAACTTTTAACTTAACTAGTAAAAAAAACAAAATGTAGAAAATAACTTGGTTAGTAACTAAGTTATTTCTTTTCATAAATAATTGTAACCTAACTTAGTTATTTTGTTAAAATTAAAGTTATTTGTAAAAAGTTATTTACAAAAATTGTCTTATTATGATTTATGAACTGTATATTATTTGCATTAATATTTCTGAGAACCGCCAGGATTAATTAAGTAATTTTGTCATTTTGAACACTCTATTAGTTCTAATAGTTTGATTGCTACTTTTAATAAACTGTTGAGATTAGGACTTTAAAAATAATTTTGAAGTAACATTTTAATATTTTATATTTTAATGTGAACTGTAAATATTTTCTTTTTTATATTATTGTTTTAAACATTTTCCTTCAAATTCAAAAATGAAACATTTAGATTACACAACATTTAAAACTGAAAATAATTATTAATTTCACAAGTTTGCTTTATAGCAGAACTAGCAGCAGTAGATTAATTTATATTTTTTGAGTAGAAGATGATTAAATAGGTACTATATTATACTATATTCTATTCTATATTTCTATTGTATTTTAATGGAAACAAATAGAAAAAAATCATATTTCAAGATTCAACTGCTATTTAATTGTTTTTAATAAATAAATACTAATATTTAAATTATACTGCAAATATATAATTTTGATCTGTATGTAAGGTACAACTATAAAAATAATCTAAAACAGTTGTACAATTTATAAAATAATATAGTCTGTGCATTTGTTATTAATTTGTTTTACTTTATACCAAAACTAGTTACTTTCCTACGATGAGATAAAAAAAAACGTTTATGAGTAAGTTAAAGGTATTTTAAAAAAAAAAGTAACTTAACTTTTAACTTAACTTAGTTATTATTTTCATGAAAATTTGTAACTTAACTTAGTTACTCAAATTCAGTAACTTTTTAAAACTAACTTTAACTAGTTAAAAAATTGGTTTACTTGCCCAGCTTTGCAATACACAGTGTACAAAAAAATTAAATGCATTTAATGGACACACTGATTTCACGGCAACCAATAATAATTATTATAATAGCTTCAAAACCCATAGCAAACATTTATAAACAAAAATTTCCACCGTAAATCTCTAAATCATCAGAGGCATTACCCAAAAGCATACAAAAAAATTCATTCAAATCGGTCCAGCCGTTCTCGAGTTTTAGCGAGAAAGAGTTTTTGCTTAAACAGCAATTCATTTTTATTTTTTATATATTATATACATTAATTTATAGATTTTTTTATGAGATTTTAATAAACTCTTAATTTAATAATAATATTTTGATATGTAGAAATGTTTCACTAACAATTTTCACATTTGTTTTATATAACATTTAATAGATAACTTTAATATTTTAGTTCATGCAATATCTAGTAAAAATATTTTACTAGGTAGGTAGTCCTAGTAGGTACCCTTTTTGTTAGGTAGGTATATAGTATATTTTGTTATAATTCATAATATATATATATATTTTCATACATTTTTTTCATAATAATATTATTATATTACTTATTACAGTATAAACTGAACAGTCATACAAATATTTAAAAAAATATTATTAAATTATTTATTTGAAAGTTATAAATGGTTTCTTATGTTTTTAAATAAAATATTTACTTAAAATTGATGTGAGGTATTGTAACTTTACAAACATTTCTTATATCCAAATCATCTACTGGACAACCAAGTGCAGACGTCAATTCTATAACATACTTGCAATGATTTACATTTAGCTTAAAATCCATTTTATTTTCATTCATCTGAAATTAAATTTGAATATCAAATTTCATACATTTAATAAATACAATATAATATGCTTTATCGTGGCTTCAGCCGAATGGATAAATTAAGAGGACATCGCACCAGCATGTGTTGTCTCCGTCTTATACACGTACGACATACCAAATTTTTGTTCGCTAGTTTAAATAGGTTGCTGTCAGTTTTGATATTAAAGTGAATTGACCTTATCAAACTTTTAAGTAACAACATTATCTATGTTTTCTCGTTGATTTTTTACTATATTTTAATTTTAAGTGAGGTATGAGTATGTAAACATAAAATTCTCATAATTCACCAAGTTAACCTGGGATGGATTATGGAAACCGTTTTTAATGATTCAAGATTCAACTATATAATATGCTACGGTAAATACACAGTTATACAGTTATAATTGGACAGTTTTTAGTGGGGTAAATTAGTACTTAGTGGTTAGTGGTAGAGACTTAAGAGAGCTCCAGTCGGTTTTGTCAAAAGTCATAGATTTGACCAATCTAAACATAAATATTGTTTATTTTTAAATTTTTTAATATATTTAAATTCCGTATTATAAATTAAATATTAAGGGCGCTGCAGTCGATGAAAAAAAATTGGTTTTTAGACAAAACTAAAGGAATTTGGTTTGGCGGATTTGATTCAACTTTTAAAACTGATTTTCTCAATGATTACCGAGTATGGCTAGGATTCGATTGAGGCGATTTTGAATATCTATTTTTTTCAGCTGTGATATCTATGAATAAATATATGATATTTTTGTATTTATATTAACATATTAATACGTATTATGACAATAACAATATTATAATTGGGAAATTAAAAATTGCCTCAATAGAAATGTAGTAAACTTGTTGATCAATCATAATCCGTTTTCAAAATTAAAATTCGTCAAACTAAATTCCTCCAGTTTTGTCTGTCATTTTTTTATTTTATTTTTAGATAGTGGGACTTTTCCAAAGTCCTAAACTGGAAACCAGTATAGAAATCACATTATGAAATCCCAAACTTAGAAATGCTAAAAATAAAATGTTATTAACAAAAATATGTTTGTACACAATTATGTACACATATTTCGGAATTTATTTTTATTTTGAACAAAAAGTTGTGTAAATACTATATTTAAAGTTAAGGGTGATGTAAAATATTTTGATACCTAACTTAATGGTTTTTGTTGAACTTTTTAATTAGGTACTCAAAGTCAGATGTACGATATGTAACCCGGCGTATAAGTTAGATGGATAGGTAACCGGGACCCGAAACTGTATAAACTTAACTTACATCAGTTATCTGAGATTTAAATCTCAAGAATATAATAATATAAATATATAAAACCCAACATATTACACATTTTCATAGTACATGTATTAAGTAATATAACTTTAGGATATAGTAATATAATATAATATATTTATTTAAATCCTAAAGCTTACATGTTTATTGCAAGTAAACGTTAGATCTGTCGAGTATTTTTGATTTTTTTCACAAATAGTATTTCCTTCCAAAGACAAAACCAGTTGATCTTTAACATCTAATTTCACTTCTGAAAATAAAATTCACGCTTATAAACATATTCTGATACTCAGATTTTGATTATAATATGATAAATTATATTCCATCAACAGACAACCATTTCCTTCAATGACTGAAAACTTATTTAAATAGATACCTTTAATTTTGGATCCAATATCTGCTTTAGTGCTTTTGTATTTAACTAAGCATATTTTGGACTTAATTCCATCGCAAGTTGATATATGTTCATTACTTTTACATAACTTTATATTTAAGTAAATATCATTAGACTTGTTGAAATTCACTTTTTGAACTTCTTTGAAACTTAAAAAAAAAAATCAAATATTCAGATATCATTGAATGAAGTATCATAATACATAAAATATAAATACAGGCAACAGGGTAATATTCGTTTAACTACTGTTAACACTCTATATCTAAAAAAATTTTTTTTTAAATTTTTATCTACCTAGATTGAAGTTGTGACAAGACAACATAAAAATATATGAATCCCCTAACAAATAACACCAGGGCCCAGAAATATAGACCAGAAAAAAACACCTTGAAAAAATAACACTATAATAAAAATGATGTGTATCCAACACCATATCATATTCAAGAAATTTCAATACCAGTCTATATAAGCTTTGAAAACAAATAGGAAAGTAAAAATTAAAATTAAAACTTGAAATATAATGTTAATGTCAAATCAATTAAAAATAGCACCTCTATGACAATTTTTTAACAGTTTCCTACTGATTATTCATAAAAATAATGTCTTCAACACGTTCGGGTACAAAAAAATATTTGTACATGGGAATAGGGAGAACGATTGGGAACATAAGTTTGTGTAGACATTTGTTCAGACACCAAAAATGAATACAACGTTTGAGTACATCATATTTATACCACGTTTGTGTATCAATATTTTTAAGTACACATTTTTTTATATTTCACTTGTTAGAGTCCATTAGCATTATCCAGGAGACACCACAAGTAGGTTAACACTTAATTGTTTTCCAATTATTTTTTTTTGCAACTTATGAAAAAATATTTTAGATTCTGAGTGGAAAGATGAATGTATTGATTTTACAATGATGTTTTTAATTTTTTTTTTATTTTTGTGTCTGTCATCACGATTTGGGGTAGTAAAACTGCTTCGATTTTCTTCAACAGTATCTTGTTCGATGGGAAAGTGAATCTAGTTGGTGCATTCAGGAGGTCAAAATTTAAAATTCCCAAAAGTTTTCAAAAGCGCCGGGAAAAACAACATAAAAATTAAGGAGAAATGGGAATTTTTACGCAAAATCGGTTTTTCACAAAATCGATTTTGGTTTTTGGTGTAACTCCAAAACAAATGAACATATATACATGAAATTTTCACCGGTCGTTTATATTTGCATTTTCTATACACGATAAAATTTTCAAAATATTTTGATTTGTATTGAACTGTTTAGGAACATTTTCTGTTTCCAATTTTATTAGTCTTTTTTTCTATGAATATCAATAAAACTATATTTGTTGGGTAAAAAAGCTTGAAAATTTAATACAAAACTCCTACTATATTGTTACAATGACATTTGAAAAATATTAAAAATCCTTAGTCACAGTTCTTATTTATAAGCATTTAAAGTTCAAACCTTGATAAAATACGGAAAAATCGCGAAAATTAGCATATTATTTTGAATTGATTTTAAATCTAATATTTGAAAATTTAATACAAGATTCCTCATAAGTTTGTCTACCTTTATCAAAAAAAAATGTCTAGAAGCAAATCAAATTAAATTTTTATGAGCGTTTGAAATTCATATTTTTACAATATTGGATATTCACTCGATTTTTCATGTAGCGTTTTGTTATTTTATTATTATTCAAAAACAAATAACTGTAGAAATTATAAATATTACTATATATAATTATATTTATTTTATTTAGATACATGAAAATTGTACTGAATGTTTATATTTTCATTTTCTATACACCATAAAATTTTGAAAATATTTTGACCCTTTTTGGGCTGTTTACGGACATGTCAGTTTTCAATTTTTTCAGTTTTTTTTTTCTATAAATATCAATAAAATGTTATTTGTTGGATAAAAAAGCGTGAAAATTAAATGCAAGGCTTCTGATATATTGTTACAATAGCAGTTGAAAAATATTAAAAATACATAGGCACAATTTTTTTTATAAGCATCTAAAGTTCAAATTTCGACAACATTTATCAAATTTAAAATTTAATAATTATTTTTTAGCTAAAAATTTATAAAATGTTCTAATTTTATAGCTAAGGATTGAAATTTTAAAACAATGTTCCACGTATATAGGTAAATTACTTTATTCACAGTAATATCATCAATTAAATACTTAGTAATATCATAGGCTGACTGACCGTTTTCGCTCAGAATCGTTTTTCTTATACAATTATATTAAATCATTGAATTCAAATCTAACACCAACCATTACAGTGACCCACTTGTAACCTACTGTAAAGCAGAGCGACATTCACTTACCCACCTTTTTAATATTAGGTACATAATATTATATTAAATCATAACAAAAATACTAAAATCAAAAATCATAGCCAGTACCATATTTTTTATTTTATTAACTGCTATCTTATTTATCATTAAATAAAAATTTTTTTACTACAAAATGTGGACTAATATTGTATAAATATTTCCCAATATCATTATCAAGATTAAATTCCTCGTTAAATTTATTAAATTTCTATTAATTATATTCAACATTATGTTATCTTATGTAACATAACTGTATTATGTTACAGTTACGTTTAGTAGTTACGACAAAACATTCTGCCTTTGCCTTTATTTATTCTAAATTCACTAGATTTAAAATATTATCAATTATAATTTATAACGCATTTTTTACCACAACGGGTTACAAAAATTTTAGTAATATTCACATTTATGATTTGTACTGTTTAGTTAGGAAAAACTAATCAAACTGATATGGGTTGTGATTGAATGAATAATAAAACTGTTTACTTAGTCATATTTACTATATTGGTGTCGGTGAAAATAGTGTAATAAATAGTGTAATAAAGATTATAGTCTTATGAATATTATGTTTTCCTAAATGATTTACCCTAAACTAACTAAGCATATGGTGGGTCTATGATAGTGTAGAATTTTTTATGCTATCAAAATCGTTAAAATAATAAATACAAATATACAATGACATACCTACATTTAATTTGATTTAACATTAAACATTTATATCATAAAGTCGATAAAGTCTAAAGTGAGATGAACTTCTTTGATGTAATAATAATATTATATTATTATTAAGCAATCCCAATATTTAATTTAAAAAGAGGACGTGATACCCGCATGTGTTGTCTCTGTCTTACAAGTGCGTAATATAGCAAATTTTATGCTCAGCAGGTCACGTTTATCTCCGATTTCCAACTATAATCATTATAATAATATGTATTAAATCACTCAACGAAATTAGATATTGGGAGTATGACTCAAAAATTAATAACATTTGTCAATAAGTTAATCTATAGGTAATATAATAGAAATATACACTATTATGAATTAATTAATTAAAACATAACTCATCCATTACAGTGACCCATTAGCCCACCTTTTTTTTCTATACATTTTGCAAAATTTCGTATGGGTTTTTTTTTTCTAGAGTAATTTTTTTCGAGGTGCCAAAAAAATATATATTTTTTAACGTTATAATTATTTACTTATTTGAATGATGCAACGGTTCAACCCCCCGCCCCCCCCCATTAAAAAATCCCAATCGGTTAATATATAATAATAACAATCAGGAAAAAATTGCATGTATATACTACAAACAACAACAATTACTTTTAAGTTAAACATAAGAAAACAATTAATATATTGCTAAATTATAATCAAGAGCGAAGATCAAATTTTTGTAATACAGTTTTACAAGTACGCGTTTGTTACGAAAAATAATGATTATCTAAATAGAAATTTAATGTTATATTCAATATTGTAATAGCTATATATATATAAAATATTAACTACAAAATTGCGTACCCGACGCCCGTATCTTATTTTGACGTACGACGCATACGGCTATATTATAATTTATATTATATTAATACAATCAGAATTATTTCTTTAAAATTGTTTTTCGATTTGTCATTTATATTTAAAACGTCCACTGCCGACCGCCGATGACAACACATATAGATTGTTGGCGTTCGCGATCTTGCCACGGTGACCGACGTCAACACAGCACGTTTTTGACGCTATCCATTGTTTGATCTATCTATGTTTACGTATTCATTGTATTTTGGTTTTTTTGTATTTCTATGATATTGATATAAAATTATTCCTTATTATCTGTAGATTATAACGGTACATCGGGTTTATATTACATTTTTACGGCCGTCACTTCTACTTTTTTTGAGTTTACTCGCGAAACACGTATTTCATACGTATACCGTTTCAAATAAAAATGTAGTTTAAGTCGACCCCCCCACCCCATTAATAATCTAAACCTACACCCCTGTGACAGACACAAAAATTAAAAAAAAACACATCATTGTAAAATCAATACATTCATCGCTTCGCTCAGAATCCAAAATATAAGATATTATATATTGCTATATTGGTATCTAATTATAATTTAAGTCTTATGTCATAAACTTAGGTATAACATTCAAAAAAGTAAAACTAAAAAATTATTTCTATACCTATCAAAAAAATTTTTGCAAAGAAAATTTAAAATTCTGTAAAAAACTATTTTCAACATTCATTTTTTTAGGAATAAAAAGTGTAAACTAGGTAATGAAATAATCACCTTGTACATTATGTTAATAATAATATTATGTATTATGTTTACCGATTCAAATCAAACTGAATATCTTTTCCGTTGTGTTTCAGATTGAAAATACAATCTTCACAATGTATGACTGCAGCAAACGCCGCAATTATTAGGCACAAATTATATAACACCATACTACATAGAAAACAAATAAAAACAACCGATTGTTATTAATAATGATTAATGACATATTGCCCGATATTGGTCGTATATTATAATAATTAACAATATGTATATTATTATTTAAATGTGCAAGTTGGGAATAATTTTCGAATTTATCCAAATTTCCTTTTCTACAGCTGATGTTCGAACACAGACTCCTATACTTTTAATAAACTATTCAGTTGACCGCTCTTAAAAATATTATAATAGTCATCCACGCTCCTTTGCACAGCGGTCTTCAATACCGTTCCTCACGTGTTCAACCACATGGACAATAGTTTTTAAGAAACTGCTGTGATCAGTGGCGTAGCCAGGATTTCGAAATGGGGGGATAGTTCACCGTTTTCGTATATTAGCAATACATTTATTAGGGGAAAAAATATCAAAGGGGCGGGGGGGGGGGGGTTAAACGCCCAAAAGCCCCCTGGTTGCGCCACTGGCTGTGATCGATGTATTATATAAATATGTAATGGCAATATCTACCTTAGAAGAAGCGACAACACCAATAACAAACACGCATAACACAATTTGTAAAAATAAAATAACGACAAAAACACACTAGCGTTCTCCTTCTTTATAATGCGCACAACGGACGCGGTACTATGGAGTGCCACCACACTATAAATTATAATACTGCAGGGTTCCGAACTGTTGACAAATGACTATGTTCGTCGTTCGAACGTTGACTGTGGTCTGTGAATCGGGAGTATTCGTGAGACCGGCTGACTCGGCACTCTGCCGAGTACATCATCGACATACAGCTAAAAAACTGCACTGGCAACTAGCAATATTCTTCACGCCGCACGGTAGGTATAAACAACATGGTATGATCGTACAACTTTGACGGTCAGATACTCAGATCTTTCGTAGGCACGTAAATATTACGTATCTATGTTATATAATGAATTATTGATAATATGGGTAGGCGCGTGACGTATTGCGCGGACTCGAACCAAAACCGGTTACGATCATATTGTATTATTGTTTATAATAATATTACTATTAGGTATGTAGTTCAACAACACTGTAGTACACTATAGTAAGGGAATAGACTAGACCAAAATATGCTCGAAACATGCCTGCACCAAACATTTTACATTTTTACCAATCGGCGAACAGTGAAATATGAGCGTTTCGTTTTTACTTAATCCGTATGACATACTGTATTATTATTTATTCTGTGGTGTTTCCGTAACATATGTCTCTACATTGCTACCAATGGTACTGACTTGTGGAGGCGACGAGAAAACTATTAAACATGGTTGATTGTACAATATTTTAAAATTGGTATTATTAACTATTGTTCTGTGTTTATACTGCGCTCAGCATAAATGCACAATGCTAAATAATGCCATAATGTAGGATCTAGGAACGTGTCTGTACTCTGTCCACGGCTATAGATATTATCTGTTGCTATAATAATTGTCGTATGCTATTATAGCTATAATATTATGCTATAAATTATTATAGCCGTGGGTCGCCAGTGGCCGCCCTTCCCTTATCAGAGTCCGGTCATATTCTATATAAGACGTTATGAATAACTTTTGTCTTATGACAATAATACTTTCATTATAATATTCTAATTATCATTTTATTCTTTGATAAATGATAATATCAAGCAAAGTGGATAAATCCACCTTGATACCAAGTATACTATGGCTGTACCTATTTAATTACACAATCATATTATTAACATAGGTATTTTGTGTTTAATAATTTATAAATAAAGAGTTTTTATATTTTTCATAAATCCGTTACGGACTTATTTTTTTATTATACCTAACTATTCAACACAGAGAATAGTCACTCATCCAGCCCCCTTACTGTCCTCGCGCACTCATACTTAAATACTTCATTAGTAAAAGAGCCTCAACCAACATCATGTGGCACTATCACAGAATAGATGAAATTTCATCTACTCTGTGGCACTATATAATTGTTATATGTACAATATTATATCTCAACATCAACACGCACAGACCTGCCACTCAAGTACCCAACATAGCAGAAACGCTTTATGAAGACGAAAATACGAAATTAATCGTATTTTTAAGTGTCACTAATATTATAAACAAATTGTAAGTTTAAAAATATCTAATTAAAATATAAAATATTGTAAATTTAATAATTTGTAGAACCTTTTACAATGCGTAATATCCAAGAAACACAATAATGTAAGCTCAATGCCAGGCTAATAACTAATCGGTAATTACTAACTAATAACTTAGGTATGCTGTTAAAGCCTTAATCTTTAAATAAAAAAAATAACAATAACAATTTATATTTATTGTGAGTGGTGACTGGTGAGTCTGGTTGCTTCAGCAAACAACATAATACGACGGCTGTAAATATGCTGGGGAAAAATTAAAAATACTCTTTATCTAAAAGCCAAAATTTAAAATTGTAAACTGCTGCTACAAAAAAAATTAACATTAATACATTATATTATAATAATCTGCGACAAAACCGATAAAATACAAAAATAATACATTATAGTATCATATCTTCAAGACTACAAACTGCGGCCAATATTATTTTATTTTATATATAGGTACTTATATATTATTATACTATAGTCATCAAATACCAATACAGATACGATGACATTGCATTATACAGAGTGTAACTGATAGAAGTGACTTTTGGAATAATTTTTGCTCTAATGAATATTTAAAAATTTTTTTTTTATATAATTTAATACTTTATAGCCACTTGCGTTACACGTGTAATACTGAAAATAAAAAATTTAAAATTTGATTTAAATTTTTATGAATAAATTCAAATTAGCCAATTTGTAAATCTGCTTGTAAGAACGATTTGGATGGTAAAAACATTTATCTAAGTTAAGTGGTTTATTTTTCAGAAATTTTAAAATATCAATATTTTTTTAATGAAATTAATTTGGTACGCAATAACTTTTTAAATATATTATTTTTGGAAATTTTCTAACATTGGTATATTTTTTAAACTATTAAAAACCATATAGTTTTAACAATTTTTGTCAACCTAACCTACCTACATTTTTTTTTTTGTCAGTTCTTTCTGTTACCCCCTGAATACGTATAACGTTTATCGTTTAATTAATTATGTTGTGTACACATTGCCACATTGGTAAGATAAATCTAAATGTAATTTTAACGCAACATACTAAATATCGGTTCGTTACTATTGTGATAATACACTTTGAATTTTGATAGTACCTACTCACCAAAAATGTTAGATATTATAGAATAAGTAGAATTTAACATGGAATTTACAACAATGTTTAGCCACATTGGTATAAGTATAAATAGTATAATAGTGTTTAACAAGTCTAAATTTAAATTTAAATTTACATTATATGAATAAAAAAAAAGTGGGAAAGTGGTTAATATTAAGATTTGGCCGTCTTAGAATATATTATATTTAATAATTTTGTTCTTAGTTATTCTTAACTTAGTGATATGGAATTAAAAGTCCCTCCTCATAATTCGATACCAAAAATAATAATTGAGTGTACAAAGGAGAGATCATTGGCTGAAATCGTAGGGGGAGGCTTAAGGGGGCTTAGCACCTCCCCCGTTCACATTGATGCTAATAATGTGTGTCCCCTGAAATTTTAACGAATTTCCGCCTATGGGAAAGATATATTACTCGTTGGTTTTCTATGTCAAATAAATCCCTAATATTTCTAATTTTCTAAGTATATACAAATATATTCTTGTTATTGATATTATATAGTCAATGTGTATTTTCCATTTTAATTGACTGTCCATGTTAAAATCTAAGTATTTTACATTATGAACTTTGCCTATCTTTACAAGAACAATTTATAAATGCTTTGGATAGACGTATCCCTGGATGGATGAATGATTAATTATTTTGTAATCGGTTTTAATGGTTTAATTTTGTATGCTGAAGCCTGAAAACAATGTGTTCAATTTTCTCAAAGTTTTCCTTCTAACCAATCCTTTATTTTATTTATGCAAACATTGCAAACCCATTTTGAATTTGTTATATAACTGAATTAACTTTTTATAAATGTATGTTTAGGTATATTATAGAAGGTATAGTTAATAAATACCTACCTATGTATTTAATTTCATTATTTATACATTATTTACAATTTCAAGAAGAGTGGAAAATAATACATACATTTACGAATTTAGTTGATTATATATTCAGTTTTAATAATTGGATATATTCGTAGCCGTAAATTCACAAATTCTCATACAACGATTTTCCTTTTTTGTTGTTGTTTAAAAACTATTAATTAAAAAAAATTAACCTCCCGTTCAGCCGTTCCTGCAGTCATAATCGCGATTTCAAAATAATAACGTGTTCACGAATCACGGATAATAATAGTCACATAATATTATTCAACAAGAGAAATCTAAAATAAATATAAACTTTTATAAAGTAATTTGAGGAAACAAATATTTTAATATTATAATAATATGTTAACAGTCTTGTTAAGAATACTTTTTAAATGTGGATTATTTGGAGGGGCAAAATGATACTTTTGCCTTCACAAACATTTCTAGAGGGGGGGGGGGGGGGGGCAAGTGCCCAAAATTTGCTATGTTACGCACTTGTAAGACGGAGAGAACACAGGTGGGTATCACGTTTTCTTAAAGCATAATACTTTGCAAGTTTTGCATAATATTTAACATAATGTTTTGGAAAGAAGATATTTTAGATTCTCAGAGGAGCGATGAATGTATTGATTTTACAATGATGTTTTTATTTTGTATTTTTTTTTTTTGTGTCTGTCATCACATTATAATATAAACCTTATACTGAGCATGTAATCATATTATGATCTTTTTATTGTACTGTGAACCTATTTTAAAAAAATATTTAAATCTGCAACATTTCGTCTATGTGTATATGAGTACGAATTCTATTATATTCAAATATATAATTGTAAAATATTTAATACTTATAAGTTATATTTAGGTTTTTGTATACTATGCTAAAAATCTTTGTTAAATATTAATGATTAAAGTGAGGTGTACCTATATAAAGTATAAACATAAATATTTAATAATATATTATATTATCCGATTATCCTTTTAAATAGGTAGTTACTTCACGGCTCACTCGAACATAAAGTGTTGCCCGGCGTATAGTATAGGCAATATAGGTACATTATGCAGTGTACATAATCGTCCATAATTATTATTTAAGTATGTACATTATTTTGTTGCTAAACGCAACACCGTTCGCCGAGATAATGTGATCAATCAAACCAAAACGTGTCGTACCAGCCTGTACTTGTACACCATTGCAAACACCTAAATACCCAATTTTCAGCACCAGTCAGATGCGCGAAATAAATGTACTAAATTTCTAGTAGATATATTTTATCATAATTTTATTAGAAAAATTATTGGTATTCATTTAGTATGTGACCTACCACAGACTGATAATTAATTTAAAAACAGTTAAATTAAAAATCATAGAATCATGTTGTTTTTATACTATTCATTAATTACTAATTAGCTATACAAATATAAAACAATACAGGGATTACATTCATTATTCAATAATATAAAAATCAGTCAAACAAAATATCAGTAGGAAAAAAATGTATAAATATTAAATACACACAGGGGCGGCATTTCAGTTTTAAAATAGCTAGGGCTGCCAAATATTTTACCAGGCCACAGTTATAACAATGAAAATTGAAATGTAGCCATGTTGGAGTTACTTCTAACCTTACTATATTAGGGATGAAAAATAATTAATATTTTAAGTGATAACACTGATAAAAGTTTATCATTATTCATTAATGTAAATTTTCTTTCTATATGTTTAATATCTAAGTATATCTATGTATATCCCTTTATTTATAAAACATTTTTATCTTATATTAATTATTTAAATTAATTCAATTTAACTGATACATCGGCGCCAGCATGAAATTAAGGCAGGCCAATATGATACGGCGAAAAATAGGGCCGCCAATGTATACCCTGCGATACCCCAAATGGCGCCCCTGAATACACATACTTATTACTGCAATATATCAAAATTAGCCAAAATATGTTATAAAATTATTTTATTATAAAAAAAATTTAATTTAATTTAAAAAAATGTTTAGCATTACACATTTTGTATATCACTTAAAAAATTTTAAAAATGTGACTCGCCTGATTGGTATCCGTACGTTGTCCGTATAATATAAAATATAGATAATCGTCTTGGTCGGTCACATACTAAACCCGGTAATACAGGTAGGTCACATACTAAACGAATATTAAATTTTTTATGCATGTGTAATAAAAATACAAATTTTAATTTTTGATACATTTTAATATATAATACTGTGCGGCTGTACACGTCTATTTTAAAAACCGTGTAAAATCATTAATATGGATGATTGTGTATAAACATAAATATAATGTGTACATTTAAATGTTGGGGAATGTTGTACACTTGTACACATACTAAATTCTAATAGGTAGACAAAATTAATAATACATCCACAACTACATTAGTAATTAAAATAATTAAATAGAATTCCCTACTCTCAACACAAGCTTTTGCTTATAGAGAGTAGGTATCAACTTATAATCCATGACATTTCTATTGTATATATAAATATAGTTGAATAAATAAATATATAAATTTCAAAAAACATTAGCTCTTCCTCAAATGATGATTGTTGGTAACACTTTAGAAGTTTTTATGCCATTGTTAGATGGGTTCTTATGTGATTCAGAAAAATCATCTCATGTTATCGATAAACTTATGGAACAAATTCCCACTTATTTCAATTAAACAAAGATTACAGAAACTGTTCTTTTTCTATACAATTTTGTAATTACTCAACACCTATAAATAAGTATGGTTTTATACATAAACTATATTATAATATGGTACCGATATGAGAAAAAATAAAAGTAGTCTCTTGTAAAAGTTACTAATATATGTTTATATCTAAAAATATTAAACGGATACATATTATTTTAATTGTTGGATTTTCATTTTTGTTGAATATAAATAAATTGCTTTGATACTAGGTTTATTTAAAGGTATAAACCTCTTAAAATAAAATGTACAGCGTACTTTCAAATTTTAATATCTATATATACGCGTTTTTTTTATAAATATTACTAATAACCAATAGGTATTTATAAAAAAAAACGTGCTTCTTCTTGCTGTATTGATATTGTTAAATATCTTTACTAACTACTGGATACTATTTTCAAATTTCCAATGCATATAATTATATAATATATACCTATACCACCATATCGGCTATCATGTATCATAATAATCATATGAAATGATTATAAAAATTACTGCAAAAGGCAAATATATTTAATTTACCTATGTATTATGTATTTGATGAACAAGCTTTGTATAGAAAATTAGAGTTTCGGAACAAACTCACTTAAGCTGCCCAACTTTTTTTTTTTTAACATACGTATTTCCACGAGTTAAGAACGATGGTGCAAAAACAAAATTTTGGAAGTTATATCCTTCTGAAGTTTGCAATTTTACGTTTATACGCGTATAACACTGAATTACCTATTTTACTTCCTCACGCAGAGCCTATAATTAATTTCGATTTTTTTTTCTTACGTATTTAACAAGTTACGAATAAATCACAATTTGCACTCTCTTATATCTACAACACATTAAATTAGGATATTAAGAAAAGGAATTTTCCTGAAAATATTATTTATTTACACATCGCAATCAGTAAGTACTATGCGATTATCTTGTTTTAACGTAGGTGTCTATGACCTATGTAGTTAAGCATGCGAAAACGATGGTGAAGTCAGACTTAGCTTTAAAGTTATAGCTAATTTAAATATACCTAATATAGTATTTTCATAATATACACCTTGCGTTACTCGCTGCACTCGCTCGGACAATTCAAATCGAAAACATTCCTCGACATGTTATGTAAAACCACCTTGGATCGGTCTCGTACTTCTTCAAATATCCAAAACTTCAAAACTAAGTTTGACCGCCAAATTCCGAATTCGTTTACACTGTAAACTTTACAGCATGCTTAAGTAGATACAGGTACGTTAAAACAAAGAAATTGAAAATAAAACTGTGTCTGGTAAAACAGAAATATACCACTGATTTTACCATCGTTGAAATACGTATGTTTAAAAAAAAATGCCAGTTCGCTAAAGTGAATTTATGCAAATATATTATAATTATATAGATACTAAACTCTGTAGAATTTTAATAATTTAATAATTTTGTATTTTTGTGTATAATTTACAAGTGTTAGGATTTTTGATAAAATAGTAGGTACCAATCAGTTACCACTGTATTTATTTTATTTATTTAGTAGGTATTTAGTATTTTTTTATTAAGACAAATTCCTAATTACGCCATTGGCCCATATTATAGTCTAAACCTTGTCTTATTCTGTGGTCTAAACTCTAAAGGGTGCTGGGTGTAGCATGTTTTAAGGAGTAATATTTAGGCAATTTATTTGACACGTACATTTGGGCCGTCTCAATGTGTGAGTAGTAAATTAACATACTGTGTGTAATTCATTATGGTTTATAAGTATCGCACGTGCATGCACATGTCAAATCGTCGCGGAAAATGAAATATATTTTTGTTTGCATGTGACTATAAAAATTACTAAAAACGGTAGTAAATTAAACATAGTTACCTACATACTTCTTGAAGTTCCATTTTAAATTGTTATTTCAAAAAAATGGTTTAATTCATACGTTTCTCAACTATAAGCTATTTAAAATCTGATGTTCTCAAAGTAAATACAAATTTTATGTTATCATTTCGTGGAATTTAAAAATAACATCTTAATTTAAATGTTCTTTAAAATTTAAAATCTTTTTTTTTTTATTGAACTTAAGCCCGGCGACTAAGGCCATTAGCTGTTGTAGGGGTTTCGAAATGTGGTAGGGACTAGGGGTAAGGTTGGTACGGTAGTTTGTTTTTACGATTGTTTTACGGTTGTTACGGTATGTAGCAAACACGTGTATGTGTGGCAAGATTTTTAACTATTATGTTCCCGGGTAGTCACCCATCCGGGAGCTAGTAGTTGTGCCAGTTGTGGCCGTTACTTACTCCCAGTCGCATTCCGCGACTGGTAGCAGCCAACCGGCCATGCCAAGCCACTTTAAAATCTTACTTTTTAAATATCTTAGATAGTTTGTTAAAGACATATTATATTGTTCATACAAATACATAAAAAAAAAAATTAAAATCGGAAATTATAAAGTATGTGTAATTTACTACCATTTATTGGACTAAAACGTATGAAAAATTTGTGGGCTATAACTCGCTGTCTATATACCTACTTGGCTACTTATATAGATTACTAGATTACAGTTATATTATAACGTCATACAATTTGACCATCCGACATTCCGACCAAAGACAGTAAGGCACGTGTAATACACTAGTACATATGTATTATTATTATTTTATTATGTACACTGTACCGTACAATTCTACAGTCGTCCGCTGCTATTATTTTATCATTAAGGGGATTCCACCTCTAGAAGAGAAGGTTATAACACTCCGCGAAAAAAGTCGCACAATTTTTTACGGCAAAAATTTAGTTAACATGAATACCGCTAGGCACCGCCACATTACTCGAAACTCGAAAGCCGGTAATTTTCAAGATACGGATACTCATCCTTTATATTTAAATATTATAATTTAATATGGTAATTATTAAGTAATAAACAATATTTTTATAACTTTTATCTTGATGTAAGATAAACTATTTACTATAGTTAATAAATAACTATTAGGTACATATTAAGTAAATCAAATTTTAACCTTTTGTAAAAATGTATTATATATTAATTTATCTTTATTACAATATTCCTATAGACTATAACAAATTTAATTTTAAGTTTTATGTTTTTATAATCTGATTGGGATGATATAATTATAATTTTAATTAAATAACACAATTTGTTTATTTTAGTAAATCTAGATTACTATTTATATTAACATAATTTGTAAAAAATACTACCCAAATCAGGATATTATTTATAAGTCACAACACAGAACACTCAGGGGTTAAAGTGGGGAGGGGGATACAGGAGGACTCAGTCAACCCTACCTCTGATGACGGTTAAAATGCGTCCCATTTAACAAATTAGGATTTTATACATTAGGCATTATACATAAAATTATACATGGAACGCTTAAAAGTTAAAACTATATGGAGACATTAGTCCCCTCTGGAATTTTTCCCACTTTAAACCCTGATAAAACAAAAAAATTTATCAAAACAGTCCAAGTTGTAAACTTGTAACTACTTCTTTAATATTATGTGATAACTACCTACTTATATGTATAGTATTTTATGTATTATACTTAAGCACATTACCTATTATTATTAATATAATGGTGTTTTAGATATATTTAAATATTTTTAAGAGAAGGTACCAAATACCAATATTAGGTAAATATTGAATCAAAAGTAAATATAAAGAAGTAAGTATATATAAATATATTTGAGTTACTTATAATATATAGAAATTATTACATTTTTAATAGTATGTATTCTGTTATCTGCAATTTTGCCATAATTTTCAATTGTCAACTTCTAGGCAGTTGAATAAAGCATATCATAAGGCAATAAATGATTTGCAATATGAATGCCATACGTTAAAATTATCTTATTGAAATACCAATAAATAAACGTAGGTACACACAGGTATTTTCCATCATAAATACAATATTTATAATATTTTTGATTCATTGCAATAAAACACAATACACATGTGTCTAAAATATTTAAATATATAGTGTCTAATGCAAATTATTCAAACACCCGGCCTCCGAAGCTTGTGGTGCTCACGGTGGATATTATTTAAACTACAAATTTGCCGTCGAAAACTAAGCCACTTTTTTTCTCCTGGCCAAGCCGAGTGTTATCACCTTAATCTCTTCTCTACATCGTGATCGTGCCTATACCATAATATTGTTCTATGGTATCATCAGGGACATCACAGAATATATGATCCCATGATCCTAACCACGGACTACTACACTGGACTGGAAACGTCAAGGGAGGCGGGTGACGGTGGCCGGGCCGCTTAGTGTCTGCGAGAGAGGTGTAGAAAGGGGAAATAGTACGCGAGCGTATTTAGCGCAGCCTGGCTTACCACAGGCATACTACCCATTCGGCATTCCGTCAAACGATATTATGTGGTTTTATTTGGCGAGAATAAATTTGGTAAATGGTTTATCATTAAAGTATAGATGGCGCCAGATTCACTCATGTACGATTTCCCCTCGTACACCTCTCTCGCGGACACTAAGCCGCGACTCGGCGGTAAACGTCTCGTTTCCAGTCCAGTGTTGTAGTAGTCCGTGATCCTAACCTACCCTTGATCCGAAGACGTCTGAACCACGGTTGTAGATATACCTTAAGCCGTGGTCTGAACCTATGGAAAACATGATAACGGTTCCACGCACCAACATGATGTTAGACCCATGGTTACCAATATTATGAAAACGGTTTCAAGACTAAGACTATAATTGTTCTATGCTATGGCGGGATACGTTACGCGGGGTCGGCTTGTTTACCATTACCTATTTCACGTATGCCACGCCCCCCTGGAAACCGTGTTCAATCGGCCGATTCCCGGAGTTTCATACCGCCTTAGATCATATAGAAGTATACCCCTGATCACGGCCTTAGAAGATCTTCTAAGGCCGTGCCCCTGATATTGTTCTATGTTTATCATGTATGGTATCATCGGCCTCTTTAGGACATATAGCGCTCCCGGTGGTTACGACTATTTGTAGTAAAATTTTCAATCCAGTTTTCAAACAAGTGACGACACCTTATCAATACATCTTGTTATCAACGTTCAAAGTTTCCGAAGTCTAATAAGTAATAGGTATTAATTAATAAGTAATAACTAAAAGTTAAAGATTCGTGAATCGACCTTACACGAGACGGACAATAGTGACTTGTGAACGCGCTTTTGTAGATATTCCAATATTTGGTCTGTTCCAGTCTTCGTGATTTTAATGCTCTATGTTTCTATTATGTTGTTACGACTTCAATATCATACGTAAAATAATAATAATAAATTATTCATTCGTGTTTTATTTAAATTAGTGGGTTACACCACAACAATATTAAAAATAAATAATAAACAAGTGTATAATAATTACAAACTGTTATTACTATTGTTGTTGTGTACATTGTTCAGTAATAATTCTTGAAAAAGGTGCGAGCGGTTTCATTTTAAATATTACAATTTGCTCTTAGGAGTATTTTAATTGTCCGTGGTGGCTATTTTAACCGGTAGTCAAGTACAGGTTAAGCTGTTGTTATACCTGTGGATTGTATTTTATTCTGCAATGGAACTATCCGCTATTATGAAGGATAAATTGAATGCTGGTGACAATGTTGTAGCGGTAATTAATAGTTACTTATTAAACTTATACATACATAACAAATGTCTCCATTACTTAGCTCCATGAAGGTGTACTGTTGCAAGGCTGGTCACCCAAGGCTCACCGATTATTAGCCTTGGTTGAACGTAATCTATCATTTGGTTTGTTTGTATTTACAACATCCAGAAATCCACCGCAAGCATTTACAGACCTCACAATCAACTTTGTTGTGCCCATTGACAGTGATTTCAAGTGTGATATAGGTAAACAATAAACATTATTCATTTCCTATCTGAGAGCACTTAAGTAATATTTAGGTAAAATCCATTTTGAATGTGATTATTAATAATAATTACCCAAATGCAAATTACTTCTAAAATAAATATTTATTTTAAAATATTAAAATTAGTATGTATAATTTATATGTTTAGATTCATTGTCAGCGGAATCTAATTCTGATATTTATATTAATTTATCAGCACGGAATTTTAAATTATTTATGGGAATGGATTCAGGTCATGAAACTAATCATTTTTTTAATGAATTATCTAGATCAATGGACCGTTAGTATTTAACTCCAAATAGTAATATTTCATAATTTATTAGTTATTATAAAATATTCTATTTTTTACAGTTTATTTAAAAAATCAACAGACACTGGATTTTCAATGGTTGAAAAAATATAATATAAATGATATTGACTTAGAATTAGGTTTGATGATGAATATCAATGGTGATAATACATCTAATAATATAATAACAGCTAATGTAATAATATTTTATATTTATTAAAAGTATTATTAGTAATTTAATTATGTATTAAACTTATAAGATGGCTGTGACTGAAAATGATATATCATTTCCAACTGGAACACAAACACTAAGTTCCCGAGAAAGTGTTATACAGCGACAAATGATTTTGAGCGAAGAACAATATACTAATGCACAAAATTTCCGGTAATTATTATTTACATATTATTTAACTTTATATTTATATTTATTCCTTTTTAGTATTTATATTGGCACTTGGAATGTCAATGGCCAACCAACTTTGTCTTCATTAAATGATTGGCTGACTTGTGACTCTGAACCGCCTGATATTTATGCCATTGGTTTTCAAGAACTTGACCTAAGTAAAGAAGCGTTTCTTTTTAATGATTCTCCACGAGAAGAAGAATGGTTGTAAGTAATTTATAATATTTATGATTAAACTCAGACTTAACTACTTGTACTTTTAACATATCAAAACTTCATATTATTGATTTATCAATCTTACTCAATCAAACACCTGAACATTTTTATTATATTTAATTAATTGAATAGTCAATTAGTCAATCTTTGCTATCATAGTATGTTAACATATCTGTATTTAAAGAAACTTATGTAAATAAAAATTAAGCATCAAATAAAAAATGAGTTATAGTTCAATTTAATAACAGTTTTTATTTTGCTCATTAGTAATTTCTTTGGTCATTAATTAATATCGTTTAAGAGACAATATAAGTTACTTTCATTTAAAAAAGGGTATATGTGTTACTAAATTTTACGAAAAATTATGCTAAA
This sequence comes from Metopolophium dirhodum, assembly GCF_019925205.1. Taxonomy (NCBI): domain Eukaryota; kingdom Metazoa; phylum Arthropoda; class Insecta; order Hemiptera; family Aphididae; genus Metopolophium; species Metopolophium dirhodum. Next base: position 15,675,607 of record NC_083568.1, read on the forward strand.
AGTATTGTTTATATTACTAATGACTATTAGGTTAACTTTATATAATAATTTATAACCTAACCTAACCTATAATAGTTACTACTAATTGTTTGATTAACTTTTTTTTAATTTTTAGGAGAAAATTATTTAATCATAGAACATTTTTAAGAATTTAATTTTAATATGTAAAAAATTAAGTTGATAATTGAACTAATTTTTATTATTAATTAGACAAGCTGTAACAAAAAGCCTTAATTCCAAGGGAAATTATAAAAAAGTATCATTAGTTCGATTGGTGGGAATGATGCTTATAGTGTTCGTTAAAAATAAACACATGGACCATGTTAAAAATGTTACTACTGATACTGTTGGTACCGGAATTATGGGCAAATTGGTAAATTGTTATTTAAATATTTTGAAACCGTCATAATTATTAAATTTCATTTTAGGGAAATAAAGGTGGAGTTGCCGTTCGCATGGATTTCCATAACACTTCTTTATGCTTTGTCAATACACATTTAGCAGCCCATGTTGAAGAATATGAAAGACGAAACCAAGATTATCAAAATATATGTTCAAGAATGGTATTTTCAAATTTCAGACCTCCAAAAACTGTTAAGGATCATAAGTGAGTATATATAAAAAAATTACAAACAGTTATTTTAAAAGTATAACAATCAGACCGAATGCATCAAAATATATTAAAATGTAATAACTTTATTAAATTATTATAATTGGTTTTATATGTTTTTATTTTAGTCAAGTATATTGGTTTGGTGACCTTAATTATAGGATAACCGAAATGGATGCAATATCCGTAAAAGATTTAGTACGCAAAAATAATTTTAAAAACGTATTAGAAGCAGATCAACTAAAGCAACAACATCGGGCTGGAAATGTCTTTAAAGGTTATAAGGAGGGTTCAATTAATTTCCTTCCTACCTATAAATATGATCCAGGTACCAATGACTGGGACAGCAGGTATGTTTTTATTTGTTGTGTGTAAAATGATAATTATAATATAATATATATTAATTTGTGTATATTTGATTAGTGAGAAGAACCGTGCCCCTGCATGGTGTGACCGAATATTGTGGCGAGGCAATTCAATTAAACAACTTGCTTACAGAAGTCATCCTAATTTGTTGATCAGTGATCACAAACCAGTCAGCGCATTATTTGATTCTGAAGTATGTATCTATTTAGTTTTTGTATTTTTAAAATTAAACTCGATTTAATTTTAATTTTTAACAGGTGAGAGTTGTTGATTTGACCAAGTACAGAAAAATTCATGAACATATAATGAAAAAATTAGACAAAGCAGAGAATGAATATTTACCTCAAGTTATGGTTGATAACACTGAAATAATTTTCCACAAGGTTAAGTTTATGGAACCTCAATTAAAAGAACTTACAGTTGCTAATACAGGTCAAGTTCCTGTACAGTTTGAATTTATTAAAAAATTAGATGATTCTACATACTGTAAAGAATGGTTGCGTATTGAGCCTTTTATGAGTTTTATTGATCCTGGTAAAAATATTAAATTACCTATTTAATAACAGATAACATATGAATATTATAATAATATTTTCTCAGGGGAAAAATGTGATATTACTTTAGAAGTTTTGATTGATAAAAAATCAGCATACAAAATGATTAGTGGCCAAGACAAGTTGTATGATATTTTAGTATTACATTTAGATGGTGGAAAAGATATCTTTATAACAGTTACAGGTATATAACTTAAATAACAATAATATTGTACTAAATAATTTGGACTGTATTTTTTAGGTAACTACGAGCGAAGTTGTTTTGGTTGTTCATTAGAAACACTTTGTTATTTGAAAGTTCCTATTAAAAATATACCATTTGGAAAACTTATGGAACTTGTAAGTAATTATTAATATTTTATATTTATCTATAATCAATCATCAATGTAATATTCTTTACTTAATATTTTTTTTCATGGTGATAATTGATAATGTATATTTTTAAGGAAAACAATAAAAGCAACATGACTTCAGATCCTTACCCAGTACCCAAAGAAGTATGGTACCTTGTGGATCATTTATACAGACATGGTCTTAAACAAGAACATTTATTTGAACATTCTGGTCTCAGATCTGAATTTGTCCAGATTCGAAATTGGTTGGATAATGGAACACCAGATGCTTTACGTGCGGTTTTATTTAATTACTTATGAAAAAAATTAATATTGCCTATTATTTTTAAATTATATTTCAGCTGGTAGTGTGCATTCTGTAGCTGAAGCTCTATTAATTCTATTAGACAGTACATCAGAACCCATAATACCATATAATTTGCATGCGACTTGTTTATCTGCAGTGTCTTATTACAATCAATGTAAACAAGTCAGTATTGTTTTATTATTGAATTATAATTTATTTTTATTTTTTTAAATTTATATTTTATTATTCAGATTATTTCTCAACTACCAGAGAGAAGTAAAAATGTATTTTTATACCTTTGTGCATTTCTTCAAGAATTATTGAATCATGTCAATGATAACAAATTAGATGTTAAAACTATCGGTTAGTTAGTTTTATACTATTTTTAAATTTAGTTTCATAGCTCTTTAAATCCCTACACCACTCTGCTGATCTATAGTACTGTCTATTATTTTCTTATTTTACTTGATTATTGTTTCCATTTTCCGCAAAGCATATCCAAACCAATTAATTGGATCCTGTTCTTTTACTTTACATAGATATGTTACCATTGGTAAATTACCAATACTATTAACTCATGAATTTTCAAATAATTAAACCTTAATCAATGTTATACTGATTCTAGCATCTGTTTTTGGTGAAATATTTATCCGAGATCCTCCCAGATCTCGTTCAGATAAATCTGGCCACACTAGAACTTCTATGTCAAGGAAGAAGACCAATTTTGTATACCATTTTCTAGTCAATGATCAAAGTGATTTAATAATCAATACATCCTTTTAGATGTTAAGTACTATGATCATGTCCTGTAGATATTAATGGAACATTTTAACTTACACATTTTAATTCATCACAAATTGCTTTTAATTTAAATGATTTTGTAATAAATTGAACTTTTTAAATTAAATAAAGCTTAAAATGAATACGATCTTAAAAACAAATGCTTGATATAAAAAAATATGTGTAGTATAAATTACTTACTAAACAAAGTAACTAATATTTTAAGACTTTTTAAAGGTTGAAATGTATTTTTATTATTTTCATTCATAAATTATGTATGCCAGTTTATTTATTTAGATAAAATCATATTCTTCAATATACTTAAACCTTATCACCATTATTAATTTTTTTAATCAATTAATATTTCCTAATGGTAAAAGTTATAAATTAATTTTAGTCACTAGATCTTTTGGTTTAAATAATATAACTTTAACAAAACCACATGTCTAACATTCAAGGCCGGCAAAAGTTATGGTGACCTGGGTTTCTCTCAGGGGGGGGAGGGGGTACCATTTAAACAATGATATTGATTTAATTTAGAATTTAATTTAGAAATTAAGCTATCATGTAGCGATATTGTCTATTAAAAATAATTTAGCCCACAAAATCTATTGTATTGGCCCCAAAAACATTCCCATTTTAGAATACTCTTATATGATCACTTTTATTATGTGCAATATTAAACGGGTTTATATTTACTATGTAATAAATATTAATAGATTATATTTAAATGTGTTCTCATTATAGATACTTATTTATTATATTTATAGGTATTGTTTAATATTATATGTGTGAAGTAGCAGGGTTACTCTACACATTTGTGGTACAAACTACTCCACTAATCTAAACTTTAAATGCTTGTAAATTAAAATTAAATGTTTGTTCACTATTACAAATCAACATATTTAAGAAAATTATAGTTTATTATTTAAAGAACAAGTAAAAGTTTTACATCTTAGTAAAACCCAGTAGAAAACTTACTAATATAATTAAATTCTTCAAATAATATAAAACCATTTTTTTTTAATCACAAAAAAATGACTGATAAAATTTATGTGGCCAGCTAAACAGACTTCTTTTGATATAATATTTTAATAATAAAAAAGACCATAAAACTTGTTTGACATTGCTTTTATATGTACCTTGTATACTAAATAACTAATCATGCTGTTTTTAATCATTTAAACTAGGGTTATTTTTATTTATTTTTTTTGCTTTTGCTATTTATGTACTTAATAAAACAATTTTTTTTTAGTTTTAGAGTTTTTTCTGTGATAAATAATAATTATATGATGTACCTATCTGTTTAATTTATAAATTATTTTAGATGATTTTTGTTTATAAATAAAAATATATATCTATTTATTTATCAAATATAATCATGTTTATTTCAATTTGTCAGTTAGTATTTTCCATTCCCTTTTTAACATTTTTGATGAAGACAAATACAATATTTTTTTCTACAAGTTATTTCTAATTCCAGAACCCTTCTTATGGACTAATATAGGTATAAGAATACAAAATTCATATTTTGTTTATAAAAATATAATTTAAATTTACTCACCAATAAGGTATTTGGAGTCCAATCTTGCTAATATTAAAATACTTTTTAATTTTCTTAATATTTTTATTAGTAAGGTACTAATGTTAAACTATGATAACTCTACAATTATGGTGTACAAAGTATATCATAACATGAAATATGACATACAGATAGTGCGCTATATCTGAATATAGCTACTTACGAAGGCCAATTAATAATGACTAAGGAGATTGTATAATATAAAGATAAGTGATCTCGGCATCTCGCGGTATTATAGACAGGTAATTAAAGTCAGAGATATACAAAATATACACTGGAATATTGATAAATTGCTTCTTTTTTTTAAATTCTTTACATTCTTTACAAGACCAGTGTCACTTCTAGGACGTCACCCCCCCCCACCACAAACGGGACAATTTCCCTCGACGGACAAAAAATTTAAAGATTAATTATTAAAATATTATTATTGTTTATTAATGGGGCTCCAGCGTATCATGTTTTAAGGAGTAATATTTAGGCAATTCACATGACATAAACATTTGGGCTATGTCTATGTGTGAGTAGTAAATTATCATTCGTGTGTGTTTCCGAGAATCGCTAAAGGCAACCGCCGCCGGATGTAACTCTCGCACACGCACAGATATGACATTGTCAATACTTCGCGAAAAATCAAATATATTCTTGTTTGCGTAAATCTAAAAGCGATAGTAAATTAAACATACTTCCTGAAGTTCGATTGTAATTTCGAAAAAAATGTTGAATTTATAAGCTTCTAGCTATGCTTTTTAGAAATCACTTTTTTGATTTAAAATCAGATGTGCCCAAAATAAATACAAATGTAAATTTTGTCAAAGAGTTCATGCATGTTTAAAAAATTGAAATCTGACATTCCGAAGTATGCGTAATTTACCAACGCTTATTGGTCTAAAACGTATGAAAAATACATGTGCTGTAATCAATAATATACAATGCAAATCAGTAAATGTACAGACTATTAAATTAATACCTACCCTCTAAATATAAATATAATTCAATAATACGTCATAATAACACTATTGCCAATACAAAATTCACTAATATAATAATGTTAAAAAAATATTAAACAATAATATACAAATTACAAATTCAAATAAACAAATGTACCTACCTATGTACTGTTTACGACATTTTTTATTAAATAATTGTTAAATTAACATATAGATATAATTCAATAATACTTTCACATACATTTGGTTTATCAATCATTACTCATTTAATAAAGTAATAACTAATAAATTCATAACGTGAAATATGATAGTCGATAGATGCCGATGATAGTATTTTTCAGGTAAAATAAAAGAACCAATTTTCCAATCTATATTATTACGTGGAAAAAAATATATTGATTCGGGGGGGGGGGGGGGGGGGAGGGGGGACGTCCAAATACGGGGATTTATCGATTGCGCCGGAAATTTGTTTATGTGGATTCCGCCAGATGTTTGTTTATGTTGATTCCGCCGACTGTTTATTATACAATTAACCGATCACCAATGTATCATATTGTACAGTGTTCCTTTTTTTAATTAACAGTAAAAACACGCACACATAGTTTGTTCAGATAATAAAATATACGATGTAAAACTATGAGTACCTATAATTATCTATTTGGTATTTAAATAATGATCATATAATTACAGTTGTAGACATATTATAGTGTGTATACTATAATGAAATAAAACATATTTTATATCATTAAATAATATTAACATAAATGTAAATGTAAGCCTTTTACATTTTGTTATTATTAAAATAAATAATTTACAAATATTCAGTGGGTTTATAGTCGGTGGAATCAGTATGTGTAGCCTAACAATATAAATTCTTACACAATTAGGTACATAGGCGCAATTTGGACAACTGTTTTGGGGAGACTAAACGTGTAGAATCAACAAAGACCCGAAGCGGCTCTGCCCCCGCACCATCTCTCCGCTTCAACCACTTGTAATCATTAAGGCTTAAGTTCTAATTAAGTTTAAAATATAAATTATCAGGGTCTATGCTGCTGATACACAACCCCCTAGCTACCCCTAGAAAAATTTTCCTAGTGCGCCTATGCATAATGGGTCAATTATTATTACCAGCTCATCCTTATAATGTGATTATGGTAGGGGAGATATTTCTCCAGACAAGGTCGTACACAAAACAAGTGGTATTAATATATTGGTAGAATAAAAACCTTTTTGAAAAACCATTTTTTGAAGTGTGAGGGGCTGCGCGGAAACGTTTCTACTGGAGTACTGCCCTCCCCCCGCACCATAACACGAATGCTAATATCCTCGGAATTCAATTCATACAATTGTTGGTTCTACTTCTACGTAAAAAAATTTAAGAAAAATAGGTGCCTACTAAAAAAAAAAAAATTACTAAAATACAATGGTGTAGAAACATTGTATCAGCACTTTTAAATATTGAACTTACAAAAAAACGGTTACTACCTGTGATTGTAATTTTATTATACCACATATTATCTTCTTTTCAATATTATTTATTGATTTTACAAATAATGGATACTTTTCTAATATACATGTAAGTACCTACATAAAATATAATTTAAAATAAAAATATAATTTAAATTTTAAATGTAATGTATAAAAATTCTATCAATAGTAATTTGACAAAAAATGAGCATTAGGTACTGTGTGTACAGTAAAATTATTGTACATTTCACAAAAAAAAAAAATTGAAAGTATGGTAGATAAATATGTACAATTAAATAATAAAAATACATGTACTTTAAAAAAAAATATTGATTTACATTAAAATAAACAACAAAAAGTAAGTAATCGAATTAACAAATAGGAATTTTTTCAGTATGCCTATCTTTTAGTTGTATTTCACTTGAAATTATCACAATATTGTTGCTTAAACGTCTATTTAGCATACGCATTAGGCAAAATGACGTGCCTAACAATCCAACGAGACTCAAACACATAAGGAACGTTTGAAGCCAGTGAACGGTGAAAGTCAAATGGAACAATAACATGCTCAGCTTTGGCGACACATCACCAGTTTTCTGTAAAAACGTTATTTTTAGCTATACAGTGTAATATAACATATCGTAATCATCGTCATGGAATAAAAAAAGCTCACGATTTCCAACCAGGTAAATGGCAATATGGTATTATCTGGTATTTTCGACAGTGTACCGTAACCGTGTGGGTTACGCACTTGAATGTTGAGCTGTATTCTCATTTGGGTTTCCATCGTTATTCCGAGAATCTAGAAAAAACCAATTATATTGATAGTAATTTATTATTTTATTAAATTATTATATTTTTCAAAAACTTTTTTGCGCTATTTACAGGATCTATAAGCCATAAAAATTCGTGTTTTTTTGGATCAGGATTGAGACCTTCGACCGCGTCCAATAGGGATGGATCTGAGTGTAGAAAATGAGCACGCGATACAACCACAGGTGAACCTAAAAAAACAAGAATTAAAAATAATTTTTTTAAATTTTATTAAATTTATTCAACTTAATAAATCATAACATCGATTTTTTCGATGGAAATCTTACGAGTAGAACATTTGCCCATATCGAATATACCATCAGGCATACAAGGTGTACTAGTGCAATAGCATCTGTTCTCAGGAATAGAGTTATTGAATGAATTTATGGACAGAGAATATCTATGCCCAATTACACCATTTTTTATCTTAAATGAAAAAAAAAATTTAAATTAAGACTCAATTTATAATTTTTTACGTTTACATTATAGCAGGTATAGATACAAATTTACTTTTTCTTTAGAATGGAAAGTCATTGGCAACTTCCTACAAGAATCCTTATGAAATAAGTGTATAGTTTCTCCCTGTTGAATTTTAAGTCTTGGAAAAAACATACCATCACTTCCACCAACTGAATTACACTCATCTGTACTCCACGGGTGTAACATTGATTTTCCATTTAGTTGTATCACTTGACCCATTTGATTCAGATTATCAAGGCCATTAATTACAGTCAAGCGATCTGGATTAACTCCAATTCTCTAAAAAATATAATTATCATTTACTGATATTATAATTAGGAATGAATTATAATTTATAGGTACCTTTACTTAACTAGTAAGCTGCAACAAGGCTACTACGAATTAGGTAAGCACTTACTTAGTTACTTAAAATTCAATATTTTATATATTTTATTTACCTTAATGAGTAAACCAAATTTTTCGAATGGAATTGGCTTATTGGCCAATTTGGCCATTGTGGCTAATGCCCTTATTACGTCATCTTGGTAACCGAAACAAAAATCATAGACACTAACAGTGACAAACGGGAAATTGGACACATGATTCAAAAATGATGACATGGCATTCCTTATGAGAAAATTCTCCTCTATGGTCAAAGCTATAGCACTCTAAAAACAATAAATTAAATATAAATGTATTTTCAATGAATATTAATTAATTTGACAATATATTTTAACGTGTCGTACTCGTATTTGATATTTTATACAGTAAGAATAAAACACAATTATATTATTAAACTGATGTATAGGTACTCGTCCATAAATTATCATTTATTGTTTATTGATCGGTGTTTTTTTATTATTATTTTTAAACATTTAGTAAGATACTAGGTACCTACTATTCATATCATTTGTTGTATAATACACAGACAGTAAAGTCTTAGAAAGATAAATCGAACATTGAGATTTAATTTTTTTAATTATTATTTATTTTATTATTAATTTTGCATAATATACCTATATCTATTTGCGATGCGCCGAACACATTCTATATTATAGTAGGTACCAGTGGTGGCGCCTCGTATTATGGGCACGTACCCTACCTAAATTATTGAGATAAATAAATTTATTTAAGAATATATATTCTTTAATTATAATTTAATGTATTATAATTTACATTATATAAATGTATTTATTTCCATAGTTCTATCAAAATATCAGTTAGTATAATTAATATAGGTATTTGACAATATTATCGAAATAATAGTACGCGATCACCAGGCGGCGGGCATACCCATTGTGCCCCGAATCCCGATTAACTGCAGTAGATTTCCCACACTTATCGACAGGAATTATCATAGGGTTGTCAGGCAGATTCTATATTTATTACGATTTACTGGATGTCTATAGGTTCATCAGCCTTCGTTGTCATGATTTTGTTTTTATTAAATATTTGTACTTTGTAGTATCATATACATAAAGCATAAGTGTATACCTATTAAAAGTTTTTTTGTACATAAATAAGATTTAAGTTAAATTTAAAACCAACAGGAATTAGAGGTGGTAACTTGTGATAGTAGAGAAGTGGAACATATTTGTGCACCACGAACCCCACGAGCCGTCACTGGCAACTGGCAAGTGGTAGGTTTTGGTATATTTTATCTATCCAAATCCAATTATAGGTAGGTTATAGACACCTACAACTAAAAATAGTTTTATACATCTTAATATAGATACACATTATAATGTGTTATTATAAGTATAATAAATGCATAACATTTTTTTATATAAATTGGTGAATTTCGATTTATTGAAAATTATTTTTTGTGTAAAGTGTTACTCCATTAGAGATTCAAAGGTAATAAATATAGGTATAGCCCAAAAATAGATATAATAAATCGTAATATTTGTTATGATTTTATGACTTTAAATTAGTTGTAAAGTTGTAACTAAAATAAACTATTTTCTATTATTTGAAGATGGCTTACTATGTATGGAATGTCTGGTACTATAATAATATCATTATCTGTTCCATTGGATGCATCATAAGCATATTCTTGAACTTTCATCTCATTGAATGTCTGAGAACCATTTTTATGATCAGTTATGTTCACCCTGTATAAAGTTTCCCTGAAAAAATAAAGCTTTACAATAAAATTGTACGAAAATATCATAAAATATTGAAAAATATTTACCTGTAACAATAAGGTCCAACTTCTTGGACTTTGAGCTTCTGGTGCATACCACTCATATATTCGTTAACGTTAGTATAATTAAATACATATACACACATTAGTGGTCTAACTGGTGGTTCTTTCCACGAATCATACAACAAACTACCATTTTGAATTGTCAGTCTCTATAAAATGAAAACTATTTTAGATTTTATTGTAAATTACTTATTTTGAATATTTTAAAACATATACCTTGTATAATTCGTTTGTATATAAATCAGTGAACCATATGAATATGGTGAGGAACAAACTTAATACAAATCCAAGTATAAATAATAATGTACAGGAATCTGCAAATAAATACAAATTGAAAAGTATAATATTAGTAAAATTAATTTGTTATTTTATTTATAAACATTTACACTTGACACATTCATAGGAATAGTAATAATAAGCAAATAATAAATATTAAAAACAGCACAAATAAGGCGGAAATGTAGTTAAGTACTACAGTCGTGACTCGTGATAAGTTACAGTTTCTACCATCATCAAAATTATTGAAGGATTAACAAAATGTTTCAATAGGTAGTACCTACCTAAAACATAATTTTTTGTTTAGATATTTATGAATTGGCGGATTTCGTGTTGGTTGGACATTGGTGGAAAGTCATGGAAGTTAGTTTTTTAAGAAGTTTACTAAGTGAAAAAAATGTCGAACTAAGTACCAACCAATTTCTTGGATAGGTTTTAAAGATATTTGTTACATGTGCACCGTTGATTACCAATTATAGGTAGGTATACATTTTTTGTTATAAATTAACCAATTAACGTATGATATAAAATCATTGTACACATTTCAATAATCAAAGTTAAATTTATTTTGGTTTAAAATAATATTTTTAAGAGCACGCATAATAATATTATGTTGTCTCAGTCTTTTAAACGTACAATAAAGTACATATTTTTCGTTCAGCAGAACTAATTCTAAGTTAGGTTTAATATTAGAGTGGCATATTATCAAACTTACATTAATATTTAATACCTATTTTTGAATTATATCATATACTTTGTAAGAATTTAATAAACGTTGGAATAAGCAAATTAAATCTCGACGTGGGATTACCTTTGATAATTGTGTTAAAGCTCAAGGTTGCTTAGGTTAATATTAAAGGTTTATTAAAAGGTCAATTGTAAATTACGTTTAGTAAGCAGATTAACCCGCAACCCGCTCGTAAGAGCTCTTGTTTTTACAATGCTCGAAGGTATTAGGTATGACTTGGCGCCACTGGACAACGCCTTTCAAATACCTATAGGTACCTACGTCCTTATGGACAATAATATGTCAAATGGCAGTATGTTACTATTATTATGAAATTATAACTTTATTGGTTATGATTTATGCATAGTGCCATAATTATCATTTGTTGACTTAATGTTAATTTACATAATAAGTTTACATTTTATTCATATGACATGTAGTTTTTAGATTTTGAACTAATTGGGTTTACAATGATATGTTTTTCATATCACTTTTACGAGCAGAAAAAAGCTTATATTTCACAACTTTGAAGCTAATTTTAAATAGAAAATTTGATCCAGCTAGAGTACTTTGGGGGATCAATTTTCAAAAATTAAAATTCCCAGTACTTTTCAAAACAATCTAGAAAACGAAAACAAAAATATGGAAAAATCGGAATATTTACGAAAGATACCAATTCGATTTTGGTTTTTATTGGTAATACCTAATTCAACAACGAATAGCCATAGATATATGACATTTATTTTATATTGTCAAATGACAAAACTACTAGAGATTAGAATACTTAATGTTATATTAAGTGTTTAATTTATTAATAGTTAATAAATTATTATTATAATAATTATTTATAACATAAATATTATAATGTTGACTGTTGCCAGTTAGGTATACCTGTTATCTGTTGAGGTATTGACTCTTTATGAGTTATGACTTAAACAAGTCATATTATACAAGTATATTTTACATAATACTAGATCCTTAATGTAAAACAAATATTTATTAATGTCGTTATATTAATTTTTTTGATTTCTTAAATAAAAGTTATAGTAGGTAAAAATAGATAATTTTTATAGTTTATAAAATAAAGTTATGACTTATGGTGCTCCAAAAATTATATTATATTATAGGCATTATTATTATTATATGTTTAGTATCTACTATTTACCTACAATTAAGTATTCTTACTCATTAGTCATTAGTCACGGGAATTACGTATTTTATATTATTATATAATGTTTTAGTATAAGTATAGCTTCTATCCCAGCTAGATAAATGAGAATTCCATATCAAGTTGCATCCAATAAATGTTGATAAAATTAATATGGCAATGAACAAATAAATAAACACAATTTAAAAATAATAAATAAACAAATAAGGAAAAAATAGATTAAAAAAAATAATGTTATCATTAGTCATAGATTTAATTGAAATTGAATTCAACTTAGAAAAATATCCGCCATAAATAGTGTTATTAAGTATTAACTATTAAGTGCTTTACAAATAAAAACCAACTTATACACTATTTATATAATACTTTAGTAACAAGACATAATAAATTGTGGTCCATTTGCAATAAACAGAAGTACAACATGCGCCTTGTTAATTTAGGAAATTAAGGTACCTATTAATTCATAGTGTCACTAATATACATTCTTTCAATCAAAATTCAATTTAACTAAATTAATAACTATTTTTTTAACTACTTAAAATATATGAACCATAAGCTAGAAATACCCGTGTACGGTGTACCTTCTTATTATTTCTTTATTATTGAATAATAAATAGAATAGATGAATAGAATAGATAAATAGAGGGTAAGTTGATGTCACTCTGCTGTTCAGTAGGTTACAAGTGGGTGACTGTAATGGATGGTGTTTAATTCGAATTCAATGATAACATAATATCGGGTGATTGTTATATTCTGTGGCGATTGTAAGCTCTTCCGGGTCTACTCCAGGGCCAAACGTAAACTTCTATTATACGAATAACATTTTTACCTTTAAATTAAAGATTCTGTAATCTCCTACATGGACTTTTTTACCTGAAAAAATAGGGTAATATCCTACACTCTAACATTTTATTTGAATAGACGATTTTGGAATTGAAAAGCTTAAAAAGCTAAAAATGATAACTTGAAAATAATAAATATAAAAATATATTTTTATAGATAAAATGCAAAAACTTGGTTAAAGATTTATTTTAATACGATTATTACTTAAGTTTTTATTTATATAGGTAGCTGAATTGATTTTTGGATAATATGTATTAATTTAGGTATTGCAAGACAGATAATTTATTTTTAATGTCAAAAAAACGAAGACATATTTTTTTCTACTTGATTTTTTTTAACGTTGTTTTGATTTTTTTTACCTGTATACCTAAGTCATATAGTTTTTTAATATTTAATAATATATGGTAATTAGACGATTTAAACTGGAGCAAATTATTAAATTTGATAATTTATATAACTATGCTAGGAGGACATAACAGCGGTACCACCCACTTGTCCACCTTTTTAAAAATGAATTTGACTTTTTTTTAAAACTATAATTTTATAATCGTTTGTAGAAGTTAACAGTTAACACTATCTTTTGTAGGAGTTAACACTATGTCTATGTAGGAGATTATATCTAATAGATACCTACATTTGTAGGAGTTCACCATTCCCAATATTTATATTGTTATTATTAATACGGTAGCCGATTAAGTTGAATTAATTATTATTTGTTTATTATTATATTTGTATATAATTAATAATAATATACTTTAAAAATTTTAAGTACCCACGAATAATATTTTTAAAAGACACCTAACTGTGTTTTTATATTTTTTGTATACAGAATGACCTATTTACGTGGATATTTGATCCTATTGTTTTACATTTTCAACCCTTAGATATAAAAATTGAACTTTTTATACATTTTTAACTACATAATATTAAACTTTAAATGCTTAAAAAAGAAAATTGTGCTTGAATCAAGAGCCTTGTATTAAATGTTCACGCTTTATACACGAATACAATTTTATTGACATTTATAGAAAAAAAAAATTAAAAAAATGATCGTAAATAGCTCAAAACGAGTAAAAATATTTTGAAAATTTTATCACCTATAGAAATTGATAAAATTAACATATAGCGTAAATTTAGACGGCAACCACCTACCACGTCCTTTTAACAGATAATTAAAAGTAATATAATATTTGGGACTCAAGTAACCGAGTTATTATATTTAAATTGTCGTATATATATTTGATTTTAATTTATTCCGAAGTATAATACATTTTAAGTACTATTATATAATTTTAGAATAATACAATTCAATTTATCAATCATTTTACATTTAAAAGTATAAACTTTGACTAAAATTATAATTTGGTAAATTTTAATGTACTCAAATACTCAATAATTATAAATCATCATTATCACCTAATGGTTAAATGAGCACAAATATTTTTCTCTATGGTAAACAGATACACGCTTTGTACAACATAATTATAAACCTTTAAAAAAGTAATTTAACGAATACTTGTATATTTTATGTTTTTATTATGTACGACCTACCTAGTATAAATTATCAATGCATATACAGATAAGCACTTAAATCAAGTAAATTATGATGAATAGCGTTTTTCGAACGGACAACTATCGATTAGGGAAATTGCAACATCAAATTTAGATGGGTGGTATCTAGGTAGTAATGTAGTATTATAAAATAATAAAAACAGTAAAAAGTTACTAAAACCCAATAATTTACAGTATTATAGATACAGATCTTGGATATTAATATATTATAAGCCCCAAATTTGTATTCAACTTTCAACTTTTGTTATTAAAAATTAAAAATATAAATATGATACTCGGAGGAGATTAATTTAAATTATTTGGAACAATTTAAAATATAAATTTGTGATTTATATAAAAATTACAATTTTTTAAATACCTATTACAAATTTTACAAAACACTTATAATTTCAAATAAATCATTTAAAAAAGGATAAAATATTTAGGTCCTGCTAGTCTGCGACCGCCTAATTGACGGAATACACTCATGCCATGAAGTTTCATTAATGGGTGTATTCTTCACACAAGCATAAATAACCACCTATTTAACACATCACTTTCGGTTAGTGTACAAATTTTAACTTGCAGGTTGTGGAATAAATGTATAATCAAAGGCTCAAATAAGGGGAGGGGGGCTTTAGAGACATTTCCTATTTTTTTTTTAAGCTTTTTTTAATTATAATAATATAGTGATTGACTTATCCTCAAATTTACAATTCACAACATTATCTCTGTTTTCCCAAGGTACTTTTTGAAATGTTTAACTTTAAGAGGACGTTGCACCCGCATGTGTTCTTTCCGTCTTACAAAATATGTACATTGTACAACATAGCAAAACTGTTTTGTGCGGGAAAGAACCGAAAACGTTACAGTTATAACTAAGAAACGAAATTTTCACCATATAAAAAGGAGAACTTTGGCTGTGCAATATCGTTTTTATTTTTTCGTTATCGGTATAAAAAAAGTTATTAAAGTTTGAAAACACAAATAATTATGGTTTTTGAAACAATAAGAACTTTTTTCGTATAAGTGATATCAAAAAAATAAAAACGATAATGCACAGCCAAAGTTCTCCTTTATATGTAGCGAAAATGTTGTTTCTTTGTTATGACTGTAGCCTTCTCGGTTCTTTTCCGCGCCAAAACCTTTTTGCTATGCCTTACGTGTGTAAGACAGAGACAACATATGCGGGTGCGACGTCCTCTTAAGAGTTATAAGTTTGTTAAATAAAACAATGAAATAAAAATAATAATGATGATGCGAAAAATATTTTAAAATGGTCATCATAACTATTGCTTTAAAATTAAAATATTTATAAAAAAAACCCCTGGTTAACACATATGTATAACTTTGTTACCTTTAAATATGACAATATGGTCAATTCACTTTAATATTACAGTAAATATATTGCTATTGATTAAAAATAACTGAACGTAATCAAATATTGGTTAATAATAATTTACTAGAGTTAAACACAGGTCAATCTATAAAAAAAATAGTTTACCAAATTAATAGTTATGATTTATGAACAATTAATAACAATTAATTCGTAATGAAAAATGCACTGGAGTTTAGTACAGGCCAATCTATGAATATAGTTTTCCAAATTAATAATATAATACAAAACATTTATATAATCCACGAACAATTCATTAATTGAATTTAATTTAGATCTACGACAAAATGTTTTTTATGTCAAGTATGTCTGCATATGAGCATGTAGAATCTATATTAAGATATTAATAAAATATATATCTTGGAGTCTTGGAGACAATAAAGCAATGTTCGGTACTAATTCAAGGTTCTGCATTTTTATTTATAAAATGTAATAATTATTATTGTATTAACGTACAATTATAATTTAATACTATAATAGACTACATAAAGTATATAACTATTAACAATTAACTATGTATTAATTGATCTTGGAAGCCAATAAGTCATGACTTTCTCCGAAACGTTACAATCATCGGTGGTCATGGTACGGTATATAAGACGTATAGAACGATACTACCGTGTTTTTATTGGTGCTAAATGCTAATAAAATACCGTGATATGATTTTAGACGAGTTGACGACTGACAATATCAACGGATAATGTGACAATGATTCCTTGTGATGGAATGAACTGGTCGAAAAGTGAATCGGCTAAAAATGGAAGGGTGCGTTTTTTGGTTGAAAATGGAAACGATCTTTTGTAAATTTGGTTGAAATGTGAATCGGCCGAAAAGGAAAAAGTACGTTTTTGGTCGAAAAAGGCCATGCCATTTTCTATACACTAGGTATAGGGGAATGGATGAAGTCCTTTCTGCTGTTATCTATACTATAAATTTAAATTGGACATTTTTAAAAAAAATATTAATTTTAAGTCATTAAGCAAGCAAATTGTTCCTTTAACCGTTAAAGTTTAATGACTATAGTTATTTTGTCTGAATTCAAAAAATATTAACTGTAATTTGTTATAACTTTTAACTTGTTATTTATTATTTTCATACACAATGCAATTTTAAATATATTTAGACTAATTTTTAAACTACTAATTTATATACCACGGACCCATTCACGACATTACTTATGTACGGTTCATCGGTATTAACTATTAACATATAACTCGATAACAATTGACAATAATAATTTATAATTAGATAATATTCATATCGATGTACATTTGAAGGCTAGGTACTATATACAGCAAAGTGACTTTCCCAGTTTTTGATTTCTTAACATTTGCAGAAGAAAAATCTTTCTCGAAATATAAAATTAAAATGTAATATAATCCAAAAAAGTAAAGCTGATCGATAAAAATTTTGCTATGAATACAAACTATGTAAAAAAATGTTTTTAATATTTTTCAAGTTAATGGGTGTACTTACATTACATATTTATTTACTAAAAATCATATTTTGTTGGTAATAATTGTAATATATTGTCTTAGTCAATATTATTCGAATTATAATGCTGATGAATAATGATATTTTAAAAACTATTTTCGACGAAGAATCTATGGGATAAAATCTCTTCGACCATTTTTCATTAAGTACAGGATTATCCCAGTAAAATATTTAAATGAAAATTCAAGGGTTGGATCGTTGGAATCATTGTACGAAATGAATTGGTATTGAAAAAACTGGTTTTGAAACGGAAATATTTTTTGAATAGGTATTTTAGAAGCAAAAACTTATGTTTTGGGAATAGGTACTTAAGGTTTATGATAAATTCGATTTGTTATTTTTTATTAATCACATGTATAAAATATTATAAAATCGGTATTATCAGAAATAGACATTTGTAATTTTCTAGTACTGGAATCGAAATTTTTTCCAAGATATAGACATACCTCAATCTGAACCAAAGTTCTTATTTTACTAGGAACCGAACCAAAACTAATCCCCCCTCAAAAAAAAATTAACTCACCACTGTATATTACAAAGTGCGGGGGAGGGGGTTTGGTTATAATAACACTATAAACCCAAACTATTTTCCTTTGTTAGTTTCATACTTCAATACATATATTATTATTAATGAGCAAACGTTAAAAGATGTTAACCTAACTAAACGATACTGCTGGCGTGTTACTGTATATTTTAGATAATAAGAAGTACTGAATAATTATGAATCGTAACTCGCCTGTTATCTAACACTTATTATAGTAATAATTGCTTATTAACTACGTATACATGATGACATTATTTTTATTCATCCAACATGCTCTATACTTTCAAAAATACAACAATCTTTTAACATTAATATAATATGTAAACGTAATACTGCGTAAGTAGCAGGTACCTTGTACCTACATACTAATTTGGAAATTTGTAACAAGTTTCTTTTTAATTTTACAAACTATAAACACCCTCAACGATAGGTAGGTAACTAAAATCTTCAGACATAGGCCATTATATCTTAATCTACAAAAAATAATTATGGAAGATAATTAAATGATTGTAGATTTTTGTTCATTTATAGGTTAAATAATATTAAGAGGTATACAGAAATAATTTAAGTCATCAGGTTATAGTTTTCTAATCGAAATTTCTAATTAGTAATCAGTCATCACCAATTTGGCGATATATGAATAATGTGTTTATATATACAAAAATATATAAATTTTATTATATATTTTATACATTATATAAATTCTATTTTTTTATCATTTATCGAGATTTCAGTTCATATCGATTATATCACGACATTCACAAAAATTACTTATACAAATGGAAAATATGAAAATAATATATTAATTTAATTAATCTAAATTGTGTATTATAATGTATGAACAATAAAACAGTATTTATATGTATTTATACTATAGTCTATAATACAGGTATGATAAATCAGTGATCTTCAAGCAATTGTTTTGTTCTAGTAAAAAGAGTGCCCAACACTTAAGACATAATATGATAGGTATAGGTGTGACTGAATATTAATTTAACTATTTTATAGTCTACTACAGCTTTAACACTTGCGATATTTTTTAAAAACTTAGTCACCATACAAGGTTAATTATATTGTATCTACTTATTACATATGCTAATCATGAATTAAAAATAAAAATAATTTCGATTTTTTTTTATGAGCATTTAATCAAATTACGATAAAATTTAACAATTCTTCTAGTCACGGCTAATATTAATTTTAGTAAATAGGTGTACATGACATTTTCTAATTATGATTTAAAAATGTTTTTATTTGTTTTTTTAATGTTACACACAATCTAAACATTTATATGTTCTTAAAATGTTTAATTCCACGAGTTGGAACATTCGAACTTATAATTTGAAACTATACCTATTTATAAACTAAACGTTATAAGTACCTACTCAAAAATAGTTTTTAAATTAAATAATTTAATAAATTTTTACGCAAATGGAGTGAACTGAGAAACTAGTACCTAGAGTATTACAATTGGGTGTAACAAACTTGTACGTACAAACTGTTATTTTATTTAAATTTTACTAAATTACACGTGTTTATCACTTTATATAAATATGAGTAATTTAATCTGTTGATAATTATTTATTGGCTATTATAAAAATTAATTGGACAATTAAAAAATACCAATTACGCATCATCTATATGTTTAAAAATATGTGTAATTATAAAATAACCTCCTTTAAGTGCGTAAAAGTAAATTTACATGGAATTATATTAATTACTTACAATTACAATTCTTGGACGGTTTGGTCTTAGAGCTATTGGCTAATGTTGCTGTGGTCAGAAAATGTTTCATCTTGTTGATATATCCATCCTCATCGTCTGCAGCATCTCTGGCCTTGGGAACTGCAGTAGTAGCACGTTCCTCGACACGCGATTCCACCGGTGAATATTTCGAGCTTGGCGTTTCAGTAGGCATGTTGAGAAAATTTCAAGTTAAAAAAAAATGCTTAGGAAGTGGATGAAATCACCGTTTGTATGACACACTGAACAATCAAGCAGTACAGGGCCTGTTATTGTCGAAAGTCCATTGGGTGGTCCATGTAAACATTATAATCAGGCACTATACAAAAATGAAGAACTCTTAAGCAAACTGAATTTTCTTTACGTAGGTACGTCACGAAAAAGAACAATCAACACGTGTGTTTCATTTAAGGCGTTTAACCGTACACTGATCGGCATCCGTGTAGTTTATTACATGCGGATAGTGCACGCCCCGCTATAATTCTTATCAAACCTGATAAAAGTTATGGTGACTCTTGAACTAACGACGCACACCACTGTTTTAATTTATCTGCCTATTTGAGGAGTTGGATACTTTACGTTTTTGAACGCGCACTGCGGTCTGTGTAAGACCAACGTTGTATTCTAATTATTGATGAATTAATAATTTGCATCGTGTTTAATTACTAGACAGATAGGTATATAAATGTATTAAAATTAGAACATCTAAACATTATATATACATATATTAATTTTATCAGAAATTGTATAAATTATTTTCAGGAAAACATTCTGGAGATTTCGTCTTGATATTGTCAGTATCAAACAAATTTAAGATAGGAAATCATATTAGAGAATTTTTTAAAACAGTTAACATCCCTTAGATAGTCTCTGAACAAACAAAAAGCATTATTGTATTTCAATATAAATAGTAAGTACCTACCTACTATCTCTGAGAAGCATGTATAAACGAGGCCCAAAACAATAAATAAGCAAATAACAATATTATTGTTTTAACCAGTACAAATTGTTTTATACATAATATAAAATATTATTTGTGTTTACATTTCTTAAGTGAGATAAGACTCGGAATCTGGGCCATTGGCTGATAGTTATTTACTTATATATCACATTTTTTTTTTTTTTTTGAAGATAATTATTGTACCTAATATTAAAAATGTAATAATGATAGTAGTGTTTATTTTGAATATGTGTACACAATAAGTAACAATAGTTATAGTTTGTATAACAATAAGTTATCTATACTAATTTCTTTTACAAATTTCAGGACTTTACAATTAACATGAAAAAATGAAATATTATTTACAAGAATTCTAAAATAATCAACTTCCAATTTAAATAATATAAAAAAAAATAGTATTAAATTCTTTATTTTGAAATCATTACTTAGATAAAATGTAAAAACATATATATGTATTATATATTACTATACATTATACTTTATAACATTTTGAGTTCAATGTTTAATCAAAGATATTTCATTGTTTTCTAAATAGCAATACTTAGGAAATTATAGTTATTAATTATAAAATGAAACAAAATAGTCTGCAATTTTTTTTTATATAATTAAATTATAAATATTGTTTTTAATATTTTGAAGGATTTCTTTTAGAATTGCGATTGTGAGTTACCTGTGTATAATGTTATACGCAGATTAAACAAATATAGTAGCTTCTTTATTAGCTATAAATACGTGTGTATTGCTCTTTTAAAATCGATTTAACTATTAAAATATTAGGTACCATAATACTTTGTATCTATCTATAGTTTAAAATAAATTTATTTTCTTTTTACAAAACCCGCAGCGTCTACAATTATTACAAAATTACCTAGTATTATTAATAATTCATAAAATAATTTTAAAAAGTATCGGAGTTTCAATATACAATGTCTTATTAGTTATTATCATGTAGGTACGTCGTACCTACAAAATAGATTACATTATAATTGTTATAGATTAGAAATATGAGGCAATAAATCATAATCAACAAAAAAAACACAATACAATATTATTCATATTTTTTTACCAATCTACGTGTACAAAATTACTCACGTAGTCGTGTCCAATCTATGATCACTGTAATATATAGGTACTTAATCTACCACAATCCCTGTACAGAGGCAATATAATGAAAAATAATAATATTATTCGTTTATTCATATACATTATTTGCAGATGATATAACCATGTATAAGTACGTTGGAAAATAGTAAAATACCCCCCTAATAACACACCCCTTAATAGCAAACACATTTTAATTTCTCTATCATGTTGAGTGTTTACTTGTGAGGCGTTTCACTACAGATATGCCTACCTCCCTAATTCAAAACAGTGGATAGCTTTAGACACAAATGTTGTTTATTATTTACATTTATTTTTTTATTTTTACTTTAATATTACTTAGTATTGCTTATTAGTTTTTACCGACGCAACATTTGGTTCTAATCCAATATTGCATAATTAACTATGCATTTTCGTAGGTCACCCATAATAATATTTTAAATAACATTATATTTATATAATTATATTGTATTAAAACTGAGCGAAGTCCAAATTCATTAATTTTTCTCAATATTAATAATATTGACCTAAATCATTAATATTAGTGTTATTGTATTGAATTATCATAAAGTTATATCCTCTAATCTAGACCTTGATTTAAGTAAATACCTAACTATACCTACATGCTCTATCTACATAATTATTTAATCACGAGTATGCTATAAAAAAAGTATCGTTCATAACCATCTAGGTACCTACCTACCGATATTCGTGTACAACACTATAAAATATAATCAAAATCCGCCACGGTGTAAATAATAGTTTAAGACAGTTTAATAACTAAAATGAGTAGTGATAAAAGATGATTATATCTGTCTATTCTAACTAAATTCAATCACTATTTGAAAACAACGCACAATTCGTTCTAAATTTAGTAATATGACACACCATTTGAGGTGCCAACAAGGGAGCTTAATTGCCAAGTTTAAAAAGAAAAGACAAAAAGACTAAAATAAAAATGCCAAAACACCTAGACTGTGATTACACTGGTGAGATGTCACGGCCACTACATAAAAACGGTTGCAATCTGAGAGTGAAGTACAATTTTGGAGGATGTCTAAAGTGAGATTAGTTTCGAAGTATGAAATTCAACAAATTAGATTTATAGATAAAAATATTATTTAGTTTTTAATGAGATTTTATTCTTCAACGATGATACAGAAAATAACATTTTTCTTGTTAATATTAACTTCTTTTAAAGTTATTCATATTTCATTATATCTGTAAATACTAAATTGTATAACCTAGGCAGTAGGCACCTATGCAGTATCCTGTGTCCATAAAAAATAGATATATAATAATAGAAATATATATATATAATAACAAAAAAATAACGCATAGGTACGTTTTTAAATATTATTTCTCATTAAATGTAGGTATATTAATTTTGACAAATTTACTCATAACTTTATTAATATTAATATCCTTTCATTTAGTTATGGATTTTTTAAATGGTAACATATTAAGTTATTAACTAAAAGTTAAATAACATCATTATTATACACTTATACCTAACTATATTTTATATCAATAATTTACAGATATACCTATGTCAAAAATATTTAATTGTTTTACAGTTTAATCAAATTTAAAATTATTAATGCAAAATATTATATAATAAATCATTATCATTATACAATTTATAAACTTATATTAATTAATTATTTTGAATCCTTATAGTAAGCAATAAATGTAGATTTGACCCAACAAACAAAATACTTATTAATATATAGTTATTACCTATACATAAACTATAACAAATATAAACTGAAAATGTCAAAAACAAATACATCAAATATTAGGTAGTAGATAAACATGTTTTTTTCCACTTACACATTTAAAACTAATTATTATAATTATAATACTTTTGTGATACTGATTTTATACGCTACGACATCTGGGGCCATTGGTTTAAAATAATTAAATGTCATCCAATTGGTTAAATTTAACATAGATACAATGTATAAGAATTAATCATTATTTTAAAACAACTAAAAATAATAGAAAATATATAACAATGAATTGAGCACTATTTCATTGATTCACTGATTTACATTCAATTAATTTTTCCGTCTATTCAGTAATATAACATATTTATTAATATTTAAATAATAGGCACCTTTTTAGTGTTGAAATTTCAGCCCATAAGTAAATAATAACTAAATAAAATTTTACATTTACAAAATTCGGACATATTACAATGTAAGAATAAGTAGCATTAAATTAGGATAATTAATCTTTAGGACATAGGGACAATATGTGACAAAAGAAATAAAAATAATTTTTTTTATGATTATACATCCTGGTATACTGGTATATTTACCATAGAAAAAAATATTATTTAAATGAACTACTTCACTGGAAGGCTTCTTAAATCCGTCCTTTCCTCAAGCCACTTATTCTATTATCTATTTTACTTATTGTTCATTTTATTGTAACAGATTGTAAATAAAAATTATAAAAATAAAAAAAAAAATTTAAATGAATAATAAAAAAAATGGGCAAGTAGGTAACCGCTCTGCTGTACATTAAGTTGCGAGTGTGCCTAGTAATTGAGTAAATCACTGCGTAATGGACGTGTTAAATTTGAATTCAATAATAAATCATTGCATACGAAAAATGATTCTAAGAGGAGACGGTCCTTCAGCCTATATAACTAAGTATATTTTATGATATATTTATATTGATATTAAATTAATATAGGTACCTATTTTGAAATTAGTCAAACGGTAGGTTGAATTAGTTTTTGCCAGAAAAATTGCATTTATTTTATTATTGTATTATAATATAATAGTATATATTATATATATAATAATTATATCATAAATCATTATTATTAACTTTTGAATCAATACCGACTTACCGTAGTTCGTTGAACGGTGTGAATATATATCTAATATATTCTAATATAGGTTCGTATAATAGTATAAATAAATTAGCAATAGCTTGAAATTAATCAAAATACTATGAAAAATTTAATTGAGTAATTTAAATAGTAAGTAATACAGGCATTAAGGGGACCAGTGCCAGTTTTTCAAATTTTCCACAATATTCTAACAAATTTGAAAATTAAATTTCATATTTTAGTTGCCACCTTAATTATAATACTTTTCTACTAATCTACTACCCGATATCTATTTAGGGTGGGGGTGGTTAATAGAGTGTATTATATAGAAAAAAATGACTTCATGGGAATAATTTTCAGACCTTGTAGAATTGTTGGATTTTGATACATAATTTTTTATCTGATAGAAGAAGAATTCCTACAGGCTGCATTTAACTGCATTTTTTATTTTATTTCAAATAATGGTATAATATAGTATATAAAAAACACTCAAAATTGTATTAGTTTTGAAGACATATTATAGAGTTTGAGATTAAAATATTGAACGACAGAGTTCGATGCGGCGCGTAGAATTATTTTTGAATTACAACAAAAAATGTGATTTTACGTAAAATTTCCATTTTCCCTATTTTTTAATTTTTCTCGATTATTTTAATAAGTACTGGGAATATTGTCCTTTTGAAAGTACCAACTAGATCCAATCTTCTATCAGAAACCATCTTAAAGTTGAAGATTGTAGTATTTTTTCTACTGTGTAAATACAGTAGGTACACAAAAAAACAAACATCATTGTACAATCAATACGACAATATACATTCATCGTTCCACTCAGAATCTGAAATCCTAATTATTTATTATAATAATTTTATTATTCGAATGAAAAAAATCCAAACAGAGTACCTACAGCAATCGGGTATTATAATAAAATGCATTTTTTATGGTAAATTAATACGTTTCTAAAAAATCTATAAATAAAAAAAAAATACTATCAGACGAAATACAAATTATAAGACATACATAAGATGATACTGTGGACAGTATATTTCAATGGACAACACTGTTCTCTTTACTAAATAGTAAATAATATAGTCTTACAGACAAAATGAATTGGACACATGTCTCTTAGAAGCCAATTGTAAGCCATTAATAAATGAGTTCAGGGGACACGAGTTTAATATTTGAATTGGTACAACCTATATGATCATAAAACATGCCACTAAATTATCTTTTATCTTTTATTGCTTACTTGCTCTTTTATTGATTCATCTACATTCTATAATTATTTTAGTTCCATTATCTGTGCTTTATAAACAATATATATAAGAAGCACATTCCCTTAGTCAGTTAACATATTTTGTTATATTTTTTATGTTATAGGTATTTTTCTATATTTTGTTGGTATAATACTTAATTAAAAATAACATCTTGAATTAATATATTGTAATTAAAATGTTCTATAAATTAATTAAAACACGTAATATTTTAATATACACCAAAGCTAATTAGCAAAAAATGCTCAAGAAGTTGTAGTATTTACTATTTGAATAGGCAATATACTAATTAACAATACATGTTAATGTAAGATATATTGTTATCAGTTCTCTTCTAAACCCAGAGCTAAAAATCAAGTACCAACACTTAACAGGATGTACACAAATTAAATTTAATAACAAAGATTGTAAATTTGTGGCAAAATCAATTTGTTTCAGCTTATTGTAAGACATAACTTTCTTAACTTAAGTATTCGACGTTTGAATTACGAACAAATAATTACTACTTTGAGATCTTTGTTTTAGATTCTAATGTATTGATTTTACTATGATGAGTGTTTTAGATTCTGAGTGGAACGATGAATGTATTGGTTTTACAATGATGTGTTTTTTTTTTTATTGTTTTTTTTGGTGGCTGTCGTCACCTTTTAGGACAGTAAAAGTGCATGGATTTTCTTCAATAGTATCTTTTCTGATTGGAAAGTGAATCTAGTTGATACTTTAGGGGTCAAAAGTAAAAATTTCCCAGTAGTTTTTAAAAACGCCGTGAAAAACAAAATAAAAATTAAGGAAAAACGGGAATTTTTACGCAAAATCTGTTTTTGAGAAAATCGATTTTGGTTTTTGGTGTAACTCTAAAACAAATGACCGTAGGGACATGACATTTTGACTAAATGTTTATATTAGCATTTTCTATACACCATAAAATGTTGAAAATATTTTGACTCTTTTTGAGCTGTTTACGGACATTGTCAGTTTTCAATTTTTTAGTTTTTTTTTCTATAAATATCAATACATTTTTATTTGTTGGGTAAAAAAGCGTGAAAATGTAATAGAAGGCTCCTGATATATCATTCTAATAGTAGTTGAAAAATATTAAAAATACATAGGCACAATTTTTTTTTATAAGCATTTAAAGTTCAAATGTTGACAACATTTATCAAATTTATAATTTATTAATTATTTTGTGGTTAAAAATGTATAAAATGTTTAACTTTTATGGCTAAGGATTGAAAATTTAAAACAAGGCTCCACGTAAATAGGTTATATATAAATTACTTTATTCACAATAATATCATCAAATATACTTGGTAATATCATAGGCTGACTGACCGTTTTCGCTCAGAATCGTTTTTCTTTTACAATGATATTATATCATTGAATTCAAATTTAACACCATCCATTACAGTAATCTACTTGTAACCTACTGTACTGTACAGCAGAACTACATCCACTTATCCACCTTTTTAAAACTGATTATTAAGGCATAAAAAAAAAATAATGCATATCTTAAAATCTTGGAGAGTAAGTGCATCACGTTATGTACAATTATAATAAAATAAAGTGAGCATTTTGTTTTAAAGCACTATTTATTTGAATAAGCTTATTGTTTACTGAGCTTAAAATTAATCTTACGACGATCGTTAATCTTTAGACGTCGATTCCAAGTAATAAAATGATTAATTGGTTAATAAAATGTGATAGTAATACTTTTTATTCCTTAAAATATTTAATTTATAGTAGGTAGCCAGGTAGGTAATACCTATTTTATTAAATGCAAAATATACACTTAACAATATATATTAGTATTTATCAGATCCATTGATTAATATAGTTTTAATGCTTGATCATATATATTATATGTATAATAATATATTGTTGTGTTATAATTAAAGTTCAGAAAATCTTGCATCACTAATTTTGTATGTTTTTTTTAGTGGAAGTAAAATATGCTATGTAATATATAGGTACTTAAATTTGTTTTCTAAAATAGTGAAATTAAATACAAAGTTTTACTTTACATATTTTATTAATTTAATGTACACATTTAAGAATTTTTAGCTTAGTACATATTATAATATCATTTGAAACTATATATAATTGCATATTTTCATAAAGTTAGAAACCTACTGTATTCTTTCATTTTAGAACATTTTTGGTAAGTAATAATATTACGATTTACGAACATTTTTATCGTAATAATTCCCAAACCTTGATTATAATAATATATTAAATACTATTGTTTTTATTAATGAAATATACTGTGTGCAGTGCACATATTATGTTGAAGTTTAAAATGTATACTTTGACTTTATTATTGTTTTGGAACGTGTTCACGTTAAATATCATAATAAAATATGAATTGCTTAATCTTAAATAGGTAACCTTTGTATTTAAAAGCGATTACAATACATACATTATATATATATATATATATGGATAGTATAATATAATATATAATATGTTTACGAATTCATTTATTATAATATTGAAAGACGCATTTGTATATTGCGTAATTTTTCATTGAAGACTGTAAAGAAACAATAGATAAGACTTAAAAAATATTTTTAAAATGAAGAAAAATTTTAATTCGTTATAAACAATAAAAGAAAATAGAAAATCTATTTTTAAAACAATATAACTAAGACCGAGATAAAATGAACGATGATTGAAGGTAGGTATACCTATCGTGTTAGTAATTAGTAATTAATTAAATAACGGGTTTTCAATACTTTTTGAATTTACTTAAAACAATGAATATATTTCTTATATTAAATTTATATAAATTTTATACTTTTATTATTAATAATTGTAAGTTGTATAGTTTTGTTCATCTGTCCACCAGTCATTTTAATTGTACACCATGATAAGATGGTATCTAAATACTAAATGATATAATTGATACTTTGATAGTACCTATACATGAATTACAATATGTAATTTCACTAATTTACATAAACTGATATATATTGTTAATAATAGTATTATATTAAATTTAGAAATTTAATTCGATATTTCATAATTTAACCACACATTAAATACAATTGTACGTCTGAACTAAATGTATTATTCTAACTAGGACAGGTTTGATAACGAATATTATATTTTTAGAATTACAAAATTAATTTTGATAACTGATAATGTTCATTTTATGAATAAACAAATATATTTTTTGAATTATTTATTAAAATAGTACAACTAAATACCTGCTGCTGTACTTATTTCAATGTTTATTATTCTGTGATATCGTAGCGTTGAAAAATTCACTTTATTGAGCTTGTTATTAGTTATATGACTTATTAGTAATAATTAATAGATATCCATACCACTATCAGTCTTCAATTCCACGCGCGGATTAGTTTCATGATTAAAATAAGTACCTATACGTCTTATTTTACGATCTTTACATATTGGAGTTTCTGGGTTAAAAATGATATCAAAATAGAACGGCGATACTCGTTTGTGTACAGAATTTTTTACTTGAAGAATGGCGACTCGTTTGCGTACAACTAGATTATGAAATTTACAATCTTGACTCGTATACAGATAATAATATGCAAATGCATATGCTATTATTACTTATAATCCAGAGACAACGAATGACGTCAAAAGTTTTCATCGTCATTAAACATTATACAATAGGTAGGTATAGTAAATTTTACTCGACATATGCGATATGCACATGCACTTAGTCATTGAAATAATACTACCAGTTCAATTAAAATCAAGCCTAAAATTAAATTCAATAATAAAAATATATTATTAATATTCAGCGAAAAGACACCATGTATAACTTACACCATTTAGACAAATGTTGACAAGAATCATGTAACAAATCCATGAATCGTTTGAAATATTTAAAACAGATTGCCAGAGCAATAAATTAGTATTATAGGAAACGCCAGGGAAAATAAATTAAAATAGTTAAAATAACATATTAGGTAATAACTAATAATATATGATAATTAATAATAATGTAGACTATAGGTACGTCACTCAAAGATGTTCCATGGACATCGTATGTGCAGAGAAGAACCTGTTATGTGCCAAACCTGCGGAGAACCTTTTACAGTCAAACACCTCCTTGTCTACTGTCGAAACCATAAATAGATACCAGAAAAAGCCTAGAAATGCCTGACAACCTAGCTCAGCGATACTCAACCTGCGGCCCTCCAACGATTTATATGCGGCCCGAACAGAACTCGTTGAATTGATAAAAAAATATAAGTTTCAAAACTAATATTATTATAAATATAAAATATAACAATAGATAAGGATGATTTTTGGTATTTTTTCTATTTATAACGATTTGATGTATTTTATCTTATCGCTAAACTGGCCGTAGCTCGAAGGTACGCATTATGATTATATGAACGGTTAGTCACGTTGTAGATGTGTAATAGCGTTTACATTTTTTAATTTCCGTTCTATTCATTTCAACTTGCGGCCCGCGTAATATTTTAAAATATTTTATGTGGCCCAAATAAAAAAAAGGTTGAGTATGGCCGACCTAGCTCTTCGAAGCCCTCGCACCAAACCAAGACAACACAAACAAAATCATCACATTTCTATAAAATTTATTGATATGTACAACTTGATCTAAGCCCTAAGGAAACTATTATATTATTTATATGTAACGAATTTTTGTTTTTTTGCAAGCTAATAACCTAGTAGTTGATGCTGTACCATGAATAAAAAAATAATAACAATAATATCAAAATGACAAATTTAATATAAATTTTAAATACATAAATAATGTAATCACGCTTGTTTACTCAGACTGTTTTAAGCCAAGTGAAAAATAAAATGTTTAGTACCTATTATTTTGATAGCGTTTTGTAGATTTACTATGATTTATGTACGCAAATTAATTTTACGTTTGTGAGATTTTAGCAGAGATAATAAAAATCCACGTACGCAATCGGGTTGTTATTTTGTGATCAAGCGAGTCGCAAAAAATGTAAATATACCCAAACGGGTAACGCTCACTATATTATATAGGGTACACCGTGCACGGTGTACCTACGACTTACCTGTCCGATACATATAAAATAGCACTAATCAAGTCATCAGAGTATTTGTCCATAATAAAGACCATCATTATTTTAAGCTGAATAAATTAATTCGTAAGTTTCTACTCTTGATATTTATAAGTATATTCATAATACATATCTTGGATGTAATTACGTGTGAGTCGTGAGAGGGACAAACGTTGACAAAATTATAGAAAAAATTAAAAAAACTTCTATTTTATTAATTTCTTACGATTTCTTAAAATTCGTTATGATGATTTATGATATTTAAATAATCAAATTAAATTAACTAGGCCTTAATTACTTACAATTTTCAATTGTTGGATATTTTTTAAACATACCTAGTGGTACTAGAAGATATTTTTATGGGTACTTTATTATCTGAATTTTATGCCTTGAATTAAAAAATAAACAAAGAAAAATCATGAAGCCAACAAGTCTAAAGATTTATCACGTGTTATGTACCTATAATAGGTACGTCTTTGGTTGGTCATATATGTAGGTCATAGGAGTGTTCGAGAAAAATATTTGATTTAAACTACGAAGCAATGTTATATCATATCCTGAGTGAGTGAAGCTTATTTACAATCATAAATTAATTAATTTTTCTGTAAATATTTTTATGATTAGAACAAAATAATTTTGGATTTACAATTTTGGGACTTATAAAGTTGGTAAAAAATATTATATGAACAACTTAATAAAAAGAAACAGGGTTGCGCTTTCCTCACCTTGGTGGAAGACAGTATTGAATTATTATTTTTAATATGAGAGAAGTAATCATAGTTCATAACATTTGTATTTGAAAGACAATACTGAATAGATGAGCTATCCAATTAACTTAATTTTAAACAATATTATGTACTAAACTTAAATTATAGCCTATATATAGGTATGCCTTTAAAAATATTATGCATTTATTGATTTTAGTTCTGATATAGCTTACTAGTTGCCTAGTGTAACTTCTATGAAGAGACTAGAAACTTACTGAATAAAAATCTATCATAGTTATAATTAACTTATTGAGTATGATCGTGGAATGTGTATCTAATACAATTTTGGGTTTAAAATGATTAAATATTAAAATGTTTTGTCATTCTTATTCTACATATTTTTTGGTAAATGGTTTTCTATACTGGCCTCGCCTAGCAATAATAAAATACAAATTCTACATCTAAAATTTCTAAAACATCTAAAATGTTTCTAGATAATAATTAATAAATAATAAAACTTGAATGTAAAAACTAAAACCAAAACACATGGATCTGAAACAGATTGAAATAATGAAACCTTGAATAATAATAACAATAATAGTATGTACTTAAGTAAGTACTATACAGTCTATAAAGATCGGTTGTAAGTACACGCTGTACAGGTACATTGCCAGTCGATACA
Organism: Metopolophium dirhodum; assembly: GCF_019925205.1. Classification (NCBI taxonomy): domain Eukaryota; kingdom Metazoa; phylum Arthropoda; class Insecta; order Hemiptera; family Aphididae; genus Metopolophium; species Metopolophium dirhodum. Next base: position 15,708,384 of record NC_083568.1, read on the forward strand.
AAAAAAAACCTGATGATGCAATTTCATTATGAAATGTTCATATCTAAAGATAACAAAAAATGTTTACAGCGTAATAGGGTATTGAAGGTATTTTAAGTAAAATCAGTGAAATTACCTACTACAACCTAAGATGATGTCACATCCGCGTGTGTTATCTCCGACTTATAACTTACAAATGCGTAACATAGTAAATCTAAATTCAACAGTTCTCATTTAGCTTCGTTAGTTCAGAATGAATATACGTCCCTATTATTAAACTCAAAGTATAAAAAGGTGGGCAAGTGGATGTCGCTCTGCTGTACAGTAGGTTAGTACTGTGTTAGTAAGTGGGTCACTGTAATGGATGGTGTTAAATTTTAATTCAATTACCTATATAATATCATTGTACATATAAGAAAAACGATTCTGAGCCAAAACGGTCAGTCAGCCTATGATATTACTAAGCACGAACTACTAATAAAGTAATTTATATATTACCTATTTACGTAGAACCTTGTTTTAAATTCTCAATCCTTAGCTATAAAAGTTGAGCATTTTATACATTTTTAACTACAAAATAATTATTAAATTTTAAATTTGATTAATGTTGTCAAAATTTGAACTTAAAATGCTTATAAAAAAAATTGTGCCTATGTATTTTCATTATTTTTCTACTGCTATTGTAACAATAAATCAGGAAACTTGTATTCAATTTTCAATCTTTTTTACCCAATAATTAAAATTTTATTGATATTTAGAGAAAATAAAACTAAAAAAATTGAAAACTGACAATGTCCGTAAACCGCCCAAAAAGAGTCAAAATATTTTTAAAATTTTATCGTGTATAGAAAATGCAAAAATAAACGACCAGTGAAAATTTCATGTATACGTTCATTAGTTTTAGAGTTACACCAAAAACCAAAATTACCGTTTTTACTTAATTTTTATGTTTTTTTTCCCGGCGCTTTTCAAAACTATTGTGAATTTTAAAATTTGACCTCCTGAAGCACCAGCTAGTATCACTTTCCCATCGAACAAGATACTGTTGGAGAAAATCGAAGCAGTTTTACTGCCCCAAACCGTGATGATAGACACAAAAAAACACACATCATTGTAAAATCAATACATTCATCGTTCCACTCAGAAACTAAAATTCCAAAAATCAGAATTTGAATAAATTTATTATTAAAGGAAAAAAACGGGGATGAGCATGCTTGGTAAATATTTGTTTAGTTACAATACTGGAGGGCGTATGCTGTAGGTTAGGTTTACATTTATATAAATATTATTATAAGCATTTATTTCATTATTTTTTTAAATGTTTATTGTTAATTTTGTCGATGAATAGATTGTTTACATGAGATATATTATAATAGTGACAGTAGTATGGTAGCAGTTTTACGTTGGTTATCCTTTAATTTTAAACTAGAGTACTTTTAATTATGATTTTAATATATTTATAATAACGGCATATAAATAATTTATCCAAACACAAGTTTTTCATGAAAAAATTGCAATAGAAAATTCAAAACAAAATGTTTAATAAATAATGAACAGCTAATAGGTAATTATTAACCTTCATATTAAATGTATGATAAATAAATATTGTATTATTTATCAAAGAAACATGGTTAATATTAAAATATAAAATGACTTTATAGTGAAAATTTAGAAAATGTAAGCTACTTATCTCAATTTGATGGCTGTAGGTAACTTATTTCTCATCACAAGGACGTCCACAATTTAGGCAGATAAACAACTCTCCAAACCTTTTGCATAGTTATAATTTTAAATCGAATGTATATTTTTATAACAAATTAAGAATTAATTTGTATACTTTATGGGTACTATTGTTTTTAATTTATAGAAAATTAAATTTAGGAAAATATTAATATTGTCATTGATATTAGCAATTATTGTTATATGATTGGAAAAAAAATAAAACATTATGAATACATATTTTGTTTTTATAAAAATGTCTTTATGTGAACAAATATTTAAGTACGAACATAATATTTAAAATAATGTATACAGGAAGTTCTTATCTATTTGAGAAATAAAAGAATTTAAAATTATATTAATTACCACAGTATTCAAATATTCAATACAAATTTAATAAAATCAAATCAAATCATTTTAATAATAACATAGCTTAAAACGGAACAACTGTCATATTTAACAATACAATAAAACATTCAAAACTATTATATACATTGTTATCAATTATTATAAATAATAATTTAATATAGTATATAAGTATATTTCATCTCAACTCCTAATGATTTTACATGACACGTTCTGCAGTTACCAGTTATGATTATTGATTACGACAAATAACAAACCCGTTTAATTTACATAATATATTATGTATCTACATTCAGTTATATACCTTATACCTTATATCCTATATATTATATATTTATATGTACAATAATACATTATAGTATATTAGTGTGTTCAATGATAAAGGTAACACAAAATATTTTGAACACATGGCCCTGAATTTTATTCGGGTTTTCGTTACTGTGTAGCGGACTTGATATTTGATAAAACATTTATTTATTTTTATAAAAGTTTCCTCGCATGTGCAAAAACACAAATTCTCCCCCTGAGTTAAAATTTGAATTAAATGATTTTTTTTAAACAACTGACATAGTTTTTTTTTTATCATAAAAATTGACTTCAGATTATCAACAATTGTACAAAATTCCACATTTCCCAATTACTATTACGACACACCACACCTAAGTTTAAAAAAAAACATACAAAATGTGGATAAGTGGATGTCGCTCTGCTGTACAGTAGGTTACAAGTGGGTCACTGTAATGGATGGTGTTAAATTTGAATTCAATGATATAATATCATTGTATAAGAAAAACGATTCTGAGCGAAAACGGTCAGTCAGCCTATGATTTTACCAAGTATATTTGATGATATTATTGTGAATAAAGTAATTTATATATAACCTATTTACTCGGAGCCTTGTTTTAAATTTTCAATCTTTAGCCATAAAAGTTAAACATTTTATACATTTTTAACCAGAAAATAATTAATAAATTATAAATTTGATAAATGTTGTCAAAATTTGAACTTTAAATGCTTATAAAAAAAAATTGTGCATATGTATTTTTAATATTTTTCAACTGCTATTAGAACGATATATCAGGAGCCTTCTATTAAATTTTCACGCTTTTTTACCCAACAAATAAAAATTTATTGATATTTATAGAAAAAAAAACTAAAAAAATTGAAAACTGACAATGTCCGTAGACAGCTCAAAAAGAGTCAAAATATTTTCAACATTTTATGGTGTATAGAAAATGCTAATATAAACATTCAGTGAAATTTTCAAGTATCTACAGTCATTCGTTTTTTAATTACAATAAAATAAGAAAATTGTTACATGAGAAATCGAGTAAATATCAAATGTTGTAAAAATATAAATTTCAGACGCTCATAAAAATTTAAATTAAGTTTCTTCTAGACATTTTTTTTTTGATAAAGGTAGACAAACTTATGAGTAATCTTATATTACATTTTCAAATGTTAGATTTAAAAAGAAAAATTTTTATTAATTCTCATCAAAATAATTTGCTATTTTTCGTGATTTTTCCGTATTTTGTCAAAATTTGAACTTTAAACGTGTATAAAAAAAAACTGTGACTAAGGATTTTTAATTTTTTTCATCTGCCTTTGAAACAATAACCTAGGAGCCTTCTATTAAATTTTCAAGCTTTTTTACCCAACAAATAAAATTTTATTGATATTTATAGAAAAAAAATTTAAAAAAACTGAAAACTGACAATGTCCGTAAACAGTTCAAAAAAAGTCAAATTATTTTCAAAATTGTATTGTGTATAGAAAATGCAAATATAAACAACCAGTGAAAATTTCATGCATCTACGGTCATTTGTTTTAGAGTTACACCAATAACCAAAATCGATTTTGTTAAAAATCGATTTTGCGTAAAAATTCCCGTTTTTCCTTAATTTTTCTTTTGTTTTTCACATCGCTTTTGAAAACTACTGGGAAATTAAAATTTTGACCTCCCCAATGCACCAACGACATTCACTTTCCCATCGAACAAGATACTGAAGTCGAAAATCGAAGCATTATTTCGACTACTTATAGTGTACACAGACACAAAAATAAAAAAATAAAAAAAAAAAAAATAAAAAAAAAAACACACATCATTGTAAAATCAATACATTCATCGTTTCACTCAGAATCTAAAATCTCATGGAACCTAGTAAAATTGTAGATATATTGTTAAAAAATTACGACAAATAACTGCAACATAAATCTGAACTTTAACTCAATTTCAATAAGTCAATTTTTAAGATAAGAATCTATAAAAAGTTTTATAAGTCAGTTATTTAAAAAAAATTATTTAATTCAAATTTAAACTTAAAAAAGAAGGAAGAATTGCTGCGCAATCACAGAAAAAATTGTTCAAACATTTTAATTTTTCAAAAATAAGTGTAATAATAAGTCTTTAATACAGTAAATAAAAAAAACAAAATTAAATTTAGGGTTATGAGTCCAATTATTTTCAATTTTGTGTTACCTTTATTGTTAAGAGGACGTTACACCTTACACAGACATATATTGTCTCCATTTTACAGGTGCGTGGCAACAAGTAATAATATCATACACAAGCATTTAAAAGGTTAAAAGAAAAAATGTATGAAAAAAGAAAATTTTAGCAGGGGGGTGTTGTCTGGAGACTTTTTTGTCCCCGGGATTTAGTGGTCATTTCTATAAATGTTTTGTAAAGGTATATATTATAAAAAATCTATATATTTATTTTTTCAAAATAATTTTAAAAAACCATTTACTTTGATGCTATTATTATAATTTCTTTGAATGGTAACCAGTTGAAACATTATTATAAATGGTCTACCGGAAAATTTCCCTGTTTTCTATATGTCTAATTAATAATTACCAATTTCTAAAGATTTATAGTTATTTATAGGTACCTAAAATAATATGTTTACAGAATTTTTTTTCCTGTGTAAAACCATTACCTATTTCTTAATCTTCTTTCCACTAAAAATTTAGAATCATATACCTACCAGATTTTTTGGGTTAATCTTTTCATGAAATAATGCCTATTGTTATTGTTGTTCTATGTTTTTATTTTGTCATTTTGCGTTTTAGATTTTCAAATAAGTATAGTTTAACTGACCTGTAATTAAATACGGATTAGTGGTTACCGCGGTATTTTAATATTTTTTTTTAACAATTATATTATGTACCTATAGGTATGCCTGTATATATTATATTTAATCTCTTTGATTAATGACTGTAGTTATAGACAATAATGAAAGTATATACTATTGATACAATAATATAATTTATAGAAGCCATAAGCGCAAATCGATGATGCATTTATAATTTGTTGACTTTAACCCCACTACACCAAAAAAAGAAGAAAAATTGTAAAGCCTCATCAAAAATATTTCAGATGTGCACATTAAAGTAGTTAAAATAATTACTACAAAGCAGTAAATACAGAAAAAAAATGTGTGTGTTTATATTGTCGACCGACCACTATAATATAGTAAGTAGTAAGTACTATAATACCATTGATTATACAATTTATAAATAGGTATTAATAATTATCAGGGCTAGGATTTATATGCAAAAGCATGTTTTTTTTGCGACTTCAGATTATTGATTTCGTCAGTAATGTCCACGAATCACCTCATGATGAGATAAATGGTGGTATTTTTATTTTGCATGTTTTTGCATATATTGGATGAAATGCATATTATTGCATATATTGAATAAAATGAATATTATTGTACATTTTGATTATAAGAATGCGAAAAATAAATGTTTTATAGTAAATTTCATAATCCTTGGTTTTTTGTCAAACATAAATTTTATTTTTATAAATACAATCCTATGGTACAATAGGTATGCGATAAAAGATTAAATAATTTGACATTCATTTTCGAAAATTTGAAAAAATATGTGATCGTAGCATGTAACACTCGTAGTGAATGTGAATTATAAAATTTATTTCTAAATTATTTTTTTTTCTCAATTATATTATATTAAGACGCCCGATGCCGATGCCATTTTGTCCTGAAAAATATATTCTGCGGGAATAATGATACCACCTTATATAATCAACCAAATTTCATAATTTTTTATTTAATTGCTAGAGAGAAATATTCTACAGCCCGCATCGATCTCTGTTTTTTAATATTTCATTCTCTAACTTTATAATATGTCTAAAAAAATACAAGATAAAAAGCATTTTTTTTACAAATTTTTTAATACAATTATTTGAAATAAAATACAAAATCAGAGATTGGTGTGGGCTGTAGGAAGTCTTCTTTCAGATAAAAAAAAGTCATCAGAATTCGACAATTCTACAAAGCTTGAGCGTTATTCCCGTAAAGTCGTTTTTTTCTCGATATAATACACCTTATCAACCCGCCCCCCCCCCCCCCCTAAATAGGTATCAGGTAGTAGATTAGTGTAAAAGTCTTATAATTGAAGTGGCAACTAAAATATAAAATTTAATTTTCAAATTTTATAGAATTGTGAAAAATTTGAAAAACTGGTAACGTGACCCTAAAGACAAACAGCTAATCACTGATGTATTTCAACAAAAAAATATTTTTTTTGTAACTATATTTTTGTGTTTATCTTATAAAAATTTAAATGCATATTTTTGCATATTTTGGTAAATAAAATGCATATTTTACCGTTTTTTATTGCATACAAATCCTAGCCCTGATAATTATATTATTGGTAGGTACTACCGAACTGAGTATATAACAATAAATAGAGTTAAAATATATAATCGCTAATCAGGGATAATAATACTATAATGGGGGACGGAGTGGCCGACCCGAGTTCAATACCTCGGTCGCGGACGGCATTTTTCTTCGGGTAAGTCACGGAGTCCGGAGAACAAGTGCCGCCATCTCCCACCCGGGCATGGCAGATACCTACGGGTGCCTAAATTAAAAATTCTGCCAAAACAAACACACACGTATAAACAAATCTACAGTACCCTCCCCTACAGTACCACAGGCTAATGACCAAGTAGTTGAAGCCTTAACCCTAATAGAAAAAAAAAAATATTATATTTTTTATAATATAGACACCGATCAACATCTTGGCAATTATTTTATATCTACATCAATTAATACGTCAATACGTCATAGTAGATAGTGATTAGTTGCGCAACCAAGAATATGGTGGTGTATAAAACACCCCCCCCCCCCCCCCCCCCCAAGGGTAAATATATTTCCATTAGTTTTTTTTTTCAATTTAAATTAGAATTGTTTCATTTCCAAACGTACTATGTTGCGAGGGGGGGAGAAGGTCTGAATCGGGATCCAACTCCTTTGATGCGTCACTGCAGCGTCATAGCATTAAATGTTAATATTATTATATTTTTTACACCTACGCGTTTATGTATTATAATTTATAGGTACCTATGTATATAAACAAATTGATAATACTTGTTGTCTGTATTATTTTGTTTTATCTTTTGCTATTGATATTATAACTATGTATAATAATATGAATTTTATTTTTTTTTTCTACCCACTTGTAAAATATAGTGTTGCACTGATCCGAACAGATCTACAACTGATCTAGGAATATAATTTTGAAACTCTTGTTATTTCTATAGTATACATTCAATATTGAACTGAACACAAGCCCTCTCCCCTCCCACCACTTTAAAAACGCTATTTGCGTCTGTACGCATTACCGACGTCTTCTACTATAATATTATTATACTACCAAATTTAATATTTGCTAATAGTATGTTTAATACCTAAGGATAATAAAAACATACAAAATACCGTATTGGTATATTGTCTATTAAAAACTTTTAGATTAGATAAATTTAGCAATATAATGTTAAATAATAAATGTATAATAATATTTATCATCTCGCATATTATTATCATTATATGCTTTGAAGTACTCATGTATATAATATATATATATTATTTATCTATATCATAATATTATATACAAGGTGATTATTCATGAAACACTCATTATTTCAAAAAGTATTAATATTTTTGAAAATAGTCTCTTACTTAGCTTCAAGTTGTTAAAAAACAATTTTTTATTAAAAAAATCATATTTTTAAATAAATATTTTTTATCCTTATATTTTTTTTAAGTTTTTTACATTTTTGATTGACAACAGAGTTAATTAAGTGGACAAAGATTTTGTGGGGTAACCCTGTAGCACTCCACTCCGGCCATCTAAACTTTAAATACTTATAACTCATAAACTATACTCGCCCTGCTTTGGAATATGAAATTAAAATTCTATGTTGTCATTCAAAAAAGTAAAAAAGTAAAAAAATTACAAGGATAAAAAAATATTTAAAAAATATATTTTTTTTTAATAAAAACGTTGTTTTTTAACAACTTGAAACTATGTAATAAAATATTTTCAAAAACATTAATTCTTTTTGAAATAATGAGTGTTTTATCACAAAAGAATCACCCTGTATACCTACCATCATACCAACTAGGTACCTATACCGTCGGTTCAAACAGGAAAAAAAAAAAAGGTACCTATACTAAAATAGTGGGTATATAATATTATATATAGTAGGTATAATAGGTATATATGTTACTAATACGTCATGTTCGGATGCTGTAATGCTGGTTTTTCTATATCGTTATAAACGTTGCTATTCAGACCTAACAATGGGTACTACTACTACAATTATTATTTGCCCATCTAGACTATCCATTGTCTATACCTATATGACTATGTACAGTAGGCATGCGTCGCTCTTAGCTCGGGGATCATAATATAATGTGAATGCGATATTATGGACACGTCGTGACGAAACTTCTATGTAATGTATATTATAATATCAATGTACTTACCTACGACAATACTATTATTATATGTGTGCACTTTTACACGATGATTATCGGCATGACATTGGTCGAAAACAACGACAAAACTTTACTGCATGACTTCAATATTACGTTATACTTCACTCGACGCGAGCATTGTTATTACTAATTATTGTTATATTATTATTATTATTTATTTTTAAACGATGTTCGGCCGAGATGATCGAGCCCTGCAGCAACATATCAATATTATTTTAACACGCACGGACACGCACGATAACTATTCGGCAGCCGGCACAACCGACGAACATGCGTCGTGTGGCGAGCGCTCGAATGTGTGTGCGTGTGTGTGTGCAGTGGACGCGGCGCACAGTGCACCGTCGTCGGAGAGCACATGGAAACCGGCGGCGATGGGGGGACGACGATGACGGTTGCACCCGGCACGGCGGCACCCCTACTGCTGTCGACCCGCCGGCGACGGCGACGCCACGTTGTCCGAGACGAACCCCATTTACACGAAAATGACGATGACGATAATAATAATACTATCATGTCACATTCCGAGCGGAAGCCGATCCTCGTCCGTGCCAGGCTGTTGTATTATAGCCGGCCGTTCATCAAATAATGAAGGTATTTTATAGGTACCTCCTACCATCGCGATGGTCCGCTAGCTGGTGACTGGTGTCCATCCGCGCGAGGTCGTTTTCTTTTCGTGTAAACAAAAATATTATTATGTTATTAGTGCATAATTTACATAATATAATGTAACCCATCTCTGAGTAGTCCATTTCCCACCCCCCTTCCCCTATCCACCAACCATAGACACGAATCCCATGCTTGCATACCTGCAGCACTTGCTGCGGTTATATTTACCTACTGCGCTGCAGTGGCATAACTTTTGTATGGGAGGGGAGAGAAGGATTAGTGGAAAAAAAACCTACCCTATACGTACAGAAAATGGGCGTTCTATTGTGAGGTATTTATATAATGACCTAAAAAAAGATCATCAATGTATGGAAATAAATAATTTTTGGTGAAACTTCTAGTTTGGCTGAGTAGATATATATAAGAAGTTACATAAATTAACTATGGGATATGGACTAAAATGCATACATATTTATTTCAAAATTGAGGAAGTACCTACCTACAAAAATGAATAAATTAGAAAACTCAGTTCCCTTTTCTTTTTACCAATATTGTACAATATTACACTGTAAAACGTTGTTATGTGGTTGTCAAATGGTTAATGTTTCTTTCTGAGTTATCTCATTTAATTAAGTTTAAGATCTTGTCAGTTTTTAACTTTCCTGTTATTTGTACATCATTTTTCAAAAAAGCAACATGACGTCAATTCACATGTATATTAAATATATTATATTTATACATATATATATGTTTAAATAATTAAATATTTGTCAATTACTTCTTCAGCAGTGAAACTATGATAGAAATACAACTTAATTTTACTATATATCATCATGTGGACCAGGAAGTAATGCGACGATAGCGAGATCGACGTTCAGGTCTATGGTATATTTTACATTTTTATCTTATCCTTGTATAAAGTATAGTATAGTATACAGGTTAGGTTATACTCATAGGCATAAACGTGGGGGGACTTAGGGGGCCTCAACACCCTAAAAACTCCTGAAACCTCTCTAAGTACTAACCTATTTTCATAAGTATTATTAATTGATATATTATGTCTAGTCCACCCACAGATTTTCAACCAAATTTACGCCTATGGTTATATACTGTTATAGATTATAGAGTAATAGTTATACCTACTATATAAAATTCGTATATATGATCGCCTACGTTATATTTATCTATTATAATAATATGCGAAAATATAATATTATTATAATAACATAACTACATTGAGCATACACTAACATGACTATGAACAGCAATATTATATTTAAAAAAAAAATCCCTGACCTGATCTGAACCTTGTGCATCATACGCCTCTGCTATATACGTACCTATATTATATTTATACGTTAGATTGTCAGAACTATTACATATAAATGCTATAATGTTATCAAAAAAGATCGATAAATATTTGAGTAAAAACTTAATATCATATATTTTTTATTCAGGCTTTTATTAAAAAAACATTTTATACAACCTCCTAATAGGACTATGACAGTAGGATCTAGATTCTAGGGTGTGAAAATTATAACAGTAAAAGCTTATTGATCCAAAACAGAAAAATAATATAATTTTTACTCGTAATTAAAAATCAAAAATTAAAGTTATACACTTTATTAAACTATAAATTTGTTTTTTTACATACATTTCTTTTGTTTTCAATGATAACTATACATTATTAAATTGCAAAAATTAATTCAAACCATTTACAAAAAAAAATATATTAAAGAAAATTAATTATTAATATTGTTTACACGAGGGTGTAATTATATTGCGACAGCGGGTACAACATATTATATATTTTGATTGACGAGACTTGCATTTTTTGGTCGTACATTTTTGCTGGCAATCAAATCTCAAAATTCCTTTCCTATCCGACTATAAGCAACAGCTTGATGTATCACCTATTTCTTGTTGTTGTATTAAATTTAGAACACCCGATATATACAAAAATACATTTTTATTCACATTAAGTAACTTGGTTTCTCAGTAGGTATCATAATATATTATAATACTAGGTAGGTATGTTATATGGTTTCGAATAAAAGAAATCAGATATTTTATAGTATCAATACCTAAATGTTATTATATTATCAATCACTGTATCGTTAGGTATATATTCGATAAATGGGTGTGTAGAAATTGTTTTGTAATTTTTCGACAAATAAAACATGGTTGCAGTCGTTATTTTACACATTTTCACAATTACTGTCTCTTTATCGGTAAATCTAAATTCTAAGTATACATCTATATATTATTATATTTAGGTAATCGAATGTGTCTTGACAGAATGCCATCAACATAAAGCCTAACCTATGATACCTAGGGACTTGACATTTTGACAGTACCTACCTTCGTATCACAGTGTAATAGCGGTGCACTATCAATGCATATCATTTACTAATGAAAAATAATATAATATAGGTACGTTTCTGATTTATAATTATTATATTGTGTCATTGTTAACGTATGTAAATATAGCGAGTAAATAATAATTAATGGAAAGCAATAAGCATACAGTATAAAGCTATACTTACGCCCACCGGGAATGCCAACTTCCTGGTTTCTATAATAATTATACCGACGTAATTATTAAAAGTTGGTACATTAAAATTAAAATTAAATAGCCAATAGTACGTGTTGTGTATTATTGACCAATATAATTTAACACTTTTAAATAGGTAACTATTTCTAAACCAATAAATACATCTAAACAACTCGTGATAATAGTAAATACTATACTGCAGCTACAATGCTACATATTGAAGTCTGCACTCTGCAACATTATTATAACATGAAATATATAGCATATACTATGTACTATGTATACTAGGTGATTCTTGTAATATAACACTAAAACAGTGAACATGCTTCTTATCTCAAAAAGTATTAAAAGGACGTTAGGCCGGCGTATATTTTGTTGTCTCCGTTTTACAAGTGCGTAACATTAAACATAGACAATTTTACGCTCAGAATATCACGGTTAGCGCCGCGCGCCGTTGGTCTAAAAATTAGAGTGAATGTACCTCTTATAAAATTTAAAGATAAGATAATTATCCAGGCAAAGTCATAGGCTTTTTATTATATTTTAATTTTAAACGAGTTATGAGTATTTTAAAATTGTAAATTTATTTTACATCTTAAAATACTCATAGTTCGCTTATTAAAATATAATAAAAAACTTATGATATTGCCTATATTATAATATTACATTTAAAATTTATAAGAAGTCAATTCACTATAATTGTTAAACTAACAAAGCTAAACGTGATCTTCTGAGCGTACATTTGTTATGTTACGCTGCACTTGTAAGACCGCGGATACATCAAATGTCGGTGTAACGTCCTCTAAATATTTTTGTATTTAATTTTAAGTCATAACACAAAGAACATTTAAAAAATAACGATACAATTTTTATTATTTAATAAAGTAATATAGTTTTTTTGAGTTGTTATCTTTTTGAATGATAGATTGACAATGATATTTTAATATATCTATAAAGTTATAATTATATTTAAAGTTTAGATGACCGCTGTGGTATGTCATAGGGATAGATACAATAAGGTACCCCACAAAATATCGGTAATTAAAATTCATTGGTTTATTCAAGCTTTAAATAACTAAGTAATTTACTACCCGTCCAAAATTCGATTTTGAAGTATAAGTATTGAAATTTTCAAAAAAATATTTTATATAGGAATATGAAATTAAAATTTTTCGGTGTCAAACGAATTCTTTTTTTCCTTGGTTGAGATTTTAACAAAAATTATTGTATCTTGACAATTAACATACAGGTACTAGGTACTTACCTGCCTACGCGTATAAACATTATAAAACAAAGATAAGCGTAGAAGCTCACTCAATTAAATTCTTAAACCTGTCTGTAATATAAAATTAAGAATATGTTAAGTTATAATTATATTACTGGCTGAAAGAGCATTAATAATAAAATAATTTAAAACTATAAAAGAAATCTTTAATTGAGTTGTATGTTGGGGGAGAAATAGACAATTGAGAAGCAAATGTTGAAAATCTCAATATGCCCCACCGAAGTTGGGTAGGGTACAATATGAACTATCATTGAGTCCATGGGCGCCGGGATTTCCAATTTTAATGTGGTGCCAAAATCCTAAAACTATTTAACTTAATAGCAAAATAAAAAAAAAAACCTGGTAAGTGGATATCTCTCTGCTGTACAGCAAGTTACAAGTGGGTCACTTTAATGAATGAAAATTAAATTTGAATTCAATGATATAATATCATGGTATACGAAAAACGATTTTGAGCGAAGACGGTCAGTCTATAAAAAAAAAAGTCAGTCTAGGATATTTTATATTATATTTACCCATATTGTTATTACTAATTATAAAATTACAAAAAAATGACTAAAATCGTTATTCTTGGTTATTTACTATGTAATTTCGTCCAAATTTGAACTTAAAATAACCATGAAAAAACTGTGTTTATATATATTTTTAGATTTTTGGTTAGAAAATAAACTACTTACGTGGAACTTTGTTTTAAAGTAGTCGCGTATATATAGGTAATAATGTGTTACAGACACTATAGACAGTATTTATTATCTATTCGAAATTATGGAATAATAATAATTAATAGGTATATAGATTAGTTTAAATTAGTGTCAATAAATAAGTTATCCGGAAAGATAAGACATTGACAACGACACTATTATCATTTCTATATTATGACGTATAATAGGTACCTACCGTGATAGACGTATAAAGATGGGTACCTTATTAGTTATTAGGCCAAAAATATCGTATATTTTCTTAAACAGCATGGTAACTATATTATAGTAGGTAATTCAAGTAACGACAGATGATACTAGTATTATCCTTCGATCATAAGTCTACATTATTATTGTGTTTTTAAGAATATTCTAGAAGGTACAAATAAATTAAATAATTCACCGCTGCCGACTGCCAGACGCCCGCGCCAGTGCGTACTTTCTGCGTTTTTTGACTGAAAAAAAATTATAAGAAAATAATATTGTTTATTTTAAAAATATTTTGGTAATTATGTCAATGCTTATAAATGGTGCATTATCACGAGAACAGTATAATATTAACAACTTAGAGATTACTGATTAGTATAGGTATATAACCTACTTTTAGGGTTTAAGTGCCTATCATAATAATATAATACGCAAGTGTTTTTAAACCGTTTTCTTATCATACTTCCTAAATATATAGGTATGATAAATCAGGCACTCCAGAAAACTGAAATATTGTTTATATTAGCTAAATATTATGCCACACATGATAATATATTTATATTATTCGTATTTTGTATACATTGTATTCCAAACCATAATAGCACAATAAATCATCCAGTATAAGTATTATATATATATATATATATATATAGGTACATAATACATATGGGTACCAGAGACGTACATTTTATAGTAGTTCTCGATCGCCTTGGCAGTTTTTTTATTATGCTTATATTTCCGTTTATAATTATTAACTTCTAACAACAAATATTATAATCTTGTTTGAATACTTTTTTTATTGTTAATCTCGTTATTATATGCACTGATCATCATATTATATTGTACATACAGACTACACTACTACAGAGTGTAACAGAAAGACCTGACAAATTAAATAACTTTGGTTCTAATCAATATTGTAGATTCTGAGCGGAGCGATTAATTTATTGGTTTTACAATGGTATGTGTTTTTTTTAATTTTATTTTATACATTTTAGATTCTGAGCGAAGCGATGAATGTATTGATTCTACAATGATGTGTGTTTTTTTTTTTATTTTTTTTTTTATTTTTGTGTCTGTCATCACCTTTTAGGATAGTAAAAGTGCTTGGATTTTCTTCAATAGTAACTTTTCTGATAGGAAAGTGAATCTATTTGGTACTTTGGGGGGTCAAAAGTAAACATTTCCCAGTAGTTTTCACAAGCGACGTGAAAAACAAAAGAAAAATTAAGGAAAAACGGGAATTTTTACGCAAAATCTGTTTTCAATTTTTTTAGTTTTTTTTTCTATAAATATCAATAAAATTTTATCTGTTGAGTAAAAAAGCTTGAAAATTTAATAGAAGGCTCCTAGGTTATTGTTTCAACGGCAGATGAAAAAAATTAAAAATCCTTAGTCACAGTTTTTATTTATAAGCATTTAAAGTTCAAATTTTGACAAAATACAGAAAAATCACGAAAAATAGCAAATTAGTTTGAGTTGAGAATTCATAAAAATTTTTCTTTTTAAATCTAAGATTTGAAAATGTAATATAAGATTACTCATAAGTTTGTCTACCTTTATCAAAAAAAAAATGTCTAGAAGAAACTTAAATTAAATTTTCATGAGCGTCTGAAATTTATATTTTTACAACATTTGATATTTACTCGATTTCTCATGTAACAATTTTCTTATTTTATTGTAATTAAAAAACGAATGACTGTAGATACTTGAAAATTTCACTGAATGTTCATATTAGCATTTTCTATACACCATAAAATGTTGAAAATATTTTGACTCTTTTTGAGCTGTTTACGAACATAGTCAGTTTTCAATTTTTTTAGTTTTTTTTTCTATAAATATCAATAAATTTTTATTTGTTGGGTAAAAAAGCGTGAAAATTTAATATAAGGCTCCTGATATATCGTTCTAATAGCAGTTGAAAAATATTAAAAATACATAGGCACAATTTTCTTTTATAAGCATTTAAAGTTCAAATTTTGACAACATTTATCAAATTTATAATTTATTAATTATTTTGTGGTTAAATTGTATAAAATGTTTAACTTTTATGGCTAAAGAAGGAAAAATTAAAACAAGGCTCCGAGTAAATAGGTTATAATATATAAATTATTTTATTCACAATAATATCATCAAATATACTTGGTAAAATCATAGGCTGACTGACCGTTTTCGCTCAGAATCGTTTTTCTTATACAATGATATTATATCATTGAATTCAAATTTAACACCATCCATTACAGTGACCCACTTGTAACCTACTGTACAGCAGAGCGACATCCACTTATCCACCTTTTTTTTTTTTATTTGTGTCTGTGTCATTACCTTTAGGTTATAGTAAAATTGCTCGGATTTTCTTCAACAGTATCTTTTCTAATAGGAAAGTGAATCTCAATGGTACTTTGGGGGGTTGGTTCAAAATTAAATAATTCCCAGTAGTTTTCAAAAGCGCTGGAAACAAACAAAAAAAATTAATGAAAAACGGTAATTTTACTCAAAATCGATTTTGATTTTTTGTGTAACTCTAAAAAAATTATCGTAAATATATGCAATTTTCACTGAATGTTTATAATAGCACTTTCTATACACCATAGAATTTCCAAATATTTTGACTTGTTTTGCGCTTTTTCGTGATCGGACATTTTCAGTTTGCAATTTTTTTAGTTTTTTTTTTCCTATAAATGTCAATAAAAATGTATTCATTGGGTCAAAAACTTTGGACATTTAATACAAAGCTCGTAATATATTGTTACAATGGCAGTTGAAAAATGTTAAAAACAAATTAACACAATTTTTTCTTATAAGCATTTTAAGTTCGAATTTTGACAAATTTAATAATGATTTTGTAGTCAAATATTTATAAAAGATTCAACTTTTATAGCTAAGGATTGAAAATTTAAAACATGGTTCCACATAAGTAGGTTATTATGTAACCAAAAATTCTAAAAAATATAAAAACGCAGTTTTCTTTATAGTTATTTTATGTTCAAATTTGGACAAAACTAGATATTAACGAAGAAGAATGATTTTAATTTGTTGTTATACTTATATTTAAAAATATTATTATTGGATACTTGAAACTTCTAAAGTATATTATTGTATACAAATATGATATAGTAAACAAATAATACCTAATTATTTGACTTAACCGGCTACCGTATTAATAATAACGATATAAATATAATATAATATATCATTGAATCCACTATTGTACTATACCTACAGCAACGCGACATACGCTTACCCGCTTTTTTAATTATTTTTAATATATAACTTACAGGATTTTGCGTTACGTAATATACCATAATATATAGGTACCAGTATAAAATGTTTATTTTTATTTTTAATACTGAAAATAAAAAAATTAAATCCGATATAAATTTGTTTTGGATAAATTCAAAATAACTAATTTGTAAATCTGTTTGTAGAAAAATGCAGATTGTAAAAATATTTATTTAAGTCATGAAGTTTATATTTTCAAATTTTTGAAACCTCACTATTTTTGTCCGGTAAGTAAAGTTCATACAGTCAACATAAAAAACATTTTAAATTCAAAAAGTACAAACTTTTTTTAAATAAGAAGTTACTTGTTATAATCTAAATATTATTTGACTTAGATAATTATTTTTACAGAAAAATTGTTCTAAAAACCACAATTACAAATTGGCTATTTGAATATTTGAATATTTTCAGTATTTAAAATTCGTATATTAATAATGTAGGTACCTACACGTCTATAAATTAAATATATACGTATAAATGTTTAAATATAGATTAGAACAAAAGTTATTTAATTTGATTGAAAATATTGTACTGAAGAACGGAAGAAATAAAAATCATTAGATCATTAGTGAGTATTCTGAGGGCTATGAAGACTGTGAATTGTGATCGGGTTCCTTGAAAGTAAAATGTAAAATTGCTTTTCCTGTTTAATTATAATATAAAATGTATAATACTAATTGTTGTAGTTGAAATATTACATTTATAAATAGATAAAGATGGTCGGAAAAAAATGATCGTCGTAAAAATGTCTGCTAAATACATGATATTATTGACGATAAGTTGCAAGCAGATATTTTGGTGGGAGAGAGCTCGAGATTATTTTAGGTGTATACTAAGCCCACTTCCGTCTATTTGCGCCATCTCGCCAATCCTACAACTACAAAGTCCTGCAGAACGGGAATAGAACGACATCCCATTAAAATATTATGCGATCATAAGTTCAAAATACTGTGTACATTAGTACAACTTTGACCGGGCTAGTGACTTACCAACGTTAGGTAATAATTGATAATAAAATTGTATGTTACTAAACTTTTTCACAAAAATAGAACTATATTATAACTATAACTATACTACACCTATAATACCTATTAATTTTTTTGTATTTTATTATGTAATTTAAACATTTGATCTATACAAATTCAGTACAATTAATTAGAAAACGTACTATTTATCTTGGTATTTTTAATTGTATGGCTTTAATATTTTTTGAGTGCATTTTTTTTATCATTTTTAGATCATATTTGCATTTTTTAAGTAATTATTATTTAATGTTTTTTTAGGTTATCAACTTCCCGGCCCTAATAAATAATAATAAGCATTAAGTAATAACCGAGATAATAACTGATAACTAACGGAATAATTTATCCAAGCAATTATTATTATATTAACGTAATTTTTTTCACCACCAGTATTAAACTTCGATGATTGGGTATATTTTAATTCCTTTTTCAAAGTTCATAATAGCGCTATGAAGGTATTAAGAAAAAAAATTACGTATTTCCATAGAAAAAATCTAAGTAGGTATCCTATTACAACTATTATTTAATGATGTACTCAATGCATATTTTTCTTAACGTTTTTTATTTATAATAAATTATCCTTTAATACATTATTAATTATCATAATATTATATATAATATAAATAAATAATAATACATAATAATATGTGGTGTGACATTTTTTTACCGCATTTATTTAGATGGTTTTGAGTGCGATTTTGCCCGGCTGTATGTCTTAAAGTTTTCTGTAATGTCATAATAGTTCACGGCCCTTCTATAATAACTAATAAAAGGTCAGAGATACGATAAGACTGAGATTAATAATACAAAATATGTATTTTTTTTGTTACATAATATAACAACAAAATAAGGTGTTCCTACACGTCATGTTCATTCATGTGATATTATACTATTATCAATTATGTATTGGCATTGAGTATAGATAGTACAGATATATTCAATGGTATTGGGCGTTGTTAATCCATACCTATACGGCTACATATTTCTGTGATTCTATGTTTTTACATGTGATATAATATAATTATGTTATGTCTATGGACTATGGATATATTATAGGCAATAGGCCATAGGGTTTTGAGAATACCTTATCAAACAAAATAGGTATATAGGTAGGTAGATATCAAGGTAGATTGATCCATCAATCAATCCACCTATAAGGTATTCTTTAATATTTATATTTATTATACTGCACCAGTGCATCACTGTTATATTATTCTTTGCAGGGGTTTAAGTGGAAGTTTTTTAAAAAAAATAATTTCATGTTCATTAATTTACTATTTTTAACATTCATTTTAAAGCATTAATAAAATATAATAAATCAAAACATAATTTTAGTATTTTTCAATCTGATAAGCAATATACAAAATATTTAAAATATAAATCGTAAATTACAGAAATACGCAATACACACCAAAAAATGATAAAATATGCAAAGTAAAACTTTGTATTCCGGATCTAGGTATTTACTATAATTCAACCTTGTAAGTTGTAGCTTATCCGCTACTTTTTGGACTGTTAAAAAAAACATGCAAATGCATATATATCCGGGCCTTATACTTAATAATCGAATATCTTTTTAAAGTTGGAGTTCATTTTTAATTAACTATTTATTACCTACGTAGTACCTATATTGTACCAAAGTGATTTTATTTTAATGTATTCAATTGACAAAAGTATTAACCTAATCATACTATTCATCCCGCAAAGAGTATTTTTGATAAATAAACACTACCTACTCACATTTTGGATCAATTTGCCTAAACAGTCGACGCCCATAATAACACCTTGTTGAATAGTAGGTAAGTACAGTGGCATACTTACAGGGGGGGACAAAAGTTCTTTACCCCCCCCCCCCCCAACCGCCAAAATCAATTAAACATCCTCTTATGATGTCTAGGTACCTACTATATGAGACCCCCCCCCCCCAAACAATAATTTGAAAATACTCCACTAATACCCTATAATGTAATGCGATTGTAATGTAAATGTAATAGTTAATAAATTAAATCCTTTACGGCGATACCCGCATACAATATAGCACCCCATACAATCATCGAGCCCGATCGGGGTATGTAGTATATTTAATTGGTATATTAATTACTATATTATATATTATTTAAGCATAATTTTAATTTTCTACATATTATATTGATGAATCATTTGTTTGTACCTACCTAATACGATATTATTATAAAACTAGACTGTGAAAAGATTGTGCAATGTTACACAGTAATTAGTAGGTACCTATAATGTAATAATAAGTACAGATAATAATAATAATGGGTAAAATAACTAGTAATTATTGAAAATGAACATTATGCGATAAAAAATGGATTGGTTTCATCTAAACTCAAGGCCGTTGTTCAGAGGAGACAAAATATCTCGTTCGTTGTTGTTTTCGTCATCATCACAGTTGTTTATAGGAACTAAAAGTTAAAACTAATAATAATATCGTTCGTCCTAAAATAGGTCTATCCGTCCACGGACACCACCTGAAGAGGTGTTTTGGGTGTTGAAAAACCTCTCTCCCGCTGCCGTATTTATGCAAACATTTTCAAAAATGCATGATTTAGATTCGTTCAAAATATGTTGTCATATAATTTTATTTCATATTTGATAGTATTAATATGAAGATTGCTGACTACAATGGTGACACTCACCAGTGAGTAAAGGCCCCCACATGACGTTATATTTAAATATCAAAACACTCAAACTCCCCCTAAAAAAATCTTAGCAGTGCGCCTTGACCCTTGAATCTGGATATCACTGTATCACAATTTATTTACATGCAGGTTCCTAACTTCTATTTTGATAATTAGCGTAGATAATTGTAAATCCCTAAACATTTTGATCTTATATAGTTATAAGTACATACTATCTGGCACCTACCTACGTATTTACCTACTACCTACTAATTTACTTAATACTACTTAATAGTACAATATGTAGGTAGGTACTTAATATTATTAATAATAATATATAGGTTAGGTACTTACTATTGCAGTAGGTATAAGTATAAGTACTGCCAAAAATCTTGGTCATATTATACCCGTTTTAATCACGATAGAAACAACAATAGGTATGATCACTAAAGTCTAGTTTGGTTCAAGTCTGTACACACGTCACTTGCTTAACCATATTAATTATTATCATATTGTCATTAAATTATTATAGTTCACCTATATACTAAACGCTCGCAACACGACGCAAGACGTTTTGAGTTAAATGGACAAAATATACGCTTACTAGTTACTACCTATCATCAAAGTTCCAAAAATTCAAATATTCAATGAGCTAGGACAAATATTGTGTTGAACTGTAGAAGTTGGCATTGAAATTAAAAAAATTGGCCGTGTCTTGAACGTACGTTGATCTGCAAGCAGTTTCCGAACTATAAAATCCATATGGAATATATTTAATATGTTGGTAAAGCACGTAAAGCGACATCAAAATATGGCATAATAAATAAATTAGCATCCTCTTCTTTCTTAAAATAGCTTGGACTCTTCTACGGTGTTCTTTCTGAGCTTGCAATTTAGTTATCTTACATAATACCTACCTACAGTTCAGAAAAAAAACCTTAATGCGTGCCCAATTGGAGATGAATAGAACCATTAGACATTTAGACTTTTAGAAAGTCTTAAAGCTGAACCTGGAAAAAAGGAAAAGGAAACTATAGAAGCTATTTAGAAAGGAATTCATAAAGATGTTACAATAAAAAAATCAGGAGGAATCAATAGACTATAGTAAATTGTATACAATTTTTACAAAATTTAGTTGACAGAATGGGGCAGCGGTGAAGCGCTACCTTATTTGATGACTCAAGAAATAGCACACTACTATAATAGAAGATATTCAGTCAATTCAAGTAATGACAATTGCAAAAATAATTATAATTTTGGCAATTATTTGAACAGTATAAGTGAAATATAAATGAAATGTCTTTTAGGTGATTGATGGAGAGTTAAAAACAGAAACCAGTGACGCCAAGGGAGAAAAGGACGTTAAAAGAGTATCACAGAAATTATAGGTTTATCTGAATTTGACTTAACTTGACTCGACTTCTATAGTTCTATTCAAGAAATGCTTCTTCTAGTTTCAAAAATGCATTACCTAATTAATATACTCCCGAATTCCACAGCTCATTGCGAACAAGAGTTTTCCATTGAACTACCTACATAATAACTATATTATATAGTCAATGGGGTTTTCAGATACGAACCTGATAATAATTGATTTGAGGACTAGTTTAAACATCGAAAATGTGTCAGATTTGATGTTCATCCCTATCAATGGCTGAATGGCTATAACAATCAATGCTTCAGTAGTTCAGTTGCAGATTACAATACACGACCTTATGTCCTTATGTGAATATTTGTTTGAACGATCACCGTTCAGCTGTTTTAGTTCCGCGAGATATGGAACGAAAAGAAAAAAATGACGAAAATAAGTTGCAGAACATTTTTTTTACCAATGTACCTATTTATTAATTTTTTAAAAATATGTAATGACTGCCGAGGAAATATAAAGAATTTATTTAAAAAAAGTTTGATTAAAATTGTTTTTCATATTATTGACACGTCCTTTACCTCTCTAAATCATAAGAAAAATATTTGTCTTCTATTAAATCATTTAACCTTTAATCGCGTATCCAGGGGTGTTCTGAACACCCCACTGCTATAATATTGTAAATAAATAATATTTTAAGGTATCTCCACAATTCAGCTCCTAAGTACCTTTCTATAATATAGTTCATTACAATTTAATATAAAAAATTAAAATTACATTACGGAGATAGTCGAATAATGAAAACACCCCACATACTTATTTACGTAGAACTTTATCACATACCCAACCAATGATTATGTTTTGATATTTGACGAATTGGTATACCAAAAAAAATTATTGGGAACATCTCTTACCACTTCACGTAGGTAGGCACATAGTCACATGCCTACCGAAGGATCTGATCGTCAAAAAGTTCCGGCAATACCTTGTTGTTATATTATTATGCGTTTTAATAATATAAATAAATAAATAAATACAATATTACCTATATTGTTGAGTCCTAATAAATATACATAGGTTCATAAGGTTCATTATGCTGATATTAACAACATTTAAAACGTTTGGTAGAACGAAAGCATAGGCGTTAGCTGGATTCTTAGATCCTTAAGACACTCTAAAGCACAATCATAAAATGTTAAATCAATATATTTAGGTAAGTACATACACTTTTGGTTTTAAATTTGAATAGATAGTTACCTAGTAAAAATAAGTAAGCGACTCGCAACATTTTATATTTTTTAAATGAGTCTATGTTTCAATTATTTTTAATTTACTGATAAATTGCATAACACATGTAGGTAAATAAATATAATGCTTATAATTAAATGTAGGTAAATTAACAATTACAAACATTTAACAAAAAGTTAATTGATCTAGAAAGACACTTTCATTGAAAACCATAGATACCAATGTTACCAAAATTAATTGAAGGTATAATATTTTGCTACCCTTACATATTATATTTTTTTTTAGTTAGTTACCTAACCTGACTAGTAACTTATGAAGACTTCTATGAATTTTTATTGACATTTAATAGTTTAATACAAAGTAGTATATTTTCAGTTACTGAAAGAAAAAGATAGGTATTTTGCCAATCTCCGATGTGTGGTTAAAAGTGAAGAATGGAATTATTCCCATTGGTAATTTAAAATAATATGTAATAACTAATTACAAGACGTAATTCAAGTATTACGAGTATTTGAATATTCAAGACTCAAGTGGTATACACTTAAAATTATAAATATCATAAATTAGGGCCATTATGAATTTGTCGACATTGAACCTGGTGCAGACATCAAAACATAAAAGAGGTTGACTGCATTTAAAGACCAAGTATGGTATCAAATGCCATAGAGCAAAATACAAAACCAGTATGAGATCAGCAGTTAAAAGAAGAATTGAGATGATTAGTTAACTCAAATAATCAATTTTAAGCTTTTCTCGAGGATATAAGAAGACAATAAATAATGTAAGAACATTATTGACAAAACATATTATAAATAATTGCTTGTTGATACTTGACAACAATATAAAGTAAACATTTTTTTATAATTTTTAATAAATATGATGTGTACCTAGGTAAGCATTAGGAAAGCAGCATACAAAATAATAAATGTTCCGATGTAGGTAATATTATGCCGGTAGAAAACATATTGAATTACTTTCTAATTATAAAACATTAAATTTGATTTGATAACACTTATTTAAAGAATACATTATACAAGTAAATAATTATGTGTTTATACTTTATTATGATTGATGATTATCTATTATTTTTAATACAAGCGTAGGTATTATAAACATGTATTTATTTTTAAACACCAAAGTTTTGTATAAAATATTATTTAACTAATAATTTAACACAATAATCAGAAAAATGATTAATCTTAAAACAAAAAATTCTCTAAATCACCTTAATACAATAAAACAATGAAATAATAAAGTAATTTATTATATAAATAGAAACATAAAAGCCAACAAATCACGCACAATTTTAAGCTAACTAATTTCAAAAGCAATATTTTATTTATGAATAGATAATGTATATAATATTTGTTACATAATACTTGTATTAGTATGAATTTGTATATTCTTAAATAATATTTATATGGTCAGTGGTCATTTTTTAACCGTTTTGTATTCAAATATTTTTGAACTACCTCCACTAATTGTCAAATCAGATAAATTAATATGATAACAAGAATTGCTAAAGTGAATAACTCATACATAATTTTTATCCCACTATATAATTTAAAATAAATTATTTTTTAATATGTTGTCTTTTACAATGATTATTTCAAACATATTTATATTTATCCTTAAAAAAACTTATGGGTATCTAACTGAACACACCAACTACAATGTTCTAATTTATTTATGTATAATAATGAAATTATTAAAAGAAATATTACTTATCATTGAAAATCATTTAAAAATCAAAATATTATAAAATTTTAACTAAAATGTGATATTCTACACAGTGTATATATTTTATGAACTGTAAACATCTAAATTGAACAACAACATTAAAAATAAAACAAAACAAAACTAAGTGGTATAATAGATTATAGAGCATGAAATTATTTATATTTTTGTTTCATCAATGTTTGGTACTCCTCACAAGATTTCATTTGGTATTTAGTTGCTTTATTGAATAAGGTAGAATCATCATCTAAACGTGCTCTCCACATTAACGACTCATCTAAAATACCATTGTTAAATATAATTATAATTTGTTGAATACATTAATATGTATAAACAAAGTGTTACTAACAGTATTCTTTTTCACGTATGCATTTTGTTCGTACTGTATTTATATAATCTTCTTCAATAGTATGCTCTAGACGTCTTAAATCACCTGTATAGTCAGTATGAAAATTATCTTTCACGAAATATGAAATGTCTCTGAATGATGTGTGACGAAGAACAGGGTACTTCCTAATAAAAAAAAATACATATCCATACATTAATGTTTAACTGCGAAAAAATAAAAACGTAAAATACTTACGGGGAATGTTTTAGAGTATACACAGGGTCATAGGAAAAGTTTGAAAACAATGATAGCAGAAGTAGTAGAAGAATTGGTAACAGTTGAAAATATATACTTGATGATTCCTTTAAACAAAATAATATAGTAATATTAAAATTATTAATTTTATTAAAGTTAATCATACAACACTGTCCTAAATTCTAGTTTTTAAAAATTATTATGTGCTATATATATAATATATATTTATTAACAAAAAAAAATTTTAAATTTTAAATTTAAAATGTCAACCTTTATCAAGGCTTTAATGATGGGTTTAGTATACCTAATGCTATTAAAATAGAAAACCTAGTGGTTCAATATGATAAAATTAACAATAAAACATAACAAAAATATTAGTTGGACCAAAAATTCTAATATTTTAAATAATAATGATATTCGTTGTAAAAAAAGTATATTCAAAAGGGATGTATATATATTATATATTTCAATCAACAAAATCAACAACACAGAAAAAAATAATCAAAGTTCCTGTAGACAGGGTCAAAAACTCAAAAGTAAATCAAAAAACAAGACATAATATTAATATATTAATTATATATAATGATAATTAATATACTATACTTTAATGGAGACTTATATATATTATACCTTTTATTTGAAGATTGAATACAGAATATTTTTGAGGACACTTTTAAATAATAATAACAATAACAAACAGTTAGTTTGGGATAATAGTATTATAAATTATAATCAATTAAATACAAAATTGGAAAAACTTCCTAGAAAATTTGAATTTAAAGATTATAATTATACTCCATTTAAGATAAGAAGGAACCTGAGCAACGCCAAGTCATTGAGTCGTGGTCAGGCAACATTGAGTCAACCATTTGTGCACCCACTGTGTAGTAAAGACATGTCATGTCTCAAAGCATAAGTCGGATGCTGATCTTTCTTCTTAACATGAAGGAAGTATAGATACATTAATACATGATTGTTTGTAAATACTGTAAAATTAAGACTAAAATTTGAAAAATAAAATAATTTACCATTTCAATGTACAATAAAATAATATATAGCAAAAAAGCCTAATTTATAATTAGTAATGGAGAAATTATTTAATTCTTGTACATTTTTTGCAAATAATGAATAATTTAGATAAACTTTTAAAACAAAATTTGGTGTATTATACAATTTATATTAAACAATCAAAATATTATTCATAAAAGTACCCTTTATTGTTGATATTCATACAACTCAATTTATTCTCAAAGAATGGCAAACAACTTTTTCAGATACACAGTGTTAGTACTTAGTATGCAGTTACAATAAATTAAATAGGATAGTGTATATTAGAAATTACTAAAAGTGCAGATAACAACAGTTTATGTTATTGTCAAAATGTATCGTAGAATATTGAACATTAGCACGTATAAAATAGATGATTGACATGCTTGTTGTGACTTATTAGTTATTACTATGGGGTCCAGATATTTAGGTTAAAAAAAAGTTGAAATATGATTAATTACCTCTAAAAAATATACAAATATTATGCTACTGTATTCTAAATTAAAATTTTTTTTTAGCGAAATTATTGTTAAGATTAAAAACTAATATAATAATTATAAAAATTGAACACAAATTAACTGCAATATAAAAGAAAAAATGCAAAGGTAACTTTTAAATTTAAAATTACAATAATAATTGAAAATTAAAATATATAAGTATTTATTTCTCAAAATTAACAAAATAATCAAAATAAACTTTTTCTTGTAAATTCTGTGTTGAATTGTACAAATTATTTATACTTATATAACTGCATATGCTTAGTAATAATAATGATATGTAAAAACCTAAAGATCTGGACTCTACTTATTACAAATAAATATTGTTCTGTCTTTATGAATATGAACGTTGAACTAAAAATGCATTTCATAATATATTAATATAGATAAGATTTATATATTATAAAATAATTGAATGAACAAATCTATTGAGCTAAATAAAAGAAGCATAACGTCATGTACATTAAAATAATAGAACAAATAATTATTTTTTAAAACTTTATAATATCATTTTTTACCCTTTACTGGAATACACAAATTGTATAAATATTTAAATTATAATAACACATTAAACAAAAATCTAACACTATTATGTAATTTTTTAAAACCATGAATCGTTAAAAATAAAAAATTGAAATAGCCGAATTGCATACATTTTAGATATAAATATTATATATTTATACATAGACTTAATTATAAAGAACCAGGAATTAAATTTAAAAAAAAATATTAAGTTTCTATTAGGTTTTGTTTATGAATATGTAATTTTTCTTTTTTAGAAATAGTTTTTAATAAAGTCCGTTACTTTTTTTTGTATATAAATAAAAACAAAACAGTTATCTACAAATTTTTCAAATGGATACCATATTTTTTAATTTAGTATTTGAATAGAAAATATATTTTATCAGTAATGTATGTACATAATTCTAAAAATGACAAACAGTTAAATATTTATAATATATATATTTTCAAACAATACTTATAAGATTTATGCATTATAATGTGGCAGACAATTTTGAAAACTTAAGTTCTTACAGTTTATTCAACTTTATTCTAAAGGTAAAAAATGAAATCTTGATATTTTAAGATATAACTTCTGATAAATGATTGATTGTTCTATATACATTCTTGATTTCAAGTCTGAACACTTGTGAATACATTAAGCTATTTTTCTTAAAATATAATTAAAAATTATGGTTCCAATATAGAAGAAAATTTGTAATAATATTGATGGTTCATCAGACTAAAACAAAAAAATATAATAATGTTTAATGTATATGTTACTATGTTAAATTATAATGGATTTCATTAAATATAAAATATATATCGGGCTTTAAAAATAATCTCAACCTTATCTTCTTTGTCTCTCTTGATATTATCATAATATCATGTTTTTTATTGATAGATTATCAGCTTGTATGTAGAAGAGTTAATATTATGTATTTTATTAATTAATAATGTTATTATTGTTGATCATATATAAATCTACTTTGATAACTCTGACTTTTCTTTACAATATATTCTATAATCATGAACAATTATTATAATATACAATTTTTTAATTTTTATTTCTTTAAGATTATTTTAAGAGTTAAATAAACAAAATAATAACATGAATTAGTTCCACTTTTGGAATTATATTTGTATAAGAAAATATTTTTTTCAATTTTTTTAAAAGATATCCTTTTACTTTTTTCCTTTTGGTGTTGAGCCTTAATAGTTTGTATGATGGAAATAAAAAAAAAAAAGGAAAGTTTATGGAAAGTGGGGGCCAGTAGTAATATTCTTACTAGTTAGTTGGTAGATAGGAAATTATTTGTAAATTGGGTTAAATTAAAAATATATTTGGTATAAAAATAAAGATAAACTTCTAATTTAAAAAAAAAAACTGTTACCTGTTGTTGATGATTATCATTATCAGTCTCCGGTGGCCAACGTCTTGAAAATGATCGAGAATAGTATGGGTGTGTCATTGGCCCTTGTCTCGTTGGAAAAGCTCCATTAAAGAACATGTTAAATAATTGTTCAGCTGTAATATCCGCTGCAAGAAAAATATTTATTTAATACATATTATGCTGTCTCAATAATGTTTCAAATAGTTTTAATTATGTAGTTACATTCAAAACCATGATCATAATTTCTGTGTACATGATCTGATGTAGAATTCTCATGGCCAACCATGTCATAACGTTTTCGTTTTTCTGCATCAGTCAAAGTGGCGACTGCATTACCAACAGCTAATCATCAAACATAAAAAAACCAATGAATTGTTTTATTTGTGAAATCATATCAAAATATAATTACACACTTTTAAATGCTTCTGCTGCTCCAGGTGCATGATTTTTATCTGGATGCAATACTAGGGCTAATTTTTTATATGCTTTTTTTATATCAGTATCAGTAGCATCTTTTTTTATGCTAAGCACATCATAGAAATCTTTGCAGTTGTTAACTCTATAGGTAAATACAAATATGATAAAAATATTTAAAAAGTTAAGCGCCAATACAAATAATGTAATTTTGATTATAACGCCATGTAGGGTTTATAGACAATACAGTGTGACTTGTCAATAGCGCAACCCATAGTATAAGGTATAAGAAGTATACTTAATGATAGGAGTGCGCATATTTTTTTGAGGGGGAATATATAATTTACATATGCCACCAACAAGTAACTCAAGCTGATGATATATATATATATACACATATCTCATCTTATACAATACAGTATGCACAAATACAAAAGGGAATTCAGAAGCGCGAAACTAGGACGAAAACAAGGATCGTGTTGTGCATACTTCTTTTCCTTATAATATGGAACTATGTACCTATGGGTTCCAAGCTCTAAATGTAGTACTTGTTGTTGTTACTGAATAGGGTCACCGAAACCATCATATTACATCATATTAGCTTAATTTTTAAGAAAACATACTGAATCTGAGAATCACTTACAGAATCATTTCGACAAGTAGTAGGGTAAATGTGGTGCTTAACGTGTTAAGAAATGATTTATATCATTGAATATAGGTAAAATAATTTATTTTACTGTAATTAATTATTATTATGTAATCCTTGTAGTTAATAGTTATGCATAATTAATTAGATAATATAATACTTAATTACTTTTTGACTGTGTCTAACTGTGCTTTCGTATATGTTGGCTGATTAGCTCTTTCTGCTCTAGGGCTACCTATAAGTATAATAAGTATTAATTGATGAACAAAAAGAAATTATTTGGGAATTAAATACCTGGAGGCGTATTTTTACGTTTCTTAGCATTTTGTCCATCAGGTTTTACATTTGATGTTGAATGTTTTTTCGAACCTTGGGTTTTTAATTTTTTTAATAGTTCTGCACAAAAATAAATTTATAAATAATTTAAAATTTGAAAATAATTGAAGTACTTGCCATCTGCTTCAGAAGTTGGGAAAAGTTTTTTGCTCTTATTTATGAACTTTTCTGCTTTTTCAACATCGCCTTCGATGATATAATACTCAGCACGATCTAAACAGCGATAAGCTTCATCTTTGTTTACTTCCATGATAGTTGAATAGTAAGAATTAAAATTTCAATTCAAAAGTTGATAAAATTTTTAAATTATGCACATATATTCCTCCGTTAGTGGAATACTAGTAATTAAAACCCAAGATACACCTATGTCATTTTAAATGTAGTACTCTATATAATGTTGTGCCGTCTAAATACCTTAAATTAACCAGTGTAAATATTATAAATAGTATGACATACAAAATGTGCTCGAAAGATAAATAAACAACATAAAAGAGTTAAACGAGCACAAAACAAAATATTTAATAAAAAACAAGAATACAAGTTACAACTATACGAGAAACAAGTCACAAGAACAAGACGTATCAAGATTGAAGATATGGAAATATTGATAGACAGAATTAATCAAGACTCAAAACAGCTGATTAATAGTCAATCTAAAACCACGGTAGTCACATTATGGTATCATACTACAACCAAAGAAGAACCAAAATATGAAATACCACCACCACTGAACTCTATACTCTCGCGTATTTTTGTTGCTGTTTTTATCAATAATAGGGGGGGGATCATCAAAATTCAAAAGCTATATTTTGTTTTTCCAGACACCCAGCATTCAGCAATCAGCAATGTTATTCTCAACGCTTGTCGCTTGTATTAAGTATTAACCAACATTATATTAACTCGAATAATAGCGGTTTTGAAAACCCGAATGTTTGTTTAAACTTTTAAACTTTTTTCCGGTGTTTGAACACCCGAATACATCCAGTACCCGAATAAATGGTTCGGGTGCTAAGCCCTGAGATTGCATTAATTAAAATTAATTATTCAATTATAGGTGCACTTAGGAAAGATTTGATAAACCTGATTTATTCAAAAACAGCTTTTAGTTAAATAATTTATCGGCGAAACGTCCATCAGCCATGGGCTCCAAATATTATGTTTAAAATGTATACGAGACTAAATTCTTTTCAAAATTTAAATCCTAAGACCACCTATGGTTATCGTAGTAAATAATAAATATTAAAACTCATCTTCTTCTTGTCGAGTCCGGTCTTATAATACGCCAATAATATTAGTAGTGCTAATATAATATATACATTTTTTTTATAAAAACACCAACATAAAAAAAAAGGAAAAAAAAAATCATAAGACATACAAAACACAACTTAATAATGGATAAAATAAATGAATTCATTTTGTAACGAATTCGGTAAATCTAATAAATAAAAATCACATACCTATTTGGTAACGTCCTAGATGTATTTTTAATGTAATTTTGTTATACTAATAAGTTATTAGGTAGGTACTCTACAAAATGTAAAATATTTTGGACATTATAATATCCGGTCCGTATAAAATGTAGGCTCTTAAGTATTTGATTAAGATTTTAACTCATTAGGGTTACCTAATTGTTTTTGAATTACAACAAAAACATCAAGATAAATTTAATTCAAAACTGGTGTCGTGTAAATATTTCCGTTTTTTGTTGCCTAGTTGTTACCTATTATTTGCAATAGGTAGTTAAATAAGTAGGTATAACTTATATTTATAATTATTTTAATCTTGTTTTGAACTTTATGTTCTTAGCAATAAAAATTGAACATTTTTAAATACAATTTAATTTGATAATGTTTGTGATTATGATGGATTTTGTCAAAATTTGAATTTAAAATGCTTATAAAAAAATGTTTGTCTTTAATCTTTATATGTTCATTACTTTTTAACTTCTAATATGAAATGACTTATGGCTTACGGGTAAATTTTCAAATTTTTTGATTCAGCAAAAAAAATTATTTAACGACAATAATTGAAAAAAAATTGAAAAGGAGGTTTTAGTATTATAATTTATCATTTTTGTTCATTGGTTTTTACTGAGGTCTTAAATTTTGATGGTGCCAAGAATTTCCAGCTTCCTGACGTGGAACTTCAAAAATATTAATTAGCGACCCCTATATATTTTATTATATTATGTACAAGCTACTTATAACTTAAAACTTCTGTTCCGACAGTTTTTTGATTTCATACGTACTATAGGTTGAAAAAAAATGGATATATTTTACAATAGTAGCATAGGTACCTTTATTGATTTATTTTTCTTAATTAATAATGGCATCAGCTACCGGCAGTATACTTTGATTTTGTTGAACTTTTTCAGTATCCTTTTTTGATACATTTTATATTTTTAATTATTATAATACATACTATTTGTATATTTCAAATTTTTAATATATCTATATATTTTGGGTTTTTTAAAATGTTGAGAAATGAAAAAATACCTAATAACCGGTACACATTTGATCTCTAACGGTTATTAGGTAAGATTAGAAAATTAAAACAAGATTTCTCATTAGTGGGTAATACTGTTACCAAAAAATCTTAAAAATATATAAGCACAGTTTTTTTTTATAGTAATTTAAGTTGAAACTTGGACAAAATTAGATGTTTAAACAAAAATTAACAATATTCATTATTTTGTTATAATTCAAAAACATTATTCATGGTGACTTAAAACTTTTACTTATATTATTATATTTTATACATACAATGAAGTTTTATAATGCAATATTTTAACCAAAATTTAATTCAACACATTGTTATACTATTAGTAAGACAATTACTTAAATAGTTGCAATATAAATATAACTATATAATATCATCTAGTTAGCTATATTTGTCTATATTACACTATTACATGCATAGGAAGATATAAGTATCAGGTGAAAATGATATTGTCATTGAAACTAAAGCAATTATTAATATTTTTACTTAGGGGATTCGATACTGTAATTTTCTGTTTTTGTCTAACACACGCGCGACATAGTATTTTAGACGTGTTTTTTGCCAAACATTCCAATTGATCTATTGAATCTATCTAAGAATTCTATAAACAGATTTGAATTCGTCTTCGAGTCTACTTGAAATCGACTTTCCCACATTTTTGATATTATCCCCCAAATTCCAGAAAACGTCATATTAAAAAAGAGTATTTAAACATTTTTGTATTTCAATTTTTAAAGAAGCTAAAATCAAAAAATCAAAATTGTGGGAAAGTCGATTTCAAGTAGACTTGACGACGAATTCAAATCTGTTTTCAGAATTCTCATCACTTCATTAGATCAATTGATATGTTTGGCAAAGGATCCGTCACAAATCCTATGTCGCACGTGTGTTAGACAAAAACAGAAAATCACGGTATAGAATCCCCTTAATATAGGTATATTACTATAGTACAATATACTAAAAAAAAATATTATGCCATAATATACATATATTTACATGGGTATAAGAAAAATAATGTAATAGTTCTAATTTTTACTGAATGATATGATGTACCTAGCTAAAAGCTTAAATAACTAAATCAGTGACTGAATATCGTTTTTACATGATAATAACTTGGTTTTCATTTTGAGGAGGCTTTTTCTGGAGATGATCCTAACTGTAATATGTTAAAATATTCAATAATGCTAAAATTTAGACATAATGCGGTAAATATTATAAGTTGTGAAAATATTTTTTAGATTAAGAATTGGTGGGATGGGGGTTGCCCCCATGACTTAGTTCTAATATCCAATATCCAATGGCGGTAGGTGGGTATAAGAAATTGTTCATTGCCACACCTAAAAAAAATTAGTTCGGCATGACTGCATTTTTGAATTAGTATTTTCTTGTGGAGACCAAATAAATACTTAATATTAAGTTGATGGTTATACATATACAATGTGGAAGTATGAATAATAAGGTATTTCTATCTAAAAATCATAACATACGCAGTTGAGTATACAATGAAAGTTCCTCGAAGCATAATAATATGGGACAACTAGAAAAGCCTTATTTATTGCCTAAAGCCTAAAATAATCAATGTTAGTGTTCCATCACAGTTGTTGAAATGTTGATCTTGGTGACAGGAAAAAAATTGCCATACCATCTTAAATTTTATTTTGTACTTTTATGCTTTGATATTTTGGGTGGGTGGTTTATGAGAAATATAGAAGGGTTTTTAAAACATGTGTTTAGTAAAATAACTTTAGGAAAAAAAAATTATGATAAAAAGTTTTGAAGATACTTCTGCAAATGTACAGTAAGTTCGGTTTTGTTTAAAATAAGGTTAAATTGCCTAAAACTAAAAAAAATTATTAGTTAGACCTCCTTAAAAGGGTTTTTTTTTTCATAACTTTGGGTATACTAACATATAACGCCGGCTGGTCACTATATGAAATGATACATTGTATAAAAGAATTATTTTTCTGCAATCTGAAACTACAATGACAATTTGTCACTTGTGGATTATAATTTTAGTTATTAGTATGTGTACAAAAATAATATTGTAAGTAATAATTTATTTATTGTTTGTAACTATAACTGAAATTGATTTTAATCTCAATACTACAAATAAATAGATACAATTATCATTTTATTCAACAGAATATTTAATATTTACATGTTACACCACTACATTAAAAACACTTTAAGTAATATTACAATTTCCAAAGTGTAACAATGGCATTGCCAAGTCCATCACCAACAAAAATAACTTGCAAAAATCCAGCCAAGGTGACAATCGCAAGAAGAGAAATAGCTGCATGTCCAGCTTTGTTAGCCAGCTGTCCTACAACTGGAACACGTAAATAGTCGACTACCAATGCTTCAAGTCCCCTTAAAAATAAAATAAAAATATTTGGATGAATAATAATAATTATATTTTTTATTAAAAAAATGTACTCAATATATTAATGCTAATATTTATATTTATATATATTTTACAATATTCAAGAACTATTATTTATACTTAGGTTAACGGAATACGAATATGAAGTATTTCCCCCAACAAAGTTTTATATTGCAAGCTTTTTTATCTAAACTCTAGATATTAAAAAAAAATATTTATGTTATATTTTGTTCCCCGAAAGTTGACCCACTTTTTTTTGTGCACGCATAGTATGGTTAAAACGTTGTGACAATACTGTTTACTACGTATACACTGTGGGGTTTTGCGACGTGAAACTGTAGAACTACAGTGAGCTGTATTGTCACAATGTGTTTGCCATACTCCGCGTGTGCAAACAACAAAAAAGTTGGTCGACTTACGGGGAACAGAGTATATTTGAAATTAAATGGACGCCACACCCGCATATGTTTTATCTGCCTTACCTACAACATGGACAATTTTACGTTTAAAATAATACATTTATTTTCACTCTGTAATTTCTAAAACTAAAGTGAAATTTCCTCTTAAAAATTTAAAGTAATATTATCTAACGCTTCTCATATACTTTTTACTATATTTTAATTTTAAAGCAAGTTATGAGTATTTCAAGATGTACAGATAACAGGGTAAAATGGATTATTGTTCACTAAAAATGAATTATAATGTACATTTGTAAGACGGAGAAACACAAGCGGGTGAGGCGTCCTCTTAATTTATCCGTAAAATTCCATAGTGATAAGAGATTTCGCTAAAGCCCCCAGGTATTGTCTTAGTTGAGTGAATAAGGTAAGAACATGATCTGATTTAGTAAGTTTTTACAGTATTTTAATTTTTAATCGATCTATGAGCATTTTAAATTGTATTTTTGCTCATCTTGTGTAAAAAATAAAAACCAAAGTAAAAACACAGATATTGTTCTTACCTTTAACATATTTTAAGTTTGATGGTTGGTCAATTCACTTTAATATTCCAAATTGCATTAATTCCTATAAATAAAACTATACAATTAACTTTAATAATATTATGGTATTACCAGTAAACATGGAGACTAATGCTTCCTGCTAATAAAGTGTCAACTATTGGTGATGAATATAACACTGAGGCAGGAAACAATCCCATAAGTGCTATAGAAACAATACGTTCTGTTCTCCAATGACTAGCATAATTTTTTCCAGTCTTAACAGCTGCAGCACTTCCAGTGAAACGTGCTATCATTGGAGCAGGCAGCAGAGGCTTCTAAAATGAAATAAAACATCACATTAAACGATGTCCCACCAATCAATTTCTCATTTTTTTTGTACGCTTATGGTATTTTTTATGCAGGTTTGATGTTTGCCGCCCAAAGACCAATATCGTTTAATGCACTGTCAAAGTGTGTGAATCGGTTTAACGTCACCAGTCACATGGGAAACAAAATAGTTACAGTAAGTGTGAAGTGTAAACAAGACATTTGGTTTTTTTCATTAAAAATGAGAAATTGATTGGTAAGAAATCATTTAAATGTGATGACGTGATGTGAATACTTACATTGAATTGACGAAAAAGTTTTAGGCTCAACATTTTACTTTGAAATCAAGGCGAAACAATAATTGTATTAAGTAAATTTTCAGTTCGTTAATTTAGAAGCTAGTTACTTTAATTATTGCACTCTATTACTTAACACTTTCACAGATATTGGCAATTTAAAATTTCCTATAATTCTGGCAATAATAACATATTTTGTCCTTAACGACGGATAGAAGTGATAATCATCAAACAGTTGATCGCTGTCACAGAATAGAATAACATCATAAATAACATGTGTTACATCAAGTATTTATTGTCTTGATAACATAAAAATTAGCCAATAGCTGATCAGGACATTTCCCGCTATGTATTTAAACAAATCTCGTACTAATTTTATTGTAAATAATAAAAATCAAAAATAAAATAATATAAAAAATATCATCATAAATAATAAGGAAAAAGTTTCAAGTTACAGTAGCATTATTACGATTGAAGGGTGTGAAACATTCGATGGATAGGATGGTTATGACAACTATAGTGAGTAAAATGAGATGGAACAAGAAAGGGTGATTGACTTCAGGAGAAATATAAATATTTACTACTACTATGATGGTAAGGAGATTGTGCACCGTCTATAGAGCAATTAGGAAATAGGAAGAGAGGAAAGAAATTGGATGTCCGTAGAGAGGAAAGCGAGGGAATAAATAACGTGTGTTGCACACTTACAGGGGGTAATAATCAGTGGCGTACGCAGGATTTTTCAATGGGGGCTTAAACATTAGTTACAATTTAATTTTTAATTTGTCCAGTCTAATAATTTCAGACATTTATTTGAGGTATTTTAAAATGTTTGTAACTTTTCAACTTTTCTGGTAGAAAAAATGCTCTGATCATAAGCTTCGACGCCCGATGTATGTTTTTGGAATCAAATTGAATCTAGTTGGTACTTTAAGGTCAAAATTTAAAATGCTCAGTGCTTTTTAAAATAATTGAAGAAAAAAAATGAAAATGTATTAAAATTGTTTGGTAACCAGCTTGGTTATACTGTCCTCACTTGGATTGTATTTGATTAAAATTTTTTTTTTTCTATAAATGTCAATAAAAAATTATTTATTCGGTCAAAAAGCTTAAAAATGTAATACGTAAGTTTTTATTATAGCTAAAATATTAACGATACATAGGCATCATTGTTATTTTTTATAAGCATTTAAAGTCCAAATTTCGTCAAAACCAGTTAATTTGTAGTTCTAAACTAATAAAATATTAAATGTGTATAGCTAAGGCTAGACAATTTAATACCAGGTCTTTCATACAAGTAGTTCATACTTTTACCAAAAAATTACAGATAATTTATGAAAATTGGTATGCAAATACAATGTTTTTTCAAAAAAGAATTTATTCTGGTAAAACTTATATGAAATTTACGTCTCGCTAAGTGCTTACTATAGTTGACAGTTGAAACTTGATAAATATTATTTTTATAAAGTAATAATAATACGGGCAATGGGGGGGGGGCTTCAGCCTGTTAGCCCCCCCCCCTGCGGACGACACTGATAGTAATCATGGTGATTGGTGAATATGCTCTATTTTGAGAAAATAGGCTGAGTGCGAAATGAATTGATTTTGAACCAGCTCAAGCCTTAATTGGTCCTTAGCAAGATATTTTAATTATTTTATTGACATTAAGAAAAAAAAATAATAGAAAATTTCAAATGTCTATAAATAACTCATAACGAGTAGAAATACTTTGAAAATATTATAATTTAGATATAGAAATTAATAAAATAAACAATTGATGAAATTTTCAAGCAGATACAATTATTAGTTTTAGAATAACAACAAAATAAGAAAATCGTTGTATGAGAATTTGTTAATTTACGGGTGAATATAAAGCTTAAAAAGTTTAAAAAGCTTGTAAAAAACTAATTTGATTTTCCAGTAAACTTTTTTGTTGTTGTCGAATGTAAGTAAACTTAAGGGGAATCTATGATTAAATTTTCAAAGCTTAGATAAAAATAGAACAATTTTATAGAGAAAAATATATATATTTTGTTTAACACTCATTATAGTGATTATAATAAATAATAATATATTCATTTATCAAAGTAAAGTCAACTATATAATGATACAATAACACAATATGATTAAGGGGATGCACACATATTTTTCATACGTTTTAGACAAATAAGCGGTGGTAATATTATGCGAAACCTACTTCGGAATGACCGATTTAAAATTTTTATACATGAATGAACTCTTTGACAAAATATCTAGGCTTTTTAGGAAGTAAATTTTCAATATTTTAAAAACCTTAAAATAAGAATTTTTTTCAAAAATTCCATGAAATAATTGCATTACATTCGTATTTATTTTGTGCACATCTGGTTTTAAATCAAAAAAGTGATTCCTAAAAAGCATAGCCTAAAAGCTTATAATATATTCATTTTTTTTTTGAAATTACAAATAGTGGCTTAAAAACAAAAAATGCCCCCTATTTTTTCTATAACTTCAAAAATTAACCTACTGGACAGAAAACTAGAAAAAAAATACATCCAAAATACATCCAAAATACCAAATACAATGTATATACTAAATTGTTCTCCAAAATGTATATATTAACTTATAAATCATAAACATACATCAATAATTATATTCAAACAATTAAGCAACCCTAGTACAAAATATACATAATTATTATTTATTGGTATTTTGTTGAATTGTTTAGGTTTCAATGTTCGTATAAAAACTTTTTATAATTTTCTAAATTGTTATTGACATTCACGTAGATTTTTTTATACTATTTTAGAAATCGAAAATATCAAAAAACATATTAATTAATTACATTTTTCTACTTTTTACCATTTATTAAATAATAATATTAAGTTTTAAAAGTTAAAAATAATAATACAGTATTTTACAAATTAATAATCAAATGAGTCATAAAAATCATGATTATTAAAGTACTCATTTTCAGTACAATACTCATCCTCATTATCATCATCAGTGGAATTATAGTATGAAGCATGTGGATTTTGATAGAATCTAAATGGGTATCGATGTCCACCATATCCTGAATGGTAATGAGGAGATTGATGTCCTAAAAAAATAATGCATTTGATAAATATCTACATAATCAAAATTTATATTAATATGGTAAATGTGTGTTTTGTTGAGGTCAAAAATCAGTTTTCACTATTTTTCTTTGATGTTAGTATACTACTTACTGTAGGAACTTTGTGAATAATGACTAGATGTAGAAGTAGAAGGTTTTCTTAATGTTTGGTCGTACATTTTACGTTTCGTATAATCACATAATGTATCAACAGCATTAGTAACAACTGATTAACATAAAAAAGTATTAATTTATAATAGGAACCTACTAAAAGTATATAATATTATTTTTCTTTTTACCTATAAAAACTTCTCCTGAACCTGGTGCAGAATTTTTATCCGGATGTAATAATAAAGCTAATTTTTTATATGCTTTTTTTATTTCAGGAATAGTTGCAGTAGTTTTAATGTTTAACATTGTGTAGTAATTTTGACTATTTTTCACCCTAAAAATTAAAATTAGTTAATTTACAATTATTGAGTATTGACACTTCTAGTTTGTTTTCAAAATATTTAGTAGTGATATCTGGCAAAAACCAATGAGTTTTTAATATATATTTTTTTAAATTTTTATGTATCTAATTTTTTTACTTTTTATAAATAATATTATATCCTTTATTGTAAGTATACAAAGTTTAAATAAAATAATATGTATTAATAATAATAATAATTGTTGTGTAATATTTAGTTATTAATAATTATAATTACATATTATGTATGTTTAAAATTTAAAATTAATTAATTGATTAAATTAAATAAAAAAATATACATTTTAAGTATAATGAAGAATTTTTAATGGTTCCTTGGCTGTCGTTATAAATTAAAGGTAACAAATAAATAATTTAGGAGGTCCACGTTGGGAATTTTGAAAATTTTAGGGGACCATCAAAACTTAAAGCAAATACAGTGAAAACTCTTTATAACGAATCTGAAGGGACCAAGAGATTTCTTTCGTTATAGAGAGTTTTCGTAATAGAGAGGGTTAAAAAAAAACAAAATTTTAATTATTTATGTATAAAGGT
Organism: Metopolophium dirhodum; assembly: GCF_019925205.1. Classification (NCBI taxonomy): domain Eukaryota; kingdom Metazoa; phylum Arthropoda; class Insecta; order Hemiptera; family Aphididae; genus Metopolophium; species Metopolophium dirhodum. The sequence continues at coordinate 15,749,891 of NC_083568.1, forward strand.
ATGTACCTATGTAATATTATATATCAAACACATCATTATGTTTACATTATTTTATATATATTTACGTATTATATTAAATTATTATTATTATTATACATACTTAATAAATATAATTTAATTTTTATACTATACATATTTATACTTTATTTAAAATAGTAAAATCGATAATAACGATATTAAAAGTAGATAATGAAAGAATGTAATTCCGGAAATGTCGGCATTATTGCCGATTATTTTTATAGTTTATATATGTAATAGATACGATAACACGTAAATTGTATTATGAAACATAAAATATTGTTTCGTTATTGAGAGTGACTAATACGTTATAGAGAATGAATTGTCTAATGGGTTATATAGCAAACCAACCATTATTATGTAATGTTTACGTTATATAGAGTTTTTCGTTGTAAAGAGTTTCGTTATAAAGAGTTTTCACTGTATTTTTAACATATTATACTATAGTGCAAAAGGAACATAGTGGCCTAGTGGCGTTAATAATAATAAATATTAAATACAATAATAATGAGTTAAATAAAATAAATTAAAATACACATTTATAGTAATTATAATATAAATAGAAAATTGGGTTAAAATTAGAGGAAAAAATTACAAATTTCACCCTCGACAAACTGCTCGAAATTTGGTGTATGATTCATGAACGCTAGATTCGTGCACTTAATATTTTATATGCAGGTTCTCAATTTTTGATATACGAAGTTCACTACTGTAAATTTTTCGGCAAATGATTGCCGAATGTAAAGTGATATCATATAATGACGTTTATATTGAAAACTTTTAAAATAGCTACTGTCTGGTGGCAAATCAAACAAACTGGCAAGGGCCCCTGAGCCTATTTATATACTAACAACAAATGAGGGCAGTAACAGACATGCGTCCCACCCACTTGGTGACAACTGTTATAGATGATACTTTCTGATACCAACTATATATTTAAATGGTAATTAAGTTTAAAATAAAAATGTTTGTGCACTTTATACTTTTGACTAGAGAGTAGTTATGAACCTAAACTAGGCGAACCCTATACATTGTCTCCATAACTATACATAACATAATTTGCGTACTTGATAATATACGAAAAATATTGTATTATTCAAAACTTTTCTATTCGTTTATATTGATATTGGTTGTTGTTTAAAAGCAAAAAATGAACAAATTTATAGTCTATTGAAAATTATCAACTACTATATATAGTTACTTTTTAACAACATTTGCCTGTTCTTCTGTATAATCAGGCTTATTAGTATCTTTCATTTCTTGAAGCTGTTTTAATAGTTCTAAAACAATAAATTGTTATTATTTTTTTTATTCTTATTAAGATGACGTCGCAACCGCATGTGTTGTCTCCATCTTACACACATACTGCATAGCAAATTTTTGTTCGCTAATTTCAATAGGGTGAGGTCAGTTTTGATATTAGAGTGAATCGACCTATTATCAAACTTTTAAGCAACAACATTATCTGTGTTCTCTTGTTGGTTCTTATAATATTTTAATTTTTAAGTTAGTTATGAATAACTGAAACATTAATATTTAAAAATGCTCATAATAAACTTAAAAATTAAAATATTGTAGTAAAAAACCAACGAAAGAACACAGATAATGTTGTTACCTTAAAGTTTAATAATAGGTCAATTCACTCCAATATCAAAATTATTGAAACTGGTGAATGAAAATTTGCTATGTCGTCCATTTGTAAGACAAAGACAACACATGCGAGTGCGACGTCCTCTTAAGTAGTATAGTATAATTTATTACGTTTACCATCAGCTCTGGACATTGGAAAAAGCTTGATTGATTTAAGAATAAACTTTTCTGCTAGATCAAATTGTTTGTTTTGTAAGTATTCCTCTGCTTTTTCAAGACACTTAAAAGATTCATCTTTATTTATCTCTTTAAACATTTTATATGAATAAGTAGTACCTGTAACAATTTTTATGTTATTAATTAATTTCTTATAATTTTAATACTAATATCAGTTTGACAGTATATATATGCCTTCATTTTTAGTTAAATAAAGATACCTAGCTTTTTTTTTTTGTTTAGGTTAAGTTAACCCAACCTTTTTACAATTCCTATATAACTTATATAAATAAAAGTAATATTGTACAAACTTGATTTGTAGCCCATTTTCGTCTTTTTTGGTGGTTGCTTAGTATCACAGTCAGTAGTGGAAGATGAATTTGAATTATCACCATTATATGACGAATCAGAATCATCTTTGAATATACAAATATGATTAGATAATGTGATGCAATGTATACTTTTAAGTTATACACACCTGATTGATTTCGTTTCATTGACCGTCGTTTTGAACGTTTCATTGATGATTTTAATTTTCTCATTAAACCTACAGAATATTGTTTTGGTTAATTTAATTCAAATACTATTCTTGTACTTAACTAAGCAAGATGTAATGATAAACAAAAGTCGATATCAAATATTGTGATGTATACAAATTTAATGTATGATATAATAATATGTTGATACAGAATACAAAGTTTATTTCCCTTAGTTCAAGGATGGAAAATCCATGACACGCAGGCCCAAGATGGCAAACAATAAAATGAAAATACTTATGCCGAGTTGCATAAACAATCTCTAAACATTTAATGAATCAATAGAGAGCTAAAGATCCCTTTAAATATTAGTTAAAGGCCCGCGAATGGTCCATTTTATTGAACTATTATATAAATACATCTTTCTTGCAACTCGACATTGCTATATTATATTTAATTTTTAATAATAAATAATAAGACCACAATGTAAGCGTTTTTTCACTATCGTTGATGTCTTTTCAGAAAATTAAATTGTAGGTTTGTGAAAAACGTAGATCACAGATGAATGCAGTGCCGCATGTATTTATTAAAAGTTCCAAATTATAAACCAAATATAAATGAATTGGTGAAAAAACTAAAAATATTTTTCAAAGCAAATTAATAAATACTATAATAATGTTATAACAAATCCATTTTTTTAACACGTGTCGCTGAATTTCATTTGGGGTTTTTACGGCATAAATGGCTTAATATTACACGTATTTTTTAAACATTTACATTTTTTTTTTTAAATGTCCACGCATGTGCTACAAAACATTTGTTTTTTAAGTTCAATCACCTCTCCATTTTTTAGTTAGATTATGAATTACTTTAATTTTTTCAAGGAACTAACCTATAAAGTTTTTTTTTATCTTAAAAGTTGAGAGTGAGATAAAGTTTCGATTCATGCATGTTATATTTGTTTAGGTTATTAATCGAAATTCTATCACGCACTAGAAATTTTAGTTAATAATTTACTAAAAACAAAACATCTGTTTACAAAAAAAAAAACATTAAAAAGCATAGGGAACACTAAAGAATTGTATATAGACTGTTAAAAAATATGATAAATACAACATACTGACATGCGGAAAACAAAACTTTAACTCATTGTCAATAGGTCAATTTTTAAGATAGAAAAAATTTTATCAGTCATTAATGGTGCTTAAAAATATAAAGTAATTCAAATTCAAAAATGAGGGATAAATTTAAAAAAATTGTTTTATGAATATGCGGAAACTTTTTTTAAAAATAGGTGTAATATTAAACTTCTTATGCAGTAAGATAATCCCAAATGAAATTCAGAGTCATGTGTTTGAAATATTTTGTGTTACCTTCATTGTTGCACACTATGTTATACATATAATATTTTTCATGATTTAATGGAACGCAGAATAAAAAAAATCAGTTTACTTTTGGCATGTAGTGTAAGAAAAATTTGCCAAATCCTGCCATAGTTATTTATTATTGATGGTATACGTATAATAAGATTTTTAACTACAGAAGTATATACAGTTACTGATAAAATAACCAAAAAAAAGAGGGATTTATTAGAAATAATTTTTTATTTGGTCTTATTTAATTATTTATAATATAATTAACTAGCTGATAGTGCACAGCATTGCCTTTGACAAATAAACCCCTTCTTAAACTCTAATAAGTATAATCTGCATCTGCGAGGTACACATGCTTTGGTATAGGGTTACCTATGTACCAACATTATTTTACAATGAATGAGATAGACTTCCCATTCATTGTCATCTTATTAAATAACCATTATAATTATGTAAATTAGGTTGACATATTAATAAATTATATATATCTACATATTATTATATGTATAATGTATTAATATTATGTAAGGCCAGCCCTGCTGATAGAGTGTCCGTTGTAAATAATAATTTTATCAAAGATGTAAAGGTAACTCACGTTTGGTTTCCGGTGATGGGTATAATTTGTTAGCTTTAACTGAAAATTTCCAAGCATTATCCAAATCCTTTTTTTTTATGTATATTCTAGTTAACTCAATGCAGCGGGAAGCCTCATCTCGGTTGCTCTCCATTGTAGAGTATAATTAAAAACTATATTATATCATTGATTTTAAAATAATAATTAATCAATGATAAATTAAAATTAGAGGTTTTACTTAATGATTTAAGTAACAATAGTATTAAGTATTGTATTAATTATGAAGTCAATTAAATATTGTATACAGATATTGTGTTAATTGTAACTATCACCAACCAGATAAAACTATGAATAAACATCAAAATGTTGACAGGTTTGAAATTAACACAAATAAAGAATAATGATCATAATATTAATTCAATGGCTTAAAATTTAATTTTCAATCCACGAATCACAATCATTAATAAATTGGAAATAAATAATAGTTAACTATTAACTAATAAGAAATTAAGTACATTCGCAACTTTTGGCTTATCGTCGTTGTTGTTTTGTTTTTGATTATTATTATTACTATTATCACGGACTATAACAGATATAATCACAGTACAATATGGACTGGAAACGACATGGTCGGCGGGGGTCGGGGGACGGCTACTAAAAGGTTCTTCACATATTTGGGGACAGAATGTTTTCAGCGCTACCGGTGGTTATATTTGGCTCACATTTTGTAGATTATGTCCATAGACCTATGCTTATAAGTTATAAAAAATAAATAGTCCGTGACTCCATGTTTATACAGATGGCGTTGTAAACTCTCGGTTCCCGATTCGACCCCCCCCCCCCCTCCCACCCGCTATTGAGTACACGTTTGCGACCACTGATAAGCTGCTCATTTCCAGTCCATTGTATCTTAAATAATAATAATAATATGTTCTATGATGTTTATTGATGTGACCGTCAAGCAGTGAGTACCGAACAAAATAATTTAAAAGTTTTAAAGGATCAGTGTGACCAATATTCAATTAAGACTTGTAACTCCATTTTGTTGTTACTTGTTATGTTAATGTTTGCTGTTTGCTTCTCCGATACACCGATGATAACTGCACAAAAAATATCATTTTTATGCTCATTGGCCATTGCCCATTGGCAACGCTATTCACTATTCAGTATTATATAGTATATTTTTCATTTTAGTTTATTGTAATTTGTAATTTGTAAGTGGTTGCGGTTGCTACTTGCCACTTGCTAGCTGCTAGTACTTGGAAATTGTCACTGGTGGTGTCTTCTAAGTTTAGTCATTAATATCAATATTCAAGTTTTTTCTTCCGATTTTCGTGCTCCGTGGTAAGTACTAAGTACCTATGCTAGATAGGAGGTTCTCATTTGATCCACGGTCTTGTCCCTCCTACAAGACCGTGATGTGATTTGAGACGTGGTTTCTCTAGAAGAGAGATATTTATAGATATGTCTTTTTTTTTTGGTTATGAATTAATCTATTGTTATGGTTTTGATTTTATATTTAGACGTAAATATAGTAATTTCCAATCATGGAATCCGACAAGTCGACTTTTCAACCAATAGACTTAGTGGGCAAAGTTATAATTAAAGTATGTCTATGGTTTACCTATGCAATTTTAATCAACTCCATGTATAACAAAATTTATTTCCTCAGGTTCAATTAGGCGATGACATAAGAAAAGTATTAATTCATAATGAATCTATAACATATGATGAATTATTATTAATGATGCAACGAATATTTAATGGAAAATTAACAGCTAATGATGATCTCACCATCAAATACAAAGACGAAGGTGGAATTACCCTTTTTCATACTGCTTTAAAATTTAATAAAATTAATTAATTCAAATATGAACCATTTATTTGAGAAATGATGTAAGTCACAAAAAGGTGATTCAGTGATAACAAGAAAAACTGTTTTTACGCTACCAGTGATGTATGGTAGATAAACCGTGAGGTCTAATACTCTAATGGATAGAACTCGGCAAGATACGCATTTAAAAAAAAACACATTATTTGGTCTTGTGTGTGTGTGTGGAAGGGGGGGAGGAGGTCCATTTGAAGTTTCTGGACTTACGTTGTTTCTACAATAAATGATTCTCCGTGGTGTAGATTCTTGGCTGAATTACTATAGGTTCATACTGGACTTACATTTATACTCAAATAAGCGTAGTCGGCCTAATTACGACTATAAAATATTATTTTGATTTTTCAAGTCTAGGACTTGCGGTATTTGTCTTCCATACAAGTTATTTACAGTAGAGAAACAGTCTTAAAATGAAATATTTTTTTTTTGTAAATGTTAACACATGATCCGTCCATCATTTGATAACACATTCAACGCATTATCTTAATTTGTGATATTTTGTAACTTACGTCGTTTCTCAAATTAATGGTTAAATAAATTATGATTATTTAAATATTGGAAGGTAACTATAATATTTTGTGTTTATTTTTAGATGGAGATTTGGTTACTGTATTTGATAGTCAAGACTTATCATTTGCTTTACAAACAAGTAGGGTCTTAAAATTGCAAGTATTTATGAATAATTTAAGCTATCAAGAACGACTGAAGTCAAAACTAAATCCTGACGAACTAAAAAAACAATTGCGAGAAATAAGAGATGCTGTGACATGGTTATTAGATACAATTGAAGTTACTAATGAAGGAAACAATAATAATATGTCAAATCCTATACGTAATAATAATCAATTATAAATAAGTATTTGTTGATCAATGTATTTATTTATTAATTATTGTATTAGAACAAGAACCAGTGAATGTTGCATCAGCAGAAATACCAACAGATAATGGAGTTACTAAAGAATTTGATCCATTACGTAATTCTAAAGAAGAACGTTCAAAAACTCCACAAACTTCACATCAGGTTAAATGTAAGTATTATTTTCAAATGGGTTGTTTTATTTTAAATAGGTAATTAACAAATAAAAAAAAATAAGATAAGCTTAAACTACATTCCGTTTATACTAATCTGAAAAGTATAATAATAAATACATTTGGGATAGTTTAGTTTTTCGGTGGTAAGTCTTTTTTAAAAAAAAATTTGATAATAGTACGTTTTAAAAATTAAAAAGGTGAACAAGTACATTTGGTGGCAATTACATGTATCAAGATTATTTTTCATAATCTAAAATTAACAATGATATTAATTTACAGAATTTTAATTGTTTGCATTTGTTTATTTTCTTATCGATAATTTCCCTAATCATAGGGAAAACGCCAAAACAGTAAAAATATTGTTAGCTCTTATAAACAAGCTCTGTTCAGCGTTTTTTTTCAGTAGCAGCTATTTATAATTACTTTAAAATTTATAATAATAATTCACCATTACTATCCAGTTATAATGTGAAGGAAATTCCTAACATACAGTTTTGTTCTGGTTTTTTAATTAGTTAAATTTAAATTATCATACTTGTGAATATATTTCAATTATATGAATAATGGAAGTTCAATCATTCACCAGTGAATATCAAATATCGTAAAAATTAAAAGTTTAAACATTAATAAAAAAATAACATTCCTTTTATATATACTTTTTTTTTGTTATAGGTTAGAAAAACTTGTAAAATCTTATATAAACATTTTTAATATTAGCTATGAAAAAAATCTTTTATGAATTTCTAACTGAAAAATAATTTACATTTTAAAAATTGATCATGCCTATATTAATATATATAGCTATTTATATAGCTCAAACAGAGTCAACATTTTACCTTTTATGGAAAATGCTAATATAAATATTTGGTGAAAATTTCAAAGGACTACGGTAATTTTGAGTTCCAACAAAAAATTTAAATCGATTTTAAATTGGTTTTCCGTAAAAACTACCAATTTCACTTATTAGATTCTGAGTGGAACAATGATGTGTGTTTTTTTATTTTTGTGTCTGTGTACATGATTAGTAGTTGAAATAATGCTTCGATTTTCAACTTCAGTATCTTATTTGTTCGATGGGAAAATGAATCTAGTTGGTACTTATTGGAGGTCAAAATTTTAAATTACCAATAGTTTTCAAAAGCGCCCGGAAAAACAAAATAAAAATTAAGGAAAAACAGGAGTTTTTACGCAAAATTGGTTTTTTAAAAAATCTATTTTGGCTTTTGGTGTAACTCTAAAACAAATTATCGTAAATACATGACATTTTCACTGAATGTTTATATTAGCCTTTTCTATACATGAACACAATTTCATAATATTTCGACTCTTTTGGTCTGTTTATGGACATTGTCAGTTTAAAATTTTTTTAGATTTTTTTTCTATGAATATCAATAAAAAAATTTTTGTTGGCTAAAAAGCGTGAACATTTTATGCAAGGTTCCTGATATATTGTTACATTAGCAGTTGAAAAATATTAAAAGCACATAGGCACAATTTTTTTTATAAGCATTTAAAGTTCAAATTTTGACAAATTTTATCAAAATTTAATAACTATTTTGTAGTTAAAAATGTATAAAATGTTCAATAGTTAAGGATTGTGACAATAGCTAAGGATTGGAAACTTAAAACAATATTCTACGTAAATAGGTTATATATAAATTACTTTATTCACCTTAATATCATCAATGATATTATATCATTGAATTCAAATTTAACACCATCCATTACAGTGACCTACTTGTAACCTACTGTACAGCAGAGCGACATCCACTTACCCACCTTTTTTTTTCTTGACGCTTTTTAAAGCTACTTAGATTTTTCAATTTTGACCTTCCAAAAGTATCAACTAAATTCACTTTTCTAACAGAAAAAATGCTGATATCAAAAATCTGAGCATTTTTACTACTAAAAATGTTGCGGACAGACAGAAATAAAATTATCATTATTGTAAAATCAATACATTCTTTCGCTCCGTTCAGAATCTAATAGTTTAAATATTATGTTTGTTGTGTACAATAGTGTGAACTGTTTTCTAATAAACAACTAATCATATGATATCAATAGGTCCCGGATCTTATGATTTTTTGTACATTTTTTTATACATATATTTGCATTTTTCTTGATGAAATTTACACTTATTAATTTTAACACATTAAATTTCCATTAGCTTATCGATTATCGACATTCATTTTTTTTAACGTTTGTTGCAATCTACAACTATTTAATAAACTGTAGGAAAATAATATTTTAGACACGGTCAATCAGAAAATTTTTTCCAAAATTCAGTCAACTTATTTCAAACAGCAAAAAAATATTTTTAAAGAATTCTATGAGAGTAACATTTTTAAAGAGGTAGCACCTATAATAAGTACGATATATGATATGAATTGTATAAAACTTAAATTTGATAAAATGTCATTCTAAAGTAATTTTTGTGGTCATATTTTGATGTTTATAAGTCATTTTAACATTTTTTAAAGATTTTTAGTTCCGAGCCCTAAATATCAGTATCCCCTATTAATTTTTTCATGAAAGTCTTCAATTACGTATACAAAGATGTATAAACTAATTTTTATCTTATTTCTTTATGTGTTTTTAAAGTTATAACAAAATGTTATATTTTTATCGTTTTATGTTTTTGATATGAATAAGTTAGGTTATTTATGTATTTGTTATTGGTATAAACATAAGTTTAGTAATTTACTAAACATATTTATTTGTCTTGTGTAATAGCTGAAGTATCACAGGATAGTTTAGCTATATCTCAACCTCAAAGACAAACTCCACCAGTTCAGCAGCCTCAAATTCCTCAAACTATGTATAATGGACAATCTCAAGGCAATATGAATCAACACAATCCTTACTCTGGAGGACAAATCCCACCACCACAAGGTTTGTATAAATTATATTAAATTCCCAATGTTTAATTGCCGAATACTTAAAAAAATGACATATTTTACAGGGCCTCAGACTAAATGGGTGAATCCTTATCAGCAACCTGGAATGCGTGCATCCTATCCAACTGCTCAATATTCTTATCTATATTCTACACAAATACCAGCATCTGGTTATTCCCAGATAACAGCTCAAATGAAACCACCTACTGGAAATCAGCCTGTTCATTCGTTGTATTATCCGACTAATACAACCCCTAATCCACAATATTCTGCTTCTCAGTATCCAGGACAATAATGATGAAAGTTACTATAATAAAACCGCGAACTGAATGGACTGATTTACCCATTTAAAATATTAATATAATATAAAATAGTGTTTTATAAGTACATTCAAAATTTGTTTTAAACTTAAAAATAATTATTCGAAGGACTTGAAATAATTGAATGGTTTATTAAAAAGGACAAATGTTTAATTAATATTATGTAGTATTTTCGATTTTAGAGTTTTTTTTGGAGTTACAAATTATTTGTATTTAAAATTGACATAAATATATAAGTTAATATTAAGAAATTTCCATATTTATATACATAAAAAAAAAATTTGCACAACCTATTTGCAGATTTTTGCAAATACTGTATTTAAAGAATGATTAACAATTTTCATATTTTTATTTATTGCATTCCATAATCCATCAGGTCGTTTGTAAATTTTTATTTTATGAAATTTGATTGATGATTTTTCTTGCTAATACACTATTGAAAAAAATATTTAATATATTATCCACATCTTTTATTAACTAAGGTGTTAATAAAATAAAATAATGTTGATATATATTTTTTTTAAAGGTAAAATTTCTACCCATCTTAATTATTAATTATGTTATTAATTTTATTTTTGGCTATATTTATAATTTATTTTAAAAATTCTGTATACATTTAAAATATATTGAAAAAGAAATATACATTTTCATGTATTTCATTTGTTTATATTGTAATGTATTTGTATTCCACTCATGTACTGTAATTTTTCTACTTTGAAAAATTAAATAGATTAAAGAAATATAGTTAAATATCATTTCTTAGGAAACATTTTTATTTTTCGTTTTAAAATGGTTCATTATATATATTAGATTCCGAGGAAAGCAAGGGCCAAGGAATGTTGTATTTACAATGCATCTAGATTTTCGTGTATGATGTTTTGAAGCAGAACATTTTCTTCAATTTTAACATTGTGTATGATATTCTATATAGTGAATTTGATGTATTTTGTACTCAAGGATTCAAGAGGGGGAGTTTTCAAGTACTTGACACATTAAGAGGACGCTACACCCGTGTGTGTTGTCTCCGTGTTACAAATTTCAAACCGCCAAAACTGTCTTGCCCGGGTAAGAACCATTTGGGCTGTAGTCCAAGCTAAGCCAAATTTTCACATTATATTGAGGGAAACATTTACTATGCAACCTTGTTTTAATATTTTTGATATGAACTAAAAAAAAAGGCTATTCAAGTTTGAAAAGCTCAAAAATAATACATTTTCAAATAATAAGAACTTTTTGTATTTGTGATATTGAAAATATAAAAACAACGTTGCAAAGTAAAAATATTCTCTTTATAGTGTAAACATTTGGTTGCTTAGCTTAGACTACATCCAAAGTGGTTCTTACCCGCGCAAAACAGGTTTTGATATGTTTTGTGAGACAGAGACAACACTTCGGGTGTAGCGTCCTAAAAACAATGCAACTATTTACATAACACAAGTATTTGAAAAAACTCAGTTTTATTTTTGTTATTTATAAATGAACCGTCGTAGATCAGGAACGTAATTGGGGGGGTAGGGTAGGCAATTGCATCCTCCTTGTTGATAAGTGGCTACTTTCCAACCATAAATAAAAACGGAAACCTCCACCGATTTTTTTTTAAAAACAACAATTTTAGCTGTGAATATGGTTTTATTGACTACTTACAAGTTATAACTGTATTATGAATAGTTTTATATTTTTGTAAAATAAATAATTGGTAATTACGAAAATAAAGATTTTTATTTTTGAACTTAAAACTTACGAGAAGTCACCTCCCCTCCCCCCTTGCAACCTAAATATATTTTTTTTTATGGCCTTGGCTATGGGAAATAACTACTACTTTTGAAGTTATTATTATAAAGTTCACGAATACTGTGACCTTGTCAAATAAAATAAACTGTCATAAAAAATTATAATTTATACTACATTAATTGAACCGGTAATAGGTTAGTTACCTACTACCTATACTATATGCGTCTATATTGATCTAAAACTTGACTACTCGACCACTGAAAAGTGAAGAAAATTAATTGTTGATAGGTATTCGAATTTTGAAAGAAATATATAGCAGAAGATCTTTGGACCAATAATTAATGAATATAATAAATAATGTAGAAAATTATAATTTATAACATAAGCATAACAGTCAACAGATGAGTGGAGATAGGAGATACAGTGAGCTAGAATACTTAGAATTTAGAACAATGTAGGTATAGTGAAAAGAATATTTTAGGGACCAATGTACTAGGAGTCTAGGTATCGAAAAAAGGAAGACTGCGATGGGCAAGACATACAATTAAAAGTCAAAACTAAGGAGTAAGGACTTAGGACAGATAGCACTACAGCAGTGATTATGGAACAGAGGCACAGAGCCCCAAAATATAGGAAATAGACATGTATGGTAAGACCGAAAATGAGGTGATAAGATGTAGTTAAAAAGGACATGGGACCGAGATAGATGAATTATTGGTCGGGGGACGGGATGGGATGGTATGAGATAAGATGAGATGGACTTGATGACCAAAAAACCCCCACCACAAAAAAAAAAATTTATAAACTATTATTTTTTAGATATTTACAAATTAAAAAAAAAAGTGGTCGTTGCTCATCTCCTGTACAGTAAGTTACAATTGGGTCACTGTAACGGATGCGGTGTTAAATTTAAACTCAACAATAAAAAATCATTGAAGACGAAAAACGATTATGTGCGAAGGCCAGCCTATAATATTACCAAGTAAATGTATTGATATTATTGTAATTAAAGTAATTAATTTTAGTATTAGGCGTTACTATCTACTACAGTACGTTAAATCCATTCTTGTCAAAAAAATTACATTTGAAAATGTCATTGGGTTGGGTGTATAAAATATAATAATAATATAATATAGGTATTCTATAAAAGTTTCATATATCCACAAATAATATTTTTAAATTACAACAAAAAAACTAAAATCGTTATTCTTGGTTTTATAATGTAATTACAATAACTGAACATTTTCGTGATTTTTAAAATAATTTTGTCAAAATTTGAACTTAAAATGCTTAAAAAAAAAATTCTGCCTATGTATTTTTAATATTTTTCAACTGATATCGTAAAATTATGTCAGGAACCTAACTTTTTCACCAAATGAATAAAATTTTATTGATATCTTTAGTAAAAAACTGGAAAAATTGGAAACGAAAAATGTCCGTAAACAGCTCGAATGCTCGAAACAAATAAAAATATTTTGAAAATTGTATGTTGTATAGAAAATGCTAATATAATAATATTCAGTGTCATGTACAGAGGTCATTTGTTTTAGAGGTACACGAAAAACCAAAACGATTTTGTCAAAAACCGATTTTGCCTACAAATTCTCGATTTCCTTAATTGTTTTTCCCGGGGATTTGAAAACTACTGGGAATTATAACTGATTATAACTGATCCAGCTGATTCTAACTGAAAAATAATTTACAAAATTAGGAAAATTATCATGGCTATAAATACTAAATAGCTCAAAAGTAGTCAAAATAGTTTGAACATTTTATCATGTATGGAAAATTATAATAAAAATATTTGGTGAACATTTCATGAGCCAGTGATTATTCCTTTTGGAAGTACAATAAAATATTAAAAATCGATCAAATAAATTTACCGCTGATTATCAAATATCGTAAAAATTATAAGTTCAAAAGCTCTTAAAAAATTAATGGTCTGTTTGAGTAACATTTTTTTTGTTATAGGTAGAAAAACTTACCTATGTAAAATCTTCTATAGCCATTTTTAATTTTAGCTATAAAAAGAAAAACTTTTATGAATTTCCAACTGAAAAATAATTTACAAGATTAAAAAAAATCTTATGGCTATAGATCACTCAAAAAGACTCAAAATTGTTTGAAAATATTACCATATAAGGAAAATGGTAATTTTAACATTTGGTGCCTTGTGGAAATGTCAAGTGTCTAGGATTATTCTGTTTTGAATTACAACAAAATATCAAAAATTGACAGATGAAGTCGTGAATTTACCAATGAAAATCCAATATCGTAAAACTTAAATTCAAACGTCAATTTAATTTAAGACTCGTTATTATAAGTTATTAATTATTATAATAGCAGTTGATAAATATTAAAGTTCCATACAGGCACTTATGGTATTTTAAACTTCAAAACACAATTTTTAAGTTTTAAGATTTTTGTCCATAACTTCCAAAGAAAATATGACGTACTTTTTTGAAAGTATTATACTTATCATCATATTAAGCATACAAAACACTCGTTTTGGAAAAAATTCACAATAATCTCTTGGCAAATAAATTGCATTCGTTCTAATTTGAAATTACGCTATCTGTATTTTTTTATTTTACACAAAAAATAACCACCTTGTAATTCCACCTGTGGGGGGGAGGGGGCATTACTCACTATAATCTCCCTTAAAATCTATATACTAGCCTGATTATCCATGTATTAAAAATGTATTAGACCGTGTTGCGACATGCGTGTAGGACGTAGGTCCTAATTTTACTCTGTGACGTATATGGTTTATCTTGTACTTACCACCTACGCAATGGACACTTCGTCCGGTGAATCGGTAATCAATACTAATAATTAAAGTTTGTCAAACACTTTAATAAATACGTATGCATGTTATACGTGTGCCTATTATCATACTGTCATCGTCAATTTGACATTTGGCGCAAATGCGCAATTAATAATATAATATTAATATAATTTATTTTGTTATGGTTCACTCTGTTTTAACGGGACCGGCCCTTATCGCACTTCAGTTCATAGCAGGATTGAATAACACAGATTTACCTTTAATCGTGGTTCATTATAGGGTACAATTCATTATAGTGTACAACAACACGGACTAAGATATTATATTAAATCTTAACAACAACAATAACAGCAATTCTGAAATCTGAATTCATATTTAATGCTTCATGTTCAGTTCCCACTTTCCATGATACCGCCACAGAATGATAATAAACCCGTGGATGATACCAATATATACCATAATATTATTTTGGGCCGTTTTCCTTATCAACTGTACGTCATTTAATAAAAAAAAAAGTAAAAACCCCGGAAAAGACTGATATCGGTCAAATACTCAAATTAAATTATAGTGATACACAGACCTACAATACTACCTAACAATAATTAACAATAACAATAACAACAATAATTATTTAGTATTTACAGTTTGTGACAGTTTTATTAAATCATTATCGTTTTTATTAGGCAATGTTGTAATGGAAATGCAATTTTTATTTTTTACATAATAAATGCAAATAGTTTTTAGCTCATTTTCACCCTCTGTAATATTACTTATACCTATTTATCTTTGTGAAAAATTAGTAATGACCAAACTCTAACCAATTATTGTGGCATTTAACGTCCTAAAGAAATTCAAAGTGATGGAGGTCAATGTTTAATCTGTAAGTTAGATCTTAGTTAAAATAATATAATTAATTATTTATGTCTACCTATGTTGTCCTATGATTTCATCGGTTTTAATAACAAATGATAAATGAGTCATAACTCAGAATGACTATAGTCTATAGATAGTGAAATGTATGAGTGACTCTTTGATAATCTGTGTTAGTAAACAAATAACGAATGGGTACTTTATACAACTATTTAAATATAGAGGCACCTACATAAAATATAATTGATTTTAATATTTCAAGAAAATAAAATTAGTTGGATAATATATACAATAAATTATAATTTATAATTACACTTTTAAATGAGTACTGTTTACTTAAAACATATTTGTTACACAATAAAAAGCATAAATGATGAATCAGTAAATATTCTCAATACATTGTATACACTATACATAATATTGTAATATGTCTATAATGAAAAATTATGCATTTTGACGATAGATATTAATATATTATTAACTCTTTTAAATAAACTATTTATTGGCATTACCTACATATTAACATATTTTAAAAATACAAAGTTATATTTAAGTGATAATGTTTCTGAAACAAATGTAAATTGTATAATTTCGACAAAATTGTTGTGCATAGAATATGTTTTTCAAATAATATTATAATTTAATGATTAAAATATTGGTTAGGTAAATTTAATTTATATAAAAAGTAGACAGCATCAAAAAAAAATCTTTATAGTAAAGTTGTAAATATAATAATATAAATAAATAATATTTAATAGGTAACTGAAATAAAACTATAGCGATAACTAAAACTTAGTTTTAAAATTACAATCTTCATTAGTAGAAAACAAGAAATGTGGTATAAAAAGTTGAATAAATTGTTTAAATCGGAAAATGGAATCATGAAGGAAAAAGTAAATCTGAAGGGTAAAAAGATTTATATAGGTATCCAAATTATTTATTTATTTTACCATAAAAATCATTAACTAATAAATTATTTTACTAAGTTACTTGGTCTTTTTCTTATTAATTTTTACTAAATTAAATATAATATTTTAAACTTATTAATTAAATTATTTTATTGTTTTCAGAAACTTGAATGTTATCTATTGTGTTTTTGAAATTATATTATTGTTTAATATGATTTTATCAATTTCCAATAGTGTGTATACTTTACACCAAGATCAATATAGAAGCACTTTATTTGGATACCGTACGGGTAAGTTTATTTTAATTAATTATGTGGTTTTAATCCATGCGCGTCACAAACATTCAGTTTTTCAGTTATTGGTTCCAAAATGTTTGTAGGACATTTTTAAATCAATACCAATTTTATAGCTATAGGTTATAGAACTATATACTACTTAATGTATTATACATTAGGTAGGCGTTAAGATTTAAAATAATAATAACTAGGAATGAAATTTGATGCCAGGTTATAAATAACCGGTTAATAAAAAAAATTATAAACACAATGATTCGCTAAAATTTAATAGAATATATATAGATGGTAAATTGTTGGACCACAGAAAAAATGTATTTGAAAAGTAAAAGAAAATACAAAATTCAAAATACTAAATACTGACTCAATATCAGATTGAAATAACATATCAGCGCTTTTTTTTTTTTTGGAAGGCCAAGGAAGGCATTTACAATAGGTGCAAAACTACACTCTGTTAAACAAAGTGGCGGATCCAGGGCTTAATTTTTTTGAGGGGACATTTACTACTGGGCACTACTGGAGTGTTATTATTGTTGTCGTCCTTTCTACTTAATGTAAACATAATAAAATCATTATTATTTTTTTTGTAATATTTAATCCTACTAATTCTTTACTGCTACCAAATTTATAAGCTATTTAATTGAGATTTGCATCATTGTTTTTTTAATTTTACATTAACATTTTAAATCAAATATGTATTAAGCATTGACAAGATTTCCACTTCTCTGCAGAGACTATAATATAAGTACATATAACAGAATAAGAATAATTGTTGTGGCTGGACAATTTGTTATGTAAAAGTTATATTTCTTTAGCAGCAATTTATTTTTAGATCTGGTATGTATGCTGAGGTTGGATGTATAAAGAGATTCTTCTATGGATCATTGATTGAAATCATAGGTATGTTTATATAGTTGATTTTGTTTTGTGGCTGCTCAATTTTTCATTATAAAAGTTAGATTTAAATAGGGAAAACAAATTTCACAATCATACTCCTATACAATGGTCCTATAAATATTTTTGTTCCGGTTATCATACAAATATTATCTATTAATGTGCTGTAAAATAATCATTTAATTCAAAAAACTACTGGTGGGCTTAGGAGTTATTGGAGAGACCTCTTAATCACTACTTACAACTAAACTGCTGAGATTTTATCTAGGTCAGATTTTGTTTTTGAAGCCCAGGTGCTTATACCGATGCTATGTAGCATGTAGTAAATAGTAATGCATGACATAATCATTGTTTTCAAAAACGGATTTAAGGGAATTAGGAGTTTTTAATGTTTTGTTGAAGCAAGTGGTTGAGTGTTGAGCTTTTCAAGTCCAACATTAATTCAAACATTTGGTGCTTACATGTGCGTACGAACTTTCGAAGTTCCTATTCGAAAAATGCGAAAATAAATGTATAACAAGCACTCATTATCAAACTATCTGTTTTTCTTTTACTTTAATGTTAATAATATTAACTAAATTCTAAAAGCGTATTAATAATTTGGGGTTGAATGTATCGTGCATATAATATATATTAAATTATAATTATTATTTATTACTTAAGCTGACATTATGTATACTTGGATAGGATTCTACAGGTTCCACCGGAAAAGGGAAGTGTCGATTTTGGGGCGTGGCACCACTGCACGCAAACTTGCCTTTATGCGAAATTATCGATTCTCATATCTTGACATTGT
Organism: Metopolophium dirhodum; assembly: GCF_019925205.1. Classification (NCBI taxonomy): domain Eukaryota; kingdom Metazoa; phylum Arthropoda; class Insecta; order Hemiptera; family Aphididae; genus Metopolophium; species Metopolophium dirhodum. The sequence continues at coordinate 15,768,555 of NC_083568.1, forward strand.
GGAATTTTCCACACAAAATAGCTAATACGCCCTTTTATTGTTGTTCCTATTTTTTTTTTAACAAGGGCGTCATTAAATTTTTTTTAGGCGGAAAACCTAAAATAGGTCAATTGTCAAAATTGTTATTAATTTCGAATGATCTCGTAAAAAAATATAATGTTAACTATGTACACGGGTGTGTTTAAGAGCAATATTAGTGTTTTTGAATGTAGGAGTAAAAAAAAATATTTTTAAAAGTCAGCTTGCTTTGTACGTTGATGACTCATTAATGTCCACTCATTTTCTAAAAATATTATAATTCTACAAAATACGGGATGTAATCATTAAACATATTAACTAATTAACCATAATGTACTAATAATGCAATATTATGTTAAGTAAGGCCGTTCGTCGTTAGATATACTATTTTTTTGTTCTAAAATAAATGCATAATGTAGATAGGTATATGTACACTTGGCACTTGCACAGTACATTAAGAATTAAGATGTTAGACATAATTTATAAACCAAGGACTAAATTAGTATTCATTTTTTCCATTTTATCTTATAAATCGGTAAAATTAATTTTCAAATTTGAACTGTAGACACATAATGTTAACTGCTAAAGTTAAATGTAAATAAATATGATTGTTTCGTATTTTCTTATGCATAATATAGAAACAAAAGGTAAGGGTATTGAGTATTTTGTGTCATATTTTTGAAGATTTAAAAGGTTAGTTGAAAAATTTTAGTAGATGCTATAAATGGACATGTTCGTGACGAATATAAATATATAATGACACATACTTGTCAAGGGTTGATTAGGTCAAGGGTATTGCCAAAATAAATTATTAATTTTAAACCTCAGGAAATTAATTTGTTTTAATATTTTACAGGTTATTCTAGTCGCACAGAATAATTTTATATTTATCGATAACTACCTAGTTAAATAAAAAAAAAAAACATGTGTTGTGAATTAATTATTTTAATAGTTGAGAAGCTATTTAAATTTTAAATTTATAGGTTGTATTGTATACTTAAACAAAGATCTGGAATAAAGAAGTTTATCGGGGGTTGTAACTTGTAATTATGCATTTGTTTGAAAATCCAATTGTTAATTATGATTACTTAATCAAAATTGTTTTAATTTAATTGTATTGAAATTGTCACCGTTTCTTATTATTTTTTAGTATTATCTACAAGAAAAACTAAAAGCTCTATAATATGATTGATGATTATATATTAAGGTTTTTTAAAGGCTGCCACCTACAAATAGGGTAGATAAGTCGATTGTTATCTTAGTAACATAATTAGGGCCCGGATTTCAATGCAAAGTGTATCTTTTTTGGGTAATCTTAGGAAATGCTTTCCAAGTACATAATTTGTGAAATAGATACAACAGTGAAACTTTTATTTTGCATTTTGTTGCATATTTGGAGGTTTTTTCATTCTTTGGTCATTTTGTTATAGTTTTAATGCACATTTGTATATCATACATTCATATAACTTCAGTAGCGGATTTGATTCGTCTTCTAGAGGGCGGGGGGGGGGGGGGGGCGCAATATCCTTTTAGTCCAAAAATTCTATTTTTTTTAGTTTTTTTTTCTATAAATATCAATAAAATTTTATTTGTTTGGTAAAAAAGCGTGAAAATTTAATGCAAGGCTCCTGATATAATGTTACAATAGCAGTTGAAAAATATTAAAAATACATAGGCACAATTTTTTTTTATAAGCATTTAAAGTTCTAATTTTGACAAAATTTATCAAATTTAAAATTAATTAACTATTTTCAATTTTGTAGTTAAAAATGTATAAAATGTTATAGCTAAGGATTGAAAATTTAAAAAAAGGTTCCACGTAAATAGGTAATATATAAATTACTTTATTCACCTTTATCATCAAATATACTTAGTAATATCATAGGCTTACTGACCGTTTTTGCTCAGAATCGTTTTTCTTATACAATGATATTATATCATTGAATTCAAGTATAATACAATCTATTATACATTGACTCACTCGTAACCTACTATACAGCAAAGCAGCATCCACTGCTTTTTAAAAATTGTGATTGTGGTATTTTTAAAATTTAAAAAACTAGCGTGCATCGTGACTGTGTCACTACGGCACGACGTGACCACAGACGAACAATGTATTATGCTAATGTAATGTTAACGAGAATTACTGTTAAAGTATTTTAAGTACTTAAAAACACTAAACATCGTATTAAAATTCTGATTTTACTAATATCTAAAATGAACGATATATATCTAATATAAACATAAAATCGAATTAATAATTTTGTGTTATCTTGATGATAGGCTTGATGATATTTATGTTTTGAACTTAATAATAAGTATAACATATATTTCTCGATAATCATTTAAATTTAAAAAAAAAAAACTATATTGCTCTATTCAGTGTATATAAGTATAAGATTTAATTTCCGGGGGTGGGGGGGGGGGTTATAGAAATCCCGAGTCTGGATTCTCCCGACAGCTGTCCCCTTAAGTTTTCCTACATTTGACAAAAATAAATGTTTACCAGAAAGTCAAATTAATTTTTTACGAGCGTTCGAAGTTAGACATTTAATATTCTCCCGTAAATTAACAAATTCTCATACTTTGATTTTCTTTTATTCTTTTTCAAAAACTAATAACCGTAGGTATACTTGAATAATTGTCATCAAATGTGTATTTTATAATTTTTCGTACATTTTCAGAATATTTTGACTAGTTTTAAGTTTTTTTAGATACTTAAAATTTGAAATGTTATTAGTTTTTTATTCTATAAATTGTATTCGTTGTGTAAAAAGAATAAAAAGATTCAAAATTTAATTGGTACTAGGTTCCTCATAACTAGTAATAATAGTAGTTTAGAAATGATAAATATTCATATGCACGTTTTTTTTTATAAGTATTTAAAGTTCAAATGTTGACAATATTTATTAAAATGTCGAATATTTTCAAATTATTTTGAAGTACCTATACGGTTATAAGTTTTTGAATAACTGCAAAATAAAAAAATAGTTGTATGAGAATTTGTTAATTTACGGGTAAATATCCAATGTCTAACTTCAAACGATAATAAAAAAATAATTTGAGTTTCCGGTAAACTTTTTTTTTGTTAAATGTTGGAAAACTTAAGGTGAATCATGTATTAAATGTTCAAAGCTTATTTATAAATAGAAATTTTTTATTAATTTCTAACGAAATAATTTTCCAATTTTCGTGATTTCGATGAATTTTGTCAAAATGTTAACTTCAGGCGCTTATAAAAAAGTATTGTGGATATACGCTACTTTTTTTAATTTCCACTAACAACTTACGAGGTTTCAACTTATGCAAATTCCAATAACCAGTAACCACTAATATTGTATTTAATTTTCAAGTTTGTTGATCGAACAAAAAAATTTTATCGACAATAATTAAAAAAAAACTAAGTAATAAAACTAGAAACTTTGTTATGCCTTTAAATAGCTCAAAAAGAGTCTCAATATTTTGAAAATGTTATGGTGTATAGAAAATACTAATATAAACATTCAGTGAAAAGTTACACTAAAAAAAAGAAATGATTTTTCAAAATCCGGTTTTGCGTAAAAATCTCAGTTTTGCATTAATTTTGAATTAGTTTTTTTCTGACGATTTTGAAACTTATTGGACATTTTTTACTTTTGACATAATAATCATAAGAGGTATAGAGCTGTAGAGGTATGTCAGTTCTTTACTGATTGTAAATTTGATAACATTAAAATTTCGTAATTGCCGCTATAGTTTTTACAGATTCTTTGTAGAGCCTGTTTGAACATAATATTTATTTTTACAATATACAACGAATGACTCATCTTAGAAATTACGTATGACCGTTGATATAAATACTAGTATTAATAATCAATGGTATGACGTATTGACGTATACAGGAAAGCTTTGTCATGATTATAATTTATGCATTTATTCTATAGGTACATTAATAATTTAAATTAAATCGTCATTATGTTATTGGTTTTTGTTACTATTTTATTATTCAAATCTCAATAGAACCCATGCAACTTAAAAGTTAAAAAATAGTGCTTATTTATGTAATTTTGTACAATTTGTTTATGATATGTATCTCAGCATTAAACTTTTACGAATCTAGGAAAAAAAGCCCCTTAGCAACAAAGACGAAACATTTAATAATTATGCTCTAAATATTCCAAATTTTCAATTGTTCTATGAATTATCAGAATTATTATTGATATTATTTATTAATCAATAATTATGTAACACCGTTTTCAACATAATGTATTGTCGTGCTTTAAATAAGTTTAATATAATTATTCATTTTGTACTATTATATCATATTATTTAATAACAATATTTATGTAATTAATAATTATTTTATATTATAATATTATTAACATTTTGTAGGCCATCATATGAAATAGAAATACAAATAGACTATTAAAAATCTAGTACCTATAACTTACCTAAGTTATATGTTGGTAGGTACCTATAATTGCATATTTGCATCTAATTTATTATTCTACTTACTATATTTAGGTATTTTATTAATTATGAAAGAAAAAATTACATCTAATATAATATGACATTAAAAATTAATAAACAAATTAAAGGTAATTTTTTCCGGGAATTTATTTTCCAAATTCCAAGTTTTACACATCATTTTGCAAAAAAAAAAAACATAAAAGAACAATTTTGCACCTTATATACATAGGTTAAAAAACATTATTCTTTATTATTTATTATTTATAACAGAAATAGTTTAACATCAGATACAAATACATGTACACTAAAGTATTCAATCAGTATAGCAAGTTTTTGACTGATATTTTTTTATAACAATTTTATAGTAGGTATATACCTAAGTATTTTAGTTATTTTTGCAGGCATTAAATATTAAATGGTAATAATTAAATAAGATTCTTCAACACGCTCATGAACTATTTCATTAGTCTGTTAACTAAGCCAGGGATACAAGTGTTTTTGCACGCGATTCTTATTAGGTTAGTGATTTAATTTAAACAAATATAGGTATCAACTTACATAATTTTCATTTAACAAGTAAAAAATGTAAAGTTTTCATGCATAATATGCTGGGTGTGTTATTAACGATTGCTGCAATTTAAAACCATCACCAACAAAAGTATTTCTTAAGATAAATATAATTTGTGGATTGACCGTTACATTTTAATTGATGTATTAAAAAAAATTGACGAGATTATCTCTATTTTTTTTCTTTAAATTTTGTAACATAAAATCATACATATCTTATGATCTGATGCGGTTGTTTTTGTATGCAGAGACAAACTTTATTACCTTAACATGTCGTTTTCTTTAGTGATGGAAATAATATCCTGCAATTACGCTATTAGTATTTATAGGTACCTATTACCTTTATATAGTATTATATATACTATATGTTCGTTTTTTTATAAATACATTTTATTATTTTAATTCTTATAATACATTTCCTCAATAGTACTAATTCTACATTCCTACACCTGTTGTATATAAAAAAAAGTAGATAAACTAAATAAAATACCGCATAGTACATATAAAGAACACATATTACACCTGAAATCAATTATTATCGCACTAAAAATACTATTCTGAATGCATATCTTAGTATTTTACAGTTTGCTATGTCGGATTAACATGTAATTTATTTTCTTTCTATATTTTGTGCTAAAAAATATGTTTGACAATAATTTTGCACAAAAAAATTACACTGTAAAACCAATAATTTATTCTAAAAACAAAACAAAATTGATTTCAACCGTTTTCAAGTTAATATACAAAAAAAATTTTAAAAAAAACATAATAGTACAATATTTTATCGAGAATAGTATATTAGTATGACACATTTAACGGGACTGAACACATATCAGCTATCATGTTCTAAAATATGCCGTGTCGTGCAGTGGCGCAGTGCCCTAATTAAATCCCGTAAACCATAAACTTTTTCGTGTTGTGAATTGTGATTTGGCGCCATAATTTTAGGCTTTGCTCAGTTCCTATATATATATTATGCATATTATACAATATAATACACCTATCTATTTTTTTTTTTTTACAATTTTCACGTTATGGGCATTAAGTGGTGCGTGTCCTTCGGTCCTTGTCAAGTCGGCGCCGCCGACGCTACACCATCGTCAGCACTGTAAACAACGGAGGCGGCAGCGGGACTACCACCTCTCGCCTACCGACCGACCGTCGTCGGCGGTGCGCGCGCGTCTCCTAACGACACCACTCGCGCGCGCCTCTGCGTCGGCAATAATCGCGATTCGCGACTGCCGGCCGCCGGGCGGCGGGCAGTGTACCGTCTAATTCCGTGGCGTGCGTTTACGTTGTGGTGTCTCAAGTGACCGCCGTTCCGATCTATTGGTCCGCCGTCGTCGTCGTCGTGACGCGCAAATCATTTTTCACGGTTGTCGTAAAAAAATATTATATTGTATACATTAAAAATAATTTTCATGAACAGTAAACTCGTTTTACAACTGTTATCGAATTGTGCGCGCGTGATACCGCTTCCGTCGCACACACATAATATAATATATTATAAAAGTATTACATATTATATTATAATATATGTACGGACTGTGATCGCCACTGGTGGTGGTTGTGTCTGTGGTGTACAACTGGTGTATTGCATCTCGTTATCGTGCAATAATAATAACATGTAATATTATGCTCGAGGCCAATCGATCCACGGTTTCCTGTTAATGGTATCCTCCGCATTCACATGGTGAGCACTATCCCACCGGCGACGCATTCGAACTTTCTTCGATGACAATCACATCTCTGTTTGTTTGTACGCTTCGTTCCGTTTTTAACGATTTTTGTCCCGCAACCTATGTACTTCACATGTTTTGTTGTCGACTCGTATAGTTACTATAATGTATGTAGGTAACATACATGTTTACATAATACATGTATATTGTATATTATATACTATAATGCACCTGTTTAGTATGGGATGGTGAGGGTCAACATTTGGGTGGGTCAAGACGATGACTTATCTATTCGCTGTCTAAAATATCGTGTCTGAAAATCAACTCCGATTATAATTTACTAGTAAAAGTGATAGTTAAATTATACTTACATAACCTCGTAATGACCTTATTTGCAACTACTATTTATAGTCATACTACAAGGTTTAAAATATGTTGATAATAATTATTAGCATCATAATACATTTGGGATATTTTTCAGTCTTGGCATTATTAGATACCCACTTATTTACATCCCATAGATGTTCTGGAAGTAAACGTAATGGTTAAATGTTTCGCATCATTTTTTGCATTATATTGCAATTACCTACTGGCCTTAGACATATACTTTAATACTTACCTACTTATTGCAGTTTCAAAATATAAATACATTATTTTACATTTAACTTAATGTGTTTTCTATAAAAAAAAAATAGTTGTCTTCGGGAAATGATTCATCAATACAAAAATGTAGCCCATCCGTTATTTATACTCAACACTCATTATTTAATATTTTTAAAGATGTTTTAACTTTATAGTTTACGCTTAGACTTAAATGTTTATTTGTACCTATTTTATAATACAATTTTGTGATAAATTGATTTTAAAATACGTTTTACATTACGTTATTTTATCGACAGCTTTTATCACGCCTCCTGGTCCTGGATAATAACACATTTAAAAATAATTGATTAAGATAACATTAAATAATAAACAACAACTTGGTACTGTATACTACTGTGGAACTTTCAAGTTAATATTTTTTATTTCACATTTCCCCTGCAAAATTGTGTGTATTAAATAATTGTAGCTATTTCTATTTTTATCATATGTGTTATTATCTTGTAACTTGGAGGGGGACTTACAAATATAATATGATTGTTTGTGTACAGACTACAGAGTGATTAGTTTATCATAATAATATATTAATACGGAACTAATTTTTATTTTATACGGTTATTTATTTAGTACAGAATTAATTAGGTACTTACAAAAATAAATGTAATTGCGATAAGTTTTAACAAAAGCGGTACTCGTAATTATAATATTATCTTGTCAATCCTTGCTATTAAATATTTTCATACCTATACCATAGCTTATACCATGCGTCCATGCATGTACCTATTATTCGTTGAGGATATATTTATTGTACATTTACGAGTACCTATATTTATGATTTATACCATAGGAGATATAGATAATTATCATATTTCATAATGTATGAAATATGAACAAAATTCGTTACAACTTAAAACTTTCACAAGTTTTACAATGATTTGAAAATAATGTTATATACCTAATCACGTATTATTTATAGTAATTTCTAACAATTAATTTTTTTAAGCACCTATTTTACATATAGAAGGTAAAGTTAGGTTAGTGGATTTTTATTGGTTTGACTCTTTCACATTGTTCTCGGGTCTAAAATTAAAGTATTTGTCATGAATACGTCATGAACCCTATGATATAGCACGTGTACGGATAGTGAACTACCAAACAAAACAATTATTTCCTCTATTGAAGTATTCAAATAGGTATCTTTATTAATATTAGGTTATTATGCATCAAACTAATTTGTTTGTTTATCATAAATTATAATACTCAATTACTCTTGAAATTATCTATCATACACAATTTTTTACAGTTCAATAATTTGCGTTTTTATCAAAAATTTTGGCTGTAAAATTTAGAAAAATGTTCGACATATTCTTAAAGTATCAAGATTTACAATATTTGGTTTTAGATTCTGAGCGTTGAATATATTGGTTTGACAATAATTTATACTTTTTTTATGCCTCATCATCTTTTTCAGCAGTAGAAATGTTTTAATCATCAACTTAAAAGGTAGTATCCGGTAACAAATAGGATCTAGTTACTTATATAGTATTGTGAGGTCAAAAATAAAAAAAATTACTACTACTTTTCTTAATAATTGGGAAAAAAAAAAAAAAAATTAAGAATAACGGGAAGTATTTACGCAACACTACCTAGTTTTTAACAAAATTGATTTTGAAAATGATATAATTATCAAAATTTTTGGGCACTTTTTGAAATGTATAGATATTTTATGTAATCAAATTTTTTTTTATTTGACTTATGTTGTATACAATTTTTTTCTAAGTTCTAAATCTTGAAAATCTAATAAAAGGTTTTTTATAAGTTGTTCTCACAGAAATTAAAAAATATAAAAAATACCTACCTAGTCACTTTTTTCAAGCGTTTGAAGTGTACATTGACAAAATTGTATCTTTAAAAAAAATAAAACAATTTTTGTTATTTGTTTATAATTTCAAAATATTAATCGTAGGCATTTGAAACGTTCCAGTATTACATAAATTAATCAATGCAATATTCAAAATATTTAGGATAATTTTAAGCTGTTTATTTCACGATAATTTCCACACCGTTTTAAGGTATGTCGAATGTCGGTGTTATATAGATAATTTAATGATGAAATATAATCGAAACCCTATTGGCTTATCAATTTTCAGGCCGACGGGGGTGGATCTGTGCCTACGGGAAACTGGATATATAACATATACATGATACACTGCAGCGTCCCCGTTACAGTTTATCACTTTTAATCGCCAATATACTGTAATATATTATAGGTACTATCTTCTCTGGTTTTTTTTATAATTGTGATATAATACATTGATAATCAATAGAAAAAAAGGTGGATAAGTGGATGTCGCTCTGCTGTACGGTAGGTTACAAGTGGGTCACTGTAATGGATGGTGTTAAATTTGAATTCAATGATATAATATCATTGTATAAGAAAAACGATTCTGAGCGAAAACGGTCAGTCAGCCCATGATATTACCAAGTATATTTGATGATATTATTGTAAATAAAGTAATTTATATATAACCTATTTACGTGGAGCCTTGTTTTAAATTTTCAATCCTTAGCCATAAAAGTTAAACATTTTATACATTTTTAACTACAAAATAATTAATAAACTATAAATTTGATAAATGTTGTCAACATTTGAACTTTAAATGCTTATAAAAAAAAATTGTGCCTATGTATTTTTAATATTTTTCAACTGCTAATAGAACGATATATCAGGAGCCTTATATTAAATTTTCACGCTTTTTTACCCAACAAATAAACATTTATTGATATTTATAGAAAAAAAACTAAAAAAATTGAAAACTGACAATGTCCGTAAACAGCTCAAAAAGAGTCAAAATATTTTCAACATTTTATGGTGTATAGAAAATGCTAATATAAACATTCGGTGAAATTTTCAAGTATCTACAGTCATTCGTTTTTTAATTACACCAAAAACCAAAATCAATTTTCTCGAAAACAGATTTTGCGTAAGAATTCCCGTTTTTCCTTAATTTTTCTTTTGTTTTTCACGTCGCTTGTGAAAACTACTGAGAAATTTTTACTTTTGACCCCCCCAAAGTACCAACTAGATTCACTTTCCTATCAGAAAAGTTACTATTGAAGAAAATCCAAGCACTTTTACTGTCCTAAAAGGTGATGACAGACACAAAAATAAAAAAAAAAAATAAAAAAATAAAATAAAAAAATAAAAAAAAAACACACATCATTGTAGAATCAATACATTCATCGCTTCGCTCAGAATCTAAAAAAAGGTGAGTAAGTGAATGTCGCTCTGCGACTGTTGTACAGTAGGTTACAAGTGGCTCACTGTAATGGATAGTGTTAAATTTGAATTCAATTATATAATATCAATGTATACGAAAAATATTCTGAGCGAAGACGTTCGTGTCAGCTATGATATTAGTACTTAGTATATTTGATGATATTATTGTGAATAAAGTAATTTATTTACCTATACTTACATGGAACCTTGTTTTAAATTTTCAATCCTTAGCTATAAAAGTTTAACATTTTATAAATTTTTATCTATAATTGCTTATAATAAAAATTGTTCCAATGTATTTTTAATATTTTTCAAATACTATAATACCAGTATATTAGGAGGCTTGTATTAAATGTTTACACTTTTTACCTAAAAAATTACATTTTATTCACAATTATTGTTTTCTAACAATCTAAGAAAATTGAAGATTGAAAATGTCTGTAAAGAGCTCGAAAACTGTCAAAATATTTTGAAAATTTTATCAAGTATAGGAATTGATGAAATTTACATAACGCATTATGTAAATTTCAAGTATAGGTTATTTTTTTTTTTAATTTAAACAAAATAAGAAAAACGCTCCATGAGAAATAGAGTGAATTCAATATTGTCAAAATTTGAACTTCGAACGCTCACAAAAATTTAATTTGACTTTCCGGTAGACATATATTTTAAGTAAACGTAGACAAACTTATGGGAGTTTTGTACTTCATTTTCAAATCATAGATTTAAAAAGAAAAATATTATGAAATTAGAATGTAACAATATTTCATGTATCTACATGATTTTGTATAAAATTCCCGTTTTTCCTAAATTTTTTTTTTGTTTTTCTCTTTGCTTTTTAAAACTACCTAGAATTTTAAATTTGGACCTCCCCAATGCACCAACTAGATTAACTTTCCCATCGAACAAGATCAAAGCATTATTTCGACTTCTATTATCATGTACCTACACAGACACAAATAATAAAAAGAATGAAAAAATAAAAAAACACATCATTCTAAAATTAATACTATCGCTCTGCTCAGAATCTAAAACTAAGTTAGAAGTTAGTATAAGATCTGCTGATTCGTCTTAAAACATTATATTTTTATAAGTGTTTTTAATAAAAAAAATGGTAAATGGTCCTAAATGTTGTAGCATTCGTGCACAATTTCATCGGAATTCAGCAGTACGTATATAATACAAAATATATTAGTTTATACTTATACTAATAATATTATATTATACGTGTTTGATCGCCTGATTATCTTTGCTTTTAATTTAAATGTACTTAATATACTAGGTACGTAATACGTATATAGAAACTATATAATTATGTACTTAATACTTAGTATTTTAGTTTTAAATCACATTTTTTTTATAAATTAAAAGTTTGAGGATACACAACCTATACGGGCTATCATAATTCTAGACCAGTCAATTTGATTATAATCAATTTCAAATTGACATGATAATACACCTGTTTTTGTGGTACACCAAAACCCCAATGGTCTTCCTTATATTAAACTGTCTATTTTCTTATGGGTTTTTTTAGTGGCTGATAATCACTTTTTATGATCTAAACATTTTTATGTAAAAGGAGTGAGTATAATTAACAGTGTTTTTACGTTGCATATGCAACTAGTATGTCAATAAAAAGGGAAAAGGATAACGCTACATTTATATTTTAGTTGAATAAAGTATCCAAACGAATTATGCATACCTATGTTACATTTAATTAAGCATGAAAGTATAAAACTCTCTGTGAATTTTTAATTTATGCTATCTTTGGCAAGATCAAGATTTGTGTTGCGCTTTTACTTATACATTTTTTGTATCGACAATGTAAGAATGTAAGATGTAGATATATAGATGAAATATCTACATGAATATTTTATTTTTTTTATAAAGTTTATACCCAATAAATGTTATATTTTAGCTATATTTGATTTGTTTTCGATATGATGGACGATAGTACAAATGTTAAATTCTATTAATAATATTAACGACTTTCCGGATATTATGTTTGTTGTACTAGTATGCAATCTAACTTCTAAGCTTTTAAAACTCAAGAATGACTCAAGTTAATAATTAAAAATATTATACAAACACATAAACATTTAACAAAACCGGATGTCAAAAACACAATAAAATATTTGGTATTTCTTTTTGTAAAAACATAACAGCAGTTACGGTGCAAAAATAACATGACGTCCACGATGTATACCTACGTGATATACCGATATGTGTTTCTTTATTGCAGAGTTCTCAAAACAAAATTATCATACATATACCTATAGCTATTTAATATTGTATTTTAATATAGTTACACCGACATTACAATGAATTAATTATTAATATTAATTATTCATTAGAAAATAGAAATGTCAATAGTGTAATTGAAATGCACTATACGTAAAAAGGTAACGACCAAATAATTATTTGTAGATTTATTGAAAAGAGTTTATAGTGTTGGGAATTGAGACTTCAAATTGCATTATTCGATCTCCGTATCCTGTTATAGTTTTAAAGGTTTAGTGAAATAAAGGACGCATTGTTATTTTCCTTATTTTGGGTAAGAATAAAAAAACCCACCGAATACCATAAATATTTTTAAAAGAAATGTTCGCTTACAACTGTACTTTAAATTGTATTATTCACCATAACTTATAAATATTTAATAATACAGCATGCATATGCTGTGAGAAGTAAAAAAAAGGGTCCAACACCCGATCGTCGTTCGATTTTTTATGATCTGAGTACTATAGTATATTTGTATTGGCAATAAGTATAAATCATAATATTATATACTTGTTTTATACGATATAAAAAAAAATGTTTTATAAATCTTGCAAAAATCTTTCATGTCAAAACTATATAAAAAATATACCCTGGAAAAATATGCAATTTTATTTCTTATGTTATAGGTATTTAATTTTTTTTTTTTATTGAACTTAAGCCCGTCGACTTAGGCCATTAGCCGTTGTAGGGAATTATGAACTATGGTTATTGGCAAGGTTTTTACTACTACGAACCCGGGTGGTCACCCATCCGGGAGCTAGTAGCAGCGAGCGTTACTTACTCTCAGTCGCATTCCGCGACTAGTAGCAGCCAACGCGCCAAGCCACATAGGTATTTAATTATAAAATGTCAGTCTATTGTCTACAAAAAAAAAACAAAATACAAAACAATAAAATAAATTAAAATTATACAGAAAAATATATATGGCTGGAGTGCCATATTGTACAAAGTATATAATACTTAAGTTGATTTTTTGCCATGCGTGCAGACCAGCCCAGAGGAGCTGTCTTCTTTATTTCTTCCACTATGTTTGGTTCTTGGTGTATCTCTTTTATCTCCGTAATATTTCTGATCCTCCATTTTCCTGTATTCATGTCTATGCAAGGTCCAAAGATAGATCTAATAATTTTCTTTTCAAATATTAAGGGGTTGTTCTGTTGTGCCTTATGGAGTGCCCATGTTTCGCATCCATACTTCACCACAGGTCATAAGCAATTTTCTATATGTTTGCATGCGGGTCGTGTGTGTGTAGTAAGTAATCATTAGTGTGAGTGACTGTGTATAAAATAAATAGCGGTGCGCTGCCCCGCATGTGCACGTACATGTTAATAACGCAGCATTTTAACACTAATTAGTAATTACAATTGTGAATTTTAGTGAAACACTGAAACTTAGTTTCATATTTCCAATAATATAGCTTACTGAGTGACATTATATAGTATGAACATTGAACACTTATTATACGAATTGAATAGAAGAAGTCTATATAGGCTTGTATATGAGTTAATTTTCGATATTTTATTACCAATGTCCAATATTTAGCTTTAAAACTTGTGATATTATTTTTTAATTTGAGTTATTAAGCTTAGTAATTAAAATATCGAAAATTGGCTTCTAAACAGGTACAGATTAATTTCTCTCCTACCATATTGAGAATAGGGGTTTTTACTCTCAAACCGCTGAATAAACCATATTAATGGAAGTACAAAAATTAATTTTCATAGAGTTTTTCCCGTACTATTGATACCCCTTTTTGCGATGCTTAACTTTTTGTTCTTCTAATACTTTTAAAGTTCGTCGCCTGTTAGTATCTTAATTTCAGCAGTAGCCAAAGTTTCCATCGAGACAATAATAATTTAGTTTTAAAATTTTATATAAGGAATACCTTTTTCGTACCCGGTGAAAACAAAAAATAATTTATAACTAATAATAATACAATAGGTTCACGATATTTACAATTTTGCAATATTTTATTTACAATAATATTGTATTAAAATACCGTAAGATAATAAAAATCGACGCGAAATTCAATAAAACAAAATACCCGTTAGTCGTTATCATTAAAAGCAATGGAAATTGACCGTCACGCGGTTTTATGGATTGGCTGATATTGAATAAAATCGTCGCCCCGTAACGACTATCGCGGCTATTGATTAAAACCTATAAGTTTTCAACGACAACGATTATCGCCGTGTATAGCCCCAGCGCCTTAGTGCCTACAAAATGTATTTTTGATTTTTCTACTTGACATAATAGTATTTACCTTATACCTTTTTTTTTAAAATTTTGCTTCAATTTACAAAACATTTTGAATTTCATAGAAATATACAAAAAATACAATTTTGCCATCAATTCAAACTATTATTATGATTCGTAAAGATTACTAATAAATATCCAAAAATGTAAAAAGGCAAAAAATATGCAATTGCATAGAAATTCGAGCTTTAATTATAAAGTTAATATTTTGCGGTGTTTTCAAATAGATTTCTTTAATATTTTTCACAGGTTGTCGGTAAATTTTCCTTACGTGCTTAAGGAATTGGTATTACAATTTAAATAAATGTCCTCTTTAAAGTTGTCACCTAAATAAATTTTCCCTATTTTAAAGTGCTACATGGAACTTTTATATTTTTTGCTGACCTAAGTTTTTATAGGATAAAAAATTTCTACATCCAATAGATACATCCTCCCTTTGGTAATCGGTATGCATTTAAACTTATATACATTCGATTTAAGATAAAATTATTATCTAAATTAATTTTATTATGTAATATCATTGCATTTGATTAAGAGATCAATAACAAATAAGCTAAATAGTCATACCCATCAATATAATATATATCAACAATACAATCATAGATTATTATTTTGCTGTATTGTTTATTTCTATTTGACGGTCGTAAACTCGTACCTATTTATAATTAGTTTTATTTGACTAAGTAAATAAACAATAGTTACTAAATATAACTACTTACTAAATAAATTATTTACATATCTAGGTACACTTACTAATTTAATAGTTACCATAAAATATTCGTCGTGGCATAGGTTTACCGCGTGATGTTCAGTATTACAATAATATAATATGTAGGTACCTATTTATTAATATACCTACACTAGGTAGGTACGTACTACGTACTATATTATAGGGATCAACTAATATGTGAATACTAGTTTATACTCAGTTGCGACGCGCACCGACGCCGGTTCAAAGCCTCGGCTGCGGGCGATATTTTTCTTCGGGCAAGTCACGGTGTCCGGAGAGAAGTGCCGCCATCCCCCACCCGGGCATGGCAGATACCTACGGGTGCTTTTTAAAAAATCTGCCAAACTAACAAACACGGTTTTAAACCTACAGTACCCTCCCCCACAGTTAAAAACCACTCAATGGCCTTAGTTGCCGCGGGTTAATTAATAATAATAAAAAAAAGTATTTATCTCTACAGTTTAAATCAGTTTATATCAAGTATTTGTCATTTGTGACACATTTTAAAATTTATTAAACTAATTTAATTTTTAGATTAAAAAATGTGTTTTTGATTAAATTAAATTAAATATGAAGCTTTTTAGTTATAAAAATGAGTAAGTTTAATATTTGCTTGAATTACTAGTAAATACAACATTAACGAATTATATACTGACTCTCTTTATTTATATTGTACATGAAAGAGTTTTCTATTCAGTCAAAATTAAACTAAATTTTATGATTGAGTGATGATTTTTACGGGATTGTATAAAAAAAGAAACTAAATGTTTCGCTTGAATTTCCCATGACGAATTATATTATTTCCTTTGACATACATACTTTTTTCATTATATAATTTCCTATAGTTATATACCTGAGTGATATTGTTGTATCAACGTCCAGTATTAAATGCAGGTTAGGAGGTAATGAGATTTTGAGAGCAATACAAATACTCATACCTCAAAAGTTTTTTTAATTGTGCAATGCTCGTGTTCTTTATTTCGAAAGACAAATTATGTTTTATATCAATTACGAATTTGTGTGTCTCTTAAGTGTATCTGTATTATTAAAATTAATTTCTCATTGGTTTATAGAGCTTAAATTTAATATATATATTTTATTGTTAATTAATTTTTTTTTTTTATCGTAATGACAGAATCTAAAAGGTGAATATATAAAAAAATGGTGTATTATATAAAACGCATATTTATTTTTATGTATTATGTGAACTGCTGTTTGCACATTAGTATAAAATATAAAATAGTGTTATTATCCATTATTTATATAGGACGTAAATCATGAAAGTTGACATTTTTCTAATATGTATTAAAGAAAGTACACTATAACAAATAACTTTTTGGTTTCTAAACGTAAATCATAAGTCTAAAACGAATTATGATTGTATGAACATTAATTTTATATATATTATATATTACCTTATCATATCGAATTTGTGCTATTACTTAAATGGTTTAAGCATTTCACTGCATTTGGTAAATTGTGTTTGTCGTGTATATATGATTATATACAGACATTACCTAACCATATGTATATATACATGTATATAATTGAAGTAATTTGATGTCAATAGAATAATATATATTAGTGGAAATGATGCCTCTAGGTATATCCATAAAACAAAAATATTATCATATTATGATATTTTAATAGTATCAATTATCATATTGGTTGTTAAATGATAACCTAAGTAATGAAAGTTGTGATGGATAAAATTAGCACTTATGCCAAGTTGCATAAAAACTGCTTAATTTAATGATTTACTTAAATGTAATGGATCAATCATAGGCCATACATTATGTCTAACTATCGCTGACTATTAATACATTAAATGTATATTAACTCACGAGTATATCGCATATTTTATGTAATATATTATTATCAATCTTTATTAATATTTTATTTATTGTTTATTTTCATAATATCATTTGTGAGGTATGATATAAATATTGCAATTATAAACAAATTTAGTAGTAATAATATGTTTTAATAACAAGATTCTTTTAAATATTACATTTTAAAATTGAATTTCAATAATGAAATAGGCGTGAATGAGTGATTTGCGATATCATCAAAATTATTATGCTATGTTATGTTATATTATTCTAATTCATCTAACATTTTCTGACATATCATATGCTTAACACCACCTATGCATTTTTCTTATTGCCTAACATTGTACTTATTATTTTTTTCTTAATTTGAGAATTGTATCATTGTTTTAATACATATAATCACTTAAATATGACTTTTACATTAGGCAGGTACTTACTTTAAATTTTCCACATTTTAAAAACGAAGGGACTTAGAGGTAAAAATGTGTGATAGTCGATATATTAATATAATGCATGTTTAAAATAAATATTACGAATTGAATGAATGACATTTATAATTTTATTAAATTAAATTTCGACAACATTATATTGATTTCATTATCATTGATTGTAATGTTTTACTTTATATAACGTTAGTATCTACCTTCTATTAATAATTATCGTTATAATATAGGTATTTATACCTACTTCATATTATTATGTCATATTATCATGACATATTATTAAAAAAAATATTATAGACATATTATTGATTAGTTTGTCATTCATGTTATACTAGGTAGGTTATGTTATATATAAAGGTTTCTAAATGTCGTTAAGGGTTGTTACAGTAACGATGTATCGACTCTCTGACCTATTAAATAATATTTTATGGGGCGTAGGTATATAATATGTTTTGTGTAGTAAATGAAAGATTTGTAGTTAGCGTTCGTGTTCAGCAGTAATTATTGTTATACTTTTCAATCCATTCATCTTATCTTGATATCCATTATCAAATATTAATTAATTGTATTTGAATTATTATATATGTATTTGAATTTACTATATATTAATATACCTACTTTACTACACACTTTGAACGATCGATTGGGTTTTTGACTGTATTTTATTCAGCTTAACATATTGACGTCATCGATGTCCTCATTTATTGTCCACTCTAATTAGATAATAGATATACGTATAATTATAATGAATAAATTATAGATATTATTTTTAAAAACAATTTTTTAATTTAACTTGAATTGTTCTAATTAGTTAAAGGTATATATATACATTTACAATAATTTTTCATTTAATTATATTGTTTTTTATAACAACGAAAATAATGTTACCTACCTATATGATATTATAATAAAATACCTATAGTAACAATTATTGAAGCAAATAGGTTAAAACTTAAAAGTCTACACCTTATACCTATGAACTCTATAAAAATCAAAACCCTGTGTACATGTGTACATTTAAAGAACCAATATTATTTGGACTTATGAGTGTTCAGTATTTCTAAAAAGTTAAATTATTATTATTTTTGTTAATAGTTGGAGATTTGTATTGTTATTAATTATAAGATCGAAAAAACACTGTTATTAGGTAACTTATTGCTCAGGGTTATTTTACTATTCGAGAATTATCGTATTAATATATATACAAATAAATACAATAATTAATAAGTAATAATAACTAATTATAGTAATAGAATTCGTGTTGTTGTAGTCCCCGCTAAAAAATAAACCAGAAACGTGGTATATAGGCACATCAATTATTGATTTACGTTATTATTCTTTAATATTTATTTAAAATTCAGTGATTTATTGATTTTTATTGTAAATTATTGTTTTAGGATGGTACTAGAATCGAAAGGAGAGCCTAGCACTGATGGAATCCAAAATAGAATTGGAATTAAAGGGGTTTCCTATACATCTAACGAAGGCCATAAACAAGAATTTGTTCATATTGAAATTGACATGCCTCCAGCTAATGGCCATTTAGTAAGTTATTGTGCTACTATTATTTTATTTTAAAACAAATAAATACATGGTATTATATTTTAATTATTTTATTAGGAATCGTATGTGTTAAACACATATTATTTATTAGGTATATTATAACAATTTACTACATTAAATAACAATAATTACATACTTAATTATTTATTAAGGCTTCAACTTGATAACTAACATAAAAAAATGAAAAGGTACAATTCCGTGGTTTCTATACGTCATACGTCATTTATGAGTTTTATATGAATTATGACCATATAATATAATGTCTAATGAAATGAAATGTACTAAGTAGATATTATTAAAATGGTAAACACTTCTAAATAATAATATGATAAATACTGACTGCCATATACCCATAATATAAGAAATACAGATGTAATTAGACGAAATTATAGTGGAGTATTCGTTATTACTTAGGTATTACTAAATTAGTTATAGGTACTACTAAAACAATGACAATAACTCGGAGACTACAAGCTAAAATGTTCGTTCAGTAATATTCTTTTTATAAAATTAACAATTGTCTTATTAGTCACTATTACCAATTATAATTATGGCAATGAATTTATTAAAAAAACTAAATTAATTATCCGTAGAAATTTTAGAAAAAACTACAAGTTACATTAATCCTGTTTAAAATACAACTAGGGTGATAAAACACAATTTATGACGATATTATATTCTAGACAAAAATTATACTGAGTACCTTCATATAATATATTATGAGTATGTGACTAAATAGTAAATACTTTAAACATTTTACATTTTAATGTTTCAATTTAATCCTATTCAAACCGATTTAGGTATAAATTTTCAAAATATTAATTTGTTTTGTCTAAGTTAATTCAACCTGCCCACCTTTTATAGAAATAAAAACCCTTTTATGATGAAGAGTCAAATATTAATTTTTAGATTCTAAGGTCTGATGAATGTATTGATCTTACAATGAGATGGTGTTTATTTTGTATCTAGATACCTTATAATATAGTCGATATAAATTCTTCAATATTTAACATTAATTTCTTGTCTGCAAAGTAGATCCGGTTGGTACTTGAGGGGGGAGAGGAGTCAGAGGTTAAAAATATCCAGTTATTTTAATAATTGAGAAAAAACAGGAATTTTTAGGCACAATTAGTTTTTGACGTATTTCAAAAACAAAAACGTAGACATTCGAAATTTTTACCAAATGTTTGTATATTACAAATTGTTCAAATTAGCAAATATTTACAAATTGTTTTGTAGCTAAAAATGTATAAAATGTTAACTATCCTCTGACCTTAGAAAGAAATGTTGATTCGAATGTCTCCTTTTCTCAGAATCGTTTTTTTGTACAATCTCTCCCATAAGTATGCACTGATTTAAATTTATCATTGTATTTTTATTTAAGAGGACGTTACGCACCCGCATGTGTTGTTTCCGTCTTACAAATGCACAACATAGCAAAAACTGTTTTGCGCCGGACAACTTACTATTCTTCCTCTGTATTTATAGTAGAATTACCAAAATTCCTCAATACATAAGGAATAACTCGTAGCGTTTTTGTTTTTTTTTTTTGATAGCAATTAATTTAATTAAACGAAAAAAACAAAAAAAACCTAATGTTCTCAAATTAATAACTTTAATTGTATTTATATTATGTTATCAAAATAATAATATTCAATACAGTGACCTATTCAATGACGAGGTACATCCGACACCTACCCGACAGCACAATGAGTTCCCTGGTTTTTAGGTTTACAAGAACATTGTGAAAACATTACTAAACTATTTTGTATGAATTTATACTAATATAATATTACTATGGTAAAAACATACGTTTTTAAATTAAAAAAAAAACAACAATAATGGTATTTTATAAGGATATTATATTTTTAATACTGATGTGCAATTGTATATAATTGTATATATATAAAACTGTAATATAAAACACATTTTTCAATTAAAAATTTTAAAGTCTATACAATGTGTATTAAACATTTCATATTTTTTTCTTTTAACATGTGTTTGATACATGGTATGTAGGCTGCACTAACGACAGCAGGTAACGTGACAACTAAAATATATACGTATTTTTATTTACTTAAAGTATCGATAATAGTTATTGTGTATTTCTAAACGCGTATTAGATACCAGCAATAATATGTTTTTTATAAATTCATAATATTTCTGCTCTTATCTTATTAGAGTGTATTATGGTCATGCAGTATAAAAAAATAAAGTTAAAACAAAATTACAGTTTGAAGTAGTGTTGCGCTAGATGCCCTATAAAGCAAGCCCCTCCCTTCACTCGTCGCCCAGTTTTTTTTTGTTTCTACTTATTGCAATCACCAAATTTAGTTTTTTTTTTAATTTTACATTAAATTTTTTATTTATTTAAAAAAAAAATAAAGGCTCTTGGCACCTAAATATTAGACACAACCCATCTTGTCAACTTATTTTACTTATTGCACTCGAAGAGGTATATCATAAAATGTTAATACTAATAAAACTCCGTAGGTTCCTATTCGACGAATAATAAACTACGCTTTCGTTTAAATATTTTCGCTTTGTTTGCTTCTGTCCTCTGTTTGGTACAATAAACAAATATAAAATAAATAGATAACAAATGTTATGTTATGTATATGTAGGTAGATATTTATTATTTTTAATTTGAAGCTATAATAATGACATATTATTACAGCCATATATTCAGTGTAGGGGTAGGAGGGCTTGGGGGGGGGAGTCAACACCCCCCTCGATTTTTTTTTGTGTAGGTGCCTGTATTTTAACAAATCTGTGCTATTACTTATTACTGCAGTAAAATCTTATATTGTAAAATACTAACCTATATTTTATTACTTTTCTTTTATGGTAATGTTTTTATAACGAGAGTTGTGTCCAATTCTTCAGCTTACATGCGTTTTGAAAACAATTTACCAATACTATTTCGTTGTGGGTAAGAAATAGAAATTGTTCTGGCATTAATGTGTTTTGTACTCGGTTAATATGATATTTTAATGACGGTCCCGAAAATATATATAAATGCAACGTAACTTGTACAATTACTATTACACCAAGGTGACTTACTATTTAACATACTAATTCAGTTAGTAGGACTGAAGAGTTTATCAATCGTAAATTATTAATAATAATGCTATATATAATTATATAAATATAATTGATTATAATAATACGCATATCGCAACTATGAAGTATGTATGGAATAATCATTTTTTGTTTAGAAGTGTTCGAAAAGTTTCATATTACAGTTCATATAATCTTTATGTTTCAAAAATGAACACTGAAAATATATTAGAACTAATAGTTAACTTACATATTTGTTAGGAAAAGGCGGATAATATTACGACTCTTCAGTTTTCAAGAAAGTCTTAAATTAAAATAGTAATTTAATGATAATTGTTTTCCTATGATTTGAAAAATAATAAACAACATTGCTTGAGAGTTGAGATATAAACAGATTTTAAATAACTATTAGTTTAGCGCCTTACCTATATTATTCAAACACTCACTTATTTATATATAATATATAGTGTTATTTCTTAATTTTTAGTATCTGTTCGTTATTATATAACGTTGACAATTTTATAATTTTATCCTGTTTTTATTTTAAATACGTAGAATACCTACATTCTCAACACAAGGGTTTTTCTATCTATATACTTAGATAGAAAATCATGAATTGCGGCACTACTCATTATAATTAATTTTTTTTTTTTAATATTTGTTGCCTGTTGGTTGTAGTATTTTAATATATTATACTGGGTTGGCGGTTGCATAAACAGTAACTAAACACATTTTATTGAATCCATAGTCAGATAATGGTACCTTAGGGGGGGGGGGGGGTGCTGGTTTTTTAAATTGTGCGTAATTCTATGAAATTTTAAAATTACATTTTATTTTATAGTTACCACCTTAATTATAATACTTTTCACTAATGCCCGATGTACTTATTTAGGAGCATTGATGCGGTGTATTATATCTAAAAAAATGACTTCACAGAAAAAATTGTCGGATTTTGATAACTATTTTTTTATCTGAAACAAGAAGACTTCCTTCAGGCCGCTTTTAACTCCGATTTTTTATTTTATTTCAAATAATGGTATTTAATAATTTTATAAAAAACCTTAAAATTGTCGTATTATTACATATTCTTGTCACATATTATTAAGCTTGGGATTAAAATATTGATAAATGGAGTTCAATGAGGTTTCTAGAATATAACACTCTATTAGTTTAAAAAAATGATCAAATTTGGTTGATTCTACAGAACAGGATCATTATTCGCGTAAAGCGTATTTTCGGGGACTAAATTATATTGACACCTGGCTCCTTAAACATGATTTGGCGACATATGATTGGTCCATTTTCAAGTTGGTGAAAGGTTCAAGTTTAAATGGTTAATGAACAATTAAAATATTACATTTGTATGCAATTCGGCATTAGTATACTTTTTCAAATAATACCTTGTTAGATTGTATAAAAATCAATTAGATTTATTTTCTTCTAAAATTATTGCAAGCTCGCATAATTAGTGCATCTCTGTATTGTCTGACTTCCACTCGTCCCACATTGTTTGACCTTTTGGTGTAGTGTGTCTCTTTAGCAACTGTATTATCTTATCAACAGCAAAAAAAGACATTTGATCTTCATTGAATCTTTTCACATGTACGTCCTTATACAGTTATACGTAAATAATATACTCATATTTTAACGTCTTCATTTTTAATTTCTATGAATAATTTATAACGCTTATGCTAACAATCAAATGCAACTTTTAAATGTAAATGTAACAGACGTCAATCATAAATTTTAAATGTTTATTATGTACCTACAACCTACGTTATAAAACGGGCCAGTCACTCTACTTACAGTAGGTACTAGGTTTAGAGAGACGAGTTACTCTAAATATATTGAGTAGGTTATAAGTAGGAGTATCTAATGATAGAGCTCTAAGAGCACTATATGTAATGTTATTAAATAGAGTAAATGAGTAATAATAAATACTAATAAAGATGCTGTAATACTAAATCATACTTACTAACTTACTGTAATAATAAACAGAGTATAGGTACACTATACAATAGATGTATTAAATTATTTTAATCCAATGAAAAATGTGGGCAAATATTTTCTGGTTGTATTTTAGTAAACGTATTTGATATTTAATTGATTTTGTTATAAACATAATAATATTGCACTTGAAATTTGTGTTGATTAAGTAATTTTTTTCTTCGAAGTAGGGTAGAGTTAAAATATTAAAAAGTAGACTGAGTCCGCTCGGCTTTCCGCTCTTAGCTACGTGCTTGATACAATGTGTTATTAGCTTCATTTATAAGGAATAAATATATTTTATAATTTAATTATATTACTATCATATAGTAAGACATTTTTTTAGTAGTGGTACCTACTGTATATTGAGCTACGTTTTGTGAAAAAACATCGCATATAATATTATTGTTCTTAACATTTAAATTATAAGTCAATACCGCGAACCGTAGAATGGTGTGAATAGCTTAAAATGTCATTAACTATACCTATAGAAAACAACGATTAGTTTCAAGTTCGTAAAATAAATATTTTAAAGTTTCAACATAATATCTAAAATTGTTAGAGGAAAAATCTTTATTTTTCGTTTAGGTACATATCCAATTTTGTAAAAATTAGAACTTAAAATTAATATTTAATTATTTATTTTTTTATTATATTGAAAAAAATGTACAATCTATACATTTTTTTGTAGAATGAATATGTTTGATAAGTGACAAATATTGAAATATAAGTGGTTAACATGAACCATGAGCAGGGGCGTAGGTATAGATTATTAATAGGGGGGAGTGGAGTTCGACTTAAACTACATTTTTATTTGAAACGGTAAACGTATAAAATACGTGTGTCGCGAGTAAACTAAAAAAAAACGTAGAAGTGACGGTGTAACAAAAACCCGATGTACCATTATAATCTACAGATAATAAGGAATAATTTTATATCAATATCATAGGAATACAACATTAGATATCTATTTAGATAATCATTATTTTTCGTAATAAACGCGTACTTGTAAAACTGTATTACAAAAATATTGATCTTCGCTCTCGATTATAATTTAGCAATATATTAATTGTTTTCTTATGTTTAAGTAATTGTGGTTGTTTGTAGTATCTACATTTGACACCCCCCCCCCCCCCCACCACCACCTTACCTAAGCCCCTGACCATGAGATTAGGGAAGATACCCAGTGGTAACATCCTATAAAAAAAATATAAAATGAAAATAAAAACTGCCAATATGTAGATCTCTTCCACACCACCCCCACCGCCATTAAAAAAAACTAATTAGTTTGTTACCAGAATCCACCCTCAAAGTTGAAGACTTAGCTATTCTTAATCCTTGAAATAATGATAAAGGACAAAACAAAAAACCGCACTTCCTTGTAAAACCAATACATTTATCTTCCCCACTCAAAATCTAAGACTAATTGTATCTGTATAGTAAATTATTGTGACGCATATTTCGTATAATTTTTAATTAATATTCATTATAGATCATCAAATTACAATTTTTAGTTCATGTAAAATTATGATTTATTGTTCAGTAAATTAATTATTGTATAATATAATAACAATTTTTATGTATTTTAAATATACAGGTTTTATTATTGTTAATTGTTATTCAAAATATTTATTTGTTCTGCCAATGACAGAAAAATTCTCATAATTATTGAAATTTAATTAGTACAGTGAAACTTTCATATTACAGTCTCATGGGGCATAAAACAATTTGTACTATAGAGAATTTTATTAAATAAAACTGAATAAATTTAGTTCTAATTTGGTTTGGTTCTCAAAAATATTTTGTTAAATGGAAAATCGTGTTTAAAGAAAGTTAGTGTGTATTATAATATGCAATATTCTATTTTCTATAAAAGTTTGACTTTCTTATGTTATTATACTTAAGCATGTCTTATTCGATTTCAGTTTTGAACAATAACTAAAATTAACTGTGTAATAGAATCTGCATTATACAAATACTTAATACATTTAAATTGTATATTTCTATAATGTACCTATTAATTTTTATTAATATTATTTTTGTAATTATTACTAAAAATACTATGTACTTGTATGTTCCATCATCCAGTACTAAGCCACTAAATAATTAATGACCACATCAAGGTAAACATTATACTAGGTCAAGGTTAAATGTTCATTCATTATTTAAAAAAAAAATCTTTTTAAAATAATATAATTATTTTAAATGTTTTTAAAATGTTCAATTATCTTTTAATTCAGTTGTTTGTATTATTTATATTTTCCTTATTTCATATGAATTTAATTCTTAACTAATTGTGTTATTTAGAATGAACGTCAAAGGCAGCCATTATTGGGTCTATGTAAACAAGTTACAACAGCCATTAGTAATGGTGTTGGTTGGGAATCAAGAAATGATTCAAATACGGACAATTGTGAGCATCAACGGCCTAATATGGGTCATATACACCAAGCCTTGGCAGATAACAAACATCAACCTGATAGTGGGACAACACCTACTGAAGATGATAATGATTTTAGTCACAAATATCTCAACAACAATGCCAATGGAGCAGCTGTGCACATTGATATACCAAATAATGTTAATGTGTTACCATCAAATGATAAAATTAGGATCCCACAAGAGAAATTCAAGACTTTTGTTGGTAAATATTGAAATATAATATTATTTTAAATGTATAATGTGCATTTATTATTATTTTTTTAATTTAGCATTAATATTGTTGATTGTGAATTTTCTAATCACCACTACATCTTTGGCTGTTGTCCATGAAAGAGTGCCTGATCGTAGTCTGTACAAACCATTACCGGATACATTTTTAGATGCTGTACCTGCTCGAGACTGGGCATTAGATGTATCAGAAATATTTATCATTGTCAGCACAAATTTAACATTGTTAATTATTGCCAGTCATAAGTATAGGTAATAACAAACTTTTTTAGTAGGTTAAATCATTGTTTCAGATATGAATGGATTGAGTTTTATTACTTTTTCTTTTATGTAGAATAATCATAATTTCAATCATAAACATAATCATTAATTGTATTAATTAACTTGTCAAAGCTTTTACATATTAAATTTCTTTAATCATTTGTTTAATTAACACAATTATATATTTTTTGCTTTTTTCTGATTTAAAAATATTTTTCTGGTTTATGTTTTATTTTTATTAATGATCCCCTGGGGTAAAAATTTAAATTCTTTTATTTTTATAGCTTATAATACTAATTATTATAGGTATATTCAAATGTTGTGTTACAAAACTTAGAAATCTGGTGGAAAACATATTAAGATCTTATGTAATCTCCACCAATTTTGTTACACAATATTTAGATGACCATGTGATTAATACTAATTTAAAATTATAGCTACTTAATACATTT
This sequence comes from Metopolophium dirhodum, assembly GCF_019925205.1. NCBI lineage: Eukaryota > Metazoa > Arthropoda > Insecta > Hemiptera > Aphididae > Metopolophium > Metopolophium dirhodum. The sequence goes on from NC_083568.1 coordinate 15,796,681, forward strand.
ATTTTCATTAATAAAATTATAACATTTGATTTTAATTTATGTATATTTTTTAGGTTTATTGTACTACGTAGACTGATGTTCATGTTGTCTCTTCTATATCTTCTTCGCTCTGTCACTATGTTTGTAACTGTATTGCCCACATCTAGTACCACTTATTACTGTTCGCCCAAAGCCAACTCAACAAATCCAGTACTAATTGCTAGACGTGTATTCCAGTTATTTTCTGGTTTTGGTTTGTCAATCAATGGCAAACACACATTTTGTGGCGATTATATATATAGTGGACATACCACAATTTTAGTCATGAGCTACTTAATCACCGTTGAATGTATATACTTCATGTGCTATTCATAAGTGGTATAAAAGTAAATAATAATTTTCTTTTTGTATAGACTCTCCCAGACGATGGTATTTATTGCATTGGGCTTCATGGTTGTTGGCAGCTGTTGGAGTATTAATGGTACTCCTAGCACACGGTCACTATACTATTGATGTGATTATAGCATACTTGGTTACTACACGACTGTTTTGGATATACCATACATTAGCTAATAATGTTTATCTAAAGGTATGTTAATTTTAATTTTTCTAATAGTTTATGAAAGTATGTAATTTTTAAAAGTTAATTTACTAAGTATTCCTGGCTTTTTACATTTCGGAGAAGAGGAGTATTTCAATGACCCCCTAAATGGTTATAAAATTCATTAAAAATATGTAACCTTTACTATACTCTGTTCTATATTAGATAAAATCTCAGCAGCAACGAATGTGCATGTTTTTTTTGTCAATACACTCTTATTGGTGGAGGCCTGACTAGACTGTTAAACTAGTCATTGATAATATTTTTTTCTCGTATTACTTAATCATGGCTGTCTAAAAAAAAATTAAGTTTTATGCAAATTGCCAATAAAATATATTTACAATGTTTCTTCCATCTCATATTTTAGCAACATTATGTAAAATGTTGTAATTTTATAATGTTGCCTTAGATTTTGATTGAAGCAATGAATCATGAATGTATTGTTTCATTGACTTTTTTTTTAATGTCTTATCATCTTTTGGTTGAGATATATTATTATTAATCATACACAATTATATTTTCAAAATATTAATGACTAAATATTATTAAAAGAAAAATATATAAATTATAAAATATATTTTGAAATATAGGCTGGCAGACTCCTCTCAGAATCTTTTTTCATAGAATGTATACAATGATTTATTATTTATTAATGAATTCAAAATTAACATATCCATTACAGTGACAAAGATGAGGTAAAATCTACTTAGATTTCATGATATAATGTTGCAGGGCGAGTTCCACATTTTAATTTAATTTTTTGTTATTTTCTTAAATCTTTAGATCACGTTACACCCCACATATCTGCTTTAAGGGTTTGATATAGGCAATTTTAAACATTAAATATATTTAAATACTAATTCAAAGGAACTTACAAGTGATTCCATGTCTATACTATTGTTGGTTGTTGAGTAATTACAGGATTTTATATACCCTGTTATAAAAGAGAAGACACCAGGGCCGTAGTCGAAACTGGTTTTGCTACGTAAATCTGGTGTCTTCTCTTTTGGAACAGGATATAGTAAAATAATTTTGTGCGAAAAGGAACTGCTAATGCTTCAGTTATAGAAATTTATATTATACAAGATAATTTATTGATGTGTTAGAGTGTTTGGATGTTTTTGATTTTATTAATTCAATATTCAAGGATGTAAAAAAAAGTTTTTTCTTATGTTTTATTTTATCAATTTATTAATTTGTGCCTCTAAACATAGTAATTATTATGGATTTCAACGACAAGGGTATTTTCCGATTAAATTATGATGTTACTTAATATAATATAAAATTAGTAGCCAAAGATCAGGTTGTATTATAAATTTGATAATTTAATATTATTATTTTGGCATTTCATTGAGAACATTTAATAAGCCATAACATGCACTTAACTATATGTGAATATTATTTACAAATAATTAAGTATGTATTATTGTGTTAATGTGACTTCAATAATGATAACATTTCCTTATTAAAAAAAAAATGTTAAGGTTTGGTTAAGAAAATATTTATGGAATTATAATGTCAAATGTCAATCTGTATGTACTGTGTGTTGTATTGTAAAGTTAAATATTAAATAACTTGTTCTTTGTGATTTGAAATATGTTTACATTGTCTATTTTAAAAAAATCTTTTATAAAAAAAACAACTATCCAATTTGAGAGTGTGTCAACAAAAATTATAATACAATCAATTTGTGTTTGTACAATTTTAATGAAAGTTAATACTACAAACTATATAGGTATCACCTAATATTTATGTAAAATTGTGAAATTTAACTAAACAATTTAAAATTAAATAGGTATGTGTTTTTTATTACCAACAATTCAATATTTTACACTGTGTTATTTTTATTTTATTATAGCATAGCAGTTCCAATAATTATTTATCACGGTCATGGTGGTTTTGGATGTTCAGATACTTTGAAGGAAATATCAATGGTCCAATACCTCGTCAATATGATTGGCCTTTACCATGGCCTCGACGATTCACAGCCGCCAAATATCCAAATCGAGATAGTTAGCCCAGGTTGCGAATTTCGTCTATAAAAAAATGTTCCTTGGCTGTATAATAATAATAAAATTTAAAACAATATCACCAAAAACTAATTAACATTTCCATACTCACAACTATTCCTACTTCTTTGACATATATATATATATATATATATATATATATATATTTGTTATTTAAAATTTAATATGTTCATAATATATATATATATATTTACATTGTTACATGCCTACTGTTTGCTCAAACAACTTCATAATTTATGTATACTTATCTTAAAATTATTAAAAATTTCTTCAAAATAATAAAGACAATTTTTAAAAAAAAAACATTTAATCTAAATTACATTATTAATAACAGTTTGTTTAGTTTTATTAGCAATTGAACTGGTATTTATAGTTTTTACAAGTATATGCTGGGAATTTAGTGATAATTGTCTTATTATTTTAAAGTAGTTAATTTCTTTTTATAGTTGATGTTTTTAAATATTAAATTCACTTTCCTAAGATTTTAAAATTCATAGTTAAATTAATTTTTAGATAACAAAATTAATTTTATATAAATATATAAATTATTTATTAGTGTGTAACAATGTGTGTATATATATATAATATGTATGTATATTATAAAATATATGTAGTGTCTTATAGTGTTTGAAATTATTTTGTGTTAGCAGAATTTCCATTTTCTCTTCACATTTAAAAGTAAAATATTGTGGGATACATTCATATACATAAAATATTTATCTATATATACATAATAATCAAAGTAAATTTTACTCCTTTGACCTTTCTATTTACATTTTAAAATTAATATGTATATTTTTTTGCCAATTGTTCTTACTACATCTTTCTCCTTACAGTATTAAAACAATTAAAACTAAATGTAATACCTATTGTCGTCAGTATTTTTAATTGATAATCCGTATTCATTCTTCTATGCATTCATGAATTTACTAATAAATATTTACATATAAATATAATTATTTATTGAAAACCCTACCTTTTTTTTTATTGACAAATTGTGGTTTCTTTGTTTGTAATTTTTAATGTTTAAAAGTGGTTATTTTTGTTTTAATTTTTAATAATATTTAACTTTAGTTATTTTTTTTACTTTGGTTTATTTTACAAAATTGTTTAAAAAAGAACAAAAATGGTTATTTTAATAATAATTTATGTTATCAGTGGCATATTTTCAAAGATTTTTGCAAAGGATCATAAATTAACTTAAATCTATTTTTATTATATTACATTTACAAAATATGTAGCTATACCATGACTAATATTAGAGTTGTTAATATTTTAGCTCTTGATATTATTGTTATTAATACAATTCAATATATTATATAAACAATAGAATATATGAAATTATAATTCAGTATTGTATGGTCTCAAATTATGTAAATTTAATTTTTTTTTTTTTGATAAAGTAATATTATAATATTCTGGGACAATTCTTGTAAATATGCCACTTTATTATGTTATTATAGTTACTTGTTCTTGTTTTTCTTTGTTAAAACAATAATGTTGTAGCATAGAACAAAATGAATTATTATTATTATTATAAAAAAAAATATTTATGTTAACTTAATATTTAATTATTATTATCTAGTCTTTGTTAATTCTAAAACAATTTTTTGTCAGGATCAGATCTCTTGTGTTTAAGGGGGTGTGCTTGACTATTTCTTCCCCATGTAAATCTACCAGATATTTTGGTCAGATCTGCCCTTGAAATGTTGCAATATAATATTACTTGATTTACTATGTATAATTATTTTATAAATGTAATCAAGTATTTTGTTTTTAGTTAATTTTTTTACTGTTTAAAAATTTACTTGACTTCTTAATCTATGTTTAAAAAGTTGAGTGATTTATTCCCTAAAATATTAGTTAATAGGTGAAACATTTGCATTTAAATTGTAATTCTATATGTTTTTATAATCAAATAGTACAGTTTATTTTCGATGAATTATCAATTGAGGTCCGTCCTTACAAAAAGTATTGATATCAGTGGTTAATATTAATAATGTAATGAATAAATAATGACCATATAATTATTATTTAATTTTTGTTGAAAACTGTTGTATACATTCCTAGAAGTCTTTTACATTATTAATGGACTGGACTAGGCAAAAGAGTAATATTTTTCATTCCGTTCAGAATATACAATTTTATTAAATAAACACCAGTCATTAACTCCATTTTTGTACAAAAATTGTGCAAAATGGTGGTGTGCTTATATTACATGTAAGCAGCTTTCGTGCTTCTTTAGATTGTCTGTGATAGTCATTGTGTGTTGCACTGACTAGCTAGGAAATAATGTTGTTACCTACCTGGAGTTTTTATTTTTTCTACATGTCCATATATTGTTTCAAAGTAATGTGTTTTTTTTCTTGATAATTATAACAATTTAATAAATTGTCCATTTCTGTGATTTAATAAAAAAAAATCAATAATGATAGTTGTAAAAAAAAAAGAAGGAATAATCAAATATTGTTTTAGAATGTTAAGAAAATTATTTTAGTCCCTTCAATGTTCTGTTCATTTTTCATTGTTGTTTTTAAAGGACTATTTTGAAATGTACAATTATAATTTTCTATCAGTATTTTGAATATTAATAAAATTAAATTTGTAGTGTTTTTGCTTATTATTTGTTAATTTTTATCCTTGGCGTTATATTTTTCATTTTGCAAAATTAATCTTTCTTAATTTTGAAACTGCTGTCCTCATGACAAACATATCTATAATAGAAAAAGTATACTACTATAATGAAATACGTCTATTTTTTATTTTTATTCAAATGGATTTTTAGTTTGAACATAGGTATTTGCAGTTTAAATTAGATAATATCATGACATTTAAATATACCTTTGTATGACCATGTTTAGATGATATACAATTACATCTCTGTGTTAGAAGTATATCAGAGTTAATCAAATGCATAGGCACAAATATAGAGGGCCAAGCCCTCCCAAAACATTTCCTATGTTTTGTTTTAAGCTTATTATCATAGTAGGACTTTACCCCCCTCCACCAAAAAAAAAAAAAAAAATCCAAACGCTTTTTGTGCCCATGATCAAATGTGTTTAAGTTATTAAATAGGTAACTGTTATATTAATTGTGAAATGATTAAAACAGTTTTATCGGAAGCATACGGACATTTATAAAAAAGATAAAACAAAATAATGTCAATAGTCAATACACAATAATATACTAAACATAATATAATCTAATATTCTGTATTTAAGACTTAAGGGTAATGCTTATAGGTAGTGATTATTTTAGGTTCAGAGATATTTTATAGGAAAGAAACCACCAAACCATTAAAATACACTTAAGTTGTGATGTTCAGAAATGACAGGAATTCATTACCTAATACCTACCGTTATTGTCTGTTAAGTATTAAAGTGTAAGTATACTTCATCGCACAATAAAAAAACCCTTTTTGTTGAAAGTGAAATTATATAACTAGCTGACCCACTGGCCATTGACCTACCTAAATCATTAATACTTATGCATCTTATTTTACAACATTATACCTAAATAACATTAAACCCGTACACATTGCGACATAACTATCATTGTTTTTACAGTAAACATAATAAATATACATTTTAATATATACCTAGCTCAAATTGAAATACATAATAAAATTGTCGCTTGTATACATAGCATATTATTTTATAAAAGCCATAGTAGGTTAATTGAAATTTGAAATGGACGACGGTTAAATGATTATTTCAAAAACAGTAGGTACTTAGGTACCAATGCTAAACGCGAAGAAATGGACTTTTCAACTAGGTATTACCCAAAACAAATAAATAATAATATATAAGGTATAATATAAATTATGTTGTACACAGTTAACTGCTAATCCTAATTGGTATATTACATTTTTCGTTATCAAAATTTAAAATATTTGTTTATCTCAAATGGGTATTGTATTATGTGAAAAATGAAAAATGAATTTCCTTTACAGAAATGAAATGTTTTTATATTTCTTGAAAATAAGTGATTTTCACTTTTCTCCTTTTAATTACATATGCAAAGTTAAGATAGAACTGGTAGTAAGTACTAAGTAGTAACTAGTAAAAGGTAAATACTAATTAGTAATAACTATTAATTTACAAATACTTAATGACTTATTGTACCAAAATATTAAATAACGTATTAATGTTATTGTGTGTTGGTGACTTGGCGTGTTGCACAGAAAAGTAAGTAATGTCATATTGTGACTATTGTGTATTGAGTATTGACGTATAACGTATTATATTGTACTGACACTGTTGTTACTAATTGTCAGCTGTTATCAAATTTTATATTCAAATATTATTAGTTTTATATAATAATATTTGTAAAAAAAACATAAAAAGTAAATGTGTAAATGCGTAGGTATACTGCCGTAGACCATAGTACATAATGTTCTATCGTTCTATGTACCTATGGTACTCCGTGTCTGTCGTTTGTGTAGGTACTAACATGAACTAAGTTCATGGTACTAGGTAGTTACATAATAGTTCGTACAGAGGTTCTCTCTTCTCTAGGGTAAAGTTGGTACTAAAATGCTCAAATACTTATAGGCTATAAACAGTAGGTAAATACATTTAAGAGGATGTGATACCCGTATGTGTAGTCTCCGTCGACCGTCTTACAAGTGTGTAACATACTAACATATCAAATTTTGCTCTTGGCAGAACACGTGTAGCTCTGTTGGTCTAAAATTTGGAGTGAATTGACTCTTATAAAATCTAAATGGAAAATTATTATCCAGGCAACCCCTGGGCATTTTATTATACCTATTTTAATCTTAAAGCGAGTTATTTTAAGATGTACAAACAATTTACAATTTTAAAATACACATAACTCGCTTTAAAATTAAAATATAATAAAAAACCCAAGAGGTTGCCCACATAATAATCTTACATTTAGATTTTATAAGAGGTGAATTCGCTCTAATTTTTAAATCAACAGGGCCACACGGATTCTGCTGAGCGTAAAATTTGCTATGTTACGCACTTGTAAGACGGAGATAAGTAGACAACACATGCGGATATCACGTCCTCTTAATAAGATGTCAACGCAATATCTGTTTCTCTCTCTGGCCAACGCGCAACATAGTCAAAACGCATTTACGCTGAATCATTTTTTCTATATTTTTAAGTTATCTTAGAGTACAATCAACCATTACAAAAAATATAGAGAATGAAATATCGATTTGTCTAAATATTGTCTCAAAACAATTTAAATATAATTTAAATGTACAATATTTTTTGTTTATTTTGAAAGTCGAATGCAAAATCAAATAACAATGAAGTATAAAATCCATGTCATTCTCTCAAAAATTTTATTCTCTATCTTTTTTGTAATGATTACTGAAAAATATAGAAAAAATGATTCTGCGTAAATGCGTTTTGTCTATGTTGCGCGTAGGCCAGAGAGAGAAAACAAATAATGCGCTGACATCCTCTTCTTAAATTATACTAATATTTTATAGAGAAGTGGATTGGCAGGAAACGGGGAGGAGGGGGCTTAGTGGGGTACACGCAAGATGTTTGTTCTATGAATCCATCTATCTACATTTTAGATGCGTAGGTATAAATAATTATAAATAATTAGCTTTTCATTTGAAAGTATTATTAAATAAATACTCTGCTTTGAAATATCAAATAAAACATGATAATAGTCAGCCAAAGAAGTGAAAAAAAGTGAAAAAAGTAATAAAAATAGTAAAAACCTAAAAAAATGATAACTAGAAAAATAACAACAAACATTTTTTTCTTCAAAATATTGTTTTCTTTGACTTCAAAATAGGTAAAAAAAATTTCTCATAATCTTTAATTATTTTTGAGAAATTTAGTATTTACCTTTATAATAATAATTAATCACCTTGACACCCTGTATGGAGTTATGTGTATAATATTATTTTATATTATTCTCACGGTGGTAGAATCTATATAATATTGTTATGAATAGCTAATATTATATGTGCATTTTTATCTAGATTTTGGTTTAGGTCTTGAAATGATACTTAATTACTAGGTACATCAATAATATCATAACGTAATTATGACTGTCAGTGATATATAATTTTACCATGGTCCTAGCCCCTAGGGTACCTAATGTTTGATTTGAAAATTTGAATGGTCACTTTTAACAGAATTTTGAATTTATATTAATCCCGCGGTTTTCCATTGGTCTAATTGGCTACGAAATAGTTCGGAACGTGGCCTTGGTGGCGCATGCGCAATACACACTTACGTGGCACGAATAGCGTTTTCACTGTTTTCAGCTCTGTCTGACCAGTTGATGTATGATGTTAAGACTTAAGATCTAAGTACATTAGTACAGTTAAAATTAATTGTAAATGCTCGAGTGAAAAGAAGTCATCGATTTACAGTTGGTATTTTCCAATATTTTGGGATATTTTCAAACTGGTAAGAGTGTGTACTCTATGCTTACCTATCATTATAAGTTCATGTGTAGAGCATCATCTTACAATTTGATTGTTTTTATAGTATATATTATGTACAATTATTTTAGTTGAACAAGAAATGAATAATTCTCAATTTGCACAAGAGCGTCCACCACAACATTATGGCGCTCCTCCACCATCACAACAAAACGGTCAACACAATTCATCAGCCAACTGTAAGTAACAAGCTCTTTGAATGTTTACACTGATATGTTTTGGATTTATACTGGCAGCAAGTATGATGGTGAATGTAATGATTAAATATAAAATGTTTACCTTTTTTTTTATAACTATTGACCTTTAAACTTAAAGCATTGATGTATTGTTTTTAAAATAGGTATATTTTAATTTGATAATTGTCAGATTATCTACTACATAAAATGCTGAATACTTATTTCAAGTGTAGAATATTATATTGTATACATTATTAACTTATAGGCTTAGGAATTAAAACTTCTTTTTATAATCCGGTACCTACCTATCACAATCAAATTTAAAAAAAATATGTAAACAGTAGAATTGATGTTATAAGTATTGGTTAAATTTAATATTTTTAATTTTATTAAAATAAATCCAGCCATTTCTAGTGTTATCACTATTATTTCAATATTTTTTAAAATCGGTTTTCTGAATTTAACGCTTAAGTTTATTTAAAATATTGTGTAGTACCTAAGTAGAATGTGTTTTGAACATTTATGAATATTTAAAATTAATGTTAAAAATACAATTTGTTATATCTATATTATTCATTTTAAATTATAGATGTACCGTCTTATAACCAGGCTGAAGGACCGTTGAATGATCAATTTTCACAATTGGGATTTAATAACGAACGATCACAACCACCAGTTCAAAACAATACTTTGGTAATTTATAATTTTGTTATTATTTATAAAAATACACAATATATCAAAAATTTGATATTATTTTAATTTTCCAGCCAAGTGATATTAGCAATTTTTCAAGTGGACCACCAGTAAATACTCCACAATCATATCCACCAGCCAATTTTAATGTTGAACTGACTGGGCCTCCTAAGCAATTTTCTTCATCAGTACCTTTTGTAGAAAGTTCTAATCAAAATGTACATTCCTCAGATAATTTTCAAGACAATACTAAAAATATAGTACCATCATCTCCTTTTCCTGGAAATAGTATTCAATCAAATATTCATGATGGAATTATTAATCAAGATTTGAGAGATTTTAACAATGGCACACCAAATAATTCAAGTGAGGCAATGTATGCAAAATCTAAAGAATTTAGTACAAATAACTCAAATTTGATTACAAATCAAATTGGTTCTCAATCAACTCAATCAGCTTTTTCTGTTGTTCCGCCTCAATCTCGTCCTCAAAAACTGTATTCAGGCAATGTTCAACAACCAAATTCGAATGAAAATGTTTCATCCCAATCAGATTTATCTACTCAAAAATTAGAGTATCAATCTCAGCCATCAAATTATCCACAACAACAATCAAAAGTGTCACACCAACAGCCAGATTTTCAGCCACAGTCTAATTTAATAACTCAACAAGATTTTTCAAGACAATCTAATGCCACACCACAGCAACCAGGTTTTCCACCACAATCAAATTTGAAACAGCAGCAACCAGGTTTTCCACCTCAACCCAATTCAATGTTGCCACAGTCAGATTTTCCCTCACAAGCCAATTCAATACCTCAGCAACCAGGCTTTCCACCTCAACCTAATTCAACATTGCCGCAGTCAGGTTTTCCACCACCACAAGCAAATTCAAAACCTCAGCAAGCAGGTTTTCCACCACGACCAAATTCATCGCATCAGCCAGGATTTCCACCACAACCAAATTCAACACTACAACAGCCAGGCTTTCCACCGCAATCTAATTCATCATTTCAGCAGCCAGGTTTCCCACCTCAACCCAATTCAACTCAGCAGCAGCCAGGTTTCCCACCACAACCTAATTCGACACCACAGCATCCAGGCTTTCCACCACAACTTGATTCATTATCTCAGCAGCCAGGCTTTCCACCTCAATCCAATTCAACTCTGCAGCAGCCAGGTTTCCCACCCCAACTTAATTCAACACCACAGCAGCCAGGCTTTCCACCTAAACCTAATTCATCATCGCAGCAACAAGGATTTCCACCTCAACCCAATTTAACTCTGCAGAAGCCAGGTTTTCCAGCACAACCAAATTCATCAATTCAGCAACCAGGCTTTGCACCACAACCTAATTCAATTCTGCAGCAGCCAAGCTTTCCACCACAACCAAATTTAAAATCGCATCAGCCAGGATTTCCACCACAACCAAATTCAACACTGCAGCAGCCAGGATTTCCACCACAACCAAATTCAACACTGCAGCAGCCAGGATTTCCACCACAACAAAATTCAACACTGCAGCAGCAAGGATTTCCTCTACAACCTAATTCAACACAGCAGCAGCCAGGTTTTCCGCTACAACCAAATCCAATACTGCAGCAGCCAGGATTTCCTCCTCAACCTAATTCAATACTGAAGCAGCCAGGTTTACCACCACAACCTAATTCAATACTGCAGCAGCCCGGCTTTCCACCACAACCTAATTCAACACTGCAGCAGCCAGGCTTTCCACCACAACCTAATTCAATTCTGCAGCAGCCAGGCTTTCCACCACGACCAAATTCATCGCATCAGCCAGGATTTCCACCACAACCAAATTCAACACTACAACAGCCCGGCTTTCCACCACAACCTAATTCAACACTGCAGCAGCCAGGCTTTCCACCACAACCTAATTCAACTCTGCAGCAGCCAGGCTTTCCATCACAACCTAATAATTCAACTCTGCAGCAATCAGGATTTTCTCAACAACCCAATTTAATATCACAGCATTCTGGTTTTCCACCTCAACAGCAACAAGGTTTTCCTCCTCAGTCAGGAAGTTTACCATCTCAACAAATGGGTTTTCCTCCTCAGACAGGTAATTTACCATCACGACAAGCAGGCTACCCACCTCAACAGCCAGGCTTAACATCTCAACAACCTCAACAACCACAACAACCTGTATATTCACAGCAACAAAATGGTTTTCATCCTCAACAACCTGGTTATCCACCTCAACAACCTGGGTATCCAACTCAACAGCCAGGTTTTAATCAAGGTACACCAGCTTATATGGGTCAGCCTGCTCCAAGTAGGAGATTAGATCCTGACCAAATGCCAAGTCCAGTAAGTATTTAACCACATTGGATTTGTTGGTTGATCAGAAATTAAATTATTTAATATTTAATTATATTCAGGTACAAGTTATACAAGATGACCAACTAAGTAAAAGTGGTTTATTTTTAACTAATCAAAGAGGTTTAGTACCCCCTTTGGTTACTACAGATTTCACAGTGCAAGATTCTGGTAATGCATCACCTAGATTGATAAGATCAACTATGTATTGTGTACCTACTACAACAGACATTATGAAACAGGTAAATACAATTTTATTTTAGTTATAAATAACTGATATTATAAATAACTACTTTTAAAATATTTGTAGACATCTGTACCATTTGGATTAGTTATCAGTCCATTGGCAAAAATGAAATCAGATGAATATCCTTTACCTATTATAAATACTGGTGAAATTGGACCAGTCAGATGTAAGAGGTGTAAAGCTTACATGAGTCCATTTATGCAGTTTATTGATGGTGGAAAACACTTTACTTGCCTTTTATGTAAAGCTACAACAGAAGGTAATTTTTTAGTTTCCTTATATTAAAAGCTAATTTTTAACAAAATACAATTTGTTTTTTAGTACCAGTTGAATATTTCCAACACTTGGATCATACTGGTCAACGGCTTGACCGCTCTGAAAGGCCTGAATTAGGTTTTGGATCATATGAATTTATCGTTCCAAAAGAATATTGTAGGGTATGTATAACAATAAATAATATTTTATAGGCTACTTAAATAAGTTTGGTTATCATAGTCAGTTGTAATAGAATAAATATGACTCGTAAATGCATAATTTACATTAAGTTAAAACTTATAATGACACTTTAACAGCGTTGAATGTGTTTAGAATAAGTAATGATGAGCACTTCACAAGACTGAGAGTCCTGTTAGTTATAATTTATAACCACACACCAGTGTAGATTCTGATTAAAAGTAGGATTGTCTACTCACTTATTATATAATAAAAGAGAGACATGATAACTATTTATTAGTTCTTCAATCCCAGTATGGTCGTATGCCGGGGATTTTAATTCTGTGTCTTATTTTATGATATGTGTGTTAGCCATTCTGTATTATCTGATTTTAAAGTTCCAGTACTCCAGATGTTCTTTTAATTATTTAAATTGCCTTCTCTAACTCCTATTGTCCCTAAAATTAATTTGCTTAACCACACTTTTTGTCCCTAGTAGTTAACTATTATCATTATGATTAAATTGTTACCTACATTCTATCATTATTCTTTTCATTACCTAATCTAATAATGACTACTTTGGTATAAGTGTATAACTGTTTCAGATATAGTATCTAGCATCTGCTTTTTTTAATAATAAATATATTCTATTATTGATAAGTTGTCTACATTAGTTAAATTTAATATAATGTTTTTATTTGTATTTTCCAGAAAGAAATGCAACCAAAACCTCCTGCATATATATTTGTAATAGATGTTTCTTATAATAATATAAAATCTGGACTTGTTAAACTCATATGTGCGTTCATGAAAGAATTATTAACTCAATTACCAACAGAGTTGGGAAATGAAAAAAGTAAAATACGTGTTGGTTTTATAACTTATGATACAACTGTTCATTTTTATAATTTAAAGGTAAGAAAAAAAATATAACTGTACTTAAGCTAAATTTAGATTGTACAATTTTATTAAAACACAAAATAAGTATTTTCGAGTGAACATTATCTTTGTTCTTACGATATGTCAATCATTAATTGAGTTATGGGTGTATAATGTAACAATTTAAAAATACTCATATCTTGCTTTAAAATTTAAGTATTGTGAAAAAGCCAACATAAGTACACATACAATATTCTTAACTTTAAGTTAGATAGTTCACTCTAATACAAAACCTTATAATACAAGTTTGGTCCTGCTGAACACAAATTTGCTAGGTTTCGCATGGGCCTGATAGAGAAAATAAAAAGTGCACCCTCTTTGTCTTAAGCTAAATGTGTTTAATTTTTAACCTGTAGACTCAAGCTGAAGAAATGTTGTTTAAATAAGTGGTATCCATTACACATGTATCTAAGTTCATAACTAAAACAGTGTCGCAGTGTTATTGTCAATGTAGTTAAGAAGACGCCACCCCCGCATGTGTTGTCTCCGTCTTACAGACGTGTAACATACCAAATTAGATTGAATTGACCTATTATGAAAATGTATGGTGAGAACATTATCTGTGTTTTGATGGAAGTTTTTATACGATAATTCAGTTTTTAATGAGTTATGCGTGTATAATAAATGTGATTTAAAAATGCTCTTAAAAACTAAATTATCGTAAAAAAACTTCCATCAAAACACATATAATTTTCTTAATAACTATTGATAACCATCAAGTTTCATAATAGGTCGATCCACTCTAATTTTTAAACTAACAGCATAGAACTTGAATTTCTGAGCTTAAATTTGGTATGTTACTCATTTGTAAGACGGAGACAATACATGCGGTTGTGGCGTCCTCTTAAGAGACACAAGTACAGTGCTGCATTTATTTTATGGACACTTATAATTATGTTGAAATTCAAAAAAAATAACCATAGAGACTTGAAACAATTTACTATTACATATATTATTATTTTTTATACACAATACAATATTTAGACTGATTTTAAGTTATTTATACCACAAACCTATTCATACTGTTTTACGGTATGCGGTATTGACTTTTAAGTTAATAACAATGATCTAAGATTTAATATTATATTAAACATACAATACTATTAATAGAAAAATAAATTACTAATAGTTGTATAAATAAATTATAAAATATCCTTAGATAAAAAGATTATAGAACTACCCTCGTTTCAATATATTTGTCGTCCAATAAAATTAAAATAGGTAATTTACTAATAACAACTATTAAAAAACCGTTGTGGCATATTGGGATAATATATTTAGTATTTACATTTTGTAAACAAATAGTGACAGATTTCATAAACTTTCACTTATTTGTTTTCGTTAACTTTGAAGTGCTCCATGTGGGGCCTCATTCTCAGAGCACCCAGAGCACTCTCTTCCCACTAGTTGCAGCACTATACAAGTATACTCATGGTTTATTTTCATGGGCCATTAGCCAGTATCAACTTTCTAGTTGATAATTATGCATATCTACTAGAAATGTACTAAATTTGTATTAGATATATATTATCATAATTTTATTAGAAAAATTAATGGTAATCGTTTAGTATGTGACCTACCAGACTGATAATTAATTTAAAAACAGTTAAATTAAAAATCATATAATCATGTTTTTTTATATTATTGATTAATTTGTCATACAAATATAAAACAATACAGGGATTATATTCCATAATATCAAAATCAGTCAAACAAAATATCAGTAAAAAAAAAAAAAATATATAAATATTAAATATTAAATTCACATACTTAATACAGCAATATTAGTCAAAATATGTTATAAAATTATTTTATTATAAAAAAAATGTTAAGCATTACACTTTTTGTATATCACTTAAAAAATTAAAAAAATTATCTCTCCTGTTAATAGATTGGTATCCGTATGTTGTCCGTACATAATATAGATAATTGTCTTGGTCGGTCACATACTAAACCCGGTAATACAGGTAGGTCACTATATAGAGTAGTCATCAACTTATAATCCATGAAATTTCTATTGTATATATATATATATATATATATAGTTGAATAAATAATAATATAAATATATGAATTTCAGGAAACATTAGCTGTTCCTCAAATGATGATTATTGGTGACACTTCAGAAGTTTTTATGCCATTGTTAGATGGGTTTTTATGTGATCCAGAACAATCATCTCAAGTTATTGATGCACTTATGGAACAAATTCCCACTCATTTCAATGAAACAAGGATTACTGAAACTATTCTTCTTCCAGCAATAAAAGCAGGAATGGAAGCATTGAAGGTATGGTTTGTTTCGCAATATTGCAAGATCTATTTTTAAAATAATTTAATATTAATGTTAATATGTTATGTTCTTTTTCTAATAGGGATCTTAGCAATCTTTAATTATTTATTTTCAAAACATTGTTTCTTTAGAATGCCGATTGTTGTGGTAAATTATTTGTATTTCATTCATCGTTACCAATAGCAGAAGCTCCGGGTAAACTTAAGAATCGGGAAGATCGAAAATTACTTGCCACCGATAAAGAAAAAACTATGTTGAGTAAGTTAAATCTTGAATAATTTAAAAAATTTTCCGATAAATTATACATAAACATTTCTTTAAACAGACCCACAAACAAATGCGTATAAAGAATTAGGAGAAGAGTGTGTTCAAGTTGGATGTAGTGTTGATCTATTCATCACTAATAACTCTTTTATAGATTTACCTACAATTGGTCAAATTTCTAAAATTAGTGGTGGTGAAATTTTCAAATACACATATTTCCAAGTAAGTTATTGAGATTTAATGTTTCGTTCTTATATGTTCATGTTGTCATTTTCTCATAATACTAAGAACATTTTTAAATTTAGGCTGAAGTTGATGGTCAACGATTCTTGTCTGATTTAAAACATGACATTAGCCGGCCAACTGTTTTTGATGCTGTAATGCGAGTACGAACATCTACTGGTACTCGTCCAACTGATTTCTATGGGCATTTTTTTATGTCAAATTCTACCGATGTTGAGTTAGCTGCAATTGATTGTGATAAAGTAAGTTCTTAAGCTGCCAATTTTTTTAAATATAATTTTTATATTAATTTTTGATGAGTTGCTAGGTAGCTAACCTCAAAAATATACAATGTGATCTCACCCTCACTATATATTATTTACTTTAAAGTATTATCCTTTAAAACTTACACATATTATTTTTTTTAAATAACCTTCAGAATAAGCTACTATAAATGCGGTTGCCATATAAAATAATGTGAACCCATATTTGTAGCATATATAAAAAAAAAAAATATAGTGTCGTTTAAAAAATTTTAGGTACTACCCCCCATAAGATTGTTATATCTATCAATAAAACATCATATTTACCTTCTATCAATACCCATCTATGCCTGAGCAACACTTGGACCATATGTTAAACGCTACTGACCCCTATGAGACACCTTTAAAGTATTTAAAAGTACATACAATTAACTATCATAACCACTTAAATTACGGTAAATTATTTAATACTTTTAAATTTATAATATGTAATACAAATGATAAAACATAACACTATTCCTCTGTATTCTTAGTCAATTCAAATCAGTGAACTTTTTGTCATAAACTCATATGTTATATTGATTTTTTTACACTTAACCTTCGAGCAGGCGCGCATTTTGCAGTAATACACGTGGGCGCGCGACGGTATTAACACCGCACAATTTAGAGCCGCATTTGAATTTATGTTTATGTGAATCTTATAGTTTTTTCAATATACAATATTAATCGTACGTTAATTTAGAATAAAAAAACAATTGAATGTGGTGAAAATGATGAAGAAACACAACTATTGACTAATATGCAAAGAATATTAATATAATATAAACATGTATATTAAAAAAACCTATATATTTATAAACAAATAAAGTTGAAACCATCTTTCATTTTCTATGACATCCTCTTTTAACACAATAAATTATATAAACATTCTTTTTATACATTTTTGAGTTCATTAAACAATAACTTTATAATATACTCGTATAGGCAAATTATTATACCAACATAAATAAACAAATGATACAATAACAACCTTATTAGACTTTCATATAACATAAGTAGATACAAAACAAAATTACAAAATAAGTGTTTTTGATAAATAGGCTTTAAATGTATGACTTAATTTTTTAAACAACACTTTCTTGTGAACAACTAAAATAAGAAATTTTTGTTACGAAAAAATACGAATGAGAAAAAATAAATTAGTTATACGTCCTCAAAATATTCTTGGTCGTCACTTTCGGGTTGCACATACGGGTTTTGGTTGAATGATTTTTACAAACGTGATTACCACATTGGCAGCAGGTTGTCGACGTTCTGTTATTTTTTCGTTTACCACACAAAACGCAAGCTCGACTTTGTGATGGAGGAATAGGTTCGGCAGGCGGTTTGCAATTGTGGCTCGATAATTCAGATTTTCCCTCATTAGGCTGAGCGCTAGGTTGAATGTGTATATTGTTCGAACAATAGTGGAGTCTGGATTATTGGCTTTAAAAATCTTGTAGGAATTGATTGCTGCTAAATCGAGAAAGCGGAAAAAGACTACCATTGGCCATCTACGAGTATTTCTCGATGTGGAACATCTGGCACACATCAAATCTACCGTGTCTACTCCACCTTTAATAGCGTTGTAATCCATTATTTGGTATGGTGTACCTGTGCCTTCATCAGTTACATTATCATCGTGCATTGAAGACAATACAAGCACAACTTTTTTCTTTTTCGTCACCATAGATACAAGCGTCATGTCTGGTTGGGCACCGAATTGATGTGTACCAGGTTCCAAATTTCTATGCTGAACAATAAATTCGGGAGGTATTTCTTTTTTTAGGGTGCCCATAAAAGTTAATCCTTTTTTTAGTAAGTTTTTAGCTAATGGATAACTACTAAACCAGTTGTCGGTTGTAACGTTTCGCTTTGATTTTTGAATAGGTTCAGTTCGTCTAGTAACTATATCATAGGGCTTGTTCGATGTCGCAAAAGGGCCCGTGTCTTGCTTTCCACAATAAATTTCTAAATTATACGTATAAAACGTTCGTGCATCGCACAGTGCGTAAATCTTTAGTCCATATTTCGCCGGTTTTTTGTCCATGTATTGAATGAATCCACGGCCGCCTCAGAAGGCGACCAACATTTCATTAATAGTGGTGAATTCGCCGGGAGAATATAACTGTTGAGAGTTAATTTCAAAACAATTTAATAGGTCTCGTATAGGGGCCAATTTATCATTTTTTACCCTATCAGTCCTTGTACTTATATCATCGAAACGTATGTACCTCATAAGAAATCTGAAACGCCTCTCACTGAAATTGGCACGTAAAATCATAAGACCGGTTCCATTTGAGGTAAACAATTCACTCAAATTTGTTCTATTAGTCCTCTTTACAGCAATCAAAAATAAGGCCCCGAATAAAGCTTGTATTTCTTTTTGATTTGTCAATCTAAAATCACGGTCCCCACTATTAGGGTTTGCAAGTTTTCTCCATTGAATGTAAGTATTTGTGTGTGAAACTATTTTATCGACTATATCCAGAGAAAAAAATTGTGAAAAACATTCAATTTCTGTTTTACACTGACGAGTAGCTCCTTTTGGGCCGGGAAAAATCTTGATTATATTTTTTGATTTCATTTTTTTGAAATACTTGCTACTGGTTTGTTGGCCCACAAAGTCTCACCATCTTTACCATTAAAAAAACGAAAATTCTCACCTAGATTTTCTTCAATTTCATTTGTAGTGGACAGTGAATCTAATTCCTCTTCAGAATCACTGTCATGATCCGAGTCTTCAATTACCTCTGGCTCGAAATCAGGATCATCATCATGATCTGAGACATAATCATCAAGTACATCATATTCATTATCCTCATCTTCCAATTCTTGAATAATCCTTTCAATGTCTTCTGGTCTGTTATAGTGTTTGTTACGCTGTTGATGATACCTGATAGGTACAAGCAATAAACATAACAATATAGTACCTACATAATAATAATAATCATAATAAAATTTTAAAATAATAATAATAAATAAATAATAATAAAAAATAATAAAAATAATAATAATAATAATAATAATAATCATCATAATAAAATTATAAAATAACACTTACATATCGATGTCAGGCGCAGGTTGAAATAGAAACAGCAATAGGCGCACAACGGTATTTACACCGCAGTTACATATACACTGGAAGTAATCGTGTTGGAAACTAAATAACAGCGCACCCGAAAATGCTAAATTATAACAACTGCCTTATCTTACGACTAGATAAGAAATTATAGATTACCTAATGAATAGGTTCGCTGCATGAAACTTATAACGAATGGGCGCGATTATTTTCAAATGTGCGGTGTAAAAACTGTCTGCGTGCCCGCTCGAAGGTTAATTAATTGTTTAATATCATGTATTTCCAGGCTATTGCAATTGAAGTAAAACATGATGATAAGCTTGATGAACAAGATGGAGTACTAGTACAAACAGCCATGTTATACACGTCATGTAGTGGACAGAGACGTGTGCGTATATTAAATCTATCATTACGTTCTAGTGGACAAATGGGTGAATTATATCGTAGTTGTGACTTAGATACAATAATGAATTTCTTTGGAAAACAAGGTATGTTGTATATGTTTTATGGTACAGATTGAATTTTGAAGTTGTATTTTAATTTTATATTTTAATTTAGTTATGTATAAAATATTGGAAAGTTCTGGACGACAAGTAAAGGAAGCAATTACTAATAAAACTGCTCAAATACTAGCTACTTATAGAAAGCATTGTGCATCACCATCTTCAGCTGGTCAACTTATATTGCCTGAATGCATGAAACTTATGCCTCTATATGTTAATTGTTTAATTAAATGTGATGCAATGTCTGGTGGTATGCTATTTATTGTACTTCCCTATGATAAAAATAAACTATTCATGTCCTTTTTATTTTGTAGGTCCTGATCTGACAGTTGACGATCGTTGGTTTAACATGCATCTGGTTATCACTGCGGATATACCTACAACATTGGGTTATTTCTATCCACGTCTGATTCCCATTCATACACTTGCGGATGAAAAACTCTTGGATGATGTTCCAATACCTGATCAATTGAGGTGTTCTATTGAAAAGTTTGCAGAAAATGGAGCTTATATTTTGGGTAAACAACATTATTTTTTTTGCAACAATAAATACATTATTTATATTTTTTAACAATATTTTTGTATTTAGAAAATGGAGTATACATGTTTATGTGGCTTGGTATGGGTCTAAGTCAAACATTTTTGTCAGATGTGTTTGGTGTTCAGAACATAACATATGTTAATACTGAACATTCTGCCATTCCTGTGTTGGATAATCCACTCAACAAAGCTATTCGTCAGGTGTTATCTAAAATTCAAAAAGAACGAAGCCACACAATGAGAGTATGTATACTTCTATAACTAAATATTAACCTAATTTATATCAGGTATTCGGGTGTGTTTAACGTTATATTTTATTTACAGCTTTCAATTATACGGCAAAAAGATAAAATTGAAACTGTTATGAGACATTTCTTAGTTGAAGATCATGGCATCGACAATAGTCCATCTTATGTAGAATTTTTGTGTCATATGCATAAGGAAATTCGCAATTTGCTCAGTTAGCACACACAGAAATGGTAAACATATTATTTTTAGTACCTACTATTGTACTACTTAGTGTGGTTTGCTTGAAAATAATTAAAGAAAATTATTGATTTTTATGTTATAATCTATTAAGTGTAATTACTTTATATAAAAAATAATGTTCGATTATTATTCATCTTTTACTTATTAACATTATTTCTTATATTCATTTTAAAATGATAATATATTTTTCTAAATAAATAATTATTGTATTATTCTATTACAGTGTTATACAATAATATTTTTCCAATGATACTTAATGCATCAATTATTTTCCTACAATTATTTGGAATAAGAATGTACATTGCTCTAAAGATATTACAATAAATTAATTATCTATTGATAATTCCAGTTCAAAATATTTCATGATTTATAGTATGTTTGTGATAACTGAATCCCAATAAATCCAATCAAACTAATCGGTGCATTTTTTTTTTTTTATAAAATATTGCATTTTCTATATTTAAAACTTTATTCTTTATGTGTATTATTTTTAATGTTTGAATAATGTTGTTGTCTACAATGTGTGTTTTATTCATTAAATGTGAGCGATTTATGGTTTATAATATAACAATGTAATCATCATGTAAACATTTGACTGTTACTACAAGATATTTTTATACTGTACATAATGTATAAGAAAATTCAATAATTCCAATAAATAATATTTAATTAGTTCAGGTTATTGTTGTCCCAATGTTTTTTAGATTTGAGGATAAATAAAGAATTTGTTCTAAATTATTTTTTAAATAATTATTCATTTAATTTTATTGATTTTTTTTATATTCACTATAATACTTCAATGTAAGAAATGTCAATTTTAATTTAATTTTCTTAAGTACATTATTTTATAATATACTAAAATAATAGTATTGATTATAAATACCATAGATTGCTCACTGTCCAGTTAAACGTGTTGCGCGGAAAACGGACGTGGCTGTTATGAAGCTCTGTCTTAATAGTGAGACCAGTGAGAGATCTATAGTATTTATAATCAATGATAATAGGTATCATTTGGAAATTAAATGTGTACTAAAAATTCATTGTCAAATGTAACAATTATTTTTAGAAAACCTTTCAATAGTTATTTTGAAGTGCAACTACAGAAGTACTGATAATTGACAAATTTTAAACAATGAATGTATTGTTCATAATTTATAATTGCTTTTTTTTCTAATTTCTTTTATAATTGATTCCCAATGAAATATAGAAATAATTTAATACACTAAACAGTATTAATAAAAATAATAAGCACTTATGGTAGATGAGTTCTGTTACAAAGTGTTGGGTTATAAAATAAATCTAAGCAAATATAATAGTATAATATAATACTACAATAGTACTAAAAGCATATTGTGTTGTTAAAAATCAAATTTTAATCTCTAATTATTTTATATTTTGTTTTTATTTTTAGGTAATTGGTAGGGGTCAATGTGGGATTAACACCAACACAATTACTTGAATTACTATATGATTACTTATCGTTTTGTTTATTACTGCACGATTGTTATGTTACATTTATAAATTTTTAATGATGTATACACAGTCATAGAAATATCTGTTGTTATTATATTTATTATTTTATTTTTTGATTTTATTATGATTATATTTAAAATTCCGCCGTTTTCTCTTGGTGTTATGTTGAATTAGTGCATTTGTATAATATATATATTGTAAAATAATTTATTTATGAAATGTATTAGTTAATCAATTTTTATCCATACTATATTTATAAATATTATAAAACATTATATCAAACAACTGAAGTTCTAATTTTGAAATTTGTTTCTACGAAAGAATAATGCATTATTTAGTCGGCCTGTAGTTGAATCTAGCTTGATCTTGTTTGCCCAACGTGTTTGATCATCTAGATTTGAATTCCTGCCTAATGTCATGAATAACTCGTGACCGTACATCAGCTTATCCTTGTGAACGGTGTTATTAACAACACTAACTTCAGCTACTTTGGCTCGTTTGTGTTTAAAATAGACGACTTCAAAAGCAAGTGTAATCAACGCTATCAACAAGCCAACTAATGTAGCTATGAAAACGCCTCCTAGAAACATAATAATATAGTTGTTAAAATTGAGGTAAGCATGTAGTTTGTTGGAATATTGATTTACTTAAATATTGAGAAAAACTTTATTTTTGTTAGGCTACCTACATAATTATGTGTCTTGTTAGTATGATTCGTGATAGAACAATTTATATCTTACAGGGTAAGTTTCTAATTTCAATATTACAATATAATCATGTATGTATGTATGTATGATAATAGTATCTATGTTATTCAATGAAGCATTTAAATAAACTTAATGCCTGGAATCACTTTAATTATTATTACTCATTAGGACCTTTCAGACTCATACTTTGTTCATGTTGAGAAGGAATCTCAATTTCCGATTTGTGTCCTGGGGTGTGGCTTAACTACACGGCAGGTGGTTGACTCAGTGGAGGTGACGAAAACCGGTGGCTTTCAAGGGTTCTTGTTAATACAAATGCGGAATGGAGTATAGTCAGTTATTAAATCAATCAGTAATCACATTCATAACTCATACCATTGTGGCATTGAAAATTTGAAATTATGCATATATCTTTATTAAGAGTTAAAATTTGTACAATAAGTACATTGAAAATAAAAAATACAATCAAAAAAAATGTTTATGCGATTACACATTGATATAACTATGCACACAATCATATTATTATAGGTAGGTAGGTAGTAAAGAACTGCAAGGGCCGGGCCTTTGAAATAAAATAAAGGGTTGGACCGGGCTTTTTAAGTCTTGGAATTTTATTCCGGACCGGGCCTGGGCTTTTTTTTGTACAATTTTTCGGGCCGGGCCGGGCTGGACTTCGAATAATAAATACCGGGATTTTTAGGGATTTTTCTTCGACAATAAAATATAATCACAATTTAAAATAATAAATAATAATGATAAAACCGACTTTGGTGCAGATACATACTAGATAATAGATACAATCACAATGAATATAATAATATATTGATTGGTGGGTATAATAAAGCTATACCATAATAATATTATATATTTTTTTCACAATATTTTTTGGACCAGGCCGGGCCGGGCTTGAGAATAAAATTGATGGACCGGACCGGGTTTTTTACGAGCTTAGCATTATTTTCGGACCGGGCCAGGGCTTTTTTTCACAATATTTTTTGGACCGGGCCTGAGGATAAAATTGATGGGCCGAAAATTTAAGGCCTTTGCAGGTATAGTAGGTAGGTATATGGTATATGGTATATCTTACCATAGAGTTTAGGATACTAACATACATATATATACAGGAGTATAGAATATGAACTATGTACCTACTAAAATTTTGACAATTATTGACAGTAGATACTAGGAGGTATATTATTCAATTATTTTTCTATAGTGGTTACCTAAACTCTCTAATGTGATGCCTTCGCTATCATCGGCATTCGGGCACATGCTCACTTTGGAAGCATTCCAATATTTGGCGTTCAATAGTTCGAAAAATCTATCTTTTTGTAAATCCAATATCCTGGAAAATTGGTTGTTGGTTAGGTTTAGGTACATACTTTTTTTTTGTTATTTATACAAATTAGTCTCATTAAATGTACTTTCTACTAATTTCCTCTTGTATGAGACTTCCTTGCTGGACTGCTATCGAATATGGCCTTTCCGCAAATATTTCACCCACCTCGGTCAGGTTACAATTATTATAAACCTCATACTCAATATCCGACGAATCGTGAATTAGAGCGAATTCACCTTGCTCGTTGTCCAATACCTATATTGGACACGGTAGGTATATAAATGTATAATACATTATTAATGACACTATATAACATATAAGTATTAACAACGGCCACCATTTGATATCCGACGGATCTGTTCGGAACGGTCCCAGTTCTTTCTATAGCCGCTAATATTTGTCCATATTCTTCTTTTATTGGATAATCCCAAACTCGAAAATCTTTTCGGTTGTTTGTTTGATTTAATGCTATCTCTTTCCATACACTAAAAATATAAAAAAATTTTAAGTCGTTATTTTAGTTTTCGTAGGTACCTAACTTGTAACTATCTATCAGCGTCATGGCACACTTCGACAGTGCTTATTTGCGTCAAACTGTCGTTAATCGTTAATTAATACTGTATGACATTCGTATCTTTTATTCGTGTTTTTTATATTATCAATTTATTTTCAAATTGTAAGCAATAAATCATTGTTTTCAAAAATTAAATTCTGAACTTAAAAAGATTATAAAAAAATTATACATTACAAAACATCATGCAACAACATATACCTAGGTACAATGTTGATACAAACTTTAAACTTTAAAGCAATAAAATATTTTACAGATTTATTATATTATTTAAAAATGTTCCAAAGTATTCTATGCATAAAATATCTAGCAATTGAGGGATTTCTCAAAATCTTATCAGAGCCACGTTATACTCGGAAAACATGGCAACGGCATAGTAAAGTAGACAATTCTATAGGAATTTTTTTCCGAGTTACCCACAGGGCACATATGTATACTATAATAATTATTGTATACATAATTATAATTACTATAATTATAGTATATATCTATGGAGTTACCACAATACAAAAACCGGAAATATTCCGTGGTTTTCTTTTTTTTTCACTAGGTATGATAACGTATGTGATTATGTGAAATGAGTAAAGATAGGTACTAGGTATAGGTATACTCGCTTGTATAAAATGTCTTCTGCCATTTTCATGTTGCGAAAGAAATGATGGGCGTCGCTACCGTCAATCACCGAATAATTGATCCTCGACTGTCGAGCTAATTGTTGTAAGGACTGCACCGGTGTCTATATATTATGTAACAGGTAATACAATACGGCCAAATTGTTAAATAATATAATTAATATAACATCGTTTAATTACAGTGTACGCGTATACACGCATGATGGGTATAAAATCGAGAAACATATTATTATATAGCTCACTTGCATCCTTTCCACCGTCAGAAATGCAGCCAAATTTGCGGTGAACGTGGCCAACATGAGGACTACGAAAACCCAATACGCGGCCACCAAGACGCGGCCGCTAATCGCCTTTGGAGTTTCTCCTCCTCCTTGCGGCGTAAATGACGTCAAGGCGAACCAAAAGCTCTCGACGAGTGTGAAATGTCTACGCACAGTGTATTTTGAATAAAGACGCTTATAGTGTGAGATACTGAGATGTAGTGCGTGTACGTAATCGCAATCATTACCTATGTGGCTATAATATTATATATAGGTAGGTATATTCAAGGCCGTATCCAGAAATTTTTTTTTTGGGGGGGGGTCCAAAACATGTACAGTAAAACCTCCCTATAACGGACCCTCTATTAAACGGAATCCTCTTTATAACGGAAAATGTCAATAGTCCCGGTTCAAATAATATATGAAATTAACCTCTCTAAGACGGAACCTCTACAAAACGGAAACGGACAATTTTCGTGATCCAAATAGTAAAAATAATCTCTATTAAACGGAAAATAAAATTATTTAAAGATAAATTACAATTATGTAGATACATATATACTATGTACATACATATATATTTGGTGACTAGATAATCTTAACTTTATTATTACCTGAAATATCAGTCGACAGTATCGCTTCACGATTGTCATATTGAATTGTTTATTACCTTCTAACGAATATTTATAGTACAATGTATAGCAAAGATTAGATAGAGCCAAAAATAAAAGATTTTAAAACCGCAATCTCATATTTAGAAGATTTACAAAAGTTTTCAGCCATGATATCTAATTCAAATCTGTTAGAACTTACCACAAAAGCTCGAGAATGTGCCGAACATGCTGCTCTTAAACACAAAAAGCAATCAAATATTAAAAATTATTTTTCTTAATTAAAAAAGAGTACAAATATCGAATTGTGTAAAATGTTTTTTTTAGTTCTTAGTTTTATTTTTTAAGTATGTATTTAATACATTTATTTATTACACATTTATTATTATTTTTATCACATTTAAATACAATTTTACCTAAAATATATATTTTTTAACAGATACATACATAAATACATACATAATACTTCTTGAAACTTCATTTTTTTTTTTTTTTACATACCTCTCTATTACGGAAAACTCTTTATAACGGAAAAATTGTTGGTCCCAAGCGATTCCGTTATAGAGAGGTTTTACTGTATATTGTAATTTAATTTAATTTAGTTTTTGATATTTGGTTAAAAATAAGATATTGAACATCTGGACACCCCCTCAGATACGGGCTTGGCCCTTGTGTATATTATATACTGACGTTTGCCTTTTGTAGTTTTGTCTGTATATCCTAATATATTGAGGGGAGATATTTGTTTTTGACAGCTGCCTTTTAAGTTTTAGTAAACACTCATATTTTTGATTTTCCAAAAAAAAAAACGTTCAATTGATTATAATTACCTAAATATAATAAGATAACTTTTTTCGCTAAAAAACAAACATATTAACTTATATATTATTATTATGATGTGATTTCTGTAAAATTAATCACTGTGTACATCGTAGTATAGTTATATGTACCTGATAGATAATAATATAGTATAATACCTATATAACCAGTAACCACATAGGTATCTATACTTAGTACATATACCTGAATTGTTCGTATTTTGTTTTGTTGTTCTGTGCACTGTAAGGCGAATATTTGTCCAGTATCCAGATCATGACCGCAGTCATGGCCAGAGCAGCTACGATACTAAGCCAAACTTCGGGTTTTAGTACGGTCATAAACTTGAACAGTGAAGTTTTTCTGGACGGTTTCCTGATCACTGAAATGACACGTGGTTACGGTGAGCGACGAAGACTGTTATTTTGGAAGTACTTGTACGTAAGTGTAGACGTGTAGTGTGCAAATGTGCAATGTTTGTATAGACTATAATGGTAGGCATATTACAGAGACGGGACTATATAATATATGGCCGAGATACACTTAAGTAACAACAAGTATTATAACAACATGACGAGTAGGTAGTAGGTCCACAAATATTATGTTTATTTAAATCGTGAGATCTGCCTAAAATAAACAGTTAGATTGGGAGCCTGCAGTATTTACATTATAATATATAAGTGGAATAATGAAATGAGTTACCTATTTTACTTACTGATGAGTGATGGCATTAGGTTATATTTTTTGTTGAAAAGGTTTTCATTGTTTTGATAAAAGTGGACTCTGCAGGTATGATAAGTAATAAGTAATATAATAATTTATCGTTATATTCCCACTAACCCGTGTTATACAATTTGGCAGGCGACACTAAAATAGTTTGGCGGTAACAGCATAATAATATATAGTATATACTATAAAATAGACACAAAGAAAGATAAAAGTGCAAGAAGAAAAGTTGTTTTTCTTGTTTCCGTGACCCTTAAGTCACTTTACAGTTCGTGAATGTATATAATATATAGCAATGTATGTATGTATGTATGTATGTATGTATGTATGTATGTATGTATGTATGTATATAAGTATGTATGTATGTATGTATATGTGTTTTTTTCTATTCGATAACGACACATCGTGGATCAACATATAATTAGTTTTTAAAAACGTTAGGGTTTTTATTTAATTTGTCTCTTGTTCCGGTAGAATAATCTTGAAAAAACACGAAAAACTTAGTTTATAGTGTACATAATAACCGCATATGCGTACGTATCGTTAATGTAATTATATTGTGTATTATTTGTGGGTATTTAATATTTTATTTTCTACGATAATTCAATACCATCAACCGAAAAATAACGATCACACGGCGTTGTGGCTAGGCAACTGGTAGGTACTAATTTTACGTTTGAATTTAAAGGGAATTAAAATTAAAAACTACATCGAAATCATGAATTAGGTACTTGAGAAATGGACAGGCAATAGTGCCCTGCGTAGGTACTACAACATATTATATATTTATATCAGGGCTATTGAGTGAACTCTAATTGATATTAAAAACAGTGTCGTAGATACGATTTTTACCTGAGACTTTAAGAGCCAAGAGGGATTTTTATTTTATAGTTAAAAATAATTTAAAATGTATATTTATGTTTAAAACTTTAAAATTAATTGATAATATTATTACTCGTAAATCGTAGTACATACTATAGTCTATTACTTAGGTTTTAATAAAAAATAAAATAAAATATTGATTATCAATTTAGTTTGTTAATTTTATAAAATAATAGTTTTTTATTTGATAGTTGATTAAAAACTTCTTCTAGGGACTTATTGTCATCTGATTGCTACGTAATCTTTAGCAATAGAATCTGGGAATAGAAAGTTTATTTTTGGTTTTCATCCATACACAATAAGTACTTTAAAATTGAGTTATCAGACTTTTTTCAACTTTCAGAAAAATAAAATCCTAATATCGATATGCTGTAACCATTGTCTTGCTGTCAACCGAAGAACTTGTGTTATAAAGTGTTATAAAAAAATAAATAATTCCTACGGTTCTCATTGCTAAGATAATTGATTTTGAGTCAATATTTCAATATTCGATACCTAGCATAATATCTTTAAGAATTTACTTTTAAAATACGTTTTGTTAAACCAATATTTATTTTGAATAAATTAAAAACAAGAAAAATGTATATCAATTAAAGTAAATTATACGTTCGTTTTTCTCAGTAATTTCCTTTAGCGCAAACATTTTTTTAAAGAATGTTTAAGAAATAAAATGAAGAAATGTAAACAAGTGCAGTTTTTTTAACCGCCCCCTTGCGCGGAATCGTTTTTCGAATGCGATGATTTATTATTACTTTTAAATTTAATATCTCAACTGAAATATGTTACCCAGTAGCCTGCCCAGTTCTTGTAGAGCTGGGTAAATATAATTTTGAGACATCGAAAGTAAACTGTTGATACCAATGACACACACAAAAAAAAAATGTTAACATTGTTATTTTACATTTATATTTGGTGTCTTAGAATATTGCGCACTCGTAGGCATTTTGTGAAAAATATGAAGATCAAAATAAGTGCCTCTAATAAACTAATTTTTTTAGTCTCAGAGCGGAGGGATAAATTAATTGATTGAAATGATGTGTGTTTTTTAAAATTAATTTTTGTTTTTCTCGACTGTCACCAGTCACCATCTTTTGGAGTAGTAATAACGCTTCAAAAAATGCACAGTATTTTTAAAAATAATTGGGAAAAACAACAAAACAATTAAAGAATAACGCAATTTTTTAACCAAAAAAAGAGTTCGACAAAATCGATTTTGTTGTTTTGTTTTAAGTCAAAAATAAATAATTGCAGGTATACTTAAATTTTTTACCAAATATTTATTTTAACATTTAGGTCTCTGCTAAGAATTGTATTTTTTGTATCGCATACAATTATTTATTATCGAGTTCAAATATTTTTAACATATTCATTACAGTGGCCTACCCATTTATGAGGTAAATTTTACACCTACCATACCTCAGGGTAACTTTCCCGTTTTTTAAATTACAAATCGATTAATGCGTTAATATATTTCCATCACCTATCGATATTCCCGTTTGTTCAAAGTACGGGGCAATGAAATCTATAACTTCTTCCCGTTCCGATGTCATGGTGAGTGCAGCTATCACAATATCTAGTTCCTGCAACCACACAGTAATATATTATGAAAGCTTGAAAGTCAATAATTACGTAGGTACCTAGATATGTTCTACTCATTGTTCACTCACTCCTTCCACAAGTCCACCGATGAGTCCGTTCCACTGATTCGTCACTGGGTCGAGTGAACCAAATTTGTCTTTAACGACTAGTTCGTATTTGAAATTCATTTCTTTTGATAGTTTTTCGATTAGATCAATACAATAACCTTTCCACACGTCTTCCATGAACGTCCAAGGAATAGACTTGGGGTACAAAAACAGAGCTCGTCAGACTTACGATTACAACAATAATATCATGATATGCTGAACCACTAATAAAATGTGAGCTGACCTTTGCGGTCCCAATTCTGAAAAATCGGCGGCCACTGACTACTGTCGAAGCATCGTATTTCATTTCTAAACCTCCATTTATGGTCCACGTACCCAATTGGTTAGGTACGCCATCCGAACTGACTTTGAGTATCATTGCTTGTTCGTTGTACGTCATCAGGTTGGTATCGATGTCGTATTGAAATTCATTTTTATTTTCGTACTAAACATTGGATATAAATAACACAATGTATACATATACTTAAACATAATATTATATAAAATATATATTAAAAATCGTTATTCTATGAATATTATAATAATTAATAGATATATTAAAAGTAATAATTATGAATTTTAACATAGGTAATATTACATGGGTTATAACCAGTGTTGGGAATAGATAACTAAAAAATTGTCTAGATAAGATAAGATAATTTTAACAAAATATTATCTAGATAAAAATAAAGATGACATAAATGTAATTCATCTAGATAAAGATAAATACAACAATACATTTATCTATATAAATATCTAGATAAATATCATTTTTTTACACTTATTTTTATTGTTTTTTAGTATTTTTGTAATATTAGATTTATATCAATATAATGACATAATATTTCTTATAACAACGAATTAAGCCTTTGAAATACAGTTCTACGAAGTTAATTTTAATTTTTTTTTTAAATGGATGGGGAAATAAACCTATAACTAATTAATTTTAATATGCTTATTATGGCTAGTAGAGAACGATGTATAGTGCAAGCCGCATGCAGGTTCTCGTATTATCGTAATATTGTCGTTGGCAATAATAACAAGAAATATATTCTTCTAATTTTATAAATAATTTATATTATATTAGAATTTTAGTAACATTGGTTTTATAATTTTGTAGAGGCACTATATACTATTTATCTAGATAAACCCATTTTTTATCTAAGCTAAACATTAGATAAATCGTAACATAATTATCTAGATACTTTAAAAGATAATTTATTTCAAAAAATCTTATCTAGATAATTCACAACACTAGTTATAACGTTAAGTTACAACATAACGTAGGTTATAACATATTTTAAGTTTATAGGTATACCGAGTTGAGTAAATTTTCGATTTCTTTTCGTTTTTCTAACACTAAAACATCAGAAATCAAGTCGCAACTAAGTTTTGGACGATCTCGTGATACACGGTTAAGAAAGTAGAAAATGAAGTTAAATAATGTTGTAGCACGCGTCATTTTATTTGTATATCCATTTTCCCAAGACGTGAACTTCATGAGCGTTACTGCCGATTCAAGTTTTAGTTTTGTCGTATCGTTTGTAACTATTATCCATGATTCATCCAATTTTATTAATTTCTCTTGATTTATCTGATATAAAAAAAAATTATTTTTTATATTATAGGTACACAAGTACACGACTATGCATATTGATTGTTGCACTAACTGTCTGCACATATTGATCCAAATTATTTCCTATTAAAGCTACGTGTCTAATACCAATTTTCGTATTCTTAAGTTGATCAATTTCATTCGGTGTTAAACGGCTTAAGACAATAGCTCTTAAAGATGATTTTCCCGAAGTCAAATAGGTAACGGCTTGATCTGCGTCTAAGTACATGAATTGTATTAAATATTATAGAAAATCTATTAAAAATAAAATATTTACCTTCTTGGTTAGTGAGTACGAATGTAATTTCTTTGGTAATATTCAACCATGTGACATACGATTCAATTAATTGGATTGCCGGTTGAATGTAAGAAAAGTCAGTTCGAAAATAGGCCATGGAATTAGCTTTACTTATTTTCCAGCATGGTATACACGAGGGAATAAGGAGATCAATGGTGGCTAATGTGTTATTCGACGCAACACTGCAAACTGTTTAGAATACAAAAACTTTCATCAATATTGATATCTTAAATAAATTACTGTTTGTAATTTAATTTAGGTATATATACTAATAGTATCAGTTCCATAGCTTTCCAGGACAATAGATGTAGGAACTTGGATCTTGAAAACTCTAGTATCTAATTCTGTAGGTACAATATATAATATATCTAGGTACATTTACTTATTATACTGCTATACACTTAGTAAACATTTATCGCTTTGTATACTGTGTCGCAGTATAAAATACGATATTTAGTTAATTTGAAATTCTCCCCTTTGAAAATTAAATTCTAGATACGTACCTACCATTTAATTGAATAACGGTAAATCGTTATTACAATACTTAATTATAACGAAAATAATGTTTCAGGGGTCTGCGTATTTATCAATTAGTATTTTCCAATTTGACATTATTAATACAATAAGGACGAAGGCTATACATACATTTATTAGTTATATTGTTCGACGGATCGTTTAAAATAGGTTCGATCGATACGTTGTAGTTTGTCAATATGGATTTCAGTTGAACGAAGTTCGTGTCATCTTCACTTTGTGTTAATACACCTGTAAAATATAATATTACAAAATATGGAAACTTGGAATTAGTAAAGGTTCTGTTATTATAATTAAATGTTGTTTACATTGGCTTATAAAATTTTCACAGTTTTCTGTTGAAAATATTCTATGTAAAAATATTATATTTCATTTTTTTTTAAAACCCAACTTATTAAAAATTTAACTATAAAAGTATAATTCCAACAGATGCAAATGCATATATATTATATAGCCATGTGTATAGGTACTTACATACCTGCACAGTGTATTTATTGCTAAAATTGATTTAATATAATTTTGAGTTGAAATTTGTTAATTATTGTAGGTAAGTATACTATTACTGTTTTTTTCGATTCTGAGCGAAAAATTAATTGATTTTACAATTTTCTGTTTTTTTTGTGATGTAACTATGTATAAGTAGTCGAAATAATGCTTCGACTTTCAACCTCAATATATTTTCTGAGAGAGAAAACTGGGAGAACTGAATCTAATTGGTACTTTAAAAAGGTCAAAATAGAAAAATAACAGGAATTTTCGAAAGCGCCGAGTAAAACAAAAAAATTAAGGAAAAATGAGAATTTGTACGCAAAACTAGTTTTTGACAAAATCGATTTAGCTTTTTTGGTGTGACTAAATAATAAACAACATTTTAAGTTGTCACCATAGTTTATATTATCATTTTATATACACCATTACATTTTCAAAATATTTTGACTAGTTTTGAGCTATTTATAGACATTTTCAATTTTTTAAAGTTTTTTTTTCTATAAATGTCAATACAATTTTTTTGGTTGGGTTAAAAAGTATAATACAAGGTTCCTCAAAAGTTGTTATTTTAACAATTTAAAAATATTAAAGATACATAGGCAAGATTTTGTATTAACATTTAAAGTTTAAAATTTTACAACATTTGTCAAAATCTAGGAAATTTGAAAGTTATTTTAAAGTTACAAATTCATAAAATTTTCAGTTTTTATAGCTAAGGATTAAAAATTTAAAACAAGTTATTTAATGAGTAGTTTATACTGTCACTAAAAAATTTAAAAACACGGTTTTTTTATTGCTATTTTAAGTTTAAAATTGGACGAAATTACATATTTAAACGATGAATAGCGATTTTTACTATATTGTCGTAATTTAAAAATATTATTATATTATAGGCTAATTTGCAGACCATCTCCGCTCAGAATCGTTTTTCGATTTGATATTGTATCATTGAATTCAAATTTAACATCATACATTACGTTGACCTACTTTTGACCTACTGTACAGCTCTACAGAGCGGTATGCATTTTTTTTTTGTTATTAATTATTTTATTCACATATCGTTTTATAATACCATATACTATGTATACCTAATATTATTATTGTTGTAAGCTAATAAGTAATAACCTTAGTTGTTGATGTTGTATCAAAAATAAAAATAAAATAATACAATACTATACACACGTCATAATGCTTGCTTATTAAAGTTTTTATTCTGTACAAAAGCCACCTGTTATAGGTACTGGTATTTAAATTTTGAATACCGTAGAGTGTTACAACTTACAGATTTCATTTTTCGTATACGTACGCAAACATAATATGATAATAGTGACGCATATCTGCATAAGTCCGCATACCCCGTTAGTATTAATATTTAACTAACCGTAACTACAAGTGGATCGATAACAAACAAATAACTGTAGACAAGTATATATAGCGTCTATAGACTTGAAGAAATTCGTTTAACGAAATATTTATGTAGTGCCTATCTACCTATATAAGTTAGCTATAGGTGCAATATTAAAGAAAAGTGTATATACTATATATCTACTTTTAGTTACCGCGCTTAATAAATTGGCGTTGTATTATATGCCTATAGCGTTTTAATAATAATTTTTTTGTTCATTAAAGGTACATTTTTTTTTAATCTTATAATTATCAATGGCGTTGCCGGAACTTTAAACCTAACCGAAACAGCCTGCGGCCAATAATTTTTACAAGGGCCTGTCGTTTTTAATATTTTCTAACTCGTGGGGCAATGGATAGTTACGCCCTCAACTAAAAAGTATAAGAAGTTGTATTCGACATAACTAACCCATGATTATATTAAAATAGGAAATTTGTTAATGGAGTACCTAATTAAAATCGTGATTAATATACAAATCATTTTTATATATTTTATATTATATAAGCTATACGTATTATTATTTTTGGACATGACTAAAATATATGTTTTTTTTATAACGAAGTAATGTTCAGAGTAGACTAACTATACAAGGACTAATCATAAGCAAGGCTGAATATATTTTAGACTTTGCTTAGTGATAAGAATACAATATATATACCATATATAGCTATAAAAAACTTAAAATTATTTTCAAAAATGATATCACGTTTATTGCTTACAAAAATTCTAAAATAAAATAGGATTGCTCAAAATATTCTGTCCTGACCCCGAGATAACTATCTTTATAATATTGCAATATATTTTGTTCAAAGCGGGTGTACCGTAAATTTGACCGATTTTTTGCAGTTTCCATTAGTTTATTGAACTTTTTCAATTACTATTGAGAAATTCCTGCTAGAATGATCTCTTTAAAGTACCACATGTGTTCTATTTCAAATCTAAAAGTGCGTTTATATGAAACTTTTAGTCTTTTAGAGTTGTTCTCATCTATTCTAAAAAGTGATTATCTACAGAAGAAATTCATATCATTATTATCATTGTATAACTAATAGAATACAGAAACATTTTAGTAGGTATTTATGATTTTATTTTAGGGATAAAAACGTGGGTTCATTTTCATATCGGCATAATATATTTTATAAACGAAAACTGAATTATTACCTAATGCATATGATGGTTCGAGGGACTTGTCTTGAAGTAGGTACATGAAAAAACAAAAATGATAAAAAACTGAATAAAAATAAACTTGAAAGAAAATACAATTTTCCTAAGTTGTTTTATAATAGGTATAGAAAAAGTGGTGTGTGTAAAATGTGTTCAGTAAGTTTTTGTGAACATTTCAAAACATTTGGTGTGATTTCTAGTGAGCAGTATAAGCATTTTGTATGAATCTATTTTTTACAGATACAATTTATGAAGCTTAAAAATCTGTGTAATTTATCAAAATTGTATATAAATTGTACAACGGCTGTTGTGTACTGCTGGTGGTGTGCCAAAGTGACCCTTTAGGCTTCAACTGCGGACATTTACTTGTTGTCTAAATAATTTATTTTTCAATGTACTTTATTGTTGTGGTTTGAGTTACAGTGTCAAAAGAAAATCGATGGTGCTGTAAAGGAGAATGTTATTTTATTGTGAATGAAGTCGATATGTATATGGTTTTAATTTTGACATGGGTAGTATAACAAAAACAAACAGGTAAGGCAGACAAAAGGTAGTAACGTAATACAGGTTGGTATTTTTTTTCGACTATAATGTATGATGGAGGTAATATTTTTACATTGTGATGTCAGAGTCATAATATTATAATTTTGGGAAGAAATGAGTTTCTTTATGGACCTTAGTTATCTTCAACAAATCTATAACCATATTCAAGAGTTCATGATTATTTTTAACTATAATACATTCATATATCTTAAAATCAATAAATACTATCCACTCGCGTGCCTACATATAGGTATATATAATAATAAAGTATGAACTTTGGTCTATTAAGGTAAATGAAAATTCACGTGCAAATAATGTATTCGTTAGTTAACATAATATGGACAACAATAAATATGACAAACAACAAAGAGAAAAATAATATGTAGTTTTATATTGTTGCAATTAAACATAAACATATTTTATTACATAATATACTACCTATACATTTTTTATTATATATTGATTGATTGATTGGTCGTGTACAAACAATAAACAGATGGTAACCGACTCCCGAGACTGTAGTTTAATTGATGTGTGTGTTTTTGGGGAGGGTGCGGTTTTAAAATCCACTTATATATGTAAGTGTGTGTACTCGATAATGGAAACATATAATATTATAATAAATGGACTAGTTTTCTATTTGCTAAATTACAATTAAATTATACTGTTATCAAATAAAACGACTAACTATATTAATACAATAATTTCAAGTTTATTTTGATGAAAATAGGTACACTTATATGCACCTGACACATAATATTATCATCTAATTAAAAATATGAAACAAATTTGGATGGTTTAAGTATTTGTATAGTTTTAAAGTTTAAGCACTTATAATAAAACTGTTTATATATATATATATTAATGTTTTATAATGCTTTTATTGAAACATAACATCTTGTCAGTTTAAAATAATTTGAGTTTTAGGATTATTAAATTACTGCAGGTAGGTAGTTAAAATAACATAAACTATATACAGCCAGCCCTTTTATTAACGAATCCGGTCATAGAAGTTAATAAATATTTTACCTACTATCAAAAGAAAAGTTCCAAGTGCTCCCTGCTTGCAGGAGTATCACCTCGTCACCCATTTCAATTAAACCCTTAACAGATGGATCTTAATATACACATGGTAAATGCTTTATTTTGTTAGGTATGTATATAAAATAATATAGTTATGAATAGGCACTAAATTATTAAATTGTTATAGAATTGTATGTACGTTTGTGCTAATTTTTATTAAATTCTGAGCAGAGCAATGAATGTATTGGTTTTTCAACTATGGGATTTTTATTGTTTTTTTTTTTGTGTCTAAATGACATTTTTTATAGGTAGGTAGAAGAATGAATGGTTTGATCTTTGACTTCAATGATTGGTTTCTAGTAGCAAATTGGATCTAGTTGGTATTTTGAGGGTCAAAAGCAAAAAAAAAAAAATTCTCGTTTCTTTCTTTATTATCGGCAATATTTCCGCAACACCAATTTTTGACAAAATTGATTTCGTAATTTTGTTGTAATTCAACAAATACGAACCAAGTCAAGAAGATACTCGACATTTTTATCAAATATTTATAATAGCATTTTCTAGACCATGGTATAATTTTCAAAATATTTAGGCATTTTTAGAGCTGTCCCTATGCCACCTGTATTATAGAAATTTGAATTTTCAACTTTTTTATTATCATTTTTTTCTATAAATAATTCTCTACAGTTGCTGGGCCAAAAAGTTTGACTATTTAATACTAGGGGACAGGGGTTCTTCATACGTTTTTCTCTATGCACAATATTTATTTCTCTTCGTGGAAATTTCAAGTTTCAATTATTACAAAATTGGATATCCAAACAGAAATTCACAATTTCAGTTATTTTACTGTAATTAAAAAAATGTCAATTGCAGGGACTTGATCATTTTTGCTATTATCGTTTTTTATTATTTATTATTTGCTACACACCATGAAATGTTCAAAATATTTAGATACATTTAAAGGTAAAATATTAAAATACAAGTTAAGGAAACTTAATGTAGGTAGTTGTTAATAGATATAAATTATAAATTATAAATTTGTTGTATATGACTTACAAGTTACAAACGTATATACGACTTAGCTAATTTTACGTACGGAATAATCCATTTTACTCTGATTTTTTAAAATTAAAATGTGTTGACTTGTTATACAATTTAAAGGTAAGATTTTATTTATACTTTTATTGATACTTTAATTAGGAAGCAAGTTACGAGCATCATAAAACTTTTACATTTTTTGCACTAGCTTCAAAATTAAAATATCAATAGAAGTTCTCGAGATTCCGTAGATAACAGAGATTTTACTTATAAACTTTACTACAGGCCAATTCAGTCTAGTTTTAAAAATAACAGATTAAAATGGATTAGGTACTGTGAACTTAAAATTTGCCATATTGTACATGGTGTAGCGACTTCTAAAGTAATTGTTTATAAATTCGCTGACATTTTCAAGGCAATATCAGAAAGAATTAAGATTAGGTAAGCACAAAAAGATTATTTTTCATATAATATGTATATTTTATATTCTTATCTTAAATAAAACAAAACAATATAATGCAAATTAAACTGTATTTGTAAATATTACCTTACCGATTTTGTAAATTTCTCCATTTGTATAAACTGTTAACCACAATACAAAAATATATATTCTTGTCATAAACATTGCGTCTCTACTAACGAACGGCAACTAAGTATCAAAACTAGGAGATTTTGACCCATGGTTCGTATGTTTTTTTGCCAATTAAATGTAATTGGACGGAAAAAATATTTCAATAACGTCATAGTACCATTTAATTCTTTCCATACAATTGAGAGTTCTGCATTATTAAATAGATTCATGTTTGATTTGTGCCATAAGAAGGGGGTGTTTCGATTGAAAATACTTCAAAAAGCATGTGTAATTTTTATATAATATTTGAGTACAAATTTAAAATAACAATAAATCAATAAAATATGTAACATACTTTAAATATCGGCAGATACATTAATATTACCAATATATATTGCGTGATTCTTTCAACAAAAAAACACTTATTATTCTGAAAAGGATTAGCGTTTTTGAAAATGATTATTTTATTTACATAATTTGAATAATTTAATTCATTCCAAAGCGACATTTTTGATTTGTAATGATAATTATATTTTCACCATTTGTTATCGTTGTAATTTTTACTTTTTCGAATGAAAGTATACATTTTAATCCCTAAGTATAATACTTTTTTGAAAATTACACAATCAATACATAACAATTACATTTTGAACGAGTTGTTATAACTTATAAATTATAATAGTATTTACAATTTAGATGGGCACTACACGGACTTACTTAGTAGACCATTTAATGGGTACCCCTTTGCCACTCCACTTTATTTATCAAAACTTTAAATATGTGCATATAAATTATAAATAATTAACTACTCGTTAAAAATTCAATTTTTATACATTAAAAAGCTCATAAAAATGGTCTGCGTATGAATATGAAATTAAGAATGAATACTGTCATTACAAAAAGTTAAAAAAATGATAACGATTAGAAGTTAGACGTAGTAGAAGTAGTGAGTGTCTTGAGTAAAAAAAAAATTTACCCTATAATATATTAAAATAATGCATTAAAGTTTAATTAAACTCACATTAATACAATCTTATTAAATGCTGTACCTACTGCATCGCATTAAGTGTCGTGCTATTGCTATAACCATACCGTAGATCTTTAATAATATTGTTATAATACTTAACATATGTTTTTATTTAACTTTTACACATTTGAAGCTACTACATTTTATATAATGTACTGAAATTATAATTTTATACCCAACAGGCGGCTCCAACGTGATTTTTGAAGTGGTGTCTGGTGGAATAATGTCACTCACACTTAACTGCAGTGACCTCAACGCATACTCAACGGGCGATGAAATGTCCATTTCCCAGAGTTCTATACCATTTTAGATAGGTACTTCAAATTATATATTTTTTTCACTTGAAACATTTATATCTACTTTTCATTTTCCACGTTCAGAGGGTGTCAAACGTACTCGATATTTTAAAAGTAATGGATTAATATACCTCGTCGTTAACTGCGTTAATGTAAACATTTTTAAATATCATAATTATTTGCTTTTTGATTTGTTAAGGACACGCTGATTTTCGATTTATGCTATACATTTTCTTCTACTTATATTTTCATTTTTACGAAACACTGTATTATATAATATATATATATTTTGATTTAATGATTAAGGTGAACAGCACATAATATTTTATAATATGTTAAATACAATTATTACGTATCATTAAAATATAAAAACATTTTTAAGTGGATTTAATATGATTTTACTTACCATGTATATTATATTATTATGCTTTATACCGACAAGTTAATGGATCTTTTATATTTTAAATCCTTTAGAATAAAGTAGTCGTGTATGGTACTATAATATTATGTTGTATGCCGTTCAGTGTATAAAAGGCTTAAATGATTCAACTGAATCAAATTAATATGGTTTATAATAGTTGGTATTGTTTTAAACGATCGTAACTCATAAGTAGTATGTACCTATAGACATTTTTGAATTTTATTCGAGTCCATTATAAGGTAATGGTTGTTTTCAAATGTATATTATTACGATTCATTTTCCAAAGGAGCTTTTATGGTACATCCATTGAGCGAAAAATGTAAAAAGGAATTTTTGTAAGATTATTAATAAGTAAAAAGCTTTTTCTTAGTATATTTTATAACTTAATTTTAATTTTTAATGCATTTTAGGCATTTTTGATTTTTCTTACTAAAAGTAATAACAAATTTAGAAGCACCTTAGCAGGTATACCTGTGTTTTTGCGTAATGACCTCATTTTAGCCACATAATTTTAGTATTAAATCACGATGATGGTTTGTGTTTATGTTCTCAAGTACAAACATGAAATAATTATCGAGTTTTAGTTACGAGGTACCTATACCTACTATAATATAGCACCCACAGAACTGGAAGCAGTGCAATTATAGTGAATTATCTCAAATGGCTCAAATTTATTATAATAAGAATGTCGCCGGACAATTGACACAGAACAATGAACAACCTCACACAGTTATTGTATACCAACTGATGTAACAATATGACATTTTCCAATACAATACGTTGTATACAGAGTGATTCACCCAGCATGCTCATCCCCTTTCTCCTTTAATAATTAATATATTAAAATTCTGATTTTTGGAACTTTTATACATACTAAAAGAGCATATTTTCAAATCAATTAATTTTTTTGTACTACTTAAGGAGTGTTCTGTGGTGATACAAACTTCCGTTTTTCAAATAAAAACCCCTTTTTTTTACTGTAAATTATTTAGTGGAAAAATTTGTTGAAAATTTTGATATACCTTATTAGAAATTCAAATGAATAGATTCTTAACTATTAAAATATTTGTATTAAGGATGGTTAAAAATGGTTTTACATAAATATAAATCAGACATAAAATTGGATCTAGTCTTTATTTTATACTTGGGCCATTTTTACAAATAATTAATATTAATGAATAGAGTTTTCAAATCACCATAACCTCCATATCTTATACACCCATTACCTTTTATCCTTAGAAAGAAAAAAAAGGGGGTGAGCGTGCTTGGTGATCACTATGTATGTACAGGTACATTCGTGATATTATAAAGTCCACAGTACTTGAAAAGTGGCATGTATACATCGGTGTCCGTCGTAAAATTTTGGTATATTATCGTTCGTGGGGTCAAAAATAGCGTAGGTACAAGTACCAATAATTAAACTTGTCGAGTTTTTGGTGGTAAATTTATTCACCAGTAAAAAAGTAACAGTTCAACATACCTACCCACCACCTAGTGACCAGTGGTGAATATTATTAGCCCTCCATAGTCTATATATATAAATAACGAAAGCTCTTTTGTACCTTATAGTCGGAGTTCAGAGTAGCGTGCACATATATAAACACACAGTATACTAAATTAGTCTGTTGTCACAAAGGTCATTTAGGGCGCTATCTATTAATCGTATAATCGTTTGCGTAATATGTGTAAATGCATGTGTGCGTGTATGTGTGTGTGTGTGTGTGTGTGTGTGTGTGTGTGTGTGTGTGTGTGTGTGTGTATTTATAAAAGTACATTATAATAATTAATCACCTTGAATAATGTACTAACGTTTTTTTTTTCTATTAAGTGTTACATAGTAAAATAATATGATATTATTTTTAATTACAATAAAAATGTATCATTTATTACCCTATACGTACAATTTTATACATTTAGTCGTGACGAACCTTGGTTTTTTTTTTTTTATCTACTTTTGGATTTGAATAATATCATACGTATATTATCTATTTTAAAGCGTTTGGAATATCAATCTATTGTACATTTTTGTGCGCTGTCGTGTTTAGTTTATTGATCTATTTGCGTATAAATAATGTAATTTTTTCTCGTTTTGTTGATAACAAAAAAAAAAAAAAAAATACATAGCATAATAATTATATTGTTATGGATGATACATTCCCTACACAATGGGAAATCTACAATATTTAACATAAAATACTCATCTGTTAGTGTGCTTGTAAATTGAAATATCGAAAAACGCGTACGTAAGTAATACAAAATGAGTAAAACAGCGATTTTGCTGTAGTAGGTGTGTATATAGTCTATAGACTAAACCTACATTATAATGTACTAGAAATAAATAGAGACAGCAAAATGTTGCGCTGACATCATGTCAATTTATAACACTAAATAAACGAAAACCGCTCTTATGGCTAGCTATAAAATATCTAATCGAATTTTTATCGCCTACGATCGTAAT
The DNA here is from genome assembly GCF_019925205.1 of Metopolophium dirhodum. Taxonomy (NCBI): domain Eukaryota; kingdom Metazoa; phylum Arthropoda; class Insecta; order Hemiptera; family Aphididae; genus Metopolophium; species Metopolophium dirhodum. The sequence goes on from NC_083568.1 coordinate 15,840,835, forward strand.
AATAATAATAATAATAATCAATGATATTTATAACTCAACGATATTTTACAGACACATTTGCAGATAGTTTAAATGTCCCACGCAACTATACTATATTCAATATATATCATAGGCGTGCGTAGGATTTCGTGTCTAATAGCGCCGCACATTTTTTACCGGCTCAATATAGAACAATAATTAGCAGCCACCATTTAATTCCGTCATTTTTGCACGAAGTAAAAATTACGAATATCATTCGATTATTCGATAGACTAAAATGTCGACATAATAATATTAACTATCAACTAATTTATGAATGAATTGGAAGGGAGGGGTCGAGTGTAGTCCGGCGTCGCAGGCTCCCGGATGGGTGACCACCAGGGTTCTTTGCGACAATCTTTGTCATACATAGAAACATGAGTTCCAACCTTACCAACCGCAATACCCACAAAAAACAAATGTTCGTGTTGTCGACGGTAAAAAAAAATTGATTAATTATATTAATTAACTATATAAATGGGTCAGGGACTCCCTCAGAAAATTAGCCATTGGGGAAAAATACTTTTGGCGTCAATATTTAAGCCGAGGAGTCCCACAACATCTATAATACGCTTCTTTTATATAAAATCTTTACACATGATATTACAATGATTATTATAATAAAACATAACTAGATTAAAAATTACACTGGCCACTAATTTATTAATCACGATACAACACTGTTATTATGATATCTAATATATTAAATATTTCAACCGCTCAAGCTCAACCACAATATATAAATTAGATTAGAATTATAAATTATAATAATATATTATCACATATCACGATTATCTAATTTAGTGTGATGTCAATAGTCAATGTTTGTAAAAAAAAAAATACACCAATTTCATGGTATTTACATCCTTTCATGACCGGACCCGAGGTTGTACCTGCTAAAGTGCGACAGAGTTTTTTCAAATTTCACTATTTTGCCCATAATCATAGAAATAAATTAACAAAGAAGAAATTTTTATATTGTATTACTTATTTAAAAAAGTTTCTATTATTAAAAAATATTTTCTCGGGTGATGCATTTGTATATGCTCCCCCCCCCCCCCCCCGGGGGCATTGGACATCAGCTATATTTTATTTAAAGTTAATTGTGTCACTGCGCTGATTGAACGCCATGAACGATTATCGATTGTAAATATTATACACACATAATATATTGTTGTGTAGTAACTTGTACTTGTGAGCTGTGTCATAATATTACGTCTGCATGCGAGTGTACGGACCGTTCACGTCCGTTAATGTAAAACTCGTCTATTCGCATTGTTAAATAATTTTTCATTTCATCAACACTGAACGTTGATATTTTCAATTGATATTAAATTCAACATTTTGAAAGTTATCCGTGTACAGGACCTTTTAAATAAATATCCACTGGCTGAAATTAAATCCAAAACAAATTTCTGGTCCAGCGACCCGTGCGCCAGTCTATTATATTATTAATTTACTCTACAGCGCAACATTTATATTATAATCAAACGAATCAAACAGACAGACCTCTCTCGACTGAGGACTTCTTCGCCTGCAGCGCTCGTCGCCGCCATAGCCCAATGCAGTTTACCCTTATTATATGTAGTTCAAGTACCTACAAGACGTGTAAACAAAACGCACGGCCATAATTCGGTTAGGCTTATGTTATAATAATATATACCATATAGGTGTACCTGCATATTATTATACATAGATATTCATATACCAGGTACATATATACACATATACACATAAAAGGTACATATACATATACATATACCAGTTGCATATATATATACTAGCTGATCCCGTGCACTTCGTAACCCGTTAAATGTACAAACTGTATAATATGACTCAAACTTTGTTCAACGCGTCCTTTAATATTCAGTGTATGATGTTCTAGATTTATCTCAACTTTTCTGTTGCCCGGAATAAAAATTCTGATTCGCAGCAGTATATTATATTCTGCGGTAGATCGCGGACCCCGTGCTGTTTGCACATAAGTGTATGATTTAACTCAAAAGTATCAATGTTATACCAAGTTTGTCGTTTTTACTTAATTCCACCTACGGTCGATTAATATAATCAATTAAAACAAAATCCTAACCTAACCTAACCGTACTAAAATCCGACGAATAAAAAAAAACCAAATTTAATCCTTTTTAAATTAGCCTATCTTCTTCCCGGAGGTCTAATCTAAACGCAAACATTCGTTTTTATATATATCTGTATTGTATACAAAAAATAATAATACAAATCAACAAACACGCCCGATTAACTAATAGCAACCAATATAAAATAATACACTATTGTTATTTTTTTCTGGACAACCCTTATCACTTAGGGGTATGGAACGTGGACAGTAGCTGATTCGCAGACCTACTGAATATGCATATGAAATCTCATAAAAATCGGTCAAGCCGTTTCAGAGGAGTATGGTAACCAACATTGTGCGACACGAGAATTTCATATATTAGATATTATTATATATTCAATGGCGCGATGACGATATAAGACCAGCTCAGTAGCATCCGTCGATATAACAATAATGCGTAAAGGTATAACGCGATCGCGGTGTACGTACACGTGCCCTATAATGTATAACAATACAATGTGTGTATAGGTATATATAATATTATAACATTGCTATACACGTATGATGCATATGCATGTTGTGTACATCGCGTCTATACACTCATATTGCCTCGCGTGATATATATAATATATTATAATAATAATAATATTTATTATTATTATATTCGTACACTGCGGCGGCGGCGGCGGCGAATATTCGCGCTTAATAGTCGGATCATATTATTGTCTACGGAGGAAACTCGTCCCCGCAACGCGAATACATATGCGCATTACACCGAGATATGTGTAGCGGGGATAATGGAAATGTGGTGTAAATTTTCACCGGGGGACAAGATAAAACGGTTTTAGTGACCTATTTGTCATAAAGGGTTCTGCCGGCCGCGCGCGGCAAAGCCAGAGGCGCCGCAGCACATATTATTACTGTTATACACACATATAGGTACCTACGCGTGTTGTACACGCGCGCGCGGACAGTGCCGGGTGCAGCTGGTGGGTAACCCACCACTCCCTCGAACACATCACGGACGGATGGTTCTAAATTGTTATATTGAAATATGTATATAATATCATGACGGCGGCCGCGGGTACACCCCCCTCCCACCCCCCCTCCCCCACACCGCCACACGCCGCTTGTCCGCTCGGGGTATAATATCACACAGTGGGTACGGCGCATACCCACACTCGCGCCGCGCCGTCTGGAAGCGTTCACGGCGCGGAAAATAAAATAAAAAAAAAACTGTACACGGTAAACGCGCCCGCGGCGGCCGAGTGTATTATTATTATTATTATTATTTGTTTACGGCGAATTGACTGATCATTGCCCGAGTTCAGCGACTGGAAGTATAAACGCCGTGCAGTTATTGCGGTATCGTCGTGGTATATACAGGTATATACCTATATATTATTACAACACGTCTGTGTGCGCGGCATGCGCTTACCTACCTATACCTATATACTATACCTATACCTACTACGTACGTATACGACCTACGTAGGTACTACGTACAGGCATTTCCGCCCGTCGAATTAAAATTAAACGACCGAGCGTAATAAATATTAATCGATCCGTATACGATGGCGATGTATTTACCGCGATTACACGACGTAAATACTATATGAATATACTCTACTTTTACTGGATTGAAAAAAAAAAAAAACTCGTAATGTAGGTACCTAACCTTTATATATATATATATTATACGGGTAAAAGGAGGTTGAAAAAAAAAATACCTTTAAAATATTAAACTCGTGGCTTACCCGCTACGATTCGTCAAGTGTCGTCATATCTATTTTACGGTGATTATAATAATATAAATAGGCAGGTCCTTTCCTTATTTATTATTGCGACGGACAGCTGGGTGCGCGATAAATCGAAATATCGTGTACCCACTTTTTAATTTCAAGTACAATATTGTACATAATATTTGTACTTAGCAATTGGTACAGTTACCGCGAGTGTTTCTAAAACATATTTTCCATCTGTACAGTATTGTAATATTAATAATTGTTTTAATCGATAATATGTTATGCTATGCATGGGCTGTACATAAAGCTATATATAATATTTAAAGTGATCAAATATGATATAGGTCGACATACTTGAAATTTTTCGTTTTTATTTCACTAATTATATACAACAGGTTATGTTTCGTGTTTTAAATTTATCATAGTTTTACGGTCGTCGAGTGACCGTCATTGCAGTTGTTTATCGCACTCGCCGTAAAAGTGCATTGTAAAAGTGCGTTTTGCGTTTTATAATAAATTTCGTACTTTAGTGTGCACTATCCATGTGCTGAACGAATTACGTGTTGCACTGCACATAAATGGTATGGTAAAAATATATTGCTGTTATTATGCGTCCCTTTTAACATAACATTATATTGTATAAGTAGTAATAATGTTTTTATCTTAATGATTGACTTAATTTTAGAGAGTATACCTTTAAATGAAGCTGTTCACGGAAGTATTTGATTTATCACGTAATATGCAAAAACACAAATGAAAACTGTATGACGGGTGGGAAAACGCGTTCAAAAGAAATTCAGTCGTGACAGCCCAAACATAAACATCAAAAGGTATGCATTTTCCAATGCCCTACTGGTAAATAAATTAAAGTACACAAGCTTTGATGAAAACTTTTATACAGTTTTATGATAAATTATACAATATTACATACTTAAATTATATAGTCTATTTCAGGGGGTGTTCAACATTTTTATGCAGTGGGCCACATATTATTTTCTAAAAATCTCGCTGGCCACATTCGTAGTAAAAACATGCATGTAGGTATTTTGTACAAAAATTATGATTTTATTATTATAACACATATGATAACATTTTAAATTATCATATTAATATTTTGAATTACAAATCATTTATTCTATTTTTATTGTGATAATATTGATATTGTTTTTTAGAAACTAATTTTTCCATATTTGGTTGTATATGAGACGTTTAATCATTAGTGAGTTTTCTTCATTAATGTCAGTTAACCAAGTTCTAGTTTTTGATTTGACAATTTTTATTCATGAAAAAATATGCTCACAATTGTAAGCATAGGTACTATAAAAGAGAGACATAATTTTTAATGGGTTGTTTCGGAAATAAGGATGGTCTCCATGTCAATATATTTTGAATAAAAATTAGAACTTCAACGTAGTTATTATACTTTTTTTACTGTACTGCTCTGTAAATCAATAATATCTTAATTTGCATATTTTCTGGGACATCTTCAATTGATAATGAAAATGAGAAAATTGAAAACAAATTAAAGAACTTCTAATCAAACCAGAGTGTAGACCTTATATACAGCGATTATTAGGTAGGTATTATATAGGTGTCGTAATGTAGAGCTATGCATTATAATATTGTAATAATATAATAATAGTCGATCGATCATCGAATCGCGTTATAATTTTCAAAACTTTTCATAACACTATCTGAGGGTAAATGTGCAGTATACGCAAATATTCGACTTTCCCTGCAGGGGGACGACAAAGCTCGAAAATATGATGAAAAAATATTTGTATTCAATGACAGTATGTCATCTCGGTCGAACACGGTCGGACTGCACCAAACGCTATATGACTGACAGGCAACGTTTCTCTGGTCACCACATGACCAAACGCCGACCGAGAATTACAATTTATAATATATTATTATTGTCGTATTAGAGCGACACATTAACATAATAATAGTAATAATAATAATATATTACAATACACGGTATTGTACGATCGGCATAGTCGATAGCGCAGTGTTGAGATGATGTCCCACCGACCGGGTTGGACTTCAGCTTTTTCTTCTGCTCGCGATCCGACCGGGCCGAGGATAAGTTTTTGTGCTGGCCTCGAACCGAATGCGTGCCAATAAGTTTTTCACTAATACGATATTGATGGAATATGGGCACGGGAAATACACCATAGGCTTTGTATGGTATCCGTTGTTGTATACAGGACGATTCACCAAGCATTCTCACCCCATTTTTTCCTCGAGTAATGAATTTATTCAAATCCTGAATTTTGGAATTTTTAAATATACTCAAATACCGCATAGACTCAAACCCGTGATTTTTTTTTCGTACTAGGTACTTAAGGAGTGTCCTCTGTAGGTATACAAACTTCTGTTTTTTTTTTAAATGAGAACCCCGCCTTTTTTACTATAAATTATTTAGTGGATGATTTTTTTGAAAATGTTGATGTACCTATTAAACATTTGACTAAGTAGTTTCTTGGTTTCTAAAATGTTTGAATTATGGATAATAGTCCTTAAAAATTGTTTTACAAAAATATAAAACAGACGTGAGATTGGATCTAATATATTTTGTTGTAGTTGGCCATTTTTATAAATTATTAATATTGATGACTAAAACTTTCAAATCACCATAGCCCCCATATCTTATAAACCTATTACCATGGACCTTTAATTCTTAGAACGCAAAGTTAAATAACTCAAAAACTACTCGTACGAATTTTGATTCTGATACGTCAAAACTTTCAGAAAAATTATCCACCTCCACAAATTCACAGTTGAAGAGGGGTGTTTTTATTTGAAAAAAAGTTTGTACTTCTACAGGACCCTAAGTAGTTCAAAAAATTTCAAGAATTTAAAAATATATGTTTTTAAAGTACTATAATTGAATATTCCAAAAATAAGATTTTGAGTGACTGCATTATTAAAGAAAAAAGGGGTGAGCATGATTCGTGAATCACCCTGTATACTCAGTCGATCGTCGGCACTTGCATAATCGAATATGAATCATAATCGAATGTTTGCTCGGTATACACAAACGATAGCCTTACCGCGAAACGCCGTTTTTATCGGTTATAATATTATACATATTTTATACCTAATCCATATGCAGGCTTTCGTATTTTTGTCTCTTTGATCAGCCATGCGTGATTTACATCAGATTTACACGGTCATAATTTATTTATTTAAGGGGAATACTGCAGAGGTATATTCAAACTTTTTCATCATCAAGCTCTTTTGTGAGTTCACAGTATTTTGACGGCTCCCAAATTGTTAAGAAAAAAATTGAAACAATACGCGGGTACAATATACGGGTGATAATAATAATGACTTTAGTACTATATAGAAATAAAACTAATTCAAATGGTCGCGTATGTCTTTCGTTATTCGTTCCATAATCGCTACAATGATTATAAATTATATTTGTATTAATTATGCCTATTTTACTTACATTAATTTTGGTTTCCGGTTCTTTGACACGGCTCCCTTCGCCAACTCCAGCGACGCCCCTGGGAGCTGGGTCGCACAGTTTAAATACCTCTGGTGTATTCTTACCTGTAGAGAGACTTGGCACCGGTTGAAGTGACATACTAGGTTTAATGACCTAAAATAATATTAAAGGCCCCCGTGCAACTTCTATGTTTGATATGCTAATTCTTATCGGTTATTATGACGTTCTTAGGATGACCATTCCGAATATTGTATAATGACGTTTATTTTTGGTGAATTTAGAACACTATTTTATAAATGCGAGTCATATTATCGACGGTTTATGACAAGAATAAATTTAAAGATATGGCACAATATTAAACAATCAGTGTCAAATCATATGGCTATTAATAATATAAGTTCGAAAACAAACTTTGAAAAAGTAGACACGAAAATACACAGCACTATTTTTATTAAAAAAAAAAACATGTTACAAACTTAAATTACAGATTTATGTTAATATTATATAATAATAACACTAATAAAATATATTAATAATAATAATACGAACCCAATGAAAATGCAATTAATTTTTTAATAATGTTATTACATAATTACACTTAATATTTTGTGATTAAATCTAATAGAGCGTACTATAAGTATTATGGTCTATTAATGTGTATAACTTTTGTTTTTAAATTTTCGTTGTTATTACTACTGGTTATTATGACCTATTTTCCACGGTCCCTCGAATGTCATTACAAACGATTTTTATACTGTAGTATATCATATTATATAGCAACGGATCCGAGACATACGGCCACTCGAGATTAACGTTTTTCCAATACATTCTACCGCCTCCCAAAAAAAAAAAAAATATGTAGATTCAATTTATCGCCGCCCACGAATATTCATATATTTTTACCTTTTTTTTTCTACCAATCCTTAATTTTTTCCATCCAACGACGGTGCCAGGTGTCCACGTAATACTGGCCAAAACCAACAAGACCTAATCTGCCTTTAATACATCGATCAAGAAATATACATTATATAAATAAATAAATAAATAAATTCATAAATTCATTATTTCTGTTAGTTTAATTTTGTTATGAATGAATAAGCATTTAAAATATTTACACTGGCTGCGGGAAATAACTAATCGAAGAAACATTACTGCTCTTATGTTGTATATTTTCCCTTAGTTAATTTTCCATACGGGATCGACGAGTGACGACGTGTTGTTTTATTTTTAAATTGGAAAACCATTTTTTAATTATATTTACTCATATTGCATGTGTGTGTCAGTTGAAATTTATTAAATTTAAAAATTTAACAAAAAAATAAATATAAACATAGATATATAGGTACTATACATAGTTGCTGTAAACAAAGTGCCAAAATATTAATTATAAAAAACGTAGGTATAATAATATGTATGTAGTTGTCCGATAGTCGACCGGCACCTCGTCGTCCGCGGTCATATAAATAATATAATATTTTCTCGGATGTTCGCGGTTTGTTACATCTGGGCCAGCTGCAGCAGTGTGCGCGTGATGTGAACGTTGTAACTTTGGTCAGAATAAAAAAAAAACCATCAATGACATGACGTTGTATGCATGAATATAATAATATAATATAATATATACATTTATATAGGTTTATGACGAGGCAGCGTTGCAGCGACTATTAGAGCAGCTTAATTACCTATTCCTATGCTATCGTCAACTCGTGATCGGGGTGCGTATTGCTCGGCATATTCCCATATGCGGTGGTTTATTTTTCCCGTTTTTTTATCGTATTTTTTGTTTTTTTTTTTTCCCCATAAACGTGTACGGATAAAACGCGGTATTGTAGGTATATTATACCACGCGTAGTCGTATACCGCCTACCGTCGATACCCGACGAGGCTAACCCGAGCTCGGTGGCGAGAAATATTATTGACGAATCGCGGGCGTGATTCGTGGAATTTTGAAATAGCCAATTCAAAATGTTATACGTGGCGGCAAGACGTCTGCACATAATAATAATAATAATAATAATAATAATAATAATATAATACGTGCCAAAAGTATCTCTGCTGCAATTTGCGGTGATCCCAAATAATGTAATATTACGCGTATATTATTATATTATCGTAGTGGAATATACGAACAAATCTGCGCATAAAACGTAGTGACATTAATACGTCGAGAGGTTTTTCTTGTCGTAGGTATGTACTCGGGTATAGCGAACGGATGCGAAGTGTAGCTGCAGGACTGCTGCAGTGTTCGAGGTCTTAGCCTAGGTGGTTTGTTTTTGGGCGGGATCGGAGTCGCAGAGTGTATAAATTCAAATTGAATTCATTTTATCATGCAATTCCGTTGTTCGAGAATAAGTTGCCAGTGTATATATGTCATACGCCAGCGGTGTGTTAATCAACAGTGGCGTATTAATGATTTTTTTCGTTTCGTGCGGCAATGGTGTAATCACTAATTAGGTATGATGAATAATTTTACGAGTCCTCTATTTAAACAGTTTTAGTAATGTTATTATGTGTAGCTAAATAATTAGTTGATGACTTCAAACAATCCCAATGAAACATAAATAAATCGAAAATTCAAATGCATAATCTTTTGTAAAGATATTATTTTTACTTCAAATGTCGACAAAATTGGATATTTAAAAAGAAAATAATGTTTTTCATTTATTTTGTTATAGTTCAAATAATATTGATCGTAGGGACTTGAAACTTTTGGTTATCATACGTGCAATTGTGGATAACAGTTAGCGATATTATGTGAAATAATATTAAAATAATTAAAATATAACCTACCTATATTATATGCTATTTGATTTTGCCAAAATGTAGTTCAACCCAACGCGATATTACTAATAGAAAAATAAATTACTGTAATAACAATTTAAATATATAGTAAAATATCCTTTGGAAAATAAGTTGACAGATTGACTCATTTGTCATAAATTCAAATTTAACACATCCATTACAGTGACCTATACCCAATAACCAGGTACATTTGTGCACACCCACCATATGGCATAGCGTTTTCTCCGGTTTTTTCCCTATATTATAAATTTGAGAAAATATGTATATAGGTTCCAAGAAATATAATATAATACATTTCATGGTTTTGGTGAGGGGTAGCGGTATACCACCACCCCTCAATACGCCACTGATTGTAATACATTATTTGAAAGTAATTTTTGCACTCAAAAAGTAACTCTGATTCGGATGTATCGGTTTGAATCGCGTTTGTTTGTTTTTGTCGTTCACGACACAGTCGATGGCGGTTTTACGTAATGCCTTATGGAAACCATACTGTGAAGATAAAAAAACATGACCTTTTATGAATGCCAACAGCTGTCGATTTCTAAGCTACACGAATCTTTTGACATTTTTTTTTAAACTGCCCGAAAAAGTGTTGCCGGAAAAAACCGTGTAAAAACGCACGAGGTAATGCTTATAGTCGTATTTTACGTGAACTTCAGCCAGTCGATTATCCGACGTCTTGATTTTAGACAATAATAATAGTTGTAGGTATATCACCAATGAATAAACGGAAAAATAACTAAATAATATTATAAATTATAATCTATAAATGTAACAAACAATTAAATAGTTTTTTTTTTTTTTAATTACGAAATGCCAAGCATCAGCTTCAACATATTTTCAAATATCTCTTTAGTCTGCGCAGAGTTGTTATTTTTTTGATTTACATTAGAAACGACGAATCAACATGTGGGAAAAACGGATTTGCTGTAAATCTTATTGTTAAAAGATTTTCAACATTTATTTTTAAACTCCTGGATAATTCTAAAAATGTCCTGTTTAAATTAAATCCTACATCAGTTTCATGTTTTTACTATTATAGAAAGGTTATTTTATTATTATTTGCATTTATACAAATTATTATAATACTGTTAACAGACGCATCAGGATAAAAAAAACAATATGCTTACGAACTACATTTTGATTTCAAACAGCGGTGAATAGTTATTATAGTTTTAAATTATTATATATATATATTTTTACCAGTATTTTTAACCTTGTTCTATACTTAACACTTTTCTAGGTAGTGAAAAAGCGCAAAAAGTTTCGTATAGCATCTCTATAAATTGGAAATTGAACACGGTCTGAAACTTTGAACTTTAGAAAGGTAATTTTTTGAATTCTTCAGCAGTCGAGAAAATTGCATAGAACAGCAAAAAAAAAATTGAAAAATGGCGAAGTAATGAAAGAAACCGCACTGCTCGACAACGAAATCGCCACCGGCTAAGAATCGTTTTCCGGATGAAACAGTTCATCTCGTAAAATCGCTTATTTCCCTCCGTTGCTCCACCCGATTCCTGCAGGATCGGCCGCCGTAATTCGTATATTTGAAATATTTACATTTAACCGTGGAATAAACAGAATCTATTCGATCGATTAAACAAAAAAAACATCACTTTGGGAAGTCGGAAATCACCCCCTTCCTCCCCCCTCGTCGTTTGCATTTCCATTGATACTCGTGACGACGATCCATCCGTATAATGTACGCGCGTACCGTGTCCGTCGTCACGTGCACCGCGACCACCCCCTAATGTGATATTATGTAAAATATTATATTATAATTTATATAATAAATCCGATCGCTCGCTTTGTCAACCGGCTGCGGTACACCGACCGCCCGTCGGGTGACAATTGTGTGTATATTTGTTTGCAGTGATGGGGTGCGACACCGGGTAGGTACCAAAGCTGTTGTCATTAGAAGGGTGTATAATATCGCACAACACACCGCCGGTATTGTATATAGCACCAGTTGGAGGAAATTAAATTAATAATAACTTTTTTGTTTATATATAAAATAAAACGTCTCGTATTGTGTTTCCAAATACAAGTATTATTATTGAGTAGTTTCAGAGAAAATGGTTACACCTCTTGGTGCCACTAACCCATCCATATAATATCAAATAATATACGTTCTATCTATAAAACATATTTTGCGGAAACGGAGTGTAAACAAGATATTTTGTGAATAACTAAAGAAAATAAAATATGATATTTTTTAAATTAAATTGAAATAAGATGTTTGTATTGTAAATGCGAATAGGCCCTAGAATTTGAAACATATTTATTTTTAATGGAAATAAATTGATATTTGGTATCGATTCGAACATTATATTTTAATCAGTTTTCCCAGAACTCGGAAGTGTGCATATAAATTAATTGTTTGTTTAATTTCATAATAATTTATAATTGTAAACACAAAATAATAAATTTACATACAAATGTGTATACTTATTATTTAAGAAATAAATTTATTCAAACTCGATTCACTTTATAACAATATTTTATCATAAACATTTTCTTTTAAATTATTAGATTTAAAAATATTTTATTTATAAGAACTATTGATGCAATTTAAACGTAATTGTATTAACAATTAAGTTGGTACCTACTGGAATGTATTCATCAGGTAGATTTTTCTCTACAAATGTTGATGTTTTCTTTATATATTATATATTTTTTTTTATAGTTTTGTTGAAATAAACGTAGCCTTTGAGTAATTCCAGTTATTACTAGTACAACTATCATATTTTTATTAAAATCGTATCTCCTATATAATATTACGTTTTTAAACCAATAGGTTATAGAATTTACGTTTTATTTAAACTGTTTAAATAATAAATTACTATTCTCTCGACGTGTACATTAATCATAATGATACATATTAAGTATAATAATATGTACCAATTTGTTTATTTATACAGTATACCCACGCAAGATCGTGCCTGGAGGCATCATCCACATTAGTCATTACAAATATTACAATAATATGAACTTCTAACAATATTATTTGAATTGCAGAACAGGGAGAAGGATAAAGGCGACTAAAGGCAATATTGATCACAACTTAGGCAATGCAATAATATTAGGTACCTACCTAATTAATACAATACAGATTGACATTTCAGCATAAATCGCTTCGGAATTGCATTCAATACTATCGAAACATTTGATTTTATACATTTTAACCTTCGATATTGAGCCCCGTATTTTATTTGTTCAAAAACTATAAATGTAAAATATAGTATACTGGGTACTTGGTACTAGGTACTATAGATACTATACGTATTATAATTATTATTGTAAGTTGTAGTCTATGGATTTTAGCCACTATATACCGGACATCGCTTCGTTTGGAAAGATGACATGTTTTTTTTCATAATTCGATATATTATATGTTGTGCCCTGTATAAGATTTTCAGATTTCCATCTCATCCACAACTAAACACGGCAATTTCAAACTGTATTCTTAAGAACTAAAAACATAGTTTACACTTAGGTTTATAGTGGAAACTAGAAACTATAAACCGTAATATATGGTTACACTAAAAATTATTTATTCATATGCCTTTAAATTAACCATCATAATCATCTGTCGTTTTAGAAATAGAACATATTACGCTAGAATTATAAATTATAATACGTTACATCGTGTAATTCTGAAATGGTACCTAGGTAAATAAACTAAAATATATTGTAATATAGGTAGCCTACTAAAACTGATTTGAATGCATGTGATGTCATAAATAATACGCAATGCAGCGTAAAAATGTAAATTGCTTGTATGTTTAATACTTCAGTTTATACCTACATGTTATATTAGTACTTACATTGTACCAACCATCAATTATTAAAAGTAAGGATATTGCTCAAAATTCCAAAAAAAAAATTGGATATTAATAAAAAAATAACTTGTGGGTACACATTTCAATTGATGAGAATAGATATTATAATTTTAAAATTCTAGTGAAAAAAAAGACAAACAATTAATAGTAAAAATGTTTTATGGTGTTTATGGGAAGCTATCAGCTGGTTATGTTATAGAATTAGATACATCAATGTTTGTTCGACAAATTAGTGTTCTGTGGATATGTGTGTGTTGACATGTTTCATTCGATTTTCGCCACAAAATAGATTAAACCATGTGCAATTTCACCGACCAAACGTATTAAAAATATATAATAATGTAGCGAATACTAATTTATACGATTGATATTCGGTTCGCATAAAACTATGTTTTTACTCTGAATTAATCCTCTCTCTCTCTCAATAAAATTACCTATATTAATTCAATGATTTGGATTTGAATGTACGCGGTAAACTGTATTTGGGCCAATGTGGACTACGTAATTTAGCATTATATGATGAGAGCTGGAAATAAAAAGTCGAATAAAATCCAGTGTTTGGGCTTTAAGTGCAAAATAACGGTGTAGGTAAGTACCATGTTATTTAATATTCACTAAATTGAATAAATGATTTAATTAGATATTGTGAGACGTTATAGACTATCTACCTATAATATATCCTCATTTACACATTATACCAAATTATACACACAATAATTGAGTAACTATGGAGACTAAAATATTATATTATTGTTGTAGCTTCTTGATATTTTGTTAGTATAATGTAACCATCAAATCTTTGTGACTACATTGGGTACTTCAACTTCATAGTATTACTTATTGTATAAACAATTATAATAATGTTTATTGTGAAGATGTGTGTAGACATTTTTAGAAGTTGTGACTTAATACGAATATACATGGCTATTCTTAGACCAGAGTAAAAATAAAAATTTTGAAATAGATTAACATTGGATTAATACGAATTAAAAGGAATTCGGGTGTGGTTTTATAGCCTAATCAGTCAAACCCTATAGCTACACGACTGTGCGTGAGAATGTTAACACGCCTACTAGTCACTATTTCGGATTACTTTCCCATTTCACCAAGAAAATAATGAAAAAATCTAATATTCGAACATTTGAATTATTTCGTTCATGATTTATACCATTGAAGTTTTTCACCCGGGTTTGAACTTTAGTGGCATACTGATTACTATTACGCTCATCTGAACATTAAATACTTGCTTAAGAGAAACAACTCGCGTAATATTCGATTATTGTATACATCGACATCTTTAGAAAAGTATTCAGATTATCAAAGAAATTACAATTATAGGGGCTGTTTAATACTTAAAAGTTGATAGTAGTGGGTTTACCGATAAAAATAAGGGTGAAAAAAATAAGGCCAATATATATTTTTAGGGCCGAACATGTTTTATCCAAAAAATATTAATACATTTTGAAATAATAATGAGTGCTCATTGTTATAAGAATCATCCTGTACGTAATAATAGATATGCTCGTAATTAAAAAGTATGGTTTATAACGATATAGGAATAGAAAACAATTTAAAGATACATATTCACAAGGCTATCATCATTATAAAATGGTATTTTAAATTGTATAAGCGTGTTGAGACGTGTTGTTTTATTTTTTTATTTATTAATAAACGACAATGTGTTTATTTATCATACTGACAGTATAATTCAATAATTTTAATAATATCATCTAAGGGGTCAATAATGTGTACCTATCTAGTATCTATATTCTATTTATATAATTATATCAATTATTATTAATTTTTATGTACAATTATAGACTATAGTACAGAATCAAATAATATGTATGTTGTAATATCTGCACATAATATTATACAATGTGCATACCTACGACCTACCTATTATATTATAATTAGATGTGATTATGGATTCAGAGCTGTAGTGTAAGCGTGGAATATGTCTGAGTCGTACATCCATCAGTAATCTCACATGCAAATAATTGTTATTAATTATTGGTTGCTACATTACGATCGGCTGATATATTCATTATTAAAAGAATAAATTATACAGTTATTAATATGAGAATATTATTATACTGAAATAGGTACAAATAAAGATCAAAAAGCCCACATGATAATTATTATTTTGAAACACACTTTTGTAGTCTGTCCGGCTGTATATATATATTATGTTCTGAAGTAGGATATTTTAGTTATAATAAACGATATAATTTTAGTTTAACCTTGGTATAATATTATTATGTAATAATAATAATATAAGATGTATACGTTGGTTGAAAATGGCGACGGTGATTTATGGTTATTAAACAAATCGACAAATTTGTTATTAGAAGTAATCAGTTTGTGATAAATTATTGTAAACTATTTATTTAGTTATAATTTAAATCGATATATACTTAATAATAAAATCAAAATATAAATACATATCTATTATAATTATTAAAGTCGCTATTCTAAAATATTTATCGATGTAGAGATAGCTTAAGATAGAAAATCTCATCTTAAGTCTTACGAATAATTATAAAAAAACTATTTTAATTAAATAAATATACGAGTACGGAGTACCTACGTGCAATGAATGTGAATGTGAGTTGATATTCTATTCTATTTAGAGGTTAGGACTTTATCTATTTCTTATTTGATCACTCAAATTTAAGTTTTGGGTTGTTGGGTTTTAAATGATCAAGGTTCTACTGTTTTTTAATTAAACAAAAAAGTTGAATGGTTTATATTTTAAAAAAGGGCGTTTTTAATTAACCAAATGTAATCAGGTTCAGTTTAATAATATGTATTTATTAATAAAAAATAATACAACTTCTTGACTAGTCATGAAAATTCACCTATTCAATTTTGAACCTAACATTTTAAAATTATTTATTCGACTTTGAATATTAGATACAACGTGCTTAATGTTACCAATTGATCTCTATTTATAAATATGCACCGTACACAGTTTTTTTCACCTATAATAACTAATGATAAAAAAAACGAGTGGCCCCTCGTACTCTGTATTATAGGTTCGGTATTTTGTCGATTGATATCATTTGATTGTTTATATGACGTACCTATATAATATTATCGAAAAACGGGTCCGGAAAATCACAAGCTTATCGTTTATTGTACTGTCGAGAGTATTTGAACAAAATCGCTGTCGGCCCGTCCGTTCAGGTATATCATGTTATGTTTAGCATGTCAGAGTTTATAACGACCATAATGAGACTCGGTGTCAAAATAAATTTTGGAAGTGCACCAATACAACAATAATAATTATTATAATATGATGCCGACCGTTTTGTGTACATCACAATTCACAATGCATATATACCATGGAGGGTGGTCACTGGCTGGTTTAATCAGGGACTGTGGTTGTGGTCATGGCGGGTGGCGGCGGCGGGTGTGGGCGATGGAAGCGGGTGAGGGGCGTTGCGTGATGTTTCCGGTACAGTTCCTGATGGAGCGGCGGCGGTGGCTGCTACCCGCGTGTGTGCACCGTCGCCAGTTTTCCCGCAGCTTTCGTGTTGTTCGTTCGTCCGCCGCCGTGTCTGTAGCGCGTCACCAAAAGACATAATATTTTTTACGATAGACTACTCGTGCCGTCTTTGATTTCCATTTTTACCGTGATACCCGTATATTGTTTAAAATGCATGTCCGAGAAATTTTCTAACGACATGGTTTGTGCGTTGTCCGACGGTAGTGTTTTGTGATATGCCCAAAGTTAAGTGATTGAGACGGCCATGATGTTATGCCGTATCACTATGGCGATGCTGCTGTTGCTGCTGTTTCAACGGACGGCCATCGCGGATAATTTAGGTGCCTAACAATATAATATTATAGTAATTTCAATATTGAATATTAAATTTATGGTTTTTTTCAATATTTTAGATTTTGATTAATTCTTGTACACTAACAAAGATGTTCAGAATATTTAATGATTTTCATGAACATAATATTATTATCATATAACAATATACAACCGTTGTCAGACCTCTTGCTCACAGTATGCAAAATTTTCTTCAACCATAAAAATATGTGTATATATATTCGTAGTTGCACCATTTTTTTTTATAAGGGTATGGTACTATGGTTATGTAAATATATATTTATTGTACAATTTTTGAGTATCAATTTAGGGTTTACATGGGTTAGCCAGTCACCCCTGTATTTTCTATTTTACTGTGTTTGCTATATGATAAATTGGTATAATGCCACGGTCCACTCTATATCCGGCATAGCCTTTGGTATACTGCAAATCGCAAATGTCGAATAAATATAATATTGTACCTTTACCTATTTGGTAACTAAATACCTAGATAAATAATAACATAAAACAAAAAGTTCTTTAATATGTTATCACATAAAAAATTTGGTTAGAAAATTGTTTTAGTCCGAGAAACGAAGTAGTTAAAAAGTATATCATAACTTGTTTTAAATAGGTAGGTATATTCTTTAAAATGTTTTTGACATATATGCGTTGCAGAAATAACTATGGATAAATTTGAACTTGATCACTTTAAGATTTGTGAAAAAAGAACAACGATGGGATTTAATTACTCGAAATTGTATGACATAAATCAATGTTTAGATCAAATTTCAAAAAAGATTTGAGTGAAGAATGAATTTTTCAAAAGTTATTAAGATTTTGTGAAAAAACTGGTATACTTTAAGTATGGAGAACTCTAAAACTTACATTCCTTAAGTAGATTCAGTTCTATAAAAGTATAAACTGTTCTCAATTTTAAACGCACGTAGGACCTACATTGTTGGTACTGCACGGCTTATTCACTATTCCTTTTTACTGCGCCAAAATTAACCATTAGTATTATCTGTTACCTCAAGTATGATGGTAATTTTTTGTATTATGTATATTCTTAACTATTTATTTTATTTTTATTTATTCTTCAAGAAGATAATGGGCCCCACTGAACCATATGTACCGGCATTGAATTTTTTACTGACAACGACGCACGCTCATTTGTTATTTTTGTCTATTTTATGCGTAATCAAAACCATTAATGTTACAGGTTTATGTTAGAACTTATTGTCATATTATACTTCATAAGTTAGTAAAAAGTAAATTTTTTGTAATATAGGTAGTTTTTCACTAACCGGTCAATCTAACCTTGGTTTGAATATTCTTTAGGTTGTTTATTTTTAATCAGTACTAATACAATCATTGAAAAATCGGTACAAAATTTTAAAATTAAAATACAGAAAAATCCTAAAAAGTTCACGGATCAATGTATCTACTATAATATTATTTTTTCATTCGTAAACTTGATAATAGATAATATATAAATTGTAACCAACGACCAACGTTTTAGTTGTACGAATATTATGTTTACGGCATTGCGTACTTACTTCAAGTCTGATGGAGAGAATACAGCGTGCGTGTGTGTGCGTGTTCGTGTGTGTATACTGGCGTCTTCACAAGTAATTATTTACTTTGGTAAAGTATATATTAAGTAAATCACCTATGTTGTTGTATCATTAGGTTTTAATATTATTTGTTTTGGTTTTATAGATAGCCAGGCACCTAGTCCCTAGTTGGCACTTAGCTCAATCGATTGTCATTACATTTAATCGTAATGTGTATTGTTTTAAAATACTGACAAATTTCTAGTGCGCATGTAAAAAGTTTGCGCGTGAACTGTGTACCAATGTGTACGAATAAAGAATTAATGCTTGGACCAATAAATTGTCCAGTCCAATGGCTATGTGTGGGTGTGACACTTACCGTGGTCGCGGTGTATTAGATATGTACATATAATTGGTAATTTTCTTTCTTCCATATACGCAATCGTGTGTTTTGATTAGATGATCGACTTTTGGTTGCTCTACAATTTTCTGTGACCTATTTGATTTTTAGGTTTTCAGTGGGGAGCGAGCAAGCTATTGATTTTACAATATGTGTTTTCGGAAAACACTTTTTGGGGAAGTGAATTTGCTTTAGAACTTTTAAATGGCAATCTTTCGATGGGAAATTGATTTTAAATTGTGGGCAATGTAATTTACACAATTTTCGTATCATATATTATTCTTGGAAAAATCAGCATAATATAATAAACAGACGTTGAACAGTTATCATGAATTTTTAACTATTATTCCTGAATTGTCACTATATATAATGTACGTATTATTTTAACCAGCGTAAAGCAATGATTATTAATAGTCACATAAAATTTAAATTGATTAATATTAATATTTTAGTTCTGTACATCATAAATAGCTTTGTTAAAAAAAAAATATGTTAATTTCCAGGCTTACAATTTTTTTACGATAAATTAAAAAAACTGCTTAATCAACTTGATTCAATATAGTATGGAAAATGTGCAATAATTGCAATTTTAAATTGAATACTTATGATACAAAATTCACCCTAGTGATCCAACTTTTGTTGCTATTTTCCATGTTACCATTAATTATAAATATCAAATTTAAAAATGGCATTGTCATTATTTTGTTGTGACCACATATATATTATATATTAGGTATATTATATTACAACCAGATAGCGGATTCTCTTACAGTCTTACCCGTAGTATAAAATATTAAATTTAGGAAAACAGCTGGCTATACTTATTAAAAGCCCATGTTCATTGACAAAGACCAAATAATAAATCTCAAAATATTGTGGTTATTAAATGTGTGCGGTTATAATCCTGTATTAGATGTAAAATGTAAACACGAGTTTCTTTGAGAAAAGCATTTTCCGTTTTCCAGATTTTAATATGAATGACAAGTCCGCCTATTTAGTTGTATGCTTGTGGTTGGGAGAGTAGCGTAACCTACCAATAAAATAATAATTTATTTTGGTAAATTTTAAAAGAAAAACGATGTATAAGAAAAACTATAATGGGTCTCTCTTTTTTTTTTTTATTGATGTAGAGACTTTTTTATTGGATATGGACATTTAGGTATAACCAAATAAAAATTGTAAGCCAAATTTATAACAGTTCAAAATATTTTTTACTATTAAGTCATGCTACAGTAAATTTCTCAGTTCGTAAAAATGTTGTTTTAAATTTAATTTTAATTTTGAACAAATATTACAATTGTAGGTATGTTTTTTTTGTCGGGTGTAAGACTACTAAATAGGTACTAAATTTGGGGAAAATGCAGTGTTTCTAAAAAGATTCTTGTAGCAATGTCATAGATCAAAACTTAATTTAGTTCTTACAACTTATAAAGATTGAAGTTATAAACGCATTACGTATTATGTAAAAATACATTATTTTAAATGTTTTTCGTTGTTTTAATCAATTTAATTTTTTGAAATAAAAAAAATTGATAATATTATTTCATTTTACATGTTGTATTAAAAACTCAGATTATATTTATGGAACAATAATAATTGAATTATATAATATAATTATTAACTATATTGGTTGTATGTTTAAACTAAATTTAAAGCAATTTTTAAATTACACCATTGTATGAACCAATATTATGTCTAATCAAAAACTCATTAAACTAAAGTTTACATTTTAAAGGTTGTAAGTATTTAAAATGAAATGTAATTTGCTTAGGTATATAATATGTATTATACACTATGCGTCATTGATATTTAATTCTTAAAATTCTTGATATTGATTTAAAAACGAATCTATTGATGTAAATACTATAGTAGGTAGTAGGTATACGCGTACCTCTTATACGTTTATTTGGTTTTCGTGTTAAAATTAAATTAGTTTTAATTAATTAATTAATTTTGTCACACAAAGTGTGAATATTAAATTCTGCTCAACTACTCATATTCTTAAATTAAGAGTTTTAATTAGAAAAAAAAAAGAAAACCTCGAAGATAACATTTTAATGTTCACAAAAACGTCCTTTTGACAATATTATCAACTTACACACTGCATATAGGTTTGACATATTGGAGTGGAAATAGCTGGTGTATTTTTTTCCTTACTCGTATGCTTATGCCGAGTCGTTATAAAAAGTTTTAACATATCATTACGGTTCTTATTTTAATTAAAGCAAGGCTCAAATTGTTACCTAGTTATTTTGTTTTAAAATTGTTCTTTGTAATTTATTGTGTGTGTGCCTTGGATTTATAAAGGAATTATGTAGGTAGAATAATTACATATAACACGTTAATGAACCGTAGAACGTTTGTCCGTCGTTAGATTTTTAATTTTCTTTTACTAACTATCTACCTTCCTGAGCTTATTTTTTTATTTTTCTTATTACACGACTTTTGTTTTAAAATATTTTTCTCTCGTCAAAAGTATGTTTGATAATAATTTTAACTTATGAACACTTTTATATTTCTATGAACAAAGATTAAAATAAAGTTAGAAAAAAAATGCCAAGACTATAAGTATTGTGTGCTGAAACAACCATAAATATCGTATATCATAAATGTTTTTATCAAACATAACGAACCGGAGAATTTTCTGAGTGTAGTAAAGTAGTAAAAATAGTTGTAAAAAATGTATTTTGTACGTATGTCACCGAAAGTTCTATGAGGACGAAACCAAACAGAAGCATAAAATATGTCTTATTCTAATTGTTAGTTGCATTAAAAAAAATAAATATGATCTCAAATATTCAAATGTATAAACTATAAATACATTAAATAACGTAATCTTATCATGACGAAATCGAGATTTTCGTTTTTAAGAAATTGAGATTTTTCACTTACGTCCCATCAGATTTTAAAATGTTATTTTGTTTTTTAAATTGCACAATTTCTACCCTAATTTCAATGAATTCAGATTGAATAAGTAAATAAAAAGTGACTTGGTACCTTTTGTTATTATGCCTACGAATTACGATATAATTTTGAGTTACGCAATGTGATGTTTATTGATGATGAAAACGTGAATAGTTTTTAAACTTGTAGAACACAAGGGTTTGAGTTTTATTTATTTCTGCTCTACTATATTATACATATACTGCAGACAATTTATCGTAGTAAACCACTATACATTATTATCAATGTTTTAAGAGATTTATATTATAATAACTAGATTGGTAGGTAATATTTTAAAGTTATTTGTTTCAAACATTTTTAAAAAATTGTTTTCTAATTGAAACATTTGCATGTCACAGTTAATGTATTGTGTTTCTCATTTCATTTGTATAGATTGAAAAGTAAGCGTGGATGTAATGAGGTGCATAATGCGTTAAGCTATTTTGTAAATTTTCGGGAGATATCGAAGAGATTGTAAAAAAAAACTTTAAAACGTACTATTACATGTATTAACGTGTTCTGCTTATTTATTTTGTATTGTTTTCCGTGTCTCGTTTTAAACTTGAACTTTACAGTTAACCTTTATATACGAAAACGGGTTTTCTCCAGTGTGGCATTCCATTTGTCGTTTTGTTAGATTGTCATTCGTTGAAAAGAATTCATGACTTACAGCTGCTCATGAAAATGGATTTTATCCTGCGTGACTTCTCATGATGTGTGCCGTAATCGTACTAAATACTTCAGTGTTGTATATATCGCCCGCCGCAGCTGCAAAGAAGGTCGTATCCCTGTTTTCACAAATTTTTTTTTTCAAGTTGTCATATCTGTTTTATGTAATTCCCGCGAGACTGATAGTAGTATAAAACAATCAAAGACGTTATATACAATAAAATGCAGTTACTACCGTCTTCGCGGGAACTACAAAGAAAAAGTTATGACAACTTGAAAAAAAAAATTGTGAAAACAGAGATACGACCTTCTTTGCTGCGGCGGGCGATATATTCTGAAAAATGTGACAATTGAATTGGTTTTTCTTATTATTAAAATATGACGTTACTTGTCAAGTCTATTCTATAAAAGCGAATTCGCAAGTGCCGAAAAGTAGACGAACGTTCGTTATTTTTATACCACATATACCTAGGTATAATGTGTTTAAACAGTACCGTTCAAATCATTTGTGGTACAAGACAGACCAGTAATACTGCAGCAGTAGTATTAGTGCGTGGTCCTTGCGGCACCAGTTGTGTTTAGAAACGTGTACAATTTAAAAGGTGCGTTTCTTAATGGGGTGCGTGTGCCAAGTATAGATCAAAAAAGTATGTATATATTATTATGAATCAACCGTCTACATGTGCGTCACGTGAACTCCATATTTCTGAACCATATGGCGGTCCCTTCCGCAGTTTCACCGAAATGTAAGCCGCCGGTTCGTACTGGACCCTCATGTCAGGTATTAAAGACATTATTTTCAAACATATTGTAATAAGAACATAATATTCAATAAAAACTATGGGTAGGTACGTCATTATCTGTATTATTTAAAAAAAAATTATAATATTGTATAATTTTACAAATACAATAGAATAAAAATTGTATTTAACAAAATATAGGTACCTACATGAATCATGATTCATGATTGAATGATCTAAGATTCAATAATTATAAAAAAAAATGTATCGTTTAGTTTTCATTTGTTTCAAACATTTTGTATTTCCGTCTTATTTGTATCTACGTAAAATAATATCTATAGTTTTATATTTCGTCTAGTTTCTTGGAAAGATTTAATATTTTGATATTGTTGCATAATATTTTTATATACATTGTAAACAAATAATTTTAAATTGCACAAGAATTTATTTTTCAATATTATGTAAATGCAAAAGCCAAAAATTATTCTTTAATGGCCTTAGTCGATTGTAAAAATATTCCCTTAAAATATATTGTGATTTGTGAGACATCTTCATGTCCGTATATTATGTGCTAACACAATGCATTTTAAGGAAAATAAACCTAATGTCAAGTGTAGGGAAGAAATATGTTTTTTTATGTTTTGGAAAATTGTGTATGAGCTTTTGTAAAATACTTAAAATAAAATACTATGCAATATAAATGAAAACTAACAACGATATACAATCAATGAGTATAATTTGAGTAATACTAACAGCCTAACCTTAGAGACTGTTTGAGGATTCACCTAGTTTGATTGATATTATTTAAATATAATATTCTCTGAATACTTTAAATTTAACTCGTCATTGTGTACTTTAATGTGGGTAACAACAATGATAATTGGCATTCTTGAAACGTAATCGGGACGTTTATGCGTCATTCAGTTTCACAGGATTTTTTTTCTTGTATTTTTTCTAACTAGGAGCTTTTTTGTGTCAAGGGGTGTACCGTAAGTCCGTAACCATTAGTGGTATTATTCCACACCGAGTTTTATTTGTTTTTTGAATATCAAATAAATTTCCGTTAAAACCCTCTCTTTTTCTTTTTACATTGTCAATACAAATTATTTTGATTGATTGAATAATTCTTCTCTTAAGTTGAAAAATAATACACGTGTTAATTTATATTATAAAATTAATGTTTGGAATTTTTTACTCACATACTTTTATTATTTTAATGATAACGTATAAAAACGTAATTTAAATTAATTAAATCTTTTCAGACATTTTTCTAATAATTTAATATGTCGTGTGTTGTTTTAAAAATTTTATCTTCACCTTTTTTTCTCGAAAAGTTGAATTACGGGTGCAATTCTAACAACCATTTGCTTGTCTTTTGTTAGTAATTATTTTGAAATTAGTGAAGACTGATTTAGTACATACCTAACCGAGGTCAACTGTAGGGTATGTTTTTTCACTTGTTTTATCTTCATGGATTATTTAATTTTGGGGTGAATAAAACAATACCTAATTTTTTTCGTAAGGTTTAGACAAATGAGGTTATGATAGTTTTATGATAATTTAAAAATATTTTTTTAAATAGTATTTTTTTACAGTGAAAATGAATAAAAACTATTAATGTACCTACCTAACTTATTTATTATTTTCCGAGCCTATAGTGTCAGTAAATACTATATATTTAGTAATCTAATAAAAAGCATATTTCGAAAAATAATGTGTAACACTATCGTTTCATATAATAATATATAATAAATGGAGTTTTTTAAGTCAAAATTCTACGAATTTAAGATTTTTTCAAGTTATATTTGGACTCAAATTTAATAAAATGTGGTATTCATGATTTAAATTGTTGTGTCTTGTTAAGTGTAACATTACCTATAGATGTTTTGTATTGGATGCTGTTTTGAGAATACTTTTTAGATTATTGAAAGATTGATTAATTGATTCAGTAAATAAAAAAAATTTTAACATAATTAAAAATTAAATTAAAATTAAAATTTATAATCAGTGAAAAATATGAACTATACAATTAGTAAAATTTAATTATTTTTTATTTTATTCCAAAAAATATAAGTAAATAAAATTTCTTAGAATTTTTAAAATTTGAATTCAGTATAGTGGAATTGATTAAATTCATTAACAATTATATAGGTAGTAGGTATTGATTTATTATGCATTGGAGTTTAATATAGTAA
This sequence comes from Metopolophium dirhodum, assembly GCF_019925205.1. Lineage (NCBI taxonomy): Eukaryota > Metazoa > Arthropoda > Insecta > Hemiptera > Aphididae > Metopolophium > Metopolophium dirhodum. The sequence goes on from NC_083568.1 coordinate 15,867,102, forward strand.
GAATTTTAATTTTAGAATAAAAGCTCAATTTTGATTTGTGTTTTAATAATATTAGGAACTTTTAGATATTCACTTTCAATAATCTAAATTATAGAATAACTTTCATTTTATTATAGGTATTTTAGGGTACATTAACATTATATACACTTTATATTACCATATTTCTATATAATATTTGTAATTGAAACATCAACTTTATAAAAGCAATTTTTATAAACTTAAGAAAAGTCAAAATTATTAACACAATATTCCTCAATTTCATTATTTATCTAAATATGTATTAAATAACATTTTTTTTACGTTATATAGGTACAAAAAACAAACGTTCAGCTATTTGTTCTTTAACTCCTACACTCGAGACGAAAAATTTTCATTTATAAATAGGTTATTGTTGACTTTAAGCCAAGACTATAATAGACAGTATTGTTGTACACGATGAATTGTTGTATATTTTTAACTGGCAAGCACAATTACATAACTCATTTTTTAAAAATCTTTTGCTGTATTAGTTTATTACTATATTATAATTATTTGGGGAAACAAGTTAAATTATATATACAGTTTTGGTACATATACGAAATATAAGAAAATTTTGTTTTCTTAATTTATTTTAATATATTTTGATGTATCTATCCGCTATCGCTATTATTAATTGTTCCATAACATTCGAATATAGCTATATTAAATGAGTAGGTACCTATTAAATAGTGTCTATATTATACAAAGTTGAATTCATTAAATTCGCATTAATTACTAAAATAATTTTACTAATGTTTAATATTGACAAAAATAAATCAAATGATACATTTGTGTCACGTTGTCTAGGTAAATAAATTAAAATATATCCAAGTAAATCGTCACAGTTTTATTACAAAATACCAATTACTCATATTATTGAACTCAACACATTCATTTAAATTATGAATTGATTCAAACTGTTGGTTAATACTTTCTGTGTTAGGTACTATCTGTAACTTGCATTTTGTGTATTTAGAGCAAAGTTCCAGAGCCTGAAATTAGATAATTGACTGATTTACTCATACCTAAGTCATTGTATTAAACACATAATATAGGTGACATTATACAAAATGTGAATTTTAATAAAAAAAAAATTCAAAAGTTTAACAAAATATTTTGATAATTTCAATAATATAGTGTGAATGTGACCACAAACGAGTTAAATTTCTTTTGTTTGATATATTTTGGTAATATTATTGTCATAATACGGTTGTACTTATATAGGTAGGGGGACTGGGTACAATTGTAACACGGGCAATAAGTTGTTCAATATTGAATATAAAAATCTCAAATAAATTTAACAGTTGGGGCCCCTACAATCATATAGTAATATTATTCCATGATAACAACCGATGTTCTCTCCATAGAGTAATTACTCTGTGGTTTCCTTATAAAAATTATAATAACAAGATAACCGTTTGGCAAAAAAATTGAATGTGTTTTTGATAACAGATAGTAAACAAAAATCATACATTTACTATTTGAGTACAGATTTTTAATTATATGTTTGGCTGTAGTTATTTTGATATACACCAAAAGTGGTGTAGTTTTTGTTGGTTCTGGTCTGAATATTCTAACTAGTCAGTATTTTTTCTAATATTTAATCATATAAAAAAAAATTGAATGGGTACAAATGTAGCAGTTACCTTCTGTGTTACACTGTTGAAACTATTTTATTTTATGTTATTTAAATGAAATTAATATATATATATACATTTATGATAATGATATAAATATTAAATTGTTATATATTTTTTAATAATTTAAAAGTTAAAAGTTATGTAACTATTTATTATTTGAGATAATCTGTTTACTAAAGTTATATTTTATTTTAATTAAAGGCTATTATGTTATAATTGTTTAACAATTTAAAAGTCAAAAATTATGATGCTATTTAAGGTAATCTGTTTACCAGAGTTATGTTTCTTTTATTTAAAGGTAACTATTATATTTTATAAGTTTTATAACAATAAAAAAGTAAAAAAAATATATATGTAACATTTTTCCTTGGTGCCGTTACAATTGTACCCTGTATCAAGTACAGTTGTAATATTTTTTTTCTATATTTATATTTATTCAACAAAATGTGGAAATAAAGATTCAATACGCACACATATTTTTAAAGGTAACAACTTACTTTACTAATTGATAGTGTAAACATATCAACAAATTTTGAATTTTGGCAGAAATAAATAATTTTATGAAAACTGTTAGATACAATTATTGTTTCCAATCTACCATACATTTCAACTATTAAATTGATTGTCATTATTGAAGAAACAATAATATTGTGTTCATAATTCGGTACTTCGTCAATAAATATGATATGAAATACTTAATGCAATATCTTATATTTTATTCATACATAACATATTTAATTATTTAAATTATTTAAATTATTAACAGTTGAACTATTCACATTTTGTGATACTAAAATGATAAAATATATAGGTATAGGTACCTACGCCATTATCAGTAATAAATATTAAAATAGGTAGATTGTTTGCAGTCAAGGTTATTCAAAACAAACAGAATGAATAATCTAGAAAAGTATATAGTTAACCAACTTCAGTTAGCGTTTCGATTTTAAAAATAATTATATTAAAATAATAATAAAATATAATAATTGGAGATACCTATAATAAATATATTTTGACAAAAATAATATTAACGTCATGGATTTTAAAAAGTAGTTAAACGATATTGGAATAAAAATTTTTCATATTTCTTGATGCACAATTGATTTGTCGGAATTATCAAAATGTTCCTTCAGAATAAAAAAAAAATGTTAACAAAAGCTGTATAATTTAGAAGAAATATAGAAAATCTCTTATATTATCTTGGATATCTATTATATTTAAATCTTGTTTTATTTGATGACGAAATTATTTCTATTTTGTGTGTTTCATTAACTCACCGCCTAGGTTTAGCTAATGCAATTGTTCTTAAAGCGCTCTATTAATGTGGCAGAGTGGTATTTCTGTTTCAGGTTGTACGTGCATCATTAACACGTATTACCCAAAATTGTTAGTTGTTGAAAGGGGGTAGGTACACGAAGCGCGAAAAACTAGCACGATTTCATGGTGGGGTTATATGATGGATAGCATCCGCGTTCAAGTTAATAGCTCCATACACCTACCCCAAGACCACCCTTTAATAGCACACGTCTCTAGGGTAGTTCTCGGTTGGGTTGCCCACGCAATAAAGGTTATCTGTTCGGACTACTCGTTTACCCTTCCACCGTTAGTTCGTCAACAATCTCTGACATTTTTGTCGATATTATTTAACTGGTCGTTTGTATTCCGCACATTTTATATGTAACTACACCCGGAGCCATTTTATCGATACAGCCAGTTAAATATTAATATATTATTATATTAGCTATGTTATAAATTATAATACAGATCAGAACTAAAATTACCAGCATTATACAAATTTATCGGTTTTATTAATAGCCAGTTAAAATTTAAATCAACCTTATTAACAATATTTTACCAGTTAATTTAACTTGGTTGCCATTTTAATTTATATACTTTTATCTAGTGTAAATATTATAACATGTAATGACATTAGCGTAGTTCAAAATATGTATAATATTAAGTTATTATGATTTTTATGTCTGCGTATAGATCAACAATGATAGAAACTTCAACTAAGTAAACATTTTCGTGTAAGAAATAAAATACAAATTCTTTTGAGATAAGTTTTTACGTTAAAACATTATATTCATTTTTTTTTTGGTTCTATGTGTTTAAATATTTTATATTTTTCTTAGATTTCGAGCGATATCTATTGGTTTTACAATATGGGTTTGTTTTTGATATCCGTAAACAATTTTTGATAGAATGAGTACAACTTTAATAGTTTTATAAAATATCCTCTGTAGATTGGAAATTTTATGCACATAATTGTATGTCTGTGATGCCATTTTTCGTAATGGCACTGAACTGTTGTTAAAAAAGCATCATAGAGTTATTCACGAATCGTTAATTTCGCATTTATTCTTATCGAAAAAATAAGGGTATAAATATACCTTATTTATATAGGTAAAGTAGAATAAGCACGATGTCATTATATCAATATAATAAAAAATAAGTAGTACAATTTTAAGCATAAGTTAGTATTCAAAATATCAGTGAATCATATAGAACTTCAAACTTGGAGGACATGACTAACTTACATTTTTTACGGTTAGATACCTATACTCATCAATTAGTTAAAATGTCGATACATTTTTGATTATATGAATAAAATAAATCAGATTAACTGATAAAAATCAAACAAAAAATTAAAATTAAAACTAGAATTTTGAATTACGCCTGCAAAATACACGTCAGAATTTATAGAATCGCGTGCAATCAGACCGACACGATTGCTGCACGATCATCACAACAGCTGGTTGCGCACGAGTCATCCGTCACATTTGAATTGTCTTTTAATTGCTACCTTGGTATATGAAATCTCAAATCGCGACGTATCATTCACAAGTCGCTAGGGGTGAATATAGCGTTGAACGCGAGTTCCGTGACAATTTTCTCGGAGGGCCTAAGAAAGGTCTAAAAAGGGCTTAAAGAAGGCTGTAAAAAAGGAGGAAGAAATTGATTAAATTACCATTGCCGCTATTTATACTGTGACTTCTCTGCTGTTTAACAATAAGATGTCTTGACTTTAATATGTTAATTTTTATTTTTTTAAGACCATAGGTTTAGAATTAGTTTTTACCGTTATATTAATAATAAATTCAGTAGGTATCTGAATTGCAAACAAATTTCTGTGTTTATTATGTCTTAATAAATTACTTATTTATCATTTACGTACCTTCATAACTAAAACCTATATGGCTAAAACCTATATCTTATAATTATTTTGCCTATAATGTTTGTAATAAGTACCTAATAACTGTAAAATTATACGAATACATATAAATAAATGTACTGTGCAACCTAACATAGTATAATTTAAAAGTATTAAATAACTACCTCCTACCTACCTACTTATATAAATTCTTGTAAATTATATTGTTCATCGATTGTAATTCAGTTTGTAAATTCACATCGGGAATACATACTGAGAAGTGATAACAATAAAATGTCTACGGTCAAAATTAATTTTATTTTGTCCTATTTCATATTTTTTTTTTGAGGAACGATTTATTCGATTACATTTATTTTTAAGCAACTATTTTGTAAGCTATTAAAATCTTTGCAATTTGAAAACAAAATGTACATTTTTGAATTAACGAGATTGCAAATGAATAATTATTTAAACCAAAAATGTACCAATCTTTTGTCAATACACCGATAGACTTGATAACGTGATAAGACTTCTGAAAACTGATATGAATTCGTTAATATGTCTACTTGAGATCGATCATTCCACTTTTTTTTTAAATGTTGTTCCTAAACCTACTATACATTTTGTTTGAATATTGATTATTCAAAAATTAAATGAAGTATCTTAAAATGTGGCCGAGTCGATCTCAAGTAGACATATTAACGAATTAAAATCAGTTTCCAGAAGACTTATCGCGTTATCAGGTCTATCGGTAGGGTTAAAAAAGTACTTACAAATAATTAGCATAAATTGTGTACCGAGTGTTCACCGTGTAGGTGATTTGAACGGGTGCGTGCGGGAGCGCTCTGCTATTTTCTTTACACACAGACACACAGTACACACACACTTAGTACGCGTCTTACGCACACATTTAAAAGACCGGCATACATACACTTTGTAAATTGCATTTTTGAACTCCTTAAAAACTGTCTGTTTGCAATCCCCTTAACTAAGAAAACAGTACAACAAATAATTCCAAAATAACCTATACAATGATTTTAATTTTTATCTAATTTTGCAACGAAACTGGTCTTATTTCTTCTCTAGCGCATAAGATTAAAATATTAAATTGAAATGTCAAACTCACTGGCTTAGTGCTTGGGTTAACATAAAGAATTATTCAATTTGATCGTGTACCTATTTTAATTTTTATATACGTATCTTGTAATTCAGTGACAAACACTTATCACTTCTTAATATTAATGTTCTATAAAATAAATTTAATATCTCAATAGAATCTTATTTTTATCCATTTATTATTCTACGTAAAACAAATACGCGTAAACCTGTTTACTGGCTAAATACCACAGAGGAGCATGTAAAAAAATTTAACTGAAAAAAAAACCACTTCTTTGTATAAGCTCTTGACACACAAAAATAAGACTGTTATATATAAAGATTGTGAATTTATAAAATACAGCTTTTATTCATTAGTTAAATGTTGAATTTGACGAAAGCACTGTAATGATAATGAGTGGGAATGATGATCTGAAAACTTTATATTTATAAGAAGATTAATTTTTTCCTTAAAATAATAATAAATACCTTATTTTTTTTAATTTTGTTGCTTTAAAATAATTTAGGAAGGGAAAACATTATAACTTATTTATTTTTATGCTTTATATTGTATTTAAATGAAAACGTATTTTCACATCAAATCATTTACCTACTTATTTCATTAGGAGTGTTGTAATGTTTTCCAAATATTAATATTTAATTTAAAAATAATAATTGATCATCAAATTAATGATTTTTAAATATTCGTCTCGGAATTCAATGTAAAAATTATTTATAATTTTAATATTAGAATTATTTAGGAATATTAATATAATAATAATACCATAACAGCAAATTACATTTTTATATTTAAAGACACCCTTTGCTAAAGCACTGCTGCTCATTGAGTGGTCATTGAAAATGAGTTAGAGATATTTATTTACATGTGGATTCTTATATTTATTACACTGTTAACACTTAACAGAAACATGTATGGCACAAATAAACGATTAAATTATCATTAAGACATAGCTATTCTATAGTAATAGGTTGTTGTGTAAATTGGCAGCGACCACGAATTTGATGGTGGTGAGATGGAATTGGGAAGCTTTGAATTTTGTCTGTCCTGAGTTTATCTATAGCAGTCAGTGAAAATATTATTGAATTAATTGGTTATTAAAAAAAAACACATTTGTGTGTGGCCAAATCTAGAGTCTAGTGATAATTACTTCAACATTTCTGGACAACTAAAGTGGGAAGATGATTTCTAACAATTATTGTTTTATTAATGACAATTAGTGGAATTATAAGACAACTATTGCGGCAGGTGTCACGTAGGCGCATATTCATTTTTTTTTTATAATAAAAACCTTGTAAGGTCAGTATTACACACGGCTGTAACATCTCTCTGTGTGACGATTTGTGAAGAAGACGATGGTGTGGCCGGTGTGGGTTAGTGGATTGTGGATTGTGCTTTTCGCTACAGCGCATTCCTTTTCATTTACGTTAGAGTGACGGGAATTCAGAATATTTTAATTTTGAAGATCATAAATAACATTTTTGAATAAATACGTTTATTTAATAATATAACCGATTACTGACTAATAAAAATATGTTTGAACGGTTTACAACTTATAGTTATAAAAATAAGTTTAGAAGTTATATTATTTGTAATAAGAATATTTACATCGATTAAAAATATTTTCTCAGAATATCTTGTATGACATCTTGTAATTACAATTTAACATGCTAAAATTAAAATCATATCATAATTTAAAAACAATGTTTGAAAATACATGTGTATTGTACATATTATATATACTATTGTGCGATAAGATTCCGAAGTCATAAAGACGGATTTTGGTTAATGGACCGAATGGTTAACTTAGTTTAGGTGGTGTAATTAAGATATTTTAATGAACTCAATACCCCAGCTAAACTTTTGGTCAAACTTTTGTCATCTGAAATGCGGGCTCTAAGTCACATTATCTGGTGTAGTTTATAATGTTTCTGAAATCATTGTTTAGGTTATCAGGTGGAATTGGAACCTATTTTGAATCTGTGCTAGATCCGTGAGGAATATTTTAAATACATAAATTTAAACTTTTTATACGATTAGTAACTTGTATGATGTACGTTTGACGGTTATTATTTTATAATAGATTTGATTTTTAAAATATTATTTTTAATGAAAGAACATTTTAATGGATGTAAAAGGTTACGAGTGTTAAGAATTTCTATTAATAAAATAAAAGTGCCTTAAGCATAATTATGAATATTTGATATTATGTTTAATAAGTATATTATGTGCAATATTTGTCATCGTTTTTTAATATTGATTACTATTATATTACCTATATAGTTATTGCCTATCGGCTATATAATATGTGAATATTTATTAGGTATTTTAAAATTACATGTTTAATTATGTTTTCTAAGTGACACAAAATTAAAAATAATATTAATTCAACTGAAGTTAAATAAAGTGTTAAATAATCTTTGTTTTATTAAAAATGTATTTATTTTTAAAATGGCCTCACTAAAATAATAATTAGGTGTAAAATGATAAAAGAGAATATGTATATGAAGTTTAATTTAAGTCTACTGAGAATGGCATGAACTCAAAAGCATTGTGATTTTGGACACTGTTCAATTCTCGTTTAGACCAAAATATTAACATGTGTATAAAATAAATTAACAAAAAACTCCAAACACAAAGTTCGGAATTCGTCTTTGTTTTTATGAACTATTAGGTTTCACACTTATTTGTTTTTTGTTCAAAAAATACTGTTATATAGGTATGTGCAAGATAGGTACTTGAAAAATAAGTATCATGATGATAGGTACATGAGATACAATTTTAAAAATAATTATCATAGTAAGTAAAATAAATGACTAAAATGTGAAATACTTCAATATTATTTTCTTTAACTTAAGAGGAAGAATGGGCCTCTAATAATAAGATCTATGGGACCGAGACCGAACACTCCACTATCTTCGGTATTGCATATACTTAAACCTCCTATAGTCCTACACCATTACACCATTAAAGGCGTTCAAGAATAATTTGATTGTTTTTTGTTTCAAATTTAAAAATGACTAAATTATCAATTTTGTACTATACACTGCACTTTGCAGACCCTTTTAAATTTATTTTATGATTAATTTTGTGATTCTATCAATATTAGCCATATGGAAAAAACACAATGCAAATTTAGAAACTAACTCGAATATTTATTTTTGTTAAACTTCTAAAAAGAAATTGTTTTAAAAATGTAATGAGCAGCAAATAAATAATAATAAAATGTGAGCATGCACTTGTCTTAAACAGAGTCGTCACCAGTTCACCGTGTTTGGTAAAATGTGTTATATATTTAGAATATTTTAAATATGAATCAAATAACGTTAGTTTTAACTGTCCAAAACATCTGTTTTCAAAAGGTAATACAAGTGAGAGGTAGAGATAATATGCTGAGATTGGCTCAGAATTCAAAGTGTATTAAACTGTATTTATGTAGGTATACCTCTATATTTATTATTACTATTAATGAGTTTACAAATTTTTTTAAAATATATTATTTCATATTTTAAATGGGTATTTAAGGAATATGTATAATGTATATTATGCTTGTTAAGTTTTAAATGTAAATAACAGTATAGGATTATGTTTGTATTGAGTTAAAATAAAATTGAAGTAAATAATTCTTTGAGTTATGAGCCTATTGGGAAATCTTATTGAAGGTTTTGAAATTATCGTTTAACTGAACAAACTTCGGTCGATGATGTGCACAAGTTGATACAACCTTGTATGTTATATTTTTGTAAATTGTGTGGTATTTTTTTTCCACCATAAAATAATTGAATAGACATTTTAGTAAATTATTCAACTAGTGTCCTGGTACATAATATATACTTTATACTTGATATGAATGTGTTTCAAAGTATTTTTTACTTCAATAAATACTTCAAATACAACGATAATTATTAAAAGTACCTGGTACAAGTACACTCGAAACCCTCTAAAATACACTATTGGGTTTCAATTCCTTATTTCAGTTCATAAAAAAAAGTTGTTTACTGTTAACAAAGCATTACTTAAAACGTTTCGACTTTTATATTTTTAAATATAGTTTTGAGGGATTTATATGTATTGTTAAAAATGTAATATTCACAATGTTATACTTGAACATCTAAAGGAAACCCATGAATGCTGCTCTCTGGAGTAGGACAATTTTATATTTAATGAAGTACCTATTTTTAAAATAACTAATTCAATTTTGTATTTTATTTTCAAATAAAGTCAATGAATACTATTCGAGGAATACTAATGATAAATGTACAATATAAAACTTTTAAAATCTCGCGTTGTGAATGAAAGGTAACTATGACTTAAATCTTTTAGAAATTATTTATGGAATAGCATATAATTTTAATATATAGTAGTAATAGCTAGCTGCTTTACCAAGATATTGTGAAATTCTCTATAAAATAAAAATTATAGCTCATAGTTCTAAGAAGTGGTTTCGCTGTTTTTTATGGTATTACAATATGTTTGTATAATATTATATTTCTTATTTTATCACATATCATAATATCATAATGTTATGGGTCGTAATTATTACTTTAAGTTTGTCATTTATTTCTATAGATGATATTCGTTAATTTGAATTATAATCGGTATAGTATTAATAATTTACAATATTAGTGTTTATATTATGAATAATTTGATTATTTTCAACAAATTTAAAAAAAAAAGTCCCAATACATACAAATGAAAATAGCTATACTAGGTTAGTTTATTTGTATTTATTCTTCATGGCAATTTAACTAAATTGTATATTGATTAACGTAAAATGTATAGCTATTATACATAGTTGTTTAATTATTTTAGTATTTTTTTGTTAGGTTGAAACAAGATGGACAAATAAATAGATACATCGTTAACCATTAAATACAACAATGCCGTAGAACTATTCAAGTTATTTGTATAATATATTATATCATAGAGTTTTGTGAAAAATTATTGTATTCATATATCATACACGATTATTATATGATATTTCGGGGAAATCGCAAACAAAGAGTCAGAAATAACTGTGAAAAGCGTAATAAAAATATGATCATTTCATTACACATTACAATAACTGGCTCATAGTAGGTGAATCCCTCGGTATGTATTTAGAGTCTGAGTAGAGCAATTTATTGTTCTGGAAAAAAATTGTTTTGTATCAGTTGGCACACAATTTTACTTTAGATTGTTCATTTTTGCATATACATGTATTTGTTGAGAAAATTCCAAAATGTATTAACAATTTTTTGGAATTTGCCATGAAATAATTAGTATCTTTTTTTAGAGTTTTGTTTGTATAAAACAATTTAAATGATTTATTTTTGAATTATGTAGGTACAGCGTTTTATTTCTAATTACGTAGGTAATTTAAGGAAAACATAAACAAATTGTAATTATAACAAATTAACTCTAAAAGTAACTAAAATCAACTATTTCATTATATTATTGGTACTTGATGTCATATTCTAATACCTAAATGTAGAATTTAATGGAAATTTAATTTCAACTGAATATTAATGCTTAAGTTTTATAAGCTTAATCAGCTTTATAATTTAAAAAAATGCAATCCACTGTTTTTAAGTATTATTTCTTCTAAAAATAAGTGAAAACCCTTTTTCAATTATTATTATTGTTTTTATCCGACGATATTAATTATTTTTAAATTGAATATGTTTAGGAGGTGCCCAATCACTCTTGTGACCATCAAAAATAATAAATTACTATTAACTCTATTATATACTAATAAGTCACCAAAGATTATGTTTTCGGTTTTTTTCCTCGATTGCAACTACTTAACTATCAGATACCTATTTTACTTTTTGTGTCCTCAAAACACGAATGTTAAATAACTTTTTTTAAACATAAAAAATGTATGATTTTTACTCTCATATATTATAGAGTATACATATTTTGTTATCTCCGTTGTTCGTTTGTTACTCGGTTAGCAAAAGAGGCAATCCTTTTATTTAAGGGTTTGTCACGTATCGAAATTAAACTGACACGTAAAAAACAAAAGGGAACGATATTTCATTTAAAACATTAGGTTTCTTCGGAAAAAAGGGTATTTATATTTTAGTTTACGTATTATTAAAAATATCTTTATTTACATTTTTCCGTGATCGTAAATATTGTTTTTTTTATCACTGGGTCAACATCCATTCGTGCTTGTTTAGCCAGACGTAATATTCGATACAAAACTAGAGTATAACAAATTATATAAAAACAAATTAATTGGAAATATAAAATTAATACTGATCTAAATATCTAATGTGAAAAAACGGTAACCATATAATTATTATTATATTTTTTTTTTGGAGTTATACTATTACATCTTATTTCTTATAGTAGGAAGTAAAAATATATATCAAAAAGTGTATTAAAAATGAAATCAATTAGTTAAGTCAGGATTTAATCCAAAGATTTAATTAATAGAAATGCAATATTTTTATTACAGTTGACGTTATTTGTATTGATTTTATATTAAACTTAAAGCTGAAACCGTTTGGATTTCAATAATAATTATGCATTTTATCCTAATCCTTCACATACTTTTCCTGCAACAGAAGTGCGCTAAAAGTATTTGTACTTTATCAAATAAAAATTTGATATAGATGGCGCTTCAGAAAAATAATTTGTGAAATTTCCCCGAAGTTTTGAGAAAACCATAAAACTTTGGAACATGATGAATTTTTCGTCAATTCCATTCTGATCAAATTCTATTTTTATAGTGTTTTACTTATTTAGAAAATAACTTGATGTAAATAAATGTTTGTTTCAATTTAGATCAATACATTATTACTTACTTCTGTAAGCATTATTCATTATTGAATTTCCATTCAATTGCGTACCTACGTATAATATAATATAGGTAGTATAAATTAAAATTTTGAAAAAAATAAATACTATTTCTTATTCTAAAAAAACTGTAAGAAGCTAGTTGGTTCCCACTTGTTTTTTTGAACTTAAAATAGGTGAACATTGAATATAATATCAGATAAAATATTTTTATTATTAATTTAGTAACTCTTTCAGATCGATGGTTCAATAATCATGTAAAATAACTTGTACCTCGTCCTCGTGTTAGAATTTATTTAAATCTAATATACATTTTTGTACTAAAAACACACACCCATATACGCATATATTTACTAAACATTATTTTAACTTGAAGTTATTTCCGGTTATCACGTTGAAAAAGTACACTAACTCTTTACATTAATTTTTATGTTTTACGTCAAATATATAGTAAGACATGATGATGTGTATAACGTGCCGACGTGAGGGAACAACCGTTTTGGTAGATTAACTATGGCGCCGACTGTTTTTTTTTTCTATTATCCAACACACGTGCAGGATATGCTTTTTGTAACTGGACAAAAAGTTTGTTTGTTATTTTTATAAGCTGAATAAAAAAGAGTAACCTACACGAGCTCATTGGTCATAGAATAATATGTTTTGAAGGAACATTATCAGTAAATCTATGTATTTTAAATAAAATCAGATCTATGTTCGCAGTATCATAATATCATAGTTAATACAACAGTTTTGTTATTATAGTTTATCATAGGTAGTTAAAACCATAATTTTAATCAAAATAAGGAGAATAGTGGAACGGAAAGACTTACAGTTTTTATATTCCTATATAGTTCCTAACTTTTACTGTTCATGGTCTCGTATGTAATTTAAGTATTATTATTATGAATTAGTTTAATTACGAAAATGAAATGAAAACTCATCGAGATGGTTGCATATAAGAGTCGAGTATTAGTGAAGTTAAAACTGATATTACTATTTATCACATTTTGAAAGATGATCTATTGTTCTTTATAAAGTTAAAGGTTCATTATTTTTGTTAGCAAACGAGATTTGTTCTCTTATAATATAGTATGTTGTTTTAAATGTCTAGATGAGTTAAGAAAAAGCGAAGTAAAAGTTTAATTCGATTTCAATGATCATGTTATTTTTGTACAAATGTTGGAAAGTTGTTTTTGCTTTACCGTGAATATACTTATTCGACAATTTTGGAACGCATAACGTAGGTCATTGTGGGTTCAATTTCGGTTTGTATTTTTGTTTGTGCGTGTTGTGTTTTTGATTCAAAATCATAATAATGACATTAATTACACAAAGTACATTATCTATATTAGCTTTATAAATGTATTATATTAATTATGTTTGTTCAGTTTGATGAGCTTTTGGGAGTGAAGAAGAAAACAAGATGAAAAGTATTATATTTCTATGAGGAAAATGTTTTGTTTTATCGAGAGAGTACCTATTTGTTTATGTGCTTAGAGTTATTATTATAGTCATTATAATATAATCTTATTAATTAACAACAATAATATATAGAGGAAACAGCAATATATTTTTATGGTAGGTAAATATAAACCGAGTAGATACATACATTTTTTTTTTTTAATGATTTTGTAAAATCTTGTAAATTCTTTAAGATTTGGAGCAGTTATAATTCTATGATGGAGCTCTAAATATGTTATTTAACTAATCATAATTGTTTATGCATAATTTATACCAAGTAAGTGTACATAGAATTAATATAGTAAATATAAAATAATTTTTTCTAAGGATTTTACAATAACACAATGAAAGTGGAGTTGCTTATATTAGTACTTTATATACTATATTATAGTTAAAAGTACCCGACGCGACGTTCTGACTAACATGGTTTTTATTTAAACGTTCATTGTTAATAAATTGAAATTAGTAATAGAACTAAAGAATAATAACGCCTTCTTTAATTTAATTACGTGCCTTGGTTCTATATAATATTATGAAATTATGAAATATTGTTTTATAACTGTGGAAATCGCCAATCGGTTAAACAATTGTATAAACAAAATAACGTTCAGAGACGGGAAGGGGGATACATTTATTTACATAACGTTTGTATTTATAGTTTATACATTTCTTAAAAAAAATAAAAAAAAACAAAATTAATATTTTCTTAACATTTAAATAACATACTATACCGCGTTTCATAAAGTGATTCATTTGATGAATGAGACACCGGAAGTATTAAAACTATTTAAAAAAGTAGAGGTACTCAACCTTGCTGCAGAGGTCGAAAGTCGTACGGGATGTTATATTACCCAACGCAGGGGGTGAAAATAGTTGAAAATGACATTTATTTTCTACGGTCCTTCCTTCGTCATCAGTCCCATCCCTCAGTGCTACTTTTTATATCCAGACACTGAACAAGAAAAATAAGATTAATGATCTGCCGGTATAAAAAGAAGGAAGAACCGAAAAAAAATAACTATCAACAACCATAAGATGATGATGGATGGGACTGGTATATATGATATGTTAGGTCCGCGGAAGAGCAAACATATCGACAATAGATCCAAAGGACTGCAAAAATATAAATTTCCCTTTTTGCAGAAAGATCTGAATTAATTTTACTCTTTAAAATTTAAATTTAAACTCGTGTATGTATTTGACAATAAGGAGCTGATAATATATAACGTATGGGAATAAAAAATGTGTACTATCATTATCGTCGTAGATATAGTGGTCATTATTTAAAAATATGTTAATATTTTAAGTATAATATATAGTCATACTTGATTGATTGTTTTTTATGCTTTTAAATATTAATAATAATCATCATTATTATTTCATAAAGGTGAGCTTTTATTTTACTTTACATTTTAATGTACTCGTGAATAAATAGTATAGGTAGAGGTAAATTATTGTTGCAATTGAACATAGGATTTAGCGAGAAGATATTATAATATTTAAAGCTTTAAGTGAAAACCATGTTTTTATGAAACGTATTGCATTAATTGCGTGCGTGGTGGCTCATACATTTATTAAAGTCCTAATTGTTTGAATGTACCTAGTACCTACCTAACAGCTAATTGAGTTCATAATATTTAATTTTCTATGAAAAATGTGCAGAATGTGTATATTAATAATTATAGTACCTAGTATGCATTTATAATCATGAGATTCTAATTAAAGATTTGACAATAAAATGCTAATTTCTAATAAATGTACATTTAAAAAAATAAAAACTTAGTCATTATTGATTATAATAATTTGTAGAGCTAATAACTATAGTTTTAGGTAAATATAAACTTTACTTTTTAATATAAGGCAACTCAATACTCATATTATTTGCATTACTATATTATATTTCACAATATTCAATTATTATAGTTATTTTATTGAAACTACAAAAAGCTTGAAAACATACTATAATATTGTATTTTTATGACTGTATCGGTTTTCTTCAGTACACAATATAAATTGTTTAATTTTATATATAGGTAATATATTGTATATAATGAAGTAGAAGTTTGGTAGGTAGCTGTTAATTATTTTACCCTAAATGGCCAAAATTATTAGGTACCTGTGGGATATGTCTATACAACTAGTATATTATTCAAATTCAATAGATCACCTCTGTTAAGCATTTATTATACTGGAGCTCATCCAACCTTCCAATACATTATTAGGTACCGTATTAATATAAGTATTGCGGGTCGCGCATTAATTTAATTGATATCTTCAATGTGTTACGCTAACTAAATTATGCTTTAAAATATTTACTCAGTAAAGATAATAATATTATAATATAGATTTTTGATACTTTTAAATTATTAAAATAACGTGACATTTATAGAATAATTAATGTCTTTGCCTTAAAGATTATGTACATTCTTCAATGTAAGTGAATGAAGTCATTGAACTTTAAAAAAAATTTGAATATTTACATCACTTTTATGCGTAATATTATTATATTTTTATCTTTACACGTTACATATAATACGGCCAATGATATTTATGTGAATTGAGTGGGCGATGTAAATATAAGTAACAGTAGACTAATTATTTAAGAATGTCTAAAACAAACATTGTTTATCGAACTATTATGAGGCTGGTCATTAATATTATATCGCCTAGTTTCTTATGCTTGTATAGTTACTACTAATACAAAACTTGATCCTAGGTAATTTCAGAATGTTCAACATTTTAATCAAACATAAGTTTAAGTATAGAAACTTATCAACAACTCAGGACGATGTCTATATCAACCATTAAATGGGTTCGATTATTAGTTTGAATAAAATTGTTGAGTCTTAGCCAGTTTTGAAGGACCATGGATATTCGTATTTATAAAGACGTAAAACTATTAACAAATATATATATATATAAATTATTGTTTACGCCCCTTCAACAATATCTATATTTTACGCTACGCGATGTCATACTTTTTTTATACTTCTCTGAATTCGAGCTGAGAGCAGTCTAATTCATATTTAATTTATTTAAATAATGTTTTCTTCTAAAGTTTAGGATACATTTCAACAGGTTGAATCTCGGAATTTCGATGTTTTGAACGGTTCAACAATAAAAATATTGAAAATTCCTTAAGATCACATATACAGGCATAATATTATATGTTCAATAATATATTTCATTTTAACGAAATATTAAAAAAAAACAAAACAAAAATTTAAGAATATTTAATAGTAAAATGTCTTAAAATTTTTTCTGATAATCTTTCGAGTATTACTTTTGATCGTCATGCAATCGTGAACAATTTTTTTAAATCATCAAACGCTTTATACTATAAAATTAATGATATTAAATGGAATTGTGGAATGTTCACTACGTGTTGACGGAGAAATAATAATTGTAACAAGTTATTTTATGTGTAATAATTATATTTGAAAAAACTAAATATTTTATTTTCTCGATGCCGTCTAGCAGCACGTAGTAAACATTCACACGTTTTTGTTGGTAGTTACTATTGGTTTTGTTTTAGGGTGGTTGGTGAAGTAGATACCAAATACCAATGTAGTATTTTATATGCAGTGGGACGTTTTACTCATACCATATGGCATAAGGTTATGTTAACATTAGGTACTTTCTTTTAGAAGATATATGGTTTCCACGGAATATTGACTATTGTAAATTTACATTTTGAAAAATGCTATTACTAACCAACTTTTAATGAATTTTGAGTTATTTTAAAACAAACCCAAATGTACAGGTTTAATACGTTAGATTGTTAGAGGCCTCAAAAAGATTTTATAAAAGCAAAAAAATAAAGAATTTTTACTATTCTTGTTTTAATGTGATACAATTTAATTATTATTGTTGCTTCCTCGTCCCGTTATTGAAAACACACGACAATTAAATCGATTTCACACGGAAACTAAGGTTAAATTACGAATTTAATTTATTTCATTATGGACTTAATGAAAATAATAGTATTGTTGTATTTTAAGACCATGCATTTTACCATATAATTCCCTCGCGTAAATAATAATGTCGTAAATCCTCTGTAGGCTTTTCTAAATAATTGTGGTTATGTTAAATTTGAACCATAACCTACGTATATAACTATATAGTATATATGGTTTAATATCTACATGTGCATTTCCGGAACCGCAACTACCTACTATGGATTATGTTGACATGTGTTATAGAATTTTATTCTGGAATGGAACTTTATTGCTAAACAATGTCTATATTTGCAGAAAAGGATGACAGGTATTGACATAATAGATGACTGACAATATTCAATATATTTTAATAAGCCATTTGTAAAGGCTGTATCATTCAAGTTAACCGTGGGTATATTATTTTTGTATTCAATTTATTCACTCAGTTAATTATAAATATTTTTATGATTAAAACAGTTTATCTATAACAAAAATATATTAATATATTTTTTTAAGTTAATAAATTTTCAGAAAATGTGGCATAGGTTAGGTCTATAGTTACTTGATTTAAATACAAACTTTTAATTTCACGATCTATTTTTAGATTAATTTACATATAAAATATTAAAATTATAGAACTATGGCTACTTAAAAAAGAGAAAATGATTTTCGATACAACTTCATCATAATCATATTAAATGTATCGAATATTTTTAGTACATTTCCTCAGCTTAAAATATTAAAAAATATATTGTACACAGTTGTACTGTACTACGTTATTTATTTATATGTTTTTTTTTTTACATTTGTTGATTATTTTTTTATGTGGTAATCTTTTGTATACATATTATACTACACAGTATGCAGACACCACATCAATTGTATTCTCAACGATAGAGAAAAATATTCAAAAATGTAATCCATTCATCAATACTTTGATATATTGATTGTATTTTAAGCAGAAATAAATATTTCAACACTCCGAAAAATTTGCGGTTTGCATGGAGCACGCGTGATACGAAATTAATAAGTTTTCGGCGCCAGATGGTCTGATCGCTATTTTTTCATTTATGTTTTATTTTAATGTGTGAGGTATGTTATACTCGCCTCAACATATGGATTAATTGTAATAATTATTATTGATGGGTTGCATAAACAAGACACTATCTTGTAAATTAAATAAAACAATATGTTTACTATTAACGATTTTAGTTGTAATATAATAATTATTCATTCAAGAACATCATGCAATAGATGTACCTACATATTCTATTATATAAAGATAACACTACTACTATGATAAAAAAAATATTTTAGTTGTTAGTTTGTGGTACAATATTTTGTAAAAATATTATTAAAATTAAAACAATTAGTTATCTCATTATAATGTTATTTTTGGTTATAAACTTAAATTTTTTTATTCATCATAATATAATTGAATATTATTTAAAGTCTGTACCATGTGCAATGTGTACATGTGTTGCATATTATATTTGTTATAGTAAATTAGACGTCGTGTTCTACAGAATAATAAACAAGAGCAGGTTAGTAGAGTAGAAACGGGAAGAAACCCATTGGAATGCACCTTTGTCGAAAATTAAGTTGAAACCTTCGGCAACTATTTGGTTGGATTTTTAAATATAAAAATATATACTTTGATCACATTTAGTTTAAACTTTCTCGTTTTTCTTCTACTAATTATTTTAGCTCAAATTCTATGTTTATTTATCTCTTTGTGATTACCTATTTATCTACTTACCAATTCTGTTCAATTATTAATAACTGACAAATTTCTATTCCATAAATACGCAAAAAAACACTCACACGTCACACAATACAAACATATTACACACAATATGACATGCGTTTTATACTAAGTATTATTTAGTAAACAAATATCTTGTTAACATTGCTTAACTATTTATTATTTCATATTTGATCGTGTCTTTTAAAAACAAACTTGAAGAGTAGGTTAATTGGAAGTAGTGTCAATAGATGCCCACTCACGTGGTCATGTCTAGTTAAAATGTTATCATATTTACTTATTGGATTGTTTATGTATATGTAGTATGTACCATAGAAAATATAAGAATGGATAGGTCACTTTTAAATTTAAAAATAACGGTCCGGAATGCGGATGAGAGACAGGCCGCTTTTATAATTTAGCACACTCAATCCAAAAAAAGGGGATTTTATCATTAATTGTATTTGTTGTATTCACTTATAAACCTAAATGATGAGACCGCTTGAAACCTAAAAATATGTCTATACTTCATTCTCGTGCGATCAATTCTGGTGGCTTATCCATTAATTTATAATATTATTATATCTATGATGTACGTTCAGATTGTAATATATGTTGTATTTTGAAATAAAACAAAAAATAAAGAGGATTTAGGGTTAAATATTGTAATGTATACAAATATCAGTACTTTTAGTATTTGGTTAAACATACAAGGTTTTAGACCATAGATGGTATTTTACCGTAGTGTAATAATTATAATTTATATTTTGAGTAAATGTATGCTAAAAAGGCGTTGTTGAATTTGTTAGATTATTGTCTATGGGTCGGGTTAGGTACGCTCCATTTGTGTCCTCAGAAGGAACACGAAAGAAAAAGCCGGTAGTGCGCGAATGAACACACCGGACGTTTCAGTGCTTATGAGCTCGGAAACACGCAGTAGCAAAATGTTCCTCCGCTTCTATCATGAATAACAATGACAACGAAAATGCTAAACATCATTGTCGTTCGTCTCGAGGAAAAAAATTCTTTTGATAAACTCACTATTAATACTTGCGGGAAAAGAACTCTAGGTTATTATAAAGTTTTAACTCAAAAGAATATCGCGGGCAAAGAAAGCAAGAAGTCCAATTTTTTGTCAATTCGAGACCTTTTTTTTATACTTTATATTATTATTATTTGTCGACGATATAATATTTTGTTCATATTTTAATGTTAGGTATATTAAAAGTTTTACATATGATTTTTTACTTATTTTATTAAAATATTCTGTTTTCTTTTATTATAATTAATATTATTATACTACAGTGTGAGGGAGGAACTTACGAAGCTCGTATAAAAATGTTGCGATTTTTTCGATTGATTTTTGACGTAATCATTAAAATTACTACTATTGGAGCATTTAATATTTTGTCGCTGTTTAGAGAAAAATGGTTTCGTTTTAATGATCTCGAATACTTAGATGATTGGAGATGGAATGTTTGTACAACCTGCATCTATTCCTTCAAAATATTTTTTTTGTTTTTTGTAGCATAATAGTTAATAATAGTTATAATTATGTTTAGGACGTTACAACTTACAGGAGAATTTAAAATTATAATAGAATATAGATACGTAGGTATAGACAGAAGAATTTAGTTTCCCTCAGAAGAAGGTCTATGAGGAGATCAAAACAATGGCAGACTGATAAAGTGTGCAGAGTAGGCTTGAGGTTCAAGGATGTGGAAAACGGATGAGAGTAAACATACAGTGGTTAGGGGAGGCGAAGGAAGTCGGTGGTTGCGTTGGCCTCGATGTCATTTAAAATCCACGGTAAAGGGGAATACATTATGATTATAAATAAATTACGAGTAAGATGGTTATACTCCAATCATAATCATGTTTAAATAAATATTTTCATAGATTTCATTAGCTTCCTGACTTTTTAGATTTTTCTTCTTTAATTTGTATGGGCAAAGGCAATTAATAGTTATTGATTACCTACCTGCAAGATAAAATTTAAAGTACTTTCGAAAAACAATCAAGTGGGTATAAATATTAATTAACTACCTATCATAAAACATTGTTAAAAAGTTTAAAAACCGTTCGTAAACTTGGGGTCTCAATTTTTAGAAGAGTGGAAAAGCTGTACAGTCCCAATACGTTTTTGGGTTGGAAAAAGCTCTTTATAGTTTAAACGTGTTTCAAACGATTTATGTAGGGTATATATTTTAATCGTATAAAACTGTGTATTTTATTTGAAAATTCTAAAATAACAAGTTTCTCTTAAATTTGGGAGATAATCACAAATAACCATACAAATAATTAAGGTCAAGATCCATAACATACGTAGTTGAGTCTTGGTTATAGTATCATGACATATCGTTTTGAATGTGATATTAAATATTATTTATAGTTGAAATAACAAAATACAAAATACTTTTACATATTAACGCAAGTTATCTTTCCAAAATAAATCTCAGAAGGGTACCTATATCATATTCGAAAATTGCCAAATAAAAATGTAGAAAAATCGATTATATTTTTCAAAATATATTATTATTATTCTTGTAGTGCAATATAATGTGTTTAAAAATCTGATAATTATGAATTAATAATTATCAGTAGTAACGACAATACATAATTCTTGAAAAGTTTGATGAGCAGTGAAAAGTCACCACAGTATAATTTAAATATGTATTTTATTTGTTGGTTTTGATGAAAGTTTTAAATAAACACGTACCTACCAAATAACATTTAACAAATCTACATAAATATAATACCACTGGCTATATACAATTTTAACTTACAAAATCTATACTCATTAGTAGGTTATTCAAAATGTAGCGAACTGATAACATTTTTTTTAAATGATTGATGATGTATTCCCAAATGTATAAAATGGGTTAAAATGGGTAGGTATTCTTACAATACTATCTGGTGCTGACTTGAAAGATTAACCTAGGTACTGAAACTAGTAAAGTTTTTGTGTAAATTTTTTATTATGTTCATAAAGTTAAAATTTGGGTGTGTGTGTATACTTTCCTAGAAAGCAGTTACTTCTCAATATTACCATTGAGTTATGAAACCAGATAAATAAAAAGTTTACTACTATAGAGCATGTTGGCGCAAGTCATAAAAAGAAACATTTAAAACTGTTACTAAAAGAAAATATACTTCCATGACATATTATTATTTGTATCGGTTTTTTTTAATTTAACCTATTTCTAAAAATGAATTCAAATATTTTATCGATTGTTTTAAATAAGCACACTAATTATTTATAGATCTGGTAAGACGAAGCTATTGTACATTAATATTTTTAACTTTAGAAAGTTTAAAAGTCTTTATATTTACCGGTAATTTACTTACATGTCATTATCCTTCACAAACACTCAAATGATTTCCATAAACAAATTCATACTTCAAATCGTTTTTAGAATGTGATAGATGTGAAGAACATTTAAATTTAATGTTTATTACAAACAATTATGCGGTCTACATTGGTAAACTAATAAGTAATAATCAACGCACGCGTTCAAAGACCATCTGAATTTTAATGTTGCTTGACGGTAACTATAAATTATTTATGCTATTGTAATACCAATTTTTTGGTAGTGATGTTATCTATACCTATACAGATGATTGAAAATTTACTGTTACCTTTTATCTATGTAATAATATTATGATTATAATTATTATTATTTAAAAAAGTAAAAATTAAAACCTAAAATATAATTATTTTTTAATGTATAAAAGCAATTTGATTGAAATGATTATTTTAAGTATGAAAAATAGAAAAACAGAAAATATTTATTTAAATATCAAATTGTTTTTGATTACCGGGATGATTATACACACATTTTTAATCAAGTTTATTTCTACGAATTTCAAGGAAATAATGTTTGAAAAAACATAAAATTGGATTGGATTATAATTTATGAAGAATGGGATGCCCTAAGGTTGTATTGAAATTTTTTAAGAATACAAAGAAATCGTAAACCTTTATACATCACATTTTTTAACATCATTTGATGTCGTTGGAAATAAAACGATTACAACTGCCGAGCACAATAATTTAAAATTTATTATTTGAACACTATTTAATTACTTTTATAATTTCGTTTGGATCTTTAGAAATGCATATTATTATATTAGTTTAAAACTGCGGAATCTAGGAAGAATAAAATTGACACGCTAATGGCGGAAATGACAGTATTAATTTTTAAATGATGTACTCCTAAGTCATATATTTTATTATATTTTGAAGGATGCACCTACATCCTGTGTTCATACAGTATATTTTACACCTACCTGTAAACACAAAATAAACTTTTTAAATTGTAATTTTTTAATTAAAAATATAAAATTGCAGCCTTACGGTAAATGAATAAAACAATAGTAAGAGTAGAAAGTACTCGAAAAGTACTCTACTACTCTAAAACTACTAAAACTAAAAGTAAGTACTCGAAAATAATCCAAATATAAATCATTATGAACATTTTACTGCAAATACCTAGGTACTGATACAACGCGGTCACGTTGTCGAATAGTATTGATGAATCCTCACTATTGAAAAGTTATGGGATAGAAGGGAGGGGGACCAGCTACTTATCTTAACGAGTCGTCCAGTGTGGCAGTTAGTATCCACGTTCCCCTTTACCACTCGTCACTCATCACCTCGGTTATTTCGTCGTTAACTGTTTGTGTGCACGTGTTATTTTTATTGAATAACTTTTATCAACTATACCTATACTGTATTATTTTACAATAGTAATATTGTCGTGTTGAGAATGAAAAAAATTACAATACTATTTGAGATTCTGATTGTAGAATGCTCAATAAATGTATTGGTTTTATACAATGATTTTATTGTGTGTGTGTTTTTTGTGTCTTATCTCCTTTTGGAGCAGTAAAAATATTCCAGTATTCAATTTTGCGGTTAATGATGATTTTTTATCATAAAGACACGTTAAAATTTCCCAAAAAGTACTTAAAACTATCCCTCTTTACTAGTTTGAATAATGTACGCAAAAAGCGGAAGTTTTATTGTTTTTAAATTTAGGCCTTACCATAGTTACAACTTGTTTAAAAAATAAGGTCATAATATTATAAATTATTATATATTATATTAATATTGATATTATACAGTTTCCTTTCTCGTTTCATAAATATATATATGTTGAATACTTGAATGTATAACACATAATTCTGAGTAATGTTAAATAATGATGAAATGGATGACAAAAACGCTCAATAATACACTCTGTGGCACTATATAAACGTACTGTGTCAGAATATGATATTATAGATATAATACTTGTACCTTGTGTACATTTTGGTACCAACACTTTTGAGCATTTTATCGCGGCTATATATTTAGTATCAATATTTAGAAAATTGCAACAGTATAGGTTTCTTTCATAATATAACATTTTAAAATAATATTTAAAGAAAAAAAAAGGTAAGCTCAGACGCATGACGATCACTTGAAAGTGGTCGCATAAACATAGTAGAAGTGCGGGTACCAGCACAAATATTGCTTGAAGTATGGTGTAAGATGTCAGCCACAGGAATGGAGATTAGGATTTGAATTGCAAGCTCTACACAAATGTCAAAACGAAATATTATTTGTTTTTTTTTTTTTTTTTTGATAACTTGTATTTAATCTATGGACGTAATTTTGCCTCCTTTATCAATATATGTTTTAAACATAATATCGTTTTAAAATAGTTTTTATTTGGGTGACTAAATTATAAAAGTAGGTACCTATGTATACATATTCAAACACTTGAGTCGATTAAAATACCTAAACCTATGTTTAGATAATAATTAGCTCTGGAACCGTATAATATAATATATATATTTTAATCTAATTATAGTGTGAAAAAGGTTTAACGCAAAAGTGCACAAAGATTCAACGATGAGAAATAGGTGTGGTTGTGTTATAGTTATTTAATACATTTAAAAACAATGATAAATCATCTTATTTAAAAATAATTTTAAGTAGAGCTCAGTTTACTAAAATGTTTTTTTTTTGTTAGTAAAATTTTAAGTGCTCAAATAAAAAAAAAATTTAATTATTTAATTATAACTAGTTATTTCAACTATCAAAACTAAAAATTAACATATTTTATATAATTATTAATTACCTACTGTAATATAATATTAATTAATTGGTTTTTAAAATTTTTTTTAGGTAATTGACTTTAAACATTTTATATTGAATCAAAACTGCAGTCTTTTTCATTGAACTTGTAAGTACATTAAAAATAAATAAGAATGAATCTTATACTTAAGTTGTGAGTTTAATTGTAGTGTAATTAAAAATAATTATATAGTCATTCAGACCTGGACACGAATAATACTAAGAATTATTAATGTTCTGAGGTAGGTAATAAAAATTGTCCATTAAAATATTTTACTTTGATGTTGTAATAATATTATGTGCATGCTCATAATGTCAAAAATGAATAGTTAGTGTTCTTACAACACAGACTTATTAATTTTTACCGGAGCATTTTAGTTCATTTTAGATAGGTAATAGCGTATACCTAATACTGAATACAGCTTAATATAGGTACTTAATACATTGTAATATTTAAAAAATCAATTCAGAACATTATGAATGTTCTTTGCAGAATTTATAGTAATATTTAGAAAATTAATTTTATACGCAACTACCTACTCCAAATTAATGAAATATAAAATAGGTAATCATGTTGTTTTCTATGTTTTTCTCAGTTATTGGAATTTAAAGTTCCATAGTCTATTCATTATAGTAAACTTTGTTAATTGTGATTAATATAATACGTATTGATGCATTTAAAAATGATAGCTATTAAATTCCAATTTATTAATTGGATTTTCACTGGTGTTGAGATTTATACTATATTTATAGTTGTTGAGCGTAATAACTTAAAAATAGTTCATGAAACTCTTGAACTGTGAAAAAACAAAATTGAAGCAATAAAACCTCATTTGTATCGTGGTAACGTTTTTAACTTTTGTTATTCCATAAAATATTTAGGTGTATCTTTATATTTTTTTATTGTGCATAAAACGTGTTATATGGTAAAATCCAAAAGTTTATAAAGTATGTGTTCTATCAAAATCCGCCGGTATGTCGCATTGACTACCTTATTTCATATTTTTAATACTGTGTGCTGTGGCCTTTTTCGGAAAAGGGCAGACAAAAAAAACAATTTGTCTCTTTTTTTTCCTCCTAAGTGGCACGCGCGTGTGTGTGCGATGAAGAACTGCCGGTCAGGTTATTGGCGAATGTCTGCACGGGAAATAGTTTATTTTATATGGCACCTTATTCGGACAGAGGGTAGGGCGGGATTTATGGGCCGGGGACATCTGCAAAGTTCCTCTGAGCCGAATATTTATTATGCTGGCTGGAAACTCCGCGGTTGATTTATCGCGTACCGTGGTCCGATGTAGGCTAGATTCAGCTCCTGTTCTTGTATTACGCATGTCACCACCATTATTTATCGACATTTTAAATACGAGTACCACCCTCATTGTAGAATAAGAATTTCTGAGTAAACATTTCTAGTTTTCCGTGTACGGTTCCGGTGTTAGTCCAATTGATAAAAAGTCAAAAGTCTTATTGAATGCGAGTTTTTTTTCCCGTAAAAACACGTTTAATACCGTTATAACATATAAAATCATAATACAATTTAGTGTTTATAGCTAACCGTTGTTGAGTCAACTCAACTATGAAAAGCTAACTAAACGCGTATTATAAACTTAATAATTGTTAGGACCGTTTTGTTGTAGATACTATGGAAAAAGGGCGACCTACATCTAATATTAAATTTATAATTTTTATTTTTCATTAAACTTATTTGATTTATTCTATTATGTTGTATGAATTGTACTTCGATAGTATGTATGTTATTTGTAAAGTATTTTTTGAATAGCTTAATAACGTTGATGATAAATTGAGAAGTATAACTTATGTATAATAGTTCAAACATAACGATCGGGAAGTTATGATTACTATTCTAATTCGTATTGTGTTATTTTTAAATTAGTGTTATTTTGAAGTTAGTTTTTATTTGTTGCAATATAATAGATAAGTTCGGCCAGTTTATATACAAAGTTTGTCATGTAAAAATTGTTATATGTAGGTTCTTATATAGTAAAAAATAAAGTTTGATATAGAAATGTGTGACTTGTCTTTGTTAATTATTAAGCTTTTTTTTATTTTTTCGGGAGCGTAAAATGTTGGCTCAACAAGCAAAACGAACGATTGTCGATCACTAGTCATTTATTTGTATAATAAAATAATAACATAATTTTGAAATAATTGAGAACTATGTGAAATATTTCATTTATTCATAAGATATGTTACTCGTTAGCTAGTAGTTTTCAATCGGTATGCCCCGGACTCACCTAAGATGTGTGAGATGTGTCGCCAAATAATTGAAAATATATATCATCCATATATTATATTATAGACTCTAAAATATAATAATATTATAGTGTGTAGGCCACCGTGAACACAAAAAAATTGAGAACCACTGGATTTAACTCATGAAACAATTTGATGTCTTAAATTTAATGACGTTTGGCTTGTTGATCTTCAAAAAATCTTTAAAGGTCATTAGAATTGTCACTAAATTTTAAATTAAATTGTGGTTTTTTATAGGTATATATAATTTTATCATATCAATATGTTGTCTAGTATAATTTAATTGAACTCAAACACTAATCATTCCATCATCCATGCCATATATGTATAGATCACCTGTGCCGTGAATCAACTAACTGTCTGATTTATTTAAATACACATTCCAAATTTCAGTAAAAAAAATAAATAAATACTATTTATAAGAAATACTCTCTCTCTCTCTACTTATAAATATGATAAGTGTTGAACGATATAAACGATGTTCAACGATTTCTTTCCTCATTTCCGCAATAAACTTCAAAAATCTAGTTTTTATTCTTTAACAATAACATTTTTCAAAAGATCTCTAAATCGTTCATGAACCAGATCTATGCGATGCGCCAATAGGTACCTGACTTTCCCAATAGTATAATCATAATTAGCATACTATCAAAATTAACAACTCAAATATTATTTTAATATAATTCCTACGTAAGTTAAATAATACAAGATGACTATTTATTAAAAAAATAATTTTAAATATTTCTATCACAACAGTCCTGAAACTGAAATTTTTTTGCATTTTCGTGTTTAATTTTAAATCATAATACTACGTTAATTTGTTGTATATTAGGTTTTTCGTAATCTATTGTTACTTTTCTATAACCACCCACGTTTTAACTTTAAATTTCAAGTAGAGGAGTATTTATTATTTATTAGACCACTACTTTTAATGATTGACTTCTCGGTTGAAATTCTTTACTATATTTTCGTTATTTCAGTCTTTTGTTATTTGAGAATAATAACTGTAAACATAATAACATAGGTACATAATATTATAATATATATAATAAACATAATTTAATACCTACATAATAAACATAATAATTTAATATTTGAAAAATTGCCTGTATTTATCGTTTTAAATTATAATCTGTATACAATTTATAATCTAGTTATTATATACATAATACAAGGACTTAATTACTCTTCAAGTTATTTTTCTATGAATAAATTATTTTGAATAGCGTACAAAATACAGTGACTAAGACTTGGAAGCTCGGGTCACTTCAATACAGTGTTTTATTAAATTATTTATTAATTTGAGGCATTGGAAATTCATTGAATTTGAAAAATGATTTATAAGTTAAATATTAAAAAAAAAGTTTAACTTACTTTACTCAAGTGTTGATACTATAATAGTACTCATGAATATCCGATTAAAGTCTTTCAAAATGTATTGAATGGAAAATGAATGGTAGTGCCATCCATTGTATTCAAATTTTTATTTAAGTATCTTAAATTAAATATTACATATTAAATCAAAACAAATATAAAAACAAGTATTAAAAATAACAATATAAGTATAAATATTTGGATTAACACTGAAGTGCGTGTTCTACATTTGTGTTGTGATGTTGAATTTTAAAACGATGATAAATTATTGCATCTATAACACCATTCTAGAATTGTTGGGATTCTATGGTTGCTTAAATTTCTTCATTTTATCAACACTTCTTTGTATTTTTGCAAGCTCTTAGTTTTAAGGAAACTACCATAAACTCTTGAAAAAAATGATTATTTCACTGTAACTATACATTTCATATAATATATTATGTATACGCTGTATATGACGATTAGGTGGGTACTAATAAAATGATTTTTTTTCTTCTGTAAGAAAATGATTGCCATAAAAATCAAAATATAATTAAAATTATTTTTTTCCTCACTTTGACTAATAAGGACCAAATATTATAGATACTCAAAGTTTATAAGTACTTACTTCGATTTTTGAAGCATAACGTGTTATTTTGTTGTAGGTGTACTGGAAAATAATGATAAAAACCTAGATGGTAATCTTGAACTATAATAAAATACATTAATATTATGGATTAGATATATGAACCGAAATGTTGAATTAAAAATATCATTGGTTATCATTTTAAATGTTTTATTATTATTTTATATGAAGTCATGCAAAATAATTATACTACCTATTTATGATTTTATGAATATCATATTCATTTTTTCAAAATAATTACTTTCGTAAGTACTCTACATAATTACTTTATTATACATTTTATTATGAAGCTATACATAGAAACCTAATAAATTATTTAATTTTACAAAATATTAAAATTAACGAAAGATATTGCTGGAAAGTGCCATGTTTACCTATCTGCACGGGAAAACGGTTGCATTAATTATTAATTGTTGACACTAATTTTATAATGATTAGTTTTATATTATAATATATAGTGTCTGCTCGAAGCAATGTAGAGGATCATAGTAGAATGATTGATGGTACACCTGAAAAGTCGTTTAAAGTCTCACTCCTATAGTCTAATGTAATCTCCGATTTGCAGCTAACAACAATTTTTCACATGGCCTTGAATACTTTCGCTTGGAAAAATCTTGATACCCTGGCCGAGTTTTACTAACGTAAACGATTTGGTAACCATTTTTAAATAAAATATAGAAATAGATATGGTATCTAGGTATAAATTGAACAACAAAGTATTTTTTTATTTGATCTCTACGTCATTTATCAATAATTGGTTAACTCGTTGATCGTTTTCCAATTTCTAATATGATAATTATTTTAATTTGTTTATAATTTTTTAGTTGGTGCTTGAGTTTATATATTTTGAGACAAAAATTACACAAAAAAAACCGGTGACCATTTGCACTAGATTTTTTTATAATTATATATTCTTGGATCAATACTAAAGTAAATGGCATTGTAAAAAAGGGTAGTAATTACAAAATTATGAAAACTACTTATTTTAGATGGTATTTTTTGTTATTTTTATTTTATAACTATAATTTAATTTGAATAGCCATCTTTTCTTTTGTTTATAAATTTATGAATATGATAATATAATAATATTCATAAATCATGAATTATATAAGCAAATTCCACATAACTTTCTTGATTGTAATATATTCAGAAATTTCTGCATCTTATTTATAAAATTTAACTAGAGTAGTTATGGTATAATATCACAAGCCCTAAATTACAAGATTAATAACAGGACATGTTTAAAAATTATATTAAGTTTGGTTTGATATTAATTTCATAAACAATGTATTTGTTTCTTATACTATTTTTCTTAATAAATAAATCAAAGTAATAAATCACAACATTTGTATGATTCATATTTTTTTAAGTGGCGGGTAATAAGTGTTCAATTTTTCATAAAAAATATACCTAATTTAAAAACATATTATTTTTGTAAATCTATATAATATTTTCTATAGCTGATTATTATTCCTGTAGACGTGCATTACATATTTATATATCTCTAAAACCAATGCCAAATGTGTATATATCTCAAACCAGTTAAGTGCCTGCCAAACTACGTAATAAATAATATTTATGACTACCGTATTGAATAAGTCTGCAGTTCTTCATTCATCTAAATGGGATTTTATCGGCTGAACACTAAAATGGGATGGTATAAGCTATTTGAAATTCAGCCGGACCACTGGCTATCTACGTTAGTAATGTACTATCGCTACATTTTTTGAATACTTTATTTTATTATTTGTTTATTTATTATTATTGCCTTTATTATATTATCATAATCGTTATAATTATAGGTTTTATTAATTATATATATATATATATTATATATTATACTATTATAAAATTAATTTATATATATTATATTATATTCAATTAATTATATAAAACCATTATGCAGTAGAAAGTTCTAAACATTGTCGGTATGAAAAAAAATTTAAATAATTTTCCCTTCAAAAATATTTTTGATATCACGAATTATTATTTTTATTTATTATAATTAATTATTTTTTCAGTTATATTTTTTCAAAATGTATTTTTTTACTCGTACATTCTTGATATTTAGTAACTACTATCGACAACTAACACTTTTTAAACTTAACACACATAACAAAAATATAAAATAAAATTCAGATAAATATATGAATATATGAAAAATGTTTGAATATAAAATGATACCTATTCTATTTATAAATATTATTTATAATAATTGATATTTTAAAAAATATATATTTTAGGTACAAATTTCTCTAAGATATTTTGAGTTGCAGCTGTCTTGTTATAGGTATCAGCTAGGTGTCTGATATTGTATATAATTATATATATATTATATAAATAGTTATACCGGACTTAAATTTAAGATTTGAGCTCGATGAGGTTCTTTTTACAACTATATATGAGTATTTGCTTATTTATTTATTATTATTATTATTTTTTTTTATTAAAATTGAATATAAAAAGTTTTATATCGCGACGTTATTTGTTGGATATTTAAAGCAGATGGCGAGAAAGTTGTTTCTAGATATTTTTTCGTGAAAATGACCAAAAAACTGAAAAATATACGATAGAATGATTTTAAATGAATTGTATACCTAACCTAACCTACTATATTATTATTTATTATAAACTAATTTGAAAAAGTTGTGGTTTTATGATATTTTATTTTAATTTACTATTTAGGCTTAATGTTGATTACAATACAAAACTATACACAAGTATATTATGATTGATGTTTTACTTTAATTTAATTTAGTTTATTTATTCTTTATTAAATATTGTAGAATACGCTTTGAT
The DNA here is from genome assembly GCF_019925205.1 of Metopolophium dirhodum. Lineage (NCBI taxonomy): Eukaryota > Metazoa > Arthropoda > Insecta > Hemiptera > Aphididae > Metopolophium > Metopolophium dirhodum. Next base: position 15,900,153 of record NC_083568.1, read on the forward strand.
TACAACTAATAGGAATTCTTAAATCAGAGAATGTTAGTGTAATTAGCTACAGTTTTTACATTAAAACTTTTAAGTGCTGATTCCTACGTGATACATTGACACATTGTTATATCTATTCAACATTTACATTATACATAATAAATAGTATTTGTTTAATATTATGTAAAGCCAAAGAATATTAGATTAGGATTAATTTCATAGACATAAATAACTAACTTTACGTTATTATTTGAACACTCGAGTGTTGTATAACTTTGAATTTATATTCCAATTAGGTGCGTTTCTTTTCAGTGTATATTTTTTTTGTGCAGCACGCAAAAGTTACTATATTTCTTTTTCAACCATACAAACTTTGCAGTAGTCTTTTTCGTTTTGTTTTATATGGTGTAAATTTTAAAAGTTGTAAATCTCATGAACATTTTAAATAGAAGCATATTACCAGTGGGGGGGAGAAGGTTCGTGAAAAAAAAAAGGTCCACCTCGGGATACGACTATACCTTGATTAATAGCCGAGTTTTCCTTCCCGTCGGTTTCCCAACAGCCATTTCGTGCATGTGAGTATATGAGAAAATGTTGGTGTAGTGCGGTGTGGGGGGAGGTGGTTGGAGGAGAATGAGGGAAGTACGAAAATCGGAATTTTAAACAATAGGTACAACGTTGTACCTACCTATGGTAATTAAATATTGTACTGTCTCCAATGTTTTGCGGAAACCGCATAATATTCTGGTCTCTTCTTGTATACGGAAAGTAAATTCTCTGTAATAATATTATTTCGGTAGTTTACTTTATCATGCATATTTTCTGCCTTTAAACACAAGGCTTATAAAATAGGTAGGTAAACTTATCATAAAATTGTGTAATGAAATGGAATTTTCGTTGGCCATACAAGCTAAAGCCTCTCTATTTTTATCAACACTTTTGGACAAGATTCGAAACCGGACCCAAAGCAATGTAAGCATATTTACGACGCGGCCTGAGAAAAGTCAAAAATTCATATCGCTGCATTTAAAAAAAGCTGAATACGCAACTGAAAGGTCGGCGTGTTCGTTATCGGACTGGGAGTGAATTGCAAAACACTGTGCATAAACCCAATACGTACTTACTAGCGGTGACGTGAAAACGGCTGTGTTTGTAGATCGAGATATCGTCAGACTAGAAAACAAATTTTAAAAGGAGATTAGGACACCGGACAAGGATCGTAAGCTCGATCGAGGCGACCGTCGTCGTTCATATCACCTAATGTATACCGTGGTATACTTTACCACTAGGTTACCTCGATATTTTCTGTTTTTAACATCCATTTTCTCCGCGTTTCTCACGCCATTGTCTGATTCATGTCAATTTTCGATTGAATCGTTTTCGCATAGTTACCTACTGCAGAACTTCGAAATTTCAGTAAAACAAGTTTTGAACTAGCCAATATAATATGGATATTGTCACCTATACGATAAAACGCGCCCAGTGGTTTGTAAAGGTCGTTCACCTTTATTATTTATAGGTTCCTTGTAGGAAAAGTGACACATTCATACGCCTCTATGACACTTATTTAGCTTATTTTATTGAATCCAAATGTATACTGCACCATTGGTGTACCTATTATTGGTATTGTATGGGCTTAGAAGATCTTTAATAAACCTTGGTAAAATGGTCGCGGGAAATATAAGGTATACCTCACCTAACCTATGTGTGAGTCTATTGATTATTAGGTATTGAGAGTTATCGTCTATCATTTCGTATGCTATTTATAATATATTAAAATTACATAGATTCTATATAAAAAGTGTATTATGAAGTGATTTTAGAAGGGGGAGGTTTATCAAATTATTAAATTACACAAATTATGGAGTTACTATAAAATAACAAATATTGAATTAATTAAAAATGATTTTGAATGAGTATTATAGCGTAGCACAATTTTGTGAGGGTTTCTCCGTCACTTATAACATCTCACATTTTATATTAAATTTAAATATTTGTAATATTTATAGTAAGTTATTACTATACAAATCGATTTTTTTTGCAGCATACCTATAAACTATACTTAAAGTTGTATAAAAATCTTTTTTTTTCATATATTTTAGCAACTGCATACTGAGTGTTTTGTGTAGAAACATAATGTCTTGAATCTTTTTATAACTATTTAACGAAAATATATAAAAAATCAATATTTTTTTACTTAAATGTAGCAATCATATCACTTTCGGTTGTATAATAATATTACTTGTCAGAATCGTATTGCTTGTATGATATCACTAATTAAAAAGCAAGAATAAAACATCTTTGAAATCGGACCTGTTAAATGTTTTTGTTTTGATGCTCCCTCTATATATGTAAATAACAATAAGTCGTGTCAAAATGCAAATTCGGAATTCGGCAAATTCCCGTTTAAAACGGCTATCAAAATCAATTGGATTATGCTTTATGGAACCCACTGATATTTTCTTTGTAGTTCTTTGGCCCTTTACAATCATGTGGTTGTCGACTTGTAGTGGTTTTAGAAACCTCTTTACAGCTTTCTTGTTGTTTGCGTTATACCTCCCTTGTCTATGACCACCGCCACAGGCACGGTTCGTCTAAATTTCAATTATAATTTTGATCCCAACATTCAATGTTACATCGAGATTATTATATGTTTTTGTATAATTTATAAAATTGTAAAAATGTTATTGTCCACAGTCTATACTTGTCTACACCTTTGTATTATAAAAAATATGTCTATAATTTTAAATTTTAAATCTATTTGGTATTAACAATATTGACTTAACTTGGATTGTAGAGGGGTCACCAAATAAATGTATTTATTCGAAAATTTAAATAATACTAATACATTTAACTGTCTAATTTCATTAAATAAATACATAGGTAATTCAGTTACTTAGGTCTTGCAAAATTATACTACCTTGGAGCCTGAAGGCACATATTATAAGTAATAAAGTATGGGGACATTATTTATAGACGTTAATATTTTATTTTTATCGTAAATTTTACATCGACAATTCTGACTTCAATTTCAACACCAAATAAACATAAAATGTCGTGGTAGAAAATATGGCTATGGAAATGAGGGCCATCCTTCCTATTCTGTATGTCGTTATATGGGTGACAGCAAAATGGACGACTAAACTTGATGACTTTAGACTTCTTCGATGTTTGTCTCTCCTACAAACTTGTTATTTGTTAGTTTTATAGACGGACATTTCGTTAGGCTTATTGGGTTATATTTTTTATACCTTCAAACTTACACTATCATCGATTGCAATTGTGTTTGACTGTTGTTGTGTCGAATTTGATCTCACGGAATAACTACTAAGCTTAAATTTGTACTATACTTTATTTATTTGTTGTTGGAATAATGTTTTATACATGAATTATTTATACATAATATTATATACAATGGACATATATGACTAATACATTAAACATATACTTACGATCGTAAACAATTCTAATATTATAAATGTCAATTTTATATATTTTTTTAAAAATAAATTCATTGAATGATATTGTTGTGTTCATTTTAACTGATATTGACATTTTTACTGGCTTTATTCCTTCCATGTTTGTATTCAAACTAAGCAAATAATAAAAAATTCACAAGACAGAAAAGTTAAAACTAAATAGAGATTGTGTCAGTTAGTTTTGAATAATATTTTGGCTAAAAAAATGTCACCGTTACTTTTTTTGTGAGCTCTGATAAATTTTAGTTTAAGGTTTTATTAGAGAAATAAAATAAAATTGTTGTTATTGTGTGTACAATTTTTGTTTATACTTGTTGTTTTATGGTAATGTTAGTTTTTTAGCTAAAATGTGCTTCATAGTCTGTACTCTGTTGTAAACAATAAGTTTAAACAGATTTCATTAATTATTTTTGTATAAATTTAATTTGTTGTTAGTACTAAGTTAGGAATGTCTGAAAAGGTAATTAAGAAAGTTTAGTTATTATTTTATGGTTTTAAATTTGTTTGGAATAGAACGAGATCCGAAATGCTTGTTTGTTGAGAGATTGTAAAATAATCATAGATATCAACAGTTATTTTTATAAAAATATGTTTTTATGTCACTAATAAAAGTTTCTCAAATATTTAAAGTTTTTATCAAAATTAAACCTAACTCTTTTTAATTTTCCTATTGAAGTAATATATTATATATAGTGACATTATAAATGACTACTCAAATTGTATAAGTGAAGAAAAAATGTTATTATAAACGAAAGGCAAAAATATAAAATATATTAACGACCATTGACAGATTTTAAATTAGTTTAAATAATCATAACGTTATATACAACTACTGTTTAAAATACGCAAATCCCTTGAAAACAAATGTATGCCACCTGTGTCCACTTTCTAATTTATAAAAGGTATACATGATATTTCTGAGAAAAAATGTGTCATTGAAAAATTACAAGTAAAAGAACCCTTACTTGGGAATTGAAAATTCTTTGAGAATTTAGAGTAACAGTCAAATGCAAATTGGTAAAGCATTGTTTAACGATTCATTGTGAATCCTAATTTTGAATTTTAATCTATATTGTCTTACTTTGGTAACTCTAATTAAATAAAGTATTTTTGTTTGTTTGTTATCCTGGTTTCTAACATACTGTATAAATTATTAAAATGTGATTGTTTTTGTGACTTCAATATTATTAGACTAATTTAAAGTTCACAATTTATTAAACTTTTAATTAATTAGTAGCAAACTGTGTTTTGAATATTGAACACTTTTGCTTTTGTTCATCATATGTTGTAGCTATAACGCATTAGGTTAACTTTGCCATTACTGAGTTTTCAGTGTCTACATTTTCTATTATGTACGACAGTTCATGAGGACGTTTTTAGTCAGCGGTCTTAATGTGAGTTAAGTATTAATATAAACCCCATTATTTATAATAAATATGGTATCAGAAACACCTTTTTTCTATTATTGATTAATTTATTAAATTTTTTTCGTCAACTCGTTTTAATCTCTACCAAATAATCATTTTTCTTCGGAAAGTCTCCACAGTGGAAATCCTTAATCGAATTTTTCCCTAAGGGTAGTGATGGAGGAGTAGTAGATACACATTAATTAGCATGCTGTCATTGACAACGGGGTGTCTTTACTTCAAGGATTTTTGGTAAGCAAAAAAAAGACTATTCATTAAGAGTGGAATTATAACGGTTTATTATTAATCATCGACACGTCCTGGTTTTTATCGCTTTTTAAATCAGTCATCAATCAAACAGAGCTTTTGGTTCTTTTTTGAACAAGTTCATCTCGTTAGAAATAATCCAAATATAATAGATTTAATGTTCTACAGGTATTATTAAAATATAATTATAAAATACTTAATATAATTTTATTTTATTTAAATAAAATATAATTTAATGAAATTCATTATTACCTACAATTATGAGTGTTTTGTTTTGTGTTCATCTTCAGTCATCACGTATTTTTTTAGTTAACACTGATCCAAAAGTTTTTCTACAGTGTAGTTTTAACAAAAAAAAAATAGTCTATTTATAGGCTATCATGCTAAATGTAGTCATAATTTATAATTTATTTATTTATAATAACTTATATAAACTTTTAGTTTTTTCATTAAAAAAAAAAAAATTATCTTTGAATATTCCATAAAACCATGTTATTTTTTAATTTTAAAACGATAATCTTTAATTTTAATAAGAAATTATTTAAGTAGTTTTCGAAAAAGTTTGTGTACCGATATAAATTTAATATTTATGTTACTTTCATAGTTTAAGTTTTAGACTATAGGATTGAGGAGTATGGTGACATATTTTGATCCATACACATACACAGTTTATTATTGTATACTATTTTAATTGTTTCGTGATTTTATTAAACTATAAAAACAAGTTGAACCGTACAAAATATTACTGTAAGTTAATTTGCCCACTTTTAAATGCTCATATTTTGGTTTAACTGAATCATATTAATTGAATTCTCGAAATCATACTAATAATAACACAATACTTACATTTCAATGGCTGTAGTCTGTAATTCAAATGTATATAATTTTATATTTCATTTTTTTCTGGCCCCGGCCTGTATTGTACTAAAATAAAATAATAAGTCTTATACAGTCCAATTTGTTAGTAATTACTTTTGGAAATATTATTTTATAGGATATTACGAATACAATGAATAGTTATATGTAGTAACCATATAGTTCATAGTTTTTTTTTTATAATACTTTTTATTATTTTATTTATCCTGTACACGTTTTATAGTGTTTTGGATAGAACTATAAATACCGGGTGATTATTTTATCATAGGACACTCATTATTTCAAAAAGTAAAAAAGTTTTTTGAAAAAAAGAATTTTACATGGTTCGTAGTCATTCAAAATCAATATTTTTAATATGTATATAATATATATATATATATTGATACTTTTTATCCTCAACATTTTTTAAGTTTTCACTTTTTTCAATGACAACATACAATTTTAATTTTATATTCTAAAGAAAAATATTTTTATAAGTATTTTGATGCATAAAAATCAAATTTAGGGCGAGTAGTTTATGAGCTATAATTATTTAAAATATAGATGAGTGGTACGCGGTTACCCCACTAAATGTTTATCGACTACTCCGCTCATCAAAATTTTAAACTTTAAACACTAATTATAGATAACTCAAAAACTACTCATCCTAAATTTGATCTGTATGTATCGAAATACTTAGTAAAATATTTTGCTTTCGAAGATGAAATTAAAACTATATATGTTGTAATTCAAAAAAGTAAAAAAAACATAAGCAATTATAACGAAAAAAAAAATATTTAAAAATATAATTTTTTTAATAAAATGGTTGTTTTGTAACAACATGAAAGCATATAGATAAAATATAGAAAAACCAATGAATATTTTTTTTGAAAAATGAGTGTCTTACGTTGAATGAATAGTAACTCCGATAATTTTATATCACTAATTAGTGATGTACAGTGATTAATTAATCATCAATAATAATAAAGGTATAGAATGATATTATAATACATTTAGTATCTTCAATAAAAATAATAATTTTAAGACATTTTACATTATGTGCTTATTCATGATATTATTTTTTATGTAATTGCCGTTGTTAACATTTGAAATTACAAACGTTATAGTTTTGAGAAATTATATTAAACTAAAGAGGTAGAAACTATTTCAACTGCGTAATCGTCAACATCTTAGAAGTTTTGACAGCAGATTCTTATCACGGATTACCAAAATGTGTAATGGGTATGAAAGTTTAATAACGGTTTCTGGTAAACTTTATTTTGAATATTAATGTATGCACCTACTAGCTAAGAATAGATAATATTTGAATTATTAGGTAATATTATTCAATTAGCACAAATCGGTTTTTTAAAATAAAATTATATTACGTCATCCCAATCACACTGATGATATTTAATAAATTAAACAGTTATTTGTAGCTTTTGAGACAATAACAAAACCCTGATGAAATCTCCTGTAAATTAATCATAAAGTCTTAAATTTCTAGTTTTTAAAAACGTTTTTACTGCATTAGAACTTGTATTAGTTAATTTTTGTAATTATTATTATTTATTAAGATATACATATTTATCTAGGTATATTTTTTATTATTATATTTTTATAATTTTAAAAACACTAAATAGGAAAGATTGTAGTTTTATTTATTTAAAATTAGAAAAATCCACGGTACCTTAGTATGCGATAATAATTTCTTTCAAATTTAATATGACAGCGCACCTGCTTCTGCTGTTGTCACAAAACTGTGGCCTACTTTATGTGCAGAGGATGTCTGCTTTTTGGTGTTAATAAAGTCGAATAACTTTTCATATAATAACCCCACTACCCAAGTACTTATAGTATTTTTTCTTCTTCGCCGTCAAGTAATCATTTATCATGTAAATTCTTAACTTCTTAAGTTATTCTCTTTCATTTTTCCTTGTCTGTTGCTCTATCCATCTTAATTTTAGCCCGTCAATTTTTTCGAGAAACCTTTTTCACTCGTCTTCCTTTAACTTTTTAGAACCTGTTCAAGCTTTGTGTAATTAATTTGAATCTGTATCACTTGTACTACATGTTTCGGATCTTAGAGTTTTAATAGTGCGAATTACTCGTAGTATATATTTTTTCTTTTCATATCTGTCTTAAAATAACAAATGTCTTTATATATTTATACGACACAATATATTATAATCTAATCATACTACTTTCTATATTTTCTATGTTAAAGTAAATAATTGATAATTGGCTTAGTAAATTTGTTTTTATCTGTATAAATTGAAATAACTTGTTTATTATGTATTGATTGGACAATTAAAATAAAAATGTCTGTCCATTCTGTATTTCACGTATTATTTTAATTATTTAATATGATGAAGTATAGGGACAATACTATTAGTTTACTACAGTCAAATAGTATTCCTTCTTTATATGTTATATAAGTCTACAACTGTTGTGGCCTGTGCGTGTAGCGTGCTGTTTTGACGGCATATCTGTAGACCAGTATGTATACCTACAACTTAATGGGGGTCGACCATCGTCGACAAAAATAGATCGTTCTTGTCTTTTTTCTAGTAAAAAAATTATAGAAATTTTTTTTATTAAAGTTTAATAAAACGTATTTTATTTTTATGTCACACTATCTGACAAGTTTCTTATTTTTTTTCTCATACCATTATTAGTTATTACACATAACAACTAATTTTTTTCATAAGACAAATTTAATTTTTCTAAAATGTGTACGTATTATAATACTATCATGCATACTCTAAAAATCTACTTAATTATATATATCAAATATTCTATGATGAACCTGAAGTATATATTATAGTACAATAGTACCTACATTATTATTTATAACCATTTAAAAGATCAATAAGTGGTGTGAAATTGTAATAAATAGTAACATACCAAAATGCTGCTTTAAAAATCTCTCGGAAAAATAGCTGCAGGAAGTCTATTTTAATTTCAGTCAAAAATCTTGTAATAAAAAAGAAGCCCAAAAAAAACAAATTTTAAAGTTTAAACTTCAACTTAGTTTTGTACTTTAAAAATGCTTTGATGGATTTTAAAATTACGATGTTTAAACATTAAGTTCAAACTGAAGAACTATCGATTGTAACCTAATTTGTGTAAATCTATTGTTCTTCTATATTGTTCACTAAATTTTCATTGAAAACTTTTACCAAATTTCTAAAGAACATATTAAAATTTTGCATATTATGAAATAACAATATAATATAACAAAGCACTTGAATCATTTTTATTTTTTAAATCCAATTGTAGCCAAGAAACTGATTAAATAATCAAAAAGTAAGCTCCAAAATCGAAACTATAAGTTTATAGTGTACGTGATTATAGAAGATAATCATGAGTTTAATTAAAACTTAGACCGATTTGGTTTCAATATAACTCAATATATAGTGAAATTCAATAAGGTTTTGAGGATATCGTTAACTTGCACGTTTCAATATTTGATAATGGTATTGGTGTATGATTGGAACCATATAACAATTATATTAGCCAGTTACGAGAGATAGTTTGAATGCAATACATTTTACTCTATAAATTTAAGAGAAGTAAGAAGAATTATTATTACAATTTAAATATTTGTTTCGGAGCACTCACCAACTTTAGATGTACACATACAAATTATTTAAAACCATGATTATAAAAAAAATAATTTTTAGGTAATTTAGAATGATTTTCCACCTATACCTACTCTTGCAGAGTAATACTAAATAATTTTTTTGACTGTAATTAATATTTTGCCCAATGTGAATGAATGAAAACACAGATTAAAAGGTATTAAAACTGAACGAAAGCTTTAAAATATTTTTGTTCTGTTTCATAAATCAAAACGTATTACGTATGTTCATATAGGACGATTCTATAGGCAAAATCCTGTCGTTTAACCAATAATGATCATTTTGATTATATTAATATTGTCGTGTGATTGCATGTTAAAATTAATTTCAGATAATGTTTATGATTTCTTCATAGCAAAACTGATTTCATGTAATAACGAAGAACAAATTTAATTATCCTCGTTTTTAATTATATCACTCATATGGGCACCTCTGCCCAGGTACAGTGATTGCTATTTGTTATGACGTTCTGTTAAATAATTATAAATAATAATATATCCCTTTCAATACAGAACGTAAGAAACATGATATTATGCAATTATTCCATGTTGTAAATAACAATAGTTGTGATTTTTCATTAATTTTAAAAATGGAATTTTTTTTTGTGTAACAGTTAATTTCATTTCTAAAATAAAACTGTCAAACTATAAATATGAATTTTTCGTTATATAATATTAAATGTCATAATGTTAATACTACTGAAATATACATTATGAGAATACGGTAAAAATATTTATGATATTTGCTTCAGTTTATATTGTACATTTACGTCTTACATATATAGGTATTATGTACTATATTCATATATTTTTATTTTTAATTAAGATAAACATTCGTTGCTAAATTTTACTTAAATTGTACGTTATTTATTATTTAATTTACAGAAATCATAATAATACTTGAACAAATCGAAAAAAAACTTCCTAAGAGTAGATTTAAGTTGAAAAATAATTAATATCGTATTTTTAAACATAATTTTTAGCTGAAAATAGTAAAAATATAATGGTGTGTTTACTAATAAAATTCATATAAATCTTTACTAAGATTAATTTTATATTTTTTGAGAAATTAAAAAATTTAAATATGAAAAATCTTCTTGATTTGTGAAGTGAATAAATATTGTTTATTGTTCAAAAAAATCATAATCAATAGTTGTACTTATATAAAATATAAGAAAAAAAAGTCCAATATTAATTATTGTGTTTATGATTTTTGGCTTCTATGTTTTTGATCTACATTATATGAAACGTTAAAAACGTAAGTACCGTTTTTTAAGTTTATAAATCTGCTTCAAAAATAAAAATATTATTAAGCACTGAACAATGACAATTAATTGGACACAGATGGCATTATTTAGACAGGTTAATTTTGGAATTTCCCAGTGGATTTCGAGAAAATGGTAAAAAAAACTAGGTACCGTGAAACGGGGAAATGAACGATAAACCCATTTTAAACCAAATGTATTTCGGTTATTTAGCAATTTTAATTTCAAAGACATAAAATTTGAATACAAGTTAATTATACGTCATTCTGACTATACTTTAATAATCTCAAATAAATAAATTAAATTATACCATTCGAATTAAAATTACAGCGTAAGTAAATTATATTTATTATACGAATCATAATGAAATTATTATTTATTTCAATACCTATGTACCTCCTACATTTCACTTATTTTTATTTTCTGTATTAAAACAAATATATATTACAAACATCCGATTTAAACGATATAAAATATATTTTACCTTCCTTTTATTGGAGTTTGGTAAACCATTAATAGACAAAAACTGCTGTTTCGTTCAGCATAAGGTCTATCGATACTGAAATATATTATTATGCCTTACAATATGTACAGTAGGTACATGGGTATCGGACGGTAAAATCAAACATGATTATAGTTATCCAAAACGGCATATTTCCGCTACGTTTGTTTCTCCAGGAATATCTAATGATGCAAAAATCTTCAGTTCTCCGAACCGTAACACTGCTCTATCATAAGTTTATAAATATTCCTTTAAGAACGTATTTTTCCTATGTATTTTTAGTACTAAAGTCCGCGCAAACAGTTCAAAATTGAAAAACATAAATAAATCACTCCGTTTTCAGCCTTTTTTCACATCAAAAACATAATCAACTTCTCTATATTATATTTAAAAATAAACTAATACTACGTGATCCATTGTTTAATTGGTATCCCTACAATTGCACGGAGGATCATCTTTGTACTTCCATTTGTGTAAAAGGTGTCCACACCTGCCTTGCCCTGTTCTGATGCAATTCGCTGTCGACCAGAAATTGGTTGTAATGTTCTGTTTCGCTTCTGTCTTTACTGGGCTTAAGAAGGGCAATGACTTTAGCTTTTTTAAACGTCTTTGGAAGCTTGGATGTCTGTATAACATTTAGGCAGCCACTTATGGGTACCTGTTTCAGTATATTTTAGAAATGCTGGATCCATCGAATCCTGGCATGTATGTGTATGCGTTTTGTTTGGCTGGGCTTTAATACACTCAGTTGTTAACTATCATTCAAAGATTGTCATAAAACCACTGGTGCATGTAGGAAGGGCAACAAGGAAGCTACCACTATCCTCCATCCACCATACATATGAAAATATACATTTTAGGTTATCACTTTTAACAGAGAGAAAAAGAAAATTGTAAATTAGAGGGGGCTTAAAAGTTTTTTGTGACAATAAGTAAAAGGAAATTTAAAAAAGGGGCGCTAAAATGTGTGTACCTAGGGAGCCAAAATCGTAAATATGCCTCTAACAATATCTCTATATTTATCGAAGTATTTAAATGCATCATTACCTCATCCAAATTATTAATGTCAGTTTTAAATACATTTTTACATTCAATCATAATAACATTGATTATAAATGCTAGTGTTTATAATCAATGGTAATATCTATCTCATAATTATTGTATAACTAATTATTGTTATTATTTAAAAACCATACTATATATTTTATATTATTATGATCATATCAATGATCTGTATTATTAAATATTCTTAATTATCTATATTTTTGTCTTAAGCTATAATTACTTTTTGTCTGTACACATCATATAATCGTTGAGCTGTAATATCATTTATATTATAATATTCTTAGTTTTCCTAATAATAAATTATTTACATCTATTAATTTTGGAGAACTTCTATTCCTTTGATAAAATTGCATGATAACCATGCATTACACTCTTTTGTTTGAGATTAATCAAAGGTAGTATATTTTTAAATTATATAAATATGACTTAATCTTTATTTCTTATTTTTAAATTTTAAATACCTAGTAGGTACTTGTCTAAATTATTTTCTAAAGTTGAATACCGACTGCGGCGGTAAAATATTTTTTTTATAAGTGGACTGTACGTAAACTATGAATACTACTTAATTACATTTCAAAATTTTAATAATATCGTAAAAGCATTAGCATATGATAATCTAAAATACCTAAGATATTATTATTTCGATTTATAATATATTATGTTATGATCCTTAATCATACGGCATGTACAGTTTTAATGTAAAAAGGATATTCAACAACAGATATTTTGGGTTTTCCTTATAACAACATCTGTTATACAAACTTTTAAAACTTGTTTTTTTTTAATGTATGTTGTTAAAATCTTTGGGCAACAGATGTTATATTCACAAGCTCAACGAAAGACATGAGATGGTTCGATTGAAAACAAAGGTTAATGATTAAAATGTTCTTAATTCAATACAGATTAAGCGTAACAATTATAATACCTATTTTTGAATAGCTGAATTTTAGATTTAAATTCAAAAAATACAAAAAATAATATAGGTATTTGACAAATATTAAATCAAAATAAATCAAATAAATCTAAAATGTACAATCAATTTATGTTTAACACCAAGCAGTTAAAATAACTATAGATAGGTACTTCATATTGTTATGTATAGCAGAGGCCTGATGGAATAAATCGTATAAGAACAAATATAATACAAACATTCTAAATCTATATGTAGGTACATAAGTATTTCATGTCTATTTATGTTTAGCAAATAATTAAATAATTAATCTATTATATTATGGTACCTATGTAATAATATACTGTTTGGTAAGATATTATGACATTCTAAATAAGCAGTATTTCAAGTAGCTTAGTTGTATAAAATATAATATAACACGGGCCACGGGGAAAATGTATCACTAACTCTTTTATCACATACAGTTTAGGGTCAAATAATTCACCATTTTGTTTTTAACTTATGATTAATTACCATTGGAAAACTTTTGTAAATGCTCAGAAAGCAAAGGCGCGTAAACTTTTTACTTCGTCAGTTGTAAGCTACAGTTTATAACGGCTTTACATATATGTTTACTTACTATAGAGGGTCCGCGTAACAAAGCTTAACAATTTTATTTTTCAATTATTGTATTTTGAGTTTTTACTTGTGTTAATTTTTCTTAGTGACTTTTAATTTAAATTTATTTATATTTATTATTTTTAAGACAGTTTTTTCTTCATTTTCACATCCATGATCAAATTAATTTGTGATAGTACGCTTTTAATGTTATATATATATATATATATATATATATATTTATTGTTAATATTTCAATAAAAAGTTATTTCGTAGTATGGTACTGAGACAAAGGACATTATTTTTATGTTGTGCACCTCCCCATTAATTTTAGTAATCACATTTTTGTAATGTATATTTAGCATAATATATTATATATTTTTTTAGTTTACTGCTTTGCAATACAATTTGAATAAACTAGAAGTTATATAAGTTATATTGGTATATTAATCATTAGGTAGTTACTGTTTTTGATAAAGATAGTTTACAATTTTCTTTAAAGATCACGTCATACATTGAAAAACAGATTCCTTTTTTAATACAATTGTCACAGTTTTTTTTGTAGGATTTGTGTTTGAAAATTAAGTTGCGTTGGCCCTGGAGACTACTGGTTAATGCGAAACGTTTGAACAGGCTTACCGTCGAAATTGCATTTACCTTCACCCAACGTTTATGTTCTGTTAATGAAAATTCTCGACAAAGCTGAAAGCTCCTTCTGTGCTATGCAAATTCGTTGCGGTCCAGCAATAATGCACAAAAATATAACTATTAATTATTATTCATTAATAATGTATTACCACTTTAAGATAAGATCAACATTCAGTAATAAAAACTCACTTACTATATGCCACTAAACTGTTTAAGCTACATAATTATAAAACTAATTTAGATCATTCAGATTTGACATCTGAAAACGGAGAACTATAATTGAAATTTCAATAACCATCATGAAAAATATTTAAAACAATTTTTTTTTTTTAATGAAATACATTTTTCTCATAAAAAGCTCCAACAAGTGTATTAATATCTAGAACCATAGATTGTATAACTAATTTTACAGTAAAATATATATCATAATAAAAAATATATTTGTTCATATCTTAAAAAAATAGACTAATCAAGCGTGCAATAATGTAATATTTATTTATCTAATAATTTTAAACAAAATTCATAGTATGAATTTGATGGTATATTATCATAGGTATGAAAATAGAACATGGTTATAAAATAAGCATATTAGTAATAAGTTACCAATATTACTGTTTAGTCAACTAAAATAAAACCATTTTAGTAAAAATGTACTTTATTAGATTGCGTTTGAAATTAATTTTATCTAGTTAATATATTACTGCATTAGTTAATATTTCTATAGTTAGAGTTCTTATAGATTTAAAATAATTAATAAATCCTCGATATGAATTAATTTTAACGAGACATAATATAGTGATACATTATATAGTTATAGAAAGTCTTTGATCGTTAAAACATCTAGTGCAGAGACTTCCGGTTCAGTTAACACGAGTAAAATAGTTTGAAAAGTTTTGAATATCAGTCGGGGTAGCGGAGAAAGGTTGAAATTATGTGTCAAACTTATAGAAAAAAAGAAAATGTATATTTATTTCTTTTAAATCATTTAAAACTTTTAAATATTAAAAACTCAAAAATATAAAAAAAAAATTTGTTGCATATAGAGTTTCAAATCTGATTCTAAAGCCAAAAAATAACCCGTACTGCAACGATTGGTTTATACAAATATAATAATGAAAATAAAATAAACAGTTTGACCAATCGTTATAATATTTAACGAAACATGTTAGAAAATGAAATATTTATAAACATGAAATAATAAATGTTGACATGGTCAATAATCCTATAATAGTATATGTTACATACCTACATTGTTTAAATTATATTATGTGTATTGCTTATCAATCTTCTCATTGGTTTGTCATCTTGTCGAGTATAAATTGTGCTTTGTAGTCATGACTATAGGAAAATAATAAATCGTAATATATCATACAATTTAATACAACACGAATAAAACTTCGATACTATAGAGATTTCATTCCATGAAAATAATTACTTATACGTTCTAGTCGATAATATCAACTATTATTTATGTAGTAAATTGAATGCATATGTGTACCTATATGTTTTGTACACGAACAACCTTCCTTTATTATTACTGAAAGGTTAATTTATTTGATTGGATGCCGAAAAAACAAAAATATATTCAACACCCACCAGAAAAACTCGTTTATGCTGAATTAATAAAAAAAAATATGAAAGGAAATAGGAATAGTGGTGGACGAAGAAATTTTCCTTTTTAAATCTTTTAACATCGCGTAAAAGAAGATAACTATACAAAGTCAGGTGCGCTGTGTAAGTACTTGTTATTGGCATAAAAATAAGCAGTTATGATTATTAGTTGAAGAGAAAAAACAATTAAGTGTAGGTACTCACGTTTGATAATTGTTGAAACGTAAGCGAATACTAATAATTTATAACAAGTTTATGTAGCTTGTACAATATTCGATACGATAGCGTTACATTAAAATTACCATTTATCAAGGCTGGGCAAGTTAATAATTTTTTTTAACTCAGTTAAGTTAAGTTAATATGCACCGATAACAAAAAGTTAAAAGTTAATTTAACTATAGGTTAACTCAGTTAAGTTAAGAGTTAATACACAATTTTTGTTAACTTTTAATTAAGTTAAAAAAAAGTTAATTTGTTTATACAACGCTAGCGTACTTAATTTTTTTCCAACCCAAAACTAAATTATAGACTATAGTGTTTATACTTTGTACAGTATTTCCATCTAAGTTAGATTCGAATGATATACATTTTTAATTTTAAACAATTTACGATACATAATTTTTGACATGAAAAAGAAATAGACTGAAATAGTGAAATATAATTAAATTAAAACAAAATAAATAACTTAACTTACTTCTTAAAATGAAAAACTAACTCGTTAATTTCACGTTAATTAAAAATTAAATTTGGTAAGTTAACAATTAAGTTAATGAGAAGTCAAAATTAACTAGTTAAGTTAACAAGTTAAAATAAAATAAACTTTTTAACTTAACTTTAACTTTTTAACTCGTTAATGCCCAGCCTTGCCATTCATCACAATATTATTCTTTTGTGTCCTAAGATCTAATAATATATAGGCATTTCTATCAAATCTCGAAAAACAATAAGATGTGTGATCAATTCCGTTATATGATTAGAAACATCTGTTCCATCGTCAATAATATAGTTGGCTTGAATCTGAAATACTCATACCGATTGCATTATTCATGTCTGTATGAGAAAATGTAGTCTTAGAGTGCTCTGTAAATACACTTAGTTCTCAAAATCAAAAAATTCTCTTGTTCAAGTTTCGTTGACACCTAAAAAAAAGGAATATTTTATTGATAATCGGAAAATAAAGCGTGAGCACGATAAATTTGATTTTTATACATCTCCAAGAGTTATCGGTGATCTTAAAATTATTTATTATAAATAAATTATAAAATAATACTGAAATTAACAAAATACATAATAATATTCATAAGCTAACTATATTTTCATATTTTTTAGACTTTTATCTAACAGGAAATTCTTATTCTTGGGTGTATTATATTATTATGTTCGTAATACAATTATTATTATTATTTTCCATGTTATTTTATTTTAAGATATTTGATTATATAATGTAAACACTTTACTTTACAACATGTTATTTTTAAAGTTTAAATTTAAAGCTTTAGTAGTTTGATAGTAATAATTATTATATTTTAGGTCTTAGAATATATTTTATTAATAAAACTTTGTTTTATCTGTTGTTTCATAAACTATTAAAAGATTAAATCTTGGTTTATGATCAAAAGCATTATAATATTATATTGCACGTAGGTATTGTATTGTGCTAAGATAATGAGACGACGTTGGTATGATTTCGATTCGATTTACCGTTATTTTTATTTTACTAAATATTTTACAAAGATTTATCAGTTTACGTTTTAAGTAAACTGCGGTTGGCAGACGCGTGAAAACTGGTGTTTCGGATGCCTCTTCGATAGGGTGGCTGTATAGCTTTTAGAAATTAATGAGCTGAACATAAAATGAGAAAAAAAAAACCACGTACTACTTATAGCCGATCTTATTCTGTCAGCCTTTGCCGATTTTGAAAAATTACTTACCTTGTCAAAACAATGATGCACGAAAGCTAATGGTCCGCGTCTTGGATGCAGGGATGTATAAAATACTTCAAAAACAATAGTAATGTATTAATATCCAAAAATAAAAGAAAAATATCACGGCAAAACAACCGAAACTTACACTTACAGTGTATTTTATACTATTCTATACAACATAATATGTAACTTAAAATGTTCAGTAGGTAGGTACTCCATAAATTAATAATATTATTATTTACTACTAATAAGCCTAACAAAATATTTTACAAACATAGTTTAGTTTAGTGAACTCACGACGCTTCACTTGTACTTTCAATTCTGCAAATTTCACCAAGACACAATCGTACTTATCCAAATCGTATTTTACATTAGGTAGATTATTATAATATTATGCTTTTGCAGCAGAGTTTATGAAAAATGTTTATAATTACATCAGCAGCGGGCAACGGTGACGGAAAATATCGATATTCATTCTGATTAAAAGTTATTTATGAATGTAACTAATTATAATTTGTTATTCACACATAGTTTTTTTTCGACGATATCATATTATGCAATGAAAATAAATATCAACCAAAGCAAACAGGTTAAATTTTGAATAAAAATTGTACCTTCAATTATTCATAACACTACACTGATTTTTGTTCATTGAAATTTATAAATTATTTATGAGCACTTTAAAATGAATTTTATAAAAATAATGAGCAATAGAAACATTATAATACCATATTATTATAATAATTTGATTAAAAAAAAAAACACTTTTCAACGGATTTGTCTAATTTTAATTAATATAAACAAACTAATATAATATATATATCTTAAACATTTTATGAATAGGAGGTTAATACTAATTTATCGCATATTGCATAGGCCTATAACATTATTTTGGCTATCAATATTGTACCTATAGGACATAAGTAGTTGACATTTCACTTCTGAAAATAAATAACCTTGCGCAGTTGTGCACCTCAGGTGTTCTATATTTCTTAAATTGTATTCACGGTGCTTTTAAAGTCAGCAAACTGTTATAAAGTGTTATAGTTCCCGTAACAGTAAAAAAAAAAGACATGGTAAATTATAAAATTATCTATTTACTTTTTTCTTAATCTGCTAATTTCTCAGATAATTATGTAATTTACGATTATATATTACAGTAATAATGATAAATACCTACCCGTATTTCCTAAAAGCAACAAGTATTATTTATAATATTAATTAATCATTTATGATACACAAAGCCTAAAGTTCCAAATAATAACCATGGTACAAAATAGTTGTACTGAAAAAAAAAATAAATATCAATCACTGATCAATTTTCGTTTGAGTAACAGCTAGTTATTTCTACATGAGTACCTATTATACTAACAGTTATAAATCACTGTAACTGGTATACTTAATTGCGACTTACCCATCTAGTGATATAGAGCTCTTAAAGGTGTTTTACCGAATTAACCAAATTACCTTTACTGACCGTAGGTGGTGTACACTAACCTCAAGTATCTGGTATAATATTGGTCGATCAATGATTCTGAGGTTACCAATAACAGCTGTATTTGCCAGAATACGTACAACTCATTAATTGGTAAATTATCGTATACAGACCTATTTGGTAAATTGCGGTATAGTGATATTTATCTTTGTATCTATTTATATATAAGGTATACCAGCTATACCTTATGTATAGGTGCATGTGTGTATAACATTTGATTTTTGTTGTATGAAACATACTTTTTAGTATTGTTGAAATATCAACAACTCGCAGGAAGGTTGTAAAAAAATAAAATGTGATTTACGGAAAAATCGAAATAAGAACAGTATAATACTATTACAGTAATACATACATACAGTTTAAATTCTTGCTTATTTATTGTTTACTATTACCAATTTTATATACCTAAGTATAAGTTTATGTGATAGCATTTTTTCATTTCTCAGAATTGATGAACAATTTAACGTGGAATGCTATTTATTTAGAAATGCGAAAGTCTAATATTTATAATAATTAAAACATTTGTTAATAATAAATTAATACAACTTGTATTTTTGTAAAAGAAGCCACTGACACTTCACAAGATTCGTTTGATAATTATGTTAATTAAAAATTACGCTTCTCCTAGTGGGGTGTCGTGAATTTAATAAATAGCATTACCATTTTCATTTCAGCTTTTGCGTAAGCTTCCTGGACAATTAAACAAGGCAAGATTTTTTGAGGAAATATCTTGGTAACCACGGAGTGTGTGTATTGTAGTAGACTTTATAGCATTCGGATATATTTAATAAAACTATAATATATCCGTGTAAGAATTATTAGGAGCTTGTATAATGTTAGATTTGCACAAAGAGATAGTTTTGAAAAATATTTAAAGGTTACCTACGCGTTTGTTTAAACAATATGCTGTGATCAATATTCTTGTAAAACTTCGGTAGACCTTTATTTGTTTATTTCATCTTTATATCCTAACACTATACATTTCATTAACCTATTCAAAAGTGTTTTGTGTGTTCTGGAAAATAGGGATACAAACGTTGTGTAAACAGAGACCTAATTTTGAGCTGGTTATGGTGAAATGCATAGACTTTCCTTCTTTTGTCAGATGCTATACATACTCGTAAATGAAGACCGTTGATGAACCTTGGAGATTCTATCACCGGAGCCCCGAGTATTATGTTACTTATCCATAGAAACAAATCGAGATGATCTTCTGAAGATATGTGCCTCACTGCAGCCTGCTATACGACTCCTTTAGTTAGGTGCTCATGATTGTATTTCAGACACAGAAAATAGAGAGATGTATGATAGTGGATGTCAAATTAGCAATTGGTGAGGTAGGAAAAAAAGTTCAGATAGAAAGAAGAAGGATGTGAAATTTTCAATTTGCTAATAAAATCACATGAGTCTTGACGTGTGCCAAACTTTATCGAAGACTGGGGAGACATCAAGAAAAAGCACAGTGCAGTGCAGAATACTTGTGTTTATATATATTTTTTTTTGCAACAAAGCTTTAATTTCGTCGACAGTTTGATTTTTCTTTTGGTGTATTAGAAGTTGAATTGATTGCTGAAAACAATATTAGCTAATGATATTATATTCGGGAATTTAGCACATTATATTTTCCATTATATGTCACTTTTAAATTATTTTTAAAAAATGAGCTCATCTTTATATTTTATAACAAACAATATTAATAGTTTACTATCTATAAAATATATTACCTAGTTGGAATGCGGTGAAAAAGTTTTGCAGCGTAAAAAATGAACAAATATGTAATAAAAATTATTTACCTACCTAACATATTATTTTAACTATATTTAAAAAGTCTAAAGTATTTTCTCAGTGTTTTATGAACACTAAAAATGTGAAAAAATAACCTTTATAATTTAGTAGAGTAAGCCATCTTTAAAACTGTTTTTTGAATGGAATAATTTATCGGTATTCTATCATTTTTTCTGCTTTGTGCGTGCATTGATGCCGTTGATTTGACTAAAGAAATAATAATGAATCCATTAAATTTGTCTATGGTTTTAAAATGAACAGTAATACTATTTTAGTAGGTACCTAAAGTATATTACACCAAAATTAGAGAAATATAACGAATTGTCTTAATCCAACAAAGTATCTATAAAAATGTTTCCGTTTACAATATTTGTGTTATAAAATTAATAATGTTACGTATTTATTTTTTTCAGGTAAATATAGCTGTTATGGAATATTATCGAATACTTAAAAGTTGTATAGTTTGCAATGTAAGTACAAATTAAAAATTTGATCTTTATAAAAATATAATCCTTAACCTTATTATATACTTTTTTTTTAATTTCATATTTTATAAGTTTCGATTAAAATAATTTATAAACACAGATTAGAGAAAAAAATGTCTATTGACTAAACATTAATGTAATTATTTAGTTTTTTAAAAGTCTTAATATTCTACTTTTTTTTTTTTTACTTTATAAAAATCATATTTTCCTGTTTTACAAATTTAATTTTTCATCACATTTTAAGTATCTAAAAGGGAAAACATTTTCTAGTATGCATATAATATAGTGACTATGTTGAAAACAATTATCAACTTTCACCCTAAACTTTGTACTTGATGAAATACACTAATTAATAAGAAGAGTCAACTGACTTTTCGAGGTATTTGCATTTATATAGAAATATCCTGATGCCC
Source organism: Metopolophium dirhodum (assembly GCF_019925205.1). Lineage (NCBI taxonomy): Eukaryota > Metazoa > Arthropoda > Insecta > Hemiptera > Aphididae > Metopolophium > Metopolophium dirhodum. The sequence goes on from NC_083568.1 coordinate 15,922,483, forward strand.
GTACTCAAACAAAGGACTTAACATAATCGAAAATGATTACATAAACTTCTATGTCATTATCTGTATTTTGTATCATCTCTACCTTAATTTGAAGTTGAGTATTAAAATACTTACCTAAGATATATATATCATAATATATTATATTTTACTGTCTGTCTGTCCACCAAAAGTATTGAAACAAAGCTCAGTGATTAAAATATTGAAACAGTAATAGTATATACGTTTGAGTGGCTAATGGCTTTACTTTTTATTAATTAGGTTAGTAATAACTGTACCATACTAGTAATAGATAATATTATAATTTATAATATATACAATCTTTATTGTTTTTAAACGTTTATTTTTTTTAAGTCATTACAGATTAAAACAATATGTAACGTATATAGTACTCACAGAATGTTTTTTTAAATTAGAAAGGCGTACCTGCGTCGTTATGAAAAATACATAGAGAACATTATGAAATCATGGTAATGTACCAATATATTCAAGCAATATATTTTTTATGCAAACCTATGAAAATTCAGTACCTACCTATACTTACATAATATTTACATGCGGATCGTAATTATTAGAATAATTATTATATTTACATACCAATGTTTGTTAAACCTACTTTTAAGTTTTAATAGCCTATATAATATTTCACAAAAATATGTTTTTAACTCAATACAGTTTCCTTTTTGTACCGAGGACTCAAACGAGCAACTATTATCATTATTACGGAATTTTAGTTTCCGTGAAATTTTCCACACTATACATTTGACGGATCACTAAAATTGTGACGATTTTTACGATATAATACCATAATCGTAGGGTTAACGCGTATGCAAATTAACTTTGACATATAATCCTAACTAAACACTATTAAAGCAAGGATCAAAAAGTTTGAAAAAAGTTGTTGGAGTAATGACCTAGCTGCTTGAATAATTTGGTTTGTTAACACAGCTTCTCTCTAACATATTATATTTTTGGTAAAACTTAGATTTACCTTGGACCACATTTTTTTTATATGCCAGGGTTTTATTATAATAATATTATCATCTTTGTAGTATAAGTACACCGTAATACCGTAAAATTCATGAAAAACTCTTACTGAATAAGATATATTTTAGGTGTAAACTTTCTATCTTTAGAAATAATAATTTTGAAGACTTCAAATATTGACTGAAAACTGACTGACATTTTTTTGTAAATATCTTACTTTTATTTAGATAAAGTATAATTTTACTACCTTTAGTTTATACGCTACATGTTTATACATTAACGTGTAATAATATAAAATATGTAATTACACATATTATTATGGGCTTTAAATAGATGAGATTTTTCAAAAAAAAATGTTTCAATAGTTTATCATGTTTATAGAGTTTTTACTTTTAGGCTTTAGTGTCCATCCCTAAATAAAAAGCAAATAACAAATTGCTTTTTAGTGAAGAGTTGGGAAATATCCTTAAGTCTATTAATATTGGAAATTTAAGTTTTGTCAATAAAATTAAATATTTGTAAATAATCACTTTGTTTGCATTAATAGTTCAGTCTAAATCAGTGGCGTATTTTCAAATTCTTTGTAGGGGAGGGAGGTCTATTCGTTAAGTATAAGTTTATAATATTATAAAAAAATACATACGACTTATTATTTAATAATTATATTACTTATATTATATTTCACTATTATTATGAATACAAATTAATTGTTTTTTATGGTAAAAAAGGTAGAAGTCTTTTTTTCACCAGTTCTTAACAACTTCTTCGACAAAAAATAACCAAAAGTTAAACCAAGTTATTTATACAAATTGTAATACAAACATTAACACATAATATAAATTAATATTCTCTTTCTCTGTACCTACGTAGCAAAGTTATTTATGACTTTTTAACCTTTTTTTCTGGGGGGGGGGGGGGGGAGTGAGACCTGGGACATTATAAATACATTATTTTAATATATTTGTTTAGAAAATTCGTATAAGCGTTTTTGAAAATATTGAAATCTTATAAAAATTATGTTTTAAATATATTTTTAATTATTTTACCGTTAATCATGATCAATAGTTGAAAATGGTAATTTCAATTGATTAATATAAAAATGTTACTTATCAGAACAAACCATTTGAGATATTCAACAATTATAATATTTACCAAAAATGTTTCGACTTAAAACCCTCTTGCGTTTGTAATTTATTCTCGTGACTGAATCATGATGTAAAGTGGACACTATTTATCACTTCAATGAACGTCCTACAAACATTATTGGTGGTATAGGTGCAATCAATAATCTGTGCGGGTTCTATTTGGTGCGGGTTCTACTTGGTACAGGTTCACTCACAACGGCTTTGACGTATTATCTGTTGACAACAATTTCTTTACATTTATTACATTATTTAGGGAGAATAAATTTCGAGAGAATCTACCGATGACAAAGGATCCACTTTTCGGCGAATGATTGAAATTCAGTTGTTGACTAAAAACTAATAATGTAGGTTAGACTTTTTTTAATATCACTAGAATATCGTAGACTCTTTTTCTCAACAACCCTTTAAACCCAATTGTTATTTTATACTATTTTTTTTTTCGGTACTGAAGTTATTCTGCTTTAGTAAGGTAACAAAACATTCTTTGCCGGATGTTAGCTGTCTCGTAACCTCGACAAAGATTTTGTCGCCTTTTATTATTTGACCTGGAATTTTGATTCTCTTTTTGTTCTTTATTTCACATTCTATATTACGACCATTATAACTAAATTCACAACATTCATGAAATAGAAAAGTCTGAAACAAATTAGTAATTTTCACATTGTAAGACGATAATAGCATCGTCGTCGCTACGCTACAATTTGACAAATATTTTTTAACTTTTGAATATTCCTATAATAATATTATAATATTTCGATCATAAATTAATGTAATTTTAACATTCTTACACAGATTAAAAAAAAAATTAAATAGATTTTTGTTTTTATAACAATTCTGAATTCTTCAAATTAAAATTAAATTTTCATATAATTACACCACTTCAAATTTGTTCCAGACTAAATAGCCATAAATTAATTTAGGTACTATTAAATGATAAGAATTATAGGTGAAAAATGAATTCAACTTTGTAAGATCAATAGCTGTCCTTTTCTGCAGTCAAAAATATATCTCGTTAAAAACTATAATAGAGTGACGCTCGAACTAAGTTTTAACAGAGAACGTCAATGTGTGAACTTCACGGAGAAAACATCTAAATAAATATTATAATATTATTGCAAAAGATAAAAAGTGACTTAGTATGATGAATAAAATTGTATTAAAAATAATAATAATAATAATACGCAATCATAATAATGTCTCAAATAGTTTTTCAAAGACAAACATTTCGTTAAAAAATGTTTAAAAAGTTTTATTAAACAAAAGTCATAATTTAGAGCACAATAAGTTGTTAAAAGTTATAAATTGCCATCATTTAGTTAACTATAAATAAATCTTATTGGTTCCTGAAGGGTATGAGTTTATGTTTATATTACGGAGATAATTTTTGTCAATTGTGTGATTTTGCATTTCGTACGCATTCGGCTGATAATAAATTAAAATTGTATCTCAGACATTTATGCTTATAAATATGTAAAATAGTTTCAGTTTCAAAAATAAAATTGATATACGAGTCAAATTATATATATCTGTCATATGTATAGTATTCGCCAGTTTAAATTCAACTGAGTTTAGGGGTGCAAAAAAATGCTGCCTACTATAGGTAACGGCTTTTCTGGTTCGAATGAGAAATTATGGGAAAAGTTACTGCTACATCTACTCTTGTTCCACATTTTATACCTCAGGTGCGTACAATAGCCAACCGTGATATAATAATATAATCTCATTATTTTAGCCAGGTACCGAAATTTTCTCTCTTTCTCGTGTTAAAATATATCGTACATATCTACAAGAAGTATATAATACGAACATCTGAAACAAAAAACGTCGAAAAATGGTTGACCAAACCACCAGATAATATTACATTGATAGTATCTACACAATACCTATTTGCGAATAATGAACAATAATATTATCATTCATACAATTCAACATACATTTGAAAGAATATAGATTATACATATTATGTGTGATAAAGTTCATGAAATATGTTCCTAATATATTATTTTAATCTAACGTAAACAAATAGAATTTTTCATTATTATCTATATTACATTCAACATCCACAACTCATTTGCACCATATTTATTAAAAATGACAACAAATTAACAAAATCGATTTTGTTAAAAATTGGTGTTGAATGAATAATATTAATAATAATAATAATACATAATATTCCCTTTTTTCCGTAATTTTTTTTATGTTGATGATGGGAGAACATTCAGACATACAGAAAAAAAACACTTCATTGTAAAACCAATAAATTCTTAAATTCACACTCCACCAAGAATCTTAAAAGAAAATGTTGCTTCTTTAAAGTCATTGTAAAATTAAATATCTATTTTAAATGTAGTTTACTATAAAAGAATGTTTGTCCCACGTTAGTATGACAAAAAAGATAACTACCGTAAACTAGATAGTCAATTTTTAATAAGTCATAAAATGTATTTTATTCAGAAACAAATTTAATTAATTAGGTAGGTACTTTTAATGTTATGAGAGCGTTAAGTTACATAATTTGTTGTAAAGCCGTTTATGTTTGTTACATCTTTTCGTTCATTAAAATAAGAGTAAAAAAAACTTAACTATCAACAAATGATGAGAATGGAACGTAGGTAGGTACTAGGTACTCATATTATTGTAGGTATATAACAGAAATACTAAAATAATCCACGACTAAATATTTTTAGACACCTAATAATATTCCCACACACGTTGCACGAGTAAAAATATTAAAATATTATTGATGCGTTTAAAAAAAAATATATTTTTATCAACGATTAACATAATATTACAATATATTATGACAAATATAAATTTCTGAACAAATATGAGTACGTGATACATACACGACGCACGACTGGATGTCAGCTCACTGCATTTTGTTTCCTCTTATTTACATACGAGCCAGCCTTTAAATTTGTACGCCTCTATTTCTGCAGCTTCCTGCCTCTATACCTATTTTAAGAATGAATTCATTATTTGAATACTTAATGGAAATTAATAATTTATTTTTTATTTTTTTTAAATATTTACACATTTTGTTGGCTAGATCAGAAGTTCAAGTTAACTTTTGACATCATTTTTTTGATTTTCGAATAAGCTAAAGAGTACCTTCTTAATTTATGATAAATGTAGTGTCTCTTTAACACAGTTATATTACACAAAAATCCCAAATAAATAGGAAAAATAGTTATTGACGGGTTAAGCACGATGATACAAACGTGTATACATAATATTGAGAGATTTTTACAATTTAGAGATAAATACCATAATCTAAGTACAACTTATTAAAAATAATTTTCAGAATTTACTTGAAAATATTTTGCCTTTTCACGGGGATATGGAATTGTATGTTTGTGAATTTGTTGTATTCAATGGGATACAGACCATACAGAATAAATATAAACATTTATCATGCTGAATAGCCAAATCAATTTTCTCTCCTATAGGTAAGGTCTTTATTTGATCTACCTTATTATTATTATGACGAAAGAGCTCACAGTCCAAAAGCTTTGCTTTTGTTGTGGCATACAAAGGAAACAATTAACGTTGTTTCCTTTTATGAATGTCACTGACATTAATTTGGAAAATGTATCCCTCTTATTTGGCGTAGAAGTAAAAATAATATGGTCAAACACTCTTACACACCACTAGAGGTACGTTTAATATAATTTTAATATACTTATAATATGCTTCCTAACACGACCGTAAGAAATTAAAAATATTTTTTAAAAAAACGAACATATTTAGGTGTTATTTCAATGATACTCATTAATTTCAATTCAAATGTGTACCTAACTATACTTACAAAAGTTTAATAATCAGAGTGTTGAATAGATTGGATTTCTGTTTTGCCCGTACTTCATTATACAGTTTTCTTTCGATAGCAATCAATACCGTCGCAGGTATTCTAAAAGTAGGTCCTTACCTACCATTTGGCAATGTTTTTAAATTTTCAACAATATTAGATCTTAGCTAGTAAAATATTACCTTTTGTATTTTATATTTTCGTCGTGGATTAATAAATGATCATTTTTTAAATTAAATAACACTCATTGATAGAACTAAATGTTTTTATTTTATTTTTTTGTGCTTAGAACGTTTGTTTGCAGATAGTATGTATTCGCTTGCAATCTGATACGATACGCCAATATTTGTTGTATAAAATTATACTTCTGTTGATATCCCCATTAAGTTTAGTGGTACCTAACTACAATAAAATCATAACATTTATAAACTTCAGTAAACATCTGTAACGCCAAGAATAACGCCCCGGGCTTCTTTCCATGTTTACGTTTTATGTACTGGCTTGTTTATATAAATGCTCTCTGTTCCTGTTTATTTTTATTTCACTTGTTTTAATCTTTTGCTTTACTATCACTTGAAACTAACATAAATATTATTTGTAAACATTATCCTCCGCATTACATCAGCTCATAAAAATCAAAGCATAAATACAGATTATTATTCCAGTTGTATAATATTTACAGACAAAAATAATATATTTTATTGGATTGTCGATGTCCTAGTAGCGTTTGTTTAAATTGAAAATCATAAATTCGTAGTCTCAGTTTTTACAATAGAATGATTTTCTTAAAATGATATTTTTTTGCAACAAAAATTGCCCACAAATTTTTCTGTCAGAAAAAACATCACTTATAAAAAAAAACAACAAGCGTACAGTTCCAAGACTACACCAAAAAGCGATCTTCTATTGATTTTGCTGCATTGAATCGCAAAGTTTTTTTTATGTCTGACCCGAACCGACAAACAATTTCAAAGTTGCAATAAATATTATAACAGTATCTCGTTACATAGTGGTTTTTAAATCTATATTATTTTTTTCTTAAAACCTTTGCTCGTTTCGATAAGAAATATCATGTCTCGTGCACCGGTGGACAGACGTCGGATAACCAAAGAAAGTGAACTGTTTATACAAAATTTATAACGTTCTCAAAACTGCCATATCGAAGATTATAATACACGACAGCGTATTTCAAATCATGGACAGATGATGGCCGTCAATAAACACTACACATAAATCTCACGACACTTTGTGATTTGCAATGAAGTATTTCCTAAACTGTTCCTTACAAGAGACTATACGACTGATAATATTACAACAGACACACGAGCAAATAGCTGGAAATTTCAGAACGGTATTGATAACGATATACTATAGAGACGAATCATCTAACCACGACCACGGATTATTATTTGTTCTCACGGATGTACGATTAAAAGGTGGGATGACGGTGCGAGTTTAGAGGTTCAGTTCTGGCCAGTAATATTATATACTCTCCATTTAAGCCAATTGGTACATCTGCAAGAGAATAAGCAATTCTCATATATTCCTACTGCCTTTTTATACTAACTTTTTACACTAACTTTTTACATCGAATTCAAAGAAATTAATATTTTGTTGGAAGACACGACATGTTTGTATTAAACAGTTTTCGTTATAACTCTTAATGTAATATTATATTACCTAGTCATGCCTAAGTTGCCACGGGTTAACAAATAAAAAAAAAATTACCTAGTTATTACTATAATGTGCTTGTTAATCGTTATTACAGATAGAATATACCTAACCACAAATATATAAAAATACTAGATAGACGACTCCCTATTCCTACAATGTAATAATTATGAATTATGTAAGTAAGTTAAGTTATTAAAATCATGAAATATCTATACAACTTAAAAGTTTAAACTTGTACTTTATAACATTAAATATTAATTATTATTTAATATGATCAAGTGATAATAATAATATCTTTATCAGTGTTATGAAAATGTAAACATTCACCTCTTAGATAAGAGAATTTCGGCCATTTTGTAGGCTTAAAAACATTTCCAAGTCGTCTATCTAGTATTTTTTTATATATCTATGTACCTAACGCACTGTTTACATGGTGTTGTAGTAGTATCTAACTATATAAATGTGAAATAAAAATATCCCTACAGGCTAAACTCTGGAACTACTCATCAGATCTTCTTGATTGTTTTTTAAACGAAAGAGTATATCACGGAGAAGGTTCTTATGAAAGAACATTTTAGGAAAATCCACCGGAAAAGTAGGAAATCTGGTTGTCAAAAGTACAACCGTGGCGCCATCTGTCCAGAAAAAAATAAACTAAATAATAAAAATGTAGTTTATTGTTGCAGATTGAAATAATAATAGTGTATTATATTGGTTGCTATTGGTTAATCGGGCATGTTTTTTGATTTGTATTATTATTTTTTGTCAATATATATGTATATATATTATATATAAATGATTTTTCGTGGGTAGATTAGACCTATGGGAAGAAGATGGGATAAATTAAAAAGGGTTAAATTTGGTTTTTTTTATTCATCGGATTTTAGTAGAGTTAGGTTAGGTTAGGATTTTATATTAATTGATTATATCAATCCATGGTGTGTGGAATTAAGTAAAAACAACAAACTTGGTATCACTTTGATACTTTAGAGTTAAATCATACACTTACACAAAACAGCACGAGGTCCGCGATCTTCTGCAGGTAGATTGCCTACCTGATAATATACTGCTGCGAATCAGAATTTTTATTCCGAGCAACAGAAAAGTTAAGATACATTTTGAAAACCATACACCAAATATTGAATAACGAATTGAACAAAGTTTGAGTCATATAGATTTGGTACATTTAACGGGCAACGGAGTGCACGGGATCAGCTAGTATGATTATAATATAATCTTATATTACATTATCAAATGTAGTGAAATTTTAAAACGTAAACAATTTTTTATTCAAAACAAACCCATATCTTATAAACGCTTATACATTTAACACACGTGCGATTATAGTGCACCTTGGAATAGCAGATATTGGCATATTATATTATAGATGCATTACGTGCCTATTGCGTAAGACGTAATCCATAGAAGATTTGTGTTATATAGCTGTAGGTTCTATTAACCAAGTCCTGGAAAATAATATGTTCTTTAAATGTTATTAGCGGTGTTATGGTTAATAATAATATTATGGTCAAGTTTAAAGTCATGGTCTGCTTTTGTTTAAAAATAATATTACGTTGGTCAGTATCACCGCCATTACCACGTATATAATAATAATAATGGCGAAAACACGATAATATAGCAATAGCGCCGTTGAGAAAGTACGTTTTTGCTCCTTATAATACGTTTGACCTTTCCCCGCGTACAAATGACTGGCTGTTTCTTATGTGTTGTTATCAAAATGTCGACGTCACGAATCCCATCAGCCTTGTCACATTCGGCAATACTACAGCGGCCGTGTACAGCGGAGGGGGGGGGGGGGGGTTGTAAGGGGGTTGTATAGGGGAGGGTCGGCCGGATTGGCGTACGGAGGAAAAACAGTAGAAGAAGACCGGAGTTAATGTAACAGTATTATTTATCGTGCACAACCGTTCTCGTACAGGCGTATCAATCAATTTTATTTTTAAAAGGGTGGTTGCCCCAAATAATATATATCGTACTTTACCGAACATCCCTTTGGGAATAGTGCGACCTTAATGTGTTTGTTCGGCTTATCGGCCTCGAGTTTAACATTGACGAGCATCCGCCTGGACCATGATTTGTTGTGGCGCATCAGTTTTTGACAAAGCGCCACTGTATAATAATAATATAATACCTACACCGCCTAACTATAGAATTATATTTTACACCTTCCCGCCAATGAACAGGGCCACCTCCACTACCTTCGCCACCTCCACCAACGGCGGTATGACGGCTATTGTACGTCAGCCGTCTGTCGCCAATTGTTATCACAATTATATTTGATTCTGGACGCGGGACACCTGGCTGATAATCGATTTCTGTCGCTGGCAATAAAAATAATAAGTATATTATGGTAGTATTATATCGATCGCGCGTTCCGGAGACGGTTTAACGATGATAATAATTAATGATGACGAGAAAATATAATATTAAATAAGCGTGTGGTTTATATAGCTTGAGGTGTCTTAGAAATAAATATTTGAGCCAAGCGAATCATTGACAGACTTGTACGATAATTGGTAACGACAGTGTGAAGCGCGCGTCTTGTTTATATAAACGTGAGTATAATAAATACTGAAGCATTTTTTGTCGGTTACTGCACTTTTGTTGCACTTATGATACTTTTAACAAATTACCGATTTTCGCAGGGTACTTTATATTATTAAAATATCATAGTAAAATATTATTATAAAAAAAGGTTAGGTTAGGTTATAGTTTTATTTTATTATTGTTCAATATCAGTTTTAATTGAATCAGCTGTTTTTATTTTCGTGATTAATATCCGCAGGTATATTTTAAAATATGTTGAATTATAATATATCCAGTGAGATCATCGCAGTTATGATTTTGTTATGCTATGTTTTAAGAACAAAAAATAAATAAATATTATTTGAAGTAAGTAAAAAAACCCCAGGGAACTGACTTCTGCTGTATAGTAGATTTCATGTATATCTCGTTGTAAAGTAGATCACTGTTACATTAATATTGTGATAAATTTGAATTCAGTGATAATCATTAAACGTGAAAAAACGATTCTTAGCTAAGGAGGCGCATCCATCTAATTCACCACGGTCAGAATCTATTTTTAATGAAATTTCATGTCATATTAATATTTATTTAATAAATTATTCGGAAGATGAACTGATTTCTGCGAAAAAATCATAGCATATCATAAACTTTCAAAACCATACTATTATTTACTTTTGAAGTTATATTATATAATAATTTAAATTCCAACTAGGTAAATTTTTGGATTTTATTTACACAATAATTCATCACACCTGAATTCACTGAAATGGAAGACATAACAAATTTTCCTTCAGAAAATTGGTGTTTTTATAAAAATTAAAGGTAATAGTAAGTAACAACATTTGTTCAAGAGTATTAGTCTCTCGTTAGTTTTTTTTCAATATTTTAATTTTCAAACTAGTTATGAACATTATATATTCAAATATTTATTTTTTACATACTTAAATATCGCTTAAAAATTAAAATATCCTAAAATACTTACAAGAAAACACAGAGAATGTTTTTACTTTTAAGTTTGATAATGGATCAATTCACTTTAATATTTAAGCTGACAACACAAAATTTGGATTTGTTAAATATATATTTTGGTATGTTATACACTTATGCGATTATAAGACGGCAAGACACATATGCGGGTACAATGTCCTCCTCATTGTAACATTTTATGTTATGGTGTAGGTGAATTTTCAAGGCTTTTCGCTATAATGTAGTAATCTGCAACCTTAATAACTATGCCTTACTCGATTTTTTCTTACATTATTTTTTAAATGTTAAAGCTATCATATCAGATATTCTGATTAGGTAGGCTAAATCTTTTTTGTTATGTTACTTATATAACCTAATAATGTCTGTTCTATTGTGTTTCGTGTTGAATAATCTCACAATAGGGTTTGATGTACCACAGGTGATTACATTCATTTCAATTTATTTTAAGATCAATAAAACAAAGTTATCGACTAAAAGTTAAATTCAAAAAAAAATATTTTCCAATTTGGTTTTTATAATATTATATTCTATTTTTTATTACTGACCTCATTAAATATTTTAGATATTGGTTACAGTCTTCCCTGATACCCTGGCTATTAAAACACCTAGGTATTGGTTTATTATTTAAATGACTGTTCTATATATAGCTATAGTGGATATAACATTAACTTTGCATTTTTAAGTCATTTTATCAGTGAATGTATTTGAATCATTTAAATTTCCGTAATTTAAAATCTACATTTTTTCAGAGGGAATACCTTTATGATATACATTTGAAAACCTTAAACATTAATAAAACTGATAATCAATAGTTAAAACCAATTAAAAAAGAAAAAAAATTGTTGTTAAAATATACAAATACCTATAATACTGTTACTTTAGATACCAATTTCTTTAAGTCCTTCATACGACCATTTCAAATTATCGTATAACATGTATCGCAAAAGCATACACACGTTAAGCACGTCTTATATAGGTTAGGACGTTAGGTACCACGTGAGATCATTGCCATCCAAATTTGTTTACATAAATATGATATATTCTATAAATTTAGTTCGACACGTAGAGAGCGACGTCGTATAACGTCACTATAACCTTATATATTATTATTTTTTGGAAATGTCAGCTCGTGTCCCGAATATCATCAGTAAGTAATATTACAAATAACTCAATTTACTGATGAGTGGGGAAGAGGATGTCTTGGACTATATACGAGTTTCTCAATATGATTTGATAATATAGAGCGTATAATTATACAAGTCAAATTAGATTATTTTGTTTTTATATTTCATATTAATTAATAATTAAAATATTGTATAATAGTAACCTTACTATTTATAACAGCTTATGAAAAAGTCTATACCCACTACACGCCTGGTTTAGGCCATTAAATACCGTTAATTAAAGTATATTGCCACCAGGGGAATATTAAAATATAGTTTTGTGGTATGTTATACTCGCCATTAACTTGTAATCTATTTGTAACCGTAATAAATCAATTCATGATCACATCGCCACGTTGTGATCTGCTACTTAAGATATATGGCATTTAGACTTATAACGATCTGTCTATATTGATATTTACTATTTGGTGTGAAAGAGATGAGGGTTGGTCGAAAGTGAAAATGTATATTATAATCTGACGAAGGGTGTAATGGGAATGAAATTGCTTCTTGTTGTGGGACACCAGAATATTATTGTATTGTACTCGTCTCTCAAACTTTTCGGACTCTGCTGATGGAAATAACATCGTTGATGATAGGGGTGCGGTTTAAAAATTCCATCCGGTCACGACGTGTCGTTCATTGTAATTGCATGGGTTCGAAAAAAAGCAGGTGAATAAAAAGTATACCTTAAGAATCAAGACGTGACAAAAAGCACAGGGAAAATGTTAGTGAAAACAGAATATTATACTTATTTAAAAACATACCGTATAATATAATTGGGTAGGTATTAAAATATTTCTAAAACCATGAAAATAAAAATTTTAGTTAATTTGTTTACTGGTTGTTGACGTTTCGGTTGAAATTAACTATATTAAAAGTACTATGTAAGGAGAGGCTACCGATCTAGTTAATTTTTACCAAACTTATATTTTTGGAATTAACGAAACAATTTTACGGCTTAGTAAACAAATCACATTTCAACAATAGTTTTCATATTTATTCCGTTGGTCACTGCTATGTGGTCTGCAGTTGAGAGCGCTTTTCACATAACATGATTGGAGCGATCGACAAAACTACGAATTTTTTGTTCAGTTTTTACAATTAGTGCTGTCGATTAATGTTTCCAGGTGGTCACCACTCGGCAAAAATAAACGATATCCTATAATATCATGCAGTAGCTAGTATAGGTACTGGGTCGGTAACTACGGTGGAGTGTTCTTGAATAAATTAACAATATATGGCCATATTAACCCGGTATAATATGAAGTTTGTTGAGTTACATGTCCTCGAAACTTCAAGTACCTATAGGTAAGTGCTACCTAAGATCCTGAAAAAGCAATCATATATTTTTTTTCCAGTTGATGACGTTTCGGATAAAAGTTAACCTTTATTAAAAGTATCTATTAAGCCAGGAGAAGCCTGATGATATTATGGTCAATTCAAACCTATATTTCTGGAATTGATATAACAATTGGAATTTCACGGGCTGTTAGTAAACAAAATATCACATTTCAACATGGTCTACGAATTTATTAATTATTCCGTTATGATATAATAATACAGGATTATACAGGATAATACAGGATTCGGTTAGTCGTCGTTATATGATCTGCAGTTGCGAGTGCTTTTCGCCAAACATTATTGAAGAAATCAAGAACCGGCTGAGTACCTAAACTACGAGTCTGTTGTGCGATTTCGACCATAATTAGACGATGGAATGGCCGAGTGTTAGAAGTCATAATGTGTTATCGATTAATGTTGTTTCCAGGTGGTCAACCATCCGGTAACAATTAACGATATACGCATCCTATAATATCCTGCAGTAGGTACAGCGGTAGAGTATTCTTCGATAAATGGTATATGATATACCATATATGGTCATACTAACCCGGTATAATATGATGTTTGTTGAGCTATTCTTCCTCGAAACTTCAATAGTAAATGCTATATATCTCGTGTAAATTCGCTTTGTCTAGCCCAGTACAGGAGTTTAGGGATCTCGTCTTTTCAGAAGGCGTTTTTGTAATAAGAACTTTGTCTTGTAAAATCACAAGACGACCTGCAAGCAACACGCGTGTGTAACTATATTTAATATTATATTAAACGCATTTATATTTTTTGTGTAAGTATAATATTATATATAGCTTACAATATTTTGAGTGTTCGGGTTAAAAACCCACAGAACACATTTTGATTTACTCGTGCGCGCATGTAATTCTTTTTTTTTCTCGTTACACAATTATGGGATCAAAATATATTTTTAATTATAGTCAAGAAAATCGTGTAAAATATTAGCTCGAGTATTATAATAATTGTGGGTAATTAATAAGTATGCATGTAAGTATAATTATCCTATTTTAAATGGATTATCTTTTGTTTAAATGTTAAAGCTATATGCTGAATGGAGGAATTCCATTGAAATTACCACCTTGTGCGACAAAAAATAATTAGGGTGCAAATATAACACTATACGTAGTTAATTTAGGTTGCATTCTTTACAATTATTTATTTTTACAACAAAAAAAAAACAAAACAAACAAATAGTAACATTAATAAAATCCCACATAATTATATGCGTAGCCAACAAAAATATAAATATTTAAGTATTAATGTCCCTGTTGTGCACAAATATCATTATAACGAGCAGACGTCTTTAGGTATTATTTTATTGGAAATATTCAGTGTTGAGCTATATACAAGAGAATAAACTTAACTGTAAATCCATTAACAAAATTATTTAATCTTTAAATTGAATGCAAATCTTAATAAACTCGGATTAAGCAAATTAATTGAATAATTATGATTTAAAAAAAAAAAACAAATTAATTTAACTATCAGAGAGACATATTATTATTCGTTTGAATAATCTGATTATATTTATATAATTTTGTTCAAATGTGATAATTTTGTTGGAAATGTTCAGAGTGTATTATTATATTATTCGATTAACGAGAGTTGGTTAAGAAATGTAATAAAAGCTAACGTGAAATTTTGTCACGATGAACCTTTTAGCAAAATTGTGCCTGAAGTACTTAAGCTAAATGTAAAGTATTTAAAAAAAAAATAAAGGGAAATAAAAAGGTTGAAAATGATTATTTGGTTGGATCGTTTAAAACTTTCCTATCAGCTGATAATAAAATTGCGAACGTGCAATCGGTAAACAGCATTGAGCAGAAAACTTTTTATAGGTACTCTTTGAGAAAGAGTATTCACTTTGTCTACCTACTTTAAGACTTTTCCTACAATATATTTAAATATATCACTTTTATTTACACTTTCACCTGAAAACAGCTTAAGACGATTTTATTGTTTTTATTATTACGCAATGAGTTTATAGACCAAACTTCTCAAAAAATGTACCATTTTAATACATGAAATAATCTACCTTGCACTAAATATCCATACTTAAAATAATAATTATTATATTGATTGAATAAAAATAATTTAAAACAATATACGACGCGGGATATATTAAATTATATTATAATACAATTTAATATAATTTTTGATACCTAGTCCAATATTGAATATACCATGGGTAGGTAATAAATAATCATTAAGTATTTCAATATATTCAGTAGATTTTCATTATTTCTTTGTATGTTTAAGTTTAATATGTAGTTTTATTTAGTAGGTATGTTGTTTATAAATTAAATTGTATGTATAATATATCTGATATTTTTATAATTTAACCACATTGATATTCGCAATTTTAACTGGTCGCTGTTATGATGGGCCAAGGGGACGAAAAGGTTAAAATCGGACATGATTATGATGTGTCATTCAATCTTCCACTATACTCAATTTGGAGTAAATTATTAGTGTATTATTTGTTTTTATAAATTTGAATCAAGTGATCTAGCTCATGGTCACCAGGGCAGTTCGCTCAATAATGATTTCTTTAGGCATTTCTAGAAAAATAATACTTTAGATTTTTTTTTAATCCAAGTAAGTTGGAGTATTATAGAATCAACCATGTTGATTCCGTGATTTAGTAGAAATTAATCAAACAGCCATGGACTTGAATTTGGAAGATATCCAAAAATCTGGATAATCCAAATAATAATAAAGATACCTAATCTTTGTTTTCATATTTACATTTTTAATTTGCCAATTATTATATAAAATATCTATTGTGGGTTTTAAAGTATTTGTCGCTCTTTTATACTGTCCGGCATAGTTTATAACATGTAACATTATTATTACACAATACTTAATACATTTTAAAGCATAAATTATAACAAAAGCCAGCTTGTTCAGATATAATCAAACCGTTCACAATTCTGCACGTAATCATATCAAATATGTATCCAAATAGATGTGTACAATATGTACTCGAGAGCGTAAGTTATTATAAAAAAAGTAAACCCTTCGTGAACAAATTCCTGAATGCTAAAAACACGAATTGTGAAATATTATGTAGCGCAGAAAATCAAATAACAATACATAATCGTCTTGTATTGGCGGTTGTATTCAAAATAATAATATATTTTTATTATAATTTAATGTGTGTGTATATAAAATAGTAGCTACACGTATAGTTACGATATGGAATATCGACTAACAGTTCGGTGAACCGTGTCAATTTTATATTTGGGGAAAAAGTTATTTTTCGAACGGCTCTGCAGCGACTCCTACGTTTATTTTATACCTTTCACACTACATTAAATCGTTTGAATTTTTTCGCTGTACAACCGCCTAGTAGAACCGAGTAGAACACCACAATAACCTAAATGGATGAACAAAAAATTATTATGGTGAACAAAATGTGGATTTATTCTGACGGTTTTGATTTTCGTGCGCCTGGACACAAAGATAATTTTTACATTCTATTAAAATATTCATAATCTATAAAACCTACATGCTTTATGTTTGTATGCCATTATTATATATATTGAAGTTTATAATTTTATTACAAAATTAAATTTCCTGATATAGCTAGGTAGCTTTAAATCTCTTAAAACAAACAATGTAAATAGTTTATCACTTATGAGTTGTCACGCAATTATGGGGTGTTCACTATGAATTACACATTATAAACCTATTACCTATGGTACTATATATTTTCTAAAGCTTATAATATATTATACACTGTGTAATAAAGGTGTATAATAGCCATAATATTTGCAATAATATGTATATAAAACATACTATGTAATAGGTATTATATGACATAAAATAATTTTTTTTTTATTAAAATAAATATTTTAAAGTTTTTTATTATAATTATTAATAGTCAAAATACAAATTGAATTTTAAAAATATTATTGATTGAAACAAGAGTATTTGCATAGTGTTATATTTTCCAGTTAAGTATTTCATTTCTGTTATACCCTGTGTACCATCCGATACATAATATTACCAGCTATTACATAATACTATATTACCATAGCGATAAACCAGGAAAAGCTCGCGGTGTTCGTCCTGAAGCTATGTTGACGCGAGACCCGACAGAAATGTATTTTATTTATATTTATTCATTATTGGAATCACATAAACCTAGTTTATTTTGATTTTTCAAATAATACTCAGAACTGTCATGTACTGTCATTTTATTTAAATCGAACCAGAACGTTTATTTTTTCTGCATGTTATGGATACACAAAAACATTGTTGTTATTATACCTACTGTAGATATATTTGTAGGTTCTTTACGAGAAAACCGCAACAACTGCCAAAATGGTTAAATGTCAATATTTTGAAATTTAAAAAAAGTATAATTTACAATAAAGTTGTTTTTTTTATTCATATAATATAAGATATGTTTATGAATTTTTTTTTTCAATTCATTGCCAAATGTCTTTTTAACTATTATTAATATCCGATGTGACAGTAAATTATATTTATTACAATTCATGATAATGTAAGAAATATTCGAAAATACATGCAGTACAATACTATTTTCCAAAAAACGAACGTACCTATTAACTCATAAATATGTATTAATTATTAACTGGCAATGTGATCAAATTAGAGGGTGAGTTGGTTTTTTAATTAAATATAATAAAATATGCTGTTTAACGAGTTCTGTGGTTCTGCAGATATTCCAAAAGTGTAGCTGGTCCATGGGTGTGAACTGTACCTAATTAGGTATATATATCGGATTTAGTAGGTACAAGGACCAGTCGATACTCTCAAAACACACAAGTGATATATCCACTTTTTTAATGTCGTGATATTGGTATCCATGAGTTTTTCATCAAAAGCAGAATCGATTACACACTTGTATTAATAATACAAATGTCCATAACCCACGGCCTAAGATATATCTTAGTCCGTGCCATAACCAAACAAAATTCCGTTAATTTTGAATTAAGAGCACAAATGTGACATAGAACATTTTGCTCTTAAAATAGAAATATCGGAGACAACAAAACTTATTTTTGCGTTTACCGAAAATTACAAAGAGTGGATAAAGTACTTGTGTGCTTTAAGGTATCCCAGTGTCCTAGATAAAAAAAATATCAAAGTTAAAACTAAGCGCTGGGGTGCAGAAGTTACACCTCCCTCCATATCACATTATGGGATTTATCTGGGTTTAATAGGTGACACATTTTAAGTTTAAACCGATAATTTTACAGATTTGATAAAAATAATAGTTTGGCGGTGTATTGAATTCAATACAACGAAACGCCGTGGTCATAAATTGTTGCTCTTATCCCTAATAAAACGAAAGATAATGTATATTTCCGTTTGTTCAACATAATATTGGAATCAAACCAGAATTACATCCTGTTCCAATAATGCGTGGTTTTTAGCAAACTGCCATAAGTACTGTGCAAACATTTTCTCCGCAAACAGCAATAAATAGGAGTTTTGTTTTAATTCATTCACACTGGACTTGCAGCTTTCAAGTACTGTGAAACTTCTTATTTTGCGTACATCGTTAAAATGCTGAATGAACTAGCATAAGTTCGAAACATTTTTTAAGAAGTTCTGTTAAAAATATTGAATTGAACTTATTGTAATAATATGTACCTATAGTTAGTAAGACAATATACATAATATATACGAGTAAATGCATTTATGCTATAGTTCATAAAATATGCACTTTTTAACTTGTTATTTATGTACACCATATACTATACTTATTATTATTATTGCACACGAAAGTCATGTGTTTAATTTTCCTTGGGCTCAATTTTCTCGAGCTCAACTTATCTACGATCAAATGTTCCATGCTCCATTTCCTGTGCTAAATATGATCGTAGATTCATTTTTGAAATATTTTTATTACTATACACATCGTTTACCAAAAACAATAAATATTATTCCTCATTGTAAAAACTAAAAAGCATGTATTAATGTTGATTCTCCCTCCCCAATAAATGTAAATTAACAGTCAAAAATGTTTCATAATAAGTATTATATTTTTAAAATTTAAATATCTAATTATAAAATAAACACGAAATAGAAAACTGTAATGTTCTAAAATTATAATGCGGAATCAAATATTCAATGGTTAATCTATTATAAAGTTTATAATTATAGTTATCGAAGTGCTTTCTCAAAACGATTTATATGTTAGTCATGTCTCAAAATATCCAATTGAATAACGTCGTAAAGTTTACCTAGGGTACGTTTCGGGCTTTTGTAGTGCTTTCTATATTATAATTGCTATGTTCTTGCTATTGTAAAAAAAAAAGAAAAAACGTGGAACGTCCATTAAATGTATGGTTGGAAGACATTTTTTTTTTGCAGTTTATCGCTATGGGAATAACGACGTATGAGGTATATATTATGTACATTGTACAATATAATAAATCAATAAAAATTATATGTATCAGTCGTCACTATAAACAGAGAGTAATACAACGATGAAATAACGTTTTAGATTGTAAATAATAATAATTCTCACAACCAATTGTGATTATTATGTTTTAATCGCCATATTTCAGAGGTTATAATTAATGTTGTTTTACCCAAATAGATAATTACTTTTTAATAACCAAGGCTTGATTGAAACCAACAAGAGATCAAAGTAATTGTGTAAATATTATGTAGGTCTATATATTTGAAATATAATTTCAATAATATTTGATTTTTTTTCAAAGTAGCATGACGTACATTATACATGTTATTCTTATTACGATTTATTTAATTCCATACCTATATATTATATATATTAATTTTGTTTATTATTTTATGTATGTAGTGATTTCGTGTGAACGCAGCGATGGATCATTGATTATAATATATACAAGTAGTATTTGTAATTAAAGGTTGTACCTTTGTGCCTATTTGATTTAAACTGTCGTAAAAATAATAATATTTAAATATATAAAAATACCCTGATTTGCAAGCTCTTGAAACCTATCTTATTAAAACATGAGAACAGTATCTTTTTATTTTATTTTAAGTTAAAATATTATAGAATATATTTGAGTATCTATTGATAATGCTCAAAAACATTGGTACGAAATTGCCACGAACATGAAAGAATTTTGATATTATATGCAGAAAAAGTTTAGATAGTTTTAATCACGGACTAAGATATACAGGACTAGACACGACAAGGTTGGAGGGCGTGGGGGTTAACCACGAAATGTAGTACAACGGGCGGTGTTTGGGGGGGATATTTTCCCTTTAGCATTCTAGCGCTGTCTTAGTGGTTATAGAACTAGACATTTGTATGATATGTTCTAGTTCCATAAGTATCCACTAAGACGGCGCTAGTAATACTAAAAGGGAAATATCCCCCCGAACTCGGCCTGTTGTACTACATTTTGTAACCACAATATTCATCTCGTGTCCAGTCCTGTATATCTTAGTCCGTGGTTTTAATTTCTAACCATAAGACAGTTATCATAATGATAATATACGTATCATTATGCTTATAATATTATGTTATTACTAATAAGTAAACATTTTATTATATTTAACTGATATGAAAATATGTAAATAGTTTGTTTCTAATATTCTATTAAATATAATATTATGCAAGTAAAGTATATAATAAGAAGGAATATATTTTTCTAAATTAAACTTTTATTATAACGTTATGATACATATTTTTGAATAATAAATGTATTTGAGGTTTTAGTTTTGTTGTTGAGAATTTACAAAATAAAGAATTATACTGATGTTGAATTCCGGTTTGAGTTAAAGGTACATAAATACATAATATTATGTACAACAATTTTATAACTGATTTTTATTTTTATTTTTACTTATCTTGGAGTTTTTTTATTGTTAAAACATCACAAGTTATAACATCATCATTTGATTTACGATTTTTCCATCGAAGAATATTGTATTGTATTATAAATGAATAACTTAAAATGTTTAAAGTATTTTACCTTTTACAACTACCTACTTTTTCCATAAATTTCATATAAATTCTCTCGGATCATCTTTAGATATTGTTATAGTAATTTATTAAATTAAACAATGTAGATATTGAAAATAATAACTAATTGTTTTAATTGGAAATTTAAAGTTTCAAAAAAATTATTGTAAGTAATTAGTAAAACTCTTCAATAAAATTATAACTTATAAGTAATGAAAGTTTGTTGTACAGGTGAATAGTATATTTAACTAGAAATATACATATGACAAATTGTATTAATTAAGAACTAGGTACAAAAGTATAAAAACGTACCCATATTATATAATAGGTAGGTATACTATATACCTATAACCTATTATATATTATATTACTAGCCGACCCGTCACAGCTTCGCCCGTGATTGGTTTTTTATTTTGTCTCCGGAGGATGAAATGTATAATTTTTTATTCAAATTTTATCGTTTAATGTGATCGGCAAGTAAATATAAAAAATTGTTAATGAAAACGTATTGAAATGTTTCTAGCGGTATTAATGATAAATATATTTTTATCAAAAATAGCTGATCCCGTGCACTACGCATTGCCAGTTAAATGTACCAACTCTATATGACTCAAACTTTGTTCAATCCATTATTTAATATTCGGTGTATGGTGTTCAACATTTATCTTAACTTTTCTGTTGCCTGGATTAAAAATTCTGATTTACAGCAGTAGATTATCAGGTAGACAATCTACCTGCGGTAGATCACGGACCCCATTCTGTTTGTACGTAAATGTATGATTTAACTCTTAAGTATCAAAGTTATACGAAATTTGTCGTTTTTACTTAATTCCACCTACGCTGGATTAATATAATCAATTAATACAAAACCCTAACCTAACCTAACTGTACTAAAATGCGATGAATAAAAAAAAACCAAATTTAACCCTTTTAAAATTAATCTATCTTCTTCCCAGAAGTCTAATCTACACACAAACATTCATTTATATATACCGATATATATATTGACGAAAAATGATTATACAAATCAACAAAAATGCCGGATTAACCAATAGCAACCAATACATAGTACACTATTATTATTTTAATCTGCAACAATAAACTAATTTTTTTATTATTTTGTTTATTTTTTTCTGGATAGATGGCGCCACTGTTGTATTTTTGACATCCCTATTTTCTACTTTTCTAGTGGATTTTCCTAAAATGTTCTTTCATAAGAACCTTGTCCTGACAATTACGAACACAACAAAAAAAGAATCAACCAAATCGGTTCAGTAGTTTCGGAGTTTATCCCGAACAAGAAAAACCGACTTCATTTGATTTAGTAGTATAGATATAGATATAGATACAGAATTAACTTTTTTTAAAAGAACATATTTTTCCAATCTATTATCCAAAGTAGGTATGTTGAACATCACATATTTGACATTGACGTAAAAACTGTAAAAAATCGAGTAAAATAGGTACCAAAACAGGGAATTTCAAAGGATACCGGTATCTATACCGGCATTTTGATATGCCACGATTATTTCTTACTCTTTATACTGTGGATACCCAGTGGCGTTCTCATTCATTTTTATTGTGGTTATATATAATGCAAAATGTGCAATATGCTCCTGCAGCCCCTTCCCTTTATCAAAACAACGCACATTAAAATCACAATATAATAAAATATTTTAATCATGCGTCTTCATATTTTAATAATATTTTTACTATTACATCTACATTTTACAAAACTATATCAATTTTCTTGTTTTTTGAGCCAATAAATCAATAACTTCTTTAGGATAAATATGCACTTCTTTATGGACAGCCAACAATGTTAATCCACTATAGAGTATAAACGGTTCTAAAACCGTCATTGAATTTAAAAAAAATATAATATTAATAAATTTACTTATTACTTCAGTTGTCGAGTTCCTTAAATACGTTTTCAGTATTTTTATCTATGCAAATATTCTCTCAGGAACGGACGTAGATACTGATATAGGGGTATATAGTATATACTATTTTAAATAAACGATGAATATTTAGAAAAATAAAATGTCTGCATTCAGCAATGACTAACTGAATTTCAGTCACCAAATAAAATTCAATGAGTTTTTCAAATGATTCATGTTCAATTTCATTAATGATTTTCACTAAATATTAGATAAGCTAACAGTACCTAAAAAACCATAAAGGACGGACAGGCAGCAGGGAGACTTTCATCCAAATCCTCCATCGTGAGAAGGCTGATACGGTTGAAAATGTTCTACAGTATTTAAAAGTCAAATAGCTGATCAAAGTAGAGGTTGGGGGTTGTTGAGTTCGACAAACAATTTGGTAAAATCCATCTTAAATAAGTTAAACATAAATAGGTATTAATCGTATATGAGTGCTTTAGTATGCAAAAAAAACTGTGTGGGAGGGTACTGTAGAGTCTAAACACATTTACACAGTTCGGCAGATTTTTAAGTGGACACCCGTAGGTGTCTGCCATGCCCGGGTGGGGGATGGCGGCACTTCTTTCCGGACACCGTGACTTGCCCGAAGAAAAATGCCGCCGGCGGCTGAGGTTTTGAACGTGCGTCGGTGCACGTCGCAACCGACGCCTTAGTCCGCTCGGCCACTCCGACCCACTTACCTATATTATTTCTATACTTAATATAATATTGAATTCATACCTCGTTAATGAACAACGACGATTTTTGTTATGTGTTGAAAATTAAAAGTAAACATATTGTATTCAAAACATACAGCATTATAGGTAGGTATCTAAATAGAAAACTACTTGAATTGAAATAATATAATGAATCTATTAGATAATTATAGGTAGGTACTTTATTGTGCTATTAATTATTCATTATTATAGGAACATAATGGCATAATATTATTATACATACATCAAGATAAAAACGCATCCAATGAATTATTAAAAAAAATGAATAGGTTACATTATACTTGACGTATTATTTTTAACTGCTCATTCGATATTATATTTATAGTTTTTAATTTAAATCTATATTGTATAAGTAAATATGAATAAAATATCTAAAAAAAATATTTTAGTTCTTTCTGCAGAGACATGTGTGTTTCTTTTTGAAAGCCAATGTTATATTTTTTTCGTTTTAATTAAAAACTGAGAAAAATCCAACAAAAATGGTTTAATGTGTTGCGAAAAAAAAATTTTTAATTATATTAATAATAGCTAAAACACAAACTCAACAGAAAAAAACTGAATAATCATCCGCAAAGAAGGGTTTCTTTGCTAAATTGATAGTAAAATAAAACCGGAGAAGTCGCTCTGCTGTATAATAGCTGGTTAATGGTTTTTAGTTCACCTCATCATTGAGTAATTCACTGTAAATTATATGTTAAATTTAAATTTATTGATAAATATTGCAAGATTATGAATGGCACAGGGTGTCATTCTCTATTTCTAAGAATATATTTTTATGATTTATTTCTAATAAGTACTGTAATTAGTAATATATACTTAATATATATATATTTTTAATTTATTATATTTGAAGGTAAAAAGTTTAAAAATGTAATTTTTAATTTTGAAATTTTTGAAATAATTGAAGATAGCTATTTTAAAGAGTTTAATTTTCTGAAAATGTAAACCTTTCAACATTTTATTTTGATTAATCTCATGATTTTTAATAATTTTTTTAGTTTATAGGTATAACAGCACAAAACCCGTTATGTCCGGGCGGTGAGTCCCTCTCTGCGGCTATGGGTATATCTTCACGGGACACCTTGTATAATATCTACGATTGTTTCTATAAATATAAAAATAAATAATGCCATTAAAATGACAGTGAGGATCTCCAGAAAAAGAGTTCTGGTTCAGTCTATATTTAAAATACATTATACGTCATATTTACATTACTTACAAGTATTCAAATTCTAAACTATAAGTTAGTAAAATTAAAGTTTTATGTGTATTAGGTCTCTTGGAAGTTAAACTATTTAAGTAAAACGATTCGTGATAGGTATCCTCGTATTAATCATACTATGTAATTAATGTTGTTTTTAAAAATAATTAAGGGAAGTATGAATGTACGGTACATTTTCTAATGAGTATTGAAATATATTGTTGTTACACAAGTTTGTAAATGTCGTTTAAAATTCGTTGAAACAAACACTCAAAATCAATTGCGCTTGGCTTCTACCATATTGACTCGGGTGTAAAAACCCCGCAGATGTAGGTATATGGCTGTGTAAACACGTATTTCCTGTTTGAAAATCGAATGAACTAGTACCGTAACCAGGAAGTGGTTTTTGTCATTTTTTTTCATTCTCTATAGATACTTTCCGCACTATAATCAATGTGCGTAACACGTCTTGAACGTCTGCATAGCCGGAACCGTTACTACCCGAAAAAAAAATACGAGAAGCATGCAGTTCCGTTTTTCACCAATTTATTTTATCTAATAATATTCGTCAAAATGACATCTGTATGATTGTATTTTTACATATATTAAGAAACCTTGAATTCTTATGTTATGATCATAATATTACTTATTTATTTCAAGAAACGGGAAGGTGTGGACCTGTGGCCAGGCTCTGGTTGCAATGTACACGTGTATTGTGTATATCATGTACTTACTAAATTGCTGGTTTGAAAATGAAAACTTGTTCGCGAAAATCAGTGCTAGCGAAAAACGGTCATGGTATAATATCACATACGTATACCTACGGGCTACGTAACTCAAATCTGCTATTTTTGTTGAGTAAAAAAAAAAAAACACGGGTTCCTTACAACACAAACGGTGTGATTTTTTCCAATCGATTAATGTCTTTAAACGCGTATACGACTAGGGGGTAGATTCTAATGCGTGGTCGTCGTTTACACCGGAAACTATAAGAAAACCCTGTCGTGTTGAACGTAATAGCGTATAATGATAGGGCGTGGGCAACTATGCTCAATGCGACCAACACGCATTAGTAGAATCTGCCCCATGGTCGGTGTCTGTAATATAAACAACTAACATAAGACATAAAAGGCCTGTATAAATACAGGAATAAA
The DNA here is from genome assembly GCF_019925205.1 of Metopolophium dirhodum. Taxonomy (NCBI): domain Eukaryota; kingdom Metazoa; phylum Arthropoda; class Insecta; order Hemiptera; family Aphididae; genus Metopolophium; species Metopolophium dirhodum. The sequence continues at coordinate 15,949,100 of NC_083568.1, forward strand.
ATATTAGATCAGTACATGGAGAAACGACACTGCAGGACACATCTACCGTGATGGCACGAATACTGCGTTTATCATAATTCTTGCATATTTTTCAATTCAACAAAATATATTATTAGTGTACAGAATGTTTAATATTTTAAATACATATACAAAAAATGCAGCCCTCAAAATTTTTGGCTGGGGGTAGTTGCCCCTATTTCCCCCCTAAATCCACCCCTCCCTATGTGTCGTTACTCATTACTATCGTCTATCAGTTCTAAGCTAGTAGGTACTGAAAGTCGGTATACTGGCGATCAGCACTTCGATAGTACCCCAGTACAGGTAAAGTCTGATAGAAAATTACAGTACAGATGTCAACACAGGTTATTTACAAGTTGCAAATGATAGGTATAGTGTGACGTCAATAATCCAGTACGGACGAAGTATCACGCTCATTGTGAATTAGCAATAAATTACCATTTAAAATTCGTACCTCAACTTATTATAGACAATTGAATGCGTCCAACAACAATGATAAAGACATAAAGTAATACTAATACAGAATGCTAATAATATACCTAGGCACCTATAATACCTGTAGTAATATGAAAATTTGTGTTTTGATGTATTTTAATGGTATTTTTATAACATGCAATAAAACGTTACAGTTGCACGAGAATCTGGTCTTTATAGTCTGTCATAACGTTAGTATAGTTCTACATCACTCAAATATTATATTATACCTATATTTAAATATTTTACAGTCTGCACTCACTCCTGCGAGGGGTAACCTTAATAGTAAGAGTTTATTGTTAAAATATGCTATTTTCTACTCACATGTGTGCATGACCTACCCTGTCATACACTATATTATATAGGTAGGTACCGCATAAAATTATAGAGAAATATATACATAATATTATATCATAATATATTATGGTAACGACAGACGGAGAACGAGTCTTGGTCACAATTTGCGCGTGACGTTTAGTGTGTTTTTTCATCACCCCAACCCTATTATACCTACTTACTACTAATGGTAATATGTATACAGGATTGTCCACCATTTATTACCGTTTTTATATGTCAATCTAGTGCGGGTGAAGTTTGAAAACCATGGTGACCCTGCACTTGGCATCCTGTATATTGGTGCTATATTCGACTTTTACCCATCCGAGCTACTTGTATAATAGTCATTGTTCGTCATATGTTTATTTATTATTCATTATTCGTATTCAGTCCATATTGACATGTATATACAGAGTATAGACCAAACTGCCAACTGCAGTGCAGAGGCAATTATTTTGGAAAAATTAACTTAATTTTGATTTCTATTTGATACTGACACGAATTTATAGAATTTATAATATTATGTCCGTATATCATTATACTATTATAGTATTAAATGATAACTATAAACTAAACTAAAATATATTAAAACAAAATATACTATTCACAGCTCACGTCGCCTCTTCGGGTAATTAATTTAGGTAATAAAATAAGCGAACAACTTTGCGAAAATCTGATATAGGTACCTATTACCTATACCGTGTATTCATCCCTACCAGACCGTGTTACACGAATATTAACTATAGATAGGTATGGATGAAACAATTATTTTATCTCCTACACAATAGGTATAGTATATAATATCCGGTTACGTTGATAGTTTATTCCATATAACCAATTATGGATTATTATTTCATATATATCACATTTTTCGTGGACAAAATTCGCTTCTATAGATATGAATATTGTTATTTACATTTTAAATGTCGAGCCTATGATGATATATACGCATAATATGATTGAATCACAATAATTATGGTCGGTAGATCGCTATTGAAAATTAAATGTATACCATTTAACCATTATAATATATTATATAGTATAGTATTTTCAGTGTCATGCCCTGATCTCGTTCTTAATGTGTTTGACATTAACTATAGGTATGTATTATAATTTATATTATAAATACGAATTTTCTTTTTATCTCTCGCGGTATCGAACGAGAGCTGTTGGGAGGCGGGGATCGCACGGTGTCGTTGTGCACACGCGTTGAAATTATTATTATTATTATTCACTCTCGCCAGGCCCCGAGGCCCGAATTCTGAGAGGCTGGCTACAATATGCGACCCCACGATCTCGGCCGACTACGTTATAATAATATACGCGGTCGACGACTTGCGCGAGGTATTCGCTTTATATACGGGAACGGCCTTATACAGTCGTAAATAAAAACACTTGCCTCCCTTCGCGGGCTGCAACACCGGGCACAATAGAAGCAGTCGTATTACCCACGTTGTACGGTGTAGATTTACGATTTCGTCGGAGCGCGGGTTGCCCGTGAGAACCACAGCTACGATCGACACACGTGTCTCCCCGCACGCACCTCCCGCCGAGTATTTTTCACGACCATGTTCGTTCGCCGATAGCCAGATATATTTATTATTATTATTATTGTTATTATTATTATTTTCATTGTATCACTATTATTTATTTTATTTGTTTGTCGACGCCCAAAAGGCAAACCTGCAGTTGTTATAACTGCAGTATGTATACCTATAAACACATATGATATTATATATATATATATATATATATATATAAAATATAATAGTTTGTGTACGAAACGAGAGAAAGTGTTATGCTTAAACCGTTAACGATTAATTACGAAAATTATTACGAGTAGAGCACTAGAGCGATATAATGTATCCGCGCTTCCCTGCCTTCGTTGTTTATTCTAAGTAAACCGTGTTACAAGACTCGCGTTCTTAATTCCCACAAAATATCCTTCGAATTGGTTTTGTCGTAAAAACGAAAGAGCACCACTTCAACAGTGCCATGACAGACCGAATGGTTAAGTAGATGATTTTAATACAACTAAGTGATAATATAATTGATATGGAAAAAACGATTGTTTAGTTACGAACAATACCAAAAATATAATATAATACCTAACGATATATAACTTTTACACATTGGGCTCGTAATTGAAGTTGTGTAACATTGAAAACACCGAAAATTTCGTTCACTTACGTTTTTAGGTTTGGTCACAGGTGATTCCATAATTTGTAACTTTGGATGATACTTATTACTTGGAATCACGAACGTGAGTTAGGTAGTATCGGGCGGCAAGAGGATCCTTATGATGCTCGCTTAGGACAAAACTACATTGGTAATATTATTATGTTAATTTAACGTACACCGCACTTAACAGACGTACTACACCTGATAGGTTTGTGGTAAATGTTAAGTATATGATCGACGTTGTATAATTGTGACGGACAATTAAAATGACTCTGAGCATTTAAATGATTGACCTATATCGTATTGTTTAGTGATCCCAGGAGATGGACCGCGTGTGGGTTATTCATAGGACCGAAAACAAATTTAATAATTTCTCATCAAATATCATACGGCGGTGGTGGTCAGCTATATTATATACCTACGTACTACATAGTGTTTATATATACACCATAAACTCACTTATAGGCAAACGGAGAGAACGTGTGTGTAACGAGAATTTCATGGCGAAAACCAAGCTATCGATCGCGTACGTGTTAAAGTTCTCGATGTGATTTCCCCGGACATCCTCGATGTTAGCGATTAATCCCGAGTGCACTTGAGCTGGATTTCACATTACACGCTGTACTACATCACTGCGGGATCGATCAAGTTATAGGCTGCAGAACATATTATACAGAAACGTTTTCAGCAGTCGCGTAACAGTCTCATACTTGCAATGGTTTCGTTCGATAAATCTCTAACCGTAATAATTATTGCTTTACACCGTATAGTATAAAGTGTAGGTACAACGCGTTAAAATATTTCACCGAGGTGAGCCATCTATAAAATATACAAGTAGTTTAGGCAAGTGCAGAGTCACAGTGTATTTCATGTGGGCATCTGTTTTTTTATCATTTTTTTTTTTTTTATCGCGAGATATTGTCAATAGTTTGAAAGGCAATTTCTATTTACTACCAAAACAGTTTTCAATTGTTTACAATTTTCAAAAATATGTTTTACCATTTTCCAATTGTTTGTCTGGGACACATAGGAAACGTACAATAAATATCAGGTTTGCAAATCAAATATATCGAGATAGGTACCTACTAAATTAAAGAACTGTACATGGTAAATTATAGTTATTTTCATCGAAAACTGTAAAAAAAATTTAATTGAATACCGTTTTGCGAAAAAAATCATTTGGGCGTGAATAGAAAAAATCCCTCAAAATGTTTATGATTATTGTCACGAAGGAAAAACATACAATATAGTTTCTAGGAAACCCAAAATTAATACTACACTTAACACGTCAATAGGTAGGTATAGGTACATGGGCCATATTATTATGATCGTGTTTATATAGTGCTAGCACGCATCTAGTTTTAAAACATTCGATTCGAGCCGTCGACGAATTAGAACCTCGTATAGTCTTTAAAAGTTAAAACCAATTTTTTATAATTTAATGACTAAAAAACCGGACACGTTGGCTTGTTATTTTTTTTTTTTTGTTGGTTGTCCTCTATTCCTTGAACACAATAGCTGGTTGGAAAAGTCTGTTGAACATAATATTCACTACACGAACATATTTTATAGAACAAATCTTACTGAGAACTTTATTTTAGATCAGCTCATGTTGCAAATGTGTGACGCGTTTTTTTTAACTTTATCGCCAAATTCAAATGATAAAAGATAGTTTACTGGTCATTATGGGAATATATTTTTTTTTGGGGATCGGTATCTAAGACTCATCAATATAACATTTGTAATAGGCTCAGTAAGCTCGCAAACAGCCATTTAATCGTTGTTGAAAAATTATGGCTTTATAATAATAATATATATATTTCATAATTTTTTTATTTTGTACTATTTCGACGCCAGTTGGTAATTTACGATTAACGAGTAAAATATTATACCTATAAATATTCATTGTTTGCAGGCACGCGACAACGTTTTTTTATTCGATAATATAATTTAAGTATATTACAAGGTTCATGTATATGCTTACCGAGCTGGGTGGTTATGTATAATCATTAAATATACCAACTTATAACATTATATTACATTTAAATACATAGCACACTTGCACACGTAATTGATATTGTGTTCTACGCATTATACGAAATACCAGTCTGGCCAAATTATATGTTACTTTACTTTACGTCACTTTTTAGTAGGTATTAACTTCCAACGAAGCCGAGACATCTCACATAACTCACGATAATAATATTTTATAGCGTCGCAATACTCTTTTATCTTGTAAAATTGTGTTAACTCGAATGAGGTTTTAATCATAACGCCGGGCACCGTAAATTTATATTATTTTCATCACTTGGTGTTCAGCGCACAGTTCAATCCGATTGTTAAAAAAACCGATATAAAAACGTAATAAAATAATCGATTTCTATAATAGTTTGTCAATTTTATTTGGCGTGAAGTGTGTACAATAACTTGTATAAAGTAATAATTACTTGATTTTACATAATATAAATCCGGAGTGATTTTTGAACGTCAATCGATTTAAATATTATTTTTCTAAAAATGTTAAATATTAATTATACAGCCTAAATTATCTTTAATATAGTACATAATAATCTTTAATAATATATATTATTATAAATGTTAAAAATATCACTTTGTATTAAAATTAAAAATATGTATACGAAAAAAGGTCATAGTTAAAATTAAATAACGTGTAATTACGTGAACCATATTTTAAATTTTTTTCATATGGTAAATTTAAATATTAATAACAACGAAGTAAGTTATGAAATTCCATTTTTGGTTGCTACTTTCCAATTTTTTTACTAAGTTTTTATTTCATGTTTGGGTGTAGTTGGCAAATAGTAGAACAGATCAGCAAAGGGAGATTTAAAAAAATTATAGGTATAAAACCTATTTTAATAGACGAACTTATAACTTACTAAGATCTAATTTATAAAACAGCTAAAGCCTTATTATTTCTATAACGTTTTTGAAAATACTTACCGAAAAACTCAACCAATCTCTGTAATATATAATTATTTTAACGTATGGTGGAAATCTGAAGAGGATTTGACTCTCAAAAGTTTAGCAAGTCCCGTAACACACTATATAAGGATTATCAGCAATAAATAATATTTATGAATATTTTTTTAGTTTTCTTGTAAATAAAAAATAGGAAAATTCCAATTTGATGACAACAATTTCAATTAATTTTTCAAAATATAGTTATTCGAAAAAATAATTTTTTTGAAAATTTGATAATAGTCAATCCATTTAAAAGTCAAAATAAGATAACCTACGTATGTAAAATACAAAAACGGATTGTATTCATATAAATCAAACACATATAGGTACCGTAGTTATCGATCACAATTTAAAAACATTTTTTTTTTTATGATTTACTGATAGCAGAGGAAGCACTGTATGAAGTATACTACTGACTAATAGTTAACTTATTATAGTAAAATAATTTCAATCCGATAAAATATTATACATCAAGGAAGTACATTATGAAAAAATAATGATAATAATTTACAGTTAATCACAAATGTTTTATTATTAAAATTAGTAAATATATTTCAATATCATCTTTTTAAACTTAATTGTAGTAGTGTTTGCACAAAGGAATTAATTACATTTTCCAAAGTTTCTGTTTCAATCTTTTGAATGTATCGTCAATTGTGTTCAAATTATACTAAGCAGAGGTAGATATCTGAAGTGATTTTTGTGAAAAAGTTTGCATTAGGTACAATCGAGTCTTATAAACGAATGCGACCAGTTTTTGTATTCACTAACGTAATCATTAATTTCAAGACAATCAAAAACTTAACCAGCTGAAACTTAGTACATTTTTATTCAAATTATGATTGATTGAAATATACCTTGCTAATTCCTTTGATAACCCATGTATGCAGACAAAAATCACGAATATCAGAAATGTATATATTTGTATGTGTTAATCATGTACGTATAGGTAATCATAAATTCGTTTTTGCTCGACCAAAAAACATTATTTTCTTTCAAATCTAAATCCAAGTATAGTACGCCTTCTTCGAAATCAGACATTGTATCTAGCAAAAAAAAAAGTTAGAATATCATTAAAATGGAAATACGACTATAAACTATGCGCCACGGTAAAGTGCTACCTCAGAAAAACCTCAGACCCATAAATCGGAATCCCGTATAAAGATCGTGGACAGAAATTTCGATGGAAATCCACAATAACAATGTTCACCTTTTTTTTTTAAACAAATATATTCTTTGACCTACATAATAATATTATTGTCTATCCATTCGATTTTTAAATAATTCAAATTTAAAAATATTATTGAGTTATACAAATAAATCATGTAGGTGCGACAGAATATTTCGTTTGTTTTAATAAATTGTCCAATGCCTATAATCGAATATTATATTCACCTCGCCGGGCACTGAACTGTATTTACTACGACAGATTATACCTATGTGTACTACGGAATTTAATAAGTGCATTAAAAAAATGTAAAAATATAAATTTATTTTAATGGTTAGTAATTTATACACCAAGAATAATTTTTTTTTTGGTTTAGTATAGTGCAGAGCGAAATTTGAGAAACTAATGGCAGCGCCACGTTTAAACTTAATAAGTTACTTTTTTTTCTTTAAGTATAAAATATAAAGGGTGATACATTCAACACGCAGCTACTCTTATTTTTTTTGTTCAAGTTTAAGTACATATAATAACTTATAATATGCTACATTATTGCAAAAAAACAAACCTATACTTAATCTTACTAAATTTAAAAATGTTATAGGTACTTACATCACAACCTTAATTCTTATGCGGAATAATAAATATTTGTAAATGTTAACATACATTTTGGATTTGATTATATGAACTAATGTAAGAATTAGTATTTAACCCTAAGCGATATTATTGTAAAACAAAAAAAGTGTATTCAAAACAATATTTAGTAAGTAATAAAGATGAATAATGATAACCGCACCAGATACAATCAAAGATCAAAGTACTTTTTAAAGAATAGCCAGATGTTTCACATTACGAGAACTTTTACGATATTACTCTTTTTATATGACTATTATTATTGAATTCTTCAATATTCCAAAACGTAATCGAAACACAATAACTTTAGGTTTACGTCAAAAACAGATTTAAAGTTATTTCTCATAACAAAAACGAAAGCCACTTGATATTAACACAAGTGAATGTCCCCAAATCTCTAGATGTATTTTATATATTTTGTCCTTTTGGGTTCAACAATGATGCCCATTACAATATTGAATTTTTTTTAACCTATGATTTTGCATGAAATTACTGTTTTTATTCGAACCATAGAAAATAAAATGGTTTTCTTTTAGTTTATTTCTACATTTGGACTCAGATAAACTTATATCCGCATATATTAAATGACTCGTTATAATACCTCTGTCCTCTGGGATCGCTAATTTTCAAATACCTCCTATACACAACAGGGTTTAATTTCATACGACTGGTACCCTAAGAGTTGAGCCCACTTTATGGATTCCAACTTTCACAATGAAAACGAAAACACAGTTTACCAGGTCATAATAATTATTATTTCTTCATATTAAGGTTGAATGTAATTCTGGAAACATGAGCGAATCGTCGGTAATATTATATTATTACTACGGAACTTAATTTCATTCGGTAAATTAATTATAATTTATAAACGATTCGAGAAAATAATACATAATATATTAACGTAGGTATTATGCTACACGAAAAACTAATTATGCTTAAGAGAAAAATAAACAAACTACCTAAATAGAATTACTCTAATAGATAAGGTTACCAAACGACACATAAACGAGTACATGAAATCCATAAATTAATTTATAAGGCGGTATAAAACAATATTTGATAAAAATGAAATACATAAATTCACCTGTCACAAGACATAAGTAAAAAAATCGAACGTAGCCTGGTTGAAGCCTTATCTACACGTATTTATATATGTTTATATATATATATGTGTATAATGTACCTATGTTTCGGGAAAACTTAACTATACAAGTTTAACATTTTAACTTACAAGTTTAAAATGTAAATACAAACGTTGTGTATTGTTCGCATGGCGTGTCCGCGAGGACGATGAACGTATTTTTCGCTATTTTTCTTTCCAAATGGCTTGTTTACAGTTTTGACGAAGGATCTTAACAGCGATGAAAAACTATCAAACACCCAACTATAATCCTGCAAGAATTTATTTATCAACCGAGTAAACAATATTTTTACTAACGTTATCCCTGTATGCAGTGATCGCATTAATAGACAATAACACATTTTGCTTTATTGATCGGTTTGTCTCGAAGCTTATCGTATAACATTATGTCTCCCAGACAGTGACGCAATTCGTTGGATGTTGATGGCACTCAAGAAAGGGTGTACATTTTCGTTCCATGATTTTTTTTTTTAAAAGTGTTAATACCTCTGAAGAAAAAATGTATACAGCTATTTGTGGATTTATAAAGGGCTTACCTATCTTACGTCCCGTTAAAAAAAAATAATACCGAGCAACGTCATTTATAGGGAGCATTTATTATCACGTGTAGGTAAGCTATATTCGTGAGGTACAGTTCTCTATCAGAATTTATTAGATATTATATTTAATTACTTTGAAATGTTCAGGTCTGAATTTTTACTGCATAAATAATGTGCAATAACGATGTATAATATTAATAAATATCATTATAAATTATAACATACCTATCTACTGTATAACATTTTTCACGGCATACAAAACATTCTAAACTCAATATTTTTGTCATATGTAATAAATTTATAGAGGCGTGTGTCATGGAAATTTGCATAGTTCTCGGTCACAATGTTTAAACCTTCAACGTGTAAGTTCACTTGATTGAGTATTTAAAATTACATATTTTATTACAACTATAGCAACTAGGATAGATATTATGTTTTGGCTTTATATCACACAAAAAAAAATGTTATACTTACATAATATAAACATTTAAAAAAGAAAACCAATGATGTAACTAATAAGTGAATCTATTATTAGTCAATACACGAATAAATTTTAATTAGTTACAATTAATAAAAAAATTAAGCGCTGTGTTTTTACGTAATAAATAGTACTCATTGACGTACCTATTGATTGTAATTTAATAATAACATTAATCACCATACAATAGTGAGCAATTATGTATACATGTCAATTACGAGTGGTAAAATGGGAACTTAATAATACAACAAAGGAGACATCCTTCACGCATGGTGTATATACTGTATACATACATATATACAAGCAAATATTTTGAGTGGACAACAAGAGTGAGCGAATTATATCATTAAAAATGAAAGCCGGGGTTGTCATTTAATTATTTCAGTCGGAATACGGTTTTGAGCAAAGCTTAGTGTATTATATAGTGTCCATGTGGTTTATAAACTTACAATGCTTATATAAATAAAAAAAACTGTAAATAAAGATTTTCGGAATTTATTAAATATAATATTAAAATAAGACGCTCGAGTAATCTGGATTAAAATTTCATGTCTTTACACATGCGTCTATACAAAGTTTATCAAAATAAATAAAAATCACACAGCCTTATATTTATACATTTCATAGTAAATCGTAACTTATTCATTTAATTGTTTTTCTTTTGAATTTTTGGAAATGGTGTTCAAAATTATGAAAATCAATAACAAGTTCAGAATATTGACCCGTAAAGTGGACATAAGCGCTTTTCAGTTCCGTTTATATAATATGACCGATTTCTCGTTTAAATTAAAATATTATTAAGATATTTGTTAATCGTAATTTCTAGTAAACTAAACATTATTAGAAATATATAGGATATAAGCAAGTTGCATGATGTATAGGTACCTATATTATTACATGTATAAATTAAATAACGTAAATAGTATACCATTTAAGTTTTAAACTAATTGAGTAACACTAATAGGCTATAGATTTTTTTTGATTTTTTTATTGGATTAAGGCTTCGATGACTAAGGGCATTATCAGCTGTAAGGTTGGTAGGGTTGGTATGGTAGGGTTATAAGTTATAAAATTACACCAAATATATCGTTTAGGACTAAAAGCTAATGATTGTAAGTAATTTTTAACTAGGTATTAAATATTATACAACATTTTAATAATTCATTAATATATTTTAGTACCTATATAGTGTACTACTATAAATAAAGATTGTCAAACAAACAAAAAGTTATACGCAAATTGATCAAATATGCAATACGTAAAGTAGGTACCTAATTTTAAGCTAATTGTTTACAATAAAGAATGATATGTTTTGTTCGAAAATAGTTTTACTCTAAATTAATATCATAAGATTGTGTTCAATGTGAGTGGATATTTAAATCTTTCAATTGTAATTTTATCTTTTTTGAATTTCTTTACAAACCACAAATAATATTTCTAAACTATAATCGTCTAAACATAATATGTATATGATACACTAGTACTTTAAGGTAGTAGAAACCAACATATATGACGTAGTCTGTGGAAATTATATATGCACATCTGGTCGCTATATATATAATCAATATATAAATAGCTACGTTCCGTATCTCAAATTATTATAATGAATCAGTTAAGTTGTTAACTAATTTGATAACCCACAGTGGGCACATGAAATTTGTCAAATTATTATTATAATATTATATCTTAACCCACAGGTGGCATTAAAATTCAAAACTACCCCAAACAAATGTTAATATTATCTAGGTAATATAAGTCGATGGCATAACTCGAATAATTTCCAATGTTATAATTATATTGGTTTTTACAGTCCGTTTACAGTGTATAACGCACTAACTACTATGCAGATAGTAATACTAATATTTATTTAATATCTATGGCCAAATTGGTCATAGCGGTGCACTATATCGTGAACCATTAATAATTTATACAGTACGCATATACACATAGGTATATAATATAACTATGTATATATGAGTATATTAAATTGTACGTATACTGCACATGGAATACATTATACATCAACCTATATTGTATATAATAATATAATATAGTATTATTATTATTGTATGAATGCCCGCAGACATTGTTGCAAATAAATACATACGTCCTACCTACCTACCTATACTGGAGCATTATTGTCGAAGCCGTTAAAAGTGGCCGTTAAGAGAGCTTGGCGTACGATTATAAATTAACGATATTGATAAGAAGATTATAATAATATTATGAGACTACAAAATACATCAAATATAATAGAGCCCCATACAGCCACAGCAGGTAGTTAGGACGTGTATGATATACATTTAACAATGTACACGCACGGTATGTATATACTGTTCTACATAATATAATATGCTATGCCATATATATATTTAATATTCATATTCCATATAGATACCTATGTGGCTATGTCGTAATATTATATCGTATATACAGTTTGAAAATAGTTATCACACGCCTTATCCAAGTCGAGTAACTATTATTATAGTATAGGTACCTACGATAGTAAAACTACATTACGCCTCCATATTATCGAATAGGTCGGCCATTTCGAGACTTCGATATTATACTTCGCATTACTGAGATGTTGTTGGCTAACTGATGTGTGTTACTCTTCGACCTCCACAAGTGCAGATTATATTATTCGTTGTAATCATTCATCAGCAAATTCCGTCCATTTATTCTTTTCAACAGCGACTACTGCAATAATACGGATATGATATAATAATAATATCGTCTGGGTTATATGAAATGGTGAATACAGTGGTATTCGCAATATTATAATATATTTTTAATGAAGAGTGAATATTATTTTATTTCAAATAACAAATCAGAATCAATCATTTAAAACAATATTATAAGTAATATTTACAGTAATATTCTTAAGTTTTTGGTGTTACCCTGCTGATACGCATCAATGAAAATAAATAATATTATTATATAGGTAGCTAATAAATAAAACAACATTTTAAATTAAAAACGTCTAACTAAGTGCATTAACAATAAATGCGCTTTTGTTCTAAATATTCGATAATATACTTGATAAAAATAATAAAATTATCTTTTCAATATTTGGTCGATGATGACACTAGTTCTATCTTCAATATTATTACACTATTCATCCGCGATACATCATAATTTCGGTTCTCGGAATCTCACACAAAGTCTGTTTTCCAAACATTTTTCCTCTGCCCTTAAAAAAATCCCTTCTTAAAATAGGAACACCTTTTACATGACTATTTCCTTACTCGAAGTACCCTTCACATACCAACAGTCACTTCCGACGCTTTGATATAGCCGACCTTCTTTTCATTTCCCGTCTTCTTAACGGCTTTTTAGAAACACCTGACTCCAGTAGTTCTTTCCATATTCACTCCCACAGGTCATAACATACCATTTATTTACTACATAAATCATGAAATTATCAACTTGACTTCTCACATTCTGCCTCATTCAGCATAAATACATGCCACGTTGAAAAATGTTCGTACTCAAACTTCTTATAAACAATTTAATGGGGGACGGAGTGGCCGAGCGGACTAAGGCGTCGGCTGCGACGCAGCCGGCCCGAGTTCGATACCTTGGCCGCGGGCGGCATTTTTCTTCGGGCAAGTCACGGTGTCCGGAGAACAAGTGCCGCCATCCCCCACCCGGGCATGGCAGATACCTACGGGTGCCCAAATTAAAAATTCTGCCAAAACAAAATCACGTGTAAAAATCTACAGTACCCCCCCTACAGTACCACAGGCTAATGACCTGAGCAGTCGAAGCCTTAACCCTAATAAAAAAAAAAAAAAACAATTTAATACCTAGTAATTTAATGCCATATGTAATATTGGTTTGAAAACTAACAAAGATTGAATTTTTTTTAGTAAAAGCAAACTAGGTTACATTTCACAAATTGTTAAAAAACATCGTTTATTTAGATTTTTCTTTTAGTAAACTTTTAAAGTATTTGACATTATATAATACGGTGGGAAATTAATTTAACGGTGTTTTAGATAAGATTTACCTTTCTGAATCGTCACAAAGAAAAAAACTTACTTATGAAAATTAACTTTATAATTAAAAATAGGTAGGTATAAGTACACGTCTAAAATTGTAAATTTAGATATTTATAGGCTTTTTCACTACCTCGTCCTATACGGTAGGTACTTATATAATAATAATAATAATAATTTTAATAGATGTTGTTGTATAAATATTAGCTATTGTTCTCATATGGTATTGTCATCACGAATTTTTTCTTAACACAAACCGTCGAATTAAGCCCCGTGCGAAAAAAAAACCTTTAATAGCCGTGTTGTACGATACAGTTCCAAATATCTAACCTATAGATACTGTATAATTTGATTACTACTGCTCGCCCGCGCCCGTTCACCGTCGAAATTCAATTATTTAAACCTGGCGGTGCATCTTTGGTTTACCGACGTGATTACACAAACACACACGTATTTCACAGTCAGCACCTTAACTATAATGTACCTATATATATATATATATATATATATTATATATATACACTGTGACAATAATACACATAATATATCTCGCTGTGTATAATGCGTGTAACATTGTTACAAAATGCTCTTTGGCGTCGGTTTTCCTTGAATTATTCGTCGTCGTGACTTCCGACCGAATAAGGGTTGTCTGGCCGCCGCCGCCGGATGCCGCCGCAACCGAATGTATTTTTGAGATGAGGGGTGCGCAGCTCGGTCGACTGGGATTAAACGCCTGCACTCCTATTACAGACAAGGATATTAATTAGACAACCACCGCGTGGAACTGCACGCGGTGTTAGGTACAAGATTAACTTCTAAACCATTTGGCGATCCAACGAATATAGTAGGTATAGAGAAGGTACACAAATAGATTTCCCGTAATATGCCCAGTTTGTTGTACCAGTTTGTGCTGGTTAAAAAAAAATATATCAAATTGAAAAATATTATGAGTTAGTTCGATAACATTTTCATAGTATGTGTTTAGAATTTCAGATTGCATATTGAAATACGATATAGGTCTGATGGCTTTGATGATACTATGTAGGTACCAATATAATCATCTTATTATAATATTATGACACATTGACGTTGTTAATAGGAAACCGAGACGCTTTACTCTGAATCAATATTTTTCATCGTTACCTAATTTACTAAATTACTACCTACCTATCTCAAAAAAATGGATAAAACAAAATCGGCACACATGCGTACCTATATTACATAATATTATAATAATACATTATTACTATTTCGTTACTGTTGACAATCTAAAAACCGGTAACCACTGATCACCAGACTAAAGAAAAATACCACATTTAAGTGTTAGATTCTTAGCGGAGCGATAAATGTATTGATTTAACAATGATGTGTGTTTATATATATTTTAATTTTTTTTTTTTTTGTATCCGCTATCATTGATTCTAATGCAATATTATATTATCTTAATAGGAATACCTATAGTAGACAAAAGTATTATTTGAAGCGTTGTATTTAATAAGAAATATTTCTCTACATTATACCTAATAAGTTAATTAATTAAAAACTAAAATTTTCAAAAAATGGGTTTGTTAGTTTAATGATCTTGATATAGAGAAAAACGTAATTAAAAATAATCCCCTGCTTGTGCACGAAAATACACGAAAAATGCATTAAAAAGAACAATTGACAACTTTATTCAATATTTCAGTATGGGTTATGGAATTCTAAAACTTGCTGTATTTTGTTTGAAATACTACAGTACTCCAAACTTGAAGAGTATATTATATTGTCATTCTTTTTTTTCTTTTATTTCTTTAAGTTTGTCATTTTTAGTTGAAGTCATGCTATAAATTGAGTTGTTTTCATATAAATATATTAAACGGGATGTCTCGTGGTGTTTGCTTTCGTAAATATATAGCCACCCACACCCTTAGTTCACCCATCATGTATACTATTATACGCATCCACTCGCCCACTTACTATACTTTTGAACTTACGTAGGTATTAATACTATATTTGAATACTAATAATAGAAGTCAATAACTCAAAAGTTAAGTCAATAACAGTGATATGTGCAGTGTCATACTTGCAGTAGATAACGTGAAAAGTAATTTACTTAAACGTTTAACACGGTCAGGCAGCCTTCAGCATTGCAGTTTAATATTTAGTTTCGTGGATATCATGCCGTTTTTTTGTTTAATAAAATAAAAATCTGTACAAAATATGTTCAATAATATAGCTAGGGTGTATGCGATTTGCGTTCCACAGATAAGATGACAATATAGGTATTATTTGCGCTGTATGCTAAAAGTGAATTTATGTAATGTACGCTGCTACTGATAACGAATTTAGATGTGTAATTTGCGGCACGGGTCGCATGTAAATTTCACCGTTGTTGATCTTTTGGGGTTCAACACTTCATTTTTATATTGCGCTTTCGTGTTTGGCATTGGTAGTCATACGCCGCGCTCGTTTAGCACCGCCGTTGCTACGCTCCGTAAATCGAAAATATGAAAATTCTGCGAAACAACGTCGTTTGTAGTTAGTCCATGGTTTGAAACAATTTTTCGTCATAAGACATATTTTATCGAGAACACGAGGAAAAACATGTTGTAAGATAGAATTTTTATTTATTATGAAAGTGTAGCTACCTACGGAATAGTGTAAGGATAAAAACGAAAATTGCATTACAATTTATAGTGTATGATGTACAGTACCTTAATGACAAATGACAGTCGTTATTTCTTTTTGCAATTATTGTTTATTTACTGTGTCGCATACATATACGAGTATACGACGTTTAATATGTACTAGGCACATCTAACAGAAGTAAATTTTCGAACAATATTTATTTTAATAGGTTTAAAAATGTATCACAAAGACGCAAACTACATTATTATGCATACTATAAATAATAACTGTTTGATTATCTCACGACTTTCTCGATATTTACGTCAGTCTTACGTTATTTGGATACGGAGGACGCTTGTCGCTTGTGATTTAATCATAGACCTTTTAAGGTTTATGCCGTATATAATTAACAATATTTATTGACACAGTGTAGATATTGTCAAAATATGAATGGGAAGTTTTTTTTTATCGATTTTGTAGCACTGTTTTACCGATATTTTGGTGACTGAGCAGCGATATTATTATATTATGTACATGGACGTGTGTCGTTTGAAAACCACGATCTTACCGGGAATTCCCGGGATTCTGATTATACCGTGAAACGTGCGTGGGAATTAATAATTTAAATTACATTTTGAAGGATGCGTCAAAAGTCGTCGTTTAAATGTTTACTGGCTTGCGATACGATGAAATGCGAATAGGTATCTCTACCCGAGACGATCGAATTGTTGACTCAGCTCGCCGTGCAGCAGCCACCACGTATCCCCCCCGATAGGGGTTCGTCGCCTAGCTGCACCAAACTGTATTTATAGAGAGCTCGTGGTAAAACGCAAATGTATAATATTTAATGATCGGAAAATCACAAGGTGCGACCGGAAACATTTTCACCGGTGCGTTGTTTTTTTACGCGAGCTCGTCCAAGCAGGAAAAAGTTTCGCGTGGTAAACAATAACAACGGCCGATAAATACGCGTATTTCTACGACTACGACTCAGCCGCCTACAAGTCGAGACGATACGTATTCGCTGTAGCTTGGCCGTCTGCTTTGAAGAACCTTTATATTATACAGAAACGCTCTTTCTTTAACGCTAGGTACCTAACCTACCTACCTTTCCGTATATTCCGGTCCATTGTTCGCGTGGAAAATATGTGAGGAGGCACTATTTTTCTTCTGTTTATTGTATAATGATTTTCAACCATCTCGGTACGAATCGCGTGGACTCGATTTCGCTCCGTTTTTGTGCGTTTTATACGTCGCCGCGGTGCTGCCAAAATTACGGATTTCAGTGTTCGTTGATAAAGACAAGAATAATGGTACATTCGCCCATTTCTAAAAAGACGCCGGAGTGAAAGATAATATTATTATTTTGCTTCATTTCAACATTACGTGCCGTGTTCAGGTATATACTTTATTCACGTAAAACGAATATATAAATACCTACACAGTGTTGTAGGTAGGTATATTGCGTAGTGTCTTAAAACTACGCGATTCGTATTGTGATAGTCGATTGTATAATATAAATACGTTAATAAAAAAATTCCACCGGGTTTGCATAGTTTGTTCATAAATTCAACTCGTAAAAACAAAATGTGTACAAAAAAAGCAAGAACTTAAAAAGTTTAAAAATGAAATACTAAAAAATTATTTTTATTCTAGAAATTCCATGTATGGTATTTTTTAATTCATTTAAAATTAATAAAGATATATAGTCACATTTCGTTCCAGTTTTCTGTCAGAAGCACTGATATTAAAGCCACTGTTCATTACAATGCCAGTGAAATTATTTTCTCTTTCGTATTTATAAATCCATTTTATTTTTATATTCAAGATTAAGTTGGATAAAAGTTTAAATATATCTAATATACATAGTATATACATATACATATGATTTTTCACTACCCCTTTTAAAATATGTCAAATGAATAAAACATTGTAACAATTTATCATTTAAGCATGCAAAACACATGTTATGTTATGTAAAATGTAGTTATTAATAATAATAAATGTATACAATATGTTTAATATCGTATTTTTAGTTGCAAAAAACTTTGGAATTACTGTGAAAATTACAGTAACACCGATTTAAAAAAAAAGGAATTTCGGTTACAAACCTATTTTTGAATATTTGCACTATGGTTTTCCATTTTTTTCATTTAAGATTTAAGTATTAGATATTTTTGTAGGCATTTACGATTTACTATTAACAAAATCAACAATATAATATAATATAAAAACTCGTAAATATCAATACCAAGGTATTTAAGTATTAAATTTCATAACTGAATGTTAAAAAAATAATTTGTAGCTGATAAACGTATACTTGACTTTGAATCACTTATGTTTCAGAATATTTCTTCAACGATTAGTACCTATATTATAAATTGTCAAATAGAACGGTTAATTGTGCAGTAATAACTTATAAGTATCAAAGTATGACATGATTAATATTTAAAATATCTCAATAAATGTAAAAATGTGTTATTTAAATATATTGGATTACATACTTAAAAATAGAGATAATGATGCTTAATAAATGTTTACCATACAACGTAAGGGTTGAATATAGAGTAATACAAAATTTGGTTGGTATCACGGACTAAGTAATCTTAATCCACGGTTGGTATCAAAAGGTGTTCACCAGATAAGGAATAAGAACTTAACCTAAACGAGTATGAAATACAATTTGTTAGGTACTTAAATATTGTATATTTGATATGGTTTATTAAATACCTCATCACTACAATATGAGAATTTAGGATATTGTAATAATTCTTTTCTTTTTTTTTTCAGGTAATATTATAAGATACATACCTAATCAGCCAGGCTTTTAAGTAAACTACCAGAGGTTAATTATAGAGAAGTTTATTTCATCAAAAAGGTAGGTAACATATTTTTGAACTAAGGTTGCCACCTAAGAGTGCCCTAAGAGTGCACTCTTGGAAATTCTCAGAGGGTTACTGAAACAGGATCGTTCCCGGGAATAGAATAAATTAAAACTACAATTTTATGTATTTTTTTTTTTTTTTATAATAGGTAGGTACTTTATTTTTTAGGTTTAAATTAAATATCATTAGAACAAAGCAATAGCATACAATAAATGTTTAAATGTTTTTTATTCTATGATTAATTTATGATCAATTGGATAATATAAAATTACAATTTTATTTTTATTTCAACATTTCACTCATAATATTTAACTACCATTAAATGGGGTATGTTGAGGCAAATATTTTTTTTGGATAGTACATTAGTACAAAATAATGGCCAGGTACAATAAATAGATTATTAATAAATAGTTTTTATCAAAATTTGTTTGTGATATATTGTTATTTAAAATGCTGATAAAAATCAAATTATTATTTTCGAAAACATAGATCTGCGCAAATTCAATAAATTTGGAGGTACAATTATTTTTTGTATGCCAAAGACATGGTGATGGCAATTGAAATACAATGTGAAAAGATTTTTAGATGTGTGATGAAAAACCAAGCACGAAGAACCTAACGAAAGAAGCAGTGATCTAAGGATTGTAAAAAAAAATGTGTGATAATTTGATAATTTGAATAACTTTTTCGGGATAACTTTGAAAAATATTTTTTATTTAATTATATTAAATATTTTTATTTAATTATATTAAATATTTTTATTAGGCACTTGATTGTCATTTTTTGAAATAAAATAATATTACTTTTCGAGTGTCTATGTAAATACCCCTATATCAATGTTATCCAACTAGGCACTAATGTAAAAGGGGAATAACATAAAAAGTATAAGTAAAATATAAGGAAAACCAAAAATAATTAAGTTGGTATCAAATTTACCAGTTTTATGGTATTATGTTTTGTATATTTGTATGTGATCAAACAATTGTATGGATAATTTAAATATTACTTAAACATCACATGCGTAAACATATTAGTAGGTAGGTAATTAATTATATTGAATTGATTGTGTCGCCGCCGCGACAATACTTATAATACAATACAATAAGCGCTAATAATACACACACGCCTATATTATTACCATTTTATTATTATTTATCTTGTTTAATTTTGTATTAATTACGTAAGAATTATATTATAATATGTAGATTACGCGTATCGACACGATAGCGGTCGGCGCCGCCGAATCGCCGGTCCGCGAAATAACACGGCCGCCCAAAATTATTAGTACTGTTCGCAGAGCCAAAGGCGTACGATCGTCACGCGTCGAATTTAGTGTTATATACGTGCGCTAATTGCCGTTGCGTTTCTTTTTTATATTATTGTTTAATTGTAGGCGCAAATCGCCACAATTTATTATTGCAGTTAATTGTAAGGCACAAATTGCCATTTCATAATATTATATTTGTAAGGCACTAATCGCCAACGTTTTATTTTGTTTTTGGATAGGCGCGAATCGCCGGCCTTATTATTGTTACGACGCTTTGTCAGTGTCGTGTGTCAGTACTCAGTATATTATGTTCTTATAACCATAGGATAGGTAGCAGCTGGCCAGCAGCATACCGTCGTACCTGTGAGTTTTATATATCTTATTATTATATTATTATTGTGTAGGATCTCTATATTTATTATTTATACTATTGCTATTGCGAATTAATTATTATACAGCAACTATATACCTACCTAAAACCGCGTTAAAATTTTTGTATCATAAGTCTCATTGTTCTACACACATATACACACCCACCACACTCTAGCACTCACAGGTTTTGCTCGGCGAACCTGTCCAATTCCTGTTGAATGCTAATACACATATACACACATGCGACACTGGTCGGTCGGTGAGTAGCGGTGTAAGAGCGCATAGAAGTATTTCGGTGACCGGGCGACTCCGACTATTATTGTCCGTACCCGGCCCGTACAGATTGATATTCACGGAAATTGACCAACCTTATTCCGGGCTCCAGGGTTTTAAATATTTTGCCTATGTCAAAAAACCGTAAGCAGAGACCTGATAATATTAGAGTGTTTATAGAAACCTGTTAAATTATTTTGAAAAATTGTCGTTTTTGTTTTTTCTAATATAAAATTTCACATTTTAAAATGAAAAATACACAACATGTTTATTATTATTTTAACAAATTATTGTTGTAATGCTTTTAGAGATTAGTCAGTTCTAATGATTTATAATTTCTTTTGAATGTGTTCAACTAATCTTTAGTGGAAAATATTTCTTAGGATTGCAATATTTCAATACTTGGAAGGAAAACACATCGAAAGGAATTATACCGTCACTACTTTTAATCTAGACTTGTATTTTCAGCTAATATTTCTACAAAACGTATATTATTATTTCCTGGCAAGGCTATCTGCAGTTTTGAGAATATTGAAAAAAATGATCTATACATTTCGGGTTCATCAGAATATTATTGTTTTTGAATTCTGAGTGGTGTGACGAATGTATTGGATTTAAAATCACGTCACAATCATACAAATGTGCAAGTTATTATATAATTAACATTTTTAAATTTTAATAACAAGGCTTCCAAATGTAAAATAAAGTTCTAGGTTAGTTATTCTTATAGAAACCTAAAATTACATAATATGTTCAATTTTAGATTCTGAGCGAAGCGATGAATGTATTGATTTTATAATGATTACAAATGTTTTTTTATTTTTTATTATTGAGTCTGTCATCACCTTTTACGACAGTAAAAATGCTCGAATTTTCTTCAACAGTAACTTTTTGATAAGAAAGTGAATCTAGTTGGTATTTTTTTTTTGGGGAGGGGGGGGCTCAAAAAAATTCCCAGTAGTTTTAAAAGCGCCGTGAAAAACAAAAGAAAAATTAATGAAAAACGGGAATTTTTAGGCAAAATTTGTTTTTGAGAACATCAATTTTGGTTTTTGGTGTAACTAAAACAAATGAACGTAGTATATACATAAAATTTTTACTGGTTGTTTATATTTGCATTTTCTATACACGATAAAATTTAAAAAATATTTTGATTTGTTTTGAACTGTTTATGAACATTTTCAGTTTCCAATTTTATTAGTATTTTTTCTATGGATGTCATTAAAACTTTATTTGTTGGGTAAAAAAGCTTGAAAATTTAATACAAGGCTCCTACTATATTGTTACTATGATATTTGAAAAATATTAAAAATCCTTAGCCACAGTTTTTATTTATAAGCATTTAAAGTTCAAATCTTGACAAAATACGGAAAAATCAAGAAAATTAGTAAATTATTTTGAGCTGAGAATTCATAAATATTTTTCTTTTTAAATCCGAGATTTGAAAATATAATACAAGATTATCCATAAGTTTATCTACCTTTATCAAAAAAAAAATGTCTTCAAGAAAGTCAAATTAAATTTTTATGAGCGTTTGAAATTCATATTTTTACAACATTTGATATTCACTCGATTTCTCGTGTAACCAATTTCTTATTTTGTTGTAATTAAAAAACGTATGACTGTAGATACTTGAAAATTTCACTGAATGTTTATATTAACATTTTCTATTCACGATAAAATTTTGAAAATAATTTGACTTTTTTTGAGCTGTTTACGGACATTGTCAGTTTTCAATTTTTTTAGTTTATTTTTCTATAAATATCAATACAATTTTATTTGTAGTGTAAAAAAGCGTGAAAATATAATGCAAGGCTTCTGATATATTGTTGCAATAGAAGTTGAAAAATATTAAAAATACATAGGCACAATTTTTTTTATTAGCATTTAAAGTTTTAATTTTGACAAAATTTATCAAATTTGAAATTTAATAATTATTTTGTAGTTAAAAATGTATAAGATTTTCAACTTTTAAAGCTTAGAATTGAAAATTGAAAACAAGGCTTTACGTAAATAGGTTATATATAAATTACTTTATTCACAATAATATCATCAAATATACTTGGTAATATCATAGGCTGACTGACCGTTTTCGCTCAGAATCGTTTTTCTCATACAATGATATTATACCATTGAATTCAAATTTAACACCATCCATTACAGTAACCCACTTGTAACCTACTGTACAGCAGAGCGACATCCACTTACACACCTTTTTTATACTTTATTTTATAGATATTTCATATTAACATTTTGACAATATTGGATTTTTAAAAGTTTAACCGAAAAAAAACCATTTCAGTTATTTTATTGTAATTCATATTCATACAATACTATTCGTGGAGATTTGAAATTATTCGCCATGACCTATTATTATTAACTACACAGGGAGATTCACCAAGCACACTCACCCCAACTTTTCCTTTAATAATGAATATATTAAAATCTGAAGATTACTCATTAACCATATTTTCAAATTCTTGAATTTTTTCGTACTACTTAAGGAATCCCTGGACGATAAAAATGTCCGTTTTTTTAAAATGAGAACCCCCCCTCTTTATTCACAGTAAGTTATTTAGTAGATAATTTTTAAAAAAATTTTTACATACCTAATTTAAAATTTGAATGAGTAGTTTCTTAGTTATTAAAATGTTTGTACCTATTAAAGATAATAGTTTTTAAATATAGTTTTACAAAAATATAAAACAGAAGTAAAACTGGATCTAGTTTTTATTATACTTGGGCCATTATTAAAAAATATTAATATTGATAGATTAATACTAAATATTAATAACTACAATTTTCAAATCACCATATACCTATCATATAAACCCATTACCATGACCCTTTTATCCTTAGAACACAAAGTTGAATAACTCAAAAACTACCTATACAATTTTTGATTCTAATACGTCAACAATTTCAAAAAAAGTATAATTTAAAGTTGAAAAGGGGTGTTCTTATTTGAAAAACAGAAGTTTGTATCTACACAGGACACTCCTTATATAGTAAAAAAATTTTAAGAATTTGAAAATATAATTTTAAAGTATATTTAAAAATTCCAAAAATCAGATTTTGAATAATCGCATTATTGAAGAAAAATACGGAGTGAGCGTGCTTGGTAAATCACCCTGTAGAAGTATAATGATATTTTCAAAATATTTATAGTAACTTTAAGTTATTTTCACCTATTAGCGCCTTTCTATAATTCTATGGAAGGTACGTTGTTATTGCATTTTAAGTTAATAATAGTTAGTATTCAAATTATATTCTATTTGTATAATATGATATGCAATTAGTTTTAGGCAAAAAATAGTTCAATCGGCTGAATTAATAATAAACAAAATAAATAACTAATAGGTAAAAAAAAATTTTAAAAAAATATCCTTAGAAATATAGACTCACAGAACTCCAATTCAGAATTGTTTTCCGTCGTAGTACAATGATTTACCGCTGAATTCAAATTTCATATCACATCCATTACAGAGGTTAACTGTCATCTACTATACAGCAGAGAGACTTCTCCAGTTATTTCTTTTCTTTGATCTATTGTGTTCATTTACTTAAATTCCTAGCAGTTCATTTATCTTAATAGTAAACCAGTATATTACAATATTATAATAAATTTCGATAATATTATAGTTATCGAGTCAGAAAACCTTTTTTTAATCTCGGTCGTTCACAATATTTTTTAATTATTTAAGTTAACAAGTTATTTTTCATTTCTATATACGTTCATTATAGATGTGTTCTTTCTATATAATCCAGTTTCTGTAAAACAAAAATACAATTCCCTTTGTCTGATTTTAGATGAAAACAGCCTTTCTTTCTTTATGTGACCCTAAATAGGTTTTATTTTTTACACCTAAATTTTGTTTAACATTTGATTTGTTCTCATTAAGTAGAAAAATTCTTGCTTAGATACCTTGCTTATTCGAAATTCCATAATGTATTACCTAGATACAACCAGGCCCGGCCCAAGAGGTAGGCGACATAGTAAGAGGGTGGCATTTTCAAAATACTGATAATATTCTATTGTTAAGGGCGGCAAAATTTGGTTTTGCCTAGTTCACTAATTTCCCTTGAGCCGGTCCTGGATACTACTGACAATAATCTTCTAACGATCATTTTAAAATAGTATGTTAAAATATGTATATATTTAGTTTTTATAAGTTGATCCTGATTATTTATTTCCAAGTTTCTAGTATTATTATTTTTGTTTGTTATTTAACAAATTAATACTCAAATTTGTTTTATGTATTTTTTATTCTTGCAAACTTTTATATTATTTTAAGTTTGAAGTATTCTGGTGCGTAAAAATGATATAAATTCGTAAATATGATATTTGTTCTAATAACACGAATCTTTAACATCATTTTCAAGGGTTTTTTTTAGAAATTTAGATTTTATTATAATCGCTTATAAAATAACATAGTTCAAAATAATAATAATTTGAAAATATTGTAAAAATAAAAAATACAATGTAAACCATTTTTCTCATGTAAAGATGACGTAATCCAAAAATATTTTTCTATAAAAATTTCCAAGTAAAAATGGGAAAATTGTCAATCTGCAGCCATCTGTTTTAAACTGCGAGGTTCTGTGTTTGGCAACTTATTATGGTTATAGGATTTTGAATACAATAAATACAAGTATGTACTTACAACATGTTTTATGATTTTGGTTTTTTTTTTCAAATTTGTATTTCTTGTATCAGCTTATAAAATCAACGATAAAAATTTATTTCAAGCACAAATTCGGTCAAAATATAAATATCATGTTTAAAAAAAAATTATCAATTACTCATATCTTACTGAACTATATAGGTACCCAACAAAATAATAAATAATAAATATATCCAAAGGATTTAATGATAATAGGTTGTTATTACTTATTATATTTATAGTATTGCAGTTATTATATATTTATATTTTTTTTTTCAAATAATATAAGTTAATATTGTTTGACAAGAAAAAAAATGTAATTATTTCTCACAATATAGTTATTATAATTATTATATTATATACGAGTATTCAGTATTGTATATACATGTATAGAAAACTAAAACGCCGTTATAGCGTTATTTGTATTCTTTGTTTCAAAAAGTTTCCGTATGTATACCTAGTAAGAAACCTGCAGTGAAACATCTCCGTTACAAAATGATTTAGTGTACACTTACAATTTTTATAAGTGCAACTACTACACATTAACGTTTAATTGGCCGGTCACGTCTATATATCTAACGCCACACTAGATCGCAGTGATAATAATCTACAGTATAAAGTTTAGCGATTTTCCGTTTTCTCCAACCGAATTTTTCATTCCACGTATGACCGTTATATATGAGGAAAAAAGAACGGAAGTAACCATTAACACGGAAACCGGTGAGATCACAGAAGCGTAAAATATATCAGTGTAGAAGACTCGTCGTCAACACAATATATAATGATATAAAGAACCTTAAAATATCTGATGATCAAAATGTTATAATTAGGATTAGAGACATATAGTACGTAAGTAGGATAGTTCTACAAAACACACAAATAAATAAACATAGTAACACAAAAAATCGTTGACTGAAATATCAAAATGTTTATTTTCTTATTAATACATTATGTTATTAGTTTTCCTCGTTTTGTATGATTATATGGCTTCCAATGTCTTCAGATCTTTTTATAAAAACGAGATCACAAGTCAATACAGAATGTCATCGGTGGCACGAAGAGCGCAAAGCTTATCGCGTGGAATTCACCCTATATTTACGTAAGGTCAGGTTATATTATAATATTAGTATTATACTATTATGTTAGTAAAATATTATAGGCATTTTGATTTTAGATTAAATTTTTATGAAAGATTTTTTTTCAGTAGAATTTTTAAAGAATAAACGCTAAAACGCTAGATAATGCGTAAATACGCTCTGATAAGAAAAAGTAAAACCTTATTGACCCCGCTATTTATTGAATTATCCGAAAAAAAAAAGAAAAAAAACGTGCAAATGCTAGAAGTTTGTAAGCCTATTTATTAACATTCTTATTTATTTCGTTATTATTGTTTTATTAATTTTTTTCCGGTTTTAACGTTGCTGTTTTGCGTTCTGCTAAACTACAGTGAACAGCAAAAGACAAAAATTATAAAATTTGGACAACTTCATGAATGGTATCAAATAGAATAGTGAAAAAAATATTATTAAAGATTATCGCTACGTTTTCAAGTGACATAAAAAGAAGTGTAATTCGTTTTTTTTATCGGGGGGTTTTTTTATAATAGCCATTCGTATATATTGCACATTATTACATAAGCCAGTCGTAACAATGGTAGGTACATAACTTATATAACTTTCCCCGAGTGCACTTTTACAAGATTTATTGGGCCTTTGAGACACACAATTTTAATTAAAAGTTTTTTATTCTTAATAGGTAATAACAATATCATGTCTTGTCTGAATATTCAAATATCCATTTTAATTAATGAACCAAATTAATCACCTATTATAGACGCAATCAAAATCCGAAACTTACTATTTAGGACAAATCCTAATTCAACTTTATAAATTATACCGTTTTTTACATAGTTACCTATAATAAACTAAATATTTAAAAATATGTATATTCAAATATTTAATCGGTCACAATTTAGTGCCTTATGATTTAGATTTAATATCTACATATGATTTCAATCGATTTTCTAAAACTTTTACTAAACATATCATAATAATATGACCTAAATAATCACTATATTAAGACATTATTTTAAAAATATAAACAATAGGTACAATTTACCATCTAATTACAATTAATCAATAACCACATACATAATCATATAATCAATTCTTACTTATTCCTCAGCAATGAATTGATTTTGCTTTCAAATTAAAACTAATGATACTGCTTTAGACGACTACACTGTGATATTTCTACAATGTTTTCAATTCGTTCGACCTCTTGTCGACAAACCCTTTTTTTACATGAGTTCTATTATTAATATTGTTCATTCCACAAAGGGCAATGGTAATAAATTTTCACACAAACTTTGACAAATTGGTTGTTTTGTTCTACATGCCCATCTTAAAAATGCATGTACACTCTATCATGGTGTTCAGTGATTTGTATTATAGTAAACTTCGAGTGCTCTTATTAAAGTTGATAACACCAAACATGTTGCCTGTAGATACATTTATACAGTATAGGTAGTTAAAATGCTATACTATATAGGATATTATATTATTATTATTGTACCACATTTATTTTTATAGATCATAAATTTCAATGTGTCCGTATTGGTTAAGGTTTTTATTTCAAAAACTCGATTACGAAATTTTAATGTAAAGTCCTGCTACAATGGTAAAAAATAATGTTGCTACTTATTTGCAAATTATATTTCAAATATTAACTAAGTATAACATAATACAATACATTTGATATAGGTACATATTAATTTGTAATCGTATTTGAATTATTGATTTTTTAACAACATTATAACTTTGTTTTTGATGGTTTTCTTAAATTAAATGAATAGGTGCAGCTATTTGTTTGTATTTCGGTAGTATGCCTCTAGACAATTTTTTTTTTCAAAAACCTACTGGAAAAAATACCTACTTAAGGATAGTATCTATTCAGATGTGTGCAATTTCTAATGGATAAAAAAAACTTATCAACCACATAAAACGTTTGAAATTCTGCAGTCCTTTTCTGCATGAATGTGATTAGATATATTGTATTATACTATATTACAGACCGTAACATAACAAATAAATTTGTAAATAAATAAACACATCATTGTGAAACCAGTACAAAGCTTTCTCTGTACCACGTAATCGAGAATATAATTTGATTTTGTTCGTTGTTTTTTTTTTGTAACAACTGCTTAAAATATGATAGTGTGTGAAAAATATTAACAATTTCTGAGCGTAACATATTGTGAGTTATAACAAATATGATATTTCAAACATTTACAATATATATTCACCCGTTGGATTTGAGAAAACGTCTTATAATACATTATATAATATGATTTACAATATTTATTTTTACGATTTTAATGCATACGAGATTGCCAATCATTAACGTAAGATGGATATTGTTATGTATAATATGTTCAATTCTTGTTGGGGAGTTTATTTTTTACAGCTGATGTGACCCGAGCTTTCAAAGAAGTCTGGGTGCATACAACCTAACCATACATTGTGTATACATTGCGTACCTACCCAAATTTTCTTATATTCTAATAATATTACTTTCCAACTGCTGAACCTTTCCTATTGAGTGCGATTAATACCGTTCAATAATAGGTGACCGAATAAAAACGGACGTATCACATGGGAGTATATTATATATGTACTAATCCCGGTCCTGTATGACATTTACATACCACGCCGTAGAAACTACTCATATAGATCCCTGCAGTATCCCACAGCCCTAGTCACGTTCGCCAATATTACCCAACTGATTGCCTAGGGCTCTAAACTTCCTTCTGACTACCTACTCAATAATTTATACGTCCATCAAACATTTTTTTTACGATTTGAGAATAAAAATTGATTAATATAACGAGAATTTACCTAACACCGTGTATCTATAACACACATTTTTTTAAAATAATATTCTATCTGGGTCAGTCGCTAAAATAATATTAAATAAAATTAATACCTTGAAAATCGAGTTAAAAATATAAATAGATTACCACTTACAAGAGAAACGCTTATAAAACAGAAACAAAATGCTTATCCATAAAGGTTACATCACTACCAATAAACTATTATGAATTAAAACTTAAAAGACCACTACACAACTAAACATACTACTAATAACCATACTTTTATTATTTATTAAAGTTCTCATTAAATCAAATTTAAATTACAATTATAAAAATGATAATTGGACTAGTTATGAGATATTATATCACAACTCTTTGTTACTGCATAATCCTCTATGCTACAATATTTCCAGAATATTAATTCTATTAGTCTAAAGCTACTCACCAAAACTCCTAGGTTCGTAAATTATTAAATCCCGAACCATGATCCGAAAATCCAAATAGTTTCCAACTCAATACCACAAATCATTCCTTCTCAGAATCTAAACCACTCTCACAGACTGCCCAATACGTCGTCTAAATACATACTAAAAATAATATAATTATATTTGATAACGTGGAAAAAAAGTAATAAAGTAAACTATAAAAATAAACTATACAAATATTAATTGAATTTGATTTCCAACGTATAGTCTTCAATTTAATATTATAAATATATTTTATTATGCTAAAACCTTTCTTCTGTATGTTAATAGTATATTACGAATTGTAAATAATATTTTATATCGTGGACAAAAATAAACAATGGAGTTAAAAAAAAACCTATGAAATATTAATTAAATTTGATTTCCAACGTAGTATCCAATATATTATGTTTTATTGTACTAAAAACTTGTTAATTTAATATTATAAATGGTAAATGGTTTTCATTAAAAGAAAAAATATTAAATACATAATACCTACGCAATAATATGCAAATACTTATTAACAGTACAGGCCACAATTAAAATGTTTTCAAATTAAATTATTCTTTGTAAGTACCTATATAGACTGAAGTTATAGATTTTTCATAAGATATAATATAAGGTATTGGGCAATAGGCGCAGATATTATATATTATATTAAAATTAAATACGAGTGTACCATATCAACCAGCGTTTCAAAGGAATTTCGACAATGGACTACCTATAGAGATATTGACTCTCTTACTAGTCAATTTCCTTTTTTTATTTCGCAGAGAGCCAAATATATACTGATAGCATCTCCAACGAGACTGGTTTTTGAATTAACATAGATAAAACCGTATTTATCAAAATAAAATAACACGGTTATTGTATTAAGATTTGTAAAGAAGACTGTTTTAGTATTAACTTAAAATGTGTCTATATTATTACTACCTATCTATATGGCTATAAGAACTTTATTCTCTGTTCGATTTTATTCCATGCAGTATTATACATACGACAAGATTCACATCCTAAAGTTAATTAATTTAATTATATTTAATTTACATAAAATGGAAAAAATATTTTCACAACAATAAAATTGTTTTTTTTTCTTATACAATAGATAGTAACTTTATTTCATTTCATTGAAAACCCTGTTTATTATTTTACTATTCAATTAAAATAAACGGCACTAATTTAAGTCTTCGGAAAAGCTTTATGGAATAGTTTTATATTTTTATATTAATTCGTACAATGAATGGTACTTTTCTTTCAGTATTCATAAAACATTAATATATCTTCATAAATTATTTATTTAATATGCAAACAAATATTTTTTCAAATGATATTTTAATAAAAAATCTATTACCTATTATTTAACAATTTACCTATTTTGTAAATAACGGTCCATTAAATGTAACTTTTTAAAGTGTACAGTTCATGTTCATTTTATCCCTTCGATAGTAATGTAGGTTATGGGTCCAGTCTCTTGGACTCATATTTATAGTAATGGTTCAAACTTCAAAGTCTACTGTATAAAAGCATATGTAGGGATTTGTATTTACCTTTATGTTATCATAAATATTATTCTTTTAAACTGACCATTAAATGTATGAGTACCTATTAGCATCACTATGGTGAAGATATGAGATAAGTATTTTTATTTTATCAATTTTATCTGTTACCTACTGATAATTTAACTTTTTAAAACAGTAAATATCACTACATTATCTGTTCAGATATTTTGCAACATAATTATTTCATACAATCTTATAAAACTTATAAATGTCAATACAATATTTACTGTTTAATACAATAATAATAATTTATTTATTTTGTTAGGTTAAATGCCTAAATCTAGTGTTGTGAACAATTGTTCAAGCCTATACGAATGACTATATCTGGTACCTAAATTAAAAGTAATAAGTTAAGATTTTTTTTTTGGTATAATATGCTGAACTTTGGAAAATAAATTATAGAACTGTACAAGAAATAAAATTAAAATGGAATTCTATAAAAGGAGAGCATGTACTTAATATACATAGTCACGAGATTTTTAAAACAAATCAACAAAAAATCGTAAATTAGCTATGTATTTTGAGAAATTAACAACTATTTTATCATTAACCTAACCTAACCTAACCTAACCGAATAATGTACAAAGTCTCAGTCTTGAAAAGAACATCGCCTTAAATTAAGAAATTTGAAATTCTTAGGTATTTGATTAGTGTATGAAAACTGTTAACGTGAATTATGTTTGTTGGTACTGTATAGCAGTATGCACGTGTTATATTTTACGGGAATACAAATTCACAAATATGACTACTTAAATATAATGTTTTAAATTGTAAACACGTTAGAGAATTTACAGTTTTGTAATACACAGTTTATAATAATATGTGCGATTATCACTTTAAAAATAATTCATCCACAAATGTTTTAAATTACCCTCATGATTTCGTCTAAATGTATTTACCTACTCATTTATTTTGCATATTAAAATCCTTGTAATTAAAACATTTTAAGAGTATTCATGAAAATTCATCTCATTTCGTGTCTAAACAATACCAATTAGCCATGGACTAAAATATAATATGTTTTAAACAATGCAACCCGTATGTCACTGAATTTGTCACCTAGAAGTGAATACCTATATTATCAAAAACGATGGGGTGAAGTTGATAAAAAAAATGTGTAGGTATACCTCAATAATTTTTTTGTCAATCGAAAAAAAAATAATGATAGAGAAGTCCGTTGAATTTTTTTTTACAATATTGTGTCTTATTCAGGGGAATGATCGAAAAAGAAAACTTATTTTGTAGACCATTCAATAAGTGATGAAAAAAAAAAACAATTTTATCAACAATAAACGAAAATGCCCAAAAACAACCCCGTGGAGAAATGTCCGCGTTTTTTTTCAGGGAACTAGCAGATGAAAAGAATTGAGTTTGATAATAGGGTAGAACAATTGGAACAGATAACTGGAATCTCTCCAAAGCATGTTGACTTGTAAAGAACGGTTATATGGAGAATGGTGCTAATAAACCGAAATTGATTTTAAACTCATTACGCAAAGTTAATAATTCAATACTCGAAACTGTTAACAAAACAGTGATGAAACTTTAGATTAACGTATCGGTCATTTCATAAGAGATAGTTCATTTATCAATTCATATTTTTTCTGCAAGAAATATTTTTTTTTACTTTCGAACTGTTAGTAGGTAAACTAAATATGATATCTGAACTCCTCCTATACATATAAAATGTTACACTAATATAATACGTATTAAAAAAAAATTGTTCGTCAAGTTCATACTTACATTTACTAAAATGTATATAAAGTTTTGGAGACAATACAACAAATTACCGATAGAAATCGACACTAAATTTACGTTGAACCAAAATGTTTGTTACTCTAGAACTGTTAAATTATATATCTATGTATGTAAAAATGAATGTGTGTGTGTGTCTGGACCAATTGCGATGAAATTTGGTAGAGAGATAGGCTGGACCTCCGATAAGAAGATAGGCTAATTTAAAAAAGGCAAATTCAATGGAATTTTTTTTTTGTAAATGGTTGTTATTGGTTTTAATAATAATTATTATTATTAAAGCGATAACCAAGTTGGCGCAGTGGCACTTCTACGTATTAAAATACAGAATGCCTGAAGCTCGAACTACGGTTTCAGTGGACAAATTTTATTTTATTGCTTTTTCAATGTTTTTTCAATGTTTTTTTATTTTTCTTCTTTATTTATACATACAAATGTTTGGGTTTTTTTTATTTAGTAAGGTTGGTTAGGTTAGGTTAGAATTTTGTATTAATTGATTGTATTAATCCATCGTAGGTTGAATTAAGTAAAAACGACAAACTTGGTATAACTTTGATACTTTAGAGTTAAATTATACACTTACGTATAAACCACACGGAGTCCGCGATCTACCGCAGGTAGATTGCCTACCTGATAATATACTGCTGCGAATCTCACGGACAACGCCGGTCGAGACGGCTATACATTAAAATATAATATAATTTACACTTAAAAAGACATCGCTTCCACAGCGTGTTACACCCAAAAGGAGTTGAACAATCAGAATTTTTTCCGTGCAACGCCGGGTAATTCAGCTATTTATTATAGAAATATGTGAAAAGATCTATAAATTCGTGTTTACGAATTTTCCAGACATTGTATATTATTGTCGTCCTGGAAGTATATTATATAATATAATATAATATAATATAGTATAGTATATATATTTCATATATTTTTTAATTTTTATTTTAGTATTGAAGACTTAACGTTTTAATTCAACATTAATTGTACTATATTATTCTAAATATCGTTTGATAAATTTAAATATTTTTATTCTGTACAAGTTGTATTCAAGTAATAATAGTTAAAAAATACAATATACACCTTATTGGGTTTTTGCATCGTTGGCAGTATTTAACAGCTAATTTATTTATTTGACAGTAAAATCAATCTCCTCTTTTCAATTATTTTCATAATTCATAATTCTATACTTGATTGCGCGTAGTTTATATATTATATATTTTATATACTTTATTTCCTAGAACACAAACAACATATATAATATTGTTCATTTAATTAAGTCGCTATAAACATCAATCAAACCCTTTTCAATGAAATATAATACGTGTTTAATATCTCCATGATCATTTTTTGTTTGTTTATATCTGATAACCATAAATTATATTTTTAATAAT
The DNA here is from genome assembly GCF_019925205.1 of Metopolophium dirhodum. Taxonomy (NCBI): domain Eukaryota; kingdom Metazoa; phylum Arthropoda; class Insecta; order Hemiptera; family Aphididae; genus Metopolophium; species Metopolophium dirhodum. The sequence continues at coordinate 15,984,168 of NC_083568.1, forward strand.
TAAATAGTGCATGTCAAAAAATGCCCTCCCCCCCCCCGCCATGACATAATAATTTTACCGCCATTACCATAGGCTCAATTAGCATTTGAGATTTTTTAATATTAAATAAGCTTAAAACAAAATTTAGGAAATGTTTGTGGGGGGCTATAGACTATTTTGGGAGGCCTTAGCCCCTAAAGCCTCCCTTATTTGCATCCATGTATAGGTATTATCATGTTATATAATGTTTAATCATTACAATTATGTATCATTTTAAAAACTGTATGATAATGATTGATACGATCATAAAATTATATTTTAATAATACATTTATAATTACACAGATAAATATTATTGAAAATTATAATAACAATTTAAAAATTTCTGAATTTAGTGATAAGTGAAGTTATAACAATTACAGCAATAATTACAAGGTGTTATTTTATATAAGCATCTTATATTCAGGGTATGATATAATATGTCTATTAAGTTTGAAATGTGAAAAAAATCATTACTTTCACGATTAATCTAATAATTTTTTTTAGTGACGTTAGAGTGACGTGATTTAAGTCATTTAAGTTAATACTACACGACAAAGTCATATAAAACTGTTAACAAAAATCCAGAACTTTTAAGAAATAAGTTTATTATGTTTTTTCAAAGAAATCTGCTCTATGAAATATAATTCCCCAGTGCTTTGCAATTAATGTCACCATATAATATCTACTTAGTTGAATATTGTTCTCAAAATTACAAATTCTGTTAAAAGGTCTGTCGTAATAGTCAATTATACACTGATGTCAGGCCAGCGATGTTTTCTGTCGTGGCACACTGGTATTAATCTAGAAACAATTAAGTATCACTCCAAAACAAACTTACACAGCTTAACTTAATCAGAAATTTGGTTTTAATTTTTAACTTTCTCAAGACATTTTTACATACATAACTACAGCAGGGAGTTGACTCTAAAATGAATATTAAATTCTTAAACAAATGTAAAATTCCTGGAATATCATATTATTATAGATAAATAAATTATCGACTTTGGCTTTGATTTTCACCATGTAAGTATAAAGCTCAAAACGTTGCACAAAATAATGTTTTATGATTTTCACAATTTTAAGACTGGATATCTATAGAAACCTTAAAATTAACACAATTTTTTATTTATAAGATTTCCCACGAGAACCTGCTTTCAAAATTTAGATGGATTTTTAATACGCAACAAAGACTTCAACAAATCACTAGAATTATTTTTTCTAAATATATTTTTAATTTCATAACCCATAGGAAATGATTTTTAGATCTTCTTCTGTAAAACTAATAGCTTTGAGTATTAAGACTGGATAATGCATAGTTTCCCATATCATATTCGTTAATATTTTTAATACATTTTGAAAATCTTTACTCGTAAATTATTTTTATGAGCACTTAAAATGTTAAAGGTGTCCTATAAACACTTTAGCAAACCGACCTCCACGTAAAATCATTTTGCAAATGAAATGATTTATCATTGCTTTCAAATTTATAATAACAACATAACACTGGCTAGAAGTGGAGTGAGTACAACAAGATAAGTGCTCAACACCTACAGTCTCAGTTTTTTATTTTAACTTAACAGTATTCAGAACATAATTACAAATATATTTAATGTTCAAACTAGGTAAAAATAAATTGTTTAACAAAAACCAAGTTTGAACAGTATTATATCTATATAGTATAATATTATACGAAGTATATTATATTACATGATGCCTATAATATTTCATAGACTCGTTCTACTATTACCTATAGTCACATTTATCAAGTAAGATATAATATTCAACCTTTTAATAAATTGTTAAAACAAACGAATTTTAATTTGCATATTTCTTAAATATTAGTCTATCACTGTATTTATACAAATTGTAGATACTGTTTGAATGAAATTTCCATCAAGTCCTAAAACTGTAGATAACCTGAGTACTTATTCAAGTGACATAACAATGGGGGTGGTAACTTACCTATTTGTGGTTTCTGATTAGCTTATATTTACATTTAAATAAATAATATTATAATTACAATACAATTACTGAAAGAAAAAAATTGTTCTCGTGTTTTTAAAAATACTATATAAATCACCAAATAACATTTATCAAATCAATTCAATTCGGTGTATTTATTGTGTTTTCCAAGTCATAATCGTAGAATATGCATTTAAAAATGTAGAACTACAACACGAACATAAGACGAAATAAAAAATAGTTTTTATCATACGTTGCAAATCTTCGCCTTTTTTTATTGAGTGTGCGATTGTACACGAGGGTCCTGACTATTATTCATAATCAACAGCGCACCATGGACTCAAAAGGTAGCCGCTATCTTCAAATGATCGTAGTCATGCCCATTTTCACCAACGTATCCAACTAAAATTAAAACAAGAGGTACAAAGAAAAGTCAAAGAACAAAAGAATTTCACTTTGTTTTTTAGATTTTTTTTTTCATTTGTGTAAAAAATATAAAAAAAAGGACGAGAAGTAATTGAAATTACTTTGAACTTCTAATATAACATAAAGTAACAAATAAATGTAAAGCAACAATAAATACCTACTAACCTAATGCAAACACATGTTTAGCTTAGTAGGTACATTGGCGCTTTGAAAAATACTCATTATACCATGGTTTGCTTGTGGTTTTTGAAAATGTTGATGCTTAAAATTTGCATTTTTAATTTGTAATTTTACATATGAATTATCAGTACCTATAGTTATGTTTTTATTTCCATTAGTACTAACATAATTATTTCACTGAATAGTTTGTAACATATTATTCAATGTTCTCTAAAAAATATACTATAATATATAATGTAATAATAATCAAACGACTACAAACTACGATTTTGAAAAATCCAGATATATGAGTGTTGTTGGATTTTGATGATATGACATGTTCTATGAAATAAATGGTAATAGTAAAAACTCTTACAGATTTTATTAAATCTTTTTATTCTTATGATTCTAATACTTAAAATAAAATATGTGGCGGTGAGAATCATCTGTATCGCAACCGCGAGTTTTTGGTTTTCCCATAATAATAATATATTTAGCGATATCAATTATTTTATGGAAATTAAGAAAAAAATTACCTTAAAGTTAATACTTTGCAACGCAAATTAATCGACAAAATATATGTATAAGGTAATCTTTATTTCTACTTGTGGAAATCATCAAAGCAAGTGTATCTTTTCGGAATACATAAGCTAATACGTTTTACATTTTGCGCATATTACTTTTGATCTACACGTACAATTCTGGCGCACACAAAGCTTAGGGGAGCCTTCAGTTCCATAATTCTTATTTAATGAATATAACTATATATATCCAGTCTTACATCACACCCACTCATAGGGGTTGTATATTTACAGGAACTTAATTATTTACTTAATAACGCTCGTTCCTTTCTCTGGTCTTCTTTAAGGGTAAGCTCTAGTCCTGATTTCGTTATTGAACATTCTTGACCCACAATTTCTGAAAAAAATGTATTATTCTATGGAGCTAGTATACATTTGCACACGAGTAAGTGAGACATAGCATAATTATTATTTTAGCTGTGGTGTAGGTACCTACCATTACATTATGTTTGTATGTCACACAATATCGGTCAGAGATATTTTACTCGTACGAGGAAGTTAAGACGGCTGCTGTGTTCATTAGGTTAGCTGCTGTGGGCGCTTGTTGCCAGTTTCCTGACATTCGGTTTTGTACTCGTTCGCAGTAGAGTTTACTTGCGGCTGTTCTGGAGTTGTACGAACAGTTGTAATGTTGTATCATAATATAATTGCGTTGCAATTGATACAGAACGAGGGCTGCTCGTTGTTGAGCAAAAAGGAACGATATTTAGTTTTGCGTGGCTGATACGGATGCGTGTGAACAACATGTGACATAACACAATCATATAATAATATGTAGTGTCTCGTTTACCTTTTATGCAGTTTGAACTTCTCATTTGGAAAACTTTTTTTTCCAGTTTTAATTTTTCGTTTGATGTACAGCTTCGTTATCACGTTGTATAGTTTCAGTGACTTTCAATGACACCCCTTTGCAAGTGTCAATAGTATTTATGTTATACGAGCAGTACGAACAGAAGCTGTGTACCTATACTAGGTACCTACGTTTTTAAGCTAGTTTATGTTCTATACTATATTGTTTACACATTCTTTTTTTTCCAGCCAACTCTACTTTACTACTGCATAGTTTGGAAATTAAATACATAGTGACATATTGTAGCTTACCGTGAAAGTTACTTTCTTGCGTTTTTATTGGGCTATAATAAAAAAAAAAAAAACAATACAATGACGAAAAAAATATATTGTAATAATGAGTATGCGTTACTATTTTCAATGTGTTCCACATTTGTAATCATTATTAATCATATAATATTAATGATACCCGTAGAATTTAAATAGTCTGAAAACACCACTTTCAAACTCATTTTTGCGATGCTTGCATTTCAGTATATTAAAATTATTTGAAATAATAAACCATATAATGACAGTACCGTCATTGAGATTCTAGGTGATACTATGTAACGTATACATGTTGTCCTGTCCGGCTTTTTATTATTGAAATATAAGCAAATTGCTTTACCAAAAATGTCGCAGGTACATTGGAAAGCCGTGTATGTTATTATGTAAATTTTTCAAAATGTCAAAACTGATTGGTGAGTTTGGTAAAAAAAATTCGTTTTAGGTTAGAAATGTGCAGTATATGCGTATACCATACTTTGTACTTTTTTATACGTATACCTACTTAAGTCGCTATAGAAACGTTTAACGCAATATAACCTTACGTGACCTATTTTTATTTCTTATTTTATATACTGTTACGTACTCAAAAAGCACGTAAAAATGTGTTGAAAACATTTTCATGCCATAATATTTTTTCATTGATGTTTTGTTCTGATATTTTCTATTGAACGGCTCACGTCAAAACCCTTCATGTATTTTAAAATTTTAAGCCTAATAGTTTGCACGTGTATACATCGATGTTAATCAATTATAAATTAAAGCACGGACACTTTATTTTTGACATGGTTAGGTCAGGTACTCAAACACTCTAATTTCAAACATTGACGTCAATTTTTTAATTTAATAATGTGGAACATTTTTAGTGACGGGTCAATACGTATTGATTGCCAAGTGTCACAAGAAATGGTTATTGACTTTGATATGACTGTCAAGTTATTACCGGGATTTCTTTTAAGTGATCCAACAGGTTTTAAATCTAGAAATACACAAAACTTATTTTTTTAATCTTCTAACTACAAACTTTATTGGATGTTCTAAATTTGTTTATGATATTAAATAATTGTATCACATCCTCTTTTATTTAAAACATGTGACAACATTAAATTTTAAATTTTCAAATAACAACCTGCAGTAATATGGTATTCATAAAATTTCTTATCTTGGGTTGTATAGTTTCGTAAGTAGTCTACCAAAAGTAATGATTTTACAACTAATTTAGTCCTGATTACAAGAATAATTTTCTGCTAACAGTATTGAATATCCTCAAGCCCATAGCATTTAGTGTGTTTGCTGTATAGGGACTGGAACCGAACCTAAAAGAACCTAAACCTTTATTTATTCCTCTATTTTAATTAATAAAGTACTGGAACCGAACAGTTATTTTTAAATTAAATACCTAGGTTCTTTTTCAAAAATAAAATAATTTTATTTATTATAATTTAATGGTACTACTGTTATGTGTGTAAACTATGTATGATCATATAAGTTTTCTAATATTTTTCATACTATTAATTAAAGCCGCATTCCGGATATGTATTTAAAATTATAATACTTTTCGGTACCTAAATTATCTGGAACTGGTACCGAAATTATTTGGATACCTTTGTTTTTTTATCAATACCACAAAAAAAAAAATAAATACAATTTGCAGTATTAAAAAAAAATGTTGTACTACAATCTCAAAAAAAAAGATTTAAATATTGATTAGAACAAAAGTTATTTAAATTTTCATGTCTTTCTGTGACACCTTGTATAAGAATATCCGATATAAAAGTTACCTGCAGTATGTTTAGTAAATTAGTATGTGTGATGAAAGAATACGAATATTTTCCGAGCTATATAGGATAGTTATGACTTTTAAAAATATAAATCACTAGCTGCTGTGTAGTCTATACCTAAGTATACAATGAAACGTATAACCTAATTATATTAATATATACTGTCTGCAGTAATGTACACCAGATCAAGCGCGATACGCATTTGACTGCGATAATCAAATTCATCATTTTACACTTGTCATCACTCTATAGTCCTTACCAATACGGAAATATAATAATATAAAATACGTATGCACAGCATTGAAAATAACGAGACTATACAAGTACGTGATTTTTTGACAGTGCTATTTCGATTTTTTCTTGTATTTCAAAAATGTAAATGCTTTTTAAAGCCATTAAAATAATATATTGTTTTATTACGATCATATGAATGAATGACCTGAGCTTGACATTTCGGGGTGATTTTCACGATCCAATATAATTATGTTAGAAATCAGAACTAGCGTTCTAATTGTTCACCTTTTGTTTTAACGGTTTAACATATTGCCACGCCCTGGTTTTAATAGTGTATTGTATTGGTTTTTTTTATTATTTATTTAGGAACCAATATTGAATATTGTTAATATGAAAAATCCTGAACAAACATGCGTTATGTATATTTATTGTGTCCTGTAGATTATGTCGTAGGTATAATTTACACGAAAATTGTTTGGTGTTTTTTTTTCTCCAATAGGTTTTTATTAATATAATTTATATATGATATATGCGCATGTAATATTTTATATTAAAATAAAATTTAGCGAGGTACCGGTATCGATGAATTTTATTTTTAATATCCCAACACCGCACAAGCATTATAATATATCATATATTATGATGCGATAAATATTAAATGTTTCACGGACACGCTTAACGCTAATGTGCTTCGTTATGATCGAAAGAAAATATAAAGACACGTATTTTAAATAATTTTTGGTATACTATTTATAGAAAATAATTGTAAACGATTGAATTTATTTTATAAATAACAAAAGAAATTTATCTATATCGACAAGAATAAAATGATTCTAACAAACCTAATAGACTTCGTGATTTAAATTACAGAATATCAATCTAATCCTCGTTTCTAAGACGTATGTTTTTTTTTCTTAACACTTAAAAACACCAACTGAATAATGATTATTTTACTGACGTTCATGAAATACATGGATCAACAAGAATAAATTCTTTCAAGTGAAACTAATCCCATTTTCCACTTTTCTAACTTTTTTTTTACTTCCAAGGGCATGTAAAACTGTAATGTAATTGACCCAGACACTTGTATTAAGCGTAAAAGTCGTGTATTTTCTTATCTCCGTGAATTATATAACTAAGTTTTATATATTAAATTTTGAATAAATTTATAATTAATACAATTTTGTATTTGAATAATAAGTTTTCATTAAAATTGTATAACTAGATAATTTCAAACATTGAACTTCATATATACCTAATAATTTTTTTTGAAATTACAACTGATTTAAATTCATTAAATATTAAATTCGGTGGTTACGATACAAATTTCTGTACATATTAATATAAAATGAATATCAAAAACAAATTAAACAGATAATTTATGATCTGTATATTTACACATATATTCACAATAATTATTAGTGTGGGTGTACATAATATGATGAGTTATTTAAGAAACTTATTGATAAAAAAATCCACCCCGATAAAATAATTGAAAAAATTTACGTGAAGGCGGGGCTTACGTTTTACAGAAGTCTCCACTCTCCAACTAGGTTTTACTAAAAATGTTATAATTTATTATGGGATAATGATAACTACCAAAATAACTGTTAAAATGCGAATATTATTTTTTATCGCTTCTATTCTTATGATTTTTTTTTATTATAGACACAATGTTAGAAAAAGTTTAATTGTAAATGTATGGAGTAAAATTTGAAATTTTACTAAACGAAGTGGCAGTTTAAAATATTTTTATTTTATTTAAATTCTATGTAAAAAGTATACTAAGTAAGTACATAAATGATAACTCATAAGATATCATCAATTCGAGGATAAAAAATGTCAACGATGTATTTTGTAATAGTATTAAGTGACGTTTAATTAAAAGCCAAGACATGTACGAATTGAAGAGGAGATCAATTTTATTTGATCTGCGTATAATATGCCTACCTACGTATCGTACCACATTTACTCATAAAGTTTTCTTTCGAGTGACGGCAGAAATAGCGTCAACGACACAGAACTTGGTAAATATGAGATTTAATCTTTTTTATCTTCAAAACAAAATACACCTAATGTTACAAGATCCGTTGTATATAATGTATCATATACACCAATCTTTTCATAAATTCCCTTCTTTTTAAAAAATATAATAATTTAAAAACCTATTTTCCACTTTCAAGAAAATCAACATTATAGATAGAAATGGAGTTTCCTTTCGAATAAAACCACATTTTTTAAGTTTTCATCTAATATTGGCTTAAATATTTATTATTACTTAAATACAATATTTAATAATTATTGATTACTAAAACCATTCACAGTTAAAAGAAATTCCAAAACCTAACTAAATAACAGTAATGCGTATAAGATGTATTTTTTAACACGAATAATTACTTTCAAAGTTGCTTCTTAATAATCTTCAAAGTTAATCGCCACCCAAGGGATCAAAATAAACACTACTATAGTTTCTCATGACAAATAAATTAATTTTCGTATGAAATGACGCTTTCAAAAATCTACAGTAGTTCATACTTATTTCCATGAATTTGAAACTTTATTTCATATCTTGAAAAAGCCGTAAAATATATCTACTAGTGTAATATAATATATTTAGTTGACGAATTAATCGTATATGCAATTCCTGTTCACATGCTTGTACACCAGTCAGTAAATAGAGATGAATGTTTAAAAAACTAGTGAATCTAAAAAATTACAGTTGATTATAAATATTAAATACCCATCATAGTTAAGACCCTAATCAGTTAAAAATAAATCTAATCTATTTACGGTTATTTACTTTCAAAACCAATGTAGGTACTTTTTTTATATAAAATACTTGTTACACGATAATATATGATATCACACTAGCCACAAAGTAAATATAAAAAACATATTTTGCAAATTTCAGTTATGTTTAAGGCTGAATTAGGGTGCAACACGTACGGGAAAAAATACTCATCTAGCATGAAAGGCAACTACCATATTTTGACCCTTCGGGTTATGGTAAAACTTTGGGTTCATTGGAAGGCGATTTCATATACAAAATTATCCTACCTGTCATGGAGGTTCCCTCTGACGCACTTGCCCAAAGTAAAAATATATTATTTTGTTTAATATAAGTAAATAAATACTATAAATATCATTCGATGCAAATGTTTGATAAAGTGAAGAAAATATGAAATAATTATAAATCCTTTGTGGATCATGTATTTAAATCTGCACAGTAATAATACCTACCAAGAAAAATAACCATATTGGGTACATAAACCGAGTTTTGAGGACTTATTCCTTATTTATCTCACCAGCAAAAAACAGTGTTCTTTATGAGAATTTCAAAACCAATTTCAAATCATACTGTTTGAAAAATTTATTATACTTAAGTCGTTTTTCAATTTTCATTAAAAATGTCGTGAGTAGGTATTCCCGAGATTTTTAATTACAATTGTTAGCAAACGACATGGTATAATTCATTTTCTAAAGATCTTTTTGAGTATGAAAATAACAAATTTACATGAAATAAATAAAAATTAATATTTATTATGAACATCATTGCGAAATAAATAAAATTTACTTCAGCCTAATTAAGAGCTAAAATTAATTATTCACAATTAAATACCTATATCTACCCGGTATAAAATTTTTTTTAATAGCAACTTTTAAAAATAAGTCTATAATATATTATGAAATATACCTATCTATATAATATATAGTTATCATATGTATACTAAATATAATATTTTAATTAATATGTTTAGTTTAGTTTAAGTTAATGTAGATATTATACTTTATTAGTAAATAAATAAGTAGGTAGGTCAGTACAATACAATAAATAACAGTATAATATGATACATTAACGTAATTGATAGTATAAGTATTAAGTAATATATAATATATAAATATTTTATATTATAAAGTATCACAAAGTATTATGATCATAATAATTTTAAGATCTAAAAAATCCAACCCCTTAAACATATGTATCAAATTCATAGAAAAATATTTGAAAGGATTTATAAGTATTTTTTTAGTTGATTAGTTTATCTAAACTAATCCCAACCCTCACCGACATACATTAATAATTAATTGATAGAATATACGATGTTTCGTAATATTATTCTACGTACAAATAATTTATGTATATACATGAAATACATTAATTCCATTTAATGCTAAAGGTTATTATTTGAATGGATCATTGTTAAATATTAAATTTAAACCATTTTTTGGTTTTATTGATATTGTTTTATATGTTGTGAAAAGGTAATTCATTACTATATAATATTTAAGCATAATATTGAAGTATTACACCACTTGAAAACCAATAACGACAACTATATTCGGTACCAGTTGCAGTAAAACGGTATATTGTTGATCGTGTGTTAGTGTGTTACAAAATTAAATTTATAGTTTCCCGGTCAATAAATTCAAATTACCTTACTATTTATAATTGGCTGGCAACGCGATGGTCTCCATAATAATCAATCCATATCATAGGTGAGATTTATTCCATAAAATAACTGTACACTTTGTAAATCCTTTCCAAAATTTTAACCAAAAAAATTTCTATACGTCTGTTTGATAAATAAAACTATTTTCAATTTAATTCGATCTAAACAAATATTTAAAAAAAAAAACATATTATTACTAATAATTGATCCCCTTGACTTCTGCTTTCATCAACTGCAACGGTCATGGAAGTACTTCGTTTAATGAATAAGGACAGCTGGTGTTTCATTAATAAGGACGATGAAAGCAACCCTTTAGAAACGTCGTTCAAAATACCAGCCAGTCAGCGAGAATTAGTTATGGTAGAGTAGTTTGTTACTTTAGCCATCATTATTATGTTCACACTACCCGAGTAATATTGGAAATTTTCTTCGATCAATATTAATATGAATCAATGGCCTTAAAAACAAAGATGCTAATTTCTCAGAGAATATGGCCTGAAAAAAATCAAAGTAATAACATAATTATTTCAAATAATGCGACGGATGAAAAGTGTTTTCTACGTTTGACTAAAGCAGAAAATAATTTAAAATACAAGAAGGTACATAATAAATATATTTTATTTCTTTTTGACTAAAGTATACATTGTATTTTGGTATTTTTTTTTTTACGTTGCCCTTTTTTAATTTCAAGCGCCTATTGTGCATATCATAATATATCATAATTATTATTATGTTTACGATAATATATATGTTTGAAATATTATAATTCTTACTTCAAAGTTAATATATTTTTTTTCTAAATATACCTTTATATTATATAGTCTAAAAAAAATTTGGCAATCAATTTCATATGGAAAACTAATAATAGCATACAGTTTTTGATTCCAAATTAATCAATTAAATGGTTCATCTAGACAACTAGACTTAAATTGATACATTTCAGCAGTTCAATACAAAAATAAAACAGATTTTTGTTATTTTAATATTTGATTCAACTGATTTCAAGTAGACTAAAATAATAATAATAAAAAAAAACCTAACTACATAATAGTAAACATAACACTAAGTTCATATTATTATTACATTAAACTGCTTCAAACTTGGTCGTATTACACTACTACACTTACAATAATATTATTATCAAGCCATATCAAGAAAGAAAAATATAGTTTATGTTGAGCCACTCCTCTGATAGTGTACTCAAAGTACGTATATAACACTGTTATCATATTAAATTTGAAAGTGATATTATCACGTCATTTTAAAACCATTCTTTATATGTTTTTATATCATTTATTATTTTTATTTTTAGATTTTTAAAATTTCAAAACTTTCAATTACCTACCTAATATCAAGATTCATAACTTTATTTAAGTTTGAACATAAAAATAAAAACGTTACCAACATAATAGACGTTTTGATATTGTTTTTACGATATTTTTGGTACATTAATAAAAAAATATATACACAAAATGTTAACTTGTACAAGTATCTAATATAGATCATTTTAATTGAATTATAACATTATAGTGTATGACATTTTTGGATCAATTTTATTACCCCCTAAGCTCGGGTTTTCTAGAAAAGTAAATAATTAACAAATTATTGCTATACGTCTACCTGAACTTAATGAAGAAAAATTAGTTAATGTTGTAAGATTTATATTACCAACTTTAACGTAGCGTTTTATACAGACCCAACAAAATCCATAAGCTTATCAGTTAGGGAGCCTAATCCTATACAATATGAACATTTTATATATATATAGATTAAACAAAGTTTCTCGAAGGAATAATACTAATTCTAAATATAATAAATCCAGTAAATTATACCTCGCAAACATCGACACGAAAATGTCAAAGTTTATTTAAACAATTTAAACAAAAGAGTAGATTATAGTATGACATGATCAATCCTGATGTAATCATGAAAATAATTATTCAATAATATCTATGGTAATTAATAGCTATAATTATAAGGAGGTAAAATTTCTATATACTATAAAATAGCAATATATAGGTAATTTAAACTTACTTTTTTAAAAAGTACAATTTAAAATAAAACTTTTAACTTACAATTTCTAAACTTTTCAGGGGAATAATAACTATTAAAATCCTCTTAAATATTATTTTCAAATGAACACAGTCTTTAAGATTACATTTATTATTTATGAATTAGTAAATTTCAAAATTGTAACTTCTATATAGTTTTAAATATTGTATGATAATAGTTCAGTTAAACAAATCCAACTAAATCAATGTTTGTCACACTATTTAAGTTTTGATAGACCCCAATGACGTTGGTACAAAAAAAATATTGTAATATTAAGCAACTTACTTAATGTTTGTTGACTTGAGTGAGGACAAACCTTTTTAAATATATTAACAGTTTAACATGCTTGCAGCCATAATAGAACATTTGAAAAGAAGTATCCGAAATAATTCTGAAATCGACATATGAAGCTCAATTCTACGTTAATAAAGGGTATAATATAAAAATCATGTTATTATAAAATTGTACTGTTTAAAAAAGAAATTGTTTATGAAAGACGTTTTGAATGAAAGAAAAACACTCAGGCCCTGGTTTTTTATTTGTTTTTATACCATTAATTGAATTAAAGTTCTTTAAGTTCTTTAAGTATTAAATTATCGAATTTTAAAATAATAATTAATTTTTATTAATTACCTATATCAAAAAAAAATTCTACGACAGAGCTCATAGTATTATTTTGTGTCATTTCGAGTATAAATATAGTTATTAGTTACTATGAATAAAACTTAAGTAGATCTTTTTTACGTGAAACTGTTACTCTATTTAAATCTGCTAATTACATGACAACCAACAATGGTACTGATATAGGACAACTTGTAAGTAAGTTTGAATTAGTATTTGAATATAAGTATAGGTACGTAAGTACTTAAGACTTTAAATTTTAATATTTCTCAAAATGTCAATAAATCTTATACGTATACAACTGTTTAGCTTAAATAATCAGTAGGTACCTACACTACTATCTAAACCTCCGTTTTGTTGTCATAAACATTTTAAAATTACGTTATAGTTTATATGTTCATTTTTATAATTTTAAAGTGCTATACCTATAACTGGGTAACTATTTTGTATTCTGAGCGAGAATCTTATTGATTTTTCAACAATATTTTATTTTTTGTCCGTGATTACCATTTCGATACTGAAATTGGACGAGTGCAACATAAACATTTCATAACTCTTTTTAGCAATTAGGAATTGGAAGCATATGGGAACACGCATGAGGATATTTTTGGGATACACTGTACCTAGTTTTCAAAGAAATTCTACTTACTTCGATGAATAAGGAAATCTATATTAAAACCGTTTTTGATCGAGATATTTCGTGGCTGGGATGAAAATAACCTATAAAAAAAGAAATCAAATTTGTAGATTCTGATTATATTTATTTATGTGCATGCGATTTCATAAACGGATAAAGACGTCTTTCGGAAATAATTGTTAACTAATCACTGTAAGACCCATATAAGGTATATTTACGTTTAATAAATTAATACATTGTGTGTATGTATGGTAACGTAGGTATATATTCAGTGAAGCATGCAAACTTTGTACCTAGCGTTAAGTTATTAGTCCATATTAACATGTATGTTACGCGTGATAAAATATGCATTCATATTTATTATTTATTTGTAAGCAGCAAAGATTATGGCAGGGTTTAGTGCAGTGGCTAAGTAGGATGTTGAAAGCCGATCGCCACTGGAATTTTCAACAGGTGAATGGGGGCGTTTTATAGACTATCAGTAAGTATATTGTTAGAGGTAATCTGAAACTTTGCAAAGTTTATCAATACATTAATTGGTGTATTTAATACAAAATAATGTTTAGTAATAATATTTTTATACAATACCATGAATTCTCCAAAACAGTTCTAATTTGTCAGCCTAGTGTTGATATGTATTCAATACAAAATATATAAATGTTACAAATTTTATAATTAATATAATAATGCGGTCATAAAAAAACAGACATATTATACAGTTATTATAGAGTCTATAAAATGGCATGTAATTATTTTAGTTCATAGAATTCAATTGTAAATAAAAATAACTTGTCGATTGCAATTGAAAATTTCGAAGATTTTTTTGTCAGTTTATTATGATTAAAGATAAAATACAAAAATCACGTACACCAGAACATCCAATATGTCTTCTACAAACATCGTTTTATAGAAATACCAATAAGCACAAAATACATTACGGTAAAAAAAAAAAAAACTGTCATTATTGACATTAATTTTTTCTTTCGACTTCATAATATATAACTACTATCATATTTACCAACTTTTTCATATTACAGTAAGTTTTATATATCAATATAATATCATATAATATGATATATGTAGACAACGTTTTGAAAACTTTAGATTAGTAAAACGAACGATGCGTGTATGTATAAAATAGTTTTAAGGACTATTCCCGAAATTAAATACAAGATAAAATGTTTATTTGCTACATCGCAGTATATTGTATATACAGTCAACTCGCGATATAACGAATTTCAAGGGACCGAGAAAAAAATTCGTTATATCGAAAGTTCGTTACATCGAAATTCGTTATATCAAGAGAATATACCAATTGAATTCGTTATAACGAGAATAAAAATAAAAATTCAAAATTTTATTATTCGTATACATATGCATAAAATATATGAGTCATATAAGTATATACATATTTATTGTTTAATTTCAATATAAATGTATGTAATAATATTTCTAATAAAAATATGCTATAATAATAATATGTACATATAATAAATCGCTATACATGTGTGCATTTATTTTTTAAAAAATCAGATATTTTTGATTGTTCGCAACTGCTTGAGTTTACCTTATCAATAGTATTGTCCAGATTTAAAATGCTAGAAAACACATTGTCGTCAATATCATGTCTCTGTAAGTAACTTAAGACGGCGCGAAGACCTAATTTGGCTTCCTTCGAGTTTACCATGGGGTCTTCAGGAGATTCTTCTTCGTCATTTTCTTCGTCATAACCTTCTTCGTTATTAAAACTGGTAAAAATCTCATCGTCTGTAAGAGACCCACAGACAGCCAAATCATCGTCGATAGCAACATAATCTTCAAACGTCAATTGATCGTTTAGAACAGTCGATAATGTGTTATGTTGAGTGTCAACTTCTAAAATGATAGGGAATTCTTCTTCTTCATTATCAATAGTTTTCACAAATCCACATTTTCTAAAGCAGTTTTGAATTGTTTGTGTAGTCACATTGTTCCAAGCATTATGGCTGATTATTATAGCAGTCAAAACGGTTACTTTCGGAGAATCATTATTATCCAAGCAAGCCAAAAATTCAGATACAATTTCCTTTCGATATAGAAGTTTGAAGATATAGTATGTTACGTACATTTTGCGTAGAGCCACTAATCGACATAAGTCTTATCTTAATTGCGATACTGTACTTGAGTGTACTATCGCATGATAATCATCAGAAAAACTTCGTAATCTATTATGTGGTAATAGCAACATACTTATTTTTATATATTTTTCATAGAGTTATACACTAGAGACATGTATCTTATCTTAATTAAAATTAAAAATTCGTAATAGAAAGCTCCAAATTTATAAAAATTCGTTACATCGCGAGAGTTTTGATCAAAAACGCTTCGCTACATCGAGGGGACCAAAATACATTACATTTGTTCGTTATACCGCGATATTTTCAAGGGACCGGTAGTTTTATTCGTTATATCGAGATTTTCGTTATATCGAATTTCGTTATATCGCGAGTTGACTGTATCATTATATGTGTATATCCGTGTCTCCACATAAACAGGGTAAGTACACTCTATAAATCAGTTACCTACTTGAATCAGTCAGTACCCTATACATATTTTTTAACTTTGTTTGTGGGACACGAGACCATGAGGAACATACTATTGTATTATAAATGCCTATAACTTACAATTGTATTTAGCGTATGCGTAACAACTTCACTTTTTCTGTGTACCTGTTTTTGGAGACACACGATATAATATTAGTCCTACGAAACGTACAGTTTCTCGTTCTAAACCAGAGGTTTTCAAATTGTCCGTTAGGGCTCCACACGTATAGTGTTAACAGAGTGTCAAGAAAAAATTGTACTTACCTTATTATGATATCATATGAGATCATTGGTTGAGATCACTAGTATTGATGGCTATACAAAATTATTTTTCATTGTACATTTTAAAAATATGTATTTAGGTATATTCTCAGTTTTTGATTTTTGTTTTGGACCACAAAATCAAAAACAAAATGTTGTCCTAATATTGTTTTGAAGTTTTCAGAATTGTTGGCACTATTTCAGGGCTAAATAATGGTGCCAAAAATGTAAAAAAAAAAAAACACGAAACATGTTTTTCATTTTTATAATATTCATAATACCAAACAAGAAAAAATGTATCATGAAAAATTATTCATTCATATTAGCTCTTTTAAAAAAAATTATCAATAACAATATAGGTGAATTAAAAAATTAAATATCAAGCTTCTGTATTATAATTTACAAGATATATTATTGTTATTTTTATTATCTAAGACTTAGGACAATTATTTATTTGTTTTATGTTTTATTAACTATTTCATTAATTTGTGTTAAAAACGCATTTAATTGGTCGATGTTATTCATAATAGGTCCAACAATTATGACAATAATTTACAACAATATTGTCACACAATTTTACTAAAACACGAGTCACATTATTTTTTTTTACCTTATTTAGCAACATTTCGATGCCAAAGACGGTGTTTGGCGTAAGATATAAGAGTAGGTACTTACAGTTGAACTATTGACCGTTGTATTTTAAAAAATCAAATGGATATTCTGACAGCTGGTATAAAAAATTGATAGAATGCAATAATTTTTAAAACCGACACCGAAATATATTTTTTTACTCTGTTTAACCATAATAATGGTTCGTATAAAATACACCTTTTCCTTTTTGTCCAGCGGAAGAACACGTCGACTCTGCACATCTCGCGTCACCATATAATTGAAACTGGTTGCTCCAAATAATGAAGCGAGCAGGAATTTTCAATGGTGAGAAAGGGGTGTTATAAGTATTGATACATTTAAATGAATTGTTGTGGTAATACCAAATTAGGTGCTTTTTATGGTAAAATTATGGTGGAAGGGCAATATATCTTAATTTCCAGGCAGGGCGTTGCATGAGGATGCACAGAAGAACCGAGAACCGTGTTCTCTCGCTGGAACAGAGTATATAAATTATAAATACATAATATATGCAACTATAATACAGGTAGCCATTTTGCGACATCCTGGACACAGTATACATAAAACATGTATATTATTATTATTATTATTATTTTAAATATTTATTACTGCTTCAACAGTGAAGTCATTAGCCGGGAAAAAACAATTTACATATTATATTTTACATTATAATAATATGTACATTCATCGTAATAATCATACATTACAAAATATGTAATTAAGTAATAAGATTAGTAATAGCTATAATAGTACATATGTAAAATATTTAGATTCATTTGTACAGATTAGTTTTTTTTAAGGAAATTCAATTAAAATGTTTCAAATATCTTCAAGATTTGTTGGCTGTGGAAAGATTTTTCCCTTTTTGGCTAAGTTTGGGCATTCGAGGAGGAGGTGTTTTATAAATATTAAAGATGTGTTGTAGAATTCGCACAAAGTGAACGTGGGTGATGTTTATGTGGCCGATTTTTATACGTGACCACTGACCATATTGTTTGTTCTTGTCTTGCACAGGAGGGGAGATATGGGTTTGAAGCTAAAAAGTCTTGATTTACACGTATATTATTATAATGTCTCACTAAAGGTATTGGTTAAGCGCGTATATTGATAGTTTAGGTGTTTCTAAAATATAATACATCGAATACATGGGATATATAAATATTTCTGCATTTTTATCGTCGACTATTAGCTGAACAGCAGTATTATATACAACTATATGTGTTACACATAATATCGTATTTGCCACTTAGATATCGTAATTTACACACGTTTCAATGTTTGCGTTACACTACACGCGTTTAAGTACACCACACATATAAAGGTCACATAATATAATAGTCACCAGTCAAAATGCAAATATTATAAAAGCCGCACGCGGTACCTATATAAGTATATATAACACATATACGTACATAAAGCTTCGTCGTTACACTCGCGCGGTGCAGCTTCTATTTTTTATTTTACATTTCTTTTACCATCACAATAATATTATTGAGATATTATCGCCTGCGCCAACCAGAGTGTATAAGTGACAAGTACCTATCGACAAAAGTGTACAATATCCTCGCGAAGGGTGTGTTCGATACATTCGCCCTTGTCTACGCGCGACTCTCTGACTGTTAATAATATTATAATATTAACTGCGCTGACTTCATAATAATAGGTTAACATAGCATCTATATTAAACGCCAGTCAAAAATACTTTGTTTGTTTTTCTTTTTATCGGATCGAAGTACAAACAGGTACAAACTAGTCGATAAAAGTTTACAGACTGTACATTTGTATTTTTTTTTTTTTTTAATTGGTATATTTAACTTTATCCGACGAGTTGTATTTTCTACGAATTATATATTGGGAGCTAAAATTTACCAGGTGATCGATTTCATTACGTTTAATTGTTTGAATTAAATATAGAAAGCATGCGTGAAATTAAGAAAAACGATTCAATGAAAAGTTTCGATTCAGCTATTTTCCGTCCATTATTATTCAGTATCTAGATAATTATGTGTAAACAAAAAATACGCATAATAATTAATATTGACTTCCAAAATGTCCTAAAAGTCTGATTAATTATTTTTTAAGATAATCTTTACTTGCATTTATTACTCGCAGTATCAAATTAATGACATTATTTATAACTCATTAGTAAAATGAAACTGTAATTAAATTAATATGCTTTTGTTGTCCTCATTGTAATTTAATTTATTTTTTTCTTCTTGGATCAGTAAAAAAAGGTAATGTTTTGTTAGTACTGGTGTATGTATTTGGTTCTATAGTTTAATAAATAAAGAAAAACAACATAACATAATATTTTACTTCTCCGTATACGCTGATCGAATCATGATAGCTAGAAAATCAAATTGTATACTTTCATAAACAAAATATGAATTATGTATTATTTTATTTGTATAACTCACACACCGAAGCATTGACAATATATAGGATATACACCATACCATCATCAATATTATATTTTTAAAATACATAATGTGAGATACTTCAGAATATAGATGAAAAATACACAATTACAATTCAATTCATATTAATTATTTTAAAATCGTTCATCAGACCTCAGAAAGACTAAAAGGGATTTTACCATTCAAAAAATCTGACAAAAGGTCCGACCACATTATTTGTATTTCCGGTTTATTGATACGTAGTGTGATTCGTATAATATGATTAACGACGACGATTAGAATCGGACGACCTCTATGGTTACAAAAATATTCAATTTATCTTTTTAGTACGGTTAGCATAACCTTCACCAGATTTAGACCTTTTACCATTTTCCAATATTAATATGCCTACACAATAAAATACCATCACTATTATTTACTCACTAAAGACTCCAGTTATATTAAAATATAGCTATATATCATGACCATTTATATGAATCGAAATGGTTATTATAATATTTAACGTTCCCATATTGGCGTAAACACAAACCCTTTACCATCGATACTTTGGTAGTTACCTACTGTATTTAATTTATGATTATTATGAGTCAGAAATGGAAGAAAAATAATTTTGTATTTTATCCATTATTTTTTAGATAGTTTTAAAACTCTAAATTAAAAAAAAAACACGCGCGCGCGCGCGCACACACACACACACACACACATACAATAATCTGAATTGTTTACTAATAAGGAATACATTTAAATTAAACGGGGAAGATACTGAATACGTGTATTCACGTATTTCAATGACAGCTACGACTGTTCTATCATTTGAAAGCAATACCACCGTACTCAAAAAATAACTCTAAATAAAGCATAATATAAGTGACTATATTTAAACAGTGTGTTTATAAAAAATGACATTAAATAAAAATATAATATAGTATTTGAATATATCATTATGATAAATTCATTAAAATTTTAAAACAAAAAACCAGAGTACTCGCTTCAGCTGTATAGTGAGTTTCCAGTATTCGTATAAAAAAAACCCGTAATTCTGAGCATAGGATCATTATTTATTTTTAAGAAAAGCTGTTAATGTTATATTTTGTTAATATTATTAAAATAATTTTCTTAATTCGGGAGATTGAACTAACTTTTTGGCAAAATCATCCTTCATAACTTACTTTTAATAAGTCAACACTGGCTTAGCGTAAAATGTTGTAAAATAGGTTCATAATATAAACAGCTTAGGATTTGTCTAAATATGTTGAAAATTTCAAAGTGTTAAATATATTACAATACAAATATGTTTGATTATTGATTAATATTTTTGAACTAGGTAGAACAAAGTAACTATACAATTGTATGAGAAATAAAATATAATAATGGTTAATTATCGTTTAAGTGTCCAATTTTGTCCAACTTTGAATTCATATGATTATCAAAACAAATTGGTATCAAGTATTTTCAATATTTTTTAACTGCTGCAAAAAAATCTTTTCAGGTACCCACCTATTATTTTATTAAATATTGAAGTCTTTTGACCAAGATTAAAAATCATCAACACATTATATCGAAACTAGAAAGGTGGAAAATTTCAAAGGTTTATAAATATTCGAAATAAACTAAAATACTTTGAAACCTAACCATGCCTGGAACTATATTATATAAATAATTTGCTCCTAAATGTTAAAAGCTTAATTTATCAATAATACCATCGGTGTTTCATTCTTTAAACAAAAATATTAAGTAACAACATTTTAAATTTGGTTAAAAATAACAAGAGTAACATGTGCCCGCTAATGTAATAGGATATTGAAATTAAAACTACTTATGTATATGACATGAAAACCAAAAAGTAATCGAGGAAAATTTCATATCTCTAGGATTATTAAAAAATCGTAGAATAATTCAAAAGTTTTCCTTCCGTTGGGAGTCAAATCCCCAGGTCTAACTGGGTATACCGTATATGGTTGTGGTTTTCCCGTAGTCTTTCGAAATTTTCCTGGGAAATACTGTGGGGATATTCCAAAACGACCTCTCTCTAAAGTACCACCTGTGTCCAAAATCCGATGTATAGAGAACCTACGAAACTTTTAGAGCACTTCTTCACCCGGGAAAGTGATTACATACAAACTAAAAAAAACAATACAGATCCACATTATTGCAAAACCGATACCAAAACAATTTACGTTCTACCTCGATATTTTCCACTTTAGTTTAAATACTACAATTATTTATTCTGGTTGAACTTTCAACAAACAAAAAACATTAATTCAGCTTCTTAATCTATCAATAAAACTTGATTAACCAAAAAAAATAATTTTTACT
This sequence comes from Metopolophium dirhodum, assembly GCF_019925205.1. Taxonomy (NCBI): domain Eukaryota; kingdom Metazoa; phylum Arthropoda; class Insecta; order Hemiptera; family Aphididae; genus Metopolophium; species Metopolophium dirhodum. The sequence goes on from NC_083568.1 coordinate 16,006,411, forward strand.
GATATAAATTTTTACATATTATTGTAGATCTGATAAATGTTATAGGTTACCTATAGCAATTAACTTATTTAATTCTTTTCCATATTATACTTTCTTTTTTAATGCTAAATATTAAATAGTGAATTTAACTAATTAATATTGTCTGCCTAAATCATTTTTTTTAAATACATATTTACATTTTTTTAAACGTAAGACACTAATTTCATCAGTAAACTTTTACTGCTGAAAACATTTAAAATTGTAAAAAAAAAATACTAAAAATAAATAAATACTTCTTCTTATTTCATTACATATTCATATTAAACACATCAAAAGTATATTTTTTTGTTTGAAAAATAAAAATTGGTTATGAAAATAAGTAGTTTATGTTTAAAAAAATCTCTCCTGCTCAAACTAATAGTGAAAATCATTATTATAATTATAATAATGGTTAAAATCGTTTGGTGAAATACAATGAAAATAAAAAATTTTAAACAACTAGGTTTTTAACCAATTTTTATTAATAAAAGTGTAATATCCATAAAAGTTTTTCGATATTTTAATTAATTTTATACTGAACAGTTCAATAACCTAAATAATCATAAGCTCTATTTATTATTTTTCAATCCTGAAATAATTCTTTGAATTGATGAATATAAATAATCCGTAGTCTGTACCATATAATTATTTATCAACAACCACAGAAGAGAAATATATTAGACAATAAATTACGTGGTGTAATATTACACTAAGTGACTGTAATTTTTACTCGAATTACGATATTTTATTATATAAATTCAATACGCGAGAAATCATATCCTAAGGTTACCTAACTAAAATTTAAAACTACCTAATCCTAACTTAATGCTTAATAGTAAACATATTATAAGTAAATCTTTTAACTATAATTTATTACCTATCAGTCCCTTATTTAAGCAAGTATTAAAATATTGAACTATTCATCCATATGGATAATAAAAATCAACATTATGTACTGCACATAGTCTGATAGCCATTCAATTAATTGAAATTATTTATGACCATCACATCAGAAAACGATACATATTGTTTTTTAATTTAATGAATGTATATCAACGCATTTAGTTATTCTAAAATACCAATATAATAAAATATTCAATCAATACTTGCATTATAAGTTCTAAAAAAGAAAAAAAAATTATAGTTAAACAATAAAATTATATAATTTAAATTACTCCGTTTCTCGAAATAAATAAATCTTTGTGGAACACCCGGCAATTACGAACCAAAAACTTTGAAAATAATTTAATTATAAATACAAAATTGTATTAATTTTTAATAATGTAAATTAATAATTTAACAATTTAATGTTCAAAAATAATACACAAAAATAGAAATATTGTTTTAAAAAAATTATTATTAAAATAACAATTGTTTATATAGATGTTATACACATTAATTAAAACAAATCGTTTAAACGATTGGTAAAATCTGTGAAGAAGAACAAAATATTCAAAAAAATACATACAATTTAAATATCCCGTCACAGAACACTAATGTATTATAACATTATTACATTTGAAAGCAATAATAAATCAACTCGTTTAAAAAATGAGCCAAGCCCCGTTAAAAACAAGCTTGCTTGAATTTCTTTATTTCTTCAATACTTCTCTGTATTTTTTTCTTACGCCTTTACATTGAGAAATTAAAAAAATTATCTATTCGACGATTATTGTTACAGTCGATATTGTATTTGTATTGGTAAACAAATTATAGATATTGTTTTGGAAAGAGATAGATTTCATACAAATCCACTTATTAAATCAAAACTTACTATATTCATTATTTATGATTTATGAATTTTACTCAAATTACTTTTTTTTAGCTAACCACGAAAACATGTAAAAATAAAACAATTTTTTGTTAATTATTATAAACTCAAATTTCACCATGCCTCGGAAAGTGTATTTGAGATTCCGCATAAAAGACCCTGCAAGGCTGTTTCAATATTGTGTTAATTTTACTTGGACTTGGACAGAATAAGAACTTTGGAAATATTGTGAAATATAACCTCACGTATGTAAGGGTTCGGCCACATATCCCGAGTGTATAATTAGGCCCATCTTATAAACAAATAAAACTAAAACTGTTTGCATATGTACGTTGGTACGATTGTTGAAAATAATTAAAATGGGGGAGAAAAATGTATTCCTTTCACGTCGAATTAATTAAAATATATTTAGGTGGGTACTTTATAGACGCGGCAGAGTTTCATTCTGATATTTTTTATACACCCAATCGTTTGCATTTAATTGTATTAAATTATCATTTATAAATATAAGTCTTTCAAAGAGCATATTGCGGCCATAATTATAGTAGTTATTCATATGTCGTTCGAAGAGCGCATTGTGACCATGGTAGTTTGCTGTGATAATATGTGTTCAATCTATTTGAATATGCACATGGAAACCGCTGCAGTATACACGAAACGTAATATAATAAATTATTTTTTTAAATCCCGAATCCCACCGTGCAAGGGACTGACAATTTTAATTGTATTTATTTAATTAACACCATCGCCGGACGGGATAGGGTAGGTAGACTCTCGTGTCGTCTGGTTTATGACCACCGAAACAATACAATAATATTATATAGGTACGAAGGATAATCCGAAATGAGATTCCCGCTGTTATAATCCACCAGAATGTTTATTATATACATATATTAAAATTTAGCATATCGACATTTGGGAAACATTAGTAAAAACAATGAACATTTATTTATGGACTTAATTTTTTTTATCTATTTATTTATTATTTTTTTTTTAATCGTACATTTTAATGAAGTATTTTATCATCATGCTTTATTTTAACATAGTAAGTCGTATACTATAATCTAAAGAGCGATGCAAATAATAATTATAATATAATAAATTATAGAATCTTATCGATGTATATTTTATTCGGAATTGTATGTATTTACTTTGAAATTGTATATATTAAAAAAACGTTTGAATACTGAATGTTTTAAGAAACATTTTCCACGGTTAATTTTAATTTCTACTATTTAGAATTCTTAATGATATCTTAACTGAGTTTTTTTTAAAGCTTTAACTCAAAGATATTTCAAATTTTATCGACCATAAATTTAAAAAGCAACCGCATAATTGAAATAAAAAAGTTTTGAAAGTTTCACACTTAATATAAAAATATAGTTTCTAAATTAAAATATACGTTTTTGTAATTTTTCATTAAATTGCTAAAAAAAATATAAGTACCTATGTACCAATTCTTAATTGTTTCATTATTATGAATTACAGTAATATATTATAAAAATAATATGTTTGTGCCCACTAAACCAATTTAAGACTTACTTGACTAATTTCACATAGGTATAATAACTCTGCATGTTTTGGACGTGTTGATAAAAAATGCATTAAACAAAAAATGAAAATCGTATACGATACCCGCAATTTTTGTATTTTATATTTCTGAAAACTATACCTATTTAATAATAATGAATAATAATAATAATAATAACATGATACAAAAAAAATAAATATAGTTTACAACATAAAAAACATTGTTCTTAATTTAATAAAACCAGAGTTTTGTAAAACAATGTGAAAGTCATTGTAATTATTTTTTTTTTGTGTAAACAAATTTAATATTGTCACAAACTTAAGATAACTTATAAGATATTCTATTTGAGCTCATAATATTTTCAATATCATGATATTATAATCACTAACCGATCCTTCCTCAACAATTTATTATTGAGAGTTATCGTTGATGTACCTCTGATGTATAGGTCATTACTATATTTCAGGTATATCATTTTATCAGTCAACATTGATACATAAATTAATGAAATACCTACACATATTTTGTAATAATTATATTAATATAATAAGTTAGTTTTATTCCAAAAAAATATTTCTGAAATCTGTTTAAATACTTTAAATATTTATACCATGTACTATGAAAGCACTGCATATTATATTATCATTGTTTTGAAATGTAATTCATAAAAAATTATATCAATTACAAAACTTTAGTGGGGGACGTATTGGCCGAGCGGACTAAGACGTCGGTTGTGACGCGCACCGACGCCGGTTTAAAACCTCGGCCGCGGGCAGCATTTTTCTTCGGGCAAGTCACGGTGTCCGGAGAGAAGTTCCGCCATCCCCTACCCGGGCATGGTAAATACCTACGGGTGCCCAGTGCCCACTAAAAAATCTGCCAAACTGTGTAATACGTGTTTAAACCTATAGTACCTTCCCACACAGTTAAAAAACCACCCAATGGCCTAAGTTGCCGCGGATTAAATAATAATAAAAAAAAAGGCTGTTATTCTAATTTCTTAGTATTCCACCTATTGTGATTTTTAACATTCAATGCAATTCATTCAATTTTTAATATATTATTTTTATATGCTGTTTTTTTAACTAGCTTGTATTTAATTTTTCAAACAAAAATGTTCTTATTGCAATAAGTAACTGTACATTAAAAACCATGTAATGATGCTATTAATTTGTACCTACCTATTCATTTTTTTTTTTTGCTATTATTTTAAGCATTGAAAAACTTGAACTTTTCATAGGTATAGTAAACAAAACATTTTAATATTTTAATAATATATTAATTATTAATTCATTTTTATTATGTATATTTATTATTTATGTTAACTGTTTCTAAATAAAATTGCTAATGCCTATACAACAATATATACTCCGTCAATCTACGATGTTTTCTCCTAAGTAACAAAAATGATTATTAAAATAGATGCCAAACAGCAATGCTCAAAAATTGTTTTTAAATTAATCTTGTAAGTCTATTGCAGATTATTGCATCGTGTAGGTACGATTTGTTTAAAAAAAAGCTCCAATGATTAAACCAATTTTTTTTTTTAAATATAAGATTTAATTTATTTAATGATGTTGGCACATGCAGATACCTAAACTACTGCATAATTGTTGTAAAATGTTGTCTGTAATTAATTATTTTTGTACCTACCTACATTACATAAGTTACATATTATAAACTCTAAAGCCTAAATAATTAGTACAAATAATGTTTAATTGCTTTACGGTTATAATGATTATGTAAACTTAACTAACAATACAATATTGCCTGAATATACCTAAGCTTTACAGTTATTTCCTCCTAATTTTCAAATCAAGATAAATTGGTTTTCATTTTATTGTTATGACTTATTTTCAAATATGATTCATACAACGTTTTTAAATATATTTTATAACACAATACTTTTGAAGCTAAACCAAAAACGTAATAATTATAAAGGTTTATAATTCATTAGTACAAATAATAGTGTAAATTATAATATTAACATTCAGCAATAGGTACTATATTGGCCATTTATCATTATAACTAAACGGAAAACAACAAGCTATTATGTACATATACGTATCTTATAGCAAGTGACATGATACAAATCACCTATTATTATTATTATTATTATTATTATTATTATTTGTATCAAACTATTTTCATAAACATGTTATAACTTACAAAATATACAACAACGTAAATCAATAAACGGCTCACAATATAATATGTAAAATACTAGATTATAATATTATTATCGTACACACCGATACGTATTTATTTATTCCGATGTTTTTTGATTATCGATATTTATTATTCTCGGGACATAAATATCGAAAATATGGTAAACCTTTTTTTCCGTTTCCGGTACCTATCTCGTCAATAAATAAAAAAAATTACCCACAGCTCATAGATTATTATTATTATATTCCAAAAAAATCTGATTTATATGATTAAAGGGTCAGCACTTGACATTATTTGTCTGAAAAAAGTTAATTTAGTAACCTGTATCAAAAATATTTTGTCGTTTTTAGAATTTCGTATATGTTGTGGCGTTACGCTTACACCTACGAAACATTTACAGATAATAGTTTAAGTACATCGATTTCAAAAGAAACCATTTCGTTTGGGGATTTTAAGAGCCTCATATAAATATTATGTGAGAAATGTTTGAAACACATAATTCTCTTACTAAAAGACTCTACAAACAAAAGTGATTTATTAAATGCAATAAAATAAAAAAGTTTAAAGATACAAAACTTGGTGTAGTAAATTTCATTTACAAAAAAACGAAAAAAAACAATAAAATACATTATACAATATACACTATACATATAATGTAAAATACAGTAATATACTAAGATTATTACGATTTTTATTTTCAAGTTAGAATGTTATAAATACATGTCTTATTCTGTTTATTAAAATAAATACAACTGTAATTCAAATATTTTAAAAATTCCATAGCTACCTACGGTATAATATGCTGTGTTGTAAATTGTAACTACTACAATACGTATTTATTTAAATAAATAATAAATTACAAGATAGGTACCTTTCACAATATTGAATTATTGACACAATTATATTATATATCAGGCTGATAAAATAAAATAAATCAATATTTTCGCATCCTTAATAACGTGTATTCAAATATGGCATGTGCGTATGTATATGAATTTGAGTTTTAATAATTTTACTCGCGAAGTCACACTCCTCAAATTGAATTAAAGATGGCATACCTCGATTTTAGTATTTCCGCGAATATTTATTATAGACCCTTAACTGTCATCGATAATGATTTATTTTTGAGTTGAATTTATATCGTAATCCGTTATTAAAATTCTCTATTGTGATACAAAATAAGGTCAACAATTACTCAGCATTGAATACTATTTGAATTTTGAATATTCTTAAACTATTTATAATTTAAAATCAACGTCAATTTCAAATACAATCAAAATATTTTTTTTAAACAATGATACAACCAAATCAGATTTCATGTATATATATAATATTATGTATAATATAGTTAATTTATTAATAAAATAAAATTAATTTGATTGCTGAATGGAAAATTGTCGCCAGGGATATAACAAGACCGGGTTTTCGGTTGTCATCGCGCTTCGATGTCAACCTAGGCACATCCACACAGGGCACAGTACTATAATATTATTATAATACCGTTGTAAGTACATGCAATTTATAAAAATCTTAAAAATATGATGTTTATCTTAATAAAAAAAAATGTAGTTATATTATTATAAGACATATATTTTACATATTAAAATGTATTATGGCTATATATGAATTATATGATAATATATAGTACAACTATACTCTATAATATAAATATAGATATATATCTGCCTTTGAATTTTGTTGGCTTGAGTCTCATATAAAATTATTTTTTCATATTATACTAAATTCTTTTTTTAGGGCATTAAAAATATTTTAAAACAAAAGCGCCTGCACATATTATATTATGCCCCACCCAGATAGTAACATTTATATATAATATTGTCATATTGATGTATCTAATTCAAAATTCAAATGAGAAGTTTCTGAGTTATTGAAATGTATAAACTAAGGACAATAGTACATAAAAATAGGTTTAGACAATTTTCAAATATATAAATAATATTGTATCTTGTATTACTTATACTCGAAAAATGTTTATAAATTATAAAATGTTGATAAATATTAATTAGGTTTAGGTTAATAATGAATGCAAAATTCAAGTGCTTTGTTGATTACATTTTTATGACAGTAAAGTAACCAAAATTGAAAAAAAAAAACTTTTTTGGTTTTGTTTTTCATTATGTTTGGAATACTAATAAAAAATATTAAGAATTACCTTTTTAAAATCTCACCAACTATATAAAATATGACCAATCAATAGATAATTCCATTTGAAATTGAACACTTTTTCTGCTAATAAACATGATGACGGACAAAACTAACTAAAAAAACATCATTTTTATATTTGCATATTTCGCTTCGCTGAGTATCTAAAATAAGATTACAAGAATTTTCTAAAATTGGTTTTGCATATATATCCAGCTGATGGCGTTTGTAAGAGTTATTGCTACAAATTTGATTGAAAAATATTTAATGTAATATAAATTTAGAACGTCGTTATAAAGTAATAATACAAATAAATTTATACAACCGTAATAAACAATGAGTTTACAATATTTGAATATGAAAAAAAAATGTATAATTTTATTTAAAATACGCGTCTGTGGGGAATAAAATTGTTATCGTCAATAACATTGCGTTATATCTTAAGAAGTATTTATGTATTTATTTCCATGTAATTTTTATGGTGTATAACATAATATATATATTATTACGTGTACATATTATATACGAATATTTTTTTTCCGAATTTGGCCAAACAAGTTTGGTAGTCATTGTTGTACAACTGAGCAAATAGAACGGAAACCGCAGTGAAAATGGATCGAAACGAAACTGAGCGTGGGGGACGAGGTGGCCGAGTGGTCTAACGCGACGGATTCGGCACAGCCGGTCCGAGTTCGATCCTCGACCACTGGGCGGCATTTTTCTCCGTGCAAGTCACGGTGTCCGGAGAACAAGTGCCGCCATCCCCCCACCCCGGGGCACGGCAGAAACCTACGGGTGCCCCATTAGAAATTCTGCCAAACACAACACACACGTGTACCAACCTACCCAATATAAAACCTACCAAACCTTCCAAATATAAAAACCTACAGTGCCCTCCCCACACCCAATGGCCTATGTTGCCGCGGGTTACCTAATTAAAAAAAAAAAAAAAAAAAAAGAAACTGAGCGTGATGAAGAATAGCAATAGCATAACTCCCACTCTAACCCTACACGGTCCCACACCCTTTGCTACTCGCGAATCCATTAGGTAAATAAAAAAGGAAACGCCCAAAATATTGATACGTCACACGCAAAAGTTCGTGTGTACCCCTGTGGGAGAACGCATCCTAAGCCGATGACTCTCCGCACATAAACACCGAGCGCACGTGTGATATTATATAATATTTTATAAAAGGTAGGTAGGTAATTATACCTACCTACCTGCTTTTGGGTTTTATTTCGAGCCCATCTATCATTATACTTTGCGCGACGCGACATTAAAAAAATACATTTACGATTCGTCGAAAAAAATATGTTTAAATAACAACTATAGCCAGGTATAACCTATATGACTACGATAATTTATTAAATAAAATATTAGTGTCTCGAGATTTGAATTTGTTTTTTGTTTTTCCTCCCCCAGCATTGTTAACCGGTACGCTCAGGACATACCACAGGGTGGGCTGCGAGACCCAATCGTTGGCGCTGACGTGCCCAACCGGTACGATCATCTCGGTGCAGTCGGCCCAGTACACGCCGGGTTCGTTGGCGTTGCCCTGCTCCGACACCAGACTTGCCGCCAATCTCAACAACAGCTGCAGCTGGCCTCAGGCCTTACAGGTACGCCAAAACGAATATATGATTTAATAATAATATACACTTAATGAGATATAAGCAGCGTGATCTACGTCGCATGCGCATAAAATCTCACCAACTTGCACAAATTGTATTTAAGTACCTATGAGTCGGTAGTACAGCTGGTACCTACCTGACGTTGGTATTTTTTATTTTATTTTTATAAAATGTTAAACACGGTGGGATTGTGATTCATCAAGCGTATTTTATGCCGTTTTGTAATGAACAAATAGACACACTCCTTTACTCCACAAAATATCTAATAAATAACAATCTCCTCTCACCCCACTCCACTATTTATGTATACCGAGCGTCATATACAGACGAATAAAAACAAATGTTGATTCAAAGGCATGAGTGAAATGAAAATAAATCGTATAAGTTTTTAAATCAATTTATAATAAAGAGAGACGGAAACAGTGGTGATGGTAAAGAGTGAGAGAGAGGGAATAAATTGGTGTACTACAAAATAATCTGTCAAACGTGGAAAATAAATTACAAAATAGCAATACATTCCTCACTTCACTCAGAATCTAAAACCATAAATATTTAAGAAATAAAACTGAAAACCCAAAACAAATATTTTAATACTATTGTTCTGTGATTTATTTTTGCATATTATACCTACTTAGCTACTTACGTATCACCCGAAAAAAAAATCATTTTCAATTAAAAAACACTTGTTTACAGAATAAATTTCACTGTTGTTATCTCAAGCAATCTGTTGCTATACTTGATATGACGTGTGCACGTCCACTTGTTTGAGCATGAAAATGATATCATTACAAATGTCGATGACGGATGTTAAAACCAGATTTAATTAATTAATTAGTTAATTTATAAATTAACGCCATTTGGCTTTTAATAATAGTGATTTGAGATAACAATAGATAAGTGTAAACATAAACTTTAACAATATTTACTAGATAGAAAAATGTGGACTTGGTACAAAAGATCGTTGGTTGGTATTAGTTAAGGATATCATTCTTGTAATGAGGGCATTTTTAGCGAAGTTGAACCTACTCGTTGCTAGATGAAACAGATCTTGAAACCTGGTGTTGCCTGGGACACGAAAACAAAGTTGCTCTAGCAAGCGCAGTGCATCAATCTCAATGTTCAATTTGCTGATCAATTTTGATCAAATCTCATTCAAAAATGAAAAAACCCCACAATTTTGTGCGGAAAACTCCATAAGTTAGGTTAAATTAAAAGTTTAAAATCAAAAATATGTATTTAATTTATGGCTTTTCATAATAATGCACAAACGATTTGGATCAATCAGAATATATTTAAATAATATTTGGTTAAAACTTCAAAAATGAATGTTCCTGTGTTTCTGATTTAAGCTCAACTATGAAGTGGATAATAATAGTTTGGCCATAATTGTAAATACAGTTCGATTTATCACATGTACCATTTTTAAATAATGATACAATATTTCCATACAAATATACAATTATCGAATTACAAATAACTATTTAAGTATACCAATTTTTCCATAAATTTGCCTACCTATAAATGCATTTTGTGAAGTGTTAAACAGTTGTGTTGATTTTCCCAGTGAACGGTTCAGCTCAGTCGAGTGTCAAACACATGAAATAAACATAAATTTATACAAAAATATAATTTTTCATAACAAATCGAATAAAAAATATGTCCAGATCATGTATTGTTTATACAACAAAATAATATTAAATAATAATGTAGGTACCTATACAAATACGTGTTCCACAGAATCATAATAGGTTGTATTCAAATAATTGTATTGTAATTTCAGAAAATCGACTGATTTTCATCAGGGAATAAATATTTACTATTTTACAATAATATACTGAAATAAAACAAGGTTATTTTTAAACATAATATTATTAATTATTATGGTAGTATAGTAATATGTAAGATGCAACATCAACCAAACAATTTATGTGATGGGCCAATTTCAATATTATAAGAATTTTTGTTCAAAAACCTTTACACTTTTTAACATCATCGTGTTGTTGTGTTTAACATCGGGGTATTGTTGTGTCAAACATAAACCCAGTTTACCATTAGTATTACATAAAACCCACAAAATAAATAGTTGTAAATAATCTTACAACTATAGTAAATATAATATTATTTAAATAAAATTACCATGTAGACATGTAGTTATTTACATCATTCTCTCCATTAACAAATTAAAATGTTAATGTTTTATACGACGTACACGTAGGGGTCTTCTTTATTTATACAACATTACAACACCATAGAGTCCTAAACGCATAACCTTCAATTACCATTAAGTAAACCTTGTGATGAATCAACTAATTATCTTAACTAACGAATCAAGATTATTAGGGTCGTTATTATTTCAAAAATTATTTCTCCGAATATTTGAAGAATGTAATATATAAAATATTTAAATTATTTATCACAATTAAATAATACTTACCCAAATTTATAAAAATATGTTTTACAGCATTATAATTATATACATGGAGATAAATAAATAGTGTTTAGTGCCAACAGGCTAAATTAAAGCAAGCAATTAGGTACGAGTAGAAATAAATTAATTCAAAACACTTTTATTATTCAAAAATAAATGAATTAATTATACATTTAAATCAGAAAAGAACACTCAAAGTAATATATGCATTTGAAAATGTTGATAATAACAAAAAATTCTTCAATATAGATAATTTAAAAAAATAACCATAGCATCGAAACCATTTTTAAAGTTTATTAAATCCAATTAGCAATTTAAAAAAACTGTAATTTTTCTACTTCAATCAACTTTTCAAAATCATCTTAACTTTAAGACACCTTTAACTCATGATGAGTTATAAGTTACAACATGACAGTGTTCTTCATATTATTATTTTTAAAAATCCAATATTACTGAAAATGTTTAATAGTAATTGTTAATTCCCTCATTTTTCAATTACTTATAAAAATAGATTTATTTAGTAAAAATGAAACGTGGACATGCAATTGACAAGTAAAATATAAATTAATATTTGAAGGTACCTAGTTTAATAATACGTAGATAAACGCTAAAAGTATATTACACCCAACAATGTTTAGATTTAGTAATTTTAAAAATATATTTACCAACGCTTATATAATAATACTATGGTAGGGAATTGAAATAATAATTGTTTATCAGACGCATCGACATGATTGATTTTTTATTTCATATTTACCTTCATATTATACTTTTACAATCGTTGTCTTCGACTAGCTCTTCCGTGGATTATTAAAATAATCATAATAATATTATGAATCTTCTTCTCTTTCTCATCCAATAATGTTTGAATAACGTCTCACTTGACGTATTCTTGACTTCTACTTCGTCAAATCGATAATACCTTCCATTTCCCGCGCCTCTCCTAAGCAATGTCACATTAATAAAAAAATGTTCTCTCCATACCAAGCTTATATTCCACTATACATCTTTCCACGAGTTTCCGTTGGCGATATCAGGTGAAATTCGAGGTTATGAAGTTTAAAATCGCTTGACTGAATCTACATCCATTGTAATATTCACATTCACATAATATTATCATCGTAAACTTCTCGGGTATGATTTTTTCCCCCTTTTACGACCCCGCACCGACTATAACTACAATAATTCTGGTCTACATATCATACTAGATTTAATCTGCATGCTAATTTTGTCTCTATATTATAATATATTATTCAAACATTGAAGTATACCACACACCACAGTCCACCGTGCTGCACATCAACTGTGGCTTAGAAATAATTATAAATCTTAACTCGTTTATGAATTGTATTGTTTATTTAGCCGTATGCGTACGGGTCATTCATTATTATACCTGATTACCATTTACCACTATACCTACAGTATATATGTTATGCTTTTCAATTTCCATTCAATGACTCGTCTATCCGTACGACCGCGCCTTAATTAATGTATCTATGATCTCTTTCTCACATATTGTTTTACTGTCCGTATCTCTCGGCTCAACATCGTGTATCTCTTTCACTGTGATTATATACACTCACTATTACACTGCCTCCATTCATTACTGAGCTTTTGTTGAAATTATAATAAATAAAGCATAACAATTTGTATTCTGAAAATGTTTTTATATCTATTCTCTATTGTTGTGTTGAACTATAGTTACGTTGAGTTTTAAACGAACGTTGTTTTTATTTTTAAACTACGTAGGTATAGACTATAAGTATATATTTCTCTATCGTCAAAGTAAGTACTCAAAGTTACTACTAAACAATTTTTGATTCTGAGTGAAGCTATGCATGTATTGATATTACAATGATGGTAGGGTTAATTATTATTTATAATTTTAGATTCAAAGCCAGTGGCGCAGCTAGGGAAGGGGATATGGGGACTTAATCCACCTGAATACGATTTAGTACCCCAAAAATATATCTCATTGATTTAGATTTAAGCCCTCTATTAGTTATTTTAAATAAATAGTTCTGTTAGGTGGGCTATAGCCCCCTCAAAATGTTAACCCTAGTTGAGGCTATCTTCAGAGCGGAGTGATAAATGTATAGATTTTACAATATTATGTGTTTTTTTTTGTGTCTGTGTACACGATAAATAGTTAAAATAATACTTTGATTCTCAACTTCAGTATCTTGTTTGATGGGAAAGTGAATCTAGTTTGTGCATTCAACTGGTCAAAATTTAAAATTCCTAGTAGTTTTCAAAAGCGCCGGGAAAAACAGAAAAACAATTTAAGGAAAAACGGGAATTTATACGCAAAATCAGTTTCCGACAAAATCGATTTTGGTTTTTACCGTAACTCTAAAACAAATGACCGTAGATACTCGAAATATTCACAAAATGCATTTATTACAATTTTACAAGGCTAGGTAAACTTGACTCCAACTGTACGGCTGAGCGGTTACCTACTTAAGTCCTTACTTTTTTAATTTACAACTATAATAGGTACCTAATCAATAACTATATTATTATATTTAAAACTGTGAATTTTAGTTTGTAAATTTAACTATAAAGTATAAAATACAAGCATTTACAATTTATTAAATTTTGATATTTAGTACTGGATGATAATATACCATAAACACATTTAATATATTAACATGTATTTCATAATTTAATATTTTTAGTTAAAAATATGTTGAGCACTGAATATTAAATAAAATTACAGAAACGTAAAATGTAATATTTTAATAATATATGGAATCCTTTTACTGGCGTTCCAGTTATTTTAATAATTTAATTTAAATACCTTTAATAGGGAAGGGAGTGATTCAATTTTTGCAATATTCCAAAAATTTCACCATACAACTTTTTTACCATACATTATTTGATATAGTTATAAGTTATCGTTGATTATACATACAAACAAAGATATACATAACACATGTTACTACCATCAGCCATAGATACTTGATTAATACCTACCAATAAACTTTGATTATATAAACATACTATTATATTATATTCATAGACACATAGTATAAAAGGTTAAACATGGTAAAAAAAAAAAGGCCAGGAACTCGTATCATCAACATAGATAATATTCTGTTATCCTTTGTTAAAAAGTTAGGGACTATACATCAAAGTAACACAACATAAAACATTTATATAACATAAGATATTATAGGTGTTGAGCCAACTTTGGTATACCTATATATGTATACCAACGACCAATGTACATTTAGTAATCTAGGTAGACATAGGTTCTGTGAAGTCATAAAGCAAGTATGAATACACATATACTGATCATAAAAATAAAACAGCGTTACGAAATTTTAGTGAATACCTGTATCATTATTTCTAAAATTGTACAAATAATTAAAATGCGTGCCAGCCATATTTAATTAATATTTTATTACCATCATTAGAGTTGAAAATTGTTTTGTTTTCAAATTTATTCACCATAAATACATCACTGCGGAGAACTCGAGAAATTATCATATTTTAGAATCATTACAAAAGTGCATTTTTTAAGTGCTCTTTTTGTATTGTTAAATTAACTTATTTGTGTGCCAGTCACTGTTTTTTTAATGATTATTATTTCTCAAATTAGTCTTCAAGTAAATATTTAAGTGCGGATTACCGTAGCTTATGAGTGTTCATTGTTTTTTTTTTACAAAACTTTTTTTATATTTATATGGTCTACTAAATAATTTACATTTAATTTCTGATTTTTTCATCATACTAGTCTTACTTATCGACGTTTTTGTCTGCCATATTTAATGTCCCGATCAATATACTTAAAATAAAATGCAATACATGAACAAAATATTACGTAGGTATTTTTAAAGCAAGTTCACGAATAAATAAAATTCTAATGAGATGTTTAAATTTCATATTGTACACATTTTAAAACGACTACCCACCTATATTGTTATATTATGTATGTAACGAATAGAAATAAAAACCACATCCTACAGCGAATTCCCCAGATAGGTACTTTTACTGTTTAAAATGCATTAACTACCGCTTATTCCATAATCGTTTGCTTCCATCTGTCGAAGCACAAATTACATAATAATGCATATATTTATTATTAAGTCAGCACGCATACCATAGGCGTAATTACTAGGCTACGTCGGGAACTCGCTCATCCGGGTATTTTAGCGTGGGTATAAAACGATAAGTTTTGCACCCTCTCGCTGCAGTTCGTCCAAGTTTAATTTCGGTGATTAGCTGTAACTATCAATAGACAAATGATAGAAGTGAATTATTATTTTAAACAACTGTAAAATGGCTAGTAAATCGAACATTTTACAATTGATAAGGATAATTTACGCACAACGCGTTCTAAATTTGACAAAATTTGATATATTTTAATAACGAAAAATAACGGGTTTTTCTCCAACGATATTGATTACTATATAATTATGTTTTAATTCAAACCATATTCTTCGTAATGACTCAAAATTTTACACTGTCACATATATTATTATTTTCTATTCATAATGGAATTTTCAAAATATTTAGATTAATTTTACGCCCTTTATACCACAAATTTATTAACATCGTTCTATGGTATGCGGGACTGACTTATACGTTAATAACAATAATATTATATGATACAATATTATAATTATTATTATAAAATAATAAATGCGATGTTTTGGGTAACAATTATACCAACATATTATCATAAAAATAATAAAAATTTAAAGGCATAGAGCTGCTACACTGAAGATTCACAAATAAAAACTAATTTTACTTAACTTTATATGACCAAACATATTTAAAAAAAGTGTATTCATAAAAATGATAAAAGAGGCAAAGTTACATTTTTAATTTAAACTCTTTGATGTTAAATTCTAGAGAAGCATATGCCATAAATCTAAATAATAATACTTTTATATTATAAACTCATATCACAACTTAGTGGTCACAACATTTAAAAAAAATTTAGTTTTAAGTAAAAAAATATTTCGAAAAAATACAACTAATACACACTATTAAATTAATTATATGATTACAACGTTCCACCGTGCAGCATAATACGTATTGGCGGTGAATAATTATCCTTAATTAATAGATTTAAACTCAACATTTCTAAAAATCCTTTCTTATTGCCCGGTGAAAATAAGAGAAGAACCTCTATTTCAAATTTCAAGTTCGTACGTTGCGTAGTTTTTGAGTTACAGCGATCAGTGAGTGAGTGGTATTATGATTTTATATATAAATATATTGTATAGTATTTACGTGGTACACAATAACTTTTAGCTCCTCAACAAAATATTAAATATTAAATTTATTTTACACCTTTCCCAGAGAAAATAATTTTTGATTTTAACATTATATAAAACAAAACATTACACCTATATATTATTGTTATAGTAGACAAAATATGGTAAATACGATTTCATATATTTTTGTGTAGCATATATTATTATATTGTTTGGAGTAAAACTATGGATTCCTCTCACTCCTCGACCACAAACAATTGAAGGGATTAATTCCATTCATTCAACTTGTTGGGTTTTTTCTGTCCTCCCAAAAGTGATCGTAATTTCCCATTTAACTGTGAAAGCTTTATCTCCCTTTTTAACCTCTCTTTCCCGGGTAGCTGTATAATAAAATATGCCTTAAACAACGTGCAGTTCAAACTTTAATATATATACCTATACTGAAACACACACTCACATGCACACACTTGTATATATAAATATATAAATCATTTGGAGTTTGAACTTTTACAGCGTCAGCTTTTCGTTACAAAAGTTTAGCAGTGTAAATGATACCCCCACCATGCATCGTTACGTTATGTTTCCCCGTAGTTTAAAACTTCAGGAGAAAAATAATTGTCAAAGGTCAATTGAACAATAGCTACCAATTAGCAAACAATACTATGACTGTATAAAAAACTACTATTTCGGCATCCCTAAAATGCTTAAGTTAATTTTGTAAATTTAGATTGATAAAATAAATATAAAAACATTGTAATAATTAAAAAGAGAACTTCCGTTGTTTAAATTTGTTGAAACCCGTCAAAAAGATAATAAATCGATTAACTCGCAACTTTTAAGACTTAGTTTTTTCACTAAGAATTTATTACCCAACATTAAATACAATGTATAATGTATTTCGTTCTAAGATTCAATATTGAAAATGTCAATATTCTTCAGAACTGTTACAAACGCCAAAGAATTCAAGAAAAATAATGACTTTTTAAATATTTTTTTTTCCCACAAATTGGTTTTATATGTAATATAAAAATTTCTTTGAAATTTAATGTATCACATGTAGGTATCTACTGATATTGTATGAGTTTTATTTTTATAAGCTTTGACATAATTGTAAAGTTTTTACGCTCTGACCAAATCTATCCATTTATAGATCAAACCCTTAAAATGAATCATTTAAAACGCCCTAAGCGATATAAGTCAATTCAAAACATAACGAAAAGCTCAAATACAATATATATTAAGTATATTATTAAACATAATAATATTTAGGGTACCTGAAACTTTTAACAGCATTAAATAATAAATTTGACTTAATTGTAATAGTTATCAAGTCGTTTTCCCAAAAATACTATAAATAACGAGAATAGGTACCCAACTACATTGTAAATGAAACTCATTATAAATATATTTTACCAAGTCACGTTTAAAATACGTGTAGAAAGAACGATTCAAGATTATAATATTATAAGCATTGTTGAAACGCATTCATTGTTGAATTATTTTTATCACTTGTGACTTTTACTAAAATAATAAATACTTTTTTGGGGTCGCAGTTCTAGATTATTTACATACAAGTATATAACGTGTTAAATAAACAAAACAAAATTGTCCGGGAAGTCGATAAATCTACGATAAAAATAAGAAATGTCCAAAGGGCTCATAAATAATTTATACAATTATTTAGACTGCTAAAACATGGGTGCACCCTTTGTTTCCTCCCTTACCTCATTGGTAGATTTGTGTATGCGTTTTATATTATATAATATACATATATAACGCCCATCGTAAAAAACGTTTAAGCTTTTTGCGTGTATACGTTAAAAATATATACAGTGTAATAAAAAATGTTTAGAAGGCAAGTAGAATTTAAAAAATAAAATGCACACCATTTAATAACGTTATTTCCCTACTTCGATAAAATCGAAATAAAATCCTGTCCTGGCACTCTCATACAGTTCTGACACTATCCGAGTTTCACCTACTTATACGTTATACACTTATCCGCAATTCAAATGATACGCGTGACTGAAGTTTTTACGTGATACACTCACTCAATTTTCAGTTATGGCGATGTTATATCATTAAGTATTATAGTAAATACTTATAAGTTACAACAACTCTACTACATTATAACGAAATAAAAATGTTTGCAGTTTTTTCAATATATATGTATATCAAACATTGAACTTATTATAGTATGTTATTTATAAATATTAGAAGCTAATACAAGAAGAGTATTCTGCTAGAGAACTTTCAACACTTATAAATAACAAGCTATTCAAGTTCCAAATTTAATGTTTGCAATATGTTCAGTAAAATAATCTGATTTGACATAATTATTATTATAATATTTAGAAACTCTATCTAGTTATGAAAATAAAATAAAACCATGAAGTCACGCTGCTGTATAATAGCTTTTAAGTGTACCTATCTCGTTATTGAGTAAGTCACTGTTATAATGGTGTTAAATTTGAAATTAATGATAAATATTTGTATACGAAAAACAATTTTGATCGAAAATGGTGGGTTAGTCTCTAATTTTAATGGCATTTTATAATTTATTTATTATACTTAAAGATTTTTCTATTAGAAATACGATTTGAACTAATTTTACCAAAACCATCATATATATTGGATAATATAATAAATAATAATTATCGTATGATCGGAATATCTATATAAATGTTAAGGTCTTCTGTCCGTGTGTATGTCATTGAACGCCTCCTAAACGGCTGGACCGATTTTGGTGACATTGTTTGTGTGTGTTTGAGTGGTTCCCTGGATGCTTCAGATCCACAAAATTATTATTTTGTTATTTTAAATATCCAATTTCGTATATATTTCATTTTTAAAGGCTATAAAAATTGTGAATAATATGTATTTTTAATATTATGAAATTTCTGTAAGAACAACATTGTATTAAATTTTCAAGCTATTTTACTCGGAAAAAAATGTTATTAAAAAGAGTTCAATTAAAATTATATTAAATAGATAAAAAAAAGTCAACAATTTTAAATGTCTAACCTATATAATTTTAAATTATCCAAAATAAAATATGACAATACAAAATTCTAATATAATAAATATTTAGTGAATACTTCAAGTGTCTGGTGCTATTATCAGTGAATCAAATGCATTTTCTGAAGCAAGTGTTAAATATACTTAAGGTACCTATCACCTATGCATTGGTATAATTGTATAAAATACTTTTGTTTATGAACACCAATGGTAACAGTCCATCTGTTATACAACTTTAACTCTAACCAACGAGAGTTGTATATCTGTATTTTGTTTTCTATCATTTTGAATGAAAAAAAAAAAAACTTTTTATTACATAAAATGTTCACTATAACAAATAGTGTTGTCCAAAATTAAGTAGCGTGGCAAAAATAACAAATACTTTTCACTTCCCACATCGAAAACTCTTCTCTCTTCGAATAATTTCCTGTTCCGCCAAAAAAATCCTTAAATCAAAAAACCAATTTACATTTACTCATAGCTATGTGAACCATGTTGAAATTAAAAAAAATGAACTAAATAAGAATGTTCTCTTTTAATAATTATTAAACGTAGGAGTTATTTAAAACAGACAAGTTAATGCTATCGATGTTATCGAAAATTGTTTTTAAACACGATTTAGACCACATAAATCATCTGAAAATACCAAATAATGATTATTGTTTGTAATATGCTACTGTTCATTTGTTTATTCGTAAAACAGGTCACAGGTATGAGGTAAATATAAATTCAAATATTTTACACACAACACAATTATTTTCTAAATCCAACTAAAATTTTTTTTAATGATTTTAAATTTTATTTTCTTCATAATATACAACTATATTATACCATAACTACTAAAGCATAAGTTGTACTCAGACAAGTTTACCATTAAAAGGATAATAGATTACTTTTTGTCGGTTATAACACATGGAGGTGATGTAATTTTTTCCCAAAAACACACTTTGTCAAAACAATGATACTGCCTGGTAAAAACATTAAAATTGTTTTTTTTTTCGTATTTTTAATTAATAGAAAAAAACATTTTACAGTCCACATTAAATTTCATTTTTTAATATTATATTAAATTTTAGCTCTGTGAGCCTGTACATGAAATTCAAAAATATTAATTTTAGGGTTTCTGTGTAGAGTAACTGACAAAATTATTATTTTATTATGACACATTTTGTCATCTACACTTGATGATAAATTATGAATAGATTTCAACACTGATTAGAAGTATTAAGATCCGTATTATAGGCATTAGTAGTTATTCATAATCATAATAATAATATATTTATTTTTTTTAATTTAATTAATTATGTCAACATACTTAATATTTTTATAATGTTACAAATATTACATAGTTATAGTTATAATATACGCTATATTATGATACAATATACCTAATTATACATAAAATCGTTGTGGAGTGATTGATAAACCATGCAGGCATTAGATATCTATCTTTAGATTTTAAATTTAATTACTTGAATTTTGTATAATAGAGTCTTTGAAGGAATTCCAAAACTAATAAAAATAATTATTTTGTTGGAAAATCGAAAGAAAATGCATCCAGTAAAATATTGTAACATACGAATCGTTTTAGTAAATATTGAGTTGATTAAGTAATCGTTTGGTTTAATTGTTGGTTTTGATTGTTTGTTTTTAATCAGATTTTGAGTACATAACTAGGATTTGGTCACTAACAAAACATTATAATTTATTATTCTCCTACAACTTGTAAATATATATTATATATAAACACTTGGTGTAAAATCAATGTGAATCAAAATGTTAATCACTGTACTATATCAAACTTTTAATTTACACACATAAATAAGTATAGTGATTTTAATTAGTACACGCAAGTTTTGTTTGAAATTAAAATATCTAACTTAATACTCGACATTTTAGAAATGACGTTTCATGACAAATTAGTTTTATGACATTTCATTTCATACGGGATGTGACAAATGATATTTCAAGTCTATAAAAGAGGCCAGTCTTAAACGTACTGCCTTATACAACAGTTACTTTTTTGAGTTAGCAAGTAGGAAGTATCTCTTGCCGTTTCATCGTTGTAGTTGTTGCCATCGTGTAACGAAAGGGGAGAAAGTCACAGTTGACAATCCTACCCTTAGTCTTACATACTTCATTTTTCGATGTCAACTTCATACAAAAGGTCATGGGTTCAAGATTAACTCATTGTCTGTGAAAAAAGCTTCGTCTCTGTTACACTGTAACTGCTGCTGTACAAAAACTACCGAGTTAATGAAATTCGATTTATCACCGTCTGTAGTCATTGCCGAAGGGTATTTAAGTAATAAAGCTCAGACTACAAGTAAATCGTACAAAACAACAGTATATATTATTACCCATAAAAAGTCTCATTAGACACGATTTACAATTGAAATGGATGAAATGGGTTGTATTTTTGGAAATCGGCAAATGTATTTTACGGGAAATATTTTTATTGTGGTTTGAAACGGGTTTCATATGAATAATATTAATGTACGCAATGATAAATACAATTTGTTTTATAACTTTTTCATATCATCATATCAATAAGAATATAATTTTGAGTTTCCACACGACATATTGTTTTCATCCGTCGCCTTTTTCATTACTATGATCGATGATTGATTAATTGATAATCGTATATCATTATAAAACGGAAGTTATTGCAAATCAATACTTCTATACACATAGGCATATTTATTTTTGACTTCTATCATTTGATCAGTGTAAAAACAATGATATCTACCAGACAGTTGTGCTGGTTTATCGACGTTATGGCATATTAATCACGTGTTGTTTAATGTGTTAACCGTTTAAGTACGTATAATATAACGTCAAATGTCTATTTTAGGTGAATATCAAACTTCGCAGAATAGCTTAATAACTTTAGTTTAAATCTTGTCTCATAGTAATATCATGTTTGTGAATTACCGAGAAATGTCCACCACGACATTGGTGCAGCTAAATTGCATATCCAAGACGCCGTGTTATCACAATTTTGTTGTTAATAATGCATGAAAAATATATTATTTCATATAAATTAAATATAATATTATCCTAAGAAATACCGGAAAACGGGCCAAATTTAAGCGACAGTATGAAAATAAAAAAAATTCTCATTTAAAACGTGCGCACTGAATATACCTACCTAAGTCGGCTGTCAAGGAAATTATAACCGTTATATTATATTATACGATTTAATTTTAAACTTATAAACTACGTAGGTATAAAAATTATTAAGTAAACACTGGTAGTGTACGATTTTCTTCATATATTTTAATATTTAAGCGTGTAATTATTAGTTTTACATGTGTCATATTATGTGTTACAGTATTTGACCAAACATTTTTGTAAAAATAAAATTTTTTTCGACTAAGTATCCAATTTAATTTATAAATGTGTTACATTTATGTATGATTCATCTTAATATAGCACGGTGGCTGATAATCCATGCTCTAGCAGTCATGGTTTCTAATTTATAATACATTGCATTTTATAACGTGAGATATATCATATATTTGTATACTATGGTATCTTTTGATTCACGATATGGTTGATAAATTGTAGCACATTGAGAAATATTTGTTAATTTATATAATTAAGTTATAAGTATTGTAAATTTTAACTTTTGGGTTTAATAGTTTTATACTAAAGTTGAATATACAAATTGCAAAAAAAAGTTACATTATAATAACCATATTATTATACACTAAAAATTATTAAGTTATATTGATTATATCCAATTCATCATGGTTGTCGCAGTTTATTTTACACTGTTGAAGCGAGTGTATAAACGGCAATGTTCTCGTCGGTTTTTTCGATTGATCCTTCTCTGAAGTTATTTGTTTACTACTAATCAATCATTTACATAATAAATAAGTTAATTCTACACATGGTATATGGGATATGAAAAACAAGTACTTACTAACTAACAATTCAATAAAGTGAAATGAAAAAATATTAAAAATTAAAATTAAAGTTAAATGTTTTTTTCTATCAAATGAAAAAAAAAATCATATCTTCTTTATACGTCATACTAGTTCCAAATAATTCAATTTTTTATGATCTACCAAAACCCACATCAGTACACATATAACTAAAATACTAAAAATATGTGTTTTTATATTTTTTGGAACAATAAACTAACTGATTATATCTACTAAACTTTACTGTATTTGTAGTAACCCTCAATATTTATTCTAATAAAATTACTTCTGTCAACATAACATTTATATACTCTCTTCTTATTAACTTAAAACATTTTATTGTTATTATATTATAGCCCTTAATAATGTACACCTTATTTATTTTGGCTGTTCAAATTCGTTATATTATGAATATTAATTTTACATTAGTTTAAGTGAGAAAACATACTTCAACTATTGTGTTACATTTTTTATATTTTAACATCATAATCATTTACCTATTGTTTATATTTTTTCCCTTATGCCATCTCTTTGAGTGTTTCAGTGGAAAAATCATATCTTTAAACGTTTTGTTATAACGAGTATTTACTTTTTTATTGTTTATATTTTGGGTATGGTAAAAAAAAATCAAATACGTCTCCATAATGTCGTCTTTATTGTTTGTCTATTTTGACACCAGTTGAACAAACTTGAGCTTTTATTACCGTTTTTATACATAAAACTGACCGTATAAACATAATTTGTGTCGGTGGAAGTTGCCAAAATGTTGGTAAAATAAATCGGTTACTATTATTTTCTTCATTGTTAATACAAATATAGGTATATTTCAATGTATTATATCAAATACGTTCTATGCTCTAAATGTACCTATGACGTGGTACATTTATATGCGAAATACTCAGAACCTCAGTTTACATTTATTTTATTATCTTTTACAAAATTATTTCTCTACACTTAATAATATTTTAATCTTGATAGAACACGGGGAGAATGGATTTTTAGGATTTAGCTCCCACCCAAAAACAAAAGGGTGTGACAACATTCTTAAATTTTAAGTCTTAGAATATTATAGTTTTAATTATATAAATAATTTTGTTTTTAGAAATCCCACTTTTTTCTAATATTAGTTACAGTTTTCATAGTGACATCTATTCAAAGGAATTTTATCTTATAATACTAAACCTACTAATTTTTTACAACGCAAAAAATTACTTTATTGTAATAATAACTATTATTATTTTATCGTAATAATAATAACTATTATTATTTTATCGTAATAATAATAACTATTATTATTTATTACTATCAATAATAATGTATAATGATTACTACGAGTACCTACCAAACATTTTTTTCTGTAATATTCTGTTGTTCTGCACATTAAGAATGTCAAATAACACTCAACGAAAATTAATAGCCCCAAGAGCCATAATGAATTATTCGTGGAAACAAAAAGAGCATCATCGTAAGAAATGTTTAGTATTTAGAGTTAATAACTAGGAATGTAACTATTAAGAATCGAAAAATAGAGTACATTTTTATGTAAATATCACAAAAATTCCCGAAAGTACAAATATTGTAAATTAAGAGTATTTTTAAATCAAATTATTAAATGAAAATTATACTGTCAACATAACTTAAAAAAATAATATTATAATACATATTTATGAAAATTTGTTTTGATTCAAATCTAAATTTAGTAATATATATATCTTCGTTAAATTCTAAAATAATTATGCTAAACTATCCTGATCATTAATCACAACAAAATTATAACTCAACAAAATAGTAATTACTCAATATTTACTAAATTTTATTGATTTATTTTTAGAGCTAAAAACTATTTATTTAAAAAAAGTCATATTATTTGTATACGGTTCTCTATTCGTACACTTAATCTAAATTACAAATATTAAATGTAAACATGGTAGGTAATAAAATAAAAAATTAATGACTGTTGATATAATACTGGAGTTGAGCCGAACCTTGTCCTTATAATTGCAATCTATTTAAGTATCTATATGATACACTATTTCATATAAATAACTAGTTACCAACCAACGATTTACAGCGTATTTGATATATTTGGGATTTAATAACTAGAATCTATGTACAATGATTTCAATGATACAGGTTAGGTTATACGTGCTTCACTACATTTTCGAGCTTTTTACTAACCTCATTACCTCATTTACTCACCGTCTTACTAAAATTACATAAGTATTATGTAACCCGAAAATAAAAACATTTCGTTGTTGTAATAAATTTAATTTTCTTTTACACTATTTACATTGGTTATCATGCCGTTTATCACAAATATAAATAACATTGTTACAAATGGGTTTGGTAAAATAATCGAACTATAAAATTGGTTTTATCAAAAAATGCTAAGTAAACAATTCCAAATGGTTGATTTAATTCGTTATGTATTTTTTATCATCTTATAAATGAAATAATGTCATATTTGTGGTTTCTTCAAAGCCTGAATACGATAAAAACATGCTCCGTAAATGATTCCTAACATTTTTCACCTCCCATCAGTTAGTATAATGATAAATGTATTAATAAAAGGCACGAATGGCTTTTATGCTGTTAAAACCTAAGTCTTACGTTATTTATTTCTTATCAGAACTCACTTTTCGTACTTAAACAACAATTTATTTGATAATTATAACAGACACTCGCGCAAACACTTTCTTAAAAACATGGATTGCCTTTATCATTGATTTAATAATACAATATGTAGATTGTAGAATATAGATAAGCAATGACGTAAAAGAAAACGACTACCATTTAAATTTTAAATTGTTGGCAGCTGTTTAAGCACTATATATTTGGTAGGAGCTACTGTTGAAGGACGAAGGTGTTATTCCATGCACTAAAATAATCTATTTAAAAAGCATGATTTAATATTTAAAAGCAAATAAGTAAACACGAGTCAATAGTGATTAATCAATGTTTTTTAACAAAAGAGAACAACATTTTTATGAACTTACCAAGTCGTTTTATAATATTTGTCAAATTTAAGTAAAAAATCATAAAACATTAACGCGACATCATAATCGATATACCTTGCGTCAATTATCAATAATTCCAGTTGTGTGTTTTTTTAAATTTCTGATTAAAAACTTCTTGTTTTTTATAGTAGTGATGCAAACTATTAAATCGTGCAAAATTATAAAATCCTAATATTTAAAACGTTTTTAAACCTTGTTAAAAAAAAATAATATTCTACAACAGCCTAACTATTATCCACATACAAATACACTAATTATTGTGTGATATAAAAAAATATATTTTGATTTTTAGATGATTTTTAGTATGGAAATAAACGTAAATAAATATTCTCAATTTGAGTAAGAATATCAAACGTAACTCGCCACTGTGATATTATAAAAGTACTACATTTTGGAATATTTATAATATGCAGTAATAGATTATACATATTTTATTTGTTTAAACTCCCTAAAGCTTAATGTATCAAAAAAATTAATAGTATATATCAATATAAAATAAAATGTAAAAATAAAAATAAAACTAGAAATCTACAAAACAAAACAAAACAAGAATATGTACCGATGGATTATAGAAGTAATAATATTATGTTGCATGATATTTATGATTTGTTTGAATAACGAAATGATAATGATAGATATCATTATGCATAATATTTTATTATATATTATAAAATAATATACTAATAGATAAATATTTTTAAATAATATCATATACTGTTGTTTGTCATACTTTAGTTTTAACACTGACGGTAATATTTGACGACAGGGTTATCAAAAGACATCGTATGTAAATTTACATTTTAACTTAGATTTCACGTTTTATGAAGACCAACGTGTTTAAACTATTAAATCCATGTTTATACATAATCATAGAAAGACCAGTTATATTATACAGTATAGCCGTATAGAGCTGAATGACTAAGTCACTGTTATATCTAAACTCAATATTATATTTTATTGTTGGTAATTAGTAATCCGAACCCTAGTAATTACTATATAAATATACATGTAATAAATATAAAATTGGTTGGTTGTGTTTTAAAATGATTAAACTATATTTTAATGATTCCTATATTAAATTAAATAACATTATTGCGGTAAATTCCCATATTTTTACTAATGGCTTAGTATTTCTGCCTCACACTGTATATTATAATTAGGGGCCGGAATTATTCTTTTGCATATTTTTTTTTAGTCTATGCAGTCAGACGGGGGTTCGAAATCTTTACAAATCATGAAACAGGTGAGTTAATGGCAAAAGTTTTTTTTCGCATATTTGGGAATATTTCAAGATAAAATAATATTTCGTATAATAAAGAATATTAGAGAATATATCGATTAATTTTTATAGATGTTCGATATTTATTGTTGCAGTGGCGTTAATAATATAAAATGATATGACCGATAATAGTGATATGATATTGTATAAATTGCAAAATCCACAATTTCGAGCATTTTTAGAAAAATATACTGGCAAACATAAACCCGATGAAAGTCTGTTAAAAAAAAATTATCAATCACATTGTTATGATAAGACTTTATCCAATATAAAAAATGAAATAGCGATAATAATATTTGGTTTGCTGTTGATGAGACAACGGATATAAATGGCCGTTATGTGGCGAATTTATTTGTTGGGGTATTAAAGTCAAATCATCCGACTCGTTTTTTTCTCTTAACATGTAAAGTATGTACCTATTTATATCAGTTTTTTTGTATTATGTGTTTAATTATTTAACATATAAATGCATATTTTTAGTTCAAAAGAATATTTTAATAAAAAAGTATATTTTTTGCATGTTTTATTATGATTTCCAATTTATCAGGAGAACTTTTTAAGAGAATATTAGCATCTTATTTTGGCTATTTTAAAATAATATAATTCCGGCCCCTAATTATAATATATATTATTATATAAAGTTAATAACGGTTCCAATTTCCGAGGGAATGCACTTGGCGATTAGCCAGATCAAACCATACAGGCAAACAGTATTATTTCGAAATGTGACCGGGATATGATATCAAGATGTTTCCATTAATCGTCGGGCAAATGTGGACAAATTAGTGTTTTTTTTTTATGTGTGATGATGTGCTTTTTGAGTTTTAAAATATACGTAAACAATTTGCCGGGTAGGAAGAATGCTACAAAAGTTGCATATGGCACCTCTATATAATGGGGTACAACACAGATGGTACTTTATACATGTCATTTTTGGAATTTCCCAGTAGATTTCCAGAAAAATAGAAAATTCTGAAAACCCACGGGAAAATAACAGTTATATTTACGGTAAGCTGGTTAAGAAATATAAATATTTTGTTTTAATTCATAAAATAATAATACTAGCTGTGTGAATATTGTACTTGCAAATAATTTCTTTTAGTATTTTATAGACGTATATATAGTTTAAGGAAAATTAGTGACAACGCTTTTGAGATTCTGAGTAGAACGATGAATGTATTGATTTTACAAATGTGTGTAATGATGTGTGTTTTTTTATTTATTAATTTTTTTGTGTCTGTCATCCATCACGGTTTGGGGCAGTAAAACTGCTTCGATTTTCTTCAACAGTATCTTGTTCGATCGGAAAGTGAATCTATTTGGTGCATTCAAGAGGTCAAATTTATAATTTCCCAATAGTTTTCAAAAGCGCCGGGAAAAACAACATAACAATTAAGGAAAAACAGGAATTTTTACACAAAATCGGTTTTCCACAAAATCGATTTTGGTTTTTGGTGTAACTCTAAAACAACTGAACGTATATACATGAAATTTTCACTGGTTGTTTATATTTGCATTTTCTATACACGATAACATTTTCAAAATATTTTGATTTGTTTTGAACTGTTTAGGAACATTTTCAGTTTCCAATTTTATTAGTCTTTTTTTCTATGAATGTCAATAAAACTTTATTTGTTGAGTAAAAATACTTGAAAATTTAATACAAGGTTTCTACTACATTGTTACAATGACATTTGAAAAATATTAAAAATCCTTAGTCACTGTTTTTTTTTATAAGCATTTAAAGTTTAAAAATTGACAAAATATGGAAAAATCACGAAAATTAGCAATATATTTTGAGTTGAGAATTCATAAAAATTTTTCTTTTTAAATCTAAGATTTGAAAATTTAATACAAGATTATCCTTAAACTTGTCAACCTTTATCGAAAAAAAAATGTCTACAAGAAAGTCAAATTAAATTTTTATGAACATTTGAAATTCATATTTTTACAACATTTGATATTCACTGGATATCTCATGTAACGATTTTCTTATTTTGTTGTAATTAAAAAAACGTATGACTGTAGATACTTGAAAATTGTACTGAATCTTTTTATTAGCATTTTCTATACACTATAAAATTTTGAAAATAATTTGACTTTTTTTGAGCTATTTACGGACATTGTCAGTTTTCAATTTTTTTAGTTTTTTCTTCTATAAATATCAATAAAATGCATTTGTTGGGTAAAAAACGTGAAAATTTAATGCAAGGCTCCTGATATATTGTTGCAATAGCAGTTGGAAAATATTAAAAATACATAGGCACATTTTTTTTTTATAAGCATTTAAAGTTTAATTTTTGACAACAATTTAAAATTTAATAATTTTTTTTAGTTGAAAATTTATAAAATGTTCAACTTTTATAGCTAAGGATTGAAAATTCAAAACAAGGCTCCACGTAAATAGGTTATATATAAATTACTTTATTCACAATAATATCATCAAAATATATACTTGGTAATATCATAGGCTGACTGACCTTTTTCGCTCAGAATCGTTTTTCTTATACAATGATATTATATCATTGAATTCAAATTTAACACCATCCATTACAGTGACCCACTTGTAACCTACTGTACAGCAGAGCAACATACACTTACCCACCTTTTTTATAATTATAAATTACTGTATAATTTTGATAAAATAAATTAGTTTTTCTAACTAATTACTTATTGTCTTATTTATTTAAATTTTTTTATCAAATGTGTATTTTTAAATTTTGTATTGATACTTTAACAAAATAATGATACCACAGTAACTATAAATATTATCTAAAGATTAAAATTTTTTTTTTTAATGGTCTAAACAATAATCATTATTGTCAAATCATCAATAAAATAAATTTTAGGTAAGTACCTAAATTGTTCATAAACAATTAAAATTTTTAAAATTACATGTTAACTCTAAATTGATATGTGTTAATGTAAGCTAATAGGAAATACTATAGTTTAAAATACAAAGTCTTAATACAAAATTCTATCAGTCCGTTTTGTGTAACTATTTACAATAATAAATACAATTACATAATGACTGTATCTATATTTTATATAATTATTTCTTTGAATGTTTCAAATAATTGATAAAAAAAAATAAATAAAAATGTGTGTCTATATTTACTGTTTAGTATTGTAATGAAAAGTTACCATACATCAGGTACTTTTTGTCAATATGTAAGAAAATTCAAACAAAGCATAATTTACACTATAACTTAACAAGCTGTATAATCTATTCATTGTCTATACGTGGGTTCTATTATATACCATTCAATCTAACATATATAATTAAATTGATATTTGAGGTGTCCATATATTTAGGTAAAAAAGGATGAATTCGTGAAATTCTTTTACTGAAAAATATTATATAAAAAAAATGCATAAATTCTTAGTCTATACTTCGTTTTAAAATATCTTATATCATTGGGAGGTAATAATAATGTATGCATTTTTTAAAAAACATAAAAATGTATTAAGCCAATAATAATAATCGTATTACTTATAAAACCTAATGTATTTAATTTAATTAAGATATAATAAAATATTGGCTGAGACAGGGGGATTCAGTGTTCCCTATTCTATTTAATTTAATATTATAGAAAGTAATAAGAGAAATCGATATCAAACCGCAAAAGGGGGTTAAACTTTGGGAGTCTTCCATGGAAGTGTTGGCATACGTAGACGATGTGGTACTCATAGACATATCACACAATAGTCTAAAATCATTATTCAGTCGACTTGAAAAAGTGGCGAAGAAAGTTGGGCTACAGGTAAATGTGGACCAACCAGAGTTCATGGTCACAGGGAGACGAGACGGTGTAGAAATATTTTTATCCTTAAATGTTGATAGTAAGTATGAGTTTAGCAGTGCCAAAAAGTTTAAATACTTATGTTAGATATAGACATAAAAATTTAGATTAACTAAGAAATCGATAATTCTGTCAGGAAACAAAATATGTTTATATGGACTCGCGAAGATATTATTGGGGTCGTGGTCACGGTAAATAAAAATAAAGGAACAATTACCTATATATATTACAATAATACACCCTGTAATCATTTATTGCGTGGATACATGGACCCTAAGGAAGATGGAGAAAAAGAAACTGATGGTTTTTGAAAGAAAAGCCCAAAAGAAGATTATTGGGCAAGTGAAATATGAAGGGACAGGGAAGTGGAGGAATGCAAGGAAAGATAATCAGTTAGAGAGACTCGATTTCAAGAAACGAAACATATTGGACACTATCAGGAGCCGACAACGATTAAAGTGGGTGGGCACGCACGGCAAAGTTTGAACCAACCTTCACGCATGATTAAGGAAGACAATCCAGTAGGAAAAAGATGAATTGGAAGACCCCGTTTGATATAGAAAGATATAATTAAAAAATACTTAGAACCCCTGAATGGAGAATCGGAATGGAAAGCACGAGCAGTTTATAGGCAAAATTTGAGGATTGAATTTAAATATTGTCACAAAATGACTTATTTAGATTATATACCATAAGAATGTATACTTTATATATTAACAATAATTACTTTCAATTAATTTCAGTAAATGATGATTGTCGTCAAATTTTCGTAACTATAATTATTCATAAAAGTTAAACAATAAATCATAATTTATATTATATTTTATAGTAATAACATTACTAACATAACTAATATTGGTAGGTATCATATTATATTTAGAATTTATATAATATTATATATTAATATTATGAAATATAATATGAAATTATTAACTTAATACTCAATATCAAAACTATGACAGAGCATTGAAACTTAGAATTTTAATCTACTTCAAAATTTTCTAATATCATTATTAATTAGGTAGGTGTAATGACAGTGCTAAAAAAAACAATTTATATGATACAAGTTTAACGTTTTTAAATGGGTTATATGAGTATTGAGTAAGATTTCACAACAATTGCTGAATACTAATTAAGATCTAATCCAAAGTCTTATTATGTGTTCTGTAATTATTATGTTCAGCTAACGATCAAAGTTATAGTTCCCATAGCTTTTTGAAACGTTCACAAAATAATACAAACTACAGTATTTCATTATGTATAAACGTATTTAATTTATTAACTGTTATATAATTATTTCAATTGTTCTATTGTTTACCATTACAACTTAATGCATATTTAAAAGAAGCCATTTACCACAGTTGTTTTTTTTAATTAACTACCTATATAATATATAAGTAATAAGTTTAATGAGTTTATGTGTTATTTTTCTTGTGTATATGCCAATTCACTTAAATTTTTAATAAATTTCAAACTTTTTTCTATTATATTTCATATAATATAAAGTGCTAAATAAATAAATCAAATTAAATTAAGTTTTTGACGTAGAAACTTAAATAATATAAAATACCTACATAGTATAACCACACTAAGTCCAATATAATATAAACGTCTACGTGTTATTCCGTAATTTTGGCTGACACATTTATAGTTTTAATTACGCGTTAACTTAATGTTGTACAGTGTATTCAATGATCAGACTTTCAGAGTATGTAATAAGTATGTTAAGTAAATATATTATTTTAATGGCGTCATAGTAAAGAATCGTCCTTATAAATACTTACTGTTGATTTTATAATAAACTGTTTGTGAGTTGTATGAATAGAAAATTATAAAAACAGAAATATATTGACTCGATAAATGAGTAAGATGAAATAGAGGCATTAATAATCGTACATATTTACTTGTTGAATCGAATAAAAAAAAACATTTTTTTTTATCTTAATTCCATATTTACACTACATATAAATTAAAACTATTATTACAGTGTTAAATTATACAATGTATTGTCTTTTATAACAATTAATTACCAAACATGAATATTATTATTTAACGAAATAATCATAAAAAAAACCAATAGGTATCAAACAAACTATAATTATCATGTCAAGTATTATTTAATGTAATTAGATCAATTCAGATATAAAAATACAACAATAATATGTTAGTTAACATAGTTTATTTATAGTTGTAATTTAATAAACACTAAACGTGTTTACTAGAAATTGTGAATTGTATTTCATAATTTCATATTGAATCAAACATTTTTGAGAACAATTGTAAATTACAACATTTTACCATTTAGCGTTGAAGAAAGTTTTTTTTTTAATACCTAAATCTTTTACTTTTTCAATTTTGTTTCACAGCTTTTATCATTACCATCATAATTACCATCGTAAAATATAAGTGTATTCAACGTTAGTTGATAAAATCTATGCAATGAAACAATGGGGTAAACGATAAGAGTAAAAATTAAATATTATGTTCGCGAAGTTTGTTTACATAATTGCACTAGAGATAAAAAAAAATATTTTAGATCTGTGTAAAACTTACTGTACTGTACAGAGTGATTCGCCAATCATCCTCTATCACTTTTACCTTTTAACTATACATCCATTCGCATTCTGATTATTGGAATCGTTTATTAGGCTGCTTGATATACATATTTTAAATACCAACTTAGACTTCTTCGTTCTAATTAATCAGTGTCCAGTATACAAGCTCTTTTTTAAGGAGAATGTTTTTACAGTTAATTGTTTCCCGATGGTTTTTTAAAAATTTTGATGCATCTAAATAAATATTTTAAGTTGTAACTAGTTTAAAGTTCTATAACCCATGATAATAGGTTTGGATTATAACTATATAGATTTGGGATAAAGATGGTTTAAAAACTGTATTAGTTAATATTATTTTATTAACGTTTTATGGTTAGTAAAAACTGTCCGAGTATAATAAGTACTAGACTAAATATATTACACCTATTTTCTATTTTATTGCAAACCTTTATAAAGGACTATTATCCTTAGTGTACACTGTGTACATAAATTTAAATAACTCGAAAACTAATCGTTCTAATATCGATTTATATAATATATCCAATATCCACATTGAACATTTTTGAAAAATCATCTATTAATATAATTTCAAGTAAAAAGGCTGGTTCAAGACAATAATAATTCATCACAGGACACTCTTGAATTGGCATACCTAAGTATTCGAAAATAATATGTTCTATAAGCATATTTAAAAATCGGAAGTTAACAAAATGCATTAGTTTGGTTTATAATATTAATTAAACTATTAAAGAGTTGTGAGCATGGTTGATGAATCATATATCAATCATGTATGTATTATATTAAAGGATTGGAGAAATATCAAGTCAAACAGATACTATCGTTATACATACCTACCGTATGGCTCATTTAATCGTGAATTATAATTTTCAATTTGTGTATTAAGATATATTATACCAATTTAATTGGTATTATCTACTCCTACCATTCCTGACTCTTTCATTTACGCAATTTATGCATAACAGATTTGTTTACGAAGCACAGAACTCGATATCTCCGTTTATCCGTATGTCTGCCTGACCACTGACCATCTGCGGAATAAAATATACTCTTAAACATCGAGCTAATTAAACCATCGACATAATCGTTAACTACATTTT
This sequence comes from Metopolophium dirhodum, assembly GCF_019925205.1. Taxonomy (NCBI): domain Eukaryota; kingdom Metazoa; phylum Arthropoda; class Insecta; order Hemiptera; family Aphididae; genus Metopolophium; species Metopolophium dirhodum. The sequence continues at coordinate 16,042,070 of NC_083568.1, forward strand.
CAAGTTTAATAATTATAGGCACTGTTATTGTTGTTATAAGCAGATATTAACATTTTAAATATCCAGAACAAAACCAGACTTATTTCAGCTGTCATCCGGAACACTAAACTTTAAAATACAAAATCTCTTTTTTTTGCTTTATAATATTTATTTCAACACATCGATGTCAGAATTTTCTTATACCCCTTGAAATGCTTACTAGACGCGACATCGTATTTTGTATAGGCATATGCACGAGTTTAGGTGTATGTGTGTGTGCAAATGTCGTAGGTACAATGTATATTTTACATATATTATCGAACATATAAGGATTTGTCAACAGGCACATTTCTTATAGTGAAATGTCAAAATGTCATTTTGATATTTTAGTGCAATATTCATCCAACCAGAGTAATGCAAAAATATTATGTTTGATTTTTGCGCATACCACAAATATACTTAGTATATACTTACAATATACACCGAAATATTTACCAAGATAAGCAATGAGCATTCAGCGTTAGACATTTGGAGAATACTTGAAAACTAATTTATTAATAAATTATACTAAAAGAAAAAATAAGTAAAATTGTATTTTAAATTTTAAAGCTCAAACTACAATTTCTATAAAAACCAATATCTTTATCTAAACTACTGTTTTTATTAAGCTCACTGTACCTAATTAGTTTATGGTGTAAATTTCACCATTTGATTGCAATTTGATGGTAGTTTTTCCTTACACATGTGGGAACCACCTAAAGATAAAATCGAAAAATTACTTTTATTAAGTACCATTTTATTTAAAATGTATATATTTTATGTTGTCAGTTCAAACATAATATTATATCTAGTTTAGTGGTTTTGAACATTTTAGACACTATAGACCAATCAAAGAAAATTTCTATTAGAATTTTGCATCCCAATCTCCACCGTAATACATACCTAAAAATAACAAAATGGAAGTAAAATAGTTTATGCTAGAGTGCTAGACGCTAATAAAAGGATAAAAAAAACAACAAATAAGATAAATTTCATTATTTTTTTTATATATATTTTATAATTTTTATATTTCCAAATATTTCTTAAATATAATGTATTACAATATTATTTACAGTTTTATAGTATTTTATTTTATATGTTATTATTTAAAATATGAAAAATTGAAAATTAAATGCATAGGTCAATATTAATAATTAGGCTTAAGGCACATTTTAACAGAAAAATATAATAATAGATGAAACTAAATTTAAAAAATCCTCTACTTCCCTAGCTACTCTCAAAGTATAATATAGAGGAAGAAGAAAAGCGAAATATACATTAATATTATGCAATGTGACTTCCCGGTTAAATAAAAAAAAATTTGAATAATTCCTATTAAATAAAAGTGTATTTAAAAATTGAATTAAAAGATTTTGATTTTAATAAAAAAAACGTTGCAATGTACAAATGCTATAATATTCAAATTTTTTCTATTATAAAATAAGCTACACATAATTATAATTAATTTTTATTTTATTCTTTTTCACTATTGCAATTTCGTATACATAATTTGTCTATACAGCTACGGATGAAAAAAACAAAATTTCTATGATTAAAATTATAATATAAAATGCAATAATCGTAATACAATTTCTTACCATACTAGCTAAATAATAAAACTACCATTGTTGAAAGAGGATTCAAAATATGACAGGATAGTTTCGATAAGAGCAAACCAATACGTAGGTTAGGTCAAACGTTTTTAATGAATGGCGATTATGTTACAATAACAGACGAATACATAAAATTACAATAATTCCATTTGTAGGTAATTAAAAGGTTTGCATAACTGCAAGCGAAATAGAAAAATATATTTATGACATATATAATATATAAAAATATACAATTTGACTAAAACTGTTCTTGAAATTTATTTTTTTTTTATTTATCAACTAAAATAATAGGTATTCATACTTACGAGTTATGAAAATTAGCAAATTTAAATTACATACACGGTGATATATACGAAATATATTTACGTTATTAATATTTAATAAGAAATTGATCAACGGCGTATAATGATGTTATAATGTCATATTATTCAAAACGGTTTTATGAGAGAAATTAAAATAAATACTTTCAAACGTTTATTATATTATACATTATTCATCATTAATTAATTATGATATTAGTATATATTATATATTATTATATATTTATTTATTTCTCCATAAAATTATTGAACTTTAATTTGATACTACCCATATGGCTATAGGACTACTGTAATCTATTACCTATACTTGCAAATAAATAGATATAATCATATCACATTGTAATGTCAATACAATCTTAAAGACGTTGAACATGTATTTTAGTTTGGCACTGTTTTGGTCGTATCGAATTGTATATTAAAAAACAATATCCCAAATCCCGTCAAATACAAAACACCTTTTCAGATTACCCTATATGCTGTTATAAACGTTTCAATTATGATATGGAGGTAATTTATTGTTATGTTATTATAGTATTCGCTGCTACAGACTGTGGTAGAGGCGTGTCAGAAAAAACAGCAATGCAGAGTTCAGCCATCTGTGGGCAAATACGATCCTTGTCCAGGCCACCCAAAGTTCATTCAAGTCGATTATAAATGTCGACCATGTAAGTAATTTTCAACTACATTGTAGCACTAAACTATAACTCAATTACTTTCATGCTACCGCTGGTCAAATCCGACGGAACTCGACTGCAAGTAGTCCTAGTAATTTGTAAGAAGTGTGTTTTACACCAAACTAAAAGAATTTTTTTTTACACGTAATTTGCAATACAGTAATAATATATTAAATATAAATATAAATTATTAAACATTACGGTAACGAGGTTGAATCGCATTATAATATTATGTCTAGAGCTGTAGATAAAAACCGTGTGTTTGTAAATTACGCAGACAATAATAAACCACGATATTCAATATTTATACAAGCGAATTGGGCCAGTTGAATTATTTGTACAATAATTATTATTCGGTCATACCTATTGCAAAAATATGTCAAACAGAGTGTGAAATGTGCATAAAATGTAATTTGTTCATACAGATCGTGTCAAAGGTATAATTCCTATATTAAGTTAAATATTATATTTAGCATACAAATAAAATGATTCCCGTGTATTTACAAAATATACAACATAAAATATGCAATAAGAATAATTTAAATTTAAACAAATAAACTCAAATCAGAAATTTAATTTATCAAGATAAACTACTTACTGGTTTTTTTTATAGTTTTATTAAACTTAAACAAAGTTATTAGTAACGCCCGGTACTCAAAACAATTGCCAAATATTCATCTTCAGAGATTGCTATATACGTCATCGCCGTTATAACAACATCGAAAATTTAAAGAGGCTTATACAACAGTTATACAAACTAAAGTGATGAATTTCGAGTATTCTTAATAATTTCTTTATTTTTGAATGGTGATAAAGTTAAGGAAAAATAGATTAGGTACACAACAATATTTTGCCAAATTTAAACCGTTCGTATTTTTGTTTTCTCGAAACTGAATAAGTAATTTACTGTACTGATAAACTCGTAGCGCAATAATTAATGTAATAATTTTTTCAACTAGTTTATTATTAAATCTTTAACTGTACACAAATGTTGCTTACGACCAAAGTTCAAAACGATTTACCTACTTGTAAGAAATAAACTGATGTATACCCAATAGCTTATTGTCTTCAAAATATGTAGACAATTAATTTTTATACTGTTGCCCTGTGAGAACTGATTAGCTGTACCACGCGACCATAGGTTATTTCGAGGCTCACGCTCGACTGATAAACGTGTACATATTATTATACTACTCATTTTAACGAAATTAAAATAATAACATCACTTTACTAATTAACTTTACTAGATTTAAAAATTATGATAATTTATTATATGACATACAGTATTTGGCCTCTCGCGCCCCCCAACAATGATCAAAATATCAAATAAATGAAACATAAACTTATGAAAATATCATAAAATATTATATTTGTTGCAAGTTTTCTTTGAATTATTAATCAATTTTAATTTCAGATGACACGATATCTAGGAATATATTATTTTATAAGATTTATGTTTTCGATATTTTTTAATGAGATTTATATAAATCCCAGCTGTTGTTAATTATTATTGGCAAAAAAACTGATCAAATTAAAAAAAAAAATAATTGCATAATAACGAAATTACGAACGAATTTACCTGTAACAAATGTCAACTTTTTAGAATTTAATTTCTTCAAATAAAATTTATATGCCGTTAAAATATTTAACATCCACTATAGGTATATAATATTTAAACTCGTGTTTACCAAATAAACCCGTCCAGTCATTTTTATGTGTAACTGTAACGTTTCCAAACGAGGAGAAATACTCAACAAATCGATTTTTGATATTACCAAAATATCCATTGCCGTACTCTATATTGGTATATTATAGTGACGTTTAACAACACTTGCACTCGGTGGGCACTGAACAACACGAAATAATTCCTGATCGGTATGCGATGAGGGGTGGGGATGTTATGCGAAGGGCACGAGGTTCACCTGTACCTTACCTTACCTTACCGCACCTTCCTTTGCCTTGCAATACAACCGCACGAATTCAAATTTAACTCTGTGCCACTGCTTGCACTCGTATAATATGTGACATTTATGCAAAAATAAAGCATGTATGTTTCGTTTTATCGTTTGCTCAACCCGAAAAGTTTTGTAATCGGATCATTGTTAAAACTGTGTATCTATGCCTCGTATAATAAACATTTTCCACAGGACGGAACAACCCCTCCCCCCCCCCCTCCCACTCAACCTACGACCCACCCACGCCACAATTCGCAGATTTATGACTACGCTTGTTTTAATACTGTTAGCTTAAAATTTATTATGCTCATACTATAACAGAGAGCATAAATTTAATAATAATTATATCAGTTTTAATATTAAGAATAAAAAAAAAAAAATTGCAACGAATATTATAATGCGACATAGGATGTAGGTATGCGTTTCTTATGCGGTAACAATTCAATGAATGCCATTATTATTACATTATAAACAATCGAAAAATAAAAAATAAATGTTTATAATAATTTACGCACCGTTGTATAGAGTTATTATTAATAAGCAGTATTAAAATAAATGTTTGTTTTATTTTATTTATTTTTATATATATTTCAACGTTTTGGTTTAATGAAACACCAACCGTTAGTTGTTACTCACTTGATATTGTACAACAAGTAAAAACTATGTAAACATAATAAAAACATATGTATTTTACACTTGAAATGTATTTTTTTTTTACTTGACTATACTAAATGAAATTAATTAGAACAACATTAAATAAGGAGGACAATTAGGTAACAGACTTATCTTTAAATCATATTATACCTATTAATAAGTCAATTTTTTCTATGAACTCGATTACTCTTCATTTGGCATTTTCATATTATTATGGTGGATGTGATGAGAGATCCATTTTATGTACACAGTAAAATAGGAATATAAACTGTTCAATTAATATTATATCATCAATAATTATATAACTTTAAATTACAATTTATATGTACTTACTTATATGATTTATATTTATAATTTACATTAAAAATGTATAAATAACTAAAATTAGGGACGTGTTTACTATATGTATCGAAATCCACGCATGCCTATTATATTCCGCGATAATTAAATAATTTAACGAGTAAAAAATTATTGCAATAAAATATTATAAACGCATATTTTACGCTTGGAAGTATTTTATTATGATAAACATACTATCTAAAAATCCACATATTTTAATATACCTACTAATTCATTACCTATATGCAGTTTATACAATGTACACCTTATCTAAAACAAACTTTGAACTCTTTAATTGATTGATTGTATTATAAAGCGCTTCAGTGGTAATTTGAATTACTCCTATCGTGTTTATTATGGAATTTGGACAATATAAACCTTTTGGTATGTCTTATTTGACAGCCATTCGTATGGAATATAATATATGTATTAAAAATAAACATTTTTTACATTAAACTGTTGTACAGCTGAAATGGGTCACTGCAGTATAAGTACACACGTGCAGCACATCTGAACCTTTTTAACGAAACGCGTAATATAAAAATTTTAGTGTAAAAAATAAATTATGTACAAATGCAATAAAGTTGACAAGCGTTTTGTTTCAAACTCAACACAGTTTAGAAAAAAATATTTTTAACAAAAATCTCAAATTTCTCAAAGATAATCAAAAAACGAACTATTAGGTATAACTTTTATGCGTGAACATTTTAATCGACAAATTTATCACGTAGGGATAGTAGGTACCAATATACACAGTTATATCAATTATATAGGTAGGTTCATTAAACACAATTTGAAATTTTATGTCTTGGAATAACAAAATTAGTATTAATCAATAATATTCATCAATAATCATATGTTATTAACTACCATATTATAAATTTATTTTGCAGTCAAATTAGAAGGATACAAAACTAGATATTATATAGATTTTACAATTGATAATATTATGTACCTACCCACTACCTATAACCATTGATTATGATATAAATTATAAATAAATGAATTATAATTATTATTATTGTTATTATATAATTATATTATTCATAATCAATGCTATTACTTTATTTTATTTTTTATCCGTCAAAAATTCCATATTATTATTATTGATTCTATCGATACTTAACATTTAAATAAATAAAAATTGATCATAAATTGTCAATGAGAAAAAATTTAGATAATGATAAAAGGTTTAAATATAATAATAAACAAATATAATGTAGGTTATACGGTATCGTATGGCGATTAGGTGAATAAACAGCACGAAGATTGACAAGAAATGTCAAATTAATATCAAAATATAATATGACACTGTTCCTATACGTTTTGAGCGTAGAGCTAATATTTTAATATTATACTCGATCCGTCTTTTTATAATATACTTTAAACAATGACTGCGTATTTTTTTTTCATTTTTTTAGACAGTCCTCGGCAACTGTGGCCAACCGCATGTTACTGCAGTATTCATGTATAGAAATAAAATATGTACCTAGTTTATAGTTCATTTTTTTTTTTTTATTTAAGATAATATAATATGTATGGTCTAAATTCTTACATTTGAATTGTCAACATGACTTCGTCATATCAATTAAACAAAAAAAATAGTAATAATATTTCATAATTTTATCACACGAGAGAGCTTCAACGTCACTACTCACTAATAATGAAACAAAAGTCAATAAAAAAATATCACACGGTGAATTTTTTATGAAAATAATAATTGGGAAGACTATTATGCGTGACGTTTAAAGATCATAAATAACATAAATTCACAATCATTTTTGGGATAAATATCATGAAACCGTTTGCCTTAATAATAACTTTGCTACAACAATATCATGCTAAAATAATTCATTGCAATTAGGTATATTATTATTTTTCATTTGAGTAAGTTTTAAATATATCCAAACTTTTACTTGTAAATAAAAGTTATACTTAATGTGATGCTAGTAACTTCATAATTTATATACATACCTATAATATATATATATTTGTTTTATTATTGCAATGCTACTTTAGTGGACAAATATAATTATGAACATTATATTCGTTTAATATTAAAAATTATTGTATAAATATTTTATTTTATATGAAACTAACACCCAAGTACAAAATACAATTTACATTATTTAATAAAAATAAATAAAATATTCACTATGAAATATTATTATTATGTAGTATTATCTTGTAAACATATAAGAACTATAGTAATTAAATGTCTGAATTCAAAAAAAAAAAACAAAATATCTTTTTATAATTACTATGACTAATATTTTTGATTTTATATTGCCTCGTTATAAAGATGAACAGGTGTGAAAAGTGAAAATTATGCACAGTGCTTGTCATCATTCTGTTTCAATTTTAAATTATACACAAACATGTAAATAAAAATATACATTAATTAATATAGGTAATATATTATACTAAAATTGTTTTTTGCTTGTGGGTTGTTCTATCGGTTTTGGTCACAAAAGTGTGTAATAACTTATGAATAATGACAAATCAGTAAAGTGCGGTACGTGGTCTGTAAATTTAATTTAACAAAGTGTGTTACAAATAATTAATGAAGCTGTTCCGTGTATTATTTTTAACCATAACAAGTACAGAGGCCCATAACGCGAAATCAAATTTAAAAATGTTTTCTGTAAGTAGGAATAATGAAAGAAAGTAAAAAACTGCAATGACACGATAATTGTCGCTCGTATCGCCTCACTCGCATAGGTGCTGAGCACATGATTGATAGTGTTGTATTTGTATTTTTATAATTTTAACAAAACGTTCGTCGCTATTTGAATCGAATTGTTCACAAATCGACGTGAAATCAATAATATGTAACTATAATATACTTGCCTACTTTTTTTTCATCATTTTGTTTCAAAGTTTTAAGTTGTTATTTTTTATAATTTTATAGGACATATAGAAATTATTTTAAAACTATGTTTAATATACAAAGATACCACATCAAATTCCTATACAACTATACAAGCTAGTATAATAACTCTACCTGTTACCTATTTCGTTCAAAGTTTAAAATGTTTTTTTACCATACGAGCAATGTTGCGTGTTTGTAACAAAATAATTTGTTAAACGACAATCGTTTCCTCGTACGTTTTAGGCGTTTATAAACTATTAAATCGTATAGGTACCTCGTTATGACAAATGGTTAGACAACATAAAGAAAAATCGAGCAACAGTTTCACTTTTCAGTAATTCCAGTAAAAAAAAAAATGCGCAATATAAAGAACCCAATTATTTATAAATTGTTCAAATATAATATTCAAAAATCCATACGTCGAACAAGAAGATGAATTATCTATTAATTTAAAAAATAATTCAAAATATTTATTATTAGTTTTTTACAACAATTGTTTTTAATGCCTATATTAATTTACATAAATAAATTTACTATAAAAAAATGCTATTTTGTTTTTTTGTTACTTGCTTCGATTTGTTGGCTTGGAAATTCGTATATTTATTCCGTTGGTCTGTATATTGTTTTCATTGTACTTTAGAAACAATATGGAGGTAGGTTCCTATATTAATTCTAATTGATTTAGTTTATATGGACACATTACTTTAATAGAATGCTTGTAATGCTTTACCTTAATTGTAATTGATAACGTAGATAATCAATATTTGAAATATCACTCACAGGCCACACCAAATGAAAACACAAATTTTCGATCATCAATAATACTCGTATATTTAGCAGTACCTACCTATACCAAATTAAAATTCAATGAGCTAAGTACATCATAAAATAAAGCAAACCTAGCAAGTCTCTTGGGAAATGGTACAAAGTTTTAATAAACTTAAAGAACATTAAAAAAAAATCAATAATTGGCAATAATGAAATGCCATAAGGAAATAATTACAAAAATAAACAAGTAATGGTAAGTACACTCTATGGACATTCAGTGCTCCCTATACGTAATTTATGATAGTAATAAAATTAAATCAATAATTATTAACATCACTTTACCTATATAGTTATACCTATAATGAATATTATGTTTATAAATGTATAACTAAAATGGCAAATACATACAACAACAATACCTGCTAATATTATTATCAGTTATAACTATTTACTTCCTTACATTCACATAAAACATATTATTAAAAATAGTTTAGTTGTTAATTATAAATTTTAATTTCAATAAAACCATAATATCGTATCAACAGTATGACCTCGTAGAATATTGTACACCAAAGATGTTATAATAAATCAATTATTGTATCGATAAAGCAGTTGAAACATTATGTTCAAGTTATATTGTTATACACTGAACACCTATTATATAATATTATTTTAAGTACAATATTAATAAACATGTTATATTTTAAAGTATTCATACAATCATACAATTGGATGACAATTTAAAAAGTTACAATTGAAGACTATACATTAAAATGTTATATGTAATACGCTTATTCAATAATGGTGTTAGTTATTCATAATATTTATAAATTATAATTAACTATAACTACTTAGGTAAGTAGATTTCATTAATTAATACTTCATCAAGTTCAATTCTCAGATCTAAGTATAATATGTACACTTACTGTGACATGGTATACGTAATATAAAATGTAAGTACCATGATTATGAAGAGTACATAATATTACTATCATGGTTTTATTTTGTAAAACAAGCTTATAATACTTTGTTAATGGAAGTTTAAACTCCATTATTCAAATTCGATAACAAAATAAATAATTGTATAGGTACCTACCCATCATTATATAATAGTATCGCTTTGATTAATTAATTAATATATTTTTGTATCGAACAATATAATAATAGGATTGTTTTATTTTTCGACGAAATAAATTTGATTCAACAATATTTTGATCACAGTTGAATGAGAAATTATAATCCGATGAACTACCCAAAGTCGAATTAAATCGCAAACAAATTGTATTTATTGTTTTAACATCAATACGTCGGAACGTTTACTACTATTACTACCTATCTAAATATTACTAGTTATTGGTTAAAACTTGTTATTATTTTTAAAACAAACGGATTTGTCTATAGCATTAATATTAATGAATAAATAATAATGTGTAAAATGTACTGTTATCCATTTGGTTTTTTATGACGAGAAAATTATGCATGACGGACATCCTTTCCATGCCGAGGAGGAAAACTTATCGAGCATTATTCATCCGAATCAAATGGCACACCACTGGGGTCCATGATTTACATAAACTTACATTCTGTACACATACGACCTCTTGTATAGGACAGGGGGATAGTTGATAGCTGCAAACACACTTCGGGTTTTGGTTGAATAATTTACATTATTATAACCATGTGCATTGAGAGTGTTATAACGTTCACCTATAATATTGGCCAGAGACGGTGGCACGGGCGGTTGGATGGTAAAATATGCGCTGGTAGAATTGCAAGATTATCAACCAAGTTATCGCCAAGTTTTCCTACCTCCCTACTCTCAGAATTAATTTAGTTAAAACTGAATATCACCATTTCCCCGTCTTCTGTAAAACCCTTGTCGCCATAAATGAGATGCTTGGACAGTTTCAATGTTTATAAACAAAACGCGCCTATATTTACAACGATAAAAAGTTTACCGTGATTTCATGCGATTTTTTTTTAATATCTTTTATTACTGCAAGACAGCAACATTACGGTTTATCATATCCGTTTTTCATGAAATTATATATAAATACAAGAAAATAATATTCAAATAAATCCTTTTAGATTTTATCCTGTAAACATTATACAAAAAAATTAACTCTCCAATTCGTTTATGAAAGCTCTTCAAACAAATGCTATTTTAATTTAAAAAAAAAAATAAATATTTTTATAAACAACTAATATTAAATATCCTGTGGAATTTATATATAGGCACGTATTATAAATTGTACTGTTTATAATATATGCTTAGATTCTATATACAATATACACGACTATTATTCCATATTGTATAATATTTTTAACCTGAAATTTCCGTCTGCGGGGCGGCATCACTATTTATGAAGGTACGACAAGTTTATTTGCACCACATTACCCGTAAACTATAACCTGTAATGCCAATCTTTGAGCTGGTCCAAACATTTTGTTCTGGACGTCCAAGTGTCCTGCAACTGTATCTATAAATTAATAAAACAAATACAATTAGTATGTAATATTAATTAATATCCTATGGAATTTAAATATAGATATAGTCTAAATTGTATAGTTTTAAATACTTACACACGATACACAATGTATACACGGTTCAAACATTTTAAACCTATTATTAAATATATGAATATAATATTTTTAACCTGCAATTTCCCATCATTTCGGGACGGTAATACTATTTAAATACGACAGGTTTATTTGCGTCACATTACCCGTAAATTATAACCTGCGATGTCAATACTTAAGCTGGTCCAAACATTTTGTTCGGGACGTCCAACGGTATCTATAAATTCTCATAAGCGTATCGCCACGACATTGGTCCCATGATAAAGTGGCTGACCTATACCACTCTCCTTAAATTTCTCCACTTTATCATAGGTTAAAGGGAGCTATATTGAATTATTGACTTAAGCCTTTGAGATTTATTTCGTTTAGCCACAAATATCTTACCAGTTACCGGGGACAATTTTCAATCGAAAATGTCAAAAACGTCTGTGCAAAACGTACAAACAAAACGTTTAGGGTAGTAAATAATACACCTCATATTTATTTTGGTCATCACTTGAAAATATACATAACCATTATTTGACACATATTTCATTAATGGTTGACACGTTATATACCCATTGTATCGCAATATATAAAATATTGTTATACATTTTTTTAATAATAGTATTATTTAAATAAGTACCTACACTATAAAAGTATAACACATAATTTATTTAAGTTCAATGGATTCTAGCTATAATAATATAATAATATAATATTTTGTGTGAATTGTACATTATATTACGATTTCAACTCGATTTTTTATTTAATACAACTTAAATCAGTTTAGTTTTAATTTTCAATTAGTACCTTTGTTAATTACAATGAATTTTATGTAATAATCAATAATATATGACGTCGTAGTTCATTTTTAAACTTACATAACGTTTTTTTTTTGTTGGTGAAAAAATTGTTATTGACTGGTACGTCGTTAAACTAACATCAAAAAAAAACATGTATTATAATTTTTTTAATTTATACTGATAATACTATGATTTGAATGTGATATTTCATCATATTAAACATAAAAAACATACTAATTATAAAAATATATAATAACAAAGATAGTTCTATTGAAATTTTTATTGAATGGCTGTTATAAATATTTTTGATAATATAAATTTTTCCAGTCTTTTAAAAAAAACTATTTAAAATAAACTATAATAAATTGAAAAATGAACATGAGTATGTACTAAACTGCATATTTGTTCCTTGCAACCACTGAACTTATTTTCTGCGGGTACTCCTGATGTATTTGGTCATTTGGTCTTGATACTTTTTAAAACTTAACTACTTTTGACTTTTCCACTCATTTTAGAAAAAAAGTTTCTATTTGTGTTTAAATTTTTGAAACACAAACGAGAATAAAAAATAAAATGTTTTCTTGACATATGATTATCAACGTTACAAACAACTTTTAAACAAAATTTAAATGTATAACGATGAGTATAATATTATATTATAGTTTAAACACTCGTGGAAATAGAGAAATATAAGTAGGAAGGCTAAATTTTTGTGGGCGTCTACCCATTGGAAAGACACGAGATTAAATTCCGATTCGCCTTACCCTTTTGTCCATAGTCCTATCTCCGACTCTGCTCTTAATCCTTCTTTGAGTATTCAGGAATTTAATTATTATAAATGTATAAGTACACTGCTTATACTATTGTATTATCCAACATATATATTATAACATTCTCACGAGCAACTCAATTGCTACGTTTAATACTTCCAGCTGTACAAAACTTTTTATTCACATGTGAGCCCCGGTGAAAATAATAAATAATAATCTATAGCATAACTGTTTCGTTTAATTTAAAAAAATGACCGACAAGTATTTTTTACATAATTCCAGACATACTGTTTCCACACCTAAAGTTGTGATGAAAAATAATATTTATTTTTACTAATTTGTACACAACTTATTGTGCATGTAACCATTTATCAGTATAAAAATAATTTATTTTTAATTTCAAAAACGCCTTTGTCCTGGCTGCTGTGTGACGTCGAAAAATTGTTATAAAATAAAAGTTATACATACTCATTTGTCAAACAACCCATTCAACTTATCCATTTCATCCATCTCACACATAATTTCAAACTTTTTAATCGATCCTTTTTTTTTATCTCTCTCAACGTTAGACGCAACCGGAAAATAAACAACGTGAAATTTAATTGCTAGGATTGCCATTTACCGACCACATAGTCGAGATGATTTTTGAACGGAGTGTGATACGTGAATTTTTATGATTTATGTCATACATCATCAAAACCGTAATGTTATTATAGCAAGTAATTTAGATATAAAATATGTTATCGACTATATCAGACGGCCTTTTCTCTAATTGTGCACCATTGAAGTTAATGACCAACCATCACATAACATTAGATAAAATATAAATATAATATCAGTGTCATTACTTGCAATGAACTAAAATAAAATATTTCTTTTTTAGTTTATAAATTATTAAGGGATTTTTAAAAAAATTTAAATTAAAATACTCATACGGAACAAGGTATATGCGGTTAGTGTCGTATTTTACATAATAAATTAAACAGTTAACATTTAACATTTTAAATAAATATCCAAAGCAAATATAAATAAATACTGCTCGTTTTTATTGCTCGTCGTTCATAAATTACTATCGTCAAATAACCTTGATTAAGATTAACTCAAATATTTCCGATCTATTGAAAGTACCATTAATGTAAATTAATGATGAATAATATTTTACAATTAAAGTAAAATTACGTCGACATTATATCTTATTTCGTATTGTACTTGTACTTACTAGTTTATAAATGCATACAATGAAATTTATTTGAGGCAATTGTGCTGTTAACCACGAATTAGAACTTTCAAGTGACCGGTGATTTATATTATATAATGCCATACATTTAGCCCGAGCTCCAAAATTTTACCAAAGAAATTAAATTTCTGATAATATAATAATATATAAACAGGAAATCGATTACAGATTTAAATGAATTAGCTATAGTGATGATTGCGAATTTGCAGGTTCGTTATTGAATTGACGGTACCTGGGTGATAAATCTTGGCTAAGCTTAGAAAATCGAGACTGTTCAAGAGAGATATTTGGAAAATTGAGATTAATACTAAAATAAACGTGCAAGTTATTCAGTGATAAACTTAGTGAGCAATCCAAGTCGAGTCAAATAAAAAAAAAATGTTTTGAATTTAGTCACAAAATTGAAAATTTTAAAAATATTAAATTTTTTTACGAATAATTAATTACTATCTATATTATCTAACTGTAAATCTGTATATAGGTAAGTGTTTTAAAATACTGTATTCAATTGCATGCTATGTAAATTTTCTAACTAGAGTCAATCAAGGTCCATAAAAAAAAAAATTAACCCGTCGTCAGCCAGGTATAAAATATTTTATAGAATCAGTCGTTTATATTTAAGTTATGAGTATTGCACTAAAAGGCCTTAGGTAAGGATCAAAATGATAAAATTATTTCACACAAATCTTCCAGATATTGTAAAATGTTTAATTAAATGCTTTGCCATGCACCTTAAATCATAATAAAATAAATCTTGGAATTGTTGCCACGTGTTCAAAATATATTAAATGTACATCTCAGAAGTAATTATTATATAAACATTAAACATATTTGAAATTGATTTTGTTGATAGTTACTAATAATAGTTAATGGATCGAGTGGTTGGTCTATGGAAAATATTATAATGGCTACGAGAGTGATAGAAGTGTTAACGAGCTATTTTATTGAATTTGGGACGTCGGAAATATTATATTATTAGGTGATAATGGTCGACCGTTTGTCCCCGGTCCTGGGTATAATGAATTTAAAATATTTCGTGATATGAATTATATTAATCAATATAATTTCCCTCCGTATAAGACCCTAAATATAACTGCATTTCAACGAGTAGATGAGGGAGTGTTTTAATAATCACAATTTCATAAAAACGAATGTAAATATACATTAAACACGTTGTATGGATAAACATAATATTTAAATGAGGTTATTCAATTGAAAATGGACGACATTTTATGCAGTCTAATCGAAAAACGCCGCCAGTATTGCTACCTCCGGTATTGTTATGCTGTGGAAATAATATTTAACATTTACTGGCGTAGTTGAAAAACAAATGAACATCTAACACATAAATGTGAATCGAACCGTTATAGACTTTCATTTGACACGATTTAATAATTATTATTGTACACCGTATTCACATAATATTATTATTATGATGATCTGTGAGGCATACAAATGGGACATTCAAATTATTTATGCAACCTTGCGTCATCGCAGTACGTAGTTGTGCTCGCGGGGCTGTCCGTGGCAGTTTTATTCATTAGAAATTCGAATAAAACGCAGTCGCAAGCTAATGTATTATTTATATAGGAACACAATCCGTTGTCAGGGGTATTAGTGATTGAAACTTTAAGAAAAGAGTAATTCACAAAAAGTTTCCTGACAAAACGATTTACGTTGTTTTGATATTGGTATATATACTGTAAAAAAAAATAATGATAAACCAGTAAAATCCACCCACACACACACACTCACACACCTGGAACACGACTTTAAAATCCCATATATGTGCCTTTAAAGGATGACGTGAAGATTTTATGCCATTTCTACACAATTATATTATATACACCAGCGTTGATTAAACGCATTGGTAACTTCACACGTCGATACAATAATTAGTATAATATGTACACCTGCATGGCTACATCTATCACGGTTATTATTTCTGCTTACATAGTTTAGATGATAAAAAGATCCTAGAAGTCTCATCACTTTGCTACATTTTAATTATTGAATTGATTAAAAACCAAAACTTTAACTGGTCAATTTTTAAAACTTCTCAATAATATTTGAACAAAAAATATGAGTATACGAAAATTCGTATAGACACGGATAATATGATTATGATAATTTTTTTTTCGACAAACTAAACTCACAAAAACTGAAAAAAAACTTATTTTAAACTCATTCCTGTCTATATAGTTTGGTTGTTTGTTTTGGAAAAGCTTATCCTCCCATAGACTGACCCAGATGGTCTGATACTGGAGAAAATGTTTTTAGCTCAGCTACTGCCCACGTATAGAGTCGTTTATCTCAGCCAATATATTTTTTTCATTTTTTATATTATAACCGTATTAGAGAAACTCAATTATTATATTTTATGGAATTATTTGATTCTTTGTTGTTCTCTAAAATGCAAAATAAACAATTTATAGAACTAATTATTTATGTAAATATTTCGAAAGCTTAACTGATGAGCTATTTATTAACAAATAGTATTGAAAGTTGTATAGGTTGCGGTAGAAAGTGGTCGTATAAATAATAGGTGGGCGGGAAGTGTACAAGTAAAAACACGGTGAGACAAACTAGGTAGTCATGTTTGGTAACTTGTTACTGCGGACAACGATAACAGCAGCTTGTTGCCGTGGTTAATGTATATTGTTAAGGTCAAACTCGTAGAGGCCGGAAATTATAATATTTAAAATACCAACAGAATACTGATAAGATAATATGGTTAATATTCCGACAACCCGTCTAGCTAACAACAGGTGACCACTCAAAAAAAAAAAGGATTAAATGCATATAACAATGTTATGGTCGACGTGGGTTGTCGGAAATTTCATGATATTATTATTATTATTATTATTATTATTATTATTACTATTATATCGTTGCGCGTCGTTTCATTCAAATGCCGCGAGAATTAAACCCCGAAAATCGTGGTTTTGGTACTTATATTATATATATATATATAAATATAAATTGTATGTGCATTTAAAGCGTGAAAAACGTCCGGATAAACTACACCGCATAAAGTAAACCTAGCCAGCTCAGTTTCGTTTTTCGAATGCGATGATTTATAATAATAATACGACACTGGATTGCCCCGGGGGTGAACGTAGCGAGACGAGTGCCCAACACCGCACAGTCTCTGTGCCATGCCGTTTCTTTTTGTTTTGTATATAATAATAATATAATATACCTAATAACGATTGTTTTTTTTTTCGGATGTTGTGTTGAATCCGGCTATTAATCATTATAATCAACTGTTTGTTTTTGACTTACTTAACCCTTTTATTCCTGGATTCGTTTTTTCCTTCGAAACAATTGAATAAAAGTTAAAGTATACTCTTAGGTTTCAAAAGATTTACGGAACATTTGAAAGTAAAAAAAAAAACGATGAACATTTCAATACATTTTCCACGCAATCGTTAACATTTTAAGTTTATGCTTATAGGAGGTGAGCAACCTTACTATTGTATTTACAAATAAAAATATGTTAGGAATTGTTTGCAAATAAAATACAATTATTATTAAACAAAAAACACACAGTTAATAAGCCGCACAATATGAAGATAAAGATAGTTTGACATAATATTGTAGGCGCTTCTCATTTAATTTAAAATTGGCAATACAATAAAATGTGAGTGACTCGGCGCGGTGCAGTGGCTGAAATCAATGTGATTGAGAGTAAGCAACGACCGCTGCCGGTCATTCGGATGGGTGACCTTGCCACACATACAAATTACACATTTACACGTGTTCCAAACCAACCGTCCAACCCTACCAACCTACAAACTAATTTATTCAGTCGTCGAAGCCTTAAACCTAATAAAAAATTGTATTTATTTATATTTTATATACTAAATTTAATCTTGTTCGTCACTTTATGTAAATAGAAAATAATATGTGTATAAAATTGTATTTTAAAAGTTAAATACCAAAGAAAAATATATGCAACATTTTTAAAAATAAGGTTGTAATGTTCATGTATGGATATTTTTACGTAGTACAATCCTATAATTATAAAAACTATATTTTTATTCAAGTATATAATTACTCTTACACAATTTATTCAAATTGATTATCATAATACAATTTAGTTTTAAAATAGTTGTTTTGAAATTACATGTATTTATAAAAATAATTTATTCCATGAATGATACTTAGGTAACGTTTTCATTTTTCTTTACATTAAAATAATATTTTTTATATTAAAAAGGATATTCTTACTTTTTTTATTGACTTTTAATTACTTAGTTATATCGTTAAAACTCATATTTACAGAAGTTTTACAAATATTATACACTTTCTTGCTGATTTTGCTTAACCCTTAATTAAATGCATGTGAAATTGTATAGGTAGGTAGTAACCGAATCAATAACAATTGGTACCTATACTTTTATTATAATATTATGTTGAAACTACTATGAAAACAAAGATAAGAACAATATAGCTTTAGTACACAATAAGTTATATTTCAAATGTACATACAATTATAAACTATAGTTGTTAGTTTTATAAAATTTTGTTTTAAGCAAATTAATTAAAAAAAAACCGTTGTTTTAAATAAAAAAAATTGTTTTTCTAGCACTTTTAAATTATAAGAATAAAAATAAAAATAAAAGAATAATGTTTTTACATTTCTATTTTCCTAATCAAATTTTCTAAACGACCATTCCCTCATACGAAAATGGGTGTAAGTACAACATTTTTAGAAATTACAATTTTCAATTAAAATTCAGACATTACTATAGTTATGTAAAATATTATTCAAAGATAAAATGAGTTAAAACACTGAAGACGGTTTCTGCAGAGTAGCGAATAGTAGAACGTGCAATAATACGCATACAGCAGTGCACTTAACAGTAAAGTTAATATTATCATTGAAAAAGAAAATGTTTTAAACGACTAAAACAATAGCAGGCGTAGGTCTCCTGCACGTTTAGAATATTATTTATTTCATTTTTCTCGACGCTTAACTTTTCACAAAGAATCCAAAATCAATAAACGAGTTTCGTCACCTGCTACTTCATGCACCTGCGACGGTGTTAACGCATTATCTTATCATACCTATATACGTATATTGTATAGTGTGGCCAGTATATTCATTTATTTGTTGACAGTCGAGTTCAGGAGCAAAGTGGCATGCGAAAACGAGGTGGTCAACTTGCAGTGCAATCCGAATTCCCGGCTAGCCATGTTCTCGGCGAGCTACGGACGGACAGAGTACGAGAGTATCCAGTGTCCGCAACCACAAGGCGTTCCCGAAGAGAGTAAATATCATGAAATTATTATCATTCGTCTATTTCCAGACTGTCACAACCCCTCGAAAAAGAACCTACTCTTTTTAACATCGCTATTGAAAAAAATCCAATAATACTCCTTAACTGCAGTATAACAGTATGACTGGTATAAAATTTGATGCAAACGTGTTATGCATAATATATAACTTTGTGAATACTCATTTTATATAATAATATATATATAGGAGGTATTTTATTGCAGCCAATATGTTTTGATCGTTGCTAACATTGTTTAAGTAATTTAGTTTCACCCACGATTTAAGATAGTATGGTTGCCCAACGAGCTATGATAAGACGGCATTGGATTTAAATCGGACCCCCGGCACTAGTGGTTCTAGAGGACTATTTTATAATTTATAGTATAATACGATCATTATATATATTTTTATTGTATATAGGTATAACATAACAATTTTTATTAGTTTTAATTTGACCGATATGAGCACTGTATGCGGGGGCCCCCGTAGATCACGTGACTTTTCGATTCAAACCGTATGCCGTGTGATAACATTTTTCTAATGGGTCGTTGTGCAACCATACTATCTTAAATCGTGGTTTCACCTAAGAGTTGGACCATGATACACACAGTGTCGTGGTGAATGACGTATACCTAATGTAATTCATCTTTAAATAATATATTATGTGGTAGGGGGTAGTGGGTGGATCATTGTTTAAATACTTAGGGTTTGAAATATGCTTCCCAGGTCACTGGATACACAAACACATTTTACTATACAACGGTATAAAAGTGATAATTGTAGAATGTATTTGAGGGTTAGAGTTCATTTTTACAAGGAGATGAAAACAGTTCAAGCGGACATTACTGACTTTCACGCTCAACGATTACCATGTACACATAATGTGTAAAATATATTTATTTTTTTTATATTCGTGCAAATATATTTACTGCATAAAAAACATATTTTAATCCCACAATTTTTTGTAATTTTTTTTTTAAATGAATAGATAAATGCTAGCAATTTATTTATTTTTTACTATAAATTATGTCCTAACACAAGTACACAACTCGAAAAACGGTAATGAGCTGTTATAGTCAAAAGTTTTAAAAATGTGCACGATTAAAGTAAAACAATATTATTATTACTATTATTACGATTCGACGAACTTAACGGTTATGTGTTGAAAATGTATGGTTGGGCCGTGTTGTAACGTTAAACTGTTTTCCAGCGTGCCTGGTGAGTTACGCGACGGAGACTGTGATGACTGTGTGCCACGGCAAGAGAAATTGCAGACTGGCGGCTGATGCGGCAACGTTCGGCAACCCTTGCAAACCAGCATCGAGGATGTACTTGAAAGTCGTTTACAACTGCGGTGAGTATCTAATGCTATTCCGCGGACATTTTTTTATTACAATGCAGTAAACCGGCAACAGAATAAGGGAGACCCCCTGTAAATAAAAAATTAATTTATACATTTCTTGTCGTCTTGCATTAGCACGCTTACTACCAATCATCTTATAACCCGTGAATTGGAGCCTATAGCTAGGTACATATGTGCGGCAGATGTACGAGACTATTCTGAGAATGTATTCTAGTTGGATAATAAGTGTGATCTGATATTACGGAGGCGCTAATATTATGGACATTAATATACACAGTGATGCCTCGATAACTCGAATCGGTTGGGACAAAAAAAAAATTTGAGTTATAGAAAAAGTTGCGTGTATAAATATTGAAATGCGGGGGCCCGGATATTCCTTCGAATTATCAAAAATTCGACTTCCCAGATAGCATTTTGTAATGATAATATTATAATAGTATTATAATAACGTTATACTAATATTATTCGTTATTACAATGTTATAATAATATTATTAATCAAAAAATTGCTGTCTGGGTTATATAGACCTTCGAGTTCTAGAGGTTCCACTATATTATGTGTAGACAATAAAGTACTATATTCTGTGGATCGTAGGTAGACATGTAGGTACGCTATTTAGTGGCCAGTTATAGAAGACTATAATATACCGTCCGGGTCGTTAAAAATCAATATTAGGAAATTCTAGAAATGGCAAATACGTAATTGATTCCCGATAAAAAAAATATCTTATCATCATAAAACTGTTCGAACTGTTTCACGTACATACAAATAAGAAATATTATTGAGATCTGATGACTATGAATTTCCACCAGAAACATGTGGGCAGAACTTTCATGTACGGCAGAACAAACTACGCATATTGTTGCAAATAGTTTGACGGAAAACTTAATACAAAATTGTATTTCACCCACACAAATATTTTTTTTTTAACTAAAAAAATATCTAACGTGAACCATATCTAAAACAAAGAAGCCCACTCAGAGTCAGGAAAAACAACTAAAAATGAAAAGTTAATTGGTAAAAAAAAAAATAAATGAAAAAATTGAATGACTGTTAAATTTCGAGTTGAAAATATGCGTAAAAATAAATGCATACTACTTCAATTATTTTTTATTATTAGGTATTTATTTTAATTAATTTCGACCCACCTATTTGTTATTGGGTTAGACTATTATTAATTATTATATACCATTTTATTGTTATTGTAATATTGAAAAATACGTATTAGCTTATTGCTTATACTGGAATGTAGATTAATTTGTAACACAAACTTATTAATCTGTGAAACTGTTGTCGGTTCGATATGAAATAATTGTTCGAAATATATTTCATAATTCTAACATAACATGGTGTATTATTATAAAACAATCCATCGGAACCAATTCGGTAATTTGGAACCAACTTCGAGTAAAGCGTTTAGAATACCTTGAAATTAACGATTATATTATGTGTTTGTATCTCACCATTTTAAAAAATAAACCGTAATAAACAGTAAAGATAATTATTTTCAAATGGTTTTTAAAAATCCAAAAAAAAAAAAATAGGGCATAAAGTCATCGGCCAAAATGGTGACAGCCCTAGGCATTTGACTTAAAAAAAAAAGAAGTAGGAGCACTGAGCACCTACGCTAAAAAATCTAAAAAATGTGTATGGACACTCGGTGCTCATAGCTGCGACCTCCTCACAAATCATTTTAAAATGAAATACGTCTACGTATATATATCATACGTGTTGTAGACAGATACCTAACCCGTAATGCATTCCCGGAAAACGAATTGATGAAAAGCAAATATACTCGTCCAAAACGTTTACATTTCCCGCCGTTGTAATACGGCGGAATAAAATATCTTTTAAAAAAGCGACATGTTGTAATGCACCATATTTTCTCCAACTCAAATTATTATTATTGTTATTTTTATTAAATAAAGCAACAATATATAGTTCGCTACCCCGTGTCTGTACGTTATAATAATAATAATAATAATAATATGATGTATATACACTATATATTCTATCAATAACGCATTACATTTTTGAGTTATTAATATTACATTTAGTAAATATTTGTAGACTTGTAGTGTGCACTGAATTCCCAGTATAAGATTAATATATTCCACAAACTGTTATATTATATTGTTTCATGTTTTCGTCGGTACAAGATCCTATTATGAGTTCCCCAGAACATGTCCATAATTTGATATTTTGATGAATTAATTTCTAACATTTTCATTTTCATTTTATATAACTCACAATATTTCTATGTTGATCGTCAGAATATTATGTTAACTGTTTTCTTCAATAATTATTTTACATAATATACATAAATTTTCATAAAAGAACCCTAACATTGATCATTCGCTTAAAAAAATAAATCTAAACTGTAACTAAATATAGGTACTAGTAATATTAAAAACAATCATGACGTCAATATTCTAAATTTCTAAATATATTATATACGTGATTGTAATAGTCTATACAATTGTCATTTATGAGTCTACGAACAATATATTTTTGCATTCATTCGCCTATATCAACACATAAAATGTTACCTTTATGTTTTTATTTGTCTCATGTTTTATAGCGTAGTGTATACCTACATTTCAAAGTCAAAACATTAATTATTTGTGCTAATTTGAAAATTTTCCATTTGATAAATTAATTGAAACAAGTTTATAACGAAATGGCACATATCATCCCATATTCCTTTGTGTTTTAATAGGTTTACATAGTTTAATAGTTTTGTACACTGTCAATATATATGATAAACTTACATTAAAGTACTTCCATTTATTTAATAGTTTTCTTGTTTACTCTTACCTACACTATATTTATTCTAATCAACTTATCATCTTTTGACAATTCCAGATGAGTTATATAGAAAGATATACGTTTTTATGTAGTTCCTAATACTAATCCATCATTCCATGAACTCTATCTACTTTAAAAATAATATTTCATAATAATTACTTAATATGATTATACGTATTACTTGATAGCACTTATTGGTATACACTATACATATACATATTACTATTACTAATATGTACTTAAAAAAGCGATTTTCAAAAGCACATTTACTTGATGTTTTTTTTTTTTTGTTGATGTTTTTTACAAGGACAAAAAAGCTGCAACAGTTTTCCTCTAAGTAATACATTTCGTTTTAATGGAACTACCTACATAGTAGGTATATAGTTAAAAAAAATAAAGTAAAAATGTTTAAATAAAAAAATAATTACAATCTTAAACAAATTGATTGTTTGAAAAATATCTTTAGAATAATAAATTATTGTGAGAAAATATTTTATTAACCGCCTATTAACCTGGTATTGTCTTCTAATAAATAATAATTTTCCGTTTTATGTTTATTAACATCAACAATGAATAGGAAAATAGATACAATTTGCTTCTATTAAATATGCATTATAAAATATTATAAAATATTATAAAATATTATGTCTTGAAACTAGTTACTAAAACATTATTAAAATGTATTAGAGATACCGAGTTATAAATGATTAATGATTAATTAAGATACCTAAATGATATACACCACAATAAACCATATGGAAATAATATGTCTAATGTCTATATGTTGAAAACGCCGATCGAATTTAAAATGGCGTTTTTAATACCCCTCGGAGTGTACTAGTCTATTTTATTTGAAACGGCGTTTTCCATGATGTACGATCCCATTTGAACCATAAACACAAAAAAAAATGTGATAAGACCCCGTGTTAACAATATAATATATTGTAGACTAATCTACATTTTTTCGGTATTGGTTTTTTATAGTGCCCAGGAGAGTGTTAAAAGAACAATTCGAAGAGCCTGCTCATTCCGACGAACCGACTGTAATGGAACTGGACTACTTTGACAACCCCGGTGTGGCCCCCGTACAGCCATTCGAATCTTTATCCCCGCCCGCCAACGACCCCAGGACTAGGTATAACGAGTCGGCTGCTGATCCCGTTGGGCATGGAAATTCATCTAGTTCGTCACTGGGTAAGCATACGGAAATATTGATTTATTATTATATTTATAGCACAAACATATACCTATCAGTAATGGAAAAACGTTGATATGGTTCTTGAATAACACAAAATACGTGTCGCATATTGTTGTATATATATTGTATGTAGATTGTAGGGTATATATTATTATAACGAAGGATTTTCGATTTAAAATAACGAGGAAACCGTATCAACATTACCACTTTAAATTAGTAATTCCTCGTGGGACATATTCTATAAAATACAAATTATGTTAATACAGTGAACTCGTTGAAGACTGTTCACTGTTTTATTTTTCTAATAAAAAAAATATGAAATAAACCATTTAAATAATTCCCGCTATAATTATTGTACTTAAAATAAATTAATTTTAAACGTTTTGTGTAGTTTTAATTAATTGTTTGACCTTTTTATTTTATCATAATGTTTTTATATTAAAATAATATCAATAAGCATTTTTAATTGCTGTTGTATAAGTTAAACATAATTAATGGATGTTTCTCAATGTATAATGAGTTAATTGGTAGGCGTTCAAAAATTGCCCGATGTATTATACCTATTCACAAATGTCGTATAAAAATATTTATTTTAATGTAAGACATTTAAATAAAAATATAAGGATTACTGGAGAAAACCTAGAACTAATACTTAAGGAGATTATAAATCAACTATGAAATTAAATCAATTTAACAAAAAGCCCCAATGGTCATCAATTAAATTTATTTTGATTTTTTAGTAGTATATATTTTCTTGTCACGTATTATTTCTTGTTGGTAGTGGTTTTCATGTTTAAATAAAAGGATATTCACATTTTATTTGTTTTTCTTCTTAGTTTGTATAATGCATTGCAATTATTTTTTCGTCAGTCAGAAAAAAAATATAAATAAAGTAAACCTAACTTAAAAGTAAGGCTCACAATTTAAAATTTAAATCTAAATTTATTGTTTTAATTGCTTAAATGGTAATCTGATGTTTTAATCTGACTCACGTTAAGACTATCAACATATTATAATATGTGAGTACCTATGTGCTGTTGTAATTTTGAAAATAATAGACGATCAATATAAATTTTCTCATATCAAAATATGATTATAATCATACTAGTAAACTCTTCAGTAAAATATTCGCAAATTGAAGTTGTAAAGACTACAACAGTGAAATGCACAAAAATGTATATTTAACAGTAATACAATAAATAATATTGTTCTACAATAACGAGTAGGTAACCTTGTTTTCTTTTTATTAAAAAGTATTTTTTTCAAAAATTTAAAAGTAAATTATAGCGAGACGAAAGCTACCTACTTATTGAAACCTAATAAGGTTTATATTTTCTTAACTGTATTATTAAAAATGAGAAAAACAAAATAAATTAAAAATATTTCTACCGCAGTGTTGAAAGTTGCACACTTGCGCCCTTACACTAAACAATCTGTAAAAATCTGCCTTTAATCATTATAATCTTGTTTAACGTAATTATTTTCAATTAAAAACTATTACAACAGGACTCCCCGCGATTGTCTATACAGTTCTATAGAAATATTACTCGATTATTTGAGAACACAATATCATTTTCGTTTTGTCATACTTTTCGGGCTAATAATAATTTATATTAGGTATACCTAATATAATGGTTTGATTAATATTGCTAATTTTGCTTGATACTAACCCTTTGACGCACTATTAATATCTAATATTACATGCTGGTTTCTATATAACTACAGTGGGTAATGCAATAACAAACTAATAATCATGTTTAATTGTAAAATACCACTAGTGCTACACAACTATATTATTATAATTATTATACCTACACAATACACTGTAATATACGCTGCGGCTTATAAGTTATCAGTATTTAGCGCACGCGCTGATGCACGGTCATCGCCTACCACTGTATAAATGGAACACAAAAACCTTCGCTTTGCTGGGCGGATAAAACACAGAAAATAATTACTGACAAATCTCATTTCCATATTGTCAACATTAGGTACGATATCTCGGCATACGTATCAACAGTCCACGACACAGAATCCGGTACAAAATATTACCACAATGAAGACTGCTGATCCGAATAGCGTCTTAGCTAACATCGTTACTTTTGGTTACGTTTCTTACAAGATTGTGTACAGTAAGTGAAATATTAATGACTGGTTTGAACGACATTGCGAAAATAAGCGTTATCTGTCAACAAAATCAAACGAAATTTAATTAATTTAAAATAAACAATGTATAGGTAAGGTTATTGAAAAATAATTTAGCGTCTAATGGTACTTACTTAAACAAATTAATTTTCCATATTGTTATGTAATACTACATTGTTTCATTATATATATAAGATAATATTGGTTTGAATCATTGAAAGTTATCAATATAAGAACAGATTTCTGGGAATTGTTTCAAACTGTTGTTACAACATTTTTGAATTAAAAACTTTTTAATAACTACTTATCAAGTCAGTTATTTCTTTTGACAAATATTTTTATGATATTCACAACAATAGTATCCTTTCTCGTGAATAAAAAAGATGAGAATTTCAAAAAAAAAAAAGATAATAAAGTACCAAATTCGTTACAAAAACTCTATAAATATAATATTCATGTGTCCGTGTAAAACATTCACAAATAAGCATATAAATATAAGTTTTAAAAAAATATTATATAATGTATGTACCACTATAAAGTATTATTATTTGAATATAACTTTAGAAATTCATATGATGCCTAGTATAAATATTTAACTTAATAAATAAAACTAATAGTACATATTGTAGGACTCCAAAAAAGTAAAAACTAGACAAATGTTAAAATGTCTATTAAAGTGTTTATATTTTAACATAAAAACTGAATAGATAATAATATAACCAATTGATATTATAATATTATGTTGAAGACTTGAATCATACATATTATTATGATTATGAAGTGAACACAAAAATAAACGCACCAATATAATACAGCTTATCAACAACAGCAAAAAACTGGAAAACCGTTCTGCTGCTAGTTCGAGCCTACCTCGTCATTAAGTAGGTCACTGTAATGGATGTAAAATGGATTTTAATTCAATGATAAATCATTGCATCGGTACGAAAAACGATTCTGAGCGGAGACCGTATGTCTCTGCCTCATATTTCTAAGGATATTTTATCATTTGTTTATAAAACTATTACGGTAGGTTGAACTAATTTTTGCAAAAGCATCGCATATAAATTAATATTGTTATAATATTATATCATATATTATTGTTATTTATTAATAACTTATAAGTCAACACTCAACACTAATAGAACAGTAAAACGATGAAAATAATTTTACGATATTAATAAATAAAAATTAGTCAACATGATTTGAAAATGTCATCAGAAAACAATTATATACATAATGGCAAAAAGTTTCAAGTCCCTACTATTAATTTTTTATGAATTATATAACATAAATTGTTATTTTTAGTTTAATAATCCAATGTTATCAAAGTTAGAACTTCAAATATTTATAAACAAAAAACTGTGCTTATATATTTTCTATATTTTTAGAATGCTGTAAGATCAACTTATGAAGAACTTTGTATTACATTTTCAAACATTTAACTAAACGTAAAACTGTTATCATGCCTGATATATAAAAAAAAATTAAAACTTGTAATATCTACAAATGAGGAAAAATATTTTGAAAACGATACCACTTGTATAAAATGCCAATATTAATATAAGGAAAAAGTATCTACGGTTATTTATTTTTAAATAATAACAAAATCAATTTTGTCATGAATTTGTTTTGCGTAAATATTATCATTTCTCAGTTATTTTATATTTTTTTCCCTATCGGCCCCTGAAATGCCATCTATATCTTGAAATTTTCTCCTAAAAACCACCTTCAAAATTGAAAATTGAAGAATTTTTCCTATATTATATTAAAAGTGTCTTCAGCCACTAAATTTTTTTTAAAAATACACTTCGTTGCAAGACCTATACTTTCATGGCTCGGAGTGTGAAATCAAATATGAACATTATTCTTATATCACCTATTTATTACATATTACAGATTAATAAACTAGGTACATGCCATAAAACCAAAGACTATCACTGTGGCTATTGCAGTATTATAATATTACATTATGACGATAATAATGAATGTTATACACGGTGGTTGTAGTTATCGTATTACGTACCTACGACCGTAATACTGATAAAGATGTAACCTAACCTAACCCTCGACCACGAACGGTATCCGATTATCTCCTCACAATATTTTATCTTGTGAATTCGTTTCCGATGAAAAACCCAAAACTAATATTAGTATACCTAATATAATAATATTATGCCAAAGTGGCTTTGTTGTTTTTCATATAAACTTTTTTTTTATCATTATTATTATTATTACTATTATTATTGAACGACAGACTTTTATTTAGAAAGCGTACTGTACTGAAATAGAGGTAACTACCTCCTGTATTGTATAACCCGCCCGGCAGACCTTAAATTAATAAACGTAGCATCAAAGTCAGTATATATTATAGAGGTTGTGTAATGCGGCCGGGGCTATAACGTCAATACAGCAGTAATCTCACATGCCGCGTGCGTTTACCGCTCACTGTGACTGGGCTTATAATACGCGCAAGACGTAAGTTAGACAATCGAACCACTCCACCACAGTAATAATAATAATAATAATAATAATAATAATAATAATAATAATATGCTCCGTATAATATTATACTCACTTAATTTGTATGCCATCTCTATTACATAGGTACGTCACACGGTGTCTATAATACGCAGAAATATTATAGTCCCGCCGAATACGTTGCGGATTTTTTGATTTTTGTCCGAAGTCGAAATTTTGATATAATTTAGTTAAATAATTATCGACGTTTCGATATGTTTTAACTATCGATGTTTCGATATGGTTGTATAATATTATAATTATCGACGTGTCATTTCGTCGCATACGATCGATCGATTATAATATTACCACCGTTGTGCGCGGCGTGCGTACGGAACTTATGTATAATTGTTGATTTTTTGTGTATTTTTTGTTTAGAAAAACAAGACAAGTTTTACTTATACTTGGGTGGTGGATTGATTGGCGGCCTGTTGTCTATATTGTGTGTCGTGGCGGCCAAATTCGTCTGGCAGCGTTCCAGGAGACATTTGGACAACAAACATAAGTCCGATAACGCCAGCCATGACATGTCAATCGACCCAAACGCATTTGGCGATAACATTAGCGAAGTAGACGCCGATATTGATCTAACGGATATTACGCAATTTCCCATCACCGTTATACCCACACAACAGTTATCGCCAAGCGAAGTAAGAGATTTATTATTATTATTATTATGGTAATTAAAAATATTGTGCGCCCAAAATGGCAAAAGATGATAATAACGTGCAATTAATCAAAATAGAATAAAGTGATGGATGGAACCGTTGAATAATTTTGAGCAGAAAGTCAAACTATTTTTTGACAAAATTCGACGAATAAGATGTAAAACCGTACCTATAAACTTTTAAATGTTATAAATCATTTGGCAATTCTAAAATTCAAATATTTACGCACCAATAAATTAAGTAAGTTCTCTGCACGAGGGGTGGGACTGAGGAAGTTATTTTATTTTTATTTTTATTTTATACGTAATAGGAGGGAGTGATCGCATAATTTACTTCTCCCTAGGTTTAACCTCTACCTTATAAATTATATAGGTACATAATCTGTTTTTTTTTTTAAATTTAAACGTTTAAAGTACAGTGGTTTAACATTTTTAATCAAAACTAAACTCTTAAAACTTATCCTATATACGCTCCTATTATTTAATTAAAAAAATTACACACAATTGTTCTAAAACGAAGAGGAATATAATAATAAACTGTGATTGTTTGGTAAACCCGTATACCAATCCTAAATTGGTACAAAAGTGTGTACATTTACACAACTCGAATAGTAAAAATGCACACACTTGCAGAATACAATATGTAAATTCAATTTACCCATAAAAGAGAGTAAATTTGTTCCGATTACGCAATAAGTGAATCTGCATAAATGTCATATAGTATACCTATGCAAATTTGTACTTGCACACATAAGCAATAATAAGTATTCGGGTAAACTTCATTGAATCGTAAAATTAAAATAATAATATAGCAAGGTAACAGTAATAATGCTGTAATACTAACTATATTATTATTTAAATGCATTGGTATAGAATTGAATCTCTAAACCCGAGTTTTTAAATAAACTAAAGAATAAAAATGCCCATAACACTTCCTATTAATACAAAATGTTGTAGGCCTTTGGTAGTAACTAAATTCGTGATTTTTCGATATTTCTGTAGGTAAACAATCAGTTTGCGTAGTGTTATCGGCACGGCAGATATCGTGTTGTATGTGTACCTGGTAACTAACAATTGTATGTGTATCAATTATTTATTGAGCATACTATAATAGCGGCAAAGAAACGTAAATAAAACATATAAACAATGACAAACAAGCAAAGTTAATTGAAATCGTGGAAAAAAAAAACTTACAAAAAAAACGAGATATCAATAAAGACTTTGGAATACTGCTAGTAAGTAGTAACACTTTCAACGATTAAAAAAGATAAAGGTATCATCTTAAATAATGTATTATACCTACCCAATGCAAATACGACTCGTAGAAAATAAATTAAACATTTTCTTATATTGAACAAATTTAATAATTGACTTAAAAGGTTTGTTCAATACACCATAAAATATAATATATATATACCTACCTATGTCACTCAATAAATGGATCAACAATGAGACAAACATCAGAAGTATTAGATTTAAAGTTAAGGGTATACAATTTTTACAGGTTCAAGATAAACATCAATTTGAAAATAGCTTATAACATGCGATAAAAACCCTTTGTGGTAAAAAAATCCACGGTTGATCAATAAATGTTCAAATTGGATTTTAAATATACTTACTAGGAAAAAAAATAAAAACAACTAAAAACAACTCAGCAAACTTACCTTTTATTTTAAATAAATAAATAAAACCTACATACATTTTTTAATATGTAATAACAAATAAGTTATAAGCTTAACATAAAATATAAAGAAATTTTATAACTATTCAATTTTAATATAAATATCAAAATGACTATAATCTCGTTTATAGTAATGAAAATAAAATTATAAAAGGTAGATGATAAAAATTATTCTTTTTATAAAGACTCAAGTTATTTTATTTCTTTTTTAATTTGAATTACCGAGGTACCACTGTACTTAATAATTCCAGGGATTCACTACATTTAAAAATATACTTTAAAGTATATTGAACAATTGATCACAAAAAAAATAAAAATTTAGGAATATCGCATACCTAATACAATATACCATAATTTTTTATCATAGGTATACGTCCTAACAGATGTATAAACTTATTATATATTTAACGATCTACAAAATAATGAAAATCGTCGGAAACTGTCGTATTTAATTAATAATATATTGAAAATAATGTTTATCCACGTACCTATAACTCAACCTTGGTTTCTAAAAGATGTTATAATAATAATTAATACAATTATGAATTTAAATTTAACTTAATTTTTCAATTATAAGTGAAGCAAGTATAATCTCTATGAATTAGTGATGTTTTATAATATTATTATGTATTATAATACAATCACAACCCCGGTTAAAAGGATTTTAAAGTAGCTATGTACTCAAAAAGTTTCATATGGACCATAATATTTTATTTTATATCGATCAACGATTCATAACACACATACAGGATGTAACAGAAAGACCTGACAAATAAAATAACTTTTGTACTCACCAATATTTCAAATTATTTTTTTTTTTTGGAAAAATTCAAAACAGCCTATTTTTAAATCTAATTTGTAAACACATTTGACATTTTAAAACGTAAAAAAGTTTATTTAAATCAAATAGCTTATTTTTATACTAAGTATTAAAAAGTCTTTTTTTAAATATCAATATTTTTTTGACTAAATTTTTATTTGAAATGTTATAACTTTTTTTAAATATTCTTTTTGGAAATTATTTACTATCCATATAATTTTCAAAATTGTTGTCATACTAGTATAGTAATAGTAACTAGTATCGATTTTAGATTCTGAGCGAAGCGATGAATGTATTGATTCTACAATGATGTGTGTTTTTTTTTTTATTTTTGTGTCTGTCATCACCTTTTAGGACAGTAAAAGTGCTTGGATTTTCTTCAATAGTAACTTTTCTGATAGGAAAGTGAATCTAGTTGGTACTTTGGGGGGTCAAAAGTAAAAATTCCCCAGTAGTTTTCACAAGTGACGTGAAAAACAAAAAAAAAATTAAGGAAAAACGGGAATTTTTACGCAAAATCTGTTTTCGAGAAAATCGATTTTGGTTTTTGGTGTAACTCTAAAACAAATGACCGTAGGGACATGAAATTTTGACTGAATGTTTATATTAGCATTTTCTATACACCATAAAATTTTGAAAATATTTTGACTCTTTTTGAGCTGTTTACGGCCATTGTCAGTTTTCAATTTTTTTAGTTTTTTTTTCTATAAATATCAATAACATTTTATCTGTTGAGTAAAAAAGCTTGAAAATTTAATAGAAGGCTCCTAGGTTATTGTTTCAAAGGCAGATGAAAAAAATTAAAAATCCTTAGTCACAGTTTTTAATTATAAGCATTTAAAGTTCAAATTTTGACAAAATACGGAAAAATCACGAAAAATAGCAAATTATTTTGATGAGAATTCATAAAAATTTTTCTTTTTAAATCTAAGATTTGAAAATGTAATATAAGATTACTCATAAGTTTGTCTACCTTTATCAAAAAAAAAATGTCTAAAAGAAACTTAAATTAAATTTTTATGAGCGTCTGAAATTTATATTTTTACAACATTTGATATTTACTCGATTTCTCATGTAACGATTTTTTTATTTTATTGTAATTAAAAAACGAATGACTGTAGATACTTGAAAGTTGAAAATTTCACTGAATGTTTATATTAGCATTTTCTATACACCATAAAATGTTGAAAATATTTTGACTCTTTTTGAGCTGTTTACGGACATTGTCAGTTTTCAATTTTTTTAGTTTTTTTTCTATAAATATCAATAAATTTTTATTTGTTGGGTAAAAAAGCGTGAAAATTTAATATAATGCTCCTGATATATCGTTCTAATAGCAGTTGAAAAATATTAAAAATACATAGGCACAATTTTTTTTTATAAGCATTTAAAGTTCAAATTTTGACAACATTTATTAAATTTATAATTTATTAATTATTTTGTAGTAAAAAATTTATAAATTTTTAACTTTTATGGCTAAGGATTGAAAATTTAAAACAAGGCTCCACGTAAATAGGTTATATATAAATTACTTTATTCACAATAATATCATCAAATATACTTGGTAAAATCATAGGCTGACTGACCGTTTTCGCTCAGAATCGTTTTTCTTATACAATGATATTATATCATTGAATTCAAATTTAACACCATCCATTACAGTGACCCACTTGTAACCTACCGTACAGCAGAGCGACATCCACTTATCCACCTTTTTTATATCAGGTCTTTCTTTTCTTGCATACGTATTTATACACACATTGAAGATCTTAATTTTTGAATTCAACATAAAATGGGTAAATTATAAAAAATAAAATGCTTTAGTAATGCAGCTGGTGACATGGATTCGATTTATTCGGAGGGGAGTAAATCTGTTTGCATTGTTATTGTTTGTTATTCAATTTCTAATAAAAACATACATTGAAAAAACATAATGTATTAAGTTGAGACCTGAAGAAATAATTAAATTTTCATTGCCTACCTATAATATACTATGTTATTGTATATTATATAAAGTGGTTTTGGGAGGTTTGTTCAAAAAATACCTAGACTAAAATTCTAACAAAAAATGAAAATATAGCAATAAAAAATAATTAAATAAAAAATTGATTAAGCCTCTCTCCGTTTGGTGGCTTGATGAGTGATAAAACCCGCCCAACTCATGTATTAACATTTAAACTATACCTAGTCAAACATATTATAAAATAATTTGTTCGCAAATACTTATAAAATTAAACAAAAAATACGAAATTGTTAAAATTCTTTATAATAATATACATGACTTTGGCCACTAGATGTTTATAGTTTTTCAATTTATGATACATTACAGTAACTATAATCTAATTTAATTTAAAAAGTAGTATTTAATATTTATACTGGTAAAAAAATGTAGGTAATAGGTACCTAAGGTTAAAGTTAATATTTATTTAGTCAACTCTTACATTCCACTCATAATGTGGAAACCCGTGTTCAAAAATATGCATTTAAAAATAGGTTATTAAATTTGTAACTGTATAAAACGATTTTTAAATTAATAAACGTATCACTGTATATAGTAATATATATATTACTATATAGGAACTTTATATAAATGTAATAGAACAATACAGTTTTACATCTATCTTGAAAACGACTTTATGTAAACATAAATTTAAAAACTTTTTCTTATTTTTATACATTTATACTTATGCGCTTTTTTTGGTGAAATATTATTTCACATTAAACACTAGGCTTAAACCACAAATTTTATATTAAATGGCAAATGGTTAAAAATATATACACTGCAGTAACATGGTAACATATACTTAATGTCGTTAGATAAGTTTTCAACGATTTTCACGAAACATAGGTTATATAACCTGAACGTAACATCATCTAGTGTGTCGTCGTGTAATAAACATTGCACAATTATACAAAGGAGTATGAGGATTGTTGAGTAAAATAAAATACAAGACAGTTAAAAATATATATTACGATTTGTATACAACTATTTTTAAACTCAAATAAAATATAAAACTTTCTAATTTTTTCCGCTTTAAGCTATCATAATATCCTTGATGCCGCTTTAGTAATATTCTAAGTTCTAACTATTTAAACTAGACACTGATATATTTTATGATATGCCAAAAAATGATCGACGTCTTTTAACGGAAACACAGAAGCCTGACTCTTGATAAACGAACAAGTTTGTTTCACCAGTCACGTATTTTAGTTAATAAAGATAAATCTAATAATTACGAATCATAATTACTAAATGACACCTACTTAGTTGCGCAACCAACGGGAGGGGGCCCGGGTCAGGACCTCCCCTTGGATCGTATACCTATTATTACTAGCACACCAGATTTGTTTTCTCTAGTTGAATTCTCAATGTCTAATATGGACGAAAAAAAAATTTAAAAATTCTGGACCAACTATATATATATATAAAAACGGCAACTTAGGCAATTGTGTGGTTTTTAACTGTGGGGGAGGGTACTGTAGGTTTTTTAACACGTGTGTTTGGCAGAATTTTTAAGTGGGCACCCGTATGTATCTGCCATGTCCGGGTGAGGGATGGCGGCCTCTCTCTCCAGACACCGTGACTGCCCGAAAAGAAGTGCCACCCGTGGCGTGAGTTCGAACCACTCCACGCCCCCAACTATATATTATTATGTACTAACTGTACATTTCTAAACTATTCTTCACTGTCTTAAAAAATACTAATAGGGCACACTACTCTCTTTGCTCAAAGCTTTTTTTTTCCAGCAAAGTTCCCCTGGACATGTTTACCTGCAACTCCTTAGGGGGATGATTATTAAGTGTATTAATGATGAGCATATTATACTCAATTATTCTTAAACAAATAAATTACCAGCACCTATACGCAAAACCTGTTATATTTAAAGTTGTCTCGTATAATTTTTTCATTCATTATGATCATAATATTATTGACGTCACAGATGTATTCTAATCGAGTTTAATATTTAAATTATAATATACGATTAATATTGTGATTTACTTTTGTTGCCAATATAGGTGGTGAGATATGGAAACGAAGGTATCGCACCCAAAAGTCTGTGTAGGAATGACAGCTCGCAATATTATTATGGATGACAAAATGGCGGCAAGGAGACGGTCAGCCGGCTGCCTTGCTCATCCCAAACGCCAGCAAATCCTACCGCATCGAGAATGTATTGTTTCTAACGGACGGGATCGTTGCTTGCCCAAGAATGAGCTTAGCAAAACCCAACTTAAAAGACTTTCGAATTTACTTTAGTCTATAATTTCTTTTGTTTATGTATAATGTATGTAATGTATAAATAAATATCTGCGTATCAGTCGAATCGTGTTATATAATTTTAAGTATATATTATTATTATTATTATATGATTAATTTACCGGTGTAAATCAATGTACTCGAAACCAAAGAACGATACCATTCGAGAACAATAAATATGAATAATTGATGAACAACATTATTATGTATTACATCAAACGAGTTTTATAAGCTGCGAACAGTGTGTAATGTAAAAATATGAAGAGGGTTACAGCTTGTTCGTACAGACAATTCATGTCCATTACCATAATGAATATGTTGCTATTGATTTTTTCCACTTAAAAATAACCGTAACCGACGAATAGAACCTCGTAAAGTGATAATGACTAATTTAATAAATTTAAACATGAAAAGACACTTAATCTTGGCGGTATGTTATTAACTTTTGACACGTAAAATAAGTAAAATTACAATAAAACTTATTTTAAAACTACTTATTTGTTACATAAATATAGAGATTTTTTTTTTTTAATTCAAAATATACGAATTCTAGGGATTGTCGTTTTTAAATAGCATAGTTTCTCCAAAAAAATATTTTATACTTAAATAAAATACAATACCATAAATATGAATAATACACTTTCTGATAATTTTCAGTTTTCACATAAATAACTTTTAATTTGAGCGCCACCACAATGTCTTGTACCTGTACAACTTAGAAATATTTTGAATATACTACATTCATAATTGAAAATTATAGCATAATTAAATCATAAAAATATAAAAATAATTTTTTTTTAGTTTAGATTTCAATTAGTTTTTTTTAACATGTTATATAATATACAATATACATATATACATATAAACGATTTACTAATGGTGGATAACCTGTTTTTCCTTTACAATCTTAATGAGGATTTAAAATGACACCTATAATCGCATATTACGCCAACCATGATGAAAATCTAGTATTAAACTCCATTATTAAACATAATAAATCAAATAATGAAAAAATAAAGTTTAAATTAAAATTAATAGATATTATAATGATGAAAAAAAATATTTAATTAACATCACAACACAGCCAGAGGCACAGGAAGAATCATAGACGATATAATATCATCCATTTAACATATATTAAATAGTTATTATAAAACAATAAATTTCTTTAGTACATGGATATAAGACATTTTTTATGCACAAAACATTAAATAATATAAAATTATTATAATGTAACAATATTTGGTCAAGTATAAAATTAAATCAGAGCAATAGGTACACACACTTAAAATATGTTTACACGGGACAACTATAAATATGATATTTCATAAGAATAACTTTAGAGCTAAGAATAACAAGCCAAAATTGATCTCTCGATTACTTAAAGGCTATAGCACTTAAATATAATGTTTACAAATATTTAACAATACCTATTATAATTTTAGTTTATTTTTTTTCCTATCGTTCAAACTCTATACGACTATGCAAGTATAAAACCTTCTCAGTAGAAAATCATTAATAATTTTAAAAAAATATTGTTTTGAAGTAAAAAACCAACGCAATTGTTATACTTCTTCATAATAATTATATATAAACGAACCATATCTTTATTATCCCAGTTTTCAAGTATAATAAAATGTTAATATTCATAACTGTTAATTGTATATGTAAAGAAATTGTAAGTAATACGTTCATTTCTTGTTGTATTTTATTATTATATTTATGTTTTTTAACTGTGTTGATAACTATAGCTCATTGTTTATCATTAAAACTGTACATTTATTTGTGTTCTCGCAACATGTATTAATTTATTATTTTTCTTTATATTTAATACTTTTATGAACAAAAAAAAAAATGTTAAAATATAATTAATGTAGTCAATACAATTTATTTATTCATTTAATTATTATACAGTAGGTAATATACAGTTTAATCATTGTAATAGATATTGTTTCATCGTGTATTTATCTAAACAATTTTTTTATTTATTTTTCATTAAATCTCAATGCAATGTAAATAAATGTAATGTATATATACTACGAATAAACTTATTTTTAAAAAAAGATCATACAAACCACATTTATATTATTGTTTAAACAATATACCGAGGTCATAACTGTAGGTATAACAGTTAGACTTGCAAGTTGCAATTACTGAACAACTCATGCTGTCTTTTCATGAATAGTGGCTATTTGATCATTAAAATTAATAATAATAAGTGTTGAAATTATCTAGACAAGTAACTTTTTAACTTTATTTTAATTTACTGAAATCAACCATGGGCATTGGAAACATCGACCGCATAATAAAATATTCCAACTCAGTGGCGGGCGTGTATCAAAAAAAAAATGATGTTGCTCAAATAATTTTAGGTGACCTACCTCTAGTTATATCTACCAATAAAATGTCCTATTTCGCTACTGTCAATGCCCTCCCACTCATATTTAAGGTGTTTCCTACAAAATACTTGGACTCAATGTTTACATGCCACTAATTAATGTTAAACTGAAAATCAGTTTTATATCAATTATAATTTTAATATTTGTGTTTATTTCAGTATTATCATCTAAGAACTATATATTAACAAATATTAGATACCAAATACACACGTGTATGCATTGTGTAGGTACCGTTGTGTACGTAGTATTTAGTTTCGAACGTCTTCCTCCTACATAAAGCAGTTTACCATAATACCGACTGCGCTCTTTTCCACTCACTCGTCGTAGAATGCCGAATGATCAATCAAAGTAAAATATTATGTCAATTTGTATTTTTGTTCGTACTAAATGTTTACTTTAGTTTTGACTTTCAAAATAATAATATTAATCTGCCATAATATAGGCGCTGTACCCTAAGATTGATTATTTTCGCTTTATTCGGTCGTACAATAAAATATTCATCTAAACCTACTCTCACTTTAACAGGACACTGAAAACCGTATAACTGTACAATCAAACGCCTATTGCTAAAATGTATACGTTTATATGTACAATTTATCTGAATTTTATCTTGATTGAATGCGCTCATTCATTTATATTTATTAGTTACCTAAGTACAAGCATAGTTATATGGGCTCAACATAGAAATAATATTTGTCAATGTAGCATAATGTAATTTCAAAAGGCAAAAAGTACACACAATATGTACTTCTTATGATATTTTACACAGACGAAATTACAGTGGAAAGAAAATTTTTAATTACAATTGAATTAAAAATAACACAATGTTAAGAAATGCATTTCTTTATTTTGGCGGTCGGTCTATTACTTTACTGACCTCGACCATTCATTAAAATAGCTAATGATTTTAATCTAAATATATTTAATCTACTAACCAACATTTAATGAACCCAAAAGTTAATGAGTTGACACTGGCGCATTAGCTGATCATCTGGTTAAACAAATAATAAATTTCATACTGAAGGCTTAATATTGGTGAAAAGTCCTATGCCATTCTCCAAAATACTCTACTAAGCCGTTATAATTTATCATGCTATCAGATAAATTGTAAATCACGCACAGTGAAACGGAGAAAAAATTATATATAATAATGCAACTAGTGTTATACAATAAAACACTGCATATTACGTGCATTAAATGAAAGTTCTTGGCCGCCACTATGTACCTATATTGCCTATACAATACGCCGCGCTATACATTGTGTTTACAAAATATATTACAATAACGAGTATAATAGACACACACAAAAACACATCATTGTAAAATCGATACAATCATCGCTATACTCAGAATCTAAAATCACTGCATATGAAAAACGAATCCAAGCGAAGGTGGTCTGTCATCCTATATATTAGGTATAAATTAGTATAATATATTTTATGATATTATTGTTACAAACGTAATTTATTTCAGTATAATGAATATAGTAATGAAGAAAAATATTAGAATGAGATCGCAGGAGCCCACATTTTTTGCAGCAAAAAAATTAAAATTCT
This sequence comes from Metopolophium dirhodum, assembly GCF_019925205.1. Classification (NCBI taxonomy): domain Eukaryota; kingdom Metazoa; phylum Arthropoda; class Insecta; order Hemiptera; family Aphididae; genus Metopolophium; species Metopolophium dirhodum. The sequence goes on from NC_083568.1 coordinate 16,083,351, forward strand.
GATAAAATGTTATAGCAAGTACCTATATATTCGCTGAAGAATGCAGTTAATAATCTCCATTTTTTCGTCGGATAACGTTATTAACTATTGATATCGAATAAAAGCTTCTTTTGAAATGTATAATATACGAATGGAATTGTTTAATTGGCTAAAGTCGCTAAAGAATTAAAAACGTATACTGCGACAAATCGTTGATGTGGATACCGAACACCGTGGACGAGTGTATTTGTTTAACACTCACTATATTGATTATAAACATTAAATAAATAATATATTCATTAATCATAGTAAAGTCAACTATATGATGATACAAATATACAATAACACATTATGATTAAAACTAATGTGTATGTGGTATGTCACATACCAACTTATCTTGAAATAATATTTATTTATTTAATTTTCATAATTATTAACATTGAATATTGTAAAAGTACCTACCTACATTATGGTGAAAAGTCTAAAGACTAAAATATAACAAAGGTATAAAAATTAAGTTACATGCAATAGTAGAGCGTTTGGGTTGAATACCATAAGTTGCTCGTCGAGATAAAACGTTATAACTTAAAAAAAGAAGTTTACGTCGTACAAACAACTAGATACTTGAATAATTAATCAATATGGAAACAAACTATAATTTCGTACCTTGTAAGAATCTTTATCGATAGGCTTTCAAAATTTAAATGAAAGAGAACAATAATTGATTACGTTATGGAAATGTATTGAGTGTTCACGAACAAAAAATCGATATTGTAATATTATCGAGACATCGACTTTATAACATTTTTTACGAAGCCATAAAAAAGATATGTTTATACATTCTTGGAATGTCCAATTCATTTGGACATTGCAAAATATACGAAAACGATCTAGCTGACAAACACGCAAAAAATGCAATAGTATCCGGTGCCTCTGAACAAAAATACAGCACGATATTAGACAAAAAAAACACATCAGAATAATCACACAGAATATAGCTATGGCACTATGGCAAAATCACTGGTTAAGCCAATACAATAAATTACGTGAAATAAAACAAAGCATAAATCCTTGGCCACAATATAAAACCTCAAGAAAAACAGAAACAATAATAAACCGACAGAGAATAATCACACTCTTACACATGGACACCTCATGAAAAACCAACCACCGGCGGAATGCACCTCATGCGGAGTTACCCTCGCAGTAAACACCTGATGACAGAACGCAGATCAAACGAAGAAGAAAGGAAAAACATAATATTATGCCAACGAACCTATATGAATTAATCTGTCAGCCAGAAAACGTCACGTCATTTCTCCGGACCATCAAAATGGAGAAATACATTTAGAATTAAACAGTTATGCCATTAAGTCTCCCTATATTATTTAATCGAATTGTTACCAAAGAATATAACATATTGTATAATTATTATTCAGTTGGCCGTTGACCGTTGACATTTATAGCTAACAGACGTCTGTAATCGCGATTGCTGTGCATCATTATTATATTTTAATTACGTGTTTGCTGTTTTGCCGTTTTGTGATGTCCTCTAATTTAAAGTGTATATAACATGTAATATTCGATTCGCTAATTTTGATATAACTATAAAATGCGATGAATCTGCTGCTGCTCTTTTTCACAACAAGTGTTCTAGTCTATCTGCATCGGAAATCAAATGTGTTTATCGAAAAATATAATTTTAAAATATTTCTGTGACGATTGTGAACGTGATCTCAAGAACTTGCCTGACTTATAAGTGCTGATAAAAAAGTTGCTTGTTCAAGTCGAAGGTTTGAAAAACTCTCGCTCGATAAATTAAAATCATTCATTTGAAAATGAGTTGATTATTGATGAAATCAATGATCGAAATAGTCGTGCAACGAATCTCATTTTTTATAATGTCAAAAAATATCACTCCGATATTACAGAAGAAAGAATTGCTCATGATTTAAATCAGGTTAATAAAGTTATTATATCTATTGACTCATACCGTTGAAAGTTATTCGTTTGGGTCGTTATCAAAGTGGTAAATTACTCCCGATTAAAGTTATATTTAAGACACCGGCTAATACATAACAATATGATGTTCTAAAAAATAAACGTAAACCTTCTCAACATGTTCCTCCTTCTCTGATAAATATTATTTCTGATCGTACTCTATCGAAGAGATTCCATTAAGAAGCTACTTCAAGAGTCGACAGATTGCTTGTCTAATGGGGAAATCGGTTTAACAATCAAGTTTGTTAAAGACGTTCCAAGAATAGTAAAAAATTGTAGAAGTTTTAACTTCACAACCTCAATCCATGGATTTTCAAATCTCCATGTAATTTATTGAAATGTTAGAGGTCTTAGAACCAAACTTCTTTTTTTTCGTAATTCTATTTTACATTTTTGTTATGGTTTATTGTTGATAACTGAAACATAGTTAAATAATTCTATAAGTAATTTGGAGTTAGGCTTTTGTAATTATAATAATCTATTTAGAAACGATAGACATAGTATGTTAAATAGTAGAGGTGGTGGAGTTCTATTAGCAGTTAATAATAATTTAGATTTCTCTTTAACTAACGTAGATATTGTTCTCGGAATTTAACAAATATATGTGCTATTAAAGATTAATACAATTAATATTCTGTTAGGTTGTGTGCAGTGGCGCCCAACCCTATAACTAGGTATAGCAGTCGCTACACATTGAAAATAAGGGATGGGTAGGTATAGTAACATAAAATAATTAACTTGAAATATGTTCATTGTTAATCACAGATTATATTGGTTGATACCTTAATATTTACTAATATTGTCAATTAAAATATGATAATATGTAAAAATAATAAAATTTTGAGTTTATAAGGGGGTGGGTGGGTGGGTGGGTAAAATTATTTTTTGCTACACCTGAAAAATATATCTTGGGCGTTACTGGTTGTGTGTATAGTGTATAAATATACCTCCATCAACACATAGAGATATTATGTATAAATAGCATTGTGAGATTGTTGAAAATATTATTCATAATTATTCTAATGTAATGAAATTAAATATAATATAGTAACAGTAATCAAATTTCGATTGAGATATTTTTACTGAAAATTTCTAAGCTTAAGTTTAAGTTTTAAGTTTCTTTTAAGTACTGTAGAATATAGTTTAAAGTTTAGATACTTCAAAAGCTGTAAGTTTAATTTTTCAGATTGTACGAATTATTGATCAATTTCTATTAAAATGTATATGTTTAAGTTGTAGATTAGACTCCTGGGCCCCCACACGAGAGTCTCGGTGGCGCCCAGTATTCTGGTTACCGTGAAATAAATAAATATAATATGAATCATTAGATAAAAATGTGATTACTGGTTTTTAAAGTATAATATAAGGGTAAGTATACAGTAAAATATACATTAATTTTACAGTACCTATCGCCGACTTATACATGGGCTGCCCTACATACGCAACAAACGACTAGTTCTCAACAATCGTCAAAGATAGCTTCGCCTCCTCCTTCCGTCCAAACATGTCACACTAAATAATTAAATCCTTATCAACAAGCTATACTCCTCAAACCCTTCTGGTCCTACGGAATTTAACTCTGGGGATCAGCCAAAGACTCAAATATAAACAGAATCCAAACATTTCAATCCAAGTGCCCCCGGCAGATAACTAAAGCTCCTTTTTATGTATCTAATGATGTACTCTACACAGGGACCTCCTCATTCCGACAATAAAAAACGTTGCTAAAATTCTATATAAACGTTTCCACCTTAAACTAGCGAGTCACCGCTACCCACTCATTCAAAACCTCTCTTCCCGAACAATCCTAGGTGACCCTGCTCGATGTTTAAAGCGTAACTGGTGCCGTGACTTACTAGTCGACTAGCCGACTAACCACTATAGGTACTACCCACGACATAAAGTAGGTACCTACTATTATTGAATAGTTTCTTCAATCAAGCCAACCAAGCCCTCTTATGTATCCCTCCATCTATTGTGCTTATTGTAAAATATTTTATACAGACTGTACAAATTAAAATAAATATGACAGAAAAAATTTATTTTTAAAAACTGTTACAAAATTTATTTTTACGAATACAAAAAAAATTGGTTTTTTGTTTCTGTTCACGATTAAAATAAAATAAATAAATAAATAAATCTTTGATTTTTATATAATATAATATTATATATTATACTCAGTATGTAATCATATGTTTATTTTTAGTTTCATGTATTTACTAAATAATAATATACGAAATTGTGTTTCCGAATAATAGTTTATTGCTTGTACTAATTAATACCTACACTATAAATCATAATATTGAACTAAAATCGTTATAACTGGTTAAAATAACAAATTTCGTCAACATTTTAATTTAGAAGGTGTGCTGTGTATAGGCATAATAAAATATGTTGTATAAATGTATTTTTGGTATTATTAGGCTGCTGTAATATCAATTTATGAAAATCTTTGTATTAAATTGTTAGGATTTTCCTACATAATAAATTCGATCAAAAACTATTTAAAATTAATGTTATTATAGTTAAAAGCTATTAAAATATCCGTTATTTGTATTTATTTGTTAATAATAATTTTTACTATTAGCAGTAATCGTGTTCATTTCACACATTTTTTTTTAATTATTCATAATTTAATTTACATTTATACTTTTGGCATTTATCCCTAAGTGATCTCTGAATAATCATTTAATGATAAATTTGATAGTTATTACATTAATTGTTTTATAAATTAGAATAAACTGCTTCCAGCTTCTTCTACAGTCTACGACCTTATTTTATATTTTTAATTTTTTTAATGCATTCTACCACCTTGCGCCAGTAACCCTAGACATTAGACCTTAGAACTTAGACACACATTACCGGCCCTGTACAATTAAGTGCGTTAAATATTTTATTTATATCTATATTTGTTCTGAGTGTTACTGCTGGCCACTACTCACCTCAAGATTTCAGGTCATGGATATTATTTTTGTTTTTGTTCACGCCCATAAATCATAATATGCTTATTGTAACTGTTTTTGCAGATTATAACTACATATTATATTCTAATTAATGAAAAAAATATGATGCCAAATATTATGTAATGTTATATTTATAATTATATAATATAACATTACTATAATATATAGTTTGTCAGATAAAAATGTTCAGATAAAAATTTACCATGAAAATGGCCGGCGTAACAAAAATTACATTATAATTAAGCTTAAAATTTTACAATAACGTGTTCTTAAAAAAAAAAATTGTTGTGCGTTTTTAAATTTTATTTATTATATATGATTTAATAATATGAATTATTAAACAATATTTCATGTTGAATGAATAAGCGATTTACAATTTTTATAATAATTATGCCGTAAAAATGAAATACAATACAACTAAAGTTGCAAAAACAATAAATATAATTATTTTAATGAAAGAAAAATCCATCAGACAAGACGAGGAGATGTGGGGAATATGTGATGGCGAGTGGGCGGGCGGTGATGCTGATGATGATTGCCACTGGTCACCTCTACAGCGTTCTCGCGGCCGGTCCTGCGGGGCAGACGAGAGTCGCGGGCGCGTTTGCTCTGGACGCGAAAACGATCATATAGCAGCGAGCGAGAGCGACGACGACAGTTGGCGACCAGCGGCTAGTGCGCGATGTCGTGCGCTTCATGATAGAAGTAATAGAAGTTTGTACTTCTATCGTGGTGCGCTTGACGGTACTGCAGGCGCATGAAGACGACTGTTGTGCCGGCGACGACGGTGACCAAAGCTCGACGAAGACTATAATGTCGGCTGACGGGATTAGACCGCTGGGCGAAAAGGGGAGAGAATCGGCGGACAGCATCGCAACGCGCCGCTGCAGTGCTGATACTGTCCGTGGTTTTCGCCCTGGCGTCCCGCCGCGCCGCCGGCACCGTGTCTGCCGCAGCCGATGGCCCCGCCGTGGAGTCGCGCACCGCTGAACTCTGAAACGTTTCGTTTCCTCGAGCCCGGTACTGCTGACTGCCGTGTTCCTAGCCATGTCGTTCGTCACTCACCCGCCGTGACCTCTGTGGTATCCATCGCCGCCGTCACGAGTCGTCTTCGTGCAGCACTGCATCAGTCGTCATTGGTACGGTCGGGGCGGCGTCCACGTCTGCGCCGGTATACCGCTAACGGCGCTAACCACCGTCGTCGTGTCGTCATCGCTCTCGGACCAGAGCAGCAGGGCGTCCGCTGAGCCACCAGAGGGTCTCGCGTGTCGACCGAACTCGAACGCTCGACGTCCTCGAACCCGTCGCGTTACACCAGCTACAGAACAACTGTTGCAGAATACGCGTACGGCCTTCGTAATACCTTTCCACGCAGCGGAGACAATTCTAGCCGTCCTCCTGCGTGGAGCTGCGCGTATTTCTAGTGTGACCTCCGGGTCCAGCCAGCCGATCAAGTCTCCAAAAATGTTCCTGACCTCCAGTCCCCTGACCGGGGTGACGTCTATCGCCTCGTCACTTCGCTCTTCTTCCGGTTCCTGAGCCATCGGCGTGACAACCATGTCGCCTTGGATCGTTTCAACCGGTCCAGCTTTGGAATTATCGTCCGGTTGAATGATGTTGTACGCGTAGTCGCGGCCCGCATACTGGGTCACATAAAACAAAAGGCCCGCTAGATTACCGATAGTCTGTTCCTCATCAATACCGTATAATCGTCTTAGTTTTTCTTCCATTAGTTCGTAATCGATGTAGCTAATGATTTTGTCTAATACGTCCTTTGTGATTGCTTCGATTTCGTAGGTCGTTTCGTTATTTTGTGATTCAGCCATTTTCTCAGGTGAATTGAAAATGAGCCGATTCCGAATTTCGTCCTAGGCCGTCGCCGATAATTTGAAACGAACATCGATCATTAGTAGCCAGCGAGTAAGCATCATATTATTATTAATCGACCAGCATCGGCTGGATGATTTCGGGCCCATTTATTTTTCCAAACACTATTATTTGTATTATTATTGATATACCAGTACTGTACTTACGTTAAAACGCAGAGGTATACTATACCTCCTACAACAATAAAACACCTTCTCATTCACAAAATTGAGCATAATATATTAAACACTAAACTAATTTTCATTAAAAAAAAACACACAAATGAAACCAGATAATAATAATAGACAATAGTAACAATAATATAAATATTCTACAGTACGGAACATGAACAGTTTCAAAAAAAAAAAAAATACGAAGAAATCACTTGATTAATACACAAGAGCACAATCCAGACATCATTGGCGTCCAAGAAACAAATTTTAAAAACGACATCATAACAAACTTAGCTAATTATGACGGTTATAATAAAAACAGATTAGATAGCGCAAGGGATAGCGGTGGAGTGGCCATATATGTCAAAATAAATTACCCACGCAGTCAATTAAATATATCTACAAATATTAAAGCGATAGTGGTGACAATTAAGTTAACAAACAACGATATAAACATAATATGTAAATATGCAATATATGTATATTTACCTAATCAGAAGTCATTCACCGACACGGATATTAATAATATCATAAAACAACTACCGCAACCATTCGTACAAAATTGGCAGTAGGAGATTTTAATAATCACAACTACGTTAATATGGGGCTCTGACCAAACTGATCAAAGCCCAAAGGGGTTAAGTTATGGGAAAATATATCGAGAACAACAACATAATATTATTAAATAACACTGAGCCCACAAGACTCAATCCAATAAACGGCCGCATATCAAACATCGACCCATCATTTGCAAGCACAGCACTAGCCCAACGAATCGATTGGAACGTAACACGAAATCTAACCAGCAGCTGCGATCATCTTCCTATAACATCACAAATTTAACCTCGGTCTGACCGCTCAAAAAATGAATCATCAGCCACAGATGGAAATTTAAAAGACCCAAATTGGACTATACTATATTAGAACTAGAAATAGACAACATAAAAAATAAAGCCACATTAAACATAGACAGCACAATAAAATCTTTCACGGACGCAATAACAAAAACAGTTGAACTTTCGATAGGAAAAAACAAGAGTAATCCAAAGCAAACGAAGGTTCCGTGATAGAACAGCGATATCAAAAACGCAATAAAATCGAAAAATAAGGCCTTCAATATATTTTCAAAAAAAAAAAACAAAAAATGTAAGTGATTTAATAAATCTAAAAAACATACGGCATACACAAAATATATAATTAAAAAAAGATTTTTGGATGACTTTCACTAATAATATAAACGAAGAAGCAGAACCAAACTTATATGAAATAAAATACGTTCGCCAAAAGGGCTTAAAAGAAACTAAAAATTAAATCTAATTGATGAAAACAGCAATAATCTAATAACTAATACAAACGAAATATCTAACAAATTAGGAAAATACTTTCATTCTAACAGCAATTAGGTTCCTCTTACAATCCAGACTTTATCAAAATAAAAATCGAAAAATAAAATATACCTATTACCAATATCATTGACTACAATAATGAAAATCAAGCACAAATTAATTCAATGATAACTATAGGTACTATGGACGAGATAATCATATACACTAAAAAAATGTAAAAGTTTAAGCCCGGGACCAGACGGAATCGCATTTATATTTATACACAATTTTGGTCCAAAAAGTCGAATTTTACTACTAAAAATAGATAACACCATTTGGAGCGGCGGATCTTTCCCGACAACGTGGAAAAAAGGCTTGTCATTCCTATTAACAAACCGGGAAATGGATATCGGCCTGAAGGAAATCAGCCAATAACTTTGTTAAACACAATGTGTCATGTCCTGGAAAAAAATTGTCAATTCCAGACTTAGTTCGTTCCTAGAAAAAAATAAATACCTAACCCCGGTGATTTTAGAAAAAATCGTTCCATTTATGACAACCTCACTACAAAATGCATTATAAGAAGGAGCTGATTCTTTTTTTATACATTTTTTTACCAAAGCTTTTATCAGCTATTTCAAGGAGACCTCTGATTAATCGTTTGTTAATTAACTGATTGTTTAGTTTACTACTATAGTGTTAAATATTTTTACGCTTAGATTTGAATATTTTTACTACTGTATTCGAATACTTGTTGTATTTTTGATCTGAAGTTAGTCTAAACAAGCAATAAACTATGTGAATATGTCTACTTTACGCCTAACTATATAAATAATTTTATATTGACTAGGTATATTATTGGCTGTGATTGACACTTAAATTTTAATAGTATTTTGAAATTAATGTAATAGTTTATTACCTGCCTATATATATTTTATTTTGACTTGTAATATAACAATTTTTCATACACTTAACCCTCTTCGTCTTATCGTTTTTTTTTTGTTGTGATCAGATATTTTTGTATTTGGCTGTGTACACTGCAATATCGGATACATGTAACATATATTCATAACAACTTAACTCCGTTCGCCGGGAGAATAAGGTTGCTTTGCGCTTAGGAAATGAGCTAAGAACCGAGGATGCTGCAGTTGGTTGCGGTGGGGTTCTTTTTGGATAGGTAATACTAATAATACACTTTCTGTCGACGAACGGAGTATACTCGCGATAAGCTAAAATGTAATTATGAACAACATTGAACTCTTCAGTCTTCCCTCTTCAGTAATTTACCTATTTGGACTACACAAATCACCGGGCAAAACATATTATATTTGTTGGAAAAATGTAAAACGATTTGAGTTTATATATTGCTAGGTCTTTTTTACCTGGCGTTGGCCTGGGATAAGTGAACTCGAGATGGCAATCCACCTACGACGGATAGTAAGTAGGTACCCAATAAATAACTTGCATTATGGACTTAAATTTTTTTTTTTCAATACCTATCTAAGTTTATTTTCATAAACATTTGTTATTAGTGATTGTTTTCTTTAATATTATGATAAAAGTATACGGTATACCTATTAATAGGTTGGTATTGTTGGTAAGTACCTACTAAAAAAACTTTATATTAATAGATATTTAATAACAACTATACCGAAAAAAAATTTGGGCAAGTGGGTACCGATCTGCTGTACAATTGGTGCCTAGATGGGTCGCTGTAACGGATGTGTTAAATTTGAATTCAATGATGTAAAATCATTGCATACGAAAAACGATTCTGAGTGAAGACAGCCTATAGGTAATAGTATAATATTAGTAAGTTTATTTTATAATATTTTTGTTATGTATTAAAGTAATTAATTGTATTAATAGACATGAATAATACAGTAGGTTTAAATGTTTAGTTAATTGTTGCTAAACAAATTGCATTAAAAAATGTCATTGCGTGTGTATACAACATAATAAGATACTTTAAGTTTCAAGTCCCTACGAATATTTTTAAATTACCTACAACCAAATAACTAAAATCATTATTCATCGTTTGAATATCTAATTTCGTCCAAACTCCAAATTTAAACTTAAAATATGGATAGAAAAAACTGTGTTTGTATTTTCACATAAAAATGTTTAATTTTCGATTGTGTATGGACACTCTTGCACGCGTACACTAAAACTGATATGACACAATTTAAATTGTATAATAATAATTTTGGGTTGGGTGTATGTATCAACTCCAATATTACACAATTCCAATAATTTAAGTGCATGGATGAATTAATAAGAAAATGATACTATGATAAGTATACACAATAGGACATACGTACAGCGGTATTACGGTACCTATAAATTATACATTATGTACAAATAAATATTGCAATAACCAAATTTACTTCCTTGTAAGTATTCGTTTATTCTATTCTAAGTTCCAAACAATATTTCATCGAAACAGAATATTTAATACTAATAAATTCCATGTATAATTAATAATTAATATAGATACATTTATAGTATATAATATATAATATACCTAGTTAATTAACGCAATAATAATGCAATATTATTGTATATTTTAAACAATAAAGAAAATCAATCAACATTCATAAATATACTATTATATACCTACAACCTACTGTTAACAATTTATTTCGCACAACCATAATACTAATGAGCAATATTTATTATATTGTTAAATATTAAGTGGTGGCGCAACTCATAAATTGTAAAAATAATTGTTGTGCTTGAAATGAGGCATCAAACATTATCGCTATTACCTATATCAGCGCGGTCGCGTAGACTATGCAAAAATGGATGTTTGTGCCTCCAAGTGAATGGTTTTTTTTTTTTTTTTTATGTGCATTACAGTGAAAAATATTGCACGCCACTGCCATTGTAAATAATTTTTATTAAGAGAGATGTCGGCACACTATCTGTTTTCTCTAGGGTTTTTCTCCACGCGCAACACATCACATTTGCGATCAGCAGAACCAACCTTGTATTGTTAGCTTGAGTATCAGAGAGAATTGACCTTAAAGTTAAGAACATTATATAATATTGTGTTCTTACGTAGGCCCTTTTACAATATTTCAATTTTTACGCGAGTTATGAGGGTAAAATACTAAAATGTTAGGTACCTACCAACAGTTTAATAATGCTCATATCTTGCTTTAAAATTTAAATACCATAAATAAGCCAACGTAAAAACACATATTATTATAACATAAAATTTGATAATTTACTCTATTACTAAAGCCTAGCAACACAATATTGGTTCTGCTGAAAACAAATTTGCTATGTTGTGTGTGGGTCAGAGAAAGAAAACAATTAATGCGCTGACATCCTTTTAATAACAATTAGAATAAATATTATATCCATTAAAAAAATAAATTAATAATAAAATTATGTTGTGTATTTTAGTTATATTTCTCAATCTCACTTATAAATTACTTCTTAATTCGACAACATTTAAGTTTAGAGTTATACAAATTGCAAAGGTAAGACTTATGATTAAAAAAGTAATTTATATTTTTAGAAGCCAAAAAATATTTTTTAAAAATACAATTAATTTCTCTTTTCCTTTCAGTCAAATGGACTTGCTTACAGTATATATTTAGGAATATCTTTATTTTACAATAAACTAATAAACATAATATAACTGTAGGTATAACTATAAAGTATGCTAATTTTGTCTTTTATGATTAAAAATTATAAATATAATTGAATACAATAAGTTTAATTACTAATTTGTATTTGAATATAATAGCTATTACATTGTTGATCTATAATATAATAAAATCATTTTTATATAAATATATATTATTATATTTATATAATATAATAATAAACCATAGCATATTATTAAAGCCATCAAACATAAAACTCCAAAAATTTCATATAATAATAAAAACTCAATAATTTTACAAACAAAGAGATCAAAACTAATAATAACAAACTAAATATTTTATAACCATAAATCATTTGAATTATTTACTCAAATTAATAAAGTCAATATTTATTATTAACTAATGAACATTCATTTGAGCACAAGCAGTTTAATAATTATAGCCATACTGTAATTATAATTATTAATTTGTCTTTCATATAAAACAATAGGCGCTTGTATATCATCATACCCCAGAAAAAAAACCTGTCTTAATATTATGTGTAGCAGGCCCTTCTATATATGTGCTGGTGGGAACATATTATATAATTCAAATAGGTATGATAAGTAGTTGCCCATTGCGCCTCCTGGCTCTTGTCGCCAAACTCAAGGTCTTATGGTGCAGCTAAACTTAGGGGTGGAAATATGGAAATAGATAGTCCGCCAAAGAATGCCCTTCAAGGATTGGGGGAGTATTGGGTAAATGTATACCACCCTTTGGGGAGATGGGGGTAAATGTTCATCTAACGGGTGTAAGGTTAGTTAAAGTAGTTACTCCCTACACAAGTCTGCGCTGGCCAAATCTTTCATGAACGTGATGAGATTAAAAATAGTTTATTAATATTAGATAGGTACCTAATAAATAATAAAATTACATTTTCCATGTTTTTTCTGGGTTACAGTAACACACAAGTACCAAACAAAAATACTTAACTATAGATAAATGTTAAATGTGTATGGCATTAGTTTCATTTTTTTTTACCATATCATTATCATCAACATTCAAGTATAAACATGAAGTAACAGATCGTGTGTTAGAAGGTTGGAATTTGACAGGGAGAACAGTTAAATTTTCCAACTCTTGAGCTTGAGATTGATTAACAATAGCAGTGCTTATACACGATACAGTTGATTCTGAGGCAACATTAGAAAATGGAGAAGCGTGTCTTACGCGATTCTTTTGTCTTTCATTCATATTGATGTTTCGTAATTTCTTACAACAACGATATGGATATGGACCATGATCATAATCTGAACCAAATACTGATAAAAGTGATACTAAGAAAAAAGTTGAGTAGAACCAACTAATAAACATTATAATAATCAAAAAAATGCCAAGCTGAGCGTACGGTAAAACATCTGAAGGCAACATGAATGCTCCACTAGCACCAGTTGTGATAGCACCCATTAATGATGGACAAGCCATTAAGGACAATGCTTTTGAAATGGCTGTTGCTCTTGGTGAATCTTCACAAGCCAGCTGATACTCAATAGTATAATGTAGACTAAAATCAACAGATAAACCAATAGCTACAGAAGTAGCGATTGATTCCAAGACATTGAGATGCCATCCCATCAAAACTAACATAGCAATTGTAGAGCATATAATAAAAAATATGGTGAGCACTGTAATTACAGTTAATGAAATACTTGTAGTTACGAAGAACATTATGGTAAAAGCAAGAAAAAGTGCAATAAAAGCTGACGTTATAGTGTCTTCAATTAATGTCATTTGAAGATCATAGAAGCCAAGATGACTGTAAAACCAACCGTTTCTGAGGCCAGGCGGAGCAGTTTCCATCATTTTAGATGACCATGACTCGACCTAAATTATAAACAATCCATTTTAACATATTAAACACAAAATCATTGTTAGTAAACAATTAAATAAAGTCAAAATCAAATTACTTGTTTATAAAAGAGTTCCATGTCGGTATAGGATGTAGTAAAAATAAAATTACTTTCAAACTCTACAACAACAGCTTTTATGATTGGCATGAGTGTTTGGTTTTCTGAATGAAATAATGGATTTGAAAACTTAGGTCCAGCTGCAGATGGGACAAATATGGAAACTGGTGTATTATATACAATGTACATAGCTTTCATAATACAGAAGTGAAATATATTTCTCGGATATGGAAACTCAAAAGAATTACAGCATGGCCATCGATCTTTTTCAAGATTATTTACACAAGCATGGCCCATCCACTTAACAAAAGTTTCCATAAAACAATTTGTCATTTGTGGTCCACCAACAGCTCGATAGAAGGGTTGTAAACGTAAATTTGCGCAAAACTGCAATAGCCAACTTTGAGACTTTGGATGTGCTATATCAAAGTTTGGATCATAGACTAAACTTCCGTGATCTTCTGGATCCAAATGATTACCTGTATCATTGGGAAACACGCCCCAGACAAAGCGCAGTGGAACACGATTTTCTGGATTATTATCAATCTAAAAAATTTAAATTTAAATATGTTATAGACATTGTATTTATATTTTTAATAATAACTATTGTTGTATTATAGTTAACTTACCCTTAAAATTCTTTCAAACCAGAATTGATTTTTATATACCAAATCATATTGTTCAAATGGGTGAGACTCTCGAAACAACTGAAATTCCACAGATTCTGGTAGTTTCATGCCTGGCCATATCCATATTATAGTTATACTCAAAATACCCAGGATGAAAAATAATATTATCCACACCCAGCGAAAGCGAAACACAATTTTTAATAACCATGCATTAAAAGAAGTTTGAATTCCACGTAACATTTTCTCCATTGAAAGTAGTTTATTAACTGGCCCAACTTCGAATAACACAATATTATGCCTGTGCTTTGAGCTCAAAAGTACAATACAGGATGGTAGTAGACTTACAGTTATTAACAAATTCACAAAAACTGCCATAGCTGAAAAAATACTTAAAAAAAAAAAAACTTATAATAATTAGAATAACTAAATATTTTTTATTAAATATAATTTTAATAAACATACCTAAAACAACTAATTCCATTTATAGCACTGAGAAATGATGACGCAAAAGCACAAAATGTTGTTGTTGTGGATAATGATATAGATAGTAATGAATGTTTTAATGTCTTAGAAATTACATCAATCAAAGAACCAGCCTGGTCGTTGATCTTGATTACTTTCCACACATCACACATGATGAATGATGAATCTGCACTGACTCCAATAAGTACAATTATGGCAAGGACATTCATGAATGGAAAAAAGTTTATTTGAAACACAAATGTATAAATAAAATAGGAAACGGATAAGGAAAATAGTATATTCAATAGGGTCACAATTGTAATTATTATTGACCAAGTGTAAAACAATACACATAACATAATGAAAAAGATGCTCAGGAAAATAAGATATATATCCCTGACAAGCTCAAGATCAAATAACTTTTCTTTAATACCTAAAAATGATTAAAATAAATATAATAATATAAATCTTAAATATACTTTATTATTGAAAGTTATTATAAAACATATTTCTTACCAAAATCAATTGCTGAAATTCTAACTAATGGTGTTGATAAATTAGCATCTTTCATTGCTTCATATACATGGACAATTGATCCTTTTCCAAATGGTAAAAACATCATTGAACTTGTTAAGACATTAGTTGAAGCCTAAAAGTATTTAAAAGAATTATAAAAAAACTATATGTAGAAATGTAACAAAAAAAATTTGATTTACATGTGGTGGCATAAAATTTACATCCAAGTGATAATGCATTAAATTATAAACACCACTAAATTGAACACATTGACGAGGTATTGTTGTATGATCTGTTTGCCATTCGAATAACTTATTGTCATGATAAAAATGAGTACATCCTTCAAGTATTGTCATTGTTGCATTAATATCTCTTGGCTAAGTAATAATATGTAATTTAATTAGTATTTAAATGTAAAAATAATTAATTTTTATTCAAATTACTGTAATTTCTGAGCAAGACTTATGTTTTCTTAACAACGTAATATAGTTAACCAAAGACCATGGTGGGCAACATCCATGGTCTTGTACATCACAAACATCTTTATATGCTACCAAATTTTCTAAATTCTCCTGTATAAGACACATATCCTTGATTGCTTGGTATGTAAAAAGATGTTTACCGTCACTGGGTGTAAATACCACCCTTGCATGATCATATGCTAAAAAATCATAAAAATAAAGAATTTTAATTACAAAAAAATCTAAATTGCTTAAAACATGCAATATAAAATCATATATTTAGTATCCTTCATGCACAAACCAATAGCCTTTATCTATAATAATTTATATTTTATATTTATAGGTATTTAATTTAAATAGTTTATTAAATTTAAAGTTTAAAAGCATTTATAAATAAATATTATTAATATAACTAACTTGGTTTGGAACAAAAAAAATCTAATCTATTCTTTCGCCTTTTTTTATCATTCCGTTGAGTCATCATTTCAGTTTCTTCAAATATTTCATCGTCCAATGGAGACGTTTGAGGAAGAAATTTCTTTAAATCTGTACTTGTAGATTCCATATCAGAATTCAAGTTCTTCTACAAATAAAAAAATTATATAATATTGTACATAAATAAAAGTTTTTTTAAAAGCAACTAAACTTTAAAGAATTGAATAGTGTAGTAAAAATACATAATAATATTCAATTCTTGTCTACTTCTCTTATGTAAACTAAATGTACAAAATTAAACGTTCATAGATCAACATCTTTAATGCAGATAGTATTGTATATAAATCGAATAATTAATTTAGATTTACTAAACTATCCAAAAGAATAATAATTTTTAAATTGAAATACATAGAATTTTAAGTTTTTTTAAATATTTAAAAAATACTAAGAATAACTTACATATTTAACTAAAACATCATTTTTTTTGTAGTCCATATCTTTATACTGTTGTGGTAATATATTAGTTGGTATTCTTGTAATATCATCTATCATCTCTGTGCCTTTTTCTAATGCTTTAATTAAATTGTCCCAAGTAACTTGACGATTACCAATTTCAGTACCACGTGTCTCAAAACCCTGTTTAAAATATAAAGCATTAATTAAATAACTTAATTTTAAATTGTGTAGTGTAGCTTACAGTAAAGGTATATTCTGTATTTAATAAATTATCAATATTATTTTATATTACAATATCAATGAAAACTAAAGCAACTTGATTTTACTGAGAAACTCTGAATTTATTCAACTTTTAAGTTGGTTTAATGGTATTTAAATATTTTTAAAAGGTTTTTACTCAATTTAAAGTTGTTCTAATAATACTCTACTCATTCAGCCAAGGGTGGATTCTCTCTTACTTTGTTCTTTTATACATTTTTTTTTTTTTACAACCATAAAATTGTCTTAATTAATCTAAACAAAGCAATTTGAATGTCAAACACAAACATCATGGACAAAATCAAACAATATAATATATTCCTAAATGAAATTGACTACTTCCTGCTTATAAATGTTTTTTTTTTTTGATACATTTAATATAATGAGCATTTTATATATAAATCATAAATTAATTAAATCAATATAAACATTTTAAATACTTACAAGTTCAGGATGTGAAAACTCTGGTAAGCGTCCAATAAAATAGGGTATAAGAATAGTGGTACTACATAATAACACCACAGTTGTTATTACTTTACGTGGATGGTTTACTAATAATTTCACGTACCTAAAATAATTTTTAAAATAATGTAAATAAAAATAAATGAAAAAATAAATACAAATTTTGATGAAGAATACTAAATTCAAATAATAATTCATTTTAAGTAATAATAACTAAAATGTACAGACATTATAATATCAAAGCAATACAATCATAAAAATTCATTTTTTAACGAGAACTAAACTATAGTATTAAAATATTATAACTTATGAGTTATGAGCAATTATGTACAATTATTTATAATTATACAAATTGTATCAACATCTGCAATAATGTCATACAAGATAAACTCTAAAGCATGTATATATACAGAAATCAACTTAATATAGGTATTATAAAAAAAATATCAGGAAAATAATAAATTAAACGGCTATACTATACAAAAGTTAATACCTACCTATGTCAATTAGAATAAAATATCACTAACAACTCATCTCTCATAAATTATAATCATATTAAAAATTATCGCACAAAATTGTTTATTTTTAATAAGTTAATCAACTATATATTATATATTGTAATTTATAAATATCTATCTAACCTTATAATTAGAGACAGGATTTATATGTGCTTAAAATCTTGAAAACAAGATGTTTCTATGCTTTATAATTTCATCAAAAAAATATTTTATATACAAAAATATTCTTTTTATAAAAATGTATTAAACACTGAAAAAAACAAATAAAAGTAACAGTTATATTTAATCTATAACATGGTGATATACTGCCATACTGGTATACCTATATATGTAACTGTTGTAGCACAAACTTGTAAATTCAAAAAATAATAATATTAAAATAAAAAATAAAAATAATTGCAAATAGTTTATCAACAGAATAATATTATGTATTAAAATAACTCAAACTTCAATAATTCAGCCTTATGGACTCAAAAAATAATAATAATAACAAGTTTTAAATAAAAATAAAAAATTATGTATTATCTATTAGATTTTTATAAAATATTCAAATTTGAAACCAATATGGCAAAATATTCCTAAAATATGGTTCTTATACAAAATATTCTTTAACCCTAAAAGATTCTTTTTTATGAGCTAAAAAATTTTGTACATCAGTTCAAAGGTAAAAGAAAGCTTCTCCAATTGGAGCTGCATACTCTCAGTAAAGATAAATAAAAACATAAAAATCCGGTCTCTACTTATAATATTAATAGTTATTATTAGATCCCAGGTTTCCATGCAAAAAATGTTGTAGAATAATATAAAATATAAATATGTACACATATAATAAAAATATACAAAGAGATAAGTATAATCTATACAGTAATGTAGATATATTATACATATAGGCAAATAGTGTTTGAGATTTGGAAGGGGAAATTGAAGCTCATGTCGACTCTTATGAGGCTTTTCTGGTACCTATTACAAAGCCCCTAAAAAAATGTTATAAATGTGTAAGATCTTCAATTTTTTTTTATGGGTGTTTGAAGGCTACACAACAGTTAAGGGTTTGCCCACCACTAATTCCGCCTATGATAATACCTATTCATAAAAATACTTGGAAAATTGTATTAAGCTTATAAAGATGCAAAAATTGTAAAGCACCTTTTATTCATTAAAAAACATTCATAGAAAAGTATATATTTAGTTTCAAATAAAACATTTAGAAAACAATAAATAATTTATCCAGCCGATCACTCAATTATTTTAGTTTCAAAATAATTTATTAACTTGTCAACAATCAAACATGTAATATAACTTAAAATTGTTTTTATTTAATATTCATAAAATATGCAACATTTATGCAATCGTCTAAAAATATATAATTAATTAATGAAAGAAATTAAATATAATTTCATATTTACCAGTCAATCATTGTGATAAAATCAGGAAACAAATTGAAGACTTAATTAACAAAATATAATAATGTAGGCGCCTTATAATACTACAAATTAATTTCTTCCCAAGTTCAAACCATCAATTATTTTGCCCTGAAAATATAAATACATTAATGGAAAGTCTAAAATACGCCTCTCTATAACTTAATTCTAGCTTTGAAGCTAAACACACTACACTTCAGTCTTCAGTTTTAAAATAAAAATATGTTTTACAAACTAACTAGCAACCGCTAATTTCTCTTGTGCCTACAAAATATCACTCTGTGTTTAACTTGTGTCTCGTAAAGAACGAAATTCGACATCAATTTTACATTTTTCCATGAAACAAAACAATTATTTATTTAATATTTTAATTGTTTTCAAACTTCAAAAGTGGTATTTATATTGATTTACCTCAAAATGTACAATTGTATATTATTTAACTAGGTACCTACCTACAAAATATAAGCAAAAACAATTAATAAAATCTAAAATCATTATTATTTGTACCTAAACCCGTAGACTATATTATTATTATAATAGCCAGGAATATTTATTATAGCACCTATTGTTGTATTATTGAAATCTTAATAACAATGGATCACAGCAACAATAGAAGTAAGATGGGGGCGCCTTTACGCACACCGCGAACGACACTTGCGGAATTCATGGAAAAATTCACCACATGGACATCGGTTACACGTGCGTTTTTAGATAGTCGACCTTTGGCCGTAGTCACAAGCTAATATTCCGCAGCGGACTTTCTGCAGTATCGAAATTAGTGTAAGAATTCCGTTACAATAAAATTATTAATTTTTCCAGTAGTATTTAAATAGGTGCCTACATGAATTTCGATATTGCGTAACACCGGTCACCGGCCTTGGATCGTAACTAACAATTAATGTCAAATAACAATAATATGATTACGAAGGTACCAATAAATTAACAAAAACTACAGAATAATCTAATCTATAGAATTTGCTATAATCTTTATAATAATGCATAATATCATTATGGTCTGGTCGATGGGTTGGCGGTGGCGGAGCATTGTTCGTCCCGTGTTCGACACAAAAACCATTAGTCATCACGATTTACGATCACGATAATATTACGATAACTACAGAAACCATTATCGAATAAAGATGTGCCGGTTGAGTCAATTGTTGTAGAGTATTAGAGAAGGAGTCGTAGATAACCAGATGGATGTATTGATGTATTGTGATTTATAATATAGTAGCAAGTAAGAGCTGTATAGAACTGTAGAAGTATCATAAGTATTAAGTCAATAATAAGCACAACGCTCACAAAATATGTGCGGATTAGGTTATGGCGAGTTTATGAAATTTGGGCAAACGGGCATAAATGCGCTGTGGCGAACACCTTACACAATTATTGGTATATTATTGCGTTTAGACGAAGTTGTACGCAATGCATGTTTCTCATTCCATCTCTTTTGGACCTAACTTAGAGGAAATGTCTGTGAATATCTATAAGATTAAAAAATGAATGTATTAAAAAAATTATAATCAATATTCATCAAAAATTACACGTCTGCAGAAAATGTTATTTTACACTTGATATAATATTTTACAGTAATAACGCAATTTCAGTACATCACTGATTCAAAATGTTTGTATTTTTTTAAAAATGTAATGTCATATTTTTTGAAGCTATAAGTACTGTCATAACCGAGTCGTATACGACGTACATAAGTAGGTAATATCTCGACATTAATTTACATTCAAGTACGATCTCAAGTCCATTGTATAATTATAGTACCTACCTACCTTACCTACCTACCAATTTATGCAAACAACTAATTAGCCCAAACTTATTAGATACAGTACATAAAAATTATGTGGACCACTAGACCAGTAATAGCCAATATAGGTACATAATAATCATAATATACTTAAATCCGTAACTATTGTATAACGACGTAATTGATCGAAAACGATTATACCAGCTGGAGTGTTCGGTGTGACGGCTGGTATAACTGGTATAGAATTCCACCAGTCGGTGGTTTGGCGCGTAAGTATATTGGTATAATATATTATAATGTATATGTTGTGAATTTACGAGTAAAATAATATTATCCCAACGAATACCATTTTGCGATACATCATACATACATGTAAAAGTAATAATAAGTGTTTGATATTTTTTCAAACTTTGAAATCGTCAGTTTTAACCATGATCGTGGAGGTACTCGTCAAAAATCGGACAATGTTTTAAATGAGTAAAAAAATATATACCTAATAGCCCAATACAGTTTGGAATAAAAGATCCTGTTAATATTGGATACATGATAATATATTGATATTGATGACCAAATAATAACTATGATAAACGAATTTAAAACATATACGATCTGTATAAAAAGCATGTAAAGATAGAAATCGATACAATCAACCAAACATTGTATCGATCTATTGTAAATTGTTTAAATAATTGGTTTGTATTAGTATATTTAGTATATTAGTAATCTTCTATGTATCAATTAAAGTTAAAATTGTATGTGTAATGTGAACATACAGATGAATATATAAAATACATTCTTTGATAAGAACTGTGGATTTCTCACAAGCAATACAAGCTTAGACACATTTGCAGACAAATAGACAATAATATTTATATTGATTTATACTGTTGAACAAAATCGTATTACAAACATAATATTGTAAAATGTAAATACTAATTACACAACTGAAACGCAATATTGTTCGTGGTATGGCATAAAAATCCCTCAAAATTATATTACGTTTTAATACAATGTTTTTAAATCTTTGCTCACGGTTTGGGGTAGTTGGGTCCCGCTCTACAGCAAAATGTATTATTATTATATCGTGTATAGCCGTGCAGGAACATAAATAGTAGCATTGATTTTAAATACTAATATTTAAGTATAAATATAGTATTTATAATCAATGATAGTGGGTATACCTCGTCTACCAGACCTACCATTCGGTTCGAAGACGGCGCGAAGGACAATTATTAAACGCCACGCGTACCGCAATGGTTACGCACGGTTATTAAATAATGACCATAGACGCTCACCAATGTCGGCGTACAATATTTCAGCATCGACGATCTATGCCGCGCACGATAAACGGAAACAAGCGATGCACAACCCGTGCGATCTGCAACGGGCGACGACCCATCAGCACACATCGCAGACACGACACCGCACTGAAGACTGAGCGCCGGCCGCCGACTGCCGAGCCGCCCGAGTGGCGAGCGCGAGAGAATGTCGTCGTCGTCGTCGTCGTGGGTCGGCTGTCGGCAGATCGTTAGAGCCTGTTCGGGCCGACGTGCCGGGCGCCGCGGTAACGCCACCGACAACGCGGTAACGCGGTATACGACAAGTGATTACGGGCGGGAAAGCGCGGCGAGAACACGGTTCCCATGGAAACAACGACATCGCTGCACCTGTACAACGGCTACATCACAGCATCACCCCCCCCCCCCCACCTGACCGGAACACCTGTTGGTTCGATCGGTTCACATCGGCTTACAAGAGACGTGAAAATACGCGTAGGGGGGCAGCGTTTGTCCGAATCTCGTTGGATTTCACGTATTATTATGTATCTGTACACGTTCGATACGTTGAAATTATTGGGGCCTACGGGGAAGGCTATCGAAATAAATGTAGTGCCCAACAAAGTAAATAGGCTAATTATTGTGAACTCCTTTTATTAATTACGATAAACAGTCGGTCTGTCGAAGATTTATAAACGTGCGTAATTATAAAATACAAACTAACCAACGGGGGAGGGGGTATACCAATCTCAAAAATAGGTTATGGATAACCCTACAACGTAGATGCGCATTTATGCACAAACTATCGAAATTTAAGTTGCAAATTATAGATGGTGGTAATAAAGTGGACTTATTTGGATTGAGTAACACATCAACATTAAAAGTGTGTAAATCAGGGACGAATGCATAGAAAAATGTCGGGTGGGGAGGTTTGAAAAATTTATTGTATTGTTGTGAATGAAAGAATGATATACATTTATTTATTTTTTGGTATTATGTATTGATATTTCGTGGGGGGGGGGGGGGGTTGAGACTTCCCACATGACCACTGCTATTAAAGGTTTCATGGCAAAATGTCCGGATTCGCCCCAAATGTGGCCTGTAAGACTATACCCCACATTTGGATATTTATCTCACTCTTTGGGGCAGTAATTATTGGTAAGCAAGTTTAATTTTAATAATCCCAGCAGGCTAATGCCAAACCTAATTTATAATACAACATATTTCATTACTATCTACATTCACAATACACACTTATTGAAAATAAATTAAAAAAATCACAATATTGTAGAAGTTTTAATATGAAGTACCAATATCATAAAATAAATATGACATCTCATCAATCCTAATCCAACAATTTTTCCCATATAAATTATTTAAAAATTATGTTAAATAACTTTAAAAAAATAATGTCTATATGGTCTAATGTTTTGTATATTCTTTACCTATACTGAACTACATCTAAATAATTATTAATTTGTCTACTGTCTACTAAAGTATAGGTATTGTAGTTTCCTTAAAGATTCTATACTTTATTTGTCGTTGACTGACCTGTCCATTGATTGACTTAATAGGTATATAATAGTGATGAATATAATTGATTAATTTATACAGCAAAAGTGTAACTTCTATTAATGGACAATGGTCTATCAAAGGAACCACTAATAGAAGTTGCAATATAGAATGATTAAAATTACAACAAGTATATTTATGAAAGGATAAACCAATATAATATTTAATATTATTACCAATAATAAGAGGACACTACATCCGTATGTATTGTCTCCGTCTTACACTCATATCTAACACATCAAATCATATATAGTATATATATATATATGTATTGAATAATCCATTTAACTCTGTTAGGTATGTTTAATAATAGAGGGAATTGACCTGTTATAAAATAAAAAACTAGTGAATCTCTTGGTTTTTTTTAAATGTTTATATAAAAACGGTCATTTTAAAATGAACAAAAAATTTATAATTTTAAAATTAAAATGTAATTTTACTCTAATATTAAACGTAACAGAGGTAAATACAAGAGAGGTATTATTCAAAACGTACAATTTTCTATGTTATGAGTTTATGAAACAGACACCACATGTAGGTATATATAGTGTTCGTTTAACATTTTTTTTTTTATATTGTATAAAACAATTTATTTTGTTTATTATATTATATTATGATCATTCTTTGTATTAATTTCATAAATTATTAAAATAGAAAAAAATGTTATTCAAGTCTTATACTTATTAATTATTAGCAAACATTTAGGACACCAACATCATCGCAACTCACAACAAACAAAACTCCCACATTATATTGAAAATAACAATAATTTTTACATTTAAGTAGGTAAAAAATAATAATAAATATTATTTCACTTTAATTTTAAATAAAAAAAACACATTTTACAAAAATAAACTGAAGTAAAATAATACAATAACAATAGTCAATAATAGAACAAATTACAAAATTTGATATATTTCTAAATTGAATAAAACATTCTTAATAATGTGACTTTTGTATCAGTACATAAAAATGATACTAAAATTTAACTAGTAATTTATAATTTGATCAATATAAGAGTGTAAATTACTTGGATTTAGAGTTTTGTTTACTTTTTGAACTCTTTTTGTTCTTGGTTTGTGACTCAATTTCTGGCCCCGATGATTCAAACACAAGTGGAGTAGACACTCTGAATATAGTTGGAACCATTGTTGCTAGTATTCCAAACACTTCTTCAGATATTCCCTAAGTATATTATTATTATTTTATATTTGTATGCAGTTAATAAATACATCAAACAATCAAACAGTAATATGTTAACACTCACTTTTGGAACTAGGAACTGGATAGTTTTCAGCTCTGATCCACCTAATGATACAGACTCTATCATAAATCCTTTTACACACTTTAAAACTAGTTCTGCCCGTTTCTGACACCAAGGAACAGTCATGTCCTAAGCAAATAATCAGTAATTTAAAACATTAAAATGATAATGGGTGCATAGACAGTATTTAATTAAAACTTTTAAATAAAGAAGCTACACATAAAATTTGGTAATCAAGATTTTTAAATTAATATTGTTTAAAATCAATGTATATTTAAAAAAAAAAATATTGACTCTTTGAGGAGTGACTTAAGGATACACAGAGGTTAGTAACTGAAAGAGCAGATTAGGAAAAGAAAATTAAAAAAATGTATTAACTTCAGAGCAATTACATATATTTACGTCTCACTTTTATCACCATATGTTAAGCAATGACTTATAAATATGTCATAAATAAGTATAATAATTATCTATGTTTATAAGTTAAAACCCTATAAAATATAAATAAATCACTGAGCTTTAGCGTGGCGCAGTGGCTGTAATCAATCTTGCAATGTGATTGAGAGTAATAGATGGGTGACCTCCTCGGTTCGTAAAGGCAGAAACCTTCCCACACATACATATGTTGCTAACCTACTGTTTCAACCGTACCAATCCTACCAACCATAATCCTTACAATAACTAATGATTAATGACCATAGTTGATCCAGTTCATAAAAAAAAAATCATAAATCATAAAAAAACATACACATATGTCATTGCTTTTTTAGGCACAACTTTTAAAAACGTATATATACATCAATGCTCTTTAAAGGGTTAAAATGTCTTAATCATAAAGGTAGATATTGTTTTTTTTAAATTTTAATGTGGCCACCCTTAGCATATATTGAAGTGTTTATAATTACCTCAGTCATTTCATGAGTCAAAAATAATGGAATTGTTATCATAGTAATATCATATGAACAAGCTGTTTTCAATATATTTCTTAATCCCAAGATTACTGGATGTCTTGAGTTGATATCACCTAAAAAACATTAAATCATTATAAGTACAACATTTTTTATAGGCATACTAAACAGCTAACCTGATTTTAATGAATCATCGATAACCATATGAAATACAAGATGAACCGAAGCCAGATTTGAATGTTTTGTAATGTAAACATCACCACATTGTAAAAGTTTTGATTTATTTCGTCGAGCCTACAATTTCAAAAACTTTGTAATGATAGAGAAATTAAATTAGCGAACAAATACCTTACCTGTAATTCTGGAGATAAAAAATTACTAACTGGTCCTTTACACTTCCGATTTTCAACAGCTACTTTAAGATCAGATTTGATGATTTCTAATTGATCCTGCAAAGAATCAAAGTGAAATTCTGTACTACCTTCGCAAATATCAAAAAACTCTATAACAAAAACAAAAATGTATTAATAAATTCTTCAGTCACTTTAAAATTATATTTAATAATTACCCTTTGCTAGACCAGAGTAGAAATCTAAATTATTTGTATCAATAAATAAAACAAGACCTTTAAGATCTTGAGAATATAGTTCTAGTACTGTTTGTAACCTTTGAGGATGATGTACAGCTGCTCTAAAAAAAAAAAAAAAAATTGTAATAATTACTTTTAATAGTATAATTTGAATATCATATAAATACCCGTTTTCTTCCAAAGTTAAGCTTAAAAGATTTAAAGTATCTGCTGACATAATGCGAATATTATGGGTAGATTTCATTTGTGACCCAAGATGTATAGTGAAGCTTTCTTCCATATCATATAACGACATATTTGAAATAGTAAATCCATTTGTTACAATACTTATAGGAGAATTTCTATAAATTATAATAATTTAAATGTTTTTTTTTTAATGTTGAGAAAAATAAGTTTATTGTATTTACCCAATAGGAGAATACAATCCATCAACACCTTGCATTTCTTCTACTGTTTTCATTACCCATTCTCTATACCCAGTGCGCTGTTCCTGCTTTAAAGTATCAAGTCTACTATTCCATTTACCCTAAAAAAATGAAAAATATAAGATATTTTGTTACAAAGTACGGATTACAGTAAAGTAATAACACAAAATATATGAAGAAGATCTGTAGAACATCCCTGACATCGAGTTACAAAAAGTTCATTGTTGAACTACCTCCTAATGCCAATGCTATCATACAGATAGGACACAATGTCTGGATTTATCTCGATAGTTAAATATATAAATAAAAACCAAACATTATCTTACCTAAGAGGCCGGTCCGGATAAAGTTCTACGGTACCGTATTCTGTGAACATTTTTGTGCCTCTATTTTACTAATATTTAATTTGTGTCTATAGATTTATTGTACAAACTTTTTACATTTTTCAATCAGTATAAAAACCTATCATTATTAAATTTTAATAAATAATACAATAATAATTTAACTTATTGGACATAGTATATACAAAAAGTAAAACAAAAATAAAATTACACAGAATTTATTTTATTTTAAATATACTATAATTAATTTAAAATTATATGCCCCACCATACAGTGATTCAACTGATGAAAACAATTTCGATAAAATTACAGTACGAAAACTACTTAGTTAATTTAGGTCATTTTAATTAAAATGTAATATTTTGTATTTTGTATCAAAAAAAAAAATTCTGGACGATACCCCTAAATCGACCATCAGTCACGTATCTGTAGGCAATAGCCTATACTGCTTAAGCTTTAATCTGGGATATATTCCTCAAGGCTTATTCTAGGAACATTTCAAGTACTGTAATATTATGTTCAGGATTACAAGATTCCAACTATAATGTAAATAGTAAATGTTTATACATAATAATAATTAAGGTTACTAATTATAAAACAATAATAATACTCTCTTATACTGGGATAAAGTATTTCAATTACTTGAAGTAATGTTTGATCATCAAAGTGCTTTAGTGCTAAAGCATTAATATCATCTTCAGTAGTGTATTTATTTAACCCATCCATTGCATAGTTCATTTCTTCGGTTTGACTAAACGAATATTAAAAAAAAATTAACTATTTCATTCAACCAAAACCACTTATTTAAATAATGTAAACACACGTTTTTGTCAAAGATGTAACTTGTCTACATTTTCTACTCATGATATCTTGGACTGCTTGGGCATAACCATATTCAATATGAAGAATAGCATCCAAAGAAGGTCCGGAATGAGCTAATTTGTGAAATGCAGTACCAAACAATTGATCATTACTAGGTCCTTTATTATCAGTGAATGAGAAAGTTTCCTATATAAAAGCATTAATAATACAAATTGAATCTGTAAAATACAAAAACAACATGTTAACGATGTTATCACATTACCTCTTGAAATGCCTTTTCCCAATATTTAACAATATCTTCTACGTCAATGCTTTCATTTCTAATGCTTTCTATAGCATCAACTGTTTGGCAATCATAAAATTCAATTGTACATTTGTCAACAAATTTTTGTAACTCGCCCGATAGTTCTATAAAGATTAAAGATAAGATGCAATTAATATTTTTGTAATAAACGTTGAACACAAGAATATTATTACCTTCTATGACGTATAACGGTAAGTTAAACCCATTAATAATTCTATGACTTAATTCGTCTATACAACCACCAAATGGTATGTGAACTGGCACTTCAATCTTATAAGAGTCAGGAATATTAAGCGTAGAAATTGTATAACAGAACGTTTTCTGATGTTTTTTTTCGTAATCTTTTATCCCATTCATCCTTACAAATTACAATTACCACTCAAGTAACCTATTACCTATTTAGTTACAACTTACAAAATAACCCACAGCAGGTACAAGTAACAACTTTAAATCTAACAAGTTTAAAACTTTAAAAACAGTTATCACCGTACGTCCATAGATAATGAAGATCTTTATATTATCTATGAAACAGAATTTATTTACAGAAATGGCTTATCAATAAAATTAATTTAATCACAGAATTATGTTATAATATTCTGCTTCTGTATAATATTTAAAGTCTTTCACTTCACGTCATATTAACCAATCACTTTTTCTGACAAGTGACAACTACCATGTAGGCATTATGCTGTAGCTGTAGACTCAACCTGTTGTCATCCCTAATTATGAAAATATGCAAACACTAGTCCACTTTAAAACTCCTAGATATGCTGTAAAAAAATGCTTAAATGCACCAAGATTTTTTTAACAATAAACACATTAGTTTGTTCATTGATTTATACAATATACATTATAATAGGTATAACATAATAACACAGATTAAATAAAACTTTATACTTATATAATAGTTTTATTTAATCTGCGACTATACTATAGTATGTCTTTGAATTATGATTATTGTTTAAACCATTAGGTACTAACATACAAATTTGAATTTTCAATAAATCATGTCACATTATTGTTAAGTTAACATTAGTATTTAGTACATATTAGAATCACGGAAAATAACTGCAGTAAAAAGTCCCACCCCAGTCTTTTTTTTTTAAAATTAAATTAATAAGTAAAAAAAAAAATAGTACATACCTATATTATAATAATACAATAATTTACAATATATTATAATATTTTTCTTTTATTAATATTAATCCGTGGTTGACTTCCAGATGTTCAAAAATCCAACACTGATTTTCACTGCATGTATTTGTATACAATGTACATACGTTTTTTAGACGTTCTTCTACGGTACGAGGTTGTCCTAGTTTTTTTCTATTAGTTGAAACTTCTACAGTATCTAAATCTAATTTTGCATTTTGAGGAAATCTCAGTTTTCATTTTTCTAATTAATTTTCAAATAATTGGATGCTTATATCCAGTTATATCAATATAATTTTAAATTAGAAAATATAATCAAATATAATATTTAAATAAATCTTACCATCTTGGGGTTAAAATTATGTATCCCTTCAACCACCATTATTAGGATAGTTAAAATTAATTAAACTGCTATCATTCCTACTTTATACAAAAAATGTTTTTGTGTGATATCTTTATTTCCTCCAACTCTGTTGGTAGGGTAGAACATTTATACTTTGATATTCATTTGTAATCATAAAAATAAATTTTTTTTATAATGGAGAGATGACTATTAGATGTCCATTACAGGTCATCAGTGGCGGTTTTCACTGGGAGGCAGTGCCTCCCTTGAAAATAAGAGAAAATACGTGATTAATATTATTTAAATTATAAAATATTGTGTTTATATTTTCAAATATAGACACTGTTAGAAAAGAGAAATAAATAAAATTTATATTTAAATTATATATTGAAGGGACTATGGAGTGTACCATGCCCGGTATCGTGGCGACTATAAGTAAGAGTAAGAGACTGGCCAGTGCCTGTGCTCAACATGTGAATATAATATTAATATTATACTGTATTACTACATAGTACGGTTGCCCTTCCATGCGTCCCGTGTCAGCAGCGGCTACCCACTTTTTCAGGAGGCAACTGTCGCCGCCATTATCGATATGTTACATGTGTACATAAATTTCAAAAGACGCAAGCGCGATTTTCTGTGGAGACCACACATAACCGTAGCCTCCATTGGCAAACGTCACAGGCTGTGACTTGCAGCGCCTCAGTGGCTGACAACCATTATATATCACTAGTTTGCTGAACCTTATCACTAATAAGTTATTATCAATAGCAAGAGTATAACAACAATAAGATATTATGATTAATATTCATACTATGAATTAAATTGTATTATTTTATAATCTGTGCGATAGGTACTGTGAGCATGAGTGCTGAATTACATAATTAGTAATTATTAGATAGGTACTTAAATTATAAGAAATAGTGAAAATGAAAATCTTCTGATAGATTTTTAAAGAAAAAATATTGTTTTTAAACAAAATGAGGTTTGAGAACTGGGGGAGGGGGGGGGGGGGATTTGCGCTAACATGTCCAGAAGAGTACAACAATATTGTTGCCTCCTCAAAAATGTAATGCCAGAACCGCCACTGCAGGTCATTAAAATAAATCATATAAATGCATTAAGTTATATAATACCATTTTGAAATCAAGGTTCTTGTAGAATCAACGCAAAATTAAAAATATTAAATTGAATTCTTTTTATTCAGAAAAATCAAATATAATATCCATTTTACAAGAAACTGGTTGTTGGGCGTCTGATAGAGAATGTATTATAACGACGACGTTTTCCTTCAACACGGTGAGGTAGAGGGAAACGAATATTACTGTCGTGGAATTGTTTTACATGTGGTCTTCTGGTGTTCTTAGCCTTCACAACTTCCACTTTAATGATCTGGAAAATAGTTATATATCTCATAAATAAAATAAAAGTAAAAAATAGCAATATGTTTCTTATATTATACCTTGAATAGCCAACCTAGGATATATTTTTAAAGTGTATCAATTTTATACTCAAATTTCATAGCACTTAAAACTACTAAATTATATGCTAAAAGAAGGGCCATAATATGCCCTAAAAATAGCGTGTATAATAATTATTTGGGTATTTAATAATAAATTTATAAAAAAATTGACTGGTATCTGATACAATCATTAAGAAGTCATAAATGTATATTTATAGCACTATAAAACTAAAATTCGCAATATACAATTTTAGATTTTAAATCTTAGTTAACTAATTGTTGAAGTATTCTATAATATTATGATTAGCAAATACTTTAGAATACAATAGAATTTAATGTTTTTTATTTAAATACAATCGTTTTACTGGCTTCAATATTTATATTAGAAGTTACCCACTATAAAATTTAAAAGTTCAATGTGGCATGACTGTTTTTTTGAAATGATTAATTAAAATTTGGAAGATTTAACTATTTAAGTGATAAGTTAATTAACTCAAATAAAACTAGAGATAACAATTTTGGTCCTACAAAAGAATCGTTTTAAAGTTGAAACGACATGGACAAAAAATGACAAGTCATATTTGCTTATATCAAACATATAAACAAATAAATATAATTATATTTAACTAATAAGAAGTGTTTTCTGAAATTCAATACCAAAGACTAAAACAAATGTTGAGGAATAATTAATAAAATAACTGGCGAGTGATAATTTTGATTTAGAATTAAAATAAGCATAATATAATTTATGGCAGTTTAACTATACCAAGTGCCCATATTACAATAGTCGATCAAAGGTTAAACTACGGAATTTGGTAGGTAAAATCAGTGGGTTAAGCGTAATCGACTTTTGTAATACAGGCACTAAAACAAATAACAAATATGTGTACTAATTTTAGATTCTGATCAGAACTCTTTAGCTATAATTTATTTAGACCTTACATTATATTTTAAATAACTATTTAAAATCAAGTATTAACCATTAAATTAAAATTAATAATTATAAAATCCAATACCTGGATAGCATGAGCCCTGGCTCTATGTCTAGCGCCCATATCTCTGTAGCATTTAGTGACAGCACTAGCAACAGTGGTGTCTCTGTATTCGCGGTACATGTTGTGTGTACCTGATCTTGAATCATAACGTAACCACACTCCGAAGTTCTTAATTTTGGTTGGCGATTTATCGGTAACCTATAAAAAAAAAAAATTTATTATATTGTATACATTAAACAGATGGCATAATCATAGAAATACATACTTGTTTCAAAGATACAATTTCTCCTGTGCTTTTTTTGAACTTCTTAAGTTGTCTTAAGAAATACCAAAACCTAGATTTGGCAACAATGCGATCTGGAGCGAAAATCCTCATCTTATATAAAGGTGTAGTCTTCTCCTTCTCGGTCGGCAATTTGCGTCCGATGACCTCATATTCTTTCAACTGCAAGCAAATTAAACAGATTAAAATGTAATACAATCCGCATTAACGTCTAATTTCAATTCAGTGCCACATGTCATGTGATTTTGAATATTTCTAATTAAATCAGTTGGGTATAACAAAACATTGGTACCTCAAGTTTAATTTCTATATCAAAATACTAAATACTTCAAATAAATAACTAAAAACGTGAAAATACTTACATCTCCCTTAGCTTTCATTTTGATTTTCGAATTTCAATATTCTAAATAAATCAAATGAAATATCTACAGAAAAATTTCATTAAATGAGAGAGCCTCAAACATAACCCCAAAGCTGATCGAATAAATTTTTATCTTCTACTCCAATTGACACGGCACGGTCGTGGAATAATAAATGCAACTTGTCCATGTGCAGCTGCAGCCGCCGCCGCTATATGATAATTCGACTTTTTAAATTTACAAAACGGCTACACTGTCGTATCAACATGTTCGAATAAAAATATATGTATTATTGTTATTATTATATTATTATTCATTGGCTGTGAAGAGATAGGGACTTTATTATTAATTTTAGACGACAATACAAGTTTTTACGTTTCAAATGTATATATGATAGTAATAATAATAATGAATCATTAACCAAAACGTTCGTTTTTTCGTTATGTGTTGGCAGATAGTGATTGAAAGAAAATATCGGTCCCGAAGGTCGTGACGTTAAACGTGTATGCTTGACGTGTATAACTATGACTGCGACTTGTCGGAGTAAAATATTATGACTGTTCGGTTACTGAATAATAAATCAGTCATTATATCGTTTCAAGATGGCCAATTGGACTGCTTTCACTTCCGACAGCTGTATGTGGTTTCTATTTTCGTCTTTTCCATTTTTTTTTTTTTGACATTTTAATGAAGGGATTTTCTATGTTTCAGCACCCAAAGTCCCAAATCGTCCCGCTCCCCCGCCACCCAAAGTGAACAAGCCTTTGTAAGTCGGAAAGTGCTTCATATAATTTTTAATAATCAAAAATAACAACATTATTTTTATTATTTTTATTTGTTTAGAACTCAATCGAGATTAGCAAAAGCACTATCATTGAAACAGTCAAAATCACTCAATGGTTTTCAACAACCTGTAAAGAAGAAACCTCCACCTAGACCACCTCCCCCTAAATTTGCACAAACACCTAAAAGTCAAGTAATACATAAATAATATTTAATTATTCAACTTTTAAGCATAATATTGTAATTTGTTGTTAGGTCTATCATTAAAATATAAATCATCACCAAAAAGAAGGTATAAAGTTAAACTAAATTAGTAGATAGTAAATTGTAGATATCCTTTCCTTCTTGAATAAGTTGCCAACCTAATTGTTGTTTTCATTTCCTTTATTGAAATATGAAATCTATTAATTTAGTAACAAGTGTCGTAGATTATTTTTTCCACAACAATTGAGTGTCATCTCAACTATTATTTTATAAAACAGTTTAAATTTGTTACATTATTCTAAATAAACTAGGACCTAGGTATACTCAGTTAAATAAAAAATGTTTTATATACCTATTTTTAACAATTACTTAATTTTTAGGGAAAAGCTGGTTTGTCATCTTTAATTGGATTTAAAACCAAGCATACAGTTCCAACACCCTCTTGGGTTGCAAAACCCAATGAAATACCTAAGTCTTCAAGTACTTCTCAAATGGTGGGTTGTCTTATAGACTTTGGTTCAC
Organism: Metopolophium dirhodum; assembly: GCF_019925205.1. Taxonomy (NCBI): domain Eukaryota; kingdom Metazoa; phylum Arthropoda; class Insecta; order Hemiptera; family Aphididae; genus Metopolophium; species Metopolophium dirhodum. Next base: position 16,118,203 of record NC_083568.1, read on the forward strand.
CTCAAACATCTCCTACATCTACTCATAAGTTTGTATTTTATATTTTATAATATGTATTTTATTCGATAAAATTAATCATAATTGGATAGTAAAAAAAGACAATTATTTTTATAGATCTAGTAGTGATGGAAATAGTGTTGATAGCTTCAACAGTGATTTCGGGCCATGGAAAGGTTCTCAAGCTGAAAGCAGTGGTTTTGAAGATGATTTTGATTTATTATGTTCAAATGCAGATATGGATTATTTTAAAAACCGCTTTTCAATTGAAAATTCATTACCACCACCAACGTTACCTCCCCCAATGTTACCACCAGATGCCCTAAATGTATTATTAAATGGTCCTAAATTACCTCCAAGGCCAAATGAGATGGTAAGTCCAAAGTGTAAACCAATAGATAATATTTGATTATTGTTGTAAATGAACTTCATTCATTGTACCCATTTTATCACCATATTTTGTTCTTTTTTAATTAAATAACAAAATATATACCATGGGTGCCAAGCTTTCAACCTTAAATGGCTTAAAAGTAAATACTTAAGTGTTACTGGTCTGACCAATTATCACTTAGTAATTTCAATTTTTTATCTTAATCGACAGGATTGTCTTAACATATTAAAATACTTATTTTATCGTTCTATAATATTTTTGTAAATCATTCTACTCATGATAAAATTGTAATGATGTTACTAAGAAAAGTATTATTCCATGCAACTTATCATAGGTCAAGTCAAATTTGTATCTTGTTTTAAGCATACTAATTTTAATTGTCATATTGTGAAATAAATTCTTAAAAATTGAATTAAATATATAGTATTACAAATTTTAATTTACGTTATATTAATTTTAAAACTAAAATGAAACGTGCGCATATAAATATAAAATGTATTCCGGTGATATTAATAATTATTCAGCATTAATATACTACTGTAATTATTATGTATTTATAATTTGTTATACCTTATGGTAATAATTGTTTATTAATATTCTAGCAAACTCAGCTATCAAAATCACAATCTAAGTGTATTGCTCAATTTGATTACATGTCTGGTCATGTAGATGATCTAGCTTTTAAGGTAATATTTGAACTATCTAATAATAATACTATTATTTTTTAAATATTTATTATTATCTTAGAAAGGAGATGAAATTTTCATAACACGATGTGTCAACGATGAATGGTTAGAAGGTACATTGAATGAGCGCACCGGAATGTTTCCCATTAGTTACGTTGAAGTAACTGAACCATTACCCAAGGAATCTCCAACCAATCAAGAAATCCGCAAAGTAATAGCTGTGTTTGCATTTAAACCTGAATGCTGGGAAGATCTAACTATACAAGTAATAAATAATATAAAATTTATACTGAGGATTTCCTAATAATAATTATACCCGATGTTACACCCACATGTATTGATTCCGTTTTACGAATGTACATTGTACAACATATCAAAAACTTGCGTGGAACCAGAGTTAGTGTAATTTTCATTTTTGAAAAAAAAAAAAAAAATTTATAAAATAAATTGTTGAGTATTAAACAGTATATTTAAAATAACAATGTTTATATTATAACAACCGTGCGCGGTACAACTATAGGTACTACCTCTGTATTTTTAGTAGAATTACCAAAATTCCTCAACTCACTAACCAATAATTTTTAACAAATGTTACCTACATCCATTGAGCGTCCTCTTAATATTTAGTACTAATTTCAAACTATTATTTAGGAAGGCGATCAAATTCAAGTATTAAGAAGAATCAATGAAAATTGGTTATACGGGGAATGTAATGGATCTAAAGGTCAGTTTCCATCAAATTTTGTCACTGAACTACCTGATGATTTATAACAAGCATATTGTGATATTAAAATAAAATACATAAATATATTTACCAAATTTTTTTAGTTTTAATACCTATTTTTTTAATTTTATATATTTAGTAAAGTATAATACTAAATATTAATGAGCATATATGAAATCAAAATGTAAATGATCAATCTTTAATGCTCAATTTATACAACAAACAGGGTATTATTATCTATTACTTATTCATTAACTTTGCTTAATTTGTTATACCGATATTTTTTTATAATATGGTATTCATATTCATATTTCAATTAAAATATAAACTGTAATTATGTTGATATTTAGGTTATATATTTGTGTCTATAATAAGCCTAAATGCCATTATTAGTTGAATTATACACATTATTTTTTTTTATATAAATGTATTATATTATAATATTCTCTGAGTTATGTTTTACAGTTTTTATTAAATTATTCATTTTAAATTTAAATAAACACTTATATTATTATGTATTATTATTCTTAATCAATAATCTTACTCTACTCCTAATTATAAGTTAATTTCTACATGCCACTACCATCCACAAATAAGTTAAATCTCATGACTTTCTAAATGTAAACATAATATTATATGGAAATGGAAGTAATAAGGCAACTCATTAGTTCCCATACTTTACATACATTACACTATAATAGTATATTATGGCAAAGGTGAGTCCAATAGGTACCTATATTATATTTTGATTATTTATTGGATGTATTCTCTAATTGTTTATTAAAAGTATAATATATAATATGAAGAACAAAAATCTATCACGCAAAGATATATCCACGAGAGAAAAAAAATTAATTACATCAAATGCATGTTAACAAGTATGTTGTATGTTATGCAAGTAGTTAACCTTGAAGACGTTCAGAATTGTATTTTTTCTATGTTTACCTAAGTGTATACGAGTATACCCTTCACTTTTACAATATAAAGTATCACTAAATCAATTTAATAATAAAATACTTATACTCTGTAATTTGTATATACAAATTTCCACATTTTATGTCCAACCACCCAAGTCCTGGCCTTTGACTGGTTTGTCATTTAAAAATTCGCTGAATTATAGTTGTTGCCAGATAAATTGAGACGGCAGCGGCGGCGCTTTTCAGTAAGTGTAACCCAAACTAGTCGCTGGCAGTGTGGTGCAAAGGTCACACAGTTGGCTATGATGTGCGTAGCCACCAGTTCGAACCCGGCTCAGTGCAAAAAAATGTATTTATTATTATTATTAATTAATTTATATTATTTTAAAATTTCTACTTTTTGTTCTTAAATAAAATATTATTATCAGTATATTTGATTTTAAATTAATATCGTAAAATAATTTTTATGACAATTGTTGGTTTATTGATGTGTTTTCTGTAATATTCAAATACGGAGAACCAGTGGTTTTCCGTTATCGCGCCGCCGCCGTCTCAATTTATCTGGCAACGACTGTACCCACCTCTAATAAACCTAACCATCTGTCAGTATTTTCTTATACACTCTGTTTATATCTACCAATTTAATATTACTATACAACCAAGTTTTGTATAATATTAAACTCCAGTGGTTTTTCCATTTTTTTTATTCAGAAGTTAAACAATATTACACTTAATACAATAAATAATAATTGTCAAATATATAAGCTCGTTTACAAACAACATTTATTGAAAAAAATATTTACACCACAATAATTACAAACAATTTAATTATACATACCTATATTAACATTAAAATATTTATTTATGCACAAATTAATCACTTGGAACTAACATACTTGATCCTTTGGAAGCATGTGTACGTTGGATACTTAAATAATATAACAGATAATATAAAAAAAAAATATAGATAAATCTTATATATCTTAAACAATTAAAACCAAACAATAATAAGTTTATTTTCAATTATAAACTAACGTTAATAATAAATAAAAGTACAAATTTATGTGATGCTGTCATGATATTTACTTAAACATAATATTATATAATATTATAATCTTTTTTAAGTACTAAGTTTGTTTAAACTTGATATTAATTTTTGTTCAAGTAATTGACTTAAAATTATATTTTTAAAGTCTAAAAGTTATAAAATAACTTTAAAAAAAAATAAACAGGTCAGATTCTTCTAAGGACGAGATAAACATATAACTCAATATTAAGTACCCGCCCAGGTATCACACAAATTGATATCACATTAAATCATAATTTTTAAATTAAGTATTGAGGGTATAAAGACATTCACTATCTTTATTTCAATCAACAGTTGTTGAGAGAATTATATAATCATACATTTAAAAATTAATGAAATATATATACAACTAATTTAGTTTCACATAGTCATAAATCCATTTTATTTTACGATATTGAGCAAGTTTGGATGACTGATAAATAACTCCAAAAATTAAAATTTATAAGAATACATTACAAATTCTATATATTACCTGGTAAAAAGATAATTGGTTTAATTTTTTTGTGCCATGCAAATTAATAACTAACCAATATCCTATCTTTTAACTGATAGAATTGAACAAAATGTAAATATTTGTGTTATATTTGCCTAATCTGGTTTATAAATTGGTATTTTTGGAATAAACTCCACCAAAAGTACCTGTAAAAAAAAAAATACGATAAATAACATGGCATAATAAAATAAAGTTTTAATATGGATAAATTAAGATATTTCATACAAATTAACACTACTTTTAATGTATATTTTTTTTATAACTAAAATGTATAAACATTTGTAAATTATTCATTCAATGGTCCTGAATATATATACTCTAGATAACCTTAAGTCAACTTTGAACTTATAATTAAAAAATGGGTAAAGTAGGTAGTCTCTGCTGTACAGGAGGTGTTGAGCGTGTCTCATCATTGAGTAAGTAACCGTAGTAATGTATATTATGTTAAATTTGAATTCAATGGTAAATCATTACATTAAAAACAAAGAATGTCAGTCAGCCATATTATATTAGTAAGTATATTTGATATTGATATTAAAAGATTTCATTTTACTATTAGTAATTATGGTAGGTAGAATTAATTTTTGCAAGCATTTGTTTAAATATCTAATTTTGTATAAATTCGAACTTCTAATGTCTATAAAAAATTTGTGCTTGTATATTTTATAAATTTTTACCAACAAAGTTATTTGCATAATTTTGTCAAAGTTTGAACTTTAAATGCTTATAAAAAAACCGACCAAGTGTGAATCGGACTCTCGCATGGAGAGTTCCGTACCATCATCTATAAACATGATGGCAACACTGTTTATATTATATATTCTAGGATTTTTAGTTAATTGTTGTTAAAGCAGCAACAGAAATACATAATCTGTGAAAATTTCAACTTTCATGGTTCATGAGATACAGGCCGGTGACAGACGGACGGACAGCGATGCGTTAATAATAGGGTCGCGTTTTGCCGTACGAAACCCTATAATGAAATTGTGGATATGTAGGTCTATAATATATTTAAAAATTTTAAAAAGAACAGAATTTTTTTTTTATTATTATTTTTAATACCCTGGGGCTTTATTATTTAAACGACCCAAAGGTCTTTTTAAAATAAATAAGTTTAACAATTATATATATTTTACATACTATATAATATCTTTATATTATTATAAATAAAAATAACTATATATATTTTTTTTATGCACGTTAAATTTAAAGGAAAAAAACAAAAAAATAAAAATAAATCGAAAATTTTAAACGTCTAGCTCAATAAGAGCCAAAATATTTCACATTTTAAAAATTATACTTTTTGTATAAAATTATGATAAATACATTTCTGTTTTACATCTGAAAATGTCACACATCTATAGATACTTGTTTTAGATTAACAACAAAATAAGAAAATTGATTGACGAGAAATCGTTATTTTAAGCGTGAATATACGATTTTACAAAATTTAAACTTAAAAAGACGCACTTAAAAAATATTTGTTGAATTCAATTTGACTGTATACAATTCAAGTAATAACAACTTATGAGTTAACTTGTAAGAGAATTCAATAACTGGTGTTATGATTTAAAACTTAAATTTGGTCAATAATCTAATATTTGTGTGATGCTTATCCACATAGATAAATTGTATATAAAACATGCCACTGTGTATATAAAATAATTTGCTAAAATACTTTACTCCAGCCTACAAGAGAATATTACTATTTCACATTCTGATGGCAATGACAGACATGACATTATCAGCATGTTAAATGGGTGGAGGGATGTATTTTGGTTTAGACATGGTAATGTGTCATGAGCCAGAGAATAATACAAAATTGTATAACTTAGCTATCAAGTTAAAATATATTTAACTAAAATAACAGACTTTAAAAACTTACATATTCCGTAATAGAAGAAGTATCTACTCTTTGTTTATTTAATCTCCAATGCAACCCAATTTTATTATAAAGATGATTATTTTCCCAATCGAGTAATTTGTTCAAACTATGCTGAGTCTAAAATTAAAGTTTATAAATTTGATAATTAGACACATAAAATATTATATTAATTAAGTTTAATTACCCGTTTGCTGAGGCAAATTACAGGCCAAAGTGAACAACCAAGAGTACAGCAGCAACACATACATCCACAAAACAACCATTTAGCATTCATTGGTAAACTTTTCTTTAAAACAGAATTGATTCGCGCCATTGTCTCTTCAAATTCTTCAGGGGCTACACGTGATACAAGTGCACTTGGAAATTCTGATTGGAATCTGCTACTCAGTCCAAAACTATAATATATAATATATATAGATATGTAATTACTTATAAAATAATTGTTTATATATCTATATACAGCCATACAAGGTGATCTATTTAACTTGAGTATTATAATTAAAAACAAGCGTCTTCCACTAAATTGATCACCCCATATATAATACTAAACAATACTAGCAATGTTATTTATATTTAACCATTAAAATAGATATTTAAAACAAATGCTTTTTTTTGTAAAAAAAAAAAAACTATAAATAAAAATTATCTTTAAAAAAGAAAGGGATAATTTCTAAGCCAAAAAAACTTACATTAATGTTAGCTAAAAACATACTCATCATAATCATAAACTAAAATTTGATGGCATTTCACGAGACAGTAATTTATTTATTTTTCTGCATTTTACAGGTAAATATGAAAGTCCATATGCATTCTTTTTGATTCAATTATTTTTTTAACATCTTTTATTTATACAATTTACAATTACAAAATGGTATGTTTCTTTTAAATTAACACAATCAATAGTGGACTATCTTAGTCTGTGCTCAATACAGACATAGTTATTTTGATAATATATATATTATATATATATATAACTATATTTAGTTTTTTAGAGTTTTAGTATTGAAAACCTGTTATTTTTATATTAATTAATATAGGCTCTAAGTCAATGTATGACCTATAACATTATGCTACACATTCAAAAATAATTTGGTATTTATCTAGTATTTTTTTAAAACAATAAATTGTAACACACACTCATTACATCCCAATCTAATCAGATAATGAAATAACATAATACACTAAATATTGACATCAAAATATAGATTGAAAATACTTGATAATACCAAAATTAATATTATACAATAGCAGTTTATAACGTTATAGCACGAAGAATATTATATTAGTTATATAACTAGGGCTTGGATTTAAAATGCCCTTAAAAATATCAAACAAAAGTTCTTTCAAAAAAGTAATTGATGACCTTGAAATCCGGAGATTTCCCTAAAAAAATTCCCTGGAATTGTAACAGGATTACTTTAGAAATCAAGATAAATTTGTGAATAATTTTATTTAAAAATCGGAGTACTTTATGTTTTTTTAGTACAAAATGTGTATTATATTATTTTATATATTATATTTTTTTTTGTTCGTAATATTACTAAAAATAGATTATAAAATGACCTAAAAAAATAAATGCAATAAGAGAAAATTCAATGGCATTGTTCAAGAGACACATGAACAACATTGACATTGATATATAATGACAACTCAGACAGAGAATTAGCACAACACTATCACTAATTGTATAAAATAGTTGTAATTCATATTATAATATTTGCAAATATTTTAAGGTCTATGAGGATAGACAATATACATTATTTTTTCTTTAAAATCTTTATTCAAGCAACTTTAATAATTAATCTCTATTAAGAAAAAATACCCACACAAACAATGATATTAGACAAATGATTAATTTTTTATTTAATATCAATATATTACATATTAGTAGACACCAGGCTTCTTGCTTTTACTTACGTTTTATATTTTAATCATGTATTTATTGTAATAGAATTTTAATATGTATACATAGGTAATTTAAGGATAATAAGTGCGTGATTCATCAATTTATTGACATTCTATATTATACTATTATACCATTGATTGATTGCAGCATGTAGTTGCTGTAATTAATCAATGATTATAACTACTAATATACTATACCCAGTAAAATATTTCGTAAACCATTTTCACGCTTATCTTTTATTTTATTTTTTTTTTTTTGATAGACATAGTTGATAATTATTAGCTAATTGTAATTATTCTTTCAGATATATAATATGAAACAATTTATATTTTACATACTTTAATAGATATAAGACAATATTGTATATTTTGGTTGATTTTTTATGTTAGATTATTTATTAAATTGAAATAACTTATAGGCAACATATATATTACCTAATATACTATCTGTTATACAAAAATGAATGTTTGTTTGTTCATCTTCCATAGTCTCAAACACTAATGAACTGTTTTCAATAAAAGTTATATACAATAGATTCCTTAAAACTCTGGGAGGGTATGTAGCTTTTAGGATTAGGTACACAAGAAATTTTGTTTTGGATCACGAAAATCAAATAATTTTTTGTTGATATTATATAAGGTTGCTATTGGTTACAGATAAAGTAGTTAGGTATTAAAAACTTAAAAATAGGCAATTTGAATTTTAACAGTGTACCTAGTACCTAATTTTGATGACCAAATTTCCTTTATAAATGATTATAAATTTAAAACGTTTAAACTACTTACATAAAATAAACTACACACAATTTTTAGGATAGTTATTTTAAAGATAAAATAAATTAATAAATTATAAAACTGCAATTAACGAGATTATTCAACAAACTTTTGAATGAACATCACAATAAATTATCAATTTTGAGCCCAGAACATGTCATTACTTACACAGTGAGATTGCCAATTCCTCTGATTAGTATCGGGTCTTGAACATGCATTAAATACGCTTCATCCATAGACGTGCATGCAATCTCCTCATCATACTGCTGTATGTCGTCGAATACAGCCATGACATTTGTGACGGTATCCGCTGAATGAATAACAATTGTTTTGTTTGAATGTTATGTTTAGAAACGCAGCTGAAATTACTCAACGTGATTTGGGGATAAGCACAAATAACAAGGACATTTAGCCGAGAACCCGTTGGATGTCAGTGAGTGGAATAGTTTATCAGACCCACCAAATTTTCCGAAATGAGACAAAATTCCTTACTATTCATGACCTATATTAGCTGTATCCTTGCCGAGTCTTAACAAACAATAGTTGCAAAACAAAATATTTATGATGGCACTTACCCTGAGATCTAGTGTGATAAATATTATGATTTGTAGATCGCGTCGATCGCCGTGTTTTCGGCGAGAACGGTCTACCGCACTAAAAGCCACCGACAGGAGAAACTAAAAATAAGACGAGACGCACACTAAATTTATGTAAGTCGGCAGTATTATTATTGTAGTCGGATTTCGATATTTAATGTTATTAATTCATTATTATTATTATTATTATTATTATTATATTATTGTTCTTCGTCGTACAGCAACTACAGCAGCAGAAAATAATTATGTCATTGTGATTTCGAGCGCAAAAATAATATTTTGTTTTTGTTCTCTCGTTGTATTGGCAATAACCACTGAGCTACTGTTACCACAACTGTGTGATATCATATTCTTTTATCGCTATCGCGGGATATCTTGAAATTTGCAATTATCGATAAAAATGTAAATAAAATATTAAAATATTATCATAGACCTATAGGTCTATGAATATTTTAATAGGTATTCTCACCTATATTGGCTAGGTATAATGTATATTAATTTATGTTTACTGTTGTACGTTTTGAGGTGATTTAGTATTTACTGATTTTATTTTTTCTACACTTCCAAGTCTTAGTTTATTCCTTCCTTCCGAGTTAACAGATGCATTAGTATAAGAACGCCATACGTGTACGTGCATAAAATTACCTACGATGGAAGAAGACAGAGACAAGTCGCCGGAAGACAGTATCCCTTTAGCAGACGATGACCCTCAAGGTATGTTTTTTTGAACTGAAGATTTGCTAATTGTTACTACTTTGATCCCGCATTGATGTGTGCTTCAATTTTAAATTATTATCACAGCCATTATCCATGATGATCAGGACATATCTCAATGTTCCGATGTCATTGTGCGCAATCAAAGTATGGATTCATTACAGTCGTCGTTTACAAATGGTAGTAATAGTCCAAGCAGAAACAGTGAGTGTTCCATGTATATTATAGGGTTGCCATTTGTTCTGATTTCACTGGAACAATACCACTTTCTAAAAATTAGTCCCTTGTTTTAATCTTTATCTACTCTACAACCAAATTATGTTTTTGTTGAAATCATTGGTGTTTTAGTAAGTTTATTTGTAAAAATCACAGTAATCAAGTAAGGTACTAGGCTATGTTGTTTTATTTCTATTAACTATATGACAGATGAGTTATAGATGTCATTCAGACTAGTGTCCTGAAATTTAATTTTGAATGAATGGCAATCCTTGTTTACCAATATTCAACCTTAAGTAGATTATTCAAAGTTCAATTATTTATACTACACTATCAGTCTAAATATTTGTTTGCCTGCTGCTTTTATAGGTTTAGATCGTGATATGAGTCCTGATGAATTAGAAGAAAAAGCCAGACTTATTACACAAGTTTTAGAACTACAAAACACATTAGATGGTAAACACGATTTGCATATAATATTTTAGTACATAACATAGAAAAATTGAAATGAGTACATAATTAAGGTTTATTAAATATAAAATAATTTTTTTAGATTTATCTCAACGTGTAGATAGTGTAAAAGAAGAAAATTTGAAACTACGATCTGAAAATCAAGTTCTTGGCCAATATATTGAAAATCTTATGTCTGCATCTAGTGTATTTCAGACTACTTCTCCAAGAGTGAAAAAGAAATGAAAAATAGATTATATTATTTTTATTTGCTGCCATAAACAATGCAAATTAATTTAACTTAAATGAATACAATACGCACAGCTTTATCATCTATTTTAACCTCAATTCAACATACATACAACTACAATTCAACTACATACAACAAAAAGTTATTAATTTAGTCTCACTATTTAATGTATAAAATCTAAGTAAATTTTTTGTTTTTTTAATACAGTTATACTAGACTATTTGTTAAAACTAATAATTTATTGAAAAAGTTCATTTTTTATCTTATTTCTACAATATCTAATCTACTTTGTGAGAATAATTTACAACAAAAGAAAATTGTATAAAGTGTTTCTATTTTATTTATGTTAAACATATTGTTTTATTTTGAATTATTTTTAGTTTATAACACATTCCATTCATATTATATATTAATATATTATTCAGTATATTGTTATGAAAATTATAATTTAATTTTTTTTTAATTTCTTATTATTAAATATGTACAAATAGCGTAAGCTATTAAAAATAAAGTATGTATCTCATTATCAGTATTTAACTAATTTAATTAAAATGTAGGTATTTACTCAAAATTTTAGATTATTGCTTTAGTTTTTTATTTTAACTTATTATAATTGTTATTATTTGAAATTATAGAGTTTTGATTTCAATTTAAACATCTTTTATTTAATATTGTCTTATTTGTCCATGATATACTGATGACTATAATACTCTATTCAAAAAGACAACTATCTGTTTTTACTTTGGCACATCAAGAACCACACGATAATGCTGACACCAGTTAAATGGTGGTGTACTGGATGAAAATTGCTAGTTGTTGCTAACTGTTAACTCTCTTTTAAAACTAATACAAATACAAAACAAAATAATGCAATGCATATTTTTCTATTTAAAAAAAAAAATTGTATTTATTTATTTTAATAACTTAATGAGGAATCTTTCAACACAAAGTAAATATACTGACTAGTTTAATAATACTTAAAGTAGTAACATTATAACACTAGCTTAGCATATATTGCATTGGCTTTAAAGTGCTTAGACTTCTTCACAATAAATAACTATTATTGTTTAATACTGTTTTCATATTATAAATATATAAAATAATGTTTTACCTGTATTGTGTGCTATATAAAATAAAATTTTACTTAAAAATAAATATTATGAATTTCAAAAAAAAACTTGACTTAAAGTTTACTACAGTATCATATAGTATTTATATATAAATGTTCTATAAAATATAATAAATAGCCAATAGGTATATTATAATATATAGGTACCTATTGGTATATTTTATTCTATAATATTATAATTGTATTTAAAAAAAATTGAAGAATGTATTATGAATATTACTTATACAACAATTGTTAAAAAATGTGTAGCATGTTGTCCTCTTTTAGTTGTTGGACCTAATTTTATTTTGCCATTTTTTTTTATAGCCACATACCATTTTTTTTTTTGATATTTCAAAGATAGGTATGCGCTGTAAGGACCTTCTGGTTGTTCGATGAAAATTGTTGAATTATTTTTAGGATCAGCCTAAAAATTAATAGAAAATAAATAAATTAAAAATATTTAAATAAAACTATTAGATAGTATTCCCACTTCTCCATAAAGAAGTCCATCTTTGTTCATAGCCAAAAACAAATTGGCTTCGACTCCTCTAATACGAACATGACCAGGAGACATTGATGTGAATTCCATTATACAATGGCTGTCTGTATCATCATCAGAACTGGATACTTTTCCATTTTGAAGTATTAAAATATTATACCCATGTCTGCAGTTCAATTTCATCCTGCGGCCATAATGTTTGATCACACGTCTGTCGACAATTACGGATTTTTGATTCTTTTGATGGTGTTCATTACCCAACAAGTGACTAACATAAATCACACAATTCAAACAATTTATTAATTTTTTTTAACATTGTTAAAAAATGTATTAACCTCTTGGACGCTGCAACATCGCATGTTGATGTTTGAGATATTTCTTCTTCTTGATCCATGAAAAATGTGTTCAAAATCAAATAAAATTATTGTGATACCTACTAAAAAACTGTGTTGTTTTTCAACAATTTTTTTATTAACATAGCCAGATATGCCCAAGTATACAGCAGGATTCACTAAAAAAAAATATTAACTACCTACATGTCTACATTATATATTATGTTTATGTGCAATAAGTCATAAGAGGCAATAGCAAATGAGGCATGTGTGGGTTTGATGTGGGCAGACCATTAACAATCTAAATTTAAGTTTGTATTTTTACCTTTAACCCCTCCATAACCTATTATAATATGTAATATGCTATATACCATATATGATATTACAGATTGTAGTAAACACTAAACATAAAGTATGGTAGACTATAGTATATACTATATTATACAATCAAATAATTTATTTTATAGATTTTTGACAGATTAAATAAAGATATAAAGTAGTAGGTAGGTAGTTATATTCATGAATAAAACATAGTTAGGAAGATATATAGGTATATAAATAACATTTTTTCTTTATTTAAATTTTAAACCAATAATTTATTGCAATTAGTTGCCCACTTACTTAACTTAAGAATATAGGTTATGGTATCTATCTACTCAAGAAATCCAAGGAATATTTCATTTCTGATGTACCTCTACAGGTTAGGTAGGTAGATACAGAAAATGTTAATCTAACTTAATACAAGACTACACGGGGCACAGACACTTTTTATAGTTCATATTTTCTCAGATTTTTCACTAAGTACCTACTCTTTACTTTTGTAAATACCTACTATTGGAGAACTTATCATAAGATCCAAAAATATAACGCTATTTTATTGTTTAGAAAATTCAAAGCTTAATGTCATATGATTAGTTCCATAGATAGGTAGCTAATCCTGTACACATTTTTATAAATTTCAATTTGTGCTTGCAACAATACGGCATATAAGTTTAAGATATCTACCAACCATTAAAGAATCCAACATACGCATAATCTAAACTTTTTGATCTATCAAGTTCTGAATTTTAACGAGTGCCCTTACTTTATACTTAAAATGCTTAACAGAAATCTTAGACACATTTAGACTTACACATTAATACATTATATTTGAATATTATGCTTCCTTATATCCAGTGATGTTCATCAAATTAGTTGAGGGTATAACACATCAATACTATAAACTGCCCAACAATATTTTAACAATTTCAATGAAAAAGTTTAGGATAATAAGGTATTAGCCATTAGGGTGCTAAAAAGTCTTCCAAAAGCCATTATTTACATTAAGTTCTAGACTATCACCTTGGTACAATAAGGGTCGAGGGAGGAGTGTTATTGATAACAAACAAATTTTCATTTGTTTCAAAAAATAAATCTCGCTACAAATAAATATATTACCCACCTAAATATATTTTTTATTGGTCTTCAATTAAGACAAAAGTCACATGACACCCACTACAAAAACAATAATAGTTATTTCTTTTAAAAAATTAAGCGAGACTTGAGAATATTATACGCAGACGCTAGACATGCAGTCTACTGTGTACCGGGGGTGGCCAAACTTTTTTGATTAAGATCTACTGAGGGTATATTTTAGGATCGACTTATACATATAGTATAGGTGTGGCATAGGTCATAAGTCATAATTTATAAGAATATTGTTGAATATATTACTGCGGGCTGCGTGTTATTTCAGAGATGGTATTCTTCAGTGAACATTTGCCAACTGGGAACGATAGGTAGGTATATATTCATCATATTAAATAAAGTGAAATGTGTTAATGTTGCAGTGTTTCGAAGATCAAGTTTTAAAGCAGGTTTAGCTACGCTCAACTTTTTTAATTTTACTGTTAACAACTTCCACAATAAGTTTTTATGATTGTCTGAAGTTAGAATTTTGACAAAATTCATCAGTCTTGAAAATTTGTGAATTTTCAGTTAGAAATTAATAAAACATTTTCAAATGTAGGCAAAGAAAAGAAAATGACGAAAAATTGCAAATTATTTTGTAGTTAAAATGTATAAAATGATCAATTTTTTAGCTAAAGATTGAAAAATTAATCTGCGTGCAGTTCTTTAAAAAGGAATCCGTTCCTTTTGGAACTCGTTCCTTCCAAACACTGGCTTATATTAAATATATTATATTTTTAATAAAAAAAATGAGGTACTTAAGTAATTAGTGACTATATTACGTATAACTGATAAGTTTAAAAACGAAATTATTTTAGTAAAAAGTAAATATGGATAAACTATTTTAATATTTTAACTTATAATACTCACTATTATTTTTATTTTTTTATTGCATATTGTTATATTTCAAGTATTAATAATTAAGATATATATTTAGTAATGTTTTTAGTAGATATTAAATATTATTTTTTTTTTGTGTATCATTGGATTTGTCTAATTTATAAGCATTTTTAAATTTTAATTATTTACACGCTAATAAGTCTTAACTTATATAATAATTAAAATGGCATCAAGTAGCCAACGTACTACGACGTAACGATACGTGTAAATTAAATTACACGGTGTAATGTTCTTATCTTAATTGTGTTATTCTAATATTAAAAGTAACAACATAGGGTTGGTTCTGCCGATCGTACATTTAGTATGCCACGCGTGGGTCAATGATGGAAACAAATAGTGCGCTGACATCCCAACCGGCAACCGACCTTTTTGTTCTATCCCATAAGTCTAGGTTAACATACGAGTATATCAACTGATACCGGTAGTTTCAGCCAAAGAGTCGAGTGGCCTTTGCAATTCAAGATCCTTTCCTACATATTCGGCATTATTAACCTAACTATTTTACCTTCACACTTCTTCTTCCCCCTTCTCACACAACTATACATAAATTAGGACGGTTTTTGAATGGTAAAAACTCTAGCTCCTGTTATTATACGTTATAGTGGCTACTCCGCTATTTTAGATTCTGAGCGAAGCGATGAATGTATTGATTTTACAATGATGTGTGTTTTTTTTTTATTTTTTTTTTTATTTTTGTGTCTGTCATCACCTTTTAGGACAGTAAAAGTGCTTGGATTTTCTTCAACAGTAACTTTTCTGATAGGAAAGTGAATCTAGTTGGTACTTTGGGGGGTCAAAAGTAAACATTTCCCAGTAGTTTTCACAAGCGACGTGAAAAACAAAAGAAAAATTAAGGAAAAACGGAAATTTTTACGCAAAATCTGTTTTCAATTTTTTTAGTTTTTTTTTTCTATAAATATCAATAAAATTTTATCTGTTGAGTAAAAAAGCTTGAAAATTTAATAGAAGGCTCCTAGGTTATTGTTTCAAAGGCAGATGAAAAAAATTAAAAATCCTTAGTCACAGATTTTATTTATAAGCATTTAAAGTTCAAATTTTGACAAAATACGGAAAAATCACGAAAAATAGCAAATTATTTTGAGTTGAGAATTCATAAAAATTTTTCTTTTTAAATCTAAGATTTGAAAATGTAATATAAGATTACTCATAAGTTTGTCTACCTTTATCAAAAAAAAAATGTCTAGAAGAAACTTAAATTAAATTTTTATGAGCGTCTGAAATTTATATTTTTACAACATTTGATATTTACTCGATTTCTCATGTAACAATTTTCTTATTTTATTGTAATTAAAAAACGAATGACTGTAGATACTTGAAAATTTCATTGAATGTTTATATTAGCATTTTCTATACACCATAAAATTTTGAAAATATTTTGACTCTTTATGGACATTGTCAGTTTTCAATTTTTTTAGTTTTTTTTTTCTATAAATATCAATAAAATTGTTTTTGTTGGGTAAAAAAGCGTGAAAATTTAATATAAGGCTCCTGATATATCGTTCTAATAGCAGTTGAAAAATATTAAAAATAGATAGGCACAATTTTTTTTTATAAGCATTTAAAGTTCAAATTTTGACAACATTTATTAAATTTATAATTTATTAATTATTTTGTAGTTAAAAATGTATAATATGTTTAACTTTTATGGCTAAGGATTGAAAATTTAAAACAAGGCTCCACGTAAATAGGTTATATATAAATTACTTTATTCACAATAATATCATCAAATATACTTGGTAATATCATAGGCTGACTGACCGTTTTCGCTCAGAATCGTTTTTCTTATACAATGATTTTATATCATTGAATTCAAATTTAACACCATCCATTGCAGTGACCCACTTTTAACCTACTGTACAGCAGAGCGACATCCACTTACCCAACTTTTTTTATAGTAAGCATTTTAAGAACAGATTTTTTTCAAAATTAGTCATTACCGCGAACATTTGCAAATCTATTTTTGGTTAAAAATGTAGAATGTAAGCCATGGTTTGTATCAGCTGACCTTGCGCCCCTCTCCCACACGACCAAATCATTTCATTGAATGTTATTATCACACAATGAACTTGTACTACCATGACTAAATAGGTATGTTCACAACTTCGTGATACGCATACCACCCTTGCCACGTTTATCGCGTAGTTCTCCGCTCCTATAATATTATATTGACATGATTGCCGACCAACGAAATGCGGAAAACTACGAGCAATGGTTTTGCGTGTAGAATAGTGGGGTGATGCGCAGACCGGACGAAAACTGGTTTTTTTGTAATTATACCTATTTATTAAGCCATGTTGAACAGTGATAAACCATATTATGAAAAATGTGAATACATAATAGTATAATACTACACTACTATAGTATAGTATAGTGTAATATAGTAAAATATAATATTATTTTCTTTTTAGTATTTTCATTCCATACATAATACATTTCCAACCAGAACCTCAAGTTATTACTTTATAAGTATATTATTGTTTCTTTTTTTTCATATATATTTTATACAATGAAAGTACTTTTAATTGGCTGTGGATTGACTTCTACAATAACTGCCTACTTGTTACGTACCCGTATACCAAATGTTCATTTGACATTATGGGACAAAGCCAGAGGCCCCGGTGGCCGCACTTCAGTCCGTCGTGGTCCCAACGGTACATTTGTTGACCTTGGTGCTCAATTCATTTCCACTGATGCATCAACATTATCAAAATACTCTGATATATACGAACCATTAATTTCCACAAAAACGTTAACACCTATGAATTGCAAAATCAAAGGGATAGCAGATTCTCACCACAAGCAACACTTTATTGCACCAAACGGTGCTAACTCATTAGTAAAATATTTTTTGAACTATGCTAATATAGATTGTACCAAATTTGAAAGGAGAGTTTGTGCAATTACACCTACAGGTAAAGTGACATGTATTTGTGGAAATGAAGAATCGTTTGATTTAATAGTTATAACAGCACCAGCACCACAAATTCTTCAAATGGATTGCCCAATGTCTCAATCGGTTCGCAGTGAACTTGAAAAAGTTATTTACAGTGCACGTTATACGTATAATATGTTTTATGAAAAGCCTGTACTAGAAATAGAATGGGACGTACAATTTATGGACGATGAAACATTCAGATATGTTTCTATAGAAAATAGAAAACGAGAACAATATAATTCACCAGATTGTGTTGTTTTCCATACAACCAAGGAATTTGGACAAAAACATATAAAAGGAACCACTGAGAGTATGTTTCAAATATTAAACGATAAAGTAAACAAATTATTTCCTGACTGGCCATTACCTGCATCAAGCAATGTTCATAAATGGTTGTATTCACAAGTCACAACTCCTTATAATAACAATCCTGGATGTATCTTACTAAATGAATCCATTCCAATTTTAGCTGGTGGAGATAGTTTCACCCAGTCAACATTCAATGGTTGTGTAGAATCGGCATTTAAAATTTGTGAGACTGTAGAAAATTTAAGGTCATAAACAAGTATACTCTTTTTTTTTTTTTTAATTATATTCAATAACAAGATGAAGAAATTTAAGTTATTATTAAAAATAATTATTTGTTGAAGCAGTTTTTTTTTTTTATTAAATCTAATTTGTAGAATCATCATCATCTATATTTAATTCATCTAAGTCATCATCCAGATCATCCAGATCTTCATCCACAAAAAGGTTTTCATTGATTGGGATCGTAGCTAAATCACAATCATTAAATCGATCCTGGGGTAACCGGGTACCAGTATCATCTACTTCACTTGCTTCCAATTCTAACGTTTCTAATTGAATTTCTCTAACCTATAAAAATTATAAATTACATAAATAGAATAAATAATAATATATCCAAGCAATTAAGTATAGATACAAATGTTCCAAACATCGTTTTAAAATGAATTTTCAAGGTTTAAATAAATATTAAATTTTATCTGAGGATAACAGAGTATACAATTATGTGTGAAATACTTTAAAACATTGGTAATTATCTGTTAATGCTCCGCCACTAAGTATCCATACATCAACAATATTTTATATAAAAATCTGTACTTCTCTATATCTTGATACCTTACATGTACGCAGATCTAGAACGTGCTCTATTTAGGGAAATATTTTCTATAATATTAGAAATTTATTGTACTATATTAGAATTATGTTGGTATGTTTTCAGCTTATCGTTATATTGTATGTGAAGTTTCAAGTGTACTTACATATAATAGTTTATTTATAACAAACGTTTCTAACTTATTTTAAAATTGTGTTAAAATTGAATTTTAAAAAGTTATTTATTGGAATATGCTGGCATTCAATTTTTTACAATAAAAACATACCATTAATCAAGTAAAATGTGTGACAATGGTCAAGAAATTACAATTGAAGGTTCATTTGGAAATTGTTATATTTGTATGTGTTTATTCACTTATGTGTAAGTATGAAATATTATATGTAGACTATTAATTCTATACAATAATATTATGGATGTCTAGTGACAAAGCAATTAGAAAAAAATTATGTACCAGAAAATAGTACTAATTATATCTAAAATGTAATAATACTAAGTTAAATCTGTTCCGTAGTAATGAGTAAAAAAAAAGTTTATGAATTAACAAATTGAATAAATGCCTGTTATCCATTTATAAGATTATATATACAGATCACTCAGTAATTGCTCTGTATACTGTGTTATTGAATTATTCAGAACATTTTAGTAGGCTTCCAACTTACTTTTACATTTCCATCAACGTCTTCATCTTCATCACGTATATAAGCATCAAATGCTTCTTCTCCATCATCCATTGAATCACCAATTGCCATCTCAGGATTGAACGAGAACATTTCACGACCAGAAAGCTAAAAAATTGTAAATAATTTATTTAATTAAAATCATAAAAACAATAAAAATAAATTACAAACCCCAATTTGTCTTCCAGCTTTATAGTCTGTTCGTTTCTTTTCTTCATCTTTAATTATCGCATCTTTCTTTTCTCTAACTTTACGTTTTTTCCAAGCTAAAAAGCTTTCTAAAGTCACTCTAGTAAATTTAACAGAATTCAATGCAGCTCTTTCTCTTTCTATTAAATCTTCTAATTGAATTTCATCCTTTTTGTCATCTTTTTTCTTGTCCTAAATATAATTAGTAAGTGATATAAAAATACAAATAATACTTAGATATCCTGCCATTTAATTTAAGTTTGTATTCTATATTGTACATAATAAACTCAAAACTAACCTTTTTAAGAACAAATCCTGGAGGCAATGCATGTCTATAAATACAAGAGGTACCATTTGGACATGACCAGAACCATCCATATTTACTTTTTTCAACCGCTTCCAAAAAAAACATGCAAATCTGAAATAGAAATATTGCATTAAAATGTAGATTTATACAGTATCAAAATGATTAAGTAACTAACAATATCAGTAGATGGATGTTTTTTATCAGTTTCTCCGTGTTTTTTGTCTACTACTTCTTTAAGTTTGTCTTCATCCCAGTTTTCCATAGTATCATTTTCTTCACCATCTCGCAGATCCACATACATACTTCTTTTTTCAGCTTTCTTTTCGGTAGCCAAATCATGAGAAAATTTACATTTTGATCCTTTAGCACATTGACCTTGTTTGAAAAATGCACATAGTACGGATTTTGGATCGGCACCTAATTAATTTGTTGTATAAAAAAATTGCTGGGATTATAAATAATACATAATATTTTATTCAAATTCATAAAATGGAGATTCAGACTAATTGATTTTTGTTTTATATTAAATTAAATATGGTACATCCAAATTGAAATTTTAAAAACAAAGTATTTTAGACTTAGACTTAATAATAAAATTATTAATGCTAAATTGTACTGAATAATAATGAAATAATAAACATTTGTACAACATTAAAATGCCTATGTTCTTATCATACTAGTTATTTTTTATTTGCTTCTGTCTTTACTAATCAAAAGATTAAATGCAATTTCTTATGGAGCAACAAAAATGATAAGTTGAACCGTAAAAAAGTATACTAGGTAAGTAAAAAGTTATAAATTGTTCAGGACTCAAATTGATGTTTAAAACTTTAAGCTAAACCTGAAGTTTTACCTTTTTCAACTTTTTGAACTGGTTTAAATATCAGCCCCAATTCATCTTTAGTCTTATCATCTTTTTTCTTGTCATCTGCTTTACGCACTAATCCACCAGATTTAACTTGTTTCTCAACTTGTTGAATAAATCTTTGTTGTTTGGCTCCTTTTTTATTTTTTAGGCCAAAAGTTTTATCCTGTAAACCAAGTAAGTAGGTAATTGATAAGAGTTTGAATAAACACTAGATTTTTAAAATTGTGAATAAAGTGAATATAAAATTTATTCTTACTTCAATAACTCTTTCTTTTTTCTTAGCATCGGCTTTTTTACTAGTTCCCTGAGCTTTCGGCTTAGGAGGCATTTTGTTAGTTTAAAAACAACCAAGTTTATATTAATTTATTGAACATAAATACATAAAAAATGTATTCGAGCTTTATATATTCAAAGAAAAAAAAATTGTACAATAGTTATAATATTTATAATAAGACTATCAAGTATAAAGTAGTATTAAGTTGTACGCATAGACCTATAAATTATAATAGATCTATGCTTGCAAAGTTGTAAGAACTACAATAATTAATAATATCAAGAATTTAAGTCTTATGAACAATAACCTCAAAAACAACAAATTATCGTAAAATACTCAGTGTGCCAAACACAATAAAAATACATAACATCAACCATTGATAAAATATAGTATTACCATAGATAATATCTTTGTTATTATTCGGAAAGAAGCACGGACCAATTTATCGGATTAATTTAGAATAATTTATCTATTCTGTGCACGGACTTTGGGCCAGTTTCACTATCTACTTTAAACTTCAATTAAAGTTAACCGGGGTATAATCGGCCGAATTTGCCCGGTTAAATATATGTTATCAGTCGATTAGGCGTAATCGAAGTTTAAAGTAGTGTTGGTGAAAGCTGCGGCCCTGAGATATGGATTGGAAACGATATGGTCGGCGGGGATCAGCCACGCAAAGGCGTAACTTAGCTGATAAGAACACTGTTCTTGAAGTTTTCATCACTACCGGTGGTTTTATTTAGCTACACAATTTGTATCTTAGTCCGTGTTTTATACAGAGGGCGCTGTGAACTCCAGGAACACATAGCGACCCCCCGCACTTTGTCTCTTGTACATACATTCGTGGCCGTGATAAGCTGCTCGTTTCCACTTTTCCAGTTCATTATATCTCCGTGGGAAGAAGTGAAGAACCGGCGTCTTAAATCGTTAATATTCGTGGACTGTGGTTGCACTAGGCCCGCCGAGTGAGCGAGTTTTTAGTTTTAGGATTTCTAAAATTCTAACGTCTGATTACAGTTTGCAGCCAGGGTACGGTTTAGTAATTCAATTCAATCATGTTTTCTACTTATTTCTCATAATTTACTGATCATTTATATTTTATCATAATATACAAATAATATTACGGCTAAACACTCTCTTCTTACCGGCCAATATTTTGAGTTGCCTACTGAGATTTTCTATATACTATTATTATAATTTATAATAGACATTGAAAATAAATATGAATCTAAACATGATCTGGACTCCTTGGTTCAATATATTATTCATTTTTTTTATGCATTTAGAATGTTTTATTTGTTCATAAATGTATTAAAAGCTAAGATTAAATGCTTAAAACTCAACTAATATTTACAAATTAATTATGTAAAATCTATGAATAATTTTAAGAAAATATAAACGTTTTACAGTTTTCTCACAGAAGTTCTCCTCTAAAATGAATGTGTAGGCACTAAAAATATTGTAACTGCAGACTGCTATCTTAAATCATGTATAATATAATGATAAAATATAAATAGCTACATAATAAACATGTTTTTCCATTGAATAACCTTTTAAATTAACATCAAACCAAAATAAGTATTAAGACTTGTGTTTCCTGATGCTTTGATGATATTTCATTAGCCATTATCCTGTAAGCAAAGTCTTAATAAGTTAAATTTATACAAAGGGAAACTTTTGACAATAATGAAACTAGTCATATAGGATTTTTTAGTAGTACTTAGAACTTACTTCAAACACTAAGGTTAAACTATTATTAATTCATTGACATTTTGTATTTGTTATATTTTATCGGTGTAATGGTTCTGGGAGACCAAATGTAATTTTTACGTTTATAGACATTTTTTATTTTACAAATCAAATTTATATCAAATTCAGAACTATTATTACAATCAATCTGTCTTAGTGGTATTTCTTCAAAAAAATATTAAATTATTAAACACTTAATATAGGCAATTTTATAAAGATAAAATAATTTATACAACACAATAAAATAAATATTATATTGCTTATATATTTACCTACATTTCAGTCTATACAACAAATAACTAATAACTTAAAGAACACCAAATATTGAATACATGTCATCATCAAAGAATGTAAAAAAGTTGAATTTTTTTAACTAAGTGTATTATGTTTTCTCATTTCCATCACCATTCCCTTTGTTTTTTTTGCTGTACACCTGTAAGAATATAGTAAGCCTTGTCTGTGTGTCTGATGCTCATTTGCTTATGTTTTTGAAAAGTTTTGCATAAATTGTATAATCGTTGATCCCTGGTAACAAAGTAACAATCCTTGCAACGCTTTCTTACTTTTCCAAAAACTTTGAAACCTCTAGAAGGTACTATAGTTAATCCAGAAACTGGTGGTGTATGTAACACTGATAATATTTGAGGAGCTCTGTAGTTTATTATTGCGGCTCTTTGGAATAAATTGCTTAAAAAATTCATTCTGAAACAGAAAATAAAAAATAATTAATTTTATAATATTAAAAACTGTTATTGTTTAAATAACTGAAACATTACAATTAACCAACCTCGATTCCTTGTTAGTCTTCCTTATTAACAATTTGTGAACTGTGAAGTAATTAATGAAGAAATTATTGCCATGCGATTTATAATTTACACGGCAAAAACTTTTTCTTATCAGTTATCATAATATCACAAAATTTGTGAAACAAAAAGTAGAGACCTTTTACGACAGACCCTGAGTTATTACCACGAACTATGATTGACTTGAGGCCACGAATTAAGGTATATCTTAATTTGTGCTTGAGGCTGATAGTACTATCTTAAATCGTGGGCTGAATACACGTTACCGCAATGGTTATATATAGTTATGACTTGCGGTAACCTCAATAGTTTACTTTGATAAGTGATTACGCCAAAATTTAAAGTCAAAATAAATGTATTTTTTGTTAGTAAAATTGTATAAAATATAAATAAAATAAATATTAGTTATTATTTTTTTTCATAAGTCGTTTGAAAAACTTTACTGGTTTTTAATTATTTTAACGCGTCCAATACAGTTAAAAAAAAAAAGGTGAGTAAGTGGATGTCGCTCTGCTGTACAGTAGGTTACAAGTGGGTCACTGTAATGGATGGTGTTAAATTCGAATTCAAATTTCAATGATATAATATTATTATATAAGAAAAACGGTTCTGAGCGAAAACGGTCAGTCAGCCTATGATATTACCACAGAATATATGAAATATATTCTGTGATATTACCAAGTATATTTGATGGTATTATTGTGAATAAAGTAATTTATATATAACCTATTTACGTGGAACCTTGTTTTACATTTTCAATCCTTAGCTATAAAAGTTAAACATTTTATAAATTTTTAACTACAAAATAATTATTAAATTTTGTCAAAACTAGAACTTTAAATGCTTATAAAAAAAATTGTGCCTATGTATTTTTAATTTTTTTTCAACTGGTATTGTAACATTATATCAGGAGCCTTGCATTAAATTGTCACGCTTTTTTACCAAACAAATAAAATTTTATTGATATAAAGTCCGCAAGCCCCATTTTAGAGCAGCCCTGAAGTCCATAGGTACTCCAATACTCTATACAATACAGAGCCGTGGTCTGAAAATTTTTTTTTGTGATGTGATGCACTTCATTTTTTTTCATTAGTTTTGCCTAGTTTTTCTTCCAGCAGTGCACCCCAATACCCCATGGCTACGAAACTGATACAATGTACACGATATATTATAGACGCGGTACGACTAGGATAGGATTAGTTTATCATATACTCATCATAGGCAGGGCCGGCGTTAGTTAATATTTGTGAGGGGTCGTGGTTAACGAAAGTAACGACTGAAATTAATTAAAAACCTAAAAAACTAAAAAAAATTTCTTCCTACACTCAAAATGTCTAGTTTTTGTTTCTACAATTTCATACTATGTTTAAGCAAAAATGCAACGTCGAAATTTTGATTATTTTTTTTTATAGCACCATCTATTGTATAAATTTGAGCTCAATAATTAGTGTACAGACGCTAAACATAAAATCTTGATAAAAGCATTTTTTTATTCATATTTTTCAATATTCACTATTAATTATGATATTGTTCTAGAATAAGAATTCGTAAAACCCTTATTTAGCCCGTATAATACAATAAATGTGAAATGTCGATATTAATTTTAGCTGCGGGGATACGGGAAAAAAATCATTACATTAGCCCATTAAGCTTAAAAAAGAACATATTTTTCCACTGTTGTTTATTTCATTTAAATATTTTTCTTTTATTCATATTTTATATTCTAACGTATTGATTTTACAATGATGTGTATTTTTTATTTTTTTGTGTCTGTCATCATGGTTTGGGGGTGAAACTGCTTTGATTTTCTTCAACAGTATCTTGTTCGATGGGAAAGTGAATCTAGTTGGTGCATTTGGGAGGTAAAATTTTTAAATTCTCAATAGTTTTCAAAAACGCCGGGTAAAACAACATAAAAATTAAGGAAAAACAGGAATTTTTTTAAATTTAAGATTTGAAAATGTAATACAAGATTATTCCTAAGTTTGTCTATTTTTATCAAAAAAAAAAATGTCCAAGCAAATAATCAGATACAATTTTTATGAGCGTTAAATGTTCATATTTTTACAATATTGGATATTCACTCGATTTCTCATGTAGTGATTTTGTTATTTTGTTGTTATTCAAAAACGAATAACTGCAGATACATGCAAATTTTACTGAATGTTCGTATTTTAATTTTCTACACACCATACAATTTTGAAAATATTTTGACTCTTTTTGAGCTCTTTACGGACATTGTCAGTTTTCAATTTTTTTAGTTTTTTTTCTATAAACATCAAAAAAATTGTATTTGTTGGGTAAAAAAGCGTGAAAATTTAATGCAACAAGTTCATGCCACGATTAAATATAGTATCTATATCCGTGCTTATTATGGACTCTATGGACAGATCGCGAATTAAGATTTATTAAATATTCCCAAAAATATGTGTTTTGTATCTGTGAATATTCCACACTGTCCAGCTGCCTATGCATTATCACCATGATTTAAGGTATATTATATTAAATCATGATTATCAGTTATCACTATCATTTAACATGCTTAAAAGTTTAATGTTATTATGAGTTTAAATTTTAAATTTTAAAATACCTAGTAAAACTATAATAATTTATTATATTCAGACGTAAAACTATATAAGTAAAACAATATACCCTATACTACTATGTTACTAGTACATGATCTAAAAATATAGTTATATTTAAGTAATTCATTTAATAATTTCTACTTGTTTGAGTTTTAGAAACTTGAAGTACATGGTACATTTGTATAAAGTACATACACCTTTCAAGTTTTAAGTGTTAGAAGTGAGTTGTTAGTATTTATATTATTATTATTTAATTTTAATGTATCTAAATAATTTATTTGACTATAGAGATCATTATATAAGCATAATGAAAATTGCCATTGAAGGATGTGCTCACGGGGAGCTCCAGCAAATCTACAATACAATAAACTTGATTGAAAAACGTGACAACATAAAAGTAGATTTGCTAATATGCTGTGGCGATTTTCAAGCAACACGAAATAATGAAGATCTATTAGCGATGGCAGTTCCACTTAAATATAGACAAATGTGCACTTTTCACAAGTTAGTTATTGAGACTAAATTATTTTGTTTTTAAAATAAAAGAAATACATTTTTACAGATATTATACCGGAGAATTAGTGGCACCGGTTTTAACTTTATTTATTGGCGGAAACCACGAAGCTTCCAATCACTTACAAGAGTTAAGCTATGGTGGCTGGGCTGCACCCAATATATACTATATAGGTTTGGCTGGTGTAATTAATGTTGGTGGTATTCGAATTGGAGGATTATCTGGTATTTACAAATCTAATGATTATATGCGAGGTAGATTTGAAAAACAACCATATACTGAACAAACAAAAAGAAGTATATATCATATTCGACAATTGGAAGTATTTCGATTGAAACAAGTAAATATAAACAACTTTTAATTTAATTTAAATTAGATATGTATCAAAATACCTT
Source organism: Metopolophium dirhodum (assembly GCF_019925205.1). Classification (NCBI taxonomy): domain Eukaryota; kingdom Metazoa; phylum Arthropoda; class Insecta; order Hemiptera; family Aphididae; genus Metopolophium; species Metopolophium dirhodum. The sequence goes on from NC_083568.1 coordinate 16,146,034, forward strand.
AAAATAAATGCTTTAATTTATATTTACAGCTGCAACAACCAATTGACATAATGTTATCACACGATTGGCCTCAAGGAATAGAAAATCATGGCAATGTAAAACAATTACTTAAATACAAACCTTTTTTTGAGTAAGCAAAGTTAAAAGTTTATTAAAATATATATTAGTCCAGATAAAAAAAAAAAGAGGGCAAGTGGATGTTGCTCTGCTGTATATAGGTTACAAGTGGGACAATGTATAATGGATTATATTAAACTTGAATACATTGATATAATATCATTGTATAAGAAAAACAATTCTGGGCGGAGAGGGTTTATTATTTTTATTTTTTATTATAGCCTTTAAGTAGAATTAATATTATAATATTATAATATTTTATTTTTTTTGCTACGGTGGTACACACATTTTTAGAAATTAAAATCCCATTTTAAACGGTTTTTCGTAATTTGTCAGTAGTTTTTCCTGTGGCATTAAATAACTATTGAGAAAATCGAAAAATGACCTTTAAAGTACCATCTTGATCCAATTTTCTAAAAGATAAGGTACTATATGTTGAAATCAAAGCACTCCTTCTGGTAGAAATTTTGTATACAGAATATAAAAAAAAAAAAAACACCATTGTAAAACCTCTAGCTTCCTCGCTCCGCTCAGAATCTAAAAAACATTAATTTACATTTACATTTGCTTTCATTGTTATAGAACAGATATTAATGAAGGCAAATTGGGTAGTAAACCCACAAGAGAATTATTGGATGCATTAAAACCAAAATACTGGTTTGCCGCTCATCTTCATTGTAAATTTGCTGCCATAGTAAACCATACATCAGACGATAATGTAACTATGTTTCTAGTGATATTAATTTTATACTATCTTTCTAAAAATGTGTTGTATATGATAAACTCGCATTGCTTTGAAATAATTATGTGTTCTAATGATAGAACTAAAATAGTAAAATGTAATGTAAATTAATAAACCTTTATATTTAATGATTGAAAAGAGACAGGATGTGAAGAAGTAAATTTATTAGATGCATAATTGTTTATTATTAATGTTTACAGCTACTTAATAATATTATCTAATTTATACATTAACAGGAAGAAATGGAGAAAAAATGTACTAAATTCTTGTCGCTTGACAAGTGTTTGCCAAAAAAAAGATTCTTACAGATTTTAGATGTTCCTCATGATGATTCTAAATCAATTAATTTAATGTATGACCTGGAATGGCTTTCAATTTTGCATCTTACCAATCATTTGTTAAATATTAACAGTAACATGTATTATTTACCGGGACCTTCTGCTTCAGAAAGGTTTTTATATAAACTATTAATTTGCATTAAACTTTGTATCAACATTTCTGCAATTGTATTTACAATAAATGATTAATTTATATTTAGGTATGATTTTACACCAACTGAAGAAGAAAAGACAGCTGTTCTTAACATGTTCTCTCATGACTTGAGAATTCCAAACAATTTTATTACTCTTGAAAATTATAAATCTAAAATAAATCCTCAGACAACTACTTTTTGTGAAAAACTATGTATAGACGACCCTCTTGCTTTATTATTAGGGCAGTGGTCTCGTTCTAACTTAACTGAAAACGAACCTGAAATGGATTCTACATTTTCATCATTTGTAAACTCTACTGTGTGTTCAAATAATGAAGACGAATTAATAGATAAGACTTCAGAAAAATTACCAATGTCTCCATTTGTGCTACCCGAACCAAAAAATGATAGCACATTTTCAAATATTAATGAAAACTCATTTTTGAATAATTGCTCAAGCATAATAATGCCAAATACATCTACAGAAGAATCGTGTGAAGATGTTCACCAACCACAAGGTAAATGATATAAAATACTTAAAATATTTTTATATTTTATTATAACTTACCAAACATTTTTTTAGATGCTGTTGAAAATAATGTTATAAATATTGAAGTAAATAATACAACCCCTAAAACAAAATCTTTAAAAAGAAGAAATTATCAACAAACTTATGAAAATGACTGTGAATAGTACTATTTATTTTTTGAATTTTTCACACCTTAAATGTTTATTTTCTAATAAATAATTTATGATTGTAACAATACATAGTATATATTTTGGTTCTATCTTCTTTTTCTCCATCTTTTGTTCCCAATTATGTATATATACATAAGTCAAATACCACTCACTCATTCATTGTATTTGTCTCAAAAACTACAAAACATACGAATTTAAAATTTGGAATAGTGGTTCTTCTAGATCTAGATGTGCAATAAGAAAGAATTTTACCATATTTGCATTTATTTAAAGAGGTGGTCAAACAGGGATTTGAGATTTACGGTGGGAATTAAAATTTTTTTTTGTTTATAAATGATTGCCATTGATTGCAGATTATAATAGTTATAGTAGAAATTAGTATTATTATTTTTTGTATTTAAATGGTTTCCGTTGATTACTCGGGCCAATAAGTTACAAGCATGCATCAAATTGTCACGCTTATGGCCTCGAATCAAGAAACTAGTAACTACCTATGTCTTAAAACCAAATGCGTGTGTTGCTTATTTATTAAAAAAAAACTCAATTAGATTTGACGAAAATCTCAGAATTTGTTCTTAGAGATTTCTGAAAAGCTTAGAGAGCAAGCACCTAGTTTCAACCACGTTAAAAAATACACCAAGCGACTTGCGGTTGCTCATCTAAGTTGAATTATTTCACAAAACTAGGTACACTGACGCCGATTTGTTCGTAAACTGAGATACACTCAAACCAAATCACCGAGATACATCCAGGGTTGGTCAAGATACTCATAAATATTATGATATTATTTTATATTATTACATTATTAGTAGATACCTACTTGGCTTTGAAGTATCGCGATACAAGATACATTTGAATAAAATTAGTCACATGTTTTTTAAAAATGATATTGATTATTGTAGGAATGGCCACTTTGTTAAATAATGGGAACAGCAAAGAAAATAATAGAAAAAAATTACACTTCAGTAATGATAATACCTTTATTGCAAGGAAATCCGTACCTATATGAGTCAACACGCCCTCACCGACGGCAGCCCAAAACTGACTATATTACCTACATTAATAACAAAACAAAATTAAGGTAGACTATATAGTATACAGTATAGGTATATTGGTATATACATGAATTTGCCACAAAAAAAAACTGCAGACAAGCAAATCCGGGATAGTCAGGTAGTGTATATACTATATACAAGGGTAACAGATAGAACTGACTTTTGGAATAACTTTTGTTCTAATCAATATTTAAAAAAGGTGGATAAGTGGATGTCGCTCTGCTGTACGGTAGGTTACAAGTGGGTCACTGTAATGGATGGTGTTAAATTTGAATTCAATGATATAATATCATTGTATAAGAAAAACGATTCTGAGCGAAAACGGTCAGTCAGCCTATGATATTACCAAGTATATTTGATGATATTATTATAATAAAGTAATTTATATATAACCTATTTACGTGGAGCCTTGTTTTAAATTTTCAATCCTTAGCCATAAAAGTTAAACATTTTATACATTTTTAACCACAAAATAATTAATAAATTATAAATTTGATAAATGTTGTCAAAATTTGAACTTTAAATGCTTATAAAAAAAAATTGTGCCTATGTATTTTAATATTTTTTAACTACTATTAGAATGCTATATCAGGAGCCTTATATTAAATTTTCACGAATTTTTACCCAGCAAATAAAATTTTATTGATATTTATAGAAAAAAAAACTAAAAAAATTGAAAACTGACAACGTCCGTAAACAGCTCAAAAAGAGTCAAAATATTTTAAAAATTTTATCATGTATAGAAAATGCTAATATAAACATTCAGTGAAATTTTCAAGTATCTACAGTCATTCGTTTTTTAATTACAATAAAATAAGAAAATTGTTACATGAGAAATCGAGTGAATATCAAATGTTGTAAAAATATATATATTTCAGACGCTCATAAAAATTTAATTTATGTTTCTTGTAGACATTTTTTTTTTGATAAAGGTAGACAAACTTATGAGTAATCTTATATTACATTTTCAAATCTTAAATTTAAGAAGAAAAATTTTTATGAATTCTCAACTCAAAATAGTTTTCGTGATTTTTCTGTATTTTGTCAAAATTTGAACTTTAAATGCTTATAAATAAAAACTGTGACTAAGAATTTTTAATTTTTTTCATCTGCCTTTGATACAATAACCTAGGAGCCTTCTATTAAATTTTCAAGCATTTTTAATCAACAGATAAAATTTTATTGATATTTATAGAAAAAAAAACTAAAAAAATTGAAAACTGACAATGTCCGTAAACAGCTCAAAAAGAGTCAAAATATTTTGTAAATTTTATGGTGTATAGAAAATGCTAATATAAACATTCAGTCAAAATTTCATGTCCCTACGGTCATTTGTTTTAGAGTTACACCAAAAACCAAAATCGATTTTCTCGAAAACAGATTTTGCGTAAAAATTTCCGTTTTTCCTTAATTTTTCTTTTGTTTTTCACGTCGCTTGTGAAAACTACTGGGAAATTTTTACTTTTGACCCCCCAAAGTACCAACTAGATTCACTTTCCTATCAAAAAAGTTACTATTGAAGAAAATCCAAGCACTTTTACTGTCCTAAAAGGTGATGACAGACACAAAAATAAAAAAAAAAATAAAAAAAAAACACACATCATTGTAAAATCAATACATTCATCGCTTCGCTCAGAATCTAAAATTTTTTTTATATATAATTTATAGCCACTTGCGCTACATGTGTAATACAAAAAAATTATTTTTATTTTTTAATACTGAAAATGAAAAATTTTAAATTTGATTAAAATTTTTATCAATAAATTCAAAATAGCCAATTTGTGAATCTCATTATAAGAACGATTTGGATGGTAAAAATATTTATCTAAGTCAAGTAGTTTATTTCTTAGAATTTTTTCAAATATCAATATTTTTTCGATTAAATTAATTTGGAAGGCAATAACTTTTTTAAAAATATTATTTTTGGAAATTTGCTAACATAGGTATATTTCTAAAACTGTTTACTAATCGTATAATTTTATCAATTTTCGTCATACGTTTAAGTAGCATCAAATTTTTTTTTTTTTGGTCAATTCTTTCTGTTACACCCTTTAACATGATGGGGATGGCCACCCTTTCCTATATCTCTGTAGAGCTCTGTCTCCTTCACGCCAGCTATTTTCTTGCCACTCTCTATTTTATCTATCCGTCTCTTCATTGGTATTTCACTCCTCTTTGCCACAACATTTATTTCCATAGCCACATAACTTCAGATGCTAATAAAAAAATTGTGACTAAATTATACAATGATGAGTGTTTTAGATTCTGAGTAGAGCAAGGAAGCTAGTGGTTTTACAATTGTGTTTATTTTTTTTTAATCCGGTATACAAAATTTCTACCAGAATAAGGAGTACTTCGATTTCAACATATAGTATCTTATATTTTAGCAAATTGGATCAAGATGGTACTTTCCAAACTGGAATGTTTATATTTTTATTTTCTATTCACCATTTATCATTTTGAAAATATTTTGACTCTTTTTCAAGTTTTCAATTTTTTTTCTATAATTGTCAATTATTTGTTTGTTGGGTAAAAAATAAAAATGCGTGAAAATTTAATACAAGGATCCTGATATATTGTTACAATTACAGTTTAAAAATATTAAAAATATAGAGGCACAATTTTTTTTTTATAAGCATTTAAAGTGGAAATTTTATTAAAATTATTTTGTAGTTAAAAAATTATAAAATGTTCAACTTTTATAGTTAAGGACTGAAAACGTACAACAAGGTTCCTACGTAAGTAGGTTATTCTGTAACCAAAAAATCTCAAAAATATAAATCACAGTTTTTTTTATAGTTATTTTATGTTCAAATTTGGAGGAATTTACATATTAAATGACCAAGAATAACGATTTTAGTTATTTTGTTGTAATTTTATAATATTATTTCAACTTACCGGCTACCGCGTATTAATAAAAAGTAATAAGTAATCCTACTAATATTATAAACGTGAAAGTTTGTAAGTATATGTTTGTTACTCTTTCACGTAAAAACTACTGAATGGATTTTAATGAAACTTTACAATAATATAGCTTAAGCCATGTATAATTATATACATCAGAATAACACATAGGCTACAATTTATAAAGATATATATTGTGTGAATTTTTTAATTTTAATTTTAATTTTAAAAAAATGTGTAAATTGTATACCGCCTATACCTTTTTTAGTAAGAAATAGTCGCTGGCTGAAAATAAATAACATTCAAACAATAATTATTATAATTATTTAGTTTAGCAAAAAACAATTAATCAGTCCTGGAAGCGTGATTCTGTTTTCTATTTAGTAAATTAGAATTGTTTCCAAGTATAGCATTTTTAAAGTAAAAACATAATAGTAACCACTGTACTGTATTTTTCGGAAGTGTAGAAAAAGCACGTACTAAGAATTATGTATAATTATAAGCGTAAATCTAATCTTTCCCAAAGCTCTAATAAAGCTCGAACTATGAAAGTAGCTAGACTTAACGAGACGTTTCCACAAGTCGAACTGCGAAGGCTTGAATAGGCAGAGCGTGAGGCAACTCATAGAGCTGAGAATAAATGAATATATAAAAATAAATGTTTGTGTGCAGATTAGACCTCTGCAGGGAAGAAGAGAGGCCAATTTAAAAAGGGTTAAATTCGGTTTTTTTTTATTCACCGGATTTTAGTATGGTTAGGTTAGGTTAGGATTATTTATTAATTGATTATATTTATCCACCGTATTATATCAAACTTGGTATAACTGATACTTTAGAGCTAAATCATACAGTTACGTACAAACAACACTGGGTCCGCGATCTACCGCAGCCCGCAGGTAGATTGCCTACCTGATAATATATACTGCTGCGAATCAGAGTTTTTATTCCGGGCAGCAGAAAAGTTAAGATAAATTTTGAACACCATACACCAGTGGTGGATCCAAGGCGAGGGAAAAGGGGACATTCCCCCCCCCCACCAATCGCTGTAGTTTTCCTTTGTTTTACACTGTATTTAGCCAATTTAGGAACTTTTTGTACTTTTGCCCCCCTTCCCCCCCCCATGTCACTCCCAAAATTAAGCTCTGGATCCACCACTGTCATACACCGAATATCAAATAACGAATTGAACAAAGTTTGAGTCGTATAGAGTTGGTACATTTAACGGGCAACGAAGTGCACGGGATCAGCTATAGTAGCAATATAAATATATTATATAATATAAAATACCCATACTGACAAACCGTCACCGCTCATAATCGTTTTTCGTATACAATATTATATCATTGAATTCAAATTTAATACCATCCATTATACAGTGACAGTGACTTGACAGCAGAGTGACATCCACTTACCCACCTTTTTTTAATTATAGTTCTAATTTCGTTACAAAAAAAACACGGCCCTATAGAACCGACTTATGCATAACAACGATGTTACGATAGCACTATAGCAGTTCATTGTGGATATATTGAACACTATTATAAAACAAATAAAAATATCAGGTACATACAATTTAACGAGTAGTGTGATTAGGTAGGTACCTCTATTGGATTAGCATTAGTTATTTAAGTGTGAAAAACTGAAAACCATACAATTTTACATTTTTATGACAAAAGTAGAAGTTGCTTTTATCCATTCAAAATTGAACCATTTGAACCGATATCAAAATTGTTTTTTTTATTCATATTGTAATTAAATAACACTACAAAATGGCTTTTTTAGAATTTTTATAAGAACATTTACAATCTGTAGGTACAGTAACGGCACAATAATTAAATATGATATAGAATGACAAAATATAAAATATTGAAACATAAAAAAAAAAAGAACAGTTTACAATAGATTATACATAGTGATGAATATTTGAGGAGAGCAGCTCATTAGTAGTGGCACTTTCGTTTGGTAGGAACTTTTAAAAAATGCAAAAAAAAATGTTTGGTGTTTTTTCAATTTTATTTTTGAACCACGGCGAGCCGAGCAAGGCTAATATTTATTAATATTACATTTAAAAACTTCACTAAAATGTTGCCATTATATTTTGAATTAGGGCTACTGACTAGTGATTTTCATAGGTACGGGTACCTACTGTATGATATTGTCAATATAGATATATTATATCTACGTCCCACGAATCACAATGCACCTTGGTACTTGATAAAAATCCATACGTCACATAAATACTTGTATATTATTAGGACCACAGAGGCACAGACTATATGAAAATAGTTTTCAGTTTTAGTGTGTTACAAATTTACAATCATACTCTGTAGACCTAGTATATAATATGTTTTTATATATAAAGTCTTTAGCAGTGTAGCACATTGAGATATTATAATACGTGTACTATAGTCTATAGAGTACCTATATAGTGTCGAGTGTCGAGGATTACAAATTGTAATGTTCCCAGAAGTCGGAGTGATTAAAAAAAACACATTATTGTTTTATCAACGATATTTCCGGTTATTTTTTTTATAGGTGTTATCACACGCATACACTATACAGTGGTCCGTATCGTAATGTTTTATGTTATTCCACTATCATTTATCAAGTATCCATCATATTAAGTGTTCGTTCATCAACGATTTCTTATTTATTAATTTTCAAAAATGTAGACTGTACGTAGTTGTAATTTGTTAATATTTCAGTATTTTTTATCTATAAACTGTTTTGTATATATTTATTTTCACTCCTACACTTAGTACTTACAGTTCATTTCACGACTTCGCGTTCAACGTGTTATGTAATTTCTTAAAATATACTCTAGCCCGTCAACAGCTATGTGGAAATCCAGCAATTTTGCTAGTTTGTTCCCCACTAAGACATCGTTTGTCGTATTTGTCTTGTACATAGCACTGTCAATGAACCACGGTAAAAATGCACATTTTTCTCTCTTTTTATTGCCCTCTGAAGTACTTACTCCATTAATCATAGAAAAATTCACAAATTTAAATTATCTGATTGACTGATTGTATATAATTTCTAATGTTTTCAAAAAAAAAAAAAAATTAAATACCTACCTATACTGTTACGACAGAGGCAGAGAAGCAATTTTTTTTTGTTACAATAAAAACATTTAAAAGGCCACATTATTATGAATGACTCTCCACACAGAGTATGCCACAAAAAAGGCATTAACAAATTTGTTGAACATATAGGTATATGTATTTTTAATTTTATAAAAATAAATCTATTTCAATAAAAGTCGTTCCCCACAAACATTTTCATTACATGTTTGCATACATTTATACAATATAAAAAATAATATTTGTACTAATTTACTGTTTATTATATAAAAATATACAAGTATAAAATGTCAATACCCAATTATGTATACATTTTTTAATAGAACTCGCGCATGCATTCTTGAGTCTTGAGACCATTAACAGTCATTGCCTGTAGGGGAAATTACCATGTCCACATAGGTCCCCCTATCTGCCCCTGGATATAAATAATAGACATTTTTGATTCGAATGGTATGTTTTAAACATTTTTTTTTTCTTTTGCAGGATTGTTAGTAAAATTATCACAAGATAAAGGCACTTATAATTATAACGTTGTGTCAGTAATTATTTTAACTGAAGTTATAAAATTAGTTATATCCCTATTTTTGTTTTGTAAAGAGTAAGTGAAATTTTTAAAATACCTAATATAATTTATATTTATTTACCTAGATAAAGTAATAATAGATTAATATTATTAATAGTTCTACAATTAGTATAACTAACATTCCTACAAAATATAATTTTAATTCATTGTAGTTTATAGTAACAGGTATATCGTACATATGATTTCTCTATAAAATATGAATATCTCTTGTAAAAATAAAATAGTTAATATTCCTAAATATACCTCCCTCCCTAGTCCCTACTCTGTAGCATGGTATAATAAACTAGTTTATTTCATTATGCTCTGTCGGATATTTAATTGTATCTGATGTTAAAATCCCAAAACAAATTAAATAAATATTTGAATTGAATTAATGTAATAGATGATTGAATTAAATATTTTACTTAAAAAAAATTATATTTCAATTAAGGAGGGCCGATAATCGATATCATTGTTTATAGGTAGTAGGTACCTGATGGCTGATGATACCCTGATATAGTGGCGTGCAGAACATTTTTCAGAGGCAAACTATATACAATTTGACCACCCACCCTGCCACCATCAGGTTTTTCGTACTCAATTGATACTTTAACAAATAGTATACATTTATATGATATTTAAAATGTACGATCAGACTAGTGCCCAGTTGCACATCTAGAAACCCACCCACCCGTATTTTCCCTGAGGCAATTGCCTCAAAAAATAGCTGTTCAGCATGTCACTGCCCTGATATACTTAAAAGCAACATTTTTGGCAAAGTCCATAAACTGATATTATAATAAAACCAATACCACAAACCAATATTAGATAAACGAATATTATTTCACTAAAAATTAAAAATAAACATATGCAAACATTCAAAATAAATAGTAAATAAGTACTTACAAAATAAATAATAAGAAATGCATTTGTAATATTACGTTGATGGATTTTTCTTATTTTTATGGTTTCGTTTCAAATATTGGTTTTAGAAAAAAAACCAATACCACCTATATTGGCCAATATTGAGTATCAATTATTCTAGTATTAGTTCATCCTAAATTTTAATAATTATGTATTTTTATTTACAGCAATCCCTTAAGAAATATTATAGATCAGACTAGAGAAAATTATACAGGTCAGTACTTATAGATTTATATTAAAACATTATTTACATTTTATATTTAATTCTTATGTACGTATATTTGGATATCTTATTATTAGTACTCTTTCTCTACATGGTACCGGCACTTCTCTACTGCCTGTATAATAATTTGGCATTTGTGAACTTATCAATATTTGACCCGACTACATATTTTATTCTTCTTCAACTACGGGTCATACTCACTGGTATTGTTTATCAGTGTTTATTTAAAAAGGATCTCAGCAAAATACAATGGTTATCCTTAGTGCTTTTGACTATTGGATGTATGATAAAAGAGATGAAAATGGAGGGCAATATTCGACAACAGTCTTATGGTTTTTTTATTAGTATATTATTGATGTTGACTCAAATACTTTGCTCGTGTTTAGCTGGTGTCTACAATGAATATTTACTTAAAAAAGGCCAGGGTGTAAATGTAAATGTTTATGTGCAAAACATATATATGTACACTGATTCAATACTTTGTAATTTATTATTGTGGATAACATTTAAACATAATGAAACAAAAAGCAATGTCTCTGAAATAGACATTTTTAAAAACTATATGGTATGAGATTTATTGTACTTATTTCTTACTGTTAATTAATTAAAACAATTGTTTTTTAGGTCATATATATTATAATAAACAGTGCCATGTATGGCGTCGTAACTAGTTTACTACTACACAGCTTAAATTCAATCATAAAGGTTTTTGCCACAGCAATCGAACTAGTCCTTATTGCCGTATTGTCATGGGTACTTCTAGGATACCCAATTAATTTGCAGACTGTGTCAGCTGTAAGTATTGTTTCATGTTCTGTGGTTATTTATGCCAAACACCCTATTACAAAAAGTACACTCCCAGATACTAAAAGTAATAAAAATTTGATTAATATTTAAAACTTAATTAAATAAAAAATTATTGGAATAAAATATTATATTTATCTACTTACTTAATTTTCTTTCTTCAAAATAATGTATACTTGTAACTTTTATGTTAATTAAATATTTTGTATCAATGTTTCTATTATTATTATCTTTCAATACCTAAGTACCTAGGACCTAGGTAATATATCACTATTGACTAGTAATATTATCATAATTTATTTGAAAACCAAAACATTTGTATTATAATATTGCCTAATAATAATTTGTATTATAATTCCTATTTTTTATTTGTATAAGTAATGATTGTAATCCTCTAAAATAAACTAAGTCATTATACCCATATACTATGTATTCTACTGTAATCAAACTAACTTTTATAATATTATTCTGATTTCTGTTTTTTGAGCTTTACTCGTAAATATAAATAAATACAAAATATGATGTGATATTATAGATTTAGTCAATATACAAGTTGTTTATTTTATAAAAAAGTTAGCTAACTATACCAATTTTTTTAGTTACCAGTATAATATAGTCAGACAAATTAAATTTATTTTTATTGTATTAAATTGTAATAAATGATAATATTATGTATTATGGAAATATTTGTATAGTTATGAATACCCCAATAAACCTCCTGATTCCATCTCTTCTTATCAACCCATTAGTCTGTTGCCTTTTTTCGCTAAAATCCTCTAAATACTTTTACTCAAACGAATTCTACCATGCCTAACTGTAAATTCTATTCTTCCCAACTCTCAGTTTGGATTTCGATCTACCCACTCAACAATCCATCAAGTTCATAGAGTTGTAGATGCAATTTCGTATGCATTAGAAAAAAAATTATATTGCACTTGTGTTTTTCTCGATATCTCTCAAGCATTTGATAGGGTCTGGCACGACGGGCTCCTTTTCAAATTGAAAAAATTTTGACATCCTGTATACTTCCTGATCATTTAATCTCCAGTATAGCCAAAATATCGGCAGGTGTTCCTCAAGGTGGGATTCTTTTGCCTGTGCTCTATAACATCTACGCCTCTGAATAACCCACTTCCCCCTACACGCTAGTTGCTGACTACGCTGACGATAAAGCTATAATCTCAGTATATAATGACCCGGTTATTGTTTCCCACCATTTCCAAAATCACCTCTCTCTCATGGAAGATTGGTATACCAATTGGCGGTTGAAAATCAATCAATCAAAATCCGTGCATTGTACTTTTACCCTTAGACTTTCACCCTGCCCAGCTGTCTCCATCCATGGTATCTCTATTCCAAACTCTCAAACAGTAAAATATCTTGGGCTAACTCTAGATCGAAGATTAACCTGGGCCCACCATATTAAATCTAAACGACTAAACCTAAACTCTCGATTACGCCTCCTCAAAACATTTATTAACAATAACAATTACACTAATATCAACACAAAACTGCTCATATATAAATCTTTAATCAAACCTTTCAAAACATAGCACTCAGGAAACTTTTAAATGCCCCTCCTTACGTCTCAAACCACACTATCCACACTGATCTAAAAATAAAATTAGTACATGAAGAAGCTTATTGTGCCCCTAAGGTACAGATTGTTTATCTCAATTAAAAAAAAAAAAAAAAGTTATGAATACTACATTCAATTCTTCTGTATTACATATTAGGTTAAAAACAATTTATTTTATTTAGTGTCATATTTCTTCATTTTTTTTTTTCAAAATGGCACATGGCCTAACATCGTTTTCCTTATTCATTGCAATTCTATATTGTGTTTTAATATAATTATTTATTTTTACCTTAGTATTCCTTGCCACTGCACTTATCTTATCAATATATGAGTAACAACTATTTATTTAATAATTCAATATTCAGTATTAGTTATGGAAAAGTACTTTAGATTGTGAAATACTAAAATTAAAATTATAAGTGGGTGGTTTAAAAAAAAATGGTAGATATCACATGAAATATTGTAAGAAATAAAGTTTTGAGTTTTATTTCCAAAAATGTAGTTTTTACTTTTAAGTTATTCAAAGTTTAAACTAAAGTTAATCATCACTGTATGTCTGTATCCTACAAAAAAAAGACACAATATGAAAGTAATTGGAATTTTAGGTCCAAAATATGCACAGCATTTTTAATAGATAGCCTCCCCCTCCCCTCCAACTAATAATAGGTAATGTTTAATCAATTCTAGTATTGATAATTGTGTTATAGAAACAAAGGTGGCAGCGCAAACCTTTTTACCATTTAAAATAAAATTTAAAAAAAAATTTAATATTAATTGACATGTTTTTCAAATTTTGTAATTTTTTTTTTATTTAATAACGATAAAAACTTTTATCAAGTAAAAAAGCTTGACAATTTATCGCAAGGGTAAGAAGCTTTAATAATAGATCAAAAATATTAAAGGTACAAAGTTACGATTATTTTTTATATGAATTTAAAGTTCAAAATTAGACAAATATTTTTCAGTTAGAATTCTTAAAAGTTTTTCTTTTCATAGCCAACATGAGAAATTTTAATGGAAGATTCCCCAGTTCTCCACAAATTGTTCTATCTTAAACAAAAAAAAGTTTACCGAAAAGTAATTTTTAAGGTATTTTTTATGAGCGCGTTTGAATTTCTAATTTTTACGATATTTGATATTCAGCGGTAAATTTACGAATTCCCATTAATTGATTTTTGATATATTGTTGTATTCCCAAACAAATAACCGTATAGATACTATTGAAATTTTCCCCATATATTTTTATTATAGCACTTTCCATATATGGTAAAACTACTAAAACTTTCAAACTATTTTGACTCTTTTTAAGCTATATTTATAGGGTTTTTAAAATTATTTTTCAGTTAGATATTCATAAAAGTTTTTTTTCTTTTTAAAGCTATAACATTTTAAATTATTATAGAAAAATTCCAAAAAAATTGTCTACGTCCATCAAAAAAAAAAAAAAAATAGGTCAAGTGAAAGTTATGCTATTAAGCTATTTTATTTATTTATATAGCCACGGTATTCTCGATTTGTATTCAATTTTTTTTAATTATTAAATTTGATCATTTTACAAGTATGCTAGGATGACGCAACGCCTCCTCTCAGTATCATTTTTCGTATGCAATGATATATCATTGAATACAAATATAAGTTTTGAGTTATAACACATCCATTAGAACAACATGATCGAGGTACTGCAGTAAAGCAAATCGGTACCCGTTTGTTCACCATTTTAGATTCTGAGCGGAGCGATGAATGTATTGATTACAATGATGTGTGTTTTTTTTGTGTCTGTCATCACCTTTTACGACAGTAAAAATGCTTATATATTCTTCAACAGTACCTTTTCTGATATGAAAGTGAATCTAGTTGGTACTCTGGGGGGTTAAAAGTAAAAAATTCCTAATAGTTTTCGAAAGCGCAGGGTTAGAGATAAAGAAAAATTGAGGAAAATCGGGTATTTTTACGCAAAATTGGTTTTTGGTGTGAGTGGTGTGACTAAAAAACAAATGTATATACATGACATTTTTACTGGTTGTTGAATGTTTATAATAGCATATTCTATACGGGCATAGCTGTTTTCGACCAAAAACGTACCCTTCCCTTTTCGGCCGATTCACTTTTCGACCAAAACAAAAAGTTTTGTAATATGATATGTAAAATAAACAAAATAATTGGTTTATAATTTTTGTAAAATTGTGGCAATTATAATTTTAAAAATTATTTAAAGTATAAGTTACATAAAATGTTGTAAAATAAAATATTGTAAAATAAAATATAAAAAAAAATTTAAATATAAGAATACCTATATATTATTAACATTAGTTTTGTGTTAATATGTCACACGCTGTGCATAATATTTTATAAAAAGAATAACATAATAATATACAATTTTTGTCAATAATTATTAAGTCTAATAGTAATGTGTATAATATAATATTAAGAAAGATAGTGACTCTCTACAATACGTATAACGATCAGTCTTGCAGGTACATACTACATAAATTATTATACTGAAATAACTATATATTATTATGGTGGTATAACCATCACAGTCGACGATCACCGATCGTATATAATAAATCGTAATAATCGTAATAAAAAAAAAAAATGTTAATATAATATAATGGGTATTCTATTTTACAAAAATTATATATCAATTATTTATTCTACATAATATCATATTACAAAACTTTTTGTTTTGGTCGAAAAGTGAATCGGCCGAAAAGGGAAGGGTACGTTTTTGGTCGAAAACGGTCTCGCCCTTCTATACACGATAACATTTTCAAAAAAAATGTTCTATTGTTTTGAACTGTTTATGGACATTTTCAGTATCAAATTATTTTAGTTTTTTTTCTATGAATGTCTATACAATTTTATTTGTTGAGTAAAAAAGCTTGAACATTTCAATACAAGGCTCCTAATATTGTTACAATGATATTTAAAAAATATTAAAAATCCATAGTCACAATTTTTTTTTATAAGTATTTTAAGTTCAAATCTTGACAAAATATGTAAAAATGACAAAAATGTGCAAATTATTTTGAGTTAAGAATTCATAAAATTTTTTCTTTCTAAATCTAAAATTTTAAAATGTAATACAAGATTCCTTATAATTTTGTTCACTTTTATCAAAAAAAAAATATCTACTAGAAAGTCAAATTACATTTTTATGAGCGTTTGAAGTTCATAATTTTATAATATTGGATATTCACTCGATGTCTCGATTTTCTTATTTTGTTGTAATTCAAAAACGAATAACTGTAGATACTTGAAATTTTCACTGGTTGTTTATATTTGCATTTTCTATACATTATAACATTTTCAAAATATTTTGATTTATTTTGAACTGTTTAGGGACATTTTCATTTTCCATTTTTTTTTAGTTTTTTTTTTTAAGATATCAATAAAATTTTATTTGTTGGCCAAAAAAGCTTGAAAATTTAATAGAAATCTCCTAGTATATTGTTTCAAAGGCAGATGAAAAATATTAAAAATCCTTAGTCACAGTTTTTTTTTCTAAGCATTCAAAGTTCATAAATTGACAAAATATGGAAAAATCATGAAAATTAGCAAATTATTTTGAGTTAAAAATTCGTAAAAATTTTTCTTTTTAAATCTAAGGTTTTAAAATGTAATACAAGATTCCTCATAAGTTTGTCTACCTTTATCAAAAAAAAAGTGTCTATAAGAAAGTCAAATTAAATTTTTATGAGCGTTTGAAATTCAAATTTTTACAACATTGGATATTCACTCGATTTCTCATGTAGCGATTTCCTTATTTTGTTGTAATTCAAAAACGAACGAATTTAGATACTTGAAAATTTCACTGAATGTTTATATTAGCATTTTCTGTACACCATACAATTTTGAAAATATTTTGAATCTTTTTGAGCTGTTTACAGACATTTTCAGTTTTAAATTTTTTTAGTTTTTTTTTCAATAAATATCAATAAAGTTTTATCTGTTGGGCCAAAAAGTGTAAAAATTTAATAAAAGGCTCCTGATATATTAATACAATATCAGTTGAAAAATATTAAAAATACATAGGCACAATTTTTTTTTATAAGCATTTAAAAATCGAATTTTGACAACATTTATCAAATTTATAATTTAATAATTATTTTGTAGTTAAAAATTTATAAATTGTCCAACTTTTATAGCTAAAGATTGTAAATTGAACACAAGGCTCTTAGGCTCCACGTAAATAGGTTATATATTATAAATTACTTTATTCACAATAATACCATCAAATATACTTAGTAATATCATAGGCTGACTGACGGTTTTCGCTCAGAATCGTTTTTCTCATACAATGATATTATATCATTGAATTCAAATTTAACACCATCCATTACAGTGATCCACTTGTAACCTACTGTACAGCAGAGCGACATCCACTTACCCACCTTTTTAATTTTTTTTTCTATAATTGTCTATACAATTTTACTTGTAGGGTGAAAAAGCGTGAAAAATTAATACGAGGGCTCCTGATATATTGTTACAATATAGTAGTTGACAAATATTAAAAATACATACGCACAATTTTTTTATAAGCATTTAAAGTTCAATTTTTGACAACATTTATCAAATTTAAAATTTAAAAACGCTTTTGTAGTTAAGAATGTATAAAATGTTTAACTTTTATAGCTAAGGATTGAAAATTTAAAACAATGTTCCACGTAAGCGGGTTATTCTGTAACCAAAAAATATAAAACACAGTTTTTTATAGTTTTATTATTTTCAAATTTGCAATGGACGAAATTACATATTAAATAACAAAGAATAACGATTTTAGTTATTTTTTTGTAATTTTATAATATTAATTCAACTTACGGATTAATAATAGTAATAACAATATAAATATAATATAAAATATCCATACTGACTACTGACAAACTGTCACCGCTCAGAATCGTTTTTCGTATACATTTATACATACAATGATATTATATCATTGAATTCAAATTTAATACCATCCATTATACAGTGACCCACTTGTAACCTACTGTACAGCAGAGCGACATCTACTTTTTTTAATGATTCTTAAATATAGTTAAAAATTTCAAAGACCAGAATTTGAATAAATTCATTTTTAAAGGGAAAAAATGGGTATGATATAACTTAATATACTTCAGATTTTTTATATTTCTGGTATAGTGTGCGTCATTATTTGTATACACGGCGGCGTTGCGGGTGCCTCCCAACTCCCAAGTCCAAATTGACGCACATATGTTCTACATTAGTGTACAAGTCCCGACACAAGCTAAAATATGTGGTGGGGTGGTAGGGGCCGCAGGGGGCTGAAAGAAGCGGTGTCCCTTTGGCGGCCACCCTTACACGAAGTATGCGCGTCAACCACCGAGCGCTAAGTGTTATGTTTCGTGTGATTTATTCCGACGCGTAGGTATATATACATAAAAATAAAACATTCTACCTCATAAGTCATAATATATTATAATATACGGGGTGATCCGTATAACTAGCTACACTAAATTTCTTATTCAATTTTTCAATAAAATGTTTTTTATGTATAGGCACGTAGTTACGTAGAAATATTTCACGAACAAATAACTATAATATTATGATGTTCGATATAATAGTAAAATACGCCCCTATTATCATGAATTAAAGAAAAAAAAATCGCTACAGAAATAGACTAGGTATAAAATATTAAAGAAAGTACTGTGTTGTATTATATATAGTCACTTAAACAACGGTTCACCCCGTATACACCTCTCATTATTACACCTAGGTTTATATATATATATTATGTACAGGTACACGATTCAACGATTGTGTACGTACATACATACACGGTTTGTGTTGCTATGCGAACGCTATATTTAGGTATATAAGACACCTACCTACAACTACACTGCTACAATAAGGCGCTTTGCGCGCGGGCGAACCGACGGAGACGGGTGGTCATTGGTGGTGTGCGATGCCTGCACTCGTATTGTTGCACCGTAATAATAATATTATAATATATTTCATGATAATAATTATTTTTATGATATCCAAGCCACAATAATTGTTATTGTTGTTATTATCGGCGTGTAGCTGGACCACTGGTGCTCGGCACATCGTCGTGACTCGTAATAATAATATAATGCAAACCGCCACGCTGCGTCCGGACGTCCGGATCGCCGCCGACCCGGTGTCCACTCCGGAGAAGTTTCGCTCCGGCCACTGTCACCTGGAGCTGACTCCCGTCTGGCAGTATGTGATCAAGAAGAACCGGTTCCCGGCCAACGTCGACCGACAGGAAGTGTTCGCCGAGTTGGCCGTCCGACTGCAGCATCCCGAATGGCAGGTCGGTAAATTGTGCACGGTGTATAGATCCTGGAGCTGCATGCAGGGTCGGCTCCAAAGATATGGTTAAGGGGGGGGGGAGCAGTCCTATTTTTCAGAAAATGTCGATGATTTTTTTTGTTATTTTGTTTTTTACAATATAAAATTGTTTAAAAATACAGCTTGGAGGGGAAGCGGCCCCTAGGCCTCCCCCTGGGGCCACCCCTGGCTGCATGGCTTTTGCGACTGAGCAGTACCTATGATATATTATGTTTTATGTATACTATACCATGATGGCCAGTCATTGGCCACAATATGCTTGGCGCAATAGTACCGGTGACATGTTGTACGGGGTGCTAAGATACATTTTTGAAGACCAATTTTTTTGGGTCCTTCCAAAAACTTCTTTTTTTAATATATATATTAATTTCTGAAATAATAGTTAAGTACTTAATTATATAAAATATTAAAACCGCGTTTGTTTTTAAATACCTAGTAAGCCATGCTAATTCTACGTAAATTATTCATCGATTGATTTAGATAGATATCGTCATTTTTGAATATATATTTTTAGGGGTGTTTTCCAGCAATATTCTGTTTAATTTTTACTCAAAGTCCAAAGATACATATATTTATTATTTTAATAGGTATTATTTTGTTGCCAGCAGATTAAATTATAGCTTTCATTTATAATACATAATTTTCACGAAAAAAATTATCCACGTACCTAGCAATTTTAAATAGTTGTGCAAATCTATTTATCCATCTAAAATAAAACGCCACCAAAATGCTCAATCATCGTTGTAACTGTATTAGATATATAGTATTATTATTTATTTATGACATATTATTACTTACCCGCTAAATTGTTTATCGCAGGAAATCTTAAATTTTTCCATAACAATAATAGGTATCTATATTTTACACAAAGTTTAATTGTGAATTATTTTATATTTATATTTAACTTTTTCACACGTCACGCCAGCCCCCGTATAAGAAATTTCGTATTTTTTTTTTTAGTATACCGTATAGGCTATACTCGCTATTTGTACGAACAATTCTTAGAATTTGTATATGGCAACCCCTATAAGAGTTATGTTAAAATTAAAATAGGGGGGCTGGCATGACTTTTCAAAGATTGAAACCCAGTGGACTGGAGTGACTTAGCCACGTAGCCACGTAGGTACGTTCTTTAATCTTGTAACATAATACGTTATACGCAATACATTGTAGGTGAGACTTCACGGTTCACGAGTGCTGGCTTACGTTGTACCAGCAGTCGGCCCACAACTGGATGCGTTGATGTCCCCAACAATACTCCCGGCGGTCATTACGAATCTTGCACACTTTTCACCAGCCCTCAGAAGTAGCTCTATGGATGCGATATTAGTTTACGTACAACACTCCGCGGACCCCGAATTCGTTCTCAAGTCCATGATCGTACAAGGATTGGATGTATCTGGTGCCAAATCAAGTCTCACCGTGAATGTCATGGAATGCGTTCCAGTAGTACTTCAGCAAATCGTTAAGAGAAATGGAGAACGGCCTGTGAGTGGAAAAATAATTCTTTAAATAATGCGATTATTTTATTCATATTATTTACAAAAAAATATTTTAAACACGTATAGTTGATCCAAAGCTCCTATTGGCTATAAAATTTTATACTCGAAAATCGAAATTCAGTGATAAAAATAAAAATATTGTATATTTTTTATCATTTTAGTTTTTGCCACAATAAATACGAGGATGTCTAATACAATATCGTATTAATTAATAATGATCTATTAAAACAAAAACTATTATCATTTTAAATATCACTAAAAGTTTGTATTAAATTGTAATTTTAAATTGTTATGTTAAGAAATATCTCAACTAATAGTAAATAACAAATAAAATACTTGTGATTGAATTAAAAAAATATAGAGTTTGGCTGTGTGGTTTCAGTCATTAAACTTTAAACTTTATCAATTTGAACTTTGAAGTTTTAGTCTATTTATTTTGTCTAGATTGCCATACCTACGTTTGTGCACCTTGTAACTGCCTTATCCAACAAGATGGTACAAGCGACATTTCAACAAGCCGCGGTTTACTGTTTGGACAGAGTTAAAGAAATTGTCGGAAGAAATAAATTTGATCATTATCTTGAAACATTTCATCCTATTATTAAAAAGGTAAATTATTTAAATTATAAACAATTTATTTCAACTGAATAATGGTATTATATTTATGCCTTATGGTACTACTATATATACTATACATAGGTACCTATATTATTTATACTTACCTACAACCTACCATATGTCCATAAGAATATAAAAACATTTATAAGTAGGTAGGCCTTACATGTTTAAATAATAATAGTCATACATATAAGACTATAAGAATTAAGACTTAAAATAAACACGTTGGTACTAGTACTTAAATTATAAAATATAGTAATATAGGTACATGTATAATAGGTACTAACCTATACCGCAAAATATTTGTTGTACCTACGAC
This sequence comes from Metopolophium dirhodum, assembly GCF_019925205.1. NCBI lineage: Eukaryota > Metazoa > Arthropoda > Insecta > Hemiptera > Aphididae > Metopolophium > Metopolophium dirhodum. Next base: position 16,167,976 of record NC_083568.1, read on the forward strand.
CTGCCTATAACCTAAACCATTGGCCGGTATGTATAAAGTGTTATTTTTTTTTTATCGATATTTAGTTATTTTATTATTTTTGTCTAATTTTATTTACCATTAGGTATGTTTGTGTGTATTTCAGTATTTGTATAAAATGAACCTTCCGAAAAAATATATTATATAATATTATCATGTACATATACAGCCGTCCTAAGGAAGAATGCCGTAAGTTTCCTTCATGACATTTCGAGAAAAATGAGTTTTTATGTTTAGTGGTTTTTGGTAGTTCTATTTTCATAAATATAACATTTTTCAAACTAAAATACATAATTTCTTATGAAAATATACTCGATGAATGCAATGGAACTATTCAATTTTATTTAAAATTTTTATTTCACCAAGATATGCTTGTTTTGATATTCATACTAAGTATGTGATTAATTATTTAGAATAGTTTACTTGGCAAAAATGCCGTAATTCTGGTTACGGCTTTTTTTACGTAGCATACCAAAATGTATTAATCACCAACGATTGAAAAAATAACGCCGTATATCGTATATTATGAATACTAATTTTTAGTTATAATTTATAACACAATTTGAAAGTAATAACAGTATCTTTATATTGAAATCAGAGTTATATCTAGTCATTATACATTTTTAAAATACATATAAAAATGGAAATATATAAAAATAACATATGAAAATATGAGTTACACAAAATAAATTATTAAAAGAGATACATGCAGTATAAATTAACATAATGTTAGTAACTATAATTATAAAAGTGTTAAATATTTTTTTATATAATAGATATTAAATAATTATAATTTAGATGAATTATTGGTTAGGTATGTACCGTTATATTTTCCCAAAATTGTTTTCTATTTGTTGGGAGAATTTGGCTCAAATTCGAAAGAATACCGTCACGTTTTTTTTTTTGGTATTCCACAATTCTCTGTATGCGAAGATGGCAGAGTCATTCCTTTTTTGTTCATGTACTTTTTTTGAATGAAATCTAATGTTGTGTATTTTTCATCATTAAATTGAGTTTTAGTAAACAATACGTATTTTCAACGTTCAGCTTTAATTGAAACAATGTCTCTCAACAAAACTCTATTTGTGGACTTTAATAGTTTCTGTTGTGCCTTATAATCTTTCCATTGAAAAAAATCAGAAAAACTCATTTTTTTTAAGTTAACATTTCCTTTATTGGCCGCCCCTACTGCTTTGGCAAAATCTTCGAAATCGTATGTTTTCTTCTGACGTTTTAAAGAGAGTTCCACTTGATGGTGGAAACTATCGGCCGACATAAATGTGTGCCCGGCTTCAAAATAATTTAAAACAATTTCTTGGGCACAAATTTTATCTGAGTTGACTATGTATACTAAAAATGATAATAAACACCAGTTCTTATTTTGACTGCTGCAGTTATCTAGCCAAATTTTCAACTTATGAGCATCGCGATAGTGCAAGAAAAACGAATAAAATGTACTGACTAAGTCTTCCTTTTTACGCCCACTTATACCTTCATGCCATACGCATGCAAATGGAAAAATATGTTTATTTCCTCCGATAGGTACAAAGCTTTCATTGTATGCAACTATTCGTTTAGTAAACAAAACTTTTTTAAATGTATCAACACATGCATAGGCGGCGGATATTTGGTCACGTCCGTGGGGGGCTTAACATTTTTGTCTTATCCATTAGCGGTAACATACATTTTTAAACGCTTCAATACCTACTAACTAGTGGCTACTCAGTACTCCTACTTTATTCTAGCAGAGGCACCAAGTATATATAGGTATATTAAAATACACAATTTATTTTGACATCTAGTGTAGTTTGTTACATTCAGGGGGGGGGCTTATGCCCCCCAAGTCCCCCCCAATATCCGCCTATTACACATGGTAACATAATAACTTTTTACAGATCTACTGTAACATAAATAGATTTTGTATCGAATTCATTTTTCGCGTGCTCTTGGTACAGACCTCTTGCAACATCGGCTTTTTTTTATGTACAGAGTAAGTTTGGAAAATTTCACAATCGTAAACTAAATTGTCTTTTACGTGTTCATGGATTTTTAAACTTTCACATACCTCATACTCTTCATGACCGAGTACAGTAAACGATCTATTTTTTTTAGAAACCTGATTTCTATAATAATCATACGAAATCGAATATTGATGTTCAGGATATTTTTCTAAAAATAATTGATGCATTATAGCGTAACTGTGATGTCACTCGGTAAATACCGAATATTTGGAGCGTGCTCACGCCGATAGTGTGATACAGTCGGGTTAAATGACTCGATATGGTCTTCTATTAAATGTTGATATAAATACTTTTTGGTCGATTTCTTACCACGATGATCATCGAGAGCTTCTACTTGATCATTGGGATTATGTCTTAATATATCTAGAACTCTATAATTTGTTTTTTTAAAGCCTAAAGTGGTTAAAAAAGAGGGTTTGCATACTTGTATTTTGACACCTTGGTCATCAGTTATATACAATTTTAAAGCTTTTTTGCGGTTAGACAGTTCGGTATTTTTACGTGTTTTAACATCCATGCATTGACACGTACTCAATATGAAAACTCTACGTTCCTTCTAGGTCATATTCTAATATTGAATACTTACGACCTACCTATAGTTTATACATAGCTGGTATAATCATACTATCATACATACCTACATAGGTTATAGGTAGTATTAAGTATTTAACTTTTAATTTTAGGATTGCATTAAGTTATATTTTCTTCATAGGATTTTGAAGTTTTGTGTGAAGTGTATAGAATATCTTCATCGTCTGGTCGAGATTCTTCAATATCGTCGTATGACGATGAAGACGATGTAGAAACTCCAAAAACACCTAGAAGAGTAACGTTTGGCGGAGAGCTTATTAAAATTCGAAGTCCTGATGTTTCTGATGACCCTGAGGTAATCAAGTCTACTGGTATTCCAATTCCAATCAAGCCTGCATTGAGCGTACCGAAACACCCCAAAGATGAAGTGGAAAACATGACAATAAAATTACCACTTTCACGACAAGTAAAAACCACATTTACCTCAACAGTTTTACTTTATTATTTATTTAGCATGATTATTATTCAATTTTTAATATCTCTATGCCTTTATAGGTAGATGCTAATATGCAATAATAATACTATTATAATGCCTGTATATACCTATAATTTCCTATACAATTTTATTCTCATCGTAATTATATTATACTTAATTTAATTAATAAATTAGTTTGACCTACCTTATATAGTGCTTTTATAATAGTAACCATAAACCATTATCTATAATTTATCATGTTTTAATCATAGTTAACTTTGCCGGTTATCAAATTTCATTTGGCGCACATACATAAATTAATTGCGACATACCATCAACTTGGTACCTATGACTTTTTCACATAAAAAATAAATAACATTTATAAAGTTTTCGCTAAAAAAATTGATAGTCTAGGTATAACACAATAAAATAATCAAGAATAAAACTAAGTAAACTTTCAACTCAATCCGAGTTTAAAAACTTTTAAGTTTGCCCCACAAGTCACAACTTTATTGTTAGCTGGTTACCTATACACTTAGTTAGTGATTTGGCTCCTTGACTTTATATTAGATTACGTACACGCGATACACCTACAATACCTAAGGATTTCGTTATGATAAAAATCTGTATTCATTTCCTAAACTGAATCAATGCGTTTGCAGTTGCTTTAAGCGTAGCTAAAATTATTTAAGAAAATCTACTAAGTACCTATGTATTTTATGTATAAAATGATTAGTATTAACATATTATACATTTCCAGTGTTTTTCGAATTAACCTAAGTGACGAAGTATCGAACACGTGGTTAATTATTAGATTTTTTTTATTCTATTTTCCTCGTCTAAGTATAAAAAATCATTTTAAACTACCCTCCATATCGTCTATGAGTCTTGCTAATAAAGACCTTTAATTATCTCTAAACTTTTCAACAACTTAAACTACTGAGATTCTACTAGGTATTTTATTATGATTAAGATTATTACATTTTATTCTATTTAGATATTATTGTAATATCAAATGATAGGTACTATAACTCGTGTTTTTGAGACCATGCCTGTATTGTTATAAAATTTAATTTTCTAAAATTAATCTAATGCATTTATTATTTAGTTCTAAATTATATAATATTCAGCTTAAACTAATTTTATTTTTTTTCATACAAATGTATTTAAAAATGAATTGCGTCGTACTTAGGTATCTGGGTATCTCAGAAATTAGAATCGACCTGTGTGTTAGTAAACTTAGCACACAGCTTTTGTATAGATTTAGGTGCCCGATAACGTCCAAGTCTTTCCGGCTATTGTGGCGCGTGGTGGTAGACATTATAAATAGGTCAACATCGAGCCATTAAGGTATTAATCACGAAACACTATTGCCCTACATAAAGCTATACAGGAGTTGAAAATTAGCATTTTTGCGTGTTACTGTAAATATTCACTTTTAACGTCGGTACCTACTTATTGTGGAAAAGTGACGGCGCGTGAAATTGGGTCAAACTAATAAGTTTTTCATTTAGAGGAAATACCCACCACCTGCGTGTCGGTGTACTTTTTATTTATAATAATGGTATAAATCGGACACCAGTAGATGTATACCTATAGTACCTATATTACTATAACATATTCAGTGATGATACAATATTGTCTTGTATTGTGAAAGGTCATCTTGGATCAATATATTATAAAAGTTAGGAAAATGAAGCATTTTAGGTTAAATGACTAGTGACCATGCAAATACCGGAATACCTATGGTGTGTGACAGGAAATCTATAAAACAGTTTTGAATGAGGGTGAATAACCCCAATTTTCGTTATTAGATAGGTGCATAATGTATGCTATATTTACCCATTATTTATATTGACTATATATATTATATATTAAAACATACATTGTTTTTTAAGTCTCTCAACTTGACATTATAACTTTATTTTATTCTTAGACCCAATTTCGAAGTTCCGGTAATTATTTGTATCAAAAACGAGTAATCAATCAAGTGAGGCCAAACACCTTACCACCCTTACGACATTCAAGTATTTACCTATACTATGAATAACTTTTCATGTGTTTCAATTTTTCGAATTATTAGATATTTTTTCTATAACTTTTCAGATTTCAAACAATTTTCAAGTGCTCGTGTAGGTCCGTTATTAGGCACAACTTTCAGAAGGAAATTGGACGATAGGTATATAATATTACGTTAAGGAATTTTCCAGTCGTTTTACCAACACTTGTAAATCAAAGAACAAAATTATACATTTTTTTTTTTTTTAGAATATCACTTAATAAGGGATTTTTTTCTCCACACGCTATTCTTTGTACTGGAAGGACCAACGATTCATTTGATGTTAGTATACAACTTTTATGAAACAATAGATCTATACTATTATACACACATGTATTATATACATTATACACCCAACTATTTCTATACGCCAGCAGGCGCGTATTCAGGATTATCACGGCATGCGGGCATACGGTAGTGGCCAGTGAGTATAGAATAAGGGCCGAGTATAGACTAGTGAAGGTTTTTCATATTTTTATCCATTAAGTACACTCAAAGGTATGCGTCAAACACAATGGTCTATACTCTATAGCAGGGATGGGCAACTGGATCCCGCAGGCCGCATACGGCCCGCGTACCATTTTTCACTGGTCCGTGCTACATTTCAATTTAGTTTATAAAAATATAAAATGTTAAGATTCTTCTGTATTTTATTTTATTTATAAAATTATTAAAATCGATATAATGTTTACCGTAAAACGTAGATATAAACTAGTATTGAACTAAGATATGAACCCCATATAAGCCCCGCAGATACGCCACTGCCTACTTACATGGTTCTTTCGACGATTTTTTATACGGTTATTCAGCTAATATAGTAGGTCTAGGGGAACAATTCTAGTTTAGCTCCCAAGCGATTTTTTGAATTTTTTTTTTTTGTAAAATGTGTGTTTTTGTATGCTTTTTGTAATGGTACTTTAAATAAAAGTAGCTCAAACTTCTAATGGAAGTTATGTTCAAAAAACTTCAAAATACTCGATTTTCAAGTTTCAAGTTTCGAAGTTATGACACTTCAAATAAGGCAGTGATTACACAGTTTGTGGCACTCGTCGCTGCGCTCCTCGGCGCAAATCGAAAATATCCTCCAACTTGCTACCTATGCAACATCACCTCAAGTAGGTCACAGGGTAAGTTATGTTGTAGTATATGGGCAGTGATTACACAGTTTGCGGCACTCGTCGTTGGCTCCTCGGTCAAACCTGAGAGTCGAGTCCCCCGCGCGACATGACAAAGTATGGTGTTCCGCGCAATGGTATAAACGTAAAATCGCTAACTTTGGAAGGCCATAACATCAAAACTATGTCCGAGCGACTTTTTTTTTAAAGTACCATTAAACAAAGCATACTAAAACACACATTTTGCAAAAAAAAAAAATTCAAATAATCGCTTGGGAGCTAAACTAGAATTATGCCGGTTTAGGTATATACCTACAATTAAATGAAAGGTTAAGAATTAATCTTTTTTTATGCGGACTATGTAGCTTAAAAAAAATTGAGTCATAATTAAATCCTAATATTATATTTACCTACTTATAATTATAATTTATAAATAAATACCTCTAAATTGTGTACAAAATAATTTAACTTATTGGAACTCAATATAAACTATAAATGCATATAAACTAAAAGGATTTAATATTTGAATATGTTCCTTAATATTATTGTGTATCTCAGTATCTCTTAACCCCGTCTTAAAAAATTAAAAAACATTGTTTGAATATTAGAACATCAGTAAGAAAAATATTCAATATACTTTTTTAATTAAATAAATAAATAAATAATTCTTATTACTAATGAAACACTGTTGTGGTCCATGAGCACTGGGAGTATAAGGAAACATGCTGCGTTCAAGGGGGGATCAAGAGACCATCAGGACCAGGGATGGCACTTTATGATGGGCCAAGGGCGTCCTTTAAATAACTAATACTAATTATTATTGGCTTCAAGTGTGCACCGGCTAGCCACCATTAATCCAGAAATGGCGAAATGGTTAATATACATATCCAGTATTTAACCAAAATTTTTTCTCGAGTCAATAGTCACGTACATCCAATTGCTGACTTATTGGATATATTAACTTAACCTCCATCGGACATCCCTCATACGCGCCTGAATGAGTTTAATTTATTATATTATTATTTCTATTAAGTAGGTATCATAATTTTTGTTGTTATAGATTGTTACTTACTTAGTTTTAACACAGATTAAATTATTTAATCTGTAGTTTTAATATAGTATTACTCACTTAAGAGGACGTTACACCGACAATTGTTGTCTCCGTCTTACAAGTGTGTAATATAGCAAATTGCATGTTCAGCAAAGCATGTGTAGCTTCGTTAGTATAAAAATTAGAATCAATTGACCTTTTAAACAATTTTAAAGTAAGATAATTCTATGCAATTTCATCGGTTTTTTATTATATTTTAATTTTAAAATGAGTTAAGAGTATTTTAAAATTGTGAATTGTTTGTACATCTAAAAATACTCATAAATCGCTTTAAAATTAAAATATAATAAAAAGCTCAGGAGGTTGCCTAGATAATAATCATACTTTTAAATTTTATAAGAGGTAAATTCACTCTAATTTTCAAACTAACGGAGCTAAACGTGTTATACTGAGCTTACAATTTGGTATGTAATGCCCTTGTAACACGAAGACAACAAATGTCAGCGTAACATCCTCTTAAATAATAACTAACTTACACTATTGTAGTTTTGTCCATCACTATGACACCATTTTCATCTAGCGAGGAACATTGAAATTGGTTACGTTTTTAAGACTTATCGATTTGGTTTCATATTATTTTGTCCAATCTGAATCATCTCAAAATATAATAGCTTATCGTTAGGTATCTTGTATATTATACTTAACGTATAAATATATTTTATACCTATACAACATATAGTAATATAGTATACATCATAGATTCATAACTCATTAATTTATTATTACATACTCTTGGAGTTTCTTGACTACAAATAAATCATAGGTTATCATAACTTAGATTGAGGAAAGTAATCTTCTTGAGTTAAACGTAATTCCAACTCTTAATTTATTATATTTTGTCTTAACCACAAAATAACTAGCTAGAAGGTAAAAGGTAGAAAGTATACTATACGTCTATACTGCATGCACAATATAAAAATAAATGATCACATTTTTTTGCATGATATGTTTTTGTTCTGTTGAACATAAATTACCCATACTGTAATACTGTATACATTTGTATATATTACAATAATACAATTCAATAATTATAATATTATTTATATATTAAATATTAAAGTATTAATTATAAAAACTTATATTATTTATATTTTATAATCATTTTTACACTACTGAACTATTGTTTTTTTTTTATAGAGAAATTATAAAAATATGAAGATGGACAAAACATTTAAAAAGTGAGTACAGAATACACATAAACATATTATTATACATTATTCAACATATTAACTTTATTAATTTTACAAATATATAATAGGTATAACATGTAAACTAACGGTTTATTTTGTTTATTATACTTTAATAGTAGGTAATCCCTATTATTGCCTATTGTTTAAATATTTTGTAAAATCAGGAATTAAGCATAGGTATAATTTATAAACATAGTTTCAAGTTTCAATACAATATAGTATAGGTACATTAATAACTTACATACATTAATAAATGTATTAAATTATTTAAATTAAACAATAGATTTATGAATTCACAATCCTTCATCAAGATAGTGTACTCTCTGTCCATATTTTTGTCTCAATTCAGGCCATTGAACAATTATTAAATCGGCAATAAAATACATTAATTTTCCAGTCAGAGATAAAGACTTAACCCGGCAGATACTTTCTACAAATATAATTGATGTATCTGCATAATGGAATAATTTCATCAAAAAAGCAACCAGACATACTGGAACACAAGTACCAGGACCATTGCATAAAACCATATCCGGTTTGAATGATATAACCACAGGCACAGTTATAAAAATTGCATAAATAGTTGAAAAAATAGATGTTAAGTATGATTGATTTACATGTCTTGATCGTGGTATGGTTGAAATGGACCAATCTAAACCAATTTCATCGTTTTCTACACGGTTACGGCTTGTTGTATCTGAGTCGGCTAATAGATACAAACGTGGCATAAATTTCAACTTGTTCATATTATTCATTAAACGCAACATTTCAGCTGTATGTCCGCCTGAACCAATGACGATTAATGTCCGAACAGGTTGTTTTGATTCTTTAAGTGATCGTGTATTAGTTAGACGTTGCAAAATTATATACATAAGACGACCAGAAAAGTACGCCGAAAATATGGTTGGGATCAGCAACCACATAATAAATAATAACATAGTTATAAATACGACTTTAACTTGTTTTTATAATTTAGATCAAAATACATTTTAAACTTGAACTTGCAATATTTTAAATGTTTAATATGCAACTAAAGTATTATGAATAACAGCTTAAAAGAAAATGTATGTTAGAAAAAAAAAGTCCACGCAATAAAGCAAAATGGTATAGGTCGAGAAACCACCGAGAAATATTATTGAGAGGAAACAGAGACACAAAAGATATTTGATCATGGCTTAAATATACTAGGTTATCTAGTACTAAATAGTAAATAGTAAATAGTAAATACTAAATACTAAATTATATTTAAGCCATGTATATTTTGATAAACAGATAAAAGGTTTTAATTATATGATAACATATATTAGGTGATAAAGTTATTAAGGTACCAACCATAGACCAAGATATAATATATAGTCCGTAGTACCAACTGTTTATTTTTTTTAACCTATTGTTCTATGGTGGTACCAACATACCATATTTTCGTAGGGTGGTTCTGATTGCCCCACATTTTTATGGCGGCAAATTAAAAACTATAAAATCAAATAATAATTATGTGCACGGACTAAGATATCTTAGTCCGTGGGTATTATTTAAGATGTATTTATTAAATTGTGTTTTTATGAAACTTATGCCACAAACCAATAGCTTAATAAGGGGTTCATTAAACAAAAAAATATGGTACTCATCTATTCACCTATTTAGATTCCTTTGTCTAATCGTGAATTTTTTAGAATTATTTTAGTTTTAATTTTATAATTAAAAAGGTGGGCAAGTGGGTGTCGCTCTGCTGTACAGTAGGTTACAAGTGGGTCACTGAAATGGATAGTATTAAATTTGAATTCAATGATATAATATCATTGTATACGAAAAACGGTTCTAAGCGAAAACGGTCAGCCTATGATATATTACTAAGTATATTTTATGATATTATTGTGAGTAAACTATTTTATTTACCTGTTTACGTGGAACTTTGTTTTAAATTTTCAATCTTTAGCTATAAAAGTTGAACATTTTATAAATTTAACTACAAAATCATTTTTCAATTTTCAATTTGATAAATTTTATAAAAATGTGAGCTTTAAATGCTTGTAAAAAAAATTGTGCCTATGTATTTTTACTATTTTTCAACTGTTAGGTATTATAACAATATATCAGAAGCCTTGTATTCAATTTTTCACTTTTTTGACCCAACAAAAAAAATTTGATTTACATCATTTATAGAAAAAAATTAATTTTGATCTCCCGAATGCACCAAATAGATTCACTTTCCCATCGAACAAGATACTGAAGATGAAAATCGAAGCATTATTTCGACTATACTTATCGTGTACACAGACACAAAACATAAAAATAAGTAAAATCAATACATAATCGCTCCGCTCAGTCTAGAAAAAACGTTTCGAAAAAAAAATAAAAAATTTATGAATACCTACTTACTAATTAATATTAAATAACAAAAGGACTACCTAAATAAAATTTGTATTTATTATTATGCGCTAAATTAATAGTGTCCAAAGTTACACAAAAAACACCGCTTTTTAAACATACTTTACAGTTAAACTTTTTTTTTTTATTAGATAACTTGTATTTTATACTCATTTACCTATAATATAGTGTATACCTACAAAATTAAAAATTCATTGAAAACAACCACACTTCAATAACGCATTATATTGTTACTTGTACTTTGTACAAATTACAACCATAGTGGCGTGTATCATAAAAAAAATGGGTGCTAGTAAAACAATTTTAGGTGATCCCTTTCGGCTATCACTCATAATATTATTATACCGAACCATAAAATGTCCTATTTTTCTTCTATTAATATTTAATACTCACCCACCTATATTTAAGGTGTTTTCTGAGCAACACTTGGACCCTATATTATACATTTACACGCCACTGATTACAACTATCTGGGTATCAAACATTCAAACATAAACAAAAGTCCTAATCGTTAAATCGTGTATATTAACACGGGTTATTATTGTATTATTTAGAAATTACAAAAATTAATAATCCTCTATCAAAATGAAAATGAAAATCTAAAAATTGCATTCCTAGTTGTTTTAAATTTTAATTTAAAGGGTAATCGAAAGGTATAATACAAATAGTATAGCGTAGGTAGATCTAAGGTATCTACTGCAGATGGCGTGGGCGAACGCTATTAAGTTGTATACAATAGTTTGAATATTAGTAACCTATATTGATGTCTGATAAGCAGTGTTGCATCCTATAGGATTTTTTTTGTGGAGGGGGGGGGGGTTGCAACATATTTTTTAAAACAATATTATAAATACATATTTTTAAAAAAACACTATTATTACTTATTAGTTATTATATTATAAGGTAATTTCATATTATTAATTATATAATGTACAATACGTGTATACGTATTTATAAGTTATAAGTAGGTATAAAAGTTTATACATTCCTAGGTATAATATTATAAGTTTTATGCCACAACTTACAATGTAACTATTTGTATTTAACATATATACAATGTGTACATGTCTGTGACAAATCAATATATTTAAATTCGGGTTTTTTACGGTTTTAAGTATGGACATTTTAATCGAATGACCCAAGATTCAAATTTAAAAATGTTCAAAAGAATTGTATTAAATTTTTACATTTTCAAGATAATGATTTTTGGTGATGTTTTTTAAAAAAAATATTAAAACTATCTAAAAATCGACCAAGTTAAAGCAAATTAAGTTGTTTTTCTTCGTAAGAATTAAAGTTACCTTATAGTTAGCAAAACACGAATCGCATAATAAATATCGATTGCAACTCTGATTTTTTTATGACAATCTGTGTAAATATATAATTATCAGTGAAGCATGTAAAAATGTATTTTAAGAAAAAAAATTTAAATATTTTGCCATTTAATTAGAATTTACACACTCATTACTGTAAAAAACTGCATTAAAATATATTGATTTTCCACGGAGATACTAAGGGTGATATAGAATTTTTGGGACATACACGTTATGTATAGCACGGCTAATAGTCCAAAGGGGCCAGGCGCCCAGGCCCCTCTGCCCCTTTTAAGTCCGCCTCTGCTGATAAGTGATCCATTGATGTCATCAACATATACATTTAATATATTATATATATTATATTTATGGCTATATACCAGTATATAGTATCTATTACGTATATAATAATCGGGTCAAATCGTTATATAGGCGAATGACGAAAACATCAACAAGTCCCCCTCATATATAATATAAATGAGAAAAATAGCAGACGTACAGTCCACCCCGAGCTGGGGCGGGTTGACCGTTGACCTTGTTTAAAAACCCAATCAATCGCGTGCGTCCATAACTTAATATACCTGCAATAATATAAATTATATATATATATATATCAATGCGTGCATATAAAAGTCCACTCCCCCTTGCAAGAACCAGCAGGACCCTGTACCGCTCAGCACACATCATATTATTAATATATTATTAGGTATATAAGCTATACCTGTGTATATTACATTTACATATATCTATATACTTCCTATCATTATATACCGTTACCGCGTGAGTATAATATGTAAATGTGGTGGTCGGCAGTCGGCACATTGGCAGTCCGTTTTTCACATTACCGGCGACGGCCGCTGACGGCTTTTTCGTTCTTTTTTTTTTATCACGAGACACGTCCGTCACTTCGCCGATGTCACAATAGTACACAATTATGTTTCGGTCTTGTTTTTGTTGCGGTCTCGCTCCTCCTCGTCGTCGCCGCAGTGTTGTGGCGTCTCTGCCGCCGAAAGACCTCGCCGTTACGCCGGTCCTTACCACATTGGCAACGGCTAAACGCAGATACAGATTTCACAATTCCGTGCACCGGGACAAACGAAATAAACTGCACCGTAAACAGAATATATCTCTCAATCACACCGTGTTCGTAGTGCCCAGGCACGTACCGTCGTGTTCGCCGACCACCGTCGAGTAAGATCTTTACATAAAATATATAACTAGGCTTCATTACATATTTTGATCCATCGTATTTTCTCCATACGACCATATACATGCATTTGGTATAATATTCATGAAAATGGCACCACTCTAAGTATGGGTTGAACTCTAAAGTCGCGACTACCTATATGGATATGCCTGTATAGTGTATATAGTGTTGTAGGACTACACTGTAGGTATATTATGTGCAGACTTAGGTATAATACTCTTAAAAATTATTTTTAATAAATACTCGAATACCTACTTATGAAAAATAGTATTAAGATTTCAGAATATGTATACGAATACTAATTCATAAAAATAGACAATAGTATTCCGAATAAACTAATAAAGTATTCCAAATATTTTTTAGTTTTCGTTTTAAATATTAAACCAACGATACTTTTCTTCGAGAAAATGAGAAATTAGCACCAATATATAGAATTTAATAATTCTAAATATAATATAATTAAAGTTGTTCATTCGAATTGTGTATAATATTGTAAATATTTCCAGAATAACAAGGAAACTAGAAAACAATTATTATTGTTAATAAAGTATTTTTTTTTAAGAATAAAAACTTTTAAAAAATATTCTAAATAGTCATTTAAAATACTTTTGGGAAAAGTATTCCGAATAACGAAATAGACTGATTATGTTTTTTTTTTTTTATTTTTATAATTTTTATTTACAATCTGTTACAATAAAATGAACAATAAGTAAAATAGATAATAGAATAAGTGGCTTGAGGAAAGGATGGATTTAAGAAGCTTTCCAGTGAAGACACTTTGTCAGAGACTGATTATGTGGCATAATTTATGTCCAGCTAAGGATATAAGATTGGGCTAGGGCTATATATATGTGGATAAGACGTAAATATAATATGTACCTACTATAATTGGGGCGAGAGTATTTTTAAGTTTTAACGAATATCACTTAGCTTATCTGTGAAATGTGTAAAAACATTTTTACTATTGTATCTACCTACATATCTATATATTATACTATAATATACATGTACACGAAAAATCACACCATCCCCTCATTGTATCAATGAATAACAGTATATATTTTTGACAGCAAATCTACATTTAAATATATAAGTATTTAATAATAATTAGTTGTACACGTATTATATACAGGTACAATATATACCTATTGTAGCCTGAAGGTATATTAAACTATAAATGCATAACTATATACAAAAAATTAAATTTGGAAAAACTAATGACCATAGCCCGTAATAACTAATGTTTTGGATAAAAAAAAAAAATAGGCATAGGTATATAATATACATAAATAACAGCGTACCTGAATTTTTTTTGTCGTCAGTTTTGAGTCTTCTATGAGAACAACGTTTTCCATGACCGTGGTACCGGAGACCAGCAGACAGGAACACAACAACAGAAAAATATCCGATATAGACTATGACATCCGTCGTACTCCCATTCGTCGCGCGGAATCGCCTGGCGGCGGAATCAAATCGTCAGACGAAGAATATGATGCCCGGCGACAAACTCCGGCCAACCACACGCCGTCAAATATTCCGGTCGAAAACCCTGGTGGCAGCGCAATATTGGGAACTCGACTTGTCGACCCCGACGATCGGCTTCTGCCACAACAGCAACAAGTGATTAGCGATCAGAAAAAATCACCGACGCAGTCTGAAATGAATGATTTCGATACAGATCTCGTCAAACCGGCCAGTGTTAAGCAGCAGTGTTCGACTGCAGGCGCAGAGGTTCAACCGCAAAACGAGTGAGTCCATCACGGCCGCTCTTATTGGACTTACGAGGCCTAGGGAAAAATATCAACGTGTGCAGTGTTAAATTTAAGGGGGGCCAGAGAGGCCCGCCCTCCCCACCCCTATTGACCCAGCATCTAGGTTAATAAACTGGGCAGTTTTAAATATTTGTGTCGTAAAACTTGGAAAAATACAAAGGACCCCCCAAAAAAAATTCTAGATCCGCCACTGAATTTGCATGGCCCTCGCCCCTCCTAGAGACCTTCTACCTAAATACTTAAACATAAATAAAACTTTTTATTATAATTATAATTTTAGAAAAAAATTACAGTAGATTATATACAATATGCAAATTTCATTGAACGTTTATATTAGTATTTTCTATACACCAATTTTCAAAATATTTTGATTCATGTTGAGCTATTTATTGGAATATGAAATATTCTATTATTATTATTTTTTTATCAATATCGATAAAAAATGTTTGCTCCGTCAAGACTTTAAAACGTAATATAAGGTTCCTTGCAAGTTGTGTTAGTGAAAATTTTAAAAAAAATTGAGCGTAAATCAACAATAGATTTTTATAAGCCATGAGCGTCTAAAGTTTGAATTTTGACAAAATTTTTTTTCTATAAATGTCAATAAAATTGTATTTGTTGGATTAAAAATCTTGAAAATTTAATACAAAGCTACACAGTTTTACAATATCAGTTTAAAAATATTAAAAATAGATAGACAAGATTTTTTTATAAGCATTTCAATTTTAAAGTTCAAATTGAATAATACTATAAATTATATTTTATTATATATTTATATCATATAAAATTACTTTTTCATTCAGTTCAAAAAAAAGTTTGACTTCCAAATGCGAGGCCCTGGGCCCCGCAAGACCCCCGTAAGAGCAGTCCTGAAGTCCATACTCCATACAATGCAGAGCCGTAGTCAGAAAATTGTTTGTTCGTGAGGAGAGGCACTTAATACATTTTTTCTTATAGTTTTGCCTAGTTTTTCTGTACACTTGCCCCCAGTGCATCCCATTGGTTACGGAACTGATACAACGTACAAACTACAAACTCAATAATAGTGTGTACATTTATACCTAAGCGATATATTATATAGACGCGGTACGACTAGGATAGGATTAGTCTATCATATACTCATCATGGGGTCATCTAGGAGTGCTGGACGACTCCCTTCCGACAATGGGTATTTATATTTATTCTCATATATATGTATATTATATATATTTTTCTTACGGTTTACTAACATTTTGGGCCCTACCAGACGAGTCTAAAGGAGGTATCGCTGAGTAGTGAGTACGGTGACAGTATGTTAGCACCTGCAAGCAAGCTTATCCATTTAGAAAAATACACCTGTTGTGTTCATTATTATTTTCATTATATTTTCGAGTTGGACGGTAAAGGAATCCAATTGTTACACCTCTGTAGTTTGGCAAAAGTATTAATGATTTTTTTACTACTGAAAAATAAAATAGGAACATTAATTTCAATTACATACATGCATAATATGAGATGACTGAGATTATAGTCTACAAAAATTATTTACTTGCGTCTGTCTCCTTTGGCAAAGTAACACGTACCTATCAGAATTCAGAGAGAAGGGCAATGACATTTTCGCACTTCGAAGTCTATCTAGGGTTTTTAATGAATTTATTCGTAATTTGTTTTCATACAGTAAAAAACCTGTGGCTGAAGTAAAACCTACGAAGTCTGTCGTGCAACCACCGGCGCCACCCGCAGCACCAACGGTCGAAAGGAGAAGGTCCGTCGGAATGAACCTGAAAAAACGACCTAGTGAAATTAGACCAAATCTCACTCCGTTCAACGAACCTCAAAGAGCTCTACATTTGGTTTCTACTCAGATCAATAGTCCGGAATGGTATAGTTGATGGAACTTACTAAAAATTACAATCACAACTTTGGCTAGTAGGGGAGTGAACATGGGCGCTTAGCTCCGCCAAATGAATATCTGTATGAGCCTCCCCTAATACCAGAGATAAAAATAAGAAAGCTTTCGGACCCACCCTATTCTTTCCACAAAAATATAACCCACTGAGCACTATATCATTGTTATACCTGAACCTGGTTTATACAAGCAATTAGTTTATTATGTCATTATTTTTATCGATTAACAAGTTATACGGTTACGTTATAACAGGGAAGCGGCCGTCACGGGTCTACAGAATATTTCACGACTGTCCATGTTCCACAGTAAAGAACTGCGTCCGGGTTCATTGCAGCCATTCGCTCGCAATGTGGCTAAACATATTAAATGTCTCCGATCTCAGGTGGCGCGAGCCGCGTGTACGGCTGCACAGAAAATGTTTACCTACGTACCGAAATCAATGGAACCGGTACGTCGACGACACTGCTAACGGACCGCCGAGGCAATAAACAGACATTCAAATATTTTTTGAAATCGTAACATTTTTGTTTAGGACGTTGAAGAAATCGCATCGGCACTGTTTCCGCGTACAGCGGACACCAATAAATTTCTTCGGGTGCAGAGTGCAGAAGCTTTGAACGCAATGGTCGACAACGTAAATCCCGTAAAATGCGTGCATGTGATCACAGCTAAAGGGATAAAGTGAGTTTTGTCGCATCATCTAAAACGAAATTGGATATAATATAGAATAAGAAAAGTAATTTTTACATTTAATTTTCTAGACATGGAAATCGAATGGTCCGTGCTGAAGCGTGCCGTCTCTTAGCCAGAGTGGTCGATAAACTCGGAGTCAGTGGAACTCTTCATTTACCAACAGATGCTAGAGATGCAGTGATAACTGCTGCCACTAGCATGGTATTCGACAATACGCCTACTTCTCGGTAAGTAATGAATCGTAACTATAACACTAATTGAAGATTGATTTCGTATAACTAGAAATATTTTCGTATGTTTTTAGTCAAGCCGCTCAACATATATTAACTAGATTGAGCGAAGATCCGAGAGGTGCAGCATTAATATCATCAGCAGCTTCACCAAATGTAAAAGCTACATTAAATAAATCGTTGTCAAGAATATTTCTTAAATGAAATATTTTTTTGATCAACAATTATTGATTTGTTAAAATCAAGTGAACATATTAATATATTTTAACCTATAACATTTTGTACAATCTTCATTAAAATATTTTTTTTATCATTTTTATTAAGAATGGTAATATATTTTTATTTACATAATATTGTTTTTATATTTACATAATTTCGTAATTATTCATTGTTTTTTATGACTAAAATTAAAACAACATAAATAATAAAGGAATACGGAAAAGATATTAAAATATGTACACAATATTGTTGTGACAAATAACAAAATACTAGTTAAATTAAAATAAATAAAAACAAATTACAAGTAAATAGTAATACATAATAATAACATTTTTACTTGGTTTAATTTATGGTGATGGACTACAGCATTGTTTATAAGCTTAAATTTAAAGTGTTTATTGTAGTTTTGACCGCTCAATGGCAGTATTATGATCATCCTGAAAATATAAAAATTATATGATTTGGTCCACAGGCTATATTTTAGTAAATTAAAATAAATTAAATATTAACCTCACTATAATCCAAAATTGGTACAGTACTAGAAGTGGACAAATTTAAAAATAATGTTAATTTTGAATATCAAATGTTTAGCTAAAACAAAATGTTAACAACTTACGTTTCATACAATGAACCTGGTATGTTTTCTTCAACCCATTTTAAATCATCATCCTATAGATTATCAATCAAAATTAATATATTTAATGCAATACTATAAAAAAATTAAATACATACAAGTTGTGTTTGACTTTTAGTGCTACTATTTGAAGCGGGATAGTCTTTGTATGGTGTCACATTAGAATTATTGTGGTTGGTATTTGTAGTGGTTCTCATCTTAACATCTGAACAAATATAATAAACATTGAAAAAAATCTTTATAAGTGCAATAATAAATATTTTATACCTCCATTAAAAGTATCTTTAATAAATAATTCGGTTTCGTCTCTATCATCATCTGGAGCATCTAACAATGGAGTAAATGCATATCTATGTAACATAACAAGTATTGAAATATTAATTATTATTATGAATTTAAAAAAAAACTATATGTTAACCTTTGATTGTTATTAGTTGGTCTCCAGAGTATCATAATCACTAGTAAAATTATAGAAAACTCAATATGCCAAAATGCATCGTCTAGCCATTGTTCCTTCCAATTCTACATTATTGACAAAATATTAATGTTTATTAAATAATTTAATACATTTTTTAATTAACTTACACCACCACAATCTGACAATCGTTGTGTTTTTATAGAATACAACATGAACAAAGTTGAGGTCACAACGGTGAAACCAAGAACATTGGTAAAATGTGTATATAATTGGAGTTTAACTGCATTCCTTAAAATAAAATGAAACGTGTGAATAAATAAGTTTACATGTACAATGGATAATGTATAAAATACAATCAGATGTCAATGTGTCTGTTACAAAATAAATCATAATTAGAACTTCAATCTTTAACAATTTTTTCTGACATAATGAGTTTATTTTAGTTAATAATGTCATAAACCATGAAACGACTTTACTGTCTTAATATTGTATTTGACAATAATATAATATAATATATGCATCGCATAATATTAATTACATACCTGCGAAGTCTTAAGGCCCTAGTTGTCTGAGTTAGGGCAGCAAATATCCAACAGACAATTCCAGAATCTAAAGCAGCTAATGGCAATTCAACTAATAAAATCTCTGCACTCATATTACTTGACAATCGAAAATAGGATTCCATTAATGACATTGCTAGATATAAAGAACTGACTCCTAAAACCTTTGGTAACAATGGACCTAATCTGGGCCTAAATAATAACATATTTTTATAAATTTAAAAATGACTATAATAAATCATTATTTTACCAAATACTTACTTGACAATACCAAACCCTAAGCTTACTATGATAACCAAAGTCCGCGCAAGTGTTCTTTTTAAACAAGAAATCACTTCAGCCATGGTCATTACTCCATAAATATTATCTAAATGTCCAGTAAGGTTCAATTCATGATATTCAGCATAAAAGGCAGCTTTTTCAACCATTCCTGAAATGTAATAGTTGGTAAATTTCTGTATATTTTGGATTGATAATTACTGCAATTATTTACCTAGAAGAATGACAGCTCCAATCCAAAACTGTATTTGAAGCAAATCCCTCCATTGCATAAATAATAAAACCAGCCAGGTTATACCAAAAAATATGTAAACGAAACACATGAAGCCGTAAAACTAAAAGAATGTTAGATTTGAATAAAATTGTATTCATGTACATTGTACAATGTATTTTGTTAAAATTAATTACATGTAACAATGGCCAATTTGTAGCTGATAAATAGCCATGTGGTCCTTTCATTGAAATTTCTATATTGGCAGTAAATTTGTCATCACTTTGAACATATCTGTTATCTTGTTTAACTGTTGCTGTTAGTAAGTACACTCCATCTGTTAATACTGTATAAACTCGATGATTGGATCTCTATTTGTGAAATAAAATAAAATGTTTCTTCACAGTAAAAATAAATAGATATTATCTAAATCTTTTAAATAATTAGGCAAATTATACTTATTTCAAAATAAAATCATGTTTTAAATATATAATAGTCATAGTTATATCACAATAAATTATTACATTAAACAAGTATAGTTCGAAACAACACATTATCAAAAACAAAATGTCTATAGTCTTCACATAGAAGTGAATTTATATAATCTGAACATTGAAATACAGATATGTATTATCTTGTTTTAAATTGATGATGAGTTTAATAATTTAGTTCACATAAAAATTGTGAATATTCTCAATATATGTATTTTAAATGACTTATAGTATAATATGTTTTATTTTATAGCTCATGCTATATAATTATCTATAGAACTATATATTTTAATTTAAGCTGATAAAAATCACTTACTTGTAGTGCTTTATTATTAGTTTTATTAGTTTCATACAACGATAAATCATCCTACAATAAAAAAAAAAAATGGTATAAATTATTTACTGAAATATAATTTTTATAACAAGTATAAATACCAAATCTACTCCACTGGCACACGAGTATATTTTTTCTCCAGAATTCACATGGTTCATGTATGTATTATTGGTATTAACGTCATTATTAATATCTTCTATTTGGAGTTGTTTTATGAGCTAAAATTATTTCCAAATATAAGTAATAAATTATTACTAATAACCATTGATGATATTAAATAAAAAAAGAGAACTTACTCCGGGGCCAAGGTTTAAGTAATCATTCCAACACTGAGGTTCTGTCAGGATCCAACCGACAGAGACATTGTACAAATCGCTACAACTGACTGTAATACAAATCAAAATTAGAAAATTTGTTTATCATACTACAGTAACATCAATATATGAATAAATTTACTTTTAATTGATATTTCAGTGCCTTTAAATAGGCTGCCGACACAATATTGTACAAAATTGTCCTGAAAAAATTAAAATTAAATTAAATATATCGTCAAACTTTATGAATTGCCGAATACGTTGGCATAGTAAACACCTCACATTGTCCATAATGGAGGACCATGATCCTTCACCAGGTCTCACAGCGTGACACGTAAACGCTAAGAAAGTACAATACAAAAAGTGAATCAGGACATTTGACAACATTGAAAAAATGTCAAATAAAATTTTATAATAGCAATTCGTATTAATTGAAATAAAATAAATTGTTCACTACGTTCGTAAAAGCAATAAATTCGCATTCAATATTCTAAAATGTTTTAAAATGTTATAATGTAAATAAATGTATATCTTATCACTGTCGAGTGTTGATACTTATTCATTGATAGCGATGTTTTATCTTAACAACATATTAACCAATAGAGGTTCAGGACATTTCCCACCATATATTTGAAAAAAAACTCAAAATTAATAGTATTGATTGAAATTTGAAATTATTAAAACTCAGATAATGATCTTACCTTTAAGTTTGATAATTGGTGAGTCCCTAAAATATCCAAATTTTTGTACTACACACATAGTCCCACATCGGTCAAATCTAAATTATTTCTAGATAAACACTTAAAACACTAGTATACCGCTCACTACTAAGCTGATAATAATAAAAATAGCTACTCTCAATAACAATGAATAGTTTATAATAATAACTATATGATAAGAGTATATGACGTAACAACACAAAATATTGTTTACTGTGTGTCTGTGTAGAACAGTGGTTCTTAACCTTTTTAGAACCACGGAACACTTATAATTGTATAAGATTTTTGCGGAGCACTATAGGTCGTAAAATAAAACAATATTTACATTTTTTTTTTTTAATAAAATTACATATATAATGATACTCGTATTTAGTCAATGAAATAATTTAATAAAATTGGTAAATTATATAAAATAAATACAATTTTCAAAGAAATTTTTAAATTATTTAATGTGATATTTGGGCCTAATGTTTGTTGCATATATTTTCAATATTTGGTCTCATATGTGAAAGTGCTACTCTCATTTCCTCTTCTATATTAGTTAGCCTTTCACGTTTTTTTGTCTTAATATTTGTTAATGTTGAAAATCCATGCTTGCATAAGTATGAAGTTGAAAATTGTAATAAAATTCTAATCGATTTTTCAGAAATATTTTTAAACTCTGTTTGGATAGAAATCCAAAATTCTTCAACTGTTATTTCGGTAAATTTAATTTTGAGTGTACGATCAGTTGACAACGTAATAAATTCCTCCCCTTCTTGTAACATGAACTCATAAATTAATGTATTGATTGTAGAAAATGGATTACTTATTTTAGATTACTACTCTAACTAATTCATATTCGAACGCAATAGATAAATAGTGAGACGCTTGTGTCGCCGCGGCCGCGTTATCACCTATTTTCTTATAATTTCACTGATTTTTGATATTTTTGAAAATTTATCTTTTTACACGATTTTGACCATTTTCGCCCCCTTTTATATTTGATTCGCGTAGCTCGAGATCCCTCGAAGCCGCCAGTGTACGGTTTATATTCGTGCGCCGTCCGTAGCGTTCGCAAAGTCGATCGGAAAATGTGCTCCCGGCCGGACTTTTTTTCGTTTTCTTCATCCGTTTTGTCTTTTTGCACGCCGTTCGTGCCCGAATCCCACAGTAAACGTCTTTTAAAAGCCTTTAATAGCTTATAATATGTATTATATTGGTTAATATATTATGTATCTATATGTTATTTATTTTATAATTTAATTATAATAATTGTTCATTGTTATATTAAAATACATATTATATTTGTTTGTATATGTAGATTGTATATAGTTTGTATTTTTCGTAAATTATTTCGAATGTTGTGTGATAGGGGGGTTTTCACACCCGGAATTTAAAAAAATCCAACTCTTATAAAAACATTTTATTGCGTCATTTTGTGATCTGTTCTTTCTGGATTAGTCCTAATCGTTATCCAAGTATACACAGAGTGATTCACAGCATATTAATAAAATGTTATTTTAATACAGAAATACCATTGTAGACAAGCATCCTCTTTAACATAATTTTTGATATGAGTAATTTAACTAAGTATTATTTAATCTTTATTATTATTATTATACAATATTGTATTTAATATTTGTTGTGTTACTATAATATATTTATAAAAACCTATGTATACCGCATTATTTAGTGTAAAAGGGCTAGTCCTGTTAAATTATAAATAAATAAAATATTGATTTTGAGTGTTAATTTGAAATTTCCATCAGAGTTCTAACTGTTGGAATTTCTCGAAGTTCAGTGCGTTTGAGAGTTTGATAAGTTTAAGAACCCATCTTTAGTTAATAAACAAATATTGGTTTTATCAATGAATTACGGGAATTAATAATATAATCATAGCATCGTTCCATTTAACATATAATGTAAATTACAATACAATTGAACATTTTTATATGAGGATAATATTCAAGTAAATTAAAAAATTAAACAAAATTGGACATAGGATCTTCTTCTCTGCGTTTTTTCATGTGATATGCTTCAATTTCTTCATCAGTAGGCTTAGAAACTTCATACATACTATTATATGGACGTTTTCTCTCATCCATATTCATAATTCGATCAACTTCTTTCAATCGTTCTTCTTCTTTATCTAATGCCTTTTTCAATGCATCTTTTACTTCCTCTTTTTTAGCCTTCTTTTTCATCATTTTCTTCTTCTTCTTCTTCTTTTTTTTCTTTTTTTTTGACTTTTCTTTCAACTTTTCAGAATCTGATGAATCTGATGAAGATGAAGATGATGAACAATGAGAAGTAATTGATTCAGCTTTAGTATCTTTTTCCTTAAATATACTAATAGACTCTGGTACAGTATTTTCAACAACCGGGACAATTTTTCCTAATTCTGGAACATTTGTAGATAATGCAACTCCTGATTTTCCCGTGCAATAAGAGTTTTGTACCAACGAACGGCAGCACTTATAGCCCCATTCTCCTGCTTCCCAGTAAGAACCCCAAACAGATGTATGATTTGAGGGGTGAACATCTTCTTCATAACGTGAACGTACAATTCCTTTTTCTTCACCCTAAAAAAAATTAAAAATGACATACATATTGAAAGGTTAAAAATTATTAGTCATACTTTAATGATATCTCCTCTTCTAGAATATTCAATGTACTCTTCAGTTTGTGCTAATAACAATTGTACAGGAGGTGTTTGCAAGTGTTCTTCTCCACCATATTTTGCCAATACTGTATTCTGAGTTTTCTTTTTAAAACGATCTTTATGAGTTTCATACTCTTTTTTCAGTTGCTCTAATTTTGTAGGTTCAGCTAATAGGTGAACATCAACACCACGTTCATATGCCTCCCAAGCAAATAACTGTGCCTGTGCATGTTTATTAGTATCACCACTGAATCTAACAAAATTCTCACCAGCATATTCCACTCTAAAATTGATTAATAAATTAATACCTTGTTAATACATCTAACTAATTTGTAACTTACTGTTCTGGATCTTCTCCAGGTTTGTGTGGGTTGTCCCTCATTGACCTTGTTTTAGGATCATAATAGGCTGATGATAAATCTAAATTTCTAAGATATTTTGCAGTATCTTCACGGATTCTTAAATTTCTAACAGTAATACGTTGTTTGCTGTCTACTTTTGTTCCAGGCATGTCAAAATCATCTACATATTTATCTTCATCATTTTCATCAGCAGAACTGTTACCCTATAGATTAATTATTTTATAGTACAAATAGCTATAATCTAAATTTAATTAACTTTAAAAATTGAATTTACTTCTCCTTTTTCATCTCCATCGGCATTTAGTTTTTGAGCCCGGAGGTCACGTTTGGCCTCTTCAATTTGTTGATACTGTTCGATAATTGCTTTATGCTGAGAAGGATCATATCCAGCCCATCGATCTCGTTTTCCATCAAAATCTTGATTGAGTTCGGGTTGTACATGTTCATCTGGTGCGATATTAATAGAATTATGAATAGCTCCAATTTTTCGTGGTCTTTCAAAACAGTCTTTTTTTTTATGTGTCATTGCACCACAGTTTTCACACGCTCCTTTGCGGAATTTGGTGCTTACAGATTCCTTAAAAATGTATTAAAGTAAACATTAAATTAAATTATTATGTAATAAACAGTGATATTTTTATTCTGAGCCAAGCAATATCTTATATGGGCACTACATTATTCAAATAACTTTAAGACAAAAATATAATTTTTTTTTTTGACAAAGGACACAGCTACTAACTAAATTTTTGTGCAACTCAAACATTTTTATCTTAAAAATAAAAATACAAATAGGTACAATTTTTATTGTATTATTGTATATATATTGGATTGAAAAGAATGCTTGAATAATAAAATAAAGTATGTATACATAACGATAATATACAGAAATATCAAAATATTGACATTGTTTTTAACAGGTAGAATGTAATAAGTTTGATAAATAAAAAAAAATAGTTTGAAAGTCAAATGTATAGTTCTTGTGTTTTGTTTTTTTTTTTTTATTATTATTAAAGAAATAACCTTTGGCAACTTGGCCATTGGGATAAGATACATTTTTTTTTTTTACAAATAGGTGTTACAGTAAATATAAAGGTTTAATAACAACAAATGTCTAGACTAGGTTATATATATTTTGTTTATATGAAACTATAACTATGTATTTTTAATTGTATTAATCAGTATACTGAATAAACTATTAACTAATGTTTTATTAATATAGTTTATACTACATACATATCTAATATTAAATCTTAACACTTTGGAAAAAGCATTGAATAAATCAAATATGTAGTAGCATCTTAGTGATTTTAGTAGAATGTTGTAAGTAAACTATATTATACACATTATAAAGTGTTTAAATGAACATCCTCCACACGTAAACAAACATTGCACCTGTCACATTGCTTGCTACATAGTGTTAATATAACAGATAACCATTCAAATCAAAAGGTATCATAATATAATATATTGAAGAATACTTACAGTATTTACACCTCGTTTGTACCATTCGTCTAAACTCGAATATTCTTGGGCTTTTTCGGGAACACGTTGATGTTTTAGCGTTGGACCAGAAGTACCATAATACCATGGCGCTGATGAAATATATTGAGGAATGTGAGGATTGATATCTTTACCCTCTTCGTCAACTGCTGCTGGAGCTGTTCCTGCCTAAGTATATTATAATCAGTTAATATCTGTCATACAAAATAGAAACAATAAATATTATTTTCACTAACTTTTCGGGCTTCTTCAAGTTCTTTGGCTTTTCTCCAATCTTCACGCGATTTCTTTTTTGGTTCCTCTTCATCTTCGTCCTCAGGCTTAGTTTTTAAAATCTCCGATATTGTTGCCATTATGTTAGAGGAACACAAATTCAGCTTTTTAGAATGGATTCGACACTCGACTTGTTAGTTGTCCATTGTCTAAACTTGTCTTATCTATAATAGTCGTAACTTGAAAATCAAAACAGTCGAAAACCTAAATAGTGTTATCAATTATGTTGATAGGTTATCACTTATCAAGGAAAATCGGTAGAAATGTAATTCCATCATAAAACCATGATCAAGCGGCGTCGTATATAGGCTACTTAAGATACACGTAATGATTATTGTATTGGTGTATCACTCATTAAAATGCTGTAACGTTACAGCTCTCTAATGTTCGTGGTTTCGGTGTTTCACCATTCATTTTATAATATAGGTACTTCAATATCACAATTTATTTTCATAATATACTTATTTAATAGGTACCTACTATACTCATCCATAATGGCAATTGGCAAATATTGAAGTTGCGCCCCACCCATCCATCAAATCTAATTTCGGATAAATAGTTAATTATTTATAACTTTATAAGTACCAATTTAAAGTTTAATTGAGTGGAACAGTGGACTGACATTTTCCGAAGTATATTATACGTGTTCCAGTCCAGGGGTGGATCTAGAAATATGAAATGGGGGGGGGGGCTAAAGCCCCTTAGTCCACCCCTTGGATCCGCACCTGTACCAGTCCATTTCGATCATACCACTAACTGTCATAAATAATTAATATATATGAAATAATAACTACATAGGTATAGGTCAACATAAAAGTAATAGGAGTTTACCAATTGCGCTTAATTGACCTTTTCATATATGTACCAATAATTGCGCTCGGTAATTTTTAGGGATGATAGACCAATATTGTGCTAAATAACATTCTAATAATATTTATTTTATTCAATAGAACATACAATTATTTTTATTGAAATACAATGAACACAAACGTCATACATCGCATTTATATAATCTAATATACATAAATATATAATTATCTCTATGATAATATTATTCTATAGGTATAATTACAGTATATATTTTTATAAAATTTGTATTAATAACAATTATTCATAGTACATATTTGAAAGTTATTTACTTTAAATAGGTAGTACCTAATTAAATAGATTTTTCAGACTTAATAAAAACATTTTATTTGTCAATTTAACTGTACACCTTACCTTAATTTCATTTTTTGTTTTAATAATTTTTCGAAATTTTAATTCATTGAGATTTAACTACGGTTTACTTTTTTCACTTAGACTTAGTTGTTAAAAAACACTAAAGTTTTTCGTCTATCACTCAATATATTTTTATTTGTTGATGCTATTGAAATAATGATGTTTCATAAAAGTCTTGATATAATTATAGAATATTGATCGCAAATTAATAATAATTTTGGTTTTTTGAAAAATATATCGACGGTAAAAATAAGGAGTGTAATAAATTGGTATACTGAGCGTAAAATGCGAATAGCGTAATATTGGTATACTGACCCCATAGACCTATAAACTAACTTTGTAGGTCTATGACTAACTGCACAACTGGTCCATGCCCTAAATTAACTTTTTTTCCACTGAAAATATAATTTTAGGTTTTTATGTCTGTTTCAAAACAAAAATGCACATATACACATATTCAAACCTCAAGTTGGTATACTTATTACTTACCTAGTTAAATTTACTATTATCAGAAAATCCTGACCATGCTATACCTATAATATCATTATGGTGTTAAAAATTATAATAATTTCTAACTTATAAGACTATAAGAGAGCTTCTGCAAATATTTTAAGTAAACAGTTCTCATCAAATATTATTCTTATTTGTCTATTTCATAGTTCATACCAATATTTATTCAGTGGCGTATCCATAGGGTGTTTTGGGGGTTTAACCCCCCTCCATTTCATAATCAAGGCTACGTCACTGAAAATATGGCAATATATTATAATAACAACAATAAATTAATAATTGATTATAAATATTGTATTATTATATAAAATTGTATTGTACAAGTGTCAAGTATTAAAATAGAAATCATGGCTAAATAAATGTATTTAATAGTTTTATTTATTTAAAATATTAATATTTAATAAATAACTCCACTTAAACGTACTCTACTCTACTAATCATATTCGAACGCACCCGGTAGAATTAATATTACTGTGTTAGGTTATTATAATGTTATCTATATCCATGGTGTTGTCCGTGCCTATGGTTATTGTAGCACAGAATTGTGTGATTGGAGCTCGTGAATGTGATAGCTTTTCGAGACAACCTGTATTACTTTTATCTATGAGCAGCAAACCTTGACTTCAATACAGTCGACGACCGAAACCAGTGACGTAATAATGAATTTTTTTTGTGATAAAATTGCAGATCCAAGATTCAATTATCAAGTATCAAAAATTCAAAACAGTTACTGTTCTGCGGAGTGTGGATAGTCTACGCTACGTCGGTGCGTAGGTCCTTGAACATAAAAAACATATTATTATTTTGTAATAAGTACATTTTAATTTCTATCAGTTGTAAATATAGATAGTGTAGTTTGTAATTAAATTATCTGTAGGAAAAGAATGAGTTAAATATTAAATATTTATCTACCGTACCTACTGAGCATTTTTGTATTTAAAATTTTAATTTACCTAGTTCACCAATTTTTTTTTAATTTTGAGCTTTGTACAGTTGTTTGCATGTTGGTGAAAATATCTTGATAAGAAAGGTCACTGAAAACCAAATAAAATTTTCAAGAAACTCAATTTTTGAATGATCAACTACAATTTGCTGTGTTACGTAAAATCTTTACGTACCCAGTTCACCTACTTGTTGCTAATAGGTATGTGTTTTTACTTTTTTTGTACCTTTCTAATTTTGAATAATTGGTGTTTGAAATCTAATGGAATTTTATGCTATTATTTGCAGGGTTTAAATGGCTCACGTGAACACAAGTGAGGCTGGCAAGTGTGAAAGATTACAAAAAAATCTTTTGAACTCTGTGAAACAGTGTCAAAAACGATTTGGCAGTTCTTCTGAAATAGCAACTGAATCTGATCAGGAAGTCTCTAACTTATGTCAGTGCATTGAAGCCATATTGAGTCATGGGCTGAAATCAATTAATGCAGAGGACAAGTAAGATTTATGAAAATATTGCTTTCACTAAGGTTGTATACACCTTTATTGTATCGTGGTTTTAGAAGTTCATTGTTGAAACGGCGAGTGACAAAAATCGTTACTGGTCTTTCAGATGGAGACAAAAGTCAAAATCGTCTCATTCCATTTTGGTGTTTTGTTAAAGAAATATTAAACGAACCGGAAATACAACGTTTTGATTTGTTATCAAATATCAGGAACGATTACGGTCGAGGTAAAGCTTGGTTAAGAGCCTCCATCAATGAACGGTGCTTGGAAAAGTACATGCATTTGTGTATTAACAATGAAAATCTCATAAATCGATTTTACGAAAAATGGGCTTTTATGAGTAATACAGAAAAAAGTTCAATATTGCCCATTACTGCTGCTGGTTGGTAAAATATCTTGTATATTTTATATCAAACTATATTATACAACTAACAGTTTGACATATTATCTGTTTTTTTTCAGGTTTATCATCAATAGTATTTGCCTTGGCAATAGATAAACTAGAATTCAATAAAGATGTCTTAGATTTCACCTTTAATGAACCAATAATTTATGGAGGTATTATTTCTATTTTTAAGAGAATTTTTAACTTGTACTTTTATCTATTTCATTTCTTTAATCTAAAAATTTGATATGTAATAGTTATGTACCGACATATCAAGGTCCAAGTCCCATGTGGGTAGGCTCATTTTTGGTAAATCACACTTGTAATTTCTTGAATGCTTGATTTTGAACCTATATGTATTGATATGCTCCAATTTCTATCTTGAAAATCTTGAATAGGTAAATATTGAGAAAAAATTTCTTTAATATCAAGACAGTATATTAGAGGCCTTAAAGACAGTATATTATAATTTATAGTTTGAACATAATAATGTATCATTCATAGTGAACAGCAAAAGCTAAAAATTATATTTTATTGATTTGTTTTGTTTTATTTATATAACATTTTACATTATAGATAGCAATTTAATATTAAAAAAGGAAAATAGTGGAAAATTAAAAAAAATAAAAGCAAATGTAATAAATTTTGATCAAAGTGAGGATGATATTCAAACGGCTGAAGAAGTAAAATCTGACAATGATGTATTATTACATGTTGGTAATGAAGCTTCAGCTACATCAATAACTTCGTATGATACAATTGTAAGAACTATATTACTTATATTAAAAACAATGTTGACCCATTATGTGGCTTTATTTTTAGACTGGTTATTTTATTGGAGAGTTTGAAGATTTGCCATCAACTGAAAAGGAGCTGGAAAATAGGTAATATTGTAGTAAGAATAATTAATTTATACTATCATTAACTATTAAGCCGGATTCACAGTTATATCGTCTGTTGTGTGTCTTTTATCGTATTATGATTTAATCCTGGCATACAATAACCACAATCTACATGTTGGGCCAAGCTTTACTTTTAAACATGACAGGATAGACAATGTAGCTGTAAACTCGGATTTACTGTTATATGATGTGTGTTTAATAGATATATGTTATCCTATATAGTATCTAATAAAATGTGTAATATTTATTACCTTGAAGGTTGAGAAAATTAAGCACCATCAATGAAAATACTGACTCTTATGAAGTTTTTGTGCCTGTATCTTCTTTAAGTCCTCCTTGTGACACAGGTACTTAATTTTCATTTTCATACATTTATGAATTTATTTATAAATATTTATATATATTTATCCATTAACGAGCACAAAATGTCAAAATAATAATGAATATTTTAATTTGTTTGTATTGCACTATTATGGTGAATATTTTCCGTTACTTTTAATATCATTTTTATTTAGATGATGAAAGTAAGTCAATGGGATCTAATGAAGATAGTAATAGTTTGCATAGATTTGACGAATCAAGAGATCAATTGTTATTTTTGGAAAAACAATATCAGGGAAATATTAATGGACTTACAACTAAAATCACTGATTTAACTCGGTAAGTAGAAAATAGAAATGTAATATGTATAAGGTATTATGTTATAAAATATTTTTTTCACTAATACATCAATTTTATTTTTGTTTTTTCTTAGTGAAAATGACTTATTGAAACATCAATTGAGAAAATATGTTAGTGCTGTGCAGTTGATGAAACAAGATGAAAATGAAAGTGAGGAAGCTAAACTATATCAGCAAAAACTAATTCAAGTTTGTAATTTTTATCCTACTAATTAAGTAAATATTATTTAAGCCTTGGAAATGATTGAATAATTAGGTTGCTGAAATGCACAGTGAACTGATTGAACTAAATGGTCGTTTAAACAATCAAATTATAGCAAAAGATCATTGCATTACTAAACTGAGAACAGAATTGGTATCATTGAGAGGCCCATTACCTTCAGATGAAATACCACACACAAACATTCACTTATGGGTTCCATCTGCATTTTTAGTTGGACGAATTAATGACCCACATCATGTATACCAGGTGTGTGAGCGCATGAAATGAGTTTTAATTTATTTACATTTGTTTAAAACTTTAGTACTAATTAGTTTATATTAATAGATCCATGTACGAATTCTAAATGAAGAATGGAATGTTTACCGAAGATATTCACAGTTTACAGAATTTCACAAACAATTAAAAAAACAGTATAATGTGGTGTCAACAATTTCATTGCCACCTAAAAAGACAATTGGAAATAAGGTATAATAATTATAAATTTATGAAGTTGAAGCATAGTTTTTTTACTTAAATATTTAATATGTAAAACAGATAATTATAACTATAATATGCATAACATTTTATAAAGATATGCATCTACAGGTTTGGAGGTATAATCTTTACAACCAAAATATTTCAAATTATTTTTTTTTCTATTTGACCATATAAGATTAATTAAAAATTTTTTTTTAATGACACTTTCGGTCCTCTCTCCTCACCACCGAAATTGTTTTTCTGTATGTGTCTTAGGGACTAACATATGCACTAATTTATTGTTTATATAAGTATTTAAATATTCTAAAAATACCTATATTTTGTTCAAAATAAGGAACTTAAACGGCAGTGACCAGTTTTCGTTGGCGGCAGTCAGTTACCTGTCTCCTCCCTGACTCCTGGCCCCACCAAGTCACCAATCTTTATACCTGCCGTGTAGTATTGCCACGTCTCTGAGCAGAATCCGGCTGCTATTTGTGTTTCTTATTATGAACAGATTATAATGTATATTATTTGACAATTTACTAATATTGTATTTGTTTTTATTTATATTAAAACATTTGATTAAACCTAAATACTCAAGTAATATAAAAATCAATTAATTTTATATTTTGTAGGGTGCCAACTTTGTTGAAGAGCGACGCAAAAAGTTACAAATATACTTAAGACAGATAATGAATTTTTTGATAACGATAAACCGGATATTGGCCAATTCTCCCAACAAGTATAACTTGGTTAATCTTGTACCATTTTTCAGGTATTTTTGTTTTACTTTTATTTATAAAAATAACATTCATGTTAATGTAAATATATCTTTTTTTAGTGAACAATATAACCAAAGTTATAGCGGAAAACTGTCGTGGTTAAATGTAAGTTGTCTGATGGCTCAAAATTCCGTAATAGATTTAAATAGTTCTAGTTCTCATCATCAGTATACTGGCTTATGACATAAATCTCTTAAATTGTTTATATTTATATAATATTACCTATTATAGCAATAATTTTATAATATATTTATTAAAATGTTAAATGTCTGTGATTTATAACAAAATATTTTATCTAATAAATCTTATATAATATTATATAATTAATAAAATATGTTTTATTTTTTTGACTTTATTTAGTTATTTATTATTGAGTAATACCTTACTCTTTCGGGGGCTATAGAACAATTTACCTTGTACATTTTTTCACAACAAGTTTTGAATATAACAAATTATTGTATGTAAAATTAATACAAAAGTACAAAGATAATATAAAAAAAATATTTAATAATAAACTGCAATTTTATTATAATTAAGTAACTAATAAAATCTAGTTTAAATAACTGAGTCTTATCTGTGTAGATTTAATTTGCTGAACTGTTTTTATACAAAAACAAAATCTGTATGGGATGAAACTCAGTCCAAAATAATACTTCAATACAACTATAGCACTTCCTAATTGCCCCATGAAATATTACACAAATTTTACATTAAGTAATCTATTGCAGAAGTATTGTAAACCTAACAACTTTACCGATAATTATGAAATTCTGTACAAAGTATCAAGTATTCCTTATTTAATTAAACTATGTACCTATTTTTAAAAAAAAATGAAATACTTAATTAAATGTATTTATGAATATTTGTTAGACTATTGTTTAGATAAAATAATTCCTCAAATAAAAGTAATATAGAAGAGTTGAACATTTTATACAATTTTAACTTAAAAAGTACAAAATAATTATAAAATTTTAAATTTGATAAATTTTGTCAAAATTCAAACTAAATGCTTATAAAAACAAATTGTGCCTGTATTTTTAATATTTTTCAACTGCTATTGTAATAATATATCACAGGAGCCTTGCATTAAATTTTCACGCTTTGTTACCCAACAAATAAAAATTGAAAATGTCAGTAAACAGCTCAAATAGTGTCAAAATTTGATGGTGAATTTCAAAATAAAAATATAAACATTCAGTAAAATTGTCATGTATCTACAGTTATTTGTTTTTGAATAACAATAAAATAACAAAACCGCGCTACATGAGAAATCGAATGAATATCCGATCTTGTAAAAATATGAACTTCAAAGGCTCATAAAAATTTAATTTGATTTGCTTGTAGACATTTTTTTTTTTTGATAAATGTAGAAACTCAAAATATTTTGGTATTTTTTGTAATTTTTCCGTATTTTGTCATGATATGAATTTTAAATGCTTATAAAAGTAAACTGTGACTACTATTTTTTAAATGTCATTGTAACAATATAGTAGGAGAGCCTTGTATTACATTTTCAAGCTTTTTCACCCAACAAATAAAGTTTAATTGACATTTATTGAAAAAAAAGACTAATAAAATTGAAAACTGAAAATGTTCCTTAACAGTCAAAACAAATCAAAATATTTTGAAAAATGTATCGTGTATAGAAAATGCAAATATAAACAACCAGTGGAAATTTCATGTATATACGTTTATTTGTTTTAGAGTAACACCAAAAACCAAAATCGATTTTGTGAAAAACCTATTTTTCCTAAAAATTCCAATTTTTTCTTAATTTTTATGTTGTTTTTCCGGTCGCTTTTGAAAACTATTGGGAATTTTAAAATTTTACCTCCCGAATGCACCAACTAGATTTGCTTTCCCATCGAACAAAATTCTATTGAAGAAAATCAAAGCAGTTTTACTGCCCCAAACCGTGATGACAGACACAAAAAAAAAAAAAATAATAAAAAAAAAACACATCATTGTAAAATCAATACATTCATCGTTGCACTCAGAATCTAAAAAAAAATGAAGTAAATAATTTAACTAGGAGTTAGTGACTGCTGTCTATATAGTCACAAGTTTCTTAAACACAAAAAATGATTGAAAATAATTAGTTTATTATAAGAACATTTAATCAGAAATAGCGTGTCGAATTAAAAATAAGTGGGTAAGCGGATGTCGCTCTGCTGTAAAGTAGGTTCCAAGTGGGTCACTGTAATGGATGATGTTAAATTTGAATTCAATGATATAATATCATTGTATAAGAAAAACATTTCTAAACGAAAACGGTCAGTCAGCCTATGATATTATTTATTTATTTATTATTTATTATAAGATTAACGCCAACCGGCTTTTAGAAAATGGTAAACAGTATATACCTACATATTTAAATCAGATGGATAACAACACAGAATTAAGTACAAACTAGACTAGGTAAATGAGCATAAGAAAAATGTAAACAAAATTAAAAGTATTTAATATTGATCGTATGCTCATAGTAATATTGATTATACTAGCTCTTTTTGATTTAACGATTTAGTTGTTACTGGTAATGTCTGGTAGGTATTAAAAACGTTTTCGTGATTTAAGGATAGTAATAATTTTAACCGAAATACCGAATGTGAAATGAAGAAATCAACTTTTAAATGTGTACGAATGGAATTAAGTAATTTTCGTACCAATTATAATAATGTATAGGTATTAGGAAAAATCGTTTAAGTGAATATCTGTGGTAGGTCGTAGGTACTATAATAGTATAGTATCAGTTAATTGTCGAACAAGTAATAACTATTATATTATACGGAGCGTGAAATTTTAAAGCAGGAAAGTCAGGTGCTGGATAATTAAAAACCAAAACGTCAAACCATAATAAAAGCATGTAGCTTTTTACTTTCTTGATTTTTAATCAAGTATTCAAGTAAGTATAGTAATTGAAATGAAAAAGTCTGAATTTTGAAAACTTTAAGAATTTGTGTTATATAGAAAAATAATAAAAATGTAAAGGTCCCCCCACACACTGCAGCGGTGGCGTTAAATTCTATTGTCTTGGTTTTATCGCCGAGGTGAGCGGTCAAACGTGTCCTGCATCAATTCACCACCACCGCTGCAGTGTGTTACTCAGTAATGAAGAGTAGGTGAGTAATTTAGCTAGCTTTAATATAAAATATTAATGAGATAGATTTGATATCACAGCCAAGTGGTATAACCACTTGAATCCATAAAAACGTCGGCGTGAACAGTTCCAAAATTTCTATTTTTAACTTTTCTCCTAAACTTTTCTCCATGATAGCTAAATTATTTAATTTTTCACAGATAAAAAAAAGAGTTATTTTTCGATAGATTTTCATTTAGCGAGGTAGATTTCCGAAACTGGAGAACGGATTTTGTTGTTTGGGGTCTTATTAGATTCACATTGGGTAGGAGAAGTGCAGTGAAGATTTTCAGAACTTTATCTCCAATCGTTAATTCACTACAAAGCTGTAAAGCTGTAAAGCTGAAAAACATAAAAAAACGCCCAATATTATCGACGTTTAAAAGGAACAACATTTTTGAATTCGTCAATAATTTAATTAATTTAATTTACACTTAATTAATAATTATAGGGCCCTTGTCGTTTTTGGTGAAGGGTTCGGGGGTGCCCAAGCACCCCCGGCACCCCCTGTGCAAACGCCTATGATAGAAAGGAAAAAAATATCTTTTAAAAAAATTTAAAATTCATTAAGTATGTTTATTTTTGACAAAAATTTAGATCTACTCCAAATTTTAATAAAAATTATTTTGGGCATTAGTTTGTACCGTCCCCCTGTCTAAGTAAAAAAAAATAGTCGGGGTACGCAAAAAAAACAATATTTGGACATTTTCTTATCGGAATCAACACAATATTTTGTTCTGCGACAATGTTGTTTCATCTTTGGAACATTTATGTTTCAACCGATTGTTCAATAGGCATTATGTAGGTATCAAACTGCAGTGTTCGGAGTACGGTTTGTTTACTCGAGCTGTGTCACTTTTCGTGTGGCGTACTGTGACGAGACAAAACATCTAGAGTTGGCGTTTTAGACTGTCACATCAGGATAACTCAGCGCCGTAGACGTTGTATACATTTTCGGATGATCGATATTTGGCTGCACCGGAGCAAACCGAGTACGTGTAAATAAAATAAAAAAAATTGTGTCGAAAGTCAAAAACAGTTTTGCGCGTGGCGGAATTGCGGTTAGCCGAACGTTGAGACTGCTCTCTGCCTCTTCTCCCGGTGCGCGGCGTCAGGCACATATGTAGTACACTGCACACAGAGGAGCATTTAATGGGGAGGTAGTAATGGTGCGAGCATATAATATATTATGTCAAGACCTTTAATCAACAGGTAAATCACATGTCTAGTGGTCAACTCTTCTGCCGTAAGGCTGGTTTGACGCCAGCTACCGCGAGCGCCTCACATGAAGTAGTTTGGTTGTATATATACATGGCACATCAACTCTGGTAATAACAAGTTAGAGGCAGCCACCGATATCCTATCTATAGCCGCGGGGACAGCTGCCTGGGTAAACGCGCTCTGGTGGTGGCGTACCGTCACCACTGAATTTCTCGACTGATCACACATTTAATCTTTTTTCTATGGCAGTGCCACAGAATATATGAAATTTCATATATTCTGTGGTACTGTGGCAGTACCCTTACCATGGCACATAAAGGAGATTTGATACCGACTGTCTTTAAAGTTTAAGAATTTTAATATAGGTAATTTCCCATGTATATTTGTATGTGGACCGTGTACCAACGTAATAATAGTGATCTGAAGTGTGCGACTGCGTGTAAAAGAATGAGCCGATCGCTCCTTTACGTGGTACCTAATACATATACCAATAACGTTCTACATGAATATTAATTCTTTGGTTTTTTTTTTTTTTTTAATATTGATAATTTGAATAGGTACTACCTATTGTTCTATGGTAGGTACTACCGTGAGCATTTTGATCATTTTAAATGTTTTTACCATTGGCAAATACCGAGATGATAATACTATATACTATACAGCGTATCAAAGATCTTTATACTATTAATGCACCAACGTTCTGCTACTTTTAAATAGGTAATAATACTTTTTCCACTTAGTTATTATAGTTTATTTATGTTTAAGACCAATAAGCGGTGGTAAATTACACATACTTCAAAATGTCCGATTTAAAGTTTTTTTTTTGTGTCTGTACCTAACCTTTAAGGAAAATAAAAGTGCTTAGATTTTCATCAGCAGTATCTTTTCTGATAGGAAAGTGAATCTAGTTGGTACTTAGGGATGTCAAAAGTAAAAATTTTTCAGTAGTTTTCAAAAGCGTCGTTAAAAAGAATTGGCACATTGATTTGTATGAGAACACTAAAAGACAAACAGTGGTGATTTGTTGTTATTTAAAATACATGATTAATTAGCGCATTATTTTACATTGTCAACTAATAAAAATGATAAAATAATAACAAAATTATTAGGGTTAACAGTTTTAAATTATCGATTTTACTGACATACGACATTGATTTGTGTAATTAAGGTGTACAAGTAATAAAATATGGTAACTTTTATCCGTAATGCTCATTATCAAATAACTTATTTACCATAATTTTTACATTAAGAACATAAGTTGATTTGATTATAGCCGAGTTCAATACTTGATATTGAATAACACTTTAAATTTGTTTTTAAGATTTAAAAGTTTTTAATTTAAATTTTGAACAATGGAGTACACAAACATTGAATATGCAGAAAGAACATGTTTATGCCAAAGAATTAAAATGGTAATAGAGATGAACTTTTTATGAGAATTAATAATGTAGCTGATATCATTTTGTTAAACACCTAATTTGCTGGAAAAAACTTGAAGTTCAT
This sequence comes from Metopolophium dirhodum, assembly GCF_019925205.1. Classification (NCBI taxonomy): domain Eukaryota; kingdom Metazoa; phylum Arthropoda; class Insecta; order Hemiptera; family Aphididae; genus Metopolophium; species Metopolophium dirhodum. Next base: position 16,207,413 of record NC_083568.1, read on the forward strand.
TACATCGTCGGATGGAAAAGTGCATCAAAGTTAACGGGAGTCTGCAGCACATACTCACATAGTCACATTGAACAACTGTAGATAAAAATAAGTTTTCAAAATAAAGTGTATTTAATTATGATTATTTTACAATGTAACACAACTTAAATGTATGTCAGTAAATTTGATAATTTAAAACTTTGCTAACCATAATTTTGTTATTATTTTATCATTTTAATTGGTGAAAATGTAAAATAATACATTAATTAATTGTGTATGTTAAATGACAACAAATAAATATCACCACTGCTTATCTTGTAATGTTCTCATACAAATCGATGAGCCATATCATTTTTTTTTAGTCGGCGATTCGACCTTGAAAAACGCGAGACAAGCGCAAAAATGAAGTGACACCTCGATTTGTATGATTTTAAGATTTTAAGTTAATGTTTTAAAAATAATATGTATAAACCCAGATTTTGAAGATAATAAAAATTTTTTAAAAAAATCTTCATTGGGCCATCACACTGAGTACGCATATACTAGAAACACATTTATTCAGAAACACCCTATATACATTTAAGATTATTTTATAACTTATACACAGTGTTCGGATTAGATAAGTATTTTATTATCTAGATAAAGATAAAGATAATGAAACTCAAATGTATCTAGATAGATATGAAAGATAGATAAAGATAAAGATGAATACTTATTTATCTAGATAAAAAAAGATACAACTTTAAATGGGTTTTAAATTTAGGTATATTTTAGTTGGGCACTAGGAACATAATAATAATAATGATATAAATAAAAATAATTACATTATTTATAAACCATAAACTTGGTTTGAGAATCTGTATAAATATTTAAAATGCGTTTGTACAATTTCGCGATTTTTATCAATAAAAATGTATTTAGATGAATTTATTTAGATTATTAAAAAAATTATCCAAGATGAACGTTTAGATACCTTGTAACTATTTATCTAGATAAGTCCGAACACTGCTTATACATTTATAAAAACAATTACTACCTACATTGTAAAATTATATTTAGTATAATACAGTAAAAAATTAACTTTTCGAGCGTTTTAAGGGAACTTGTCAATTACTTCATCCAAATTGAATTGCCATGCCCACTTATTTTCAATGGAAATAATAATTGACCAAACACAAAACAGTTCCTCTGCCATCTTATTCCGCAATATTTTTTATATTATTACTAGGTATAAGTTTTTAGAATAATCACACTGTTGCTGCAACTGCAATAGGTAATCTCAAGTAGGTATATAATAAAACCTGCATACATTCATATATTGTCATTGTAAGAGAATTTTCTGCTAAATTGTTATTTATTATTTAACGTTATTATTCTATTATCACATAACTTTTAATCTCATATATTTTCAACTTAGTATTGACAAAATGTATGACATTCAATAACTTATTAGTTAAACAATAATATAAACGACATAATTGAATAAAAAAATTACCAGGCACTTTTTTTATAAAAACAAAATTACTGTTTCATTAATCTTGAATAATTTGTTTTAATTTTATCCAATTATTTACAATATATTATCTTTGATTTCCCCATACATATTTTGACATGTACCAAAACCTGCACAAAAACAGTAGAATTATCAAGTAAAAATAGACATAAGAATACAACATGCATAACATTTCTTAATAATAATAATAAGTATTATTTGCAATAACTACCTATTTAATATTTATTATATTCAATATTATATTTTATTTTTTATGACTGCATTTTTAAAAAGTTTTGTGAGTAAAACTTCTGTTTTAGATTTTGAATTAAGCAAAGAATGTATTGATTTAACAATGATGTATGTTTTTTATTTAATGTCTGAAGACACTTTATCTATTAGAATCTCGGATCGTAACTTTGAGGGTGGTTTCTGGCAACAAATTTGATCTAGTGTCTCAAAATTGGAAATTCTCAGTACATTTTAAATTAAGAATTCATTGGTGGAAATCCGGGGAGGGGGGCTTGAGAGGCTTAGCTATTGATGTTAATAATGTTAGACCCCCCTGAAAATTTAACGGATTTCCGCCTATATAAGATTTACGTTCAAAATTGAATATTATTAGGTATTAAAATAACTGTTTGATTATCTTAATTATTAAAAAGTTGGACTATATTAATCATCCAGAATCGTTTTTATCATTAAATTTAAGTATAATTCATCCATAACATTGATCTATTTAATGACAAGGTTATTACTCGACTCCTACTAACTGTACAGCAGACTTGACAGCCTTTTTTTCAATGTTATTTATGTTATTTCAGATTTATGAATAAAATGTCTGTTATCCATAATATTGTATATAATATTATATATTAGGTAGTATATACCTTAAAGTGTGATAATCACGGAAATGTATATTTCATTCACTGAAAATTGAAAACAGAGAAAAACCAAATGATAATCAACCATTTGACAATCCATGGAAATATATTGTCACCATATTTTTTTTATAAATATATTTGCTTACATTGTTGATACTGAATTAGCTGTGAAACAGGCCCCATATTCAAAGAGTTATAACTCATATTATTGTTATTGTTTAATTTGACAGATTTAATTATTATGTTCATTGCTATGCATTTTCCTCAGTTTAATTGTATAAATAGAATAAAAAGTAACTAAAACTAAAAACAGCATAAATTAAATTAGGCAAGAACTTCAATAATAAGGTAACAGATACTATGTAAACCGCATCAAACTGTTGCTACTTTCAATATGTCAACCCTTGAACCCTTTTATTTTTATACCATTATAGCTAACCATATTTTGTCAAATTGAATTAAGTATAGTAATATATAGTTAATTAATAAATAAGTTATCAGTCAATTGATCATATTACATTACTTACCAGCAGTCAAAACGACAACATGGGTTATGTGGAATGAACAGACAATGACTAACTGATAGGAATAAAATATTGTATTTTAAATACAATATTTACAAGAGATAGATGCTAAAAATAATGTGTATAGGATTATCAGAGTTTGTCGAATTGATAATTGGTTAGCGTTATATGGTTAAAATATACAGTGGTATAATACATGAATTAATAATTATTAATGTACTACCTAATCTGTTTTTAATTGAAAATATAACATTTAAAAAGTTAATACTTATATGCTGTAGGCATATTTTTTTTTTTGTAATGTACAGTGTACATGTTTATCTATGAGGAATAAAACCACTTGTTTACTTTACTTACATTCCAAATAATGTTCCTCCTAAGTGAGCTGCATGGCCTAACTTGTGATACTTCGTAAACAATCCCATTATGTCTAACGATATTATACCAAATAAGGCCTGAAATCAACATATGAATGTTGTATTACAATTTGGTAAGATAAGTGATTTTATAAATAAAGTTCAATTAAGCTATGCATGTTTAATATTCATTATTTGAATCAATATTTTTTTCATAAAATAATTATGCTACATAATATTTTGTGAATCTAATTAATTCAAAATTAATTGTCAAGCATTTTTTTGACACAGTAAATAAAAAAATCAATTCAAAATTGAGGGGATCACCTAATGGGGATGAAGTATTTTTCTTTGACAATAATTCAAATCTATAAAAAAAACATTAAAACTAAAATAAATTATAGTCAAATGTAATTAAATATAATATGACTTACACGAATTGCATTAAATTGTATATTTGGTAAAAATATTATAACCAACTTTTCGTCAGGATTCGATACTGAAAAGTATCCAACAACCGATAATATAGCACCAGACTGGAAACACAATAAGACAATTAAAACTATTCTCACGAGTACTTATTAGTTATAAAATTAAAAGTATACATACAGCGCCTAAGCCATTTCCATAATGCTTAAAGCTTCGTCCAAAAATGAAACTAACTAATGATGAAACAACACAACCACTTATATACATTGCAGTGAATTCTTCCGGTCCCATTTCACCCCATGGTTGGATCACACCTTGGTCATAAAATGTAAGGTTACAATAAATAAAATATTCAATATTTAACATTTACCTCGGCAAAATGCATAAAGAGTAATCATATTGAAACAGAAGTGTAGTGGAGATTTGTGACTGAACGCACTCAGAAGAAGTGATGACACTGGAATTTTTCCTAAAATAAGTTATGTAGACTTGTAGTTAATATCTACTAAGTTATGCGAATTCGCCTACAAGCTTTAATCATAACTTAAATTAAATTGATAGCTTAAAATTGAATAAACTTACTAGCAAATACATCAATCGTAAAATATTTGAACATGATATGTTTCCATTTAGGTACTTGCCATGCAAGAAAAACTAAGGCATTTAATAGAAGTATAGTACCAATTACTATATCTGATGGTTCTAATTTATTGAAATTATTTTTTAACTTGGAAATAAGATTCTAGAAACAAAATATTAAAATAATGTTATGTATAGATACACCAAATGAATAAAATATACTATCAAAAAGTAGTTTTTTATTTTTAGGTTTAAGGCAACAACTGTATGGTTATTAGCCTGTTTCTTCCTTGGTTTTTTCTGTGGGGGCTAAAATTGGTTCGAAACATGTGTAGATATGGTGAGAAATTATGATATCCGAGATATATTTAATGTTTTAATACACAACAAATTTGAATTACAAATCATAAAATTAATTTGTAAATAAAAGTTATTAACATTTGTTTGATAAAAAACTTATTGTTTTAATAAAATATACCATGAATTTAACCCGTCATTGGTATCATGGTGAGAGCGGCGCTCACCTCGTTAGTATTTTGAAAACCACTTGTTTAGTTATTAATTAATTCATCTATTACTATTTATACCTTCGATCAACACGTGTCTAAACATGCGTTTGTATAATAGTTTTATAAATATTTCTTGACATGTTATGTTATTAATATCCATAAAGTGAGCGTTGCACTCACTCAATAGATCAACGTAATATTTTTTGTAGACACAGACCTATTTGTAAGGAGTACTCAGCATTCATATGCCTATTATATAATCATGTGCATACTCACAGGGGGTTGGGGGATCATAGGGTTCAAACCTGCCCCACATTGGCCATATTTTTATGCACTCGTATTTATGTGCTCCATTAAGCCCCCCTACATATGTTCCTAGAAATAATCCAAAATATGTCAGACCACTAGGGCCAAAATGAATGATAATAATTATATATATAACATGATTTTATTATGAATAAAACATTATAAAATTAATTTTTATTGGTTAACAATTTATAATTAAGAAAAATAGTAAGAACATTTTTTGTAAAAGATTAAAATATAAATAATTTGGTGTTAGTTTCAATATTTTATGTTTATTTTTTAATAAATAATGATGAAAAACAACGAGGTGAGCGCAACGCTCATTCAATACCAACGGAGAAACTTTACATAGCGATACCAACGACGGGGAGTTAAAATGAATAGTAAAAATGTTTACCTCGTTTTTCCTGATAGAATTTCTGTAAAATACAAAATTGATTTGCTTAACACTATCACGAAGTCGCTCATATTGAATAACAGATGCCAACATTACGGAACCGGTGCAGATCTTAAAGAAGAAAATATTTAGTTGGAAATAAAGTTTTAATAAATGTTTATATTAACTTATTACAGATAGGTATACAAAATAAGGAACGTCCTGAAAGAGAATTGGATTGACTTTGAAATCTCTTGAAATTATGATTTGGCTGATTAAATGTTCTCGCAAGGATAGTATTAGCAGGCACTGATAATTTCCGTAGCTGAACAGTTGACTTTAAACATTAAAAAAAAAAACAATATTAAATTAGGTAACAAATAAAAGTTAACTATACTATTTAGTATTTTTCACGAGAGAACAGGACCGTTTCGCGCATGTAAAATAATTCGATTGGTGCGTCGAGAACCACGTGATCATGCCTACAACGGATAGTTGGCGGGGGATGCGCGGCGGCGAACCAGTTTGGTCGGCCGCCGGTTCCGTTCTCTCATGAAAATTAGTTTAGTAGTATATCAATAGGAACACAAATTACAAATGCCATCAGTTAGGGTACTGATATTACTGCTATTCTATTTCTAAAGTAGTTTTACCTGCACAGTTTACTAAGAAGGCAACTCGATTTAAAAAAAAAACTGAAATAATGTAATAAACAATTTACAAATTACCAGGCTCGACAATGATTTTAAATGTTTACATTTTACATAATTATGGTTTTTATACTTTTTAAATATTATTGTATTGCAATTGAAAAATATTAAAATTAAATATTAACAATTGAAAAATCAGAAATCAGATGACAGAAGAAGAACACTACAATAAATAATAGTACTCATAAACTATAGTCGGTTCTCAGCAGCACGATTATAATATTATTATATCTCAAATCGTGTTTACAAAACTTGCGGATGATTTTAGCGCCTCCGGTGGTGTTTTTTCAGTAGGGCTATCTAAACTAACAATAATATAATAATTATGCGATAACCGACCATGGAGGGGGCCGCCACCAAAGACGAAGCGACGTTGGAAGTAACATGCCGCTAGGAACAGCACTTGACGGAATAAAGTTTATATTTTACGGGAAAACAATCTTAAGCAGACCGAGTATAAACTAAAACTCATTTAATTTTGGGTTTTAGAGTAAAGTTACTTATTATAAAACTAAATGAGGACAATTCTGGAGGGCATTACGCTGCGTTTTTTCCATTATACCGAATTTAACACTCGGTACATTGTTAAGAAATAATGATATTTTTAAATAAACTAACCATTTCAAAAAATTGATCAATTACAATTTTTTTATAAAAACGTAGCGTGATGCCCACCAGAATATTGTCCTCTTTTAGTTTCATAATAGGTGTTTTTGCTCTAAAACCTAAGTTAAACGAGTTCTACTCAGTTTGCGAAACCATGTTTTTTCAATCATCGGCATGGCGTTCTCTTAATGGCTTTTTGTGGGGATGTGTTTTTTTCAAATGAAGATGTAATTGTTAAGGAATGTTGGTCACCTAATATTATTTGCGTTTGATTTTACACACCCAAATATGTTCGTATCTGGTATATCCATTCTGTACATTTATTTGAGTGTATACGAGTATATTATTTATATTTTGAAGTACCTACATTAGACACTGTCGAAGAAACATTGCCGCGCCGTGTGATAGTGAAATGGTAAACGCTAAAAATGCGATCTCGGGGGCCGTGGGTAAATTTCGTCCTGTTCTTTGTTGCAAAAAAAAGGTCTCAGACATCGTGCAGGGGAATACATTTTTTCATTATGAAGACTTGAACAACAAGTCTAATAGTAAACTGAAACTGACGGAAATCAATTGGTTTTTTTTTATCGAACGTACCGTTGAGGACTATAGCCACCTCAACAGGTAGATGCCAGGAGACAGTTATTACTGGTTTAATATGTGTCGTGAAATATATTCAAATATTGTTCATAAACGACCAAAGTTGATGGGAATATCATGTATCCAATACAAATTAATTATACTTAGTTAATTTTTTTTGCTTATGTTACAAATATTATACGATAATTTTTAATATTTTTTGAATTTGCTTAACTAGTTTTTTTTTGTTAATATATAAATATATAATAAACTATGACATGGCATATTATAGCCTAAAGATATAAGTACTATGCGTATATTACTATGTGGTATTTATACATAATATTATGTAGACCACATATCTCAGTAGAAAAATGTCGGTAGACCACATATCCGAGCAGCACCTAATTGTTTTGAGACAATATTCAGACAAATCAATATATGTACCTATATAATACCTTAAAAATATTATTATCTAAACCAGGGGTCTCCAACCTACAGCCCGCGGGCCGGATCCGGTCCACCAAGGTTTTTGCACTGGCCCGCCAAGCTAATTAATGTTTTGAAAGTAATTTATTTAATATATTATTAGGTATTCTCATTCAGTTTTCATTGTTTTTAATATGCAGGCGCCTAAAATAATAACATACAATTATGAAATATTAGTTAATTTTAAATTAAGTTTTTTTTAATAGTATTATTCTATTACCATAAGTCAAATCATCAAAATTTGTACAAATTATAATAATACGGTCTTCAACGATATGCTGCAAATTACAATACAATTGGGGATTTTTGTCTGCGACCACGATTACGTTATCGGATTTTTTGGTTTTATATATTAAACATGAAAACGTGTTTAGTGGTAAAATTATTTTTCTCCCCGTATATGATAGTGAAATAAACCATTATTATTTATTCCATATACAACCACACCTATTATGAGTCCGTCTATACCTACTTGTAAACGCAGATGTTATAATATGAGGCGACTTGGCGGCGCCGGTCGTGCATTCCTATACGATAACAATCTTTTTTATGCAGTTGAAAATACAAATGTAACCAGACTATAATGTAGTCTCCATTTTATGTAGACTCACACAAGACATAATTTATAGTATGTCTTTGAGTAGAGGGTCATTTGCCTATTTCTAAAGAAATGTATGTAAGTATAGGTACATCTTTCCCGACCCGACTGGCCGCCGCCTCTGGCTTCCCGCTGTAGAGTGCAACCCCTCGTCAAGATTCAAAACGACGTTTTAAAATATATTATCATAGTGTAACGAGAACCATTATAATGGTATGTATATTAGTAATAATAATAATAATAATAATAATAATACAAAAAACATACACTATAATATTGAAAATCGAAGAAGGACAAAACATTTAAAATCCCGTACCGATGGACTGGCATGGCGCGGTTATAATATTATCATGAATACCGAATAGGACCCGTCAACAGTGATATATAGAGGGTAGTAGGTAAAAGGGACCAAACGACGATTTCTCTTTTGGGTATTCTATAGAATAATGTGGGCAAAAAACACACACATGCATATCGGTGTATATGTTATCCTTGAAAGCGTCACTAAGATTATGCCGAATTCCAAGTATTCGGATATACTCACACACATATCCTTATATATATAAAAGAACAGGCCTTTTTTATGTACCAATTTTGTGACGACGCTATTTAACTTTTTTCCAATTTTTTTTCACAAAGTTGTTCCAAATACCTTCGTGAGTGTCACCACGTCGCCCGATTTTCAAAATTTTGATTTTAAAGGGTTGTAATTGGCAAAAATAAATTTTTACGTGTAATTTGTATATCTATATTCATATAATAAATAACAATAGCAGTCGGCCGATAACGGGAAATACGGTACGGCACGGCGGTCCGAAGGTTTCCGTCTACCTGGACTCTGACCTTTTTTTTGTGTGTGTTATGAATTGTTCCGAGGCTATATAATAAACTATTTAATGAGTTGTATAGAAAACACTGACTAAAAATAATAATACATTTCGTCGGTCGTAACACGTTTATCGCATTTCGACTAAGCTTCGTGTCACCTCTCTTACAAAAAAATGTAATCGAAGCTGAAATTTTGACCGGATGTGCTAAGGGAGAAAAAATATTTTTACCGAAAATACCATTATACCCCAATGATTTTCCAGTTAAGTTTAGAAGAGTTCAGTTTCCAATAAAAGTCTGTTTTGCAATGACAATAAACAAAGCTCAAGGTCAGACTTTAACTTATTGTGGTGTAGATTAAAGGCTCAGTCAAACAGAAAGCGGTCTGCCCGCGCGGGCACTGTAAAATAATACAACCGACCGCTGCCCGCCGCGGTCAGCGTACCCGTAGACCATGGCAGCCCGCTCTCTGTTTGACCGAGCCTTTAGAAAATAACTGTTTCTCACACGGACAATTGTATGTGGCATTGTCTAGAGTTGGAAGACCTGACCATTTGTACGTTTATGCACCACAAAATAAAACTCTAAATGTAGTATACCAAGAGGTTTTGACTTAAACCATATTAGAATTGAGCAACTACGTATCATTTGTAAATATTCATAAAAAAAGTTATATATAATTATAGAAACATTTTTTAATAACAATATGTGTATCAGAATCATTAGTATCATTTGTAAATACTATTATTATTATTTTTGTTGTCTTTATAATTCAGCAACTACTACTTTTTTAGCACTTGATAGAATTAAGTAAAATACATTTTTTCTTCTTTAAAACACAACAATTTGTGTTGATTTAAGAATTTAATTTTGATAAAACAAAAACTACACACGGGCGAAGCCGGGTAATTCAGCTAGTACAATATATACTAACTGATCCCGAGCACTTCGTTGCCCGTTAAATGTATCAACTCTATATGACTCAAACTTTGTTCAATTCGTTATTTAATATTCGGTGTATGGTGTTCAAAATGTATCTTAACTTTTTCGTTGCCTGGAATAAAAATGCTGATTCACAGCAGTACATTATCAGGTAGGCAATCTACCTGCGGTAGATCGCGGACGCCGTGCTGTTTTGTGCGTAAGTGTATGATTATAGTGTATAGGTAACTCTAAAGTATTAAAGTTATACCAAGTTTGTCGTTTTTACTTAATTCCACCTACAGTGGATTAATATAATCAATTTATACAAAATCCTATTCTAACCTAACCGTACTAAAATCCGATGAATAAAAAAAAACAAATTTAACCCTTTGTTAATTAAACTATCAAGTCTATACTATTATATAAAGAGGAGTTGTTAGTTACCATTGTTGAGGGTAATCTCTGGAACTACTGAACCGATTTCGAAAATTCTTTCACCAATAGAAAGCCACATTCTTTGTGAGTGTCATAGACTAATTTAAAAGGGGAATTAATCATCCTTAGTAGGTTTTCAAACAGGAATTTTGAGATTTACGATAGAAATTGTTGCTTATTAATGGTTGCTATGGGTTATATGAGTTGAAAATAATACTGATTTATTATTATTATTTATTATTACGTAACAGGCCATTATTTATAATGATTGATAACTCCTTTGTTTATTAAGTTAGAGAATCGATCAAATGCCATAAACTTTTTCCGCAATGAGCTCTTCAATTTAAAAAAAAAAATCATAACGATCGGTTCAGTAGTTTCCGAGAACATAGGCCTCAAAGGTTTTCATTTTCATATTTATATATAAAGATGTACATATATGGCTACATTTATAAAATTTAACAAAGCTAACAGCAGACCTACCTAGCCTTAAATAAAATTGTACTAAGTAATTTTCAAGGATATTTACGTGGGTGACTATAGTTGCGTCTCTCGGTAAAAATGTCTTACGAATTATTGAGGCCAGAGTTTTTTTAACGTATACATACGAATTACAACTGCGCTGTTTTGACGATTTAATTTTATTAATTACATATTTTTGAAATATAATACACATTCTAAACTTAATTTTCCTTCCCATTTTTGTACAGTAGGTAAACGTATATGAAACCGTACTCACACGACATATTGTGTTTAAATATTAAATTAAAATACCACTTTTAAAAAAAACCTGACTACGTGACTGATTTATAACTTCTACCTGCCAACTATACATTTTCAAATTTTAAGCATAAGAAATTCTGATATGTAAATTTTAAAAAAGAATACCAATTTTAGATATTTTGTTGTAGTATTTAATTCGGCATGAATTTGAAACTATTATAATATTATATATTATTATTTATTATACTTAATAATACCGGCACATTATAATGACATTATCAAAAAAATTAGATAATTGTAAAAATTATTGGTAATATAGATATATTAATGTTATAATAACAGTTGATAAATATTAAAAATCCATAGACACGATTTTTTTTATAAGTATTTAAAGTTCAAATGTCGACATAATGTATCAAAATCTTAAAAGTTTTCAAATTTTATTGTAATTAAAAAACGTTCAATTTTTATAGTTAAGGATTAAAAACAAGGATTATCATACATTATGTACATCTTCATACACACTGCAACCAAAAAATATAAAAATATATAAACACAGTTATTTTTTATAGACACTCTAAGATCAAATTTGGAAAAAATTACTTATTAAAACCAAGAATGATGGTTTTAGTGATTTTGTTATAATTTAAAAATATTATTCGTGGGTATATGAAACTTTTAGAGTATATTTAGAACCTATATTATATGCTACAAACGTACATTCAATTCTCATACCTATTTGTTTTAAGGCATAATTTCTTTATTATAATACAATTTGATACATGCTTTTACATTTACCTCATCTATACCCGAGATACTAATGGCAGCCAATAATGAACAAAATAAATTGTTAGATTTCCATCGTAAATCTTAAAATCTTTTTGAGAGCACCTCTTCTTAGCCAACTTTTCCAATTTGTCTTTCCATAAAAACCTCATTTGGACATTTACCTACAAAAATATGAGTAAAATCGGCCCAGCCGTTCTATCAAGTGAGGCGGTTACCAAAGGACAGAGTTTAATTTTTATTATATAGACTATATTGTTATATGTTTTTTTGTACACCGTACGTGTGTATTACTTCAAGACCCGGAGAGGCCAGATTTTTGGGTATAATATGTGAATGCAATATAGTGTAAGTATATAATATAATATGGGAGTATGGGGATTTGGTTATTACTTATATGATACATAATATATGGCAAGGTGGTGCGTGGGGATGCGCAGAATGGGCGTGTTCTCTCGCTGGACAGAGTATATAGTCATAGCTTATAACGTACAAATATTATCGTTGAGAATTCCACCACTTTGAGTACAATCCCCCACCTCAGCACCACCTCCTGTAGCCCTGAACAAGGTGTGTAGGGCCCGTGCGACTGCGGAGCGAGCACACTCTCACCATCACTCTCGGCCGTGTTGGAAGCATATTATTATAGTTTTTGACTCAGCATATTATTAAATTATAGTTAATATAAATATAATTTTTGTTAGACCACGGTGTAGAGAATATAATATCTTCTCTACATCGTGGGTCAGACGTTCGTGAGCGACAAGGTCCAATCACCAGCCAATCCAATCACCATTCAATCCATGCCAGAGCCCACCGTCAACCTGAAGCGGCTTTCGAATCTTCGTGGTATGTTATATATTTACTTTTTATAGTTTTTCATGTCATAAATTTGTAATATTATTTGTATTACTGATTCACATATTACCTATATTATTATTGTTGTTTCATTCGCTACTCTCGATCGCGTTTGACAATCGTTGTCGTAGGTGAACTGCACTTTGCAACACACGGGTGTTCGAAGGCTAAATATTTTTTTGTAATTTTTTGTAAAACTTCAACAACTTTTTGAATAGATTTTAACAAAATTCAATCTCACATCATTAATTCTTTTTATTTTTCCTTGTATAAAATATATTATGTTTCTTCACCTCGCGCGATATTCCTGCAATCTTTTTTTATTTCATAATTACAAATTAACACTAAATAATATATTACTATTTACTATAAGAAAAAATCAATTCAATAAACTAAGCACAATTTACCTTTACACACGTTACTGAATACTTCAATAATAATACTTAGGTCTGGGTATACAATGTAAAATATTCCTTTTAGTTAACTTTTTAAGTGTTTATCGTTATATAATTTATAAATGTATCTCCCGACAATCAACGCTGTACAATGTATGGTGCGATTTGAACTAATTACCAATGCTAGATTTATCAAATTTATTCAGTCCATAATACCATAAATAGCCATACCTAAAATAAACACCGGATGAACCATGATGTCATTCGGGGAGAAAATAATGGTTTTTTGGGTTTTACCATTTTCACAATATAGGAGAACATCTACTTTATTCTTACATACCTAATATTGTGTCTACTGCCTACTCTTTTATTAGTTATTCATTTATATTATATGTACACACCATTATTGATAAATAGGGCTCGGAAGTTGATGCATTTTGCATTTTTTTGCATTTTTACTGATTTCACACAGTTCACTTCTTATCGTTTCTTGTCGAACATTATGCCGATAACTTAGAACTTGGAAATTACCACGGACTTTAGATTAGTACCTATCTGATTTTATCACGCTGATTACATTCGTCGTTGTCGTATTGTAATAAATATTAATTATACCTACCTACATTTTATTATTTTTTCCTAATATTCGATTAGTACTGAGCCCTGCTGATAATTATTATACCCCTCAAAATGTTTAATTACCCGCCAGTTATAATCATGCGTTCAGTTTTTAGATTTGATATACGCATTTTGTATTGAGACAAAACTTGAAACACGGTTTTGCTGTAACATGATCGTATGTATATATTGGTGTTTGGTTTTACATTATTATTAGTACCTCTATTAAGTAATATTATTATTATTTATTACCATGAAGTGTTCACTATATATGACAATTTAATATTATTACTTAACCAGTCCCATGCAATATTAAAAATACAATTCGTAATTTAATTCAATCGCATTATTTTAATTTCATAATAACAATCAAATTTGATGCGAATATCACAATATCGATTTAAACCCATACCAATATATTATTATAAACGGTCGGTGGTGATGTGAATTCTCGGTGCTAAACCACCTGTGGAGGTTATTGTAATAGAGGTTCTATTATATATAAAACGACGAGCAAAGAAACGATTTCGGGACAGGTTTTTCTGGTTATTATACTGTAATCCAGTGGTGAATTTGGGGGAGGGTGGAAGCTGGTAGGTAGTGTCATTTGTCCTTGTCTGATTTTAAGAACAGCCCTCTTGTCTGTTTGTGGGGGGGGGGGGGGGTGGTAGAGAGATAGAACCCCATGACCTTTCTTAAATATTTATAGTCACTTATATATAGGTAACCATAAATAAATTATGTTTTTAATGTTCAAATAGTGTATGTTAAAAAAATCAGCCATCCCCGTGACGGAATCATTTGACCACCACTGTATATTATAGGTTACTATAAGAACTAAGAAGTGTGTATGAGAAAGTAGTATGTGTACGTGTGTGTGTGTATGTGTGTGTGTGTGTGTGCGGACATCCCCCCCCTCCCACGACTGTTTTCGGTGTAGTTGGACATTTCCCCCCCCATTTTTTTCAAAAGTTTACTATTTAATAATATAATATTATCATTTAATATGAAATTAATTTATGTCTATTGTCTTATATTTCAAATATTTTCATAAATATAATAAATTATAGATAGTTTAAACAAAAGAAAATAAAGAAATAAATATGAACAAAGACTAAAAAATATAAGTTATGAAATAACAAAAGAATTAGAATTCAAATGTTTTTTACAAAATGTATCATTTTTATGTCAGAATTTTTAACCAATTTTATTAGTTATTAATTATATTTTACCTTAGACCTACCTACATATATTTTTTTAAACTTTTATTGTTTCAAGTAAGTAGTTCAGTTGATTAAACATATACATTTATAATCTATTATATTTATGAAAATAAAAACAACTTGATATATTTTATATTTTATTTAAAAAAAAAATTTATATAAAATAATAAATAGGAGAAAATGTCCGTATCATAAATATATCGAGGGGGGGAGAATGTCCTACTACACCGATAACAGTGGGGGGAAAATGTCTGGGAGGGAAATGTCCATTTACCGTGTGTGAGACGACCTGTGACGTTTTGTTATATATTTAAAAAGGTTTTGTTTTATTATAACTATAATCGCGCGTTTAAACTTTATGTCCTATATTATGTTCTCCTTACATATTTTAGATTATGCGTTTAATCCATTTCGGGATCATTATCGTGGCCGTATACAATTCAAGGCATATGCGTAAGCATATAACGAGATTGACCTTTATAGTTTTCGTTATAGTCATGGGCGTAACTAGGATTGAATACTTACAGAGGCTAGAGTGTAAAAAGTGTAAAAAAAACAAGTGGGGGGTAAAGCCCCCCCACACCCCCCTTATAAGATTCACTTACACATATTTACGTATGCCGTATACGTGCTCAAAAATAAAAATAACGGCTGTGACAGTCTGTAATAGTACCTACCTACTTTGCAGTATAATAGGGGCGTTATATAGGTAAGCTTAAAGTTAATATGCAATAAGCAGATAAGCTATTACTCTATTACCTTAAACACATAAACACATTTCTTCCGCGAAAACTATGACCAATTACGACAAATTCGTACTTGGTACGTACCTACACTGTACACAATTTAAATTATATTATATCATATTTTATAATATAACAATTTATTATTTTACTCATTATATTTTTTTCGTAACGATTTGGGTTTTAACTACAAGCCTAAGGAGGGGCTAAAAAGTAAAACCTCATAGGGGGGCTAAATAGAAGTACGGAAGGGCCAAGCCCCCTAGTTACGCCGAAGGTTATAGTGTGGCCGCCCGTAGTTCGGATATCGTAGTTGAGTCATAGCCAAACTGGTTAGCAGGCGCTTGTTAAATAGTAATGCCATCACTGAGTGTTTAAGAGGACGCTACACGGTCATTAATTGTTGTCTTCGTCTTACGAGTGCGTAATATATACAGGCTGTAACAAATAGAATTGACTTTTGGAATAACTTTTATTCTTATGAATATTTAAAATTTTTTTTTTATATATAAATTATAGTCACTTGCGTTACACATATATTAATTAATTTTTATTTTTTAACACTGAAAATTAAAAAAAATTAAATTTGATTTAAATTTTTTTGACTATATTCGAAATAGCCAATTTGTGAATCTGATGATAAGAACAATTTTGATAATAAAAACATTTATCTGAGTCAATAAGTAGTTTTTTTTTTAAATATCAATATTTTTTGATTAAATAAATTTGGAACGTAATAACTTTTTTCAAAATATTTTTTTTGGAATTTATTGACATGAGTATATTTCTTAAATTATTTTCTAATCATATAATTGTAACAATTTTTGTCATACGTTTAAGTAGCATCATTTTTTTTTTAATCGAGTTCACTTTGTATAGGCACTAATTTTCATATTAGCCGATATTGTCGTTCTGTCTATTGTTTTTAAGATTAACCAGTCATTTTGTACACACAATAATATAAGGAATTTTGACAGGACCTTGGAATTAACGTCGTTTGGCCCGTGTCGTTACTACCGGTATCGTTAATACTCGTTATAGATGGATCGGAATGTTTTATGAAATTGCTTTTACCGTAGAAAACCTTTCAATGTTGTACACCTATAACAATAATGCGTACCTGCCCCCGAACATGTTAATTCGAATATGGTTTTTTTCACGCTATTTATTAGTTTCTTTGAATTGTATAATGCGTATTATAAAAAATACGAATGTATAGTCTGGTATAGATGAGTCGTAGATAATTCAGTGGCGACCGACTGGCGGGCGACGGCGATTTAGTACCTACTACAAGGGTAGATAATAAACTGTAATTTATTGTTATTTGAGGGGATATTTGGTGTTCGGACCGGCGCGGCGGCGGGCGTTAGAACCGGTCCCGTTCGGAATAATAATACAATATTGTTGGCAGTGTCGTGTCTTTAATGTATTGTATTAGATTTATAGTTATATACTTTTTCTCGGGCAGGGCTGGATCTTAGCTTTTTAACACCCGGGGAAAATTAAAAAATACGCCAATCTCAGGGTTAACCAGAATTAGTATTTTTTTTACGGAAAATCAAGCACACTCACACAGTATTGTGAGGACCAACAATTACAAAACCTTTTGCAATATACTGGACCAATAATTTATTTACCATAAATAATTTAAACGATTTTAAACTAATTAAATAATAGTTTAGAAGCACTTCTTAATGGTGTATTTAAAGCTAAAATATGTGGAAAATATTTCCAAGTTTCAGGCTTAGAATAAAAATAATATTGATAGTAATAACATGTATAAATTATTTATTAACAAATCTAAATTAGGTATCCATTGCTTACTTTTAATATAAAAAGCTTTATGTAAAAGAACAATATTTAATTTGCAACATAACAATATTATACATTTTTCATTTTTAATATTTGTTTCAATCAAAACTTAATATTATGTATACCTAAATACGGAAAAAATACAATGAAACAAAAATGTGATGTACTGTAAATTGTAATATAATGATTATAACATGAAATTTACTTTATCATGGATTATAACTTATGGATAAAATGTATATTATGTGACACTCGAATTGCCTCCTAAACTTAGGTAGGTGACCTTTTTTTACTTGAATTGCCTCCCGGCTTTTTCGGAGGCAATATTCGAGTATACCCAAATGGTCTACTCGAATTGCCTCACATAACATGGAATATTAATTAATATATCGATAGTTGTACGTAGTACACGTACAACTATCGATTATTATATTATTTCGTAATGGTCAAAAATAAATGTTTAAGACAGTATAATTTACCAGACAGATTAATTTTTCGAATGCAATAATCTTATCCGCGATTAGTGATTAGTCTATCATCACCAGTTCAACACAATCATTTTCGTTTTCGCAACCACGATAAATAACACGTTATTATATAGTATACATACATTTTTATAAAAATGAACGTGATAAGCGAGATCAGCGAAAAGGGTAAAACCATTATAATATGTGCCTAATATACCTAACCTAACCATTATAATATGTGATGGTTTTAAGTTTGGATACAAAAAATAATTAGCTATTGACATTAAACGGTGGACATGTACGAAAAAAATATGTACAGCCTATTTGAAAACCGATCAACGCAATAAAATCTAGTTCGAAAATAGTAAACTTAATCACGATTGTGCGAAAGACTCAGAGCAAAAATTTAACAGACAGATACTCAGCAACAAATTGAAACGAAAAGCTTTAGAACAGATCTCTGAACGACCAGCAAAATTATTTTTAATATTATCAATTATTACTGCTGTGTTTATTTGTTAATTTTATTTATTTTTTTAACACTTTTCTTAAGTTTGGTTTCACGTCTGTCTGTGATCAAATCTTGCGCGCTCGATTTGAGGCACTTTTTGAAGATGAAAAATTCTGAAAATTGGTATAGACCTTGGTCTTGGATGACAATACAATAATCCGTTGTCATTTTGGGACATGGACCAAAAAAAAAAAAAAGGATTGTCCCCACGACGTCGCCGTAATATCTCTCGCAGATATTGAACTTTCTCTCTTCCCCCAAAAAAAACCGCAACCTCTTACGAAGCAAGTATAGGCGTGTCCTATCCATTATTATAATATCTATGGTAACAACGGTAATTATTACCAAATAACATTATACCGGTATTCTGATATAGGTACCGAAAACACCGGATAACATATTTCTTAAACGTTTAATAAAAATATTTACTTTCAACTAAAAAGTAGAAAATAAAAAATAAAAAAAAAAATTTTAAAAACACACTTTTCCATAAAAACATTTAAAAAAAAATTTTAAAAATTGCACTAAAAAGACAAAAATAATTCTCTGTACTTAAAAATAATGAAAAATTTATTGATGAAAAATTTAAAAGTGTGTGGTGCATCATACAAAACATTAAAAGCCGAGCTAAGTCTCACATACACTTCTTTGTTCAATCCTGTTTATAAGATAGTGACTGGCAGTATATGTCAAGTATAAGAGCAAAATAATGAAAAATTTACTGATGAAAAATTTAAAAGCCAAGGAAAGTCTCACATACACTTCTTTGTTCAATCATGTTTATAAGATAGTGACTGGGAATATATGTCAAGTGTATGAGCACCACACACTTTTAAATTTTTCATCAATAAATTTTTCATTATTTTTAAGTACAGAGAATTATTTTTGTCTTTTTAGTGCAATTTTTAAAATTTTTTTTTAAATGTTTTTATGGAAAAGTGTGTTTTTAAAATTTTTTTTTTTATTTTTTTTTTTGTTTATTTTATTTTATACTGTTTATATTATTTTACACTATACAACTTATATCATTATTATTATTACTGTTATACTATGCGCCTGACACGAATAAAAAACAACATTTATTTTATACAAACTTAAGTTTTTGACTGTATAACAGAATGATATTTCATCTAAATTATGTTTGATATTTTTTTTTTTTATAAATCGATTAATTATAGCTATCGCAGGCGATTACAGTACAAGAGTAGGTAGTGACCCTCTTAGGAAGCAATTCGAGTGAATAATATTTTTGAAATCGGCCCAAGTAACAATGAAATGTTTTTTACACATTTAATAAATATTAAAACATTTCAAAAATAATGTTTTTAAAATATATATTTTTTTTATATTAAAAAAATGTTAGATTTAAAAGATTTTTAATAAAAGATAAATTACATATCAAAGTAATGTTTATTATTCAATATGTATTTCTATACATTTTAAAATTATTAATTAATAAATTTCTTTTTTTTTGCATATTTTAGCGCATATTTATGCAATTTTAAGTGCTATAAAATCCCAACCCTGATAATTAATAATAAGAATAGGAAAAATATTTCATTAAAAGTTTCCTAAAATATCATGGTTTTTACTTTGCCTTTTATTATTTAAGGTTTATACAATAACACGACTAATTGGGGGGGGGGGGCTGTATCTAGTATCTACATAATATATTATATGCAAGAAAACGATGTAATTTACCATACTTTAATATGTCACTAATCGGAGAGTTTAACTAAGTGTAATCTATGAATCTATGATAGACTAAGGCGTGTCACTCTCGCGCGCTGACAGTTGTGGACGGGTATTTCCACGACACTGCGTATACCTATTTCATATTTGTCCTTTTTAATTTTTAAATCAATGTTATTAGATATAACTTATCTCGATTAAAAATAAAATTATTTTATTTTATTCGCATATCCAATATTACACATTTTCTGTAAAATATTATTTGAACCAAGTTTTGACTTTTGTTTTATAGTCAATTTTAAAATTTCAATTTACAAATTTCAAACCTTAAAAATACGCCCACGAAAATTATACGCCCGGGGATAAATCTCTGACTTCCCCCCCCCCCCCCCCCCCCCCTAGATCCGGCCCTGTTCTCGGGTATATTTTTTCGGTTTCATAACATTCCGGAAACATGACCTTCGACATATGTAATTTACAATATGTATACGACCGAAAACCCAGAGGATACCCAAGCCTATAAAGTGTATTGTTACAAATATCGAACACATCGTCTGCATAAGCAAATTTTGTGCCAACCCACAGTGTTTTAAAATCGAAAAAGCTAGAATAAACTAATATTGGGAGATGGTAAACTATGGCAAAATTAACCTTTTTCGATTTTTATGTAAACTGCGACAAATAAGAATTTATCATTATACAATTTGCGACAAAACCGTTAAGATACATTATCTAACATAAAATCAACTACTATTGGATCATGAGTTAAAATGTCCTTGAGCCTAAATCTAAGGGGTTTAGAGATTATTTTAAATGTGTATGTAATTGGTTGCATCCAAAAACCGCACACTTTTGATTTTAGCCCTAAAAAGGTCGATAGCCAAAAACAGCACAGCTTATCGGTTATTGTATAATAAATTACCGTACATTTATAGTGGGTTAAAACCGCACACTATTTTTAGTGAAAATAGTGAAAATATAAGATTATATGATACGTACTATATGTACTATTGTTTCAATTTTGGGAAGAATTTTTACGTGACGGACATCGTATAAAGTTTTTAAAAAACGTCGGCAGTCGGTTTCAGCCAATCAAACTTTGAAAGTTTTAATTATTTTTTAAATTAATATTTAAAATTTTTGAATATACCTATATACATTTTTCGTTTTACATTTTTTTAAAATTATTGAATACATACATTTTTAAGTTGACATTTTTTTAAAATTGATATTTAAAATGTTTAAATGTATACATTTTTTTTGATGAACTGTGAGAATAATGAGAACAAATAATTAATTATACATATACATATGCGTTTTTTGTTTATCGACCTTTTTGGGGTCAAAATCACAACTGTGCGGTTTTTGGATACGACAATTTTTAAAATTGTGTGGTTTTAACCTAGGTACCAAAAGTGTGCGGTTCTGTCCTGTATTTTATTAAAAGTGTGCGGTTGTTGGAGTCAACGATGTAATTTATGGTTCAGGGCACATCGATAAATATGTTTTTACATCCCAGAGACTTAGAATCCAAATTTAATGTAATTTAAAATAAACCCTTCAAATAATAGTACTACTGTAGAAGCATTTTAAAATTATTAGTGATTAAGGGCACGGCCACACTGCGGTATTTTCGACGTCGAGTCCGAACGGCTTTACCGTTTATCACGTTACCTTCTAAACAGGTTTTTTATTTTAAAATCGACTGAGCGGTAATATTCTCTTATTTTCCTTATGTTAATTACCAATATTGCCGATATCGTTATTTAACGTTGGATACTTGGATTTACCACAAAATTTTGCCACATTGTTGTTATCAAAAATAAATATTTAAAACCTTTACCCAATTGACTAAAAAATATTTAAAGACTTTTTTTAGATAATTTATTCATTAATGATATACAAACTGAGATTACGAACGTTTTCTACATTTCCAACATTTACTTTTTCAACTATTAGAACAGTGACTTTGTCTGTAAGAAAGTTTATTTAAACATTTTTTTTAAATACACATTATTTTAGAAGTACTTTGACCACTAATTTTATAACAATAATTAATTAATATAAATATACCACAGATTATAACTATATAATACAAATAGTATAATAATATTATAAAACAATAATTTAAGATTAGTACCAACAATAATTACTAAGGAGATACCTAATATTATATAATATGTGAACACAATTTGGTACCTACTACGGTCTATACTTTATAGTCTATACAGTATACGGGACTACCTATCAACAACACTAAACATTTCGGTCGGATGACCTTTAATTTGATTTTGGTTTTATTTTACTGCTCAAAGGATTTAATATTACAAATATTTTTAAAAAGTTATTGAGAATTTGAATAAAACAATTTTTTTTAATTGCATCCCCCTCCCCTTTTGAGTAAAAATTATTAGTTAAATTTTTTTATAAGCAACTGACTTATTACCAACTTGTTTTTATCTTAAAATTAGAAACCAGAGGATCCTGTGCCTAAATCAAAATTTAGCCATTACCTATATTATTGGTTGGGGATAAATACACAGTTGATAGCGGCCGGCAGACTCGTCGTGTATCCTTCAGCAGATAGATTTCCAACTATAGCTTCATTCCAACATATCAAACACCATCACTCAATGAGTCAAGGCAGCATTCTCGTAACGGAGTTGGGATCAACCAAGAACGGCGATCGGCTGTCGAAAACGTATGCTGAACTCATGATGCCAATTTCTTTGAAATACACATCTTCAGTTTCATTTTTCATCCAGTTTTTTTTTTATTTCAGTTTGTTTAGCCGTAAAACCAACACTAGCCATCGCCACCAATCAACTTTGGTGTTTTCGTTCTTGATTTCCTTGAAATCGATTTTTCTGATTTTGATACTAAAATATAGATATTATATAAATAAAGTGAAAGAACCAGGAAATCATTTAATGATTTTTCGGTTCTTTCACTTTCTTTGAAATACTCCTCTTATCTAATCCTTTTATTTTGGTTACTTGCTCCATAAAACATGTCACCGTCACGGTTCAGTCACAGTATAGTGGCACCCATCGTCTTCCCTTTCTCAGCATTTCCAGTCAAATTCTATATATCCTGCCGTCCATAAACTAAGTTAATCGAGAAAAAGAGACGTTCTCGGTATTTACTTGAGCCCAATATTACTGAGGACGGTGGTCGGCCTCCGAAATCGTTTGTGGAACTCGTGGAGGCAGCTTGTCGTTTGCGGACGGATGTCGAGTACGTTGCCAGTGGTTTAGAATGCGGTTCGGCGACGGAATTTCACGGGCATACAATATCAAGTTTCGCCGACAGAACTGTTGAAATACCTGTAAATACTACCTAGGTATTGTATTTGTTTTTAATTTGTTTGATCTTTCTTGTTACGATTATCATTACTGTTGAACATCTTCTAACTTCTAACTTATAATCATCCTTTACAAGTAACCATAAATCATGCAGGTTCTTTAATAAAACAGTTTGTCTTATTTGGTTACACCATTAACACTAAAAATAATTTATTTATAGAGTATATACCTATCGGCGTAAGATGTATAATTTGTAACGATGATATATCTTCACAATTTATTGGTTTGCTTCTTATCGTTGGAGAGATGTAACTCCCTACTTCTAAACCATCCAAAGTCACTTCCTCGACAGAACTTCTGGAAAAACTGTAAGTACTAGTTTATGAGTAATAACGCTAACGTTAATTTATTTATTGAATCTCAGCCCCAAGTCTTGTGTTCTTAGTTTGACCAATTTCTAACATTAATAACATCAAACTAGTGCAACTATACTTCTAATTGCTACATAAAATAAGTTTTATGTTTTCACTGATATTTTAAATTTAAATAGGTATGAAATATGATTACATCATACTCATTTTCATTAGATTACACATTTATAGATACAATTACAACTAATGATATATTATTTTTTTTAATGAAATATATTTATCTTATAATTATGATCATTAGGTAAACCTTTAATGTTAAAAAAAGGTGGACAAGTGGCTGTCGCTCTTCTGTACAGTAGGTTACAATTAGGTCACTGTAATGGATAGCAGATCAAAAATATTAAACATACATCGGCACAAAAAAGTTTATTGGAAAGTTACGTTAATTATGCTCATGTGATATTTTTAATTTTGAAATTTGATTTGTATTCAAATATTATGCTAGACTGACACTTCGTCTCCGCTCAGATCTTTTTTAGTATACAATGATTTATCATTGAATTCAAATCTTACACTTCCATTACTTGACAAATATTGTAAAAATTTAGAAAAAAATTAGGCAGCCTTATTTTAAAACTGAAATGGCGCCCCTGGGGCACACGTCGCATATTTATGGTAAAAGATCACTTTGTACGGTCTATTGCTTAAAATGCATAACGCCTACACTTTGTACGATCGGGTAAAAATGTATATTTCAAAACATGGACACAGTTTTGGATTTTTGTCTTTTATAAAGTCTATTGCCCATAATCTACTCCCTCCATTGGCTGTATTTTCGATTCTGAGTGGAGCGAAAGAATGTGTCGGCAACATTTTAGATAGTAAGCATGCTTTGATTTTTGAGATCAGCATCTTTTCTGATAGAAAAGTGAACCTAGTTGGTACTTGTATTTCGGGAGATCAAAATTGAAAATTCCAAGTAGTTTTAGAAAGCGTCGAGAATAACTACCGAAAAATCATGAAAAACCTCTAAAAATGGGATTTTAATTTGAAACGCTTTGTTTATAATACCATAGCAACGAATAAAAAATAATAATATTATAAGGACTACGCTAACCGCTCAGAATCGTTTTTCGTATACAATGGTTAATCATTGTATTCAAATATAATACATCCATTATAACTACTGTACAGCAGAGCGGTACCCACTTGTCCATCCTTTTTATTATAATATTTGGCTAAACAAGAGTAATTTCATTTTTGATTAAAAAAATTTCAGTGAGGTAGGTATTCGACTATTATATCAAAAACAATTATACCTATATATTTGTACATATTTCATGATGTAAAAAAACGAAAATAAATTAGGTAGCAAAACTATTTTATTTAATATATTAGGTTTATATTATATTATAATATGTTATATTATTATCCATCCTATTTAGAATGTAAGTATAATACAAATAATACTTAAACTTAATAACATTTTTAATAAAATTGGTCACGACTTCAGACTTGCTTATATTATAATATATATACTGAATGCATGTAATATGTACCTATATAATAGTACAAAGTGTAGGGGTTCTGCAATCTAGAGTTTTACCTGACCGTAAAAAGCGTTCGCGTTTTGCTATCTTAGTTTTAAGTTTTTAACCCGACCGTACAAGTTTCGCACTTGACCCAGAAGTCAGAACTCGCATTTGATAGGTGTTTAAATATGTTTCTACTCCGACACGGCTATGGATGGTACTAAATGTGCAACAAAAATTCATCCAGTATCCAGTTTAACCCAAAACACCGTTCAATCCAATTATTTTATTCAGTACAAAAATAATAATATAAGCTAACTTATTTCAATTAGTTTTTAGAATCGTTAACTTTTCTTCCGCAAATTTGGAAGTAGGTTAACATGCATGAAAACTCAAACCGCTCAAAAACTGCCTTAAGTTAAAACTAATAAAAATTAACATAATAACATGTGAATATTGTTATAGGAGAACACGCATCCATCATCATTAAACAGAGTACGAGTAGATGATAGTATTATGATGGCCATCGAGTGGTTTATGAAATCAATAAATCTAATTTATCAGCTTCGAAGAGACAGATCCTGAGCCCTGTTTCAGAAGTTAAATAAAAGATCGAAAGCGTTTACATACTCTGTAAGTAAATTATTTGTACAGTGTTGTTTGTATAATTAAACGATACTGACAACCGTTTTATTAAAAAAACAGGTGCATGTGAAAGATGATTGCAAACTCCAAAAGAAGTACCCAAGAAAAACAAGAACAAGCTAGTATTGGCAGGTAGTCCAATAGTTTTGTGAGCGATACTCGATATTGTTTTGCCCGTAAAATTCCGTGGTCGAACCACATGCTCAACCACTGGCAACGTACTCGACGTCCGTACGCAAACGGCGACCTGCATTCGAGAGCGTCACAAACGATTTCGGAGGCCGATCACCGTCCTCAGTAATATTGGGCTCAAGTGGATTACGAGAATGTCCCTTTTTCTCGATAAACATAGTTAATGGGCGGGAGGCTGCATAGAATTTGGCTGGAAATGCTGAGAAAGGAAAGACGATGGGTGCCACTATACCGTGACTGAACCGTGACGGTGACATGTTTTATGGAGCAAGTAACCAAAATAAAAGGATTAGATAAGAGGAGTATTTCAAAGAAAGTGAAAAAACCGAGAAATCATTAAATGATTTCTTTGTTCTTTCACTTTACTTATATAAAATCTATGTCTTAGTGTCAAAACTAGAAAAATCGATTTATTATTCTCAAAGGAATTACAAAATTAATTATTTATCGCCAATAGTGTTAAATGAGATAACGAAATTTGTTTTGCTCGTCCTGAACAATTATTGATAAAAATGGAGTTATCTTGTTCTTGAACAGAGCCCTTCATTTTGTGGGCGATTTATTATGTATTTATTTAGTAAAAGTTGTGGGAAAAAATAATTCTTTGTAGTTGCCACAAATCAAGTATGATTTTTGCCCGAGATTCTCTTGTACCTATTTAGTTATTACATGTATGTACAGTATTGTGGGTATATTGTAATTGATATTTATTTAGAAGAAATGTTACATAGGGATACAATGTTATAGTATGTAAGGTAGTAGTAATTCTGTTTAATTTAAAATTAATAATGTAATTGTTACGGACTGCACATATGATGTGACACCGTAACAAAGTATAATACATATAATTATTTATAATAACTAATGAGGCGAATATTGCTCACTAGACATATTATAGTCGTCCAGGTACACACATACATATACTTATGTTACCGTATATATGATACACACCATCTCAAGTTCATAACAGTTCTAGGCCAACATCAGTTTGTACACTAAGGAACTCTGGATGACTATAACACTCATTATGCTTTATTTAATATGTAATTAATATTGTGTAATAATATTTAATCAAAATGTTTAATAATAAAATATTATATCAACTGGAACTTATTATTTGAAATGGAATCTGGATCATCTATACCAGTGTTTCTCAACCTGGGGGTCGCCATTTATTATTTAGGGTAGCGTATGAATTAAACTTTAACGTTTAATACATTTTTTTAAATTAAAAATAATTATAATAATATAATAAATGTATTTTATGTTGTGTTCAATGTACAGTACATTTAGTATTGATTATTAATGATAA
The DNA here is from genome assembly GCF_019925205.1 of Metopolophium dirhodum. Lineage (NCBI taxonomy): Eukaryota > Metazoa > Arthropoda > Insecta > Hemiptera > Aphididae > Metopolophium > Metopolophium dirhodum. The sequence continues at coordinate 16,235,201 of NC_083568.1, forward strand.
TATTCTATGCGAGTATATAAAAAAACATAAGTAGGGGGGGGGGGGGGTCGCTAAAAATTGAAATTCAAAAAGGGGGTTGCCACAGTAAAAAGGTTGAGAAACACTGATATATCACACCCTCTTAAAGAACTAATGAAACATTTGTATACACTGATATTTAAAGATGTATTGATAAAAATATGTAAATAAGTATACAAAATATAAAGATATACAGGTAATTGCATTATATAAATAGGTACATGTAATTTTTTTTAAATTATTTATAAAACAATAAAGATAAATCACTTTTAACCTCAATTACCTACCTTCAAAAGTAAAAAATCAACACAAAATGTATTTAAATTAATTTTACTTCTATTAAAAAATTAATACAAATTAATAACACAAAAAAAAATTAACACCTACTATTTAACTACCTACTTGTATAATATAAGGGTTGTTAAAATATACATAAATATAGAAGAAAAGTACCTATTTATTTTTAAAAGTACTTATGATTTTTTTTTATTAAAATTTGAATATAAATTGATCAGATGGCAAAAAATCTGATTTATTAGGTTTGATATAATCTTTAGATGCTTTGAATGTTGTTCTGTTCATAGATACGTTTTTATTAGTATTCATTTTTTCAAGCGATTCACTTTGTGAAGGTTGAAGCATAGCATTTCCTAAAAAGTTTATAAAAACGTCATTAGAGTTAAAAGTTTATTACCTAATTATAATTTTATAAAAATAATGGCCATTAGTTGGTTACATGAGTTAATAAAATATAATTAAACTATGATTATGAAATATGAAGTAATAAGTACCTACCTACCAAATTATTTTATAACATTTATATTGTTTATTTTGTATTTAAAACTTTGAACATCGGTTAACTATTTTATTATTACAATGTGTGTTTCCCATAAATAAAAAAATAGTTTAAAATAATAATAATAATTTAAAATTAAAATTAAATATTAAGATATAAAAATACTTTACTAATAATTATACACAACTGACCAAATTGTTGTGGTGTTTCTAATCCTTGGAAATTTGATTCAGGAGTTACTTCTAAGTCACCTGCAATTTTGTAAAAATTTGTTTTTATTTATTTAAATAAACAATAAATAAAGTAATAACTTACTCTCAAAATAGTTTGAAAAATTGAACTGCACATTATCTGGATATTGACTAAAATCATGAGTATTTTCATATGATTCAGATAAATCGCAGTCCTAAAAAAAAAACCGGCTTTAGTTGTTAAAAAATTAATTAATTAACTTACGTACACTGAAACTACTGTTTGCACTATTTTGAGACATCGGATCTAAGCAAAAGTTCCAAAATCCATCAGCTATTAAAATATAAAATTAAGAAATATATTATTACATAATAATTCTATTAAATTTCACTTTTTTTTCCACTCATTGAATAATAACTAATAAATAATTGATTTAAAAGATATTTTAATTATTATAGGGAATTTACTTTTAAATTAAAATACGGTATGTAATTTACAAAAAACAAAAATATTTCAATATGTCGATCAAATAATAAATCAATTAGGTATTATAAATAATATTTAAATAGGCATTGCAATGTGGCATAATACATACCAAAAGCTTATCAGTTATAACTTATAAGTTATTGACTAATAATTAGAATCTTATAAGGCATATTAATATTTAAAAATAATGGACTAAGAGTATGGAAAATAAGACTATTTATACAGACCGGGTACAGCTTTTTGTGGTTCAAGAGATACATTTACATGTAATTGTGATGAATCATTTAAGATGTTGATATTATCAGAATCAAGATTTTTTACATTTGACTGTTCAATAGATTTTAAAGAATTTAATTTCTGTGAATGGTCCTTATCAATGAGATTTCTGTCATTATTATAACTGTCCATTGATAAACTCAATGCTTTAACTTTTTCTTGATTAAAATTGCTATCCATATGAATATCCTAAATTAAATTAAAAAAATTATTTAAACATTTATTATAGCAACAATATTCAATGCACAAAAGATAAATTAAAATAAAAAATAGAATGAATTTAAAATAGGTACCTATACATTTTCATTAAAAGGTTTGAAATTTAATTTTTAAAAAACTATTTCCAAATATTTATATATAAAATGGAAAAATCCCAACTTGTTCACCAATAACGACCAAAATGGTAGGAATTAATGACACCCCATTCGTCCAGGACATGTTATTTAAATTTTTCCAAAAGTTTGGGTTTCATTAAGACCTGATTAATTTATAAACACAATCTCTAAATGTTCTTATTATTTTATTATTGTCCCTATTCACAGTGGCGTGGCGAACTTCATCAACTTATGAGGCACGATAATTTATATTAGTAATTATAAATACTTATATAAATAATTAAGTATTTACTTTAATGGTAACTGAGAATAATTGGCTTAGTCTTAGAGTGTAGTTAATAAATTATTTACTATATGTAAAATGCCCCTAGTCTCCAGAACACCCATCACCCTTTAAGCTGAGGCACGTGCCTCAAATAAATTCCTTCGTCACGCTACTGCCTATTCATATAAGTGGCCTTTTTTTTATAAATACCTACCTGCGTTTCGTAATATCATTAAATGTATACACAGTATTTGTATTTATAATTTTCAATATTTGGTATTTATTAATCTAAAATTAACAGACGATTAGCTAATATAAGTTATTCTAGTTTATTATTTTCTGCTAAGCTTTATAACAATACTCTTACTGATTACCTACACTTTAAATTAGTATTAGTATTAGTTCTTCAAATTAAAAAATACCTTATTTGTCTTCAATTTACTTGGTTGAATAATTGTTGAATTAATCTTATTTTTATCTTGTACTGGAGTATATGGTTTTTTAAATTCAAAATCTGACTGTCCATCAATAGTTTTACGTTTGTTAGTATGGGCATTTAGGTCACCATCATTCATTGGTTTATCCATGTTCTTAAAATGCATCTCTGTTGATTCTATTATATTTTTTTTGGTACATTGAATGGTACTCTCTTCCACATTTTGAATATTTTTTGACTGTGCAGCATTGTTAATGTTGTTTATATTTTCATTGGTTTCTACTATAAATGTATTTATGTTTTTGTAAGCAGCTTTATTTTCAACACTTGTTTCTATTGTTATCTTATCTTCAGAAAATGAATGAAAAGTTACATTTTTTTTTGGATTATAATTATAATTTGAATTCTTGATATCCATATCATCTTTATCATAAGTAAGATCGGCATGATTATAATTACTGGAATAACTTAAATTAGGGTTTAGACGTTGGCCCAACGAATTAAGTTTTATATCAAACATTTTGGGTTCAAATTTGCTAGGAGTATGTGACCAAAATGATACTTTATTAATTTTCTGAAAATCAATTGTAATAATATTAACATATTAATAATTATTAATTCAAATACAATAAAAATTTGTTTTTACATTTTTTTGGGTTTCAAGTAGTGCATTTTTCATATGACATTTCTCCTTATATTCTGTATTCAGTTTCCTAAAATATTATCAAACCATTGAATTAATACCTACCTATGCCAGTAGTTGTATATCTAAAATAGGTAATCATTATTCTATCCCAAAATTCAATAAATTTAAAAAAAAAAACTTTTTACCCTAATAGAGTTTTGCAGTTTTCTTCTCTTTTATTTAAATACATCATTTCAATATAGACTTTGGCATATTGTATAATAATATTATTCTGTTTTTCATCTGCAATAATATAACTTCATTGAGTATAATACATACAATTATTAGTACTTTCTACCTGGCTATATATTGATTGAAATAAAAAACTATCTATTTCTAGATAGTTAGCAGTAAATTGTTTTGAATATAATAATGCAATGCAATTACCATTTTCTTTTGTAGTTATGTCAATTTTTCTAACTAAATTTTGTAGATCTAGAAGCAACTCTTCATATTCTAATTTTGTGTTTTTTAGTTCAGAGTCAGCCATTTTTAATAATTTAACTTCAGGTATATTATTTAGTCGTTCCTAAACAGTTAATTGAATATGTATTTTCTACTTTAAGAAACTTGAATCTACTATCCATATATTTCAATCATATTTTCTAAATTTATTTCTAAAATTCTATACATACATTCTATATAAGATTAAAAATAAATCAATTAGGTATTATATACCTTATAGAATTTCCATAAATTAGACATTTTTATATTGTTTATTTATAGAGCATTCATTATTATTAGACATAGTAGCTAAACATGTTTAGCAAAATATGGTTATCATAAAAAAAAAAACTAAAATTATATTACTTTTTTTATTAAATATTTTTTTGTTAAGTTCAAGTTGATGGAGTTGTAATTATACTTTGGTATTTTAAATAGTTGTTAGGACATTAATTATTATTGGTTAAATTAAACTATCTGTTTAAGCTTTTGACCAAATATTGTTAGTATTTGAACTCACAAGTCCAAAGTATCACATTATTTTTTATATTAAAATATAAAATATTAATAAAAATGAAATTGCTAACCTCTTCTTTTTGCCACAATTCCATTCTTATAAATAGCTGTAATTCATATTCACATTTTGATTTATTTACTGTGAATTTTTTCTTTTCATATTGAATTTCAAGATGAGCTAATGTTTCATTAAGAGTGATAGTAATGTTGTCAATACTAAAAAATTAAGTAAAATTTATACCTATTCTTAACTTGATTTCATTTTTATAATCAGAATTTTTTTAAATTCTAAAATAAAAATATTTCTAATAAAATTTAAATTTGTCAAAATATCAAATTATATTTAAATATATAATATACAGTAAAACTCGCTTAAGACGCTCTCGCTTAAGACGCTTTCCCGCATAAGACGCTGTTTTTAGTCGGTCCCTAGACATTTCCTATACTAGTCAATGTAAAAATCACCTGTTAAGACGCTCAGTTTTTCTCTGTCTAATCGGGTAAAACGCTCTTTTTTTCAGCAGATTACGATAAATTTTAGTAGTTTTGTGAAAATAAAAATAGAATTTTTAGTATTATACGTGTTCTTATCGTTTTATTTTATCGCTATACCTATTTTATCATTACTTATTATAACAGTTTTACTGTATTTCATCGTCTTATGAGATTTAGTAAGTGCTGTTCGTTCGCATGTGTATAACCGTAATTTCGTTATGGCTAGTGGTATAAAACGTAAAGCGCTAACGATTTCGGACAAACTCAACATTTTGAAAAAGTACGATGAAGGATTGGCTGAGAAAAAAAAACAAAAAGATATTGCTAATGAACTGGGGATACCTCCTTCCACTTTAAGAACTTTATTGAAAAACAGACATGAAATAGAACAAAGCAGCTTGTTAGGTGGCAGCAAACGACAAAAATTAAAACACGGGAAGTATGAAGAGTTGGAAAATATTTTATTGGAGTGGTTTCAACAAGCTCGTAGTTTAAATTATCCAATAAATGGAGGTATAATCACGGAAAAGGCGATGGAGATTGCCGCACGTCTCAACTTAACCGAATTTAGTGGATCGACTGGTTGGCTGGATAGATTTCGGAGTAGGCATAGCATTGTGTACCGGCAAATATCAGGTGAGGCTGAATCTGTTAATAATGATGATATAGCTTCATGGAAAAATAACGTGTTGCCTTCATTACTGCGTGACTATGCTCCTGACGATGTATACAACGCTGATGAATTCGGATTGTTTTTTAAGCTTATGCCAGATAAGTCTTTTGTTTTTAAAAATGAGACATGCCATGGTGGAAAGTTGAGCAAGGAACGTCTCACGGTTTTAGTATGTACAAATTCTACCGGAACCCATAAATTGAAGTTGGTCGTCATTGGAAAAAGTAGGTCTCCTCGCTGTTTCAAAAATGTTCGTACGTTTCCATGTGAATACCTTGCTCAAAGTCGTGCTTGGATGACAGGAATACTATTCATAAACTGGATTCAACAGCTAGATGCATTTTTCGGTAAACAAAAGAGAAAAATTATTCTATTCGTCGACAATTGTCCGGCTCACCCTAAAGATATCCCTACTACCAATATAAAACTTGTTTTCTTTCCACCAAATACTACATCTAAGTTACAACCCCTAGATCAGGGTATCATTAAAGTGATAAAACAAAAGTACCGAAAAAAGTTAGTTCAGCGGTACTTGAGAGACATGGAGAGTACCAACCAAATTTCAACTAAAGTTAACGTTTTGGACTCCATACATTACGTTAGTGCCGCTTGGGATGAAATTAAACCAGATGTAATAATAAACTGTTTTCGGAAAGCTGCATTTGGTATGTTGAACAACTCTGAACAGGCTGATAGCTCACCTTTAAAAGAAGAGGACTTTCAGCTTCTGCAAAATTTTGCTGATTATGCAACAGTAGATGATGAACTCGTAACCAGTAGCACTCGGACTTTAGATGAAATAATCGCTGATACGAACTTAGTGGACAATGAGAAAGAAGACGACGATCAAGAAGAAGAAGATCAAGACTTTCCAGTATCTACTCCTACAATAACTACTGGTTTGCAACATTTATCGGAAATTCGGAAAGTATTATTCTGTGTTGAAAATTCCGAAGAAATGTTAGGTTGTCTTAATAAAATTGAAAACTTTCTTGCTGAAACACATTGTCAGAACCTTAAACAATCAAAAATAGATCATTTTTTTAATAAACAATAATAAAATATGTATGTAATAATAATATTTTTTTAAATTAAATTCAGTAGCACAAAAATATAAGTATGTATGTATATCGTAATTATAATTAATTTTTAAGTGTATTTCTCATTAAATTATGTTTAATAATAAAAAAATAAACTCGATATTTCAACCACATCATTTTGTTTCATTCCCGCATAAGACGCTTTCCCGCATAAGACGTTTTAGAGAGCTGGTCCCTTAAAGAGCGTCTTAAGCGAGTTTTACTGTATTTATGTAATATTATGTTATGAAGTACCTCACTATATTTTCTCGAACTTCATTTATTCTTGATTTAGTATCATGCAATTGTTTTTCAATCCATTCATTTTCCACAGTGATTTGTTTAGTAGAATGTTCAATTTCTTCAATACTTTTTACTTTTACTAAAACATGTAATTTAGGTTAGGTGAAAACTATGTACAATCGATTGTATGTTAATAGAGTTTTCTAAGTAAAAGATTATAAATATATTGGTATTCAATAGACACTTGATAATTCGATGTTGGAGGGACTTAAGTTTAACAACTTTGGATTATCAAGAATTAGCATTGCTAAGAACAATCAACAAAATAGAGGGGAAAAAACTGAACTATAGACTTGTTAAAAGTAAATATGTAAGTAGGTACCTATTGAATGTATATAATTTAAAATAATAATAATTATATATAACTTTTAATTACAATACATTTTCCCTAAATACATATAGATTTTTTTATGGGCAATTGGTATGGATTTATTTTATGCATAGTATCTCGACATCGTTAGCTTTTTTAGTATATCCATTTATACCTATCAGTATTTATTTCCAGATGTATTTCAAAAGCTCGGTTGAAATTCAGTTCTGTATTAAACTAAATGTTTGGTACGGGTTGAGTTAATTTAAATGTTAAAATGTTAAAATTTAAAACTTATAACTTACAAATAATATCTATTGTATTTGTGTTGATATGTCAATACCTACTTATTATCGGTTACTATTTAGTCACATAAAAAATAAAATAAATTTTAACCCAAAACCAAATTACTTTTTAAGAGAAAAATTAAATAAAATACTTACAACGACACTTTTCTTGAGCTCTCCAAAGTTCAATACTACTTTCATAAAAACTTAAATTAAATTTACTCAGGTCGTTGTTCATATTTGAATCATTTTCATCATTACCCGACATTTTTATCTGAATAGGTAGACTGAATTTGAAAATAATGATAAGAGATTATATTAAGATATACAATGTGGAATATATAGTCATATAGAATATTATATAGATACATTTAAAGAATTACACGATTTTCTTACGGAATATTAATTTGTTAACATCACCAGGCACCGATAACATTTCTGCAATCTTCTTAAATAAATGTGCTTTTGTCTTAACACTAATTTTAAAATTAATATTTAATAAATCTCTTACTACTAGCGTATTTCCAAATAAATGAAAGACCTCATTCATATCTTCCGTCCATAAAAAAAAGTAGAACCTCTGTCTTAAATTATCGTCCAATCTCAAAAATCTCAATCATACCTAAGCTATTTTCTAAATTGATTAATGAAAAACTTACCCCTTTATGTAAAATTATTATAATAAATGAGCAGCACGGTTTTCGTACAGGTCGATCTACAATTACAAATTTATCTATTTTCAAACAATCAATTCTAGATTCTTTTAATAGCGGATTCTAAACTGATGTGATTTATATAGATCTTGAAAAGGCTTTCGACAGAGTACATCACAAATTATTAATATTAAAACTAAAAGCCTATGGATTTTGTGATCCACTTCTTTCTTGGTTCGAATCCTTTTTAACAAATCGCACTCAATTTGTTAAATATGAAAACTTTATTTCGATTAATATCAATGTTATATCTGGTGTCCCACAAGGAGATCACTTATCGCCACTACTATTTTTACTTTTTACGAATGATATAACTTATGAATTATAAAACACTCTAATTTTCTAATACTAGCAGACTATCTCAAATTATTTAATACTATTCGCTGTCAAAATGATTTGAATTCATTTAAAAATTGTATGTTTCTAAATATAGAAAAATGTGCCACTATTTCCTTCTCCTTAAAAAAAGAACCCATCACTTCTGATTACAAATTAAAAAATATTAAAATCTCGCGAGTAAATGAAATTAATGATCTTGGTATTACGTTTGACTCAAAACTTAATTTCAAACTACCATTGGCGCAAATGGGGGGGGGGAGGAGGCTTGGGGGGACTTAGTCTTCCCAAATCTCGGTTAAGTCCCCCCAGTTCAAAATCTAGTAATTAGTACTAATTTTTATATTCTGTGGTACTAAGCAATATGGCCCATGGGAGGGGCTTGAGTCCCCCCAAAAAATTTAATCAATTTGCACCTATACAAACTACGGGCGATTGTAAACTACGCCAGGATACCGGTTAGATAAACTCTGCCAGTTTTATTTTCTTATCTGTAATGGGAATATGGAAACTCTGCCAGTATTAAGGCCTTCCTAATGTAAAACTAAATGATACTTCTCTACTAAGTTAACTCAAAAATTCAAAATGAAAAAAAAAATTGTGTTACAGAAAGCTATAAATACTAAATAGTTATAATAATTTATATTAGACTTAATGGTTTGAATATCTACAAATTGTATCTCATAATTTTAGTTCACAGTTCAAAATATTATAAGTATTATAACATATAATGTCATAATAATATAATATAGGTGCCTACATATTTTTTGATTATTAGTTATTACAATTGTCTATCATTATTTTTTAACATAATACTGGCCATTGCAATTTGTATGATTTGTTCGAACTATTTTTATTTTTAAGTTTTTTTTTATATTTTTTGGCATATTATACTTATTTAATAAGGATAATAATATTATTATAAAATTATGATTTTTTGTTTAATAATAATCTGTGTATTATATTAATTGCATGTATAGTGTATACTGTTACTTGATTTTTTCATTGGCAGAGTTTACATTAATTCAATTTAACCTTATTTTTGTCACTGGCGGGAGTTTACATGAACCCAATTTACCTGTTTTATTTTCCTGGTGGAGTTTACACTAAAAAAGGTTTTCGCATGCGGAGTTTACATGCGCCCGCAAACTACATACTAATAATATTATTAAAAAATCATCAGCCAAATTAGGATTTATCAAGCTCACTTGTTAAGACTTTCACAATGCTCATGCTCTTAAATGCTATATTTCTCATTATTACACTCTCAACAAGAATATGCAAATTTGATTTGGCACACTAACTCTATAACCCAAAATAAAGACCTTTCTCAAATTCAGAATAATTTTTTAAGATTTTTAAGCTTTCAATGTCACATTTATAGAGCTCCTCTATCTGGTTATAATATTCTATAGGCTCTTCTCTATACTACCACTTGAAAAAAGATTAAAACAACTAAATTTAAAATTCCTTTATAAAATATTACACAATATTAAAGATTGCCCAGAGCTAGTTGAACGTTTAGTTTATACTTCAAAATAAACCCCATAAACTCTAGACATAAACAACTTTTCTATCCACCAAACATTTCATCCAAATACATGTCATTCTCTCATTCTAATACTCTAATGGCTATAGAGAATTCCATAAATAATGTAGATTTATTTCACTGTTCACTTAATGATCTCTCATCATATATTCATTAGTTTTCAATTTTTATGTGTGTATATATTGTTTTTTTATTTTAATTTTCTCTCTCCTTAAATTATATTTTATTATGTACAGTACACACTACACACTGTATTTTTTTTCTCTCTTTCTCCTTTTCCCCTGAATACTCAAGTAACTATCTTATATTTAAAATGTAATTGGAATTTTTTTCCGTAATAAACAATATTATTATTATTATTATACTTAACTAGTTAACAAGAAAGTTCGAGTAATTACTATTTACCTACCTATGATCTAACGGAAAATTAAAAACGTACCAAATATTTGTTTATTATTTCAGTAAATACCAACAGAAAATAGCTAATTCCTTACTACTTGGCAGTAATAATTGGTGTTTTGCACTCTTGCTGTTAAAATGTTAAATCATTAAATTAATGCTAAAATGTTGTACCTAGTTTTAAATGTATTAATAATAATATATTAAAGTAACAAATTAAAGAACAAAGAAATAGGAGTTTAAAAAGGCAGGTTTCCACTATACAGTATACACGTTTGCGGTGTACACGAAAAATGTTTAAAAGTTGTAGCAATATCCACGGACTAGAGATATAAGACACGGTAACGTCGTTAACCGTATGGTAACTTAACCTAACCAACCAATCACAGGTGAGTTTACACTATAGCTACGTACATCACGAATTAAATATATATTCAACTATGCGGTATCGTTTGGTAACTGTGGTAACCGTAATTATTTTACACGACACGGTGTAGCGTGAAGTGAACCGCCCTTTATAAATAGTATATTTTAATTCGTGGCATGAAACTCCTAGAGAGCTATATAAGGAGGTATACGCATCCGCCATTCCTGTTGCAAGAAAACATGATAGTAGAACTTATCATTTACCATTTCATCAATTAGACTTGTTACTTGTTAGTGTTACGGTTTCATAAATCATAAGCATTTAATTGAAATTTTAATTCGCATTTACTAAAATTCGTTGTATAGTCCTATTTAATAACAAATAACAATGAACAAAAACAATTTCTCAAAGAATCAATCACGAAAAATTACTGATAAATATGGTGGTTGTTCAAGTCAGATTACAATTAATAAAGAAACAAATGAGGTAAATAATTAAAATTATTCACTAAGTTTTTCAATTTTTCCCTTACCTATTAGGTTTATAATAAATATAGGTAATATATTAGACATTTAATTATTGCAGATAGGTACATTATGTTCATTACACAATAATTTTAAGTTAATTTTTATCATAGACCAGAGGTCTCCAACCTACAGCCCGCAGGCCGGATCCGGCCCGTCAAGTTTTTTTCACTGGCCAGCCAAGCTAATTAATGTTTTGAAAATAATATATTTCCTATGTTATTTTCATTAAGTTTTTAATTTATTGAATTAGGAACTAAGTACTAACACTGACTAATAATAGAAAAACTCGTTATAAAATAAAAAAAGGATATAAACAAACATTTATTTTTCTAAATAAATCTTATCTATTCTTCAATTTCTTAACCGCTCTATTCCTCTTAAAATGTTGGCCCACGATACCAAAGCGTGTCTCAAATTTGGCCCGCCGTAATAAAAGGTTGGAGACCCCTGTCATAGACAATATATTATGTCAATGATTTTTAAGATTTTTTATCAACAGAAGTTTTTTGCATAGGTACATTTAAAATTACATTATACAATACACCTAGGTGATTATTAACTTATTCATTTTAATTATTGTCTTATAGTCACTATCAGTGGAGTCTTCCTTTAGTTTTGAAAGATGTATGGTATTGATTGAAGAAAACCTGGAATTGCAAAGAAAGATAGCAGAAATAGACCACCTGTTGGCAGTTTGTAATGCTCTGGAAAACAAAAATGTTTAAACAAGAAATATTCTTACATTTAAGTTTGACTATAGGTAAATAAATTCACTATAATATTAAAACTTGCAATGTTGTACATTTGTAAGACGGAGACAACACATGCAAGTATAATATTCTCCGTAATATAACTTATATTGTGATTTTACTTAAATTATTTTTTACACTGCCTTACATGTATCATGGCAATTTAATATTTAAACTTTCTTTTGTATTTTTTTTTTATTTTAAAAGCCACTAGTATATAACTTTGATAACTTGACAATTATTGTAAAATTTGTATCATTTATATTAATATAGTCGTATATAATTTAAATACAACATTTTATATAACATAGTAACATAATACACTTGGACTGGTATCTTTTAATCTGTTAATTTTCAAGAGGATACAATTTATTTTCAACCCTTTCATTTATATATTATATACCGTGTGTCCAAAAAAACAGGGGCCACTTTACCACTCATTACCATGTAAATATTTGTCAATTCTGTTTGCGGGACATTAAACTAGACTAATGGATCGTAAATTTCTATGACTTACAATGTTTTTAACTCGTGTATCTTGCGCATGCGCAATAAAACTTACATTTTTTTAAATGGCAACCTGTAATTTAAATACCATATTCGGGTTCATCGATTTTTTTCAAGCCATTTTGATGTATCAACTTGTGTCTTAAACCCAAAATTGACTAAACTAGAGCTAAGTAGAATTAAAAAAATTTAAAAATGTAATTTAATTAATTTTTTTTTCTAACTGTATGTACTTATTTTTTTATTCTAAACACCATGAAACAAACAATCAAAATTATTATTTTTAAACTAATTAACTATTTACTATTTATCTTATTTTATTATTACACATTATGAAAATGCATATGGTCTTAATTGGCTGAAACCAAAAGAGAAGAAGTGTATTTTTGTTTCCATCAGAATTATAATTAAGTACCCATCTATTAAAATAATAATGAGCATTGGTGTTTCTAGTTTTGTTATCTACCTATAACTATTAAAATGTCATTAGCTATTTTTATATTAGGTATTATGGAACTCATTATCAGAGTCATGTGTCAATAGTAAATAGTTAATTTGTTTAATAATAATAATTTTGATTGTTTGTTTCATGGTGTTTAGAATAAAAAAAATAAGTACATACAGTTAGAAAAAAAAATTAATTAAATTAAATTTTTAAATTTTTTTAATTCTACTTAGCTCTAGTTTGGTCAATTTTGGGTTTAGGACATAAGTTGATACATCAAAATGGCTTGAAAAAAATCGGTGAACCCGAATATGGTATTTAAATTACAGGTTGCCATTTAAAAAAATGTAAGTTTAAAAATATTGTAAGTCATAGAAATTTACGATCCATTAGTCTAGTTTAATGTCCCACAAACAGAATTGAAAAATATTTACATGGTAATGAGTGGTAAAGTGGCCCCTGTTTTTTGGGACACGCGGTATATACATCTTATTTTTTTTGTAGTTCCGTTTACCAAAATGTTAACATGAGATAAGAGGAAAATTCAATTAAAAAAAAATAAAACAATAGATTACTAATAACAATATTTAATGAGGATAATACATTTTACATCAATTTTTCTTTTTCTTTCTGAATGAGTGGATCCTTCATGAGATTGTAAATACCTGTTTATAGTAGGTACTGTTGCAATTTACGGTTTAATGTGCTGTATGAAGGTATAGGAAATTTTGTTTCGTGTAAATAATTATATCCACTCACACCAAGATTGCATCTTAGCTTTAGTGATTTGACAATAGTTTCTTTAGACCATTCATGCATTTTGTTGGTTGACAACGCCATAATTTGGTCTTTATTCAAAAATGTTTCTAACAACTTTGATCGATCCTCTAGTTGTTGTTTAATATTTTCATTTGTCTGTTCTAGATATTTAACAAACTGCTCATTTGCTCTTTTTAAACGGTCGTTTTCCTTTCTCAACATTTCATTTTCCATTTGTAATGACTGTAAATAAAAATAAAAATAAAAATAAAAAATAAATTAGTGTATGGCATAGTACAAAGAAAACACAATTAAATGTATTTTTTCATAAATACTACCAAATCATATAGGTAGTTAGTTTAATATTTTATTTTATGATCATACTTACAGACTGCAATGACTGCATATTTTCAATTTTATTTTGTCCAACACTCAATGTAGTATCATCAGGTATCTAAAACATTCAACAATTAATTCAATAGATAATATTTTATTAATGGCAGTTTATAATAAAAATGAACGTGTTATATTTTTGTACATAATTCAAGTTGATCAAGTTTAATTTTCATACTTACAGACTGCAATGACTGCATACTTGCACCAGTTGTATTTTCAATTTCATTTGGTTGAATATTCAAAGGAGGATCAAGTATCTAAAACATTAAACTATTTATTCAGTAAATAATTAAAAACATTATTTTATTATTTTTTTGAAGGGAGACTGTAACGTAGCTACATAATACTACATATTTACTTAATTAAATTAAATATTCAACTAATAATTGTGTGTACAATTACTAAATTAATTTAAAAAATACTATAAAGGGAATTAAAAGGTTGCTTTAGGTACTAAATTATTATATATTTGTATTCCTCACTGTGTACCTATACATTTTCAATTGTGGTGATAGTCCAAAATCATAGAGTAATAATATAAAATACATTATTTGGTACATTTAATTTCTTGACAAGAAAGAAAACAAATTTAATATAATTTAATGTATTTTGTATAATGCACACCTTGTATTTGGATTTTCTTTTCGTCATTGTTCTCTTCGGTGGATTTGGAACATTAAAAATTGTAGGAATGGCGTCCCATTTTAATTTAATCCAGCCATCTATCCTTTTTCTTTCAAATTGGTTCTCTTCAAAATGAACCTGGTATTTAAAAATACATTAATGGCAGCAACAACTGATTAATCAAAATAATGAATTAAACCATAAATATTTACGTATATTAATTTTAAACCTTGATAAATCATAAAAATGAGGTAGTGTCATTAATTTAAATGTGCCCACATATTTGTTAATTATTTGAAACTATGATAATGTTAATAATTTTTAGGCTAATTTGGTAGATTTGTATGAAAATCTACTGTAAGAAACTACGTTTCTATATTTTTGTGTTACTCTAATAGTTTTAATAAACAGAAGTACCTATTTAATCACTATTGAATATCAAATAATACTTACTTCACACAGACGAGCAGATTCTGTAGGTTGCCATTGAGCTCTTCTAGTATTATTTATCCAAATTTTTCTGCGTTCAAGTTGAGCCGGAAATCTGAATAGACGTATACCCTGACTACTTCGATTCGTGCAGTTTACGGCAGAACACGACATTTTAATATAATATTAAGATGTGAAGAAGTCAAGACCATAGATAATAATATAATATAAGAATAACTGACTATCATGTTATTCATTATTATTTAATAAAATAATTTTGCACATAACCTTAAAAAGCCCCATATCGTCTTTCTCTCTTTACGTTCTCTCTCCCCCCAAAAAGCACACGGCCCCATATGGAACTGGTATAGCCGTATAGGCATGACGTCCTATCCATTCTTATATTATCTATGGTCAAGACGTAAAGAAATTAATCAGATAAAATTAAATGCGTACATATTATTATGTTATTCTGTGATTTTGGCGGTATTTTACTGTTATCTATAATATGTTATTGCAAACAAAATGGCGGATGCGCATACTCACATATTATAGAGCCTCAGAAACTCCTTGAATTGGCCGAATCGGGCGATTGTGGCCTTGAACCACAGAATTGAACACGGTGTCCAGGGGGGCGTGGCATACGTGAAATAGGGAATGTTAAGCAAGCCGACCCCGCGTAGCGCATCCCGCCATAGTCTTGGAACCGTTTTCATAATATTGGTGACCATGGGTCTAACATCATATTGGTGCGTGGAACCGTTTTCATGTTTTTCATAGGTTCAGACTTCAGATTATAGGTAACCGAGACCCCAATCAGCTGATCGAGTTTCGCTTCAATGCACAGACTTCTATACTAGTATAGAAGTCTGTGCTTCAATGTTGTTCTATGTTCGTGGTGTACGTGTATAAAAATACTTTTCTGTGATTGGTTAGTAGTTAGTATCACGAACTAAGATAGTATGCTATAATATACTATCTTAGTTCATGGTTAGTATACTATGTATACAAATATACAATGTATACAATGTGTACTATACAAAGTTGTTCTTGCAGTTTCGGACAATGCAAATAATATAAAAAACGCATTAAATATATTACAGCTTAAATCTATGGGATGTTTTGCACATACTATGAATCTTGTTGTTCAGTCTTCCCTTATACTGGAAAATAGTTTGATAGATCGAGTTAAAACAATTGTAACACATTTTAGAAAAAGTACTGTGGCAAATAATAAACTACATACTTATCAAATTAATAATGGTATCAGTCAACGAGTCAACAAAAAAAATTAATTCAAGATGTTCAGACTCGATGGAACTCAACATTTTATATGATAAGTAGGTTTGTTGAATTGGAGGACTCTATTTGTGGTACATTGGGATTACTGGATAAAGCGCCGGAAAACCTTAAAGGTGAAGAATGGATAATTCTAAAAGAAGTGTGCCAAGTTCTTAAGCCTTTTGAAGAAGCTACCAGAGTAGTAAGCGGAGAAAAATGTATGACATCTTCACTGGTCATTGTTTTGTCTCAGGGTCTAGTGGATGTATGCAGTAAAATGTCTAAAATGAATTACAACCCTAGAGTTCTTGATATTGTAAACAAGTTATTGTGTACTATGCTTGAAAAAGACACCTGGAAAAATTTAGAAGAGTAGAACGTTATGTCGAAGTACATTTTTAGACCCTCGTTTCAAAAATATACCTTTTTTGCATAGTACAGCGATTCTTGAGACCACAAAAGAAGATATTATTGAAAACTTGACAGCGATTATTCGAATTGAAAACAATCAAACAGCAGACCGTAATGAACAAATTCCACCACCTGATAATGGTTCTGAAGAGGTACGGGACTTGCAAACTTTTGGACATCAAAGTATATCAATTTGGGATACAATTGATCGTAACGCAGCTGAGATACAACCTTCTGGAACATCAACATCTCGTGCAATCATTGAAGTCCAACGTTATTTAGAAGTTGCTATACTGCAAAGAAATAACGATCCATTAAATTGGTGGCGTGAAAATAGTTATAACTAGAGGTCGGATTTTTATGATTTTACATATTCGTTTCTAGTCTATGCAGTTAAATGAGAGTGAGAAATCTTTACGATTCATGAAACACAGAATTCACAGGAAAAAATTTATTTTGCATAAAAAAGCATATTTTAGGGGTTAGAGAATATTTAATACGTAAGAGAATATTTGAGAATATTTTTCTAAAATTGGCATATAATGAACATATTTCACGTATATCAGCACTTTGATAAATACAATGTTCACTAAATGATTTATTTCTGGGTTTTAATAAAAATTAATCTCCATGTATTCCTTATCGATTGCGATAGCACATCGGTTATTTCGTTAGCTGTCACGACTATTCTCGTCGTCTACTAGTCGTCCGTCGCATCGCGTCGAGTGTTGATATCTGAGTGTGATATACATAATATTTTCTTTCCACTCGTCTCATATTACTATAACTGTCTATAACATACAAATATGCCGAAAACTTCAAGCAGTTTAAAAAGTTTATTTGCTCAATGGATTTCGTCGTACAATAACCAACAAACGATTTTCACGACAGATGGTGCAACAATTTTTTGTCAAGTTTGTGACAAAAATATTCCTTGCACCAAAAAGTCACAGGTAACACAACATGTACATACTAATGTCCACATAAATGGTTTAAAACGTAAATTAAATACTTCATCAAAACAATTATTTTTATCAGAAGCTACTCCCAATGAAAATAAAAATGATTTTAACAAAGATTTGTGTCTAGCCTTAGTAGCAGCTAATATACCTTGGTATAAAATGCAAGTTCCTCAATTTCGTACATTTTTAGAGAAATACACTGGCAAACATATACCAGATGAAAGTGCGTTACGTAAAAATTATCTCGAGCCGTGCTACTATAATACTTTAACAAAAATCAAAAATGAAATTGGTGAAAATAATATTTGGATTGCTGTAGATGAAACTACAGATACAAACGGTCGTTATGTTGCAAATTTACTGGTGGGAATATTAAAATCAAATACTCCGACTCGCCCATTTCTCCTGACATGCAAAGTTTTGGAAAAAACTAATCATTCCACTGTTGCTCAGTTTATCAATGATGGACTAAAATTATTATGGCCGTTGGGTGGAAATGACGAAAAAGTGTTGTTAATGTTATCGGATGCAGCTCCATACATGACAAAAACCGGTGATACACTAAAAGTTTTCTACCCAAATTTAATTCACGTTACGTGTGTAGATCACATGATGAACAGGGTTGCAGAGAAAGTCAGAGAAATGTTTTCAAATGTGAACACATTAATCAGTAATCTAAAAAAAGTATTTTTAAAAGCGCCATATCATGTCCAGGTGTACAAAGAAATATTACCCAATGTGCCATTACCTCCAGAACCCGTATTAACTAGGTGGGGAACTTGGCTGGAAGCCGCTGTATTTAATTTCGATCATTTTGAGGGTTTGAAAAATGTTATAGACAAATTAAGTGAAGAAAAGTCGTCAGTCAGTATTGAAAAATGCAAAAACATGTTACACTTACAGTCTGTAAAAAATGATTTGATTTTTATTAAAACTAATTTTCTTCAAATTGTTACAACTATCAAAAGTTTGGAAAAATCAAATACTGCCTTAGTTGATATGATAAATATTATCGAAAACACTTTCACACAACTTGAGCAGATACCAGGAGAAAAAGGAGAAGTAGTAAAGACAAAAATATTGCAACTTCAACAAAAAAACAAAGGGTACAAATTTTTGAAAAATATTGGACAAGTTCTTAGTGGAAATAACACAATACAACTTCCGGAAAATTATTCACCGACTATGGTAGCCGACTTGCAATATTCTCCAGTGACATCGGTTGATGTCGAACGATCCTTCAGCATTTACAAGAACATTCTTACAAACCGGCGTACTAAAATGACACCGGAACACATGGAACAATATATAGTTATTAATTGTTATTGTAAAATAGATTAAATTAAATATATTTAAAACCAAATTAATAAAATTTTTTTTAATATTAAAAGAATATTTTGCATATTTAAAGACATAAAACATCATATATCTGGTATTTTAAAAGAATATTAAGAGAATATATTGCCTATTTTATGTGACATAAAAACATCATATTTTAAGGATTTTAAGAGAATATAAATCCTACCTCTAGTTATAACTATCCGTATCTACACATACTAGCAAAAAGAACACTATGCTGTTTAGGTACATCAGTACCGTGTGAGAGAGTATTCTGAAAGGCTGGATTAATTCTAAATGACCGTCGTTGTCGTTTGAAAAATGATAAAGTTAAAATGCTTTTATTCCTCAGCTATAATTCAAATTAAATATTACAGTATTAATTTAAATTCCAATTTTATTTCTTAATAATATTAAGATTGTCTTATTTATATATTTTATTTTTACTATAAATTTATTATATTATAGTATTTAAATATAATGTTTTTAACCAGTGGCGTATTTAGGATTTTCTTGAGGGGGGGGGATATAGAAATTAGAAATACATTTTCAAAGAAACCAGTCATGCAAGACTTTTTTTTTTTTGCTAATCCCTAATTTTTAATCACTAATCAAGTATAGGTATTTTAAAAGACAATATTAATTAATGAATAGCATTTTAAGTTTAACATAATAATCTAATGAATAAAAAATATATTAATAGCTTAATATAGATTTATAATAATCAACACAATGAAATAAATTTATAAAATATTTAGCTAATTAATAATTTGTTCTGTAAAAATGTAAAATATCATATAATTATATTGATCATTGATATCTATTATCTACATAGGTATATATAACACATAGGCACATATAGCCATTTATTTGCAGTGATTTTACAAAACAAACTCCAGTCTTCTATTTTTCAGAGACAATTCATCAATGACTTCATCTGGTGTAATCTTTGTTTCTGTATGGCATGCTAATAGAGCCAATCCATTCAGTCTAGTCTATAATAACAATGAAATACACAATTTTATAAATACTTTCAATAATATATCATAATTTAAAATCTGCAAATTTACTTCATTCATACTATTCCTGAGATAAGTTTTAATTCTTTTTAAATTAGAGAATGATCGTTCAGGAGTTGTTCTGTTCAGAAATTCTTTTCTCTAGCAATTCAATTCCAACATCATCTGCCATTTTCTGTAATATATTAATAAATATTTGGGGGTATATTTAAGATGTAGGTACATTATAAATATTATTTTAAATATTAAACAGTATATTAAAGTAAAAGATTACTTTGACATTATTATAGATAATTTTGAAATCTATTTCATTATTTTCTCTGATACATTTTAAAGTAGCTATTACATTTTCTACTATGAGTATTGTCTTTTTCAAATCAATTTGAAGCTAATAAATATATAATAATATATAATATAAATAATATAATGCCTAAATAATTTAAGAGATCTATTTAAGTGAGTTATAAATTTATAAGCTGTGACCACTGATCATAAAAGCATATAAACCTATATAAGCATAACTAATTTAGTTTTTTTTTAAGAATAACAAAGTAAACAAATTTGAAATTTAAACAATTAACTTTTTATATATTCAATGAAATAATTAATTACTTGCTGTAATCGTGAATTCGATGCCTCACTAAAACTTTCTAAAGAATTTGTGGTACATGCAGACTTGTTTACTTCTGTAATTTTTCTTACTGGTGAGTTCACCTAAATATCACAAAAACTTGAATTTACATTTCAAATTTCACAAAAATTAGCACTTACTTCAGTCTTGTTATTTTCATTTTCTCTTCGAATTTTTTTATTGCTTGTGAAAAATGATAACAAGGTATTCTTTTTTGATGTCATTGATAAAAGTAGGTAAATTATATTGAAAAATAAAATACAGTATATAAATAAAAGTAAATTTGACCATAAAATATCACTTTCAATCATGAATTAATATAATATTTCTTAAATAGTTGTTTTAATACTCAATTTATTATCATTTGAGCAATGAAGTATAAACATAACACCGAATAGTATGCATAGATTAATGATTATCATAACCAATTACTGTGTAATAGAATATTACCTACTAGGTATATTAGATCATATTATCAAAATATCGTACATTTGTTTATGATCTAAAAATAGAATACATGACACTGTGGATACAAATCAGGGGCAAACGTTATCATTTGTTCCACTGAGATAAGAGATTGTGTATAATTTTGCCTATATTCACTCCTCATTAATTATAATAATATCAGATTTCATACATCGTTAGTTGTGATTTGTGATTACTGATTACAGGTAATTACAGTTGCGGTTTGCATACTAGTAGGTATATTAAGGTTTATGGGAACAGACTAAAAAAAAAAAGGCCAAGGGGGGATCTATCCCCCATATCCCCCCCCCCCGTAAATACGCCACTGTTTTTAACAACATACAATTTTTTTGCTGAAAAGGATTTTATAAGGATTATTTCATTATTATAAATATTAGCAAACATTATCAGTTTTATATACTATATGACAGCTTGTTTATTATGTTTTTGTTATTGATATATTTTATAATTATGATTATAAGTTATATCAGTTTTTTTATTTATTATTTGTATGAATAACTTTTAGTTAAATAGGTACTTGATTGATATTATTTTTATGAACACTGTTTTATAATTATAAATTTTAAGCTATATTAGAGGTATGAAGCTGCCTAGTGCCTACTAATTATTATTATTTTGAGCCTTTGTGGTTGATATTTTTTATTATTTTATAATTAACTGAATTACTTACTATTACAATTTATAATATACATATTATTATATCTATTGTTCTTGATTGTAGGTTATAAATATGTCAGTATCAACTATCAAAAACAAACAGTCAATAGAAAATACCAAAAACTAAAATATTTCAAATAAAAAGTAACAACAATAAGTACTAAGTAGCAATTTTGGTATATTTCTACTTTACGGGACACCTTTTTTTTTGCAATTTTTATTATTGAAACATAAGTAGTTAAGTACACTAAAAACGATAGTGAAGTCAGAATTTGGCGCTCAGACATAGTTACGAAGTTATAGCACTTCAAAGTTAGTAGATAGTATGTTAAATAACTTTAAAAATTACCAAATTTTCATAGGTTAGGTTCATTTCCTATTGACTATTGGGTATTTTAGATGGTGTAACTAATAAGTAATAGGTAAGTATACATCTGTTATATAGCACTACTATATATGTCAAACAATAGGTTAGGTCATCCGTTAGGGTACCCGTTAAGTTAGCTTAGGTCTACACTTATCCAACTCCCCCCCCCCATACCCCGAAGGGGTCTCCCCCTCCCACCTAGGCGGACTATTTTCCGCCCCGGGGGGTTTGGGGGCTGAGCCCCCAACCGAGAGGTCCGTAGGACCTCGAGTTCGGCGACCGGAGCCGGCAGGCGTAGGGAGCAATCACATGTTATTATTTGCAAAAAATGCAATAAAAGAATGTCCTGGCAAGGTTTGGAACCGCTGATACCTTGTTTACTTTCGCTTTAAAGTTACCACTGCGTAACAGTTCAATACGAAAATTGTTACACAAAATGGGTATTTAAGGATTATAGTATAAACAGAAAACTTCAATTAGCTATAACTTCAAAAGTAAGTACGAGCGCCAAATTCTGATTTCGCCATCATTTTTTTCCTCAAAAATATGACTAAGTTCCCCCAAAAAATGACCAAAAAAAGGGGTGTCCCGTAAAGTAGAAAAGTTCCATTTTTTTTATTTATATTTTTTCATTCTACCATTCTTAACCATGAAGTTGCATCCAATCCACGGACCACGATTTAAGATATATCACGGACACGGATTAATGCCCGGAATTCATGAGGCTAGTTTTTCAAGCTAGGATAGCAAGGTAATGCTAGTAAGCTAGTAATTTTAGCTTCGTGTAAACAGAGCTAGCTTTGTTTTTAAGCTAGCAAGCAAGGGAATATTCTAGTAAGCTAACATGTCAAGCCAGACTAGTTTAATAGGATTGCGTTCTATTTTGCGTTGTTATTCAGATTATTTAATATATTTTTTACTTCGTAAATCGTAACTGCCTATGGTTTCTAACTTGAAGGAGTTTATGCTTGATTTATTATTAGTATTTGTTACGAAATTAGATTGTATATTATTTGTACTATTAGGAAAATTGTTATCAACTAGTCTATTTCCGGTTGTAGTGAAGTATAAATTTACTATGTTTAAGTAGTCTTTAGGTGTGGATGTCGGTTATATTATATCCTTAAATATTTCATTAATTGATGGCCCGGTATATTTAATTTTTCTCCCCGATAGTTCATTAATAACTTCCCAGATTTCCCTTCCATTACCTTTACATATTTCTATTTTATTGATATAATATTGTTCTTCAGCCTTCCGAATGAGTTTTGTTAATTTATTTCTATAAGCTTTGTATTAGTTTATCAGTTTATGATTTGAAGTATCCTTTTTAATTTTCATATTAAGCTTATCTCTATTTTTTATAAATGTTACAAGACCATTGGTAATCCAGGGTTTTATCTTACGATTTTTCTTACTTGATTGGGACTTTGATACAATACTTTTTTTTTTTTTTTTTTTTTTATTAAGAAAACAAAACCCTCGGCAGCAAGGCCATTGGGATATATAATGTATAATAGTGTTACAACATGTTATGTGTTAAAGAGAGAGAAAAAAAAAAAAAAAATACAGAACGATAAAAAATAATATAAATATGATTTAATATGTACAGATTATTAGATTAGTTTGAGCAAACCAGATTGTTGAAGGAAGGCTATTATATTGGAGACTGGTAGGTTAGGTCCGAGGCTTTCAAATATGTCTTCCGGAAGTTGGTTGTGTTCCCTTGCATCGCGGTATGTGTTACACTCGGTCATGATGTGTTTGATCGTTAACTTGACGCCACAGGATGAGCATATAGGGGGTTCCTCACGAGACATTAGGTAACCATGAGTGAGTTTGGTGTGGCCTATTCGGAGTCTATTGATGCTGGATTCTATTTTCCGATTTGGGTGGTTGTTTGGCCAATGTAGGGTTGATTGCTTTATCTCATTAAGTTTAGTTCTCTGTGTGGACCATAGGTTTTGCCAGGATTTTGCTGATATGAGTTTTATTGTGCGTTTAGCATCGTGAGCAGAGATGTTTGTAATAATGCCGTTGGGGGTTGTTAATGCTATTTTTTTAGCGAGCATGTCAGCTTTTTCGTTGCCTTTTATTGATGAGTGTCCTGGAACCCACATTAATTTTACTACATTTCCTTTGACGTGGTGGGCAGAGATAGCAAGCTGAATCTTCTTTGATATATCATTAGGTTTGTGAGTGTTGGCAATACTTATTATAGAGCTTAGGGAGTCGCTTAGGATGACAAAGTTATTATTTTGTTTTTCTAGTGAATATTCAAGGGCTTTAAGAATAGCAATTGCTTCAGCGGTGTATATGGAGCATTCTACTGAAAGTTTGTATGTTATTTCTTCTACGTCATTGTATATGATAGCGATTCCCACGTTGCTTTCAGTTTTGGATGCGTCGGTGTAAATTTTTATAAAATTGGAGTACTGATCTAAGATGTTTTTGAATTCTTGAACATAAATTTGTGAGCTGGTTGTGTTTTTGGGCAGACTGGTAAGACTTGTGTCTATCATATTAGAGATCGAGGTCCATGGAGGAAAGAAGGGCGTTTGGGAGATAATAATGTCTTTGAGGTTCAGATTATTTTCGTCTACAATTGCTTGTATGGACGGGCATGATTGTACAGATGATACCATATTGTTTCTAGCAAGTTGTATGGCCAGCATCATGACGTTTTCCTGGCGTTTAATATGCAGGGGCATCACATTGGATATATTAAGTAGGCTTGTAATGGGACTGGACCGAAAAGCTCCAGTTGCCAGTCTTGCTGCTGCGTTATGGATTGTGTCTAATATTTTTAACGCATTTTTGTTGCCGTTTATAAACAGGAACGAATTGTATTCAAGTTTAGATAAAATTAGTGATTTGTGTATAGTTGTTAACGTGGAAAAGGAGGCCCCCCAACTGGTATGAGCTAGCATTTTCATTATGTTAATACTAGATGCGCAATTTTTTTTAATATTTTTAATGTGTGGTATCCATGAGTTTTTTGAGTCAAAAATTATTCCAAGGACTTTAGCAGTGTTATGGTTAGGAATTTGATTACTGTTCATGGTGAGAATTAATTTCTTTTCTTTTTTTTTTCGTGTAAATGTTATGCATTGGGACTTGCCTGCAGAAAATTTGAAACCAGATTTTTGAGACCATTTGTGAAGGTCATTTAATGATTTTTGCAATAGTGATTGCACGGTAAAAAGTTCATTACTACGACAAAAAATATTAAAGTCGTCAGCATACAGTGTACACTTGACGGGATTGGTTATTGATTTCGTAATGTCGTTAATAGAGATGAGAAAAAGCGTAACCGACAAAGTTGACCCCTGTGGGACACCGTTTTGTTGATCAAACGTCTCAGACAGCACATTGTTAACTTTGACTTGAAAGGTTCTGTTGGAAAGGAAGTTTGTGATAAACTTAAGCATGTTACCTTGGCAAAGAATTTTTTGGAGTTTTGATATGATATGAGGTCTCCAGGCAGTATCGTAAGCTTTTTCTATGTCAAGACTCACCATTCCGAGGGATTGTTTATTTTTCGTTGCGTTTTCGATTTCAGATTGGATTTTTATTAATGAACAGTTAGTTCCGCGCTGGTATCTGAACCCGTTTTGATCTGGGCTTAGATAGTTAATTCGTTCTGTGAACCACATAAATCTAAGGTTGATAACTTTTTCCAAAAGCTTACACATTGTGTTTAGTAAGGATATAGGGCGATATCCAGATGTGTTGAACTTGTTTTTTCCTTCTTTGGGAATGGGAATAATACAACTGTGTTTCCAGCTGAGAGGTATGTTACCAGAGTTCCATATTAAATTGAAAATTTGTAGTAAATATGTTTTTCCGATCTTAGGTAAATTGTGTAGAAAGGAGAAGGGTATACCATCCGGTCCAGGACTTTTACTGTTGCATTTGGAAAGCGCAATTTCAAATTCTGTAATAGAGATTTCTGAATTGATGAGGATTTGGTAGCTGTCTAGATTCTGATATTGTTGAGGAGTGTCAGATGCCCTAGATTTCCTTGTTTTTTCTTTATTCAGAAACTCATTATCGTAATTAAGGTCACTGCTGTTGTCGTAAAAATACCTGGCTAATTTATCAGCGATAGTTTGGGGGTCTGATATCAATGTGTCATTCTCCACTAGATTGAGTTTTTTGTCTCGGTTTATGCCCTTTAAAGTACGTATTTTGTTCCAGGTTTTCCTTGAATCGGTCTGGATATTCATTTCGGAAACAAACGATTTCCATGATAGCTTTTTGGAATTGTTGACAAGGAGTCTAGTTTGAGCTCTGAGTTTTTTTAAATTTATGAAATCGATAGGGTCTTTTGTAATTTGAAATTTTTTTAGTGCTTTTTTCTTTAATGTTATTATATCACCAATTTCTTTATTCCACCATGGGACGCGATGTTTAAGAAGACTCGGAGTGCATTCCCCAATTGACTTTTTTGCGGCAGAGATTATAGTCTCTGTTAAACGTGAGACCATTGATAATATGTCGGTATTGTTTGGGTTTAGTTGTTTTACATCCTCCTCAATTATTGATGAAAAAAGGGACCAGTTAGGGTTTTTTAGGTTCCACCTTTTTAATGAGCTGTTTTTATTTTTATAATTTTTTTTAAAGATGGTTATTAGTATGGGAATGTGGTCGCTGCTGTATATTTGTGGGATGACTTGCCAGCCAAGTTGATGAGAGATAGAAGAGTTTGAAAAAGTTAAATCAATAGCGGAGAAATTGCCATTTCCTGAGTTGAATCTTGTGGGGTCCCCATTGTTGAGGATAATTATATTGTCATTGTCTAATACTTTTTCGATGATTTTCCCTCTGTCGTCTGTTTTGTCTGAGCCCCAAAGCTCACTATGACAGTTGAAGTCACCAGTTATAATGAATGGTGATGGCAGTTGTTTGATTATATTTTCGATGTCTTCGAGGAGTAAATTTGTCTGATTTGGAATATAGATATTGCATAATGTGATGGTAGTGTTGTGGGTTAAAAAAGTTACGGCAACTGCTTCCAAATTAGTTGAAAGGGGAATTTCTTTACTGGGAATGGGTGATTCAACAAATATGGCAACTCCGCCAGATGCCCGGATATAGTCAGTGCGATTTTTATTGTAACACTTGTAACCTTGAATGTGAGGCGTATGCTTTTCCGTGAGGTTTGTTTCTTGTAAACAAAAAATGTTGGGGATAAATTCTCTGATAATAAGTTCTAGTTCATTACGTTTTTTAAAGAACCCATTAAGGTTCCATTGAATTATATTTATATCTTGATTGTTCATTATAATGTTTTGAGTGAGTATACTGAAGGAGCTGCTTTGTGATTGGTTATTATAGTGGAAGAGTTTGGAATAAAAGGTTTAGAAGTTTGGAGAGCTTTGTTTTTATGTATCTATCAGATATCATTGGTTTAACTTTTTCACTTATTTTTTGGAGTGTGGGGACGTCGACGTTGACTTCCTCGCACAGAGAATGTATATTTATGGTTTTATTAGTGAAATTCTCCAATATGTATATGAATTGAGAATACGATATAGGGATTTCTGTATTATTTGAAAAAAGGACTTCGGCGGGTTTGAGCCCTTCATTGAGTTTTGTGTGAAGATTTTCAAGTGAACTGCATTTTTTAATTTTTTTTGATGGGTCGAGTGATTTGTTTTTTGATTTGTCGGAATCTAATAGTTTTTCTCTTATGGTTTTCGGCTGATGGGGGTTCACAATAGTTTGTTGATCGATATGTTGTGGCGTGACTGATGGTGCTGAAGAGTTAGTTGGCGATGGAGGAGGTCTTTTGATTGGCTCATTTGGAATATTTGTAACATTGTTAGGGTTGATTAGTTTTGTAAGGTTGGTATTGGAGTCCTGGGTGTCATTAACTATCTCATAGATTAGATTCGTCTCTTGAGTGCTGTTGAGGTTGATACTGTTGCCCTGAGTGTCATTTACTTTCTCGCAAGTTGGGATTATCTTTTGAGTACAGCTTAAGATATTAGGTAATACACTATCCCCTTCTGGTGTTAGTGGGGTTAGTGTACAGCTAGTGCTATCATGGTTGTTGTTTTTATTTTTTTTGCAGAAAGAGGATGTATGTCCGGTTTGGTGACATACATAACATGTCAGTGTATCATCTGTTAAAAAAATTCTGAAGTCTGTGTTATCGTATTTAATGACCATTGAACCAGGTACATTAGCAGTATCATCGGGGTGTATGTATACCTGACGACGAAAGCTACTAATATGTGCCAGCTCATCGTGAAAACCGGCTTTAAGAAAAGTTATTTGGGATACGGTTTTGATGCCTTCTAATAATAGTAGTTCATTGATTATTTCATGAGGAATTATCGGATGTGCATTAGAGATAATAAATCTTTTTGCTGGGTTAACCAACCGGCGAAAAGGTATTTGGTGTTCGTTTATAGATATAAATGAATAATTTTTTACTAGTTCATCGACGATGTGCTTGTCCGTGAAATACACACAAAAACGGTTGTTGGATATGCGAGATGCAAATGAGATGTTTTTGGTAGAAGTGATTTTTCCGAAGGCTTTAATATATTCGATTTGGGCTATGTCGTTAATTGTGTTAAGAACAATAGCTTGTTCTTTTTTTGGAAATATAGTGTTGGCTGTGGTTTCTGCGAATGATTTTGGAAGGTTGTTGGTTTTTAATTGAGATGTAGATTGTGTTTGTTTGTGGGTATCCATAGTTGATAAAGTAGCCGAAGCCATATTATCGGTTGTTTGCGCTGCGGTGTGCCAGCAGCGGCTTAATTAACTAACTAGTGAGGACAGATAAGATAAGGAGTTACATACCTGCCCGAAGAGTGTTGATGTATAATAAATAAATACTGCTATCGATAGCTAATAAATACGTAACACACGTGTGCTCTGGACGGAGGTAGAACACGTACTGTGTGATACAATACTGCAGTTATTAATTGTGTCTAATATATTATTATTAAAAATATTTATTGCTGTATTAGTATAATTAGTTTCGAATAATCCAGTCCATTGAATACAGGATAATAAACTAACTGCCTTATTGTAATCGATATATGATATTAAATTTAAATAATCATCTACGTGTTTGTTATTTGCTTGTGAGTTGATTAAACTACCTATAAGTGTATAATGATCTGTTATACTAGTCTTAATTACTGCAGAAATGAGATTAATATATCTACTAAATATGTGGTCAATACAAGAACTAGTGTCATAAACTCATAACCCACTCTAGTATGCATACATATTTGAGAAGAAAAACCGTTTGACGATAGTATATTTAAATAGTTTTCGGTAATGAGAGAAGTATTTTTTTCTAATATGTCAATGTTTATATCTCCAATCCATATACAATTTTATATAATAATAGATACAAATAAATCTATAGTTTATCTTTGTATAATTATGTACCTATCTATTATAATTTTAATTTAATTTAGGTAATTAATTACTAATTTTTATTATTGCGTATTTCATTATTTTTCAAAAATTAGTAGCAGACTACGGTAACAGCTTACTATTTGTATCAATATTTGTTAACACAATACAATCTATTAATATGACATAAGCATTGTTGTTCTCGCAGCATCTATATGTAAATAGATCAGTGTAAAATAATATTGTTATTTTTATCTTTACTTTTATAACTTTTATAATTGTATATTTTATTTTTATTCACACTTCTAAAATATAATGTGCCCTGCTTAACAAGTTCACATAATACAATATGCTCTTAATTATATGTATTATAAATGTGTTCTATGTTATACTGTATTTAATTTAAATGTATTAATAATATTTTTACAACATTATTAATTGACATAACTTATTTTAATATTAATCAATAATAAACCCAACTTTATTTAAAGTGAGTTAAACATTTGTTAATTAATATATATTTATTTAGATAGAATCATCCACGGAACAGAAAACCCCTATCAAGCAACCTGCTAGGTTAGAGAAAAATGATAATGCTAATGAACAAGTTTGCTCTTATCACGAGGAGCAGGCATTGCTGGTAAGTTAGAAGCGTATTATTGAGTTTAGGATTATGTTTAAAGACCGATCTAGACAAAAATGGTAATGCTATTAGTTATAAGTTATATTTTATTAAAGCATGACCTACACTTAAGTAATTTTATAATGTATTGCCTTAAGTCTTAAATTAAAAGTAATCTGAGAAGCTGATATAAGGTTAAATTAATTTAATAAGTCTAATTGAAATCAGATCAGTGGTGGACTTACTCTTGTGCTGTACGGGGCACAGTGCTTTTCAGTAATAAGTGCTAAGTGGCCATAATATTAAGAAATAGCAAGTGTTTGTTATCTTCAACTCTAATTTCTGAATTTTATAATAATTTCTAACATTATAGAATACTACGTATAATAAATCGATAATCTTTCATAATATATTATTGGTATAATTATTCCAACCGTTATTTTTATTTTTAAATACTAATTGCTCCTCTGAATCCCTCACTTTCTATTATTTGAGTAGTAAAAAAAAAATGTCAATCATAAATATTATATTATAATAATTATTATAATATAATATTCATAATTATAATTTATGTTTCAGAATAATGATTCAAAAGATCATCCTCGTCATTTAATTCCCGAGCTATGCCGATCATTCTATGACAGCGGCTGGGCTTCCAGAACAGGTGGTGGCATAAGCATTAAATACAAGTACATAATTATTATTATTTAACATCTTAATTAGATAGAGTATAAACTTTTAGATGTATTAGAAATAATAATTACTTATTCTTTTTAATGGATTTTTAGATGTGAATGCGATGAATATTTATTCAACATAACAACTTTCATGAAGATACGCAATGTTTAATCAAATTATACTCGTACATTGGAGAGCAATTATTGGAAGCTTTTCATTCTATTAAGGAAGTGATTTATTTAATTTTTTTCAACCTAATATAAAAAGGTCTTCTTATACTATGATTTATTATTTATTATACATCATATTATAATTTATGAAAATATTATTATTACAAAATTATATGATTTTTAGTTATTTAAAACAAAAACTCATTTTTGTATATCAGTCAGGATATTTTATATTGTTATGTTTTATTATATCCTGTAAGTTCAATTAATATTTTAATATTATTATTTTTTATTCGTTTCTATGGTGATAAACAAACCATTAGAAATTAAAATCCCATTATTTTGCGGTTTTTTATAATTTGTCGCTGGTTTTTCCCCTGGCATTCAATAACTATTGAGAAAATCGAAAATTTTTCTCTCTAAAGTACCATCTTGATCCAATTTGCTAAAAGATAAGGTACTATAATATGTTGAAATCAAAACACTCCTAGTAGACATTTTGTATACAGGATAAAAAAAAAAATAAAAATAAACATCATTTTAAAACCACTAGCTTCCTAGGTATATTCTTAGTTGGTTTTAAACTGTTAACTATGCGTATTAATATTGTGAAAAGTAACCATTTATGAAATAGTTAACTCATATTTAATTTGTTTTTAACTTATTCAATATTTCAAATATTTTTATTGTTTTATTGTAGCATGATTTAGAAAATACAGTTAATTTTCATCATAATATATTCATATCACTGTGTCAATGATACTAGTATACTATATAGTACATATGACATATCTACATCATAATATATAAGAGGGATGTGAATAGTGTATGATGTATGATGTATATATTATGTAATGTATAGTTTCATAATTTTCCTACCTACCTATTTATTTAGGCTATTAATTATATCAACAATAACATGTATGTATGCGATAAATAGATAATAATTGTTAATAAGGTTATGTCAAGTAAATATTTTAATTTAAAAGTCCTACAATTGGTAGTTGCAACTAAGCCTTCTGAGACATAGATCCAGCACTTATGCCCATAATACTCAATCATAATCGTATAATACGCGTTCATCATTTTTACCTCGCACACATTTTTCCTATGTCATAATGAGGGATTTAAATGAGACGTCAACGTTAAATATATATATATTATTATTCACTCGTAAGTCATAACTCAATTCGTGCAATTAGCCCAACTCCGCAGGGCCGCAGACCTATATAATAGGACAGAGTAAGTAGCTCGTAGTTGTGTGGGAGCGTTTGGTCTCGCGAATGTAACGTTATTATCGTATACCTATTACCTACGTCAAATATTAATACAAATAATAATAATTGTTAGAGTCACAACTCTCGTGAGTTATATGTATAACATACCCACCAATTATAATGGTAAATATATAAATATATAATTACATATAACGCCCAAATTGTATAGGTACTTTGACCATAACATTAATATATACAAACAGAACGTTACAATGGATTTCAGATTTTTTTCACAAATAATTAATTTAAAATATTTAAAGATTACATAAGTATATGTAAAATAAAATAAATAAAAACTAATAAGAAGTACTCATTATGTACAGGGTACCGCGAATACATAACCGCGGAAAAAATAACCCTATATATGAGATTTTGAAAAATTATTAAAAGGTAGTCATGGGGAAGTGGGGACAATGATCAATATTTAATTATTATAATAGTCTATAATTCTATCATAATATCATAATATGTGATTATTGTTATTAACTTTTGAGTCAATACCACCTTACCGTAAAACAGTGAGAATGGGTTTAAATATATACTTAAAAGGCAGTGGCGGCTCGTGGGTGCTGGTGGTTGGGGTGCGACTTTAAATATAATGTCAGTAGCCATAGGTATAACAAATTATTTAAATATCCGAAAATATACATCTTACCATGACAAAATAGATCTATTTTGTCATGCATCTTACTTTTTATATAGTCGCAGTAGAAAATGGAAATTACAATAATAATAATAGCGATTAGCAACCGAAAACGCTGTTAATTTAAAAATAAATTACCCAATATTGTAATATATAAATATTTTACTGTATTGACGACGCTGCCGGTCGTCCAAACCTGTGTATAACATCGCAGCAACAATAAACGTACCCGCACGCACACGATCGGGCCAGTCACTTATAAGTTATTAATATATAAACCACGAATTAAGATATACCTGATGTCAGCGCACTATTTGTTTTCTCTCTCTAGCCCACGCGCAACATAGACAAAATGCATTTGCGCAGAAATCGTTTTTTCCATGTTTTTAAGTAATCTTAGAGTAAAATCACTCATTGCAAAAAAGATAGAGAATAATATTTTTGAGGGAATGACAAATCAATTTCTCTAAATATTGTTCCAAAACAATTTAAACATAATTTAAATTTACAACATTTTTTTGTTTATTTCGAAAGTCGAATACAAAGTCAAATAACAATAAAATATAAAATCGATATGTTATTCCCTCTAAAATATTATTCTCTATCTTTTTTGTAATGGGTGGTTTTACTCTAAAATTACTTAAAAACAGAAAAAACGATTCTGCACAAATGTGTTTTGTCTATGTTGCGCATGGGTCAGAGAGAGAAAACAAATAGTGTGATGACATCCTCTTAATTGTATATCTTAATTCGTGATAATAACTTATAAGCGACGCGCCCGACCGTGTGAAGAAAACATCAATTACAATATTAAAGATTAAACATGGGAGCACGCCAATGTAGCTAGTGTTGTAGTGCCTAGGGGCGAAAAAATGGTAAGTCCGCCCCTGAGTAGGTGCATATTACATATACATATTACATACGCTTTAGGCATATATCTATACGCATTCCTTATGCACACACAGTATGAAACCATAATAACACGATGTCTATATTATAATTTTTTTAAGCTATAATAATAACATAAAAGCAGACTGCAGCAGCTATTATAGAAATAATAAGGCTATAGTGTAGAACTTAAATGGCATATTGTATATAGTATTACGTGCATAGGTTAAAAATTAATTCGATCACAAAGTTTATCGATGTTTTAACATTGGAAAATGCTGAGTAGGGATTTTTAAATATTCAATGACATACGTGTAGTAAACATGTACAGCGTGCTTTTTTAAGCATACTCATCTCCATTTTTCTCTTCAATACTTAATTTACTCGAAATTCGAATTCTAATTTTTAGAATTTTTAAGTACTTATATCTAATTAAAGACCATATTTTCAAATTAGTGATATTTTTCGTACTACTTAAGGAGTGTCCTGTGGCGATTAGAACCTTTTTTACTGCAAATTATTTAGCAGATGATTTTCTTGAACATTTTGATGCATTTAAATTAGAGTCTTTGAGTTATTAAAAATTAAAATAATTATAGATACTAAGGATAATAATCCTCAAAAAAGGTTATGACAAAAATATAAACTAGGTATATGTAATATTAGATGTAGTATTTATTATACTTTGATCATTTTTATAAAACCTATACCTATATCAATAGATAAATTGTAATTACTAAATGTTCAGATCATCTAACCTCCCATATCTACTAAGCCCATTGCCATAGACATATCACATCCTTAGTACGCAAACTTATACAACTAAAAATTACTTGTTCGAATTTTAATTCAGATACTTACATAAAAATTCTCAAAAAAAAATATCTGCTGAATAATTTAAAGTGAAAAAGAGGGGTTCCTGTTTGATAAACAGAAAATTGTATTACCACTGGATCATCCTTAAAGTGGTACAAGAAATTTTAAGTATTCACAAATATGGTCTACAAGTGTATTTAAAAATTCTAAAAATCAGAATTTGAATATATTTATAACTTAACCATAAACATAGAGTGAACAGTCATAAAAAATCGCCCTGTATAATATTATGTATATTTGAGCTATTACGTTTGTATACTGTAATAAATACGATTATAATAGGCGTGCAATAACAATACCTTCGATATTTATTTATCTATTCAATTTTAATTAGTTTTTATTGTATACGAACTTGTTTTTATAAAATAAAATATTACAACTATTCCGTAGGCATTGCATTAGCCAGCTGAAGAACAACGACTGCACACCTAATAACAACAACTAAACTTGAAAAATTCGCATTTTGTATTTTCCGAAATTACTTCTTAGAGTTTACCGGCGTCCACAACAAACTCCGTGGTTGATGATCTTCTCGTTTCCACGATGCTGATGATGTTGCTGACACCACGGTTACTGGTTACTGTGTCCGTGCTGTTGGCGGTTACCGACGGAGGGCGCGGACCGACGCATCCAGTGGTTAGTAATTACAGATTGGACAGGCCATGGGGAGCAGTAATAAAAATGTATAATAAGACTAACTAGTACTATACTTTAATTTTAATTTTAATATCTTAAATTTAAATTTGTAACTTTATCAGACAACTTGTGTTTTGGCAAAATTCTAGATTCCGAGGAAAGCGAGAATGTATCTATTGGTTTTAAAATGTTTTATAATATGAAGGGTGTTTTTTAATTTATTATTTTAATTCATCTTTTTTATCAACATAATATTACGGAGCAGTCAAAATGCATAAATCTTCTATTTCGATTTTTTTAACAGTTGTTAATCTAGTTGTTACTTTGGCAAGGGGGGGGGGGGGATAATTCAAAAATAAAAAAACAACAATCTAAAGATTGAACAACAATTTTTACGCAAAAACATAATTTGACATAAAGATATTTTGTTTTCATTAAAAAACGAAAAAACATTAAACAAATGTCAATATTATTATTAATCTAAACACGGTATAATTTGAATAATATTCTTAATATTTTTGATCAAGTTACAAAACGTTGAAATTCTTGATTTTTTTTTTATTACTTAATAATTACCTAATTGCTACACAACTTATTAAGAGTGTTTATGTCGTTTATGAGGTTTGATTTTTGACAAAATTCGTCATAATCTCAAATATTTGGAATTTCATTAATTTATAGCAAAGCGATGCACATCTTAGTGTTTATCAGGCGTCAATGGTGGGATTAAAAAAATATTCTATGCATATAAAACCCTACAAATACTGTTTAGACGTTTAAAGATTATGATATTTAAACGTAGAGAAACGAATACAGTTATTTTGTATTCGTATTAAAATAATATTTGTAGGGACTTTTTCTTATACTTTAAATTTTATAACACACAATAAATTAATTTAGGATTATTAAAACAGGATTAGTTCTATACTATTGCCTATATTTAAATGTAATTCAGCATTAAAACCAAAAGGTTAAACAATAATGATTAAGGCTGGATTAAGAACCTATTGGGACACGGGGCTGAAATTTCATATGTGCCATTTTAAACAAGACATGCTTTAAAAAGCCACTCGTTACTCCTGCAAGAAGATACATTTTTCTAACTATTTCACAAATATACAATTGCATTATAAAATTATAAAATGAATAGGTAGGTATATGTAATTTATGTCTATAAACGGTCAGTCAGCTTATAATATTACCAAGTATATTTGATGATATTATTGTGAATAAAGTAATTTATATATAACCTATTTACGTGGAGCCTTGTTTTAAATTTTCAATCCTTAGCCATAAAATTTAAACATTTTATACATTTTTAACTACAAAATAATTAATAAATTATAAATTTGATAAATGTTGTCAAAATTTGAACTTTAAATGCTTATAAAAAAAAATTGTGCCTATGTATTTTTAATATTTTTCAACTGCTATTAGAACGATATATCAGGAGCCTTATATTAAATATTCACGCTTTTTTACCCAACAAATAAAATTTTATTGATATTTATAGAAAAAAAAACTAAAAAAATTGAAAACTGACAATTTCCGTAAACAGCTCAAAAAGAGTCAAAATATTTTTAAAACTTTATGGTGTATAGAAAATGCTAATATAAACATTCAATGAAATTTTCAAGTATCTACAGTCATTCGTTTTTTAATTACAATAAAATAAGAAAATTGTTACCAGAGAAATCGAGTGAGTATCAAATGTTGTAAAAATATAAATTTCAGACGCTCATAAATATTTAATTTAAGTTTCTTGTAGACATTTTTTTTTTGATAAAGGTAGACAAACTTATGATTAATCTTATATTAAATTTTCAAATCTTAGATTTCATAAGAAAAATTTTTATGAATTCTCAACTCAAAATAGTTTGCTAATTTTCGTGATTTTTCTGTATTTTGTCAAAATTTGAACTTTAAATGCTTATAAATAAAAACTGTGACTAAGGATTTTTAATTTTTTTCATCTGCCTTTGAAACAATAACCTAGGAGCCTTCTATTAAATTTTCAAGCTTTTTTACTCAACAGATAAAATTTTATTGATATTTATAGAAAAAAAAACTAAAAAATTTGAAAACTGACAATGTCCGTAAGCAGCCCAAAAAGAGTCAAAATATTTTCAAAATTTTATGGTGTATAGAAAATCCTAATATAAACATTCAGTAAAAATTTCATGACCCTACGGTCATTTGTTTTAGAGTTACACCAAAAACCAAAAAAGATTTTGCGTAAAAATTCCCGTTTTTCCTTAATTTTTCTTTTGTTTTTCACGTCGCTTTTGAAAACTACTGGGAAATTTTTACTTTTGACCCCCCAAAGTACCAACTAGATTCACTTTCCTAACAGAAAAGTTACTGTTGAAGAAAATCCAAGCACTGTTACTGTCCTAAAAGGTGATGAAAGGCACAAAAAAAAAAAAAATAAAAAAAAAAAAAAAAAACACATCATTGTAAAATCAATACATTCATCGCTTCGCTCAGAATCTAAAATTTGTTGGTTAGGTACAAAAAAAAAATTATAGTAGTATAGATATTATATAGGTAGGTACATAATTATTAATAATTAATAACTTTTCAGGGTAACTCGTTGACTCAAGATGGTGACTCTCAAAAACAACATGAAGTATATATTTATTTTACTAAATTAGTATATTTTGTACTAAATAAATTTATTATTGACAAATTAACAATTAAATTAAATTAAAATACAATTAAAGAAATAAATGTGCCTATATAAAAGCCCCATTGCACAGTATTATTATTAAATAAATACATTTTCGATGAACCAACAATTAAATCAATCTAAAATAAAAGTTGTTCTAACAACTTTTATCGAAATTTTTTAAATAAATTCAATGAAATAAATTGTATAATTGATAACACTAACACTTGTCAGATTCAGTCTGACATTCATCCGGAATCATATTGTAATTTATAGTACATTCACTCATCTCATGATACCAAAAGCACTAGTGGTCAGGTATGCTCAATAATGTAATGCACCTACTTTTGTGGATACTTAATAAATTGGTGACCACCCGGGTTCATAGTAGTTAAAAACATTGCCACACATACACGTGTTTGATACATACCGTAACAACTGTAAAATATTTGTAATAACAACCTACCGTACCAACCTTACCTAGTCCCTACCACAGTTCATAACCCCCTACAACACCTAATGACCTTAGTCGCCGGGCTTAAGTTCCATAAAAAAAAAAAGAAAAATGAAACCATAATAGTATATATTAAACAAAGGAATTTTTGCCGAAGAAGTCAAATGTGGTTATTTTATTTACCATTAATTATTGAACTTAAAATCATTTTTTTAACACCTACCTAATGTAACCATTTTCCCACGTTATTATTTGTTTCAGCTCTAGTTAACATGTAACTGTAAATATTATGTTTATTATTCTATAGTAAATAATTTTTTTGGTTTAAATATTTCCTTATTGAAAAATTATGTAAAGTTCTTTGAAGATATCAACGTTGTCAACTAGAATATATTGCATTTCATAAGACACATATAATACATAGGTACATATTTTGTTCTTCCACGTTATGATGTGAAAATGTAAAATGTGTATTTATTTAGCTATATATATATTTAACCTTAGGTACCTAATATAGATTATGTATTATTAAAAATTAGTAATTTTTCAGGGTAAATTATTTGATGATTTAAAAGTATCATTATTTTTATTTCAAAAAAAACTTGAGGTATGTAATATTTATATTACTAAATTAGTATTTTTTGTACTACTTAATTAGCGTTTTATTACCCAGGAATACTTTAAAGAATACATTCCGGGACTGGACGTACCGCAGAACTCGTCGGAGCTAGTAATAAGTGTGCTTGGACAAGATCGCGGACGATTAATTCCATCAGCTCCAGCTGAACGGAATGTAATGAAACCCAGATATTTAGTGGTCATATGTACGGATTATACACAGGGGCGCCATTTGAGTTTTATAATAGGGGTGCCATTATCGTTTTTTTTCTAAAATATCATAAAACCTAAGTAAATTATCAAAGTTTATCTAGGGTTTGATACGATTTTTTCATAGACATTCGGTCCATCATTAAATGAGATACAAACAA
Organism: Metopolophium dirhodum; assembly: GCF_019925205.1. Classification (NCBI taxonomy): domain Eukaryota; kingdom Metazoa; phylum Arthropoda; class Insecta; order Hemiptera; family Aphididae; genus Metopolophium; species Metopolophium dirhodum. The sequence continues at coordinate 16,275,033 of NC_083568.1, forward strand.
ATACAATTATAATAATTTTAAATGCTAATAATTTAATGAATGCGATGTGTTAAGCGAAAATTAATTCAACTTTTTGTATTATAATATATTTTTTTGTATTAATAATACCAAAATAATCAAGTATACTAAAATATTTTGGTCATTAAGTATATTTTAAAATTCCAAAAATCAGAATTTGAATAAATTCATTATTTAAGGAAAGAAGGGGGTAGCATTTTTGGTGAATCATCCTGCATACAAACTGCATAAACTAAAAATACTATTAAAATAGCATAGTATTAATATATAATATTAACCTGTATAACTGTTAATGTTATGTTTATTATACAATACTTACAAATTGTTTTGGTCTACATATTATTCTTATTGGCAAATTATGTAATGCTCCTTGAAGATATCAAATTTGCCAATTTTGTGAGACACATTTAATACTTATAATATTTGTTCTTCCGTACTTTATGATATGAAAATACAAAATGTCTATATATTTAGACTATGCTATTTTAAATTATAGTAGTATAGATGTTATATAGGTAGGTACATAATTATTAATAATTAATAACTTTTCAGGGTAACTCATTGACTCAAGCTGGGAACTCCGTATCATTATCTCAAAAACAACATAAGGTATATATTTATTTTACAAGATTAGTATTTTTTGTACTAAATTTATTTTTTTTTCTCAAATTAATAATTAAATCAATAAAAAATTAAATTAAATTAAAACACAATTAGAGAAATAAATTGTACAAATATTGCAGTTATAATCTACTAACAATTTTCAATTGCAAGATGGTATTCTCCCAGAACCAGAATTTAAAGGGCTCGCCGCAACGAGTCAGGTATCATCAGTTTATTTTCATTTATTTCCTGTGCCTATATAAAAGCCCCATTGCTCAGTATTACTATTAAATCAATTCATTTTCCTATATCACGGCTTGACTCTGTATTATTATCTCAACAACAACATGAGGTATATTTGTTGAAATTGAAGCTAGGATGGACCACTGGCTTTGGTATTAATGTAAATAAGTAACACGAATTTATAGTTATCCATGAGTATAATATAAATGTAACGTACTACGTACAACTGGACTGTATCAGTGACTATATACACGTACCGTATACACAAGGTGTGCAGCGTATGTGCAAGTAGCTGTAAAATGCATTGAAAGGACCTATATATATACAATTGAGGTCATACCAGTATCCCATATCCGTATATAATAGCAAAACTAATAATACTTAATTATTGACCAGTTATGTCGTATAACTGTATAAGCATTATAAACGAAAATGTGCACACGTGTGCTTACATAGTTTGAATACTAATATGAAATGTATATTTCAACAATACTGTTACTTTATTAAATTAGTATTTTTTGTAATATATTAACTATTATCTGTAGAAATGATTGGTGATATTTTCAATTGTCTACTATGTTCAAAATCAATGTAAAATAAGATTATTTCACGTAAATCCAATAATTTTCATGTTACATACCCTGTTTTTGCTAATTATAAGGATTTACTGTGAAAATGGTTCTGTTTTGTGATCATTTTTTTATTTTTTTATTTTTTAAGGCTTCAATTACAATTATTAGCCTAGTGAAATTTACAAAATAAAAGTTTTATACAATATTAAAAAGAGAAAAGAAACATATGATGTATACAGGAGATTTATATAGTTTATCGTCGAAACCAATTACTTTGAAAAAATTTAAAATATTTGCGGTGTTGTTTTGGTTGAGGGCTTCTTCGAGTGATGTAGGATTTTGAGAAGATGATGTGAAGATGCAAATTTGGGGCAGTGATGATTATGTGTTCAATTGATAGGGGCATGTTTCATGCGTCGCACATTGGTCTGGGTTTCTTAGTGATTAAGTAAGAGTGGGTAATATTGGAGTGACCTATTCTAGTTCTGTTTATTATTATTTGTTCTCTTCTTGATGCATTTTCAGGGTATAGCCACTTTGAAACTGTTTTTTTGACGTTCCTTAATTTGTTACTGGTTATGAACATTTATGGACATACATTTAAAGTTACTAATTTAAAGTTTAAACATATGTTTTAGAAAAAACAAGTAAAAATACGACATTTTAACTTCTGAAATTGATAAAATACCACTATTTAAATTTTAAACCCATTTTATAACATAATTTTTACCAAAATTGGAGATACGTTTTTTCGGCTTAGCATGGCGGAATATATTATATACTAATCTGTACAACAGTAAATGTTATATTTATTATACAATAATTAATAATTTGTTTGGCTATAATGCTATATTCTTATAGGGAAATTATTCAATGTTCCTGGAAGATATCAACGTTACCCACCAGAAGATGTATTTTGTAAGAAACATTTAATACTTATATTATATATTTTGTTCTTCCGCGTTATGATATGAAAAGTAAAAATATTTATTAGCCCATGTTATTATAATAGTATAGATATTATATTTTTATACCTAATAATAATAATAATAATAATAATAATAATAATAATTAATCATTTTTCAGGATAACTCCAGGTATGATGATGATAACAAAGCATTATTAGCTCTTCAACAATCCGAGGTAAATATATATTTATTCAATTAGTAAAAAAAAAAACCGACGTCGCAGTGTTGCTTTTCGGGATTTCAAGTGTTTTCGACTTTCACTTAAACAAAAATACATATTAAGTATTAAAAAAGTGCAAAACTTATAAATTAATTTGAACAATATTCAATAATTAAATTAAACTACAACTACAATTACTTTTGCACAGCCCCATTCACAAAAGTTATTGTTCGATCGGATGTTATTCAAAATCATTGACTCCCTTAGGACATTGACCAATGAAACAATCGCTGTCCAGGAATTGCTTAAAGGAGACATTCCACGAGAGGACGAATCGCAGAACTCGTCGGAGCTGGTGAGTGTGCTAGGATAAGATCGCGGATGACTAATTCCATCAGCTCCGGCTGAACGGAAGGCAATGAAACAGATATTTAGTGGTCATATGTACAATAATTGTACATATTATACAGGGGACGTGTATTTTGACCTACCATTATCGTTTTTTTTACTAAAACCCCATAAAACCGATGTACCTATATCAGTGTTCTTCTGAGATTTGATACGATTTTTCCAAAGATATTCGATTCATCATCATTCATCAATCATCAAAAATTCAACTATAGTAATTATGTAATGAATGCGATTTGTTTGGCGAAAATTTATTCAACTTTTTGTATTATCAATTGTAAAATAAATTACAATGATAACTATATTTATATGCTTGAAATAATCGCTAGAATATAAACAAATATTAAATTTCAACGAGTTCAAGAGGCATATTATTTACTAAATAAACTTACTTATTACTAAATATGAATGCATACTAATAAACTAGCTTGTACGACATACGTACAGTGATAATTTACTTCAGGTGGTCCAATCTTTTGTAGTTGATGGACCAATTTACACTTTTTATAAATGCACTGGAAGCCGTCAAAAGAAAAAAAATCTCACACCACGAGAATTCAGATTCGCTCCAGCTACTATACAAACACGATATAATACCTACATACGTACGTAGCGAGCGGAATTGAGTCGTGGTTTTGGGCGTTAATCATTGCATGTTCATAATATACCTTCGTTTTAAGGTCATTTTTAGTTTTTCTAATACAAATTATGTTTGCATAAAGTCTTCAAGGGGGAGGGGGACGAAAAAGGCTTCAAAGGCAGTGGGTTGGACCACCCTTATTTACTGAAATCGTATGCATCGAAGTATACCAAGGTACTATTATTTTTATTTATCTGTAATCATTGACTATACGAAACGTGTGGGAGAGGGGTGATTCCAAAGGTGTTATTGACCTAAAACTAATTATTAATAAATACCATGACTGACTATTACATTTACTCGTACAATGATTCAATACATAAATTAAACTACCGTTCAATTTACTTAAAATACAAGAATATAAATAATTGAACAATATTATTAACTAGGTACGATGTTAAGATGTTAAGGTTCGGTAAGTCATTCAAACCGATCGTCCGGATCATGTATAGTGAACGGCTCTTCCTAACTACTAAAAATTTTCAGATTCAGAACTGCACTCACCACATTGAACAGATACAAAATAGGATGCTGACGTTTAAGGACCAGCAAAAAAATGTATTAGAGCCGATAGTTGAATTTGAACAGGCATATAAGATTTTAAAAGAGTCTTGGAAAACCAAACTTGAGAAAATTCTTTCAAGGACTTATTATGAAGAGGCTAGAAAATTTCTGAATATGTTCAAAAAAGTACGGCCGCTCAGAGATACTCGAGGTCCGCCGGAGAATATTAGGGAAAAAACTCGAACGGCAGACAAGATTCAATACTCGTCAAAGTCAGCCACCACGCTTAGACAAGCTCTAGCACAATTATACATACAAGATCACGTTAAGTTGGAGGTAATAAAACAAATCTATTTCTATGGTTATATATGAACAGGTTTTACTGGTCACATTTGAGGTTAAAATGTTGAAAAAAAAAAATCAAAAAAATTTGTGAAGTAATTAATGTATAAAATATTCAAATTGTGTAGTTAAGGTTTGAAAATTTCAAAACTTTAATGGTAACGAGTTTGACATTTTTATTATCTATTGCATTGATTATTCTTATGATTATTTATTTATATCAAAGACTATATGGAATAGTTTTTAGTGGGATTGCAAAGGTGTTTTAGACTTTCAATGCAATACACATTACATATTACTAAACAACATGTCATACTAATAAATTAACTTATATAGATTCGCTTATTAAATTAAACTACCTTAAAATTTACTTAAAATACAATAATATAAAAAATTTAAAAATATTTTTAACTACCTACTAAAAATGTTATGATTGAGAACTACATTCAACCGGGTCGTCTGGATCAAATAGCGTACGGCACCTCCTAATTTACTAAACATTTTCAGATCACTCACCAAATTGATAATTTTCAAAAACAGATGCGCTTATTTGAGGATCAGCAAATAAAAGCATACGATTCGATAATGGAACTTGAATATGAGTACAAGCTCTTAAAAGAATCATGGAAAGCCGAACTTAAGAGTGGAAATATTCCGATTGAAACAGTGTATCATAAATTGTATAATGATATACAACTTCTCCGGTCTACTGACCATGATCAGGAGATTATTATGAAAGACACTCTGAAGCTGGAAGAACTTCAGGTCTCGTCGGAACTGGCCATGCCACTTCAGAAACTTCGTAAACGCTTAATATTTCTAACAGACCCATTTAAATGGGAGGTAATGTATACCAGCTATTTTAGTGTTTACATATATTATGCAGTTTAAGCTGGGCCACAGGGTATAATGGTAAACGAGGTTAAAATTTAGGACCAGGAAATATATACTTTGACAGATCATTATTTATTTATTATTATATTATACGAAATGGAACCATTTTTACAAAGACATGTACAGTTTATAATAAGCAATTTACATTAGGATAGTTAATAATTACATACATTTAAACCAAAGAAAATTAAAATAAAAATAAAAATACAAAGTGAGAACTTAAAATAAAAAAGAGGGATGAGCATTGCGTTCCGCATTAAATGACGTAACGGCTCGTTTGCGAGATCATTGTGGACATAAAATGGTGCATTGGATCTAGTAAAACGTTGAGGTACTTTGAATGAGAATAACGACAAAAGTTTAGAGCACTCAATAATACCATCAAGGACTCCCTTTGTGAATCTAATGCCTGCAGAGTGTCTACGCTCAGCTAAGGTAGAAAGATTTAATTTACTTGCCATAATGCTATAATTATGAGGTGGACAGAGTATTTTGAGTAAGAAGCTGATGAAACGTAAAAATTTACTCTGTATTACTCTCTCTAGCTGCCTAGAATCATGTGTTATCGTGTTTTTATCTATTCCAACGTACATTTCAGGATTTCATTTGATATTCTAAAGAACCACTTTAAAGATTTTCAATTTTTATAGCCATTTTTATAGTATAGAAAATTCTGTAAGGTAGCTATTTGAAGTTTGTTGTCTAACAGTATTAATTATTATCTATGATCACTTTAATTGCAAAAAGATTCTCGTGATGCAAAAATGCAATGGCACTGATAGTTATTCAATATTTTCTAGTTAAACATTTATACGAATCAATATTTAAAATATGTAAAGGTTAAAAGTACTAAAGTATTTACAAGTTCAGAAGTTGTACGAAGTACTTAATTCTTTCTTTATTACATTTAACGTAACTAGTAACTATCAACTACTGTTATTCATCCTTCATTATAAATACACTAAAATAAAATATAAACAGTTTTATTACCGAAGAGACTAAGGGGTTTTTTTACTAAGCATTAATCATCGACAGAAATCTAAAATACATTTTTTAACACCTATAATGTAAACTATTTTCCGTGAGAATATGATAATTATTATAGGTACAAATTTTATTGTATAATATTTATTTGTTTTTTTATTTATCACAAAGATAATAATACTGTATAATTTTTAAGCAGCATAGCATCTGGCGATTTCAAAGTAACGAGTCGCGTAAGTCTGACTATTTAACTCTTGATTTGAAGCAGAATAATTGGTTAATCTTCAAACAGATCGACCCGCAACTGAAATGGTGGAGGCTGGTGGCTACCACCGTACCGGAAACTACGCTCGGAAAAGCCCATGGACGAGTAGAACCAACAGATTCAGGTTCTCCAATGATGGTAATTTAACTCAGATATTCGAGTAGTTACGTATTTACCAGCTTAATCGAGAGGGTATTAAAAGTGTTTTAAAAAGATTCATAAATTGTTTTAAATAAGTTGGTGAAAATATAAAATAAAGTTGAGTGTAGTTCTACGAATATTTTGTATGAGGGTCAGGAGAGCTTATATTAAAATTATCTATATATGGTATAATTTTCAAAATATATTGACTAAAATGTGCATCCATAATTTAGAGTTCACTTAATATATACAATATATATGTTTCACAAGCGATAGTTTTCACGTGTGGTTGTCACACAAAGGTGGACTGGGGAAATATTTTGTTGGTCTGAGACATATAATATGTGTTGTCTGACCATTATCATTTTTTTAAACCATTTGGGTAATCTTTTATAACAATTATAATAGTAAAATAAATGCAAGGTTTTGGGCAATACCTAATTCAACTTAGGTACACTAGTATCAACAGTAAATGGAGTTTACACATTGCACCATATAACTATAAATATATAAATAAAAATAATAAAATAAACGTATACATTATAAATATAAATATGTAATAAAATATGCTTACTTCATTCACAACGGTTCACCTCATTGAATTCAAATATAACACTCACATTTCAGTGGCATACTCAATGACAAGGTATACTCAACACCTTTATAGTACATGAAATCGGTTACCTATTTTTTTTTCAATTTACGTAGTTTCAAGTTTGGTATACTGACAACGACGCGCGACGGTGAAATAAGAATTTGGTGGTCTGACTTAATTTTGATCTAAATACAATGTCGTTGCGCAAAATTCAACGATAAAGATAATCAACAAATTTAAGTCTGAGTGAAATTACAATATTATCGACAGAATAAATAACGGTAAATAACGACGGGATCAAAGTGTGTATTTTAGAAATCTAAAATCGATATATAAAAAAATATTCTAAATTGTTTCCAGTTTCACGAGTAGGTAATATGATTTCTACAATAACACTCTAAAAATTGTGATATAATTTTGTAGGTAGCTAAGTATTTCAACTATGGATTCCATGTATGTTAAAATATTTTTCTAAATGTTGAATTTAGCTTGACGATTTTAAAACACTTGATTACTCTACCTATTTCAATGATAGAAGACTATATTATTAGGACTTACAACTGACTATTTGAGCACACGTTACAATTGTAGTTACTTTAATAAGTTACCTACTATACTCCTGAATAAAATATAAATAATATTTTATTATCAACGAGGTCATATAGGGGGTTATTTTATTAAGCATTAAATTATTGAACAAAAACCTAAAATAAAGTGTTAAACACTTGTATTGTTAACTATTTTCCACAATTTAATAAATGTTATGCAAATTCTACATGTTATATAATATTATATAGTTTTTTAAGCTTTATTATTATATTAAGATGATAATATTGTATACATTTTAAACAGCACAGCACCTGGACGTTTCTTGGTAAATTTTCGTGGAATGACACAAATTGTGATTTGCAGCAGTGTGGATGGTTAGTATTTAATCAGACTGACCCGTTACTGAAATGTTGGAGACTGGTGGTTTCCAGTCCTATCAGAATTGAAGGGCAGCAAAATCCATCGGAGCCGCACACCACGCTTGAAAAATCCCACAGTTATGAAGTACCAACAGTTCCAATTGAGGTAATGTAATGCAACTATAATAGTGGTTACGTAAGCTAGAATTACACCGAGGGGATGGAAGTTTTTAAGTGTTTTCAAAAAATGCATAATTGTTGTGGATTCTATATCAATAATATGAAACAAACGTATTTTATAGCCCTTTATTGTTAACTGTATAAATCGTTATGGTGTACATTAAAAATTCCCTACTAACTAGTGAGGTGGACAATCTCCACTGATTTTCATATTAAGATACTTATACTACGAGTAACATACATTCATGTTGTACATTTATGCTGCATCTCTTTCTTTATAAAAACAAATATTATTTAGTTTATATATTACTTAATTGCAATGTTAGTATTTCTTATAATAGTATTATTAAGCAATTTTATTTTAACTGAATAAATTGCATTAGTCATAATCATAAACATTCGGAGAATATGGTTGAGAGGTTTTATAGATTTAATTGGTCTGCGAGTCTTATAATTTATTTATTACTATATCATCGAGTTCTTGATTTGTACATATTTGATTCCGCATTTTCATTTGTTTTTCTAGCTGGCGTAAGTGAAATAGAATTACTTTGAGGCGTCAATGACTTATCAATGAGTAATTGATCATTTTGTATTTACCAGTTAGTTCCCACTAAGTTGGTTTTAAATCATTAATATTGTTTTTTTTTTTTTTTTTTTATTAGCTATTAGTATAACACTTATAGTTCAACAATTATAGTAATATAGTTTACAATAGTATCATATCTTATAATATACCTGACAGTATTTTGATAGCATAATATTTAACAGTTTATAAGAGATACTTAATAGTGAGATAAGATGGGTATAATATAGTATTATACGTAAATATATAAATAAAACATCTATAGAATTGTTGGATAGCAAATATTATGAAGGTGATTTTATGGAAAGGTAGAGATGGGGAGGGGAAATTCATTTATGATTGTTGTTGACGCGATTAGTAATGGGTTCAAGATAGACTTAATTTCTTCGTGAAATTTTGTAATGAAATCTGTTGATTGATCGGATGAAGGAACATTAGCCGTTACCTTGGCGTATGTACGATTTCGTTTCGACTTGGAGTTGACATTGCGTTGTGCCGCAGGTGGAACGACTGTTAATTTGATAGGAAGATTTCTGCTTGTCTGTTTCCTAGGTTTAGATATGATTTTTTTGTAATGCGGGCAACCCTTATACAATGAAGTATGAACAGACAGCGCACTTGGTGGGAACTGACGGTGATTTCGTGCAATCGCTGGAAACATGGTTCTCACCGCATTCGACGCAGCGTGGATGGTATAAACGACAGTAATTTGTCGTGTGGAAATATGCTTGGTAATTTGTACATTGAGACGGAATGGACTTTTTCCTTGATAGTTCCACTTTAACTTAGGTGTGGAGAATCGAATTTAATTTTAGAATGTCGCTGTTGTTATCGGCGATAGTTATATCAACTCGAAATAGTGGCAACTTCACCTTGGTGAAACGATTAATGATATTAGTGACTCGAATTACATCGTGACCTTCGTTTATCAAACTGGTTTGTATGTCTTGTGTACTGGTGGAGGGGTGAAGGTATCTAATATGTACACGGTTGATTTAAAACAAATGCATGATGGTTGTATGAGTTCTAATAAATCGTTTGTGAGCATAGAATAACGTAACCACTACTTTCGTAAAAGGGCAGTGAGAAAATGTGTGTTTTGTCTGGAATTCGTGATTGACTGGAAGTCGATGAGTTTGAGAGTTCGTCCCGATTAATAGAATGAGGTGGAAGAGATACAAACTCGTCTGTATCTTGGGACAGAATAACAAACTTGTCCGGTGAAACAAATTGCTTGGTTTTCTTCCCCTCTATTTGGGGAGACAGATTTGAACTTGAATGATGCCGTTTGGAAGAAGTCTTCGACGGTGAAGAGCCAGATTACATATTTTACGAGAGTAAAACTACAGAGAGTGGTTAGAGAAACACGTGACGTCGTGACCAAGGTGGATATATAGAGGTGTAAACACTCTGATTATAAATTGATTGAAAAATGTACACCATTTGTGATTGCCACCGGGAGCGCTGACTACCCGATGAAGGCTCATAATGTTCGTACTTCTATGCGAAAATACGATTTACAATGCTGAATGCTTGCAAGTTGTAATGCCATAAAAAATAAAAATATAAGATATCAATTTAATTTAAATAATGAATAACTTAGATGGAATTTTATTAAATAATTTTGAAACATAAATCTATCTTCAATTATACAATTATTGATAATTATCCACATTTTTTTTGGGAATATTGATTTGTGGAGTAGTTGTAGACATGTTGCCTACCTATTTGTGTTATAATTAAAAATTTAAATTTTTGAATTTATTGTAATGATTGTCATATTGAAATATATTGATTAAAGTACCTACCTAATTGTAAATTTGTTATTTCCTTAATTTGGTACCACTACTTGTCATAATATTTTTATTTTTGTAAAAACATATTGTAGTTATTCTAATAATGGAATTATTGAAAATACCATCTCACTACTCAATGTCTCTATGGAAATTATTTATGTGTATAATAATAGTACCTATTTACATCATATTATTATCCTACTTTTTTTGTACAAAAGGTGGTATGAAACTTATTTTTGTAACTTATCGAGTATTGTAGTATGCCTCTTAAGTGTTTTGTACCTGGGTGTAACTCTGGGTTACCCAAACAAAATAAAATATACAAACAGCAGGGAGTAAAACTGCCTTCAGTATTCCATCCTCCTGAGGTAGATATTTCTTATACTAATTAATAATTAATATATATTTATATTATTATGTATATGTATATTCAATGAAAAGTTCATATTAGGGTAAATAATTCATTACTTTTTAGAACATGATTGATATATGGAATTTAAAAATTCCACGAGCAGATAGATTATTAACCAAAAAAGATGGAGTATGTGAACTCCATTTTGCTCCTGAAGATATTATTTCATATAGGATATTTGAGGATGCAGCAGGAAATGAAATAAAACATCAGCTCAAGAGAGTTAGTTTAAATGCTAACGCTATACCATGTATTTTCCTTAATTTACCATCTTATTTCAATAAAAATATTAAAAAACGAAAACCTCCAATGGAAAGGTCAATAGTACCAAACAATCGCAAAAAGAATAAACCCAGTGATTTAAATGTAAGGTATAATAATATTATGAAACAATCTGTCTGGAACATCAGAATGAATTAACCAAATATATTATTAATTTCTATTTGAACACCAGAATGATATTTGCATGTAAAAGGCATAATGATCAAATATCATATAAGAAAAATACGATAAAAAGATTAAAAAAAATATCAAAATTAATATAAATATAAAATAGTAAAATACTACTTAACTACTGGTACATGTTTTCCAATCTGGATATTAAAATATATGAATTAAAAGTACCATATACACACATTGTACATATTAAATTAAGTTACACTATTTAAAATTTAAAATATTAATTATTAGATCATGAAGTCCACAGTCCTCGTAATTACTAAATATACTAATTAGTAATTAGATTAATTAGAATGAAATGCTAAATTGCATAATGTGCCATACAAAATTGAATGTGTTTGAGCCTTCATCGGGTAGTCAGCGCTCCTGGTGGCAGTTACAAGTGGTGTACTTTTTTCGGCCCACTATCATAATGTAAAAGATGGGAAGTGTTTACACCTCTATATATCCACCTTGGTCGTGACCGAAGTCGCGCGATAAGCGAGTGGAACGGAATCACGTGTGATAGTCATACGTGCTACCGTCGTAACGGTTGGTGACGAACTGATTAATATTGTTATTAATGTGTTTGATAGCCGATAGGTTTACACTTTGAACACGTATTATAATAATAATTCTTTTATCCAAAGCTAGAAATATTTATATAGTTGGTCCGTTGTATTGCAGATAGCTAGTGGACTACCTCAGAGCTTGGAGGATGTAGCCAGAACCACCACGATTAAGATAGACCCTCTGTTGGTGGACGAGCTGCAGGACCCTATGAATCCGATCAAACTAGGACAAGGCCACGGACTATTAGTTCTATCAAAACCTGTTGAGTATGAGGTAAAATCAGATATTTTTAGGGTTCATATTATATTTTATGCAATTAATCTAAAATCGACAAATGTAAACCTTTTTCCGCTCTCTCTCGTTTTTATATGAAAACACAAAATATTTATATATTAAGTTTATGTTGGAGTACAGATAATAATAATGAAAATATTTTAGGATATGTTAACCGGGAATGTTCCTGTCCAAACATCACGTGGTACACAGTTTAAGGTAGGGTTGCTATAGTTACATTTTTTACTTAATATGGTGAATAAACTATTAGATAAGTAGGTAGTCACTTAATAGTTTATTTAACATTCTTGAACAAAATTAATCTTAACATTGAATGTGTATAACTATAGTAACTACGGTGTTATCAACCCGTTATTATAAATATATCAGACTAAAAATATATATAAAGAATTATTGTCAAAGTGGTCATAATAATTTATTTACCATTAAAATTTTAACAGAACCCTAAAATAAAATGTTGAACAAAAAGAAAATAATGTCCGCACTAAGCATTATTAAAAATTGTTATTAATATTTTATTATATAATTTATTTACTTAGTTTGTATCACGGCTGTATATAATATAACTTTCTATACATTTATACCATCGTTTTCCTAATTATAATTTTTATTTTGTAGTTACCACATGTTTTAATACCTGTACAGACTATTTTTTTAGTTAGGTTTTTTGAATACACCAAATAACTTATTAAAATAGCACCACATGACCGCATGGCGCTTATAGATAATAACAATTTAACTTTATACAATGATTCAATTAAGAATTTATGATTTATGAAGACATAGAACCTTGAAAGAAATTGTATTATTATAAGCTACTAAACAATTTTATGTTTCTGTCCTTTGTTCAGCTTCAGACACCAAGAGCAACTATGGAACAGGAAAAGGAACTGCAGGCCACCAAAAATCACCGACAATAGCGGTTACCAGTTTAAAATTAAAAAAGAAAATCTGAAATCAAAATAGTTCTATCAGATCCGTTGGACCAGTCCTTTTTACTATTTCAATTCAAACATTTAAAAACATAAATGTATAATAATACTAATTGTATTTACCTATTGTTACTTTAATGGATAATTTATGAGGAATTTTTAGTTTTTATGTAGTTTATTATTCTACTTATGTCATATTTAGCTTGAATAAAGCACTGGCATTATTATGATTTTGATTTGTTTTATTATTGATTTATAAAATCAACAAACTAAAACAAATGGTATCATAATCAGGGACTGGAACCTTTATGATTTTATCGGTTTCGGTTTAGGTTTCGGTTCTCAAAAATCCAAAATTTCGGTTTCGGTTTTGGTTCGGGTTTCCAAAAATATCAAATTTCGGTTTCGGTTTCGGTTTTGGTTAATACCGGTTTTAACCATAATTATTTTACTTTTGCTTTTTATTTTATTTTTATTAATCAAGTACTGTATAAAAAATGAACATATTAAGAACTTCAATTTATTGATAGGTATTTGTAATTAAGTGTACCTATTTAAGAATTTAGGTAATAAAATATCATTACAATATAATATTAACATTAAAACTAAAAAATATACTATTTAATTCAATAATTTACTGGCTGTTTATGGAAGTTTCATTATACCACTAAATTCTAAACATTGTAAGAATTCAAAATAACATTATTAGCATACAATATGTATAAGGTACCAATATTGTAGATGACTAGCAAAACCTAGATAATAATAATATATTAAAAAAATATAATAATAATATATTTAAAAACCAACTAGATATCCACTAGGTACGTACCTATTTTGTTAGTTAATAGTAAATAATATTTAAATTTTAAACTATAAAGTAATAGACAAACATACAAAACATAAATATTATAATTATAATATACTGGTAAAATAATCAACCTTATTATAAATAAATTACTTTATTATAGTATATTATCAATTATAATTAAGGGGAGGGATAGGTACAAAATGAGTATTAGTTTATTTTAATAATGTATAGTCTATAGACTATAGAGTATAGAGGGTGCATCTTGCTCGGATATATAATAACAACAATAAGTGTATATTTTAATATTTATGTTCTCAGACTATGGTACACTCTATTTTCATATTTTTGAATAAGTACCGTTATTACATATTTATTTTGATACCCATTTGTCTACAACAAAATTATTTTTACTTGGTACTACACTACTATCGATTATTATTAGAACACATCAATATTCCAAGGACGTAAATAACAATTTCACGATACACGGGGCGCGGAACCGATATCGACACGTCGTATACGATCGTCAGCGTCGCGGCTCAGTTTTAGGCAGTTTTAGCGCAAAAACATACTATATTATGCAATGTGCAGTATGCACAATGCACATCATAAATAGGCACTTCACGTGTTATATGTTAATATTATCACTGCAGGCCTCAGGTATACTAGTTAGGTAACAATAAATTATGATGTATAATTTATTTATTAAATATATAACAACTTACTCTGAAACACTTATAAAGTATAAACCCGCAAATTGTTATTAATTTCAGAAATTCTATTTCTATATTAACAGGTATTGCGAATGAAATGCGAATTGCGATTAGCTTTTCAATAATAATTGAACGCAGGTAACGGGCTCATTGACGATTACATGGAAATTAGAATTTGGATTTTTGGAATTTTTTTTATGACGATTCTGTTGTACACATAAGAATTATATATAGGTATATACAGGGCCGTATTACCCAATAGGCACTATAGGCACTGTGCCTAGGGCCTACGAACATTTTAGGGCCTACGAAAATGAAATTTTTGGTTACGATTTTTCTGTAATATTTTTTTTTAAAGTTAATTAACTATTTGTAGATGTTAGCACAACAAATAAAATATTTTTTATAATATTTCTCGTATATTTATATTTAATGTTCGTTATCGTAATTCGTAATAATCACTTAATGAAATCAGATTGGATAAACCATAAACCGATAAAATGCATACGGTATACGGGAAAACGACTGTGTATGATGAATGAAACGACGATTTCTGTTTAGAATATTTTTGGAAATAATACAAAAATAATATCATTTACGTAATATAAATAATATTTATCGACCGCGGACTCACCCACACACACACACACACGCGTGGACATTATATGCGGGACTTGTTCGGTCGGTATCGCCATTCGCCGTATCGAAACGATAAGACAACATTTAATTATTCTTAAGTAATCCTTGTCAATATTGTTATTTGTTCGTAGCAGTCCGCAGTTCCGTACTATAAATTATAATATCATTATTCATTAATATCGTTTATTGTCAATTGTAAATCCAGTATAGTGAACTTTAAACGGAACAATCTCTGAACAGGTACTTTAAAATTTTAATCTATATCTTACGTTAGATAATATATTAAAATAACATCGTATTTAAAATTATATCATATACTGATATACTCTTATAAATGTTTATGTATACATTATTAGAGTAGAACTAGTAGAAGTAATATTGAAATGTCTGGTGATGGGTACAAAAGGATGCACGAAAGTGGTTCTACTAAAAGAAAAAAGAAAGAAAAACGAGATTTATACATCAGTCAACAAATGGGGTCCATGAGCAAATTCATAATAACACAAAATCGTTCTAATGCAGGTACAAGTACAAACCAAATTGAGATTTCAAATAAAAATCAACTAATAAATATTATGACAGATGAATCTAAAATTGAAGGTAATTTATTAGGTTCATCTCCTAAGAAAACTGAACCAAATTTGACAACTCCCTTAAACGAAACTACAAGTGTTATAACTGAATCTATACCAGATAAAGTTAAATCCAATCTGACCGACCTTAGTAATTTAAAATTTAGTAACGATCCTGCACATTGGGAAATTAACGCTGATCTGATTTCTTATTTTTCTGAAAATATTCCTATTCAAAATGTGGATGCAGATTTAACTGTATCTGCTAGACAATTTGGTAAAAAAATGAGATATTTCAGAAAGGAATATTTTTCACGAGCATTAGGAAATGGTGAGTGTGTAAATCGAGACTGGCTGATATATTCGCCATCCACTGGATCAGTGTATTGCTATGTGTGTAAAATTTTTCGTCATTTGCAAAGTAGTGATAAATTAACACTTGTGCATCAATTCGAAAGTGGTTTTGATGATTGGAAAAATATTAATGTTAGAATGGAAACTCACGAACAATCTAATGACCATTTTAACTCGATAAAAAAAATGGTAGACCTTCAAAAATGTAAAAAAATAGATGTGGAATTAATAAATCAGTATAATAAAGAAAAAATGTATTGGATTCAAGTTTTAAGACGAGTTATAGCAGTAATTAAGTTCTTATCGTCTAGAGGATTAGCTTTTAGAGGAGATTCGGAAGTATTTGGCTGTCCAAAAAATGGTAACTATTTAGGTTGCCTTGAACTTCTTTCTAATTTTGATCCTTTTCTTGAAGAGCATATAAAAAAGTTCGGAAATCCTGGCAAAGGAAATATATCATATATGTCATCTACGATTTGCAACGAATTTATAGACATTCTTGCTACTACTCTAAATTTAAAAATTGTTTCTGAAATAAAAGAATCAATATATTTCGGTATTAGTATTGATTCGACGCCCGACATAGCGCACATCGATCAGTTAACGATCATTATTCGTTACACCACCATTGGTCAAGGAAAAGTCGTAGAGAGATTTCTTGGCTTTGTTCCTATTGAACAGCATGATGGTAAATATCTTTTTAATGTATTGACTAAATTGCTTAACGATAACAATATTGACATATCAAATTGCCGTTCTCAGTCTTACGACAATGCGAGTAATATGAGTGGAATATACTCAGGAGTTCAAGCTCTTTTTCGTGAAGTAAATAAATTGGCCGAGTGGGTTCCCTGTGCTGCACATAGTTTAAACTTGGTAGGATCTGTTACTGTTGAATGTTGTACTGAAGCCATTAAATTTTTTAGTGTGGTTCAGTCAATTTATACGTTTTTGGCAGCATCACCTCAAAGATGGTCTATAATGTTAAAAAATATGAAGGAGTCTGTTTTTGTAGTTAAAAGTCTGTCTGAAACAAGATGGTCCGCGCGTAGTGATGCAACGAAGGCATTATCACTTAATTATGAAGAAATCCGTCAGGCTTTGATTGATATTTCATTATCAGAAAGACAACCTCCTAATGCTGTTAATGAAGCTAAGTCACTTGTTAAAAAACTCAATCGTCTTGAAACTGTTCTAATGTCTAATATTTGGAATGACATTTTACAACAAATTAATATTGTAAACAAATCGTTACAAACACCCGGTATTGAGATATGTACTGTCGTTAACCTCTATAACAGTCTTATATTATGTTTTAAAAAAATGAGAAGCGCCGAAGAATTTGATTTATTTGAAGAAAAAGCAAAAAAAAGAGTTTCTGGTTTGTCTGATTATTCTGAAATGGAATCTAGAAAACGTAAACATAAAGTCTCGATAAATGATGGCAATGCAATTGATGCTGTTGATCAAATGAGTGCTAGAGATAAATTCAAAACTCAAACATTTTATGTAATAATTGATAAATTGATTGTTGAAATGGAAAAACGAAAAAAAGCTTATTTAAAATTAGACGAAAGATTTAATTTTTTAACTAACGAGAGTTTAAAAGATGAAGAAATAAAAATAAAGGCAAATAATTTAGTTGAAGCCTATAAAACCGATTTAGAATCTTCATTTGTTAATGAGTTTTTGATTTTTAAGAGCTTTCGAGAAACTGGGATGTCTGTTAATGAAATGCTAATTAAACAAATAAATACCAAAATGGTAACAAGTTTTCCAAATGTAAACATTGCTTTTAGGATATATTTATCAATTTTTGGGACTTCGTGCGAAGGTGAAAGATCATTTTCAATTTTAAAGAGGGTTAAGAACTGGCAGCGGTCAACTATTGGACAAGATAAATTATCATCATTATCGGTACTTGCAATTGAACACGAATTACTCCAAGACATCGATACCGAAAAAGTTATAGAATCATTTGCAAACAAAAAATATCGTAAAAAACATTTGTAACAATAAATTTATATTAAGACATATTCTACATAATACTGTTATTTTTAAATTGTTACAATAAATTATCTTGTTTTATATTTAAATACAAAGAACAAAATGAAAAATGGTATAAAATAAGTTGTTTTGTATGGTTCCTGCAGTTTAATTTTAAATAATATATTTTGAGTAATGTAAAATGTATTTTTAGATGTGTTAAAATTGTCATTAGATAAAGTTATGATTATAAAGTTAATAATTGATTTTCAGGTTGTAAATATTTTTGATTTTAAAGACTTAAAACACTGCGAAAAACACTACCTCTCCCAAAAATTAGGTTTCTTAATCATTTAAATACTGAACACTACAGAACCGTATATTAGCACATGATGGGTAATAAAGAACTGTGCCTAGGGCCTACGATAGTGTTAATCCGGGTCTGGGTATATATATATATATATAGGAATTATAGGTCTACGATTTAATAATAATTATTTGTTATTACTTAGTAGTGATTACCTACTATATAATAAAGAAAAAATATCTATTGAATTTTTTAACCGAAAAAAAACGTAAAAATCTCTACATCAAAATAAAGGTTTCGGTTTAAGTTTCGGTTCCTAAAAAAATTTATTTAAGGGTTCCGGTCCGGTTTCGGTCCCAAGATTTTCAAAAGGTTTCGGTCCAAAACCGGTCTATTTCGGTACGGTTCCAGTCCCTGATCATAATAATATATGGCATCATCATGCATCATACATCTTATTAATTTTAAGGGGATTGCAAACAGTCAGTTATCATTTTAAATGTACCAATCGCTTATCAATCATAGTATCATACCAGTATATAAATAAGGCCTGATCAATCTAAAGTCGCCCTAATATTAACGAAATCAAATCAGTTTTCAGAAGTGTTATCACTCCGTTACTACTATAACACTACACTCTACAGTCACACACGTCTAATGATCACTAGCTACCTACTCATACATTTACAGACCCACTTGCATGCAATTTGAAAATTATAAACTTTAAACTCATTCAAAGCTGTCCATTTGTAATTGAATGTCTCTATAATACGAATTTGTTGTCAATGAGACTTCATAATGTTATAGAAGTTTCACAGTATATTATAATTATTTTTGTAGAAATATAATTTAGTACATAACTATATAATATTATGTAATATGTTACTATTATACCTATGTTATAGTGATAATTGTATGATCAATTATCACGACGATTTTAACGATGGTTAGCGTAATATATTTTAATATTAGTACAAAATATGAATTTTATACGATTTATAAAAATATTATTACTAAAGACCGGATTTATATGTTTTTACATATCGTTACTGGGTCTATGCAGTCTTATGAGAGTAAAAAATGTGGATGATTTGTTCAATTCTGAATGCATAGAAAAAAGTTTTTTTTGCATATTTGAGAATATTTTATGGGTTAGAGAATATTTAACTCATTTAGCATATTTTGGAATATTTCGTAAATTGTGAGAAAAAATTTGTATTTATTTTTAATTTTAATATTACGGTAGGTAGGTACCCAGAAAAATTTTTTTTGAACATTTACAATTTTTTATTTTATCATTTCCAATTCTTACTAAAGTGCAATAATATTCCATTAGAATACGAAACTTTAAATAACTAATAGTTAACTCACTATTAATATAAAATTGAAAAAAAAAAAAATTTTAAATGCATATTAAAGTAAATATAATGATGTTTAATGATTATTTTTGCTTTTTTTGTATATTTTGCATATTTTTTAAATTTTTAAGAGAATATAATGAGAATATTTCAAGGTTTTTTCGAGAATATTAGCATCATATTTAAGGTATTTTAAGAGAATATAAATCCGGTCTTTAATTATTACTATTTAACAACTTTCGGGGTGGTTATAACCCCCTAACCTACCCCCCCACACATCCACACACACCTAGATAAACCACTGATTATTATTATACATTCATAATATACCCAATAAGTAGTTACAACTTATAATATTAGAAATATTTTATATATTAAATTGAACTCATCATATTTTAATGATTCTTCAGGTTTCTATTATAATGATCAAGTATAGGGGAGAAATGTGGGGGGGGGATTTCATTTATATGGACACCTATTTATGTTGAATACATCGTTTGCCGAACGAGTTTAATTCAGACTTGTTAAGTATTCGTATAATTATAATAACTTCTCAAATAGTTTTTGAAGGGGTATTTTAAATACTTTTTCTTTATATTTTATTCCCGAATACATTTTAGATTCTGAGCGGATAAATTAATGTATTGATCTTACTTACTTACTTACTTACTTACTTGAAATGATTAGTAAGTTTCAACACTTTCCATTTCAACGCCATTTAAATTGCTGCAGGTAAATGCTGTTAGATCAATTATTAATTTTCTTATGTATAATATAATAAATGTTTCAATATTATGCGTATACGTAATCCCCAACAAAAACATAACAGTGAAAAAAGGCCAAGTTCCAAACTCCCTCCCAAAAAAGTCGGCCTATCAAAGTAGTGAAATCTACATTGTGGCCAAGTCTGCTATTTTTTAATTCATAACCTCAATGCACTCCTACATTAAAGAGCAACACTTCTCTTTTATTTGTATTGTTTAACACTTGGTCAGTTTCTGAATGAGGAATAAACTAGACTTGGCCGTAATGTAGATACCACTACTTACTATGATTCGCTGTATTTTTTGAGAAGAAATCTAAACCTTTTACTTTTTTCTGAATCTTCTTCTCCCCATCACCCTCGTAAGTCATAAGTGAGCACATTCGATAATGATGTTTTATTCCTCATTCAGAAACTGACCAAGTGTTAAACAATACAAATAAAAGAGAAGTGTTGCTCTTTAATGTAGGAGTGCATTGAGGTTATGAATTAAAAAATAGCAGACTTGACCACAATGTAGATTTCACTACTTTGATAGGCCGACTTTTTTGGGAGGGAGTTTGGAACTTGGCCTTTTTTCACTGTTATGTTTTTGTTGGGGATATCATTTATTTTTGCGGGCTTCAGCGTCGTGGACGACGTGTCGTTATTATTTATTTATTTTTAATTTTTAATTTTTAATTTACTTATTTATTTTTTTTAAATTAATTTTTTTATACGTCGTAGATTTTCTCTTGTAAGACGTTTGGGTTTCTGTTGAGGAGCTGAGAAATTGGACTCTTGAGAGTTGTCAATACCAGGCAAAGATACCCAAGTACGGTCTTTTATTTTTCGTCGTCGAGACTTTTTAGATGGAATGTCTGTTAAGTCTGGCCTATTCAAAGTTCTTAGACAGTTATATTCAACAATGGCACTATTCTTGGCTTTCACCTGACAGGGATCAAAATTAATTAAGTGAACTCCCTGGATGCTCGTCACCCTGGAGAGGGCCACGTACGCTTGAAAGTAAACGTTTATGCGTGCTAAGCGTGCCACTTCATACGTTTAGAAATACACACTCTGGAGAGGCATTCATTTTGAAAAAAATTCAATTTTGAGATTTTTCCGTTTAGTTACACTGTAAAATCTACCTTTGTGCCAAATTTCACGTTTCTATCTATACGGGAAGTGTCTTATAATTTTGATGATCAGTGAGTGAGTGAGTGAGTGAGTGAGTCAGTCAGTGAGTCAGTAACAATATTGCAAATTTTGAAATCCTGCCATTTTGAAATGGTACAATATTAAGGGCTCATTTTCTTACAGCGTCCTAAGCTACTAGAGGTTAATCTATGTTTTAAATTTCAAAAGTTTATCTTAAGAGGAAACAGAGATATATGGGTTAGAAAAAAAGGGTAAATTGGTTCGTGTAAAGATACACTGGCATTGCTGTAACTTGGCCTGGTGCACTGCCGTGCGCTCAGATAACTAGTAAACATATATAATATCTATATTTATAGATTACGTTTGAATAATATTAATAAATACGTAATATTGATAAACAGTATTCATTGACAATACCTTTAACCTTTACGTTTATCCATATGACGTATCTAATCGCGCGTGCAGGTTATTTTAATACGTAATTCAATAGGACTTAAATATAATATTATAATAATAATTGACATTTGGGCGAGTAGTTCAATTTTATTAGTTCTTATATTGTAATAAAAATTGTTTCACACTGTTACTGCACGGCACGACAAAATATTACATTATTAGTTTCTTTGAAGTAATTCACATTGATACGGACGACACCGTACCGTCAAGTTACAGCACAGACCAACTATCATCCGAATGATAACAGTAACCTACTGTACGGCAGAGCGTCATCCACTTACCTTCTTTTTTTTAAACTTATGTAATTCAACAGTTTTAAAACGTGACAGTGGTGCGATCAGAACTTGTCAGCCGAACTTAGTTTTGAAGTTGTATACCTTAAGAAAGTTTCAAATTCTATGTTTTTACGCATTTGCACAATGCTGTTTTTATGTTATACTAAACTATAATATTGTTTTTGTATTGCCATAGACATATCATCTTTGGTAAACAATCTTATACAACTCAAAAACTTCCAGTTCGAATTTCGATTCAGATACATAAAAATGTTCAAAAAAAATATCTGTTGAATAACTAAATTTGAAATAGCGGGGTTCCTATTTGAAATACAGAAATTTGTATTGCCACAGGATCATCCATAAATGGTACAAGAAATTTCAAATATTTGAAAATATGGTCTTGAAGTCTATTTAAAAATTCACAAAAATTATAATTTGAATATAATATTAACTCAACTAAACTATAGAAACAGAGTGAGCAGTTGTAAAATAAACACACTGCGTATAATATGAATATTTTAGCTTACGCTTGTTTATTTATATAAACACGATTATAATAGGTATTTATTTATCTTTATCTAGTGTAGGGTAGAATGCTAGATACGCATTTCATGATGACATTTATGACCTTTATTGGTGAGTAATTCCATATGATTAATTTTTTAATAAAAAATATTACAACTGTTACGTTGTTATCGAGCGTGCAGCAGAACAAAGAATTGAGTAGTTCTAGCCGCGTGGAAAACGACTGTACACCTATAATAACATCAACTAAACTTGTATAATACGCACTGTGTGTTTTTAGAAGTGACTACTTATAGTTTACTTGCGTCCACAAAAAATTCAGTGGTCGACGATCGTCTCGTTTGCACGATGCTGCCGATGATGTTGCTGACACCACGATTACTGGTTACTGTGGCGGTGCTGTTGATGGTTGCTGACGGGGCGCGCGGACACAAGCCGCCGGGCAAAAAAATACCGCATCCCACAACACTTGTGGAGGTAACGTAACGCAGCTTTTTAGTGATTACGTAATTAAAGGTTCCGGGGGGAGGGGGGGGGGGGCAGTTTTCAAAATGTATAATAACACATAACTCTATAACCTAATTTTGTTTATTGTAACTTTATCAGAAAAATTTTTTTCGTCACAATTTTAGATTCCAAGAATAAACGAGATGTAGTGATTTTACAATATAATATGGGGGGGGGGGGGGGGGGTTCGATTTTTCATTTAAATTCGTCTCTGTTATCAACACAATTATATGGAACAGTGAAAATGCTTAAATCTTCTACGTCTATTTTTTTTTAATAGCAGATAAGGGTATCTACATGTTACTTTGGTCAGGGTGAAGAATAATTCAGATAAAACAATCAATCATAGTAAAAAAATACTAAATTAACGATATAAAATATAAATTTATTATAAAATAAACTTGGTAATAAAGTTGACACACCGTCTTCGCTGAAAATTTTCATTTTCAACACATCAGTTATAGTGGCTTATACAATTATAATTAATGTATTAATGTAATTAAACTGTACATTATTGCGTTATTTTTGTGAACGCAGTATTTTGTATCAGGCTTGTTTTCGATGTTATGTAGCAATTAAAAGTTAATCGCTTATATGGACTTATGTTACTGTGAAAATAATACGAGTGTACACTGTGTACAGCCTTCAAAAACTACACGAATTGTTTTTTGATTAATGACATTGGGTATATTTATCAGTAATTTGTAATGCTGTTTAATTCCGGGACTTAATTTTTGTCTTATACCGAATATATAAAATATAACTACATGGGTACATGACATGGAACAAATACTTAACATTAAAATTGAACGTACATAACTGTATAGTAACACAACCCGTCACTTTAACTTGTTGAAAAGGGTTAATTTATTTCAGCAATCTTCAAAAGCATACCTAAAATCATTATTATAAACACATAATAAAAACAATTTTCTGCACTCAAGAGTTATGATATGAATAAACAGAATATTTATGTAAATACTATATTTTAATATTTATGAAAAAAATAAAAATAGTAATGAATAATTTTTGGAGTAACACGTTTCCACCAAAAGTTTTCCTCTTTTCTACCAATATTCGTTTCGACTGTTATGGACGCGCACTTCGCGACTCCGCAACAAATAAAAATAACGATACGAAATTACTTTGGCTCAAAATCATATTTTTTATTTAATTATAATAGTGTTTTAATGAGAGAAATACTCTGGAATGGACTGTAATGGTAATGCGTTACTCAAAGACTGACTGTTACGTGTGCGAGTCCCCGCAAACGAGTTGGTCGTGTGACGTGTCAGTCTGTTTACAATTATATGTCTCTATTATTTTACTGCTAAATACACTAATACTAAAACATATATAGAATAATGTTACTGACAGTATTCAGTGGTCTTTAACACGACCAAAACAATTTCTATGATAGATATTTAAAAAATTACTCTGTGTTAAAAGCTGTAAACTAATATACAGCTTAATAAAGAAAATATTAAATTTCGTTTTAAAAAAATGGTCAAATGTAAAAACAAAATAATTTATTACATAAGTTTATTTAGAAGTAGGTATATAACTTTTAGTACAGTATATTATAGGGCATTTGAAAAGTTGCAAGGGAAACGCCGGATGGGGTAGCTAGTAACCATATAATATTATATAACATTGTACCGGTACCAAGGTCTTTAGTTTGTCTCTTCTTGGATAATATATTTATTGATGTTAATATGTATACATTAAACACACATATTCAATGTTATATAGTACGCTTATCGTATTTTATTATAATCGTACTTACCTCATACGTTGATTACATAATATATAGAACATACATGATATTTTATGTACTTACAATGTATACAACGGTAGGTACATTCTCAATTTCTACTACATTTATACTTACTTCCCAGTTTTGGAATGGCTGCCAGATGGTTACAACATAATTTTTTTTACGCAGTATTTTTATTGGGTGTTATTGAAATAATTTAGCAGTAATCTTCAAACATTAACCTAAAATTTTAAACACTTAATGAAAACAATTTTCCGCACTTACGAGTTATGATATGAATATACAAAATAATTATTTATACACTATATTTTAGTATAAAGATAATTATAATAATGAATGATATTTCAGGAGCCCGGGAAGACCGGTTCACGCGATCATGAAAGGACTGGCAGTTATGGTGTAAGTATATTAAATTCTCATTATATTTATACAAACGTTGCAGTTATAATAATGGTTTTTGCGTGATTATAACTTGCATTTTATTACCTACCTATTTTGCATACAGTACATTTTAGATAATTGCAAAGATATGTACCATTTTCAATACACAAAATTATTCATTACAATAAAATTGCATACTAATGTATTTATTTATTTTCGATGAATCTGTAATTTAATCGATTAAATTAAAATGAAATACAATCCGAGAAACTAAAAGAACAATTATTATAATAAATGATTTTTAAGGGGTCCCGGACGACCGGTACGCGTGGCAATGAAGGGACTGGCAGTTATGGTGTAAGTATATTAAATTCTCATTATATTTATACAAACGTTGCAGTTATAATAATAGGTTTTGCGTGATTATAACCTGCATTTTATTACCTATCTATTATGCATACAGTAAGTTTTAGAGAATTGCAAAGATATGTATCACTTTCAATACACAAAATTACTCATTACAATATCATTGCATACTAATTTATTTATTTATTTTCGATGAATTTGTAATTTAATCAATTAAATTAAATTGAAATATAAACTGAGAAATAAAAAATAACAACTATTATCTACTAACAATTTTCAGGTGCAAAATCATCCAGAGTTCGATTTTTCATCTGATCGCGAAAATACCCCAATTGAAGAGGTATTATCAGTTGCAGCTATTTGAGAGGTTACAACTTGCAGGTTACACAATGGGGCAGTGTTCACATATCCAAGTTGCTGCACAAGGGTGAACTCGGGATACATCATACAAAACTATAGAGTCCCCCCCCAACCGAAAATCTATATTTTGACTGGAAAATAGAATTTTTAAATATTTTTCATTTCATACATTGTCATGAACTTAGAGTTTTGGGTTTATATGAGAATTATCAGGTATACATACATAATAACACGAAAATGTATTATATTACCTATACTTTGTTCAGCGAGAGACCGCACCGCGCAACGACGAAAACTGGTTCCCCCACGCAACACCCTGCCAATGGGGAACCGGTTTCGATAGCATGGTGACGCAGAGGGTTGCGCAGAATCGGCGTGCACTCGCGGTGAACAGAGTATATAATTTGGTTTATTGTAACTATACCTACTGGACAACATTCTAATTCATAATGGTTTTGAACCTATGTAGTTGGTATACTGATAACGATTGGGAATGTTGTATTATTTATATTTAGTTTCGAAGTTAGAGCTCGTTGTTTTACGGTACTGGTTTTATGGGGAATAGTAAGTTCCTACACGAGAGTAGCAGCTAGACAATTACATACGTCAGTTGCTAGTTTGCTACAAATACGAAATATTTTGTAATGATATCCTTGCATTTGCCATAAACAAATTATTTTATCACAATGGTGACGATATATCTAATTAATAAAATCAAGTACAGTGTACAATAATTGTGCAAGTTAACTTTTGTTGTCGATTATTCAACACCCGTATATTATAGCTAGAATAAAATATGAATAATATTAATTATCGATGAGGTCGTTTGGGGGTAATGTTATTAATTATTGGACTTGAACCTAAAATCAATTTTTATGTAAACAATGTAAACGTTTTGCCACGTTTGATAATAATATGTAGATACTTATATTGTATAAAGATATTATATAATAATAAATACTTTTTCATGATTTTCAGGAATGGAAAGACTCCTCAGTTTTCCTCAGCATTTTCGACGAATTGGTAGGTATATATTATATACTCAATTCGTTATATTGAATACTCTTACTTAAATTACATTTTTATTCAAATTAGATGCTTTTTATTAAATAAAGATCTTTTTAATCAACTAGGATTTTTGAGACAAGACAACTTGACTTTTTTTATTCAAATTCGATTTTTTAAATATATTTTTATATATTGGTATACATATATTTTTTTTATCTAAAATGTTTTACTTAACGTATATTTAACCTCTATTTTTCAAAAGTATTTAAATATGTATGTAGATGTTAAAGAATACCTACATTTATATTATATTAGTATATTAGTGTTTTCTATTATGGAATTATTATAATTATATTATAATAATCAGTTAATGAATGTAAATTATTTTATATTTAAATAGTTGTTAATTAATTAATATTTTGTTTTTTAATTTATTGTATCTATGTAAAGACTTATGATTACAAAATGAAATAGTTTTATTAAAAACTTGTACAATTAATGCCAATTAGGTAAAGAACTTATCGAACTACTTGATCTCATTTCCAAGCAAAAGTTTTAGAATTACACAACAATTAATTAAAGTACAAATATTAGAAATTAGTATCATAAAAAATGCTCAATACCTATACGAAATAGGCACATCATAAATTGATTCTCAGTATATTTTTTAAGCCTTAGTATAAAATATAAATGTATAATAACACAAATTGTATTACCTAATTGGTATATTGTTACTTTACCGAACAGTTTTATTATTTTACATGCATATATATTCTTAACTAAATTATATAGGTAATTAGTATTTAGTAATTCAAATAAACAAAAACTTTACAATTACTTTTCCATAGATCGACAATCCGAAGAGGACGCCAGTAGGAACTATTGAACAGTTAATGCAAACTGCTCTCTTCAACCTGAAACCTAGATATTTAGTGGTCACATTTGAACAGATTATACAGAGGACATGTGTTATATATTTACATACATCTGTAATAAATACCACAATAATATAGGTGCGAATACGGGGCGATCGTTTGTGCTTGGTTAGTGCTTTTTATCCCATCGTTAGTGCTTAATCCCTTCAAAAGTTATTCGCATTTCATAAATTGGGATGTGGGGGACATGCCATTATCCCTTCCCCCCATTTTGAGCCAGTAGAAACTCTCAAGATTCCTTTAAAAGCTCTCTAACGATTAATGCCATCTGCTCTCGTTAACAAGAAGGTAATGATACCCAGATATTTAGTGGTCACATTTGAACTGATTATAAACTGATTCTCAATATATTTTAGATTATAAGCTGAGCGAGGAAGCTAGTGGTTTTACAATGGTTTTTATTTCCCAACCTACTGTACACAGGGCTGCATTTAGGGGGGGGGGGCAACATTTTGTGGTCAGAAATTTGTTTACTTGTATATTATTAAAATTTTAAAATTTTAATTATTTTAATAACAGTATCATATTATATAATTTAGTATAATAGTATTATATATATAGTATTATGCTGTTTGAAATTTATTTAATTAATATTAATTTGCATAGTTTTATATAATTTTATTTTAATTATTCATGAAGTACCTACTTAAATATGTTAAAAAAAACACTTATATTATGAATTATTAGCAAGGTTTAAGTGACGTAAATTCAAATGTATCATTGCGGAGAGAGGATCAAGCAATTCCCAAACAATATTTTTTAAAAAAAGCACACATTGTAAAACAAATAATCTTTTCTGTGTTTAAAATCTAAAAGGTTAATGAGGATCTATCTCCCATATTTTCCGCTGGTAGGCCCCTTAAGGAGGGAGCAATTTTTTTTCATATAATAGATATTGTGCTGTCACCCGATGAGTTAGGTTAAGTTATTAGTATTCATCAAACAGAATCCTATTATCAATTTTTATTCATCTATAATGTAAACTATTTTTCGCGCATTATGATATGGGAACGCAACATATTATGTATAAAGTTATTTTTTTTTATTGTAGACAAACAGTGGACAATTGTAGTGTTAAAATGTAACAGTCGCTGCTACTTTTTACAGTGCTTCATGAAGTCAGAACTGACAGTAATTATAGTTTCTACGGCTACTATAGTTCGTAAATTAGCAGTGATTTGAACACACTGCTACTATTAAAGTACCATACGGCCCTAAATTCATTCCAATAGACCTTATAATTAGTAATATCGAGATACTGTGAAGTGTGAATGAGAAAGGTGAAAAAAGTGAATATTAAAAACTAGCAGTTACAACTGTAACCTTATACCATGATTTCGTAATTGTTAATCTGTATTTAAAACACAAGTGTTATAAAAGTATCTGTTAGTTGCAATCACTGCTATTTTCATGGTTTATATTTCACAGTAGCATTTTCATACTGTAATAATTAATATTTTTTACAGCTTAACACCACTAGTGAACAACCTCAGAATCCGGAGGTTGCAACCATATCCACCACGATTACGGCAGACGCTCCGTTGATGGACGAGCTAACTAAGTGGAAGGTAAATTCATTTTTAGTGTTCACATCACGGTTATCTACTCAGGTTGGAAGACGAGATAAGAATTGTGGCCCCAAAACGGTGTTTTGATGAACTAAAGCGCTAGTAGTCACGGGACCATAATAATAATTATATTATATTGTTATGGACGGGAATTTACAAAATGTAAAATTTTTTCGTCATGTAAAAATTTAAATATTATTTGTAAACAAGGTTATGGCGAAATAAAATTGTGGAAGAGTTAGTGGGACAATCGCCCACTTGAAATTTTGTTTTATGCAGTTATTTATAACGGTGGTGGTGAGGTATAAAGAACATTACAAACTACAATATTATAGTATTTATTTTACTATTAATTGATTTTGATTTTTTTTTTCTATAGTGGCTAAATAAAGATTGATGATCAAAATACAAACAAAATAGGTACATTAAATTACTTGATTAGAAAATGTCAGTACCTTTATTTTAATAATTTAATTAATCTACAAATCAATGATAATTAGTTCCCAGAAATAAAATACATACATTAAACTATATTATAATTTCATCACACTGTTTCTAAAATTTAATTTTCCTATTATTTATACTATATCTCTCAATTATACAGAGACAACAAATGTAAGTGTAATTGTCTTTACGTATCTGTATAATATATTAAGAGGATGTCAGCGCAATATTTATTTTCTTTCAGACCACGAGCAACATAGCTAAAACGCTTTTACCTAAATCGTTTTTTTATGATTTTGAGATCTTAAAGTAAAATTACCTATACGAAAATTATAGAGAATAATATTTTTAAAGGTATGACATAATATCAGTTTAATTTTTTTTATCATTTGACTTTGTATTCGACTATCAAATAAAAATAAAAATTTGTTATTTAAAGATGTTAAAAATATTTAGACAAATCGATGTATCATACCCTCAAAAATATTATTCTCTATCGTTTTTGTAATAGGTTAATTTACTTGAAAATTATTCGAAAAAAAAAAACGATTTTGCGTAAATGTGTTTTGTCTATATGTTGCCCATAAGCCAGACTGAGAAAACAAACAGTGTGCTGACACCCTCTTAATTAATAAGTATAAAAATCAGGAATTGTCACAGTGGCGTGCTCAAGGGCATGATGATGATTGGGGTTAACCCCCCCCCCGTTGTCTTTTTTTTACCGACCTACAAACAAACACGTATTAGTTATTACAGCTGTTAAGAGTCATTCATTTTTCTAAATTATTAATTTAAATCATTGAGTCAACAAGCTTGAAATTTAATACGAGGCTCCTAATATATACATACAATGGCAGTGGGAAAATATTAAAAATACAGTCAAAATTTTTTTTTATAAGCATTTAGTTCGAATTTTGACAAATTACGTAAAAATCACGAAAATGTGCAAATTATTTTGAATTAGAAATTCATAAAAATTTTATCTAACAATCTTGTAATATTTTCTATTTTGTAGTTAAAAATATATATACATTATTATATTAATAATAACAATATAAGTATAATATAAAATATCCTAGGCTGTCAAACCGTCTCTGCTCAGAACCGTTTTTTGCACACATAATATATTTAATTGAATTCAAATTTACAGTCACCCACTTGCATACTGTACAACAGAGCGATTTCCACTTACCCGCTTTTTTCGTTTATTAAAAAAAAAAAATGTTGTCCAGCATTTTAAATTTCTGGGCACGTTACTGGGAATTGGAACATGTTCATAGAGTATCGTTTTGCTTACTGATTAAAATACTAAATATCTAATTGTTTATGTTTACTTAATAATGAAATGACTTAGCTTTTAAAATTAAATAAAATAACTACCCATACACTAATATACAATTATACAAAGGCTCAACAATATTTAATAGTAATTAGTACATGAAAACAATGTTACTAATACGAAAAAATACGTAAAAACCATTATATAAACAAGTGTTTGTAATCACTTATTCATTAACCAATGGTCCCGTGACAGGCAACGCTGTTAGTTCGCATGCACGCCACGCGGGCCAAAATTCGCTGTAGAGAATTATACGCCGATTCCCAACCTGAGTAGATAACTGTGGTTCATATATTATGTATAGGTACAGCTTACACAGGGGACAGTTTTCGCGTTTAGTTGCTACACAGTAGTGGACTGGGGAAACATTTCGGACTAAGGAACATATATTTTGACCGACCATAGTAATTTTTTCAATCTAATCATCTTAAAACCCGAATATACCAATCTTTTGAGTACGAAGATACGTTTTATAGTAGAAAAAATGTTTTTGATTTTCTACTTCGGTATATTTTCTGGAAGTAAAATGAATCTAGTTGGTACTTTTGGAGAATCAAAAGCAAAAAATTTCAAAAACAATCTTTGACAAAATCGGATTTTTTTGGTTTAACTCAGCAATTTATAACTGTAGTCTGTAGATACATTAAATTTTCACCAAATGTTCATACATACATATTTTCCATATATGATAAAATTTTTGTTATTGCCTTTTATATTTGTCGGTTTATAGTACTGCTGGAATAGCTATCAAGTGAAATTTTACAGCGAAGAACTTGTTTTGATGCAAAATACCGATATCATTAATCGATAAAATCCATGACTGGGTGTGAAAACTATGTCAAGTGTTGGAAAGTCATGTGTTAGAAAGTCAAGTGTTATAAATTTAAGTCTCATAAGAGTCATGTGTTATAAAACGGATTTCTCATAAAAATCATGTGTTATAATATAATATTATTAGAGTACCTACATACATACATGTTCCTTATCGTTTAATCGTTTTAGCTAAATGTTATCTTTATTTGTTATCGGGGCGGCGTGGTGATGCACAATTATATCGTGCAAGAGGCAGTTAAGTTAAAGTTTTTGTATAATTTAATGAAAATGGAATTAAGTTTGACCGTCACTCCATCCATTCATGAGAAGCGTGATACATTGGATATTAATGGCTATTTATATATATTCAATAGACAATATCAACGAAAAATTGACGATAATCTTGTATTTTATTAGATTTGTCGATGCGGAGCACGGATACAGACTATCATAAAAAATAATATTCATATAATTGATCCAAAAGGTAAGCCTTTTTCAACTAATGATCATTCTCATGGGCCAGACCCACAATATTTACAAATAAAAAAGTTAAACAAGGCGTCAAACGAAAAGCCGATGAAACAAATGATACTGCTTCAAATATTTATCAAGAATCTATAATGTCAGCGTCTGTCGCAACTTCTTCACTAATTTCTAAAAACTCGGTTAGATGTTTAATTAAACGACGGAGAATGGGTAAGGAGTGTAAAGAGCCAAAATCAATTTCTGAAATTATTATTCCCGAAAACCTTCAACATACATTAGAGATTAGACAATAAATTGTTTTTAATTAAGTCATTTTATCGTAAAAATGATTATGTCATGATATTTACTACAATAGAAAATTGTTTGATTTTAAAAAATGCGTCATTTTGGGTAATGGACTGCACATTTAAATCTTGTCCTGCATTATTTAATCAATTATTTGTTATTCGTGGATCAGTGGAAAGAGGAAATAACAGAACGGTTGTTCCATTAGTTTATGCGTTAATGACTTCAAGAGATGAAGATTTATATATTCAGTTGTTCAAAAATATTAATAACTTTGCAGCTGAAAATTAAATAAATTTTGAAGAAAATTCAAATTTGGAAATAATTACTGATTTTGAGTTAGCATCAATAAATGCAATAAATGAAGTGTTTAATTTCGCAACACATTCAGCATGTCTTTTTCATTTTACACAATCAATTTACCGAAAAATTCAAAATGTTGGTCTTAGCAATAAGTACCTAAATGACGATGATTTTAATCTTCTTGCTCGTCAAATACCAGCTTTGGCATTTCTTCCTGTTAATATGGTACGTGATGCTTGGAGTAATTTAAAAATGCAATTTAGCAATTACGAAAATGAACAACAACTTGTATCATATTTTGATGAGAACTATATTAATGGTAAAATTATAATGCGATATCGCAATAATAGAACACCGAAAAGAAATGAACCAATTTTCCCTCCTGAAATGTGATCCGTTTCATCAAGGACATTAACCGGAACTCCAAGAACTTCAAACTCTGCAGAAGGATGGTATAATAAAATTCACCGTCTTCTTACAACTCACCCTGGTAACTTTTATTATTAATTATTTTTAATTATATTGTGTAACATAATTAAAATTTATTTTATTTAAGGTCTATACAGATTTATCCGAGGAATACAAAAAGAGCGGAAAGAAACAGAAGTAACCGTAGACGCTTATTAACAAACTCAACGTCCATTTCCAAAAATACAAACGACCAAAATATCCGACTACAAAATATATGTAAACGATTAGAACAGAACCCTGGCTATGATATAAAATAATTTCTTAAAGCAATTGCTTCAAATTTTAAATTTTAAACATTTTTACAATTATTCCTTTTTTTTAAATTGTTTAACATTAACATTTTAATTCACACATAATATATAGTTAATTCAATTTTTTAAATCTACTGTAATTTTTATAATACGTCATAACTTTTATGACATATGATTTTTATGAGAAATATATTTTATAACATTTGATTTTTATGACACTTAATATTATAATATCTGACCTTATAACACATGACTTTCTAACACTAGACCTAGATTCGAAAACTATAATATACGATTAGAATTTTTTTATTATTTGGCTTTATGTAATAATCACAGAATAACCAGAAGGCTCACTTTTTCAGAATTAAATGGGTTCTTATGAGGGATAGATTTGCAACACCTGTTGGGATATTAGTGTAGCCTATTTTAGAAACCTAAAATCGACTAATGTAACGTTTCCTGATCTCTAGCTTTAATGCTTTATGATATGAAAATACGAAATATTTATATATTCAGTCTATGTAGGAGACTGCTGGAGTACAGATATTAATAATGAATAATATGTTTTAGGAACCATCCACCTGGAGTTTTAATAAAACCTCACGTCGTACACAGTTTAAGGTATGTACATCCATGGTTTATTAACAGTTACATTTTTTTCTTAACGATGAATAAACTAAATAGATAGTCACTAATAATTTAACATTGATAAAAAACTACCTTAACATCAAATGTACGTAACTATAGTAACTATGTGCTGTTATCAAACGCTTATTAAAAATATATCAGAATAAAAATATATTATAAATAATTATTTTGTCGGGTGGTACTTCTGAGTACCCTCCCTTATGTGTCAGTCTCGTTATGTAAATAATGTCTTAAATCTAAATTACTTATTGTTCAGATTGTGTATAGATTGTAATTAAATATATTTTTAATAATAAAAAAAAAAAAGAATTAACGAGGCAGTAATAATTTATTTACCGTTAATCTTTGAACAGAAATCTAAAATAAATTTTTAAATCTAAATATAATGATTTTCTGCACTTATACATTATGAACAATTGATATTTATATTGTATACATTTCTAGTAAAATTATAATATTATGAATAATTTTTAAGCATTAGCATTTTACTGATTTTCTATGTATCCCGTCGGACAAATCTAACTGTGACTCATTATTACATGGCACTATAAGTGTTTTTATTCTATTAAAAATATATTTACTTAGTTTGTGTACATTGTAAATATGCCGTCGATGTACTAATAACAATTGTTATTTAGTAACTATATGATTTTTTTACCTAAACATACTTTGTTTTTTAGGGATTTCAAAGAATTGACAGACTTTTAGTGCAAGCAATTACTTATTAAAATACTACGATACGATAGCTTATAGGAACTAATAATTATTCTACTTCAATTTTAATTACTTAGAACACTAAAATATTATATTAAGCATAGAAAAAAATTGTATAATTATTAACTATTAAAAATGTTATGTTTTTGTCCTTAATTCGTCCTCAGACACCGGGAGCAACTGTGGAACATAATTTCGAGGAAAAGAAATTGCAGACCACCAAAAATCTCGGACAACCGCAGTTACCAGCTGAAAATTAATGAAGAAATTCTGAAATCAAAGTAGTTCAATTAGATTAGTTGAATCGGGATTTTATGTACAGGTTTCACGGGGTGCAGTTTTCCCTTGTGGTTGCCACACAAGGGTGACTAAGGCAACGTTTCAATCCCCAAATCTATATGTATATTGACCGGTCCCATTTATTAGTTTTACCAAAACACTTAAAAACGTAATTGTATAATTAATACAAATTTTATTTACCTATTGTTACTTTAACGGAAAATTTATGAGGAATTTTTAGTTTTATGCAGTTTATTATTGTTTTTAAGTCATATTTAGCTTGAATAAATAAATAAGAATATGAATACTTTTAGTGTTAACATTATTATTATATTGATTTGCTTTATTTTCGGTTTATTATTTAAATCTACAAACTAAAAAATGGTGGGCATGTGGTCATCACTCTACTGTAGGGTAAGTTAAATGTGGGTTAGGGGATGTTGTTAAATTTGAACAAAAAATCGGAGAAATTAACTACCTAGTAAAATGAGCGTTGAATGAACCATTCAACACTTATTTCTTATAAAAATGTGCGTATTGATACATAATATATAAATGTGAAAAAACAGTTAGAGGACATTTAAAGGACAGTACCTACATTAATTAATTCTTTTATCGACTTGAACGGAGAGACAATTATACAATCAATAATCAAAAATACTTTAATTTTAATTATTCTTATTACAAAAACAAACATCTTATTAAGTATAAAAAAAATGATAAATGAACGAAAACGATTCTGGGTCTACAATGATGCACCCAGTATACAAAAAAAATATAACTAAAGAAAAACATTGGCATTTAGTCATGTTTTTACAAGGTTAGTCTTAAAATCTAAAGTATCGGTTCGTAACCAAGTGGATGATATTGTATGTCATCACGAGTCCGTATGGCTGAAATTGTGAAACAATTTAATTTAAACATTATAGGGCACGATTAGTATTTACAATACATGCTGATGTCTGACAAGTAGCATAAAATAATAATTATATATATTATATTTACGGAATATAGGATTAAAATCAAAACCAAAACTGGTTTATCACAACTCATAAGCTAATGTGTATAGGTTATTAAAGATTCACGGTGGAAATTGAAGATTTTTTTAATTAGATAAATAATATAGGTTTTATTTTATCACCCATCTCGCTGTGTTCGCAATCTACTGCTGGTAGATTGCCTACCTGATAATATACTGTTAACTGTTCACATAACCATAAGCGAGTTATACGGGCAACGTCACGCGGGATGGCTAAAAATTTAAAAATAATATGATTTGGCTTCCATATGCATACCCAAAAGGACTTAGGGGCCTCGCTATGGCATTGATTTAAGGAGAATCATTTAGGCAATTTCTAATCTCGTCGTCACCACCCGAGATCTATGTGTTAGTCATAAATGATTTTTAGTGAGTGTGGCGTCCATGCGGGTCAATTGTAGCGATACGGAGGGCTCTCGCTCGCACTCGCACGCACATGTCAGAATGTAATATTGTGATCATGAAAAGTTTTTTATTGTTCACTCAAACATACGATTCTAATTTCAATAATACATCGCAACGACTACCTCGATTTGCATTCTGACAAAATATTCTTTTTTTCCACAACATGTACGAGAGATCGATCGAGGCACATTTTTAAAATTGTATTTAGTTGGTTAAATATTTAAGTTGGAAATTCTGATTTTTTTTTGAATTTTTTACAATTTTTATTGCAATTTAAATTACAAAAATTAAAAATGTGGCTCAATTGTTCCCTTGTTTATATTACGGACAGTCTGAATATTTTTTCAGAATGAAAATCGTGATAATTTTCGACACATTTCGTTGGAATTAGAAACAGTAGTTTTTGACAAAAAAAATACGTGGTAGTGAGGCCCCTTAATTAATCAACATATTTCCCGGGCAATGCCGTCTTATACAGCAAGTATTATTATTATGTCACAAGTTAAAATAATGATCAGTCTTAGTTTTTTTTTATATAAAACTATGTTTGTTTCAGATCTAATTTAATGATTCTAGTAACACAAAAATCACATAGACAACAATCAAGCAAACATATATGATAATAATATTATAAAATAACTTAGGTAATATATGTTTTGCATTCAATAAAATGAGTTACAAGAATAAATATAAAGTAAACACAATCACCAACGGTATGGTGTACGAAATGTGCAATCGCCAATAAATCGTACATTTCAATTAATCTGAATGTAATTAATGGTATCTGTTTTGTTTTTACCTGTCATGTAGCTGACTATGACACCGACGAAGACTAATACAAATGTGCCCAATAATGAGTAGTACATATACGTTATCGAGTACAACATTGTCAGTATATCGCTGAAAATTAAAATTTAAAATTTTAACACACTAGAATAATTATTATTATCATTGCTTTTATATGATTTATATTATAATATAAATAATATAATATGCAATGCTATATCAACGATCAAATTTCAGATCAAACAAATTATGTTAACAGTGTTTATGCGAAAGACTGTTCATCTATGCTTATTCTTCACTTAAATTACACATCGAGATTTATAAAGTAGAAGTACCTTATAATACATCAGAATATGTATAGTTTGTATAATAATACAGTTATGCGTACTCTGTGGAGGACGAATCGACTTCAGGCGTCGACAGGACACTGGAAATTTCGTCGTGGGTTTTATTCAAAAAGCTCATTTTGTATTGATTATACTGGATATCAAAAATCGGCTCAATGTGTGGCGAGAACGTCGTATTCGTACACCCTTCAGTGGACACTGGCAGATAATTAGGTTCTTTGGCGATAGATAACGATCCAAGTACAATAAACAGGGTCATCAAATGACTAGATATCATACCAGCAGCAGCACCCTGTTTAATTAAAAAACATATATATGTTAATTCAGAAATATTAAAAATTAAACTGCACCTATAATGTCTATTGTACACCTAATGTGTAGGATTAAAATAGTTTTGTAGATGGCTCTAAATTATACAATGCAATAATATATATTTTTACCGATTTTAGTTAAAAATGTATACTCTCAATTTTATTGACATAAAATATTAGAACCAATATAATATTTTATTAGAGTATTACTTGCTAAGTGTAGAAACAATTATTTACCTATATTATAAACTATCATACTATATCTAAAGTCTAAACACCGTGAATTTATACCTAAATTATTGTTGAGTTCATTAAATAATTATGCTTAACCAAAAATGAAAGTAATCTTAAGTTATAACTTATATAAGTGTGAATTAAACTATAGGTACAAAAGTAGCTTAAATACGTAGGAACATGCAGCTTAAATGTCACGATCATTGTCAAGGCACAATTTTATCTGAATAATTAGC
This sequence comes from Metopolophium dirhodum, assembly GCF_019925205.1. Taxonomy (NCBI): domain Eukaryota; kingdom Metazoa; phylum Arthropoda; class Insecta; order Hemiptera; family Aphididae; genus Metopolophium; species Metopolophium dirhodum. Next base: position 16,314,684 of record NC_083568.1, read on the forward strand.
GCATACTACATGTACCTACATATTTTTTTAAAACGCAATATTGTGATAACGATTGAGGTATTAGGGTTAAGATTGTGTTTGTTTTATGGAATAATTTAACATTTTTAAATTGACTGATTCAAAAATTGCGTTTCTTTATTTTAAATTTCCCTACCTATGTTTTATCTATGTACCTACTAAAAATTGTTTTAAATGCTTATAAATGTTATGAGTCATAACGTATGACCATAAAATTGTATTTATACTCTATTCAAGCAAATATTATAAATTATATTGATATAACAAAGAAATAGTTTATAGTTAATAAGAAAATACCTTTTTATTTTGTTTCAATAAATGTCTCATGTACTCACTTTCCAGTTCGTTGATGGGAAAAACATAGCTAAAACAAAAACTCCTAAAAGAGGTCCACTAGTTGCGGACGTCATTAGCTGAGAAGCATCAATAACACCTGAAGATTGTGCAACAATAAACGCAACACCCATAACTATAAAACCAGTAATTACACCTAAACATAAATAAATATCATAAGCAATATGCCGATATATATAATTATTGTTTTATTTTAAATTACGATACTAATTTTTTAAATTGTAAAACGTATTTTTGGTTAGCTACCTAATAGTAGTTTCTTATAAAATAACTCAAAGGTTAGATTAGTAGGTACACCAGATTCACGACTTACCTATGCTTTTAATGCACCATAATTGCTTCTTTTCACTTGCCCCTTTGAATATTGGTATTTGAGAGACAAAATCTTCCCAAGCAACAGTAGAGATTGAATTTAAGTTGGACACTATACTGTAAATCAAAGTTCCGATATTGGACACGTAGGGAGAAATATAATAGGTAGTCATGAGTAACATTAAGACAAATTAAATTGATTTACCTGAGTCCACTGTTGAATAAGCTGGCCAATACGAGTCCCATGAAACCCGGCAAAAAGTAAAATCTGTCTTCAATGTAAAAAGGTATGATCTCGTCGATCTCCGATATGTACCCAAGTGCTCGAGGATCGCAATCAGCGTACACCGTGAATATTACCATACCGACAATCCACGAAAGACTGAAGAGGAATATCGTCAACGGTATGGTCAGCCACAAAGCCCTAGGCAAATGTTACGAATTTGGAGAAATGCCCTAACCAAACATAAACATTTGGTTGCCATTTCGAATATAAAAACGGTTCGCATTTAATTACTTTTCAACTTGTTTCTGAGATTCCATACTAAAATAGCGTTGAACGATATTTTGTTGGCATCCGAACATCGAAAGCGTCATGAACAGCTGACCAAGAGTGGCGGACACCGTCGATACACGAAGCGTGGGGTCTATGTTGAAACTGAAATAACACAAAATGGTGATCGTTATAAACCGGTCTTATGGATTCAGGTGATTGGTTATTTACACGTACTTGAAAAAGTCCAGCCTGTCCCGTTCCTTGGTCACTTCGAATACATTTAGTGGACCTTTAGCTATAAAGAATCCGTGAATAATGATCACTATGCTGCAACCGATCATCACTAAACTCTGTACGGCGTCTGCAAGGATAGCTGATCTCAGACCTCCCTAGAACAACGATCACAGAATTAAAAATATTTATTTAGTACAAAATATATTGTAAGACATTATTTTTTAATTTAAGCTGTTGCTTACGTATGTAACGATGATGTAGTATCCCATAATATAAAATCTCATCCAGGGAAAGATAAAATTACTTATAATCTAATATTAGTTATAGACTATAGTAAAATTTATATTTCAGTACATGTATTTAAAAATTCCCAACGAGAAAATTTCCTATTTCTTATTTATAGATCTACATTTTTATTAGTAGGTACTACACCTTCACTGTTTAAAAATATTTAAAAATGATATTTAAAAAAAAAAAATAATAACACAATAGGTACCTACTAGATTAGTTCAAAATATACTTCGAGTGTAAACAGTCGATTTTGGCTAACTTGTAAAATTATAATTATATATCATTTGATATTTTTATAACTTTCAAATACTATACTCATTCATTAAGAGGACGCCACACCCGTATGTGTTGTCTCCGTCTTACAAACGCGTAACATACCAAATTTACCCTCAGAAATTCAAGTTTTATGCCGTTTCCAAACAGCAGTGGTCGTTGTCCGCAACCGCCGACCGTCGCCGTCACCCGCACGCGCCACCGTAGAGCAGGCCCGCCGACCGTCACCGTCACCCGCACGCGCCACCGTCGAACCAATTACCTGCAACTGTTATTGCCGCCGCTGTAGGACGCGCTGTCATCGCAGCCACCACTCCGCGCCGCAACTAGTACGTGCACCTAGGAACCAGTGTTGTCGAGGACGAATCAACGCCCGATAGCCACATCCTATACACCCGCCAAACACCACCAACCGAGTCGGCTGTTTTGGTCTGGGGTATTCAACTGCTCGATCCATCAACCCTACGGCACCCACGTGAGTCATACCACTCATCAAATAACCAACGTATCGAATATTTGTATATTCGCTCAATGAGCAAATTATATAAAAAGAAAATATTGTAAAAACCATTTAAAATTCTATACCGAAATATCTGTAGCTCGAAGAGCACTTGTCAAAATAAAAGAAAAATTGTATAACATAAATAAACTGTTTTGACTATTTTACGTAAGAATAAAGAACCATCATTCAATCACACAAAACAAACTGTGTTCTGCACTCTTACATAACTTAATGGCTAATGGATAGGGTTGCTATTCGTCCCGGTGTTAACGGCATGTCCTGGTGTCCCGGCAGGTCATTAAGTTTGTCCCGATTAATAGAAGCCGAGGGAAAATAACTTTAGTACTATATTAATTAATAATAACACATAACATAATGTCGTATACTGGATCATGATATGATTATCTTATTGAGTTAGGGAAAGGATGAATGAACATACTGAACGAGGTATAATAGTGTGTAGAATTAATTTTGATTTAACTAGTAAGGAATTTTATGAAAATATTAATAATATTATAATTCTATTGAAAGAAATTCATTCAAACGAAAAGCATAAATATTAGTAATAACTAATAAGTATTAGTAAGGAACAGTGTTGGGAATAGATAAATAAAAAATTATCTAGATAAGATAAGATAATTTTAACAAAATAAAATCTAAATAAAAATAAAGATAACATAAATGAAGTTTATCTAGATAAATATAATTTTTTTACACTTATTTTTATCGTTTTTTAGTATTTTTGTAATATTAGATTTATATCAATATAATGACATAATATTTATAATAACAACGAATTAAGCCTTTGAAATACAGTTCTACGAAGTTAATTTTAATTTATTTTTAAAATGGATGGGAAAATAAACCTATAACTAATTAATTTTAATATGCTTATTATGGTTAGTAGAGAACGATGTAAAGTGCAAGCCCACATGCAGGTTCTCGTATTATCGTAATATTTTTGTTGGCAATAATAACAAGAAATATATTCTTCTAATTTTATAAATAATTTAAATTATATTAGAATTTTAGTAATATTGGTTTTATAATTTTGTAGGGGCATTATAATATTTATCTAGATAAGCCCATTTTTTATCTAAGCTAAACATTAGATAAATTGTAACATAATTATCTATAGATACTTTAAAAGATAATTTATTTCAAAAAATCTTATCTAGATAATTCCCAACACTGATTGTCATTCCTTAGTAAGGAATGACAATAGTAGTAAGTTAATGTAAAAAAAAATGTATTGGCTAATAAATATTTAAATAAAAAAGTGGGCAAGTGGATGTAGCTCTGCTGAACAGTAGGTTACAAGTGTTCACTGTAATGGATGGTATTTAATTTGAATTCAATGATATAATATGATAATATCACTGTATACGAAAAACGATTCCGAGCGGAGACGGTTTGTTAGTCTAGGATATTTTATATTATACTTACACTAGCTCTCCGAGCGTCGCTGGGGGAGACCCCCAAACCCCCCGAGTTGGCGAAGAGTTTTAACCGATGTCGGAAGCTGCAGTGGTCTTTTGGTCTGGTCGTCGGTCTCGAGCCGGTTGGTGTGTGATAAGGAGGTCTGGTGATAAGGAACTGTAATAAGGTTAGGACCACCCCGGTTCTACGTGGTAGCCCGGGTTATGCCGCCGAAATTCGAAATTCCGTGAAAAAATCATTTAGCCGCCGCGATTTTTTTGGTGTCTAGCAGGTCAGCACCTCAGTTATCCGGGTAGGCAATCCGAATTCGTCGGATAGCGGACAATGTAGGACGGCTGGGTCACGGTATCAGGTATGCAATCAAACTGCGTCGGATCGCTGACAACGTTCTTTATTGCCGCCGAAAACCACCAAAAAAACATATTGTGTATACCTACCTATGATATATGAACTAATAAATACATACATATCAATATAATATTACAGTTGTCAGGTGAGTTGAGGTAATCAAATAGCCACTTTCTTATTTTGGTAATTCATAATTTAATGTAGCATACAAATACTGCTACAGTTACTATATAATATATATTAATAAATAAATAGATTCTCTTCAAGTCATATAGTATACATGTAGGTTAGTTATTAATTTGATTTTATGCTCATAATTAAACATATACCTATAGTATAGTCGACTCGACTCGATCTAGGATATTTTATTATATAATTAATATTTATACGTTTATTTATTATAATATATACATGTGCCTACCTATAGACCGATACAGTGGCTATATCGTGTATATTTATGCCAAATCAAATATATAAATACCAATATAAGGAAGCCACGGCGTGCCGAGTAGGTAAAAGGACAAAAGGCAGTCAAATATAATATAATAATAACGCAATTTATTGAATCAAAAACAATCAATAAAAAAAATCGAACTTTTCGACTCATGTATTTATGCCTGTATATAGTAATACCTACGCGACGTAAAGTGGTAAAACTCGACTTTTCTAGAAAATTATCGATAAACACGCGCGACGGCGGCACTCGGTTTGCACGTTATCTCCGCCGGGAACAAAGTACGACCGCGCGTAGCCTGTAAATTTAGCGGGGAACGCGAATAAGGTCTGAGCGAGGACGCAAGAAGTCCTCAAAGGGGGTAAAGATTGATATCTTCATACATAAACTAAATTATTTATATCAATAAAATATATAAGTTTTTATCTTTAAATATAAATACAAACATTCTTCGGAAATATACCTTTTTTTTCTGATATATAATATTACAAAGCAGAGGCCTGTGGGAGACAGCCCATTGAATTTTTTCATTGGTCGTCTCAAAAATCGCCAAGGGAGCGCCACAAAAGAGATCCGTTTTCCCTCATTCTCCTCTATAGCAGTACGAAAAATCGCCAGAGAAGCGCCCTCGGGTTTCTGCTTTATATAGTTAGAGAAGAAGAAGAGAAGATTATCATAATTATACGTAATTACATTCATAATTCACTATAGGTAGTTTACATTTATGGCTTTATGATGTGTTAAATTAATTTGAATTACTCGGGTATAACTATAATCTCTCGCCGGTCATAATTTACGTATCGTATGTTTACCTGGGCCAAAATATTGTAATTCGTTTGTACATAAGTGGCCGATAATCGTTTACGCTTCAACTTATCGACTATAGAACTGTACATGTTTACAACAAAATATACCTGTTGCAAAGTACCTACATAAGTTGTACATTAAATATTACAGGATCGATGTATATATTCTGAATAAACTTAAACTTTTGACAACATTGTTATAATTCACACATACTATAATACAATTAGGTTAGGTCTTCTAGTTCTATTGTTAAATACGCTGATACGCAAATTATGTAAGTACTATCATATTGGACGTAAGTGGGTTAACTTGGATGACGCACAAACGATGCATAACTCAAAAATTGAACGATGTGCAAAAGTCATACATAAAAGGTCAAAATTAACAACAGTGATATACGGTCCCTATGATGCATAATAAATCTACAACATCATATATATTTTGTAATTTGTTTGGTATAGTGTTAGATTAAAAATAAGTTATTTAGTAATAATAAAAATTGTTCTCACCAATACTGTGAAAACAATGGAAATCGATGTAATTAAGATTATTGAAAACCAATAAGGCAAACCCATCACAGTTTTTAAGGCGACGCATGGTGTGAAAACTGTTACGCCAAGGTTCTGTATACTTCTAATAAAATATGTAGCAGACGCCAGCCTCCTCACAAGTCTTGATTTGAATCGCATATCTAAGTACTATGAATAGGCAAAAATAAGAATTTGTAAAGATATAGGTATAGGTACATGATATGACGAATATGATAATAATTATGATACGTATTACGTATAGTTAGATAGACAGGCACTTCAAGAATAATGTCATTTGTATTTTATGATAACAGTAAATAATGATTTAGTGCAACAGACTAAAATATACTATATAAATATTTAAAAAAGTTGTATTCGTTGGTGTCTCAAAACAATCTTTTAAATATTACGTCTTATAATATTTTAAGCTTCATACGGCTTAAATTTATCTAAGACTCACCTGATAAACTGAAGTAATTCCGAGATTGAAATATACCGGTAGGAAAAAATATAAAACCAAAGGAAATGCTAGGGACATTCCGTACAGGGTTTCCCACATTCCACTTCCTCTATAGTAAAATTCGGACGGATACCCTATACAAAATAAAACGTTTTAATTAATGTAAAATAACATAAAATAATTTGTCTTATTATAAAAGATAAATAGATTTTTAAGATCAACTGCTTATTAAATAAATTATATTGTTATAGTACTTCGTGAATAACTAGAAATTAGTGGAATAACATATTTTATATAACTTATTTTAAAAATAAAAATTGAAGTAGGTAGTAGTTGTATTTAGGTACCAACTTAATACTTTTAATAAAATATTATCATAGGATTAAAATCCTTAGGTTAGTATTATGAAATGAATGACGTTTATAATATAATTTATGACTAAACAATAAAATGATATTAATAGCAATATTATCGTGTTAGTCAAATAAGATAAAATATGTATAATATGCTATACAAATAATTTAAAATTGACTTTTTTTTAGGTTATTTTAGTATGGAAAAATTTTCGTTGACATTTTTCCATAATTTTTTTATTTGGTTAAATGTATATTTGTATGAATAAATATTATTTATATATGACACATTCACTAGGTTTATGTTGACGTGAAATTTGAACGTTTATGAAGGTATATTCTGCTATAGTATTATAATATATAATGATTAATAATATTATGTAGGTAGGTACTATAATGATGAAATAACGTGTAAGTACATATTATGAAAATAATAGTTAACTTTAATATCAGATAAAACTTAAGAATGTAACCTGGTGTGGCGCAGTGTTTTGGCCTCAGTCATGAACGTGTTCTGAGACCAAGCATCAGCAGGTGTCACTAGTTCCCGGATGGGTGACCACCAAGGATTTAGTAACAAATCCTCGCCACATAAACACGTATTTTGATATTACTCCCTACAGTTAAAACAGGCTAATAACCATGCAGACATGATGCCTTTCAATAATAGGTAATAATACAAAAAAAACTTAAGGTGGTACTTATGAACGGAAAACATATTTACCAAGGAAGACTTTGACACCCAGAAATCCACGTGTAATGGATAGAAGCATCGCTCCCATCGAAACCGACCCTTTCGACGCGAACACATAGTTCGCTTTCGTCTGTTCTTTGGGGCCGGTTATTTTACTATAAATTAATACTGCGAATGACAATGCAATCAGCAGTAGAAATACTGCATAATCGAATATAATACTTTGCATATTTTATCACAATTTCTCTGGAAAAAAAAAAATGTAAAATAAAATAAAATTATAATATTCTTATAAAATACGTGCAATTTATTAAGTTTTTATGCATATTTAGTACAAATTGAATGGTATATGAGCCTACAAAATATATATAAGCCTGCAATTATTATTATAGCTAAGCATGAATAATTGTTCAATATTATATATTCAAATATTCAATAAACATATTATGTATACGTTATTTTTCAAGAAGGTACTACAAATATTAGTCACATTTATAACTTTTTGAGTTAAACAAAATTAAATAATACAAGTATTTGGTAAATACCTATCTATATATTTTAGATTCTGATCGGGGCGATGAATATATCGATTATAGTATACCTAATGATGTGTTTTTTTTATTATTATTATTTGTGTCTGTGTACACGATAAATGGTCGAAATAATGCTTCGATTTTCAACTACAGTATCTTGTTCGCTGAGAATTTTAAAACCTTTTAGTATAAAGTATATATTCAAATATCTGTTGCACTTCGTCCTGTTCGGTCGTGTAACAGTTATACGTTTCTCTTATCGCTCTTCTCGCTCGTGTGTATTTTGTTAGTATTTTAAACTTTTCATACAAAATCCTATAATGCCTGTATGCAATGGCTGCTCTTCAAATATTGTAACGGACCCGTCAGTCAACTGTACAGATTGTAATTTGACTTGGCAATTGGCATACATGTCTTCTGGTCAGCGCCGAGAGCTGGAAACATGCCTAAATATAATATATATTATGTATAATATGTGTGTGTGTGTGTGTGTGTGTGTGTCAATCTGTCGATGTACCTAACTATACTACACGACTACAACTATAGCTGCTTACTGCAGCAATGGTGATTGGCGAATCGATTTATAAAATAAAAACACAATAACCCTCAACTGATTAAATTAACTAATATAATAAATTATTATTATTTTTATTATTATTAATAATATTTCTATCGAAAGACGTATTTTCAGGGCACCCATTAAGTATATTGTTACAATAATTTACGTAGGTATATAATATACGGTACCTTCGAACGTTGACGAACAAAAAAAGAAAACCACACAACGAACAAGACCGGTCGATACTCGACAATCTACTCTGCTTCCGTCGTTCGGTCGAAGACGATGGTGATGATTGTTCGGATGAAAGATTCTGATATTTTCTTTTATATTAGGTAGGTAAGTATAATATGACTATGACTGCCGTATTATTCAGCTGTATGTTGTTTACAACAAACGCGCTAAATCTTCTGCAGCGCATATATTATATTACGGATAATGATGGATATCGTCGGTTCGTAAATGAAATGTAATAAGTACTGTTTACCGCGTTTTCCGGTCGTCAAAAAATAATAGTTACATTAATAACATCTGATTGTTAAAGTTTAAAAAAAAAAAAAACGTAAAACGAAACGTAACGAATCGGAATCGCGGTGTACAAGAGTCGAACGAACGACTGTGAACGGTTTAATATTTTACGATATGAAATAGGTAATATAATATTTATACGTTTAGTATTATTATCGTGGACCATATAATATATAAATTGTTGTGACAATGAGTGGCATGAGTACGCAACGAAATGTCAATGTCAGACAGCCTAATGATATACCACTCGAATAAACTTATAGTTTTTAGCAACTATATTATATTTTATAATATTAAAGTTCATATTTTTTAAAATTTTGTTTTATCGATCTTATAAGCATTGGCTTCTATAATTTTCATTAGAATTTAGTAGGGTGGTTAAGGTTGGTTGAGGAACACGGGTATGCGGGGCTAAGACACTATTATCATATCCGGGAACTAGCAACTCCAGCCTACGCTTGACCTCAGAACACGTTCGTGACTGAATAAGCCAACCATTGAGCCACACCAGGCCTCCGAATAATATTTTTGGGTCTGCCTGTATAGTGTATAAGTATTACATAATTTGAATTCAGATATTATCTAAATATTACTAATTATTAAAACTAAATACTGATTATATTTACGTATATCATGTGTTGTTACGTCCCCACTGTCGTCGATATATATGTTACAGTCAAAGTGTATAATCGGGAATTGTAATACAGTGCCCGGGCATTGTGCACAATGCTCGTCATATTTGGACAAAGCTGAATCTGATTTTCATTTGGTTACTTTGCCCGGGCATTGTGTACAGTGCTTAATTATCTGTAGGCAACGTAAAATTTATCGCGATTCCGCGTCTGTATAAGCTATAATTTTTCTTCATCGTTACTTTATTCGTCACTTAACGAAGTATGTTTTACTTAAACCATTTACACACAAGCGTGCAGAAAAAGTTGCCTATATATTACTTGATATTTTTACTACATTTGGAGCTCCGTGTATCTCCGTGTATCATTATGTCGGTAGAGAATTTGTTAACAAGGTTATTGAAGAGTTATGAAGTATGTGGAAAGAACTGAAAATCGTACATGGAAAGCCACGGCATTCACAAAGCCAGTGCTCCGTTGAAAGGGTGTAGAAAATATGCTTGCCACCGGGTTCACAGATAATAAAACTGATAAATAATTGAAATTCGTTCAATTTATGAAAAACAGAAGTTTACAAAATGGAATTAAGTGTTTTCCTTATTAGGCTATGTTTGGTACACGGGCAAAAATAGGTCTGAAATCTACTTCTCTACCAGAAAGTATTGTGCATAAACTAAATCTGATAAAGATTTAGAAACCACGCTTATTTCTATAAAGACCACTCATGAAATAAATGCTGAGAAACAAAACGAAAAACTATGTATTTTTAAATTATAAACAAAAACTGTTTTTGGCGGTAAAGTGGAAAACCCCAAAAATACTGAGCTCAGACATCACGCATATCTTCTGCACAAACAGACACTAAAATCTATACAACGGTCCTTATAAAACATAAACTATTGCCACACAATATACTACAGTTGTACATTGAATAATTGTCTTGTTCTTTTAAACCAAACTTATATAGTTATATTATATGTTACGATTCGGCGATGTTAAAGAAAGTAAAAATAATAATACATTAATTGTCAACGGACGCGTCGGAAAACGAAAACTATTTCAAACAGTATTGATAAGATGTTATTCTGTGCTTTTACCGTGTGCGAAACACAAATAAAACGAGGTAAAGCAGAATACCGTGGTAAAATGAACAGCCCATATCAGTCATATCTAACTGATAAGTCGTTCACGTTCATATTGACATATTAATATATTATATTCCGATTGATTAATATTATATTATTGCAACATGACTAATGAACCTTATGTACTGAGGCACTAAGCCTATACTACGATTATTATAATAATAGATTTATTGCTATCAAGTTTTCAGGTAAGAGCGAAAATAAATTAATATTCGTACCTAATAGCTGCAGCAGTAAACTAGTGACGCGCGAATGCTCAAAAATCGTAAAATAGTGAACTTCATTAAGCTATAACTTCGAAACTAAGTCTGACCGCCAAATTCTGACTCCGCCATCGTTCTCAGTTTAGTTAGCTTCATAAGTGTAAAAAAAAATTACAAAAAAAAGGGTGTCCGGTAAAGTAAAAAAATACCGATATTATGTATTCGTGTTCATCTAATAAAATGTACTGTCCCAAGTCCAAAATATAATCATAATTATTTATATACTGTTGTTGATCGTGATCATGCGGTATGTTAAATTAAATCAGAACACTCAAAATAATATGGGGAACAGCGCTATACGTACATTGTCGCAATTAGATTGACCGATTTGTCAAAGCTATCGCTTTTCGCTTCATAGTAGACAAGTTGGTGATAGCCATAACAATACGATGTGTTATATACTTATATGTATTATAATATTTTATAAATTATAATAATAACATAAAAACAGACTGAAGCAGCTAGTAGGTATACAAATTGTAATATATAATATTTCAATACTTGAATAAAAACCCGGAATAATTAAGGGAGACTATGACATACCACTTTTTAAATTAAAAAAAAATTGAAGTAAATAATGTTAATTAACACATGATTACATGAAACTTGAGCAGAATATTTGTATTTATATTATACACATACTTCCGAAGTCTAATTGTACATTTAATACAAACAAATATTTTTAATTCGCTTATTTTTTAAATGTACCTACTATGTCATTTTACCCGGAGTGTCGGATAAAATGACACACGCCATATTTGTATAAGCAACCATTGTATACTGGACAATAGAAATAAATAATACAATTTTTGGAATTTAATAGTTTAATCAATTTTTTTATTATAAATAACAACACTTTAGAAATATATTTCAACATGATTAATATAATAATATAATAATAAACACTGCTATGTCATTTTTCATGATATCACACAAGTTTTTTTCAAAGTTTTTATGGCAAAAGTATTATAATAAGCTTATTTATAAAATAATTGTAGTATAGCTTGCCTTTTTATGTTCAACTTCGAATAAAGAAAATTTAAGAAACATAAAGTTTTATATTTTAAAATTAATTTTTATAAATGATTAAAAAAAAAGTAGAAAAGACAAAAAACACATTTTTGCAGAAAATTTTTTAGAAAATGCTAAATAGGCATTTTTTAATCTTCAATGGCATACGTGTAGAGCGTAACATAAATGGCATACGTGTAACATGTACAGCGTGCTTTTTTAAGCATACTCATCTCCATTTTTTCCTTCAATACTTAATTTATTCGAATTCTAATTTTTAGAATTTTTAAGTACTTATATCTAATTAAAGAACATATTTTCAAATTAATGATATTTTCCGTACTACTTAAGGAGTGTCCTGTGGCACTAACCTTACAACTGTTGTACACATGTATATGCTTACTTATTTAAATAAACGCTGTGAAAGCGTACGGCTACCATGTAGTGATGAAACCACACACACACAAAAAAAGGCTTGATTCTTACTATGAAATAGTTTTATTGAAGTTGCAACCAAAAATTAAGTTGAAACAGCTATATTATATTTTTTAATACTCTAACAGATTGACCCTATATTAACCGGAATATACTGTTAAAGTGGTTATCTAAACACGTGTGTACAGGTTATTTTAATACGTAATTCAAGAGGACTTAATAATTATAATAATTGACCTTTGGGCGAGTAGTTAAATTTTATTGGTTGTTTTTATTGCAATCCAAACTTGTTGTGTTTATTGTAATACAATATTACAACTATAGCGTGAACATCCAATACCTACAACACGTCTTGCATTGTACAACTTTCGTGGTCTTCGATCATCTCGTTTCCACAATGATGATTATGTTGCTAATACCAAGATTACTGGTTGCAGTGGCCGTGATGTTGATTGTTATCGACGTCGGGGTGATCGCGAGGCGATGGTTTTCATTTGGCTGGTGGGCGAAGGTAATGAAACGCATATTTTTTAGTCAACATCCTTTTTAATGCATACCACTGGGAGCAGTTTTCCAAAATGTATAATAAGTAATAACACAATAAGTCTATAATTTATTTCATCATTAATTATATTGTTAGGATTTTTAAATATACATTTAGACCATTTATTATTTTCAAATTCCTGTAATATTTCGTATCTGGAGTGTCCTGTGGAGATACAAACTTCTGTTTTTCAAATGAGAACACCAGTTTTCAACTATAAATTAAACAGTGAATCATTTTTCTAAGAATTTTAAAGTATCAGAATCAATATTTGCACAAGTAGTGTTTGAGTTTTTCAACTTTGTCTTCTTAAGATAAAAAGTGTATGTTAATTGGATCAAAGGTCTAATGAGTTTATCAGATATGTGAACTATAGGGATTTGAAAATTTTAGTCGTCGATATTAATCTAAAAATATTAATTATTTGTAAAAGTATAAATATAATATAATAAACTATAGATCCAATTTTACGTCTATTTTTTATTTTTGTAAAAACATTTTTAAGGACTATTATCCTTACTATAAATAAATATTTTAATAATTAAGAAACTATTCATTCGAATTCTGAATTAGGTAAATTTTCTTCGTCGAATAGGTACGAAGAATCGAACTTAAAATACTTGAATATTTTGGGTTGTAACTTTTAAGCTATCCAACCAATCTGCTTGCGAAGTCCTTTGTTACCTTATATGCAATTATATTATGTTCAGCCGTTTGCTCTATAGATCGGGCAGATAGATTCGCACAAATTAGCTCTGTTTTTCAATAGTACAACTCTGGCTCCTGTTAATATACGTTAGTAACTACTCGATTTTATTTTTTTACTTAGCTTCGTAACATTACGGTTGCGCTGAATACTAGATCCAATTGTACGTCTGGATTATATTTTTGCAAAATTATTTTTAAGGACTATTATCCTTAATATACAAACATTTTAATAAACTATTCATTCGAATTTTGAATAACGTACATAAAAATGTTCAAAACAATATTATATACTATATAATTTACAGTAATTAAGGAGAGTACTCATTTGAAAAACAGAATTGTTTGTAACGCCACAAGACACTTCTGAAATAATACACAAAAATTCAAGAATTTGAAAATTTATGGTCTTTGGACCAAATCAGAATTTAAATTTGTTTCTGTTATAAACATAATACTATAGACCAGTCAAAATGTTTCAATCTTATACTTCGATTTTTTTTAAAACCTACTAGAAAAGGGTATCTAGTAGTTTACTTTGGAGAGGGGGAAAAAATTCAGAAATACAAAAACTGAAAAACAACCATCTATGACGAAAGACGAATTTTGACCTAAAACATAAAGCAATAAAATCGACATTGTTTTAATTCAAAAATAAATAACCTTGAAACGTTAAACAAATGTTAATATTATTATTAATCTATACATGGTATAATTTTAATCTTTTTGATCGAGGCATAGAACATTGTAATTCTTGATTTTTCTATTAATAATGATTCACTGATTAATCATTTAATGACCTTTGTGAAGTAAGCATTTTGTAGTCACCCTTGTTTTCGATGTTTCAGCAATTTAATGTTTATCGTATTATCATTATCATTTTTGTCTCAACGAACTTATCAAAGACAAGAAACATAAAATCAATTATTAAATAGGTACCTAATGAAAACACTTTTCCCCACTAACGAGTTATGATATTATGAATACATATACAAAGTAATTATATACTCTGTTTTATTATGAAGTTAATAATAATGAATATTTTTTTAGCCGTCACCCTATTTGGGAAATTCGAAACCCCGTTCACCCTACTTTCAAACAACTCACGTAGAAAATATTTATCGACCCTATAGACCCGTAAGTATGTTAAATTATACAATTATTAAACCGAATGAATTATAAATAATTGTAAATGTACATGAGGTAAATTGGAGTTATTGTTATTAATTATTGGACTTGAACCTAAACTTAATTTTTATACGTCATTGGATCATGCATCATGCATCGATGTTAACGTTTTGTCACGTTTGATATGATGATACAGAATGTATATATTTAGCCTATGTTATTGTTGTATAAAGATATTATATAACTATGAAAAACTTTTTCAGGATTTATCCTCAAGGATCGATAGCTATGGTCGTATACCTAGCGATAACTACAACGATGATTTGGTAGGTATATGTTTACTTAATTCATATATAAAATAAAATATAAATAATTATAAATGTCCATTAGGCCAATTTGGGTTATTGTTATTATTTATTGGACTTGAACCTAAACTTAATATTTTTATACATCATTGGATCATGCATCGATGTTAACGTTTTGTAACGTTTTATATGATGATACAGAATGTATATATTTAGCCTATGTTATTGTTGTATAAAGATATTATATAACTATGAAAAACTTTTTCAGAATTTATCCTCATGGATCGATAGCTATTATGGTCGTAAACCTAGCGATAAATACAACGCTGATTCGGTAGGTATATGTTTACTTAATTCATATATAAAATATAATATAAATAATTATAAATATCCATTAGGCCGATTTGGGTTATTGTTATTATTTATTGGACTTGAACCTAAAATTAATTTTTATACGTCATTGGATCATGCATCATGCATCGATGTTAACGTTTTGTCACGTTTGATATGATGATACAGAATGTATATATTTAACCTATGTTATTGTTGTATAAAGATGTTATATAACTATGAAAAACTTTTTCAGGTTATATCCTCATGGATCGATAGCTATGGTCGTAAACCTAGCAATAAATACAACAATGATTTGGTAGGTATATGTTTACTTAATTCATATATAAAATAAAATATAAATAATTATAAATGTCCATTAGGCCAATTTGGGTTATTGTTATTATTTATTGGACTTGAACCTAAACTTAATTTTTATACATCGATGTTAACGTTTTGTCACGTTTGATGTGATAATACAGAATGTATATATTTAGCCTATGTTATTGTTGTATAAAGATGTTATATAACTATGAAAAACTTTTTCAGGATTTATCCTCAAGGATCGATAGCTATGGTCGTAAACCTAGCGATAAATACAACGATGATTCGGTAGGTATATGTTTACTTAATTCATATATAAAATAAAATATAAATAATTATAAATGTCTATTAGGCCAATTTGGGTTATTGTTGTTATTTATTGGACTTGAACCTAAAATAAATTTTTATACGTCATTGGATCATGCATCATGCATCGATGTTAACGTTTTGTAACGTTTTATATGATGATACAGAATGTATATATTTAGCCTATGTTATTGTTGTATAAATATATTATATAACTATGAAAAACTTTTTCAGGTTTTATCCTCATGGATCGATAGCTATGGTCGTAAACCTAGCAATAAATACAACAATGATTCGGTAGGTATATGTTTACTTAATTCATATATAAAATAAAATATAAATAATTATAAATGTCCATTAGGCCAATTTGGGTTATTGTTATTATTTATTGGACTTGAACCTAAACTTAATTTTTATACATCATTGGATCATGCATCGATGTGTTACGTTTTGTCACGTTTGATATGATGATACAGAATGTATATATTTAGCCTATGTTATTGTTGTATAAATATATTATATAACTATGAAAAACTTTTTCAGGTTTTATCCTCATGGATCGATAGCTATGGTCGTAAACCTAGCAATAAATACAACAATGATTCGGTAGGTATATGTTTACTTAATTCATATATAAAATAAAATATAAATAATTATAAATGTCCATTAGGCCAATTTGGGTTATTGTTATTATTTATTGGACTTGAACCTAAACTTAATTTTTATACATCATTGGATCATGCATCGATGTGTTACGTTTTGTCACGTTTGATATGATGATACAGAATGTATATATTTAGCCTATGTTATTGTTGTATAAAGATGTTATATAACTATGAAAAACTTTTTCAGGATTTATCCTCAAGGATCGATAGCTATGGTCGTAAACCTAGCGATAAATACAACGATGATTCGGTAGGTATATGTTTACTTAATTCATATATAAAATAAAATATAAATAATTATAAATGTCTATTAGGCCAATTTGGGTTATTGTTGTTATTTATTGGACTTGAACCTAAAATAAATTTTTATACGTCATTGGATCATGCATCATGCATCGATGTTAACGTTTTGTAACGTTTTATATGATGATACAGAATGTATATATTTAGCCTATGTTATTGTTGTATAAATATATTATATAACTATGAAAAACTTTTTCATGTTTTATCCTCATGGATCGATAGCTATGGTCGTAAACCTAGCAATAAATACAACAATGATTCGGTAGGTATATGTTTACTTAATTCATATATAAAATAAAATATAAATAATTATAAATGTCCATTAGGCCAATTTGGGTTATTGTTATTATTTATTGGACTTGAACCTAAAATAAATTTTTATACGTCATTGGATCATGCATCATGCATCGATGTTAACGTTTTGTAACGTTTTATATGATGATACAGAATGTATATATTTAGCCTATGTTATTGTTGTATAAATATATTATATAACTATGAAAAACTTTTTCATGTTTTATCCTCATGGATCGATAGCTATGGTCGTAAACCTAGCAATAAATACAACAATGATTCGGTAGGTATATGTTTACTTAATTCATATATAAAATAAAATATAAATAATTATAAATGTCCATTAGGCCAATTTGGGTTATTGTTATTATTTATTGGACTTGAACCTAAACTTAATTTTTATGCATCGATGCATCATACATCGATGTTAACGTTTTGTTACGTTTTATATGATGATACAGAATGTATATATTTAGCCTATTTTATTGTTGTATAAAGATATTATATAACTATGAAAAGCAGGATTTATCCTCAAAGATTAGCGGCTTTGGTTATGACCCCAGAAATAAGTACACGTATTTCCCGGTAGGTATAAATTTACTCAATACGTATACATTTTAATACTGACGTCAATGTTATGATATGGCTTTCTCATTGATTCAACATAATTTTTATTATTCAGTATATTTTAGAGGATTAATTAACTAATTAATTATAAATCTTCAAAAATAAACCTTAAATCAATTGTTTAAACACCTAATGTTCATTTTGGCCAGCCGTTATCATTGTAAAATATACTTAACTTCATATTTGTTTGTTATTATTTTCGTCTTTAGATTTATATGTTTTACCTATTTACTTCAACTACTTTTACTTGTTATTACCTATATATATAAGAACATTATCATTAAGTATAAAATATAAATGTAGGTAGGTATAATAACACAAATTGTATTACCTAATTTGCTTTATGCTTTATGGTTACTTTACCGAACAGTTTTATTATTTTAAATGCATATATTCCGAACTAAATTATTTATGTAATTAGTATACTGAGAAAGATTTATTTTAAATTAATTTGTGCAATGATTTAATAATTAAAATAAACTAAAACTTTACAATTACTATTTCACAGGAACTTCAGGAACTGATGAAGTCGCTAGAAATATATCACCAAAGATCAACTCCATCTGCTCCCGTTAACCAGAAGGTAATGAAACCCAGATATTTAGTGGTCACATATGTACAGATTATACAGGGGGCATATTGTGTTACATGTATTACTTATTTACATACTTCTGTAAGAAATACCAGAATATTATGGCCATATAGGTATATAAAGTTATTTTATTTACCACTGATCATTGAACTAAAACCTAAAATCAATTTTTTAACACCTAATGTAACCACTTACACAGTAATATTTTGACAACACAAAATGTTTAGAGTGGCGATTTTATGGTTATTTTTAAGGGGGCTTAGCATGATTTTTGCCGAAAGAACGAAAGTATTAACACTATATCCTATAATTTAGTTTTGGGTTGGAAAAAAATTAAATAATTCACGGAGTTTCATAACCCTGGTAGTATTTTGGTACTGGACCAAACAAATAAAAAAAATATATCAATATATTCTATATTTTTAAACCAATGCACATTGCACCATAGGCGCAATTTGAGTTAAAGTTATGGGGGTGCTATAGATTTATGTCAACCAAAGTCGTTTTGCCTCCCACACCCCCTTCAATTCATACACATTAATTTTATAAACCTTTGCATTAATCTTAATATAAACAATTACCTTAAACATAATACATTATTATCTATACTCTATATTATTATTCTGATAGATACTTATGTATTATTATGAAAATGAAAATGATAAGGTCTTAGAAATAAATGTATCCAAATACCTATGGCGTAATATTATAGTCAACTAGCTGATCCCGCGCACTTCGTTGATCGTGAAATGTACCCACTCTATATGACTCAAACTTTGTTCAATTTGTT
Organism: Metopolophium dirhodum; assembly: GCF_019925205.1. Taxonomy (NCBI): domain Eukaryota; kingdom Metazoa; phylum Arthropoda; class Insecta; order Hemiptera; family Aphididae; genus Metopolophium; species Metopolophium dirhodum. Next base: position 16,334,269 of record NC_083568.1, read on the forward strand.
ATTTAATAATCGGTGTATGGTGTTTCAAACTAATCTTAACTTTTCCGTTGCCCGGTATAAAAATTCTTATTCGCAGCAGTATATTTTAGGTAGACAATCTACCTGCGTTGATATGTATATATATTATGTTTGATCGTTTTCCGAATTGTTATTTCTTTTTCTAGCTAATGTAAGTAAAATAAAATTACATGGAGGCGTCAATGATTTATCAATGAGTAATATTGATCACAGTGTATTTTCCAGATAGTTTTGTCATCTCATATTGTTGAATAAATAATATGAACTACCTTACATTAAAATAAATCGTATAATAGATATTGTGCTGTCACCCTACGGGTTAGGTTAGGTTATTAGTATTCATCAAACAGAATTCTATTATCAATTTTTATTCACCTATAATATAAGCTATTTTTCGCGCATTATGGTATGGAAACGCAACATATGTATAAAGTTATTTTTAGATTCTGAGTGGAGCGAGGAAGCTAGTGGTTTTACAATGATGATTATTTTATTTTTTTATATCCTTTATACAAAATTTCTACCGGAAGAAGTGCTTCAACTTCAACATATAGTACCTTATCTTTTAGCAAATTGGATCAAGATGGTACTTTAGAGAGGCCATATTTCAATTTTCTCAATAGTTATGCCACGGTAATAAATACTGACAAAAACCGCTTAAAATGAGATTTTAATTTCTAACGATTTGTGTATCACCATAGCAACGAATAAAAAATTATAATATTATAGTATTATAATATTAATTCAACTTAAAGGCTATAATAAATAATAAACATTTTAAAAATCCGGACTGATAGACCGTCTCCACTTAGAATCGTTTTTCTTATACAATGATATTATATCATTGAATTCAAGTTTAATACAATCCATTATACATTGACTCACTTGTAACCTACTGAACAGCAGAGTGACATCTATTTAGCCGCTTTTTTTTATTGTAGAAAAACAGTAAGTAAATTGTAGTGTTAAAATGTAACAGTCGCTGCTACTTTTTACAGTGCTTCATGAAGTCAGAACTGACAGTAATTATAGTTTCTGCGGCTACTATAGTTCGTAAAAGAGCAGTGATTTGAACACACTGCTACTATTATAGTACCATACGGCCCTAAATTCATTCCAATAGACCTTATAATTAGTAATATCGAGATACTGTGAAGTGTGAATGAGAAAGGTGAAAAAAAGTGATTATTAAAAACTAGCAGTTACAACTGTAACCTTATCCCATGGTTTCGTAATATTGTTAATCTGTATTTAAAACGCAAGTGTTATAAAAGTATCTATTAGTAGCAATCACTGCTATTTTCATGGTTTATATTTCACAGTAGCATTTTCATACTGTAATAATTAATATTTTTCACAGCTTAACACCACTAGTGAACAACCTCAGAATCCGGAGGTTACTACCATATCCACCACGATTACGGCAGACACTCCGTTAGTGGACGAGCTGCAGGACTCTTCGACCAACCTCGGAAAAGGTCTCGGACTATTATTTCTATCGGATCCCGTTAAGTGGGAGGTAAATTATTTTTTAGTGTTCATATATTATGATGTATAGGTACAGCTTACAGTTTTCACGTTTAGTTGCTACATAGTAGTGGACTGGGGAAACATTTCAGATCAAGAAACATATATTTTGACCGACCATAGTAATTTTTTCAATCTAACCATCTTAAAACCCGAATATACCAATCTTTTGAGTACGAAGATACGTTTTATAGTAGAAAAAATGTTTTTGATTTTCTACTTAGGTATATTTTCTGGAAGTAAAGTGAATCTAGTTGGTACTTTTGGAGGATCAAAAGCAAAAAATTTCAAAAACAATCTTTGACAAAATCGGATTTTTTTGGTTTAACTCAGCAATTTATAACTGTAGCCTGTAGATACATAAAGTTTTCACCAAATGTTCATATATATATTAATGTATATATATATTTTCCATATATGATAAAATTTTTGTTATTGCCTTTTATATTTGTCGGTTTATAGTACTGCTTGAATAGCTATCAAGTGAAATTTTACCACGAACAACTTGTTTTGGTGCTAAATACCGATATCATTAATCGATAAAATCCATGACTGGGTGTGAAAACTATAATATACGATTAGAATTTTATAATCACAGAATAACCAGAAGGCTCACTTTTTCAGAAATAAATGGGTTCTTATGGGGGATAGATTTGCAACACCTGTTGGGATATCAGTGTAGCCTATTTTAGAAACCTAAAATCGACTAATATAAACGTTTCCTGATCTCTAGCTTTATGATATGAAAATACGAAATATTTATATATTCAGTCTATGTAGGAGACTGCTAAAGTACAGATATTAATAATGAGTATTATGTTTTAGGAACCATCCACCTGGAATTTTACTAAAACCTCACGTCGTACACAGTTTAAGGTATGTACATCCATGGTTCATTAATAGTTACATTTTTTTCTTAACGATGAATAAACTAAATAGATAGTCACTAATAATTTAACATTGATAAAAAACTACCTTAACATCAAATGTACGTTTTTTAGGGATTTCAAAGAATTACAGACTTTTAGTACAAACAATTACTTATTAAAATACTACGACATGTTCACATGAAGCTTATAGGAACTAATAACTATTTAACTTGTTCAATGATTCAATTAGGATATTCTACTACAATTTTAATCACTTAGAACACAAAAATATTATATTAGGTATAGAAAGAAATTGTATAATTTATTATTAACTATTAAAAATGTTATGTTTTTGTCCTTAATTCGTCCTCAGACACCGGGAGCAACTGTGGAACATAATCTCGAGGAAAAGAAATCGCAGACCACCAAAAATCTCGGACAACCACAGTTACCAGCTGAAAACTAAAGAAGAAATTCTGAAATCGAAGTAGTTCAATCAGATTAGTTGAATCGGGATTTTATGTACAGTTTCACGGGGTGCAGTTTTCCCTTGTGGTTGCCACACAAGGGCGACTAGGGCAACGTTTCAATCCTCAAATTTATATATTGACCGGTCCCATTTATTAGTTTTACCCAAACATTTAAAAACGTAAATGTATAATAATACAAATTGTATTTACCTATTGTTACTTTAACGGACAATGTATGAGGAATTTTTAGTTTTTATGCAGTTTATTATTGTTTTTAAGTCATATTTAGCTTGAATAAATAAATTAGAACATGAATATACTGTTAGCACTGATAGTATTATGATATTTATTTGTTTTACTATAGATTTATAAAATCTACAAACTGATAAAAATTTATCATAATATGGAATCATAAATTCGATTTATTTTGAGAGGACCGCAAACTGAATATTGATCTAAATTCTAAAATAGTTAAATTAGTGATAATTTATCACCGTTAAAAGTGATAAATCGAAAAATCAAAATAGCTTTGGGTAGTTCATAACCAAGGTTATTAGATACTTATACTAGTTTGACAAAAAACATACATGGATATAGCACCATAGAGGAATATACAACAATATTAAGTGAAAATGTAAGCGCTCTAGTTGTATAGGTTAGTACGTATATAACAAATAGAAAAAAAAAAGTTAGAAATAAAATGTACTCATTTCAAAGTTGTAACGCTTTTTGAGAGGAATAAAAAATATTAAAGTCTTACGACATTTTCCGTTTCAATTTTAATTATGATTTGAAAAAAATCATATTTCATAGTTTTCAATTACAGTTTACATTAACATAAGATTTAATTTTTAGAAAGTGTTTCGTACAATACATTGACAACTTTCTGACGAGTTCAAATTTTTTTCAGACCAAAAGCGGACAACTTAGACTAACTTTAATTTTGTCAAAACTTAAGGTTTTTAAGGTAAAATTGACGGCAGTAGCGAGGCCCTTTCAGTATAGGATCGGAAATTGGAGGGGCGGGGGTTAGTCATTTATATATTATATAGACACCTATTATTTATTAATATGTAAAATACATAGTTTGCAATTTGCGTTTGCGAGTTTAATTCAGTTTGGTAAGTAATCGAAGACGTCGTTCACTGCAATGCATATTAAAATTGACAACACAAGATTGGTTCTGCAAAATGCAAACTTGTTGTGGGTGGGCCAGAGTGAGAAAGCAAATAATATGTCATAATGCGCTGACATCCTCTTGAATAAAAAAAATTGACCTCACTGACGGTTAATTTCTCGCACAAATTATGTAACGTCATAATATTATGAAGGTATTTAACATGAGTTAATTTTGGGTCATTCGTTCTAATTGATTGCGACCCACGGAATGTGTGTGTATTTGGAATGAAAAAAAAATTGTACATAAATTGTATTCAAAATATAATAATTTATTTAAAAATAGTAATTCATTACAGTGGCGTAATTTTGGTAACAACATTGGTATTACACTTTTACCCGCCGTAAATAATAATTGTTTTTACTTCCACGGTTTTCGCTTTACAATATAAGTAATAATTCCATCAAGCCAGTTAGTCAGCGAATTTTAGTGGTTATCATTTTAATATTTATAAAATTTAAAACCTGATTAATAACCATAAATTAAAAATATCATGCCTACAACAACAGTATTTTTAGATTTTTTTTATATATAATATATATGTTATATAGTGATATTGGTACTAAAATGTACAGAACAACGTTTTTGACATGGTTAGAAAATAATATTAAATCGTACGTAAAATGCTTTACTGGAAGCATTTTTCGGTCTGGCCATTTCCATCAATTTTGCATCTATTAACATAGTATAACCTTTAAAAAAAGTACCTAGGCAAATTCTACTATCTACGACCCCTTAAATGACGCCACTGCGGTATTTCTACTTGTTAAGTCTATACATACACATTACACAGTAATTTACGTATACAAGTATAAAGTTATATTTTTTTTTTCATGAACAAATATTATAAAATACTGAAAAATATGTAACATCATAAACTATATTATCTATAAATATATATTACTTATATACCTATAATAAATATAAATAATAAATATCCTTAATACTACTGAATTATAACTGTAATATTATTAAGAATAACATTAAAAACATTTTGTTGTATTTAAAAATTAAAACAAATTAAACAAAAACGAACCAGCATAAAAAAAAATTAAAATATAATAATAATATAGTACCTACATAAAATATTATACTCGCGTATGTTAATTGCAGTCATATGATCATAATAATAATAATAATTACAATAATTATTAATTATACACGACCGTTTTGTATAGTTTGCTCGTATTATAAATCAGGAGGGGATGAGTGGAGTGTCGAGGACTGTTCCGTAGTAAGCTCAAAATTAACATTTAAATTGAATTATAATCTAATAACAGAACCACAAAATAATATCCGAGTTCATCTCCACGTTTATTTATACAACAAAATATTTTTTCGTATACTTAAATATTAAATTTTATAAAAATAAAAATACGACAAACGAATGTTATTGCGGCATAGCTAAGCATCACGCGAGGTTGATTTTAAGAGAACGAAATCGTTCGACCTCCAATTTTTTTGACGGAATTCGATTGATAACGGTAGCGAATTGCCATAAATTATACCGTGGCTCGCGGACGAAGACATAATACCTACCTATTCCTTTTGTCGCGTTTACAGGATCGCGTCGTTTCGTTTTTTTTATCGCTGTCGTACAAATGTTTATTAAATGTTATGAAAAAAAAAAAATGATTTACCCACGTAATTAAATCACTTGACACACTATAATACTATACAATATACACTACCTATAACCATACTATGGGATATTTGGGATAACCCATAACTTCTAGCTACGATACGTCTTAGAGCATGAACGCACGCGTGCCTGAATATTAAATAATATTATAATACTGTCTATTTAATAATAATTGTATAGTATAATATTATCACTGGTTCGGGGAGGTGGTTGAGGTGGGGGAATGGGTCGGGAAAATTCGGTGTTGGTCGCGTCTAAATTATAACATTAACAGTTATCATAATATAATACATCGCCTATACCTAAACCTAATTATTGTATCGTATAATTATTATTTTATCAATATAAAATTTCGTTATTATAACATTAAATATATTATTATTTTATGATGTAGGCACAGGAATAATACAAAGAAGACTGCAATCGTTCTATGTGCATGATATAATAATATTATGTGGTTGACGTACGCGCACGGTCATTGTATATATTATTATTTTACATAATATTATCATTATTGCACATAGGCACCTAAGTTGTAAAATAGGGCACACGGTTACGAGGGCGAGTTAGACTTGACGGTGAAAACGCTCGAGAGCGGCGTGGGCTGCGCCTCGTTGGTCATCGGCAGCGTGCTGGGACCGTTGTTGTGCTTGCCGTCGGTGACGTACCGCTGTTTCTCTCCGGTGCACATGGACTTGACTTTCAGGCTCATCGGGTGCAACAGGTCCTCGTTGGTCGTCTCTTCTTTGCTCCACAGGTCTATGTGCAGAAATCACATCACATTATGTATTATATTATACTGTATTTACGATAATACAATAATATAAATAATGATACATCAGAATATAATATAGTAGGAGGTAGTTGACGATTAATAATAATATTAATATAGATTATAGACACAAATATCACCAATATGTGTAATAATATAAAACAATATTTTTTAAGTTGTCGTCGTCGTACAACGTGCTGTAAAAAATCAGATACTTAAAGAGCGGATGTTTCAACAGCCAATATACAATTGTCATTATACGCCATTTCGGTCGATTTTTGTTTTTTTCTTCAATATAAGTAAAGTATGTATATTAGTATAATTATGTATGATTATTGTACGTTGTATTGTATAGAATCCAAGTGAACAGAGAATATGGACGAACGAAAAATTGATATTTTGAAAAAAAAAATACTACAGATTAGGTTATATTCTAACCTAATATTAAGTCTTAATACAAGATTAAGACAAAAATCGGTATTCGGTTTTAACGGCGTTGTCAGAAGACATAAAAAAAACATTCTGTTAGTATACAGTTGCACTATTGTCCCCCCCCACTCACTACTGTGAAATTGTAAAATAATAAAATTGTTATCTGGATATACCACGTACAGGGAATTCGAATTTTTTAGTAGTTACGAGCGTTTCTTTATAGCTAGTCCAACTCTATCGCTAATAAGGCATGGTTTTTTGCAGCAACAGAATTCAAAGTTTTTTCCAACTTCAAATCCTGGCTACATCGAAATTTACGAAATTTAGACTCTGCAGGACCCACATCCGGAATTAAACGTGAGGTATGTTCAATTGCTCTGTTCGATATTATGATTCTATAGACAATAGACATATAATAATGATTCTACACAAATAGTGGATTAATGTTGTTTTTGGCGTTTTATTCATTTTTATTTATCAGACATTGCGTAACAGACATTTAATAATATCGTAAAAATATGTTTGTATCAAATAAATATGACCCGTTCCGTCATGGAATTAATATCGGACAAGTATAGCAGATGGTTAGGTTAGGTTAATATAGTATACAACTTCTACACCATATCATAATCATATTACGTACAAATTGAAAATTCTACTCCTGATAATCAAATACAGATTATAAATTGTTCGATTATGTTCAGATTCTAAATCCGACGTTTAAACCTCTCAGCGTGGCGCGTTGGTGTGAATGAAATCTAAGATTCTAAATACTTTTTGTTATAACACTATAACAGTTTGTTAAAATATACCTATGCCTAAATACGTATATTATTAAATATACATAGATCAGAGGTGAACATCGTATTTTTAAATTTTATAAAGTTTTTGAGAAAAATAGAATAAAACACAGTCGATAGAATTCAGACTCTAAAGCGCAGACATAAAACAGGCATCATCACTCAGATAAATCGACTATAGCTTATCCAGTCTCGCTATCATATTATAATATATGTCACTAGGTTACGTTTACATAATAATATGCACCATCGCACTATTTAATTTAATCGTAATAAATCGGTCAAATAAGATAGAGTACATTTTTTTAACGCAGCATTATCATAGACATACGAATATTATATAAGTACCTTATCAACGCATAAAAATATTTTATTTCATAGTGATAAAGAGAACATAGTTAGATAATTTAAATCTCAAATTTTCATTTACAATTATTTATCAAATTTATGACTACGATTAGGTGTAATGCATTATAAAATATTATTAAAAATTAAAAATAACGCAATCAAAAATAAGTACAAGTGATTACACTGATGTGATGATGTGTTTCCGATATTTATATTAAAGCTATTAAATAGACCAAAGTGCAATAGGTACTATATCATTGAGTCATCTGAAGTCAGTTTACCTTGAGGTAAGTGTCTTTGAATTTTTTCTTTTGAAAATTCTTTCTTTTGAAAAGAAACAATATAAAAGTACATTGTTGAGGTTCAAAAACGATTCTGAATCCAACTCGACTAAATATGGTCAAGGTTTTTTAAATTAAGTATAGGTACCTATTGGTGTTTTGTGTGGTGTGGTTTTCAATAAATTTTTGAAAATTTCGAATACCTAGGTAAATTAAAAAAATCATCAAGTTCCTAATCTAGAAAGGTGTCGCTTGTATTTGTTCGATGTTTTTTACTGCCATAAAATGTATTCTCAGAAAAATATAAAACATTTCATTAGTTCTTCTCCTAAGAAAACAAACGAACTATAAAAATGTGTACTCACTAATATGTACATACCTACGACATGTCGAATGATAAAGAAATAAGAAAAACAGAATGAATAAACATTTTAAATATTTTATGGCTGCATATACGTGCGACCACTGATGCTAGTGCATTATTACCAATTTAGTTGAACATACCGAGATACAGAGTGGTTAAACATGATAACTAATCAAAAAACAAGTAATATTTTTCAAGTCATGACTTTGGTATTCATATACTTTTACCGTTTAAATTTATTGTCCAACCAAGTACATAATAATCGCATAACAATATTATATTGGTCGTTCCAATTTATCAAAATATAGTAGGGACAATATTATAATATATTGTTCAATTCGAAGCCAAAAAAATAATCAGTATAATTATTGGATACTTCCTACAGTGTCGCGGTGAATGAAATTTAATCGCGAAATATTGTGTTAAACACGCGTGGAAACAATATTTTATTCTGCCTATCAGTATTTGTATTTCACACTTGGCACACTATCGGACACGTATGAGCGTACGCCTTCGTTCGAAAGATAGTAAGTCCGGCTGGCCCGGAGTTTATTTTTGAAACATTTCAATAATAATATTTAATACCTGCGTTTTTACCGAGTATTATGAAATTAAATGTTCGTTGCCGACCGATAACCAGATACGCGGTACCAACGGTGACTCGTCTACCTACCCATAATATACAACTATATTATCTAGATGAGTATAATATGACTTGATGAGTACCTATAATATGACTATAATATGAGTATATTATGACTACGTGGGATCAAAATTTTTTTCCGTGTTTGCGATTGCTATAATAACGAGCTATAATATTATAATTGTTGACGCAACGCAACCGCTTAAAAAACGAATCGAATCCTATTCAACACGTAACTTCCTAATATATAATATACGTAATATATACCTACCTACAGTTACGTCGAATACGTTTTTTTTTTTAATTTCAAGTTTTATATGCACTCTGTACAATAATAGGTATATTATGATCATACACTATTATTACGTAGTGTGGTGTAGTTATTTGTTGAAATAATTATATTATGTCCAATGAATCATTGTTATCATTTTATTTACAATTGGATTATAATTTATTCATCGTGTTTATTATAAACATACGTTTATAGTGAATATGAGGTCGAAGTTTCAAAAGTGGCTAAGAATATACTTTGGGAAACACTTGATTCGGAAATACACGTGATAAGAGCTCAACACACACGAGGCGGATACCGTCTGTGTATTTGAATTACACAATAGAGTACAAGGAGTAACTGTCTCCGACGACATCGCACAATGTTCGGACGAAAGAGGTAAGTTTAACGTTTATTTTACTAGAAACACTATAAATGTTATTTAAATTATATCGAGCGTTCATATTTATACAATTTAAGTTTCTCTAATATGTTTTACGAAATTTTCATACTCATTGAAAAAAATTATTTATACGGGATTTTTATTTAGGTAATATTTAGTTAATTAGAGTATAATTACGTTAAAATAATTTTTTTTAGGATTTATTGATAAATAATAATTAATGTTCTCAGTAGGATTTCGAACTATTTAAATATTTATTTCATCGAGGTATTTATTTTTATAGTAATAATTATTAGTTGGTATTATTTAAAATATCATGACAATTTAAATTTTCGATAAATCTAAATTAATTTTTAGTTCAAACATCTTAATAGTTAAATATTAACACATTAATTATTGATTAAATATATTAATTACAATAAATATTTGTTTTCTTGAACGTCGTAATTAAAATTAATTTTGTAGAATAGTAAATTATAATGTTTGAAAATCCTACAAAAATCAAAATTATTCATTTTTCATTAATTTATAGTAGCTATTATTTGATTAAAAAAATATGGTACAAAAAAAATGGTAAAAATCAATTTTTTAACGGTTTTTTTTTTAAAATTTATTTAGTCTTATATTTCGGAGCAGGATTTTATTATAAAAATGTCGATATGTAGAAGAGTAGCTACCGGAATGTGTGGAACATACTATTGCACTCAATTTAACATTAAATGCTAACATTTTAACTAAACATTTTCATTTAATATTTTATTTTTAAATACCAACAAATTTTACCTAAAGAATAATAGGTCTGCTGTAGAATATTAAATAAAATGAAATACCTACTACTACTTTTAACAGTTCAGACTATATAAAAACTTTATTTATTTAAAAAAAAAACCTATAATTGGATTGAGACAATGAGTGTTTACTATTAAAGTAATCCCTCTGTAATCACTAATATATATATTATTATATATAGTAACTTATAGACCATATTATCATAAATAGTTTAATACAATTTACAGGATATGACGTACCAATATCAACAAAATATGCATTAGAACCCACACATAGCTGGAGGTATAAAATATAAGATAATTTATTGTTTTAAAATGTAATAAATAGTTTTAATTACTGCCTAAATTTACGATATGATTGATTTATAGCGTGCAATTAGAATATTACGGGTTTACTTCAATGAAGGAAACGATGAAATGAGCTAAACAATGTACAATTTTGGGTGTGAGAAGTATGAAGCTTATCAATTATATCTAAACGAAATAGGTTTTATATTTCTTAAAATAATCGTTTAGCGCCAATTTAAGTGTATTCTTTAAAAATAATTACTAACAAAAAATATATGAAAACTTATGTAATTATATAATAATTAAAACAACACGTCAATACAGCAATAAAATAAATCATAAAGTAAAAATTAACGTTATTAATCTTAGCTGGAGCATTATACTATGCTCATAATATTAAATGGTAATATTATGGTAAATAGTAAAGCCTAAAATTTACGTAAAATTTAAGTTATGCGTAATTTGATACAGATTCATAATCTGGTTATAGTTACCTATTAATAAACTATATTTGTGTACGTTTAGTACTATAGTTATAGACCTATATATGCATAAGTATTTTAGACAATTTGTATAGTTTGTACATTTTGGAGACAAAAATCATAAGGAGTACGTAAAAAAAGGCTTTTCGGGGTCATGTATAATATATAAATACGGTTCATAAGTATATTATAGATCAAATAATTACAAATATGGAATTGTAATTTGTATTGACGTGTAATATTATTAATTCAAGCTGCATAATAGTTGGTCAATAAAAATTCAATTTTAAATTTCAAAGGTAGATAAAAAAAATATTTTATGGTATATATACATTTTATAATTATATTTGAGCGTGGTAAACAATATGTTCGTTTAAACTATTTTTTCAATGTACAAAAATCACTAGTAGTATTTAACGTACACTCGTTTTCTAATTATAATTAATGGCCTATTAAAAAAACCATAAAATGAATTTATGAAGAAACGCAAAAATAGTTAACAGCTATGGAAATTAATTATATTTACGTGGTGGGTTTGACAACGGGAAAAAGTGATGGCTCACCGGCCAATATCCAACACTAAATAGTTTAATTGATAGACAATTTTATTTTTGTATTTAATAGAAGTTAGTGACCATTAATTTTTGTTTTGTATCGTCTAATGAATTATACTTAGCTAAATCAATAAATTACGTATATAACTTTTATGTTTTTACTTAATACCTATTATTTTATCGATCACAAATGTTTGATAATTTAATTTCAAACAAAGGAATGTGAAAAAAAAGGGCATAGCAAGAAAAGCGCAGTTGCGTCACTTTACACTCAGCTGCTGCAAAACGCGTTTTATCATAAGTTACAATATACGAATTATTAAAATTACTACTTAGGTATTTTATTAATTACGATGCATTTTTTAAACTTGGCTGACACGAGAGCAATTCAAACTTGATACAAGTAGGTACAAGTCAATAATAATAAAAGGTGTAGAGTCATTACAAACACAACTATCTATCATTGAAAAGATCATAACCTTTTGTTTTTATATTTTCTAATAAATATCTATTGTTCTTTTAAGTTTTTTGTACAAATATACTATCTATTGTTCGTAAGTAGATGATTTGATGTGTTACACGTTTTTAACTATTTAAAATAAATCACGTACTTATTTTTATCTAAATATTCATACATTTGATATTACCTATATTATTCACTGCACCAATTTTTCTAAATATAACATGATTACAACAGTTTGTATTTATATTTTATATTTGGCGGTACTCGATATCAATACCTAAATAATTAATAGAAACAATTTAAAATACTATGTGTATAGTAGGTAATAATAAAAAATGAAAACGGAGCTACTACATTTTAAAATACAAATTCTTCTAGAATTATTTATAAATAATTTAGAAAAATTGAAAAAAATGGAAAAATATCCAAAACTACAGGACTATATAAATAAATATATAAAGAAAATCTGTGAATCATAAATATGATTTGTTAATAAGCAACCATAATAACGAAAACCTTACGAAAAATCGGTCGTAATCAAAAAAATCATGTATCTAGCCCAAAAACATATTTATGATAAAATAGTATAATGCCTATGCGTGTGTTTGAATGATCTAATTTCGTAAAATAATGTTAAAATTATATTCTATTTAACAATAAAATTACTTTTCTCGTTGTCATACACATAATTATTACAATATTTACATCAAGCTATTGGCATTTGAAAATAATTTTTTTATAAAAATTGAATTTCCTTTGTATTTAATTTTTTTGTGGATACCATACAGCTGAAATAATTTTTAAAACTTGTATTATGTATTTAAATTATCAATTAATAACGATTGAATAACTAATAAAAATTCGACAAAAACACATTCGTGACTTTTAGACTTTCGTTAAACATTAATGTGGGCATTATTTAATACATTTATTGTACAAGTAATAACATTATTATTATTATTATTATTATTATTATTATTTTATATCAACGTAAATTTTACTTATTTTAGTTGGCGGAGTTAAAGCGATATAATATAAGTTATTAACACTATTAAAAATAAAATAGATTTATAATTGGTATATTATTTAGTGTAACTGTGTAAGTATTTAAGTTTTTTTTTAAATTTTGAATGAATAATAATTAAATTGTTTCTAATATTTTATAATGTTATACGTTTTTTTTTCAGCCATGTCATCTATTTAGTATTAAAAAGGTGATTTTGATTTTTGCAGTAGTTCTATGTATAAGGAAAATTCACCAACCGTATTATTAGATGGAAAATGGAAAAATATTAATGGTACATTCGTTTTCAAAATTTTACAATTTTTACACCGATTATATAATTTAGTAAATTTGATAATTTTTTCAGTTGAATTTTTATAAATTTATAAATTATGACCAAATTTTAAAAACTGAAACTTTCTGAAAAATGTTATTTTTTTATAAATGAATATAAATGTTTCAAGATGTTCAGTGTTTACTAAAACCGTTTTTAATATTGGACTTTTAAAGTTTTCGCTATTTAAAATACTCTATTACAAGGTTGGGTTATATTTTACAACTTGTTATAAACACGTCTTATGGTAATCCTAGCTTTTCTTAAGAATCGTTTATCGAATGCAACGATTTAATATAATTCCGGTTTTATAATAATCAATGGTTACACCTAATTTGTATTATTAATCATTATACTTAATACCGACATCAGTTACCAACTTTACAATGGACCAACATTCGATGTCTAAGTATACATTATGTATTATTAATAACATAAGTATTTACTATTTATTGATCTACAATTTAAAAATGTTTGATGAATTGAGTTTTGTTTAATTACTATTTATTTAAAGCGTATCTAATTCAAACAGTACCTACACAATTATCATCTACACAGTAAGTTAGATCAATAGAAATAATTAACTACCTACCACCTAACGTTTAAAGTGTAGAGTCATTTTTAAATCAAATTTTATCATGCACTCAAAATTATAATAAGATAACAATAATGCACTTGAGTTGAATACACATATTATAATAATATTATTCAAACATATTATATATTATGACGATGTCCACGTTTGAATAAATAATATAATTTATATGAATTAGAAATTAAAAATAATAATAAATTGAGTCATTGATTAAAATTGTCATGTTAGTCTCAAAAAAATTAAAGTGCATGAAACCATTAATAGTTTATATGTATTAAAGAAATAATATGAAGAAAATAGTTTTATACTTTTATGCAGGTACCTAGTAAGATAATGTTCAACGTCAATCAATTTTTTTTTAATTATTTCTAAACAAACAAATAATTCGTTATAAACTAAGTATACCTAAACGGGATGCAGTGGCCGTGGATATTAAGCACTAGTCAATAGTCATTCTCGAATCATTCGTCTTGTAAAACTAAAGGTTTTAAATTGTTACAATAATAATGATTAAGTATTGTATGTTATTGTAAGCATTAATAATAAATTATCGCTTTTCTAAAGTATTTATTAATATTAATATATATTTTTGTAATGTTAAAGTGTTCGTACGAATGATTAGGAATAGATATATATTTGAAAAATATATTATATATTCTATGGTTTGTATATTTATATATTTTTTTAGTAATCTTAGTTTAAAATTAAAATCTTCGTTTTATAATACCTATACAATTCAATAATATATTCCCTGACATTATGAATGCTTTTCGAAACACACGTACTATAATATAAATATCATAACATTAGTTTTTTAAAATTATACTTAATACGTCATAAATTTTATTTAAAATAAAAAAAATATGTATCGAGTATTTCTGGAAGAGCTGAGTGGAACCCACGTGATCGTATTTATTCTCAACTACGTTCAACACACTGGAGATCCAACAAACCACTAACCCAGCAATAATTGAAAAAACCGAGTAATCTAATCGATTTGTATTGCGTTACATAGGTTTATGAACTTATCTCGCTGGACTCTCGGCTATCGGCCATCACCTTTCTTTTCAATTTCCTGTTATTTGATAATAAGTCAATACCACTATCAAAACAATTATCATTCAAACGGATGTACCGAAACCTTACTAAATTGAACACAAACAACACGCATCCGAGAAGTAAGTATACATAGTGATTAAAGTGATCAACCAGCAATAAAATATTGGATGTTCCGGATGTAAGTTCAAATTGTAATTAATTTCAAAAAACCAAATACGATCCACAGTAACTCGTATTCTTACAGGGGTCTTTTATAGGTGTTATACCAGCTACAAATTGACCTAAACTTATTTTCCATCATATAGATAATATTATATAAAATGTAAAATAGTATCACAATCAAAAATAAAAACTACAAATGCTACTAATTATCATGATATATTATTTTTGAAAACAACGAGAAACGTAGTGAACTTAATAGATCAAATAATACTATTATACTAATATTGTGGATAGTCATAGAAAAAATGCAATAAGCTTCCTAAATCGTTGGCCACGGAATTGCTCAAACAGAACCCCGAAACTACCATTAAATTCGTTGTTCTTGCCAATATTTACACAACAAATTGTAGTAACTCTTTACTGATCGTAGTTAGTCTTTTGAATCATGACATATGTGTATGTATTAATGTTGTTTTAATTTGCTATCCGTATTGGTAAATAAATGTCTGTAGATCACACTCCCAATTGTCACCCAAGGGTAACTTAAAATAAAAAATAATAATAATGCCAATAGCCTTATAACATTCAAATCGGTCGTAAAATAAAAAATTATTCATTATTAAAAACTAAGAGTTCACTTTTATTATTCTCAGTAACATATACACTTCTAATTGCAGATTCATCCAACGATGTGAAAGAACTAAGTAACACGAAAAGAAAAATATTAATACCTATAATTCCAACTTTTTAAAACATCAATTTCTACACACAAAGGACATATTTCTTCAGAAAACAATACATATAATATTTTTAGAATTAAAGAAATTAATTTAATTGACAATAGATTAAACCACAATAAAACCTTCGTTTAAGATAACGTCTCGGGCCTCATTATTTATTTGAGAAAACTGCTCTTCTGTAGTCCCCTGCGAAGATTCTCTTAAAATATTTCTGTACAACAGTAGGGATTTTACAAGGACAGAACGACATTTCTCCTGATCTCTTCAGTATAACTTAACCTTTACGAAGCATATCCGACAATATTTTAACCACGTTATTGGTTACTTAAAAATGATAACTCGTCGAAAATGTGCAACTGTCTCAATCTTACAACGGTTGCTATTTTACAACTTCAATTTCATCTAATCATACAAGAAAATGAAAATTAATGTTGACAAAATGACAACAGTAGGTACCTACCGTTTTCCTAAGGTAAGTATAGAGTTGTTACGCAGTAAGTATCTAGTATTTTAAATTTTAAAACTAATACATACATTCCTAGGTTAGACCTAACCTCACTTGTCTGGAATATACCTACTCAATTACAGTGAAACCTTGATAACTCGAATCGATCGTGGAAAAAGAATTTGTTATAGACAATTTTTATTTGATTAGACAACACAAAGATTTTATTTTCTATTTTGTTTATTTACTTATCTACTTACATTACCCTAAATCTAGATATAAATATATATATTAAAATAAAAAAAAGTATATTCACTAGGTACCTAATTGTAAATAAAAAATTCTAAACCACTTTTAAATTGATTTCGATATATTTATTGACTTTATTGTGATATAAGTCTCTTTTAGAAAAATAGACTTAGGTAGTTTTGTTATATATTGACATTTGATGTATCACCATTAATGAATACAAATGTACTAATAATTTAGAGTAGATTAACATTTAATAAATATCGGCCATTCATCTATGAATTCTTAAGCTGTGCCTTTTAGCATTAAATTGGGATTAGATTGTTAATCGATTTACAATTATCGTTATTTATGTATACAGTATACACGTCATCTACGTTATATTATAACTACCTCGAATAATTTGAGTTATAAACCATAACTCGACACACATGACTTGGATGGTTCGACTTATCGAGAAATTCAAGTAAGTTTCACTGTAATACTTAACCAAACCTTAAATGTCTTAAACGATCTATTGATTATATATTCTATACTTTAAATTAGATTTTAATTTGATAATTCATATTAATTGTTCAAAAAGATATTTTACTTAAATGTATGACTTTCAAAATAAATTTTACCATAAAAAAAAAAAAAAAAATGGAAAAATGAACTAGTAAAATAAGCGTTAAATGTATAATTGTGTAACCTAGTAAAAATGTATATATTGATACATAATATATAAATGTGAAAAAAAAGTTTAAGGACAGTACAGACATTAACAGATTCTATTATCGACTAGAAGAGAGAGACAAGTATACAATAAATAGCCAAAAATATTTCAATTTTAATTATTCTTATGTACAAAAACAAACATCTTCTTTAGAAAAAAAAAAAACAAAAAAAAAAGAACGAAAACGATGCTGTGTCTACAATAATGCACCTTCTCGTGAAATAAAAACGAAATAAATAAAAAAATATTTATCAGTATATGAAAATAATACAACTAAAGAAAAACATTGACATGTAGTCATGTTTTTACAAGGGTAGTCTTAAAATCTATAGTATTGGTTCATAACCAAGTGGATGATATTGTATGTCATCACCAGTCCGTATGGCTGAAATTGTGAAACAGTTAATTTAAACATTATAAGGCACGGTTAATATTGACAATACACGCGGACGTCTGACAAATAGCATAAAATAATGATTAGATATATTATTATATTATTTACGAAATATAGGATTAAAATTTAAAATCAAAACCAAAATTGGTTTGTCGTCACTCATAAGCTAATATGTTTAAGTTATTAAAGATATAGACAAGATATATGTTTAAGTAAAAGGTCTAATCGTTTATTTTCACTTTATTATTCATGATTCGTAATAATAAAAATTATTATTATTTCCAATATAAATAGTTCAAATTCTATGGTGATTAGGCGCTTAGGTATTTCGTTAACTTGACTTCGGCACCTCGACATGAAGAATTATAATATTAATTTATATGAAAAAAATTATTTTAGAAAAAAATCTTTAAAGACCTTATAAGACCTTTCATACAAATTACAGTATCATCAAATTTAAAAAAAATCTAAAAATCATTGTAATATACTGCATAATACCTATTGAGGTAAACATATCTATGGATTAGGTATCACTATATGTCACTGTATACCTAATACTTTTGAATAATAAATTTCTCACTGCTGCTTCCTCTCAAACAATTGTTATTATTTATAAACACATACATTATTATAATTTACAATACTCAATAACATCCAAATTTAACAGATTATTAAAATCAAAACAATTTTAAGATTATATATTGGTATTTATTTAATAAAAAATACCAGCGTAATAATAAAAGATATTTAGACGTGTAAGTTTAATATTTCACTTTATAAGTAACTATCGGTAGCAAGTAGAAAATAAACCCAATATATAATAATCCCTTACAGGTAACCAATACAAATACCTACCTAGGTACCATAATTTATAATTAATGAAGATTAACTATTATTTAGTTACGTTTATATTTTAGCTATATACAGTTATTTTACAGGATTAAATAATGTTACAAATTTAAATTTCAGAAGTGTCAAATATATTATAATATTATATCTTTTAGATATTTAATTCAAACGTAGATAGAAACCTAAATACAATTTAAGATTGATCTATAATTTTAATATGAAACTGTATTTCGCCTTGGTTTGTAATTCTTGGAATATTATAATATTACCATAAATTCAATAGGTAAGATGATTACCTTCGTTTCACTCATTACATTGTAATGGGCTAGATATTTTGTATCAGGTTAAACAAATTACTATATAATTATAATGTCACAAGATAAAATAATTATCAGTTTTAGTTTTTTTAATATAAAACTTTGTTTCAGATCTAATTTAATGGTTCTAGAAACATGAAAATAACATAGACAAAAATCAAGCAAACATATTTGATAATAATATTATAAAATAACTTAAATAATATATGTTTTGCATTCAATAAGAAGAGCTATAACTTATAAGTATAAATATAAAGTAAACACAATCATGAACGGTATGGTGTACGAAATGTGCAATCGCCAATAAATCGTACATTTCAATTGATCTGAATGTAATTATTGGTATCTGTTTTGTTTTTACCTGTCATGTAGCTGACTATGACACCGATGAAGACTGTTACAAATGTGCCCAATAATGAGTAGTACATATACGTTATCGAGTACAACATTGTCAGTATATCGCTGAAAATAAAAATTTTAAATTTTTACACACTAGAAGAATTATTATTATCGTTGCTTTTATGTGATTTATATTATAATATAATATGCAATGCTATATCAACGTCCAAGTCTCGGATCAAACAAATTATGGTAACGGTGTTTATGCGAAACGATGCTTATCCAATATCCATGCTTATTCTTCACTTAAATGACTCATCGAGATTTATAAAGTAAAAGTAACTCATAGTAAGTAGCAGAATAGGTAGTTTGTAGTATTAATATTTCAGTTATGCGTACTCTGTGGAGGACGATTCGACTTCAGGCGTCGACAGGACACTGGAAATTTCGTCGTGGGTTTTATTCAAAAAGCTCATTTTGTATTGATTATACTGGATATCAAAAATCGGCTCAATGTGTGGCGAGAACGTCGTATTCGTACACCCTTCAGTGGACACTGGCAGATAATTAGGTTCTTTGGCGATAGATAACGATCCAAGTACAATAAACAGGGTCATCAAGTGACTAGATATCATACCAGCAGCAGCACCCTATTTAATTAAAAAACATATATACATATTAATTCAGAAATATTAAAAATAAAATATATAAACTGCACCATAGTGTATATTATATTATATTATATTATACACCTATAATGTCCATTGTACACCTAATGTGTAGGGTTAAAATAGTTTTGTAGATGGTTCTAAATTATACAATGCAATAATATATATTTTTACCGATTTTAGTTAAAAATGTATACTCTCAATTTTATTGACATAAAATATTAGAACCAATATAATATTTTATTAGAGTATTACTTGCTAAGTGTAGAAACAATTATTTACCTATATTATAAACTATCATACTATATCTAAAGTCTAAACACCGTGAAGTTATACCTAAATTATTGTTGAGTTCATTAAATAATTATGCTTAACCAAAAATGAAAGAAATCTTAAGTTATAAATTATATAAGTGTGAATTAAACTATAGGTGCAAAAGTAGTTTTAATACGTAGGAAAAGGTTGCTTAAATGTCATGATCATTGTCAAGGCACAATTTCGTCTGAATAATTACCTAGTGCATACTATATACCTACATATTTTTTTTAAATGCAATATTGTGATAATGACTGAGGTACTATAGGGTTAAGATTGATGGTCATTGTGTTTGTTTTATTGAATAATTTTACATTTTTAAATTATTGCTCGATTTCAAGAATTGCGTAACTTTATTTTATATTTCCCTAACTACGTATTATCTACGTACTAAACAATTGATTGAAATGTTTATAAATGTTATGAGTCGTAACTTATGACCATAAAATTGTTTTTATACTCTATTCAAGCAAATATCATAAATTATATTGATATAACAAAGAAATAGTTCATAGTTAATAAGAAAATACCTTTTATTTTGTTTGAATACAAAATTAGTCAATAAAATTTCTCATGTACTCACTTTCCAATTCGTCGATGGGAAAAACATAGCTAAAACAAAAACTCCTAAAAGAGGTCCACTAGTTGCGGACGTCATTAGCTGAGAAGCATCAATAACACCTGAAGATTGTGCGACAATAAACGCAACACCCATAACTATAAAACCAGTTATTACACCTAAACACAAATAAATATTATTAGCGATATGCCGATATATATATAATTATTGCTTTATTTTAAATTACGATATTAATTATTAAAATAATTGTAAAACGTATTTTTGGTTAGCTACCTAATAGTAGTTTCTTATTAAACATCAAACAATTTTAAGGTAAGATTAGTACATCAGATTTACGACTTACTTATGCTTTTAATGCACCACAATTGGTTCTTTTCACTGGCACCTTTGAATATTGGTATTTGAGAGATAAAATCTTCCCAAGCAACAGTGGAAATTGAGTTTAAGTTGGACACTAATATACTGTAAATCACAGTTCCGTTATTGGACACGTAGGGAGAAATATGATAGGTAATACTAATATTAAGACAAATTAAATTGATTTACCTGAGTCCACTGTTGAATAAGCTGGCCAATACGAGTCCCATGAAACCCGGCAAAAAGTAAAATCTGTCTTCAATGTAAAAAGGTATGATCTCGTCGATCTCCGATATGTATCCAAGTGCTCGAGGATCGCAATCAGCGTACACCGTGAATATTACCATACCGACAATCCACGATAGACTGAAGAGGAATATCATCAACGGTATGGTCAGCCACAAAGCCCTAGGCAAACGTTACGAATTTGGAGAAATGCCCTAACCAAACATAAACATATGGCTGCCATTTTGAATATAAAAACGGTTCGCATTTAATTACTTTTCAACTTGTTTCTGAGAGTCCATACTAAAGTAGCGTTGAACGAAATTTTGTTGGCATCCGAACATGGAAAGTGACATGAACAGCTGACCAAGAGTGGCGGACACGGTCGACACACGAAGCGTGGGGTCCATGTTGAAACTGAAATAACACAAAATGCTGATCGTGAAACACCGGTCTTATTGATCCAGGTGATTGGTTATCTACACGTACTTGAAGAAGTCCAGCCTGTCCCGTTCCTTGGTCACTTCGAATACATTTAGTGGACCTTTAGCTATAAAGAATCCGTGAATAATGATCACTATGCTGCAACCGATCATCACTAAACTCTGTACGGCGTCTGCAAGGATAGCTGATCTCAGACCTCCCTAAAATAACGACCACAGAATTCAAAATATTTATTTAGTACAAAATATATTGTAAGACATTATTTTTTTTAATTTGAACGGTTTCCTGCGTACTAAACGATAATGTTATAATAATAGAGTAAAAATTTGTCGTTTTTAAAAACAAATTAAATTGGACAAGTGCTCCAGCAGTATAAAATCTCATCCAGGGCAAGATGATAATTCCTTATAATCTAATATTAGTTATAGTAATATTAATATTTCAATACATGTATATTTAAAAACTCCAAAGGAGGCGATCCCCCCCCCCCGGTGGTCCACCATAAAATAGGGCAAATAAAATAATAATATCAATAATAATAATGGAAAATACATAAAATATTCGTTCATAAATTTAACGAGTAAAAAAGAAACTAACAGTACGGTATTTGTACTTAACTATAATTTTATTATTTCATTGGTTTTATATTAGGTACATTAAACCTACGTGTTTCGTGGAGGCCATAATATAGTTTATAGGTAGGTAGGCACTATATTATAGTCCATAAGTAATTTGATAAAATAGATATGAATTAGTGAATTACCAGCTATTATTCGCATGTACCAATACCCTCTAATCACTATATTAAAGTAATTAAAAAGTACAATACCTACTTAACATATTATGTGCAATAATATAGTGATATAGTTTAAATCTTACTTAAATATATATTTATAGATCTACATTTTTATAAGTAGGAACTACACATTCACTGTTTGAAAAAATTTCAAAATGGTATTAAAAAAAAAAAACATAATATGTAGGTACCTACCAGATTATTAGTTCATAATATATTTTTAGGTGTAAACAGTAGATCTTACTGACTTGTAACATTATAATAATACATCATTTGATATTTTGATAACTTTCAAATACTATATACTCATTCATTAAATTGTCTCAACTCAACAATGAATTCACAAATTGTAATTATTATTTATTATAATAAACTGAATAAGTATGAACAATTTAGTAAATTTATAAAATATTAATGTTGTAAAGATTGCGGACTAAAAGTTTTCCTAAAACTAATGATAAAACTGTTTTACTATTTTGAATCCATAATTGTCATGGTATGCAAGTTACTCAAGTCTCAAGGTATACTAAAGGTATTAAAATGTCACACCACATTTTGTGGTACCTAACGGTATAATGTTTATTTTACTAACGAAAACTTGTTTAGTTATCAAAGGAAATCTGCTATTTGAGTTTAAAACATTTCAATTACTCTAAAATATGTCCATTCCATTTTTGCTATGAAAACTTTAAAAAAAAGTTTCGACAGTTATTTCCTGCACACAAAATAAAATATATTCCACATATAAACGTGTAGAGTAAAATTAACAATTAGTGCAATTAATTTGCTTTCTAAATGTTACCGCAATCCAAAGTTCAAGAAAATATGATGTAACACCAACATAGATTTGTAACATTGATTCGTAAAACATATTAGTGCTTAATAGTAATAATGAAATAGTTATTGATTAGGTGGCTAATATAATAATCGATAAACAATATAATAATATAATTATTAATAATTTAGTGCATTACTGCACAAAGTCAATGACATAATCAAAATATAAAACTGATAAAAATTAATGCAAACCTAATGTTAAATGTAATATTACATTTTTCTAATAAATTTAATTTAATTACTATACTAAATATTGTTGCTATTTTAATTCATAACCATATGGAAGGTTGTATCTATATTGCAGAGGAATAATGAAGTGCATACAAATATCTTCAACAATAAAGTATATTATATTTGATTTTTCATTAAATTTCATTAATTCATCAAAAATCTGTTAAAAGTGAATGTTATAATTTTTGTTTAAAAAGATTATAATAATATTATGTTGGCCGTTGAATCACATAATGTTTTGTTTTATACGAAATATGAACATAGTTAAATTAATAAGTTATTAAAATAGCTGTTACCTACCTATTCTTTTATAGGAATTATTAGTATTATTATTGTTTTTATTTTATTTTATCTTTATGTTTATTTAAAAAAGAAAATCATTTAACGATTTTACTTTTTGTAAAATATGGAATTTCGAAATCATTTTAATAATCCTGCAGTATTTATTCTAGTGAAACTACATAAATTATATTTCATTATTATTTTATTGTTCATTAAAATGTATATTTATATCAGAAAATTGAAGTACGTGTTCATTTTTTATACTGACATTCTTATTTTTAACTTTTATTTTTTGAATACTTAAAACGTCACTTACAAAAATGAGGTAGGTATCTACAAGATAATTTTATAAACAATATAGTTTTAATGAAAAAAAATCCAATATTAGGAGTTGATAAAAAAGGTAAGTTTATTTTAGGTTTAGTTAGGTTTATTGAATTATAATATTATTGTATTAATGTTTATCATTATTTATTGTCTTAATAATAAAGAGCATTGTGAATAATTGATAAACCATTATATTTTTAAAATTAAGACCATGCACTTTATAAGTTATATTATCATAATATGATAATAAACTATAAAATAATTATAGGTAATTTATATTCATAATTTACTATAGCGGTAGTTTACATTTATGGCTTTATGATGTACTAAATTCATTTGAATTACTCGGGTATAACTATAATCGCCAGTCATTGTGTGCGTATCGTCTGTTTACCTGTGCCAAAATATTGTACTTCGTTTGTACATCAGTGGCCGATTATCGTTTGCGCGTCAACTTATCAAACAATAGAACGGTACAAGTTTACAACAAAATATACCTGTTGAAAAGTACCTACACAAGTTGTACATTAAATATTACAAGAACGTTTAATACCAATATATTCTGGATGAACTTGAGCATTTGACAATTGTTATAATTTACACATACTATAATACGTGTAGGTATATAAAATTAAAAATATATTGGCTAATTTAATATTAAATTTTAAATAATAGTCATAACTCATAACCATAATACTGCTTTTGAAAACCGAATACAACAAGACAAGTGTCAAATTTTCTGAAAATTATTAAACAACTTGCGCTTTTGAATACTCCTAACATCTTCTAGTTCTATTGTTAAATACACTGATACGCAAATTATGTACTATCATATCTGACGTAAGTGGGTTAACTTGGATGACGCACAAACGATAAATAACTAAAAAATTGAACGATATGCAAATGTCATACAAAAAAGGTCAAAATGAACAACAGTGATATGCAATCAATTTACGGTCCCTATGATGCATAATAAATCTACAACATTATATATATTTTGTAATTTGTTTGGTATAGTGTTAGATTAAAAATGAGTTATTTAGTAGGTAATAAATAAAATTTGTCTTACCAGTACTGTGAAAACAATGGCAATGGATGTAATTAAGATGATTGAAAACCAATAAGGCAATCCCATCACAGTTTTTAAGGCAACGCACGGTGTGAAAACTGTTACGCCAAGGTTAAGTATACTTCTAATAAAATATGTAGCAGACGCAAGCCTCCTCACGAGTCTTGATTTGAATCGCATATCTAAGTACTATAAATAGACAAAAATAAAAATTAGTTAATTATTATGCATATAGTTTGATAGACAGGCACTTCAAGAATGCACTAATTTGTATTTTATGATAACAGTAAATAATTATTTAGCGTAAGTAACAGACTAAAATATATTATATAATTATTTAAAAAAGTTGTATTCACTGATGTGTCCAATCAATCGTTTAAATATTACGTCTTATAATATTTTAAGCTTTATACGGCTTAAAAATGACTGAAACTCACCTGATAAACTGAAGTAATTCCGAGATTGAAATATACCGGTAGGAAAAAATATAAAACCAAAGGGAATGCTAGGGACATTCCGTACAGGGTTTCCCACATTCCACTTCCTCTATAGTAAAATTCGGACGGATACCCTATAAAAAATAAAATGTTTTAATTAATGTATTAAAATAACATAAAATAATCAGTCTTATTATAAAAGATAAATAGATTTTTAGATCAACTGTTCATAAAATAAATTATATTGTTATAGAATTTCGTGAATAACTAGAAATTAGTGGAATAACATATTATAATATAACTTATTTAAAAAAAAAATTGAAGTATGTAGTAGTTGTATTTAGGTACCTACTTAATATTTTTAATAAATAATTATCACAGCATTACAATCCTTAAGTATCTCATACTATTATGTAAAGAATGACATTTGTAATAGGTATGAATTATGACTAAAAAATTTAATAAATATTAAGAGCAATTTTTTTGATGTTAGTTAAATAAGATATGTATAACATGCTATAACAATTATTCAAAATTGACTTTTTTTTAAAGTAATATTAGTATGAAAAAATTTGAACAAAGATTTTTCAATAATTTTTTATATGGCTAAATGTATGTTCATATGATTGTATATGTATATTATTTACATATTACGCATACAGGTTTATTTTGATGTGAAATTTGAACATTTATATCTTCATTAGTATTATAATAAACTTTAATTAACTTTAATATCAGATAAGTCTTAAGACTGTGACCTGGTGTGGCGCGGTGGTTGGCCTCAGTCATAAATGTGTTCTGAGCCAAGCATCAGCCAATGTCACTAGTCTCCGGATTGGTGACCACCCGGGTTTTAGTGACAAATCCTCGGCACATAAACACGTATTTCGAACCAACCGTATCCCCCCTCCCCCTAGAGTAAAGACAGGCTAATAACCATGCAGATGATGCCTTTAGAGTTTAAATAATAGGTAATAAAAAAAAAAAACAACTTAAGACTAATGCTGGTACTTATGAAAAACATATTTACCGAGGAAGACTTTGACACCCAGAAATCCACGTGCAATGGATAGGAGCATCGCTCCCATCGAAACCGACCCTTTCGACGCGAACACATAGTCCGCTTTCGTCTGTTCTTTGGGGCCGGATATTTTACTATAAATTAATACTGCGAATGACAACGCAATCAGCAGTAGAAATACTGCATAATCGAATATAATACTTTGCATATTTTATCACAATTTCTCTGGAAAAAATAATATATACATTTATATTATTTATAGTTATATAAGTTAAAATAACGATATTAGATGTGATTAAATACAATTATAATATTCTAATAAAACATGTGCAATTTATCAAGATTTTATGCATATTTAGTACAAATTGAATGATATATTTACCTACAAATGTATAGATATGTACAAATACTACAAATGTATGTATAATAAAAGTCTGCAATTATTATTATAGCTAAGGATGAACTATTGTTCACCTGTATGTAAACATTATTATATATACATTATTTTTCATATGTACTACAATTAATAGTCTAAAACTTAACTTAACTTAACTTTGTCTAACTTTTTAAGTGAAATAAAATTAAGTAATACAAGTATTCGGTAAATACCTATCTATATATTTTAGATTTTCATCGGAGCGATAAATGTATTGATTATATAATGATGTGTTTTTTTTTAAATTATTATTATTATTTGTGTCTGTGGACACGATAAGTAGTCGAAATCAGTATCTTGTTCGATGGGAAAGTGAATCTAGTTGGTGCATTGAGGAGATCAAAATTTAAAATTACAAAATACCTCATAAGTCTGTCTACCTTAACTTAAAAAAAATGTGTACCGGAAAGTCAAATAAAATTATTATGAGCGTTCAAAGTCCAACTTTATACAATATTGGATATTTACTCGATTTCTCTTATTTTGTTGTATTTCGAAAACGAATAACCATAGATACTTGAAATTTATACCATATGTTTATTTTTTCAATTCCTATAAACTTAATAAATTTTCAAAATATTGAAAAGTAAATCTAGTTGCATTGAGGATGTCCAATTCCCAATAGTTTTTAAAAGCGGCGGAAAAATCTATACACCATAGCATTTTTAGAATATTTTGACTCTTTTTGAGCTGTTTACGGACAATGGACATTGTCAATTTTTTTAGTTTTTTTTCTATAAATATCAATTAAATTTTATTTTTTATGTCTAAAAGCGTGAAAATTTAATACAAGACCTTTGTTATATTTTTACAATAGCAGTTGAAAAGTATTGAAAATGCATAGGCACAACTTTTTTTATAAGCATTTTAAGTTCAAATTTTGACAAGATTTACCAATTTAAAATTTAATAATTATTTTGTAGTCGAAAATTTATAAAATGTTCAACTTTTATAGCTAAGGATTGAAAATTTAAAACAAAGTTCCACGTAAATAGGTTATATATAAATTACTTTATTCACAATAATATCATCAAATATACTTGTTAATATCATAGGCTGCATACTGACCGTTTTCGCTCAGAATCGTTTTTCTTATACAATGATATTATATCATTGAATTCAAATTTAACACCATCGATTACAGTGACCCACTTGTAACCTACTGTACAGCAGAGTGACATCCACTTACCCACCTTTTTTTACTTTTATTTTTTAATGCTGAAAATTAAAAAATTAAATTTATATTTAATGCTGAAAATTAAAAAATTTAATTTATATTTAATTTGTTATTAAAAAATTTGAAATAGCCAATTCGTATATTTACTTTTTAAAAAGACGTTGATGATAAAACATTTGTTTGGGTAAAGTAAAGTAGTTTTTTTTTTAAATATTTATATTTTTTCGGGGTCAATTAATTTTAAAACTAATAATTTTTTACAAAATATTCTTTTAGAGAATTAGTAGACATAAGAAAATCTTAAATTATTCATTATCCATATAATTTTCTTAAATTTTCTTTTACGTTTAACTAGTATCAATTTTCGTTTTTCATTTATTAGGTCTTTCTGTTACACCCTGTATATACATTACTTCATTTTACTTCATTAATTATTAGACACTGGAATGTGATCAAAGGTTTCTTAATGTGAATTATATACGTATTAAAATATTATATATTTGTTTATTTATTTAAACATATATTATATTTTATAAATATTGACGTATGTATAATATAAAGTTATTTTTATAAAGTTGAAACGTTTATTTTTTCAATTAAACAAACACTTCTTTTACTCTAATTCTAATGAAACTTAATTTTAAATTTAACTAATATATTATTATATAATAATAATAAAATATATATATACCTATACATTTTTTACACAAAAACTGTTTGACCATGGTCCATGATATATATTATAGCTAGACAAGAAAATAAATTATAAATTTGTCAACAAATAAAATGTTTTAGATTTAAAAAGTAAACCGACTGTAAAATTGGCTTAAGTTAGAAAAGTCAAATTAAAAAAAAGAAGGATTAATTCTTTGAATAAATTTAAAATAAAGAGAATTATAAAACAAAATACAATTTAAAACATTAACAATGAGTTCAAGAATACCGTACTTATATGTACTTATAACCCCTAAATCTAAAAATAAACTAATGAAATTCAACAAAAGATAGAATAACTTTGCCAGAATATTTCATGTTTATTTAATATGAAATCAAATTTAAAAATGAATACAAGTAATTTGAAATATTCGATAAAATTCAAAATTTAGGCCACCAGTATTTTTGACATAAATCATACTTACATAATATTAATAATATAATATACAAAAGAAATATGTTTGCACAATTTAGCGAATGGGCCTACATTTTTAAGTCATCTACTGACTAATTCCATTTCCCGGAACAGGTTTTTTTATGAGTCATAAATTATGACATTTCGAATACATATTGTGTATACGACTAAATCAGTTAATATACCTAAAAAATCAATAAACTATTTGAGATTTTTCTGAAATTCGCAGTATGAAAATACGAATATAATTTATTATACATAGGTGCTATAATCGTATATTACTAAAATCGTATATTGCCACGATTATCCGAAAAAGTGAATAATGCTATTTGTCGTTTACCTTGTATTTAAACATTATATTTTCTGCCTAAACCATTATATAATGCACAAAAATATATCCAAATTATTGAAAAACAAATAAATCAATAATTAAAAATAAAACGATTTTTCGAAAAATAAAACTCGTTTCCTGTATTAAGTCCTTCTGACTACAAATCTATATACATTATTTTGTAATATTATACCTACATTCTATCCCGGAAGAATTCACTTATATTTAAAAATGAATTCAATTTAAAACAAAAGAGCTTCTTAGTTTTATTACATTTTCAATAAAATAATACGTTCATTGTTTGTCTAACAGAGTTCAACTATTATTTTTTTGTCAAATTAAGTTATTTTGACTATAGATCATAAATACAGCGATTTCGTTCATTATCATGTTTCATGATGATTTTGAAGAACCATTATTATTATCGTTATAGCAGGTATAAAGCATTTACTAATTACAGAACACTATTATAAACTAATTAGGCCAGTCTAGGAATAAAATTATAGGTAGTGTTTAAACTCTATATAGGTACATATAATATGTTGGTATATAAAATTAACATCTAGAGTAGGTCATTATTATTAAATTAAAGTATTATATAAAATTTTTTTTAAGCATAATACTGTAGTGTATAACTTATCGTGTCATATCTATCTATATTTGGAAAAGAAAAACATTAGATAAATCAAAAATGATTCAAAGAAATGTCTACATAAGTGTCATACCAATAGTGGTTAAACAATTCAAATTCTACAGGGTTTAAACTTTTTACATAGAATATACTTATTAGTAAATAGTAATGAGTAGGTTACTTAGTTACTCACTCTTATTGTAAACCAGTGTTTCTCTACCTTTTTTTATTCAACGCCATTTTCAGATATTCAAAAATCTCGACCCTTTTCATCCCACCATCAATTAAAAATACAAAAGATAGGCAACAGTTTTTTTTTTTTTATAATAAGTACTTACTAGGTATCCCAGAATAGAAACCAAATATAATGTAAAATGTAAATAGTTTTATTGTTATACATTTACATACTTAAATCAGCCTACTGTCTAAAAGCTAGATATTTTTATACTTTTAAAATTTTTAATTACCTAAATACATACTAAAAACATAAATTTTACAAATATAATTACAACATAAATATACTACATTTGGTATTTGAAAATTAAATTAAATTTGTTTTTTAATTGTTTGAAACTATGCACTTATTGTTAGAATATATAAATAATCATCCCTTAGCGCCCCTCCATTCTTGCGTAAACCACACACCTCAAAATTAAAAATGTTCATGTAGGAAATCATTGTTGTAATCTAAATAAAACAAATTGTGTTTGAAACCATGTAACACGATATTTTAAGTACATTATTTATTCCAAAACCTAAGTAGTATACGAAAATTGCTTCCCACGATTTTCCATTGCAATCTACGTTTTATTCCCTTCATCAGGTTCATCTACAACTGTAGTACGACATTTTTAATATCTCGCTGGTTACATCCCAGTTATAATTTGGTATGCTTATCCTTCTTTTATATTATGTGTCATGATGTGTGATCATATGTTATTGTGTTTACTGTTTATGCCATTTTATTTTATAGGTACATAAAGTGGATTAGACCGTAAAAACAAAGTTATTTTGCATCGATGGTCATAAATGTTGATATTGTACAACAATGCAATTCGACAATAGAGCTGCTGTGTTAAACGTGTAGGTACAAGGTACCTATAACTATTAGCAATATACAAAATTATATAAAAGAATAATTGAGCGTGCTTGTATTCATGATCTTATTAGAGATATATATGAAGGTATTAACTATTAATTAGACGAAAATTTAGTAAAAAATATTAATACATAAATACATTTTTCTTTTTATGAATAAAAAAAAATATCTGAAATTTCCTTAATTAGTTGTTTTACCTATTACTTTTCAGAATATGTAATTTTTATAAAATATTTATGGTATTATATCAATTATATTTCTGTTTATTTAAAACATGTAATTATATTATTGTATGCTGATGAATAATGATATAAACATTTTTCATAAAATTGACTTACTTGTTGATCTTCAAAATCTACAAGATGAACTAAATATTTTATGCCGTTGAATTACTAACAATAGGTTAACACTCAACTTGAATAATACGTGTTAAATTTCTTTCTTCAGATCTTATTCACCCATAGTTCACTCCTATTTTCTAAATAGTTTTTAGCACTAATGTGTTTCCTTTAGAAAATATACCTACTATTTGAGTTATACACTTACAATACTATTCTTCCGTTCTTCTTTTGAACATCACATCAACTTTAACCATAAACAGAGAGTTGAAAGTCTTAAGGTTCATTAAATATAACACCAAAAGTTTCATATCAGCCAATTGTCTTTGTACTTTATACTTTTCACTCGTCAGACCTCTTCTCAATTATGGTGTGGTTGTATGGCATCCCTTCATTTCTAAATACGCAAAGTGTTAAAAAAAAAAATGCTCAACTTATTATTCTTTTATTCCCAATACTCTGCTGGTCTTTCCTCACGATTACCCCGTGACCAACGGTTTATAAATTCCATTTTAAATGGATATAATTATC
Source organism: Metopolophium dirhodum (assembly GCF_019925205.1). NCBI lineage: Eukaryota > Metazoa > Arthropoda > Insecta > Hemiptera > Aphididae > Metopolophium > Metopolophium dirhodum. The sequence goes on from NC_083568.1 coordinate 16,367,323, forward strand.
TAGATCCAGATCTTCTTGATAGAGTCTTTTTCGTCTTTCAAAAGGTTAACCTTTCTCTTTTCTCTATCCACAGTCACACCACCTCGTACTGCCATAACCATTCCCTTCTACGTATACTCCCGATTACTGTTTTTTTTAAAAATATATATGATGTTCATAACTCTACTGTTAGATTTAAATTGTATTTTTACCTCTATTTAATAACCGCTTGTTGTATAATATATTGAAATAAATAAATAAGCTAACGGTCAGGGGTATTAAAACTAAAGTACCATATTTTAACGATAGTAATGACAATAGGACAAAAATGAATATTGAATTGAATAATTTACGTATCGTTACATAACATAAATTTACAGGTAAATATCATTAAAAAAAATAGCCAATATCAAAATTATGAAGAATAATAAACATAGGTAAGCCTAGGTTAGGTTAAATGGGTACCTATTATACTTATTATTTTTTTTATCAAATTAACTATTTTTGATATTTTAAGAATAATATTATTACGATGTTTAATCAATTGATTTTTTCATTGTGTAATAACTATGTGGATACTTCATACTTCAAAGCACGTTTTCTAACGCTGATATAGTACCATAGCTTTAAGAACAATCATATTGTGACGTTAAAAAAATTGACTATACTTCAATATCTCACATATATGCCTATATGTAGTATAAAAATTATATGTTATAATAAGAAGGTAGTGTGGTTATTAGTTATTACGTAATATACATTAGGTAGTTAAAATTGTTTTATATTTTTAAGTATTTGTTTATTTTAAAATGGACTTGTTATTGCTGTGTGTAAACAATCTTCGTAATAATTAACAAACAGAACGATTTATTATATTGTTAAAAACGTTTCTTAAGTAAACTGATTAATTAAAATTTAAATAAACATACCTACGTGTTAACTGTTCACGGAAAAATGGAATATTTCTATATTTCTGTATGATAAAAATATTGATGCTAATTTTTAAACTGTGTGAAACAATATATGACCTTGGACGATAAAAAGACAATACAACTAATACACTTATTTCAAAATGTAGCGAGCATAAAGTCATATTATTATACATTATAATCATTAGTTAAAATATCTGGAGCTAGAACGACAGTTATTTAATTTTATCTGCAACTTTCGAGACACCTATCTTATTCGTTATTTTCAATGGTAATGAAGTGTAGTGTTAATTTTATGTTTATATCATTGTTTTAGTATTTGTAAGGCATAATACAAAAGTACAAACTACGACCATTAGTTTTTTGAACGAAACTAACATTATAATCAGTTGTTAAATATTATAGTATGTTTCAATGAATATAGGTTTAAGTACTCTAGTTGTGTGTTTTTTTATACATAGTTAATGAGTTTACAGATTGTACAAGTCAAATCTATTGAAAATATAATCAAACTGATAAGTTTTTTAATACAAATTTAATAAAAAAAAAAATAATATTTGAAGGATTAAAATAGTGCAAGACCATATTATTATTATTTAAAAATGCTTATTAATCAATAAACTAACGCCGGTCATTATGACAGATCCCAGACAATAAATACGTGTATAATAAAATAATGTGTGTATTAAAAAAAAAATGAAGAAATGATTCAAAATTATAATCAATTTAATTGTGTGTATATAACTACCTACCGATAGGTACTAAGTTACTAACTATTTAAGTACGTGTAACACCAGTGACCAATGGTATACAACTTGCGCAATGGATAAACGTATATTATATACCTAGTGACCATATAAACATAATAAATAATGAAGAAATCAACTGGATGATATCCAACATCTGTTTTATATATATTGATACGATTCAATTTTAGTTGCTTTGATCATATTATTATTATGATTACGGGTTATTAACATACAGTAGTTTCAATATATATATAATTTATTTAAAAGGGATATTTTGTAAAATCGATTTTTTTATATAATATAATATATTTATAGGATACGATAACAAGTATAGTTACCATAGGTAAAAAAAATGAATTAATTTGAGATTATATATAAACTGAATACCTACCAAATTATAAAACCAAACAAATGATTAATTACATTAACTATATATACAGCTATTTAACAGTATAAATTTAAAATTAAATTCATCTTTTATTAGAAAAAAACTTATAGATTGTAAAATATTAAGAAATTTAAATTTAAAATACAATATTATATGCCAATAAATTTTTGCTTAGTTTAACGTAGTACAATGTAGTTGACTAGTCAAGTTATTGAAATTAATGATACATTCTTAAATATTTTGATTCCAATCATAAAAATGATAATTTTAAAGAGTTGTCATTAAAACAAAGTTACGAAAAAAAGCTAAATTAATTGTTTTAAGATTGGTCATCTAAGAACATAAACAATTTATGAAATACACAAGTAAAAAAAATATAGAGTAGGAAACAATAACTTGGTTTCGGGCACTAGTTTTTATTCGATTTCGCTAACTTTGATTACTCTAGAATATTAATTTATGTATATTACATTAACTGAAATCAATGATTAACATCTCATGACTAATTGAGTATTTGAGAATTATATATTTTAATCACGATAGAATAAAATAAAATTACATTTGAATTAATTTTAAAACTACAAAAATAGATACTTAATTGCCATTATCTGGTAAATTATTCATTTTACTGGAATATAAACATTAAACAATATTATAAGAAAGTTAATATTATTCTTGATAATTTTACATATATTAAGACATAAGAATGAGCTTATATACACAAATTTAAATCATGAAAATAAAAATTAATAATTTTATCAAACTAAAAATCAACCGTTTTTGAAAATTATAAGAGTTAAATTGGAACAAAATTGATTTTATTGGAAATTTTGGACAGAATACTACATACATTTTTGTAAGTTTCTCATTATTTCTTTACTATGCCTACCTAATTTAGGGAAAATATTTTTGAAATAATTATCCAACTATTTTAAAATGTTTAGAAGATGCATTATCTATCTTGAAAGTTATTAATTATTGTAAATTTTGAAACACCGTGAAAAATGATAAATGTACCAAATTCATAGAACTATGTTTAAGTATCTTAGTACATAAAGAATTAATAGTTAAATAAAAACATTACACAAAAGAAAATGACATGAATATATTATGATTGTTAGAATGCTTAACACATTTTTAGTCCTTGATTTGTATTTTTAGAATGTTCTATAAAGGTCTATGAATAATCGTAACAGTCAATAAGCTTTTTTATGACACAATGTCTAACAAAAAAAAAGGGGAAAGAAATAAAGACTAAATGAAAAATGCAGAGTTGATGGAATACCGTCATCGGGTTGAGCAGCAATTTATTTACTTAAAATATTTTTGTAAAAAAATGTATTTAGATATTTAATGTCAGCAATTAAAATACTTAGAATAAAAAATAATAAAATTATAACATACATTCTAGAACAGTTTTGAAATACTTAAATACCTACTCATATATTATCTTATATGTGTATATTGTTTTCTAGTTTTTTTAACTCAATATTCCGATTTATTATATTTGTTCAAACTGTGTATTTTTCTATTTTACCACTTGTAAATGTTGAGAATTATGAAATATATTTGTATACAATTAATTATTAAAAAATATTTAATGAATCAATATAATACGAGGAAATTATAAAATATTAGTGTATATTAACTTATATTTCATGAAAATGATATAAGTATATGTGCAATTCGTTAAAAATTACTTATTAATTCATAAACACTTTATTTAAATTATTATTTATCACGTAGGGAAGTGTCAAAATGTTAAATTATGTATAAATTAAGTCTTAATAGGTACATACTACATTATAATAATTTAGTATAAGTATAATATAAAAAAGGAACAGGCATAAAAGTAGTATATTTTGAATCTACTTAAACAGGACATCAGAATGAATTTCCCTAAAGTCAATTTATGTATAGGTACTAATAACTAGTTATTCGAAAAATTACGTTTTATAAAATCAAATCTATGCTCAAGAGTTTAGTACCTACTATAACGTAGACGTTTTTTTTTTCTGAGCTCTAAAGTCATGTTCATTGTGATAATTAAAAATTTACTTTGCATTTAAACTGTAAAAGCACCATCTATGTTTTGTTTTTGAACCAAGTATTAAGCAGATAATAATTTTAAGTTGTATTAGTACTTTCAGTCTAAAAAACCTTGTTATGAAACGTAATATAGAAACAGCACATGCATCGTAATTTGTGCGATAGTTTGATAATATATTTGAAATCACACAAGTCGCTCGCAGAGTTCTTATTTGGAATCTTTGTCATACGCTGTTAGTGGCAATGGTTTAATTAAAAATAATAAATAGCAAACCACTCGCGAAACATTTTTTTTTTTTTAATTAGTAGGTAATGGATCTGCTCTATTATACGCATACTACGTGTATGCGAGTAAAATAAATAATAATTGTATAATTATATAAAATCACATATGCGTGTTGTACGAAGTATTCGAAACTAACCGAATTTCTATTTGAATATCATTCGAAACAGGAATTTATTATTTTAAAGGTAATTTGAATGTTTAAAACTGTAATATTTGTATTCTACATTGAATAATTAGGTATAATAACATACTGCAAAGACACGTTGTATAATTTTGCCTACGGGAAAAAGAAAAATTTGCTGTGTGGCACGTCTAGAATCTTTATACAATTTCGGTCGAAAAATAAACATTATTTTATTTTTGTCAGCTATTTAGTTTTTTTTATAGAACCAAAGTATAACTGTGCATGTTACCTATAATAACACGCACTTCCTATCGTCTGGACAGCGTCGTGAACCGGAAACATATACCTATACATATTATATATATGTGTGTGTGTGTGTGTGTGTGTGTGTGTGTGTGTGTGTGTGTGTGTGTGTGTCAATCTGTCGATGTCTAAGGACTAACAACTATAGCTGCTTACTGTGAAATCGATTTACAAAATAAAAACACAATAATAACCCTCGACCGATTAAATGAACTATTATAATAAATTATTATTATTATTATTAGTAATATTTCTATCGAAAGACGTACTTTCAGCGCACGAATTAAGTACCTATATTGTTATAATTCACGTAGGTATATAATATACGGTACCTTTCAACGTTGACGAACAAATGAAGAAAACCACACAACGAACGACACCGTCCGATACTCGAGGATCTACGCCGCTTCCGTCGTTCGATCGAAGACGATGGTGACGATTGTTCGGATGAAAGATTCTGCCATTTTTTTTTCGTATTATTATTATTATAATATGATCGTCGTATTATTCAGCTGTAAGTTGTTTACAACAAAAGCGCTAAATCAACGCGTGGCCCGGTCTTCTGTACAGCGTATATTATATTATATTACGCGGGTAATGATGGATATCGTCCGTTCGTAAATGAAATGTGCGTTGAGTACCGCGTTTGCCCGTCGTCAAAAAATAATAATTACAATAAGAACATCTGATAGTTTCGGTTTCAAAAAAAAAAAAAACCACGTAAAACGAAACGTAACGAATCGGAAACGCCGCGGTATACAAGTCGAGTCGAACGAGCGACAGTGAACGATTTAATATTTTACGATATGAAATGGGTACTGAAGAGAAATACACGATAACGTATTGTTATATATACGTTTAGTATTACTATCGTGAACGATATAATATTATTTATATTGTCGGTGACAATGAGTGGCGTAAGTACGCAACGAAATGTCGACGTCAGACAGCACAACGCGCGAGTCGAACCGCATGTGAACTGAACGGTCGGCCGACAGACGGACGGACGAGCGCGCCAACACACATGACGTCGCCGCCGATTAAAATACGATATAATTATATATATGTTTATAAAAATATGTTTATACTCATACCGCGGTAGTACGCGCGTGCGGTATAGGTATATACACCGTGGTATAATACCATCATCGCGGTAACGTATTTGGTATTTTATTATTATATTGTATATATTTTGTATGATATAGTAGGTATATCATCGTCTCTCCTACGCGTATACGTCGTTATTATCGCGTGTTAGGATTTTTGTTACCTCCCCCCAAAAAAAAACACTGATTACCGACGCTGCAGATAAACGTTGTAACGTATAATACTATGATAAGTAATGAGGATAATATTATCATATTGTCATAACACTATTATAAATGTATAACAATAATATTCTTATGTAATATTAAAATATTAAATAATATAAATACAGGTGTTATCAGCCGGCGACGTCGAGCTTACCTAAATAAAACGATTGGCGAGATATCGGACTGGTAAATAATAGTATAATATATAAATATGTATATTAAATATATTTAAGTATATATTTACGTACATGGCACCTACACGTAAAGTTTAGACAGTGTTTTAAACATTTTGATTTTTTTCCGCCACGATAGAAATTGTACACACCTGTTGACACGGGCCGTATTTCTTCTAATAGGTGGCTTTCTCAGACCAATTTTTTCTTTCTTTTTTTGTCCAACGGCCATGTGATTTACTCTTCACTCAAAATCCTTTCACAGGGTATGGATACTCAACCCACACACCTAGGGCCGCAATCGATACATGCTTACTCAGTGATTATATATTGTTGGAGATATTATGTCCGTGGACAAGAAGCGACGATGGCAGTCATAATTATATTATATGCGTCACTTCTTAGTTCTACGCACGTCATGACCAACGATATGGTAACGATGACTGTCACACGGGATTTGTATTTTTTTACCTAACTTTATATAGGTGCCATGTATGCACAGCTCATATATTAAAATATTATTATACACGTCGACTTTTGAGTATACCTACCTAGTGTAGTAATGAGTGGCAAGATCTCGTCTCTACTTAATTCAAAAGATTTGTACATAAATGAACATCTATATTTCTTACAACACATATTGTTATTATACATGTTTTTATTTATCGACGTACGCGTTTTTATGAAAAAGAAAAAAGAAAAATTCTCTGCTTGTTCATAATATGAAATCACAACCGTAAGGAACTCAAGGATTGTGAATGAGTGAAAAAATCAATAAGTACCTATGTAAAAAAAAAAATAAAAGATTCTTTTTTCAAAAAACGTTAAGTGTTTGAGTGCGTGGAGGTACTTATCATGAATTTGATTTTTTTCATAAGCACAATAATATTAACTGCGGCTATGTGTGTTCAGCCGTAAAAGAATCATCCTGTATGTACATATGGTTATATATATATGGCGACATTATAAGTATTTTTTTCTAAAACGCAGTATTGTGCCACACCGATCTACTGTACACGCATTTTGTTGTTGTTATTGCCTATTGGCGATTATCCAAAAAGAAAGATAAAAAAAAGGGTTGTGTGAGGATAAAATATATTTTTAGTACATCAAGAGGAAGTGGGACGTCTCACAGCGCCACCGCCGCCGCCGCCGTCATAGAACTACCTCTATGCGTTTATTTATTTTCTGAAATTCAAGTGCATTGGATTAATAACTGTACGACCTTAAGATTTTTCTCAATTTTTAAATTTATATTTAGAGTTATAAAGAAATAATGTCAATGACATATTATTTTTAAACATTCTTTAAAATGAAAATTACGTCCACAATTCTTAGGTATATTATGTAGATGTAGGTTAGTACAAAATAATTGTTAATTTAGAGTATATTCCCATAATAAATATAAATTATAAGCAATACCAAACTCCCCAACAATATTTCAATAACAGATAATTTTATAATTTTACAATATTCTGATTATTATACAATTTTAAAATGAAAAATATTTTAATTCACAAAAGGTATAATAGTTCTATAATAATAGCATTCATTATATTACTATAATAATATTATGTCTATATCATTATTCATTAGTATAGGTGCCCGAAAAATATACCTTTTTAATATTATGTTTATATTTATGTATCATTATACAAAAAGAATAGCTTAAACATAGGCATTTGACGTCAAATATATAACTATTATTATAAGAATAGGTAATTAACTATATCATATTAAATGATAACATGAATTTATAATACCTATATAAAAATCAATAGGTTAGGAAAATTACGTAGGTATATAAATGATTTACGTTATGTTTTTCGTATGTTTTAAATCATAATTTTACAAAATTAAACAATTAGGGAGGCCTTTTTTTATGACATAAGATTGTTTCAATATTCCATCAACAATAATATTAAACCTCTTCGAACTCAGACAACTTCCAAGTTATATTGTTTTATTTATAAATAACAATTATTTACTATTTTGACTGTGTGTAATTCCTCATACAAATCATTCTTCAAATTGAATGATCAATCTCAACGTATAAGGATAGAATAGTTTTACATAATTTTCTGAGTTAAGCTCATCATATTATTTAAAATAACTTTTATGAATTTATAGACGATTACGGCACGCGCAAAAATTGAGTTGTAGGTACTTTATAGGTTGATTTATAATAGAAAATGAAAGTCCCACGATACAATTATTTACCATTTTTTATAACATTTAAAATAAAAACAAGCAATTAAATGTCATTATTTCGTACAATTTTTGACGAAATTAAAAAATCATTAACACGAGTACCTACTAACCTATACACATCAAGGTTTTTTTTAAATGTTCTATGGCTATATAAATAATAAATATTTTTATTTAAAATTCTATATACATAACTTAACACAATGGTCAATTTTATTATCCACACTTGATAATATGGGTGGGTTGTTTAAATAATAGTATTACTAGGTATCCGAAAAATGAATGGAACCTAGGGATATATTATTTGTATATAATGTCTCCATGAACATTTATAATTTATAATTCTTTTTTTTTTTATATAAGTTTACAATTGTTTTTTCATAAGATATATATTATAAATAGTAGATATTAAATTAATTCAAACATTATAATTACATTTTTTTTAAATTTTCTTTTAGACCTGTTATTTACCATATTGACATCTAGATTATTTCGAAGATGTTGTTAATGTGTATACGTGAACGATATGGCGTAGACGCATAGTGCACTATGGTTTTTTAAACTATTGTTTGTGTTCGATAAATACGTGACACCAAGCGAAATGGTCTAGGCACGCCTATTATAGGTAGTGCAGTCTCGATGTTTTATGAGCTTTTGCCAATATTGTTTACGTACCACCTCACCTATAATAATATTCGACACTGTCAGAATTACTAGGTAATAAATCAATTAACGAAATAAAAAATATATAATATAATGAATCAATTTAAAAGCAGAAATTAAGTACAATTTGTGTATGACATAACGAGACAAACTATGTCAGATAATTCAATTTAAATCAAATACTACTACATCTTATACATTATTATCTGCAGAACCACTCTATAGTCTCTAATACGGCCCTATTCGCACTCACTCGAGACCTTCGTATTCTCACAACATTTAATAAAAAATAATTAATATAGTAATGGGCATTAACAATAATAAAAAAATATATATTTTTTTAATTGTACGTACTTAGCTACCTACTTGTTGACACATTAAATGTCCGCCTTACACATTTTAAAGTTGATTTGATACGTACCTCTGATATCAATGAACAGATTAAATAATTATTTATTAAATGTGTGAATAATATATGGACGTATAAATTAAGAAAATGTTATCAATTTGGTGATAAAATTAACAGGATAAACTCGTAGCTTTTATCAACTATATTATAATCGTATTTTATGATATTAAAGTTAATAATATTTTTTTCTTTTTTTTTTTTTCATCGATCTTATAAGCATTGGCGTCTATGACCATTAGCATTTTGTAGGGGGTTGACGGTTGGTTGAGGATCTATAACACAATATCTATTGTACTATAAACCTATCCGGGACTAGAGACGCCGGCCTATGCTTGACCTCAGAACACGTTAGTAACTGGCCAACCACTGAGCCACAACAGGCCTCCTAATAATATTTATTTGGGTCTGCCTGTATAGGTATTACATAATTTGAATTAAAATATCTAAATATGACTTGTTAAAACTAAGTACTGATTATATTTACGTATATTATGTATACACAGGTGGGTTATCATGTTAGGTTATCGTTTGAAAGTGTTCTCTTTTAGGAAAACAGTGACGCCTCCCTGTATACCTATTATTATATCATAGATTACAAACAAAGTTCAAAGTACAGTTCGTGATGACAATATATTATAATATAGGTAGACTACCTAAAACGTTATCTACATGATTTAATTATATTTGATATAAATGAGTAACTATAGTTACAACTCATAACTTACAATAGTATAATGTCTGGATTTAAATTTCTTTTTTTTTTGTATAAATATTTCACTGTCTGTCTGTCTGTAAGTTAAAATAAATGATTTAAGTCGATATTTTCAGGAACCAATTCGTATTTCATCATTCAATAGGTTATTGTTTTTGAGCCCATAATTGTTTGAAATGTTCGAATTTCAATTTACTTTACTATGTGATTGGCTTCCTTTATAATTTCCCGTTCAACTGAATTATTCTCTTTTATTACCATTTTATGACTAATAAATTATATGGTAGTACGGGTAGATAATAATATATTTTAATATCATTACAGTTTAGCTGTCAATACGTTTTTAACATTAACCATGGTTAGCACATTAGTCACAGAATCTAAATTTTTTATAATGCCTTAACGTAATGTATAAATATGTATAATATTTCATGTATACCCAATAGTATACCTATGTAGGTATACTATTTAACGCATTTTTTTAAAATACAAAAAAATATAATACTTTGGGGTAGGTGCCTAAATATAAAATAATATTGTATATATTAATATATTATACCTACTCATATAGACCATAATGGATGATATCTGTTTCCGCCAAAAGAAGTTTGAAAACCAATAATTTATAATTTATATAAGTATATAATTTCTACGTTTGGGCATCATTTTAGCACAGGCATTTTTAATCTATTTACGTAATCGAGTTGTGCTTTTGTGAGCCACTATAGTCGCTCAAAAGGTTTACATATACGTAAAAGGGTAACACTCATGTTGTAATGAAATATTTAGAGACCTTTTAAGTAAAAGTCCTATCTCAAAGAACACGTTGTACGCAAACGAGTGGTAGGTTTACAGTTATACATTTCGATATTACCGGCTTTTCACGTTTTTTTCGTTATACGCCAAAAAGTTGCCGATTTTTAAGTAAAAAATTTCTGTTATGCCTCTGAATAAATTTCGTTTACCATAATAACACTGGCCAAACATTAAGGCGTAGATCAAAAGTAAAATAGTTAAATCTTGAATATATTATAGAGATTAGAAAAATAAAAAAATATAAATCTTAAACACAATCTTTAAGTGGCATAATGCAATTGTCATAATATTGTTCAATGTAGGTAATTATACTTAAGTCACTGCTTTATATTAAAATATTAAAATATTAACTCTTGTATTTCATTTTAAATGTTTGCACGTGCATGCAATATAATCATAAATGTAGGAAGGTACCAATAATTTTATTTCTGTATTTTGCCATAATTTATACCTATACACATGGGTAAGTACTTAAATCTATTGTTGTTTAAAGAACAACACCTGTTAATTAAGAGGAGCATCATATTCAAACCAATAAAATCACAAAAATAATAATAGTTTAAGATTATGCCGTAAGTTATTTAAAAATAGAATAAGAATTTAAGATCAGAGACGTAGAAATTGATTTAAAATGTAGTATTACATTTTTGATTCAATAGGAAACGAAGGCAAATTTTATTTTGGAGAGTGTAACTACTTAAAAAAAGAAACGTCAATTATCAATACTATTATTGAACTACTGTAGACGTAAATTATTATGTCCGAGTTATAAAAACCTAATGATATCAAATATGTAGGTACTATTGTACTAATATTATATAAAAAAAATCAATTATCTGTAGTACAATCATCGCATCAAACAACAAATCATTTAAAGCCAATTTAAAATTAGTCCATCAATTAAAATATGATTAGGCTAAGCTTTAAATCATTAGATCGATAACTCATTCTAAATGCAATACATATGTTATAACTATTAACTAAGATAAATAATTATAAGCTATTGAAATCACTTTCTAAGCTTTACATACGCTCAACTAATTGAAATCACTATACCTAACGACAAAAAACGATTGTGTACAAAATTCTATAGGCACAGGAAAAGTAAATAATAGTTTGTTAAAGAGTAAATATGATGCAATCCTCCGTGCAACTAAAAAAAAGAAGTCATGTCTACAAATTTAAATATATGAGAATTATTAGAAGCAAACTCAGCTCTTTCCCTCGTAGATATTATCACCCGTAGAAAACCATCACAATCGGGTCAATGTTGTAATTATAATTAGTAAAATAACTAGAAGACTTATCGGAAATTTTAAAATCATGTTCATAGTTAATAAATAAATAAATAATTTTTTTTTTTTTAAAAGAAGAGATTTATCCAATTGATTCTCATTAACATAATATATAATAGAATGATGCAATATAATATATTGAATTTCAAACAAAACTGTTTTTAATATTGAACAAATAAATAATGTTTGAAACAATAGAGGTTAATATAATATCTCCAAGTGGATGTTTTGATACCTACGATATTATCACTACCTATACAAATTATAATTATGTTTGTTTTACTTATCGAGAACTCTTAACGTGCATAGATAAGTATAATATAATATTGTCTATTGTAATATATATGACTAACAAGAGTGATTCTCGACTCTAGAGTCAAGTGCAGATTTAAAATGTATTTCTCAACTTTGAAATATATTTAGTTATACATTGAATGATTGTCTTGTTCTTTTAAACTTGATGTATGCCATATATTATATTTAAATTTAATATTTAAAACGGCGATCTACCGAAAGTGCCAAGATTGTTCAAAACAAAAAAGTGATAATTAATATAGGTAGGTATAGGTATTCTTTTGTAGGTAGGCATTTTAACTATTTATTCATCACTTACATGTTAACACATTAACTTTGATAAAATGAATTGAGTATTTACAATTTGTTCACATTTTTTTTTTAATAAAAACTGTTTTAATTCTTATAAGATTTGTATTCAATAACTGGGAGGTATATTACTTACAGTTACCTATCTAAATATAAAAATTATTATGCATTTTAATTAGATATAGAATCATTTAAATTTATCAATATAAAAACCTACATGTTATGAATGAAGGTCATTAAAATCAAATATATCTATGGTTCAGATAAGTCAAATTTAATATTACGACTACCTATATAAACAGAAATGAGTCTGATATTTTGCTGTAGATAAAGCCTTAAATACGATAATTGTGTGCAATTAATTATACTTACCGTTTGTTCGAGATCTTTTAATATAATATTATATCAAACTACAAGGTGTTCAATATTGATTAATAATTTAATTAACACTACTACATATACCTACAACAGATATACGATCAAATATAAATAATTGTTTATCCAAATCAGCAATTTTCAGCCGAGTTCCTCTATTATAACAATAATAACAATTATCATTTTCATTACATTTTTTTATTGTAATTGCACCATATACCTATACTATACATACTATTATAATTTATATATTATATCATTGCTAACTGATAATAATAATAATAATAATTATGATTTTAATAATGTACTTATGTCAAAAGATAGGTAGCTATAGCTGTTGTATATAGAAGTGCAATAATGTAGGTGAATATCGTCAAAATACTAACGCGTTACTCATCTTTTATTTGCGCCTATAATTGAACTATTATTACAGCAACATTTGCACACTAATAGTTAGTTGTTTATTGATATTTTATAGCATACTCCGCAAATAAGTATTGATAAATGTATAGTTGAAGGTCACGCAACAGAGGTATTTTTTGAGTTTTAAGTTGCAGGACTAGTTACATAGGTTTCATGCGTAAAGAATATCATATAAGTAGGTAAAGTTATGTTCAACAAAATACTTTTTTTTTAATATAATATGTAATACTATTTTTTTTATAATATATTAATCAATAAATTATTTCAACTCAGATATGGTTTGGTTTTAGATTCTGAGCGAAGCGATGAATGTATTTTTTATCATGTTTTTCATTATTTTGAATATGAATAAAGTCATGTTGGAGACATTTTACCACTAAAATATATAAACTATATGAAAATAGTAGCTAAATACATTAATATTAATCCCAGTCATATATGCAATCATAAATTTAAGATTCATTGAGCCCCAAAATACAAGACTCTTATAAGTTAATCTCATTCAAATTCTACAAATCAACCTTTCTCCTCTCTTTTAAAAAAATGTCCCATCACTACAATTTTAAGGTTATAATAATTTATTTTATACTATTTAAAAATTTAAAAATTGATATGATCATTAAAATAAGTTTTGGAAAAAAATTTTGTGGAAAGGAATGGGCCCCTTAAGTCTATGGATCCCGGGATCGTGCCGTCCTGGCCTCTGGTCTTTCTTTAACTGTGGCTTGACTATAAATAAGCTTGTTTGTTGTTATACCTTATTATTTATTAACTAAGCTATTATTATCACATACACATTTTTAATAACTTTAAATATGAACACATTTTATTGATAAAAATGTACTATTTAAGATAAGTATCATACCTACATTTAAACTATTGTGTGTAAAATGTACCATATATATATTTGTATGTTTGTTACATATCAATTTTTGTTGAATACCTAAAACATATTCTTTGTTCAAAACTATAGTGACAGTTAAACCACTTACCACTTCTAATTTAACTGACACTATAGTTCTGAACAAACAGATAAGATTTTGGCAGCGATCGATCATTTTTACTACAATACCAAATATTTTTAATTTAAAGTGGGAAAAAGTATACTTGTATTATAGGTAAGAGCCAAAAGAGTACTCGATTGTACGGTAAAATAGCATTTTTTAAATTTACTCAAATACCTACTTGTCGATAAACTGCATTTCAAATTTCAAATTATGTTTTTTATAATTGAGTATAAAAGACGTAATTGAAATTTGAATACAAATATGCGCGTAGTGTCTAAAACGTGTAATAGGTGCATTTTGATATAATACTGAAGAACATTATAATAAATGTAAATAATAACAGAACAAAGTGTTACCCCTGTACCTATACGCATCCGTCATATTATTATTTTTATTCCCATTCCACCCCTCCTCCGGCGACAACATAAAATATTATTTTACCGACAATAATAATATTTTTATATTAACACCAAACAAATTTTATTCACGGCTATATAATAAACGTTTCGATTTCGTGACACGTTTTACTGCAGACATTGCCGAACAAATTGTTCGTAACCGCCGCCGACGTCGCTTAAAATTATTGAATTCGACACTCGATATTGTGTGTATCGATTTATGTGCAACTTTATGCCGAAATCATAAATAATAAAATTATCTCGTGTGATAATTACATATTATTATTAATCGTACTATATGGGAACGTTTAGTACATTATACTAAACCTATCTGTTGGCTCGAAACCAAATTGCGATTAATTTAAACCGACCTGCAGCACGTTTTGAAGACCATTATATTGTATAGTATCGTAGTAATAAGGCTCGTCTATGTCGATGACGCATACGATTGCGCGTCATTCTATTTTGACCGGAACATAATCGATTATTTGTGTTCCATTGTCAAGATCAAATGGTATTCAATCGTTTTCTCTTGTATTATATTATTCTCGTGTTTCTTTCTTTTCACACAATTTATTACAATATTCTTTTTCATCCTAATTTAAGATTCGTAAAATTTATAGTTTCGCAGGTTATTAATTTATGTCCATATTATAATAACCTATACCTAGTACGTCAAACGAGGAATAAATTTGAATGATAAGCGCAAAATCATATTCTTTTAATAAATTTATTTTTTTCGTTTATGCAAATAATTTCGATTCGGTCGGGATCAAGGAAATGTAAAAACCATGTCCTCGGGACTGAGTCCGTACACTCGAGTACGAATGCATATCATAATAATATAATATAGATTACAATTTTTTTTTCTTCTTAATTACTGCGTCGATCTTGAACTTTATATTTATGCGACCTAAATATCATACGAGACTACCTATTATAAGGCTTTCGTACCGATGTAAAATAAAAAAAAATAACGAAATTTAGCACTTGCTTAGACACGAAAATTAACTTGATTATTTCAGACTGTAGACGTATACAGTAGGACGGTATGTTGTTCTATGAATATGCAATGTGACCGATTTGGCTCGTGAAATTTTTTCTTTCTGTTATTATAATGATAATTGTATTTCACTATACTCTGCCGATTGCCACTTTTTCGGTAAGTAATAATAATTGTCGTAGAGGTAAAAACAATACCATTTTATTTTAAAAATTTGTCGTGTTCTAACATTATCAACATATTTATAAAGATTTTATATTATACATATGTACCTATCAGTTATTACAAACATTTTATTTACATTTTTTATTTTAGCTTAAATAATGACGTTATAATAATTATGCGGAATAGCTTATAGTACCATTATACCTAGTATTAATTAATTTAATATTTGATATGCATTTAATATAAGCGTTACAGACTCTCAATATATCTTATATAATATTATATTTTCATGTATAGAGTGTGATTCAACCCGCACTCTATTGTTTCTACGGCACCGCACTTATTATATAATATATTTTATCTTGCCCGAATGAAAACCACCGGTTGAATGTATATAGTTGTAGTTGCACAAATCGCACTACCTACACACCAGCTTTAAACCCGTCATCTTCGTAGTTGCTACAGCCGTCAGCCACACTATTGTATTATAGTAAAGTTAGGTTTGTGTCTTTTATTATTATATTATTTGATATTATGTCAAATCGAATTCCTGAAAACCACTGTAAGCTAATAAAATTATTATACTATACTTATTTATTTAAAAACAAACGTATCTCTTTAAAAAACGAAAAAAAAAGGTCATGAGCCATCGGAAATTTATCAAACCGATTCTGAGTAAAGAAACTGTAGATTAAACATTTAGTTAATTTATTTTTTTTTGTTTTGTTTTTCGACTAAATGCCCAACTCGTGGTTAAGGAACACGCTGCGGTGTGTTGTTTTACATCACATAATATATTATTATATACCTATGGATTCTATTCCGGGTATGTAAAACACAGCTGTAACTTTGTTCTACTGCGTCGTTGTAAATACATTTACAGCACAGGGAAAACTATGATATTATTATAGTGTAGCATCTGTCACAGATATTCATAATTTCCACTCGAAAAATATTAATAACAGTTTTAATATTTTAATATTTTTTTTTAATAAAACATTATAAATATGATATTATGTAATTATCATATTATAATGTTATGTATAATGTATTTATTTATTATTAATACATATTTATTTAATGTACTCAATGTATATCATATTATTATATGTAATGTACTATATTAGTATACGTCTGATGGAAGCAGAACATGACAATATAATATTATTATTTTATGTTAGCTAAAAAAAATGTTACGATAAAATTGTGTACCATGTATTATTATTATATGAGTATTAACAACTGTCTTCTGTAATGTGGTAGGTGTTAAATTTAATTATTAATTTCTCATATATTTACAATCACAATATCCATAAGTATTCCACTTCCATATAATTTTTTAGTTTTTTTAATTTGGTTCTATAATGTTACAGTTTACAACCGTTCACCATCCATCCAATCGGTATTCCTTGTGTAATTATATGGATTAAACATGCCTAATTAATAATAAAATATTATAATCCTGGGATAATCTTTTCCCAATGTGTTGGTTTTGGGTTTATCTAAACGTTTTAGTTTATTTTTTATCTAGTCGTTCGTCTGGTCGAACAAAATAATTATTAACAGAATTCGCCGATCATCGTCGGAGTATTTCATGTTATAACGTATATGTATAGCAGCGTGTCCTACTACTTTTCATATTGTAATCTTTTCTATACAAACCGCATACATTTTCCTATTAAACAAGTTTCTACATGTCTATAATAGATTTATAGTGTTTTCATCGCGTTGTGACCGGAACTAATTAAAAGTATAGGCTGCACACGGCATGCAGTCACATAACTAAGACCATACTCTACCAACCTAAGCATATTATGCAGATTTTGAAACTATTGTGAAATTAATAATCAAGCGTAATATAATATAGTATCTGGCTGGTAAAATTCAAGAGTAAATAATTAGCGAGTTGACGTGCAATAAGGAATAAACGATAATAAAATATCCGTAAAAATTATAAAGTAGGTACCTATATTTTTAGCAGTGTAAATCAGCATTCGAAAAATCTTATAATCTAACATAATAATATGTGATTATACGATATATCCTGCAATATCCTGCAAAAATTATAAAAATCGGTTATGGATATACAATTTGAACATATTGAAAAAAATGTTCTGACTAATCTAACCAACCCTAACCCTATATTGATATCAAATACAGCGATAGTATCAAATCTTTTTTTTAAAAACCAAGAACAAATATCAATATAGAATCGCATAGGGTCTTACACCTCACAAGTTGGACGTAGCTACCGTCATTTGTAGGTCTATATATATTGTTTACCAGTTTGACATGTAAATTTGTTAGTATAATAATTGCTGTCGCGAATTATTCATTATCACGTTAGTGACTCATAACTTCAACAAAAAGCTACAGAGATAATATCATGCTTTCTAATACTATCGCTGTTATAAAGTGTGAGAATAACACGGTAGCGTACATATTATGATACATATTGTGCCTATAATACGTATTATGTAAATTGTAGACTGTTTAATACCGAATTTTCAGCGAAGGGGACGACGGCATATTTCAATACAACTGACGACTATCAAAATATGAAATCATCGAACTGAATAAAAAATATACAGTTTATTTGAAACAAAGTGGACCCCGTAGTCCGTATCACACAATAGATAAATCCGTACATTGTTTAGGTTAAAGACCCAACATAATATTTTATATTCACGGCGTCTTAAATAGGCAAAACAACTACATTAACGATCAATAAAACATAAGATTTCTTACACGCAGAACGGCGTTACGCATTTTTTTTTTACAATAAAATAAAATTTACTTATTATGATGCTTATACATTAAATACAAAAAACTTTGGTTGGGTTTATTATTTACTCGCTGGGCTCATCTGAATGTTTGATTATTGGTTCCGTTGCTTTAATAGGTTTATCCTGACTAGGGGATGGTTTTGACGGTTGAAAAGGACCTAAAACAAATTAAAATTACGTAGGTACTAATAATATTGACCATAAAAATAAAAAGATAATTGAAGTTTAATTGTCATAATAGTATATAATACTATATTACTATATTACATATCAAGTAGGTACTTATTGTAATAAGTATTAATGTATGGTCAATCTAATATAGTGTACTTTGGATTATTTATTTTATTTACAGGTTTTTTAGAAAAATTATACATACAATTAAACAGGAAGTACATAACGAATACTGCATTCAACTCAGGCCAAATATCAAACTCTAATAAATAAATATAATTATTATAGTAACACAATTTCTTAGACAATATAATATTATATGCGTATAAAATGTAAAGGGATAATTACATTTATTTTAACAGAGGGGCAGGTATTATTTATTAAAGAGTTCCAATCCATCGATACTTGTTTCCATCATCGATTGAGCACTTTTTCTGTTATTAAATATTACTTTTTTCACTCTCATTGCGAACTTAATAATTTTACCTACTTATGATTAAAATATCGTGTACCGACAATGGACATTTTAAAACATTAAAAGTACCTGGGTATTAAACAAAAAATTGAGTGCTTGTAAATATTGTTCAAAATAAATAATATGATCAACGATGAATGTACCCACTGGACATTAAAGGCTATAAAGATAAACCAATTCGAACATTTTATAATCGCGCACATTAATTGTCCTGTGGAACTTATCTACCCTAATAAGACAAAAACTAACCGTAGGTACCTCAAATTGATCATTGAAATTGCACTCACATTACCTACGATTTTATCTAAACACGATCAAACTAAGACGAATGCGATATAAAGCAGCAGTTTTCAGCAATGTATTCAAGTATTGTGGACATGGGATAATATATCGTTATTGTAAATCCAAAGAGACCTTTTTTTTTTTCATTTTGCCAATAGTTATAGCTACAGAGTAGTTTAATAATTTGTTATTACATATTTACATTCGATAAACATTAAGAGGACGTGGCACCCGCATATTGTGTTGTCTCCGTCTAACAAGTGCGTAACATAACACATTTTACGCTCAGCAGATCACGTTTAAATTAGAGTGAATTGACCTCTTATAAAATTTAAAGGTAAGATTATTATCTAGACAATATCGTAGAATTTTTATTATATTTTAATTTTAAAGCGAGTTATGAGTATTTTAAGCTGTACAAACAATTTACAAATTTACAATTAAAATATAATAATAATCCTATGACATTTCCAAGATCATAATTTTACCTAAAAATTGTATAAGATAGCACTACATTCTCTTAATTTTAAACACTATATTAAAGGTAGTAATTGAAAAATATTAAATAATAACATTATTTTAACTCAAGTTTAATACATTTTTCAGATAAAATACACATATACGTGGACACGTGGTTGTTGAACATCGTTTTGAAATTGGTGGTTTTGGGTCTATATAATAATATTATATTACCCATCGTAAACTCCAAAATAACAGATATAAGTATACATTGGTTATAAGCTTTTTTCGTTTTCTGACTTTTCTAATATCATCTTAAGCCGCACGCGTCAATATACAGGCTACAACTGTGTGTGCGCGTATACCTACTATATAATTATGGTTTGCAATGTGAGGTGGTATCAATTAAAACAAATTCGAATCAATTACTTACACACAAACTATAATATGTGTAATTATTATTAATATATTATGAGTCGTTGTTAAAAAATAATTAATCCTACAATTCGTTACACCTTTACACTTTTGGGAGTTCTGGGTTCAGCGTTCTTAATTATCTGAAGAAATGTTCAAGATGGACATTATAAATGTATGTGATTATGATGAATTGAGTTTGGGGGGGGGGCTAAAGCCCTACTTTCATAATATCGAATAAGATTAAAACAACATTTAGGAAATGTTCGGTGGGGGGCTTTGGACATTTTTGGGAGATTTAGCTCTTCAGACCTAACCTCATTTGAGGCTATGGATGACTGAGATGAGCTACCGTGAGCTCGTGTACAACAATTGGAAATTCCAGCGTATGCATGTAGCATAATTATTTGTAAGCATATTATAATAATATATATTATTTTAGATTCTGAGCGAATTAGTCTAATAAAGTAGTTATGATGGAAAAATGGAAACGAGGAAAAATAATTAATCACCCTTTCCCAATCACATTTTTTTCCATCACACTTTTCCAATCACCTTTTTTTCCATCACTCTTTTCCAATCACTTTTTTTCCTTTCTAATCACTTTTTAGGGTGAAAAAAAAGTAAAAAAGTTGATGATATATGTAATGTAAATGAAAAAAGATGATGGAAAACCCTTTTTTACAATAACCTAAGTTCCAATCACCTTTTTTCATTTTCATCACCTTTTTCCAATCAACCTTTCTCGTCACCTTTTATTCATTTTCATCACCTTTTTTCAATCACCTTTTTTCTTCACCTTTTTTCAATCACCCTTTTTCAAATCACCTTTCTCGTCACCTTTTTCAAATCACCTTTTATCAATCACCCTTTTTCATCACCTTTTTTACAATCACCCTTTTTCATCACCTATTTTCATCACTTTTTTCCAATCACTTTTTTCCAATCATTTTTCTTATCACCTTTTTCAAATTACCCTTTTTCATCAACTTTTTTCCAATCACCTTTCTCGTCACCTTTTTTTCATTTTCATCACCTTTTTTCAAATCACCCTTTTTCATTTTCATCACCCATTTTCCAATCACCTTTTATCATTTTCATCACCTTTTTTTCCAATCAACTTTTTCATCACCTTTTTTACAATCACCTTTTTTCATCACCTATGTTCATCACCTTTTACAAATCACCCTTTTTCATCACCTATTTTCATCACTTTTTTCCAATCACCTTTCTCATCACCTTTTTTCAATCACCTTTTTCCAATCACCTTTTTTCAAATCACCCTTTTTCCAATCACCTTTTATCATTTTCATCACCTTTTTTTTCCAATCAACTTTTTCAAATCACCCTTTTTCCAATCACCTTTTTTATCACCCCTTTCCCATCACCTTCTTTTTCTTTTTTCGCTCTAAAAGGTGATGATAAAAGTTATATAAACGGAAAAAAGTTGATTAGAAAATAGTGATAGAAAAGGTGATAAAAATGGGGAAAAAGTGATGGAAAAGGTGATGGAAAAAAGAAAATAATAATTCATCATCTTATCCTTCACCCTTTTCCGTCACCTCTTCTCCCATTTTTATCACCTTTTTCATCGCCTTTTTCCATTTTTTATCACCTTTTTGCCATTTTTTTTTTGCCTTTTTCATTGCCCTTTTAATGAATTCGTTGACCCCCAATAAAATGTAGCCCCTTCATTATGTTTTTTGATTTCTAAGTATTCAGGTGATTTACAAATAATGTACTTACAATTTTTTACAATAGATTTACAATTGTTTACAATTCGTCCGGAGTCGATAAGTGAGTGTGGAGGGGCCAACTTTATGTACGTGATATTACTATGTCTGCCACAATCCGTTGTCACTTGTTATAATTAGCTGGTGGCTATAGTCATGTTATATTATTTGATAAATAATCGCTTTTCGGAAAAAAAAATATTGAATAAATAATACCATTGGTTACAGGTAAATGGTAAACATAATTATCATATAAGTCTAATAATGTAGTAATAAAAAAAAAATTGCTCGTGTCTGCGCAAAAAAGCACAATCATAGAGATAAAACTCAATATTACGTTCTCACAATTATTATTTAATAAGAATTTGGCTTCAAGTTTAGAACTATTAATAACAAGCAGAAAGTTATAATATACAGCAATAATTAATTGAATATTTTCACTTGAACCCAGAGCGTTGTTAATTTCAAATGCACCAACGTATAAAAGTAATATAGTTTACCAAAATAATATATGGATATTAGAAAGAACTACAAAGATAAACTTACCTTCAAATACTACAAAGTTTGTTTAAATGTAAAAAATAAAAATTATCATGTTAATTTTATGTTAATTGACAACATCAGTTACGAGATATTAAATACATGTAAGATATATAAGTATTTTAAGATTAACTTGCTAGTTAACCAAATACCACCACACTGAAAAAAGATTTGCCAATTTGACAATTTTCTTCTATTGCGATGGTAAACTTAAATCAGTTAGTTGTTAGTCGGCATTAAAGTTACTTTATAATGGCATACGTAAAATGTCTTATTGTTTAATATTATTATGTTATAAATATAAGTACCATAAAGATTTAGGTGTCAGAGTATCACTAATTAACTAATTATTTTTTGTTATGTTGCCTTTAAATTTGATAGACAATTTAATATTTATTATTGTTGGATTTATGTTAAACTATTATCAAACAAACATAGGATTTTATATTTATGAATGTAATTTTTTTCTAACATAAGTATTATTTAAGCATTACACTATTTTTCTTAAAAAAAATTGACTTTAGCTTACATTGCAATTTTCCATTTCCATAAAAAACAGGTATTAAATCTATAGGCAGTGGCATTTTTTCTAAAACAAAAATTAATTTATAACTAATATTATTAAGTATAAAACTACTATAGCTGTGTGATATTGTGTAATTATTTAAATGAATCATATAATATTTTCTATAGTATAAAATTTTATTTTTACAAGTCTTCAAATATATAATATGTTTTTAAATTATATGTGATTCAATAGATACATAATATGAATTAAAAAAAGAAATTATAATATTTAAAAAAAACGTTAATACAACTACAAGTTACAAAAGTACACCGTACAATGACCTTTAAATTTTGGAAACGGTAAATTTTATCATTTTAAAGAAGAAATGATACACGTATGCATTGTTTTAGTCTTACAAACGTTACGCAAATCTACGGCCAGCAGAATCAATTTTGTTCTGTTTGTTTTTGAAAAAAAATTAACGGATGCGGATGAATGCATCATAATAATATGATAACACTAGTTCTATCACATAAGTTAAACTATTTATTCACACAAAAAAGGAACTCGACGAGTAACAAAAAAAATAAATACAATGAAGAGATTTAAGATTTGAGAAGAAAGGTAGATAAATTAAACGAATCAGTAAATCATATGAATATTTTGGGAAACCCTTAAGACAAAACGATGGGTTTTAATTAGAAATAATTCGAAAATACTATAGTTCCTATAGGAACTCATGATTGAAAAGAAAGGGTTGACATTATGACTGGAACAGATATCATGATATAGTAAACAGAAATTTAGATACGAAATTTCGTATCCAGGAAAAACGCTTACACACGAAACGGTAGCTATAATAGAGAGAAAGAAAGAGATGGATACCTATAAAAAAAAACGAAATAGTCGAGACTAAAAAACTAGATCGAGAGCTCCAGAATGATTCAGATGTGAAAACAGGGAAATAGGAATGAGATGTCAAATAGAAACAATATATCATATATATTATACACGAGACAACAAAATGGCATAATTACGCTACTCAATGTTATAACACAAAACAAATAATTGGGGATGACCGGATCGGGAGAAATAATCGAACGCCTGGTTTTGGAAAACAAGAGAATTGATCGAATCGTGTATACATCTATAATGGCGTAAAAAATAAAATAAATGATCAACTCCAGGAAAGCAAACAATGCAGAAATAATGCAGGAGCCGATAACTGCACCGTGTTAGAAAATATGGGTTCGAACACAATAAAAAATAAAATGTATAGTATACTAGAAATCGAATTTTACTGGAATAAACGTTATGTAATAAAGAGTTTAACATAATAATATGTGAATGTCAGAATGACTATTGAGTAACATTGTTTTACACATACGGTCACTATATTGAACACTATAGTATTGAGTAGTACCTACCTTTTAATAAAGTGATAGTATTTTAATTGTACGTCTTATTTCATTGATACGACGGAAATAATCGGCATGTACAACACTACACTTACTACTTTATACTTGGTTTCAACTACAAATTGAGGGCTCCAGTTCCCAATATATCATCAAATAAACTTAATATATTACGAGTGTGTATATCATAAGAGTGTATGTTGAATAAGTATAAATGTATAATAATAACTTACTGAGATTTATCATTCTTATTACATATGATATATATGATTCACCAAACATTGGATCAACTGAAAATACAATGATTTTTGTATTCTCCAAATCAAGGCATATTTAGGTACGTAGGTATAATGTTAACTGTATTCAAAAAACCATACTGGTAATATTGTTTTGTCTTATAGGTACTTTGTTATTGCCGTTATTATTTTGTTTTGTATAATTCATCTTTTTTGGTTTTTGGATATTCCATTTAGAACTATTTATTTGTATATTATTATACATTAAATTGAACACTTGAAATTCAATTTTTTTGTTAAATATAAAATCAACATTAGGATGCTGTTTGTATAACTGGTCGTTGAAATGTGCAATGCAATGATTTGCAATTATTTGATGTTCTGGATAAATTATCATTGAAATTTGACCCCACTGAGAGTGGAAAAGAAATATAATTTTCAGAATACCATAAAATAATAACTTAAAAACTTAAAAACTAGTGAAATTGAAAATAGTGCATCTATACAAATTACAAATTTTTTATTTAAAATGTATGCGTTTTTATTTTTATTTTTGTGTTTACAAAATATTGGCTATCAATACATTATAGAGTAACTGTTTTTATATTTATTACTGAACTAATGGTATATACAATTTTAAAATATTCAAGTTGGAGTTTTGAGTTGATTAAAATTAAAGTCAAAATAAGCAACTTACGCTTCTTCAAAAGGAAAAACCACACCGAACGAAGAGCTAGAAAACAAATCGATTAGCTACTAATTATCATGGTAAATTTGGATGTATAAGCACAGTGTGCTGGGGTAGACTTAACCCTCCTCCCATATTATACTTAAATATTTGTATGGATTATAATAATTAATACAGTTAATATATAAATTATTAAACAGGTTTATTATTTTAACGCATATAAAGATAAGTAAGTACCTGGGTATTAAGTTTGTAACATGTAACAATCTACTACCAACACAAGCTATGCTTAAAGGAAGTACCTAATTATAACAATATTTTTTGTTTTAAATAAAAAAAAATTACGGTTATATAATCAGGAGTGGGTTTTCTTTATCTAGAGACAACCTTAGTGTGACTGAACAACTTGGTTTTTGTCACATTCTCGATCAAGTTCCCGAAGTTCTATATCGGTTGGTGATGTAATTATTATAGATTTGTCCCCTCCAATCGTCACTCGCCGTGTAATAAATAATATTTTCGTTTTTATGTGGAAACGTTACATTTTTATTACACACTTTTAAGGTACAGTATTATTTAAATATGAATGTTGGAAAAATAATCTTAGTTTTAAAAAATATTAGCATTTACTTTTAAGTTAAAATAATTGGGTATTGCAGTATAAGCCATTAAAGCCTATAGACAATAATGACTATAAATTATACTTACAATTGGCCGTTGCTTTAGTTTGATCTGTGTACGTATTATACACAAATATGTATTAAAATAATAATATAAATCAAAATAATATGTACTTTTTACATCATTATCAAATTAAAGTTTTATCCTATTCAAATTATATAAGTAAATGGTCGTTCTAAATCACATATCACACAACACTATTTTACTTTTGATTTTAAATACTTATAAGTAAAAAAGTAAATATTCACATCAAGATTAATTTAGGAAAACTGTTTTTCGTAATCATTTTAAACGCATGATTGCAGTTTAAAAAAATTATTATTTTGAATTTACTAGAAGATCTGTAACACGTCTTACAAACTTTTAATTATATATTTTACGTAAAATAAAATAAATTTTATAAATTTTTAAAAATTACTTACTATGACTATTTCCATCTGTAGGAACATAATATTCAATAATATATATATATATATATGTAATTTATATAAAACAAATATAATTTATAATCATTTATAATGTGCAAAAAATGAAGATTTGAACAATTATTATTGGTGTGCTTTATCTGACACATCAATAATTTTCTTTAAATATTTAATCCTTGTAAATTGTAAAGTTAAAATAACTATATAGGTACTATCTTATTTAAAAAATTATATTTTGGTTTTTAAAACGTTAACTTACATAAAGTATTCACTGCATGATTTTAAAAACATTTATAAAAATAATTATATATTGTATAATTATACATATATATATATATATAAAATCTATTTTTGGCATAATTTGTAGGTACCTACAATCATTTAAATTTAGTTGTATGATATTTTATTAGTTACTTTTCCTTTTCATATTTATTGCTTATCTTATATTTTATCTAAGTTTACAACTTATAAAAACATATTGAATAGAGCTATGCGTATATCACACGCGTAGTCTGCGCTATTGAATCCGCTTTGGTCAGCTTATTCAGCTCCGATGAATTTATTGGACATGCGTCAGAAATGAAAATTATACACTATACATATGATCTAAGGTTACCTACTTATTGAAAATTTAGTTAAGAAATAGCTGTAACTACTGTTGTAGATACCCATAAATATATTTAAAACAAATAATTTCGTAGTTAATGCTTACACAATAAACTTCCTGTATGTGTTAAAAATAAAGTACAACCGTATATGAATAATTTTGGTATTGTAAGTTATGAATAATCATAAATAGTTTAATTAATAATAGATATTTTGTGAAAATTAGCATACTTATACGTCCAGTGCTGCCTGTATTAAAAATATAAGTATATGTATTATACTATTATGTATAATGTAGGTATGTCTAATTAAACGTCTTATTATGCATTGTCATTTGTTACCTAACCAATTTACGATTGTTATATTAAATGTTTAGGTATTTTAACTAGAAAATTAGGTATCTACTCAACCATTCAACGATATTAAGTTTACTGTAATTTATTTACTGTCAATATATTTTGTAACGAGTATAAGTTAAATAAATTCACTTTGGTTTTCAAACATTAGGTATATGACCTTACATATTAATTAATGTTATGTATTACATAATGTACTTACTAGTCAATGGTACTGTATAGGTAATATTAAAATTTAATAATTTAAAAATATTAATAAGTAGGTTTTCAAAAAAGTTACAACAGAACATGATTTATATATTTTAATTAAATTATATAATTTGGAGATTTATTATTTAAAGAACTGTTTATAATTATAGTGCCGTTGATATTATTGGGTGGAGCGAAACTTAGCCGTTCTATCCTCCATAGTTTAACGCATTTATTAATTTATTATCACGAAGCTTGAAATGTACAATATTATTCATTAATAATATCTAAAGGCTGTCGCCAAGACGTAATTATGATTATAATTACTTATCTACATTCTACACAATAAAAATAAGATGTCCTCACTGACTAATCAACTTATATACAGTCAAATTATAATGGCTAGAGACTTTACATTTGCATAGTACTTTTGAATTACAATGTGAGGGTTTACTAATAATTATATTTTTAAAAATTACCATATTTATATGCGTGCTAACACTAAGATTTTGTTTCGGCAATTAGAAATTGAATATTTTTTAAAATATTTTTGTGGTTGCCATATTGGTTACACAAATCAAAATAGTTATTACGACAGGATATACTAGTGTTCTACCGGCAATTCAACAAGTTTATTAACTTAAAAAAAATATTAATATTTTTATTTATACTTTAATTTAGGTAGGTATTATAATATGTTTAGAAAATTTCGATGAGGTGAGAAGATAGGTCGCCAAACCTATAGCCAAAGACGATACCGTCAACAACAACGTATAAATGTATAATTAGCCAGATCGAAAAGACACTTAATCAAATTATGACAAAAATAAAATAACAAATATATAAAAATTTGATTGGCTGACTACCTAGCATTCCACATCACTTTTGTCCACGGACATTACTTAAATTGTAATAACTCTTTGAATAATTTATGATAAATTAGTGATATACTTATGACTTATGAGTTATGACTACCTACTGTGGATGATCACATAGTTACTTAAATCTATGTTCACATCATTATAGCAATCAATACTTATAACTTAGAAGATGTGCGGTATAACTCACAAGTAGATATATGCATGTAATAATAGATATGTGGCGTGGTGAAAGGCGTAATCGTGAGGTGCATCTAAGTTTCTTTAGGGGGTGGTGGCTAATAAATACGACAGGTAGTTACAAATATAACTGTGAATTGTTTTATCAAGTTATTGGTGCTGTAGGGTGGGTGAAATATTATTACACTAGTTTCTGAAAAACTGTAAGTTTGCCATGTCATTAAACTTATACCTAAAGTCATAACTAGCGTGCCTAATGGAAATAAGAATATGATAGTAATATAGTATTAAGAATATCAGTAAAAAAGTGTCATGGGTGTTTTTCATTTATAAATTAACAATGAATCTAGAATTATCATAACATTCCATACTTACCAATTGATCTCACTGTAAATAATCATCAGTATAATAATTTTTATCATCTAATAAATTCATAAACAAT
Source organism: Metopolophium dirhodum (assembly GCF_019925205.1). Classification (NCBI taxonomy): domain Eukaryota; kingdom Metazoa; phylum Arthropoda; class Insecta; order Hemiptera; family Aphididae; genus Metopolophium; species Metopolophium dirhodum. The sequence goes on from NC_083568.1 coordinate 16,397,157, forward strand.
GATATAAGTAGGTTGGTAATTATTATCATACGACTAAAATATTATAATATGAAGTTTAAACGTAAACTGCAATAGTCACAATATTTATATATTTTTTTTATTATTATTTAAATATACAACGGACGTCAAATAAGAAAGATTAAATAATAAAAGATTAAAACATAAATACTGGGGAGTGTAGGTCCACTAAATATTAAAAAATATCAAAGTACGGTTCTCATTATTTGAAAAAGGAGATGGATCAAATAGGAGTTGGAAGAATTAACTCTGTTCAGTCAATAATAGGGATTTTGATATTTCGAATTTTACTCAACAGTGTGAAAATTAAAATGTGATTAATTAAACGCAATGATTGAATAAATACAGTTTTTATGAATTTATAAAACGATAAAATAAAATAGATACATTTAAAGTTAACTTACAATATATTATTTCTTCATCATCTAAAAGAAAAAAAGTAAGGTATTATATATAATAAATTATACAAATAAAATTATAATAATTATGTGCAAATATTATAGAAACTATACCGGGTGATCTCCATTTACCATAAGACACTAATTGTTTTTAAGACGATTTACATTTTTGAAAATATTATTTTACATACCTACTTAATTTTAAGTTGTTAAAAATAAAATTTTTTTAAAAAAATATACTTTTATTATATTATTTTATTATAGTAAATATCGTGGTTTTATTTTAGTCTAGAAAGAATTTCATATTCAAATTATTGAGAATAATATAATAACTGTAAAACACATTTTGTTTAGATATTTATAATTATATTATAGTACGATTAATAGACAGTCGTGGAAAGATGTAATTACAAATATACTTGAAACCATTATTTTATTACATAATATGAACATACCAATTTCGGCCTTTTTAGGTTCAGTGCTAGAACTGGTGTCTGTAATATTATTTTATTTCTTATGATTGGTAACAAAAATCTTTATAAAAACAATACAGGTTAAAGTGTTGGCGCTGCTATTAGCACCAAGTAATTTGATTTTTTGTATAAATAATGTTTGACTATAAATTTATTGTAGGGATATTTCGTTTTAATTATATGGTTTTATTATCAGTCTTTGTGTTATCATACTATTTATTTTATTATTCACAGTTTGATGCCGTAATGGAGCAGGTTAGGTGCTAATAACTGGCAAAAACAAGTTCATAATGTGCCAATAATTGTACACTTTACCCCATTTAAGTGTCAAAAATAATATACCAGTATACGTATATTAAAGTAGATTTATTTATTTTATCGAAAATTGACAACCGATACCGGTCTCTCCAGGTTGAGTGTTTAAACTGATTTCTGTAATATTATTTTGTTTTTCATGACAACAAAAATGTTTATAAAAAAAATATTTAAGTAGGTACCTATTAACAATTTTAGTAGACGTTATATGCTATATATTCGTATTGGTAATCATATTTTTCAAACTATCAAATGTATGAAATAAATTAACCACAAACGTTGGCCGTTGGGTATAATATTACTTATTATTATTCCACAATAATTTCATACAAATTAAATTTCTTAGTCACTCATCATAACGAAAAAGTTAACCGTAAATACTTCCAAAATATTTGTCTTTTTTTAAAACGATTGCTTACTTTCTTGCTCTTTTTTCTTGTGGTCTTCTCCGTTTAATGTATCCATTAATATAAAAAATATTTAAAACAAACATTTAGGTTTTTATAGGACAGATTATTTTGGGTAGGTCTGTAGATTGCTTCTATGTTTAAAGATACTAATAAATTATGTTCAGATATCTTTAATGATTTCAATCAATAATGAAGAAATAAATGATGACATTATTTTATAAACTTTGTTTATAGTTAAGCTTTAGTCATTAATGTATTATCGATTAAAATTAATTTGCATGGTGTGCATAGAAAGCACTGTACCGCTACGATAAATATAATGATGGTAATTATACTAATTACCTACTTTGGCATGTAATCGAATGAAGAGGATTAAGTTGCCTAATGTTAACCTTAATCGCAGCAAACGGTTCCTATACAAGTTTTAAATTTATAGCTGCACTACCTATATCATATTAGTTTAATAGTATCTATAAAATCCTAAACCAGGATACAATGATATTTTTAATTAAGGTATACATTCTAATAAACAGTGAAATATCAACGACAACAAAAAATAATAATTTCCCTTAAACTGGCAGAAATTTTTATTTGTAAAATTATACGTTTTTCAACTCACATTAGTCTATAAGAGTACCTAACCTATATGATTCCTTTCTGATTATGTTATGACAATACCTAGAGACTAGAGTTTCTTAATATTAAAATAATATTAAAAGTAGCTATTAATAAAATATAATTAAAATTAGATATTTATAAAATAATAACTAATAAAATGCATAATGTATATTATACACTTACGACTTACCTACACGTAACTCTGTATAATACATTTTCATAAAAATATTGAAAAACAATAAAAAGATAAAAATATTATAAAAAATATAAAGTTTGAATATGTAGTGTAAAAATCATCATTAGGTATTTATTATCATTTAAATATGAACAATTATATTGTTCAGCCGTCCAGTTATAAATATATTGTAATTAAATGGCGATTGTTTATTTTAAATAATTAAAATAAAAAGTTGTTCTTTATAATACATTATAAATAGATTATGGACTATGGTCTTATCAACACATCATTTACTCGTACAAATAAATAAATATTTAATAATAAATTTAGATTTCTATTGAACAATTAAAAAATGTATATTCGATATTTTCCAATACAAGAAGAATAAATTAAGTATCGTTACCGTTATAAGTGTCGAGGGAGTCAGTTTTAACCAAAATAATATTAATAAAATACACTAATTGTAACACTGTTGGTGCCACACATATTTAGAAATACCATTAATTCGAAAATCATGCAGGTACTGGGTACTAGGTAGGTACTTACGGATATACTTCTCTGTAAAATGCATGTATTTAAAATTAAAATTAGATAATATTGTTTCATAATATTTATACATTATTTGAACTCGTATCCAAATTAATTCGTATACAATTTTGTGTAATTATTATTTTGCATAGTAGGTATATTATTTTAATTTTTTATTAATCTAAGAAAATGTCTAGACTCGTGTAGGTCGACCACTGTGGTATCACTGATGAGCATTGATGGAACTATAAGAGTAAAAACCCAGGGATGGATCCAGAGGAGGGGCATGACTTTCAAGCGGAATTGCAGAATATCAGAAATTAATTTGGCTCACGGGTTGATTAATGAAGATGAGATATGGAAACCAATTCGATCAGTGTGGTAAGAATTCTGGAACCAATTCTGTATAGCAGCTGGTAATTCAAATGTTTTAACACAAGTCATATTTTATTTGTGCAAATTATATATGAAAATGTAGAGTTGGGGCTTCAGTCCTTACTAATAATGGTATCAAGCTTCGCTGATGATGATCTCTGATGAGTATAAGAGTTATATTATGAATTACGAACACAAAACCGAGCTCACTCCAAATGACACAAACAAAACTATTATGTCTGTCGGATGCAGAGACGACAGCGTTATGTGTACCCATGTGGCATGTCCTTGTATCAGTGAACAACACAATGATTAAAATTAGTTTTTTTTTAACAAAACTGTTTTTAGTCATCTGTATTATTATTTGTTATACGGTAAATACCTATATTAAAACGTTTTTACATACACTTTTGATAATATACAATTATTATTTTTATATAAACGATTAATAAGTTAGGTAATTGGTAAAGGAAAAATTATAGCTCACCAACAGTAACTTCTGTAATTTATGCATTAAAAAAATCAAATCATTTTACTATACTGCATTTTTTTAACACAATATTTTCGAAAATTATTACTATCGTGTGTTTGAGATCTGTTACAATATAATTGTTGAACATTGGTATGATATTTTGGGCAAGTCGTGCAGAGCACAATTTGTTGTTAAGTTTAACAAATATAATACAGAGTAATTCACCAATCATTCTCACCCCTTTTACCATGTTAGATGCCCAGACGGCACCAGTGACGACTGCAGTTCTGCACGAAGACGACTCGTGACGGTGGTGACGGACTCCACAGAGATCACTGCGGGTGAGCAATAGATTACTATAACCATAGTTACCCTATAAGTCAGTCCGGGGCAGCGGAAACGAAACGTTTCAGTGTTCGGCGGTGCGCAACTCCACGATGGGGACATCGGATGTGGCAAACGTGCCGCCAAGGTGAAAACCACGGAGGGTATCAGGACCAGTGGCGGACTGAACTTCAATGTTAAATGTCGCATTTTCATATTTTAGTACCCACCACCACCACCACCACCACCATCCTATTTTTACTCATAACAAAGATATTATGATCTAAATAAAATGTGATCAAAAGAGTCAAGAGGTCTTTAGCATGTAATTTTGCACCACAGTTACGGAGTGGCACCACCCCCTTTGAAAAGTTGACGCAACTGCGTCGAAATTGAGCGCTCCAGCTCGCCACTGATCAGGACAGCTTTGCGGTCCGCCGATTCTTTTCTTTTTTCGCTCAGTGGTTATCCTATCAGCTGAATCTCGACGCCTCCGGTCACTGCCGATTCCACAGCTCCGACATTATACCCTTCGTCACTCCCTCCGAACTTTTGTTATATTGTCATCTTCACGTCCCACCAGCCCCCGACATGAACATAATATAAATATGAAAATTGTGCCAATATTTTGCGAGAATTTTCTAGTATACTCCTAGAATTTCAGAGTATATCTTATACCATCCTTCCACTAGAAAATGGGCCAAATTCATGTAGCCCACCCACTTTACCCGATTTCGTCAAGATTAGTGTCAAAAGCTTGATTTCGATTCGCGAGAATTTGCGAGTTTCATCCCGGATTTTTCGAGCCATCCAAAGCTCAGATACAAGCTTTCAAAGTTCTGAAGTTGGCCTACATCGAGTTTGTTGTCAAAAGCTTGGTTTTGATTTGTGAAAGTAAAACATAAGACGTATCCATGTCAAAATGTATGATCGAGATGTATTGATACCAATGCCTTTTCTATTGCACCCAGGCTGCACTGTACCACACATGTTCGTTCACCACGACTGGCTTGTCGACTATGATCTAAATGTATACTTAAAAAATCCAAAAATCTAAAAATACATAATTCATTACCTATTAAATGGAAAATTAGTGATAACCGTGCCTGGTGAGTGGTGGATCACCCTGTGTATATATCATACGGACTTATAAATTATAATACCTAATGGCTTGACTACTAGTGTATCTTAAATTTAAGAAGATAAAAATGTTAATTGGCAATCATTTTTTATAACAACAATGATAATATAGTCTCTAACATAACTGTTATTTTACTGACAGTTAACTTACTCAGCGAATCTCCTGCGTTTATTCAATTTTTCACACACAGAAAAAATAACTATATTAATATTATTATTATAAACAATAACTATAAACACGTATACATTTTTTTTTTTTTTTTATTGGGTAACCCGCGGCAACATAGGCCATTGGGTGTGGGGTAGGGCACTGTAGGTTTTTAAATTGGGTAGGTTGGTACACGTGTGTGTTGTGTTTGGCAGAATTTCTAATGGGGCACCCGTAAGTTTCTGCCATGCCCCGGGTGGGGGGGATGGTGGCACTTGTTCTCCGGACACCGTGACTTGCCCGAAGAAAAATGCCGCCCGCGGCCAAGGTATCGAACTCGGGTCGGCTCGGCCACTCCATCCCCCACATATAAATTTATTTATGACATATTATATATTTCGTAACACATATTAACTAGAAATTACTTTGATAGCTAAATAATTAAAATTGTCATTTAAGACTATGAAATATTGAAATTTTATTTTATTTATCGAAAATGTTTAGCTTTAACCTTACATATATTTAAAAATCAAAATTTACGTTAGTGATTTATATTTTACAAAGAGAAAAGAAATAATATAAATAGGTATCCAGGTAGGTATAATTATATTTTAGTAAAATTGAATGCAATCTTAGATATTATAATATTTTTTTTTTTTATTTTTATTTTTAAAAGAAATTTACAATCTATACTTTAGGCACAATAAGTAAATGTGAACAGAATATATATAAGGTATCAAAACAATTAATATTAATAATAAAAACAGTTTACAATAAATTATATAGTACATGTTACGTTTGATGAGAGCAGCCACCCATTAATGACACTCTCGCTCGGTTTTTGGATATTATAATATGATACAGAATTACCTATTCGATTAAAACGTAAAACATGGTTTGTTTATCAGCAAAATTTATGAAAATTTATATTAAAATATTGTTTATGATTGATTCATAAATGATAAGATATACATAATATTTTATAACATAATTTACTATAAACGTACCACATCCTGGAACTACACATATAATCAAACATTAAAATAATAATAATAATTACTTATAAATACTCAAATAATAACAATAAAAAATTAAGAAATTAAAAAACCATATTGAAAAGTTTAATATTTCAATATAGACACTGAAATATTATATCACTTTCTATTCCTTGGTATCAAATAGTTAACTCTTCAGAGGCTTATTTTCATAAAAATATTGTTATCTCATATTTCAATTGTATACATATAATATTAAACAACCGGTGTTAAGCCTTAAGCTCCAAAAGTTAAATGTAGTGTCTATAAAGTATACTGGAAGTTTTATTTAGATGTTATTTTTGAAATATTTGGTTTTTAAAAAAACAAGTCATGACTTTGTCAGTAGATACTAGATAGTTTCCCAAGGTGAAAATCACATAACTTGATAAATGTATGAATGTAAATCAAACAATTCTAGTTTCCTTCAGCTATTCAGTACCCGAATTCAAGTCAATACTTTCGTATTTTTTTTCGTACGGTCTTTATTAACACTATTTTAATAAATTAACTACCAATTGGATGATAAAAATAATTCTCACATAAATGCCATAATATTTAGGATCAGTATATAGTCGTATCATGAGACTGACAAAAACGCAATAAAGTGTCTAAATTGTATACAATAATGTGTTAAATTTAAACAGTAACACGAAATATTTCGGTTGAATGGTTTTTGCAAATTATTTATATTTAACAGTCGACCTATAATTTTGCTTGCTCATTTACATATGATTTCACGTATTTGTTTGTAGGTAGATATACATATATGGCGATATAGCTATATATGTGTGACCTTACAAGTCAAAGTTGACATAAAAGTTGGTTGGAAGAAATAATTAAATCCAGATCTGGTCTCAAAAATTAAGAAAATGTTATTTTACTGCACGTGCAATTATAGTCCAATGTCATCTATCCAACGAACGCCAGCATGCCATTTAGCTACAATATTCTTTGTCCGTTAAAAGTTGAACCATGATAAGTCTAACGGGAAAAATAAAATTCTGGTTGCAAAACGAATACCTACTTCAAAATATTTATCAATATTTTGCTATTGGTCAGCTCAGAGAGAAAATAGGGAAAATGTCAAGTGACTATAATATATTTCAGTGTGTATATTGATTATAAGTTATAACATTATGTATTAGACTTATATAGGAACGGATTTTATTTAAAAGTTGTTTAACGTGCATTTATTATATAATAATATTGTAATGAAGGTCTGAATTATTACTTGAACCAAGTCTCTTTAAAATACGTGCTTCATCGGTAAAATTAGATAATTCTAAAAAATATAATTATAAAATATAAAATTAGGTATATTTTATTATAATAAATATTAAGCTATTAAATCGAATAAGAAATCAAGCCAAAAATTATATTACATGGAGTGTTGTTCATGAGAAACGAAAATAATACTTTAACTTCAAAGTTAAGTTCAAGACGATCGCCGACCACATGACTGGTCGTGGACTATAATAGTAGAAACAAGAAACTTGAATTCTACTGTCACATAAATTATAATTTTCTTTACTCAATGCAATTTTCAAAATATTATATATTATATAAAAATATTTTAAGCTATTATAGGCTTTTGAAATTTTGAAATTTGTTTAGTTTCCTAACATTAAGTATTCACTTTTTAATTAAGTGTTGATACAAATTGTAATACAAGGTACCACATAAATAGTTTTTGTAGCAATTTATAAAATATATAAAAGATACCACGGTTTTTATTTTTAAGACAAGTGCAAATTTTGATAAAATTGAATATTTAAAAAAATAGTGTTTAGTTACCTATCCTGCTTTAATTCAAAAATATTATCTGTGGATATGAAACTTTTACGTATAATATTATATTTTACTATAAACTATGCATAACAAAATAAACTTGTAAATACAGCATGTCAGACTTTCTCCGCTCGGAATCCTATTTCGTATGCAATATAATATATTCATCGAATTCAAATTTATCACATCCATTAAAGTGACCGACCAATTACGACACAAAATTCGACGCCTATAGCAGAACGACGTCCACGTTTTTACTAAAATGGTTTAGTTGTTAAGAATGTACTTACCTATATCAACTGAAATACGTATGAAAACACATTAATACAATTTAAATTTTGAATGTTAATCTAATAGATATTATTTACGTGAAAAATGTGATATAGTTAATAAAATACATTAGTTATCCAACTAAAATAACGTACTTTGTATGTATAAATAATTTGTACGAATTGTATCTAAAACATATTAAAGCATTTTTTAGTAATATTCTTCAATAATTTATTAATCAAATATATATGCGATATATATCTAAATACTATGATAATGATTCAAAATGCCATCATCATTTTGATACAAATAAATAAAACATACTGAATAATAGGTAGGTATACTACATTAAAAAAAATATATATCAAAACAAACTACTAGAACTATTAGAATAATGTCCACTAACAACAAAATATACTATTAAGTGTATTAGCACTAAAATTAACAATTACGTTAGGTATGTTTATTAAACATTTTATGAATTACCCGTATATTGATTATAATCTGTAAAAAATTATTTATATTATAATGTGTTATTAAAAATTAAACAGATGGTTTTATCGTATTTAAAAGCTTAATACAAAATATCTGCTATGTAATGTATCTGCAAAGGAACAGCGTTAAACGTGATATGAATAAACATATGACACATTTTTACTCTTCTATAGATCTTTTTAATTGTCTTTTAATTGAAAAATAAGCTGATAAATTGAAATAAACTCAAAATATTAATGATTGCATTTAGAACTTAATATACTAGAATTCACCGAGTCTTGAGTCTTGAGTGGAATTTACATTATTCATATGTGTACATTATACATAATATACGCCAGTGATGACCAAAATTGTTTCGCAATGTTCGAGAACTTACGTGTCGTACGTAACGTTGCATGATATGGCTTATATACTTCAAACTTATCCAACAAATTTGTTGGATATTGTTGATAAAATTGTAATTTGCTGTAACGATTCTTTAAAGATAGGCACATAAACAATGATTAGGTAGCTAAAAACGACGCTAAACTCCACTCCTGCAATGGACATAAATTCAAAAAAGATTGTATACAAAATTATCTAACAATGCGAATACTTATATCTATTTATTAGTAGGTAATTTATAACTATTTTATTATTTTTTAAAAATGTAAAATTAAGAATATTATACAATTAATTTTCTTTATTTAATTAATTTTAGTAGGGGCCAGAGTCATCATCGTCCCGTCGTCCAAACCACGAGCCGCCACTGAATAATGCCAAAGGTAATATTATTGCCAAACACATCATAGTTCATTAAGCTACCATTACAATAAAATTTAACATTACAGGCAACATTTATTTGATCATATTTTAATATTTTTCTTTAGCTATGACAGCCAAAACCAACGAAAAATCAAATTTCTCGTTTATATGTATGTAATATGGTATGTAGTATACCTAACCATTAACATTTGGTACAAACATGTCTTTTACAACAGTTTTACCCGTAATATAGGTATAACTATATGCTATATCACTAACGGTATATCAAAACATTTTTTTTTTTTTTTTTTGGTGGGGGGGGGGATGTTAAGCTAGTGTGTCGAATATCATTTACAATAATTATATGTGTATTATTATATTTTATAGTCGGCGGGACATGCGCTGCTTGTGCGGTGCAGAAGGGTCGTTTTGAATTTTCTATTTTGATTTTACGATGTGGCTTTTGCTCACGAGTCTAAGAGTCTTAGTCGTTAAGTTGTATGATGTGTCTATTGTAATAACAATTCATTTGATATTTTGGCGTTATTTTACTGTCGATTATGCCATCCTCTACACGTGAACCCTCCGACCACCAAACCAGTGAAAAAGCAATTCCAACATTGATAATCATCATTATTTATCAAACGGTGAAACTTCTAAACTTTGGCTTCGGCCGCTTAACCAAAATATAGCTTTCGTGTACTTATCATGACGTGTTGACCACGCCGATAGCATTAAAAAATAATACGATAAAATAAAGCATTAATATCTGTTCAAATACATTGCTCATAAAACTAATAATTTAAATTAAAATCGTGTTATTATTGACAGACGAATTCACTAAAAAAAAAAACACAACAAAAATCAGAAAAAAACGCACATCGTTGTAAAATTAATACCTCCGGTCAGAATCTAAAGTGTTACACTATACGTACAGTAGCACAAGAGTTACAAATGATATATAAAACAAAAATTTTTTTTAAATATTGATTAGAACAAATATTGATTTTTCTTTTACAGCCTTTATATTGTATCTATATACAATAATAATGATAGGTTTCTATACAGTGTGTTCAATATGTACAGAGGTACCACGTCTGAAATGGTAAAAATATCTACTTACTTTTTAATGTTTTATTGAACTGGTCTTCGCACAACAATCTACCTGTGACCATACATAACCGATAAATTAGATACTTGTACGTGTTGTTACACTTTTATTATGCTGAAAGTACCTTACACAGGAATATACTTTTCAACCAATTTCTATTGTATTATAATATGCTATATTGCTAAATAGTATTATATCAATAATCTATATGCAATAATAACATTAGGTGCATTGTGCGTGGTATATTTAATATTTATATAGTTTCTATTGCCACGTCTGAAATGGTAAAAATATCTAACTTACCATGTAATATCATTTTGAACTCTTCATCGGTCAACTGTTTATCCATTGCTACATAACCGATAAATCAGATATTTAGATATTTATATTCTATACGTTCATCACGTTTCATTGCATTTAGAATAATACTAAAGACTATTAAAAATTATAATTAAGAGAGTCCCGCACACTGGATTTCTAAGGGAAAGTTCACGAAATATTAAAAAAAATTCCATACACTTTTTGATAATATTAAAATTTTTTTTTTAAGATGGCTATAAAATGTATTGCTATTTGAGGGTAACTGTAATATGTCCTTAATTTGAATAATTAGTTAGGTATTATATAGTTTATGGTATTTATTACTGTTTAATGTATACAATTGCAATTACATTATTAATACATAGGTAATACAACAATAATTTTATTAGTTAACCGGTTTTTTTAAATATAAAATAATCCTACACTAATTATATTATAAGTAATGGATAATAAATAAAATCATATACTTTTGGTACCTAGATTATTTTAACTCTACCATAAGAATTGTATATAAAAATGTATGCAATCTTGATCGTTTTGGCTTCATTTAATATTATTTGTCAAATATAAAAATGTTACATATTATACTTATAACTTATATAGTACTATTAGTACCGTATAACTTAAGTAGTAAATAGTAAGCAACAACAACGTATCGTCGCTGTACAATTAAAAACATCTACCTGTTTCAGTCGCAGCTAAAACAACAACAAGTCTTCTATTATTAAATTTTAAATTGTATTTTATTTCACGACCAATATGCCTATACTATACTGTTCAAACATTTTCATGTTATAAATTTTTTTATGAATTTATTATTCATGCGTGAAAACTATTCAATAGCAATAATATAAATATCTACTAACAACTCGACCACAATTTATTGAATTGGTATTTCGTATTTATTTATAATAATATGTAAGGTTAAAAATATCACCAATTATTCAAATTACATACTTTTTATGTTGTTGTTATAATCTACAAATGTTTTATCTTCAATACTTGGCAGTTCTAGAAAATACAAGTTGAGTCAATTATTGAACGAATGTTTTTTTTTTTATATACATTTATGGCATTTTAGAAAACCTCGTTAAAATATTCGAAAAATGTGGGCTATATTATGTGATATCCGCTAAAATTTTTTTAAGTAAATGGTAGAAGATATTTGAAAACCACAGAGTTAATGTAAAAACTAAAAATGTCTTGGATCTGATTTTAATTGCACGAGATTCAAAATTCATAAATGTATAAAAAAAAATGTTTGAAATAATGGTAGTATATAATATTATAAATTAGATACATTTAAAACAATTTAATACAATATTATTTAACCGTAAAATATGTAATGATAAATTATCAGTTATCACTCATCCTCCATCATCATATGCATACAAATATGCTTAATGATTATTAATTATTATATGTTTCATGGTGTATAGTTACGTATTATATTGTATAAGACGTAATATAACTAATAATTAATAATAAATACAACTTTATATTTAAAAACAACCAAACACAATTATATAGGTAGGTAAATTAGATCTATAACGTGTGTAAATGTGTAATATAATAAATATGTAATTAATAAGTACTTATATTATATACATAGATTATGTATCAATTTGTGTGATTTGACGCAAAGAAAATGTAATTTAAAATCTATTGAATCGGTCATCAGGATATTATGATATTATTATTATAATTTTAAACAAACCAACAGTGGCAATAAGGTACGAATGGTTGATAAGCGACATCAGTGTGACGACAAAGACTGGTACACTAGTCCCGAACATCATTTTTTAGGATTCAAAAAACGCAGGTTGTAATTGACGACCGTCGTTATTGCGATCCAACCGATTAATGAATATTTTATTCAAAAGAACTGTACCTGCACAACAGAAGAATTTTTTTGTGTACACAGCTAGACAGACATTACGTCATAATACAATATAATGTATATGATCAGGTTCCGCACATTTTTTCTTTAAAACATTTGTATAAATACGTCAGCGTAGGTTATACAACTTTGGGTAATATGAACAATTCTTAAAATCTTCTGTAGTTGATAATTTGGGTGCAATACGATTGCGCGTGGTCCTTATCAGCAGTACCTTTTTAGGCGTACGATTGCGCGCGCTAAATTATTTTAACTTCTAAGCAACGTTGCCAAATATATGGGTTCACGGTAAATATCGAAGGAAGAACTTAGAGAAAATAGAATTTATGTGCAAGCAATACGAAGGGTATAAAAAAATAAAAACGACAGAAATGTACTTAAGTTTTTAGCCTTAGTTGGAAATCGGTATCGCGATAATATAATAATATCGGGCTTTAAAATTTAACTTAAAAATATAAAATGTAATTTGTCAACTTTTTATTTACTTTTTAATTTATTTATCTATTCGAATATTTAACTATTGTTTATGAATATTTTTTTTTATAAAGTGTTCGTTTTATTTTGTGTTATTTACGTATATTTAACGATATTTTTTTTTTATAATAATAAGTATTTAAGTAAATGTATTTAAAAACTTCCTAAATGGATGAATTTGTATCTGTATTTAAATATAAAAATGAATTATGAAATAACTGAAATTTGTTACAAATAATTTGGCAACGTCACGTCGCATCACATTTCACGCGCAATCGTACGCTTTTGAATATTCAAAATCATGTTTTTTGTTATTCCGGCACTGCGCGCAATCGTATGCCCAAAAAGGTAAAACCCGCGCAATCGTACTCCACCGGATAATTTACTATATTGTTATTGTACAGCAGCAGTGGCGTACCTAGGAAAGGCTAATACTTAGCCTTAGCTTAGTTCCTCTTTATTAATGACCATATCAAAATATACAGACTCGAAACTACTAACTAGTCAGCAATACTATAGTACTTGCAGAAACGTAAAAATCATATTACCTCATTAGTTATACAATATTATAGTGCATTACTACCTAATAATATACTATACAGAGTGTCATCCCGTGAGGATTATATATCCATTACCTGTAGAGGGGGACTTGCCACCCGGACAAAAACTAGTTTTTTGTTGTTTTACCTATAAACTAAAATATTATTAAAAATCACAAGATTAATGAAAATAAAATGTTGAAGTCAAAATTTTCATAAAAATAAATTCTATAAAATGGCTATTTTCAATTGTTTCAAAAATAAAATAATAAAATAATTTGGATCTGACTGTAACTTGGCATACGGATAGCTTTTATGATGTAGGCCTCCGCTAAAGCGGAAAATAAGGGTAAGAATACAATAGTGGCGCCATCTATCAAGCAAAGTCAATGTCATATATGCACGCATACCAATATGCATTTAGGATTTGCCACAAAAAAAAAAATTGCACACTTGCGAAGCCGGGATACTCGGCTATTATTTTATATACACATATGATGAAGTAAAATATAAAACAATATAAGTTATGTTTGTTCCCAATAGATATCATAAGTATTCGTAACACGTGGTAGGTATAAGAAAATAAATGAATTTGTATCAAGAGTATTCGATACCGTGATTTTCTGTTTTTGTCTAACACACGCACGACATAGTATTTTAGACGTGTTTTTTGCCAAACATTCCGATTGATCTGTTGGAGCGATAAGAATTCTGAAAACAGATTTTAAATTGTCGTCAAGTCTACTTGAAATCGACTTTCCCACATGTTTGATATTATCCCCCAAATTCCTAAAAATGTCATACTAAAATAGAGTATTTAAAAATTGCCTTTTTTTAATTTTTGGGGAAGTTACAATCAAAAAAACAAAAACGTGGGAAAGTCGATTTCAAGTAGACCTGACGACAAATTCAAATCTGTTTTTAAAATTCGTATCGCTTCATTAGATCAATTGGTATGTTTGGCAAAGAACCAATCTAAAATCTTATGTCGCGTGTGTTAGACAAACACAGAAAATCACGGTATCGAATTTAATAGCAAAATATGTATAATAATATAATATACCTATATAGGTACAGTAAAACCTCCTTATAACGGCATTGCTCTGTACCAACTGATTTGTCCGTGACAGAGAGACTTAAGTATACGGGATATAGGTTACATGGGACTGTTGTTTCCGTTATAAGAAGTTTTACGTCTTATAGAGGCATAGGGGGTCCATTATAAGGAAGACTCACTGCAGTATAATAATATGATCTTAAATGTACGTATGTATAATATTTTTACGCGGATTGTAAACGGTCAGTTAGCTATTTCAACCAAAATGTAATTACCAATCTTTTGTCAATTAAACAGACGTACGACGGACGTGATAATGTGATAAGACTTCTGAAACCTAATTAAAATTTTTTTACAATATGTGTACTTGAGATGTATTAGGCAGCTTTTTAAAATTTTGTTTCTCAACTCCTATAAGTATACATTTTGTTTAAATTTGTATTATTTGAAATTTCAATTAAATATCTTAAAACATGGCCTGATCAATAGCATCTCGCAAATAGACATAATATTTACGAATAATTCAAATCTTCAGAAGTCTTACCACTTTATTAGGTCCATCGGTAGGATTGACTTACTACGCACACATTTACAAGACCCATATGCATGTAATTTGAAAAAAGCTCATTTTCAACTCCTTAAAAAGTAAAAACCGTCCATTTGCACAATCCCCTTAAGATTAAGATTTTAAGAATGCTCTGAGCTTTGTTATTGATGTGGTGAATGTTTCATTTAAAAATTAAGATAGAGAATATGTCAGACATTGTATCCCCACAAATAGGTACACTATAATTACAGTTTTATTATTATGTAAACCATAAAATTTACATTGCAATACATAACAGTAATTTGTCTAATATTACATACATTAAATTGTGAATTTAACAGTTTATTAGAATATAAACTAATTATTAATAAGTAGTAAGTAATAACCTTACTAACATAATGAACTATGTAAAAATAATTAAAAAAATACAACTGACTTTTAATTTATTTAGTTTACATTTTTAAGTTAGTGTTCTATCAAAATATTTAATACAATATTCTATTATTATAATATACTTTTCTATACATAAATATTGTATGATTTGAATAATAAAAATAACTCTGCTCAAAAATAATTACCTATATTAGAATCTTATAACATGTAACAAGTTATTGGCTATTAAACTAATACTACAAAACAGTAACATACAAGTTTAGTACTTAAAATTTAACTAATATTTTTTAAATAAAACATAATATTCAGATTATTGAAAAAAACCACTTCTAATATAAAAAAAAAAAATGATAAATAAAAATGGTTTTGATGGTAAAATTACAAAATAAAAATTTAAAAAATAATAACTTCTTACCAATAATATTATTAGCTTTCATACTTACAGTTTGACAGAAACGATCACGGTTCTTAATAAATAGTAATAATATTATATTCTTAAAAACGAATTTCCTTAGACTAAGCACAATATTAAATATTTACTGAGAAATTCGATAGAAATGTAAAAATCACAGATGTCCCGTCGTTCACGACCATTAAATTATATTATAATATTATATTTACGCTAAAGAGTCGTTACTTATAATTTTTTTTTATATTATATTATATTCTTATGTACAATGAAATGAAAACGTTTTCTTTTAATGAGTAGTGAAAATGTCTACGTCGAGTGCACCACTCGCGCACACAAAACACACCGACAACAGAGGAACAAAAAATAAAATTATATAGACCGATATATTAACTATAGTAATAATAATCATTTTTTTCGAGCGAGACACGCGCAGACAGTGGTTAAGGACTGCAAATATATTTTTATCATTATTAATAGGAAGTACTATAGAGCCACGTCGGCGGGCGCCGTTTTGAAACTGGCTCTCCGTTTGGGATTCCGACGCAACGTGCCCAGAACGTTCATCATCTCGTTGACGACGGGCTGCGGTTCTTGTTTTTTGACCGGAGTCTGTTTCTGAAACGGCAAAAACAAAACAATATTTCATTAATATGTCACAATAAATAACAATATCTGATCGCGCCGCACAGTATAATATTCCGAAATACGGATATGGCGCAACGTCATTAGATATACAGGAATTATTTTTATTACGGATCTAGATTTTACCTCCTTGTCCGTGGCTTTCAGACTGAAACGTCCTCCTTTGATCTGGTTGATTATCGCGTCAATGGCACCTGCAGTAGTATAATAAAAGCGTTATGATCACGATCCATGATTAAAATAGATTTTAGTATTAAACATTATTTTTTTTTTTGTATATCTATAAGCATAACTATATTATGTTTCCCGATGTTTACGACCCCCGCACGATTGCGTTAGGCATATAGCAAAAGTGTGCACAGGTTACATACCGTTCTGTACTTGAGGGCCCTTGGGAGTAGCCATTGGCAGTCCCAAGTAATTCCCTAAATCTTCAATTGCGTTAGAGTTATGGTTCAGCGAGCTAACCGTTTTCAGCTTGATGCCGCCGCTCGTCCCCGCCAACGCCATGGGCGGCGGGGGTGGTGGTGGTGCTGGTGGTGCTGGCGGGGGTGGTGGCGGTGGGGGTCCGCACTGGGGCGGCGCGACTACGGTTTTGGTTTCTCGAAGTTGTTTCCCGAGTTCTTCAACTGAAAACGTAGGTAGAATGTATATTTTTTTTTACTTTATGGTAATTTATCCGTTTCGTGAAGAATAGTTGGGTTTTCGATTATAACACTGTGAGAACATCACATAATCTTGGTTTATTATTTTTGTCTCGTGGGACGGGGCAAAAACAATTTCCCACAAGGTATGTCGTACATTTTAATGGTAAGTGATTTAAGTGAATCACCGATCATAAGAAATAAAAAAAAAAAAGAATTGTTCTTCCCAATTTTATTTGTAGCACATCATCATTGTCTTAAGATATATTATGTATTATTGATTTTTCTTTAGGTTTAAGCTATAGAAAATAATATTATTTGGAAAAAAAGCTTCGACATTATATGCTTCCAAAATAGTGTTGTCATAAATTGTATTAGTGTCGTAATCACTAACTTTCAAATCACATAACTATTGCTAAAACATTTTATTTTTTGTACTTTCCACACGTGTGAGAGACAAACATAATATAAACGATCAAGATGCCTTTTAAAAAAAAAAATTGTCCTATAAATCGACTGATACCTATAAAACTAGTACAATAGCTAAGTTTGAGAATAATCACAAAATTGTGTAGAATAGAATATATATTTTACTAATTATATTGAAATAATTTTAATACCACAATTTTTTTTATTATTTTAATATTAGAATTACGAATTTTACTTGTGACGAGTTGTTATATAAATAGTGGGTAATAATAATAATATTAAAATAAATAAATATACAATATATACCCTGAGATTCAGCAATGTCAGCTCTTTGCTGAGAACATAGTAATTCCGCTTCGATTAACTTCAACTTCTCTTCGTACAGTTCGATTTGTTCGGATTCGCTTTGAGATTCCAATTTTTCCTACAAAAACCATATTTTATAGAAAATACAATAATAAGGTAATAAAACGAAATATCTTATTACAGTTTTATACTCACGTGTAAATCTTTTAGCTGTTCCATATGCTCTTGCCTCTCTTGGCTTAATGTTCTTTGCAATTGTTCCACCTCAAATAACAGTTTCATAATTTTTTCGTCTGACGCAGCATCCATCATCAACAGTTGACTTTGCCTGGCTAGCACGTCCCTCTCGGATTTTACCTGTAAACCAATTGATTAAAACAAGACGTCTACGATTTATTATTTTTAAGCCGACTGACTTTGTTCGCATCACTTCGTATCTTTACGCCTTCTTCTTTTTCTCTCTTATATTGTTGGTGTAACACGGTTGTCTCTTCGACTACTTTACGGCTAACTGTTTCCAAACTGTCATGTTTCATTTTTAATTCCTGAAAACGTAAACAACAAAAATGGTAAAGTGATCATACATTTTTTAAATAAAACTACTGCAGCAATCAAAATATAAAGAGAGTTTAAGTAAAACGCCGGGTTTATGTGTGTAACTGAAATATAAATTTTACGGTTTAACGAAGTAATATTATAACGATGCCCGGGTGTAATTACTTTAAGTTCTTGTTCAGCCCGTTTTCGCCCCCTACGCTCTTCCTCCAGTTCAGAAGTCAAGTCTACTGTCTGCTCCTGGGCTTCAAACTCTTGTAGTTTAATTTTATTTAATTCTGCTTGTAGTCTCGACACTTCTTGAGTGAGCTCTGCACAAACATATCGCACACATTTTACATTATGTTTTGTTGTTACCGAACAATTAATAAACCTTTACCTTTGACAGTTTTCCGCAGCTCTTCCATTTCGGTGTCGTTGTTGTCCATATCGTTGTCATTACCGTCCGTGTCATCTGCCAAGTCGTCCAACGTGGACGGCGCCACTGACATTACTTTTTGCATTAAAGCCGAGCTCCTTCTTTTCAGCTCACGATTTTGTTTATACCACTATAATATATTGAGACAGGAGTGTATCAATTAAAATCTAATTGAAGCAGTTGCAGCGGTGCGGTTGATTAACGTTTAATTGTATTATTTACCTGCGAAGCTCGTTCCATCGCCTTTTGCAACGTAGTTGTCTCGAGTTCGTATTGTTGTTTTAATTGATCATATTCCTTGTACATCGCTTCCGAAACTATATATTATACACACGCATAAAATAATTTGATTGAATTATATTTTACTGACAAGAAACGAACACTCGATATTAAACTATACTATATTGTATACGTACGACTCCTCAGTTGAGAGAGTTGCAAGGTCCTTTCCGATAAGTCTTTATTCGACAGTTCGAGATTGGTGCGCAGCTTCACCACTTGACGTTCCATGTCCGACTTTTCTCTCAACACTAAACAATAAACAACCGTCAATGTCGAAGCAATATCGATTTATTTCAATTACCGAGTTAATGTTTCGGACGATCTGAACACGTAATTATAAATAATAATAATAATAATAATAACTATAATAACCTACGTACGATTTCACATGGTATGCAACCGGCGTTTTTATTAAGGAGTTTAGTATAGGTAATTTTAGCATTTTCAAATATGTATTACCAATTCCAAACATATCAGGGATGGTTGCATATCATCACAACTATTGTTGAACGTTAATAATATTAGCAAATTAACTAAAACATGCGTTGACGCAGATAACTATTATACAATAATACTTATATTGCAGTTTATATAGACGAAGAAATACGCATTATACAGTTAGAAGATAACATTTTTGAGCGCATCTCATGTCGATATCCAGATAGTTGATACATCAAATATATAATGTGATGTGATATATTTAAATTTTATAAATTTTATATTTTTTTTTCAAACATACTATGCCTTCTAAATGATGTTATCTTTCATTTAAATACTATGCGTTTTATTTTAGTCATCGTGATATTGTTCGTGTATCGAAAATCGATGAAACCGTCTAATAAAACCGTAAATACATTTTTTTCTGTGGGGGGAGGTGGGTGGCTATAGAGGACTCACATTTTTGAGACTGAATCAACAGGCTCTTTCGCTTCGTTTCCGTTTCGTCATATTTGTTCTTCCATCTATCCTCAGTAGTTGGTACGGGACTGCTTTTGCTACTACTGTTCAGGACAGTCGAAGATTTGACCGAAAACCTGGGCGGAGTGCTGTCCGATATCGGTGGCGGAAACATTGGTTTGGCACCGATTGGCTTGGGAGGATGTACGGGGACTGCCGGCAACTGGTGTGGCAATTTGACCTCACCGAACGTCAATTTCGACGTGGTCGTTTCCTGAGGGGACTTGACCGCGTATTTTGACACAACTTCCACTACTGGCGACGACTTAGAGGCGACGAACCGGTTGTGCACCGGCGCCTGCACTGCGGCCGTCTGCTTAATCCCATTGCCGGGCGAACCACCGACGTTCCTCATCTCGTTCGCTAGATAACTCTGCAGAAAACTGTTGTTCTTGGTCGCCACCGGTTTGCTGCTGCTGAAGTCTTCCGGTGCATCCGGCTCCTCGCGAATCGTCTTGAACCGTCCACCGCCACCGTTTGACATCTGATAATTCGACACCTGGTGGTGATGGTGATGGTTGTTATTGTTGAGGTTGTTCAGACTCGACGGTACCGTGGAATCGGATTTCCCGTAACTCAGCCCGGGTGGGTTGTACGGGACCGAACCGTTGTTCTGGCTGAACTTGTTCCGGAGGTTTTGCACGCTCATCATGTGTAGTCAAATTGTGCTCTTGTCGTTTGAAACGCCTGAAAATAAAAGCAATACAATAAATTATACTATAAGATTAGACAGAATTTTGAAACAATACATTGTTAAAATTAGTAAAAAATATTTTGGTGAATGCTTTATTGTCGAAAGCAACAACCAAAAATCACGTTTAACAATTTGGCTAGTCCGTATAATATAATACATAATAATTATATACGATATACCTATAGAAGATATTATATACAACATTTTCAAATAAAACTGTTGAATAATTCCTGCTTTTTTTAAAATACCGTACGAGTTTAATTTTTTATCTTTTATGTAAGAGCTTTATTTGCAATATTTAATATTACATTATACTTATTACACTATTAGTATTATTATACATTAATGTGCCACGGCGTGGGGCATTGTACTGTGATTATCGATAAAATAAAAATCTACACGTTTGAGTTAATAATTTACTTATACGATGGCATTATGTAATGATATCTACATCATTACGCCAGCACAGCTTCATGATTCAATATGATCGTAATACTATTAAATATGTCATTACCAAAAAACCATGACAAATATAAGTACCCATGTACCAGGTTAGTACATTGTACCTATTATAATACCCAAAATTATACACAACATAATTTATATACTCACAATGAAATCAAATTACATTACAATATCTAATAAATACTATTAAAACATAATAAATATCTGTACCTATATGTACCATAATATTATTAAAAAAGCTAACTACACCAGCTCAGTTAATATATTATTATAAGGTAAAGTTAAATCGATAGCAACGCGTATGCTTTTTTTTGATTTATTATAGTTAAAGACCGGATTTATATTCTCTTAAAATACCTTAAATATGATGCTAATATTCTCGAAAAAACCTTGAAATATTCTCATTATATTCTCTTAAAAATTTAAAAAATATGCAAAATATACAAAAAAAGCAAAAATATGCAAAAATAATCATTAAACATCATTATATTTACTTTAATATGCATTTAAAATTTTTTTTTTTTTCAATTTTATATTAATAGTGAGTTAACTATTAGTTATTTAAAGTTTCGTATTCTAATGGAATATTATTGCACTTTAGTAAGAGTTGGAAATGATAAAATAAAAAATTGTAAATGTTCAAAAAAAAATTTTTCTGGGTACCTACCTACCGTAATATTAAAATTAAAAATAAATACAAATTTTTTCTCACAATTTACGAAATATTCCAAAATATGCTAAATGAGTTAAATATTCTCTAACCCATAAAATATTCTCAAATATGCAAAAAAAAACTTTTTTCTATGCATTCAGAATTGAACAAATCATCCACATTTTTTACTCTCATAAGACTGCATAGACCCAGTAACGATATGTAAAAACATATAAATCCGGTCTTTAATTATAGTTAATTTAATCGGTTAAATCGAAAAACTGATGATACGTTTATATACATAATATGATTTTTATAACCATCATTTTCAAAAACAGAACGCAACTATATGGTCGCGGTCAGACAAAGATATACATTTATCTTTCTACAGTATAGGTACATTGATTTGTACACCAACTAATATTAGTAATTTCGGTATTTGTGACAATATTATTCTACATAATATAACGATATGCGACAGTGACGAGCTCACGGATGGGTATGAGGGTGTCATATCTCCCCTCCCCCCACATAGGACCCCCCACACTATTTATTCCTTTAAATAATTAAATGTGCGTATACCAATGATAAATATACTACGTATTAAAAAAACTACTAGAAATATACTATTTGTATCTGTATGATATGTGGAACTATCAATTAAATAAAGTTCATCTCCCCCCCCCCCCCGAACGAAAAAGCTGAGCACTCTACAACTGTTATGCGCGTATACGAGTACTTAGATACCTATGTATATAATTATATGGATGGTGTATAATATTTGCACGACAAGTCGTTTCGTTATAATATCATCTATTGATGACATTTCTCTGCAGTGAGTGTCACAACTCTCGAAACGCCAAAATCGTGTAAATTAAAAAAAAAAAAATACAAATTTTAACCCGAGAGAAGATCAAATCGTGTAATAATAACATAATATGTAGATATTGCGATTTGTGTTCAAACTCGAAACGTACGTACGCGTACAAGTGCAGTATATTAAATTATCATAATACATTGCGATCGTTTGACAAAGGTTCGTAGTTTTATGGTCAACACTCGATTGTCATTACCGTGCAATACAACTGTATAATGTAATATATTATTACATGTGTACGCGGTCGTAAAATGTTATAAGTAAATAATGGTGCATGGTGCGCAATATGTTGAGTACCTATATATATTCAGTTGTGAACACGAAAAACGTTTTGATTAGTACCTACATAGTTTAATAAACATCAAATGTGTCCATTCGGCAAACAACATTATAATATAGGAATCACTGCTGTAGGTTGTTTATGACACTTAACTATTAATTCACCGACAATATTATCGTATACATTACGTAACTATCCGCTGCAGAGAATTATTATCATATTATGAATTATATAGGTAGGTACATTTCATACATAAATTTCGAAATTATTTCGACTTTTGTTTTAAAATATTATGTATATTTACATCGGTAACTATATCGAAAACGCGCCACTCGGCTACCCACGCATGATATAACAATTTATTGTGTTCTATGTCGGATATTATATTATTTTGATAGAATACAGAAATCGGACGTAGGTATATACAGGTAGACACCATTACACCATCACGAGTATAATATATTTTAATATTTTCGACAACGTGTGCGAGTTATCAAAATCGTGATTAATATTTTAGGGAGTTGTACGCATCAAAACATCTAGCAGTGGTGTTTGGAATTAACATAAAAGTCTATTGTACGGCGAAATGTAATACATTTTCTTTTTCGTCACCGGAGATAATACGCATAAAACGCATTATAATGACAATAATAATATAATAGTAGTCTGCTGCTGCAGCAGCTGAAGATGCTTTTCGAAAAAAGTATACACACAATGGAAATCAAGACGAATTTATATTATAATATGTTGGGCCGCCGTTGCAGATCACGCGGTATAATATTATTATAAGTTGAGATTGCGGGTATTGCGGGCTCGCCATTGTGTGGTTTTATATATTTTTTTTCGAAAACCGATTATATTATTGTTAGGTATTATACCTACGGATTGTGTGTGATTTTTTTTTTTTTTCGTTATAATATATTACACGATAATAATATATCTCTCCGGTTGTCCGACAAAAGCACGTGACACGGTGACGGCAGCGGCGGCGGTTGCATGTATAGGTACTGCATATAATATAATACACGTACCTAACTTGGGCGGACCTAACTTATACGAAGTGTATTTATTTATTTAATTTTTTTTTTCACGTACTCTTCCGCGGAGACGTCGTGTCGTCCCACTCGTCGTCCCAACAATATAATATCATTATAACGATAACATTAATACAACCTTCGTGATTACCCCGATGGTGAGACATACGCGATGGTGAACCAACAGGTTTCCAGTAGATGTTTATCGCGGCGGCGGCGGCGACGGGCGCGTGAAAGCCAATAATCGTCGCTTCGGACGTTTCTGTTAGTGTTGTGTTTATTGTATATACCTAGGTACGTTTATAATATTATTATTTCCATCGTAATGGGAAACCAATACGAATTATTTGTACTTGTATTTTTTTTTCTTTCCACACGGAGAAGAACCCCGCCGCCGCCTAAGTACCATATGGCATATGTCTGTGATTTTTTATATAAAATCAAGTTATACACGGCTATGAATTCTGCACGTATATCTAGACGCGAATGTCCGGGAATAACGTTCGTAATACTAAATTAAAGATAACGCGGCAGATAAAAAATGTTTGTCCTAACCTCACCAATTGTAGCTATATTGTCCATCCGGACAAAGCATAATCTACAGGTTATCAAAGTACGAATAACATAATATTATACCTATTGATGTTGTTTACATCGCATTATCGTTAAATGAATGCATAATTACTTACGATTTAGTAACAGTCGAGCACGTCATCACCGGGCTATCAATATGGTATTTGCATTGTTAAAGTCTTAGAAATATAAATTTTAAAAAACCAAAAATTGTTTCTATAGAACAATAAATGGGAATTTTATAAACTCCATTCAGTAAAAGAGTTCGGGGCAGTATATTATATTAGTGTCACAGTTTATCAATACTTTATATATTTTAAGGCCACGTCGATTTGTTTACACGCGTCTTACACAATGAGAACCCAGACAATTAGCTATATACTTCTTTATAGAAGTTAAATATTAGTATTACAATATGTATAAACGATACATTGTAGAAGCCGTCGCCGTCGTCGTCGTAGTTGTTGTTGTTGTTGTTTTTGTTAGATGCGGTGATGGAACAGTAAGGGGAATATGTACGTTCGTATAAATTATAAAATTATTATGTATACTGTATACATATATAATATATAGTACAGTCGTGTCGACATCACGTACTGAAACACCTGTGGTTCTCTATATACTATATAGGTATTATTGCAGCATGCGGTACCCCGGCTATAGTAAGAAAAAAAATTGCTGACCGAATGCCAATTATATATTTATGTTTTGTTTTCTATTTTTTATTTTCCAAAACGTTTTCGAACTGCGAAATCATATTTTACAGCGACCGAATATAACTCCGGAAGAACGTTTGTCTGCGTAATATAAGTACGTATATGGTATTAATTAAGTGTTTCGAGTATGTATATGTAATCGTACATTTGTGTAATTACCTTGAAACCGTCGCCAGTGCCACTGCGGGTAAGCCTAACGTACGTATTGCTAATTTAATGGTATACCGCAGTCTCATCGACCGAGGTATATTCCGATATTAACATTGAATTACACATCATGCGGAACATTATTATTATGATTTACCGACCAGTCCGACGAATACTGCCGTCGCCGACTCGTAGCGTATAATAATAATATGCGTTATGATTATTATAATTTTCTGTTGTTATAACTATTTATTAATTTTTTTTTGTCATGATGGGTGTTGCAAACGTATTAATAATATGTAGGTATAAACTAAAACGTATAGCTTTGTCTTTGTTCGCGGGGGCCACGTGGGGTCACGTTGGAATCCTTTCACCGACTTACGCTCTGTTAACATTTTAATCGACATAATAATATAATCATAAACAATTTAAACGTCATAACATAAATAACTACGGTTTTACCGTCATTTATATATTAGGTATTAAATAAAAAGTTTGCCTAGTTTATCATAGTAAAAGTTTCTATTTTTGCAGTTCGTTTATTTACAATCTTCTTTCATTGTGAATTACTACTGTCAGGCAACTTTCAGATTGGTATAAAGTTTTTGTTTTTTCTTATTAAGAAAATACAATTAAAATCCATTCAAAGTTTGTATTGTATACATTGATCAATTAAGATAAAGGCATGTACAAAAATAAAATAACAGAATAAAGGATGGCAAGCACACCCTTCAGTATATAGTGCTACCCGGAGGGTTTAGCTGAGATAAAGTTACATGCCCACCCTTGTCACCGGTCGACTTTGAACTTAATTTGGGCTTTCTGTTCGAGTATAGCATCAGGGTTGAGAAGAGCACATATGAACAGGAAAATAGTTTTGAAAAAAACATTTACATCGCGGAGTGTATATTATGAATTATAGACGTGTAGTTTTAGAATACTGCTATATCGTAAAACGGTTTTTCTATATAAACAGCTATAAATATAAACACAATAATGTATCGCAGTCGATCACAAAAAATTGTGTACCTAGTTATAGTAATTACGTAGGTACTGGATACCTGTAGATAATAATATAGTGCATGGAATATAGATGCATATTATAGTGCATGGAACAAATGGAAGGGTAAACGCTTGATATTATATTTTATCCACAAAGCTACATAATATACAGTCAGCTATAATAGATGGGCGATCACTGATCAGAAACCAGCTGTTTTATACCGCACATTGAGCACAATATTTAAAGTGGTATACATGATAAGATACCTATGCATGCGTAGGTACTTTTTTGATTGAATAATAATGAAAATATTATTCAATCGTGCTATAAAACCTCGACCATTTTGTAGGAATAATTATTTCAAATAAGTACTTCAGTATTTTCTATCTTTTTAAATTTTAGTGTATTTATTCAACATGTTGTTTTACGCTTGTTGTCCATCTTAAATAGTTATCTGAAAAATATACTTGTAATTATACCACAGAATATACTTCCTTTAATCCTAATGATAATCTATACGCGAAACGTAACATGATTAACAATAATAATTAAATCAGTTAGTTTAAAACAAAATAATAAAATCCAATATTTAACATACTAATTTTTTGAAAATTGTACATACCTTTTAGCTATGAATATATAGATGCGCAACAAAATATTATTAAAAAAATACGCAAATAGTAGACAGCTGATGATATTATACAAGATTCAGACATTGTAACATAATATATGTAACGTTATACGATTATCGATTGTACGTATATTGAATAATTATGGAAAAAATCTTTTTTTGTTGGGAAACTGCGAATTATTTTTCTTTTGCATTGAATATTTATCGTGTCAGGACTGTCTGAGTTAAAATACAATAAAAAAACCACACAACACACACACACACACATTTTATAATAATTGATGTACTCGTACACAGTCGTGATCGTACTATATAATAAATTACCGTATGGGGGCACAGAACTTAGGTAAAAAAAAAAATAATAATAATAATAATAATAATAATAAACGTAATATATTATGCAAATTGGCCGGAACGACGCGCGCGACGTCTTGTGAACTGTCGAGCGTACAGTGCACCGACGTCGCGGGACATCGCCATATGTTCTTTACCCAGGCGTATATATATATATTATATTTGAGTAATATTATTATTATATTCGTATAAAAACCGAAATCCCGGCGTGGGCGGTATAATGTTTGAAGGTATATAAATGTAAAATTTAAGACTGTATACGCGTTTTTACAATAGTACCCGTGTACGTAACCTTGGGTCGAGATAAGTTAAAACGGGAACTGTAGAAATTTAAATAAACCATAACAACACATTGTGTGTATAAATAAATACGCGGGCCCGGAATAGAGGAGACGAAAAAAAATGAATAATCTCTATTATTATAATATAAAGATAATATTATTACTATTTACATAATTGTGAATAAAATATATTAGATCCAAATGCTTTAAATGCTGACGCTGTTTTTTGATAAAAGGTAAAAATATATTCAAAAAGCCACGACGGTGGTCACCCTGCATATATAATATTATAAAGGTAAGAGTTATATTATATGATTGGATTTTGGATATTTCGATATTGTGGTATAAATATTATAAAATGTATAATTATTATATTACCAAAATGTTTATTTTATGCAATTTAATTTAAATTTAAATCAATTTAGTGCACAGTAGATATATTATTATATATATAAATACAATACACGGATAAATACTTCGATGGAATGGCCTAAAAAATGCAAAAAAACATACAGTTATAATAAATAACAAATAATTTATAATGGGGGGACGCAGCCGACCCGAGTTCGATTCCTCGGCCATGGGCGGCATTTTTTTTCGAACAAGTCACGGTGTCCGAAGAACAAGTGCCGCCATCCCCCACCCGGGCATGGCAGATACCTACGGGTGCCCACTTGAAAATCTGCCAAAAACTACACACACGTGTTTACCAACCAACAGTATCCTCCCCTACAAATAAACAAACAAACAGCTAATGGCCATAGTTGTCGGGCTTAAATGATCAATTAAAAAAAAAAAAAAAATGTATCATGCTTGTAACAACTATTGCATATAATAGTATATATTTTTATATGTTATAATAATTCAGATAGTAAAATTGTAATAGTAGAATCGTAATTTAACAATAATGTGTTTCCACCGAGAAAACATATAATAACACATTTAATATCATAGGTATAATGTATATATATATATATATATATATTGTATGTATATAATATTAATAAACAGTACATTAGTGTTTATTTTTATGTCATACATACTATATGGTAGCTGAGTAGCTGACAGCATATAACCGTGTGAAAACAAATCGGTCTTGACATAGACCGAGAATTTCCTTTCCATCAATTGCGTTTTAATGGCAGACCGCACACGCGATCGATTTTAACTCATTGTGTGTCGTTATAATAATAATAATAATGTTGTTGTCCATTTCACTAATAAACGTATTTACCCCATTTAAAAATGTTCAATGTGTCAACGAGGTGTAAATAATTAGATAACCGCTAATATTGTTTTGACGTTGAGTACTGTTGCAGACACTAAGCAGTGACGTATTTATAGGAGGATCTAATATTTATTATCCTCTGAGGGAATACTTACAAATTATGCCTACAAATAAAGTTAAACAATTGCAATTTAGATATTAGAGCCAAAATTAAAAAAAAATCATCAATTAACAGTAAAATAGTTGGGTTTTCGTTTTAAAAAAATTAATTTATAACGCAACAGAACACTTCTAAAATGGTATTAAATTAATGATTGAAAATATTAGCTAGTATATTATTTAAAAATTTCCAATAAAAAGCGGAATTTGAATAATCATCTTGTATATAAAATAATACCACCTGGCACCTAGGTATAGATAATTAAAGATTTATCTCGGGTTTGTTTATATAGGTATACAAGATGTGCGATTTTAAATCGTGGATCAATGTTGTTTAATTGTTTGTTCAGAACTAACGACACGGTTTCGATGATTGTTGGCGAGTTTAAATTTCTAAAAAAAAAGAAATTGAAATTGCATAATTAAAAATTGTTTTTAAAAAAACCAGCAGAAAGCTTTATACTATAATATACCTAATGTGTATCTACAATTTAATTTCGGTTTCGTGTGCGGTCAATATGAAATCAGAGCGTAGAATGGCTCTAAAGTTTAAACATTGTGAAATGATTGCTTTTTAATAACCATATTATTATATTATACACTAGTACACTACATCATAATAATATATTATGATTATGTATATTATGTATACGAAAATCGTGTGCGTGTGGATCACCATCATTGTGGTATAATTTAATAACCTAATAGATGTAATACACCAGCTATTATACTCGTATGTTGGAGGGGACGTTTTAAATTCAAGAGTGGCGTGTGCAGGCACGAAGGAGTTAGGCATTCGAGAGGCGGTCACATTTTTCCAGACAGTTTTTTGTTGTCATATATTATGATTTATTGTTATTATTATTTTAAAACCTTAAGCACCGGTACGCGCGACTCTCGCTCATTTGTGAACATAATTATTGTACTGGGACGTCAGGAAAAAACTTGTTTATGTTTAGAATAATTGTACACTTAATACTTATTATAGTACCGTGTATACAAGCAATATGATATATATATAAAACGGTATGTGTATAATGAAAGGACATCACAGGAAACGATATATTATCGATTGGGCGGACGTCCGAAAGTCTCGATTTCAATATGGTTAAAAGTACTAAAAAGACCGTAACATCATAATATTACGAAACATGAGAAATAAATCGTCGATTTAGCATCCCGGTACGAATCGTTCGAGAAGACCGTTTATATTTTATACTCTCAACTCGCAAATTATTATATTAAATTATAATTATACCTACTACTATTATACAGTTCATCCTTGCCACTGACTGCTGAGAGTGATTCATGAATTTAAAACAATGCACAAACTGCAGCTTGAACGGGTGATGATTATTTAAGGTGTTTCGGATGGGTTTGGTTTCTAATTCTAATAATATGCGTTTGTAATTTTAACTCTTTCGCACGTCAAACATCGAATCGTATATACAACAGCTGTTCTAAAGGAGATGAATAGCGTCACGAGTATGTATTGTGACTCGGTGCACAGACATTTCAAATACGCGTTCAAAACGAGTTGGAAACTATTTCGGTGAGATTGTGTTTGTTTTCCTTGTTTCTGCACAAACTAGTTTAGCCCTTATTTTTAGTACGTTTTTTTAAAAGATATTTTTAAACGTCGGTCAAATCTAATATAATATACCTATAAAACCGGTCGATGTACGGCGGAGCGGTGCGGATTTCACGGACCGCAAAAGCGATATTATAATATCGTTCAAATGTTGTATTACTATTTGACCGCGAACGAGTGGAATGCCATTCCCCTGCGGCAGTGGCTGCAACAAGAGTCGAATATTTTAACGGCGTTTTTTGTCCATCGCCGTCTTTGTCACAAATTTAAAACCATTACGTTTAATTTTTTCCCCCGCACATAAGAGTAGGTATATAGATGGTACCGCCACGCCGCCGGCCTTGGTGCAGTAACATCGCACAAGACACACGATATTTTTTTAATGTCTTCTGTCACTCTAAATGGTTAAAAAACAAATCGCTTTACCCTTGTGAATAATAATGCGCACACGTTCGAATTAATACAATATTATATACACTCCGCTGCCGCCGCGTGTAACAAAACGACAAAAGAGCTGCGGCAACGCATATTCATACACCGCGTAACACTCTATTAGGAAAAAAGTGATTGTTGGAATATATAGGTAATTACTACTATAAGGACGACTGCGACGTATTTGAATAATATATAATGTAACATTATCCCGCTAAAACCATATAATATTATTATATTTACGCGCATGAACCGCGGCCGATGATGAGTCGACAGTTGTCGTATTATTATCGTCGTCGTCGGTTCGAACGATAATAAATTATTATTATTATTTTATGGCAATTTTTCGGTACCACTTATTTCGTCGACGGCGAAGAAAGTAGTGTGTGTGCGTAAGAATGGACAACTGATTGAAAATAATAATAATAATATATAAAATATACACAATATTAATATAATATGAGCCCGCGAATACCAATTAAGGGCATCAGAAGGACGCCCCGCCACCGCCGCCGACGCCGATGTCGCTCGCCTGCAGACGGGGCTCGGACAAAAGAAAAACGTTTCCAGAAACGGTCGATTTAGGTCATGACCGTTTTGGAGCCGGGCTGTACTTGACCGTGGAAATCATTTTTATTATTTTTTTTTGATATCTGATCGGGATTGCATGAGTAGAAAACAAATAATATAATATACATACGACGAGGCGATAGCTAGTCGTTCAAATCGACTTTGTGCTGCTTATTGCAAGTTATTCTCTTGTGTTCGCAGTTCTGGACGAGAAAAAAAATATTATTTTACAAACGTAATAAATGTTATGTACACACTACTATAATAATATTATACAGCATAATCGTGGTTACGTTTTTTTGCGATATTTTCCACATAACAATGCTGTATGCGTTCAATACTTCGAGTAAATGTTGTTTTATCCATATATACAATTATCATAGTACTGCCCCGCATACAATTTTGACACATAAATTATATTATTATTATAATTTAAATAAAACGCTTTTCTCTGAGATTTAATTCAATTCAAATGCTTATATTATGTAAACCTATTTTTTCTCCTTAAACTCTTAATTGCGTGTACCTACATAATAATATCTGTACCATCTACCTACATTATTTATGATGTCGAGATATATTATTCAAACCAGAAATCGTGAAGCACCCATTAAAGAATACAATTATAGAATTTTTCATTGAAAACGAACAATGGAGAAATTTTAACAAAAATATATTTATACATACATCCACGTAATAATATTATATACTGCATTACTGCATTATAAACATTTGAATTAAGTGTTGCAAGAGATACAAAATACTTTTTAAAAAGGTTTTTTTTTGTGAGAAAATTTTATCAAAAATATTATAGCTCGGTAATTACGTAGGTATAACAAATAAGTCTTATTTTCAGTTACGTATTAAATTAAGTAGCTATTATTACGTTAGGAGGAGAGACGAAAGAAAACAATTTATAAAAGATAGATCTTCTAGAGGACGTTTCACCCGCATGTGTTGTCTCCGTCTTACAAATGTACAACATGGCAAAAACTGTTTTTTCACGAGAAAGAACCGAGAAAAGCTAAAATAAGCAACGAAATGTTTACCACATAATAAAGAGAACTTTGATTGTGCAATATCGTTTTTATATTTTTGATATCACTTATACGAAAAAAATACTGTATAGTCTTCTGGGGTTTTTCCCGCGCCAAAACAGTTTTTTCTACGTTTTACATTAATTGTGAGACGTAGACAACACATGCGGATATAGAGTCCTCTTAATTTGTATTTGCTGTCACAGATTGAATGTATGATTAAAAAATAATACATTTGGTACTTGCGGATTACAATGGATTTATTCTTAATGTAATATTATGAACATGATAGTGCTCACAGCTGAATCTACTACATATTCAAATAAATGTCGATGGTTTTAAGATTTTCTTGTAGTTCGGACTGAAAACGGAGGCCAACTATAAGGAAATATAAAACACAAACACGTCTTGTTACACCAATAATGTTTGGAGGCCTCCCAAGTCCCAACTATTGTAAATATTTATATATTTTATTTGTTATTATGCAGCGAATGTTGTTTAAGATCGCATTTAATATAATAAATATAAAAATACGATTTTCGCACAGATCAGTGAAAAAGTGTAAATAAACTTCAAATGCATGTACAATTGGTTACAAAATATTTTCAAAAGTCTGTTCTGAAAATGTGTAGTACAACTTATCGTGTTTATATTATGATATTAAAACCATGTTTCAGGTTTCTACGACCAAGTACTGCAGAGTACCACAATGGTTTAAATATATTTAGTATATATTTTAATCTATTTTATACTATTGGACAAAAAAGCATGGTTTTACGTTCGATTTTTTTCTTCTGTGACGGCCACTGATTGTGCATCCTGACTCGTTGGAGAAAAATCAAAATAAAGAGACATATAAAAAACATAATAAGATATCATTAAAATATACAATATGGACTGGAAACGACAAGGCGAAGACAAAACAAAACAAGAACGACTGCGCGTGGAGGTGCTCAAAAACTTGTACTTGTAAATATATAGTTATAGGACTAGTGATGCGAGTTTGTAGAATATCGCAATATGCACGTTTGTTGGTATTATACACGTTGTACAAAATGGTTTTATACAGAAGTGTAAAATGTGTGTGAAAAAATATTATAATAGTAGGTACCATGTTACTAGATATTTTTCATCTGCATGGAAAATTGAGGAATCATAAAACATATTGTGTTTTTTGGTATAGTTAGATATTAATTTTTTTTTACTGTCGTTATTTATTATATCGGAGAAAATTGTTTTACACGACACGACACGGTGTAGTGTGAACCCCCCTTCTTGATACAAAAATGTATTATGCCATATAGATGCACACATTATAATATCATACAAAGTTTAGTACACGTATAAAACAAAATGAAAATAAAAATAAATAAAATACTGTATTTTAACAGCACTATAACATACTTGTACAATAGCTATAGGTATAGTTAATATTATATTTTCATGTCGATCCATTTCTTTTTTTCTGGCCACTCCGTCAATTCGAAGCGTGTATAGGGGACGAAAGGCTATATTAGTACAATATTATAATACTGAGTGCGCCGACTGCAGTTTATTACGATGACAATAATGTGCGTGCGCGCTCGTGGCGGGCAATAACTCGACCGCGGCCCCCGCGCCAGGAGCTCCGTTCTCGGTCGGAGGGTATTTTTCGACGTCTATTTCGAGAACCACGGATCGCATCATTTCCTGCCTCCCGGTCCCGACACACGACACTTCCGCTTTGGCCGTAAACGTTCTTTTTGCCGGCGCGTACACAACAATGAATTACGTATATGTCGCCGCCGTCGCTGTCGAAGCGAACTCCCACGACCGGAAGAAAACGTCGGATTTCTCACACCGATTATATAGATATAATAGGTATATTCTGAACCGTATAAAAGCACATACCTATTATACTAATGATTATATTGCCGTCCGCTTTGTTTGTAAAATTCCACTCGATAATTAGCAGTCATACAATATTATTAGTAATAATTTATTACACATGTCGGCCGCACGCGCAATGTATATACTGCAACACAACCAAGATGATTATTGGCTAGGTCAGGCACTAAGGTTCATTGATGACTTTTTCAATAACAGACAATTAGAGACATCAGTCTGAACGTTTGGCTTTTTTTTTTATTAATATTTTGTCGAACGGCCATTGTATAAAATGTAAATGTCAGTTGATTTTCAATTCTAAATTGAGTGTACTTATGATCCATATAATAACATGATTTAATTGAATCCATCTACTAATCGTGTATATAAAATAAAATATCTATGAAACTAGTGATCTTATCGAGGATCTTTTACTGCAGTAACTGTATAATTAAGTATTAATATCAGTTAATATAAGAATTGACTAAAAAATATTAGTAGGTACCTATAACTTACTATTTAATATTGGATACATTTTCATTACCCACAGCCATTTCAATATTTTCTGGATCCACCACTGAAACCTACAGTATTTTCAGATATTTAACTGAGTGGGCAATAGTGCCATTTTACCTTATAGATTTTTAGGCTTACCACAGTTTAGCCCCCCCCCCTCTCAAGAATTTACCTCAGATTAGATGGTCTTTATGTCAATCAATGCATTATTATCACTTGTGTTCAATTTCGAGATCATATTTCACAATTTCAGACCATGTGCCGGCAAGATGTTGGAAATGAAATCCGGAAATAAAATCGGTATCACCATTGACATAATATTGATATATTATGCTGTATTAAGTCGTGCCTACAGGCTTATCGGTTGTGTCAACCATAATAATTTGAAATTTACTATACATTTACTATACGTACCGAATCATATTATTACTAGTTACTTTATTTACCTAACGCATTTTTATTGTATAAAATGTTTATCGTACGAAATTAATATATTATAATAATTTATTCGGGGACATTAGTCATTATTTCTTACTATAGTAATCTATAGATGAGGACACTACTATACGATGCTACATAGGGTATACATTAACGCGTCTATCCGAAAATATTTTATACCCCCTCCCTCTTCAGAGTTAGGCATTGGTTTTTTACGTACCTATTTATAATTGTATCCAAGACCATAAATTGTCAAATGAATATTAAAAAAAATTAAATTACTATTAAAAAAAAATCAAGAAGTTGAACAATGTGGGTGGGTGGGAATCGTATTGAGAGGAAGCCGCCCGTATTGTAAGTTGTACTAAAAAAATGTAATCACCCCCTCTCTCAATGATCAAGCTTTAAAATTCAGATGCGACAAAGACACGTGAGCAGTGTACTATATACTGCAGCAGAGATAATAATTATATACCTATACCTAGGTACTTCAGGTATACGTTTGATCGTTATCGACGAGCATAAATCACGCACGCATTGTTCTTTATTTATATATATATATACATATACGAAATATCGAATATCTTGGCCGTTGTCGATGCATATATATTGCTTTGCGGCTAATGGGTATTGCATATATTAAAATGTATAAAATAAAATTGTATTTGCAAAATGTAAAATGGTCGAGTGACTTTTTTTTACATTATTCAAGTGCGATGAGTTATGTATATTATAAAAATACTCTATACGACATAGGCTCTGTGCAGAGAGGTGAACGTGTTTATTACATATGTATAGTGTAATATATATTATATTTACACGACGTATTATATACGTATGTATACTATATACCATTATAACAAATGCAGTTGACTATATTATATTATAGAAGCTAGCTATACTATATGATGATTAAAAGGAGATTTTGTTTCTTTTACCCTCAAACTTTTAAAAAAACCTAGTCTATCCATGACGAGAGTCGGGAGTACTTGCGATACTCTGCACATGCTCACGGATACTCACCAATACATTTTATATTAAATAAACATAATACTGTAAGTACGGATTTATAATGAATATTATAATATATCGCATTTTGGGGACGTGCCTTATACTAAACACTTTTCAAAAATAAAAATAGTATCCTGTACTTACTTAGGTAAAAATAAGCGTATATAAATCAGGGCCCAGCTCGCAAATTTAAACTGCTTAGAAAATCGGAGGCCGAGTTTACAATCACCCAATCACTATATATGTATGCGTGGGAGTAGCAACCAAGATATTTTCACTTCTAAATAATATTACTAATAGATATAATTATTATTTATTATTATATCCTTACACATCTCTCCCGCGAGAAAATATTTTTTAAAAAAAATTTGAACTATTATTAACCGACAAATTATCTGTTTGTTTTTTTTAACTAAAACATTTTTTTTTTCGCAACACTACCTACCTAACAAAAAATTAACCAACAAACGACGACACAATATAAAACCACAATTTAAATTACCACAACGTTGGGAACAAAGTAGTCGGCCAAACGAACGAACGGGTATTGGGGTGGGAAACGTACAACCGGGAAACCTGCTTAGGACGACGGGTGCGGCGCGCGCAAACAAGTGTCTACTATTTATTTAAACTAACTCTCCGGATATTCGTTACAATACTTAATACACGTTTATATGTTATAATTTATAAAATATTTAAGCTCCGTTACTATGATATTGACAAATATATGGTATTTTTTTCAGTACACCTCCAATTTTCTTGTACTTATCGTAATAATTGTCACTGTAGATAATATGCCTCTAAGAAATCATCGAATATATTTTATTATATTAACATGCCCCACAATTAAACTCATCATGACGTTAGTAAATATATTTTATTTTAACGCCGTATGACACTCCATTATTCCAAGGTAATATTAATTGGTGTAATACCATAATCAATATTCGTTCATTGAGGGGAAATAAAATTAAACCTGCTGCCCATATAGCATGTCCTTACATTAATAATCATCGGTGAGATAAGAAAATATAAAAATATGAAATACTATAAAATGTTTATAATCTAAATACTGTATTCAAACGCTTAAAATAACAATATGTAGCATGTGTGGTCGTGCGTAGAGTGTTATCTGCAGCTGCAGTTGAAATAGTGTGAAGAAATATTATGCTGATGCTTTCTGTAAACAATAAAAGGTTAAGTATTTTGATACAATTTAAGCTGATTTTAAGGATTTCTACAAGTAGATAGGTACTCATAAAAAAAATAGGTCTTATTTATGTTGTTATTTATCGTGTAGAACGTTTTAGAAGTGATCTTAATTAAAATAAAATAGCAAACAATTATAATTATAGTGCTTATTATAGGATATACATGTCTATATGCGTATAATATGAATATAAATAGAACAAATTCACGATAAATCACAATTTTATTTGTAAATCCCCCCATTTGCGCCTATGGGAACGGCTAGTGAAGGTAGCAGGGTGCACATTAGTGACCATTATTATTCACGAACTCTTTTTCGAAAACATAGAGGATTTCATATTCCCTTCGACGCTTTTTTTAGAATTTGTTGTATTTACATACAATATGTAATATTATTATACATGCCTAGGTTTGGAATATATTAATAAAATCTTGGTATAATAGTCACGCTTTAGCCCCCCCCCCCCCAAATTTCAAACACTATTTACGCCAATGGCCGCTCCACACGAAATCCTCGGGGAAAGGGTAGTGCGTTTCGTCGGGTAATAATAATATGGATGATGTTCGTTTCGGAAGACTCGTCTCGCTGAAATTTTGTAACACCACACATCTAAATAAATTATATAATATTATTAGCACTAACAGATATAGTTACGCAAAAGTGATTCGATCGAAAACCGTAGTGAACCGGACCTCGGACCTGGATAAAACAGACAGCGACGACAACCGTCGTTATTGTGGTAAAACTTGACGACCAACCGAATATATTGCGGTTAACCGCTCGCCACGAGTATGCCACACACATATGGGTGGCGGTCACCTTGGCCGAGCTAACTGTGGTCACCTACGTACGAAGGAGCCACGCGGAAACATAAAACCATAGAATTCACGAGCGAATTTGTCAACAAAATTCAGTGAGGTTCTATAAGCCCGAGTGGTTTAAGCGCGGTAAACACTGCAGTCGAAGCGACCCCCGGACTTAATCTTTCATGGTACTCGCGCCGAGCTGGTGATCTCGATATTTTCCCATATTTGTCGCGCCCTGGTCCACCATCCGATTCTTAATCGCGCTGTTTTTGCGTTGTAAATTGTATGTTTTAGTCTTACTAGTCCATTAGTGCGTATATAAACATGTTGTGCAGTACGACAAAATTCCAAACGCGAATCTCTACAACCAAACGTCGTTCGCGTAAGTGCTTATACGATATTAAATGGCATGTTTTGTGGCACAACGAATCTAAAATAACCTATTAACAACCTAGAATCTATCCACCACTTAATATTCATTTAAAAAAAATTGTTTATAAACATTTTTAGTTCTTATACAAGTATAGGTAGGTATAGATATTTTTACTATAGAACCCAAATCGAGCGAGTTCTATTCAGACTGCGTAAACGCGTTTTGTCTATGTCGCGCGTGGATGAAAGAGAGAAAACAAACAATGCGCTGACATCCTCTTAAATGATGTAGGTAATTTTGGTATGATTATTGCGCAAGTGAGTTCGTCTAACATAGGCACGAGCTCCGAAAAATCCATCAACAGCGCATTCCGTCGAGTATAGATAAGAATCAATAATTATCTAAAAAAACATTATTTTTTAGACTTTATTTATATGACTACCAATAAAAATATACTTATCGTATTCATTAACTATACATGTATGTCTATTGTCTAGTGTCTACCCATTGAAATAATAAAAAAAATCGAAAATGTGCCTACTTAGATAATGCATAAGTTGAACTATATATTATAAGTATATATAATTAACAAATAAAAGATCTACAAGAATATACAGAATATAATATATAACTTCTAATTTCTACTGATCTGCAAATAACGTAACCAATATATAACTGTAGTTAATTGTTTTTTTTTTATTTAGACAATATATATTAAGTAATTAACGTCTTTCGAGTGTTTGAACTTTGAAAATATCCGTATACTTAATTATATTATACTAACAGACGTAAGTATACTATATCCTGCACTCTGCAGTGTAAGTTATATACAAAATGGTATTCGTATCCAACTATGAGTCAACAGATTATAACTATTATATTCTCTGCCAACAGTTTTTTTCAATACCTACTTATGATTTTTATATGTTAGTACTATTTACTATTGAATTGTTTATTTTTAAAAAAGCTCATTTTATTAAATTTATAATAATAGACGCAGTGATTCCATACAAAAACGTATTATAAATTACCTCGTAAAAAATTATTTTTATTTATTCCGATTAGCGATATATACATATATTATAGTGATATATAACATATTAATTATTATATAATACCTAATTTTATGTAAAATTATTTAACAAAATGTGATATTATATAGGTAGGTAAATGCTGGTATTGACGGTATCGTGGATACAAATTACGTTAAAAATATTTATAGTTCGGTTATATTATATTCACTATAGTCTATAGGTAATGCAATATATCTAATATTACGAATATACCGATAGTGTATTATTTAACACTTGTGACACCGTATCCATTATAGTCGTAATACATTAAAGTGACTCACAAACGTTAAGCTCATTAGTCATTACCGTGTTTTATAAAATCTTAAACGAACAAATATTATTAAAACCAACTATGTACCAAACGAGAATCGTCGTTTGAAAATACGATCATTCGGTTAAGTTATATACCTAGTTATTAAGCATTAATTACACTGGAAGGATTATTAGAATATAATTATACATACATTACGATTATAAATCGTTATACCTACATAAATTTGCATAATATTATATTGTTAAAAGCGCAATTGCGTAAATAAAAACGTGTTATATCCACGGTGATCAGTTGCATGCCACACACGCGTAATAGTATTTCGATCGTACATTTTCTGCGGGTACAGCAATTTTTGTAGCCCCCTATAACTGCAATGCTCCAAATCGATATCTTCGACTAACTAATACTATATTATAGCTGCAGTATAATATGCAAAGTACAGAACGTATTCCTATTAAAACAGTTGAGAGTTTGAGACACCAAGCCAGAACAAAAGCCACTTTGTTATTTCAATTATTTCTGTAATAATAATAATATTAAGTACTTACTGAATAAAATTATTTCGATTAATAATTATTATTTCGATATTACAATTAGGTATATTTACAACTAAAATAAAATCGTATAGGAATGAATATGAAATAAACATTTTATATTTTATTTTAAATATAATATGTTAGGTTCGGTTATATGTATAATATTGTTGAAAATATTATATAAATGCGTGAACAGAATAAAACTATAAGACAAACAAATAAATACCTTATTTTTCGAAAATACACAAAAATTTTAATTTCTCCTTTAAAACTTACTTTTCTTACAGATTACTGATTAGTGGTTACACACTTACACTAGTCTACTGGGTAGTGAGTGGTGTTAAAAATAACACGTTTAGTTCACAATAAATCATAGTTTAAAAAATAACTCATCATTAAGGTTAATTAGCAAACTTCAAAACCAAAAGTAACTTACAGACCATCTTACATCTATTATAGTGTAATAAAGCTAGAAAGAATCACTTATAACTTGTGAAATCTTAAACTCAATAATGGAAATCAGAATGCAAACTTGGCGCTTTTCGCATATTATATTATGTACTTATATTGTCCATCTTAATATTATGGTTTATAATGTTTCCTAATCCCGTGTGCGTTTAGATAGATACTATCGTTTACACTTATGAGTTGTAGGTATCATTAGGATCATAGAATTATTTATTTATTTATTTCTCATAAATCAGGATATTTTCGCACATCATAATATTATATTATAGAAACTCCGTCGTTATAAGTACATTGTGTGCGTTTAGGATTAACAGGACAGAGAAATCCATAGGACAATAGACTTTTGTGACGCAATTATATTAGCGAGCACTGTGTTTTTTTAAACTGCTGGTGCCTATGGTATAATATATTATTAAGTACTGTTGTACGTAGATACAATGCGTGCGAGATACACCCAAAAGCAGGATTTACTAACTACGCTACAATATTGTAATCATAAACACCAAAGTGGGACCTAACCCGTACAACACATAATTAATTTGAAAACCAAACAATTAGTAATCTATTATTTCGTTCGAGCCAAACGTGTAAACGAAATGCATTACTCGAATTAATTTTTACGATCGTGCCTATTAAATTGATTTAAAATAATATACGAAAACATTATATTGATTTTATTATTTTATGATAAAATCGTTCCTATTTCCTAGCAGTTGTAACTAATTTTATGCGATAGTCGTATAATCGTTATTGTGCCAATAGTTATGTTGTATTCTCTGTAAAATATAATATGTACAGCGTACACATTCTTCGTATCTAGCGTTTTGTATTTGGTTTTATAAGTCATATTGCATCATTCACGAATCACGGAGATGCGAAATAATTATATACGTAAACATTGAAAATTATCTTATGCAATATTGAATTGAAATTCCGAACGAAAACAAAAAAGGTTATATTTTGAAT
The DNA here is from genome assembly GCF_019925205.1 of Metopolophium dirhodum. Lineage (NCBI taxonomy): Eukaryota > Metazoa > Arthropoda > Insecta > Hemiptera > Aphididae > Metopolophium > Metopolophium dirhodum. Next base: position 16,440,136 of record NC_083568.1, read on the forward strand.
CAAATGACCATGTGGATAATCTATACAAACCATATTTACCGTTCACCCATTTTATAACCATTACCATCGCTTCCATAAATCATCTATGTTCTGTATTATAATCATATATATCCGTATAGAACTGTCATAAAAAATGGGTTTTTGCGAAGAGCTAAAATATTTAGTTTTTCGTTTTAAATCACCTGTACATATACATAGCTCACAAAAAATTGCATTCTACGTTATTCTCAACTCATCTCGTCATTGAGAATTAAATAAAATTCCATAATATTAACAAACTATAAAAGATACTCCATCATCGATGGAAAATGTTTGACCATCGCAGAGTTAAATACGTGATTCATTTATAAACATAATATATTATATTATAATGCCGGAAAAAAGATTCCCAGAAAAAAAATACCCGTTTGTAAAATCATATAGATATTATTATAAAAAACATAATATAATATTATTTATTATTTGTATGTTAACGTGGGTATTGGTTTATTTTATAAATTACATACAAAATAAAATTACTATAGTTGTTCTATAGAAACATCATGATAAGTATAAATTACTTTGCACCTTAAAATTTAAGCACCATTTAACATTTACTATTTTGAATTTTCTCATTGTTTTTGCTGAGATCATTCGAAATCGTATAGCCATGGCTCATAGCGAAAAGCCGATCTGCAGAAGCCGCAGGGGTCAACATTTTGTAGCACACGTCTAGCTATTCATCATAATAATAATAATAATAATATTATCTTCAGCTAGACATAGATATAGAAAGTCTGGTATATTTCACCTATACAGAATAAAATACCCGAACGTCCGTGTCGAACTCGAAATATATTTTTAATAATATACCAATATTATACGCGGACCTTAGTATAGCTGATATTTAAATGTTTTCCTTGTACATCGCTTCGGGGTTCGCACAATCGTCGTTAGTCGTTAGTCGGTACGTATGTACTACCTACACATCTACACATACTACACATCCATATTATATTATATCTGTAGGGGAAAAAACCATCATTTTTCCGATAATACACGGCTGCCGTGGTGGTGAAAACACGTCATTACATGTAATAAAAACGTGTATTATTTTTCAGAAAATCGAGTAAAATAATTGATTCTTCTATTCGCACTCCTGGGCGGCACTAGCGATCTAGCCGCGGGGAAATGTTATTTTTTGAAAAAATGTAAATAAATGTTTTTTACTACTGAACACCTGGTAAAAGAAACCAGTTCCACCACCGCCGCCGTATCTGCATAATACGTATACCGCTATAATAGGAGACCGACGAAAAGAGAATATCTACAATCCGACTACGATGATAATCACCAGACACGGACAGTTTTGGTCCAGACACGTACCTAATACTTTACTATTGTTGTTATAATATATATTTATTATGATCATCATTAGGTATGCTAAACACTGCCCCGATCGTATTATGAGTCATTCGGACGCGTGAGTCACTAAAATGCGGTTTGTCCGTTTTTTTTTTACGAATCTAGTTCGTGAAAATTGACATGTTCGACGACTGCTGCAGTGATATAATTATTATTAAACGTAGATATACCTACTATCGTATTCCGTGGACGCGCGTAAAGCGATGACGGGTCATATAATATAATCTGTTACAATTTAAATATTATGTACATTGCATATATTATTAAACGCGATAGAAACTAACTGGAATATCAGACACCGAAAATCGCAATCGACGCGTTAATGCACTTGGGTATCTGTCGAATTAACTGCAGTTAACGCATTAACGCATACGAACAGCACGGCTGAATAGTAGGCACCTATACATCCAGCTACGTCGCGACCGGTCGTGACATAACGATGATTGGCTTTTTTAAAGTAAATCTTGATATCACGATTTTATAGTAAATATATAAGTGTTATTTACTCAGCAGGTACTGAGATAGCTGCGAGTCAAAAATATTGTATTATTATTAGGTATTATGGATTTTTTTTTAGATGAATTATTAGACGTATACCTACCTAATCATTGATCACAGACTTATATAGTTATAATAATTTGGAATGCTTATAAATTATTGTGGAGGAGAAACGTTATTTTTTTATATTGTGTACAGTAAAATGTATAATACAATTTATAGATCCATTAATTTTATTTCAAAAACAAATCTCAAACAACTAACGGCAAACAGTAATATTTACATAAAATGTTTACTCAAAGTTTGCAACAAATTTTTTTGATTCTCAAGGCCTTTTTCCATAAACGACGAATATATAAACTATACATATTATACTGTACTATACTCGTCGAATTTTTTAACTACGTGTCCCACGTGTACGTAATTTAAAGACATTACAATATTATTCACGCATGATACACATACTATGTGAAATTGTCGTATTTATAACCATTAATTTAATTTTTTTCACAATAACTTTTTTCCAAGTTTACAGGTACCTATATACCCGTATATACCTCTTATTTGTTGTGTTTTATTTTGTTAATAACCGAGAAAGGGACGCATGGAAACTCCGTCACAATATGTACCAACCTATTTTAAAAAATACCCTTTTTCGAATATGAACAATTCAAATTAAGGTTTGAAAAATAAAAAAATCTAAAATACGTATGAATATAAAAATATAGCATTTTTACAAAAACGAATTAAACTAAGTCAATATACAAAATTATTAAAATTATTATATTATTAAAAATTAAAAAAAATATAATTTTTATAATAATATTAGCCATTAAAACCAATAATAGCAACCATTTATAAATAAAAATTTCCATTGTAAATCTCAAAATTCCTGTTTGAGCACCTCCCCGGGGCTCGACCTCTAATTTACCCTTTTTAAGTAGCCTATCTTCTTCTCAAATGTCTAATCTATCCCTGTACCAAATTGCATCGGATGGACGGCTTAGGAATGCATAAAGGACAGACAAACATTCATTTATACATTTATACCTATAGATAATCATCTATAAATTAAAATATTAAATACACGTAATATGTATAATAGGTATGCCAAAAGTTAAAAAATTAAAAATTAAAAAATCTGGTAGTAAATCTAAACACCGACGGCGTTTCCATAATATATGACAATTACAGGTAAGAAAATAAAACTGGTGAACTTTACATTAGACATTTTCATTACCTTTTTATTTAACCGGTATTTTGGTGAAATCTATAATCACTCCCGAGAAATGTGACCTTATGTTATTAGTTGTTACTTATGTATATTATATAGGTAAAATAGGTAAAACTATAATATACTATAATGTATAATCAATGGGTACTTTATTATTAGGTCAACTACAGTGCAGGGAATTCCGGACGTACGTGCCTCTCATCGGTTTAGTCATTTTAGGTTTTGACACATTTCACAGTACTTCAATTATTAGATATCAAATTATTGTATGATATTATTGACATGCAACATATGTGTAACATATACGTCATGTCGAAAAAAATATCAAATTAGGTATATAATACAATATTGAATAAACGATTATATCCGATATGAGAGAAAGCAGCGACCGCGACAGATACAACGCGTATGAGTGTTTGTGAGGGAGAGAACAGCACTACTGGTAACCATATAATTAACACGACCGCAATCGTAAAAGTTGGCAGTAAAACTTCATCACTTCCAATAAAAAAAATTTGTTACAACAAAAGCATAAGACTCAATCGTAAAATTGCATCCAGTCTATTATAATAATAATAATTAATAATGTATAAATAATTATTATTTGCAGAACGGAAAATAGTATCTTACATAACATTACATTTCCTATACAGTAGTAATAGTAAGTTATAAACAAAGATGAATCCTCTCTCCTTTCTATGAGTGATCTTAACGTTCGCTTTCCACGAGGTAAATAAAAAAATACATAAAATATCTGAAGTGGATGATGTGTTTAACGTAACACGCATTCACATAACATACTCAGACGACGTTAAATTTTGTTGTTTAAAATATTTTTTATACAATTTAAATAGCTTTTGTAAAAATATTGTATTAATTCTACGTATTTTAGATTTTTACTTTTTTTACCATTTATTCCAATTTCAAATAAGGAAAAAATAAATGTATTTAAATAGTTTTTTAATTGAATACAATATACTGTTAGAAACTTACCAATATATCTAATAATGTATTAAATTGGTAAATAAAAATATCAGCTCGTTTAAAATAAAGTTAATAGAAAATACATCACAGCCGCGTAAACCGGATGGGCGTCCGATAGCTGACTTCAATATTTGCAGAAAAATTCGCCAGAACGGAATTAAAAAAATACTGCGATGATAAGCACAGGATACTATTATTGACTCGTTTCTGACGACGTCATAATATTACTTAATATTATTATGTCGTGGCGGAGAAAATTATTATTGTTTTGCGCGATAAGGTTTTTAAATTCATACACAATATTCAGATATTGCCTGCTGCACTACAACATTCAACACATAATCATATAAATTATTATAAAAATAAAACCTTTGTGCGCGAAACGCGGCATATCACGTGAAAAAATACTATTGTCGCTTGTGCGCACCACTATTTACATAATACACAGTAGGCACCTACATATAGGTATTACCGTCAAACGCAGATTATTGGCTCCTTTGTCCGCGCACAAATCCTTTTGTTTTTACTTCGTGGACGCAGACTACTGTGATATAGTGTATAACGTTTTAGCGCACCTATGAACGGTCACACAAACTGAACACGTAGGTACTTCACCTCGTACACGATATCTCGATTAATAAAGTTTAAAGTGATCACAGAGTTCAAAGCGGCAGTTTTTAATGCGTTCGCATCCGGTCGCGCGGTCAGTGCAGTATTATATTATATTATACGATCATGACAACACGACCGTGGTACTTACGTGCGAGTCTGCAGCCGGTACATTAGGTAAACAATATATATATACCTAGCTTATACGAATAATACACTCGCGATAATAGGTGATTAAAATATTATTTATTTTCGTAACGTTGAACTTGGTGGGCGGAGATGCAGTGTCACAACTAAACCGGTATAGCATAATATTTGCGTAGTATTGAGTAGTAGGGTAGGTTTCCGTTTTTCGGTACACCATTGTCGAGGGCCGGGGTTCAAACTACAAAGTAGGAAATCTACGAGAAGAATGTACCTATTCAAGAATATGAATTCAAAGTTAGCTTTTTAAATTAATTTCCAGTTTTATAACTTGGTTTGTTCATAGATACCGGTGTGATAAACGGTACTATAACAAAATTGTTGTATACAACCATATACATAAGTAATTTTTAAATTAATTTACTAAAAAATTTATTAAATATTTTAAAAATCGTTCGAAACTATGAAATACAAGACTACCAAGGAAAAAACTCGAATATAAAATAACGCGACGCGTGTTTTACTAGTTTTATAAAAAAAATTATAAAATGTCAGTTTTTTAAACATTTAGGCCTTAAATGACTGACTGTGACACTCGTGGGGGGTCGGCGCTTAAAAATGTTTACCTAAAGTGGGTAGAGAAATGATAATAAATCTTTATCTTAATCGGGCATCTCGTCTACAGCAGGCTGTAGCTGATATTATTCGATGTATAAAAAGGGAATTGAAGCCGATGATGGTCTGCCGGCGATAACGAATAGAGTGGTGTAATTATTTACAATGTTATTGTGAGAATCGGTAGATAGACTGATACAGATAATAAGATAGAAGTTATCAAAGTGGGAAGATAATTTGAAAATCGTCGTATCGAGACCCGTGCCCATATGTCTATGGTTTTTAAAACTAATCGATTACAATATGGTTATGGTTTATTAACACTTTTGACATGATTATTTCGAACCCGCCGGGCACGTCATGATTTTTGAATTTATCGTTAAAACTTATAAATATATACCCAGCTATTATAAACATTATTAACGTTTTACGATCACTCTGACAGTCGTAATGGTTTAGTTCAAAAGTTCAACTCGAATCCGACGCACTGTTATTTATTACAGTGATATTGTACAACAGTCAACAAAGTGGCCATTTGCCGACGTTTTTCCCTAAGTATTCCGAGTGCGAGTAAATGTGTAATCGTGTAATAATAAAAATACTATACAGTAAATACTGTAAATACTGTAACTTCAGAATTTGTTCCTAATATTTCGACGAATAAAAATTAGAAATTCGGCTCGAAAAAAAACACGTCAGACATGGCGAGGGTGCGAAACGAGCGCAGGTAGGTACCTGCAATATTGTAACGGGTTTATGGGTGTATAATAAAAAACCATCGAAATTCCAACGATGAACATATTTTATACCCCAAGACACGGCTGGTTGTCAGTGCAATAGCGTCGTAAAATATATATCATACAACATGTTCTGCGCTACGACGATTTGTACGACAAATTGTAATATCGGTAGATCTGGTCGACGACGACGAAATTATAATCCCAACTCCGGTAAAAACCCAAATTACCTGTTTGTGGCGGCGTCCGAATAATTATTAATCCTGTGCACTGCACACGGCGGCGGTAACCAACGGAAGATCCGGTGTCACCGAGTCATCTCCGAACTCAGGTCGAGTCAGCACCACACGTCCGATACGCACACCCGGCGAGAAGACCGTATTTTATTTTAACCTTTTAGTGAAAATCTCTACGTCGAATCGCGTCTCTCTTACACCCACAATCGAAAACCCACCAAACCGCTTATACGCTTATATGCGACGAACACACAATATTATTAAAAGAATATACGCGACGCGAACCGCGTTCACCGGACGACTGCGATGCACTACGACGCTGTTCACGACCGTTCAGAACCGCATGTGGCACATACCTACCGAGATAACGTGTGCGCGCAAGTACCACACAACCACACTACCACAACCACGCTGATAACGAGTCGTTATTGAAGGCCACCGCGCGACCACCACCACAGTCGTCGTCACTACCATTGAGTGCTATTATATTATACAGTAGCACGACAGGTCACACTAAAATCTGATAAATAATACTAATAATAATAATAATATTGTGTGAGCCAGGTATAATGTACCTAGTAATATTACTAATTATTATCAGGTATTAGTATTATTCCGAGTTGTGAATTATTGTGACCGTCGTCCGCACTGCCGTACGTGAGTTACCGTTAAAAACACAACCAACTCGAGTTATCTCACTATAGTCACTTGTAACTTATTTTACAAATATTAAAAAGTATTACTATATCGTTAGGTTGACAAAAGTGTACTACATAATAACTGTTTTGGTTACCTGTCGTAGGTTATGTAGTTTACACCGCCGTCCACGGATTAGAGTGTAGAGAGAATGGACTGGAAACGGCAAAGGGCAGGCGAGTGAGGGGGATACGGAGATCTTAGGGTTCGTGATAGATGTGCAAGGGGGGAGGGGGAATAAAAAGTATCTACGTAAAAGCTACGAGCAAGATTTTGGTTAATATGATGATTCTAGCCTCTAGTTAGGTGGGAGTGTGGGACCGCGGTACACGTCTCTCGCAAACTTTCTGCGGCTCATTATTGCTCTCGTTTCCAGTTTACATCCTATCTTAGTATCTTTGTCCATGGTTAATACTGAAGAGTTTAAATTTGAACGGTTTTCAGAATATTAGTCGCGATCACTTATGAATATTATGTCTATAAGGCTTATATTTCCCATATCTGTCCGTTGGGTTTTACAACCAACTACCAAGCCTTACTCAACCAAGCCTGGGGTGGTCCAGGGGGGGGGGGGCATGGCCCCCGGGCATTGATTGTTAGAATTTATTTAGGGGCCTCAGATTTGTCCATTACTTGATTCGTTTTAGGGTATAACACTGCATAAATCACCTAAAAAAAATCGATGATTATTTAGCGAAGAAAAAAGCTTGTAAATTATAATTTATAAATAAAGTGATACAATAATGAATAATGCATTATTCATTATTTATTGCTATGTACCTAATACATATATATATTTATTATAACAGGTACCTAATATTAAATAATATATATGCATTATTTTTTTTTTCATACAGGGGCCTCATTTAAAACTTTGGCCCCTGGGCCTCAAAATGTCTTAATCCGGGCTTGTACTCAACAGGTGTCGGGCGTTGAATATTATTATAATTTAAATGTGTACACATTCGTGCAGTCGTGTATAATATCATTAAATCGTATACTCGTGTACCTACGCGTCACCCGATATTCAAATCGTATATCTAAATTTTTTTTTTTTTTGTTTACTTTCGTTCCCAACGCCTTATTTGATATCGCTCGTAGTTGATTTAATTACGACGGCGTGTGTTTCAAGGCTCGTCGATGGACGCTCTACATTAAAACGTCAACCACTATTGTGCCTATACTGATTACTGTACCCACTACCCGATACGATATTATTTACACGACGAAAGTATGTATATATATAGGTACACATTGTAATAACATAGAGCCTAACTGAAATCTGAATACCGATATATACCTGCACAGCGTTGCATAATAATATATGGCCAACCATTGGCTTTCGCAGTGGCGTTTTATAATTCATATAGCTGATCATATCCGTTTTAAAATATCTATATCAAACGGTTTTTAATAATCATTATTCATTATAAGTATATATTATGGTATGAATTATGTTAGAAACAGAAAACAGAGTACCGCCATACTGTACCATACGCCCTTATTCCTTAAACACAATATGAAAATAACGTTTGTTTTGTACCTTTAAGTTATTTAATGCAGACAACCGTAGATATATAATACAATAAGCATTATAATATGTCTATGCAGACAGCTGTAGTTATTACCGCAGCACTCCGATATAGTCTCCCCCCCCCAACAGCACACACACCCACATACACACAATATCAATGCCACATTATTCCTACCTGTAGACGCGTGGACCGCCAGGAATTCGTAGCAATAACAAAGACTGTTTTTGTGTATCTTTATAAATTTATAATACAGAAAGAATAGATTTTATATAATGGGTTATTATAATAAATTATAATATACGTAAAAAAATGACTTAGAATAAATCGTTTATTACAAGAAGGCATAAAATGTGTTTTAAATTTCAACCTTTTTTTTATAGAGTAAGGTACCTATATAGTATATAGGTATTAGGTATTATATATAATATGCATATTAAAAGATTATAAAATATCTACCGGACTGTTTGCAGGTCACCTCTATACCCTCGAACGCAATTCAATATGGTCATTACTCATTACACGTTTACGAGTAGGTAATAACAATTGACGGAATAAATATTATAAGTACATAACATTATAAACAGCCCATATATAGGTTATGCAAACGTATAGGTATACGCGTTTATAATAACTGTTGTCGATTGCCAAGTCGTTTAATTGATATAAGAAACGTATTTTATTACACGTAATTTACGTACCTGCCTATTTGTCAAACGTAGGTATATTGCATAACTACATAAGAGTATAAGACACATAATAAAACAATAGTAATATGTACCCGCTAGTGCTGCAGGTGTACTGGAATATCTACCTAGTTTATTGTTCTCAATAGTTTGATGAAACATTTTGTCTTGTTTTATAGTAATAACTAGCTGTCTAACTGTTTAAAATAATACCTATAACTATTATTTCGATCATATAAACATTTTAATATTTTTTGTAGTATTTATTATTTAATATTCATTAAAGTTACTAATAGGTATAAAAGTGTAATAACACTTATTGTTTCATAGGTAGGATAATAACGATTATTGAAACCCATATATTAGATATTCGTCATGGAATTATCTGGACACTTGATTTTATTGTTTAATGAAATAATGACTTTTTTTTGACAAAAATTGATTTATTGCTAAAGACATAATAATCAATACTTACATAAAATTAAATCTAAAACAAATTAGTAGATAACTTATCTGGATAATGCACTGCAACATTGCTTATACAGTTATAACTAATAACAAATAAGTAATAACGAATAACTAATAACTAATAAAGTAATAACTAATATTTTGTATTATTTTATCATAATAAGAATTAAGACGGAAACGAAAACCACTAATTTGTTTACTCAACACATTGTATCAGTAGGTGGGTAAAACATTGAAAACAATATGTCATTAAACATTGTACTTACGTATAGGTAACTTTTAATAACGATCTCTGGCAAAAAAAAATTAATATACAATATTATGTCGAGCTTTTTATAAAATCAATGTATTTGATTGGCTAGATTTATATAATATTACGGTGAATGGTTAGGTATATGCGATATGACTTGCATGTGTAGTGTACCTACATATTATATTTTGTTTTACGACAACAGTATAGTGTACAACAGTAGATATGTTGTTACATATAGATAGGTACCTATTTCGTAGTTGAACTATACGGTAATAATGATTCAACATCAACTATATAAATTGTAAATAGAATATTATTTCTAATATTTGTGATGATGAAAAACCCGTCCAGAGGTTTCAGAACCATTCCGACATTTCCAAAACCGTCCAGAGATTTCAGAACGTGTGAAAAATACAAATAACTTGCGCCATGATGAGATCTAGTAAGAAAAAAAAATGATAATGTTTTAATTGTCCGTCTCAATTTCACACAGCTGATAACTGTAAATTCAAATATTATTCATGCAAAAAATGTAATCGTAAACACAATTATATTTCACTTTGAAAAGACTCAAGTTGAGCGACAATTACAAAACCAGTTTTCAAATATTATTTCACTGTCTATATTGTCTATACTGTCTACATAACCATCTTTAGCTAAGAGTCACTGCCAAAACCCAAGGAACTTATACTCTATTCAAGTTAAGAAACGTAGTCGGCGGCCGACTTGTGGCGTAGGGGCGTGGCAATCGCAGTCGGTAAATTGCGTCCCCACAAAAAGGTCATAGTAATTATAATATGTAAATTGCGGCCCATGTACTTTTAAAACATACGTAAATTGCGTCCCGGGTAAATTTGAAATGTACGTAAATTGCGGCCTGGGATATTCCGATTTCCGGTCAGCTGTACAATTTAAAGATAAGTATTAATCTTTCATTGATCGATGTAGATAAGCGTTTCAGGAGCAGACGAAATGGTTAGAGTTTTAACGGTATAAGCTCATCATTTGGTTCCGAAGCGCCCGACTGTGAAACTATGCGTGCTGCCCACTGATGCTGTTTCAGTTAAAAATTTAAATTTTCCAACAGGGCCCCATACCACGGATACACCGCACACATATTAATATAAACAGATATTAATCCCAGACAGCATTTTGAAATGATAATATTATAATAATATTTTTAGTCAAACATTTGCTGTCTGGGAATAAGCCAGTATCGACCAATCGGCGACACTCACTGCACATATAGGTACACATTACTCTTATTAATCAATTAATAATCTTGTTTTGTGAATTATTATGAAAGAAAGGCCAACTGCAGTTGTGTATTATATTGTTGTATTTTTATGTATTTTATCAACCATCGTCGTGAACGTTGTATATTTGCTAACGAGACCGTATATTTTATATTATAAAAATCTTAATTGTGTGGGCACGAATTGCCTCTTTTTTATTATATACTTTGCGGGTGCGAATATTCAACTGTAGGTATCCACGCGAATCACCCATATATAATGTAAATTGTAATTATACTCGTAGACGCGAATCGCTGGTTCTATTATTATATAATATTGTGAGCTGCTGTGTGCATTTTTCATATTTATTTAGATGTGGGAGCAGGCAGCAGCTGGCCAGTCTGTGGTCTGACAAATTTTAATTTTTTTAATTTTGTATTTATTTAAGCTACATGACAATTTAATAATTAAACTGGCTCTGTTGGCCCAACAGATTAAATATGCAATGATAAAATTAAATAGCCCTTTTTGCCTAACAATATAAATCTAGCAATTCAATTAATAATAATAATTTTGACTCATTGAATTGTATAATGTATATTGTATAATATTAAATAGCTATTATGAATTAATCTTTTATATATTAATTGTGTCGCTATACGAATTATATTATTTTTTTATATTATTATTCATCATATCAATTTGTTACCAGCAATACACATATTTAATTACCATTACTCGTTTTTATCCATTTATAATAGGTCATCTTACCTTCCTCATTTAGTTTACACACACACATAACCATCCCTACGTAGCTCATCAGACTTGTGCGGCTTTCAGAACCACTCTGACTGAGTTACATCCACAAATATATTTATATTATACATACTATAATGTGTATAATGTGACCGACACGGTCGGTATTGGTATATATTACATTATGTGGCGTGTGCTAAGCATTCGTTAGGGTTCGTTAATTATTATTATTATTGCTCTAACACAAGTCCATTAACCCATGGATTACATAAGGTTGAGGAAGTGATTCGAATACACTAGTATAATTATTTATCTGAAATACTTAAATAAAATTTATTATATTAAAACTGTAAGTAATGATTTCGCGATCCACCATAAAAACCTCAGCGACCCTGATTTGGGTGGCCCCTAACCCGAGGTTGGGAATCACTGCACTAGGTACTAGTAACTAATACTTTGTACTATTTTATCATAATTATAATAAAAATGGAAACAATATTTACTAATCTGTTTGCTCAATACATTGTATTAGTGGGTGGAGAAAATGTTGATAACAAAATTTGATAAAACACTTCACGTAACTCTTAACCCTCTTAAGATTGAAATACGATGTATGCCAAAACAATTTATACATGAGCTTTTTATAAAATCAATTTATTCGAGTGGCTAGGTTTATAAATTATGGTTGATGGTTATACGATATTATGGCTTATTATATTAGTAGTGTACCTATATTTTTTGTTTTACGACGCCAGTATACCCCACTTTATGATTATATGGGTACTGTGTTGCGGTTGAGCTGCGGTAGCAAAGTTTCCAACGATTTATCAACTATTTTCTATGTAGAAAATATTTCACCTTATATAAATTCTTGTGGTTTAATTAGAGGGAGTAGAAACTGCAATATAGTTGTTATTATTAAATTGTATCACATTTAAATTCCAAATTACCTATAGGGTTTTTAAAAATAAAAATTTAAGTAGGTAACCACTATTTATGAAAGTTGTGATTACACATTTTTCCATCTTTATTATATAGCCAAGTTTAGATTCCAGGCAACCTCCCTAGACAACTTAAGCGAAAATGGTGTCACGACCAATAATATATTATAATTAATTTGTTTAAACAAAATATTATTTTATATTTACAATCTGTATTTACCATCGACGACACCCCGTGTGAAAGTTTTTAAGGAGAGAGTAGGTCCCCCTACATGAATTCCTTTTAAGACGCCTGCAGGGCGGGTTATGTGGAATTTGCTTGGATGAGAGATGGATGATAATAGGATTGGAGTGAGAACTGAAAGTTATGTGTCCTTTTTTATATGTGAGATTATTTATGGTTAGAATTCAAATGTCTTTATAAATTGAGTCACTGGTGATGTACCAGCTAGGGAGCACCTGATAATGATCGTAGACATAGGTATAGACTAGAATAACTGTATTGTTCTGGTGTTTGAAGGTTTGGCTGAGTCCCAAAGTTGAATGCCATAATAGTATCACATTGGTCTTAGAAGAGCCATACAGAACCTCACTAAACATAATATAACATAATATACAATATATATAAAATATATATGATATACATAATACATATAATAAACAAAGAATATGTAAAGCCCATAATATACTTGGTATTTTTTTTTATTAAATAAATAGAAGAAGTATGTATTTTAATTATTTTGAAAATCCAGTCATACGATTTACATTGTAGATATATTTTAAAGTTTTAAACATATTTTATTTTTATAATAAATTATAAACTGTGCTATTTAGTAGGTACATGTTCATATTATATAATAATAATAACTGCCCAAGAGCAGAACAAAACGTAAAAAAAAAAGATTTAGTGGTAGGTATAATAAAGAAAACATTCACATCATCTTCTACTTCTACTTAATAATATCAAATCATGGATATCATCTAATATTATTTGGAATACAGCTGTAGGTATACTAGCTTAATAATAATATGTAAGTTCATTATATTTTGATAAAGTTTGTCAAAAAAAAAAAAAAAACATAATTAGCTATATACTATCAATAAATATTAAATATACAAATTAAACTAATATTATTGTCAAGTGTTCATATAAAGGTAACATTAACACATTTATAAAATCTAAATTAGTTTACACGGCAAAAATTATTTTAATTAATTATTTTTATTTTTTTTAGAGAGAGACAAACAGGTGTAAACACACAAATCTATTACATTTTATATGATATATAAATATATATATATATTAAATCTGCTTTACTCCATTTACCGTGTCTGTAACATATTAATTATTTTACACATTGTACATTAAAGTGTAAAAAAAAAACAATATTTTTACAACACCCAATGTCTCTCTCTTTCTCTCTTTCCAGTTTCTTATAAATACCTATACATGTCTAAATGTAATTAATGTAATTAATCGTATGAATGATACATTTTTTTATATAAAAAAATTCTTTCAAGCGATAAGTACATATATAATTTATATTAAAAGTTAACCTAAATTATATTGTAATTTATTAATCGTCTAAGAAAAATTATTGTCGAGGTTTACATAAAATTCAAATTTGACTTGTAGTCCTTAATAATAAAGAACAACAATTATTATAATAATAGTAATATTAATAAAAAAAAAAAAAATGTTTAGTAATAATGTGATAATTATTGTCATCAAAAACACAGATTTGTTTCATATTCTTATAAAATATTACAAGAGATAGGTATATAATATTGTATAATTATTATTATTTTACATCAATAAACAATAGGTACACGGGAAATCGATTTATTTTATTTTATACGGTTTATGTGTGGCCGTGTGGGTTTAACCTAACCTAACCTAACCGCTATTGTAGACTAACATGTTTTCCTAACGTATTATGCCTATTATTGTTGTTTGTTCTCTTTTTTTGTTCATAGATTTTGACTAAAACTGTTTTCTTCGCCACATATTATTGTGTAGCTGGATGCTAATTGCTGGTACTCGAGTGTTTTATAAAAATAAATACCTACCTAAAAATTCTATAAAAAGCACCTACACAGTACACACATTTACGTATACAATACGTTTTATTCCCGGTACCGTTAAAACATCATGACTGCTTATAAATATAACTTTCCTTATAAATAATAATATATTATATGTAGTTAGTAATACTTAAAATACAATATAATAATATTATGCTTAAGACTTAAAACACATAATATAAAACTTAACCGATTAAACTTTTAACACGCTCTCGTCAGAAACAAAATATAGTTCTATAGTGAAGTGTAAACAAAACAGTACAACGAATTAACGAGAGATGGATTTATAGGACGAATCTTGAAATTGGTGGATGGTAATAATATTTACTGCGTTACTATATACGTCACACAATACGATTATATTACTAATTTCACAAAATTAAAATAAAATTGTTTATTTATCTTTTTAATTTTATTGTTTGTTACATCAAAGTCCAGGACCACCAAGGCGGTAGTTTAGATACTGGTTTAGATAATTATATTCGCGGGGGTGGGCTAAAAGATATTTATTTTTCACTAATTTTGGTTAAGTTCACAATTTATGTCTACTATCGGGGACATTATGAGTTTTTATACCGCAATTTTAAATACGCAAGGAAAATTACTTTGATGTATAATATATAATATACTACCTATGTAGGTATAAATGTATAATAGTTACATAACATGTACAATGTGCCTGATAATTTCTCGCTAGATAAATCTACTATTTCAAATTATTGTTAATTATGACAGTATTGAATTTGAATTTTTTTTTACACAATTTTCCATAGAAAAATATAATTTATCAGAAATTAACCATATCATAGTTTCGTGAAACGCGTATAATATAATATATTATGTAATATTTTATAGTATTATGAAAACACTTTTAGACATCACTACATCAGTAACATAATATCATAATTCATATTATTATAGCAACTAGTAAAAAATAAATTGGGGGACGAACTTAGCTACTATAATTAGGTACTATACTATAGTATGTCTACATATTCGACAAGAGCAAAATCAGATAAAAATAAAAAAAAATTTCTTAAACGTTTACAATTTGACGAGAGAAATGTAGTACAGTATAATATAAAATTATTATTACATATTTTATATTAATTTATTATCGTATTCACATAGGTACAATTATTATAGCCATATTAATAGGTATATGAATTACGTAAATAGTGTGTTACAAAAAATTATACAAAAACGATTAACATAATATTTTAAACGTAATAACCACTTAGAACATATTTTATTGTCAATAATTACCTATATTATATTTTATAGTTACGAGATTCCTTAAAATTTAATCGACTAAAACCTAGAAAATATTATTGTCATTTTGTATCAACATTCGGTTTATTGGTTTAAAGTTTAAACGTTTCGATTACATTTTAATATAATATTGTATTATAACTTATAATATTATATTGTATGGGATGCTCGAAGAAATCGGATGATCGATTATAAATTTATGATATTATTATTATGACTAATAAATAATAATCACGATGATGACGGCTTGGGCGTATATGAGTGTATTCGCGGATTTCACTCGAGAATCGGTTCCACTCGTAGATATTAATATTATGCTATACGAGATCATAATAATATTATATTTTGAGCAATATTGTTTAAAGATTTTATCGGACCGACTGTATTATAGAACTCGCGTGAGTCGTAAGTCGTAACTCGTTAAGGTCGTAACCATTAAAATACAATTTGTTAATATTATTATTATGGATTACATAGGTATTGTATTATTAAAAATAGTGTGTGCGCATGCGTAGTCGAAAAATTAACGAACGACATCGACACTCGAATTTATTTGACGTATTATAATTATTTATAGTGTCGTAAATAATATTATTATAATTCGTAATCGAATCATTGTCGATTTCGGATTTACATAATCTTGATATTTTTAAACTTTGGAAGCGATCTGCAATGTTCATTGTAATATGACGTATTTTTCGTATACGAATCGTTAAGAGTTATCACGACGTGTGTTCTACGTCACGGCGTTTATTAGATAATATAACTTAATGTTATTAAGTATTAATTTTCTTTGTTCAACTTTGAGATTGTGCGAATCAGTTTTCAATGTTGTGCTTTGCGTTTTACGACTTGGCTTTTGTGGGCGTTTAAGAATCCCCGCGTTTCTTTTCGAGTTCGCGAAACGATGTTTCTCATACAAAATCCTTCCGCTTCAACCGGTTTGTTTATAATTATTAATTATCGTATAATACATCATAACAAGCCCAAAAAATGTACTCAAAAATTTAGATTTTAGAAAATAGAGCCGAAGAGTTGGCCGTCGCGTTACACATAATATAGGCACACCCGTCACGCGTATCATAATATTTGCAGGAAAATAATATAATATTATCAACGACGGTGGAGGTTGAATTTTATTGAAGTGTTTATTAATTATTTTCATCGAAATTATGAAAGCTCAACTCTGTTTGTCTACGAGTTAACGTGTTTTAAAAATTCTTACACAATTTACATCACGACAACAATCGTACAAATAAGACAACCGATCTTATAATAGTCTTTGTCATGATGATAACGATGCCGACATGCCGCGGTTTTGATGATTTTATTTGTGTTTATCTAATAATTATTTGTTTTGTTTTGTTATCGTTGAAATCAAATTACAATAATATTGTTCTCGCGAAGCTCTCCTCGTCAGCGGCCACTCTCCTTATTTGTTGTGCGAATCTAGTTGGGTTATTATGTCGGAAATATCACTACCGTTATAATATTATAATGATATTGCTTTTTTTATACGGTGGCGGCCAGTGGGTCCCTTTTTTATGTCCATCGGTTTTGGGAGAAAATAATTGCCAGCGAAGAAGCTTATAATAATGTACAACATTGAATTTATGACTGAACCGTACCGACTAAGAAGTATACTAAATTATAATATTCTACTTACAGCGATCTACCGTTAAACGTGCGTAATAATAATATAATATTATACATTAAATTATATTGTTATAATATAATGCAATTTATAATTATAATATGCCTTAACGTCTACAGCAAAAATCCACTCAATTATTAGTTTACTATGTGCATAAATAATATTATGCAAATGATATGTTTGGTTTTGCTTGATATTCTTAATGTTGGGTAAACTGCGTTTTCGTTTTACGTTTAGTCTGTGCGTTGAACCGACCGCCGTCGCGTCTCTGTTCTTGATAATATTATTATAATTTATAACTTTATAAAGTTAATTAACTAACTAACTAATGAATATTGGACACTAACTACAGTAAGTATTGCTCGTAAAAGAATATGGTACCGCGTTTAATATTAATAATATTATTATTGCTATTTGCCATGTAGATGATGACAATCAATGATAAACACCATTAGAATTTTACGGGATTAACGTGTTTTGTATGTGGCTATCGGATTTCGTTCAACAAAAACCGTCTACGCCTGCAAGTCAACACAACCATGACGTGTGAAACATTCGAATTTTATACTAGTGTGTGTGTATCTGCTAATTTAATAAATTAAGTTAGTATTCTTGAAATATTGCCACATATAGCATTATAGCTCGCCAATCTAAAAGCAAATCGATATTTTTTGATCGAAAATAGACTAATCTATGGTTATAAATTATAATAATAATATTATACCTACTCTTAATATATTATATGTACCAAAGTATAATTAATTATAAATTATAACATTCTAAAATATATAAAATAAATATCAATATCAGACGTCGCCATCACCTAGTATAGTAATTTATTGTAAACGACTGATAATTATTAATATCATAATATTAGATTTTTCAGACGTCGTTTTTTTTTATTTTTTCGAATAGTTTTTGAAATTTGAAACGAACAAACTCACCACACGTTTACCGCGTAAGTTGGTTACGTTTTTATTGTTACGGTAGGTACCATATAAGACTGCAGCCGGTAATAAGACTGCAGCCGTGATCGGTCAATTAATGTTTCAAGGTCAGACTCGGGAGGGTCGCAAGTACGACGACAGGCGCTTTGGGCGACGGCCTTCCAACTCACAAGCGACAGACGTAAAAACGAAACGCACATAATATAGGTAGATATTTGGGATTTAGATCGCTTGAAATCCACTCGCTTGAGAAAGCGCGCATCGGGTATTGTCCTATATTATAGTTGCATCGAAATATCAATTAAAAACATCCGTCGTCGAAACGACGGGCTCCGGACGCCGGAGACGAAAACGTTTGGATTTGATTTTTTTTAAATGTACACTCGCGACAATAATAATATTATCGACTTATCGTCCCGTTTCAAATGGGACGAGACCATTGACCTTATACGCTCCGGGTGTAACCTCTAACCGAGATTCGACCGCGGTTGTTTAAATACCACTGAACTGTGGTTAAACTGTTGAGTGGAAAACGCAGACGGGGCGAGAAAAGGTCGTCTGAAAATATTCTTATGATATTTTTTTTATACGGACGATAAGTAATAATATTATTATGATCGCGACGAACGTTCACAAACGTTCACAAACGTTCACGTCACTGGTGTTCGGCGGCGGCGGCGGCGGCGGTGGCGGTCGTCGAGTGTCGTATTATTATTATTGTTGGGCGTTATAATAATAATTGTTGTGATCACGCCGCCGCCGCCGCCGCCGTCGGTCCGTTGTTTACCGGATCGTTGTACGCATCACAGTAAACTAATCGTGAAAATCCGCTGGACGGCTACAACGGTGGCGGCGGTCAATATGGCGCACGTCAACGGCAGACCGCCGTGCTGTCTGCTGGCCGCGGCGTTCTTGTCGTCGTTCCACTTGTATCCGGGGTCGACCACGTGGATTTTCCATCCGACAAAAGTCTGCGAATAGCTCTGCGAAATTGACAAAAACAAAAACACTGCACGTGAAACGGGGTCGTTTTATAAAGTATGAGTGGCGTGTGGTTAGGTTGGGTCGGGGTCGATCTCATGTTTTTTTTGACAGAGTATTTTACACGTCACTCGCCGTTTTTATAATATTTTATAAATTTTTTTTAAATTATAATATATAGCTAGCAAGTTGACTACGACGAGTAGTGAGTATACCACGACATCTGGTATTCACGTGATGATATTTTGTACCATAGGCTGAAATATTTTAAACTCGTTCATTTTACACGCTTTGATCTTAAACTCGTTACTTTTACACGCTTTGAATACCTACCAATATTTGTACTTTCAGGCTTTGAGGGACAATAATATTTTGGTACTCATTATTTTGTTCAAGTCCCCGTCACTAAGTACGTCATTATTGGTAGGTACTCCATGAAATTACTAAATTAGATGCAATTACAAGAAATACAAAAAAAAAACCCAAAGGCCTCTGTGCACGTCCGTCAAAAATGTATATGGCGTACGTGACAAAATCGGTGAGTACCAATTATTCTGATGCTCACGGCGTTTGGGGACAGGTCACAGCTCTATTAAAATACTTCGGCAGTCAACTTGCTGGGGATGCATAGTTAGAGCAAGTGAACATTGATAATAGGAATAATATTATAATAGTATAATATTGACACGGGAAATTTGATATCAATTAAAATGTTTTCCAAAACCTTCTACATTTTGTTTAATTTCTTTGGCGTTTCAATTATTATTATTATAATTATAATTATTATTTGTTCTACATATTATTAAGCATTAGAGCAATATTCTTAGAAGATATCTACGTTTATTTTAGCAAATACATTACAAACGAAAGTGTTCGTTGATCAGAAAACATTTTATTATTTTATTTCATACACAATATTGCATATTGAAGTGTAAGAGAAAATAATATAATATTATATTTGCAACGTTGCAGGGATTCCTATCGTAGCTCAATAGTTATTACTTATTATAGTTATTAGGTATAATATTCTATATATAGGTACCTAGTATATTATTGACTAGAATATTAAATGGATATTTCGATACTGTGTTATAGATATTATAATATAATTATGAAATGTATATTTACTATATTACCAAATTTTTACTTAATATATTGTTATTATTTTAATTATTTTACATTTTCTGTTATACTGGTGACACTAAATAATATTTAAAATAAGATAATATTATAATAGGTACATGGTAAAAATAATAATTAATTGTATGGAATAATAATATGCAATAATTGTTTTTGTTACACAGGTTTCAAATATAAACTAATTAAATCCTTACATTGAATTTGATTTTCAATAAAAGTAATTGTTTTTGGAATAGTTCTAGGATACGCAAAACCCCATATAATACAAAATTGAAAATAATTATAATATTATGTACATTACGTTGAAAGAAGGATATAATTAATAATTGATTACTGCAGGAAAACAATCCAATATGTTGTTTCAAAATATATTATGATTTAATTTGGTATAAGCATTACGCCATACAAATATAATACTAAGTTAATGACTTTGATAATAATTTGCATTTCAGATTAATAGACATTTTCAGAATATTTTTTTTACTTGTATAATAATTTACGCTAAAACGATACATAGAATAATTGTGTATACTCTTTTTTTAAATGTTATTTCCTAATAACTTGTGGGTTATGATTTCTCCCTATTGAAATGTTGAAACTAATAAATAACTATAATATTGTTATATGGTTGTTGTAGCCGACAAGTGATTTAGGGCCAGTTGTACCGACTACGGTTAAACATCGATTACGCTTAATCAGCTGAAAACAGATATTTAACCGGGCAAATTCGGCTAATTAAACTCCGGTTAACTTTAATCGGAGATGGTACAACTATCCCTAAGTGTGGGCTATGGTTAATAATGATATCGCAGAGTCTTAGTAATTATTCTGCTAAATGCAATAATATAATATGTTAAAACCACAATTTAAATATTGAAAATTAAACTGCCAAGTCTTTGATTTAATATTTTAGGCTGAAAAAAAAAATAAGTTATCGTAGATATTATATCTGTACCTACATCGTATTAAACAGACTATTATTCATCTATTCAAAATTCCAAACGGTTTGTGCGTTGTGCTATTTTTCCCGATTCACATCAAATATTTTTTAATGTAAATAGAAACTAAATATCATAACCTTACCAAAAATTATGAATAATAATTTCACCTGATAGTAGACCAGATCCGGTGTTTCTTCAGCGACCGTCCAGTTCAGTAAGCCAACATTGCCATTTTCGCATGATAATTTCAAAGAGTCAAAAAAAGCGTTGAAGGTTTCCATTTCTGACGAACGGTCGTAAGACTTGAACTTAAATTCACAATATCGACCGGCTAAAATTGTTACAACACACAACATAATTAATATATATATTATATTATACATTTATTTATATAAATAAATTTATATAATTGATGGGTATGTGAGTGGTTGGATGTTGGGTGATTAATAATATTATTATTATTGATTATACAATGGCACATTTTATAAAGTGTAATATAATATGTGATGTTTTGAAAAAAATAAGTTCATTCTATCTTATAATTCTACTACCCATAATAATAGAGAAATAAATCAATAGTAGTACTTAATATTATAAATTAATATTATAAAATATCTTTAAAAGATGTGATTCAAAATCGTTTTTCGTGTGCAATGATTATAACTATTGAATTCACATTTAATATATCTATTACAGTGATCTGATATCGAAATCTACTCTACAGCAGATCGACTTTTCTGGTTTTTTTGGTTATATAACAGACAGTCACAGTGCTCGAATTTCATTTTTAGATTCTGAGTGGAATGTATTAGCTATACAATATAATGCATGGTTTTTATACATTTGCTTTTGTAAATTGCTCCATTTTAAATTCTTAATATTTTTAAATAATAACTAACAATAACATTTGAAGCTCTATTATACCTTAGATTACCTTAGATTAGGTAATCATTAAAATATTTTGCTACCTTTTTTTAAAAAAAGGACGTAAAAAACCCCTTTTTCTAGGGACTCGGAGCAATTTTAAGTACTTTCGTGTGGGTTGGGCGGTATTCCGCATCCGAATAGTACCATCAAATAAACTCGCGTGTGTGCAGTCTACAGTATTAATATTGATATCAAAAAGGTTCCACTTTAAACGTTTACAAAAAATGGTAAAATAAACTAATGTGTATGGCACGACTAAACAAACAGGAATTTCAGCAAAATCGTTCTGTACCCCAGACGTGGAATAAACGAGTTCTTAATATCCCAACGCATTTGGGATGTACACTATCGTTTATTCCAAGTCTGGGGCACACATAATATTATTATACGACCATAGTAGTAGTCTTATCTATTCGGCACACATGCGCAGTGATAGGGAAAAATGGGCGAGTTTGCTGACATGCAGCCTGTTTGGTCGCGGTGTATAGTATTATTATACCTGTCGTGGGGAAAGGTAATTCGTCGGAGTCGTAGACGATTCCGGCGAAAACCCGCTGTTTCCGCTGTTCCGCGTCGTCTTTCTGCCCGAATCCTCCTTCGCTGCTGTCCGTGATGTAAAGCGGATGATAGTGTTCGCCTTTGTTCGGGTCATTCCCTTCGCGAATTGTTAATGATAATAATTACATCCATTAGTTGTTTGCGTTTCAATCGATCTCGTTAATCGCAATGGTAAATATTTGAATAATTCATGCGAACAATACCTACGCCGTGTGTACTGTACGCGCGTGTACATAATTAATAATAAAATTATAATTACCTCCTTCGACGATGAACGTGTACGTCTGTCTCCTCTCCACGTAGATTTCAGGTATAAGTTTGTCGTTTATGTACCAGACGACGTCGCCGGTAGAATGTCCTAATATATTCAAAATTATGTAAATTGTTACCTATAGCTGTTAATATTAAATTGTCTAGCAATGATTTTATTCTCACTACACTGTCCAGTAATATACAATAACAAGCCAATTGCTTGTATTATGTTTTTCGTCGTGATTTTTAATCTAAGTCAATATACACGTCATTTTGGTTATTCTTATTATGATTTTGAATTTCTTTGATTTTTGATAATAACTATTGTTTAGGATTTTAATTTAGTTTTATATTATGCTTGATACGCACTGACAACGATTTATAATAGTAAATAAATCTTTAAAAATAAAATGATTGTGAATACATATTTAAAATATTAAGAATAAATTGAATGTAAAATTTATATTTCTTATTATTTGACTGTAGAAAAGTTTTTTTTCTATTCCTAAAAATGTAATTTTTTTTAATATCTGGTTCAACGTAATAATCATTGAATATTATTATGCTGTAAGTATATGCATTAGTATTTAGTATAGTGATTAAACAATATGATATCGATAGTTGTTTATTAGGAACCAAAAACGAACATCTTAGAATCTATATTCTGATAAACTCAAACAGTCAACAAGTAGTACTAGTTATAGGTAATTATAAGAACTGATAAAAGCTTGTTAGAATCGAAATAGGATTTGTAATTGTTGAAAAACGAATATTTTTTTACACAATATGTTTCATGACTAAATACCAAATCCCTATGACCCTACATGGAATTTTGTTTCTTCACAGACATAATAATACGTTACCTATGAGACATTTATTGATTTTTTACAGTTATACTGACGCGTCGTCGAACTGATGTGAATAAATTAATAGTTAAACTTAAATTAATCATGATAGGACGCAACGACATTGAGTGGGTATATATACTGCATGTACGTTAAACACTTATATAATATATAGATAATATGGGTTAACTATACCATAAGTATGGTTGTAATAGTTAATTTATACATTATTTAAATTGTTAAATATTTTGTAAATAAAATAATATATAATATGAACAGTTTTGATTATTGCTTGTCCACCTTAGATATTATAAGATTTGTCGGCGTAAGACAGACTAACACCAAAACATTTTAATTATGTCGGTCCGTAAATACTAAATAACCATATTATTATGATAACTACCTACGTACTCATAAATATTGTAATTAATCATAATGTTTGGGTTTCTTTAATCGCACCCACTACGTTAAATGCTTACCAGTAATAGCCGTGTAACCCCGAGCGCCACCTGATGGCCCGAGCTTGGCTCTAAACTCTTTCTCGCCAATGATGATGTTGGGCGGCCACGCAGACAGCTCCAAGTCATCGTCCAGATTGTATAAGGAAACTGTACACGAGTGATCGTCCCTTGAGTTGAAATTTATTCGTATTTCGTCTGCGAACACCGTTAAGGTTTGGTCATTGGTGGGGTTAAGTTGGAAAGATTTTTTTTTTTGGAGGGGGGATCATTTTCGGAAGGACTAACAATTTAAAAGGTTTGATGCAATATATAATATTTTCTACATGGCTAGCTTTTCGATAATATTATTGTGTTTGCCGAATTTTATTGTAACGCAATATATTATAATATTATTAAATATTCGTCGATTGAAATCTATATATATATAACGTCTAGTATTTTCTTTTTGTCAATAATTCAGTTTTGAGTTTTAATTTCGCGGGTAACCACTTACCACAATATACGAAATAATATAACGTACTTAATATATTTTACGAACACAAACACGTTTGGCCAAATATTTCGTTAATAATATAAACAAATATATTATATAGGTATTTTAATTCTATGTGTGTGTGTGTGTGTGTGTGTGTGTGTGTGTGTGTGTGTGTGTGTGTGTGTACTGTATAGACTATAGATCCGTGATGAAAGATCAATGTGGTGGTGGTTATGAAGTTATGAAATTAACTCGGCTAATTAAAACTCCATTGTTCAGGTAAATTAATGAGCAAACATTATAAAAGTTGTATTCACAAAGTCAAAAGGTTTCAAACAGCAGCACTGGAAAATTATTATAATTATATTATATTTTACATACTTACATAATATAAATATAGGTAATAACTAATAATAATGTATCCTAGGGTTTCTTAACCTATATTATATAAGTAATACGCATAACGTATTTAATTAAAGTACTGTTTGTAAAAACCAAAGCCAAATAATACAACAATAATTGACAATATAAGAAACCACGTGCGAACTCGATTATTGTGACACAGGTGTTTGTGTATGTTTATGATAGCATTCGTCAAAAACATTTTGGCATTGAGTGATTTGTGCTGATTGGTTTTCCTTTCTCGAAATCGTTCTCAAACATTTCGAATCGAATAGGATTTCGGCGGAGATACGTCAAAACTATATTCGTATACAAACAATAAATGTATAATAATATAGAACAAACAGAAAATGTTGCAATATCTGATAATGTACACGCGGACACGTTGAATCGGTGTTGTATACTTTATTTCAAAGAATTTTTATTTTTTTCGCCAGACGTCCTTCCTCGAAAAATATTGAAAATATGACACTGGCCCCTGCCCCTTGCAAAATCTCTTCACTCCACCCGAACAACATATTTGACGAAATTGATAAATTATATAGCAGGGGTGGAGAGTGATAAGAGCACCTTGTAATGAATTCAGAATTGATATAATATGAACAGCAGGAAAAGGAATAATACTTATTATTATAAGAGTGAACATATTAAGGCGTGAGCTAGTAGAGTCTATGGTGCGAGCCGCGGCTTGGCCACTCCTGTTATACAGGTGTTTTTATATAATTTAATGACAGCGTTTATGGCGTTCGATTTTAGATTCGGAAAAAAGCGATGAATGTAGGTAACTATTTGGTCTTACAGTGATTAGGGTATTTTTTGTGCCCGTCTTAACCTTTTGAGTTTTGGACGAGTGAAAATGTCATGATATTAGACTTTTTTTTACCAATATTTGGATCTATATAGTTGTAAACAATTCCCAGTACCTATTTTTGAAAATGAAAAAAACAACATTACATAGACAATCTGTAGAAAGTAATGGACGCAGCTTAGCCATGGCGGTGTAATACCATGTTAGAACCTAACCTGTGGTCATGTCCTGGATGGCATGCGCCCCGGGCTGGTCGGAACTTCCCAGTGGTCCGATGGCTGCTATGACCAGTGCGGCCACGTCCACGGGCACTGGCTGGTCATTGATGGCCTCGTTGGTCTGAACCGGCCGCCGGTACACGACGCATGTCACACCGTTACGCCGAGTGCCGGTCACCAGAACCGCATCGTTCCTGCCGCCTAGCCGCTCGTCCTGGCACACTCCGTTCTTGTCGTCGCACTCGGTGGTAGCAGACAGGTAATAGTCCTCAGCGTGGAACGAGTTTTTCGCCGGATTGTAAAACACTACCACCACGTCACCGCCGATCATCGTCACGCTGTCGAGGTCAGATATTAAATATTTTGTTTGTATTTCGACGTAATTATGTTTTTGGGCTGACTAGAACTTAGTTCATTTTCTGACCGTTTTATCGTAAATATTGTCACCATGCGGGCGTCCATCCCCCCCGAAAACATATTTATGCGATTGATAGATTTTCCTGGCAGAGGAAAAGAAATCAAGTTGTTTGCTACGTTTAATTTAGACTGAGCTGGGTAGATATATAATAGATAATCATACAGATGCTGGACACTCATAATTTTTGTTTTTTTTTTTTGATGACTTCTCACTAAGCATTCTTCTGAAGTTCAATAGGTATAATATGGACAATTTTTAATTAATTTTAACTTTTTGTATAATGATGTTTCAGAAAAAACATACAAGGTACCTTTTTTTTATTATATTTCAATATTTTAATAGGTGTTAATATCGATGGTGTCAATTCCGCCCTGATTATTATTTTTTAAACAAAATTGTATATGATTTTTCGGAGTATAATAAGTTTATTAATATAATATTATGTATGCATTCAACTTAAACATATTTAAACATTGGTATGAAATTGTATAAAGGATACGTCGTAACATCTAAGCATTTAATATATATATATAGGTGGATATACTAACCTATTTTGGTTGCCACTGAGACCGAACGCCATATATTGGTTTTCACGTATCTTCCCGGTCAACTGCACTTGAACCCAATCGCCTTGCACTTCCCAGTGCACTTGTAGTTTACCGGGTAATAGTTCTCGACAGTTGCTCATCTCCCAACGCCCTTCGGGATCCGAAGTAGTGCTGCTCGTCTAAAGTAGTGTAAAATTTGATTGTTTTTTTTTTCTGATTTATATAGTGCATATTTTATTGTTTCGAGTTTAACTCAAAATTAATTATGGCCACTTATTTCAAGTTTACATTTTAACTGCGGCTAAATAGAAGAAAAAAATAGCATTCAAGTTAGGGCCAACTCATTGAATCCTAATTCGGCTATAATAATAATAATAAGTGAAATTTGGTCTAGGATTATTTAACGAATAATCCTTGGAATTTGAACCAAACAGATACTAAATTAGAACTATAAATATCATTAAAATGTTTACTTACTGGATTGTACCACCATGTTGGCTTTAAATCCAAATTGCAGCACAAAATAAATTCACACAAGTCAAAAACCATATAATAATATACCTAGGATAATATAACTCATATAACCTATATGAGTTAATAAATAAGTTTCATCATTAGTAATTCGTTTTATCAATCTGAATTTTTCGTTCATACAGAATTCTGTGATTATAAACAAAACTTAAGTTGATAGTCTTCTGTAAACTCAATAAGAATATATATTTCTTAAATACAATATAAATGTTTATTATAACTATTATATCGTTTTAATATATTAGCATGGCATTTTGTAAACAGATCATTTGATGACAAAGATTGAAAAATGTATGTTGATTTTTCTTTTTTTATTTGACTGATATCCTATTCCTAGGATATTTCTACCAACTAAAATTTGTAATTTGTTTTGAATTTGTATACATTTATACAAGTCACATCACGGTTATTATAAAATTGAGAAAATATTTTATATAATTTTACAGCATAAAATATTTTCTTTGATCATTCAAATATACTTATATTATCTATGTATAACATAAATGGTTAACTGTAATGAAGCTACGCTTGATCGTAGATAAAAAAATTAAACGATTTCAGTTTTTTAATAAAACCAATGATAATATTTAATATTCAAATGAATGTAAAAGTTTATACTTTCGTACAAAGGTAAACTTAACATTTTAAAGTTAAATTGAAAGTAAAAATAAAAATGAGAGAATAATATCTACTTACTGGAAACGTTCGAGTATAATATTATCTATAAATAAAAAGTTTTAAACTAATGAATTTTCCGTAAAAACTCATACAAACTTGTATTTTTGAAGACAGGGATAATATACCGAATATAATGGATTCCCTCCCCTCTAAAATAAAATAAAAATAAAAATATGAAAAAAATAATATGAAAAAAAGAATTTTCTTCAACTCGAAATCAAACTGCTTGAAAAAAAAAAAATAATAAAAAAACAAATCATATTTTGTAAATCGTAGCAGGTAAGGCTGTTGTATTAAAAACAAAAATAAAAACTAATAACAAAATAGATAAAAAAAAAATACAAACGTTAATATACTATAGGTACTTAAACAAAACAAAATAATAATAATAATAATAATCCATAACGATAATAATACAATATAGGTAGTATATACGTATATATATTTGGGGTGTACAATAATACTATAGCGGTATGCGTCACAGAATATGATAATAATAGTCGTTGGGATACCGCGGTACCGGGGCCAAGACTTCACGTCTGGTATGCTGGTAAGAACCGAAAACCCACGGCGGCGGCGGCGGCGGTGACCACGTCTGATGGCGCCGCGGTTTTTTCGTCGGGCCAACTGCAACAGTGCTCGGCTTACCCTGTCCGCCACCGCCACCGCCACCGCCGCCTCTGAGTCTACTACTCACGGTGAGCTTGGTCTGCCCCAACGCGGGCGGCACGTCCAAATCGTCGGGGACGTTGACGTGGCCGAAATTGTGCGTGTACTGCACGCACCAGACGGCCAGCCAATCGATCGAGTGCATCGTCAGGCTTCTGGGTAATTGGATTTCTATGTCTTCACCCTGGTAGCCTTTCAGCGGTTCCAAGCTGAAAATAAAAACACGCGTGTAATGATATAATGCGCATTACGTAAAAACGCGCGCGGACAGAAAAACGTCTTTGTGTTCACACGTTGCGCAGTAATGACGATGTCAAGACGACGATGGTATAAATAACAAATAATAACAATAATAATATTGGTAATATTATATTATATTATACCAGCGAACACTGCACGCGATCAGCGATTATGCCCACCGATGTATAATATTATAGTAATGTATAATGTTTTTGGATATTATTGTGCAGCGATGAGTTGTTATGACCGATATGATACGTCAGTGTTCGAATATAATATTAATTTCTTACCATATGATACCGGATAAAAATTTAAAAGTATGAAAAAACATTAAAGATTGTAAATTTTTTAAAATACACAAGAGGAGCTGGTGGCGAGGTGTATTACTATAATAATTGTACGAAACGTATTTAATATACATTATACATACGGTAACCATTTACATTTATCGTAAAAAAGGCGAAATGTTTTAGAAAATAGGAGACATTTTTAAATTTCACAATAATTGTAAGAACTAATAGGTTCATCAACAATCATCAAATTGCGAACAATTACAATATTTTCTAAACCGATAAAAAAATATATTAGTTGAAAAATAATTGTATTTCTTTAAAATATATAGTTCACTATAAATGTTGAGTATTGTATACACATATTATTATATATTATGCGTTTTAAACACGGAAGTACGGTTGCCACGAGCGACAAACAAATTTCGCGGTGTGAGCCTCGCTCGTGGGAGAAAAAAAGAGCAACTGACTTATTCGTTTTTCGTGGCCGAGGAAATGATCAAAGCCAGACAGACGTGTTACTTGGAGAAGCACAGGATATACGAAATGTTTAGGGTAAGTACACATTAACGGATCAGGTGCGTGTCTAATGCGTGTAATAAATTATATATGCCACCTAGAAATGAAAAAAAAAACCTTTCATTAAAACCATTCATTGTCGACGTGTAGACGAGTTAATAATATCACAATCTGATCATTGTAAATTCAATAGCTCATACTAACATTTTCTATGATTTTTCATTCGGTAAACATTTTTTACGCACGCAGTTACTATTGTTTGTTTAAAATAACCAAATTAGGACAACCTCGTGTACTAAAATATCTCTGTAATATTATGTAACTTCTCGCAAATCCTTTATATATTTTAGCGTTGACATACGTCTTATAAATACAATTATTTTTTAAATAATTGTTGATCTTTCATAGTTACTCTTGGATCATACGCCTACTCGTTTTTATATTTAATAATCGTATGGTCGTCGTTTTTAACGGTTGAAAATAGTCCCGCCCATAGTCCTATTACGCTAGTCCTAGATTGATGTACATACCTAATATTATATTCATAAAATAGCGTGTTAAAATTTTGGACGATTAATAATATTTACGTCCGCGACGTTCTTTTTTCCTCATCCAGAACGTGGTCAAGGCGCTCGTCATGTCCCAGCCACCGGACCCTTTGCGGTTCATCGCGAGGTATTTCAAATGCCGGCGTCACGTGGACGTACCGAAAATCCTGTTGGTCACTCCTCCCGATCACCGGTTGGATACAGGTATACTATACACTGCGAGTGAAATCTTCCCTTGCGCTCACTGCTCGTCCATCCCTATCGGGGGGGGGGGGGGGGGGGGGGGGGGAGCCTGGGTAAAGCTTGTATGCAGTAGGTATATTGTGAGCAGCGGCAATCTTGCAGTGCAAACATTGACTATACCATACTCTCCGATTTTGTTTAGACAAAGTGTACGTTGCACTCAACATAGCCAAAAGCACCGGAGTGGTAACCATCGATCGGCGGAACGTATTGCGCAGATACCGGAAAAAACGAGTTCGTATGCACACGCACACACACACACACACACACACACACACACACACACACACACACACACACACACACACACACACACACACACGAGATATTGAACATATTATTATTATACGCCATATATTACAATGTATTATTTACCCGCCACGATAAAGCCATTATAACAAACGCATTCCTATTATATTTTGTGTTCACGTGCATATTGCAGTTTTCCACGTCGTAGGTATATTTTGTGCAAATACTCGTTAAAATTATAGAAAATACGGATATCGTATTGCGTTGCATGTATACGTAAGTACTGCATATGCATTGGAAAAAAAACCTATAAATAAATGAAAAATAAATGTTTTCGTTTCTTTTACATAATATTTTGAAAATCACTATCAAAATAAAGTAAAAATGTATGATATCAAAATACAATGATGTCCTATATTATCTGCAGAACGTCATGATGATATTATTATAATAATATGCTACCTGTGAAAAAAAATTTATTTTATATTTGAACATAGGATATGAAGTTTTAAAAGTACCTAGTTTACGTCAGATACCCAAAACTTTTCGATTTAAATGTCATAAAAATAAGATAAGGTATTTTAATATCGTTATTATAATAATTGTGTTTAAAAATTAACAATAATTAATTTATAACTTATTGTACTCGACGTACAATAACACGCGTGGTCGAAAATTGTTGAAATTTAATATTTTGGTACATACGATATTAATGATTCGAATGTTCGAAAAGCGTGTTCACTATAAAACATCACTACATTCAACATCTTATTAATTTACTATTATAATGATAAAATTATTCCATATGCATCGTCCGCGTGATTTTAGAGAGACGATGATGACGGATGTGATTCAATGGATTTTACGACCGTGTTGAGGGAGTACATGAGAGCGAAAGGGGCAAACATAAAAGGATGGATACTTTTAGGTAATATAATACACACAAGTCTTAAAATCTCAATGTATCGACATAATATTCGAGATTTTGTATATTTTTTGTGTTTAAAGATATCCCAAACAGTAACAAAGAAGCAGAAATGATGATAAGTCTTGGTATTCTACCGACACATACAATTGTTCTGAACGAACCTGCAGGTAAGAAAGTTGCGAATTTCACTGTTGAAACTGTTCAAG
Organism: Metopolophium dirhodum; assembly: GCF_019925205.1. Classification (NCBI taxonomy): domain Eukaryota; kingdom Metazoa; phylum Arthropoda; class Insecta; order Hemiptera; family Aphididae; genus Metopolophium; species Metopolophium dirhodum. The sequence goes on from NC_083568.1 coordinate 16,473,197, forward strand.
TAGAATAATGTTATTAAATCGGTGTACTGTCAACTCTGTTTGATTTTATATTATTGTCATTATGATTATTATGATTATTATTATTATTTTGAAGATTATGTAAAATTTTCATTTTCAGCCTTATGCGATAGTCAGACAAAAATTGACAAGTTCCATACGAATTATAAAAATTTAGAATTTGAAATCAAAATGAAATTTCGATATACCTTAAAAGTTAGTATATCGTATTATTGTAATATATATTCCACGTATATGTACCGAGGTATATATCATAATATTGAGTTCAAAAATCCGACAAACTTTGTGTGAAAACGTTTTCTTTAATTTTTTTCCAATAACAGTATTACGTACATGATAAGTTTCTCGTAATCTCGTAGAGTTTTTCATTTGCCACAGTATCTACTATTTAGTTTGAAAGTATTCTACTTATTTGTCTAATAAATCACTGTAAAAAACGAAAGGAATGTACCTAGGTATATTGAAAATATAAAAATCATTTAAAATTGAGGCGATAAAATGTATTATTGATCTTTTCTTATCTTCGTGTCCAACGTTCGTGGTACGTCTTACACATACTAATTGATCATTAAACATCTACCTATATCAGATTACACTTATATATATATTTTTTGATTTGGTTAGGAAATCAATGTGCAGGGTAAATCGATTGACGAGATCACAGAATTATGTCTGGATCAAATAGTATACCAAAAACCGTCGGATGTTCCGTTTGTGCCCAGAGTGACGGTTATCGGCCCTGTAAGATCGGGACGTTTCATCGTGGTCAGTGGCCTATCCAAAAGATTCAATTTAGTCAACGGTAAGTGTTTGATGGTGGATTGGAAAAAACAATAAACGGGTCAGGTGACTTTTTTCGATCCACGCAATATGAAATATGAATTATGATGTTAAATAATTAATTAATAAATAATTATAATTATTATGTATAATAATATTGTTATACAACTTTTATCAAATACATCGTGTGCGATTGCAGTGGATTTTGATCAAATGATGGATCAACAAGTTGCCACCAGTGACAAAAAAATCGCAGAAGAAACGGCATTAACGTGGTTAAAAGTATGTATAATATATACCTACCCTAACCTATTCTCTGAGAGAATACGCCAATTCTTCGCACCCACTCCCCCATCAAGCAGTTATCGAAACCGGTTCTCCTATGATAGGGGTCCGCGTAGGGGTACGCAGAAGAACCAATTTTTGTCGGTTAGGCGAGGCTCGTTTTCTCCACCATTAAGTTTAAGTATACGTAAACTTAAAAACGATAAAAATGAATGCTATACTATTTTATGAAGTTGCTTATTTTGTTTTAGGAAAAACTAACTCAAGACGAGTGTGTGGAAAATGGTTACGCGATGAAGGGTTTCCCGCGTACAAGAGCCGATTTTGAATGGTTGGATTCTACCGGAATGGCTCCCAATCGGTATTATATTATACTAATATACAGAATGATTATTTTAACAAAAAACCAAAATATGTTGTTAGTTAATCTTTTTGTTTAAAAAAAAAAACTTAACTATCATAGGTAGAAATTTATTTGTTTTTTTTTCGGGGCGGGGAGCTACAATTTTCTAAAGTAAATATACCCATATAGGTACCAGAAGAGGCTTCGTATAAAATGATGTACTATTTATTTCACAATCACCGTACGGCTAATTATGGTATATTTCAATAAAGTTGAAAAAACCCAAATTTAATAGCTTTAATAACGAACTCTGATAATATTATATTATTACATAAGATATCATTATTTTTTTAACAAAATCTAATGTAATATTATTCGTTGACTGTTGAAACGTTTTCTTTAATCTGCAGAGTTATATTTTTGGCAATCAGTTTTCCGGAATTATACCGTCGTTTCAAGAACAGGTGTTTGGTCAAAAACACGGGAACCACTATGAGCCTGAACCGTGCGCTCAACGAGATAAAAGCGGGCACGTTGAAATTCGAAGACCTACTTCGGTATCCGTCGAATTCGGGAACATTTCTATGCGATTTCAAAACCTATTGCAAACGTTTAAAAGTGAGCCTAATCAATATAATAATATAAATATAACGACGACTTGGTTGTATTGTAATACTTAGCTGACGGTATTTTCGGAATACCGTACATACCGGTATACCGGTATTTTGAAATTATTTTGTTAAACAATCCATCGTAAAAAACCGTCATTACGGTATTCTGTAAAAAAAACCTTAAAAAAGGTGGGTAAGTGGATGTCGCTTTGCTGTACAGTAGGTTACAAATGGGTCACTGTAATGGATGGTGTTAAATTTTAATTCAATGATATAATATCATTGCATAAGAACAACGATTCTGAGTGAAAACGGTCAGTCAGCCTATGGTATTACTAATATAGTAATATATTTGATGATATTAATGTGAATAAAGTAATTTATATATAATCTATTTAGGTGGAACCTTGTTTTAAATTTTTAATCCTTAGCTATGAAATTTGAACATTTTATAAATTTTTAACTACAAAATAATTATTAAATTTTAAATTTGATATATTTTGTCAAAATTTGAACTTTAAATCCTTATAAAAATAAATTGTACCTATGTATTTTTAATATTTTTCAACTGCTAATGTAAAAATATATCAGAAGCCTGGCATTAGTTTTCACGCTTTTTTATCCCACAAAATGTTATTGATATTTATAGGAAAAAAAACAAAAAAAATTTAAAACTGACAATGTCCATAAGCAGCTCAAAAAAAGTCAAAATATTTTTAAAATTTTATCGTGTACAGAAAATGCTAATATAAATGACCGGTGGAAATTTCATGTGTATACGTTCATTTGTTTTAGAGTTACACCAAAAACCAAAATCGATTTTGTAGAAAACCGATTTTGCGTAAAAATTCCCGTTTTGCCTTAATTTTTATGTTGTTTTTCCCGGCGATTTTGAAAACTTTTGTACATTTAAGGTACCAACGATATTCACTTTCCCATCAAACAAGATACTGAAGTTGAAAATCCAATCATTATTTCGACTACTTATCGTGTACACAAAAAAAAATAAAAAAAAAAATAAAAAACAAAAAAAATCACACATCATTGTAAAATCAATACATTCATCGTTTCACTCAGAATCTAAAATGGTATACCGTATAATACATACCGACCGAATCATTTCGGTTTCGGTATTACCAAAAATTATTCTCAATACCGTCAGCACTATACGTATACCTATGGAATAGTGATCGTGTCTCAGTCTCACCATAATAATATGTTTATGCATAATATACGACATTATGTATAATGAATAATGAGTAATTTTATAATTATGATGATATAATCATCAAGACTTTAAATAAATGCATCTACAATTTTTAAATACACTTATAAAAGTAGGTGGGGTATAACGTATATAAGCAATATAAAATATATCATCATAACCTCAAATAATAAGGAAACGGGTTTAAGTAGACTTAATATTAGTACGTTACTATGTGTAAAACGATCGTTTTGGCCCAACTCAATTATTATTTCTTGTAATAAAAAAAAAAAAAATCGTAACGCGTATTATTTTTCTCCAAAAACGGTAGTGTGGAACCGTTCAGCCCCCCGATGACGATCGCAATAATATCGTTAACTCCATCGATAGTACGTAAAAAACAAAACCACTTTGCTGCAGGAGATGCTCTATTATTGCGGAGACGGCTGTTCGATTATCACTTTCGGAGAGTCGGTGTGCGACAACGCGTCGGCGTGCGTCGTTTCCGCGAGTCCAGCCGCCGGCCCGAGACCTCAAAACCGCATGCCGAGCCGACTGACCACGAGACTTGCTGAACGGATTCTTTTTACCCCCAAACACGAAGACATCTGTCGCGACCCCGGGTTGTCCGAGGAAGCTAGAGATCTACTGAACGCCCTCGAACGGGGCGCAAAACGGCTGGACGTCAATCACGGTGTCGATCAGGCTGTTTAAACCGTCTGCGATTTTTTACGGGCACTACGATTTTCACTACGATACCTATACCACGACGGCGATTGTGTACTTATTGATATTTAAATTTATTATTATATAATAATATCATACGCATTACATGTGCAGTTGTAAGTAATGTCGTCGAAATGACGTGCGTTAAAATATAATCACCTCCCGACTTCGTTCGGAACTTTGACGCCGTACGGAGACGGCTCCGAACCGTTCCCGACGAAAAAATATGCGTCTGGCCCCAAGCCGTCGTAGTGTAAATTTGGTATGTAAAATGTCCTCGCGTCCAGAATACTGATATTGCCCGACCGCAAACTGTGAGCTAAACGTTTGAACTCTGGTAAGATCCGTGGTTTGGGTGGGTCCAGTGTGGCTGATATGTACACCTCGCCGAAGTTTACCTGAAAAAAAGAGATTATACCAATCAGATACGATGTATCACAGAAACTTAATAATTCATTTTGTTGGAAAAATTTTCACAATAATGGTTGTAACACAGAATCGATAAAGTTTATCATCTATTCTGTGGTTATAACTTATAACCTAAATTAAGGACAAGGAGAATATTATATATCATAAAAATATGTTAATTGTCATCAATCGAGAACGGCTGGACCGCTTTGGACTTTTTTTTTAAATATTCGTAACAGTTTGAATGATGTTTGTATGTAAAGGAAAAGTGGCCTTGAAGAGGTGCTCACACAAAGATATTTAGATTTATATTGGAAGTCAAAAATTTTTTTTGTTTATAAATGAATGCAGTTGGTTATATTAACTTAGAGGTTATGATGGTAATAGTAGTAGAAATAAGTAATTATTTTTTTTTTTATAAATTGGTTATTTTGTTAACTTGGTTGCCATTGGTTACTCGGACAGTCGAGGTAAAACCATGCACCAAATCGTCGAGCTTATGGCATCGAATAAATAAATAATATTATTTATAAGTTTTTATTACAAATGTAAAAAAATATAAAAACAAATCTTTGACATGGGCAAAACTAGGGAGGACAGCTATATTATAATATAAATGTTGACACCTGAATGTAATTTTTGAAAAATTTGTAGTTCCGAGGACGTATTATCACTAAGGTAACGATGTACTATTAAGTATTTAATGATAATTTAATAATAAAATGTCAAATTGATTTTGATATAATCATACTTCCTTCGTACTCCTACTCATTGTGATCCAATTTTTTTTTTTCATTATTTTAATACAAACTTAATAGCTGATTGAGTTTTTATTTGTCCGCCTTTAGTTTTAAAAGTTAATAATATTATAATATAGCAATAATAATTAATATAGCTCAACAATTTCAAACGGTTGTAATCGAATATTATGTTTGACAAAGTTATTCAGTTAGGTAGTTCTCGACTATATTCTGTACACAGAACCACATATTAGGTAAATGGTAAATTTATTCACTATATATTTAAACAACGTCTTTAAGTTGTGTTGATGATTATGCGAATTAATAACTTCTCAACTTAATTTAACTTATGATTCAAACTTCATGCTGAGCATTCCTATGTTGCATTTGTTATGGGTATTATAATTTTTTTTTTACGACATGATTCCTAAACTCGAACATCGTAATTAATATTATTATTTGAATTAAAGTGGTTTGACAATAATATAATATTGTTGAGCGTACATAACATTTCGAACGTGCTTGGCGCTCACTAATTTAAATATAGAGTACAAATGATAATCCGTTGCAGAAATGGTCGAAATATTTAAAAGAGTTGATGCCCCGTGACTATCGTGACTTCCTATATAATACATATCGACGGCGGTAAGACCATGCGACATGAGACCTTTTACATTATTTATGAGTTATGACATTGGACTAGCCGACTATAGGTATCATAAATGTGACTCCATGTTTTTCTATCAGTTTTCTCTGCACAATGCTCGTCACTTTATCGTAAGATTGATTATAGGAGTTATATACATGTGTACTAAACAATGTCTATAATAAATGATTCACTGTATTTTGTAATAATAATATCATACATCAAATCGACTGCAAAAATCCAACTGAAATAATTTTAAATAACTAAACGTATAGCCTTATACTGGCATACAGTAACCACGTATATTATTATGCTAATGTTATTTTAAAGAAATGGTAAACTTAAAAATAGTGGTTTTTTTTTTTGTCAAAGTAATATTTCTTACCCAAATCAAATTTTTAATTTGTCCAAAAAATGAAAAATAAAGATAAACGAAAGTAAATCGGTTCAAATGAATGTCACTCTTTGCAAAAACGAATCTCCCATTTAACAATAAGCAATGTATTAATACCAATTAAAAATAAAACCAATAATTTAGAAATTTACCTAGACAAAAGTTTAACATACTAAAAATAAAAGGAAACAATTCCAATGCACTCCTACATTTTCTCCACCCACTACTGTTGTATGCAGTCAACTTAAAGAATACAATTTTAATATATTATACCTTAAACAATCATGAACCTCTTTTGGTCTTACGGTATCCAAATTTTGTGTTAAGCAGAGCCCTCTAATATATGAGATACATAGATCTATACAAGCCATATCCAGTCTTTATGTTTTAAAAGCAACGAACTATAAAGCAATCATAGAAACTACAAAAAATTTCACTCCAAACTCCACTCCAACCAAAATCCTCTAATCGCGTGCATGTCATTTATCACTACACTCTTCACTCCTACAATCTACCATGGAGACTCAAGCGGAAATTGCCACCTGACGCTCTCAAGTTCTAATGCGCAACAATGCAACTCTATACATAAAAAAAAGAACTTTCTAAAAACATAAGTATAAAAAGGTGCTGTTGATAAACGGTTACCTTACTCACGCCCATCAAGCCAAATATAAAAAAATACACTGTTATCGCATTTACTTATTGTACCTATTTTTGTTTAGATTGTCAGTACAATTTTAATAAAATAAAATGATGACTAAACGGAATTTGAAAACAGCGTTTCTCGCATACTGCAGGCACGTTAGAACTATAATGTTGTGACTTATAATAAAATTACAATCATTAAGGTTTATACATAAATACAATAATCCATATTTTTTTAGGTGCCTAACGCATAACTATTAAATTGTTATTAATAACCGTGTATTAGGTATAATATTATACACACACAGTTATTATGGTTTATATGGTTCCACGAAATCCCAATGTGACACCTATGCGTGCACTAATTTTATTTTTTACAAAACCGATTTGCAACAGCTTGAAACGCATTTTCGAGCTTCAATTTTTTAATATATCAGCATTGCACGTGTCAGAACGTGGTGCCATTTAAAAGTTGTAAGCTTTGTAACGAATGTGTAGAGAGTAAATATAAAATTACATTCATTTTTTTCTATACGAAGATGTTTAATATGTAGGACATATTTATTAGTCTGCTGCGAGTTTTATACGGGACGAATCCATGTAAAAATACTTTATTGGAAGCGCTATAGACACTCTTCGGTTATTTTGTCAAAATATTAAAACGATAAAGGAAAAAAATTCGTTGAAACACAGCTGATGCGAGCTTAATGCCTCGTCGTCGGTATTATTCCACATTAAATCGAGACCATCTGCTGCAGTGTTTTATAGATTTTACTCTGAACAGTTCAAACATCGAAAGTTATTATTTTAATTTTTACTTTTACAGTCTACCCATATATTAAAATATTATAATATCGTATACCTACTAAATGTCGGTCCTGTTTTAGTTTCGGTTACACTGACCGTTGTAGGCTCCGCGAACTCGTACTATAGTACTAAGTTTGTATACAAAGTAAAGTTTCCTATATGTACAAGTTCATGTTCGGCCGAAGATTTGGCCCCTAAGTATATATGTAGTTGACTGTACAGGCATATTATTAAACTATATTATATAGTTGACGGCCGTGAAGCTTTTGAGAATAAGCTATTGTCATTTTGCTATCAGCTGCGGTAGAGAAGTCCCTTTCTACTGTAATACTTCTGTAAAAGACTCTTCACACAATGAGAAAGCACGTTTCATTAGTATCCACGCAGTATATGATATATTGTCTTTATACCCTTTGTCCCTTTGATTCGTTGAACCGAAAACCCGTGTTCCGGAGAAGAGGCGTTACTTAAAACCTAACCTCGTAGGTCGAGTATCAATAACGATCGCCACACTTTGTAATAACGTCTAGTTTAATTTTTAAGTCTCCTGACGTGTTGTTCTTATAACTCTAAATACCTGAGATATTGATGAAGACGTATAAGTACATTGTAATATTATGACTTTGATATTAGTCTTAGATTATTCTGGCTACTGCGGTGTCTCTCGAAATCGACAACATCAAATTTAAGCATAATATTATATTTAGCATATTGTGCAATGCATTATAATAATATGTGTTAACGAGAAATTGTTTCAATTAACCTAACTAATGGCGAATCGCGAAGCCTTCTCATTGTATTCGGAATAGTTTTCCAATTAATCAAAATATAGACGTTTCGGGGAAAAAAAATTATGCCACAGTCACATACTATTATTACAAGTTCCTAAATTTTAGTCTCAGTTTCGAGAACGTTAAATTGAGATATTTGTTTAGTCGTTATGATTACGTTGTGCGAAGTGAACTGACCAGGTGATTTTTAAAATACATGTACAAATCGATAAAGTTAAGTGCGGAATCGTGTCCGAGTAAAAGTCAAAACATCACACGCGCCACTTAAAATTATAGGTACCTATTTATATGATTCAGTAATCAGTACACATTCACTGAAATTAATTTATATCAATAACAGTTATATAACAATGAACAATATTTTCCAAATTACTTGGAAAGACGTTTGTACAGCTGCTGGTGTTCTCTCGTCGAGTATTCATTACTATTATACATTGCAGTTTTGCACATGTTATTAATAATATTATTACATTGCTGCTACTCGAAGCTTGGGCCAAGAACGGCGAGTATAATGAGGACCTCTATCATGACTGAAAAATTAACCGGCTTCTGAACTGATTAAACATTATAGTATTATAAAAGAGAAAAGACTTCCCCGCGAGTAATCGGATTACATTTTATTTTGTCTCTCAGTATTTTATGAAACGCTTATGTACCCACGTCCCATGCCCTATAAACACGTACTCACTACTCGCACGTGAACGTGCGCCAGCTTTACATTTTCTTCGGTAAGAATTTGTTCGTATTTTTTCCACTCGTCGAGCGAACGCAAAAGAGGTGTAAAAGATCTAAAAGAGATGGCGCAACGTGCAGTCCGTCGTGGTGTTTGCGGTGGTGGTGGTAGCGTGGTGTCGAGGAGGGGTGTAAAAAATAGACGGAATTTAAAAACGTCACGGGATTCGCGACTGTGATGATGATAATATATAATAATACGCGGAGGGGCGACGAATAGCTCTCGGGGACGACTGTGGTACATAATAATAATATATCGCTAGCACTGCAGCGGGCCCGGGCCGATCTACCTCAGTGCTCTGCAGAAGCCCTTTCTGCAACAAGCGGAACCCACCCCCCCCCCGGCCAGCTCACACGTCCGAACACCCATCTTTCACCTCCAAAGCGGTCTTTCGCCTTTTGGCCTTTACTGCAGTTCACCATGTACTTATACATAATTTTTTCTGTGTCGAGGCAGACGAACCGGCTCGAGAACATTTTATATTATATTACAATAATTTATAATAGTTTATAGGTACCTAATAATATAAAATATGTATATAACACAACACTACTGCAGACCGTGTAGGGTATGCCCGAAAAGCAATAGACATTCTAAAGAGACTCTCAATAGAGTCGCTGCAGATTAGGAAGAACATTATTCTGGGGGGGGGGGGGTTTGGTCATTACCTCCCGGAGCGTTAAAAATACTTAAATTTTAAACTTTAAGGGTAGTTTCTGGAAGAAATTTGGTTCTAGTTGATATTTGTGAGATAAAAAAAATAACAGAAATTCGGTAATAATAAATAAAAAAGTTTGAAAATAATTATTAAAAATACAATGTTTATCATTAGGATACGCATTAAGTTAATTTATCGATACCTTTTATAAAAATGTTGATAATAATATTAAAAAATGCCAACCATGTCTCATTAAAGACGTACGCGTAATAAAATCGACTATATTATTTTTATTTTTATTATAGCAATTGCTTTTTCGGAGAACGGGATTTGCGTCGTACATAATATGAGGACGTGGGTGCAACGTGGTGTGTGTATGTGAAAAAGTTTCATAATAATATTACGAATGTCCATGCAGATAGGAAATTGGACGCAGACGGTTATTCGTATAATTATTACTGAAGAGGTCGTTTTCGAAATGTCCCGGGAAATCGCGAATAATTGCACCGCCGAAACACGACGACCTTCCGGGAAATCCGGTGAAAGACCACTATAGGACAAGGGTACTATTGCCGCCGGACAGAAAAACTTTGTTCATTATTGTACAAAATATTATTTCAATATTATTTTCTTTTGCTAGAGATCTGAATTTCACCAATTTTGTTTATGTCTGTATAATGTGTAGAGGTATAATATATTTCTATTAATATATCGCACTAAATAATATGTCTGCAGTGTATCTTAGGTTTATTTTATAGTTGAATGTGATTTAGTAATGTTTACCACAAGATTGCGACAATTTAGGTAATATAATATGCTCAACATTTTACCTATATAGTATATAGCACTTAGAAGGTGAACAAATAATCGGAACTTGAAAGTAATTCTTGATAGGTAATTTGAACAATTTTGCACATTCATGAATTATATTATTTTAATATTTTTGTGTATAATTTGTTGCATTAAAAACTTTAAAGTTTTTTAGTTTCCAGTATTGATACCCATATTATTATAAAATACCTACGTTCATAACCAAAAATAGAAATTTGACTTTCTCCGGAATTAAAATATCTATAAAGTCCTTCAAGACGCCCTATAGATATAGTAATCTTACATTTTAAACAATATTCTATAATAGATCAATTTACTCGAATTATTCAATAATAAGAGAATAAAATGTATTGTTGTGAACGTAAACTTTGTTATACGTCTTTCCGTCTTTTTAAGATGGAGACAACACATGTGGGTGTGGCGTCCTTTTAAATCTACTAAATTATTGCTTAATCAGTTATGCATTTTAAAAAAAAAAGTCATCATAATGATACGCATAGCTGGTCTGATTTAGACTACTGATTTGACCGTACGATATTTTATAAATGCAAAAACGTGTTGGATAATAATATCAGATTTAACTGTTGGGACCATGATGCCATGATAGGTCTCGACCAAGAGTCTACGCTAAAATGAAAATAATAAATATTTGATCAGAACCCGAATATCGCGAATATAATAATATTTATTGACAATCGCGCATAATATAATATGTATTATGCTGCATGTGTATAACTGTTTACCTCTGTCTGCGGAGTTAATGTATATATCTATAATATTACAATATTGGACATTCACGTACTATATATAGCTGGTTTATATACTACACAAATAGTTCGTTATAGACAGTTGTTGTTTGTTCTATATAAAATAATAAATATTAGAATTTAATGTAGATCAAAGGATTGCGATAAAGTCATTCAAAAACATACAAACATGGGTTGTAGCTGATATGAATGATATGATAATATTATACATGCGAACTCATCCATAAATCATGGCCGTCGGCAAAGACACTTCGATGTACACACGACGTGTTTATTAAAATACATGACGTTCTACATAATATAGTAATAATAACATATTATTTAACTTTTAGGTGTCATTTTATTTTTATTTGTTATAAATTATAATACAAATACCTATTATTAATTGTGGAGACTAATGTTTTTTTTTAGCAAGTCTATATAAAAATAAAATTTTATATAATATGTACGTAATATAAATTGCCTCAATTAAAAAAATAAAATTGTTTGGTTTAACAAAATATTATACGCATGCAGAAAAATTATAAATAGACATGTTGGTTAAAACCCGTCGTATATTGTTTTTAGGATTTCGCATCGAAAAACGACAAAATAAACATGAATTCAAAACAAATATTTAAATTATATATATAATATAAAATACACATGAACGGACAAAAATACATCTAAATATTAAAATATATCTGCATATACCCTAACAATAAAATGAGCCGTTTAATTTTAGTTAATTTAAAAACAATTTTAGGAATCATATTATAATATTCACTGGTAAAATTTTTTTTAAGACAACTTACTAATCATTTCTAATATCCATAGGCTACAACTTAATGGCTATAGCGTGCCATTAAAATGTATGATTAAATTATTAATTAAATTATTTAAGTACATTAAATAATAAACATAGATGTATACTATACAGAGTGATTCATCAAGCATGCTCAATCACTTTTTTCTTCGTTAATGCAATTATTGAAAATATGAATTTTGGAATTTTTCAATATATACTTAAAAACCATATTTTCCAATTCTTGAGATTTTTTGTACTTTTTAAGGAGTGTTCTGTGGAGATACAAACTTCTGATCTAAAATAGTGGTTTTCTACTGTTAATTTAGTGGATTATTTTCTGAAAATGTTGTTACGTATCTGAATGAAAATTCGTACGAGTAGTTTTGAGTTTATTTAATTTTGTGTAAGGTCCATGTTAATGGATTTGTAAGATATGGGGGCTATATTATGGTGATTTTAAAAATTTTAATGATTAATATTAATCATATCGTAAAAATTGTGTAAGTATAATAATATGAAATATAAATAGGTGCAGGGTACTAGATCCAATATTACATTTATTTTATTTTTTTGTAAAACCATTTTTAAGGACGATTATCCTTAGTATGAACATTTTAATAACTGAGAAATTAATCGTTCAAATTTTGAATTAAGTACATTAACATTTTCAAAAAAAAAAAAAATCCACTAAACAATTTACTGTAAAAAGGGGAAGAAGTTTGTATCACATCGCCACAGGATACTGTTTAAGAAGATAGTACAAATAAATTCAATAATTTGAAAAAATGGTCTTTGGGTATATTTGATAAAAAAAAAACCAAAATTTGACATTATTAAAGGAAAAAAACGAGGGTGAGCATTGTTACAACGAATCAGACTGTATACTATTATAGTACATAGTATGTTGTATACGCGTCGCCGTTTCAACTACCTAATGGATTTTTTTTCCACCTCGCTGCAACGATATATAAAATAGTATACCTATATATAATATAGAGTATACAATAATATTAATTACAAGCGATATTTTTTAGGCGAGTGATTACGTTTTTTTTCCTCGACATTCCCTCCATTTGACCACGATAAATAAGAGGGAAAAATACCGTCCGCGCGCGCTTTTCCCCTCCGCGGCGGTTTCCCGGGCGCGGGGTGTGAAAAACTCGATATACGTAGTATATAATATATAAGATCCCACGGGATAACTCCGTATAACCATATCGAGTCGTACGTGCAGTGTAAAGGCTCCCGGTGATCGATGACACCGCTCCAATAGTAGACACCAACCAGAAGACAAGTCATTTTGTGCCCGAATGAAAAATCTCCGGCACACCGATAAATTCCGTAGCTACGGTGTCGAATTACGACTGTGGTTGCGGTGTGTCGTCGTTTTCGATAAAAAAAAAAAAAAACCCCGCAAAAACATATTTTCGGTGCGTGTAAAAATATAATAAAATATACCTATACGCTGATATATTATAGGTATACTCATCCGTACGTTGTTTACGCCGTGCGTTGATTTTTCCATTTCTGTAACCAATGCAGCTGCAGTAGACGAATAGACGATGATCTATAGACTGTATAGTATATGATATAGTTTGGTCGTTTGTTCACGATACACGAGACGAATCGAAATTTACAGAGGGTGCAGATATCTCAATCCTCGAACAGTCAAACGTGTTTCTTCCCTCTATGTTGATTTCACAAACGTTTTTGATACCGCGGTATAGTGGCGTAGTTAGGAGGGGAAGTAAATAAACTAGCCCCCATCGCCCCTAACTATTAATGTAATCTTTATGAAAATTCAGAATATACACATGGGTGCCTACTATTGAGGGGCCCGGGGACGTTGCTTCGCTTTTCCCCTATGCTACTATAGCTATGCCGCCGAGTATAGGATAGCGGTAAACAATAGAACTTTCAAAATTATATAGCACGATGTGATGCACAATATTTGATATTATGTTCGTCAGACTTAGGAAAACCCCGACATCGCATACGTCATATTTATATTAATTAATCGCAAACACGTTTGGTTAGGTTGTACAAATGAAGGTCAAGACGACGATCTAGTGTTCTAGTATATAATAATAGATATAGTTTTCATCGCGATACACAAGACTGAGTGATATTTACAGAGGAGGGCGATACCTCAATCCCTCAAACGTATATCCTTTTTTTCTCTTTCGATTTCACAAACGTTTTTGATTGGTATCATAGGACTTCGGTATACAGCAAAACTCCAAAACTATATAATTTGATAATATTATGTATATTTGATATTATTATGCTGGTCGGTTCATGATGCATACTTCATATTTATATTTTAATTAATCCCAAACACCTATAGTGAAGTACGTTTTTCCAGACAATATATAATATGGATATTGAAATATGTTTATGTTTTGATTATAATGAATTACTATATTACAATTATTACACAATATTATTTTTTTTTTTTTTTTTTTTTGATCGTAAGCCCGGCAACTATGGCCATTAGCTGTATGGTCTTTTTGGTGTATGGTTTTGGTTAGGTGTATTGTATTGTTGGTAGTAGTAGGGGGGAACACGTGTGTGTTGGGTTTTGGCAGAATTTTCAATTTGGGCACCCGTAGGTATCTGCCATGCCCGGGTGGGGGATGGCGGCACTTGTTCTCCGGACACCGTGACTTGCCCGAAGAAAAATGCCGCCCAGTGGCCGGGAGTCGAACCCGCGACTGCCAGCGCCGCAGTCGACGCGTTAGACCGCTCGGCCACCTCGTCCCCCTCAGTCCTCACACAATATTATACATGCATTTATAAATGTATATAATTTTCTGAAAAATGTAAGACTTTGAGATGATGCGAGGAGTGATCAGTTATTTGGATTTTCGGATGCGAAGAGAATAATGTATTAATATCGGCTCACAGTACACACTAATACACTATATTATGAAGTAATGCAGTATATAGGTACGAGCCGTCCGTTTAAATCGATACAACAGCTACATATTATATGTTACAGCGGGAAAGGTATAAAGGCAATATAATTGTGACTTTTGTCAATGGCCGTTTTACTCTATAAAAAATTATAATTACAATTATTATTATTATTATTATATTTCTGTGGGGACGGTCTACTGCATCAGCAAAGGCTCAACTCGGCGAATATCTCGTTTACCTATACAGAGTGATCCATTTGACTCATCCAGACAATACTATACGGGTAAGACTTTCGTCGTTTTAGAAAATCCTCACGCTTATGAAAATCTTTCTTTTACATAATATTTTCAAGTCGTTATAAAACAACAATTTTGGAAAAAAAATTGTATTTTTCATGAGGTATAGTTTTAGTAGAGTTTTAAACACTCTTAGTAGTGGACCAACATTTTGCGGGGTATGCACGTCTAAACTTTAAACATACTTTATAACTCATAAGCTACCTACTCGTATTTTGCTCTTTCTCGAATTTTGATTTAACGAAGTAGTTACTGCGAAAAATATTCTGCTTCGCGGATTAAGAAACTAAATAAATGTACGTAGTCATTAAAAATGATAACGATAAAATAAGTAAAAAATATAATAGAAAGCGGTTACATTTTACCGACTTAAATCATTACAAAAAAACTATTTTCAAAAACGTTGGTAATTTTTTTAATAATAGGTGATGTCCATTGTGTTAAATGGATCACCCGGTATATTGCAATATTATACTCCGTATAATATTATATAAATAGAGGGTGAACCGAACTATACGCCATTTTATGTCTCGTGTCGTACTTCTATTATACTGGCTATATTATATAATAATAATATATTATGCGTACAGATGTTTATCGGTCGACGACACACGACATCGAGTATAATAATATAATATTATGCATTTATAATAATATGCTCGTATACGCCGTTAGAGCTCCGATTCGGACCCCGCCGCGGCGGCAAAACCCGCGGAGCCCTCCCGAATATTATATAGGTATATAATATAGGTATTATTAATCCAAGCCGAAACTGAAACGTTATTTCCAGTCGTTAGTTCGGAATGAAAATCATATCCGGTACCGAGATACCGCGGCCACGACGACGACGGTGACTATATAATAATACGACGATGATCATGATGATGATGATGATGATGATAATAACCGGCCGACCGATTTTTTTTCGATTTTTTTTTTTAATACAGTATGAGTATACGCGCACGTGTGCCCTCCCGCACCACCACGTGCCGGCAAACTACCCCCCCCCCCCCTACCACTAGCCGGCGCGGCTCTCATATTTTACGGGGCGGAAAAACCCCGACACGCCGTACGCCGGCCGAGGGTGAAAACCCTTTGAGTCGCCGGCTCCGGGAAATTACACTTTGAATCCGAGACCCGTAGTGTTTTAGCCGCGCGACGCGAACACAGCAGCCCGAGACCCGCCACCGCCGCCGCACCGGTACACATTATTATTATATCATGTACGACGAGAGACCGGATCGATAAAATATCCGAGACAACGATATTATATTATAATATTATGCACAGCGGTGTTTACGGTTAGTTTTTTTTTCGACGCAAAAACATTGGATTCCAATTTTATAACTCTAATAAGTCATCGTTATTATTTATACGAAAGTCGCTCGGTTTGCGGTTTTTTTTTCTCCCTGATTCGCGCTGGATATCATAATGACATTATGACCGCTCGCGCCGATATACAATGATAATATTATTATTATATACGCATACAATGGCCGTCGCGCTGCCAGTAATGTAAGCCGAATTATTCTATTAATGTAAAATATATATTATAATTTATATTAAATATGAATTGAAAAATAATATATACGGCTGAATGAGAGGCTTTATTTTTTTTTTGTGATTACATAATTACCAGCACCCCGCTAGTTGAGATAATTAGTTTCTTTGGAGTACACTACTACTATGACTTGAGCTTTTTTTAACTAATTAATACGTTTCATATTATTATTTAAGGATTATTATTATATTATTTTCGTCTTATCTGAGTACTGTTAGTATAATATTTTTTCATTATTTATATAAGCGGCAGAGTAGAAAATAAGAATACCTCTAGGAGAGGCTTAAGTACTCTCGTCTCTCGAGTATTTATTTAAATATTGCTCAGGATTTTGGGGAGATGTCTTTTGTGTATTATAGGTACCTCTAGGTACTATATATGAATAATTTTGTCAATTTTTAATTCAATAATAATATCAATATCGTTATTAATATCGATATTCCTACAAAAAAATGTTATCTTTACAAGTACTTACATAATATTTTATGTATGTAAGTATCAGATATTTTTTTTTTTATTTCAATTAAAATATCAAAGCCATACACCAACTAATTGGAAAATATGAATATCCTAGATCTATGATGATAATAATATAATAATATATTCATTCGTAATACGTGTGTGTAAGGATACTGAATGATATATAAATATAATTATAGATTACAATATTGTTAAAGATATAAATATTATTAATATTGTTGTTATCTTTATTATAAATAGACATAAATTTATAGTAATTCAATACATTGATATTATTGACGAAGGTGAAACACAATGCTACCTATCTTTAGTTTATACAACATCAGAGAGCGTCTAGACTCTAGTAGAGACTAATAGAAGATATCTTCTAAGAACGTTACAATTTAGTATAATTTTACATTAATATAATATTATTATGTAAATGGGATAAGAGTTATTGACGTGTCTATATATAGGTTTATAATTGTCTCGACTTTATTATTTTCAAAATATCCAACTTAATTAAACAATGCTTAATTTTTTAAGAAGAAATGTATAATAATTTGCATTTGACAAATATTTCACGAGAAATTAAAAAAGAAAACCACTAATAATAATAATAATAATAATAATAATCAAAATTTGCATTAAATTAAAACGCGAGTTGCAGCTGGTCCTGTAGAAAAAAATCATAAGTACTGAATAATCACTATTGAGAAGGTGCTTTTCTTTTCCTCGCTAACCGTCCTAACTAAACAAACTGATAATTTTTATTAAAAAATAATGACGAAATTATTTTTGAAAAAACTTGTGTGTCCACAACATCTACAACCTTGTGGTTTCTATTTCGTGAATAATATTGTATAATGTAATGAATTATTCGGTGTGTCGACGATGCGCAGATTCTGAACGATAAGCATATCGGAAACGGGAAAACCAAACGGTGTAACATTCGAGCGAAAAAAACATAGTTTTAGCGAAAATTATCGTTGATCGGACGTAAACTGGGCACAGTATAATTGAATCGACAAAATTTCCTCCGAACTAAACTGCAGTTTTACGGACGAAACGAATCATCGCACTTTGGTCGAGCCAAACGGGAGGCACTGTTGGCCAACTTATTGTTTTCCGGCTGTACCCGCAGTGTTGTATACTATTATTATTAACCATACATTATTTTGTATTCATCGTCGTCGATTTGATTTTATAATATTACATATTTGTATGACGCGCCCCGAACACGGGACGAGGAGAATGAAAAATGCTTTAAAAAATAGAAACGGCGACGACGGCACTTTCTCGGCTCTTCGCCGCCGCCTTTTGCACTCGAGTGCGTTATAAACGTATTCCGTGGCGCGCGTGTTTCCCGGCCCGACTGCAGAAGTCCGTATAAAAAACGTTATAATATTATATGGCAGAGCGGCGGCTATAATATATTATATACATTACATATTATTGTCGTGGCCGTCGTACTATATCGTTCGCGTCGAACTTGTGCGCGCGATCGAATTTAAAAAAAAAAAAAACCGTCTCCTTCTCGGCGGAATAAATGTGTTACAGCCTTATAGGTGTGTGTGTGTGTGTGTGTGTGTGTGTGCGGGCGCGTGAGGGTGGAAATAAAAATCTCGGCACGCCTTTCGGATTTGAATTTCGAGATTTTTTTCTCCTTATTCGTTCCGTCCTCCCATGAATAACAATATTATTTAATATATATAATAATAATAATAATACGACGTGTACGCTTTATATCGCCGCCGCCGTTCTCTATATTCACGCGCGCATCAGGAATACGAAACTACCCCTACAACAGGCCTACACCAGCTCGTCTACAGTCGTCTGCCCAGTCGGGGCATAATAGATACATCGTGAACATCGGCGACCTTTGAAAATCTATTCTTAAAGCCTAATCGTTTCGTCATCGAATTAAATAGTAAAAAGTATAATCAGACAACTCGGAGTAAATAATACACAAACTTGTGTTGAAACTACGTTTTTTGTTTGCTTTTAATCACACTGTTCAGATTTTTTATAGTGCACCAAACACATTATTATACCTCCATAAAATTTGAAGACATATATCTTATTTTTAATGGCTTTGCTTATATTGCTCACCATAATATATACGTAGCTAATCAACATCGTGTTTTTATCGTGAATAATTAAATATTCGAACTGAATAGTTGATTCAATTACATTTACAAAGAGTGTATAAAATATGCAAAGTATATTATATTATTATTATGCGTCTATGTGCAAAATACAATTTTCTCCGCGAAATCAGTTCGATTCGAAACGCAGACATTTCAAACCCTCGCCATTATTGTGCATTGTGCTCAGTTTGGAGCAAGCGCGTAGTATATTATCCTGAATATTCCGAAATTCATAATATTACAAATCCTTCTCTTAAACTAAACTATTATTAGTAAGTGTATAACCGTATCCGGTAAACAATATTTAATGGCGTACGAATCACCGTAAAAAACTGTAGATTTGAATTAATTTACGGCGGGACACGACCACTATATACGAGCTGATATCCCTCCGTTCCACGCACGCGCGACTGTTGGCAGAAAATCTAATTAAACCGATAAACATTTCGCTAACATACAATACGCGTTTACCAGCTGAAGTATAGTAATGAATGCGTGGCCGAATGCAGTGAGCTCAATAGTGCGGTGCCCGTGTTGTTCGAGTGTCTATGAAAAAACATAGAAATAAAAGATCGACTCCTCCCCTGCGTCGTCGCGATTCGACCTCCGATAATTAAATTATCATAATATTATAATATTATATCATTAGAATATAACAATATCACGGTCGTCGGATCCAAGTCAAACGCGTGATTTACGCCTTGCAGTGTTGTATATTATTAGTCGCACCATATAGCCGAGGCGGTGAATAATGTGCCATTATTACAATATAATACACAACCCTCGGCCGCCCCCGAGTTTGTAATATGATATGGTACGAAATTAACTCTCGGTCGCGTTGGAAATGGATACGCGTTAATGCGCACATCAGAGCGCGTGTCTCGCAGGCGAGAGGAGATAAAAAATAAAAAGAAGACGGAAAACGGGGACCGACACCCTGCTTGTTATTGCCACCGCATGCAAGTGTGTGGGTGTATGCGGGTGTGTGGGTGTGTGAGTGTATACGCGTGTGCATTCTTTACAGTACAAACTGCTGTAGAGTTATCGTTTCCTTCCGAAAACGATTTAAGTGCGTATAATACATTTTTATTGGTTCCCCGTACCATACGCGCCTATAATACTGCGCTACCTGCTGCAGCCGAAGACCGACGACTTCCGCGGGAGCGCAACAGCTAGTTTTCGTTTGTATTATTGCGACGCACGCAAACCCACCCCGAATATTATATAGCACCCACGACTTCTTTAATTCCCGGTTAATAAACTATACAGGACGTTTCACCCCAGGCAGTTTACACCCATTTTTATTGTTCGATTAAACTCGGGCGAGTAAAAAAAAAAAATAAATGAATGAAAAAAAAAAAACAAAAAAAAAACAATCTTTTTTGAGTGAACGACTGGGATTATCATTAAGTTATCTAAACAAAAAAAAAAATGCTAAGACACAGATAAAGTTCTTATCTACGAAATTGCGGAAATTCGGTAGAGCTATACTGAGAATACTATCTCTGTAACTTTCTAACAAGCTAAACCTTATTCAGAGATAAATTACGGGTGGGGCGTCGGTGTGGTGTCCTCTTAAAAAGAGTTCTGAAGCGATACAAACTTTTTAAAATGAGAAAAACCCTTTTTAATTGTAATTTACAATTACAGAAGAATATTTTTTCAGAACATTTTTTATGTTTATAATCAAAATTTGAATGAGTAGTTTCTGAGTTATTTAACTTAAGAAGTACATACTAAGAATAAATAATAGCCGGCTATGATAACAGGTTTAGAAAATTAGAGGGTAAGGATAATATTTAATTATACTAATTAATTAAAAATGTGAAGTTTATGAAAATGTTACGAGTTTAATAAGAACTTATTATATTTAGAAAAAATATTAAATTTGTTAAGTGGTATCGTTATTAATGATTATTATTCTTGGAACCTATATAAAGTTTAATACCGCAAAAATCTTTTGAAATAGATGCGTCAACATATTCATAAAAATTAATAATTTTATAACGATTAACAATTATTGTCAGAAAAAATAAGTTTGGATATGCACTACAGAACAGGTGCTCTCTGAATGGTACCTTAAAAAATACCATTGGTAATTTTTACATGCACCTATGTTGAAATTTGATAATATGAAATTAAAAAGAAATCTTAGTAAGTACTTGAAAATATAATCTATAATAAAGACTCAATATACTCCTGTATATAATCACCCTGTATCGGTACATACAATTTATTACTATTTAGTATAATATTATTTACAATTCGTCGTCGTCGTCGATTATTTTTCACGTACCTTTAACGTCGTTTGATCATGCATAGTCATAAAGTCGTTTTTTTCTAGCATATTATTATGTGTAGATTCTGTATAAAACGTCGCGATTTAAATTTTCACCACCCCCGTGCCGCCGTGACGTGGGGATGACAACCTTCTTCAGATTGAAACCACCTACGATGTCCCGCAACGGTTTTGAGCCGACAGTTATCATATACCACGGTAATTAAGATACCAAAAGCCTCGCGTGGTTGGTGAATGGTGAAACGTGTGCTCACCCACACGTGACAAAAGTTGGATACTTATTGTATGTATAAACGTGGGTCGAGGACGTTTGACATTTAGAACGCGATAAAGACCTACTACTCAGACGAGTGACGAACAATTCCTTTTTTTTTCAGATGGAAACAAACACTATATTATACGACTGTCGTGGTCGAATCTAGTCTTGGTTCTCTAGTCATTGCAAAACTATTTCGTACAATGCAATATTATAATCAACAAATCAAAGAGACATTTATTTTATAAATTATGTAATAAATTAATATTATATAATGTAAATTGTAAGTATTATGTGCGGTATGCCTGGGTAATATAATTTAACTATTGTTTTCCGTATTCGGATTTTCTTCGAATTTCCACAACATTATTGCTCGCGTACACCCGCGCTATAATATATTTTATATATAAATATATAATATATGATATTGTATATACATTCCATAGTGTCTGCAGCCATTACAAAACCTATCACCCCATTTTTCGATTTACGACCGTTATATTACTATATTTAATATATATTATATATTTAATACAGTGAAACCATGGTTCACTGGGTATAATGTGGTGCTGTTTACGGCTACCCGTAATACGTGTACAGAATCTTTAACGTGATTTTGAATTAATAATACCATTGTACGTTTCAATCAATTTTGAAATTCTTGGTACAGCGAGTTCGAGCTATTATATTATTATACTATTGCGCAGTCTCGAGAAACTTTTTAACTTTTAAGATACACACACTTTATTACATGGTTTCGCAAATAATTCGCTGGTAAATTAAAAAAAAAAAAGTGGCTACAGTAACCTCGTGACTTATTAGTTATAATGGGCGAGGGAGGGATTAGAGTATAAATATGTTTTTTGATTAACAAATTTTAAAACATAACTAACTCAATCGTTTTTTCAAGAAAACATTTTTTGGGGGGTGGGGGTCTGTAGCCGAACCCTAAAATCTCTGCGTACCTATATAGGTACGATAGGTACTCTCCAAATAATTTATAATACAACGGTATTATTATAATAGTAAACTAAACCGCGGGTGCAGGCAGACGTGTTTCAATAAGAATAAAGTGATCTGATCTCTAAGTGGCGTTACAACTTTTAGGGTTGTTGATTAGGAGAAAACAGGGGGGGGGGAGAAAACCGAATCCCACCACGACGGTTCTCGGAAAGTGCGCTTGATTGTTGTAAACGGTTTACTTTTATTCCGTGATTTTCGAAACGCCGGCGAGGCAAAAAGTGTAATATTGATTTTGTGCCACTCTGCGAGTACATCGCGCGGGTAGACGGCAGTTTTCAGTCACGGCCATCACTCGTCGCCGACCGAGGATAATGGGCGAGGGGGAGTGGTTGCGCGTTGGACCTATTACTTTGGAAAAAATGAAACAAAAAAAAAAAAAAGGATAAAAACAGAACGCACCACGCGAGAAGGTGAACGAAATGGGGGAGAAGGATAAAGTTTGAATTTCGACGTTGACAAAAGCCGTAAAAAAAAATTTATACACCAGAAGGATTTATATTTTCCTTTTTTCCCCGCGGGCAGTATATGCATATACAGTTCGATGGCAAAATAATAACGTGTTCCGGTTCATTTTCAAAAATAATATACGCGTGCGTATATACAAAATTCGGAAAAAAAATATACCATATACCTCGGTTTCCGTTATTGTTATTATTATATTATTATGCTACGGGTTTGGGTTTGTTTTTCTAAAGTTTCCTCGACGGTCCGGGTGCTAATTTTAATAATTGAAACGATAACGCCAATGAGTCCACGCATCGTCGCATTCCGCCGTGTGTGGTGCTTACAAAATGCATATACCCATATATGGGTTAGGTTTACATTATACAGGTACACACGTATATTATAAGTCCAGTGAATTTTTTTTTAAAAAGTAAACTCTTAATTTCTCAAAAAGTTTTATTGTTTAGAAAATATTTTTTCTACTTGATTTTAGATTTTAAGTCATCGATAAATACGATTTTACTTATTTTTACCGGTACATAACTATTTAAGTTTTATACGTTTTTGAAGGACAGAATGTTATAATTTTGATTCTATATTCTGAAGCAGAATATTTTTATGAGAATTCTAATGTATAAAAATTTAAACTAAAACGAGTAGTTAATTATAGTTATAATTTTCAAAGTATTTAAAGTACTGATCAGCGGTATATAATGGGCACACTGATATAGTGATATACCGTAATAATATTATGTTGGTCTGGTTCACTAGTACGCGCTCATATATACTTTAATTAATGTATCTTATAAGTTTATAACCAGCTAACCATATTTATTTGAAATTTTAAAATTTTATAATACACATATTATTGAAATCGTTAGAAAAACATTCTGATCGAGAATAATTAATTAAAAATGTATAGTGTAGTCATTAAATAGAAGTAATAAATGGAAAATTCGAACGTATTTTTTAACGTTTAACGTTTAACGTTTTTAATTATTTGTTTTAATCGTCATGTTGTTAATATGATATTATAATGACTTGAAATCACGGCAAAGAATATTCCCTAAAACGTTATAAATACTTTTCAATAAAGACGTGTTCACGTTGAAAAGAATCACCTCGTATAATACTATAATACAACCGTTACTTGTTCGCCTTGCACTTATATTTATATAATACATAATGCACCTGCAATAAAACGCGGTACATATAGGTGTGCGCTCGATGGTATTATAATTTCCGGACACGAAACTTTTTTTCGCTCTCCCCCCCCCCCCCCCCCCCCCGCGAGTTTCCGAGCTCACAATTTTGGAAAAATATGAAAACAAACTATTGTGCGACACGCCAGTGAGCGGGTTTTATTGTTTTCGATTGTTCGCGACGCGACGCGTGCGTAATGCGCATTACGTACGCCACACGTAATACCATATAATAGGTGCGCGCGGCTTAACCGCGGTATATATACCAGCTATTATTGTTCCGAGAGTGAAAAACGGGCAAAGACGATTTTTCGCGAAACTGTATAATAATATAATTATACTCTCCGCGAGTTCGTGCGGCTCGAACCCGAAGCTGCATATTACACTGCAAAATGTATCAAACCGGGTAGGTATAATATCTCTATTATAATATATTTTATATAATATAACGTCGAACGAAACGATTTCACGTACAGGAAGGACGCTACCTATGTGACATTAACGTATCTGTATGTGTGTATGTATTATGTATGTAAGTATGCGTGCGTGCGTGTGTGTGTGTGCGAGAACGGTGTAAAAAATGAGATTCAATATGTTTCACTCACCGTAAACCGCCTACACCATACCGACAGCCATTTGATGTCTTTGATGCGTCTTCCGCCCGGCAACCGCAATATGATGTTTGAATTGTTGTGCGTCTGTAGCGGGGGCGGTTCCCTGTGAAAAAAAAAAAACAACGATTCGATATATCACACGTTATTATTTTATCATCGTGATATATTATGGGTATTTTTTAAGGATTTTGGTTCTTAGTTAAACTTAACTTTTGGGTCCAAAAAAATATAAAAATATCGATAAGTTATTACGGTATTTACGCCGTGTTTAAGACTATTATGCGTCCCTGTGATGGCCCGGACGCAAAAGTTATATAATATGAACTATTATTGTTAGTCACGTCATTAGTCATTACTACTCTATCCTTCAATAAATATAACCAGTCGTCATAGTATTTGGGTATAGGTATTTATTAAAGGTTACCGTATATAATATTATTGTGCCCAAAGCAAAATGTTGTTGCATCTATAATATAATATTGTAGCGACACTGCGACAACACGTATTATTACGATACCTGTTATATGATGGATTTAATTCCGAGACATCGAAACAAACGTAAATAGGAATAATCTAAAAGTAAACAAAAAAACGATTTATTGGAAATTTAATAAACAAAAGTATAAATAGTCAATCCATTGCAAATGTTGTTGGATAAAAAATTATATTACGCGCTTTCCAAGTATTAAATAATAATTTTTTTTATAAAACATAAGAATATTATAATTTACATTTTGATATTACAATAAAACAAGGAAATTAGATGCTTCAAAAACGTAATAGTTTCAACAAAAACTCGTAGAAATTATTATTAAATTATATATGATACGTGTATAGTGTATAAATATTTGTCCAGGACGAAAAAAAATCCTATCATATTGAATATTTTGTACGGAATATAGCAGGTATTATATTAGAAGCGAATCGACATTATTGTTTGCATAACCGATTCAAGTATGATAAAATACAATATATTGTATTTTTGTCCTATATATATTCATAGATAAGGTTGGCGTATAAGAAAACAAAAGGTTTTATTTTAAGAAAAGCAATTTTTTATTCAACTTGAAATTTATTCCTAGTCAAATAGTCTCGTAAGGCTAATGACCTCAGTCGTCAAAGCCTTCATCTAATAAAAAAAAAACCTCGAAATTCTGTATTTCAAACTGCGAAAATATAACCGCTCTTGTCTCAACTATATCATATAACCAACAAAAACACTCCGTCAACTACGTGTAAAAACCTGGCTGAGAAAAAAAAAAACCTCAAAAGTTAGATAAGTTGTGACATGAAAAAAGAGCCAAGCAATTTCATAAATTCATTAGTATAGAAATTGTTTATAACTGTTTGTATTTGATGAATGGCGATCATTTAATAAAAATAATTTAACGTAGTTTGGCGGCTACTTATAGGTATAGTTTGCACTTAAATAGTGTTATCGTGTAATATTATACAAATATAAAATGGGGGTGTAAATATTTATCAGTATTATATTACACGTTTAGTTGTAGTCGAAAATATTAGTAGCCTCCAAGCTAAGTCAAATTATTTTATTAAATTATCGCACTTCATCAAAATAATACCAACAGTTATAAAAAATGTCGATACTAATGAATTTAAGAAAATACTGAGCCTCTCTATTCGATATCACAACTTTTCTAACTTGAGTTTTTGTTAGCGAGGTTTTTCCACGTAGTTGACGGAGTATTTTCGTTGGGATATCACTAATTTTTATTTATTACAATTTTGGATATAGTTAACCTATGTTTTTTTTAGTGAAAATCTGTGGGGAAAGAATATCTTTGTCGTTTTATGAATTAAGTAAATTAATATGATATATATAGCTATGAATGTTACTGGAAAACGATAATGGATAACGAGGTCATCGTTCATAACGCATTTTTGAATCATTGCATCGAACCTTATTACTTTGACGAATGATACCTATTTGTATAATGGGCTGACATAATTTAATTACCGTGGTGGTAAACCACCGAGTGCAATTTATAAATTTTTTCTTCAATATTTAATGTTTAGATTGATGGGTAATGCGTTTATAATTAAGTCATCGGTTTCTGTACTTTGGTCTGACCATTGTTATATTTGTAAAAATATATATTTATTTTCATTAACTATCTGTGATGTTTTTGTAGGAGGGCAATAAGTCTGACAATTTTCAAACCTATGAAACATAGAGTTTAATATCACTTTTCTGTGGCGACGATGACTACCATGTGCTGTTCAAACAACGGTGATGACCGACGCTAGGCGGAAATTATGCATTGTCCGGAATCATAGACTGGTTGTTATGGGAGGCCAGCACAAACGCATTGTTGCGTAACATTGTGGAAAAAAATATTATCTTGATTAATAAATATGCTAATATTTTGGCATATTATTACTCAAGCTGTAATCCTCCGATCAACTTGAAATGTTTTAATAAGAGTATCATCTACATAGCATACTGATTAACCCGGTTTAAATTTCAATTCAATCGGTATATTAGTTTTAGCTACAGAGAGGTCGGACCAATTTTTTGTAAAATACACACTAGGTTGAATACGAGTTGGTCGTTTCGTGTAGTATACTACCGTCACGAACTCTTTTTTTTTACTTAGCTCTGCGCCGTGACCTGGGCGCTAGATATTTTATTATTCACACGACTGCGAACTTTCATCGTATACGCACAATCTTCAGTCGTCAGACAAACTTATATTAATACCATTTTACTCTCAAGTAACATATTATAATTTTATTTTTTGAACCCTCATCAAAATTGTATGTTGTCATCGCCCATCGTAATATTCATGATCGCGAATTGTATTACTCCTAACGGCTAACACCTTTGTTAGCTCGATGGGGAGGGGAGATATTTTATCAAATGGCCCTAGAAGGAGAAAAATTGGCATCGATTTTAATTCGATCGTTTTTATAATAAATTGTCGGCTTTATCGGATACTGGAAAAACGAAACCGCGACAGTGGTGTAGCAAAATTGCCTGTATAAACCGCCGTGTTTTCAAAATATTTAATTAGTGTAATTCATCTAAAATAACATATTTATTAAAATAATTAACATCATATTATTATTTTAAAATCAATTACTTAACAATGGATGTCTAGATTGATGGATATTATACCGAGGTACAGAATTATTAGATTTAATGAATGTAAAGTTTAAATTTAAATTTAAAATCCGTACTGAATAGTTATAACAATATGTATTTATCTGTACCAATAACTATGTTAATACAAATATTATAATATTAGCAAATATCGAAAAACATCGATATATCTCGACGACCCAACGACAAGCTTTCAACACGACGCTTTTAATTTTTCTTTTATTCCCCACCCCCTCCGTAAGATGGCTACCCAACTGAATTTAAACATTTTATTTTTATTATCAAAATAAACGAGAGTGGAGTGATTTTTTCACCGCGAAAAACACTTACCTATGTAAAATAGTCGGTATAACCACGAACGTAAGACACGTTCAAGAAATCGCTCTACATACATTACGCACGTAGGTACCACTTATTCGGGTAACCGAATAAAATTATAATAATATATTATATTTGCGTATTGGGTTTACAGAATTCGTCACGGCGCAGACTTGATAATAAATATTATCCACGTATACATTATATGAATCCACATTCGACGAATCGATATTCAATGTACATATATTATTTTGTGCCCGAGTACGCGTTAACGGCAATTGCATATAATAAACTAATATAAGAAGGAAAAGTGCAACAACGAGGGCGAGGGAAATGCCGAGAA
This sequence comes from Metopolophium dirhodum, assembly GCF_019925205.1. Taxonomy (NCBI): domain Eukaryota; kingdom Metazoa; phylum Arthropoda; class Insecta; order Hemiptera; family Aphididae; genus Metopolophium; species Metopolophium dirhodum. Next base: position 16,502,379 of record NC_083568.1, read on the forward strand.
TACGAAAATTGTAAAAGACTGTAGTTGCCGCCTCGGGTACTTGTTGTAGACAGTAAATGTCAAATAAATATAAAAAAAAAAACTTTCAGAATTTCCCAAATATTGTCCATCAGTAATTATTATTATTTATTACCAAACCGTATTGTGCAGTTCTGTTATATGCATTAGATATAAGTTACTTATATACTGCAGCCATATATAAGCACCGTGCCGAAGTCTATGTTAAGGTCGGGCCGCGAAAATGTTTGACCTATCGACATTTGAATGACAAGTTTCTGAGTTATTCCATTTAAAACATTTAACATAATAGACTATTGAATACTTTATAAATATATACGACTATACGAGCTCGGTAGCTAATTATAATTAGCTACGCGATATAAGATATTTGTTAATAATATAGTTACTATTTAGTCAAATTTACTCGGACACATTTATATTATCATACTCGTAAAATGCTTATGGATTAATAATGCACCCAATAATGTTAAAAACATTTATAGTAAATAATGTCCTTTTAATATAGACTATAATATTATCCTTAGTATTTAAAGTAGAACAACTCAGAAACTTTTCGTTAAATTTTCGATTAAAATACGCCAAAATGTTCATAAAAATATTCTGATTCACAATTTGCATTAAAACATGTAAGTTTTCATTTAAAATACCAAAGTTGGTGCATTCGCAGGATATTTCTTAAATGTTGTGAAAAATCTAAGTATTCTAAAATATCGTCTTTAACTACCTACACCAACACTAAATCAGAATTTTGATATAATATGCATGATTTCAACATAGTATGGGGTGAGCATGATTAAAAAATCATCCTGTATATCGAATATAGACATAGGAAACTAGGTTAAGCTATTATATTATATAAGAAATAAGAGAAGGCGGAAAGTGGTTTTTCGGTGGTGGTCGCTTTTGATACGAGCACTGCGGTGTTAATAATTAAAATATGTGCATTTAAATTGTGTGTATGTTTTGATTTATTATCATTATACGTCTCAAGTAATTGGCGTATCTGACAATAATAATATGTTATATGCTGGTGGAAACGTTTTTTATACGTTGAATTAACTACATCGGCTATTGCGGTATATACCTTTAAGTTAAGCAAACCTATACATACGCGTATCGAATTTAAAAAAAGTAATTCATTATTTTCAACGTTTATTAGATTTTAATTCTTATACTATCATAACTTACCTAATGATTTGATGGAGATATTATTTTTAAATATCTTAACCAACCTAACCTAATTTACCTAACCTAAATAATTCCATAATGCTTAATTGTTTAATGTTTCAGATTAAAAATGCTATATTCATGTAATCATTTTTATTATTATAAATTTTATATGTAACGTCCTACAAAATAACGATTCATTTCTAGGAAAATCCAGTGACTTTGCATATTATTGCATACATTTATATATAATACATAACTAGCTTCTGTTAAAAGCATTAAGTTTTATGGAGTGCTATTAATCCTGTTGCATTTTAATGAGAAACATACCTTTTAAATTATTCAATAAAAACCCTATCTTAAATTGCACTGTTTTAAAAGTGTATGAAAATATGCTGGAAATTAAAACGTAGTTATTCATAGTGGTATCGTTATTATATTTTTATACAATTATTTCGTCGCCCTGTAGTAGGTATTGTTTAAATTAAAACCATTTCGCTAAACATTTAGTGGTTTAGTTAGGTATACTCACACTGCCGGATAGTCCTCAGGATATGGAATGGTAAATCCGTCCGGAGAAATTCTTGATGATTTCCCAGCCCAAAAATAAGCAGCTGAAATTTAAATAAAAAACAGACATATTAAATATCACATAAAATTGTTTTTTTTTTTTTATAAACAAAAACCAATGTCTAATTACACAATACTGTTTTATTATGATATATCTATATCTATGTTATATTATGAACATTACTTAGTGACATAATGATCTAATTGTATAAGAAAAATTAGGATATCGTGCAAGACCAATCACTTTGTATGCCTGTCTAACGGATTCCGTTGCAAATATAGGATTTATCCAGACAGTTTAAATTCTGCTGACACGGTTTATCCGAAAATTACTAAGGAACTTATCAAATGGTATATCTTCCGAGTTTTTTTTTAAGAATATTAAAATTTTTTTAAACACCTAACTATAATCTTTATGGCTGATTAAAGTTAATAATAAATCAATATTTGTATCGTATTTTTTTTTTTAATAGACCTAACATTAAAATTTAAAAAAGTATTAATTGATGGTATTAAAAATTTAAATCATAATTTATTTAATCCTACAGAATAATATTATAATATATTGGTTGAAATTTTAAGATTGTAGTTGTCCATACTCTGCTGTTCAAATGTTGTAGTTTATTATCTATATGTACGGTGTATGATATATATTCCTATATGAATTACATTCCTTCGAAAATCGATTTTTAAATATTGAAATTTTTAGATTCTTTGCTTTGAAATACGAAACAAAAATGTATACCAATAAGTAAAACACGAAAATAATAAAAAAAAAAATGTTGTTTTGTAATGACTTCAATTTATGTAAAAAAAGTATTTCCAAAACATTTATATAGTTTTTGAAATAATGATTGTTTAGTGTCAAAACTCCGCCCTGCACATTATACGTGTACATCGAACCAAGTATATAAACCTGGAGACAGACCACAGACGATGTTCGCCCACCTGCACCGGCAGCTAATGAGTGCAATAATGCATTGTGCATGTATTTATACGCCAATAAGTCAACAAGTGACGATAACAGCGCGTCGTCGGGAAAAAATAATGAATGAATCCCTGCACAATAAAAAGGGTGAACCTATTCCATTCACGCAAATAGCTCGACCCGTAATCACCGTTGTACACAATGCACGTCATTATATTAGTGCCATGAATCTACGATTAGTCATGACCTCAGCAATGATTTGTGCATTATACAGGGTGATTCAAAAGTCTTCATTTGATTACGAATGGATAAAAAGCTCAGCAATCTAAAATTGCAGGTAAATGACCTATACCTATACCGTTGTAAAGATCAGATCGTCGTCTTTATTTCTGTCAATTTTATTTTCTTTGCTGATAAATGTACTATTTTGTAGTCTTGTGCACGTTTTGAAATGATTAGCATACTGCCGTAAATTATAGTGTCAGTATGGACGAATAATAAACAAAAATAATAATGTATTTAGAATACAACTGCCGGGCAGCCTGCGGTGGGGTCATATTGAACATTAAACTCAACGTTTTGTAACACACTGTATAATATATTGCAACTTGATTTTTTTAAGAATATTAATTTTTTCACCCCATCCCTGCATTTTTAAAATAAACATGCATATTTGAAATCAGATCAAGACAGTGGACCGTGCTGGTTATAATTATTTTCGAAATATACCACTTGTCTGCTTACTATAATATTATCGAAAATAACGCTAAACATGTTTAGAGTATACGGAAACACTCGACGAATGCGTGTTTTAAAACTGACACTGTCTATAGTTTCGTGATTTAATTAAAAATCAGTAATTTTAATATTCGATTCCGACATAGATATAATAACTAACGAAGTGGTTTGATAATCAAATTTCAGAATACAATTATAATCCCTGTATACACGGAAAGCGCATATTATTATTATGATATTACTCGTCGGTATAATATTATTATTATGTATTCCACAGACACGAAAACCAATTTGAATAAAACCCCCTATGTCTAACGCACATCACACACTCACGATATTATATATTGTTATAATATCTTTATTTTGTTTTTATTTCGTTTGACATAAAGTACATTTCCGAAAATAGTATACCAAGGTACCTACTGCATAATAATGCATGCACGGGACTATGACATGATAATATTACACTACATTAAAATAGTATGAAGATAATTATGCTATAAACAAATTTGATCCTAGTCAAATGGAAAAGAAAGGTGCTCGAAAAATAATATACATCGTATAAATATAATAATACAATAAAGTGCTTGAAATAAGCTCATTTTAAAAAACGGTGAAGTTTTGTTTTTCCATTTTTATTACAGAGATTCTCGTTAAACGGGTGTAACAAAATAGTACATACAAACAGAAAACATCAATTTCGACGGTGCTCCTTCTACTCAAATAATATGTTTCTATGTAATAATATATCTAGGTATGATACCTATTTAAATTTTAAAATAATATTATATAACGATGATATGATTCAGGATTTTTTGCTTTATCTTAATAATAACTCTAAATTAAGTACGTCATTACAGTGCAAATTCAATACAACGAAATTCCAATTAACAACATTTTCTGTTTAATGAAATATTTTTGAGAACCAAACCAAATAAGAATCACATTTATTTAATTATATTTAACAGAATTATCTATATAATACCAATTTTTTTTGGTTCACTTGAAACTTTGTAATATGAAAGCTTCGCCGTAGCTAAAATAATATTCAATCTTGCTCACTGCCAATTTTTCCTTTAATTACGTGCATTTATACGAATTTTGATTTTTTTTTTTGAAATTTTGAAATGGCTATATAAATTTAAAGACCATACTTATTACTAACTCTAAAATGTTTTTCACCATTTTTGGAGCGTACTGCGATCATACTTTTTTTTTAACTAAGTACCAACACAATTATTTACTATGAATAATGATCAAGGAAATCATTTTTATGAATATTTTGATTTGTATAAACGGAAATTTGAACGAGTAATTTTAAGTAATTTAACTTTATGTTATGTAATAGGTTCTAAATATATGGTGGTTCAAATGTTTTTAGAATATTTAACTAATAATTAATATTGATAAAATTACATTTTATAATTTTGTAAATATGGTATGAGTATATAATAATAGTATTAGACTATTAAATACAACATATATTTAATATTTAATGCAAGATCATTATTGAGGACTATATTCTTAGTACAAAAAGTTTTAAAATCCACAAACTACTCGTTCGAGTTTCGAATTAGATTCATCAGCATTTTAAAAAAACATCGCCTTCTCAACAATTTTCAGAGAAAAAGGGAGGATTTCATTTGAATAAAAGAAGTTTGTATCGCCACAAGACACTCCTTAAATGTTATAAATGATCTAAATAATTTAAAAAAATACCTAACCTAAAAATTCTTAAAATAAGAATTTGAATAAATGAATAAAGACAAAAAGGGTGGTGAGCATATCCTTGGTAGATCACTCAGTGAGTTTAATTATATGGATACCTATATTATAACGTGCAGCCGAGTGTCTAAAACAAGATCTGTCCGGACAGACGTCGTCTACTCGTCTGACGCGAATCATATAAGTTCACATGCCTTAAACTTTAATCAATTTACATCATAATGTTTGCACATTATACTTACTCGGGCCAATACCATCGTAGAAGAAATCCCGGACGAATAGCGTGTTTTCGTCTACTGCGTACACTGTTCCACGGACACCATGAGCGATGCCCTTAATGTACCCAATGTATCTTCCGTAATTGTCGTCCAACACTCCTGCGTCGCCTGAAAAACCATTTATACACATTATTATAGGCATTACATAAAAAACGGTAGGTACTGTTTTTATGGAAAAGAAAAATTGATTGAAATCCAACTAAACGTATATTTACACTGATAAAAGTTTTAATAAATTGTAATGATTTTATAGTGCACTTTGTTGCAGATAATAATATATATTTGACGTGAAAATAATATCAGACCGTGGACAATATGGCAGATATAGTCATGTAGATGACCACCCGGTGTAGGTGAGACATTATATTTAGACGGAAGTCGATAATTTCATAGGTACCTATAGTCTTACTCAAATGAAAAAGATTTAATCGACAATAGTTTTTTAAAAATTAAAAATTTTTCATGGCTATAAATAGCTCAAAAAGAGTCAAAATAGTTTACCATGTATGAAAAATCCTAATATAAATATTTGATGAAAGTTTCAAGTGTCTACGGTTATTAGTTTTTGAGTTAGGCACACCATAAAAATAAAATAGATTTTTTAGTTTTTCCCGGCACTTTCAAAAAACTACTGGGAATTATAAATCGTTACCTCCTGAATGCATCAACTAGATTAATTTTTCTATAAGAAAACATGCTTTTTTTTTATGTCTGCACCAACCATATTATACTTATACAGATATATTATATTTATGCGACACGCATAAAATATATTAAACAGTATATTAAATCAAAATGTCATTATTTACCAATAAATAATATAATATATGATTGAAGCCTTACATATTATATTATTTATAAAAAAGAAAAGTAATAATAATATATGCCATTATACATTCGTTTGATTTTTTAGTAGGTAACAAAATACATAACGTATGTACAACTGCTGTGTATACGACTGTGTATATAATAATAATTAATATGTATTAGAACGGTATTTTTTTTTGTATACGAAAATTGCATAATATCTTTTGAAAAAAATCCCTATATAAAAACTATAATTATTGTGAATGGAAATTTTTAATCCGTATAATATCACCCATATGATTTTAACGTATTATTATATGGGTACCGTTGTAGGTATATTAAATATTTAACATTATTATACTGAGTGATTGCATAAAACCGATAAAATCCATAATAAAAGTTATATACAATATTATAAATTATAATCATACTGCGTCCATATTGCATATTTTAATCATCGATAAAAAATAGTACATTATAAAACACTTTCAATTTTATATTAATTAATGTTTTAATACAGATAATATACCGATGTACCGTGCGTACCTATAGTTGTAATAATAATAAGCCCGTTTTATTATGTGAGCACGACGACGGTATATGATAAAATCGATCGTACGTGTTGTCACAAGTATGACGATAGTAATAATATGCGTAAAAAATGTAATATTAATTTACTAAAATAACGGAGTTTCAATATAATTTATTCCACAATCACGCACGTGCCATATCGGCCGATACGGTTCTATTTTTTCGGTTACGCACGAACGACTTCCGTCGTCAAGTATACGTAGCAATAATATAGTACGTAATATCATAGTATGCGAGGGTGCAAGCACGTAACCAGGATTTTTTTATAAGGGGGGGGGGGGGGTGTTTTAATTTAAAATTTAAATACAACTTGGGGGGCAGTTTAGTGTTTACATATCTTATATAGGTAATTTTGAATTACACGCCCCGGCGATATATAATTGAGTCCTACAAATACTTTTGGGTTGTCGGAGTTGAGTCCGACCAATATTTGTTGGGTTGTTCGAGTAGAGTCCTTTCAGTTTATTAGTGTTATCCAGGAGACATCACGCGGAGGTTAAGGAGGGTGTAACACCCAAAATACCCCGCTTGCTAAGCACCTGTAAACCCAGAAAATATGTGCGTATAAATATGTATAAAATATGTAAGAACTGAGCTAAGACTCGATCGGCGGATGTGAAAAAAAAATGTTTGTCGTTTGGTTGATAAGATAACATTTAAGAAAGTAGGTAAATAAAAAAAAAAATTTAATTTCACCTTTCTAAAAAAATGTTGCAGTTTTTATTTGATATTTTAATTACTATTAATTATATACTTCTATAATACTTAAACTAATATGCAGATACACAAAATTGACGAGTTATCATTGCGAGGATCATAAGCTATTATATTTGCCGGGTTGTATTAATCGCGATTATAGGCCGAGTGAGACCTCCGCTCCTCGAGGACCTATAACAGGTATATTACTCGAAGGGAATATTATGCTCCAGCTGAGGGAGCATTTTCGTGAACGTAATTCGATGTATGCAAGCCAAAACAAAAACGACGAGTACAACTGAATCAAATAGTCACTATATACTATACCTATACACTACGGTTTTGCATATTACTATATACAGTCGGTAAACTTCGTATTATAATATATACCTACAAATAAAACTATCTGACGGTTCATTGTCATCGAATGTATAAGGCGCCCGCCGATTCATTTGTTTGAAGAATACAATGCAATGCAATAATATATATATTATATTATATTATTATTAAACGCCAACACGAACGCTCTGTCGGAGTAGACATTTGACGGATAACACTCTCGAAACAAAAAACCGCCAAAAAACGACCACGCTGTAGACTAGCTGCAGACGAGCGGTAAGTACGCGCTCGCTACGACGGAGAAGTAGTAAACACACACACGCGCGGGCGTGTACATAAATGTAGATAATATATTATCGTCGTTTTCAATTTGCTAATGAGTCGAATATTATTTCGACGGGGAGATATTATATATATACGTGTACACCCCGCCGGAGTAAAGGGTTGTTGCCGATGATGAAAGGGGGGAGGGTCGGCCGTCGCCGGGCGCGTGCGCGCGAGCGGGGGTCGTCCGGCGGCGCGCTGGCCCGGCAGCTGCAGGTTTCGGCATCGCGTCTTCATTACTCAACGCCGGTCGCTCGGCACCAGTCACACCGTTCGCCACCAGAAGTAATATATTATTATAGTAATAATATGTCTGTATATGCACGTAAACCTTGTTCACCCCCCCCCCCCTCTTCACCCAACGGAGCATCGGTGTAAATCACCTGCGAACAAGACTCGCGAGAATAGTCTCATCGATTACGACGACGACGACGACGACGTCAGCAGCGGCACCCGCTATATTATTATTATTGCCATTGCCATACTATAAGCCCCTTCAATCTCCTCTGACAACTGTCTCGTCGCTGTCATTATATCGTCGGCTTCGTTTGCAAATACACTGTGCCGAAAGTAAATCTATCTCTTTTCACCTAGAACTTGCCCCGTCTCTCATTCGGACCCGTCATCGGTACAAAGCCTCCGACGACCCGTCAACAGCGATCATCGCATTCGCGTCATTAACTGTCTTATAGCGCCGCACTGCAAGACCCTCTCGATTTTAGTGTGAAGCGACCATGACATTTTTATCGAATGTAGCGACGACAGGCTTCATTATTTTACCCACCCCCAAATAGATAGTGACGTATTAACGTATATATGTCTTTTAATCAAATTAGTCATGTAGAACACCAAAATTATCGACTATTCACGTTGAATAGTAAATAAATTTTATAATACTTTATTGCTTTTTTTCCTATTTTTAGTGTATTGTAGATGTGAAGCGTAAAGATATAATATAATAATTATAATGTATTGATATTTTTTGTTTTTTTTATTTTACTTTATTAAGTGCATAACTGCATACATATCAATTCTTTTTAACTTTGTTTAACAACGACATGTATTTTTAATTCTTTATTTTAAAGCAGAATATTTTTTGAAGTAGGTATACCTACAATGATGTATAAAAATCAAATGTTGAATGAATATTTATGAGTTATAAGTACCTACCTATTTAAAGGTTTGTTGAGCGAAGACGAGTGGTACGGTGATACCCTGCAAAGTATTGGTTTACCATTCCGTTGATCTAAACCTTAAATACAGTAGACGCCGCTTATAAGTCTCATGGATATAAGATTTAGTCGCTTATTTGATTCAAAATCGCATGGAACGGTCCTGACGTATCCAAGTACATTAAAAAAAATTGGTTATGAAACACAAATTTTGTAAAAAAATCGTAGAAAATAAACTTATGTGTTAGTTAAATATTACTTATTACTGGTTTCTAATCATGCCATTACTATTTAATATGTACAAGAAACTGTATAACATTTCAAATTTATCGCAATTATTATTGTGTATGTACCTACTATAGTATTATGTATATATTGTATTTATTTAATAATCTACGAAAGTAGCAAAATAAACCTAATAAGTAAATAATTTAAAATTTTCGTTTTTTTCCCTTCGACTATAAAATGCAATAGGTTATAAGCCCCGCTTTGTGCTGGTCCCAGAATTAGTCTTATAAGGGGCGTCACTGTATTCATTATATAGTTCAGAATTTGATTTTTATTGATTGAAATACCCTGAATAATATTCTGCTTAGGAATATGATATTAGAATTTATTATATTATCAATTATCAATTATCATTCAAAAGAGTAAAAACTAAAAAATTATAATGATAACAAACACCTAGTAAAAAAATTTGTTTGTCACGGCTTAAAATTATGTAAAAGAAATATTTTCAAATCTTAATACCCATATGCATAGTCAATTTATGTGACATTAGTGTTTTATAAAATAACGAGTGTGGTACGTTAAATAGATCACCCCGTGGCCCATATGGCAATATACTATAATATATAAAGTTATTTTTTTTTTTTTGTAGGTACTTACAAACTGAGATGCCGTTAGTGAATAGCTTCCTCCACAAATTATTCATGTGAAACTTTTATTATTTACCATGTACCAAATTTACCTTTTAGTTTGTATAACATATAGTAAATATATTTATGAAAAAAAAAAAGAAGGTAAAATACCATTATACATTTTTCAAATAAACTATCATAGGAGCGAGAAGATGTTTTCATCGAAAACTCGTGTTCGTTGACAGATCGCTTTTCTTCTGGAAAACAGCTGCCGCCATTAATTACGCTACGCTCGCGATGTGATTATTATGTACACCAAAACAATACACGGACAATACTATGAAACGACCGTTTCAGAACAATGCAAACGAGATTTACTTTTCGGGACACACAATTAGTAGTAGTTAATTATTAATTACGTGGTATACGCATAATATAAAATAATTGTATTATTAAATAACCAACCGATATGCAAAAAAAGCATAAAATACATGATAGGTGATGATCGGGAGGCTGTCTTGGAGGCTGCTATTAGCTGTCTTGAAAATTCCGAAGCCACCCCCCCCCCCCCCCTCCAAAATGTACGTTTGACGAGTAATATGCAGGGTAAAAAACTTTCATTATTACATATTTTTTTTTACCAAATGTACGTATTCAATAAAAAGTTATAGTTTTAAAAACCTATTTTTACCTTATGTCTATAATATAGAAATAGGTACCTATTACGTTTGATTATTATTATTTATAATTTTTTTATCGCTTTTATGTATTAATGATTTTATGTTTATGAAATCATTTTAATCTAATCAATTAGATGTATGGTAAATAAAATAAAAATTTAGCATGCATTGTTGGTTTTTGTTAAATTAAAAAAAAGAAGTTTTTTATTGAAACAAAAACGTTCAAAATAATTCCGTTGCGATGTACTGCTTAGTATTAACTAGGTAGGTAAGGTACCTACTATACCTTGGTCTAACCGACGGGCCGCAAAGTCGACTTGCGAATTTTCCGAGTTCTCGACCGTTTTAATTGCTTTTCATATTTTACGGGTAGTTCTGCTGCGGGAGTAAGAATATTATAACAATGTAATAATATTCGCTTTGATGGGGTATACTTAAAGAAAGTTTCGTTCTGAAAAGCAGTGAAAATCAAAGAAAACGTTATTATAATATCATGATATAAATCTGACGTGGTTGTTCATATTTTTTTGTACTCCGAATTAAATACCGTACACAAATTTATAATAATTACGAGCACAATATTATATTATATTTTACAGTTCCAATAAGAGCGCTTAATATAATATGTATCCGTTTAGAACATTATTTACCCACAACTGCAGAGGTTTCCGAGACATAATATAATGACGTATGCTGCGCAAAGATCAATAAAGTTTCCAATCACATAAACGTACTATAGACGTCGCAATCACTGCAGTCGTGGACATATTATTATTAGTTGTTCAATAAACTCCTTGACATATAAGAGAATAGAGTAGTTATTTAGGCTGTACTTAAAAAATCTCGAAATTTGATCAATATTATTACACCGTGTGACAAGATTGTGGAAAGCGATTTTCCATGTATATTATCCTAATCGATATGATAATAATTGGATACACGATTTTTTTCAAACGGAAACGCGATGCCATTACAACGTGATTCATTCTGCGTGGATTTGATATAGAAGCGACACGTCCTGTATAGATTTAGAGCCGCGGTATTGGGCTTACGATGGACTTATTAGGCGATTTTTGACCAACATCGCTGCAGTGTAAGGCAGTAAAATTTAATATCATATGATGTAGATACCTATGTGCATAATATATGTTTCATTCCGAACTTCGCCATGGGTCGTGAGTCGAATACAAATAAAATTCAATACCGACGATTTTGTTTGGTAATTTTTTTAATATCGACAAAATTGTTTGCGAAAAGTATTCACCGACTGCCGCGACTAACTAAACTTGACGATGACAAAGATGCAGGATCTAGGTATAGGCGGTTATTTGGACCAAATTCCGAACAATATATAAGATCGTTTTCCGAATGCCATCGTATTATAATATAATAGTATTATATCGTCACGTTCAGATATAAATAATTAAATTGTTATACGATGGCGTTTAAATTTAAATTAATATACACCGCGTATTATTATTATCTCGTGCCGACGTGAGCGAAGCGAGACCGGACCGCTTTTTTTGTATATATTATTATTGATTCGTGCGGTTGACTCGAAAACAAAGTTCGCTCATTAAATATAAAACCCGGAAGAAGTATATTATGATGAAAAGTTTAAAGCTCTCCTTTTAGTATTTATTAAAATGATAAATAAATTATTTTGTCCTTCGTAAGTAGCTTACCGCGTTATACTTATATTATACAAGTTTCATAAATTCGATTTAAATTATTGTATTTAATAATCATAAAAAAAGTAATCATTATCAGAAGGTATTTCAAACTTGAAATATTTAAAAAATATTTCACTGTAGGGCGATTTAAGGGTGTTTTGTTTTCTCCGGTTTCACCTTATACTGATAAAAAATACAATGATCTTATACGTTTTTTTTAAAATACTTTACCATTTATGTATACGTTTACAATTTAATTGACTAAAACAGACAACAGTAAACTGCAGTTAAATATTTAGAATGCAGCATTGTACATACCTTATGTGTAATTCTATAGGATATAATATACAATAATATACAAGTGTTATGAACTTATATATGTTAGGTAGTTTGTTATTTAGTTACATAATTAGTTAATAATTCAAATACGTCGTCGATATAACATACCTAATATGAATATTGAACATTTGAATGTGAATTATATGTTCCTATCACAGTTTTCTTACTGTTGATATAATAATATATTCTATTATACAGTAGCGTTTTATTTATTTTATATTATTCGTGTTACAGATGTACATGGTAATATTATATCTATGGATCAAATGTGAAAATATATTATACCGTTGATGGGTAAATGATACAGTCGGCCATGGTTAAATGTTAGTGTACTGACATATACCTGTCATAACACGGCTAAATACCACTGCTTCTACTTTATTTAGCAGTGTTGTACAAAATATGTTCATTATCAATTATATCATTATCACGACATCATCGAGATTCTCTCTCTATACGCGCACATAATATGACTGAATATAATATAATGTACACTCACACCCCTAGATCTAAATAACATCCGCTGGAACAGTATATTATTCGGGTCAGATTTTATTTTAGGTACCTAACAAATATGTAGGCGTATGTATAATAACTATGTGTACCATAAAGAAACTCACTGTTATACGAACGCAATAAAATTCACTTTGCTTACGTATATACATTTTATTCGTTAACAAACAATTATAACAATATTTTATACATTTATCGTTACGAAGTTATGTCTTTAAAGTGTTTGACGTCAATATATTTTATAAAAATCATGACGGTCTATTATATGTGGATAATGTCTGTACGAAACGTTTATTTTTTAGAAAACATTTCAGAGGGAGGGGGGGTTGGTCGGGGGCTTGTCAAAACCCCTGTATAAGTTCCCGCCTACGTGTACCGCGATAAATCGATCGGACACAATGACGATTATCGTATTACATTGTCTGTATTGATACCTACCTATACAGAATGTGGGGTAATCCGGACCTCGAGGCTGCGGTGGGGTTTCCCCAGATTGAAAAACTTTATGAACAATATATTCCTAGTTGTAGTATCATAATATAATATTGCATGTACACATTACACGTAATTATCATTTTATACTTGGAGTATGATTTACGGACCTATACATAAAATTATGATGCCGCTATGCGTACTTGTGATTGATGTTCGGGGAGGGGGGGGGCTCGCACAATTACCAGTAATTCGACATTCACTATGTCATCGAAAGTCGACAGAAGTAATTGTTATAATTTTTATATATCGATCAAAACCACCCGACCTAACATTATATACAAAACTTAAAATAATTCTCAACGAAATAATCAATCGGCGATCGTTGCCACAAACATTGTACATGATAAGACAACCATAAATCTATCATCATTCTTATAATAATATTATATCTGTGACAAAAAACTATGGTATAACAATGTATAGTAAATTATAAAAAAAAAAAGTTTTTTTTTTCTGGTTTCTCAGTTTCTAGTCTTGACGTTGCCTATTTCAGAATTATTAAAATCGCACAATGCGATTTTATCAAAATTATTATGGGTGCAGCAATGTCAGATTTCATAGGAATCGTTTTAACCATGGTTTTTTTTTAAGGCACTTTTTTCAATCATTATCTAATCATGATTAATTATTTGTCAAAATATAATATCCAATTGACGACAATATTATTTTCTATTTTTATTTTTGTATTATATTCTTTTTTTTTTAATCGTAGGTTATAAAATATTATGATGTGTTATATACTTATATGTATACCTATTATGTTTCCTGAATTATTATTTATTTATTTTAATTAAATGTCCAAAATTTAATTTTTTTTATTTTCAGTGCATATTTTTAGATTTTATGGGGCGTGTATAATTATAATTGTTCTGTTAGTGATTTAAGTCCCAAATTATGATTATTACATATTCGCCTCAAAGGCAGGGCACCTAAATTAATCAAATACCATAATACCCCTAAAAAAAAATCCTTAAAAAATATAACCCAAATGGTTTTTTATAAACTTTTGTGATTTTATATAATTTTGTGCCTATGTATTCAATGTTGTGGTTAGTTCAATATTATTATAGTTAGTTGTTTAATAATTATTTTTGACAGCAATAATACAGGCGATTGGTATTAATTATTAAATATTTATCAACTCGTAACATTTGCATGCATTATGCTTCCCTTCATCCCATTCATTCGGTAGTATATTATGGTCTAGGTAACTATCAATGTAGCAGTGATATTTGATTAAATGAAAATATAATAAGTATCCTATAATCTAAAGGTACCCACGGTAACAGTTTTACAATTAAGTTTTTCTAGAACTACATTAACACCCGTATTAACACCCGTACAACAACCATTAACCCGAATAATAACGATTATGAGCTAACCCAAACATTAATTGTTTGCATTTTTTTATTCCAGTGTTTGAAACCCGTGGAATACAATATCCTCTACCAGAAACTACCCGGAGCCCGAATAAACGATTCCAACCCAGCCCTGCGCCCTGCTCAAAGGTGTATGCAACACGGCTTTTTCTATTAGTCTTGGACGTCGGAGAGTTGGCGTGCATATACATAATGATAATATTATAACGTATTGAAGTCGACTACTTTAATACTACTACTACAACTTTTATAAGTATATATACTACGCATTGACTTACTACTGCACTGCATTCGCTATATAAACCGTGCGAGGACGAGAGTGGTATATTATTCACCACGAGAACAAAAGGGCTCTGGATCGCCCCCAACTATAAATGTTTTATAATGTACGTTCTTAGATTATGTAATAATAATATTATCTGTATATATAATGTTTTTAGACGACGACATCGTTCTGGACGTCCACCAAAAAACACGAAAAAATCACTGTTGTTTTTACCCTGGTATTACGTAGTATTATACCACAGTAATAGTTACTATATTGTTTTGCGACGTCGTTGTTGCCCGATAATCACGACTATATTTATTATTGTATGGCATATCCATAGGCGCCAATTAAGGGGCTTGGAGGCGTAGTCCCCACTCTAAATGACGTGCATTCTCCTCAAAAAATCCAGGACATACGACGTTTCAAACAAATGCACGTAGGTATATGTTTATATTAAGTGATTAATAAATATACATAAATTCTTCACAAATATTGGATAAGGTTCTAGTAAAATCAACTTAGAAACTTCTATACTTTGCACAATCTTAGAATTTTTTGCATTTGGGATTTACCATGTTTTTTTTGGTAAATTTTTAACATATCTACGGGTTTGCAGCTTAAAAAAAGTCGGTCCCTTAAATTTAAAACTTGATTTGCGGCCATGGTGCTTATATAATATATATATATATATATAGGATTTCATTCATGTTCTCTTATTATAGTGTAGGTGCTTATGTTATTAATATAAATTTTTTTTTATTAATTACCTACCTATAGTATATCATGTGATACACATTTTTGGTGACAAAAAATGTTTTAATATTACAATAATTATAGGTATTAGTATGTATTAATATGATTACTGATATGTAAGATACTAAGATTTAAAGAAGATGTATTATCAGTTTCAATCATTTGTATTTTTTTTAAATCTAAGCAATACCTATTTTACTATTAAATATCTGTCCCTCAATAATTACGTAATTACCTATGAGAAATCAATTTATTTTATAATAACATTTTACATTTAAAATTTAAGTTATATAAGCTTATTTAAAATATTTTTAGGTGGTTGTGGTGCAAATTCAATGCTATTTTGAGGGATTGAACCCTTCCTTATATATTCTGTTTATGGGCCTGTTATTAATTATAAATTATAATCATATAGAAACCTATACTTTTCCAAATATTTAAATTAATTATAGTAACAATTTGTTGGTTATTGATAACCTCCTTAGATGACATTTAAAATATATTTATTTTTTTTGGTATGGGAACCTCCATTTTTTTACTAAAAACTCTTGTTTTCTATACCAAAAGAAAATTATTAACCAATTGAAAAGTTTGTAATATTATAGTATTTAATATATTCAATATTGTGTCACATCAATATACTTATACATTTAATTCTTATATATTTTGAACTTTATACATTTAATGCAACAATTTACAATAGGTGTTAATTAAAAAAAGTAATTTTTATATTATTTGTTTCCGGTTTTAAAAGATGAAATTAAGTCAATGCATGGAATACGAATACATACAGAAATACCTGTTGAAAATAACAAATATAATTAATTATGTAGGTATAATAAAAAGAAAATAGTTATTGTAAAATAGAAAATGACTTTTCTGTTGTATACATTTTTTTCATTAGGAATAATATGCTTCATATGCGAGGGGCCAAGGGCCATTGGCTGTTTAATGTTCATTAATTTTGTACCATTATTATATCATCTATACTCTGTTTCAAAGGAGAACAATCTCGCTTTGTGCTTTGTGAATGATGTGATTGGCGGGTTCAGAACCACTTTAACACTAAGTTGTTGGTAGGAGAAGCAAAGCACTGACTAAAATTTGTAAAAATTTTTGTAATTTAGAGTATATTAATATATTTTATAAGTTTACACAATGACATTTTCAAATGTAATTTTTTCGACAAAAATTAATTTAATCCACTTAAGTAGATATTTACTAAAGCCTAATACGAAAATGAATTATTTTAATCACAATAATACTATAAAATATACCTACTTAGTAATATTTTAGGCTGACAGGCAGTCTTCACTCAGAATCGTTTTTCGTATACAGTGATTTATATCATTGAATTCAAATTTTACACCATCCATTACATTGACCCATTTAGGCCACTTGTAACCAACTGTACAGCAGAGTGACATCCACTTACCTGCTTTTTTATTATTTGTGTCTGTCATCACCTTTTGGGGTAGTAAAAATGCTTTGATATTTTACATCAGCATCTTTTCTGTTCCTACTTGGTAAGAACAGTTGTGTTACTTTGTGGGGTCAAAAGTATAATTAAACTATAAAGTATTACTACTTTTAAAAAACCATTGCGTACAGTAAAATTTATTATACACGTAAAAGTCCCAAGTTATCTTTTAATTATTATACGTTCGCCTGACCAAAAATACCTATCATTATTATAATATTTTATTGATATATTTGATGCGTGACAAAAACATTGCTATAGTAGTTAATACTTTGCATTGGTCCTCACAGGGGCATGTTCAGTGGAGCCCATTATTCTGTTGAAATAAATAAATATACAAATACACTCTAATACGTAAAAAAGAAACAATATTTTGTTTTAGTATAGACAATTTTATTGTGTATTCAGATTTCAGTTATTAACAAACAATTGTAATTTTGGAATAAACTTTTTAAAGTCTGAAGTACAATCAAAAGTGTCAATGGATTGACGGCTCAAAATGGCCTAATTTTGAAAAATTTTAATTATACAATATACAAATTTTAACAATATACAAACGGCTCAAAGTGGCCTTTTTTTTTTACATTTTTATCATTTTTTTTATCATTTTTCATCATTTTTGTAACATAATAAATGGCTCAAAGTGGTCTAATGGTGGGGGGGGGAGAACACCAGACAAAACACAATAAGCAGGGGGAGTGGTACGTGATGGCGAGGTGCTTAAAGCAATAATAAGGCTACTGGTCACCTCTATACGTTCTCGTGGCACATCCCGCAGGCGGACGAGTGCAATGGCCAGCGCATTTGCTCGCGGGTGACGACCATCATGACGGCGGGCGAAGTCTCGACCGCGACGGCCACGGGAGCAATGAGACAATTTGACGGCGAGCGGCTAGTGCGCGATGTTGTGCGCATCGACGATGTGCAGGTGCTGAAGACGACTGATGCGTGACGACGACGACGGTGACCTAAAACACTGAGCGAGCAAAGGCAGCTGTTGGTGCTACGGAACCATCGGCGACCGGAGACGTGACTCGACCGATTGCCACTGGGCGAAAATGGGAGAGGATCGTCGGACCGCGCTGCAAAGGTCCCTGATCCTCTCCACGTGATTTTCGCCCTGACTCGACCGAGTCACCATCCGGTGGCCGTCCTGGAGTCGCGCACCGCCGCACCCTGAAACGTTATCCGTTTCCTCGAGTCCAGCGATGCTGACATCCTTGTTCCTAGCTCAGCTGTATCGCTCACCCGTTGTGTTTTGCAGTCTCCGCCGCCGCCGCCTTTGCGAGTCGTCTTCATGCGCTCTGCCATGTAGTTTATTCAACGATCTGACCGTTATTATTATTATTAAATTATTAAAATGTATGTTTGAATAATACATTTATTTAAATCAAACCACAAAATTGTGTTTGCGTTAACTTAACAAATAGAGCACAAACGGCAGTTGAAAATACGAAACGAATCGAGAAAAACGAAAAAATCAATAATAACGACCGACGCTGGCGTCGATTGCGATGACTATGGACAGACACATCAGCGGCTTTTAAAACAATAATGAAGTAGACAAAAATGTCAAAAATGCGAAAAACGGCGTAAAAAGCGTAACATTTTTCGAAAAAGGTTTGAACATTTGAAAACCAACCGATTGCCGCCGCGGCGAAGGTACGCGATTGGACGCGCTAAGGAATCTACGGGAAAGGGTCGGGGGGGGGACAGTAGAAACGGAGCGGTGTTTAATTTTTAACGCCACGGTTTCACTATAGCCGGCGTTTTCCGTTTCACGGTTCCACTATAGACAGCTGTTCTCGAAGTCAGCTGTTCTTCATTTTATAGTGTAGGATATATTACATATTCATATAATATTGCATTTCGATTTGAAGTGGAAAACAAATAATTATTATTCGTCCGGTGAATGTACAGTGTTCATGTCGTGTCTATTATTCGGGTAGTGACAGCGTAGTCGTAACACTCATTTTACAAATTATTATTATTATTACTATTCACTATTGTATGTATTATATTACGGCGTCAGGATGCTGCATGACACACTGACACACTATACTTGCGTGGTTTTTATTATAGGTATACTCGTCACTATATACCTGTACAACCGTACTCTATTATATAATATATAAATATGTATTATTACCTATAAAACTCGTTCAGCTTTGTGTCACACACTCGCGCCGAAAACCCATAATAATATCCATTTTCACGTGTCGATCATTTTATTATCGTTTATTATCGACACGCGCTCTCGCGCTACCTATATATATACACCTAATATAAATCGAGCTCCACACTTGATCAACAATTATTAAAATATCGGTCCAACTCGCATGTGCCTATAGTATTTCATGCATTTTGTAACACATTTTAGAGCGTTCGAACAATTTGAATGGTGAAATTTCTTTGAGTGAAAATTAGCAAGACGTATATCCCTGTACTCTCTAGTCTCTACCCGTTTGCAGAGTAAGTCAAAATCCTGACATGATAGCCGGTATTCATAGACATCGAGTTCTAATAGATCAACATTTTTGGGACGGGGATGGGGGTGATACGTAACTCACGTAATTTTTGACACATCAGATTGACTTGTGTGCTAGTCGAACGTAATATTAGTGTGACATTTTGTTCGGCTGCAGTGGAGTATCGCGGGGTGCGTGTACTGCGTGATAGGTCGCGACCACCAGTCCCCCGGGGATCGGAACCTCCCCACCGCGGCGTCTCGTACGTCATGGTTATTATCGTCATTACAGCGTGTTATACGTCTTATACACTATACATCTGGTCGTTATACTACCCTCGACTTGAGCGCATAGGCACATAATAATATTCGATATATTATTATCATTTATACGTAGCGGCCTTCATCGGGGTCCGCGTGTGATATTATATAGCGAGTTGCAGGGGTCCGACACATCGACGACCACGGCGACGAACGCGATGATGACGACCGTGACGACGATAATAATGTGCGTTTATAACAATATAATACAATAATAGTGTGATGCCGCGCCAAGCATCGTTATCCCTTTTCCGAGATTACGACGGGACGAAATCTAATGCCGTCTGTCGGCGATACTCCCGCACTCGTATTGTGTATTATTATTATTATTATTATTATTATTCTACTATCATCATCGCGAGATCGAGTTATATTTTGTGCCGGGCAAGTGTGCGTGTACAATATGTGTATATTATGTTATGTCCGCGAATTCACGTCTCGGCAACAACTACTACAGCGACTAAGTGCAATATTATATTATTACCATCGTATTGCAGTGCAGTGTTATAGACTTATAATATTATATTTCGGCGGGTGATATAATATTTTTTTCTCCGGATTTTTGATTTCGGCTCGGCGTGGGTGAAAAATAAAAAAAAAGTACCCTTCCCCATATAAAATATCTAATATATAATAACTGCGCGTGCGTGCTTACGTTTGTGTGTGTGTGTGAAAAAGACATCAAAAACAATTTCGCTACAGCCCGGCGGTGGTGGCGTAATACATAATGACGTAATGGCGTGTGGTCGGACGATAACAGATAGCAGATAACGCTTTTGCTGCCACCGCTATGGTTTGTGCTCGTCGTCGCCACTATAAAATGTATATATATATATGTGTGTGTGTGTGTATAATGCAAGCCACTGATGGCGTGTACACCCTCTCAAACCTCCGCCACCACCGCCGACGACATAGAGACCAATTATCGCACCGCAGTCGAGAAAGGTGTAGAACATATTATTATCATTATTTTATATTATATCAGCGTCACCCCCGCGAATTGTTCACCTATACTTTTTTTTATTCATTTAAATTCGCGTTTTTCATTCGTGTCAGCGAACTCTCACACGCATATATCTCCAAATACATTTGCGTGCCTATACATATATAGAACGTCGGCTACGGGTTGTTGTTGGTGACGGGCTGCAGTACATAATATATAATAATATTATAATACCTAATAAGTGTCAGTGGCTCGTACGAAGGGATACGGGGGTGTCGACACCTCAGTCAAAATGGGTCGTGGGTGACCCGGGGGTGACTGTAGGCAAATTGACTATAGTAGTTTAATATAATGAACTAATAATTATTATTAATGTTGTTAATATACGTAACATAATTGTTTAAACCGTTTTTTTTTTTTTTGGTAGATATTTATTTTAATGGATGGCCGGTACGTCGTAAAATATGTTGCACCCCATACAGAAAACGAGTGGCACACTGATAAGTATATTTTAAAATAACATCGCGCGGTTATATTATTTTATATATATATTATATTTTGTCCATTATGAACATATTATCAGCTATTAAAGCTGGCACGCTCTCGCTGCTGCAGTATTAACTATCTCCGCTCTCGGTACCTACGTGAACCTATAAATGCAAACTAAACGTTTTGGCATCGAGTAAATGATACGCGACATCATAAAAAGTTTTTTTTTTTTTTAACTTTTGTTTTTAATTTTAAATTTTTCTCACCGCAAAATGAGTTCTGACACTGATATAATACTACGGGGCTCGGATTTTTAGAGTCGGTAATTTTATATTTTATTATAATATATTAAATGTACAATATTGTGGTTTGGGGGGGATAATGATTAATTATCTTTATATTGAATATTATAATACACGCATGTGTACAGCGCACTGTATTATACTATTTTATTATTTCTAACGGATGTATGCTGTATCTGTGATTTTATTATTCGATAGAAATAGTTAAACAAAACCGGAATTACATTCAAAAGCTGGTATAATGTAATGGATTATTATAATATACACGAACGAGCATAAAATATCTGTTTTCGACTTGTCAAAAAATTATCAAAAATCTATATCGATAAGAACATTGCCATAGGGAAAAAATAAAATTTTTTTTTAAATAAGAGGTTAAAAAAAGTAATTATTTTCTCCGCTTCAGTGTAATATAAAAGTCATAGAAAAATTATAAAAATGCTAAAAAAAAATCGAAAATTGAAATTACAATCAGACAGGTGATATTATATGATAATAACATAGTATTAAGATGACGTAATTACTACGGTGTCAATACTAATTAGTACTCATCTTGCTTAATATATTATCTTTTTGTCCCATAGGTATTAATGTATTGTTCAATTCTAAATATTAAAAAGCAATGATAAATGACCAAATTTGAAAAATATTTCCTAGTGGAAATAGTGGAATTCATTATAGTTGATTAAGACAGTGTTTTTTGGACAAGACAATTGCAAGAATTTATCATCGAAATGATTAAATATATCACATATATTATCATACCACAGTGAAATCTGTATATCCCGGACATTCTGGGTGATTGAAAATTTGTCCGCTATATTCAGAGAATTTAGTTTGTAGAAAGTTCGTAGTTTATTCCCCAAAAAACTTCCGCTATTTAAAGGTGTTTAGGTATTAGAGGGAGGTTTCACTGTAATAGCTATAAATTACGATACAGTAATGCATTATGAGAAACCTTAAGTCTTAATCTCTATAATATATCTACTATACAAAATAACAAATAATAAAAATATACATGTACCTATATATTAACAATATACAATATTAATATATTATACCTATTTGAATAATGACGAGTTTATGAAAAGAGGTCAACATTTTTACGTGTTGTATATAAATATAGCCACATGCAGTATTTTCTATTTATGTATAATATTATGATGACTGATAAGTCAGTCAAATAATATACCGCACATATGGAAATCAAGGACTTTTAAAGGTTTAGTATAATAAATGTAAACTAATAATTACATATTATTATTATTATGATTATTCCAAAACATTATTTATACGCATATTGTATATTATATAATTAAAAAAATATATATAATAAAGTTATGCAATTTTCAGTAGTTTTCAGTATCTATAGGTATTTGTTATTTAAATTTTAAAATATAGACAGTTCAAACTGTTTGTTATATCATTACATTGTTATATGTTTTAACACTGGTATTTATACAATAGGTATAGGCGTTGACATTTTATTGTACACACGATTTTCTAAAATGTTGGATATTCATATTTTAATGGTCCGTACTTTTTTTTTTAAACAATATTTCAAAATGAGTATAATAACATTTTAAAAATTGCATGCGTTGAAACATAATATTTTGTACAAGAATAAATGTATTTTTAATATCGAAATAATGGTTTTTAATCGAACCTAATAACTTACTATTGCACATCTACTTGAACAATATTTAATGAAACAGTGCATTTTGTAATAAATTTAATCAGTAGGTACATCATTTTGTATAATAAACCATTTTATTTTTTCCAGTGAAAATAATATAGTAGGTACCTACTTAACTTATGGTAAAAAAACTTGTTATCATGTTTAATTAACGTACTATTTCTACTACCTACTAAAATCAATTTAAAAATAATCGTTTTGTTTTCAAAACGGTCTTTTCCAATCGGCCACCATTATAATCTATTACAAAACACAATATTCTCGCATCTATTGCAAAATGCACTATCTCCAAGGTATAGTATTGGTACTTATTCTGTTCATGTTTTTAAAAATCTAAACTTTATTATTTGTTAATGTTTTGTTTAGTCATATAGTTTTTACTTTTTCTAAAACACTATCTATTTTAGATAATTAATAGTTATCAATATACGTAGGTTTCATAATGACTATATCAAGATAATCGCTTATATGTACATAGATATATAGTTTAGTTTCATACGTAGTTTTAAATGTTCAACTCCGTTTGATAAAAAACCGGAAAGATTCCGTTGTAGGAAAACGCATCCCTCAATATTATAAATATAATAATTAAATGCATGCGTTTTTTATTATAATATTTTAACGATAGTGAATTTTACACATTAGTTTAAGGAAACCACGTCGTGGTGCACGATATCCTAAAAATATTTAAAAAGAATTATCTTCTTTAAAAAAAAAGGGTGTATAATATACAACATCGGACATTCGGACATACTCCTTAAACGGTATGAAAAATACCTATCCAAAAGTACCTATCTATAGGTTATAATATATGGTCCTCAAAATATTTAGGTACTTAAAATTAACAAAAAATCATAATTATTATAAATTCAAATGAAAAAATTGGGATAGTTGCATGCTTGCCATGAGACGCCTTTATACGATATCATGGATATCATGGATAGGTACTATGGATTACGATACTTTAACAAAAAATGCGCTGGTCTCTAATATACATCACAAACGTATATAGCACCAATAGCTACTATCTATATACCTACTATATAATATTTATACATCTATATATTTCGAATTGGTGTAAAGTAGTTTGATCTTTTTTGAAAGTTCTATATAATATACTTATAGGTACTCACTATAATGTAATATATTAATATATTATGTAATATACTAATATGCATCTGTCGCGGGTGCACGATAACGTACAATATAATAATACGCGTGACATTGTGCCGAACAAAACGCGTACATATTATAGTCAATATGATTTATGAACCGACTGATGTCGACGCGCGCCGCACGTATAATAGTAATAATAATAATAATAATAATAATGATAATAACGATGATGGTATATGAAAATAAAAATACCGGCGATGCATAATATACTACAGTACGCGTATAATATGAAAATAATATATTTTATAGGGTGCACCGAGAGGACGTTAATTATTTGCATCGTCCCCCGAAAACATTTATGAGCGAAATTTTTTTCTCCCGCCTCTCGACAATTATTATTATTATTATTATCATCATTATATTATTATTATTATTATCATCATCGTTAGTTACTATACCCCAAGTCCTGCGGGATGGTTGCGTTGCACATTATTATTATAATACGCGTTCAACAAGCGGTCCGTTTAAACCACACAATACACCGTGTCTATTCCACATCATATCGGATACTTCATTATACGCAGACACGCCTATAATATTATTATCGTATAATATTATAGTAAAAAATGTATTTAACAATCCACGTGCTCCTTCTCTCCCTTTAATTGATTATATTGTTATACTTTAACCAAACTACAAATTTGTTTTTTTCTCCTGTATAAATATATATATTTTAGCAAAATGTAAATACCAAAATACTGTGATATACTCTAATAGGGCTTCCGCCCGTTATGTTACATGAAATGAAAAAAATAATAATTATAATATAAGATGTAAGTATAAGTTGTAACGGTGGAAAACGCGTAGTAATGACGACTGGTTTGTACCGGTACAATATTTTTTTATAACGCCTCTGACTATCAACAGTTGTGTTATACAATAGTAATTTAGAATTAATACAATATTATTAATAATATATAATTACCAATTATTATGCTTCTATCGGCGGTCGACGACTGTACAATATTCATTATATTAATTGGTGGACTTGTATAGTAATAATGTAATTTGATGTCAGTGCATATCGTAAACCGCGACGTGTACATCATAATCCACATAATTCAATATTATTATGTCACTTGACATAATAATGATATAATATCAACAAAATTGAGTTGGCCCCGTTTGAAAGATTTTTAACGAAACATTGCCTAACAATTATTACGCTGTATAACCTGCAGACGAAAGTCAATTAATTTACACGAGATCACGTTATTACGTATATAAGTATATTGTATAGGTAACAATAATGCGTACAAACGTAAAATATAATTAATTTGCTACAAGTTACATATTATTATTTTATATAATCGTACAATATATTATTATTATTATTCTACATTTTACAATTAGGTAGGTACGCACATTCTTTGCGCAAGTTCATCGAAAAGTGCATACCTAACATTAAATAATCTTTTTACGCAGATGATATTTTGTATACATTCAATTTTTCACACAAACCGCACAGCGAGTCTAATTTACTTTACTGCACCGCCACAAATCGCTATATGTTTCTATAATTATATTATAATAATAGGACTTTTTTGTTCAATTAAAATTTCAAATACTATTTTAATAGTATTATCCCTCTTTTCGACGGCAACAGTGTTGTGTGCATAACTATAATGCAGACGAAAAATTAAATTGCTATGAATTATTACTATAAATTGCGAATATGCTTCACACATAACACGAGAGAGGACCGTTTTATTTTAACGCCATTTGATTGCACCATTTTGCACCTGATGATATTACTATGCGCATACGTGGGTGATATTGTAATTTGTACCAAAATATAGACATGTAATTTGCACCAATGCTACAGGTAGCCAAAAATAGTGTGTCATTTTCAGCAAAATATAATATGATTAATATGTATTTGATTATCTCGTCGGTACTCTCGTTGACGCCAAGACTAGACGGACTCAAGTGACAATAATAATTTTCCGGAATTTATAATTACCTACTGCGGCCTTATCTGGTGATTTTCACTAACTTTGAATTCCGATTTGTAGTATAGTCGCGTTATTACACGATGTTACAATATATTATATATTTTATGAATTTTCGACAATTACCTACCTAATATATAAAGCATTTATTATATTATTTATTTATTTTTATTTTTAACTTAAGCATCGGCAACTATGGCCATTAGAATTTTGTGTATGTGTGTAGTGGGAGGGGGTTATTCTTGGTTTAGGAACATGTGTTTATGTGGGGCAAAGATTTGTCACTGAAACTTGGGTGGTCATCCATCTGCAGGGAGCTAGCGACGCTGGACGATGCAGATGGTTCGGTGAAAAATGCGTACCTACCAATATATTATTATGTGGTAAGAATTATTAAAACATCCCTGGTAGAAGAAAACTAGGATATGAACCAACCTAAACGCTGAAATAAAAATAAGAATTGCAGCAGAGAGGCACATCATAATATATTCCATGTATGTCTCATGCGTTGTCTCACTGACGATGGACATTGATCACTGCAGGAAAGATCATTGTGCTTGTCAACTGATTTAAGTAATAAGATGAGAAATTATTTCGCAGTCGTCAAAAATGCACTTAAATATCAAAAAAAAATAAACTTATTAATTTTAATAAAACACTACCCCTATAATGGACGCGTTGAGGGTATATTATCTTTATGTTGCGAATGATAGATACAATATTTATTGTTTACTGCCCGGTATAATATCAATAATATTAAATTATAGTGTAATCGATGTTTAAGATAATAATATTAATAATAATTTGCGTAGCCACATCTAAATCATTATCTAAAAATGGCTGCAACCGTAAAACGAAACGTTGGTAACGAGATTGTCATCAAAACTATTGATCAAAATCAAAAATCAAGTCTATTGAAATACGCGATGTTTCTCGTTGACGTGGTGTATAACATAGTAAAACTTTATACCTACAATCAAAGTGCCATAACCGTGAACACCGTCTGCAGTCGTAGGTACCGATGCCATTATATAGGTCTCGACGTCTGCACTTTCGAATATATGGCACTATAGTAGCTCGCTATTGTCGGGGGTAACTTTTGTGCAAGTACATAATTATACACAACATAAAGCCGAGAAGCCGGCTAAATCGACGTGCAATCATTATAATATACTAGGTATAATATTATATGATTACGAGTGCGGTATAACTATATATTATAATTATAACACCGCGTGGACCGCGGTTTTTATACCTGCGCGTATACTGTCGGAGCTGTGGTAACCGAAAAATCTTCGTTCGTTGTTTTACAAGCAGCATATAGATATAGTGGTATATTTTAATGACGTTACTATAGTAAATAATGAAGGCACATCTAAAAAGTAGATTCAATTTTTCTAATTTTCCATCATTTGAATACCTACTTCGTAAGCCATCGATTAATAATCATCTATGAATCTATAGCGACATTTTTATTCTTATCATTATTTCATTCAAATGAAACGTTTAGTTCATATCAAATTTTTAAACGCTTCAAAATAAAACGTTTCATAACAAAAAAACACCTTTAATATTACTATACTAAATATATACCAACTCTATTATACAAATCACGCTATAATTAAAAACGTTGTCATAATTATTATTATGTGTTCAAATATGGTATATCCCTCAACTCGGTACCCAGTCTAATTCAGACTGTCGAAGTCATCAATAAAGATCATTTTTAAGATGCTAATAATATAATGATTTCTAATTCAATTCTTTAAGATTGTTGATTCATACATTTTCACAGAATAAAAAATGATTTACTATTTATAGATTAAAAACGTTTGTGGTGGTACCATGTTTCAATAGAAAGTGTCCCCCGTAAAATCGTGTTTCTTGTGACTTACCACTACATTTAACCTTTTAACCACCGATATTAAATCCAATACATGTATCATATTATATATTATATATTATAGTTGCGTGTGTACCTAAATATATATGTATCGCATCCCCCTGGTGGCGTTTGTCGGGCGGACTCGGCGTCGGCGGCGTCTTTTACCCGAAAAATGTGGTCACGATATCGATCATAAAACGGTACCGCCCCTGCGCCGCGCCCGGATATGCGACCCCGAGCACACAGACTCCGCCCCCCGGGCCGCCGATAATCACTCCCCCCCGTGTATAATATATATATTATATATATATTATAAAACATAATAGTCGTACAGTCGACCCCGTGCCCGATCCGCACACTGCTCCGTATATAATAATATTATTATTATTATTATTATTATTATTATTATTATTATATAATATATATAATATTGTAGCCGGCCGCAGCAGCCCGAGGAATATAACGTTTGGTCCACGACCCCTCCTCGTCTCGTATATATCCGTCGTCCGTATATAACCGCTCAGCCGACACTGCGGATTTCGTGTAATGTGCGTGTGCGTTTGCGTGTATGTGTGTGTGTGTGTGTGTGTGTGTGTGTGTGTGTATGTGTGTGTGTGTGTGTGTGTGTGTGTGTGTGTGTGTGTGTGTGTGTGTGTGTGTGTATGCATTTGTGTGTATGTGTACGAGTGTGTAGGTGTAAGAGTGTGTGTGCGTGTGCGCGCGTAATGCTGATGTAGCTTTTTCCGCGGATAACGCATCGTCGTCGTTAAAATATAGTCCATATACACCACCTACTTACATATATATATGTATATATATGTGTAAGTAGGTTATATATATATATATAGGACCTATATTACAGGTACCCTATATTATGTTATGTATTTATCGTGCACCATATCGTATATTATTACTTATATTATTATTATATTGATACGTCTTCAACTCTTGCAGACAGTCGGACGCGGTATGACCGGTGTGTGGTGTCCGCATTATTTTATATTTATATTATTATTATTATAAAAATAGCTACCGTGTGTCCGTGCGAACATATTATGAGGTATATCGACATTCGACGCGGTGAAAATATAATATCATCTGTCTACGTATCCGCACTCTAAGATGAGTGTGTAGCGTTGCAGGTATATTGTATAAATAATAATGTGATATGTTATATTATAATAGGTTGGTAATGCAAAAACTATACAAAATTGTCATAGGGATTCACGTTTTTATTTCTATATACTTACTTTACAAGTGTACTCGACACGTCTTAATATCCAATTATTTAATTTATTAACTCCCGATTTCAACAAACAGTATTGTGTTGTTATCTTGTCATTCGTGAAAATGCCCTATGATATTAATATATCATTATGCCGTGTCAGCAGCAATATATTATATTACTTGGGTAATATTTAACATTTTGACATGCATATTATTGTACAAATGAGCAAATAATATGACGTGCTATGTGGACATTAGATTCTTTAACTGTAGCCCATAAGTTTCACTATATAATTCTTTTACACATAACTAAATCTATCCATTTTCTAATTAGCTTAATAAAGAAACTAGTAAATTTACTATTGCAGTATACCTTAGCTATATTTCCATTTATATTAAAGCATATTCTGTCATGTTAAAATTTTATAAATATTTTTATTCTATCTTGCTGTATACTGTGTACAGTAAACTAGTAAATATTATTATAATGTTTCTTTGAAATACAATAATGGTATATATATTACGATAATAAGGTAAAAATCTAATTATGTATGTACATAATATTATGATCGATAACAAAATCGATAACAGCCGTCAATCGGGAACCGGAAATTGCAAAAATAAAAACCATTTTAAAAATAAATAGAAAATTAAATTCCGAAGAATAAGTATCGATAAATGATAACTCAAGTTGAAATGTAATTAGAAGTAAAACATGTTTTTGTGGTTCAGATACTTATTTAAAAATGATTTTTTATCCGAGTTGTAAGTGAATATTAGATACAACTTTTACGTTTAAATGTATTATTTATATATTAAGTTCAAAAAATGATTGGTCTTATGTTAATTTAATGATACTAACTCAAGTTAATTATTTGTTTTTACTTACCCAACTTTGTTAAAATATTTATAAAATATCGGGGTTGTACCAAACCTAACTTTTGAAAAAACTTGATTTTTAATATTGTTTGTATTTTCTAATTTGTTTGTATTTTGTAGATACAAAATTTGTATTCAACGATATTTTTTATCATATACTAAATCAATATTTTTTGCTATGTAGTTTATACCATAACAAAGTACATATATTATGTACTTACATGTTACTGCGGTAGGTACCTACTCAGTAATTGAGGTTTGGCGCACAAGTCCTATTAAAATACGATATTATATTCTTAAGTATACATCACTTACATTGATTATCTAAACCCGTCGTGCATTTTTATATATACCATATACCACCATACATTTATACGTAAGTATATACTATACAAGCACCGCGACGAGCAATATTAAAACAACGCAAATAATCATAATAATAATAATGCAATACCTACGCAAAGCCAAACATTTACGTGAACTGCGAAGATAATACGTGGAAGACGGAAATCACTGCAGCGATGACTTTTATTTAATAAAAAAAAAGATTGTCGGTCACTGCACTCTTTTTCGCGGACCAAGAATTACGTGCGCGTGTCCCTCGTATTCACGATTTTTATTGTTATTTTTATTTATTAGAGAGACTCGGATACTTCTTTAGGGGCCGTGTGCGTTTCCAATAAGCAGAAACGACTTGTCATATAAAACTTTAGGTTGTTTTGCGTAATCCACGACCCGATACGAGCCGAAGTGTATACATTTTATACGTGATATTATATAATAATAATATAATATTTGCCAAGGCCTGTGGCGGCCATCGAAAAACAAAAAACACGATGTTTAGGTAGACATTTCGATCGGCTTAATCGTTTATTTAATTCAATATAATATAATTAAATACTAATGTACTCGATAGTTGATCTTTATATAACTACACTGCATAATAATATGCGTTCTCGATACGTTATAAAATATATTCTCATTGTCAGTGACACGCACGCGCACGAAGGGGTACAAGAATGTCGATTACACAACTATCTGCAAGATGGGTGGTGGTCGGATTAGTGGCTGATGGATTGTGTATCGCATTATGAGATGTCGAAATGAATAGTAACTTATTTACATACCGATTATGATTGTTATTAATATAACGAAATTGGTTGAGACATTTTTTTAAATCTTGTTCGTATATTTAGTAGGAGGTGGGTAGCTCTTAAAAATGTTAAACACCCCTTGCAGAAAATGCAGAGCAAGTCCCATTCATCATTGTGCGCGTGCGCAACTGCGCAGCTGAAAACGTTGTGCCCGCATTGTGCGTTGTTCCCGAGAAGGTCCTTATAATATATATAGAT
Organism: Metopolophium dirhodum; assembly: GCF_019925205.1. Lineage (NCBI taxonomy): Eukaryota > Metazoa > Arthropoda > Insecta > Hemiptera > Aphididae > Metopolophium > Metopolophium dirhodum. The sequence goes on from NC_083568.1 coordinate 16,534,864, forward strand.
ATCTCTCTATATAATACTATTATATTTTAATACCTACATCCTGCTTTCCATGAAAAGGACATACCTTTGAAAAGTACTTATAATATTATACCATTATTCATTATCATAGGCGTGCGCAGCTTGTTGTGGCAGAGTGGGCAAATCCAATGATACTTGACCAAAATGTAATTGAAGTGATATAATAGACTTTCATTTTTCCACTATTTAAGGTATAATTAATATATTCATTCATAAAAAAATTTATTTTAGATTAGATGGATTAGAGATTTATGACGGGGGACATCATAAAATAACGTCATAATATAATAGCTTTTCTGTCACATGTAATATCATCCTTCAATAATGTAACAGTTTAATTTTTAATAGAGATATTTAATTATTTAGTTATGATAAGGTATCATATGGTATAAAAAAAAAATAAAAATCACAATAATGCTTAGATCACAGAATACGTGAAATACCACTAAGTATATTGTATATAATATAATCTAAGTCACATACTATATACCAAATATGGTACATTTTGCATAATAGGCCATCACCCACTCGGCCACCCCGTGCGCACGCCTATGATTATTAGAGGGGTTGTGCGCCGGCGTGAGTTATTATTGTCAAAATCATCCACTCGCGGTGAACTAAATATTTCACTTATTCAGAAAGTAGTTATTATATTACTAATATTACTACTTATGTTCGGGAGGATGCTTGTGTCATTGTGACCTTGGACAAACTACTATTTGTTAAAAATACATTTTGGATGATCGGAAAAATCTGTTTTTTTATGGGTCAGAATGGGAAGTTTATGTAATAAAACGGAACATTTTATTTTGTTTTTAAATTTAAAGAGTACAGGTGCATCACTCATATATTTTATCGTACGTGATAATACATAATAATGTATTATGCTCGGTTGGCTACGTAAAAAAAATAATAATATATATTATACTTGTCCTTCTATAGTTATACAACTCATACAACAACAAAAATACAATTGCAGAGCTTGAAATGGGAAAAACATTTTGTCCGATAAAAATATACTATTTTTAGATTATATTTGCGTTAAGCCGAGCCGTCAGACGACACATCGTTTGAGCTGCGGCTGTGCAGGACAATGACAAGACAAGATATGACAGATGGGCTGCGACGAGATTGCCAACTTTTGTTAAGTTGATAAGTCGCTTTTAGAAAACAATTGTATTGAAAGTGTAATGAAGTACGAGGAAGAACACGATTTATTTTGAATACGATTATTTTTGTGTTGTAGGTATGTTTATCTTACAAAAAAAAAAAAATAATAACAATAATATAAAAGCTTATAATATTATTATACGTCTTAAGATGAATTTAAAATTTTTGTTGACAGAAAATATTTAATATGTCATCTCCAACATTTTGAAACTAATTATTTTACGTAGAAGGCAAAATAAACTTTGACCACCCATATTATTATACACTATACATTATACATCTATACATTTATAGTATTAACTTGAGTATCAAAACATAATGTACTAGAGTAAAAATTGAGAAATTTAATTTATTAATTTTTAAAAATGATAACAATTTTTACCATTAATATTATGTTCTTAATTTTTTTTTACTTCATTTAAGTATACCAACTATCTACACAAAAACTTCAAAAACACCACAACATCTACCGTTTAAATGTGGAGGTTGTGTAAAAAAACATCGTAATTTATGCGCGCAAATACTTTAAAAAGACGAAAGACGGTCCATACTCTCTATACAACAATATATTATTATAACGTCTCAAGGGTCTATGGTCTGCTGCCCAACCACAATAACGGAGCTACCCGCTCGTTTATAGTACAACATTTACGCCTCAAACTAAAAAAAAATATACAAAAAACCAAAACACAGGTTCTGATTCTGAGTTGCGGTCGCACACCGTGGGGTGTGTTTGTATTCGTATGAAAATGGTGATAAACCGCGATCGCGATCGACAATACGTGAAGATTCGATGTTTGTCTATAATTTATAAAAGAAACGATATTACCAAGAGTACCTCATACCAGGTAAATGTGGCGTATTAACGGTAGGCGGATAACCGCCACCGCCCCCTCCCCCGCACCCTTAAATCTTTGAGAATAATATTAATTTCATATGAAATGTATATTTTTTTTTTGATCAACAATAACGGAAAACTAAAATACATATACTGAACACCCCTCCTCCCTCCAAAAAATCCAGATCTAAGAACGCCATTGCCTAGTACCTAAACAAAATTACGATAGTCATAATCAACGCATCGACTACGTCTACCGCGGATACGATACCGTGGTTGTTATGCTGAAGTAGAGTAGGTAGGTATCGTGAACCGCTTTTGCAGGTATTGAAGAAGTGTCGTATACTCGTATTATATTATAATATTATTATTATGTACGAACACGTGAAGGATAAGCCGTGTTCGGTCAACGGACGAGAAACCGAAGAGTATAAAAACAAAAAAAAAATGACGTGTGCTCAATATGTTAAGCTCTTTGTCGCCGTCTGCTGCATGATAATTATGCGACACATACACCGACAGTGTGATATTAAATGCAAAACAGAAGTAAATATGATTCAGCTCGGTGACGTAGTTTTAAGTTTAATTATAAATCACTGGCTGGGTGTATAATAATTTCGTTAACGCCCGACACTTTGCTGGAACGGCACGCTAAGCGGTATGACGTTATCATTTACGGGCGAAAACTGTTTCAGATACCACGTGAAATATAGCGGGCATTTTCGGGTATTTTAAAACGTTTTTTTCTCTCTCTCTCTCTCTCTCTCTCTCGCTCGATGTCTCTCTCGTCGTTTCTGTTTCCATTTACTATTACTTTTTACTTTGTTTTTTGTTTTTTTTTTTTTTTTTGTCATTTATAATCTTATATTGTACGGCGATTATGCCTCAGCCCCTTCAAATAAGTTAATCAAGTTCCCCTTAGGACCTTCCCCCCACTCGAAGAATTGGCATCACACACGCTTCTTAACCTATCTATAACAACTGATCCTATTATTAAATACATGTAATATTTAATGTATTTCGTAAGTAAATTAAAATGTAATTAAAATAATGAATATACTTAAAAAATATATGTATTGAATAAAATATATTAATATACAAGATAATATTATAATATGTAATTAATAATAAGGCAAACATGTGTTTTAGCTTCTGAGAAGAGCAATTTATGTATAATAACAATCAAAAACGTCGCGTCGTATTTTTAACTAGAAATATTTATTATTATTATTATTTTAATATTTTAAAATTGTTTATTTCATTCAAAATCACATAAAATAACCGGTGACCTTAAAACTTCAAGGAAAGCATTTAAAGTTTTAAATTTATAAATGAGGCGATTTTTTTTTCACCGTCAATTTATTGTTGTCCTTAAAATATTGTCACAGTGATAACGTTAAGGTGCATACTTTTTGTCGTTAAGTTTTTTTTTCATAGACATACACAGATTGCTTTCCAGATGATACCTTTAATACATAAATATTGAATATTGAACTAATATTATAGTTTATTAGAGTTAAGAACACTCAAGTGCGCATTAGGAAAGCAAAGTACAGAATAGTGGTGTGAAAATTTCATGGGCACCCCTCAACCACGTCGGAACTCGACTTTTTATAAAATCTTTTATCACTCATAAAATGTAATAAACTATATCAGTTTGTCAATATTTAAAGTTTGAAAAACTTCGAGTATAAATACAAAATTAAATATTGGTATTAAAAAATATTTGAAAGTCATTCAAACATTAAATATATATTTGTGGTACGGTGCAAGAAAACTCTGCAATACCTTACATCATTTTTTATTTTTAATTCACCAAGTAATAGTTGTAATGTCAGCAAGAGTTAGATCACATGACATGTTTAATGTTTTGATCACTATTACGATATTGTATATAATGTATTACATCATTATTATTATTGTTATAAAAAATAACGGGAACTTTTAATAAAACCTTGCTCGGCCTATAATTATATTAAATAATGATTTGGCACCCGGGATGTATTTATAATACATAATATACTATGTAGGTTGTAATGTTGTATATGCAGATATCATAACATTACCTGGTTACCAATACTGGAAAGTTTACGCATACGTACAGTGTAATTCGCCAAGTATGGTCATCACCCTTTTGTCCTTTAATTATATGCATTTATTGATGTTTTATTGTATTAATTTTGTAATTTTTTTTCTTATTACCTACCATAATTTCAGATTTATTAGATATGTTACTGTTTATTTTAACGAACTACTTTTTTTTTTTTTAACAAACCCATCCTTTTTCTATAAGCTTATGGGTTTTTAGAATATGTTGATGTACCCAATCGAAATTTCTTAGTGATTAAACTAGTTTGAATAAAGGATAAAAATTATTTGTAATGATTTCACCTGAAATATAACAAACCTATTATATTTGAATATATAGTATTTACTTTTTATACACGGACAATTGAAAAAAAAATTATAAAATACTAAAATATTATTATTACTAACCATAATTGTATGAACGTCATAGCCTCCATATCTTTAAATCTGATATCGTTGATTATAAACCTTAGCATTTAAAAGAAACAACTGATTCAAATTTCTAATTATTTAAAAGAAAATTTAATTTTGAAAAAAATCGTTCAAAAATAAAATAAGTCTGTATCGCCATACTTCACAAGCTTTAAATGCGGTATGAGAAAATACGGTAGTGTTTGCAAATATTAAGGCCTTTGAGTATATTTTAATAAAAATCGTTAAGTCAGAATTCGAGTAGATTTATTTTTAACAAGACGTGAAAAACATAGGTGAGCATGCCGGGTTAATCACTCTGTGCAAATATTATATTATGGCTATTTATTTTAATTACATTTAAATACAAACGAGTGTCGCATGCGATAATATACCCTGTTGTTTTTGGAGACAATTATTGTTCGGCGCCGAAAAAAAAAATTCCAACACACACAATTATATTACTATATTGTGCGACGTAGATTCTGATTATTATTATACGCGTTCGTCCATAATTGGGGTTCAGTGTGTGCTGTGTGCTGCTGTCGAAAAGTTGAATAACGACCTAATAATATGCACACAATGGCCGTCCGCGGCAAACTTCTGTGCGCATTAAACACGAAAACACGTGTAGACGAAACTTTCCAGTTTGAACGCGTTCATCCCCGACGTAGGTATTTATTATCCATTCATATTATGCATTCATAATACATCTCGATCATTTCCCATTAAAGCACGCACTATATAGGTATTATTATTACTATTATAATATCGATCTGTTTATTTTGTGTAGTGTTACCATACGCGCTACTACGTACAGGTATATAGGTACCAAAAATCTCGGTTACCGTCCGGATGATAATAATCATCATAATGTAAAATTGCACAATAGTTGACTGAAGAGGTCCGTGCAAGAACAAGACAAATTAATTTTCATCAAATATCTGGTTTAGATAATATTTTATAAAGTAATAAAACTACGATAGTATATCTTTGTAAGGACGAGACGGATCGGACAACCTATGTAGGAAATATAACATATACTTGGAGCTGTCCGGTTTTTTAATTTCTGGCGAAAACCATTTAACTCCAAGAGAATATTAAAATGAATAAATTTAATGAATACTAAGTTCTGGTTAAACTACAAGATAGGTTTTGAAAAATGGAATCGTCTAGTTTTTGCACGGACCCTTTTTATTTTCAGACGTATTTTATGTGAATTATCCAGTTTAAGTTCAGCCACATCGCATACGATGCAAAAAGTACATATAAAATATACAATTAGGTTGGTGCACACTACATAATATTCTACATATATATATATTTATATAACAGTAGCGGATATTTTAAATGGGAGCAGGGGTCAGGGGTTATATTTAAAAAAATTATATGTATATGTAAGTATAGCCTATATAAATAAATATAATAAATATATCAAAATATTTTCTACATTTTATTTTATTTTATTTTATTTTTTTATTTTTATAATTTTTATACATCACGATCACGTATAGTAAAAAATACCAAGAAGGTTTAAACACCCTACACCCACGTGTATGCCACTGACCGATAAGTATATTATGTTTGCAATTTATAGCAGATATTAATATATTATATTATATTATATTGGTTTAGCGTTATAGCCACTTGGGTGAATTCAAATAGACGCGGATAAACTTTGCAGTGATTGCAGTGTTTTTTTAGATCTTCAAACTTTTATTTGGTCTGTAAACAATCGATAAACCCTACATAATTTCATCTCTGAAAACCTATGATATGAAATACATAAAACGTCCGGAAGTTTTAAATTTTTCAAATATTTATTATTTTTATATCCAACATATTTTATTTTTGAACGTCAATCTAGTTTAAAATGAGATTTTAGACTAGAAAAAAATAAAAAATAAAATATTTCATAAAAAAAAATTAATTTTGGAATAAATGAATCCAGTTAAAAGGGGAGTAAAAGGTATAACATGTACCTATGAATTTATTATATTGTATTAAGATTGAAACGACGTATTACAATAACGCATTCTAACAGCAAATTGAATTCAGCGTGGAAACGGTTTACTTCAGTTGAAGAGTATAACAACTTATATTCTTATTATTGGTCGAGAAAAACTGTTTAAAGTTTACCTAGGTACATATAATGATATACATTTCTGATTCATATAATGTTATGTTATTATCTTAATGATTAGATGATTTTTTGGACTAGCTTTTTCTGCACGACTACCGCCGTCACTATACTGACCATCGGTAAACACGTCTGACATTTAATAAATAGATAAAATTACAATACACATGGGAATGGTATGCACGCTACCTACGAGGAATGAATTGTTGTCAAAGGACTCACCTGAATGCAGGACTATAGTTGTGATACACAGGATGACGGCGGCGATATTATAATTCTTAACATTGTTGGCGTCGCGGGTGGCGAAAAACCGTTTCGTGGCCATCCGGACGACTGCCATTGCAGTTCCGTCGTCGTCGACAATGGTAACGGAAGTGTTGCAGCACACGCATGTATGGAGAACTAACCGGCTCTGGAATCACACTGAAAGCAAAGCATAAAACCACCGGTTTAATATTATTAAATTTTCATTTTTTTTTTTTTTTTTATCGCTGACACTTTTTATTATAACCGGATATCCGGCGATTTTTGGCACGCCACGATAACCGACCTGCAGAAGAAACCGAAATAGGTATCGTCGCATCATAAGATGACAATTTAAGGAATATATATTATAATATGTAATGTAATTTATTAACTTTTCAGTTTTGAAAACGCTCATTGCGGGAATGGTATATTATTATTATTGTACTGTACACCCCTAGATTCGTGTTTATAAAACGTTTTATTTATATTATTAATTGTACCTATAGTTAACTGCAGATTCGTGGGGAACAATAGTCATTTTTTAACGTTTATAAATATATTTAAATACCAACAAATAGTAGAACTCATGAGTCGTGATAATTTATAATGTATATGTATAGTTAGGAGTCCTAGGACTACATTTAATTATTACGTTTATGGGCCAATCAACCACGAGTATATTAATATGGTTAAACTGTTTACCTACTTATATAACTTCCAAAGCTTAAACGCAACGACCTATAAAATACCACCTCCCCAACCATCACCATTAATCATAAAATATAACTTGTAGTAAACAAGAAAAGACGCGGATGCGTTTAATGTCAGACAGGTTTATTGCAGTATAATATTCATCTCGAGCTCAACACATGTGTTTTTAAATTGATTTTTTTTTCGCCCTCCGTCATTCGATTGTTTTGTCTTCTTTTTTATTCGCACGTTTTGATTGAAATATTCATAATGGAGACACCCCAGCTAATATAATCAATAATATGCGCACTTAATATCTAAATTAATATGTTTGTCTTGACCTAATTACGCTGTACAATATTTCCAGACGCATCACTCGCACACTTGATAATACTACGACGACGATATTTTTTTCAACGATTTGCCTCACTTAAGTTTTGGATACGATTCATGAATATTCTACATAATGTATAATAATATATAAACATCTGATTTAATTTTTCTCAATAGTTTTTATTTTCGAAACTTTTATATATCATAGGTTGTGTTGGGACTTGGGAATATAAGATTTTAATTCAAATAAACGCAATAATTGTATGTAATATGTATATTATGATTGAGGATCAAAAACATTTATAGATATCGAAATCATATAATATTGTACAGTGTATTTTTCAAAGCATCAAAACATATTTGTCTTATCAAGTATTCTAATTTAATTATTTTTCCCAACCTATCTAAACATTCACGTTATTTCCATTCTATCTGCGTAAACTTTAAAGTTGTATAATATTATTATATTGTATTTATACTTTACAGTGGTATTATATTTTAATCTGTGATCAATTTCGTTTATTCTTTAGTGTCATTAATAGAACCAAGCAACAGACATCATCTCAAAAATAATTAGTTTGAGTGCCCTAATTTAATTTCCATTCGGTAAGCCATTCAAACGATTGTTAAGAGATAACTCGTTGTGATACGTCTGATGGGTAGGCAATTCTGGAATGTCAAAATGTCAATTAATTTTCCATTCGTCGTCCATATATTGACATTTATACTGTAATTTAGCTTAATTTAAACATAAAACTTTTAATCAATCGATAAACATTACCCAGTGAGATTTTTCAGTTCTATAATTATTATTATTTAAAGCTATTACGTTCACATTTCTGTCGAGTGTCGATATTAGTTATCACATCAATAATAATAATATTTTTTTGACGATTCAATTTATACATCACGAATGCTGCTATAAAAGTGATGGGAAGGATCACTAAAAATATTGAATCTAATTTGGTAAGAAGAGACGTGGAATTGAATACTAGAGTCGAGGAAGCTATTAATGTGAAATGAACAAAATCAAACATGTCGACCGCAAGACTGTGGGCAGAAAGTGAAGGAATATTTAACGATAGGCCACGAACAAGAGACCACGATCAATTTTCTATAAGTACTATGCATCATAAGTAAGGAATTTGTGTTCTGTATATGTTAGAGCCTTAATTTACCCGTTGCTAAATGTGGATGCTAAGCCACTACACCATATTCTAGTGCAGATCAGACAAGAGTAAAAGAAGAGAAACAACGAAAGAAAAACGAGCTGAGGTCAACATTTTCGAGAACCACTTTTATGAATCCTAAAATCGTATGAGCTTTACAAATAATTATCTTCATGTGATGCTCTAAACACAATGGCAGGGAATAAAAAATGTAGAGGGCCTTGAAGAAAAACGTGAAATAAAACAGGCTCAATTTGAAAGTTCAAAATGCGAGATGAATAAATATGGGAGTACATGAACTTGTACAAGTCATGACATAAAATGTAGCGAGATTGAATTATAAATTAAGGCGCTGGACCCAAGAGAAAAATATGTAAGTTAAAACTGAAGCAGGGGGCAGCTATTGAAATCGTACATTTTTTAATCAATTTTTTATTTAATTAGCAAATAGAAAAAGCTATACATTACAAATCTATTTGTTCATTGGATAGAGTAAAAGTAAAAGGAATTATATGTTATTTTATGAGGATATCTTATATTTTAAAACAAACAGAGTCAATTACCTATACGAATTGCTTCCTAATAGTTAAGTAGAATTGTAGCCAATCTATAGAAGTGGATAGCCTATTCTAACGTTATATTCATATTTATATGTAAAACTTAAATCATTTAACTTGAATATTTTTTTAAAAAAATATGAGTAAGTGTGCCATAAATGTAGGCTGTAGGGAGTATTTCTGCCACTTAAACTGTTAATTAATTTGGGAGGATTGTTTTTCAAAGTGATTTAAAGTAGGAAATATATTATATTGGGGTAGAATAAAGTACTAAGTATACTCTCTGCAGCAATCAAGATTCAAGAGTAGAGATCTGGAAAATGTGCGCAAATATTAAAGTTGAGTTTTCAAAATAATATTTCAAATAGTACTCTAAATAAATATCTGGGTTAAAATATATATATATATATAACGAAAACACAATGGCGTTCAAACAAAATCGTATTATACTTGTACGATATTATTTACAAAGTAACGCCCTTTAACTGAAAATCGTAGATTGATTGGAAATATAAAACAAAGCGTTTGTATAATAATAATATAATAGTATATTATATTAATATACAAAATCTAAGAGAGATGTGCTATTATGATGTGGCCGTCATTGATGATAAATAATAATGATAGTATTTTTATTTGATATATTTATAACGTACCTACCTACTAGTATTATGTCAGTCTTCCCGGCAATTTATCGACTCAGACATTAACGTGATGAAAAGTTTTTTTTTTACTTCTTAACTTTTTAACTTATCTACCAGTTTATGTGGCCATTAATAATACTTGGCATTTTACAGTTGATTTTAAGAATAACATTTCGAGACATTAAAATCATGTTTGTAACTGATATCTACAACTATATTATAACTAGGGTTCTGAATTTGAAATATTTTACTTGAAATTTTCCAATTGAAATATTTCAAAATTGAAAATTTCACTGTTCTTGAAATATTCCTATGAAATTATGAAAAATATTTTCTCTTCTTTTAAACATTTGGTTATAGATGATTAAAAATAATATATTGATTACACACTTAGAAATAAAAAGTAACATAATATTAATTTTGTTGATTTATTATTTCATATTTGTATATTCTATATATTATAGGTAGTGCCGAAAAATATTCCTAGCATTATTTTGAGAGTAAAAACATTTTTTTATGAGTTTTAAAATATTGTTGTATGCGGACCGTCAGTGATCCAAAAGATAATGGTTTGAAATAAAGTTGAAGTCAATTTCAACTAGTAAATAAAATAATAGTGTATATTTTCAGTAATTATTAGGTGTACAAAAGTCGTATATGTGTGTGTATGTGACTGAGTGATGTGATTATGTAAAGGTGCTCTTGACTATTTTATTTAATATTTAGATCATATTTTGTATATTGTAAAAGGTCACGATTCACGACTGTTTATAAGAGTGGTTTATGTCTGTATACATTGGGAATATAATCTAATATAATTATAATATAGTACAATATGCATTCGCAGAGCCATGGCCCTCAACAATATATTATGATGTTGAGTTGGTTTATGAGTTTGTAACTATTAAGATTTTAAAGGGCAATAATTAAAATTATTATATTATAGATTTGTTAAACAGCTTATAAATTATATGTAAATATGTTACATATTTTCTTTGTTTCATACAACAAACAAACTTTTAAAAATGTTCACTTGGAATTTGATAACTGTAAACTTTTAGATATAATAAAAGTTTTATTTTTATTTTTCATGGAAAAACCTATTTCACGGTTAACCTAACCTAACCGACCTATACGACGTCCTATTTTTTCTACTATCAATACCCACCCGCCCACCCATATTTTAGGCGTTGAGCAACACTTGGACATATGTTACGCACCACCGGTGCGGGATGTTCCGGGACAGTTTTTAAGTTTCGCGAGACTGTATATAGGTACGATTGTCGTTAACACCCGACGTGCTGCAATATTAGGTAAGTATATAATATTATAACAATATATTATATTATAATATTATACACTCGCGGGATACGTATTTTTGTTTTCCCCCATAAAATATTATTTTACGTCGTTATCGCATAAATCGCGCATAATGGTATATTTGAACTGGCGCTGCGAGCATATTATTATCGTTTCGATTTGCCGAGCGCGTACATTATTTTCCTCGTGCGACATGTATGATAAATACTCGAATATATATATATATATACCGAGTAAATATAATAATACGCATTTAACCTTAGCGCGTGGATATTCCATAGTACGGCTCTCGCGATCGTTCCGTTTTCAACGACTTTCTAATATCGTCAGATTAAAATATTTAAATACGTATTATGATGATAGTATATATATATTATTATCATATAGGGTGATTCAGCAGGAACGCTCACCCCATTTTTATCCTTTATAATGATGCACTTATTCAAACTCTGATTTTTGAACATCATTTTTTTCAAAATGTTTTTGTACCTAAATCGAAATTTGTATCCGAGTTCAATAAGTCTTATGTACAAATTATAATGATCCTTAACAATGGTTTTGTATAAATGAATATATAATTATATAACATTTGATCTGTTACGTCTTATTATACTCGAAGAATTTTTTAAAAATATAAAATTAAAGTCCAATAGAAACTCGATTAACCGTCACTCTCTGGTATCCGTAATCGTCCAAAAAAACGGCATATGCAACGCAGGTCTTACATCTACGTAAAATTCGGAACTTTGTCGCTCAAAAATCTTAAGCCTCGAAGAAACAAAAGAGAATGACGAATTAATTTGTTAAGTATGTAATACGTATGCTTGTATTTTTTATGTATGTATCTACACACGTTGACGTTGTAGAATACATAGGTACGTTTATGGCCGATTTTCTGTCAACCGTCTATTCGGTGAACCGTCATAGTCTCGATCCCGAGAGTGACGGTTAATCGAGTTTCTACTATAAAATAAACAAAAAATTTTGATTTTCAAATCATTATATTATAATAGTCCTCAGGCTAGATTGCTAATACATAGAAACTATAATCTTTTGAATAATTTCAATTTACATATTGTGATATCAGCATTTAAAAAAAAAATTATCTCCTTAACGATTTACAATAAAAAGAGTAGTACCCACTTATTTGAAAAAAAATAAAGTGTGTAAGGAAACTCCTCAAACGGCAAAAAAAATCAAAATATATGTCCTCAAGTGCACTTATAATTTCCAAAAATGAGCATTTAAATTTAATTCATAATCAAAGAAAAAAGGGGATCCGCATGCTTGGTTAATCACCCTGTATGCTGAAGATCTGTATAGGTTAGGTACCTAAATCATATTATGTACTCTCACACAGCTCATAACGTATATGCCTTGCACGGAGCGCTTTCATATTATTATTATAATCGGGTTATCTTTATTTTTGTAAAAATCGAAACACTCCTCATGCATCATCTTTAACAAATAAATATTATAATCGTTGTTATTATTTTTATTTTCTCGCCACGCATATTATAATAAAATAATAATAATAGTATAATATATGTGATAATTTCGTACACAAACACGTTCGTATGTTAAACGGTTTTTGAGTTTGAATCGTATATAAACTTTGTGGACGGGTGTGCGGTAAGGCGATAACGCATTCCTCTATCTCGTCGCTCCTTTCCACATCGCCAACCTTCCATGTACACGATCTTTAAACAACTATGACTTGTTGGAAATTGCATTGCATTTTACCGAACGATTTACGGCCGCAACCCGTGAAGACCATATTATCATAATATTATTATCGCGGCGATAATAATGCAAATTATGCGGCTCGTATTTTAATGGAAAAACAAATTTGAAAATAATATTATCCGCTCGAACGATGATAACGGTTTTATTTTTTCGCTCCAACGCTGCAGTGATATATTATTGTAATATTGCAGTACTTATATAGCCGTTTAAGTAATTATAGTTACTCTTCCCACAGATAATTAAATAATTTCCACTTTGTTCTTTAACTATATTATTATTATATGTGAAATGTGAATGTAGGACGAAATAGCGCTAAAGTTTTGACAGTTCAATTTCGCGTTCGAAAAATTATTTATCTAAATATTATATACAATAATAATAATAATATATGAAACGTAATACGCGCGTTTTCAACTGAATTACCGTTTATATTATAATGTTTATTATCTTTCGTACAATTCTCTGACGACTATTTAATCTTTAACTATCATTTTAAAATATAATTTATAAGTTATATGGGGAGACGAGAAGAGAGATTCCTTGCCAAGTTTAGTCGACGCAACAGTTTCGTTTGGAGAAATTATTTATCTTCGTCTTCGACGCCGTCGTCTCTCACAGAAACCAATTGTTGATGTGTTCGGTCGAAAAACACTTCTAAAATAATATTTCTAGTTTTTATGACGTCTTCATTGTTAACATTGACTACACGTCTTGGTGCAGCTGTTTTTCAACATAATATTTTACGTATATTGTGAATTTTCGAAGCGCGTACATTATTGATCCCTCTATAGACGGCACGCGCGATAATGATGTTATAACTTAGGTACTCGCGTACTTATAAGGGAGACTTTTCAGTAAGATTTTCTGTTGTGTGAAGAACCGACGAATAAGCGCGTTTTCCGCATAGTTTTAGCCGTTTGCTCAGTTGTTACATACAGATCAAAGAATGTACTTTTTTTACACTGAGCATTAACGATGGGTTTTTTATTTTTATGATACATAATATGTTATGTAAATTGTAATATCGTATTGTTGTGCTGCTATACACTAAGACTAAATACTAAAATTCATGTTTAAAAAATTCGTTGTAAATAATACTTTCATAAATAATACTCACAATAATAATTACACAATTAATCAGTAGTAACAAGTACCTAGTAAACATATTTATACTGTCAATGTGTATACATTTGAATCGAAAATAGAATTATATTAATTTACTAATGATGTTGCGCATCAATATCATTCATCTGTACACAGCGCGTGTATCTCTAATCTTTATTTAAGGTACCTTCAATATAATTAGGACGATTTTAAAAGTTTTTTTTTTTTTTTTTTAATGATTATTATTCGACGCGCTGCAGATCGTTTTCTTTTAGCGTGGGTAAAGAAGATGAACGATGTTTTCGACTTTGAAGAGCTCGGTGACTTGTGCGCGAGGAGTGAGGGGACGAAAACTTTTGTCCGCATTTAGGACCTTTTATGTATATATAATATATATATATTATTATACATAATATAAAGGGACAGAACGGTTCTGTTTTGAAAAATCAAAGCGACACGCCATGGACGGAGGAAAGCAAACGAGGTTTTGACATCCCTTCCCCTATCCACATTGACTGACGAGTAGTCCACGGGGGGGTGAGAGCCGAGAAAGAAACTTTGCGAGACGAATAATATATATATATATATATTATCGTTTATATTATTATAATGCAGGGACGGTAAAACGTTCGAATCAATTTGCTAATGGGGCGCGAACGTTAGCGGAGGAGCGATGACGTACGTATAAGGGGATTAACCGATGATATTATGATGACTACATATAAAATAATGTATATTATGTTTAGCTGATATGGTATATTATGCCTGGTTAACTTGGTAGTGTTACTGTATACCTATTATAACCATACAACTACATAATATTATTTATTATACTCTACTAGAAAATCAATGCAGTTGGTTACGCGGCGTGTGATTTCGACGGTATATTATAATAATGATATAATATACATAGTCTATAAAAAAAACTCTTATCCCACCGTGCCACATATTACACCCCCTCGGGCACACTTTGCCGCCGTCGAAGGCCCGACAACACTCGTGCAGCAGCCCGCCACCGCCTATCCGTTGGCATTACTATCATATATCCGCGGATATTTCACCGTGGTGACGAAAGGGTGTATATTTGGCTTCGATTAGGTGGGGGTGAGCCGCGAGGGGAAAAAACGTATTTCGCCAAATCGATTTTTACGCCCCACCGACCGATTTCGACAGTGCAATTCGACAATGCCCCCCGACCCCGCTCCACAGCCCCACACTCGCAGCTCCCTTAACCCTGCAGCAGCACCGAACCCCGGGCCGAGTCGGCAGAGATTTACTCTCTTTAGATACAATATAATATATATATATACATACATTTACTGGTACGTATATAGGTGTATATAATACAATTGGGCTCGCGGAATGACCCGGAGAGCTGCTCGCATTCCGGACCCCGCGATACGCGTGGCTCAAGTCTCGAAGCCAAAAATCCGATGGCCCGCGATATCGCCGCATACAGGATTCAATGGGTTTTCGCAAACCTAGACTTACGCGCGTATATGCCACGTATTATATACCTATATAATATATTATTATAGCCATCATATCGTCATACACGTGCAGTAAGTGTGTAACGCGTGGTCAGGAACACACACACACACACACACACACACACACATTTAGCACACTCTCGCACGATATATAATAATACGTTGGTACGAAAATATATTATATGAGGCGTAATTAAGCGTAAAAGTCGTGTGCGTTCGAGCATCTCGCTTTCCCTTCGTCTGTACACACACATATATATATATAGGTACAAACGGCCGTACAACAATATATAATAATATATTAACGTTCGACAACGTGCGACCAACTGTACATAACACGTACTATACACGTACTTACCCAATGCAGAACGCACCAATATAATGTACTGATAATTCGCGGTTGTCGAAAATAACGTGTTAGAAAACCAAACAATCTATACAGTGTTTCACGACTGATGGAGTGCGCGGACCACCGCGAAACCAAACGTTATAATAGACAGCAACAATAATATAATTAAAAAAAAAAAACACTATTAAGACGTCTCTTCGGATGGTTTTTACTATATTTTATGTACATATAATTTCAGTTCATTGTTACATATTATTATTATTATTATTATTATTATAGGTGTATACTAAATTATCGTGCTTTATTGACAGCTGAAATAGAATATAATTTATATTATATACCTATACCGTTTATATAAAAGTACGAAAAAACTTGAACTGAATAATCATAATACGTTTGTGATGTTAAATTGACCTTATATTCAAATCCTTGTATCCTGATGATGATAATCAAACAACTTTCATGGTTTGATGGCTTTTAATTTTTTTTATATAATCAAAATCAGCTTTGATTTTAAAATAACATATTTATGTACTTAATATTAGGCAAAATATGGAAAGTAAATTACATGATGGTCAATATTGGTGCAATCGACTAGGAAGTATTAATAGTTTCTTTGCTTACATTTATTTGAATTAAAATTTGTGCAATGTATTCTATTTTCATTAAATTTTAAATCATGATCAAAATCATTAAAAAACAATTAAAAAATCTAAATGGGTCCGCACCAGGTTAATTTAAGTAAAATTACCTGCCCCAAAATGATGTGGTAACATTAAGTATATAATTGAATGTACCTAGTACTCATATAATATATTAAATGATTATAGTTAAGTGTAAGTACCTACAATTATATCTGTTTCAATTATTTACGTCCATTATAATCGTTCGATAATATTAGTTACTTTCATCAGAGATTTCATTCACGCACAAAACCACATAATATGACTATTTTTCACCCCATCGGGACACATTATTAAAATTGCATTCGTCGTTGGGTTCCTACCAATCAATAATAAAATATTATGGCAAGTGCACAGTACGATTTTCTAACGCCAAGCCGTGAAATAAAACCTATGCCATCCATGGTTTTCGTCTCTGTAGCGCTACAGATTTGCGTCGTTTGGTTTTTTCCGTGCAGATAAGTCAAACAAAGTATTATTAAGTCAAAGCGAAACAGGCGGACGCTCGTGAAATAGCGCATAAATAGTGATCCACACGACACTATATTATATAAGCACGCGTTATAATTGAGCTAAAATCATTAATCTTTATCATCGAACCACTCCCAACCTGATCTATATTCAGGGCGCGTTTATCCCCGATCAGCAGATTTTTTTTTATCTTTTCTAAAACACCGTATCTGCATATTATTATAATATATACGATGAAACGCCATATATATATATATATAATATACAAAAATATATACCTACGAGTTATCTCGAGTTCACGCGAGTCGCGGTCGTTTCGCGTTTTTAATTTTAACAATTTCTCGCTTGCGTAAAAGTGTCGGAATAGTATATTATTACGATTATAATAGTCGTATATAGAGTCTTCGGAGAGTTGATTGTGTGAACTGTGCGTAAATAATATACCGGTACAAACGCACGGCTGGGGATTGGGGCGTCAAACCGTCTACCCTTCTCCGAACTCGATCCGTAACAAACAGTTAGGGTCGGTGCGGCTCGTGCTCGGAATCAAAATACACACTTTGGCACACCCTTACAGTATAACAATAATCATCATCATCATCGTCGTCGTCGTCGTGCACTATGCCGTTTGATCGGCGGGAAAAAATTGGCGGGCTTGTGAAATGAATTTTAAAAAATAACAGCCGATATTAAGCCCAAACGATACCGTCAGACACTTTATAAATAAAACGGCAGTGCAGCTCTTATGTGGATAATATTTCTACCAAGAGTGCTACTTAACGAGCATTTTCTATTGTTTACCGGATTACAGTCACAAATACCCGTTTACCATCATACTTAATATATTTTTTGTTAATATAATATCTGTACAATTTTATCACAACGTCTGTTCACTTTTAACATGAAAATAATATCTTAACGAAACAAGTATTGTAATAATTAAAAAAGCTCCGGGGGCGATTGTTGACTGTTGTTGCAATGAAATTCTATCGATAAAATTGATTGCGATATTTCTGTAAAAAATATTCTTTTAGATATCACACTAAAAATGTGTTTTATTTTTTCAATTAAAATAAATATCATCTACAATATTAATTAATTTAATTGTATTCCCATTAGATGACAATTTTATACTATGTCATATTTAATGCGGTTAATGGGTAACATAAATTAATTCGGTACCTATACTTTAGCGATTGGCGGCGCATATTTTCCATCAAACGGTTGTTATTGCGTTTTATTTTAGCTCATTCGATAAAAAATTACGTGGCTAGTTCTAGTCACAACATTTTACAGGTACTTGTTAATCATAATAACTAAAAATACATTCATACGCGAGGAGTTCACGAAAAAGTTTTGATTAATAATTTAGGGTACAGTACGCTTTTAGATTTTTTTTCACGTGATTAATTATTCATAAAATATTAGTAAAATTTCATTATTATAATTTTACAAAATTATAAATATTGCAACATGACCAAGAAATTGGTTTTAGAACATCGCATTAAAAAAGATCATGAACAAATCCTCATTTGCTATTTGCAAGAAACAGATTTATAGCTTACATAAGCCTATGAAAATATGGATTGACAGAAAAAAGAAATCAAGAAAATACAATATTTTTTGAGACCTAATAATAATTACGTTATACTTACGTTACATTATTACATTAATATCATCATTATTCCTTAGGTGTAATATTAATATTGTAAATCACAAATAATACACCAAGTTTATTGCGCTGTTTTTTCAAACCACAGATCATAATTTAGGTACCTACCCTTAATAATGATTATTTATGTATTTTATAAATGTATATATGCTTTAAATTTAAACAGTGGTATATTTTCCGGGATTTATATTCTTTGAAAATTGTACTGAGGCAAACTTAGGTACCTACTTAAATTAATAGTATTATTTGGAATTTTTAAATTGCAACTATTCTCAGTAGATTTTAAGTAATCCGAGTGTATATGTAATGATTGAATAATGACATATAATTTTAAAAAAACTATTTTTCTAACAGTCACTAGAGAAATGAATTCGTGTCGTGTATAGTATTTATTTTTTGTGTATTAATTCTGTTTGTTAACTGTTTTAAGTTGAATAAGTTATTTAGTGGATTTGTAATTATTTTAATTTTGTATACAACTTAATACATAATAAAAATAATGGCATCAATTGTAACTATTTGATAATTATTATTGTCACTTTTGTGACTACCATAGTCTTTAATATGCTGAATTTACCAGCATTGATTATATAATCAATGGTACCTACCAGATGCATGCAATTGATTTAAAACTTGAATTCTTATATAGGTAACATAATTAAAATGTTATGTTATATACTAAAATAATAGTTAAATTATTAGGATAGATACCTAGTCATTTTTTTAATCAATTATGTATAATAGTACTGTATCATGTAAATTAGTTGTATAAAACTGTAAGGTCAATAGTTAGGTGTACTTACCTACCTAATTGTTTGATGCAAACTTTAAGGTATACCTACATTTAATCGACTAAAATTACTCAATTTTTACAGATTTATGAAAATCTGACCATTATAGGTATATAAAAGTATATTAATGTAATTGTAAACAGATATCAGTATTGTTAATCGGATGGTTAAAAATATTATAATATAATATATTACCAAACGAGTAATAATAGTAATACACATTTAAAATATATACCTATTAACTATCAAATATATTATAGACCAATAGGTACGTATGCACAAAATACCGAACTGACGCTATCGTCGAGATAATTAATTATTAATGAAATGCCAAAAGATGTTTATATTAATTGTATGATGTGAAGTAACGTACCAACTGAATGTAGTTATCATAATATTACTACAAGTACAAAAATTCTGTTGTTCGTCAACTACGCGATTCGTATTTATATTGCGTAGCCGTTCACGAAAATCATAGAAAACCTATTTTATCGGGTGTAAGTAGGTATATAATATAAATATATTAATATTGTTGTCGTATACGATTTGCAATCCTAATCGTCGAAACCTATCGAAATACGCCAGTAAATCGAGAGTCACCGCGGTATTAGTGATAAACTAAACGAAAAAGCGTGTCAGGAGTGGCTAGGTATATTGCCTATACTTTACACACAGTAACATAACTTTGGTGAGTATGTCCGGGATTGCCAGTCAGTTGTAGAAAGAAGTGAGGCGAAAAAATAAGCGAACGTTTCCAACTGTCTTATACATTTATAGAGGTAATATGATTATATGATATAATACCATTGATATTAATATATTAATATTGGCATAACATTTAAATATTACTGTACTTGAGGACGTTTATTTAATAAATAAACATATCATACCAATTTATACTGCAGCAGTGTTACACGTAGATTGTGGAAAAGTGGTCAGTGATAGAAATAAAATAATAAAACCATCGGTACTGCCGAATGCCGATGTCCTACACGGATGTCCTACGTGGTTAGAGATCTCCTAGACGACTTTTAATTTGAAATTTCTGTACGGTATATATAATTCTGCACAATATTTGGACATTAACTGCCGAGAGAGATTTTTCCAAGTTGAAAAACAGAGCATACTTAGCGTTTACACAAAAATAATATAATAATATATCCGTGGGCTATTACAATTTTATATTAATATCAATAGTCAGTCGTACGAGAAGTCGTCATCTTGTTCCGTTAAAAGGCACCACTGAGAGATTTTTCCTTTAAAAATTTCCCTTAGCACCCGGAAAACCGCGAGATTTTCGTACGGAAAAAACAGAGCCCGTGAATTTGTTACAATATTACTGTTATTGTTATAATATAACTAATACACTGCGCAGTTCGAACCGTTCGATTGAAGACTATTAATATCATTTTGTCGAGAGATTTCCACTATATACGTTCTGGTAACCGCGGTACTGTTGCTGCAGTTTATATAGTGCCGCTGTCTTTATACCGATAACAAATCCTACAATCGTGTTCTGCACCTGTCGCGACCGCGAGCTTTGGGCCTGGGCATATTATTCCGCATTATAATATTATCGTCATAACAATATTGGCACGACAATGAAACCGAAACAACGACAACAACAACGTTAACAGAAAATCGCCACTCACATTGTCCGTCTCGGCGATGCGTTCCGGCGGCTTCGGCAGCGGTGGCGGCGGCTGCTGCAGCAGAGTCCCGCGCGTCTCGGTCGTGTCGCGATGCGCGCGCGTCCGTCACGTACTGAAAAGCGGCGGCGGCAGACTCGCTCGGTAGCCTTTTACCCACCTTCCCGCCAGCCCCGACGCGACCACCACCGTATCCCACCCACCCACTCGCGGCACGGCCACCCGGCCACCCACCCACGCCAGACCGTCTCGCCGAGCGGCCGCTGCACGGCACGCGCGGCGCAGTACAAAGCCGCGCGTAGTACGGCTCGCGTAGTATATACGACCGGCGGCGGCGGCTGTAGCGTAATACGACCTACCTGCCGCCGCCGCCACGACCACCGCTTCCACTGCCTCCACCTAAGTCACCACCGCCGCCGCTGCCGCCAAACATGCGCCATTCCGTCTATATCAAGTCTTCTACTACGGTGCACACTACTACCACCACTACTACTACTACTACTACTACTACTACTACAACTACTATACTACCACGCTACTGTTATATACGTGTACTATATACACAAGCGAGCGCACGCGCATCATAGTACACGATCGTACTGAACCTATACATATCATATAGTACGCGTGTGTATATTATCATGTCCGTAAGTATATCATATATATAGTACTCGTATAATAATAATAATAATAATAATATAATATAATGTACCCTCTCGTACTTTGCAATTTTTTAACTCGTCGTGTGGGCGCGCGCGCGCACGTTGTAACCGAACGACATTATAAAATTTGTAATGTACCACTATATTACAATACAGGTATACCGTACTACCGTGGCCATAGTCCCCATCCCCCCCATAGTCATTTTTATATATTTTTTCGTATTATAGTTTGTTCCGCATAGTATAATAATAATATAATATAAACAAACAATTTATGTTATTAATATACACATTGAGTGCAAAAATATGTGAATCTATGATAAATAATTTGTAATTTGTCGTGTTCGTAAAAAAGTTTAATGACATGTACATTACATGTCACTTCATTTAGGAATCTCACGATTGACAATATAAAATCACGGTGTCCCCCATATATCGGCGTCAGACGACGATCTATATTGACCTTGGTTCCTATCGGCAACAAAATTGATCATAATTAAAGGCCGGCCGTGGGTAACTATTTTTTTTACATTTTCGTTGTTATTATGATATTGAGAAAAAATAAGTGGGCACGTGCCTGCACGGTTGCCACTTGTGCAGCAGTTTATGAACAACTACATACTTACCAGAGGGTCATCATTATAATATACAAGTTCTACTTCAGTAAATATAGACAAGAGGATGAGTGCATGATAATAATAATAATATTAAAAGACTAACGTAAAAACCGTGTGCCCCGCACAAAATGGTTGTGGCAATGCGATTTGCGTGTCGCGCGATGACGACACACACCGACGGACGTGCGCGCATGCAGTGCACCGGTCAGCGGCTCGCGGGTGTTCGTCGTCGTCGTTGTCGTCGTCGGCGGCGGCGGTGGTATTGCTGCGCTTATCGCCTTTTCGCTCGCCGCCGTCCGGAGATGGGTCCCACGTCTTATTTCCGTTTTCACGGGACACCGCGGCCGCCCGGAACAATGGCCGCGACGATTGAATTTTCTCGTGCGCCCGCGGAGAAGTACGGGCCGAGTTGCCTGAGTATTATTTTAATTTGCTTATAATATGTTATTATAATCAATTTGAACACAAAACTACCATTGATATTTTAATATTTCAGTTAAAAAAGGAATATTTTAATTTGCGTTATGACGTATAATAAACCAAAATCATTTTTAAAAATTAAGATCCGTCAAACGCAAGTTCCACAATTTGTCCAGCTTAGCTGACATAATACTCTTACATCGTGTTTTGAGTGGCTGGTGTAGTTTTTACTGTCCGTGGGAGGCCCTTCTTAAAATTTTCCGGTAGGCTAAAAATTTTCAGGTAGGCCTATCCGCCACTTCTTATAATACAGATTATGGTAACATGGCGTTTTAGATAGGCAATTTAGATACACATCGTCGTAGTCTCTTGTCTATAATAATCGAATGACATTTTAGGTAACTGAGAATAAAATAATTAGTAATTTATTATTATTTGATTATTAATTTGATTCATTTAAAATATCTGAAAAGAGTTGCATAATATTTTTATTTTAGTTAACATAATATCTTCCCATTTTTGAATCGTATACCTAACTCAAGTCTTTAAACTTTAGTAGATTAGATTGGTTAGTTAATAAATATTAATAATTTATCTTATTTATTTATTATAATATGTATTTATGAATGATATAGCACTTGGTCAATTAGTCGACTTTATTTATAGTTTATAATTTATATACATCATTTTCGAGGTCTGGAAATTAACTTCTATAGGTACGTGGTACACGCGAAAAGTACAAAAATTGGCAACCAACACTACGGTTATGAAACCTTCATCATAAACAACAAAGGAAAAGGAAACAGTTTGACCTTTTCTTTAACAAAATACTGTTCACGTACGATCGAGAATTTATATCGTTGACCGTTGTTTAAATTATTGTTTCATTCACTAGTCAATGTTATTGTTATTTTAGAACAGAACATAATAATCTAACCAAAAGATTTTTATTTCATTTTTAAAAATGAACAATCATGAATTATTTTGAATCTATATAAAAATACACCATGGTCAGTGTTAGTTATCTGATTGCGATTCTTTTATAGTATATGCATTATGTAGTTGTATAGGAAAAAATAAGTAATTTTTAGTAGAAAAAATGTAAATATTGAGAATTTAACATATAATTTTATTCAAAAGAAAAATGTCCACATCATAATGTATATTATTTATATAATGGTAATATAGTATATACACATAAAATAGTATGACATGTTAATACTTACTCTAGTAAGTAACTTGTTTTTTATTTCTAATTTTGAATTTACCTACAACTTAATAAATAACCTATAAAACAAAAAAAAACAAAAAAATAATTAGACAAAATCTTTACTTTTTTTTTTTACAATTATATTATACTTATAAATACCTAGCGTGTATGTACATGCACATACATTTAGTATTCATAATTTTATATATTATGTGTGCATAGATAAATTTTGCTGTGTTATCTGAAAAATGTTCATATATAATACATACGATTATGGTGTTGAGCGATATTATATTTATTTTATAAACCAGTTCAACTACTGGTCATCGTTGCGTAAGTCGACTGCCACTCCATTTTAAACATCTTTTGAGCATACAAAATCCGGGACCCAACAACCAAATAACTATATTACAAAAACAAATATTCAGGACCCAACTATAACAGTGTATATTACCTAAAATAATTCAGGATCCACTCGGTAAAAAAATTGTACGCCGTTTAATGTTTACACAACTACCAAACAATTATTAAAATTATACTGTAATACGGCGTATTATTTTATTATCAGTATATGGCATACCTGACAGCACATTAAGAGTCAAACACGATACATTAGTGTATATAGACATACCTTAAAATGTCCCTCTAATTTGTTTTAGTTCAACAACCATTATACTTTATAATAATATGCATCGTATAGCGTAGAACTGTTCTAATATTAATAATAACATTGACCGATCGGTCATCATTCAAATGAACCCCACGACGTTTGTGGGTGTTAAACATAATACACGGGTAGCCGGCCGCAACCGAGACTCGTCAGCCAACATACCCATCAGACCGGATAAAGTATTCACAGATTGAGTAATAGGACCTGCGGGAGAACAGTACATGTTCACTTTTCAGGAGACCGGAAAAATTTTACTAAATCACTATAATATTACAGTAATTTTTATTAACATATTTTTAATAACTTGAATCTAATTATATGTATATGTTAAATATGATTATAATAATATTATGTACAATCGCATTGATGCGAGGACCATGAACCAACGGAATATTACAATATAAACATTCATTTTTATTCAAGAAGGATGATACATTTCAATTCTCAATAATAATAATAATAATAATACTTTAACAGCTATGAACAGTCGTGGTTACTTTATACTATGATTAATTAATTATTATCATCGTCTATAAGAATTTATTTCTTAGAATTTTAGTATTGTACAAAACCTCGAATGGGAAATCTTATATCGTTGTAGCGAAAGCGCTCAAGAAATAATACTAATAATAGTCTTAGATTATTGAATATTATATCATACACGTTAAGCCTATAGCCTACAGGGTCCCCCCACCTAATTGTGTTATTATTATACCTAATGCATTTAAAGATTGAAATCCATCGTACCTATAACTGCAGGCGTGGATATGATTATATGGATGTTTCATAGAACCACTAAATTAAAATACCTGCGCAAGTCGTGGTGCATAGCTGATAGTTGGTATGGGTTTTTGTCACGATCACGTGGTACAAATCTGGTACCTATGTGGTATTATATACTCCACAATAGCAATACAAATTAATAATATATTACAGACAACAGTGATTATTATTATATACTCTCACTATATCTAAAAGGTACTATTGCAGGGCTTGAGTAACCAGTAACCGATTTTTGCCGGAAACCCTTGACCATGAAAACTGTTGGGACTGACAACCACTCCCTGCAAGTTCTCAAGTTAAAATTTTGAAAAGTAGTCAACAGTTACCGGTAATCACAATTTAGAAAAGTATTTAGTACAGAACCAATTAATCAAAAAGGTAAATATCAAAACCAATTAACCTTTTACCTATTCATTTTTAATTGTACTCAAATTCCTGGACATATATCTTTATTTATAAACTATATAATATACAATTATTAAATAGTAGAAGATTATAATTATTAATTAAATTATGAATAGAATCATGACGTAAATATCAAAATTTAATTACACCAAAACAATGCGGGTTATCGCGGTGGTAGTGATCACTGATAACCCACGACCCATTTTAGAAATTATTTAAATTTTGCAATTACAACCCATATGATACAAAATAAGCTTGTTGATAAAATATAACGTTTTATGTGTAAAAACGGAATACTTTTTAATTAATTTAGTATTATAATTTGTATGTTTATTTTATTTGTTTTGTAAAATTGAATAAAATACATTTAAAATGTTCCACCATTTATATATTTTTTTAGTTTTTATAAGAGCATATCGCAACTCAATTCTGAAACTCCAGAGCAAAATGTGACCCGAAATTGTGAGGAAAGAACACGGTTCTAAGATATTTCCATTATTAAAACAATTACACTGTGATGCATTGGTGCAAATAGCGTTTGACATTTTGGTGGGGGGCTTAGCCTCTAAATCCCCCATCTATATTTGCCTATGATGTGATGGTCGGGCTGTATAGAGGCTCTCTCTTCTATTTTATCCCATCTAAGAAACACCATCATATAATCCGATAACTTACCTAACCGTTTGATTGAATATACATTTGAGCTAGGAAACTATCATGTCACAATATATTTCTCTTCTCGGAGTATTATTTTTTAACTCAACAATATTTGTATTTGATTTTTAAACATCACAATAAAAATTTGTTATTTTATTGTTGAAGCCGTTCTGCGCATAATAAATCGTTTTTAACATAGAAATGTTTTTGAGCTGAATATTAAATTTGTTTATAACCGATTATGCGTAACGCTTTGTTGATTGCCATATAAATGTAAAAACATATCTATGATCCCTCAATTTTCCTTGCAGAGGAAAAATATCTAGTGACATTGTATACGGCTTAGTTTTTTTTTTTTTATAATATAAAAGATCGCCGTTAATTTAGTTATTTTGCCTATCAAGACGTCGTTATTTGAAATGTTATGTGTTTATTCAAACTTTGGGTATCTTTATTCTATGGCTTAACCTCAATAACTTGCTGTAAGGAAATTATTGAGGTCGACATTGTTAATTGTAATTATTTCTTTATCGTTCAATAATCTAAGGTCAAATATTTCGATAAGCTTCAGTCATCTTGATTCAAACAATTTTTAAAAAATGTGTACAGTACACAGAGCGGAAATGTTACTATTTCCCATCGTTTTCCACTTTAACCACGTGCTCGTAGATATCCTATATAGTCTTCTTGAACAGCTCGTCTCATATTATCAAACTTATGCCACGCACTGGTCGTCATGAATTTACTGCCAATGATCGATAAATGAAGTCTACAATGGCCAGTGAGCAACTAACTGATTGATCGATCAACTCAATACGGTTGAAACCTTTTGAAATCGAAAAAAAACAACAATATAATATTATTTGTGTCTAAATAGCTCACACTGTAAAATAATATTACAGCACACGCGTTTCACCCCGTCACCAGGACGTGCTGGGAAGAGGTCATGGCGCAAACCGTCGTCAGTAACAGAAATTTTTTTTGCCAAATAAAATTCGTTGTTGATGATGAACATTAAAGGCGTCGCGCATTTGGTCGTGAACGAAGCAAAGTTCGATACTTGCACAGCATTATACTCTTTTTTTACTGATCGAAGTTGAAGGCCTATACAAACAGCCTTTGGCGCTTCTTTGCTCGGTGCATTGATGATTACCTACTTTTTTCGTGCCCTCCACATCACGTGTTTTTAAAGACGTTTGTCGTTACATTATAATCGCGATTAGTGACGCGTCACTTTATAATGTCGTGAAGAAATTTTACACTTGTGTTGCCGTTAAAGTATGTAATATACAAAAATATGAATACAGCAGTGGTTAGGTTATATAATAGGATTTTTATTTTAAAGTTATAAACTAAAAAGCGAGTAAGTGGATGTCGCTCTACTGTACAATAGGTTACAAGTGGGTCAATGTATAATTGTATTAAACTTGAATATAATAGCATTGCATAAGAAAAACGATTATGAACGAAGATGTTGAAATCAAAGCACTCCCTCCAGTAGAAATTTTGTATACAGGATAAAAAAATAAATTAAAAAATAGACACCGTTGTAAAACTACTTGCTTCCTCGCTCCGCTCAGAATCTACAATTTTGGACTGTAAAAGGTTTCAATTGGTAGTTCACTCATTTTTCCATTGGAGTGCTAGTTGTATTTCTCACTACATCAAACAGCTGATTTTTTACAAGATACTTTGGGCATCGCCGCTCTAGTCCAATTTCGGTTGCAATTCATACCTACGGTGTTTTGAAACCAGTTATCTTAAAGTTTAAACGGTGTCCCTAAAGAAGACTGTAGAGCTGAAAACTGATCTAAGAATCTAAACATGTTATTTTACGCCTACCAGCTGTTTGAGCATCGATGACAATTCGTAAAAATTATCGATTATCGAACCACTCGATTGTTTTGATCATTTGTCATGTTAACACGTTGAATTGTGAACAATCGAATCGTTTGCAAATCTAATGTTGAACAATCGATTTATTCGATTGTGCCTATCACTATATTAAAAATATTTTTTATTGTTTTGTGCTAGCCATATCACTATAACATTGATATCAATCCACCTTGACCGCAATTATTATACTATTATAATAATATTATAGTATCAGTGCACGACCAGTATCAGTGACAGCCACAATACCACATCAAAACAACAACAAAAACAACTACAGTGACCGTATACCACGGTGAAGACGACTCGAACACCTCACCCGACTGGCGATGGGTGCAGGACGCCAAGGAGTGATTGACTTGTACAAGACCGTAAGTGTGCCTGTGTATATGTGTGTGCATTTTGTAAGTGGGTACCTCCTTACCTTTACCCATATGCCATATTATGGGCCGCGGATTTCCGGTGGGGTTGGTGAAATCCGATCGCAATCGATCGGGCTCGTGGGTAGGGGCGACGATTTGGGTACTCGTAGGGTGGTGTCGTTTGGGGAAAGGGGGTACTTGTTGGATGCAATCATTTCATCATCATTCATTACCACTAAACGTCATATTATATTACGTCTCGTACGGATCCTGAACGTGACGTATTTCACCAAATAAGTAGGTACTACGAAAACTATTTTTTTTTCTTTTCAATATCGCTGCCACCCACTTCGCACAAGAATCGTTGGATTTAATAATAGTTTTATTTTTTTTATTATTATATAATAGTAATAAAAAAAAACATAATATAATATATTGTACCTATGTTCATTGTTCAATTAATAACGCCAAGTCTCGTCGACGAAGATTTCAATGAAATATGAAATTTTGATTTTTTACAGTCTATTTTTAGCATGACGATCTTGCTTCAAGCCAATATCTTGTAAATATTGCAGTTCACCTTGCACCTGCGAAGGCGGGGCTCACACAGCACATGGCAGATTCGACCTTTTTGAGGACGAACTTGTAATATATTTTTGTTATAGTATTTCCGCGTAGGACGACCCATCACCACCATCAATTCATCGTTGTTAAATTTTTATTTATTAATAATACAATATTGTGCGCCTATTTTAATAATAAAATATTACACTTTCTACCGAAAAGTTATTTATGTTCCCCACAATAAAGATCTAATCAAATACATCACCAAGTAAATAATATTGCATATTATTTATATCCTCGTGCTCAGTGGCGTAACTTATGAGATATTTTTTTCAGGCAAAATATAAAAAGTATTTTCGTTTGATTGTGTCTAAAAATATACATTGTTGTGGTGGAGGTGACACCTTTCTGATTTTTATCCCTTAAATAATTTACCAACTATATAAATCTGTACCTATACCGTACATAATATTGAAGGTAATATTGTACCCTCCTAAACATTGATTGTTACCTTATACTTTATTGTACTATACTTTATATGAATCCTCGAAGTTTTGTTGAATTGTAATTAGTGAAAACATATAATACTAGCTAATAGCTATCCGTATAATACGCACAATATTATAAGTAATAAGTGTAATGTGTATAATCTATAAAATATTAATATTGAATATTGACTACTTAGTATAATAACATAAAATCAACATAGACAAAAAATATTATAGTATTCAAACTCAAGCACGATGCTTTAAATATAAAATGTATTGTAATGCATAACGATGTATAATAGGGCTTACAACAGATGGGCAAAACTATATCGTCGCTACCAAGGCTGGTCATTAACGAGTTAAAAAGTTAAAGTTAAGTTAAAAAGTTAATTTAATTTTAACTTTTTAACTTAACTAGTTACTTTTGGCTTTTCATTAACTTAACTGTTAACTTACTAAATTTCTTTTTTAATTAACGTGAAATTAACGAGTTAATTTTTTATTTTAAGAAGTTAGTTAAGTTTATTATTATTATTAAGTTAAGTTAATTTATTTTGTTTTTGATTTTATTATATTCACTATTATGTTGACTATTTATGTCTATTTTGTTTTCATGTCAAAAAATATTTACCGTAAATTGTTTAAAGTTAAAAATGTATATCATTTGAATCTAACTTATATGGAAATACTGTATAAAGTATGAATACTATAGTCTATAATTTAGTTTTGGGTTGGAAAAAAATTAAATAAGCTAGCGTTGTATAAACAAATTAACTTTTTTTTAACTTAATAAAAAGTTAATAAAAAGTGAGTTAACCTATAGTTAAATTAACTTTTAACTTTTTGTTACTGGTGCATATTAACTTGAGTTAACTGAGTTAAAAAAAATCATTAACTTGCCCAGCCTTGGTCGCTACCTCTATAATAAGCCTTGGAAGGGATATTTCAATAAATTGCAATTGCCCCGCAGATTACGTCTATAATAGGGCCATTATAGTCGTATATACAAATCGCATGTTACTCAGTGCCGTCAAGTCCCACTAAAAGGCGTTATTAAAATAATATAGCTCTAACCGCTAATTGTATAACTTCACTATGATAATATGGTGGGTGGCTCCAGCCCTATGTAAGTATAGGTATACTATACCTCGGAATGCTGTGACTTATTAAAATATGTTATTATCATATGCGATATGCCTATTTTAATGAACTAGTATAACAAAACCTTAAATAAAATTCTTACAAAATTAGAAAACCATTTGTATTATTATTTATTATGTATTATATATATTATTATTTATTTATATTACCTCATTATAACAATAATCGTTTATTTATAAATATGTATATCATCAGTCCTCGATTTTTTTTTTGGAGGGGGGGGTACGCAAGGCAACGGAGTACCCTGACTAATTTTTCTGAAACTATCGCGTACCTACCCCTACTATTTAAGGGAAACACACGGGACACTTCATCATTTTGTATATTTATCAAAATGCACGAGATACCATCAATCATCATAATATTTGTCTCATAGATTATATCATAACCGCGGATCTTGAAATTCGTTAATATTAATTTATTAATATTTAATAATAACTAAATATTATAGTAGGTAAACTATTAATTAATTTACTTTTATTATCCTTTTGTGTTAATTATTATTTATAAATTTAAAATTATAGTAATTACCTATGTCTTATATTAACAAGTGACTAACAAGTGATGGGGACGCTCTTTTTTTAAAAGTAAACAGTCACTCTACTTAAATTTTGTCAAGTCAAGCACTGTATTTCATTGCAATATTTGCTATTCCTATTTTGATTTTATTATGCTACAAATATTGTATCAAACTAGAAAATAAAACATAATAATATAATATATTAAACATAGTTCAACAAGTTTTTAACTCCATATCCAAAGCAGTGTATTTTGCAGAGAATTTCGATATAAAAAAATTTCGAATATCGAAAGAGTAGTTACCGCTCAGTAAAACTTCGAATAGTTAGGACAGTTAGGTACTTATAAATTACAAACAAATATATTAATTTATTACTAAGTAGTAAGTTATAGTAATATCATAATATAAATGACAAGTGTAACATCAAAAAATGTAAAATACAATTGAACTCATTTCAATAAAAATTATTTAAATCGCATATCTTTTTTTATCAAACTATAAAAAATATCTTATTCCAATAAAAGCAGTACCTTACTTACCCATAACTAATCAATTACAATTAACTCAAAAATAATGAAAATACTTGGTAATTACCATTTTTTTTTTGATAAGTTTGACACTTTTCGACACAACGTTTATTATTATTATATAATATATATCTACATTATACACGATGCTATAAATACCACGAATCAATTCAATATTCATACTATTACGCGGTATTTACGTACAAGCCAATAACAATAATATATTATGACAAAATTATTATAATAATAGTTAGCTGTTAGGTAATAACTTCAGTAATAACGATAAAATAATTTATATGGTTCAAAATTTCACAAATTATCCATTACAATTTACATTTTACAATGACCTACTTGCTCAAGTAGATGACGAATTAGGTACACTCAAAAAATACTAATACATCAGACTTGCAAAGCGACTTCGCTAGTCTTA
Source organism: Metopolophium dirhodum (assembly GCF_019925205.1). NCBI lineage: Eukaryota > Metazoa > Arthropoda > Insecta > Hemiptera > Aphididae > Metopolophium > Metopolophium dirhodum. The sequence goes on from NC_083568.1 coordinate 16,567,812, forward strand.
AAAATCTTTATTATTATATGAATTATTCTCCAAGTCAAATATGACTTGATGCAAATTATCAGTATTTTCATTTACAATTTCGACATAACAGCGTCGACTTACGCCGGGACACAGATCGATTGTGTCACGTAGCTAGGTAAAATAGGTCACGATAACATGATAATTATATAATATATTATTTTATAACAACGTGGAATCGTGTAATGCACAGATACGAATTTTTTTTTTATCCAAAGAGTGTCAGTCCTCAAGCAGTAAGTAGGTAGGCACCGAATTAATCGATTCCGCGAATTATTCTATCTATTAAAACTTAAAATGTTATCCTATCGCACAACAATTTTGTAGGCTAAATTTTCATAAACATTTCACCTAAGCGTTGCACCTATCTGCCGTTCGTTTTACGGTGTGCACGGAATTATCGAGCCCAAAGCATTCAGCATACCTACATTATGTGTCAGATTACAGTATTGTAATTGTACAGGAATGTGCACTTAAAAACAGTATGAGTAAAGAATACGAATCAGTTAAAATCCTTCAGTGGTTTGGCTTTCGAAAGGTATTAAAAATAAAAATCACACTAGGTAGGTCTTAAAAAAAATATGTTCTTAGTATTCAACCTGTTTTAGATTAAATACCACACTAGTGTGGAATAAAACAGGATAATATATAAACGAATTATTTTTATTGCAGCTACTTTATATGGGACGAGACTATCCTCAAGGTTACGACTTTTTCCGTTCACGGTTGAAAAAAGCTTTCCAACGTAACAGCGACATCAGTGATCCTGAACAAATAAAGATGCTGGTCAAACGTGGAGAGTTTGTCGTCAAAGAGATCGAGGCCCTCTACATGCTCAAAAAATACAGAACATTAAAAGATAGATATTCTACGGAGAAGGATCAATCATAGTCAATAGAGCTATTTATTTAGTATTTTTTTTTATATATTATATTATTATTATAAAATATGTCTTTGTGTACAGTTTTTTTTTATATGCAGTATAAGCTTACAAACAAAATAATAATAAAATAAAATGTATTGGTATATATATATATATGTTAATAATCCATTGTGTGAGCAACAATATAAGTGCATTAAACAGAAAAAAGCTGTTTTAAATGCAATAATATTATCAATAATTTTTAAATGAGTATAGCATTCTATGTTTTAAATTAAAAAATATTAAAAACCATTAATTTGAAGTTATAATTAATTTTAAGACAGAAGCATGAAGTAAATATAAATAAAGGCCACACGAATGAATAACAATAAAAATAAATAATATAATATTCTATTATTTTCTTAAGGGAATCAAGTTTAATTGTTAATTTAATGATAATACATAAAATATTAAATTTTTAGGCATAATATATATAATATATATATTTTATTAATGGTTTAGAATAAGAGATCAGATTTATCAGTAGTTTTTTCTACAATTTAACATGAATCTTTATCCAATTTAATGTTTTTAATTAATTTTTAGAACTCAACAAAACAAATAAAAATCTCACATGACTTTCATCGCAAGAACACCAATCTTATCAATACCCCAATTAAAGTTTGATAAAATAAAATATATCTGGTGCAAAACACTAATGTCTAAATTTTAGTCTTACCAAGTAAGTTAAGTTATAAACTTTAATACATTATTTGATAAAAATATATTGAACCTTAACAAATTTCCAATTGATAATTATAAAAAAAAATCCATTAGTGTTCCAATTGTTCTAGTAAAATTAATAGTTGTTTCTTAACTTAAATTATTTGAATTTATAATTTATATTAAGTTCTGTTTAAGGACATAGTATATTGTATAAATTTAACAGCTTTGTTTAGCTTTTTAACGCCTGCAAGCGATTTTTCATTTCTTCTAGGTCACCGTCCTCTTCAACTGTTTCAGTTTCTTGAAGTACTGAACCACCTGGTGTTTCAGTAACTGCCATAGGCGCTTGACCTAATGCTCCAGCTGTGATTTCCCATAATACCTAAAAATATTATATAATTATTTATTAATTCAAATTATACTAGTTTATTTAGTTATGTTTAAATGTACTTTATCGATTTCTGATTGCGCTTCTTCTTCCATATCTTCGGGATCATCCATTACATTCTCCATTGTATCATCTAACATTTCTTCAATGATTCCAGCCTGAACTCAAAATCAAAAAATTAAACTAATTCATTTGGATCAACTTTACTTTAACATTACACTAACCTTCATCATTTCCTTGGACAAATCCCTCATAGTAGCTGCAACTTCAGGTACTTTGATCAAATTGTGCATTGTTTGCATTACTTCTGTAGACTTTTGCAGTGAACCAGCCATTCTAAGCACAGCTAGAATAAACAAATAAATATAATATATGTGACTGCGAATAAATTATAGTCTATTATGAGCTTACACAGCTGGTTTTTCATTTGCATTTGTATAGAACTCATATGCGTCTTGGAAGTAATCAGTTTATTGATGGTTTTGCGTGACCTCAGTATTTCTTTAGCCAGAATGATACACACATCTTTGTTTCCCTTCTTGGCTGCTTCTTTCATCGAACGTTTCACTTTTTCTTCCTCTCGTTGTATGCCTGTGTCACAAAGAGAGCATACCGAACCAATATTGTGATTTATTAAAATGGTACTGTAATTGTAACTGTACTAAAAAAAATGCACTTCTGTTGTATATACATAACACAATGCAAGCATACTTACCTCTTATCTGACGGTCCAGCTTATACGTCTCTTTGCGTATGGTCGACGTCCACTGTTTAACCTACGCCGTAACAGCAGCACAAAACAAATTCACGGGTTAATACGACGTGTTTGCACTATCGGTCGATTACGATTACTCACTTGGTCCTTAGGATCGACGGTGGCCGATTTACCAAATATGCCCATATTGATGGCCTGGAACGAGTGCGTTTCCTGTTAATTACGTGCTGCAAACGGCACAGTCGTTCATAATAGCAATAAAAACTATGGTAAAATTAGTCAGACCCGTTTCCGATGCGACTGCTGTAGACGTGAGCTTGGAACTTTCGTAAAACTTTTCATCGCTTATCACAGCAACGCGCACAATATTATGCTAGTTAAATACTAAATAGTTTTGCTTTTGTTATCTAATGTAATGCGCGTCGTCAACATCGCTTATCAACGAATATACATGGCCTGCACCGCAGTCATATGTTTTTGGTGATATTATTATTATCATTGATTATTGACACAGAATAAAAATGCTATTCTGTAGAATATATGTGCGTAATTTGCAATGACACAATCATGACAAAATAAATTGGTATGCTATCAACTTTGTGATACGCAACTGTGTGTTCTCCCTCCACAAAAATTACGTCATCCGTTCTCCGATATTATATATTATTATTTCTGCTGGTCAGAACGGCTTACGTCACAGTTTTTGGCGAAGTGCGGGATGGCTGCGCGTTCTCCACCAATATTAGTTACGTTGATAGCATACCTATTTATTTTGTCATGGACACAATGGTATGAATTATGAGCACGGACTAAGATAGTAAATAGATACTATCTTAGATCGTGGTGATTATTGATTGATTTAATAACTGACTATACTCCATTACGCATATCACATTTGTATTAAGAAGGATCCTTGGAGGCGACTGGTTTTCGACACCTCCACTGAGTCAACCACCTGCCGTGTAGTTAAGCCACCTGCCACACCCCAGCACACAAATCGGACATAGACATTGCTTCTTAACAGTGGCGTGGCGAACTTCATTAACTTATGAGGCACAATAATTTGTATAAATAATAAATAATATATACTTATTTAAGTAATTATGTATTTACGTAAATAGAAACTGAGAAAGATTGGCTTACTCTTAGTACACACTTAATAAATTATTATAATATGTGAAATGCCTCTAGTCTCCAGGACACCCACCACCCACCCTTTAAACTTGAGGCACATGCCTCAAATAAAGTCCTTTGTCACGTCACTGCTTCTTAACATGAACAAAGTATAAGTCTGAATGGTCCTAATGAGTAATAATATATAGAGTGATTCCAGGCATTAAATTTATTTAAATGTTTCATTGAATAATATACTATTATCTTACATACATGATTATATTATAATATTGAAACTAGAAACATACTGTTTAGTATATTAAATTATTTCTTTATTTCATTGGGAATCAATTATAAAAGAAATAAGAAAAAAAAGGAATTATAAATTATGAACATTCAGTTATCACAAGCATGCTATAAATTATGAAATATTTTGAACTGGAATTATCAATATAGATAATTAATTTATAGTATCTTTAGAGCAATGTACATTCTTATAACAAATAATTGATGTATTCAGTATCATTGGAAAAATATTATTGTATAACACTAACAGAATAATACAATAATTATTTATTTAAAAAAATATATCATTTTAAAATGAATATAAGAAATAATGTTAATAAGTAAAAGATGAATCAAACATTATTTGTTTTATAAAGTAATTACACTTAATAGATTATAACATAAAAATCAATAATTTTTTTTAATTATTTTAAAGCAAACCACACAAAGAAGTATGAAAAGAAGTATTGAATTTTAGATAATACCTAAAAAATAACTTTGTTGAGTGGATTATCCAACACAGGAATGGTAGAATGTTCAGTATTAACATATGTTATGTTCTGAACACCAAACACGTCTGACAAAAATGTTTGACTTAGACCCATACCAAGCCGCAAAAACATATTTAAACCATTTTCTAAACACAAAAATATTGTTAAAAAATATAAAAAATGTATTTATTGTTGTAAAAAAAAAAAATAAATGATGTTTACCCAAAATATAAGCTCCATTTTCTGCAAACTTTTCAATAAGACACCTCAACTGATCTGGTATTGAAACATCATCTAAGAGTTTTTCATAAGCAAGTGTATGAATGGGAACCAGACGTGGATAGAAATAACCTAATGGTGTAGGTATATTCGCAGTGATAACCAGATGCATGTTAAACCAACGATCGTCAACAGTCAGATCAGGACCTACATAAAAAAGGAAATTTATCATTTATTTTTATCATAGGGAAGTACAATAAATAGCATACCACCAGACATTGCATCACATTTAATTAAACAATTAATGTATAGAGACATAAGTTTTAAGCATTCAGGCAATATAAGTTGACCAACTGAAGATGGTGATGCACAATGCTTTCTATAAGTAGCTAGTATTTGAGCAGTTTTATTAGTAATTGCTTCCTTTACTTGTCGTCCAGAACTTTCCAATATTTTATACATAAATAAATTAAAATAAAACTTCAAAATTCAATCTGTACCATAAAACATATACAACATACCTTGTTTTCCAAAGAATTTCATTATTGTATCTAAGTAACAACTACGATATAATTCACACATTTGTCTACTAGAACGTAATGATAGATTTAATATACGCACACGTCTCTGTCCACTACATGACGTGTATAACATGGCTGTTTGTACTAATACTTCATCTTGTTCATCAAGCTTATCATCAAGTTTTACTTCAATAAATTGCAATAGCCTGGAAATACATGGTATTAAACAATTAATAAAGTGTGAAAAAATTAATATAACATAATATGAGTATACGACAAAAAGTTCACTGATTTGAATTGACTAAGAATACAGAGGAATAGTGTCTTCAGGGGTGTAATTAGGGGGGGGGTGGATGATTAGGAGGATGGATCCCTCCCAAAAAACTTTTTTTACTGTTAACATTCTGATCAAAGTATTGATAATAACCATTCATGTTTGCTAACGTTCTTTGACGTTAGTTGCCTAGTAAGTCATCAACAAATATTATATTTTAAAAAATTGGCAGTTTTAGAACTTACTTCATCACAATCGATTGCAGCTAACTCTCAACATTAGTAGAATTTAACATAAAAAAATGCCCATAGAAATCAGTTGGTCGGCTAATGTCACGTTTTAAATCAGACAAGAATCGTTGACCATCAACTTCAGCCTAAATTTAAAAATGTTAATAGTATTATGAGAAAATGACAACATGAACATATAGGAACAAAACATTAAATCTCAATAACTTACTTGGAAATATGTGTATTTGAAAATTTCACCACCACTAATTTTAGAAATTTGACCAATTGTAGGTAAATCTATAAAAGAGTTATTAGTGATGAATAGATCAACACTACATCCAACTTGAACACACTCCTCTCCTAATTTTTTATACACATTTGTTTGCGGGTCTGTTTAAAGTTTACAGAAATGTTTATGTATAATTTATCAGAAAAATTTTAAAATTATTCAAGATTTAACTTACTCAACATAGTTTTTTCTTTATCGGTGGCAAGTAATTTTCGATCTTCCCGATTCTTAAGTTTACCCGGAGCTTCTGCTATTGGTAAGGATGAATGAAATACAAAAAATCTACCACAACATTCGGCATTCTAAAGAAACAATGTTTTGAAAATAAATAATTAACTGATTGCTAAGATCCCTATTAGAAAAAGAACATAACATTATTATTCAATTATTTTAAGAATAGTTTTTGCAATATTACGAAACAAACCATACCTTCAATGCTTCCATTCCTGCTTTTATTGCTGGTAGAAGAATAGTTTCAGTGATTCTTGTTTCATTGAAATGAGTAGGAATTTGTTTCATAAGTGCATCGATAACTTGAGATGATAGTTCTGGATCACATAAGAACCCATCTAACAATGGCATAAGAACTTCTGAAGTGTCACCAATAATCATCATCTGAGGAACAGCTAATGTTTCCTGAAATTCATATATTTATATTATTATTTATTCAACTATATTTATTTTTATATGTATATACAATAGAAATTTCATGGATTATAAGTTGATACCTACTCTATATAGTGACCTACCTGTATTACCGGGTTTAGTATGTGACCGACCAAGACAATTATCTATATTATGTATGGACAACATACGGATACCAATCTATTAACAGGACAGATAATTTTTTTAATTTTTAAGTGATATACAAAAAGTGTAATGCTAAACATTTTTTTTTATAATAAAATAATTTTATAACATATTTTGACTAACCAACCATATTTATTTATATACAATAGAAATTTCATGGATTATAAGTTAATACCAAAAGCTTGTGTTGAAAGTAGGGAATTATATTTAATTATTTTAATTACTAATGTAGTTGTGGATGTATTATTCATTTTGTCTACCTATTAGAATTTAGTATATGTACAAGAATCCCCAATATTTAAATGTACACATTAAATTTATGTTTATAGACAATCACCAATACTAATGGTTTTACACGGTTACATTTATGACTGTGTACAGTCACACAGTATTATATATTAAAATTTGTATTTTCAGTACACAAGCATAAAAATTAAAATATGTATTATTTATTAATATTATTAGGTATTTGTTTAGTATGTGACCGGCCAAGACAATAATTTATATAATGTACAGACAACGTATAGACACCAATCTATTAACAGGCGAGATACATTTTTAAAATTTTTGATATACAAAAAGTGTAATGCTAAACGTTTTTTTTAATTAAATTTTTTTTTATAATAAAATAATTTTATAACATATTTTGACTAATTTTGACATATTGCTGTAATAAGTATGTGTATTTAATATTTATACATTTTTTTTTAAACTGATATTTTGTTTGACTGATTTTGATATTATTGAATGTAATTCCTATATTGTTTTATATTTGTATAACTAATTAATGAATAATATAAAAAAAGGTGGGCAAGTGGATGTCGCTCTGCTGTACTGTAGGTTACAAGTGGGTCACTGTATAATGGATGGTATTAAATTTGAATTCAATGATATATCATTGTATAAGAAAAACGATTCTGAGTGGAGACGATATGTCAGTCTAGGTATAAGACATATTATACACTTATGTATGGTATTAAAAAAAAAATTGACCTATAATAAATTCCAAATTAATCATATCACAATATCCATTAGGTACATATAACGCGTTATACATCAACAACAAACCGTGATACTATCATCATAATATATCGATGAAAATATTACAAATTAGAAGTTTCAAGTGCCCACGAATAATATTATACAATCACAACAAAATAACTAAAATAGTTATTCTAGGTTTTTATGTAATTTCGTCCAAATTTGAACTTAAAATGACTATACAAATAAACTGTGCTTGTGTATTTTTTAGATTTTTTGGTAACCAAATTATCTATTTACATGGAATCTTGTTTTAAATTTTCAATCCTTAGCTATAAAAACTGAACATTTTATAATTTATTAATTACAATGGTTGATAATTTTCGAGATTTTGATAAATTCTGTCCAAATTTGATCTTTAAATGCTTATAAAAAAAAACTGTGCCTATGTATTTTCAATATTTTTCAACTGCTATTGTAAAAATATATCAGGAGTCTTGTATTAAATTTTTACACTTTTTGGCCCAACAGATAAAACTTTATTGATATTTATAGAAAAAAAAACTAAAAAAATTGAAAACTGAAAATGCCCGTAAACAGCTCAAAAAGTGTCAAAATATTTTCAAAATTGTATGGTGTATAGGAAATGCTAATATAAACATTCAGTGAAATTTTCATGTATCTACAGTTATTCGTTTTTGAATTACAAGAAAATAAGGAAATCGGTACATGAGAAATCGAGTGAATATCTAATGTTGTAAAAATATGAATTTAAAACGCTCATAAAAATTTAATTTGACTTTCTTGTAGAAATTTTTTTTTTGATAAAGTTAGACAAACTTATGAGGAATCTTGTATTAGATTTTAAAATCTTAGATTTAAAAAGAAAATTTTTTATGAATTTCTAACTCAAAATAATTTGCAAATTTTCGTGATTTTTCCGTATTTTTTCAAGATTTAAACTTTAAACGTGTATAAAAAAAAACTGTGACTAAGGATTTTTAATTTTTTTCATCTGCCTTTGAAACAATAACCTAGGAGCCTTCTATTAAATTTTCAAGCTTTTTTACCCAACAAATAAAATTTTATTGATATTTATAGAAAAAAAATTTAAAAAAACTGAAAACTGACAATGTCCGTAAACAGTTCAAAAAAAGTCAAATTATTTTCAAAATTGTATTGTGTATAGAAAATGCAAATATAAACAACCAGTGAAAATTTCATGCATCTACGGTCATTTGTTTTAGAGTTACACCAATAACCAAAATCGATTTTGTTAAAAATCGATTTTGCGTAAAAATTCCCGTTTTTCCTTAATTTTTCTTTTGTTTTTCACATCGCTTTTGAAAACTACTGGGAAATTAAAATTTTGACCTCCCCAATGCACCAACGATATTCACTTTCCCATCGAACAAGATACTGAAGTCGAAAATCGAAGCATTATTTCGACTACTTATCGTGTACACAGACACAAAAATAAAAAAATAAAAAAAAAAATAAAAAAAAAATAAAAAAAAAAACACACATCATTGTAAAATCAATACATTCATCGTTTCACTCAGAATCTAAAAAAACCTGATTATATGATTTTTAATTTAACTGTTTTTGAATAATTATCAGTCGGTAGGTCACATACTAAACGAATACCATTAATTTTTTTAATAAAATTATGATCATATATATCTACTACAAATTTACTTACTAGAAATTTAGTACATTTCTAGTAGATATGTATATAATTATCAACTAAGAAGTTGATAGTTGTCAATGGCCCATGAAAATAAACCATGGGTATACTTGTGTAGTGCTGTTACTAGTGGTGAGCAGGGGGTCAGTGCTCCGAGAGTGAGGCCCCACGTGAAGAACATCAAAGTTAATGAAAACAAAGGAGTGAAAGTTTATGAAATCTCTGGCACTATTTGTTAGCAAAATGTAAATATTTCACGGAGTCCGGGGAGAGTGCGCCACTAGTGCCCACTAAAAAAATTTGACAAACCAAAAAAAAACGTGTTTAAAGTTACAGTACCCTCCCCCACAGTAAAAACCACCCAAGGGCCTAAGTTACTGCGGGTTAATTAAAAAATAAAATAAAAAAATATACAAAATATACAATCCCAATATACCACGTTCTATAATAGTTGTAATTAGTAAATTACCTATTTTTAATTGAATTGGACAACAAATATATTGATACGAGGGTAGAACTATAAAGCTGGCCATTTATCTAAGGACATTTTAAAATTTATTTTTATAACTAATAGTAATTTATTTTTCTATTAATAATATCATGTGTTGAATTTATTTTGCCAAAAAAATTAGATGCATATAATATTATTATATTAAATCTTAGATCATTGTTATTAACTTAAAAGTCAAAATTAATTATCTATAACCAAACTTATTTAAGAAGCCTATAAAATATTATTTATTGTTATACATACCCTACAACATTCTTTTGGAACGATAAATTCATATGATCCAAAACCTTTCAGGCCTTTCAGAGCAGTCGAGCCGTTGACCAGTATGATCCAAGTGTTGGAAATATTCAACTAGTACTAAAAAACAAATTGTATTTTGTTAAAAATTAATTTTAATATCTTCTTCTTTTCCTTCGCCTTCTCTCCCAACTATTTGGGATCGGCCACCCTAGTTCTGTATTTCCACTTACTACGATCCTCCTCAATTTTTAATATAAGGAAACTAAAAAATTACCTTCTGTTGTAGCTTTATATAAAAGGCAAGTAAAGTGTTTTCCACCATCAATAAACTGCATAAATTGACTCATGTAAGCTTTACACCTCTTACTTCTAACTGGTCCAATTTCACCAGTATTTATAATAGGTAAAGGATATTCATCTGATTTCATTTTTGCCAATGGACTGATAACTAATCCAAATGGTACAAATGTCTACAAATATTTTAAAAGTAGTTATTTATAATATCAGTTATTTATAACTAAAATAAAATTGTATTTACCTGTTTTATAATGTCCATTGTGGTAGGTACACAATACATAGTTGATCTTATCAATCTAGGTGATGCATAATCTTGCACTGTGAAATCTGTAGTAACCAAAGGGGGTACTAAACCTCTTTGATTAGTTAAAAATAAACCACTTTTACTTAGTTGGTCATCTTGTATAACTTGTACCTGAATATAATTAAATATTTTAATTTCTGATTAACCAACAAATCCAATGTGGTTAAATACTTACTGGACTTGGCATTTGGTCAGGATCCAATCTCCTACTTGGAGCTGGCTGACCCATATAAGCTGGTGTACCTTGATTAAAACCTGGCTGTTGAGTTGGATACCCAGGTGGTTGAGAATGAAAACTATTCTGTTGCTGTGAATACACAGGCTGTTGTGGTTGTTGAGATGTTAAGTCCGACTGTTGAGGTGGGTAGCCTGCTTGTCGTGATGGTAAATTACCTTTCATTGGAACAAGGATTACTGAAACTATTCTTCTACCAGCAATAAATGCAGTAATGGAATCATTGAAGGTATGGTTTGTTTTGTAATATTGCAAGATCTATTCTTAAAATAATTGAATAATAATGTTAATATGTTATGTTCTTTTTCTAATAGGGATCCCAGCAATTTTTAATTATTTATTTTCAAAACATTGTTTTTTAGAATGCCAATTGTTGTGGTAAATTATTCGTATTTCATTCATCCTTACTAATAGCAGAAGCTCCGGGTTAACTTAAGAATCGAGATCAAAAATTACTTGCCACCGATAAAGAAAAAAACATTGTGTATCACTACCTTTAGCCGGTCAATTTATATTGCCTGAATGCATGAAACGTATGCCTCTAGATGTTCATTGTTTAATTAAATGTTGTACAATGTCTGTTGGTATGCTATTTATTGTACTTCCCTATCATAAAGTAAATGATTAATTTCTTTTTTTTTATGTAGTTCCTGATCTGACAGTTGACGATTGTAGGTTTAACGTACATTTGGTTATCACTGCAATTAATATACCTACTACATCAGGTTGTTTTTATCCACATCTGATTTCTGTTCACACTTGCTGATGAAAAATTCTTAGATAACGTTTCAATACCTGATCAATTGAGGTGTTCTATTTCTATTGAAAAGTTTTCAGTGTTTTTTTTAAGATTATTCTACTGGAACAAGAGACAAATTAAATAAAAACCATAACGTTTTTAAAAACTAATTATATGTTATAAGACTGTTGATCCTCAATGTGTCGTTATCGAATAGAAAAAAAATACAGACACACACATACAATATACATATATACATATATACATAATATATACATTCACGAACTATAAAGTGACTTAAGGTCACGGAAACAAGAAAAACAACTTTTCTTCACGCACTTTTATCTTTCTTTGTGTCTATTTTATAGTATATATTATATATTATTATGCTGTTACGCCAAACTATTTAAGTGTCGCCTGCCAAATTGTATAACGCGGGTCAGTGGGAATATAACGATAAATTATTATATTACCTATTACTTAGTCCACTTTTATCCAAACAATGAAAACCTTTTCAACAAAAAATATAACCGAATGCCATTAGTAAGTTTAATAGATTTCATTATTCTACTTATATATTATGTAAATACTGGCTCCCAATCCGACTGTTTATTTCAAGCAGATCTCACGGTTTAAATAAACATAATATTTGTGTACCTACCGATTATACTACCTACTACCTACTCACTGTGTTGTTACCTATGTGTACCTCAGCCATATAGTAAAGTCCCATCTCTGTAATATGCTTACCATTATAATCTACACAAACATTGCACATTTGCACACTACACGCCTACACTCAGGTACCTGTACTTCCAAAATAACAATCTTCTTCGCTTACCGTAACCATGTGTCATTTCAGTGATCAGGAAACCGTCCAGAAAAACTTCATTGTTCAAGTTTATGACCTTACTGAAACCCGAAGTTTGGCTTAGTAACGTAGCTACTCTGGCCATGACTGCAGTCATGATCTGGATACTGGACAAATATTCACCTTATAGTGCACAGAACAACAAAACAAAATACAAACAATTCAGGTATATTTTCTATATACAATATAAGTATAGATACCTATGTGGTTATATAGGTATTGTACTATAACCCGAGGTACCTATTACTACTACAACGCACACAGTGATTAATTTTACAGAAATCACTTATAATAAATAACAATTGAATATATAGGTTAATTTTGTTCGTTTTTCAGCCAAAAAAGTTTTCTTTCTATATTTCTAATTGAACGGTTTTTTTTTTTTGGAAAATCAAAAATATTGATAATGAGTGCTGACTAAAAGGTAGCTGTCGAAAAAAAATCACCCCTCAATATATTAGGATATTATACAGACAAAAGTCAATAAAATATAATACCTACCTATGTAATATTATGGCCACATAGGTATAACGATCGCGAATACAAACACGCACTACATCCCAGCATCTCACACTAAGTCTTTATTCAAAATGCACTGCGAGTAGACATTTTACACTCGTCGAGAGCTTTTGGTTCACATTGACGTCATTTACTCCACAAGGATGAGGAGAAACGCCAAAGTCGATCAGCGGTCGCGTCTTGGTGGCCGCGAATCGGGTTTTCGTAGTCATCGTGTTGGTCACGTTCACTGCAAATTTGGCAGCATTTCTGACGGTGGAAATGATGCAAGTGAGCTATGTAATAATATGTTTCTCGATTATACATCCATCGTGCGTGTGTACGCGTACACTGTAATTACACGGTGTTAAATTAATTACATTATTTAACAATTTGCCCGTATTGTACTACTTGTCACATAATGTACAGACACCGGTGCAGTCCTTATAACAATAAGCTCGACAATCAATTATTCGGTGATTGACGGTAGCGACGCCCATCGTTTCTTTTACAACATGAAAATGGCAGAAGACATTTTATACAAGCGAGTGCCTATATACCCGGTACTTATCTTAAAGGTCCCCACACAGCGCGGCGGTGCAGGTGGCGGTTACGGCAAAACGAGTCCGGAATTTCGGACACAATTTTACCGCCACCGCGGCCGCACCGCCAGGACAAAAGAATTTATTATTTAACCGCCACCGCTGCAGTGTGTAGCGTTCTTTACTCATTTCAAATATTAATCACATACGTTATGTGAAAAAAAAAATAATGAAAACCACGGAATATTTCTGGTTTTTGTATTGTGGTATTGTGGTAACTCAGATAAGATTTTATTTTAAGAAATCCCTCAATTTCTTGATATTTTGCATAGAATACTTTAAAACATTTTTGTAAATAATATGATAAATTCGTAAAATAATTTTTGTCACGCCTGCACCGTAAGTTTGGTTTTCGATAGCAGTTGAAGCGTTGGCAAGCGTCCTTTTTTCCGTCCAGCGGGTGGTAAAGTGGAAATCCCCAAAAGTGTTGCGCGCACATTTCACGCGCGTATACCCTGCACAGACACTGAAATCTTCGTCGGTCCTTAAAAAACATAAACTTTTGGTTACATCTTATAATCATACTATATCATACTTCCATGCGTGACGCTTAAAATAAATAAAACCAAATCGTTTCTTTCGTGAAATATTGTTGTCGTATTATTATATTATAGTCTAGTGGTAGACCCCTGCATAGTGCGCATTACCTTTGCCATGATTGATGAATGCAGAGGCGTGATAAAAAAAATACTATGCGTGGCTCGTGCGGGTAGGCAATTTTCGTGTTGGGCGAAATGCGGCCCTCGTCTATGGCTCGTGCCGCACAGGTTGCCCGCGACTGAAATAGCTCACTTCCCGCCCTTGCCAAACAATATACTATTATTGCTTTTAAGTTTAAAGTTTGTAGATATCAACATATTGTACCTAAGTATAAGTTGCATGATGTTTGGTAAAGTCTAATTTTTTTATAATATTTTCAAGTTCGGAATTTAATTTTTGAAAACAATGATGATTTGTTGGAAATAAATTGATAATATAAAAAAACACGAATAAAAGATACAAATGTCATACGCAAATAAGCACTGTCAAAGTGTGCAGTGACGCTGATAGATAGTAGTTACAAGTTACCTACGAAAACTAAAATAACGATTCATTTATACATCTACCGTGTTCAATGATAGGAATCGGACAACGAGCAAGGTGAATTCGCTCTAATTCACGATTCGTCGGATATTGAGTATGAGGTTTATAATAATTGTAACCTGACCGAGGCGGGTGAAATATTTTCGGAAAGGCTATATTCGATAGGTGTCCAGCAAGGAAGTATCATACAAGAGGAAATTAATAGAAAGTACATTTAATGAGACTAATTTGTATTAATAACAAAAAAAAAGTAGATACCTAACCAACAACAAATTTTCTAGGATATTGGATTTACAAAAAGATAGATTTTTCGAACTATTGAACGCCAAATATTGGAATGCTTCCTAAGTGAGCATGTGCCCGAAAACGATGATAGCGAAGGCATAGAGTTTAGGTAACCACTATAGAAAAATATACTTAGTACCTACTGTCAATAATTGTCTAAATTTTAGTACATAATTATTAATTTATATTCAATACTCCTGTATATATATATGTATATTATAAGTATCCTCAACTCTATAATAAGATACATATTATTTACAAAATAATTTAGAACAAATTAATTTTTTTTATCCTCAAATCTATAAAACATTGGCACAACAATACCCTGAACTAATTAATATTATTTTTAGGAACTATTGAATTTTCTTATACATTATGTACATTGTACAGTATAAAAATATCTTAAGTAACAGTCAAATGTTTTCATGATGATTACATTGTTATATTATAAAACATAAATCAATCACATTTAATGAATATAACACACATTGTAGGCAACAAAACGATTCAAACACTAAAAATAATACACAAAGAATAAAGTTTTAAATATAGAAGACGCAATATTTTATAAAACAAAATGCACCGATTAGTTTGATTGGATTTATTGGGATTCAGTTATCACAAGCATGTTATAAATTATGAAATATTTTGAACTGCAATTGTCAATAGATAATTAATTTATAGTAATGTCTTTAGAGCAATGTACATTTTTATTCCAAATAATTGTAGGAAAATAATTGATGTATTAAGTATCATTGGAAGAATATTATTGTATAACACTCTAAACAGAATAAAACAATGATTTTTTATTTAAAACAACATATTATCATTTTAAAACGAATATAACAAATAATGTTAATAAGTAAAAGATGAATCAAACATTATTTTTTTATATAAAGTAATTACACTTAATAGATTATAACATAAAAATCAATAATTTTCTTTAATTATTTTAAAGCAAACCACACAAAGTAGTACAATAGTAGGTACTAAAAATAATATGTTTACCATTTCTGTGTGTGCTAACTAAGCAAATTGCGAATTTTCTTATGTATGTGACACAAAAATTCTACATAAGAAGGACTATTATCGATGCCATGATCTTCAACTAAGAAATGCCTCATAACAGTTTCAATTTTATCTTTTTGTCTTATAATTGCCAGCTGTAAATAAAATATAACGTTAAACTCACCCGAATACCTGATATAAATTAGATTAATATTTAGCTATAGCAGAATACATACTCTCATTGTGTGGCTTCGTTCTTTTTGAATTTTAGATAACACCTGACGAATAGCTTTGTTGAGTGGATTATCCAACACAGGAATGGCAGAATGTTCAGTATTAACATAATATGTTATGTTCTGAACACCAAACACATCTGACAAAAATGTTTGACTTAGACCCATACCAAGCCACAAAAACATAAATAAACCATTTTCTAAACACAAAAATATTGTTAAAAAATATAAAAAATGTATTTAATGATGCAAAAACTAAAATAAATGCTGTTTACCTAAAATATAAGCTCCATTTTTTACAAAGTTTTCAATGGAACACCTCATTTGATCAGGTATTAAAACATCATCTAAGACATTTTCACTGGCAAGTGTATGAAGAGGAATCAGACGTGGATAGAAATAACCTAATGTTGTAGGTATATTCGCAGTGATAACCAGATGCATGTTAAACCAACGATCGTCAACAGTCAGATCAGGACCTACATAAAAAAGGAAATTTATCATTTATTTTTATCATAGGGAAGTACAATAAATAGCATACCACCAGACATTGCATCACATTTAATTAAACAATTAATGTATAGAGGCATAAGTTTTAAGCATTCAGGCAATATAAGTTGACCGGCTGAAGATGGTGGTGCACAATGCTTTCTATAAGTAGCTAGTATTTGAGCAGTTTTATTAGTAATTGCTTCCTTTACTTGTCGTCCAGAACTTTCCAATATTTTATACATAACTAAATTAAAATACAACTTCAAAATTCAATCTGTACCATAAAACATATAGAACATACCTTGTTTTCCAAAGAAATTCATTATTGTATCTAAGTCACAACTACGATATAATTCACCCATTTGTCCACTACAACGTAATGATAGATTTAATATACGCACACGTCTCTGTCCACTACATGACGTGTATAACATGGCTGTTTGTACTAGTACTCCATCTTGTTCATCAAGCTTATCATCATATTTTACTTCAATTGCAATAGCCTGGAAATACATGATATTAAACAATTAATTAACCTTCGAGCGGGTGCGCAGACGGTTTTTACACCGCACATTTGAAAATAATCGCGCCCATTCGTAATAAGTTTCATGCAGCGAACCTATCCATTAGGTTATCTCTAATTTCTTATATAGTCGTAAGATAAGGCAGTTGTTATAATTTTAGCATTTTCGGGTGCGCTGTATTTAGTTTCAAAAACGATTACTTCCAGTGCATATGTAACTGCGGTGTAAATACCGTTGTGCGCCTATTGCTGTTTCTATTTCAACCTGCGCCTGACATCGATGTGTAAGTGTTATTTTATAATTTTATTATGATGATTATTATGATTATTATTTTTTATTTATTTATTATTATTATTTTATAATTTTATTATGATTATTATTATTATGTAGGTACTATATTGTTATGTTTATTGCTTATACCTATCAGGTATCATCGACAGCGTAATGAACACTATAACAGACCAGAAGACATTGAAAGGATTATTCAAGACTTGGAAGATGAGGATAATGAATATAATGTACTTGATGACTATGGCTCAGATCATGGTGATGATCCTGATTTCGAGCCAGAGGTAATTGAAGACTCGGATCATGACAGTGATTCTGAAGAGGAATTAGATTCACTGTCCACTACAGATGAAATTGAAGAAAATCTAGGTGAGAATTTTCGTTTTTTTTATTGGTAAAGATGGTGAGACTTTGTGGGCTAACGAACCAGTAGCAAGTATTTCAAAAAAATGAAATCAAAAAATATAATCAAGATTTTTCCCGGCTTAAAGGAGCTGCTCGTCAGCGTAAAACAGAAATTGAATGTTTTTCACAATTTTTTACTCTGGATATAGTCGATAAAATAGTTTCATACACAAATACTTACATTCAATGGAGAAAACTTGCAAACCCTAATAGTAGGGACCGTGATTTTAGATTGACAAATTAAAAAGAAATTCAAGCTTTATTCGGGGCCTTATTTTTGATTGCTGTAAAGAGGACTAATAGAACAAATTTGAGTGAATTGTTTACCTCAAATGGAACCGGTCTTATGATTTTACGTGCCAATTTCAGTGAGAGGCATTTCAGATTTCTTATGAGGTGCATACGTTTTGATGATATAAGTGCAAGGACAGATAGGGTAAAAAATGATAAATTGGCCCCTATTAAATTGCTTTGTAATTAACTCCCAACAGTCATATTCTCCCGGCGAATTCACCACTATTGATGAAATGTTGGTCGCATTCCGAGGCCACTGTGGATTCATTCAATACATGGACAAACAACCGGCGAAATATGGACTAAAGATTTATGCACCGTGCGATGCACGAACGTTTTATACGTATAATTAAAAAATTTATTGTGGAAAGCAAGACACGGGCCCTTTTGCGACATCGAACAAGCCCTATGATATAGTTACTAGACTAACTAAACCTATTCAAAAATCAAAGCGAAACGTTACAACCGACAACTGGTTTAGTAGTTATCCATTAGCTGAAAACTTACTAAAAAACGGATTAACTTTTAGGGGCACCCTAAAAAAAAAAGAAAAAAGAAATACCTCCCAAATTTATTGTTTAGCATAGAAATTTGGAACCTGGTACACATCAATTTGGTGCCCAACCAGACATGACGCTTGTATCTATGGTGACGAAAAAGAAAAAAGTTGTGCTTGTATTGTCTTCAATGCACGATGAAAATGTAACTGATGAAGGCACAGGTAAACCATACCAAATAATAGATTACAACGCTAATAAAGGTGGAGTATACACGGTAGATTTGATGTGTGCTAGATGTTCCACATCGAGAAATACTCATAGGTGGCCAATGGTAGTCTTTTTCCGCATTCTCGATTTAGCAGCAATCAATTCCTACAAGATTTTTAAAGCCAATAATCCAGACTCAACTATTGTCCGAAGAATATACACATTCAACCTAGCGCTCAGCCTAATGAGGGAAAATCTGAATTATCAAGCCACAATTGCAATCCGCCTGCCAAACCTATTCCTCCATCACAAAGTCGAGCTTGCATTTTGTGTGGTAAACGAAAAAATAACAGAACGTCGACAAACTGCTGCCAATGTGGTAATCACGTTTGTAAAAATCATTCAACCAAAACTGTTTGATGTAATTCGTGTCTGCAACCCGAAAGTGACGACCAAGAATATTTTGAGGACGTATAACTAATTTATTTTTTCTCATTCGTATTTTTTCATAACAAAAATGTCTTATTTTAGTTGTTCACTTTTAAAAGTATTAAATAATTTACCGTAATTAATTGGTTATGATAGTTAATTGTATGTACTTTTAAATACTTTAAAGGTGTCTCATAGGGGTCAGTGGCGTTTAAGATAGGGTCCAAGTGTTGCTCAGGCATAGATGGGTATTGATAGAAGGTAAATATGATGTTTTGTTGATAGATATAACAATCTTATGGGGGGTAGTACCTAAAATTTTTTAAACGACACAATATATTTTTTTTTTATATATGCTACAAATATGGGTTTACATTATTTTATATGACAACCGCATTTATAGTAGCTTATTCTGAAGGTTAATTTTAAAAAATAATATGTGTAGTTTAAAAGGATAATACTTTAAAGTAAATAATATATAGTGAGGGTATAGATCACATTGTATATTTTTTGAGGTTAGCTACCTAGCAACTCAACAAAAATTGGCAGTTTAAGAACTTACCTTATCACAATCAATTGCAGCTAACTCAACATCGGTAGAATTTGACATAAAAAAATGCCCATAGAAATCAGTTGGACGAGTACCAGTAGATGTTCGTACTCGCATTACAGCATCAAAAACAGTTGGCCGGCTAATGTCATGTTTTAAATCAGACAAGAATCGTTGACCATCAACTTCAGCCTAAATTTAAAAATGTTAATAGTATTATGAGAAAATGACAACATGAACATATAGGAACAAAACATTAAATCTTAATAACTTACTTGGAAATATGTGTATTTGAAAATTTCACCACCACTAATTTTAGAAATTTGACCAATTGTAGGTAAATCTATAAAAGAATTATTAGTGATGAATAGATCAACACTACATCCAACTTGAACACACTCCTCTCCTAATTTTTTATACACATTTGTTTGCGGGTCTGTTTAAAGTTTATAGAAATGTTTATGTATAATTTATCAGAAAAATTTTAAAATTATTCAAGATTTAACTTACTCAACATAGTTTTTTCTTTATCGGTGGCAAGTAATTTTCGATCTTCCCTATTCTTAAGTTTACCCGGAGCTTCTGCTATTGGTAAGGATGAATGAAATACAAATAATTTACCACAACAATCGGCATTCTAAAGAAACAATGTTTTGAAAATAAATAATTAACTGATTGCTAAGATCCCTATTAGAAAAAGAACATAACATTATTATTCAATTATTTTAAGAATAGTTTTTGCAATATTACGAAACAAACCATACCTTCAATGCTTCCATTCCTGCTTTTATTGCTGGTAGAAGAATAGTTTCAGTGATTCTTGTTTCATTGAAATGAGTGGGAATTTGTTCCATAAGTGCATCGATAACTTGAGATGATTGTTCTGGATCACATAAGAACCCATCTAACAATGGCATAAAAACTTCTGAAGTGTCACCAATAATCATCATCTGAGGAACAACTAATGTTTCCTGAAATTCATATATTTATATTATTATTTATTCAACTATATTTATTTTTATATGTATATACAATAGAAATTTCATGGATTATAAGTTGATACCTACTCTATATAGTGACCTACCGGTATTACCGGGTTTAGTATGTGACCGACCAAGACAATTATCTATATTATGTACGGACAACATACGGATACCAATCTATTAACAGGAGAGATAATTTTTTTAATTTTTAAGTGATATACAAAAAGTGTAATGCTAAACATTTTTTTTATAATAAAATAATTTTATAACATATTTTCACTAATTTTGACATATTGCTGTATTAAGTATGTGAATTTAATATTTATATATATTTTTTTTTTTTTACTGATATTTTGTTTGACTGATTTTGATATTATTGAATATAATCCCTGTATTGTTTAATATTTGTATGACAAATTAATCAATAATATAAAAAACCATGATTATATGATTTTTAATTTAACTGTTTTTAAATTAATTATCAGTCTGGTAGGTCACATACTAAACGATTACCATTAATTTTTCTAATAAAATTATGATAATATATATCTAATACAAATTTAGTACATTTCTAGTAGATGTGCATAATTATCAACTAGAAAGTTGATACTGGCTAATGGCCCATGAAAATAAACCATGAGTATACTAGTATAGTGCTGCAACTAGTGGGAAGAGAGTGCTCTGGGTGCTCTGAGAGTGAGGCCCCAAATGGAGCACTTCAAAGTTAACAAAAACAAATGAGTGAAAGTGTATGAAATCTGTCACTATTTGTTAACAAAATGTAAATACTAAATATATTATCCCAATATGCCACAATGGTTTATAATAGTTGTTATAAGTAAATTACCTATTTTAATTTTATTGGACGACAAATATATTGAAACGAGGGTAGTTCTATAAAGCCGGTTAAAGAGTTCTATTTTTTTTCTTACCTTTAAATTATAAAAATGAACAGTTGTATCATAAGTTATAAAACCAACACGTATTTTACTTTTTTCATTTCCCAACTCTGTTGGTAATTGAGTTAATAATTCTTTCATGAACACACATATGAGTTTAACAAGTCCAGATTTTATATTATTATAAGAAACATCTATTACAAATATATATGCAGGAGGTTTTGGTTGCATTTCTTTCTGGAAAATACAAATAAAAACATTATATTAAATTTAACTAATGTAGACTACTTATCAATAATAGAATATATTTATTATTTTAAAAAATCAGATGCCAGATACTATATCTGAAACAGTTATACCATAGTAGTCATTATTAGATTAGGTAATGAAAAGAATAATGATAGAATGTAGGTAACAATGTAATCATAATGATAATAGTTAACTACTAGGAACAAAAAGTGTGGTTAAGCAAATTAATTTTAGGGACAATATCAATGAAGCAAGGAGTTAGAGAAGGCAATTTAAATAATTAAAATCTTATATATGGAGTACTGGAACTTTGAAATCAGCTAATACAGAATGGCTAACACACATACCATAAAATAAGACACAGAATTAAAATCGCCGGCATGCGACCATACTGGGATTGAAGAACTAATAAATAGTTATCATGTCTCTCTTTTACTATATAATAAGTGAGTAGACAATCCTACTTTTAATCAGAATCTACACTGGTGTGTGGTTATAAGTTATAACTAACAGGATTCTCAGTCTTGTGAAGTGCTCATCATTACATATTCTACACACATTCAACACTGTTAAAGTGTCATTATAAGTTTGCATATTAAGTATGCATTTACGAGTCATATCTATTCAATTCCAACTGATCATAACCAAACTTATTTAAGTAGCCAATAAAATATTATTTATTGTTATACATACACTACAATATTCTTTTGGAACGATAAATTCATATGATCCAAAACCTAATTCAGGCCTTTCAGAGCGGTCAAGCCGTTGACCAGTATGATCCAAGTGTTGGAAATATTCAACTGGTACTAAAAAACCAAATTGTATTTTGTTAAAAATTAGCTTTTAATATAAGGAAACTAAAAAATTACCTTCTGTTGTAGCTTTACATAAAAGGCAAGTAAAGTGTTTTCCACCATCAATAAACTGCATAAATGGACTCATGTAAGCTCTACACCTCTTACATCTAACTGGTCCAATTTCACCAGTATTTATAATAGGTAAAGGATATTCATCTGATTTCATTTTTGCCAATGGACTGATAACTAATCCAAATGGTACAGATGTCTACAAATATTTTAAAAGTAGTTATTTATAATATCAGTTATTTATAACTAAAATAAAATTGCATTTACCTGTTTTATAATGTCCGTTGTGGTAGGTACACAATACATAGTTGATCTTATCAATCTAGGTGATGCATTACCAGAATCTTGCACTGTGAAATCTGTAGTAACCAAAGGGGGTACTAAACCTCTTTGATTAGTTAAAAATAAACCACTTTTACTTAGTTGGTCATCTTGTATAACTTGTACCTGAATATAATTAAACATTTTAATTTCTGATTAACCAACAAATCCAATGTGGTTAAATACTTACTGGACTTGGCATTTGGTCAGGATCTAATCTCCTACTTGGAGCTGGCTGACCCATATAAGCTGGTGTACCTTGATTAAAACCTGGCTGTTGAGTTGGATACCCAGGTGGTTGAGAATGAAAATCATTCTGTTGCTGTGAATACACAGGCTGTTGTGGTTGTTGAGATGTTAAGTCCGACTGTTGAGGTGGGTAGCCTGCTTGTCGTGATGGTAAATTACCTGTCTGAGGAGGAAACCCTATTTGTTGAGATGGTAAACTTCCTAACTGAGGAGGAAAACATTGTAGCTGTTGAAGTGGAAAACCGGACTGCTGCGATATTAAATTGGGTTGTTGATAAATGCCTGGCTGCTGCAGTATTGGATTCGGTTGCAGCGGAAAAACTAACTGCTGTGACATGGAATGTAGTTGTGGTGGAAAGCCTGATTGCTGAGTTGATGAATTTGATTGTGGTGGGAAACCTGGCTTCTGCAGAGTTGAATTGGGTTGAAGTGGAAATCCTGACTGCTGAAATGATGAATTAGATTGCGGGTGAAAGCCTGGCTGCTGAGATGTCGAATTAGGTTGTGGTGGAAAACCTGGCTGATGTGATTTTAAATTTGTTTGTGGTGGAAAACCTGACTGCGGCAATGTTGAACTAGGTTGAAGTGGAAAACCTGGTTGCTGCTGTTTCAAATTAGATTGTGGTGGAAAACCCGGTTGCTGTGGTGTGGCATTAGATTGTCTTGAAAAATTTGATTGAGTTATTGAATTAGACTGTGGCTGAAAATCTGGCTGTTGGTGTAACATTTTAGATTGTTGTTGTAGATAATTTAATGGCTGAGATTGAAACTCAAATTTTTGAGTAGATAAATCTGATTGGGATGGAACATTTTCAATCAAATATGGTTGTTGAACATTGCATAAATATGGTTTTTGAGGAGAAGATTGAGGAGGAACAACAGAAAAAGCTCTCGACTCTTGATTAATAATTCCATCATGAATATTTGATTGAATACTATTTTCAGGAAAAGGAGATGGTGGTACTATATTTTTAGTATTGTCTTGAAAATTATCTGAGGAATGTACATTTTGATTAGAACTTTCTACAAAGGGTACTGATGAAGAAAATTGCTTAGGAGGCCTAGTCAGTTCAACATTAAAATTGGCTTGTGGATATGATTGTGGAGTATTTACTTGTGCTCCACTTAAAAAATTGCTCATAACACTTGGCTGAAAAATTAAAATAATATCAAATTTTTGATATATTGTGTATTTTTATAAATAATAACAAAATTATAAATTACTAAAGTATTGTTTTGAACTGGTGGTTGTGATTGTCCGTTATTAAATCCCAGTTGTGAAAACTGATCATTCAACAGTCCTTCGGTCTGGTTATAAGAAGGTACATCTATAATTTAAAATGAATAATATAGGTATAACAAATTGTATTTTTAACATTAATTTTAAATATTCATAGATGTTCATAACACATTCTACTTAGGTACTACACAATATTTTAAATAAACTTAAGCGTTAAATTCAGAAAACAGAAGTTAAAAAATATTGAAATGATAGTGATAACACTAGAAATGGCTGGATTTATTTTAATAAAATTAAAAGTCTTATATTTAAACAATATTCAAAGCATCAATTCCACTGTTTACATATTTTTTTAAAATTTGATTATGATAGGTACCTATAGGTTATAGGTCTATAAGTTAATAATGTATACAATATAATATTGTAATCTTAACAAGTTCACTGTGGATGACGCCAAAAGGTGTCATTTTACATAGTTCGCATATGCTGAATGACGCCAATTGGCGTTATGTACCTCTTGTTATTTAATTTAATGCATTATAATTTGGTCAGCGTTACGATTTAACTTTTGGTTTTTTGTCAGTGTTTTTTATAAGCATTGTTTTATAATCAAGTGCAAATTGTACACTGATATTTTAATTTTTAGGAAATTTTTTTTTAAAACTAGGATTTTTTCAGCGTCACAATAAGTATAAAAAAATATGATACGCAGTGAACGTGTTAAAATATGTATTCAGCATTTTATGTAATAGATCATCTGACTATTACTAAATTAAAATAAACCTATTTAAAAAAAATTAAAAAACAGTATATTAATGCTTTACGTTAAAATGTCAATAGTTATAAAAAAAATGGTAAACATTATATATTTAATCATTATATTCACCATCATGCTTGTTACCAGTATAAATCCAAAACATATTAGTGTAAACATTCAAAGAGCTTGTTACTTACAGTTAGCTGATGTATTGTGTTGACCATTTTGTTGTGATGGACGCTCTTGTGTAAACTGAGAATTATTCATTTCTCGTTCAACTAAAATAATTGTACATATATACTATAAAAACAATCAAATTATAAGATGATGATCTACACATGAACTTATAATGATAGGTAAGCATATTATACTACACACTCTTACCAGTTTGAAAAAATCCCAAAATATTGGAAAATGCTAACTGTAAATCGTTGACTTCTTTTCACCCGGGTATTTACAATTAATTTTAAATGTACTAGTAGTTATATATTATATAGTAATATAGTATATAAAGAAAAAGGTTATAAAATATAATAAAATTACTGGGAATTTCTAAATAAAATGTTTAAGTACAAACACTGATTTTTAATTTACAACCAATAAGAATAAAATATTATACGTAAATCGTTTACTTGGCACGCTCTGTATAATATCGTTAATGTAATGTAATGTATGTTTACACTAGATAATAATAAAAATAAAATGTACACAGCGGCTATGTATTTTATTTTAGAAATAGTGTTTATAGTGACTATACTAATAATTCAATAACAAATAACAATATAATGTATAATAATATACGCAATATGTATGTCTAACATACAGGGGTGGATAGGCCCATAGGGAAAAAGGAATTTCCCCTGTGGGCCCCCCCTTCTATGTTTATGTGGGGGGCCCACTCAGGTCTACACATTGTTTTTTTGCAGAATAAAATATTCACCAAATAGGAATAGTTCAAATTTAATACTATTCATTTTTTTATATGAATTATTATTACTTACTGTTATTTTTTACAATATAATAATACCATACGACAAGTCAAGAATTTGCTTACGGATCTTTAACATAATGTTTTAAATTTTTATCGTTGATCGAAGACCGAAATATCTTCGTGTGTTTCCTTGGGCAGAACTTTAGTACGGAATTTGTACGACCTTACGCGTAATTTTTCAAAAATCCCTTACAACCGAAAAAAGCATTTTACTTATAGATAGGCCATTTCCCCAGCCTCCCACCAAACTATAGATTGAATATCTAATGCGAGCGAAGCGACCAAATTTTTTTTTAGTTGGGGGGCCTTTTTCAATATTTTCTTGTAACATAAATAGTACCTATCCACCCCTGGCTACATAAATATTACCATATAAATAAAATTAATATTACCTTAGTCTACGAGAGTGCCCAAGAAATTAGAAAATGACCAAATGACAAATAATTGATTGAATTTCAAATAAATCCATGTATTATTAACAGCCAATAGGCGATACGAATCAAATTCCAGTGATACTCAACGTGGAGCAAATAATTTAACACGCTGAGCTCCATGAGACCCAAATTTGGGTCTCGCCAAACGGCAAACCTTGTTTTCACCGTCACGGGTTTTTTTATAGGTTTAAAATACAGTTTTAACAATTATTATTTAAACAAATATTGATTAAAAAAAAACAAATTATCATATTTGCAAAGGGACGGGTACAGTTTTCCCGATTTTGATAACAATTGATAACAGCGAACTTGATAAGAAAAAAAAAATAATGCTTATGCCAACCTACAAAAGTTAGAAAAAATCCCAATTCCCGCGGCGTTGACCAGCGAATAAATCAAAAATATAAAAATCTTTTTCATATGATTGAAAAAATGTATAGCGAGAAATTTTGCCTTCTATAAAATAAAACCCTGTTTAGTTAGCTTTTAATCGGTGAAGTTAGGTTTTTATCATTTATTGATCAATAATCATTAATCATAATATATAATATTCATATTTTAAATTTTAATTTTAATACTTTTAACTTTATACTTTATACCAATACTTTAACTTTAACCTCTATTCTATGCTTTATACTTCACACTTTCACAGTAGGTACATACTCACGATTACTAGTATTATTATTTAAATTTTTGGAGTTAAATGCAGCTTTAATATTAATGAAAGTATACTTACTGTGCTATAAGAAATAAATTTAATATATAATAATATGTTAAATGTGCCAAACAAACATAACTACATTTATTGAAAAGGTATGAATGTATGATGCCTATAATTATTCTCAGATTTAAATACTACTTTGGATATTATTGTAGTAAATTTTTAGTAGATATTCATAAAATAAATTTAATTTGATTATTTTTAACTTTACAATTCCACAATTCATATTGACGCAAGAAACTAAACTATTTATTTATATAATATTTAGAAACAAAAATAAAAATTCATATTTGTTGTTACTTATTAGTTATTACTTATATCGATATGTTTATAGTTTTTTAAATACTTTGTAAACATAATTATTTTTTGGGACAAGTATTTCAGTAGGTAATAGGTATATTCAACGATTATTACTAACAATTCTGTTTTTATTAAAGATAAACTAAACTTGTTATAGGTATTATGTAACTAAATGGCAGATCGCTACATGCAATAGGCAGTTTCTTCACAGTTTTATTAAATCTTCATTCTAATTATATTTATGTACATATTCTTACTGTATTAAATATATGATTAAACATATTAAGCCACTGAATCATTCAATTTTATTTCTGTTTCAGCCTGGATTGTAGTACAAAATCGACAGTATTATTTCAACAAGATATTTTTCTTTACATTATTAAAATGATTTAAATGGCAATGAATGTTTTTAATTTTGGTTTTTTTTTTTACTAAAAAAATAAAATAAGTACTTTAAATTTATTTTAATTCCTAACCTTTCAAATTATTCATAGTTTTTAGTTGTTTAAGGTTTAATTTTGTTGTGTGACAATTTCTTGTTTTTAAAATGTATTAACTGTATCAATCTATTCAGTATTTATAATTTATTGGTATATTTAGAAAAAATAAATTTAAGTGTAATGCAATTTGCAATAATTAAGTGTTATAACATAAAGAAAGATAAGTGTATAAAATATTTAACCCCATAATTTCGATACCTTTATTGGATTTAAACATGTACTCCAGACTATACTATTTAAACACACTTCCACGTTTGGTGACTATCAACAGACCAAACAGACTACTTTATTCACTCAAATAAATACACAATTAATAGAAGGTACTACATAGGGATTTTCTAGTACATAACAAAATGGGTATTCTTTTCTCCTTATAAAGATAATGCTGTATAACACATATACAATATAGTCCATATTAAGGGACAATGTATATAAGTACCTATATTTTATGAGCAAACATAAATTTACTGTCACTTTTTCAGTAATATTTGTGTTTGTAAGAAATATGGACAATGGCCGACCCCTGTTAATTCATTTTTTACTGTTAACTTCATTTCAACACCATGATGAATAAATATATATTTATATAATTATGATATTTTGACAAATTACAATAATACTATGATATATTTATTATTTATCAAACTTAATATTATATTACTTTTTTATATTAAAAAATATTATTGACTTTTGTTACTCTTCAATGTTATACCTGTAACTAAATGCATGTCTGCATTCTCCTTTTGCATCATCCTTGATGTACCTGTTCTATGCATAGTTAGTTTATAGGCGTATGGTTTAAAGTATAGATGAATTTAAATTTGAAAGCAATGATGAATTAATAATTGTTAAAATGTAAGTTAAGGCCTAGAGGTCATTTTCCGAAATTCTCAATAGTTTTTCCAAAACTTGTTTGAAATTGATTTTAATTATTTACTATTTAGTTGCAACTCCAAAAATAATTGTGCTACCTAGAGCTTAACTCAGCGGTTCCCAAACTTTTCAAACTACCTCAAATTATTCAATCGAAGATTCAGTTTTTATAAATGCACTGTGCCTTAGTAGGTACTTTGAAACTTGAAAATTGAAATTACTTTTCTAATTGTTATCTAGTGACGTGTATTTTATTTTCCTTGTACTGTTACCTAGGGTGGTTTTAAAAATTAAGTACCTATTATGTTTTTTTCATTATTTTATATTACATCATATTTTGTTTATAAATATTTTTTAAAAACACTTTTACTGTTACCTAGGTGGTAACTAAAAACATTTACTACATTTTTCGTAATCTTAGTACTATACTTGATAAAATACAATTGAGAATAATTTATATTTCACTGGTTCAATGAATTATTACTTATGGTTTTGAGAGTTAGGGGTTTGCTTATGATGTTCACTTACATAACTAAAAGTAACTATAAATTAATTAATTTAATTTCTATTAAAGTTACTAAACTGTGCTAGTATTCTGATATTATGTGTATAATTTTGAAAAGCTATTTAAATAATGTTTATTATTACTTGTATCAAAACATAAAAATATTGTTAATACAAGATTTATAAAAATGTAAATATAAGTATCATTTAAAATATGCCTATATGTTGTAAATCTTTTGGTCTCAAAAACTTGTTAAATAGGAAATACTGCTATTATTAAAGAAAGGACTTATATTGAATATATATATAATAAGAATTTGAAAAACATATTAAAAAATTTAAATCCTTCAATAAAAGTCCTATCTTTATGAAACCTTCAAGGTTCGAAGCAGAAGCGTGCCTAGACTAGTTCCCAGTTTTTAAAAGTGTATTAACTCAATTGTTAATGGGGTAAATGTTGTGATCGAAATTTGAATTTTCAAAACCAAAAAAAATGGCGGGAAATTTTGTTTTGCCAATTTCTCAAACTTAAATACGAGACGCAGCTTTTTTTAGAACAGAAATTTGATCTAGAGGTATCACTGCATTGAACCTCGGAGATTTCAAGACGATACGAACAATATTGAAGTTTTTAGGTTTTCTTGATATATTACGATTTTGAAAAAACCAAATCCTTCAATAAAATTCCTATCTTTATGAAACCTTCAAGGTTTGAAGCAGAAACAACCTTAGACCAGTTTCCAGTTTTTAAAATGTTATTAACTCAATTATTAAGGGGGTAAATTACATGTTCAAAATTTGAATTATTCAAAAATGAAATTGGCGGGAAATTTTCTTTTGTAATTTTTAAAACTTAAGGTCGGTACGCGACTTTTTTGAGAATAGAAATTTGATCTCGAGGGTTGACTGCTTCGATCCTTGAAGGTTTCATAACGATAGCACTTATATTGAATGATTTAGGTTTTCAATAAAATACGAATTTGAAAAACCTATTTAAAAACCTAAATCCTTCAATAAAAGTCCTATCTTAATGAAACCTACGAGGATCGAAGCAGAAGCATGCGTAGTTCATTTGTCATCTGGTAAAAGTTTTTTTAACTCAAATATTAAGGGGGTAAGTTAAGGTTCAACATTTTCAATTGTTCAAAAAAAAAATTGGCTGGAAATTTTCTTTTGTCAATTATCCAGCCTTAGGGTCGATACGTGATTTTTTAAGAACAGATATTGGATCTAGAGGGGTCACTGCATTGAACCTCGAAGATTTCAAGACGATACGATCAATATTGTAGGTTTTAGGTTTTCTCAATATATTACGATTTTGAAAAAACTAAATCCTTCAAAAAAAGTACGATCTTTTTGAAACTTTCGAGGATCGAAGCAGAAACGTCTCTAGACCAGTTACCAGTTTTTAAAAGTTTATTAACTCTACTATTAAGGGGGTAAATGTTGTGATCAAAATTTGAATTTTTTAAAAAAAAAATTAGCGGGAAATTTAGTTTTACCAATTTCTCAAACTTAAATACGAGACTTGGCTTTTTCGAGAACAGAAATTTGATCTAGAGATGTCACTGCATTGTACCTCAAAGATTTCAAAACGATACGACCCATATTAAAGGAGCTAATTTTTTTGATGTACATCCAATTTTGTGTTGTTACTTGTTACCTCAAATATTATATTAGAGTTAATTGACCTATTATTTTATAGGTTTTAATATTTTATTCTTATATGCCTATCGATTTACATTAATAAATAATAAGCAACACGCCTACTAGAATAAATGTGAAAAAAAGTTCAAAACAATTATTACTTAAAACGTCATACATACGTATACCATAAGGAAACGTCTGGTTATACGAATAATCACATATTGCGTTTTTCAACTTTTTGCTTCTCCGATTACGGGCGAAATAATGGTCGCACGTACTTCAACCATAGAGCCTTTTTAAATCCTCGTACACCAAAAGACAGGAATCTCGAGTTTCGTACTGATCAAACGAAAACCTAAAATCCAAAATACACGTAACTACGTAATTTTTTAAGTACAAAAAACACTTGAAAAATCATAACTCCCGAACCAAAAGTGGGATAACCTCGATCTTGGTATCCATCGATACGGCGCAAAGTCTTCTATAACGTCCGACTACGAAAAAAGGCTCACCGCTCCCGAAATCTAAGTGTCCGTACCGGAAACCCCGAAAAACGCAAATTTTAAATTTCCGAAGCCCCAAAAGACGGAGAAAAACGGCTCCTATGGTCTCGACACCTGAAACCGAATTTGATCACCGACCTCCAAACTATACAAATATCGAGTTTCAGAAACGTCGTACAAAAACTAAATCTTTTCCAAAATACAACTAGGGGGGGGGGACTCCGGGATTACGTTTTAGAAGGGCCTAAACCGAAACGTTTGGGAACTTAAAAGTATAATATTAGCTTATGAAAACGTCATCAGCTACAACTTATAGATTTATTGAACTTTAAAAACTATTACATATTTATACGTTAGTTCGCATTTGGTAATTACGCCGGTAACATACAACTTTCTATGTCAGTAGTTTTCCTAGAAGTAGTTACCTATTCATATAATCACATCGATAATAAATCTATTTAGTGTTAAACATGAACAATTGTTTATATAATTGATGAACTCAATCATCAAAGTTTATGACGTATTATACGTCTCGAAAATGATTATAACTAAATGTATTTTGTCATAAATTATAATACTTTAATATGACATGTCCTGAAATTTACTAACGCTGGACAATAGGTATAAACGTATTGAGAATTAGTAAATGACAGATATATAATATAATATTAGCTATTAGGTATGTACTCTATTCAGAACTATTGTGGTCGTCTGTTTGTGGATGAGATTAATCCCACATAGGAGAACGAGAAATGGTGAAATCTAAAGTTTGTCGATGGAGAATATTATGGAGATTCCATTTAAATGGTTGGTGTAACGAATTTTCCAGTTGTTAAATAGAGAGCTTACAAAAACCATAAAAAAAACCAAAAAACCATACTAAATTTGCTTTATCAAATAATCATAGATTTTAAATTATGATAATGAATTATTAACATGTGTAACCATTGTTCAGGTTGTAGATGGTTA
The DNA here is from genome assembly GCF_019925205.1 of Metopolophium dirhodum. Classification (NCBI taxonomy): domain Eukaryota; kingdom Metazoa; phylum Arthropoda; class Insecta; order Hemiptera; family Aphididae; genus Metopolophium; species Metopolophium dirhodum. The sequence continues at coordinate 16,601,025 of NC_083568.1, forward strand.
CCACTTCAAATGTCAGCAAACAATAATTGAGGTTATGTTCAATTCAAATGTAAATAATAATTATTCGTTAATATTTTGTTAATTTTTATTTAATTTATTAATTATTTAATTTTTTTACATTTTTTACCTTTTATACAATATGTTTATTATTCACTATCGTGTGCACTGTGCTGTTACAAATTACAAATTTAAACAGTTCACCTTAAATTTTCGTAAGTCGTACATACATTTTGGCTACTAATCTGCTTGCCTATTCTTTAAATTTTATGTTATACGACAGTGTATTATTTCTAGGTCAAATGTATCTACAAAGAATTAAAATCATTGCAAATCCAAGTTAAACTTAATATGCCATTTACAAGTTACAACAATCACATTCAAACCTTCATAACTCAAATCATGTATGTTCTGTATAGTATTAAAATTCCTATAATGTATTACTTATTGGTGGTGATACATCTGAAACAACTTAACAGATACATTAAAATGATAATTATTTATCTTACAAAGTTGCAGTCAGATGTGGATTTAATATCTGATATTTTGTAAATGTTTAGGGCCATTATCATAGCTGATGCTTAAAAATAGGTATTGCTTAAGCTGTACCTACTTATGACTTAAACGAGATTCATACGAGACTTTAGCCTAAGAAAAGAAATAGTGTTACTTAAACTAAGGATCGTCGAGACCTGCATCAAGCATTGCTTTTAGTTACTATAGCTGCTAACCTAACCTGTTTTTTTATATCACAACTTTTTTAGTTTTTAAATTACCAACATTTACTTAAGCAATACTTATTCTTAAGCATTGACTATGGTCCTTAGTGTTAAATTTTATAGTAATGGTTAATGATGATGGAGTTACTAATTATTCATAATATTAAAAAGTTTACATGTTTACCTATATTGTTATTTTTTATTTTTCTCCATAAGGCATAGATAATAATAAATAATACAAGTATACACTATAGGTTCACAACTATAACACAAGGATGTTTGCTATATTATATATTGGGATACACTATGTGTTGGGACTATGAATAATGTTGATTGGTTACTATTTTACCTTCATTGATTTTTTATATGATATTGAGCCATTAAATGAATACTATTTTCAAAATAATTTAATTAATATAGTTGTTTTTTTTTTCCAATTTTAGTAAGCAATATACAGTAACTGGTGTATGCATGTACCCAAGCCATGTAGGAGATTATTCTGTTTGGAAAAACTTCTTCTGAAAAAACTGTTTCCACTAACAGTTCCACATGGCGGTTTACGAGTAATGACCAAAATAGGCATCTAGCTTCAACTTCTGTGTTCACCCTTGAAAGAACGTCATTAAGCTATACCACATAGAGTTGGAAATACCGTTTCCGGATATATGCCGGTGTATTTATTTATATATAATAATATTATGTTATTCTGTAATCCGTGACCTGTGCCACTGTGGTTAAGGCACAACTAAATAAATTGGGTGCCATGAGTAGAGATTTAAATTCTGCCTTATTAATATTAACACCTTAATAATAATTAATGACATTAAAACGTTGCACCTACCTATACTCAAGGACAAGGCCCTAATATTATATATTATATATATAAAAAATGAAAAATAGATTATAATAGTGTAATAACGTAGAATAAGATAACATATAAATAAATTTATAAATACGGCTCCTGCCGATAGTTATATTAAAATAGTAAAAGTTAGAATTGTAAAAATTACGCTATTACCTTCCTCCAGATGTTCAGAGGGCTCTCGAGATCGTATATTCGAGAATTATATCAAATACACCGTACAATATGATTTTATGGAAAAAAGCACATAGAACGTATTGACTGCAATCAACATAAAATATTATATCATATGTCTTACCTGATTCGCAGTTGTTCGTAGACAATATTGTAAGAGTTTTAGGTTTTAGATAAAATAAAGTACTACTTCAGATACACAAATTGAATTAACGAACGCACTGATTATTGTTTGCATAAGAAGTCCAGTTGTCGCTCGTTGAAATCGGTTTCTTTGGTACTTGAGAGGTTGTTACTTCGGTGGTTGGTGCTCATGCACTGGTTTAAGGGACGGACGCGAGGATGCTGACCAGAGAGTGGAGGGTGGCTTTGTCACTAACTTATTGTGGGCCTGGGAACTAGATTATTCTTTGGCGTCAGCATAAAATAAGGTCACACACATCCTACGTAATATTGTTATGAGTGCGTGTCGAATTATTAGTTGTCGTTGTCAATGGTTTTATTTGATGCGACCGATTTCTACAAGCGACAGTCTGGCTGTTGTTTATTAATCTGTAAAATTTTAGTTTATTATAATGGTGTGTGAGCATATCATTACAATAAAATATATGTAGATTCTAGATGTCTCGTTCACAAAAATCCACGCTATTTCTGACACTTGATATACAAAAAATTCCTATATTATAAAACTAAATTACAAATTACAAAATCTAATAAATAGATATTACAAATAAAATATTGAAAAAACAAACAAACAATTTTGTATTTTTTGAAGTTAATATTTTTACTGTAATTGAATTCTTCTTTAGGGGATTGAAATTTTTCTTATTAAAAGATACAATAAAATAGAATAAGAAACGGTTAAAATGTAATTTAAGAAACAAATTTTCATTTTCAATGTACTAAAATAAAATTTCCCTGGTTGGTTGATTGAATTTATGTTTAAATATTTACCCGACTAAAAGATTAAATATCATATCACATCAGTACATCACTGTCCAGCCAGTTTCAAACCATATTACTCTATTGATAAATACCTGACCTTTGATTACTAAACATGGTTTGTTAGTTTAAAATAAATAAAAAATTTAACTAAATAGATACTTGGTGTGTAGATAATTGGGACTAATATTAATTATTATTTCTTTTTACTTAACTCCATATAAGATGTAGATGATTTTTATTTACTGTGTTTTTAATGTGTCAATAAACTAATTTTATATTATTTAAGTCAAATTTGATGTATAAAAACCAAAAAATAGAAATGGTGACTTCTTGTATACTATTTATTATTTAGATTCTTATAATAAATTATTTTGTATTCATTTAATTAATTTTGTATAATTATGAAAAGAACAAACTCGCATTAGACTAATGATTCAATTAAATAAACTCGTCAGTGGTGGTCACGAATAAATAAATTATGATTCTTATGATCAAATGATTCACTGTACTGTCTGAACCAGTTCATTTATTTGAAAAAAACGAATCAGTTAATTAAAGACAACTTGTCACATCTCTACAGTACTCAACAGTGTATTCTTCACTTCATACTTCTTAAGTTATATTTGTCTATTTAATGTATATTTGAATGTATTTTTTTTTGTTTCTATTTATTGATAAACTTAGACGAATATTATATTTATATTTTAAATTTTAGCTATATAATTTTTTTTAGTACATATATAAAATCTTAGTTTTATAATTTACACATTACTTATGTTTGTATCTTATGTAACTATGTACCTTATACATAAAATATATATAGAATTTAGACAAGTAAATGCAATTTTTAAGTCTTATACTGTTTATATATTATGATGAATTTACAATTGATACTAATATGTATGCATGGGCGCAAATAGCATTTGGGGTGGCTAACGCCTTACTTTGATAATATTGAATAAGCTTAAAACAAAATTTAGGAAATGTTTGAGGAGCTTATGTATGTATGGACATATGTAAGTTTTTGAAACTGCATTTAAAACAAATAACTGTTGTGGAACATAAAATTAATAGCAATACACCAATATTCTTCAACATATGTCGCATCGTATTGTTATTGGAAATGTAAGTCACTCAATCATGTAATATTTTATCAAAAGTTAATCAAGAATAATCAAAATTATTATGAATTCTGTGTTACAAAGATTCACTAGATGTGTCATGAACAAACTATTTTAAGTTTTTGAGCATTCAAGGTTTTAATGTGTAACTTTGGTGGGTAATGGGTAGCTCCAATATTTGTTTTTTTTAAATTCGGATATTGATAACCTGTAGTTATAATTGATAAGTGGTAGTTAGGTTTTTAGCTATTTTAAATTAAGATTTTTGTATTTTTATGTGGGAAACGCTGGTTAGGTAAAACTAAAAATATTTTTATGCGGGAAATTTATGTTTCTAAGGTTGGCATAACCGATCTCCCGAAATTTGATTTTGATGATATCTCGCTGTTATCAAAATCGGGAAAACTGTCCTAGCCCCATTTGCAAACTTGTAACACCTACTGAAAGTGGCAACACTGTAGATTTTAAATCTGACGAGAAAATACTGATAACTGAGACCCATAAGGCTTAATAGATTATATTATAATCTACATAGACGTCCTGATAATAAAGGTCTATGATAATCTATAAATCTTGACTGTTTCCCGGTGTCCGAGTGCCGGTCGTTCGGCCTTGAACACGACCGCGCCACGATTAAATAAGTCTGTACTGCGCTATAATAAATCATATTATACAGTAGACCGTCAGACTGACAGTAAATGTTGTAGTCGGTAGCCACCACAATAATTTATTGTTGCACACTGCCTTGCACATTCAACCGGCAAAATAACCAAAAGCTCAGGTGAACTTCTCCAACAACAAAAACAACTACGGCTGCAGTTTTTTTTTGTTCGTCACAACGTTTACTTCAGTTCGATTGTCGTTGTATCTACACCAGGCAAACATGTTTCGGTTAATGAACAAGATTTCCGGGTCCACGGTGCCGGTGGTGCAAAAGTGTTTCTCCAACATTGCCCCTAAACCGATAATCAACCCACCGATTAAGTATACAGAGGTAGGTAGTTACTTGCTATTTATATTATTAAATGTACCTATTTATAACCTGTGTCACGTCTGTTTACTCGTTTAATGTTCAATTTCTGTGACCATAAACTATTAACTATGTGCATGAGAAAAATTGTGTTAATAGATTTAAGTGCTGCATTATAATATAGGTAGTAGGTGTTTTGGTATTTCTGAGCTGTTGTTGAATTTGTGTTATAATAGGTTATAATAATAAATTCTGTTCTTGTACCTAATTATAAAGATAACTTTAAGTGACTATGATGATTAAAGACCGTATTTATATTCTCTTAAAATACCTAAAATATGATGATAATATTATCTAAAAAACTTAAAAAATATGCTAAAATATGCAAAATATGCAAAAATATTCAATAAACATCATTATTTGCCTAAATATGTATTTTAAAATTTTTTTTTCAATATTATTTTAACAGTAAGGTATTAATTAGGTATTAAAAGTTGCGTATTCTAATGGAATACTATTTCACTTTAGTAAAAGTTGGAAATGATAAAAAAAAAAATTGTAAATGTTCAAACATTTTTTTCTGGGTACCGTAATATTAAAATTCAAAATAAATACAAATTTTTTCTCACAATTTACAAAATATTCCAAAAAAAATTAAATGGGTGTATTCTCAATTATGCAAAAAACACTTTTTCCCACGCATTCGGAATTGAACGAATCGTCTACATTTTTTACTCTCATAAGACTGCATGGACCCAGTAACGATATGTAAAAACATATAAGTCCGGTCTTTAGAGATGATATTATTTTACTTTATTTTATTACCTAGGTACCTAATTAATAGTTATTATAAAATGTAAAAACTAATAATCACTGCTGTCTTTCTGTATCTAATCATTTTAATTGGTACTAAACTTATCACTGAATTAGATAGGTGGGTTAATATTACTTATAAATAAAATTGTAGAATCTCATCAAAAGTGTAATGTACCTATATTTTATAGTAGTTAAGTATTTTCAGACATTAGGTATTTTCCTATACATTCACATCATAGGTTGCAGTAAATTTGATATTATTAAACTTTAAATTGGTTCTGTAAAGGCTAGTGAATTTAATTGTTTTATATTGTCTAATCATCTTTATATTTCTTTAGTTGAGATTTTTATTTTATGTAGGTATATGAATATATTATACTTATACATATTATACTTCAATATGAATACCTACTTCATTATACCTAAAGGGCTTCTTAGCATTTATATGATATCATGTTTCAAAAATGAGATTATTCTTATATATTCTTATATATTTTACTATCCTTCTAACAATTTACCTGCTCTGTACCTGTAATTAGAATTATTATTGATATATTTTTTCCCAAACTACAAAAGTGAAAGGTTATCTGTAGTTTATTATGTATTGAAGGAAATAAACATTTTTTGTCTATGTATGTTTAGTATAGGCACCAGTATAGTTTAATCTCTTTTCTATGATAGGAACTGTCAGTGTTGGGTAGTAACATAATGCAAATTACAAATTACTGTAACGAAATTACTTTTTCAGTAACGCAGCAGTAATTTCATTACATTTTACTTAAAGTAAAGCAATTGTAACAAAATTACGTTTTAAAAGTAATTTCTATGAAGTAACACACTAATGCATTATTTTCCACGTTATTTAAATATAATAGTTTTGAATGTATTACAAAAACAAGCCGATATGATATTCCAGAAAAATTAAAATCAATTATATTTATTTTCGATTCCGATAATAGTTAACAATATTATTAAACAGGAATAAATTTTATCACTTTATTAGGTAGTAGAAAGAAAAGAGTTTGGTTTAAAAATAAAATTTAATTAAAATTAATTATGACTTATGACTATATAGCCATATAGGTATATAGGTGAGATGATTGTACATTTGAACATAATAGGTCTATGATTGTAAAATATATAAGTACTTAATAATTAAATAATATGAATTGAATATGATTAAAAAAAAATAATAACTGTTATCAATGATAAAAAAAAGTAACGTTATTTGTAACGCGCTTCTTACTTTAAAGAGTAATGTAACGTGATAAAAATAATTTAAGGTAACACTAATGTAATTTCATTACATTTTAAAAGTATATTACCCAACACTGGGAACTGTTAATTGTATTATGTATAGTGTATATCTATGTATATTGTATATTCATATTATGTTTTTTTCTATTAGGTACATTATTATTTTATTTTTATTTTATCATTATATTACTGTATATAAGACGTACCTAATAGAAAGACCTGACAAATAAAAATGAAATATTGATTAAAGGTAATAATATTAATATTAAATATATATGAATAATAAATTATTTATGGCTAAAACTATTTGACTTAAATTAACGTTTCTACAATCAATATTTTCCTATAAATTAGCTATTATGAATTTTTTCAAAAATAATTAAATTAAATTTTAAGTTTTTTCATTTTTAGTATTAAAAAAATATATTAGAACATTGATTAGAACAAAAGTTATTTAATTTATCAGGTAATTCTGTTATACCTTATAGGTAATAGTAGTTTTACAGATGTTCATATTGTTCAAGACGGAATTATACACTTTGCATGTGTTGTCTTAGTCTTATCAAACTTTAGGCTAACATCTTTACTGGTGTCCCTACATTGGCTTTTTTATGATATTTGTATTTTTTTTTACAATTTATTATTTATAAGCATTTTTAAATTTTAATAATTTACATGCTCATAGCTTACCTAAAAATTAAAATATCATAAAATATCCAATGTAGGGACACAGGTAATGTTTTAAACTTAAAGTTTGATAATAGGCTAATTCACTCTAATATTAAAAGTAATAACACAGGGTTGGTTCTGCTAAACGTAAGTCAGAAAGAAAAAACAAATAGTGCCCTGACATCCTCTTAACACAACCAGGCATCTTTAGATATAACACGAGATATAAAAACAGAATATTGTTAAAAAAAATAAATACATCAAAATACTATGACAGTTCTGTGATTACTGGATTATAGGTACAATTGTAAATTTTATTGATTTAATTGATTTTTTTCTTTTAGTTATTCATTAATAATGAATTTGTGAAATCATCATCTGGAAAGACATTTGATACACTGAATCCGGCTACTGGTGAACCAATTGCTCAAGTTCAAGAAGGGGATGCTGTATGTTCCATATTTTTTAACTATGTTAATTTCTTGTGTTTATAATATTATATTAAGTTGTCCAATGATCTATGCAGGTGGACATCAACAATGCAGTTGCTGCTGCACAAGAAGCATTTAAGTTGGGCAGCCCTTGGCGCACAATGGATGCTTCAAAGCGTGGTATGCTTCTCAACAAATTAGCAGATTTAATCCAACGAGATGCTGTTTATTTAGCTGTAAGAATTACTACCTAATTAATGTATATTATACTTAAAAAGTTTTTAAATTAAATTATATTAATTTTTTGTCAGACCTTGGAGGCATTAGACAATGGCAAACCTTATAGCGTTGCATTGTCAGACGATATACCTGGAACTGCTGGTGTATTACGGTACTATGCTGGTTGGGCAGATAAAAATCACGGTAAAGTTACCCCAATTGACGGTAATTATTTTGCATATACCCGACATGAAGCAGTTGGTGTATGTGGTCAAATTATCCCTTGGAATTTCCCATTGTTGATGTTGTCTTGGAAAATTGGACCAGCTTTGGCCATGGGTAAATTATTTAATAATTAATGTTATAATATATGTATTACAGTTACAATAATTTAATATCTATTGTAAATTTGATCAGGAAATGTTGTTGTTCTAAAGCCGGCTGAACAGACTCCTCTTACTGCTTTATACATTGCTAGTCTTGTGAAAGAAGCAGGATTTCCACCCGGAGTTGTTAATATTGTTCCTGGTTATGGTCCAACTGCTGGAAAAGCGATTGTTGATCACCTTGGCGTAGATAAAGTTGCATTTACCGGTTCGACTGAGGTAAATTATTCACTGTAAAATTATAAAAATAATATATTTTGATTATATGTTTCAATTAGGTTGGCCAAATCATAGCTGAAGGTGCTGCTAAAAGCAATCTCAAGAGAGTGACATTGGAACTAGGTGGGAAATCTCCAAATGTAGTTTTCAGTGATTCTGACATTAATCAAGCTGTGGAAGGTGCTCATTATGGGCTTTTCTATAATATGGTCAGTTTTAAGATTATATAATTTAATGTAATTTTTCAAACTTACATCTAAATTTTAATTTTAATTTTAAATCTTAATTTAGGGACAATGCTGTTGTGCTGGTTCTCGGACATATGTTCAAGATTCTATTTATGATGAGTTTGTCGAGAAAAGTGCAAAAAGAGCAGAAAAACGTATTGTAGGAGATCAATTTGATCCCAAAACACACCAAGGACCACAGGTAAATTTTATTTTAACAATACTCGTAAAATATAAATATTATGAAAGAAAATTATTGTAATGTGATTAGGTTGATGAAGAACAATTAAAAAAAATTCTTAGCATGATTGACAGTGGAAAGAAACAAGGAGCTACACTTGTCACTGGTGGTTCACGAGTTGGAGATAAGGGTTATTTCATACAGCCAACTGTATTTTCTGACGTTAAAGATGACATGAAAATAGCAAAAGAAGAAGTACATTTTAGAATTACTTACAACTACCTATGTATTTAAGTGTCGTTATTTAATAATTTTATTATTTAATTCTATAGATTTTTGGCCCTGTTCAACAAATATTAAAGTTCAGCGATTTTGACGAAGTAATCAGTCGATCCAACAACTCTGATTATGGCTTGGCAGCAGCAGTGTTTTCAAAGAACATAGACACAGTCAATAAGGCTATTCAGAGTTTTAGAGCTGGAACTGTTTGGTAAGTAGTGAGAATAACTTGAATTTTTTTTCTTATTTTAAATAATTCACACATACAGGGTTAATTGTTACAATGTATTTGGAGTACAAGCCCCATTTGGCGGTTTCAAAATGTCTGGTCATGGTAGAGAAATGGCTGAATATGGTCTGCAACCATATACCGAAGTAAAAACAGTTATCGTTGCTACACCAAAAAAAAACAATTGATTCATTTTTTGCCATGTTAATTTTTTACATTTTATATTTATTATTTTTAAAACTAAAAATTATTAATCAGTGCCATTTTTTAAATTTTATTGTTTCAAAATATTTTAAGCGGAGTTTACACACTGTGCCATTATTGATTATATTATATAATTACCACAAGTAAAAAATATATATTAAACTTTTTCAATATTTTGAATTATCAATGTAATATTTTATCAAAACAACATATCCCTATTCTTAAACCACTCAATAACGCAATCAATAATAGTAATACTTGATTGATATTTAATATATTATAATCTCAGCATTTTTAAAATGTTCCTCATATAGAGGGAGATTGTTACATACAATAATAAAATCATAAGTTATTATTTTTTTTATAATGTTATACCTTGAAAATATTTAATTTTCTTACATTATAATGATTTATTGATATAAGAATATAAGAATAGGTACATACACATAATGGTTTGTTGTATAATATTATTGGGTTTTTTTGGTTGATTTATTACAACAATAAAATTAATAAATATAATTGTAATTCTTTCAGTTTGAATGTTTGATATTTTTGGGTATAAATGTATAATAATATTAAACTAACTTTGTACATCTGTACGAACAATAAATGTAGTGTTCAACATGAGTGCACGACAAATCATTTAAATTAAAATAGTACCATCAAAACAACAAATGAACAAATGCAGCTAAAGTAATAATTAAATTTTAATTTATTTTAATAATTCAAAATAATATGCTAAATAATAATAATCGTGAGCTAGGATTATAGAGCATTGATCATTAAACCTGTGTGTATCAAAAAGTGGATTTTGAAAAAAATCGATATAGCACCTTCTGGTTCTGAGCCCATGGATTAGTAAGGTACATTAGGTAATAAATTTCCTGTAAAATAAATTATCTGAATGTTTAAACTATATTATGTTGATATGATATGTGTTGACAATGAGAGAACCATGTTCAGATGTCCTAGTCCTGGTCGTTTTGGGTAACTCTAAATGATTAAATGCTTCTTTCAAACTAGATTTGGCTGAAATGAATATCAAACCTGTTTTCATTTTGGCAGAAACAACTCCACAGTCTACACTTTATACGAAACAGTGATAGTGGATAGTAATAGTACATATTTTATATTAGCAATATTAGGTACCTACTTAATATTATATTGGTAATATTATGCAAGTGAATTGCAAACAGTGCATTATCAAGGAGTTCAGAATAGGCAATATGAAGGCTGTGTGCGTAGAACTAGACCAGCGTAGTTGAAGTGCATCAACACTTTGTAAGGGGGCTCCAACGTATCTTGTTTTAAGGAGGAATATTGAGGCAATTCACACGACATGAACGTTAGTGTGTTTCCGAGAATACCAGTTAACCACCAAACCAACCTTAGTTGGAATCTAACGTTTAAATATTTATGAGATTTACTTAAATTGGTATTGAATCTACAACAGTTTTCTATGTGTGATACGACAATAGGTCAATAACTGCATGATAAAGTTATGGATAATCGACTAATTTAGTGAATCAACCATAAATGGGTTGTTTTTACTAGCAATGCTGCACTGCGTCTTACTTTTATTTATATCGATAATGGCAATCGTTTATTTTTAAAAATAGAAAAAAATTTCAATTAAAAGCACACGAGACAGGCGTTATACGATTTTCAAAAACTTTAAAAATAAACAAATAAGTGTTTATGAACGCGACAATTATAATAGGTAGGAAAAATGTATTATGAGTTCAACACAGCAATCGGCAAAGTAGAATTAATTGTTCTATGAATCGGCATCGTTGAATACGAATGTGTTAGAATAGTGGACGAAAAACGGAATAAAGTGAAAAGTATATGATGACGTATCAAATAGTAACCAGCTATAAAAACAATACAAACGCCATAAACAAAATAAATTGGTAGATATCATTAATTACATAAAATAAAACAAGTATAATTTTAAGTTTTATTATACAGCGAAACATTTATATAGGTATGCATTAAACAAAAACAATACGAATCTTACTATTCAGAAAAAAGTTAGATACCATGACGTCTACAACTGACAGGAGACGACCGTGTATGAGAACTGTTTAGAAAACATTATTTTATATATTGTTAGTGATTAAGTTATTATAATATTATGTACCTATTCATACGATACTACTACATACTAATTAAGTGAGTATTATAATATATAGTTGCGTGCAACTGGTAGCGTGGCGTTCTTTGCAGTGGTGCCAAAATCTTAAAATCATAGTAAGTAACTTGTATTTTTTGTTATAAATTGTGCCAAGTGCCAACTTGTGAAGTGAAAGACAATATGCTAGCGTCCGGTTGGATATCGCTATCCGTAAAAGAAAATTTGATTTCTGGGCAGCTAACGATTGTTCCTTAATTTAAATCAATTGAAATTTTACTATTTTTACATAAAAATGTAAAAGATTTACTGTAAGTTTTGAATCACCCAGTTTATTATAAAAATATTAAATACTATATTATCTTTATCTTTTTTTAAATAGTAGTCGTCACGTGTTCGACTTTAGCGTATAGTATACTAATTATTATACTTTGTCTACGCATAGGTATAGGACCTGTTAATAAATCAAAACTGTAATAGTGATGTCATTTTTAAATAGTGTTGAAAATCATGAATATACCTAGTGACTGAGTTCAGACAGTAACCCATTAGCGCAATGTAACCGATTAGTTTAGCACTTGAGTGTAGACTGTAGGTATATAGCCCTATAATGTATTATAAAGTGATTAGGTACTGTTTTAATTCTACAACGAGTCATGACTTTTAAAATATCCAACTCGTTTTTACTAGTATAAATAAATAATAATTTTTAATTAAAATTTATTAATATTCATGCTGTATCAAACAATATAGGTACCATCGATGCCATCAATGGTGTTTTAATATATTCTACCTACGTGTGTGCGTGTGTCTGACATTCAAACATTGTTTCGTTGATAGGTACCTTAATGATAGAAGTAAATTTATTTCTATCATGGGTATCTCTATCTTAAAATATTTACATACTTTCGATACAACGTGTTGTCTTAGTATAGAAAATATGTTTTTTTTTCTTTCGAGGAACAAAATATAGTAGGTATACAGTGAAAGATGATGTTTGTGTTAAGTCAAACAAGTTTTTAATTAATAGGCTTGCAATAAACTGTTTTTGACCTATTCTCAAAAACGAAGGTTACTATATTACGTATTATGTATATATAGTATATACACGTGTAAGTAGATAAATACCTAAATGGAATTCATACCAAACAGATTGTCGGCTTTCAATGTGTCGAAAAATCTAAATAGTTACGAAAAGTGTACCCATACGTTTTAGATAAACGTGTTTTTCGGCTTTTATAATAACATGGATTTCGGTCAGTTTGATAAAAATCAGAATCGTCCATTTAGATGTTTATTTGATTAATGAATATATATTTTATTTTAATTTAATTATATTTTTTTTTAAGTTGTTAAAAGGTAAAATATCAGTTCGTACAGTCTTGTCTATAAAAACAAATTCGAATACGATTTGTGTCAATTAAAAATAATAACCATTTATCTCGATAATCTAAATATCTAATTATCAAGTAATTTTTTTTAATTTCCTAATTATAATTATTTTATTATACATTTCGATCAAGAAGAATTGCCTACATATGGCTACATTTTATAACTATTGCTTAAAATAGTAGCAACAATTTAGTATATTAGTATAATATTTATATAGGTACCTATATAAAATATGTGACTTGTGCATATTGTAATATGTGAATTAGTTAAAACTATAAAAATAATAAAAATTATATTTCTGTAAAGTAGTTTATAGGAAGTATATCCTAATTCCTAACCTAACCAAACTTTAAGTTTGTATATGTAAGAGTATTTACTTAATGTACCTATGTATATTTCACTTGAATGAATGAATAAAATGATTATTATTTATTATACACATTACAGTATTACACGTACACGCATTAACATTGATGCGATAATTGTATACAATAATCCGGGAATAGTAAACGACTTAAAAAAAAAATATTTTAACGTAAATAATCTAAAACCAAAATTTCGTAAACATAAATTATTTTTTATTGTTAACCGTACACTGTATTTAACCAAACCTCAAAATCTATTCGTAGACAGGCAGTAACGATCTAGTGTCATTAATAATAGTAATATATATTATATTTTATGATTTAACCTAGGACAGGTGACTGTAGATACACAAAGTGCAAGTTTTGCAAAATAAAAAGAAGATTAATTTTCTATAGCCTATAATATATTATAATTGTGTCTGAAAATACGGTGAAGTGTAATAACACTAATAATTATAATAGGTAATAATAATATTGTAATCAGTAAAAATATTTTAAGTCTTTAGAGTTTAGACTATAACTTACCGGACTCAGTTGAAAACACATTTTGCTGTAAATTGTCCACTTGTCAACACTTTCGGTTTTTTTTTAAATTTTTCGAAAGTTGATGCAAGAGAGTATGTGCATTATTTTAATTTTTAATTATCCACCGTTATTCGAGTCAATTTTTGCATGCAGGGTTATTATATGCTACGAAATGTAAAATTGTATACATAAAACCAGTATCTTTAGACTGTCAACATTTTCCAAAATATTTTGAATAATGTTAATGGATATTTTTTAAATGGTTTCACTATCTTTTCAGTGTACCTATTAATAAATTACCCTAATAATGTTGAACAAGAAAGAGTTCCAGTTTATAAAATATGCTTAAACAAGTTCGATATTTATAAAATAAAACATATACAAGATTAGCTTTTACGTCGAAATATTATGTAAAAATATGTACTCCTGAGTTCCATTTGTCATTCACCAACTATAATATATTCTAAATTTCAATAGGTATTTTATTTATTTTATCAAGATAAAATACATTTTTATTTTGAATTTACATATCAAGCAAATGCTACATAAAATATAATATTTCGTACCTAATTAATAGTTCCTCTATAAAGGGGGTCGGTGTACCTGTGGCCCGGACATATTTTTTTAAGGAGGGAACAAATAGATACAAATTGGGTACAACAAAATGAAATTGGTTAGAGGAAGTAATGATAACTTGTGGGTGTCCGCCCGTCTGCAGAATGACTATCATAGTAAAATGACTATATCGATGGCTTAATTAAAAAATGTTGAAAAAATAGTTCATAAATAGTTCTTATATTCTATTGATAGGGTAAATAAGCAGTGCATCACAACTATTCAATTTGGTTTAGTTATTGCATAATCTTTTCAGTGATACATACAAAATTAAAATCATTGAATTGGCTCTATACTGTAAAATTCATTATTTTTTACATACAACATTTTTGAATTAAGCCATCGATATTTATGATCATCACGTAAACAAATAAGAAACTCATAGCATACATTTTTTATACCAATGGCTTAAATATTTTTACGTGTACGCGCCATAATTTATTTAGAAACCATTTTTCTTCGAAAATTCCGGTCCATGACGCGCTCCAGTGGATACCTGCTGCAGCCATGAGCCATATATAATAATTATAGCATTTATACATAATATTAATTCATAGTAATTAGTTGACCGATGTATATGTACAATAGTAATATATATTATAATATAGGTAATTTAACAATATAATCAGTGCTATTATCACAGGCGCAGTAATAAATGTATTTTAATTTATAGTCAACGAAGTTTACTGTACAGTATGACGATGTTATATTAGGTATTAGGGATATGCTGGTATGATAATGATATATTGAACCCATCCGTTTGAAACACTGCACCAAGATTATATATTGTACATCATTATCATGTCCAATATACATGTACGTGTATATTACAATAATTTGTAGAAAGAGACCGCGTGACCTTAAATGCACGCTCAATCGGTGTTCTGTATGATATAAAATATAAATAGGGACTTAATTATTGTAATAATAATATAATATATATATTTATAGTTAGAATTTGTTTCGATGGCCGAGTTTCCGTAGTGACATTTAGGCGCAGTACAAACTGTCTTGTACATAGGTATAACAATAATATAATATTATATTAATTATTCATGTTCGGACGCCCAGCGCGTAAAACCATTGAAATCGGAATCATCGCGTATGATAATAATCTACTCGCGTATCTTTAATATAATGGGCGCGTTTTAATGTACATATAGAGATAAATGGGTTTTAACACGAACAAATTGGTCAGGTACACGCGAATTGAATTTGCGACGACTGCCACGCCGTGCGCAGTGGCACGATTTGTAGCACACCGCGACGAGAAACTCGAGCGCGAATAATATTTAGGTACCTAAACATCTGTTATTGCAAATTATCATAATCTTCCAAAATATTGTTCTAGTATTTTCGACGACGTATAGTTTTCCAACGATTAGGCATTATACGTATCATTATTATTAATGCCGAAAAATGAAAACTTGTACCTACGTATACTTTCGACGATAAATTTTACTAAACGATGGTGATTTTATATTTTATATTTTTGACCGACATACCAACGTATATACCAGTATTCTTAACATGACGGCGACTGCGACACGTGACCTATGATCGTCGTACATTTGTAGATATATTATTATGATAGGCCAGGCGTCGTTAAATGAACCACTTAAATGGCCACCAGGCACCTAGAAGTCTCACAACAGAGTTACGGTTTTGGTTTATTATTAAAATATTTCTTTATAATATAAATATAAATAAAAATGATAATATATTATATTATTATTGAGTATAATATTTGAGAGTTAATCAATGAATTTTGTTTACCTACATTTATCCACGTTAAGTTTATAACGGATGTAGCTATATTATGCTTAATGGGTATCGCGCACTGTACAAATAATATTATAAACGCGTATAAAGAGTGATTAAAAAGCGAAATCGGTAACACTACGCTCTATACACGCATATAATTATAATATTGAAAACCGTTCGGTGGAGACGTTAACGAGCGTGGGAGTATGGGTAACTCTGCAGGTCCGGGACGCGACGGGGTTCACGTAGGAAAACAAACGAGGTAAGGATATTATATAGGACGATGACCGATATTGTTATTATTATTATAATATAATAATTATTGTCACATCAGACGACGACTGCTGACTGATTTTTAATTACATATATATACCGTCGCGATTGTGTTCGTATCTATATAGCGCATTATTATTGGTAGGTACATCACTACATGCCGCGAACCTATACCTATTATTATTTTTCAAATGTATGCTAATATATTTTGTGCACTTATTTTTATGTAGGAAATGAAGGGAAGTGCCACATGGACGTTGTTTTTTCGGTTCATTTTTACAATGTAAAAATGTTGTATATAACATATAGATGCTTCGTGTTAAGACCCTTCAGGACTTTTTACATTTTATCCTAACCAATTGCAGGTAATATCCAGAAAATCGAACTATGGAAAATTAAGTTGTAGAGAAACTCATTTTAATCATTTACATCCTATTCGTTTAAGTTGTTAATAATAAATATTATTGAAAAAAAAAATTAAAACAATAAACCAACGTACACATTTTTTAATTATTACTATTTAGATACAGTATATAGTACACTAGATACAGTACCTAACCTAATAGAGCTACATAACTATTAGTTATTATCATATTAAGTATTTATTTCCTACAAAATTCGACATTCGTAGAAAGCCATTGTCTGCTGTAAATACTTAATATTTGTACAACTAATTTCAAAACTTATCCATTTCACTTATTATAGGTGAACTAAATATCGTGTGAAATTATTACCGTGAAATACGTATAAAAAAATCATTTGTACTGCTTATAGGTACTTATACTAATATTAGGTATTTCGACCGATTTCCACAGTTTTTAACTATAGGTACCTACCGATGCTTAATATAATAATATGACATTTTATTTTATAATTTGATAATCTTGATTCTTGATCTATGATAATATATTAATATATTAATATGTGACCTACATAAATCAAAATGTTTATGTTATAAACAGTACATTGCTTTTACATAGTCCATGTAAAATATTATGTGATAACAAACTAATAGCTATCAAATAATTGTAATAACTAATAATCTATGAATATTATGAAAATATGAATTGGTATACTTAGACCAAAATGTATGCATTATATTTATATTGAATCTTATATATTTATACCTATATATAAGTTTAGTAAAATTACACAATACAATATTATTAATTTTGGTACACACCAATGGAATATTATATATATTATTTATATTGTTATTAAGGTGTGGACTAATTAAAATTTAAGTGTACCTATAGGTAATCATTATAATCTAAGTTGTATTTTTTCTCAGTATTTCAGAAAGATTCACATACTATAAAATATATTTATACATTTTCAACTCATTTAGTTCAACAGATTACGGCCAACAATAGAACTTTTTTGAGTATGATATAAATAGTACCTATATATGCTCATAATTAACATAATATTGCTGTTTAAATAAATTCACTTTAACGTAATTTATTCATACTTGATTTTGTTTTTTTTTATTTTTATCGACCCAATGTATATGACTATTATTGAACTAAATTTTACTATTTGGTTTCACTTTAAATTGTTTGCAACTAGGTATTAAATATTAACTTTTTGGTTTTGTTAAATTTTTAGTTTTATCTTACATAATCAATGTGGATTTTTTAAGTTTCGTTTTTAATATGTGCTTGTATGTACTTATAAGTGTACAGGTACTCCATTAACAAAAGTATCTGAGGGAGAAACTATGGAATAAAAGTTTTGATTGCCATATAGGCCCATGGATACAGCCGACAAATGGCATAAAACTTGAAAAAAGTTACATAAAAAAACGTACGCACTACGCAGGAATACTTATATACCTATATAAAGATTTCATTAATAAAAATACAGATTAATAAAAAAAAATATTAAATGCGAAAGCTCTATTTGGTTAGCCGGATGACACTCATAGTTAACTTTCGAAAAAAACGTATACTGCATAATATTATGTATATTACATTTTGGAAACAGGTCTAATACACGTGGTTGTTTAAAATAGCATTTAAATAATTTAAATATATATATTTAGGCAGTTAAAATTATAAACATTAAATATAATATATTATAATCAATGCTAGTATAGTAGTATTAATGAATATATAATATAATATGACGCATACTATAGTATATTGATAGTTATGTTACTCAAAATTGAAATAAAAATCATGGAATTTGGTATCCTGCAGATGCAAGAATCAATATGTTTACGAGCTATTTGTAGATATGAACCTTTTAAACAGTAGACCACCAACGTTATTTCGTCGACACTGATAAATCGCCAATACGTGTTGATCCATGTCGTGTTGATCTATCTCAAGAAATACATATAAACCGTTATTGCCAAATAAGATCTGGTTTCGAGGATACGATGAGGAAGTAGGTAACATAATTATTACACTATATTATGATACATTTTGATTTACGATATTTGAATAAAATTAAGAGTAAATTAGTAAATTAGAATAAAGAAAATATGTATCTACGTTTTCTACATTATAATTTATAATATACACGTGTTTAATTATGGACCTGACCCGAATACCGTCATTCTTCAACAGATTTTCCTTGTGTCTTATTAAAGGCTAAATATCTCAGTTAAAAATATTAAACAGTTTTGCGGATCGCCAAAATATATTATACGAGTCCGCTTCAGGTATAACACGCGTTATTATTCGGGCGTGCGTGAAAATCAAAAAAAAAAAACAATAACAAAACTAAACGGCGACGGCGGGAAAACACGCACGGGGGGTGGGGGGATTCACGTTGTTATGTGCAGCAGCATCATCATTGCCGCAGGAGAAATGCTTTTGCCTAATGCATTAATTCATTAATGCATTTTTTGTCGTATTATTACGTACACTATAATAACAATAATATACATCATTATCCGTGCAAGTACGCAATATGATAATATATTATACATATTTTATGGGCACAGCGGATCGACCGCCTTATTAGAGGAGGGCGCCTCGACGGCCGGCCGGTCGTCTCCGAAGTCTCGTCGTTTCCCGCCGCAACACAAGCCGGTCAGTCGTCAACAGCGCCGCACGTCGTTAATTTGTTTTTATTCACCCGCTCGCGCACACACGCACGTGAACATTTTAAATTCACGAACCTGTAAAATTGTAAATTAAAAACGCATCGACACCAAAATATAGTGATATTGCCGTCGCATAATATAATATTGTTATTGTCGGGCAGTGGACCGCGCAACGATCCGTTTTCGATATTTTTTGACATAGATTCCATATTTCATTCTAATCGCATTACTATTGGTTTCGGTTTTTGTTGTAAGTTCGAACCGAAAACGTCCCTCCGAGTGCGGTCCGTGAATCCAACATCCGCACGCGTACTGCTGCAGACCATAATTATTCCGACCAAGTGTCGCACGACTTCGAAACCAGCCGCTGTAGGTATTATATATTATATACCTGTAAACACGCGTGGTGAGTCCGTAATAATATAATAATATAGTCATAGCGCCGATTAGCTCATTATTGTAATATATTATGTATACAATGGCACGCGTACAATTAGTACGCTGATTTGTGTCCTCTCGTTCAGCCCACGCTTTACCTATATATAGGTACCTACGACCCGACGTCTCCGCATTAGTATGATATTTGCATCAATCGATCTGCCCGCGGTTATTATACTTTATCGGATGTCACCCTCGGGTCCCGATCAACTGCGGCGATCGACCATCACATATAATATTATCATCGTCATCATAGTAGGCTGCACATGTGAGGATACCCGAGATTAATCGATTTTAGGGTTTATCTTCGGTACACTGACGTATTATTATTATTAACTTACGATTTTCACACCAGTTTAATTTTATTCACACATATTTTATTACGTGAGACTTTGGATGTGTATCACTCCAAAAGACTCGTAGACCGCGTAGATCAATAATAAATTAACATATTAGTCTCGACGGCGTTAATAATAATAATATTTATACGTATTGTAACATTGTATACTTTTAGTAAAAGTTTGACTTGGCGAGGTGACAAGTAAACGCACGTTTTTCTTTTACGTCCTGTTTTTGTTTGGTCAACCCGAACGTAGTCATGTGGGTGAATGTCAAACTACACCGCACACAATATTATAATATGCACGTGCATTTGGAAGGGTTTTAGAAAGTGTATTGGTTTCAAATCACATATACTTACCTATATTTATATATTATACATTAATACATTATAATATTATACGATAAGCAATGAATCATATTAAGATATTTTTAAACGACCATCACAGTTGCGTATAAAACATTGATTTCTCGAGAAACTCATAAGATAGTAGGTATATTATATTTAATTCAGTGCTGCCTAGTAAAGTAAAGTGTATGTACATTCGCAAGTTTTAATCGAACTTCACATATTATTGTGCACTACATCCAGTATCCACTATAGTGTTATATCGTTAAATTAGAAAGTGCAATATGAGGGGTGACATTCCAAAACGTACTATTGCCATAAAGTTGATTTTCCAGGAAGAGCAGTTTTGTTTTTGTTAAATATTATCTCCTATAGTGATACTGTGTAAATAAGTACGTTTTGGATGATTTATACATGTATGAACCGATTTTTTTCATGGAATAGATGATTAAAGTTTAATTCTGATAGCGCCAATCAACTTCCCGCCTTTTTTTCTATAAGAATCGATGGCGTATCTCGATTTTGTATATTTTGGCAATAGTACGTTTTGGAATGTCACCCTTCAATTGGTAACAGTGGATTTTATGACTTTATAAATAATTTTAAAAAGTTCGTCCGAAATAATTCAAAATTATATACCTAATTACGGTTTATCTTTCAAAATTAGTGGTATGCGTTTGCGAACACTAGGGGATAAGGAACAGAGTGAACAAACACTATACAGTTTACATATTACATACCTATAACATATAAATTATATGGACATAGGTCGAATATACGACACCATAGGGTCAACCATGATCCATAATATTACTGTTCTTGATAATAATAGTAATAATAATAATAATAAAACAACATTAGCAATATAATCAATCGTTTGGTCTTGGTCTGGAGAGCGCACTGGTCGGCGTGTACAGATATGGCAAATATCAGACTGTATATGTTGTGAGTCGCGGTCAATACATCCGTTAACGATTTAAATTGGCTTGCGTATATAAGTGTATACAAATTATAATATCTTATCGACTTATAATAATTAATTTCTTATAATTTGATGTCACGAGTCGTGGTAAATCGACCGTGTATATTATAATATAACTCCGAACTCGGCGACGTCATTAAATCCGTTTAATGCTATGCACAGCCATGAAACTCCGGTGTTGTATCACTACATAATATAGGTACTGGCTGTGCGAAAATCGGACAATTAGCACGCGTGTTCATGAGTTGTGGTTAAGCTGAAAACCTACGTCGTAATTTTGTTTGAAACGTTATACTTGCATAATATTGTGTGCGGGATGCTTTGTCTGCAGGGGCTCAAAAACCCTCGTTTTAAAGACCTCCCCTACCAACTGTGTTTCTTAAGCGTTATGCTTTTTTAAACAGACTTCCACTTCAAAGTTTCGGCTTTAAGGTTGACCGACATCATATCTCATAAGTCATAATATTATACGAGACCCAACCTCAGGGTTTTACTCAGATTTTTAGCCTCGAGTTTAAAAAAATAGAAAATAGGTTTCAAAAATTATTTTATTTCACAGAATTTAAAATTGCATGTTTCATAAAGAAATAACGAGCAATTTCTTAGAAATAAAATAGCAATATACTACATATACTTAATGCACATGTAAATAATAAGTAAATTACTGTTGCGGTCAAGCATATGATAATGGTGCAAATATTATAGGGAGGGTAATAGTATACACAAAGTGGTATACAGAAATACTTTCAGAAAACCATAGAGCTTCTTTTTTCCATGCACTACAGCATACTAATATTATACTCACAGCCAATACTTGCTATTCTTGATGATATTATGGTACCGTCCATACCACCTGTTATATGATTTTTTCGGTGTAATTCAAATATTTTTTTCTACTTCTACCAAAAGATGGATAATTCTTCTGAAGTTCATTAAATTTGTAAAGTGGGTATTTCAAAGACACGCCTTGCAGTGAACAAAAAATTATATTTTATTTATGTAAGTCTTTGAAATATTTTTTTCCATAGGCCTAGCAAATCTCTAGGACGTCTCTGGATTATTTTAATATATTGCAGGTCGCAGTTGTAGCTGATGATATTCCGAGTTGACGTATTAAAAATATAATTTAAGCACCGAAAAATCACCCTGTATGGTGCGCGCGCACGTTATACACACGTTGTGCGCATGTTTATTGTATTGTTCAGCCTAATTAACACGATCAGTGATTTTACTTCGGCGTGGGCTCTTCGAGAGAAAAACGACGACGATTATATCGTTACGCCGACGTCCGCGATAATATTCCGCCTTGACCGTGCGTGGACTTTCTATGCGTCTACCTACCTATACCGTATACGCGGTTATAGTAGTATTGTAGTACAACACGCGCCGTTTCCGCAACGTTTCCTACTCTAATTAATCACGCCCGCGGCGAGTTCCACCGACCATAATAAGAATATCATAATATAATATTATTATAATTATTAATATTATAATATTTTTATACTGTGCTCGCCCGATGACCCAGAATCGTATTCGGGTGGTTATTTTTTATTTATTTTTCGTGGGACCGCGGTGCGCGACCATCCCCGCTCGTGCGTCCTTGACCTATATAATATTTATAAGTATATTGTAATTCTCTTTTATCATATTATGTATAGGTTAGATATTACACACTCGTCCGCCAGAGATGTTTGTTATAATACGTATACAATTCTTGCCGGGAGAAATTTTTTTTAATCCATCCGCTAAATCGTTTCAGTTCTTAATGTGACTTTTATAATGATTAGGTTATAGAAGGATTCTATCTCAACGACGATCATTCCGTCTGGAAATTGCGCAGGTCAGTGACTGTAGCATTGTAGCTCTATTCCATAATAATATTATTATACTTGTAATGACGGACGCACAAACATATTAAAGATAGGTATTCAAAACGAGAAACACGTGGAGTCATTTAAAAGAAAAATCTCGTCCGTTGCAGAATAGTGTACTTACTATATAGATTATAATACCGTTATTATAACTATTTATTACAGTTTCGTATTGTTTGTTGTTTGAATTATATAATCTCATAATAACGATTAAAAATAATTATATTAATGATTAGATTCAAATATAAACTCACATTTTTTTATGGAGCATGATAATTTACCAATTTTTACAAGTATTAAAATATACGTTTTAATAGATCGTGAAGAATAAACTATTAGTTTTGTCTTACTAGTGATGTGTTTACATAATATTTTATAAATTACGTTTATAAATTATCGTATTTACTTTGATACGCATGTACTGTAATATTTGTTTTACACAGTATATTCTAACTAAATAAATGGTTTTTCAAATACATTTTTATCTTATGAATTTGGTAAGTACTTGCAATGTTACTTTATTCTATGCATAATGTTATCTATATTCTATAGTTTGAATGTAAACATGTCCATGTTATACTCAAGGGTGCAATTTCAATGAAAAAACTGAGGGTGCCGAAGCCTCTCTATTTTCATATTGTCTTATAGTTATGGATACCGGCATAATGATTATTAAAATGTAAATGAACATGAACAAATTTGGGGGTTCTAATTTCAAAATTGGGGCACACCCAAGTCCTCCAAATTGCATCTGTGGATAAACTGCACTAAGTTATAGGCATCACTTCAAAAAAATAATTTATTTATATCATGCGTTTATTATAAAATACACTTAAGAGGTATACATATTTTAATGTTATTTTATTAATTTATTTGTAAACTATTTTTAACTATTATATATTTTACTTACGTATGTTCTAATCTTTTTTTATAAGCAATACCTATAATTCTTAGCCCTAGTTATGACACGATTATATTTGTGACTTAAAAAAAATCACTGAATACTTTTTATTTTGCTAAAGATATTATTATTTTACTAGTTTTGCCGGGTTAAAATAAGTTAAATAATGCGACATAATAATGCAGTTACTATAGTATAATATAATAATACTCATTAGTATATACTATATAGTACGTATATTTATACAATAATAATTAGTACTAATAACGATCATTTATAGGTAAGTACCTACTACGGTTTTACAACTTGTTTTCGTATTAAGAATCTAAATAGTAGCTTGTAAAGTTCTACATGGATTAATATTGCTATTAATATTATAATAATGTTGCGAACACAATGGGGGATGGATATTATATAGGCCGAACTTATTGATATGTCAAGCAATGTGTACGTAACACTTGAGTTTTTAATTATTATTCTATTTATTCTACTTGTATAGTAACTAAAAAATAAAATACACCAGCAATATAATATTATGTGTACTATTATTATAATAATTATAACGTGTATTCCGATGAACTGCATGTATATATTATACAGATGCAAATAGGCGTATTATTAAAATATTATACAAAACTTTCATCGGTTTATTTTTTATGAACGATATAGGTGCGTAATGTTTAATGTAATATAATATGTTCACAACTTTAAAACGTTTATGCGGATATAATATTGTACTTAAGTAAAAGAGCTTAAATCGATTGTTTTAAAATTAAACGTATATATCTGTATAATATAGATAATGCATATTCAATTTACATTTTACAGCGGGTCAAATAGTAAAATTGTAAAATGAAAATATTATTACAATTTGCACACAATCCTTTTGAAATTATTTTATTACTCCCTTAAACTAGAGATAAAACTTCGGTAAAATGTACTTAAACTAATATACCCACAATGAAATCATAATACGACTCTTCTATACAATAAAATATGCTCGCTTCTATAGCATAACACTCCTGCTCCGTCGTTGTTAGGTATAGTAATATGTCGACCGGCCGTCGCGCGGGGAAAAAATTTCTAGTTATTTTATTTTTTACGCCTCCGAGAACGATAATATTAATGATAAACCAAACAAACAAACGAACCGGCGATGACCTGAAAACGCCGACCAGTTTGAACCGTGGGGAGAGGCTCTCTTCCGGCGGACCTAGTCCAGCTACAGGTTGTTCCGCGCATATTTCCTATGCAATCATACTATCTATATATTATAGTGTTTGTTAGTTTGGATGACAAACGAGTTGCCGCCGACTTGTAACTGAAGAAGATTCCGCTCCTGCAGCTGCGGTAAGTGGTTCCCGGTAAAAATATTTACCGCATGCAATAATTCTCACGAAAATAAAGTCTCGGCTCTCGCGTTTTAAAATCCTCTTCAGATTTGCGGGAAAATTAAACGTTGAAGTCGGTTGGGATCACACACTCTCCGCGGCATACTTTGAGCTATTGTCGTTATAATATTATACGATTTGGAAATATTTGACAGATTAAAATAATTGCGAGGCAGGTGTAAATAATACGAGCACTATTATTACATTTTGTTTTTCATATTATGAAAACCCATATAGGTACCCACCCTCCTAAATTGATTTTCTCTCATGTAATTAATATTTTAATACATCCATTACAGTTAAATCTTCTAGACACCCCTTTTTAAAATAATTATAATTATTGTTTACATATTGTATTTTTCATAATATTAGAGACATTTTTTACGAATCATTTCTTTGGAGATATTTTGACTATCCGTTCTACAGGAAGTTTACCATCGCTGTATATTATATTTTACTGTCGGGCAGAAACTGGTTGGCACTTGGCACATTCGATACATTCCCGGTGACTGTACGCTTATCGATTTTTCGTTCCTGGACAAACATTTATTTCACCGTGTTTTACGTACATTTTACTCACCAGACGGGTTTTATTACGGGCTAGCGACACAGTTTATGATAATATTGTATACTTACAGCCTGTATATCGTATGGACGGATTTCTCCCACGGATATAATATGGATATTATATCCGTTTTGGGCAGGGAAGTATTCGAGAATTTGAAACGAGAGAGTAGAATATCAGTGTGTGTGTATGTAGTAGGCATTTAAGACTAACATTTAAAATTAACCTTAATAACAACTAACCCTCACATGTATTTTATAAAGAAACCTCAAAACAAATAATATATATTATTATCATAGTAGGATGAATGTATGATATAATTTTCAGAAATTCCGTTAAACGATTTATCGATTTATTTAAGAAAGCTAAGTTTCCGTATGGTTTTTAGATTTTAATTTAGTTAGTATAGTATCAAAAAAAAGATTATTAAATATTTTATAATTTCTAGTAAAATATAATAAATATAAAAATTATAGAAATGTATTAATAGCTCTGATATTAACACATTTTGCGTGATTTTTATATTAGTCTCATTACCTAGTTTATATAGTTACTCATTGAATTGATTAATTAATTTTAATGTGGGACGCAAGTACGCGCAAGTACCATACTACCAAGTGTTATTTTTTCTTTATTTAGGTCACTACATTTTTGGAATCAAGCTCTTAATATTTCCCCGAATAAAGATAGATTCAAAAAAATATTGTGTTATTTATCTTGACGTTTTAATGATAATTTTTAACGCGTACAAATAATATTGGAAACTAATCTTGCAATTCCAAAACGTTTCATCTGTGTTAGTATTTTATGGTTTTTTGTTAAAACATTTCGTTTTCAATTAGAAAATATTTTGGTGATTGGTATCTTATGGTTTCGTTTTTTATAAAGTCGTGAGTTTGTATATATATTTTTTCGTTTTTTTTCCTTTTTACGCACGGTCGTTTATACGCTTAGTTATGATGGTATTCGCAGTTCCGGGACTTCAAGTTGGAGATTTCAACGCCGATCACTGTGTGATGATCATCGTTCATTATCTACTATTCTACTATGTGTGTTTGTAATACTGCGAATTATATACATACCTATATAGAGTTATTCTCGATCACGACCATTAATATTGTATATAATTCGAAGCTGCGCCCTGCAATCCGAAAATTGTCATACTTTCTCCTATATTAATATAATCGCGACGTCCGCGATGGAACTATTATTATAGATTCTCTTTCGCGTGGTAGGTACAGGTAGGTAATAGGTGTGTGTAATAAAAACACAATAACCATAATATGCACAAGTATCTGAATATTATATACCGCCGTCTATTTTTATAGTATTGCAGAGTTTTACGAGTGGATCGATATGTTATCTGGTATATTTTTATTAGATCGGTCGGGCTCTCTCACGCGAGATCTTATAGCAATAATATATTAATACAGTTTAGTTAATGACGTAAACAAAAATCGAAGCGTACACCGCATATATGGACCTCGTGTAGAATTATTATTTGTATAACATGCTATAGATAGCTAAGAGTACCGTTTAAACAACTTACTGTATACTATAATATAGTTTCGTCTTCGCGTTAAGATTTAAAAACTAAAATATAATCGTGATTAAAAATTTTAAATCGGATGAGCTGACGAACTGTATTGAAAGCTTATAGTCAGCCACATACCGTCATGTCACTCGGGTCTCGGTTATGTTTGATTATTAGAGGTGTGCCTGGTGTTTACACACGAATGCAATTTTAATTTTAATCCTAACAAATTAGTCAGTTTTCTCTTAAAGTAATAACAGACTATTAATCATGTTTATTTCGATTATCATAAACATTAAACATTTAAAAAACTCAAAATATTCATAGATTCTTTGTTCATAAGTTGTTTGAAATATGTACATGAATTGTTATCAATTTTTAGGCAAGGTTTAGTCTTTAACTGGGATGATGGTACAATTTTTATAAATAATTTTTTCTTAATATTTTTTTTTTTTTTACATTTATTTGAATATATACAATCTGTAATAATTTACAATGAGCATATGGGATGGAATACAATTGGCTTTGACGGCGTGAGGGGAGTACCCAACAGTAAAACTCGACGGAATTTTCTTACATATTTAAAATCGATGTGTATCTAAGAATTTAGAATTTATAAACTATTTAATAATATAAATATATAATATTAGTATTTAATATAGTACCACAATAGTAATTTATTAGATACAAAATGATTCACCAAGCATGCTCTACCCATTTTTTCTTATTTAATAATGAATTTATTTAAACTCTGATTTTTGGAATTTTAATCATACTCAAAGACCATTTTTTTAACTTTTGAAGTTTTTTTGTACTACTTAAGTAGTGTTCTGCAGTAACGATACAACCTCTTGTTTTCAAATGAAGAACGCCCTTCCCTTTGTAAATGTAAATTATTTAGTGGATAATTTTTTTGAAAATTTTGATGTACCTAATTCTAATTTTGAACGAGAAGATATTCAGTTATTAAAATGTTTTTACTAAGGATGATAGTCCTTAAAAATGATTTTACAAAAATATAAAATAGATATTATAATATTAGACTTACCTAGTGTATTTATTAGGATCGGGCAATTTTTAAAAATTATTAATCTCTAATATTTATATTTTCAAATCAAAATAGTTCCCATATCTTACAAACCCATTATCCTTATTAGTTATTGCACAAATTTAAATAATTCAAAAACTATTCGTAGGAATTTTGATTCTGATACGTCAAAATGCTAGAAAAATTATTTACTTAATAATTTTTTTTTTTTTATTAACAAAATAACATTTACAATCTGTACATAATAAAATACAATAAGCAAATATGTTTACAATTATAATAGTGGTTTTGGATACATGAGAAGGGAAGCTATCCAGTGATAGGACCCTTTTGAGTTGAGAAACTTAATAATTTAAAGTAGAATTTTTTTCTAATTTAAAAAATATAAATTTGTATTTACACAAGACACTCTTTAAGTAATAAGTACAAACAATGGCCAAAGTTTGAAAATATAATCATTAAGACTTAAGTTTGTTTAAACATTTCAAAAATCAGATTTTGACTAACTGCGTTAATGAAGAAAAAGGGAACCATTATTTGTAACAATATTTAAAATTATAGGTAATTCATTCATTATAATAATAAATAATAATATAACAGAACTGTAAATATATACTAGTTCGTAAAATATAATCGAAAGGATGGTGATAATCTATATATTTTTAGAATGTTCCCGGACACTACATTTATTTTCTTAAGTTCGAAGTCAAAATATCGTATTTTTTTACCTTGTACCGTTAAAGTGATAGTTCAAAATCTTTAAAAAAATCACGAATCACGTTTTTTGATTTTGAGCGGCATGTAATGAGTTATTACTAATGCCTACTTAGTTATTGTATTTTCGATCTTGTTACGTTTGTAAAAATGTTTCACAAAGAATAGGTATGAAAAAAATTGTCAGTAAAATGTGAAATATATGTTAAGTTAATAGGGTGTTAGAGTGTAAGATTGCCGAAAGGTCGTAGTTACACATGCGTAGACATATTTTTATTTTATTTTTCATAGGTATTTTTTATATAATATTTAAAATTCAATAACCGTAATATAAATTAGTACATATTACACAACACACTATATGAAACATTCTGCATACAACAATTTTAATAATTGTAAATACACGTGGTGTGGAATGATGATAGTAAAGTGTCGCATATACCTATTATATCATAGTAGGTACCTATACAATTATTTAGTTAGTAGTTACTTTACACGTTAATTTTCATATATTATTACTATAATAATCAATTGAATTTTCACTGATCGTAGTGATCGAATACTTATCCTACGCGTAGTACGTACGTATCCTAATGTACTATAATAATAAGTATTTTACTGACGAGTTGCAGTCTTTTTACATAATACTGTCTAGTGATTATAATAATATGTATAGTCATTAGTGCAGCATAACCATGGTCGAAATGGATACCTCGCTGCAGCGTTAAGTACACAATATGAGCGCAGTCTTATCACATTATATACCTACGCGTACGTGCCACTAATCGAGAGTTACACTCGGAAAACCATCTTGATACGTCAGTCATGTAGTCGATTATTTACTCCCGCTCGAGAGACAAATTGCAGTACCTCCCTATTTTGTATTAGTGTGTTACACTGGTACATATATATAAACTCACCATATCGTATTTTATAATTATTTATCCATCTGCGATCCACATGTCTCCAGATCGCGTGCAATATACCGAATTATATAGCTTGATATTTAGTATTTACCTATATTATAATACAATATAATGCCTAAAGCATGCCAGAGTGGAGCCAGATCATACATGAGCGTACATAATCGAACAAGGGGACTTGCAATTTGTGAACCCAACATTAGTTGAGTGGAAAGTAGATCGGTGTCTTAAATTAATAGAAGGGACGATTAAAGGTAGCCGTGATATCAAAACAGGAGAGTCAATTAACCAATGCAGTAATTTGTCTATTTACAAACGATTTAAAAACCACAGTACCACCACTACTACCACATCGAAACGTAGAGATCTTTATGTATTTATTGTTAGTTTTGTTTAGTCGTTCAATAAATTGTAATTGGTGAGCATACAAAACAAAAGATACATCGGAATTATTATAATTATTATAATTTAATGTACAAGTGAAAAATAATGAGAATTTAAGGCATTAATATCTATCATAAAATATGTACTAAGAATCCAAAAGCTTTTAAAGCCTTATTACAACAATAAACATATTCAATATGTTCAGAGAATAATACATTTGAGGAGAAAATTACACCTAGGTCATTAATTGTTTTAACTGATGCGAGCGGGACAGAATTAAAATTAAAAGAAAAATCAATAATTGAACGGGATTTATGAAATACGAGATTATACTACATTTACTAATCTTAATAGTTAGATCATTAATTGTACACCACTTAGGATCCGTTTTACAATCATAGTTTAAACATCGGTTACGCTTAACCCACTGATTTTACCGGCCGAATTTGGCGGTTTAACCTTAGTTTAACGATTGTAATACGGGCACTTGGAAAAGTTGCTTAAGTTAAACCTTACCTAACCTTACAGTTACACACACCTGTCTACGTATATGTCAATTTCTTGTGTGCGGTTGACTTTCCTCGACAAATTTCTTGTAGGTAAACCGACCGAGGTTGGCGAGAACCGGATCGATGACAATTTTAATGATCGTCCGAACAGTTCAAACTGCAGACGTCGGGTACCTTGGTATACTTGTGTTATGGTTCATTGGTCATCACTGTGCGTTGTATGATATATACTCGTTGGCCGAAACCAGAAAAACACGAATACGCAATGATACTGTTATAGGCAATATTATAATATAAAGTAATATGTATATCTAACTACACGACTACCGCGGTGGTGGCTTAACGGTTAAAGTCGCGACAGGGCGAATATTATATTATTGCACATAATGGGTGCTATGTTCAATGTTATAATAACGTATATTGCAGGAGATAATAATATTATATTACAGCGGGATTCTCGCGGTTCATCTGCCGATCATAAAAATGTTTAATATATTTTATAACTGCACACTTAAATTTAAAATAACATAATATGGTATATTATATTATTATGTGATATGTAAATACCGTAAAAGTAATTAAAATTTGTCGTCGTCCAATTACGTAACCGCCTATACATAGATACTTTTAATTTAATATGTTTATGTGATTCAGAGCCAATAAGACTAACGGAAAATGTAAAATAAAAAGTGATACTACAAAACTTGTCGAACGCGTTACCTCGAGTATCTTGTAAAAAAAAAATGATAATGCATAATATTCACGGAAAATCAAAACATAAAACCGAAGTTATTATAATAATAATATATACCATAAATATATCAGATTTTAGGTTTCGATACCTAACGGGAAATATTTTCGACAGTTTTTTCGGTAGGTTCGTATTTGTCTAAGAACTCTAACTTCCAATCTGCACTCATAAACTTATAAGCATTGTTTGTAGTTGACAATAATTGCATATTACATAATAATATTTGTGATTAAGACTCTAATGAGCTGGGTAAAGTTAATATATAAATTGATGAACGGGGTTAAGATTAATCATGTCTTAAAATATGCTTCGACACGTTGGAAGCAGAGTGATTTGAACTCTGGAGATTAAAAGTGGCAATGTAAATTACTGAATTCGACATTCGCCCCGTTAGTCTAAAAGGCCTAGACCATAAAAATAATCAAATACACAATAATATTTTGACTAAAATACGACACAACAAAATTCGCAGCAGCTCACAGGTGGCATATCTTAACATAAATTAAATTTCGTAGTGGTTGACAAATCTTGCATATTATAATATTCGTAACTGTACACCTGTTAAACTGTAAAACTAAAACAAATGTTGACAATAATCTCGTGTTATTGGAAGGTATAGGTGTATACCACAACCGTGGAAAACTGGCCTTCGCGTGCGAATTTCGGTAAATAATAATATATATTCGTCTGTGGATATAGTTGTATGACTTAACTGGTGTAAGAGAAGTATTGACGTCAATGTTTGTACAGGCGAATAATATTCTTATAACGGTAGAAATTACTCGAAAAAAGGTCATCAACCGTTGAATTAGTCATGTGCACTGCTGTCAAAAACGCGTATTTCTAGTTTTATCTGAAGTTAGTGCACTGACTTAACAGTTATTCCATTTTGTAATTTTTATTTATGTGTGGTAATTTAGGCGAAGATTGTAAAATATTATAAACATATAAGTATATAAAGTAATATGTTATGTTATGATTTACGATAATATCATAATTCGAAATACGATTGAGTGTAAAATAGTCTGATCAGGTTTGGGGTATGTTAAATATGTCAAACTATATAACATAGGCACCTACTATGGAACTCAAACATGTTTTAAATTTCAAGTTCCATTAAACTCGTCCACAACTCCAAAATAAATGACCTAACACTGTTATATAGATTCCGAGTCGTAATAAATTGTTATGCTGTTGTGTTGGAAACGTAACTAAGCAAACGTTAAACTATATTAAAAAGTACAATTTTTTTTTACATAATTTTTATTTTGGCTACTTTGAACAATATTAAACTTAATCGATAGTATTTTAGATGAAATAATGACGAGAAGAACAGTGTAAATAATGAGGTCCAAGTGGAGGTATACCTGTATACCTATATGTTTCGATATAAGATTATTATGTTTTATAACTTAATATGCTATAAAAAAATTACTTATAATGAGTTCTGTGATGAAAAAACCACGTAATTTACGAACATATGCTTATATCTACAAGTTTATAAAAATATATAATCGATATAATCGAAAATTCGTATAATTGATGTAATTATGTTCTATCCGATAAAAACAAAA
This sequence comes from Metopolophium dirhodum, assembly GCF_019925205.1. Lineage (NCBI taxonomy): Eukaryota > Metazoa > Arthropoda > Insecta > Hemiptera > Aphididae > Metopolophium > Metopolophium dirhodum. The sequence goes on from NC_083568.1 coordinate 16,635,326, forward strand.
CAAAATAAATATATTTTATATCATGTACCTAATAACAATATTGTATGTGGTGCCTAATTTATTTTTAGATTAGTTTGAACTGTATAATAATAATTATAATAAATATTGTATTAATTACCTTTAGACGTCGATAAATACGTGCCAGACGTGGACTGAAAAAAAAACAAAACAAACGTTTTCAATACCAACAGGTAATTGAATGGAAATATTATGTTAATCTAATATAGACATTGGATACATTATTGCAGTATTAGGTATTTTTACATAGCTGGTAGATGTATTATTGAAAAACACTTTAAAGATACTGCTATTTTTTAAGATCGGGTTTCATGATTATTTTGGCGTGTTTGATTTTTGTTTTCCACAAATTAATTTACCTATTCACCTGTCGATTATATCACTCACTGTAAGAAATAAGAATACAAATTTATTTAAAACCGCACATTATAATGGTGCGCTTCGTTTTGGTGTTTTGATTGATATGAAAAAATAAATACTATCAACAAGCATCCTAATTTATTCACTGATTACGATACCTGAACGCTTTAATAGATCGGAGACTTATTAAGGTATACTAAATTATTTCTACATTAAAGTTATATAATTTTTGTATTAATGTACACTAATTTTTGAGAACCGCTATGACTAGAATCTAATAGCAATAATAAAATAATAATCGTCATCACCGTGGACGGAGGTCTGTATCGTTTTCTTAAAAATGGAGGACGTTATTTCCAACAAAATCGAAAACACCTGCAGCCAACGATATATGCGCGGACACGCACTTCGTAAACGAAAACGCTTTACTCGAAAATATTTACCGGGAATGCCGAGTATAAAACACACATATACAATATACATATACATATATAATATATATATATATACGTTTCGGGACGGGTTACCGACAAAATATTATACACGTGCAGTGCCGAAAGTCGTCGTTTATTGCACCGCGGCCGCGTTCATTAACACCGGACGATATCCGGTAGCAATTAAAAATAAAAACAAAGAGGAAATCCTATTTGTGCTCGTCTGCCCCGCTATTGTTTCGGGAATCTCGATGATAATCGCCGCGGCCGCCGTCGATTTACGTTTATTACAAATGCACTAAAACCAGTGAAAGGTCCCGCGACCTAGTCTCGGCGTTGACCTAGACCTTACTCCGGACGGCGAGAAAGTAATACTTGCACCGTCGGACGCGTGTCGAATACGAAACACGTCGTATAATAATATGAAGGCATGTGTAGTTTTGTCGCGCAATCGTTATTTCAAGTTCGAGTCGTGTATATATTATTATTATAATGCGAAAAACGATACGATTTCGGACTTGAGGTCGTCGCGATAAATGGTATAACATAAATACGGGCAGGTACCTTGCATATAGTATTGCAGCAATCGTTTAGCTATTTTCGAAAACCGCCACTTGCGCGCCTCCATACCCGTGTGGGTAAAATTTCTCTCTAAACGATTATTATTATATTGATATAGCGTCGAGATATGCTCGTCACTCGGATTAATAATTAGCGACACAGTCTTAAACTACACCACGACGTTTATATAGGTACCGCCTCATCCACATGACTGGGCTTTCTGTGTAGGCGTATTCCCAAAAACGTTTCGAAGCCTCGAAAACCCACGACGGATGAGCTGCCGACAATTTGATTAATGATTAATGATATTCGATAAGTTAGCGGCGTCAAAAATGTGTACCTACTTTTTCCAATATATTATTATGGTAATAATTTACATTGCTATATATTATCTATTATGTAGCTAAGTGTCGCAAATTTCAAACGTTTAGTATTCCAATCGTAACGTTTTGTCGAGCTACAAAACAAAAAATATGTGTACTGTATAGTATATTCGATGGTTTTTTCAACCACCGTCGATTAATTGTATGTCGTCAAAATAAAAAAAAACGTTATCACTTCATATAGACGATAGGCGATCAGTATCGATTTTTAAAACTATTTTATTTGGTATTATTTTACTGTCCAAAAAATAGTAATTTTTTTTAGTCCTACTGTAATATTTTGTGCGCTTCAATTACACGTGTAACGTATCTGATATTGTTTTCCAATGTCCTTAAGTATAATCCTGCACAAAATACCTGACATCGCCTTAAATCGGTAAATCCTGGCGAAAGTAATCAATATCTTTGAAATATACGAAACAAATTCCCACGCACTCCTAAATTTTTTTTTAAATCATATTATTATAAGTTATTTATAACGACGGACGTCGTTAAGGAAGAGGCATAAAATTAAGTCTCGTGTTTTGGTCCACAGAGTCGTTAGCGTGGTCCATCACCCACTGACTTCAAACCGACATCGAGCAAACGGCGCCGTCGACGACGACATGACGACATCTGCGGCCTGACCCGCCAACCACTTCAGCCGATCGTCCGTCCGACAGCAAGAACAGCGACGACACTGACACAGCAACGGACTAACATACTCCGCTCCACGATGAATCGGTACACTTGCGCGGCCGTTCTGACGGTGGCCGTTGCGCTATGCTGCGCTGTGGCCGTCACCGGATCCGAAGAGTCAGCGGCTGCGACCGCCCGGACGACCATGACAATGACGACGACGGACGACGGCCACGGTCAGCTGATAGACACGGTGGACGGGGTGTTGGACGCGGCTGACTCGTATCAGCTGGTGCCCGGCGTCCGGATCAAGCGGTCCGCCGAGGATACCGCCGATGCCACGGCCGTTTCTCAAGCCGACCGTGATCGCGATCCCGAGAAATACCTGATCGACAGGCTGGCCCGTTTCGTCGGCACGCATGTTCTGGACGTCGATTTTGCCGAGGTGTTCCAGACATCTGGCAGGGCGTTCATCAACCTCCATCATCTGCGTGAGTATGATATAATAAAATATAATTATTTATTATTTATCACGTGTCTCGGATTCGAAATTAATACACTAGGGGTACAACTGGGGTAGATTTTGGAAATCAGATTTTAAAATCATAAATGGTGGATTAATTCATATGCATATGATAATATTAAGTTTAATAACGAGACATTTGTATAACGGCTCATAATATATTATGTTAATATTTATTAATCTCATATCATGTACGTTTCACGACGTATATAACATGTCAGTATATATTATGTTCCTAGTCCTATCCATTTAACTTGGATGGGCCATTTAACTTTTAGTGATTTTTTTTTTTATATCGAGCGACTAGTACTTTCTATAGGTATGAATTCCTATAGGTACGAAGACTATTGTGTGTGTGTGTGTAGAAGGTACATAATATAGGTATATACTTAAATATTAAGTTTACTATGCTTATTCTGCCTTTTTCAATTTAATAAAACATTGAAAATCAAGGATAACGATAACTCGTCTGTACATGATACATAATAGACAGACGTATCGTAGTACCACACGATGGTATTATATCTTAAAACATGATTAGCTTTTACATAATTGCATTATAAGCACGATTTAAGATAATATTTAACGGATTGAACATCGGGATATGATATAAGGAGACTACCAAACTGAGCTCTTTACGGTGCTGGAAATTACAGCAAGCGCTTCCACGTGAGAAAAAAGTTAAATACAGACACGATTTAAGATATACCTATATATTATATTAAATCGTGATTACAGTGTACTCTACCGTAGTGTAATTAGAGGACGCTGGCGTCTTTTTTCACAGCTGATTTTGTGAGTCAATTTCATAGTCAAAATTGTATAATTTTAGTATATGTCGAAGTGCAACCTTTATATTATATTAAATCGTGCTAATAAGTGATATAATGACTATATGATATGTCTTGGCCACGATTGGTAAAAATGATTACAATTAGCATGACGTTTGTATAAACTATGAAAATACAGAATTTGTACGTTTTATGAGATGTGATTGGAGTAACGTGAAAAGAACCGTTTAACATTATAAATGTAGGGTAATATTATGTACAACTATGAATACATAATTAAATTAAAATAATTTAAGTTATAAGATGTAGCTTATATAATATAGGTAATAGCTAGGTATCATACGATGTTACCGTTATGAATACAATCCAATTCCAAACTATTAGATTTTAAATTTTATTAAAGATTTATTTACTTCATAGTTTTAACAGTAAAATTATGTATACCTACGTCATAAAAACTGTACATTCATCAACATAACCTATAGCAGATGTGGTCAATTGAGAAATTTACATACTGTAGGTACCTATACTGCTAATAATGGTATATGTAGATATATGCTCGCGAATATAAAAAAAAGGCGGACACAACGTATGTACTAATATTATATTTTTACGTTACAGCTAGATTTAACTTTGGCAAGAATTCGTTTTTGACCGGTTTTGGATTGGGTTTTTTGGCGTTTGGCTTGAAGAAATTATTGCTGCCAATCATCATCGGAGTACAGATCTTCAAATCCGTCGCACTTGCCGCTCTGTTACCGACACTGTTGGGTAGCGTCGGAAAAGTGGTTTCAAAAGGTACGCAAATCGTTATAATAATAATTAATATAATATTTTTATTTAAAAAACAAATATAGGTAATTAACTCGATTATTTTGTGTCGTGACTTGTAGACTCGTTGAACAAAATTTATTTTATTTCAAATATTTTTAAATTTAATATTTGCTGTCGCAATTAAATGGTTTTTTTGTTGAACTTATATACTATATATTATAATGTCGTCTGTATATTTATAAAATAAATTAATCTATGCAGTGCACTTTAATTGAAATAAAAATGTCTATAGCAATAGCAAAGAATAAATATGTGTCGCAGACGAGTATTTGTTTTTCACTGTTTTCTTTATACGATGTGTCCATTTACTTACTTTGGAACCGCTTATTAGATGTTCTTCTAAATTGCTTTCTTCACTCGGACAACTTCGTTTTAAGGAAACTGATTAAGAGAAATTGTCTTATATGTACCGAATAGTTTCTCAAGTTAGAACGTTTTGTTTTTATTTTTTTACGTGGCGTGCATAATATAAGTCATATATATATTGTATTATTATAATTTATAGCTTATAATAAGTTAATACTGCTGGAACGGCTATTAAATGATTAAATTCAGTAAATATAAATAAATTATAATAAATTAACATACATTTATCAGGAATTTATAGGTTCTGTTTATTTTCCAATTTTAATACAACAAACTTTTTTGTTTTAATAAATAATAATGACTTAAAACTATATAATTGATACTATTCAAGATTTTTTTTTAATTTTTCTGATGTGTCTATGAGACAATTTGTGTACAGACAATATTTTACATTTTAGCAATTTGATGTAAATAAAAATAAAACTTCATTTTATATTTCGTTGCATTAATGGCTTTATAACAGCCAAAAATATTAAATAGTCAATAAATATAGAAAATGTAACATTGCTAATGAAAGAACAAACTCAGCTGTGGTGAAAAACAAATGCAGATCTATAATAATGTAATAAATTATTGATAAAAAACTGAAGGTTATACTAATTTACTTTCCTTTTATACTAAATCTACCTATTGACAGTAATTTTCGAGGAATTCGATATTGCCATTTAATGTGTCAAATAATATATAATTAAAACGAAAAGCAACTTTAGTTCTTACCTCATATAATTTAATTTCTAGAAAGAAAACTTGAAAATTGTATAATATCCCTAGGATCATAGGATATTTGACTTAAAAAAAAATTTATTTTAAAATTGTTTATTGTACATTTACATAATATGATTGATACCAGTAGAATAATTCGGAGACCTGCGAGTATTCAAGACAATAATGTCTATAAAATAACTTGTATTTCGATTAATAAATCCTGACACTCTGAAAGCTTTATAAATAAGTACCTTTACTTGTTATTATGATTCGATAACTTGTTGCAGGCGTGTCGAACTTCGCGTCGAGTTCATCGCACTTTGGGCCCAGCGCTGGTTCAGATGGTTTGAGTGACTTTGAATTTAAAGACCAACAACAACCAAACATCGGCCTGGGTTATGACACGGCTGGCGCCGCTGACACATCGGGTTCGGAAACGGGTTACCAGAGTATTTGGACGTATCCGCCGGATAACAATGTGAATGCGATCACCGCGAGCTACGGAAGCAGCAACAGGTAACTAGTAATAACTGTATGCCATCTCAAAATACGTCGCATTGTCAATCTAGTCGCAAAACTGGTGACACTTGTTATGCATACTGCTATGTGCCCTGCAGCTATAAATATTTACAGTTATTTAAATCGTAGTAAAAAACATCGTATGTTTGTCGAACGTATTATAATATAGGAATGATATCGAGACGATTTTAGTGTAAATAACACTTTGACTGAAAATACGGATTTTGTAGAATGGTTCGTAAATCGTCAAAATATCTTTTGGACTCAGGACTAGCAGGTCCAAAAGCAGCCTTTCGCACAAATATCTATATAACATTATATAGGTGTACATTGTAGGTTCTCTATGAATGTACGAACTTAGCGTGCGCAATCGGACTGTGTTTAGAACTAAAGCTATATCAGTGAGCGTATTACAGAGACGAATACATTGAAGTAATATGATCATCATAATATATTTATACAGTTTGACAAATGATAGTATAATTTATTATAAATATGTGTACATAGTATATTTTTGATGGAATTATATTTGTCTCGTGAGGGTTTGTTGCAATTGTTTGATATTATAATAATTTTATTATATAAAAAAAAAAATTCATAAAAAGACAACCGTTGAAGTTTAAATGATTATGAGCATGAAAACATTTGATTTCGACTTAAATATACGTATGAGATCATGATTTTTTTGACATTGAAATTACGCACGACACGATTGTTTGCGAATCCGGTTCACACGGCGTATTCGTTGAGTATTTTTTCGTTTAGGTACCACGCGGCCCAGTTCTGAAATATTATTACGATTTCCGTTCGTTACAATAAGATTTGTTAAAATCTATTTAAGCTAACCCGATGACCGTAAAAATAGCCCGCGGCAGGAGAAATAGGAAAAAAGTTGCAGCAGTCATCTACGAATAATCAAGGCGCGTCATCAGTTCTTTCTAAGCTTTCGGTTTAACCTCGGGGGAAGACCAATATTAGTCAAACTCTCTATTACAATGAATTGTGTGCTTATATATTGTTACTATTGTTATACATATATAATATCGATTGTTTATATTGTAATAAGAGTTTTTGTTAAGCGATTTGAAGGCCATTAGTATTATTATTTTTCAAATTTAACTGTAAAACGTAAAATGTATTACTTTAAGTATTACTTAAAGTTCCGTTAGATCTTTATGGATAATAAACCATGTCTAATAACTTATATCGTGCTCGGAATCATAAATCCCTCAATTGATCAATTTATAATTAAATTTGAAATGTTCGAATAATTCACACGAGAAGAAAATGTATGTAATTCGGTGTACGGATAAAATATAGGTATAATAATAATATTATACTTGATTATAGTGTACCCGCGTAGTGATCCTCACTGCGCTTATATTATATTATTAGGTATTAAAAATCCGGTTTTAGTATGTTGTTTTGGTGACCTAATATTGTACCGAAGATGAAAACATATTATATTTTATTTTCTCTCAAAAACACCGTGCGCTACACACCTCTGCTGCAAGTCGCGGATGCATATCTAACATATTATTATGTATATATTTTATATATTGCAATAGTTTATTAAATTGCAATTTGCAACAAGACGTGGTACTTCAGACATGATAATATTTTTGTATTGTTGGAAAACTGGATGATACCGCGCCGTTTCGTATTTAGCTGGAACTTTTACTATATTAATAAAATATATAAAAAATAAATATAATAATATAACTTGTAGACGAATTTGTGTCATTACACGTTTCGTTACGCACAGACGACTACTTCAGTCGCAAGACAGTTTCGTCGTTTGCTTCGGGTAGGTACATACTTAAATTTCGGCGTGTTTAGCTACTAAACGGACGGCGTTTAAGCCGAAATCCACTACGATCATAATACGTATATAACAATGTAATAGTATTATAATATATATTATGGTATTATGGTGTTATTTGGTGGTAATAGGCGAGACACGATTACGCTCATCGCGTTGTACCACAGTGCATTGTATACACACACCGACGCCGTTAAACGGTTCGTTAAAAAAAACCGCACGACCGTTTGCCGAAGAATAATAATATGTCAAGTCGTGTGTTTTGCTAAACGTTGTATTGTGTCGTTGGACCATCGATCGTATTGTGTCGTTATTGAACATAAACACAGTCGTGTGGTCGAACATTTGAATAATCCAAGCGGATCAACGTGTACGAGAGTGTATGACGTATACGACACGTGCGATGTAAAAATATGCGAAATTATACAAAACGAGGTTTCTAAAAAAAAAAAAAATACCTACTTCTAAGATAATTCGTCATATTACTATCCAACGAAAAAATTAATGCGAACGAGTAAAAGTAAATATTTGATGAGTAGTTCGATTAAAGTTTCTAAAATATTATGTTTATGTACCTACATCACGACGTATATATGTGTAGGTGCATCATATCGGCATTCGGTATGATTTTTTGTCTGCTATAAAAAGCGTGGGTATACCTGAAGTTTGGGTAGTTGTAAAACAATACTCATTGTGATTTATCAAACACCTGTACCCCTATCGACACATATAATTTCTTAAGTTGGTACCATTGTGGAAGAAAATCTGAATACTTGAAAATATTATATTATGGTTATGTATATGCTATTAACTTTAAATATATTATACCCTTATATTTTTTTCATAAGATGGTACAACGACGACATATAAATGATTCATATAATACTATATACCACCTTTAAGCAAACTTCGATGGTGGTAGATAGTTACAATTTGAACTGTTAATCAATAATTAATTATTATAGGATAGAAGTGAAACATGCTTGGTAAACTGCCCAGTATATTATAATATTATAATAATATTTGCGGTGCGAATTGATTTTTGACGCACGTGTACGACCAATTTATTTGGATAGTTGGCGACAATTCGACTTCTCCGCGGTGAAGCGAAAACAAACGGTTCGAAAACATAAATCATTTAAAAAAATCAATAACGTAATTTCATCTTTATTATTGTTATTATTGTGAGTATGAAGATGGAAAACGGTAGAAACTATTGACGGTGGGACACAAAACAAAACAATAACGAAAGGCACGTGGACGTGCTTCCAGGACCTCGTCTGGTCCTGACAACCGTTTGCGTGATTTTTTTTACTTCGGTTGCGCATTATTGATAACGCGAGTGAGCGCGAACTGGAAAATCGTCATTATTATTATTATTATTGTTATTAATTAAATATATTTCGGCCGGCTGAACGTCATCACCGCCGTGGCGGCAGTCGTCGTCAACGCTCTCCAAAAAGGACACAAAGGAGAGAGAGCTCACGGATGAGCTGACGTATGTCGGTGCGTGTGTGGAACCAGTTTTTGGTTTTGTACGTGACCAAAGTGACCGGTGTATGAATTCCTCCTTGTCGTAATAATAATAATAATAATAACAACACCAACAAAATAGTAATGATAATAATAATAATAACGAAAAGAAAAAACGCACAATAAGAGTCGGCAGAAGTCATTTTAACCTCAATTATTATTATTGTAAGAGACAACCTAGTTGGCGTAAACGTCCCGTCCGTCTTTTGCCCGACGGGAGCGAAATCAAAAGTTGAAGATTTCCGACAACAAAACGTCATTATAAAAAGCATATATCATATTATATTATTATACACTACCGTTACCGTGGTATTGTGTCGAGCTCGTTAAAGAATGTGAGCTTAATTGTTTTCTCGGTAAACTTCTTTACCCATCTGTAGTGGAAAAGAATTTCAAAACGTCGACAACATATCATCGCAGAAAAATCGCTGACTTTTGTAACGTTTGAATCGATTGTTTTAAAAAATAATGTACTTTACGTTGGTCAGCAGCAATACCTACGTATATCGGCTGATTCTTGAACAAATTGGCGAGATATATTATAAATGTATCTATATTACGTATAAATAAAAATAAGAATATTTTGGTCCAAGACCGTAAATATTTTGTGTTCGGTTCAATCGATTATTTAAATTAGGTATTATAATTTATCGCATATATTACCACTATAATTTGGACATGAGTCCATTGAAAGACCCTTCGAACTAAAAAGCAACTTGTTTATAATAGGTATAATGTGTACATAATAATACAGCGAACAAGATTCGTTCGTACAATATACAAAGACTTAACTACTTAAGATCCCGTTACAGGTTGAGATATTTTTGGTTTCCAAAAACTAGAATTAAAAAAACGTTTTTATACGGCTTCGGGCTTACCATATTTTTATACCACGTTTACGTGTTTGATGTTAAAAATAAAATTATCATAATAATATAAAGACCTGTATGTTATCAAAAATAAAAATATCAATGTGTTTCCGACTATTTAAAGTAACATTTTATCCGTAAATCTAAATCATATTGGAAAAAAAAAATGTACAGACCTATTATGGCAATTATACGAAGCTAATACTCAACGCTATCGTACGGCATTGATCGTTCATATAAAAATATTCGGAACAAAATCTACATAACGTTCGATAATTGCTCACAAGAAAGCAAGAGCACAAGTATGCTCCGTAGTCGTTCATCTAGATTTGACTTTATGGATACCTCAGGTATTGATTTTTACGATTTTTTTAAACTCTGAATCCTTTTCGGCGTATTTCCGTGACGAAGACATCGTACCATGGTAGTCGAACCGTCAAGGTCGCTTCGGCGTTTCGATGTTCGATCCTCGGCCAACACGCTGCAACGCCGACCTACACGGTGGACGCGTTTCCGAAAGAGAAACTCATCGAATAGGTATGATGTTGTATGCGATGGAATGTGTGTCAGACATATGATTTATAATTATTATTCATGTAAGCATATTTATATATATATATATATATACACGATAAATATTCCAATGCAAACGCGCAAGAGTCGATTCACCCGCGCACACGTCCTACAATCACGTCGAATAAAAAATATGTAACTATTTAGGCAGGATGTCATTGCATGTTTCACGCCGATTTCATATAGGACTCATATAACTAATTAACTGAATTCAACTATTTAACTCGGTAATATTAAAATGAAAAACAAAATTATTTAATTATTTACTACTGCGTTTTTTTTAAAAACATGTGTTAATATCTACTAGGTATAATAATATAATATTTTATTAAGCTAATTGTTGGAAATATTCTAAATGTGGAATTATACTTCTTTTCAATAAAATTAAATTCCTCGCAGCACAGAATTGAGTCTCCAAGTTTGGACAGGAGACGGGTATACCTAGAATTAGTTGACGGTGAAAAATTTACTGTTGAAATGGAGCGCACCCTTATAGAACAAAACCACCGTTAAAGTTACACGTTTTTTTAACTTTGATAATAATCGATTTGATTTTTTTTTCCATAATAAATTATCTAACAAATTAAAACTAAAAATTATATATCGACATGTATTTTAGTTAGCTAGGTATAAAATTATATTTAAAATCTAACCAATACTACGAGCGTCATAGGTATATAATATTACAATATAATTGACATCGGAATATTTTTTTAAAAGAGTAAAAAAAAATGAAAACAGGTACACGGCGCGGCGGTGTATATCATAATAAATCGGGACGTACCTATAACTATAATATAAATCCCAATACATCATATTATAAATGGCATGCGTGATGACTGATGTGTAAAGAAATCGCAAACCATAATATAATTATATATAAATAATAATTATTATACATACACTTTCCGCGGACGTGTCACTGACATGCCATTTTTCCAATGTGTGGCGGCGCATTCGTAAAAGTGAGATTACTTACACTTATGTCTAAAATACACACGCACAGTACACATACGTACACATGAATGGGACAAGTAGGGGACAATATAATATATGTCATTCTCCCCTTCTAATATTTTTTTTTTAAATATCCATCTAACTGTCTTGTATATTATCATCTAAAATGTAATCGGAATTTATTCCATAGTAATTAATAAACAATATCAACAACAACAACAACAATATATTATAATTTGATATTGAAAAACAATTGTGGGCAGTCAACTGCGCAATCGGACTTGTTTTATCGAATAGATGTATTCTCCTTAATAATGAACGCGTCATAATAATATTATCCATTATCACGATTTGTGTATAAATTAATGTCTTAGAATCACGAATTGATGTACAAAGTGTTTCAAGAGTCTTCATTCGATTCCGAATCCTCCCATAAATTGCAGCTGTAAAAGACCTATATACCATATTATTGTAATAATGAAAATAAATAGTCAAGTTTCTTTCTGTTAATTATTTTTATTGACGGTAAACTAAGTACGTGTCTTGTGAACGTTTTTAATGATTAGAGCCGTAGTGCCGTAGTGCCGTCAGTAAGTGTCGAGTTGACGAAGCCGCAACAGAAAGCTGCTTCGTGTACTATTTACACCTATCACCCACCACCTCTGCATTTTCAAAATAAGTATGCATTTTTCAAACCGGATGAAGATCATGATCAATGTATATCGTTCGTTTTCTTAAATTTCGGTCGAAACAATATTTCCGTGCGCACGGATTTTGACAATTGATGGACGTCTGCGCCATCGAATTAATAAACTACTCCGTGATAACATACATAGGTACCTACACTAAATTATTGTTATATTAATAATAATGTTTCTCTATATGATATATTATTTTCGTAGCGTATTGTTCCGTTCGTATTGTTGTTATTGATAGGCCGATGAAATAATTGAAGCGCCGCGCGGTTGTATAGACACACACAATATATCACTATTATATGAATATACGGTGTACAACCATTGAAGCACGCGTCACGAACTTGAACCGAGACGCCGTATTTCAAAACATCGTTAATTTATCTTATTATAATTATAATAATAATTATTATTATTATTCGATCGTACGAGAAAGAGACATCGAAAACTGGACGCAACGTAATAAAATAGTATAAATATAATGCGATCATCGATCGGGACAGGCCAAGGAATCTCGCCGTTTCTCCGTTATTGCAGTGTTCTTCTTATACACTGCTGCAACGGCACGTACAACATTCAGCGAGACGGAAATTTCGAGAGAAAAAACCATTTTTACACACACACACACACAACATTGTTTTTCCGATTTCTAACGAAAAATCCGGCGCAGAGTAATTTGAAAAATCTATTGGTCGGAAGATTATACGGACGTTTATAAACGGATTACATTGCTGCAGATAAATCGTATATATAAGTACAATATAAGTATTTTATAATAATATACCTACCTACGTGGCATTAAAGTAAGCTTTAGTGACTAAGCCGCCGCGTGGTTTTCTATATACGCGTTTGATTTTTTATCGCAGATGACTATTTTTTTCATATTTTACATAGGTATTAACCGCGTTCACCGCACGCCCCAAATCCGAAAACAATGAAACGTGTACACACACAATATACCATTCATAATATTATGATTTTCGTAGATATATAGCTAAGATGGTGCATATAGGTACAACTTACACTGTGTTGGTATACCAATACGGTCGTATTTTCCACTGCAGAGCTCGTTAGTCGTTATTATTTTCTAAACACCATCCATTAAACGTCGATCGATTCAGAAGAATTTTATGCGAATCGCGCATTCGGTCAGATCGTAACGGAACAGGATAATATTATAATATATTGTTATTAATTAACCGTATGCTGCACTCTCGCATCTCGGACGGTCGTAATATCGTGCTTGAAACCGCATCTGTGGTGGGTTCAATACTAATCAATAGAGACATAAACGACTTCGGAAGACTTCCATACTGCTGTAGTCCAATGACCGGTCGTTGAGTTTTTATGAAATGTCATCGAGTTTAAATGGTGCAGCGTATAACAGTATTTTTTTTTTTTAGGCCATACGCATAATATACATTATATTAATATCTACCTACGGTGGTATTTAAATATTTTTGATTCACCAATCGATTGATTGCATCCGTATATATACGTGACACGTTGTCCATATAATATAATTAATGTCCTCGTCAACTAGGATCATTAAGACTAAAAAAAAAAAATAATAATCATGCTTATAATATGTACAATTATAATATTATTAGGCAGGTGCTTTATTACGATAAAATCCCATTCTAAATCGATTATTTTTTTATCGATATAACGCACTCGTTTCTACTTTTTAATTAAAATTTCTAGGTCGGGACATAATGTACCAACTATAGGACCTATAGGTACTATAATAGGTATAATGTTACTGACGGTAAAAAAATAGACGTCAAGTTGACACTTAGCTGACGTTTTATTTATTTATTTTTGTTGTCCGTACGTGATGGTAGATAGTCGTAATAATACATCCACGTATTATAGATAATGTTATTATAGTATTGATAATCCAATAATAAAAAAAAATCAGATAAATATTTAGAGTTTGATTGATGCAATTTAATGGCATGGTACAATTGAAAGTGATCAGGAGGGGGGGGGGGCAAGAATTTCAAGCAATACACACACAACTCGTTGTTATACCTATTGCACCTCAACCTTTTCTCGAAAAGCAACCATCAGTGGACTGCACTCCAAACAATACATAGGCGGAGATTTCATTGAATTTTAGGGTGGGGGGGGGGGCTAAAATCTTTCTTTACAAAATAAGAAGTAAGGCTTTGAAAAATGTTCAATATTTTTTAGGGCGGGGCTAAGCACCTAACCACCCCAATCAACGCTTATGATGTCTTACCTCTATAGTGTTTCGTACGACAGCGTGGCACATCCGTATGTTACCGCTTAAATGGACACATCCTACCCATCCAATCTCCCTTAAATCACAATCGATATTATAACTGCAGTATACTTATAGGTACATCATATATTTTATGTATGATGCAACTACACACGTCGCGATTATTTAAATATAATATAATTCAATGTATTAATTATTTGTGATCGTTTGCCTGCAGGTATCCGCTGAAATACGGCCAGAATAGCGTATCCGCCACCAAGCTGCAGTCGGGCAACTATTACACCAAGGACAAGACCGAGGACTTTAAGGTGTTCCACACGATACCTGCCAGTTCACACCTGTTGGCCAACTACGATCCGTTTTACAGTCCACTGTTGTCCAGGATCGACACAGTGTACAAGCAGCTCGGGTACACGACGGAACCTTGCCGGGAACGGTTGGTGTGCCAGATGTACAAGAACCCAGCCAAATTCGCACCGTACAGCAATCTCGTCTCGGCGCAGCTCAGCAGGTCAGTGCACGTCTTTTTTTTTGACACCGATTTTTATGTAGATTAACTCAATATTTATTCCGAGTATGGTCACACGTTTAGGTACCTAGGTAGGTACTTATCTATGTAAAATAAGAGGGATATTGTCGTAACGAAATCGAATTATGTGGGTTGTGGATTCGGTGCTAGATATATGCAAAACAAATCTTGTATAATAAAGAGTAGTCAGTAGTATTAATAGTTCTAGTTTTATTGTAATACAATTTTTAACAGAATTTATAATTTCTTCTTTAACTGAATAGAAAAAAAATAACAACAACAAACACATGGAATTGCATAAAATGCACAATCCTTGTTTTTAATGTCAATTGATCAAAGGAAAAATGACTGGTCAAATACCAAAAAAAATCATAAATGTTTAAAAACAGAGGTTTTAAATTAAACTAAAATGTTTACAATGAGAAAATATAATAAATTAATAATTTATACAATTATACAAATATATTATAATATTATTTCACATTGAAGATGGACGATGAACTTCCAATTTAGAATGGTGTAAGAGATTGTAAATGTATTGAAAACACAAACTATTTATTTTCAATGATCACAATAATATTTTAGTCGGAAACTATTATATTATGACTTATGAGATATAGGCAGGTACACGAACTATGAGACTGCGGAAGATATAACAATATTCCTTGCAGTAACTACTTTTCCTTTTTTGGTGGCTTTAAAAACCAACTCAGACATAAAATAACGATTTTCGCTTGCGAAAACTGTGTATTTTTATTACAAAGTCACGAATCGTATTATTATTAAAAAAAATCAAAAAAAATCGCGTAGGTATTTTTTCATTTGTGTCCAAATCGCTATTGTACCGCAGCGTTTAAGTTCTACGTACAACTCCGCACAGCCGTTATTAGTTTGTTTTTTTTAGACACAAAATAATAACACACAATGCAAATGATTTTCTGTAGCAGTGGGTAGTTGTGTGTGAGTACTATCCAAAATTAGAAATTCACCAGCGCCGGTAGTGGAATATTATTATTATTATGGTTTATGTTATTATAACTTAATATCTTCAAACGTCGACAGTAGGTATAGTCTTAGTATTCGTCCGTCGTCGTTCGTATAACATTCGTTTATTTTACTTTTAATTCACTTTTAATCATATGAAATCCGTATTCAACCATACTATACAAAATGGATGAGCTTGCAAATTGTTTATCAAATATATTTCTCTATATTATATTTATCGTTTGACGCAGAAAATTATATTATTACTAATATTATTATTATTATATCGCATTATACAAACATAATATAAAATTGCGGTTTGATCGAACGACGGTTGATTGGCGTTCTGCACCGCAGGGTTATCGGACAGCAATTTATTATTCTATTTAGCACAATGCACACGTTAAGTTACAATAATTAATAAGTTACCAAATTGACGTAGGTACACGCGCGATACTTTCACTCGGCCGATGAGCATAAAAGTGCTTTAATCGCGTGCCTATTGTTTTGTTGGCGCTTGCGACGATATGTAGGTCGTGACGAGCTTCTTCTTATTAGGCTGTTAGACAAACATGTTATTAGAATAATATTATTACCTAAACGGACGGGTAAGTATAATATTTAAAGAACAGTCATCGCCGACGATTTTGTTTTCTATTCCGCTTAAAATCACGACACGTCACGCGACCACCGCATCCGCGATTAATTATTGTCCATAATGATATTATTATTATTATTTACTATACAGTCATCGATTATTTTATTTTATTTTCATTATTACAAGGCATAACACACTAATGCGGATACTCTGCTTTGAACAAATGTAACCCATGCAAACGAAATTATTAATTGGCTCTATGGGACAATAATGAAGTTACCATGCGATGTATACAGTGAACATAGTTATATTAAAATCGTTAATTGTATGTAATAAATGTAATGATTGATTTTGAAACGCATTAGCCAACATCGTACACGTTAGTTTAAATGATGTTAGCGTCCAATAAAACTTATCTCGAAACTGAAAGAATAATAATAATGCTTGAGTAGATAATGTACTCGAAAGAAATTTATTGAAATCTTTAAAAACTTTCAAAACATTGTTATATTTTTATAGGGGCAAATATAGATGTATATTTTGCTTTGACTGGTCAATGCAATACTAATTAACTAATAAACATAACCCAAAAATATTAATTTGTCTTTGAATTGATTATAGACACAATGATTAAAATTGAACTGTAAAATCTGTTATTAATGTATAAGGTACATTTATTAAAATAAGTAATATTTAATTTTAGTTCAATCATCTTTAATTTTTATACAGATAATACAAACCTTGAGTATTTGTCTAATAAATATTCAATTGCTTAAGCAATAATATTTATTTAAATGTTGTAGTACATGTTTACTTATAAAACAAATTTACTGTTATGCGTATGTATAATATTAGATATAGGTGTCTGGTGTACTGGTGTATTGGAGTGTCTCACAACGATTTACTAATTGAATCCACATCCAGGTAATGGAATTCACATGACACCCATCCACATTCAAATAGTAATTCTTTCATATTTTGTTTCACGTCATATTTAGAAATCTGAATTGAAATAGAGCGTTTAGTTTGTTAATTACATGTACGCTTAAAACATATTCTAAAGTACTCAATCCAAATTAAAAATTAGATTAGCTTATTTATTATAATATTTAAATTGGGTTACACTATAATTACCACGAGAATGTTTATATGTTTATTTCCCATTGTATAATGTACTTACATAACACGTGCAAGTATAAGCTATTAGTACAATTAAGTTTTTTGTTTAGTAGGTAAACAATCTTACTTATTTGGTTATACTTGAGTAATTTATTCATAACTTTACCTACTTAAAAAGTAAAAATAATATTTACATCAAAACACATTCTAGAAACTAATAAAATATATTGTACCCAGTTCGTTTAATTATAAATGATATGTGTATACATATTACTATATATGTATGGAATAAATAAAAGTCGCATATGTGATGATTTACTTGTAAAGTAAAATCTGTTTGAAAATTATCTCAAGTTAGTTTTTATAAGCCAACTACCGTCCACGTACAGTTTTTGTCATTTCGATAAAAGAGGCTAAATGTGAAAGTTTGATAACAAAATTGTAACTTATGCCAAAAATCACTATCAGTAGTTGTAAATTATTTGTAGAAACGATTAGCATATTTTCTCCAATGATACCGATTTGATTAAAGTGCGTGAAATAAATGTAAACACAAATTTCTGTTTTATTTAAATTAATCGTACCTGCGATCGTTCTAATATAAAATCCGTTTATGAGCGTATTCAAAATTCAGACATAATTTTAGTAGCTAACTACTTTCGTTACTTTTTTTCATTTACATGATAAAATGAGTTATCGATTTGATTAGCAACTTTATTATTACTATAAATTATTCACCCATCGTAAAATCGTGAATCACGTACCTAATTATATATTAAACCAGTAATCACGTGCATAAAGTAAACATAGAGTACAAAAAATTTAAACAACAGCAATATCACGTATTTTACGGTATAATTTTATCACGTTAAAATATATCTAAATATTTTTCATGTTAAGTAAAATTAGTGTTTTTAAAATACCTAGCGATTAACAAGGTAACATTCAATCATATTATAAATCAACTTAACTATTATAATATAGGTAGGTATGCATAGGCTTTTATTTTGATATTGGAGTCAAAAAAACTAAAATATTGATACTTTTCTCATACTTACATGATAGATAATATTATAATCTATTGTGTCAATCAGTTAATTAATTAAATTTTAACTTTAGTGAGAGTAGTTGTAGATTTAGATCGGATAAATCGAGCTGTTAACACAACTTTAATTTTATATATATATAGGTACATATTATTATAATTATAATAAATTAACCATATTCAAACTATGTACATATAATATAATGTTTAGTGTGATTAAGCAAAATATAAAATGTCTGAATTTTTTTTAAAATTAATAACAAATATAAATTTAAGTTAACTAGAATCTGGGGCCTAGATTAATAATACTAATAATATAATAAAAACGTATAAACAATTATATTATACACATTACACATTTACACATAATATAATATCCTCAGTTTTTATTATAATTTATAATATTATTTTCGTGCAATCTATTAAGACAAATAATAATTATCTATTTTTAATATAAATCGTTGTCACGTTTTTAGTAATAAGAAAATAATTTTCACCGTCATAAATCGTATGTAGAATAGTGTGGCCAATGTCGAGCAAACATAATATTAACCGTAACTGTTTGGTATTCCAGAGAGCTAAACGAATTGCGCAAACCATCGTCCGAGAACCCGGAGATATTGCGATTTTTCAAGTACATGAAAGCCGCCAAAGACGGTCAAGACAACAAAGACTGCGAGATGATTTTCTCGTCATGCGCGTCCCAAAGGTCGCCAGACGATTCGGTGCCCATGATGACCACTTACAACGAGATCAACAAACTGGTACAGGCCCGAAACGCTAAGAAACTGGCGGAATCATCCACAGTCTCCGACGGGGTGAAGTCGGAATCGGCCACTGTTTCCGACGGGGTGAAGTCGGAATCGGCCACTGTCTCCGACGGGGTGAAGTCAGTATCGTCTACCGTCGCAGACGGCGTAAAGTCGGGATCGTCTACAGTCGCAGAGGACGTAAAGTCGGAATCGTCCACAGTCGCAGACGACGTAAAGTCGGTATCTTCTACCACCACCGACGTGGAGTCGGTATTGACACATTGAAGTGAGTGGTGTGTTATTAATAATAATTTATTATCATCTTAATGTCGTATAATTATATTTGATTTCATCACGAAGTATACTTCCGCACTTGGAGGTCTCTCATGAGTCATCTGCACTTTTTGTCATTATATTATTACATTTTGATTTTATTATCAATTAGCTTGTTGTTCAATGCACATAACAACTTATAGCCTATGAATAAAATCTGTGTATAATGTATTACATTTATATAAATATAGTTTATAACGATTATCAGATATTATATATTTTTGCCGTAAGATATTATATTGTAATAACGGACACATTTTTTTATTCGCAGATGAATAGACGACGGTTTTTTCGATCCATGACGCAGCGTGGCAGCATATATTCAAAGTCATTAGGAAATATATACGATACCTCGTCTAGCTCAACATAGTTTTATAGTTGTAGTTATTTTGTATAGTTACGGTTATAGTTAGTATGCGGAATGCGCACATATAATCGTAGGATGATAGTTATTTATTGAACGCACGGTATACTGTTATAATATTATGTTATCGGTGTAACGCGTGAGTCGTATTTTTATCATAATAATAATAATAATAATTTATTGTGTACTATACTCCGTAAACATAATATTTCGATAATTTGTCATAGTTTTCGCTCCTAGTCGAATTGGATGCATAAAAATATCATAATACTATTATAATATTCTATGTTCGATCGAAACACGCAGAGTATCAGCGGAGTACTGGAATCGTCGCACCTTTGACAAATTCATCGAATTTTATGTTTTCGATACCTATTATTATATATATAGTTTACTGCCTAAATCGTTTTTTGATTTGGACACGTCTGTCGAATTCATCTCAAGTTCAGATGAAATACGAAAAACGTATTTTGAGTCCCATCCTTGGCACCTCTATTTATTTATTAACTAATTATTTATTCATTTATTTATTTATTTATTCGATTTTGGGTTGCTCAACTCGAAGCGTGGAAAGGAAGTACTTACGTGGAAAAACGTTTTCGAAACTGTTTAAAATATTATTTATGATATCGATACAATTATTATGTAAATACATCGATGTTGCTTATATTATGATACCTTATATTATTGGTTTATAATAAATTAATAAACAGTATTCCTAGTTTTTATACGAAAAACATTTCAAGACGTTACAAAGATTTTCAAATACCTAGGTACATCATATTATACTGAACTCCCAATAATAATTATAAGCTATATATTTTATACGCGATGTTGAGTTCAAAACAATCGTGTCTACCGTAACAACTATAATATAGGTATTCGTATTACACAGATCTACATTATAATAATAATTGCGTGATATGATATTATTTGTTATCAGTAAAATTAAGTGCTTAATACATTTATATCAGTGATATTATTATAATATTAGTTATTTAACTTTATATTGTATTACATCTTAATTTACAGAGCATGAAAGATCCTAGTTATTTTACTTTACAGGTCTAATATACTGATGACTTAATAGTGATTTTGGCCTCAGATAATAATCGTATCATCCACGCGTGTATTTATATTATAATGTAATATTTTATTGTTTTAAATCAATATTATTATTAATATTAATATATTTATTTTGTTTTATAATTTTGTAAACACCAAACACACATGATGTATAGCCATACAATGTAGATAGAGTATAACATAGAATAATACATGATAGTTGTGTATTTATTGATGTATTGAGTACACAACTATGCATTATTATTATTAGTATTATTATAGTCAGTATTTTGTAATTTATTTGTGCACTAATCAAACGCAGTTGTTTTTAAAATCATGTTTTTTTAATCGAATTTATATTTTTTTATATCTTTTCGTTAAGCATCTGTACCTTCAAAACACTTCCATTGTTAGCTCTTAATATAAAAACTTTAAATTTAAAAATATTTTTATTAATAAATTGTGTATCAATATATTTTGTTTGTTATTACTTATTAATATTCATTATTCAACATTTTAACTTGAATCAGCTAATAGCATAATTCTGAGTATTACTGTGTAGGACGCATATAATATCCTAATATAAAACTCAAGATAACATTTAAGTACCATAATTCAATTTTTAGCATAATAATAATATTGTGATATAAAATGCTTTATATAATATCAAATCCAATTATTTGATTTTTATTATGCTAGTTATTAACTAGCCTATGTACATTAAAATATGTTGCTGTTCTATTTTAAATAGTATACTATGTATTTTTATAAATAAAAACCAGTATTTATTATTTTAGGCAAATTGTTGTAAAGACCAAAATGTTTCTAATTATTTTTTCTACCTAACATAAATTACCGTTCTCTATTTTTACTATCAACAATACTTTCTTTCCAAAGTAAGATTTTTCTGTAACTTTAACTTAATTTAATCCTTAATAAATTTCAATTTGTATTACATGATTGTAATTGTTATTTAAATATCATATATTTGCTGGTATAATATTAGGTTATTGATTTAATATATATTTCTTTATTTTAACTGTATTAGAAAAATATATAGATATCATGTTGTCGCAATATGAATTGACACCTTTTGTCGAACTATCCGCCGGAAAGTAATGTCAGTAATTGCCTAAATAATGCATTTTGGATTTAATGGAAAGGATGTAGTGGAACTATTATAGGATTCGACACGAATTAATTTCCTTGTTTTGGTTATTTAAAATCTGCGGAATAATAATCTAACTATTATCCATGAACATTTTCGATAAAAAAATAATAAGTTATACCTATAAAATAGACTTTTAATAAAGTTCCTTATGTGAAATAAATTAAAAATTTTAAAATATTAGTATTAACCACGGTATTATACAAATGTTGCCTATACATTACGCCGTAAAAATATTTTATTGAGATATAAAATATTAGTTTTGATAAGCAGTCTTTTATAATTGCCCCTTTGAAAATATCAAATATCAATCATTAAACTATAAGCTTAAATAATAAAACCTATTTGAGAGAATGCGAAATTAAAGTATAGAATTTGTCATCCGTACCTACCTAATAAGGACAATAAATAAATAATTTAAGGTGTATAATAGTACTCACGTGGATAAGAAAAAAAATGTCGAAACACGGTATATTAACAATGAATTAATAACTATGAAAATGTGTAGAAACATAAAAATAATTTTAAACATTAAATGCTGTTCTATTTGTATGTTCACACTAGAAAATAAATGCAAATAATTTAATTTTAATTTTTGATATCATGATTTAGTTTGGATCCATCATATGGACATTTCTTTACACCAATAACGGGCTAATAGTAGGTTTATGTATTGAGATGACAGATGATTTGCCGTGAATTTTACATTGTTCATCACCTGCAAGTATATTTTATTTGGTTCAAAACTAAAATATTTAGTGAAAAAATATTTATTGTGTTAGTTATGGCAACATATCATTAATCAATACAAATATAACTATATTATATTAATATAAATAATATGCCTTCATATCTAAAAGTTCTGAGAAAGTTAAATACGAGCAGATGCATCTACCATGGTAGCGGAAATGAGAACATTTTGAGAATACAAATAAGTTCATGAATTCGTCAACAATAAATAAAATGTAATCAAAAATTAATAAACAACTTTTTGAAAGAGGTTTTTCACAGTATTATATAGTTAAATCACAAAAAATATTTTTGAGTATTGTTTGCAATAGTTTGCAAAAAGAAAGATTGTATTTTATTGATTTGTTATTTTTTTATAATTTGATTTTAAATATTTATTTCAATTCAATTATGCAATCATTTTATTTATTTTTTTGATTTGGTTATCTATTTTTTTTTCTTAATAAGATTTTAAGGTTCATAAAATTATTTATTGGATAATTTTTTTGAAAATGTTTGTATTTAATTTAAAATTGGAACGTGCATTTTCTCAGAAATTAAAGCGTTTTTTCAAAAGATAATAGTCCTTAAAAATAGTCTTACAAAAATATAAATTAGATATAATATTGGATCCAGTTTTTTTTATACTTGGACCATTTAAAAAAATTATTAGCGTTAATAAACTAAAATTTTAAAATCACCATAGCCCTCCCTCCCCCATATATTACAGACCCATTATATACATACAGATTAATTATTATATACAAATAGTTACTAACTCAAAAACTATTATTACGAATTTTGATTCTGTTACGTCAACATTTTTATGAAAACGATCGACTAAATAATATTTACAGTAGAAAATTTGGGTTTTCATATGAAAAACAGAAGTTTGTATCTCCATTCTTCACAGGGCACTCCTTAAGTAGTCTCAGAAATCTCAAGAATTTCAAAATATAGTCTTTAAATATATTTCAAAATTTCAAAATCTAAATTTTGAATAACTGCATCATATTGAAGAAAAATGGGGGTGAGTATGCTTGGCGTATCAACTTGTTTAACAATAAATATCATATTAATGACAGAAACGAATATAATACATCGTGTAAAGCTTCCATAGGTCAAATTTATAAACCAGTCTGAAGTATACAATTATGGATGACATTATTATAAAGACATTTTTAAGGAAAGCGCGTTAATGTTGGAAAAGTTAAGGTCACGAGAGGAAAATAGGTAAGTAGGTTCTAAGTTATATAAGAACTATCACGTGTAAATAATATAGAGGGCCAATTAATGAGTAGATGTTTAAGTTCACGTGTGTGGTGTGTTACCTCCCCATTTAGGTTGGTTTGGTTATCCATGTTATGTTATCCATGTCATTAAAATCAGTGGTGTGGTGAACGGTAATTTCAGAGGCATTTGCCTCTGAGATTTTTCTTAAATAGAGGGGTGGGTGTTAGCCGGTGGGTCCCCTAGTAAATATAATATGATATACTCAATAGGTAGTCAATAACGATCTGAAATATAATTAGTTATATTACACTAATACATTATTATGCATTAGGACTTGGGATATTTGTAACTCGCCTCTGGAAAATGATTAGTTCGCCACGCCACTGATTATAATAAATGTGCATAGGTTAAACTGGTTTAAATCAACCATCTAAAATTAAATGTTCATAGTTTTTAATCCAATTTCTAAGCTGATGATAATTGATTCTAACATTAAAAACGAGAAGTAAAATTGAGGTTTTAGAGAATTATATTATATATTAATAACAGTTTGTACACCATTTTAATATCAATTCGTAGATACTGTAAAATGTAATGTGTTTAATACGTGTCAAGCATACTAAATACTCCATGTGAATAACATTTTTTTTTGACATCAAATTTCAAATATATCTTCATCGCGTTCTTATGAATTATTTATGTACCTATAATCACAGACGAAAACTCCAGTTCTTAAATCAGCATTGTAATGATGTATGTAATTTATGTTTAATAATACACTAATTTCGTAATAATAAATTAATATGTAGGTAGTAGGTCTACTGATAAAAGCTATAATTATTGAATATGTGATTATTGCCGTTTTAATGGATGGTGCTGGAGAGACGTTCGTAAATATTAATTTCTCTGGATACAACATATTTAGGTTATTTTAACATTTTAAGTGCATATTAAAATTTAACTTTTAACTAATGCTAATAATTGAAAATCTAATTGTATTATATACAGTATGTCCATGAAAACTGAGTACACTCTATTACTTAGTTACCTAATAGGTAATATAGTATATTACTCAGTATATTACATCCTAAACATATTTTAGAATTCTGTCTGCGGGAAATTAATGATGTAATATAGTCTAGTTTCATGCGCTGCAAATATAATTCAAAAATACGTATAGAGTATCTAGTAATATGGGTAGTTGAATTATAGAGTGTACTCTGTTTTTGAGACACACGGTGTGTATAATTAAAATCAATTTTAGCAACATTCTAAACGGTATTGTCAACGCACTGTCATTTAAAACACCTAAGCCTACAAACTATAGGTAATGTAAACAACCTATAATATAATGTTTGACAAAAGAAAATTTCCTACCGACTTTATGCAGTAATAACATTTTGTGTAAATTACTAAATATGTACCTACGTAGAAACGGGCTAAGATAATACATATAGATGAAAACCGGTCTTGAAAACAACCAGTTTGGCTTCGAAATTCCTCGTCGATTTTTGAGTGAAAATGTTCACATATATAATAAGTAGGTAATGATATTATTTTATGTTATATATCTATAGTTGTATACATTACTTTCGATACATATATTATTAAAATCGTCTTTTTGTAGTGTGCCATCGCCGTAGTGTTGAAAATCTACATTTCCGCAACAAATTGAGCGCAATAAATTAACTTAATGTTTAAATAAGATAACGTAGGTACATAGGCGTAAAAGATGCGTATTATTTATATGTACGTTGTTGTTAACTTATATAGGCGTTCAAGCGTAACATGATAATAATAATTATATATAACATTATTGTTGTTGATACGGTTGATTAGATACAGAGCACGTATTTTATTCCTGCAAAAGATTCTACAAATCTAACCACAGATGGTTATGGTTATACAATTATGATTCGCATACGATCGGTACGATAGGTATTTACCGCTGTGAATCATTTCTAACGCGTTTATTTTTGGAGTCCACCACGAATTAATTGCATTCTTCCATTTCTCGAAGCTTTCAACTTTAAAATATAGGTCACTGTTTTAAAATCGATTAATTCACCGAAGTGGTTCTCAACGTGTTTTTAATTCGTGTCACCCTTATTTACCGCGAGTAGCTGATAGTGCTCCTACTACCAACAAATTGGTAAACGGTCATTCTGTATGATCCATATTGTAGAACGTGGACAGTTTGTATTATTATGTTATACATTACAATATATTATGTTAGTTGTAAATAGAAGTATAAGTATAATATTATAATATAATGTTATAAAGTTTAAAGGGATTTCAATATTATTTTAAAATTTTAATATTATAATATTATAAAAAAATTAATTTAAAATGCATTTTAATGATAAACTCAAAAGATAATTTGATTAATTTCGACCTAACCGTTGGGAAATATATTTATCTTTATAATATTATTTAATCGAACGTGTCCTGACTGAATGAATGAATGATCAACGTAAAGCTAGGATACAAACTTGACATTTTCATAGTACTTTCGTACTGTCGTGTAGAGCTATACTAAGAAAGGATTTTCCAAAATTTACATTTTAAAAAGTGCTTACACAAGGATTTGTGAAATTAGTATATTTTGTTTATAAATAGCTGCCATTGGTTATTCAGTCAGATGAAGTAAAAGCATGCATCAAATCGTCGCGTTTATGGCCTCGAATAAAGAAATCATATCTTAAAACAAATATGAGAGTTTATTTGTAGAGAATATACATAGCATAATATTTTCTATAAATAAACGTTGTTTCCTATAGACTCAAAAACTAGGCGACTGATTTTGACGAAAAAGTCATGTATTATACTTGGAGATATCAGAAATGTTTGAGTAGTTTGAACCACGTTCGAAAATATACCAAGAGCCATACAATATATCTAAACTGAGGTACTTACACTAAAAACGAGATACGCCGATATAACGCCATATATTATACTTGTTCATTTTTTCCCGAGTGAAGTCGGGTTATACAGATAATATTATTTATTAATTAAATTATATTATATAATTCATGACTTGCCTAGTTCAAATATAAATTAAATTAGGAGAATTAAATACATATACAAAAACATTCATGAAAGGATTTTTCTGTCGGGTAATAGTATAATATAAAAGCATATAACTATTAAGTACCTATGTATACTGAAAATATAATTTATAGTAAAAAAAATAATAATTTTACAAAACAGCATTATTATTTCGGTCATATTAAAATTCTTAGATCCTTGTTCGCGTTAGGTTTAATATCCTAATACCTACACTATAGTCACAGACCAAATTCAAGATAATTTGTTTGTGTATTTGTGACGATAAGTGATAACTTATACGAGGTTATACAATAATTAATAGATTATTGATAATATATTCCAGTACATGTATAGTGTATACCTAGTATGTATGTAATACAGCTCTCCTAACTGGGCTTGCGATAGCCAATAATACCCAGACATTGACAATCATTCGATTCCGACTTTTTGGTGTACTGTAAAAACACTATTCAGACAGTTGTAGGTTTGTGTGTGAAATGCATCGCTTCGAAATATACTTGGACGTTCAAAAATAATTAAAATTACTGATATGAATATGTTTATCGTTCGAGTTGAATCGCTTTCAGCAGCGACACCGATACCGATATCACGCTGGCACTTAGGTTTATTGTTGTGGAATTGCTTTTGATTCTAACCTCCCGGGGTTTTGTTGCTGAACAATAAATTAGTGGCTCTGAGGATTCGGTGGACTGAGAAAAAAGGTAAATTAATTTTTATGATATGCATATTGATATTATGATTTCAAAATTATATTAAGTTTTCGTAGGATGATGTTAATTATTTTTTAGATTTATATATTTTTATATTTGGCTTTATAATGTGTTTGTTATTTTTTATTTTAAGAGAGCGGTGTCCTCGGCGTCCTTTAGACATAGCAAATTGTTGTTCACTAGTTTCAATAGTGTGCTGTTAGCTTTGATACTAAAGTGAATCGACCTATTATACAACTTTTAGGTAAGAACACTATCTGTGCTTAAGCGTTGCTGATTTTTCGAAATTATAATTTTCAAGTAAAATAATAGAGGTATGTGAAATATCGAAAATTAAAAATGCTCATATCTCGCTTGAAAATTAAAATATCGAATAAAATAAATGTCAACAATCAAGTACTGATAATGTTATTATTTAAAAAATTGATAATATGTCAAATCACTCTAATATGAAAAATAACAGCACACTATTGAAACTAATGAACGAAAATTTGTTATGTCGTACGTGTATAAGACGGAGACAGCAAATCTATGGGTAGGTTCTTCATAACCTTATAATATATATAGACACCACAAGTACCTAGTCAAAATAATGTTTCAATTTTCAATTTCAGTATTTTTGTGGTGGTAAAGTGAATCTAGTTGGAAAATTTAAAATTCTCAATACTTTTTAAATGCGCAAGGAAAAACAAAAAAAAAAATTAACAAAAAACTGGAAATTTCACGAAAATTAGTTTTCAGATTTTGTTTTTATGATATAACTCAAAAACGAACAACCGTATAATTACTTACAATGCTTACCAAATGTTTATATTATAATTTTATATATTAAACCCTGAAATTTAAAAAATATTTTGACTTTTTTTGAATTATTTATAGGCATATTTTTGTATGTTCTTCAAATGTCAATAAAACAATTTTTGAATATATTTTTTGTATTATTTAGGTAATAAAAACCTCGTCAGCCGTAGCCATTGGTCTTTGAAAATTGAATACAATGTTCCTCGTAAGGTGTTGGTGTTCATATACTATTTACAATATCAAAAATACATAATCATAAGATTTTTTTATACGTGTATAAACTTAGAATCATTATACATATAGGTACTTAGAAATTAATTTAAAATTTAGATAAAATTAGATATTTAAACGAAGAATAACAATTTTAGTTATTTTGTTGTAATTTAAAAATATTATTCATGAGGATTTGAAACATTTACAGTTTGTTATTATACTTTAAACACACAATGATATTTCAAAATGCTATGTTTTAGACAAAATGTAATGTAACCTACGTATTTCTATAAAAGTAAAATAAATTACTTTAATGCAATCGATAATATCATAAAATATACTCATTAATATATTTTTAGGCCGTCTTTGCTCAGAGTCTTTTTTGGTATACCTACAACGGCTTTATATTATTGAATTTAAATTTAACACGTTATCCATTACACTGTCACAGTGACCCACTCGACATCTACTGTAACTTTTTTTTAAGAATTGCGGCTTTTTCAATTTTTCATTTCTTCATGACACCTTTTACATAATGTCGAATATTGAATAAATGCTTCATAATGAAATACAAATTGATATATATATATATGCTATATGCATTAACATGTTTAGTAACGTCCTATTAACTATAAATAATTATACAATTACAACAATTTACTGGAAAAATTAGTGAGAAGGCATTTAAAAGGATCCCTCCTCAAAGTCCGTATGAAATAATCGATGAACATGTATATAACACGAAACGCGTATAACAGTCTGAGCACTGAGCATCATAGCTGATATTTTGCCTATAATGTTATATGATAATGTATCGTGCTCGACTTTTCACACCAGTCGTTCGCGGTTTCCCGGCGAATCGAGTGGCGGCGCGGCGTATCGTTATTGCCGAATCATAATATTGATAATATTACCACTGATAATAATCAATGATATTACCGATATTACATATTATTATTATTCTAATAAATTCATCGCCGCGCGACCCGGATGCCGGTCAGCCCGGCCCGTCGAAGAAAGTCCGGTGCGTCACCGTCGGAGCATAATAACATAACGTGTGCGTATGGCAATAAACTATGTTTGTTCGGATTATGAAATACTACGGGTTTTTTTCTCCTTTCCAGAAGCGTGTGTACGACCCAGCGAGGTCGCAAGCGACGCGGTCGGACGACGGTTGTAAAACATTATAATATTTTATCGACATCTTGCCGTAATCGAGAGCGCGTGCAGCCGCACTGGAATATCCGAAAAACAACAGTGACTCAGCGGGTACAACGTACTATGTTTATTATGTGGTGGGCGTCATAATAATATAATATTATGTAACACCACAACGTTCGTGTTATGTAATCCAAGGAAGACCAGAGCTCTGCAGCAGTTCCCGGTATCCCGGACCGCAGGGTTATAAATTATAATATTATATTATTATCAACAAGATAGGTACTAATATTGTATATTGTAGAGACTTTCACGGCGGCGTGGGCGGCTTATCTAGTGCCGACGGTGTAATAATAACGTGACGTCTCATCCCGGCACGACCGATCTGGTTCCGAGGTTAAGCGAAGACGATTTAGTGCCTATAACTAAATGACTGCAGATGCACTATGTAGTTATTACTATACAGCCGAGAGCGGATCGTTTAGGGTTTCACGTACCTAAACATATAATAATAGGTTAACCTGGCTGACTGGAAATATAATATGCTGCAGATTGACGAAAAAATGTGGACGATCAAAGAATATTTTTAGAAAAACATCCATTTTATCAAATATTAGAACACATTATTTTGGCTATACGATATAAGGCATATACTCGTCGAAGACATAGAACAAAATATTATAACTAATACAATATACAAGTTGATTCACATAGCATGCATGTTCACTTCAATTTTTTTCTTTAATAATGAATTTATTCAAACTCTGATTTTTGAAATTTTTAATTATACTCCAAATACTTTTTTCTTCGACCATCTTAAGAAGTGTCCTGTAACGATACAAACTTCCGTTTTTCAAATGATAACCCCCCCACCCCCTTGTTTAATCTAAATTATTCAGTGGATAATTTTTTGAAACATTTGATATAGGTTCCAAGTTAGGGTAAGTTTGCAAATTCAAGGTTAGTTATTTTTTTAAGTACTTTTTATGAATATTAGAACAGCAATTATGCTAAAAATATCTTCTTAAACATTATGATGATTATATAAAATTAATATAGGAGTTTAATTTTAAGACTTTTAAGTGTTTAAAATAACTTACAATTTAAAAGCGTCAACTTGCCCAGTCCTTGGGTAAATTGACATTTATATTGGGTAAGTTGTATAATACATTTAACTACACATAATTAATGCAAATATTTTATTAACGTTTAATACACTTTAATAACTTTTAAAAATAAATTATACTTTGTATAATTTATAAAAAAATATGTGGGTAAGTTAGTATACCCGTACTACACGTATTTTGTGTTTTGATTAATAACTCATAAAAAAAACAAATGTAAATCAAATAAACATCATATTAAATGATAACTCAGAATATGTGTTATTCAATTTATCTGTTAAATATATTTTGATTTTACATACTGCTTACTGTTAATCGTTATGGCAATAATTTAAGATATTACATTGGCTTTATCTCTTATAAAAATAATTTGAAAATTGAGAAATTAAATGTTACTAATTTCATTAAGTTAATTTTATAAAATTATTGAGTATCGGCATTATAGTTATTTTGATATTATCAATTCATCATCTTATTCAACAAGTCAACTTTACCTGAGTTTCCATACTTTGATGAACATTTGAATGAGTAGTTTCTCAGTTATTTTATTGCATATACTAAGAATAATAAATTATAGTTCTTAAAAATGTCTTTACAAAAATATACATTTTTAAATTATCATAGCATGTAGCCTCTATAATTTCTTATATTACCCTTTATCATGGGCCTATAACTATTATTACCTTTGATGCTTAGTACACAAAGTTTAAAAACTCAAAAACAACTCGTTGGTATTTTGATCTTAATAAATAATAAGTCATAGTTTTTAAAAAAATTATCCACTGAATTATTTACAGTAGAAAATAGGGCTCTCATTTGAAAAATAGAAGATAGTATCGCCACAGGACGCTGCTTAAGTAGTATAAATAATCTGAATAAGTTCATCAATAAAGAAAAAAATGCATGGTAAATCGCCCTGTATATAATTTTGTGCCAAAATAAGTGTGACATAGTCGCCAATATAAAATTACTTAATATGTGACACAAGTGCCAAAAATATTATAAAAAAATCCAATATCAATATTGTGCCAATATTAATATTTCATAATTTAAATAATATAAATAGCGTAAGTACACAGTTATAAAATTTGTATGGAAAAATCTCATAATATTATATTAAGCCACTAAGAAAATCATTTTTTATAAATTGCTTCCAACTACAGTACCTACTATTAAACGTCTATAATCAACATTAAGAAAGATTACAAATAATACAAACTTAATAATATATTAAAACTATAAACTTATAATACATTTGTGTATTAAGATTGTACGTTATGAAACGGTACAGTTCTAAACAGAATATCTGAATTAAAACACCAATTATGTACCTATCTGTGATTTTGGCTCTTATTTACGATTTCTATTACTTATTTCCTTCTATTCTTGTTCCGGAGCTTTTTCAACCGGCTCCGATTATTTCGGGGATGTGTGAATATTTAGCGTATATTTTTAATTTAATTATTTTGTCGGTTTGGATTTTAAGTGTTTGGATAATGTATTGCGTACTTTTGAAAAACTAACTTTTTAGTTAGTCATTTGCTTGTCACCTAACTCTAATTGTGAATGCATTTTGACCACGATTACAATAACATACCTAGCTGTATAATTAATAATCTTGTGTTTTGAACTAGGTAAAAAGTTTGTTGTAATCTCAACTGTAGGTAAGCATAATATTACGATATTGTAGGTACTGCGTTTTAGCATTCCGATTTATATTGTACCTGTAATCTGTATAACGGTATACATTTAGTTGTTTTATATTTTCATTTTATTTTTTGAAGTGCCCATATTTTATTAAACAATTGGCATATTATTTAACATAAATACATTATTTACCGGTTTTTAATATAGAATATTGAGATAAATAAATAATATGTTCTAAGGTTATGTTCACATAATATTTTTAAATCATAACCATTGTCTAAAAATCCACTATGTCTGATGGGCTTATATTACTATATTAAAAATCATCATTATACCATTATACGCGTGTTGTATATAATATTTATTTGTTTATATATTTATTGAAATATATTGTCACGGGAAGATGCCCAATTACGGAATGAAATAACAGTGAATAAACGATACACAATTTGACAATAATAAATATAATATTACTACCTATAATGGCTAAAAATTAAAATTAAATAACAATAAATCCAGATCAGAATATAATATATACTTTCCACGATGCAGGCTTTGTACAAGTTACAGTGCATAATAATAATAATAATAAAAATAAAAAAAATTATAATAATAACATGGCAGTTATGTTTTTGTTCGTTTAAGATTTTTGAGACTTGAGTGCGATTACATAATACCATTTTATACGACACACTCACATGTTATTATTATTATTATAGACGTCGATTCGGAGGAGGAGTCGATGTGGTGTTACGTGCGCGCTCTGTATATATATCACAGACGGCGGACTACCGACCGGCAGACGGTTAGTGACATCCAAACGGTCAACGGACGAGGTTCAACTCCGACGAGCGTGTTCGATGTGTTTACGTCTCAAACCTTACTGAATAATAATAATAATCATTCGTCCACCGTGGAATAACAGTACCGCATAGGTACACAAACCGCAACCGGCTGAGCAACGATCAAAATCAACAGACACGTCGTCACTAACAGGTATGCGAGTTGGAATTCAGTACTTATAATACGATATATTTGCATATTTCCTACGCATAGGTACCCACCTAATAGTATTATACCGTAACGTGCACAGTTGACGAACCGTTTTTCACACGTTTGTATTGTTCTGCGTCGAAATTTAGTCGACAGATAATAATATGTAATATTACAGACGAAAAATATACATCCATCTACTGATCATACAAACACGACATTCATGACAAACGACCGTCGCAAGACAAATTTTAACGCCGGTTTAGTTTGATACATTTCTATTAAACCGTGTACTTACATTGTTTTCGAATGGTAAAACGCTGTCAAAGGTATGTCAAGCTTTTTTTACAAGCATAATACTATATCAGACGTCAAACTTTTTTTTACTCTCATAACTATAATATTCTTTTGGTTTTATTTTTACAATTTATTATAAAATCTCTTCTGCTCGAAATATTACGAACTAACCAACTTTTATTCTTCTTAATTTTGAGCCGACAACAATGGAGGCTATCTGCTTAACCATTACTATACTCCACTATACCTTCACATAACATAACCTAACCTAACCTAACATGGTTTTGTAACATTACAAACGGGACAATCAGCGTTTACTATACACAGCGCGCTCTATGCACTGCCCAAGTTACGACTGAACTCTACAGAAGTTCAAGCCACGTTAAACACCGTGCGTTCAAATC
This sequence comes from Metopolophium dirhodum, assembly GCF_019925205.1. Classification (NCBI taxonomy): domain Eukaryota; kingdom Metazoa; phylum Arthropoda; class Insecta; order Hemiptera; family Aphididae; genus Metopolophium; species Metopolophium dirhodum. The sequence goes on from NC_083568.1 coordinate 16,670,470, forward strand.
TCTCGAAGCTGAACTCGACAACTGCCGTTCTGCAAAAGCGTATACTTATCATAACCTACAGTGCATTGCAGACAGGCGACAATAGTTTGAAAGATTGAATCTATACGACTAAACTATGATATTATGATTATTTTATGTTAAACGAAAACACGATATCGATCAACTACTATTCGTTAGCATGTACTCATATGATAAGTATCATCAGTCATCACTGATTGTAACAGAAGTATATCATGACTAAAATATTATATAAAAGGTACTGTTAATTTATTGATTTTCATATCAATAAATTTCATTCTGGATTAAAATTAAGTGTGATAAAAACTTGATTCAAGACCTTTGAAAATAACCAATATAATAGTATTAGTATTTGAAAGGGTAGGTAAAAAAGATAAAAACTTGATTTTCTATTATAAAATTTGTTTTTATGATATATTTTTGGCAAATATTATTTACATTTACAGTCCCGTGTATGACATTAATTTTATGTATTTGCAGAGGCGATAGCGACAACAGCACAAGAGCTGCGATGGAGACGAGCCACGGCCGAACGATGCGCTCGTTGGCTGTACTGATGTTCGTGTTGGCATCGGCCACGTGCCAGCAGACCATGTCATTTCCAGACGGCGAAGGCAAAAGCGGCGCCGGCATCCCGGACAACGGGACGGCGGCGGGCGCCGGTCCCGGGAACAGGAGCGGCAAGAACCTGTTCAACTGGTTGGGTAGTTTTTCGGACGAGGGCGCCGACCCGTACCTGTCGTCGGCCAACGGAGCGTGTCTGCAGGGTGACATGGCCGAGTGTTTCAAGGCCCGCGCCCTGTCCGGCCTGGGCGACTTCTTCGTCCGGGACGCGTACCGGCTGAACGAGAACGTGCGAGTGGTACGCCTGAGAGACGAAGACGACGACGGCGGCCGTCACGCGTCCAGGGCGTTCGAATTCTCTTCGGAACAGCGGCCCGAGGACACCGAATGGGACAGGCTGGTGAAGTTCGCCACGCGCAAGGCCGAGCGGTTCCTGCGATCGGCCGCCGTCGAGGTGCACGTGCCCGACGAGCTGACGGAGGGTGGCCGGTACTCTCCGAGGTTCATCGACGAGATATCCTCCGAGCTGGACACGCTCGAGGACAAGAAGGCCAGCGTCATAAGTGAGTACTTGAATATTTATATTTTTTTCAAATCGCGTATTCAATGGGGTAGCTTGAGATACTGTGTTTTTTATACAAATCGCTTTACAGTTTGTAAATCGTAAAGAATAAATCAAAAACCGTTCTCGTTTTTGATTTTGGTATGCATATTGAAAGCGATTAATCCGATTCGTATAAAAATGACGTGACCGACATCTACCGACAAGTCGAATTTCGTTATCGTTCGCGAACTGTTCGTGTCCAGCGTCGAAGTGATCAACAATTCACGCGGGCCGCGAGACCAAAACCGGAAGTGATACCTTGCCGTGTCGGAACAAATTTAACATTAAGTCAAGCGGTAGCACGATAAACGGTTATAATAATAAAATATTTCAGCTAATTTTCTGGACCAGAACAACCGTGGTGTAGGCTCATTAACTAACATAATAACAATAAGTGTAATATAATGATACGAAACCGTACACCGAATGTTGCAATGTTCGGCCCACGTGCTTCACGTGCGCGCGTGTAACACTTAATCGCTACGAGTGTGGTGACTTCAATAATTCACGACGTCCGGTGACGTATCCGTCGTAAAATTGTTGTACCGCTGTACTCGTTATCCGCACTTCGTTTCATATTATTTACTTAAATATAATCAAAATCGGTAGGGAGGGGGGAGGGGAAGGGTTGTTAATTTTCAAAAAAAATTATACTCCATCACAATATTTCGCCGTTTATCGTATGAGTCGAATACGATTTTAATGATCATCGTTGTAACAATAGTGTTATAATAATTAGATATCCGTAAATGTGTTATATTTATGTGGCTATACTTGTTATATAATATTAGTAAATGCATAACCTGACTTCGTCGGGAAAAAATTAACAAACATCGGTATTAGTGTATCTCAGTTCACGGGCAAAACGCCAATAAATAGCATCGGTTTACCTCATTTTGTTCGACTAATTTGACCGTCAGTGTGCTCACTTGGTATATTTTTGAACGTGGTTACATACCCTAACTTGACGTACTCTACGAATTACATCTGATATATATTTTATAATTTTTAAAAGTCACCAGACTTGACCAAAAAATTGATTTTCAATACGAAGCGGCGTCTGGTATTGAGATTAGATTATCAATAGTTTTGATTACACTATTTACAATTTATAGGAATCCTTAAAGTTTAAACATGTTCTCGGCCGGCAGTCTCTCGTTAAACGATAAATGTCAGTAACTTCCCCATCGATTTCTAAAATTACAGTTGTTATTTTAATATCGCAAATTGTATTTTTAGTATGTCACACTCTAGACGTTTTTATTTGATTTTTCACAGACGCGCGTTTGGTTTGTCGTAAGTTTACGGTTCGGTCGGTATAATCGTCAACCAATAGACTGTCCTGCACGTGCACACAATAATCAACGCACAATCGCGCACGTATTATGCATTCGGAAGATATAATGTGTGTACGATGCACTTTCTCCCCAAACAATCCATCCTGCAGAGTGGCCTATGAACAATATTTCGCCTTAATTCTCTTATCGATACCTAGGCTTTTCTATCTCGTGAAAAACATCAGGAATTTGTAAACTATTATTTTTTTAACGTTTAAGTATGCACTGTTGTTCTGCATTCTTCAATGACAATTATCAATCTTTGTTATTCATAACAAATGAGCATTTATTTCCAATACATGTCACTTGAAATATCGCCTGGTTATCGATAAAAAAAATAAATCCCTCTGTCTTCAGAGCGTATAATATCATTTCCGATTTCACATTAATGTTGTTATTCGGGCTCCAAGGAACTGGTTATAATAATATGGAAACGAAAAAACAAATCGTTCATGTACGCAGTACACAGCTGTTATCATGTGGGTATAAACCATGAGAGGTCACTACTCTTCGCTTTCGAACGTTCCGACAATCGGGCCACGTTACGATGATAGTAATATTGTTACTATGAAGTAATTTATTGAACTCGTTGAAAATAAACCGCCAAAAAACGGGCGATATGTATTATTTTTGTTTTCCATTCGCGTATAAAGACGTTTGTCGTATACATATTCAATACTAATATTATTACCATAGTATTGTAAATTTTAATATATTATGTATATTGCATTACTACAATAGTATTAATAATCACTTGGACACTACCGCCGATCATTAATGCTGTCGGCGCACCAGGAAATTGGCATCGCCGATATCATAGTTCGTCGGCATTCGTTCATCGGCTGCGGTACACTTTCTAAATTTTTGCACTCGGCGAAATGTATACACCCGCATAATACAAAAGCGGACCCAGACAAATGTGTAACCCACAATATTCGCGGATCGCAAGTATTATACTATATATCATTATATATTATACGGCTGTGGGTCGCGGGCGACGCACGGGACCAGCTGTGCTGTATATAATGTGTGCGGACTTCCGCCTCTCGCGGTCGTAAAATATTATAATATTATTGTGTTGATCGTCGTCACGATTCCGGGTCGGGGTTTGACGCAAAATACATTTTATAGTAATATATTACGTCAACACGGCGCACTTCCTCGTCGTGTTTTTTGTGACACTCGCAATGGCGTAATGACCTATATACATACATACAAAGAAAAAAATATGACGCCCACGATTATATTACGACGACGACGACGGACCCGACGAAAACGAAAGCATGCACAAAAGGTTCGACTTTTCAGCAGTGAATGGTCGCTAATATAATATGGGTAATCGCGGCGAGAAACGCGCTCGGACCGATTTATTTATTTTTACCTTCGTCGTTTTCCCGAAACCGAAAGCGACATTACGACGTTAGGCATGCTTATTAGTAAGTAGTATACAATATTATTATTATGCAGATATTGTCTCCATTGTACGGTCGTACGACTGACTTGTCCACCTCGATTATGTTATTCAAATGTTAACAGTTACGTCGTGACGGCTACAGCTGCAATGCGTTCCGATCGTGTGTATAATGATATTATTATTATTATTATTATGGTGCCTATTGAGACGAATATAATGGATTACGAGTACTTATCGTTGACTTTATAACATACGTTATTATGATAATGTGAATGTACACTGTTATATATTATGTAAAAAGTGTTTCACTCATAATTAATTGAAAAAACCGATTATTATTTTATTATTATTAGTTACGAGGATTCTATATTTTTAACTCGTTAATATTCCGAAACATATTTCAGTTTTTATTTTTAAATTGAAAGTCATTAACTTTTAATAATATTGTATGTTATTATAGAGAACTAAGTTAGTTTTAAAAAACTACTTCATTTTATTTGAAAGCCATACAAATTTTGTTTTCATGTTTACAATACTATTATGATAACACGGCGTTTTGGGTAGGCTATTCAGCTACATCATTGCCGTGGATTTAATTTTCCGATATATTATATTCTTTGAGTTAAAATTATCTTAATATAATATCATGGAAATATTAGACACGGCACTTACTATAATATGTATGATTATATTATATTATAATATGAGTCCCAGATTTGTTTTAAATTATAATTTTAAGTTAACTCTATGGTCGCATTAAGAGATAAAACAAACAAATAATTATGTTAATAAAATAAAACTATAAGCTTTGAAGATTCTGGCATTATCAAATAATAATCATAACTATTTTCGTGTTTCAGCTAAGAAGAAAGTAAAGAAGCTACTGATCCCCCTGCTGATCGTGCTTAAGCTGTTCAAACTGAAACTCCTGCTTTTCCTGCCGCTCATTCTGGGTCTGGCATCGTTCAAGAAGGTGCTTGGCTTCCTGGCACTGGTCGTTCCCGGTCTCATTGGGTTCTTCAAACTGTGCAAGCCTGACCTCCAGCACAACTACGGCACGTTCGGGCACAGCAGCTACTATCACAGGCCGTCCAACGGCGGTGGACCTCTGCCCCAGTCTGGACCCGTGTACTCGCCGTACCGCGAACATCAGGAACCGCAGTACCACCGTGAACACTTAGAACAACCACAGTACCACCGTGAACATCCGGTAGATCCACAACAGTACCTGTACGAGTCAGCCGACGCGCAGCCGTACAACAGCCGGCCAGCCCGGAACCAGCAGGACGCCAAGGTACCGTCTTCCGGTTCAGTCGCGTTTAAGGAAGAGGCCAACGACATGGCGTACAACGGTTACAACAGGCAGCAGCGGCGATAAAACCATACAAATATAATTGTATCCATGGCCACCGCAGCGGACACCGTCCTCGTTATCGCGGGATATCCATATTCCATATGTACATAGATCACTCGATCCCCGCAAACCACTTCACGGTCGCACCATCTATCTGTATCTCGTCAACTCGTCACTCTGTACACACGCAAATCTACAACTCTCCTCTGCTGTGTAAAAACATAATATTATTATAAATTGTACGATGCCTCGATATCGTGAAATTTATTATATTACGCCCACTAGCCATTACGATTCGTCGGGAAATTTTGAATTTTGCAACTGTATATTTTTATCATCGCGTGTACAGGCTCGATTTACTATTTTTACTACGATTCGATTTGCGTCGAGACGTGTTTTAGAAGTCGTGCGCGATTTCGATATGCAATACCTATACGCGTAGTTCCTCGTAATCGCGACGAGATAAATATATTTCATCGTCTGCTGTGACAGTCGTGGTATATCATATCAACTATAATAATTAGTATAATTAAGACATTATTATTATTATTATTATAAGCCTTAATATTATTTTTTTTATATATTTTTGCGCAGTGTGACAAAAGTGGGTGATATTTTATATAATTTAATTAGATTTTGTATTTTATTGTAAATATATATATATATTTTTTAAACTGTAATTATGTAAACATAATATATTTTCACTACCACAAAACCCCACTGATTCAAGTATAATAATAATAATAACTAATAATAATATTATGTAATGCAGCACACGTCATAGTGTCAACTATATGCTATTATAAAGTATAAACGATATAAACATACTACATGTTTATATATTTTATAGTCTTATTAATGGAGTTTGAACTAGAATGGTGTTACTGAGATACCAACGCTAAATGTAATTTAGTACCTACAGTAAATCTACTTGTATTTAGTTTATAAAATCGATGATGACAATTTGAAAAAAAATTCTTTATTCGTTACGATTTAATTGAATGTCGAATGAATTTCTGGTTATATATGTTTATTTAGCTTCCCCTATACATACTTTAATATTAAAAATTAGTAAAAATGTAGCAAACAGTTAGAAAATTGGTTTTAAAAGTGGCCAAATTGCTTCAAGATATTATACATTTTTAGAAATATAATAATCCAAAGTTGTAACCCTAATAGTTTTTTTTTTTAAGTCGCAGTTTGATATCAGATATCAAGCCTTTTTTTTATCCCATCACAAAAAAGTCAAACTTAAAACACCTACTGCTTTAAATTAATTCTACTGTTGTTTGGTATATTATTATTTAATACATAAACAATCATAATATTACCTATAAATAAATTCTAAACGAATCTTTGACTACAATGCTTAATTTTGTACATAGCTGATGTCTTATATAATATTAACTTTTCAAATACGCTTTTTCTGCAAAATTCTGACCCGGTTAGGTTTTTAATTAATTTTAAAAAGGACATTGTTTCAATCGACAATACCTAGTAAAAGTTTAATATTTAGTCAAATTACAACTATAAAATATTATACCATCGAAAATGGTGATCGTACCTTTCAGTGGACAGGTACTCATTATTTAGATATATTATATTATAATATGACTGGACTTTGTTTTGTCAAAGTTCGATCGTAGAATATGCCATGAGGATTAAAACTATTTTACATATTTATGGGTGTCACTCTCGCCAACTAATACTTGAAGTTTTTTTTTTTCGTCGTGAATCACAGGTATTGCAATACACTTCGATCGGAGCTGGTGAATAATCTTCCACGACCGTTAATAAGCATTATAAGCATTATAAAAATTGTAAATGCTTATTATTGTTATTTCGTGCACCTAGCCGTGCGCCATCTCATATTATTCATTATTATGAAGTTTTTATTATTTCTATGCTAAAATTATTATTCTCTACCTTGTTAAATATAAAACCACGTTTTTTACCCTGAAACTTTTTCTTATTGTTATTTAATTATTACTTAAAGTGTCACCTTAAATCCCTTATTATTAATATTAATTTATGATAAATCTGTATTGTTCATTCGCTAATGCGTGTATCAAAGCCTACGAGTTCCACCGACCTAAATCTTCAGATTTCCACGTGGTGTGTCCCCCTCAATTTATAGGTGGTTTTTGGGTCCACAAAAAAACCAAAAATCTCACAAGTTACACTAAAAAAAAAAAAAATCGAATTTGTCAAAAATTGGTATTGCTTCTCTCTGAGTTTAAAATGGCAAGAATCAAAGCCCACATAATAATTATACTGTCTGTATTATATTGATTATAATTTACTAGTTGGATAATTAATATAAATAACATTATAAATGCTACGTTTTCTTCTAAAAATGATTTATTACAAAACTTGTATTTAGTATTGTTTTGTTTTTAATTAGGTTACACTAAGTGGTCATTAGTATGATAAATAATCCCCCAACATCCAACCACACAGCACCCACCCACCAAATTGTGTATGTGTTGCTGAAGCAACTAATGGACTATAGGATCGCTGACACTGCTGGTCGTAGTATAATAGTTGATATATATTTTATGTTTTAAAACTCGCACTATTACGTGTGTAATCTGTATGTGACACGTTCAGTAAAACAACCGGAAAATGCTCTATTGAATTATGACGTTACATCACTTACTTGTTGCATTATAAAAACCATTAATGTCTGCCAATAATCAATTTCTTCAAAATGTAATTTTATTATAATTGTTATTTTTTTTTGTTTCATTCACAGGTATTATATTAATTCAAGACTTGTGTACTGAAATGTGTAATGAAAAGTCAAATTATATTTTTATAAGTGTGAAGTTTTTACATCATTAGATATTTCTTATTTGATTGTAAATTAACGAAAAACCGTAAATATTTTAATTTTACACCATATTGTGTTTATCTTATAATTTCCTATACTTTTAAACTGTTATGAGCTGCTTACGGATATTATCAACTTACAATTTTTTCAGTTTTTTTTTCTTTAAAAATCAATACAACAATACAATTATATTCGTCGAGTCGAAGAGCTGGAAAATTCAATATGATTCCCCTCACATATTGATGCAATATATGTTTAAAAATATTTAAAATACATCCACAATATTTTTTTATTATAATCATTTTAGATTCAAATTTCAACAAAATTTATCAAATTGAATACAAATTATTTTTTAGTTAAAAATTTATGAAATGTTCAAATTGTTTAGCTAAGGATAAAAAATTTAAAAGAAGGTTGCACGTAAGTAGTTCATACTGTAACCAGAAAATCTAGAAAATATAAAATCACAGTTTTTTTTATAGTTATTTGAATTTCAATTTTCGTACGAAATTATATATTGTTATAAGTTGAACGAAAAAGATCGAGTTTTGTGTCATAAGTTAAAAATATTATTCGTGAGTTCTTGAAATTTCTAAAGTATATTATTAGACACAAATAATATTAATTCAACATACCGGCTAACCGTATTAATAATAACAATATATAAATATAATATATAATATTTTAACGGTGATTCATGATAGTGATGAGCCTGATAGTGGGCTCAGAACCAAAAGGTGCTAAATCAATTTTTTCGAAAATCCACATTTTGATAGACACAGGTTAATGATAAATAATTCTCTAATGATCAATTCTCTATAAACTAAGCTCACAGCCAACCTTGTAAGTTCATTATTTACACTAGTAAATGTTAATATTTTAATGCCCATTTGGTATTTAATAATAGATTTGATATTTTAATACGAAAGAGTATTAACTTTGTATTTTTTTTTTAATTATCATACATTAATATGTTCAGTAGTATAGTCTAATTTGCTACCAAAGCCCGCCCTTAATATTGAAAATTAAAGCATTTATTCTGATCCAAAAGTTACTTCACTCAAAATCTAAAGTATACATAAAATATCATATGCTTGAGAACACACAGAAAAAAGTTTCTACAAAATGTGAAGTAAAAAAATCTCAGTGTTTAAAAAATACGGTTTGTTTAAAAATAGACGTAAAAAATTCAAAAATTATGTTTCCCTCTTTTTTGAGAATGTAGATCATTTAATAATATGCAATGTAAAATGTTTGGTCAATGTCAGGGAAAAAACCTGCAATATAATATAATAATGTATACGAGTATACGGTGGTATTTAATACTGAAAAAATCACATAATTTTATAATAATACAATTTTATAATATTGTAACACCATCATATTCTAAAACGAAAATAATAAAATTTGAAATATTATAATAAATAAATAAATAAATAAATAGATAAACATAAATAATAATAATAATAATAGCATTGACGTCGACTGCATGAAGTGGACGAATAAATAATAACATCGAAACCCCACGTGTCAGGCGTTGTTGGTGGGTATGTAAGCTATCGGCGCCAGCGGATATGACAGACGGCCGACGCTGGCCTCGTCGTCCGCGTCCTCGTCGCCGGCCTGTTGGCCCGGGCCGGAAGCGTCACCGGACGGGGCCGTGGCCGGAGCGGCCGGCGCCGCGTGCACGACGCTGACGCGCTGAGGCTGCGGCGGGCCGCGTCCGATCGGGTGATGCGTTCCGCCGTTCTCGTCCATGGTAAGGTGTCGAGCGTAACTGTACGGCGCCGATGAGTACGACGCTCCGTGAACCAGGTGTTCGTGATCGTATATGGCCGGCTTGGTGATGATCTCGTAATGCGACGTCTTGCCGTAACCGCCACCTCCGCCACCACCGCCGCCACCGCCACCGTGGCCTTTGAGCGCGCACACGGCTGCCAGGACGAGCGCCAACATGGCCGTCATCAGCGCTTTGCCTGACATTGCGGCCAGCGACGCGAAGGCGATTGCCGCCAGAGTGCCAGCCGACCACAGGGCCGCTTTCATACCGTCCTTCTTGCCCCGCCCTGAGTGTGGACAAACAAACAAATATAAACGGTTACCAAAACGGTCATCACCCGACAACGGTCGCGGTATGTACCGAGCGCGGCGGCCGTACACAAGCCGCGATCGTCGTCTCGTTGGTTGGAGTTCAGAACTCGCGTCGTGTCGTTGTAGGTGTTACCTGGGTTAGGTTATATATTAACGAATTAATTATTTTACACTTAATACTATATGAATAGGTGACATACTAGGTTGTCGTCTATAATCACCTACAGTGGACCGGAGTCAATATCATTAATCATTAAAAATCAAATCAAAATTAGCATCAACAATAATAGTATACCTAGGTAGTTACGTAGTTTCAATAATATAATTGTTTAAAAAAGTGAATAATTTCTATTGCGTTACGAGGGGGGTATTTAAAAAAGTGCTTTCTTCAAATGTGTTACGAAAATAATATTAAAAATAAAATACATCTCAATACTAGCTGTGCATACAGAATATGCACGTAAAAATTTAAATACATAATATGAATAATAGGTATATTTTAATTTGTTCGTAAAAATTTAAATTTCTAGTTGAAAAAGAAAATTATATATTTCTATAAAATGTTTATTATATTTTTGTACATTCCTAGTAGAAATAATTTTAATCGTCTGTTTAATGCGTTTTAAATTTATTCTATAAAAATATATTATCGAACGTTGGTGCCATGTTTGGTTTTTAGTAGTGAAATCCTGAATAATATTGTTTTGTAAATACCTATTAAAAAAATAATGTTTTAAAACATGTAACGAATCTCGTAATATTTATAATAATTTGTCAGTCAGCGCATATCAACAGGGTTTAATAGATAAATATTATTGTCCCGGAGTCGAAACAATGCGTCCGGGGTCGAAGTATTACGATGGTAGTCCGACCCCGCGGTTCTCGGTTCAAAAAAAAAGGTATAATATTGTAGTATAGGAACTGTCATAAACGATCTAAACACCAAACGTTAAAAGCTAAACGATTTAAATTATTTCGTTTTTCTGATCCATTATAGGTAAGTGTTTATTTTTCATTTAAGACCCGCCTTTTTTTAAGCTCCACCTGTCGTTCTAAATTGTGTCAATTCAGTAAAATGTCAAGACACGTATGAAGTGCCGTTTGGCAAATTTTCAATTTGGAAACGTTGTCAAAATAATTAAATTTCTCGTCTCATTCTGACTGTGGTAAGATATTCACACGAGGTGTTCAATTTTATGAAAACGGATCGAAGTAAAAAATATTACACAGGGACGACTTTTTTTAATATAACGTCTACAATTCGGATTCATTTATAACAGACACCACTACGAAAGGTGTTGTATTAACACATTTTTTTATAAACACGCTCCAAGTATGTTAAACACGACAAGAATATTAAAATAACGGTAAGAAAAACAATGTATTGTTAAGATTAATTTGAGAAAAAAAATTCACAAATCGGGTTAAGGTTACTCGTACCTACTTCCATACATAACATATAGATAATACGTTTTCATGACCGCTTTTACGTCTTCGTAATATTTAAATCTGATTTGATCCAATCTACACAATAATAATAATTGTTCTCATACGTATATTCATGAAAAGGTCATTATTTTCAACAGTTTAGGGCTACGTGACAAACCGATACCATTATATTATTTCAATATAAACAAAAAAAAAATAATAATAATAATGTATCCGACACGGACGAGTTAGCGTTTAAAAACACGGAAAACTTATAGTAATATTAATCGATTCATGAAAACCGTTTGGTCGACGACAATCGAAAGAACGAGCCAGCGAGCGAGGAGGACGAAAAGTAAAAAAAAAAAATATTTGTCGTTCGACTAGATTGAAAATATTATAATACTATTGTGGATTGTACATTTGTACGCATATTTTTTTTATCTCCGAGTATTATAATAATTGTTGTACATCATATTATTATAATCATACGCAGAAGAATACATTTTTTGAAAAGCATCTAAACTAGTAGATATTTGTTTATTACAAAATATACTTATCACAATCACAGGGTCATAGATAATATAGACGGAACATAAGGGATGGTAACGCGTGTAAGTATATGGCGCTTGTTACGAGGATCGGGCTTATCATAATTAATAATGAAATTGAACCAATACACTCTGATTGGCTGTCCTCGGAACAGTATACATCCATACCTCTTAAACTTATGATAAAACTCAATCTATATCTCTTAATCCACGGTTTGGCACAACCACGCCTCCTAGTCCTCGGGGAACATGTTCTGTCTTAATTCTGTAAGTCTATGATTGTGCACCGCAAACCACACTGGTAGATAATATTTAATGGTGCAAAATGAAAACAAAAAGTCTATCGATAATCAGAACTACCTAATTAATAGAATCAGGATCAAATAACTAGGCATTAAGGAAATTGCAGCAAATGGACAGTTTTTAAAATAAGGTTAAAAATAAGATATTTTCGAATAGCGTGCACGTGGGTCTTGTAAATGTGTGAGTATTAAGTGATTATTAGTACATTCATCACCTCGGCGAGTGAACGGTAAACAAATTCTCATGTACTTTTTGTCAATCCTACCAATTAACGTGACCTGAAAACGTGACAAGACTTATAAAAACTGATTTGTCTACTCAAGATCGATCAGGACACATTTTAAGATTTAAAATAATTTAACATTTAAAATAATCAACATTTAAAATTTCATACATTTCTCTGAGTTGAGGAACAAAATTCTAAAAAAATGGTCTGATCGACCACAAGTAGACATGTTATTAATTAACTCAAATTAGTTTTCAGATGTGTTACCGCGTTATCAGGTCCATCGGTATGATTAAAAAGAGATTGGTACATTTTGGTTATAATAACCGACCGTTCACAATCCCCTTAAATATTATTTTCACTTGTATATTTTAAGTCAGATTAGAAGTAGTTACACGGAAATTCAACCCTTAATCGACGAGAAATAGAGAATTAGAATATGCCGTAGTAACATAATAATTGTTCATTTCAGTTTCATTTGATTGACCTTCACCACCTAAAACCAGCTATCATGGACCCGGACCCGCTGGAAATGTCACAACAATGATGGCAATATCACGATACAAACGACAGTGGTTACGTAACGAGTGACGATTATCATTACCGGTCTCCAGCAATCCGGTGGGCAGTATGTTGACGAGCATTTGACTGCTGAGATTGCGCACCTTCTCCACCACTGCCGAGTCGACCAGCTTGACGCTGATGGACAGGCTGTTCAGGTACGCGTCGACTTTTTCCATCAGGTACCCATCCAGCTCATCGGCCGAATCGTTGCCCCGGACCAGCGATCTGACCACGTCCGGAGGTATGCCGCCGTGATGGTGATGCTGGCGATGGTGCTGGTTCTGTTGATGATGGTGACCGCCTCCGCCGCCGGTGATCGTCGTCTGGTTGCCGTCTGAAGCCCGGACGAGCGACACGCCAGGTACCAGCTGATAAGCGCGGGCCGTGCCCAGCCGGTCGATCAGCCGGACCAGGTCCAGTTTCAGGCACGTCATCGTGTACCGGTGCAGACATTTCTTCATCAACACCTGTTGCGCAACATATACGCGGGCGCGCGCACACAAACGACGGTATGTAATAACAACTGGCACGTCGACGAGATCGCCGCGCGAATGTAATAATAATATTATGTCATGTTATGTTTCAATATTTCAGTACAACATTTTTACAAACGATCGTCCCAACAGCGAACACTCGAGTATTATATTTTAGGCGTTTTTTTACGTATTTCCATGTGACGGTTGATTGATAAATAAAGTTTTCTACACATTTCCGCGTAAAAATATCGAATTTACCATTCGGGGGATTCCACACAAGTGGTAAGTACGGTTGTTTTTTTCAAAGAAGTACACCTATACGCGTTCTACCGTGTATACTGACTCCGAAATAAAATTTTTTTTTTTTTATAATTCAGAATCAAATGATTCAAAACATATTTCATAATAAATTGAAATATGTTTTCAAAATTACTATCGGAATAAAACTCAAGCCAGTACGCTGCAATGCGTATATAGGTCTATTTTTCTCAAGAAAACGGTAGTGTGGAATCCCGTATAGGTTCTAGAAAATATTAACAAATATGGATGAAAAACAAATATAGTCAATACTTTGAAATAATCATAGTGTTCACTGCTAAAATAATCGAGGTATATATAATTTATAATTTTTTCATATAATAAAATACCGGGCACTAAGTTAATTTAAACTCGGAAATGTGTGATAATGGAACAGTGAGGGAATGAGGGATATGTGTCGATAGTTATTATGTGTCATGGATATCGTATTATTTTCATAATAATTATTATTGTCAAATGTGAGTATATTTATGGATTTTTTAGAAAGTCTGTTTCATCGGAGAATTGGGGTAGGGGTGTACTTATATAATTTATATGTACTGAACCATTTGACGTAAATTCATTATTTTAGTAACATATTTTTAATTTAATATTCCTAAGCAGAATATTATTCAGAGTATTTCGATGTATAAAATTCAAATTTTGGACTAGCTGTTTATTAGTTATAAGCTTATATTTAAAGTTTAGATGAGCGCAGTAGTGAACTATCATTTTGGGATACTCGTGTACTACTCCTCTCCACTCATTTCAACTTTAAATACTATTATAACTCATAAACTACTCCACCAAAATACGATATGTTTATGTAAAAAAACAACTTAAAATTATTAAGAAAATTATTTTTAAAATAATCAGTGTATTACGTTAAAATGATAACCCGGTAGGTATATAATATTGTATATTAACAAACACACGTGACAGGTAATTGCATAATAAGGATGAAAAGACGTGTGCGGTGGACAATTTGAAAATCATTACGCCAAACATAGCACAGTAGCATGACAGAGGACAATAAAAAAAAATTAAAAATACGTAACGATCCTTAGATCCTAAATAAATTACATATTATAATATTGTTATATAAAAAATAAGCATCTAATAAATTAATGTTAGTCTTCTCAAATAGGTGGAACTAGCACAAAAGGTTAGGTGGGGGCTAATAATATATTAATGATAAAATTTATGAATCCGTTCGGAACAAAATATCACACCACTGTGTAAAACGCTTAACGTACATTTCACGTTGTGGACTTCTTTACCTCGACGTTCGATGGAAATAATAACATTGATAAAAAACATGATATCAAACTTAGAACGATTCGAGCAAACTTTATGCACGAAAATTGACGATTTCGTCGTTTTTAATTAATCAGATTTCCGATGATTTTTCTTCGACAACTGTAGGGTGTTGTGTGATTGATTATAATTAGATACTTGATAATTGTCAAACGTGAGCACGGGTTCGAATTTAAAAACGTAAAACGATATCTCTATCGTCTTCCGGCAATCGTTTGCAAGTCGTGGGTGGCGATGGTTGAGGTGGTGGTGTCAGTGGTAGTGGCGTGGTGGTACACGCGTACACATGCAAAAATTCGCGATCAATTTGCGCGGGGCGGAAAGTGAAAAAGAAAAAAAAAATGCGAATTTTCTAATTACCTGCTTGAGGAGTTCCGTGTTGGCCGATTCATCGTACTTGGCCTGGTGTTGAGCGTTGGTGGTCGTCATCGGTGGTTGCAACGACGACAGTAATTGCGGTCCTCCGCCTCCGACGACGTCCGGCACGGCCGTGGTATCGGTCTGCCCTTGCACCACCGAGGCGGCGTTCAGCAGGCAAGTCGCGCACAGGGCCACCGCGATCGCCGCTGAGGCGTCGCGCTTTCGTCGGCCGCACACGAATGTCTGCATGACGATAGTGACGATGATGGCGGTGGTTCGGGTCGAGAAGAAACACGACTGCTTGAAAACGCAATTGAAAGGACGACGGAAACCAGTGCAGCGCGGTGAGCTTGCAGCGACCGCGGTATAATGCGGACGAAGAGGACAACGAACAGTAATCTGATGATGACTCTTGTGGAGCCGACCTGTGGTGTTATCGGAACGGAATGAACCCGCGAACTGGAGCTGTCCGATGGCGCGTGGGTAGTTTTTATAGAGCCGTGTAACGAAACGATTACCGGTGGAAGTGTGCGGCGCGCGCTCGCGCGTATGCGTGTGGATCGAGAGACGGAGGATGGAATGAAAAAAAAAAAAATACGTTGGAAATCGTTTTGCGTAGGTAAAAGTAAACGGGCGGTGATTCGGCACAAACTGACACAATGTGTGTCAAGAGGGTAGGTATAGATGGCGGCGAGATTTCCGCGGAAAATTAATTATCACACGGACGGCGCGCGGCGATGATTTCAATGGGCTCGCGCGCGCGGCGTCCGTTTTTTTTTTCATTACCGTCGGAAAATTGTTGTTCTTTCCCGCTTTTGTTTTTTACTCATTAAACTATACTCGTGCCCGGACGCCGGTCAGTCTACCGCGCCAGAGTACGATTTACACGTCATGTGTACTATATATTATCATCGTTATCGTTACAGCGCGCGATCGCCGGACCCGACCACCGGCCTGATTATTTATTCCGTCCGCGATTCGTACGATATTATCGTGTACGTATATGCGCGCGTGTCAAAACGATGCCGAACGCTTGTTTGCGCGGGGGTTCGAAACCGGCGCGTTTTCACTGTTTTTAATTCCCCGTAAATTCACGTGCGCGCGTGTGTAAACACACACACACACACACACACACACACAATGAGGATAATGTTATTATGAATATAACGACAACAATACCACATTATATACTATTATAATGGCAATTACCTATGGGCTCTGCCTATATACACCATTATTATTGGCCATAAGACCGTAACCGGCCGATTTTCGAAATCTTCCATCGAATCTACCCGCTTTGTAGACCTCTACCGCCGCCGCCGCCGCCAGTTGGCTAAACGGTCCCACAGAGGCACCATCGCCGTAGTCGTCGTTTCGTTAGCTTACAATCATCATCATCATCATCATCATCGTATCCGTCGTCTCGTCGGAAAAACGGCATAGGCTGCAAAAGGTGTGTAATATCATACGACGCAGCAGCGGTGGTATGCCGATCGGTGTATTATAACCGACGAAGTCGAAACGAAATCCGCCGACGGGGGAGGGAATATTAATGAGAAAAAAAACGACTGGTTTTATATGGAAACGTTTACAGCCGACGCTATTGTTTGACGGTTCACTTGTCGCGACAATGATTTTTCGCCGATTCACGCGAAGACAGCAATAATTATACATATATACCGGCGGTGGCGGAGGCGGATCACACACCCCGACGACGACGGCGCCGCTCGTTAGCGGTACAATATACCAGCGCCATCAGTCATTAACCTTCCGTGCACTTCAGTCGTCGTAGCTCTCCGCGGCCACCACCGCAGAACTTGCAATACTATTCTATTGGTATCATAAAAGCGGTATAACGCATAATATTATTAAGTCACCACTCGCACCGGGCCCAACGACATGCACCCTCCGTGGCTGCCACTGTGTCCTGTCGTCCTGTACCTGATCGCCGGAGCGACGGTCCTGCTGGCCGCCGACAACGTCACGACGTCCACGCCGGTACAGGTGCGGTATATTATAATAACATTAATAATGTGATAATACTTAATAGTCGTAATATAAATATTATGTCGATAGGGTGTGTGTCATGTATTTACAAAATTATCACGATTTGGCCGATGGCTTTGAAGGGTCGAGAGGACTTATGTTTTTAAGAATGTATATTTAACTTCTAAAAGGTGTTTGAATTTCACTCGTCTGTCGAATTTTGTTTTCTATCTATGTCGTATTCCGGATAAAACAAAAATATGATTGACGGCGAGTTTCGAGTTAAATTTCAATCGAATTATTTTATTTAGTCGATCTATGAACAGATTAGCATACATCGAAAAGCTCTATAATATTATAATGTTATATTTTCCGCACCGTTGAAAAAAATATTATTATTGAGTGATTTTATTCGAGGAAACGATGTTTAAAAGGGTAGATGCTTAGAAAGAGAAGGATGAACAATTTTATTTTAAAAATAGTTTACAATATGTTATTATGTTATAATATAGGTGTCTATTTATTTTAAATTGTTGTAACCAATTTTACCTAGCGTCCTAGAGTTAGAAAAAACATGTACAAACTTACCTCACGAAATGTTTTATGCCATCGACCACCACTTGGTGATTGAGAAATGAGAACTGATTTCTCTTAGTAATATTTTGATTATTTTTTATTATTATAAATGTCTTCAACAGTCTGTTATGGTTATTTGCCTGTAATGTAAAGTTTATAAATACGCGTAAGGCGTCTATGCCTACTTTTTTAATAGATTTTTAGTTTCACATAATCTTCTTTCGTTGTTTTATTCAACGTCATACATGATCACCCCCTCCAGGAAATGTTTCACCTTTTAAACTATATTCGCTTTGGCCTATAACCTAGAGAGTACAAGGTTTTAGACCAGTTTTTAGGCTTTTTGTATTATTTATGTGTACCAAATTATAATATTATCATGTAGGTATTCATATATTTAGTTTTGATTAAATAAAAGCTTTATATTATACTGCTGTATTAAAAAACTATCGTCTAATAATAATTATCTCTACCAAATGTATTAGAACCATTTTCATTTTATTAGTATATTTGTTTAAAGTTTTTCCTCATGGCAAATTACTCAAAAATCTTAAGATAATAGTTTAAACTTTAAATGTATCATCATACTATGGTTAAAATGTTTGATCTCTAAAACCGTACAAGGTTAGGTCACTAAAATATGGTATTTATTGAAAACAAAAATCATGGTTGAACTAAAAAACGTATTGTGTTCCTTGATTCAGTTAATTATTATTATATACAAACGAGGGACCTGCAGTTAAATAGACTCAATTTCACTGCATAATATTCTAATAACCAAGTGGTTTGGGTTAATCGTGTGCTCAAACACGTATTTTATGTATATTTTACGTATTTTATAAGTTATCCACGACATGTTCTGTGGTGATCTAAAGGTAATTTTTTTTTATCTTTATTGTTATTCACTAGTGTCACTGTTCGACTTTCTTATCGTCTATTCTTCAACATAGATTTACGATTCATTATCAGAATTCAGAACACTTAACACGTGGATTAACGAATCCATACTGCCGTAAAACCATTGACAATGGCGAGAAACCATTCCATCATCGTGTACCGCATGAAAAATCTTTAGTTTTTTATGTTTTTTTTTTTTTTTTTTATCATCTTATATTCGTATTTTTATTTGTTCCATTGTTCTGTATCATTCGAAATTGGAACAAATACATTGGTTTAATGTATTAATACCATTAATACCAATATGTCAAATTAATACGCATTGTATAATAATATATACCTATTAGTGATACTGTAATGTAGTTCAGCACGTTCGTTAATAAAAACAATTATCACCTTACACAATCAGCAGTAAGCGACCCGTCAAAATTTGAATGATTGGATAAGTTTTTTTTTTGTTCTTGTACCTACAAAATATTATTTGAACCGAATTCTCCAATTATATTTTACAACCATTTTTTCCCGGTAACTCATCTAGAATGTTTGGGTTTAGGCATTGTGAATCGTATAACGAATAAATCTAACCTGACGAAAGTGACATTAGCATGATTACTGCATGCACGTAACACATTACCTACTTCAAAAAATTTAGTTACCACGATGAAAAACGATTCGTTTTGTTCACAATCGAATGTCTATAATTTATATGATAATGGATTACCAATACTGGTATCGGTTTCGTGTCGTTCAGTCCATTCTGAGAATTCTTATTTTGATTTTAACAATAAATAGTTTATACTACTTTCACACATATACTCTTTTATTGTGAAACTAATTAAATAAGTAAAAAAAATCCATCGGTCACTGAATTAATGTATAAACTATATGCTTATACATACCTACCGAAACTAAACAATGACTTTCCCCAGCTATCTAAAATATTAAATACAATTTTTGATTCAATAAATCAAAATCAATTTTGAAAGTTGATATTTTACATATACATATACAGTGAAACTTCCATACAACAATCTTCCATTTAACAATTTTCGTCATACATTAAGTAGCATCATTTTTTTTTTCGTCAGGTCTTCCTGTTACGCCCTGTATAATATACAATTGTGTTTAAATGTAAAGCTCTTAATTAACATTTAAGAATTATATCAATTTACAATACAAAGAATATGAAAAAAAAAATACAATTTTATAATTTGGAATAAGAGATAATACTATCAAATAAGTGCAGTTAAGTAGGTAGTTCTTTTAAAATACACGTTAAATGTTAACTATATAATAATTTTAAAAGTAATCACTATTGTAAGTACTATATATTATATAATAAATAAATATAATTTTTCTATGAACAATTATCTGTTTGGTTTTATAAATTGCATTTTTCTAATTGATACATATTAATTTTTACATTTATACATCCTAAGAATATTAGAGACTTTAATGAATGTATTGGAATAATACTAATATTTCTTAAGATTTTACTTTGTAGAAAGAAACAATTCAAATTATAATATATTATAATATAATGTAATTCATCTAATTTTTTGCGTTAAGTATATTTTTTCTTTAACAACAGTAAATATTGGTGTATGTTAGAATATTGATCGCACAAAAATTACATTTTTTAGCTGTCATTATATATAGAAATTTGCAATTCAATATAATATTATAAGCTAATTAGGTAGAAATTAGCAATGGTACTAGTGTACGTAAGTAGTATGTTTATTATAACAGGTGCCACTTTAATAATAAAATAAATCTAATGAATTATGCTTATATATATTATTATTCAACATTAATATGATATCATTTTATTATAGTTGAATTCTATTGATTCTATAATATGGATAATTAAAAACTATAAATTTAATAACAGTTTACTATTATTAATAAATTATATTGTCATCCGGTATAATACATTAAAATTAATTATCTAAATATAATATGTAGATACTACGACTGAATAACATTGATATACGTAAGCGATGCGAAATGTATACGATAAATATGCAAAGATAAACTTTTCTGCTATAGGTTCTCATATTTTATCGTAGAACAGACATAATTTCATTCTAAAATATTTGAAGTAAAACACAAGTTTTAAATTGTAATTTTTTTTTGCTTTTTACCTACTGTATAAAATATAAAATGTGTTAAAATTAATGTCAATAAATACAATTAGTGATAATTATTCATAAAATCATACAACTGAATGAATTTCAAAAATGTACTTATTGTACTTACTGCAGCATAATAAAATCAAATAATAAAACAATGGAGTAAGATGTAGATAAGTTATTTTAAATAAAGTCATATAATAACACTATTATCGTTTAGGTTATTTATACTTTTAAATGGGCACCTCTCAGTATTTTTAGTTATTATTTTTTAAATCACATAATACCCGTTAGTGTGAAATGATCGTATGTTATTCGAAATATTTTGAACACTTGATGCAATACTGATACATCACCAACTTAACATATTTTACTTCTTTAACTTTATAAAAATAATTGTTTAAAAGTGTAAGTTGACTATCATACCCAATATACTATATTTTATTCGTCATAAAAATTAATAATACTCACATTTTTCGTTGGAATATAAATTTAAAAAATATTCCGTAGGAACTAAAACCCGTCAAACCACAAAACCCTGCAATCGTTTCAATCTATTTGCCTCCGCTTAATAACCTCTAGGTATGTAACCAACAAAAATCTCCATAAAGAACTGAATCTACCAACCCTCAACGACCTGGCCAAACCTCATTACAACAAATTCTATTCAAAGCTCCACTTGCATTCTAATCCATTACCAAAAAGACTTTCCTTTGTCACTCTCATATCCAGAAGGTTGATAAGGCAATAGTCCAGAGACCTGCTAAAATCATAGTAATATTAACTTAAACTTGTCAGGCGGCACCGCTTTTCTCACCTAAACGCCATTGTCAAATTTGTTATCAGATTTACTTATTATGCCATGTTTTGTATACATTGTAAATATATTGTTTTATAAAAAAAAAGAACTATAGTAAAAGAGCGTATATCTATGGGGTTAAATTGTAGAATGTATTTAAAGTACCTATCTCTGAATTTAATTAACAATTATGTATTAACCATAGTTAGTTCAATCAATTATGTAGAGTTGTATACATTTGTCATAATTATTGTTTAGTTTAATGACTGTTAGTATTTTATATCTAGGGCTGGGACGAGTGAGAGTGAGTTTAACAAGATGATAATATTAATCTAATTACCAGAAATAATCAAATCAAATTACCATATGATTTTATTATATTCCATATAATATTTATTTTGTATCTTATTTTGTTACAAATTTATTATCTTTAACATGAACAAAGCCAATACATTAAAGTATAAACTAATCCTTGCATTACTAAATTACTTGGAAATTATAAATAATATATATCATTTTTTAATACACAATATTGACTTGTCAGGTTAAATGTTAAAGAAATAATTTGTATGTTTTTTAAATAGGTATTTAAAATTATAAAAACATTTAAAATAAGTAAAATACATTCAAATCATATTAGAAAAGTTATGATAATATTATGTAGGTATTATTGTTATAAAAACTTAGTGAGAAAATGTTCATCATAACACATCACCTTTTCTATAAGTTTAGTTTTTACGAAATTCGTATACAATTTAAATATTTTTTACAATCGAATCGTAGAGAGTACCTATCTATAATAATAATATCATGTTCCAGTGAAAACTATAATATTTCAACTCATTTGACGTATGCGTATAATTTAATGTGTGTAATATAACATGCGTATATATTTTTGTTACCTATATTGTACAGTGTACACACTATATGAACTCCATACGAGTATATCGCGTATGTATATAATATTATTGTTCTCAAATCACGTGAAATCGTCTACATAAAACGTATTTTAATTTTATTATAAAAAAAACGAGTAGCAGTAATAATAATAATAATAATAATAAAATAAATAAACAAACCGAATGGTTTTCCCTTTTCGTACACGAAACATTGTTGTAGATATAGGTACTTATATACTTGTATAACACACGAATACATTGTTATTATTATTACGATGACCTGCATATTGATGATACGGTTATTAGTGTCGGATCAGACGTGCTCTACATCTGCGGCATAACCTTCTACACACTGTAAACACATACACACACAATAGATAATATTCCCATCAGCTTAACAGGCATACCACACTAGATGCGTTTCACGTGAAGACAATATAATATATACCTAAGTATGATATGATATTATTATGTGATATATCTTATATATATACACATATAGGTGTAGAAGAATCCAAATTCGTGTACACCTATGATGGTACGCGAGTCATGTATCCACGATATTATGTACCTTATGTTTATGATAGCTGCGGGCGCCGGGGTAATAAGCACTTTTCACTGTCGTCGAAGATCGATGAAATACGCATTTCATTCACGTGAAATATAACCATAAAAAATATATTATTATGTACGGTTTGAGTTTACAAAATATATGTAGCAACTGCAAACAAATTGAATTGTGCACAGCTATAGATCGCAGCATTATGACGTATTGCATACACCATATTATTATTAATAGACACATATTCTACGGTATTATATTCAAACGTTTTTACATTTAAGCGTATTAATAATATTATGTATTAATGCGGTTTTTATATCAAAAATATTGTAGATACATAGGTTATATTAAAGTAAATTAGTAAGTAAAGTAAAGTAAGTTATCGTTACTCAACATACTTAAGCTAATTATACTTTCCAAGTTATTATGGCGATATTCTCGAGTCTCGACTAACGCATATTATTATTGAGACGTCGTCTGCAAAAAATATTACATCGATTCTAGAAGATATGTTATCCAAACAACCAAACGATGTTTGGATTTTGAGCATATAGTTTTATATTTTATTACGAGGGTAGGTACAGTTTGCACGAGGGACTAGCTGAGTTGGTAAGGAGATGAATGCTATGATATACTCTTTTTTCGATTCATCGACACTCTTGATACTTAACCATCTAGCAGGATTGAGATCATTGGTAATATAAAAATATGTCGAAGATATAGTTACAAACAGTATTGTTCGTTGAAATCAAGAGTTAATATTTTTATAAAAAAACAATGTTGGTACGTATCTAATGTCGAAGAGAGTAATATTTACCGTAATAGAAATCATACGTTTTGTCATCTCCCTATGTAATAATACCATGTAATAAAATATCATAAACCACTACGCAATATTATGATAGTGTCGTGTGGACTAAAAAATGATTATACTTAACTAGCGAAACGTGTTTGGCTGTTGCAGGAAGGTCTACAGGTGCGATGCTCGAACAACTACACGATGACTTGCGTCAAGAGGGACGTGCTCTTGTTTCTGGACGCCATGGACGGCGAACGGAGCTACGAGCTCTATCCGGGATTCACGTTGTTCCAGAGGCGTAGTCCGTCAGCTGGCCTGCTGCCGAACAACGAGTCGCTGGACGCGGCCAACTCCAGCCAGCTGGACCACATGATCGCCAAACGGCTCAACGATTACGTGGAGAGCATCGATCTGCGGGTCAGACTCCTCAATCCGATCAACGCGACGGCCCGATCGGTTGGTAACAGCATGCTCGAACGGATTTTGCCGTTTCTCAGAATGAGTATGACTAAACGCATAATGTTATTATTTACCGTCAAGTCTTTGCATTACTTACTGCCCAAACTGTTGAAAAAACTAAGAATTTAAGCACAAAAAACTGACGTAGGTACACACGCAGCATACTATACAGCCACCCCACCCCTACGTCATGACCTTATAGATTTTTTAGGAAACGTCTTAGCAGGAGACAATACATACGACGTCCTCTTAAAACACACTTAAAATAGTTATTTTATAATAAGTGATTTAAAACTATATTATGCAAATACATGCGGGTTTAAACTTTTAGTTTTCGCTCAATAATTTTCGCTTTGTAGAGGACAAATTGTCCTAGGGACGCCCCAATATCATAATAATAATATATATTAATATAACAGTTATATAATATAATATACTATACATACACGCCCACTTGATAACACGCATTTTATTGCACTTATTGTAAATATTACTAAACGTCTTATCACTGTTCTATAATATTATAATATTGTATACTGTCAGGTTGGCAGTCGTATTATCCCACGCGTTTAGCGCAAAAACATATAACTTCCGCGGGGATATTCGATTGTTAATAAAATATCAAATAATCAACGTTATAACCGATTATTATAACATGATTGTCTGCAGTAGTTCTCTATTACCTATATTGATTTTGTCCGCGATAATTGGTATACATTTGTTGGTAGTAAGAATTATATTGAACGCGCGAGGTGAAAGTCGTCTAAATTGTTCGACCGACGCGTATATATATATTATACATAGGCACGTCAACAATAACGAAATGTAATTATTATTTTGGAAACAAATTAAACGCGGTACACGGCAATTATACTATCCGTCAAATGGTTTATTAGGTACGTCTGCTGTGGAGAAAAAAAATTAAAATTGAAATCGGCCGGCGTGACGCCACTGCAGGGACACGCATCAGCAACGTGTCATACCGTTTCTAGATATTACCTATATACGCCACACATAGAACTAAAAACTAAGTCTAATAAATCTTTATACAAATTTTCGAACGTGCGACGCCGAACCAAAAATCAAAACGCTATCTTAGGCGCGCTAAATTGGATCTAAAAATTCTAAAGGGAAGTACCTACGAAGTACGGCATAACACGACGTGTTCGTATAGTTTATCCGTTTTTTATATTCTGAGCGGAGCGATGTTTTTTTTAAATTCAAATGATTCATCAATTCGACGCGTCGGGTATAAGATTTCGAATACACAATTGTTCGCTTCACTTACACTGGGCCAGTCAGCCGATCATACTCATCACCTCATAATAGGTTTGGAAACCACTGCTTTGCGAGAAATCAATTATAACAATTTTAGATTCTGTTTTAATTTTGACATGATATGTGTTATTAGCAGTGATCCGCGATTATCTTATTAAGCCGGTAGCTAAGTGGTATTTTTTTTGATACGTTTCCATAATAATATAATATAATGCAGCTTAAGGACAACTTTCGGTCGCCTATAGTTCCATTTTACGACAAACCAGTTTTTCGTAAGATCCGGGGATTTAGTTTATATTTAAAAAGTATCAATAATACGCTTGCAGAAACGTGTGATTATAGCTCGCCAAATAATCGTCTATGATAGGATCACAGTTTTGGGTTTTCTGTGGGTATTTCGAGTTCTTAATCCGAAATATTTAAAATCGTTGTTCAGCGGATCTTTCATATCATTTTGTTTTTTTTTTTTTTTTGGAAAACTGAAAGGTAGAAAAAAGAAAGACTACCACGGCCTGTACTGGGCGGCGGGCACGATGGCTGCCATCGGGACCAGCGCCCTGATGGCGCTGTCCAGCAAGGCCTTGATGACGGCGGGCGCGGCGCTGGCCCTGGCAATCTACAGCTGCATGAAGGGCGGTGGCGGTGGCAAGGGCGGTGGCAGTCACCTGACGGCCACTCTGATGGAGGAGAGCACCCTGGTGCCGCACCGGCAGTGCGCCGAGGCGGTGGTGGACATCTCTGGATTGCACAACTATCCGGCGGACGTGGAACGGTATCCTGGGTCCCGGAAAACGGTAGACATCGTGTCGCCCGCCATGCCCGTCTACAGGATCCATCAGACGTCCGAAGACTACTCGTCGTCGTACGGCTCGTCTCAGCCCCAGTCCCAGGCCCAGTACCCGTAGCGCCTCGGCTCTGCTATAGGTAGTGGCGGTAGTGGTGTAATGTACGACTACGACGGCAATAACTTAACTATAAGGCACGGAACTCGATGACCTAAAAATGTTTCAAAAATGCACGAAAAAAATTTTTAGATAATAATTTAATACACCTACGTGACCTAATATACATTTAATTAAAATATGAAACATTGTTTCGTAATATAAATTCTAAAAATCTAGAAATTGAACAAAACAAGATTAACAGGATTTCTCCGTCAGTCGAAAAAATTATTACTTTCGAATTAAAATGCTCTTAAACGAGCTGCTCTACCTATTTGAAGATTTAATATTATTTTTATCTTATTTTTTTTTAAAAATATATTAAAGGTAAAGGTTATTGCAGTTTATATAAATGTTAACGTAAATTAGATTTTTACGGACACGGGACACCCGTATACTACGACTACTGAACGCTAAACTTTAAAAACTGTAATGATAAAATATAATTTATTATATTTATATTTATTATTTACTATTACAACCAAGGCTAGGTATTAACGAGTTAAAAAGTTAAAATTAAGTTAAAAAGTTAATTTAATTTTAACTTTTTAACTTAATAATTAAAATTAACTAAATTTCTTTCTTAATTAACGTGAAATTAACGAGTTAATTTTTCATTTTAAGAAGTAAGTTAAGTTAATTTATTTAATTTATAATTTTATAATATTTCAGTATTTCAGTCTATTTCGTTTTCATGTCAAAAAATATGTACCGTAAATTGTTTAAAGTTAAAAATGTATATCATTTGAATCTAACTTATATGGAAATACTGCAGTATGAAGTATTAATACTATATCCTATAGTTTAGTTTTGGGTTGGAAAAAAAATTAAGTACGCTAGCGTTGTTTAAACAAACTAACTTTTTTTTAACTTAATAAAAAGTTAACAAAAAGTGTATTAACTTTTAATTTAACTGAGTTAAAAAAAAAATCTTAACTTGCCCAGCCTTGATTACAACTAGGTATTTTATAAGTTTATATTATCTAACAAAAACACTATTAATTATCTTACAATAATTACAACCTAGCAAGTAGCTATCTGATTTATCTTTTGATATGCAGCATGCAAAATAATATTATGCGTATGCACTGAGCATGTTTGCATTTGTTTGACTAATATAGTAATATTTAGGAGATAAGGGAAATTAACGGTTTTTTATATGAAATATATCGAATAAATGATTTTGTCATTTCAATATTATAGAAATCGTGTCAGCGTGTGACTATACTTTGGTAATAATTTAATTGATTTCCAAAAAACCGAGAAATATAAAAAAATGATAATAAGTCATAACGTTGACGTACACTTAAAAAAATGTATCATTATAATATTCTGCACCATTCCATAAAATATAAAATGTCTGTAGAGACGAGCAACGCGCATTAGAGTGAAACAAAAAACAAAGTCATCTACGCGATCGATAATATATAGTACCTACCTATTACAGTATCACCATAGTTTAGTATATTTTTTGATTTACAATGTTTCAATGTTTTAATTACTAAGACCACAACGTGTGTATAATAAGATAATGCTAATGTTGTATTGGCTAACTTTTTACAAAAATCTGGTGTTAGTGCAATATTTTAATGTTTTTTTTTATAATAATAGCTTATGATAGTAAATACTACATACAAGGTGATTGATAGTTATATAATACTATATATAATATAATACTATAATATAATATAATAATACAAATAATTATTGACGAATAGCATTTTTTGTACGCAGCAAATTATTTATTTTTGAAAAATTGTATTGAAAAAATTGGACTTTATTAAGTATATTGTTTTGAATTGTATGGTAACAGCATATTAATATATTTTATTGTTTAAATTGTTTAATTTATTATTAAATAATCTGTAACAATACTTCTATTATAAATATTTTAATCAATTGTGTTGGCATACGTTTTTATGTTTTTACATGTTTATGTATTACATTATTACATAGGTAGCTACTTATAGACCGTAGTTGTTATAGTTATAATTGTATACATTATTATTTATCAGTTATTAAAAAATTGTAATTTAATTATAAACTGTCTCATTTAGTCATCGTGGTTTTCTAGGACAGCGTTTCCCAAACTATTCCTCTATCGGACCCCTTAGAGTATAGTAACAACGGCGTTGTTTTAAAAAAATATTATTGTGAAGCCCGTAATAAAAATAACCTAACCTAACAATAATAAATAATAACAATTCGCGGACCCCCTTTGGCATACATGGCGGACCCATACCACAAACCCTACCAGTGGATCTTCGGACCACAGTCTGGGAAACGATTTTCTAGGAAGATGTGCATCTTACTTTTTGGTATTTTCTTCTTTTAGCTGCAGCACAAAACTGGTAATAGCTCAATTAGCAAGTAGACACTGGAAAAATAATTACTCTGAATATTAACAAGGATATACCAAGCGTTTACATACTACAAAAGTATTCAGCCAAAGATCTGAAACTGTCGTGCGAGTAAACTAAAATTAACATAAACTAAATTAACTTTTTTTTGAAAATGTTTGGAGAGTATATATTTTGAACCATACATTAAATTAATGTATCCATGAATATTATAATAATTGATTTTAGACTTATATTTTTAAACATTTTTATAAAAATAATTATAAATGGCCATAAGATATTTCAAAGATATTTCCATTCGTTTTCCGTAAAATAATTCCAACTTTTTGAAAACTTAGTTTTAGTGTGAATATAATCTAAAAATAATACAATTGTTAATTGCAAAATAAAATCTGTTATACGCTCATAAGAAAACTATGATCAAATTTTTATGGATTTCAGAATATATACTTCTTGATCTTGATTCTAATGTATAGTAATATTAATTTGATGTTAAGTCCTGAAAATAAATCATATAAGTCTACAATTCACAAAGGATTATTATATTTTTCAATGAATACAACCATAATAATCTTATTACTAAACCCACAAAATGTATTTTCTCAAACAAATTAACATGTATAACTCAATTTAAACTCATTATTGTGTTTACCTTTCTGTAGCTAAATAATATTATTTCATCAGCCAATAAACTTGGCAATTAAAGCTGCACCATATGAGTACAAAAAAAAAAAATATATGTATATATAATATTTTACTAATACTGTGTTGCATTATATCTTGTAGGTAGATACCAACCTATAATAATTGTATAAAGAAACTTACCACAGTCGAAGACTTAGCCTTCAACGTGTAATATAAAAATGGTTGTCAATGTGTCAAACACATTTTATTCATCCAATTTTACAGAGGTCAGAAACGATTTTCACTTAATATTAAAGAATACTTTGTATGAAACAATCAGATTATTTTCAGATGTGAATAAATTAAAATTATATAAACAAGTAGACTAGGTAGTAGGTACAATTAATAATTATTTTGTTAAAAATAGTTGAACACCGGTATTAATAGTTTTCACATTCATATTGTGGGAAATGTTTATAGCCCCTTAAAGTATCTTTGATGCAGCAGAAAATACATAAATGATTAAACTGTTGATGTTTTACATTTACTTGTTTAAAACAACAATATTTATCTATGTGTACCTTTTAATATCTTTTTAATTATCTATTATTATCCATAGTTAATATCGTTATTTTGATTTTAACAAACTTATGATAATTTATTGGCTGTGATACGTATTTCCTAAAAACAGATCAAAATTTTTAGTTTTTCACGTTGTCAACAAAATATGTAAATGTATGCGTAATACAGATTAATAAATTGTTGTTAATTGTTATAAATCCTATAACAAATTTACTATAATATTATAAAAATGATGTTTTTTAAATACGATATTATTTTAATTGTTGTTAAACATTTTAGATGAATATTGAGTACAAATCGTATTATGCATTTCTATAAAGGTTCATTCTCCATTTAAAAAATTATAATAATTGTCATTTGACATGATATATAGAGAGGTGGTAACGTATTACAGTTGAGTCCAATCGATCCAAAATATTTACACGTCATGATTTGGTTCGAAAACTCAACTGACTCCAAAATATATTTTCCATTACCATTTTACAAACATAGGAGTTAGTACTGTAACATTAGGTGTACATAATATTATATGAACATTTATCGCTACAGAGTATCGGAGATCGACTATACCGCTTACTGCTGATTGAAAATAATCATACAAACCTACTTATTTCATATCGTTCTATTAATAAATTACATACCTATATTATACATAAGATAGCCATAGGAAAATCAAATATCAACTAGCTAGTGTATAATTTAGGCGTATTATCAGACAGGATTCAGCCATAAATATAATTATAAACCTGGGACTGAAATATTTAACTCGCAAGAGTATAAATGTAGCAAACGTATTTCTTCGTAATAGTAAAACCAAAACTATAACTTATTATCCTAACTACTAACTTTACTTTAAAAACAAATAAGTACTACAGACAACAGAATTAAGATTTTCTTAGTGATCTTGAAATATGTAAGGCAAACGTTGAAACATCCACCAAAAAAAAAAGTGTTAATTATACTGTATCGCTCACATAATATCATAACAATAGATTATAATATCCTCACCCAATTGTGGCAAACCATAAGCTCATCAGCTAGAGTTGATCTTCTCGCGAAAATAATATTGCATTTTTAAAAATCGAAATGTGGTTTATTTCTCAAATTTAATAATGTTTGTCTTTTGTTTCATCGAGGAGGCTAACAATTATTACGAATAATGAACAAAGTAGAGCGAGAATTCGTAATTATTGTGAGGATAACACATATTATTATTGTACAGTTCCTCCTAAGCGCCTCGAACTAGGTACAATAAAAATATATACTTCCGCGATTCGCGTTCGTATTAGAACAATATCTCAATGAAATGTGATACAGATTGACAGGCTGTTTCCGTAACAGTTGGATATGAATCGGGTGTTGGAGTTCGTTCTCCGTCTGTGGTATTGAAACGTCCGATTTTAATACCATTGTTATTTTTCTGAAAATATTAATTATGCCTACGCGTGGTGCGTGAAATCGAGATCAGGAGATCAGTGAAAAAAAAACGTTGCGATAATGCAATATTAAAGATTTTAATACTGCATATTATGGACAAACGTCAAATGCGCCCAATAAATTTCAGGTATAAATGTCTACGTAGTAAATTGTACTCAATACATTTCAGAAATACATTTCTACGTTTTACATTGCACTATGCACAGGCTATTTTCAAGTTATACTATTTTTATGATAGTAATTTAGCATTACCCAGATTAAACGCCTCAAGGAGCTAACTATCACAGTCTCCTAAAAATATATATATAATAATATATAGGTAGAACATTTTAAATTTTTTTTTAATTAAAGACTTTGAGGGGAGGATATATTATCAAGTTATTAAATTGTTTTTACTATTAGAGAAATTATATAATCTACCATCTAGAGTAAATAATTATAATAATATAAGTTATATTCTTATATCACCATAATATAGTAATGTGACGAAGATATCGATAAACTCGAGGTCACTTAGGTACTATATGTGTAATTTACTATACCCGTTTGAAAAATCGACAAATGCCGGGCGCAATTTATAATCGCAATTTATTTGCATAATACTATACAATATGCAAAGTTGCGATCTTCAAACGATACCTAAACGTTCTGAAAATATGTAAGCAGTGCAAAAACGTATTGTATAGTGTGCAGCGTACTGTATTGTTAATTTTTTTTTCGAAATGTGATGGTTCCAAAACAGTCACCCGAATCTGAAAGTAACAATTTTGAATCTAGTCGTCTATGTACTTCCATATACAATTATATTCTACCTGTACACACACACATGCGCACAATATATTACATTTTACGTATGAAGGCATATATATATATCGTTTCGAGTGTACGAATTAATTTTGCATTCGTACCGGACGCATAAAATAATAATTGTGCCGACACATCTCCACTTGACACACATTCCGTGGAAGAAATACGCGGGTTTATTAAGTGACAGTGTGTTTTCATTCGATACACTCGCGTATATAATGATATATACTATCAAATAGATGTAGTATATTATTTTATTTATACCCATACAGCCATACAACAGCCAGTGTATACTTTACATTAGTCACCACCGAGGAGATACAAATGAAAATCAAACGCCATACATATAGGTATATACACGCGCGCGCATAATAATAATATAATAATATTGCGACGAGTCGTGTTGTACGACGCGAGATTGGTTTGTATGGGACGTCGAAAAGTTGATCAGCTGTGTAGAACGTGACACAGATATTAATATCATTATTTATTTATTTATTATTATATTAGGTACTATTATCGTTGTTACAACAGCCGATCGCCCACTAGGATACCATGTTTTTTACGGCGCGTATTTTCACGATATGATGTGCAGACCCACTTGGCGGGTACGTCTAAACTAATTAACAGAACAAATGTAGCTCGCCACTAGATATTTTTACTCTGCAAGGTAAATTGAGGAATCATAAATACCATTTTAGGTATAGTGGAAAAGTATCTAGCAGAATGCTACTTTTTGTTAGGAATTTAATGAGTTAAGAATTTTATTATAGATTGCTTTTTAATATATATATATTTATTATCGATGTGTTTCTATGGCGATACACAAAGCGTCGCCCAAAAATAAAATTTAAAAATTTAACATTTATTTTTATCGTTTATAAGCAATACATTATTGTTTATTTATACCCATACAACTTCAACAGCCAGTATACTTTACATTATTTAGAGATAAAAATTAAAATCAACCTTTGTATATATATAAACGCGCAAGCATAATAATATAAAACGCAATATCGCGACGAGTCGTGTACGACGCGACATTGGTTTGTGTGCAACGTCGAAAAGTCGATCAGCTGTGTAGAATGTGACACAGATATTATAATTATTATTTATTTATTACTATACTACTTTTATTCTTATTCTTACTACAGCTTACTACAGCCCACTAGGATACCTTTTTTTACGTGGTGAATTTTCGCGATATGATGTTCAGACTACTTGCGGATACGCCTAACACAATAAACAGGAAACAAATTCGGTTTCTATAATGTAGATAGTATCTATATGAAACGTTTTTTTTTTTTTTTGGGAATACGTGCCTGTAAAGAACGTTAAAGATAATATTTTTGAATTTTCTAACTAATGAAGAGCTCACATGATTATTATAAGTTAAGACTTATAATTAGATGTACGAACTTCTATTTTGTGAATAAGTGAATAATTTATTGTTATGTTTGCACGATTCAAATAATAATTTTAATTCAGACTTGAGAACACATTTTTACGCGTGCATGCACTATTGCATATATTAACGTGAAGTACCTACAGACGTGCAACGAATTACTTTTTATGTTCTGATAAAAATCTGACAGAATTGTTATTGCTCTACACATCGATCAAGATGTGTGTTTTTCAAGGGACAATATTAACAATGTTCATGAGCGCACTGCGCATTTAACTACTATTATACGAAATTACCTACGGTGAAGATAAAATGTATAATAAAGCTAATTTATTTTGAAACCATCGTAAATATATTTTTTATGTCGTACAAATTAATTGTTGGTAGTTATTATAATAATATTATTAACTGCATTGCATTATAAAAACAGTACCTACATTGTAAAATTTAATTATATTTATGATTTTTTTTTAAAATGATTTATTCGAGTAGGGTTATTTTAGACCTAAAAAATATGTTAAATTATGTAATTTTAATATCTTTACACTTTATATCATAATAATTATAATAATAATAATAATAATAATAATAATAATAATAATATAATATATTTCAATGGGTGCTTATAAAATAATTTGTAAAATAGTGTTATATACATAATATAATTGTCACGTGGTACTGTGTTTTCTGGATTCTTGGTATTATTTTTTAATGAATTATACTATACATTTTCAGAAAATATATTCGCTGCTCCTGTCAGACGTGTTTATAAACGGTTGCACAAAGAAGTAGGATTAATATAGTCATTATACAATTATTTTGGAATGATTAATAAACGGATCTCTATGTTTAGGCATATACGGTATACCTATCATTAATCTGAAACATAAAAATACGCACATCATGATATAGGTACGCAATTCTTCTGCATCACGAATTTATAAATATTTCATTTTTTAAAAGTAGGTTATTTATAATAATCTTTGTTTAAAAATACTTTTGGGTGCATGGCTTTCGGAATTAATTAGGCCATCTTTTATATTTTCCTTATATTATTCATATTATTATAAAGTATAAACGTTTTGTATATAAACTATAAAGTGAAATTTGAAAACCAAGCAACACGAGTAAATGATTTAGTGAATGAGCGTCCAAAAATGTTAGGTTATGTTATTAATTATGTGTGATTTACCGAATAAAATATAACTAATGTTCAGTGAATATAATAATATTTAAATTTGTTTACGTACAAATTAATTTTTTTCTTGATAAATAACCTATAACAGGTTATAGGTTTATCCGCTATTGTTTAACTTGATCAAGTACCTATATCAAACTATTCATATTTAAAACAAGTTAATATTATAACAGAAATAATACCTATTATGCGAACGTATAATATTGTAAACATCGTCATAAAATAATAGTCATTTAATATTAATAATATCCGTGCGTGGATTATGGATATAAATATAAATATCGCACTATCAACGCTACCCAAAGGCGAAACTGTAGCCAGCAGAAACGAAATACAAACAATCGTTGAAAAGCGCAAAGGGTATTACTAAGTTTTTCACCGATGGATTTAGAATGGATACCGGAGTATGAGCCACGGCAGTATATAACGAAACGAAAATAGTGCTCAAGACGCCAGATTCTTGCTTGATCTTCACAGCCGAAACCCCTGTGATATCCCAAGCTCTTGATTTGACAAATGAAATGAAATAAATAAATAATATACATTATTAATAAATTATTATCAGTGACTCTTTCAGTACTCTAAACAGTATCAACAACTTATATCAACACAACATCTTAGTTAGAAAAAATCAAAATCAGATATCTCTTTCACATTTGATGCACAGACCATTATCCTTCTCTGGGTACCCAGTCACGTCGGAATCCACGGAAACGAATTGGCAGAATCCTACGTTAAATAATCTATCACTCACTCCAAATCTGCACCCATAAGACTTAAAACTTCTTATAGATTACGAATTGGCTACACAGTACACGTGGTAGACTCACAGACACTTTATGAACTGAACAGAACCAAATATCCGGAGAAATTCTTACGGTCAAACATATAATTTGCCACTGCCGTAACTTCAGTTACATTAGAGCCCAGCTTGAAATTCTAGAAAACCTTGATGAACTATGAGTCTATGAATCACTAAATCCAGATCCAGACAACACCAACAAATTCTTAAATATCTAAAATCCACTAAATTGTACAACCTAATATAATATATATTTAATGTATCATAATATTGTACTATAAACCATTGCAACAATTAATTTATTATTTCATGAGCCAATAACCATTGTTTTTGCGGCTTTAATAAAAAAAAAAATAATAATAATAATAATAATATTAACAAACAACTATAACTATTATTTATAATAAAATAATAAAAATTAATATAAACATAATAATATGTTCTGCAAAACATGTGATATACCTATCCAATATTTAATGAAACTCGTTATGCATAAAGAATATTATATTATCATCTATAGTAGCAAATCTAATATTATTATTTTTAAACTAGGTACATACTATTTTATCAATCGCGACTGTTATCAAATAAAAGTATTCGGTATTTTCTTGACAATATTATCGGTAAATTATATGTTAGAGATGTTAGAGATATATCTAAATAGTATTAGTACCTCACATACCATATTATTGTATTGTTGCAGGTGTCTGGTACGTCATTGTGTATGTAAATTATACGCTTTTCTTTATCTGGACGAAGATATTCCATGACTGTTGGTCTTATACTAATATAATATGTTTCATACATTCATATTATTACACTTAAAATCGTTATTATTCATTCACACACATTTTTCACGCAGGTTACTTTGATAACGTATAACCACGTGTTATATATTTATTTAATATTGTTTTGTGAGTTAAATATAAGTAAAATAACTATAAACAGTATGTCTTTTTTTTTTCCGGTTTAATCGAGTGCCGGAGAAGGAACTGTTGCTCACATTACTTCTTCTCCGGCCCAAGCTTCTTCTCCGGCCCACTATTGCTTCTTCTCCGGCCCTTGCTTCTTCTTCAGCCCATATAAACAGTATGTCTATAAAAAGTACGACATGATAACATTAACAAAAATAATTTTAATCACAGGTTTTAAATTTGAATACATATATTATAATAAATATACCTACTATTATAAGTAACCAATAAAACGAATACAATTCTCAAGAAGCTTAAAAGTACTTATTTATTTATTAAATATTGTCTCTTGTTAGTATTGATCTATTTCTGTGATTATATTATACATGTATTATTATTTTTTTTTACGGATAATAATATAATGCAATAATAATAAATTGTAATAATCATCGATACTGCAAAATTATATGCTGTATAGCATTACATACAACGTGAATTGAAAATCCTTAATGTGACTTACCTAACTATTAACCGTGTAAGTCTTGAAAATATTGTACAAAACTATCAAATATAACAAAATTGTCGTTCTGCACTGGTAAATTAGACACTGATGCTTTAATTTCTCAATGGAAATAATGATGCATATCAATTATACCTAGCTAGTGACTAGAGTGTGGTATACCAAATGCACCTACTTATTAATATTAATGTATATAGGTGCGCTGAACGATAACATGAAAATAATATGTACCCACTAAGACATTTTAAAATATACACTTTTACCTATCAAAAAGTATATTAACAGTAAAATATGCGTTTATAATTATTAAAACTTGTGAGGATGCGGAGAGTTTGAAACTCGTCTCGGTTCGTTCAAGCCAGCACATGGTGTGATATCGTGTTTTTTATTATAGGTACTATTACCTGACTATAATGCAATGAAAAATCATATTGCAATTAGTAAAACTGCTCTGTAC
This sequence comes from Metopolophium dirhodum, assembly GCF_019925205.1. Classification (NCBI taxonomy): domain Eukaryota; kingdom Metazoa; phylum Arthropoda; class Insecta; order Hemiptera; family Aphididae; genus Metopolophium; species Metopolophium dirhodum. The sequence goes on from NC_083568.1 coordinate 16,708,641, forward strand.
GGAACTCATGTTACTGCAGTAGTGTAGACAGTGTAGTTCACCCGCGAAGTGTTTTTTTTTATCTTTTAAGTTAACCCATGTACCTATATTATATATATATTTTTTTACATATATTATACTATAAGATATTGACCTTGACTCTTTTTATGAGAACGATTAGTATCAAGTCTATTTTTTCGGTATTGCATGGTCTCAGTAATTAACATACATCATTTTATATTTGCATGGAATACCTGGACATTTTCGTTCGATAAATACCAACAATTAAATATTAATTGAACATTAATATTGAAATTGGTAAAATCCAAAATATATTTAGTAAACAAAATAGTAAAATTCTCTAACTATAGTTATAGCTTAGTGACAGATACAAGTAAAATATGTATTTCTAATGAATGGGTTATGATACATGCATAGTTATCATTATTTAAAAATTGAAATTAACGACAATGGAAATTATTAAAACATCGAATTAAAAATTCGTATAAATCATTTAAAATAATTTAAAATTCTCGACTCTAATTCGATGGTGTTATAATTGTGTAACCATAATAGGTTTGTGACTCGATTATGTTTATTTTTTTTTTCATTTTAATTTTACGTTACTATTATATTTATTTATGTTTAATTGGTCAAGACTTTCACACTGTGAATTAAAAAAAAAAGACAAATACTAGGAACACGAGAAAAAACGGAACATTGACGGTGTACCTAATACAAATATAATATTTAGTTATATTTTTCTTTGGACGAATGGAAACTATATATATCTACAATTCATTCCTGTCGGTTTCTATAATATACAACAATACACAATATATTTGATATTATATTTGTTATATACGCATGCCATATAATAGATATTATGGTATTCTATAACGTCAAAAATGTACTAAAAAAAAAAAACAAACAAAAATGCGATTTCCCATAAACACTTTTTTTGTACAGATATATAATATATTATATTTCTTTTGGACCGATTATAAATGAAGTACGCAGAGAGAGTGAGATTGTTTAGCTCCTCTGCCGCAGCTCAACGATGTAGTACATTTAGTACCTATATAATATATCTAGTATGTAGCATATTATATCTGTGTACATATATAATAATCAAACAAGAAACTCATATAAATATTTATTATTTATCAAGTCTTAAAAAGATTATAATTAATTTAGTAAAAACAATTTATTTCTATAATTGATTACATTTTCCAATTCGTTACGTATCGTACTATATAAGAATACACTCTTAAGGGGGTTCACACTAAATCGTGTCGTGTAAAATAATTTTCTCTAATTGGCTGAATCGCGTGGTTCAATTTATAATGGTATACCATTTGGTTTATCATTATTTTATGACACGATACCACAGTAACCAAACGATACTGCATATTTGAATATATTTAACTTTTGGCTATGTGATTACAGATATGTGCAGAAAAATATTATAACTAAAAAAAAATTATAAAATGATATCATCAGGTACAACACTTATATCTTTGGTGTTGTATTTTGGTATAAAGATAAAAAAAATCACACTGCACGAAGGTGCACAATCATGAAAAACATGAAACGACACGATACGGTGTAAGTGTGAACCCCCTCAATGCCTTAATAGGTCTAAAATATAACCACTCTGACTTGTAGATACCTAGGACCAAGGCAACACACCTAGGTTCAATACTAGAAACACGTGACTACACACACCCTATTGTTGTGATGGAATACGCCGTACTGTGTGTAATGCGAAATTCATAATCGACAGTATTTAGTACTGAAATATAAAGTGTGTAATTAAATAATGATGACTACCTAATAATTTGTCCCAGTATTTATAATATAATATAATATTAAATAATAATAGACCCTTTGAGACTGTGCCCATTATATACGATTAAGCCAGTATAATATATTATCGTCTCCTCTGTACGACATGTTTAATATTGCCAGGTACATATTATTATAAATATTTATAATAATAATATATTGTCGTTGCGCGCTTAAAAATGTAACCTACATTCCAGCAAGTCAGCCGCAACAATATAAGCGCGCGTGTATATTTCCCGAAAAATAATAACTGCGGCCTCACAAAAGAACTCGCGTATCATGATGGTCGTCGCGGTACGACTTGCATGGGTCATCGCGAAAACCCATTATGATAACTTACTCGGAGAGTGGTCAGAGCAAAGCACTATAATATTATATTGTTATTATGTTTAATTTCGGGTAAACTCGCGGGACGGGAAGCCGTACCACCAGCTACTGTGGAAACGCGAAAAACCTACTGAAAACGGCCACATAATATTATTATTATAAAAATATCGTCGTCCGGATCGTCGTTATACTATCGATATTGAACGCTCCATCGGCCTTGCCCCGTATCGAGGTATCATATCGACGATGGCGACGAAGAAGAATACAAAAGAACGATAAGACGGTAACAATATAACGCAGAATATAGAATAATATCATAATACCTACACAATAAAGCTGTGCAATGCAGTGGGAACCACACGCCATAGAGTAGTGTCGCGAAATCATGATATATTATTATATACATATTGTTCGGGACAATCTGGTTCGAGACGAATCGACAAGAAAATACCTTAACGCCCGGAGTTGGTAAAATGCGTCCCCAAAAAAAGGTCACAGTCATAAATTTGTATAATATATTATTATATACTATATATACATTTCAGCCCGTGTGTTTTTGAATTGCACGTAAATTTCGTCCCAGGATATTCTGTTTATTTCCAGTTGGCAGAACAATATTTAAATATAATATGTAATAATCTACAATTTAGATTAATATGTTATTATGTTCAACGATATAATATCAGTATATTAGTATGATATATACTTGGACCGCAATATTCACATAATACGATGTGTACAATTTACACGAACAACTAAAAATGGGAAGCAATTTACAGCGACTGCCGCCGACGTTCGACCGGGCTAAAATTTGAAAATAATCTTTTCCGCGAAGGAAAACCACGGTAATATTTAATAACCACACTGAGTAATTCTCGCGATCGCCCGACAATATAACGTTTTATTACACTACACGGTACCACATACCATAAGAGTACCACATATTATATAGCTGCAGGTGTACCGCGACGAAACTCGGTCGTAGGTTTTTTTTTTTTTGGTTTTGTTCCTTTCGGCCGGACGTTTTAAAAAAAACAATACGTCACGACAAACGTACTCGCACACTGTATATTATCAAAATATATAAAATTCACACATATATATGTGTTATAATAATATAAGCGTCAACGCGGCCCGGACACGGACGTCCGTCCATTCGTCGTCGTCGTCGTCGTTTCTAATATTTATAAATGTACGTTTGTGTGTACACAGAAAGACCGCCCATCATTATCGTAGTCGTCGTCGTCGTCGTCATTGCTCTCTCTAGAAAAAAGTAAAAAAATAAATAAAAACGGAGAGGACGCATTTAATAATAATAATAATAATAATAATATATATTATGACAATAATATTATACACACCTGTGGACGGGCAGCACGCATCGGCGTTAAGTCCTGCGATACTGGCGAAGTGGCGAAATTCTATTCTATCCTTCCCTGCGCGCTGATAATATTATACCTCCGCTATAGTAACAATATATTTTATCATTATTATTATTATATTATTATATTCGAGTTGACACAGTTCTTGGAAAATAAACATGACATTTACGTATGGGACGCGTATAGTATTTATAAACGGTTGTCACACTACGCGTACACGAATCACGCCCTTGGTATAATCTGCATGCGCTCTCGGCGTGTATCTTATATTATTATTGCCATCATCATGAATGTCGCGTGGTGTGTCCGCGATATTGTATTATATTATTTCATATTTCATATTATTATATTATTTTACCGCGACTGTCGCACTATTTACAAATGTACATTATTATTATATATCATTATACGTGGATTTGTCGGTCGAGAAAAAAAAACGGTTCGAACACAATAGTAACCGATGAAAGGTAAATGGGCTTAGCGACATGGAGTATATTATTATTATACGGGACGACCTACGGTTCGAGCTTTGAATCGTACAAGCGCCAGTGGTTTAGGACTTCGGGCTAACCGACAAAAAAGTGAATATAGTATAGTATACAAACGTAACTACTATAAATATTATTACTTAACGGATGTTTTAAATGTTGATACATGACAAGACACGGTTAAAATTAAAATGTGTTATTTCTTTCCCTTCAGTTATTTCCGTATACCAGATACGAGCTTGTAGCTCAGTTGGTACACGTATCAGCTGTCATTAGTGGAATTTATTGTAGTTATTTAATTGTAATTGTTTTGGATGAATAAATAAAATAAAATAAATAAATCGATGAACGAGCATACAAAACTGAGAATCCTTTAAACAATTTGATACCTAGGTATATACTTACCTATAATTTTAATGTTATCCCCAATTATACAGTTTTGTATTTGATAAAACCACAGTCAAGTCTCGATAACTCGAATCTTGATAACTCCAAAACCACAATTAATCAAATTCTCTTCTTGCCCCTTAACGTGTTTTTAAGTTGTATTCGAGGTGTTTAACTTGAAATATACATAAGTTGAATTTAATTCCCTTGAAACCCAAGTTATTTAGATTTGACTGAGTATATTATACCATTGATAATATAATATTGTAATAAAAAATTGTTTTTTGAATGAATACTATGCAATTACTCAGGCTATCCAGGTAACATAATATAAAATATAAATAATAAATATATAATATAAACTTCATACCTACCTACCTATAGTGTTTTTTTTTTTATAAAAATCAACGCCTGCAACGTCAAAGTTAAGAAGGACATAATATATTATGAAAATGTTGATTTTGTTCTCCTGAAAAGTAGGTAGTAAAACCTAACCTAACCTTAGCCGGCCCATATGCCTATTACCAATTTAATTTTATAGCGATATAATATATAAAATTATCATTTTTATTTCAAACGTCACTCTTTCCGGGCGACAAGGGTTGTACAGACTACCGCTATTAAGTCAGTCAATATTGCAGAGTTTGAAGAAAATATTTGACATTCAATTATAACTATTTCCATTCTACACTATCCGTCGGTGAACTTATAGCTATATAATGTTACCCTAAAATTCAACCGTAAAATAAATAGTATGGTATGACATTGGAATTGTTATAAGTAACGGAGAAAGTTATTTTGTATTGATTCAAATACTTCGCAATAATTTATCGCATTGGTGGACCAAATAAGTGAGGCTTATTCAAACTATAGAAAGGCGGTAAGGGCAGAAAAATTATTTTCAGTTTCTTCAAAGAAAAAAACTTTAGTTAAAAATTAGGTAGTTAAAAAGATAGTTAATTTTTTTATATACTTTGGAATACGTTTGGATTGATAGAGAAATCTAAGGATCAAAAAGTATACTCTTAAAATGTTTTCTATTTAGGATATTATCTTAGCGTGCATTACATTATAATTATTGATTTATTTATTTTATGAAACAAATAAATTTTGTAGCGTTTAATTTCATTCCATTTTTGTTTTACCAGATTATTGCAATATCGGTTTGTACACTAGCTGTATCCTGAAAAATAAGAATAAGTTTTAAAGTTATTTTTATTTGTGATCCCGGAGTAGAAATTTACTGCAGGTTGCAAGTCACTGCAGGTTGTGTCGTGACTTGTGTGTCATAAACAAGAGAATAATATACGAAAAGAGTATGATCTCCGTGACATTTTGAGATAGTTACTTAAAAACTGACACGAATATTTAAAGCACTAAATTATTTAAGTTTTCATTTTACACGATAGTTGTGGACAAATAAATGCACGTTTTCTCTTCAAGTGTTATTTTTGGTAATATGACGGATCAAATTTATTATTATTCGTAATAAATTCAAAGTATAAGCTCTAAAAAAAAAAAACAAAAACATACTTCTGTCAGAAATATTACAATAATATGCCAAACGTGATGACGTAATTTAATTAAATTTTTTTTAGATACGTAAAATTTGAAGCAGATCGCTCAATTTTGAAGAATAACGCCGCGAATTTAGGACCGAAAGGCCTACGCATTGTATAGTTACTATAGCATTTCAAATATTGCAATTGTATATGGTATACATATGTGTACTATATGTGGTTCAAATGACGTCACTGTATTCAGCTTAATACTTCGACAAAGATACGAATTTATTAGAATATTATGATATGGATCTAGATATCAAAAAGTGAAAAGAATTCTCGAAATATAAAAAGTAAACGAATTATAGAAAATTGAATGACTAGTTAACTAGGTATTAATTTAAAAAATATTTCCAGCTGATAAGCAAATACTTACAATTTAATAATTCTTATTTCAGTTTCGAACCAAGAAAATAGAAAACGTTAGCATTTTGTCATAAAGTCGTATTATAATGCTAAGGTTGTACAATTATTCAGCAATGTAAAAGTACTAATTTATAACTCATTTTATACACAAGAATAATAGTTATTATTAAACGGTACATTATTAGCTAACAATTTCAACTTTGATTTACATTACGATAATTAATTTATTAGGTAGATGGTGAAAATTTTCTTTTATTGAAGTGGAACTAATTGTATTAGTTTTCTGTACGGTTTCACTACTATGTATTATTAGGTATTGTTAGTGAAGTATAATATTGTTTGAAAAGTAAATATTATAATGTCATGAATCATAATAAATAGTAATTATATTAATTATAATATTATGTCATTGAAATAAAACCAAACGCCTAACTGTGTATACAAAGATCTAAATCTTGTTCAGTGATTGGAAAATAAATAGCTGTGAATGCATAATAATAATAATAGGAGCTGCACAAATCATTTCGATTTAAACGCGTTACCAATGGTGATGACGGTTCAATTGACTATCGAAATCATACAATATCAATGTTACACGTCTGTTTTCTGTAATAGTACAAGTATTTTAGACAGAAATTTTTTGTTCAAAGATATTATTATAACATTATAATCACGAAAAATATTAGTATAAAGTTATTTTAATCATAATATAATATTATCATTACAGAATGCTGTCTGGATATTGTTTGTACCTAGTCAAATGCTCGTGATGGAAAACTCAAGATCTGTAAACGGATGTCAAAACTTGGTAAAAATGATATTAATTACGTAGTGTTATAAACATGTGGTTTTAAACGAATTAATATAGCTAAAAAAAATTTTGAATAAATCTGAAATGATCATATATATTATTATCATCAACAATCGATAGTTCGCTCTGATAATAATATCCGTTGTTTCCATTTGTCGATCTCTCATCTCGTTTTGGCAGTGGTCGGCTGTGTAAGTTTTTTTTGAAAATGTTATATATTTGTTTATAAGTTAGGTAGGTCGTAGGTACAAGGTGTTATTAATTTATAAGCAGATGATAATTAATAATTATAGTTAACAATATTGCATTAAACTATGTTGATAGTATAATTTTGAGAATGACGCGCGAATGAAAAGAAAGTACTCATTTATATATTTAAGATTTTGACACACACACTGCTGTTGTTATTGAGTTATTATTATAATTATTAAAAATTATTTAAAAATTCAAACAATGTTTTTTCGTCTTCCATGTTAGCGTTATTTTTTTTTTTGTTCACGTCCATTAAGTTTGCGCTAAAATACATTCCTGAAATAATGTTTTATTTTTTTTCCTATACCACGCTCGGTTGAGCACACTCGCAGCAGAGACTATATAATAATAATAATATTTTAAATATGCATAATATACTCGCGTGTTATGGTGTAACGATACAACGACGATACCACCGATTCGGTAAAATGTCGATCGGTATATTTAATAATTTCGTCTGTGATGACCCATGGTGGTCTCGACGATCGGTCGAAGTGAACGTGCCGTTTAATTATAGGAAGGTACCAGGCAAACATAATTCGACCGACGGCGAGTACACCCATTAAAATGAATCGCTAAAAATCGATCACGGGGTGTGGAAAACCGCATGGATCGTTGAGCTCTTTGTGTAAACACTATTCGCGTGTATTCTTTTCTGCAGATATTAATATAATATATTATTATGCTTTATAGTATAGCCTACTTTCACGCGCGGGTCGTCGCATTCAGACGGTCTTAAAGATAATGATAATGAAATATAATATGCTCATATCATTATTATAGTCAACGCGTTTGTGTGGCCCGAGCAGTCAAACTGTGGGAATAGCGCACGTACTTGTGCGATAGGTATTATTATACATTGTACGCCGTACAACAGGACGTAGGTATTATAATAATTTACGAATCCCGTCTACTTGACCAATTCGTTAATTCGATACGTCGTCGTACCTATAGGTCGATATCGTAAACACACGATCGATTTTGGCCGATTCATCCTCGTTATATAGGTACCCGAGGTATAGTACATAGGTATAGATATTAATATACCACACGACCGCTGGACCGCAGGCGTAATGGGTTCGTCGAAGTGGTAACGTGGTTTTTTCACCACTCGACTATAATAGGTGGGTCAAAATTATTAACATTTCCAATGAGGCCGCCACAGCAATCAACTTTTATTGGATTTTAATTAGTATTTTAATCTTTGTCGTGTCAACAAGTACCACTAAATTAAACAATCACGGCGTGATGACGATATTATTCGTACAGATTAAAGATATTAGTGAAATCATCGGTTAAACTTTTCTGTTTAATAAAGACAAAAATTAGACACCATTTCTTTTTATACAATCATAATATTATAAAATATAATATATCCTCGTGTTCATAAAATTGTTCTTTGCAATGAACAAATTTTATGAGATGGACAGCGAATATATTTAATATTTATGTAAGGTACAAAACAGCTATTATTAAAAAACACAATTTAAATATGGATACACAAATCTGAAATCATATTTTCGTATTATTGTATTAAGCTTATACCTGTACTTTACATAATGTGAAATCATTGTTGGCTATCTAACCTAACAATTATTGATTGGGGGGGACGGAGTGGTCAAGCGGACTAAGGCGTCGGCTGCGACAAAGCCGACCCGGGTTCGATCCTCGGTCATGTGTGGCATTTTTCTTCGGATAAGTCACGGTGTCCGGAGAACAAGTGCCGCCATCATTGCTCCGGGCATTGCAGATACTTGCGGGTGCCAAAATCAAAAATTCTGCCAAAACTAACATACACATGTATGCTAACATACACCTCCCCCAACCAACATAAAAACCTACAAAACAAAAATACCTAATGGCTTTAGTTGCCGGGCTCAAGATCAATTAAAAAAAAAAAAATTATTGATTTGGAAAAAAAATATTGAATTTTAATATTTCAACAATATAATTAGGTAAAACAGACTATATAAATATATGGTTATTATAATATAATTCATGATTCTTTAACAAAATAAGTTTTTTTTTTATTTTTATATTTGAAATATTAACAATCTATACAATTTTAAGTACAATAAGCAAATTTGATAATTAAATGGTGAATGACAGGAGAAATAACATTAGTGGGCAGGCACTCAGCAGCGCCCCCCCCGGCCGGATGCAAACCAAAATAAGTTACTAATATTAATTTGATTAGTGAATTTTTTTTAAAATCATCGTAAAATGAATATAGATTTAGCCAACAACCCCTTTAATTCATACGAAATATTATAAAATACGGTATTGTGTATAATAAATAACTATGCGGTAGTACTATAATGTTATGCTGTATAGTAGGTTTCCAGTGTACCTCGGTTTTGAGTACAGGTCACTGTAATGGATATTGTGTTACATTTTAATTTAATGATAAATCTTGTATACGTTGAAAATCTATATTGAGTGCAGTGGGTCTATCAGCCTATATTTCTAAGGATATTGTATCATAAATTTTTATTGCTAATTGCTATTAGTATTTTTTCATATAAGGGTTGACACATTTTGTCAAAAACAAATCTCATTATATATTTTTTCATAATTACCAAAATATATCGTTTCATATTATATTACTACTAGGGAAACGGAGTGGCCGACCCGAGTTCGATACCTTGGTCGCGGGCGGCATTTTTCTTCGGGCAAGTCACGGTGTCCGGGGAGAACAAGTGCCGCCATCCCCCACCTGGGCATGGCAGATACCTACGGGTACCCAAATTAAAAATTCTGCCAAAACAAATCACGTGTAAAACAAATCTACAGTACCCCCCCCCCCTCCCTACAGTACCACAAGCTAATGACCTAAAGCAGTCAAAGCCTTAACCCTAATAAAAAAAATAAAAAATTTTATTACTATTTATTTTGTTATTAACTCAATATAAGTCAATACCGACAAACTGTAGAGCGATGTGAATAGATTCGTGACATAAATAGCTTCAATTCCATCCAAATTGCATAGTGTATAGTAAATAATAATATAACTACGTAAATGCAAAAGTTTCCTACAAATAATATTTTTTTAATTGCAACAAAATAACCCAACTCATTATATTTGTTTATTTAAATATCGATTTTTTTTAAATTTAAATTAAAAATACCCGTGTATGAGGAAACGCTGAGCGGAGACGGTTTATCAGTCTGGATTTTTTAAATTTGTATTATTTATTATAGGTTTTAAGTAGAATTAATATTATAATATTATATTTTTTTTTTGTTGCTACGGTGATAGACAAATCGTTTCACAAAATCCCATTTTAAGCGGTTTTTCGTAATTTGTCAATAGTTTTTTCCCGTGGCATTAAATAACTATTGAGAAAATCGAAAAATGACCTCTCTAAAGTACCATCATGATCCAATTTGCTAAAATATAAAGTACTATATATTGAAATCGATGTACTCCTTCTGGTAGAAATTTTGTGTACAGGATATAAAAAAAAATAAAAAAATAAACACCATTGAAAGCCACTAGCTTCCTCGCACTGCTTAGAATCTAAAAAACTATGCCTAAACCTATGTAATTTGATATTGAGTAATCATTGTTATAATTACAACTTGTAATGTACAGTACGTTGTTTTACATTTTCAAGCTTTTCGACCGAGCATATCCACTGTAGTTATCAACATTTATAGAAAACAACTGAACTTTTCAAAAGAGTATAATATAAATAGCTTGATATTAGTCTAATTATAATTAAAATTTCACTGTGAGTAGAAAATTATAATTTAATGAACTGCCTCATCGACAATTGTTTCGCGCGTAATATAACAACATAGTTAGGTTTTTCGACTGTACTCCGCCGAGTCTGCCTCTTTGGATTAGTTTAGGGCAGTGGTTTTCAATGTGAGCGATATCGCCCCCTAGTGGGCGGTGAACTTGTTTTGAGCGATGGGGGGACGTTGAGCAGTCTTGGGCGGTAGGGTGGCAATAAACTGAATTTCAGATATTATGCTGAGCCACGCGCCATGATTCAATGATTGATCTGTAATTATTTTCGAACCTTATATCAAGTTATTTATAAAACAAACCCGATATAATAAAATACAAGTGGCTTGGCTTGGCGTGGTGGTTGCAATCAATACACTATTATAGTATAATATATACATGCTTATAACCAAGGTTGGGCATTAACGAGTTAAAAAGTTAAAGTTAAGTTAAAAAGTTAATTTTATTTTAACTTTTTAACTTAACAAGTTACTTTTGGCTTTTCATTAATTTAACTGTTAACTAACTAAATTTCTTTCTCAATTAACGTGAAATTAACGAGTTAATTTTTCATTTTAAGAAGTAAGTTAAGTTAATTTATTTTGTTTTTAATTTTATAATATTTCACTATTTCAGTCTATTTCGTTTTCATGTCAAAAAATATGTATCGTAAATTGTTCAAAGTTAAAAGTTTATATCATTTGAATCTAACTTATATGGGAATACTGCAGTATGAAGTATTAATACTATATCCTATAGTTTAGTTTTGGGTTGGAAAAAAATTAAGTACGCTAGCGTTGTATAAACAAATTAATATTTTTTAACTTAATAAAAAGTTAACAAAAAGTGTGTATTAACTTTTAACTTTTAACTTTTTGATATTGGTGCATATTAACTTAACTGAACTGAGTTAAAAAAAATCATTAACTTGCCAAGCCTTGCTTATAATTACATAAGTATTCAAAAACCAACCGTTACCTCCCTCACAGTAACAAACCTAATGTTTATTTTACCAACAAAGTTATTTCATTAAGTAAATATTAATTCAAACTCTCGTGGGTTACAGTATTTAAAAACACAAATATGCATACTATTATGCTGAATATATAAAAAAAATTAATATTTCTCAATAATTTGTAGGTATTTAATTTATTGTGAATTTAAAATCAATGTCGGAGAATAAAAAAATAGCTTGAATTAAACTTACGATGAAGTGTTTCTTTTTTGTGCTTGTCTTCACCTTTTGAAGTAGAAAAATGCATAGAGTTTTAACTTAATTATGTTTTTTTGTAGGAAAGTGAGTCTACGTGGTAGCTTGGGGGTGAAAAGTAAACAATTGACATTATTTTTCTGAATAATTAGGTAAAATGAAAGAAAAGTTAAATACATTAGTCAAGTCATCAATTCGAACTTCGATAGCACAAAAACCCCGATAACTCACATATTTTTCAAGTGTTTTTGAGTTGTGTTTGTGATAATATATAACTCGAAAAATATAGAGTGCGAATTAATTTTTATTCTCCCTAACATTTGAATTATAGAAACTCAACTTTACCTCCATCATAAAATTTACTTTGACTTTGTATGCCTTTCCATTTTCAATTTAGTGGTTTTCACAATCCTCGGCATGTACACTCCAGCTGCATTCGGTACAAGCAAGTATAGTAACATATTAATTAGTCTGACGAACATTACACGGGTGTATGAGAAATATGAGCATCATGCGTTCGAAAATCGTATCATTATATTCACGGATTTTATATGTAGTGTCTCAAATGGTATCTAATGAATTTTTTATTGGAAATTGTTTCCACAGGCAGATAATAATTATATAATATCTATTAACTCGTATAATCATTATCGCGATAATATTACATCGTGTATTTTTTGTAATTTTCGACAACAATAATTGTTTAATAATTATTATTAAAAAAAAGCGACAACGGTAAAAACGACGGAGCGCGTATCGCCTTCGTCGCGGTTTCGCCTTAACGCCACCGCCACTGGTTGCTGCAGTCGCGCGTGGTTCTTCGCGGGTGTCGTCGTTTAGGAAGGGGAGTCCACTACAGACACTATAATACTGGAAGGCCCGCTCAGACGGTCGTATAAAACGTCTTGGACTCGTGTTCGTTGTAGTTATACTGCTCTGGTAACGTTCGCGTTCGGTACACCCGGTGAATTATTAGTTAATTCGTCTTCATACGCGTCTCTTCTCATTCGTTTCTACCGTTCGCGTTCATTATCGATTTCGTTTTAGCCAAATTAGTTAGTCGTAACACATAAACCCGCCGTCTTATCTCCGTCTCCGGCACGACGTACGATATTACTACCATGGTGTCGTGCGCGGTGTCAATGTTGCTGACCGCGGCGGCTTGGTGTGCGTCCGCCAGTGCCCTTGCCGTCCCGGAGACCGCGGCCGTGTTAGCGAACGGCTCGTCGGCGACCACCGACTGGACCACGGAGTCCGTGGCCTCCTCTGCAGCAAGCGCCACTGAATCTCCGCCGACCATAGTGGTGTACAACAGCACCAGTGGCGAAGACGACAGCAGGGACTCGAGGTTCCTGAGCTTCACGATGGGCTCCGACCAGACGGCCGGCACCGTCACCAACTCGCTGTTGCAAGAGAAACAGGACGACCCGACCACCGATCCTAGCGCCCATCTGGTCGACATCTACACCGACTGTCTGATGCAGCTGTCGTTTCCTTGCGTCCAGCGCAAGTTGCTGTTGTTCCTGGACAAGCTCGGCAGGATGAAAGGTGAGTGTTGACGGTCGTCACCGTAACCGTGTTTTCGTTAACTCGTCGCGGGTACCTAGTCGGCAGTGACATGACCAACAGGGCACAGGTTTATACCGTTATAGATCGTTTCAAACACGATCGATTCGAATACTGTTCGATAGTAATTATAGCTTTCGTAAACAGCACTCTTATAACGTGTTTTGATACAGAGTCCCAAACATCCTTTAACATCTTATTTGAAATGCGCTCGTCGTCATTCATACCGATACGGTAGGTACATTTTGTAACCTGCAAAAGTACGAAGCTTCTCCATAGCTGTTTACAGATTTTCGTCGTCCGACGATCGAGCGAATAATAAAAAAAATTATAAATATATATAGGTATGTAATATCGTATATTATTATGGTTGTGTGGCGTTATTCCGTGAAAACGGTTTTGTGTGAAATCGGTTTCTGGGCGTGTAACTCGCTTTATTCGTTCGAAACACAAATTATCGGTCCGTGTATTCCGCCCGTGAAATCTGTTAAGAAGTTTTTCCGATCACTGCAAATATATATAATATACATTATTATATATATATATATAAACAAAAATAATATAACTGTTATAACGCTATGCCGGTGTCGCAAATAAAATTAAAAGACAGAAGACTGCGATTTTTATAAAGTTTACAATTTTACCGTCGTACAGTTGACGTAAGTGCAAGTGCCTTTCTGCGACATTAAAATATGATATCGTGTAGTAAATTTGAAAAACAAAAAAAAAAAACACTTCCATCGCTATAATATCATTATTTATTATGTGTAACATGCCTGAAAAAAACGTAGACGATAAACGTTTGATAATAGTTTTATTAGATTAATGCCGCTGGAAATTTTATACGTGACTACGTCGTTATATTGTGTAGTTTCGAAAATTAAAAAAAAAAACACATTTATATTATTATACCGTCATAATATTATAATATATTAAAAAAAAATGAAAAACAAAATACCACGGCAATATGATTTTTTAAGCAAAAAAATTATATAAGTAGGTACTTAAGTGGGTACACGCGTAGGTACCGTAGTAACGCGTTGGTATACGGTTGTTTAATTTTATTGTATTATAGATGCGTACATCGAGGTAAAGTTGAGAAAATTGTTGCCCATTAAACATATAGTTTATAGATAGGTAGCAAATTATAAAAATTGACCTTTCACCATGTTTTTCGTATAATTTGGGCAATTTGGTTAGACTACATTATTAAACTACGACGATAGGTGTATATTATAAATTATAACATATCACCTATACCGTTTATAAAACCTTTTTTAACACGTTATTATTATATGTCAATGAGTTATAATTTAAAAATTTCCAGGTATCTACAATGATGATAATAATAATATAGTTGCTTTAAATATGCCGCATAATATATTTTATAGTTAGTTTTAAAGTCCTACTCATCCTCCTAATTTGCGAGGTTTTTGAAGTACCTCCGTTTACGACTGATATACAAATATACTTTCCGGATACTATACTCTATAGTATTATTTTTGTATATTTAATTTTTTTATTACTACCTATATAAATTGCTCCACTTCTCTGTGGGATAATGGTGAATAAAAGGATTATTGATTGCAATTTCTCGTTTTACTATATCTCAGATAAAAGATAATAATAATAATATGTAAACTTACGTGTCTAGTGTTACTATAGAGTTTTGTCAATAATTACAGTTATCGCGTCATAATT
The DNA here is from genome assembly GCF_019925205.1 of Metopolophium dirhodum. Taxonomy (NCBI): domain Eukaryota; kingdom Metazoa; phylum Arthropoda; class Insecta; order Hemiptera; family Aphididae; genus Metopolophium; species Metopolophium dirhodum. The sequence goes on from NC_083568.1 coordinate 16,724,253, forward strand.
TTTACGTGCTTTGACCGCCTTAACCGATTTCTATGGTCATGACAAATAAATAAAAAAATTATAGGAAAGCCGGAAAAACATTTCAAGTAGCGTATAGTTAGGTTATAGTCAGTTGTTAAACTAGCACCAAAATACCTATTCACTTGACAATAGATCTTACTGAAGTGAAACGCTTAATACCAGTGGCCGAAATATAGGCGTAGAATTGAACAGTTTACTTTCGGTTGGATCAGATGAGGATCTTTTTTCCGACAACAATCATTAACGACCAAATACGATGTTTTGTTAAGATGGTTAGAAAGCAAAGGGATAATAATAATATTCATATTTAATCGATGTTTTTTGAAAAATTTTAAGTAATTCATACCTAGGGGAAAAACGAGCACATAGATACCTACGACTGTTTTACGGATAAGATGCAACCTGCTGCCGGAGAAAAAAAATTTCGATTGAATTGTGTAACAAAACAAATAAATAAATTACCCGATAATTTGACACTAATAACTTCAGGCGAATCCATTATTTAAAATAGTAAAAATACAATGATCAATTCAATACGCAAACAATTGTTGAGACAGGCTCGGGTTCCCGTGGAAAATGTCAGAATTAAGTTGAAAGCCTGGTGAAATCGGCTTTGGTTTTCATTTTCGGACGGACCGAATGTAAATATTTAAATACTATTCATATTGTATTTACACATAAAAAATATATATCAATCACTTTTATCGCCTATATATATTTTATTTTTTTTATTTAAGATTCGGTATGATTCAATTTTAAATACACATAAACACGTCACGGTCCGTCGCTTTTATTTCACTTGCTCGGCCGCATACACATTGTATTTATTATAATATAACGACAATCTGATATTTATTGGACATGATTCAATATTGCACTCAAGTTCAAGTTCTCCATTTCAATGTATTAGTGGTCGAAAAACAATGTGCTGTTAAATATCGGTATTTTAATATTTTTCTCTTCAAATAACGCATAATAATAACGACACGTCCCTAAAATATTCGTTATACTTGATAATAAACTATATTTTGCTGTACCACATAATAAATTTCAGTATATTATTATGTATTATGATATTATAATAACAATAATAATATAGGTAGGCTCGTTTAAAACGTATACGACGACGTGACGTCCGAATCCCGTCGTACGTGACGTCCCGGATTTGTATTAGCCGTCAATCGCCGAATTTTATTTCATTATGGAAAAAATAAACACACGTTTTGCACACACAATGCGATGATGTCCAAGATAAATAATAATAATAATAACACATTGTGTTAAACGCGTTGTCCGGCGATGAAGGCCGTAGGTATTTGGTCTTATTTTTTAACACTCGGCTAATCGTTTTTTTTTTCTTTGAATAATATCTTACGACATTCCTCTATACACCAATAATAATAACATAAACGTACAATAATATATAATAAATCGTTCTCATTTCAATATCGTTCTGTATTTACAATCGATAGAGAATAAGCAACAGCACAATGACGTATTCCAGTGCGAGGTATATCTATATATTAATATAATGCGCCGAGTGTCCTATTGTGTTCGGTGCCATATTATTATTACTAGGCTATGGGGTGATGGAATTTCTACACGGTTCTCACCACTGGAAAATGGGAAGAGTGAAATAAAAAAATACAAACCGAAACATCATCGCGCGCATAGTACAGAAGAGGAATGAATAACGCAAAGAGTGGACTGCCGAGCAGTGTATGACGTGTTGCACTATTGTAGACTATAAATTGGTACGTCCTATGCCTATAAAACTACAACAAGTCTGAGATGGTTCATAATAGTAAACGATATTTTTACGAAAACGTGTTAAATTGTAACGTATAAAAAAAAAGTAGAAACTCTTCGAATACGAATCGGTCGATATTATTATAATTGATATATTATATTTAGGCAGGCTGCAGGCACTTGCGAGGTTTGTCCGAGAAGAGATTAAATGCGATTAAACCCGCGAAATCGAAGGACGCTTAAACACTTTTTTCACGATAATGTTGTAGTCATCGTCGCCGACGATTGTTAATAATTGAATTATGATGACTCTTATAATATTGGATCGTTCTGAAATCGAATTATCTGAATGTATTGAGAGTGCAAAAGTGATAAAACCAAATAGAAATTGAAATTGGTTTCCCCGACATAATAATAGTGTACCTAATGGCTAATATAAACGTCTTGACAAAATACCAAACTCGTTCGGTGCTATTAAAATGAAACGATTGAGCTTGAATCGGATTTCGTCGAGCATTAAATGTAATCAATTGTATAAATAAATTTGGAAGAAAATTATAAAAATGAACGAGTACCCACGTTTCGTAAAAAAATACAAAATGCAAAAAAACGCCAAACACGTGATTTCGTGCGTTTGCTACAGAAATATTTTTGTAGACAATTTATTATGGAGAAAAAAACATATTATGTGCCTTCTATCGGCCAATCGTTTTATTGGCACATCGATACAACTATTATTGACATTATATATTATTATAAAGACGATTGTAATAACCTATGTAAACACGTTCACAAATCAACGAACAATGCTAATACGATAGCGCGTGTCTTATTCCAAAAATCTATACAATATAACCATCTACCTACTTGCATAATTATATTTTATTTCAAACTCGCGAATAATACGAAAATACGTACACTCTGCGCGCGATAATTAGGTATTATAATGGACCGCCATTTGAAGAGAGGATCCTCAGAAAACGAGATAGGAGAGTTTTAAAAAAATATTGTATTATTATTGTTTTCGCCTCCGGAAATTAGCAAAATCTGTCAGTTTTCCCGGTGAATTAGAAACGCCGGCAAACTGCAGTATACTATATACCTATGTACAAACAGTATGCAGCTAGACGATATTGTTGTTGTTATTATTATTATTGTACTACGAGTAGTTGTTATTTACTTTTGTTTTCGAGTTTAATACTATATATATTCTAGTTTTCATCTATTTACCGCGGACCGGTCTATTACAATATAATAATAATAATAATATAAAGGATCCGCCGCCGTCATTCGCGACGGTTTCTTCTGCGATTTCGATTGGCGCGCGTAGGTCGTAGGAAAACAGGCTGTCGGGAAAACATTGTAACCCACATCGGTCGACATATTATTATTGTATATACCGTCGGATGGGTCCAATGTGTGATAATGATAATTATAATGATAATAATAATAATAATATATTATAACCATATTTTCATATTTATATCGGCCATACGAGACGACGACGACTATTATCTATCTATTATTATTATTGTTGTCGTTGCTATTATTATTATCATCATCACACTGTCACCGCTTCGGCTCCATCGTATTTAAACACCATTAATGGGTCACACGACGTCTCGAAGACGAACAATTGTGTTCTTCATCCCATTCAAACTATACACTACACACATATTATAAATCCCATTTGCCGTGTGTAAAGTAAGTACAATAATATTACCATGTAGTGAACGTGTATGTGTATGTGTGTATATAAAACCCTTTGTAATGGTAATTTTATCAACTACTCTGCTCCGAAGTTTTTCTTTATTTTTCTTTCGGTTTTTTTTTCGTACACCTCAAATTCTCGTTCGATCTTTGACCAGTCACGATGTCGCCACTCCTCCGCTCCAGTTCTCTTTTCTGAACCCATACATTATTATAATAGCGCATTTACTTTATGACTTTCTTTTTTTTTCATGTGGGAACTATATGGACTCGCCGTTGTTTTCTCCCTAAACGACCGTCAGGCTGCAATAGTGCATATTAGTGGCCAGCCACTCTACTGCAGCGTCTGTTCAAATTGCAATTTCACAATTTTTTACTCCAGTCGGGATGACGGAGAACAAAACATACGTCTCACTAAACTATACACAGAGTTTATAAAAAAAAAAATGATTCAGACAAAATTCAGAAACAACAATTTACAGAATAATTTGATTAAACGGGCATGACAAATCACCCGGTCTGGGACAAGGTTATCGGGCCGTTTGTTTGAAACATTTTTCTTTTAACAGGCCACCACCCTCTAGGCTGATTAGTTTTCTCCGACTGAGAGTCGCGAATCGAGATTATCTCAACAACAATACAACGATTGTAGTTGAACCGCTGATCGCTATGGTGTTTTAAATCTAGATCAATACTATTAAAAATTACGACAATCGACGGATTGGTGTCATTGTCGTCGGACTTATGCGCTCGTCTCCAGTAAATTACCTGTTTGGGTCATGTATTAGTTTATATTCAAATTAATCACACGCTGATACCACTTATTCATCCCTCGTAACGAGTCGTAACGAAAAATGCCGTACTTAATTAAAATAATAAAACGATCGTCACGAAACGAATTAATACTAATATAAACAATTTCACTTACCAACTACTCATAAGCCTGTACATTTAATTAACACTAAATAATTACTATTCGATTAACGCGTCCTTGCAGTGAATATATGTAAATATTCCTGATAACTCCAATGATTTCATGGGCGAAACACTCTCCAGAAATAATATGTTTAAAAAATAAATTCACAAATTTTATTTTTTTTTATTTTAAAATATATTATATGCAATGTCGGTTAAACGTAGAACGTACCTATTTTAGTTATCCAACTCGTATATAGGTGTCCTACTTTGTTGGCTTGTACTGACAAACGGTTATATTTTTGCAGGATTCAGCGTTCTGGGTGATCTGCTGTCGGTGGTCAGGATCAAGAGGGACATGCGACCACCGCTGAACGAGACCGACCTGATGGCCAGACTCAACACCGTCGACGAACAGAGCGCCCTGTCCGCGCTCATGGTGCACACCCTCGACCGTTTCATCGGGTCGCACATTCTTCGCGTCACTTTGCCATCCGGAATCACGGCGGCGCTAAAAGGAAACGCTCGGTCCATCGCAGGCAACACTTTAGACATAAACTTATCTCGGGCCATCGGAGAAGGTACGTGATGATGACTGCCTTCAATGTTATATACTATAAAACAGTACGGTTCTCAACCGGTGTGTTGTGAATGACCGTATTTGAGTAGCAAAACAATTGTTTATTGATATCGCGTACACGTTCAAAGTATAATAAATATTATGACATTATGATGGTAAAAACCACGGATAAGAAAAACAGTTGTGAAGATTCTCAATAATTTACGTATAGGTTTATAATTGTTGCTTTTTAAAAAAATCTATAAATTTATTATTTTATGAAATGTGTTGCCGTATTTTTATGAATCTAAACTAGCTTGGGTGTCGTCGTAAAGAAAAAGGTGGACAACACTGGGATAAACTATGCCTCCGAAGCAACTTTTTCCATAGTGCCCATTCTCAAATATCCCGATAATATAATTAAATCTACCATAATAATTATACTAATACAAAAAGTATATTATGTGGATGAAACATTTTAGAAATAATGCACAATAAAATAGAGATAGTATATTGAAATTTAGACCAAGTATTAAAAAATCGAAAATATACAATAAAGCACCTAGTATATGGTAAATGAACAATTTTTGATTTTCAATAGTTAAAGGAAATTTAAATTCATATTTTAAATGATAGTATATTGTTTAATATTTTAAACAAAACATGATATCACAAAATCATTTACAAGAAGCGATTTATATTATTATTTCATTGAACGTTGTAGTTATTAATTTATTTGTTCTCACACAAACCACCACTAAGCAGAGTTGCAACGTCACACTGGAATTTCACAACTGTTCTTTTTAATAATGCGATAAAGATTACATTTTTCACACTTTGGAGCTTTAAAATTATGTTTTTTGCAACGCCCGTGATTATACATACTATAATGGCATTCAAATAGACGTAGGTGCCCATGTATACCATGAGTAGGTCGCGCATGCGTCCGAAACTTACCGGCAAGCCGATCTACGGTCAATGTTTTGTTTTTACTATTCAACAGAAATCCGTTTCGGGAGTTTCGAACAGTTTTAACGTCTATTAATATTGAGACGCTATCTGAAAAAGTCATAATTATGTTCTTTAAAATTTGAGCGATAATCGTGCACCGCGTCCGTACGTAATTATTAATTACTACACCGTATAGTAAATTTATCAATATAATATACGTCACCGATGTATAACGCCACATTTTGTATTTTTATTTTGCTCTTTCCACTATTATCTTTTTTGTTATTCCTACTACCTATAGTACAATATAAAGCGATATAATTATTATTCGACGCGATAATATCATCTGACCTGGATGCGACTTTTACAGGCCACCGATCACATAAATTACCATCAAAGTATATTATTATTATTATGAGGTATAGTCGTTTGGTTTGGCGTGGTATACCTATACAATATAATATTGTATGGTACCACGCACAACAGTCACTTGATTACCGCTCTTTAATCGTACTAGTTATGTGTATCGCCCGTATAAAACTCCATACATTTTGTCAATACACCCTGACGAATCTCGAATCGTTACATTTTCGGACGAAACGTCAATTATTTTTCCATAATCGACTGGTGGACGACTGTGGCGGCGTCCAAATCATTATTATCGATACGCGTCTCCCGCGGTCGGCTCCGGGCGGAGATGAAGAAGAAAATAAAACGATGTACATAATCCGCGACGGCGATCGACGTGGACGACGGACAAACTACAAACAACAATAATAATAATAATGTGATATATTTTACGACTGGACGTCGAATTTTCACTTTTAGGCGTCGATTGGATTCGGAGTATTAAAGTTATTCGAAAACCTGTAGCGTATGACGACGACGGAATATTACTTCTATTTTCCGTATGGTTTAATTAACGCGATATTATTAAAGGAAACTCCTCGACGAAAATGTAAAATGTGTTACGAATCGCAACACATTATAATACGAACGGTGAATACTTTGTGATATATATTATAATAATATGTACATTATTATTGTAATATATCTAGGCACACATTATATTTTTAAACACCCGTCGTACTTTCAAAAAAATAGCTACGCCGCAGTACGTGCCAATAATTGCAGTTAAAGTATCGAACTAATATACGATATTTTTAATGAAAATTTTTCATTTCGATAAAACACATATTTTAATTTCATACTTAATTTTCAATTGATATAGGTATTATTATAAAATTAAATTTCGCCAGGATGTGGGAAATAATTACGGGGGTATTATAGGTAGGAGGTACGTGTGGTGTATAGTATAATCGTTAAACGCGCGTTACCAACTAATTAGCAATAATTATTAATAATAATAATAATAATATCACTTGCAGAGTTTGAATACACTGTAGAATGTGTTACAGCTCTCTCGTCCAATTTTTTTGGACTATTGTAATAAATAATAATTATTTAATTGTGTATTATCGTTTTTTTTTTTTCGGAATCAGGCCGAGGAAAGGGAAAAAAGTACAAGAAAATGATGCACATGATGATGATGGGACTGATGGGTAAAATGGCGCTCATGGGTCCGCTGATGATGTTGATGATCAAAGTGAAGGCCATTAAGGCGCTGCTCTTGAGCAAACTCGCGCTGCTGATGAGCTTGGCGCAGCTGATGAAGGGCAAGAAGAGCGGAGGAGGTGGATCTGGTAAGTACATATCACACGCGGGTAGTAAAAACGACAATGCCGGTGACAAACTTACGTCAAACGACTTAGGCAAAGAAGTGATCATCGTGCACGACAACCACGGGGGAGGCGGTGGTGGTGCCGCGGAATATGGTGCTGGGACCGCAGCAGGATGGGTGTCCGGTCACACAGCAACAGGTTGGTCGACGGGCGGCGGTGCCGATAGCTACTCGGCGGGATCGCACATCGGTGGCGGCGACAACACGTACGCCGGCGGACAGGACTCCTATTCATCAGGTACGAGAGAAAAACGACGATGACTCGCATTTTACACGGAATCTTCGTAACCGCGACCGACCGCTAATTGTTGTGGTTTACATCGTTAATGGAAAATGGAGGTCTAGCACGAGGTTACATACCTAGTGGTTCGGGACGAACAGATCGTAAACCATAGCTAACAATAAGAAATACCTTTCAATATTTCCGTTAACATTTTATTTTGTTGACATTTCCCACAACACGAAAATTAGTGATAAATGAATATAAATAAATGATAATAATTAATCAAAACAATGGTAAATTACTATTAAAGAGTTACATACCGATAAAACAGCACACATTAACAATTTCAATAAAAATAGATGTGCCTAAATTAATTTTATTATCGTATACTAAAATATTAAATAATAATAATATGTTTATCATTTCAATATGTGTTATCAAGGTACTTATTAAATAATTCAATACGATATTAATAAGTTGTTGCTCAAAAATAGTTAAACGCCCAAAATTGAAAATGTGATTATTATATTAGTAAAAACTTTACTTATGAAGTCATAACTCATAAGTCACCAATAAGACGTGATTTATTGTCGCTTTCAAAAATATTAATTTCGAGAACTTTGTATTTTGTATTTTTAACTGCTACACTAAAAATCATATTTGCCTAACTACCTTCTTGAGATTGAAATCAGTAGTGTCTTGCACTTCGACTCCGACTCAGTAAATGTTTGTGTATCAATGACAACTGCTTAGCAGTGGACTATTGTAGTTACACAGTCGAGTATCGATAACTCAAAAACTCGAAAACCTCAATACCTCGTATCTCAAGAGAAATACAAATACATTTGGACTTATCTATTTTTCGAGTTTTTCACGTCAAACACAATTTAAATACACGTCTTCAAGGGGTAACGAAAAAAAATTCGATCTATCTAGGTTTTCGAGTTATTGAGACTCGATGACTGTCTCGTGGGACGTCGGGCGAGATCTCAGTTTTCGCGGTATACGTGTACAATATAGTACTCTGCGCAGTCATCGCGATCGCTATGTACTCGGAACTGACCACCGATAGGCTGACGAAGCCAATTTTCACATTCATTGCCATCGACAACAATTTGCGATGGATTTTTTCATGATTTTTTTTTTTACATCTAGGCGCCGGAATGCCCAGTGGCTGGGCGGGCGTCAACGGACACGGCGGCACCGGCTGGGCAAGAAAGTCCATGGTGCACGAACCACATTGGGTGGCTTACCGAGCTTACATTCCCACGCCCGAAGACGACCACGCCAACGAAAAATGACTCGACAATCTAGACTAAGACCCATGACCCAATGCATATTAATATAATATTACTGTAACATATATGACGTACGTCATATTATTATTGTGTACATATAATGATATTATGATTCGCGTTTGCGTAGTAAACACAACATATTATGGTTAAGTTATATTTTTTTTTTCTAAAAACGGTCGATTAGTGAGTGTATAATATTATTATATTATAATATAATATATTTTCATGATATATGTGGTATGTACTATTCGGATGAAACGTGAAACTCGCGAGTACGTACACAGGTGTCGAACGCACATTTTGCAAATTTAACGACCGGTGTAGTTGTATAGTACGTCGACGATTCTATTTTAAAAATATCCCTTTCGTCGTGCCCCATATATTATTATTATAATTTAATATTATGCATTATTGTGACCACCTCGATTATTATTTATATTCTATTTATTTGTAAATAATATTTTTTATCTATATACATTCTCTCAATATTTATTATTTATTGAAGTAAACCATATTTATATATGTAAATTATTATATAATATATAAATATCGTGAACATTACATGCTCAAATTTTATTTGTTTTAAATCCGTCCACTTTCCGTTGTTGCCTAGCTATTACTGTAAAAGTGTTATTATACTGATAGTACCTATTTGCTGTGTGCATAGAACATTACAAATATAAAAATACGAATTTTTTGTTGCGTATTTAAAGACAAGATCGGTTGACAATTATTATTGTATGATACGCCACTTTGTACAATATAGTATATTTGTTTAAAAATGTATAACACGACCAACATGTAGACAGTTTAATGGTCATTGCGGTAGGTATACTTTAGGAAAACTGTAAGATGTCCGCTAAAAGTGTAAATTTTCACACTCTTCCCACTCACGCTTTTTACGCCAAATCTGCTTATAATACTTTTCTATCAATCTAGTTCTCGATACTTATTTAGGAGAGGGGGATAGTGCGGTGTAGTATACTAGCAAAAATGACTTCATAAGATAAACTGTCAGGACTCGTAGTTTTGTCGGAATTTGATAACTGTTTATTTTTTATCGGAACCTAATACCTACAGCCAGCATTGAAATCTGATATTTTATGTTATTTAAAATAATACTCGTAATATAAAACAATTTCAAAAAAATGCTTAAAATTGTCTTTTTAGACAAACAGTACAATTTGAGATGAAAATGTTAAAAACAAAATTTACTGTGGGCTTTAAGTCATTTCTCTCCAATAAAAAAATAAATAACTGACACTCGTTGTCTCACTTTATATTACTCTGCATACGTTTTTTGTAGTAAGTGTTAAGCTTAAAATATCTAAAACGTTTTATTACTAAATAACGATAATGACAAAAGCAAAAGTTGTACAACGTTTTAGTTCTGAATAAGGATAAATGTGAAATGCGTATACTGTTTTAAATTTAAATAACAAAATATTTTTATATTTATTTTTATATTATATTTTTAGCTTGTTATTTTTCTGTGGTTGGTGAGGATTTGTCACTAAAACCTGGGTGATCACCCATCCGGGAACTATCGACACTGGCTGATGCTCAGGACATAATAGTGAGGCCACATACCGTACCACACGATAATAATATGAACACTAAAAGTCGTATAATATTTTAATGATAAATAACGTATGACGAGATTTTTTACAATCACAAACCATGCAAGATATAATATACTCTTTATATACTTAGTACATACAAATCTTTATATACTAAGTATATACAATATTATAGGAAGGGCTTGAAAAACATCACCTGTAGCGTAACGTTATCATATTAAAAAATTAACTTCATTTAGTGACACGTTTTTTATACGCATTCCGACCATCGTTGTTGATATGCGAGAATAACGGATTTAGCGGTTTCGAGCGTGTACTTCACGAAAAAAATTCTATGATCGTTGATCGATATATTCAACATCGGACATTGTGCATTAAGTCTTAATATTTTTGTCACACATCTCCAATAACTGAATCAGCACAGCATGGGCCAAAAATACTACTTATTACAATAACGTTATTATATTATTATTTATAACTAATCAGTAAAATTATTATAATATTACAATATGTCAATATATTAGATCATAAGCTACCTACTATAGTCTTGTAAAAATCATCAATTTCCGCACAAGTGTACAACGCGCCACGCACAACAAACACAAAATATTAAAATAATAATACTGTAATAAACGTTGCAATTGTTTTAGTAGGTAATTATTAATTCTTTAAAAAAATTTTGCAGAAATTAAGATTTATGTTTTCAGTAAACGTGAATGCGCTTTTCCATTACCCGGGTGAAAACAACAATAAGGTCGTCGTGGGGTTCCGAAAGAGAATTTATTATACTTTGTTCGTTATAATAGTATAATCGTAAAATATGTACCTGTTATATTTTTGAATTGAGTCAGCGAAATAACCTAATTTTTAAGTCATAACGTTTAAGATATTTTATATATAATAGGTTATATTTAGTTATCAGTTGGCAATTAATAAAAACTTCGTCAGGTTTGGGGGGCATAGTTTCACCTCTTTTTGGTGATGCAAGCTTTTAAATAGGCCACTTAACATTTTGTCAGGCTATTTAAGAAAAAAAAATATGTCGTGTTTTTAATTTTGTACTATGCTATTAAACGCATCAACTTCCAATGATTGTAAAAAATAATTTAATAATGCTAGAATAATTAAAAAAGTTGGTTATCATACCTATGGAACCCAATATGTACGACGAAAAAGCTTTTTGCGTTAAAAATAATTTTAAAAAATAATGATCAGTTGAATGCTTATGTACATTTGATTCGACTTTTATATTTGCACTGTTCTCACAATAGGTAATAAGATTCCTGTTCAATCAAATTACATTTACCTTAGAAAAAATATTCATCAGAGTTCTATGATAATAGATTCGTATTGAAGCCTTAAGTAATAATAATAAAAAAAAATTCCTTGTAATAAGTGATAAAAAATATAAAAATTAACTTTAACTAATTATTTATAATTATACCATCAAATATTTTATAATATGTACATTGGTGTTATATTCAAGGTACAATTAAAATAATTTTGGCAGACCAGCTGGGATCGTTTTAAATGTAGGGGTGCAATCATATTCAGGGAATATAGTATTTAATATTATTATAAATTTTAAATGTTGAAGTGTAAAAGTTGTTTGGAATGTACCTACTTTATATTTGACCTTTGTTGTAAAAACATTTTCTCTCTGTTATAATTTCTGCAATTTGTGTGAATAAATTTAAATATTTTACTATACATTTTTTTCAAATTCAGTTGTGTGTAATGTGTAGTGTGTACACAATAAAATAGTTATAAAACGGTTAAATAAAAATTATTGTTTGTTAAAATATTATGAAGAAGACAAAACGTTAATATATTTTGTATTGTGAATAAGTAACATTGTTTCAAATGTACAACCATATAATATTTTTTATATAATGGCTATTTATAATACTGCAAATTTAAGCGAGTTAGGTGTTAATTTATGGTTGTACTTTACACTTGTTTTGTTAAGATTATAATATTATAAATAGCATAAATATATATATAGATACAATTATTATGACATTAGGTATTATAAATCTGAAATGACGGCGATACCTCACACACCTAATTAGTTTATTATTTTTTTTTTAGCTTATTACAATGTACAAGACATAATATATGATGTATATTATTAACTATTATATTATGATATTTATACTTATTGAAAAAATGTATAATATAATCGACAATTTTCACGGCATAATAATAATATTACACTATAATAAAACACAATATTATCAAACAAAAACAAATTATAGATTATTATAGTATACTATCAAAAGAACACGTCAATTCTGCGCATCTCCACTTGACAATCTGCCAACGAGACCCGTTCCACTATTATGGCAGTATGTCACATGGTGATGCGCAGAAGAACCGATTTTTGTCGGAGTGTTCTCACTTCTCTCGCATAGTATATAGTCTTAAATTTTAGTTAGAATATCTACAATATTTTGATCAAAACTCAAGTATTATTGTACAAGTAATTAAAAATATTTGAATTACTTTAATCAATTCACTGAACAAAGTAATTGAATTAGTTTAAATCAATCACTGAAAAAAGTAATTGTATTAGCATCTATATAAATATTAGGAAATTTCACTATTGTGGTAGGTAGGTATTATGTGAATAGTAATTCATATCTACCAAATACTTTGTTACTTTTTACCTAAAGTTTAAATTTTATTTTGATAAAAACAATTTTAATATAACTAACATAAACTTAAATAATGTAATAATAATTTGGTTTATTGTATTTTAAAAATTCCTAAAGGGAGCTGTAACGAAACAAAATATGTCAAATTGTTGGTAAAAATAATATGTCCTTCCAATATCATTATTATATTTTATGTCATGTTAATACTATATAAAAGTCTTCGGAAAAAAATCAATGTAAGGTGCGTGGGTAATGGGAAATAAGTTTATTTTTTTATTTTTTTTATTACCTTGCCATTATGTAGAAAAAAATTGTCTTGCCCATCTTAAGTTAATTATCTGTGGAAAATGAGACATTTTTTCGTTTCCTGAAAAAAGTGATTTTTTTATTCTCTTTTACTCGCGCACTTTCCAAATGAAAATAAATGTTAGAAAAAAATTAATGTTCAACATTGTGTGCTTGGTTAATGGTTATTATTTAAATTTATAATTTGATATTTCTTCTGATCCAGTGATTTGAAATATTAGGGTACGTCTTGGAGAATTTAAATCTAAAAGTTTCTTTACGTACCTAAATCAAACCTGATTAATTTTTTTTATAAAGTATGTTTCGTTTTGCTACTCGTATGCAACTATAAAGTATAAGGATTCGTATTCTTGTAAACTAATATTAAGTCAGTATAAGTAGTATATCAAGTCAACAGCATATAACGACAGAAAATATGTAATAATATATTATTATAATAAAGATTGAGCACGAACGTGCACATATGAATAGGAATAAAACCATAATGCATCGTTATGAACTTATGACGAATGGGTTGACGAAAAAAAAAATAATATAAAGAAAAATACGATAGAATTATTTACGTTTTGTTTTTTTTTTTTTTATTGTTATTTGTCTTTTTACGATAAATCTGATGAAAAAACCCTACGGCAGAATGGAAATTTCGTAATAAAATACTAAATAACTTTACATATTTTACTTTAGTTCAATACACTGATGTACATTGTTATGTTGATTAGTAATAATATACGTCCGAACGCAGTCACGTAAGAACATAATAACAATATAACAATATGAAACGACGTCGAACGAACAACGCTAACGCATAACGATATTCTTATATCATTATGTATTGTGCTTTGGGTTACATAACAATTTAACGTACTTACATTACTGCTGTGCCGGTAAAGGATAAACACGTGAGGTTTAACCCTTTTACCGCCCCTCTAGCGGGGTAGTGCGCTTCGACGCCGACAGTTTTTTCGAAACGCTACGGGCGCAGGATAATAATAATAATGATAATAATAATAATAATAATAATAATAATAATAATAATAATAATAATATTATTACAACTTGCACTATCGCCGCAGTCGCGTTCGGCTCACACGCGCATTCGCCCCACGCGGCGCACAGCGGCAACACAACGCGGTCAGTCGTGTGTTGACGGCAACGAAAGGAGCGATATTATTGTTTAATTAATTATTGTACGCAATATTATGCCAGTACAGTTGTAGTTTTCAATCCGACTTGTGGAATTTTTTCCACCATTAAAATATTTCTTCCGAAGTCGCGATACCATTATACATATTTATTGTACGCAATGTGCCAGGACAGTAATAATTGTCATCACGCTCAAACCGACTTGAGGAATAAAATATAATTGTCTACGTTATCAAACTATTTTTACACCTCGTCGTCGTATTCGTTCGAATGATGATAATACAATATTATTAATAATCGTAAGACGTAATAATTTTTTTTATTTTAAACATTTTTTTTCACATTCAAAACAATACAATGTATTAAAAGTAATTCATCCGTCGGAGCTATAAGCTTGTAACAATATTATTATTATTTAACATACTTTCGTTGCCGTGCCATAATGTTGAACGCGGGACAAGTTTTGCCGGGTGTGGATGATATCTAATAACAATATCTAAGTAGGTATATTATAATTATTATATTTTGTCGTTATTATCCTGGTCGATTATTTCCAGTAATTATTATTATTGTAATTATTGTTATCATAATAATATAACGACACGCCACGGAAAGCTTTTTTTTGTAGATTAATGTTTAATAATTAAAACGGCGCAACGATACAATTTATAGACTCGTGTGGAACATCGGCTGCCAGTTTCCTCACCATCTTGATGACGTGAATTTGCTGTAAGAACTCATTAAAAGGAAATCGATTTGACATACGAGTTCGGTTATGTATTGTTTAAAAACAATATTATAGTACTGTTGATTTTTTTTCCACAAAAACGCTGGGTTTTCCGGTAAGTTAGTTTGTTAAATATATTTTTATACTTACCAAAATTTCAATTTATAATATTAAGTTGTTATCCAAAAATTTAAAGAAACACAATATTTTAATTCATCATTATTTAAAGTGTATTATGTCGTAGAGATTTTTCATAAAATTTACGGGACACGCAACACTGGTACACGCGATATCTGTGTTGAAATTTTTTTCACTACAATCCAATCATCTAAACATTAATATTATTCTTGGTAAATAATTACCAAAATCGATATTCGAAATTATGTATATTCTTAAATTATGTATATTCTAATAATAATATAGAAACAACATAAAAAAAATCGATTAATTTGTTGAAACGTTAAACTGCTCACTTTCCGTAAACAGTAATAAATTGTAGACAATTTTTTTTTTTTTGGTTTACCAACTTTTCACGTTTTCAGACCATTGTGACAATGGAAACTATCGTGGGCGCATGAGAGACCTTTGTACAATTATTCACAATGAACATTCGTGGGGCGGCTGGTGGGGGTGGCAGCGGCGACGGTTCCGGTTCACCTTCCGATGCCGGATACTCGGCCGCCTTGGTAGACGTTGGCCGGAAAATGTTGGCAATGGATGGGCTGCGGCTGCGGCCGATCAGGACCACAGGGCCGTCGCCGGTCGCGCACAACGGACGCTACTGGACGCCGGACCGACGCAGGGAGAACGCGGAAACGGTCAGGTACATCCGGTGTCTGGTGCAGACTTGTGAGGCCATCAAACCGTGGACCGCGGCTGGTTACCAAACGTCTTCGGCACCGCAGACCCGAACCAAGGTAACGATGGACCAGTTGCCGAGGATAATGCAAAAGGTAAGCGAGATAGATAGGTGGCAGAGTAGGTAGTCTGTGGCAAGTAGTAAGTGCTCTTGTGTACGTCACATTGCAAGTTATGATATGCCATACGTCAGACTATGCTTAACTATATGGAGTAGACGATATTATGGTCTATAAAAATGTATTCATGCGTTTAGAGTTATTTGAAACCTGAGACATGAATGCATGTTGTACATTAGAACATAAAGATATGCTCGATTGAACGAATAAAAATAATTTATTAGATAATATCATGTTTTCATACTAGACTTGTTAAATTTGCAATTTCCATAAACCACGAACGTCCATACTCCATATTAACAACGTAATAACTTATGTGGTGGCTATATTAAATTGAACATAAACTTACTGTAGCACAACTATTCCTATTATTTTTATCGTACTGAAAGAATGTACCTAAATATTTTAAATATAAAAAGTCATTAAACATGGTAGATGTAATTGTAAGGGTTGTGAGTATTTAGCACCCCAGTTTTTGATTTTGGCACGATCATTATTTATCGCATTTGTAATTACAAAAATGTAAGTGCATAATAAAGCCATTATTAAGTATGTGCTTATTAAATTTTGCAGTAGGAGGTAAATTTTCTCCACGTGTTCAGCACCCCCCTTTTTTTCATAGAAATTTCATCTTTGATGATGGTTATAATATTATATTAAACCATAATATTATACAGTATTAATGTGTTACTTTTATTTGCATTTAACACCGACACTTAAAGAACACGTTTTTCTTAAAAATTATAGCTTAAACTATTCGTTACTAATTATATCAATACGCTCAATGTGAACTATTAAATCATGAGCCATTGATAAATTAATAAAAACGAAGAATATCGTATTTATCATAAGCATACCGCGTTGGTAATTGATTATTTTTAAGCTTGACGCTTTAACTTTAGGTGCTTGAATATATTATAACGAATCGTATATAGGTATATTTATTAAAAAACCGAGATTCGTATGGGGCGATAATTTATTTTAAATATTCTTACACCGGAAACAAAAATAATAGCTGCTGGTTTAACGACTCACGAAATCGTTTTTAAAAAGTTTGCCTAAAATCTATACTTTGGTCATGCAATGGTAAAAATAAGAAGCGTTTTTATTTACATTGCCATCGCATGCCGACCACATAGGTAAATTAAAACGTTTCAATGTCATGTACAAAGTATGATATATATTGTATAAGCATGCGTCATAATATTGTACAGGGTGATGACTTTTTCATTATCCTTATACCAATGAGTGCGTCGTAATATCTAATGAAATTATTAAAATATATAATAATATTCAAGTGTTCTAGGTACATTAAATGTTAGTAGATATAATTGTTAATTCCTTGTCCACCTGTACGTGATCAATTTCTAATGAATATTCTAAAAATCTATAAAATGATCATTTTATTGGTATTATGCCTATGGAAGTCGTTCGAAAAAAAAGTTTGGGCCTTTTATTTTATTTTACTTTATGTATACTTAAGGGTCATCTCTTTTTACAACTATGAAATTGATACAAATTACAATACATTTAAAGCGTATACATAGTAGTGATAAGATACAATTTATTCTTATTCGTTGAATGGTTGGGGGGATTGGTCTGAATTGGCTAACTGCATAACAACTACAGATTGTTTGATATGTAATTGGTGGAAAATTTATGAATGTGAAATGGAGCGTTTAGATGGATTGAGCGAGAAGAAACTCTAAAATGAATAGTCAAGACATTTAAGAGTGAATCGATGTAAGAACCACCTAAGAATTTGTAGTTGACATTAAGTCGGTGGTTTGGCCATGAAATAAGATTAAGTTGGTTGGCGATAGGTTACATGCCAGTTCGGCATAAAGTATATATATTCAGTGAAAACCGACAAATCTCAAGAGTTTACGTTGGATTCTATACGTATGGAATATTTTATTCATAATATCCAATAAAATGCCGTGATAATTCGATAGGATATAATATTATTATGGTTCTCAGGCAGCGCTTTAAGCTGGTTTACGTCTGAGCTTGAAATATTGTCGTTACCGAAGAGCAAGACTATAAAATGTATTATATATTAATATACAATATTATATAGAAACACGTACAAATTTCCGTGCGAAAATCGTTCACGAGAATCGTCGTAAATGAAAAATACGGGCAAACAAAAGAAATTCGGTAACGGTTTTATAACACGTTGAGAAATAATAAAAACACGGTAGCAGCGGTAGGTGGGTAGATAAACGTCATTAAAAGTGACTGGAAACAAAAAAAATAAAATACATTGAAACGAAGCGTCGCGAGTGCAATAAATATTTCGGAGCAACACACGATCGATTTGCGTATAAAAAATAAAATGTAAAAAACTATCTTGTACAAACAGCACACTAATAATAATAATAATAATAATAATACAAATACCGTTGTGTTACAAAGTAGTTTTAGATAAGAAAAAACAACAAAAAATTAACACGTCGCGACTGCTATATGATATTGTTATGGCCCACGCGCGCGAGCTCGTGCAAAGACGTCGTGCAGTGCTTCGGAATCGCGTGTGCAAACGGAAAGTATAATATAATATTATTATAATAGGTACGTGTTATATTATATTATATTATGTTTATTATAACATGTTTTGTTGTTATGATAGCTGACTTTTTCATTGGCCGTAAAATAAATGCGATGGATTCCGAACTCAAGGTCTCTCGACTGCGCCGATGAGCCATCTGTTTGTATAGCATAGGTACCTGAAGCATAACTTGCGCCGTAGATGCTCCTGCCTTTTTAGTGCGCATAAATAAATACCATAATGGTCATCGTCGTACGTTTAGAGTTAATTAGTATTAGAAAACAGTCCAATGCGCAAACTATAAAAATATGTTAAAGGCGAAACGTGGAACTAAAAATTATTGAAATACATTAAATGTTAAGAAATGTAAATTATTAATGACTTACCTAGTCATTAAATGTAAAAAAAGTAACTCGTCAAAAACAATGATCACTATTTAAGGACGAAAAGTTAAGCTTTGAAGGCCATTAATCTAATCGATTAGAGAAATTCTAACTTTATACATATTACATAATATAAATGTCTATCTTTATCGATTGTTGTGTATAGCTGGCCCTGCTGGTTTTTTGATTTTCGTTTTAAACTATCGGTAAAAGACGTGTTTCTCGATCACATTTTATGATAATAATATTATAATATGCATTACATTTTATCTGTAGAATGTAGAACGTATAGATGGACGACGATCATCGACGGGTGTTAACCTAACCAGTATAAACCCTACGACTCTTCGAGTGCTTTCCGATTTTATATCAACTCCTCCTCACTCTACACGGTTACATTTTATAATATTACATTGTACTCTAAAGGCGATTAGGGTTTTTCGTTTTAGCATAGGCGTCCAGACCGTCCAACCGACGATGAACGACTGGTCGGCATGGCGTGCCTCAATGTTATCGGCTTGACGTCCATCCTTATCTGTTTTCTGTATAATCTCCTTATCTTTAATATTATTATTCAGCTGTTACGGGGTAGTGGTAGAGCTGAGGTGAAGGGTGGCGGCGCCACACCGTCTGCACATAAATCACGCGTGGCGTAAGGTCCTCGGCGATTAAAACTACCTACCTAGTGTATTTATATATAATATATACTAGGAGTATTATTATCATCGTATAATATAATATAATTATTATTATTATTATTATCGTAATATATTATAAACTCTGACCTTAAGGGTGCAGTAGTGTTCATGACCGAAAGCAATCACGGTAAACAAACGTGGATACCTTGGTGTATACCTATAACATAAATTAACGTGTAAGATATACCTCCCCACGAATACGCCATCATCGGGGGTGGTGGACTGGCTAGGGCGGCGGGTGACCGATCACTGCCTGGGCCTAACGAAAATTTGGGCTGCTTGAATAAATTTGGGCCGATAACTTGCAAAAAATTTAATCCTTACCCCCAAAATTAGGCCAAATTTTCTGTTTCCCCGGGACTAATTTTTATTCCCAGTTCTGCCCTTGTTCATAATTGGCAACCTTCCGCTTGCTCGTATATTTATATAATTATTATTTTCACCGAAGCGTATGTACCTAGGTATCTATATACTATTATACTATTGTATGGTGATGCGCACAAGTTAATGATTACCTACTTAACATGAAGGTACATTGCAGTACATTAATTTTATATAATTTATTTATTCATTTATATTATATTATATTATATTATATTAATATTGTTTTAATTTTGCGTAGGTACTTGGAAACAAAATTCGGAGCAACAGGGACCACAAGTTTGTCAACTACTGGACGCCCAGCGATTTCGTCAAAAACTGTTTGTTTTGGCACAACTTCTACAGGCACTTTCATAGGTCGACCGAGTTGGTCTTGAGTCCACACGTAAGTCAAATGTGGGGGTTGTACTGTAGGGGTCCGTCAACGTACCTAAGTAGAAACGATCAAAACACCAAATATATCATATTATTATATCTTACGTAATACTATTGTTTTGGTTAAAATACTTAATTTTGGTCTTCAATAATCTGGTCGATTAAAAATTACAGTTTTAAAGATTGATAACATATTAATAAATAATAAAAATTCCAATTCAATTTTATTAACTTATTAACTGATTAGGTACCAAACAATTAAAATATCAATTTTTATAAACGAATATTATAATAACGTGATTTTCTGACTGCGACACTCAGTCGGACACTAAAAGTATTTTAAAATCTAATATATTGTATTATAAATATTAAAATAAAAAATATATACAATATTTTGCTATGATTCATAAGTCGAATAAGAAAAATGACTTTTTCGTACGCGTCATCCATTTAGTAATATTATTAGGAATCATACACAGTTTTATGGCTTACATCAAAAGTTAAATTTTTTTCTTGATTGGTTTTCATTTCCATTTCATATAGGATATTAATATAGCTATATATCTTGTTTAATTATTAATTTCAATCAACAAAAATATTAATTGTTATTCGAGTTTAGTGTTATGTAAATATAGCAATTTGTCTCCAAACTAAAAACCTTATTTTTATGTTGAATCTTAATTAAATATAATATAATAATTATAACAATATGAAAACTAACACGCATAAGAAAACAAAAACATGAAAACAAAATATTATATAGCTACTTTATTAAATTAAAAATAATATAAATATAGCATTATTCAATTAAAATTTAGAACTAAATATGCAATTTAAATTGTTATCCCCCTTGGCTGAACAATCGTGGTTGATGTATTTATATTTAACTGCTAAAATCATATTATTATTATATTATTTAAATGTAATTGTGTTTCGAACTTCTGTCTCGTTTCGTGAAAATCCGTTTTGTTATAATTTAATTCGCTTAAACGTGGTTTAACTTCACACGCACAACGGTTTTCGACTCGGATACGCCCTACAGCGGTAAGTCGAAATAAAAAAACGGCGTCCATACGACCGTTCAAAATCACGATACTGAATTTGTAGACATTGTGCAAATTATATAATAATAATACTATAGAAATAGCTGCGGGCATCTAGTAGTTAACGGTCGGCTACAGAAAGACAGTCGTCAGGAACACTATAATAATGGTTATGGCATGTCTTCTGAGTGGCCAAAAAACAATAATAATATGTGTGTTTTTCTTGTGACTGAACAATAATACATAATATTATATTTTATTAAAGTACAGAAGTATAGGACGTCCCATATACCGTGGTAGTTATTTCGAGAGACTTTGATAATTAATGTCGATTGACGCATTAAGTATGGATTAGCAATTTTATTTAGGATTTTAAGATTATAGTAATTGATAATAGTCTACGTAAAATATTTTGTAACATAATTCATAGTAACTATTATGGTATGACGTTTAGAAACTTCTAAAATAACGCTTTTTACATTATAGTTATGCGAAGAAGCGCAGAACTGGGCCAATCATTTGGCTCACACAGAGACGTTCGCTTATCAGAACAAAATCAATTACGGACAGAATCTGTTTTGCCGGAAACCGACGAACACCGAAATCGAAGGTAAACATTTTTTTCGCGACACATTGTAATATCATATTATATAGTAACGATCAGAGCGAAATAAATGTTTTTTTTTAACCCTTTTTCTATATTAACTGTGCCGCAGGAAAGGACGTGGTCCGAGAATGGTATTCGTCTTCGAGAGTTTACAAGCCGAGAAAGAATCCGAAAATGTACTCGGCCAACATCAATTCGGGTAAATCGCCGCCGCGCTTCGCCGTGCGGTACCTATACCCAATTTGTTTTCTAACCACGAACGTATTTTTTAATTACTATAATTTAAATGACAAAAAAAATTACTAACACCACGATTAAAATACGTACATACAACGAAACCTCTAAATCCCGGACACTCTCGGTCACTGACACTTTGCCCGCTATTCGAAGGTGTCTGTTAGAGGGAGGTTTCACTCTATGTCATATTATAATATATATATATACTATATAGGTCCTTTCACGCAGCTGGTGTGGTCGAACACAAAAGAGTTGGGCGTCGGAAAAGCGTGCAGCCGGTCTGGTCGGATAATCGTCGTGGCCAATTACCTGCCGAAAGGAAACGTCAACGGACAGTACGCCAACAACGTGCACATGAACCAATACTTTTTGCCGGCCAATAAGAAGAAATTAGAATTCATCACCAGACAGGGAGAATAGAGACGCCGAAACGACTTCGGCGGACTGTATATTAATATTATGCTCAAATACCGTTTAAATGTCACGAAAAAATTATCATATTATGATATTACCTATAAACATCATCGACCACTTTGTTCGAATATATTATAACCACAATGTAATTATGGTTCCGTGAGCTTTTGCAGTAAATTATCGCAACCGTTTTTTTTTTTTATGATAATTTATGTTTATGACGTACGTCCAATCAAACGGAGGACCCGACACGGTATTACTTCATAATCGATTCCACACAATACATTATAATACGACTGATCGATACGTATTGAGTATTATTATATTATTGTTATTTAAGTTGTATAAAATACATAGGTAAACGACTGTTGTATTATTAAGACTTAACTAATATTGTTGTACCAAATGTGGCTCTTAATAATTCGTTTTATAAAATTTAATATAATATCATGTTACTCCTCGATCAAATAATATATTAAAATATATTTACTATAACCGTGACATTTTTGAAAATTCCGTTTCTTGCACGTTAAAAATACGTTTTGTTTATAGCTGGTCTGAACTAAGACACCACCACATTTTTGTGGAACGTATAAAATCAATAAATTGTACGTAATTTTCGTATTTATTTTATGTTCTTGTACCTACAAATCTCAAAAAATACCAGACAGGTCTTATAAATAACGAATTTCTGATCATCTGTATGTGTACACTGCAACTCTAGTATATTAATTATGTTTATATATTAGTTTTAAAAATATACATTGTTATCATATATTATTTGTATGATTAAAATTATTTGATATAAAATTATTGAAACCGTATTATTAAAATATGTAATTATACATTTTTTAACAACAGGACGGTCTACTCAATAATTATTTCTAAGCCTCATAGCTGGCTCATACGCTCCTAATATTCCATGGAAATGTTGAAATTCAGTTTTTATTATGTATAGCCTATATGATGAAAGAAATATTATAATATTAACGTGAATAAAAAATTGTTTTGATATTATTCTGTATTATTCGTTAAAATAATATGGTTATCATTTCGTCGGATGGGAACAGACAGAATATCTCAAAATGTAAAAGTCAACGTTCTGGTGAACACAATATATTGTGTTTATATTATAATGGTCATATACTGAATAATTTCACCTCGACGAGAGAATGAAATCAAGTTCTCGGTTGTATCTGATCTCTTTTCTTGTAAAATTGTTTTTTAAATTATAAAATATATAACAAGGCGCATTGTATAGGCAATATAGGTACATCACAATATGATATTAGTCGTGGACAATATTGTGGTCGTGAACGTGTTAAATATTCCATTGTATTATTTAACTTTATAAACGTCATAAAATCGTCTTCGAATATACTTTTTTCGTTTTCAATAAATTTGTAATGTTTTCTAAAATCCATGGAGTTTGAAATAAATAATTCGTTATAATACGTTTATTATAAGTAAGAAAAAAACCATATCGAAAAATAATATGGTTATGATATCCATATCAATGAATGTGGAGTAGGGGACGGCCTGTTCCCCTGGGTTTCTAGACAGGTTAATTAACATAATATTGAGTCATGACCATCAACTATCATGCATTAAAAACATATTTTATTTGTATGAGCATAATATGTATTCGGTATTCGTTTTAGAAATTTTAATTATATTTGTTCGATTACTAATAATTTAATCCTTGCTAAAAGCTGGCTAGCTTAAGTTGTAGTTTTAATTCAAAATTTAATAACCGTATAGCACTTGTAATTTTAACTAAATATTAATTATAATAACATTTTCTGGACACGAATTAAAATAATATTTTGACTTTATTTCCATGCTATTTATATAAATTTAAAATGTTCGATCTCTCTTAGTTTTATTTTCAATTTATTTAAATAAAGGCTTTGTTTATACGGCAAAAACGTTAAGTAAGACCTTCACTAGTTTTGCTTATATTCCAAAAAGTTCAAAAATATAAAAAGAGATTTTTAAACATGCTAACCCCCGTTTTTTTTTTAAATACAAAATTTATTCAAATTCTGATTTTCAGAATTTTTTTAAGTATACCTACCGAAAAGATCATATTTTATATTTCTGATATTTTTTACACTACTTAAGGAGTGTCCTGTGTGAAAATGTGGTCTTCAAAGTTCAATTAATTTATTTAAAAATATTAAAAATCACAATTTAAATATGTTGTGCATAATGTAAGCATACAAATAGGGTGAGCATACAGTTCATAATATCATATCAACTCCTTAATCGCTTTAAAATTTTAATTTATAAAATTTTAATAAAATAATTTACTTACTTTGAATCGTCTGGATCTTTTAGCAAAACGTATGTCTCGTAAGGTTTTAACTGAAATTTCGGACCATTATTTCTGATTTTAGTTAAAAATGGAGCACACTACACCTGCATGAGTTGTCTCCGTCTTACAAATGTACAACATAGAAAAAACTGTTTTGCGTGGGAAAGCTACTGTCATAACTTAGAAATGAAATTTTCACCACATAAAAAAGAGAACTTTGGCTGTGAAATATGGTTTTTATTTTTTTGATATCACTTATACGAAAAAAGTTTTTATTGTTTTAAAAGCTATTATTGTTTGTGTTTTTTAAACTTAAATAACTTTATTGAAGTTTCGATGATTTAGTTTTTTTAAAATTGATAGTCATTATACAATCATTTAAACTTAATTATTATTTATTAGAATACATGTTTTTATTTTTTATGTAAACTAAATATTATTATTTTTATAGTCGTTTTTTAACTAACAAGTTTTTACTTACCTACCAATAATGAATTCTATATAATATTTACGACATAGGTATAATTATTTTATTAATTATTATATGGACATATTAAGTAAAGAAAAATATAACTAATAACCAATCAAGAATAATTAAGTAGGTATTTCATACAATATTTTGTATCTTACATGGTTTCCATAATATAATATAAGTACATGGGAGACGGAGTGGCCGAGCGGACTAAGGCGTCGGCTGCGACGCAGCCGACCCGAGTTCGATTCCTCTGCCATGGGCGACATTTTTCTTTGGACAAGTCCGGTGTCCGGAGAACAAGTGCTGCCATCCCCCACCCGGGCATGGCAGATACCTATGGGTGCTCACTTGAAAATCTGCCAAAAACTACACACACGTGTTTACCAACCAACAGTATCCTCCCCTACAAATAAACAAACAAACAGCTAATGGCCATAGTTGCCGGGCTTAAATGATCAATTGAAAAAAAAAATAAAAATATAAGTAACATTTTATACAATATAGCTTGTACATAAGCTGTTTAGATATTAAAATGTACTGTACATTATGTACAAATCACCTTAAAAATCACTTGATTAAAGAGGATGAATGAGAATTTTTAAAAAGATATTTTTTTTCGATGAAATTGTACTACTCACGATTATCCCTCGTAAAAAACGTAGAAAATTAAAAAAAAAAACATTAATTTTGTATTCTTCCTGACATAATAGGTATAACGTGCATAATATACCGTGTAAACATAAATTAACACAAAACAGCATAGAATCATGATATAATAATGAATAAATAAAAATTGACAAACGGTAAATAAATAATAATAATAATAATAATGATGCGTATAATAAATATAGGTATACAATAATTTGAATAAATTAGAATTGCCGTCGACGTATGTAGGCAATATAATAATAATAAAATAAATAATAATAATAAAAATATTAAGTCAAAAACGAGTGCGCTGGGTGGGTGGTGGGTGGAGGTCAGCGGCGATCGATGATTGGTATGTAAATGGGCGTCTTATCTGAAGTGTGGATGCGGTACACGACGTGATCGGCATCCTCGGCCGACGACGGGGCCGGCACGTGTTGCAACCCCAGGACACCGCCGCTACCCCCTGCTCCACCGCCGATGGACCGCCTGTACGTGGGGTTGTTCTGGGACCCAGCGGAGTGGGTGTCGTCCGCGGTCGAGTGCGAGTGCGAGTACACCGGCTTGGTGACGATCTCGTACGTGGTGCTCTTGGGCTCGGAGTGACCGCCGCCCCCGCGGAACGATGCCAGCCCGGACAGGAGCAGCGACATGAGCGCCGTCATCAGCGCCTTGCCCGCGAGCACGGCGATCGCCTTCATGCCGAGCGCCAGCAGCATTGCCCCGGTCACCCATCCGGCCAACAGGATGGACTGCGCGTACTTTTGCTTCTTGCCCCTGCCTGCGAACAACGCCCGACCGGATATTATAATAATTATTGTTATCGTTGTTGTTGTCCTATAGGTGCAGGTGCTCGGGTAGGTAAACGTGCAATTTTTATATTGAACTTTTTTCATTTACCAAACGATATTGATAAAAATGAATGTTTGTCTGTCCTTCATGCATTCCTAAACGGCTGGACCAGTTGCGGTGAATTTGGTACAGAGATAGATTAGACCTCTGGGAAAAGATAGGCTAATTTAAAAAAGGTAAATTAGAGGTCCAACCTGGGGAGGTGCTCAAACAGGGATTTTATGATTTACTATAGACATTTTTGTTTGTAAATGGTTGCTATTGGTTTTAATGATAATAATTATTTTTAAAGCAATAAGCCTGTTGGTACAGTAGAACTCCTGTGTATTTTAGTACAGAATGTCTCAACTTTACAAGTTCGAACCGCGGTTTCGTGATCGTTTCGCACAAACGAATAACGCATGATTGCAACTAATGAAAAAATGTGTGAACGACCTGCACGTGTAAAACATTATTGATTGATTGATTGATTGATTGATTGATGGAGATCGATTTATTTCAATCGAGAAATGTTTGTATTATAGTCGTCGACTCGAACGAATAATAAAGATTCCACTGCGTATATATAGATTTTGCTAATAGGATATTAAATTTTGACGGGTTCGACAAAAACCGCAAAATAAAAAAACGTAATCGCGCATATAATTGCACGTAATGGAAACTCCAAAGTTATCTTACGGAAAAGCAATCACTCTGATTGAGGTATGTATTAAATCCCCCAATGTATTGTACAAACAGAATTACGGTTTCGTTCAATTATTATCCATTTAAGTACCAGCTATTACTGTGTCATGCAATTGTAAACGGCGAACGTGGTACATAATTCAATCAATCCACGATTAAATGATTAAGTGAGTAGGTAGGTACAAATTAGAGGTATTTGGCTGGAATGCATATTATACAAAAACCCCCTCTTATAGTTGCGTTACATCATATTATTACTTACAGGTATCCTCCTAGTTTTAATTTTTTTGTTTATCATCAATAAAACATATATCATTTTCAAACGGTAAATTTGTTTGTGTTTAA
This sequence comes from Metopolophium dirhodum, assembly GCF_019925205.1. Classification (NCBI taxonomy): domain Eukaryota; kingdom Metazoa; phylum Arthropoda; class Insecta; order Hemiptera; family Aphididae; genus Metopolophium; species Metopolophium dirhodum. Next base: position 16,752,820 of record NC_083568.1, read on the forward strand.
TTTTTCTAAAATTAAAATTATCAATTTTCAAAAATTTTAACCTGCTAATATGTTTATTTATTTTTAACCTGACATACTGAAAAATAAATATTAAAATATACAACATTCAGTTATTATTATTGAGAACACAGATTAAATAAAACTACGATAAATAAAAAGGTCATGTTTAATATAAATAAATTGTATGCTTATGGTATTTTACTATTTTAGATTTAATTGAATAACATTTCTAGAAGAGTATAATAGCAAAATTATAAAATATAAATTTTTTGTTTTGAAATTTTACATCAGTACACATGCAGGTATTAAAACAGTCTCTAATGCCAGACAGTCAAATTTCGATTATTATTATTTTCGAATTGTCTACCTATAAAATACGAAAAACAAAACTACGTACCCGATTGAATGGACGCGTCGGCCGCAGCCTCTCCCAACTTCCGGACCGACTGCACTGTCGCGTCGTCCAACAGCTTGACGTTGAGAGTGAGCGTGCCGAAGTACCGGCCCAACTTGTCGACGAGCAACCGGTCAAAGGCCTCGGACGAGTCACGACCCGCGGTCGTTTGCGCTGGTACGTCTCCATCACCGTCCTCTGTCCGACCGACCGACCTATGACTGGACACCGTGACGCCGGACACCAGCGAGTAGCTGTCGTTGGCCCTCTCCAGACGGTCCACCAGATGCACCAGCGCCAGCTTCGCGCACGTCACGTAGTTCTTGGACACGCACCTCTTCCACATGACCTACATTCGACGATCGTGACGAAAACGCAATGTTAACAATAACAATACCAATAGTAAAATAATATTATTAACGTTACGATGATATAAAATAAAATATAACGAGACGCGACGTCGATCGATTAAATATATAATATAAATCGGATGTGAGTACGCCGTGTGAAACATTAATAAATGTAGCGCTAAAGGGGAGGCCTGCAGCTGCGTTTAGGCCTAGAAAAAATAACAATAATAGATCTGTTCTTTTTGTCCGGGTCGGTCGAATGAAATATCAATATTTTTCCCAGTCGGAACTTCGGCGACGTACTACGCAGTACTCACATTGTATTTTAATAGTGTGCCAAACTATCATTAAAAAACCTTCGTTTATTTTTATTTTATAAAATTATAATAGCTGTATACACTCTAATACCTCAGTGCATTAATAATCGTACTGCAGTTAAACGAAATAATATTATATTAAAATATGTTTTGGCTAGGTGTTTGTTAACGAGTTTGTATGACATATTTTCTACACGATTGGGTTGAGTTGTACGCAAGCCGTTGAATGTTTTCCCTGATCTTTGATGATGTTTTTAAAATCATAGAACGCTACTCGATATTTTTTCTCGAAAAATAAAATCTATGAATCATAAATATTACGTATTTGTTAATCAGTTCGGCAGCGAAAACCTTACGGAAATCGGTCAGAAACATTTTATCGTGTATCCAGCACAAAAACAAATAATATTTATGCTAAAGTATATTGTATGCTCAATACTACGCACGGTATTGGTCAGCAAGCACGCATTATATTATTTATGTAACGCTGTCCCCACATGCCGAGAATCTGATGAACGGAAATTCCTGGTCGGTGGAAAATAAATGAAAAATGCGACGGGTTTGACCGACGATGTCCGCGAGCGCGAACGCAATAATCGTCGTGTGAAATCATCAAATTGTCTGTCGCGAAAACCTGTTAACTCGGTACATCGACGATCATTGTTCATTTTTGTCGGAATCGAATTTATTGGAAATTCACTGCATAGGATACACACACACACACACACACACACACACACACTCCGGTTTCATTTCACCGATTGTCCTTAGTATTGGAAAATCAAATGCTCCTTACGATACGCATTATTATATGTACGTGACAGGTACGCTCGATCGTAATAATAATAATAATAATAATATAATGATGATCGAACGCACACACACACACACGTACGATTTAAGGACGACATCAATTTAGAGAATTGGTTATCGATTCGGTTTTCACACGCATAAAATATAAAATATATTATAATAATGTGGAAGAATCTCTGCTCCAGATAATTTCCAACGCAACCACCAAATAATAATAATATGCAGGCAGGTAAATTATAATAATATCGTTACAACAATATCGTATTGTATACCTAATATAGGATACTATTATAGCTATTCTTATGGTTTATACTCGTGTGCCCCGATACGGAAAACTTCGTCCGCTCGTCCGTCCCTGACGTCGGTCGATTCGACTTTGTTTCTCTTTTCAATAATCTCCAAACGAAAAAAAAAACGTTTACAATCATTATCGCGACGCACCAACGACGGACCGTGAAAAAACCGTTTACAGAGATGATCCGATGGCAACAATAATTGTTTTACAAAAAATACCTTTACAACTACACGGCTGTTCCACGAACGCGTTGCCGTCGGTACAAGTGGGTCGCTCACTCGTCAAAAAATAACGCCCAAATTTGACATTAATATGCCCACACTGGTCTATAAATAGGTAAATATACAAGGATAATAATATAATAATCGAGAAAAACATATTTTTCGAAAATCGTTGAAATGTATTGTAAGTATCGCGCGAACATACGTGTTCTTACCACATAGGAAAGCGCATTGTCGTCCGCGAATACCTACGACACGGTCTATACGACACGTGTGTTTACAGCGGACCAGCAGGACGTCCCGGTCGTAGGTACGGTTTTCTTTCACGTCAAAACACGAATGGTACAACGAATGTTATACGTAGTTGGGTACCCAAATAATTACGATCACGTGGTCGATAGCGTCGAAAACAGTCGTCAGCGGAAACGCCCGCCGAAGAAGAGCGTAGGTAGGTAATACGCGTATCGCAGAAACATTCGCCGCGCAGACGCCCAGTCGATGGACTCGATTAGTATGTGATAAAAAATTACAAGAATATACCGATTTGACGATACCGAATGGGAAGCTGGTGTGATGTGCTATACATGATAACAATTTATTTCGAAGTTTTTCTTTTTTTAATTTGAAATGTTTTTTTTACGTTGGACATCGAAATCACACACACGTGGCATTATAATAATAATAATAATAATAATAATAATATAATGCGTACGCGCGTACCTCCGATCGCCTATATATTGTACGCATGTAAATTATTATTATATTCGGACTTCTGCACATACTCAGTGATCGATCTCGACAATAATAATTATAATAATCGACACGTGCCTACTTATTGGACGAGGTGATACGTCGTATGTACAGGTACGACTTGTAATATCGAATAACGGCTGACAGATCGGATCGTTGTACACAATATATCAGTACCTATATGATATATAGAGTGCAGTCTTCACTCTTCGCCACCGCCGCTGCCGGAATTATGGTCACGTATTTGTGACTGTGACTATTGTACGCGTGAATGTGTGACTTTCCAACCCAGATTTCGCTAGCAGAAATCATTTGAAATCTATAACTTTTTAGGTTAAACGATAACACACGGCGCGTAGTCGTTTCTCCGACCGCCCAAATTCGAAACGCGTTGCCGCCGCACATAATATTATCGCTATTTTATGCAATACTGCTATATTATTAACTACCCCCTGCGAAAATCGTTTCGGACCGATCGTCTAAACAAAGTTTACAACACCTTAATATATACTCCCGTTGTGTCCACCCGTCCGTTAGTCACTAGTAGGCACACGATATAGTTGATATTAAGATATTTATTGATTGTCCGCAGTTATAGGTACTGTACATTTAGAATATACTCACGTTTAGAAACCGGAGATTAACCCTGCTCGTAGAATGAGCTTTCATACTTAGTTTTTATATGGCATAAAATATAATAATTATTATATAGACATAACTGTATTATACATATAGTAACTAAAAATGTTAATAGGTAGTGGAAATGGTTAAAGTTCGATGTATTGAAAAGAACCAACAAATACTTTAAGGAAAATTCATATTAGGTATGATGGTAGAGAATTGTTTACAATATGGACAAAATTTGAATCGTGTCATTGTAACCTTAATGATAAGTATGCACCTATCTACTGTGTGCGTGGACGCCTAGTATCTTGAATATTGAATATTATTTTTGTTTATTCCTCATATTATGTAATTATATACGTTATATTTTATAATGATCATTTTAACTAAGTGCCCAACTGTTCAGTGTAAGTGTAGTTAACGAGTTTTTTTTTTTTACCTAGGTATATCTTTATTGTAAGTTATTAATATCCAGAGAAAAACATTTTTATTTTAATACATTTTACGAATAAAATCGAGAAAACCAGTAAAAAATCGTTTTGATTCACCACACTATCGGGGCTTAACAACGTAATTTTCTTTTTCTAGTTAACTATTTCACTAAATAAATAGATAGTAAATATGCATTAAGAGATATGTGTGTACCTATATAGTAGATAATATCCTACTTGAAAAAAGTTATATCCATGATCCCACGGTTCTCAAAGATGTTTTAGTGTCTTAAGTTATTTGAATATTAATAAGCAGATTACTCGGATTCATAAAAAAAAAAAAACTATAAAATATAATATCCACGGACATTTAGTCACAATCAACTAAACTATCAAAACATGCGATGAAATTAAATTCAATAAAAAATATATATTGCTGGGTTTCCCACGACGAAGACAGCCAAAATGAGATGAGTAACATGCTATGTCTTAAAATTATAATTATTATATTTTAATGATGTTATAACTTAAAATGACGATTCTTTTTAAAAAAAACAACCTTTCTATGTTTTAATATTTAGTTGTAGCTAAGTTAATACGGTATACCTATTTGATTGTAGACACCACAAGTGGGCAGCTGGCTTCATTTTCAAAAACAAAACTACATATTTTCAAAGGTTTATATTTTTGAATCGACGTTAACTCGATGTACTTACGTTTATGATTTTAAAAATTCATAAAATAAAACATCAAAGTCTCAAGCCCAATAAATCTAAAGAATGAAAAACAAAAAATAAATAAAAAAAAACATACAATTGTCAATTTAATGTAATAATGCTGTAGAAAACAATTCTCCAACACGATACAAATATTAAAATAATATAATTCAGTTTTTTATTATTATTATTATTATTATTATTGTTGCTGTTGTTATTATGTCGATTTCATTTTTCTCCACTTTAAGTGAATAATTGATAGTATAATTTTCGCTAGAAAACCAATTTAAAGGCCTACACACATTTAAAGAAAATCGATATCACTAGGAAAAAAATTAGCCTCTTCTTCAGATGTAAGTATACACTATACATGCCATTTGAATGGTGTGACCGGTCCGCGCGGAACGATCGTAATGGTTCGTAATCGTTATAATATTATTATATTATTGTTGAATCGGACATAATACATGAGTTATTGTTGTTGTTGTAGTTGTTTTTTTTTTTTAGAAATTATACTTGTTACACGAAAGTGCCGGTATCGCTTTCGATGTGTACGAAATACGATCAATATATCACGAGAATTATAACAATGATAAAACGGATTTCAATGTAATAATACATCAAAATGATAATAATATTATATGTATAATCATATAACATGTTTTCTATAGCGTTGCAATCGAAATCGTATATTTGTACGCATCTTATGGATTTCAGTCGATCAAACGGATAGGTGTGAAGAAAAATCGTATAATACGATCGTTTCAAAACATTGTTAAAAACTCGGGACAGAAAATATTATCCTACGTATATCTAAAAATAAAGTAAAAATGTGTCGTATGAATTACGTCATTGATTTTCGATTGCAGTTTTTTCATAGGTTTTGTATATACCTACCTGCCCAATCATTTCAGAGACAATAAGTTTCTATTTTTGTTTCTCGTCACTTGTTATTAACTTGACGGATTTCGCTCTCGAAAGAAGATTCTAAATTGGACAATACAACTTGCTAGCTGGTGTTAGATGAAATATAATGTCACAGTAGAAAACATCAATTCGGATGACACGAAGGCACAAAACAAAAAGCGTTTGTCTATACACAATATTACCTTCACGTGTAAATACCGACGCTGCGTCGGTAGCTGCAGATCAACACGACTTTCGTCATTCGTTATACTGTCAATAATATGTTTTCCCGGACACCCCGCGACTATATTATTATCAGAACGATATTAAGCGAAGTACATCCAGTCGTTATCTATATTAATTATAAGTTATTTACAATATATACACCTAATATACGTTGCTCGTTCGACTAACCGCAGTATTTTTTATTATTATACCTGTATTATATGTTCGAAAACTAGAGAAAAAGCTTGGCTTGGACGCACTTGTTCCACCTAGTGTCAATATATTTTACGTCGGTTAGTCGATAAAGATGACCATGGTCTTGTCCGTAGTAAACTGAAATCCAACACCGAACACGTGGTGTTTTTTGATAACGCAACGATTTTCTCAGCGTGAGTCAACTAATGTATAACAATGTATATATTATTATATTTATTGTATGCCGTGGCGTTGTTAAACCGAATTAATATTTTCTTTTGATATTTTGCCACAGTTACGCGTGAAACTGCCGATTTAGTCGTACCCATCGTTTTTCTTTTTTTACGAACAATATGTACGAAATCATAAAATCGTTCTGGACGAAGGTCATTCTAAATGGTCTCATCAACCGCGGGTGTAAATATTACAATTATTATTATTTGAATTCCCATCGACGTATTATTTTGTGTCCAAAACCATAATAGATCCTAAACGCAATTTCCTCACACATCGAATTTCGAAAATACCTTTTTTAAAAATAACCTTTTCGAGATGATGAAGCACCAGGCAACAATAACATACGTACACCAGTTTGACCCTTCCCCCTCCCACGAAATTGAGATAATATTTTAAAAATTATTATATTGTTTACTATCGTTGATATTTCACTTACATCTTAAAAAACCATGCCGATCGCCATTGTCGTATTATATAGTGCTCTGTAATGGTCTCGCGCATTGTCCAGTTTCTCACATCATTTTATATAAATCATAATAATATTATTTGTACATAATTCAATGTTGATATTATAGTATTTTTTTTCTTCTACCGCGGCGTGCACATACTCAAATAATATGAACGTAATCCGTTTGGAAATCGATTAACGGTTAAGTACATGAACAGAAGTCGTATACAAATGAAAATCGAAAATTTATTGTTGTTGTTTAATCTCGTTATTTCAGTGACCTAAAACGTCATAACGTATTTGAATTATTACGTATTTATTATTTTCTCAATTATAACTAAAAAACTACCTAAATAAACTATAGTAAATAACTAAATGTAGAATAACTCACTAGGTATTCATTAATTCAAGAACTCACTATTCTCATAGTCAACAAAACGATCGAAATAACAAATTTTGAAATTATTTAAAAAATTCGAGTAGACGGAAAATTCGAGGTACCAGCTGTGTATAGGTATTACACCTAATATAGTATAATATTATTATCGAGTTTCGAGTCTGAGTCACCTATATACAAAAAATAGAAGAATCGACGTGGATGTAGATGTAGGTACGTTCGTCGTCTTACAGATAGAAAGGTTAGCTGGGTTACGTATAATATAATACAGATGGTATGTATGCGTACTTTTTTCAAACTTTCAGTCGATCCATTGAAGGGCCTGGAAAACGCGGCGGCCGCTGGGTCGATGGAGTTAATGTCGGCGGCGGAGGACTGATCGGACGTTGCTGTTTCCCGCGATCCGGATGCGTCGGCCGTCGGTTGTCCCCGAGTTCCAGCCAAAGTCAACAGCGCCAAAGCGGTCATCAGCACAGCACATGAATCGCGGCAACCGTACATGACGACGGTTCGATGGTGATATGACGGCGTGCGCGTCTATATACCTGCTACTGAGACAGAGAAGCCGTTGAATTTATACAACTTTTGACCGCAACACAGACCGTGTGTGTGTGTACGATAAATCGCGTCGCATGTGTACACGCCAATATTATTATAATTATTATCCGTCGTCACGTAGGTATATAAAGTGGACGAGTCGCGCGTTTTCGCGGTATACCACGGTCGTGAGCGGAGGGCGGCGGCGGACGATCGAACGCTGTGGCGGTCGCGCGGTTGTGTGATGCGCCGGGACGCTGCGAGATCAGTTATAGGCGGACCAGCGGGGCCGGCGATTTGGGTCGCGCGGTGGCAGTCCATCCTCCCGCGAAAAATATCGCGGTAGGGAAAACGGCCGTGTGCATACCTATATATACACCAGCTTTATACACTCGGCATAATATTATTTTTATAATAATAAATAATAATACATCCAAGTATATGGCAAGTATATGGCAAGTATATGACAAGTATATGGTATACGGCGCGCGGCGTGCACATTATTCTAGCCATCATAACAACAATATTACAACATTACAGATACCTACAGATAAACTGCTTATTTCCCGACTAGCCACACCCTGCGAACGAAGAAAGCATGAGGGACCAATCACCAACGCATAAATGTTCACATAAATGTTTAGATAATAATATTATATATATTATTTTGTAAATTGATTCTTAAAATAAAAAAGTAAGTATTTATTTGTCGATCAAATTTTATAAGTCCAATAGCAAATTATTATTAATTTTTTTTTAAATATTATTACGCATGTATTAGTTATTCGTATGACGATAATAGACAAATTATTTTAAATTTTTTTCTAAATCATTGTTGGTGGCTATCGTTTGATGAACGAAGATATTTGATAACCGATGATAACCGAGTTTAAGGCATAACTTAAATGTTCGAATCAAATCTCAAAATCGATTAGAAAAATGTATTAGGTTATTTAGAAGAATGATTTCAATAAACTACCCAATTAGGTACATATTATAAGCAGAAACTACTGAAGTGTAATACATTTAACTAAAACAATGGATTATATATTATTTATTGACTAATAATTTATTAATACCTACCCTATAGGCAATAATGTCCTAAATATGACTGTTGATAATCAATTAGTTGTTATTTATTAGGTTACTTATCAAATATGGTCGCCATTTTACCTTTAATAATTTATTTATTCGATTTCTGAATTTTGAAATTCATAAGTGTAATATTTTAGATTTTTTTTCATATTATAGATTTTATGCAATTTCTAGGGTTTTCGAACAAAAACCCCTCTTTTTATTGTAAATTTTTAGAGATAATTTTTTTGAACAATATTGATTTATGTATATTGTATTCATACGTGTAGTTTCTGAGTTTTTAAACTTTCAGTATTATATTTGGATAATATTCCATGAAAATATAGTTCGAAGATTTGAAGGCTATTCATTTTTAAGTAGGTAATACATAATTAATATTAGCTTGTAACACTTGTCCGAATATAATAAGTGTTAGACTAAGACATATATTTTGTACCTATATTGTATTACGTAATATATTTTATATTGTGTTTAAAAGTATAAAATCATTATTAAGGACTATATTTTCCTTAGGCCTTAGTTTTCATAGCTTAATAACTCAGAAACTATACCCACTCGTTCGAATTTTGATTCAGAATTGTTCATAAAAATTATCTGATTAATATTTTACAGTAAAATAAAGGGTTAAACCGCTACAAGATATAGGTACTCGTTACAATATTATGCTACCCGTATACAATCTAACTATTTTAAAATACCTATTGTGTTTAAGTGTACCTACTTAAATATTCAAAATTAACATAAAATAATAAAGTGATGAACATGGTCGGTAAATCGACATGTATATGAACGACATTCGGTTTCCGTACCTATTGTATTTATATACTACACTAAATGAAAATAGTTCGAAAACGTGAAAGTTTGGACAAGAGGGTATGGAAAATGCATCTCCTCAGAACTGCCACATCATTACGCTTGGCCATTAGGGGCACATTTTGAAGAAGTCGCACATACATTGTGCAGACGAATTCCTGAATTCACTTGGGCGTATAATAAATTATATGCATGTATATAATATGACATATGTATATATACTTGGCCAGACGGTTAATAGTTATTGCGCCTACGCGTCGGAAAAAGAAAGGAAAAACACAATGCGCCGCCGTGGCTGTTCATAATATCATGACCGGACCAGACCGGACTGCCCCATTATCGCGCGTGTGTTTATTGTTGTCGTAATGTATAATATAATATAATATAATAATAATATTATTATTATATTCGTGTAGCACAAAGGAGTAGAAGACTATTGAAATTTACGCGCGCGCGACGTGCTCTGACCATTTTTACACGCTCTGGCCCGGAGCTCATCATTCGCACGTACCTATATAATAATAATATTATGTACCTCCGACTACACATAACTATTTACAGGCTATAATGGCTGCTACGGGACGTCGCGCGACAATGATATCGTTTTGCTTAATTTAATATCACGTCACTCGTCAGCAGCTACGGAGCGGTGTTTCCACGCTACGCCGTATAACGACCACTGATTTAGTCAATTTGAAAAATGTCTAGGGAAGGAAGTTGAACCCTTTACCCTCTCCCTCCAAGTATATATTATTATATTAGGTATTAAGTACGAAATAAATTATGTAAACGTCACTTAAATTGCTTGACGAGTACTCGAATTCATATCGTTTTCTGTGTCAGATCTCTAGATGCGGGAGATAGTATAGTATTGTAGAAATACGTAGCATGTCAATAATCTCGTTATTTTTGTTAATTTTTCAACAAACAAATTGTGCTCTTCGAAGCCTTCACATAATAAATAATAAATAGTTCTTTCGATCACTGTTGACTTGTTCAAACACACTTACATGTAACATATATACCCTTGCGTTTTCGTTTAACACAAAACAAGCCAAAATACGTATCATGTACACCATAAGTCATTATTATGGTCTAGAACTCTAGAAATAAGATACAACGCACGTGTGTAGAGGAAGAACTTTCTTAATGACAATGATAATAACGTACAATAATATAATATTCTCGATGGCATACATGACGTAGATACTTACATATAACTGCCGTGTTGTCAAATTTTTCAGCAAAAGAGTTAAACCACCAATCATAAATCACGCGTCAGGTCTGGGAGTTTATTCCAATTATCGCGCTCATACTCGAGATCCAAACACGAGTAAAAAGTAATGCGTTTGTCATGACTCGTATAGTAACGGTGGTCGGATTTAGAGTGCGTCATCACACAACGAAACGGAATATTCGTACAAGTCGCTAGTTGGTGTATATAATATTATGATCGTTATCTTAGCACCAAATTCAGCAAATTATGATAGTTAAGTTCATACAGGGCTGGTAAAACGATGACGATCTGATAAATTTAGATTTTAGACGCAATTAAGTGACCGGAACCGCTATAGTAGGCGAAGTATAGGACGTGTGATAAATATCATATTTTTTGTTGAGAAGATTATAATTGTGGGATTTTCCGGAATTTTTTGATCAGAAATCAAACACCATCCAAAAATAATGTTCGGTTCAAAACAATTAATAGACTCTATTAAATATTATAATATACGTGTGTATGTTTTGAAATTGCAGTAAAATATTGCGAAAATAAATCGGTAATATTATTGTATAATAACTAATAATTGTGCAGAGAATTCTCGCGATATCTCAAAACCTTAATAATAATAATAATAATAATTTAATTATAATATTATTAATAATTTAAATAATTATTGTGTATAATAAATCAAACAGAAACGCTGAGCAATAAATATTTAAAAGTTATCAAAAATTTTAGTACCAAATTCAAAACGTATCCTAAAATTGGAAATTGGATCATATTTTTCTTTTTCACTTTTATTGACTATTAACGTATGACGTTTGGTATTTACTGCATATTATTATTACTTCGTATTTGTATAGACGGAATGATAATCCCGAGATATCACTTTTTTTCCAATTAGAAAATGTTTCTATTCGGACGTTTGGTGTTTTTTTTTTTTTTTGACAATGGTCCTAGAAATCTGGTATTCTCGATTGCTAATTGAGCATATGTAATTTATAAAATCTAATAGTAAAATATGTTTGTGCACATCGGCATCTACTTATAGGCATTGTATTATTATTATAGGCAAAGCCAGTATTATATCGCTTGTCACGTTTCTACAATTATTATTTATTTAAACCGCATCGAAAAGCATTATACGATTATTAGGATACTAGTAACAACTAACAAGCCATTAACTACGTATATTATAATCACAAGTCAAACACCTCTAAAGAAAGTACAGCTACCTAAAATTATATTTAATGAATATTTTTAGATACGTATACCTGCCCACTAATAATTAAAAAATAATCATTTGGTGGGCATAATTTGTTTTTAAATTGTATTTATAATTATGTACGTTAAGCTTATGAAATTGATAAACAATATTGCGTTACTATATCAATTTATTTAGTTAATTCGGTTTTGAAAATAATTAAAATATTCAAATAATTAATAGTTTATACATTTCTGTCTGAATATCATGATTATTTATATTTATTTATATTTTATATAATATGTAATAATATGCGTATGGTGATAACTAAATTATAAAAAAAACCATTATAAACTGTTTAATTAGATTTGTCATAATATAATCAACTCACGCATTATACTTGCAATTATATACTTAAAATTAAATTGTTTGTTCCGAGGCAAACAATGTGATATTATGTACTATTGAACTGACCTAAAAATTAAAATTTGTTTTTACACAAAAGAATAATTTTTGCTCTAATCCGTTCAAATTACTTTTATACATTTCCAGAGGCTAATGTAACGGGTCTATAAATGTTAAATTAATTATTATCGTTTTTGCTATTCATTCATATTATAGTAATACACAATACACATTATAATATGAAGTTAAGTATAAATAAATAATGAATTCGGCTAACCGATGTTCAATCACTGCAACATTGACGATAACATGGAATTAATGTATTACATAATAATATTATATAGATAAGGGCCAGTGGCGGCAAAAATAAATTTTTATTCGTGGACGGAAAAATATTTTCAACCCACCTACCTCTTGAAATATTGATACTCAAGTGTAGTTACACCCAAAAGTCATTCGGTGCCAAGCGGCACGTCCACCCACCCTGCATTTTTTTGTCTGGGATAAATGTTGTCCCAAAAATTCTCGGTCGTTCCGCCACTGATATAGGCCACGCGGAGTTTAAGGCGAACGCAGTTAAAGCACGTAAGTCACAGTCGAACGGGTGAACTATAATAGCGACTGCAGCGATCATAATATTGGCCATATTATGCGATATTGAATTTTGTATTATTTCTTTTCCACCGCCGGTCCGATTAAGGCTGACCGTCTGTTATGATATTGTGAAATTACGAATATATTATATTATTTTTACGACGGACCCATTTGAGTATATTTTGACGGACATTTAAATGAACACGTAGGGACGCAATACGCGCGCGCCGGCCAATCGACAGCGCAGCTAATAATAATAAGAATAATAATAAATAATATAATATATTATTATACTGTACGATTAAACGTGAAGATATTCGACGAGAAATCGCATTGTTTTCGGGACGAAATGCGTGAAATGCAGCAGCTGATGTCTGCCTGCCCATGATATTATGTTATTATGCGATTTATAATGTACAATAATACATAATAATAATAGTTACTCGCAAATAGAATATAATAATACGATGGCTGATGGGAGACGTTTTTATTATTCGACGGATTAGGTACTCCGTCGCAGAGACGGACGGGACCTGCGAAGCAGAGTCGTGGAAAACCGCCGCCGCTGACATCGTCAATGTCGAGTTGGAAAATCGTCCCGTACGAAAATCGGTTATAAATTATAATATAAAAATAACAATAAAATCACATCGATGGCGTGGAATATAATAACGCATGACGATTCACCGAGTTTTCTCCGACGCGATTTCCGCGAACATATATGCGACAGACGAATGCTTTTCTTTTATTCTACTTTAAAATATGAACGTCGTTTTTATTAGGGCCTCTACAGGCAGTTCTGAGAATAGATTACGAAAATTTAATCTATCTAAGATAGAATTAATAATTGTGTATACATGCATCTAGAAACTGATAAAAATAAATACATTTTACATTTTCCTAGATTAGATAAAGACGTGGTAGATAAAATTAATTTTTATTACATTTAAATAACATATTTATTTCTTTGCCTACGTGGATATAATATCGTAACTAATAGCCAATAGGTGCATTGTGCATACAGTAATATATTAATATGTTAATATTATGTACTATTAGTACAATGAGAACAATTTCAGTAAAAAAAACTGAATATTTTAAATTTATTATTATTAATTTATTATTAATTGTTATAAATATTATAAATCTAGATAAGTCTCAACACTGTCGACAGGACACAGACTTTGCTCGTCCTTACAGCAGTCGTTTGCTATATTTTCTCTGCAACTTCCCTCTGCATTAAAGTCTTTCAGATCAATTCTGGCTTGCCATCTTGACGCCGTTTACGTGCCTAATAATATTACCTAGTAGGTAGCATAGACCTATAAGCTGCCTCAGTGTTAATGTATATCATGAGGGTAGGTACGTATATCTGATCTGCTCCCTACAAGGCCGGTCTACCTAATCCTAAAGCAATACTAGATGACGGATGTGTTGATGTAACTCTTCATATACAATACATTTTTTGAAGGACATAATCGGAATCGATAATAATAATAATAATAACAACAATATTAACACTCATAATCGGAATATCATAGTGATGATAATAAAAATAATAAATTAATAAATAATAATGATAATAAATAATATTGTGACGTTTATCAGCTGAATAGGAACAGTGTCTCTGGCGGCCATCAATGTGGCTGTACCGGATATCCGCTGTAGTATTCTCCGGCACTGGACGACTGCAGCTGCTGCTGCGGGTACGTTGCTGTGTATGGATCGTGGTGCACTTCCTCGGAGTAGGTGTGACCGTGCACGATCTGTGGTTTAGCCACCACTTCGTAGACGGTGCTCGCCTTTTCCCAGGGCTTGTGCCACCCGGTCGTCCAGCCCGAGTTCATGCACGTCAACACGATAGCGCCGAACGCGAACAGCAGAGCTTTGCTGGCCATCACGACCATAGCCAGTGCGCCCAGCGACAACAAAGTGCCGCCCGACATGAGAGACGCGCCCACCACGTGCTCCATGAAATCATCTTTTTTCCCTGCAAAAAAAAAAATGCAATTTAACAGGTTATAACGATATTAGTATTATATATTAATATTTATTGATATATTAATATATTATCTATATTATAATCTATCTCACATATAATCGAACACATGCCCTGACAGAGTGATCAATGTAAAAGCCTGAACTATGAAAGCTAGAGATTTGACATTGTCATGGTACATACGCGTAGGAGTGCACTATAAGAAAGGATTTTCCAAAATTCGCGTTTTAAACAAGTGCTTCACTCTTGGATTTTGAGATTGACGATGAATATCTATATTTTTTTTTATATAAATGGTTGCCACTTGCCATTGGTTACAAATTATTGTACATTGTAATAGTAAAAATAAGTTGACATAAGAAGAAATTAATATTTTTTGTATGTAAATGGTTCCCATTGGTTACTCGGGCAGATGAGGAAAAATCATACATAAAATCGTCGAGTCTATGGCCTCTATATTACATCTAATCATAATAATAATATCATCAATCTATAATCATAATAGTATGTGTCGAAAGGTTTGCCTATCTTTTTTAATTTCAGTTTTTTTTAAAAAACTATGTTTTTTCATTAGTATTTTTTTCTTTTCATTATGAAAGTGAAAAAATGTATAGATCTTCACACCAATCTGGAGACAATGTTTAATATTATTGACTCGATAATATCATGTCAGCACATAAATTCTTTAAATCTTACAGATTAGCAAATGCATAAAAAAATAATATAGAGCTTACGTGTATTTTTACATTGGGGTGAATAAAAATATAAAATTATTATAATATTTTAATAAATTAGTAAAACTTTAATATGATAAAATTCATAACAGTATTTTATTTTTATTTATTCAGTTATAAAAGCGGTGTAAAAGAAATGCTGTAATGCAGATTTAATCGCAAGCATAATTTCATATATTATAATTGAATTAATGTACAGTTGGACCATTGTGGTAGTTGTTTGCAGTGCTCGAACCAAGTACTAACCCTAAATAATTTTACAGTACCTCTACTATTATTATTTACAATTTGTCTTATGGATTATTCCATAACTACGGATCCATAGTTAATATTAACTAATTATTAGTAAACTATTAATTAATTTACTTTTACTATCGTTTTGAGTTTGTTATTATTTACAACTATAATATATTATAATAGGTACCTACAGACTCCAGTAAATATCTATGTCTTATATTAGCTTGTATTTTTATTTTTATTTTTTTATACCTATTGATTATTTATAAATATCTTTTGTAATATGATTTAAAAAGGGGTGTTATTGGTATTAGGAGGCTCAATAACGTTTAACAAGTGATGTGGACGCTCTTTTTTTAAATGTAAACAGAGCCCACCTACTTTAATTTGACCAAGTCAAGGTTCTTCGTCGTACTAATATCTGGCGATCACCAGTGCGATAGACTTAAGATATTAAACTGTTTTTATTTTTGACCATTCTGTCAAACAATACTGCGATATTTTTGATTTAATTTATTTTACATGTGAGAAGATGTTATTTATCGAATCAATTACCAGGACTGTGATGGTGTTTCTTTTTTCCCAAAAATTGTGTATACGGGACACCGTAACGTTGTCCGATTTTCACAATTGCCGGTGTAATTTGAGTGACAGTCGGTAGATCTGAGTTCTCGGGTAGTGGCATGCCGTCAAATTCTTCTGAAAATCCAGGCCTATATTAATATATTTTTATTCATACTGAAACCTATATTATAATAGTATGCGTACCATATTAACGTGAGTTTAGACTATTTAAAAAATTTTGCAATAATATATTAAACTAAATAGCAGTAAAATTAATCTTAATAAACTCTATTTAAATATATAAATATTAATCGTGTATAATGTATTATTAAGTAATAATAATATTATAATAACGTACAATTAATATAACCAATAGTGAATTGTATTATTTTAGTTCGTTTTTTAATCACTAGGAAGCACTCTGGTTATATTAAATGTATTTATTTTGAAAATATTCTAGTCGAAAACAGTCAAATAGAATAGGCAACTATACTGGCAGTTAAGAACAATGTATTATTCAACTGTTTTGAAACTCGGAGCAATAATGATCGTTTTGTCGTTCGGAAATATTAAATATCATCTGACTTACGGTACATACCTCGTTGACAACCTTTGTTATTTGGTTAAATTATTACGTGGCCTAATCGATTTACCTTACCAATATTCCCCCAAATCCCTTTCACGATTTTTCATGTCCGTTTTTCCTGACTAATAGTTTCTTTTTCGAGCCCTACCTCCTCAACAAATACTATGGTTTAAACATTTTAATGAAATTATATATTGTGTGTGTGCAGTCAATAATATTCTAAAACATTCTTTTTCTAAATATTTACGTACCGATTTTTAACATGTAATCGAATCTACTTTTAAAATGTTATTAGATATTTTTATTGTTATTAAATATTATGTTATGTTTACACCACCATTTCTTACGTTTGAATAAACTAATTATAAATTGATCAAATCCCGAATTGTGTAATTAACATAATTAAGTAAATAAATAAAAAAAATATTGAGAATTTCGTTTGGTTTCTACAAATGATTACTATGTTCACGTAATGAAATTAATGGACGCTACACACTCGTCATTAAAGGGGCTTAGTATAGGCAATTTTAATGAAGATTCGAGAAGAACCAAAAGGTTTAATCTAAAATTTATATTTTTAAAAAATACTAATTTAAGCTAATTCAAAAAGATCCTGCCTCAGTACCAACCAAGGTTCTTACGTGGTAATGAGATTATAATATAGAAACATGGTTCCTTGCGGGTAAACTAATACGAGTACATTTAACAAATGTTCATATTATTATACTACATAATATAGAAGATAACTTTTCTGTGTTGTAGCGTTTTTGTTTTTTGATATGAATAATGCTCAATAGTTTTTAATTAACAAATTTAAAAACAAAAAAAGAATCTGTACGAATAAATAATTTGGACTGTCTTAAAGTTATAAAAAAAAAAACAAAACATAAAAGGTCACAAAATATGGAATTAAATTGTGTGTGATAAAAAATTGGTAAGGTTTCTTTGAATACTGTAATTTTTTCCGGTGTAAAACTATTTTCATGGATGAATATTACAGTTGGAGTAGCATCCTGCAATCATTCTGACGGGTTATTTTCCTGATCCCTGCTCATAGTCTTCGGCCAATGATTCCTGACCGTCAGAGCGTGTATAACGTATGCAATGCACAGGTAAATATTGTATAAAATGGTATTATTAAACGTTTGAAACGAAGTTAAACGACACCACTATAATACTTTTAGTTTGAAGTTTAATATATTATGATTTAATTGAAACATTTTATTCAATTTACATTTTATTTTACAAATGATGTATTATAATTTTTAGCAAGAATTTGTTACTATATAATTATTATAATTTTAATACTACATAATATAGTAAATAATAATATATGAATATTATTTTGATAAACAAATGTAATGAATTAGAAAAAAAAAGTGTTCAAAATAATTAGACAATCATTTTAATATTATTATGTTCTTAATAATTTATAAACGATTAAAGTAACTTATCGAATCTTATGACCCCAAAATGATGAGTAGTAAATTACATTAATCGAAAAATTGTAGCATACAATTCCAATTTATTAGGGATAACATTTTACGTTTTAATACCTTGTCTCATCGTTGTTTCCCATATCTTGTCGAATTCAGATTCTTTTTTTCCGGCACTATGGTTAAACGCTGCCAATGGTATCGCCGTAGCAAGAGTAGCCACACAAATTAATTTCAGAGCCATTATGGTTCAAAAACACATCGCCAACGACTATGATAACGCCTCGACGAAGACTGAACACAATGTTAATGTTATGTCCTTTATTAATAAAACTTACCAAATGCCAAGTCAGCTAGTGTGTGAACTGTTTATGTTTTATTTGATTTTTTACGTGTGTCTTCGCGTAAACAATTGAGTTTGTGTTTTTAGAACAATAGTTCGCAACTTCTTCGAGTCAAAACAGTCATCTTCGACTGTAATATTGTTTTGTTTTGGTAATTTTTTCATTCTTTCCCCTTGTTAGCCACAATGAAGAAGTGTTTGGAATCGATTACTCGTATCACACGTTTGTAATGCAAATGAGTGTTTTGTGTTTTCTATTTTGTCGCATAGTGTGGGTGTATTATTGTTGTTTAATGACCCATGGGACATGCGTATACACAACAAAATGTGTTTTGAAAACATTTTGTAAATATTAATGTTTTAATTTAAAACAGTACCTGTCTAAAATATCACGTGTATATATGAATAGGTCTCGGGATACTATTACGACTATCTTACAATGTCACATTAATACCGTTTAAATAATTGTGTAATGAAATACCTACTGTAGTATGGCAATTTTTCTAAAGTTCACTTTAATATTATGTTTTCCTCGTGTGAATTATTAGTTCTCTAATACTATGGTCCTAAACTGCAGAAAAAAAAATATATTATCTTATAGTCTAGGTGCAAAATTAACGAAAAATTAAAATATCTAAAACCACGCAAATAACTCAAAATATGACTTTTAAAATTTTAAAAAAAAAATCAGAAACTTAATATTTACTTAAAAGTAAATAAATTCTCTTGAGTGATACGATATTTTGATCTAAATACGTGAATTACATCGTGCGTATGCGTGTGCGTGTGTGTAATATATTATATGTCAATCAAATCACATACATAAATTAGGTAATACTGATAAAATATAATTACGTATGATTTTCAGGTATCTATACGTGTTATCGAGTAATGAAACCGTCATACCGCCATTACCGTGAAAATATTATTAAAATCATTATTAAATATCATAAATAAAAAGCTTCATTATCTCGACTTCGTACTTATTGGAATAAAATAATAACTATAAAGTATAATATGATATTATATCTAGTAACTTAAAATTATATAGTAATGATAATATTTAGGAAACAGATTTATATTCTTGGAAAAACATAATGACCATTGGCGCTCAAAAAAAAAACACTATAATATGATATCGATATGGATTCAAAATCATTTCAGTAAACATTAAATCAAAAAGATATATTGTTTATATGAACCATCTGTATTATTACTATATTGATAGCAGGTCATAATATAAGCAATAAGATTTTTTTGTTCTTCATCAAAGCTGTATTTGTGGCAATAATAGGTTTAAAATAACATGACAACATATTGCAACGTGAATACAATTTTATCTTCGGAAAATATTTGCCGAAAAACATACAGATTGTCACAGATCACATTTGATACAACGTGACATTTAACTATAAAATATGCCTTAGAAAACTAAAAAAATTACAAAGTATATAGTAAAAATATATTTATATATATATTTCTATCTGACTTAAATGAGTTATATAACATCTTTCTAACTATTACTATATACTTATCAATAAAAAAATATCCAAATGCCTAAAACATAATGTACCTATTATATATACGCTTTTCATATAACATATTATGTCATCATTAGATTTTGCTCTCTATTGGTAGATAATATCATAATATATAACTTTATAAATTATAATATTATAAACCTATTGTATTATGTACCCAGACTTTTCCGGAGAATCGCATATATGAGATTCCAATTTAGTTATAATAATACCAACAATTATATTTTAATACCATATACCTATATCTATGTAATTTTTGTATAGTAATAATATGTAAAAAGGAAATTATTTTATTCGGAGAAAAATAGTTGTAGTATAAAGCCGGACAGTTGGACGTAGATTCTAGAATCATCGGTCCCATAGCTAGGTGCGGCGTGTGTGCGTTTTATGTCGGTAAATTTTTTTATATATATAATATACCTAACCCATCTAGCAGCCGCGGTTTATTCACACGCGCGCACGCGCGTTCGAGCAGGAGAGAGAAGAAAGTGCTGCAGGTGCCCGATGGGCGATCGACGATGGAAAGTAGTCTGGAGGCCGCGGATCGATGTTCTTTTTATTTATTTCATGTACCTATATTATTATACATATATAATACTATCTACGACCGTATAGGGACCGTGCGCTCACGACTAGTTTCTCATTGTGGGTCAACACAACCTTGGCCGTAACATTCCGACAGACGTTTCCCATCCGTCCATGTGTGTGTATACGCACACGCACACATCAAGGACACGAATTCGGGTCATATACATACACGGCTCATTGTAATTATTTCAGATAGGTTATCCATCCTACCTACGCCTGAATTATGAAAAAATATTTAAAAAAAAATGTTAAGATGTATAGACGTAAGCGGACAATCGTTTAATATTCGACAAAGATGATATTTTATTGTTGGTGTAAGACTAAAATGTAATAATATTACTGCTACAGATCATTAAAATATTTGTTTTATTGTCATAATAACAATGCTATAAATACATAATATTATTTATACGAAAACGTGAGAATTGGCGAATCGTCGCATACCCGACGGAGACTTTAATGCGCGGTCCGTCGTTGCAGAAATTAAAATACTTGGTACTATTTAGTCGGATATCGTAGCTAGTTATACTACATACTATGTCCTAGTCACCATAACGGCAACTATTAAAATATTGGGTTAAAAGTCCATTTATAATAGATGAAAATAATTACTGTTACAATTTGTTTTGCTTATTCATTACATATAAATAATAGGTACCTACCCGAACTGTCACGTCGTTATACTAAGTCCTGGTTTGTACATTATAATAATTATTGAATGGTTATCCATAATTTATAGATTTATATGCAACTATATAAACCAATTAACATTTTTACCATACATCGTGTTATCAATAAGTTAATCAAAATTATTCTAACTGTGATTTTTTTGATATTCATATTATGTAAATATCTTTCATCATTGTTTACATACAATATATTTTTAAATACTATTCAAAAACTTAAACTATAACGATTTCAGAGCTATTGAATTTTCACTCGCGGGCTTACATAAAAAAATATGATTAAATTTAGAATTAGAATTGTTTTCGTATGTAGACATGTTTCGAATATTAAATTATTTTGTTCAAATCAATTTATTATTCAATTAAAAATTAAAAATTAAAAATTAATAATTTTATAGGTAATGGTATAAATATAGAGGTGAAACGATTTTTTTAAATTTAAGTAGATTTAGTAAATTTGAAGTAGTTTTTGCTAAATGTTAAGAGTAATTTTTGGTAAAATATTTCGATATTACCTTAGGTTAAACACTTAAATGTTATAGGTAACAGGTAAGTACAAATTAGATAATTATGATTTCTGAAAGAATAGCTTCAAAATTAATTTAAAATAAGTCGCACGACATAATAGCGGTGCCAAAATAATTTTAAAAACCGTTTTATTAATTTTAAATGTACCTATATCACATTTTATGGTTCTGTTAATATTTCTCGTCGTTATTATTATTATTTTGTTTATATTTTCATGAAAATAGTATACATTCAAATACTATTATAATGCCTAATAGTTTGAAATATATAATAATGTTTTATAATAACAAAATATTGTCGTTATGCACCGCCACTCAACGTATTACAAATTGAGCATTGAGTTTTTTTTATTTAACTTAAAAAATGTAATTTGTAGTTGTTAAAAAATTTTTTTTATGGTATTTATGTACCTATGTATACAAACTATTTCATTTAGATATCTACATGCTGTTGTGGAAAAACCAAATAATTTAGTATTCTGCACTTTCTGACCATGTTATTTTAGTCAAATAATATTTATAACATAATAAATGTCTTGCACGAGTTTTCTTTTCTATTTTATCAAAATTAGTTATCAGAGTAAATTAATGGTTATGATTAAATAAATAAACACAACTAGTAGGTATATTGTTTTAGTAGTTATAAAAATAGTATAAAATAGTATAATAATATTTGTTATAAGTTGTTAAAAGATAAATTTTAAGTATAATATTATAATATTGATACTGAGGTTAAAAATATATATGCTTATATTTTCATGTAAAGTTTTAATTGTTTGTATAGTCTTTTTTTTGTTATACTTCGGGCATTCAATTTATTATTATACGTTGAAATATTTTCGTAGAAAACGTATGAGTAAACTACTACAATAGTTTATAGTAATATTTAGTATGGAATGATAACTATTACTTGTGATGTATTTATAATACATCGGTGGACCCGGATCTAACGATGTTTCACCATCAAAACCACTTTAAGGAAAGAGAAAGTTTTCGACTAATCCTAATAGAAAAAAATGAAGTCTGATCACCCGAAAAAAAAAATATTAACAACACGGATTTCTTTATACTTTTTAAAATAGTAATATCTTATGTTAAAATGACTATATACCTACTGATGCATACTAATTTATAGGCATCTACTAAGCATGAAAACCTAAAAAATTATTATTTTTCAAATAATCTTGTTTCTTTTTTTTTTTAACTATAAATTATTAAAAAAATAAAATGCCTTATTTTGTCAAGTCAAAAGAAACAACTTTAGTGTAACAATAAATAAAATAAACATATACTCGTCGAATGCAGACGAACAGAATGATGCTTCTAGAACTGAACACAAAATTTCAAAATTTCTATATCAGTCACTAGGTCTGAACATATAAACCATCAAACAGACTCTAAGTTTCATAAAAGAAATACAAATTGAAAATTTATTGTAAACAATTAATAAATTATAATATGTAAAAACAAAAATTATTGTAATAACTAATGTTATGTAAAATATTATGGCAAATGTCAGTCAATGACCATTGCTGCCGCCGGCCGAGGCTTATTATTACTAATCAAAAAAAAAAAATAAATAAATAAATAAAATACATCATAATTAATGATTATTTATATTTTGCAGGTATATTATGGTTTATTATGGTATATTATGGTATATTATTTTATGCATATATTAACTTTAAAATAAACGTATGTTTTAATGCGTTCATCACCGGTTAAAAACTGAATAATTTTTAAAATATTTTATTGTTAAAATGGAAGTATGCATTAACTATTATCTACTATTAATTTATACATAGAATAATAACATAACACTCTTTTATATTATTAGTTCTACCTATTATATAAAACAAAAACATGTTAATATGCAATTAAATGGCAGCCAAAAGTTCCAGATGCCGATGTTTATCATGAATAAAATAAGTGATGACGATAGTTGGAATATTATTCTTCTAATAATTATTTTGAGTCACATACTCAACAGCTGGTAACAATTAATGTCGATAATAGGTATATCGTACGCATTGCGTATTGCGTTCATAGTGATTCAATCAAAAAATATTATTGCCCTAACCATTTTAAATGTACATGAATAAAATAGTAGAATAACTTTTAATTAAATAATAAAATAAAATATTAACTTTATTTTTTTTTTCTGTGAGCGAAGTAATTTTTTGGATTATAATTTTACCGTCGATTAAAACTGCACAATATATTGTAATAATGACAAACGATTTGTAAAGACGTTAAACACAGTTTAAAATAATACTGTACTGAATAATAATTTATTACAATAAAATATAATATTTCGCAGCTTTTACAAATATTTTATAAGTGGTTTTACTATGAAATATTTTAAATTATTATCTATTGTTACCATAATTATAATATATTCATGGCAATATTATCATTATAAAATATAAATACAACCGTCAAGCACCCATATAAATCGTAATAATCATAATTATTATTTAATATTTACTATAATATTATATTGTTATAATATTCGTCTATAGATAATAATTATTAAAATCAATAATTTATTGAATTAGTTATAACAGTAATAATAATATAAACATGACAATTCGTGGTAATTCATGATAATTCATGATAATTCTGATATTTGATATTCACTAAAAATTATTGTCATATTATTACTATTTGCTTTATTAGGGAGATTTAATGCTGGAGAGAAAGCGGATTAGAGTGGAATGTGCCTGGAGAAATTCGATGTGAGGCTGTTTACGTGTACAGCCATCCATCCGACCACATACACAATATTATTAACGGAACTCGATGGTCATATGACCCACATTTATAATTCCCCACGTTGTCAGTAAAAAACAGTCACGCAGTATAAAATACAAGAACTATACGAGCCCAGTGATCACTTCACCAAGACGCATAGTAGACGTTTTCTTGATCAATAAAAAAAAAAATATGTACAATTACCGACTTTTCGTGTATGTAACCTGATCGTTAAGATAACTTTTTAAAATGGAAATAAATGAACTTTTTTCTATAGGAATTTCCATAATATGTAAAATGTTATTAATTTTCCTCATCTCCAAACTCTTTTTTACGAATCAAACTTTTTTGTAAAAATTACTAAAATGTATATTAACAGAATTGCATAAATCAAATTTCCTCTTGAATCATGATATTATGTTTAGTGTTTACATTACCCAATGAAATAGTTAACTTTATTCTTATGTCTTAAAATAAAAAATGCTATAATTTCTATCAAAAGAACAATCAAATCTATAATATTATTGTAATATCACAAAATTAAATTAAGTCACACTTTAGCGAACCATATATGTTAGGATCAATATATTTAAATGCTGTTATAAATAAAACAATACAATATGATGTTATATTTAATAAATCAACACAACTGAATATTATAACACGATAAAAAAAATTTTAATGTAGTTCAATATTATAATACAATAAATATTGATTATTGTCTATGAAAACCTAAATAATACTATCATCTCATAACTATAATATTTAAAATCCTTAGTATAGTATGCAGATGATATTTTTTTATAATTATTATTATCAAATAAGATATATTATCAGTAAAATTATATATGACATAAGTGTGCATGGTTATTAAACAATTATTTAGTTAAATATTTATAGGTTTTTGTCATTTCATAATTTTGAAAAAATATTGTTTTTAAAAATTAGTTCACTATAGTAACTATATAATAATAGTTATATTTAAATATATTACTCTGAATGCATATATTTAATGAATATTTTACTTGTAAAAATATGCAAATATTGTTAATATTGTTATTTTTATGAATAGAGTAGAGATTTAAAATATTTCATATTTACAAGTATTATTTATATTATTCAAACTATTTTATTATTACAGTTTAGGTACTATTCAATATATTATTATTAAAAATTGTCTTGATTTTCAATCCTATTGTTATAGTATCGTGTACGACGGTAATAAATTTCAAGTATATGAGATTTAAAAAATCATATAACTATAATCGAATTTAAATATAATGATAAATTGTAATCGAATACACACAATGTACCTACACATTCCCTAGGAAATGAATTAAAACGTTGTAAATTGAAAACTCCTGTAGTTTGTTCAGTGAATAATTATGTTATTATTATTCCCAACGAGCGTTTACAATCTTACATGGAGTATGTTAGGAATTTCGAATAAGAGACTTGTCGGTTTTTTTTTTCTAACTTTCTTGATTAAAAAGTAATAAATAAACACTATTGTATGAGAAAAGATATTTTCCATTGAAAGAAATCACTCGAAATCTCCAGTCGTATAGTCGTATAAAATGTATAACGAGCTTTGTTTTTTTTAACTAAGTATACTATCTTCCATACTCGAATTACAAACGGATGGTATTAGAAAGTTTGAAAAAAAAATAATATGTTAATGGTATTAACCTTAAATCTTAGTAGGTACAAGAATATTAATTGAAAATGTCAACATCCAAATTATAGTACCGTTATAGGAAAGTATGCATACGATAATGGTATAACTTTAAACGTTCCTTAAATTAATTTAAGAAAAAAAATATTTTGTTTTATATTTTATAAAAAAAACTCTTTGTACGCCTCCTATTTATAACCATATGATAACATTTTAATTCAAAATACAAAATACATATTTTAACTGTATAATAATATTATATCAACACATAAATAAAAACAGTTAAAGCGGTAGATATAATCATTATAAATCATGTACGTGCGTGTTTATACGTTTATGTGTATTGGTACTTTATATTGTGAAAAAAAATCCCGAATGGCATGTCGAGTCCCATTATTCGTGTTAAATGATTGTCACAGTATTGCAAGAGGTATAAAAATATTATGTTCACCGGTTAGGTTTGGTAAATAGAGATTTATATAATATTATAATACAATGATAACAAATAGGTAGGTAATAACGCATAATATTATATTTTATGTTAAAGATTATAATATCTATTATAATATTATATATTATAGATATTTATATTTATATACATTTTCCGGCAAATTTTATGTTTCAGTTTTATACTTTACGTACCAGTGCGACTGTATTCGACGGTAGTTTATGCTACGATAGCTGTTGTTGATAATATTTTATATTATTTTGTTAATTTTACTCCTTGTACCGTGGCAGCCATATACACGACGTGCCTCACACACGAAACAGTATATTTTACAACCAGCACGCTATTTGCAAGGCGTCAGTTTTGCTAGAAAGTATGTAATCCGGTCGGGCGAAAAAAATACAACTCAAGATGTTTACTGTTGTAATTTGTTTGCCACCATAGACGGTAAACGGCGGCACTATGAAAATCAATAATTGGCATATATTTTGTCCTAATACAATATCATTATCTTTGCGATACTTTTACGGAATTACGTTAAACGTCAATAAAAATAATACTGAACCGAATAATAATATTATAATATTAAGTAAATGATAAAATGTTCAAATAATATTATTTCGAAAGTGTGGTATTATAGTTAAATTATATTTTAAACGAGTGCTTCTTCAATAAAAACTAGCCTATACAGATGAAATACAGCACGTCCATTTTAAAATAACTTGCATAAATTATTATAGATTTAACTCATAACTAATATATTATATTTACCTATAGTAGGTATATCCGTCCTATATGAGATATACGATATTTATCGTCAAATTTTAACTTTTATATTATTACTATAATATTATGTAAGACTCATAGGAAAATCTTTTACCACTAGTGTGACAAACTCGTTTATAAGCCCCCAAGAGTATCTTATTCAACCATAGTTATTACATTTTTATCAATATATTATAACTTTGAATGAAGTAGGTATAATACAATTAATTTCTGGAGGTGTTATAATAATATTATGTATGGTCATATATTATTGCCTATACTATATAATATATAAACCCATTTACCGTTGTTATTCATATTGTATACGTACGATTAAATAAAATAAATAAATAAAATGCTTAATGCGTTCACATTAATTGTTAAATAAATGATTCTATAAATAGTGTCACTTATTGGACAGGTTCTAGAAAGAATCCATAAACTCAAAACTTTTGTGGAAGTGTAATAGTTGCTATTCATTGGATCCAATGGCTTACAAAATGTACGAATTATATATTATTATCTAAAATAAATATATTGTTTATGAGCTTATGCGTATGAGATAGTCTCATATGCTTACGATTTACAATATACATTATCGCAGGTATAATATATTATAGCTATCGAACTAATATATATTATATTAGAATTATTGCCTGTTATAAATAAATACATTCTTTAATATAAATAAATTAGTAGCCTAGAACACAGTAAAGGGCGTAAATAACATTTTTAAAAAACCCGAGTTAAATGCAGCCAAACTACACATTTTCCGTTTTATTCGGTGGTATTGAAGTGATTCATCGTGTGCTGCGATCTGGTAGCAAATCCAATCTGAAGTGGAAGGAAAAACATACAAGTGCACTTATTTTTAGTTTGTAATTTACGAAATTCAAATAACGACACTTTTACAAGTTGCGTACCTATTACTAATAGTTTTTTTCTTTTTTTAGTTGATCATGAAGCCGGCAACGATGGTCATTAGCTGTTTGTTTTGTTTGTAGAGGAGAAATTGTAGGTTTGTTAACACGAGTGTTTTTTGGTTTTGGCAGATTTTTTTAGTGGGCACCTGTAGGTATCTGCCATGTCCGGGTGGGAAATGGCGGTGCATCTCTCCGGACACCGTGACTTGCCCGAAGAAAAATGCCACCCGTGGCCGGGTTCGAAACGACGCCGGGTGCGTCGCAACCGATGCCTTAATTCGCTCGGCCACTCCGTCCCCCTATTTATAGTTTATATTGTATTATAATGACACTTAAGATCCGACCATAACAACGATTTATGCAACACTAGGTACATTATATTTATGAAATTATCATTAACTTGATAATCATATAAAAATGCAATTATAATCATGAATTCAGACTAATGAACTTATCACAATTGTTTGGGCGGTATTTGTTGTTTAGAATGTAGTGTAAAAACACACCTACCTACACTGCGATTTGTAGGTAAGTAAATTTATGCTCATTGCTCATCAACACTTACCATATTATACTGCAGTCTTTACCACGCCTTATTAAGTGGAAATTATGCCGGTGAACTACTCTGCTGGCGTGATTAATGAACTGAATTTAAAAGTGATAATGAATCATCGTATAATAAAATAAAATTTAACTTTCAACGAAATTACTGTTCTTATAAATTCCATAATACTGTTCGATTGTGTAATTACATAAAATATTTTTAAAAAAATGTAAAAATTAAAAAATTAATATTGTGTATTATAATATGAAATTTAGACACCTAATTAAAGTCTATAGACTATAATATTATAATTTAACTTTTTTTTTTTTTAATTTTTTATTAGATGATATACAATTTATACACAAAGGCATAATAAGAATATGTGCTATAATAAGTTTGAACATGAAAAGGGTGAGGGAAGAAGCCATCCAGTGATCGCACTTCCTTTTGCTTAAATATATTTATATATTATTAGATAAGAATTTTTTTTTTTTTTGTTAATCATTAAGATTTAATAATTTAACTTGAATATAATATTATGATGTTATAAAAAAATTTAAAAAATTAACACAAATTGAAACAAACGTAATTTAAATGTAGGTATAGGTACACTTTATGATGTGTACGTAATAAAAACAAAATAACACACGACAATGAAATTACCAATAGATACACAAGTGTTATAATACGATCTGACAAATAATATGAAGATGGAAAATATTTTTTTTAATATTCCGTGAATCCAGGTATCATACAGTGTTTGAAAACGTTGAGTTATTGAAATCTTTCAACAAAAACACCTATCTTGTGTCGCCAGCACCTAAGATCGACGAAAAGTCACATTTTCCAAATTTTAAAATCTTATTAAATAAACTGTAAAGTTTAGTTTGAGGTGTATAATAAGCTACTTCTACTTTTAAATCTAAGTAACATAAACGTCGTTTCAAAAACTATTTTAAACCCTTTTCCTAGTTAAAACTGACATTTTCATTTTTTTTTTTTGCAAAAATGTTACTCGTAAAAAATTAAGCTTAGTTTTGAAAATCAATCGGAAATCCTACCACCAAAAAATTTAAAAAAAAGTAAAACATGTATTAAAAAAGCCTTCAAGAAGGGTCGCCAGAACCTAAATTCAAAAAAAAGTAACATCTTCCAAATTTTTTTTTGTGTCAACGTATTAAAAAAGCATTTAACAGGACATAGGTAACCCCATTCAAGCTGAATTAATCATACAATTTTTTAATATAGATTATGCTATGCATTTTTCTAAAAAAATATCAATATATCATTGACTTGTATAGTAATAAAAATCGTTTTGTACTGTTTTTACATAGGTAATTCAAAAAATATTATATAAGGTATAGAACAAACGCTTTCTATTAGCTCTGATCGTATTACACCATTATGCGCACTGACATTAAACGTCTGGATGCATTTTTCATTTTTATATTCACATACATTTTTTATAGTGTGGTTACGTCATATTTACTTATATGATAACAAAAAATTACATATTTTTTATAAACGTTTCACCGAGATCCTATAATTCTGTTGTACACGCATGTCACTATTCAATTTCAGTGTCAATAAAATATAATAACTATATTAGAAAAAAAATTGCCTAGTTAAAAATATAAGTAAATTTCCGAATGAACTGCTATACTTATATATTGTACTTTTAGTCAACGCATTTAAATTAAACTATGCTACATAGTTGTAAAAGTGAAAATCAATATGACCTTTCAACTTCAACCAATTATTGGGCAGCTATTACTATAATACTGGAATGTCATAATATTGGTACATTTTATATTAATTTAATAATGAATATCAAGAATACTTTTATTAAAATGTTGTTATATAATGAATAATGATCGATTTGAGATAAACAACTATTTTAGCAAGGTTTAGGTACTATTGTTGTATAATTTAATAAAGTATATAGCTTTATTTTCCCCAACTTTGCTTGCAATAAAATTAACAATTATATAAAACGGCTGCACTTGTTAACCTACATCAGTAGTATGTTCACAAACATATCAGCGCCTATGAACATTAGTTTATGGACAATTAATCCAACCGAGGCGGGCAATCTGCCACTGGTTAATTGGATATAACGATTGGTGTTTTTCAGTTTAAGTATAAAAACTTTGTGACGTAATTGGTTTAAGTGTACTTCCGCGAAAGTCAACTGTTTTAAAATACGGTACTCGTTAGTTGTTATTATTATTGTTATTCCTTAGTTAGGTATCTAAAACAGTTTATAATTTATGGCATGCAATCAACAAAAATATATAAACAAAGTTTGTTTACCTACACCGGCTATACATATTCAACGTCATCAAAAAGAGTATCTATATTTTTCTGCAATCTCTAAAAATAATTAATACATATTTTGTTAAAATCGGTCTAATAGTTTTTAAGTCTATAAACTACAACCACACACACATTGCCTTTTATAAATATATAATATAATATGGGTGATATCAAATAGAACGAAAATGAGTTTGATAAATTTTGTGTACGTAAGTTATAACTGTTATCCACTATGTACTTTTTACACGGACATTTAGATATTTATCCTAGAATAATTTAAGGAAATTACATAAGTAGTATGATTATACCTCCAAAGTTTCATACCCTTCATAAGTTATAATGTTTAATATTTACATAGTACGCCAAATGTATGACTATAACATTATGCACATATTATTATATAGTATTATTTGTATACAGCTGTAGCCTGTAACTTGTGCTATATAAACGTAATAAAAACATTGTCTCCAAAATTATGAACAATTCTATAATAACGAAATATATTTCGTATACGTTCCTATAAACCAGCCGTACGGGGGTGGATCAAGGGGGCCCTAAAGACGGGATGAAGGGGGAGACCTATTACTAGATACTGGCATTGATTATAAATACAGTATTTATAATCGATGTATATTTGTTTTGTATTGTAATAGAATTGTATCCCACTCCGCGGATATTTTCTCTGGATCCGTGCCTGCACCTGTATTACTTCACGTTTTGACTAGATAATAAATGTGTGACGGTTGACGAAAAAACGACGATAATCGAATTGAACTCGAGACAATTCAGTATAATATTTATATTATAGTTACCGTTCCCATCTAGTGAACGATATTTCGTGCACGACGTGTTTAAATAAATTGCACGCGCGGCCCATATCGACCCGGACGTCGGTGGTGCGAAATCCGCCAATTAATTTCATTGGCAAGACCACAATAATATTATTATAGTATATTCGTCGGTAAAAATGACAATATGTATCATACATATCAGACTACACACATACAGTAGGATTCACCAAGCGATCTCACTTCAATTATTTCCTTCGAGAATGGATTTCAAATTTTTATTTTTGGTGGATTTAAAGACATCATATTTTTTAATAAAAATCACCTGATTAACAATTTACAGTACAAAGTTATAGTGGTTTGACAAAAAAAGATTGTATCACTCTAATAAGATACTCCTCAAAAACTATACAAACATCTGAGTACTTTAAAATAATATGATCTTAATGTGGACTTAAAAACTTCAAAAATCTCAATTTAAATAAATGAATTATCAAAGTAATAAGAGGTGAGCATGTTAAGTAATTTGCTCTGTAGATAGCACATAATATACGTACCTATTATTATGAATAGTAAAATAAAAAATTAGATACAAATGCACGCAAATTGTACACGATATGTTTTGTCCTATAAGAAAAATGATGATATCAATTCAGTGGTTTAATAGCGCCTAAAACAACATTTTTCGTCGCAGTTCATGTTGTTCTTTTTCCTATTTATTCGGAGAGGGCACCACAGATGGTCCAATTGTTACACTGCTATACTTTTATTGTCGTAGTACTCCGTAGCAATAGTTGTAGTATTACATTATTATATATTATTATATAGTTGTAAAGTGGTATCCGTCTGCCCTATATGACGGGGCACAATCGTTATTACCGTTCAAAAGGTTCACGTGCGGGACCCAAAATCGATGCTGTGGTCGTTGTTAAATCGGTGCATCGTGCATACACTATAAATGCATATACATATATATTTACATTTATATATTATACATGAATAGGTATATATTTTATATATATATTTTAACCTATGTTTATTTATAATGCAGGTATATATATTTTAGAAATCAATCGATTTAACTCAACACCTGTGTATTATGTATACATAGGTACACAGGATAATAATTATTACCAAACGGTAGCGCTCACGCGCACATTCGAGGAAACACTGGTGTTGCCTTGAGGCGCTTGTTCACCTCAATTAACCACTAATGTATTTTTTTTTACATTCAAAAGAGTCGCGGTGAAAAGGAAACACACAATAATAATAAGAACGAGAGCCGGGACAAAAGTGGCGATGAGCGACAAAGAAATTAGGTTTTTCCAAACAAGGAATATGTAATTTTTCACGAGTCACACTCAGAGGCTTTCTATATTATAATATATCTATATAGCCAGGCGGCTAGCAGTGTTGCACTGGTGGCTCATAAATATGCGTAAAACAACGTCTCTATGCGACGACGAGTGGTGGGGCGTTGAAGTCACCGAGTCACTGTTATCAAACAACGGCATTGCACTATCGATGGACGACGACGGAAAACCGATCGATCAAAAACAATATATTATAATACTATGTACGATATATCATGACGTTACGTCGTGTCGGCTTCCTTTTATCGATAAACGAAGGTGAAACTGAATGGTCGTCACAAGTGTATTGTGGCGCGGGCGGCCGGTTTCGAGTTCGAGTATCAATGCAACCTATTTATTGCTGTTTAAAAGTCTTGTGCTTATTCGTTATTGTATTTTTGTATGCTGTACACGGCGGCAGTGCGTTCACACGGATGAAAATGAAATTTTATTTTTAATCAAATTAATTAAATCATAATAAAACGATAATAATAAATAATAATAGAAAATATTTATATATTATACTATCGTAACGTGATCGATATCTTTTTTACTTTCATGGTATGGGGACAACAAAACCACAACTATACCTATGTGCTTTAATACGTATTATAATAATATTATATGTAGATCCATTATCCAATAAATGCACTGTACTGAACATACTGAGGTGATCAAACTTATAACCTATTAAGTATTAGGTTATATTATATAGGCGTATAAGAATACCTTCCCGGCACCGAGTACCGTATTATATTTTAATTCATAGAACAGTCGTATTGTTAGTTGTTACATTATTTTGGAAATATCTATGCAGTATGTATGTACATTGCACACATACCATAAATTTATATTTTATATAATAACTGGCTATCAAATTAACACTTGTTATAGTTGCTGAAGATCAATATTCAATATAATAATATTATTATATTATAATGTAGAGTATGCATTACAAATGATTATCCAACGTTACGTTGAAATATAAAAAAATAACAAAGAATTAATATATTAATTTACAGTGCGAAGTAAAATAAAAAATAATAAAACATCAGTAGTATAATCATCATAATCTAGTAGGAACATATTATTATATTTCAAATTTCAAATTACAAATAATATTCAATACTGATTTCATTAATCATATATAATTAATTTTGTTGGTACGATGAACGTTAGGATACTTCACGGATACTATCTGTTGAACACAGTTCAAACCATTGTATACGATATGACAGCTATATGCCTATATACCGAAAAAAAAATAGATACCTAGATAACACGATACAGTACGTAAATTTTTTTCGTAGTATTCTATAAATATCCCACTTCCAGTTCTCGATTACACAGACCGATTATTACTAAATATTATATTATAATATTGTGTTTAAAAAAATACTGAAATTTGTATACGGTACTGCAGAAGGAAGTCAAATGTACGTAGTTTATGAAAACGTGTTAATTATTCAAAGGAAATCGTAATAATATTTTTTCGTGTTCCATAGAAAGTGTCTTTGAACACAATATAGTTTACACATTTTATAGAGGTAATATTTCCGCCCATAATTTTTTCAACGTACAATAATTTGTTAATAATTATATACCATGCAGTGAACCTCTTATGTAGTGTAGTGTACCGATAGACGTAGTTTATTGAAAAAGTCACGCACGATAATACATTTTCAAAGCAAAATGAACGGAATTAAATTAGTCGACACATTTTCTACTAGATATTGATTAGGTACATATATTTATGTGGCAAGATATTATGATTCGTTAAAATTACAGAGAAAATAAATCAGTTAATTGTGTATACAATTATATCCCTCCAGTAAAATTAATACTTTAGCACGTGTTTATTTTTTGGTAGGTATATTTTAACAACGAAACGGTAACGGAAGTCAATATACAGTTGGTCAAATATTATTAGTCATTCGTTCTAAGATCTACGAGAAAGTGAATTTTATAATATCTGTTAGTAGGTATATCCTTATCATTTATATTTATTTTGCCGTTGAAGGTATTATTATCATGTTTATTTTAAATAAATAGTTTCTATAGTACCGTTATTCAATATATATTATATTGTATTATAATAAATGTTAAAATAGCGATCGTTAAAATATGCATAACTATAGCCATCTAATGAGCAAATTAACAGATTTTTAGGGGAAAGAAATTTACGACATCTACTAACTAACTGCTCATTTTTTATACTAGACGAGGTGCCAAGTTTGGTCTAAGAATGAATTTATATAGTGGAAGATCCGATGATTAATGAACATTGTGGGGTAGGAGAGTCGCGGAGAAACACATACAAAAAATATGAAAGATTAATATTATTAAATACCAATAAAACATAATACAATATATAGTTATAGGTAGTATTCACATAATTAAAGTCAACCTTTGATGGATATATTTTTTTTCACTAAGAATGCTCAATTTTTTTTTCGGAACTTTTTAACATTTTAGTTAGGTAATACAGTTTTTATAGTTATTATTGTGGACTAATCGGAATATTTTTTCATATTTTCTGCAACTCAACGATACCTAGTAAGAATTGGAATTTGATGAGTAATATCCCTATGGAAAATATTGTTTAACCTATTTAACCACCATCACACCTATCAACATATTATTTAAAACAACCAATAATACTTATATAATTGATTGTGAACATTATACTTAAAAAATAATATCCGTTCGATTTTCATAATACTAGCTCGTTCATTATGTGCCATTTTTCAAACATTTTCAACATACATATTTTACGGCATATGTGTAACAACCAACCAAACGTCTATATAGTAATATATTATTATTATTTAATAACATTTTATAATGATATTATACTTACACAGCTCAACTATTGGCGTAATGCATGACCACGTGCATAATAATTTATAATAGAACTTACCATAGTTCAACGCGAACGACCGAGTTGAAACATAATATAGTCGAGTAAACGGTTCATCTTGGTCGTAAATCATATTATAATATTATGTGCCTATGAACAATACGGTATATCGTTTAACCATTAACCGTATATGCTAATTGTTTGACACGACGTGAGAAAACGCTGCAAATCGTGTTACTCTACTTACTTGACATTAGGATATTATATGTATTAAATGAAACACAAGTCAAATTCACAACAGCAACGGATTTACGTTTGCAGACTGTAGGTACACCTATTTGTACCCGAAGCCATAAAAATAATTTCATGACTTCCTATTGAAACGTAGCGAGTAACACGTTTCTCTTCTAAGATATTTCTCATATACAAAGTCAATTATCAAAATCAAACAATAAATTCATACCTCGTATGACATACAAAACGTGTGTGCTGCTTTTATGTGCGACCAACCTGCAACCGCTCACCTCGGTCCATTGTTTTTATTATTATTATATATATATATTTCTTTTTGGAACAACAAAACAAATATAACCGTAGGTAGGTGTACACATCTGCATACGTCAAAAAAACAAAGGACTATAAATATACATTTTTTTAACTCAGTAATTGATTTTATATATTATAATATTATTATTATCATTAAATGTGTATTTAATATTTACAATGACACATTTTTGTTTAAATTTTGGCATGTAACGTAATTCTATGTATTGTTATAGTAATATTATGTTAATA
Organism: Metopolophium dirhodum; assembly: GCF_019925205.1. NCBI lineage: Eukaryota > Metazoa > Arthropoda > Insecta > Hemiptera > Aphididae > Metopolophium > Metopolophium dirhodum. The sequence goes on from NC_083568.1 coordinate 16,790,470, forward strand.
AATCGATGACTTATTCAAACTTAAAAAAAAAATAAAATAATTTATGATATTATTATATATTAACTCTTAGAGTTTACAGGTAATAATCTAATTATTTTTGTGTTTGAAAAAAATCAGCCACGTTGGCTAAACACGAGCCGGTAACTTTTCGTCAGATGCCTTTTTCGTGGTAATAATATTGGGTTATAAGTCTTTTTTCATGAAAACTAAAGACTAATATGGCAAAAAGTTACTCGGCTATCGGAGAGCAACAATAATCTAATACCGAGTATTGCGAGCGCATCCACGTCGTGAGTCGGCGTACACAGTGTATGCCGACTCCCGACGATAGAGACGTTCGCATGTTAATATTAAACATGCAGATGTCACACCGTCCGATTTGAATCTAATAACTGTTGTGCGAGAATACAAAAACAGTAAAAAAAAAAAAAAAAAATAGTAATAATAAAAGGGCTTACACAGTTACGCGTATATAGTTGTTATAAATAATATTAAAACTCATCGGTCCGATTGAGAGAGAGAAAAAAATTTTGGATACTACGATTTGTGGTAACGCTAAAATGATGTTACATGTTTATACGGGGTAGTAAATAGTATTACGCGACAGTCTGGGCGGACGGTTGTACTTGTCCGTTGTACGCCATCTGTTGGGCCTCCTGCATGCTACGTCTGTAGTAACCACCACCGTTGGTGCTGGGGGCGGCGGATGCGGCCCATGGGGCGGCCTGAACGTTACCGGCACTCCATGTGTCTGCGATCTTGCCGAAACCACCGGATGCGCCAGCGTACTTCTGGAATGCCATCACACCGGCGATGAGCAGGGCCAACTTGCCGAATACCAACGCCTTGAGTGCGAAAAATCCAATGATTCCCAAAAGGATTGGCAACACGGCAACGATTTTGACGGCCAGGAATCCAAGGATGGGCAACATCTTCTTCTTGAGTTTGCCACGACCTGCGGCAAAACATGATAAAGATTAAAACAAAGGAGACTTAAACGCCCCGGCGGGATAGCGGAACCGAAACAACTACGATAGTATATTTTATTATACTACCACGATGATAAATAATAATAATATAATACACCATAATATTGGTACTTGCCTTCTTCAATAGCCCGGGACAGCTCTTCGGGGTTGGTTTGCGGGAACTTGAGCTGCAGGGTCCTGGACTGGAGGAATCTGATGGCTGAGTTGACGACCATGTCGGTGACCTTCGACGGCTGCTGTTGCAGTTGCCCGCGGAGCTCGTCCTCGGTGGGCAGGGCACGTGAATCCCGTTGCGACGAAGATCCTTCATCGGTGTTCTTCATTACGGTAAGACCAGGCAACACTTGCACGGGACCGGTGGCTCGGGCGGCTCTTTCCAGGGCAGCTGCTGCTTTGACGGCCACGCAGGCTGCTGTATCCGCATCCTTGGCACACTCATCGGCCATCCTGGTGACCATCGCCCAGTTTCCGTTTCCAGTTGACTCCACAGGCTTCTGTTGTTGCTCCAGGTAGTTGCTATCGCTGGACACGACGACGGCGGCGTGCAAGCAGAACGGCAACAAGGCCAACACGGCACAACTTGCGAAACGCATTTTATATAATATTAGTATCGTTTGTTACTGCAGCGATATGGAAGATACGAAACGGCAACGGTGGCGGTATGCGTAACGATGTATGCGACAAACGTATTATTTCGTTTTCAGATTTCGGTGACTTGAATGCGGACGGACGAACAGTCGGTGCGATAATGGGGCGAAATGCGTACGGCCGTCCCTATATATCTCCCCGTTATCGGCGCGGGTCCTCCCCACCAGACGGTCGAGTTAGAGCGCGCGCGCGAGCGCTAGTCGCAACCGCCACCGCGACGACAACGATATTATCATTATTACTATTATTATTTTGACGGTGAGACGCTGTCGACGAGGTAGAGGCAGAGGTGGAGGACCTCGCCCTGGTAGAAAGCGAATACGCGACCGCGGTTCGTAACGTCGTATACCGCCCTGCACCTACGTCCGCCCGGGTGGTCAGGTTGCCCCTCTCCTTCTCCTCGCCTCGTGCTTAGTGAGAAGAAAGATTTTTGGAATTCTTTTTCTACTCTTACACGTGGAAACTTCTTTTTTTTTGAAGTTTTTTGGAGGTGAACGACTACACACGCGCGGTCACGGCTTTTCGGGAAACGATTTTTTTCCCTAATCTCCGGGTCAACTGCGGTGAATGGTCTCGTATACGCACGTGCCGGCAATGATGGTGATGCAATATTATTATGGTCTTCGGCGACGTTCGTAACTAAAAATACGTAATATTAACGCCTCACATAATATTAATATGGGTTTGCAATATCGCTCGAGACATGTGCGCGACAAGAGCTTTGGTCTTGTACAAGTTAATTAATTTTTTTAATTGTTTTTTTTTTTTTACTGTACAAAGTAACGAATTTAAGGTGTGCGCTTTTAGTAAAATGTTTACTTAATAGAAAAAAGGTTAGAAAGTTGATTTAAAATATTTTATCTAATGCGACATAACGAACATATTTAATGAAGAAAGCCATTATGTACAATGACATTGTAAAATACTATTTTGTTGTTAATATAATTATATTTTTTTTAAATTTGATTCAGTAAGAACTTTTTTTAAAAATAGTTTAATATTAACTGCAGCGTATATCAGTATAATATTATACGAAACACGACATTTAATATTATGTAAAATCAAAAAATATGTATTACAATTTCACGTTTTACATTGTCTATAGTTTAAAGAAATACCTTAATGAAAGAAAGTGTACTATACAGTGTACAGTTTAATGTTTTAATAATTTTAAAGTAGAATTCAATTTAAGCTTTTATAATAACTTAAATAAAATGAAAACATGACTAAAATGATATGTATAATATTATATACGAAAAATGTATGTTCTTTTTATGGAATGTTTTTCTATATTAGATATAATCACATCAATTTTGGAAATATAAGTCTAATTTCTAATGTTATCTTTTATTAGATACGTAAATATAATATAAATTTGTATTTTTTCGTTAAATTTTATGAGTATAAGAATAACTATGTATTCTTCTTTAGAAGTAAGTTATATTTTACAACATCACGTTTTGTTTCGTGTCTAAAAAAAATTCACGCATTTTTCTCTTTTCTTATAATTTATATTTAAATAATAAAGAACTCAGCTCGGCTGCATTTAAGTACCGCTTATAGGGTGAGCCGAACATTTGACGAAATCGTTACATAAATATACAATTAATATAATATTGTGCGTCTTATATGAATCTGAAGAACTTAAAAAACATTTTAACTAAACGTACATTCGAAAGCAGTACGAATACAATACTTAAAATTGATTATGTATTTATCTCAATTGAAAGCCCAATTGGCATATGTCAGGAAGGTGTCATGGAAATCGACCTCGTATAGAATATCGTATTTGATCTTCTTGGCCTCTAGCCTCTTTACAATTAAATTCATCATCAGCTTATTCATCAATACATGTCTGACGCATTATCCATCAAGAATTATTAGAATAAACTCAGAGTGTGTCAACATATATTATATATGTTTCTTAAACAGTCATCTAAACAAAACAATTATATTATTATATCGAGTAGGGAAAGTCTTGAGAATTGAATATATATGTATAATTTATATATATATATATATATTTATATGGGCTGATGTATACGATGGTTGGAAAGAAAATTTAAAACGCCTCGTTCAGTATTAATGAATCATGACTGGAATCATGAAGAGATTTATATAACACGTTCAGGGGGAATCCGGGCAAGCGATATTACATTGTAATACACACACGTGGGCTATACAGCGCGTGTGCGCCGGATCTGAATTTAAAACAACTGACACATTCGTATATATAGTATATACTAATTATAATACGTAGACCCTATCGTATCTGGAACGTATACATATATATGATTATAAACGATATATCATTATAATGTATATGTGACGAAAACTCGAGAAATCGTACACGTATTATAGGCATACACTATAACAAAACGACCACATAGGCGACTCGTACAGGTGGTATATTATAGGTATACGGATTTGTTACCCATACATCATCATGAGACACTATCGTCTTTAACCGTCGTGAACGGACGACGTAGGCAACAAAATATAATATTATAAATCAAACGAGTGACGACACAGTCGTACGACACGATCGATTGGAATATTAAAATTACGAATGCGCTATATAAAATATATAGTTAAAAACCTAGGCCTATATTACAGTAATCCCGCCACAGAAACTTTCGGAGAACAGAGAAAAGCACGCGAGTAATCCTTGAAACGCCACTGTACATTTTTCTCCGGGCACGATCGATTCGAGTATATGGGCATGCGCGTTTGTACGCACACATCATGAGACACTATTTTTAAGAACTATTTTGGTTTTCATGTTATCATTATTATTATTTTTCTTGCTCTACGATACGAGATTTCACCTCAGTGTTGAGACATTATTTGTAGTAGGTAATATTTCGCTAAAGAGTAATCCTTACGTATTTGTAATATTTATATTTCCCAAGCTAGAATAAACTATATAAGCATGACCTATCTATCTATCGTCGTGGACGGCTGGTGTCGGTAATGCTTATACAATATTATATTATAAATCAGACGAGTAACGAGACGATCGTACGACATATTATTGATGGGAATATTACAATTACGTTTGCGCTGTGTATAGTATATTATAATATGACACCAGGAGGAGTAAGGACTTAAATACTAAACGGACGTCCCGCGAGAAGAACTCGAGGAGGACGAAAAACGCACGCGAGTAACCATTAAAACTCCACTGTACAGTTTGCTCCTGGCTCTACCGAATCTGTACGCATACACCATAAGACACTACCTACCGTCGTGTGAGGCCGGTGCCGGAAACGCCAATAAAATATATTATAATTATTGAGACGAGTGGTGACGAGAGCATCGTAGTACGACATTATCGATGAGAATATTACTGTGCCGTATACAAAATAGTATCTAAATAATATAATATGGTAGGACTAGGTAGGTGTATAATATTACGGATGTACCGCGAGAGAAACTCGCGAAGGACGGAGAAAAGCACGCCGGTGATCCTTGAGACGCCACCTCACAGTTTTCTCCGGGTTCGGTCGAATCTCGGTCCCCCCAAACACGTGTAACATTATCGTCATGTATATAGAATATTATAAAACCCGAACTACACTCGCGGCTGTCCGCCGAGATTACGTGATATTTACGAACAACCTTGACCTTGTTGCACCTCGGTGGTACGATGCGATGCAGTATAGCTGGTATATATAAGTACGCGCGCGGGTATAATGTATTATACGTTATGTTATAATAAAATTGTGAGTATAAAAAATAACGACCGGATAATGGGATTCGTGCGTTTCTCGACCGCTGCAGGATTGGGTGGCGTCTTAAGATTTTTTTTTTTCGAGTTTTTGACCAGTTTTTTAAACTGTACTACCGGATCCACTGATACACGCGGGTGTACGGGGAAACTATTATTCGTGTCCAAGGCGTTATTATTATTATTATTATTGCAGGCACACGTGCAGCGTTTATAGGCTTACGAGGAGGTGTTTCGATCGTCGTCGTCGTACGAAATCTTCAAACATACAAGATATAATTATAATATTGAGGTATAATAATTAGAGGTCGGGTCGCACATATTTGACTGTGTCGCGAAATCATAACGTCGTCGAAGAAAGAGACAATGGGATTGGTCTTTTACAACGGCATTAACGACGATCGAAATTACCACTTGTCCCACATTCGTACGCGTGTGAACGTAAATATATATATATATTATATGTATATATATGCGCGTGATGTATGTCCGGATATTCCAAAGGAGTGCTGTTGTACAGTACACACATATCATATTTTGCACTCAGCTGAAATAACATCACAACTATTTGCCACACGCTTCGTATTTCGAATAAATAATGTTTGGCTCGTCAGAAATTGTATTGCTAAATCAAAAAACATAATATTATTATATTCTAGTTGCCCGCCATTTGATCGTTTGCATTCGGTTAAGCTTATTGGAAATCGTGAAGTCTCCAACAATTGTTTCACTCCAATCAGCTCATCGTTGCTTTGTTCGAATATAGTATGATTGTTATTAAACAATTATTATTATTGATGTCATAATTATGACACTAAACTATCAATACTTACATTGACTTGTTTACCACAAAATGTATTTGAAAAAAAAATTAGGACACAGCTGAATGCGGAACAGAAGTCGTGATGTCACGTACCCACCAACTGATACAAATGTCAATGTAACCTATACAGTAGCCACCTAAGTATATTGTTATATTAGTCTTAAATACTTGCCAGTATTAGGTCGTATACAAAAAAAAAAAACGAAATGCACTTACAAAATACAATACGAATGAAGACGGGTGATGTGTCAAACAGTCTATACACGAATAATGTTTTTTTGACACTTTATAGAAGTATTTTTTTTCTGAAGTGAGCAGGATTATAAATTCAGGGTTGTCAATGTTTGTACAGCTTCATGCGATCGATGATCGTTTTTACACAATCCGTGGACAGTGGACAATAATATAATGATATCATAGTAGAAATTATATTATAAAATCGATTTTGTATAATTTTAAACACTATACATTTTCAAAACAAAAAACATACCTAGAACTGTTTTATTTTTTTCCTTGGTGTAAAATGTTTGCAGGGGATTTAGCTGCTGGAAATATAGTGCTCTAACTATAGATCTATTTTAAAAAATATATATTATTACTAGAGTGTAAGTACTGACTGTCGTGATTAAATTGGTTATAAATTTAAAGTCTTATATTTAATCGCACCTATATATTACGATGTGTGCATCTCTGTATTCTATAATTTCGTTAAAATAATCAATGAATATTTGCAGGGCAGTGGACATCAAATAAGTTTGCGATCGGGTTGTACATTCCATCGGAACTGCGATGGTATGCAATAATTAGTATTGCTCACGTACATACTAATGTTTGATGACATCACCGCCGTTTCATTTTTTTTATAGTAGGTATGATAGCGATAATAAGAAAGTGAGACGCACTTGAGTGTGTAAAACCTGGAGAACAATATATGGCAGAATAAAAATAGACTGAGTTAGATAATTCAGCGTGAGTCATTATAATATAATGGTTAAAAAAAACATGTTAAGAAGAGGTACTTACATAAATAGTTTGGATTTCATTCAGGCATATTAGTACTTTACTTCCCTAATTTGTGTATACAGTTCAAACTTCAAAGTTTAAATTATAGAACATCGTACTTTTTATTGTATTTGATAAACGAGCGAACTTATTAAAACAAGATAAATAATACCATGATTGGTTTTTATTGATACCGATTAATAAAATCTCAAACCAACTATCGAGTAAAATTATACTCGTATATAAATAATAATACAATATAACACAATTATTAAGTACTCTTTTCTGTCACTATTATAATTTTGTATGTTTTACTAGTAATAGTCAATAAATTATAGCAACTTATATGTTAGAATAATAAAATCTCATAATTTTTTTAAAAAAAAGTACTCTATAACTTTTGAAGCACTATTATTACAGTTAATACAAATATTCAAAATTAAATTTTAAAAAAAGTTTCATTGGCTTGATAAGTCTTGTTATATCATCTAAGAACAATGTTACTTTCATACGTTTAGTAGTATGCAGAACTTAATATAGGTATCAACATTACAATAATATTTATTTAGATGCAAATACAAATATAATTTTAAATATACTAAAATAAATTCTCCGTATTAAATTATATTCTAATTACTAAACCTCCATACTTATATAAAGCAATCAAACTTTTTATACTAATTGTATAAAAAGTATTCGATTTTACATTAAAGATATTTTACATGGAATGACAAAAAACATAAAATAAAATAAATGCATTTACATGGATTTATATTCTATATTGTTATACTAATGCATAATTCTATAATAAACGAAACTTATTTAATGTATAGTTTTGAATTAACTTAGCTTTGTTTACAACAGAATGACTACCTACCTACTTAATAAATCATAAGTTTAGTGGCTGTATTTTGGCTAACTTTAGTATTTTATAGTTTTATTGGCCTTAATGCTTTATTAAACAACAGTGTTTGAATTGGGAAAAAAATAGAAGGTGATGCAAAAGTGTAAAAAAAATGCGAGTATCTGAATATTTAAATGCCTTATTGATATAAGAATACAATAAGAAGAAGTACCTACGCTTAAATATTATTTTTTTTAAATAAGGAAGAATTCGTCCCTCACGTCCACTCAAATCAAGCACTAGGACTTAGGATATGTTTACACGCGATATTCCACTTATTGAAATTTCACCTAGTATTATTGACTTCTATGAATAATATGTTTTTGGAGCCTATATACCATTATTTACTCAAACAAAAATATAAGAAAGTGCCAGCTGTCCTAAAAATGTTGCTTACATAATGTGATTCCACAAATATAATATCCATGTTGATAAGCAATTTAATATTATTAGTGAGGATACATATTATTTCAGTTATAAAGTAAACGAGAAGACGATTAATAATATAGAGCGGATGTACTGACGATGTAATACTCATGAATCATGATGAATTTCAAATAATTTCGTTAATAACACAATACTATACTTATGTTAGACTTCGAAAAAGCTATTAGTACCTTAGGCTCAATGCATACATACGACGTGTACGGTGTCCACGTGCGTATGTTTGATAATAATAATAGTTTGCTGAAATCGTAGTCGAAATGGACAAGTTAATATATAGAGGAAGATACAAGTTGGATTGGACAGCACATTTGGACAGACTAAACTGCAATGTAGTACGTCCGTTGGAGAGTTTCTCGGAAAACGTAATAATAATATTGTTTTGACGTGTATAGTAACGTGCCAGTTTTTTTTTTCCAGCAATAAATCAAAAATTTACATAACGCGTATAGTAGCTGCGTACACCGTTGTACAGGTATAATGTGTCTACCGCGGTAATTTTGTATTCATTTTTTGTACACAAATAATTGGTTATTCGCATAATTTATAACAATGGCTTCGCATGTACACGCATACTCCATAAACGCATTTTTATGGTCGTAGAAAATACCTACAGTACCTCTACCTATACGGAAGCGACGAATTAAAAAAAAAAGCACCGGAGATTTCTTTTGTGCATTTTCTTTCCGTTTAATATTTTGGTCACATTATAATTTTGTTTTATTTATTCACTCATTTATTTAATTTTTTTTCATACGAATCATTAGTAAAAGTGTATGTGTGTGTGTGTGTGTGTGTGTTAAAAATCGATTAACCAACGGTCAAGTCAATGGACCGGATGTAATGTCAGTGAAAGTGAGCAGGAAGGATGAATTAAACCATTGAGTATAAAAGTATAATATGTGTTTTGTACAGTTTACCTATACTCAATGATTATACTAATATTATAATAATAATATGACAAAACGTTCGTAACTGCAGCAGTAGTACTAACCCATAAGTAATCGGTACTAGTCGCATACTGATTTGACGCAGCAGCAGTTATATCAGATAGGTATTATACCTATATATGATATCGATTTCGACTTAGAACGCCACTGCCTATATAATATGAAATATACCTATAATATCACATACACTAACACGTCTAATCGAACCGGTTGTCGTTGCGTCACGATGATAATAATAATAATAATATCATATTATATAGTAAAGTCCTGTTCGGTAAAAACCGTGCACGGGGGACACGACGATAGGTGAATCACAATGTATCCATTGATGGTTACGGAGTATATAACATCATATTATTATTATTATACCATTATCACCATACGACCACCGGCCATTCATAAATGAAAGTTGAACAGTTCCGTATCGGATCAAATGCACAACTGAATCGCTATTATTCCGTGTCATTAACCGCGCGAGTTGCATATTACGACGATGGGTGCCCGGACGAAACAACAGCTACGACGTTATAATATAATAATAATAGTGTACTATAATAGGTACGCTGCGCATTTATTATGCTTTTTTTTTTTATGTAACACATTAATTGTTGTTGTATTAATAATACACTGTCGTCCGAGAGAGGCTGTAACAAATCATCATTATCCGCGGCTGCGAGTTGTGACAATATTGATAGAAAATAATTAATAGTCGGTCTAATCATTGAAATTTTATAGAAACTACCTACACCGAATACCTGATATTCCTAAATTATTATTGTTTACCACTGGTCTTATTAATTTCACTGGAAAAAAAATAAAACAACTTATACGCCTACCTAATTATGATGTTATTTTGAAAACAAAAAAAAAACACTAGGTATTTAAAATCAAAATATTCAATAATAATCGATAAACGCACCTACAAATCATTGAATAAAATAGAACCGTTTCATGAACTGTAATTTCAAAAATGTTATTACGAAGTTTTGAATAGTAATATTGTGACTGGAAAAACGTAATAGAAACACATAACACAATATTATTTGAAGAAAAATTATTTAAAAAAAAAAATTGAATTTCACGGGTGTATGGATAATTTTATCATAATTTTTGTGCACATAATATATGCGATGTCGTTCGGTGAAGGGACTGACATCAATGAACACAATTGCTGACGCTATGTTATTAACTGCCGGAATGAGGTAGGTATATAATATAATTTTTATTGCTATTTTTCATTTTTGTTTCACTGTTATATGTACCTACCTATAAAACAGAATGAGCATTGTGATGAAGCGTAGCTATGTCAAAATATTTTGGCACGACATTGAAAGGAAAACCATCTGACAATTTTAGTATTGTATCGTGACCTCGGTGTTAATAATTTTCAGTCTGATTTATTTACCACAATATCTGGCGAAATGCCCTGTGGAGGTACCAACGTATTGCACGTTACGCCGTCTGACTTTGTATAATATAATATTATAGTCAACTATATTCAATAGGTACCTACAGTGCAATGCATGCGGAATAAACGATAATAATATGGTGAAATTAGAAAAAAAAGACTAATTAGTTCAAACTATAAATACATACATAGTGGTACTAGGTAAAAACAGAAATTCTTGTTACAAACCTTAAATAGAGTACTATCTTCTTTCCCAGGTTTTACAGTCCATGTAAGACCTTATTCGTTGCATTAACCACTCATCTCCCTCTATTACTGTCTTCGTTGTCTAAATAGATACCTATGTTAAACAATAATATATAGGTAAGTAGGTACCTATAATATTTTTCGAAAAGAAACTTTTATGGCTTTATAATATGTATTATGGTTATTGAACTTACAGTTGTTAAGATTTTGTTCGCACTTTATGACAATAGTTATATCATTGTGATATACTATATTAAATGTATAATAATAATATCTACCTATATATGCCAGATACAGTTTACTTATGTATTATATTTAATTCCAATTAAAATTAAAAAATTTTCTCTTTTCACTATCAATAATGAATGCATAATAAAATAATTTAATTGTATTAAAGTGTATTCATCCAAGTCTGTGATCCAAAAAAAAAGGATTGGACCACAATGGATCAAAATGTTTTATAACATGAAAAAAGTTCACTATAGATCATTGTTAAATTAATAACTTTCTATTTATTGTACTAAAAACTTTTAAGTACTATACCTAACAATAATGTATCACAAATTTTAATTTCACTAATTTATACTATTTAGTACGTATCTTCAAAATCATATCCGTGGTAATCCAAATAAGATAATTGAAAAAAATTGGCACAGAACGTCCATCTAGTAAACCAAAACGAATTGTATTATAACCGACAATGAAGTGCTAATAATTATAGACCATAATAATAGTTTACTCGTCTTGTAAAAAATATAACATTTATACCTATAATATCTAACGTAGGTAACATCATATACTATTTTTTTTATTGTAAGGTGATAACAGATTGTAAATTTTTTATATTTATGATAATAAAGTGTATGTTTAACTTATTGTAATAGAGTTTCTTTTATTTCGCCAATAGTAATATAATATATGTTATAAGAAAAACATATTGAATTATTTACTTCTTAGTGTATTCATATTTTTGAGTAAAAATAAAGATATTTTCAATTGTATTATATTCCAGTGTTTTAATCATTACAAATTACTAGATCGCATAATATTATAACTTTTATGAGAAAACGAAATGACCAGCCCGGTCAGTGCAGACATTTCTTTAAGTGTTTTATTGTTTTAGACTTAAGTCATAACAGTTTAACTCGTTAAATACAGTTGTTTCCTTAGGCAGTATGGCATAATTTGTAGTTGTTAGTTGCTGAACCGATGAAAGGAATTTAAACGATAAAGGGATTAAAGTAACAACAATGATGAATGGACCGGCGAGTGGTTTCAATAACAATAAATAAATATAATATTATTATGTAGTCAGACCACCTGTAGTGGCCATAGTGTAGATATTATACATCCCTATAATACGGTAACGCGTTACCCGGCCGTACATAATATATTACAGAGATGTAACGTAGTGAAAATAGTAACCGCCCTTGAACTTCTTTTTTCTCGATGCCTATATAAACCTACTAACATAATCTTATTACAACGGCATCGGGTCAAGGACAGATTAATGACAAGTTTTAAGTATAAGTTTACGGAGTTCGATAAACGCACATGTTCACGCCCCGTCTTCTTTAAGCATACTTATATGTACCTATATAATATTATTATTATCGTGTTCCATTATATTTTTTAAACATTTTTTTTCCTAATATGGCCGGGTGAATTGGAATTAATAATTAAGCTTTCACTGATTTTCGTGTTATAACTTATATTATTTCTCGAAGATGTAACAAAAAACGTAGAAGACGTTAAATCGATTTTGATGTACATGTACGCCTAGGTAGTATGTTTTTTTTCAAATTTATTTAATAATTATTTAAACCGTTATATTTAAAATAAATATTTTTTAAAAATCTAGTCACGTTATAAGTACTGCTTGGTTCACAAAGATTTTCAATTTTCAATTCAAATGTCACAATGATCGAGTAAATTATAATAACATAAAAGCTATTAATAATTTAGTAATGTAGGTCTTAATTGTTTACTCGGCGATTATATTTATACAAGCGAAATTGTTTTCACTCGCCAGCGGATGTCACAGGTATTCGTGGTGACCTTACACACAGATATTATGCAGACAATATTATATATGTACACAGTGCAGTACTTATATACTTCACACGTCCAGACGACGATTTTCTTTCCCTCTGCTATTTAACAGCTTCACACCTAGAATGTGTATTAATTAGTCAACTTTATACATAAATAATTGAGTGTCAAAGATCAAATTGTATTATATTTTATCTAGGGATATACTCGTCGATGAACATAATAATTTACATATATTAAATACACAGGGTAATTTTTTAAGCATACTCGCCCCCATTTTCAGATCTTTTATAGTAGGTACATTTATTCAAATTCTTATTTTTTAAATTTTTAAGTATGCCTAAGACCAAATTTTCATATTTCTGATATTTTTTGTACTACAGGAAGTATCCTGTACTCTTGTAGCGGTACAGACTTCTATTTTTAAAATAATTACCCCTCTTTTTTACCCCAAAAAACCTACTAATAACGTCTGTGACTTTTATGTTCAGACATTAATTTATACGCGGATCGTTGAATAACTAAATTTGAATCTCACAACGAACATTATAATATTACCTATGTATAAAGTAGCGGCAAAACAGTGACTCATTCTCTGTTAATTTTGACCGCTGTATGCATTTGTCTTGATTTATGGTTTGTTCTCATTTGTGTTTTGACTGACAACTATACTATATGAATGTAATATTTCGCTTTATCATTCAATACATTATAACGTTCTATCAGTTACCTTTTGCCAATTAAATAGCCAATATAGTTTTAAATCTGACATACGCGTATATAGGATAGGTTAGGTTAACTCAATATTATAAAAGACTGCGGTATTATACATTTATAAGAACCTAAATGTAGTAAGTATAGCCCTACCCAACCAAAACTAATGGGAAGCAAAAATATCACAAGATGATTCTTCGTTGCCAAACAAATTATTATTAATAATAGGTACTATGCCATCGATTGATCTTTGACGGTACGATCATATTTTATATTTTAAGAACGTTTGATATAATTGTATGTGTTGCGAATTCAACGCAAGGCGTCGAATAAGCAACCACAACTGTCACAAGTCAGATGTATAATATTAATATCCAGCAAACGAATTTAAATGCGTTCAGAAATTTTTCCATAATTTATTTTATTTTAATCTACTAACCGAACGTCGACGCGGTAACTTTCATTTCTATTCAACTTTATACGTACGCGATTCAAAAGTAAAATATGACCGCTTAATGACATCACTTTTATGTTCAAACGTATTGTTAATAGTCTATTAGAGGTTGATGATTGTCTGGAGTTCTTGTGAAAAAAATATATTTGACCGTATGGCTCGACATGCTTATCGCGATAAATCACTTTTATTTTCACACAATCGTACATCGTCAAGAATTATAGTTTCTTCAGCCGTTAAATCGCCGGCCATTAAATTGTTTGAAACGGTACTCAAAACCATCAAACATTTAAATTTCTTCGACGAAGATTTAAGTAAGTTACAAGTAGGTACTCAGGTATAAGGACCATTAAATATGGTAATATGTTGTGAGTACCTACCTCAATATATTTTATTTTTATGTACTTTTGGCACGTTAATAGGTGACCTAATGTCATGTATTTAAAATAAATAAAATGTTAAACAATGGAATAAATAGATATCTTTCATATTTCATATTATATTAAGATAATATAATATATAACTATTATAACTGTTATAAAAGTAGTATTTTCGCCAACATTTTAATAAAATATTAATTTTAAAATTGTTTTTTATCATTATAGATAAATTACGATGTTGGGGGACGGAGTGGCCGAGCGGACTAAGGCGTCGGCTGCGACGCAGCCGGCCCGAGTTCGATACCTTGGCCGCGGGCGGCATTTTTCTTCGGGCAAGTCACGGTGTCCGGAGAACAAGTGCCGCCATCCCCCACCCGGGCATAGCAGATACCTACGGGTGCCCAATCAAAAATTCTGCCAAACTAAACACATACGTGTTCCTCCCCCTACCAACTTAACAACCTACAAACTAAAAAATAGCTAATGGCCTCAGCTGCCGGGCTAAAGATCAATAAAAAAAAAAAAAAAAAATTACGATGTTATTTCATATTTGATATAATATTATGTACTTTTTTAAAACGTGTAGTTTGTAATTTTCTTAATTATTTACGATTTTTGTTTTTAACTTAATGATTTTTTAACTTAGTTGCCTATATTTAATTCAAAACGATTTATATTATTTCACTGTTGAAATTTGGTTTAGTCCTAGTGCGGTGTCAAAGTTGTGTGGTATATTGTTCGTGTATATCATACAATAATAATTGGTTAGTACATAAACAATAATGTCTACAAAACACCTGTTAGTTGATCAAAGATAAAATGTCCCACATTGGTGAGAAGACTGTTGCGTTTCGAAAGTATAAGGCGTTAGTTTAATACTCAGATAATAATATTAAAACAACACTTCAATAATATTATGCCATATTAAGCACATAATATATTGAAACTAAAGGTTTTGTTAAGTGAAATCTTTTGTAATTGACATTATATTTCTCCAAAATTATATTATTTATATTGCAAATTATATTTCCGTCTATACGATTTATAACGATGCCGAGCAAGAATTATTTCTGATTATTAATTAGTCTCCCAGAGATTTATTTTTTGTAAAGTTGATTTCTATAATAATGATACTTTTATTTCCAAAGACAAATCCATTAGTTGTAAAATATTTTAGAATGTCGTTGTCATTGCACTTATCGAAGAATACAAATATAGATACAATATATTACGTACTGCTACAACGCTACTAGTTGTTAATTACAAAGAATTATACAAAATGTACTGCTAAATAGTAATTATCTTATTTTTAAAAAAAAGTAATAATTTAGTATAATGTTTTGATAATTTAAGATTTTGAGTGGACAGATAAGAATATAGTATAATATTGGTTTTTTAATGTGTTTTATTTTTGCGTATGTCTTTACCATTTGGAGTAGAATACATTTCTTGTCCGGTAGTCATTAGACTTTAATAATTGGCTACCGAATTAAAATATTTAGTTGCCACTTCAGTATGTCAAAAGTAATGATTTCCAGTAGCTTACAAAATAATTAAGAAATACAAAAATCCAATAGGGGATTTTTATGAAAAATATGTTTATATTAAAACCAATTTTATATACCTATTAATTGTTTTAATTCAAAAAATAATAACTCAAAATTGTAACCGGATATTTGTATCAGCATTTTATAGACGTGAGACATCATATAAATGATGTTGGTCCTTTTTATGATAATGTAGACAATTTTCAACTTTTAATTTCGATTTATTTATAGTAAACTAATGTTTGTTTGCGAGTGAAAAAGCTTGAAAATTGAATACAAGGTTCCTCATTATAGTTGTTCTTACTGCAATATTACAAGATATCACTTTGTTTTTTTTTGTATGCGTTTAAAGTACAAATTTTTAAAAAGCTCGTCAAAACCACAATTAATTTAAAATATTTTGTTTTTAATAACTAATACCTACAATTTTGAATTTAACATCTTAGAAAACAATAGATTAATTTTTTTACTAGAAATTAAAATTCAATTTAAGCATAAGTTATAAAGCTATATTCATTTTTATTGAGCGATTGAATTTCAATTTTTTATGATATTGAATATTCAAACGTGTAATAAGTAATAACTAGGTGTCTAGGTATCCTTTTTTAATATTCTTCAAAAAATATTTAATGTAAAATCTTGAAAAATTCAACTATTACTTAATTTATAATTTTCTATTATTTTCAGAACATCTAGACTAATGTTAAGCTATATTATGTATATTTTATATTAAAAATTATTTTTTTATCAATTATTATATCAATTTGTTTTGCTTGATCAAAAATATTTAAAATGTTGGTAATACAATCAACATAAATAGTTGTTTCTATAACAGTTTAAAAATAAATAAGTAGTAAAATAATTTTTAATGGACAAATAAATTTCAGATTTTGACAAAATTAGATATTAAATATAAATTTAGAAGAATATGATTGAAATTAAAAATAATATATTTTTACTTTGTATACTTTTTCCACTATGCAGTATGCATATTATTATTTACCAACCAAAATAATATTTTATAACATTCTATTTAGATTAAGCGGTTTCCACGAATCTATTTACATGTTTCTATGGCACGTTGGTATTGATTTCGATATTAATTAATAGCTAGTAATATTATAATTATTATTATTCGATAATCAAAATTATTTTTTTCACTAAAATTAATTCAACCTACTGATATTATTACTAATAGAAAAAATATATATTATAATGAAACATCCTTAGAAATATAATATTATTCTTTCAGTTCAGTTTTTGTCTTTCAGAATCTTTTTTCGTATTTGTATTTTGAATTATTATCAAATTTAACATATTTATTACTATACTATCTACATGACCTACTCAATGACGAACCACACTTTAGTTCCTATACAACGTAGCTACTTCTCCGGTTTTTGAATGCGTATAAGTTCATGTGTTAAGAAGTTATAGACTAAAAAATAATAAATTGACATCATTGGATTTTAAAAAAAAATATTAATCTACAAAATAAAAACTTTAGTTTGTAATGTTGTAGTTTTAATCACGATCTGCGCTGTTCTATGCGAAAACAATATAACGACATATATTATAAATAATAATATATATACCTATATAGCAGTGTATGTTATATTATTTTCATTGACAAATTGTAGAAGAAAAAAAAATAGAAAAAGAAAACCAATAATTTTCTATTATAATAATTTCGCATACCAATCGAACAACACACGTCGTTTTAACCGCACATGTGACGAAGTCGGTGTGATCTAATTGTGTATACTTTCACGGGTATCCGACTCTGAATAAATTTAACTACCGTTTTAACCTACTGTAATCAATTTCGCGATGTTATACATTTAGAATTAACGTTGTTGGACAATGGTAGCTTCTTAGGCGATGTGTATAGGTAAAGATACTCGCGCAACAAGCAACACGTCTGACTGCATCTGAACTGTAAATATTATACGTTTTATATTTCCGGCGGACAACGACGTATTCAGAAGTATTTGCCACCCTCTGACCATCTAACTATCCACACATGATCTTTGACCGATTATTATGTTTTCAAGAAAATACAAATATAGTTATTTTACCACGTTATAATAATATAATAATCATAAAATATGTAGTATGTATAGTGTACCTATCATGGGCTGTGTCAAATAATATTATTATTAATTAAATCATTTAACCAGTTATCACCACGTTATTTAATAAACACCATTGTTATAACTTTTAATAGGGGGCGGGACCCTATTTGTCAACACTCAACATTTGGGTATATTGGCACCCATCAAACAAGTTATCACTGAACAAGACCTGCTCTATAGTTATTAGGTACGTTTATATATTGTAGGTACGTATTACTATATTATGACGGTATTCTAAGTGAGACAATATTGATGATAAAATAATGAATTTAAACACCAAACCAATTTATTTTTGTATGCACATTGAAAAAATAGAAAAATACTATAATACCTGGACCTAATGATGTAAAAATAAGGTATTTTATTCTGTTTTTGTGTTTTATACATATTATATATTATTAGGTGCATAAAATCTGGTACAATTATAATTTGCGTCCTAAAATATACTAATATACTAATATTTTTTTTGATATATTATATTATTATCATAGCGTTATTACATAATATTATTATGTTTAACACATTTCATACTTTGTTCCTCGATTATATAGAATTTAAAACTATTTAACATTGAAAATAACATACATTTCATACACATTGCATTTACAAATATTCTAATAAATAATAACATTTTATAATGATAAAAAAAAGACAGAGAACTGTGCGTTTGCAGTGAATGTTAAAATTTTATATAGCAAATAGTGGATTTTAAATTATTAAAAACTCTATTGGAATCAAATGATAATTCTATGCAGCGTGTATAATACTGTGCAATGTGTGTTTTACAAATTTACATCTCTCCTTGCAGCTACAATATGATATTTGTAGCGAGTTCAGATAGTTTGCCTTACATATTGCAGAGCTTTGAGTTTAATACATTTGTGTGTTGGTTTCTTATAATTCTCTCTAATAATAAATTAATTTCTCTAATAATCAAGTTCGGTCAAATTTTTTTTACATTTGTACAACATTAGCTGCAGACATATAAATTCATTTTGCCTCATTGAATCGTTAATAAATTCAATAAAGTGGTAAAATAACACACGTATTAAATGTTTGGAATAGTAAAAACACGAGCTTGCCAACATCTTAAAGGTTTTTACATTGCACAAATTGTTTTTTTTTTTTTATGTGTTTCTCTGTTACTGGTTTTTCAAGACCGATTGGTGATTGAGATTATACGGTTGTAGGGGAGTTAGTTTTTTAAATGGTGAAAGTTGAATTTTAGGTATTTTATGAACATTTGAGGTTTTGAGTTATACTGTCAGCATTACTATAACATTAAAGCTAATGAGTAAAAATAACGATAAAAAAAAAATTCATCGTACAGCATGTGATAATATTTACGATAATGCGCTATAATGCAAACGCAATCCCGACAAAGGTTGATTTCAAATGTAGGTATTATTGAATTTGTTGCAAATGTTCTCCACTCAATAATCCATACAGTCGTAACTCGTAAGTTACAATTATACCTACATACGCCGGGTTGATTAATTTAATGGACCAATCGTGGGCCAATAAATCATGTTTAAGGGACCACTATATATCGCCATTTATCCGTTGATCAATGTTTAGTGATTGTTCATGCTACCCGACTACATTATTAGCAGCAGACTTAGCCTCTCAGGACGATGCAATATTTGAGTGCAACTCAGCAGTTGACTCGGTACGATGCAATATTTAAGTGCAACGATAACATTTTACGATATCGGTGCACTGTGGCGGGCAGATACTATCATATAATTATTATGATTATTATTGTACTTTCGCATCGGTCGTCACGGAGGGTCGGATACGTTCTTTTTTTTTTGGCAACAATCCGTCTGCTTGTATCTCTCTCTCTCTCTCTCTTCCATTTCTGTTTGCGGTCGCTGAGACGCGGCAGGCGATTATCGCGGCCCGGCGATACCAAACATAGAGTGACGATTAGGTGCACACCGTCGACGGACGAGATTAAAAAAAAAAACGGCCGCGGTCGTCGTCACATAAATATGGACGTCCCGCAAAGACACGAGTCATACGTTAACGGAAAGCCGGACGGACAGTAGCGAACGGACAAGCTAACAAACAAACAAACAAACAAACGAAAAAATAAACATGTCATCGCCATCGTTGATGTTCGCAGCGGCCCGGTCTGGGTGTTTGTGCGTCGTGGTCGCGTCGCTTCTGTTGCTGCATACGACGTGCTTGCAGGTCGCCGGTGCAGCCGTCGTCCCGTTGGCCGTGGTCAAGGCGGCGTCCCAGTGCTCGGCCGCCCCAGACACCGTCGATTGTCTGATGCACGCCGCGGCCGCCGGCGTCGACGCCCTAGCCCGGTCCGCCGATCCCGTCGACCTGGTTCCCGGTTGCGTGACGCTCGTCAAGAACGCCGCCAGCGAATCTGACCTGGCGCCACAGCCATCGCCATCACCAGCACCACCGCAGACGGCCACTGATATCGACGCCGCGTCTGCGCCGGTCGGGGGTGAATCTGCGCTTGTCGACTCGTTGACGGCGTTCGTCAAGTCCCGCGCCATCAGCGTCCGGGCACCCGCCCACTTGTTGGAATCGCTCAAGAGCACCCTCATCGAAGGTACCTAAATTGAATAATAATTTTACAATATTTTTAACTCATTAGTAGGGCCCGTATTATAATAATGTCCCAGGCAATGCTTTTTGAGAGTTAAAAACTTACACTTTCAGTTTTTATTATTTTTAGGTATTTTTTAAAATTTTTAGTGCATAAATATTGCAATATATTCATTATTGATTGAATATACTTAGTTAGTAATTAAAAATATTAACTCAAACAATTTTGTTCCAATTATTTATTATTTGTCGATCGTACTAAATGTATGATTTCGATACATCGATACCGTCTTTATCAAACTACAGTGCGATTAACGTTTTTGTTGCGTCCGAGACTAAAATCAGTAACATCTAATAGGTCAGTTGGTATTACATCACAGTAATCGCACTTATTTTGTTAAGTAAGTATTTTCGTTTGCTCAAGAATTATTAAAATAAATATTGGGTAATGTTTTAAGGATATTTTTGATGTTAAATTAATTGTTCAAATGTTTTTTTCCATTTTGAATTGAAATCCTAGTCATTATATTTGTGAGTAATAACATAATAATATTATAAGGCGTTTGTACCTACATATGATTAATTTCCTTAACGTCTCCAATTTTTTGAATTATTCGTGTTTAATAGGTAATCTATTTTTATTAATATTATCAATAACGTTTTATTATTTAATAAATCATAAAACTAAAACGTTAGCATGATGGTTTTTATTTGAGTATTTTTAGTTAATAAATAATCAAAACTTGGGATTAATTAGTTGTTATTATTACTATTTAAAAAAAAAATAATATACCTATAAAATGCTGTCCATGCTCAATTTCTTCGGTAAACGTTATTCCATATACGTGTGAAATGTAAAAATAATTAATATCATACATTTTGGAAAAAAAATAGAAAATATGTTAAATTAATCAATATTATAAATAATGAATACTAAAATTTAGTGATATTATGACCCAAAACTGTAAAGTTTTCTTTCAAAGACATTCGTCAAGTGATAAATGTATCGATACATAGTACATTTTTACTGTCAATAACTAATATATTTTAATATTTTAAATATTTCAGTACCTATCAAGGTAATTTAACTGTATTTTAAAACTCTCGCCAGCGCTATTCTACTCGAAAAATAGTTACCACTATGAAATTATTGGTTCCCTTCATCAGGAGGCTTATGGGAAAGAAACAACCACGAAAATATTATTTATACAGTCGAGCACCGATAACTTGAATCTCAAGAGAAATAATAGATATAAATAAATTTGACTTAATATGTATTTTCCGTGTTATATAATATATTGTACAAAACTCAAAAAGACTTCAAGGGGCAAGACAAAAATGTCAGTTATCAAGGTTTTCGAGTTATCGAGATTCGAAATAATACGACATTGATATTATGGAATCGTCGTAATACCCTTAGACCCCCCCTTATTGAAATCAATAATAAACCATTTTTGTGGCTGTTTCAGCGCGGGGCAAGAAAGACAAGTATGCGGGACCGCTGCTCATGGGCGCCATGATGGTGGCCGGCACGCTGTTGCCGATCAAGCTGGGCGCGCTGGCTATGATGAGTGGCAAGGCGCTGATGACCAGCATGCTCGCGCTCATGCTGTCCGCCATACTGGCGCTGAAGAAACTGGCGTCGGGCGGCGGCAGCCACAGCGGCACAACGTACGAGGTGATCAACGTGCCGTCGCAGGGCGGCCACGGCCCGCACGGCCGTTCGCTGAGGGCCCACGCCATGGCGTACGGCCCACCGCCGCCCGCGGAAACCCCCCCGACGCCCACTCCATCGGCTGACGGGCTATAATAATAAATTGTAGGGCCATAACATTATTTTATTTATCGTACCTATCGCGGTATACCTAATATATTTATTATTAATCGAATTTATAATATATTTATTGTAAAATTATGTAAACGCTAAGAAAAAAATTGTACAGCGCATCGTACTATTATATAATTCATGTAATATTATTATTTATTATGGCATTTTTAATGTTTATTTATTATATTAATAATTTATTACACGATACGACATTGTTATGTGATTAGCTAAATTATTATAACTCTATGATTTTAATCGATTTGCAAAAATTTTAATAATATTATATACACCTTCATAAACAATAGTAATATAAATAATTATGTATACATTTTTTTGTTGCGAATAAAATCGAAAAATCATTATTTATATTGATACCTAGGTATATAAGTGTTTGCATTGGTTACTGTTTTTGACAACCGCGTATTTCACGGTTATCGACCTAACCCATAATAATACGTTTCAGCGACATATATTTTACTACCTAACGTGTGATGATACGTGCGATCTATAATAATAATAAGTTTGGCCGTCCGGCCGACTTATCAAATTGTGTGTGAAGTATATACGATATAAAATAATAATGTGACCGCTACATATTTTATCGATATGGAAAAATATAGAGTACACTACAGTAATAATATTATATTTTAATATAGTGTGTAGAACTGTATATCAATATAATAATATTATGTGTGACAGCCCACACGTGTTCGAGTGTCTCGAGATCGAAATTGTTTTTTTTTTTTTAATAAGTCAGTGATCTTTTAATTATTTTCAATCTCCGGCACACTAGTGATGTAGCAAGTTTGCATTCAGCAAAATCTAAATTCCTGATTTAGTATCGATTTATATATTATAGAACGATGAATTGAATGACTCATCATCAAACTTTATGACATTTAGGACATTACATACGTGTTTGTACGCGTTGGATTTCTTACGATATTCCATATTTTCTACGATATTATCAATATATTTTTAAACTGTAAACTTGTACATAATATACTGATAAGTTGCGTCAAGCATTATTTTACCAACTAAAATAGGATAAGAAATACAACGTCCAAGCTGTAGGTAATATGTTCTTAACTTAAAGCATGTGATAGTAAATTAATTTCAAAACTTAAGCTAACAGTTTAAGGTTGGTTTAATTTTACGGAATGCCACGCGTGTGCTTAAGAGTGAGAACACAAAAATATATTGTGGACCTAAGTCTTACAAACGCGTCCCATTGCTTCAGCGGTGTGATAGGATTCAAATAGACGTCTGCATCAAGTGGGACTAGTCGAATCAATCCCATTCCACATGAATAACGATTACGATCGTTATTATTGCTTATGTTTTCGAAGTCCACAGATACGCCTTCAGCCCAGTGCCATACATAGTTTGAGGTGGGGAGGGGAAGTGGAACAGGGGGACAAGACCCTCCAGATTTTTTTTTAAATAATAGTGTCGATAACAGGTGATAATTAGTATTCTAGCTTTACAAAAAGTAGAGACAAATAAATATTCTAGCTACGTAATTTCTGCAACCTTGCATTAGTGCATGACAAATTATTATATGCATTGCAGAATTTCGTGATATACTCATAGCATTCCGTGCAGTCCATGGAGCTTTCAATAACCAATTCTCTAATATTCAGCAAGCACATGCAATTATTATTAAGACGTTGTATTAGTCGATTTTAAACTTATTGTAATAATATAATATATTATTATATGTTATACCTATAGTGTCATAAATGCACAATAGTACACTACATAATAAAGTGATAAAATAAAACCTTACTATAATATAATATCAACAATCATTATTATTATCATCCATGAGATTTTTTTATATAATTGTACTACTTCAACCATTCCTTTCATTAAAATATACAAATTTTTTAAACGCATTTTGACAATAAGGTATGGTACCTTATATATTATACCTAATACATATATAATATGTATCATATACGTATTATTGAGGTGTAACAGAGAGACCCGGCCAATGGAAAATAAAAAATGAGTTCTACTTCAACGTATGAAAAATATATGAATAGTAAATAATTTAGGTTTTCATTATGTGTGAAAATTCCCAAAAAAAATATTTTGTAAAAAGTAATTATTTTTCAAATTAATTTACTCAAGAAAAAATATTTATGGATATTTTAAAAATTTACTACTTTAAACATAAACCACTTGACTTAAATAAACGTTTTTACCATCAACGTTTTTCTAAGAACAAGATACCTACACAAATTGGCTATTTTGAATATTTTTAAAACAAATTTGATAAAATTAAAATTTTAAGCATTGGAAAATGAAAATATGAATAAAATATTGTAAACTGTACTTGAAGCGCAAGCGTTTAAAACTAAAGTTATTTTATTTGTCAGTTCGTTATGCAATACTTGTATTTACACTATTTCTATAAAATGTCACGGTAAACCTGGACAGGTGTAATCCTATGATTGTCGTTTAGGTTTTCGGGTGTGGATTTGGCTCGGTTGTATTTATATAATCTCTATGTTGACTAGGAGATCAAGACTATTGATACAATTTGTTTTATTTTATTCAATACAATTCATTGATGTTCGGTTTGTGGAATCGAGCCATTAGTTTTCGAGATTAACTCGACCATAAAACCACAAAACTACTTTTTTTAAAAATAATATAGGTGTAAGAAGATACAATACAAATATATAACACTCGAATGAAAGATAAAAGATTTCGTCTAACATTACCCTCACAAGCGAGCACATCAATGATTTAAATTTTATCGGTGTTAATTTATATAATTGTATGTAATATGTAGGACATTTATTTAAAATATTAAATTGGTACTTTGGAGTTCACAGTGATTCCACACTAACTTCACATATGATATTATTTCAATATAATATTATGATTATCACCATATTGAGTTTTATCAATCATAGCACATTTTAATACATGCTTTTATATTTTATAAAGTAATTTATCTAAAACAGTGTGTATTCTAATCATGCAACTCATTGGTAAAAGAAATGTTCATTTCTATAACATAATAACATAGATTTTCAGAGCATATTAAGACCACAACAAAAAAAAAAAATTAACGAAGTAATGTTTAGTCAACCGCCACTAAGGGGTTTCTTTGGAGTTTATTATAATATGTATTTGATTGAGACCAAATTATTTATACTTATTGATCGAACATTAAAACAAAAATATCCATGATTTTTTTCATCATTATTATTTATAAGATTCCGTCTAGTGTCTCGGTGTTACGTTAGATAAGAAGCTAACCTGGTGTCCGCACATATCCACAAAACTTCAACAAGGATACCAAATACCACAAATTCCCCGTCGATTAAAAAAAAACTGGTCGAGAGACCTCCTAAAATAGGGGAAAACATTTTTTCTGAGGTTCTGTTAATGAATGGTCTCCTCTTCACGTGATTCATGTTTAAATATACTTTTTCTATAAACAGATTGAATATATTAAAAAAAAAAAAAATAGATTACCTATACAATATGAAAATACGGTTCAATTTGAATGTGATGATTCGATCAATTTTTTTTTCTGCACAATGTAAAAAATACAGACTATCTACAAATCATAAATATCCATGCAGTTTGTAATGAACGTATCACTCGTGTGTGATTGTGACGAGAGTTACATTATTGACGGCTTACTACATGAGAAAAAATTCACTTATTTTCAACACTTTAAATGGTGGTGAGGGGATCGATAAGACACTCACACACACATATAATATATAGATAATAATAGATTTCAACGTAAAAGTAGGCATACTTTAAATCACTACAGTTGATTGATTGTTGTAATTAATTTAAAAAATCAAGATTATTGACCATAAAATATGCATATAAGTAATATATATGTTATATACAATATATGTATATAAACATAATAATATAATACATTATGTGATGTCAATATTTATTTGTATGATTATGACTACATAATATTATGTACCCCATAATAGATCATAATATGCAGATATTATATTATTAATAACCTAAAAGCCAATACTGAATTCATATAATATTATAATATACGATTTCAGATTCATAAAGCGTATCAATATAGTTTATCGACAGTATTTTAATGTTATAGTAAATAATATATGTGATGTGTGTCAAAACAGTCGTCAACTTTTCAAATTATATCTCGGATGTCACGTACGATGTGACCAACTTTCAAATTCATAAGCAGAACTAATAGTTTTATATAAATTTTAATATTTTCTTATTCAAATGCAACTTCAACTTATATTTTAACTTTGATATATTATAATATACATTATAATGTATAATAATTATGTAAACATTTGTTTTTAGTCGTTTACAACTACGGTCTGCAGATGCAGTTTAGTGCAATAAATAATAAATAATAGACGTTTCATAAATTATTTCGTAGGTACGTAAAATAAAGCAGAAATTATATACAATATTATATCAAAATAATACTAATACTTATTTAATTTCAGTATTTCACAAGTCACCTACTTCTTATCGAAATGATATAAAATATAATGTCTACTAGGAATTATAAATGTATAATATTATTTTTATATGATTAAACACACTCGTAAATACTCTGATTGGTAGATCTGTAATCATCTGAAAAAAATTAATTATTATTTTTGAGGATATTGTAAAAAATAGTGACACTAAAATTATTATGGAAAACTATAAGTGTATAATGGTGTTATTTTAAATTATAAAAAAAATTATTATTTGTATTGTTTTGGTAGATCGTTGAAAAATGAATACGCATCTGATACATTTGATACGAAACAAGGTATTGATATTGTTTCATAAATTTAAATTGAAGGAGATCACAAGTGACACTTTAAGCGTATAGCTTGTCGAACTCGTTCGGATAACGAATACAGATTAGACAAAGCGTATAATAGACGTCAAGAGAAGAAATCTATTGAAGAACTCGTGCACATGATTTTCTTATCAATATATAAACGTAGGTACCTACACATGAAATAAGTCCTACGACTATTCAGATGATTTAATAAATATAATATCCAACTGTCTTTATATAGTTATTTTACGATTTCGATTTACTAACTATATTGTTATATATATGCTGCAGTTGTTGCAGTATTTTAGAATTCAAAGTCATAATAATATGCGTGTTGATAATATTTAATCCAATATCTTTTTTTAAACAATTTTGTTTAATGTATGTAAAACCCCTTCAACAGGTCTCGCCAGCGACTAAGTTTAAAAAAAAGCTAAAATTTTTCTATTTTTTTTTTGTGTGTGTCAACGTATAGCCATTTAAATAAATTGTAGAACCTAGTTTGACATGTTTAAATATTCTCCTTCTACTTTAAAATGTATGTCACATAAACGTCGTTTTTAAAAATATTTTAAATACATTTCCTAGTTAAAAACTAACATTTTCAGAATTTTTTTATTACAAAATTGTTACTCAACGATGCCGTAAACTATTTAGCTTAATTTTTAGATTCCTTCAGAAATCCTTCCACTTATTTTAAATAATAATATTTTATACATAACGTTTATATCATTCATAACCCAAATGATGGTTGAGAGATTTTCATCTCTATAATATATTACAGTTACCTTGGTATACCTGCAGTGACTCCGAATAACATCATTATTATGTATAGAATTCTCTGGATTTTTTCACGAGTGCATTTACGCCATCCTTACGTGTACCAAATGCATGAATAAATCCATTCAATCAGCATATTATATCGTACTTGGCGAGGGAGTCCCTTGGAAATGTCTTGGCCAGTGGGTTATCCACCAACGCGGAGAGTGACTTAACAAAAGTTTACTTTTCAAGTACAAAAACATATTCAGGACTTCAATAGCAGTCTCCAAGCAGATATTATAAATAAATAATATATAAAATATTATACTCTTTATTGTACAAATAAATAATATTATATGAATACAAGGTTACATAATTTATATAAAGTTATACACTATAATTGGTACACATTAACAATATAGTCTTATTGTTGTTATTGTCAACCCCCTCCCCACCAACTACTCACTTCAGTAGTTACAATAAATTAATAAGTTGTACGTTAAATTAAAGACCAAATTGCGCGTTTCGTCGTAAGCATCATTCGTGTGTTATTATATAATATTAATTTATATACGTATAATAACGATCGGACCGTGTCGATGGACATAAATGACGACTACGACAAAGACGACAACAACAACAACAATAATGATAGTAATAAATACAATAATTATGCGAATCGTCGATAAATTAGTATAATAATAATATATAACACGACAAAAATATCGTCCCTAACTGTACGGGGCATACAATTTACAGTCGTCTAGTCGTTTTTCTCCACCACGGCAATTTTTTTGGGCACCATCGGGCCCCCAGGTGAGTAATACTCGGCCGGCTGTTCGGGCCCGTCGTCGTCGTGCTGCTGTAGCGGTGGCCGCACGCCCTTGAAGTACGCGCCCGGAGGGTTGGACTCTCCGGCGTAGTAGCTGGCCGACGAGCTGTGCATCTTGGCCTCGGTCTGGCCCTTGTACACGCCCAGCTCCTGTTCGAACTGCGCCTCGGTGAAGTGCGGCGCCGGGGCGGAGTACGCCTTGACGTGGCCCTGTTCTTGTTTGCTGAACAGCGACTTCAGGCCCAGCAGCCCGGAAATGGTGATGGCCATCAGACTGGTCATGATCGCCTTGCCGGCCAACATGAACAGCGCGCCGAACGCCAGCGGCAGCAGCGTGCCGGCCATCACGGCCACGCCGGCGGCCATCATTGGCCCGAGGTTCTTGTTCTTTTTGCCTCTACCTGCAACCCGACAACGGTTTCGGTCAAAACGACTCAAGTCCGATTATAAACAATAACTGTACTATTATATTATTATAATCGTCACACAGTTCAGCGTATTATTATTATATTTTTTAATTGTTTAATTTGTTTAAACCCGTGCATTGTAATGCCGCATATTATGGTTATGAAAAACTTAATATTGTACGCGTAATCCGATGGTTATAATAAGACTACGTCGGCCTAAGTCGTATACCGGTTCTAACTCCATTTTTTTCGATTTCAGGATTATTTGTGATTAAAATTAAGGAAAAACACCGCATCGAATGATAAAGTCATCATAACCCCAGTTTTAACGATAATTGTATCGTTCACGAAATCGATAATTAGAAATCTCTATATTGTTATCATTGTAATGAGTGATGGAGATACGACGTTTGGGGATTAGTGAATTAGACTGACAAAATATTTGAAACGTTTTTTTCTTCTGCAAAATTTACAATTTACGACTTAGGCTGACGAATTTAGTGTGGACATGAGCGGCCGTCACTAGAATTCTAGGGTATCAAAAAACAGTTACCTATACAAACAATTTTTTTTTATATAGTATTTTTTCTGGAAGAAAAAGTACCCCTGAGGCCTTGAATACTCCTTAGTGACCCCCATGAGTATGAACATATTTTTTAAGTTTAACGTGGGTTTTCAATTTACATGTTACCATATACGATTTAACTACCCAGTCCGTTCACTACGATATAAAGTTTCCTAAACGTATCACATTGGTTAAACTATGAAACTGTGGTTGCATTTTAAATAGCATTCTTGATAACTGTTATTAACATGTATTATTTTATCATCTCCTAAATTATCAGTATTTTAAAACAATAATAAGCATACCGTGTACACAAACAATGTCGAGGTAGTTTAGTCGTATAATAAGAACATAATTATGTACACACACTCTGGTATACCATTATTTTACCATGGACACCGATCAATCGAAGCAAAGGATTTTTATGCACTCATATTTATTAATTAGTAGGAATATTGTGAGAATCTGCAGACTTGGTTAACTCACCGTTGAGGAACGACGACTTGAGCAGCGACCACGGGGCGGTGACTTCGGCTGGCAGATCGAACCCGAACGAAAACAGTCCGAATATGTTCTGGATTTGCTCGATGAGGTATTCCTCAATACCTTTAGACTGCTGCTGGAGATGGCCACCTCCCCCGTCGGCCAGTTTGGTATCATCGGCAGCGGCAGACGAGACGTCTTCCCTTCGGCTCGCGGCGTACAGCAGGGCGTTCTTGATGAGGCCTTTGAACAGACACGTGCCCGGACCGTCGGCGGAAGTACATCGTAACGCGCCAAACGACCTTTCCGGAACGGAATCACCGCGGCCGGATGAAAACCGCACGACGACAAGGATCCCGACGAGACACCACTTGAGTATGGGGGACATTTTGGACGTAAAAGTACTTGGTTACTTTATAATATTATCTATAATATTATAAATATATTATTTGTAACGATACGGTCGCTCAGGTCGTCGTTCGGATGAGTCGAAACTCACACTGATGCGGTCGCAGACGTCTGTCCGCGTATATATAACTTCGGTCAGGTGCCGTTTCTATTTTTCGATTAGTTTTCGGTTTTCGGTTTTTTTTTTTTTTATATCGTCCGTCTTTAATTGGCCGATCGACTCGTCGCGCGAGACTAATGAACAGAATCTGACGACGGCGGACTCCGTGCAACGTTATTATATTATTTACGATAGACTGCCGCAAAATGACATAAATATCAATCATTTATAGGTGTGCACGTGGACGCATTATATTGTAATTCTATGCTGTGTATAGGTACGTTGCGACGGTCATGTGGGTACAGAATTGTAGGCGAGCATACTTTCGATCAGGACCCACATGTCCGGATGTGCGTGACGATTTCCGACCGCAACGTGCAGACGCGACGCGGCCGCAGCGCCCGCCCGTGTCTATGATACTTACGCGGCGGCCGGCCGTGTAGACGCACGTCCGGCCGCGATAACGCAGTACAGTTTCCGTCGCCACCGTCGACGGGATGACCGTCATGAAGTTGCGGAAGTTGGGTTTTGCGATTTTCGCGGCTCTGTCGTTGCAGGCCACCCGCATTGGCGCGCAAGAGCAACCCCGTCCGGCAACCACCACCGTCACCACCACCGTCAACACCACCAACACCATCACCGACGTCAGTAACTTTGTCGGCGATGTGGCTTCACCGATCCGAGCCAGATCACACGAGATGGATTTCGGAGGTTCTGATCCGTCGCTGCAGGAGTCGGCGACAGGTCTATCGGAAGGTACGCAGTCACATTGTTGGGTTTCGATGTAGAGATTTTGTCCGTTAAATGTATTTATTTTTTTCGCAATTCGATTAAAGGGCGGGGGAAAAAGAAGAAGAAAAAGAAGAAAAAAAAAATCAAAAACCCTTCTATGAACATGCTGATCGGCGGCAGCATGATGGCAGCTTTCGTCGTGATATTCATGTTCGTGAACATGATAACCGTGACACTTGGAAAAGCGCTATTTTTCACGTTCATCGCGAAGTTTTTGATATCTGTAAATTGGAAATCGTCGGAATCTTCGTCCAAGAAGAAATCTACTCATAATGACATAACGGTCGTGATGACGTAAAAACGCTTATTACCAAAATCTTTTTATTTTTCAATAACAACTGACAATATTTATATTATAAATTAATAAATTAATAAATAGATAATATTTTTTCCTACAAGTTTAACCTATATTATATCTATAACAATGAATAAATTAAATACATAATATAAGTTTTTGTCCAACCCATCGATTATACTAGAATTTTAAGCCATTAGGTATAATAATATTGTTAATTTTAATCATATTGCTGGTTGCCATATTGAATAGGTTCCGTTTGAGCAGCATTGTATTGACCTGCATTGATCTAAAAATACAAAATAATTGAAACACCTGTGTTAAAGTTTAAAATATAGCAGTTTAAGAAATGATTGTTGAACCACAGTTCTATTTATTTTTTTTTTCTATATGATGATGAATATCTAGGTATAAGAATAATTAACTCATTTTATTCTTTTTTATACCTATATTTATGTGTGTGTTTTGAAATAAATTTACTTTTTATGTTTGTTAAGTGTTGACATATTATTGTTTTACAGATTATATTAAATTATTATTATTGTTGTAATTACATAGATGCTTCATCTATGGGTTTAGATAATAGGTAATATTATGTATGATGCTAATTTATTGGTTCGTATAATAAATCTAAATATTTGATAAGTGAACTGCTTTAGTCTCATACAGAGGTTTGCTCAGGAATTTCCTATGGAGGTGGGGGGTGTACAACGTTTTCTGAGAATTATAGTATTTTGACCATGATTTTTCATATTACAATGGGGAGGGTGGTTTCAAACCCCATTCACATTTTTAATATAGACTTCATAAATTGAGCGCAATACCTAATTGAAATCGACAATAATCAATCGATATTTTGAAAAATATTATGTTGATTTTTCACATAATATATCATGTACCTAAACACACAAGTTGTATACACCGGGGTATAAATGAATAGTAAGGGTTATAAACGTGTTTGTAACACACAAAATGTTATTGTCATATTATTTGGCTTAATAGCTTTTGGTATTTTGTATTCGTATTATAATAAGGCAATCGTTCTAAATACGAATGCGATAATGTCTTTCTCTTTCGTTATATATTTTCAGCGACTGTCGGATGTGATGTCTTACAACGAGGGTGGGACTCAAACAAACTGTTTATTTATTATGCGTGCTCAAGTTTGTTATTGTATTTGTGTATTATTGTTAGTATTTAGTTAAGATAAAGAAGTGTATAAAAAATAATTTTTTAAGAACATTGCGCTGAAAAGGTATTTTTAGGTCATATTTTGCTACATTTTAGAGCATTTTATTTAAAAATTCTTAGGGAATTTAACTCCAGGCATTATTATAATAATATTATTTGTGCTATTATATCATATTATAGATAATTTTAAGTTGCAGTTATCGATACGAGATGACGCGTCGGAGAATTCTGACTTATTGCGGTCATATTATAATAGATAGTGCGAGTCAGTTAATAATAATTATTATTTGACTTATGTTGACTTGAAACGATTTTAACATTATTTTTTTTATTCTGAGGTGAAAAAAATCGCAGATTTCTGAAAAAAAAAAAAATTTATTGTAACGTACGTAAGGACTAGAATCACTTTATACTTTGGATACAATTTTTAATTTGAAGCCCAAAAATGTATGGGTTTTAATTAACTGTTGTTTTGTGTGAATTGAAACTCTTATTTTAACACGTATTCATTGTCAATTAAAATACTTTAATGGTAATTTAAAACAATATATTTGTTTTAAAAAATATCAAAACTTAAAATGAAGTTAAAACAACTACCTAATAATATTTGAAGTAGCACTTTTTCAGTAGTTGTTTTAAGTGACCTTAAATTTTGATTTTTTAATGTAACACATGACCTAAAATCTATAAATGCATTTTTTTTTTATTTTTGATGTTAAATAAATATTTTTTTGAACTATAGTCTAATATATGAAAAATATACAAACATTACAATTTGATGCTCTTCGAATAAATCTAGAACACTTTTAAAAGTGATTATAAAATAATAATTATAATAATTATAATATTATTAATATTATTATTATTGTTTGTATATTTTGCTATGTAAAATCGACTGATAAGAATATTTTGTATCACAATGACACAAAAACAAATTTAATCCAAGAATGGGTCGCTTATTACAAAATTTCAGTAATAAATATTGATATGATTAATAAAAAATGAAACAGTGTCAAGTCACACCGAAATTTCAAGTCACCTAGATTGGAATACCATGAGTATAGACAATAAATAGTAATACTCACGTCCGATACGACTGTTGCACCGTTTTCCAATTTGTAATCGGACGCATGTTGGTACGCTTGGTGTGGCCCCGGGTTGTTGATGACTTCGTACGTGGTCCTGGCGTGGCCGTGGCCGCCTGACTTCTTCGAGACGGCCATCGCCGACAGCATCAGAGCAAGTATGCTAGTCAACAGTCCCTTGGCGGCCATCAGCGCCAGCGCTCCGAACGCGGTGGACATGAGCGTGGTGATCATCATCATGCCGCCCAACATCAGCACGCCCGCGCCCTTGTCCTTCTTACGGCCCTCTTCCCTGGCGACGGGCGCGGACGTCGTCACGCCGATCAGCCACGCGACGGCGTCCATGGGAACGGACAACCGCAGCGACCTCTTCTCCATGAATTCCGCGATCTTCGAGTACACCGACGTGGATGGCCACGACGACGACGACGAAGTGCCGTTTTTGTTCGCGGCCGCTCGCCCCTCGTCACGAAAGTCGCCGATGGTCCGCGCACGGCCGTCGGGCACCACGGCCAGGTACTGGCCCATCAGCGGTATCTCGCCCGGATACGATGCCATGGCGGCCACGACCTTTGCACCACCCTTGGTAAGGCACGGCCACAGGTCGGCGGACCGCGAGCACCTCTCGCCCTCGTCGTGTAACGCGGCTGCTAGACCGCCGGCGTTGTAGCGCGTCGCCGTCGTTGCCAACAGCTGATGTAGCTGAACCGACAACGACAACAACAACAACGACGATGACTTAAAGACGACCAAAGACGGTGACATCGTGATGCGGCGGCGGCGACGGTGACGATTAATAACGATTAAACGATCGATTGCGAATGAACAATTAATTGTTAACGCGGGAGTATTTATACGTCGTGGGTAGAGGCCGCCGCTGAATTTCGGATAATCACGTGTCCCGGTGGTTTTTGGCAGACATTTCGGACAATTGAATCGTGTAAGGAGATCGATGCGAGACAATGGATCTCGCGGTCGGTACAGATCTCGAATAGTATATTGTGTGCGCGCTTGACCAGTTAACTGCTTGAAGCGGTCATCTATATCGGGGTTCTATGTCAAGTGTGTGTAGATGAGCCGCATAGAAACGTCGTTTCACGGGCGATGGCTAGGGAGAATTAGGCCAAAATATTCACTTTTCCAGAATTTTCCGCGGAATCGCGTTTGTAGTTCTGCACGGGAGCATTTAAACATTATAATATCATTGATGGTATAGTTGTATTGTTTTTTTTTAAGTTTATGTCATAAATCTGTGTGTATCGTATAAACCTATAGCCTTATAGGCATAGATTCTAGATAATAAGATGATGGTCAATGGCCATCTGAGAAGATAGCAGCCAAGTTCGTCCAAAAAGTTTCCGCGTTCTTTAAGAATCTAAAAAGCATAAACAAGTAAATATTATAATATAGTGGCCAATTTATAAAATATAAAAGTAATACTTACTAAATAGCTTACTAAATACCACCAACAATTTAAATAATAAATTATTAAAAACAATGATATAATAGGTATATTTTAACTTAAAAACCATAATACATTACCGTAGTCCATAATACAAAATATGAATGCAGATACCTATTATATAATTATGAAACAAAACCACAAAAATAATTAATAATAACACACAAAACAGAACTGAAAATTAATTTTAGTGAGGGGAGGCCGGGAGGGGGAGTGGTAAGCTAAAAATGTATGTTAATTGTATTATGAAATTGTATTTAATATAGCATAAAATTAATAATATTGTAGTACTAATAAGTAATATTTAAAATACAAATTACATTTAAAAATATGTATTGCTATATTATTTAAAAATAATTATTAAACTTAATTCTATACATTTAACTTGAAGAAAAGTTATATGACAAACTCTATATTTCTTTCTTTTTAATTAAAAAAAACGATTAATAACTTCATCTGGATCTAAACAATATTCGTATGTACATTATATTGAGTATTGCTAAGCTAGTCAATCGGTCTTCTCCAATTGAATTTCTTAGGAATTTTATTAATATTTCAGCATCGAAAAAGTTCTTACCGGTGTTGCCGTAATTACTGATAAAGTTGATAGAACTCATAATAAAAATGAAAAATTGGGGGAAAAAAAATTGGTTACAGTTTGTATATGCTTCGAGTATTTCAGAAATCCGGGTATCGTTCCAATATTGGTTCACAATTGAACTTTTTTAGAACTTGTTGGTGGCACACTTATTGAGTGTTTTTTTATACAAATTATACTTTTATTGAATTTTGGGGGGAAATATTTCCGAGCGAACTTCAAAACTAAGCTAGATAGTTTACGGTACTGTCAAGAAATAATTTTGAGAAAAAAATTTTCAAAAGTATTAGTCTTAACTATCAAAAATATTGAAAACAGTTTTTAGAAAGACGTTTATGTTACTTAGATTTTTAAAAGAAAGGAGCTTATTTTTACGCTTCAAACGGTGCTATACTATTTATTTAAATGCGATCTATAAGTTGATGGTAAAAAAAATTGAGAAAATGTGATTTTTTTTCGAACTTAGGTGTTGGCGGCAAACCTGTTGAGTGCTTTTTAATACAAGTTATACTTTTCTTGAATTTTGGTGGGAAATATTTCCTAGTGAACTTTAAAACTATAAACTAGATGGTTTACGATGCTGTCGAGTAACAATTTTGGCAAAAAAAATTTACAAAAATATTGCTTTTAACTATCAAAAGGATTGAAAACAGTTTTTAGAACGACGTTTATGTTATTTAGATTTGTAAAAGAAAGTAGCTTATTTTTACGCCTCAAACTGTGCTATACTATTTATTTAAATGCGATCTATAAGTTTATGGTAAAAAAATTGAGAAAATGTGATTTTTTTCGAACTTAGGTGTGTGTGGCACACCTGTTGAGTGCTTTTTAATACATTAATACAATAATATTTTAAAGTCTATAATATATAGGTAACGTATTAATAAATATTTATTATAAACATTTTAATAAAAGTAACTATTGAATTTCTTTTACAGCAATTGTATATTATATTGTATACCTATCCATGTATTATACAACAAAATTATTATTAAACATCCTAATTATCAAACAAAAAAACATCATATTGAAAAAATTTTACATAGGTACATTTAATAACAAATTGCAAATCATATTATCACAATTATTTTTTTTTTATTTCTTTTGGCCTGGTGCCAGTGTAATTTTTTCTACAAATTTACGCTCTACGGGAATATTGATTGTGATCTGTAGAACCACCAAATTTGAGAAAAAAATGTTTAACTAATAGAGGCTAATATTCCACAGGCTGTATTGATCTCTATTTTTCAATATTTTAATCTCAAACTTTATAATATTTTTTTATAAATAATACAATTTCAAGCTTTCTTTTTTTACAAATTGTATTATACCATTGTTTTAAATGAAATAAAAATTGGAGCTCAATGCAGCCTATGGGAAGCTTTTTTCTTTCAGATAAACAAATAGTTATAATATTCCGACAATTCTACAAAGCTAGGAAGTTATTATTTTTATCGAGCCCAACATCCCCCCCCCCCTTTCTGCTGAATAGGTATCGGGCAGTATATTAGTGGGAAAGTATTATAATTAATGTGGAAAAAAATTAATTTTCTAATCAACATTCAAAAAAAGCATTGAATTTATGAAATGGCCGACAATACAGCCTCCCTAGCTTCTAAAAATGTACTCAAAAACACCATAGATAAAATATCATCCATCGATATTTTCATATCTGTCAAAATTAAAATCTTCTTGTCATGGCAAAACTGCTGAGAATCCATTCCACCCCACCTCCCTATAAACTTAAGTCCATCAAAAGTTAAGCGATCACACGTATAAGGATCGGCCACACTTTCGCTACACACTCTTTCCTAATCAGCAAAGATCATCCCCCTACACGCAACATAATATGTCAAACTCGCATCACTATAAAACACACATTCGACGAATGCCCCATCTATGATCCAACACGCACGTCTCTCAACATTCCGCACAACATCAAATAAATCCTCGATGGAGGACAAACTCCAAATATCATCAAATTCATCACTAAATGCAACCTCATCAACAAATTATAATCTAGTCAAACTATATTGTAAACACATTTATAAATTAACAGTAAATATGTAGTTTTTATTATTAATAGTATATATTATGACCTTATCTGTAACCCCCCCCCCCCCCAAAAAAAAAATGTTGGCTAATAACCTTAGAAGTTGAAGCTTGTAAACTTTTAAATAAAAAAAAAAAATTAGTTTTGTGAAACATAAGTATTCATTATTTTAGGTTTGTATGGACAGTTTCAAAAGTGCCTATACCTATAGTAACAAAAACTTTTCCCATTACGTTTAATAATTTTTTTTATCTACGTTATAAGATCCATGTTTTATATATATTTATAATTATACATGTACCTAGATCGGCTAGATTACTAGAATTGTATTTCTGAAACAAAACAATATTATACTTTTATCTAAGTATTTTAGTGTTTTAAAAATACATTTGTCACGCAGATATAGTATTTATCGATTAGTATTTATAACACGTTATATATATTTCTTTAAAAATACATTAATACATTAATACATATTTATATTATATTATAACATAACATTATAATTGATAAAATTATGACAATGTTCGTATTAATTCACGTCAAATAACGCAGCGGACACTAAAATCAGATGATAAACATGATTGATACAATATTATTAACATTATTTAATTACTATACATATAAAATATGTTATCTATATATCATTAGTTACCCGAAACGGGCACAAAATATAATAATTAATACGATATCATGGCAATTGCATTCAATCCGCGGTATTATTTTGACGTGCGTCAAATACCGAAGACGAGTTAATTCGAAATGTGTCATAATTTTTTCGTTTCACCCAATTCTAATACATAAAAGATAAATAATTTTGGACAATAATAAAAAAAATTTAACTTGATACCGTCGTTAATAAATTAATAATAATAATAATACTATGTTCTGATAATAATGTTAGATAGTTTGTACAATATGCGTCGTTACACAGTTAAATATTCTATAAAAGAATAATGTTATACCTATATTTACACATTGATGATAATAAATAAATAAATAAATAAATAATAAAATAAATAATTTATAACAATAATATCGCGTCAAAAATAATATGCACGTCGTTCGACGTGTCGTTTGGATGTGAAAATTGAATTACAATGCGATGTAATATAGGGGAGGAAAAACGAATTTAAACCGGTATACCGCACAGTGAATACAGGTTCAATCGGACTTGAGCAATACAAGGATATTACATTTTATATTAGCCGGTTGATAACGACAATAATATTATGATATTTTATATGTTATTATAATGGTGTCTCCCGACTGGTTTCTTGTCGTTTTATATTTGTTTGTGTTGTCCTTTCTTTTCGTCTTTTGTGTGTCCGCTGACGAGAGCCATGAATGTCATCACCCTGCGCCCTGCACGTCATCCATCCGACGCGTAGTTGTACACGGCAAACCTGAAAAATGATTCGTTCGTCAATCATCATCATCGTCATCATCATAGCAAGTACATAACATAATAATAATAATATCACGCAATAATATGACCCTACATCGTTATTATAATAATATTATAACCATAAGGAAAATGTCATAACAGTTACGAGACAATACGAGACGCGTGTGTGCGAGGCGTATTATTTTTCGTTGCTTCGTTTTCCATAAATGTAATAAATTATTCTTGTATGTTTCTGCGTCACACTTTTTGACAAGACAACGACGACGACCAACGACCGTTATCAACTCGGCCGCAGTCGTAGCACATTTAGTATTTGAATCGTTGGAATTCTTCGCGGACATGGGAACCCACGTCTGGGACCGTCAACCCGATTCGGTGTAAATATATTATATATAATGTGTGTACTACTATAAAATGTCTCACATAGTACAAAGTATAATAATATAAGGTACCCACACTTACATTATTACTCATACTATTAGCATTGACCGTATTGCAATATAATATTATACACACACGGGCGCGATGAAATACGTATAGGTACGTAACGGTACGTAAACGCTTGTACGGTAAATATAAAATATATTATTATAATATAAATAATCAGAAACGAAATATAAAAAATAATAATAATAACAAAACGCGAAATAATTAGCTCACGTTATAATGTGATATTATATTGTATTATCTACCTATATGGACAGTATATTATAATAGTAATATCATTTTAAGGCGGCGGCGGCGGTGGTTGCGGTTATAAGCTATGTCTGTGTGTAATTTCTTAACACGTCTCTTCGGATGTATACACATCATCATCATTATTATTATAATCGATTAACAATGCGCGCGGCCTCGTGAGTCGTAAATAATAACGACCAAAATCAGATAATATTACTATATTATTATACTCTATATTATTATTATTATTATTATACCTTACGTGTCTTCATCTCGGGCCCCTTCCATCCCCATATAATATCTACGATAGTAGCACGTGGTTATCGCACGATGTCCGAATCGAATCGCGTCGGAAGAATATAATATACGTCGATGGTCAGATACAGATGCAGCGGGGAGGGTATTCGGGCTAATTAATTTATTCCGTGACAAGTAAAATTCACAACGCGTAGCCTACATTATAGGCTGTGAATAATATTATCGGCGTCGGCCTGATTTCCGTCTTCTTCCCATAACAAACTTACGATTTTCTTCACACCCACGCACGTATCGATTGTTATTATTTATTGTACGACTATTTAGACCATCAGCTGCGAGGGAGAATTTCGAGTGAAATGAGTGTCGAATATAAAAGCAGTCCGGGGATGAATGTGTCGATGAAAAAAAACTGATAACGTATCTATACAGTAATAATATAAATATAAATTAACTAGGTAGGTAGGTACTAAAAATTAAATATTGAAAAAAGTACGTCACCATAATTTACTAGAAAGAATTGAACAAAAATTTAAAATGTAGGTATTATATATTTATTTGTTTAGCAGTTATTCATAATCTACCTTTTTTCGATGGTTTTAGATTTCCATTTATAATTATATTATATCGTATATACATAGATACTTACTATTATATTGATCGTTATATAATATTTATTAATAAATATTAAATAATAAAATAAAATAGTAATGATCGGTTAAAAATGTGTTAAATTGATTAAGTGACCACTTATATTATTTGACTTCCATCTCTGACCAGATCTCATCGTTCGTCAGTCAGATGAATTCTACTAAAGTCGTGAAAAAAAACATTGGACTATGGATGACAATAATTATAGATTTGTGGTTCACTCCAGAGTTCGTCAAAATTGTCATGATTGCAGCCTTACCCCAATCCTTTGCCAGTCACCTTCTTTTCACCTTAAATCTTGCAAACTTATATTACACTGTGATATGAAATTGGTAGAATCATATAGTATTGCAATGACGT
The DNA here is from genome assembly GCF_019925205.1 of Metopolophium dirhodum. Taxonomy (NCBI): domain Eukaryota; kingdom Metazoa; phylum Arthropoda; class Insecta; order Hemiptera; family Aphididae; genus Metopolophium; species Metopolophium dirhodum. The sequence goes on from NC_083568.1 coordinate 16,832,493, forward strand.
ATTATATTATATTCAAGAGATGATCAAAAATAAAAAAAATAAAACAAATACCTAAAGGAGGAGTTTATCTTTTAAATTTGGTTCTAGATTTATAGTAAAAATTCAAGGAAAGACGAAAGGGTGGTAAAATCGTGGTCAACTCAAAACCATGTTGTAATCGACCTGTTAGCCACTTATATTTATATGAATTAGACCAGTGGTTTTCAACCTTTATAACAATGTCGCACACTTTATCTCCCATCAAATTGTTGTCCAATCCGTGTATTATATTATAATTTATATTCGTATGAAACATTATAATATACACTATTGGACTTTAAAGTAATATACTGTTAATAGATTTGATTTTCATTGTGGTATCACTAATTCCCCCCCCCCCCCCCCCCAATATAAATAATAACCAAATAATAATATATACGCTACATATTTCAAGTAATTTACGTTATTAAAGACGGTCAAGTTTAAACTATTATAAAAATATCGTACATTTCAAATAATAAATTTAATGTACAGAGAAATGATACAGATAAAAAACCTGACACATTACACAAATGATAATAATTGCCATGACGTCCATAACCCATATTATGTCCATACTGTGGACAGTATTATGATGATAAACATTTCAACGTATTTTTTAATAATAATAATTATTATTCAGTTCAATATTTCATAAAGACTAAATTAAGCATGCTAATGATAGTGAAATCGTTTTTGGCACGATTGTAATTTGTAAATAGCACATTGGCGTTTTCACGCTAGTTCAATAACATTTGCATTTAAATACATAGGTACAGATAACAATACAAATATAAATATCAACAAACAAACAAACAATATACTGACGAGTTTCTGAGAAAATATAATTAATACTAAATAGGTGAGTATAATTGACCATATTTTATTTGAAACCAATTGTTTTGCATAATGTACTTTTATTTTCATAACGAATCGAATAAAAATAATTAACGTAAGTACCCACCCAAATAATAATTCCACATGAAATAATAAACAAATAAATTTAGAAGTCACACTAAATGCATATTCTTGTGGTGAGAATTATTGAGACCGTAATAATAGTTATATATAATTATATTAATGCTAATTAGAATATATTTTTGCATTATGTTTTATAATTGATGAATAATTGGGCACTTCGGTCGTGAAAGAAAGTGCATTTTTTAATGGATTCAAATTTTGAGAGATTTAGTACTTAACAAACAGTGTTGAATACTATGATTGAAATTTGAAGCCTTAGTCCGATTGAGCTTGAGCATACATATATCCTAATAGGATTTCATTATTATTATTTTAATTTCTGAGAAAATTTGAGTCACTGCGTAACTGTGAGTTATTTATTTGTTGCCATATGAATATTATTTTTTTAGTTACTTTATATTTTTATATTGAGCCAATTATTATAATATAGTATTATAACTTATAATAATACAATATTACTATAATTATAGGTTTCAAAGTGTCCACTACTGAATACTATATTGTTATCTGGTTTTTTTTTTTTTTGCCTTATGGATAAAATATATTAATTAATTTAATATACCTATCTTTAGTAATTAAAGAAAAACAATTACAGTTTATCCACAAGTATTCAAACAATACTTAAAATATATTACATTGACAGTAAGTCGTAGTTCGTACTTTGCTAACTTAATCGGCGTCTCACTTGGGCGCAACACGTAAGGGGGAAAAACTCGCTTTTAATGCGCGTCACCGGTTGCTGAAAACACCATTATCAAAAAAACATACTAAATTAAGTATAAAACTGCTCATTTACAAATCCTTAATTAAGCCTATGTGGACATATGGCCTACAACTTTGGGACAATGCCAAAAATCCAACCTTAACAAAATACAAACCGTTCAAAGCAAAATTCTGCGCTCCATCACCAATGCTCCATTCTAGATTTCTAATTTTACTCTCCATTCTGACTTAAAAATCAAAACCATTCATGAAGAAGCTAGAACTTACTACAAACACTTTTTTAATAAATTGCCTTCTCACTCAAACCGTCTAATCTCCAGTCTAGCCACTCACACAATTCCTGGAAATCCACCACGGCGTCAAAAAAGAAACTAGTGCAGAGATATTCTCAATGATTAACAAAAAAAAAATATATTATTATACTTAAGCAAAAGGAAGTGCGATCACTGGATGATTTCTTCCCTCACCCTTTTTCATTTTCAAACTTATTCCATCACATATTCTTATCATGCCTTTGCATAGCTTGTATATTATCTAATACAAATTTAAAAAAAAACTTTGCTACCTTTTCTCTAATAACATTTATTGTATACTATATTACACGATATTTTAATAAGAGCTATCGCTGTGCATTTTTTGCACACAAATTCACGTTCGATAGGGTTTATTAAAACAAATTGTTATTATGGATATTACCGTTTTAAATGATCTTTAATCTTTATATTCGAAAATAGATACAATGTAAACAGAGTGAAGGAAATATGTTTTTAAAAATTTGATTGATGGTTTTTTTTTAATTTTATTTTTTTAATGGTCTAAAAATGTCTGCGCGCATACATATTTAATTCCGTTAATCAGATTTTTGATTTGTATACGCATACCTTCTATGCATATGTGGAAACGTGAGCACATGACGTGTTTTTTTCATTAAAGAAAACCTTACAATATAATATAAACGTAATAGCTTTGACGGTGTAGTAGTGTATTATAAATAATATTATATTATAATAATAATTCTCATATATGCAAGTACAATGAAATGTGTACACTTATCATGCTAATATTAGATATTATAGGGTTTTGCAAAATAATAGTGTTGGCGTATGAATGGCATACAAAATATTATAATGTAAATCCAGGTCGTGCAAATACAACCGACGAGGTGTTAAATAGACCAGAACTAAACCAAGAGAATCAAATATTTATATGCTGAAGCGATTCTATGATTATAATTTTTTTACTGTCGTTTTTCAATATTGAATAGGTCTGACGGATGATCAGAGAAATAGTGTAAAAGTACAAACGTGTTTTATAATCATAAAAAAAAACGAAAAGAAAAGAAAAGAAAAGAAAAGAAAAGAAAATAACAAACACCCATAGAACCTCTGTACAGTTGTAAACATTAACTGATTAGTTTAATAACTATTGTCTAAATAATAATTATTGTACATTATACATGAGATAATAATAATACAATTAGGGAACACTTAATCTAAGATTATATTATGATTGTGATGAGTTTACATTATTGATTTATACTTAATTTAATCATATTAATATTATCTAACACGAACGGTTCGTCGGGGGGTGGGTAAAATAACCTAAAATCTCTAAACTTCCTAAAAAATATATCATTTTAGTATTAACTGTAATGACTTTTTCATTTTTTACACATAATAATATTTAAAATAAGAAAAAATACAATCATCAAAATATATTATTCTAATATAAAAAAACAATTTTTTATAATGTGTACCGTATTAATTGCAAATTGCCCTAACTTTCTTATTCAGTTTTATACACACATTAGCCATAATAACTATCAATTATTATCTATTCAATTATGTTGGACACATGATGTTTTAATTATCGTCGCAGAAAACTATTCTGTAAATATGAATCACATATGTTATAGACAAATAAAAATTAGGTACATTGAAACATATTTTATGTTTATTTTTTAATCTGTCTTAAAATGATTTTTCCCACTAACTTCAAATATATATTAAATATATATTTTGCTTGAAAACATTATTTTAAAAGTACCTAGTTGCTTTAATCAACTTATAATATACTACATAATTAATCGTAGTATAATAGGCACACGTATTTTATAATGCAGATGATGCCACCGATATATTGTAATTTGGGCATGAAGTACTTGAATTAATATTAAAACGTCATGCATTGAAAGAATTAGATTGTTTAAAAAAATTTGATACGGTGCTGCAAGCAGAAAGCCCATACATTTGTGTATCTAAATATAATATGTGTTATCGTGAGGCGTTAATGCGCGAAATTTAGTGTTGAATGTATTATTTAGTAGCACGTGTTTGAGTACTAACATGCAATTATCCTTTCAAATTAAATTACCCAAACCTAAATGCTATAAAAATACCATTAGAAACCAACTAATATTACGACCAATAATTTTATAATTTTATAATAATAAAATAAAATACATTTTAATTCGAGTATTATCGATATAAAAGCATTGAATAATCTATAATACTAACCTGTTTACATCAATTTTTTTTGCTATTCAATAATATACGATTAATGTGAGAGAAATTGATAACTTTTTCTTTGACTAAAATAAAATATATAAATAAGCACTTTACTTATTTGCGTTTTATTTTTATTTATTTAAATAAATAATACAGTTTTCAATAAATATGGTTGACCCATCAAAAATATTTCATAACCCAATAATTAATTTTAATCTTCTGTTTTAAATTTGTTTTATCATTAAAGTTGAACCTTTGATTTGTGTCGATTTGATTATCTGAACTCGTAAAAATATAAATATAATTTGCACATTAAAAATCATTAACATTAAAACACCTAAAAACTAAAAGGTAATACCTATTAGTATTTGGAAGTATACAACTTAAAATATATTGGCACCAATTTAATAATTCTCTATTAGTACAATTTAATTACGGAACAGTATAATATAAAAACAATTATTTTCAATAGAAAACATTAAGTTTGGAAAGTAATTTCCATAAATAATATGGTATTTATTTTAACATTATCCCGTGAAAATATTTATTGAATTAGTATAATTATAATGACACATATTTTACACAATGATGTTGGCATTCATTTTCGTTTATTTATTTACGTGTATATGATAATAATTGGAAATATTATATGGAAATTATTTAAGAATAAGAAAAATTATTATTTAGTATGGTTTAATCTATACCGACACTCATTATATTATAACATTTCGAATGTGAACATTGTTTGAATTAATTATTTACGTAGGTAGGTAACTACTTATATTTTATGATTTTTGCATTTTAATTTTATTCTATATTTAATTTTGTAAAATATAATAATGTTGATTAACAATTTATCATTATTTGAACATAACAATTTCTACGAAATAATTTCATAATATAGTATTATAATGGTGGTATGTCGGACTACTGATATTATTAAAACTGATATTTTTCTAATGTTTAAAATATATATATATAGATTTATAGTTTAAATCATCTTGCATTCCTATTTTTTTTGTGTATAAGAGTGACGAAACCCGATAACGTATACGTATCCTTACGTATCCTTTCGTGTATATCTGTATAGATAAGTACAAATTGTAGAATAACAGTTATAAAATATAAATTACTCATATTGCGTGGCACGTATAATAATATTATAAATACCATTTGCTGGGAGAACCATCAGTGGTGTCCCTTAAGACCCAGGCCGACCGCGAACAGTGCGAAAAAGAACCCAGCAAAACCAGTGGTGGCAACGATCAGCACCAGTCCACCCAACATCAGTGGCACGAGCGTAAAGAACTTGAGCTTGTAAGCCAACAGCAGCGGCAACATGAACTTCTTCAGTTTCTTGAAGTCCTTCACCTTGAACGGCTTGTGCTTTTTGCCCTTCTTTTTCCGCCTGCGTTTCTTTTTGACGATCGCCGGCTTCTCGTCGCCGTAACCTGCGCAAAACCACAAGAATAATAGAAAAAAAGCCACAAGATATCCAATAATAATAATATAATAATAATATCCCGATGCAACGATGGAGGACGACTGCCGAATGAGGAATACTGTGGTGGCTTTTGAATATTAGGTTTGGCGAAAAACGGCGATAGAATGAAACGACGTATACCCACGTTTTTATGTGGCCGCAATCCACTCTGTTGTTTAGGAAATGACTAAGACGATAACACTAATTATATGCCACATTAGCCATTACGATCTACACTCGTATTGTGCAAGTATGTATTTTCATATCGCCGACGTCCGACCCGACCGCTAATCCGATTTTCTTTAATAAACAAACCGAAAATAAAACACCTGGCCTATATTATATACATACATATATGTATATTATATTATAATATATAGGCAGGTAGGTAAGTACTTATAAATGCATAAAGTCGTATCATAAGCGTGCCGATCAACGCGCGATCTATGCCCATTGCAGTTTTATTCTACCACCTGCAGCACGAATGATGGCCGTAATTATTCGTCGCTTACGACGGCATTTTATTTATTTTTCTAAGATTCACCGTCCGCCAACATGCCACGTCATTGCAACGACGTCTTTCGGAAATCTAGTAAAACAGTATAATATAATATAGTCTTATATACCTACATCGTATAACTACTCTAAATAAAAACGTTCGAATTCGCTTTGCGCCGCGCATTATGGAAGATGATTTTAGAAAGTAGACTCATCGTCGACTTGCTCGCGAGTCGAATCATCGTCGACTTACGAGTCGATTTATCATCCGTTTATTCGGTTATGCTGCTGCAGATGAGCACATCACATATTATTACAATTATATTATAATTTCCGCCGCTAAAACGTCGACAGATGTATGCAGTCTATAGCTCTATAATTATAGCCATATACTTTGGTTTTCCGTTGCAGGCACAACCTAATTCGCGGGTAATGCGTCGGTTGTGTCAAACGAAAAGACAAACGATTATAATATTATAATAAAATATTATGGCCCCGTCCGAAGTGACGCATATTATAATATTGTTTTAAATTATTATTTAAAAAAAAACTCTCTGGCATACATTTTTGATCCTACTCTTAAACTTCATTGCTGACCATTGCATGTGTAATTTTTAGTTATTAAGGGGTGAAACACCCTTGAAATTATAATTACAGCACCTACACGACTGCACGTTCGATGGTGGTCAACGTTTAACGATTTTCAGACCGGACGAGGCAATCGACCGCGGGTAATACGCGTATTCCGGAAAAACGCTTGCATCGATACGTGTGTTGTCTTCATATATAATAATATAAATAATATATTAAACAAATATAATAAGCCATCGCCAAATGAACCATATTATATTAAACATGCGGGTTTATCGAATCAGCACCGTGTCCAAGGTCGAAACCACAACGCGATATCATGCAGTTAACGAACAACGTACACTTTTAATGGGTATAATATTGTTTTCTTTTAGCGACTATACACCAATAATGACGACTTGAATGGATTTCAAGCCGAGCTATTGAAAGTAAATACCGTCCAACGTTTTTTCGCATCAGATGCAATTTGCTGGATGAACGCCCCCAGATCAAGTCATCCATAAAGTCATATACACTCTGACTCGCTTTTGCACATAAAATATAAGAACTATATGTCTATGAGACTGAACACCAGCATGTAACATATAAAATGTTTATGGGTCCTGCAGTTTTTGAAAGTGAGTGTAGGCTTTTCGGGAAGATTATTTCTTCCTTTAGACCTCCCCTACAGTCCGACCCAACTATAATCAAAACAATTAACCCATCGACAGACGCGTTTTATATACTCACTGTCGGAAGATTCGATGTGTTGGACCTCGACGATCTCTTCGATTTCTTCCTCCTCACCCTTGTCCTCGTGATCGTCGTCATCGTCCACATCGTATTCGTCTTCGTCGTCGTCATCGTCATCGTCGTCGTCATCATCGTCGTCCTCGTACTGCCTGACCCGTTTGGAGGTCACCTCCTCCGTACCAACAGTCGGTCGGGCTGTAGACAGGCGGGGAGGCGGGAAGGTAATGGTGATGACCGGCCTGGTGGTGCTCATCATCTGCTGATACCTAAAGGGTATCTCCCGGCGGGCATCTTGCGTGCTGGTGGCCACCACGGACTTGGCAGTGGTCGTAGTCACGGACTTGATTGGCGGATGTGACGACGGAAGCCGTGGAGGAGGGTGTGTGACGGATATCTGGGTCCACGACTTGCCCAGGGCCGTGGGCACGATGGCTGTTGACGCCAAGGGTGGGCTGACACCGGGGGTGGGGGGGTCCGGGGCCCTCATGATTATGCCCGATGTCTCGGTGGTGTGGGGCGTCGACTGGCCGGCCGCGTGCTTCTGGACGACCAGCCCGAATTTTGACCAGACGCCCGTGGCCGTGGCGTCCGCTTCGGGTCGGACGGCCGCGGATCCACCGTCGAGCGTGGGCTGAACCCGATCGGTGGCGGTCAGCAGCAACGCCAGTACCAGCACGAGCGGTGACATCGCAGCGGTCATTGTCGCGAGCGGTCGGTCACGGCCGTTGGTGTCGCTGAGGCGTTTCGTACGACATGGTGGCGTTAAAGGCGGCGTATTTGTGCGCGAGAAGCGGACGAAAACGAATCGTCGGGCGGCGGTGATACACAGCAAGAGCGTTCCGACACCGGACTGGCCGACGTCTTCGGCGAGGCCCGCCGACGTCGGAAAATCGCTCTACCCCTCCCCATCAACAACGGAGGTGTCCCTCCACAAACTCGAAGATCGCCGCCGCCGCCGCCGTTTTGCCGGTCCAACGATTTACTGTGCCTCGGTTGTTAGCGCCGCGGCGAGAAGACAAACACCACACGCTCTACACCACCTTCGCCGCCGCTGCCACCACCATCACCACCACAGCTATACACACTGTCGTCGTTATAACGATAAACGACGGTAATAATAATAATAATATATCTACTCTTCTCCAACGACGACAGTAATATTATCATGACCGTATTTTACCCGTGTCGTACCTGCGATAAAATTATGTGTGTCTGTATAATATTATAGTATGTACAATACCAATACCTGGGTATATATATTGGTCCTATACCTATATACACACACATTATTGCTTGCCGCGCGAAACCGACCGATCGGTGTTAATAGCTATTTTCACGGTGCGCTCCACACTCGCACGCACGCAATCTGTTTATTATTATTAACATCATCATCATCGCCATCATTATCGACGACAGTTCCACGCTACAATAATATACGGCGGACCGATCCAATTAAAAAAAAAAAAAAATACGTCCAAACGAATGTAAAACCGAAAATAATTATTATTACCACACGAATACAATATTATTATTATTACTATTATAGTTGTAGGTTCAATATTTTTTTCTGATATTTTTATTTGGGTCGAATCAATCGTTACGATTTTCATATTGTTCTCGTCCGACGATCTATTTTCTGTATAACGCCGAAGGCTGTCTTATGAGAATTTTAATTATCCAGGTGCCGTGTCGCCATCGTCTTGTGGAGCCGCGCACATCGTATCTATAGTCTATGCGTGTTGTACCTACCTCTATATTAGATCTGCTCGTCGCGACAGTCGCAACCTATTCAATAATAATATAATTTAAGTACCACATTCACTTCGATCTAGTAATGAAGATGTACGGAACAACAGGGCAAACCGTAATGTTTGAGTCTGCAGTATTATTTTACGCACTCGCACCGCACACAGTGCTGTTTAAAAATATTCACCTGAATAAGTAATAGGCTCTATAGCGCCTTTATGTTTTAAACGACCTCTTAAAATTCAAACTGTTGACGTCAAGAAAAAAAAATAACGACTACGCAAATAAGCTACGTCAGACCTGTATTGAAATATACGTGCAGTGCCACATGGGCAACGACGAGAGGGGATGAGGAAAAATTACGTATATTTATAAGAAAAGTGACTAGGAAAATGTGTGGTCCCATGCTCAACAATATAGAACAAAAATGTAAATAAGGACTAATGGCCGACTATGCCACCTATTCAAAAGATAAAATGTGGTTCAATTCATTAGAGTTACAAGGATATAATTGAAAGCCCGTGATTGGCAGGTTGATGGAATCTTATTGAAAAGTGACATCATATAGATGAGGGGGGAAAGACCAAGGGGAAGAACTCTAAGAAGACGGAAGTACTAGAAGAAGATGGAACGGACTGGAAACAGGCATATGATGGAACACGATGGAAGGAAATAGTTTTGGTGACCAAGAGTCTAAATGGCTCGTAAAGCCTGGGAAAAAATATTAGTTATAACGCATAATATTTCTCTATTGGGTTATGTAAATCTATTTCTATGATTTCAATAAATTAAGAGACAAAGTCACGTCCTATTCCGTATTATTTGACGCTTTTTGTTAGGACTACTTACGTTTTCGAGGAATGTATTTTAATAACCATAGTAATTGTTATGATACGTATAGGTACAAATGAAAAGAGGTTTTTATTAGTCTTGGTAATGTTTATCAAAACGAAACATAATATACAAATATACAATTATTTAGTTATAATTACCTATATAGTCCGAAGAAAGAGATGTTCTTCACAAATTATCTACTATGGATCGTTAACATATTTCACACAGATGATTTAAAACTAAAAGTAAATATTTTACCAGATGTAATGTAACATTTTAGTCACACGAAAGTAAGAAACAAACTAAACTACTGCATCGATGTGAACAAATTTAAAATAGTAATGTTACCGTTTCTTACAGTTTATTAAAAGTGTTCACATCTGTTGGGTTTTTATAAAAAAGAGGTCGTAATAAACCCGTAATGATTATAAATGTTTAATTGTGTGTGCCTACGTTATATTTTATTTTGGTAACATACCATGGTAGAACGATTATTATACAATATTCAAGACTAATGACTATGCCTGCATGTTAATAGTAATATGGTATACTGTTATAAAAATTAAAACAATTAAGTGACAAGGAATACGACATTGCAGACCTATATGGATATACGGATGAAAAGTTGAATGTACTGAGAGACAATAAAAACTGAGCATTTTGTTATGCTGTTATTACTGTGATTTGAATATTCAAATAATATTAACATTGTAAACAATTATTATAATGCAATCAAACGTCCATGATGTGTAGTGTAATGGGTCATTTATGAATATCAAACATATGTTATTATGTTAAAACATTTTCAGTAACCTAAAATTTATAAATTCGATGTTGAAAAATGACAAAATTAATGCAGTTTATAGAATTTTAAAATATCAAACCAAAAACGTACATAAAATTAGAATTGTAAATTAGGTATTAATGTATTCACAGTTTTTAGAACGTTACAGAAGATTCATTTTTCAAATCATTTTGAGTTTGTGGGTACTTTCTCTGACCACCTTTAAATATTTAGATGATGGGACATATTTAAACTGAAATTGGTTAACATTTTAATAAAAAATTAAACATCATATTATGGGGCTATAAAGAGTAGTTATCGTGAGTTAATTCATAACTTTTGAAATAATGCATTATTTCTAACGTACCTAATCGAAATTACTTGTTTTGGCTGTACCCAGACTATCCGTTTTTAAATTATTGATTTGTAAAATGTATATATTATTAAACAGAAAATACACAACATACAATTTAAAAAAAAACAATACAATTGAACGAAACAAAACATAGAAAATATCATTATTATTATTTATTTATGTTTTAGATAAAATAATGCCAGGCCCCCCCTACTGGGCCTCTTGTGTGGGGGCTGAAATATAAAATATAATAGTTAGAAAATAATATGCCTGATCAAATAACCATAATATTTAATAGTTTTATTTGCGTTTTTGTTTAACTCGCTCACTAAATATTTGTTTTTTATTTAAAATTTTTCAATACAATGATTTCACAAGTCTAAAATGTTTCTTTTTTTATTCTGCCTCTAAGTTCTGGCCTTAATCCTTAATGTTCAAAATATGTGTGACAACATTGTTCATGATAACGAATACGGTATTATAATATAACAATATTGACATGTGAAAGATTAAAATAATATCACTCGATTCGACCGATGAGAATTTTACTCAAATACGATATTAATTTTATATGGACTATGCTGTTGTAAATATTGTATAGAATACTATAATGACTATAGGTTTACTATACATTTTCACAAAAGTTTAAATTTAAAAATATTTTCAGTAAATTGTTTATGGAATGTTAAAATTGATCAGGTTATAACAGATTGTACGTATCGTGTATTCGTATTGTAAATAATGATATATTAATATATACATATATGTCTTTATCAACATTCCGTTGGTATAATGAAATAACGTGCATCCAATAGGTACGTAGGTATTTGGATGAAAAAAATGTTCGAAAATCTCTGATCTGATCGAAACGCAAGAACGGGCACACTACTTTATACTTAGGTATGCATTTGACAAGCGGAGAAGAAAAGATGCTGATAATAATATTAACAATAATATAAATAATATTATAATGTCACAGCTCGGTGTTTGTACCGAGCAAAAATCTTCTTATTTATGTGTTATATCATTATTTATTGATGGAAACTGTGTCCTGTGTTGCATGTGTCACCTATGCGAATACTGACGACATATTATAATACAATAATATTATATCGTACGTTAACGGTTAATGTAATTTATCCAACCCAAATATAATACTATTATTATGAAGAAAACCAGAAACCGTAACGTTTTTATATTGTATATTATAATATTGTACATAAAAGTTTGTATGGAAAATAATATTTACAGGGCTTGTACTATTATTATTATTATTATTATTATTATTATTATTATTATTATTATAAATATTGTTGTATTTGCTTGTATTATAATTTTCGATACACTGAAAATATGCTGAAAAATTAAACGAGAATAACCTAGCCAATCTTCATGTATCTTCGTTATTCGCTTATATGTACGTATATTTTGTTTATGTTTTCATAAACATTATTATAATATTTAATTATATTTTAAACCAGCAATTCAGTAATACTAAAACATACTTAATGGAAAATATTATTTTTTTCAAATCAATTTTCTTTTATAATTATTATATCTATTACAATATTACATATATTTATACAGCTATACGAGGTGAATTTTTATTTGCCACTCACCCACATTTTTCTCTTTAATAATAGTACATATTTCATTTAAATTCTGATTTTTAGAATAAATTCTTGAGCATACCTCAAGACCACATTTTAAAATTCTTGAAATTATTTTTACCACTAAAGAAGTGTTCTGGCTAGTGATATAAATTGTCATGAAAATTTTTTGTGAACATGGTGATTTGTTTTGCGAATGTTGCAGCGACTGTTATATACGTGGTTTGGAGGTTAAGTTAGACGTATAGCTATAGTATTAATGCGGTCAGCGAAGATATTATTATTTTATGAAACTTTATTCATTATCGCATCGGCTACCGATATTTTATAATAACAGTTTATTCAAATCTTTATTGCTATGATCAACGTCATCTTTGCGGTTGAATGTGGATTACGCTTTCTATCCAACCCATGCGTGGTCTGAAACCGAGCCAAGGTAAATATGGAACTATATAATATGAATATAATATGTACTTTATATGATAATATTATATAGGTAGATACAAGCAATTACCCACAATATGTCAGTTTTGTCTCTGTGCACGATATTGGACAATTTATTGTTTTGTGACATATTTTCTTATAATAGTACCTATATACCTATATAATATTATTATGATTCCGTCCATGTGTAGGTATTCACATTACTTTCACGCGGTGCTTTTCTTGCTCGGCGTTAATCCGTTTATAATATTATATATTTCGTCTATTGAAATATAAATGGGATTTGTGCAAGTAACGATTATATTTTAATATTGTACGGGTTAGTGCATGTGTATTATACTGCGCCTATATAAAATAGATAAAATATTATTATACTAAATGTGTAAACAACCTACGTATCACATTTCAACAGATGTAGGTATTTATGTATATCTGTTTTGAAAGTAGAGCGAATTGAAAGAAAATAATATATATCACCAAATAATAGCACAAAAATAATTTAATTAGAGTTTTTTCTTCTTCTTTTTTTTCTCAAACTTTATTTTGACGGACAGTGAATGTCCCATGACTTGACAAATTACTTGACAGAGTGATATACTATCTGTACGGTATTGTTTTCGTTACTCATTCTTCGCCCAACGGCTCTCGTCACAATCATAAATAACAATGCAGCGTTAAACAATTTGTTGTAATAAACAATATGAGTATATCTGTCAAACAAAAATATAGAAATTAATTTCTTATAATTTTCCGAGTGCCAGTTTGCACAGAAGATAGTTAAACTCAGCAGTTCATTAAAATCGAACATAATAATCTCACTGAAAATATTTTAAGCTGAAGGGAGTCCGTTAAAATCTTAAATATTTGAGAATCTGTTGAACTCAGGAAATATAAAGTTATATGGAATTTAAATTATACCACACTTATGAATTTCGGTCTTTGACTTAAAAATATGTCATGTTACTCTTACAATTAATATATTGATATCAGGGATCACTGCATATTATTGTATTAATAATACTTATTGTATTATTTACAAAGTCCATTCTTAATAATATGATGAAATATTTTATAATATTATATTAGTATGATAGTAGGTACACATAGGTAATATGATTGGATTTTATTTATGAGTAATAATTAATAATAATAACTATAAAACTAATCGCCTATTATTGTTTATAATATCCGCAAAGGGGAAACTAACTATATTAATATAATACTTTATTTCGTTAATTTTAAATAATTGTAAGTTTTCATTTTATGTTTATTATGAAATCTTTTTATATACTATTTATTTAAATTTCCATTTTTTTTTAATAAGATAATAAACTGTTAGTACCAAAGAAATATTTTTTCATAAATTATTATTAGGAAAACTTTTCATTTAACGAATTTTTCGTCTATCACGAAAGTATACTCAAGTAAATGGGATATGTACAAACGTAAGTCCAGTTACGTAGGTAGGTAATTTTAAATAAATAATCGAAGAAGTAATTTTTATACCCACATAATCTAATCATTGATTTGAGAAATGTATTCCTATTTTTTCATAATGTACATGATACTATAATAATATTATGGTTTATGATCATCGATGGTCTATAAATATCATATTAATTTTGTTCGATTATTCCCTTCCCACTCATAAAGTCAACTAGACTAACTATTATAATATAAATTTATCTAAATTGAATATATTTCATGGTTCGTTTGTTTTACCGAAAAAAAATGTATTCCTACACCAATTTACTATAATAAAGTGTATGTTTTTCTAGTTTTCAATTTCCGTCATCAACTGTAGTTACACCGTTTGTGACCATTTCAATGGTACACTTCGTGGGATTATTTTATGTACTTATATTATACATGTTAGTAAGAAAACATGTAATTTTTTGCCTAATCAACTTTAAACCCCAACATTTTGAATATTAGCACATAATAAAGACCCATAATTAATATGAAATATTTCGTTATGTTTTTATAACGCAATCACTAATAAATAAGTTATTTAAAAAAATATAATAAAATATATAATCATAATAGTTGAATGCAATATTATTATTATATTACAAAATTCGACAAGTGTCGTTTAGAAGATAATCGAAATGGACTACGCAACGGGATAACCGAAAGTTTAAGTTTTCGAACCTAACCTAACCTTACCTAACCTAACCTAACCATTTGTTAATGAAATATTTTATTTTTATTTTTCTGAACAAGTGACATTTATAAACACTAATACCAATAAGTGGGTGAGCGGCTTGTTTTGGGGTACAACTGGCATTCGTAAAAGTTGTGTGAGATTTTGATTTTGATTTCTTGCAAAGTAGTACAACTGTCGTTTATTCAAGGCCTTTTGCCAGACAAATTAACAAGCTTGTCGTGTACGTTGAATATTTGAGTATTTCAAACATTGTTATAAATATACAAAATTGATACTATTGGGGAACATAAAATATATTTAAATATTTAATAAAAATATCGTAAACATAATATTGTTTGTTTAAAAAAATTATATTTTTATTGTATTAATATATTTTAACTATATTATAATATATTATAATTATAATTATATTTTAATAGTTTAAAAAAATATAATTATTTTTTTCTATACTGAAATTGAACGATAACAGTAGTTTATAATAATATTATATTGCTCACAATAATTATATTTCATATTTATTATGCTTGCTAATATCCTATTTTTCAGTTGAAACATTATTACATCAAATGAACAATATTAAATTGCTAAAAAAAAGATAATTTAAAGAATTTTGAATAATATACTATAAAATAATAATAATAATGAAATCATATGATGTTATATTTTTACTCTCAATAGAGTTGTCGGTCTTCGAATCAGTTACCTCTTCGACATTTATAATGAGCGCAATATTTCGTCACACGATGTTGACCTCACTGAAATTTAAAATGAACTGTTTACAAATACAGAACTGATTCTGAAATTTGTCACAAGATTTCACTTCCAATCTCAACAATTAACAAGGGGTTCCAATTACTAACAATAGCACCCATGCATCATACTCACTATCTCACCACAATAATAACGATTTATTGTTTATTTATTTCTCGTGACATCATTTTTTTTTCATCGGAAGATCAAAGATTACTAATTATTATTTAATAAATATAAAATATGTTTAAAACAGATATCATATCACTTAACTAGGTATTCAAATACTATGTAACGAATTATAAAGATATATTATACAATAAATTTGGGATTATCAATAATTATCACATTTTTTTTTTCTTATCGATCTTAAATAACGGAAACTATGGACATTATCATTTTGTATGGTGGTTTACGGTTGGTTGAGGAACACACATGTATGTGGGGCGAGGATTCGTCACTAAAATCCCGGGTGGTCACCCATCCGGGAACTAATGACGTTGGCCGATACTCGACCTCAGAACACGTTGGTCAAACATGGAGGCACACTAGACGCCTAACACATTTTTATGCGCATCCTAACTATATTCACTTCATGCATAATATTTGTATAACATACACATAAAACATAATAGGTACCTAATTATATAATATCACATACCAGGACGGCAGAACGTATCTATTTATGAATTCCACTAGTAATTTACACATTATTTTTTATTTTAATTACCTAAATTACCACGAGACCGTAATCGAATTTTTCTTTTTCTCAGAAAGATAACTGCACTACAATAATTATTAATTATTACGAGTACTTACGCCAAGACTTACTGACTCGAGGCATTGCAATTATTTTAACTCTCTAAGCGTTAATCTTTCAATGATACTCGTACCCGTTGATTTGCCGTATGTTATCATAATATATCTTTGTTATAATAATATATAACAATTTATTATTGTTAGTGTAAGTACTCGTTCATTACGTTTAAAAAATGTTTTTCTAACGTACATAATAATCGGGTTTTGAAAGTCTAAAAAGTGTTCATCTCTATAACTATTTTAATTTTTAATTTGTTCGAAGAAAAACCCCATAGACAAACATAAATAATAAAACATAATACTATAAATTATCGGTGAGCTACATACAGGTGATAATTAATGTATACAACTGTAAATATAATCGTTTTTCAACACTTGGTAACCCGAGAGTTGAACGTTTATAGATTTCCACGAAAAACATTACACCGAGTGATATTCTACAAATGCATCGTAAATTCATAGTAAATAATTGTATAGGTATTAACTACATGAAGTATTGTATAAATGTTCTTATGAGTTATAATATATTATGTACCTTAAGTCCTAAACATTTGGAATACTAACAAAATACATTATATATATATTAAATATTTATCTTAAACGTATTTCATATTTAAAGGCATTTTTTGGCTTATATTATAATATAGTAACTAGTAAAAAAATATTAAACAATATATAACATTTGTTATATTTTGATTTCTGTTTTTAAGAAATATTCTTTAGTTGAATTATTATTCTTATATTATTATTATATTATTCTTATAATTATTAAGAATAATAATTATAAGATTTTAAAAATAATATGTTAAAATACTAATTTAATTTTAAGTTTTTATAAGGTTTAGAAAGCCTAAAAAAATTCAAAAGTTACATTATATAATTATTATATTTATTTATTTGGATTTCGTTATGAAATAAATAAATTACTTAGATCTTTATAACAGCAAGTACTTACTTTTTAAGAATTCAAGATACAGATACAAATAAATTATAAAATCATATCAACGAGAAAAAAAAATTTTATTATAATGAACCAATAAAATTAATCTTTTCAAACATATTATGTTTTATTTATTATGATAATAATTACAATAAATCTTTATATTTAAGAATAAATATATACTTGTTTCCTGTCGAAAATTTACCTTCACTTTACATTCAACGTTCGTAGATATTTGTGGTCTAATGGTGCGCCGTTAAAATATTTTAGATTCTGAGCGGAGCAATGAATGCATAAATTGATCTTACAATGATGAGAGTTTTATTTTTACATTTTTTGTTCTGTCATCACGTTTTGGAGCAACATAAAAACATAATAACTTCAATGTTTGACATTAAATGTGGTTTCTGAGAGCAAATTAGATATATATTTGACTCGCCTCCCTCACACAAAAAAAGTTTTACAAAAATACTATGCAAAATAAAATAAAAAGTGGGTAAGTGGATATCGCTCTGCTGTACAGTAGGTTATAAGTTGGTCACTGTATAATGGATGGTATTAAATTTGAATTCAATGATGATTCTAATATCATTGTATACGAAAAACGATTCTGAGTGAAGACAGGATATTTTATACTATTTTAAATTGATATTACTTATTATTAATACGGTAGCTGGTAAGTTGAATTAATATTATAAAATTACAACAAAATAACTAAAATCATTATTCTTGGTTATTCAGTATATTGTAATTTTGTCCAAACTTGAAAATAAAATAACTATAAAAAATTTTTTTGAGATTTTTTTTGTTACGAAATAACCTTTTTACGTGTTAGAAAATAATGTTCGTGATGTTGATGAATTTTGTTAAAACATAAACTCCAAACACTTGTAAAATTAATTGTAAATATTATGTATGCACAATTTTTTTTATATGCTTTTAAATTTTTAAATTTTTAATTTGGTAAATGTTGTTAAAAATCTAAATTTAAAAGCAAATAAAAAAAAAACTTTGCATACATAATATTTACAATTAATTTTACAAGTGTTTGGAGCTTATGTTTTAACAAAATTCATCAAAATCACGAACATTATTTCTAATTAATTTGTAGCTAAAAATGTTTTTAATTTTTATACTCAAGGTTTAAAAATTTAATTTTCATACGTTTCTCTTGCTCAAATTAAAAAAAAAATGTAAGCCTAAGGCCACTTTTATTTTTCACGAACGTCAAAAGTTCAAATTTAGATAAAATTGAATATTATTCGTAAACGTAAAATAACGATTTCTCCACAAAATAATTGTAGTAAATTGTAATTATAAAAATAATAATCGTAGACACATGCAACATTCAACTGTTACAACGATTATGTTTTCTATATATTATTTAATATGATTTACCAAGCATGCTCATCCCTCACTTTTTCTTTAAATTATGAGTTTATTATAATTTTGATTTTTGGAAATTTTAAATAATAAATATACTTAAAAACCAAATTCTTAAATTTGTTAGTACTACCAAAAGTATATCTTGTGGTGATACAAACTTCTATTTTTTAAACGAGAACC
Organism: Metopolophium dirhodum; assembly: GCF_019925205.1. Taxonomy (NCBI): domain Eukaryota; kingdom Metazoa; phylum Arthropoda; class Insecta; order Hemiptera; family Aphididae; genus Metopolophium; species Metopolophium dirhodum. The sequence continues at coordinate 16,852,041 of NC_083568.1, forward strand.
TTGTTTTTACTGTAAATTTTTAAGTGGATAATTTATTTGAAAATAAGTTAAATAGTCTATATAAATAAATTATAATAATTTCCATAAATATAGTAGTTGATTATTGTTTCCACTACCTAGGAATGGTTTTTCATATGCAATGGTTTATCAGTTATCAGTGTATTAAAATTAGTAAAAAGTATTTAACACATCAATAAATTGGCCTACTCTATGACGACGTACACTCAATATCTACTATACAACAGATTGACTATTTTCTGATTTTTTTCAACTAATATAAGTCTATTTATGATGATATTATGATATTATGATATCATATAAGACGTATATTATTCTGTTCATATATTAAACTATTAAAACCATGTGTTGTAAAGATTTTCAAATAATATGATGTTTTATTAAAATTATGTGTTATGTTTTTAAACTTTTATCATCGTTTAAGTCACAAAACTATGAACAAGTACAATATTATTTTAAAATATAGATATATACCAAATTTAAAATGATTCAGGCATATTGTGTAAAATCAATTTATTGAATTTTGCAGCTTTTTGTTCTTATCACGACTTTTATCCAGTTAATGTTTACTTATTCTGTCGTAATATGTGTTAATTTTTTCTTACTTAATTGTTCTTAACTTACTCTATAACTTTATTTTCCAATCATATTATTAACACAAACTTCTTAAACAATGTACCAGGTACCCACAATCTACATGCCTAATTAATGATAAACTGGTTTCTCTGTTTTTATTTGAACACTGGTATACAATATATTTTTCTCGAAAATAAACTTTATGCTTATATCATATAAGCCATTATAGTTTATAGTATGATTTATATAAAATATTTATGACTTAGGTTATGTATATATTATTATTTTATTGTTTTTATATATAAATAAAAAAATGCACTTATATCGTATATTTTTAAGAACAGTACTTACAAAACATGTCGTATTATCCTAAATAAATTGATGAAGTAAACCAAAAAGTACTTATTTTAAATAATGTAACAATTGCAAATTGAAAATTTTTTTAAAATAACCTAATTATTAAATTCATAACATTTTTGACATCTTTAATTTGTAGAGAAAAATAAAATCAATATTATCAATGTTTTACAAAAATTCATGTTCGCCAGAGTGGAGACACTGTTATAAAAACGCTGCAGCATGATATTGTTTATTATCTATGGCGGCTATCTTGTTATCTTGATTTACGGTAATGTTTACTGCTTTTAATGATTACAATTTAGAATTAATCATATTAAATATTATAATACAGTAAAATTGTTTTTTTTAAATGGCTCCGCCTCGTAAGAAGTCTAATAATTTTAATAGTGATTTACAAAATGAATTTCCGTTTATGAAGTCAACTTAAAATTCAACTAGCATTGTTTATTGTGAAATATGTAAATGTGAAGTCGATATAGCGAATATTGGTCGCAGTAATATTAATACACATTTCACCAAAAAAAAAACATCGTTTGGCTCTAAAGGCTGCTTTATTGAGTGGAAAGGTAATTAACTACTTTAAAAATAATACTTATTCTTCAGACAATGTACTTATTGTGGTATGTTTCAAAATTAATATAATTTTTTTAATTTGTATTGTATTTTATATCTATATTTAATATAATAATAATATGTTATACTGTAGTACCTATGGGTTTTGTACTTCTTCTTTTTTTTTTTTAAATATCTGGTCACAATTGTGAATTGTATATGATTGCAACAGTATAAGTGTATAACACATTCATCTTGTTTAAATTAAATATTTATGAAGCATGGCAAATTTCAGCTATTGTACGAGTTGAAAAGGAAAAGTGTATGATTTGAAAAACAAAAATAGTTATTAGGCAGTCTAATAAATAACTTAAATAACAGTAGGTACATGTACTTTGTATATAATATATTATATATATATACCTATACGTATATAATTATATTTATTACTGTGTTAAATAAATCGTCCATATGAACATAATATTATTTTAAAACGAATAAGTACAATATACACTGACATACATGTGTTCTTTTTATGTGCGTGTGAATGCATTGTCGAAATACATATGAGTGTTTTAAATTTTCTTTTAACGAATATAGGGTACACAGTACTACACTCGAGCATTATAATTTATTTTTTACTGATGTTGGTAAGTCAAACAATACTGTCGTGTGTCCTCACCAAGGAAGACAGCTATCTAGATCATTTTCAACATCTCCACTGCGGTAGAAAAAGCAATTAAATTGAATGTATTTTTAACGATTTAATCAAACGAAAGTAGGTAAGAGTGATGCTGATGTTATGAATTATGATGCACGTTGAATTTAAAACTTGACTATATTGGATGTAGTCATTGGCTAGATAGTTGATGAATCTGTTTTATGGATTAAAAATCAAAATGTATATAGAACCTAATTATATTAATTAATATAATATAATTATGTAACGATAAATTTAACAAAATATCTCAGGTTATACTAACTTGTATACATGAAATCAATTTAAATTGTTGATTTTAAAATCCTGTGGAAGTAAAATTATAGAGAACATAAATCCCGAAACGAAATAACTTAACGAATTATTAAGTAAACCTAAAATGAAAAGAGAACGCCAACCCAACAATAATAATAATAATAATATAAAAATGTTTTAACGTTTTAAAACACGTTTGTATAGTCATCGTAGTAGAAAATCGGTTTGCTCAAAGTGCGTCCGGAAAAAATGAGAGTTAATAATTATTTGTCTAAACGTTGTAGTGATGTACAGTTGAAATTAAATGGCAGACATTGTCATCATTGACTATTTGAAAACGAAAACAAACTTTTTTACTATTTACAAACAGTTTGAATAAAATGAAAACGACTGCCGGTTGTGTTCTCGTTATTCAATATCAAATCGCTACGACAAATACACTCAAAAAACGTTTGGTGAGTCCAACACTATGTCGAGTCGTGGAACAGACTTTGTATAGAACTATGTACCTACATATTTCGTTGGAAATTGGCAATGATTTGGTTATTTCAGTACCACAGTACACCTTAAACCACATGAAGGTAGACACAAACTTAACACGTTTCAAAAATAAAAATAAAATTTGTTTTGAAACGTTTGAAAACAAAAAAACTAAATTCGTTGATCTAATAATTATTTAATACCTTACTTTTATTTTACTTTTATATTCATAGACGAAAATATTAGGGGCTTGTGGGCTAAGCCACTTAACCATTGTAACCAACCCCACCAAAAAAAAACCTAAAGATTTTACACCACATTGAAACATTTAAAAATTTTCCTCCCTACATCAAAATCTTCAGCCCCCTTCCCAAATATCTCAAATACTATTTACGCCTATGCCCGATATTATGTACACAAGGTGTACGAAAAATGTGGAGAAGCTCTAAATAATTACTGTTCGCATATTTTAATATCTACATATTATTATTGTAATAACAGATAACACTGCTGCACATACATTAGGTAAAACACATTTTAATTACCTCATCAATATTAAATCATATCGCTATTATCTTGTCATATTGTTAATCTTAAGATGTATAAAAGATGATATTATTTACATTATCTTTTTGAAGAATAAATAAAAAATAAAAAAAATAAAATAAAAATATTGTTCTATTTCATAATTGTCGTCGCCACTTGCCTTTCCGGGATGTTATCTTATAAAAATCAGTCCTAATAATTAATTTAACGACCGTTTCCCAAACTATTTGAACACCCTGTATAATATAGGTTCGTATGAAAGTTAAACATAATATAGTGCTTACATACACCGACTTATGTGATGATGTGAGTACATAGAAACCGCGATGTACCGGAACGGTCGGATTCCGCGAGAGAGTAAAATATACGAATACCGTTGCGTTCGCAAGCGATATCATTAAAATGTCACACAAACGACGAGTCTGTGCATACCATTTATAAAAAAATAATATAATTTGTGATATAGCCATGTACAAATATACAAGACTATTGCCACTATATAATATATATATATATACCTACAATCGTACTGATGAATATGACAATGTATATGTATACCATACAAATATATAATATATTATATATATCAGGTATTATAGTTTGTATATTATACATGGTTGACTGTACATATTATACTATTATCGTTGTACGGACGTATAATAGAACCGTGTGTCTTTCGGTGCTGAATATAAAATATACGTATAAGTATTCGCGAAAAAGAAATTATGACGATCGTCCTTTCGTTTCGTAGCGCGCGTCTGCTTTGACAACGCTACGGAAATAATATAATGAAGAGGATCCACGACGAATACGATATTATGTATGCTTATAGTATAACAATGTTGTATCAGTCGAACCTGCAGTGTGGTCTTGAGAACGAAAACAAAATTCGAAATGGGCGACGATCGTTATTATGGTATATATTAATATGTAGTGATTGGTTTGGTAAATCACAGTGGCCAGTGGGGACGTTTTTTAAGTACAGACGTCTGTGTTTCAGCTAAACGTGGTTAAATTTACGTACACGCGAGAGTAATAAATCATATTGCGATTCTGAGTGGAGTTTGTTTCATAAAAATTATAATAATAGGCAGTACCATTGACCAGTGTACTAACTACCTATATAATATGTTTTACTAGTCAGCTCTTTCTATAAAACCTTATATAATACTACGCTATAAGATCTACTGTTTTTTTTTTTTTTTTGAACAAATGAATCCGTGTTATTTTCAAAATAATAGCTGTTTTTAGAATAATTCAAACAATGATCTCGTATTTTTCGACAAATTAAATAAAAAAAATCTGGTACTGTGCCAGCAAAAATATGGTTCTGGAGGCGCCGGGCATCGATCCCGGTACCTCTCGCATGCTAAGCGAGCGCTCTACCATCTGAGCTACGCCCCCCGATGAATGTAATGGACTAGATCTATGTATTTGAGTGAATAAATAAATCAGGTTACTGCATAGCAAACAACACCTGCAGCTATGCAACGTGTTGCAACATAGGTACTATTCATACCGGTTTGGCGCTCTACCGATTTAATTTCGACCACGATTCGTTTTTGGCGCGACGATCGTACTTTTTGAACGTGGCCGTTCTTGTGACGCGTGTACCTACCTACATAATATTATAATGCATGCGACCGTGCAAACGAATATTACTTATGGCGTGGCGACATGCCCTGTGCAGTGGTGGGAGATCTCAACAGCCGCGAAACAGGACGTGAAAAAAAGGGGACGGTAAAAATGAAAAAGGGACTGAGGAGAGAATGAGGTGCGGCGCCGGGGGTGTAGGTACGCGAGAAGACATGTGCATTGTAAACGACGGAGGCTGAAGAAAATTTACGACCATCGCACGCTATATGTATAACTTGCAACCCGAGGATAATATTATGTACGACCGTCGACCATAGTATTGTAGTTGTAAGAATTATTATCATTAGTATGATCGCTTTATTAACAGAGAAACTACTTGTTTGAATTTTGAAGTTTGAAAAATGTTGAGAATACATTCTCAATACTTTTTATTATCCAATCAATTATTTTTAATGTAACGTCCGTCAATTAACACATCTAAAAATATGTTTTGGAACAGCTAATTAAACATATATTTATATAACATGTATGAATACATGTAATTAAAATTGTTATTTATTTAAATTATCATATTATCACATATTCAAATTAAAGGTAAACACGCACGTTGCACACTTAGGAATTTGTATTCAATCGCAGCTAATGTATTTTATAAAATCGAGGCAATTCAAATGCTCAAAGTACTAGGCATAATGAAAAGAACGTATTTTTAAAATATTTAAGATATTTTCAGTGTGTGTTATCATAATTATTACTTTACCGTTTTTTTTATTCGAATAAATAGATTCAAATATTTTATAAATAATGTTACCCCCAAGACACGATAATATTATCACATTACAACAGAGCAACAGGTCATCCTTTTCATCACTAAAAAAATTATTATTTAACGTCACGTGTCTATAGCAACGTGTTATAAGCTTTAATAAAAAAATAAATCATCATCCAGAATTCATCGTAGGTACGCTAATTGTTGCCAGCAGCTGATGCTGTCGTCGCACTAAAAAAGAGAACTGTTTGTTTGGGTCTTCGGTCCGGCGTGTTACCGTTTTTTTACGTTACCTATATAATAATATAATATATAAATGTATAGTGATATTATTGTTTTTATCATTATACACACAAAGTATTCGGATTTGCGTCCGGCCAAACGCATATCATCAGCAGCAGGCTTTCTCCGGCCTATCATTATTATTTTATTTTATTTTATCATCGTTTAATGTGACGAGTTGCTACGTTTTGTTTCGTTCCGTATTCTATTTTTCGTTCACGATTCATTCACACAGACATAACCGTGTAAACGATAATGTAATATATGGTCAAAGAATCGCGCCGGTATTGTATGGAACCCGGTTGGAATTAAGACAATTCTATTATTCGTAATTATTATTATTCGCCGGTCGATTATTATACCTACGTGAAATCTCCGTAGACACGTTGCTATAACAGTATTATCTAATATTCACTTGTGTATGATAATTAACCACGATAAAACCATTAATAAAACGTTAAAATCGGATCCAATTAATGTCATTAATATATTAGGTACAGTTGCCGTAGGTATATTATTAACCCGAGTAATCGCGAGTATGAAATTTAAGACCATAATTTTTTTTAAATGATAGGTCTTTTATACCTCGGTACCAATATAATACTCCTATTGAATATTGAAAATAAATTGCGTAACATTAATAAACTATTCGTTGGCCAGACTATCGCGCAGACTATGTAGGGCTCCTAAACTTCAAATGCGCGTTTCTACAATTTAAAAGAAAAGAAAAAACGATTCGGAAAGAATCAAATTCTGAAAAGTAATCAAATTATAATGTTCGGCGCTACAACTTCTCGACAATAATTTGGCGTTTCACTATTGATGATCACCGTATTCATAACGCTACTTTTTTTCTTTTACGAAAATTGAGGTACCTCAGTGTGGTATAATGGTTTACTATTGAAACATTACCTGTGTAGTGTTTAATAGATTAGTCATCTTAGTACAGCTTCGGGTTAGTAGGTTACGTCCTATCGATACATCCGTTACCTATATGTATTATGTTTTTTGAAAATACCACTATAGGGCTTAATGGGTTTACTAAGTCATAATAATGGGTGTTCTATGGCATATGTGGTCATTTTGTTTCCATTTAAAATTTTTAAACACAACCCGTTCATTGAAACTCTTGCGTCGTTTCTATTTGTTGACGGCAGTTTAGTTATTGCCAGAACTACTAAAATCCCCGTGATAAAAAATTGTAACTTACAACTACATTAATGCGATTAAGTGATGAACTGAAAATCTTTAGATAAATTCTCCACACGAATACACGATAGTAAATATATAAATTATTATTGATTATGCAAATAAACTTTAAACATTATAGTATTCTGTATTATACATACTACATAGGTATTAGATACTGCTATAATACATAATATTACATAGTTATATCGAATTATATAAATATATTAATTATATTATTTTATATTGTGTTTAAAAATTGTAAAAAAATAACAATGAATTAAAATTTGTCGATGCTTCAAACATTATTGAAACAAAGAAAGCTTAAAAGATATTTTGGTAGTTGGATTTGCTCACGCCACTATATAACACACAATTTTTTCATATTTTAAAGTACGCAATTATCAAATTTATAATTTCTAAGTTTACGTACTTGAATATTAAAATTTTTCTTTTGATTTAGGGTATTAATAAAACATAATATCGATTTATAAAATTTGTAAACACGTTCTAAATATTTGATTATTAATTAAAAAAAAAAAAAATACATAATTTGAATACAATAATATAAAATATAATTATATCATCTCAGATAACTTGCTAGAGGACAACAGAGTGAAGTACTCGTCAAATGTTTTAAAAATAAATTTCGTTTTTATTGTTTTTGTAAGTATTCAAGTACGTTCACCCAACCACGGTATGTTTTTGAGCTGCTCACGCAGATCAACGATAGCGTGTCGAACACAATGTTTGTATTGTGCGGATCAGTTTTGGTCGATTTACTCTAAATTTCATTACTAGCCGAGCATCTGGAAACCATGAACAGTTTAATATGAAGTATAATAATATTACTTATATTATAATATTTTTCGTATTATTACGATGACGGGTCGGCGGTGATATACGGTGTATTATCGTAGTGATTCCAATTAAATTTCTACACATCGAGTGCTGCAGTTGTAGCCGTAGTGGCGTCTAGAAAATTTATTGTATTCCGATTGCCCATTTCAGATCGAAGAACGGATTTCGCGTTATATTGTTGCTATATGGGTAGATAGGCAGGTATAGGTACCGTCCGTTTATAAAATATCGAATCCAACGTATAACGCGGTCCGATTTGCATGCCTCGGCTGCGGCGTTACATATTATGATTAGTTATAATGTATAATACAACAACGGTTGTTTGTTATCGATCGGTGATAATAATGTTCATATATAACGATAATAGTATTAATAGTATTATGTGCGCGTAGAAAGTATTTCTAATCAACTCTAAGGTATAGGCACCTAATATTGTCGGTACACCGTTTATGGCCTGTATAATATAATATTATTATTATGTGTTCGGACTTTCGGTTTGTATATTTTGTATTATTCGCGAATATTCTCACCGGAAGAAATTTCTTCGGCATACGTGTATATTACCAACAATACGTCGTGTGCACGTAGGTGTAGGTACTTACTCGCGTCTCTTATTTATCCGGGTGTCATTGTCCGAAATCGTTTTCGGTATTTCGACGGGATAATAATATAATAATAATAACGCACATAATATTATACGATAAATATTTTATATTATTTGATAAATATTACAATGTGCCTATAGTTGTACCCAACTGACTGCTAGCGATTTCGCAAACAAAAACCTAAACAACATACCTGGACGCGGCTGGACCTACCTATATAATATTATAATTCATAACAATATTAAATTGTGCACCTGTGCAGAGAAATCCCGTGCGATTATAATAATATTTTTATTCGTACCTACATCTACAACGCTTCTTATAATCGTTTTGTCCGGTGTACACGTGAGAATAAAATACTCACAATATGTTATTATACAGAGGAATTATATTATGTATATTGCGCATCGTTTGTCTTTGTCGGAGACAAGTACAACACTGGGTAGTCTCTCTTGTTTCGGGACATGTTCCCAAGAATAAACACAACTCAACGCACAATACAACATATAATATTATCATGTTAGGTACACCAACAAATATGCCTATCCACTTACTACAAAAAAAAAACACACTACCTCGCAGGATGGAAAGTGTACTACATATGTTATAAGGATATCCTTTATAGAGTCTTTATACCACGTTTAAATAGTTTGCGCGTTTATACGCGTAAGGTTTACCTACGTTGTGTACGAGCCAAAGAAATTTAATTATGCTTTAATAATAGGTAACGTACCTGCCTATGTACTAAATGATATATTATTTTAGGGCATAACTATTATACTATTGTATTATTATATATTTGCGTGCGAAGTTTATGAAAGATTTTTAGTTCTATCTTTCGTTCTACAACCGTAACCGTGATCAAATTTGCAAAATAAAACCATTAGATATGTGTTTTTGGCCATTTTGGGTTAATAAACATAATATTACTATTGTAGTAGAAAAAAGTTAAGCTATAATATTGTTATTAAAGTTATTACTTAGTTATTACCTAACAAAAAAGTCGAATAATTAATGTAACGTTCAATGCAATAATATGACATTGATGATAAGCCATTATTGAAACATATTGTCGTTTCCCATACAGTAGAAATAAATTGAATAAATAATTGTTATAATATTATACAATAAAATAAAATTAGATATTATTAATTTTATGTTAATATCCACAGAATGTCTTTATTAACTTGCCTATGCAACAGATCAACCAGATATTATATGAATGTTTTATGAACCAATTTTGATTATTTTATAAATATCAGTTTATATAAATATATAATTCATATCAATATAAATATTAAATATCATACCAACAATATAATGATATAGTATAGATAATGGATATATTATGAATATATTTTTATAATATTCAACTTATATCCAAATACAAATATCTAATGTATTGTAGACACTCACATATCACCCTGCAGATATAATATTATGAATAGCTTTTTGCATCAAATTTATCTCTCACACATCAATATTAAGATATAGCTACGACAATATACGCCATATTATACCTTGGATTAGTCTGTACTAACTTGTTTCGTTTAACGGAGAACAATAGTTCAAGAAACGAAAACGAAACTTAAGTAACTGAATAAAATATACATTACCGTCCGCAGAGGAGAAATATTTTCGGTTTGCGCAACAAATACGCAGTGAATTGTTCTGATCCAGCGCAGGCGGACGTGAAATAAAAAAACACAATATAACGAGACAAAAATCCTGTGATCGTGTGGACATGGTCGGCGGTTGATGTTCACCCGAGATATGATATTGTTATCATCTAGGAATCTGAAATGAGTAAAACGAGAGATTTACGCGGCAGATTTCCTGAATCGTGTACAACTTACTGTACGGCGTTTGCGTATTTTATGCGTGACACACACAGTTGTACCTATATGGTTTTAATGATTAATAATAATAAAACATTATGATAAAATGTCGTCCACAAGAAAGACGCATTTCGACAGGGTTGTGCAGCTGTGTTCACGTCTATAGTGAAGAAAGAATACTCTATGGTGTCAGGGTAGTAATAAACAATAGTTTTTAAATTAAACTATTAGGGACTTCTTCATTTTTTTTTTATATAATATATATATATAAACTTGAATTAGTTTAAATAGAATAAAAATAAATTACAACGTATTAATAAGATTTAAAAATGAAATAACTAACAAAAATTCTGTTCGTTTTTAATAAAGTTGAATTTAAAATTAATTAAATATAGTAATTGAATCGAACAAAAACGTACTTTTATAGATTCAAGCCATATCCTGATTTATTAAATACAAGACATATACTCACAGTAAGTTGTACTGTTATTATTTTTAAAGCCGATAATTCATCAGCCATAGGTACATTAATATTATTATAAACCTGAAAAAATGATATTATAAACATGGAAATTTGGCGAAAAACAAAATCATTGCATTTGAAAAAAACCATCCAATTCCAGTCGATTTGCAAGCACTCTTACAATACTTTACAGCGATTGTCGATTTATGGCAATATCCGTATATGATCAATACTCATGGCAACGTGTGAAAGTCTTCCCGCGACACGTTATAAAAACGCATTATCACAAGAAACAATTAATATAATATACTACACGCTTATTGGGCAGCCTCAAATTAAACGAACATTTATTTCACGAAAATGGCCGAGTACCTATAGTGTATCGACGTGCGCCCGAGGTGAAAATATAATATCATAATATAATATTACACTCTACTCCGGAGACTATTACCCGCACACACCCCTTACCACTGTGACCCTGCTAAAACTATATTATAATCATCCGTCGTCGTCGTCGTCATAGACTACTCCGCGAACAACGATCGTGAGAGAATAAGAAGAAAGCACGGGTGTTAGAGGTCAAGTGCGCATTCGGAGGGGCGCCGCCCAAGAGCGGACCGGGCCAGTGGTTGTGATTCGCGCGCGTTTTCCGCTGCGGCGGTGGTATATATACTGAATGTCCGGGAAACCCAGCTATCAGTGCACGTTCCGGCGTCGAAGCATCTACAGCTACTATCGGGGCGATTTCACATACCGTCTTATTAACAGTCGAAATCGATATCATCTTCACATAATAATATACAATATCGTTGTGTTATCGTATAGTTAGTACGCGCCGTGCGGTAATTTTTGCGATAACTCGATACACCGGGTCCAGTGACAGTTCGTTTGGAAACGGTTTGCTGATAGTATAATGGATCGGTTACATCCGGTGTTGGTGTGCGTGCTGGTGATTTTAGCGTTGGGCGTTGGCCGGTCCAAAGCTTTCTGCGGGTTGAGATCCGGTGACAGCGACGAAAGAGGCAACGTAAACGATTTCATCACGTGTCTCAAGGCAAAGGCGATCGTGACACTTGACCGCATGTCTCGAGACGATTCGTTGCCCCTAACCGGATCAGTGACCCTGGTCCACGGGGACTCAACTCACCGCCGACAAAGGTCGGATCAGGGCCCAGTGGTTTCAGAACTTGAACTCCAGTCAAAACCGGACGACACACTCAACAACATGCTCTACGACAAGGCGGTCAGACTTCTCAGTGGTCGAGTCGTTAAGGTCGGTTTGCCCGAAGTTACACCAGACCAGTTGAGAACAGCCCTGGAAGAAGGTAAAAAGGATTTGAAATAAATACGTATATAAACCAATGGACATAATATAAATATATATTATGTCTATCTGTGTATAAACTACAAACCTCACTAGAGATGCATAATCGAAAAAACAGAATTTTGAAAAAAGTATAAACGACTTCTCTTTTTATTTGCAAGTATTAACTTTAGGCTAGAATTTAGGTATCTACATTTTGTCTTAAAAACTTTTTTTAACTTCATTAATATATTTAGAGTAGTTTCCCGATGTAAAATGTGTAATGCTCAGCCGACAACTATATACACAATAATAAAACGAAATTTCATCAAATTTAATGCTTAGGAATTTTTATTCAATAAAAATCAATACGCGTGATATATTTGTATACAATATATTTATAATCTATTATTGCTATACTTTAACTTAACTTAAATAATTCATGTTCATGTTTTTAAATATCTAAATATAAAATTGTTACGAAAATAAATAAAACACTAAAATTTGTTTCATTCACCAAAGTTTTAGAATTTATACTTTTGTTGTATTGGATATCAAATCTCTTAATTCAAAAATATTATAATATAGATAGATTTTTTTTAAACAATATAATATTTGAATATTAATGCATTTACACAAGATAATAACTACTCCATACTTATCAGAAATCAAAATTAAAATATATATAATTTATCATAAAAGTATATTACCAAAATATTACACATTTAATAAAAACCATGAAATATACCTCATACATATTATAATTTCTAATACTGTAAACTATTTATAGTTTTATTATTTTTAAGTTATCCTGACATTGTCATATAAACTTTTTGTTAGTGCGTAGGTATTATACATTTTTCACATTAGGAAAAATAGATATCAATAACATAAATTAATAAAATATGATAATATTATAATATTACAATAATACGTTTAACAATATGTACAGTAGTCTAAAATAAAATATTGGTGAACAATATAATACATTTACGATTTAATACATTTTACAATTTATTATTAGAAAATGATAATATTATCGTTGTCCACGCTCAAGTCGGCGTACAAAAGGTGGGTCACTTAGTCTGTAGAATTACCAAGTAATTAATACTGTAGAGTTTTTGTGAAACAATATATATATATTGTAATATGCATAATATAGACGGCATCGGACATAACAATAATAATATACTTTTTATGCAAAAACTGTGTTCTCGTCACTTCTTCATCAGCTGTAGCATAATATTATCATCTCATATTTAAAATTTAAAATAAATATAAATAATATAATTTTATCATTAAAAATAATTATAATTTTAAATCTTTGATTTACCATGTCGAAAATCTACCGTGGACGTGGCCAAATATTATGAGGGGTTAAGGGTCGGTTCGAATCCTGAACGGGCGCAGATCAGTCGGGTCTATCGGATCGGCCGGCGGCGGCGGGAAACGCGTAACGAGATAATATTATTATCATTATTATTGCGTCGATCGGGCGAGAGCCATACAATTGCGCGGCATGAGTGCGTGTTTGTGCTACATATTTTCACAAACGGGTGGCTCGTGTTTTTCATTCGGACGGTACAACACAATTGACGCGTAGCGATTTTTCAAATAACATCGAATGCAAATGCATGAAAAAAAAAAAAAAAAAAACTAAACAAACGAAAACCGAAACGAAATTAGTGTAGCGTAGGTATACTTATATATAGGTATAATATATTTTATATTATATATTATTTTTCACTTAAATATATGTATATATAATACCAAAATGGTATTACAACAATATCGCACGCGCGCGAGTGTGTGTGTGTGTGTGTGTGTCGGTCCGTCACTAATACGAGAGCGGACTCCATTCGGACAGACATACCGCACCTACATATTATACGATTTTACAATAATATAAATATGTAATTATATGTGTGTGTGTGTGTGTGTGTGTGTGTACGCGTTACCTGTGATATATTATATTATCCTTTCGCCGGGGCGCTAATTACACGCGATATGAGCAACACACAATGGAGACGACGACAACAATGACGACAAATCTAGGGCTGTGGATCGTAACAATAATAGTAATATTATGCGATTTTTCCTTTTCGCGTGGACGACATTATCGTATTGTATTGCTACAGGAACGCGAAAAACCGCGAAGTCGTCCTTGTCCGATCGGTTCGTACGTTTAATTTTTCCATAGGTACCTATTCGACCTATTCGACTTTGCCGAACGTTCGTCGCGATAACTTTCCGTCCCTGTAACTCGTTTCGTTATACGATCGATTCTCGAAACGCGTTAATAATTAATAATGTACCAAATATTGTTTGAGGTACCTATCGTAACAGTATTATACATTCGTTTTGAAATACCCTCAGACCTTACGATATTTGGCCAAAATCAAACAATATAAATTAAAATATATATTTAGATTTCAAACAATTTAACGCAATGCAATAACAATTTACTAATGATATTTCTCGGTAAATGTTTGCAAAGGTCGTGGAAAAATGAAGAAAACCATGGGAATGATGATGACGATGGGCGCCATGAAGGCGATGATGATCATACCGCTGGCTCTCGGCGTGCTGTTCCTACTGGCCGGAAAGGCGTTGATAATCAGCAAAATAGCGCTAGTCCTGTCGCTGATCATCACGCTCAAGAAGCTCTTGTCCAAGTCTGGCGGTGGCGGAGGCGGCGAGCATTTGGTGCACGAGTCCCACTCTTCCGGGTGGCCATCGGGTGGAAGCTCGGGAGGCCATGGGGGCGGCGGCTGGGACAAGAGGTCTGCGTCGCCGTCGTCGCTGTCGTCGGAGGCCGCTGCTGCTGCAAGTCAGATGTTGGCTTACAGATCGTACATCAAGCCATGATTGTTTGAAGATGGAATTACAAAAGTTCAATAATTATTGAACCACGTCATTCGACAATGCGTGTACGTCACGCACTGTAGTCATGACGCGATTATTTATTATATTAACTATTATAGTATTTATTATTATTTATTATCATCATTATATTATAATAACTGTTGTTCGTTTACGAAAGGCTAATTTCGTCAATCTTTACTATAATATGCATTAAACTTCCGAGTCCTGACACTACGGCGCCACTGTACCTACGGGAAATATTGATCATAATATTTTAACGAGACGCTGTTTTTGTACTGTTATCATAGGACATTACAATATTTAAATAGTTTATCCATCGTTCGTCTTTTTTAAAATTTTTTATGTTCTATCGCGTGTCATTTTGTTACGATATTTTAGTACTTTTTGCGTTGATTTATAATAAAACGGACTGTCGATCATGATGTTACTGTCGTATGGTTGTAAAAGATAAAAATTGTTCTGTTATTATATTATTATAATTGGATATAATATTTAAAATCATTTTGTAAAACCGTATTGTTTTTGATTATTGGACTATATACTTCTACAATTAATAATGGTGACTCAAATTTCATATTAATATGAACCATTAGTTTTATAAATTATTATTTTTTCGTTTTCGTGATCAAATCTCGGTTCACGGTCGGCATTTTTCTTCGGGCAAGTCACGGTGTCCGGAGAGAAGTGCCACCATCCCCACCCGGGCATGGAAAATACCCACGGGTGCCCACTAAAAAATCTGCCAAAACTACACAAACATGTTTACACTTACTGTTCCCTCCCCACAGTTTAAACATCACCCAATGGCCTAAGTTGCCGTGGGATTATTATTAAAAAAAAATAATAATATACTATATAACTTTAAATAGAAAAATAAAACAGAAAATTCTCTCAAACATTATAGTAGATTTTATGTTTACCTTGTTGGTTGATGTCATTGAGTAGGACAATGTAATCAATTTTTTTTTATATTTTAATCCAATGATAATATGATATATGATTCCATACGAAAAAGGGTTCTGAACGGAGACGAGATGCATAGCCTTAGCCATATTCATATTATATATGATACATTTTATCATTTCATAATTAAAAAAGATAAAAAAAAATTGAAAATGTCAAAGATCCATAGCTTAATAGTCAATAGTTATAGCTATAAATAGCTCAAAAAGCGTAAAAACATTAATGTTGTAATGACGATGACGTATAGAATAATATGCTCACATATTATATATACATTTTTTGATTATTTCGAGTACCTATCTATGGTTATTACGATATCAGTACAAGTAACATTAAATTTACAATACGCCAAATGTTAATATTAGCATTTTAATTAATATATTTTATTTTTTTTTTTGAGCTATTTATTAGCATAAGAAAATATCAATTTTTACAGGATATTTTTTAAATTACTGTAAAAAAATGTTTTTGTTCAGTCAAAAAACTTAAAAATGTAATACAATGTTCCTCATAAGTTTCTGTTAATGGAAATTAAAATAAATGTTAAGCTTAAATCCACAATAAATATTTATGAACATCTGAAATGACAATTTTGAAAAATTCCGTCAAAATCACGAATATTTACTATTCATTTTTGAGATAGAAATAAATAAAAAATGTTCTATTTATGTCTGAGCTCTTTCAATCTATAACTAGATTCCTCATAAGTGTTTCTACATGACGTAACAAAAAAAAAAAGTTTATCAGACAGCAATTTTTTTTTTTTATTCAAGTTTCAAAATTGTTTGACATCGGATATTTAGGTAAATTAACGAATTCTCATCGATCGATATTCATATTTTGTTGTAATTCAGAAACTGTAGATAAATTTTTACCAAATTTTTATTGTCATTATTTCTATATTTACATAGTATGATATAGTCTTAAAATAGTTTCATTAATGTTGAACTATTTATATAACCACATTTAAAAATTTTAATTGTTTTCATTTTTTTTCTATAAATATCAATAAAATATTTTTTATTAGGTCGAAAATCTTAATGTAATACAAGTTCCCTAATAAGTTTTTATAATAACAATTGAAAAATATACTTAGGAACAATTTTTTTTTATTAGTATTTAAATTTAAAAAAAGCATTCAAATTTTGACGAAATTAGATATATCAACAACAAATAACAATTTTAGTTTTTTTGTTGTAATTTAAAAATATTATTCGTGAGCACTTAAAATTTTAAAGTATATAGGTACATAACATTAATATTGTATACACACAATTTGACAAAAATTAATTCAATCTACTCTTAATGTCTATAATATTTAATTGTAAAACCAATTACTTTAACCTAACTATAATATCATAAAATATATTATACATGTTAGTAATATTATAGGCTGACAGACTGACTTGGCTCAGAATCGTTTTTCGTATGCAATGATTTTATATCATAGAAATTCAACTTTAATACATTCGTTACAGTGACCCTTCTAGGCACCCATCGTACGCAGAACGGTACCCACTTACCCATCTTTATTAATCTTTAAAATAAGTTGAACATAATATTGTTATTATTGACGAATCGTGTGTAATATCAAAATTTATCGAAATCTATATCTAACTTTTCTTCTCAATCGAATAACTACTACTAATTTATCATGTTCAAATAATTACAGCACTAATATTTTAAGTATTTTGAATTCGATAAACAGTCTATTTTACATTTTTACAATTATTATATGAGGGGGGAGGGGATGAAGTGAACGAGCGGATTAAGGTGTCGGTTGTGACGCACACTATAGCGCCGGTTTGAACCCGGCCGCAGGTGGCATTTTTCTTCGGGAAAGTCACGGTGTCCGGAGAGAAGTGCCGCCATCATATTGGATGTAACATTACATCTATTTATACGTTGCAGAAATACTTAACTAATGATAAACATAATTTCATTTTTAGGAATAACAAATAATTAATTATTGTAGCCGATAATAAGTATCAATATTGCATACACTAAACGCCGTGTTACACTCTGTTCACTGTTATGGTATCACTGGTATTAATTAAATTATAACATTCACTCTACGTTGATTGCAGATCATCATTCTTCATAATATATTATTGTTTCATAAAATATAATTTTCACGGGCAGAGGTAATGTGTAGCAAAACAATTTTGTTAATCACTTTTGTATGGATTAATATATATAAATATTCATATTATAACAATTAAAATGACGTTGCAATTAATAGTTGTATAATCCTTACTTTTTGTTGTTTTGATATAAATAATCTATAAGAATGATTCATTTAATTTAATTTAAATTGCATAAATTAAAACCTCAAACAAAAGATATTATGATCATTACAGAGAGGTGATTCTTTTTAATATAATTTATAATGTGATGGAATATTTTGTGCATGCATAGAACTGACTTATAAATCGTAAATAAAGATATTTAATCCAACCTCTAATAAGGGATTGGCTTCTACCATCCTCGCAATATGACCGAGAGTAAGTAACACCCGCTGCTACTAGTTCCCAGACGGGTGACCACCCGGGTTCGTAGTAGTAAAAACCTTGTCACACATACACGGGTTCCTTACCTACCGTAACAACACCTTACCGTACCAACCTCACCAACCACAGTTTATAACCCCAACAACAACTAATGGCCGTAGTCGCCTGGTCGAATAGTTCAATAAAAAAGAAAAAGTAAATAGATACGAATTGTGTTTATTGTTATTGTACTTAAACGGAATGTTCTAACTCATTCGTAGTTAAATCACAATAATTATATAAAATAATTACACCGATCTCTCTGTAATTTTCCAGAGAAATACGTCATCCCGCGTCTGGCACTGTTGCTGTACCATCACGTACTGTTCAAATTCAAAATGGCAGCGTCACTCGAAGACCAGCCGAAATTAATCGGAATCTTCGACGTTCCTGTTCGCCGTCGCCAAGCCTCGGCTGTCCTCCATGTCAGGTCAGCCCCTAGATCACCGTCCACTGCTCCTCGGGTACCGGGGGTAACCCAGACTGGACTCCAGAGCGACTGCCGATAACCACGACGATAGAGACGCGAAGTCGGCAATTCTAACGTGTCCCCTGCCGTCAGTGTGGTGTCGCACGATCGCTGGTTGGATGAAACCATCACGGCCACATCGTCACGGTACACCAGTGTACGGCTCTGCAGCTGGATCGTAAATCAACCACGGATTTCGATAACCACCCGAGACCGGAGTTGCTGGCCGCTGTGCAGGCGGTGTTGCTTACGTCCACTTGAGACTCGTTCTGAGCACTCAGCTCTAAATGGCAGTCGACACGCCGTACAGCGTAGTAACCCGCGATTCGACGGTTACATGTTATATAGTACCACTTCTATATGATATATAGTACTTTTTGTTTTTGTTCAATATCCGTCGTATGCACATTATATATTTTGTTATTTGATGGTTTCGTTTTCAATGTTAGGTTAACAAAAAAGGTGGACAAGTGGTTATCACTCTGCTGTACAGCAGTTGTCGAACATGCGTTGTAATTATAGATGTGTTGTATTTGAATTCAAAGATTAATCATTGTACCTATACGAAAAACGATTCTGAGTGAAGACGTTTTGTCATATTTGTATAAATAATCAAATTTAATAGTTAAAAGAAAGTTTTATAAAAATCTAAAATATCTCATGGCTATAAATAGCGTGACTTTCCAGTGATCTTTTTTTTTTTTTATATAAACATTCAAAGAACATAATTTAAATTGAATAAATATTTCACGGCTCCTCATATAGCCACAGACTTCAGATTGAGAAGCACTGGTCCAAAAAATTTTATACGTTATCTAAAATATCAATTTCTAATAATTAACTATACGATTTTAGTACGTCAATGTATTTCAATAATAAAAATGTACCTGCATAATAATAGTAGTAATAATAATAAATGTACAAGTATATTTTACGTTGTAACTATGCATCATAAATTAAGTTACCAAGTATAATATTTACTGCATACCTAAGTATATTGTGAGTAATATGCCAGTATAAATATTGCTAAAAATCTAATAGTTCTAAAATAAGTTGATATAATTTAAGTATGCTACAGTGATTCCCACTACTAAAACATTAAAAAAACAAACACATTGTTAGGTATAATAATAATACATCAGCTCTATTAATTAGTTCTTGAAATTATAGATAAATATTTTAAGTATAACGTTGCTTTATTTCTTTGAGTTTTTTTTTTAAATATTGCAATGTAGAGAACGCATTCTTTGATAAATTAA
Organism: Metopolophium dirhodum; assembly: GCF_019925205.1. NCBI lineage: Eukaryota > Metazoa > Arthropoda > Insecta > Hemiptera > Aphididae > Metopolophium > Metopolophium dirhodum. The sequence continues at coordinate 16,872,577 of NC_083568.1, forward strand.
ATTGCTACATATTTTATAACGATCTATGCCTTGTGTTAAAATTGCATATACAACGCTCCGTGATACACTAATATAAACGTTGTGTTTTATTACTTAATAAGATAGGTTACGTCGTATTTATAATCTGAAACTAGGTAATTTTCAATAACTTTTTAGCTATATGACCATTGTTATCTTCGTTTTAAGCTGGTCCATAAAAGAGGAAAAATCAAAAGGATTTATGGGTACTATATGGAATCGCATAAAAACCTTCGTGGTAGAATATATTATTATTAGTCGGATAAATAAATTGCATATATTTTTTTTAGACATAATGATGATTAGGTATCACTAAATAGTAATTTTTCTATAGCTTTGTTGCGGTGCCATATCGGCATAGACCGCAATGTATATATAGCGTGTGTGCGTGTTTATGCCGAGTTTTTGTCCGGTTGAACTTGTTCGCCGGAAAATCAGCTAAAATCCTTCTACTTCCACCGTTGTACGCGTTCATTCTGAGGTCACTCCGACGTTTGAACATTTCCCCAAGTCACACGCACTATACTGACTTAAGTTACCATCGAAATCGCACCGTTCGCGTCATAGATCTGCTGTGAAAATTGTCGGTAAATACTGCTGCCCTCCGTTCCTATGTTTGAGAAAATAAATAATTATACCGATCAATTATAAACTATGGCTATTATACTGCCGTAAAGTATATAATGTCTAATGTATAATATGTATAATGTATAGTGTATAATACATAATGTCTAATGTATAATGCATAATGTATAATGTATAATATGTATAATGTATAATGTATAATGTATAATTGAATAATCTATATTTTGTAAGTTTACACGAATAAGCGTTTTTGTTTTGTTATTTATTTGATATTATTATTAATAAACGCGTCAACACGCTGGTGTAAACTTAACTTGTGGATATGTTGTCTAGGTATATTGTACAGGTGAACTTTCAGTTTTTCTTTACTAGTGTATAAATCTCACGAGGAACCTTGTATTAAATTACTTTTTGACCAAAAAAAAAAAACAAAATAATATTATCGATAACTACAACAAGGTACATCGGAAAAAACGAAAAACACTGTGGTATCATGCAAAAAATGATATGTGTAATAAGGATTTCCGTGGATTTTGATTTCATCAAATTGCTTAATAATTTTATAATTGTTATAATTTTTATAATTTAATATAGCTTTTTCTATTTTAGAATATGGTTTTGTGGATTCTAAATTAGAATCCTCGTCAATCTCACTCAGTGATGCTCAATCAGCTTGTATTGTTATTAATAATAAAATGTACATTCTGTAATAATATTACCTAACTAATAAATATAATTTTTTTTTTTTTATTGAGCTTGAGCCCGGTAACTTAGGCCATAGGCGGTTTTAATTGTTTGTAAAGGTTGTTAGTAGGAGGAGGATCGGTTGAAAACACGTTTTTTGTATGTGTGGCAAGGATACGTTGCTATAAAAATCCCGGGTGGTCACCCATCCGGGAACTAGCAACGCCGGCCGTTACTTACATTTAGTGCATTCCACGGCTGAGTGCACGCACTGCGTCACACTGTACAGCACTAGGTATATAACGATGGATTTACAATATTTCCGAAATCCAACCACTTCAAAATGGTTCGCTTTGACAGCCTTAACTTTTAATTTTTATCAAACATATAATATATAATGTAAAACAAGCCCAAAAAAAAATTTCGGGGGGAGGGGGGCACGTGTCCCTAGTGACCACCTCCTGGCCATGGCCCTGATACATGGTCATATTATACCACTAATGAGTAATGACTAGGCTAAAAATAAAACTTTTCAAAATTGCAATATTATAATAATGTATAAAACAATGATTTAGGTATATTTAACAGTATAATATAATATTTAGTACCTATTTATATAAAACATGAAATCATATTAGATCCGTTACAAACATTTCAAGTAAAAATATTAATAATTTATCAATTTTCCATTCCACCAGGGTACTACAACATGGCATTTTGCATATTACTACGATGTATCCTTGTACGTGCAGGTTTACATGGTTGAAAAATTACGTAAAGAATTCACTCAAAATAAATTTGGATAACACATTATTAATATGCAACTCTGGATGAGATAATAATATCACAAAACTCGTTTAAGTGGTCAACAATTTTTTCCAGTTAAATTAGTAGATATTTTTAATACATTATTTAGTTTTTAAACTAAGTTAACAAATACTTAAAAGAACACACACAACAAAAAATTACTTCGAATTATTATTAAATGCCAAATCATTGTAGTCGGGACACCTAAAATCGATGTCGTCAAAATCTAATCTAAAAAAGGTGGATAAGTGGATGTCGCTCTGCTGTACGGTAGGTTACAAGTGGGTCACTGTAATGGATGGTGCTAAATTTGAATTCAATGATATAATATCATTGTATAAGAAAAACGATTCTGAGCGAAAACGGTCAGTCAGCCTATGATTTTACCAAGTATATTTGATGATATTATTGTGAATAAAGTAATTTATATATAACCTATTTACGTGGAGCCTTGTTTTAAATTTTCAATCCTTAGCCATAAAAGTTAAACATTTAATACATTTTTAACTACAAAATAATTAATAAATTATAAATTTGATAAATGTTGTCAAAATTTGAACTTTAAATGCTTATAAAAAAAATTGTGCCTATGTATTTTTAATATTTTTCAACTGCTATTAGAACGATATATCAGGAGCCTTATATTACATTTTCACGCTTTTTCACCCAACAAATAAAATTTTATTGATATTTATAGAAAAAAAACTAAAAAAATTGAAAACTGACAATGTCCGTAAACAACTCAAAAAGAGTCAAAATATTTTTAAAATTTTATGGTATATTGAAAATACTAATATAAACATTCAGTGAAATTTTCAAGTATCTACAGTCATTCGTTTTTTAATTATAATAAAATAAGAAAATTGTTACATGAGAAATCGAGTGAATATCAAAATGTTGTAAAAATATAAATTTCAGGCGCTCATAAAAATGTAATTTAAGTTTCTTGTGGACATTTTTTTTTGATAAAGATAGACAAACTTATGAGTAATCTTATATTACATTTTCAAATCTTAGATTTAAAAAGAAAAATGTTTAAAAATTCTCAACTCAAAATAATTTGTTAATTTTCGTGATTTTTCCGTATTTTGTCAAAATTTGAACTTTAAATGCTTATAAATAAAAACTGTGACTAAGGATTTTTAATTTTTTTAATTTGCCTTTGAAGTAATAACCTAGGAGCCTTCTATTAAATGTTCAAGCTTTTTTACTCAACAGGTAAAATTTAATTGATATTTATAGAAAAAAAAACTAAAAAAATTGAAAACTGACAATGTCCGTAAACAGCTCAAAATAAGTCAAAATATTTGGAAAATGTTATGGTGTATAGGAAATGCAATTACAAACATTCAGTCAAAATTTCATGTCCCTACGGTCATTTGTTTTAGAGTTACACCAAAAACCAAAATCGATTTTCTCGAAAACAGATTTTGCGTAAAAATTCCCGTTTTTCCTTAATTTTTCTTTTGTTTTTCACGTCGCTTTTGAAAACTACTGGGAAATTTTACTTTTGACCCCCCAAAGTACCAACTAGATTCACTTTCCTATCAGATAAGTTACTGTTGAAGAAAATCCAAGCACTTTTACTGTCCTAAAAGGTAATGACAGACACAAAAATAAAAATAAAAATAAAATCACAATTTACACATCATTGTAAAATCAATACATTCATCGCTTCGCTCAGAATCTAAAAATGTTATTTAAAGAGATATTGATAAATCTAGAATTATCGCGCGATGTCACTGGGCTGGGCTCGGAATAATCGTCTATCTTACGCATGTTAAAGTTGCTATTTACACAATGATTTACCAACCATTTTTTGTAGAAATATGTGATTTTTCGCGTTGAAGACGATAGTAATATTAGAAATTCAATATAATGTTTGGTTTTATTTTAATGTTAAAAACAATTAATATATATGTTAATGTGTCAATTTATTATATGAAAGACATTTCAAATATTTCAAGAAAACTTTACACTTTAGAACAATTCTGGTTCCACTAACGTTTTCAATACATAAAATACACACTCCTGCACATATGGACATCAAAAATTAGAAAATATGCTTTAAAGGTAGGTAAATTATTGTGTGAAGCGTTCAAGCGAGTAACATTTACACGTATAAGATTGGCAATTACAGAAATCTCGGCCCAATGACGTCACGCGTATTTTTTCAATTCCTCGTAACTCATTGAATAATGTGAGTAGAAACGTTAAAACTATATCATTATTCTGAGAATGGAACATTCTTTCAAATTAAAAAAAACTTATTTTTTATGTTTTGTGCTCCTTTAACGTATCTTCAACTTTTAAGTTAAATTAAGAAATTTTTTTTTTTTTTTCATTTAGGTACTATTTAACTGTCGGTGTTCCTTTTAATAAAAATGTTCTATAATAGTGTAATATAAATTAATTAATATTAATTTACGATTATCATTTTATGTCTCCAAAATTCATAATAAAGTGCTGTTTAATTAATTAATTATTTTATTCTTAATTCTTTTTTTTTAATAATGTTTGAAACAAGAATCGGAATCCATGGTTTCGATAACCGAAAGTAAAATTTTAGGAACCGGACACGAACCATAATCGATGATTTTTTTAAGAACCGATCCAATTCTTACGTGTTACTTAGTATTACTTGTTAATTATTTTATCATCGTCATTGACGTAAACTTACGTTATGGCACACCATCAAGTTTGACATTTTATGGATTAACTGCATATTTTAGTCACACAAACATCTATATGTTTGATCGCTATAAAATATAACTAAATAAAAGTTTGTTTTTTTCCTTATCTTACTATAGTTTAGACATTAATAAATATTGTGAGGATCTATAATATATATATTATATATATCAATAAACGAATATTAAACATACTGAGTGACAGGTCGACGACGTTCGAAAATCGGACGCGTTAATAACGTGAACTGGTTGGTTCTGTATTCAATTTGTTTATTCTTCTTAATCTTAAATCAAATATAAAAATATTGTACGACACACAACATTGAGCACAATCAGTTATTAATAATATAATAAAATATAATATACGAACGGAAAGCAATAATTATTAATAGTATTATGTAAAAACAAAAAATATATACGTTTATTATACTATAATGTATATAATGTAAAAAAGACAATAATAAAATAAATAAATAAATAATTTATAATGATATAATAATAATAATGATAATAACGTGTAATGAACGGTATTCAATTACGAAGTCTTAGACAGGTTCCCGGGACGGCGTTACGCTAAAAACAATATCAAAATATTATTTCTCGTGATGAAGTTGACAATATGTGGAATGGCTGTGGTAGGGTCTCAGCCGCGATGGGATCGGTCGACGAGCTTACGGTCCGGTCTTCAGAGCGCTTCGTCCCTCTGACCCGATTCGTGTTGCACGCCTCCGGACACGGCAGACGGCGACGAGGCAGCGGACGACATCACCATGGGACCGCCGCCCCCGCCGCCTCCACCGCCGCCACCGCCGATGCCTCTTACGTGGGCCCTGTACGCGGCCAGCTGCGGGTACGGCACGACGTCCGGCTGGGCGATGCTCCGGGCGTAGGGTCCGCTGTTGTCGTAGCTGCCGAACGTGTCGGCGGCGCCGGGTGCGGCGTACTGATGCGAGTGCGTCATCACCGGCTGCTTGACGATCTCGTACGTGGTCTTGGACGAGCCGCCGTGGCCACCGCCGCCACTGAACAGCTTCTTGAATGCCACCAGAATGGCCAGCGTGAGCGCGATCTTGCTCACCAACAGCGCCTTGCCGGCCAACAGCGCCAGACCCTTGTACGCCATGGCTAGCAGACCTCCCTTGAGCATCATCAGGTACACCTGACCACCCTTGTCCTTTTTCTTCTTGCGGCCTGCGTGCCCCGAAAATCGACGGAGAACGAAACATAAGCCATACAAGAAAAATGTTTAAAAAAAAAAATCGAATTTTAAAATTATATTGAGTTTTTAAAAAAATGTTTAAGGGTTGGACGGGGTATGCATTTAATTTAATTTGGACGTCTTGCCTATGCATATGTTTATAATATGATTACAACATGGGGGGGTATCTAATATTATTTAAACAAATATTTTTTAAATTTATTTTCTATTATTATTTTTTATATATTTTAGCATTTAAATTACATTTTTAGTAATATTATAATTTCAAAATATTGTATTCAAATAGTCGATATTATTTATTTCTAAAATACGATCTTTCAATGTAAATATTTTTCTAAAACTTGACTTTCTAGGCTTCTAGATCTTTAACCGTTATCGTCACGTGCTAACTTGGGTTAATTAAGATTTCGGATCTGGTAATGGTAATTACCAGGAACGATATAATCTCAGTGAGCTGGCCGAAATTTCCAGTGACGAATGAATGATCAAAAAAATAGACATGAAACACGATTAGATACTATAACAATAATTACAGGTAAAAACTATGAAGTAATGATTGTATTTCTGGTGTAACTCCAAATTTCGTCCATGTGTTTGACGGATATGTTATTGATGAATCGGATCATACACCTCGTCAAACTTATAATATGGTTGAAACCTGTTTGACTTTGGATATGGCGCGACCGAATTGTATGTGTCATGAGCACAAGGAAGGGCACCCTGGTCCCGAAAAGTCTAAATCCCAGAGGACTCAAATTAATATAACATTATTAAGACTAAACGTCATTTGTGCGGTAAGATCGATATTTTGACTAGTAGGTATTGACTGTGGTATAGATTATACTACACGCTTTTGGTTTTTAACAAAACTCAACCAAATATTATAATATTATGTAATAATTATGTTTCAGCACGCTATAGACAATGTCAAAAGTGTAGTGTACGCTGATGTTACATTACCAGTCAAGTACACACCGTCATCGAGGTCCCTGCCTTCGTCGAACATCTGTGGCATGGACAGCTGAAGCGATCTCGACCTGGCGAACCTGGACAGTTTTTCGTACAACATCGAGTCCACTTGTTTACCGAAATCGGCTGAATTCTCGGGTATCACATTTTCAGCCACATCACTGTTGTCGACCTCCAATGATCTGCCGTTGTTTTCAGACTTTTTCACCAGAGATATGCCTAAAATAATAATACGGTATTAACGATCTCGATTTTGTTCTCTCGAAATATTATTATGTCAAATGTCGCATTCATAAGTACGTAGTTTGTTTGAATTATATTTAATCTTGCCGAAATGAGATCGTTTGAATACATTATAAAAGTACAATCAAACTCGATGTCCACATTAGCAGACGCGTCGTGTATTTGAACAAAAGTGAAACCGCAAATGTCTTAACACGCGTGAAATTGAACAACGTTTTACAGTTGAAATTCATTGGAAAAGAAAATAATATACATGCTTCTGACATTTATTCGTGGTATTTACGTTTTTAAATGGAAAACAATAATTCGTGCACAGTAGTTCTGTAAACTTAACGCATCGTATTAGTACGTCTGCATAGTAAAATTAATGAAACAAAGTACAAACAAACATTAGCACCACTCGAGACGTAATCTTCCTGAGAGTGAAAAATCTAAAATAATTAATTCTATACCACGTAATAGTATACTGTTATAATCCGAAAGAAAACCATTTGGATTTTCGATCGAATATAATAATTATATGGGGTCCTGTCTATCCTGTCTTGATCATTGGAAAAGCTTCGACCGATAATATATCAGGACGAACTAACCAAGGCTGAGTATCAACGAGTTAAAAGTTAAAATTAAGTTAAAATGTTGAGTTAATTTTAATTAAGTTAATCAACTCGTTACTTTTTTTTTCAAATTAACTTTTAACTTAATAAGTTACTTTTTTTTAAGATTAATGTGTTAACTTCAAGTTAATTTTATTTCAAAAGTATCTAAATTAAGTTAATTTTCGTCCGAAGAATAATGCAAATTTTTGAATGGGTTTTTGCTTTGATGTATCATTTTAAATTTCCCCAGTATATTATCCCCACCATATAATGTGTCTGGAATTTTTTATTTTGGCAAATAAGCAAATTTTAATTTTACACTAAGTTAAGTTACTTTATTTTTCAATGTTAACTCTTAACTTAACGAGTTAAAAAAAAATCGTTAACTTGCCCAGCCTTGGTACTTACCATATTTTACCACCTAAACGATTTGAGACATTATAGTTATTTTAAATGCAATGTCCGATGATTACCGTCGGTTATTTGAATGTTTTCCATGTGAATGGCTCTGTCCAGCATCCTGAGCGCCCGACTTTTCAGGCACACGACCATTTCCGATTGGTCCGAACACTGTCTGTACGCGTTGAACATCATCCGGAAACCGGAAACTTCGGACGTCGATGACGGCAGCACTTCCGAACTGACCGTGCACACTGCGCAGCCCAAGACCGTTAACCTTTTGTGCGAACAAAGAAATAACAGCGTCCATAGTGTTAAAAATATTACAATATAAGATATCTTTGTAATGATACAAGTGAGGATTGAGTCCATTTAAGTCGGTAGATATGGGTACCTGCGCATATTATACGGTAAAATTAATTCGACCGATTTTAGTGAAAAAAAATTGTATTCAACAAATTTCCAACGGACGTAACGAACGTTTTTTTTTACCCCATGATTTATTTCCTACGTTTTCGACGTGTTTCCGATATCTCGATATTATAATACAATATATATATATATATATATATATATATTATACACACGTATCGCCGGTACATTCGTCTGAGATTAAACGTGCGAATTCCATTCATTTGTAAAATTATATTCGTAAAATAATATATAATAATAATATTATTATGATGGAGCAAAAAATCCGAATGACCTACATGGGATTTCAAAAACTGAAATATTGTATAAATGGAATTTGTGCAATTCATGTGTGTCAGATTAAAAAAAACTGTCAGTGTTTTTTTTCTCTTTAATCAAAGCGCGAATACCGTGTTTATACGCTTTTTTTTGCAGTATTTAAGACCCGCTTCAATTTTTCGGCTGAGATATTTGAATTTTACGTTTTAGTTATGCAGATAGATACAAATAATATATATATATATATATTATTGTGCGTACCAATTAACATAATCGTCGAATAATGAACAATCACAAAGAAGAAAACATTTCAATTGTATTTTTTCCATAGGAAGAATTTAAAACAAGTAAGTAACTATACCTAAAACTCACGGATTATAATTAAAACGAAGCTTTTCATAAACGCCTATAACAAAGTAAGCATTTATTAAAAGTGTGCTATAAATATTGAATTATTAGAGTTCTAATAATTTTCAGACTTTAAACTCAAAAAAATAAAATAAATTATTAATAAAATGTTAATGGTGTGCGTTTATTATTGTTCAATTAAAAGGGAGATTGTTCGGCATATTGTTGAGTTAGCTAAGATTCGGGTTGGTGATAAAAAAGATGTTGTAAAAGCTTTACTTAATTTTAATTGTTTTTAACAAATCCATCAGTGACGTCATGTCAAACGACATATTTTGATTTGCATTTGATTTAATACATCACTCAACTGAATATTAGTATTCCGCCCGTAATCGAAAATATAATATTTTATATATTGTATCTTAGTAACCTGCCTATAAATTTTTACTTTTTTGATTTAAGTGTTTAAAAAACTGATGCCGAAAACGTCTACAATATTATGTAGATAGGAATCCCTTACCGTAGGATTATCATTTATATTATTATTATGGGAAAAATGTGTTCATAATCTAGATAGTAGTCGATTACAATATTAATATGATGATCTAAGTATTTATAATCTTTTCAATAAGAATAAAAAAAAAAATTTAAACGCAAAAAAAAAATCCTAAGATATGCGCGCAAATATGCATTCACTTTTCATAACAATGCCCGCGGTATTACAGATTTTCACGGAAAACAAATCATTTACATGACAGTGAATTTTTTTAACCGTCTAGATAATATATAAAAATGCGACTCGCGTAACTGTCGACGGGTATTGGAATTAGAAAGTGTTGATATATTATAATTATTATAAATACGCGCGGCGGGTACATGGAAATTTCGGAGTCTCGCGGCGGATTGACGTTTAGGGAAATTTTTTCCGGACATCACCGTCATGATCATCACGCCTATACTTGGATCGCGTATTATGGTCCAAGTATCGAAGTGTCCCAAGACCGTTGCGCCTAAACCTATAGGAATTATACACGTCCGGATATGCAGGAGTGAAAACATCGTTTAATCGTCATACTTAAACGTCATGTTTTCTGTGTCACCCCTGATGATATTATGTACCTATAGTAATATTAGCATGTGCGTGTGCGAGGTCGCTCATTACTATTATATTATATACGACGAAAGTCGAAAATCTGTAATTATTTTGAAAACAATGTTAATCGCTTTCGGGTTTAAACACCGAATCGCCAAAATATTGTGTGTTTACATGGTCTAATTTGTGTAGTTGACTTTTACCTCGAGCACTCGCGCATGCAACAACTGATGTGTCTCTGCTGCGTGTACGACGCATGAGTGTATAAGTAGGTAGACGGGCGGAACAAGTCGTATTATAATAATAATAATGACATTATAATAGTATAAAAGTAATAATAACGATGGTAATAATAATAATGAAGTCGACGACGACGACGAAGATATTATAATAATGGCGCGTGTATATACCTACGGTTAATTTTGCCACGTGTATACGCGCTTTTTCGGGTGACGAGGCAAAGTTATTGTTTATTTCCCGCCTTTTGTCTCTGGTATTAATTAATCGACGCTTTTATTTAAATTGTCATTATGTCTCTCGCCACGTGAACCACGGACTCTGTGCGCAGACATTCCGATGGATACGACGACGACGAGACGAACCTCAACAGTTCACTAGGCCAATACGCCGGAGGCGGTGGAAATCGACGACGAGAGTTCTAGCATAGATTACATTATGGAAAATATAATCTGAGGTTATACTGGTTATAGTCACTCGTTTTTCTGGCAAAAACCCGTAGCGGACCCTCTCACGCCACCCAAAAACGTACTGTGCCCCGTGGACGACAACTTGGACGATACGTCCGAAAATGTGGAAACATTCGCTACAACTGCAGTTAACCTGTAACAATATACTGCGGCTTACGAGTACAACGAGTACAATATAAGGACGTTTTCCACAACACTCTGGTGGCGTAATGAATTTCACTGACGGTCATCAAAACGGCCAAGACGAGTACATGTCTAATGAATTTGTCTCACATATTTCGCTACAGTTTATAATAATATACAATATACAGATATGTACACGCGCGCAATTGTGTGTTTGGTTTGGAACGAGACAATACGCGATATCGTGACGGACTTCCTGTTTTTTTTCAAATTATTATTACTTATTATTATCTTTTGCTCTAAGTATTTTTAATAATAACATTATGTACAACAGTTGTCCATCAACAAAAAAAAAACCTCCGTGGATGACCCAATTTAAAATATATAAAGTAAAGTCAACGTATTCGATTCGCGAAGACATCATCGTGCGATATAATTTATTATATAGGTATAATATATCATTCCAGCGCACTCGAGGAATTTGTTTATTGCTTCTCGTCGTTTGCGCATCGAAACCACCGTAACGTACCGTTTAAATCGAACGAAATGCCTACAGTTGTTTAGTATGTCGGGTATGAACGAAATATAATTTTAAATAAAATATTATGTTTGTAACGATTATACACGTTCTGCATAAATATTGGGGGAGAAAGAAAATTTAAAAATAAAATGAGTAACGGTGTATTATTGTCTCAATCAAATATGTGACTAACAATTATCATAGATGATATTCAAAAAGTATATATTATGTAGGTATAACGAGTAATTTGGGTATACCATTTTCTGTCATTTTTGTAAAAATAAATAAATATATTACCGTCGTAATAAATACCTAGTCATTTTGTTAGGAAAAATTTAAAAAATATTTGCATAATATCCAGGATGGTTCTTTTCCCGATGATATTTTTTAAATGTTATTTTAACTATAATATTATATTATATTGTTTTATTTTTTTTTCAATTATATGTTTTAAACAATTGAATTTCGATAAATTAAATCTATTCCACAGACGCAAGGGTCACAAATAAACCAGTAGTTTTGATTTGTTGAGATTCTATTGTACTATCATTATAATTAGAAACCAGTACCTATAAAATATTATTGTTTTGCATGAAAGTTACATAAAGTTAAATCATAGTTTAATTAAATAACATAATATTATTGAACTTAAATGAAAGAAACGTGTGAAAATCTTACAGTACTCGATAAATATATTTCATCAATAGACAATCAATTTAGAACCTTAAAATATAGTTAATATTCATCCAAGAATTTCTTAATAACCTTAAGTAAATTTCCTGTTAAATTCTCTAAAAAAAAAATAATAAATACGTCTAAAATGTTTCCAAATCAAAATAAACCATGATATAGTTTTAAAGAATGAAAGGGATGAAATTATTTTAATTAATGTATATTACATTGCATTATAAAACACATTTTTTAGAAATATTTATTTATTTTAATAGTTGGTATTTTATATTACTAGCGGAACTCCTGTAATCTCTTCGATAATAGTTCAAACTGAATTCCTTTAATAAAAACTTTTGTTTGATTATTATATCTCCTTCCTTAAAATAATTTTTGTGCGTATCAATCATCTGATTATTAAAAAAAACACTTAGTTAAAGAATCTGGCATATTTAAGATAATATTTTATTGCGGTTAAACAATCGCATCAAAATTTATCTAAAACACTTAGTTTTTATTTATCTAATAATAAACATTTATTTAATTATTAATACACGGCACTCATTATTAAATTTTTATACTTTAAACCCTAGAATATTTGAAGAAATAAAATAAACGTAATTTTCCAGCATTTATATGCTCAATCCAAATATCTCCAATCTAATATAAAATTATTTATTTAATCTCAACACATCAAACATGTAACTCAAATTATCTAGTGAACAGCTAGTCTTCATAATATCGACTAAATTTTAGATATAAACGCGATCATACCCAAAATCTGACATTGTATATTGTTTAGACAGTTAAACGGTCTTTACAAGTTGGAGTTTTATGAAAATTCTATGTATTTCTTACACAACATTCAAATAAATCCGAATAGAATATACATTTGATATGCTTGCAAAGTTCCTACAAAATATGTATTTTTGGTGACAACGGATTGTACTCACGATAACTTTCAAGTGTCTACAAAGTTTATTGACGAGAAGAAACCGCATAGAAATACAAATACGCTTATTTTATTAGTCGTAGTTGAAAGTTTGAAAACCTGGCATTGTCGTTTCACATATTATTATTTCTTATAAATAGTTTCACGATATCCTAATCAAATATTAAAACTAAGATTTAATTTTATACTCAAGTCATTTTGAGGACATGAATAAAATATCTCGTGGTATAATAATACCTAATAGGAATAAATTTAACGGCGCTGTATATTAGTATGTTCTTTATATTACTCGTAATGTTTAAAGTACCTATACAATATTTTTTGTATATTATAATTCCTACGCGACAACGTCAGGTCGTCAGGTACAGCTCACTGTATGAAATATCGAACAAGTCTGGTGTGATTTTTGAACTCAATAATAGCAGGTTTCGAACAAAAGTCCTACGTAGAGTCGTAAGTACATATAGTCGTAAGGCGTGCCTATATAACGCCTATTGATAATTGCCTATGTAATAATGTTATTGTAATAATGATTTACCATAGTAGCGACGTATCCATGTCTGCGGACGGAAGCGGCGGTGCAGTTTTCCTATATTGCAATAATTGATCCAAAAAAATAATAACCGCGGCGGTTGGTCGGTATCGACTGAACGACGATCGGCAGTCGGTGGCTCGTTTTATTCGACCGGAATTGGCGTCGTCGTCCGGCGGCGGGGTGGGGACGGGACGGGACGAGGGGAAAGGGGACCGCACGCGGGTAGGTAAGTGAGATGAGTCGGCCTCGGAAAGGCGCGTGCGCGTGTACGGATACATAATAATATATGGTCGGGTAAGTGTCAAGCGGACGGGGGCGGTCGTAACAGAGCGTAAAACATGATGAAAAGCGCTCTACTTGAGCCGACGGGTTTTCCGACGACGGACGACGTGCACATTACACGGGTTCCGTCGATCCGTGGCGGGGGGAGGCATATTCTGTGTGCCCGCGATCGGCGAAAATCTTTCACGAAAACCGCCTCGACGACGCCACCGCGTGTGCACATTATTAATATTATTGTTGTATATTATGCTGTGGTACACCGCGCGCGTCTAATATTATATCGTTATCGTCGTACTTAATTAAATGTATTATGATATAGTATTGTGCGTTTTCATGTGCCTATTATGCATGTGCATGGTAGTAGGTGCGTCGCGTGGCGTGTCCAGTTAGGATGAGAGGAGTGTGCTTTTTTTTAAACTGTGTTTTCATTATTAATCTCTTTTCTTTTGTCGCCGGCTGGCTGATCGCCGAACAACAACTTACTGCCAATCTGGTCGTTGACGACGAAGGAAATCTCTGGACGTATTTTTAATCGCTCGCTATACCGTCGCCGTCAACGCGTTTTCAACTAGTACCTACAACAAAATATACGATTAGACCAATAACTAGACCCTCTGTTAATTCGTACATGTTATTGTATAATATTATTATTAACAGCAGTGGTCCATCCCATTAAATTGTTTTGTTCTTAATTTATAAGGGTTGTGATATAATTTTGTTTTGAATTTTTACATATTTTAATGCATTATATTATAATATGGTATTGCATTGATACATTTTATCATGACAAAATAGTAATAATCTCTATTTTCCATGCATTTCATGTTCTATGATAATACAATAATGGCCTATATTACCCCTACATTAACACCTATTTATGCCCCCCCCCCCATTAATCGTTTTATGAGGCATAGGCCTCTATTGAACTCAACCCCACATGTTGTACTACAATTGTATAGATCGTAATATTATACACGCTTCGTGCTAAGTATTTTAAGGTTACCTATAGACCTAGTCAATCATAATCCTAATGGGAAGTTTATTTTATATATTTTTAAGCTGAATCAATTTATACCGTCACCTTTACATTCACGATTAGGATAAAAACGTATTCGCTCTAAAATATTCGCTAGATAATAGAGTACATACTAAAAGTTAAAGGAGACAGCATGTAGACTTTTATAACTATTCTGTTGTTTTTAATATTAACTGAAAAATATAATATAATATTTATTTTACGGTTTTTTTTATAAAAATGCGCGTTCGTCGAGTATAGTATTTTGGATAATGTGACATGACATGCGCCAATCAGGGCTTTGTAATCTCAAAATTATCATATTAATACATGAAATACAGTTGCGTTACTTCGGGTATATCGCCGTAGGTATATGCGTGAAATATTACGTGTAAATTTGAATCATATTGGTAATATATAACAAATAATTTTCATTTGAAATTGCAAATTAAAAATATTCAAAATACTTTGAGAGTGGGAATTCAATACAGGTATATTAAGCCTGTAATGTATTTGTAAGTCATACATTTATAATGATATTTACAATCATTGAAGAATTATATTAATAGTAATAATTAGTACCTAACTTATAGCAATAATTCAACTCATAAAAAAATACCATATTTCTCTAATATTTACATTACGTGTGTCTCACATGCACCTATATTATAATACACAGTATGATAAAATGGAATCAAAAGATATGAAATGGAAAAACCGCAGTTGTAGATAAAATAATAAATTATTTTAATATTTAATATCTACGGAATGATTTTTGTCTGCAGCTGATGTTAAAAATATTGGCTTTAACTTTTGATCAATATTTTTAGCATTTTGATTTCAAATATCTATTAATATCGAACAACTTAAAGGTACCCATCCGATCTGCAATAAACTCGCGTTAATTAAAAATAATAATGATGTAGCATAGACATTGTAATTGGTTCGGTATATACAAGAACCATAGAAATTGTCCACAGTGTACCTAAACATAATTGCACATGCCTAGTTTAAAATGAAAACTGAAAGCGTTATATTTTTCCTGGAAAACTCTCCAACCTGTGGAGCATCGTAGAAGACCAAGCCACGCACGTACACATTGTCTAAGACGTCCGGAATTTGTATAATGGCCCGATATTTTGGCGTGAGCAACAATGGCATGCAAAGTCAATAAACGGGCCGTTATTATTCGTTATTATGAAAAGTGTTTAAGCATTGTTACAAAAGTGTGTCGAGATGATCCTGATTGCCGTTGTTTAAATACCTCTGGGCTTTGATAATGTGCGATGCAGCATGATACTATAACAATATAAATATGCCAAAAAACACGTATGGGCCCGGAGTACGGTGTTGTACCCAAATAATATTATTGTCTAACCTAACCGTATACCTGCCGGGAATATTTTCGGGGTTTTTGTAGATCAACGCCGCTGTCATTCGATTTCCCTTGAGTGCTCGACCGAATATAATTGGCGACGGTCATCCTATATTATAAATTATAATATATTTCACACTATGTGTTTAATATTGGAATAGTTTGGCGTATTTTATTCGTTTGAAAACAATAACGTAGGTATATAGTTTTAACTACGTTGTTGTTATAGGTTAGGTTGCGAGCAATAATTATTAACATCGACGTATATTATACATAGGTAGTAAATATAGGTAGTAAATAATAATATTGTTTTTAAACGAATAACAAATACTAGGCACCTATATAGAAGTATAGTAAGTGCCTTCATAAAACATATTTTGTATTAACCCTTACACGACGGTTAACGTACATTGTTTATAAATACTATATAATATTTTGAAAAAACAAGAGAACAATTTTTATACTTAAAATCAACCTTTGGTCTAGAGTCACTTATTCACTAAATACTTACATATACCTATCTATTAGTATAATATGTTTATTAGGTGCCTTATATTTTCTATCATGTAAATATACGATGAAACAATGCAGTAGGTAGTTATACGCTCAAATGCGATCACTACCTACTCGAGTTTTAAGTATAATTCGTGTCCAAAATGTATGTCATCTAAGTAGAACGATCGTTTAGTGCAACTGAGAGACACAATATATGATAGGTAATAATTATAAACGTGCAGGATAATAATATTAATGGTATAACTAACAATTGGTCGAAACGTTTACGGTCAATACTTGTCGTAATAGTATGTCTCTGCGATTGACCATCGCATGCATATTATATTATAAACATGTGTATATTATATTGACATGGGAATATAAAAAGCGCGAACAATCGAAAACGACCGGTCAGTTGAGTGAAGCCGATTGAAAACTGACAACATGCGATTCGAACTTAATATATTTTTTCTTCTGTCGATGTTCTCCATCGGCCGGATATCCGACTCGTCCAGCACTTCGGCGCCAAATCACCATCCGCAGACGACGGACTCAGATTTACCGGTGCTGGCAGGCAGTTTGGCGGCCACGAAGAGTTCGGATTCGGCGGTCGGAAGGATTTCGGAAGTTTTGGACTGTTTGGCGAATCGGTTGGACGATCGTGGCGAGACTTCGCGGTTTGGATGTCACGACGTGTTTTCGTCCGTTTGGATTTCAGCACGACGTGCGCTGCTCGGCGACGACAATGAAATTGAAGGTATCCGCACAGCTTGTAAATCTTCATGAGTCTCTTAAAGAGACAGTAATGATACTTTTAAGTTTTATTTTATTACTCGACACCTTGGGCCAAACATCGATTTCAATGATTCAAGGGTGAAAAACCAAAACGCGGTACTATAGCCAAAATATTGATTTTTCAGAAGAAGCGATTTTCTGTATTTTAAAATTACCAATAAAAACAAACCCTTTATAAATAGACAAACCATTTTGAATATAAGTTATTTTTTTAAATTATTTAATAATATATTATTTTAGTTCAAAACGATTCAAATGTGTTAATATTCTAGGATTATATTTTTAATTTCAAACTTAATCAAAGCTTTTAAAATTTAATTTTAGTATGTTTTATATTAACTTTTTGTTTACAACCTACCTACAACACGGGTAAAGTTTTGGCACAACATAAAAAAAATACGTTTTGGAATAATTTAAGGATACAGTCAATTTTGGTATTGAATGATTGGTGCTTGTTCGTTTTGGATTAACCAGTCATTTTTAAATAGCGGATATGACCAAGAAATAGTATGTTTTATCTATTCTGACAACGCCAATCAATTTATCGATGTTTTTTCATAAAAAAAAAACATTGGATTTCCACCCCTCAAATTATAATAACGGTTGACAAATATGTTCCACTATGTTCGGTCTTTGGTATCACTTACCCTAATAGTAAACCTATCAGTAATCTAAATTCTAAACCTTTTATTGTCATGACGTTGACGAATTGCTATAAAATAGTATAATATCGTACAAGATCAAGATGAGTTAATTACATTTTGCACTCGTTATCAATGTTACACTATTATTACATTGACCGTCGACTTTTCAGAGAGCAAAAAATCAAAGAAAAAACCATGGGACATACAGACTTTAATGCTCGGTGCAGGAGTGAAGCTGATTTTGTTCCTGCCGGTTTTGGCAATTCTGACGGGAAAAGCCATTTCGTTGAGTCTGACGTCACTTTTGATCACGTCTCTGGGTTTCCTCTACAGAAACCAACTGGACTCGTTTGCCAAACGCAGTAATTCCTAGTGATATATTTTTACATAAATAAATTACTTCATCCGGTAACGGGGTTGAACGTCTATGTTGAGTACAACTTCTATAACACTGCATTATATTATATTGTTGTCATATTGTGGTAGTATAATACAATAGTAAAGTTAGGCGATTTGAAAATGAATGTGATAATTATTGTAATATTATTATTATTATTATCAAAAATATTTAAAAACCTTATATTGAGAAGTTTTATAAAATTAAATATTTGATTTAATTTTACTTCGGGTAACCGCACCAATTTGGGGATGGGTTCACCAACCACCGTATAGTTATAAATATGTGTTAACCTACTCCGAAATTTTGTATTAACGATATTTCTACTATAGTCTACTATACTATAATTTACCGTCTACTTTTTATATTCATGATATACCATGTATCGCTTTTGTACCTATATAACATGAATTATTGGGCAGATAATGTTGCGCAGATAATATTTAAATGCAAAGGAAGAATATTGTTACAACTATATTAGTTAATATAATTCATATGGGTTAAAGTTATAGGAGTTGTACCTACTGTAATATAAATTAAAATTACGTTTGGCTGTTATGTAATTACTTATTTATGGAAATAAAATAAATTGTCGTACCAGCGAATAGATAGGTTATAATTACATAAATTATTGATATTAATATTGTGTTATAATTACTTATATAATTATTTATTTTTAAACTGTAAGATTCGTATTTAGTTATATGAGAATTTAATTTATTTTACACATTATATAGTCATAATACGTAATAAATATAATTTAAACTAGCTTAAAATTAAATAATATAATGAATGAAATTATTATTTATACTTATCAAATGTATTAACGCTGTAGGAAGTGCACACAAGTATATTAAAAATTGTTTGATTAATTTATCACCAGACAAATACAATAATGTTACGTTTTAGTTAGTGAATATGTAGACTATTGTCAAAGTCAAACAGACTTCAATAATTACATGATAATATCTACCATTGTATGTGTTTAGAATATAATATTATAATAATTAGTTTGTTTAACGCATAGACTGTATTTATTTTTTTATGATTTACCACCGTTTATAACTTGCCTATAATATATCGATATTGTATTATTAATATGTATGTTTTATGTGAAACCGTTCTGAAACCGATCTACGCTGATCATCGTACAACAATATATGTTGACTCAAAAATCTAAAGACTGCTGGCTCAACAAAGGTATTTTGATTTATAGTTTCATATTCCGCGAAAGAGAAACGCCGATTCTAAGATCAACGTTTTGACGTGTCATGGTCATAATGACAGCTTGATTTAACAGTGGATATGTGCATAAAATCGTTTATTATTCCAATAAATTTCTCACGTTTAGAGTCATTTTTATGTCGCTTCTATTCGAAAATTGTTTTTTTATTCATTTTTTTAAATAGGTGGAAATCACCTAGGCTGGAATACATACCTAGGTAATTATTTTGACCACGACGCGAAATTACGCATTCCAAAAAATATGTCCTTATTAAACAATAATGATATAATGTCTATGACACACGTCGCTATAAATTACCCGTACACGAACCATCGGCGGCAGCTGGCTTGACGTAAAACATAAATAAACGTTTTAAATTTTTTTTTCTTCCAGTCTACGCTAATTATTTACTTGGACGGTACCTATACCATCGACCGCGGTCGACATCAACACACCGACCGGCATTGATAATACCCACTGTGCACCGGAGACGACCTACGAATAAAAGCTCGGGGCGATATTATGCAGACAATATACTAGAACAATATCCGACTATACAACAATTATTATTATTATTATTATTATTATTAATAATATTGTTGATTTTCCTTAAACCAGATATGCGGTATAAAGCGGTCGTATACGAGACTACTACTACACGGGCCGCGTATACAAATATTATAATGAGATATAGGTGCGTAGTGGTACACCACCTGTATTGTTTAGAGATAAAGAAACAAATCTTCATAAAATGTACAACAACTAGGTATACACAACATTATTACTATGGTTATTACTATTATTACTATATTACAATATGACTATAGTTTAACGCGTGATAAGAAACGCGCGTATTGTGTATAAACACTCACTCTTATATTACAATATACATCGATCAATGCCTCCATTTTAGACGTTTATTGTTTAGGCCAGTGGTGGCCAAACTACGGCCCGCGGGCCAACTCCAGCCCGCCATCATTTAATAATATCTGGCCCGCGAAAGAACTATAATATTTTACATTTACGAAAAAAAAAAAAATTTAAAATACTGTATACATTCTATAAACATATTATAAATAGCATTATCGTATCTTATCTTATTTTCGTAGAAACAACAATGTAGGTAGTAGGTACCTACAACGATTAATATTACTGTGCTCGTTGCGCGACCAATTTTATCTACATTGTAGTTTCTACAGCCATCGTGATCAGTCGTGATCAGTCAAATTAATATATTTTAAAATAATATGTTTTGTAAGTGTAAAACGATATTTTGTATATTTTATATTTATTTTTATGTGTGTAGTTAATAATTTATTTAAAAATAATATTTGGAAATGTAAGCCGATTTCATTTTTTTTCATTTGTAGTAATTATTAAGTTAAGTATTAAATAAAGACATTGAAATTATTAAGTACAATAAAAACGTCGTTAAATATGAAATTATATACCTATACCTAAAATTCTGATTACTCAAAAGTAAAAAAAAATTTTCTGGCCCGAGGTAAAAAAAGTTTGGCCACCACTGGTTTAGGCCAAGTAAAAAAGAATATTATGCTCGGGATACATATAATATTTTTATAATAATTTACCATTCGGATACCGAGCGGCGAGCGTTTTGCACTCAATCGTATTGTATAGTAGGTACCTACGTATACGCACACATTATTAAAATTTTATCAGAATAAACTCGTTCAGTGTCGGTAAATAAGTTAACCGACGCAATGTGTCATCGAGGTAAACCAAATAATATTATAATATTAATATGTATAAAATACTAGAACATATTTTAATTGATCTCAATCCTGTAATCGTATAGGATCACCTGAAAATGGTGGGCCGCAAAAATTTTCTATGAACCCCGGTGAGTGATCGGCTGTCAGTTTTGAACATAATCTATATTATATAATTTATCCCATATTTTATCTGTATCTACATAAATAAAATTGTGTCCAATTTTAATTTTGAAATTTGATTTTATCTAACACTATATAGCCTATAGGCTCAGTAAGAAAACAATTGGATTTGATATTATAGATCATTTATCAATTATTATTACCTGTTGGTGCAGTTATATATTATAACTAGGGCTAGGGACTTATAGGAGTTTGCATGTTTTTCAATAATCATTCAAAACATAGCTAAGTAATATAGAAATTTGTTTCATAGTACTAGGAGTTTAAAGCAATCAGTTTTATTTTGCATATTTTGCATATTCAGTTGTTTTTCCCTATAAGAGCATATTTTTGTTGTATTTTTATTTTAAGTGCATATTTCACATATTTTATTTAAACAAATTTAAAACAATACATGCATAACAGAGAAAAATATTTTATACATAGGTAGTGGTACCCACTATAGAATATTTAATATATGAATTTTCTAGAAATTGGATAAAAATAGATTAAAATGATTAAATAATCGCTATACCGTGTATTTTCCCAATTATTTGTGTGTTGTGAAATTGGTCGATAAGGAATACGCCGAATACGGTCAGTTGATGTCAATTCGTCTATTCGTATCGTATGTGTGTTTGTCTTGCGTAGTTGCGTCTTGTGTGAATAAAAGTTTAAAATTAAAGATAAAAATGCCTAAAGTAAAGGCAAATACATCTAATCGCCTACAGTCGTATGTTTCAGAATTCGGTAGTTCAATGATTTTAGTTGATCACTCAGTGCTTTATATTTTAATGTTTTTTTTCGAAAATTAAAAAATTTTAAGAGCATATATGATCATTTTTAAGTGCATAAATGCATGCATATTTTAAGGTTTTATAGGGCATGAAGTCCCTAGCCTTAATTATAACTAACCTAACCTAACCTAACCTATTATAGATACTAAATACTAATCCACTACACAAATCTCAGACTAAAATAATATTATAATTCCGTACCGATTCGCTGTGATAATATCATTATTATTTTTAGCACAATCATACATCGCGGTGCATGTCTAACGAATGTTAACGAATTTCCGTGCAGTACACTTAAGTGTACCTATAACCATGGTACACTGCAGCAGTGTTCGATGTCCCGTTGGACGAGCACACAAGTACTTGTAAATATTACAATAACGTAATGCATTCATCGAGATATCAGCTGCACCGTGAAGACAGTGATCCTATGCCTGTTCGCCAATTACGTTTCGTGACCCCCTCGTGACGATAACACTGCGTGTGTGAAACAATAATAATAATATAATATTTAGACACCAGTCGTCATCACTGCAGTGATTACAGTTGTAATATTGTACGAAAATCACATCTATACGACGTACTTGGCCGTCTATAGTTGTATTATACGCAGTAGGTACATCTATTATATTATATTGTACCTACGTAATACTTGCTACAATATTATATTGTTATGGTTGAAGAATATATTTTTACCGTCACGGTCGATCGTGTCGCGCGGTCTGTCGGCTTAAATTAATATGCATTTTGTTTTTGTTTTTTTTTTTTACATTATATTTTTATTGTTTTAATTGTTATATATTTTTTTTATACGTATTTAAGTTGTTTACGTTGCCAATATTTATTTAAATAATATTCAGTATGGAAATATATGTTATTCAGAAAAAATACTACCTCCACTGTATTAGGTAAAACATTAAATCATAATATTTTATTATATTATATTTATTTTTGTGGTCGTTATTATTGGCCACGCGAAATCATAATAATCATGATCAAATCATTTTGATTTTAGACAAGGCGCTACGTACAGACGGGACGGTTTGGCCTCACCTATATATTTTAGCTTCCTTGAAATGTTTACAGCTAATACAATCGGGCTTGCTGAATAGGATGGAAAAATTGGCTGATTCGTAGACCATCGAGGGTGGAAAGGGGTGTCTCAAAAATCATCTGACTTTAAATAATTAAATGATGTTATAAAAAATGGACCGATTATAAATTGTATAAACTAAACAATTCATAAATAATTTTACAATTTTATTGTATTTTACATGTTAGAATCTGAATTTTCATCAGCCAATTTGTAGGTATATAACATAATTGTATTACTAATAATAAATAATATACACTGACGGTCAAATATACATTACACTATATTTTGACTTGTGACAATTTACTGTAATAATGTTAAATAATTATTTAAGTAACTATTTATTTATTTTTTGTTATATCATTTAAAATAATTTAATATAAAGACTATATATTTAATATTAATCAGAATAATAAAGAATATTTTCAAACTTTTTTTTTGGTCTTACAATATTTCATTAGTTCTTGATACTTATATTAGTAACTTAAATCTAATAAAAGAGATTATTGGTTTATATTATAATCAAAACATTTAAAAATGGGAAATAATCACAGGTTTACGGTCGAGTATTCGTAGGCGCTTTTCCAATGCTGTCCAATACGTCTTCGAAAACACCAATAATATATATATATATATACATGTACCTAGGTATTTATTAATACCGAAACATTGTTGGTGGAATCTATAAAAAAAAAATAGGATTAGTCAATCTTTCTCAGCGTTGAGGGGCAAAACGCATAGATACTTTTTATACGAAAAATCTAAAGCGCTTTGTGCTGTCAAACAATATAATAATATTATATTATATTCATTGACATGCTCTTGAACGCGTAAATTTTAGGTACAGGCACCTATATAATATATAGCCATGTAAGCATACGCAGGAGCCTATTTTTTTTTTTACCAAAAATCATTACACTCGCACGCACACCTTATAATATTAAATTCGTTTATCACGCGCACGACTACAATATTATGACCTGTTATCGCCATAGGTATGCGCTGAGACTGGACATACCGATACACGAGCGGGCCGAATATTGTATTAGTTTCGCGCGAAGTCCTAAAATATTTGTTGCACAAAGATCGGCTGAAAAATGAAATACGATTAGCATACGAAATTTTGTAGTACGATGTTCTAACACTCTAACAGTTCTATTTCACTTAATAATTTCGTGTTAGATAAATATTATACGGGATTCGTGAAATTAACTTGTGTCATAAATCTTCTCGTGTGTGCTGATGAAACGGCTTTATTAGGAAATTATACCTAAGTAGAGGTATAACAGATGTATAAAATATTATCATAGTGACAGAAAATGAAAAACCGGAGTATAATAATATGATAAGTCGATTGGAGAAAAAATATCAACGGGGACATTCCATGCATTTTAGAGAACACAACAAAAGTGGAGCCTACAGATATACAGTAAATGACAGTTGTGGAAGTCGATACGAATAACTGAGGACAAATTTGTTTGGCGATATGGTCTCAAATCTCAATGACCGGAAAACCCAAAGAAGAGAGGGAGAGAAGATAATTTGTTAACCGTCCTGTATCGCGGACGGAGACTTTAACTCGCGGTCATAATGTTTATTAATTATTATAATGTCTTGTAGCCGTTCGACGTTTACGTTTTTGCTGTAATCGAACAACAGTAAGTTCTAAACCGTTCATGGTAAGTAGAATAACCGTTTACAATATTAAGTGCTTAAGTATGTATGTCATTGTTATGACAAATCTCATCTTCCGCATGATAATAATATTGTTCTCGGACGTTTTATTGTCACTACATATTATATTATAATATAATATCATACCTGGGTATCTACGGTCGACCGATCTGTTACAGCCGACACCCTGCGTAGTTTCGACGCCACGACACGTACCTAGGTATAGTGTACTATTTTACCATAGACTATTTAGGCACATAGTGCGACCACTGACGACATATATTTTATAAAAATAATATCGTGGTACTTATCGCGTAGTTGATCTAAACACTCGCATCGTTACTGTGTTCACGTCCGTGCGTGTTACATATTTTTTATTCGTCGTCGTACCTGTACCTCTGACGATGGTAATATATTATAACGACTACGGTGATGACGATGATGACAACTATTATCATTTAAAATGAGCGGACAACCGAATCGGTATATAAAAGCTCGGGATATACTCGTTATCCGACTTAATGCCGCTAGTGCATCATGCGTGTACAGTACGCGTTTGTCGTGTTGGCCACCGCCACGGCAGTCATCCGGGTCGACGGGTACTTCGACGTCTTGTCCAACTTGAACGATTGCGGATCGACGGACTTGGACGCGTGCCTCGAACGCCGATTGGCGCGATCCATCGATGAAGTATTGGACAAGAACGAGACTTACCGGCTAAACCGGTATCTGACTGTTACCGCTGTCGGTGACCACCGCCAACGTACTGAAGGCGACGACTTGGCCGCGAGGTTTTTGGACTTTTTCAACGCACTGCAAATCCAATACCAACCAGAAGAAGACGACGGATCGACCGATGACGTTTCCGAAGGTAGCACCTCACCAGTACAGCTAGATAGTATTATAATTTCTTTAACACAATACGTACAAACGGAATATAATAAAATATAATATACCCATTTGTAGGGAGGGCTATTATTTATGTTTCTTGATGACAAGTCCAGTTTTTATGAATATTAATTTAATATTTTATTGTATTTTTGTATACTTTCAACAATATCACGTTATCTCTCTCCCCCACCTACCACGTTAGACATATTATGATGCGTATGTCTTGTAAATATATTATAATCGAAATGATAACCATTAAACCGTATAATATAAATTCAGAAAATCGGTTACAGGTCGTAAGAAAAAAGGAGGCTTATACAAGAACAAAAAGCACAAAATGGGTGTGATGATAGGATTCATATCGATGGGCCTGACCATCGTCGGTGGTCTGTTCAACAAGATTATGATGGGCGGTGCGATATCGATAGCCGTGAAAGCTCTGATCATAGCCAAAATCGCTTTGCTCCTGGCCGGCACCATGGCGATAAAAAAGCTGTTGAGCGGTGGTGGCGTCGGTGTCAGCGTTCACCCTTCGTGGACCGGCGGCGGTGGAGGTGGTGGAAACGAACAGCACAATGGGTATCGTAGGAGTTACCCCCCGCCGCAGAGTATGACCACAGCCGATGCGATGGCTTACAGGGATCAAATCGACTCGTATAGCGACGCCCGATATTCGGGTAGTCTTGCGACGTAGGTATATGATTAGTCACCAGTGGTGGATTTAAGGGTTCACATATATAAAGTCGTCAAATCCATAAGAGGGGCATCGTATATAATGTAGCATAAGATACTTACGAAATTGTTGTTTTTATTAACCTGACCTAACAATAGTAAATGATATTGCAGTTTGTAATTTAAAATGTATCTATTATTTTGTGGTAGCAATAATTTATAAATAAATTAACTTTATAATTTAGATGGGCCCAACGCAGTACCTATATACATATTAGGAGTTAGGAGAGGTCCAAGTCGACATTTCTCAACTAAACGACCGTTAAATCTGCTACTTTTAATCAAAATATATCTTCAAGACAGTATTATTATTATATTCCATACGGACGTAGAATGGGAAAACCGTCAATTCGTGACGTCTTGATGTCTCAGATGGTGTACACATATTTTTTTCATAATTTAGACATTTAACTGATAAAAATATGTGGACAAAATCGTTTTTGGTATACATTTTTTTTTTTTTTTGGTTTCGGTAATAAATAATAATTAAACAAATAATAATAATAAATTAAAATCGTCTGTGTTATACGCGTATAATACACGAAGGACTAATAAATACTATAAAAACAATATCATTTATTATACCTGCAAGACAAAATCCCACAGAATTATCGGCGGACGTTGAACTCATTGCGTTTGATGTATGCAGTATTCGCAATTCACATATTGCGACGTAGGACAATTTTTCAGTCAGTAAACTTTAAAATTGTTGCGGTCTTATCGTCGCCACTATACGTTTACAAATCTTAGAGAATATACATTATGCAGTTTCACTTCGTTAACATAATTAGATATGTGTTTATATATTATTTGTAATATTGTAATATTAAAAAATTGTTTTTTTTTTTAAACAGTAAATAATGATTGTTTTTAGAACTCAATAAACAAAAAATATATTTTGGTTACCTACATATTAATAAATATTTTTTATAACATATTTCAATGAAAATAATAGTAGGTACATCATACATTATTATACATAATAATAATAACATATTTTGGTTTTTATATTAAAATAATATTTGTTATCTATGTATAACCTATAATAAGTGCTAAAAATAAAATAAGCATATTAGTTTGAAATAGAGCTGTAAGGTAGGTACTTCTTCGAGTGGCGTCGCGTCGCGCCAGACTGGCCCCGTTGTCCTATAGCTCTGTCTCACACTGATGACGGTCACACAACTCGATATCCGAGACCATAACGGTCACATCAAGATACTACCAATTGTGACGCCATACGGTTGGTTGTAAGACCATAATATAATGATGCGTGATAGTGTATATTATGAATTTAAATTCAGCCTATTTGTCGTCTCCAATATGTGTACCTCTGATTAATGGTTATATATTTTAACGAATTCGTTTTAGAAAACTTATAACAGTGACATTGAGCATATTATTAAGAAGGTACCTGAGTTACATAGTAAGAAAATATTTTTTTTTTTTGAACTTAAATCTGGCGACTATGGCCATGACTATGTTGTAGGGGTTATAAACTGTGGTTTGTAAGGTTGGTACGGTAAGGTTTTGTAATAGTTGTTACGGTAGGTAAACAAATACGTGTATGTGTGGCAAGGTTTTTACTACTACGAACCCGGATGGTCACCCATCCGGGGACTAGTAGTTGTGGGCGTTACTTAATCTCAGTCACATTGAGCGACTGGTAGCAGCTAACGCTCCACGCCAAGCCACACAGTGTTTTCGTGAAAATTGCTTTACATCGATATTGTACTTACACTCTCTGGTTTATTATAATATTTATAAATGGGTGTAAAATGTTGGGTTACAGGACAGAATTTCGTATTGTAACGTCTCCTCTTCACCTGGTGGTTATACCACTCTTTTAGGCGTCGTTATATTTATACTAAAGAGGTCTCGGAGACTCGACCTCGGTGTGTGATATTATTACTAGAGATCAGGGTTACCTTATGTGAAGCAAAGTACTCAACGTATGTATACGTATCTATTATTAAACATGAACGTATTATTATATTATTAGGTAATACTTATAAAACTATAGCTCAGGGTTACCAATCGGGCCATGATGTGACGTGAGTGCCGATGTCCAAATATGGGTTGAACTGGTCGTCCGCAGGTCCTCTACAGGTCGTTGTCACCCCTCGACTTCCATTATCGACCATCCTCTAGGACTCTTCATTCTCGACCATCCAACTATTGACTGCCGACTATAGACTCTCTCGACTATCTAATTGTAGACCCTAACATAACTCTCTGCCACCAGGAGTCCCGGTCGGTTATTTACACGATGTGAGCTAAACATCGCATCAGCATAATATATATATTTCTTACATATATAAACATTTGCCATTACTAACACTCAGCATATTAGCCGTGCTCAACGTAGGGAGTAATTTACGATGTAGATGACGATAATTGTTACAGTATTTTATATTATCATAAAAAAGTGTTAACATATTATGCTTGGTGTGGTGCGATAGTTGGCCGCAGTTACTAATGTGTGCTGCGGTCAAGCATCGTCGTCAGGCCACCCGGATTCTTGGCGACGAATCCACGCACATTCCCCCGCCCCAACCAGAGTTTTATAATTTTTAGGGGGACGGCGATTGAGCAGGAATTCCGGGAGTAGTGGCAGGAATTGGCAGGAATGGAGCACTAAATATTGGTGTTGGAAAAAGTTGTAAATTGAAGTTGGTGGGTGTGGGTGGGTATATTTACGTGACGAACCCTTGTCTCCACATAAAACCACGTGTTCCAACCATACCAACTTTAACCCCTACCCCTACCCCCTACAGACACACATTCAAATGGCTGATGTTGTTATCGGTCAACGTTTAAAAAATAAATAAATTGTGATTAGAGGTCAATCATGACCCATGCAATATAGACATCTAGTGACATCTATACAATTGTATATAAATTAAGTTTTTGAAAATACGAATCAAATATAATATTATACGACTTTTGTATACTTATCTAAGATTATTATTAACAGAAAAATCCATCGGGATTTTATTTATAAAGTGTATTGTTTGATTATTTAAGACGTTTATGATACAAACAATTTAAATAATCTACAATATGTTTTCATTTTAAAGTACAATACCTATAATTGTGTTCATAAATCGTAACATAACTACACGATTTGATATAAGGACAAGTATTTCACAAAAATAGTATAGACACATATTGTATATTGTACATGTACATGTTTTGCAAATGTATAATATACTAAGTTGAAAATTAAAAAGGTACCTACCTACCTACCTAATTATAAATGCTTTTTCTTATAATAATTATTATAAAATACTTTTTGGATATAGGTAGTATTATATTTTATGAAAAGCATAGAACGTTTTCTTTCACAAAATATAAAAGTACACAAAATCTATTATTTATATATTACTATATTTGAAGTATATTACAAAAATTATATTTATTTTCATATACGTAACGACTACATTTTATTTAGGAACTATAGTAAATATCTAATTTTTTTTTTCAAAAACTGAAAGTTTACATACAAAGTTTAGCATACATAACAGTAATATTATACTGTAATATTTTTAGGAAATTCAATGTTATATAAAATTATTCTCTATTATAATAGTGTTACAATCAAAAATATAATATAATATACAATATTCACCAAAATGACTTAGGCCAAATTGTGCTTAAGTGTTTAACCGTGATTTTATATGCATTTAATAGCGAACATATTGTTTTGTGTCTTTAGCATAATATATTAGGCATAATAACATAATGTCAACACAATAGCGCTTACTTTTATTGCGTTTCTTTTTTGTTCCTATCTGCCGCTTCCGTGTGCTTTGTAATATGATCGTCATCTTGAGGGAAGTAATTGACTCCCCGGAACAGCGACGATGGTTTGGACGAGGAAATCTGTTGAAAGGCGTCTAAGTTCCCGTAAAACTTGTCACCCCTGATGTCGCCGACGAACGCGTTGTGATGGCCACTGATCGGATGATGATATGGATGATGATGACCGCCAACCGGACTATGATATGAGCCGCCGAACTGATTTTGGCCGTCGAACGGTTGAAAGCCACCGAACGAGTGGCCGGCGAAAGGCTTGCTGCTGTGGTGTAGAAACAACGATCCGTAGCCCACCTACAAATACGAAAAGGTCGAATTAGATTAATTTCTATCGTCGCCGTCGAAATCATAAAAATAATATTTATGATATTATTATGCTCGTTGCTTGCTCACCACACTGGTGACGACCAACGCAATCTTTGACAATATGAACGCTTTTTTTGTCAGAAAATATATCGCCGCGAATATGATCGGAATAACGGAAGCGATACTTATTTGCGTAGCCAACACGTTTGGTAACAATGACCTTTTGAATATCATGTGTCCTGAAAAATAAAATTCACATGAAAATATTACCATTAACGGTTTTTATGAGAAAGGACTTATGACCTATTGCATATTATACCTGTTTGAGCCCTTTCGCATCGTGACTTAAAACTTATTGCATGTAATTTTATAAGACTTATGCCCTTTGTCGTTAAAATAAGTTATGGATAGTGACTTAGGCCTTTTCTCATAAAAAAACCGTCGTCAATTGTTTAGTTAAACACGCATCAATACAGTTGTAGTTATTGCGAATGTCGCGATACTAAATGCGAATGGTGGAACGACGAATGGTATGATACTATAAATCTTGTACGTACCATAACCCAAGCTCCGGTCGTCAAATTTACGTCGGGGGTCCACGATAAAATCGATTATTCCTCTGCCGGTGTACGTGGGGCCGATTCGCATCTGCAGCCCGGGATACAAAAGACTCATGTCCCAACAAAACGTTCGCCTGGAAAGCAACGAGGACGCAGCTTCAATTACCGCGCCGACGTTGTACGGGTTATCGCCTGTAAAAAACGCAAGGAACTGATGAATACCACGATGACAACCATTAAAATAATAATATTTTTTGACGTCTCGATCGATATTATTCGATTTGTCCGTATTATATGATAATGATAATATATAATTTATTGCGACAAGAAAAAATACTATATATTATTATATAAAAGTATTTAGTACAGGTCACAAACTCATTCAATAAACATAATAATATGCTTTAATACGGATGAGCTGAGCTCATATTACAAAAAAACAAATTAAAAATAAAAGTTTATATAACATCGTAACGCAATAAAGTTAACAAAATAGGATAAAAATAACAGTTCAATAACTAAACTAAATACAGGAAAAAATACTAACAATACAATTCTTATAGCTGTTGTTAAAATGTATATCAAAATAAGCTATATTAATATAATATTGTATTTACTTAATAAAAAGACTCCTCTATATTTATTATAATTTGGGTTTCAAAATTAGTGCGATTAAATGGTACGATTAAATTACAATACATTTTTATTCTTATATTAATAGTATAACAATGAAACGGCTGAAATTTACTTAAACTAACATTAAACATACCTAATAAAATCTGCCGCTCATAATTTTGAATAAAAATTCAAACGTAATTTAACGATTTAGCCGTTGCTCGGTCAACAATGGTCTGATAATAATATAATATTTACTACAAATAATTTGTGATTATCGACACAAGTTTGGGTAGGTACACAATATTATTGTCATTACTACGCGTTATACTTTGATAATAATTAATAGAACTTTTATCGTGCGGACGTGTCGAATCAATTTCATTCTCCGGTTCTGAATTTTTTTATCCACGAAATCTCGCAGTAATAATAATATAGTAGGTAGCCTACTAGCCTATTACAGCTCAACAATGATATTTTTAATGCACTTAAAACAGTATGACATGTGCGTGCAATATCAATATCGATCAAATATTATATTATAAGGTTTACAATTATATTATATTATAAGGTCAACGATTTTAGATTGTTTACCGTCGTAATAATAAATCAATTACAATATTAAATATCATAAGGTTAAATTAATATAATTATTTAACGCCGTAGCATGCGTTTAAGAATCATCAGCCAACAGTTTAGTACAATAGTAGTACAATATTGAATTAATTATGTCCCGTTGTGAATCGCACAGCCTCCAATAAGGTCAACCATCATCTGCATAATTGCTAGGTAAATTAATGGAGAAAAAAAAAACATGTTTCACGTGCACTTATTCAATAAAGTCTTTGAAATACAATCGTGTATACAGTATTATAATAACAGAATCATTGTTATTAAAACGTTAATGCGTACATAATAATGATTGTACCGTGTAAAATTTAGTTACATGAAAACAAAATTTACCAACGTACTGCTAGAATATCATTACAGGCTACTGGTTAGGAATTTGGACAGACCACTCGGGCAAATGCGTGTCCGAGCTGCATTGTAATTTGTGATAATTTTAAACTTGAAATCGATGCTAATTCTGCGTACTACTATTACAATTATTATTATTCTATGTGCACGGATAACACATATTATTTCGTGTACAATTTTATAAATACAGGACGATTAACCGTTTTGAATTTTCTTTCTTAAAGGTAGGGCAGATATCAAATACACATTGCAATTTAAATAAAATATATATTATCTTAAGTATACGTTCACCCGTTATATTACAAATTGCTTATTTAATTAGGTACAGATCATTGAAATTCCATAAATAATAATATTGTGGTTTTAATGGTGCTTACTCGACTCGCTTCGCTCACCATGACAGACGACAGCAGTTGTAGTGTATAGGGTTATTATTTTAGATTCGATAACGTTGAAAAATCTTCGATCATACCGAGTCTATAATACATTATCCATCAAGGATTCATAAAATATGTTTTAAATATACCTAAAAATGTCACCTAGCCAGATTATTTATGGATTTAATTTTTATTCACGGTTTTCACGGTATCAAATAAGAAAAAATTATATAATGTACCCAAGTAAAACTTTTCGAGATTCCTGAGTTCCTCAAAAACTCCTCCGTTCGCGGACCTAAAGATAAGTTTCTGAAAGCGATGTCTACATAGTATAATATTGTGTATATCTATTCAGATGCTATTAGTATTGATAGTAATTAATGATAATAATATACGATATGTACATTTGTTTCGTTTAATATACCTACTTACCTTTTCATATACGTATAATTACCTAAGCGTCCATTACTGATAAGTGTGTCAAAATGAAAAAATCATATTTTATATTATATTATGTATCAGTGTATCAATAAATTTGATTTTCTGTAAGTCATAAAATATGGCTTACATAAGAATTTTAAATGTGGAGCGTCGGTAATATTACATCGTGACTATGACTTTAACATTTAAAATTACCTAGTTAATTAGTATTATTTTAGTTTGTTCTAAAACCTGATCGAAGCATAATTATTATTATAACTCAGTCTTCAAACCGTTAGTCTTAACTATTATAGTGTTAACTGAAAGCGTTTACCCTATTATATTATTATTATCTATAAGGGGACACGTGTTCAATGCTCATTTTGACGTCTAAAGTCTAAATCGTATTATATTATGAATGGGTATAATAACTATGATATGTTCGCAATTTAGTACTTGCAGTAAAATATGATAATATTTCACTCACGTATGTCGTTATTGTTATATTACCAAATTATCGTATTATCAGTGTGGTAAATTTTTTTTTAGGGTGGGGGGGCTAATAATTATATAATATGTTTTGATAGAACTTATTATGGTATTGTGATATTATGTAATACTTTGTAACATCTATATTATTGTTATATCAATGGACAATGGCAAATGCCATTGTTTTAAGTTACTACTTACTAAAACTTAATTAGTTATAATGGTAGAAAAAGTATTTCCTCGTTTATCTTTATTGATAAAGATGTATTATATCCTAGTAGCTTGTATTTGGAGGATCTGACTTTCTTGAATTTTTTAGATTTAATCGTTTAATTTATGTTGTATAGTTTTGGAAAACTTGTAATCGTCACATGATCGGTGATCGATATGTGAAGGGAATCTAGCGCCCAAGCGTAAATCATAATGTAATAATGTATAATTTTGTAATATTATAATTTTTTTTTTAAATCGATACATATTAATATAGTTTAATAGTTACATACACTAAGAACGCTATATTTGTGATTTTTCCTAGCGAGCTGAACAGTTTATTTTTGGCAGTTCAACAGTTCATAAACTGGGCGCATCACTCAGCTGGAGACCAATATTTCTATACGGTATAGACTTTAGAGTAACCAGATACCTATAAATTGTCTTATAAATATTGTACTACCTACTGTACGTATTGAAAATAACAATAGTAGGTATGAATTTTAAAACAAAGTTGTACTTAATAATATAGACGCAATTAGAGTTAGAATTATGAGGATTAAGTAGACTATGGCCCTCGCCAAAGCTGTTAAATTATAATATCTCGCGTGGGCTCCAGTCCATCCCCCCATCCAGCACACAGTACTTACCATAAGACATTTTACTGTTTTAGATTCCGAGGGAAGCGAAGAATGTTTTGGTTGTACAATGATGTTTATTTCTACGTATCTGACACTACCACGGTGAGTGAAGTAATAAGACAATCATAGAAATGGTCTACCTACAATGCTATGCACCCAACAATGTTATCTGACAAGATTTTTTTTACATTAATAATATTATTAGTGTACATTTATTTACCTGTAACGCGAGAATAATCAAAGAAAAACATTTCATAGTCAATACTAATTTTTTGTTTGGTGGGCTAAGTCTCAATCAGGGGTGCTAGCCCCATCCCCTCTCTAGTTGCACTACTAATTAATAATATTATATCTTATTCAGACGGATTCCGTATGTACGTACACGTCTCCTCAGCTTACTTAGTCGGTCATTCGGTCGAGGAAACGAAATACAAGCAATATTGGTTTTAATAAAAAGATTATAAAATATATCATATAAAGTCACATGATGCTTTTACTGAGAATCATGAAAGGTACAATACACGCTGTGTCGTGTCTAAAATAAAACCAGTAAATTATAAATAATAATACGTAGGTATTACGGGTTCGTGAAACGTAATAACTTATACCAGTTAGTGATGGCAGTGGTGGACGTTAGCCTGGACAGGTCTAATAATAAATACTACAACAAATACATTTTAGGCGTGTGCACCTCGTAAAATATGTATTTTGGAAAACATTAAAACGGTAAAAATAGCCCCTTTACCGACATGGATTTCTAAGGCCCGACGAAGTATGTAATTATTAATTATCGTAACAACTTATTGCAACCTTCGGAACGTTCATCGCGGTCAAGGCCCGAGGGCGGTGTCCACGGTGACTACAATAGCTGGACTTTACGTATACCTCCTCCTCGGTGGCTCGGTGGATACAATAATAATACGATTATGTACCCCAGTCAACAGTTTTCGATTGTAAACGTCTCAAAAATAATATCATATGTGTGATTGAATACGTTTTTAAATCGACACCTGCAGGTATTACAACATTATAATGAAATCGAAATCAATTAAATATATTTTGATTTTTTTATAAAATTTTCTATTTGGAAAAAAATCCTTATAAATGTTTGAATAACCCGATTAGGTACTCTATAAATATTGCACCCACATAATAATAAATTGCACGTGTACGTAAGATTCTCGTAGTAATCCAGTCCAATTGTTTAACATTAATTGTAACCCACCACGATCTGCTACTCGATGAAATAAATGATTTGGATAAAATATTAATACACACAGACTGACAGACCGATTAATTAATTCATAAAAGATTAACCATGACTGACTCATGAGAGATCAGCGTATAGTGACTTTAATATAGTGATATATAGTGATGATGATATATAATATATATTATGACTTTTGACTTTTGAACTTTTCAGCTGTATAAATACTTTTAAACAAACATGAAGAATGTCATTGCGATGGTCAAGATTTGTCTCTTAACTCTACAATTGCGGGCGATACTGATCTTTTTATAACCCTTCGACGAAATCGATTTTAGACGATTTGCAGCTGAATTTAATACAGTAGACTAGAGTGCCGATATTTATATTCATATTCCATTTAAGACTCGGGAGTCTCGTGACGGGGATGGTTAGGAGAGAGTAGTGACCAGGGAGGATATATAGATTCAGCAGCGTGAAGGCTTACCTAAGGAATAGACTCCTCGGGGAGCGGCGAACGACTCTGTGCCAGGACGTCTGGAAATCTCCAGTCCCGAGTCCAAAAGCACCGAGTCCATGGATTCCGTCTGTTCGATGGCGGCCATGGCCTGCTCGTTGATACACGGCAGGAACGGGTCGGCTCCAGCCAAGCAGCTCTTGACCGCCGTGCTGACCGTCAGGGTGTGCAGGTGGTCGTCGTCGAGGACGTCTTCGCTGCCTCCACCGGCGTCGCCGACACTGCCTCCAACGCGGCCGCCACCGCCACCGTTCGGGCCGCCGTCGGAGAACAGGACGCACTGCGCGCAGCCGACGAAAATCATCAGCTTGGCCAGGTAAACGCCGAGTACGGCCATCGTCGCCGCCGTTTGGACTACGGGATGTACGATGTCGATGCGAGATTAAGTATTTTACCGATGAAATTAATATTATAATATTCGTGGACGGTGTTATAATAATAATAATATTGTAATCTGCGTGGGCGTAGCACTGACGTCGTATGAGTCGTTCGCCCCGGGCTGTATATTATATTAATGTTATTATCACTTTAAAAATACCGACTACGGGACCAGGCAGCTGATATCCGTAGCAGACGACTGCAGCGACCGCGACTACACGCACCGTTACAGTGGGCAGTAAGCCGGTGGATCGCGTAAGTATATGATGCGCGTCATACCGATACTATTATAACAATATTATTACCGCAGATATATAATAATAATAATGTATAGTATGATATCGCCGTCATAGCACGCACCGCCTCCACCGCAGCGAGTTCGCGGGTATTACGACGAGATAATGTATAATATTATAATAATATAATTCCGAAGAAAGTTTCCGAGTTTTTCCTTTCGAGCGCATCCGACTGTTTCGCTTTTACCCGACGATCGTCTCCGTACAACCAGATACCCACGCGATATTGCGTGTACCTATACCATATTATATTATATTATACGTTATAGGAAGATATTACGGTGCACTGCACAGAGAGCGAGGCGTGGGCGTACGATATAGGAGAGCAATGCGTTTTACGATGATTTTATAATATAATATATTAACGGTACGATACGATATTGTTATTACTTATTTATTATTCGTCTTTCTAACCATACAATACAGTCTACGCGATTTATTATCACCGTTCGTTGTGCAGTGTACCTGCTTACAATGCGGCGCGCGGTGTTGTGATTGCCCGGCCGTAGGTATCGCACGATCGCGATTCTCACTCGTCACTGAAACGCTCTCCGCCCGTAGGTGACCAGAAAAATAAATAAAATAGTTGCGAGAAAAATCCAACCCCTAAACAATGTACTGTTATTGTTTTAATTTATAAGAATGCAAAAACAATTTAAGAACAATAATTATTTTTTATTTTCTTCAATTGATTTTATTGTTTGTAGTATGCCTTGCTGGCATCAAATAACATTTCGTGGCAATAATTTCGTGATATAGATCAGACTTAAGTCGTACCTATAAGTCGTCTCGGTTAAACCTAGTTCTAAATCGATAAAACCATAATATAGTTGAGTATACAACTATGAAACATTTAAAACGTACGAATTATATCACACAAGAGTAAATAGTCAAGTGGAGCCTGCACAATTCTACATTTTCCTACAAGACCGACCGGACTACTAACAAGAAGATTCCTTTCTTTACCAATTGTATATTTTATTGAAAACAAAACTCTGTAAAAACATTTGGTGTGTTGAAACGAGAAATCAAATTAAATTAAAAAAAATTGTTATATTTTTGTTTCTCCATAAGCCCGCGGATATCCTGCAGCAAGCGCAATCACGATTGTCGCACAATGGTCATAGATCCTGCGAGCTAACCGTCTGACCTTCGGTGGCATTTTTTTTCCACAAAGGAGATATTTAGTTTTTCTGGGGATATCTTTACTGGGAACTGATTTTCATCAACGCGGAGGACGTCACGGCTTACAACGGGCCTCGAAGAATATGATAATAATATCATGTATAATATTAATATGATCTATGCTAATGATAATAATAATATTACCGTTGCGTGGACGCGATTATCAGAGGAGATCCTTCGTATAATATTATAGAAATAAAGGATATAATTAATCGTTACCTATATATTATAATATTATACGCCGGGCCAAACAACGTCATTATACGGGACCTGCTGTACGATGAATCGCCGATACTGCTGCAGGACGAAGAGGAAAAGGATACGACTTTTATACGGCACCCGATAGCACGTAGTTGCCTATATAATATTATTATGTACATAATATTATTTATTAGAATAACAAATTGCGTGTTCCGTGACGTGTCGCGGCGTAATGTATACATACGCTATAATATACATTATAATATTATTATAAGTAGTAGTAGTATACCTATCGTAGTTTAAAAGGCGCCGCTGGCTTTATAATAATAAATTATTCCGGGCGTCGACCGTTTTTCATTTTCTCTCCTATAAACCGACTGTACCGGACTAAACTCAGTCGTATAATACTATATCGGTGCTCAAAATAGTGCGAACAGATTTAGTCCGATCCAATAATATTGTATTAATCCTCGCCACAATGCGACGTGCAGTTGTACAAAGTCGAGGTACTAAACGGCTGTAGCAGGTATATACCGCGTCCATGGTATATATTATATTATATTATTACGTAGGGCGGGTACAACTAACCTTCACGTGCTCCCGCCGGCCGGCTGTTTTCGTCGAATGATTTAGATTTTTCTTCTCGTAATAATATGAGATTGATCACACACTTTCTAAATCGCAGGGTCTGTAATTAACTCCGGAGCAATCAAAACGGTGTTTAGAAATTACCGTGGCCGCCGTATTCGTAGAAATGATTGACGACTATGATATAAAATGACTATGAGCGCTGCACGAGTTTGAACGCGTGTCGACTGTACAAAAGTCGTACTTGAAAGAAACCGAAAAAAAAACCGATTGTATTTTAGAATCTAAATTTAAATCTAAATTTTAGATAATCGAAATAAAAATATATTATTATGAATCTGAAATAAATCTGGCTTGGGTTTAGAATATACTTTAGAAATCTGCAGTTTTCCGCTTCGCTGCGGGAACACACTCGGACATTTAACATAACGAAAGTTTTCTTCTGCAGGTAATAATATTATAAAATATAAATGATACGTGACGTCGTATTGTTTTTATTTAAAGAGCATATCGAAAATGTTCAAACTAGGATTGGATATTATAGCTAGGATGCCTAAGTGACCAGCACAATAATAATATTGTTTTTTTTTATTATTTATACCAGCTAGGTAGTCTAATAACACGAATGCATGTAGGTCTCCATAGTTGTTGTGCTGCGTAGCTATATTAACTTCAGATTTATTGTCCGTAACAGAAGGTATTCATTATGGGTTGAACGAAATGATACGATCTAATGCCGAAGAATTTCATCATTTAAAAAGCATAATAATAATATGCTATCGATGGCGCGTTGGTCTATGGTCAATTTATTCACGAAGTCACTTGTACCCTTTTCTAGGAAACGCGACTTACGTTTCTAATACAATGACCTTTGTTGTTAACAATATACGCCTAACTTGTTTGTACAATTAAAACGGAGAAGAACTTCATATACGAAACTCGAATAAAGTATGTTCCGTCACATAAACTATGCGTGTATTATAAAATCCGACGGCAATTAAAAAAACTTCTACACCGAAAAGTGAAGGGGCGCGTTGTATTCAATAGAAAATTGTAGTATACAATCTGCAGTAGGTACCTAATATAATATTATAATATTGTAGCACACGACTCTTCTCTCAACTTTTACGTTTTTATAATATGCTAAACACATAGAAATGTGGTTAAATAAACAGAAAATCGTGTAGTAGAGCATCTCGTCAACGGATAAGCTGCAGCTGTGATTCACACGATGAATTTATCAAAAACACGACCTAGGTCTTATACTCTGTGTGTGTGTGTGTGTGTGTGTGTGTGTGTGTGTGTGTGTATACAAGTTATACGCACCACGACACGAATTTATTCTTCATTCAAGCAATCAGATTTCTTTTTTTTTATAAATGGGAAAGGAGTACAACAGCCCCAACTATTTATATTACATGTTATATAAACGGTGGTACGGGCGAAGTATCACTTAGATATTTCAATTAGTGTTAAATGTTAATACTCATAATAATTTGTGTTGGCCATTGATAAAAAATAAAATAAAAATATATCTATGTTCATTAATTCATTAGCATGGCTGCGAACGCCAAACCGGTTTTTTGGAAACAAGTCCAATGCG
Organism: Metopolophium dirhodum; assembly: GCF_019925205.1. Taxonomy (NCBI): domain Eukaryota; kingdom Metazoa; phylum Arthropoda; class Insecta; order Hemiptera; family Aphididae; genus Metopolophium; species Metopolophium dirhodum. Next base: position 16,914,121 of record NC_083568.1, read on the forward strand.
TGTATGTTCGTAACGCTCATTTGCCACACCAAGTTGTTTTTTTTTTCACGATCAATCTAAAAACCGTACGAGCTGTACAATATTTGTTAATGGAACACGTGTACACCTTAAACACCGTAGGGTGCAGAGTTTGACAGGAGTTATGGCAATGCAATGTATAACAGAAAAAAATTGTAATCGTTTAAAAAATCAATAAGTTTATTTCGTCAAATCAAATCAATAATAAATAATAATAATTAAAAGTTGAATAAATTAATAACAGCCGGTATAATATGTTTATTTCTTCGAGTACTATGGTTATTATTATGTCATTTGAGCGGGGGTGGACGATGGCACATTTGAGTAAGGTATGTCAAGTCTAGTTAAGTAAAATCTAGTCGAGTAAAGTAAATTCAAGTCAAGTCAAGTCATGTCGAGTATAGTCTAGTCAAGTCGTGTCGAGTTGAGTTTAGAAAAAAAAGAAGTGGATTTTATTACAAACAAATCGGTTTTATTAAAATAAGTAATAAATAGGTAGTCTTCGATATACACACAAAAAGGATAACATAAAAAATGGTATAAAAACATGACACAATGTATAACAATATAAAATAAAACAAATAATAATATTAATATAAGAACGTATTATGGTTCGTGAGCAACAATTATTAAATTTCCGGTCAAGTGAAGAACGTAGTGTTTGGCCATCAGTAAAATATGTATGTAGGTACGGGTTTGTTCGATCGGGAAGAGCTGCAGCAGCAGCCGAGTAGTAAGTTATCGCACTAGTTTTTAGTGAGTGTGTGTGTGTGTGTGTGTGTTATTAGGTATTTCATGTGAAAGAAGAAAATACTAGTCCTGAAGTGTATATAGAAATACCTCTATTTCTAGTCGTCGGGTCGGTGTCATCTCGTAGATAAGGTCAAAGTTGTAACGCAGCAGTTGCAGGTGTGTAATCGTGGTCATCGTTATTATAGTGCTATGGTTGCGGTAGTGGTGATCGTGATCGATATAGGTATAGAAAGAATAGATTTCTAACAATTTCTATTCGTGTTTTATAGACAAAACCAGTTACGGAAATAGTTATTTATTATTTTTTTTTGTAATAATTCTACTTCTTCTTCTCCTCCGGCCGACCTATATCGTCACACGAGCGGCTCACACACCTCACACACGCACACCACACACATGCGGCGCGCGGGTGTGTGTGTGTGTGTGTGTATGTCACTAGGTTAACTTCTGTATTTTTAACCGACCGCCCGGGGTAACTAATAATCGTATATTATTATACAGTTGTGTATATGGTAGTAAAACGTTGTTGTTATGTGGTGTGTGCGATCATTGTCCCGAAGTGATTAAGCAGAACCCGTTATTGACCGCCGTCGTTGTACAGTCGCCTCCGGAGTACGGATGTCGTATAATAATAATATTATATACACGTGGCGGGCGCGATGAACGGACGCTGTGTCGCTCTAGCTGATGTGCATTATAATATAATAGTATATATTATTATACGCGTAGTATAATAATAATATAATAAATAACTAATGTGAGCTTGCGAGCAAAACGATCTGTAAACGTAGGCGGAAAAACGCGTTATCGACGGATTGTAGTGTGGGGGTTTTGGGGGGTTGAGATAAAGAGAGGAAAAGTGAATTGAGCGGTATAGAAGACGATCGGATGTATATAAAAAAAAAAAAAGATATACTAATTAATATTAAAATAAATTATTTCGTTCCTATGGGGGAATGTTTTTCGAACTATTTACAAATAAATATCGCCTCGTAGGGTGATGGCTGAGGGAGCGAGGGTGATACTATAGCTACGTGGAGCCCGCTACAAAGGGGGATGGTTTGCGGCGTGGGTAGCGGCTTAGAGGTGGCGACGTCAGTGTTGACCGCGGTACGCCATGTCTTGGGCGCTCTCGCCTTCCAGGGACCGTCTGTATCCACCTCCGTGTCCGTGTCCGTGTTCCTCGGTGTAGTGTGGGTGAGACACTACTTCGTACGATTGTTGGCTCTTGCTGTTGGCCAACAACTTTTGGATTCCCATGACGACGGCCAAGACAAGGGCGATCTTTCCAACGACGAGGGCCTTGAATGCGAGCAGGGCAAGAGCACCAATAGCCAATGGGACGAGTGCGATGGCTTTCATCTTCAATAGCATCAACAATGGCATCAACATCTTTTGGTGCTTCTTCTTCTTGCCACGAGCTGCGAAACAAAACGAAAAAATCGTTAATATAAAATATATTGAAGTTTATTCGCAGTCAAACGCGACGTCGATGATAGGGTCGGTCGTCTGCAGATGGACGGAAGAAAGCCGAGCGATTAAAAAATAAAAAAAAAAACACAATCGTCCGAAAACGGTCGGTACCTTTAGGTCCCGAGCCCGCTGGGCGATGTAATATTATCCGAACGATATTTCTAAATATGTGAAAGGATCGTGCGGCTTTCTCCGGCTGCGATGATACCGTCACGCCCACCGGGGGCCCCCCTATCGGCGCACTATTTGGGTTTTCGGGCCACCGGCGACCATTCGGCCGCGCCCGGCGGGTCCGTAACACATATTATATTTAAATTTGTATTATTATTATATTGTTACGACGCCGGGCAACGGTGTGCGCCCGAACGAATTTAGCGTTTCATTATTATTATTATTATTATTATTATTTTATGTGCGCCTGTCGACGGGTGTGTAATTCGTATATAATATCGTATTATACACCGAAGTTATAGTTAGGCCCGAGGACAAAATCTCGACCCGATGACAGACATAAAACTCGGAACGCGTGCGCGGTACCGCGGGGTCTCCGTATCATGACGTGTATTATATACTGTGCGTATTATAAGTTATAACAAATGACGATGACCGGAAGGTTACGTTAACGTCAGCCAGCAAGCTGTAATCGTCATAGAGAGAGAGAGAGAGAGAGACAGAGAGAAAGAAAGAAAGAAACAGATGGACTATTATAGATAGACAGAAAGAAAGATATTATCATCAATTTGAATCGAAAATAGTATTTAACGGAAACAAATTGTTTTAAATAAAATGTTGATTTGTCAAGTATAGCCTTATATCTGAGATAACGACAGTCAATTATTGTGTTAGAGAAGATATTTGCGTGTACATGTATAAGTACATTTTTCTTAAACAAATCGTTACGAAAGCATATTATAACAATAATTTAATATAACGTTATCGCGGAAAAATCGGGAGTTTAAGACTAAATCGTTGAATCAGTGTATAGTGTTATTGCGTATAACGATCATCGTATATCATGTGTTATCATAATACTAGGTGTGAGCCTAGGTAACTCCGTTTCAAAAACTGGTAAGGTGACCAGACTGACCAGTTAATAACCATTATAATAATATGATGGTACAATAAGAGTTACCTAAGGCGGTAAATGAGACAAAAAATGGTTTTTTACCTTCATCGAGAGATCTCCTCATGCCAGAGATGGACGATTCCGGGACTTTGAGTTGAAGGGTGTGGCTCTCTAGGAAACGAGCAACGCGGTCCAACAGGAGGTTTTCGACTTGGGCGTCCTTCTCGTCATCGTCCTTGGGCTGTGCTTCTTCGAGCTCAGACTCAGCGAGCGATCGGCCGTTCAAGCCTCGGCTGGACTCTACGGATTCGGACTTGACCAAAGATATTCCGTCGAACACGTCAATGCTGTCGGTCTTGCGCAACGCCCGGTCGACGTACTGCAACGCCCTCATTTTCAAGCACGTGGCCATGTTCTTCTCGGAGCAGTCCTGCATCACCTTGTACACCTTTTCCAGACCAGCTGACTCGTCGGCAGCGTGGGCGGCTGGGGCATCTTCGGCGGTCGGATGGGCGTACGCTGCTTGTGCTGCCACCAAGAACAGGCAAGCGACTGCAAGTTTTCTCGTCATCTCGTCGATTGCGTTTGAGTACGGAATATGATTTTTTTATATCGCCTTTATTGCGATGTAATATCTTATGAATAGTGAAGTGTTGATGTGCGAGTGTTTTACTACTGTGCACCTCTTCACCACTGAACAAAAGCGACTACACTGATCTATCGTTTGCCGAGTCAGTTGTCTTTTATTCGACTGCGTTTCCGCCTGTTATTCGACCGGCGCGCCACCGCCACCGCGCGCTCGCCGCCGAGTTGGTGGGGTGCCGGCGAGCCGCAGCCGCCGCCGCCGCCGCCGCGCGATCGGACCGAGTCAGCAGTGGTTGCGACTGCGGCGGGGGTACGCGCGCACGCCACTCAGACGGGCCGCCGTCTGGACGCGCCGGCCGGACTGTGTCAACCTTGGCCGATATAGGGTTCGGAAACGGATGTACAATAATAATAATAATAAGCTTCGTGTTCGGTTGTAATATTATTCTTTCCGTACGCTTTTCGTTTTCCTATCTATTTTTCCCGCGTCTTTCTCTTTTATCCCGCGCGCGCACACGCGCCCGACGGACACGTCGAGTCTATGACCGCGCGCCGGACCGCGTGCTCGGGTCCGCGGAACCACCTGTAGACAGTATCTCTGTAACATTTTCGTTTTGTTTTTTTACCAAAATCGACCTCGGCGTGAGGGACTTACGCGGCTAGAACCTACGCGGCCGGTGCAGCGGACGGATCGATATAGGTACGCGTGGTGCAGTTATGCGTCGATGAAGTGTGTGTTATATTAACATATTATATATGTAATCACATAATAATAATATTATAATACCTAAAACGCATATTCTACAAAGTCAGTTCGGTTTTGTTTTTATCATTTTCCACATCGGATATCATAATATTATTGTCGGTCACCGTACTAAGTCCGTATAACGATATCGTAACGTATATTATAGTAGGTATTACAATGCTACGCGTATATATCATTCGAATCGAATTACTATACACATACCTATGTAGATAGCTTATATATTATTATGCTATATGATAGTCTTCGGCATCACCATAATGATATCGTAGTATGATAAACGCGGTGTTTAAGGTTTTGTATAGTTTTTTTTATTTTTATCTATATAGAAATACTGAAAAAACTAACGTCACGATATAATTATACTCCGTTAAAGATATTATTCTATTCTATGTAATTATTATTTTTGTCCGATGACATTTTAATCATAAAATATTCGTTTATCGTCAAAAACTAACCCACACGAGTTAAAGCGGTTATTAAAATATCAATTTAAGTTTAAATCAATCACAAAGTCCCTATTATTTTTCTATTGTTAGAAATCTAACACGACTTTTTAGAACTAAAAGTTGGTTTTCTTTAAATGATACTAGCAAAAAAAAAAATTAAAAATCTATTGTAATGTCAATAATGTCATAATTTTGTTAAATTTTACTTGAAAATATAATTATCTAACATTAACTATATATTATTATAAAATACCAAATATATATTATACCAATAGCAATATACATATAATCAGGACTAGATACTTAATTAGAAACATTTAGCATTTTTAATAGATTAAAACATAATATTACTTTAATATTGAAATTTCAACTGCATTTGAGTTTAAAAATATTTAAATTAGTTAACCGTAAAAAGTAACAAAAATGTAATTAAGGTAATTTAGTGACTCATTAAATTACCGTAATATCGAAACTTTTAAAAACTATATTATCTTCCAGTAAATCAGGAACACACGCATTTTTTATTGACTACGTATATGTAAAAAGGTCGTTTTCCATATTTGTTTGTTTTCTTGCAAGTTTTGTTTGATACACTTTCCATTTCTTTGCGATACATATTTAAATTATTATTTATTAATGCGCAGCATTCAATTTCCCAGTCGTTATAGAAGATGATTGAAATATTAATATCATACCAACACAATATTATAATACCATAATGGTATGTGTGTTTTGTCATTGTATATCTCACCATTACTATCCGCGCTGTATTCAAAAGTCAATTAATTTCCAACAGTGTTTCATTACAACGTCGGCCGCACGAAAATCGTCGAATCATTCGAGTGTATATGAAATCGACTTTATTTATTTAACGACTAAAAGGGCGAGTGCTACGATATAGGCAGGAGGTATAATAACCGTAACAATAATAATTTAACTGTGGCGCTGTATATTATTATCATTTTTGTCATAGGTATTATTACAGCCGGCGTGCACGCCTTCTGGTGAACACCAAACCTGCATTGTCTACCCGTCCAAACACTTCTCCGATACATTTTCCCCGTAGATAGGTACAACAGACTCGTGACGAGCTGCCTTATATCGAATTTAAAAAAAATACCAAAGTATCCTGAAGAAATAGAAAAATACTCGGGTAAAAAGCAACGATTTATAGATACTATAAAACGATAAATAACCTAACCTAACTGCAAATAAACCATAATAATATTCTACACATACGGATCGATAACATTCGATATTTTTATTTCATCGTCGCACACTCGCTACTTCACAACCTACACGGACGTTTACCAAATCCCGATCAGAGAAATTCGCGACATGGCACTATACAGACAGTCCAGTTCCATTCACAACGCAGTACGTACAATATGACTGCGCTGCAGCGTATATAATATTATTACGGCAGCCGATTGTGTTATTTACTAATTATCACTTAAAAAACTGATCGAATTCAGTGTTTTCTCGATTTCTCCGTTTATAAACGAAGACTACATTCATAATACGACTACCCGCCTGCACGCGTAACAACGACGAATCCACTGTTCTGTCATAGCGTCTGAATTTCTCGCAAAAATATTTCCCGTCCATTCAATTACTTACGTCGGATAGCCGACATTACTGTAACAATGTATAGGTACCTATTGAAATAATGATAAAAAAAAAAAATAATATTAATAATAATCGCGTCTATTCACACATACGAAACGGTTTTTATTCGCGCCTATTCGTAATAGGTACACCACTTTTTCCATTGAAGTGAAAAAAATCAATTTATATATAATATCTAGCTTACGTGATGCACCGCATATACCTAGCACACAATAATAGTATAATACTATGTTATAATAATAATCATCATAGTAATACAACAATGATTATGAATATTATATTTTACGAGTCAACAATGAACAGTAATACATTTTACGGTTATAATAAAAATTTAAATAAATCAAACTAGCCAATAATACGCGTTGACCTATTGATATTATTATATTATGATAACGATTTCGAGATATTTCTATTTTCCTACTCATATTCGACCAAATACACGATATAATTATCATGCAACTTACATAGGTACCATATTTATTATTATATTATAATATATTACCTCGATAATGTAGTATTATTTTTTATTTGAGTTGAAAATAACCGATTTTTAGAATGAGAATTAGAATGAAAGTTAAAAATATTTATTTTTTTTATATTCATTTAGAAATGTTCGTTATCGAATAAAAATAATCAATATTTAGTATTGACAAACCATGTGAATCCTTAATTTACTCACGAAATCCGTAAAAATATCCATAATTTTAAATAAAGAAAGTGCATCATTATTCTTGAATATAATTTAAGATATGATCGTTAGTCCTCGTTTCTGTCGGGATAATGATCGGTTTGTGAGGTACCTAAGCCATGACCATACTATTATATTATTATAATAGTTATCCACTCTTTATTTAGAATATCTTAAGTCTTTATTTAAATTAGTTTGCGATCAGAAAGATAGTACCTATGTGAATAATACAAGGAAATAATAAGTACAAAACGAATAAGTAAATTAAACAATTAAATAATAGTTTTATGAATTATTAAGTTACATTTTTCGTCATAATAATATTTTATAAAAATTAAATCATTAATATAAATTGTAATTATTTATATAATAAAATAAAACAAAAATCGGATATAGTTTTCTTTTTTTCCGATTGAATAATGGCAAGTAGATAAACACTCGTGAGTCACGAGTTAAAATTCTTATACAACTTAAAAGTCCTTATAACTTGTTCAAAGCATAAAATTAAAATATATATTCAAAAGACGAATATCGATGATTGTTATAGAGAACAAATTATATTACACGTTTAGTTTTGAACGAAACGGATACACAATAATATTTTAAATCATATACCTTTGGGTAGTAATAGATTTTCGAATCAAACGTGGAAAAATTCAATGTGTACGATTATCGTAGAACATATGACATTCCATGAAAAAAAACGTCTGAGCAGCGTTTCATAATAACCTTTACTACAACTCATACGCCTTCATTGTGTGGACTAGTTTTGACTTTGAGTTTTATTTGACCAACGAACAATAATTATTATTGAAGAACGTGTCTTTAGTTCGAAAAAAAAATCGTTTGGATTTTTGTTACAATATAATTTCCTATTTTCCATTACCTATTCTCGTTGACATGTAGAGCTACCTACTGAAGTATACAATCGGGTAGGCACTCAACTAGGCGCAGAGTTATTATTTAACTACACACGGTGACAGCCTGCTTCCTACCGCTCGTGATTTATAATTGAAACGATGTCACGCAAAGGTAAAAACCGGAAAAATCGTGATAAAAATTAAAAACAAAATCGTTATTATAAAATTAAAATACTATTTTATACACACACACACACACACACACACATACTAGGTACTCAAGTATTGCTGCTTGTGATATGTTATTATACGGCATCGTCAGAACATTATAAGATGTTAATATAACGGTTGGTGTTATAGGTATACCTATTACTATTCATAGGTACGGGTTAATTTTTAAAATATTCGTTAAGTAAAGTTGTGTAAAGTCCAAATTTACTTTTCTTTGTTTCACTTGTAAAAATCCCTATGGATAAATAGAAAATAATAAATGTAACTTAGTTACAAAACAGTTTGATACTTTTTTTTTTAAATTGACCATTTAGAATCCATGCCATTAACTACAATAATAACTAATAAGTGGATTTGATAAAAGTAGGTAGGTACTTAGTGTAAAAATGCGTATGCCTAATAAATTATATGCAAAAATAAAAATTCATAGTAAAAATAATGCACACAATAGTATAAAAATATTGACAGAAAAGGAGCAGACCACTCAATGATAGACCTTACTAACTGATATTATAAATTAAATGTTCATTTAGTTTGATTTTTGATTCGTTAATTTGTAAAGAAATAATAGCACCAACCCGTCACCGAACTGGACTATTTTGTATTGTCATTGTTGTGAGATTATAATTTTCTACGACAATTCTAAATTTAACATGCATTAAACTTGTATTTATTTACCTACGTTATATTAAATCCAATTTAAATCCAGAAAAAATGTTTTCAACACTTTGACAGTCTGTAGATTTGTATTTACAGTACATAAAACATTATAAAATATAATACAATAGGTACATTTCCTTCCGATTGTAATATTTTTTCAATAATAATCTGTACAACTATTTTAAATCAATGGGCGAGGGGCTTAAATTAGGAAAAAATCAATTGAATGTTACTAGAAAATTGATTTCCTAATCAGTAACCATACATACCTATGGTGGAAAAAATGTAACTCGTTTATCATAACGAAATTAGCACTTCTATAACTAGAAGTTTCTTTAAAAAAAAATATATAGTAACTCGTTATAATAATGTTATACTTAGTTAAGACAGTAACATACATTTAAACTTTTTAACTCGTTATTAATGATCAGGCTTATACACGACGTGTACGTGGTATGCACGTATATGTATACATATACGTGCGTTATATTTTACGATTATAATAATTATTATAATTCGGTCATCAGCTTGGTTTTCGTGTCCTAACGAATAATTATTGAAATGCCTTCGGTATAGCTGGTACCTTTATGTACCTATACAACTACCGGACCGGGTGCGCGGTATTCGCGTGTGCCCGCCAATGTAGTACTTATATCCACATATTATTATACGAATACGATACACACCTATATAGTCGAACCGGGCGCCTCGGAAGAACGTCGAAATAAGTAATAACGCAACTACGTTTATAATAATAATAATAATAATAATAATATAATATAATTGAACGGTCGGCCGACGAGGAGGACGACGACGACATGTATATCGACGATCGGGACAACCACGGACGATGAATAATAATATTTAGACTAATAACACGTGCGGGGCGAACCGGAGGGTATCACCATCACAAATTAATGTTCATCACGTCCTCGCCCAAGTCGTCTGGCCCACATATCGCATGTTTTGTGTGCAGTGTAAATCGCAGTTGGCCACGATATCTAGGCGATCCGTGTGAAAATCGTTTTTTTTTTTTTTTACGAAGATACACACAAAATGGTGTGTGCGTGTGTGTGTATGTGTCGCTTTCGCCGAACATATTCTATATTTAATAATATAATAATAATAATTGTAGGTATAAAATTATTGTATAATATTGTTAACATTGTTAAGTCCGCAGATGTATGAGAATTGGTTTCAAATTATTTTTCAAACTTTTTCAATTCTCCAACTCATTTTATATAGATATGTTATAATGTTTCATTGTTTTTTAAAAATATTTTATTTTACTAAGGTAAAAATGTATAAATGTATAAATGATATAAATGTTATAAATTCCAATCTATATTGAATATTATTTAATTTTTTTTTAAATTTGTCCATTTTTGTATATATTTCTTTACTTTTAGTCTTAAGGGTCTTATTTTTTGTCCGTACTTTGTAGTCAAGTAATTAAATATATGTATAAATCTGAAAGTCTTTATCAGGAATTCAGGAACCCAAATTTACCAGTATGGGAATCACTTCAGATCATAACAATAGTTTGTCGTCTTTGGGCGATTTAAAACCGTATTCGACCAGTATTTCGTACACGAGAGGAAAACAAAATCGTGATATGACGAAAAAACATTTTTTTTAAATACCAGTACTTACAGGTCGCGAATTATTTACATTATAATATACGGTGTTGCGAACGCCGTCGGTCAACGGGTCGGTCAACGGAAATTATCTACCACGCGAATCGGTTATGAAATATATTATATTATATAAATATAAAATATATAATATTGTTATGATAACGTGTCGCCGCCGCCGTCGCGGTGGTCCCCGTTCAGTGGCGGACGCGCGGGCGGTGATCCTGACCTTCGCTCGTCCGGAGACCGTGACCCGAAACCGGGTCAAGGTTTCGAACGCGATCGGCTTCACTCGATCGTACTGACACACACACACACACACACACACACATTCGATATTATATTATTCGTATACGAAAGCTCTATCGGAAAACAAACGAAACTGCTATATGATACGTACACCTGCACGCGGGTGGGACGTCGTCGTGGCCACACCGCTCGCAGATTCCGACTTTCCCGGCTTTCCGATCGGACTTTCTCGACGTAAGCCCCGTGACGTTACGCAACGAATTACTGCCAATACTTCAGTATTGTAACAGGGAACAGCAGCTCGCGTGCCGGTCGTGTAACTCGCCGCTATAATATACATACCTATATATATATATATAATGTATATCGTACGTCGTAATGATTTTATAATGCTATATTACGCGCATAATTGGGCAGGTTTTCTTCTTTCAAATATCATTTTTTTTTTTTAAATACCGTTTTTTTTTTTTTGCGCCCGTCGTGATTCCCCGACGTCCGGTTCGCGCGCGCGTCCGACCAACCCATCGCTCATCGCCGAGCCCATCGCGGAGCCGAATCCGGCGGAGATCGTCCCGCGCGCGTCTATTCTCATCGCACCGATTTTATATCCACATCCGTTTTGTCGGCGGAGAAAGTAAAACGGACCGATCGCAGCGAAGCGATTATATTATTATTATTTTATTTCATATACGCGTTATATAGGCGCACGTCGTCGTCGATCGGATATCTAGTTTCTACGAGGCCGCGGCGAGCCCGAGCGAGTCGCCGGGACAAGTGTACCTACGTGTATATATATATATATGTATATATGGATATGGATATGGATGAGAATGGGATAGTGTACACGGGTAGGCAGGTGTTGGCCGGGAGGAGGGCGTGCGGGTTTGTACATCTATAGAAAACACGTCGTGGCAGCCGGCAGCGGCCGGCCAATAACGACGACGGATGGGTACATTATTATTATTTATTTTTGTATTATTATTATTATTATTAGTATTGTAGCTGTGTATGCGCATTGGCCGTTTTCTTTTTTATCTTTTGGCTAATAATCTCGAAAGTATTTCCGAGGTACGCGTAGATAATGTCATATGATGCTGCCGGTAAGCGGCATAGGCTACAGGATAAAACCCGACTTCGCCGGGGAAAAATGTTCAAATATAAAATACAGCTCTATATAGGACGTATATCTCGGTTTTAATTCACCTAATATCACGGACAAAATTTGGCAAGGTGTACCTCGCTTTGTGAAATAATTCGATCTAGACGGAAAACCGCAAGATGGTATTAGCACTTGGTATACTTTTTAACGCGGTTCAAACTACTCTCTACACTTTTCTAATATCTCTTAAAACACTCTCTGAGATTTGTCGAGTTTATAAACTGCAAACAAACAGAACATTTTAAGAAATAGTTTCTTCAATCAAGCTGGCCGTTGCATAATCAAAGATTTGATACATGATTTTACTTCATCTATCCGAGTTATGGCCACCATTTATAAACAAAAACAAAATTTCGATTTCCATAGTGAACCTTAAAATTTTTGTGGAACTGTGTGAACACTTGTTCAAAATACAAATTGTGTGCGTCCATACGTGGTGGTACGAAGATTAGGCCTACCATGAATATTTCAAATATCTAGCTATCATGGTGCAGCCTCTACGTCGATGATCAGTCACACAGTATGGACACGTCTGTTTATATATTCTATAATATGTATACAGATAGATAGGCGAAGATGAGGATAAGATAATGTAAGTGCACGGGTAGACAGGTTTTGGCAAGGAGGACGTGCGGGTTCACGCACTTTACATTTATAGAAAACGCAGTTGTGCACTGACCAATAACGGCGACGGATGGGTACATTATTATTTATTATATTATTATTATATGCGAACGCTATGCTGTGTATGCTCATTGTCCGTTTTCTTTTTACCTTTTGGCAGGCCTCGAGTCTACTCGGGCAAAATGTGAATATCGAAAGTATTTCCGAGACGCATATATAGGTAGATAATAATATTATATTAGCCGATGCTGCGGCAGGGCAAGTTCGCTGAAAATTATAGCCTATTAATTGATATACCTATGCATTCTCGTTTATGCTTAAGGAATGACTCGTCAAATAGTACGAGTGGGACTCGAAGAAAATAATTTTGCATGATATGGAGAAAATTATAAAATTATGAACAACAATTAGGTTTTATTTGATTTTTAAACCAATGTATATGGTATAGGTACTATAGTGATACGTCGCGTCTTTATAATTGTTTAGCATCATAACTTATAAAAAATAGGCAGACTCTATGATATTTTAATCATAAAAATATTAATACAAATAATCATAAAACTTTTAAAAATATAGGTCTTCCGAATTTTTTAAGTTTTTGTTTCAATACTGGTTCACCCCACACGGAGTATAATAATAATAACAACGATAGGTAACAATGTACCGCGTTTCCACGAAAGCAGGGTACATAGAAAAATTGTTCACATGCGCAAAATACAAGAGTTAAAAAACTGTAAGTTATAGGAATTTACGAACCAATAGTCTCAAGAATTCAAAAATTTGTATGATACATAGGTACAAATAATAAATACGCTACTTTTGTGGACACACGTTGTATCTGTCACAGCGAAGCTTATACGCATAATAGTAGCGGTTAACAAATACAGAGTAAATGGACATAATAATATAGTCAACTGCAGTCACAATATTACGACCAAAAGGGTATTAGCCGACAAGGTTGATAATATGATGAAAAATATAAAAAGTATAACATATTATTCTTTATTACAACTGTGCAGAGTATAATATTAAAAGCGTTTTAATTACCCCCAAAACACCCGAGTTGGTGTTTAATTTTTTACCATGTAATTCATATCGGACGAGGAAGTAGTGGTGGTGATTGTAATAGCATAATATTATAGCAATGATATATTATTATTATACGCATATGCGAACTGATTCTCACGCGTTAACGAGAGTCCGCCACCGCCGAATAGACGAGAAATTCGATTAGAAGACGCCCGGGTATATGCGTGCGTGTGATGTATTTTGCAGACAATAATAATACGATCGCCGCTGGAAAGTGTTATGTACCCGCAGAGCTCGACTCATTAAATCCATAATGGGTGTACGGTCGTCACTCGTCGTATTATTATGGTGCTCTGTATAGCTGTTTTTCGGATATGGAGATAAAAAAAAAAATGTGCCTATCCATTAAGTTGGGTAACTAGATATATCCTTTAAGCTCGAGCACATGATCAGGATAGTAACAACAATAGTATAACGACGAGAATAGCGCACAGTCGTGACCTTTAAAAAACGATAGCCTGCATATTATATATTTAGCGATTACAGAGTCCACATTTCGAAATCGAAATGGATTGAGATTCGCACAATATATTATATGTTATAGGTATCTGTATTATAATTTAGTTGGGTGTGCTGCAGTGCGATAGTAGTCAAAAACAAATTATTTTTATACACCTAGATCTATCTGCACCTGCAGTCTATACTACTAGCTGAACATTCCGGCTTCGCCCGTGTGCAGTTTTGTTTTTGTGTCAGGTCCTGTATGCTATATAGGTGTATCTTGGTATGAGTGTATATCTTAGTGTTAGTTTTCCTCAGTTCGCGGACAAACCGACGTCAGTGTACCTAGATTTGTGAGATAATTCGACATAGATGGGCAACCGTAAGTCGTGGATTGGATTATACCAATATAATCTCTAAACTTTCTGATATCTCTAAAAACTTGCTTGAGGACCTCTTTACAATGCGAATCCTTTACTAGTAGGACTTTACATCATAAAACGAAACTAATGACCTTAACGAAATAACTTCAGCGGTTCCGGTTAGACGATGTTGAATCAGTCAGTCAGGACTATAACTTTTTACTATTACTATTATAATTTGTAACCGATGGCAACCATTTATAAAAACAAAAAAAGACCATCGTAAATCACAAAATGCCTGTTTGAGCACCTCTTTAAAATACGAATTTCGTAAAATCCTAACTTGTTGTTCATCTAGATCATTGGAGGAACACCATTTTTCCAAATTTCAAGTTCATATACGTTTTGTAGTTTTTGTAAATGTAGCATAAATGTAACGTACGTATAAATTAAGCGTAAGTGAGTGTTATTTGGCATTTACGTGTATTATAATATACATTGAACACGGGTATATACCTAGTTTTACGGATATGGTGATAAAAAAATATGTATACCAATATTGGATTAGGTATTGTTTAAATTCACGTGCATGCGCAGGATAATAATAATATAACAATAACGAGCGCAACGCGCAGTCGTGAGTGTTCATCGAGACGAGTGCCAACGTCCGTGACCGTGATCTATCGCGAATAAAGAGTTCGCATTTCGAAATCGAACGGATCAAGATTCGCATATACCTATACTTCATATATAGATACACAAGTATGTAGAGAGGTCTGCATTGGCAAAAACAAAATTTGAAAATAAAAAATCGGACCGAATTATTAGTATAATCTATAGGAGTGTTTCCCAATATTATGGGTGTTTCGTGAAAATTCAAAGGTGTGCCATGACAACTTGAATTTTTAATTTTAACAAATAAATTATTTAAAGAAATCAAAAAATTGACATGTTATACTAAATTATATTAAATATACTATCTAAGTTCTAAATGAATAACATTTTTGTGTGAAACGTGTGCTTGATGTTGTTTGCATAATAGTTTAATTTGAGGAGTAATTGACGATAAACATGCTCTCTTGTTCAACTGGTAGAATTAATTTTGGCAAATAGATAATGTTTGCCGCGACTTATAAAAACTGATTATAATGTGGCACGATGGAAAAAAGTTTGGGAACTACTGAATTCTATAGTAATAGTATAAAATACATACGTATATCATATAGCGGGTATGTACAGCGGTATACACCCGACTTAATGAGACCATCGAATTTATAATATATTAATATTATATTAGGTGTATTATAGTCGATTATTATAGCGAAGAATATGATTATTGGTCTGTTGAACCCACGATAGGCGGTCCCCAAGTGCAGGTTTTTGGGATGTCGTTATTAAAATAAAAATGCATATAGCCACGAATTTATATTATATTGTGTACACCCATACCTCACGTTCCAGGGAGATCAAAGAAATCGTAGTCGATTATCTATAGGTATATAATATATACCTATAGATAATATATTATAAGTACCTATAATTTCGTGCGAGTAACTGACGAAAATCAATTACCTACCGCGGGATTGTTTCTTTTAACATTGTACATGATTATAATTAGGGCCCGGATTTGAAAGCAAAATGTATTATATTTTGGGAAGTCCTATAGTAAATGCTATTCGATTACAAAATCCATTTCATAGATCTAAGAACTGAAAACTTTAACTTTACACGTTTATTGCATTTTTAAACATCATTATAAGCATTTTTAGATTAAACGTAATTCCTACAAAATTAAAAAAAATATTAGCTCAATAAATGTTGTTCTGACTATTTATCATTTATTGATCGTTCTGTTTATGATATAGATACGACATTACCTATAACTTCTTACTTTTTTATCTAACTACACTACTGGAGTGTGATTAACTTAAGCCAGTAACGACTTTTGGCCAGTCGATGCTACATGGTAATTGCGTTTATTTGGTGATGTTAGTTTTTGGTTTGCTCAAGGAGTGTTAAAAAATCTATTGTTTGCTATTTCTTAGAACATTTTTTGGGTATATTTAAGGACATTTTAATCGGGTAAAATATATCCAAAAATGCTTTAAAAAATAGCAAAAAATTCTTTTAAAAATCACCCATATTTTTCGGATAAATTTTAGGGCGTTTAAGTCCGGCCCTAATAATTATAATAATATTATCGCGCACGACCTCCGTCCAGATGACAATTTTCTAATATTATAATATCGATTAGCGACAGACATAATAGCTAATCATCAGCCCGTCGCAATAATATGATACATTAAATAATATTAACTATTATAATATCGATGCAGTTATAGGTTGGTTATAATATAATATGAAATCGTCACGAATCGCACAAACGTGCTCGCATTTGCGCATCCGCATGCGTAAGTGAAAAACCACTTAAATATTATACGCGATCGAAGCGCAGGCCGGAAACGAAAAACGAAACTTAAATTCCGTACAAATTGCTGCCGCACACACACACACACACTCGTTAACGCGCAAATTGTATGCGTGTGTATATAGGCACAATATATGTTATATGCACAATAAATAAAACTATTGCATCACGGTGTACACGGTTGGAAAGTGCTGTGGGCCGAGAGAAAGGAGCTCAATATATATATATATTATATTATTATAGCTGATGGATATAGATACACGGTAGGTACATGCACTGCGCCACCGTCTGCTGCTATATAACGTACGGTCGTTTATATCATTATAATATATATATATATATATAGCCATATAGGTATATACAATATATAATATATGATCACCGATAGACGCACATACCGCAGGAGTGAGCCTCGTCGTAGCCGTCGCCACCGTCGAGTTTACCCAAGTCTCTTGAACGCACGCACGCACGCACGCACACACATACACATACACACACACACACACGACCGTTCGTGATATGTGCTCACACGTGAGTAATATATGTTATTATATATTATTATTATTATATGAGTAATGAGTATATTATATTATAAGCTTGCCGCCGGAGTGAAAGCCAAGTGCATGTGCACACACACACTATCGCACACCCTTTTGTACAAACAGATATCGTTCTGCCTAGTTTGGCAACGATATTATCATTGTGTTTGGACAGCGTCGTGAGCTGCTCGGAAGAAAGTCATAGGTATACATGGTATACCATTCTATATAATATTATCATTATTATATTATAGGTAGAAGTACCTACGTTAATGTTATTATCATTATAACCGCGATATGATTGTGTGCATTTACCGCGGTAGGTATAGTAATAATAATATCATATCGCCGCTATTATTACGGTCCAGTCGTCGTCGTCGTCGCTATATTCGATTACCTTTTATTTTGATCTGTTTGTTGTTTGTTTTTTTTTTTTTATTTTCCCGTTTTCTTTCTTCGCGCGCCAATCGCTTTTCCGACACGTCACAACACTGCAGCGGCATCGGAATGCGGAGGTAACTATGATTGAATGAAAAGAAGAAGAAAAAAAAGTCGAAATCGTAATCGTCTCCGTCCACGTCTACCGTCGTCGACTAATCCGTTTGTTTTCCCTTTCGTTCTGCCCGCGCGCGCGCGCATATCGTATAATACATATACCCAGCTATTATTATATTATTATATATTATTATTCGCACGATGCGACGAAACAATATTTGACCGTATACAATAGACGTATAATTATTATTATAATATAGATATAGGTGCTGACGATCATTATTACGATGATGGTATAATAGCTGTGTATTAACTGCATAGACGCACGTTCGCACAGCTATAATATGTCTCCGAGGCGTCTCCTCCCGTGTACGATGACCGGCCGCGAGATCGTTCACATTTATATTTTATAAGACGTCGTCGCCGCGGTTGATAACAACGCGTGTCGGTGTGTTATTATTATACCATATTATTATTCATTTTGCTGTAACATTTGTTTAAATTATTATACTTATTATTAAAATAAAATATGACACACGGCAATCAGTCCGACAGTCGCCATCAACACGAGCGAACACGTCGATACAATTATTAATTATTAACAGCCATCTATTCCGATACAGTAAAGTACCTACAGAATGTAAAATATTTATTAATAATTTTTCTAGATGTGTAAGTCAAACGTGTGGTAACCACCTGCAACTACGGACCACTTATCCGTAGGGAATAGAAATCCTTCTCTGGATAACGCAACTACTGTCTGCTATTATCGGAATAATGTTCCTCTGACCACGATGCGCTGTATGATAATAATAATATATTGACTCATAACCGTCCTCAATAGCGTATAATGTGTGATGGAACAAACCTAATGCCTATGGTCAGTATCGTACACACAGTGGGGGAGGGGTGTTCAAACGCCTTGATACTTTTTTTACTGTAAGTATAGTAAAATAATATATAAATAATTTTTTAATCCAACCCCTCCCGTGAAAATAATATTGACTGTGGTGTACGCTACTGCCTATATTGTACGACGCAAAACATAACTTTACAGGTATACTCTTTCTGCAGGTATTGTTCAGAGTTTCAGACGACGATATCGTGTGTGTGTGTGTGTGTGTGTGTGTGTGTGTGTGTGTGTGCGTGTGCGTGTGTGCGCGCGCACACAATAATATAGGGATATAGGATTGATGATTTACAATAGAAAAGAAAAAAAAACGCGCAGCGGCGATCGTCAAAGCGATTTAAACGGAAATAGCAAATAGAAAACGAGAATACACTAACGGCGATGACCCGAGACACGCAGAATAACTCACTGTCGACGCGTCGCCGTAATGTTTATAAACGTTTTACGAATATGACCCGCAGACACGCGTGTGCGGTCGTTTCGTTAAGTCGGTTAACGCGACGACGCGTATCACTTAAATAATACATTAAAAAAACTGTACTTTACCGCGGCGTACACTTTCAGCAGCGGAGGTACCTCCGATGCATACGCGAATACGAGCTGATATTATAATATTTATATTAGTACATAATATGGGTTAAAAAAAATACGCTTACATTGAAAAAAAGTTTTAGAAATAGCAGTTACACGCAAGTATTGTAATTTATTTTACCGTTTTTTACGAATAATGAACGATACCATTTCTGGGGCGATATCGTGGATTAACCTTTTAGGGGTCGGGGTATAGCGAGTACTATAATAGGGCCGAAAAGCCTCCCAGTAAACACAGACGAGTCACGATAACTCGCGAAGCTGAATGTAGATAAAGAGACGTTTCGAGTTTGATATTATTATTGCAATGTTGCGTACGTATTATCTGAGATGCCTAACTCGAATTTGACCTAAACTAAAACACCGAGGGGGAAAAAAATTGGGTTGACAAACTGTTCGAGTTCCTCTCCTATCGAGTTAACGCTGCTCGGCTGTAATAATATTGATACTAAATATTATAATATTAAATTGAAATCGGTTTCGTTCGCCGCAGCCGCCGCCGCCGCCGCCGCCGCCATGCCACCTCTACCGACGTCTGCGCCGACGTGTTTGACAATATTATTATAATTATTCGTCCTATATACGCGCAGAGCTGTCGTCGTAACGTGGACAACCGTCCGTATTATTTATAACGTATTTAATAGTACCTACCGTCCAGTGGAATCGCGGAATCGTAGAAACGGATCCCGTGGAATTTGGCCTGTTCGAATACCTTACCTACCTACATACGTTTCGTTATTCGAAACGACGTTTTCTCCTGACCTTTCCCCCGCACGCGTGCCACGACGTACCTAAAAAAAAATTTATACCTCCAATACTAAGTAATTATAATAGTCGCCGTCTCGTGCCTACTTTGCGTGAGATCCATTATTGGCATGCGAATGTCCGACACTCCGAGCTCTCATGCATTATAATATTATTATTGCGATTAGTCCGGCGCGGCGGAAGCGAAAAATTCGGCAAATTATTCTCATTACTCTCTTGACCGAGTAAGATAACACGGCATCATCGTAATCGTACTTGAACGCGCAACGTGAACTCCTCCCCCCTGCCATCACGGTCAAATAATGATGACAGATAGACCAAGGCGAGAGTCTTTAATAATAAACTAATAAAAACAATATAGGCACATGTTTGGTTTATTGCTAAAATATTAATACAAATAGATAATCTACCATTGATCTAAACGGCTTATCATCAGAGACTTGCTTGTTGTACTTATCTAAAGAAAATGATTATCACAGGAATAGTAAAATAAATTACTTTAATAGCAAAAATATCATAATATCTACATAATAATAGTACAAGCTGACAGACAATCTTCGCTCAGTATCTTTTTTTCGAATACAACATTATACCTATACCGTTGAATTCAAATTTAACACGTCATTTATCACTGTGCCCCCACACGACGCCTATAACGGGTACAATAGATTCGTACCCACTTTCCCAACTTAAAATTAGAATAATCAATGAAATTATAGTCTCTCTGTAAGATTTATATTTTGGTCCTTTGGAACACACATTTGGGCCAAATCATCCAACAAACAGCCAATACAAACGGATAAAGTCCAGGATATTACTCTACAGCCAATCACGTGGCGATTCCCATCTATAAATCAACAATTAATCTATATCTGCGAAGACAACTATAACCACTACCCACTACGAACGCTTTCACACGCAATTAAACTCACATGTAAACTCACTTATAAAAAAAATATGTTTCCTTATGCCCAAACGATGTCTTAAAACGATCTGGTCACGTCACCGCCAGTGATAAATTCAAATATTATTTAATTTTATATTATGATATTTTATATTATACACGAACAGTGGAGCTGTGTTTTTAAAAACGAAAAAGACGTTAAATGCAGTAAAATAAATTCGTATACGTCTGCATCTGCTGATTCACTTATAAGTCGATGCGAAACCATATTATTACATAAACTAAGTGTTATTATTTATTTTTCAGAAAAAGAACATTATTCTCTATCGCGTATGGTCATGAGCGCGCGCGCGGCTATTTAAGCATTCATAAAACATTTAACCGGCCAAATCTCGCCCCTTAACCCAACTCGAGAATGATGTCTCATTAATCGAGTAAACCGCACAGTGGCGGCATTAATAACGACCATTATTAGGTATTAGTTATTACTTATTACAGTAACAATTATTATAACCGTCCGTCGTCGTCGTATTACCAGGCTGGGTCAATACGTACACCGGTTCGTCTAGTCGCCGGTACACAATATTATAATGTACATATTATAATAATAATTATGATAATAATGTCTATATATAGTCTAATAACGATGTACGAGACTTAACCTTGCAGCAGTGTTACAAGACGTACAACAAGTCTGAGAGCCGGGCGCCACGACGGCTGCGCGTGAAAACTCGTTATGCTACACCAACTGCGGTACACGTATTATGTATAGGTTAGCCAATGGTACTACCTATACGCGCGTGTGAAACGGCCGAAAGAAAGTATGATATTTTTATAATAATACGCCACATCGGTGGTCACGACGGCGGCGGCGCACCGGGAAAATATTTTACTGTAGGAGGCGCTCGAAAAGTAAATGAAAAAAAAAAAAACAAAAATCGCCCGAAACTCAAACCAGCAAACGCAACAAAAATCCGAATTCGACTATAACACGACGCATTGTGCAATCCGTATAATATAATATTATTACTTTCTGCTGGAGAACAATAAATGAACACATGACAAAGTGGTAATAGTAAATGACGAATTAATTTATCGTCGTCTCGTCTTCGAAAGAGTTTTGTATCCCGGTGAGCATAATATTGTAGAAATTCCTTCGAAGTAATCCCGTATTTAACGCGTGTTCACTAAGTTAGCGTGTAGGTACCCGCATACTGAAGTCATCGTTAGAACTCTGTACCAACGCACCAGTGATTGGTATATAAATTATAACGACACCATATCGGTGGTCACGGCGGCGGCGGCGGCGGCGGTGGCGGCGAACCAGGAAAATATTTAACTGTAGGAGGCGTGCGAAAAGTAAGTGAAAAAAAAAAACAAAAATTCGCCCAAAACTCAAACAAGCAAACGCAACAAAAATCCGAATTCGACTATAACACGACGCATTGTGCAATCCGTATATAATATGATTTAGGCCTATTATTTTCTGGTGGAGACAAATAAATGAATACAAAAAAGTGGTAATAGTAAAAGTAAATCGTCTTCGAAAGAGTTTCGTATCCCGGTTAGCTGCAGTAGAAGACCCTTCGAAGTAATCCCGTTTTAAACGAGGGTTCACTAAAACAAAACAAAAATCGCCCGAAACTCAAACCAGCAAACGCAACAAAAACCCGAATTCGACTAGGTACATATTACTGCAGTACAACTTACCTGCAGTACGTATAATATAAATTATTATTAATATATGCTGGTGGAGACTAAATATTAATAATATCGTCGTATCGTCTTCGAATAAGAGATGTGTACCACGGCGAGCGTTACAGGCGTTACAGCTGCTGCAGAAGACCGTTTCGAAGCGATCACGTTTAAGACTCGAGATTACTAATTGATACTGCGCAGTCATCGAGAGGATAATATTTTATACTGTGTACCGACTGTGTATCTGCAATCGGTATATTATTATGGTTATACAATAATTTACAATATTATATTGATATACGCTCGCAGACGCCACGGACGGTCGTCGTCTCGTCTTCGAACGAGGCTTGTGCCGAGCATAAATAATAACTATTGTAGTTATAGTAGTTAGATTAGTTATAGTAGAAGACCGTTTCGTTGCGATCACGTTTTAAATTCGCGCGCGATGACTGCAGCGAGTTGTAGTCAGTAAACGCGAATACCATAACACCGACGTGTCAGTGATCGGCATATTATGATAAATTATGATTATACAATTATTTGCAATATTTATAATAATATAATATATACGCTCGCCAGACACCGTGCGCGTGCCGCACCCGTCATAAAAACCGCAGTTATATGGGTTCGCTTGGTACAGTATAGCTTTCGCGCAAACGGTTTTTTGCGATGTCGATAATGCGCCGCCAAGTGCGTACAACGACGGCGGCGACGATGATGATATTAATAATAATTATTATAATATGCGTGTGCTGAAAATCCTGCAAATGTCAACGACGACGACGGTCTTGGCCGAGGTGTGGCGAACAAGTGCGCGCCTACAACTAGGTACCTAAATACAATGTCCACGGGAGACGGATTTTGTTTCCCGTCTTTCCTCCTAACCGGAACTCGCGGGGCGGCAATTTTCGGGGGTAGAGGGGAAGGGAGGTTCCACGTGTGAGTCTGTGTGTGCGTGTGTGTGTGTGTGTGTGTGTGTGTGTGTGTGTGTGTGTGTGTGTGTGTGTGTGTGTGTGTGTAGAAAGCATCGGCCCGTCCCGTTCACTTTCGCCCGGCCATGACCTCCGCGAAATGGACTCGACTTGACCGCTGCCGAACACGTGTTGTATATTATAGGTTCCCCTTATGCCGAGCATCCTATATATTATATTCTTTGTCTATTTCGGTTTTCGTTTCGACGAACACTAAAATATCGCCTTCGGGAAAACTATTCGATCACGTCGATAACATACAGCTCTAATATAATATACAAGAGTGTTTTTTTTTAGGACGCTCAACCCCATTTTCCCCTTTAGGTACATATTTTATTCAAATTCTGATTATAAAAATGTTTAAACATATCTAAGACCATATTTTCAAATTCCTGATATTTTTTGTACTACCTACTTGCGGAGTGTCCTGCGTGGCGATACAAACTTCTATTTTTCAATTGAGAACCCCCTTTTTATTGCAATTTATTTAGTGGATGATTTTCTTGAACATTTTGATATTATGTCTAAATCAAAATTCATATGAGTTGCTTCTCAGTGTTATTAAACTGTTTATACAAAATATAATAATCCTTAAAACTAGTCTTACAAAAATATAAACTATTTTATGTTATATTAGCTGTAGTAATAAGTATACCAGTTCATGTATACAAAGTATTAATATTGATAGAATTACTAACATTTTCAAATTATCCAAGGCCCTATATATTTAACAAACAAGTTAACATATCCTAGACACATTATTATCCTTAGTACACTTAGTTATAGAACTCAAAAACAACTCATTTGAATTTTGATTTAATTACTTACATTACATTATTAAAATTCTTGAAAGACAATATTCTCTGAATAATTAAAAGTGAAAAAGAGGTGTTCCTATTTAAAAAACAGAAATTTGTACTGCCATGTCAGGATCATCCTTAAATAGTACAAAAAATCTCAAGCATAAATATAGGGTAAGCATGCTAAAAAAAATCGCCTTTTACCATTGTATTATTACTATGGTACCTATTTGTGTGTTTTCTCCACCTCTGTTTTTATTTTTGTACCTAATTCGTTGGCAGTATAGTATTATGATTATATCAGGTTTGAAAAATCGATTAAATTTTTTTCTCTCGTTATTTATTATAATATTATGTCTCCGGTGATTTCCGGAACGTAATCGTGTGACGGTGAAAATGCCTACATAATATAATATTGTATCATAATGCCATACACTGCTGCTGCATATTGTATTGTACATCACTTCCGCCTTAACGACACACTGATGGAAGAAAGTAAAAATGACACTCGCCGAATGTATTACACTATAAGTATTTCATTTTTATCATATTTACGCATTACGCGTATCTGTAGAATTACTGCACCGTTCGTTATCATTACCTACCGTAATGATATTATAATAAGCGATATTATTTTCGAATTTTCCAGTGGACCGTAAGTGGTTGGAAATGATCGGCACGGGAGACGCAGCGACGTTAAACGTAGAGGTACCTATATATGTGTAATATACGACGAATATTATATTCGGATTGCGGAACGTTTCACGGTTATTCAGATTTGTCGTTCGATCTGTTTGATTAGCGGCCTGAAA
The DNA here is from genome assembly GCF_019925205.1 of Metopolophium dirhodum. NCBI lineage: Eukaryota > Metazoa > Arthropoda > Insecta > Hemiptera > Aphididae > Metopolophium > Metopolophium dirhodum. The sequence goes on from NC_083568.1 coordinate 16,939,767, forward strand.
GATTCAACGGGGTCACTATGACGAACGGCGTCGACTAATATACATTCCGTTAAAAATACCTAAATACATATCATGGGTGCAGCCCGTGAAACCGTTTGCGGTTCCAACAGCAATGTGTTAAAGATTATATTATTATTATTATTCTCATCATCATCGGCACACCGACTTGACAAACGCGGCCCGCAGATACATTATTGTCTCGCCAATATGTGCAAACGTCAAACAGTAATGATATATTTTGTTCCAAGTCCTATCTCTATGTATTGGGACCGACGAAAATTATTGGTTTTACCATTATCGTACATTAAAATTTAAAACGTTCTATGTTTTTCAACGCGTCAGGCTTGTGATGGTCAATAGGTAACCCCAAAAGTTGAGGCGAATTTTGATATGACTATAAAAATAAAAATTCTCAGATCACAGTCGTTTTCATAAAGCAATCAAAGTTTTAGGTATGTATATTATATTTTACATGACTACACCCCTCGCACACGAGTGGCCTATTCAAAATGAAAACATTTCATTTCACATGCAAAGTATATTCGGTATAATATTATCCTTATAAACGTATGCAACATTGTTTTAGTTTACAGTTTTAATTATAGTTTGGTACATTATTTACATTCAACGCACAATAGGTATATGTAGTATAATCAAATCCATTTCTTTATTTATACGTCATGCTTATTAATTTTAGAATTTAAATTTTAAACATTTTTGACTGCGTTATCGCTGTTAATTAATATATAATACGTTGGTAATGGTCGAACTATTTTATTATTTTTGGAGATGAAAATCGGAGTTGAAGTTTCAAAACATGTTTTTCATTAATTTTTACAACGAAATCGCTTGTGCTAAATGTATACTTAAAGTACACAAATTTAAGATTTCTAATTTTAATGAATTACCCGTTTATAGTCAGTGGTCGGACTTAACTAGATAAATTTGTCTAGATGAATATCTAGATAATTATTTGTTCATCTTTTATCTTATATAGATAAATAGTTATAAGGTATATAAACGTTCATCTTAGATCATTTTTTTACTAATCTAAATAAATTCATCTAGATACATTTTTTATTGATAAAAATCACGAAATTGTACAAACGCATTTTAAATATTTATAACAATTTCAAACCAAGCTTATGGTTTATAAATAATGTAATTATTTTTATTTATATCATTCATTATTATTGTTATGTTCCTAGTGCCCAACTAAAATATACCTAAATTTAAAACCCATTAAAAAAAAAATTGTCAATTTACTATTTTTTTTATCTAGATAAATATGAGTTAAGTTATCTTTTATATCCATCTAGATATATTCGAGTTCCATTATCTTTATCTTTATCTATATATTACTTTTTTTTATCTAGATAAATATGAGTTAAGTTATCTTTTATATCCATCTAGATATATTCGAGTTCCATTATCTTTATCTTTATCTAGATAAAAAAAATACTCATCTAATCCGAACACTGTAGTATAGTATTATATTATATTATATTGTATTATATTATTTTAAACCAAATGTTCAGCGCTACCGAATGAAACGCACTTATATCAGTTTAAAAATAGTCTGAATCAAAATTAACTAACCGTAATTTACTACTATTGTGTATACTACATTTCACATCACTAATTATATTTTATTGTATTTGAGTATTCGCAGCTGGGGATTTGATTTTGTGTCGACGTGGAATGATGTCCCCTATGGGTAATTCAATGTTCATAGTAATTATTGAGTGTGCAACGGACACGTTATTGTACACCATAGTTTATAACATTATAATATATTATTATATTATATTAGTGTGTTTGTATATAAATATGGTTGCTCGTGGTTGATAACTGTGGATCATAATAGTATTATATTGGAAGAATGCCAACTATTGAAAGTGGAAAGAATTTTGCATATTGAATAACGACTGTGATGTTCAGTAGGTAGGTCGATTGCGTGTAAGAGTTGAACGTAATAAATAAAATATGTATAAACGACTGTTACAATATTATATTTTATGACGCGTACCCATTCAACATTACGTTATTATTATAACATTATCGTACACGATCCATTCAAATGAACAGTATCTGTTTTTACGGCAATTGTTTGGCTATATATTATTATTATTATTATAGAGTCGAGCGTGCTCCGTTTGCCCTGCACCAAAGACAATAAATCAATGTTAAATATTATGAAAATCGCGGAACCTCCATAGATTAAACCGATTCGTTTTTTTTATTCTACCTTGTATACCGCATAGCCCGGAATCATTGGTCGTTTTTAAATGTTTGGTGGTTAGTGAATATTTAGATAATAATATTATAGTCAAAGTATAATAGTATAATGAACTAAGAATGCCACGTTTTGTTCACGTTTGCGTCTAACAGATATTATAATAATTGTTTGTGAACCTATTATTGCTATTGTAGACAATGATAGGTATAATTATTAATAACGATCGTCTTTAGTTGAGGATGGTATACCATATATGTAAAAGAGATAATTTTATATTCAACATCCACAATTTTAATCATTCATAATCTAAATTTTTGGAACTATAGGTATTATAAGTAAAAAAGATAAAGAACTTTTCAGCCCTAGTCGTAGACAGCAGTCGTATGTGCGTAAATTATGTTTCTAAAATAATTACTTCGCCGATCATTTTTCTAGTATTTATGTCAAATCGAAACCTGTTTTGTCCTCTCCCCGCCACATCTCTTGCTCAAATGACTTCCTCGCCATGTCTTAATACTATCCTTTGGCGTGGGGTTAATGCTCGATCCTTTGTCTGACATTTTTAATTCTTTAAAATGATTTTAAATTCCATTAGCCATAAACTCAGGCCCTGAATTAATACCTAATATATTTTTGCAACGTTGTAAATTTGTTCTTACTACCCCTTCTACACTAATTATTTTGTTTCTCGCTGTCTTCTGGTATTTTTCCTGATTTCTGGAAGTCAAGCTTAGTTTCACCTATCCATAAAAGTTCTGATGATTGCATCAATCAGAACGCCGAAGAATGCTTTCTGATCAAATTTCTGATTTGTATAGGTTTTTATTTTGAATTTTCTTTTAATAATACATTTATTCTGATTTCAGGTATTTTCAAGTATACTTAAATCGACACCATAGTAAGTCATCAACGAATTATTATAGTACGCTATACTCTTTAAGTTGTATGACTGTACTACGTAACTAACATTTTCAGTTCTTGAAATATGTTTTCCGAACTTTTCAAAAATGTGTGGCTAACCTGTAAAATACGTTATGAATTTAATTCAAAACTCGTGTTCATCATTGGTTTTTAGCTTAGAGATGATGTGAGATCGGCAGAGCGAAACGGAAGGTAGTGTTTGAGTACCTGTACAGTATCGGCAGTTGCAGTCACTCCAACAGTATAATATAATATAATATAATAATTGGTGTCTGTGGGTATTTCACTATTTACCAACGAGACAACGGAAAATGGGAAGTACAAAATAATAATAATAGTAATAATCATAATAATAATAATAACAACAACAATAATAACAATAATAATAATAATAATAATAATAATATAATAATGCGATAATATTATATTAATATGTAATATAATATTATTACTATCGATTCATATTATAATATAGATGACTGTAATTTTTCGCGCCTATCGGTCGTTAGTTAGAAAGTTTTAATACCATTTCACGTTCGTATTATTATTATACGAGTCGTTGTTTACATTTGCGTATTTGGTGTGGCTGCAGAGTAACGTTTTCATCATTTCACTTTTTGTGCTCGTGGGAGGCCTCGCGTGTGGTTATCATTATTGTATAGGCGTATTATATTATAGCAGTGATGATAAAGCCGCACTCGCATTTCCAGAGCACGCGAAATTATTAGTCATCGTCGGTCGTCGAGGATCTAAAGCGTCGTCGACGAAATTTTTTTCGCCATCCGTGGCGTACATTGACCCAGCCGTCTGCCGCAGTGCGTTACGATAATATAATTATTAAATCTCCGACCAGTCGTATGATACACATTATTGTTAATAATAATACCCGTCTTGTTTACGGCTCGGGTACGGATTGTAAATCCCAAAATTACGTGTTTTATAATATTTTTTTTTCACCCGTCACCGCAAGAAGAGTCTGACAAGACGGTATTACAATGTACAGAGGGATTTTTTAAGCATGCTCTCCCCCCCCCCCCCCCCCATTTTTATGTTTACATAATTCATATATTTAAATTTCAACATTTGGAAATTTTAAGTGTGGTTAAGTACGACATTCTCGGATATTTAAATTTTCACAGCACTTGTATCCAGTGATACATAGGAATGAAAACCAACGTATCTTCGCCAATTGTGAATCAGATGATTTTTCTGAAACTGTTAACGTATTGGAATCGAAATTTGAACCAAATTTTTCTGAGTTATATCACCTACTTTAAATACCAAGAATAATAGTCTATTAATAATATTTTGTAAATTGTTACGAGCTTGTTAGTTATAGTTAAGCTTGAATTATAAAATATCTGTTAATAATCACCACTATTCTCACAATTTGTTTATATTATCAAATGCGTATGGATTAATTTTGCACCCAATAATTTTCGATGAACAAAAGTAACAGTAATATATTTTTAGTAGACTTAATATTAATGAATTATCCTTAGTACATAAATCGGAAACATTTGGTTAAAATTTCGATTATGATTTACAATACGTCAACATTTTCAGAAAAATCATCTGATTCACAATGTACATTGAAACATGTAGATTCTCATTTTAAAAACTAATGTCCATCGTATCGCCACACGATATCCTCTTTAAGTATTGTGAAAAAATCTAAGTAATCTAAAATGTCGTCTTTACCTGCACTTAAACATTTAAAAAATTGAATTTAAAATATATAAAAATGTAGCGACCATTCAATAATCTCCCCGTATAATATCATTTTATTATACTTTGTGTACATCGTATATATACGTATTTTGAATATTTTAGTCTGGAGACCCAAAGTGTCTATACTTTTATCACCTTTGATATCGTAGCCGTTCAAAGGAAATATTATGTGTTTAATATAATTAGTTTTATTTTTTCATACGAATGTATTTGAAAATTAACTCGTATAATATTATATACGTATATACGAACAAATTTCTCCCGACGATATATTTCGCACTTTCGAATCGTCGTCGACGGTTTTCATCAGACATTGTGCACAATGTATTATTATGCAATAGCATCGATATCCAATAATATGACATCAACAAATAAACGTATAATTTGAATATATTATTATAATTGCTTGTATTGGTAAGTACTGCAGCGGGACGAGGTGCAATCCGACACAAATCGCAAAAAGTTCTATATTTTCGTTATAAAAATGTAAATTTATTAGAAAATAGACGTACCCAGTCGATATCGATTAACGCTTAATCGAATCAGCCACACGGTATTTATAATAATTTAAAATATGTATTAATATTTAGTTTATATTTTAATGATGTTCACGCCGTGTTAAATATTGTATTAATAATTTTTTTATGTAGAACATTAATATATTCGCATTCCACGTTTTATGTAAGTATAAAGTAAGTATAAATTTAATATCCACATACAGCATTCCCAAATTACAAATTCGTATACAAACCATAATACGATTTTTATACAACTAGAACAATATTCATTATTTAACGCCCCGAAGGCAAATAGTACAGTGAGTACGGTGTTTAAATAATAAACAATACTTAAATATACTGGTACAAAATACAGCAGTAAACAATAATGCATTGCTTGAATATAAGTGATTTTAGATCATTAATGTCGTGACAAAAGACATCAGAATCATTAATTTTATTACAATTCAATATTCATTAACGGGCGTTAACGGGCCCGAAATGGCTGTAATTTTAAAAGTTGCGAGTAATGAATAAAGGGACGTGACATTTAGAGTTAAAATATGGCACATTAAAATGAATACCTCCTAATAATATTCAGAACAACCTATTACATTATTAATATGATTATGGACGAAACAAATATCAAAAAAATGTTCTTCTCAGTGTTATAAAGCTGGGTCAATATACCTGGGTTTAAATTAAACGAGTAATATAGGTGTAAACCGAGTTACTAAATTAAAATCAAAGCGTACGGAAAAAATGATTTCAGGGTTCGTATGCGTATAATATAATATTCGCTACCTACCTATATTAACATATTTAGCATAATATTATCGGTTTACACTTCAACAGTTGAATCGGAATAAAATATTACGATATTTACTACGGCCGGGTTTTGTATAGGGAATCGAGATTTCGCACTTTCACGAATTTTATCGTCACAATTAAAACGCAATCCTAATAATACGTACGTACGTGCATAATATAATATTATATTATAATGTAGGTTCTGCCTATAAAGACGTATTCGTGCATATTATGATAATCGCGTTCTACTAATATTGTTCACCTTAAACGCGTACCTGCAGACCGGTTATTATATTATAGCAGTCCTAAATAGGTACGGATACAATATATTGAGGTCCACAAAATATATTTGTCATTACTCATTCATGCCTGTACGGTCGTTATACACGCGACTGCCGACTGCCGCCCCTCGATGTCGTGTCTGTACGTATTGCGGAGAAAAAAAATTTATGATTAACAATTATACACATTTTTCGGACCGCTTAAGTCGTTTTCGTTTTAAAACGGTACAACGCGGAATCGCTTTTATTTTATGAAAGGTGATAATGGTCACAATTTTTCAGAAAAATACTCTTTCTTATAAAAAATATTCCGCTATACCTGGCTAATATACCTGTAGGTGATCTATTCAAGCGTCTGCGCTCATTATATATTTTGTAGAGTATCAACTTTTTTGAAAATATTATTTTCATTTTTTAGCTTTTGATTTTTTGATTGTCAAACATACATATTTTATTTCATATCCCAAAGCAGAATATTATTGAGAGTATTTAAATGTAAAAAATAGTGAATTATTATTTTAAAATTTAGATTGGGTAGATGAGTAGTGGACAACATTTTTTGCGCGGGGTACCCTATTGTGCCACTCTACATCACTCATCTAAACTTTAAATGCTAATAATTTGTCCGAAATTTGATCTTTGTATATTAAAATACTCCGAATAATACTCTGCTTCGGAATATGAAATAAAAATGTTCAGTGTTATTCAAAAAAGTAAAAAATTAAAAAAAGATAACAAAAAAAAAAGGTAAAAATACTTTTTCAGAAATGTCGTTTTGAACATGAAAATTATATGGTTAATACTTTACACTTAGTAGCTTATACTTTACAAAATAACGAGTGTAGACTGTACACTTAAATGGATCACTCTGTATAATATACGCTGATCGTATGTTCTCGAAATGAGTCAAATCCATATTATTGTATATTATGGCAATTATTCAAACATATTTTAGTTTATGAATGAATAATAATATGATAAGTGCCGGTGCAGTATTTTTGATTTCTCTAAAGTTTTAATTTTTGAACCGCACTCCTTTCATAGACAATCGATTCTAATTTATTATAAATTGCGTTGTAGGTACCTATATAGTACCTACGTATGTATATACGCACTTTAACGTTCTCGTTATCTGTCGTCGGTATAATTTAATAGTTTTCTCCGTTGTTCAAACGATAACCGTCCGTTTAGTGTTTCGACACGAATATTCGATTGTGAGTGACACAGCTTTAAGATTCGATTTTGGACGGACAATAATTTGACCACGCATTGCCCAAGACTTATTGCAAACGGGTATAATAAACTGCCGTTGGTCCGATTTTTTTCATTAGGTCTTTGATGTTGTAGCAGAATACCTCGCGGAAAACGTTTCCAAATAGTATTTAGAAATTTTAATATTTTTTAAATAATCAAACAAATAATGTCATAATCATTTTTCAAATGATATTTTCGTTTTTATTACCTTTAGTCATTAAAACTTGATTTTTAACGTACGTTTCCCCAGCCCCCCCACACATCAATTTTCGTAAATTTTCTTTTGCCAATATTTAGTACGTTATTTGTTTGAATTTGTTTGACCCGAATCAGAATTTGTTTGACATCAGGTACCCCGGAAAATTCAATTTACCCGTGGGGGGCTGAGGAAACGTTTCCCCAGCCCCCCTCATAGGTAAATAATCGTCTTTTTGAAATTTTTCTTTTGCCAATATTTAGTACGTTGTTTGTTTGAATTTGTTTGACCCGAATCAGAATTTGTTTGACATCAGGTACCCCGGAAAATTCAATTTACCCGTGGGGGGCTGAGGAAACGTTTCCCCAGCCCCCCTCATAGGTAAATAATCGTATTTTTTAAATTTTTCTTTTGCCAATATTTAGTACGCTGTTTGTTTGAATTTGTTTGACCCAAATCAGAATTTGTTTGACATCAGGTACCCCGGAAAATTAATTTACCCGCGGGGGCTGAGGAAACGTTTCCCCAGCCCCCCTCATAGGTAAATAATTGACTTTTTGAAATTTTTCTTTTTCCAATATTTAGAAAACAGTACTAAGTAGTATTTATATTATATTAACAAAATAAACTTCAGTCACTTAAATAAAATTGACCTAAATCATTATTGGTTTAAGAAGAACTTATAATCATTGTCATCATCATAAAAATTCTCCAATGGTATTTTTTAAAATATAATAATATAATACGTACATTAAACAAATATATATATTACAACATAAGTTTTTAGTAGGTACATTCCTACTTACTTAGGTATTATACTTTATGCAAACATTATGATGTCTTAATTAAATATTAACTTTTATGTTTTTATTTTAAAATCTATATTAATATAGAATAGGTACTTCCTTTTTGCCTTTTTCGACGCACAATAGGGATCTAGTTATAGATTTATACGGTTTTACTATTTAAATTCTACTTTATACATAATAGGTATTTTATTTAAGTGACTGAAGTTTATTTTGTTAATATAATATAAATACTACTTAGTACTGTTTTTCTTTGAAAGTGCATCAAGATGTTTTTTATTTGATTTAGTAATTTTTTTTGCTTTGAAAGATAAAATTCATTGCATGCATAATTATTATTATTAATAAACAATATTTTTATTTTTGAAAGTTGTGTTTTAAAAAAATATTTGATAAATTAACATGGTGATTTTTTTCGAACAAAGCTCTATTATGGTATTTATTTATTTGTTTTTGTACAATTTATTTTGTTTTTAAAGATTGAAACTCATTGCATTATATTATGCAAGATTATTATTATTATTAACAGTTATTATTTTTCAATTTATGTTCTAAAGAAACATTTTATAAGCAAACAAGTACTGGATGTCAATCCAATTCTGAGTAACGACTGCCCTTGAAAAGGCAAATTCAGTTGAATTTGAATTTGATTGCCATTATATTTAAACTAATAATTAAGACCCCACGGGTAAATTGAATTTTACGGGTTTCCCGATGTCGAACAAATTCCAAAACCGGTCAAACAAATTCAAACAAATAACGTACTAAATATTGGCAAAAGAAAAATTTCAAAAAGTCGATTATTTACCTATGAGGGGGGCTGGGGAAACGTTTCCTCAGCCCCCCACGGGTAAATTGAATTTTCCGGGGTACCTGATGTCAAACAAATTCTGATTCGGGTCAAACAAATTCAAACAAATAACGTACTAAATATTGGCAAAAGAAAATTTACGAAAATTGATATGTGGGGGGCTGGGGAAACGTACGTTGATTTTTACTTATTATAGGTGCGTTGTGTTCGTGTCATTTTGGGTTTAAAATCAAAGTCCTGGTCGCTTTATCTGATACCCGCCGACAGCTGCACCTCATAGCGATCGACGACGGACGAACTAGGACACCATTAATGAAAATAATGTATTGGCGAATGCAAATTAATGATAATATATTTCACCACGAAAACGGCGATGAACTCTGCAGGGCATAGCACAATTATTATATTATCATTACCGTTGCACGACTTTGGCGAAAGCACTCCGTTTGTACGTGAGCACAGTGTACGTACCAAAAATATGTGTCTAAGTCAGACAACTTCGAAACGTATCAAGCCAAACGTCGACCACTTCAAACCCGTAGGCGAGCTCATATACTATAAATTCAGTGTCGTATATACGTGGTTATACGCGGTGTATAAATCCAAAACGTTAAAATTCTTATGCGTTAAGGACAGAAAAAAAAAGGTGGATAAGTGGATGTTGCTCTGCTGTACAGTAGGTTACAAGTGGGTCACTGTAATGGATGGTGTTAAATTTGAATTCAATGATATAATATCATTGTATAAGAAAAACGATTCTGAGCGAAAACGGTCAGTCAGCCTATGATTTTTCCAAGTATATTTGATGATATTATTGTGAATAAAGTAATTTATATATAACCTAATTACGTGGAGCCTTGTTTTAAATTTTCAATCCTTAGCCATAAAAGTTAAAAATTTATAAAATTTATAAATTTTAACCACAACATAATTAATAAATTATAAATTTGATAAATGTTGTCAAAATTTGAACTTTAAATGCTTATAAAAAAAAATTGTGCCTATGTATTTTTAATATTTTTCAACTGCTATTAGAACGATATATCAGGAGCCTTATATTAAATTTTCACGCTTTTTCACCCAACAAATAAAAATTTATTGATATTTATAGAAAAAAAAACTAAAAAAATTGAAAACTGACAATGTCCATAAACAGCTCAAAAAGAGTCAAAATATGTTTAAAATTTTATGGTGTATAGAAAATGCTAATATAAACATTCAGTGAAATTTTCAAGTATCTACAGTCATTCGTTTTTTAATTACAATAAAATAAGAAAATTGTTACATGAGAAATCGAGTAAATATCAAATGTTGTAAAAATATAAATTTCAGACGCTCATAAAAATTTAATTTAAGTTTCTTCTAGACATTTTTTTTTTTGATAAAGGTAGACAAACTTATGAGTAATCTTATATTACATTTTCAAATCTTAGATTCAAAATGAAAAATTTTTATGAATTCTCAACTCAAAATAATTTGCTATTTTTCGTGATTTTTCCGTATTTTGTCAAAATTTGAACTTTAAATGCTTATAAATAAAAACTGTGACTAAGGATTTTTAATTTTTTTCATCTGCCTTTGAAACAATAACCTAGGAGTCTTCTATTAAATTTTAAAGCTTTTTTACTCAACAAATAAAAATTTATTGATATTTATAGAAAAAAAAACTAAAAAAATTGAAAACTGACAATGGCCGTAAAATATTTTGAAAATTGTATCGTGTATAGAAAATGCAAATATAAACATTCAGTCAAAATTTCATGTCCCTACGGTCATTTGTTTTAGAGTTACACCAAAAACCAAAATCGATTTTCTCGAAAACAGATTTTGCGTAAAAATTCCTGTTTTTTCTTAATTTTTCTTTTGTTTTTCACGTCGCTTGTGAAAACTACTGGGAAATTTTTACTTTTGACCCCCCAAAGTACCAACTAGATTCACTTTCCTATCAGAAAAGTTACTATTGAAGAAAATCCAAGCACTTTTACTGTCCTAAAAGGTGATGACAGACACAAAAATAAAAAAAAAATAAAAAAAAAAACACACATCATTGTAAAATCAATACATTCATCGCTTCGCTCAGAATCTAAAATGGGTGGGTATGTGATCATCTACCCTTAGATAATCTCTCTGTATAATATTATTTTATCATGCTCTGGGCAGCGTATTTTTTGCGTACGTCATAAGTATTTTGTATTTAGTCTGGAGACTTGAAGTGCCTACTTTTATTACCTTTGTCTTTCAACATATTATATGTCGAATAATTGAATAATTACTAATTAGCGGTTTATTTTTCGTAGTAATGTATTTGAAAATTAACTCGGATATGCGTGTACATCCATTCCCGTTTATTATTTCGAAATAGATGAAAATGAAACGATAATATTAAGCGATGTACACATTTTTAATGAAAATATATGGTGAAGAAAATAATGTGTTGATATTAGCTAGGTGTCAAGGAGAAAATGAAATACTACGATTGGGCCGTAGATTGTTATTAAATAGGTAAGTACCTACCTCTGATCTACTTAAAAGAAGAAGAATCATACAAACACAATTAATTAAGAAACTAAATAATTAAATATCCTTATCAAAACATTGCCTGTTCAAAGTGTTTCGACGCATCAGAGCGTGAACGTGATTTTAGTTTAATGACCATAATATTATTATGTTCATATAATCAGATCTGAGATCCAAATTAACAGTACAAAAGTCAAAAATACATCGAACCTTATGTGTTCATCGATACGAATTTTCCACATCTCAATATATATGTAACCCATGCAAATACGTTGAAACTTTGGTGTTTCAGCACAGATCTACCGATGACAATCGTTCGAGAAAAGTGGAACCATTAAGTATAGAATTATCAATAGCAAAACGATTATTGTAGGATATTATATAAATTGTATAGATTACATAAAAATTATCGCTAATTTATTGTCAGATGTTCTATATCATACTGCTATAATAAGTGGGACATGTATAATATGTAGTCTATAACATTTAAAACTGGCCAATTTTGTTCAAAGAAACTTTCTTATTGTATTGTACTTGCGGTAATAATTGTAATTGATAATTATGTATTTATTTTAAACATTTTTAATTAAAATATAAAAATGTTTATGCATATTTTTAAATTTTTTCAAGCATATTTAGCTTTTTTTTAGTCCGCATTTTTTAATGTGCAATGTGCATAAATATTTATTTATTTTGTAGTGCATAAAAATCCTAACCTTAATCGTCATTATAATAATATATTAATGCCTACCAATTTGGTCACCTACAGTACCAAGTACCAACCACATTAGGTATATATGGTGATTTTTTTAAACACATTTAGCCCCAGTTTTCTTTAAATATAATAGATTTTTTTCAAATTCAGATTTTAAGAATTTTTTTAGTAAGTGCCTACACCTAAAGACTACATTTTCAAATTCCTGATATTTGTTGTGCTAATTAAGGAGTGTCCACCTTGGCGATACAAACTTCTATTTTTCGAATGAGAGCTCCGTCCTTTTTATTGAAAATTATTTAGTGAATGATTTTTTTCAAATTGTTGATAATCTAAATCGAAATTCTAACGAGTATAGTTTCTTTGTTAATAAAATGTTTATACTAAGGATAATAATCCGTAAAAATGGTTTTACAAAAATATTAACTATACTTAATATTAGATGTAGAGTTAATTATACTTGGACTATTTTTACAAAATATATTTAATGATAAATCAATAGTAACTACCTATTAACTTGTCAAATATTCGAAGTTCCCATTTATATTTACTCCATCATCATGGACATATTATTATCCTTACTACACACTACACACAGTTGTATAACTCAAAAACTACTCGCTCGAGTTTTTATTTAGATACTTAAAAATTCTCTAATAAAATTTCCGCTGGCTAAATAAAAATGATAAAGGGGGATTCTTATATAAAAAACAGAAGTTTATATTGTCATCACAGGATCATCCTTAAGTGGTACAAAATTTCTCAAGTATTCGAAAATATATGGTCTTCAAGTGTCTTTAAAATGTCCAAAATTCACAGTTCGAATATATGCATACTTCGAGTATAAATAGTGAGAGCATAATATTTAAAAAACCACCTTATATACTGTAATACAATTTTGGTTGTTGCAGGTTTTCATAGTTTCTCTCCTGACTGACGAGCAGTATACTTATATGTTTATGCGATAAAAATACTATCAATATTGCACAGAAAAATTTCATATAAAATCTAATGTATTCGTTCACCGATACTATTTTACCTATTGGTATATACCTACGATTTACCTATACGAGTAATCACGGTAAAACACCGATGATTAATTACCGAGGCGTAATTTCACGCATTATCACGTGACGATATCGTCGTATATTATTATATTAATCCACAGCGCACGTCAAGTTTTCACCATCCAAAAATCATATATATACATAGGTATTATACCTATCTTGTCGTATCACACGTTATTATTACACTTTTATAGCACTGAAATAATATTATTATAAACCATAAACGTTAATTCGACAAGAACCCATCGGCGGCAACCATATAGTAAATCTACATCGTGATCTATCGTGTCTAATATATATATATACTTATTACTTTTTTCCCCAGAACCGAGTCCAATTAAGTTCTTTTTCACTTTCTAAATTTTACGATAACATAATATAGTATATTACGCTTAAAAGAAAATCCATTTATCCTACAAAGCTGCACACACGGTGCATGCCCGTGCAATATAATACAATCTGAAAAAAAACTTTGATTTTCATATTCCAAAGACATAAAATAATATTATAATATTTTTATTGGGTTTTATTTAAAAGTACACAGTTTTTACAATGATACAAAATATAATATGTATATTAAATATAATAAGCAAACACAATGTTAAACAAAGAACTCGAACAACCAGAATTACAATAATTCTAACTATGTGTAATAAATATAATAACTTTTTTTCTAATCAACTTAATATTGAACTTGTGTACGATAAAAAGTTAATGTAAATGTATGAGAATAAAAGTTATTACCACCTACGTAGTTAGTTAAATACAATTGTCAATAATTTCTGTTACTCTCTGTAATGTATGTTGAATGATATTTTTTTTCCTATTTTAGCTATAGATACCGAGTTTTGAATATTATTATTGTATTATGTACCTATTCTTATACTGTAAATCATTATGATCTTAAAATGTTTATTCTTATAAACAGAGGAATATTCATTTTTATATAGATCTCACTAAACTATGACTCACCGCTTGCAAATTTAAATAAAAGTACCTGCTATCATGTAACTCTGCAGCTCTTCCGGCCGCATACCAATAATTTGTTCTACTTTGTGGTATGTTGGATTGTTGTACTATAATTATGTATACCCTAAATATTCTAAAAACGTAAACCTGACTAGAGATTTCAAATTAAATTATTGCAATTATTTTCTTAGTTACAAAATTAGTTCCTACAATTAATACGAATTCAATGTAATATTTGATATATTATATTTATTGCTGTGAAACATTTCTCAGCATATTGCTATAGTGAAGACTTTCGTTTGGTTTCAGTTAAAATTATAAAAATGTGCAGAACAAAAACATAAATTAATAACGATTATTATTTTAACAGTGAAAAGTGAATCTTACCTAATTTGATTCAACGCTACTCACCATTAATTCAATTTTAGAAAATATTGTATTGTATTTAGTTTCAAGCTTCTGCCATAAATAACTGAATTTATTATAATCAAATTCATATTTTGTTATTAGCGAATGCCAATTTATAGTGCCAATAACTACAAAGTCAACTATTGAATTTTGTAACTTCATAAAAATAAAATTATGTCAAATATTAGATTAGTTTTAGCTAATGTGGATTTAATGCACTGATTAAATATCTAACATTTAAATCTGCTTAACATACAACTACCGAACTACTATATTACATAATCATAGTAACCGCGAGTTGGCACATTCTTACCTAAAATTGATTTTAGAAATTTTTAATTATTTGTAGTTATTCTTTTGATGTAAACCATTTGATTAGATTAAATCGTGGCATCTAATCAATGAGAAGTTTAATGACAATTATTATCAATAATATTATCATGCGATACCTTTATAGGAAAATCGCTAAAATTCGAACATAAATCATATTATTAATATACTATTTATAGATCAACAATTTCGAAATAATATGAAAATATCTCTGTTGACTTTAAATTATTATTTAAGTATTCATATATTTTAGTACTTAACAGTTAAAATCAAAAAAAAAAAACGTATACAAATGTTATTATATATATATTATTGTGTCACTGCAAATTTACTAAATAATTTAAAGTTTTGACATTTATAATAACACGTTTATGGGCAGATTTCTAATTTTCGAAATATTAATGCATAATTAAAATATACAATTTTTTTTTAATACACCGAGAAATAACACTTATCGTGATCTTTTAATAATGCAGAAGTTTGTTAGGTCACTGCAGCAGGTTTTCTATGCGATTGAATTACACTTCTTATAATATTATTACTGCTTGGAATCTAATAATTGCCAATCGACATGATATATTATATCACTGCAAACGCCATAACGTATTTTTATGTTAGCATTTTTTTACCAACCTGTATGATTTATCAAAGGCTGTAAATTATGAAGAATTATTCAGAACAACCCTTTTCATCACATGGAATATTTCTGGGCAGATTTAACACTTGAATAAGACCCAAACAGGTGTTTTGAATAATAGCACTGTAAAGTCGCTATAGTAAAATATATTAAAGAATCGTCAGACGGACAAGTCTATTGATATGTGCAATTATATAAACAATTAATCCATACGTTAGAATATAATATGTAACTATACGAACTATGCTTATTAGTTATTGATCATATAAGTTGGTTATATTTATTTTATAAATTATATTATTATTTAAGTACAAATTAATAAATAATACTAGTTTCGTAAGCAAAATTTGTATAATATAATATTATTAATAGAGCCAATAATGGCCTAATTGTTGAATCTCAGTGAACAGTAAAAAATAAAAACACGTCTATGCAGTACACTGTCCAGCGTAATATGCAACTTTTTTAGTTAAATGCACGTAGAAAAATAACACTTGATTTCATAGCCTATAATAATAAAACAATATTTTATTCAAATATGTATGTACCTGATAAAGGCGCTATAATAATATCACCGTTACGATTATAATTGCTTACTCATAGTAACATATAATTAACTAAAAAATATTGTGAGCTTTATTAAACAATATTTCCCTGATAGCTATCGATTGGATTCTACCTACTATTATTGAGCAATTTGTAATTTAATTTGTATACGTCATATAAAAACTTCGAAGTACTTAACATGCATTATTATAATAATATTCTGTTCAAAAATATAATAATATTATACGTAAGGAGATGATGTCTTACTCCCTTATATCATAAAATAACGTTTGGCAGTATGCAGTAGTTTTTAAGGGGCAACGTTAAAACTAAAATATTGTTTGATATCGTTCATACCTACTTTGATCGGTATAAATTTTACATAAACTAAATAAAAAAGACAAAATATATAATTTCTAAATATAATTATCAATTTACTATTATAGCCAAAAAATGTTTGTACCCCGAGAATAAAAAATTAAAATACAAAATCTGATATATACATAAAGTGGCAATTCATCAGTATAATAGTGCTGTTAGATTGACAAAAAATGATTTCTGTATTTGGTTAGTTAAAACTTTGATTGTAATTAACTCAAACTTTCCAGCCCCACCACAAGCATTATAGGAAAGCTTACATCTTTTATTGTAGCTTATTATAATATCATAATATATAAGTATGTGTATTGGGTGTTTTTTTGAACAAATAAAGATTGTGATTATTATTTTTATTAGACAATTAGAAATCGGTTTAAACGCCTCAACAAAGTAGGTGCATTATTCATCAACATTCAAAAACAATTGCTTGGTGTGTCACTATATATTATAATGTGCCTGCGGCCATAGAGTCCAAACATGTCGTTGGTGTTTAGAAATCAGGGACAAACTGAGATCGGTATCAGATGAATTACATTTTAAATAATGAATGAAAATCGGTTATGGTCGTGTGCAGTGTCTCACTTAAATTAAAACCATTAATTTATTTCACTGCCCACGCTCATAAATCGCCGCATTCATTACCTGGTCAACAACTTGTGACACGGCATTAGTGTCATCAATCATCGTTGAATGTTTTTAAAAAATACGACTTACAAATAAATAGTATTATAGATATTATAGACAATAATATGTAAACCGAACCAGGACAAAAAAACCATTAACGTAAGTGTATGTATCGAATATTGATATTCAATGAGTTAAATAAATAAATTGTTACCAAAAATGTAACTATTATATTATTATGTTCTTCATTAATAAGAACTCTAACGAGAAACTATAATAATATTAATACATTAACGTATTATAAAAGAGAAGATACCGACAATATCAATATTAATGACAGAAATATAGAACAATAAATAATAACATATGATTTAATAAGGCGTTAATGATGATTGTCTACTTACGTTTTACTTGATTATGATAACAGCGGGAAACTTAATGTTCATGACAATAATTATCAAATATTTTAAATTGAATTATGACTAGTTTATTCATATCGTTTCATATAGGTAAATACAGTTAAGTCGAACAATTGAAATTTTACAGAAAATTACCATCATAGGTAGATTTTATCATAATAATATAGGTATAGTAGGTATTTAACTGTACTCATACGATTACAATTTGATATACATAATAATATTATTAACAGTATTATAACTTAGTAAACTAAACATTTAAAAACCGTTCATTTGTGTCATTGGTGATTATACAATGTTTAGAATTTAATTTCCACACATCAATACATCGCATTATATATTTATATTATTTTAATATAATATTGTCGCTTTGTGTTAAATAAATAATTGATTTGGCCTGTAATAGCGCCCTGTAATTGTAAAAATACTTCATATTGTACACCAATGCGTCAGACTTCACATCAATAATGCTGATTGAAATAAAAGATTATATTATTATAAATTTTAATGTTTGTTATTACTCTTATAAGTTATTTCTGATATTTTTAATCCTCTAAAATTACTAGGGCAGTCTTATTGGTTTACAAATATTTCAATATAACTATTGAATTTTACTATCCAGTTACCTATGTAAACTCCACGGCTCGAATTCAATTAATTTTAAATGTTCAACATTTTGCTCGATGCCACTGTTAATTAATATTTTAATGATGCATATTATATAACTTAACTATTGTAGTTGTTGTATACCTACTGATTATGCTCTATTAGGTAAAAAGTATTAAGTACCACTCACCTATATAGATATATCAATAAAATCCAATACTTTATCGCCCACACTATTGCTAATAGGTATTATAGGTAAATTGTGAATATTGGTGACACTCTGCGATATTATAAAATATTACGTTTGATTATTAATTCAATAGTTCGTCCAACACTCTATCACCATAGTAATCTTATCCATTACTAATACGCATTATTCGCTCATTAATATTATAATCTAATGCCTATTTAAATCAAGCAATATCCCTTGAATATTATAAAATTATTATATTATACCTATTTGACTATTTCCATCATTATCGTCATTATTTCTTTTATATATATATATTATATTGTTATAGTCAATTTATAAGATGAAATCTCATAAAAATAAAAAATAAATTCAATAGATTAATTTTATCTTGCGTTTTGACGAAATTACTATTGCCGTATACTTAAATAATATTTTACTAACGCTTTTAGACTAAAAATTAACTTTAAAAAAATTGAATACTAATTTTTTAATACCGCTGACATAAAATATTTATTATAGCCTATAGGCATAAGACACATTTGTTTTTAGATATCGTTTCTGAAACGTCCCCCATCTTATAACCATGAAATCTATATTTGAGTAATTTAATTCTGTACCTATATACACTATTAGAGTAGGTAGACTTTTTTAAATGCACATTGTAGATTGAAAATATTTTTTTGATTTCTTCAACAGAAAATAATTTTGAATTTTCTTTTTGTTCATAATAAATATCACATAACACTATACAAATTTTATTATAATATAATTACTACTACACCGTTTGCATTATAATTTATAATACTACTTTTACTCGTAAACTTGAATCATTTTCTAATATATTATTCAATAATGAAATGAGTAAGTAATTTTAAAATGTTAAATGTCAAAACATTTTATGTATTTGGATAATTAGGTTTGTTGATGATCGTATAAACTAATGCAAATTTTATATTTTAGTTTCTATAAACATGGCGATCGTGATGTAATAAGAGGACTATCTTTTGTTTTAAATGGTCATCAAATTTGTAAAGTTTTTTACTACTTTTTTAAATATTATCGTCATACATTGTTTGATTTGAATATTGTAATTTAATTTGTATTTCCGCGAACACTGAACATATGTAGAGAGAGTTTATTATTAATGCCTAATAATTATTATTGTGGACGAACTGCGACGAAAATACAGAATATTTATTTTCAATTGTATATACATTATAATAGTGCTGTATATACCTAGGTGTTTAACTGCAGGTATATACCTACGTGAAACGAAAAATCGATCATTCCGTATCGTATTGTGTTGACTTGAAGGAGCATATGACGATAAGTGGTGAATTATATAGGTACCTAGGTATATAGTTTCGCGTACGGATCTCGTGCGACGTTCGCGACATGAGTTCGGTGTGCAATTGAAATGAAACGGTTGAATGCAATTTGCTGGTCTTTATCCATATGATTTTACATGGTTATTTAAGAGAAATTTCGTCAGAGGAATTTTGGCGGACTGCGGCTGAAAAAAAAAACAAACAAAAACGCACCTAACTCTCGTATACTTGCCGCTATAATATATTGCTTCGTTATAACAGTACGCCTACTTCGATACACGTTTTATCATTATATACTTATAATATACCTTTGTATACCCACTATTTGACTGGAATTATAAACTTCTTCACGGTTTTGCACTGTAAACAGTGCTGCAGTGGGTACTGCCGATGATTATTTTTGGAACACGTCTACCAGTGGTATACTTAATATTGTTACCCATAGGTATTAATGTCTCGACTGCAATACAGCATCGCGGCAGTCATTGCTCGCCGTTCGAATCATCATCGTTTTCGCGGCCAAACAAAATCACACGTGCGGACGCGAGTCATCAGAAACCGATTAGCCATTAGGTATCGTATTAATATATTATTGTTCCATGTTGTATATTATTATACTATGGTGCAGCCGTCTGTTTGGACGAATTTCTAATCTCCGTTCTGCCGTGAGACGTCATGATATTACTATTATTATTATTATTATTATTATGTCTATCAACGCGATAATATTATTATATTAATCTCAAACATTTAATATTATAGGTACAACGAGCTAAATAATTATAAAAGGTGTACGCGTGAATTCAATGTGCTGCAGATGAAGTGTAGTGCGCGAGAGTGCCTACGAAACATAATATAATAATATTATTATCGAGTCCAGTGCGAAACAATAATAGTAATAATAATAATAATAATATATATAATAGAAAATGTTTTTTTGTCGTATTACAATGAGTGTTATCGGAGAGCCGCTTGTCTGCCGGTCGTGTATTATATGTATATATAATAATAATAATAATAGCATAATAATATAATAATGGATTAATGTCGAAAAAGAATAAAAATAATAATAATAATATAATATTTCGTTTTACATCCGACTTGAACGTGTAGGATCGTCGGCCGGGTGAGTCCGAGTATAATACAAAATACCGTGACCATTGCACGATTTTTCCGTCTGAAAACGAAAACGACGATTGTGTCGCCGTCTCCGTTGTAGTGCGCACGCGCGCCCGACACATATTACTATCGGAAAACGAGACTTCTCTCATTGACACGAGTATTATCATCGTCGTTACGGATTGCCGTAAAAACGGAAAACGGAAAAACGAGTATTACGTGAGTACCGTATACCTAGGTACCCAAGTCATAAAAAAAAAATTCCAGAGAAATTTCCCGCCGAATCGACGATACGTTATTATATTATTATTATTATTATTTCTATAGCTCGCCGCAGCGCCGCAACGACGTAAATCTATAAACACGTACTTACTTACCACTCTGGTACCGTGGTTCGGTCAGGCGTTGGGACTTACCTGCAACCCATACGTCCCGTGAGATGGATACAATATCATGATAATATCCACGGTGTAGTCATTGAATCGTTATTTTTTCTTTTTTTTTAAAGCGAAACGTTTCACGCTAGATATTTTATATGCCATATAAAAATTAGAACGAACGAATTTTGTACCGCATGCATATCATACGATTCACATATTATTAATTTATTATTATTATATTTATTATAATAATTATTGTCATACAAACGGGCACGGTGAACCGTTTTTACTATTAGATAATTATATTTTACAACTTCGTTGATTTGGGTTTGATAGGTATCTAAGATTGGTAGTGATAGGTAACTAAGTATGCTGCAAAAAGAAATCTATAACAATGTTTTTTTACAATTTATAAAAATATATAGTATAATAATTATTATAGTTTATATAGGTGTAATAAAAATAATATTATTGTCGTCGTCGAACACTTTGAGCAGGTTATTATAGTAGGGCCCGGTCGTATTATAAAGATCTTAAATAATAATAATTTTGATTTTTTTTCAATTTATATTTTATTGTTTTTACCAGCGATGTCGGATCGGACACTTACCCCGAAATTTTGTTTTTCAAAATTTAACACAGCTATACCAAAAACTAGATCGACTAAATCGTAGAGGCGGATCAAATTTATTCGATTCAAAATAAATAATACAATAACAATATTAATAATATTAATATACCTAATCATAATAATAATGCTAATTAAATAATATAAAAATGGTATACCATCGCAATTAGTGCAGTATACCATCCGTCAATAAATATAATATTATGACCATCGACTTCCGTAAATAAAATACTAATAACAATAACAATAACAATAACAATATGATGTAAATGTTATGTTATACGTATCATCGTATTGTCACGTAGTCGGTGGTCGTGGATCGTGTTCCGCCGTTCATCGCATGGGGATCGCGTTGGTCGTGGTGCTCCGGATGGGCTCCTCGTAGACGGGCATGTACGAGCTGTACGCCATGTTGGACGCGGCCACCGGTTCGCCGGGCAGGCTCCGGCGGTAGTGGCCACCGCTGCCACCGTACGTGATGTGCTCGTGGCTGCTGCCCCCCTGGTCGCCGAACAGCTTTTTCAGGCCCACGATGGCGGACAGGGCAAGCGCCAGCTTGGCGATGATCAGGGCCTTGCCGGCCAACAGGGCGAGCACGCCGAACGCCAGCGGTATGGTCATGCCGCCCATCATGAACGGGTACATGAGCATCGAGTTGTACTTGTTGCTCTTCTTGCGACCTTTATTGACAATGTAACGGACAATAATTAACGGTTAAAAAAATTATGGCACAAGTGTGGCTTGGAAAAATAATTGTTTAAAAAAAATCACATCAGACAATAATATTATTGTTTTCAGGGTTAGCCGAAGTGGTTTTTTAAAATTATATTTATAACGACCCTCGACCACGTCGAAGCTGCATATATTATTTAAGAGTAGCAGTCTTTATATTTATATTTTGGATCAATTATTATAGATTAATTATACTAAATAAATATCGAATTGACTAAAATATTAACGATTTCATTTATACGAACATAAATTAATATTGTATATATACTCGTAATACTATATAAGTACTTATAATTGTTATGTTGTTATGCGGTCGCCTCATCGAAATAAATACGGTTTTCTTTTTTTTTTTTTTTGGGGGGGGGGGGGGGTCGTGGATCTAAAAAGGTTGCGTACCACTGTGTACAAGAACTAGAGCATCTATTTATTATATATTATATTAATATCGCGGCAATAAACGATCACACAATAACTTCCAAAGACGGGAAAATAGGAACTGTAACGCATACCTATATTATAGCTGTTACTACATCGTAGATTATGTTTTGTTTTATTGAAGAATGAAAAATATGGCTGTTTACAATCAATTGAGTATGGTTTAATAAGTAAGTTTTATAATTCATTGCTATAGGTGACTAACACTAACCAATTAACTAACTAAGAAGGGTCTCTGCAGCAGGGCAACTAGCTGCAGACAAGATTACATTTAATAATTAAAAAGTTTTCCTGCGTAATCGCGCGGGGTCGGGCATGCGGATGATTGAACAAAACAATACAGACGTATCGTATACGATACATCGCAAGAGAAAGGCCGATAACTGTACAATACTATAGATACCATGCTCAACGATATTATACAGACAATCGGTACCTAGGTATAGATGTTGCCGCCGCCGCCGCCGCCGCCGCCACCTCGCAAAGGAGTGGACGTTATAGAGGCTGCGCGGCAACTCATAATAATAACATAAAAGTACATGTCGAGACGAAGCCGCGTAACAAGAGGGTGTGTGAGATAATGAGAACTTCGATAACGATTTAAAAAAATATTATGACAATATTATTAATTATTATTATTATTATTATAGATGAGCCCGCGGTGCAGTGTGTAGGTGTATCATTTTATTATTATTATTATTTCATGGGTGGCTTCGCGCGTGGCGGCGACTGTCCATCACAAAACCATATCGTTTCAGGTCACAGTATTATAATAATATCGTCGCATCGCCGTCTTAATGATCATTAATTGATTATTGTTTTAAAACGACGTTGTCGACGACCGCGACTCCGCATCATCGACGATTCGATCTGTGACCCGGTTTCCGCTGCAGTCGTCGCGCACCGCTGCGGTGTGAATAGGTTCACATACGTGTACGCCACAGGTTGTAACATAATAATAATATTAATATAGGTATGCAAGAATCGACGGATGTGGAAACCATGTCGTGGAGACGTGTCTCTGTCAGCGTCTGTATTTAGACGTGTAGGATGACATCGGAATGGGGAGGGGAAAGTCGTAATATTTTCGTCTAACGTCTGTAGAACTAGTAAAATCGATTTATTTTTTAAGTAGATACTTGTTAATGCGCATGAAGTTTTATCGATCTTGTCCTATAGGGGAGGACCCACGGCGTACTGCAGGCGGGCCCTCAGTACACGTTATGTAAGACCTTTGGGAAACTAAAATATTATGTCAAATTATGTTATACAGTATACGACGTATACCTCTATATTATTATACTCTCGATGACTCTCCGATATGATATAGTCGAGTTCGTGATTATCAATATTATAATTTATCAATTAAACTGCGTAGCGAAACACCCATGAAATTACCTAGATCTAAGACATGTACGAAAATAAAAGGAAAGCTTCACACAAACAATGAAAATCCCTAAAATGAAAAACTTTGACCATAATATTATATTGTACAACTCGATAGTCATAATTATAATTATTATAACAGTAGATGGCACGAATTGTTGCACTCGAAAAACACGATCCAATCAGTTGTAATATAATTGTCATATCTAGATAAAAAGTTTCGTAAATATCATTGTTTGCGATTAAGTTTTCTGCAGTATCGACCACGTGTTTTTAACGTGTTTATACACAATAATATATAAGTAGGTGGAAAATTCAAACGAAACGGAAAATTCAAACGAAATGACGGCCGAACACCGACAGCCGCGGACGTGTGGCGCGTATATTAT
This sequence comes from Metopolophium dirhodum, assembly GCF_019925205.1. Classification (NCBI taxonomy): domain Eukaryota; kingdom Metazoa; phylum Arthropoda; class Insecta; order Hemiptera; family Aphididae; genus Metopolophium; species Metopolophium dirhodum. The sequence continues at coordinate 16,965,119 of NC_083568.1, forward strand.
AATTATATATTTTCATCGATTTGCGCGGTGTGCTTCGTATAATATAACAATAATAATATTATGTTAATTTATTATTTTATTGCTATTATATATAAAAGTATAGTACTAAATTGTTATTATTGTCATCACGATATTGATGTCACCTCGTCGTCGATTGTAAAAGTGTATACGAACTAATATAAACGCGCACAATAACGATCAACAGGTGCATTGATGATGATGATAATAATAATAATAGGTATATCGATTGGTTGTTACACGGTATGCGATGGTGGAGAAAAATAATAATAATATCATTGTGTACTGTGTGATCCATTTACCGTGTAAGACATTCTTTATTTCAGAAAACACAAACCTTTTTGAAAATATTATTTTTACGTAGGTGCCTCTAAGTCGTCACAAGATAATTACTAACATTTTTGGAAAAATATTATAATTTTACTACTTTTTACCGTTATAATTTTTTAAGTTTTTTTTAATCTTATGAATGACAATTATTGTTGGTAATTTCATATCCCGGAGTAGAATATTATTCAAAGCATTCCGATCTATATAAAAATCAAATAAAGTTTGCAAGTCCAAAGCAGTGAACCGAAATGTTGTGGGATACCTCTGTTGTACCACTCCGTCCCACTTATCTTGAATACTTATAAATCATATAATAAACAACTCATCCAAAATTTGATTTTAATACATCAAAGTACTCGGAAACGAATTCTGATTGGAATAAGGAATCAAAAATTCACTGTCATTAATGTAAAGTAAACAATTTAAAATTTGATAAGGATACGAATTAGTAAAAATATAAAAGGTTTTTAGAAATATTATGTTGTTTTTTAAATGCTCAAAACTGTGTAAAAAATGTGTAAACGTTATTATAGTTATTAAAATAATGAGTGTAGTCTTACGTTAAGACATGGATCACCCGGTTTACACGATACCGAATATCGCATAGGAATTTTCCGAGTCGGCGATGAAAAAGAAAAGAGAAAAAGAAACGCGACCCGCCGTACCTAAATGTACCATAATTAAAAATCAATCGTACCTACAAAACTCTGCCGACCGTTTGGTAGACGACGATAAAACGTCATTACAAACGATTACGTTTTTCTGCCGGTCATCGAGAATTTCGTCGGAGAAAAAAATTCGCGCACACAATGTAATGACAATAATAATAATAATAATAATAATAATAATATATAGTCGGAAAATCTTCCGGCGGCACGCGTCGCCTGAGGTGCCGTTTTTCAGCTGAAAGTGTGCGCGTGTAACTATAATATTATACATATACAATATAATATATTTGGCCATCGATTGCGTGTTCGGTTTTCATCGTTTTCCATCGGTTTTTAATAATTATTAAGCTCACGTAGGTATCAGCTATATATATATACAGACCGTCCTCCTCGTGTGTGAAGTCTTGAGGAAACGATATAATAACCGATAATATTTAGATATCATTCCCGAAATTCCATTTTTGTTTCAAACTCATTAAAAAAAAAAAAAAAATGTTTTACAAATTGGCGAAAGTGCTCTTCTTGCAAAAGCGGGATAAAGTTATTATTTTGTTTTAATTTCTTATAAATTCTTAACAATATGGAGGGGTTTATGTATAGTTTATCATTACTGATTATGATTTAAACTCATTTAAAAAAATTATAATTATAGATATTATAGGTACACTTAATGTGCATTCACGTATTAAAGTCAACAAGAAATTAATTTCATGATTGATGACAATATTATTATATATAACCTGGTATAACAATATTATTATTTTAATTTTTAAATAAACCTAACGTATTTTTTTATATTGGTTACTTTGCTGATAAAACACGTCATATAAGTATTAAATATTAAACCAATATCATTTTTATTTAAAAAATAAAATAATATGTTATAGCTTTAATATATTTAAATGTTAGATTAGTGCGTATCATAAGTTGTTTTTAAAAGAATATTTATTTATTTTTCAATAAATTGTTACTAAATATATTTTATTTTATTAAATTTAGTAACTTTTTTATTTTTAGTTTGCAGTTTTCGTTATTTCTATTTAATTAAATTTTATAAAACGTCTAAATTTGTATACGTTGTTATAATAAATTATAAAATATTATTATTAATTATAAAATATTGCTGCAGTCAATAATTTATTGTTTTGTGCAGATTCCAGTAGGTACTTAACGAAGAAAATGTCTTGTTCGGCAAATCTAGATTGTTGTATATAAAAATATATTTTAACTTACGGCTGTGAATGCTGGTTCAGCTGGTATTATATTTGGGTAAACTATAGACAAAAAAAACCTACGAATTCTGTTCATGTATAAACCGTTTTATAATAATAAATTATATACCTATCACCCGTAACGTATAAAGTCCGACGGTAAGAAACGTGAGTGCCAACAAGTGATATAGCAACTAATTGACTTACCATCGGCCATTTCTCTGGGTTCGTTGTCGAGAAGTTTGAACTGGAGGCTGCGGCTTTTGAAAAAGTTCACCACTCTGTCAACAACCAGCGTGTCCAGGCTGGCCGTTTCGTCATCACCGGCGGACCTGGCCGAGGATATGTCATGGGCAACGTCGTTCAGAGCGACAGCCGGGTCTTTGACTAATCGGACGCCATCGAACAATTCCATTTCCGGTTGTTCGCTGATCCGGTCGAGGGCTGTCAACAACTTGTGCTTGAGACACGGTCCGAACTGCGGGCAAACACGAAGACGTTCGTATTATTATAATATTATATATAGTTACAGCGACAACAACAGTGCGGCGGGAAACAAATCGGTGGAGGGCCTACGACTTACTTGCGCCTTTGAACAGTCCTGAAACACTTTGAACACCACTTTGAAATCTCCGAGACCGGTATCGATCTTGCGGGCTTCGGGCCGTTCAGCCGCTACCGCCGAGGACGCGATCGCCACCGCGAATATGACTGCAGCTAATCTCGACATTGTTGAGGATAATAATATAACTTGATGTTCGATTCGATCGGATCTACGGTGACGACGACGACGACGACGATTATCGGATATGGCACGACGGACGAAAACTATAGCGACGACGACGATCGCAATAACTACACGACTGCGGTGGTAAGCGGAGCGCACGAGGTTTTTCCACGAATTGTCCTGCACAGCGGTCCTTAGGATTTTTATACGGCGCCCCACTCTCCCCACCAGATTTGTTTTCACCGGCTACTTTCCAGCCGACAGCCCTACACACGACCGCTCGTACACACGCACACGTACACAACACATCCGGATAACTTCCCGTCGAACATAATTAAACTGCGTCGTCCCACCAGGAGAAGACGACGACGCGATAATAACGATTTTTCACGTCGCCCATCATCGGAGTCGTCCATTGTCATCGTCAAACGATAAATGGAGCTTGACCGGTGTGTGTGTGTGTGTGTGTGTGTGTGTGTGGGGAGAGCTCAAGAAAAATAATATGAAAGAGAGTGAGTGAGAGAGAGATAGAGAGAGAAATAATAATATATATGTACCTATTATATATGTAATACATTGTCTGTGTTTGTGTGTGTGCGATCCCGAGGGGGCCATGTATGATGGGCACCCGCCGCCGGCCATTTTTGCACTTAAGTACACACAAAAATAATACCGTGTGAATAGTTTTTGAATGTTTTCGATAAAATTTTTCGTTTCACTATCTATTCCTATTTTCGTTTTTCGCATTGCGTTTAATGTGTGTGTGTGTGTGTGTGTGTGTGTGTATGGACGACGTCATTATCATATTCGAATACCGTTTCGCCGATCATTGTCAAATCGATTTTCTCGTACTATGTGTGTGCGTTCGTGAAACGAAGAAGATACCGACAACGACGATGGTGACATTACGATGGTGAGAACACAATATTATTATCATCTTAATTTGTGTTTATAATAATATAACACACTGATTTATTATGTTATATTATGTGTGCAGCAGTACCTTCACCATACCTATATGTTAGCGCAATTTCATCGTTCTCTGGGTCACTCTTATAACTATTATTGTACTTAAGATTTCGATGAAAAGTACATATTATTATCAGACCAAACGCATTAGCTGTACCTACGTTAAAAGCTTTTAGCGTGAACCCGCGTCCAAGTGTCAAACTGATGGGTACCTGATCATCACGGAGAGGCATATCCATGGAGACTTTAACGCGGGAGAAAGCGTCCTCCCCGTAAAAAATATAATTCCCGTCTTTTCACTATTTTTAACCGTTGCTGGAAACTTTTTTATCGTTGTAGAAGACTTCGGATTAACGGTTACTCGGTGTAAACACTAAAATTCCAATATTTCGTGTGCGCTTATATGCATGTAGTTGTTATTTTGTATAAGTATATTATATTATAATTATGTAAATTATAATCACTATTAATTGTTGGCCGTGATCTGATAATATTGCACAATTGTTGTGTATTATCTATTCAATATTTGCTTTTATTTTTATGGGATAAATCATATATAGGTATTTATTAATTTATGATTTATAGTAGATCATCAAATATCCTATAATTTATATAGGTGTTCAAAGTAAATTGTTCTCTAATTACTAACATTTCTTATCATCATGGTCACATTATATAAATAAATTAATATTAAACATACCGCAGCTACAAAATATACTAAATTGAATCTGTTATACGTGTGTTTTCCTTTTAAAGGTAACACGAAATATTGTAGTGTACAGACCTCGGTTTGATTTGTGGTTTTTAAGAGGTGTTGGAAATACAATAATAAACACTTTTTGATAATTTTCAAATGTTTGGTTTTGTCAGTGAGCGCATGTGCTATACAACTTGTGTTTTTTTTTATAAACAATCAGGTGTTTTCAATACCAAATTCCGATGGACCGAATTTTTTTTAATGATTTTGACCTCTTAACCATGGATCTAAAACCAACATCGACTGAATGACAATGAGTATATATTTTAATTTAAATCATTGAACTTTTCAACGATTATCCTATGATTTAAAAAATTTTCGTACGATTCTGCGTATTTTTTTACGCTTATGCAATGACTTGTTGTTGATATCAATAATATTATATTTCTCGTAAGTTGTATTATCTAACAGTGAAGATGCGAAAACAATTAAAAACCGAAATGTGCCCGTTTAACAAAATATTGTTATGTGAAATTACTAGTATTTATACATTATAATTCATAACAAAATTATATGCATTATTATTTTGTGTTATTTATGATTAATTACTTGGTGTTATTGGGTTAGAAATCAAAACATTTGGCCATACGAAATAGTCCGTTCAACAGCAGGCTGTCACTAGTCGCTAAATAACAAATTGTACGATATAAAATAACATAATTTATCAAAAAATAAGTTATTATTACAATATCAGAGACCTGTATAATATCATGTATATTTTCGATAACTACTTTTTAGTTAATAAATTCGAACTAGAATTTATTAACCAGAAACTATTTTGTTTAAAATACCAGATTATATTATTAATTTAGAATTAAACGTTCTATCCAATAACCAATTATATTATTTATACTTACTCGAGTTATGATCAAAATAAATTATTAAATAATGTAATTAAATAAATTTTCAACTCGTATATCATAATTTTTGGTTTTGTGGATCTTAAAAAAAGATACCTACATACCGTTTAGCACACGTTTGAATAATATTTTATTTCTACAATAGTACCTGATGTAATATTAAATACATCCTAGTAATTTCTTGTGATATTTATGCCACAGTTATACATTCAGAATAAAAATAAATTTGACTTGTATACCTCAAACACATCTTATACGAACACTTCCAGAACAAAAAAATTCAAGTTTTCGAAACTCGATTGTATCACAATATATTTACGTCGTCGTTTAAAATTGTATATAATATACTATACATAATATTATATGAAATATCGTAAGTCGCCGAGTCGGTTGCTTACATTTGCGTGACGTTTGGGAAAAAGGAAAACCCTATATAGTTGTAATAATTTATCGCGCCAGCCGTAACAATAATGCGTATAACCACGAAAGCATTTTGTCGTGTTTGATATTATTTCGATGGCACACTAGCCACAAGTAATAATAATATAATTACTATTACTATCATAATGACAACAAATTGTTTCTAAGTTTTAAATTTTTTTTTTTTTTTTTGGTAAATAGGTTTAGACGAACGACTGTGATAAATACGCGCCGTCCCGAGTCGCGTCTAGTCCGGCCAAGTTAAAAAATACCTACGATAATATGAGACGTTTTCACATACCTGTCTGTGTTTTTTTAATATCCGCGTCGGATATTATTTTTACCTGCCTAGCCACGGCCGCCTCTATATGCCCACCTACCAGCAGCGGCTCCAGGTTTGTGTTCGTAAGCAAATTACATTCAATTACGCGTACCAGAAAAATAAGTCGTCGTTCATTGTGTTCGGGGCCCCAGTACAATGCGTGCGCCAGTTCCTAATTAAGAAAAATACGATTCCCTGTAGCGATGTTCGCCGCCTTTGTATAATTAAATATTGTGCGCGAAAACAAACAATATCGTTTCACAAAGCACGGCACATGAGATTTGTGTGCGCTAGGTATATTTTGTATACTTACACGGGTGTCGGAATCGGGTCACAAGAAATCGGAAGTGACGCATGTAGGCATAGTATAATAACTACGCATTATAATATACCTAAAAACATGTTGTACGATATATATTATCGTGTACTTTATTAATTCATTATGTTTACATGCGAACGAAACAAAAAGTCTAAGCAATAATAATTGAATTAGTGTCGCGTGTGTACTATATAATACGATATACACACATGCTTGGGTACCCATACACATTACGACCGACGTGAATTAAACGCTCTCGGTGGATACTATGCTGCCCACAGTCATAATATAATTAGTAATAGCTATCACAGACTATATTATGAAAATTAAAAAATTTCATATAGTCTGTGTAGCTATAGTATTGTAGTTGTTAATACCCGTCAAAAGATAAACAAAAAATAGTAACATTTCCCACGACGAGTGCGGTTTCCATATCGTTTTGATCGTATAAAATAGTAAAAAAAAAAAGTCGGGACAACTTATTAACGAATATAATATGAAATACTGTTATAATGGTTTCCGACTGGTGGTAAAATTATTTTTAAAAAACCGGGGAACTCTTCCACTGTATAGCTGGTTTCCAGTGTAGGCTCGTCATTTAGTAGGTCATGACTCATGACGCATAATGAATGTGATAATTATTTCTAATTCAATGATACTGTACAGGAAAAATCTATTCTAAGCAAAAGAGTAAAAGAGACGGGCCTCATGGTCTATTTTTTGAGGTAAACTGAAGTTATGATATTATATTTATATTATTATTAGTAATTTCTGAATTCGTTTGATAGAAATAATTATGTCCAAAAATATCACGTCATATGACTATTTGTAAGTCAACACCCCAACATGTAACATATAACATAACCGTAGAATGGTATGGATAGGTTCGACATGGTAAAAATAGGTTTTGGAAAAAAATTGTGGCTATGTATTTCTTATATTTAGTTTCTTGAAGAACAACTTGCAAGGAACCTTATATTACAATACTTTCAAGCCTTAAGATTAAAAATTAAAAATGTTCATTTTCTGATTTTTGGACGACAAAATAATTTAAGAATTTTGAACTTCAACAAGCTCTCTTTAATCGGCTTTGTTTATGAAAAATATACAAAATATAGGTACAATACTTGAGTGTAATTTGTAGCTTATTGACTATTGTATATTAACTAACAAATGTGAAAAAATACATGAAAGGAAGTCTCACAGTTGGTCATATGCTCGGGTATTGTTTTAGTTTCTTATCACAATAATAACAGTGAATTGCTGGCTACAGCAAAATTGAAAGCCGCGGTATAGTAACTGTGAATTGACTGTTGAAGACTATAATATTATGCGTACAACAACTGTATAAAATTTGTAATTTTTCTATATTGTATGCTAGTGTTGCTCGTGTTAATAATAATTATTAAGTATTTAAATACAAATTATATTATAGGTACATTCGACATTCTTATAAATTGTTATAACTCGTAATAATGATATGTATGGCAAATTTCGAAAATATGAACGACTACATACTCGTACAATAAATTTGACAGAAATATACAAATATGTTTAGTTATTATTAAGTTTAGGTTAGTATGTTTAGGGCATATTCGCATATTATAATATAATGATATATCCTAGATTTCTAGTCAAATACAGTTGTTATACTAATAACAATAATAATTTGACATAATATTATAATCAGTGAAAACGTTAGGACTAGGCTGAACTGCCAGGAAAGTTCAGTCATCTCCTAACCTGTTGTATATTACATATTATGGACAGAGGCAGCTAGCCTATTTTCGTAGATTTGATAAATGTCATCAAAATCGGAACTTTACAGCTTAAAAAAACTGTATCTATGTGTTTTCAATATTTTTTTAACCTAATGTAAGAATAAACGACCTTTTTTTCTGAGTGGCATCACGACTGAGGTAGACACCACTATAGTGTTACTTCCATCCCGGATTATTGTACAAAAATATCAAACAAATACATATTAATACATGCACCTATAAAATACGAACTACTTATCCCCCGTTTTTGTCAAAGTGTATATTGTAGCACATTTTTTTTTTAAATTGTTTCGTTTCAAAAATCCTACCACCTATAGTAAAGCGTAAAAGTGTGCTTATAAGATTACGCACGGGATCAACCGATATTGGTATAATTCATTTTCAATACGATCCTAAAGAAATCACTGGGCTATACCTACTTAATATGAAGTATAATACGAGCTACGCGAAGGAGTGGGGGGAAGAACCATCCAGTATTCTTGCGCAATGATAATAATATTATGATAAAGAAGACGGTATAATATGATGATATAATTAATGCTCATTGAAACGTATTTTTTATTCGTCACGCCGAAATTCGGAAAAACACCGAGACGTCCAAAGACAGAAACTTTTTCTTTCCATGAAAAACCAGTATATAATGGCAATAATTGTAATGGTATGCTTGCTAAGACACCGTGGTCGTGCATACAAACGATTTTCGGGAGCTGTTTAACATCGTTTGACTTCCGTAATACACGACATACCTAAACATGATATGCGTGTATTATTTAGATCGCACGTGCGTGATCAAACTTTGTACGCCCTCTGCGTGTATTCAAAACCACTATTATTATAGTATGCTGCTAGTAGGTTCCCACTTTCCCAGTCGTGTGTATATATTATGAAGACAATAAATAATAGTTTTGATTTGTCTTCCATTTTATGTATTGTTGTTGCCATATTGTGCTAGTGATAACCGAACAGTACATTTTTCGAAATTCAAAACGATTGTACACGGATAGCTATAAGAAATCGATGAGCCATCCATAGACAGTTGTATGAGAATAAATGGTCTTCAATTATATATTTTAAAAATACCATAAATCAGAATTTGAATTAATTTAAGTAAAACATTGGGGTGAATCTCCCCGTATAATGTTATACACATTATAATAATTTGTACGTTTTGCGGACAAACGATGATCAACAGCGTCGACAACGTTCGCGAATAAATATTATGCATTTATTATTTACTTAACATTAAGTGGTGATAAAAAATGAAATCAACAATCGGTGATCACCGAAGTGTGTAGTCGTTCACGAATGAAAACAGACGAGTGTGATCGATCGTCGCATAAGACGTAGCTAAACTCGTTAAAATTTATGCATCTACACATGTACTTTCATGGCCTCTTAACAATTAAAAATATAACGATAAGTTCCGACGGACTGTTTTATATTATTCGAACGGTACGCGCGGGTCTGTGCACTCATCTCCGGACCAACGACGTCACGATGACTATCTTTTGAGATAATGAGATCAGTTTCACGCGTGGTTGTCTGTTAAGTTTTAATAATTACCTACGGACTAATAATGACATATAGCCGAATTAAAAAAGCAAATAATATGTATATTATATTATTAAATATAGGGAGAGAGAGGATTAGAATATAGTAATATACTGATTATACTGTATAATACGGATTCAACCATCCGTGCAAAAAAAATAGTAAGTACATATTCACTAAAAACTCAACCTGCAAACACTTGTAAAACAATATTTTTTTATAGGACAGCAGCTATTCATAAAGATTATCATAATAATAATTTTTTCTGCGAAAATATCGATATCAATTTTTTCATGTATCTATTAATTATCTAAAACGTGAGTATGCATATTGTAACCATGATAATAATATGTGATATTATATTATAATATAATATGGCCTCAATATCGGTTTGATAATTAAATTATAATATAATGGTCCATAGTGTCCGGAGGGGAATTCTCACGATTTCGATTGAAACTCGCGCATAAAAGAACGACATTATTAGGCTTGATTTTGGCAACGAATTTTCAATGTGCTTATAGCTCACTGCAGACCACGTTTAAGCTGAATTCAATGTATTGTTGTCCAGCACTTGAGATTGGATTTAGAAATTTGTTCGATGTTAACTAATTAAATTAACTTGTGCATTTCGATCAGAAACGCTTGCCGAGTAAAGATATAAATTATTTTAAATCAACTCGAGTTGGTCGCTAAATTGGTTCGAGAAAACCTTCCCGCCACGATGACCACAACTTTGGATCCAAACATTATAGCAGAGGCAGAGACATATTATAATTATACAAGTCTGGCGGCCTCTAAATTAACATTTCAATAGTTATTACGATCGTATTGATAGGAATGCCAATTTGTTTTCATATCCAATACTGATCCACAAACTCCGATTACTTAAATATATAGTATGTGTGTGTGTGGACACTGTGGTTTGAATTTTAACCGGGAATACATCTGGCTAGCACAATATCTATATACATACGTGATCCAATATTGAAATTATATAGAAATATAATAAATAGTTCACATACGACTTAAAAACCATAAGTGTAATACTGTGATCAAATATCGTACTATTATAATATAACGCACTAAAATTATAGTTGTATTTTTTTCTCAAAGTATAAAATGTTTATATGCCTATTATATTAATATAACTATTTTTTATGTATAAAACAAATCGATTACTTAACGGTTTTCCTCGACTTTTTGGTTTTTGTATTATAGTATTTTTAAGTATAGGATCTACACCAACTCGGTTTTCGTCGATACAAGTCTAGACTATGTTATCAGGTACACATGATTAATAAATAATAACCGGCCGCGAAAATGACACGACGTGTCTCGTAGTGTCACGTCAGTCTCTGTAAAAGACGATCGGTTTCGTAGCCGGTGAAAATATTATATTTGCGGTACGTGTGTGGTACCACGTTTGGTTAAAATTTGAACGATGCGTACAAAAACAGATCGTCAAATTTATTTTCTATACGACGTCGTTTTCCGCGCCCGAAGACAAGGAACTGTCCTTCGTTATAATTCCATTATAATAGTAACAGTCAATAGTATGAATATTGTCGCAAATTATTATTATTTTAATGGAACGCATAAAATCATTTGCCGGTTGAATAATGTACACACTCGCTGACACTCATTGTACGCGACAGTGATAGTATGATAATACGCATAGTTGGTGATTGCTCTTGACGCGTACTACAAAATGATAGCTGTGCAGGTCTATGCACCGTCAGAGTGGTATAATACAGGTACCTACGTATATTACAACTATGAAAGGAAACCGTCATGTGCAAATCAAATTTTGATGGAAAATTCATTCTACGCGCGTAAATCATTCACAAACCTGTTCGCGGTTATAGTTGGTATACCTATTATAGCCGCGAACGAACGACGACTTGTTGAAAAAGAAAAATCGATCAATTTTTAATTGAAACTGCACGGCACACGCATTTCACAACTCCAATTTGGGCCTACCACCACAATTTGTTGACGACATTGTTGGAATTATTTTCATATTAAATTATTTGTGTTTTTATATACGAAAATTGAAAACTTTGTGATACCCAATAACGTGAAATAATAATTAAACCAATAAAGAAATAATATAGTCAAAATAAATCTCGTAACGTATGTTTTTGTTGGAAAGATAACTCTGGATAATGCCTCAATGGATTATTGCTTCGTCAAGTGTAATATTTAGGAAATTATGACGTTATTAATATTGTTAACTAAAAATACTACGCTATTGAATCTATACAAATTCCGAAGAATGTTGCATCAATGTACCACCAGTTATATTGAAACTGTTGTTACTTTATGTAAACATAGTTTGTAATAAATGATAATTAACGAAAATGAACTTTTAAAAATATCGGGGAACTTGCTCTGCTCTATAGTATAGCTAGTTTCGAATGAACATCGTCATTGAGTAAGTCTCTGCTTATTATTTTAATGAATGTATTCAATTTCAATTCAATTACACAATTAATTGTTGAATAGATACAAAAAAAATAATCACCAGCGAAAGACACGGTGCCTAAGAATTAATTAACGATTAAAATATAGCTTACAATTTTCCTGAATATTTTTTTTAAATCTCACTGTGTGCTTGTATAAAATTACAATTTGAGCAATAGTGGATTGTTAGTTTTTCTGATTAACATTTGATTAATCACAAAAAAATAACTAAAATCAAGTGTTTCTTTTAGACTCGGTGATTTTAACGCTGCGTTACTTTAAAGTATTTACCATATTTCAAGAGAAATGCTACAACAACTACTGATTAAGTGATTGGTGAATAACTTTATTACAGTTTTTGGTTACCTATCTGTAATAGTGAAAACGTTAGGTATAAAGTAAACATCTTATAAATTGAGTTAACTAAATATTATTTGCTCACATTATATTTAGACTATTCATTATATGAACTCTGAATAATTTCTATAATGCATTATATTTTTGTATCGCTGAATAAATTCCAAGTTTCTCCAAATAATTATAGTATTATGATATAAGTAATCCGGATAATCAGTACTTTGTGTGCTCATAATTCTGATTGCAATTTATAAATATGTAGTAATTGATTGACTACACGATTTTCAAAATCTGTGTTGATGTTAAAGATGAGAACAGATGGTTCAGTAAAAAAAAAAACACACACACATTTTAGATACCAAGTAAGAGTAGAGCTAAATGTGTATATATATATTATATATATATCATAATATTCTAGTCTCAATGTCTCATATAGTCTCTATTAACACTTACGGATTTCTTATACGGTTAACTAACTTTTGTCATTCAACTCGCATATTATAGAAAGCCATAAAAGGCAGCTAATCGTTTTGAAATATTTCCTTCATTGCATTTCCCCAGGATTGTTTACTTTTACTTTTATCCATAGAATATTTTCATTTAACGTCATCACAAAAAATATATGTCTCAGAAGACGACACAAAATATGTTCCGGTTCGTCACCATTATGCATGCGTCCAAACGTTCATATATTATTTTGATTTGTTACATTCCCAAGGTCCTATTACTTATGCATTCAACACGTGTTTCCGCGTTCATAAACAATGCCGTCATTTAATAAAAATTATTCATAGAAAAGTGAAATAATAAATACGATTTTCGATTGTAATATTATTTTTCAGTTTTCTGTCATTCTTCAAATAAAAGTGAAACGGACCAAAAAAAAAAATCAACGTCCATAATTTAAATATTTCAACGTAGCTATTATTTGTATTATATCTATATTAACCTATGTATTATATTATAATATATTATTATGAAATTGTTGCACCGTTAAATTATTATATTTTCGAATAAGTTCGGATTTCCGATATAGGCATTATAACTGTAATGCAATAATAATTTGTATTGTAAATAAATCAAGTTTCGATATTTTTCTTGCCGTGGTCATTATACTGTAATAAATTACAAATAATAGTGTAAATAAAATAATTGAAATATTATTTCAATAAATTATTGATGCGATCAATTTTATAATAAAGTATTTTCAATCACTTTAATATTTTAACTATTTTACCCTGCACAACTTGTAATCGTCTAATTTCATAATTTCTGTACTGGACCATAACACACTTTTTACTTAAGAGTTACCAGTCGTTGTGTGGGTTATCATTAAAATATATAAATTGTTCACCACATACTGTTACAGTAAATGGTGCATAATTGATGAATCGTACAATGCATATATATAATATATATATTATATAACAATGCACCAACTTTGACCCAACAAAACCATAATATTATTATGCCTTGGGTAAATAACTTTATCCTAATCGATTTAATATATATTTTAATTAAATAAAAAATGTTGTGAACGATTTGTATTTTTTTAATTATTGTTTTAATAATTTGAAAACCAGTTTTGATAAATAGATTTAATATTTGAAACGTCCTGACGGATTAAAACGATTCGTTTACGAATTTATAGCAATGCATCATGAAAAATTAACGACTATCAACGACTAAAACGAATTTCTCGGCCTATAAATTTAGCGGGGAACGCGAATATGTCTTCAACGGGGAGATCCGACGTCTAACAGAGGGGTTCAATGCGACTTGAGGCGAAAATCATCGAAAAATCGTTAAGATCGTGACGACGCCGTGCTCTCCACGATCGACTTCTCCGCCCCGGGACTCGTCCCGAAGGAAATACAGCCGCGTGCGGCCTATAAATTTAGCGGGGAAACGCGAATAAGTCGTCAACGGGGAGGGCAGACGTGTTTAAAAGGCCTACAACTCGACGACAAAAAACACTCGCGATGGCGGCGCTCAGTTTGCACGTTATCTCGACCACGCCCCCCCCCCCCCCCCCGGAACAGAGTACGATCGCGCGCGGCCTGTAAATTTAGCGGGAACGCGAATAAGGTCCGAGCAGAGACGCAGGAAGTCTTCAAAGGGGGTAAAAATGAAAAAATCGTTAAAAGTGATAAGAAGTGGTGATAACGCAGCGACGGCTCCACCGCCGCGATCCGATCCCTCTTCCCTCCAATATCCACTAAAGCAGTATAAAAATCGACACAGGCGTCGCCACACGGGTCTCTGCTTTATATATTAGGAGGAGGAGAATATATGTATATATTTGTATCCAACTTAATTACACGAAGTCTTAACTACATAATAAAATAGTTATAGTGAATGAGACTCACTATTTAATCAAGTATAGGCGATAAACTCATAAGTCAATGGATATTGGTGGGTTGGAAAATAATCGATTTTTTTGTTAGAATAGTTAATGCACGTAGGTATAGCAAATCAAAAATAGGATTATGTTGAGTAATAGACGGATAATATTATGAATAAAAATGAAAGTTTTCGAATTAATTATATATAAAAAATAATAATTTGGTTCGTATACGGATGTTGGTGAATGGGATACATTCCAATAGGAATGAATCGATTATGACAGTAAAATGTTTTTTATCGTTAAAAAAGTGACATTGTATTCATTTTTTTTTATAACAATAAAAAATATTTAACGGATTAAAATAGGAGTGACAAGTGTGTTTCGAATCACAAAATATTGTAAAAACTACTCGTTCGGATGATGAAAGCAGCAGGATATGGATATATTATACATTTCTATAAATGTTAACAGCGGGAATAAATATTTGGATCAAAGACCTCATTCCTAATGGTTGGACCTGAGATGTCGATAACTATTTATCTGTTGATATTACGGTAGATAATGTTCGTAAATGGTTGTAAGATTTTCATTAAGTATGAACAGTGATATTAGTATATTACACAATACTCAGAGTGTTCAAAAAGTTTGGAAACTGTCATAAGACTAGTTAGTTAAGACCGATAAATGACAATATTATGATAATAACATAATATTAATGATGTGATTAAATAGTTAACCCGATAAATGTGCATCAGCAGTGCTACCTGTTATTGGTATTTATAGGCATATACAATTTTATTGTGCATACAGTAATATTAAAGCTTTTCCTTGTATATAATATGTTATTGCCAATATTGTAAAATGTACCTAACTACCTACTTATTTTCGTAGGTTACCAACTTCAGAGACATATGCAACAAATATTGTATTATTTATTTATTGTTTAATTTAAAATTATTTTTTTGTGCATTCTACCTCATAGATGTTTCATTTCACCACAAAACTAATATTTTTGAATATTGTAAACACCTAACCACCTAAGTATGATTATTATTGAATTTGTATACTGTGTCCGTTGGAAACTCACGTGGAGTGCAGTTTTCTTCATACAATTGTGATAAATAATATTATTCATAGTTAGATAAATGTATCTTATTTAATATGTCAAATAAATTGTAAAGTAAAATCAGTTTTATTTAATTAACAACTTAAATTTTTATTTATTATTATTTATAATTAATACTAATACAAAGTAGCCCTCTGCCCCTCTGATCGCTTCACTCGCCAAAGCCCCAACAATATCTTTTGTTTTCGAGTTGACTAGCTGAGTGTCTATACCTCTAGGTTCTAATATAAAATATCTGATTTTGGAAAATAATACGAACGTCGAACATTATATATTATTAGCATTTAAAATAAAATATTTATAATATTATATTGGAATATTGGATGAATGATCTTTGTCTCCATCGCATTTCACTCTTTCATCACAATGCACCATTACTTCTACATAGACATGAATATACATTTGACCATATTTTAGGTATTCAAATGCCAAGCTGTGTGTATATCCGTTCATAACTATTACTAGATCGACAATTATTATTCTCATGGATAAAATACCACCACCAAAGTCTGTATCAAAATACTGAGGATTAAAAGAAGTGAGTGAAAATAAATTATTATAAACTCTGATATAAAATATTTAGATGAGTAAACAAAATATTATATTTAACTATTATATAAATTGAATACAGTTTGTAACAAGTAGTGAATCCCTTAGCTGTTATAGGAATACTTCACAGCATGCGATAAAAAATTATTACGGTGCAAAGTATAGGCAACATAACGTTCATAGAAAACGACAAAATATATACAAATTTATGAACTAATAAAATAGATACCGTCCGAGATCATTTAAGAACGATAAGTATGTTGTCGTGTTTAAAATAATCTTACTATTAGTATCAAAACTACATTAGGTATTTAAATGTTTATTGTATAAGTTATCGAGACGTATAGGTTGAGACCAATATAATATTATTGGTATACAATTTGGCATTTACAGTTCAATTTTTACTACTGTATTTTTATGGTAAGTTTTTTTCTGGAATGAAGTTGTTCATTAAAAATATATATATAATACATTGAAAATAGTTAATTTATAGATTTATATTGGTTGCCTGTATTAGGTATTGAGTGGCAGTTTGTTATCCTTAACATAATATTATTCATGGGTGATTGTTTTTAAAATATATTACTTAAACCAGTGGCGTAATTTCGAGAGCAAATATAACACCTTACCTCCAGATATGCTAACCTACACACAATCCACAACCTACAATTTGTCCTAATTTTCTAAACCATAAAATTAGTCTTAAAACTTATGTAAAAACGTACAAATAAGTAGGGATCAAAATGCTGTAAAATTTTCTGAAAAATTCGGGAAAATTTCGGAAAAAAACCATTTTTTTTCCCAGAGCCTCGGAAAACGTGGAAAAATTGAAAAATATTAAAATAATAAATTTCCAAAAAAAACCGAAGTTTTCGGAAAATTAAAAAAAACCGAATTTTTGGAAAATTAAAAAATTGTATTTTTGCTTAAAAATCAAAATAATCTGTTAAAAAAAAAAAAATTTTAAAAAATAGATAAGAAAACCTGTCATTGTCATTTCACATTTGCCAATACGGTTATATCAACGTATTATTGTATTAAAATTTAAAATTAAACTATTAAAAATATTAATATGGATATTTCAATATTTGTCTTAAAAATAACGTAGTTAGGTACATATCAAATTGGTATTTATGTGGGAGAGTGTATTTCCCCGAAAATAAATCACCTGTATTTTCAAATGTTATATAATTAATATTACTTGTAAGTTGTAGATAAAATATATAGACAGCGCTCGATTGACAAAATGAGTAATGACAATATTAATTAATAATTATTAGGAAAATACGTAACAACAAAACTTCATTGGCGGAAATGCGGGATACGATAATATACCTATTTTTATATTATTATAAATTATTTATTATTGTTTTTCAATTTTTCAGGAAAAAAAATTGCCATAGACCTTAAACTAATAGACTAGCATTTTGTACACTCAGATCGGTCAAAGATAGAGGGCGTTCGTGGTAGTATAAACTATCGATCATATATACCAATTTTTTTTTAGAAGTTCTTATCTATTTAGGTTTATTTTACGGTCGAAGACT
Organism: Metopolophium dirhodum; assembly: GCF_019925205.1. Taxonomy (NCBI): domain Eukaryota; kingdom Metazoa; phylum Arthropoda; class Insecta; order Hemiptera; family Aphididae; genus Metopolophium; species Metopolophium dirhodum. The sequence continues at coordinate 16,983,444 of NC_083568.1, forward strand.
ATAACTATATATATAATAATATGAGTGCACCGATCATTTAATCACGTCTTTATCGCACCCTCCATCCTCTGACCTTAAGGGTCAGACTCTTAACGGCATTGCAATTGGACAGTTTTTAAGGAGTTCAAATTAGGCAATTTTCAAATTGCTTGCATGCAAGTCTTGTAAATGTGTGCGTGATAACTGATAAGCAGGGCTCGGGACTTAAAGCATTTGCTTATTTTTATGGATTGACTTAAAATGTAGTAGAGTGCTGTGGAAGTGTATGTCGTGCTACAACACGTTCAATTATAAAATTTTAAAGTGCCTTTTTTTTTTGCTTTTTTCAAAGATTTTTCAAAAAGTGCTTTTTTCTAATTTTTCTGGATTTTTTCAGTTTTTTTATCAATTTTTCTACTTTTTTATGATTATCTTCTGCAAAGTTGTTTTTGATAGAATTAAAATGAAATGCAAAATTAAATCATTCAATGTAATAATGACGGTTAGATTTAATTAAATAATTAATTTTTTTAATTATTTGTAAATATCGTTTACATTTTATTTATTAGAAAATCCATCGAAAAATCCATAAACAATAATGCAAAATGTCTCGAAAAAGAAGTTTGATTTTTTTACAGCATTCATTTATTTTTTTTCCTTTTTTATCTAGAAACTTTTCCTAAACATTATTTTTAGCACAGCTATACAAATTATGCCTAGTACCTACTTTATCATGTGAAAAGAAGGTTTTTTTTGATTAAATATTTTTGCTTAAATTTATGTTTTTTAAATACCTATTAGAGTACTTATAATGATGTTTTTAAGTGCTTATTTTAATGATTCTAAGTGCTATAAGTCCCGAGCCCTGGTGATAAGTGATCATTAGTGTGTGTGACTGTAGTGTAAACGAAATAGCGGAGCCCTCCCGCACACTCGATTAAGTGGTAAACAATGTAATATTTTCATTTTTATGTACTTTTGTCAATCCTACCGATAGATCGCGAGAAGACTTCTAAAAAGTTATTTAAATTTGTCAATATGTCTACTTGAGATCGATCTGGCCACATTTTAAGATGTTTAATTTAAAATTCGAATAACAAACATTGATAATTGGATAAATTGTAAATAATCAGTGCGATTTATAGGAGTTTTGGAAAAATATTGTAAAATGTGGCCTAATGGATCTCAAGTAGCCGTATTAGTAACGAACTAAAATCATTTTTCAGAAGTCTTATCGCATTATCAGGTCCATAATCAGGTACGATTGACAAAATATTGGTAATTTTGGTTGAAATAACTGACCGTTAATCGACTATAATTAAGGGGCCTCACTACAATCATTATTTAAGGGGCAACATTTAGACAATTTCTAATCTTGTCATAGCCGCCCGGGATCTATGTGTTAGTTATAAATAATAATTAGTGTGAGTGAAATTACATGCGGGTATCATCTCTCGTACGCGCATGCACATGTCAATAGTTCGATAACTATATAAATTTCACTATACGAATTTTACAAAAACATACATTTGTTTTGACAAAATTAATGTTAGTTAACGTTGTCTGATTTTGATTCTGAAAAAATATTTGAATTCAGCAGAAAGATGTCTGTAGATCGTACGAAACATTTTCCATTTTTAATATTAATTTTAGTTTTTAATTTTGATTCGAAAAAGTTCATATTTTCAAGTTTTTAATTCCAGTTCACAATAATATAAAATTTAGTTTTTACTAAGTGCTTCGTAGGATATATAGACAATTTTCTGGTGAGTTCAAATTTTTTTTTAGAATCAAAATCAGACAACGTTAACTATCTTTGATTTTGTCAATACTTTAGGTCTTTTCAGCCAAAAATGGCGGCAGTAGCGAGGCCCCTTAAGGCCCCTGCAAACCCTATTAATTTTTCATCAAAACGACCTTAGCGACTGACAAAAATTTAAGTACTTCTAGTGGTTCAATTTAAAAATGTAAAGATGTTTTAATTGGTCAACAAGTCTCTACTTTACATCGGTCGGAGTATATTTTTATATTTTAGATATTTTTGAATATATTCAATACTAAAAATTTAAAAATTTATAAAATGTAAAATATTTATTCTTGTCAAGAGTTTGCTAAAATTGAAAAAGTGCTCCGACCGATGCAAAGTAAACTTATTTACCAAAACAAACATCTTTACATTTTTTAAATCACTAGAAGTACCTTAATTTTTGTCAGTGTGACGGCTATTTCACGTCCATAAATTGGTTTTGATCTATGACTTTAAATGACTTGTGCATGTGCATGCATGCGACCATAAGCCAGATAAGAAATAACAATGAATTGTAAATTGATGAGGGTCGCGGGTGATAGTAGTGGAGTATACAGTACACACATGACACATACTATAATGATCATTTACTACACACACAAAGACGATCAGTAATCGCAGGAACGAAATAATTGCCTACACACAACTCCTTAAAAATGACACAGTTGTGTTTAGGCGATTACTGATACTAATATTCAAAATCAATTTATGGACGTGAAATAGCCGTCACACTGACAAAAATTAAGGTATTTCTAATGGTTCGATTTAAAAAATGTAAAGATGTCTGCGTTGGTAAACAAGTTTACTTTGCATCGGTCGGAGCACTTTTTCAATTTTTTCAAATTCTTGACGAGAATAAATATTTTACATTTTATAAATTTATAAATTTTTAATTTTGAATATATTCAAAAATATCTAAAATATAAAAATATGCTCCGACCGATGCAAAGTAGACTTGTTGACCAATTAAAACATCTTTCATTTTTTGAATCGAACCACTAGAAGTACTTTAATTTTCGTCAGTCGCTAAGGTCGTTTCGATGATAAATTAATAGGGTTTGCAGGGGGCTTAACGTTACTATTATAGACAGGACTGATCTATGGACTATGAGTATTGAGTATAAGGTTAGACATTTTTCTGTAATTCAATCGAATTTTTAACGAGTTATTCGATGATCACGTTATTGGGAGCACATACTATTAATATATTATTAAAATTAATAACCAAATATTACGAATACCATATTTTTAAAGTATGTTTATTATAATATTGTTATTGAAACCTTTGATTGATTGCATATATTTGTATTGCGTATCTAAAACTCCAGGGTGCAAAAATATGAGTAACAATGTGTTGTAATTATTGTCGATTTCTGATGATGAGTTATTTCGGTTGATAACCTACTTGCGAGCGTGTCTCTGCTGTTCTCAAAATTATATGTTTTTCTTTCCCAGTATCACCGTGTGTTAATATATATATTATATTAAAAATACCAAAAATTATTGCCGCAGAATAATAATGATAAAAGTAGTTTTCAATATTGAACTCATTCGCCGTACACGCTGGTGGTTATTTTTGAAAATATAGTATTATACTACTTACCTGTCCTACCTATTATATTTCTAACCCAATTTAAAATTCAAATATACTTATAAATCAAAAACGAATAACAATAGATACGGAGGTATCGTTAACAATGTAATATATAAACTGGCACTGTATAACAACGGTCGTTTCTATTATTGAACGAACTTAAAATGATGCAATAATATTAGTTTTTATGTCTCATCGAGTAATATTATATTGACACGAGTTGGGAATATTATTATTATTTTTATTCTATCTGACATATTATAAGAGGAAAAAAATGACGATATAATTTTTCTAGATACTTGAAACCATGCCGTATACGGTATACCTACGCGAATAATTATTATTAAATCAGATGATGTGCTGGCCAGCCCTATACAATAATCATATTATTCATATAATATTATTAATGATTACCGTTATTTTTGACCGTAAATTGTAAAACATTACATTATAATTACAACAGACATGGTATATTTTGTTTGTTGCACAGATAATTTAATAATAATATATTATGTTGATATTCGTCGGTTGCAGTGGCTCTAAATAAAACATGTATGGGTATTTGATTTTTTTTTTTAGTTCATAAAAGCAGAACGAATTTTACTGTAGTAATTATTAGATCACATTATTTATAATATTGTTGTTTTTTTATGGTTAAGATAATAATTAAAAATTAACTGTAATAATAGTCAGTTACATTAAGTCCGTTAAAAGATTTTTAATTTTGATAAAAAAAAATAATAATAAAAACGTCATTAAAATATATTATTTTACACACAAAAATATAAAGTATCAATGCATAAAATATATTGTATTGTAATGTTATTGTAAGTAAACAATTAAATAAGTAATATTAGTTTTGTGCGCATGTCTTACGACTTGTTAAAATTCAAATCTATAAACACTGTAAAATTGTTCTAGGTTTTAAGTAAATCAAAAAAAATAACAATACAATAATATACTATTGATAAAAGTTAGATTTAATTAAAATTGGGTTTTAATAAAAGTTTGTTTTTTGGAAAAGAATATTATGTCGGGTTACTTGAAAATGTCTAAATTTGTAACAGTATAATTTATATAACATATAAACATGTTAGGATTATGTCTTAAAAGATTATTATTTTTATTGCGCTACGATTGATAATATTATAGTTTCGTTGTGTTTCAATATTAATAAAAATTATTATAAAATCCTTTAGTTACGGAATGCAATGTATACTTCCCAACATACTTATCATGAGGTATACTCAATACGGAGGAATGTATAGGCAACATAAGTTATAAGTTTTCAATCTTCGTAAAGGACATATAGGTACATTAAATTAGCATTCTTGTAAAGTACTCATGAAAAGTATTCGAATACTCTTTAATTAATTCTCAAATACATATTTAAAATCAAATACTAATAATTATCAAACAATTTATTGTATTTAGTTTATATTATATTTTCTATTTTAATTTTAATCAAAAGATATAAAAAAACAATTATAATTTATAATAATAAATTTTTTATACCGTGAATTTATTATACTCAACCGAAAATTCTAATATTTTGACTAAAAAATCAGGTGAGGGTTTTATAGTTGTAATTGTAGTACCTAAATGATACGGTAAAATGCTCTATGAAATTAATGGAAAACATGAAAATTGGTCCTGCTAATTTAAAAGGTAAAAAGTGTGTTTATGTACATTCTAAAGTATATATAGATACTTTCTTAAAGTATTTGAATTTGTACTCGAATACTTTTTTTTACCTGAGTACTCATATAATATACGTATTTTCAATACTTTTCAAAATAAGTAGGCATCTATATCTGTAATTATCGAAAACGTTTAAAAAGTCTGTTTTACAAGACTACTAATCAATACATAATTTTATAATTTATAATCATAACACTATATTATATTATGATCTCAATTAATACGTATTATTTTTGTGCTATTATAATAGCAATTTATTAGCCAGTGAGTAATACGTATATTAATGTATTGTTATTATAACGGATTTAACAACGATCGATTTTATAGTGACATTTTATAGTACTATAATAATAATATTAAATTATAATTAATATTGTTTAGTGATTAAGTAGTTTTTTTCACTAGGCGTGTCCACATCAGTCGTTTCTTGATTAATTTTAGGTAAAACTGGTACGATCAGAATTTTAAAACGATTTATCGTCCCTATCAAATGCATGTAACGTTTTTAATGCAACACTGTCTAGCTTCCGCCTCGAGTGCCCAATATCCAGTCACTGTGTCCTGTTCGTATTTAATTTTGTTCTTACTCGTTGTACGAGCGCATATTTTATAGTTATTAATTTTTTTTAATTAATAAACATAATTTAACAGAAAGAATAATTGTATACAACGTTTCGAAAAAAATATAATATAGGTACGGTTATTCTAACGAATGAAAAATAAGAAATAAGAAATACATTAATATTCTTGAATACAATACCTACCTAAAATACACATGTCTTTAACGTGTTATAATATCAACTTAAATAAGTGGTAGATAATTATTCAAAATGAAACCGTCGCACCAGGGTCGAATATATTAATTTTTAAGAAATTTCGCTTTTGATAAGTTAATTGCATGTAAGTAGTAACTAGTAAGTATCTAATTGTAATGAATAATACTTTACTATTTGCAAATACTATAACTATAAATGTGTTGGAATTATTTCGTGACTATTCATGATATACATAGCGATTAGAGTTTATTTTTACAGTAATCAATCAGTATCTCAAAAAGTAAAAACCATTTTTAAATATTTTTCTGAGGATAATAAAGTTTTGAAATAACTGATAATTTTAGTTTTACTAATAATTATATATAGTAATAAGTATTTAAGGTTTAGATAAAAAGTGTGGAGACTTGAAGTGAGTAAGTGACACAGAAATACCTAGCAAAATGTCTGTCCCCACTCTTTTCACCTAAACTTTACTTACTTATAAGTCACTATCTTACTATTTAATTAGGTACTAGATCGAAATTAGATATTTTTACATCGAATTTTATGTATTCTAAAATGAATTCCTACTTTTTTAATTACAATATTAACATCAATATTGTATGCATCCATTAATTTTAACTACGGACGTTCATTAAAAGTATTTATTGAATCACACTCATTTTCTTTTATAATTGGTTTCATCGTGGACTCTATACAACGTTTTTAAACCTTAAGAAGATACCTATATAATTATATAATATACAGTGTTATGAATTTTCAACTAATAATTATATGTTAATATACTAATAAAATAATATGCAAATGCTCGAGATTTTGACAAATTTGGACGAAAAATCCAATGCTCATACAAAATAATCCTAAACTACTTTTTAATTCCAGTTATAAAAACCCATGAGGTATCTTATATTATGTTTTCAAGCTTTATGAATAAAATTGAAAATTACATCAGTCGAAAAAACAAAATATATATTATATTTATTTTCAACAATAGATTAATAGAAAAATAAATAAATGTATTCGATGTCTGCACTCTTTTATTCATATTAACTATTACTATGGTCGACAACTATTAAAACAAAATTATGAATTAGAATTAATTTGTTTATAAACTCCACATCCTATTTGAGACAATAAAATGTAAAAGACTAGGTACTACAGTGGGTTGCATTGGTGGATTTAAGGGGGGGGGCAAAGGGGCTTGTCCGGGGACTCTTTACCACATATAGTATTTGAAAAGACTCCAACAGAAAAAAGGCCACTGGGAAGACCTCGTATGAGATGGGAGTTGGATTACGAAGTGAAAAGAGATGTATAAATCTTTGGTGGAGGTTCGGACTGGAGGAACCTTCATCCAAGATAGCTGCAGGAATGGACGTTTGACGCGACCGAAAATAAAATTAATATCAAACAAAATCCAAAACTTCAACAACCATTAAGCCGCCATATGAAATAAATAATTACTTGGATCGTTTCAAATGTGAAACAAGTCTTAACTAATGACTTTTGAAATTATAATATTATGACATTGCGTATGGCCGAACTGGTACTCAGACTAAAGTCTATATAGGATGTTTATTTCAACGACTAGTGACGACTAATAATGACCTGCAAAATTGTTCGTGTATTTTTTATTGTCCGTTCAAAATTAATGTATTATATATATTGCGTATTCGTTTGCGAGTAAATAAAACAGTACGCAATTTTTACAATATTTTAATATTCTATACTGGCCACGCATTTGTTCCCGTTTTCCGTCACTCCGACAACTGTATAGATACTGTGTAACCATTCTATGACTCCATTTCACACCACGGAAAATTATCGAATCGATAAGACCACCACCAATAATCACTCGGATATAACACTTTTTTTTTCTTCGTGGAATTATATCTAATAATAATTTTTACGCGTTATTACAATTTGCAGCGCCGCACACTGTACATCGCACACATGATTATAATGTCATAAAACGAAAGGTATATGGAAATGAAAATATGTGAAAGTTCACAGACGCTTACTCGGGGTTCGAAACGAGCCATGGTGATTTCAATCGTACGACTCCTTCATTAATAAAAAATCGACATAACATCGTTTTTTTTAGTATATTATACGCGTACGTTTTTCAAATATTCGTCTCGTTACACGACGAGGTAGACTCCGCGTGGAACCAACGATCTTAGGTACTCGAAACCAATCGGACACGGGTTAGGTCTCCAATATAATAACAATACGATAATGTTAGGTACCATAATCATCACACATGACGTGTAAGAAAAATAATAATTATGGTATAATATTATATATAGGTAGCGTACGAGCGTCCTGCTGGGGCCCCCGACTTTTATAATATAATAATAATATACCTATGACCGCGTGTATGGTGTGCGTCGAATTAATATGTACGTACCTATATATACGTACTTTGTCGAACACGTATCCACTGCAGCGCCAGCCATATCCCGTTAAATAACGAGAACTACATGATTCCAATACGTCCAGCACATCGTAGTTCGAATAACGCCATTAACTCTGACCTACAAATCCTCGATCAAAAATAATTATTAGGTGTACACTGTACCTACACATATTATTATAATATCTTATTATATTATTTATAGAGTCCAAAACGAGTTTTATCGTAGTTTATTTAATTTGTTTTTTCAATAATAACATTATACGAGAATATTCGACGACCCTAATATAACATGACAATATTATTATATTCATGCCGGTAAATAATATGTGACGTATCAATTATAATATGCTCATATTATTCTGTTGCCTTATAATATATCGTACCCGCAACTTTTCAAAGCCAACAGCAGCTGGTAATTTATAGTTCCGAAATCGTTTTTCATTTTTCACATGGTTAGATTATATACCTATAATTAATACTGTAATATATGTTTACGTCGTGAAATGTGCATCGTCATCGCGTAATATACGAACACATTACACACATCGCATATAAATTACAATCGTGTTATTCGTTAATGTCCGTGTTTGTTTCATGGCTATGATATGATCTCCATAAAATTTAAAAACTTTCCTATTAAAATTAAACGCGTCGTATTCAATTAATACCTATCGTCAATTGAATTTCTATCGCGCGAATTTCGAGCTGTGTAATTAGGTTCCCATTTGTGTATTGTGTAGCTGCGGTAAGCACCTGCCTATACCTATATTTTACCAGCGTTCAAAAAACGAGACGTTATGAACAAAACATACATTTGTGGTAGTCAGCAACAATAGTATGCCTATAATAATTATTGTCCCGTACAATTAATGTCACACATTTGGTCGTACACCATAGTATACCTAAACATGACACGACGATAAGCGTCGTCGTGGACAGCTCGTGTATTGTTCACGCGTAAAGCTCGTAGCCCATAACACTACCTACATAATAGTACATCGTATTATTCGTCGATGACTCGGGATGAGTTGCAACCGCGGTATATAACACCGGGTGTGTAGTAGTTGGACGATAATGTCACTAAGGGATGCTATCGGTGCGAGTTAAATAAAATACACAAGTTTTTTTTTCGAAAACATCAAAATATAGTATGAACGTTTCAAACAATGTTGAAATATATCAATATAAATATTATATAAATAATAAATAAATAATGTACAAATAAGTTTAGTGAGCTTTGGCGTGTCGTGTAGCTCGCGTTTCGATGGCTCGTTTGAACTTTGATTGTCGTCGGGGTTGTGGTGCGTGAGCTGCACCGCTGGTATGACACGATGTGGTGGTGTAGGTATATGCGATGATGGTGTTATCATATACGTCGTGGTCGTCGTCAACTCGAGGACTTCTACTGGAAACGGTAAAAACGAAAACGAAAATCAAACAAACGGCACGACTGTGAGCGTGTGTGTGTGTGTGTGTGTGCAAATTATGTGAGCGTGACCCGATAAGTCAGGGGTCGCGTTGGCAGCGGATGTCGCAAAAGCCGGACCGGAAACTCACGTTTGGCGTGGGCGTTTATTGGGATGTCTGCGGTGCTTGGGCACTGTAGGCCATCTGTTGGGAGTCGACGCTGCGTCCCCATCCGCCGCCGCTGGCTGAACCACCACCGTATCCGCCGGACGAGATGTCGGCGCCTCCGGCACTGCCGTAAGAGTCGTGTCCACCGTGCACTTCGTGGTGGTGTTGTGGGATCACCTCGTAGGTGACGGTCTTCTCGTGATGTTTGCTGAGCACCTTCTGGAGGACGCCGACCAGGGACAGCACCAGTGCGATGGTTCCCAACAACAAGGCTTTACCGGCGATCAGGGCGATCTTACCGATGGCGAACGGAAGGATGGCGGCGAGTTTGATCTTCAACAGGGTCAACAGAGTCAACAGAACGTGCTTGCTCTTCTTCTCTGCAGAAAAAAAAAAAAGGAAACGGGCGTAAGTATAATAATATATTATTGCGTATCGTTGCATATGCGAGCGGTGACAGTGATCGGGTGCAGGTTTACGGGTTATGGTATATACGGTTACCATCGCGGTTATTGTTTCGAACCACGTAATCGGAAACGCCGAGGATCGACCGATCTCAGTAGTTTTATGTGCGTGCGTGCGTGTGAGAGTCTTTATCAATATCGCATTACGGATTCACGGCCCGATGACCGCCACGACCATGGTCGTGTGTTTTTTATCCGCTGGCGGGCCGTCGGGTATCGCGTTGCTCTATGGTCCTCGTGGGCGCGGGCAGGGGTTGAGCACTTTCTAAAACCGGTTTTTCGTGCGGCACGACGACGTTTTCTATACGGCCGGTCGTATCCGGCGAGTGAGAACTTTGGAACGCGGGGTGTTTATTTCTATTTATTTGTGTGTGTGTCCGACTGATGTTATTATATTATTATTATTATTGTTAAAGAGAAAGAAGAAGACGGCCTCGGCGGCGGTGTCGTGGGAGTGTGTGGAAAACGAGATTCTCGTGAGATTTGATTGACGCGTAGAAAGTCGTCTCCGATAATAATAATAATAATAATATGTATCATTACTATTTAGGTACGATAATATACAACTACGACTAGCAGGCTACCACGACGCACCTGTGTGTTATTAAATCGAGGCGGCGGCCGGGGACCGGTTGACGGTCGGGTTTTTTTTTTTTTTATCGAAAATCCACTTGTGCGCAATAATAGTAAACAAGATTATTATGGAATGTGGGTTGGACGGACTCTCGGGAATCGGGTCAGTAGGGACACAGAGCGGCGGGTGAGCGTCAACCGTCGCGGTCCGGACGACCTATCTGGCGGCGGGTCGCGGGTCGTTTACGGAAGTCGCTCGCCGCTAATACGAAGCCGTTTCTTCTCCGGGGGTCACCGGCGTGGTATACAATATTACCGTGGTAACAACATTCGTCATCGTTGTTATTATTATGACTGCGGTGTAGATAACTACCGTCTAGACCGCACGGCCGCCCGAGGGCCAGAGGTGTAAGCGCCGAGTATCGTCGTCGTCGCACCCACAAGATTCGTTTGCCGAGTCACCACGACACGTGTGCGAACCGTTTATCTCATCGTTTGGTATATTATTATTATTATTACTGTCATTATTTTTTTTTTTGACCTATACATGCAATTAATAATATATAAAGACCACGCTCTGCTATTGCGTGTGTTATGTCGGATTACGGTTATAATACTATAATATAAATCAATGAAACGTATACAGGTAGTTAATATCGTCGACCAATAAAATATAACGAGTAAAGATTTAAAAAAATACGAATGCAGTGAAATTATCATAACATAAATAATTTTCAAACCAAATAGGTCGATAGTAACAATAAAATTCAAAAAACTTGTTTTAATCGGCTGTACAAAATATTGACGTCACGTTTATCGATATAACTGTTATGATAATATTATAGTTGTTTGTGAACACTGTATACAGCGAGCCGTAACTTCACGTCGGTACGAATTATATTTTTATAACTTTAGTTATCTTATTTCTCTTGTTAAATTAATATAGGTTAGGTAATGACGATCAACGATGATTAATTTACTTTAATAATTTTCAGATCAATTTAGCAATATTATAAAGTCGAATTTACCGTAAATACGTAATACCTACAGTAAGACAAAACATTTTGTTCTATTATACTATTGTCGATTATAAATATTTTGGAAATATAAACGATCGATTGTCAAATAATCGAAATTATAGTCATAAATATTATGTGTAATTCGCAAATGCTCTGAAAGCCGATAAATGCATTTGTGCATACGATGTATGAGTTTTTTTTTTAAACACCGCATGGATTTAATTGTTATAATAATTATCATAAGTTTATGAACTTACTCTTTTTGATTCCACGGTTTTCTTCGGATGAGTCTTCTTCTTCGTTGTCTCCGATCAATTGGCTGACCATGTCGCTGATGGACTTTCCGGTTCTGGACACGGCATTGACCATATCGACTCCCTTGATGTCGACCTTGATGGAGTGTTCGTTCAGGTAACGCAAGACGCGTTTGACGACCAAGGATTCCATGTCCTTGGGTTGGTCTGCACTGCCGTCCAATGACAATGATCGTGGGGCACCGTCTCCCGGGCTTCCGGCAGATCTGACGACAGTCACTCCTTCGGTCAGGTTGATCTCATCCTTGTTCAACGCCTTGTCGACGTAAGCGAACAACTTGTATTTGATGCATGACACGGATCCTTTGTTAATGCAGTCGCTGTAGATGCCGTCCAATAAGTCCTCTTTGCCTTGAATGGAGTTGTGGCCGACGGACTGGGAGTCCATGCCGGATGGCAAGCTCCATGCACAGGCGACGGTCAAGAACAGGCAAAAACATATCCTCAAGGAGTTCATGGTTGAGATGGGTAGGTATGGTTTGTGTTGCGGACCGCACTGAAGTCTGAAAAGCACACGATGTGACGCCCCGAAACCCAAAAACTGTATGATAGGTAGGACATGGCAGCCGATGTTTATATACCGGGCCCCCACTTCGGTGTTCCGGGCACTTCAGCCACTTTTCGACGCCACCGATCTGGACCCCCGGAAGATGATGGACTTTCTCTATCTACCGGTTACCGGCTCCTTCCTTTCGCGTTCTACACACACACACACACACACACACATATGCGCACATACACCAGCGGCATATATATTTTTGATGTTCTCAATGGACTCTGCGGTATTATCGCTATTATTATTACTATTATTTTAAACACCACATATGCTAATTTCGATAATAACTTGTACTGCTAATAATGACTTTGTATACGATTTTAACAGCATGTATAATGTCTGATATTTTATGGTTCGCCTTACGAATTCACATCGTTTGCGGTTTTCAAAGTCTTTTTCTTAGGTATTATACTTTGTTCACTATATAAAAACTGCTAATTTTTTTATTATTTTGAAAATAAAAAAATATCCATCTAGTATTGTGTTATATTGCACCATAGATCGAATTGTTTTATAATTGGAACTAGGCGTATATAATAATATCCTTTTATTGTATTATTATTAACAGAAACTGTTTGAAAATATCCTGAACAATACTGTTTTGAATATTATATTTAATTTTGTGTATTTTATATTTTCTTAGAGTTCTCGTTTTTAAACTAGAAAATAATACTTCAGATTTGTGTTTACATAACTACAAATATAATTTATGCTTTATCAAGTATTAGTAATTTTCCCATAAAAATATATTAAAATAACATTTAATCATTAGAAGAACATAAAAAAAATACATTTTTGAAAACAGCTTGATTTACATAATTATAACTGTAAACAATATTAATTCTTTAACGTTTTACTAGTCACTATCATCGACTTGTTTACTAGGTAATTCATAATATAAAATTATAAATAAGATTTAATATATTATTAATTTGATACCATACTAATACTATATTATTATGTTTAGACAATTTTGTACGGGTAAGTTCCAAGTTGGACCTGTAAACAGTCCATAAATATTTGTATCGCATAATATACATTATACAATATACATACCTAATATATAGCATACTGAAATATTTACACTACGAACTAAATTGATGTGAAATATGATTATTATCTATCCATAGGTTTAATCTGAACAAAGATATGTCTTAGGTAATAATTTTTTTGAGAAATGTATACCTATCATCATGCATACAACACAGTACACAAGTGCTCCGTCAATTACGCTTTTAAAAACATCTATAAAACAGTACATTAATTTCCGTTTTTAGACTTAGGATTTTGGTTGACGTAAACCTGGATTCATCAGTGTTATGTTATTTTGTGATTTTTACTGCTTTGATGTGCGATAGGAAAATTTGATGATATGGAATATTTTTGAAGATTATATTTGGAAAATCCTACACATACGTCTTATTTGGATTAGGGTATAGATATTTTACAGCTAATACGCTTAGAATAATACTATTATAATACAAACAAATTATACACTTAAGAATAAACAAACATTTTTCGTTTTAGATTTTCCCTCACGCTGTATAATACTCACACGCAGCTCGCTTGTCCCAATTTTAATAATGTCATTCTGAACGGTGAAAGACCAATTATCTAAATCTCCACGTAAATGTATTTGACATTTAATTTTAGAAAAACGTCTTAATGAAAATCGAAATCTGAATTCAAATACTACGACATAATAATCATTAAATCATCACATCTACAAGGTACATACTATTTCTGTTCTTAGATAAAAAGCTCGTTTCTTTAACGTCGACATTTTCTGATTATTTTTACATTGTTAAATTTCACTAATTTAAAATAAAATTGTAGGTATAAATTTATATTTTTAATTTTCTAAAAGAGAACAGAAAAATCCATAGTCCAAAAGTTATAATATTTATATATTCTATATTTGTAATCATTATAATAATTATAGGCGTGGAGACGGATTTTATTCATTATAAATGTATTACTTTTGCAGGCCGTTTTTAATGCATAGATTATTGCAGTAGTTAAACGCACTTGTGTATTATTTTCTTGTTTGAGCGAAGTCGTAAACATTTTTATTGAATTTTCTAACCAAAATAATAAACATGATATAATTTCATTATTTACCTTCGCATTAGACCATAGGTATAATCTAAAAGTATATTTTGTGTTCTGTGGTTTTATATTTTATCGTTACTACACATATAGACATGTTTTTGTTACGATCAGTTATGTTCTCATACTTCCGTTTGCAATACTTTGTTTATGATTAATATTATTATTATTAATTTTAGCGCTGTATGTTTCATTTTATTTTCCCATTGATCTAATAAAACACACTCAAATAAACGTATGCCTACGAGAAGTTTTTTTTTAAATTATCTGATTTAAAAATAAGTTTGTTATTTTATTGACAGCATTATTCTTATTTTCAATTAGCTATAATAAAATATCATTAGTTACAGAAAACCGTTATTCCGTGTTCGAACCTGTAAATGACTATTAGGCTTATTAATTACATTTCAATACTATGTTCGTTTATAAAATTTAATCTAAGCGGTACATAATATTATGTTTTTAGAATCTGAGCGGAGCGATGAATATATTGATTTTACAGTGATGTGTGTGTTTTTTTTAATGTGATTTTTGGTTACCACGTTACTATTTAGTGGCCTACTCTGTTCAAATTGTTGTCAACATAATTATATTATATTTCAATAATGTAGCCATGTAGGTATATTTACGTTAAAACATATTGTTAAGTTTCTCTATTTATTTAATATTTGAATATGTGGGAGATACAAAACGTGTACGTCATATATATGATGCAAATTATGGCATTTTAATTCACAGAACTTCTTTAAAAAATTTAAATAAACTATTGTATACTATTAAACAATTAATAGTTTTCACACAAAATATTTCACCTAACTCAATTATTTTAGTTTTCTTTTTGTGTTTTTTAAAACTGTAACGAGAGTTTGGTCTACATCATTATTTGTTTACTTTTTAATTTTTAATTACTTAAAAATGTACTGAATGTTTACTATATAACAGTTAATCTAATAGATTTATTTTAAATATTTCATATTATTATGTATGTTTTATTTATTTTATGGTAATTGTACAATTATTATAATATTTTTACATCGCTATTGTTAATTTTATCAGCTCATAATTAAATCACCATAGGATAAGATATTCGAAAAAGCAATTACTGGAGCATACAAACTATTTTAATTTTTTTATTTATTACTATCTTTTTTAATAAGTGAATCAAATAAAGTACGTAAAATATGGATTAAGAATAAATATTTTATAAATCTACTCACTGACCCATAATATTTTCCACAAATTTGATTAGTTTTGCGCACCCTATGGGACTTTTAAAAAAAACTAGTCGTAAGTGCCTAAATTATAACAATAAATATGATTCATTCTGATTACCTACCAATAAATTCAAAATAAGTATTCAAATTTTATTACAATTTCTGTATTTCAAAGAAAATTTCTGAAATTTTTACTACCTATACTCGCCTATATTGGCTATTTATCATATTATGTGATATAATATGACGAGTGAAATACTTTGCCATACCGCAGTTACCAACAAACTGTTACCAAAAAAAATATTTGATGGTTAATATTTTATATGGTAAGAAATACTAGTTTAATGAATAAAATTTCAAAATATTATATATTTTAGACGTTTTGACTTATTTATGATACGCGCATGCAGAACTCAATTAAAATTTTTATCGACATTTTTATCATCGACCCTTTGAAATGCCCAATATATTATTATTTATTTTGAACAGATGTTTTCACAATATTAATAAAAGTAGAAAAAAATGTAATTCTTTGAGACACAATAGTCGAGAACTTTTTCTGTAGGTACACATTTGATCGTATCAACGTGTGGTGAATATTACTGTCAAAACTAATGTAAAATCACGTTTATTCAGCACTATATCTTTTTTTAAACTGAGATCGTCGTAATTGTTCCGTTCATGAGATAATTAATTCAACTTTTCTAAAATATAATGTTCTATAATTCAATACGTTTTTCACAAATATACTTATCCGACGTATTTACTAATATGAACTTCATCCACCACCTACCTAAGTAACTTTTATTTTGTTTATTGGAAATATTCAATGTCCAATCGTATAGACATGCCCCATGTTTATATTAATTGTTGTACTACTCGAAACAGAACAAGTTGTGACATTCAGAACTACTACAACTGTAATATCCACTACTATTATAACTAAAAGAGAATCTATTTTATTGTTGAAATCGGAAATCTATCAGACATCACGTAGGTAAACATTTGTGCTTTAAATATTTCTATTAAAAGAAATTACCTGCGTCTCTAAAAGAGAGAAAACAAAAAAAGAAACACTATTATTTATGGAGTTAATGAATCGTTGACATCTGGCATATTATAGAATCAATGCAAACTGTGATTTTATATACATATTTTTCAATCCTTCTTTTACAAATATAGTGAGTGATCATAATATGCAAATACCATTAATACAGGTACTCCAAAACCTAGTCGATATGATATTATAAAAAAAAGTATGTCTATAGAACACAATATAGGTAGGTACCCATACTAAATTGCGCGGTTACTGTTTTTGGGCCGTTGTTATGTGTTTTGTATGATTTCACGTTGCATTGCAAGTGTTGCGAAATAATATGGAAATAATGTATCGATTTGTGAAATTAATATTGTCAGCCAACCACTCTGTACGCTGATTGACCTCCGCGATTCCCGTAAACTACATTCTTCACGACAACCGCTTCGACGACCACCGCGCGTTGTCGTCGTCGTAGTTCCGGTGAATGATGAAAGTGGTTTTATGAATGAATGTATATGTATCGTGTACACACACACACACACACACACACACACGAATACAAGTACATTTAAACTGGAACTGGAATTGAGACCCGTCGTACGCAAAAGTGGTATCGCGAGTACCACACGGCCGGCGACCGGTGTACCTATCATTATTATTATAGCCGTAAGTAAAACTAAAATGTTCTTGTATAAATATTTGGCAAAACCGGGAGTGTTCGACCGGGAACGCGAAAACGAAAGAAAGAAAAAAAAAATCGTCTCTTGGAATTATAATTACACGCGCCGGCACGCATGCGCACACCACCGTATTACGGGCGTAATGCGTGTATAATATTACACCGATCGGATTCCGTAAACATCAGTCCGGGAAGCAGCGCGGGGATGGCGAAGACGGCGGCGGCGGCGGCTGCAGATCTCACGAAAATCACTCGGCGATGGGGTCCGCCGCGGCCGCGACTCGTTGACCTTTCGCCGGCCATGATAACAATAATGATAATGATATAGCGGTGGGTAGCTACGCTGGTATATACCTATATACAGGCAACGCGTGTATATATATATATATTATAATAATAATATCCGAATATTATCGGCGGAAATATATATAAAATGCAAATGTGAAAGAGAACAAAATTGGAATATTATAGTCAGCAGTGAAAGTCGAACACTTTCATCCGGCGTACGGCGGCGGCGGCGGCGACCGTCCGGCAACCAGTATCGGGACGCAAAGGTCAACGTCGTTATTGGAGAAATGAAGCCGCCGCCGCTGCCGCCGTGCCCGTCCGCAGGAATGCTGCCCTTACGCGCGACCGCTCGATACACTACGGCGGCGGCGGCCACGGTCACTACCTGACACCAATTTGGCTAAGCATTAATCAAAAATGTCTATATACATATAAAATAATATATTATATATTTATATAAAATATATTATAATATTATGTACGCGTACGGTAGGGTATCAACAGCAGCAACTATGTACATAATATACATAATATAAATATAGGAGATAGGTACACGTGTATAAATATATATCTTTTTTCCCGTCTCGTCGAAAAACTCAAATAGAAACCGTCTATTAAACGCGTTAATTCGTGTGTGTGTGTGCGGTTATTATTTTTTTTTACGCCCGTTGTCAGACTAATGGTCGTCGCACGCACACCGCACGACGCACGCGTTAAGGTACGATTATAATTTATACGAAAAACGTATACACATTATCCCATATTAATATAATATACGAACTTGCAGCAGTGAGTATGCGCGAGACGTGTTTTTTTTTAAAAAAGTGTGTTGCGCGTCTGTGCTGGCTATGCCTAAATATTATAATAATATTATATTGGACGGATATTGGGAAAACTGCGATGTGTTATTTTTTTACTGTTATCGTCGCCACGGGCGTGGGCGCGAAGTCCGTCAGATTCCATAAAATATACCTAATTGGTTCTATTGCACACCTACGCGTTAAATAAATAATAATTTTTTTCGAATTCTGGTTATGGGTTTTTTTTGTTAATAATTACAATACTCGAAGCAGAATAATGTGATGATGGTTTCGGAAAATATGAAACCAATAAAGATAGCTCAAAATATCATGTTCCGCGTAGACGTAGGTATACCTAAATATTTTGACAAGAGCAGTGATTGACTGAGTGAGCACTTGGGAAAAAAAATATAACCGATTGTTGGTGCTCACAGCGTTCGGGTTCTATGTAGAACACTATTGCCTCTAGCCGAAACTGAAACCCATTCAACAGCTAGTATAAGGTATATGAGAATATATACTATTATACATATTTTCTTAATTTATTACAATATAATATATTATATTATAATGTGCGCAGTGCGATCGAAAGTCTGGGACAGAGAGCAGCAGCAGCAGTAGGTTGTTATAGGTATAATATGTATAGAAAAAACTACTTTGGTGATAAAAAGTATATACATAACGTGATGCGAGTATTGCTCGTATAATATAAAGTAATTATTACAACAATATAATATATTTTATAAACACCAATTTCGGTGCGAAGACTCGTCGTATAATACATCACGTCTCCTCGAAGTATTGAAATGGACTCTGGTCCGAGTAAAGAGGAATAAAAAAAGAAAAAGAAAAATAGATTAAGGCCACCGCGGCGCGACTGCCTCTGCAACACCCGTCACCCCTCGGTAAACCGTATTAGGTACATTTTATTGATATTCCGCCGAGTCCGTCACATTCACACACACACACACACACACGGGCGCGTGTGCCTGGAGTATTATCGTCGCTGTGTACTACAGGTTATAGCTGCACTTATAATAATATAACAACATACACACCCAACCCACCCACCTACCCACCCGCGAATGTATTTCATGTAGGTCTCACGATACACGACTTGTGTATAGGTAGCTGGATACCTACCGCGCACCGTCGAAAAACGCCCAGTCACCGAGTCACCGGATAACGATACGCGGTGTTTGTATTATAATGCAATTATTATTATTGTCTTCGGTCATACCTAATTGTTATTAATGAGCGCCAAACGATCGATTTATCATCGGCGGGCGGCCAACCACGATGCAGTACCACAAGCCCGCGTGTTGACATTATGTCGTCCTTCGTATACCTAGGTACATGATTGGTATTGCAATAATATAATATTAACATCTATTAGGCGGCTTCCTCTAACAACAGTTTTGATAACACCTCACTCTATTAGCAATCCCTTAGCTGATGTTTAGGAGGTATATCCTAAGGGGCATGGCTTCTGGTTAGTAATATAAGTTATATCATTGATTACACATTTATTTACAATCAATGGTTATGGCTTCTCGACTAGGTTCTGCACTTTCGCGTCAGATGACCGCCTGAAAAGCGCCGTTTAATGACTGCATTTTGTTGCGGTGACTGATGCAGGTCATCAGCGCCTTATTGATGCCGGCATTTGTAGTTACTCCCACGACAAACAATATACGAGTACCTATAATAATACTTATGTCGGCCATATCTCAATCTTATGCATTTTTTTTTTAGTTTTATGCGTGCAATAATACGTTGTACGCGGCACTATTCTCACTGGTCTCTAATTGGCCACGCATGACTATAATCAAATAATCAGAAAACGAAAATGATATAATAAATGTATTGATAAGGAACAAGTCTGCAGAAATCACAAAGTTGCTAACGTACGCATACGTGTATATATTTTTGTCATTTTTCTCTAGTAAGTTGCTTTGTGCGTGCATAATACTATAATAGTCGTTTACCTATGCAGTGAGGGCCGCTGGCAGAATACCACCATCCTCCACATACTTGTTTCTTAAACTTTTTGAAATCACGAAACGCCAAACGATAATATTTTGTATGGTGAACCCCTATGAAAAATGTCTTCAAAAAATGTACGTAGACAAAACATGACAACTAACGGCAACATATTATAATACATATTTATACAATTTTCGTTTCGTTGAATATGCGACACATTGATTGGAAATGGAAATGTTCACGTTTACATCACTCGTTGATGGGTATTGGTTCCTCAGCAGTAGTATTATCAATTTTTGATTTTTTTAAAAATAAATCTATACTCACTAAAAATAGCTTGGACATCATAATGCTCACTGAACAGCTGATCGCAGCCATTGCGTCAGCGTAGCACATGCGTGGCATGTCGTTGTTAATTTTAAATTTTTTTTCATTACTATTGTCGTTAAATGGTGTATTGTTGTAGAATTTCGAATAATTTTTTTTCCGGGCCTCCCTGATACACCTACGAGTTATTCACATACCACCAGGGTTCTGCAGTGTATTAGACCATAAGCTAATTATAGATAACAATTTATTAATTCGATAATTATTAATGATATTATTATATTAGATAACAACATATCACATAAAATATCAATATTTCCTTTAAAAAACAAAAACAAATTACCTACCCTTAAAATGGAAAATGTTGTGCTACTAAAAACGATGACACCAGTGAAAAAAAATACACGTGATTTCATTGTGTCCAAACCAATTCATTCATCGGTCCACTCACCATGTAATATATACCTATACTAATTTACTGTCGTATTTATTGAATGTGTGGCTGAATATATTATATTCTATTATAATAAAATAATAATTATTAAGTCACATAAAACACTTGGTCGATTTCGATATATTATAATTTAAGTCCCGTTCTTAGTACGTACTAACTACTAGGTCACGTTTACTGTTTACAAACAAGGTGTTCAAAAAAATAGGAAATGGTCATTAGACTAATTAGGACTGATAAACGATAATTTCATGATATAATATTAATGAGGTGATTAAATATTTTACTTTAAAAATGTGCAGCAGTGCGTTATCCGTTATTGCTAAATGTGAGTATAAAAATACGCAAACAGTAATTAATGCATTTTCAAATTTTTTAAAAACCTTGTATAAGTATACTCTCTAAAATGTGTGTTTAATCCTTCGGTTTTTTTTTTGTACACCAATCATAATATGTGCTAATAATTTACTATACAAACCGTTAATAAAACACAATATTCGTATTCATTCTACTTTCAAATATTGTATTTTAAAATGTTTAGGAATATTTGAAAGTAGGACTGAAAATGATGAAGCCCGAAATATGTACCTACTCAATATAATAATAATAATCGTAATTATTAACGTACCTACATAATATCATTATTATATGTGTAGTAGATTTCCGTGGGTACGGCACTATAATTTAGTATCTATATAAATATTACTGCAGAAGTATGAATTGCAATACCAATTATTTTATTGCATGTTTGTTTTACGATATTTAATAACATTTTACCTATGGAGAATGTAACAGAAGGACCCGAAAACTCAAAATAAAAACTGATACCATAATTAAAAATATGATAAAATTTATGAAAAATGAAAATGTTATGGACAATAAATAATTAAAAAAATAAACTAATATCAGGAAATTCCCAAAATTGTTGTGTTTCAAATTAATTTACTCAAAAAATATATTTATACAAAAAACCATTAAAAAAAAAGTTTTTTATCATCAAAATTTGTTTAAAAATTAGATTAACATATTTACTATTTTGAACATTTTCAAAAAAGAATGTAACTAAATTAAAACAATTTAATTTTCAGTAAAAAACAAATAAAAATAAAAAATGTTATACCGTACTTGTTGGTTATAGCGCAAGCGTCTATAAATTATAATATACTTTTAATACAAAATGTTTAAATTAGAAGAAAAGTTATTTCATTTGTCAGGTCTTTCTGTTACACCTTGTGTATTATAATAATTGTATATAGGTACATAAAATAATATGTAATATATACAAATATATAATAAGTTACCGTCCGTGGCACGAACGACGGCGATATAGGTAGGTATAATATATAGTAAAAGTCTGTAAATTTAGAAAATTCAAAATTAATTACGACGGATGTTCAAATCGCAGTTGAAACGGCTCTATTCATGAATATAATACCGATGCGATGTGTGCACATATACATACCATATGTATACGTACAATCGTCTTTACGCATTAAACTTCTTTCTTTGACAATAAAAATGCAATTTGCGTAGAATATAATTTCAAAACAACTTTCTACGCATACATAGTATATACCTATGGTGACTTTTAGACAACTCGGCTGCTGCATACTTGTACGTATATTATGTCTTATGATATTTCAGACGTAACCAATTTGTCGTGAAGTCATTTAAAGTTTCTAAAACGAATACATATTTTAAAATTTAACCAATGCACTCGGCCGATCGCATCTTTCTCGCGGCGCTCAAAACTGGAACGCGTCTATACATTTATATTATTATAGTAACATATTATACGACTTGTGTTGTACGGACATCATCGGTCGTCGTGGCCGAGCGTGTGAAATTGCAATATATAATGCGATTATAAGATTAATATTTTCAACGCGCAATATCGCCGCATCGCATTCATATTTATAGACGACCAACCCGTAAGTACGCTCCTCGGACAACCGTACAACCGCGTATATTAACGACACTATTCGCCGCATATTCTATATTGATAATAATATTTATTTTATTTCCCAAATACGCATCTCATTTGCAGGAATCGCATACATTATATTATGTAGGTACCTATAATATAGGTTTTCGTCAGCGGATTTCACTCGGACGACCCGTTCGCTGGTCAGGAATTTCAATTTTAATTTTAAATACGATCGAAAATAATGTTACGATATATTGCTACGTCGTCGTGGTCTTACCACAATCACGTTGTGGTGCCGCAGTCCATATTATTCTGCGTATTACTGAATCGACGTACAAGACGTATAATATACAACCATATACGCACAACCTACCTGTTGGATTATATTATTATATTATGGGTAGTCGAGGCTCTGCACACGTACTTTTAGGAGGAAGAGAAGGAGGCAAGATCGATATAACAATTTCTTTTCGACGCCAACGAGTTTATTTACATACACCACTATCATATTATTATCATTATCATTTCGAACAGCCGTCGCGGGATTTGCACTGAGGTCGAGTGTACCTTATATGCGCCATATTCTAGTTCAGACTGTTCAGAGTATAAATTAACAATATTATTATCGATTATATTTTGCATATTCTTGGTATTTGTTACTACTGAAAAGACGTTCGAGTGCCTTGTTTATTTTATTTTATACATTTTTCCTCTCATAGCTATACTATTACGATCGAAACAAAAAATCTACAAATACGAAATCGTTGTTATTCTAATCGTATAATATGACTTGGCATACCAAGTACAATAATATGTACGTCATTTTATATAGTTATATACTTATATGTTTTAACTATAATTTATACGCCATGTAAAAAAACGTAGGTAGGTACACCACCTATTGTCTTTGATAGTATTGCATTTATGGATCGTTAACTAATAATTATAATATAATGTTAAATATTATTTTCCATATTATATAGTTATCCACGAATATTTTAATATCATAACAAATTTATTCGTGAACAAATTCGTGCATGGATTTTCTGTGTAAATATTTTATAATAATATGCAACACCATTAATAACTGAAAGTCGATATGTACACAAATTTATAAACAGTTTGATAAATACGATTCAAACGAATATAGTATGTGAATCGTTTAATCATGACAAATTTACAAAAATTTTTTTCACTTGAAATAATGATTTCACGCAGATCCTCCGGTGTATGTTGTAAGATCGTACACATCGAATTAGCTGCAGGTTTATAATATTATGTTGAG
Source organism: Metopolophium dirhodum (assembly GCF_019925205.1). Classification (NCBI taxonomy): domain Eukaryota; kingdom Metazoa; phylum Arthropoda; class Insecta; order Hemiptera; family Aphididae; genus Metopolophium; species Metopolophium dirhodum. The sequence continues at coordinate 17,008,326 of NC_083568.1, forward strand.
CTGTTGATATAATAATTGTACTTACAACACGTTTTACGGCAGAGTGTATAGTATGCGTATTACGCATATGATACACGAACCTATACTTATTCCGATTAATTGTTTTGACTGCTGTGCAGTGCCGCGTCGTCGTATATAATTTTCGTAGGTATTCGGCCATTACAAATTTTATCGTCAGTACCGTATAGGTATATCATATTATACGCCACGTACATATTATAATATATATGTGATACAGTATATTAAATAATAATATACCTATCATGATAAAATCCTATAAACGTAATAACAGCACATATATTTAACGGATGGCGCGATATCTAGTGTTTATTTTTCTCACAAGACTATATGTGATTTCGTTTCGCAATTATTTCTTATATATACCTACCTACATAATAATATATAGTGTCTATACAAATGTAAACGCAGTCACGCGGACGGTTGACGAAAACTGAATACCAAATAGATCATCCGCGTTCCATATGCAGTGATGTCTTAAGTATGATGTGACAATACGTGGTCAGTCGGAACTCGCGATGCGCGTCCTTGACGCTATATACATAGGTACTGCAGCTCGTGCGTGCTGTCGTTGTCGTGTCGAAAATGTATACCCTCTGCAGCGGAGGTGTTCCCATCGCGATAACCCCGCGGATCCGATTCGCGAGCTCGGGTCGTGTACGAGAGCGAGTCAAGCGCATCTTTGTAGGTCATATGTTATACGTTGCATACGCGCGTACGGGTCAAATGTCGATCGGTGTAAAAAAATGTTTGGGAAAAAAATTATATTTTAATGTCGCGCGGGCCCCTATCATCGAGTGTGCCACATCGAGGGTACCATCGCCCGAGGTGAATACATATTATTATTATACACCTCGCTATGCATGTAGGTACGCATAGATAATATTATAATTTAATATGCCAAATTATTATTCAAATATTACGTTTCGGCGACACGCGATACACGAGCCGCACGACTACTCGATCGCACCGCAGTACACCGACGCCGATCCGGGAGACTTTAACGCCCGGAGGAGAATTTGACGCCCGACACCGCGAGACGTAACTGGACTACTCTTAATATTATGATAGCTGCAATGGTTATAAACAGCTACGGCGGGGTGACCACGGTTCGTGTCTATTATACTATTATATTTTACAGGTCCAGACACGTATAAAGTTATAAACTATACAAATTATATTATATATAATTGTAATGCAGTATAATATATTTATTATATATTATTATATAGGTACGCAGAAATACATAAAGCGCGAGAAAACAAGATTAAAATAATATATTAATATGACTTAACCTAATCTAACCCGTTGTGACTGAGTGTCGAGTAACTGTCCACACGTGTGGTAAAAAACTTTTAAAACAAGTTTTAACTTTTTATGTAGACCAATATATAGGTATTTTCATCAATAATTATGAAGTGTAATTATAGAATTATGCAGTTTGTTCCACATGTCTTACCTATTTGAAACATTTGAAATTGTCTTCGGACGGATAAATTTAAACGGTATACAATAGTTAGAGTAATTTAAATTGTGTTCACTACATGTACGTCTCATCTTAGCGACGTAAGTATAGCGGTGAAAAAAAAAATGTTAATCATGTGACAGTAAATATTTTTCAACCCACCTCGTTGCCTACCCCTAAAATACTATTAACTCTCCAATTTTTTTTTTTTTGAGGGGGGGGACACTTATCCCACAGATTCTAGGTCGAGCTTCCACTGTAATAATGATTTTATAACATTTTCTTTAAGGATACATTCTACTGAATGATATAGGTATAATATTACTATAATTATAACAGTCACAAACCACATAGTGGTCGAATTAAATAAAAATAATGAATTTTTACTGCAACAGTTACGATCATATACTATGTACCTATATATCGCTGTCCAACGAGGTGATATCGACCGTAGGTATAGACCAGCTATATAATATAATATTTTATAAATATTGTAAATTTATAAATTATATTGTATATGCATGTGTATGTTATACGTGGCCAACTCAATACCGTCGCCTCCAGAGACGATGACTACGACCGCGGTATACTGCTCGGTGGCTAAACGGCTATAATAGGTAACAAGGTCACACCGTTAACCGGGCGCGAGCAAAATCTACATCGCAAGTATGTATTAATATACCGGTGAGTAGGTATATAAATTAGAGGCAGATACTATTACAATGTTATAAACATAGGTACTATATATAATATATTTATATATATGTTTATTTATATTATACAACGACGTGTCACCAAGGTATAATATAGGTATAACATATATGTATACTTCTTCGGGTCAGCACGAGTGCAGAAAATGACACATATAATACTAATATATATATAAGTATTATATATGTATGTATGTATATGTGTTATTGGTAGTTCACGTTCCAAATCGGTTTGACAAATGATTGCTGCAGGTCAGTCAGCATCGTTCAATCGCGATCAACACGCACACTTAAATAATTTATTATTATTGTTGTATACAGGGTGTCTCAATGTGTTGTTTCTCGTTGCTGTGACACTAAAACTATACCCTATCGTTTACTATTAAATACTGCAACGTCCTCCCAAAGCTATTTAAGACTTATCCGCAAGGACACGATAGTCTATATATCAATTGAACAGCATAATATTTAAACAGTAATAATTCTTAAAAATATTTACACTAATTATTATAGTGTGTACTTATACGTATTTGGTTAAATAATTATTTTATTTTCAGTCGAGTGAGCCAACAAAATATTATACTGTTTGAATGTGACTATATATATATAACATAAATTATAAATAATTATATTAGCCGGGAAAATGTTATTTTCGACGGGGTCTAAGACACCCTGTAAAACGATAATTATAATAATTTATGTATAAACTATAAGACGTATAATACGACTGCAACGGCGATTTGTTCCAAATCTCGTTGTACAGAGGTGGTATCATTCGTGGTATGATTACAATAACATAATATTATACTATATAGGTATTATTAGCACCGTGTTATTAGTATATTACACTGGTCTTTGGGCGACGGCGGTCGTCGCTTAAACGCTTTAACGACGTGCTCACGACATTCACAGCCGCATCCATCGGAAACCTTACCCACAGCCTCACCATAATATAAAATATATATAGGTACGTCGTAAAGATCACATGCTATGTAGCGCGCCACTAAGTATAATATATTGTCTCGCAAATTTTTATAAACTACACGAATCCCGACGACCACCGGGAAACTACACGATACTATAATATATATTATATTTTAACTGTATTTAGGTAGCGATAATAATAATAATAATAATGTGCGTATTATTCTAACCGATATTTTCCATTTAACAGCTACTGCTTACAATAATAATGTAGGTAACGATGTGCTAACTATGATGTCAATTTTTACTCACGTTTTTTACTGACACTTCCTACGATATAATATAATATATTATGATAATATACAAATAATGGACGATTTCCACTACTACTACAACTATTAGGCGGTACTACCATAATAACACTAAACTTTTTTAAATGTTTGTCTTTGAATCACACCAGACCTGCAGGGGAAAAATGATTTGCTTCCGGAAGCATCCCTGCCGAGCCGCCATAATTGATTTAATAAATCATAAAACGTACAATCAATAATGACATACGACCACAAAAATTGAAAACAAATATAATATTAAAGATTATCGTAATATTTAACAAATATAAAAACGTTACACGCGTCAGGGCATTGCACCTGGAAACTGCTCAATCAATAGCGTTTCTAAGATCGGCATTCCAACCCACCAACCTTAGTTACAGCTGCACTGCTACAGACTACAACTACTTCTACTTCTGCTCTACGATAAAAGTTAAGTTTTTAATTATTATGTCCCACGTTTACCGATCTCTAGATTATCAAATAAAAATTATTTATTATTTAATTATACGAAAAAATTACACACACGTACCACCACGTCATGTTGAATAAAATAAAAATTATTCGCACAGGTAATATTATAGGTATCTTGTGTATGCACCCAACTGCTAAAATTAATATATTTATACTTTACAATGAACTTCATTCCGTCGTGTATCCCAACGATGCAACATTTGTAATAACGTATGCGGTGTGACAAGCATGCTCACTCCCATTTTTTCGCTTTAATAATCATGAGGTGGTACAACTTTCTGCTTTTCACACGACATCCTCCCCTCCCTTTATACTGAAAATGTTTTATTGAAAATTGTTTGAGCAAGTACCTAAATAAAAATTTGTATGAATAGTTTTTAGTTGTTGTTAAACTATTTATTCTAAGGATAGAAGTCCTTAAGAATGGTTTTGAAAAAATGTTAAATATAATATGTTATATTGGATTTAGTATTTATTATAGGCCATTTATAATTTGTTACAATTTTAAAATTACCGTATCTCCCATATCTTACTATCTTATTATCATGGATCTATTATCCTTAGTTGTGTACGTTGTGTCGTTGTGTCAGTTAAATAACTCAAAATCTATTCGTACATGAGTTTTGATTCTAACACGTCAACATTTTCAGAAAAATGATCCACTAAATAATTTTTGGTAGAAGGAGAGGGGGAGATTGTTCTCATTTGGAAAGCAGAAGTTTGTATCTCCACAAGACAAAGAAGCAATACTAAAAATATCAAGAATATGAAAATATGATCTTTAAATATATTTAAAAATTCCAAAAAAGCAGATTTTGAAAAACTCTATTATTGAAGAACAGAAGAGGTGGTTCACCCTGTATATAACCACTCTAATGGAGATTTATATGAAAACAAAAGCTCTAAAAGTAACCGATATCGACAATACCCGTTGCGGGTTAGGATCCAAAAGGTTTTGTGTGAATATTTTATAAAATTCGCTTTTTATATGTTATAATATTAGATATTTGACATATTAAATTAAATATTTCTTGAATTTGTAAATCTTTGTACATATATTATTATAGTATGTATAGTGTATATATACTTAGACAGTTTGTACGAATTTCCAGGGCTAAAAACTTATTTTCGAAATAACGAAAGCGAGCATGGTAGGTACGTCATGTATGAATCGTAAGTTTTGTAATAGATTTATTCACAATTCAACGCCATTACGCACGTATAAATTGGATACAATAAAGATTTACAACTATGAAGTATTCCCAAATAATATTAGTTATTGATATAATGATACGTTGGTTTGAACAAAAAAAAAATCAAAATTTAGAAAGTGTTACGAGCTGCAGAAATGAGTCCCTTCCTCCTCAAAAAAAAGTACATAATTAAAGAAAGTTAAATATTTAAGGCGTGGGAATACATGCCGTAAATTGGTACTAAATTTTACTGAGCATAATCTGACCTATTATAAGCTGTTTTCATTCGATAGAATATCAAACAACTATATTTGGTTATGCTGCACAGGTCATGAGGTATTAAATTTTTTTACAAAATATTGTTCACTTTCCTGCAGCTGCAGTATACTAACAAAATATATTAATTGATATCGTTGATACATTATTCATTATTGTAATTTTTTGTTGGCAACTAGTATCCGATCAAATCTAAATATTGACAATATGATCGTCATGTATTTTAGCTGGTTGGGGGTCTATCTGAAATTCATAAGACGCAATTTTTGTAAGAATTATTAGTGATGTGTTATTAGTCGCTATGGTGATATCAAAATATAATACTGTGATGAACGCATAAATAATATTATAATCATATCTATTATAATTATTTCTTATTGTAATATTTAAGAAACATGTTCACGATTCAATGTCTTTCCAAGTGAGGTATTACGTATTTTTTTCAATATGTTATCTTGGTTGTTTACGAGAAAAAAATTTCGATCGTAAAAATGTCTTTATTTAGTTGATAATTTTATAAGACGTGTACACGGGAGGCAAATAAACGGCGCGTTTAATAAGCAACTTAACGCTCACACACCTCCCACCTGTAATAATTTATTCGTAAATTTCTACTGCATTTAATTCGTGCCACTAGATGGGAGCACAGGTATAATATTTTAAATTTGTCTTCTTCAAAGGACGTAGGTACCTCTATAATTTGGTAATAATATTTACGTTATTATCGTTCATTAAAAAGAAAATATTACTACAATATATTTTGTCTTCTTTAACAATAGCATATTTTTATTGGGAAGCAATTTATTATTATTTATCGCTCGTCCGGATGTGCGTTTCAGGTCATGTTTTATCAGTGCAATTATAATACAGCGTTCTGAATGTTGTAATTAGGTTTATTTAAATTTTTATGTGAAATGGGATCTGCGTGGGTTATACCTATGCTCAAAAAACAAAATTCATTATTCGGTCAGTCAACCCATGTACGATATTATATTAATAGAAAACGTGTTCAAAACTACAAAAACCGACGTAATATATTGTATTACAACCGGAGAGATTCGATTATCATGATCAATCCATAAAAATAGACAGTATAAGTATATATATATTGTCTTTAAAGTTTTATATTATTATAAATATTTATATAAACAACTGCCGTAAATTATTCGAAAGCGTGTGTGTGTGTGTGTGTGTGTATGTGTGGTTTATAAGACAAACTTTCCCTGTTTTATGATTATTATTATTGGATAAATATATATATATATTCATATACACATATACATAGGATATATGCGTAGAAATATTTTCATGTTCACTTAATACATTTGAATGTGACCCAATTCGAATACTTGTTCCGTGAAACTACACGGAAACATGACTACACGGATCCCGATATCTATAAACATAATAATATAATTATTTAGGTCCACAAACATTTTGAGAAACGACGAGTGGTTCGGACTGAACGTATCGATGAACAACTCGGTGACGTACGCCATTTGCATCAGGTGAAAAGTATGCGTACTTTGTGTGCTTCTTTCTTGTAGTCGCAGCAGCTATATTATGTACCTACCTATATCATATAGATGGATACGTCTTGTTGATGGCCTAATTTGAGAAAACCGTTCTAACGATTATTCGTTATAAAAATATGCAGTTAATCACGTATTGTGATGATTTGTGTCCGGCATTAATAATAAAAAAAAAAAAAATCGTTATTATTATTTGTATACACGGCGGCGGCGACGTGCTTTCAAATCGCGCGCCGGTGAAAGATATAATATATAATAATATAAAAAAAATATCAACACTCCCTTACGGAATATTATATTATTTGGTTGCCTGCAGCAGCCAGCAGGACGTTACCAGTGCTAACGATGATTGCGGCCGTTCTTGTTGTTGCCGAGATTTCATATACCTGCGCACAATAATATGGTAACGAAACCATAGCATGATCATGACGATCGCATAATGTTTCATCGAGTGCACTTTAGTGTCGTTGGTCGACGAGTGAACAACGCGCATAATATACTTCTCTATAGGTACTCCTGCAGTCCGCAGACGTATTATTGCAATGGATAATAGCTGTTTGTCATTTAATTCGAATCATCTATTAGAAAAACCCACAACGCTATCGATCTTACCCATCGCCCGAGCCATAACTGTTCTGTATTGCTGGACCGAGCGCGGGTTGTCGTATGCCTGCCTACCCATAATACTATTGTAATGTTTTTAAATCGAAAGATGATAATATTTTATTCGATATCGTTGTATCGGCAACCACCCGGGGTCCGACTGCAGTAATAGGTACCAATGTACCATTGATAACACAACGGACGATACGGCTCGTATATACGCCACGTCGTGTTAGAAACGTGCCGCAGATGAATAATGCGTTTCCATTCAATCGCCGTAATTGGTTTATCGTGTCAACATTATTGCAAACCTCACGTACACGTTTTATTTTATTTTTTAATGTATATGTGCGATGAATGAATCGCAAACAAAGTGTGTGTCTGACAAAGTTGAAATTGGAAAATGTATATACCTACTATGTGTGTTTGTGTATGTGTATGTGTAAGTGTGTGTGTGTGTGTATATTATATATAAATAATATATATATTTGTATATAATATTATGTTGTATGTATATGTAATGCTTATTTGTTTGTGTATTAAAAGAAGGAATATTATTATATTCAACGGCAAGAGAATCGAGCGAGTGTAGTGCTGGTACACCCACCGGTTCGGCGGGACGATGAGGTTTTTCCAATGAACACTGCGATATTACTGTCCGAGTGAAAGTTTTTCTGGTTTATTTTTTTATTTATGAACAAAAGGTAGATAATATGCTGTAGTACCATTATTGTACACACAGGCAGGCGTGCGTGTAGGCAATTTTGGTGCTGATGTACAAACGGACGAATACAACTTCTGACACATCACAGTTAAGTAGTGCAAAGTGTGTAATGATTGTTGCCAAGGCACTGTCTGGTTACAGCATATAGACTTGGACAACAGAAGCGGTGATAAGATAAAATAATATACTAAACACTCAAATATAACTTTCGTATTGACATTTTCTTTGGCAATAACTAAATGCGTTTATTTATTAAATAAAAAATACAAATCTTTTACAAAACGGGTAAAAATAAATAAATATAATTATCTTACGTCCGATACGACTAAGTATAGTATGAGCGGATAAGCTAATCGAGTCGGTTATATACGTTGTCAGCTAGTTTGCGTGTTGTCGAATGGTCGTTATTTTGATGGTCGTCATGACAGTGCATCACGACGACGGTCAAAGTCAGTGAAGTCAACGAGTGGGGCTATAAAGTCAGTCATGTCCTACACGTAATATTATAATTATTGTTGATATATTATTATTATTATGTCTTTGGCACATATCTATTTGTCATTATAATATTATTATGCTATATAATATATGCGTTATGGTTATTTTTGAAAATAAATTATGGTAAAAATATTACATAGGTACGTTCAGTCAACGTGTCAGTCGTGTGGATGACACCATATCCGTTTCGGGTTTGTCGGGTTAATGTCAACCTACCAAGTGAAGAGTCATAATATAATGTAATATTATGTTATTATAAAAATTAAAAATAAATAATTAACGAGTCGGGTATATATGACGAGAGGATGATGATATTATATAAATGTCGCGTCGGTAATAGGTATGTCAGTCACGTGGTCCCTATCGTAGTAGTTGTCGTAAATATACGCGAGTAGCCGAATCATCGACTTGTTTGAATAAAAAATGTCGGCAGTCGATGGCTCGTCGTCCCGGTGTCGTATGAGTAACGTGTCGCGCCGCGTCGGAATCGATGATAATTTGAAATAAATAATTTGTGAGTTTTTTTTTTTGTATTTTTTGCTGATGTTGTTTTCACCATTGTTGTTGAACTGCGGCGGGCAAGACCTTGCACAAATATTATATATATACAAATAGTCAGGCTTGCCTTTCACGTCTGAAAACAGAAAAACAAAAAAATGTTCGCATTAGTATAAAGGCGTCGCCATCGTCGGATCCCGAAAAATCATAAGATTAACGAGGTGGTGGTGTACTGGGAATACGAAATATGAAAAAATCAAAACGAGTTCTCGGCGTGCAATGTTGATCAGCCCCGAGAAGACGGTGATTTTATCATCATAGTTAATAATATTATCACCGTATCGTCGTTATAATACTATCGTCGTCGTCAAAACCAGTTCGACATACATGCACACGCACAATAGATATATATATATAATATAATAATAATGTATAAAAACTACATTGGACACCGCCCCGAACTACATATTATTATCGCGTCGTCGAGGTGAGAATCCACTCGAGTTTCTCGGCCTCCGGAAATCCAAATAAACGCCGAAGACCCGAAAACCTGTTTGGTAGTACAGCTTTCACTCGCCCGGAAAAACGATCATCTATCGATTCGAAATCTCTCAAACGGGTCTGCGGCGCGTGTGCCACGTGTGATGCCGGGCGCACAAAATAAGGAATATAATACAAATAAACGAATGACGGCACACCCGGTCCCCCTTGAACTTGCCCGACTTTCACCTTGTCCGTTGACCGTTTCTCCCGAGGGGGTCCCCCGCGTGGTTCAAAAGCGATTCGATTACACACACGCCTACAATGCATTAAACATTATCCAAAACGTGTATATTATTATTATTATTATTATTTATACTACGCGTGTTATGTTTTAACCGTCTTCGTCGTCGTCGTCGTCGTCGCGTATTATATATATGTATGTATGTGTATATATCCCGAGGCCGGCGATGAAACATTATTATTTATTGTATATATTTTTATAAGGCGATCTAACCACCGGGTGAATGTACAGCGACCGGCGGCGGCGAGTTCGATTAAAAACCGACTCCGAGTCCGCCGCCTCCGCGGCCGTCATTAACCTAGAAAGCGAGTGCGACGCATTCAGATGTCCGTCCGGGTTTACGGTCGGACGACCGCGGATTTATATAAAATAATATTATAACAGCACTGTATTTGTGTGATGTCATCCTTGACCGCCGTAGGTGCATCGGGTACAGTTTATTATAATATAATATGGGCACGTGCGTGTATGTGTGTTTTATACAACGGTGGTAATAGTAACCATTATTATTATATGATATTTTACCGACTTACCGTAGTCTCTATCTGGCAACTGGCTTTTGTCCACCGTAGGCCAAGGTCTGGCCAACGTTGTTGGAGTATGATCCATGGGCGTCGTGTCCTCCTCCGTAGCTGTCCCATCCGGAGCTGGATGCGCTGTAACCGCTTGGGGCGCTGCTACCGTAGCTACCGTGTCCGGCGTGTGTTTCGATCTGCGATCACCAGAACAACAAATATTCGTAATTAATAATATTATCAAATAGCGCGGATCGGGATTGTGGGGGGGGGGAATAATTGTCGCCCACGAGACGATAATGATATGCCCCGGGAATAGGATTTTGTGTACAGAGTTCTCGATCTCTTGAGTTCCGCCAAAGTTAAAATTATACCTCGAGAGTTTTGAACGTATTGTTGTCGTATTAATATCGTGCGACACATGAATATTTTGAATTTTCAGTGTTTTAGCCTCCATTATGAGTAATAAATAAATAACGTGAACTTACCACTTCATGGTGAGGTGTTTGGTGTTGAGCGGCCAACAATTTTTTGATACCAATGAATCCGGAAACGAGCAGAGAGATGACAGAGGCTAACAGAGCCTTCTTGGCGATCAAAGCGATGACGACGTAGGCGATAACGACAAAGGCGGATAATTTGACTTTCAAAGCGATCAAGAGTGGGATAAGATGCTTCAAGAACTTCTTCTTCTTGAGGATACCACGACCTGTTTTGAAAATGTTTCGTTTTAGTACATAGTAATCGAACATGTGCGAGATAATTAGATTACATTTCGATTTTTTTCATTTGTACCATAGTAGCTAGTAATTGCAGCGCAAATTGCCAATAAATGTGACAATATTATACCATCGGTAATTAGTCGGAACTGATGAACAAAAAGTAAATGACTATTTGAACGCCGCAAGAAGTGTGTTTTTTTTAAATAATAATTTTATGATTTTCGTTAAGAAAAAAAATTATAACGTCATTAAAATGACAGAAAACTTTTCAAAATAGATTTTGGTTATTAATAGAAACGATTAAGTTTTGATTGGCGGTTAAAAGAAAATTAAATACCGAGTATAAACCGAAGTAATAAAACAATGAGCCTAGGCTGTCCTCTACTAGTCTAATGTATAAAAATATTATATAAATTGCTAGTCTACTGTAGATAAATTGTTATGTAGAAAATATATTACACGCGGAGACTATGTCAGTGTCCAAGTGTTACTAATAATTTAAGTTAATTAGGAATCCAAGACGTTTAGCTATACTTTATCGTAACGAAAACAAACTATCGTATCTAACTAAAATAATTGTATTGAATTGTGTCTTTTACCTTCTTCGATGTAGTTGGAGATTTTGGATTTGAATTGAGTCGGGATTTGGTCGACGACGCTGCGGGCGGTTTCGGATACTTCAGTGACGATTGGCGACAAGTTCCAGTGGAGGGTCCTCTCTTGGAAGAAGCGCATTACCTTGTGCATGGTGAAGTCCTCGAGTGCGGTCTCGCGGTCGTTGGAGTCTTTGGCGTTCTCGACGTTGTTGACATCTTCGGCGTTCTCGGCGAGGGACCTACCCTTCTTCTCGGTCTTGACGAGGGACAAACCTCCTAACAGATCAACCTTGTCCTGGTCGAAGAAAGACCGGGCGGCCCGGTAGAACTGCATCTGTGCGCACGCAAACGAGTCCTGGTTTCCGGCACATCCATCGTCCTGTGTCCTGACCGCCGCTGCGGGGATCGGGTCGGCCGAGGCCAAGCACACGCACGCCGACAACACTACTAATCCGAACTTAAACGCGACACTCATTGTGATGATGGTTGGTTTTTCGATTTTTCGATCACGAAGAATTGCTCTGCTGAACGTAGTTAGCTGCAGGTGGATGATGGCTGCTGGTGCTGATCGCTGTTACACTGTTGTTGTTGTTGTTCCTTTGAACTGTACGACTGTAATGATACAACTGTTGGGGCGGCCGGCGTATTTATTGTGGAGGCTGCCCGCCGGTTTTCGCTTTTTACCGAACCCGCTGCACACGACGGCGCGGCGCGCATAGTAACTATTGCCCCCCCCTCCCCCACCCGCCCGCCCGCCCTCCGCGGACCGGACACTGCAACATCCGTCCGGGCAGCCCACTCTGCAGCCGCACTCCCGGCCCGCGCCCGCCCATTTTACCCGACTTTCTTGTCCGTAGTCGGCGGCGGCGCCTTTCTTCGGCCGTGAACGTAGCGCGCGTACTTGCGCCGCGGACACTGTCGTTATCGTTAACCGTCCACGAAATCGTTAACCATAATATGATAATCCGGTCGCGACCACTTCGACAAAATTAATATTATACGACGGTGCCGGCGGTGACCAAGCCGAGGACGATACGACTCGATGGACGGTTCCAGAATACGTTTTTACCATACTCGCGAGACTCAGCTCAGTGCCAGTAATATGCTGCACGCGTGTATTGTAGTCGCACAGCAGCAGCAGTCGATTTGATGTAAAAATATAATGTTATGAAATATTTTATATCTTTCACGTCGTTTTTAATTTTTTACAAGTGCCGTCTGAGAAGAACGAAAAATCCCACGTGCCGATTCGCCACCGTCGCGTATATCATTTCGCCAAAAAAAAAAACAAAACATATTATATTTTAATTCGTCACATATTATCATCATTACGTGGTTGTTGTCGCTGTATTATTATTCTCATTGTTTCAGTTTTCTTCTTTAATTGTCGGTTACCGTAAATCAAATATATAATTAACGTATACTGCGCCCGCTCGTTTTCAGAACAAAGTATTATTCGTTTCCGTAAAAACCGCAGTTTTCGACACTTGAGCAAATCGTACTCCGATTTCAGTCATAATAATATACATGTGTGTATTTAACTGCAGACATATCGCGTGTTGGTGTAGTCTTCATTACAACTATACTATTTGATTTCTTTATAGTGGATTTGATCTCTATTCAGTGTTAAAGAATAATAATATATTTTAAACATAAATAACACGTAAATGTACGTATTGCAAACGATTTTTTTTTATTCTGTGAGTACACTGTGCGTATTACGCGAGTATATTTTTCCTTAAACATGTCAGATAGCAATGAATTAGGCGCTCGATAAAGTTGTGTACATATTGTATGGTCAGTCTGGATGATATTTAAACCGCAAGTTCGAAAAGTTTCTTGAGTTGTTGATATAGCTTATTATATATTATAATTATAACACTATAAATTATTATATATTCGATATAATTCCATAAAGTTTATTCAGTGATGTGAAATGTTCAAACAAGTCTTGGGAATTAGTTGGGATATCTTATAATAACACGTGCGAGCTTAATAAAAAAATAGTCACGAGACTATAAGACGTGTACGAAATGGAAAACCACTAGGTATATGATAATATTATGATAGTAAACATAAGTCACACGTTAAACGAACGAATCGGTGCGCGCAATAACTGACAATATATAAATAAAATAGGCAATGATGGATATGACTTTTTTTGCCTCGAATCATATTTAATATTTTTACACCATACCCATGTTAAACAATTTTCTATTGATCTCCAAACAGTGAATTCATAGCTGGTTCCTATAGTGGTTCAATAACTTTTAAAAATTATTTACCTTCTTCAACCATAAAAGAACACCCAACCATAAATATTTTTGTAAATCGCGTGATTCAAATAATAATATACCTCCTACGAGTCTGCCTCCACTTACCTGTGTACAATAATGGATTATTGATTTACCATAGTAGTCACACGGCGACGACGACGACGACGACGGTAAAACATATATCGACAATATAATGATGAAATGAAATACGCAGTCATGCGACGACGATAGTAGCCGGGAGATAAGTCATCGGAACTTTTGAAATAATAATATTCTTCTTTGCTTCATGATTGTGAGACTGTATTCATTTATTGTTTGCGTACCTACGTCGCTAACGTCCGGACGACACACCGCAGAAGAGTATATTGGATCGCCAATATCATAATATATTATATTATTATATATACAGGTCCATCAGCATTGTCTCCGGGCAATATAATATTATTATATTATATTATTATTATTACAATAAATTACTACCTATATACACGACGCACGCTTATTGTTGCTCACGTTCGCTCACAATAGTCATGGTTTTCAATCGGTCCGCGTTTACCGATTATTACACTGCAGAAGTATATATAAGTATATATAAGGTACGCTGTATGGCACGCTCGTATCGTCGTTTTCACTTGATTGTTTTAGCTCGGAGGCAAGCGCCATCGCCCGAGGTGGGTCTATTATTATTAATATTATTATTCTATTATTACTGTTATCATCGTCGTCATCATTATCGTTATTGTTATTAAATACAATATTACGCCGCTCGCATCTCTGCAGCCTCGTGCAATACGCCTGTCCAACAGTCGGCGCGCGTCACGACGATCCCCCCAGCGAGTCATCGAAATCGGTAGACGCGAAATCCGAACCCAAATGACGACTGCAGGGCACTGACAATTCGTTCGTTTCTTTTCGATACTCTTCGACGTGCCCGATAATAATAACATACACGCGAATATCAATGGACTTTCGATCAAACGGTTTGTTATTATGTTACACAGGTACCTATAATAATAATATAATAATCACATAATTCACGTCACATATGTGCAGTGATGATTTCGGCGGCGTGCCGGAAGTTTCACTTTTTATTTATTTTTATTATTTTCCTCCATATCGGACAAATTCGGTCCGTCACTCTCACATTTTTAACGAACCATTTTATTCGGAATTAAAACAGAATTCGAAAAATACTGCAGTTTGGGTTAGAACGGACGGAATCGTCTCACGCGTGATCACTGTCAGATCCGGTCGTTAAAGTCTCTAAACGTGTCAGCTGCGGCGTATACAATAGTAATACTACTATTATTATTATTATTATTATTATTAGTATCAAATAAACAAAACGTCTAACTTGTCTAACAATCATATTATTTAAGTTCTGTTAGATTCTGTTGATATTTATTCGTTGTAAATATAATATAATAATAATAATAATAATAATATATTGTACCTATAATATTATATTTATTTATTTTACGGGTATGACCCTTTGTGATATTCATGTAGGTATTATGATCGGTGATCACTGTTGCAACAATACCTACATTCGATGTAGGTACATTAGTTGTTAAACAATGTTTTATAAATGTATTTGGCATTAAACAATAATATAAAGTCGGTAATTAATTAATTTTTATATTTCTGTGTGCACCAAAATTTAAACACCATCCTAAGTGTTTCGTTTTTATGATTGTAAATTTTATTTTTACGAATATGCTTACATAAAGATGCGATCGTATTAATGTATATTGTACAATTTACGTTTGAATGAAATAAAAACATATAATTTAAAATCCGGTATTAAAATTCAATGTTTAAATATGTGTTATAACTTTCGCCGATAGGTCAAGAGGCCGTTTTACACACATTATATTTATGCCATAAAAAAAAAAAATCTTGAACAGGTACATATTCCGGTTTTATTTTTATTTTTATTAATGAGTCTGCTTTCGGATTAGCGTGTTAACTTCGTTTTAGAAGTATAATGTAACAGGTGAATTCGGGTATAAATGTATAATTATACATTTTTATTGTTCGTCGAATTGATACTGCGATTATTATGTTGATTAATGATTACCATGTAAATTTGCATTTTATAAAACACTATACCGTCTACCATTTTTTTTTTCATTTTATGATGCACTTTGACGGCATTAAAGCATATTATACCTATACATTTGTACAGTATAATATTATATTGGATGTAACGTTTCAATAAGTATCGTCACAACCCACCAAACAACTGTTTGACAACGATAGTAAGTCATTACCGATATATTTAATATATTAAGTTGCAAGTGCGGTATTATAATAATATGCACTGTTAAACTTTCAACATTTTGGCTATGTGCGGCTATTACAAGTCTATAATACCTTCGATTTGCAAAATAGTGCTCTAATGTAATTTTTAATTTCGTCAAATTTAACTTAATATCACTCAATATTATTCGTCTTGATGTAACATTCTTACGTTGGATATTTTGTCTTTATAGTTCTTTATCAGTACGTATTATGTGTAAAATGTTTTTTTTTTATACACATTCGTTTGGTGAAAATAATTTTATCATTCAACTACTATACGACAGATAAAATATAGTGGTCGAGTACGACTATTAAACTAAAAAAGTAGTAGTTAATAAAAAAATCTCGACAGTTCCGGGAGTATTATTTTTATTTTCTATCGAAAACAAATATTATATAACATCGCCCAATCAAGGGAAACTGTTTTATATATCGCGTTATAAATCGTAATTCGTTTTATATATCATCTCCACTTTTACTTACGGTTGTATTTATACCTACTGACATTTTTCACGGCACCGACATAATATCGATACGTAATATTATTTTCCAATTATTATATAAAACGTGTAATATTTCAATCGAAGAAATCGAATATAATATTGTATCAGGAGGATTAGGTACAGCTGTACAGGAAGTAGTAATATACGCCTAAGTGCTACTGGATATAATTATTATTCGACTATAATGCTATTTCATAATTATAATTATCTGCAGGCCATAATATCTCGACGACGAATTGACGTATTGAAACAATAATTAACGAAAATCGTTTAAAATTCAATATATAAATTATAATACTATTACATTCGATTGGACACAGACAATGTGCAAGCGTAGTACCAAGTCAGTACAGCTATACATAATATTATATGTGTATCCGTCACAATATTATTATATTATCATTTGAACGAGAAAAGTGAAAATATTAATGTTATCTAATTAATAGTAAATATAAAATATAGAAAAGGTGCAACGATAATTTTTCATTTTCTTCAGAAACACCGTACCTCCACGATATACCGTACTATTGACAACATATATAGTACAAAAATATAAGCATAATACTACGGTTATTTATTAGCGGCAATAATTATTATCGTTGTCATTTATTAGTTATTACAGTCTGTTTGTGTTCGTACAATTATTACGAACAGTTCCGAATGTACCTGCAGTAACATTATTATACCGTATATTGCAGAGTATACTAGTTTGGCCACTAAAAATTATTACATAACGAATCTTAAAAAAAAAAAATGTAAATCTATTACGTTAAATAGTATATAATTTGAACTATGAATAAATTAAAACTATCTACTAGTTAATTTTTATAGGCGATAAGTGATATGTAGGTATATAATATTATAGTTTATTGCGTTATTTCGTACGCATAAACAATTTATTTTAAGCAAAAAAAATTACCATTTTATTTCTCTACGCGTATAAATCGAAACTGAAAAAAAAAACATAATGTTATGTTATATTCAGTAATAAGACAAAAACTTTTTTTTTTTATAATATACAATAAATAGAGATAAAAACGACTACGGTTTCGATGCGGCGGCAGGTTTTTTTTTCTAGAAGCCGAAAGAGATTATAATTCCCGATCACGTTCTTATATGGTACCAGCTAATGTACGTACCTATATTAAAACTGACCTGGATCGAGAGACGTGATGGGAGAGTAATAATCTCCGACGTGCTCGACAATTATCATCATTATTACATTGTACCTCTATACATCGGACACAATCGGCGCGACTATGCGCGTTTAACGTGCGCAGGGCGCCCAGGACGACAGGACGTCAAATAGATATCCATCTGCTTCGTGTCTCCGCGTCCGTCATCGTCGTTTAAACGCAAACGGGCCCGACCTCGGCGGCGTCGAATGGTAATATTATTCCAACGATCGTCGTACATGTACGCTCGTTAATATTATTTTATTTTAAGACCGTAGTCGTAGGTAATAATGATAAGAATGCGTACAATGTCTGTTTGTATTAGATATCGTTCAAACCGGCATAGGTTATAATATATTATGGGTAGGGGTCGTATTATAATATAGTATAATAGCTGATGCTGCAGCTGCTGTCGTCACCGTCTTAATAATATTATTATTTCAACTATCGTCGAGTAACGCACGTGTTAGTAGGCACGGTATATTTTTCTTAATTTAAAGACAGTAATCATAATTATGCATACAATGTATTTGTATTATAATATTGTTCAAAATGTCATAGGTTATAGCGGTAAGTCCTACTATATAGCTGCTGTGGTCACCTCCTTCATCCATCGCCGTCGGAAAGAATGATATAAATACAACACTGTCGCTTTATATAGTAAAAGTGGGATAATCATAGGATATTAGACATCGAGTTTCACCGTGTTTGACACATTATATCATTATGAAGTATATAATAATATAGTTTGTGGTCGTGGATCACGAATAATAATGCAATTTTTGTATATCATGACGTGCGGCCGTCTACCGCCTGTTGACATTGCTGCAGGTCATCACAATGAATGTCAGACGGTTTTTGTGGTTTTTGAATTATTTTAACGTCTTGCTATTATATTGCAGTCACCGCCGATCAATGACCAAATAATTGAATCGTTTATACTACTACGCTTGAAGATCGAAATCTAAATCAGAATAAATATTCATCGGAAAATAATATTATAGTTGTTAATTTATAAACATTTTTCATGTTTTATTTTATGTCATTTTTAATATAATTGCTTATAGTATTATTTAATCTTTTACGCTCATTAGGTATTCGTCTCTAAAACAATGAAAAAATATAACTTTTTAAAAAAAATATAATTATCTGTTTTATAATTTTATATTCGGACTTGGGAGGACGGTTACATCTCTATAACCCCCTCCCCGGATGCCACTTGCATCCACGTTTGTTCATTTATTGAAACGATTGTTGTAATAAAAATAAGTCAATGGACAGTATTACGATGTATGGCCATAGTCCGTGAAAAGAAAGCGTGGTACAGAAAATGTAATATATCTATATATATTATAAACGAATTTACGTTTACACGAAGATTATAGACGTGGAAATTACTGAAGTGGTTCAGTCATATTTGCACAAAATTGTGCAGACAATATAATCCTTGAGACTGTGGGAATGATCGTAGTGCTTAGTACTTCAATCCCTATAGGTCGCTATTTAAGAGCTCACAAATGGTGTTACCTAAATGGTTAATCCGGTATATACCTAGTGGTACCTACGTCATACACGTAGTGTACGAGCTGCAGTAGTGGCAAATTACAGATCTCGGGAGGGGGCCGCATATAGTGACATATTTGCACCCCGAATACATCGTTGGTGCAAAATATTAAATTGTATTTAATTGCATCATCTTGTTGGTCACCACGGGTAAGTCGAGTTTTGTATATGATTTCGAGAACTAATACTGATTTGAGAATTTTTCAAAATGTCGTTGTAATGTTGTCGATGTAAACGTGGATTTGACAAAAGTCCTAAATACAGTCGTTTAATGATGGCTTTGTTACGTCCGCCTAGAAAAACGAATTCTGGTCTGCACACGCTTGTCGATAATGGCCGCACAAGGACGGCAAAATATTGTTACCGTAGCGTCAGACACTGACTCGAAACGTTGACCCTACGCCCTTCCCTACGTCCCGGGCCGTAAGTCAGTGAGATTTCCAAAATGCCTTTTCATCCGCAGAACGTGTGGACCTGCAATAATAACAATAATAATATGCAGTTTGTCGGTTTTTAAGCAGCACGCGCCAGCTCGATCGCATCTCGGAATGGAAATTAGCGTCGGTCACGTCCGACGACCGCATAGTGGCATGGCGTGGCGTTCCGCGTATTCCGACGCCATCGGCGAACCGAGTCCGAGTCAACATCTATAATAACAATAATAATAATTACCGTACGTCTTCGTGTACATATTATAGACATAGGTATTACAGGTATATTAGGTGCACGCAAAATACCACATTTGGTACAGTCGTACGCGGCCGTGTGCGTTATAGGTACGCCTTAATATTATGTCTGGGACCAGACATCATAATGTGTCTTGTGATCGATCGACTGCGGTGTCCAAACATTTATAGGTAGTATAGGTACCGATACGATAGTTATTTTTTCATACGATAGTGATGATGGTTTTTGGCTAGGCTTGCGATGGCTATAATATAATATAGCAACGTCGTTGGGACACCATCTGAAACGCGTGAAAACAAATATTAAAACTGCAGCAAACGGTGGATGATTAAGCGTCTCCCGAAAATAATCTTAAGCCGGCAACGAATTCATCTAGCGTGACTTATGCGTTAAACACATATCTATTCTATTATATGCTTAATATATAATTGCACCTGTTTGGATTTTACGGTTTTTGGACAATTTAATGGTTCTATTAATTTTTGCTCCAATTGTTATACAGTAGTCACCGATTATATTGCAGTATCCGCGGTTAATTGACTCACATTTTGGACTAAAATAGCGAATTTACTCTTATATTACAGACAAAGTACGTTTATTTTACTCACTAGATACAGTGGGGCCAATTAAAACACGGATAAATAACTCATAATTATTATAAGTTACATTTCTTAAAATATTTTAATTTATTGTACATTATGTTTAATTTAGTGATTACAATATAATGAAATATATTGTAAATATATAAATAATAATGATTATTTATAATTTGTGTCTTAAAAATACATCATAGGCCATAGCTTAATAATTAAATTTTCTATTTCACTCATAAGCATTTTAGATTCTGAGTGAAACGATGAATGTATTGATTTTACAATGATGTGTGTTTTTTTTTTTATTTTTTTTTTTATTTTTTTTTTTATTTGTGTGTCTGTGTACACGATAAGTAGTCGAAATAATGCTTCGATTTTCGACTTCAGTATCTTGTTCGATGGGAAAGTGAATATCGTTGGTGCATTGGGGAGGTCAAAATTTTAATTTCCCAGTAGTTTTCAAAAGCGATGTGAAAAACAAAAGAAAAATTAAGGAAAAACGGGAATTTTTACGCAAAATCGATTTTTAACAAAATCGATTTTGGTTATTGGTGTAACTCTAAAACAAATGACCGTAGATGCATGAAATTTTCACTGGTTGTTTATATTTGCATTTTCTATACACAATACAATTTTGAAAATAATTTGACTTTTTTTGAACTGTTTACGGACATTGTCAGTTTTCAGTTTTTTTAAATTTTTTTTCTATAAATATCAATAAAATTTTATTTGTTGGGTAAAAAAGCTTGAAAATTTAATAGAAGGCTCCTAGGTTATTGTTTCAAAGGCAGATGAAAAAAATTAAAAATCCTTAGTCACAGTTTTTTTTTATACACGTTTAAAGTTCAAATCTTGAAAAAATACGGAAAAATCACGAAAATTTGCAAATTATTTTGAGTTAGAAATTCATAAAAAATTTTCTTTTTAAATCTAAGATTTTAAAATCTAATACAAGATTCCTCATAAGTTTGTCTAACTTTATCAAAAAAAAAAATTTCTACAAGAAAGTCAAATTAAATTTTTATGAGCGTTTTAAATTCATATTTTCACAACATTAGATATTCACTCGATTTCTCATGTACCGATTTCCTTATTTTCTTGTAATTCAAAAACGAATAACTGTAGATACATGAAAATTTCACTGAATGTTTATATTAGCATTTCCTATACACCATACAATTTTGAAAATATTTTGACACTTTTTGAGCTGTTTACGGGCATTTTCAGTTTTCAATTTTTTTAGTTTTTTTTTTCTATAAATATCAATAAAGTTTTATCTGTTGGGCCAAAAAGTGTAAAAATTTAATACAAGACTCCTGATATATTTTTACAATAGCAGTTGAAAAATATTGAAAATACATAGGCACAGTTTTTTTTTTATAAGCATTTAAAGATCAAATTTGGACAGAATTTATCAAAATCTCGAAAATTATCAACCATTGTAATTAATAAATTATAAAATGTTCAGTTTTTATAGCTAAGGATTGAAAATTTAAAACAAGATTCCATGTAAATAGATAATTCGGTTACCAAAAAATCTAAAAAATACACAAGCACAGTTTATTTGTATAGTCATTTTAAGTTCAAATTTGGACGAAATTACATAAAAACCTAGAATAACTATTTTAGTTATTTTGTTGTGATTGTATAATATTATTCGTGGGCACTTGAAACTTCTAATTTGTAATATTTTCATCGATATATTATGATGATAGTATCACGGTTTGTTGTTGATGTATAACGCGTTATATGTACCTAATGGATATTGTGATATGATTAATTTGGAATTTATTATAGGTCAATTTTTTTTTTAATACCATAGATAAGTGTATAATATGTCTTATACCTAGACTGACATATCGTCTCCACTCAGAATCGTTTTTCTTATACAATGATATATCATTGAATTCAAATTTAATACCATCCATTATACAGTGACCCACTTGTAACCTACAGTACAGCAGAGCGACATCCACTTGCCCACCTTTTTACTATTAAGTAGGTACATAATGTGCATATTTATTATACATACCTTTTTGTTCTTGTGCCTTTTTTCCTTATTGACTTATTTTGTAAATGGACTCAAATGCTCTGGTCTTGAATTGAGTCCAACGAGTCCGGCGACATTCGTGTTTTCGACGATAACGGCCCCTATACAAAATAAGTGGCCGGTGAAAGTGCTCTGAAATCCTCAACGTGGCTCATCTTTTTGCAACGATTGATTCTGAAACTTTGCTTCCACGCGCACATATGCTGCAGTGACCCATCGCATATTGGCTTTCACAGATCTATCAATCTTTGACTCTGACCAGAGATCGGTACAGATAACTGTGGTATCGTAAGTCTATAATACCAGTATGATATAATATTATTATTGAATCGAAACTACCTGCACTGGCTGCAGTCGTCAAAAAATTCAACCGGGAAATAAAAAACTAATCGGGACATTACCCACACTGTCAGCTGTAGTCTTCAAATTGTACCTATAGATACTTGTAGACCTTCCTCGCATCACTTTGTTACACGCCAACTATTGTCTATAATAACCATTGTATCGACAGACCATCGATGAACTTCTTGTTGTTTGTTGTAGTACTTACATCATAAGTCATAACTCATTCAATCGGGAAATAAAAACTCATGTCGACGGCACACGAGTTTTTCGCGGCAACAAGCCCCCCCCCCCCCCCTATCATAGGTGATACGAATTTTAATATTTTATATACATCGCTATCGATCGTTCGGTCCGCGAGTTGTATTTTTCCGACCTGCGGCGGAAGCCTACAAAATATATCTCAAGCCTAACCTAACCATACCATACCTAACCATGGGTGTAGTACACGGGGACTTGTCGTTGATAATTATACTTTGTCATAGTATTATCACTATGTGATTGCTCATTATTATTACCATATTCTAATATAATATTATTAATCTCGGGCGCGCGCGGTTCCCGTTATAATATAGGAGATCTACGAACGGACACGTGTGTACGCGTCCGCGCCTCGCGTAGGTATAGTATTATAATATTCGTAATATACGTATATAATATGGGTACAGTCGATTTATTTGTTTGCTCTAGTTTCTCGGCCAGACCTCAGCTTCGGGCGCCATTCGGCATCGCCGGGCTGGGAACCGGGGCCCGGGGGCGCACGCACCGTGCGATTGGATTTTTAAAAAAAAAAAAACAGTCGTCGTACAGCGCAATAATAATTATGACCCGTCCGATATACGACCTAAGCTCATTTGCATGTGTCGAGCCGTCCGCGCGAGGAATTTCGCGGCACTCTCCCAAGGCCGCCGATCTTTTCGTCCACAGACCCGACAGACCCGACCCGGTTTCGATAATATTACTATTACTATTATTATCGCTATATAACATTACGACTATCGTTATAGTCCATGTACATTATTATTATGTGTATATTATAGTAGGTATATTATATACGCTCGTGTGACACATTTTTTTTAAATATCATTAATGGTGTACTTGTGTAGGTATACAGGTACCTACGCGACGAACCGGAAGAAAACTGGTAACCGGGAAACCGGAAAAACTATACAGAAGACGTTATTGCGGGCGGCCTCCGTTTTTATTAATAGTAATAATAAAAAATGATTGAAAATCGATTAATTTTTATACATGTTACCCGCAGTTTGTAATAATATATTCATATATTAATATAAATACATTATATTTTGTACGACTATCTGATGTACCTATATAAATAATGAAATGCGATCAACATTTAATTGTACCTATATAAGTTTAGCTTGTTTCGACCGCAAATCGTCGGGATATGTAGATTTTACTCAAGTTATAATAATATGCGATAGATTAAATTTGGAATCAAGTGGTAGATTTACAGGCATGGTGGAGATTAGGTCATCTCTTATGAAGTGGTAGCCGGTTGTAATCTGTAATTTAAATAATCTAATAAGAACGATAAGTATTTTAGAAAATATATTAAATACCATTTGCGAGTATATTTTATACCCGAATAAGAGATTCGTTTTCCCGGCCAAATAAGGAGTAAAAGTTATTTTTTTTTATAAAATTCTTTTTGAATACGTTCAGAGCAATTATTTTCAAATCTGTTTTGAATAGTTAAAACTTAATTAGGTATAACTTTTTGTACTAACTATCAATTTTAAAAAGTTAAATATAACTTTTGTACTTTTATTCCTCCAAAAAAAGAGTTGTTTAGGACTGCTCGTCGGTAAAACAATGTTTACTTGGATAATAATAATTTTACGAAAATCGTATAATAAAGCTTCGAAAAATGTTTGACTCCGAGTGAATAGTCCGGTCTCTTTCTTTCGTTATTTTTACTAAACGAATTAGGAAATTCATTTATATAGTCCATTGGAAGCCCCGAACATTTTGAATCACTGACAGGTTTTTTTTTTCCCACGCCACGGTCTCAAATGATTTAATAAATACAAAATTATTACTACTTGCTAGGCGTGATGATCCACTGGCCGTATTACACTTTGTATTTTTTATTTTTTAAGAAATGTTATTAAAACAGCTATAAATTTGAATGAGTTAAACATGCATAATTGGGATTTTTTTTTTCTCGAAACTCGTATTTTAATTACACAAATAAATTACACTGCACGTTATATTATTATACGTTTGTACGTACCAACTGCAGTACACTATAACCACAATCTAAGACCATTCATAAATGAGGTGACAATGATGAATGAGCAGTCGCGGGTATATTAATTACAAAATCACTGTACGCCCGGGGCTTTCCGTACTCCGTGGGTACTTCTAGTACTTAAAATACTCAGATGAACCTAACCCGGTGCAGACCGTTATTAAAGGTGAATCCAACCCAATTTTCTAAAAAAAACAATGAAATCCTCGTCCACATCAATAATAATCGTAAGATATGAACCGCGTATTCCACGACTGTTTGTTATGCAGTCTCAATGGCACGAGGACTTTAAAAGCTTAACGACGCGTTGTTCGATGTTTGAACATAATATTATTATATTCATATTTTTTTCATTACCATTGTGTTATTAAATACGAAACAGAGATAATACACACACACACATACACATACACGCACTCGCATAATATCATTGGTAGGTTTTTGCACACTATATTTTACGGTTATGCGTATGAACGGCACGAGATAAGCAAGCTCGGCGACGTTTTCTCTAAAATGTATGCAAACAAATGTAAGAAGATAATAATAATATTTTATTATACTATAGTATTGCGGGGTCGGCGTCGTTTATGGGAGTTGATATTTTACACGGAATGAGGTTAGATGAAATATTAACAGAAAACATACATACACACGCCGTAACTGTACATATATTATTTATTTTTTAAAATATACATTCTTGTTATAATATGATAGGTGTAGGTACACACGCGCATTGCGCGCTACCTACTAAATTTACCGAATTCATTTTATTCCGCACTGAGTTATAGTTTAATGTATAGGTATATCTCGTATAATGCGAAAACGGCCGGGACTTGAGATGATGCCAACCACGGTAGATTGGTATCCGAGTGACCATTAACCGATTACACGTACGAAATGCGCGTATCTTCCGCCTAAAGACGACCAACACTTTTGTGTGCACACCCGGCGACGACTGTATCATTATAATATGTCGCTGTACCAATCGACCTTGCGCGAGTGGAATCGAAATAGAAAATGTTATTATAATATCGCTTTGCTAGTTTACCATAGGTTAGGTATGTATTTTGTTCGCTCTTTCGATACTTATATATATACTTAATATATATTATATATATATTAAATATATATTATATATATATATATATTAAATATATATTATATATATTATATTATATACTTATACTTATAACTAAAATCGTATAACCTAAAATAATTAGGAGATATTAATCAAACGGCCTTTAAAAAGGTACACATCTTTTTTCAGTTCTTTTGAACATAATATTAATTTATAATTATTTGTGAAACAAATCGAATATTGATCCACTGACTCCTGCAGCAGCCCTGCAGTACCTGCTCGACTGCAGACTACAGCGATCCTGCGCAATGATGGAGATTATAATATTATATAACACTCACAACAAACGGTCATTCAACGGTTCGCAGACAAAAAAATTATGTTTCTTTTATAGGTACGCGTCTTCGGGCAAGACTATAATATTATAGCTACAAGGGTACACGAAACGTGGACATAAACTATGTAGGTAATAATTTTCTGATTGTTATGGTTTGTACACCGAGACATTTCCAGTTCATATATTTACACGCTTTTCCTTGCTGCAGTGGATAATATTTCCGTGGGAAGCAGAATAATTGAAATAATTACAAATGTATAATATTATATATTATTAGTAAGCTATATATGTGTCATTCTATCTGCAATGCCCGCGCTCGATTAACCAATCCTTTCTTTCACTAAAATAACATTCCATATAAACTATATGTTGTTATCTTGCCGCAGTGAATAACTCGATTGAGCTGTTTCTTTCATATTATTATTATTATTATAAGAGATGAATATACCAGAATTACAACTTTCTTCGCGACGTATTGATTCGGTTGAACGACGGTTTACGGAACATTTGCGCATACTCTTCACGACATTAAATCTACAACAATTATTATTATTATATATAAATTAATGATAAAAAAACATATTTTTATAATATATTCACGAAACTGGAGGGCTGCTAAAGTGAAGATTTGCAACGGGATTATAAAATATTATTATTATACGTCTCGGAAATAACCTGAAAATAGCGGAGACGATAGCGGCGCGTGTTATTCTATACGACACTAAATCATATACACGACTCCATGACACATGTTCGTAATAAATTCTTGGCATTACACTATAGAGCTATTATAGTATATAGTTGTACCAAGTTGCGGTGGTATAGGTACGACGTATCAATTTTTTTATTTTATGGTCTCGCCGCTTGATACTGGAATGTCTCGTCTCGACGATGGAAAATGTGAAAATCTACATCCACATATTATTGTTATTAAGGTGTGTCTGCATCAGTCTACCCACAAACGTGTTATCACCCCGATTTGAAAGTGAAATTCAGCGTACGTCCGCGACCGCAAATACAGTGGTTCGATGATGTGTTACGTATATCTTAGACATTTTAATTCGTTTCCGTTAAGTGAACCAACACGCGATGATCGAATACTTTTTCAGTCGATTACTGTTCAAATATATACGTGGAAAAAACGTTATTGGAAGATTTTATTTCGTTTCGTTGTGCGTGACACGGTACTATGTTTGTTATAAGCGCACAGCCAATGTAGCCACTCGAAAAAAAAATTCACTCAATCGGGCGGTTATCACAACAGAATGAGTACGATGATTGGTTTATACATTATAACCATACTATATCTGAAGGAAGCCATTATGGCAGTATACGAGTGTTTTAATTTGCAGAACTAAGTTCGTACATTATAGGTATAGGTATTATGATATCATGTACTTCAGGAACAATTGTAGTAGGCACTCAAAGTTTACGATTATATGGCAAACTTTTTTTAAATTTGAATCGAGGAAGTTTTATAAATATAAAGTATCTATATTAGGTACAGTTTATGAACTTGATAATGGTGAAATATAATATTTTGATAGCACTTTAATATAACTGATATTAAGTATGAAGAAAATGACGGAAAGTTCAACGCCGACGCCCTGTATTATACAACTAGTAAGATGTGATAGCTTACGTTGATATTTAGAATTTAGGGTAAAATATAATATTAGTAAATTAGAAATTACATAAATAATATACAGAAACCAACATAATGTTAAAAGTGAGCATGGGATTAAATTGAATATAATCACGGCACAGACAATAATATGATGTATTTACCTACATTATACGTTCAGCGTTGTATCACATGCATTATTGATTATATTTTGTCTACTGCAGTACTGCATTTGTGTAGGTGCCTGCTGTACCCATTGCCCATTGGAATACACAATCGAATTAAACATAACTACGCAACAGACAATAAAATACAAGTTTACTAGACAACGTATTTGGAAGTGAAATTGTTTTCGTACCCATTAAGTCGAAATGAAAGTGAAAAATATCTAATTTGTTTTATAATTGAAACTTTTGTTTGTGTTTGTCTACACGTTGTAGAACGCTCATTAAAATATAATTACTTGTAATAATATTAATGTAAAGTAGCTCGATCAAAATTTACATTATAATATTTTATTGGCTAAAATGATGAACACATTTAATAAAATATGATTATTTATATTTTTGATATTACATACGTTAGATGACGTTATCACATCTTAAATATAAAAAGTTCCCTAACTAATTATTATATATATTTTCTTGAGAATTTCTTATCCTTATTGATTGAAAATTGACCAAGACTTACTACCTTTCGCAATGTATAGTTAATTGCGAAAAACTAGTAAAATACTACTTATTAGGTACCTAGGTAGTAAATTGAACAAAATATTTCGATTCATCATTATTAAAGTTCTTAAGAAAATACTTTTTTTATTTAAGCTCAATGCTGTATAGTGTCCGTGTTTTTTTTTATTTCACACACATGCTAGTTTCGATTTATCACAAGAATATTATACTATATAGAAATCATTAATAATGTTTTTCAATTTTAATAATATACAGCTGGAAAACATTTAAAACCTGTTGTTGTAGCAAGTAACGCCGTTTTTGAGGAACACTTAATATTAGTTTGACAGTAAAGTTGTCTAATGAAATTAGTGCTATTCTATTGGATTTAGGTTATCTAAAAATAAAAAATTCAAAACATTTTAACGATAAATATTTTATAGTTTCAACTGAACTGAATTTATTAAAAAATATATTCTTAGCTACCTATTAAAAAATAAAATCGAAAATAAACACTTATTTTCTATGTATAATATTTAACATAATGAATATTATTTAATTTGTTATTTTACATTTTACATTTCAGATGATATTCAATCTACGAATCATAATTTTAAATTTAATCATATTTAATAGACCTGTTGATATCAAAAAATGTGGGAACCATAAATAATAATCGAGACGACCGTTTTTTGTTTTAAATCGGTCATTTCACCACCCCACCTTGTAACGTATAAGTGTGAATGACACAAAAACAAGAAACGGT
Source organism: Metopolophium dirhodum (assembly GCF_019925205.1). Taxonomy (NCBI): domain Eukaryota; kingdom Metazoa; phylum Arthropoda; class Insecta; order Hemiptera; family Aphididae; genus Metopolophium; species Metopolophium dirhodum. The sequence goes on from NC_083568.1 coordinate 17,038,431, forward strand.
TGGAAAAAGTCGTTTTCATTCATTTAAATCGTGTAACTCTGTTTTTTTCAAGTCTTCCGGACAATTAATATTTCCATTCTCAACATAAAACTAATAAAAAAAGTGGTTTGTATAACATTTGCACTATACCGCCAAAAACACGACCGAATAACATATTTCCACATATTATCGTTCTACACCTAATCGGACGACCCCCGCTCACATACCGTATTATATTTTTTTTACAGACTCAAAATATTTTCACTCGTTTAACGCATCGATCGTCATTTATTATTACTGTAACAGGCCGAATTTCATGGGTTTTCGAATAAAACCAAAACTAAAAAATTATAATAAAATAACGGTACGTGTCGCAGACACCGGACACCCAACGCACTACCTATATCAGCTAATGTGTAAGTGTGGCGGGTAGTCGTCCGTACAATGCGAGACGTTTATTTTCATATTAATTCGTATATGCAAACACGGAGAGCGCGTGTGATCGGACCTGACTCGCCTCTGCAGTGTGTCTGTGTCTGTGTGTGTGTATGTCTGTTAGTGTGTGTGTGTGTGTGGTGTGTGTGTGTATGTGTGCATGCATGATTGGCCTCCGTAGGAATTCGAGTAGGTGGCAATAGCCGAGGACGAGGAAGAGCTTTACTGGGTCAAGGTCACTGGGGCACCGACCTCATGTAAGGGTGCGACGCCAACCTTTATATTAGTATAATATTAGGTACTTCTATAAACCACATACTATTAGAACACGTAAAAAGTGGAAATAAGAAACAATATATATAGGTATAAAATATAAGAATTATATAAGAATCTATGATATAACTACAATTGCTATTGTTACTATTAAGTATTTATCGTCGTAATTCATTTTTGTATTTTTATATTATTTAGACAAATAAAACACATATTTATTTTCTTAAATCGAATTTTGTTACTCGTCATTTAATTATATTATGATCTGTCTCGCATGTTCTAAACTTCAAACTTTTGACTGCGCTGACGTAAAAAACTGAACGTACGTAAGAAGTATTTTGTTTCACAGCCGGCTTCACCGACTTATCTCGTCACTCTAACATTACATCGTCATAATATTATACCGTGCGTGTTTATTATTTTTACTATTATTCTCGTAATAGCTAACGGTCAACAACGACATGTATATATATGTGGATTTTTCTTCTATTTTATATTATAACATTACGAATTTTTTTACTGTCACGGTCACAAGTAACTCCAAAAACACCAGTCTTAGGCGTATCACCTTCCTATCTCTGTCCGTCTATCTGTCTCTTTTTTACATCAGCTCTCTGTACCTCTGTCTGTCTCTTCCTTTCTTTCTCCAATCACAGACAATTTATTCTCCATCCGTATCTCTGAAACGCGCTATTCTATTATATTGTCTTGGTTATCGCTACGGTAGGTAATCAGAGTTTGCGACGTAACCGGTGAGGCCCACACACGCTATAATATTCTATGGTATTGATGACTTGACGTGTATAATATCAACAATTACTCTAACGCATAATAACATACCTGTAAAGCGTGTACCTACACGGCCTCACTGATTAGACGTACACGCGATGTTTAATAATTGTGTTATAATATATACTCGGTGCAGTATACAAAATATGAATAGGATATAATAATATGCAGTGTTTAATTGATAAGTATTTAAAAAAACGAATACTTTCAAGCACCTCCCACCCCGATTCGTGGTACTCATTATAATACCGTGTGCTGGTAATTATAATGTGGTGGCCGTGTCTGTACAGAAAGCCCGTCCGGAAGCTTATCCGGGAGCGTCGGTGAAAATCCTTCCAAAAAGATGCGTCGGCGATGGACTCCGCGGCCGAAAGAGAAAATGTGATAGGTTATAGCTATACTCGGGCGGTATATATTATATCGTTTGCGGTCCTTCCATTGAGCACGCATTGTGTCGGCCACGTGATTTTTCAATTCGCCGCCGAAAACGTATAATATATATATATATAACTACATAACATTATATTATTATAACATGTATGTATGTCTGCAGAGTTGTGCTTTCACATTTTCTGACGAAACGCCATCCGATGTTACTATATGTATTATATACATCTGTCCGATTATTATTATTATTATATAGCCTAGAGATTCCGTCCGCGATAAATCATCGGCAAACTACTTACGCCGCCGCAGGTTTATCGACCATAATATTATATATAATATCATAATAATAATTTGTAACAGAACGTTTATGAAAATGACCGCTTTCAGCCCGATAAAAACGTCGCCGAAAACCCTCTCAGCTGGTTACCGACCCGTCAGATCGGTGTTAATTATTTATTATTAATAGTTCACGATCGTAACAAACGATTATATTATTATTTATTATCATAAATACGGTCGTGACTCGCGAGTCTCGATAACCCGAACCTCAATAATTCGAAAACCTTGAAAAATCAAATTATTTTTTTGTCCCTTGAAGTGTTTTTAAGTTGTGTTTGAGAAGTATATTAGGTACTCAAAAAATACACAAGTTAAATTTGTTTTTATTCCTCCAATGAGATTATAGTCATCGATACTCGACTGAAGGATAATGTTCTCCACGACAACCCCGCAAAATCGAATAATATATCTTAGGAAATTGGAATAAAATATATCGCACTGTACCTTAATATAATATAATACAATATAGGTACTGACGAGGATAATATTTATTACCATTACGCGTCCTCATTCCTCGGTGATAACGTCTAAAAGTTGAGTCTCGATAACTCAAATCTCGAAAAATTGTTATTAAGTTGCGTTCGAAATCCGCGAGATGTATGTAACTATTAATACACAAGTCGAATTTATTTTTATTCCCATTGACAAGACCTCAACATCGTATCTATAAATCTTAAACATTTTGAGGAAATAACGCACTGCTGTACCTTAATACCATATCATTATGGACTGGCGACGATAATATAATAATAAAACATAAATACATATAATAGCCGTATTGACCGTGACTAATGCGAGCGCGTTTATAACAATTGTGAGTCCGAAATCAAGTTCAAGGCTCGCGAACGTATCTATGTGGCGTTATAATAATAATAATAATATAATACTGCCATAATAATGCACGCGTTGCATAAATTAACGAACCGTTTTAATTCGAAACCTAGTCACAACTAATTAACGTAATTTTATTATGTATTTGCTCAGCGTTATGAAAACGGTACGATCAAAATATTATTGTGTATGTATATGAGGCACTGTTTTTATTAATTATTGTACTCGCGTCTTTTAATTGTTCGATTTCATATCTGACCCATATATTTTGTCGTGTAGGTATACTATATAGACATAATATGTTAACTATAAGTTATACAATTAATGATAAAATATTATTTGATTTGTATACAAAACAGTAGTTTTGGTGCCGTTCAATCAACAAGTACACCGGCCAAATGTGTATAATATTTAGTTCAAGGGTTGCCAACCTGTTGACATTTAGTGTAATATATCGTATTACAAATTAATGGTACCAATATCAGTTGATCACGTGCACACTTTTATATGCAAAATAAGTAAAGGTACCAAAAGTAAAATTTATTAGCGAAGAAAAACATACAAATTTTCTAAGGAAAAATAATAAAATGAGAATATTATTATACACTGCATGTAATAATGTAAATAATATACCTAAACTAATAGTAGTCCATAATCAGATACTTAAGATTGCAGTTTGCTGGTGCCTATAGTTGCGACAGTCCGCTGAATTGTATAATTATTGTGTTTCAATCGAATTTCATTAATTGTACAGCTGGGTCGTGAAAAAAAATCCTAATTGGGTTGCGCAAAAAAGTGTAACCGCGAACGAAAACCCACGAGATAATAATAAGCTGCTCCGACAGATCTCGACGAACAATGCACCGACGTTTTGTCGATCATTGTTATTTCCTTTTACGTTTACGCCGTGTAGATAAGTTACACTGTGTAGAAAGTCGTGGATGAAACCATCGCTATACATCAAGTATCATATATCAATAACGAAATAAAATCTCAATGTCAATAAAAGTACAAAATGAGTTCACATCGGGACACGTTGTTAGATAGTAAAAGTCACTTTTCCATATAAGTACAACAGTTTCCGTGTAAAACCACGGGGTTTCACTGTCGTTGAGAAAAATAGTTTCTTATCTCACTAGAGAAATGTATAACATTAGTTTAACGCGTTCGAAAGGAAATGATGAGTAGGTAGGTATAGTTGTTAACTTAAAATTATTAACATTTTGAAAAGCACTTACACACCAGGCTCATTAATACAATAATAAATTATGCAAATATTTTATATTACGCACGCTATAATTGTAGTACACATTATAAATACCTGCACGCGTCTTGTGTAGGTTGATTATAAATTAGTGAAAATAGTAATTTTAGTATAAATCGTTTGCGATTTCCACTACTACTCAGAATAATATGAATTAAAATAATAACATTAATCTATGATAGAATGCACTCGATAGTAGACAATCACATAGCTAGGATAATGTGACCGGAGAACATTTTTTATATTTTTTGAAAACTACAAAAAAACTTTGATGACATCTTCTACGAAATGATCTATTTTAATTTTAATTTTGATGCAGTATTAAAACTCATTTTCGTTGTGATTATCTGTTATTCATTAATTGTATATTATGCTCGGTCATATAATATTATTGAAACCAATTAACTTTTTCTTCGAGTCGTGAGGAAAGAAGAGTGGAACAATGATTAATATAATAATACAGACGTTTGGGAGAAAAATTAAGCCCTTTTCTCTTCGGTTGCAGCTGCACTGCTGTGCAAGTCCAGATAAACCGAATATAGAAAAACAAAAGAGTACACCGACTACGTACAAGCGACTTGTATTATAATAATAATAATAATAATAATAATAATAATAATAATAACAACACGAGCGTTACAAAAGTCACGCATCTTTTGCCGGGCACGTTGCTTTGTGATCTAGGCACCCATAGTGCAATTACGATTTACCGGTTAAATTCGTTTCCGTGATATTGATTAGTTTCAAACGTTCCATAATATTGTACAATAATTAAATCAGAAAACACCGGAATCGACGTCCGCCATCGTCGTGATAAAAATAACACGCGATACGTGGGCATATTAAAAGTACACGCGTCTATGTATGTACATGATATAGTAGGTATAACGTGGATCCCGAACTTGAAATCGCTGACCTACTTTCATTCGTATATTTAAAAAAAAAAAAAACCTGATCTTACGATATTATTTAGTGATGGTTGGGGAAACGAATAACAATAATACGTGTGTGTACTGGATTTGAGCAAGACGGAATCCATAGTAATATTATAATTGAACTCACATCTCATTAAGAAAAAACGTTCACACACACACACACACACACACACATAAGCACACACAGTAAATATATATATTTACCGATAAAATACCTACCGGACGAAAATCGTCTAGGGGTTATAATAATATAATAGATTATAAAATAAAGTAGGTATGCGTGACTTGTTTTATAATAGATCGTAAATATTCTCGAATGTTGAAAAATAGTGTATGCAGACACGTGTGTGCGTATGATGAACTGACTGCACTCAACAGTCTAGTTTATTTGTTTATTATGTTTTATCTTGTCACGACGGCATGACACGTTTGTCTATAATTTCAGGAATGAGTACCAACAAATTTACACGTTGTGTTAACGACAATTCGTATCGATATCAACAATTCATAACGGGTTCCAAACTATAATAATCATATTATTATGTTAGGTGGTAGAACTTTCCGCACAAATATGGAAAGAAGAATAAAGTCTTTACGTTGTCCCCTTGTCGACTCTGTTTAGCATATTACAGTATACTTAGCATCGGAAAAGGGTGTTGTTTTTTTATTCGCTCCAAACCTTAAAATATATTATGGTCGCATAATCAGCTGAACCGTTTTAATTTAACACTTTTCTCTAATGTACCTATTATTATTTATTATACGATAGTTATACGCTTTTTACGGGTTGTATTATTCTATACACGGTCGTACGAACAAATTTGACATTTTCTGGGAAAACTCAATAATACCTGAAACCTGACTCGCACCCATTAACCGTGTAATCTTAACACATACTACTTAGAACACTCGGAATTGATATTTAAAATATGTTCGTTTATAAGAGGACGCCACACCTGAATGTAAAAACTGTCTTACAAACGTACAACGTGGCCAATTTTCGTTCTGTAGATAAATTTTTTTTGTTGTTGGCTTTAATACTGGAGTGTATTAACCTATGGGTTATGATCATAGTTTAAGGTAAGATCATTATCAGGTGTGTTCTCTCTTTGGTTTTTTATGACGTTTAAATTGTCAAGCCAGTTATCAGAATTTGAATATTTTTAAATTTTCATACTCTTAACTCTCTTAAATAATAAAATATTTTAAACAACCAACAAGAGAACACGTTCTTTCCTTTATACTTGATGGAAAGTGTCACGATGTATTTAACATTATTTCAATTGCAACTTACTATTTATTAGGCACAAATAATCAACGATTAGCAATTATTAGCATTAGGACTAATCAATTGGTTCGTCTATTATAATGCCGCACAATTACTAAATTTAAAAAGGGAAATATATTTATTTTTTAACTCGACTCAAATGTAGGTAGTTAAAAACATGTATTCGTTTTAGTTTTACACTATTTTAATCATTTCTGACATTGCCCAATATACTAAAAGTTACCTCTGCAGCAGTCGGAGTGCAAAACATGCGTATATCAATAATATGATCGATAATATTGATCGATGATCTATAATACAGACGATAATACAATAAAAAATTGATTATTCTGGATTATGAATGAAAAAAAAACTAACTACTGAAAGGAAGGGACTGATTGCAAAAACATAGGACTTAATAAATAAATAGCAATTATATTTTTCAACTTAAAAGTAATATTTAAATTGAACATAACTGAAACTAGAACATATTATTTTATCGTTCACCGCGAATTATATCATACACGAATTGATCAATTATAATTAATATTGTTATTGCTTTGCATTAAGCACGATCGAACCACGATAACACTATACTTAATCAAATAGTTCCTGCACTGCTTATTCTATTTACCGGTCTCGTGTTTCAGGTATACAGAAAATTATAAATGAAAAAATAAAATGCAAACACCGAAATTACTATTTTGAATTATACTACTTTGCTCCGACACTTCATTTAATCAGGGCACGTAACGGAACACGCATCGTCCCAGCTCCCATTCAATTTAATTTCTGTACGGAACATAATATTATATTATACAAAAAACTACGCTGTTAATAACAATTATTGCCTCATATTTTAATTTTTAGGAATAAAGCACAGCTGGTATAGACGGTATAGTGTGTGAACTAACTCGGTATAGATGATTTCAGAAGGAAAAAAATGGAAAACCCCAGCTGCACCTATAATACCGCATTAAAACCTAACCTTAACATCTCGCATTGACGCATTGTGCAGATATCTGGGCCGTCTTTCCGGTATATATGTTTATGATTTTCCACCATAAATTAATTATAATAAAGAAAAAATATAGGTTATGATCACGTGCAGGATAATAATTATTATCATCAATATACGTAAGTACCTATGTAAAATAACACTTTACTAGCGTGCTAGATAATATCTAGATTTCTATACGAGTGCAATCTTATAAGAACCCGCAAGCACAAATCAGTTTTAATAATATTATAGACTAGTACGTCTTAACTTAATTACTTAAGCATTTTTCTTAAAAAGAAAAACGCATTTTAACTTTGAACTGCAGCATAGTACATAATATTACTATCAATCAATAACAGCTTTTCTTCGGTACATCAAAAAAGTTTAAAAAAACCTAAGCATAATATAAGTGTTCATTGAATGTTTATTGAACCATTTTCGAATCCCGATCATCAAATATCCCCGCGGGCCTGGTAATGTATGCTACACGTGCAAAATGTTGTTTTTATTACATGGTTGCATTTTATCGACAATTGGCCCGTTGTTCCAGGGTCCTTGAATTCCATTAAAATTGTAAGCGATTTCACTAGTTATACTCTGAGCATATTTGAACATAATGCTTATGGGTATAGATATCTTATCACAAATTCTCGAGTAAGAGAGAAAACATAGAACTTTCAAAAAAGTATTTAAATATACCTATAAGAATTTTGAATAAAATCATAAAACTAATACATACAATGTTTTATTAGTGAACACGAATAATACGTTGAGGTAAGTTAGGTTTTCTTACTTACCTCAACGTATCTGCACATTCGTGTTCACTATTCAGTAAAATTGCTACTTAATATTATAATGTCTGTGGTGTTCATCGGAGATGAAATAATTATTATCTTCGTGCCTTCCAACATTGTGTATGTTTAATGTTAAGTTCATTTATTTTATCCCACCAAAAAATAAAAGTCTAATGCCGGGTTGACGGTTGCACAATCACTACACGTTAAATGAATCGATATGGAGTTAATATGGTCATAAGATTTAGTGGCTCGTGATTGGTTCGTCAAATTTTAGTGAACTATTAAATTAATTAATTGTTTATGGAACACGGCATAGCCGTTTTCACGTTTATCAATTAAGTTTTACATAAAAATAGGACACTTGGGACTGTTACCTGCCATCACATTTTTCTGAGGAATTGTTTATCAATAATAACTTAATGTTGGTTGTGTTAGTGCCACATTATCTAAACTCTAAAACTTAGTATGACAATTATAGGAGAAGGACTAAATTAATGATCATGTTGATCAAAAATCCTTTAAATACCTATGTGGCTATACCATTTTTAAATAAACTTTATTTAACGGTTAAGTAAATTCGTATTAGAAGTGATTTATTTTTACCTACATTTAACATTATTAAGTATTAACATAGAATCATAATATATTATAATGAACAAATAAAACCATTGTGAATAAATAATTTAATCCTAATTTATTACATACATAAATATTGCCAACACGTGATTTAATGTTTGCAGTTACATTATATTTGAATGTCGCTGCAGTTTATAATTTTTAAACATATTATGCATGTATGTTATTATAATACATATGTTATATTAATTTAAAAATTCCGGATAGAAAACGCGAACCGGATGTTAGACACTCGTCTTGTTTTGATCATATAGGCAAAGGATAGTGGTGTGTAATAATTGTTATAAATTCGAAAGCACTAATCGTATTCGAAAAACGATTATCCTGTGCGAAGGTCCGTTAAAAGTTTTAGCTAGACCACACGTCTTGCTAAGTAGATTTCTACAATGTCTTTTTCAATTTTTCCTCATGCTTAGAGAAAGTATACCGAAATAATAATAAATAAAATTGAAGCATATTATGTGAAATTTTCCGATTCACAGGTTTTAACATTAAAATATTGAGAGTAGACGATAGTAGTAATTGTTAACTTCTTCTTCTTACTATTATTTTTCAGCTTATCGGCTTATACTATCAAATTTTATGATCACAATAATCCATTTTACTCAATTTTTTTTTAAATAATTGGAGTGAATCGACCAATATTAAAACTTAAAGGTAAGATTATTATGTAGAGCATCGTGGAGGTTTTTATATTGATATTTTAATTACGAAACAATTAGTTTTATGAGCATTTTAATATTGTACATTTTTGTTTCAAAATTAATAATTTTATTTATAAATTAAAGCCACCTGATTAATAATATTGCCTTTAAATTGTATAATATTGGTATATTCACTCAAATTTTCAAAATGGATTATGTTGTACGTTTATAAGACGCAGACAACACATGATGCGTCCTCGCGTGAACTAAAATAAAATATTATTATGAAAGATAATTAGTAACTAACACATTATAGTTTTTCTGTTTCAATATTTAGAATGGAATGTAAACGGTGTTGTAATATTAATCATTTGATGTGACGATAGTCAATAAAATACGACATGTAACATTCTCACAAACCACTAAACTGAGTTTTTGGATCTCTACTGTAGTTTTATGGTGATACAACAATCGTATTATTATTATTATTATTGTTATTATTATTTATGTGTGAGGGACAAGTTATTGGTAATTTGTATTGTGTACAGGCAATATTTAAAATAATAAATTGCGCTCAGCTAAAGAATAATATTATATTATAATAATATGTGTACCTACATTTTGCAGTTTTTCAACTGAAGCGACCGTACGATATTTAATTTAATTTTAAATTGATTTTTAATTTTTAATTTATTGGCGTACCGATAAACTGCAAGGGCGTGTGTACCTACGAGGTGTGTATGAGAACGTTTCATTACAGCCGTATTACACGAAGACGTATTTTAAATTATTAAAATATTAAATTACCTTTATAATGTTAATATTCCAATAAATTAAATACAAAAAAAAAAACGCAATTAAAAATTAGTGTTAATTTGTAAGCTTTGCTCATATTAGATCTACTATAAACTGGTTTTCATAGGTAATTTAGAATACTTTAACGTTTAGCTATTTATTACACTTTAGGTGTTTATATATATATTATATTTTAGTCTCGCGTTGAGGAACTATTTATTCACACGATTTTTTATTATATACACTATTATATTATTATATTATCCGTCTATTTATACATTTTGTTAACAAATTAACTTGTTTAGGTAAGTACTAACCAATAGTCTTTATAATAAATAATAATAATAATAAAAATGTAAGCAACAAATATATAGCACAATTTAATTGACAAACTTAAGATGGGTAAATGCAGATACGTGATCACCAAGTGATAGTTATATGTGATTAAAAAGAAAGAATTTAAATATATTATTTTAGGTAGGTGTATTTAATTTTTTAAGAGAGTAAGGCGTGGTTTATTTATAGGAAATTCAAATTTTTTAAACTAAATTTATCTAAGTATAATATGATAATATATTTACAACGGGGCATTTTATAGTTACCTGTTACACTTTTTAATATTAATTTTTTTTTTTTGAATAAATAATTTAACTACCGCCTAGTTACATAAAATTACATTGCCAGCCTAATCACCATCCATGTTAATAATATAATAATTGTTATTAATCGAGATATGAGATTATCAGAGTACATATAATTTTTATAATATAATTAATAAAGTAAATGTATATCCCTCCCTATTCAAAACGCCGAGTTAGGAACAGCGGATGAGACTTGTGTATAAATTACACGGAAGGCAACAATACCAAAAATTAGAAGGTGTATACCTAAGACAGTAATTTCACGCTTGTTTCAGCTGTATATTAATATTATATTACCTACTTTAGATGAAACGTCTGAGTTAAATCAACATAATATAATAGGTATATCGCTACTGAATAAATATTTAAACTGATTTTTTTTTTTTCGGGCACACGAGAAAAACAAACAGGTGAACGGGTATAATAGTAACCGATTATACAATACATTTATAATAATAATATAATATGATTAATAATTTAAATATATATTGAATTTATAAAGTATTTTTTTATGAGCACCTCGGAATGTTGATAGCGCATTTTTCTCACGACGACAAAGATGTCACAGTGTCGAATTACAGGACAGGACCATTAATGGCTTTTTGTATATAAGTATAAGTTTAGTTTATTCTACACGTCATATATTATTTCTCTCAGTTTTAGGTGCCTATTATAATATTATGTATATTTTTGAACATCAAATATGCGTTTAAGACATTGATAAATGGATGTTCGTACTAGTTGCAGATTGACCTATAAAGGAAAATAATAATAATCATTGTACAGATTCGTAGGTAGGTAGGTAGGTAGGTAGGTAGGTATCGGTATGTAGGTACATATATACGGTCCGAATAAGTTGTTTTCCGTCGTATAATTTGGCCGTTTACCAAACAGGTAAATGGTTGTAATGAATATTGTGGTGTGCGGTCATGTGCTGTCTTCGATAGTTTACGAGCCGTTTATTGGTTAGGTAGGTACCCTACATTTTTGGCCGTGCAAAAAAAAATTAAAATTATACATTATTACCACACTAATCGGTTTCATTTACAACCTATGTCGGTATAATTATAACAGCATCATTGTTTCATCTCACATTCGGACGTTTTATTTGGTTCGATGTAATATAATAATAATATATTTTGTCCGGCCCGCAGTGTTGCAGTCATACATGCTAATGAGACGGCATGAATCGCATATACTATTGTTATGGTTGTCAATAAGACGTTTACGATTGCGATCAACTGCTACAGACTTATACATGCAGAAGAATATGAAATATTTTAAAACAATTAATACAAACTACTATACGTATGTAACTTTCTCAACGTGTGTGTGTTTATTTTTTACGTAAATCAGTTTTTTTTTCACCAATAAACATATCATACATTTATTTTTAATTGCTTATACACTACACTTAATTTGCTAAAGCGTGTTTACTATATTTACTGAGATTATTTTTAACGTACCTACCTATATCAGTTTTTTTAAACAGCAAATTTATTATTAGAGAAACAGAAAATATCGCTTTATTATAATAAAATATTGAACTTATGTAAATTTTGTTAGAGCTTACATATTATATTGTTAACATGAGCGGAATCGTAGATCTACAGCAACAAATTCGCAGTAATAATAATATCATACCTAATCGACTAGGGGAGACAAGATGTTTGTCGCTTCCGCATCATTCTGCCACTGAACTTAACCTCATATTATGTATAATTATAACATAGGATAAAATGGAGAAACCACTGTTAGATATTATTAAGGTTAAGATTATGTTAATGACCTCAACAATTCTATAAAACTCATAAAAATAATGCCTAAAAACAATCAAATATGCCATTATTAATAACGTTAAATTTGTAATATTGATAAAAAATTGAAAATTTTCATTGAAATTTAAAATATATGGAAAATTACTTGAAGTTTATAGAATATACAAAAAATGACGTATTGTATGAAAAAAAGTATTTATGGTTAAAAGTTATTAATAGTTTAAAATATGATATATCTACATAATTGCGTCTATATCATATCAGATCAATTTATAATATGTTGGTCTGTAATGTGCACGACTAAAAGAAAAAATATGTCAAAAGTCAGAGACATATTTTAACCCTATGTATTATAATATTATGCGTTGATTGAGCAAACGGTATTAATTGTTAAATTCGTCAACACACTGCATCGCAAGTGACTTATAATTCACAATACGATTGAATTACTATTTTCTATTTGTTTATCTTATCTAAAAAAAAATATAAAAATATATATATATTATGTAATTTTGTCCATATAAAAATACAATATTTATATCAAATAAAAAATGCTATTTTGGTAAATTTAGTTTATAGTCTACGATAATGACATGGCTCTCAGTTTATAATTGATACGAGATTACCAAATAATTGTGTTAATTTATTATTTGTTCAGTTGTCCCATCTTTTGTCAAAAAAAATTAAATAATGCAATGAAATAGAATTATATTTTAATTTGTTGGATTAAAGTTCAGCTTTAGCAGATGCAAAAGCGTTATGCAATATTGCACCTGCTACACAATACCGGGGGGCGCAAGTGCACCGTCGTGCACTCCTGCATATTTTATCATTTTATACGTCACCACATGCGATGCAGCATTATATTATCTGCACTCTTCTGACGACCGCTGACTACCGTCGGTCGCATAAAATTTACTATACTATTTACGTATACTAGTAAAGGTTAAACACTTCGAAATCGTGATTAATTGGTTCTCATATATAATGTATGAAATTATAATGACACAGGCACCTTTATCGCACGAATCGATTAGTGCTCTTATAGCAATTACATATTAATAGTTTATAATAATATAATATATAGGTAAGTACAATATTATTTTTATTGGTGTAACGACGACGAGCGTAATAACGCGTGCATAACGAGACCCTTGAATATTATATTCCACATGTTGTTAAGCGATAACGCGTGCTGAACTCTTGCGCACGTTCGTTGAAGTCTCCGGCGGAACATCGAATACTCGCGCCCGTATTTAGTCAGACTTCTGGCGCACGAGTATAATTCTATAATATTATACACCCAGTTTCAGGGCACGCGATATCAAAACATTATGTAAATGTAATCGAATAACGGTGCGTAACAGCAGGCGACATCGATTATTGACCATCAGTTAACTGATATTTTTGCACAGGATCAAATGTCACCTGCAGGTACTACTATTATTTGTAAGTGGTCAGGTGACGACCTGCAGTAAATGCGTAACACACCGTCAATTTTTTACCCTCAATAGAAATATTATACTAGTAAATAAATAATGTTTAGTCTAAAAATTCCCAAATATTTAAGGATAATACATTTGGAAACATTTCAGGATATAATAATTATGTTTATCGGTCATCGCATTTGAACCAGCAAATAATATCTGGTGACATTTTATCCTGTACGAAAATATGCGAAAATAGCTGTTGACAAAATGTCTATTATATGTTTATCAACTTATCAGATTATTTGCTAGAACTTTAAACTGATAATTGCTATCTAAATTTATTGCCCTTTGTCTACATGTAATTAAATAAAATCTATATGTATATTGAATATATTATTTGTTAATATGTTATATATGTCAAATACCACTCACTCACTCGTTTATGAATGCATTATTTACATTTTTAAATTTTTTTTGTCGCGTTTTCACATTTTATTACTTTTTTTCGAAATTTAATAATTTCCGTTAATTATAACTTATAATAAATTATTATTTCATTTTCGTCTTGTAAACGTTAACCAATTAAAAGAATTAAAATATAATTTTCTATTTTCGATAAAACATTTTAAAATGTGTAAATATTGTAAATGTGTTTTCTAGTGCATTAAATTCGCAGCCTAATAATTATTACACTACCATATAGTACACATAACACTACACTGCATATATATTATTTTGTTATTGGGACGTGTAGGTAGGTACAAGTGCATCACTAAAACTGAAAATATACACTAAAACTCTACGAACAAGCCTAACACGGTGGTAATATAATAACTGACGTGTTCGTTTGGATATTTCGGCGGAAAAATATTTACGGTTCGGCGGGCGTGTGTGACCGTTACGAATATTAGAAAAGCCGCGAACCACACGTATAAACGGGCGCAGAAAAGCAACGGACAATCGCACACGTTATAATAATAATATTATGTATAATTATGTTTGCTTTAGTGTCTGTGCGTGTAATCAAATATATTATTATGGAAATATCGGAAAAGTCTGGTGTGACACGTGCCTACGGCGTTATAATATAATATTATTATCATCGACGTGTGTCTGCGCACTAATTTATCCTATAGAAATCCCACTCGCGAACTTTTCACTCTTCCACCGTCGCGGGTTTGTTCCGTTCTTCGGGAATCGAACGTTTCGTTCCATAATGTACTTTTGAACTTTTTCGCAAAGCTTTCGTATCGAATTCTCTATCGTTTCTATATACCATCGCTATTTATTTGTTGAGGTTTAGTATAGTTTTGTGTTCCAAAATAATAAGACATAATTTCTTCAAAACGTGCAGGATGGTTAATAGTTTCGAATACTGAAACCAATTACTATTGTTGTTTTAAATGCTTGAGAGTCTAGACAATCGGAACTGTTGACATAATAATGGAAATCTGATTAATTTAGATGCTTTGATGTATATAAATATGGCAAAGACCAAGGATTACCAGTCGGGGGTATTAAATTATGGTAAGGTTAGGATCGATTGATCAAAAATATTAATATATGGTCCCATTCGAAAGACCTAAAAACAAATCATTAAGATAAACAATTATTACTAAATAAGTAAAACGCACTATACTATTATAATGGGAGTTTGTAATTTGCACCAAATTAAAGATATAATTTGCACCATTGCAGGTAATCGAAAGTAGTGTTTGTAATTTGCACCAAAATTAAAATCCATTATTTTTTGATAGTATCTCGATAGTACCAACTTACAAGTTTCTATACTCTAATATAAATTTAGTTTAGTTTTTATTTATAAAATAGCTGAGCTTATACACATATTGTTGAAAGTGTATAAAAAATCGTATTATTATGAATATAAAAAAGTTAGCCAATTAAAATAATTATATTATGTGAGAATAAAAAAAACAAATGTGTACAATATAGTTTTCGATAAAGATGTCTATAATCCTATAAAACGTTAGCTTAGTTTTTATTTATAAAATAGCTGAGCTTATACACATATTGTTGTAGGTTTATATAACTAATTATATGTGAAATTATTTTAATTGGCCAACTTTTTTTATACGATTTTATTTAAACTTACTACAATATGTACAACAACTTGTAAGTTGGTACCATATCGAGATACTATCGAAAAAATAATCGATTTTAATTTTGGTGCAAATTACAATTCCTATTTCTTACTACCTGAGGATGGTGCAAATTACATATCCTTATTTTAGTGCAAATTACAAACGCATTTAAAAAAAAAAATGGTGCAAATTATACATGTTGTATTGTTGTATATATTTTGGGGGGTCATTTTTGGTGCAAATTGACTACAACCCTTATCATACGTCGTATATACAAATATAATATGTACAATGTACGGTAATGATACTATTCTATTCGAATATAATAAACGTGTAATAATATTATGCAGTCGCGCGTGTACCTATACATCATTGCGGACATCGACGGTTCGTTTGACCATAATATTATATTATAATTTTACTTATGATCATCTGCACGCATCACTTACGGCACGTCGAAAACGTGACAAAACGATTTTCGCAAGTATAGGTTACACCGATATAATGTCAGACCTACCGCACGCGTGTGGGTACCTGTGTCACACCGTTTCTAATATTATAATTTTTTCCTCCGTGAGTATTACCCTAAACAACATGCCCACACACCCACTCGCACACTTACACGGACAATCAAGCGCGAGCGATACCTACCTATCTCGTTTGCCTGAATTCACGGCACCTATATTATAGGTACTATATTTGTACTCGTGCCACATTTTTTTTTTTATCCATTTTACCGAATTTGGCCGTACGCGAGTGAATTAATTATTGTAAGCGCACATCGGATACACACGGCCGGCCAGCCAGCCGACAACGCGGCGCAATAATATAGGCAATCGTAAAAGACTTCAATTAGTGGAACCTCATTTATTATCATGGTTAACATACCCCGCCACTAAGTAGAATCATTATCGAAAGTAATACACTTTTTCAAACAAGATAATTTGCCACTCTTAAAATTAAATATTTCATGATTTATTTTACAGTTTATTGATATTTATATACATATGATATCCTCGGCTGATGTTGTACTTTTATTGCACTCATAATTATTATTATGTAGGTACTACATGTCTACATACTGTATACCGGGTTACAGTATATGATACACCAAGCATGCTCACTCCCATTTTTTCATTTAATGATATATTTATTTAAATTCTGATTTTTGGAATTTTTAAATATACTCAAAGACCATATTTTAAAATTCTTGAATATTTTTGTACTACCCACTTGTCTTGTGGCGATACAAACTTCTATTTTTAAAACGAGAATCCCCCATTTTTACTGTAAGCTATTTAGTGGATAATTTTTTTGAAAATATTGATGTACTTAAATCCAAATTTAAATAAGTAGTTTCTTAGTTATTAAAATGTTTGTACTAAAGATAATAGTCCTTAAAAATGGTTTTACAAAAATATAAAATAGTTGTAAAATTGGATTTAGTATTTATTATACTTTGGCCGTCTTTGCAAATTTTTTATGTTGATGGATTAATATTACTGACTAAAAATTGTCAAATCATCATGGCTTATAAACTCATTACCATGGAACTTTTATCCTTAGAACATGAAGGTAAATAACTCAAAAACTATTCGTATGAATTTTGATCCTGATACGTCAACAATTTCAGAAAATTTATCCACTGTACAATTTACAGTTGAAAAGGAGTGTTCTAATTTGAAAAACAGATGTTTGTATTTTCATAAGTCACTCCTTAACGAGTACAAAAAATCTCAAGAATTTGAAAATATGGTTTCAAAGTACATTTGAAAATTCGAAAAAGCAGTATTTAAATAACTACATTATTGAGGGTAGCAAGCATGCTTGGTGAATCACCCTGTATAGGTTTTACTACTTATTAGTTGTTAACTACCTACAACTGTGAACTTGAGCCATTTGTCGTAAATTTAAATAAATAAATAATAATATTTATAGTGCACACATAACATATAGGTAATATTTGTTAAAATATTATAATATTCTATATTGTTATTTGATTTAAACATTGTCTGGGTGAGTCCCTCGAATCCAATACTACCGCGATGCCTATACCCTACGGTAGTGACAAGTTTATTATTACCGTCTGACCTCTAGACCGCGTGTATAACAATTATTATTATGTATTATAGAGACGACCTATCCGGTCGATGTTTTGTAACTAATACGCGGTATACGGTTGAAACGGTATATAGATTGTCGACTGAAGGTGGTATATTATAATATTATGATTCGTCCCGATGCGTGATCCAGTACAGTCGTCAATGGATTAAAGATGTAGGTACCACCGAAGGAAGTCACGAGATTTTCAAAATGTCAAAATTTCTATAAGCCAGCACGCAGAACCCCAAAACGTTCGAATGTGAGATTCATTTGAAATCAGTATTGTTTACCCGAACGTCAACAATATACTTATACCGACCTATCTATGTACAATCATTGGTCTTGAGTTTTCCTGAGGAAATAATTCAAACGCCGAAAATAATAAAAACTATGTTATAAATCAGATTAGGGGCGTGTTTGGAATTTTTCATGTGGAGTTCAATGATCATTAATGCTCAAAAACCTGTAATTTAAATTTAAATTGAACTTTTTTTAAAGGAAAAAACAAATTATAAGGATCTTTCTAATAAATTCTTGAACTTTTTGGCAAATCATACAGATATTAAATTTATAAATATTAAAAATAAAATACAGTAAACAATTGGAAATACCTATAAATAGTTCAAATAAAGCCAAAATATGTAGATAATTATATCACGTCTATGAAATTGTAATATAAATGTTTAATTTTACAAAAAATTACATAGTTATTCATTTTTGAATATTGTAACGAAATTAATATTTTATTTTATCAAAAATGTGTTGCTTAAATATTTTTTTATTTTTTTCCAATTATTAAGTTAAATCCAATTAAAAGTAAAGGATTTGTTTATTTTACTTTTGACCACCAACACCAATTTTACCGAATAGATATTATTTTTTAAAGAAAACCAGGCCTAAACCTTTGAATATACTTCTATGGAATATACTGTAGTTGAATATTGAAGCATTTTTCAATTTAAAAAAGTGTCTTAGGACACAAAAAAACCAATTAAACACACATATTTGTAAAACCGATACTTCCATTGCTATGCTCAGAATCTATAAATAACCGTTTATTTGACACGGTTAATGGT
This sequence comes from Metopolophium dirhodum, assembly GCF_019925205.1. Taxonomy (NCBI): domain Eukaryota; kingdom Metazoa; phylum Arthropoda; class Insecta; order Hemiptera; family Aphididae; genus Metopolophium; species Metopolophium dirhodum. Next base: position 17,057,932 of record NC_083568.1, read on the forward strand.
CCAGAACTCAATATGTTTTGTATCCGAAGATCACCGCTGGAAACCACCAACTATAGTCTGCACGCGCGCGTCCCCAGTTGTAGTTAACTTACTATCAATGAACATTTTTACCACTAATTTAGTTGGTCTAACCGTTAACTTACATAATATATTGTTTTAACGATAGTATACGACTAGTCTGCAAACTTCCAAACAATATATTGAATGAATATATTATTATTACCACAAACGTTATTGTAGTTACGCACATTTGTAATATAAACACGCATTACCTACCCATAAATATTTATATATTATTATATTATGTATTGACTACGCGATACTTGACTAATTCTCCGAGATTAATCCTTTTTATTGTTAGAAAGTGCAATGTAAAACCATAATCGTAAAAAAAGTCATGTATGACGTGCTCTTCAAAATAAGTTGTAATTATACAATTTCACTCAATAAATCAAACTGCTGTTCACTGCAATACATTTTAATATGTTTTCTACCGTTTTATCACTATAATAATAATAATAATAAGTTTCGTTCGCACTAAGCCACTCAGTACTATAAAAGGTATATAATTGAAAATGTCTAGTCTACTTGTGTGACTTAAACAAACAAACAAAACCACCTACTTAGGTTTAATTATTTACTGTCATTGCAAATTGCGATTAATTGTCCAATGAATCAACCAAAACAAAATATGTACTGCATTTATATTGTTGTATTTCAATAACTATTTGTCGCTTATATATAAATAATATGTAAGAAGTACAAATCATACACGCGAGTAATTTATGGCCCAAGAGAAATTGCGTTTGCCCTTTATTTTATCATTAGCATTAGGTAGGTACGATCGTATAATATAGGAACGCAGTCTTTAGTAATCGTCACAGTTTGCCCATAACTTTTATAGTAATTTATATCACTGTGCAGGAATATTACTGTCATATTCGCTATAATTTGGTTTTCTCTTCTTTTCAAATGTACCAAATAAAAGTGTTTATTTAAACATTTCACTTTGTATCCAGTCGGCGATAATGCGTAATGGATGACCAGCTGGGACTTAAACAACACACACCTTTGATCCCGTGGCAAAAACGAAAGGAAACAATAACTCTTGGGACCTTATAGGTATAGGTAGGTACTTGAAAAAAAACAATAACATTGATTAGTACCTACTATAATAGAAAACATGGCTTACGACAATGCAATAAACTCCACATTTTTTAAAAATGTGAAGACATACTATGTATATTTAATTTAATACCGTGATATCGGTAAAAAGCTTAAGACAACAAATGTATAATAATAATTATAATGATATAATTTAAGGTGTACACAAATATAATTAATAATATTAACGGTCGGTATTTACAATTTATTGTAACTACAGCATAAGAACTTACAAAATTTGTAAATAATTCAATAATTGTATTTAATGCATTTAATGTATTTATAAGAGGGTATTATAATATAGTTACGCTGTCTTTCGAAATTGCATGTATTTCAGCTATATTTTTTAAACAGGTCAGACAAGTATTAACATTGATTAAATTGAAACATGATTAAACGATTATATATTATTTAAAACTTAATCGATTCTGAATTTGTACCTAATTATCGTTGATGATATCATAGTAACAATATTTACTCGCATGTCGCACAAAGATTTCATAAATTGTAATTACTGATTAGAATAAAAATAATATGAAAAATAACTAGACGGAAATCGGTGTGTGTGTGTATATTATGATAATCGTAATAGTTGTAACTTTTCTCGTGTTTGACTTGGCTTATAAATGGACAACTAAAATAGATATTAGTGTACTGTTATATTGCTATTTAAAAGGACGTTCCTATGTATATTTAATCAATCAGTACACGCAGATTAACTGGCACTGTAATAACTCAACAGTAGCCGCAAGAAAATTTGGTATGCGAAGAACAACTAATTTATCAAGTAATTTAGCCACAAGCTCTATTTAAGTACCTGTAATGACAAACATAAAAAAAATGCACGTGATATATTTTAAGACGAGAAACGATTTTAATACGTGTATTATTACGCTTTAAAATAATTAAAACCAAGCTTGTAATATTAGCTAGCTTAATACATATTATATATAATTTAAAAAGACATTAGGTACAATATACATTGTGAAAAGTATAACGAAATATAGGTACCTACTCGATAATAATATAAGTTCCAAATCATAATAATCACATATTGTGTACTGTGACGAATAATATATAATAATATTAATTCGTTGTATATTGAATATTCACATTATGACACATGACCATGCACATTGCAATATAGGTAGGTACTTAAATATTGTTATATAGATTACAGTAATATTTATAGCCGGCAACCACTGTGTTTTGAACTAATAGATGTTATTTGCTAAAAATTTGTTAGTAATTATATCAGCTTTTGATGGGTACCTATTCGAAAAATACTGAAAACAAACCGATAGTTAATTCAACGCCATAATTATTCATTCTAATATTGTTTATTTAGTACATATTATTGTATATTATAAACAAATATATAAAATTGCCAATGATTACATGGTACTAAAATAGGTTTAACATAACTGCCTAATTGCACTTCGAAAACACGTTACTAGTATTAAATAGTACACATCACACACTCGCATATTATATCAGTGAATTTGGTTCGCAAAATTAGTTTGAATGTATATATCTGTGTGTGTGTGTGTGTGTGTGTGTGTGTGTGTGTGTGAGTTTAGCATCCGAACAAACAAAATCTAGCCACGCGTATACATGACGGACCTAAGTGGGCCACAGATTCTCGACCGGATCTTCTCGATAATATATATATATATTGGAATTTACTTTTGCTTGTTATTACTCGTTTTCTAATTTATTCCGCTCCGTCCCTCTTATGGTTGGCCTTTACTCGGCTATTTATTATAGCCCTAAAAAAAAAATGTTTGATCGCCCAACCGGTTTCCGGACAGCTATACGCCGAGAGAAACACGCACTTCTATATATCCTGGACCGTTACTGCACACATGCCACCGACAAAGAAAAAATAATATATAATATAATATATATATACAAGTATAATATACACACATACACAAATCGATTATACGCAGTGCTAACCGACCAGTTTTCGTTTGACCAAAACGCGCGAGGACAGTTTTCAACTTTCATAGTAGTTTTAGGCTGCCTGTACAACACCAGTGGATACTTCAAAAATTTGAAATCCTACACGACCACCGTCGATGACAATAATATTATTATCCGTATTTGCCAAAGAGAAGCCGCCGATAATATCGTCACGTTTATAGTCGCCGCGGTGTCGTGGTCAATAATAAATAATAATAATTGTAATATTATAATAATATTATCCATTACCACTGGCTGTACTTCTATATAATTATAATATAGGTATAGCAACGGTGCGGTCGGTATAATATTGGTAAGGTACGTTGCCTAGGAACACTTTTAAACTTTCATAGTTGTATGAAGTACCCGCACAACTGCACCAGCAGCTACTTCCAAATTTCAAATCATAATGAATAACCGGCACCGTCGATAATTTATCGATATCATTATATCGTTATTTGCGACGTTATGATGTACGCGTAGGTGGTATTATACTATTATTATCCATATTGCTACTGACCGGTGTATAGATGTACACCTGTGCCTATGTATTATATTATAGGCATATACGATTACGGTCGGTGTAGTACGTATACCTACCTACCTATTATACTGCCTATATTATGATGCATTATTATTTGTGTTCGTTGACCACGCAAGATGAAAGTAAAATTATCGTCATCCTCGCGTTCGGTTTTGATAATATAATATTACATTATCATCCTTTTATCCGTTCGGATTGAGCGAATGACGATAATAATATATTATTTTTATAAGTTTGCGACGACGACTACTATGCTGCTGCAGCGCATACTACGCATAAAAACCGATCGTAACTTACGCACACAATAATATCATGCTATCATAGTAGTTTACTGCGGTGTATAATATATCGTCTACTTTTACCCGCTTTCTAATGATAATTCAATGATAATAACAACAACAGCATCGTCGTCGGTAGTAAAAAAAATATTATCATCGTACGAAACTTAATTTTTTTTTTTTTTTGAAAACCAAATTTTTATTTCAGCAACAATTAATATACACTGCACACACATCATATTATATTATATAACATTGTTTTTGTGTGCAATAATATCTGTTCTGCTAGAGACAATAATAATTGTAAAGAAATAAACTGTCTCTACGTTTGCAGTTGTAAAACAAACGCGCTATATATGTTAAAAAAATTGTTCTAGCTTAGATAGTTTTGTATGGTTAGACGTGAGGCTTTAAAATAAATAATAATGCAAAAAAAAAGGATATAGACCGGAAGTCAATAGATTATTATTGGGACCAACTTATTTCAATATAGTGTGAATAATACTTTTCAGAAATATCTAAAATCTAAAAATATATTATAATGTATTATTAATATTAATAAGAATGTAAGCAATTTTTATGCATCTGAAATAATATGAAACAAACTCGTATAATATGTCGTTATTGTATTAATTATTAGTATAATATATTAGTTAATTTTATATCGTATTTATAGTTTATAACTAAATATCTCTCTACCTTCGAGTTTCAACACCAACTTTGTTTGTAGATAGTAAATAATTCAATTATTGTTGATTATTTCGCATGCATTTTTATTGTTTAATTTTATATCGAATAAAAGTATATCAGTGGTTTGACCAGGACTTTTGTATGAGGTTAATTATAAATATTATAATACAATGTGCATTGTACATACATACTATAACGCTGATTTGATCAAACAAAATATTTGTACATTTACGCCTGTTATGATCAATAGATAATGATAATAATCAATAATAAAATAAAATTATTATTCCTTTACAGTTCAATTGAATTAATAATTTGACATGGCACGGCTCGACGGGGGTGTCATAACCCCCATTATACATCACCTTGGGTCACTGTATAGATAATATTATTGTAATGTCTGATAACGGACTTAACGAGTTTTCAAACTTGTACGCCGAGGAAACACTGCATGATGTGTCCACTGCCTACAAGCGTGTACGTTGCGTTGCGTTGTTGGTTTTTTTCGGGCCCATTTGGCCAACAATAGTTTATTATTTAATATGTTGTATTACCTACCACGACTCGACTCGTGGCAGATCGTAAGAACGACTGTAATTGGAATACAAATCCAAAAGAAAAAATTTCCTAAATTTCCTACTTCGATAGATTAACAAATAACTACAATATAGTAATTATAATATTATAGTATAATATAGGTACTCTAATCGGTGATTAATTATTATAATATCAAGAAGTGGAGTTTTTTTAAGGAGCCACAACCCTATATAACATGGGATAAACAGAACTCTTTTTCATTTTGTTTTTACAGAATTTACTATACAAATCGTAATGCAAAACAAAATATTAATTATGTTTGAAAATATTAATCTAAGACATTATATAAAAGTAAACTGAATTTTATTTCCAATGTTTGATTTACACATAATATATATTAAGTTTTTTAATTTTCATTAAATATATCGATTCTTTAATACTTGATCAAGTTCCATTTTATTTATTGAACTTATACAATATTTAATTTGATATTATGTTATTTAATCATAAGCACCTATATTTGTAATTAATATTAATGCTGTAATTATCAATATTCATCAATTAAAAAATTTATTTTTATAATCGCACTCACATAGCAAAATGGTGAGTGGAATTAATCTATTCTGATAATTTTTCACCTGTGTCGTTTTACGGGTCTTTCTCCCCAAAAATTCAAGAACGACTAACACGGTGATATGATTCGCCTCAGTGGTGTAGCTATCATAGTGCAAAGTGGTGCAGTGCCCTGAGGCCCCAGAGCTCAGGGGGGGGAGGGCATAACTCAAGGAGCCAATATACTCAATATGTATATTTTGAATTTCCATAAAGACAATATTAGTTAGGGGCCTAGTTTATTTTACTGCCCCGGGCCCTTTCCCATAATACAGCTACGCCACTAATCAGTCGTTATAATACGTCAAATTTGTTACTTATAAAACACTGACGGAGATAATATTGTACTGAACATAATATTTTGTTCTAAATATAATACTAATATAATCAATATCGTTCTACATAAAAGTTATGAAGGAATTGTTCGTAAATAAAATTGACTATTTGAGGAGTAGGTCACTGCAGCTTTGAAAAGGTCACTTAAGTATACCTAAATGAAAAGGTATATTTCAATACACGATGGTCAAAATATTATTGTAATACGTCCAATTTGTTACTTACCAAACACTGACGGTATCGTACTGAACATATTTTGTTCTCAATAGTTATCAACATTATACTACATATGAATTATATTATTCTGAAAGAATCGTCCGTAAATAAAAGCCGGCTATTTGAGGAGTAGGCCACGCTGCAGCTTTGAATAGGTCACTTATGGACGGGCGTGTTAACGGTGTGTTGTTATTGTAAATTGAATAACGATGAGTCATATGGTGCTCTCAAAAAAATTCTAAAGATTATTCATACCTACTTAATATCAAATAGACCAAATTGTCTTTATTGTCTTTTTACTATTATTGCAAAATACCGTATATTATATAGTAACTAATTTTCTGTTTTGAATTTTTTTCAAACATTCTTATAACATATATTATGTAAACGTATAATATCGTATATCCAACCAAATCAATTCAAATATTTTTTGCAGAATCAAATTCAGACAACGTTAATTAACTTTAAATTTGTCAAAACAATAGTAAGTTGTCGTACAATTTGTATAGAGAATTGTATACTGTTATCGAGTTATCGACATGTTCATGCGCGAAAAAGAGTGGTACCCTCAATGATTTTCACTCACACTAATAATCATTTACAACTTTACTAACACATAGATCCCGGGCGGCAAAAACGAAATAAAAAAATTGTCTAAATGTTGCCCCTTAAATAATAGTCGTAAGTAGCGATGAGGCTCCTCGAGACTTTTCGTTAAAAGAAATAAATTGTGCACTGTAATAATTGCTGCTCCTCGTAAGCATTACTAAAAATATTTTAGGGCTTATAAAATACATATTTTATTCTATGCAATATTTACCGTTATTTTGATAAAATTCAAAGGTAGGTACTAAAGAAAATCAAAGCAATATTAAAATAATTATACTGTACATAAAAAAATGTCTAATCGCGTTGGTAATATATAGTAACTGTATAGACTATTATTTTGTCGACACAGGCTGCAGTACATAATTTGAGATTAATATTGTTGTAGCCTTTTAATAGTATGGGTATACCTAGGTATGAGACTTTGCTTCGATATCATAAGTTAAATCTTATTGATGATAGTTTATAAAATATATTTTATACAAAAACGTAATATGACCTTATTAAGTCAATTTTGTTATTATATAGTTAGCTCGACGAGTTTTATTTGACTTAGATATCTATAATATTGATCGATGTAATGATTTTAACAGCTGGTGATGGAATATTTGATACCAATTACATATTATATTTTTGGTTGTACAAATATTTCTATATTATAGAATCCAATGATAAACTCTTATATTTTAAACCCACGATTTGTCGATCATGGTTATGTACCTATATGTTCACAAATCGCATACCGTACATACCACGCATAGAGTAAAATGTACACCGAGGAAGGTGCGACGAACAACAGTTAAATTTGTTACTGATGATGGTATATTTTGTCGTAATTATACGTATATCTGAACATATTATTATACGCAGATGAGTCACCGATCAATTGTTTTCACGTATATTATGTGCATATGTATATAAATGTGTGTTATAGAAATAATAATTACAGCGAAAACTGTTAAGACGATACGATTACACACGACGTCGATCGCCGCGAGTTACAATATATTAAAAAAATTATATGTATAAATAAATCATAATTTTATTTAAATTCTCTTCAGTTAGCCACTTCGGCATCTTGTACTGCGTTACAGCTGTATTTTGTTAATATTCATACTCAAAGCCTTCCGACAGAATTTCACATCTTTTATAATTTGAATACGTATGAACTACACGCAGTTGTTAATGATTTTGGAATTCATCATACTAGAACTTATAGGCTGCAGTCAATACCTGCAGGGGTCACCAAATGGCAGTCCGAGAACAAATTTAATCTGGCCCGCAGATAAGTAAAAAAAAGTAAAAACTAATAACATAATACGTTATAGTGTTTATTATCTTTATTTATTGGATTTCACCGACATCAGACATCAATTTTTTTTTGCCTTCAAACAATTTCCATATTCCTAACGTAGTCCTTCAAAAATATTAATTGGTGACCACTGCAGGTATATACTCTATAGTTATTGAAGTCCAGCCTAAATGCGGTCCGAGGGCTTCGGGGCCTTTGGCAAAAAGTAATTATGGGATTCATACGTGTCTAATTAACAGATTCATCAATAGTCTTAAAATCGGACTGCCTCCAAGACCCCAAAGTAACACCTAACACCCACTAAATAGACTCCGAAAAAAAAATTTTGCACATTGCCCCCGATATTACCAGTGATGGTAATTGATAACCAAACAATTCGATCGTTAATATTAATAATATAATATTATTCCGTTGCTGTGTTGTAATTGAACGATAATATTATATTGATGTCTGATTCTTGTAAAATAAAAATGAGAAAAGGCGGCACTTTTTTGTAGCCGTTTGTTGTGAATTAATGTATAAGCCATTAATTAATGGTATTATCCATAAATTAAAGAATACTGTTTTAAACAGGTCCGTATCAATACCGTCTTATAATTATTATTTATTACGGCCGTAATACGCGATCATCGTATCGATGTAATATTATTATTACTGTGAAAAGAGCGTAAACAAACTGGCCACGCCATCTGCTGACTATGGTTTATAACTCACTGGAATATACACACGTATAGAGCAGATAGCAGTGTCCATACCACCGGAGAAGACTTGTTTTGATACTTCGTTGCACTCGTCCCACGGACTAAGATATTATGTCTTGGGCCGTGCCTTGTACATTTGGTTCCATCGATAACGCCGTCGTTTCCAGTCCTGTATATCTTAGTCCGTGGTCACCACTAACTCGTAAAATTTGTTCATTTATATATAATACGATTGTAATTTGTGTGATCTACCGTTTAATGTTTAACATAAACGTAAATAAGTTCTAAATTTTGATATTAATTATAATTTACCAACGTAATATTTGTATTTGAATCTGAAAGTGTAGTTGACCTCCGTTCAAGAAATGCTTCTTCTAGTTTCATGGAGGCATTAAATATACCTACTCCCGACTTCAACAGCTGATTGCGAACGAGGATTTTCAGATATGAACTTGAAAATAACTGATTTGAGGACTAGTTTAAACATCGAAAATGTGTCAGATTTGATGTTCATCTCTATCAATGGCCCTTCAGTTGCATATTTCAATCCACGACCTCATGTGAAGATTTGGTTGAAAGATCACCGTTCAACAGTTTCAGCTCCACGAGGTAAGGAACGACAAGAATCAAACGATGAAAATAAGTTGCGGAAAATGTTTTTTACCAATGTATTTTCTTAATGTTTTTAATATTTGGAAAGATTGACAAAATATACGTAATATAAAGAGGATATATTATAAAAAATCTGATTTAAATTTTTTTCCATATTATTGACACGCTCTTTACCGGCTTTATTCCTATAGGCCATAATAAAAATATTCGTATTGTATTAAATGTTTATATTTGATGATATAGTATACTATCAAAAAAATTAATGGGAACACCACTGAATATACACATTATTTCCATAATAATATATTATATTGCACACATTACGGTTTTCATAATATATTTTAACTTTTATGCATCAGTCATCGCGAGTTTGTACATTTTATGGCTGGTTAATAAGACGCGGAACAAATAATGATGCCAAAGTACACTCTATATTTTAATTGAATGTTTTAGAAAATGTATTATTCATAAAGAAAAAAAAAACTTTATAAGCTTGAAACCATATATTATATTAAATTGACCTATTCAATTATATACCTATAACCTCCTAAGTACAGTTATTGGATTCTATGACCATTTTATATAGTCTAAAATTAACCTATTGGATTTCTATAGGTGCATCATATGATTTACCTGTTTTAGGTTTCTAAAAATTAGTTTAGAACTTTAGAACACCGTAGATCTCCGTCGTGTCCATCCATCCGTTAGTTACCAGAAAATAGTTATATTATAGTAGGTATGGTATAGTATAGTATATTTTTTTGTACACAGTTACACATGCCTTCCATATTAAGTTTTTATAAAGGTTCTGATCAAAGTAAATTCATTCTAGCCAGTATTAAACAAATAGGTACCGAAATATAAAAGTTACCTAATTGTTGATTTGTACATAATATAATATATGTAATTATAGCTTAATGGGTTGTATTATAATACGTTTAGAAACCGGGAATCATAGCACCATCGCAGAGTGAGCTTGTGCCTGACTTGTTTAATTTCTTGGTGCAATTTTTATTTTTAAATTTGAATTAATTAACATATTTCAATGGTGATCAATAAACTTATGCAATATATTTTATCCACGAGACGAAAGTTTTGAAAATATCGTTGCTATGGACAACGATATAGTATGTAAATTATTATTTGTCTCCGAGTCTGCATAACTTATTATTTATTTATTGTTGCATCGAAAACTTATCATTATCGCGTATTATCCGTCATTTGTTTTCTGATATTACAATAATTGAGATAGACCAATGATGTCGTCTTCCAACGTCGCTGCTGCACAAAACAGGATCATGACTTCGTCAGAAATTGAACTCCTGGACCAGTCGCCAGCCGCCGAATTGATGAGAAGAGTCTTTTACGAGCTCAGAAATAATCGATCAACTATTGAGATCACATTCAATCGTGTCGCCCCGTCCGCTGCCTCAACGCTTGGACCGATTGACTTACCGCGCGCAGCAGGCGACTCGGCACCAACTTGTTCGGCCGACCCGTCAAGCGGATCGGCCGAAATCGTCGACAATAACATCAGCTGTTGTGAAAGTCTAAAATCACTGTGCTATTTATCGCTAGTCAACATGGCGAGGATGACGCCAGCCGCCTCCGTCTCTTTGCCGTCGCAGGAGCTGCAGGTTTGGTCTGCGGATCTGCAGGGACGGCGATGGCGCTCCATTCCGGACATTGCAGTCGTCCTTTCGTCGACGGACGCCGAGGACCAGCCGCCACAAGACACTGTCCACGATGCGTCCGAGTTTGGCCGTATAACAGTCCCCGTATGGACGACAGTAACCGCCGCGAGTTTGCGGCCGGACAGTTTCCGACAGCTTGAAGCAACCGCAGCCAAACCCAAGCGCCGCAAATCGACGTGGCAAAGAACAAAACGTTTTTTCCGCCGACTGTTGTGTTGTAGTGCTTAGTTAGTAAGTTCTATATAACGCGAATAGTCCTTGAATATGAAAGCAATATTAGAAGAATATAAAGAAAATATATTAAATGTAACTTGTGATTATGGAAAAATGTTAAAACTATATAAAATGTAACTTGTAACTATGTAAAATTGTTAAAACTATATAAAATGTAACTTGTAATTATGTAAAAATTATTAATAATTTGTACCAATTTGTACCAACAATTTAAGAATTTGTACCTAAATATTTCCAAAAAAAAAATCAAATTTTCCGCTGGGGTGCTTGGGTAACGTTACCCCAGCACCACCAGAACTGAATAATGCATTTTATAAATTTTTTTTTTTGTCATTAACTGTACTATAATTTGTACCGTATTGTAAAACCATTTTCAGCATTCGTACTATAGAATTAACAGTATTACGAAGACGAGCACCATAAAATAAAAAAAAATTACCAAAACGGATATACTTACAAAAAAATATACGTATTACAATAATTAAACTAATGTTAAACCGCAGAATTTGACCGTTAAAACCATATGGGCTAAGCGTAACCGAGGTTTAAACTGTGATTGTAAAACGGGCCTAAGTCGGTTCTAATAAACAAAGTACATATTAATTACAACTTAATTTATAGTTATTATTTAATATTAGATAGAAAAATTGATAAAATATTTACTTCTGTCATACTATTTATTAGGTAAGACTTAATACTTAATAAAAACCTGAAAAACATCGTTCAGGCGTAGCAGTTGATAATAGGCAAAGTACAAAATAAGTTTATCGGTATTATTCTGTTGGATTAAAGTGTATACTAATTATTTTTAAGCTACTTCCGCGTTATCGCCATGCCACTATTAGCTGTTGATATCATTGGAGTTGGCTGCAAATAGCTAACAGTAAATTAAGGCAGACACAAAAGTATAAGATGTATTTAAATAACAAGTGAAACAAACTATTATAATTCATACATTTGTCATATTCCTAATAATAATGCAAATTTTTTGTGCAACTTGTTAGTTTGACGTCACATCAAGTATTTTCTAGTTTTTACTTTTTACTTTTCTAAAATGTGGGTATATTTCTGTTTTTACTGGACACCCTATTTTTGAAATTTTGTTGTTTTAAAAATATAGTTAAGAATACTAAAAACGATCTAGAAATCAGATTATGATAGTCTGGACCTATCCACGGTGGTTTTACATAAAAATTCAAGGGATGTTTTCTATTTTAATTGTTTGAGCGATCAAGTGACCACGCCGAGTGTATATTATGAAAATACTACTGTTTTTATAATGTATAATATTTATATTATATAGGTAAGTCTGTTTCGATATAAAAAGTAAATTCATTTTGTATGAATATAAAATATAAATTATAGATGGAAAGAAAAGCCATGAATAATAATTAGCAAGATTAGGCATTAACGAGTTAAAAAGTAAAAGTAAAGTTTAAAAAGTTAATTTAGTTTTAAATTTCTAACTTAACCAGTTTCTTTGGCTTTTCATTAACTTAACTTTTAACTTACTAAATTTCTTTTTTAATTAACGTGAAACTAACGAATTAGTTTTTCATTTTAAGAATTAAGAGTTAAGTTATTTTATTTTTAATTTAATTATATTTCACTATTTCAGTCTATTTCGTTAATTTAGTTAAAAAAAATCATTAACTTGCCCAGCCTTGATAATTAGATAGGTGTAATGATTTATATATGTTTTGTGCACTCAAAACTACTTTAAAATTGGTAGATTTGCAAGTTCAGTTACAAAACAATACATAATATTATGTAGTTTGTTATAAATTTCACCCTGCGTGACAATGGGATAATATAGGTACATATTTAATTGTCTCTGAATTAGGTGTATAGTTAGGTATTAAGGATATTATAAAGTATTAATTTTCTACACGGGTACTTATTTAGTAGATTAGGCACCTACTATTACTTTATATTATGTGTTGTCAGTGCCGTAGCCAGGGGGTGCCCTAATATAGTTTTGTATTTTTGTACTGCAGGTCTGTACCTATAATTTACTACTGATATAAATGATAAACCATTTTGTGTGTGAAGCACTGAACCACTAACTAAGCATGGATATTATAATACCGTCCAGTTAAACACTTTTCTTTTCAGTCGTATAGTAATTATTGTAGGTTGTGCTACTGGGATTTTTTTTTAGCTATATTTCGACAGCCAAATTCTTTTAACTTCAAATTCTTCAAAATGACTTGAGTTTGATGGAATTTTTTTCTGTTCCGCTGATGGTGAAGTATAATAAAACAACTTTCTGAAAAATAATGCATACCTATAATAGCGGGAACTTTGTTTTAGAAATTGATTAGTGATTACTGATTACGTTTTCAAATTTACAATTATTGATGTAAGAACTGGTGTTTTAGGGATAGCTTGTGTTGACGTGTTGTATTTATTTAACTAACAAAAAATTATTTTTTTTTCTTACAATGTATTAAAATATTTAATAATATTACTACCTGGGTTCCTGGGCGTTTTTTCTATGGATTTATCCAAATTGTCATCATTACGGAAAACTGTATTGAAATAACAATTATTATTAATGATATAGATGGATTAAAATATTTGTATATTAAAAAAGGTAGGTAAGTGGTTGTCACTCTGCTGTAGAGAGGTTACAAAATGGGTTGCTGTAATGGATAGTGTTAAATTTGAATTTAATGAAATAATATCATTGTATACGAAAAATGATTCGAAAGAGACGGTTTGTTAGCCTAAAAACATTTATTTAAGTAATGTAGTTTATTTTTAAAATATCATGACTTTTGTTAAGTTAAGTATTTGGGTATTTACGGTGGGGTAAGATGTGGTTTGGTTTGTGAGCAACCACACTATCGGCGAACAAAGTTGAGATACGCTGAAATGACCTAATAATTATGGTTAATATTGAAACTGCAGTAATGTACCTATTTTGCCTATGTAATACGCCGGGCAACACTTTATGCTTACACAAAAGTACATATTATTATATACAATATTATTTTATAATATTATATTATTATATTTTTTATACCTACACCTCAAATTGTTTAGTATTTACTACGATTTTCAGCGCAGACTATACTCATAGATTATAATTAGATATCAAATATTTTACAATAATTATAATATATTTTATTTTATTTTCGATAATATTTATTACAAAATAATCATAAACTTTTATTAAATAGATTTTCAATCGTTATGAAGACTTACCTGCTGTTAGATCCAAAAGGACTTTAAGTACTTAAAAGTCTAGAACAAAGATTCAAACTCATAAAGTATTTAAATAATACAATAAAATATTTATGAGAATCACTGTTATAAACTTTAATTTCATAGCTATAAAAATTTAACATTTTATAAATTTTTAACTACAAAATGATTTGCAATTTTTCGAGATTTTGATAAACTTTGTCAACATTTGAAGTTTAAATACTTATAAAAATATACCATGCCTAAATATCATTAATATTTCTCAACTGCTATTATACTATAAATAGATCAAAACGAGTCAAAATATTTTGAAAATTGTATCATGTATGGAAAACTATAAAATAAAATTTTAGTGAAAATGTTTCTACAGTAAAGTTATTAGTTTTTATGTTACAATCAAACAAAAAAAATCTTTCTATGATAATTTTTTTATTTATGGGCATACATAATACTGTCAATTTCGGTATTAAAATTCGAAAGTGGCAGTGCTGGTGGCGAAACAGAGTTACTTAAAGGTAGGAATATTATCTAGTGAATCTCAAAAGATTATTTTTTGATATTTCAATTTTCAAGAATGTTATTAAAATTTTGATTTGACAGAGTACATAGCAATAATAATAGCTAATAACTAATTTACCTAGCTAAAATAAATTAATACAAAACTTTTCTAATATATTTTATGCGTTTTGAGCAACATTTGACATTTTAAATTATTTTTAGTTTTTTTTTGCTATACAATTCGGTTGAAAATGTGATGAAAAGTCAAAATCCTTGAAAATGTAATACAAGGTTCTTCATGTGTTGTTCATATACAAATTAATATAATTTATGAAGCATACATAGTCACAATATTATTTTTATAAGCAGTTTAAGTTCGAAATTTGCAAATTGTTATGTAGTTAAAAACCCGTACAATTTTAGATTCTGAGCGGAGAGGGAAGCTAGTGGTTTTACAATGGAGCCTATATACAAAATTTCTACCAGATGGAGTTCTTCGATTTCAACATATTATTTCAACGTATACCTATATTTAGTACCTTATCATTTAGCAAATTGGATCAAGATGATGGCACTTAAAAGAGGTAATTTTTCGATTTTCTCAATAGTTATTTAATGCCACGGGAAAAACTACTGACAAATTACGAAAATCCGCTTAAAATGGGATTTTAATTTCTAATGATTTGTTTATCACCGTTGCGTAAAAAAATTCTAATATTCTAATATTAAATCTACTATAAGGCTATAATAAATAATAAAAATTAAAAAAATCTAGAATGATAAACCGTCTCCGCTCAGAATCGTTTTTCTTATACAATGATATTATATCATTGAATCCAAGATAAATTTTGCATTGTGACCTAACCTAACCTACTGTTCGACAGAGTGACATCCATTTACCCGCTTTTTAATATTCATGTAGATACCTTACATTTAAAAATTTAATAGAATAAGGTTCCATGCTGGAACTAAACATTTCTGTATTTAAATTTAAATATAATTATTATTATACCTATCTATTCCCAATAAACGTTTGTTTTCATTTATTTTTTATTATTAGAGGTATTAATTGAAAATAAATTTAGTTTTCTTTATATAAAAAAAAAAATTAATAAATAAATGACGTTGTGAAATTAATGTTTTGGCTGTCTATGTTATTATATTTTGTTGCTATGCAATATTTACATGTTATTTATCATATTATTATTCAAACAGTTTATTTCCGATTAATTATCATTTGTATTTCTCTAATTCTTGTATAAAACTGACTAATTGTCACTTAGTTATGGATCGTGAACAAAAAACTGCGACTTCAGGTTCTTACTGCAAGGTTGATGAAGAATCACAATACGCATACAATTTAACGACGGACCAGTTGGAGTTTTTAGAAATTGTAGCTAATAATGTACAGTCTGCGGCTATGTACAAAAATTTAAATGTAGTGCCGAGACAAAAGAACACGGACAGTGTTCAGACTGTTATAGTTACGCCGGAAATACAACTAGTTCCGCAGCTGCTAGTTCCAAAGAGCCGTTGTCATAGGACGAAGCTTGCTGCAACATTTAGATTATCTGAAGCGCTGTCTAAAGCTCTATGTGCAGCGGCTGTCAGACGATCATTAAACTTTGTCATACCCGTGCGTTTTCATCGACGTTTCCTCGATTTAATCGAAAAAAAGCCCTTGGGAAATGTTGTGATGACGAATGGAAGGGACGAGTGGGCCAGGTTTCCGGCATTCGATAACTGCTGCAGATATTGCACTGGATTTACCACACATTTCCGCGGACTGCAGTGTTCAGACTGTTATTGTAACGACGGAAATACAGCCAGTTCTGCAGCTGGAAATTCTACCTGAAGTTTCGCCTGCAGTGGTTTGTCGTCCACGACGAAGGTCAATTCTATCGGCTTTAAGGAGAAGAATCCTTAAAGTCGGTAGAACTTTATGTTGCTGGTGCGGCACAGTACCGCCTGAGGAATAGCTATGAGACGACGAGATATAAGTCGTATTTTTTTTAAAATTATTTTTTCATATTTTTCACTGGAGGAAAATGTTCATTATCATAACTATTATTTTTATCCAGTGTTCTCCTATGTATATCCTGTGTATTATCCTTTTTTGTTACAAATTGTGTTATTTATAAGGGTTATGACCTGTTATAGTTATTATTTAAAAGATATTATGTTAAATATTTTGTCATCAACTTCATTCATCTTATGTCATGCATATTGTATATTGTTATAATAAAATTGTATAAGTACCTAAATTGTTATTGTTATTGTTTATTGTATATTGTATAGTTAGGTATTATAACTATAAATATTATGTTCTCATAAAACTTTGTAAGCATATTGTGTCGAGTTGAGTGTAATAATGTAATTTCCGAGTGGGGAAACGTTTCTCCAGCACGCGCATGGCAATAACGGGTTTTCTCGTGTTTGGGAGTGTGTACAAAATTGTATTTTGCTTGTACAAAATTGTACATAAAAAAGTACATAATACTGTATCATTGAAAATGTAATTTGTTCAACTTTAAGCGAAGGGAGTGCTGGGGAAACGTTTCTCCAACACACACATGGCGATAACGGGTTTTATCGTGTTTAGGGGGGTGTCCAAAATTTTATTTTGATTGTACAAAATTGTACATAAAAAAGTACATAATACTGTCAACTTTTGCAGGTATTAAAATTCGAAAGTGGCAGTGCTGGCGAAACGGAGCTTGAAAAATGAGAAGGAAAATATTGATTATTGATTTTGCAAAAAAAGGCTTAGACGTAATTACTTATAAATGAAAAATATATTTGGGTAGGTAATAAAAATCATAACCAGGCCGCAATTTACGTATGTACAAAATATGCCTGGGCCGCAATTTACATAAAAAATTAAAAATGGGCCGCAATTTACAGCGACCCATCTGCCTGTACGCTTGCCGCCGTCAACTCTGGCAGCCGCCACCGTCGTTGCTACTATGGATAAAATATATATAGGTATGATCGGATTGAGACGCATTTTTGTTATGGGCTGCGCATGTACAATTATTATTGCATGTTTTAGCGTGGAAAGGAATCTCAGCTGGCAGTGATTTTTGGATTTATTTAGCTAAGAAATTAATAATTTGTATGGTTTTGTTGGCAAATAAATCAAAATGATAATATTCACTGCCAGTATGGCGGCCATTACACCTGCGTATCACAAAGTTGCGATCATACCTATATATTTAGCCATGGTTGTAGGCTTGTAGCAACCATGGCTAAAATATATTTAAACCATGCCTAGAACTATATTATGGTAGAGTGGGAGAAATTTGGGTACGAGAACGCGTAGCTCGGTAATTTGGATGCGCCAACGAGTAGCACTCTCTATAGAATTGTTGCAATATTTAATTTCGAGTGACAATTTATTTTATTAAAAAAAAAAACAAATATGAGGTGCACAAAAATGGACAAAATAAAATAGTTAAAACAAATTCACGCATTTTTAGTTCTGTTACAGTCATACATATAATACTATAAAAGCCTATGCACATTATATTTTTAATACGAAAGTTAAATAAACAAAAGTGCAATATAATAATGTATGATGAACATTTTTATTTTAATAAATCTTCATCCGTTAAATAAAAATAATAAAACATAAATATTTTTCACGTACAACAACAGTATAATAATTGTCCTCCCAACCCATCCGTGTCTTTCTTATGGCTTATATTTTAAGGAAACAAATTAGCATTTACGTTGCATTTCTGAGATCATTAGGATAAAAGTAATAAAAAAGAATTACAAATTGGTTAGTGTTCTAAATAGCTACATGCATGACCTTGTTACTCGTTAGTGACTAATCTACGTGTACCTACATACGAAAAAAAAGTTTGAGTTTTCATCTATCGGACCTCATCCAAATCCGTTTTATAATTAATATTATAGTTCACAAACGTATATATAATATCCACAGTTGTATTATTTCAAAAACAGTTGAGACCGTTTACTACAAATTATTTTACAAAAATATATGTTAATAACTTCAATAATAAAGTCTTAAACGGCATCGTTTTTAACAATACGATTGAACGTTAAACAAATAATATACCTCGTAATAGTTTCTACAAAGCAAGTTTAGACCGTTCAATGATAATAATTTTCTCAAACAATACTAATATTTTAATCATTTTACCTTAATAATATGACGTTTAAAATGTTATTTGAAGTGACATATTATTTAATTTCAACACTATTTCGCGCGACATGTAGCTGCATCTTCGCCGTGGCCAAAAATACTCGAACAATAAATTGTGACTCGACCCACAAATTATAGATGATAATACATAACCGAATTGCATGAACTCGACATTTAACGAATCAATATTGAGCTGATGGCTAATTGAGCTAATGACCCTTAACCATGATCGCGAGTTCATATTTAAGTACTAGAGCTGTGCCTAGCGACCTCTTCGGTTCTTCTTGTTTTGTCTTCCGCACATACACCGCGAGAAAACTAACCACGGTATCAATGGTCAAAGATATAAGTATAATCTATGATGTGCCTAAATCAGTGAAACACCAGTCGTAAACGTATACAGAGCGTGTCTAGAACTTAAAATTAACACCTTAAATAATAGTGTTGGCATTAATATATATATATATAATATATATATATATATCATATTTTATACCAGTACGTACGCTTTATGTACTCACATTACTTTATTGTCTGATACGATACACCTACAACACTAATGTTGAGTGTTTCACCGTGTTTGATCTCGTATACATGATGTATAAATATGTGTAATAGGAAAAAGCTAAAAATTGAACGTTTTTTTGTGGTAATGAAGGAAATGGGTTCGTTGTAGAAATCACATTTAATAGCAGATACAGACACTCTGTTAAAAATAACATTTGTAAATGTAAAACAAATTAAAAACATACTTTGTATTACACCGATCATTTTGCTAATTGAATGAAAATAATTTAATCGGAAAGAAACTAGCTTATTGCACATTAATAACTGTTAAGTTATTACAATTAAGTTTTTAAGTATAACTTAATAAGGCACTAAGTCAAATACATTCTACCAAAATTGAATAATAAAAAAAACTTTTTTCACCACGTCAGTACTATGATCAATGATACTCTATTAAATATTGGTCCATCTTCTATTATCGAGCTTCCAACCTGTCAACTTTAATAATTGATCTGTTGTCTGTTCCCAGTTAAGTCTTCACTGAAGATCGTTACGCATTAAGCATGGAACTCGCAAAAGGATATAATAATTATTAAATTGGTTTAGATAAGTCTTCTTGCCCAAGAGTTAGTCACCTACGTGATGATAGTAAGAGTACCAAGTAAAATCACTCAACGTCGAACCAATACCATCGAATACTGGTGAGTATGCCAATGCACTTCTACAACATAAAGCTCTTGTATTTGGATAACACAAATCCCGAAACCATACAATTTATGTGCATAACTTTAGGTTTTGAGCGTATTGGGTAGATCACTGTAGTAATGGATATTCAATGATTTTATATTTGAATGCGTTAGACCTCGAAATATAAATTAACTATAAAAAGCAAAACAATATTGTACGTAATTTATAGTGGGTACCTAACTACTAAATTACGTATTTATGATTTCAAATTTCAATACTTATAATTTTAATACTAATATTGTTTTATAAATTACGAAGAAATAACAAAACTTGAATTGGGATAGTTTCGTTCATTAGATATAAAATTTAAAATTATAGGTACCCTACAATTATTAATGACAAAGCACATACGATATAACACCGAATTATAATTTGCACCAATATTATTATTTGAGGTTTATGGTTGATTTTTCAATTATAGTTTATATATAACACATACTTATATTAAAATCGACAATAATAATAATTAGGTAAGTAAAATTATCATAGTCGTGGAAATAAAATAGTAATATAAACAAAAATAAATGAACATAATAATAATTGTTGCATCACAAATTGTTTATTTAAACTGGTTGATTTTTAATGTCACATTGTTCAGATATTATATTTAACTTATTTCACCATGATTCTATTTCTTCCATAATTGTGAAATTATACTCTTGTGAAGTGTCTTTAATTTTGAGTTTAGAAGAGGAGAGTTCATAAATAAATATGTTTCACTTTGTAATTTTAGTAAGACATAAAATGCTATATCTATAAATTGAGCAACCTCAAACTGGTCTTTTAAATGCCGATGATATGATTCGACTGCATTTTGTAGTTCGTATAATAATATCCTTATCAGAAATTTCAGTCAACATTTCTGAAAAACATGTACTAAGACCAATATATATTATGTATGTCTTTAAAATGTAACCACTGTGGCACTGACTAGAAAAATCTCTTAAGAGGACGCTACACCCGCATGGGTTGTCTCACAAAATATGTCCAACATAGAAAAAACTGTTTTGCACGGGATAGAACTGAGAAGGTTACAGTCATACACTAAGAAACGAGATTTTCACCACATAAAAAGGAGAACTTTGGCTGTACAACGTTGTTTTTATTTTATTGATATCACTTATATGAAACAAGTTCTTATTGTTTCAAAAACCATTATTGTTTGTGTTTTTCAAACTTGAAAAACCTTTTCATATAAATGATATCAAAAAAATAAAAACAACGTTGCACAGTCAAAGTTCTCCTTTTTATGTGGTGAAAATCTCGTTTCGTAGATATAACTGTAACCTTCTCTGTTCTTTCCGGCGCAAAACAGTTTTTGCTATGTTGTACATTTGAAAGACGGAGACAACACATGCGGGTGTAGCGTCCTCTAAATATTTGTATAAAATGTTTTTATTTGTAATTCATTTTGTAAAATTAATTTTTGGTATACCTTACTCTAAGTATGTACTAACTAGTAGTTATAACTCAAAAACTCTGAAGTTTCAGATAATACATTTGTCACACAAGTATTTAGGATTTTAAAGCTTTTTAGGATACGATTTTTTTTTTACTTTTATAGTTTTGGTGCTAATGTTTTCTATTGACAATTTTAAACTCATTAAACAGTGCATAAAAATGTCTAAAGATACCACTGCAATTATTAAGTGTAGAAGAAGAGCGGCGTGGATATTGTGTCTCCAAATCGGTCCTGAACGATGCCTTACGAATTTGTCAATACCGATACAATAAATACGATATTTTGCTTGTATGCAAGTAATAAGTACCTAAGCAGCAGTATAAACCGTTGTGAATACATTTTGGATAAATACCGATGCCAGTGACTGTGTAAAATGAAATATAATAATATAATATGTAATATTAGACACGCCAAAGGCGCACTGTAATTGCCGACGTCGGCGGAGAAAACACTGCACCACAGTCGTATAATACATATGAATATAAGTCGCGGACTCGTCAAAATTAATATTCTACTTTGTACAATGCGGATGATGTTTATAATATATAATATACAGGACGATTCAAACGTCTCCATCCGATCACGATTTCATATAGCTCAGCAACGGGTAAATTTTAGGTAGACGATCTTTATTTTCAGATATTTGACATATACCTACCTAACCTACAATCCTATAACAATGGATTTAAAGAAAATTTGACTTAAAAGAGTTTTAATTGGTTCTCCTATATTACTAATAAGAGGTCTTCATTCAGCGTTGAACAAAACCAATATTTATCTGTTAATAAAAATGAAGTCTAACAATTTAACAAACATCGTATCGCTACCAAGCTTGGTCGAAACAAAAATTATTATTTACCATTGTATAAGAATGAGGTAGTCGTGAATTTTTTTTTCTTCATTTTCGTTGTTTTTAAGGGGCAATAGAACAGATTTCTTATGAGTGTTTATAATGATCGTGAGTAACCTACTGTCTACACTTCTACAGTTAGCCATTGAAATGGACGAATACAAAAAAAAAACCTAATTTTGAATAGGTATACCACCGTGTATTGATATGTACCGGGTGTGGCATAATATTGACCATATCATAATATTTTGTAATACTGTATAGTAGGTATATTGAAACCCGATTATTTTACAAGTATACATTATTGTGCTTTACACACTACGCCGTTTAAGTCGATTTTTAAAATGAATGTGGTTCACCCTGTATACATAGAACGGCGGCGGCGTCGTCGTTAATTATATCGTGTCGTATAATGCAATATAATGATATTATTATTATTTTATATCCCACTGCATCCCGGAAAACGCGTGCTCGGCGCTGCACGGTCAACGGCGTTCGGGGGCGACGCTCACGGCCCGGAACGCGCATAAAAGCGCCTTGCTCGCGGTCCGTCGGCACCACTACTGAAACTCGTGTCCTTCGGCCCGAAGTCGTCCGTTCCCGATTTGTGTACGAATCCGACAGGTGTCTGCAGTAGTGTTCTTCGCTGTCGCCGTAGACGTACCAAAAGTCGATTTACTTATATTATATATTTTGATAACCCGTCGCTATCACGATGACGTCGAATCAACTGGTCGTCGGCGCCGCCGCCGTGCTGTGGTGGTCGTGTGCCTCCGCCGCCACCGCCGACGTCTTTCCCGTTGACCAAGTCGCGTCTGCAGCCAACACCGCCGAAGGATTGTCCAGCCTGGCTGACATTTCACGGACAATCGAAGCTCAAGGGTTGCTGATGTCGTCCGGCACTCCGTTCGACTTGTTGGAAGCTTGGATGACCGGTGACGACGGCGGCGAACCGGCCGAAGGTGAGTCGCGATCTGCAGACACACGTCTGGTTAGATAATACAACTGATAGGTGGGTAGGTAGGTAATAAAACTAAACTGAAAACAATGCCTATATACTTATCTTACGCAGCGTCTGACTTTGTGTTATATCGTGTTCGATGGGAAACGTTTTTACGTTTAAGCCGCAGAAACGAATTGTTTAGATAGTTTCACCACGACAATCCATATAATTTAATATTATAATATATTTATAAACTTTTTATTACTCACGACTTCAAAATATCTACATATTTTTTTTATATTTATCAAAATACTTTTACGATAAAATTTATCTGGAGGAATATATTATATACTTACACACAACCGTCGCAAAGAAAAACCACTAGGAGGTATACAACATTTTTATTTTTATCGTTTCGACAAAATTATTAATATATATTATTTGAAATGTATTTTTTAAACGAGTTTTATATTATAAATTATTATGGACAGACTGTATTCATTTAAAAGATATTAAAATATTCTTGAGATCTATGGAAATTTTAAACAGTGTTAACTTATCTAAATATTAGAAAAGACAACTATTAAATTAATGACACTGGCGCCATATTAGTTATAGGTATTTAGGTTGTCATATAATTTCACTTATGACAACAAAAAAAATAAATAGACTTTTAACAAATTTACCTTTTTTAGGTATGTATTATTCAAAGTCTCGAAACTTAAGTAACTTTTAAAAATCCATTTATTGTGTTAATTTTGTAATCGCGTGTTTAAGTTCTAGTACCTAATATATAATATAATATTATTATTATTTGATAGATACATCATAAATATGTATACCAATGGCAGGTATAATATACTATACAAATAATGAACAAGGGGGATGAAACAATAAATGTTCAAAATTCTAAGTCAATAACAATTATATTGTAATAATGTTAATTGCACGTGCTTGTTGGAATTTTAAAATCAAGTACGTACGAGCTCTAAAATAAAAAACATCATTCACATATTGTGTATTTACAATTATATGGTTAGCGATTTTCAATCATTATGTTCTTATTTTTATTGAAACGGCGGGTCCTCGCGTGACTCGACGTTCGGGGGGGGGGGGGGGCGATGGGCTCATTTAGGAGATATTGGCAGAGGAATGTGGTATGGTAAACGGTTATTTTGTACGTTCCATTGTTCAAAATGCATAACGCGGACACTTATTTGTACAGTCGGTAAAAAGGTAGATTTCAGAACGCGGACTTCGTACTATTATATACATAGAGTATATATTTAATATAAAAAGTCTGAAGTCCAGATCATGTTATTAAGTTTAAATAGTATTTATACTCATGCAGTAGTACCTCCGCTGCGAGACCTCTACAGTCTGTTTAATCTGCCTTGTTAGTTTTATTTTAACCTATATTTGCCATCAATTGTTCTTATTATTCTCTTTTTTTGTAACAGATTGAATAAAAACCAACGAACCAAAAAAAAAAATAAAAATATTATTTGGTAAATCTAAGATTATACAAAAATCTATCATACAGTCCAAATAGGAGGGAATCGTGAGTTATAAGTTTATTACCTAGCGAAAATAATTTTTTTTTTTTGTCATTTTAACATATTTATACTGTACTACATTTTAATTTACTTCTTGACATAATTGTTGATAATAATATAATACAATTATAATTTATAATCGTATTGGATTATTTGATTATTTTGATAATTTCAAGATGTTTAAGTCATCAAGTTCCTAAATTAATTTATAAATATACATATTATAGCACCAAGTAATAATTGGCTGTTATCTAACCAGTTAGTTAAAAAAACTTTGATTATTTTGACTATTGTTAATATAGGTACCTACTATATATTTTAAACCATTTTTAATTGACATTTTATTTTTAATTTTTACATTTTAATGATTGACATTTGACATTATAATATATACTTATTACTTAGGTATATAATTTAATACTTATGTTTACAATATACGCTTTATGTATAAACAAGTACAAAGTGTCTGAAATTAACATTTTTACCCGACCGTACAAAGTGTTCGCGTTCTGCAATGTACCTTTTTACCAGACCGTACAAAGTGTCCGTGTGTCGCATTTTAATGATCGACCGACAAACATACAAAGAGACCTAGAACCAAGTGGAATACAAAATTGAGGTGAACCCCGCGTGTGCTTCTGGCAAGAACCTTAATATTAAATTTAGCAAGGAGTCAATGAACCAGAAATAAGTAATAAAGAAGGAAACAAAGATTTTGGGGTTTATGTGTTTTATATCATAATAATATATCGTATACTTCGTATATAGTATAAGTGCGCGCTAGTGAGTAGGTGGATTTAGATTCTGCTCAAGGAATTATATAGTTGAATATTTTATTTGCAATGTTGTGTTATGGTTTCGAAAAACACTTTTTAAGGTGATAAAAATGCTTCTTAAGTGTCTCGTTGGAAAGTGAATGCGTCATAGACTATAGTAAGTACTTAACGAAAGAGGTCATCGTTTTGAAAATTCTCAACGTTCGTCGAGAAAGTGGTAAAAACACAGAAAATGAGCGAAATGTTAGCTTACTCACATAAACATTCATCCCATAACTTTTTTTATACGTTGGAAATACGCGTATTAGTTTGCTGATAATATTACTATTATTTTGAAAAAAAAACTAATTAAATTCTTAGACGCCAAATTTTAAAATTTCTATTTGGATTGATCGTGTCGTTATAATTAATTTTGTACACCGCACTCGGACGCAATCATGAAAAAAACCTAGATATAATTAATTTTATGAGACAAACAAAACTGTTCAATTTATTTAAAAAAAAATATTATATAATATTATAATTTATCTTTGTATTTGATCACACTAATTCATAACATTCATGTAACTAATGACGATGTCAATGTTAATATTTTTTAGAGATCAATGAAAAAAAAAAAAATTAATTTTGTATAATCGCCTTTAAAACTTTTAAGATTACCGAAATATCGGAATAGATAAATTTACTGCTTACAGATATTAATATTAATATTATAATATAAAATAGCTATTAGCAAACTTCAACCACGGCAAAGCAAAGCAAAACTATTTATTTTTAATGTAAAACGATGAACAAACTTTTTTCATAGGCAGTAAAAATAACAATGCAACACTGGGTTATGCTTACTGATGGGAGCAAAGCGTAACGAGTGAAACATACTAATTAATTGTATTTTGTTCATATTTTTTTTTAATTATAGATATACTACTTACATATGTTACACGTGTAATTTATTTCATGATTATATTAACATATAATAACATTGTCTACGAGTAGGTATACAAGATTTTTGTACCTAATATTATTAATATTATGAGGTGAAATTAAAACGTTTCTATAAATGCAGATTAATAAAAACAGTGCTGTAAGTACCCGTAACCTTACTTTATTTTTTATTTAATTTAATTTCTGCGATTTGTTCTAGAAAAATTAATTAAATAGGTAACACAATAATTCTACAGTTAATTTAGGTCACGTATCACCTAATTTCATCCGTCTCGAAAACATACTATAATAAACATATTTCTGTTTTGTTTTAACGTTTTGTTAATATTGTTATCTTATTTTATTATTAGCCTCTAATTTAAAGTAAGTACCGTCAAAAATCATCTTATTATTGATTTCATATATCCTAATATTAGGGATATAATATATCCCTTAAAACGGCATAAATCTGTTCGATTCTAGACCACAATTTTTATTGAAAATAGAAATAGATAAGCATGCATTCTTTCATATCTAATTTATGTTAAATGTTAATTAAAATATTGATATCTTGACATTTTCAAATAACATCTTAATATCATATTTTTATTCATTAACGACATCTAAAGAATGTCCTGGAGCAATACAAACTTTTTTTAAATGAAATTATTTTTCATACATTATTAGTGTCTTTAAATAAAAACGGTTTCCGAGTGGGTTATTTTATTTTATTTATATAAATTACAATATTATAATCAAATATTCAATAGTCTACAGTTATCCTTATTATCCATAGAAAATAAAAGATAAAACTCTAAAACAACTCGTTTAAATTTTTAAATCAACATAATATCATTATTAAAAAAAAATAATACTATACTACCGTACAACAAAAGTATCAAGTGGTGAATTTAATACTTGACTCGTTTGTTTCGTGCGCAGGTCGGGGGAAAAAACCCAAACCAGCGATGATGGCCATGACGATGGCCGGTACGGCGGCCGTCAGCATGCTGATGATGAAGGCCATGGCCGCGATCAAGCTGTTCATCATACACTCGTTTTTCGCCACCAAGCTGGGTATCGTGGTCGGCGCCTACCTGTTGGCGTGCAAGCTGATGGAAATGAAACAGTCGCCGGCCAAGAAGTCGGTGCAGGTCAAGTGGGTGTCGGCGCCCGCGCACTTTGACGAACATCCCCCGCAGATGGCGCCCATGGTATCCCACTACTCTGACGCCGGCCAGTCGTCTTACGAACCGCAACAGGAGCCGCAGCAACACCAACATCAACCCACCGACCAGTACGGACCACCGCCGCAAAACCAACATCAGCCCACCGACCAGTACGGACCACCACCGCCACAGCAACATTACATGTCGTCCGGAGACTTCAACGGCGGCGGCGACATGCAGGCGCACTATTCGTACGTGAGTCCGGTCACGTACAGGCCGGCGTTGGTCAACCGCAATCAGTCGGACAACATAGTCAAGTCCGGCAGAGTGAAGTCATAAGACGAAACTGCTGCCGTCGACGATCGCATATAATTATTATAATTTATTTTGCTGGTACATTACAGGACCAATTTTGTTTTTTTTTTTTAAGAAAAATATCCTCTACTCGCACTGTATACAACGCGTGCTGTATCCCACTACACCCAAGTACCTCAAACCTAATTAATTAATTAACTGAAATCCACGACTCTCAGAAAACCCCATATAAACACACACGCGCGTCTTTGTTTATATAGTCCCGACTCTACGTATAGCCAAACCGAATTCGCAACAGTAATAAAGTATAGGTATAGTGAATCGTTCACGGTGATCCAAGTGTAGAGTGAGATGTATATACAATTTTATAATTTATTTTGGCAAGACGAATTTTTCAATTATTACCTATACAGATAATCATAGTTATTATATTATAGAACATATTGTATTTTTATTTATTTATTTATTTATTTATTTATTAACATTTTAATATGCGGACGTTTCGACTCCGTTTTGCTCAAAAAAAAAAAAATGTAAAAAAACTCATAATAAATTGGCGTTTTGTCAAATTGTCTTTATTTTATTACAACTTTAAGATATTGATACATGTTTTGTGCGTTCCATTATTACATACGGTATACGTACATTGGTAGGTAACGATTTATTTTGTGAATTAGTACATTCATGCATTTTCTATAAATATTGTACGTGTCTTGTATTCCATTGTATTACTATAATAAGCTAGGAAGGTATACATAGTTACACTTACACAGCATACTATAGTAAGCTATTAAATTCAATAATATTGTGCGAATGGAAAATTACTAAATTATTTAGTATAAACATATTATTATAATGCTAAATAATATCAATTATATGGTTAAAAACAGTATTAAACCTACATAACATATGGTTTGGTTCACGAGCCATTGACTTTGTTTTAAGACCGGGGTAGACTTTAACAAAAATAAGATATTAATAATAGCTATAAATTAATAAATAATGAAACCTCTAGTTATTATCCTAAATGTGTGGTAGATAGCATATTATTATATCATCGATCGCGGGTAGATGACATATAATAAATAGGTACTGCACATTTAAAAACATTTTTCAATACATCATTTTATATTGGATATCAAAAACTATCTAACAATTAACGCAATAAATATAATATAAATAATAAATAATAAATAACGTGATATTCTTGTTTGTTTTTTTTTTCAAATAAATTAACGGACGTTCAGATAATATATTGAACGCCGGAAGTGAGGACGAGCAGGTGCTGACTAAACGTTCGAACAGGCATAGACACTGCAGTAGAGTACAAGACTTGAGCTCATCGTGTGATGTCTTATGCAGTTACTTATATACCTATGTGTAGAAAACAAAAAAAAAATGAAAAAAGAATTAGGTATTATGATGTATAATATGGTTTAGGCCGTATTAAACACGTGTCCGAGTCTAGACCGGAACGCCCTCTGTTATCCTAATTTTTGTCTGTAGTTGATGAACTATTCCAAATGACATGTGCGAAAAAATTATGTTCTTCTTGTTTTACTTCTTGTAAACGTTTGAATTTAATTACCTCTACATTTGACAAATTTTACCATAAAATTATGACGTCAAAAACGATTTACCATACATTTTCAACGTCATTATATTGTGAATAGGTACCTATATGAAATAACGAATACCTACGCTATTTTTATCATCAGGAAATTGGTTATAAATTTATAATTGTTATAATATTGTTGTTGCTCGAGATTTTAACACAAAAACATGAATGATTATGGAAATTTAAAAACAATGCAATGTTTGTCGGTTAACCGGAGTAAAAATATGTTTAAATAAAAATGTTTTTCTTCGAGTAAATGTTCATATAGATAATAGTTATCTCGCGTTACTAGTTAAACACAGAAAACGATTGTTTACGTTAAAAGAAGACAAATAAAGTATGTACATAATTAACTTGAGTTTGTTAAGTCAAAATATAAGAACGATAAGTTATAAACCGATAGTTATTATGTAAATAATAAATTTAACTGTTCAACTTTAAAGTCAATAATAAGTTTAAAAAAAACTGATCGTCATAATATAATATACATATTTAAACCTTTAATCAAAACATTTGCGCGTTTATTTTATGCTGCTTCTATTTAAACCTGTTAATTATCAATTTATCATTATTATTTGACTGTTGTAAATTAATTATTTCGTTGTTTTTTAGAACATTTTTTTCTGTTTTTCCCGGCTCCCAATGAGCGATATATTTCATCATCATTAATAATATAATTACAAAAATCAAATCATTGATTTGATATGACATAAAATCAATTTTTAGTTTTAACCTTATAAGGATAACTGTTCAAATCAAACGGAAACCGTAAAAAAGTCGAGTTATCACAACGGTCACTCAAACTAGCGAAGATATTCATCAAGTCAATTAGAAAATTAACCAATTAGTAAAGAAAACATCTTTAACAAAAATTAACTGACCCATCGTTTAGTCAAGAACTTACCTAATAATTACGAAGTCGTCGTGTTTACTGGCCCTGTCCGGAGTAGGCCATGTTGTGCGCTGCCTCCGACGACGAACGACCCCATCCGGCCGAGCTGTAGGAGTCACTTCCGTGGGACTCGTGGTGTGGGTGAGCTACCACCTCGTACGTGACGTGTTTCTGTTGGCTGAATAACTTTTTCAGTCCGATGACGGTGGCCAACAGGAAGGCGAGCTTGCTGACAAACAAAGCTTTTCCTACGAGCAGGGCGAGGACCTTGAAGGCAATGACCTTGAGCATTCCCATTTTCATCATCATGGCCGCCATCATTGGTCCCATGTTCTTGTTCTTACCCCGTCCTGCAACCGTGGCAAAAAAAAAAACAGGGTCACGGTAATGGTCGAATAAAAATCATATGCGAGATTTTAGCTAATTTTTTTCAATTTACTACATAATATTCTTTGACGAATCGCATTTAAACGTTTTGTTACGTTTATATACTATGACTATACTGGGTGACTAGAGAATATAGAGCTTATTAGTTATTATACACGTTCGTACCTATATAAATTGTATGTGATCTGAGTAAAAGATATATTATAATCTGAAGTAGTGTGTTTTTAGAATTAAAATAAAATTGTGCATTAAAAAAAAAAAATAAAAAATAATTTGAAAATATAATCTAAATTTATTTTAAGTATCACACACATTCTCACTTATATTATATTTTAATGATATGCCTATAATTACATTATATACACTAGAATCCGATGATTATATCAGACGTTAGACCACACTTGAATTTTCCTCAAGAAAATGTCTGTGATGATTGTGGTGATAACAGTCAGCTATATTATGTACCTACTATACTTGTATATGCCTATAGTCGACCTATGGTGCGGTACATAGGCGCAAATTGTTTCGTGCTTGGGGGTGCTTAGCACCACCAAAAATCATATTAGCCCCCCAAAATTGTTGATAGCATCATCAAATTTTTATTGACTATACTATTATGCCATAGGTATTTGGAAACATTTATTTCTAAGACCTTATTAATTTCATATTAATAATAATACATGATGTATATAACCTATGCATAGGTACTTATCAGAATAATAATATAGATAAAAGTGTATTATGTTATAGGTAATTGTCTATATTAAGATTAATGCGAAGGTGTAAAAAATTACGTTGTATGAAAGGAGGGGGGTGTCGGGGGCAGAGTCCCCCACTGATTGCTTTAGTCGACATAAATCCAGCACCCCCATAAATTTAACCCAAATTGCGCCTATGGTGCGGTACGGCTCTATACACTATTATTGTTATTATTAAACTACTTCTGCAGCAATTATTGTACACGCGTATAATATAACTCGTCTGCAGCTGCGATGCGCCGAATTCACAAAAATAATAATAATGTTTCACGCTGGTCGTCTGGTAACCTAACCAGCTATGTTTCGCGCTGGTCACCGACCGGATTTTTACCGTCCGCTAAGATTCTGGAAACATTCCGAGAGCTGTTCGGACGTCGGACCTGCCTCCATATCGATATTATATCGCACATTATCCTATATCGTCTACATACACACACACACACATATAATATATATATACATAGGCAGATAACTAAGTAGGTAGGTCCTTATATATTTTTCCGAACGGCAGTCGCCGCCGCGGTAGTCGTTCGCTTCGTCCTCCCGCCCACCCGCGGGTAATCGTTTCCATTGTTGTCAACTCTCGGACGAAAATTAAACGTTAATAATTCGAAAAGAAAAGTGCATTGTGTCTAACCTAGTTGTATTGTTGCTCGTCGTCTGTGAGCGTACGTATGAGTGTGAATTCTCGTGTTCATGTGGGGTTATGCGTGCGAGTGTGTGTGTGTGATGATGATAATTGACGATAGAGAATCGATGCGAAAACGATGTGTCAAATCGTTAGTTCCCGTCACGTAGGTACCGTGCTGTGGGGACCGGCGAGAGAGAATTTCAAATGATAATAACAATATTATTATTATTGTTATGTGGTTGACGACGCGACGTGTGTACAACTGTGTATGCGATGATGGTGTGTGTGTGTGTGTGTGTGCGTATGTGTTTGCGTGTGTGTGTGTGTGGGAACGTATCGTAGGTATATTATATTTAATCAACTCGCGTACGGTATAGATGGAATAATATCGAACGGACCTATGTCGAATTCGATCACCGCGAGGTGTACCTACATAACGTGAAAACGACTTTCTGAACGGTCGTAAAATCTGTCTCGGAAAAACACACAATAATATTATACCTACGTACGTATATTGACGTTTTCATCGGGTGCCATACTGCCATATATTAATGCGTCGTGCCGGACGAAAGTAAAAACATTTCGATTGAAATATTTCGGAAATGATTTTACACGCTCCGACGAGTCAAAAAATTGTATCAAATGGCGCGCGAAAGTACTTAATCGGTCGTTATAATAACCATATGCGATCGTTTGCGAGGGCGGCGCGAGGCATTTCAGAATTATTAAAACAATTATTATTAGTCTTCGCTGTCGCGCCGTCTTCATCGATAAACATGATGGAAAAATAATTTATATATATATTATAAAAGAAAAACAATAATTTGACGTTGCTATTTTTTTACCCTAAATCCTGTAAATATGATAAGCCTGTAATGTCCAACCAAGACGTCGTGTTACCGAGAAAGGAAAATTATATATTAGCTGATAATTATATTTTATGGCTTTCAAATAATCCGTTTGACTGATAACGGTAATTGCCGGACAAAACAGTACTATGGATATCGAATATGGCAATTAATACAAAATCAACTGGAACGTAATAATTGTTATATTATCATGATATGAATATGACTTAGGCCAATTAATACAGACGACGCGTCTTGAAATTGTTCACGTGTAACGACACAATACGTATTATAATATTATTATAGGTATACTTTCCTAATTGGAAACAAATTGTTAGCATATAAGCATTGTATATTTCAGACGATGAGCGTATGTTTAAATATGTATAACATTATAGTTCAAACCATATATCATAGCGTGTATGTTAAATTATTAGGTATAGGAAGTGAAAGTAATATTTTAGTATAACTCAAAATGATTATAATTATTACTAATAATAATGGTGACAGATTTCTATAAAATGATTAAGATCGTATAAACGGGTGTACTCTTGAATGGTAATCGTCGTTTGGAGAATTACTCGTCTGAGTAAACAGGTAATCAAGTTTTGAATTTACAGCCATATACAAATCAAACACGCGATATAGTCACAAAGTAAATATAGAACTATGGAAACACATTTTTTAACACTTTTTTCCAATCATATAGGTATTAAATTACTATTACAGTCGAGCCTCGATAACTCGAATCCCCTGAGAATCAAAAACAAATTTAACTTAATATTTATTTTCTGAGT
Organism: Metopolophium dirhodum; assembly: GCF_019925205.1. Classification (NCBI taxonomy): domain Eukaryota; kingdom Metazoa; phylum Arthropoda; class Insecta; order Hemiptera; family Aphididae; genus Metopolophium; species Metopolophium dirhodum. The sequence continues at coordinate 17,092,492 of NC_083568.1, forward strand.
TATAATACACCTCAACACAACTTATAAACACTTCAAGGGGCAAGAAAATTCGAGTTATAGAGACTCGACTGTATTATTATATTATTTTATAATTGCTGAAATAGTTGTCGATTACTTCAAACCTTTTTTTTATACCTATGATTGATTTATATAGGTCTACAGTACATACAATTAAACAGTATGTACAATACAACAGCTGTTTCCATTGATTGGGAACATCGTAAATGTTGAAATTTAAATATTTTATTAAAAATGATTTTGAATATGAAATATGCGCTACGATATAACAGTATTCGTTGATTAGGAATATCTTAAATTTTGTAGTTTAAATATTTTATAAAAAATGGTCACGAATATGAAATACACGATAAACTATACAAAATTATTATTATATTATAATTGTATGGTTTTCATTCTCCTGGAACCTCAAGTGACCGATATGTATAATTATAGTCCAAATTTGTTTTTTTGAATGGACAATTTGTATAAGTACATATATTTAAAATATTAAGAATTTACCTAGGTAAAATAGGTATGAATATAAAATAGTCAAAAAATAATATTAAAATATAATATTGTCATAATAATATATTATATTATGGAACTAATGAATATTATCAATTATAATGTTGTTATTCGTTAAAAAAAATACCATTTAAAAATAATTGTAGCAATTAAAACCGCAATTACAAAAATACATAGGTATTTTAGAAGTTTACAATATTAGTCTCAATATTCTCACACTAGGGAGAACGGGATCAATAAATTTAATCAACACTTGTTCCATGTTTTCTTGCGTATTCCTTCTAACGTATACCCACAGCTCATGCGAAATTATTTATATGCTTTCCATCAAAAATTGGGGTCCACAATAATATTTCTCAACTTATATTATACTTATAAAAAAATATATATTATATATTATAACTAGTGGTTGTAACCTGTAGGAGTGAAATCCAAAAAAGTGAACTCGTAAAACAAATAAATACCACGATAAGATAATTTTCATAATATTATATACCTACTTAATACCCGACTATTCGGAAAATATTGTAAAAACCCAGATAATATTGAGTGTCATTGTTTATGTATTTTTTTGGATTTACAAAAAATTTATTGACTTTGTTATTTTAATGTACTTACTAATAATTAGTGATTATAGGTACATAACTAATATAGGATATAATCACTATAATCTGTTTATTTTAAAAAAAAATATCTAAAACTTATTTATATATTTCGATGGCAAAAAAAATAAACATTTAATACGTAGAACACGTACTTATAATTTCTAACATATTTATAGTGTGTAACATATTAAACTAAAGAATGCCTACCCACTTGTAACCTCAACCCTAATAGGTAGATGGGCTAAATTGAAACAGATTGTTTGCCATAACGTACTATATTGTACTGTCGCGAAACAAAAATAACTGATAACGTCAATAATTATAATATAAATGAATTTAATATCATATGCTCACCGGACTCGTTCAAGTCTTTGCCGGACCTGAACGACATGCCGAAGTTAAGAGACCCGTCTTGTTCCGGGGACGCGGACACGACGAAGTCGGCCTCGGGCAGAACCTTGATCTTGAGCGCCCGGGATTGGACGTACCTCCACAGCTTGTCGGCCATCACCTCGCCGAACGCCGACTCGTCGGTGTACCCTCTGGCCGAGCCGTCCACGCGGACCGACGCCTCGCCGGCTGTGGCCGTCTCCTCGGCCGGTCCGTCCTTCTTGGCGATCTCCATCATGTCGCTGATCTCCAGGCTGTTCTTCTTCATCAGCTTGTTCATGTACGTGACCAGCTTCAGCATTACGCAGCTGGACACGTCCCGGGCGCCGCACTTGGCGTTCAACTTGCGCATCAGCTCTTCCTCGCGTATCACGTACGACGGCTTGGCGTGTTGTGCTTGGTGGTGCGGCTGCGGCTCGAGGTTCACGTCGTTGTCACCGTCCTGTTGGTCGCGATGCGGCGGAGGCGGCTGCTGAGCCGCGGACGACGACATTGGCGAACCGGCCACCGACGCGACCACGGCCACCAGGGCAAACACGGCGACGAACTTTACGGCAGACATTGTGCGGATTGAACGGCGGCGAGCGGAATGAAATCGAAAAATAAAAACAAATGTTTTCTTTGCCGATTTATCGATATCGCGGCGGCCCACTCGAACGATCCACGATGTTACGGTTGTAATGTGCAGCTATCGTTGTAAACGTTTGCGGCGGGTGACGGCGGACGGACGACGCGGACTACCGGAAAACTGGACGCGAATCGAGCAAATAATGAACCCATCGGCCGGCCAGGACCCCCTTATATGCCATTTCGCGAGCGGCAACGCAACCGGTCTTTCACTCGCTGCCGCCGCGATTCCCTTTCTTCCGGCCCATCTTTGTTCTCACCAAAAGTAAAACGAGCTATAATATACGTCCGAGAGCATATTATTATTACGACTACAATATGTTAATGCGACTTAGAGCCCAGAGTTTGTGAATATTTTTCGGGTCACGTGCCAGCGTTTGGCGGTCAAAGTTTTAGAAAAATGTGTAGGTACAATATCAAATAGGATGTCCGTGACGGCGTTACCTATATATGAACATATTTTAGTTCTCGGGACGATCGGGTTCTTTGAAGGAAAACGAAAACATTTTTTTAATATCAGGTTAGGGGTGACGCGTTAGTTTTAAACGCGTTGAACACAATAAGCAGCACTATTATTGCTTCGGCGTGTATAGGTATTGATTATTATCCTCCGTTTTGATTTCATCCGCGGCGGATTCAGTGTCGAAAATGTCGATGGCGTGAATATTTAGAAAATAGTTTTAATTTTATTAAGATCAAATTGCACAATACGCACACTGTTTGCATATAAGTTAAACAATTCTATTAATTTAACTCAAGAAGCATACCTATTATTGTAGTTGAACATTTAGTTAGAAAATATATACATTTACGTGCCTTCAAATAAATGATATTTTCTAAATTCTGTAAAAACCATTACCATTAAATAGAATTTACCATAACATAATACAATATTGTACATTACAATGGAATAATCTAATAAAAACTTTATTCTTATGTTCGAAGATAACGAGTTATACATAATATAACAGGACCCAGGTGGTAAACGAATGTTTGGAATGAGTAATATTTCCCAAGCACAAAATACCATGCCGGAAATTGATGAGTTCCAAATAATTGTCAACATTTTATAATTATTGGTAACTTTATGGTCAAGAAATAATTAAAAATGTTTTCCACTATTTATTTGTTTTTCATTAAAATGTAAGATTGAACAATGGTAATCAAAATCGTCAAAATTTGGCCAACGCACGTGCCATGATAGGTTCTCCACCCATGCACTATACATCATAGATACTAGATAGGTTTGTGTACCATCATAATCAGATTTTCTGTAGTACTACATATATCCGGCACGTGACCTTGTTATCGGCGGCACCCGCGGTTATTATAATCGTTTGCCATATTATTATTATCATCATCGCACGCCGCTTCGGTCACGTTGAAACCGTCGCATTCCGATATTATTCCATTATATTACTATAAACGATAATTTCATATTACTTATTGGATACTATTATATAGGATACACGACACACGTGCAGCAGCAGTGAACATATTATATGATAGATACGTACGCGTAGGTAACTGCTCACGTCGGACCGCTCTGCAGCCTCTGCAGTTAAGAGACGATTCCCGAGCACTCTGTTGTATATATAATAATAATTGTAATCGATGATGATGGCCGGAGTCATCCGGACGGTTAAAAAATAATTCCGACCGTTAAAATAAATAATTATCATCGTGCTCGTCAGTTGCGTTCAAATCGCCGACGAGACGCCTCGAGTTCTGTATAACGGCGGAGGAGACGGCGAAGAAATATTTTTCCGTTCGAAATCGCCTAATCAAATATAGGTACGCACACGAATGAGAAACGAAAGAAAATCAATTATTTTCGTGCATGGGATTGGCGGCGAAAATTCGTTCAATTAAAAACACTCGTTTCTATAGTATGTATATAATACGTATAGGCGAGCTCAAAATGTACACTATACACTCGGCTAGGTCAACGTCGACGGATGATGCGATGCAATCGATCATTTCATCTGTACAAACACAACGAATAACACTTAGATCCGTCACATCAATGGCCTGGATACCGAAAGTTGAAAAATCTGTTCTTCTCAAAATAATCGTGTATTATGATGAGTTGTATTTTAAATATTGGAGAATTCAAAACTGATCTTCTGACCAAAAATTAGGTGCTTGTGAGTTGCGAGTCATATAAATGTTGGTATCTTTCTTAAAACTGCACTACTGACATTTTGGATCAGACATGCGCTGCCGGATTGTTGAAAACGTAGTGTTGTACAATATTATGTTTATTATTTATGCAGACTTATCTTCAGTTATATGGCTAGTTTTTGATTTTATGATTAGTTATCTGCAGCGTTAAGGTTCTATACCAGAGATGAGAAATCTGTGGCCATAAGGCACGAAAACAATTAAAACACTTATTATATTCAATTTTAATTTTAAAAGTAAATAATAAGACCACAATTTTTTTCTTTTTATGTAAAGGTGTATATATTTCATATTTTAATGGCACGCAGAAAAAAATTCATGTCATTTTTAGCGCGTAATGTTAGACAAATTTCCATCATTTTTATACACTTTTAAGTTCAATAATTATCGAGATATGTACCTACTTAATATAATATTATGATCACTGAAGTACTATCCACTACTTAGTACAATAAAAAATTAACAAATACCTACTTACATATGATGCTCGAAAAATATTGTACCACACAAAGAAGCTGTAAAATTTAAATAATACCTTGTTGACAAATAAGTTGACATACCTATAATAGTAATTTAATGTTATGTACGTATATTTTATATAATAATTTGTTTTAAATACTCAAGTTTATGATTGTGTAAAAATGTTAACATTGGCAACTAAAAGTTTAAAAAGTGTGATGTGGTTTCTCATTTGATTTACCCGGGAAAACTAACACCGTGATCAAAATAATTAATTAGTAAAATCTGTGACAATTATAGTCCCGGTCTCCGCATACAACCGGATTCGATAATATATAATATTTTTGATTATCGAAAACAACCATCTCGTCGAGATCACACGCATTTATAAGAAATGCGCGTAGAAAAAAAAATTAGAAATACACGTTTATACCTAGGTACTTCATATGTGTATGTATTTTATTTCGTTTCCTGCACGATATTACGACGATAATGCACTACGACGAGCGGAGTTTATAAAATTTTTCTCAGATTTTGCATATATGGCCGGCTGTGATCTACTTTTACATATTTTCATTTTTATGTTCGTATAAAATCGTAAAAAATTCCTAAAACCGATTGCGTGTTTTATATCCGTAAGTCGCGGCAGCTATAGGTGCGTATTGCAGTGTAGGCATAAGTATAATCAAAGGTGGGCATTAACTTGTTAAAAAGTTAAAGTTAAGTTAAAAAGTTAATTTTCTTTTAACTTTTTAACTTAACTAGTTACTTTTGGCTTTTCATTAACTTAACTGTTAACTTAATAATTTTTTTTCTTAATTAACGTGAAATTAACGAGTTAATTTTTCATTTTAAGAAGTAAGTTAAGTTAATTTATTTTGTTTTTAATTTTATAATATTTCACTGTTCCAGTCTATTTCGTTTTCATGTCAAAAAATATGTATCGTAAATTGTTTAAAGTTAAAAATGTATATCATTCGAATCTAACTTATATGGAAATACTGTATGAAGTATTAACACTATATCCTACAAATTTAGTTTTGGGTTGGAAAAAAATTAAGTAGGCTAGCGTTGTATAAGCAATATACTTTTTTTTAACTTAATAAAAAGTTAACAAAAAATGTGTATTGACTTTTAACTTAACTGAGTTAACCTAGAGTTAAATTAACTCTTAACTTTTAACTTCTTGTTATTGGTGCATATTAACTTAACTTAACTAAGTTAAAAATAATCATTAACTTGCCCAGCCTTGAGTATAATGATATTTTCTGTGCGTTTGACACACATTTCGATCAATTAGGTACAATAATGGTATATTTTCTACATACTAGGCACCTCTACGATTGTATGCGTTCTCATCGGTACGGAGACATAATTTTCTATCCCAGCCCACAGGTAGGTAATTTGCATAATTAATTTTCACGTTTGCCATCGTCGATATAGTATAATTATTATAATATATTATTAATGTATTTATATATATACATTCAATAATTTAAAAACGTTTATAAAATATTTGGTTTACCTTATTAATCAATCGAATCGATTTTCGTGTTTTACTTAATTTTAACGAGCTAAATATTGTTAAATACTCGACTTATTTGTCAAAATATTTGAATTTTCAGCTGAGCATAATTCACAGTAAAAAAAATATTATATTACACCATGGAGATTAAAAAAGAAAATAACCTATATCGTAAATTAAAAAATATAAGTATTCGAAAATTAGTATTTCGAATTTAATCACGGATACTTTGGGAAACTATTTTGTATTGGAGTATACTTAACAAGTATTTGAGTACGTTTACCCAGCTGCTTTAGAAAACCGGTGTACTGCAATAATATTACATGAGAAGTATTATATAGACGTCGGGTAAGTAGGTACACAGATGATGCGATATGATGATGCTGTAAATTACACGCCGTATTATATCGAAATCGAGGTTTGGACGTGGAAAACACATTATTAGTGTTATATTATTATGAACGAGAAGACACGGATTATCGACGCGTCGCGGCCGCAGTGTCCGATGGTAACAAAATCATCCGGACTCGTAGAATGCGATCATTTTTGCGGGAGAGCGGATAACCACGATGTAGCCAAATTTGGTGTAGGTATATACCACGTGTTATATTGTACTATTGTATATATAGGTACCGCGACCACGGTCGGACCCACAAAATAAATTTCATATTTTTAACTATAGACGCGCGCGACTTTAATATTATTCTCTCGGTCGTTGTGTTATATTGTTATGTCGTAAATCGTGATCGAAAAGAAATCGTCGAGGTCTTATCGTCAAAATTCCTGACTATCGATAACATTAAGACTATTATGCAAATTGAATGACCGTATACCGGTACCGTACACAATCGCCGTTGACACATAATGACAATATTTTACCGGGAACACTATTTTATTCAAAATACAATGTTTCTGTAGTTGATCTCTTTTTTTGCACTATATATTATAATGATTTATTATCTCGCCCACGTCGTTTATGCGAACACAAACCGTATGGATCAGAAATTCGTAGCAATTTGATATTATACATATATTAATGATATTACACGGATATTCAGTGTGTCTACTTGTCACTTGAAATACCTTTAATAATATTTTTAAATTGTGATTATTATCATAATAATGGTTATTAAGTTTTTCTGCTTCTTTTGTACTCAAAATAAGTCATATAAGTAAAACGCTCTATATAGTACTTCAGTCCTTTGCCTTGTCCTTTCTGGCTGGCAAAACGGTCGGAAATAAATGTAAGATTTCTTCATAATATATAGGTAGGCATATAAACTTACAATATTGCAGCGCACACAACATAAATTGCTCGGCATTATACCCACAGCACAACATTTTCCTAAAAAATTTTAAGCATTGCAGGTTTTTGTCATGATTTTCGAATCCACGTTTGGGACCATACGTGTCAGACGGTGCTTGTATTTCCGTTTCATGTGTGTTTGCCATCATAATATTTGGCGTGGAAAAGCAGCGTAATAGCTAGCACGTATCTTGGCCACGTGCAAATACACGGGGTTTGATATAATTGAAGACATGATATAAGATAGCTATAATATTAAATTATAATAATTGGCTCGTTATAATGGTATATGCACAAAATTCGCTGTAACAACTAACAATCTTTAAATAATTGTAAGACGAATGATATGATTTTAACACTAGCTGACCGTTCCCATAAAAACTTCATTTTTATATTATGGTTACAAAGTGTGGAATAGAAAAAAATAATAATAGTATTAGCAATCAAGAATTTGGACTGTCCGTGAATTCCACGTGTAAGCGAGAAGATCCGTTGTTCAAGTGATTAGATTTATTAAAAACATAAATTTCAATCTTTTATTTCGTTTTATAGTATAAAAATGTTTACGATTTTAAGATACTTGGTTGGTACATTATACGTAATAACTAATAATTAATAAGTGATTAATAACAAGCACTGCTAACACAATAACGAGTTCACGTTTCCAATGTTCGAAGACACTGATGCAATAATTATTAAGTTTAGGTTGTTATAGTATACAATATAATATTTTATCTTAATCTTTACAATTGTATCTTTTATATTTTATAATTTATCAAACACAGTATAAGGAATATACGCCAAAACGCATAACGCTCCAACGGATATGCATCACTTTCATTAGTTCGATATTAAAACATTGATAAAATAATGTAGAAATCTTCGGAATACATAGAATAAAATGTAAATAATAATATCATAATATTTATGATGCATACTATTACTAAACACAAAAGTACAAAAGTAAATTTAAAATATTATAATGAATTTTTAAATGTTTAAACGATTGACTAAAAAAAAAAAATCGGACGTTTTATATAATTTGCGGCGATTGTTAAAAAAATTATTAACACACAAACTGATCTTGATAGTTTATAATGATCGTTTTTGAAAGCTATATTATACACGTTTAAATACCAGGATTTTGATTGGTCAGAGGGACTCGTCCATTTCCGAGTCCTAGCTGCCATTACAATATACGGCGGCTTGCACTTATCGTCTCCTACGGAATTCAGCGTTTCGAAGACGAAAACTGATAATAATATAATATATAGATATAGGTACAGCCGCAGATAAGGCGGTATATAATATGCAAAGTTTCTCGCACGAACTCTGCACCGCATCGAAGACGATAACGATGACTATACGAACTACAGCCGTGACACTTAAAAGAGCGTAGGTTAGAAAAAAAATACGTCGTGGCCACACGCAGCTGCAGGTGCTTATAGCAGTGTGTAAGCAGACAGCACGGAGACTTAAGTTATATACCTATAGTACGCCTAAGTGCACCACGCCGGCAGCTCGTTTCTCTGGACGAAATTTATCGCGAGATGGTCACCCCGAGATATATAATTATACATGAAGATAAACAAACGAAACGGTCGTCGTACACGCGCGTCTTCGGCACGCGGCGGCTTGTTAGCTTAGAGAGAACAAAAAAAAAAAGATTAATAATAATAATTGGTCGAAAATCTCTATATGCGACGGAGGCCTACATCCGAGTGAAAGTTTGTGAAAACTTTCCGGCATCATAATAATATTATTTTCGATCCGTCGCAAGTAGACACCTTATTTCACTGAAAACCATTATTGTTTTATAAACTACACTACCCGTAGTACGACAGAACTAATAAATTGACTATTATATTATAACATATTACACGTTATTTACATATTATTATGGTCACTATAATAACACAATAACACGCACGTCGCCACAGCCACAACCGCAATGCTACATCAGTACCTATTATAATACTATTATAATAATATGAACTCGGGTCAAAATATCTCGAGTCAAATTAACTCCGAAGAAAATATCTTCAAAGACTCTTGCAATATCAAACACGTAAAAATAAAAATACATCAAGTAAAAAATATCTAAAACGTGAAAAATATATCAAACATTCAAATGTAATACTGCATATTAAGCTATAAACTAATAATTTTTAATTTTTTTTTTTATTTATTTAATTTATTTAAGCATATTTACAATCTATACAATTTGTACAGTAAGTAAATTTGATAACATAAGTAATTAATTTTTAATTTTTAATTTAGAGTTACGTACAAAACATATTATATTTATATTATATTATATATTAATAATTAAAATTTTAAACAGGAGAAATATATAACTATAACTATACCATAAACCAATCATATGGATACTATATTGTGGAACATTCGTTAAGAATGATTAAATTTTACAAAATTGAACTATTGTCGTTCTCGCGGTCAATTTTTTACTATAAGATATACGAGTAAGCTAAACATTTCTCGTATTTTTAAATGTGCATAATAATATGTTTATCAGAAATAATCAAATCGTCAATATTAATTGAAGGATTTTGATGGTTTGTCTTAATTTATGTTATAATTTAATAATTGTTGATTTTTTATTTTAAGGTAACCTCGACCTACGAATATTTGGTACATTGTCAATGTTAATAACCAATAGAATATTCTTTTATTATTTCAACTATAATAAATTTAATAGTTATTTGTATATTACGACATTTTGTAGGAAATGTATTGTTTTTTAATACCAGTCAAATCTAAACTTGCTATAAACCCTAACTATAAATAGGTACCTTATGCAACTACTAAAATATTTGTACTAAACTAAAGTGCACCAATTTATAGTAATAATATTTTCCATATTAGAATTTTTTTTTAATAATATAGGTACTTTATAATATATTTTGTTCCGAATTACTTTTACCCGTCACCGTCGCCCATCCCGAATTTGGTGGCGGTGCCGAATCGGTTGTGTTATAACAATGTTAACCGTTTGAACGATCGTCGAACGCCCGTCAGAGAAAATAATTCTCATTTTTAAGAGGTCTCAAACGTTATTTATATATTATTAAAAGCAGCGCTGCGAAATAATGAACACGTGTCCGGGTCGGGTCCATTATCGCATATACATGCCATAAAGTACAAGTCTTAAATATATACATTAGGCGTATAACGCACATATATGTATATGTATTATTATATGTGTTGCCCGGAGACTTCACGGGCGCAATGAAACCTACGCGTCAAATCACGATTTGAAAATACGTGCACCGAGCCCATATCGATCGTGATGAGTGCATGAGTTTTCTAATGCAATTCCATGTTTAGTATAACATTAACCACGTTTACCCCCGGACCTATACGGTAGCGTTCTATTATTATGTTGCTCTGAGTGGGATGCAGAGTTCTGAGGATGTAGATGCATAATAGATCCTTTCCTGCAATAGTGAATCGTTTGTTTTTTCGTTTTCAGTTAGATTTAAAACGTATATTATATATTATTATTGCCAGGGTTGGGATTTTATAGCATTTGCATATTTCTTATGAGATCCTTAAAAAATAACAGAGTAATCTAAAAATGTGTTTCATGATACAGAGAACTCAAATTAAACATTTCATTTTGCTTTTTTTTGCATATTTTGTGATTGTTTTGCAATTTTTGAATCAAAATCGTTCATATTTTATGAAATTATATTTTAGTAAACGTGTTTTTAGATTTTTGTCAATCGAATTATTGCGATAATTTCGTATTAGGTATTTGGTTCTAATTTTTGTTATCTGCTGATTTTGTTGGGTTTTTTTGTCGATTTCTATTGCGATTATTAATCGCCGATTATCAACGAATGGGCGTTGAATGCGTTGTATAGTCAATTCATTTGGATCAGAGTAACTACCTATAATAATTTGTAAGTGATTAAAAAATTATTAATTAATAAATTTCCTTTTTTTTTTTTGCATATTTTGTTGTTTTTATTGCATATTTTCAGCACATATTTAGCGACATTAAAGGTAATATTATAGCGCATATTTATGCAATTTTAAGTGCTATACAATCCCAACCCTGATTATTGCGCATTTATCAATTACCTGTAAAGTCATATATATGTATACAAATAAAATAGTATAGCTATAACCATATTATTATTATAAATAAAAAGTATAAACCGTTCAAGCGTAAAATTGTACAAGACGTCAGCTGATAACACAGATAGTGATTCACAATACATCTCGATACAACCACTATGCCGACTGCGGAGATTGACTAATATTATATTACTAATTGGATTTATCGACTCTTGACAGCGCACCGAAACGTCGCGGTCGTGGTCATTATCAAAACAAATAATACATTTTTATTACTTTCTTCTTTCTTTCCGTCTCTATTATTATAGCCCATACAAACTATTTAAGGATTTTTCTGCCTCCGTCTCTTCGTCTGTGTCGGTGTTCATTGCAGGATTCTATTGAATTGTTCTTCGGAAGATTGAGAAGAGATCCGTCATCTTCACTCGGTATGCACACATCTCTGTCTGGTGCGACCCTTGTGGCTCTTTTTCCAAACGAAAAATCACTATTGTTTTCTGTAAAGAAAGAAGCGCACGTATTGTCCCGTTAGCCGTAAATCCGATTATTTAAATCGCGTATCGATATTATAATACCTATTATATTGTTTAATCTATTTTTCTACTGCAGATGCGTGAAGCTTTCTAGCGCGATAATATAATATTATAGTCGCGATAATTAACAATAATTATTTATATAGCTTCTACACTGTACCCATATATATATATATATGATATGTTATATTATAGGTTTAGATCTGATCACTTCCTACATCCTACGCGTATAATAGAATCATACTGAAACATATAATGATAATAATATAATACGCATAATCCAGCTATGATACGCGTAGTCCATATATCGACACACAACGTAGTATTAGGCTGCGTGTGTGTTCCAAAAAAACACGTAGTATGATGGCTGACGGTTCAACTCCTAACCTAATTAAAATAAAATATACGGGTGCGGTGTAATAATATATCAATCATAATATAACAGTCATATACGGCGTATATAATGATCGGCCGAAATAAAAAAATAGAAATTTCGTTCACAACACTTCTAATATATAGACATCAATAGCTACGTTATGTATATTATAAGTATATTATATTATGTGCACACGTGGGTCGTACGTTTTTCGTGAAGACCGCAAACTAAACGCACTCGAAATCTACGAGTGGTGGTCCGGATGAGGTACCGCGCGATCGTTTGGAAAGTCGTATTTCTCGTGTATTAAATCAATAATATAATGGTAACCATCCACTAATATCATTTTAATAACTGTTAATGTCACAATGATATTATAATAATAATAATAAATATACTACCTAATCTTGCAGCGAGCGAATCGCGGAAAATCGCAGACGGACAGGTGCGCGAGCGTATATTATCATGAGATCCTCGTCCGTCGCATCCTCCGTCGTCGACCGCTAGGACGGCCTTCGCTGGTCCGGTTCACACGTTAATTGCCATTTAAAACGAAACGATTCATTTGACGAAACGACCGGAAGCGAGGTCACTTTATGCGTTTTAATAAAGTATATAATAATATAGGTACACACACGCTGAAACAAAAGCGTGCGCGTGCACACGCTATTGTTTACTACGACGGACAACGATGGTAGGTATATGGTCACCATACTTAGGTTTTGACCTGACGAACAAAAAAAAAATAATAAATAAATAATAAGAATACCGTCTAGAAATCCACTTAGACAAACAGCGTGTCCCATGGCACATTTCACGCGGCTTTCTCGGTATTATTTTTTAGCAGCATTATATTATTACGTACCTACACTAATTGTGTACATTATCACGTCAGCCCCACGAAAAGGGAATTTAGTATTAACGAAGGAATTTATTATAAAATCCAACGATATCGACTATCGATTTTATGGAGGTTTTTTTTAGATGTATTCGATTACCACGATATCCATCGATATCGACGATTATCCAAAATATCCAGCGATGTAATCGCTAAAGAAAAATAATTTTCTTCAGTGCACACCGTGTAATTTTTTTATCCGTCTTACACGCTCGTAATAATATAGTTATAATCTCAATACGTAATTCACTCAATATGATTACATTATCGAAATAAATTATTAAGGTGTTATAACCTATCTTACTATAACAATATTCAAACTTTAACAAAACTATCACTTACGTGTTTACACCTACTGTTCCCTCCTACAACAGTTTAAAAACCACCCAATGGCCAAGTTGCCACGAGTTAACTAATAAAAAAATAAAAAATAAAAATATCTACAAGATAAAAAAAAATTGAATACTTATATTTTTTTAAAAAATCAAAACATTAGCTTTTCTTCAAATACAGATAATATTATACCTATTCTTTATAATAATATTGTTATAATAAATATTGTTGTATTATAATGATACCTTAATTTCAGTAATGTCATCACTAATCACTAATCAATTATCATACAGAGTTGTATTCGGAGTATACCACAAACGGTATGATATAAACGTTGGGGCTAGAAATTCGTAATTATAATAATTATGTACTGCTATAATAGTAATGGTAAATGGTAAATATATATTTATATTTTTATAGAAAATTACATATATTTAAAATATTTATTGATTATGCATTGAATTTATATTACGAGGGAAAGTATTTAATAACATTAATCCTGAATAAGGAGAATAATAATATGAACTAAGAAATAAAGCGAATTTCATTAAAAAAAATAATAATAAAACCAGTACTTAATTATTAGTATTTAATATTTATAATTTAAGCTGATAATTTCTTAGGTACACTAATGACAATATACCTAAATAATTATCTAAAAAATACACATTTGAAAATTAGTTTGAGTATATTGCATATTATGTCAAAAAGTGAGGGCGCACCTTTCCAATCTCAGGGACCGCACTGTTCACCTGCCTTAGAGACGACCCCCGAATATTATAGTATCCGTTCGCTAGAAAAATGGACGAAGTGTAGATACGAATATATGAGTGGTGCATTATAACTTACATTAATAATATTGCCTTTGGTTTTAAAACAGTTGAAAAATAAATCTACACAAAACATTACGTTTTTCGCGCTTCGAAAGATGATTAATAATGCTACTTATACTTATACGATAAAAACGGTACCTTATAGATACAGAATATAGACGACTAGGTATTTTCAGAATTAATTGTACCACGCATGGACTTCAGAAAAATAATATGTTAAACGCCATATTAATGCCTAGTTTAGGCATGCGTTTACAATGGTGCGCACAATTTTCTTAATTATATTTCTTTGTGACAGTCGAAAACTGTATATTATATATTGTATTATATATACAATATACATGTATCAAATAGTCATAGACTGATTTAGAAAAAAAGAAAATAATATAATGTCCTATATTCAGTTGGTTATTATACGATGTCCAGTTATACTTATGGCGAATTCAATGAATCAAAAAAGATTAAATATTTTCTTGTGATTTTGACAGCTATATACCTAGGTATATTTTGGAGTCTTTATTCGTTTTAGTTAATCATAGTTAGTGTTCGAAAAAATTCTTCATTTATTTCCAAATATTAATTTCACTGTAATTTCTGTGATATCACGCGTGTGTCTGAAACGTACTCTTTTGTTGTAATGTCAATAAACCATTTTCTTTTAAAATGTGCCAACCGTTTGATATATTGTATGAAGAGGAGAGAATCTTGAAAATATGTCTGCCGAATGTAACATTTTCAGTACCTATAGTAGCTTCAGAGATAATTATTTATTAAGTTCTAAATAGTATGCTCTGCGCCAAACACTGAAGAAGTCGTAGGTGTAACGGTAAACGAATAATATTATAATAAAGTGTATAAATAATAAACAAAATATAATTATATAATAAATAAAATTATGAATATTATTATTTTTTCTGTCGATTATTGCATAACAATTTCATAGTTCCAGATGTTTTGCAGATTACTCTATACAATGGATTTTTGTAAACAGTACAGGTGCTATACACGCACCTCGGACAACATAAGTATCCTACCGATGTAACATTCAATCAGACGGTTATCGAAATTTAATTGAATAATTACGGGAAAAATACCGAAGATTTTCCGCGCATCCTGTTTGGAAAGCGGTAATATTTTTTAGTGATTTTACTTTCATCCAGTTGCCGATTACCAATTGTCCAGTGTATTTGGATTTTTTTTTTTTTATTATTATTATTATCATTACTATTATCATTATTTCAGTCACGTAAGTCGTGTACCAGCGCAGCATTCGATGAAAGTAGCTTTTCTTCAATTGTCCCGAGGCCATATCAATTGTGTGCGTTCGTTTTTTTGTCATACATATATTCTATATAGTATCATCTATATATATATTTACGATATATATATATCATAAACGCATGTGTAAATGCATATCTCCGGAGGACGCGATCCAAAGCGTTTGTGTGCCACTTTTTACTCTTCTTCTTTATTTCCTAATGGTTTCGTTTTTTTTTTCTCCCAACTCCATTCTATAACCCTATATATAATTCGCATTAAGTGTATGCGCGTAGATACTGCAGCAGTCAGAATAGAAACTATATACACCGCCGCGGCTTAACGATTTTCCAACCGCGCCTACTATTATATTATATACTTTTACGGTATCGTATATACCTACGCAGCTGTAATAAAATGCGAGTGTACACCAAGTTCATGGACGGACACAGCGGGTCCAGAAAATTCGGGAATGGTCAATTTGTATAATATAGTGGAGAACACCATCTTCGTGTTATGACGCGTCGTAGTGTATAGGTACATAGAACCTACTTATTCGTATAATATATAGGTAGTATGTTCAGGCGGTCAACTGTTATACACATATAGGTATCTATAATACAAGATAACAACCGACGATCAAAGACGCGCATTTGTAGGTAATATGTTTACAACCATAGTTTTATAAATGCTTTTACACAAGACAAGTGTATACCTACTTGTTTATCGTACGATCTGGCAAAACGTAATAATATAATATGTATATAGGTACGTTTTCTAAGATTATTTGTTTATGGTGTATAATATTATAATGCGTAATGCGCATCATCTTCGTGAAATTCGTATTAAATCAGAAATCTTATATTTTGTTTCACGTTATTTGTTCGAAGTTTTCATTTGGTTGTCTTTGATCGACCGGTTATAGCGTTTTGTCATTTCAACGAGTTGCAAGTGTACACGTAAAGTGGAAATATATAATACATCTTATTTATATGGTATATTTTATTATGGTTACCATAGTATGGCGTATACGGTATACCCCAATCTATATATAGGTACTATAATATACAATAAATAATATGCATTGATAATACCTCATCGCACACATATTGTAAATCAAAATAATATGAAATTAATCAAAAACATCAAGTTATATTTCGTTAGACAGTTTAATTTTGATACAGTTTTAATGGATAAATAAACATAATATTAGGATTTAGAATCTTATATTTCAAAAAAAAAAAAAAATGATTGATTGTTTTATTTGATGAACTAAAAAAGTATATTTAGGAAAAAATGGATTTATAATAATAATAAATATTGAAATTTGGTGCAATATGCATCGATGTATTAAAACAATTTTGTTTCCACTTAATTGTTTTTGCTCCACGCGATCTTTTTGTAAAATTCTAAAACGACGTAATGTAAATATGAGATTCTTAGCATAATTTATACGAATTATTAATTAAAATAGAAACGTCTGCGTTTCAGCGTTTACCATAATTTATAATTTAGTATTCAATATTCATGCATGAAGATATGATTTAAAAACCGTTAAATATCTCGTTAAGTCGACGTCTCATTAGTCGTTACACAATTGAACCGGTTTGGTTCCTAAATAATTGAATTCATATAATGTGATAGTATAATGTAATATAATAACAGCGTGTCGACAAATTGTCGGAATATTCAAATGGTATGTACGTATAATGTAAACAAACAAACAAACAAACAAGCAAACACGCGATTTAAACATCCTTTTATTTTCCGGTTTGTAATCCGTCGATAATATTATTTATAATATCGATTAATGATTATACAATAACTTAACTTGGAGATCGTACATTTTCCGATTCGACGCGTATCTCGCACAAGGTACATTCCTCCACATTTATCGGTTAAAACGAAAAACGGTCACTAATAAGCTTGCCTTTAATTAATGCGAGTAACCCATATCTACCTAGGAATAATATGTAACTTATACTGACCCAAAAACTATAATAAAATCTAAATCGAAAAATTTGATCGAATTTCTCCGATCATCGGGTCTACACCCACATGGATTTTTTTTTATGATAAACGGTTATTGTTACGATCGCTCGTCGTATTATTTTTACGATGAGATACGTCTTATATTAATATAATATACTGTGTATAGGCACGTCAACGCGAATAATAACAATAACAGAATGCGACGACGTTCCATGCAGCCAGAGACGGCCCCACACAGCGTGACTTACCTGTTGCATTTTCCAAATACCGCCTACCTATATAATGTGATATTATTATACTGTGTACAGTGTACATATAGGCACTTTCGAATTATTAGAAATTCACCGATCGTAGGCGGAGGTTTGCGCATCACGCGAAGGTGCCTATACGAACACAATATTATTAAACAAATATTAAGGAAGGTACATCGTTATGAAGGTAATACGGCAATAGTTACCTATATATAATTATGTATATACCTAATCGTATATATAAATAGTATAATGTTTACCGGTGACCCTAGAGTATAGACATACCTAATCTATTTAACATGTGAGCATCGCCTGGACGAGCATATTTTTGTTCGTCGTGATGCTGTGCAATGCATTTTCACCGTCACATTAGACTCGATGCTATTTGACGATAATTTTTGGAATTTGATTATTATCACACGCACCACGATGATTTTCCACCCTCATTATAGATGCATTTCCATAACGATAATAATATACATTACATACGCAGAGCTAACATTCGCTATGCAGTTCGTCAAATCTTGCTGTGGAAGAGGATACCCGCGAGTCATCCTAACGCGCGACTTGCGGATTTCCTACAAAAATCTTGATAAAAAATAAAATAAAAATAATTAAAAAAATAATATAAAGTCATATAAGTCAGTTTCCATAGGATTTATAAGTTTCATACTGTAATAACCTGATTCGAGAAGAAAAAAGTGAGCGGAACATGTAATTAAACAAACTATGCTGAACAGACTTCGGAGTTCGATGAAGAATAATAGGATAAAATAAATATTAATCGAAAGCACGATAAAATAATACTTATCTATCAAGTGCATCGGACGTACTGTCTGAGTTGTAAATACCTGATCGTATATTATACAGTCTGTGAGCATGTCCTTGACATCTACTAGTGGCGACTATATAAGATGTTTGGCTATCGCATCATTGCAGAGTTATCTATCTACAAATATACTTTAATAAAACTAGATATAATTTTGTAATAAAATAATACTCGTATCCTAAAAAATGAATGAATCATTATGAAATAGTAAATACACCCACTACCTCAGCCCAAGCAAAACGATATCGATTCAAAACTCTGAGATTTCTATTTCAAAATCAAATATTCTCTTATTTTTCAATTTTTGTTTTTCAAATCTTTTACTAAATTATCTATAATTTACAAATCGTTGACAGTAAAATATAATATTAGTACCTACCTATATAATATATTATATATATGTTAATTAGTGATTTGGACGGTTGCTGCAGTGACCGTATAGTGGTACTTATACAATTAAAAGAAATCAAATACTTATGAGACGATTCTGTGTCCGGAGAGCTTATTTCCATTCGAACGGACTCTATTAAGATCGGATTGTATTACTATAATTATTATTATACTTACAGCGGCCGATAATTATAATTAACAGCTAGGCTAGCTACACGCGACGAACCCAGGCGGTGCTGAATGCAGATAGCGCAGTGTGAAGGGGGAGAAAGAGGATACACGACGGCATTACCGCTTTTTATTATTATTATTATTATTATTATTATTATTATTATTATTACTGTACCAGGCCCAAATGGAGCTGAAAGGCGGCGGTGGCGGCGTTGAAATATGTAGGCCGAGATCGCTCGCAGGGTCAAGTGCACATTTTCACCCGCGTGACCCGCAGCATCAACAGCAGCAGCCAACACTCACGATAACGCCGGCCTGTATAATATAATGTACATAATAATCTCGCACTTGACAGATTATGAATAAGTGTGTGTGTGTGTAACACTATGCACTTAAAACGTTACCACTGCCAATTCTGTCGGTGGGCCGTTACCGCGCGTTTATCGTACATATAGGTACGCATAACAATATCATCATCATCGTTTCGGGCGTAAGTAAAAACTACTTCAACTCTCCGTCGTCACGCCCATCAGCTAAAAAAAAAAAAAAAATCAGACGAGTATTAATAATAATATATTCGGATACGTACAATATAGATAAATGATATTATGATAGGTACGCCGAGAACGAGTTTGATAAAAAAAACATCACCGGGTAGACTGCTTGTGGACCGCGATCAATTCCGTATAGTCCATAGTTCGCCATGTTATAAAGTGCCTTTCCTAGTCATAAAACAATCAATCTTATCCTCGCACGACGTGCCCTGTGAATATTTTACGATGTCCGTAGGCAGTGGAATACACGTGATGTTTGAATAGTATTTATTGGGCTGATTGGGGGGGGGGGTATTTTGGGGGTACGGATAAAAAACACATACATAGATAATATTATAAATACGCAGGTGTAATGCAAATAAATACCAACCAATTTTTTTAAAATCTAATGACCCATAATGCTCTATATTATAGTCATCGTAATATTCAACCGTACGCCGTGCCATAAATATTACAGTGAATTAAAAAACATTTTTGACACTAAAACGCGAATAGATAACAATATGTAATAATGACGCAAGAAAAACAGTCCATCAAAAGTACGTAATGAAATAATTACATTGTATTCTCCTTATTTAAATTTATAATTTCACCCATATGCATCGACAAATGGAAGAAAATTGTAAAAAATGGACAAGAAAATAATAATATAAGAAACGAAAAATAAACATACTTTTAATACCATCGTTTATTAGCGTTATCGATGTGACATGCTGCAGGCTTATAAATATTATATCTGACACAAATAAACAATATTCAATGTTGTGCATAAACCATAAACGCCTTAACAAGATAATAGATAATATGACCATACTATACGTTTTGCCCAGCTGGTTCCCCTATACAAAACCAAATTGTATACTTAAAGTTATACATTTAGGAATACATTATCACAATAAAATATAGGCCAAAATAATATCACGTGTTTTGAAATTGTATAGTATCTTCTATCTGCGTTGAATATAGATTTGAATATTTTATTGGTTTTTCATTTATAAAAAATCGCATCGTCTTACGACACCTGTATAAAGTACGATAACGGATAACCATTTTATAAAATTAAAAATCTGCTATAGTGTGCTACGTGTGCATATTTTGTATATAATATAATAAATAGCCACTCTGATCTAAACTTATAATTATATGTAGTAGGTAGTTAAAACAGTGTAGATAATAATATAATTACAACTATTTTTCGAAAGAAATAAAAACACAACATTGACGGCGGACGAAACGTCGTGTTTATCTCCAACATTATCAAACCGTAATAATATATTTTATACCTATGTCCGCGTATAGGTATAATCGTGGTCACATTAGGAATTCAAAATTGTTGAGAAAATAGAGAAAAAATAAGAAAGTCAGTCGTGAACATACGTTAGGTACATCTATTTTTATGACTGTACACACATGTATACAATAGTAGGTATATTATAATTTATAATAATACACGCACATAATAGTATAATATTATAATGTATAACAGTCGGCATAAATCGCATGGGTTATTGTGGTCAACAGGTGATAGGTACTATATAGGATGATTCACCAAGAATGCTATATTTCCTTTCAATAATGAATTTATTAAAATTCTAATTTTTAAAATAGTGAAGTACGATTATTAAGGACCATACAATTATTTTCAAATACTTACATTTTTTATACCATTGATAGAATGTCCTGCGACGATATTGAAATGATAACCAATTTATTTTAATGTACATTGTTAGGTTATTTTTTTAAAATGATCAAAATTTATAGTAGTAGTTTCTGAGTTGTTTAATATGTGAATTTAAATTCTTTAGTGGATATTATTCTCGGAATTATAATTCTTAAAAATGGTTTTTACAATTAATATGAGTTAGATGTCATATTTAATTTTAATCTAGTACTTGTAATATTATACTCAGCCATTTTTTTTTACTAATTTTAAACATACTTAGATTAATATTAATTACTATAATTTTCAAATTATCATAGCGCCATATACACCGAACCTATTATCACTGTACCACAAAAGTCAAGCAACATTTTAATTTTCATTAACAAGTTCATTTTCTTATATACCTATAGTTAGTTCTATTATCAGAAAATAATTTTGTGATTTTTTTTAAAGGTATTAAAACATAAGTCTAACTTACAATAAATGCATAGATAGTAAGAGTTATACAGATGTAAGGCCTAAACTATATTGGAAGTAATAGTATTGAAACGTATGTCTGGCGTGAATTTTGTTTGGTCTCTCTTGTAAAAATTTGCTTTTTGTGACTTGCGCTACTTGACTTCTATGTAACATTGTATTAATGAATTTATTACCCATAGTAAATACAGTTGAATAACTCGAAAACTACTGGTTTCGATTACGATTTAAATACGTAATTTGAGAGTATTTAAAATACATAATATAATGAAATCTGAATTATAATAAATAAATTATGAAAGGCACCAGCTGTATACCTGATGGGCCACCTGTAGATTCCCAACACATACTCACTCACCAGCACACGATCAAAGAAATAATATTATTTTCGTACTCGTCGGTTTAATTTTGTGGTTTATTTTTTGTAAAGGATTCCTCACAATAATATATTAATTGGAGTGGTTTGTAATTTCGGTTTTTAAAAAAATATATATTTTATATATCATTTCACTTCGTACAATTAATAAACAAACTATTTCATTGTTTTTATTAATTCAGACATACGAACACCGATTTCCAAAAGGCATATTAGGCGATCTATTGATTATAATCATCGTTGTAATAGTGTAACATAATATTATTGTCGAGTCGGCGTATTATAATTATAGTATAATATTTATTATAGTCGCGCACACTGTATAGTTGTTTTGTGTCGGACATAATATACAGATTACTTTATCGTACGATCGTCGGTTACATTTAATAATGGTTAGATTTCAACCTACTGAAAATCTCTAGAACGACAAAGAGCACGTGTGAGTGTGCGTGTGTGTGCGCGCAATTATTTGAAAAGTTACCCACTTTTAATTAAACAGTTGGAAAACAATAGGGACCTATAATTTAATCGAGACACGAAAATACACGCGGTAATGAAAGTGTCTTTAAATATTAATATTATACTATGCGCACATGATGTGAACTAGTTCACCGGATTACTGAGACGGACGGTTATAATACTCTTATGCGGAAAACACAACGCATTATAATTTATGGTATAATATTATCATAATATGTTATTATATTAAAATGATGTACCGAAAATAATAAGAATATTCTGTTTTCGTGTATTTTTTGTTTTTAATATTACTTTGTGTACTACCTACGCATTTACTTTCTTTCGAGATATTTCAGGAACATTTTTTTTTAAAATTTTATCTTGATGCATCTATACTACCTGATTTGAAACTAAAAATATATTTTATAAAAAACATACACGAACATCTCACTGGTTTACCCGCATACATTTCTACTATAAAAAACTGCCACACATTCGTTCTTTATTATTTATGTATTAAGGCGTGTGAACAGATTTTAGAAAATGTTATCACTGCACATTAATAACATTCCACTTTTTTTTAAGTTATTCATTTTATGTATTAATATACGTATACAATACATACGATTTACCTTTACAAACAGACATTTCTTACTAACTCCTCGTTATTTGGGACGTGAGAATTTGCTTAAGGTCTTCTTAATAATTATTTGAAGCTAATTTTTCTACAGATACTCAACCTTTATTGTAAATAAACACACGTGTGGTTTGAATTTGTTGTAAACTATTTGTTGTGGCTACTCTTTACAATAATAATTTAAGTCTAACATTGCCTGAGAATTTAGATTACTTTTACAGTTATACAAAACGAAATTGTATTAACATAATATAATGCATATGCCTACAAATATATACCTACATATAACCTATAGTATAATAGACTAGAGATAGTGTAGTTTTTAATTGTGTTTAATTGTGGATGGTATTATTAGTATTTAGGACAATCCAAAATGACTAAAATTTGATGATATTAAAAAAAATAATACTGACGTATTAAAAACCAAAATATAAATTCACTATAATAATATTATGCAAATTATTGATTAACCATATAATATATTGATAAACAATTTGATAAAATTAAAATAAAGATATTGGGTAGGCATGGACCATTGGGGACAATGCTATAGCATTAGAAAAAAAATGATAAGGTAGTGTAATCAGGAAATTTTGATTTTTGTCATTTAAATAATATACCTAATCAATAAATTACTTGACATCTTTTTTTCTTTTTTTTTTTTGTATAGAACTTAATCCCGGTAACTATGGCCATTATCTATTTTTGTAGGTTCTTAATAGGTTTATTACTGTGGGGGAAGGTACGGTTGGTTTTTGGATAAGTGTGTGTATGTGTGGTAAGGATTTGCCACTAAGAACCCGAATGGTCACCCATCCGGGAACTCATAGCACGCGCCGGTGCTTACTCTCAGATCGCGTTTCATCGTGATTGATTGCAACCACCACACTTCGCCAAGCCACACTTTATGTATATTTAAAGCTTAAGCTTAATGCTTATTATTATATGAGTATATAACATAATATAATTTATATTTAAGAGGTGCTTCAGTAATTATTTTTTTATCAATCTTACGCACGTAGAATATAGCATGAAACTCTCTCCAAATAGCATAATGCTTATTATACTGACTAGGTATTTTTTTTTTAAGAATGTATCGCTGTGCTAAGAGTGGGTACTTCCCTCTAACCTAACGTAACTTACTAGGTACCTATTTGTATCTAACAACTTTTTTTTTTACTGTGATGATTGTTTTTTTTTTCACAATTATTAAATGTTTTTAAAGCTTTCACATATTTTAGAGTTAAGAGAATAAAATGCCTCAATTCAAAGATACACTAATACTTGGCAAATTTCGAAAAGATTTAGTAAGTACCCAAACTTGTTTTGGAATCTAAGAAAAAAATCATATAGAATAAACTAAAAAGTAGAGTAGGTAAAGACAAACTTAAAAGTACCTACGCTTACAATATTAGATTCTCACATTATTCAAATAAAACTAAGCTAACTTAATTCAGTAAATTGGTAATTCAAAACATGTTAATTAATAAATTATGTAGTCTTATGATATAATTATGGTTCACTTCTTCCAGAAAATGTTAAGTATATCATTGTTTGGCAGTCGCGACACTACTAGTTATTATAGATACTATTAATAATATATAAACTATTTACTAATTGAAATTGCATTTTCCGTTTTGGACAGTTGAATCAAGCAGAGGAATTCGTCTGATTTCTACCACGATATTATATACCGCTGAAACGTCCGGTTTTCAACCAGAAATTTCGATGTGACACTATAAGTTTCACTCACGTAAACTGAATGAAAATTGAAGAAACCACAATAATAATAGCGCCGTAATT
This sequence comes from Metopolophium dirhodum, assembly GCF_019925205.1. Taxonomy (NCBI): domain Eukaryota; kingdom Metazoa; phylum Arthropoda; class Insecta; order Hemiptera; family Aphididae; genus Metopolophium; species Metopolophium dirhodum. The sequence goes on from NC_083568.1 coordinate 17,118,049, forward strand.
CAATATCATATTATCATGCTTAGACATATTTTGTTATTTTATACAATATACGAGTATGACACCGCCATCGTATGTGATACGATTACCGGATGAGGTTACGATCCATCATAATTTTCGTTCTCTAACCTGTAATCGTGTTTTTGCTTATACACTTGCCGTGCACGCTCTTGACGAATTTCCAATGACAATAACACTCTGCGTCTCTGAAAGCGGCAAGTCCAATATAAAGTAATAATATTATAGTATAGTAATATTTAGAATATTAATTTAGAATGACTGCAGGAATACTATCGTATAGTATACTTGGGCAATATACTTAAGTATATTTAATGACTCATAATAATAATATAATAATGTTCATGACGTGTCTTATTAGAATTACGGTGGTTGGTATAGTTTTGAAATTTTTCTTTCCCCACTCTCGTAAATTTGGGTTGTAGATAAAATATCACTAAAATAGAACATTATTGTTATTTAAAAAATTGCTGGCAAATGCGCATCACCGCGGAATGATAATCACCCATCGCGCGTTCACGTCGACGACAATTCGAGCCAGTCGAAAAACTATAATATATTTTTATTATATTATATTATATTATTATATACATAATAGACTCAGGAGCCTCGTCTCGGGCCACGTACGACAATATAAAGTAACATATCATAATATCGTTAGAATGTAAGATGCACGTACCGGGTAAAATATAATAAATAATATATGTGTAACTATTCCTTTTTGTATCTACGCAGCTACACGTGATCACTGTTGGGTATTTATATATTATTTTTATGATACGTTTTTTGTGTATGGATCGGTTTTTTACATATAGTTGTAAATCTATCGAAAAAAAATATTCGTATTGCGGCTTATATTTTTTTTCTGCTAATCCGTGACAATTTTATTCACAAACATTGCAGTCAACCGTCACAAACACCCAAACGTCTATCGTTTGCACAAATATTATTACTATTATTTATTATTTGGTATTGTATTATTAAAGGCTATAAAGTAGTATATAGGTACCACTATATATTATTATAACCTATAAATAAGTATAAAGTATAGAAAATATAAAAAATTAACTGGAAACTACGTAGAAAAAATATATATATAATAATATTGGAGAACATATTATAGTTAAACATATAACGCATCATAGGTATATTATAATATATGTTATAGGCAAAGACGTAAACTAAGAAATTAAAGTTAATGAATATAGTCAATAACGATATTTCCGATCAAATTAGACGGTAAACGATTTTGACTAGAAATAACGCTAATGTCCATAATGTTCAGGCAATAATGCATTTAGAAATATTTCCTATAGTTAATGACGATAACTCCGGACTTTTTCAAACATAATTGAAAAAAAAAATTTTAATCTAACATTTATTGTAAACTTGTTAGGTGAACTCTAATTTTAGGTAGGTACTTATTATAAATTCTAAATAGTTATGTATGTAAAAATTTAAATAGTGTATTTGTAAATTTTAATAATAAAGTTAGAAACAGACTCGCGTTGTTAAGTCAATTTATCTATTAATCGGTACTAACAATGACGTACTTTCCTACTCTAATAATATTGTCGATGGTCGTACATTAGGTACAGTTTAAGTAAAAGATAACCGTCTATTGGATACATAATATGTCTCATCTATATATTAGGTTTACAATATAAATCGCGATTACTTATTTGTTATAATAATTAATTAATAATTATATTAATTAAATTATAATATTTGTACATACGGATGCCTACTAGGGCACTGCATAACATGTATCTAATATCTACCCTATATAACCTAACCTATAGTAGTTACCTTCAAAGTGTCACGGTACATCAAATTGTGAAAATAAATGACTCAATTTATTTATTTTATCTATGTAATATTAAGTATAATTAATGTATAATTTACAATTTCTGAACCAATTTATATATTTCGATAAACAAAATGATCAACATTGTCGATCAGTTTTAGAGATTTAGGTAAGTTTCTAGTCATAGTTTTAAATGTGTTAACAAAATATTTGAATTTTAAAACCTTGCCTAGTTGACAGTTAATGCATAAACTGTTTATGTTAATATTAAAATTAATGCATTGACGATATCGACAGTGTTAAGAATTTATGATATTGGCTAGGCATTTACGTTATTTTACCTAATTTACATGGTATTGGGACAAAATATCCAAGGACAAAATATCCTATACTAAAATATCCAAGTCAAAATATCCAAGGTTAAAATATCCAACGGATAAAATATCCAGGGATAAAATAATCAATGTATAGGACAAAATATCCAAATAAAAAAAAATTATTAAAATCTGTATTTTTAATACTCATAATTTTGTTGATTATAAATTTGTTAATTTTTAAAGCACATTTTAATAACATAATACTTTATAATACAGTAGCTGGTAATAAAATAATAATAAAAATAATATGTTGCGTTATATAATAATTAGTTTTTATAAGATTTATATTATTTAAAACTATATAACTTATAATATTATAATTTAATTATATAAATATCGTATTAATATCATATAAGTTATCATATTATATTTGCTATTGCAATTAAAAAAATATCTAAATCTTTTTCACCATTCATATATTCAATACAAAGAAGCTTAAGTTTTTCTTGCATCTTTACATATTTTGGTTTTTTTCGTGGTGGATCCAATGTCCCTAACTCTCTTTGTGCAATTTTTGTTTCGTCGGTGGCTATCTCCAGGCGCATTTTTTTTATTAAAGTCCAATACTTGGATGATTATGTGTTACCTAGAAATTGAAATTTTAAATATAGGTTAGAATAATATAACGACAATAATCTTGTATAAATATTGTATGCTTAAGTACCTACTAACTAAATTTGAAAACCTATGATTCCATCCTTCACATTGATTATTTGTCCGGTTACCATCACGTAAAGTTGTTTCCATAACATTCAATACCGATGGCGAATGTAAAACACATATTTTACGTTGTTTACGTCCTATTCGTTTAATACTTCCAATATATGTATTTTCAAAATATGTAACTAGTTCTTTGGCTTTGTCTGGCATAATATCTTTTAAATAAAGTAATCCTGAAAAAAATAAAAATATATAAGTACAATAGAACAATTAATTAATTTATAATTGTATGCATGTTAATTACCTTTTTCAATATCGTTGACAGGGAGAAAGGCAAGCCCGTCTAACATCGCACAAAATTTACTGAACGTCTCATCTTCTCTGTAATATGTTTCCAATCCCAGTTTTTGTACTTGCCGTTGTGTACTTTGACATACATGATAAAAGCAACCCTGTATTTTAATATCATCTCCGAATGTGATTTTTATCGCATTTATAACTGCTTTTTCAAAATCACAATTTATAGTATTTGGATCCGGATACATTTCTAGTTCTTCACATTTTCCCATAATAATAGATAACATCTTTTCATATGTTGTTTGTGTTTTTTTTTCTAATAAAATATAAATAGCCGCAATAAACATTATTTATTTCTACTCTTATGACATAAAGTTGTTGAAATATGTTGGGTGCGATGGACAAATTTCCATCCATATACCATGTAGACGATTTAGTTAAATATCGAAGACCGTTATTAGTGGCAAATATAACAATTCGTTCTTCTGCCATTACACCATTGTCGTACAACAAAAATCTTGTTAAATTTGTATCACCAAGAGTACACCACTCGGAATCAACTTTGAATACTAAATCAGCTAAACTAATTGGACTCACAGGATTATTTTTTTATTTTTGTCGACGTAATCTTCGTTTTACAATTTCTTCCGGCGGTATTTGTGCTTGAACTTCTCGTGGTAAATTTGCAACTTCTCTGGCAAATACTTCAGCTGGTTTTATTTCATTCGTTTTAATGGTTTTTAGCATAATATCTAAACATTTTGTGACATCTACATCATTCTGATTACTTTTACATACCATCAAAAATGTTGTTTTGATATACGTGGGTTGCTGTAATCTAATGTGGTTCGACAAATAGCTGGACATTTTAAGCTATTTGACTTCACACATCGCCATGATATTTTTTCTTTTCCTTTATATCTTATAACGTACATATAGCCATTTAAACATGCCTTTAATCCTCCTTTATTTGAATTAATTAATTCCATAATACAAAATAAATTAAATAAAATATTAACTTTAAATATGACTTAACAAGTATTATAGCACAATAAATATTATAAAAGTCACACTGACACACTGCACAAAATAATTCTACGATAGTTAACGGTAAACTGCAATAATTGCAATCAATACTTTGCTTCTACACCGATGAAAGCAGATAATTTTAGATAAAGTTGTCATTTTGTACTAATTTATTATGTCCACTACGATATAGATTACAGATATGATGTACGTAATTTCTATGTAACACCGATAACTAAAGCCTATCATTATACCTAATAGAGTATAGATATTATATTATACAATGTAACATATTATTTTTACTATTATTATTTTATTACTATATTATAAAGTATTATTAATGATTTAAATATGAATATTTATCCAAAGAATAAATACAGAAAAAAATTTTTAAAAATCGTGTAAGCACAGATTTATAGATTTTTATGATTTTTTTTTATTTGGATATTTTGACTTGGATATTTTAGTATAGGATATTTTGTCATTGGATATTTTGTCCTAGATTCAATTTACATCATTGACCGTAACATATATATTATTATAGTTAAGTTAGGTTTGGTAAAAATATTTGAATTCCATCGTATGGTAAGCATTACAGATATAGAAATTATATTACTGCTTGTTAAAATGTTAAATTGCTTATTTTTTTTTTACTTGTATTTTAAGCTTTATTTTTAATATTTTAACTTTTACAATTTCAATATATATATTTGTATAGATTTATAAAGTTTTTTTTGGAAATATTTTTATTTTTGCTTTTAATAGATCAGAATATTAAATTAAACAATTAAAAAAGTGGATGTCGCTCTGCTGTACAGTAAGTTACAAGTGGGTCACTGTAATGGATGGTGTTAAATTTGAATTCAATGATATAATATCATTGTATAAGAAAAACGATTCTGAGCGAAAACGGTCAGTCAGCCTATGATATTACCAAGTATTGGTAATATAGATTAGGTATAAATTTAATGTACCTATACGGTCATTTGTTTTAGAGTTGCACCCAAAACCGAAATCGATTTTCTCGAAAACAGATTTTGTGTAAAAATTCCCATTTTTCCTTAATTTTTCTTTTGTTTTTCACGTCGCGTTTGAAAACTACTGAGAACATTTTACTTTTGACCCCTCAAAGTACCAACTAGATTCACTTTTCTATCAGAAAAGTTACTGTTGAAGAAAATCCAAGCACTTCTACTGTCCTAAAAGGTGATGACAGACACAAAAAAAAATAAAAAAAAAAACACACATCATTGTAAAATCATCGCTTTGCTCAGAATCTAAAAAATGTTAATGTTAATATAAAAAAAATTCCTTTAAATTTGATAATAATCAATTAAAATAATAACGAGTATACAAATTAACCGTTTAAAATATTTCCAACTCTAAGCTCTTAATTATGTTATGTGTCAACAACGTTCTTTTAATTATAATCACAGATTTTTTTTCCATTTAATAAGTAAAACATTATTTTCTACAAAAATCGAATCAAATGAACCATTAAAATACACTCTCTCAGTGCCTGTCTTACAGAGATAAGATAAACATAAAAAGTGTGAATAAAACACGTTTCCAAACTTTCTAGACATTACGTGTTTTCAAATTAATATTGAAATATTATTATAAAAATAATAATAATAATAATAATACTATCGATTGAACATTACATTCCCGGGTCATAATTGACAAAAAGGTTTCACATCACCATACGAATAGAATAATCTAACAACACTGCGTTTTCCTTCACAAATACAGTGATCTAATATTATACAGTATGTATGGTGTGTCTAATGCCATTATGCGTAAGTTGTTTTTAACGATGTGGAACTATAGGTATACAATGGAAATTCAAAAAAATTAAGGAATACAATATGGTTCTTTATTTCTTTTGATTAATTTTTTCTATGATAATTTAAATCAAGCTCATTGCTTTATCAACGACATCAACAATTTTTTTTAGGTACCTATACTGCTTTTTTCATAATATTTTAATAGTCGAATCGTCAAAAGTTCACTATTTTATTCTATAATCTGAAATTACTTGACTCATTAATAGTTTTAATTGGAATAATGTTGTATTTACTAATTTGTGCTTCATTATATTTTTTAAAATAATGGATATTGCAACATTAAAAGAGAAACAAAAAACATAATATTTATTCAAATTACTCAAATTATAACTATACTATACTAAAATGTGAATTTAATTTGACAGTTTAGTGTTTTAAATTACAAATTACAACAATGGTATAATCTATAATAATATCTTGTCACAAGCTGCAGCAGTATTCAGAAATTTAAAAACCACGCCCTTCCTTCGACATGGCACCCCTCTAACAATACCAACGCCCGCGGTTTTCCGATATTTTCCTATTAAATATACCGGAATACCAAAGAGCGTCTCGTGTGCAAGTAATAATAACATATCAGTAATAATAAAAAATAATAAAAGATAAAATTCCTACAACACACAAAATACGATATAATAATAATAATAATAATATTATATATACCTAGTCGGCCGCTGCGTCGTGTCATCCGCGAACGGTCGAAACGCGAAAACGTCGATGTATCTATATAACATATTATATACGTATTTAATATACCAATAATATTATATCGCTTCAGACGTCATATTATTATTATTATTATTATTATTATATATATATAAGAATGAGTATATACGCATTATATATACAGTCGTTTTGTGCGCCCCGCGTGAGACCGTCCGTCGAAACGTCCGCCACGACACACTTTTAGGTCGTACGCTATTATTATTATTATTATTATTATATTAACAATAATAGGTGTACCGTGCACAACAATAAACGCGAGTTAAATCGTGAAAATATAATGTACGGTAAAGGAACGCGAGGAGAACGCTCGGCGCGGTGGGTGTAATGTGTTTAGGAATATATACGATGTACCTAACAATATATTATACCATATAATAATAACACATCGATCGGCTGAATTTCGTATTTGTATTACGATAAGAAATCAAACATAATAATAATATATACATATAATATTACACACACTGTATTACACTAACCGTGGTTTTCGGGTATGGTTCGATTATAGAAAGTCTTCAGCGAGCTCTGCACGGATCTCGAAATATTTACCGTCGCGTCACTCGATCTGTAACATCTCGAGCAGCAAATATATTTGGCGAACTGTACGTAGGTCGTTGTACAGCATCGGCCATATACTTTGGCCTCTAATATATAAATATGTTACTAAATTTTACATTTATCGGTAATAGGTAATATGTTTTGTGCGCAAATATCAAAAATAATATAACTTATATCGTGACTACGAATGTCTATGATTATTATACTACTCTAGACTATATTATAACTGAGGTAATATCGATTGATTGTATAGGCCCCTCTAACAGTAATAATTATTAATGCATAAGCCATTAAAACGAACATTTTCAAAAACCTTTTTAATTTTGTATTATATTTGAATGGACCTAAATTTCAAAAATCAAATGAACTATTGTATAGTATTTAGGTTGAATACAAAATTAATTAACTAGTGAAGTTAAAAAGTTATTATAATTCCCAACATTCGTAGACGGACGTATGAAAAATGCTGTAACCGAGCCAATCTAAATTATCCATTTTCTCAGTTCACAGATAAACCATAAACCGGATTAGTGTAAGTTGACTTACTAATGTTATACATTTTTTACGGTTATAACTTAGCTTATCTATGTAATGTTATTACTTATATTATGATAATATTATACCTATTGTGATTTGTGAACATTAAATTATGTTTATGGACCTAAATTGCCTATCTGACGCGCCGCGCAAATTTATCGGCTATTTTAATGATTTATAGGAATAATTGTTTTAATTGTTTTTTAAATTTAAATAGTTTATTTTCTACTAAATGAAGTAGGTACATTTCAATATTTTCGGTATTTTCTATGAAAGAACATCATATTAACATGGATTATGGAACTATTGAAGTCATAAAATAGAAAGTGTAGGTTTCTTTATTGTGTACCTACCTACAATATTTTGAATGTAATAATATCATAAATATCAGTATAATAATTATTATGTTATAAATAGCATTATTTACGTTTTATGCCATAAAGCACAAATTGCGAATATTTTTTTGATAAACAAAAATTGTGTAAATTAATGATAAAAAAAACAGTTTTCAAGTTGCCTGCAGTACCGATTGAAAACAATATTAAGATATTTTAATTCTATAGTAATCTTTAAATTTCTAAAAAGAAAAACGGAAAACAATTTGAATATAACATATTTTACAAAACACGGTTTTAACATAATATTATGTTAGTTGTTATAAGTTATAAGTTATAAATTTAAGACCACTAAACAATAAAATATATCATACCTATATTGATGTTTTCATGACAATATATCTTTCAAACTATTGAAAGGTCGTCATTGATATTGCCATTAAATGAATAATAATTTAGGCTTTGACATTAAATAGATCGTTTTCAATACCTATACAGCTGAATGTTATTAATGTTTCTAGTATTATTTGATCAAAATCTTCTAAGCTTTCAAATCATGTTTTTTTGCTCATATATTTTATCAACCGTGTAGATAAGATCATACAATGAATTTTCTAGTCACTGTACTTAATAAAATGTCATTCAAACATTTTTTAATAAATCAAATGGATATTATAATATTGTTACAAGGACTGGCCAATTTGCCCAACCATCATGGGTAATATGGCCACATTGTAGTTTTTCTTATACTGACAATTAATATTTAAAAAATTAATTGAACCTTAAGGTTAGGTTTACCCATTCTTCGCCTACTGTATACCTGGCAGGTCCCAAACAATTTTCACTATAGCCCCGAAAATCATCTAGTCTTCGTTCGTCTTCATATGCTTTTTATTCATCCAAATATTCAATTCATTTAATGCCATATCAACGATAATATAAAAAAATATTAACTTTTTTCTCCTGCACAAAAAATGTATTTTACATATTTTATTGATAAACATTTTAATAACATTTATAACAAATAATTCGAGAGATAAGCTATTATGATAATATTAAAATGCGATGTGAAGCCACTATAATTTAAGAGAACTCTGATCGCATTGACACAAATACAATTAATACATTTAATTCACTTAAATAAAGTTATAGTAACCTAATATTATAAAGTTTCAAAATTAGGTTTAAAGTTGAAAATATGTGAAAATTAAATACACATATCAGATAGTATACAGTTTTTATACATGCAAAATACATATTATACCAATATATGTAACAATTTACAGTGATAACACCGTTCAGTAACCTCAGTTTTGGAATTAATGGTTTTTCAAACTCATGTTAGATACTATTATATTTGTATTAGGTACCTATAGGTAGAGGTACCCATCTACTAAGTATTACATATATTTTTACTGTAATTAATTATTATTATTATATTTTGTATTATTTGAAAGTAGAAAGTTATTAGTTATGAAAAATAGATTTTCTTTTATAGTTAGTACGTTTATTATTATTTATATTTGTTTCTTAATAGTTAATAAAATAACTCTTTTATAGTGAAAATTGATCATCGTATTACTTAGACGAAGGAGAAACAAAGTTACATTTATATTATCTGTATATATAATATACATATACATAATCACACTCTATTGCGTGTTTAGACGTCTCGTTTTTTTATATAATATAATACTGTTTCGTGTGGTTCCACTGTATGTACCTATGTTGTTTGATCGACGTATGATGTGTCGCCGGTGTAGCGACTCAAGCAATAATAATAGTATTTATTATTTTTACTACTATCTTCTAAAACCTAACCTCGTTTGGAACTGTCAAACTGACGACGACGTTTGTGTGTCCACGACTCGGCCGCGACAAAATAAAACACAAAGTAATATAATATCCGTATTTAACTGCAGTATAGGTACCTATATATTTATTCGACCAGTGCATGAAAAACAGAGTTAACCGTTTCGAAACCGCCAAAACATTCGGGACCCGGTTTATAACCGTTTTATCAGAAAATTATTAGTATAACTTCGTCAGACGCCGAAAATTTATTTTTTATTCTGTAAAATAAAACATGTTGGTCTCTTGTATAAAATATAGTTAAGTACCTATTATTTTATATCGTTAAAATTTCCCTATGTTTATGTTCGCATATTTATCAGTGTCCAATAAAAGCGTACATCAATAATATTCACATACCTAAATTATAAACGTTCTAGATGATTATTATTTCAATGGATATTTTAAATATATATATATTGATATATTATATTATATAGCACGAACCTATTGACTATTACCTACCTAGTACATAGTAACTATACATACCAACGTTAGGACTTGTTTCGTGATGGTGTGAAATATTTTCGGAAGTGGCCCGCCTTAAATTTGGCACACTTAAAATAAATTAAAATGGTGTCCGTTAGTAAAATATAACATATCATAATCTTCGGACGAATAATTTATAAATATATCATCCATAATATAATTAGGTATATAAATATATAGTATTGTATACAGATATACTATACAGGTTTAGGTACCTACATATTATATTAGTTACTAATAATTACTCTACAGACATATACCTATACATTACTCTTAGTCATTAGTCATTACTAATTCATATTTGTAATACTATAGATGATTGTACACTGTACAGGAGACAGCAAGAATTTTTTCCTACCAAGTTTAGTATGATTTTATTATGCGATTGATAACTTATTATTATACTATTCAGTATTCCATGATCATTACTATAAGACTTGTTCGATATTAATATAATAAATTATAATGACGGCTTTTATTCTTAATTCTTAATTATTATTTATTATGCACTTCAAGTATAAAATATTCATAAATATTTGGCGTCATCATCATTATAGCATCATATATAAATAAAAAGACGACAGATTCGCGATACCAGAAGAAACAATCATTCAAGCCAGCTAGAGACTCCCAAATTCAAATACATGCTTCAGTCATAACAACCCAGTTTTATTTTAATACAACTAGAATTTAAAATGACCATTACCGAAACACATCATAACATCCAAATAAATCAGACATCTGAATTAATTGTTTTGGTCAACCTAGGTAACAACCCTAAACAATTGTGATCTTCTTTATAATTCGCAAATATCAATTGTTAAAAAAAACTCTTATCGAGTGAAAAAGTGCAGAAGAAGTATAATTTTAATCCACGAGTGTGTCTAATGTTTTTTATTACAATATGATAAAACTCATAAAAGTATAAAAAAAATGCTGATTTAGGGTGTCTAGTTATCAGTTATCTCACTCCTCTAGGTCAGATGTTAATCAGGATTAAAAGTTAAAACCCAAAAGAACCGTTATAATTTTAAAGACTCAAACTGTTCGACTTTCAAACATTTGAAGAATTCTAAAACTGGAATAAAAAAATCCGGCTTGTACTCATTGGACTAATAATTAACTTATGTGAAAACAGTGTTAGCTCAGTCTATATTGAAAATTGTACAGATATCTTTATAAAAGTAAGTTAATATCATTTGACACGTGATACGTATCTATACGTGTCATTCTCAAAAAAAAAAAAAACGCCATACAGTTTAAATGTTAAATATAATATAGGTTAATAATATTAAAATATTAAATCAATGTTAAACTTAACTATAGTTTATTTTGTTTTGAAAACCGCGAGTTATTGTTGTGCCTGATCGATCACATATTTTAATAGCGTAAGATTAAAAATTAGTATAATAATAAATTAGATGCTAATATGTAATGCGCTGTGAAGAGCTAGGAGAAAATATTTACCTATATTTACGTGCCATAAAATAATTAATCCCCATTAATTATGGTACATCGTGTCTGCAGTTCAACCTGTGATCGATTTAAGAGATTAAAATATATACTTATTATATTACATATTCTATCTATCTATACGATATGAGTCATATGACCATAACTGGAATAAGAGTCAGTGATAATCCGAGATTGAAATGCGAAGAAGAAACCGTTATTTCGCAGATATAATATGATCAAGTTAAATATTATTAAATTACTATATTTATTAATGAAATATATATTATTTTATTTTATACATAAAATTGTGATTAAACAACAAGCGTCCTAAGTAGTAATAGATGTGTACAATATAATAATATGAGTATTAATGTTAACGAGGTCAAAGAGTCGATGCATTAGAATTAATGTATTTTTTTTTTTTTTTAAGAATTTATATATTTGTTAAGAATCTATAAAAAAATTGTTATTACCTAGTTATGTATTACAATATTATAATAAACAATACATTAATTACCACACACGTGTTCCTCCCCCTACCGACTTAATAACCTACAGTAAACTAAAAATAGCTAATGGCCTCAGCTGCCGGGCTCAAGATTAATTAATAACGGCCAAGTGCCCAACGTAAACGTGTCCCCGGCAGTCATTCTGTTGTCGCTCCTGTCTAAGTGGTTGTCGATCTGGGCATTCGGTTTTTGAACGGCAATCGCAAACTGTGACGTACAGCAGAAAACCAGATACGATTTTCAACTTGTAAGACTGACGGGCGACGGCAAACGTGTGCTGCCGAAAATGTTTCTAATTCGTCGGCATAACTTGTGTATCTCCTAAGTGTGGACTTATATATGTACATAATATTATATGCACATACACAAGTTAGAGAAATTAGAAACATGGTCGAAAACACACGTTTGCCGTCGCGCATCAGCCTATAAGTTGAAACCAGTATCCGGTTTTCTGCTGTACGTCACAGTTTGCGATTGCCGTTCAAAGCCGAATGCCCAAAACGATAACCATGTGGACAGGAGCGACAACAGAATGACTGCCAGGGACACGTTTACGTTGGGCACTTGGCCGTCGGTCCCGTCGTCGCACGACCGGCGGACATCACCATCGCCGCCGTCATCGTTGGCCGCAGTCAGCTCGATCGTCGCATTCGCCGTCACCTTCCGCTTGGAACGGCCGACCGCGGTAACGTCGACGCTTGCCGCCTTGGCCGCGGCCCGGACGACGCGCTTCGCGCCGGCCAGCACGGGGAACCACCGGTTGCGATCCGCCAACAGCGGTACCACCACGCTGTCCAGCCAACGGTGCATGTCCACCCGGAACTGTTCGGGCGCTGGTGACGTGCAGCCAACGGCCAGTCGGTAATACCGGACGAGCAGCGGACCGTGGTCATCATTCGACAGCCACGGCCTGTCTACGGAGAACAGCCGCTTGCCGACCACGAACGGGAACGCCAGCGACCCCGGATTCTTGTTATCGTCGAATGCTGGTACCGGCACGGCGGTGATAAATTCCCTGCCCGACGGTACGGAATTCGTCAAGAGGGCTGCACACGCGTTTTCCGTCTCCTCGAAAATGGGATCGTCTGCGTCGTCGTTTTTGGAGGCGGCGGCGGCCGCGCTCTGCTGTCCGGCGTCTACGGGCGTCATCCAACCACGTCCGTCGGTATCCAAAATGAACCTATGCCAAAAAAAAACCTTAGCTATACCTACCCGTATCATATGGAATTAAGTAGTGGTTCATAAGCTTCACGTAAATAGATAAATATTTATATTTATACATTATACCTACATTATAAATTGTGTTAAAATCAATTACTATAGAAAATTAAGTTTACAGTAGGTAACACATTTACACATATTTAATATAATATTACATAATAATGATAAATAGGTATTAGTTTTATTGATATTATATACCTAGATATTTTTGTATTTTGTTATATTATTAAACATCGTTGTTTTAACTTTAGAAATCATGAAGAACTTCATACTAAAATTATTGTTAATAACTCAATATTGTTCAATACATTTTCTTAGATATTTATAATTCACTATGTGTTTAGTTAAGACATATTATTCTTAGGTATATAATATAAGTACTTAATAATATATACATATTCATACAAACAATAAAATAGTCAATAAAAAAAATTAATTTGGTAGTATTGTTAAAATTATAAATATTTATAATATATATATTTTATTGCCTACCTACCTATATAAATATAATTATCAATTATTTGAACCGTTTATTGGAACCACATGTCTATACCACTATATCCACTGAGAGTGATAACCCAAACATGTTTTTTTGTATATATTTACTAAATATTTATTAATATTTAATATGTATGTACACCACTTAAATGTATTGTTAATAATCATTGATCATTATAATAAAAAAAGCCTTCGGGTAGTTTAAAAAAAAAAAATATAAGTACTACCTATCGAATAAATCGTATCAATCACGAAATGTCGATAGGTATACTTACCTACGCTAAGGGGAACGGTAAGACACGTTTTGACTTTACAATACAAGTACACAGCCATGCAGGTATTAGATACCTTCTAGGTATATAGCTATATATCGCTCACTTGATCTTCCGTTCCAACGCGAACAGCTCATTGGTGACTGCATAGCTCTCGTGGCCGTTATAATATCCATCCTTTACGTGTGGCAGCATCACCCCTTGAAGATAAGCACCAATCGCATCGCAGGCCGTAACCATGGCTATTCTTTTCGTCTTGTCGCTGGAGATCATCTCAAATTTGTTTACAATTGTCCGTACGTACTTTAGAAACGATTTTCCGCCGACCACATTTTTTGGAATTAAGTGGTCCATTAAAATGCGACTGCGCAAGATTGCCACATCTTCTGTTGTCCACGTTTTGGATGCCACGTCGTCTATGCTGTACAGCGCTGTGCCGAACGGTATCGCAGTGATCGGAAGGATGAGAGCGAGAAAGGATATGATATTAAACATGTTTTATGTTTTGCAATGAGCGTTCAACAATAATATCGTATTATTATGACGAAACGATGAATATCATATTAATATTATACTTTTGGTTTCAATAATAAACGATAATTGGCCTTGTTGACTGTTGTTAGGGGACTGGATAATACATTATTTACATTTACGTTTTATAATACATTATTATTTACGATTTGAGTCTTACAAGCCAGCACTTTTTTCCGTAGCACATAATATTTCACTACACTTGATTATTTTAAGAAAAACTCTAAAACTTTGTAATAATAGGGACGGCCTGGCCCACCGAGATACCTGGAAGTTCCTGGTGGTTCATACCCACTTTGCCTACTAATATACCAGTTTTAAAATATTTTTAAAACATTCCCATTTTGCCGACAGTCTAGTTTGCTGACATCTCGGTTCACCGACAAATTATACCGAATTTATAATAAAGTTTCAATTTTCCCGATTCGCCGAATATACTGTATAGTGTATACACAGTAAATATAGTATTTGAAAGCGAAGAAAGACATACGATTTTCCGATGGAGAATAATATTATGCTGCACGTAATAATATAAATAGTATATGTGAACGAATAGTGGTAGCTTATCGGGTACTTGACATTTTTAATGTGGCTCACTTGGTGGAAAAGGTTGGCGACCCCTGCCCTAAAGTATAATGGCGTGACTTATGCGTCGATGAGACTGTAGGTTCAAGACGTTTTGCTAAGCTGATATTTTGTTTTCCATAGACGACGGTACTAAAAAAGTTATTATAGGCATTATAATATAATATGTATAACAATCGGCAGTATTTTGATTTCTAAATCAGTAAACTCTTAAATATTGTCAAGTGCGTACCTATAATATAATCGAAGTCAGTGGAAATAAGGAAAACAAGGAGTTCTACTTTTCCTTACTTACTTACTTATCCACTTATATTTTAAATTTTTCATAACATAGAAAACTATTGATAGTATCATCCTCTGTAATTATTGATTTAGAAATCAAATTAATGAGGACCCGTTCTCGTTTTTCTATCAAAATTATAACCTAAGAAAATCTAGGAAAACAGTTTGTTTCAAGTTGTATAATTTCTGACAGCTCTCTGTTATTAAAAAAATGCCGACTGATATATAGTTACGAAAAATTCAAAGGGGGGAGTGCCGGCCCTGTCGGCTATGGAAAACAAAATATCAGCTATTTTATTTTACTAACCTAACTATGTGCATAAAACTGTTCAAAATGTTTTAGTTCAATTTTTTAAAATTTTTTTTTATAAAGTTTTTAATATAATATTTATAAAATTTTAATTGTTAAAGGAAATTATGCAGATATATTAAAACCTATTATACAGAAAAACCAGGTATTTTTATAGGTACTTCACATAGTTTGTTTTAAGAAATTTATTACGGGTCGACATTTTTACAGTCGGCATAAATTATAATATTTCAGTCGACAAATACTTGATCTCATCCCCCCCCCCCCCCTCAAAATCGTATAACGCCGACCCTGATAGCCGATTTCACATTTATAATAATGCCTAATTACGAGCCTCATTACCAGGAAGGTATGCAGATTTAGTATGTAACATATTTTATAACTTTGTAAAATATCAAATCAATATACAATTTTAACTATAACTTATAACATATAACATATGAATTAAAACAAAATAATATACAAATACAAATTTCAACATTATTTTTGGTAGACTTCCAAGATATATTTAGACAATCATTTCGTACCATTTAAAAAAACGTTTAATTGCATTAACAAAATGTCCGTTTATTGAATAAATTGTTGTCATAAGCAAATCTAAATGGCAGTCATCACAGAGCAAAAAAATTCAAATTTTGGTTAATCTTTATACAATATTTTGGCCGGGTTTTTATGAAAATATACCACTGTGCACTGCAGCTCCGCATAAGCCTTCAAAACAGCAAATTTAGATTTGTATATTCTAATTTTCTTTGGTCTTACGTATCTAGTGTTGTAATGATATTCACATTATTACGCCACAAAGCCACACTATATAATAAACAAGTACGACGATTAGAAAGTTTAGAAAGTTTTAAGCAGTTTATTTAAATTATTTTTCCAAATGTGTATGGGGCATGGGGCCCAGCTAAGCCGGGGCCCGGGATTCGATTGCACCCCGGTATCAATTACCAGTCTGAAACTGCATAGACGTAATTTATACATATTGAGATTTTCATAACAATAATTTGTGAATGCAGTTCGATAAAAAACAAAGACTTTATAAATTAAACAATAATATCGTTTGTTATAATAATATATTATCTGGTTTAATTGTTTAAACATCAAAACATAACATGATATAAATTATACATGACTACGGCTTACATATAAATAAAGTGCTCATAATATTTTTTTGAACGTTGAACCTACCTTTTGTTGAACCTTCGCTGAAAAATATATTGCTTAAAAGAATTTTCGTACGGAATATCATTTGCTTGCATCAATTTAGCTGCAATGTCATTCTTTTTATCAAGAGGGTCAAACCCAACCACCAATAAACGTGATCCAAGAAATATGGAAGAAGTCTTGGAGGTAAACAAAATATAATACATATTATGTAGGTAAATATTATAATAATGAAATAGCTCGGCGTATCTTACCTACTTAGCGTAGCCAAGTTAGAGGCAAGCTGCAGGTAGAACGGATACGAGGGTGATTAAATTTCTTTAAATCTGTATTATGATATATTATGATTCAGTATTAAATAAAAAAAATATTTATTTTTTGTTAAAATAGTTCTTTCCGTATTTTATAATTTGTAAGTTGTAAGTTGTAATACAAACTAAGTACTAAGTAGTACATATTATATTATAAAAGTGCTTATTTATATTAATAGGACGAAACTGATGAGTTTTTATATGCAGAAACTAGTAATTCTACTAGGAATGAAAGCTTGAATAAAACGACACAAACGAAATCAATAAAAGGTTGTCTTGCACATAATTAAATTATATTGTTGAGTATTATTTTTTAAATATTTCATATAATTCCATTCTTTCTAGAACTGTCTATGAACGCTATAGATCAAAAGGCATTCAAAGATATACAAGTATGAAACGAATAACGACTTAAGAACAATCGAATAATATCGCGGTACTGATAAACGGTTTTGATTTGATTTTCAGCATAGTTTCAAAGTATGTGAAATGAATTGCCTGGCATTAAAACATCACGTGGCCGACGCCATATACACCTTACAACAAACAGTCGACGAGCAGCGCCTATCTTTCAACAGCTTGAGATTGGAAGTATCACACGTTAAAAAAGATTTAAACCATTTGATAGAAAGCGTCGACCAGATGAAAAATGCAAAGACGACGTCCGCAGAAAGTAATATTATATAATATAATATATCGACCTGACTATATCCATAACAGTGTAACACATAAGTCGTTTCCGTTCGTTTAGGAAACACAGAAAACTCAGGGGAAAAAACAGACAGCTGCAAGCTTCGCAGACTGAAAATACGGGTCTCAATTCTCGAAAGTAAAATATAGAAAAATATCGGTTAATAGATAATAAATTACTAATGCCGTGTGCCCGTGTAGGAGATGTGACAAAAAACTCATCAGAAATCGTTGGAATGAACAACACGATGATGTTACGGAACTTGGTCTCGGGCGCGACGGCCGCCGCTGCCGTGACGTCGGCAGGGGTAAACAGTTTCGAGCGAAACACGCCGGATGCGTTATGCCACCAACCTACTACCGCGCCGACGTCCGGCTTTACACCAGCTTCAGGGCCCCCACCGGCACTTCCGGTCCCGAGGCCACCGCCCTCTCCTCCTGCGGTAACCTCTGCATATTTCCGGCCACCCCCGCCGATGACGACCGGCATGGCGGTGTTCCGCAGTAACCCCGTGCAGAAGCCGCGCACTCCCGAGGTGGCCGGAGCTCGGGGAGCCGTGAGGAAAGCGGTGAAAACCTTCTGCCGCCGTATACCCAAAATTGAGGATTTTTTCGGAGATGGTATTTCGCGCCAATTTAATTATTTATAATTTGCACCACTAATAGGTACGTTTAAGCGCGTATGTAATTTGCGCCAAAATACAAAAATTAAACATGAACTTTGCGCCACCTCTAAATATTTATTTTGGTAATTTGCGCCACGACGGAAAACAAAATTGAATATGTAATCTGCGACACACTTTCAATTTTAATTGTTGGAATTTACCAGCCGGTAAATTTACTGCCATCGCATCGAAAATATGATAATACCAATGCGTGCTGGATATAATATAATTGTTGTGTTCTACTCATAATATAAGTAGAGGAGAGATCGTCGAATACGTCTAATCTAATAAAAATTATCAACTGTCAAAATATCGAACAATATTGAACAGCACTATATCCAAGTCTGGGCATAAACGAATTAAAAAGTTATAGTTAAGTTAAAGTTAAATTTAAATTTAATCATAAATGTACAATTATTAAGAACAGAATATCATTAAATATTTTCGCCATAAATAAGTTATTTCTTAATTAAAATCAATTAGGTTATGCTCATATATTGGTTATTTCCTGTGTCCAACAATATTTATGATTTTTATTATTTTAAACCATATTAATGGGTATTTATAAATATATTTAAAAAAAAATAATAATACTACTTAACTTAAGTTAATAAGTTAATTGAAAATGTTCATATAACTTTTAACTCAAATGAGTAAAAAAAAAATTAGATTAACTGTTAACTTTAAACTTTTTAAAATGTTTACTATCAATTAAACTGAACTCAGTAAAAAATTATCATGAACTTGCCCAGGCTTGAGTATATTATGATATTTACAGTAGTCAAATATTAATCGCAAAAATATTAAAAATATATTTATTTAATATACATAGAGTACATAATATATTTATAGACATTTATTTATAATTATTATATTATTACTGATTTTCTATTATTAACTTGATTATTTAGGTTAAAAAAAAATTACAATTTTTGTAGGTAAACGATGGTGCCGATTACTTAATGCCCTTTTATTAAGTTTTGTGTGGCGCAAACTACAACCTTAAAAAGTGGCGCAAATTACCAAAATTAATTTTTAGATGTGGTGCAAATTACATAAATATTTTTTTGGCGAGGTTGTTTTGGCGCAAATTACATACGCCCGAGATTTTGAGGTCCGTCGTCCTCAAGCCTGTAGCGCGGCGGACTTGAGGATCTCTTCCGTTATCTGTATAATATACGGCAGGTATAGTAGATACGTTGACGTGACCTTTCCGTCCGGCCTTAGTAATGTATTAGTTATGTTCAGTTGAACCATGTAATAATTTGTATTCCTTTTGTATTAATTGTATTTGTGTGCATAAAATAAACTCGTTTACTAAAAAACATGCTGGCGTATTTGTTTTATAATGTAGGCTTTCAAATTACCCTTACAATATTGTTATGAGTTATTAAAGTCTATAAGACTATTATTATATAAGACTATAATCATTTTTTAAGTCCTGAAAAACTAAATGCGTAATAGGTGTAATCATTACTCAATATGTGGCGATACCGAAGCGCAACTGTGATAATAATATAGTAGTCACAAGTTTGCCTGCAGGCCATTAATATTATATTATGTATTCGCGAGCATAATACGCATGTACAGCTACGACCGCGGTCTCGCCGTTATTTAAACAAAGCTCTCGTATACGGGGTGTTTCAAATGCTGCGCGCCGAAACCGTCGACTAGGCGGAATTTTAATGACCTCGTGTGACAATTAATGCGCGCCTTCGAAATATATTGTATCCGTCATGACGTGTCAACGCGTGGTCTTTGATGTCAGCAAAACACCTCTAGACCCGGGGTCTTGTCGCTGTACGACCGTAACAAGAGACAGTCTGCTCGCGAATATAGATTTTATCACAATATCGCGAATATAATATGTAGCCAAGACCGCGGGTTCGTGTCCTCGTCGTGAATTAAGGGGGTGTCAGGGCACCGCGTATGTTTTCCCTCGCTGACCCATGCGCAACACAGCAAATTTGTGTTTACCAGAAGCAACCCCGTGTATTGTTAAGTACATATAATATTGCTCTTAGCTAAGAACATTACCCGAGTCCCTGCGTTGGCTTTTCAGCGGTGTTGTAATTTTTATACAATTTAAACGGTCATAACTTACATAATATTATATAAACTAAAATATCATATAAAATAGCCAATGCCGTATGGACACAACTGTTGTTCTTAGCTTAAAATTTGGCAACAGGTGAATTCACTATGATATTAAATGTAATAAAACAGAGATCGTTCTGCTTAACGTAAAATATTTGCTATGTTGCGTGTGGATCAGAGAGAAAGAAAACCAATAGTGTGCTAACATAGTGACATCTTCATAATGATATGGGTTAATGATGGGTGTTTTAAATGCCAGGTGGCCGAGACCGTGCAGTATTGTCTCCGTTGTAATATTATGTAAAACCTAATACGCGTCTCTTTGTTTTCAGAGATCCCATATGCTGTGAAGTCCATTATCTTCATGATTTTACTTGTGATAGTCGTTCATCTGGAAAATAATAAAATAAGTGAGTTTTCCCAACCGTTCTAAGAAGACGAAATAAATAAATAAAATAAAAAATTAGATTACCAGAGACAACTTGGATATTGCAAAGAGATAGACGGTTTTAAGTGTGAAAACGGCGGAATCAGGATGTACACCGAGGAAAATGGATTATCGTGCTGGTGCACTTCAGACTACGTCGGCGAACGCTGCCGTGAGTTTTATAGCGCAGTGGTTTATTAAATCATATATTATTATTATACATTCAGGTAGGTTTGTTATATTATCGCAACATTTTTATCGATAATTTTACTGATTTACTGGGTATCGAATAGAAAACTAATAAATATCGTTACCTACAAAATATTGCAACAAAGTAGGTACCTATCGGTATTTACTTATATTGGTAAAAAAAATATAGTAAATATTAATATTGAACTCTGTAGCCTGTTAGGATGGCAAAAATTACACTCGAAAACCTACACAACTAAAAACCAATCATGAAATACGTAAAAAAAAGCGATAAGGATTTTAGCAAATTATATATTTAATGTTTATATTATACGCATATAAAAATAAAAGAATAAAAAAAATGTACAGTTTATATATTACTTTAGCAATTACATTTGATAAACTATGAAAGCCCCATTAATTTTTTTGTTAAATCTGCTAAAATATCGAGTGCTTTTTCTTGCCTAGAACTAGAATCCATGATTGAGTCAGGTGGCGTAACTATAAAATTAATATTGGACCGTGTACCTTAACAAGATAAATTTGGCGGTGTATAGATAATTTTACTAATATGATATAATATAATGCTTGATAGTAGTGCAAACCTTAATTATTATATTTGTCATAACATTTTTTTCCCAACCTCAGAGGAACCCGTGTCGTTTATGTCACGTGCAGTAGCACTGTTTCGCTTTGGTCACTTGGACGTCAGTAGAGGCAGGCCGACGATGTGGTGGAGCATTTTACCGTTCACTTCGGGACGCCAGCTAAAAAGCAATTACGCTTGTAAGTTACAGTTACAATATAACAACATAATTAACAAAGGTTATTTTCATTTAATGAAATATATAGACAGTAAATCCTTCCTTAATGAACACTACCCCCCCCCCCCTCCTCCTAAATAGCTCAGTTTTTTTTGGAACAAATTTTCTAGTGGACAACAAATTTTCAGGGGTTTCACTGTACTTATATAATATTATATATACTAAGTGGCAAGGCTGGGCATTAACGAGTTAAAAGTTAAAATTAAGTTAGGTTAGGAACTCGATATAATTTTTAAATATTATATATTATGATTATTAAACAAGATCTATAATTTAGCTTGCAGCGATAGATTGATTGAGTGTATTAACAAGCTAAAATATATTTTATAGATTATTTCAGTTTTACGTATACATGTTACATAATAATATTAACCATACTATAATAGCATGATATATATATATATTTTTTTTTTGATTAGTCCATCAAACAGTTGTGAAAAGATTAGAAAACGTGTTCGCTGGTGCCAACAATAGTGTATATTCCGCCAGAATATTGCCTCCAGCATGTCCACTGGAATGCTGTGCAAACGACAGTAAATATTTATGCCTCACTACTATATTATATATTATCATTATTTTATTATAATAATATAAAATAAAATACATATTCGCACAAACGAGGTAAAACCGCGTATTGTCTGTTATTGACGAAATGTATCGTATTGTAACGCGCAGTTATTAACACTGGGTTAAAAGGAAATTCAGAAAATTAATTTTTTCAGAAACTTTACCACCGGTGAAAACACTATACAACAAAATCCTCAGACGGAATTCCGGTCAGTTCATACCGGATCGGAAGTCCAGACATTTGCTGTTGGACGCGTTCAATCAATATTTCGTATTGCAATTTTCTGACGTAAATTCGAACTTGACGGTTAGTAGCTAATACCTATAAATTACAATAATACATTATGACACGAGCTCGTTTAAAGCGATGTAACGTACTTACCACTAAAAAACTTACATTGAATATTAATATTAATGTATTGTCCGCACTTAATATTATAGGTAACGGCTTCCCAATTGTACGGCAGTGACGCTGCGTCGGAGAAATCGATGAGATCGTTCTCTGGCGGTAAGCTCAAGACACGGAAATTTGATTACAAACATTATGCGACGAACCATGTGTTTGCACCTTACTCAGACGTATACTTAAATGCGTTGACAAAAGGCATTTCGACCAACAGGTCGTGGGTGAGCAAGGCTTTTATTTTCCACAAAACAAAATTGTTGAATAAAAGTTAAATTTTTACTTTTCTGAATGACAACATATGCATATAGGTACGTTTTAAATTATAATACCGAAGCTGAACTATAGTTCTGCACTTATTATACCTATGAGTAAATTTTAATGTCTATTTAATGGACGGAATTACATGTGTAACTGCTAATCCGATAATTTAACTATTAATATACTTTAAACAAATTAACTGTACGTCTGTAGGTACTCGTTCGTAATTAAATTGTAATACATCGAAATGCTCGGTAAAAATATTTTTTGTATGCCGTCGTTCATGAAAGTAAATAAATTTAAAAAAAAAGTAACGATAATAAATACTATTTCTTCAAAAATGTTGTGTCTTACAATGATTTCAATTAATAACATGGACGATTTGCGAAACAGCTCAGCAGAATGATCGCCCGGATATTCAAACGGGCCGAGATGTTGAACATGAGCACAATGCTTCACGTACTGTCGACCCTCTGGGCACGTGAACACAACCGATTGTGCGACGAGTTGTCACAGAAATGGCCATTGTGGACACACGAAGAGCTGTATACCAAGGCCAGGAATATTGTAACCGGTCAAATGATGAACATAATGATGACCGAAATCCTAAATTTGGAACTAAGACCGGAAATGTACGACCGTCAAATGGAAAACATCCGTGGTTCCGGAAAACCTATTGAAGTCTACTTTATGATGGCTGTATCAAATCTGCCGGAAAAATTTCAATACAATTCAACGAATTTGATATCCTACAGTAACACCAGGTCAGTCTGAGACTTTTTATGGATACATCAATAATAACTTAAGAAACGTCCACTTTACATTTTGGCCCTTACGAATATTATGTTAGATCAGTGATTTACAGAGCAGCCCGAACAGGGGTATACCGTATACAGTATAGTGTATAAAAAGCTATTTGCATGTACCAAAACACGGTAGTTAATGATTTAAATTTATAGAACTTCGGTACTGATGCATTTTTTGGTATACAAAAACATATCTTATGAGCAAAACTGTCCCTCCCTGTTTGGATTTCGTTAATATTTTGTTTATTATTTAAAAGAAGAAAACATTTTGGATTTCCGATCAAATCCCGATTTTCAAAACTGTAATATTATTATAGAAGCTAAAATAAGCATTTGAATAATGCACAATATTTGTTATTTTTCAAACGTGTTTGTCCAGCAATGTTTAAAGTAAAATAAAAATTCGGGATTTGATCCCAGATAAAATTATCTTTCAGATAAAAAGCAAACTATCAAATTTCGACGTATCAATTATGCGTGAGATTTTTTCCCGTGAAGTAAATTTTGCTGATATTATAATTATTAAAATAGTGACTAAAATATATAATTTTTAATTTTTATTAAACTGCGAAAAATTGGAAAAACCAGCACTTACATCCTTAAGGGGATCGCATGTCACGTATTTTTCGTACGTTTTAGACCAATAAGCGATGGTAAATTACACATACTTCCGAATGTCTGATTTTAATTTTTGATATAATATGTATGAATTCTTTGGCAAAATAACTAGGCTTTCTAGGAAGTCGATTTTCAATTTTCAATTTTAAAGTACCATAAAATTTGGACATTTTTTTAAAAAATCTCATGAAATAATTGCATTACATTTATATTTATTTTGGACTTTTTGGGTTTTATATCAAAAAAGTGGTTCCAACAAAGCGTAGTCTAGGAGCTTACGAATTTAACTCTTTTTTTCGAAATTACAATCAAACTTCAGGAAGTATGTTCAATTTACTACCGCCTTTGGTAGTTTTTATAGGTGATGCATAGAAGAATATATTTCGTTTTTCTCGATTTATTGACATTTGCGTGTGCGTGCGAGAGTGGCAAACGATGGATTCCGAACGTATCTACGCACACTAATGATCATTTACTTCGCACACAACCACACTGCGTAACGAGTATAAGACATCGAATTGTCTGTACGCGACCTCTTATCAAATCACCGCCTTCAATCCCCATAAGACGCATTTAATTAAATAATGACAAGCATATTATAGACGCTCTAAATCGACTAAACTTGAGATCCTACGCAATATCTTTTTATTCGTGGGTACTGTACGTCTGTTGTACCTGCATAATATATAGCCACATCGTTCAACTAATGATAAATATAATATGTTTTTTTAAAGAATGCGTTATGATTTATAAAAATATAATACGCTTCAAACTATGATATTATGAATTATAATCACCAACTAGTATAGATACCCGTATTATACAACCCTAGATGGTGACCAGAAACTATAGAGGTACGCTAGGGAAGTGAAACTAAACATGTGGGAAACGGTTCTAGTCCCCGGAGAACTATAGTTTAAGAAAAAAAAGCGATTTCAACAACATTCACATATTATCATATCATTATATACGTGTATACGATTCGATTTTACTATACTTTTAGTCAAGTTTCGGAAGCTGGTTTAAAAGACGCCCTGCAATTAATGATGAGTTCAAAGATGCGCATGGCCACGGCCCACGATGACGGCTCCTTGACTGGACAGCTTACCAAGACACTAATGACGCTCTCGAGAGAACAATGTTTACAGGGTTTCAATAACTACAGAAGACGGTTAGGGCTGCCTGCTTATAACAGCTTTTTCGATCTGACCGGCAACGTCGAAACCGCAATTGAATTGGAAAAATTGTATAGTACCGTAGAGAAAGTAGAGTTGTTAACCGGCGTGTTGACGGAAAAATCCAGTTCCGGAGTTCTACCCACGGCCAAAGTCCTGTCTAACAGCTTTATCGTTAACGCAATATTGACAAATAGTCTCACCACCAAACACATGTGGGCACCGGACACGTTCGGTGGGGTCGAATTTTTTGACTTGGTCAAATCTTCAAGTTTAGAGTCATTGGTGTGTCGAAATGTGGACAATTGCGACGAGTTAAAAGTTGGTCGTTACGCGAAATAAGTACATTTATAATATAATATCATGGTTGTAGGACCAAGGGTTAAAATATTAGTCTTCGTATTTCTGGCGCACCGTCATCAAGCCAAACATAATATTTTATAATTTAACCGTATTCGGTAATTTATATGCTAGTATTTTTCGATCATTATTAACATATTATCATCATTAACCCAATAATTCATATTCATTTATTTACTATGTTCAATTAAGGTTATAATTCTTGTTTTTTCAAACCTCCTTAAGCAATTCCTTATTTGTTTGAAGCGTTTTTCTTATTTTTAGGTCCATAAAAGACTAAATTATTATAATATAGTTGTTTCTATATTATTATATTTATATACGTTTGTCTTGTTCGTTTTGTTAGCCAACGTGTGCAAGGGTATTTTACCATTATATTTTTCTAGACGCATTTGCGTTCAAACTGAAGAGTTTTTTCTTCTTGTTAAATTATTATAATGGGCACAAATCAAAAGGCTTTAGTATTTTATTTTTTCAAATGTGTGAGTCACCGCGGCTCATTATTAAATCGCAATTGCGATTCACCAATTTAATTAATTATTATCATTCGTAAGCACAAAGTTTATATATTATAAAATATGTAAAGAGTTTTTCTTCTTGTTAAATTATTATTTAAATAAAATCGGTACCAATCAAAACCTTTAATATTTTATTATTTCAAATGTATGAAAGTCACCAGGGATCATTATTAAATCGCACCACGGCTCATTATTCAATCTCAGTTGTGATTCGCCAACCTAATTAATAATGATCATGCGTAAGCACAAAGTTTATTATTATAAAATATGAAAAGAGTTTTTAATCTTGTTAAATTATTATTTAAATAAAATGGGCGCAAATCAAAAGGGTTGTTGACCAGTTGCCTCACCCCCCCCCCTCCAACTATATTATCGGTGTTTTACAAATATACCACTTGCCCTCAACCAAATGTACCAGTTGCCCTTACATGTTAATATATATACGATTACAATATATAGCCCGTAAAATAGGGGAGGTAAATTTACCAATAATAAATAAAATTATGTATAAAAATAAAGTAAAAATAAAGTAAAATAGTATAAAATGATAAAATAAAATTTTGATTTTTGTAATAATATATATAATGATATATTATACAAATAATATGGATAAAATGAAAATTGTAATAATAATAATAGCCTACTTGGTGCAAAGCGAGATGAGGTGCAGATTTCATCTAACTCAGAGTGATGACTTTGTGGAAACGCATACAATTAGGATTAAAACCGGATTATATGGATCCAAATTCAGAAATTGGATGATATAATTATAATGACCGAAAATTAAGTGAAGCCATTTTCCAATTTCTGAATTTGGATCCATTTAGTCCTAATTGTATGCGTTTCCACCATGTCATCACTCTGAGTTAGATGAAATCTGCACCTCATCTCGCTTTGCACCCAGTAGGCTATTATTATTATTACAATTTTCATTTTATCCATATTATTTGTATAATATATCATTTTATACTATTTTACTTTATTTTTATACATAGTTTTATTTATTATTTGTAAATTTACCTCCCCTATTTTACGTGCTATATATTGTAATCATGTATATATTATTAACATGTAAAGGCAACTGGTACATTCGGTTTGGGTCAACTAGTATATTTGGTTGAGGGCAACTGGTATATTTTTAAAACACCGATAATAATCGGGCAACTGGTCAACAACCCTTTTGATTTGCGCCAATTGTATTTAATTTAACAGGATTAAAAACTCTTTACATAGTTTATAGTAATAAACTTTGTGCTTACGCATGATCATAATTAATTAGGTTGGTGAATCACAACTGAGATTTAATAATGAGCCGTGGTGCGATTTAATAATGAGCTGTGGTGTGATTTAATAATGAGCCGTGGTGACTTTCACACATTTGAAATAATAAAATATTAAAGCGTTTTGATTTGTGCCCATTTTATTTGAATAATAATTTAACAAGAAGAAAAAACTCTTTACATGTTTTATAATATATAAACTTTGTGCTTACGCATGATAATAATTAATTAAATTGGGGAATCGCAACTGCGATTTAATAATGAGCCGTGGTGACTTTAACACATTTGAAATAATAAAATATTAAAGGTTTTGATTGGTGCCCATTTCATTTAAATAAATTGTTGTGTCTGTGTACACGATAAGTAGTCGAAATAATGATTGGATTATCAACTTCAGTATCTTGTTCGATGGGAAAGTGAATATCGTTGGAGCATTAGGAGGTCAAAATTTAAAATTTCCAATAGTTTTCAAAAGTGCAGGGAAAAATCACATAAAAATTAAGGAAAAACGAGGAAAAAGGTTTTCCTCAAAATCGATTTTGATTATTGGTGTTTATTATAATTCATAATAATTAAATATCTACATTTTAAACAATTGTATAATTATAATCGATTATTTATAATTTTAGTAAATAAGTTGCAGATTAAATATAACTTATAAGTATAATTATATTTATAATTCTATCTATAATCTTGTTATTATATTTTATGTATCAATATATTTATTTATTTATTTATTTATTAACAACTAATGGACCTAATACCCATTCAAATTAAAATTTGACCTAATACCCAATCATGAAAATATGAAATATAATAAATATATCATAGTAACATTGTAATATGCTGACGAACTAACCAATAGCAACCATTTATAAACAAATATTTCCATCGTAAATCTCAAAAACCCTGTTTCAGCACTTCTGTTAATTGTTCGTAGCGTGATGTTATGTAGCCTATAGCCTTCCTCGATGAAGAGACTATCCAACAAAAAAATAATTTTTCAATTCGAACCAATAGTTTCTGAGATTAGCGCGTTCAAACACACAAACTCTACAGGCCTACAGCTTTATATATTAGTATAGATTATCTAATATTATTATCTTATATTGGAGATTCAGCTTTTCTAGGATATATCTTGCATCTAATGGGAAATTTCAAGACTTTAATCAGAAGTATCAATACTTTTATGAGATTTCGCATATTTTTTATGGGATACGTCAAGGATTTCATGGATGTAATTTATTGTAAGTGTAAATTATTCTATTTGAAATGTACAAGTTTAATGAAAAATGTCGAGGATTGTTAAAATTATTATTTTTTAGGAAATATAAATCCTCTAATGGGAAAAATCATAGATTTCATAAGAATCGACATGTTTTTATGGGAAATGTATGCTTTTCTGTAAAATATCAATCTTCTAATGTGTAGTGTTTCTGTTCCATGATGGGAACATTGGGAACATTAGATTACTATTGTACCAGTTTTGTACCTAACCTATGTTTTTCATATATATATATCATCAGTGTAAGAACACATTGTCATCATGTAAAAACTATTAAATAAATGAATTAATACAAATAGTTATCGAGTGTTATAAATTAATTATGTACTCATTTAAGAGGAATACAACAATGGCGACGAAGATGGGATTGATAGATTGGTCGACACTAAGTTATTAATCCCTGTAGTCTTCTGATTGGGGTACACCTATAGTTCCTGTAATTAAAAGTGATGGGTCGATAAGATTATGTGGAGATTATAAGGTTACTCTTAACAAGTATTTGGAAATAGACAGGTATCCTATTCCAAGAGTAGCTGATTTAATGAATGTTTTTCAAGGTGCTGCAAAATTTTGTTTGTTAGATTTATGCCAGGCATATCAGCAGTTGTTACTGAGTGAGGAGAGTAAAAAAGTAACAACTATATCTACTCATAAAGGTTTGTTCATGTTTAATCGGTCACCATATGGTATAGCTTCAACTCTAGGTTTATTGCAGAGAGAAATGGATAGGTTATTAAGTGATATACCAGGAACTGTGTGGTTTTTTTTGATGATATTGTGGTAGCCGGATGTGATGAAAAAGAACTGAGTGAGAGATTGTATAGTGTTTTAGATAAACTTTCTGTGGCTGGGTTAATGGTTAAGAAAGAAAAATGTAAATTTTTTAGTGATTATGTTACTTTTTTAGGTCACGAGGTGGATAGAGATGGTCTTCACATACCGGATGAAAGAATTAAAGCAATTAATAATGTGGCAATACCTAAGTGTACCCAGGATGTGAAGGCATTTTTGGGTTTGGTAAATTATTATGGGAAGTTAGTAGGAAATATGTCTACAATTGCTGGTCCATTATATGCGTTGTTAAAGAATAATACTAAATTTGTGTGGAATGCAAATCAGAGTAAAGCATTTATTAAGATTAAGGAGTCTATTTTATCCAATAAGGTTTTGGTGCATTACAATCCTAATTTGGAACTAATAGTAGCTAGTGAAGCTAGTCCTTTTGGGTAGGGAGCTGTACTTTCACATAAAATGCCAGATGGTTCAGAGAAGCCTATTGCTTTTGTGTCTAGGACATTGAGTGAGTCTGAAAAAAATTATGCACAAATTGAACTTGAGGCTCTTGCTTTAGTTTTTGCTGTGAAATATTTCCATCAGTTTGTGTATGGTAGGGAGTTTGTGTTGAGGACTGAGCACAAACCCTTAGTTAGTATATTTGGGGATAAAAAGGGAATTCCTCTGATGTCGGCACACAGATTACAGCATTATGCTATATTTTTATCCGGTTATACATACAAAATAGAATTTTTTAGTGGTGTGGAGAATGGTAATGCTGATGCATTATTGAGATTGCCTTTAAGTGTGGTTGGGAGTAGCAATATTGTGTGTGATAATTTTTTCATTAATATGGTGACTACAAATATTAAGTCTATTGGGGATTCAGATATTTGTAATGAAATAAAAAAATATGTAATTTTACGTTATGTGTTTATCAAGGTGTTTACTGGAAATTGGTCTAATAACATTAAGGATGTCTCAATAGATCTTAAGCCTTATTACCATAGGAGACTAGAACTTTCTATTGAGCAGGGATGTTTAATGTGGGGACACAGATTAATTATTCCTCCAAAGTACAGGGAACAGTTGTTACAAGAATTGCATAGTACACACATGGGGACAGTAAAAATGAAAGCCTTGGCAAGATCATATATATGGTGGCCAGGTATTGATTTAGAAATTGAACGCATTACTAAAGAGTGTAAAGATTGCTTAATTCATAGTGAAAATCCACCTAGGAGTGTGTTACATAATTGGCCTTGGCCTGAAGGGCCACCTCAAAGACTTCATTTAGATTTTCTAGGACCTGTTAGGGGTATGATGTTCATAGTAATCTTAG
Organism: Metopolophium dirhodum; assembly: GCF_019925205.1. NCBI lineage: Eukaryota > Metazoa > Arthropoda > Insecta > Hemiptera > Aphididae > Metopolophium > Metopolophium dirhodum. The sequence continues at coordinate 17,149,996 of NC_083568.1, forward strand.
ATGCATATTCAAAGTGGGTTTTTGTGAGAAGAATGTTGAATATAACATCTAATTCTACTATTATGGTATTAAGGGAGTATTTTGCGACATGGGGTATACCTGCAAAATTGGTATCTGATAATGGTCCGTCACTGTGTTCTGTTGAGTTTGAAAGATTTCTTAAGAACTATGGTGTTTTTCACATAAAAACTGCTCCATATAATCCGTCAACTAATGGTGCAGCAGAAAATATGGTTAGGACATTTAAAAATTATTTGAAAAAAGTAATTTCAAGTAATAACGACAACAATAGTATTGATACGGCTGTGTTGAAATTTATATTGTCTTATAACAGCACTAAGCACTGTTCGACTGGGTTTAGTCCGGCTCAATTGCACATTGGGTGTTCTTTATTACATCGTATGGCAGGTTAACTCTTTTTGCTAAATCTAATTATGAAAATAGAATGTTGGAAAATAAAAATTGTTACAGAGGAAATAGGAATAAAGAGTTTTGTGTTGGTGATGTAGTAATGTGTAGAAATTATACTGGAGGTGATGAATGGGTAAAAGCAATTATAACACAAAAATTATCTCCGGTCACTTATGATATAAGATTAGGTGATGGCAGAGATTGGAAGAGGCATATTAATCAAATAATAGATTGTGGGTTAAATGTAGAAAAAAATGTTAATGCAGACAGAGCTTTAATGTTGAGGAAAAAGATATTATTGAGGAAGGTTTGGAAGGAGCTAAACTGTTTGGAAATGATGTTCAAGGGGAGAGTGATCAAACTCAGGATAAGGATGATGGTGAAGGTACTAAGAGACCTAAGCGAGTAATACGTCCACCACTTAAACTTAATTTGTAATGTTAAATATAAGTATATTTATATATTGCGTATTATTTGAGTTGTAGTAAATATTTTTATTTATATATCTTATTATTTTACTAATGTATCTTAAGGAAGGAATTGTTAGTTATATTTTATTAGTTCAGTTATATTGTAATAATTGTATTCTTTAAAAATTTAGTTCGGAGGAACTGTAGTGTTTCTGTTCCATGATGGGAACATTAGATTACTATTGTACCAGTTTTGTACCTAACCTATGTTTTTCATATATATATCATCAGTGTAAGAACACGTTGTCATCATGTAAAAACTATTAAATAAATGAATTAATACAAAATAAATAGTTATCGAGTGTTATAAATTAATTATGTACTTATTTAAGAGGAATAGAACATAATGGGAGATTTATTTCTTCTGAAATTAAATTTCAGTGATATAATGGAAAATGTTAAGACTTATAAGAACATACACTTGTTGTGGTTAACAAACCTTTTAGAATACTTTAAACAAGTCAGAATATTATAATTTTTTATTTATATTGGTGAAGTACCTAACTTTTACATTATTATGATTCTATAAGCTGAAGAATTGTTTCAAATTTAATGAGTAATTGAAAACAACGCTACATATGCACCTGAATCATTTTATTATTTTTATTTTAGAAACCATTGGCGTAACTAGGCGGGTGCAAAAAGGTCTTTAGCACCCCCAAGTTCTAGTTTAGCATCTATTAGGTCTAACTATTATTATTGTTGTAATTGTCAACACTGACATTATTATTATTATTATAGTAAAATACCTTCAGTTTTAGGGTTTTTAAAATATAAAATAATATAGCACCCCACATTTTATTGATCTAGTTGCGCCTATGTTAGAAAGAGCAGTAATCTGACCCCTTCTTTGAATAATATATTCTTAAATGAATTCTCTAAGTTATTCAAATCATGAAATATTTTAGTTTATAATTTATTATCCTCAATTAATACTTACTAAGTTATAAGAAACACTGTATAGACTATAGAGGTACTCCCAAACCAACAATTATATTATTAAATTAAAGATTCTTGGTAGTTTTTACATTTTTGCAAATGTTTGTTCATTTATAATTTTATTTTTTCTTAAAATTTCAACTTCTATTAAATGCAGAGAATTAAAACTAAAATAAACAAAACAAATATGAATGGTTATAGAATTACCTACTCAATTTTCTCAAAATTAAGTATTATTTATTAAAATCAGTTTAGCTAGAACATTAGCACAAGTAGCACTCCCTAGCTTTAAATTAGCACTTTTAGAAATATTAGCTTAATGATTTAGACATGACATGTTTGAAACTAAACACCAAATTAAAACATAGACTAGGAATTAAAATGTTACATGATCCATAATTACTAATCTCCCAGTTCAACAGACTGAGAATGATATTGTTCACGATCTTCATTTCATAACCCTACATAATATCCTACTCGTGGACCTCAAACATCCCATGTAATGACGGTTTATTAATTGTACCAATGAGATGATGCTAATTTATTGGTAAGTGTTACAACTTGAAGCATTGTATTATATTTTAATTTTAGTGTAACATCTTTTATTGGTTAATAATATATTAATAGGTATATTACATTTTATTTAAAATTATAACATTTTATTTAGTTATTAGTTACAAGAAAAAATAAAATTCTTAACACAGTTTTAAATCTTAACATAACAAATTAAATATTTAAGATTACAAAAAATTTAAAATTTAAAAGTTACTTTTTGTATTACATACATTATCACAGTAGTAGTATTGTCAAACCAACCAATACTTAATTAGTCTTAGCTAAATCAGAATTTTCCAATGGACAGACATCAAGGATACAGAACATTTGACGACAAAGTGGACAGGTACATTTTGATGATAACCATATAGTTGTGTCGTTTTGAGGTTGCCTTGATTCATACCTAAAATCAATATTAATTTTAATTTTTACCATACAACAACATGAGTAACAAGATAATAACAATTGTTATTCCATAATATAAGAATTTTTTTTACCATTTAGCCATGCAATCAACACACCACATAGGTCTGCATTGACACGAAGTACAATTTACTATGTCATTGCTATCTTCACAACATTTGGTAAGTTTAACATCTGGAGGATTCACCAAGCAACCAGCACATACATCGTCTTCTAACTAATAATAATATTACATTAATAAAATCTCTTATTTAATTTTAATATATTATTTGATCAAGCACCAAATAGTAAACTACTACCATTTACAACTTAGTATTAGTTGAAATTAATTATGAGTAGATTTTTATTACCTAAAATTTAAATCACTTAAAACTAAAATAGATTTACAAATAAAGTCTGCAAACTTTTCTACAGAATGGTCAAGTTATTTCAATTTTTTTAATCTTTAAAAATATAAAATTTTTATAAAAATTGTACCTAAGTATAATGTGATTATAGAAATATTGTAAGTTGAAAACTGAAAAACAGACTTATAAATACTAAATATTCTAACCCTGATAAAATGTTTTACATTTATATATTTAACATGTTTTATATTTTTAGGAAAATATAAGTAATTAAAATTAGAGATGTTCCGGGTACCCGGAAATTACTCGATATCATATTTAAGACTCAGCTCTTAATCGGTATCCAGCGTAATACCTACATTTTTACCCGGCCTTTACTCAGTACCCGGCGAAATACTCGATTTTTAGTTGACTCATATCCAATGGCAAACGCTAATCTATTTATAAATATATGCATACCAATTAATATAACGGGAAAAGTCTAAAATTCTAGGGTAATAAATTATAATTTATTTCGGTACATATTGGAATAACTAAACCTATTTACAATAGCCAGTTGATTATAAACAAATCATGTTTTTGTTCTACGAATCACAAAAATAAATCTCGTGTTTACTGTCTAATGTTTATATAGTTGATACTTGGTACTTTGATAGTAGTATAATACCCATTTTGTATTTACATTTCTACTCGGCCTATACTCGATACCCAGTTAGTACAACAAATTTTACTCGGCCAGTACTCGGTACCCGGTGTAATACCAGATTTTCTACTCAGAACATCTCTAATGAATATCACATATCTAAAATATAATGCACAATTTGGTTATTCATGATTTAAATGCCTAGATTAAATATTTAATAAATGTATAGGTCAGGAGTCTCCGGGTTTTGTGGCTCTCGCCTACCGCCGTCCGTCCGTGCCTTAGCGCTGGGCGCTACTTACGGGCGGAGGTGGAGCTAGGACGTTTCAGCCGAGGTAGGCTCCTCAACCTTGAGGGGCACCACACACAGCCCCGGCTAGCCGAATCTGTGCGCGGTGGGGCTCCCCTCTCCCGTGGTACTGACTAGGTTTTTAGTTGATGTCAGTGGATCAACCCGGGGCGTAGCCCCTACCACTATTTTGGCTCCCCAGCCGGCTAGTGGTGGGCCTAAATGTATAGGTCAGTAATAAATTATAAGAAAAAAAAAATGTCATCTAGTATAATTTATTGTATGAAACATACTTCTGCTGAACTGTAACCATTATATACTGGATTTTGGGAAACTTGATCACGAAATACTTCAATGAATCGTTCAGTTCTTGAGCGCTGTAACTTGACATTATCTGCAATCTGTATAGGATGGCCAATATGTTCTTCTAGTGTCTTAAAGTCTTCAGACCTTATTCTGTTTAAAGAATCATCACAAGTGTACTTATGAGTTTTAAAGAAAAATATTAAAATTAATTAATCATTTGAATTACCTAACAATAAACCATTTAATTTGAGAACGAATTGGTATCACTTGAATGTTGATGAACTGTATACTACCTGGAGTGCCATCAGGTGTAGAATTATGGTTATCTGAACTGTACACTAAGAAAGAACTTTCTGATTTCTTGGAAACATAAACCATATAAGGTTTTATCGATATTATCCAGTTTTCAGTAACAACTGTTCTATTTATTGTACCATAGGCCAACGTCAATTTTTGAAGACTTCAACACAAAATATAAATCACAAAAAGAATATTATTTAAAACAAATATTAAATACATTTTAAGTAGGCACTTAACCGGGATATTTATATATATATATATATATGTTAATTTATATAGTATAGAATATAGTTAAGCATACCATTGATATTCGGTTGAAATGTTCTGAGCTATAAGTGTCCAATCAACAGAATTGTATCGACTCAAAATAATTGATAATGGATGATTGGCCCAATTATTTGATTTCCATTTGAACATTACTGAAACGCTATACCCGATGGGCAACAATGACAAAAGAATCAACTCATAAAAGTAGACACTCACAAATGCTTTTTCATTGTCATTGACTAGCAGTGTGCCTAGTAAATAAACTGAAAAAAATGCACACATTTAGATGAAAAATTATACACATATTTATGAATATGTTTTTTTATAATGTATTGGATATAATATAACTTAAGTATTATACCAACCGAATGGCAGGCTCGAATGTACAACGATACTGTATGATGTTCGCTTGATGTGATGCAATATGAAATTGTTATATTCTTTGTCTATCACCATGTCAAACAGACTCTCGACGGTAAGACCATTCGACACAAACTCAGTAGTTCTGAGTAGAAAACAAGCCGAAACGATCATGTAGAATAGAGTGAAGACCAACAAGGACGTGTATTCAAACATTTTGGCAACGACTGACAAGGATGATTTACACTAAGAGACTTATCTAATGGTTAACGCAAAACACTGCATTGTAATATTAGATCATAGGTAGACAGACTAGAATCACATTTATTATGATGAGGAATTTTGAACAATAAAACTATATCACTCACGACTCACGTCGAAAGTTGGAGGTTTGTAATGTAAATTCACTGTAATATTTTATAAATACTAAAACCAAATAGTATATTCAGTAAAAATCCCTGACACCGGAACCACCATACGGCATAGATATACCCACCATACAAAAGACGATACCCACGTCAACTCAAATAAAACCCGAGATAACGTTGTGATTGTGATAAAAGTGTTAATAATTTTTTTTCGTAAAAATTAAAACTCAATTAATGTTCACCAAAAAATCATGTAAATCTTTGAATGATGATATCGAGAAATTGAAAACGCTACATCGGATCTCTAATATTAATGTGAATTAAAAATAATACAATACGCAAAAATATTGTTAGGTACTGCACTACTGCGGGTAGTATAGTTTTAAGTAATACATTTTTTAATAACAAATAAAAAATATAAAAATAAATACAGGGTTGGGTAATATTATTTAAAACAAATACCTCAATACTAAAAACTCGATACGTCATAATTACATTAATTTACACTATAAGTTATTACGATTATATCTATTCCAAACTAATGAAATTATAAGTTTTAAAATCATCACCAGGATTTCAGTAAGCCTAGTTCTTATTTTATGAATATTTATTAAAGTTTAAAAAACACTTTTCACAACTGTATGTCTGTGTATGTATAATTTTCATAAATTTAAAATTAAACACAACCATATAACTATAGATTAAAAATATGTTATGTTAAGTTTTTAAAATGACCGCCAATTTATGGTGCCAATATATTATTATGACGTGTGGTCGTGGGAGATTATAAAAGATGATCCGACATTGCGTTTTGCGACCTAGCAGCAGCTGCTGATGACTGTGATTCATAAATGTCAAGAAGAAAATTTTCGTTTTTTTGGGCTGGCTGCACTGTAACTGTACTTGTGCGGCTGATGTCCGATCAGCGCGTGCGTGCACACTGCACATCGTCGGCCGTCGCGCAATACGCTGTCCCGATGACTTGAACCGTCCCGAACGTCCTATACTGAAACGTAAATACGCCAAAAGTTGTGACTACCGAGTACGTTGTTTTTCGCGTTTTTCATCCGAACAGATTCGTGTGATACCTCTGCAGTCGCGTCCGCCATGTTCTAGACTTCTCGTCCGGAGTCCGGTTTCCGCCGTCGCGGGTTTGCGTCTCTTGTTGCGCAGTCTTTTCTCGAAGAATCGTCGTCGCACCGAAATGGAGGCGGTCAAAGCGTTCACGTTCGAGGTAAGTCAGACGAATGCCCACCGCACGTGTGGACATCTTGTGAACTCCCGGTTGCTGGGGAAAATGCTTGTAACGATCCCTAACTTCTACCATGTTTGAATGCGCGCTCGATTCTTGTCAACCTGAAAGTTGATATTTTTATCTCGTTCGCGGTCAGCAAAAGCTGACTGATCAAAGAGACTTCGGCTCAGACACCGTCTGCCCTGAGCCCTTGGGCCGTTGACAGACCGCGATGCTTGTCGATATTTATAATACTATCAATGAGATTGTTGTTAGTTTGTTACCATCATAATTATTGCTGTGCATACTATCTTAATGGTGTCTTGGATGGGATTAGAGTGGTTTCAAAACTTTAGTAGTATCATGGTTTATAGAAGGATATTATATAAATACGTTTTGTAATGTTTTTCAGCTTTATTCCATCATGGAAATGAAGCCGCCAATATCAAAAGCAAAAATGACTGCAATTACTCGAAATGCAATCAAAGCCATCAAGCTGTATAAACATGTTGTTCAATGTGTAGAAAAATTTATACAAAAGGTAAATTGAAATTATACACTTAATAAATTATTCCATTAAATAACTATCTATTATATTTTTATAGTGCAAGCCTGAGTATAAGATACCAGGTTTATATGTAATTGATTCAATTGTAAGGCAATCAAGACATCAATTTGGAAATGACAAAGATGTATTCGCTCCTAGATTTGCACGTAATCTCAAACAGACTTTTACACACTTATTTGCGTGTGCAGAAGAAGATAAAGTATGTTACAAAATACATAACCCCATATATAACTATAACATAATATTAAACCAGTCTACTGTATATGTTTATAGAGTAAAGTTATTCGAGTACTAAATTTGTGGCAAAAGAATGCTGTTTTTACCACTGATATTATTCAACCTATTTTTGATTTGGCTGCTAATCCTGATTACGGGGAACACTCTCAAACAAATACAATATCATCAATGGACAATAGTCCAAAACTAAGTAATTATATTATTAAATATTTGTATTAATGTTACACAAGACACAATTATATTAGTTTGTAGTAGATCTAATTATGATATGGTTTATCATACGTAATGTTATAATACATAGGTACTCTTTTTTTTTTTTATTATTATTATTAATAAAATACACAATAAGGCACAATAAGAGTATGGGCTATGATAAATAAAATATGAATAACGTGAGGAGGGAGGCCCACCAGTGTGGATACCCTCTAACTTGGGGTGAAAGGATGTCATGGAGTGGACGAAATGGGAAGTACAATTTTGTTAATTAGGGAAGTAAGAGCCAATAAAAGAGGGTTTAAAATACATTTTAAATCTTCTTAAATTTGTTGATGATGTGGAGAGGTTGATTGACTGATGAAGGGTTGGCTGTGGCTCTGGCATAAGATGTCGGTTTTTGATTTGAGTTGTAACTGGGGACGTTGAAGATTTGTGGTGCAACAGGTACAGCAGATGGTGGGCTGGGGTGTTTTTTCGGTTTTTCAACTTTGTCATCTTTATAAGCGACCTTGTAAATGGTGCGCTTTAGTAAATTTTTAAAAATTTGACAACCTTTGTAGTTGGCAGTGTGGTTATCGTCACAATTGGCGCATTTAACGGGTTCTTCCCGTGTTTTAGTGCAATCTACGGTGAGGTGGCTTAACCCACATTTCACGCAACGCGGAGGTTGGTGGCAATAATTGCGTGTATGTCCATACATTTGACAAGAGTGACATTGAGGAGGACCAAGTGGCCTTATTGGATTCTCGAATTTCACAATTGAGTTAAACAATTTGGTTATTTTGAAAATGTCGTTGTTATTGCTGTTGCGGGCTAGGGAAATATTGAATAACGGAAGTGGCGACTTGTTTGTACGGTTGAGTATATTTGAAATGCTGATAACATCGTGTCCAAGGTCTCTTAGGCTATTAATGATGTCCTCGGTGGCGATAGAGTGGTGGAGGTGACGTAATACAACGCGGAACGGTTGGAGAGCATGGGGTTGATAACAGTGAAAATCATAGTCGGCATCGATCAGATAAGACTTAATGGCTACATACTGTGCTCGTGTATTTGTCCGTAAAATTAAACTGGATTTTTTAGCTTTGCAGGTGAAGCTCTCTGGGCCCACCAAACGGATAAGATCCTTATTGAGAGTAGTAAAGTCACTTACATTTTTAAGGACGATGTTAGGAAGTTTGAGGTTATTCTGATATGGCAACGTTACGCTAGATGGTGTGATGGGGGGTCGGCGAAATCTAGTTCTTCGTCTTCCGTTCTTAAAACTTCAAAACGGTTTGGAGAAACAAAAATGTTGCTCTTTTTGCCTTCGTGGACCGGAGAGTTTGGTGATGACGATGAGAGGGCTCTTTTTGTTGGAGTGGCATTCATTTTCGATTTGCGAACGGTGTTTTTGTTAATTATAACGATAGGAGAAACCACATTAGCCATGGCAATTAAAAGTAAACTGATAAGATACGTAACACATTACGGAACAGCGCACATGTTATCGCTTTGGCTGCCGAAGCCCGACTGGGTACTCTTTTAAATTATAAATTTAACAAAACAGTATCTTTGGTAATCAATACATTTTAAAATTGTTCATTTATTCTTTTTTTTTTTATAAGGTTATTTTTGTTTGACTAAGTATTTTATTATTCAACAGGTGTTAAGACAGATCTTTTTAAAAGTCAAGAAAATACTCCAGTTAAAGATGATAATTCTAAACATTATGACACTTTACAGGTAAATAATTAAGATTGATTTAAACAATCAATTTTTTTTTTTAGTGTATTAATATTAATTTGTTTCTAAAATTGCAGTCGCATAGCTTAGATACTGACAGTAAAATAATAGATCCAGCTATACTTGAACATATACAAGCAATTCAATCATTGTTGAAAAAACAACCAGGTCATATGCAACAGTCATCCACATCTCCTCAAGTAAAAAAATCTGATGGAGTAAGACATAAGTGCAATAAAATATAATCATGAGCAAATAAAATTAAAGTTTGATTTTAAACTAATATTTAAGGTGAAATTGTTTGATAAAAAAATTCTTGATTATGATTATGGTGATGATGAAGATGAAATGCTTAATCAATCTCCAGTATTCCAACAACAGCAACATCAAAATACTGCCATTGAGGGAATTGACAGGTTTGTTCTTTTAATATTTTTTTTTGCTTAACTATAAGCATACAGAAAATGATGCTATCATATTTTAAAGCGTATCTATTATGACAACTACATTTTTTAAGTTTTACTTTAAAATAATATGCAAAGCTTATTAGTTGTTGGTTCTTCAGGTATACAAAAAAAAATCGATTGTGTTATTGTTTACTTTCAATTATATTCATTATTAGGTATGTTGTAAAATTGAATTACTTATGTAATTGTTTTAAGATAACTGTATTAAATCAAAATGTATACACAATTGTACAATCTTGCCAAAAATATTGTTGTTTAAAAAAAAAAATATATAGGTATATAGGAACTAAGTTATTTCAGAAATTGAAATCTACTCTTGCAAGAAAGGTAGTGTGAGCTTCAAAGGTTTGTATTACATTTTATTTTCTTAGAAATACATTGCTTTGTTTATTTTGAAGGTACAATTGTATGTCGTATGTGTATAAGATATTATATCAACTAAAATAAAATAATACCACTATTTGTGGTTGCTGGATATGGTAAAATGGGTGTTATTGAATTAAATACTATGTTATGTAGTATGGAGTGTATTTTTGGTGGATTTGCTGCTTTTATTTGATTACAAATAATGTGTATATTAAGTATTAACCATTAAAACATTTAGAAATCTGAAACAATAAGCATCAGTTTTAAATTGTATCAGGCATATTGTTATTTATATCTTAATAATAATTCTTCAGATTTATGTATAATATTTTGATAAACAAGTGTATACACTTATAATCAAAAATCTATCCTAATATTTTTTAAATTTCAAAAGTATCATACTGTAAACAATGTAAACAGCCATTCGCTTTATTTTTTTAAAAATAAGTTAGTAGTAAGTTTTACTGATAATTTCAATAGGGACTTAATGTTAATATTATTTATTAATTGTTATGCGCATACTTCGTGTTTGGATTGCATGAATTTTTAAAATTAATTGGTAGAAAACTACCATAAATGGTAGTTTATACATCAAATTACTCAATGAAAAATATTGGTGTTTTTATAGATTGTTATTAATTGATACCAATTATATTATTCTCCAAACTTATTTTTAGTGAACAATATTTTTTTGATCCTACTAATGTATAAGTGTAAAACCAATTGCATTTATTCAATAGTATAGATATTTTCAGGAAATACAGGGTTGGAAAGGGATTACTATTTGTAAATAATTGTATGTGTCAATTCATCACTGAACATTTTTACTTTTATATATTGATTAAAGTACTTGTACAAATTTTAAATTTGATTAAAAATTAAATATTTATCAAACCAAACAGTTTTAATTAGGGAGTTGTTAGTAATTATCATTCATTGACATTTTTCGATTTTGAACAAGATTCAAGTTTTTAGAGATATTTTCTATTATTTTGTATTTTTTAAATTCAGCCTATTGAATAACCCAGAAGTTCTGCGCACATTGCGCAATGTCGAAGGGTTAATGTCTACACAGTCTAAACAGCTAGCAGAGTTGGACAAGATAAAAGAAATGAGAAAAGAAGCGGAGTTCGACAAGCATCTTGCTCAGACTGTTCAGGTAAGATTACCAAAAATAGTACATGTGTAGCTTTAGCATAGTATTATTAAGCCATTCTTTGAAAATTTCAAAGAATCAAATTGTCAGTCCAAACACGAGTCCCTGTGCCTACTTTTGTTTAGTTGTTCCTCCAAATAAAAATTTCAGCGGTAACGAGCCATCGAAAGGTAGGTTTATATAATGAACGAGTGATCCAGTTTCCGAGCAATCAATTCCAGCTCGGTAAGTACTTAGAATTAAGTCAAGATCATATTAGTGAATAATTTTGCTAACCATTTATTTAATAATTCATAATCTTTAAACATTTTATATAGTGTATTTACCTTCATTTTTATTTCAGAATTTACCATTTGCTTCTGAATGTGAATTAAAACCAGCTCCTTTGATCCCTCAAACAGCAGGTGGAATGTTGTCAAACCCATATATAAACCAATTGTTTAATTCACAAATGTACCAACAACAACAACAACCTTTGATGACATCAGAACTTCACCATAAACCTTTAACCCAGATAATGTATATTTTATTTCAGATCGGCTACAATTTTTTAACTTCTTAAAATAAATCATTTATTTATATTTTGTATAGTAGTTATGATGATCCAAACCAATCAAAACCTGAAGTAATTGATCTAGATCATATTGCATCACCCCCCCAAAATAAACGAGATGCAAGACGAGATGGTTATTCATCAGGTCCATCTCGAAAACGATCGCCAAGGAAGAGTAGTCGTGAACGCCAACGGGAACGAGAAAAGGAACGTGAAAAAGATAGAGAAAGAAGAAAAAAATATCTACCTCCATTTAAAAAAAATCATTTAGCTGGTAATAAAATATTTAGAATTTGTTTATAATGTTGTTTAATTTGTATAATATTTACAGTTGTAAGCACTACTCTTTGGGTGGGCCATTTGTCAAAACTCATACACCAAGATGATTTATATGGATTATTTCAACCAATTGGTGATATAGTTTCATTAAATTTAATATCGCCTAGAGGGTGTGCTTTTTTGTGCATGAACCGAAGGCAAGATGCTGCTCGTATAATGAGTAAATATCAAGGAGAAAGGTTACAAGGAAAACCTATGACGGTATTTATCAACAATATAATCTTTTTATAAATTTTATTTACAATATTTACATTTGATGTGTTGTCACCGTCTTACAAATGTTAAGGATAATTTTTTTCTAGGATTTAGAGGTATAAGATCAAAAATGTAGGAAAGTCGATCTCACGTAGACATGACGACAAATTTGAATCTGTTTTTAGAATTCTTATTGCAATATCGATTTATTAGGTTAATCGTTACATTGGAATGAAAACGCGTCTAACTTCCTATGTTTCACGTGTGTTAGACAAATAAAATCACTGATTCCAATTCTCTTAACAGTAATTTATTATCTGTACAATAAAAATTTAAATATGTGTAATTTAAGTTTAAGTAAATAATAAATAATCTTTTTTTTTCAACTCTACCATTGATATTATTTTCATTTTTGATTATTATTGAAATTAATTAAGGAGATCTTTTATTTGACCCTTTGTCATGTGTTTCTGCTTACTATAAATACAAAATGTGTTTAATTGTTCCTACTATCAACAGTATGTTTATGAATTGACCAAATTCTTACCCCATGTGCATATTCTAAAGTCATTGGATATCTAATCATAATTATTTGAGAATTCCAGAAAAATATAAAATCATTTTTTTGGTGTGGTTAATTTTTACCCCACACACTCAAAATACTAATATACAATATTATACTATACTATATTATGTACTACTAATTGTTAAAAAATAAATCGAAAATGTTAATATAATTAATATTTTAACTTGATTAAGATTGCTTGGGCTCCGGGTCAAGCAATGAAAGATAAAGAATGGAAAGATTATTGGGAAATTGAAGACGGAGTTTCATACATACCTTGGGAGAAATTAAACAAGGAAATAGACTACGATGAGTTGGAAGTTGGAGGAATGTTAGATGAAGATACAATGCCTGAATGGCTAAAAAGTAAGCTCTTTTATGAATACTTAAAAACTTTATTTTGGGTACTTCTAAGAACATTAATATTTTACTTGATTAACTGGGCAGTTTTAGTAATGCATGTTTGAAATATAGCGTCTATAACCACAGTTTTAACTTTACTTGATAAAGACATTAAAATAGGGTTGTTTTTCTAAACTAAATTTCAGCTCATTTAAAGACCTTGCGAACGTCAAAGAAAAATGAGAAGAAAGAAGAAGAAAAATTAACTGAAGGAAGTCAGCAGCCTTTAAATACATCAAACTTTTTTGATCCACAAGGTGTTCAATCTCCTAGTGTTCAAAATATGCAAATGTCCCCTGCTCAAAACAGCCAGCCTAATCAGATGAATTTCAATATGCCACAAACAATGAGCATGCCTAATCCATTTGGAATCAATCCTAGTATGTACAATTTGTAAACTTCAATATATTTTTTTAATCCTTTGACTATTGCTTTAAAGTATGACTACCTAGTTATACTGCATTAAATTCACGTTATTGATATTACTTTTTTCATTGGAGGTTTCCATTATATTTGTTTTGAATAAGAAGTAAACGTATACAACACAGGAGAATATTACAGTGGTGTTTGGTGCTAATGCGTATTGGAACATCAGTATTCTAAGAATTAAAATTTTTTTTTTTATTTACTTTTTAGGATTGATGAATCCAATGATGAATCCTATGATGCCTGGCACTATGGCTCCAATGGGCATGGGTCACCCTTCTATGATGATGATGAATAGAATGCCGTCACCATTTGGACCTCCACGTGAGTTACTGTTAAACAGAAGTATTTATTAAAACAGTTTTTAAACCTCAGTGTTTTAGCAAATATGGCAATGATGGGAAACCCTCAACAAATGCCAATGTCTAATGATGCACAAAAACCACTTGGCGTACCTCCAGATATGATGATGCCCTTTCCTTTTGGTATGAATCTACCATCTCAAAGTAAATAAATAAATGCATATTTTATATTTATTATAATTATTATTGTAAATAATTGAATATTTTCAAATTAAATATTATTATATAAATTAATGTCTGAACTTAAGGTATCCTTAATGATTCCAATTTTTAAATTTATATATATTTATTTCAGCTGCAGCTATTTCTTCTGCTCAGACGATGATGGGGATGAATCCACCTACTGTCACATCTGGAACTAGTTCTGCTCCTACCCTTACACATAATACAAATCAGAAAGATAATCTAAATACAACAAATCCTCCGAATCAGTTAGACCCATCAACCCTTATGCAATTTAATTTACCTCCTCCTCCAACACTCCCAAATTTAAATGATTTTGCACGAATTACAAGTAATACAAATATGGGAAATGATAAATATGATCCTAATGCATTAGGCAATTCTGATCAAGAAGAATCTAAAGATTCTGATAGAAATAATGAACGAGGTGACAGAATTCATGGACTAGATCACAGGAATCGTAATTATGACAATAGAGAAAGAATTGATAGATTCACAGATAGAGATATCAAAAATGATCGTGGGCGAAGAGATGATTTATCTCAAAGACAAGATCCAAGAAATCGTTTAAAAGGGCCTGAACAAAGGGAAAGAAAATCATCACGCTGGGGTGATAAAGTTAATGAAGAAGTTGACAATCAAAATAACATTGATAGGTTGTCAGTAAAAGAAGGATTAGGAATAGCTCAAGCTCCAAATATACCACAGATAGATAATGTAAAAGATATTTTGATGCAAAATAATTCTTTGCATCAAATCCTTGAACATGTAATTCAAGACAATATGGGTAATCCTCCATTCCAACCTGGCATGTTTGGGCCTAACAATGGTCCACTTCCTAATCAAATGTTTAATATGCCTCCTCAAAATTTTCCACCAGGATTAGGACAAGGTAAATAAATAAATAATATAAACAATTGTTAATAATATATTTTTGAATAAATGCATTACATTATTTGTTTAAATTAATTTTAGATGGTCCAAGACCACCTCTTATGGATAATGGTAATATGAGAGGACGAGGAGGATGGAATCGTGGAGGCCGTGGAGGATTTAGAGGACGTGGAGGATACAACAACCCACCAAACTGGGATAATAACAATGGTCCGCCAAATTGGGATACCAACAATGGACCTAATTGGGATAATAATGGACCGCCTCCTGTTTGGCAGAATCAAAGTATGAACAGAGGAGGTATGATGGGAAGAGGTAATTTAAGACCACCATTAATGCAGAATGTAGTGGGCCGTGGCCGAGGTACCAAAAACTGAAATAAATATTGTATAGTTTGTTTAATACGGTTTACTTATGTTTCAGATAATTGGATGGACAATAATCTACCTGCTAATAGAGGTAGTCGTGATTCAGATAACTGGGTCGGTCGAGGAAGTGGACGTGATTCAGATAAATGGGGAAGTCGAGGAGGTAGTCGTGATTCAGATGGATGGGGTGGTCGTGGTAGACTTTCTCCATGGAGAGGTAATGGTAATCGACGACGAAATGAAGATTGGGAAGGACCCAATCAACAAAAACGCTGGAGACGTGATGATAATCCTGAATGGGATGAACAACAGAAACCATGGAAACGTGGAACAATGAATGAAGAAGAAGAATGGCAAAACAATAAACAAGGATCACAGTGGGCTGCTGGCAAGAAAGATGAAACTAACTATACAAAGATAAAAAATCGTGACAGCAATGATGAACGTTCTAGAAAACCAAGCAAATGGGGTGATAAAGATTCAGTTGATAATACTAAAGAAGATCGTTGGAACAGAAAATCTGTAGAGCACATTGCATCCAGAGATGAATCCAACATAGAAGAAGGTCCACATCAAACAAGCGCTCCAATGGATTTAGACAACTATGAAGGTGAAGCTGTTGATAATATTGAGCAACATCATGAAGTCCAAGAACAAGAAACGTTAAGCTCAAACATGACATTTAGACAGCAGGACGAGGAACATCAAAATGAGTTTCAGGAACA
This sequence comes from Metopolophium dirhodum, assembly GCF_019925205.1. NCBI lineage: Eukaryota > Metazoa > Arthropoda > Insecta > Hemiptera > Aphididae > Metopolophium > Metopolophium dirhodum. The sequence continues at coordinate 17,166,655 of NC_083568.1, forward strand.
TCATGGCTTGGGTGTTTATAATGCTGATTCAAATAATGAAGACAAGAAAAATGTCGAACAAAATAATGACGAGCAGCATAATAATAAAGATCAACAATTTGAGGAGGATTATCAAAATGATTTCACCAATAATGCACAAGAATTGTCCCATGACGATATTAAAGAAACACAGCAGAATTTACAAAAACTACCCATAGAGAACTTTGAACAGCAATACTTAGAAAAAAAACAGAAGGATGAGTATAACCCTCAGGAAGAATATCAAAACGATTCTAAGGACAATTTTAATTCCCAACAAGAAAATGAAATGAGCCAAAACAATGAAGAATTTGTACAAAATGTACAATTAAAATCTGATTGTAGTAATACGAAATATGAAAATGACCAACCTAATATCCACCAATCTTTTAATGAAGAGTCTTCTCACAATCCAATTAATGAGGAGCATTGTTCAATCAACACTTTTGTGTCTCAAGTAGATGAGACTAATCATGACATGAATATGGAAGAAAAATCTCACGAACCTCATGATGATTTTTATTTTGGTGCAGATTGTGAGTCATCTATTAATATGGAACAACAGAATAATGAGATTCTTCCAATTGAAGAAACAAGAAATGTTCCTCCAGATAATAATGAAATAAACGATATCAATACAGCAGAATAAAATCAAAGTTATAGAACTTTACAGCTTTTCAATATTTCGTCATATATATTCCAAAGTTTTTTATGAGTTATTATTGTAATATTGTATATTCCATTTCAATTGTGAGTGGTCTATGTTGAATGATAGTAAATAGTAAATTATTTATCATTTTTCATTATCCACTTTTGACTTAATAAATTTTTTATAAACATTTTTTACTTATCATTGTATAAGTATCAATGATTAACTGATACAATATTATAAAGTGTTAAGTATAAATTTGATGTTGGGAAGTGACTACACAAATATTGTTAATTATTTTACCTTTTTAATTCCCAATTAATTTATTGTGAAAGTGTTAAATTATGTTTGAAACAATATTTCCTGTATAGTTAGTTCAACAAGCAATATTGTGAACGAATATTTCTTATTGTATGTACTATTGTAGTAACGATAGTACAATAAAATTTTATTATTGAGATGTATAAATAGTTTTCATTAAGATTATAGGATTCTTCTAGAAAATTGAAAATTGTCTGTAAAAAATTATAAACAACTGTACATATTATAAAAAACGCATTTTAATTAAAATGGGAGCTTTCTGTTATTTATATATAATATAATATATTGCTATATTGATAATTTTATTTGATATTATAACAGTCTAAAAATATATGTATTATTTAATTATTTCAATTATTTGTGTTATTTACTTAAATGAAAAGGCTGTCATTGTTTTACCCAACGGTGAATGTGCCATTGTGAATTGTAAAACTAGGTTCAGGACAACAAAAACAATTTTAGAGAGGAACAATTTAGTGTACACTGTACCTACATACTATATTAATGAATAGGTATGACAAATTGAAGTGAGTAAGTACCTACTGTAAAAATGTTAAATATTGTTATTCGGCGCTGTTTTTAGTTAAGGTATGTAACAAGTAATAACTAACAATACCTCTCAGATCAGGGGCATAATTAAGGGGGGATGAGGGGGATAGATCCCCCCCCAGAGCCTTCATGATATTATATATTATATTATATACTCACCAATGTACTTGAAAATTTAATATTTTGTGTGTAAAAAATGTATATCCCCCCAGTGGCATGATTGCGGGGGGGCAAAAGTATCATTTTGCCCCCCCCCCCCCACAAGTAATCTACATTTAAAAAGTATTCTTAACAAGACTGTTAACATAATATTATAATTTTAAAATATTTTTTTCCTCAAATTACTTAGTAAAAGTTTATTTATTTTAGGTTTCTCTTGTTGAACAATATTATAATGTTGACGTATTGTCAGTGTTACTTTTATCGCATTATTCGTGACTATTATTACCGTGATTCGTGAACACGTAATTATCTTGAAATTAATTTAGATATTATAATAAAAGAAATACAAGACAGATTTAAAGAAAATTATCTTAATATACTACAAGCTATGAAGGATGTTATCTGTGAAAAACCTGAAAATAATTCAATAAAATTAGTATGTGAAACATATAACTTAGATATCAATGAAGTCACTATTGAGCTTGCTATGTTTAATCAAATGTTCAAGACAAAGTATGATGAGTTTAACATCAATAATAAAATAGCATAATTGTTATGTGGTGATATACAAATAGGATTTACAAACTACCTACACAAAAATTATAAAAATATTTTTGACTATACCAACAAATACTTCCGCATGTGAACGAACATTTTCCTGCTTAAAAAGTTACTTAAGAATCAGCATGGGACAAGAGCGTTTAAGTGGGTTGCCTTATTACAAATTCAAAGAGAAGTGCCAATTGATTTTGACAAAGTAATTAATGAATTTGTTTCGAATGGAGTAGGCAGTAACAGAAAACTAACACTAAAATAACAAAAAATTTCTTTTATTTGTTAATAAAGTAATAACATTATTTGTTGGTTATTTATTTATTATTTATTATTTATATTTTATTGTTAAATATGCGTATATAATATTTATACTACTTACCTACTTTTTAAACTACTTATAACTAGGGTTTTAAAATTTCATAAAATTTATTTTCTTGAAATATTTCATGAAAAATTCATGAAATATTTCATTTTGATGAAAAATAAAAATAAAATGCTTATTATACCTAAAAGTTTATAGTCGTCAACTTCTAAGTGAATATTTTAAAAGTTGGTTTATTGTATGAAACAAAAAAAATATGTAACATATTTACATATAATTTATAAGTTGTTTAACAAACTATATGATCTAACATCTAAGTATTAAATAATGAACCCAGAGCACCTTCACATCACTCAGCCACATATACACACATATTATACGACTTTTGTACACTTTATAATAAATAATTACTGAAAATACACTATTATTTCATTTATTGTTTGAGTTTATTATCGGGCTTTAGTGGACTAGAAAATTCCGGTGATGGACTCGCGAATACCAGCAAATTAAGACGAGACTCGATACTATTTTGGATTATTTTGAGTAAGGTGGGGTTGCTACCTGAAGTTGGCGGACCCTTGAATAGGGGCAGTGGCGTATATAGGGGGAGGGCATTAGGGGTTCAAACACCCCCCCCCCCCCCCCCCCGAAATTTTTCAAATACCACACGCGCTTTACGTTCACTGCGCGGCTCATTCACTCAATTTAGCAATAGGAAAATCTTGTACCATTCCTGAGATACGAAATTGTATTGGTTCGGTCTCAACAATTATAAATTTCTTTCGAAAATCTTCAATGAGATCTGAGGTTTTAAAAGAATGTATAAACAAACATATTCCAAGTACCCAACAAAGTACCCTTATAAAAATGTGTGAAACATGTTGGGTAGATCGTCACTAAAGTATATTGAGATTCAAAGATTTATACGAAGTTATAGCTTATGCATTACATAATCTCGAAAATAATCATAATATAGAAACATCGTAACTCGCTTTTCAATTATCTAAGACTCATCGCTCGTCTCAATTTATAATAGCATTATATGTCATAGAAAAACGTTTTGCCTTTACATTGCCATTATGTAATGCATTACAAAAAGTAAATAATGATTTATCTGAATGTTGTGAAAATGTTGAAAATTGTATACAAGTTTTATCTTCTATTCGTATAAATGCCGATAAAGAATTTCAAACATTGTTTTTAGAAGTCGAACAAAAATTGAATTTATTGGATGAAACTATTCAAATACCTCGAATAACTGGGCGTCAATTGTCTCGTAGTAATACGTCAGCTGAATCACCGGAACAGTATTATAAAAGAACAATATTTATACCATTTATCGATTATTTAAAAAATCAATTAATAGAACGATTTTATAAACACAACGAAATTATTTCTGTATTACAAAAGTTGATTCCAAATCTCCTCAACAAATTTAAACCTAGTTATAATGATTTTAAAAAATGTATAGACTTTTATAAACATGTTTTACCCAGTTACAATACATTTGAATCAGAATTAAAAGTATGGATAGAAAAATGGAAAAAAATTCCTCAGAATGAGTTTCCAAAGTCTGCTATTGATATTTTCAGTAAGATATCCCCTGATTTTTTTCCAAATATATGGTGCTTGATGTCAATATTAGTTACTTTACCGGTATCAACAGCATCATCGGAAAGATCATTTTCAACGCTAAAAAGATTGAAGTCGTACTTAAGAAATAGTACAAGTGAAAATCGACTAACAGGATTAGCCCTCATGTCAATTCATCGCAGTATTTCAATAGACATTGAAGAAGTGATTAATAATTTTGCAAACCAACCTCGAAAATTGGATTTTTTGATTTGATGTGATTTATATAGGTAATATTCTAGTTTTTATAATTTGTTATTAAAATAAAGTTAATTTATAATAATACTTAAATACATTTTTTTTTTATAAGCCCCCCCCCCCCCCCCCCCCCGAAATTAATTCCTATATACGCCACTGAATAGGGGTGGAAGGAATGACTAGCAAATTCCGGGAATGGACTGACAAACTCTAGCAAATTATTCGCGAAATGTTGGCATGGATTTTGAACGGATTGTACGGAGTCGGTGGGCTAACTTCGTGGACGAGTCAACGATATCATCATGCACCACTCAGTTTTACAGTTTTACTGCTTATACTTACTGTCCTATAACAATAATATTATATTGATACGATGGATAACTATAATAAACGTATAAAGTTACAATTATAATAAATTTAATAAATAGGTACACACGTATACACACGGACTACGGAGTGTTCGTGCTATATAAGGACGCGTACAATATTAATGCAGTGAATCCGGCTGACGTACAAACCGCTCAGAACACCTGAAATATGGTTTCCTCGTCTCTATATTAGTATATATTTTAATGTCGGCGATAATAATTATAAGTGTACGACATTTTTAAAACCCGTACGGATGTGTAAATTGAAAACTTTCCAGAAAAGCGTGTGGAACTCAATCGTTCTTTGACACCATATGCCGCCATTGCACCGTACAAAATATTTCTTGACATTTTTTAACCACCGGTTAACATAATATATTTTATAAAATTTTTTAGGAACAGCAAATGAATTATTTCAAAGAAACAAAAATATAAAATAACACTCGTACCTCAGATTATATTAAATAATATTACCACCTATTTGTACGTCCTAATCGTACTGTGGTTATCCAACGGATATGACAATAAATGATAATACAGACCAATTCTGAAAATGATTGAGTAAACTGTACATGGTTGTTATAATTTTTAGTAATGACTAAAATATCTTCAAAATAGACCCAATTCTTAAAAAACTTTTCCTATAAAATATAAATATTACTAAAATTAACATATATTATAAAATAATTATGTGAATCGCGTGATGTGTTACTATTGATCTAGCAAAGCCGTTACGTATTGACGTGTTAAAACAATTCAACTATAGTTATACATTTGAGGCACGAGTGTATACGATGGTTTTGTCAAATATGTCGACAGTTTTAATTTTCGAAAATTTTAACTTTGTTGGTAATATACCTAGTTTCTGAACTGCATTATCCTATGACCTCTATGTTGTTAAAATTTTACTACGCCGAGTAAAGCATATATTGGAAAATGTGTTATAATGCGACAGCTTATTATTACATATAAGTCACAACTAAATTTGAACTATCATCATATAAATTAATTAAGTGCAGATTATAATCATTTCTACGGTCGCAATATTCACAGATAGTACACGATGTTTTATACGTCCTGTTACAACTACTATAATTATATAGTACAATACACCGGTTAACACTTGAAACCCAATATTAGGAGGGTACCTACCTAGGCATATAATATATTCGAGGGTCTATTCATAATAATAATAATCAACACGATAACATAGGTACTGCTATACAGCCGACGTTGTTTGAAATCGTCTGATTATAATACCATAAAATATTATTCGTCGTATTATGTGCAAACTGATTGGGCAGCAAATCAAGTGAACTCCAAATATTAGTATACAATATTATAATAATATGTATCCAAAATGTCTTATTAAATTAATCGTTCTTTTATATTATATTTTAATTGAATTTTGTATGAAATAAAACTTTGATTTTCGGTAAATAGTAGGTATAGGTACGGTTGAAATTATACGGTTGTGGAATTATGGTAAAAAAAAAAAGTGGCCAAAATAACATTTTGAAAATTTAAATGTAAAATGTTAAGAATAAACATTCGCAATAAAGAAAAACAGATGAGTTGGTGTAACACAATATCTAAGCCAGTTTTAGTTTGACTTATTCGGGGTATTTTTGCGGTGAGAGAAAATCAGCGTTGGAAAAAATATAAAAGGAAGGAAAAACTTTTCAAGCATTTGTCAAGATTAATCTTTCTGGCTATACCATGCGGCAGTAAAGCGTTTATGTTTTTAAATTTCGTTTTTACGCGAAACTGTTTTCTCTTAGGTTCTCTTTATTCGCTCGGAAATTGATATTCATCGGAATTTTCGGTCGTACGGGTATTTTACGATTATGTGCCGACGCGTATTTTACTATTTTAGGCGCATTTCGATGTCTCCGGCGGTCACCAATCTCCATCATATCGTTATTACTTATTACACCGTGGATACGTTTCAAAAGGCGAGTAAATGGAAAATAAAAACGGTTCTGTGGAGAAAAACAGTTCTATATATTATGACGATGGCGCATTTTATTCATTGCGTTCTTATTCACTTCATACCAAGGTCCGGCTTGCTGAATATCGGGGCTATATGACGTGAAAAATGATTTTCCGGGGCCTATTTAGCGGGGGTTATGTGTTACTCCGGAGCATTTCCCCCCCTAATTATCGTATTATCGAGGACCAAGGAGAGAACTGTGATTTGCATTACAGCTCCCTTAATCGAACGCTTCGGAAAACTGCGTGTCGATAAGCAGAAATATAGATTTTTATAATGCACCTAGGTACCTAATATTATTGTGACTTCTGAATGACAATACGTAGGTACCGACAAAAGACACAATTTTCTTAATCAACATGTAATTGATCTTGTAATCTTGGGCAAGTCACCAAGCATACACATTCCCTTTTTTGTCTTCATTTATGCAGCTGTTCAAAATCTGATTTTTGCAATTTTTAAATACGTGTAAGTACCTACATAAAAAAATATTTTTAAATTCATTAGGTTTTTTGTACTAACTACTCAAGGAATATTCTGTCTATCAAACGAGTGACTACCTTTTCTACTGTAAATTATTTAGTGGATATTTGTTCCGAAAATGTTTACTACCAGAATCAAAATTCATTTTCGAAATTAATTTAATTTTGTGTACCGATGATAATAGGTGCATGGTCACGGGGGTTTGTGAAATATGGGAGGGGTATGGCGATTTAAACATTTCAATGGTTAATATTTATCTATCAACTAATCGTATCTGTGCATCAAATGCAGTGAAGAAACAAACACAAACATTTCGTGGACGGATTTTTTTTCGGCTAACGATACTATATGCAAATCGACCATATTATTATTATATATAATACGAACGGATATATATATATATTCTATGCATTCGTTGACATCGTCACGTGGAAATAACGACCTTATCGTGAAGTCGTTTTCTTTTATACCAGCCTCGTTTGCGTCGTCGGAAAAGATGAGTATTATCTCACTGTAAGATAACGTGGACGAAATAGTCAGGTAAGTATAATGCATTATTGGTAACATTACATATAGGCACTTTTTATGGTATAAATAATGGGTAATATTTAGGAAGTAGTATTTTAAGGAATAGTGTATTTTGTGATGAATAAGTACACCCCCCCACAGTATAAAAAATTCGCGAGTTTATTTTTATCAGAAAAAAATTTAAAACTTTTTAAAACCATTCTTTATTTATAGTTTGCCTTGGCCAGTAAAACTTGCATTGGTTTTAAGCTCATCCGATATAAGTTTAAACCGTTTAAAATTCTATTGCTGGGGAAATTCACGATCGAACGTGTATTTCGGAACAATGTCGGTATTGTCATACCGAAGTGCCTTTATTCCACACATTTGATGCGGTTTTCTTTTATAAAATATTAACATATTTTAATATTAAATGAAAACTATTTTCATCTTAAGTGTTATTTTACGAGTAAAGTTAATATAATTTTTACTTTAAGCTCGTATTTGCGGCCTCAATGCAAAAAAATAAAGTGTTACTGCGTACCATCGTTGTAAAATCAATGGCTTTAAATTTGCGACTTCAAGTTTGATTCTGCATTTGAATATTGAAATGACTTCCCCAAAGGCCAAAACTATGGAACCACCGGTGTTCCGGGTATATTAAGATTCTGACGTTGTGGTTCATTTCGGGTATATACTGCAAGCACAGGAGTATGGGAGACTTTGCGGTATAATATACCATTATGATGGTTCATTATTTATGAGCTTGCGGCGACATCGAGTCGTAGGCTGAATAAAATAATAATATAATTTGACGGTAAGAATTTTAAATTTCGATCGTAAAACTGTACGAGGTAAGAGACCATAAAAAAGTTTTATTTAACGTTCCTCCGTGTACCTACGATACCTACGACATAAGTGCGAACACGTTTTGTACTAGGTACATGGTCGCAATACACAGTGCGATGAATTCGTTTTTTAAACATGGTACCTATAATATCACAAGATGTAACAGCTCACTGCTAATGTCTTGGGAATGGGACTGTAACAAACGCATTAGAAAGTTTGTCGGTTTAATCATCATAATATAATATACTTACTTTTTTATGGTTTATATGAGATTTTTTCCGATAACGTAAACTGGTAATGAGGTATTAGTTATTGTATTGTGCGAGTAGATTGCTATACTTAATTGTCTTTAATCAATACTTACAGTGGAGACCAAAGTAATTTACATTAAATTATTATTTGCCAAGTATAAACAAAAAAATGACATTTTAAAATGTATAAATGGATGATATTATGTCTGGTTATATTAATTGTGTTTATGGAGGTAGGTATGTAGGTACTTACAATTCGTTTTATGTATTCATAGTATTTTATTATTATTATAAACATCTGGCAGAGTAAAAGTTCAGATAGTTGAAAGTTTCAAATACAACACAAATCAATACTAAATTACATATTTTTGAATAAAGATGTAGTACACATATGAAATATATTATGATAAGAATAAACTAATTAATTGCTAAAATATATACTCAATTATTATAGGTACCTATGTAATGACCGTAAAATATGATCTCATTATAAATCAATGTTTTTGAGTTTTTTTCAGGATTCAACTTACGATGTATAGAGGCGACTATGTTTATTATATAATTTCGAGTGTTTAAGGTCTGATGAAAGGTAACAGAGCCCCTAACATTTTGATTAGGTATGTATTTACTGCCTCCCATAGGAACTATGTTCCAACTGATATACGCACTGCTCATAGTATTACTAAACACGATTTAATTGATAAGTTATATTAATACTTATAGCACTTTGATGGAACTGATGAATACAAATTGATTTTATAGTGAAATTTGACCATGCGCAGTAATGCAATACAAGATTGGGAGGTATACGATTATACGAATGTATAACAAAAAAAGTAAAAAGAAAAGATTCACCTAGAAACCTACTGTATTATAAAAGCATAAGATTTCAATTTCAATTTTTTGATATTATAATTATTTTATTTTAGAAACTAAAACTATATTATTCTGAATTATATATTTAAATTTAGTGATTTTTTTCAACAACATTTTTTTTTGTTTAAATACATTTTCTAAAGAATTTAGTAGTAAGTACCCATATAATTATTATTTTTAAGTTATTTAAATTTTATGGAGATATTTTTTTTTTTTTTGGAGGGGGGCTTTAAAAGCACATAGTTTGATAATAATATAAAAGAATCAAGCATTTTGCTATTATTATTTATAATCGAAACACGAATTATTATAATTAATTATACGTATATTGACATATTGTATATTTTAATGGCATTTTTTGTGTATTCACTTACCTAGTTTTTAATTATTTACACTGTGTGTTATAATTTTATGTTTTGAGGGAAGAAGAACTGGATTAGAGAAATATGTGTATTGTGTGTAATTTAAATCTGAAGACATATTATACAAGATAACTAGGGACTAGGGACTAGAGTGGGTATTAACGTGGGTAGTACCTGAGTTTAAAATCATTAATATTACTTTCAAATACCCGAGTAGTGTTTTTTTTTTTTATAAAATGCTCGTTCATTTTTACAGGACTAATAATTTATTGTAAACTGTAATGAGATGGGGCATATATCATTCAATTATTTATCAATCGACTATATATATCGCATGCTTTCGCTGCTACAAAATGTTTAGTTTCATATTAAAAAGCAAGCATGGATTTTATTTGACGATTTGAAAAAAAACAATGATTCCGCTTTATTAGGACACATTGATCGCGTGCTATATTGTGAAAATTATTCAAATTAAAAAAAAATATATAAAAAAAAGTTGTGTACGTGGGTTATCCAAAAGTGATCGCTTCTTATTTGGTCGAGTTTCTACGTATTTCATGTATGTACCCATTATTAATTGCTTAAAGCATACGCAACCGTTCATCTTTTATATAGGTACTTACTTCTAAGTTATAACTTTTAAATTTTAATATATTTTTTTGATAAATTCTAAATTTAAATATTTTCATATTTGTCATGACGTGAATTTCCGGTGAATTAAACATCTCTTATTGTATAATATGGATTTAGAATAATATATTATATCGTATACAAAGTATTTTTAGCCAACAGCAATCGAATTTTAAATTGAAAATTTGTTATCAGTAAACGCTTAAGCTATGTATATGTAATACAGTGTTTTATTATTTAATTGACTTGCCGCTCAATGTATGTCGTTTCGTAAAGAATGTATTTTAAGGTTAAAATTATTACGCTATTTTGGTACAGTATATAGTGCACAAAAGGTCCGCGTACAGTAGTTAACGTAATGTACCGTTTTTATTTTATTATTATTGTAGTTTCAGGGCTCGATGGTCACGACGAGTCCAATTACTTATATAAGCTTGTAGTAGAGTTATATAGTTTTTGGCTGTTTTTATAGTTTCTTATTTGCAGCACCCGATTTTCAGAGTTCTTAATACCAACCATGTATTTTATTATAATAACTTTAAGTGTACCTACTGTATGTAATGTTTCTTTTGACAGCCGTGCAGGTTATTATAAGCATCCGGAAACCAGAATTTTTATTTAAAAAAAACATTGATATAATATTTAGTTTGTAATTATTACTAATTGTACGTTATCTTGGGTACGTGTTTGTTGTATGGAGAAATAAAGTCATCATGATGGCGTAAAGTACAAGTGTCCTGGGGGCTGGGATTAGAAAGTGTGACGGATTACCCGCCCAAATGTCATAACACAATACGTTCGAAAATCCGTGTTCAAAGAAGAGTGTCTTCGAAGAAGTCATATTATATTCGAAAAATTATGTTTTAATAGGCATGTAAGTACTTATTTATATATATTTTTTCATATTTTATATTTTATTACATAATAATAATAGTAATAACTAAATAAAAATAAAAATAAATAATGTAGGTAAGTATACCTACTATTTTAAAATTATTATCCCACATAGAGATTTAAATTGTTTGACCATCGTACAATGTTGGGTGCAGCAAGCTCGTGTCGAGTATAAAAGCACATTTAGAGCCGACCCTCCACAAAGGGGTTGTTAATTGTCTCTTTTTATGATAGTGTTTTTATTTTAAAATCTCCATATTATTATTATATTATAATTATTGACACGTATAATGTATAAAAATAAAAATATATAATGCATAAAATATGCACAGTCTGCGAGGCATTTTTCAACCTATACAATTTTTTCTAATAAAAAGCATTATAACTACATAGTTGTTATTCTATTTTAAAAATGTTCTGAAATTATGAACTTGAAAAATGAATAGTTTCTATACTATAGTAACTATATTTCTGAAATAACGAGTTATCTTTATACAAAGAAACCCTTAAAAAACACATCATTATGCGTTTAATAACTTTCTAGTATTTCTCTGAAGCTAAAATTAAATTTCTACATAATATATTATTGTAGTAACTAGCATTCTTCACGTATTGCATATTATGATGTTTTAGTCATTTTAATAGTATGATTTTACTTTGAATTAATACATTTGTTTTTATAGAAATTATTGGTTTTGCTAGATTGCTCTCTCAATTTATTTTGTATCAATATATTAAATAAAAATAAAATATTGTTTTTTTAAACTATTTTTAATTTATAAATTATATATTACATTTTTCCAGTTAGAAAATGTCGAATTCGAATAATTATTTTAAATTACATAGTTGTTTGTGTAATATTAAAACGCCGTCATTATTTATGTCAGTTAAATTTATAAATAGTTGACTTGTCCAATCCTCGAAATTTAATGCTAACGACTAAATTGTAATGCATTATCCTTATAAGATTTAGAGTAAGTAACAACGATTTATTTTCAGTATGGTATTGTATTCCTCGCGTACAAAAAATCAATTAAGAATAGAATTTCTCATGCCCATTTTGAAGAAACATGAACACATATTATTATGTGTGGAAACTGCGGCTAATAGCTATAGAACGGGAGTGTCACAACTCAAAATTTATAGTTTTGAGAAAAAGCGATTTTAAGTTTAAGGCGAAGATATTTTAAAGAGTGAAACTAAAAATGTAAATACTTATAAACATACCTGTTTTACATTATGACTTAATTAAATATTATGAAATACTCTCTTAAACTCAAAAGATTAGGCACGTGGCTTTTTACAATTTTTTATGTGAATGCAATAGGTATTTACTACCATAATTTGAGACGTGGCAGTAAAAAAATTCTATTTGAAAATACAGGACTGACGTTTTTCGTATTGCGACTGCAATATCACAAATTATGAAATGCAATACAACCACAACTCTAAATATTACTGTTTTCCACTCAACATATATAACGAAAATGAGTTTTCATTTAACGCAAGAATACCACAAACGGAAATAAGGCAATCTTGAGTTTTGACTCCAGTGATTAATTGGATAAATTAAATAACATATTATACTGCCAAATAAAGTCAATATGGCTCTGTTTCTTTTAAAATTATCTAAAAATTGAATAATTAAATACTGATAAATAATTTTGTAGGAAAAATGAAATATCATGTGTCGAATGTGGCATTCAATAGAACTATTTTTTTTTATTTTTTGAAAGTAGTCATAACTCAAAGTTCATTAATTTTGAGTTGTGGCTGTTTTATTCTAGAAGTGCAGACTATATGTGCTTTTATTTTTAAATTGTTAAATTTATTTACACTTGTTTCACTTGTGCCAAACTTTAACACTTACATAATACTGGCGTAGTACCTACCTACTTACTACTTACGAATGGGTTGGTCGTTCGACTAGTCAGTGAGTATGGTGACACGTCAGTAAATTGAAAATTACATCAAAACTAATTAGTTATATTGAACACGCGTTAAATTCATTAGATACGGAAATTCTGTGAATTATTGATTGGTTCATTAAAACGCTTCGTCAATTAATCGTATTGTGTGTTAAACAAGACTATATTTTTGACTCATTTCTATTATTTTATTTAATCTACCAGTGTTGTTTATTTTTTTTTATCTTAGTGTTTGATGTATTTATAACTTTCTAGTTAAATCTTATTTATAATTGATTTTTTTTACTTAAAAGGAGCAATTTTACCATATACATATTGTATTTTATTTTATATGTAAACCTTTTTTTTGTATTTTTTTTTTATTTAACACTTAAAGCGTAAAAAATATACACCGTATGTTCAATTATTTTGAAGGTAAGCAAGTAAGCAACACGAATTATTTCGGCTTTATTTTCACTTGTATTTATTCGGGAATTTTCAATTGGATATAGGACGTTAGAGTACCTATTCAACATTCGGTAAACAATTTAAATTACGCCCGGGCGCGCCCCTTTTTATCTGAGTATCCAAAATTGTCCTTGAATATAGTCCACCATTTTTTAAAATTGGATTTGGATTTTCCTATTTTTTAACAACTTTGACTGATACATTGACTTATACATTGACTTTCTTAGGACGGTCTAAAGTTATACCTATGAATTAAGTACTCATTTCGCGTTTTTAACTGTGTACGATTTTCCTCATTCTTCCAAATTGTGGTTTCTTGTATTTGTACAACTTTATACCGTCCTAAAAAGTAAATTTGGAAGGTATAAAAAACTTAATAAGTCAAAATTGCTTTGAAAAAAATAAGGCAATCTAAATCGAGTTAAAAACAACGTGGGTACATATTCAAGAACATTTTTATATACAGATAAAAAGGGTAAAATATAAATTCTTTATCTAATTATGTGTATGTTAACGACGTCCTCTATCTCAAGGAAAACACCCTAATAAATACAACGTAATTTAGTTGATATAATTCGTGTTAGGTACTTTAAAAGTTGAACACACGATATTATATATTACTATATTAGGACATTATTATAGGTATTATTTATATTTATAATTCTGTTATTGTTTAATATTTATGTTTTGTTCATAGTTAATTTGTTTTGTACTATATGGTTATGAACACAACCAGCCATGGATCTAGAAATAAAGAAATATGGAATAGGGAGAGCTAAATTTTTTTCAGAAAAAAAATACAATATTTTGATTTTAGTGCATTATAGATTAGAAAACACTACAGATGGTTTGCTAATATTATTAAAAATTGTAATTATGTATAAAATTTCAAAATGAGGGAAGGGGTGGTAAAGCCCTCCCTGGATCCGTATCTGAACACAAACATATAACAGAAAATAGTTGTCGTAAAAGATGTAGTAGGTACCTAGATACACGAATATTATATTTACAGTGTTCATGATTTTTAAAAAGCGATATCATTCTATCTACTAATATCGTTGATGATGTTTGTAAGACTTGCGATTAAGAATAAATATTTCAATATTAAATACAAATAAATTATAATTAATATGACGTAATAACATATTATAATGGTACATTGAAGAGATATCGTAAAAAAGATGGAATTGAAAAAATTAAGTGATTTATCATTTATGATCAGAATGATAATAGTTGAAGAAATTAACAATATGTTTAATAAATATTCATTTTTGATTATTTTAAAAGTCTTTATATAGAATATTTACACGTGTTTTCCAATTTATACAACTCGTGTAGGTACTTAATAAAAATAAAATTGTTAATTTACGGTTTAAATGGTTTGTATACGAGTGATGATATAATAAATTGTAAAAAACTCCAATTTGTCATTGTGTAATTTTTTTCACAATGTAGTAATCTTATTATTTATTTATGTAATATTTCATAAATTTAAGTTGTATTTACGTTAAAACTTTCACAGTAATATTTATATTTACTTAAGTCATTAAAATATAATATATATAAAAAAAAAAAATAATAAGAAGTTCGTAGACATAGGTAGTTAAAAAAAATGTCATTAGACAATGTAGATAAATAGCAAGGTATTTCTTAATTACACTATGCCGTGTATCGTATTAGGGTACGAAATTAAGTAGACGTGCTGATTTTTAATTTGTGTATAATATAGAATTTAAATATTAAGTTATCGTACAATATTGTCGATGGCAATTATTAATCGATAAAGATACTTTTTATGTAAAATTAATTCAGGGAAATCAATTTAATTTTTAATTTTTCATAAAATTTTTTTTTTAAATGTACTAGTTAATATAATAACGGAGAGTCTGACAGGCCGCGGGGCATAACATGTATGCAATTCAGCAATTGTAATAGATTTCATTTATTTCAATAAACGATGGGAGCCAGAGGAGAAATAATGCTAATGCGGTCCCTCGTCTGGCTCTCGATTAATACGGAAAAAAGGCAATTTCACTAATTTTATAACAAATTTTCAAATTAAATGCAGTCTTTCTAAAATATGTCGAAAAATACTCTAAAATAGTATATAATATATAGTATATATAATATATATATATATATATATATATATAATATAATTCAAACTTTGTGTTTAATTTCTATTTTCACAAAACAAATAGTACATCCTACTTGTAATAATTTACAACCACTCCAAAAAAACATAGATACGAAATATACAAGAAGTCCCGAACCCTACTTATAACTAATACCTAGTAATAATAATAAGTATGTGTTCGGTAAATATTTTATTCCACAAAGTGAATGATACTCAGAATGTAAGAAACCTTGTAGACAATTCATTATTTTTCTGACGTAAATTAATAAGAATACATTATCATTCATAATATTATCATATTATATAATATCATTCGTGTTTATCTACCCATTGAAATGTTTCAAGTACTGCTTATCATATTATGCACTTATTATAAAGATTGACGTGTATTTTGATTAAATGCAAAGTGAAAGTACGCGTTTATCAACTTAGATAATATATTTCAAAATTATATATTATACGTACAATATTCCGAATTCGCGTAGACAAGCACTATACATAGCAATCTACTGCGAAATGTAATAATATTTTAGTTTTATAAAATACTAGAATCACCATGTCCTACCAGAAAATAATATATTGAATTTAAAATTAAAGCATTTTTTTTTCTATTATAAATGGTGCACACAAAAATAAAACACATTGCAAAGTCGATAGAGGAACGTTCGTTTCACTCAGCTCAGAATCTAAAATAGAGTACAATTTCGGTGATTTTTTTATCGATGTTACTGTTTCCGACAGAACGGCTCGTCGACCAACCGTAATATTCGAAAATAATCACAATTCTTTTACTATTTCATTCCGTCCTGGCCTAGGTACAGGTAAATGTGATAAATAAATCAGCGCTGCCATGGTGACGTATGAGCATATAACGGCTGCAGGTCTTTTAACAGTAAGTTGCAGCTGTACAAATAGAGTGTGCAGTGTGCCTAGTGCAGTTTGTTTAGAAGACAAAGAAATAATTCATATAGAATGCATACGTCTTGCTCTAGCTCTCTTTAACTCGTATAATAGAAAACGTCATTGGCGAAAGAGACAGCTGGTCAAATACGCGTTGAATAATTGAATCACTCTCATAGACCATAATGGCGTTCTACATGGGTACTATTATTTTAAAATCTTAAAAAAAATTATAACATTATACTGTTATACCTCCTAGACACCACCATAAATCACTTAGTTACAAATTACAATATTAATCGAAACAATTAATGCCTACATATAATATGGCTACATTAGATAATTAAAATATTATTAGCTAAGCGCATGGTTGTTAATAAATAACTTGGTTATACTAATTGCTGTTACGTTGTACTATTATTTTTTACGGATGATAGTTGTATAATAATGGGGAACGAGTGTTTTTAATATTTATTCGAAACTTTGGACGTATTGGAATGACACGAAATCGTTTAATTTAAACTACACTATTTACCGAACGAAACTTTGAAAATGGTAGAACAATATGGATGTTTAAATATGTATGTAGATTTTTTTAATGGAGAAAGTTGTGATTAGTTTCAAAGTTATAAGCCAAATTATAAAGAGTAACAGTCTGCTACGACGACCTTTAAAACGTCATATATTATATAGGTGGCGCTCTCCTGGCCGTATATTATACGGTGTGGACACTATGGCTGCAACTGCGACGGTTATGTTGTCGTAATCATAATAATATGGTCTTACCAACAATTTGCATACTACATCGAGGTTGACACTTTTGCTGGATTGTCTGGATATTATTTTACTTTTTGTAAGCGCTGATAATGTGTAATCTACCACCGGTTACAACATTATATTTTGAGGTGACTTAATTGTTTACAACGGATGCCCTGCAAGGAGTGTGACATACCTATTTCAAACTATTAATCAGTTAAATTCATTGATAGTAGCTACCATAAAATATGGATATTACATTTTATATTTTTTTATGAGAATCAATACGATTAGTGCAACAATGCATGTATAATTGCTTGTCCGGGTTCAGTACATATAGTGAACATCAATACATCAAGTGCATAATTTCAGCCAAACCATATCGTGAAGGTTTTGTTTTAATAGAGTGAATAAATTAAACATTTTATATTATTTGACAACTTAACTTTTTAGTTTTATTATTTTGATTGATCCAATACTAAACCAGTGATCACATTTAATCGGCTCATCCACTATTGCTTTTGTAAAATATAAAAAATAGTATCACCTTGTGAGTTTATGACGTACTTGTTAGAAATAATAATATAGTCTAGTCGCTAGGTATATACTCCGAAATTAAACGAGCTAGTGTAAATTATAAGGGCACATTTACATAATATGGTATAGCCACTATATAGCCAAAAATTCCGATTTTGTGAATTTTAGTTGTTTTCTAGTAATGTTTACTGTGGTGAATAACGATTTGGTTATAAGATATATTATTTATTACTATTTTGACTATTATTATAATTTATATTTTAATTATGTACCTGTTCTAATTTCTAACTTCAAACATAGAGATACGTATTAAGTTTTTTTTATCGTCGCTATATTATGTAAATTTGTAACACGAATATTTATAACGGATTATCATATTAAGTGTTCCTTGGTAGTTGATAGTTTATGCAGTAGCATTACTTTGAAGAATGGTTAAACATCATACCTATTATATCCTATAGGTATGTTAACTAGAATATAGACTAAATGTAGTTTACATTAATATTATAATAATACTAGCTATGTCCCACGTGCTCCGTCCCCGTGGATAGTTGTTTGCAAATATTGGGACTGTTGTTCGTGTAGTCTTGCATAAGATTTGTTTATAAACATATATGTATTATTTTTCGGTCAAGGTATGAATAAACATATAATAATATAGTAGACATTTAATAAACAATAATGCGGAACACACCGGTGGGTAATTATAAAATTACCTTGAAATTAAGCCTATAGTCTGGTCCACGGTGTACTATTTCTGCAGTTAAAAAAAAATCAAGAAAATCGGATGAGTAGTTACTGAGTACATTCGACACAAATATTCTATTTTCACATAATATATATATAGCGTATGTTTAGCACGTAAATATATGAATATAGAAGTATAGATATATATATTTTAAATTGTTGAATTTTACTTCTCGAAATAATTCATATGTACACGCCGAAAAAAACACACACACACAAAAAAAAAAGTCAGGTTGCAGGTAGTTTGAAACCCACAGGTTCTAAAGATACTATCGCGTTTAAGTTGTAAAAGAGCTGTTCAGGGGCCCGTTGCCAGTTTTTTGTTGCGATTCTATAAAATTTGAAAATTAAATAAAAAATTTTAATTGCCAACTTAATAATTGCAATACCTTTCTACTAATCTACTGTCTTATATAGGGGGAGGGGGGGGGGTTGATAGTGTGTATTATATGCATTATATCGATAAAAACAACTTCACGTGAATAATTATCAGACCTTGAATTGTCTGATTTTGATAACTATTTTTTTTTATCTGAAAGAAGAAGACTTCCTACAGGACGCATCGAACCCTGATTTTTAATTTTATTTCAAATTAAAGGAATAATATAATTTATAAAAAAACACTTTTTTAAGACATATTGTAAAATTAAAATATTGAAAAACAGAATGACCTGTAGAATATTACACTCTAATATGTAATTAAAAAAAAATTATCACATTTGGTTGATTTTACATACCTAACAGGATCATTATTCCCGTAGAGCGTATTTTTGTGTACAAAATTACATTGGCACCGGGCGCTTTAACATAATCCCACTTGTAATATTGTATCCATAATGAAATCATAATAAATTATTTTACGATTTAATATCACAACACATCCGATCCATTATCCCACCAGAATCCACGACCAACAAATGTGAAAGTAATGAGCTCAATTTAAATATGGAAACTTATTAATTATTTCTAATTGATTGTTCGAATACAGTGTGCATAAGATCTTTATAATGTGTAAAAGTCATATGCGTATAATACACAAAAATTGGAATTTTATTTTTCAACAGTCATTATAGTATTATGATTTTGGAACTTATTGTACAATAAAAAGGTAATTGTACAACAAAGTTTAAGTCACGGGACTAGTAATAACAATCGGCCTGAGAAAACAGAAAATTCGGCCTAAATTTGGGCTATTGATAAAGTCCCAAAATAGTTTTCGGTAACACTATTTCTGTATGGTATTTCTTCCATCTTTCTTTTTATTACCTACTTAGTGTTCTAGAATACAGCTAACATTAAAAACACTAATAAATACTTTCGTTAAATCGGCACGAATTTATTCGAGCAGCCTAAATTGTCATCGTCTCAGGCGGGGATCAACCATCTATAACACCCTAGCCAGTTCGCCTCTGGTTTAAGTACCAAATATTTTCAAATTAACTCGGTGACTGATGTTTCCCGGTTCAGTAATTAGGTATAGGCGTATAGCTGACAGCTGTGTACACTGCACAGCAATAATTATCATTAAAACGTAGGTATGAGGAGAAAAGTCTGTTAATGTAATGATGAAAATACGGTAATATTATCGTTAACGCGAGCGAGTCGAACCAGAATTAAATATTAAAGTGGGATACGCGCTATGTTATGGTTACCATTATTAACTCAGTTGAATATAAAACCGAAGAAATAACCGTTTGTTGACCGTGATAATAATATTATATGTTCAATACAACAATGTTCACAATAGTAATATATACGCGTGTATTGTGCATCGCATAATCATTCGACGTATGGAAAGCGAATAAAACTTTGTCCAACCTTGCACAAATAGTTGAAGCACACAGTATACAAGTTACGCACTTGACAAACTACGGTTTTGTTTTACTGGAAAAGCGGTGAAAAGTTTATGTCATGCAAATACTGAACCGTGTTCTTAAAATGTTATAGGTTTATCTCGAATCGTATTACTGTGGAGGCCTAATACGCTCGAGGTCGCATAGTGAAGAAGTAAAGAGTAAGCACTGAAGACAGAATAAGGTGCCCGATGGATATGCCGTCCATTGGCATAATAATAATATTATTACCTCCGATCGGTCGATTACAAACAGTGTTGATGAAAAATGAATGTCTGCGACGGGGAAACTTGAGAGTAAGTAAGAGAAAAGTTTGTTTTTTGTTAATAACTCGGTGTCAAAATAATAACAATATATTGTACTACAGCTTTATTGAGTTATAATAGTAATATGATTTTATTTAGTTAAGACTTTAAGAGTTATTATCAAGACAGGTCACCAAAATAAAGTGACTAACCCACTTTGAACTACAGCAACAGTCGATGGAATGAAATCATGTTCTTTTAATTTCGATAAAAATATATAAAACTATGATTTCACTGTATTATTAAACATATTTTAAAAATCTATGGTAAAATAAGAAAATTGATAACAGTAAATGCATATAGCAGTAAGCTTTTGTTAAAAATTTAAAACGTATATACATTTATCGGAGTAGGTAGGTAATGATGGATTTTATATATTTGCATGAATATATTATATTTTGTGCTAGCTACAATGCATCAGCGAAATAAATTCCCATGCGATATATGAACTGAATTTTAAATTAGGTGTATAATACCTACCATATCGATTGGTTAGTGAATGATACTTAATTTATGGTTATAAAAAGAACAAAATACCATAGAGGGTTTAATATTCTGCTACAGTAGCCTGATTAGGTATTTCATATTCCCAAATTTTCGTTTGAAATTTAACTATTTTGAGCGATGAATAATTTGTAATTTTGTATTTTATTATACATATAAGGGTTTATGGGGAGTGTCTTATGTATTTGTATGCACTCATCTTGTGTTTTGTAATATTTCAGTTAGAAAACAAAACATTTAAACTTCGATAAAATGTCGAAAATAATTTGTATTTTTTATTATAATATACTTACTTACTATATTTTACTTTACTATATTTTATGAACTTTATGCATATCTACTGTCTACTGGTTTGTTCATGCAAAAATCTACTTTTTATCATATAAAAATCACTAAATTTTTTAAAAAAAAGTGTGATATAAAGTGTTTATACTTTATTTTGTAACTATTTTAATCGACCTGTCAATATGTCATCATTGGTTACGTATCTCGAAAACTATCATAAAAGTGTACATCTGAAAATAATAAGAATTAATTTAATGTCAACGGTTAGGCTAACAGTATTAGTATTTAATTTAGTTTTAAAAAGAAACAGAAAATTAAATACTGTTAATTTAATTACTATAAAGTCTACGGCGCTTGTTGCTTATAGTTTCTAATTTTTGTAAAATTTTTTTTTGGAATCTCCAGTATGACCACTCCCGTTTTATATAAATCATAAAATTACGGTCTTGGGGCGTTTAACCAAAATAATAATGAATAGGTTAGTTATCACTAAAATCGTTAACTATAACTACTACCATACCGATTAAGAATTACAACTATGCAGGAAAATATGTTGTCATTTTATCTCTGTGAACAACAAAAAAAAAAAAAAACATGAAAATTGCGAATACAATACAATATAATATTTTATTATTGTCATGTGTTCCTTCATACACGCATTGCGTGACTTGTACCCATAATCATCACCAAAATTTAAAATAAACACATAACTTAATGAAATAATGATTATTGTGGTCTGGCATGGCGTGGTGTCTGGTCACATACGAGTTCTGAAGTCAAACATCATCCGTTGTCACTAGTTTCCGGATGGGTGACCTCCTGGGTTCTAGTGATAAATCCTCACCACATATACACGTGTTCTAACCAACCATCCCCTCTCCTGCAGTTATATACCTACAAAATAACCTTCAGGCTAATAATTATAGTATTGAAGACTTATGTTGAAGATTATTGTTGTAACGACTCAAGTTCAGTATTATAATATTATACTGTAAGTATCCTCAGTTAAACTATATTATTTTACTTTTCTCTAACTGGTGAAAATTGAAAAAATACTTCATATTATTTCGAGGAATACTGCCTGCATTGGGAACGTAAGACTTGTATTAAAAACAATTTTAAATATTATAATATGATAAAAAATAAGGATGTAAAAATGTAAGCAAATTTGTGAACCTAAAAATTTAAATTTCTAGTTGAGGAGGTTATAATTAGAAGGGGAATGCTAAACTATTTTTAAAAAAGAAGGGGTAAGTTACTTACATTTCGTTCCCATGCACCTCTTTCCAATTCAAATACCGAGTACATCCCTAATACCTATTGTATCATAATGTAATTTATAATATAGGTAGGTACTTATATCATGCGGTATACTTATAAAGTAGGATAGCGTTCAAAACATTATCATAACCCTCTACCGTTTTCCTCGCCATTTTCGATACTGAACAGCAGAAAATTATAATGAATGACCGACGGTAAAGTTTTGACAATATCTACGCATACAGGTGATGGTTGCAGTACATTCACATCCATCGGACAGTATAGTGTATATAATATTAGTTATAAATCCTCATGTCAGAGTGAGTAGGTTTAAAGCCTTTTGGCACATACCCTTATCATATTATTATTATTTATTATGCATAGTTACCGGTAAACCGTATTAAAATAGGTGCGTATCATATTATCATAATTTGGCGTTGATGAAAATAATGTGTAGTTTTACTACAAAATAACAACACGTGGTTGGTATAAGCCGACCACTCGGCTCTAGTAAACATAAAAGGGCCCACATATAATATGTAGGTCATAGGACATTGTGGAATTCGTTAAAAAAAATGTGTACACAATGGCGGAGAACGCTTGAAAAAACTTTAAATGGTCGGGAAACCCAATCTAAACATTTAACATATTATATATGTATAAAAATGCGTTAAATATCATAAATACGCAAACAAATGTAAATCAAGAATTTTGTATTTTACGTGGTAAGTATACAAAAAAAATAATGTGCACAAATAAACTTCAAATCTCTCAGAAGTAATACTCTAATGGTACAAGACTAACAAAGTCCGACAATTGACATACTATAATATGTACGTATTATAAATTACAATATAATGTACTATGTTTGTAACAAAATAACATTGTGCCAAAACAATTAATTTTTGTCACTTTTACATATTTTGTATTCGCGTAGGTATAATAATATGATGCTAATCAGGTGTAATTTTTCTATTTCATATTTTATAGTTTTGAGTTAAATTACTTTTTCCTAATTACGGAATATCGTGATCATAAGTTATATTTCAATTTAATTACCTTCAGGTTTTCCATATGTTATTATTGTAATCCATATTAGAAATTCCTTCAAATTTAAACTCGGCACGTAATACGCTCTCCAAAAACCAAGTTGATTTTTTTTTAAAGTTACATAATGATGATTTAGAATACGGTGTACTTTTTCTGAGAACACTTTTTTGATCAGAAATTTGTCTAAAAGTTTTAAGAAGTTCTAAGTAATCATCTATTGTAAATTGATTCTAGTCGGAACTCATGTTAATGAATATTGATTTGTTTGTGATTTCAATATAATATTTTGATATTCTATCAAATTAAAAAAAAAATCTGAATGAAATTCATGGAATACATATTCCGCAGGTATTGGTTTTATAAGTTATACTTTTATTTTTATTTCTTTATACACTTTTTAGGAAATGTTTATATTATCTTACCTACCTAGTTGTTTTCGTTTAAACTCTGGGAAAATTAATGAAGACTTTTGAAACATATTTCAAATTAAATTGCTTTCAATATCGTGTAAAATATTACATCACTATCCTGCGCTGAAATGCACTGAGTGGGATGAGTGACAAATCTCAGTAACTATAATAATTTCCTAATTAGTAATTTTAAAAACATGTCTATATGTCTTACATCTGTAGATAACTGTATTTAATTCCGCATGATGGGTCATTATACTTATTACTCATTAGTGATTATACTTATAGTTAGTGAATCTAACAAAGTTAAAAAAAATTAATTTGATCTTAATTTGAACTCTGAATTTAGCAAAATTACATAGTTTTGAAAAATTATGTGTTTTAATTTATTGACTGAATATATATAGTGTCAGTTAAATTTTTGGTTACACACATTTTATTTTGTATCTCATGACAACCATAACGAACGATGTATGTTAACGTGGTAAATAATTACTTTTGAGGTAAAAGAAATGATATAATGTAATTTTTCATAAGTCCCTGATATAGATTATACAATGTGTCCCGTGAAGAAGTGAATGCCTCATACGATAGTATACATTAAGTTATGAAAAAATCTCTTTAAATGGGTGGTCTAACTTTTTATTTTTATAGTTATGGGCCATTCAACTTTTTTTAAACAAAACCGAACCTAGCACACATTTGCTGACGTATCTTCAAAACTTTTCAACTTTTTATCATATTTTTTTTTTTAAAAGCTATTAATTGTGTTATCAACTAACCTACATAATAAAACCAGAAATGTACAAATTATTTTTATTAAATTAAAAAGTAAAAAAAAAACAAATGCGTGGTAGGTTTGTTTTGTTTAAAAAAATTCGAATTGCCCATAGCTAAAAGAATAAAAAGCTAGACACACCTTTTAAAGGGTTTTTTTAAGGCATACTTTCGTATTATGACGCCGGCCGGTCACTTATTCACGGGACACATTGTATAATATAATTTAGTCATAATATATTATCATAGCAGCTAATTAAATATTTCAATTAAAAACTTTGTTTAAGACGACCATAAGCTATTAACAAGACAGTCATTAAAAATTTGTGTCATAAAAACTAAAAACATTTATTTGTGTAAATCTGTATAGACACTGCAATAATAATGTTTTTAGGTAGGTACCTAGGTTCAAATATTAATCAGTCAAAATGAATTATTAAACTAATATATTATTACGTTTAAATTTGCAATCATTCAGGTGTGAACATTTTCTTAAGCTGTCCATATTGAACAAATAAAATAGTATTAAAGGATACACCTTTTAAATTAATAATTGTGATTATAAATACATTTTAAATATGATTTTATTGTTATTTATCAATACAAATGATTCTGTAAATATTTTGTAGAGTGAAAATTACAAATTAGTTTCAAATAATAGTTAATTTAATATCGAATAAACATCATTAACCATCAATTTGGAGAGCAAATAAAGTTTCTATATGATTATTTCCAACCACACAGCCAGGAAATAAACTATAAATGGAAATGTATGAGTTTTTTTACTTTTTTATTTTTACTTTCAAATGAATATTTTGCTCTTGGTGTTTTAAGAAATCCCATGAATAATTTAGTGTTTCTTATTCACATAAATTTAATCAGAATAATATTTAAGTTAGAGGATTTTATTATTTTATTGTAATTAATGTTGTATAGTTGCGTGTTGCTTGTTTATTACTTATAAGTTTTTAATAATTTTTAAGCATCGCGTAAAATCTTATTATTTAAATCAGTCAAAGTTAGGTTAGGTTATAGGTATATTGAAATATATATACATACATACATACATATATCAAACACAGGTACATACTATATATACCTATAAAGTATTTTTTGGTGAAAATAGATAGTACCTCAAAGTAGTTTGTACGATACAACTATTAGTTTTATAATGATGCATTTTTGTCTATGGTTCATGTACTCATTATTCTGAGTGCAAGTAAAATGCTCTAGCTGCAGTTTTATGTAGTTGTAAATGTAAGTATTTTTTTTTTTTGAAAATTCTTTTCAGGTCAGTGAAAAATAGTTTTATGCAGAATTTATAGTTGTAATCTAAGGTGGATTGTGCAAATAGGTCAGGTTTCTAATTATAGTTTTCAAAAAAGTCAAAGATAAATGATTACAGAATTTAAGAGAACCAGTTTTCTAGAAAAATCTTGCTTATATTTGCACTGTTTGAGCTTCATACAATTTTTTTTTTTGATAGGATGATGGCCATGATAAAATTAAGAACAAAGAATAACATATAAATATGTATCCTTAACCGAGCAAAATAAATCCAGACACGACCTCAGCATCTAAATCGTAATACACACCGTTTCATAATATTTTATTAGTATTAATTATTTTGAACAACACTGATAATGTTCCAGCTAAATTTATTATTTTAATATTTACTAGTAATTTATAATCTAGATAGGACACATAACGATTAAAAATATATTTCATCTGGAAAAAAGATTATTACATTTAGTTTAAATGAAATTATAGTAAATTAAAGTAGGAAAAGTACTTTCCACGTTGTTATAATTTATTAAGACATTTTAATCTTGAATGAGAATTTGTTGTTTTAAAACTTTATATGTAGCTTCTATAAAATGCAACTGCAAACGTTGGTTACATTGAAAAACCAAATTATTTAAACTTTAAGTGAGAATATCAATCCAACCTTTGCATTTTGAATACTTTTCACTTTAAATGTTTTATAACAATCCAGCCGAGATAAAAGGTACCTACTTTACACTAAATTTGTATATTTAAAATAGTTTGTAATCATTTCTAAGAATTAATGAACTTCGTATCTATGATAATTGATATTACGTTTAGTGTTTATTATACAGTTGAGTATACAATTATTGTCTAAATGTACCTTTAACACAGGTTAATTATATACATAATAATTATACATGTAAGATAAAATGTATCAAAATATGGAAAATGATACTAGAAAAAAGGGCATGAAGGTAAAAATAACAAGATAGATGCACTTGAAGTGTGATGGATTAAGTAGAGACTTCAAAGAAACTAAAAGAGGTAAAATCTAAAGTAATGAAACTTGAACACATATTGATTGAATATATTTAAACAACCAATCAACTTTTACATCGTTCAACGAAGAAAAAATCATTCAAGATGGCGGTAGGTATTTCACTAAATAAAAAACACATTTTTCAGATGGACTTGAATAAAAGTGTAACTAAATGTATAAATATTATGTGAATCTAAAATTTTATCTAAAATGAAATCATAAATATGTATATAATATAAAATAATGGTATAGTAAAATGATGTTGCACAATATTTGTGTGCCACACTTTTATCATTTTCTGTAATAATTATATTGTGTTTGACTAGATAGGAGGTGTACTATCAATACATTATACATATAATTCAATATAACATATTTATTGTTTGTATTTGTGTTAAAAATCACATTGTCTTAGAACTATTCACCCATTTTAATAGTTAGGTAACCAATGTGATCAAGAGTCGAGATAAGAAATATAGTCAATAAATTATGAAGGTCGTACTGCAAAAAGTTTTAATTTCTAGTATAATTGTATAAACAATCTAAATATTTATTCTGAAATTCAGAAAAAAACGTAATAATCATGAAATAATACGTACCTATAAATTATTTTTAAAAACAACCTGTTTACAGTATTGTACAATCGATTAATGGACACAAGGCACAACATACGTTAAACATTAAAACCACGAACACTAGAGGTATACAAAACTATACATTTTATATGAGAGCGAAGTAGCTCAATAATTGAGAATACTAAAAATAATAATATAAAAATAACTCTGTAAAAAAAAAAAAATGTTTAAACTATCAACTGTTGAAGACTTTGGTGGGAGGATGGATATAAGTGCATATTGAAAATGAACTTCATGTAAAATAGTATTTCAAATTTATTGACTTATTTTAGATCTATCATCCATGGTAAGTTTATGGTATAAACCGGTTTGGATTTGAGTTATATGACATTTTATTTACGTATAAGAATATTATAAAATACAAAAAATGTATACTCTTAGTCCCAAGTAAATTGACATTGGGCATTGAGATTGACGAGCATTTTCCATGTTAAATCCATGGACAGTTAAAGTAGGTACCTACATAGTTATCACTGACAATACCTACTTAATAAGATTTATACTTTTTGTTCTCGTAATAATATGATATTTTTATTTTTTAATGAATTCTCTGATATCGAGGATTATTTATTTTTCATTTATTATTTAAGTCATTACCTACAGTAAAAGTTAAATAAAAAATATTAATTTTATAGTCGCTTATTTGTACGAGTATATCAGTATAATATTATGCATACCTCCTACGTACATATTATCATAAGCGATAACTCTTTGACTTCGTAGACGACACGAATTTAATGAACAAGTTTGGCTGTTTCAATATTGTAATTATTGTAGGTTGTCGGGGATCGAATCGCTGATAACAATATTATGTCAATTGCACGCGATAATCGTCGAATATAAAAATTGCATATTTTCCGTCAAAATTAATAATACACCTACAACTGGCAGCTACTTCGCTGAAATCGATGGTTATTGTTTTTTTGTTCGTTTATGTTTTTTTAGTTAACGATCCAAACAGTGGTGTCGTTTCACGTGGTGATTATTATTTGTCAACAACAATAATTCAGAGACGAAGTTTGCCAACGGACGCAGGGACGGATCTAGGGAAGGGGAAATGGGGCCAAAACACAACCCCCACATGCGATTCCACATTGTTCTGTGTATCTGATAGTTGTATTATATACCTAACTGAAAATTAAATACATTTAAAAAATGTGAGTGAAATAATAAAATCTATAGTCATTTGATAAGTATTGCAGCTCTTGGGTTCTGGACATTTTTAATGAATCAGATGGAGTTATCTATAATATTATATTATATAAAAATAAAATTGATTTAAAATTGAGTTGATACTTTCATTTATTCTTTTTTATTCTTTTATTATTGTATAAATGATACATAATATTATAATATATAATATATGTTATATTAAACCACGACTAAATGATGATTCCACGGAACACGTGCACGCGATGGGTTTGATTCGGTGACCTACAAAATATCCAAATACATTTCGTACAATAATATTTACAAGATAAATTTATGCACAAGATATCTCCGATGTGGGTCCGTCCGGGTGCGATGGATTCTCGGATCTCGTATATACGTTGCTTATCGGCGCACCAAACTCGTCGAGATACGTTGGCAAATATTATATTAATTTCGTCGCACGATTACAATATTATTTAATAAATTTTTTTTCGCACCTCAAATTAACGATAACTCGCAAAACAGTTTTGGTCGGAAACTCGGGTATCGTTCTGCTACCTATAAATAGTGCAAAAGTATCCAAGAATCTAGTAAAAGCATAGTTTAAAGTATCCAACGCATGATATAGGCGTCCGCTCGTATCCAGACATTCGTTTGGAATAGTACCTAGTCGCAGGTAGGTACCTAACCTATGTTTTGCATATGTGTTCTTTGTGCGGGAGTTCAGCGACGTAGCGCTGACCCGGTAAGTTGGTTTAATCGACAAAATGAAAAAAATGAAAAAAACTACAAAGGCGACTTTTCCGTACGAATGGATGCAAACTCGATTTACCGAGTTGTCCATTTGTATATTATTATTATTATTATTATTATTGATGTCGCAGGACATTTTCGTTGCATTCTGTCCGCGCTGCAGGATGAGTTTTTATTGATTGCTATTCATTGAGTGCATTCAAAACTTCCCGGTAGAAAATTGATTGCCTAGAGCTATATAATATGTGAAAAAATAGACTACCAGCAATGCACATTATATTTTGTATATATAAAAAAAAAAAACATAATTTAATGTGTATACTTGATTTCAAAAAAAAAAAAAAAACAAATCACTTAAACTATAATTCTATATTATTTGACATTTATTTAATTTTCGTTAATTTTTCTGTTATCATAAAATTATGTTAACCATTGTAACTTGAAGTATTCTACCACCATTCAAAATATTATCATTTTATACACACATTGACATTTTCAAAATATTAAGACTAATTTTAAGCTATGTTTTACCATATAGGACCTATACAGTTAATTTGGCCATATTATAGATAACCAACTTATAAGCATTTTAAATTTTCAAATTATTCTAGATTTTTTTCCTTTTTGTTGATATACATTTTTGTCAAAAGCCTTTAAAATTCAATACAAGATTCTACAAATAATGGTGTTTGTCGTTTTTATAGTGGTTTACTAACTAATCTTATGAATACTTATCTACCATTTTTTTCGCGTTTGAATTAAAAATATTTTATAGTTAAAAACTTAAAAACCTATAACATTTGTCATTTTAATAGATCAAGCTTAAAATATGTTATAATTTTAATTTAAATGCAACTTTCAACTAATTGTTTTTAACGTTTTTCACAATAATTAATTCCACATTCAACTTTACTGTAGTTATATGCTTATACATGTATATTATTAAGAGAGTATACAATTGGCGCATATGGGATAGAAATATTCTTTTAAAAATATAAATTATGCAGACTGCAAATAATTAAATTTTACATACGTTGTATAGTTTGTTACAATGAGATCAAATTAATTGCATTACAGTGTATAAAGACTTAGCGAAAAAGAGCCAAAGACACAAAGGCCGAAAAATATATAACACAATTATTTCCGTGCAGGCGTTAATAATAACGGTAATTTAATGCTAACAAAGTTTATGGGACGGTAAACCGTGAATAACACTGAAGTCTGTTAATTAAAGAAAATACGAAATTTAAGTATAAATTATTACTAAATTGACGTATTTGAATTTTTTTAATTTACAGTTATGACTTGGTGTTGGCGTGCTGGTACCTCGGAACTTATATTTTCGGATGTTGACGGGCGTCATGCCGTTAAATAACAACTGCGGCATATTATATGGGCTGTGGAACGGCGCGAACGCGGTACGGAACCCAAACGAACACAATAATATAACGAAGAAACCGATTAACAATGCGAATTCGACATCACAACAGCGTGACGCGTAAGACGTCGGAACGCACCGCAACACAGTATACCTTATGGCGAGTGCCGAAACGTACATGGCACAGCGTGGACTTTAAACGAACAGTGGACGCGACGTCTCGACGTAACGCGCGGAGGTCACCATTTCGCTCTGACACTAACCGCGGTTAAAGTGCGAACACGAAACGAATACGACCAGTGACCACAAACTGCAGGCCACGTCCGGAGTGTATTCACGTCACATCACGGACAAAAACTATAATACGGACGAATATTATATTGACCTGATTTTTGAGAGTCGCGAATTTATAGCGATAATATGACCGGCGTGTCGACACACACCGCAGCGAAGGCGAAACATGACGCAATAACATGGCACTATATTATATGACCACAAACGCGGTCCAAGTCCGGCGAACAAGCAGCGACAGCACGGACGAGGATCGGACGTGTGTACACCACGCCGGGATACACTCAACCACTATAAGTACTACGGATGACGGCGAACGCGCTGTCGGCAGTGAACAACCACAACCTGGGTCACGGTGCTGGATGCGAACACGTCGGGTAGGCGATTGATGCTTCGGCGGACGCATAGCGATAAATGGTATTTAAAGTACCGAACCGTGGTATCCTCGTTATATATATATATATAGGATCATGGATCATGTATGCGCGATTCTTAAACGCTTCATTGGATTTTGAACCTATGCGTATCGTTACACGCCGCAGTATCTTCCCTAAAATTTCGATTGCTATTTGCGCGTTAGTTTTGCGTAAAATGTAGATACAGTTCTTGAATTCTAGAAAAAATCAGAAGAGGCGTGCAAAAGATTTAAAAATATGTTCTTTGCTAAATATTTAAATGTCCTATTGATTAGGATACAATCGGTGGCTTGATTTTGGGAGGGGGCAAAAGTACAAAAAGTACAAAATTGGCTACACAATTAAATGAAAACAGTGTAAAACATAGGGAAACTACGACGATTGGGGTGGAATGCCTCCTTTGCCCCCCCCCCCCCCCCTTCTGGATCCACTACTGGATATAATTATTAGAAAAGGCGTTCTCATAAATATTTTTTTCAAAAGAAGAACTCCGTCCCTCCATGTACTTCCCCTCAATTCAAGCACGGGTCACGAATTCTTTGTATTGAACTTCGGTATTGTTTTATTCGGCTAATTATTATGTGCAAATTGTGACACGAACCAGCGCGATACTATATATACCACAGGTCGATTTCTATTAGTTATAAATGAATAAATTACGACCTTTTTTCGTTTTCGATCATTTATTAAATCGGGTTTAGCCTCAATGTCGATTGAAACAACTCAGAAAAACTCAGAGGTCGATGACAAGTCCATTAAAGTTGGCCGCCACTGATATATGAAATCTATCATACATCTGTCTATACCTGTGTATAATATTGTAGGTAAGCTTTGTTAACTGAAAGTACACCAGTGGTATAGGTACCCTATAATCTATATTGTACAGTGATTCTATAGATCTTAAACTCAGTAAATCGTTTTAACCCCTCTTTCAAATACAATATTTCATTCATTTAAATTTTTGCGATTCCCAGTGAAATTTCATGATCCTCGGATCACCTATGACTGCATGGCGAACACCATACGATGGACGAACCACGAGCTGTATAGGGATTAAAACAAAATGACACTGACAAGATATCGAAAGTTCGAATTACAAACAATAATACGGTGACGCATACACAACGATACAAAATGTTCCAATAATAGGTACACCGGACAAAATATTATGAAAAATCCAACTCCTTCTGAGTTTTAGATCCGTCAGTGTATATTTTTTGACTTTTGTAGGAAGTCTTTATAGTTCTCTTGTACCCTTTTTACGAAGTTTTTGAATATATTGTCCGAGGTTTGTTGTTTGGATAAAGCGCTGAGTTCGATATTGATTTGGTGTGTGTAGGACCATGGAGGTTGGGAAATGATGTTCTTTAGTTATTATTTGAGTTATGTTAATCTTGTTATATTTCATATCTTTCATAAAAAACTGTTGTTTTTTTTCAAGAATAATGTTGTTGGATTTAGCAGATCTTGCTATATTTATTTATTTGTATTTAGTGTCGTGGAAATACGGAATGAAACAAAATATAAAACGTCACAAATATATACTATACAGGAAATGTGTTTATTTTATATTGGGTACAGTTGAAATGCCGATAATATATGACAGTGTAGGTACTATTAATTTCACGAGGAATCAACAGTAAAATTTAAAAAAAAAATCGTATCTAATACATAACACTGTACACCAGGGGTGTCCAACCTTTTGTGAAGACTGGGCCACATCATATAGGTAGAATTTTTTAATAATAATAGTAATAATAGTAAAAATAAGTACACAGAAATATATATTTATTTATAACAAAAAAAAAGTTTGAGTTTAAAAAAGTTATTCAATGTGAAATTCGAAATTGCTTTTTCTGTGGAATTAATGAATCAATGGATCGTTCGAAGTTGTGGCAACCTTAAACAACTTTCAAGATGCTTGTCTGATATAGTGGTCCGATTCTTAGTCTTTGTGTTTTTCATTCTTGAAAACAATTGTTCGCAAATGTAGGTACTGCCGAAAAGCGAGAACATGAATAAGGCATGGTCATGAAGGACTGGATATGTTTCTTTGGGTAGATATAATTTATAAAAATCTAATAAAGATGACTGATTGAATTTTTCTTTGAGTTCAATATCTGATTACAGTGTACACCCATTATAATTACTGTTTTGTTGCGTTATTAACACTACCTGCATGTCTGCACCTCACAGTCTTGTAATGTTAAAAATATATATTATGTAATAACATAGTCTAGCTCCTTCGATATTGCTGTTCGGATAAATACTGTACAGTCAAGTATTGCTCGTTTCATCGTCGAATATATAATAATATTATAATACGATTTTTACGTACCTATCTACACTAGTTTTTTTTATATACGTCTTTTTCCTACTTTGAGAAAACTATATTCAATATTGTAATTATTGATATAACTATTTTCAGATCCTATATGATAGTATTGGAATTTTTTCGATGAATTTCTCAATCAATCATTTTATAAATTAGTATACTGATTAGTAATAAGTTAAATAACTAATAGCTAATACTATGTATGCTATTTTATTTTATGGTACCTGTACGGTATTATACATGTGTTTGTACGAATGAATTGTATGTGCTGACTACCAATCTTACAGATTATCAAATCAATTCTTGAATATTGTATTCATTGTTATCGTTTATAGCGATAAAAACAATGTGAAATATTTTCAAAACAATACGGTTACGCAACCTATCTTTTCCTGGGCGAAAGAAAAAATATGTTGATACTAAAATATTATGCTGGATACTTTCATTTTGAATCTATATCGATATTATAACATAAATACTTACACAAGTTACAATAACTTTGGTCCAATTCACAGTTTTCCATGTGAAAATTTAAACAAATGAAATAACACGAAATTGTTTTTATTTTTCCAGTTTAAAATAAAATAATTTGTATTTTCGAAGGAACCAATTTTATGAAAATTCGTGTTACAAGGAGTGTAAGAATTTTAGTAGAATCTCAACATAGAATCGACACTAATTTATTAACGTATAAGTTTTCAATTTTGTACAAATTAAATTTAATACTACAATTTGTGAGATATATTTAAACAGTTTTCCACGCGTTTTACTCATGTTGGACATAAAATTACATACGTACGCACTCGTATATTATATTGATGCTATGGTAATGGGAATAAAAAAATTGTAATTACATACCTAAAGTCGGCGCTGAGCTCCTTAATCCAATATTAAAACGCATATTCTAAATTAATATATATCATGAAACGTGAAGACCGCAAATGTCGTTTTCCACTGTTTATATCGTACTAGATGAAACGTATTATAACCAGTTGTAAGTATATATTATATGATGGAATATGCAACAGTTTTGAGCAGTACCTACTAAGATAGGTACCCGTTAACCGGTGAAACGGCCATTTACGTCAATTATTAAGTGTCTTGTCTATAATATTTATTATTAACATCAAAATCCTCTCGTTCTCCTCTCCGTTTGGTGTTGGGTATAATTCGTCATCATCACGCTACGGCAGCGTTTCTTAAACTTTTTTATCCCCGTGGAATCCTTTTTTATGTCCACTTTTATCGTGGAACCCCTACTTTTTTTCTAGCTTTTTAACTTTTTTATTTAGCTTTCAACAGTAAGTTATTATAGCTCTACAATTAGAGCCCATACTTTGTTTCAATAGTTTTAATGTGTCATTTTATGTAAGGATTATTTACAATAAAAATTATAATAATTTTGTTTAATAATAATGTGTACACACTATTCTGTATTTAATTCAACAAATATATTAAGATTTTAAAGACAATAACAGGACTTCTAAAGTTCGAAATTTTAATTTTTATGAGATGAGTGAAATTACTTTTTACTATTACAAATATTCTTAATATTGAGCTTTATTGATGAAAATTGTATTCTCATATTAGGTTCGACATCAAGTCTGTTGCGGTATTTTGTTTTTGTTGGTACATATAGGTGGTACATATATATAAGTGGTTACAAATGGTAATAGTGCCAACACAACGTTTTGTGACACTTGAGGATATTTATCTTTTGAAATGCACAAACATTTAACACAGAGATCGATTTAAAATTTTGAAAAAGAGCATTTAAGTTTCACGGAACCCTGAAGTGATCTCGGCGGAACCCTGGGGTTCCGCGGAACACAGTTTAAGAAACGCTGCACTACGGTATCAGAGATAGATAACTAGGTACGTTTTATAGTTACTACCACGTATAATGTCTGGTAACTGTATTGGTAAGTATAACCGCGAAACTGATACACGCAGGGTATGCAAAGGCACTGTAGCAAACCGACGGAGTTGTTTTATTTTTTTACTTATTATTATACAAAATAGAATACATTACTTTAAGCAAAACGTATTGAAAACGGTCTACTTGTCCTTCAATTCTCATAGAAACCGCGGTAAATGACAAATGTGACATTTCGTGGCCAAGGAAAACAAAACTTTCGTGGGTCAAAGCCGCTCATACATTTTTTAGTACTATCAAAGTACCTACCTATATGAAAGCAAATAATAATATTTAAGTGCTTAAAGGAAGCCGAAGCCACACCCTAAAATCGCCGATTGTACTCTAGTCCAGATTCATAGGAACTATTAAATCAACTAATTTCTCGGGCTCTTACATTCTGTTCAAAAATGTATACAGTATTAAAATATACACTTTTTATTTTACATTATTCAATCTATTTGTGTTTTCTGTGCTCTAACTCAAATGCTTTTACAAGCGGATAATATGACAACGGTGTAAATCCCGACGCTACACGTTTCAGAATATTTTTTTTATAAACGTGAAGAGAGATCAGTATAGGTACGTAATAATATTATTCAGTTATAAACTCAAAATGTTAGAGGCTGATTAAGAGTATATATTATTTCTCATGTGAATACGGCAGTAAAAGTTAGTATGGACAAGACATCGGCATTGGTAGTAGCTGTTGACAAAGGTCGTGTAAAAAGATCCATCCCATGACGGTCGTGAGCTAGTGGTGTCTGATCATTATTAAGGAATAAGCAGGATTTATACGTATTGCGTATACCTTGGACTAAAGGATACCTTTGGATTTTGCGAGTGTCACCTACCAGTCAATTTGATTTAGACTCGTTTACCGTCCCTATTATTACCTCAACTCGATCGGTACCATAGTGTTTGTGTGTGTGAGACGGTGAGTAAGAGAGACATAGAGAGAGTGTAGGTTTTAACTCGGTTACAAAACCAATTGACCTGAATCTACCCACATATTTATTTTTTTGTATCTGATGTGTTGATGTTGAAAAAATTAAAATCCTTGTCAATAATATTATTATGTAAATTATTATAATAAATTTGACTAGTAGATCCATATCCTAGCGGAGTATTTCAAGACGATAATTCCGTAGGTATCCACATGGAAATTATTAAAAATAAAATAAACATCGTTTACAATGTTACGGACTTATGAACGTAACAAGTATACAAAATAGAAGTGCAACTATCTATTACTCTTAAACGGATTTATTATATTTTATATTATAATTGCTTAGGGCGACTAGACGTCCTATTTTTATCCATATTTATTAGCAACTAGCTGATCCCGTGCACTTCGTTGCCCGTTAAATGTACCAACTCTTTATGACTCAAACATTGTTCAATTCGTTACAGTAATATTCGGTGTATGGTGCTCAAAACTTATCTTAACTTTTCCGTTTCCCGGAATAAAAATTCTGACTCACAGCAGTATATTATCAAGTAGATTGCAGAGCCCTGTGCTGTTTGTACGTAAGTGTATGATTTAACTCTAGAGTATCAAAGTTATACTAAGTTTATCGTTTTTACTTAATTCCACCTACGGCGGGTTGATATAATCAATTAAAACAAAATCCTAACCCAACCGTACTAAAATTTGATGAATAAAAAAAAAACAAATAAACCCTTTTTGAATTATCCTTTCTTCTACCCAGAGGTCTAATATACACACAAACATTCATATATATATATTTATAAAAAATAATAATATAAATCAACAAATATGCCCGATTAACCAATAGCAACCAATATTTAATACACTGTTACGCCACTGTTGTATTTTTTACATCCAGATTTCCTACTTTTCCGGTGGACTTTCCTAAAATTTTCTTTCGCAAAAACTTTCTCCTGGCAATTACGAACATCTTAAAAAAATAATTAGTGAAATCGGTTCAGCTGCTCTCGAGATTTGCGCTTAGCAACACATTCAGCGATTCATTTTTATATTATAGATAATTTTGATTTTTTGGAATATCTCTAAAATAATTAAACAGTTATAGTATAGTGGCTTGGGATGACAAATAATTATGTGTGAATCACTAGACAATAATTTGTAGAAATGTCTTATTTTTTCATCAAACACATCAGGTCAACCTAGGATTGACTGAAACAAATAATAATTTGCAAATATTTATCATTTCTAGCGTTCTAGCAGAACTTAAAATATTTGACGTGTTGCTAAGTATTAACGTAGTCAATTGTTATGGAAATCGCGTCGATAGCAAAAAGCGGTTTTAAATTGAAATTTATTATTATTATTATTATTATTATTATTATTATTATCATTGTAAAGTTTTCCTGACTTGTTATCTAAACTTAGTGCTGGTAAAAATGAAATATTCCTTTTTTAATACTATGGAACAAAAGATAATTTTTTTTCTCTGGCGTGTTACAGATAACAATGATTGTAATAATATTATATACTTGATAGTTAATTATAATTGTCGAAGTTCAGGTCTACAATATTATTATAATAATATAATAGTGTAAAAATATTCGTCGCATATTTCTAATAAAAAATATGTTTCACATTTTTGTAATAAGAATACTGTTGGGATTTTTTTTCCAATAAGTTTTCACGTCAAACGATTTTGTTTGCGTACAGTTACTTTTTATTTTTTACACCATGTCCACATCATGTTCAAGGTATTAACGATTTTCCTAAGTGTGGGGGGCGTCAAGAAACGGAGTAATGTTTTTTTTACACGTATCGTAATAATTTCAATGTAGGTGCACAACACAGTATTATTCGTTCGCATGTTTAATCGCTTCTTCCGATATAATATTATACAGACTGCGAGTTGTCGCGTATATAAGTTTTACCAGTAACCTGGTGTGACGTACATAACTTTCATTGTCAGTGCGAGGCATTATGATTATACTTTTTTTTATATCATTTTTTTATTTTCATTTGATACACGATATCATATAATGTGTAAATGCATAATGCATATTATATACGTACGTTATAATATTGTTATGTATAATATTATACTGCAATAATATTATTATTCTATAAAAAGTATTTTTTCGGTTAAACTTGATCATCTGACAATAATTGAGAGAACAAAAATTTCTTGAATTGTTACAAATTTGAAGTTTTCAATAAAATTAATGTTCAGTAAAATGTATTAATTTATTGAAAACAACTAGAATGTTAAAAAAAATACAAACACATTGTTAGTTAGGCATATTATAATAGAGAAACAACTTTATATGGTAACTATTTATAGTTTTTAAATCGATTTACAATTATCTCATTATTATTTCATTAAATTTGAATTTATTTTTTTTTTAGTTTTAAAGCTTGATAAATTACAATACTACATTAATTATAACACAAAATTATGCAAACGATTTATGTTTTCTATTTTTCATATTTTTTATGTAACATTTTTTAAGACGTATCACAATTTCAACTTGTAAAAATAAAATTGTTTACAAATTAGTTATCATTGTTACTTATAATTTATATGCAACAGACTTTTAATATATTTTTATAAAAAAACCTTGTCAAGTTTTTGTAATTTAAAATTTTAATTTTAATATGACTGTTTATACTAAAATGATTTGAATAGCATTATAAATATGAATAAATCCAATTCCAATCAGAATGTTCGGGAAACTTTTAAACTTTTCCAGACTTTCATTAAAATTTTAAAGTGACTAATTTAGCCATCCTTACATAAATAAATAAACATCAAATTGTATATCGCAGTAGGTATAAATAGTTAACTGATATTTTTTTTAAAAAAAAACGTAGATAAAAATTTAAATATAACAACTTGAAACACCTAAAACTGTTAATAATATATACATTTTGAGTTTTCACAACTTAATGTGCGTTATGAAACAATTAAAAATAACATTTTGTATGTATTCGCTGTATCAATTAAAAGTTTATCAAACCATAGCTTATTCATTCAAGTACTTAGTAATTTGTCAACTATAACTCAAGGGATTAACACGGAATGGCACAAAGGTATAACCTAAAATGGATTTGTCACTGGAAAATTTCATGTTGTGTGAATTAAAGTTTTTCATAGGAAAATGTGTATGTACTAAAATACTTTACCTCATTATCAAAAACATTTTCGTCAAAAACTCAAATGTTTTGAAATATTGCTTGGATATAGTTAAAATTACAAACTTAATGTAATAATATAATTACATAATTACATATTTTATACACGTAATAT
Source organism: Metopolophium dirhodum (assembly GCF_019925205.1). NCBI lineage: Eukaryota > Metazoa > Arthropoda > Insecta > Hemiptera > Aphididae > Metopolophium > Metopolophium dirhodum. The sequence continues at coordinate 17,207,609 of NC_083568.1, forward strand.
ACAGGAGAATTCATCAAACATACTAACCCCCTTAAATTTTCTCCAATAATGCAGGTATTCACAATCTGATTTTTTGAATCTTTAAATTTTCTTAAAGACTATTTTCAATAAATTGAGATTTTTTTGTACCTCCTAAGGAGTGTCATGTTGATTTACCTACAAACTCTTTTTTTTCAATTGAAAACTTTATACTGTAAATTATATAGTGGATAATTTTCCTGAAAATTATTGCATCAAAATTCGAATGAGTAGTTTTTTAGTTATTTAACTGTTTGTTTTGTGTACTAAGATTTATAGCCATTAGGCCCATAATAAAGGGGCATAGAAGATATGGTGATATGAAAATTGTACTAATATTATATTTATCTGTAAACAATTATTTTAATTTGTAAAACTAGCCCAAGTATAATAATTAATATTGGATACAAAATCACATATATATTTTATATTTTTGTAAAATAATTTTTAAGGATAATATTATTCTTATTATAAACAATATAATAACTGAAAAACTACTCCATCATATTTTTAACTAGGTTCATCAATATTTTAAAAAAATTATCTACTAATTAATTTACAAAATAAGTAGGGTTCTCGTTTGAAAAACAGAAGTATGTATCACCACTTGACACTATTGATCTAGTAGAAACATTTCTCATAAAAATATGTGATCTTTAAGTATATTTATAAATTTAAAAAATCAGGATTTTAATTAACTCATTCTTAAAGGAAAATATATGGGTGAGCATGCTTGGTGAATCATCCTGTATAATATCATATATACCATAATATTTATATGGTTAGTCCTGTTGTTGATCGGTTGGTAAAAATGTATGGTCTTTATGGTTAATACTATCGGAATAAAATAAAATCGTTAGGTTAATATATTACCTTTGTCAGTCTTCCACACGCTACTGAACATAATATAGAAACAATTTTCAGAGCATTCTGGTTTTTCAATTGCGAAACGGCACAGGTTTCGTTCGTCTAATTCCGGCTTAGAGTTGGACTTTTGCAAACCCACCGTGACACAGGATTCTAATACGCTGAATGCGCATTATGTTTAAGTTTGTTATAACCGCTAAGTCAGTGGTTCCCAACCTTTTTGAGACTATTACCCATAAGTCAGGTTAGATATTAACAAATACCCATCAAACCCCAAAAAAATAATGATCATTTACATGAGTAAACTTAACATGAGTACTTAAAATAAAAATAAATAGTTTTACTTTTACCCCTTAAAAACTCGCGTTTTTACCCCTTAGGGAGTAATTACCCCCAGGTTGGGAACCGCTGCCCTAAGTCTACCAATTGACAACAATTTGTCTAAATTCGCCCGGACCCCTAGTAAGGTACACTGTCTCGCAGAACACCTGGTAGTATTAATATGTTAATAGGTATTAATTGCCATAACAGCTTTTTGGATGTATCTATTTTATATATTTACTTTTTTACAATTGTGTCGTCATTGATACTTCATCAATCATCATAGTTGATGATGTAATGGTCGCGACCATCGTCTAGTTTTAGACCACTGCAGTGATCGATCACTTACGATTGGATGTTTCCTCCATAATCATTATAATATTATTATAGACAATTGTTTGACCATTTTGAGTAGAAACAATAGAGTTACGTTCGAAAGTTAAATCAGCGCAATAATGATTGACTATACCTTCGTTATTGTGAAGTTGGTACGAATAGAATGCCACGGCATCAATATACGATTTGTTGAGTATTATTTTTGTAGTAATATTAACAATATAATGTTAACAAAAAATCTTATAAAAACCTTATCCACCCTCTTTATCATCACAATCAAAAGCCAAACAAAAATCTCGTGATGTTGATCCAATCGTTCAAACGGAATCTAATTAAGAAAAATCTATTCATAATGCATTTTTGAATGATTAAAACACGAAATTGTCCAGAAAGAATATATTATATTATGCTCTACAGTCAATATCTCCACCTTTTCAGGTAACGTAAAATGTACTATTTTTTTATTGTGAGCCACAGATTTGTTATAATATACGAACACACACACTCAAAAAAATTAAATTTCAAATGTTTATATTGTACAATATATATTCAAGCACTCAATGGTAATACACATAGAAAAAAATATAATAATAATTATGATTAATACCAAAAGACTAAATAGCCAAAAAATAGTAGGATGGACAAGCTTTGAAGACGTTTTTGTTCATAATTATAAATATTTAAACGATTGTGCCTATCTATTGTATTGTCAGTTATTGACGTGTAAAATCATTTTTGTGAGGCATTGTTAAAAAAAAAATAAAATATTTTAATTTAAAATGTGTTTTTAATAAACATACAATACGTTAATACAATTGATGTGTACACAATATACGTAGGTAACATCACAAATTATAATGCACCATGGTATGATGACATTACGATACGCAGAAAACAATTTTTTAGCACTTTCCGTTTGGATTACGCTCACGATCACAGTTTTTCAACTAATATCGCGTGGCGGTTTATTATTATGGATACAATAATTAATTATTTTTTAAGTACATTTAACCGTTACATACGCTCGTAACATTTATATTAATAATAATATTATAACATTATAATATTATGACTTGATAAGATTATTCTTACAATCTACGTAGTATAACAGTCATTGTTATTATTTTTCAAGCGACGAAATCAAATTAAAGTATCATATAAAAATCGAAATTGTTTTATGTGACGAAATGCAACTTTTTTGATTATAAATATTTAAAACAAGTATAATAGGTAATATAATATAATATTCATATCATGAAATAAAAACGATCAAATTCGTACCCAAGATGTTTCTCCATCTTTGTGAAAAAAAAAAACAATCTCAATCTTTGAATGCTTAAAACAATAACGAATTTATCCGTGAAAACGATTACGGTTCACTCCCAATCGTTTGAAAGAATTTATTTAATTAATCAAAGAGTTTAATAATAATTATTAATATTATATGGTTAGTACATCGTATAATATCGTTTTATACATTTGAATATAATGGCGAAAATCCAGCGTGATTTTTCGGTTAAAACAACTGCTACAGTTATAAGAAATAAAATAGAATCATTCGGAGTAACAATATCTTAAACATTTTTTAAATACATTTTTTTTTTACTAACAATAACATTATACCTACTATTTATAGCTATGTACATTTTAGAGATGTAATAAATAATAATATTATATAATAAAACTTTTTACAGTATAAGTAGAAAACAATAATAATATTTATCTAAATACATATTATATAGCACAATAATATATAGCATAATGATAATAATTAAAATAATATATTACCATAGGTCGAGGTATAACATAAAAAGGGTAAATTTCGCAGTAACCGTTCGAAAAAGGCGATTTGTATGCGTATATTATAATTGACAGCATTATCTTATTTTAATAATAAATAATAATAATAAAATAAATTACCTAGAAAATAAAGAAAGTTAAACGGTAGTATTATTTAGTGTCATATAGTTTGTAAAACCGATTGATTTTATGCATTTTTTTATTAGAAATTTACGCAATAAGGTTTCATTCAATATTACAGTATTGTCATTTTGATTGTGAACGTGTATCAAATAGTAATAAATAACAGAAACGAAATATTCAGTTGTGATTTTCAAAAATAATACATCGAAAATTGTTATAATATTTTGTCGTTTCGGAAGATTTATCTGGTAAATTATTATTTAACGCGAAATAAATGCTTTTTTTTCGGAACGATGCAGTAAGTACCTAACAAGGACGACCTCCGGTCAAATTAGATTATGTATTTCAACTGTAATTTAACGGTCACTTCGTGCTTAGACACGAGCTGCAGTTTTCTTTATATTTTACTCGTATGACATATTATCGTTTATTAATTTATTTCGAAAATACACGATTTTAATTGACACGGAGACAATTATTTCAGAAGCGCTGATTTCGATAAGTTTATAATAATATTATTCATTAGGAATTTTAAATTTATGACTATATAGTTAATTTTTTTTATTTACAAAATATTATGGTTAAAAAAAATGTTAACATATTATTACAACTATCTATATTATACATTATACACGTAATGGTGACACACTGCAGATGGAAGATTTCAGCTGGTTTAAAAACGCTTTGATTATCAATAATATCATGTAATAATATGTATTACCATTCAAATATTATTGACAGTAACATAAATTTGAAAACAAATTGAAAAAAAAATCACCTTCAAACGTTACGTAACACTGACCAGGAAGTGTATGTAATCGACCCAAAGTCATCTGTATACACTATATTTAGAGTTTTGAAATTTCATAAAATATTTCATTAATGTTAAAAAAAAAATATATGTTTAAAAAAAAATGTGTATTGTATTTAAAAGTTTATAGTCTTACATTTTCAGTAAGAGAAGATTTTTGAAAGTTGGTTTATTGTACCGAATTACAATAAATAATAAATAAAATAAATAATAGCCAACGGGGACCCAATTGGTAAGCGATAAAATGATGAATAATCGATAATACCTATTACCTATTATAATACCAATACATCATTCATACCTAATTTATAACCACTAACGTAGTAATTCGTAAACATGTTGGTACGTAAGTCGTTATCGATATTTTCTGTGTGTAATAAACAATCGTTTATAATAATTATCTATGACCAAATACGTTTAAAAGAAAAAAAAATGTTCATAATTTCATTGAAATTAATCTAGAAGAGTGAAACTTTCAATTTTGAAACACTTCAATTAAAAAAATTCAAGTGGTATATTGTATACACCGATACTCAAATTTATTATGGCATTTCCTATACAATATTACAGAACTTACTGTTACAGTTCGCGTCCACAGCGGGTCACCACAACGATAATACGCGTTTAAACAGTTAAATAATCTTCCCGAATACGATTCAAAAGGTTCGCATGAATAATTTTTCATTAAGTAAACAATTTAATATTTATATGAATGTATATATGACTATAGTAATGTATATACTAACTATTTATACATTGAATTGTGTACATTAAACACAATCGCGCGCACACGCACACCGTCGAAACGTTGTTTGAGAATCTGAAACACATAATATACAATAATAATTATTATGAGCGGCAGAATTTCGAGCGACCGTGTATTATGTATGTTCTAATAAACGGCATCATATTATTATAAAATAACATATTATATTAATTCACGTTGCTTGTTATAAATCGTTTTCAAATCCGAATTCGCAAACATCTATATTATAATATATGTATTTTAATTACTATTAATTAAAATCGCGATAGTCGCATTTTGGTATAACGATGGTTGTAGGAGGAAGGTAGGTGGGTACCTAATTTCCTCTCGCTCTCTTTTTCGTGTTTTAATTAAGGCGGCCGACCTCTCATAACACCAACAACAACAAAAACAATAATAATATAACAATAATAACGTTGTGGAGAGCGATCGTGAGGCTCGTGTACCTACTACGCAAAGTTATCGTCATCGGTTTATCTCGCAGGTCAACAAAAATGAACCCTTTTCGAACGTATACGCACTCCACACCGTCTCGGCTGTTACCGGGTATCAATAATTCACCACGGGTCGTCGTACGCAAAAATGTTTGCATTCAATTATAAATTAAAGCAACCCCCCGTCAACTGCACCCTCCCCGGCAAAATAAAAAAAAATTCGAGGCTGGAGTGGACTGCGGCTGCATGCGCTCCATTTAATTTAGTACACGCTCCTTTGCGTCCTCGAGAGCGCCGCCACCTTTTCGTCGTTTAGATTCGATCAAAAGCCTGTGAGGCCTTTTTTTGGCACACATATAATGGCATATTCACACGTTAGGCGCATATTATGCAGATTAATCGTAACGTTTCACGGACGCCGCAAACACGAATATTCTGCTCACGAACGTTAGTAATTTGCGCGCATTTATTTTTTTTTATAGACGATCTCAGTTGACAGCTGGTTCGATCGCAACCGCGGGCACATAGTGCAATAATATTATACGCTGCCGTGACGTATCCAGGATTTCGGATCGGCGAGATGGATGGGAAGGGGGAACCGCCAAGTTAAAATAATAAACTGTAAAAATTATTATTTGTGTTTTCGGTTTGTTTTGGTGCGCTATCGATCATCAACTCAGATAACGTATAGGTTAGAACTAAAAGAATATTAAGGATTTAAAAGTTTTGGCTTGAACTTTTAAATTTTAATACAATATATTATATAGGTAGGACAGGTAGGTACTTAAAAATATAGACACGATGGAAGGTCGCCCCTCGCCACTAATGAATTATAATATTATACTTGTTACCTAACATTGTATCGCGACGTGCAAATCTATACATGATACACAGTACATAATATATTATTGTAAAATATATTTAATAATATAATTTAGACCTGGTGGTTATTTTTACACGCGTTATTATGCTAACGACAAAAGTGCGGATATCATAACGGCTCGGTCCGGCGGAAGTTATATGGTGCAAAAAATACTCGTACGACCCCGGTATACTACGGTCGCCGTTGCCGCGGTTTCCGGGCGATAATAATGCGTTATTTTTTGTCTGTTTTTATTTTTTTTTTGTGATACGACGTACAATATTTATAGAGAGGTAGTTATACGCCTATGTATACCTATCACACTCTAGTTTGCAGTATTCACGCGGATAATTTATCGCGGTTTTAGCTGCTGCAGTTCGTCCGAGTTACGGAGATACACAAGTTTTGAATTCATTACATTACCGTTCGTTCTAATGGTTATTTCACCGATGTTTTGTTTGCTATTGTTAAAAAAAAAACGCGCCGAATTTATCATTGCTGTTGAATTCATGAAATAAATATCGTCACGATTGTGATATCGTATTACGAGAAAGATGCAGGTTTGTCGGGGCGCTGCGTCGTCGTTTGCCTACACAGCTGCAGTAAACATGTTCCAAATAATATTATATCGGAAACGGTATATTATTATTATTGTTTTCGCGGTACTTAAACTGTGCTCCACACGGACTTATCCGCGCTGACGTGCAAGCGGGAGTTTGTAGTAATAATAACAATAATAATAAAAAGGAGACGATGGACGAGGTGACGGTTCAGTGCCCTGCAGAGGATGTTCTTGACGGGTTGTAGCATATAGGTGGAGCAGGTGGAGCGTATTACAGACGACGTCGGCGTCGGTGTACATAGGACGACTATTATAGAACCGAACGAGATGGCGGACGCCTAGACTTTAGGGTCTGAAGTTATGGTTATTTTTTCCGTCTTCCCCTTAGCCGCGCCCGGAGAGCGAAATGCCGGACAAGGTCGACCGGAAGAGCGGAAAAAAAAATATATACGTATATATAAAAGGACAACAAACGTTGTGGCTGAGTAGTAGAAATGTACAGACCCGTCTCGTAAATTACGTCTGAAACGCAACGGCGGCGGCGGCGGCAGTCGCTGCAACGGCTACGATACTAATAAATTCTTTTCCGCATCCCGCAGTCACGGGCTCAGATTTGGCTGCCACGCTCACTGAAAACAAAACAATTAATGTAACGTGTCGGCCCGAAAACGCGAGTGTACACACACACACACACACAAACTACATAGGTACATATTATTATTATTATTATTATACGTATACAATACAGGTATTCACACACCATTCACCACGTATAGATTTATATAATATAATAATATATAGGTATATAGACCGCGCGGTTACTATGGCGACAAATCGTATATATCCTATGCACACACGTGCACTATTCGCAGTCGAAGACGACGACGGGATAAGCCTCACCGTTATTATATTATTATTATTTTCCGCGTAGGATGTTGTATAGGAGAACGTATATATATATATTTATATATATATGTGTGTGTTTTCGTCGCCACCCCCGTGCAGTGTTTTCTGATGGCGATATATACAGTACTAATATGTGACTATATATATATATATATTATTATGTAGTGTATATACTCTCTACTGAGTGTACTGCGGACAGTCCAGGTAAACATAAATGGATTTCGTAACATTATTATTCCTTACAACTATATACAGACTGTGGGCGTCAGCTGGTAAAAAGAAAACGAAAATAGACTGCGCGTCGGCAGCAAAAACAGTCCGTCGACTGTAAAAAACTCGTCGATTCCGATACCTATACGACTCGAAAGGAATATATTATTATGTATGCCGCCGGTGAACATGATATCGTGTATTTCCGTACGATTATCAGATCCCGTGTTGGAATGAGGATCTATGGTCATAGTAATTATTATATTACATAACATGCACGGTATACACGAATGCGTATTATTACGGTCGTAATAACAATACATAATATACACACTTTGCACAGGATTACGATTCGTAACGTTTGTTTAATGTACCGGCTAAATTCTAGTAGAATTTATTTGGCTTTGGTTTATTTCCATACACGTGTACTCGAGAATTATTATAATATCGTCCGCTCGTTATTCTATGTTATTGTAACAATAATATTATATTGTAGTATAATTTTCCACCCGTTTGTCACACTTTAAACGGTTCAAATTGCTGTAATAAACGTTGTACCGCATATATAATATCAACCACAGTTGCGCGTATAGTGAGTGAATTAAAATAAACACCCGTCCCATACCATTGTGCACCGTACTTTGTACGCCTTATACAAGTTGTCGATATTATCGTAGGTGGGAATGGGGGAGGGGGGATAAGCCACCGGATAGTTCATTAGCTACCCCCAAAAAACAAATTGATTTTTAGAGTTGTGAAGGGATGCCTCACAATAATGTTAAATTTGTTTGCCCCTCACCCTGCCTGAAATTTTGATGCGTTTTCGCCTATGGATATTATTGATACTGTAATAGAGAAAAAAACTACTAAACGATTTGCAGGACGTGTCTGTGAGGCGACATTTACGAACTGCGGAAAAAATAATTAACGAAATATGTCAAACGTAAAATGCTATAATACTTATAGATTTCCCGCGGCGAAATAACAAAAGTTTAATTTAATATTTATATTATATTATACATAATATTATTTTCGATTACACGTGCACCACGCACTACGTTTGTCTAGGTTCAAACTATAACATGTTTATATAATAATAATAATATTATGTCAATCAGACATCACGCAAGTACCCTACGTCATTACGTTCACCAATGCATATATTTACATTATATAGGTACCTATTCAGTATCGTTATTGTAGGTACGTCACAATTTACTTACGAATTATCTCGCAGTAATTTCGTACACTTCTTTCGTTCGAGTTTCATTCCTCGGCTTTATATTACTATCCTTTCGGTACATTAACTCTGTTCAAGCATTTCGCGAAAATCTTTATTGTTGCGAACGTGCGATTGTTCACACAACACGTCTTTATTGTTAAAACTGAACAATATAAGTATAATATTGTATTATATACACCTATAGGTAATGATATTAAATAAAACCATTTTAAATTCCCAATACAGTTTTGAATCATACACGATAATTTGAAGCATATTTTATATTCAGGGTGATTCACCAAGCATACTCACCTCTCTTTTTATTCATCAACCATGTAATTATTCAAAATCAGATTTTAGAAATGTTTAAGTACCTCATATTTCTTATTAGGTATTTCCATAACTATATTTCAATTATTCGTCTATAATCAAATAGTTAATTATGATGGTCAGTTCACTATTTAATTTCTAACAAGACCAAAAGTTACGATTTTCTATGGCTCTTAATAATCTTATTTAGACACATCGGTATGAAGAGATCGAAGATCTACCCTATATAAACATTTTTTGTGTGGAATATTAATTTTGTAAAAGAAATATTTTAGTAACAATAATTATTATAATCCTACATCTGTGCCTATATTATATCTTATTAGATATTATGACAAATTACTTATTATATTGATTTTAGCCAGATCAATTAAGAATAATTACAAATTAATCAGGAAGCATTTACACCTTGGCGTTTTATTACCAAACAAATAGTGGTTCAGATTTTTAAACATAATAATAGGCACGCAAACCTGCAAACTTTGATCCAGTAAAATAAACATAAATAGCAATTTATAAAATATCAAAACTGCTCCAGAAATTATCATTATACATCCTTTGGTGTTGAATAAACATTAATCAACAGAAAACCATACTATAATATATACAAACAACTTTTTTTTTATTCGATGAAGAAAAAAAAATACCAACCAACCTATACAAAATAATGGAATTTGATGCAAGATTAATCAATGATGTGCTACCTTTTCATGCAGCTACAGGATTTGACTATATTATAGAACATTTAAAGTTTAACATATTAAATACTATAAAGGTGCACTATTGTTAATAACAATGTAGAAATAAAGAATTATAGTTAATTAATTGAATTACATTGAATTATTTCAATTATTAATTATTAACGAAATAAAAATCCTTTATAAATTAAATTAATTATCAAAAAATTTGTTTTTACTTTGAAGTCTTGATTATTTAAAGAAAAAAAAAACGATTTAAAACGATTACTTTGCATATGCTTTTAAAATAAATCCAATTATGTTTTCAGCTGCCTGTTGTTTCATCCGGCATGACTATATAATGTTATATCATGGTTTAAATAAATCTTGTTAGACCATTCGACATTTATTTATTAGATTCTGAGGAGTGAAAAACGTATTGGTATTTCAATAAAGTGTTTTTTTTTCTATTAGAAAATGTTTATTTATATTTGGGACAGTAAAATAAGCTCAAAATGTTTCATACAGTTTCTATCGAGATTGAATATTGAACACAGATGGTACTTTAAAAGGTAATTTTTCGAATTTTCTAGTAGTTTTCGTAAAAAAAAAACATTGATGAAATATAAGCAAGCACCTGTTTTAGACAAATGTTCTCCATTTTTGGTTATACCAAGCTCCACTCAGAATCACTTCTCGAATGCAATGATTTATCATTGCTTTTAAATATAAAGACACCCGCTATTATGTCCCATCCAAGTTTAGTATCAGTACTTTTTTATTCAGTAATGGTATGCAAACATCTTCGTAAATGACGTACAAAAATATCCATCGTTCAATCGACACGTATTATATTAATTGTACGGTGTTATACATTTAAATGTGTTGCCATATTTTAATGTAAGTATTATTATATTATTTTCTTTGTATTTTCTACAACATTTCAAAAATATTAATCTACTTATTATAGTATTGCTCATTCACAATATAAATGATTTGAAATTGATTTTAAATCATAATATTTCAGTCACTGTGCAGATAACGTGTGTATTTTAAAAACTCCCCTTTCCCCGTCAGATACATCATGTTGTATAAATCCCTATTGTCTGAAAACAATATAACATAATTTCTTTATTGTCATAATAATATGTTGTCAATGTCATTGTTTTTAAATGTTAATGCGGTGTATAGGCAATTTTGACACACGTTTTTTGTGCTGAATGCTAATTAAGGGCTAATTTCAATACATAGGGCGATTCACCAACCATAATAATATTATATCATTTTAATGAATCTATTACAACTTTTAAAATGTACATATACTAAAGATATTATAATATATTATAATTTAAGGAATGCCCTGTACTAGTATTTTTCAAATAATAATTGAAAATTTGATCCTTCATTAAACTTAAAAATTCTAAAAATCAAAGTTTGAATAATATACTGATTATCAAAGAAAATAATGGGAGTGAGCATACTGGGGGTGAATGTCCTATTTAATATTTTAAAATGTATTATTGTTTAACAAAATACATAGAACACCACTTACGTAAATATCGAATAATTAACTACTATGATGTTAAGGGCACGCCTTTTCATTATTCGCCACCCCCAGCATTTATCATACAGATGTCTGGCCCACAACATATTTTATCCACTCTTCGTGTGCACAGAACAAAACCACATAATATTTTGTTTCGGTATACAAAAGACACCTTTTACTGAACAATATACCTACCCGTGACGGAATTACTATCGTCGTGCTATATTTTTTTGCCAAAACAAAATTTTACTTGCCAGATTTTTATTTGTACACCCTCGATGGTTTTCAACATTTAAATCTATTCCGAATCATTGTCATCTTTCTACATATTTTCTTCCAAATTGATTATTTACTATTTCTTCTAATAAACTATCTCTACCACTTACCAGCCCAACGACAGCTTAACGACGATGTGTGATATTTTGGTTTTGATTCGTGTAAGCGAATATCAGAACGTACGACAATTATCATTATTTTTTTGGTAAACTGAGATCTATATAATCCATGAAACGGATGTTGTATTTAGTTTTAAAAAACAGAAATAGAATGAAAACAATAAAACTGAACAAATCAAGCTTGCCCGATTTCACATTGTATTATAGTTACGTAAGGACAAATAGATATTTTTCGACATTTTATTTTCGTTTGCAGCCCAGTAAGTTTTTGAGTTTATACGGGTTATTCAGTATTTCACTTATACTCTGATGACCTGCTGGGTACATTAATAAATGATTCATTTCATACTCCCGAGCATGAACTTGCGCTACTAAACGACCCAAAATCAAAACAATACCGAGGTACCTAACCTCTTCCCCTCTTATTCGACCAAGGTTTTCTGATTATAATTTATTTATAATAACAGCCCAGTCCACAGGTTGGGGTTGGGATCTAAACAATGTGTTTGGTACAAAAATAAAAGAGACAAAGATAATATTCTAGTTAATATAAATAACAAAAGAGTCGAAACAGAGGTGTTTTATATATTATATAAAAATAATAATGATTATTATTATTATTTTCTTAGTATTTTAAATAAGCAAAAAATACGATTTACATAATTTTAATAGCAAGTTAAACGGTATAATGTGTTCTTAATTAATATTTTTAATTATTGTTTATTTTTAAATCAAAACTATTCAACTATATAGTTCTTAAGTTTTTAACGTACCAAGTATAATTATTTATAATGGAATTTAATATTCAATTAGGAGTAATTATAGTGTTACAAATATATTTTTAAGTACTTAAATATTTTATTAATAAAATTATATTAGTACAGTGTATATTAATCAATAAAATCGAGGTGCCACGGAGAACGCAACGTTTAAATTGGAAATATATTATAATAAATGTTATTAAATATCGGTTCATAATTAAAAATAATAATAATTAATAATTAATAATTCTTATGTTGAATAATATGACCAACTTTTATATTATTATGTACCTACTACTTGGTAATATAATATGTATATAAATTATAAACCCTAATACTAAGATAATGATCGATAAAACTATTTAGGTGCGAAAAGTAGCTAAAAAACAAATACAAATGTTCAAAACGGGTAGAATTTCTTGTCATATTTTTTATGTGTAGAAATAGAAACTTATTATTGCTAAGTAATACTAAAAATAATTTAATAACAATTCAGGTTTTCTCAATTTGAACATTATTTTAAAATATTCAGTAGTACGCTCCAGTTTGTTAAAAAATCGGCTACCGGAAATATGTTATTATTTATTACTTATAATGATCATTTAAATTATATATTACCTTAGTTGGTCATTTGGCTAATTATTATTTGTTTTCTACATTTTTATTTTGTGATGCTAAATGAGTTTGATTAATTTAATTTTCTTCTTTTCAAATGTTAAATCTTTTCTGTTCATTGTAATGTACCAGTTTAAGTACTCTGAAAAATAACAGCTGAAAATATGATTGGAACTATTATAAGACAAAATACACGGAATAGTGTATTTGAGGAACGTTCAACGATTGATTTCAGTATTTATTTAATACAGTTAATGGATTTTTTTCACAGAACATTGTTTCTGCAGCATAATATACATTAGAAACTCGACAGCCAAAATTCTCAATAAGTTAAAAGAAAATAAATCTCCTTTATTTACTTTTTATACGCATAATAAATATATTACTTTTATATAGTTCTTTATATATTTTATAGGTATTCTATATTATAAGTTTATTTTTTTTAACTGGATTTAGGGTGTAGAGATTATATTATACTGCTGTAGTAAAATATGTTGAACTTATTTACTGTTTCAAAAACACTATATATCGATATTTACGTCCTATTTTATGAATATACTTATTTGAAACTTCGGGGAGGCTGTAATATTAATAAATCATAATATTCGTACCGCGTAAGTAATCGAATTCAGAGGTTTTACGCAGATATGATATTTTTAATAATTATTGGGGCTGCGGCAGCCGACAAACAACTATGCGATATTTATTAAAATTCACTAAGTACGCATACAAAACAGGCTAATTGCGGTCGGCGTTGGGCGGTGAGCGGTGGAGGTGTAATATTTAACGGTTACGATGCAACATGAACATCGAAGGCATTACCGGAGGACTACGGTTCGGTAATTAATCTCGTTCAACGGTGATGTTGGTAATCAGTCGGTTGTTAGTCATTACGAAACCTTTAACAAGGCCAGCGGAACTTTAGTGTCGTCATCTGCGAGTGTGTGTGTGTGTGTGTGTGTGTGTGTGTGTGTGTGTGTGTGCGATGTAGGGGTGAGGTTAGTTTGAGCCCCCAAGTAAGTTTTCTATGGGGAGCACGCGTCCCCTTAAACGTCGTCGCGGGTTTATTGTACGGATTGCCATCATCAAGTCGTCTAACGTCGCAAGAGACGGTACAAAGTTTACGTAAAATATGTCCGTAGAGTTTCGTGTGCGGACTCGGTGTTGAAGTTGCGCACCATTCACACTCAACCATATATAAACACATGGAATATAATTTACTATACACAACATAATAATATATTATTAATGCACATAATATAAACGTATAAGACCGACGGTTAGGTTATCAACAAGCCAGACTGTGCTAGGCGAGTTTATTTGTGCGCGTGTGTGTGTTTCTCTCTCAGCTCTTTCTCTCTCTCTCTAGTAATAAATAATGAAAACACTATTACATATTCGTAGATAATAAAGAAATGAATGGACATTACCATAATTAATGATATATGCGCCCGAATAGAGAGCATGCTGTATTGGCGTTACCATGAGGTAACAGTGGTTATTGAAATATTATAATGATTATCAGCAATCAATATCAAACGAAAAAATATCAATTAAGAGTAAGGTCTAACTAATTTACCAAACTAAGCCGGCGAGCTAAAAAAAATTTAAAGTTATCGTGACGTGACTATATTATTATTATTATTAAAATTATTATTGCAAACATTAATTTTTTTTATTGTTATCAATAATTGCCCATCATCACAGAGTCTGATATCACACAGACCGATATTATCAACTAGTAATAATCATACAATAACCACTGCAACCAATGTGGTATCCACATGTCTCTTCGGACACACTACACGTTACGTGTGTTGTAGGTACAGGGGAGACCAGCCATTTCTGTATTATCTATGTTTATATTTTCACCCAGTAATTACCTATGATCGAGGACGACCTATAATCGGCGTAATCGTGGTAGTCAGCTTTATGATTTAGGAACCCAGGTATGGTGGATAGACACGTTAGTTGAACCTCGGCGCCTAGTTTATCCGACACCGGAAATGTGAGCCTCATTGCTGAGGCTGAGTCCAACGCTGTCTTAACGATTGGTTTCATGTACGTATCCGGTGGCTGAAAAAAATGTGTTAATGGTGGTTTATTATCAACATAGTGAGTATAGAATAAAAAATTCACTTCGATGTTATATTAATAGGAAATGCACTTTTTACGTGGTGCAAATAATATTATTTATTGAACACTCGTATTATTATATACCTATTGGCTATTACCTATAATATGGACGGTGTTCGCGAGAAAAGGCTCCAGTTACTAATTTTCAAGAGACACGAAAACGTTTGGTTCAATTTTTTTTTTTGCTTCTTGTTAATTTGTTTTTTTTTAGTTTATGTGATTTATAATTTATTCATAGTTTATTCTTTAGTAAATTATTTAAATTCAGTGTTGATATTTTTGATTTATCGTAACTTAATTATGCTAAATAACTCGTGACCATTATCACGTTGAAATTAATAATTTCTTAACTTGTGCCATTTCACGCGTCATAGTGATTTGTATCAAATCGAATAAATAAAATCATAATTTTTTGTGAGAAATGACGAAATTTTATTTTTGTAATAATAGCCAATAGGGAATATTATATTTTTTTTTGCAGTCTGTTCCATTTTATGGCTTTGCACTGTACAAAAATAGTTTATTGTCAGGTCTAACAAATTACAGAGATTATAAAATATTTATGATTTTGATCATGAAAAAGCAACAAAAAAATGACAAGTGTCAATAGTGTATAACTTTTTAACTCACTTAGTACAATAATATAGTCACTGTAGAGTGAAGGTTATAATATATAAAATTTTTGAAATATTAAAAATACTTAAAATATGCTTAGATAAATTAATAAATTATTAAGACATGGTGCAAATGTAAAAAATTGTATGTATTAAAATAAATATTTTTAAAATTTATCGAATTAAAATTCTGGTGCCAAAAAAATATATATATTGATTTTTTAATGTTATAAAAATCATAAAAAAAATTGAATACTTTGGTGGCATTAATTACACTTATCACTTAAACGTATACCTATATTGGTGATAAAAATTGTCTTATGTAAGAATACAATAATTTTTATACCAATTTCTATAAATTAAACACATTTAAATATAAATGCGGATTCATCCTATTACTATATAATTTCTATCGTTTTAAATTTCTTTGTCAGCCTATTTTAGAATATAGAATTGATTTATTTTAACTTGCCATTTTCATTGTGATTTTTAGTTTTAAAAGTTTCTTACCACATGAGTTTTATTTATTTAGCCGTTTTTTGGTAATACATATTTTTTAAATCACGATTTGTCATATTTATTAAAGTTTTTGAGTTTAGACACAGCGCAGTGAAAATATATGAATTGCTATTCACGAAAGGCATTCGAAATAAATGTTCGTACTTTAAAGTATGAAAATAAATTCAAATCAGTATTTGCTGGCTTAACAAAACATTCATTTTTGTTTTATTTATAATTTCAATCTTTCTCATTATCGTCATATAAAATAATAAACGCCACATGGTTTACGCATATGTCAAGTTTAGCTGGAATATGATATGTTATATATAAATGCAAATCATTTTGTTACTCATATTAAATATTACGTCAGCAGCATTGTGTTAAATAAAAATAATATAAATTCCCATTTCAACAATTTTCTATTTAAATAAACTCTGCCGGTAAAATGTAATAAATCGATAGATCTATTCACAATGTTGGTACACGTGATTATACTTATAAACTATTTTAAACTTATATGTGCCTACTATTACTCATGTAAAATGTTACTAAATATTGATGAATTAAAGTTAGAATAATATTATGTTTAATTTGTTAGGTATGCAAAATGTATTTTGATAAAACGGGACTGTAAATTAACCAACAAGTGTCGAATGAGCAGACGACATTACTGGCCATAAGCCAGCCAGAGAAAAGCGGTGACTAATAATTGGAAGGTATGCTCGATTTAGCCTAACTGATTTTGACTACATGGTTATGGGTTAGGTTAGGTTAGGTAGAAACCAGATTGTATGAGTTTTATAAATCAATAACTATTTCGGCATGACAATTGATACATATTATTATTATAATTATATTTATGACATCTCCGGGTCAACAAAAATACTTTGAATCTACTGGGTCGGCTGTTGCAGACAGTTGAAACGATTGGTTTTCGCCCTCTAGCTAGTGAATATCATCGTTTTAATATAATATGTTAACTTTTGACTATTCACCTTTGCGCGTGTGTTATTATTATGTTATTACAGTTTAATATTTTTTTTTTCATATACCAAAAACCATGATAACTGAACATCACGACAAAATAACTTTTGATTTGTAAAAACTATATTATGTTGTTTTTCACAAAAAAAATAAGGTATTTTTTGTTAATATTATTATTTTATTATTTTTCCCGTACAGTTTTCTATACAATCTACTGACAACTGAAAAAATAACATGTTTTTTCACATCATACTTGATTCATGTGTACTTGATCGGTATTATTTAATATTTTGTGAATTTGTATTGCGTTTTCTCCACAAAAAAAAAAAGAAACTGTCATTGTATCTACATAATATTATGAATACACGTTATAATATTATTATGTTGTAAAAATTTAAATTAAAAACTTATAAAGAAAAATATAATTTAATAATTTAATTAATGTTATAAAGATAGTATGAAATTTTTTTTCGAACGGCATTTATAGCCATCGTATATTTGTATACCTTGGTGTAAAATGTAAATTATTTTTTCAAGTGTTTATGCATTTAAAGGGTACAGTGAATGTATAGCATAATATTCCAATACGTTAGAGTTAAAATTACAGCTGGGTTATGAATGAAAACTTATTTATTCTGAATTTGGTGGAAATCTGGGTACCTGAGGTAGTTTATTTTGATGGTCTTGTGACCCTGCGGGCATTAAATATATGAAGATGTGGAGCTAAAAGCCCGCGAGAACGCATCATTTCAATGAATCATGCCAAATTCTGTGCACGCTTACTCGCTACATAATTTACCGCTATTGCTATCTCACATGTTTTACTGTTTCCAAAGGCACTAAAAAAATTATCCATATACTAGTTATTCACTAAATAAAAAATTTAAAAATATAAGATTTACAAGTTTATTAATAATCATTATACGGCTCGTTATTATTTATTGTAATTCAAGTATTTTTCAATCTAAACTGCAACTTGTGAGATCATCATGTTTCCATCTGAAAAGTATGATTTTGGGTTTCATGTCACGTTTTAAAAGCTCCAATGTATGTACCCTATTAGAAATTATTGGGACACCTACCATCATTTTACAGATAACGTTTTTAGTTTTTTCTAAAGCAATTTCTTTTTGAATGTATATTATCATTTTTTCCTTATTGGGTATAAAAAGTAACTAAAATAAGTCAATTTGAATTTAAAAAAAATTTAAGAGCTTATCATGTTGTTTATATATTTCCAATAATATATTATTACGGTTTAAAAGCCATCAGCTAAAATTATTATTTTTTATTCATAATAAAAATGTATGGTATCCAATTGTTTTGTAGCCCAACCTCAATAGTTGGATTGACTTTTTATTTGTATTCTGTTTTATTGATGAAATGACCTTTAAAAATATATATTCTTAAAAGTAAAACTAATTTTTGTTTTTAAAGGTCAACAACTTATAATTTTTTTTGTTTGAAAACCTACATAATAAATATCTTAAATTTGTTCTTTTGTAACGTTCTAAAGTTAGGTGAGTTATGTAATTTCCTATAATATTGGTCTATAATCAATGTATATAATAACTATAATGGAAACTTCAGTAGTTTTCAATTAATGACAATCTTTAAACACCAAATAGAAAAAATTAAAAAAAAACCACCAAACTGAATGTAGTTTTTAAAATGTTGAAGAATTACAAAATTTGATTCATATGTACTATTGTGATTGATTTGCAATAACATTTTTTTTCGAGTAAAATATATAATATTATATTATAATAAAACCTTTCTTTACCCTATTACGTTTTTGGTAATTTATTATCCACATAGTTTTATATATTTTTATGTTTACATGACAAGCTCCAAAAGATTTTAATTTATATTTTCAACAATAAATATGAAGAAACAGAAACATATTATTATAGTAGGAACGAAATAGAATCAAAATTAACCTGTGTAAGAATCATTATAATCTCGCATCACCTTAGTCAGGGGTGTTTCTATCGTAAAGTTTGACCTACATAGAGGCTGATAAATGAAAAGTGTCCCGCTGTCTGCCTGTCTAGACGGTGTTGATTGGTACCATCCAACCATTTAACAATCCTCAAATAAAGCGTCTACCCAGGTTCTTATGCCTATTTGTTCTAAGGAACTTAGGAATATAATCTGCTCAAAGGGTCATGGGATGGATGAGGAATTTCCAAGGTTAGGTTAGGTTAGGTTTGACATATATTTTGAACCTGCAGGTTATCTGATTATTTGGATAAGTGACATATTTACCGGGGGAATGGGGATTCCCCTTGACTTAATTTTTTAATAATAATAGTTTTCCGTATTTCTCAATGTAATATTAATTTTAAGTTTATCAGTTTTCTAAATATTCTCATCACGGTAATCGCGGTATCGTTGCAAGATTTTTCCACATATCGTTGGACGCATACGTGACTATCCGACTACAATATTATCAGTTATACCCACGTGTATTTTGTATTCTTTTTTGAAATATTTTCTTATGCCTGAATAGTTGAATGATAATAATAAACCAAATAAGCAGCCAGTAAAAAATAAACACAAATAGATAACTCATATGTTTATTTTTTAGAAAACTTGTTATTGATTTATAATAAAAATGGCCATTGGTTATAACTTATAATGTATAATGCCTATCATATTATATAGGTAGATATTGTTTAACCGTGTCGGCCATCGACGCACAGAATTAAATTTTTTTGGAGTGAACTATCAATCTATAATATTTATAATCAATGCTCATAACACATTTAACCAATAATAATGTCCATTATATCTATTTGGTATTCCAAGTTCTGACTTTCTGCGGCATTGTTTGTCAGGTATATATTTTATTTTATGTCTTATTATATTCTTCTTATTTTATCGATCCACACAAACCTCAAAATCCAGCAAGAATATGAGTTGGGGGATTTCAAAAATGAAATATATTATATTATATGTTATGTTTACTTTCATTATGTTGTATAATTGTTCGGGTCACGATATTTAAAGGGAGCCCCACGGGTCTGTGCATTATTATTTATTTCACCCCCCTCCCCCTGAACAAATTCCTAAATACATCACCGAACCGAGTGTCGGATGCTGTGGAGGGCGACCACACCACGGTAGTCCCATGTTTTAACGGTCCAGGATGGTGTACGGGGCAAGAAGTTAATTCGTTGCTCAAAGCTTCCCCGAGTTCCACCGAATAAAAACACTAAGATCGCGTAACGATTGATTGACTATAATAGTCATCATGAGGACAGAAGTCAAGGGATGAGACATAATAATATAGAAACCCAATAAACGCGTTCCAGTGACAGTCCGTTGAGACAATAGTCGGAAACCAATGCCTCACGCGTCTGATGAAATCACATAACAATAATGTAGGTATGTTTATAGTTTATACGTTCCTAAAATTATTTTTTATTAATATAATATTATTTGTTAAACCTGGATATAATATCACTTATTATTTTTTTTTTTTTTTTTTATTGGGTAACCCGCGGCAACATAGGCCATTGGGTGTGGGGAGGGCACTGTAGGTTTTATATTGGGTAGGTTTGGTAGGTTTTATATTGGGTAGGTTGGTACACGTGTGTGTTGTGTTTGGCAGAATTTCTAATGGGGCACCCGTAGGTTTCTGCCGTGCCCCGGGGTGGGGGGATGGCGGCACTTGTTCTCCGGACACCGTGACTTGCACGGAGAAAAATGCCGCCCAGTGGTCGAGGATCGAACTCGGACCGGCTGTGCCGAATCCGTCGCGTTAGACCACTCGGCCACCTCGTCCCCCCTCACTTATTATTATTATAATATGTTATTACGTATAACTACAATAATTATTATTGCCAAAAGAAATTAATAAAAATAGTTTTGAATATTAACACGCAATATTATTATTATCGTTATTAATTTCTTTTTTTCAGAAGTTTGAAATATGATAGTGTTCGCATGACACTGACGCATCAGATTTGCCTACACGGAACGCCGTGTAACAACTTTATCATTAAATATAGGAATTTAATTAAATTAAATTTTTCTTTTCAAACACGATAATTTTATTGTTTATTTAGATATTTATAACAATACATCTATATTGTACTATAGTCGGACGTGTCTTGACTGACTGATCAATGTAGAGTCGAAACTATGATATCTAAAGACTTGAAATGTTCGTGGAACCTTCGTACCACCATATTATAAGGGTGCTATAAGAAAGGATTTTCCAAAATTTACATTTTAAAAAGTAATTATACAACATTTTAGGATTTGCAATAGAAATCTAAAATTGATTTTCGTCTATAAATGAATGGTTTTAGATTATAATAGTAATAGTTGTAGAAATTAGTAAGAAATTAATATTTTTTGTATGCCCAGAAATGATTGCTTTTGGTTACTCGAGCAGACGAGGTTAAACTATTCATCAAATCGTCGCAATTACACGGACCTGTTTAAAGAAACTATAACCTAAGACTATAGAGTTTATAGCTATTATATACAGGTAATCAAAAACTACTCGACTGATTCTAACGAAAATCTCAGAGATTCTTCTTACAGTTATTATAAAAATGTAGAGACTAGTTTCAACCACATTAAAAATATACCAAGTGCTAAATCATCCAATCAGCGTGCCCATCTATATCGAATTATTTTTTACCTATATAGCGATGTATTTCATATATTTTATTCGTTTTTTACCGGGTGAAGTCTGGATCGATGGCCCGACAACGCCGGGCGGGACATCTAGTCTAGTAATTAGCGAAAAAAGAAATATTATTGGGCAGGGTATGGACTGTAAACCACGTGACGTACAATGTACCTACACCATTACTAATTATGTCTGAAGTAAAAATTATCGAACGAACACCGATATTCGTTTGGAGTCGACCAGCATGGCATCATGCTGTTACCTATTAATATTTTGTTTCAAATTACCCTTCGACCATTGACTAGCCATGTGATTTCGGGCACAGGTTTCGAAGGTCCTGATGTGCACGTGGCGTCCAACATATCTCCCACGTTGAACACTTCTTTGAATATTTCAATCGTAGGATCGGTACTTTGAATTTCTGAAAAAAAAATACATGTACATAATGTTTCCAATAACATATTATTATGTATTTTTTTTCAATCATTTTTTGTTTGACAAGAAATGTACTTACTTATGACTGTAAGGTCATGGTATTCCGATGTCTTACTGTATATTGGAGATTCCGTAGTTACCGTGCACGCGTACTGACCGGAAGCATCATGCTGTACGTCCATGAGTGCCAACTCTGAAGGTTTTGTCTGACCCCACTAAAAATGTGTACAGACAAATATTAAAATGAG
Source organism: Metopolophium dirhodum (assembly GCF_019925205.1). NCBI lineage: Eukaryota > Metazoa > Arthropoda > Insecta > Hemiptera > Aphididae > Metopolophium > Metopolophium dirhodum. The sequence goes on from NC_083568.1 coordinate 17,230,737, forward strand.
ACAGATATTATAATATTTAAACAAATACATTTGTATGTGCGTTCTATGTTTTATGTTAGTTGATTAAAAACAAATCAGAAAAATTAAAAATCGTAGTTAATATGAATGTGTATTATTAATTAGTGGAACAAATCGCGTAACTAATTTAAATTCTATGCGTACCTCGAAGAACACACGAATATACATATTTTGACAAAAACTAGTAGACCTTATAATTAGATAACAGTATTTGGTTTATAAAATAACAATACAACGTTGATTAATATTCATATTAAATGGAAATTATCAATTATATATAGGTGACTTTACGAATACGAATTCATAGAATAAATGAATAATTACAGGAATTTCAGTGTTTTAAATTAAATTAAATTTAACGTATGTATAAATAATATGATATTTGTCTTATACCATATTACATTAGTTCTACCGAGTATGTAAATACACTATATACACAGTGAATTTTTACCACGATTCAAATTCCAGACAGTATATGTCGTCCAGAAGTATAAGTTATATTCGTCATTAACTTTTATTTTACTTGTAAGGGCTTATTTCTTTTTCCCAATGAATTAAAAAAAAATTCACTGTTTTATAATATTATTGAAGTAAATTTTTCATAACGCATATTTTTTAAATTAAAGTACATAGTACATATATAATTATTGATTACGAGTTACGATTACATTATTTTTCAAGGTTTACTACGTATTCTTATATTATTACAACCACGTTTTTTGTCCATAGAGCGGTTTAAATATATTTGAAGAAAGTCGAGATACGACCAACCTTTAGAACATTTCATAAAACGTCTGAAGAAAATGATATACAGTATCTAGTTTTAATAAAATGCCACATGTAACGGTACCAAAACAATTTAAAATATTATGATCTACCAGTGACGCTAAGTCCAATTTGTTGTAACCATAAAAAAATAAAAAAAATACCGACAGATTTCGTTGTATAAATTATATTCATAAATCACATTTTACGAGTACTTGCACAGTCACACGCGATCAGCGTGGCTGTGGCATGTTGTACTTACATGTCAGCGCGTATCAAAGGTCTGACGATGGGTTACGCAACATTGTGTCGTGTCATACATGGTCTATCGTAAGTCCCGTTCGAAACGGAATAAGGGAAAAACCTTCATTCTTGGTATTATTAATATTATTAATTTCTATAACCGAATGATGTAATCTGCAGTTCGGATTCAACATTTGTGCGGTTCCCTAGGAAGTTAAAATTTTAGGGCCACTAGAAAATGATTACCCCACATACGTCTTTGATTTTACTACTCAAAAATGAAAATAAGCGGTTTTAATGATAACCGACTAATTTCAATAACAACATTCATTAAAATATTTCACTAAAAGTCCTAGGTTACCTAACCTATTCGTTTACAGAAAAAATTAATTATTTTTTTAATTATTTAAAAATATTTTTTTACTTTTTCTACCAATTAGAAAAAAATGAAAAGAAATTAACTCAAAGAAACAATTATTGTAATGTTTAGTTAAAAAAATATGAACTTGGAATATTTACGGTGATCGATGAAAGCTTGCAACGGAAGACCATTTTAATGATCGCCGCCAACTGATAATATACAATAAATATTGTCAAGTGTTTATAATTCGATAAAATCCAAAAAATATATCCTACTGCATGCAATACAGTATAATTATAATTTTAAACAATAATATTCTAATTATTGACTTTTGTTCCGTTAATCTGTAAAATGAAATATTGTATAGTTAAAAAAACAAAAAAATGGTTTTCCGTTTTAACGTGACCTCATAACGAGTGGAGCTCATAGGCGGGTGCCTACTTCGCCCAACTGGTAATCCGGAACTGATTATATAATGCATTTAATAATATGTTAAATTATTAAATAAAACTTAACAATACGTTAGGGGTGACTCGTATTATTGTCACTTATTATTATTTGCGGTCCATTGTCTGCGTTTAAAAGTTTTTTTTCTCTTATATTTTTTCACAAAGCAATATTATTATATACGTTTCGCTGTACGAAATTATAAACGGTCGAAATGTTCAACTCCGTAAACTTTTCCACGAGGATGCGATACATTCATCTGAATAATAATATTATAATATGTACAGGACTACGCACAAAACACAATTCCACGCCGACATTGCCGTAGACTGCTGTAGCAGTATAAATTGTTGTTCACAATAGATTCTGTGTAGCTATGGTACATGAATAAAATTACTAACGACATGTAATGCGCCGACGTGTGCAAATTATATTATCTTATCTTTTTTATCGTTTTTTTTTATTATAAATTGCGTTTCACTATAGCGATTGACATCATAATAATATAATGGCTAGAGGACGGGCCAAGTGGTGCGATAATCAGGGTCAACACGTACGTGCGGGAGTGGTGGATTTAATACACTCGCCTCTCAATGGATCTCGAAAGTGTTCGCTGTCGCTCTCGTAAAACACCCATCGACTAACATATTATTAAGATAATAAAATGTAGTTACCGATAATATCTGTTAAATAACATTTTGAAAAAAAAAAAAAAAAAAATCATAATAATATTCTCGTTTGAAAACGAGTCTTTTTACGTTAAATAAAATAAATATACCTACCGATAAAACTTTGAAATTAAACAACCCATAAATAGTTTTCATTTTTGAAATTTCTTTTCCCGTTAAGTCATTGATAACCTACCTATTTTGAAATATATTTAGGCGAATTTTAAATTAATAATGTGAAACTACTTAAAAAAAAAAAGAAATAATAGAAATGAGACAATTTTTATTTTTAAGAAACTCATCATAACATTGTCTCAGTTTAATTAATATTATACTACAATTTAGAAGTATACCTAAACATTTACAATTTTTTTTATGATTTTACAAATATATTAAAATTATGATAATTTCCTATTTTTTTAGGTAAAAATAACAAAAAAAAGATAATACGATATCATTTAATTTATCGGTTATCCATTATAAAAATATGTTTTCAATGGCACTAATTTAAAAATGATATTCAATTTAACCAATTTTACATTACACGTTTTAGGTATCAATCGACATAGTTTACATAACTGACAAGCAAATTAGTTTTAGTCAAACAGTGTTATTAAATTGGGAATGACTTGTCCAGGATTAATAAATATATATTATTATATTTAAAAATTAAAATTGTTTTCAAAAGGTTCAGAATCGTAATAATAACGTTTTAGTCACAGTTGTACGCGTATGTTTCAAATCCGCAAACCAGAAGAATTATATTATTGAATATTGGTGCTATATTGAAATTAATAAATGATTAATAGCCTTTTATACATTTTAATAGAACAATATTTTCGGTTCGTATTAATTAAAATTGGAGTATTGTAATTGTTTTCCGTGTAATGAAAATTGTCAATCAAAACTCAAGACCTATAATTGAATACGTAAGTGCATTTTTTTTTTGTATTGTTTGTGTCAAATTGATTCGAATCAATACATTTAATTCCTTTAGTAACCATTCCGTCTGACGGTATTACTATGAAATTAATTTATCATTAACTTACACAAAAAGCTAAACAAAAGGTTTCATAGTAAGCGTGGAGATTGGCATTCTTTAGTATTGCACGATGATTAAGTTTCATTGTTTTTTTTTTTTTTTTACTTCTAGTCTGATGATTCAAATTAAATTTATATAAAAAAAAAAATATCGTTTTGTGCTAGTTTTATAACACGTGTTACAATAGATGATTTTGTCTTTAATTAATTTATTTTTTTTTCATAATTTATGTAATAATAGGTATATGATATACATATTATTATTATGTTTATAACAAATGTATCAATAAGCTAAATAGTGGCCTGTATTTTAAGACAATACAATATTGGTGTTTAAGAATTTTTGCGTACTATTACTAATTATATATTTATATCTAACTATATATTGTAATATTTTATGAACTATCATTTTATTTTTTCATTATTATTAACCCTCTGAAGCACAGGCGATTGGGGCTTACATAATTTATATTTACATTACATAAGTTTACATGAAAATTCTTATATTGAGAAGCTTATACGTTGATAAGTTTTTTAGTTTATTTATTAATTTTGAGGAGATAAATAATACTTGACTGTTGACTCTGTCGAATCTTGAGAGTTACTAAGTGATTCGTAGATATTAATATGTTCTGAGGGATTGGATATCTTGTTGTACTCATTGTAGGATGTAGCATTGTTAGAGCATATTTTGTAATATTTTCAATAACTATTATACTATTACCGATATGGCTATATGTACTAGGTACCTATATTAATTACATTTTCGTGTAATTTTCTAAGCAAATGGTTTGGATTATATTATTATTATGACGTATATGTTTAAAATTAATTAAATATTAACAGTTGTGGTTGTATACGGTTAATAATATTATGATGATCATGTTCACTGTAAATTGCAATAATATTGTTGATATCATACGGCGTAATGGATGCACCGACATCCAGAGCAATATCGTTTCGTATTTCACAATTAAATGATCACTAATCACCATAATACTGTCTGCAGCAGTGACTCGAAGCAATTATATTATGGATACTTTTCTCGTTTGATTTTGGATGATGATATTACTTATATATATATAGCTCTGACTCGCCGAACCGACCTACGATTTTCATTAACATTACATCATAGCGATAATATTTGCTGCTTCAGATTTCTGGTTTTCGTTCCACAAACCGATCACAAACGGTAGTCAGACAGGTAATTACTACAAAACCAAATCAACGTCGCAAGAATTCACACTTAAAAGTAATTTGAAGGAGTATTAAATCAGTTGTAGTTGTTATCGCGGTCCGACGGCCATCGTAATACCGACTGATTCGCCAAACATGCTCATTTATTTGATCTATAAATATTATTCAGTTGTTCAAACTATTGCCTTTCAACATTTCAAATAATATACTAAATCACCATATTTTCATATGTGCTTAAATTTTAATATGACATTTTTATAAAGTGTTCTTTGGTGATACAAATGTTTTATCTCCACACAAAAGAGGACCATCCTTTTTAACTGTAAATATAATATTGTTAAACTTATGATTTTTTGTATACTTGTATAAAATAAATAAATTCATAAAATAAGGGGTGAACGATATGGTTGGTGAACCGCCCAGAATACATTTAATTGTATACACTTATAATTTCAAAAAGTTTAAACATTTTTGAAAATACATATTTATTTTACACTATTTGATGTCATTAAAAACACAATTTTTTACTAAATAAAGTTATATTTATACTACAATATTTATAATTACCATTTCTTAAGTTTTTCACATTTTTGAACAACAACATACATAATATTTAATTTCAAATGTTGCTACATAAATGAATCACCTTGTGCATAAGAATAGTTCATCGTATTTTTCTCGTTTTCACATTTTAACACGATGTCCTATGCCCCACCTTTAACATCGGTAACACCGTTGTAACATAATACATATTGCGTCGGGTTTAACGTATTAGCTTCAACATTTTTTGTAACAATTCCCATCGATCACACTGTAAAAAATATGTTTTTTACTGTCAATAAACGCAACAGCCAAGGCGTATGTTAAACGAGACTGGTCACATAAGCCACCCCTTATCATGACGTGATATCAACCAAAAATTATGTCCGATGTGACTATTTTTGAGATATACCGAATATATTTATCGATTCGTACGCTTTCTTCTATCACGCCAAAATATAATAATTATATTAAAGTAACGTGCAGAATTTGCACACAAGTAGAAGTAAACGGAGTTGACGTTTGATCGACGGCGCTGCACCTTGGGCGCTAGTAAGTTGCGAAGTGATTCATAGTTGTCTATGAATTTAATTTCATATCGGTATAACCGTCGTAAAATATAATAAAAGTCAACGTTAAATTTTAATAATTTCCAATACAGTTATTTAATTATTTAAGTTTAGTTTTATCGATATTCTATATTATGTAAGGTATTAGTACCGTGTACATCGACTCCCCCATCCTTTCATAATAATATATTATATGTATGCATACACACCGTTTATACAACAACTCAGTACAGTAGTAATTAGAAGAGCCATTAGTCGGATCAAGTCACATACTGCCATCTATAATTATGTTCTATGCTCTACTCGAGTGTAGTGATTTTAAAATCATAGGGTGAGATTGTTTGCTACAGCATTTACGGATCTCGAGTGAAAATGATGACAATTTACTTTTAAGACGATCAACCAAAATCCAAATCACAGTACTTCACAACGATTTAACACGAATATGAACAATAAAAAACAAAGATCAATAGAATCAAATGGAAATAAACCTTATAGTTAATTCAGAAAAAGAAATAGCTTATGTATAATCTCTTACTACCTAGTCTGATCGTAATATGGTTAGCCAAAAGGGAATGTAATATATAAAAATCGTATCTTCATATATTCGTATCCATGTAATATAATAACTGTGACTTAGTTCTTAATTTATTTTATAAGTTCTGCACCGAAATATCATCGAATTTGATAAACCAAACAATCATAATATAATAATGTACATTATACCAAACGTTGATAGTAGCCGCAGTGGCAGCACAAATTTATTGAGTCTTTGTTAAATGTTAGCAAATTGTATATTTTAAATATTTTTACCTCCAACCCCTTCAATACACCAAAGTGAGCCGCAGAGCCAAAGGGTTAACTCTTAACTCGGTAACATAATATATTAATTATAATATTTGTGTTGAGGACTTGAAGTCTTACGATAATACACTCACCCAGACCCGGCCAACCGGCTACCCACCCACTCACTCATTACAGACATGAAGTAATTGCTCCAATGTTAAAATAGTCCTACATCCAGCCACCACTGAGTATTTGACATTAACTTGATTGTTTTCTTTGTGAATTCAATAATTAAAATACCCCAATTATCACTACCTATAAAAAATGATACTGTAAAAATAAAACTTATATAATGACTAAATAGTAACGTATTTACGTACAGCCATATACCCCTCCCCTCAATGCCTCAATGTGATTAAAGAGAGTGTTTTATAATTTCAACTGAGAAAAAAATTAATTGAAATCCACTAATTGAAAAATAGTTTATTTGAAAAATTGAAAACGTAATCAAGCATAGATGCGTTAATTTTTATCACTGGTATGTACGAGTGAAGTAAGACGAATCACCAAAACAACCGTTCTATATCTGATGATATATTATTTTATATTAAATTGTTGTACGTGCATATATGTAAATAAAATATAAACTGATAAGAGACGTACGCAGGAAAAAGTTTCAAAATGTTTTTTTAGAAATCAGTTATTGATAATATTGTAACTTTTTTGTTATGATAAGCATGATACATAAAAATCAAAACATACCGGAACATATTAGACCATCTAAAACACCCTCTGGGGGGCGTTTTTGAATCGTACTTGTATTGTTGACGTAGTAAACGATATACGTCTTATACGTAATTGGCGCGTTTTTCCAGTAAAATGCGAATATATATATTGTACTTACAGTATCGTGGCAAGGCACTGTGCACACATATATTATAGAGAGAGAGAGACACACACACGCAGATTGAGAGAGAGGCACAAACAGACAGAGAGACCACGCCACCACAGTATCCTAATCATTTGCGGCGTATCTATTATAGCCTTTTCGGACCCTAAACGTGTTATATTCCGTTGTTTACTCGTTCCAAGTTGTACCTATTCAATGGAGGAGGGGGGGGGGGGTCGAAAACGATAGAAAGCATACACGGTATAATACAACGCCGACCATTCACAACAACGACGGCGAAACCAAACCGGAGAGCGCAATGATAACACACACGCCGACGTGCGATGTCGTATATTAATCCCGTTTGTGCATTATTAGTATTATTCCCGTCCGCTTATCGTCGTCATGTGGGTGGGAGAGGGGCGTGAACCGGAAGGGAAAATACGTGGGCATATTATATTGACACGCGGTACTCCAACCGCAGAACATATGAAATTCACATCAATTCTGGATGATCTAGATTATAATAAATCCTCGGCATCATCATATGTGCAGGCTGCGTAAACATGTTATCCGAAAAGTAAAATATTCGAATGATTCAATAAAAATACATTCACCTTTTGGCAACAAAAAAAAAATTCATTTACAAATCGTATACCATTTTGTCGTGTTTGTATGGCGAAAGATTGATACAATCACGGTTTCCTTAGGTAACACGGGCTTGTAAATTTTGTAAATATAACTAAAAAGAACATAATAAAAATTTCTATTTTCCTTAGAGTACATATTTTCCGGATATTATGTTGTTCCTCGAATAATTTACACTTTCAGTTGCGTTCTTACAGATACCCCTACTTGTAACTGTATATAATGCGGTAATAAGTTATATTATGTAGGCGCGTCTCGTTCTAAACGTAGCGGTCAATTCTCGACCAGTGACAGAATATAATTATAATAACCCACCATGTGTTCATTATACATTTATCTAGGTAGATGAACGCATGTCATAATAATAAGGCAACATAAAAATACAAAAAACACGGATCACTCACGTCGATTTTGGCTCCGGGAATCGTGTGATTGATATACGGCGGTACGCGTCCTCTTATGTACTGGAACAATTTGTCACCGCTCTTGGTCCACTGGACCTTGTAAAGTTGGTTTTCGACCACCGTGTGGTTGCATCTCAGGACCACTGTCTCGCCCAGTTTGGCGTATCTGGGAACGATGGCCGACAGCTCTAACAGGTCCTTGCAATCTGAAAACGAAAAGTCATAAATGTCTCGTGTGACCGCGGTTAAGTGTGTATCGTTATTATTGCGGTACATTTATATGTACATGGGACGATGTGTTTGTGTGTGTGTGTGTGTGTGTGTGTGTGTGTGTGTGTGTGTGTGTGTGTGTGTGTGTGTGGTGTAAATGTGTGCGTCGCGTCCGCCGTTTTTGCTCGCTCGGCGCTTCTTTGACGGAAGTTGCGAAATTTTAACTCATCCCGTAGTTCACGCTATGAATTTATAAACGCGTCGCCGTGTGTATATATTTGCATTACAGAATTTAGTCTTTTGCGCTGCACAAAGACGGCAGAGCTACAACAAGACTATAGTGTGTACGATGCACGATAAATTATTTATGTCAAAACAATTTTTCAAAACTTTTTCTGTTTATTAAAAAAGAAGTGTACGTAATACATTTTAGATGAATACTCAACTAAACACTACGGCTGCTCAATTATACCAAATCCGTTGTTTTCTCACTTCAAAGAAGTGAAGGAACTTTACGAGTTCTAATAAAAAAAAATTTATATATATATAATGGTGACCGTGTTATACGTAGTTGGGATCGCCATAAAACTTTTGATATATTGTATGAACGTCACAATCAGTTCTGTAAATATAATAAAAAGTAATCTGCTGATTATAATAATTTAGTTATAGGTAAGTATATTATAATGATGTTTTGAAAATTAAAATAGTTGTACAATGCATATTAATATATATTATATTTTAAATATTGCACTACATTATTAAAATTTATTAAAACACTTTTTAATATTTTTACTTTTTTTTGACTTTGAACTTGTATTTAAAGTATATTCAATATTCCGTCCAGAAAACTATCAAAGTTATCATGTTTAGATAATTTTAATTCTCGGAATCTTAATTTCTAGTTAAAAATCCAGAAAAGCAAAAACTAATACATAATTCATAAATATTATGATACTTTCATCTAATTTTGAGAAAAAAGAATAGATTGATATTTTAACGATTATCAAATACAATATTATTAGGTATGTTAACTGATAAGAACTGATTGTCCTCGGAACAGTATTCACTAAGTATGACCTAGAGGACGAGTAGGTATATTTAAACTCTGATTTTTAAACTCTGATGCTAACAACTTTTTACTATATTATGGTTCGCTATCTTTTTATGAAAGTTTGGTGTACACTTTTGGAATATTTGCTTACACATAGAGACACAATATAATACTAGAGTAGAACCATATAAGTACATGCCTTTTCACATTTAAAATAGAATTCAAAATAGTCGCACAAGTCATTATATGTTATATAAGTTATAAAATATATGCTGAACTTAGCGTTGTTTGATGACATAAAAAAAAAAATAAACATTTGATGAGTAAACAGTATTATGATAAATCTAACAATGACGAGGTGTTGATGGTATATTATTATGGTATTAAACATGTAAAAGATAAAATAAATTGCACGAGACATTATCTGGTTGGGAGGAAAACGAAATGATAAAAAAAAATGTGTATCACGTCATAGGGTTTAAAGATAACAATTTTATATTCAATATGCATTAAACCTGCGGTATCTCTAAAATAGCGTGAGTTTATATAATAATTACGATTGTTATCGATAAGCTACCTACCAATAATAAAAGTTGTATTGTTGTAATAATGTGGAATGGATGTAGTCTAATATTTTTCTTAATGTGTCAAGTACGAATTGTGCTTGTATCTTAAAATATCAAATTGAATTGTTGAAAGTATAAACATTATTGAAAACCCATTTATCTAGTAGGTACCTAGTACCTAGGTTAACTTTCTAAACATGACCTCTACATAATATCACAATATTTTGTATTTTATAATATCTTAGGGCTAGGTACTGAACAATTTGATTTATATACCCAAGATAATTTAATAAAATATCACCGATATTTTTTTAAATGTTTCAAAGTTAAAATAAAATAATGATTTAAATGAATCTTTGTAGGTAAAAAGCTGAAGTTTTTTTCAAAAAATTATTTTTAGTTGAACTAAAACTGTAAACATATAAAATATGTATACTCCTTATTGACGTGTTATACATTAAGTAACTGTAAGTTTGTATAACATGTATGAGAATTATACATGACATAATATTGACATTTTAAAATACTGCGAAATGTTATTTGAAGACATGAAAACATTTCATTATATTATTTAATATTTTGACACCTATATCAAATATTTTTTTAAGTAAAATCTATAGACGTTTCATTTGATACGTAAATACAATATGATAATATTATACCGTTTGAAAGTAATGGTTTTCTGAAAATGTATTGGTATACCTACTCAATATGTACAATAATTTACTTGGGAAATGATAGTTCTGTTTTACGTGTTTATTGCGTTTTGTGTGGGTTGAAATATTATAATAGTTTAATCATTAAAAATCGTATTTATGGTCCGTTAATTTAGGCGAGCACCAGTCATGAGATGAACACGAAAGCAAATCATCAAAATCACCTGGACATAGCGTATGTCCATAGGTCCGTAATATTATAATAATATAGATCTTCGGATGACCATAAAAAAAAGGTTCTGCGAAAACCTTATGGTCCACCCATGCCCGTACATAACATAATATAGTGGTTTGCAATCGCGTCGATTGAACACGCACAAACGTTAAAAGTGCTACTGTGGAATAATTTAAATTCCCCAAGAGAACCAAAGAAACGTTTTTCAGGTCACCATTCAATTTCATTTAAAATAATAATAAAAAGAAAAAAACAACCATTTCCTACTGAGTAAAAGAATAATTCCAATGTAGCGTATAATATTATGTAGTCTCATACGACGAATATATTATTTTGATCGCTCTGTATACATTTTTCAATGAATCGAGCATGATACCCACCGTGAATTTTATAACGGAACATTTTCTTCGCTTTAATTTCGTACTCTACAAAAAAACTCTACAATGTTCACGGTTAAACACCAACTACCTTTTTTCTTTGAACGGTATTTTGAAATTTCAAATGCAAACCAACAATAATTAAGACACCATAGGTGTATTATGTTTAGTTGAAAAGGAATGAAACGAACATAATATTATGCATAAAAAATACTAAAACAATATAAGTCTTTCTACAACTAATACACATAATATCGAATTCGTGTGCGATTGTATGTGTCGAGAATGTTATTTTTTTTTCATAATTATCAATATGAAAATCATCGACACAGAATGTTCTTCTTCATTGACACAGAAGAACAGCTGACAGACTTATAAGTATATATTAATACGGGTAATACAAATTAAATTGTTCAAAATTAGCATATTAACATCAATGTTGGATTGCGTGCGCCAAGTTTATTATCACCTTGAATTTAATTCAATTTTAATGCAATGGTACACAATAAATTATAATATATAGTACAATATAGATATGGTCACACGTTCAGAAACGGTAAAAGATTCATTACCTAATTATTACAGTTTGTCTACATCATAAAATAAAATTAATTATTCCACTATTGGATTCGGTATTACGTTCGGCTTCTCCTTCCCATGGGCTTATTATAGTGTGCCGGTAAAGAAGAAACTGTGTCATAATTGTTATTAATATTCATTGGACAATATCATACTTTTGGAATCATAACAACAAACTCGTACATCATCAGGTCATATAAATCGTTATAATTTAATTACGTATTTTTAAAAGTAAAGTTGATTTTAATAATAAAATAACATTTTATAAGATAAATTCTCACAATAAATTGTACTGTATATTATTTTTATTTTACATTAAAAAAATAGAAATTACTTATTTAAAAAATAATTTTATTTTATTGTTCAAATTCCTTGATTAAATATTCATTTTGAGTAAATAAATATATATTAGTACCTATTATGTATATTAGTTGGAAATTTTAGGATTTAAAAAATTTAACTCTATAGTGTTAAATACACGATACAATTATGGATTTTATTTCCATCAATAATATTTCAAGTCAACAAAATAAATTGTACTATCCATTTTATTAAGGTTAGTGGATATACGTAAACCAAGCGGTTAGGATGAATTCTAAGTTATTCACCAAAAGCAGTAAGCTCTTTAATTATATGATATAAGTAATAATATAATATATCCAAAGATACCGAAGGGTATCTCAAAACTGAGTAAAAATTACAAAAAGTTTAATTTTTAATCTGAAGGAAATATTCTTAAATTATATTAATTTATATGATAAACATTATATAATTTTATGAATAATGAATTATGTTATACGGTTATCAAAAGACTTGTATTAAAATATTCTATTTCAAATTTGAACCGGAAGTTAAGATTGTACTGAAAATCAAAAATAATAATAATAAAAAAGTTTTCTGGTTAGAAATATAAACAATAATGTAATAAGTTAAATATTTTGAGTGCACGTGACATATAAATGCAAATCTTTCCCATAAAAATAGAAAAATAAATTGAGATTCAACAATAGATTATTTTTTAGTCCATATTATGATTATAATATGCCAGATTCATTAGTATAATAATTTCTATTTTAGTGATGAGTCGTGTTTTGGTCATTCAAGCGAATCACACGCAGTTCTATCGGGTCGCTCAAGTTGTTTTGGCATTGTCGTAAAAATGAATGTCTGAACAAAAGTAAGCATACAACAAATTGTAGTTAATTATAATTGTGGTCCGAGGTCTTGGTGAACATTAAGTTAATAATAGACTCGACTACAAAGGGTACAGATATTTGATATGAGCATATGAACCGAACTGTAAAATGATAAAGCTCTTATGATTTATTAAGACCTACTTCTTGGGCAAATTGTATGAATAAATTAAAATTTTCCATGAATAAACGTGTAAAATTATTATGTGCAATAAGCGTTCAACCTTAATTATAAAAATGTATTCTATTATAATATACATTAAAAAAAAAAATAACTTTCATATTTTGGTTATGAGTTAATAATGTACCGTGTTTATGTGCAAATTAATACTTTTGTATAATATTTGTTAACAAATAAATGCCGAATAATATTATCTAATAATTAATAGATGCCCATCACTATTAATTAAAAATGTATGTCTTATAAGTTATAAGAAAATTAGTCGTTGTATTTATTATACATATTAATTACTTGGATTAAGAACCAACTAATATAATTACCGAAATATTTTAATCTAACCAAAGTAGTAAGTATCTACTACTTATCTACTGGGGAAGAAGATTAACTAGCTTTGGTGGAAACAATTTGTACCTTCCGATTCGGCATGTATGAATATAGTTTTATATTGGTTATTTTACTTTTCATAATAAATTAATTTTGCTACCTATCAAAACTTTATACCTAAACTTTAACGCTTTTATAGCTAACTGTATACGTTGGTAAGTACAATTTCTACTAATATTATCAAATACATTCATAAACACTTCACTTAAAGCAAAACGTATGCGAAATGTCGGGAAAATACATACAATCTTCCGACTCCTGCAAGTAGGGGGGAACTCGCCTAACCATCAGTACGATAGGCGTCAACAGCGCTCCCATAGTGTTAATCTGTCTTCCCAATTGGTAGGAACATTTTAAACCAGCTAATTTTTCAGACTTAAAAAAAAGTCTTAACTTAAAAAGTTGTATGCAGTTGAAAGATATTTATACTATTATCGGAATTTTATAAATTTTGGTTATCAAGGAACAATTAATTATGTAAACAAACAAAAATATTGTACTGTTCAGATGACGTAAATATATTTTTTTCCTTTATTTTACAATCCATATTGAATAATACAATAAGTAAATTTGATAACGAGAGTTTTTTTACATGGGTTCACACGATAAGAGAAAATATCCACTGACATTCCTCTAGTTATGTACAAGTGTATAATTAACTTTGACTAATAATCAGAGTTCAAGTGTATAAACTATTTTTATTATTTTTTAAGATGTAATTATAAACATTTAAAGTTAAGTATAATATAACAATATGGTATATTGTATCTTTTTAGTTTCTAATTTTATTTTTAAGAAAAATGTTTGAAGTTTGATATCATAATATAGTTATGCAAATGTATACAACAAGGGTTCAAATATATAGGTATATTATATTATTTTTTACAAATATAATGATCATGGAACTTTTTGTTTGATTTATTGTTGTTATGACAACTGATATTAATTCTTTAATAAATTATTTAACGTAATATTTTACTTAGATACAATTAATTAGTTATGTTAGAATTATAATATAAGTAAATTAAAATATTTTTTTCTTGACCAACTATTACAATTAATATATTGGTAGGTAGGTTGAGCTTTACCTACATAGTGATGACCATAATGAATTCATAATATCATCTGGTTAAGTGTGTATGAAAAAAAATAATAAATTGCTTATGAAGTAATATTACGATGTACTTATAAATACGTATCTACTTTGTTATAGTACCTACTCAACTAGTTAAATTGATAATAAAAACTTATCTTGGTCATATGATAATATTTTTAAATGAATGTTTTAATTTAAAAATATTTTAAATATTTAGATAGTTTTAAAGATTCAATTAGTTTTTCAATACAATATTTATTTTTTTTTAAATGGAAATCGAATAATAAAAAAATATGGTAAAATAACACGATAAAAAATATCACGAAAATATGTATTAAGTATTATATTATTATATTACTATGTCTTGTGCACGTGTATAGGCTGAAGTAAGAAATTTAAATTTCCAAGACTATTACTTTGAAATAATATTAAATTGTAAAAAAACTTCTTCTTTTGAAACTATTTCGAGTAAAGGGAGCAACTCACCAGAACTGAAACTAATTACAACTAATTTAGGTTAGTTGGTAGTAGCCCAGGTAGGTTTCTATTACATCAAAACCCCTAGCCATTTATATTAATCGTAGGTTTGCTGGTACACATGTTTAAACATTTAACTGGGCTATGGAA
The DNA here is from genome assembly GCF_019925205.1 of Metopolophium dirhodum. Lineage (NCBI taxonomy): Eukaryota > Metazoa > Arthropoda > Insecta > Hemiptera > Aphididae > Metopolophium > Metopolophium dirhodum. The sequence goes on from NC_083568.1 coordinate 17,246,471, forward strand.
TTTTTAAATACAATATAAATATCTATGATTACCTTAAAATCTATTAAGATAATTAACTTCTAAATTGTATTATAGTATAATATAGTTTGAACAATTTAACATTTATTTTATGAACGCAAGACAGGTTTTATTAACAACTAATATTTCAATAAAATAATTATTTAAATAGTATATATTATAATCTATACGAAATGTATGTTATTCAATGGTATCATAGTAACGAATTGTTGGTTAAGTACCTACTCATGTACCATAATACATGCATGTACTTGTATTTGAAATTATTCGGTATTCAGTAAAAAATAGTAAAATAAGTTTGATGACGAACAAAAGTTAGTGTAACAAATTTCTTTGAAATCGGAATCATTAAAAACTTATGTTTCCATAGTTTTTGCTTTATATTGTACCGATATTTTGTTGACTTGATCGGTCTCTCATAAACTTTATGATTTGTTGTCAGTTTATTGTTACCAAGATAACCGTTAAAAGTGTTTTGTATGCGTACACCTATTTTTTTTCCATTAAAAAACATAAAAAAAAGCATGAATACTCACTGAGAAAATATTTAGATTATTTTATATATATTTATATACGTGCACATATGTGAAATTACGTTACTCCCTAGGGACAAAACACTACTTTTCTGTGTATACAAATTTAATTTTGATGCTGTAGATATTTTATATGTACTTTCTCGACACCTTAAGAGCTCGTGCCTGCCAATTGTTGTAATGGTTTTTTTTTTGTTTGCTAGACCATTTATTCATAAATCACTATTGCGTGTGCTAAAGGTAGATACCCACGCTGTGTTTACTAAATAAAACAAAAATACGTCTTCTTATGAGTGTTTTATCCAAAAACATTTGTGTTAACTCCATGAATACGCGTCCAGTTGATCAGCCACAGCTGCTGATTCTACACGGTAATGCGCTTCACGCGTAAACGTAGAAGTAGACATTCTGTTTTATAACAGATAAACAAGAAACGAACAAAGTATGATTTTCATAATATTATTACAAACTATAGTGTGTCAACACTATTCATTTCTTTTTAAAATATACTCAATCAGTTGTACTACCCTTAGAATGCGCTTATTTAAAATTAATTTTTGTAATTATTGAAGCTCCGCGTCTTATTGTATAATACCGTTACGGACTTACTTAACGGAATGAAGATTATGGTATTCGTTCATTTCAAAAAAAGGTGAATTGATTTTGACGCAATAAGCTATAACTGTAACTGCGCCTGTACCTGAAATACGACAGTAAAATTGTAAGAATCCCACGAAAAAAAGATTTATATTAGTATTATGTGACTAGTAAAATATGTAAAATCATATTTTAAAAAACTCAAAAGTTATTATCTCAATGTAGTGTAATGTAATGTAATGGCGATCTATTTCTTCCGATGTAAAATAAGAAAAAAAGTAATTATTGTTTCTATGATATTATAGTGGTTATTACATTTTCTAATACATATAGTACATCTAGTACAATTTACTAAATTTTCTTAAAACTTTTTTTTGTAACTCATGTATTATTGATTTAACATAGTGTCAAATATTATTCCAGTAATCATACCTTCCTAGTAAGACGTATTTTTTTTACAGATTTTTGTTGATATCGACATTATTAATCCTACAGGTTATAACTCTAAAAGTTGGCAATATTTCTGTATGATTTTTTATTTATAACTTTATTAATATGTTACTATAGATTCTAATATTATCAAATATTGCCAATATTGGTATTTCGATCCGATCAAATAATTAAATAATAACTATTATAGTTTTGGCCTTCGAGAAAATAGGATACCTTAGGGGATATCAGGTTTCCCGTGTTGGTAATATATAGATTTTTTCATTGTGAAAGGACAGACTGGAACGGCAAAGTAGAAATAATCCCACCAGGAATTTCGAAATCTACATACTGTTTCTACTTCACTTAGTCCCTATCATATATATGTGTGTTCGCATTTTGTTTGCCATTCACCTGATTGGCCATGTGTGGACCTTTGTGTCCAGTCTCTTCACCGTCATTAATGTGTTCGTATGAAAAATACAAATGACGAGAAAAAATGGAATAAAAGGTCCGTACTGAAAGTTTTAATGTCGATTATGTTAATCTTTTAAGTAATTTCAAGGGAAGACTAAAAATTTAAACTGTCTTAAAAAAAATATAAAAAATTTTGAGGTAAACCTGTGTTATTTTCTTCTGTTGTTTAAAGTGGATGGAATTTGGACATGAGTTTTAACCACTTTCGTGGATACAATTTCGGCACGTTTTCCATAGTTGTTCCAAAATAAACGTGTTGGCAGATCATATTAAAACAGTAAACAACACGAAATTGACGTTAGCCAATATATTGAAATATCGAAATATACTGATTAATTTAATCTTATATAAACACTCCATGTTGATTTATAAAATAAAATAAATATTTATATTTATACTGTTTATATTATAGTTATCTCAAATTGTTATATTAATTGTTTTGTTTTAAAGTTATTCTTATCAAACAATCACCAAATCATTAGTAGATATTTAAGATAGAAAATAGTCAAATTTTTAATATTCTAATTAATTTATATTATTTCAAATATTTTATTTATATGAATAATAATATAATGGGTATTTAAAAATAAGTATTATTTATATAGTTGTAAATCTATATATGAGTATAAATATAATATAAATTGTTATTTTAAAGTTATAAACCACCTGTATATTATGTACATTTATTAAAATATAACGATATATTATTTTTAGATTATAGTTAATATAATATGGTATTTCATTTTTGTTCTGTATTATAACTCTGATGTCCTGTAATAAATTATAGTTACTTAGTGACACATGCATTCATAATTATATATTTAAATAAAATAAAACAAATGTATTTAAAATATAATAAAATATAATTCTTTTGAAAATTAATGATTTCAAACAATTAACAATCTCTGTTTTAATAAAAAAAAACATTATTTTTCCAAAGCAAATATTTAACTATTAAATATTATAATATTATTATGCCTATGTGACATTTTCTAATAAAGTAATAAAATTAGATGCCTACCTAATCTAGTATTAAACTATTCCAATAGGATGTTGACAATTTAAAAAGAGTCTTTCGTTGTAGGACGATAAGTTGCGATTAGCAGTTAACCTTTAAAGGTTCTCCAAAGTCTGTACTATCAACAAGAAACAGTTAAATAATCCTATGAGATTATAAGAAGTGGGTACTTATAAGAATAATTTAATATCATGCTACTACGACGTTCACATTTGCGCACAAATAACCCAATATATTAAATATATTATTATGTTTAAATGTTTAATACGTTTAAAATTCAAATTAGTATAAGGTTGTATTACTCTAAACTTACTCCTCAATACCTTCAAAGTAGTTTATTCAATACACCGTAATCTTGTAAGTCTAGTAAAATAATACTATACATTGAACTTTTAACTTGTGTAGTTGTAACGATATTTTCTATCTCGAAGCATATACTTTATATTATGTATGCCTAGAAAATTATTGCAAAATTCGAGTTAAAGTATAACAGTAAAATACATTATTCATCATCTCTCGATTATATTATTATTTTTTGTTACTTTGAAAATATAACTTGTTATAGTTCAAGATCTTTGTTCTGATGAAAAATAAAAAAAAAAATTAAGAAATGCATTAGATTCTGTATATTGTGACATTGGTTTATAGCCGACTGTTATTATAACTTATACCTACCCTTATCCAAACGTATTTTCTCTTTTGTTATTAAAGTTTTGCAAAATAATAAAGTCGAACGTGATCAGAGTTGTTTTTCTGGACGCACGTCCTTTTCTCAATAGTATTAAGTAATTATATGAACTCGGAGTAATACATCATACAATTTTGATTATATCTTTTCTGATATCTGCCTAATATAATATCAAAAAACAAATATGTCCTAACTTAATATAATTTTTAGTATTTACAAAAAAACATTAAAAGACTATATGGGTAGCTAAAAAAAAAATGTAAATAATATTTAACTAAATGTTGCGCCACGTTCAACAAGCAACAATAATTACAACCTAGGTATCAAAAACATTTTACCATCTATATGTTATACCTAAATTTGAGTTTCATGTTTTAGTACAAGGTATCCAACTATGGAGAAGTGCAAAAAACGAGTAAACTAAATATAATTCAATCCTTCCAAAACATTGCGCTAAGAAAAATTAATCAATACTCCCCCTTACATATCTAATCATACTCTCCACACAGACCTGAAATTAAAAACAATCCATGAAAAAGCCAAACACTTTTATAAAAGATACCACAACCGTCTTTCCTCCCACTCAAACCCTTTAATTAAAGACCTTTCTTTCCTCACAATCCCAGACAGCCCTCCTAGATGCCTAAAACGCAAATAGTGAAGACGCCTTTTACAATTTTAAGTTTAAAAAGGCGGGTAAGTGGATGTCGCTCTGCTGTACAGTGTAGGTTACAAGTGGGTCACTGTAATGGATGGTGTTAAATTTAAATTCAATGATATAATATCATTGTATAAGAAAAACGATTCTGAGCGAAAACGGTCAGTCAGCCTATGATATTACCAAGTATATTTGATGATATTATTGAGACAAAAGTAATTTATATATAACCTATTTACGTGGAGCCTAAGAGCCTTGTTTTCAATTTTCAATACTTAGCTATAAAAATTGAACATTTTATAAATTTTTAACTACAAAATAATTATTAAATTATAAATTTGATAAATGTTATCAAAATTTGAACTTTAAATACTTATAAAAAAAAACTGTACCTATGTATTTTTAATATTTTTCAACTGCTATTAGAACAATATATCAGGAGCCTTATGTTAAATTTTCACGCTTTTTTACCCAACAAATAAAATTTTATCGTGTATAGAAAATGCTAATACAAACATTCAGTAAAATTTTCAAGTATCTACGGTCATTTGTTTTAGAGTTACACCAAAAACCAAAATCGATTTTCTCGAAAACAGATTTTGCGTAAAAATTCCCGTTTTTCCTTAATTTTTCTTTTGTTTTTCACGTCGCGTTTGAAAACTACTGAAAAATTTTTACTTTTGACCCCCCAAATTACCAACTAGATTCACTTTCCTATCAGAAAAGTTACTGTTTAATTTACTTAATTTACTGTCCTAAAAGGTGACAGACACAAAATAAAATTTAAAAAAAAACACATATCATTGTAAAATCAATACATTCATCGCTTCGCTCAGAATCTAAAATCAAATATAATCATGTCCAAATAAACATGTAACTAATTTTATAACTTTTAAAAATCAACAATAAAGTGTCATCATTGGGTGGCTTCTTTACTCAATTTTTTTTTTGTACTCTCATGTTATCTGTCTTGTATCTTATATAATTATTATGTCATGCGATAATATACAATATATTTCGACTTGAATGAAAAAAAAAAAAATTAATACGCTTAGGAAAATTATTTGAAACAATTTAAATTAGTATAGTTTAACAATATATTAAATACATTTTAATTAAAGACTTTTAAAGATTGATTGATTTTAACGATAATTTCATAGATATAGTAAGCTACGTGCCTGTAGTTAAAAACTACTATAACAATACAGTTCAACTAAACAATTATAAACAAATATAATAAAATGTAGGTATTTGTCTGCATAACTAAAGTTCGACGATATGTGAAATATTAAATTTTCTTCAGATCATTTCAAAATACTGAAGTAAAGTCTGAACAGTGAACAATATTATTTTCATATTTTCAAATGTAAGTTAGGTAAAACGAAGAAGAAACCATTTGTGTTTTTAAATTTTAAATGTAGTGTGTATAGTTGTTGATTTCAATCGAATATTTTTAATGAATTAATTTAAGTTTGTAGTTATGAAAATAATCTAAAAAGTGTTCTTTATGATGATGATACTTTAGTTAAGAATTTTTAGTTTGAACTGTAAGTAGTTATAGTTTAATGCTTTTTAAAACCAAACAATAATAATAACATATTTTTCAAGTATCTCTAATGTGAAAGTTTTAAACCATTCACGTGATGAAAACTTTAAGTAAAACTTTAAATATCTCCACTGGGCCCGGTAAAAACAAACTAAATCTGTTGTGCGATGTCAATGATGAAGATTTACAATACTTTTTGAGTTTTCGAAATAAGAGACACGTATGAAATAACTATTTTGTCATCATACGAGCAAAGTTTTTTTAAAAGATAAGATTTTATATCAGAACTATATTGTAGGTTGATATTTAAGTTCAATTGAATAAACGTTTATTCACCTTTACGTTTGAATAAGTTTTTTTTTTAAAATATTTTTTATGAATAAAAATATATTTATGTAGATTGTAGGTATAAGACATTTATATTCCAATTTCTAATTTAAGCCAAAAATTAAAAATTAAATTTATATTTAGCAAAATAATATTTTAGAATTAAAAATTTGATTTATTAAGGTTACGCAACAAATAGATCAACAAACTTAGTACTTACCTAAGTTAAAAAAAAATAGCAACTTCAACCAAATTGTTTTTTGTAACTATACTTCATATTCGCTGACAGAAATTTTATCAATTTACGATGTAAATATAAATTATAATATTGAATATAATTTTAAATTTGTGATTATCGAAGGTATCTATGATAACTATGTGAAAATAAAGCTATAAAAGTTAAGTCAGTATGCAAGTAAAAGTTAAATATTTGATTACAACAATTTATGTATTTATATGTTATTTGCATTTTAAAACTTAAATTATATAACACTATAAAATTCATCCCGTTACATTGTAGGTGTTATTATTAATTTTATTTCATTATATTACATCGTTGGTTTTGTAGAATGTGAAAGGTAGTTATTAGTTTTTAAAAATAAACACTAAGTAAATACTTATTGAGGTTCGACTTATCGAGTTGGTCGTTATATTATGCATTATTTTGTATAAATTATTTATGGCAAAGGCTCAGTATTTTACTGGTAAATTATTGTGTTATTGTTACAATCCGAGAATAAAAAATTTGAGTCGTGCGTGTAATGTGACGCTTTCTTTACGTCATGTATCAATCTTGTAATATTATTTTGTTTATTTCTGTGCACATTAGTATTCAATAAACTCAGAGCGTGGAACATTAAACAAAAACCTCTAAGAAAAATAACGGTACAAAAGGTATAAAACAAATTATATTCCTGTGATTTAAATTATTTATCTTTATATACCTATAGTAATAATTTCAAAATTAATAAAATTATGAGATTTTATTTTGTATTTTACTTTTATTGGAAACGGTACTAGAATGACACCATTGCCGATGCAAGCAGCATCGGTGATGGACGAATAATTGGTAGGTATTTAATTAATTAAATTTATTTTGTTTTAAATAAAAACATAACCATCCATACAAACTATTCACAGTAAGAATATGCATTACGTTATTATTTTGTTGATGCATTACGCGCGATTTGATTTTAACAGTTGTTGTGATTGGCTAAAGAAGTCATCCATTTTAATAGCACTTCATTGTTGATTTATAAAATTAAAACGATTTCACAGTGCAATAATTATTTATATAATTTGATAACGTTTCGCTCGGTTAGAATGGTAATGAATTAAAATTTAAGTCAGTAGTTCGAGTAACTACCATTAAAAAAATAAAATATAAAGCTTCTAGTTGACAAATATTATTATTTTAATTTTTGACTGTGACAATATAACAGTATTAAGCGATACATTCGAGATAAATGGTTTTTTTTTTTGTTAAACTTTTTACTATAAACACAACTTCATCTAGATAAATAACGTACCTGCATCTGAATACTACACACCTCTAATTTATAATATATTTAAATTTGAAAAAAAAAATGTTTTATTTTTTTTATCAATTTGATTTTAATTCCAAAAATATTCGATACAATGCACGTCATAGCATTTGCTTTACTTAATATTGTCCACAACAATCGATGATAATTCACTTATTAGGTATACACCTATTTACAGGGAGGGGGGGGGGAAGAATTATATTTGATAAAAGGTAGGTTAGGTATATAATAATAGGTAGGCAGTCAAGTATATAGACAAGTTATTATTTCGTGGCTTGCGTGGCAAAAGTGGTACCATCTCTACCTGTTGTTGTCGCATACGATAAGCCGTTCGAAAAGCGCTATATCGATCACTATACCTACTGTAGTATGGCCCGCCAACTATATATAATATACGATGTGATAACACAAGCGCACGCATTTCTCCCCTTTTCCCTCCAACGACTTACGGTGGCCTAAATAAATAATGTATTTTACATTTGTACCCCTTCGGCACCCCCACCCCTATACCCCACTCACTTCAAAAGTCTCCGCACCGCGCTTGATAATCGCATACGTAATATTTCGTGTACATTTACTATATACTATAATATTATGTGTGTATATAATATCATATAATAATATAATATGTTAAGGGTATTATCGGTTTTGCATGTGACGTCAAAATCGTCTGAATTTGGAAAGTAAAATTACATATTATTATTTTACCTACCTACGACCCGTCTGCATTACACGTGTGTTTCGAGATTACTAACCCATATTATAGGTACAAACGCTTGCAGCTGCTACGGAGCAGTGAAATTATGATTATTATTCTGATTATAATATTATTATTACAAGTTGTTGCCCCGTGTGATTGACTGCGGGGCACCCCGCGTGTGTGCCGACAATGCGGAATTATAGGTACTAATGCATTTTACGACGGTCTAATCCAAAGACGATACCTGTTGTAGTACAGAGTTGGTGAGCTATGATGGAAAACATTACGACAGTAAGTCGAGCATAATATTATATTGTCACAATATGACTTGTGATAAGTTTACATGGGAGAAATTTTTTTAGATTCTGAGCGGAGCGAGGCGTCTATAGTGGTTTTACAATGGTGTTTATTTTTTATTTTTTTTTATCCCGTTTACAGAATGTCTACCAGGTGTGCTTCGATTTCAACATAATATAGTATCTTATGTCTTAGAAAATTGGAGCAAGATGGCATTTAGAGGGGGTCATTTTTCGATTTTCTTAATAGTTATTTAACGCCACCGGAAAAACCACCGAAAAATTACGAAAAACCGCTAGAAACAGGATATTTTTAATTTCCAACGCTTTGTATATCACCATAGAAACGAGTAAAAAAATATTGCGATGAATTAGTATTTTTTTATCAATATAAAATATCCAGACTGACAAACCGTCTCCGCTCAGAATCGTTTTTCGTAGGTATACAATGATATTATTATATCATTGAATTCAAATTTAATACAATCCAGGTTACAGTGACCCACTTGTAACCTACTATACAGCAGAGCAACATCCACTTACCTGCTTTTTTTTGTTTATTGATTTGCTGTTTCAAAAATGTTTCAGCACATAGAGTGCTATTGCAACTGTTTTATATAGTTAAATCAATAATATTTTCTATGTGTATGCGGTAAGGATACTTAGCTAATATCAATAATATAAATGATAATAATATTCGGGATAGTGATAATAGCGACGTGAACTTAAAAACTTAAAACAAAAATTAACAACAAATTCATATTTATTCATAAACAATAATTACACTATTTTATTTTAAGTAATGATAATAAAAATTATACTATATTCTATGCTTATTGTAATGTTGTTGTTTAATTCCGTCCGTTATAGATATCTGAACCTAACTTATAAGTCTTTGTAATTACTAAAATTTGCCATACTATAAATATATAATTGGAAATGTTTAACAATCCATCGAAAAATAGTTTTGTTTTTATCAATATAGTAATGTGTTGACATAACATTTTTCATTTGACATTGTTTTTGTTCTAAGTCTTTCGCTTGGGTTAATCGTTCATATTATTGTTATGTGTACACTGTACAAGATATTGTGTAATGTGCACAACGACTATTTTACTGTTTATTTATTACCCGCCATAATATATTTTATTCTGATGGACCATAACGTTTGAAATAATAAAAGGTTTGGTAGTTACATTGACATAGGTCGACGGCATAGATATATAGAACAACTAGACAGCCGACTACTATAAACAGCCATGCAATGTTTTGAGGTCGTTGTCGCAATTTGCCTAGATGGGAAATGTTTACATTTTATAATAGTATTTAAAATATAATATATTTTTTTTATCATTGTTATCATATAAAAGTGTAAACATTGCCGTTTAGGCATAGATCGGACGAGATGGGGTGGCAGCTTCAATAACAAATATTATAGTCGGCTATTTAGCTGTTCTATATGTCTACGGTTGACGGTTAGGTATAATACAATTTATTTATTTATAGTATGTCATTAGCGGTTACTCTGCACCAGTCGCTTATTTGAATTCATGCCATGATGTATTCAAACGGAAAAATAATCATTTAAATATCTTCGGATTATCATCTAATATGCTGAAAATTTGTTTGTGCATAATGAGCAAATGTGGTTTTTATTTAAGTTTAACGGTTATGTCTAAGTAGATATAAACAAAATAAATAAATAGTAATTCAGTGAAATGCTGTTGCTGTTGAGTGGATATAGATCTAAGTAGCTCCAAATTGCTTTAGTTTACTGTGCGTTACTATTTTAAAAGTTTATGATAATTTTAGAAAACTATATAGAATTTTTCCTTATGGAAAGCACATTCATGTAAAAGTAAGTAAAAAAAAACATAAAAATAATTTTTTTTTATTAACATTTATTTGAATATATAAAATCTGTAATAGTAGTTACAATAAGTATATGAGCTGGATTATACAGTTGACTTTGAAAGCGTGAGGGGAGTAGCCACCCAGCAGTAACAATCGACGAAAAATATATTTGATTACAATTTACACAACATCTGTACAATCAGTAATTTTTATTTAAGATATTATTTGCATAGCGAGACTGACAAATAAGGGAGCGCACTCAGAAGTATAATTTTAAAAAGAAAATACTTACAATTTCAGTAATATGATACAACAAAATGTTTAATGGCAGAATGTATACTCATAATGATTGTAATTGGTCTTAAATCTACAGTTACCTGTAATATCAGTTAAGATAATAGTGTAGATAAATTACAACCATTTAAATTATATTTTTAATCGAGATTATTATTTAAAAAAATAAAAGTTATTCATTTTAAACTATTTTAATCAATAGACGCGTGTTTCAAATTACAAAATTATAATACTGTATAATACTATTTTTATTAAAAAACAATATTGATATTGATTTGTATGAAAACGTAATTTTCAGCGATTCGGTTCAGTTATTCACAAATATAACTGATGCCGCGTATGGTAAATCAATATGATCCGCTTCAATTGTAGAACCGACTTCTATGTGTGATGCAAGACTTGCAACATAGACGGTAAATTTTTTAACATTCAAATAGTCAGCTAAATTGACACGAACCATGTCATTAGTAAAATTAATGAGTAGAACTGCTAAATCCTGTCGATCCAGACCCTTGACCTTTTCAAAATCTTCATCTAGGTGTCGTATAACAATTAACACTTTTTCATCTATATTTATAAATTGTATTTCACCTTCACGTACGACGCGCTATTGCTTCAAAGCGATGACTTTTTTAAATATTTTATAATGAGAACTTTTTGCAAATTTTTTGTGATCTGAGGTTTGATGTTTTGTAATTACTGTGTACAGGCAACCAAATCTTATTGTTTGTAGAAAAACCAGCACTGATCGTATTTGTCCCATTGAAACGGCGAACGGTATGGATCTCTGGATCCTATGTAATATCGATCAGGCCCAAAATACAGCCAGCTGGATCTACTGTTTCCTCCCATGTCATTGGACGATTTTCCATACTTATTTCTTCACCCTGATATACAATAAAAATACCCGGCAATACAGTAGTTAACATGATCATCTGATCGGCTCGATTTTTTCCAAACTTCGATACAACGCGAGAACGATCGTGCTTATTATACACCCAATTTGGCGATTTACCTTCCGGAATCGCTTTCAAATAAAGATTCATCATATTATTTATTAATTCACTTATTGTTGTATTAATATTAATATTGTCTGTAAAAATAAGATTCATTGGTATATCTGCTCCATAATTATAATAGTTCATTGTTTTTTCAATTTCTTCTGGTGTAAAATAAGCTTCTAATAAATGTACTTTTTTGAACTTGCAGAATATTCATTAAGAACATTTCGCCAACTTTGACATATTGGATAATATCCAGTAGGATCATATATATAAATGGGTTCTTGAGAAAAAAAAATATCGTCGTCATAAGTTGTATTTGGTTTTTTTGGTTGATCTATCAATGGAAACGCTTCATTTGGATTTCCTTCGACAAGAATGGGAATACTATCAATTCGTAAACCGTCAATACCTTTTTTAAGCAAAAATCTGATAACATTTTTCATCTCTTCATTGACCTTTAGATTACAATAATTCAAATCTGGTTGTGTTTTTGCAAATGTACGGTAGTAATATTGTTGTCGTTTTTCATTCCATGTCCAAGCTGGGCCATGAAAAATACTTAGCCAATTTGTAGGTGGTTTTATTATTCCATTAACTTCTTTCCCATCAAACCATCCATAGTAATCATCATATGATTTTTCTAGCAAAATACTTTTTACGAACCAAAGATGCTTTTCAGAAGTATGATTTGACACAAAATCAAGTACAATTTTCATACCTAATGTCTTGGCTTTTTCAATAAGTTTATCAAAATCATTAAAGTTACCGAATAACGGATCAATAACGTTAAAATCAGTGATATCATATCCAGAATCTGACATTGAACTTGGATAAAATGGTTGTATCCATACAATAGAGATGCTCAAATTTTTAATATGCTCTAACTTACTTGTAATACCTTTTAAATCACCAACACCATCACCGTTACTGTCTTTGAAACTTTTAATAAATACTTGATAAATATATGAATTATGCCACCATTCGTCTTTAGGTACATCATTAGTCGCGTCGATATTAAAAACATTTATAATTGGGTATGTTAACAAAAATACCGGACGTAATCACATTTTAAATTAATATTAAAACAATTGCAACCGTTTGGTAAATTTATTTTTGAAAGCTGATTATCCGTGTCGCAAAAACCTTCTCTTATATTAATTTTGGGCATAATTTGTGACAAAAAAAAATATTGCTTTATAATTGGTTTATTTAAATAACATCCAGTTTATTGAATATGTTTAATTATAATATATATATATTTATTTATACAATTCTTTATAACTTGTATGATTTTCACATGTGAGGATGTCACCCTCAGTGGAGTGGTCCAGCGGGGATATATTATATAATACTTGAATAATTAATTGTGCAATCAAATAAATACAAGTGTTATATGACAAAATAATACGAGATTCCGTGTTAAGAAAGATTAAACAAAGAACTAGTACTTAGTCATGATTTGTTAAAAATGTATTATGGAAATTATATTGGACATGATGACATTTTTATCGGTGGAGGTGCTACTGCCTGGTTCACTGGAAGATTAGATTTTTTACGAATATTTATATCGTAGGTTCACTTGACACCATACATGCTACAACTATACATGAAAGACTATATTGATTTAAAAAAAAAATGGTTCTGACTTTATTTTAGTATTTCATAGGTTATAGGTGCATATAGGTACCTTTATACAAATTATTTTAATGATGTGATTTATTATATTTTACAAATCATTGTTGATTTTTGTTATTAGGTATATATATTCATAATAGTGTCATAATTCTCCAGCCATATATTAATTATTCTTCAAATAATTATGGTGAACATTGTTATATAATATATGTATATAATTAGGTGCGTTTTATCTTATTAATATATTTTTTTCTATTGAACTTACGCCCGTTGAATGGCTATTAGCTGTTGTAAGGGATTATAAACTGTGGTTGGTCACATCCACTTACCCACCTTATTTAATTTTTCTATAAGTATCCATTTAATCATCATATTACTCAACTCAAATAAATAATAAAATAGCATTTTGGATTCATTGACCTGTTTAGCCGCGATAGCCGATTCAAACGAACACGGTTGTATCTCGACTAGTAAATTGTAACGCTGGGTACTGTACTACTATCAAATTGATGAAACAAACAAATAAAAAACAACTAGATAGTTTTATAAAGTGGACTGTATAAATATATTGCGCTTATATAAACTTAATGAAACTATAACATGAGAGCGTCTTAAAAGCTATGTTAGTCCTAGCACAATTGCAACAAATTAATTATAATAATAATATCAGTCACGAAAATGATTGATAATACAAAAAAAATAATACACAATAAAAACACGTACGACGCTGATAACAATCGTCGTGTTAACAAAATAATAAGAATATAGGCGTGATACGTCTGACCTGGCAGCTGACTGGACACCTTGCTCCACACGGCGTACCTTTCCGTTGACTAATACATCCAAACCCGCTCACTCGGTGGGTTTTTGACAAAGTGTAGAAAATAAGATCCCGATGGACGAGCCTTTTATCTGTACAAGTGACAGCTACAACAATGCGGCGGATAGGTAAAACCACAAAACACAACAGGAAAGGACGGACGTACGCGCGCAGACAAAACGCAAATGGCGACGACACAACACACGGCGATGACGATCACGTGTACGTCAAGATCGAGCAGTTTCGTGAATCATGAGTCCGCGACTTTACCACAGCGACGATATTAGAGAAACGGAGTGTATCAACGGCTCATAATATCGCGCGTGAAGAATGACGAGGACCATACGCATCATACGAATACGCACCCAAACACACGGCGTAGAAACATTATAACGAAACGCACGCGGTTAACAGGACGCGCACTGTAATTTACGATGCGAACACGGAACAATTCAAAAATTCGATCACGGAAACGGTCAACGGTCAACAACACGTTTTCTATCCGGGCACCGAGCGTGCGCGAGGACGGCGATGAACATAGCGGTGATAGCAACGCATGCGCGGTAGGAGCTATAGTCTGAGAGGCCGGGCGCGCTCTAGTGCTGTCTGGCCCGAACATCCTCCCCCGTTTTGGGGTGCTTTCAAAAGGTATAAAATTCTCGATCAGAACGTACCACTCACATAAAAAAAAATAATAATAATAATAATAATATAAGATAATAATTATGACAATGCATAAGGAAAATGAAAACAACAACAACAATATTGAGGATATCGGTAATATGGGAGCCAATCTTAAGGTCTTGGATCCACTGTAAGTCTTACCAATTTGACAACAGGACGTTTGAGGATAGCGTCTTGCGTTTTGACAGTCGCTACACGCACAATGTTATCTACACCTGGATGGACCTGGATGATTCGACCGATCTGCCACGCCATGGGCGGTCGTGACGGTGTGTTGATGACTACAAGGTCGCCAACGGACAGATTTGGTGTCTGCTTAAACCACTTTTGCCTTCCTTGTAGGGTGTGCAGATACTCATTGCTCCAACGACGCCAAAACGACTGTTGAGCTTGGCGGAGTAATTGCCAACGACTCAAACGGTTAGTTGGAGTATCGACTACATCCTTCTCTGGAAGTGCTAATAACGGTTGCCCGATTAGAAAATGACCTGGGGTCAACACGCCTAAGTCGTTTGGATCACTGGAGAGCGGTAGCACCGGTCGAGAATTCAAGACGCCTTCGATCCGCGTCATGAGAGTTGTAAATTCCTCGGTCGTGTATACTTGAGCACCGATCACTTTCTTCAAATGGGTTTTTGCGCTTTTGACGGCAGCCTCCCATATCCCGCCAAAATGTGGCGCTCCCGGTGGGTTGAAATGCCACTTGCAAGGCATACGACCACATAAGGTATGCTGATTGGAGGCTTCATCGAATAATTTCTTCAGCTGTTTTGCAGCACCAACGTAATTTGTACCACAATCTGTGTACATGCTACTTGGAATGCCACGCCGAGCGACGAACCGGTCTAACGCAGCGAGGAATGCGTCTGTGGATATGTCGGATACGGTTTCCAAGTGCACGGCCTTCACCGACATGCATACGAATACCGCGAGGTATATTTTATTCGTACGCGCACCGCGACGTCGACTTTCACGCACCAAGAAAGGTCCACCGTAATCCATCCCGACGTTGAAAAATGGGCGGTTTGCTACCAGTCTAGCAGCTGGCAGATCCCCCATAAAAGGTCGTGGGTTCATACTTCTGAACCTGGTGCAAGGAACACAAGAATAGGTAAAATTGCGGACAGCTGCTCGGCCAGAAATAATCCAAAATCTTTGATGTATCATTGAAAGTACTAATCGAGATCCTCCGTGTAGCGAGATATGATGAAAGTGTCGAATGATTAGCTCGGTGAGATGAGTCTTTTGAGGTAAAAGGATTGGATGTTTTGAATCTTCATTCAACCGTGCATGTCTTAATCTTCCGCCGACACGAATGATCCCGATTGCGTCGATGAAAGGAGCTAACTGGGCTGTCGTTGTCGGAGTTATGGAACCTTGATTCTTTATCTGTCTACGTAGATCCGATAGATGTGTCAGTTGCGTACACAAGACAGCCGCGTTCAGTGCATGGTCGTATTCCATCCGAGTGATTGGTCCGCTGATCTTAGGACTATTTCGACGACGGGCAAAGCGAAAACAGTATGCCAACACACGTTGCAATTTTGACAACGACGAAAATCGTTGAATGATTGACTCACAGTTCGTTTCTTCATGTATATGCAAAACATTTGCTGTGCACTTCATCTCAGGTAATTGATCAATCGGTGGTAATGTTAACTCGGACATGGTAGACACAGGCCATAGATGGTCAGATTGTAATAAAAAATCTGGGCCATGAAAATGTAATGAATTCGAAATCAACTCGGAGGGGAGTAATCCTCTTGATGCGGGATCAGCTGGATTGTTCATAGTTCTGACATGGGCCCATTCACAACCTGGAGTTAATGACTTGATTTTGGAGACTCTATTGGTGACGAATATCTTGAACTGTTTTTGGTCAGCCTGAAGCCAACTCAAAACTATCGTGGAGTCAGTCCATGCACGGACACGATCAATGATGGTAAAACTCTGTAAAACTGTATACTGGTGGAAGATGAGACGTGCCAATAGTAAGGCAGCGCACAACTCCAAACGTGGAATCGTTAACGACAGGTCAGTATCAGAGCATTTTAATGGAGCAACTTTGGTCTTACATGCAATAAAATAGACCTTGACAACATTCCTCTGGTCAACCACACGTAAATACACATGTGCCGCATATCCCTTCTGAGAGGCGTCGGAAAACCCTATAAGTTCCACCTGTTTTGAACATCGGATATCAATATGCCGCGTTAACGTAACCTGAGCTAGCGTGGGAAATTCGGAAATGAATGTGTTCCACTTGTCAATTAGTTGTGTCGGTGGCGAAGTATCCCAATCCAGTTTTTGCATCCACAATTCTTGCATAATGCATTTGGCCCAAAAAACAACGGGGCCCAACGCACCAACTGGGCCATATAAACGAGCTATTGTTGAGAGTATTGAACGCTTAGTTGGATTAACTTTATTGATATTAATGTGATAACCTAAGACATCCGATGTAGTACCCCAATGCAAACCTAACACTTTTACTGACTGATCGTCCTTAAGTTCGAATGGTGCGTCCATTGCGCGGTCTTCAGTAGATATATTTTTTAATAGTGCTTCACAATTACTGGCCCATTTCTTGAGATTGAAACCGCCTTTACGTAGTAATGAAATGACTTGATGCTGGAGCTCCACCGCTTCCTCTTCCGAGTCAGCACCTGCTACAATGTCGTCCACATATGTTGATGTAATTAATAGATTTTTCGCTAAAGGAAATTCAGATCTATTTTCTAAGTCTAATTGGTGTAAACATCTAATTGCCAAGAACGGGGCTGCGTTGACACCATAAGTAACAGTACATAATTCGAATTCTTGGACTTCATCGTCGGGCGAATTTCTCCAAAGTACATGTTGATATACGCAATCGGCATCATAAACTCGGATCTGCCTGTACATCTTCTTAATGTCGGCGATGAACATGTACTTATGGAAACGACTTCGAAGTAGTATATCGGTAATGTCCTTTTGCAATTTTGGTCCGGTCGCCAAGCAGTCGTTTAGTGAGAAGCCAGATGACGATTTGGCCGACGCGTCAAAGACTACCCGAATTTTCATGTTACCATTCTCTCGTTTGACCACAGCGTGATGAGGGACGAAATATTTTCCTGGTTTATCCGCTACGCGCATGTGACCGAGTGACAGATACTCATTCATAAAGGAACGATACGCGGAATATAACTCGGAATCCTTTGCTAAACGACGTTCAATATTATACAAGCGATTTAAGGCCATGGTACGAGAGGAACCAATACTACAATGCGTAGCCAAGTCTTGATTTAAATTACATTGAGCGTTAACCCTTTGACGAGTAAATTATTTTCCATAGTTGTACACCCAGATAGTGAATTGTTTTTACCAAAAAACCGCACTTTTCACCATAGTAATGACGGAAATTTACGTCGCAATTATTGTTACGTAAAAGAGTAAAGACGGATAAATACGTCCTATTAATTTGTACCATAAGAGTGAAGACGGAAATAGACGTCATTAGAAAAAGTATAACTCCAAGAGGAATGACGTAAATTTCCGTCTAGTATATACCTAATTTAATAAAATTTTAAATAATTAATAAACATATTAATTACCTGTACAATTTAGAAATAAAACACTATTTAAAATGTATTCCCTAATATAATTTAAGTATTAGCTTTGGTTATAAATACTAGTATTCACTATCAATGGTATTAGGTACCTATATAATATAAGTAGCCTTTAGTAATACTTTATAATACTGTACCTATATAGTTATCTAGCTATGTTGTTACCTAATTAATAATTATACTACAAAGAACAGTTTTTAATACTATATATACATAATATCTTATATATATTTTTCTGTCAATAAAAATATGAACTGTTGGCTTGAAATGTATTTAAAATCAAAAATCATCCGTTATTGAAATAAAATAAAATAATCAACTTGTAATAATATAATATAAGAAAAATCAAAATGAATAACTATAGTTTTTTAAACTTAAAATGACAATAAAAAAATTTAAAAAAAAGTTAAAATGTATGATAAAATAAAATACCTAATCAACTTTTATAGAATAGTAAAAATTAAAATGAATAACTAATTAAAACAAAAGTTAAAATGTATGATAAAATAAAATAATCAACTTGTATAAAATAGTGAAAACTAAAATGAATAACAGTAGTTTTTTAAATGTAAAATAACAATCTAGGTATAGGTACATATTTAGTGTTCCCTGTATTTTGGTAATTTGGTATTTGGTTACTTAGTAGTGCAATTTCGTATGGTAGTCCTTGAAGCAAGGTTCCAAACATAAATATTTGTTACATTCAGTACATTCATAAGATGTTTCTTTTCGTGATCGGGGATTTAATGTTGTGTTATAATGGACATGACACCTTCTGGAAATTTTTTTTTTAACTTCTCCACTGTTGATTCTTGAAGGGAAATGTCGAGCGGAAAGTCTAAGTGGTAAATCGTCTTTTGGTTTTCGCCCTCCACGACTAGGTGATATTATATCATCAGACAACAAATAAGCATGTAATATTTGCTCGATTAATTTTAATCTAAATTCTGGCAACTTTAATGTTTTTTTTTCTAAAGTACTACATACGATTCCAGAATTAAGTACACATAAATCTAGTAAATGAAAAAAAAATTTTTTGTACCATTTTATGGATTTCCTCGAAGTTGTATTAAATGAAATATGCATATCTGACTTATCAACCAAACCCATGTTTGCATTATAATCAATTACACAGTCAGGTTTGAGTACATTGTTTTCGTGTTTATCTATTATATTTGTTTTTTTCATTACGGGTGTATGAACTGTGGATAGCATATGTACATCCCTTTTGTCTTTCCACTTACAGCTCATCATATTAGGATTTGTCGATATAGCAGACACACATTCGCCAGCGTTTAATTTGTTAGGGAAACTAGGCATGCCCTTCCTTGTATGTTTCACTGTACCACATGCTCCGGTATCTTTTTTCAATAAATACTCAAATAATATTGGAGATGAGTACCAGTTATCCATATAAATTATGTGACCTTTGTTTACGTAGGGCTCCATTAAAGTCGATATAACTGAACCAGACAGCTTTAATGTGTCATTTATAGTTATATGAGTATTATCACCAGTATAAATTAAAAAGTCAAGAACAAAACCAGATTTGCAATCACATAGAACGAATAACTCAATGCCAAAGCGATGCCGTTTAGATGGAATGTATTGTTTAAATTGAAGTCGTCCTTTCCATTCAACAATACTTTCGTCAACACACACATTTTGATGAGGCTGATATGTGGAACTAAACTTTTTTCGGAGGGATTCGACAATTATTCTGATTTTAAATAATCTATCTCCAGGAATCTGGTTACGATTGTCATTGAAATGAAGGACTCTCAATAATAATAGAAACCTATCTTGAGTCATAATTTTCCCAAATATTGGTGTGGATAGTAATACCGAAGAAGACCAATATTCTTTAATATTATTTTTTTTAACATGTGGCATTAATAACATAAGAGAAAAAAATATATACATTTCGTTTAAATTCGTATCTTTCCATTTACCAAGCTTAGAATGTTTTGATAAAACTGTATTGCTTACTAGAAAATGGTAGAACTTATTTGTCTCATCAACAATATGTTGGACCAAGTCTTCATCAAAAATTTGTTTGAAAATATATAATTCTAAATTTTCCGATGGTACATTGTTAATTATGTCATTATTAACTCTAGAATGTGAGCTAACAAAATTCAAATTATTTGGGCTATACCGAGGTAACATATTTTTATTGAAATTCCAAAGTCCCGAAAATAGTGTACCATCAGATAATCCAGTATTTTTTTTTGGAATTTGTTTTTTTGTAGGAACCGGTATTTTACGTTTACGTTTTTTAATATTAATTGTCGGTTCTGGGTTTGAAATCACAGAGTTTTGTACAATATTTGGGTAAACAGAATTAATATCAAAATAACAGTTGTTACTATTGTTATCTAGTGTAGTGCTATAATTTGTATTAGTGTTTGGTGTTGATGTATGTGGGTAAGCTACATAATTGTCATCAAAGACAACTGCCATATTTTCTATGTCAAATAAATTTAGATCGATGTCATTCGAAATAGAAATTTCTGGAGAACTTGAATATGAATACGGATCATCGCGATTAGAACAGTCATTATCGCCTAAGCCGAGTGTATTATCAACTATATCATTACATTTTTTTTTATCCAATACATATTTTGGTGTAAAACTTACTTCACTAACAGAATTTGAGGAAACAATACTACTTGATCCGTTATTTTTGGTCAATTTAGATACTAGCTGTTTTCTTATTTCTTGTGCTAAGTCTTCACAGTCTGATTCATCAGAACTACTATCATACTCGAAAAGCTCGTCGGCTGATTCATCATTAGTTATGATTTCAGCTATTTGATCGCAAGTTAGTTTATTCATTTTCTTATAAGCTTAGACAACCTACAACGAATTAAATAACAAGACTAACTACAGAGAAGCCATGACTATTGACTGAATTCGATAATAATATTATAATAATAAATGTTATTACATGCACAGTCAAACACAGCACAGCATAATATTGCAGCTGAGCAATCGCGTGTGTACAACTTTACTGTGTATAATATTATACTATCAATAATCAAAGCCAAATATTATGATACAAATTGTACAGTATAGGCAACATATACACAAAGATTTAATACGCTTTTTCAAATAATTTATATTTTAATAGGTAACACTGATAAAAGTGTGGATTTTAGTTATCAAATTAGTCAAGATTTTTAGCTAAATATTTCATGATAAGTTTATTATTGATAACAGCACTCCTGAAAATATTAAAAATCAAAGACGATAGAAATTACAACATGACGGAAATATACGTCATTCCTCTATAGAGCTACATTATTGATTGGCGGAAGTTTCCGTCTATACTCGTCAAAGGGTCATAGACCGAAAAGGTAAAGCGACGCAAAACCTGCCTGATGTGTCCCGTGACACTGTTTTACAAAACCACTCTTCGCATCGGTCATCTTCTGTCGTTGGGTGTACTGGGATTGTCGGTTCTTCCACCCTCCAAAATTGTTGCATGGTTTCATTTATGACTGGTATTGCACTAATAGTTAACGACATCAGAGGTAATGAAGTAGGATCCCTGAGTGAACCAACAATTATCCAACCGAGATTTGTGCGCATTGCTGACGGCAATCCAGGCGTATGGATAATGTCCGCTTTGGGCTGCAAAATCATCGGGTATAAATCACCTCCTATTAACATGTCCACGGTTCCAGGATGATCGAATTCCGGATCAGCTAGTACTAGGTGTTGATATCGTGTGCGCACCGTAGCAGGGAGTGAACATGTTGGCATTAATCCAGTAATTTGGGACAATATTATAACATTATTTGCTTTAAACAGTGGTTGATCTGACTGAAGCGGGAAAAACGCGCACTGAGTAACACCTTTTACTCTGCCTTTTACCTTGGACACCGGTTGTTGAGAGAGGCCAACTACTTCTACACGACTCTTGTTGCGTTTAAGACCAAGTCTGGTGGCACAATCTGCAGTAATGGCCGAAACCTGTGACCCACTATCTAACAAAATTCAAACCTGATGAGTACCACCTGTGTCATCTTGTATACGAACAACCGCAGTACCTAACACTACAGTTGCTTGTGTCGATATCGTACCTGCGAACACAGTGCTATTTTCAACTGGTTTGGACGTAGAGGGCTGAACATCTGACTTTTCTTGCTGTCATCTCCCTGTTATTCTTTGTACCAACATTTTCTAAATGTAACAGTGTATTATGACGACCTTCACATTTTTTGCATGTAAAAGAAGCAGTACAAGAGCCAGCACTATGCCCAGTTTTTAAGCATATAAAACATAAACTATTATCGCTCACAAACTTGCGCCGTACTGTAACTGGTTTGCGTTTAAATACAAAGCAACGATAAATCTGATGTTCATGTTGACAAAATAAACACTTTGATGCTGTAGATGTAGATGAAACTGACAGTGAAGTTTTGCCAAGATGCCCAATTTTGTTCCTTTTACTACTACCTTTAAAAGTGCTATCAGATTTGTCGTTAGTTCCAACCGAAGTTCCGACATTTTCTAAAATTTTGCATCTGTGTGCGATAAATTGTAATAACATATCTAAATTAGGCACTGCATTTTGTTTAATACTTGCTTCAAACAATCGTCTTGTCTCTGTATCAATTACACGAGCACCAATATGAAATAAAATAAAACCAGCTAAGTCCTGGACACCAAGTGCTTAAATAGCAGAGACATTTTCAGTAAATACATGAACAAATGAAGACAGTGACGACAATGATTCTTTTTTCAAGGGTACAAATGAAAACAATTTGTCAATGTGTGCAGAAGCTAATAGTCGTTGATTTTCAGACGACTGTTTTAATGCGTTCCAAGCTATGATATAATTATCAGCCGTCAAAGGGATCGCTTTTACTACTGTAAGTGCTGGACCGGACAGGCTTAAAATTAAAAAATGGTAACGTTGAATATTAGAAATATCAGGGTTGTCATGAACTAGTGATTGAAACATGTCACGAAACGATAACCAACCCAAGACATTACCATCAAATTTTGGTAATTCAATTTTTGGTAACACAATTGCCTGTGCTGTGTGTCGTGCACCAGTAGAAACATTATTATTTGCAGTCACATTAACATAAGTGCTATGGAAGCCAGTAGCAATAAGTTGAATGTTTGCACATACCTCTTCCATAGTATCAGTGACAACAGCATCAACATTTTCAAACTCGACTACATTATCTAAACCAACAAGGCAATTTAATACTGCTTGCTGTTCTAACTCAAATTGATCAACGAACCGTTTCAATGACAAATGGTGAGCCTCAAATAATGCACGACGTTCAACATCTAATTTAGCTTCTTCGCCTATAGTATTTATTTTTTTAATTGACCGTAACGATGCATCCCGCGATGCACGGGCACGAACTAAAGACCGTTTATTATCAGCAGCATTGTCCAAGTCTTGACGCTTAGGCCTTCCCATATTACACGATTTTTAAGGAATAAAAGAGCAAGCAAGATAAGACGGACAAATTAATTAATTAAAATTACACACATCATCCGGCCCGAAGGACCAAATGTTTAGCCGCGATAGCCGATTCAAACGAACACGGTTGTATCTCGACTAGTAAATTGTAACGCTGGGTACTGTACTACTATCAAATTGATGAAACAAACAAATAAAAAACAACTAGATAGTTTTATAAAGTGGACTGTATAAATATATTGCGCTTATATAAACTTGGTAATGAAACTATAACATGTGAGCGTCTTAAAAGCTATGTTAGTCCTAGCACAATTGCAACAAATTAATTATAATAATAATATCAGTCACGAAAATGATTGATAATACAAAAAAGAAAAAGGTGGATAAGTGGATGTCGCTCTGCTGTACGGTAGGTTACAAGTGGGTCACTGTAATGGATGGTGTTAAATTTGAATTCAATGATATAATATCATTGTATAAGAAAAACGATTCTGAGCGAAAACGGTCAGTCACCCTATGATATTACCAAGTATATTTGATGATATTATTGTGAATAAAGTAATTTATATATAACCTATTAACGTGGAGCCTTGTTTTAAATTTTCAATCCTTAGCCATAAAAGTTAAACATTTTATAAATTTTTAACCACAAAATAATTAATAAATTATAAATTTGATAAATGTTGTCAAAATTTGAACTTTAAATGCTTATAAAAAAAAATTGTGCAAATGTATTTTTAATATTTTTCAACTGCTATTAAAACGATATATCAGGAGTCTAATATTAAATTTTCACGCTTTTTTACCCAACAAATAAAAATTTATTGATATTTATAGAAAAAAAAACTAAAAAAATTGAAAACTGACAATGTCCGTAAACAGCTCAAATAGAGTCAAAATATTTTCAAAATTGTATGGTGTATAGAAAATGCTAATATAAACATTCAGTGAAATTTTCAAGTATCTACAGTCATTCGTTTTTTAATTACAATAAAATAAAAAAATCGTTACATGAGAAATCGAGTAAATATCAAATGTTGTAAAAATATAAATTTCAGACGCTCATAAAAATTTAATTTAAGTTTCTTCTAGACATTTTTTTTTTGATAAAGGTAGACAAACTTATGAGTAATCTTATATTACATTTTCAAATCTTAGATTTAAAAAGAAAAATTTTTATGAATTCTCATCAAAATAATTTGCTATTTTTCGTGATTTTTCCGTATTTTGTCAAAATTTGAACTTTAAATGCTTATAATTAAAAACTGTGACTAAGGATTTTTAATTTTTTTCATCTGCCTTTGAAACAATAAACTAGGAGCCTTCTATTAAATTTTCAAGCTTTTTTACTCAATAGATAAAATTTTATTGATATTTATAGAAAAAAAAACTAAAAAAATTGAAAACTGACAATGGCTGTAAACAGCTCAAAAAGAGTCAAAATATTTGGAAAATTTTATGGTGTATAGGAAATGCTAATATAAACAACCAGTGAAAATTTCATGCATCTACGGTCATTTGTTTTAGAGTTACACCAATAACCAAAATCGATTTTGTTAAAAATCGATTTTGCGTAAAAATTCCCGTTTTTCCTTAATTTTTCTTTTGTTTTTCACATCGCTTTTGAAAACTACTGGGAAATTAAAATTTTGACCTCCCCAATGCACCAACGATATTCACTTTCCCATCGAACAAGATACTGAAGTCGAAAATCGAAGCATTATTTCGACTACTTATCGTGTACACAGACACAAAAATAAAAAAATAAAAAAAAAATAAAAAAAAAAATAAAAAAAAAAAAAAATAAAAAAAAAAACACACATCATTGTAAAATCAATACATTCATCGTTTCACTCAGAATCTAAAAAATAATACACAATAAAAACACGTACGACGCTGATAACAATCGTCGTGTTAACAAAATAATAAGAATATAGGTGTGATACGTCTGACCTGGCAGCTGACTGGACACCTTGCTCCACACGGCGTACCTTTCCGTTGACTAATACATCCAAACCCGCTCACTCGGTGGGTTTTTGACAAAGTGTAGAAAATAAGATCCCGATGGACGAGCCTTTTATCTGTACAAGTGACAGCTACAACAATGCGGCGGATAGGTAAAACCACAAAACACAACAGGAAAGGACGGACGTACGCGCGCAGACAAAACGCAAATGGCGACGACACAACACACGGCGATGACGATCACGTGTACGTCAAGATCGAGCAGTTTCGTGAATCATGAGTCCGCGACTTTACCACAGCGACGATATTAGAGAAACGGAGTGTATCAACGGCTCATAATATCGCGCGTGAAGAATGACGAGGACCATACGCATCATACGAATACGCACCCTAACACACGGCGTAGAAACATTATAACGAAACGCACGCGGTTAACAGGACGCGCACTGTAATTTACGATGCGAACACGGAACAATTCAAAAATTCGATCACGGAAACGGTCAACGGTCAACAACACGTTTTCTATCCGGGCACCGAGCGTGCGCGTGGACGGCGATGAACATAGCGGTGATAGCAACGCATGCGCGGTAGGAGCTATGGTCTGAGAGGCCGGGCGCGCTCTAGTGCTGTCTGGCCCGAACAGACCTTATCCACGTATCCGTAGTCCATATGTTATATAATGTGTAAACTTGTAAAAAATTTAAATCTCAACGACACATAAATACTTCTTGTTTAACTTAAGGTCATGACACATGAAATCTGGTTAAAGACCCTGTAATCTGTATGTCCTTCAAATCATTTGTTTAAGCATATTAATTGTAGTAAATGTAGATTATCTTAAACAATCAATGTGCCCAAATTTAAATACCCAATAAAAAAAAACTACAATAACTCGCAGGTACAACATAGTTCTTATGGTATTTATGTGTAGTATAACATTCATTGTATTATTCATTAGGTACCAGTGATCTATAGGTCAGGTTTACATTTAAACAAAAATTGTATATTATGTATAAATTATTAAACTGAATGTAACATCCTTAAACTTAATGACATATTGTATTATTTATTTTAATTTTCGCAACTTCCAACTCAACTAGTCACACTTACCAATAAATTGTACGAATGTACTCGCTAAATATCCAATTCACATGCGATTAACCAATTTAGGTACAGATATGTTTGATTGAATAAAATACGTAAAATGCAATATATGTGGTGAATAAGTCAATAATATATATAAGAACTATTACTATATTATACGTTTTCATTAAAATTTAAACACTTAAGATTATACATTTTGAAAAATAAATACTTTTAGCCACTCAAGACTCGCGATTCAATTCATATTTTGTTCTTATATTTTATAATCTTTTAACTATGGCTGAGATATAAACTAAATCATGCTTATAAAAGTTATAACGTAACTAATTTCTACTCAACGTATTGTAATGCGATACACGATAACCTGGTCTTAGGTATATGAACAGCGTGGATAAAAAAAATAAAAATTTAAAATAGTTAATACTTTTTGAAATAATGAGTGTTGTTCTTAGATAAAATAATCACATGTACTCATACACATGTAATCACAAAATTCTCAAATCATATATTAATTATTGTTCAAATAATTTTGGTGACCAATGTTGTAATATAATATATTATGTATAGATAGTGCGTTTCATCACAGAATATAACAATCAGAATGGACACTGATAAAAATTTATACAGGCAGCATAGGACGAAGGCTTGAGTCAGTCACTGCAGGTCCGCAGTAGGGCCAGTTCATTTAACAGTTTGACCATTAATATACGAAAAATAAATATGGCATACTTTTATACGATAAAATGTACTATTTTAATTTAATTGCTTTAAAACAATGAGTTAACTCTTCACCGGACATCCGGACACAACTAATAGTTAATACTAGTATTGGAATAAAGCAGTATTAAAAATACTTTTAAAATACTAGTATAAAAATGCCCTTTGCGATTACTCACTAAGTATTTGAATATAAATACCAATATTTAATACAATATTATAAATACAATTTTTTTTATTTTTAGGTACCTTAATTATGTTACTACTTACCATAGATTTTAAAAAATTTGAAATAAAATAACATGTCCGACTATGTGAATACATGTTCAGGTATTTCATTCATATTGATACAATTAAATTACAAAAATAAATAAAAAGTGGTATTAACTATTAATATAGAATTATTTTTAAAAATTCTAATACGTTAATATAATTGAGATAACAATAAAACGTCGTATCATGGCAAATTCAGTGCTACCAAAAATGAAAACGTTAAGATTTCATATTTTCCCAGATACATGCCCCTACTGCGGACCTGCAGTGGTTGATTCTCTATTATCAGCCCGCCGCCGAGAAGTGTCCTACCCCTGGTTTCATCTTATTATTATTATTATTATTTTGTTTTTTATTGAACTTAACCCCTAAGTGGTTGGTCGGTACGGTAAGGTGTTGTTACGGTTGTTATGGTAGGTAAGCAAACACGTGTATGTGTGGTTTTTAATACTATGAACCCCAGTGGTCACCCGTCCAAGAACTAGTAGTAGTGGGCATTGCCTACTTTCAGTCACATTGGTAAGGTTGGTGGCGACTGGTAGCAGCCAACGCGCCAGGCCCAGCCACAAATATCGTATTATTATTATTATTATTTATCATAAATGCTTCGACAGTAGTTTCTTTTGAGTAAATTTGACAATGACTGAAGTTTATTTATTTATTTATTTAGTTGGAGATTTTTTAAATTTAAAAGTTTTTTATGTACGCCTTCAATATGAACAAGTCTGAAAAATAACCGTTTTTATACACACACTTAATTAAGTAGTATTGAGCTCTGAACATAAATCATAAACTCTTAACATTATTTTTATACACGTTATATTTTATTACTGTGTAAATGTATGTAAGTATTTTCTAAGTGTTCGTGTTTACTACAATTATTTGTATTATCTGTTAACAATAGAGTTTTTTATCGAACGCATATATTTTGATCATAACATTTTTAAACTATTAATATTATAATAGTTATGTATAACTTCCACTTGTAATGAAACGCAATTGGTTGGTAATTATTTTTGTTTATTTATTTTGAACCAATATGCTCATCATCTTATTTTGATACAAAATATATGTTTTATAACATTTTTTCTTTCATATCAATCTCAATTATACTCCGGAGAGTTTACAATAAAAATAGTTTATTATGGCTTTACATATAAGGGGTGGGAAGATAACAATTAAACTCACGGTTTTGTTGAAGCAATGGTGTGTATAGGCTCGGCTCTGACGGCGGCGTATAACACAAAGGTCTCAGGGTGCGAATAGAGGTCCAGTGGTTCCGTTCAGGTAACCTAATGACATACGCGACTTATTGCTGTTGGTGGAAGTTGACTGCAAGTGACTCGTCTCGAATGGCGGGCTTGGCGGAAAACAACAACTTCTATTGACGTTCGGCTTGTGATGCTGGTCTGGTTACGACGACTGGCTCTGCTCTGGTGGCGGCGGCGTGTAACTTGGCGACAGGTTGTCCGCGGTGTTGTGTTAATACACACACTCTGACGGCGCGATGGTAAAAGGGAGGTGCCGGGCAAGACTATATGCACATCCGTGTATAACGAGTGGTATGCTCGTCCGGCTTGCGCAGTCTGGGGGCAAAATGCTGTTGGGCGTACAGCAAACAGTGTCCGTGTATAACGAGTGGTATGCTCGTCCGGCTCACTGATGTACTGTACTCAGCGGGGAGTATGATACTCAGACAGCGTTTTCTAGGTAGTATATATGCTACTTGGGTCCTTTTCGTGGTGGGTAAAACAGGTAAAACACTTTCATTAACTTAGTGTTTTTCCGCGTAACTTAAAACCAATGTAAAATATGCATCGTATTCTTTATGTTCTGCTGATTTTTATGGTGCTTTTGAAAGGGTTCTACGTTACGGGGTTTTGTCTGACAATGAGCTTTCCTTTGCGGGCGGCGTACCGGTGATATCGGAGTTGCGGGATGCACGCGTTCTGACGGACGTCGGGAACGGCTGTTGTGGTGTTTCGCGCAGAATTACTGCGCGAGAGCGCGTCACGGTAGTGAATATATACTTGATGATGGTTGGTAACGAGAGTATGCTACGGGCTTAGAGTGTTCGAGTTTGTCTCGTTACATAGTCCCCTTTTTTATTTTATTTTTCTTTCAAATATATATACAAGATGTGCATATATATAAGAAAAAGAAAATGAAAACAAGAATGTGAGGTAGATGATGATTGTCGCTGTATTGGGAATATGGTAGTCACTGTATCGGTAATATTGTGTTTCACAGATTTATTGTTGTTCGTCAGTGGCACTGACCAGAGACGGAGGGTTTACTTCATGGTATCGTTTTATATTTTGATAGTTGTATGTTCGTTGTCTTCCAGCAGTGTCCTCTATAGTGACTGTATTATTGTTGTGTATCTCACATATCTGATATGGTCCATGATACAAGAGAAATAGTTTGTGAGTTTCTCGGTCTTCCGCGGAGGATAGCCGATGTTCATTTACTAAAATTTTCATCCCGATAGTGTATTCTGGGAATATTTTTCCTCGGTCTTTGTATTCATTTCGTGTTTGTGATTTTTTTTTAGTCCTCTTGATGACAAGTTGTATGACATTGGGCATAGGACCAGCTATGGTGTATTTTGGAAATTGGACGAGTTCAGTTATGGATAAGGGTGTATTCTTGCCATATATAATAAATTGAGGGGTGAAGCCAGTCGTGGTGTGTGTGGTATTGTTGATCCAAAATTCCACATTGCTCAGCCATCGGAGCCAATTAGTATGCTGCTTGTGGCAATATGTTCGTAGTAACCTTCCGATTTCTCTGTTGGCTCGTTCGACAGGATTACTTTCTGGGTGGTATATGGTAGTGTGAATGCTTTTTATCTGCAATCCCTCCATGATTTTGATCCATTTCTGACTCGTGAATTGAGTTCCGTTGTCGGTAAGGATTTTTTGGAATAATCCCATGGTAGGTATGTATTCTCCAATGATCCTTTTAATTATGGTGTCTGTGGTAGCTCGTTTTAGAGGATACAATTTGATATACTTGGAGAATAAATCAAGGATGGCTAGGATGTACCTACATCCACCCTGTCCCCTGGGTAGTGGCCCCATGAGGTCGGCTGATACCATCTCCAGTGGTTTCTCCGGGAGTAGGCTGAGTGTTGGTCCCCTAGCCGTGATATTGCTTATCTTGGTCCTTTGACACAGATCGCATGTTTTTAATATTCGTTTGACGGTGCGATACATGTTCTGAAACTGGTGGTTTTGCTGCAGTAATTTGTACGTTTTATACGTTCCGCAGTGTCCGTAAATTTCGTGGGTTTCTACTACCAATTGTTGTACTAGTGATTTGGGTACGAGTATTTGGTATTCGCCATTATTGGATTTTTTAAATAACATTTGGTTGTGCCATATGAGATTTTTATCAGTGATCCTATCTAGTCGTTTCTTCAGCCTTTGGATGTGTTCATCGGTAAGTTGTGCTGATTGCAATTCTTTGAATTTGGCTTTTAATTCGGGGCTGTATTCAAGTAGAACTAACTTGTTAATTACAATGTTTCGAGTGATTGTTTGTATGTCTTCATATGGGGATTGAGGATACCTGGTCAAAGTGTCGGCTCCGATGTTTTCTTTGCCGGGTATGTGAATGATTTCAAGTTGATATTCTTGTAATAGGGCAGACCATCTTACCAACCTGGAATTGAGGAGTTGACAAGTGTTGAGGAAAGTTAGAGCGTGATGATCGGTAAGTACTTTTATCTTGTGTCCCAACAAATAGTGTCTAAATTTTTTGCATGCAAATACAATAGCTAATAATTCTAATTCGGTTGTATTGTAATTACGTTCTGCAGAGTTGAGGGTTCGACTGGCGAATCCTAGTGTTTGGTGTTGTCCTTCTTCAGTGACCTGATATAATTCTGCTCCGACGTGGGTGGTCGAGGCGTCAGTATTGAGGTAGAATTCTTTAGTAAAGTCTGGGAATTGTATCACAATGTCTTCTAAGAACCTTTTCTTTATGTTGTCGAATGCTTGTTGCTGTGACGCACCCCATATCCACTTGGTGTCTTTTTTGGTTAGCATACTTAATTGCTCAGTGTCTTGTGATAAGTCTCTTATGAACTTACGGTAAAAGTTGATGAATCCCAAAAATGATTGTATTTGTTTTTTCGTTCTTGGTGGTTGAAAATCATTAATGACTTTTATTTTGTCTGGGTCCATAGATATACCTTTTTCGGAGATTATATGTCCAAGAAAGATTACTTGATTTTTTAGAAATTGTGATTTCTTACGGTTTATGGTAATCTTATGATGTGATAGTTTCTGGAATATTTGTTCAAGATGCTGCATATGTTCTCCAAAACTTTTTGAAGTTATGTGAATATCATCCACGTATATTGCGGCAAATTGCAATATTTCCGGCCCGAGTACTTGGTCCAATATTTTTTGAAATTCAGCCACGGAATTGATTAGGCCAAATGGTAATACTTTGAATTGGTAATTTCTTCCTCTGTGTAGGAAAGCGGTGATTTCTCGACAGTCTCTTCTGAGTGGACATTGCCAGTATCCTGCTGTTAAGTCAATAGAACTAAGATACTTCATCCCTTGAAATTTTATTAGTGTTTCTTCCATATTAGTGGGGCATTCGCGGTCGGGTATGATAACCGTATTGATTTTTCGAGCGTCCAAACATAATCTTACATCGCCATTTTTCTTTTCGATACATACTATAGGTGATGACCATGGTGATGTGGATTTTTCAATTATACCTAACGCTAACATGCGTTGTATTTCTGCATCGATCCGGGGAATGCGAGCTACTGGTATGGGGTATTGACGTTGGTGAATTGGGTCCCCTGGCTTGACTCGTATTTGGCATTGGAACTCTTGAATTTTCCCTGGTTGATCGGAAAATATATTTTCGTATTTATTTAGTAGAGTCACAAATGTTTGTTTTTCGTCGTTGGTGAGTGCTACCTGATTGTCTTCTGGGTTGTCATTGACTTCAACATTGAGTAGATGTTCTTTTGAGTCAATTAGTCGAGGTTTTTGTCTGGCAAACGGTATGGTATGGGTGATTTGGTCTACCATGAATTGGACAGTTTGTTCGTTGAATTTGATTTGTGTGGAGTATTTTTTCAAAATGTCGGCGCCAATTATTCCTTTTTCGTTCAGGTTTTCCACTTGAATGAAGTTGGTTTGTATGTATACATCACCAATTTTGCATTCGCAAAATATTTGTTTGGATACTTTACATATCTTTTTGCCTACTGCGTTGCTTATCTGGATTCCCGTTACTGGAAGTTGTGGTATTTTTTGATTCTTTTGAGTGATTATGTCAACGACTTCCTTAGTAAGTACACTTATTGTTGCTCCTGTATCCACAAGTAATGTGACTTCCTCCCCTTCGATGGTGCATTGAATATATGGACTTATGGATTGGTTAGTGGTGTTCAATGAATTAATTGCATGTTGTCCTGTACTACTATTTTCCGTTTGTTCTTCGTTGTTGGTTGACACTTGGTTGATTTTTTCAGTTTGTGGTGGGTTGTTCTGTTGAGGCTCCCCACGTTTGTCATTATTACGATATGGTTGATTGCCCCAACGGTTGTTGCGTGGTGGCATGTTGTTCCAGCCGCTGTTTCGTTGGTGGCTCCAATTGTTTTGAGTTTTTTGTCCTTCTTGATTGTTGTTTTGCTGTTGGTTCCGACTGTCATCCTGGTTAGGTTGGCTTTGTCCCTCCTCTCCTAGTATTTTCATTGCTGCTAAGATTGTTCTCTCAGGCATCGATACGAGTATAGCTCTCAGATACCCAGGGTAGTGTTTTGCAATGTGTTTAACAATTTCCTGTTCGGATAAGTGAGGTACTTCGAGGTGACGAAGTTTGGTAGCCCAAGTCGCAAAGTGTTCACGAAAATTGGTATTCTGTGGTATTTGGGTGATACTAAGACATTGGCTCCATACTTGTATCTGAATTTCTCTCGACCAGTATTCGTCAATGAATGCCTTCCTGAAGTCGTCGTAGTCGCTTAATTGAAATCTGATGGTGGAAAACCAGCTCAGTGCAGCTGATTTAAGGCAGTCTCCTACAACGATGATTTTTTCTCCCACGTATAGTTGTTTGATTGCAAAGTACTCGTCTAGGCGGTGGAGAAAATCCACAGGGTGTATGTCACGATTGCTCCCGTAGAATGCTGGACGGGTCATTTCACTAGCATGTCCTGGTTCGGCCCTTGGAGTATTTGCATATTGTTGTTTTTTACTTAAATTATTATAATTGAATTTAATTTCATTTACTTCGTCTTCAAGTTCTCTGATTTTCTGCATATATATTTCTTCATTGTCTGCAATTTGTTGTCGTAATTGATCAACTAATATTTGGCTGTGTCGTTCAATTTCTCTCTTTAGTGCATTGAACTCTTCTTTGCTGACCGTTTCTTTTTTCGGCGGCATTTTGAATGATGTAGATTTTTTCTTTATAAATGATGTAGCATTCTTAATCTCGAGGTTCGAAGTAGAATTTCTTCTGAATCGAGCACTGCAGTTGGGCGCCAACGTAATGAAACGCAATTGGTTGGTAATTATTTTTGTTTATTTATTTTGAACCAATATGCTCATCATCTTATTTTGATACAAAATATATGTTTTATAACATTTTTTTCTTTCATATCAATCTCAATTATACTCCGGAGAGTTTACAATAAAAATAGTTTATTATGGCTTGACATATAAGGGGTGGGAATATAACAATTAAACTCACGGTTTTGTTGAAGCAATGGTGTGTATAGGCTCGGCTCTGACGGCGGCGTATAACACAAATGTCTCAGGGTGCGAATAGAGGTCCAGTGGTTCCGTTCAGGTAACCTAATGACATACACGACTTATTGCTGTTGGTGGAAGTTGACTGCAAGTGACTCGTCTCGAATGGCGGGCTTGGCGGAAAACAACAACTTCTATTGACGTTCGGCTTGTGATGCTGGTCTGGTTACGACGACTGGCTCTGCTCTGGTGGCGGCGGCGTGTAACGTGGCGACAGGTTGTCCGCGGTGTTGTGTTAATACACACACTCTGACGGCGCGATGGTAAAAGGGAGGTGCCGGGCAAGACTATATACACATCCGTGTATAACGAGTATAAAACTCGTCCGGCTTGCGCAGTCTGGAGGCAAAATGCTGTTGGGCGTACAGCAAACAGTGTCCGTGTATAACGAGTGGTATGCTCGTCCGGCTCACTGATGTACTGTACTCAGCGGGGAGTATGATACTCAGACAGCGTTTTCTAGGTAGTATATATGCTACTTGGGTCCTTTTCGTGGTGGGTAAAACAGGTAAAACACTTTCATTAACTTAGTGTCTTTCCGCGTAACTTAAAACCAATGTAAAATATGCATCGTATTCTTTATGTTCTACTGATTTTTATGGTGCTTTTGAAAGGGTTCTACGTTACGGGGTTTTGTCTGACAATGAGATTTCCTTTGCGGGCGGCGTACCGGTGATATCGGAGTTGCGGGATGCACGCGTTCTGACGGACGTCGGGAACGGCTGTTGTGGTGTTTCGCGCAGAATTACTGCGCGAGAGCGCGTCACGGTAGTGAATATATACTTGATGATGGTTGGTAACGAGAGTATGCTACGGGCTTAGAGTGTTCGAGTTTGTCTCCTTACACACTCAGTTGCTTTAGTATAATAATACTATGTGATGACTATATTACAGCAAAGGTATTACTTAAGACATCAATAGATAATTCGAAATTCCCGAGCATGTTATACCTATCAATCACTCATAGCTTGTAATACATGTGTTTATAATAATATTTAATGACAAGACGTGTTAAAGTATCCAACGCCTTACACTAAACGTATTCTAATATTTTATTCCTTAAATGTAATTTGCATATAATATTATACAGAGTGATTCTTTTATCAAACAACACTCATTATTTCAAAAAGTACCTATTGGCATTTTTTCAAAATTTTAGAAACACGTTCTTCTAGAATTGTATACATTTTTATACTTTTCAATATTAAAAATATTTATTAGGTATACCGCTATCAACGTTTGATTTTCAAATGGGCAATCCGTAATAACATTTTCCTAAATTATTAAGGCTCAATTTAAAAATAAAATATTTGCATAATTTTAATTTTTCAATTAGTAACCATTCAATCGTTGTTAAATAAATAATAAAATAATATTTTGGATTTATTGACCTTGTTCGTATGTCCGTATATATTACATGTGTAAAAACTAGTTTTTTTCTCTGTATGTAGAACTGTATTCGTTCATGAAACGACTTCAAGTTCTTTGTCAATACTTATCACAAGTGAATAATAGCGTGATCATTTAATATATTTGAAAATTTGGTGATCTAATAAAAACCAGTAAAAATTTAAATCTCAATGATATATAAAGACATCCGATCTAACTCAAGGTCATGACGTGAGCAGTTGGCGAATAAAATCCCGGCAAAAAAATCTCCAAATTCCAATAACATAATTTACTGACAATAGCTGTATTTTAAAAACTGATTTCAAAATCATGAGCCTGGTTTGAGACTAAGATTAGCTTATTTTATTGGCTTGACTTAAAATTTGGTGGAGGTCAGATTTCAAATATAAAATATTTTCAAAGTGTTTATTTCTATTTATTTTATTTCTAGTTTATTTTTAATGCATTTTAATAGTCTCGGTTTTTGACAAAATTATTTTACTAAAAAAAAAAAATAACAACATTTTTATAATAATGGCCTGTCAATTTTACTTTACTTTACTATAATACAAATTTCGCGACAACGGCTGAACGACTATGACAACTGAACGAACGTAGCACGATTGCATAATATTAGTAATAAATAATGAAATGATACAGTTTGTATCGATAACAATATGTTGATCCTTCAACTATTGACACAAAAATGTAAATGCCTAACCAGATTCATAAAACATTAAACCATATAATATGAATCGTAATATTTCAAAAATATAGCTTCCCATTTGAAATTTAAAAGTTATCCATTAAATCTTCTTTATGATAAAAAAAAAATTAATTAATATCAAATCCATCTAGAATATTTACTATTATGATTCCGAATTGTTTTTACATAGGTCAAATTTTGATAATTTGCATATTTCATTCTGAAATCAACTACTATAGCATGACATTTTTAAAGACCCTGTATATCTTCAAAATCAATAGTCTAAGTATATTTGTAGTAAATATAGATTATCTTATAGACTAACAATATTCCCAAATTTAAATACCAAAGAAAAAAAAAACTACAATAACTCACTAGTACATCATAGTAAGTTCTTTGTAATATTTCTGCGTAGTGTTACACTATTGGATTCTATAACAAGCCATAAATTATCCAGTAGGTACCAGTGATCTATAGGTCAGGTAAACATTTAAAAAAAAATTTATATATTATGTATAAACATTATTAAACTGTGTATTATATAATCAATGGTGTAAATGATTAAACTGAAAGTAACTTTCTTAAACTTAATGACATTGTATTATTTGTTTTAATTTTTGCATCTACCAACTAGTAACACTTACCAATAAATTGTACAAATGTACTCTTCAAATATCCAATTCACATGCGATTAACCAATTTAGGTACAGATATGTTTGATTGAATAAAATACGTAAAATGCAATATTTGTGGTGAATAAGTCAATAATAATGTACATATTATAAGAACTATCATTATATTATAAGTTTTCATTAAAATGTAAAGACCTAAAATTATAAATTTTAAAAAATAAATACTTTTAGCCACTCACGAATCGCGATTCAATTTATATTTTGTTCTTATACTTTATAATCTTATTAATGGTATTAGGTATATTGCTATATCATGTTACCATTTAACCATGATATCACCATAGGACAAGATTATCTAATAAATACAAGGGTGAAAAATCTTAAAAATTAAGCCCCCCCCTTATTTGCATCTATGCTAAGTGGTCTTGTTTACTAAAATTATTATTATTTGTTAAAAAATATAATTTTTAAATCTAACGCAAGCCTTTTGATCATAACATTTTTAAACAACTAATAAATAAAAATTATTATAATAATTATGTATAACTTACATTTAGTTGCTTTAGTATAATAATATTATATTTTGATGACTATATCCAGCTAATATATACACACACAGGTATTACCATTGATTATGAATAATTTATTATAATTATAATCAATGGTATTACTTAAAACATCAATAGATAATTATTTGAAATTCCTGAGCGTGACGTTATACCCATCAATCACTTATAGCTTGTAATACAAGTGTTTATAATGTTGTTAATGACAAGATGTATAATATCCAACGCCTTACACTATAGTTATTTTAATATTTTATTTCTTATGTATAAATTGAATATAATGTTATACAATATATACTTTAGTTATTAATGGTTTTAGGAGCAAGTCGTTCATTCATTATTTATGATTTGTGAATATTTTATAGATTTATTGGTTTTAAGTTCATATTATTATATTATGGGCAGTCAGGCAGTCTATAAATACCAGTATTGTAATATTATATTACTATGTCTGTCTGTCATGACTTGCATTGTTCTAGTTACCAACAAAATTTTTAAAATTGTTTTATTTTAGGTATAATATTTTGAAAATTAACTTCTGTAAATTGCGATGTAATAACATGATCATTTTAGGTTCTGATCGTAGCGATGAATGTATTGATTTTACAATGATGTGTTTTTTTCTGTATGCCGTCAATATTTGGGGTCGTAAAAATACTCAGATTTTTTCTTCGGCATCTTTTTTTCACAAGAAATTGAATCTATTTGGAGCATACTGGTCAAATCCCCAGGAGTTTTCAAAAGCGTAGGAAATAATAAAATAAACAATTTTATAATTCAATCTTTGAGTTTCATAGCTAACAAATATAAAATAGGTAATAATTACTATGATAAGTAGTTAACACGAATTTGTTTATAGGTTAAAAAAATGAGCTCTATAGCTCAGAAAATACATGGATAAAATGTATTTGTATCCCCTTTGAAATTGACAGCTTAGAATATTATCATGTAAATATTGAAAGTACTTAATTTACTTTACGTGATGGGAGATGACACAGATATACACATGCATATTAGTTATTAATAAAACATAACAGTTCTTACTTACAAGTGAATATTTTGTACAGGTTTTTTTTTGTAATTCAGAAATCTACTAGTCTCTTATAAGATATTATTATGTTTGCACAGCATAATTTATGGTCTTGTGATTGATCGTATCCAGGGGACAAATCCTAACCTACTCGTTTTAAAGTCAATACAACTGACGAGGTTAACATGAGATCCACATGTGATTTTATAAAAAAAAAAAGTATTTATATTTACTTGTTGTTTATTGTGCATTATCATATTCAAAGAAATATATTTTCATCGAAATCCATTCATTATGGTAAGCACATTACTATTAAAACTTTCACACAAGAATTTTTTTTTTTTAATCCCATTCCAGCCATTTATGCATTTGAAATCATTTTTTTACATTTTCCTTTCATTTTAGAAATCAATACACACAGAAGTTATTTGAACTCGTAAAGCTCGTTTTACCACAATTCTTGGGCCAAACTTGGAGCTATATATTATTCAAAGATCGACAACCGTGTGTTTATATGAGTACAAACTTTTTCGCCTCTTTTCCCTTACCATCCATAAATAGGGTCAAGTTTCTGGCGACGTCGTTTATACTCAGGAAATCGTGGGAGAACAGTGGCACTCTACCTATTCGCTAAATCAACAAGATTGTTCTTCTTTACCATGAACCTTCTTAACCGTTTCCAAAAAATGTTTCCGTGTAAAAACATAAGATATTCTGATCACGTCGAGGGATTTATCGAATTCAATACATTTATATATTGATGGGTAATGTTAAAATGCTGATACACGTAAAAAAAGATCTGAGGTTATGTGAAGTGGCTGTTAATATGGTACGACGGAATATGACCTACATTACTTCTATTCTTTTAAACTGTTTATACAACTAACAATTGTGTTGGTCACCCCCGAGTCCCAACCACGTTACAGTATGAATGTGTATTTTCCCTACTAACATTGTTTATGTTATCAATAGTTAATATTCTGAAATACGTATATTGCCCACATTGTATGATTTTATTCGGTAGATATAGGTACCTACTTATTTAGTTCTCTATTATTTCGAATGGTTAATTTGTTTTTCTTTTCAATATTTCAACACCTTGACTAATATATTTGCATAACCATTTTATTTTGATTATGTTTACCTTTATATTATTATTGCTTACACAATCATAATTTTATCATGTGAAATATAACTATAAGAAATGTGTAATATTAAATGGTTGATCAAGCTAAATAATTTGTGACCATATAAAAATATTCCATCTCACTTGTATTCGTTTCATATATAATATGGCCTTGAATCAAACCATACTTACTCTCCTTACTTTGCGAATGCATGGTGAATTCCCTTGGGAAATAAAAGTTTTGTCGGACAAATTCAACAAATTATCAATAACAGAATCGACTACAACGAAACTATGACGTCATAACGCTTACGCACGTGTCGAGAAATGTTTAAGGAGATAGGGAAAAATAAGTTTTCCAGTGAAGTTTACTGTAATCAAATAATCTAGTCAAAGGAAATGCCAAGTAAGAACGAAATTATTATTTTCTCATCTACTATCAACCATACAATTAATTTACAGCGTTTGTGACTTAATTTACTTTAAAACTTCTATTTTCATTTTCGCCCCGAAAGGCATCAATGTAATTTACGAGATTTTATCGCCTGAAAATTGCCCACCCTTATCCACATTTTATCACTATAAAATCAACGATTTATCGGTCAATATTGAAGTTATTCGCCCAACCCATTGAACATAAAATCATCGAGAATCGACTTGTTATTGTTATTGTTGTTGTTGTTGTTGTAACTGTGCGTTTTTCAAATTAAGTTTCGTATACCAACTTTGGGGAATAATCTGCACTGAGAGCATACACACCCGTTGAAATAATTACAAACCATATGAATTATCACATTAAAAATATTAGGTCCGTCATAATTTAAAAGAATTTATAAATCCATTACGTTTTGGGTAGCTTGGTTAGTTTCATATGAAAGTTAGGGTTAAAGGCCGTGAATTTACTCATTAATAACACGGAAACGAATATATGGTAAAATAAAATATTTAAATATTATGTTATAGGCGTATGGGTTGAGTGTGATAATTTTATTTTATTTTTAAATATCTTTTGGTTGGTAATATTATTATTATTTCATATTATGTACATATTTTAACAATGTTATTAATTGAAAAGTATTTTAATTCTAAATATTAATATGTGCACCGTGTTCATTGTTCATATTATTATTGTGTGATATAAAATTAATGGGTTGTTGCTAAGGGAAACGTTGTAATTTTGCGTCTTTGTATATTATAATTTAATGAGTACAGAGCATCTGAATTATTGGTAATCCCCGAGGGTTTCATAAAGATCCAAAGAGACACATATGAAATGACAGTTTAACCGAAAACATTAATTGAGAGAATTAAAATTTAGTGACCCATTGCAATGAAAATAAAATAATAATTTCGCTTTTATGTACCTATACGTATTCGTATAAATAATTGATTCTAAGCATTCGCATTAATACTTAATTCTAATTACTTATAAAAACGCATAACCTATGCGTTTATATGTTTAATTAGCATTCATTATATATAGGTATAATGTTTTAACACTGAGTTAATGTTAACATAGAAGTTGCGGCTTATCCATTCAGTTTTCAATTTCATTAATATTTTACGACCGCAAAAATCGCCGAAGAGTCAATTAGAAACTCCGAACATTACTAATTTCAGTCGAAATCAACGATTTTTTTTTTTTTTTTGGGTAACCCGTGGCAACACAGGCCATTGGGTGTGGGGGAGGGCACTATATATTTTTTTTTTAAATTGGGTAGGTTGGTACACGTGTGTGTTGTGTTTTGGCAGAATTTCTAATGGGGCACCCGTAGGTTTCTGCCATGCCCCGGGTGGGGGCATGGCAGCACTTGTTCTCCGGACACCGTGACTTGCTCGAAGAAAAATGCCACCCGCGGCCAAGGTATCGAACTTGGGTCGGCCACTCCGTCCCCCAAGTCAACGATTTAAATTAACAGCGTCAAGAAATCATAAATTGTTAATCATACATTGCTTATAATATGTATACCATCTCTGACACGAAGTTGTGCGTCAGAATATTATTGCGTATAAATTTCGGTGATGATGTTAGGTATAATATGTATCGAAGTTTTCATA
This sequence comes from Metopolophium dirhodum, assembly GCF_019925205.1. Lineage (NCBI taxonomy): Eukaryota > Metazoa > Arthropoda > Insecta > Hemiptera > Aphididae > Metopolophium > Metopolophium dirhodum. The sequence continues at coordinate 17,289,004 of NC_083568.1, forward strand.
AGCAATGGTAATTTTCGATTTCCAACTACAACAACAACAACAACAACGATATAATATATCCGAAACACGGCGAGAACGTGTAAACGCTTATAACTATATATACCTAGTATAGGTAATGTATACCTACCTATATATATATACAATAACAATAATCAAGGAGTTTCCATTGTTATCGGCAGTCGCGCCTGCTCAAGACTTAACGTGGTCGGTGCGAAAACCATTTACCGAGTATTATTTTTACATTTTGCCGACGGCTGCGAGGGGATGGCGTGGATGGGGTGCGGTGCCGAGCCAAGAACTTTACGCGAGAAAGTCTCGTATTGTTTTATCAGGTGTACATGAGTTTCATGGCGTACTTATTAAAGGGTTCGTTCGCTGCAGAGTGTATATTATCCTTAATTTAAACCCGTCTCTGCGTCCGTTGCCACCAGACCGACCGCCACCCCTTCGCGTCCAAATGATCATATCAAACCGACCTGCACCGTCGCGTTCCACCCGACACCCTCCAGCACATCGCATGAAGCCGGTGCGGGTCTCTCTGCGACCGTCGCAGCGTACTCTCGGCCGCGTATTGCACAGTAATAATAATAATAATAATAATAATAATAATGATTGGAACAATAAGAATAACAGTTATATAATAACCGTATAGTGTATTATAGTGACGGAGAGTGTGGCGGCGCGAGACAATATGAGCAAACGAGATTTTACAATATGAATGAAAGGGTAATGGTAACAAACACGGTAAGGTGTTCGGAGATGAGGCGACCCCATCGTGCATATTGAATGAAGCGTAATGCACAATTCTCGACATAACACCACACACGCGAACACACACACACACACACACACACACACACACACACACACACACACACACACACACACACACACAAGCTCATTTATACGGTAGGTATACACGCCGCGGATGCGCACCCTTAATTTTGGACACATCGTGCGGCGACGGTGGATGAATAAACCAACACGCGAAGTGTGTGCTGATTACGTTCCGGTTCGCTATATCGTAAAATAATTGTACATTCAACATGTACAATGCGGTGCGCGGACTCGGGGCCTATTAATCAGCAACAAGTGAATATTATTTTGACGGGATTTAGAAGATATTATGTCGACTGAATAAAATATTATATTATTATTTTATTGAAAAGAGTAAATGAAATAAAAAAATATAACGGATTATTATAATAGCATGTGAGATCGTCACGTATATTGTTATAAAGCTTATTTCATCATATTATCACTAATTATACACTATTTTTTTTTATTTTTTTTTATTGATCCTTAACCCTGGCATCTGTGGACATTAGCTGTTAGTAGGGTTGTATTGTGGTGGTGGTAGGGTTTTGAAGTGGTGGGTTTTTACATGTGAGTGTTTGCGTTTGGTAGAATTTTTGATTGGGCACCCGTAGGTATCTGCCATGCCCGGGTGGGGGATGGCGGCACTTGTTCTCCGGACACCGTAACTTGCCCGAAGAAAAATGCCGCCAGTGACCAAGGAATCGAACCGGCGTTATACACTATTATATACTAGGTTAATATCCTATAGTATATAATACATAATTATGATATTTACCTAGTATATTATGTCTATTAATAATTGAATAGGACCGGGAAACAAATTTGCAGCTTTAATATACCTACCTAAATATTTTATTATATTTAAATAATCAATTTTAGTTCAAAGAGATATTACGTTGGATTCTATCACTAGTTGGTCTCCTTCCTCATCCTATTCAAAGTTAAAATATACATAAATTAAATTTGCTTATTGTGCTATTCTAATACGGATTGTAAATATTCTTTATAAATCAAAAAAAAAAAAAAATCAAAGAAACTATAAAATGGTATCGATTTATAAATTATTATTTAAGATTAAAAAATTATAAGTACCTATTTGAATAGGAAAGAATATTTATCATCACGTTTTCCTTGATTATATTATATTATAATTCAGATTACTCACGGATATTTTGTACTCTACGTGTTTATAAAATATCGATCCACTATTATTGTTCATTCAGATTGTAAAAGGACAGCTTATACATTTTATGAAATGATAAACATATAACCGAAATTAAGATAGAACTTCAATACACAATATTATAACAATAGTGATGAATGATTCCTAATGAATAATGATCGATGGTGTATTGTAATAATATACCTATTGAAATGATTGTAAACAGTAATGAAAACATTGTTGAACAACAGCCCCAAAAGCGATCGCATGCAAACGATTGAATGTCTATAAATAAAATGATTATAATATACATTATACTAACTATACCTAAATATGTACCTAAATACATCTCAATAGTTGTAGATATTATGTCTTTAACACATTTCTAATTATATGCAAATTAAGCAATACTGTAATAGTAACTGTAATTTAATAAGTGCGAATAAAATAAACATTCGATTTGTATAAAAATTATATTATTTATGAAAGCATATTTAGTCTAGTTATCATTAATTATATTGAATTATATTATGTAATATTGTATATTTATATTCTAAAGTATAATTTTTTGTGTTTTTTATTTGTTGTGCCAACCTAACCGCTATCATTATTTTCACACTGCATAATAAGTCATCATAATAAATAATATTATATATTTATATAATTATAAAATAAATGATATTTTTATGTCCAATTCAATTATTTTCATAATGATTAATAGCACAGTGAACGCAAAACAACGCTAATGTTCCTCAGGGTGACTCAAAGGGCAAAATGCCATATATCGATTCAGTGCCAACGTAGGTGCTGTTTTTGACTGCTCTCTACAATAGGTAGTTTTTTATTACCATCTCGAATTTCAAACTACAGCTGGAGTGTATAAAATTATTGCAAAAAATAATAAGTATATACCAAAATAATGTAAATAAGATAAAACAATAATTTTTTTAAAAATGACAACTCGATAAATCAAATTAAAAACAAAAAAAAACGTCTGGCATGATTTTTCCATCCGTTATACTTGCTCAACAATAATTTGATCATATTAAACGGCTCTTCATAATATATATTAGCACAAAATATTCAGTAAATAACGAACGGCGTTTATATAATATTGTGCCATCCGGACGACAAACGGTACCCGAGACGTAATATGAAATATTGTGTTGGTTAACAGAACAACACAGTTGTTAGTGGGAGTGTAGCAAACCTAACCTTAAGCAAAAACAGAGTTTGTTCAAACGTTTTAATCGTCAGAATAAATACCAGTCGTAACCAATGACGTCCGTCGTGGTCTGTATCATTTGTAAACATAATAATATACAATCATGTGTTTGTCCCCGAAGGAAGTGCCAGGCCGGTGTTATACGTTAAAGTATATGCGTTTAAAGTTATTCGAGGAAACCCATTAAACCTGAGTGTGTATTTCATTACTATTTGGTTAAATTTTCTTTCGATAATGGCAATTGATAAAGCATTGCAATGAAATGAAAATTACTTAAAAGGTTAAAATATAATAGTTTTGTATATGAAAATAAAAAAAACCACGCTGTATGACCGGGGACATCCCGAAAAAAAAGTATAGGGGTGGTGTTGGTGGTATATGTTTTCATATGACGCCAGCCGGTTCATCCGTCCGGGGGTTACATTTTTCAACAACCATATTCATATTATTATAATATTATAAACTTGTGTGGGCGATTCTCCGGTACTATTCCTGCAGTAGGTATATTCGTGGGTTTTTTTTCCATTATTAATTTTACATCGAACACTCGTCAAAACGAATAAACGTCTGAACGCCAGGGTCAGATGGATAGGTAGCCCTAGCTAACTTTTACGAAAAACAACTTACACTAAAAAACGAATCAGGCGCTCTGATTCGTACATATTGCTTGGATTGGCGCCAAACTTTACGTCGAGACTTCGTGAAATTGAAATAATATACAAATTTCGATTTCATGCAAACTATAAGTGAGTCCTATATACAGCTGTGTGTAATGTAACAAATAACTGAAAATACTGAACACAACCTGTATCGTCAGCGTGTAATAATATTATGCCACAGTTTTATTTTATTAATATTGTTTTCGGATTCTCTAATAAAAGCGCACGACGGCTATGATTGGAAAAAAAGAAGTTGTTGAGTTTCACTGACGGATATTTACACGAATGCGCGATAAGTAGTTTAATAACAATGTTGACTTTTTAATAAACGAAATGCAAATCAACGGAATAGTAATATGACAACATTCGTTACTCTCCAATATAAAATATTAAATCGAGTTGTTTGAATTGCATTTCTCAAGGTATAAACTATAAATAGTACGTCTATATAATATAGTGTACACAACCGACTTCAGATGTATTAAACATTCATATTTTCATTTGAATAAATAATAGAAATGTACTCTTCTATTCATCACACTGCATGATTAAATATGTTTATCGAGTGTAAATACTCGAAAGTTCTTTAGGTGTTTGCAAATATTTAGTATTTTTGAAAGTAAATTTTAAAAACACACACATGGTTATATCTTTGATAAATTAATTCACACAAGTGAAACACGAAACTTTGTCTTAATAAAATATTTCCTTTTTATATTTTATTATTATCAAATATTAAAATATTATCACTAGCAAAGTTTATTGATGTATCACAACTCATAAATCACACAATGCTTATTGTCTAAACATTCAAAATACAATTTCACAACTTAAGCTTATCTGACTGGCAAGAGAAGAAAAAAATAATAGTATCGTGACTATTGAATTGAACGAAAAGAAGAAATTGCCAATTGGTACACATTAGAAAATGAATCAAAATCAATAAGGTCTTATAAATGTTTAATAAATGTGTTTTTAACAGGTCAATTATGTTACGGTTTATTAAACACACATATTCGTACTTACTATATAATAATTAATATTTGTAAAAGTCTCAAATACCTAATAAAAGTATTGTTGTTTTTTAAATAATTGTATTGGTTTGTGTTTTGACAGTTATAGAATAAGAAATTATGACGGAAGTAGATAAAAGTAGGTACATAAATAACAATAAAAATAATAAAGTCAATTTTATAATTTCTTATTGTAATCACTATAAAACGGCGTCAACACCTTTTTAAATTTTTAAACCACCACACAAACACACATCTATATAAATATATAATTTCTATAGCCTTTTCTTTCTTTTCACACTGGATAGTCAAGAATGAACATAAATTATATGCAAATTTACAAGAATTCTTTTATTACATTTCACGGTTTTGCATAAATCCCGTGACTTTACTTTTATCTGAATTTATACGACAGTTTAAAATTTTTTATCATATTCTATAAGATATAAATAATAAAATAGTTTAAAGCATTTTCAAAAAATAAATTAGAAATATTTGTTTCAGTAAAAAATATTTTCATGAGTGATATAGTATAATGAAATATAATTTATTTTTAAAGACATCATTTCATAACTATTACAACTGCTTTGTGATGCAAACTAAAAACAACAACAAAATTAAGCCAAAACGTGTACATTTATTCTTGAGAATAAAAATTAAAAATTTTTTTTTTAAATTATATAATTTTAATATGAATTATTCTACGAGGTATATATACGTTACTATTTCATTTGAACAAGAGGGGTAAAATGTTTATATCTTAATTATTTTAAATGTGATTTTAAACATTATTAAACGCTAAATTCTCAAAGACCGAAAAAAATATTTTTGTTTATTACTTTTTTCAGTTCGATAAAATTATTTATCAATTGGAAATAAAAAAAAATTCACTCGATAATGGGTAGCAACTTTGAATACTTTTCGGAGTACGAAACACCGAATAGGGTTTGTAATAGTATCAATGAGCATCAGTGATTAGGAGGAAATTAAGCAAATCAGTTACATACATTAAATCTACAAAACTCTAACTAGCCTAGGTTACAATGATATTGGTTTAATGATATCCATGGCAACATAAAGGATACGGAAATGTAGTAGATTGGTAGATACAATTTCCATAATAACAATAATAATGATGACATAAAATTATTATGTACGTAGATTGATATAGGTAATAAAATACTGTTATTTGGTAAATGTAAATATTTATACGACTCATATATTCAATATCGATTGATTTAAAAAAAGAAAACGACAAATTAACGTAACAATTTCTTTATATATAAAATTTCTAAAATTATATATAGGATTTTAAGACTTTGGAGGAACGTAATATAAGTTAACTTTCGTATTTTATTTGTTTTATCTAAAATAAACTATTTTATTTATCAGTGAAGTTAATAAATTAAAATAATTAACATATTAAGTTGTTCTTATATACTTTACCAAATACTTTCTAGTTTTTTAGAAATATTAATATAATATAAGTAATATAAAATATAATACATAGAGAAATATCTTTAAAAATATAGGAGGACAGACCTCTGGTCAAAATCGTTTTTTGTATATAAAATTATTACAATGATTAATCATTGAAATCAAATTTAACACAATGTTCAATGCAGTTACCTACCAATGATGAATGAAGTTTACCGTACAACAGAGCGACTTACTAGTTTTTCTTTTTATTTAATTTGTGTAAGTAAGTGTGTAATTTTTTTTTAAACATGATAAATCCCATCGCTAAGATTATATTTTATAACGACTTTATACATTTTAAATTTCAATGTTTAATGCATGAATTGTATGTGGTTATCAACATTATTTAGTTTATTTTTAGATTAAATTGTTCAAACAAAAAAATAATTAGAAATATTAATTTAAACAAATCAATTTTATTGAATGATAAACCCAGTGTTCCATATATTCGTTCATCCAAATACATTCCTAGAAAGTTTTACAAACTTCTTATTGGTGATCGTTTTTATTTTGTTATTTTATTTTTTTACATTCTTCTCGTCCAAATATAATAAGAAACCACAAGTTATTAATTCTATATAATTCGTTAGAATTTCTAAAGTTACCTACTATTGTTTCTGAAATAGTTGTTTCGTATTGGCCATTAAATTATAGTATAGATACTATCATTGATTTATTACTTGCTGGAATACATTTTAGTGGTCGCCAAACCAAAAATAAAGAAAAAAGAAAGTCAATAAATACCGTTTGTGTCCGATGTGGTGGTGATAATTGTGACAAGTACAAGTTATTAAACAAAATTAAAATGATAACCATGTAATATCGTTTCACGCGGAATAAAACTGCTTGGGCTGCTACAATCTTAAGAGTAGTGAAGACACTAAATTGAATTGAATATTTTCAACTGTATCATAGTGTTCTGTGTAAATAGCATTTTTCAATATCAATAATAGTTAGATGAGTACAATAAAGGTAATTCATGTTATGAAATTTGTTATTTGAACAAATGTTTTTTTTAAATTACTTAATATTTTCTTATTCATATCATGGCCATGTCCTAAAAAAAAAATAAAAGACCCACGACACAGTAAATAATAACATATTTTCTATATTGCGCATATGTTATTTGGTGTCATAAGTGTAGCTAGGACTGTCGCCTAAGTGGTTTTTTCCTCGGTTTTTGCTTTTTCAATGCATTTTATATAATATATTGTGTGTGTGTGAGGGAAGATACCTTCATTCTTCATATGGCACTTCTCCGTATTGACCATATTAGTCCGACGTCGTTTAGGTTTGGAGTATTTATATCGTTAGTATATTTTGTATGGTTCTTATTATAATATTATTTGAACGCACGTGATCGCGAAATAATTTAATACAAATAGAATTTACACGATGTTGTTTTTCGTAAATACAAATTAAATACTCATATATAGTTAACTCGGATTTTTACTATCAACAAAGCACAACATAGATTAATAAAATATAACATATAGTGGCTATTAATTATTATACCACAAAAAAGTATTTAATCAAAAATACAAAATGTATGTAGCATAGTTTAAATGAGATATCTCGTGGATCATAAACATAATACAATATTATTCATCATAATTGTAAATACATAATAATGCAAACTATATGTTGTGTAAAACGTTTACGCTATCATAATAAATTATTGAAAAACAAATTCAACGAACGTATCTGAATAACAATAACATGTCAGTATGATACAATGTTAAACCAATAACGAAAGTTTATCACAATTTTGGACGATTTGTCTGCCTGCGGTAAACATCATATTATATAAATTTTCTTTTCGTTTTCCGAAAAATTATTTTAATGATTTCTTTTTATTATAGTATGAACCTAAAAATTCGGTATTATTCAGAACATTTAAAATCCAGGTGTTGCGTTTTGATGTTATAATATATTTAATCTATATTTTTAAATATAAAATATTTTATAATAGAGACTATTATAATATCAATTTATTTAAATAATTATATATTCATGGAAAAATTAAACATTTATCGAATTTGTTCCAATTTTTTTCTAAAAGACATTTCACATCAGGACATCAGACATGGTACGAAAAAATGTATGGACTATGGTTAAAAGTTAATGCTTAATATTATTTGATAATAACGATTTGTCTGCTTAAAAACATTTATTTAATTAATGTTGTTTGTTTTTAAAATAGCATTACTGTTGTAGTTAGGTTAAGTATTTTGGTATTTACAGTGGAGTAAAATGTGGTTTGGTTTGTGAGCAACCACACTCTATCGGCGAACGAAGTTGCGATAATCTAAAATTTAATGATTATGGTTAATATTGAACACTGCAGTAATGTACCTATTTTGCCTATATAATATGCGGAGCAACACTTTATGCTCACACAAAATGCAGGTAGGTACATATTAATATATTATTATATTATACAATATAATTTTATAATATTATATTTTTTTATTATATTTTTTATACCTATAGCTCAATTTTTTTTTACTACGTCCGCTTCCATCTGCCCAAAACGTTCGCTACCTAGGTCTTCATCTAGACCGCCGGCTAACCTGGGCAACGCATATCCACACAAAACGGCTTGCTCTAAATAATCGTACTCGTCAATTACGCCTTCTCCTAATATCTAAACATCTAAACCTTAAAAATAAACTTCTCTTATACAAATTACTCCTGAAACCAATATGGACGATCAATGCCAAATCTAAAGTTTATTCAGGTCGTCAGCTATGTGCGGAGACCGGAATCGTTGGAACATCATGATTCCATGATCCCCGTGTGTCCGGCGATTCTCCAGAGTCCACATCGTTCGTTTTGGCGCCGGACGAAGAATTTCGTCAAGCGGTTGCTCTGTTGCTGTGGTTCTATTGTCACGATAGACCAATAATGTAGATTATATAGTTAAAACGGTTTCTAAACGTTTAAAAAGGGCATTGATCAGCCCCGGTAGGTGCTCAGACAGGAATTTTGAGATTTACAATAGAAATGTTTGTTTATCAATGGTTGCTATGGGTTGGTTATAGGAGTTGAGAATAATATTTATTAACTATCATTTTTTATGATATGAATATTAATGGAGCGTCTCAATCAGACGTGTACATCCACTAAGATGCGTGACGCCATCGCTACGCCGCCAACATTGGTCGTTTGACCATTCTCACGGCTACTCATGTTGGAAGCCCACGCATGATGCATTCAATCGCGAATTGCAACGGGAGCAAGACTATGATCGAGATGAGCTGGCTGAGAGAGTCGAAAAAAAGAGCCAAACACCATCTTCCTCTTTTGTTTAACATATAATCACAAATCAGTGGAAAACTATACCAATAATGGTCGCATATTTTATCCCGATGGTATTAAGAGCAATTCTCAATATTTTATTAAATCCGGTCATATTTTTGACTCGAACCATTAACATGTTATTCACGTCCGACATTGCGCTATGTTACATTAAAGTTAAATTTCTTGGTTTTTTTTTTTATTTTTACGAGTCAAAAACTAATATCCAACGTTGTGCACTTATGCATTATCAATAATTTGTAACGTGTCGGGTCACATAAACTTTAGAGTTTAGAAGCGTATGGCTTAATTTTTTGGTATACAAGAAACGGGGACTTGGAACACATTATAATGAGCCATAAAGTTAACCTAGTTGGTGCGCACTGAAACCCAGCCCGTCATAAAGACTCCGTGTTATTTTTAGCGATATTTTGTACGGGTACAAAATAATCAACTCCCTCGATTTAATTATACGATTTTTCCATTAAAGCTTTTCCTTGAAAAAAAAAAAACAAAAATGTTTATCAATAAAAACATAAAGTGATTATAACACTATAGAGTAGGTACGTTTACCTGTGTAGTAAAAGTGACTGGCGTTCTAGTGGTTTACGATATTATTAAAATGATTGACTATTAAAATAATTTTAATGGAAATGTCGAGTTATACGTGTGTGACGTTATACTTATATGTGTGTGTGTTCAAATATATTTTATATACATATTATTACAATATTATTATTCTTAACTCTTTGTGGAAAGCACCACATTGTTGAGTAAATAACGTATATTTACGATAAAATTATTAGTTAATAGGGTTATTAATATTGTTGAAAATGTATAGTCGATGTATGTTATTGCATGTTTGGTATGCCGATTGATACATATAATTGTCAATAAGATAACTTATTTTAATCGGTTTCTTTAAATCAACAACATTTTGAATATACGTAAACATTTCTATTTTTTTTAATGCATGTAGGTTTATCGTTAAAATACAGTTCCGTTTCCAACGTAAGTCTATAATTATGTAAATTTTTAAGTTGGATCTTAGGCACTATTAAACTGTTTATTAAAAACTGCCCTTTTCATGTTTTTTAGCCATGAAAAATCTTCGTTGGTTAAATATGTTAGTTAGGTGTATAATATTTCTACTGCATATAACAAATACGGTAATACCAAAGGTACTTAAATGGTACATTTACATTTTCGTAATTTCATGAATTACCTGTTTTTAGAATCTGTGCATCATGCAATCACTATACAATTCAGTCAAAACCTATTAATATATTTTTTGTTTTCCTCAAAACAATGTCACATTGTTTTGTACGTCAATAATTATTATTCTTATATCCAGCCCATCTTTTTTTTAACGTTTGTCGACTTTTTAAAACATAAAATTAAATATGGCAGATCACTCGACAATATATTATTATGAAGTGCACTCATCAAATACCAGACTAGTTAAACATATACCTACTCAATTGAAACGATTTGAATGTTGAACCAACCGTTTAAGTGGGTATATAGGTATTCCACGAATAAAAATATAATATACGTGCCTGAAAGTGCCATTTAAATTATGAATTTAATTCTCTCGCTTTTTTTTCAAACTTGATTATATTATGTATACTCAATATTATTTATTATTTTTAATTACAACTGTTAGCTGATCCCGTTTTTGTAATAACTTTTAACACGAACAAAACAATTTATAGTTACCAACTAAACACAATTTAGTAGATACAATATAAAACCATTACCAAATAGCATGGGTCACGTTATCGAAAACAAACGCTACCTAACACACAAAACCTTATCAACCATAATATCATATATACCTATTATGTATTATGAAATACTATTGATGTTATGTACTTAGTCAATTATATATATAATATAATATGATAATATGGTTACATACTTACATACCCTATTATAATAAACTTATTTGAAAAATGTTTTAAATTTATATAATAATATGTCACTATAGTTACTAATGCATTACAAATAGTACCATAGCTGCAGGTACATTCAATGAACACAACAACGGTTACCCCATTCACTATTTATTTGCAACCCATAAACATACGTATATTTGCATCAACAAATTTTATCTTATCTTTTACGTTTTATTACCAAAAATCCAAGTTAACTATAGGTCGCGTGCTCGAGGTACTTATAGGTGAAAAGCGGTAGGTCACGATCTAAAGTGGACGGCGGGTCTCACATACTATATCGCTATCAAAAACGTACTCTATATTTCACTTTCAAAATTAAAAACTTAGTTTTGACTATTGTAATATTATATTTAAATATAATTATTATGAAAAACATAAATCGATATAATTTAAAATATCTAGACAAAGTGTGCAACTATAAAAAATATTGTAACAATTTTCCACCTTGTGAACAATTTCGGACATCATTTTTGGGGATATTCCTATCAAACACCTTTTTAACAGGCATACAACTAATTATTAATCTAATTTATATAATTAGTATATTCTACCACTATGACGCCATTACTTTTTTTCTTTCTATTTTCATATTACTGTGTTACTTTATTGATTGTCATAATAATTGTAACTGTTCTGTATATTGGGCTCGACTCGTCGAAATAAATAAATAACGTGCAAAGTATTGAAATACATCATCAAAAATACAAATACATTTTTTTATGCTCCAAAACCGATTCTTCATGATTTACTCGTATAAAGGAATATATTAAGTATAAAAACCGTAGGTAATGTCGATAATAAAACATTTACAATAACTATTCACTGTAAACACAGTCATTCAAGTAAAATGTACCTAGGTACGTATATTATAATATGGACAGATATTGATTATTCGAGAAACTAAATATTATAGTTTTTAAACTAGGTAGGCACGTATGAGACAAATGTGAGTACATATATATGCTATATGCGTGTAAAGTGTAAATTCTTATTATATTTCTCAGTCACCAAACTGAATAGCAGTAAATTATATTTGTTTTTTATAGCCATCACCGGCGCTGACGAGTCATCGTTTATCCTAATATGTGTTTGTTTTTTTTTTCATTAATGCAACCATATAGACCGGAGGAGTTTGGACGTGACCATTTTTTGATAGTTTCAAAAAAACCATATTAAACGTCGTCATTCTATGGTCGCCAAACTCACTTCCTGGAACATATAATATAGAGTTTGGGTTCTTAACTGGTGGTCCTTTGATCACTAGGCCATAGAGGGTCGGAAGATGGTTACCAGGGGGTCAATAAGTGGCTGAGAGTTTTTTAAAATAACCCAATAATTTAACAAACTTAGAAACTGAATATTTATATCATACATTTTTATTCTGATTTCAATTTAATTGAAGTACAATTTTATTATATTAGTATATGCGCACACTGAAACTCGTGTATATCCTAAAAGTGATTATTCACTACAATGTATTAATTTAGTTTTCGAGTATTTATAGAAAAAATTGTGTTTTTTTTTTTTTATGGTGATTGCGGGGGGCAGTGGGAGTTAGTGGTTACACTTAATACTTGAAATGAGTCCAGGGTTAAGAATAGGTTAAGAACCTATGGTTTAGAGTGCCTTCGGACTATAGACTATAGAGCTGTATAGAGGAAAATATAAATAAATCAACGTTCTCGGTACTAATGTTTTATATAATACACATATATAATATTATTAGACCACATTGGTCTGGCGGCGGAAGTGGAGTAAGAAGGGGATGACGGACGCGTTTCCGTGCCGGGGAACGTGTGTACAAAACAAACCTAACCGATAGCCATTGACAACTTATATAACATAATAATAATATAGGAGACGCGATTCCGGTGCAGCTGATAGTGTTGTTGTTTAAACCACCCTATCTCTTTTTCGTTTCCACCACCCGTTGCAATCAGCGTTATTAAAAGACAACCCTAGACGCGGCGGCGACAACGCAGTGGTTTTCCAATGACCAAAAGTGTACACAGACAGACTCGACTATTAGGGGACATGGGTATATTATTATGTTTTTGAAGTAGAGCACAGACAGTTCGTTACGAACAAACGTCGAAACTATCTGCGAGAATTCATAGACCAACACGTTTAAATCGGATTTCATCTAAATGCATCATTTGTACATCATATTATTATTATAGCATTTCGGCTGAATAAAATATTAAATCATACGTAGTGAAACGTCTATGAAATGTACGTACATTATATCAACTGTATAGTTTCTGATTTAATAATTAATTTATGAAACGACTAGTCGTTTCCAGTAAACTCAAGTGTACATATTACGTTAGGTTAGGATTCACACGGTATGTTTTTCCTTCAGTAAATATTCATATGTTGGGAACTATACTGGAAATTATATCTATAATTGGTATTTGTAACGTATTTAATTCAATGTAACCAAAATATGACTTTCGACCTTTAACATACTGTTGTATAATGTAGGTACCCAACAACTGTAACATGCATCTATAGTAGGGTTGAAATAAATTATTTAAACTCTAAACAAAATGTTTAATTAGTCAAGTTTGAATAAAATTATATTATATAGCTATATTATTTTTGTTTGAATTATTCGTCACAAGCCATTAAACATTGAATAGTGTAAGCAAACAAACCGTTTCAACAATGTCTCGACCATTTTTTGTGGTTTTCTGTCGATTTCAACTGAACTAAAACTTTTTAATAAAAATACTAAATAAATAACAAACATTTTATAATAATATACTCGTTCACTAAGTTGTACGCAAGCGACAATATTTTTATAAAATATTTTATACTGAGCTGATAATTTCACACACAAGTCACAAAAATTATCGTACATATTATATAGGGTGGTATTTTTAAGCATGCTTCATGAATAAATGAATTCAATTATTCCCCTTACCAATAAATTTATTCAAATTTTTGATTTTTAGAATTTTTAGTACGTCTAAAAACATTATTTTAAAATTTCTAATATTTTTCGGACCACCTAAGTAGCATCCTATGACTTTACAAACTTTTATTTTTCAAATGAGTATTCTTTACTGCAAAATATTTAGTCAATGGTTTTATATAAAAATATCTGCTGAATAATTATAAGTGAAAAAGGGAGGAAATTTTAAAAACAGAGGTTTATATTATATCATAACTAACTGGTACAAAAATCTCAATCATAAAAAATATGGCCTTCAAATGTATTTAAAAATTCCAAAAATAAGAATTTGAATATAATATGTACAATTTAAGCATACAAATATGCTATCTTGATAAATCATTCTGTATAATTGTCACTATTGGAAATAATAGTTCTTAATTAACATACTATGCATTCTTTTCTGTGAAATATGTTATTTATTATTAGTCTCGAAGAAAAATTATACATTCTACCATCGAAATCCATTAAAAAGGCTTGTCGAACCGACTCGTTAAAAGACGCACCTGGTGTTTAACATTAACCACATTCCCCTTCTATCGTTTTCATCGAACTTTCACAAAATAGTTCTGAATTAACTTCAGAGTTCAGTTTAGATGTGTTGATCAGTTTTCGCGTACCAACGAAATACCACAAAAGTATTGATTAACCATAATATATTGGTTATTCTGTTTAAAATTAAATATATAATTTATCTTAATTTATTTTTATTTTACCGAGTGACATTTATGAATTTCAACGATTGTAAATAACGAGCAAATGAAACCAATTACGCTTAATGAATTTATGTACCAATGAATAATTAGTTTTTAAGTAATTTTCGTTCACTTCACCGTACTTATTTGCAATTTGTAACGGTTTCAAATAAACCCCAGTGTAAATATACTATACACTTGTGAAAATTAAACAACACAACTTAAAATTGCATTTTTTTTCGCATAAAATAATTTATCACGCCAAGTTATTTTAAACTACTTCCTACACAATAAATATTCTGCAATAAATATTTCATAGTTTCACAAAATATTTAAATTTACACCAAAGACTTGAATTTGATTCCCAAAATCGTGCATGCAGTTTTAATTATTTTGGCCTTCGGTCTCTATTAAACCACTAAATTTAAAAACATATTTTTATCACTGAATACAGTTATCAGATACAACGACTGTGTTGTATTCAGGGTAATTCACCAAGCAAGCTCACTCCCATTTTTTGATTTTATATAATGAGTTGGTTAAGATACTGATTTTAGGAATTTTGAAATTTTGAAATACAGGACTACCTACTTAAAGACCATAATATTTTTAAATTCCAGAAATTTTTTATACTGCTTAGGCAGTGTCCTGATGCGATACAAAATTTATGTTTTTCAAATGAGAAATCCGTCACTCTCTTTATACTTGAAATTCATTAGTGAATAATATTATTTTAAATTATGATGTACTTACCTACCTAATTCTGGATTTGAACTAGTAGTTTCTCAGTTATTAAAATGTATCGTCCTTAAAAATGGTTTTACAATAATATAAATTAAATGTAATATCGGATATAGTATTTATTATACTCAAATTATGATTTTGATACGTCGAAAATTTCAGAAAAAAAAATGTACTGTTTGTAAACAAGGATGGTTCTGATTTGATAAACAGAAGTTCGTACCATCACAGGACACTCCTTTCGTGACCAAAAATCTCAATATGTTTAAAAAATGGCTTTAACTCACTTTAAGTATATTATTTAAAAATTCCAAAATTCTGAATTTGAATTAATTCATTATGAAAGAAAAAAATGGAGTGAGCATAATTGGTGAATCGCCCTATTTGCGAATGATAGTATACAACTTAAAGACGCAACAACTGTGTAATATGACGTGTCACACATATTTGAACAGTTCTAATGAAATAATATATTTTATGTTTAACTTTCAAAACTTTTACATATGCAATTTCAATTGTAAATGATTAGAATATATATTATAAATGTACTTGAATATTAGTGCCTACACAGTAAGAACGGTAAGATATTCCATGGTAGTTTGGTACTTACATACCTAGTATAACAGTATTCAGTGAATTTTTTTTTATTGCGCGCCCTTAACAAAAGGTCACGACGAGCCGTCGTCGTCGCCGCCGACGCCGCCGCCGTCCTTGTGTTTATTAGCACTTTGAGAGTTTTAATTCTTTCGATAACATTATTATCGATTTAGAAAGATAACCTCAAAACGTGTTCACATTACGTGTGTATGATAAAAACATAATACTTGCAATAATAATTGTTACGTTTGATTGTCCCGTGTCCGTTTTATATTATAACAACTATAAAATATGATAATAATTTTACCAATATGTTATTACCTCCATATTTTAATCTATTTTAATTTTTTTATTACAGTTCGAGAACAGTTCACTTTTTTTATTCTGATAGTAGTTTTTTTGTATAATAATTTATAGTAGGTATATTGTACCATATTGTACCTTATAAATTATAAGGTATAATAATATGGTTATAACTCATAAGTTATAAGTCATAACGTCATATTAACTATTAAGTACTTACATCAGAGTATCAGACATCTAAAATTTCAACGAATATAACGCGGTCGCAGCGTGTCTGGAAAACGTTGGAATCGCTTCCATACAATAATATTATGTACAAAAAAGTAATAACGCTAAGAAAATATGTTTTGGGGCCTGGTGTGGCTCAGTGGTTGACCTCAGTCACTAATGTGCTCTGAGGTCAAGCATCGGCCGGCGTCGCTAGTTTCCGGATGGGTGATCTCCTGGGTTTTAAGTGACGAATTGTCGCCCTACGTGCAAGTGTTCCTCGACCAACCGTAACCACCTGTAATGTCTAATGTCCATAGATTTCGATTTTTGAGATCAATAATGAAAAAATAATAATAATAAATAAATAAAATATGTTTCCTTTCTTGTTACACACCTCAATATAATATATTATGCATCGGGAACGCGAGCAACAACGTTTCAGTATATATTTGAAATTTCTCAGTGAGTTGGGTTTAAGTGAAAGAATGACAACAAAATAAGCGGCTTTATTATTAGCTGCTTAAAAAACAAGATAATATAATACTCTCTTGGTCTATATGTATTATGAAATATACCTAACGTTGATATTGCCGTTTGTTATATTTATTACAATTTTTCGATTTATACATGTCTGCAGAGATTGCATTATTGTACAATGTTGAAACTTAAATCATAATGTCATACAATTGTAGTAATAATACTGACATTTGGAATGAAAACAGGAATGACAATCAAAAAAATAGTTGTTAGGTAGGTACACCAGCAGCTATCTAACATGCGCGAGTATAATACGTTTAATATTGATTTAGCAGTGTTTGTTAACAATTTAGTTTAGACGAAGCGGTATTTATATAGCGCCGTACCAAGTCTGGATTAAAGTATTTGAGACCGCATAAAGTGTAATTTAATTCCCATCTAAGAATCATAATATTTAATTTGTTTTTTGGCGGAGATTACAATATAATAATATATTAATATGATACATAGTTGGACTTCGGAGAAGGTCGAGTTTACTTTGTACAGAATTCTTAAACCCAATAATATATTACTATCAAGTGAATAAAAAAAAGCCCAAATACTTACGTATTTATATTGGCGAGTATAATAAATAATAATAATAAATTTAAAAAAAAGTAATCGATCACAATAACACGAATGAATTCTCTACGAGACTTGAACATCCGAAACGCAGCAATTGCCCGTATAGGTTTGGAAATATTATATTGGTGGGAAACCCTCCCACCCACAACCACTGCCCGGGACTCGTACTGCAGCGTTTCGGGTTAACTCTCTCTCTCTATATATATATATATATATATATATAGGTACCCACGTAATACACGTTACAATAATAATAATACTATACGACCTCGGTAAATTGGTTTTGATCAATGCGATTAAAACAAACTGTGGCGCGTAACGAATTTTCAACCGACTATAAATCGGCCGAACGGAATCCGCCCGACGTTCGCGCGTGGAAAACGGGAATTCACCCCCCCCCCCCCCCGCGCAGCCGGTCTCGCGGGGCTTAACTATTTTTGAAGTGTTTCGATCACCGCGCGCACCCCGCCACCACCGCGCGTTAACGTTTATATGATCTAGGGGTGTGTTTGGGTGTATGTGCGTGTGTGGGTAGGCAGGTGTATGCAGTGTGGGTGCAGCGTGCGTGGGTGTAAAGCAAGTCGGAAGCCGGTGCAAAAGTTTCGTTGCGCATTCCGCGGGTGCGGTGCGCGCGTTTAACTCGGATATGGACCGAAACAATTCTCTGCGGTCGGCACAATAAATTTTGCCGGGCGACGTGTTAATTTTTTTTAATAACCGCCGTGAAACAATTCCAAAAATAAGATCCGAGCAATAACACCGCCGCCGCCGCCGCTATATCGCCTATATTATTCAGCAGCAGCTGAGAGAGCGACGACGGCGTAGTGTTGTATCCACAACGAGTTTTCCACGAAAAGTGTAAGGCCTCTGATCCGTTTATTTTTTCACACTCGTATCGTAGTTTGGCGCATACGTTTTCCGGTGGGAAAATCAACTATATCTGCGAGGAAACTCGACCGTAGTACGATCACACCGAATGGTTGCGTGTATATTCTTCATGCACGGTTTATAAGTTGTTTTCTATATTTATTTATTATATATTATGCAATTTTAAACAATTGCAACCAAAAAAATAAGCCACTCCAAGTTACTGCGTAGAACCATCTCCGTAAATTTTCAACAATACCTGTATCAATTCGCTTAACGCGTTTACCGGCTGGAAATATACATATTATTATTATGAGTTATGTATTATACCTATTGTGTAGCCATCTCGAACAGACAAGCATAAACATTTATTTATAATAATACTTTATTCGCGCAGTTTGAAATGTCATTCTTTATTTACGTACCTACTTATATATTATATATTATATACACGTAAAATATATTTAACGATTTAATAATGCAAAATACAATATTTTGGCATCCTAAATTTTCTTCCGTGACGTATAATATAGGGTGTAAAAGGACTGCTATATGCATATAAATAGAGAGAGAGACAGAGAGGAGAAGAAGAAATAGATAAATAGACGGATAGATAGATATATCGATATAGAGATGGAGAAGGAAAAAGAAGGAGAGAGACCGAGAGAGATGCATATAGAGGGGGTGAGAGGGATACACGGATAGGGTGAAAGAGATAGATAGATAGGGAGAAGGCGTCCCGTTGCCGCCTACGCGCGTAGAGATGACCGCGAGAGCCCGATCTTAGGAAAATAAAATTTATGGTTGACCGAAAATTCGACGCGAACGTGTTAATTGCTCGCATAAATCATGGATAATCCGCTTTCCACGTATAAATACTACACGAACTCGACGCAAAGGCCATGAATGATTAACGATCTACTCGCTGTTGCTACTGCACAATCTGTAGCGCGCGTATACATATAGCGAGACAGCGCCGGGGTGGTTGTATCATAATTATATTTCAGTCGTCGCTGTGTGTTTATATAATAAAAATATATAAAACAATCGGTTTTTCGTTTTTTTATCGTCGTGCGTATATAATATTCCACGCGCGCGTGTGGTTACGATTCAATCTCAAAATGCCAACGCGTGTTTCGATTGATTTACGATTATACGCGATGCGGACACGTGGTTATAGTGATCTCCGTCTACTACACCACCGCCGAACTTGGCCCCGACAACATGAACTAAAACATATTATCGTAAATTCGTAATAGACCATAATATTATTATAAATCGATTCAACTGAAATTTTAATCGAATAACAACGACGTATGGGCCACGCACACACGCACACACGTAGAATAATGAATATGTGCTCCACGAACTGGAACACATACCCCCTCTCACCCTAAACATACACACACACACACCCACACAATCCATAGTATATTAAAAATAGTCAGATTACTCGGATTAATATATACGCGCGTATTAATAGAAGGTATATATTATATATAGGTATATAACAACATTATTATTATGACGTTAATGCAGAATGAATAATGTTCCGCAAAATTCGTTTTAAATAATATTACACTGCACGTTTTAATATTGTATACAATATAGACACATATTATATTCCTACCTATATATATATATATATATATATATATATATATATATATATATATATATATAACGACGAACCGAGTAAAACAATACTATCATTATACCACATTATTATTTGTTTTGTGCGTATTCTGTTTAAGTAAAAAATAACTATAAAATAATGAAATTTCTCAATGAAAATAATTTTTTCGGTATAAACGTACCTACACATAATACCTATGATGCAATATTATTATTTTCTACAAGACTTTTTCTGTATTTTGATCAATTTTCTATTGATGGCAAAAAAAATTGATCTATACTCTATAGCCTGTAGATCACTATTACCAATTAACTTAATATTATTATCATAATTAGTAAAAATACATTATAATCTATAACTAATATTCCACAATTTTTACGTAGAAATGCCTTCACTGGGAGACTTCTTCACTCTTTTTTTAACATGTCATTATTTTAATTTCATGTATTCACAAAATTAGCTCGTTTTTCAAACTTGTAACAGATAAACAAAATAAAAAAAATGATGAGAAAAATATACTTTATAACGATTATGTCAGTTTATATTACCTACTTAATGTTATATAGATTATACATATTATCTAATAATGTTATGTCGTATGGAACGCTTTGTGAAACTTAAATCATAATAACATGACATCATCGTTTCAATCTAGCAAATATAATTTCTTCAATCCAATGACAACTCTTACATTTAAACCCCGTCATAATAGAACGTCAAGTGTTCCAAGATATTCTAGACTAAATATACTATGCATTAACAAACGTGTTTCTAGTTGTAGTTTTATTAATGTCTCTACTTCAAAGTTTTTGCGATTTATTATTATGTCGTGCAAACTACGTATTATAGTGGCACTATATTTTAGAGCATTTAGGTAGGCATATCGCCCATTAAAACCTGTGCTGCTAACGATATTTTCTTAAACAGCCAAATAAAATACAACCAACTTTATAACAATGGAAACGGACCATTTAATTTGAAACAGCAGTTCCAAAGCCACGAGAAAAAGGAACATTGTCGTATGTTTAACATTATTCTGAATAAAATCCATTATTAAAATCACACACAACAAATGATAAAATAATAAACTACTTAAATAAGAACCAGTGTTGGTTATGTATTTACAATTATTTAAAATATGTAATAATGTTAAAATAATTGTTTATAATATTCTAAACGCATCACCACAGGATTGCCGGGTTTATTGCTTTAATTTTTTTCCCGCTTACAATGTTTGAAACAATAATACAACTCGAATAATTTTATGAAGGAATTTAATGCGGCTCATATTTCAAACTATTGTAATTTTTATAATTTCCTAATTATATTTGAGTAAAAGTCGACGAAATGATTGAAACCACCCATATAACCTAATATATAATGTAAACAGCTCCATTCAAAATTGTTTTTGAAATGTAACATAAATAACGTGTTCAAATGAAAGTCAAACTTTATCCAAATAAAAATTTAATCTCGCAGGTTAAGACAACAGACTAAACTCAAATAAATTAAAAACACAATTCATGATTGGCGAGATCTGAGTCTAAACAGAAAAAAAAATGTTAATTTATCGTCTCCGGGTAGGCCATATAAGGTTAACACACAAGTATCATAATGGCTAAAGAGCAGTTCCCTTACTATAATAGTCTTATTGTATAAAAACTACAGCATTCACCTCACAGTTAAATACGTAATGACATAATGCTACAGATATTAGATTCTGAGTGAAACGATGAATGTATTGATTTTACAATGATGTGTGTTTTTTTTTTTATTTTTTTTTTTATTTTTGTGTCTGTGTACACGATAAGTAGTCGAAATAATGCTTCGATTTTCGACTTCAGTATCTTGTTCGATGGGAAAGTGAATATCGTTGGTGCATTGGGGAGGTCAAAATTTTAATTTCCCAGTAGTTTTCAAAAGCGATGTGAAAAACAAAAGAAAAATTAAGAAAAAACGGGAATTTTTACGCAAAATCGATTTTTAACAAAATCGATTTTGGTTATTGGTGTAACTCTAAAACAAATGACCGTAGATGCATGAAATTTTCACTGGTTGTTTATATTAGCATTTTCTATACACCATAAAATTTTCCAAATATTTTGACTCTTTTTGAGCTGTTTACAGCCATTGTCAGTTTTCAATTTTTTTAGTTTTTTTTTCTATAAATATCAATAAAATTTTATCTATTGAGTAAAAAAGCTTGAAAATTTAATAGAAGGCTCCTAGTTTATTGTTTCAAAGGCAGATGAAAAAAATTAAAAATCCTTAGTCACAGTTTTTAATTATAAGCATTTAAAGTTCAAATTTTGACAAAATACGGAAAAATCACGAAAAATAGCAAATTATTTTGATGAGAATTCATAAAAATTTTTCTTTTTAAATCTAAGATTTGAAAATGTAATATAAGATTACTCATAAGTTTGTCTACCTTTATCAAAAAAAAAAATGTCTAGAAGAAACTTAAATTAAATTTTTATGAGCGTCTGAAATTTAAATTTTTACAACATTTGATATTTACTCGATTTCTCATGTAACGATTTTTTTATTTTATTGTAATTAAAAAACGAATGACTGTAGATACTTGAAAATTTCACTGAATGTTTATATTAGCATTTTCTATACACCATACAATTTTGAAAATATTTTGACTCTATTTGAGCTGTTTACGGACATTGTCAGTTTTCAATTTTTTTAGTTTTTTTTTCTATAAATATCAATAAATTTTTATTTGTTGGGTAAAAAAGCGTGAAAATTTAATATTAGACTCCTGATATATCGTTTTAATAGCAGTTGAAAAATATTAAAAATACATTTGCACAATTTTTTTTTATAAGCATTTAAAGTTCAAATTTTGACAACATTTATCAAATTTATAATTTATTAATTATTTTGTGGTTAAAAATTTATAAAATGTTTAACTTTTATGGCTAAGGATTGAAAATTTAAAACAAGGCTCCACGTTAATAGGTTATATATAAATTACTTTATTCACAATAATATCATCAAATATACTTGGTAATATCATAGGGTGACTGACCGTTTTCGCTCAGAATCGTTTTTCTTATACAATGATATTATATCATTGAATTCAAATTTAACACCATCCATTACAGTGACCCACTTGTAACCTACCGTACAGCAGAGCGACATCCACTTATCCACCTTTTTTTATATTAATGACCTCAGAAAATCCAACATCTCCAATTTAAACGCCACTTTAGATCCAAACACAGAAAATATCAATAACATGATCGACTTCTTGAGGAAAACGGACCTGTACAATAAAGTTTTACTTAAAAAAAAAAATTGTATTTGTAACTACATAATCATCTTGTAATTGCAATACTGTAACCGTCTTTTAGAATTGTAATTAATAACTTAAGTCGTTGATTTTATAAATATTCAATAATAAAAAAAACCATTTTTAAGGACTATTATCCTTACCTAATACAAACATTATAATAACTAAGAAACTACTCTTACGAATTTTGAATTAGGTACATCGACATTTTCAAAAAAAATATTCATTAAATAATTTACTGTAAAAAAGGGGGTTCTCATTTGAAGAACAGAAGTTTGTATAACCACAGGACATCCTCAAGTAGTACAAAAAAATTCATAATTTTTAAATATGGTCTATAAATATTTTGATCCAAAAATCAGAATTTGAATAAATTCATTATTTAAGGGAAAAATTGGGGATGACCATGCTTGGTGAATCCTCTGTATGATAACTAAAATATTGTAACACTAAATTATTTTTGTTCTTATTTTTACAATTAATTGTATCAGCAAAATGCAATCAGCATTGCATACAATAGAAATGTATGCTGTATAGATATAAAGTTACGTTGCTATTCAATTCGTGTTTGTGTATCGAACTTTAAGGGAAACCTATATATAAATATATATACCTGCGTACTTTCACATCATTAGATTTAGTTATTTGCGTGAACACTAACAAGGAGACTCGTTTGTGACTGATCGAGATAACTATAATATGACATAGGTATGTATTGTATACGTCATAGCTGCAGGTGAGACCAGACAATATTTCCGACGTGTATCACACACAATAACGATAATATAATATTTACGTAGAAATGCTCTAAAACTTTCACGATTTCTACGCATCATTTTCCAACAATAAATTTTACTCTTCCGCTCGATGAAAATAAAATCATCTTTATAGAAAATCACCACGCTGTAACATATTTTTAAATACACAAACGCTGTGGTGGTTTGGTATAATATTATGATGTTGTTATCAACCACGCAAAGCTAAACAATATCATCCAAATGTTTCAGAATAATGTTTAATTGAAAGATAAGTGGAAATCGGAACTGAAATTCATTAAGAAACTTATATAAATTGTTAAATACAAAAGGATATATTATACTCATTAGAATGTGAACCACTCCCAATTTTTCATTGATCCGTCTCTAATGGTGAACGAAGAATATACATGACGAGGAGAGTTTATGGGAAAAATTAAAACTACTTATCGTAAAAAATGCAAAACATTTACATTTTCTATATTTTAGTATTAATGGCGGGGTGTTCAAATTACTGGATGTCTTATATTTGAATATTTTCCGAAAAGTTAAAAAAAATATCGCCATAATTCATAAGGGATAATGGACAAGGAAGTGCATAATTAATATACAGGATGAATGTACAGAATGAATGTTTGAACGAATGACACTCATTATCACTATTAAAAGTTCTAACGTATTAGAAAATATTTTTTTATATAATTTGAAGCACATGTTTTGTAAACATTGAAAAACTTCATATTAATTTTAGTGTTTTTAATATTATAATTTTATTACAATATATTTTCTTTTTTTTTTGAATAACTATAAATGTACAACATACGTTTCCGATCTTCTGAATATAAATTTTTCCCAAGAGTGAAGTCGTGGGCCAACGATTCTGTAGCCACGAATGTGCGACCCCTTTCCGCTCTCTAAACATCCTAAACTTTAGATGTCGATATTAATTTTAACTATTCGTTTTTGTTCGGTACTTTTTCATAGATTTGCATTTGAAATCCCTTAAATGACCTTTAAGAAATCGGTTAAAGGACGATAAAATCGTGAAACGTGCAAAATGCATTACTCAAAAGATACCCAGCTGGGGTGAGGGGGGGGGGGGTTAATGTATAATTTACCAGAAAAAAACAACCAACTCGATTTTTAAGTCCTTCAATAAGTATTGAAAAATATAAAAAATTACGTGTACAGCAGCTACTTACAGGTATAGTTGGTATTTTACAGAATAAAAAATGAGAAATTAAAACGATTTTTGTGTCCTTAAGTATAGCAGGTAGGTACTCGTAGTTTCCCTTCTATGTTATAGTTATAAGTATTTAATGTTATAAGTATTTTGTTATATCTAAGAATTTATTGATGATAACATATTTTTGGTTTTTTTTTTATAAATATTACTCTTATCCAAATCATTACTATATTATCATGTTATAATGTTTTGAAATAGTTCTTCTCAGATTTTTTCACGATCGCATTGTTCCGAGGATCGTTTGAAATTTTATTATATGATTACATTTTAAACTTTTCGAAGGTAACTGAGCTCTTCTATTATAACTATATGCGATACACGTTTAGATTAATATAATTTACAAAAGTATTTCAAGTATTTGCACAAACTATTTAAAACACGATTTCATATGATTTACGAAATTAACATTGTACCTATTATACGGCAACAGTGGATTGGGAAAATTGCAAATTCGATGGCCGTCGGTGAAAATGATATAATAAGATGTTTTACGTTTTTTTTTTCATTAATATCACAAATTGCCTTATATTACAACCGAACAACGTAGTAAAATGATACCTCTGGGAATAGTTGTTAACACCACCTAACTTTCGTTTTACAAGGACGGCCGATTTCCTTCAAAAGTCTATTAAACATCTGTATATATTGTAAAATAAAAATATAAACGAAAATATTATGCAACGCTCGTTAGTTATAGTAAGTCGCGCCGAGTGATGATTTTTAGTTTGAACTTATCGAGATATCAACACATCGAGCACCCGTCATCAGTAAAATTCTAGGGTCCTGGGTCTTACCTAAACGGTTTTACTATAATATGATAATTTATGATAAAAAAAATACGTGATCTAGGGTAGATCGAGGGCATATAATATTATCTTATGTCAAGATCCACTCGTTAAAAATCAGTGAAATTTGTTCTGTTCAACGACGGTGTTGTCCCAACAATGAATGAATTGAAAAATATTAAATATAATCCTGTCCAAGACACAGACATAATATGGATCGTCTGAAACAATTATTATCAAATGTCCTTTTCTGATGTGGCAGCATACTGATGATTACTGTTTACTCTATGCCCAATTTTCTAACCTTGGTCTAAGTTCACTTGCTAGTTGTAATAGAACAAGCAACAGATAACTTTGATGGTGATTAGTTAATGCCGGACACCAACGATAACCCATTAATCAAAATATAAAACACATCAGATATTATAACAATAGGTAAGTCCCTCGCCTACGATAAATAATAAGTTACTCTTACTTAATAATTGTTACAAGATTTATAGATCTTACAAATTACGAATAATTTGAAAATCTATAATAATTTTAATTAAGAAAAAAATCTTTATAAAAGTGGTGTTGAGTGATTAATATTTATATTTTTTAATATAGATAATGTTTAGATAATATATTTGATGAGATATTAATTCAATACGACAGTAAAAAAAATGCATACAACGATTTTTAAAACACTTTCTTAGAACTTTTGAAAACTTTTTTGGTTTTACCCAAAAAAAAAAAAAATATTTAGTGAACAAGTTTCGTGTTATTAAAACTTTAATGGATTTTTTTCAAAATATATTCTATATAATATTCTTATACAACTCAAATACAATAATTCAAAAATTAAAAGAATATATCTCCAAACCATGTTGTAGATTTCTATCTTATATATACGCAATGCGTAAAGGTACAGTGTGGTTATTATTGTGTCGTATATAGGTCAGTATTATATTATACGCACTACTGTTTTTTTTTTTTTTAAATAAAATAGAAATTACGATAATACAAAAAAGTCACCCACGAAAATACACATGTTGCATTACTATAATATAGTAAATTTTACGAACTACCTTTTTTTATGGAAATAAATAAATAAAAAATATATTTTCATGTTTTGGGTTTTCTGTGTGGCTTTACTTTTTTAACATAATTTGTAACACGGCGGCATGATTAGGCAATATAGATACACAAAAAAAACCCTAGACGTTTAATATTTTTTGCACTCTTTATATTAATTTATATTCACATTAATTATTTTACCTTTGTATAATAAATAATTGTGCGTGCTGTGGACTGACTTTAATAACCCATACTGCTTATGTTTGATCGGTGACTTTTGGAAAATTGAAAAGTTTGAATCATTAGTATTCTGTTTAAAAACTAAATTCAAATCAATTGGTTACTTAATTGGATAACTTTAAATTATATTAGCAATCATATTATTGTCTTTTTGCGTAAAAAAAAATCAACACTCGTTTTATAGATTGAGTAAAAATATATTAAACGAATTAGTTTAATAATTTTCAAAACTGTTTTTGGTTTTATTTGAATATTGTTTTACATGGAATACTTTTTGAAAGATATTAGTTAAAATTAAAGAAGAAGGTTTGCATTGTATACTTTGATTAAAAATGGTTAACCTACAAAAAAATATCATAAAAAAGCACGTCTAAAGTATGAAACGAGATAACAAATGTACTTATAAATGTTTTATTTGTTTCACTATAATATTTTTTTAGATTTAATGACCATTCCTGAAAACAGCTAATTTTTATTATAAATCATTTTTGCATGGAATAATGCACAGACATTTAAACAACAGAAACGTATTTAGAGTATGACAAAAAAGGTAACTGCTAAGGACTTAAATGCATATATTATTATATTATGTTATAATTTTGTGAAAATGTCAACAAATACTTTTTTAATTTGTAATATCATACTGAAAGTGAACGGGTGCCAAAAGTAATGAATAATAAGTCTGGAGACGATGGATATATATAACTCTACTCCAGACAACACTCATGCATAAGTTAACGATTTGTATTTTGTTTTTATCATTTATGTATAACGGATCCTTAATTATTAATTACTTACGTTATATTATTAAAATAATTTAAATCAAATATTTTAATTAACTAGTTCGAGTGCAACGAGTATTCATTTTTTTTTTTTTTTTAGTTAAATTCGTTCAAAATATTTAATTACCTTTAGATGGTAAATTAACTGTTGCTTAAGTTATTAATGGACATTATATTTTTTGGATATTTATAAACAGTACTATAGTTGACTTTTTTGTTACAATACAGCCCCAAAGGTATATAATTAATACTTTCATAATTCTATTTTGAATGTTTTCATCAAATCATAATTTATACCTACTCAAAAATGCATTGTATAAGGAAACACGTAAAAAAACGTTAAATAATTTATGCATTCTACCTGACAGAAATAAAAACAACACAGCACACAGTAATTTTATTTTAAGTCTACCTTTTTCATTTGTTTCAACATACTCAAAAATATATTATTTGTTGTAGTATTGAATACGAAAAATCAACACTGTGAATATTCTCATTTATTACTTATTACTTATTATTTTTTACCACAGCTGTATATAACTCCGACTTACCCCTGAATTATTTACTGCGTCTAATCGCTAAACTTTAGCGTTTCCGTTTAAGTCGTTACCACGCTTCCTCCGGGGCGTAGGTGTCTACAAGTTATGGCAATAGGTTGGTTTTATATTAATAAATACGATTATATACTAACCGTTAATGCGTGAACACATTTATGTGATAACTTGTGGCGTATATTATAACAATATACCGTGAGTACCCACCACGGCTATCTACACATAGACAACCGTGGTACCCACCGATAAAAACCATAGGCTCGTCTTAACCGAAAGTCGATCGTGCGCGAATCTTTATTATACGATTATACGGTGGTTATACCATCGCGGGTATATTATTATTATTATTATTATGTACGATATACCTTTGTTTGGCCGTACGATGTTTTTCTTATGATAATATTATTATAGGCCGTGCTCGCATCTGTTGTGTGTAAACGTCACGTGCGCACGCGTTAAACGGTTACGATTCCGGTTGAGTGTGTTCGACGAGACAGGGGGAAGGAAACCGCAAAAGAAATAAAAAAAATTATAAAAAAAAAAAAATAAATAAATAAATTACAAACAAACCTCTTATTATTAATATAGGAATGTTTTTTTTTCTTCTTTCATCGCTAGTGCCTGCGTCAAAGCTCCCGCCACTCCACCACAGGACACCGAGCCCAAAACTGTCCGCCCTCGTGCGAATAATTTACAGCTGCGTCGTCATGCCACAATGTACTTAAAATAATAATTATTTTGTTTATACCGTCTTTTTTTCCCCTCTCTCCCACTCTCTCTCTCTCACACACACACACTCTATTCCATTACACTCTCGCAGTGCCCTCCTCCCCCCCCCCCCCATTCAAACACACACACACACACCCGCGCCCGCACCTCCAGCAAGTCGCCAGCCGTATAATCACACCAATGCTGCAGGAGTCTACGCGAGCTGTACGCAAACACCACACGACCATCGATGGCGGAAAAGTGGGCGGCGGTGTAACGATAATTACACGCGGGCCGTATAGCAGCTCGTCGTGTATACCTTTGTGCGGACCCTAACCGCTCACCGCCGTTAACTTAAAAATGTAAAAAAAAAAAAAAAAAACGCGCTCGCACATTCCTTTTACCGCCGACGCCGCCGCCACCGCCGTTGCCCGAATAATAATTATATTTTAATTGGTGTGTGCGCGCGGTAGATCCATATCGTCGCGGTAACATTGTTTTTTCCGTTTTTTTTTTTTCCATCTTTCCACCATAATTCACTGTGCAGTCGGCCTCACAAAACGAGTTGTATCGATCAACGTGCTTGTGTCGTATCACCACTGCGCTAGACTAGGCACACCCCGACTACTTTGAAATCAAAAGATATTTCGAAATGACCACCACTACACCTTGCGATTTTTTCAGACACGACCATGATGATACGCACTAAACCTTTAATAATGAAGAAAAAAAATAGCAACGACTAAAAATAAGTGTTGAACAAAATATTATGGTCAAAAACACTTATATATAATAATAAATACGAAAAAAAAAAACACAAAATTAAACTCACTTATCCGTGTCCGGATCGCGAAAACACTGAGGCTGAAAGGACTTCGTTCTAGCGAAGTTGCGACGGCGGCGGCGGCATTTTATTATTACAATAACAATATAATTATTTCGCGATCTCCATCACATTCGCTCCATTGGTGGGCAGGGCTATGCTTAAATTAATTATTTTGCTAAAATATAATTCCCATTAAACTATACCCGTGTGGCTCTATTATGTATTGTGTTAAATAATTCTCAACTATAATATTACTGTCTGTTGTTGTAACATAGTATACAACACTATATGTTTTTATGATATCGCGCCGGATCTGTTTACTATCGACCACGGTACAGTAACCAGTCCGAAATATTATTTATAATATTTTTTTTTATAACTGTTTAAACGCAGACAATGCTATAACCACTCGTTTCGAACCGAAATGCTTTATTCATAAAAGCTTTTTTTAATATTATTATTACGCACGTTAACGTGCAAACAATATATTATTATATCGTGTTATACATATTACGACCAAAGGGATTCCCCACGTAAAAAGTAAAAGAAAAATCAAACAGCTAAATCTAAAAACATTGATAATCTTTTTGACAACTAATGTAAGTTCGTAAAATATAATATTATGTATTTTTACAATTGACACGAAAATTATTGGAGTGTTAAAAATCATGATCACATCGAATTTGCTCGAAATGGACGAGTATAATAATATATACATAAGTAATACAAAAACAATACATTATATAATACATATAATATAATATGTTAACGCAAAAAATAGAAATTAATGCCTTGGTTAAATAAAACTTCTTTAACTCGAAATCGTCAATACCCCAAACTTTTTCCCCAGTCTCTAGAATTTTTGATAGTTGTATTATCCTCGGATAACTTGAATTCTTGAATAACTTGAACTTTCTGGCCGGTCCCTTCAACTTCGAGTTAACCTTGTTTGACTGTATAATACGACGGAAAATATATGATGGGGAGATTGATAGTTGCATTATCAATTTCAATGTATCAGAGCATTTAGAGTTATGAACATTTCTATCATAAATCTTCGTAAATAATAATATGGTCAGGATAAAAGTGTATTGAATACATGTCGAGAATATAAACTAAAACTAATGAAACAGAAAACGAATATAATAGCTATTGTCACAAATATGATTTTATAAACATTTTAATTAGTCGTATTATGATTTTTTTTTCATATCAGTCTGCATACCAGTAATATATGTAGTATACATAGTAACAAATGGTAATATGACAAAGTACAGTGTAACTGAGAGAAAATATAATGCGAAACCGTAATAATACTTAACGAATAAAACGTTAGTAACTGAATCACCAAATTCAATTGAGTGTCTTTGAAATCTTAAACTCAGAGCTCGATGGGAGAGTCACACATGCTGTAGAAATGCTGTAGTACCATTACGCGTTGTTTACTTGTTTATATTTTTTTTTTTTTTTGAAAATAATTCAATATACATTTTATTTTTAAATAAAATATAATACTATAAAGTTTCAATATTTAGAATATTATGGTGAATAGTATAGTACCTATGTTAGTACACTTTTCCACATCGAAACACATTGGAAATTGATTTAGGTATACGTTTCACATTTGTGGTCCAAACTCCAAACATAACATAAACGTATATAATATTATATAATATATACACTTGATAAACAAAACTTTATTGGTTTTATTTTATTTACAAACAAATAAAAGAAGAAAAAAAAATTTAGCATTAGAACACGTGAGCCATAAATTTATGTGAGTACTTTTTTCATTCGTAATGTCTTATTATATTGTATATAATATATATATATATATATATATATATGTATTTTTTCATTAAAAACTACAATGTTTATATTTTTTTATTATTCCAAGTCCTTATATAATATTTATTACGAGGTGAAATTTTTATACTTGCATCGTGTGTACTTTAACTCAATTTTGTATATACTACATTTTAACCAAATGCAATCAAGATTTTATAGATTTCCACAAAAATGGAAAAATGTAAACACGGTTCTAGATACTATTCCAACGGATTACCAATAAATTGATCTTTATGAGTACCTACGTTGAATATTCTATGAAAATCCGATTTAAACAAAAAGAAATATATTGAGGGGCGAATAAAAATTAAAGTTCACTTATTTACGTAGGTAAGTAAGGCACACAGTGTAATATTTCTTTAGAATAATAATCATGAAATATAAGAGTGAATAAAACGACAGATATTCAATCTTGTACAATGTTCCATTTTAGAGTTTACACAATACACATTCACAGTCAATTAATCAAAATAAAAAAAAATAAATTATATAATTATAGTATAGTATACTGTTAAGGACTTACCTAATACCTTAAATATAATATGCTTTAAATGATATTTGGCTCTTAAAGTCTTAACTATATTTTGTACGCACATTCAAAAAGTAAATTGTTATAAGATAGGCACTTGCCACTTTGAATATCGCAACGCTTAATTATTATAAAGATGAAAAAAAAAGATATAGAGTCAAGTTACGTTAAGTTGGTTAGTTAAATTATGCTGTTCACAGTATGAAAAATACTAAAATTCAAAATGATAACATAAATAATGCAATAAATTCTTCCTCAAACTAAGTGTTGCTTAAATTATATAATTATAATATTTCGTTAAATTAAATTGAAATTGAAATTCGTTATAACTATAACGTTACTAAGTGATAATCACGAAAAATTTAGAAAACATTTAACATTACACACAATAGTTATGTAATAAAATATTATTGGGAGACGGAGTGGCAGAGTGGACTAAGGCGTCGGCTGAAACGATAATTTAACTTCAATATACCTACCTAGTAATGTTTTAAAAAACGCGTCGACAATTTTAATTCCGTTTCGACTCTTATGACAGTTTATAATGTTCTAGTCGTTTAAATTTCACAGTGTTTGTTTTAAAAGACATACTACTTGAAACTTTCTTTTCCGACATACAATTACATATGCGTCTATACTTAAACAAATTTCCTCGGGCACTTACAGATTCCAAAAGTACTTACAGAAGTTATGTAAAGACTGTCGGAAAATATAAGGGAAACATTGTTGAGCTTTTGTCATTTGAGTGCAATTATATTCAGCACGATTAGTGTTTGTGAAAGATTTATGGTTACGATATGAATTTGTTGTCAATTAGGTGTTTTACTCGTTTTCAAGTAGGTAAAGTCTTTGGAGTTTATCGTTTTAATTTTAATTACCATAAAAATATATTATATTTCGTTTTGAATTGCCGAATCAAATTTAATATAAAATATATTCTATTAAGCTTAAATGTATAATATGAAATACGTCTATATACCCGAATACGAACCAATGTTATAAACGATGTGTTTATGATTAATAACTAAATTAATACGACTAAATGCAATGTTCGAAACTTTTGGCGGAACCAGCTATACCACACTAGGTATATTGGAAATAAATTTCCTGCTAAACTTTAGTTTCCGTTTGTAAACTGTTAAAGATATAATGTATTATTTTATCTTGAAGTTACTAATTTAATTAAACACAGATTTTCCTTAGTAATTATTATTATATGCTATAAAAATGGTTTTCCTACTTCTCACTAGAATCTATTAATTAAATTGTATGAATTATTACAACAGTTAAACTGTATACAATTTAAGAAAATATGAAAATATGAACAAATAGTTTAATTTATTTTGATATTTTTACAGTAAATGAAATATAAAATAGAGAATATGAACAAAATCTAAATTCAATACGGCGCATTAAATAAAATTCTCTTGATAGTTGTTTGCAGATATTAAAACTATTATTTATTCGTTTGATGCATTTTTGAATTGGACGTTTTTAAAACTTATAATTGCTTTTTTAATACAAAAATGTAAAATTGGTTACTGTAGAAAAATACAATTTTAGGTACTACATTGAAAATAAACTCGTACAGAAACAAAATATACACTTTTTGAAAGTTTTAAAAGAAAATATTTTGCAGAACTTGGCGAAAGAACTATTTTTTCTTCTACTTCTTATCGAAGATAAAAAGCTATTGTATTCTAAACCACGTCAGTTGCTTTTATGGCTGCAAGTGGTAGTATAAAGTATATATATATATGTGTGATTGTTAGAAAACTTGTGTATACCTATACAATTTGTTAGATAGGTACTCTGGGAAGTATATTTTTCACATTGAAGTGATAACATAATGCCTAACTAACATAAATAATTGTTATTACGTTTTTAATGACAAGGAATCTTATTGAAAAAAAAGAGTATTCAAACGAATAATATCCTTTTTCGTGAGATTAAAAATGGTTATTGGAAAATATGTTAAAGATAGCATTGTTGAACATAATATTATTATGATTTTTTCGATAAATTATAGGTAAGAAGTGACAACAATTTATATCCCTGCCACATTTTTAATTTCGATACCAAACTCTTTATAATTTAAATAATATTATTATATTTTTGTGTTCAATCATGTAATTAAATTAAATCGTTTGATATCCATACACGCCTTTGAAACTATATCGTTGCGGAGCTAAGATTCTATATTATAGTATCCACGAGTTTTTCCAAAGAAAATATTATTAATTTCTAACAGTGCGCACACCTCTACCGGTTTTTCTTCACTAGAAATTATGAGCCGACCATATATTATCAATTCGTTTTCATGCCATTCGACAGTTATAAATGCTTTATGACGAATGGGTACTTTATGTTAATTAATGCATCGTAAAAATGTTTATTATGTATGTTTCGTGGAAAGTGATTCCTATCGTGATGTTATGACTTATAATATCGTTATGTACATAATATAGGTACGACATTAAAATTAAATCATTGTGGGTATTTCACAGTGGTTAAGTATTTCTGTATATGAAAAATACGGCACATTATGCAATTGTTATATTATTACAACTACAAAATAAAACGATAAAAATATGTAAAATATTGTAAGAAATCGTATAAATGCGTATATTATATTATTATGATCTATTATTTATAGCTCCCAGTGCCACGTGGTTTATTAGACGTTATTACGAACAAGCGAGGTAAAATTATTGCAAATTTATGTTCGAATACTTTTTTACTATGACATAAATACATTGCATCCTCAAATATTTGTTTTATAGACGAACAAAATATCATAACGTTATAATAATAATATTACGATACGTATTTGTATGATTTTTATTTGTACGGCCATTTAAAAGTGTAAATACTGTTTTTTAGGTTTCAGTTGTTGATAATTCATAATAATAGTAATTGTAATTAAAAACTACGATCGGACTGTTCCCATACCGGCCCACAGATGAACAACATACAATGATTTTCAATTCGTTTTAGATTTTTTTTTCTTAGAAGTATCATGTGAGCGTAATATTTATTCGTAAATTTGATTGTCATGATTATTTCGAACATTATAGAATAAAATATAATTCACCGGGCACGGTCATATTTTTAAAAAATTGCATTAGAAATTCGCGACTATACCATTTCGATACCATGATATCATATACTACAACGGCCATGTTTGATGTGTTCATTTATTTTATGTCAACGCAGTCAAACATATTACGGTCTGATATTGAGGTTCGATGCATATACAATATCATAGAGTTATAGACGTATATATAAGTTATATTAGAAATATAATCATATGTTGATAATAACGTATACGTATCGGATAGATAATAATATAATGTCATCTAGCGTATAGTGTCAGACTGTCTCCTATGTATATAATAATATCGATATAAAAATAATGTTTCCGTCGACTGCAATCTTTGAAAACAAATCGCAGCACCGCTCTTGTATATATAATAGTTTTATTGCGCTTTATGTTTCGACGAAAGCGATGACGACGTGTCGTTAAAGTCAAACTGATATAAATACTATAAAATATATGACACGTCCAAAGCGTGTTGTTGAAGTTGTACTTTATATTATTATAATAATAATAATAATAATAATAATATATAACGACGTCCGAACGATAGACTACCTATTTTATTATAGCCATGTGGAAGCGTACACATATTGTACAGGTGCAGTTCATTGTTTTTGAAACGAAAACAATAAGGAGCAAATATTCTATGCATATATTATAATATCAACTGAGATGCATTTTAACGTATAATGTATTCCGCGTGGTTATGAAAATGCCGAGTATGAAAACGCTATGTGGGTAAAGGAATAATGTTATTACGACGTTAGATCCCACGGACGCCTGCAGGTGCGGCGGAAACGCGCCTTAATCACCATAATTTGTTAATAAAGGATACCTGGTAGCTGGTATATATAGTTGAGCTTCTGACGGGCTGGGTCAGGGGTGTAGAAGATGTGTCGGAGGAGCAAAGGAAACGCGGGTCACCGACGTCATCGCCTCCCCCCCCCCTTATTGCATCGTCACCCAGCACGGCGTCAAGGTAGGTATAGTCAAGCTACGTACCTCCATAGCTGATACCTACGCTTGTTTCAATATTATATACGTATAGGAGGTAGGTACCTTCTGTTGTAATAGTGTCGTGACCAAATACGCTAATTAAAACGTTCGGTGTCCTCTCGTTTCAAACGTATGGCAAAGGTAAAACCGTACTATTAGGTAGGTACCTATAGTTAACTGATGACGTTGTCAGCAGCAGAAACAGTAGTAGTAGTAGTAGTAGTAGTAGTAGTAACTAGTAGTGGTAGTAGTTGTAATCATATACTTGTCAAGTGTTTAAATAGTTTTTATAATTATATATTTAAAAACACAATAGAAAAAAATAATTCTACAAAAAATATGTTCAAGTATACTTTTATGCAAAGTCCTGTAAGGATTAGTCTGTTAACGTTGTCTCTAAACAATAAAAAAAAAAAACCCTTAGTATGTTACCCGATATTTTTCTGTAAAAGGAAAATCCATGAATCATAAATAATATTGTTAATAAGTAGCCATGACAACAAAAACGTATATTTTTCAGTCAATTAGAAAAAAATCAGTAAGAAAAATAAAATATCTGTACCCAGCCCAAAAGCATATTAATGTAAAAAATAAAACGTGTATACAAATAAAAATCTAAAATCATCACTTTTTTTTTTTGAAACAGTAGATGCCAAAAACAGTAAAAGCTGTTTAAATAAATATGTATTTTTTAATTACCTTACCTTAATCTGTAAAGTAAATACTAATATTATGATTTTCTGAAATTCAATTTTATCCATAATTTGATTATCCTCTTTCAATTTTATAGTCACTATTTTAGTTCTAAAATCGTACTAGAACTAGTCATAGTCAATCATCCTCGACATTTCTTAACATATTTTCAATGTATAATTTAGTAATCACGTGATAACCAACAGCGGCGATAACATTTTTTGTTTTTAATTTTTCTTAATATTTCGTAAAAGCTGCATTCATTAAACCATATAAAAAGACGCCGATGAAACATTATATTAACGATATAGTCAGCAACGACAGCATATTTTGACCTACCATTACGTATCCATTTTTGGCTTGAGTAACTCCGGGAGCCATATTATTTTGCCGACAGTACAATACATTGTATAGTTCTATTATAGATATGTGCATAGCGCTTAATGAGTCTTACCTGAAAATATCGCCCAGCACAGCACGAAACTCCACCTTATCAACGATGAATCCATAGTCAAGCAATAGTCTCCTTCTCCTACTCCTACTCCTGCTATTCTGCTTCTGAAATACATGCACAAAATGGAATTAAATGAATTAACATTATCTTGGCTTAAGAATATTAGTGTAGTAGTTTAGCATCCCTTTTTTGACCTTTCTAGACCCGCCTGGACTTATCTTAAACGCCCACACGTTTAGTTGACGATGTTTAAATATACTTTGGTCTATGTGTTTGAGCGTGTGTCCTCCATGCAGTTCGCTCAAGAATTGTAGTATCTCTACAGTGTATAGATAAAGTAAAATTACCCGTATAATAATATTGTTTGTTCAACATATTGTATACTAATCAAGATTTTCAACAATTATTCATCACAGTGAATACGATTTTTAAAATATTAATAATTAAGAATAAAATATTTCTGCATAAGACGATTATTAACAATATAAATAAATTATTCTAGGTTTAGTATCAAAATTCATTAAACAAATTCAATATTTTTTACCTATTGATATTATATGTTCCATTATTAAAATGTCATAATATTATGATTATTGCATTAATTCATTCAAATTCATTTTTATGTTTAAATATATTTTTTGTGTAGAGATGAATTTCTTTTTGGCCATATCCATCGATTTTATAATAAAATACATTTTTATATGTATATATTATATCTTAGTATTAAATCAATAGTAAATTCTACTAATAATGTATTTATTTTTTTACCATGCGTTAATAAAGGTAAATAGATTTTTGATATAAAATTGTATTATGATTCCTATTTTGAAATAAGCACTGGTAATTATAATTTCAACTATAATTTAAATTTTCCTAGGCCACCATTAATCTAGTTTTCAGCGGTGTCTATAGGTCTGATAAATGAATATTAATATATGATATAATATTCCTTAATATCAAAAATTACTTTATAACATACTAATTTTACAATATTTTAAATCCAAAAAAAAAATACAATTTAAAACAATGCAATATAATAATTTATGTAACAATATTATAATAACATTTTATAATGTTTTAATTATTAAATTATTAAAAGGAAAACATTTGTATTCAACTTTTTTGTAAGTATTACTAGCAGTGATTACTTAAAATGTTTTAACTGGGATTTTTTTAAATTTACAAAATATATTCTTACAGTTAATTATAAGTCATTATTATTACAAGTTTGAAAATATAAATTATGAGATACCCGATGATTATTCTCAATTTAAGAACATAATATACAAGAGTATAATAGAGAAACCAAATACAATTTTTGTTATTAGTGGTCACAAAATATAAATTGTATATTTTTTTGTTAATCAGAAGCATAACGATTGATAAACGGAAACAAATGAATCTGCAAATTAAGTAAATAATTCTTATGACGATTCGTGAAGTTCACGAACTAAACTGACTTTGCTCTACGCAAAAACATCACATCGACGTATCCATCAATAACGTTGATTCATTTGGGAATAAAAGTGTAGGCACATCGTATCTTAAAACAAAGTTTGAAAATCACTACGTACAATCCAGTAATATAATATAGCAGAAAAGCAACGAAGCTACGGTTTTATGCTTCGAGATTTTTCATATCAATTACGTTTTACAGTGTGGAAATTTCAATTTTTCTTCAAATCCCTATTCATTCTGATACTATACATTTTCATTATTTTCATAGATTTATAATGACATATCACAATATTAAGATAAACTAATATTTCTTTATAATTTTGTGTAGCAATTTTTGCGAACAGCTACTCCCGGTGATTAAAGTGTATTACAAAATAACAAATAATTTAAAATAAAAGCTTACCACGGTTGTATAAGATTTAAAGTAAACAACAAAAAATGGGCAATTTATTTTTATTAAATGTTTTCATAAAATAATTATATATATTACTTATGGAATACGTATATTATATATTTTGGTATACTTTTTTACTGAGTGGATTGGCACTTTATTATGTTTAAATCAAACGTAATAACAAATGTATCAGCGGTAGGTATATCTACTAATATTAAATTAAAATAAATCATTGTTTTGTTGAACCAATCATGTTAAACAATGTTGCACAGTTTACTAACGCGAATTCACATCGTAAAATATTAAAACAACGTCACTTTTATAATGTAATATTGAAATTGAACAAGAAAATAGATGAAAAACTATAATATTTGAATGATTTTATCGACTGACAAACGCCATACCGATGAGACATTTTTTCGTACACATAGTAATAATTTATACTTGTACATTGTGTTATATACATATAGGTACTTGATTTGAATATGCGTCTCGCACATGCTCGATCGGTTAAATGTCGGTTTTAGGTATAAAAGTGACATTGTCTAACGCCAAAACATACGCAACTCTAAATCCATCCGGATGGCGGATACCCAATTAACATTAATTCCGGTAATCGTCAGGAATTATTTTAACATACAACACGTCACACGTTCCATTATTTTATGTCCCACTTTACGCATTTTGTGCCTCGCTGCGGAGTGCGGATACACGTCCTATTCAACAGCTTTTATTATTACACATACACTAAAATCGATACAGAGGTTACAACAGGTGAGGCCAACAAATGTTTATGTTGTTCATTTAGAACGCGGCAGTGTCCAGAGATTGTTTTACGCACAGACTATCCGTTAAAAAATAGTATCGCGGTGATCGCGAAAGACGAACATTGAACTCATCGAGTGGAGTTTTTTTCTAATATTTTGCAAAATAAATTTTGTATAAATACATGATGTTATGGTAGTATATTATTATACATATCCTGCTATTCGTGTTTCCATTTTTCAACAACACTATATTTGTATTGTAACTATACTCTTTCTTCACTTCCCAGTTGTTTTTAAATTTTAAATTTGTTTCTTACAAAGCGTATACCTGCTATAATAATATCATCGGCACGTAATTGCGATGGAATAAAAAATAATGTGCATCTGTGTTCGTAACTTTTCATGGAAGTTATTTTACTACCAATAAGAATGGTCGACGATACCTATATATATATACCTATTATATACATCACGAGAGTTGTGAGTTAAAATTATTCGTAGGTAGTCCCGTTAAAATTGAGATTTTTTTTATTTTGAATGAGTGCTATTTTTAAAAATTGTAACATTGTGATCAAGTTGTTTGACCATAAACTAAAGACAAGATTTGAATATTGATAAATTAAATTATGAGAAAATTCAAATATATCATTATCATAAATTTATCTTTTTTATTCGCAATTTAAAAAATTCAAACTGCATATTTACAGTCTACGTAAAGTCTTTGTTTAAGTGTTGCGTAAAAATACTATGCAAATGCGATGCAAGCTAAAATAAATATTTTTTATGAAAACTTTCTACTGTTCAATATATTATTACAAATAAGTATAGAAAAATAAATTATTCACTTCAATTTCGTTCTTATATTATTTATAATAGCTGGTATATCATTATATCAATGCAATATTCCAAGAACAAAAATTAAATAGTTCTTTAATATACTTACAAATAGTTCTATAATATCCTTTCTTTATACTTTAATATAATTAGAAACCATATTTTCTGAAAAAACAGCAGATAAACAATTTACAGCAAAAAGGGTGATTCTTATTTATAAAATAGAAATTTGTATCACCACGGAAGAGTCTCAGTTAAATGGTAAAAAAAATGTTATTATTTAAAAATATAGTCTTTAATTATGTACTTATTACAATTTACAATTATTTCAAAAATCATAATTTAATATATGCATTATTGAAGCAAAACAGAACGTCAAACGAGCTTAATGAATCACTGTGTGTACCATGAATATCTGAACAATTTAAATCGAAACTGCGTTATTCTGTGATACACTATATAGTACAAATGTATATTTTTTTTTTAGTGGATAAATAATAATTAATTAGTGCATTTCAGAAATGTCAAGTTTATTATACACTACCAAAATATATTTAGTTCATTATTAGTTATATAAAGTAAAAATATAAAGTAATGTAAAGTTATAAGTATAATAAATTATTTAAGTTAATAAGTTACTGGTGTGTACGCAATATTTTCCTAAAGAAGCGGGGTTCAATTAAAACTAAGGACAATCATATGCAAGCCGCACGCACAACCCCGTCATCATACTTACCCGTTTGTAGATTTAGGTACAAGAACAAAGTAAAGACGATAAAGAGTGCCTCTGAGGGTCTGGATGTGAAAATACACTCACTAATTTTCTGATATGTAATCACTAAAAATAATAAATAAAATAATTGACTTAAAAGCGCTGTAAGTTTTATAAATGCAATTTAAATATGATCAAAACTAACATTTACTTATATTTTCATAATAAAATACACGGTCTCGATCGACTTGAACTTTTATAATAATTTAACTTATTATATAAAACAGAAAGTACCTTATTGGAATGACAAAGAACATAATAATGTTATACGATTATTATTTTGACTTTCATGCACATTAATATACTGAAGGTATGGTATTTTGGAATTATTATTATACATAAATTTATCTTAATAAAGTGTTTGATTTAATGGTTAATAATATACGTTTTGTGCAAGTAGTAACAGTTGTTGAAATAATTTTAAATATTGCTATGTATGTTATATTTAAATGTGTGTAAAGTTTCTAACTGAAAAAAAAAAATTATGATTATGAACGCTGAGATCTATACAATATTATACTGTACCAATTTTTTTCCATACAAAACGATTCTTTTAAATGTTACTATGTTTTTGAAAAGTATTCTCATTTTATTAAAAATACTTTTATACTTATACTTAATAACAAAGCAAAATGTTCGAAAAAATTATATTTTTCACTATATTCTATTTTAATTTCAATTCCTGAACAAAATAGTTTTCTCAGATTTTCATTGTATTATAAAAATCTAATTTTGGACAAGTTTTTATTAGTTATAAGTTTAGACATTTAATTTTAAGTTAAGATGAGCTTTTCAAAAATGTTGTTTTGTTATCACTTCAAGTTCTGTAAAAAAAAATATTTCCTAGGAAATTCATATCGAGATAATGAGTATAACGGTTAAAAGAATCATATTATATTATTTTATATATTATTATATTATATTATCATATATTATGAAGCTGAACTAAGATTTAAATACCATGGATCAAAAATATTTACGTCTCAATTACTTGCGTTCTCTCTGACTAAACGTAGGCATAATATATTGCGTTCATCAGAACCAATTTTTATTGCAAGTCGATTTCTTTAAGATTATTTTTCAATAATTCAGTTAACAAGTTATGAGCATTTTAAACATGTACGAAATATTTTACATACGCACCTGCTCGTGGATCATAACCAGGTAGCTTAAAAATTAAAATATCGTAAAAAATCAATTTTTATATTGTACATTTGTTAGACAAAGCAGGCTTACTGAACATGTGGGACCCACATTGTGGGTGAGACGTCCTCTTAAGATTGTTATATTCAATGGACCGTACAGTTATAATGCACGCACAATGAAATATAGTCAGATTAAAAAATATAATTTTTTTTCACTTAACATGAATAAAAAAACTTTCTGTGAATTGTTCTTCGCGTTTTTCTCTTAGTTTCAAAATTTGATACATTCATTAGGAAATGGATTTTTGTACTTTTTCCACTTTTATCTAAAATGATATTTCCCAACGGCCCGATAAAGGGTTGTTTGACTTAACCCAGATGCCTATAGTCACATCTATACGTAGTTATATTCCAAATTTTATTTGGATTTTCCCAAAATATCGTTCTGATCAATAGTGCCAGTCACCACAGTTTTCACGTGAAAGCCTCCCAATTAGTGTCAACTTTAATAAACATAAAACTTGTTTCCCAAACAATTTTAATGACATATTAAGTATAAGTTTGAACATT
This sequence comes from Metopolophium dirhodum, assembly GCF_019925205.1. Lineage (NCBI taxonomy): Eukaryota > Metazoa > Arthropoda > Insecta > Hemiptera > Aphididae > Metopolophium > Metopolophium dirhodum. The sequence continues at coordinate 17,333,541 of NC_083568.1, forward strand.
TTTCCTTGATATATCTGATATTATTTCGTATGTACCTTAAATACCGGTATGACTTAAACAATAGTTATCACTTCTAAAATAGTAAAAATATAATCACACATGTCTAATAAAAGTCAAGTTCATCATTGATTATATGAATTATCTAACGTCCAACGAATTTTTATATTGATCAGTTGAGTTTAGAAATAAATTTAAATTTAAATTAAGCATCAAATTTAGTTTTACCACATCGAGATCAAAAATCCATGTGAACATATAGTAGTTTTAATTAGGGGGTTATACAAAATTAAATAACACAAAAACGATTCGTACGAATTTTTATTTTGATACGACAAAATGTTTAGAAAAAGAAGAGTTAAATAATTTACATTACTTATAGATAAGTTTATTTGAAAAAAGAAGTTTGACTTTTCACAGAATACTCCTTAAATAAGTAGTACGAACAAACTAAGAAAATATAAAAGTAGGTATATTTGAAAATCAGATTTTGAAACACTTAATTATTGAAGAAAAAAGGAGGTAGGGATACTTATGAATCATTCTGTATATATAGGTATATATTTTATTGTTTATCAAAGTGGATTAAAATTATAGTTATATGATTAATTTAAGTATTTTTTATTTTTTTAACTTAATGCGCTCACCAATAACATATATATTATTATTATTCATGTGTTTAAGGCATCTACTGTAATTTTATCCATAAATTTAGTAATCAATGGTGGTTTTCTAATGTTAGTAAACTTTACAAAGGTCAGTAGAAGTAGAGCAAATTGTCTAAAAAAATATCTACTGTTAAACAGTTATTTTAACTAAGTCAACAATTGTTTAAACTAAGTTGTTAAATCAGGTTAGTTTCTATTACGGTATTCCGAACAAAACATACACTGTTTGTCCACTTAGCTTATCTTAAGAAATCTGCGATGCGAGAAGAATACTTTATATTTCTATCCAAAACAATAAAATAGAAAAATTTAGCCTTCATAAATAACTAGAACACTTAACTATAATATCTTATCGAACTCATTATTGTTTTTGTAAATATTGAATGTATATTTTATTTTATACATACAATTTGAATAAATTGTTGTCAATTATAGATGATTACAATCAGTATAAAAATTAATGCCAAATCAAATCAATAGATTATGTTTAAATCAATAATCTGATATTAAACAACAGAACTTAATTCATATTTCTGGCTAATTAATAATAAACTACATAATACCTATTATACGTTCTAAGGAATTTACCTTAAAATTAATTATTTTATTTTTAGTATTTTATAAGAATTTCGATAGCGTGATATGTTCATATTAGTAATCTGTATTTTATCTAAATAAAATGTGATTAAATGAAAATCAATTTAGTTTAGCCAAATAGTATTTAAAAATAAGCCTCATAAAGTCTTTTTTCAGGTTGATAAATTATACAAAAAAAAATAAAGAGTGTAATAATAACAAATCATTAGTCACCTCATAATTAAAATCTTAAGCTGTTCTTCTATGACGTATAATCAATTTAAAAACTGTAATCTTGTTTCAATTTTTATCTTAACATTATAAGTAAATAGCTTTTAATTATTTACATATAATGTTTAAGATCTTTGAACATTCTCTTACGTCCAACTTAGATTTAGAGAAGGTACTTTATTTATCAAACGGAGTCAAGAAGGAAATTCGCAATATGAAATATCCTAGATTCTCAGCAAGCGGTAATTAAATTAATAAAATTACGATATTCTTTTGGAAGCAAAGATGAAAATGTGAAGAACACTTCAAGTTTTCACAATTTCAAACCATTAATAATGATAATAATAAATAGTGTATTTATTTAATTTATTTTTTAACATTTTTTTATAAAAGGATTACACAGTTATTATTAAATCTGATCATTACTTATGCGTTCGAAAAAAAAAAAATGTCTATATCTATCCGAATGGTTTGTAATCCAATAACGTATGAAGCATTCACTATTTAGAATTAATTCAGACTACTATTTTATTTTTTTATATACCTTTCGTATAGTTATTTCCGTTTCACTGATTGGCTGTCAAATGGAATTTGTTTGAAACGTGAGTATTTTTTGAACCAGCTATCCAAACGTATTCTGTACATCAGTGGAAGAGTTTCATAGCCATTTAATGAACGCTGATTCTATATTTAGATTCACGTATAGTCAAATTTTACGTCATTCGAGACGGTAATAATATGTTAGGTAATCATTTAAATTTTCTTTTCGCTACATATTCAATCTGATCCATAAAATTGCTTTTTAAGACTTTAAATTTGACGTTAATATAGACATGGAGTGTCATATAGTTCCCGAGTGTATTTCAAAATTCAAAATTACTAAAATCAAAAATTGAATAAGTTCTTTGTCAAAGGAAAAAAAATGGGAGTCAGCATGCTCAAGTGAATCAACCCGTACGGTATATTATGAACTTAAACAAAACAAATTAATTGATGGAAAACATGGTACTGTGTCTGGAGTAACCAGTCGAAAATCGTAACTTTCCTTTGAAAGTAGTAATTGCAATTCGTAGTTCACGTGAGTTGTGAGAATGAGGGTTACCTACCCACAACCATTTAAACACGGTCGATTAATATTCAATAGACACTGGAAAAGGTGCCCATTGTATTGCACGCACTATAATAAGGTGCACTGTAGGAGAGGGTCAGTACGAAGTTCGGGACGTAACGAAACGCAAAAAAATAAAGTACAAACATTTCTCCTTTTTATCCCAAACTCACTGTTTATGGTGTATTTCAAGCCTTATAAAAAGACAGAACCAATTTGTCGTCACATTCCCGCCCACTCTGTAAAATAATCTTATGACAGTTTACATACACACGGCAACCCTAATAATAAAAATGGATCTTTAATGCGCCTTTTACGGAACTCAACTTGGCAACCATCACTCCGCCCATTCGATTAGGATTACGATAAGCCGCACTTGAACGGTCGCACATTGAATACATTAATTAATCAACGCGGCCGTTTGACATTTCAATGAAATTTCCGTTTTATTTCCTTATTAATTGATTTTATTCTACGATGACTCGTATACCATTCATGTATTTTTGGATACCAAGAGTATACAATTTATTTTATCCATTGAACTCTTTGAAAGTTTCGTCAGTAAAATACACAGCGTAGTTACGATGGCTTATAATAAAATGACCTTTTTTTTTATTTTTTTTAAGTATCCATAAATAAATACATACAAATTAATAATTATTGCATGATATAAAATTCAACGAAATATTATGTACACACAAATTTGAATATTCTTTGGATATTAATGAATATATATTTGTACGGTATACGTGACATAAATACATACTCGCAATATTACGATATAATTATTAGGTACTTCATTTAAATAATATGTGAATTAAGTATTACGGTTTATGTATATAGGCTGTCAATAAGCTCATTAGGGTTCGTTTTATTTTATATAACTACAAACTATAAACACTTGTGAAAATCAAATATTCAATACTAATTGAATACTCTATTATTTTTCATAATAAAAAAATATGTACTTATATATTTTATAAATGTGTGTATACAAATACAATGCATATATTTGTTTAAAACACAATTTTTGGAACATATTAAGTTACATACAACCAAATATATTTTATGTAAGACGTACAATAAAATTATCATATTTTAGAAGTATTATTTTTCAATGTAAAGACATCTAATATTGTCAATCAATGCCTAAAAATCGACAATAGTGGTCAGCATTTTTTAATAAAAAAAATCAACATGAACGTTTAAAATAAACATGTTTTGCCTGACACATATTTTCAACTGAAACATCTACGAATTCACACACCACAAAAAATAAAATAAAAAAGTATCGAAATCTCTGCCCAAGTTTGAACATAAAATTCCATGTGTAAATAAATGTATTGAGTTTTTAATTACTATTACAACAACTTTTTATTGGTCGTAACAGATGATTAAGTTTATGTACCTAAAAATGTGCATGTCCTAAATAAACATTTTTAGTATTAAATAGTAAATATATTATTATTTTTATGATGGATAAGTTTATCGTTTGAACTTTAATTATTGGATATTGAAAAATATTTGAATTGTTATGAAAAAATATTTGAAACGAAACATCGATAATTTGGTTTCATAGACATAAATCAATAACACAGATAAATGAAATATAATGTTGGTTAGGTATTCAATTTGTAAATTATAGGTATTTCACGTATATTACCTATATTTTAGTTAAAAATGTGTACACTTATCTTTAATGTAAACCAAAACGCTTACAAGTTAATTATATTTTTCCCATATTTATGATTTATTTTATTACTTACTCTTTGCATACACAGTTATGAAAATAAAATTCATATTTTTATGTTCTCACGTGTTTTACGACTAACATAATAATAATAATAATAATAATAATATGTTAATTTTTATTTTGCCAGAAGTAGGTAAGTACCTACATAAAATACGTATTTGATAATTTGATTATTAGTTTGTTTGCAAAGTATTGAAATAATATAAATTATCAAAATAATATTTTTACCAACTCCATGGCTTAAAACGTTACAAGTAACCCTATTATTTTTTTAATACTATAAATTTCATTAAGAGCGTAATTTTATTGACTTATGATACACAAATTGAAGAAACCTAGCAAAACGAGTAATTGCATTTGGCGAATAAACAAAAGAAGGCGAAATTACTTTCAACATTTTTGTTTTATCACCCTCTAAACATAAATAAAATAGTAAATAAAATAATTTAATAAGAACTGGGGATATTGTGTTAGGTAACCAAACCATTTCATTTTCCATGTAAAATCAGATTATACATATTTCATGTTCTACAAATAAATTTTAGAAAATAGTATCGTCGTAGGCCAAAACACATCTCAACGAAAACCATAGCATATAATTTATTTATATTTTATATTTTATTTTTAAATCTTGGATCATTAAAACAGTATCACTTTGAAGAATGGTGTGGAATTAATGTGTCTTTAGGGTGTACTTGGATATCTGAAATGATGGATCGCGATGAATGCTCAAATATTATATTCACTGGGAACATAGTTGGTACCTACCCGAACGTACTAAATGTGAAAACGTATATTGTTTCTGGTATAAACCAAGATAATATATCTTTATTATACTAATTTATGGGTATTAAATGTAATACGATTGTGCAATTAACACGGTTTTTTGCTTATCAAAAAAAAACCCCCGATTATTCTTAACAGAAACAAAAAAAACCATTCTCATAAAAAATTGTTCTTGTACATATCTAATATGCTCGCTAATATAAAAGAATCAGATTGATAAAACTCGTTTACGAATTCATGAATTTTAGAATACAGTACTTAAATTTAAGATCTGAAATATTTCACTATTCTTAATTTATTTCTAAAAATATTTTTTTTCTTTTAAACGTATTTGGTTATATATGATTAGAAGTGATTTTTTATCACACACAGATAATTGATAATATCGATAATGAATGATTTATCAACCAATGTTTACGAAATACTATATGGGTTAATGGTTATAAATTAGGTATAATTGGTAAACTAGGTATCTATATAATCGGTTATCACTTATTATTTAGGTCCCTATTGACTATTATTTGTTAATTAGTTATCATCATTCCATACAATATTAGACCAACTTTTAAAAATGTTCTCTTGCTGTAAGTATATGAACATAAACTTTTAGATATACTTTTAGACAAACAATTTTTTTTCACATTAACTCATTAATATTTTGATGATAAATTTATGACATTTTAAAACACTTTTAAGTTCTATTATACACAAATGTTAATAAGTGCAAAATGTTTACTATACAGTAGCATTTAGTTGTTCGACGTTGTGATATTTGGGATATTTTCTTGTTACCTTTCCATTAGTAGATTATTATGTTATTATTTTATTACATTGTAATTGGATTAATTTTCTGTCCATTTAACAAAATATTGTTCGCATTATCAGATTTTGTTTTCCGCTTGATCATACTATACACGATGAAATCAAATTGGAACAGTAACGTTTGGAGCGGAAATGTTGATACGACCATATTATATGGAGTGACCCCAAGGTAAGACCATGTAATATACTCGCTACATATTTCTGGCGGTGTTCCTGCATACGACGTCATGGTTTCAGTGTTGTGTGATAACGACCATAGGACGCATCGACGTGGAAAACGCCATTAGCAGACGTTAACCCTTAAATCGGAAATATCACCAAACACGATTTTCGCCGAGGAAAAAAAATATAGAGAAAGAAAAGAAAACCGCAATAAGCACATGTAACACATATAATATAATAATATACGACCTCGGACGACGACACACGCTGCTCTTAAATGGAAAATACGAAATACCGATGGAGTGTATTTTTTTCTAGCGTGTATATAGGAGAACTGTATGTAGTACCTGTGCGTATAATAACGCCGTAACGCAATTATTTCCAACGAAATATATAGGTAGCGATATATATATATGTGTGTGTGTTATATAGTCTCTCATAGATCCGATGACAAATTTCGGACTCGGCGACGACTATTCGCGCGGCCAAAATTGACATAATCCCATAATAGTATTATTATATCCGTGTCACGATACCACTCGCGTACATACCTTCAGCAGCTGCTATTGATACGTCAAAATCTAAATTTTTTTCTTTTTCTTTTTCTTCTCCTCCTCCTCCTCCTCCTCCTCCTTATTATTACAAGCCACGACGTACATATCATCATTTCGAAATCCAACCGGAATAGTAGACGGCAGCGACGCTGCTGTGGGCAAGTAACCCTCCTACTGTGCACGCGCATATTATGCGACACACGCGGTCGTATTATTATATTATTATCGTCGTCGTCGTCGTCGTCGTATATAATAATAGAAAATATAAACGAGAAATCAATGCGGGGCCTATAATAGTTTGACGCTTTGTCAGGTCGCGTCGCTCGGGCAGTATCATTACGTTTTCGAAAACCACAATTTTTCTCCGAGCCCGTGTTCTGCGTGGGTAGGTACCACACTGCCGCGTGTAAACCGTTCCGTTTTCATCCGAATCAATAATAGCGAGAAGATTAATAGCGTCGGCTAGAATTATTACAGTACTTGGATATATTTTTCATTTTCGTGCCAACACACACCACAAATGTTGTGCGAGCACCCCGCCGCCCCCGCTAATGCGTATACGACTCGTCGACTCCTTTGCGGTTACTTAACCGACAATAACAAGTGTGTTGTTCTCGTGTCGTTCTTTAATTTATTTAGCAGTTATTATTAACTTGAGGTGCTGCTACGTTCAAACGAGTGAGTTTAAACGGTCGAAAACAACATTGTCTGGAGAGTCGTGACTAGAACCTCGTCGAAAAATAACAACAAAAAAAAGGTGATTTTTCACTGTATCGGTGACACGCGTCATCATCGTTATATGATCGGTTTCGGTACTGTGCGTTGATAAATTACACAGGACCTTCGATTTTATACTCAATTGAAATCATGATAATATAACTAGAGTGTATAAAAATACGCGATATAATATGTAAACGCGTAGTACGTGCGAGCAATGATTATTGACATCTGATTTCGGCGATCTTAAAAAACGTTTATTTTTAAATTAGATTTTAAAAAAGTTCAATATATTTAATATTAATTTTACTTTTAATGCGTAGGAAATTATATCAATCATATAAAAGTATAGTTTTAGCACATCGGCTGAGTTATTTCACTAACTAGTTCTTAGTCACCTGCTATTAAAATAATAACAAATAAATAATGAATATGCCATATATCATAATTTGTGAAGGTCGTGCGAATTAAAAATAATATTTTAGATTTACAGAAACTTTAAAAACCTGTGTTATCTAGCTATGTAATTGTTGTAATACTCGCATTATGTATTTATATTCAAATTAGAATTATTAAAATGTTCGGTCTTTTTATTATTTGGTTAGTAAAATGTTCACATTATCAATCAAAAGCAGGTGAAAGGCCAATGACTTGAGGATTATATTGATTTTAAGTAACCTTAATAGTAGGAAAAATAATTAATTACATTCCAATATAAAACAATTAATGAAAGCAAACAATGTAAAATTATCGATGACTTCAAAAACGTATATCATGAAAAAAAAACATTAGTGTTGTTTGACTTAAAATTGATAATTTTTGATTGGCAAAGTTATTTGGTAAATTATATTTTTTTCTATCTTGACTGTTTGAACGAATAATTTATTGTGTTAAAGAAGAGTTCAATTATAATTCTCAGTTATGAATAATAAAAGCGGAGGTGAAATAAACAACGTTTATTTCTGAGGTAGAAAATGTATAAATAGTTTATAAATGTAATTAATGTTATGGATTTACAACTTTATGAAGTACCTAATAACTAATATAAATCGAAGAATATTATTTTAGTATCAATTTTTTATTTTTAAATACAATTAATTCCGGAAAGAAACTAAACTGAATTTTAATTTACCTACCTACTGAATTTAAATTCCATGAAATAAAATTACAAAATTGAATTAGTTTTATATGCCTACAGGTTGATTCACCAAGCATTCTCACCCCATTTTCCCTTCAATAATTCAGTTATTTAATATATGATTATTGGAATTTTTAAATATACTGGAGATACAAACACGTGTTTTTCAAATGAGAACATCCCTTTTTAACAGTAAATTATACAGTGGATAATTTGCTAAAAAAATTCGACGTATCACCAGAATAAAAATTCGTACTAGTAGTTTTTTACTTGTGTATCTTAATGTTCTAAGGATAAAAGTTCCCTGGTGATGGGTTTATACGATATGGGGGCAATGGTGAATTTGCAAAGACGGCCAAAGTATAATAAATACTAGATCTAATTTGACATTTATTTTATATTTTTGTGCAACCATATTTAAGGACAATTATCTTTGGTACAAACATTTTAATAACTAAGAAACTACTCATTCAAATGTTTAATTAAGTACCTCAACATTTTCAATAAAATGATCCACTAAATAATTTACAGTCAAATTATAGGGTTTTCATCTGAAAAACAGAAATTTGTATCACCACGGACTACTTGAAAAGTAGGTAGTAAATTCAAGAATATGAAAAAAAATGTCTTTAGGAAGAAATGGGGGTGATAATGCTTGTTAAATCATTCTGTATGTTATATTCTAGAGAATTTATTTATGAATAATTTATTTGTTTCGATTAAATCAATACAAATCAATGAAATCTTAGCCTATATACATTAATTCAATAAATAGTTATATATTTTCTAAAACGTTAACAAAATCTCTCGCCATTATACATTTCAAAATGATTTTATAATATAAAGAGTTTAACTTTTACACCGCAATTCGTGTATAAAATGACCATAATATGAAGTATCTGAAAAAGTTAAATCAGAAAAGTAACTATTACAAATTGGTGGTGTACAAATTAACATAATATGTACTTAAATACTTAGCAGATCATTATCATCATTTTTTTTTCCAAATAAATTGTATTACCACTTACTTTATACATAAAATTAAAGATTTGTATGAAAAAGCCTAATTATATAAATATAGATATCATATATTTTTTTTATATATAAGTTTTTTAAAGCATCGGACACTATGGACATATTAGCATATTATTGGGGGTCATGGTTATTTGTGGGGAGGGGTACAGTTGGTTTTGAACAACGCGTTTGTATGAGAGGCGAGGATTCATCGCTAAAAACCCAGAAGGTCACTCATCAGCAGTAATTCAGCACACATTATCGACCGCTCCACAACAGGTCCCAAAAAAATTATTATATTAATGTATATGTATTGCACATAATACTATTATAATAAGTACGTAAAATATTTTTTTTTGCACTATATATACAAATTTTGAGCTTAGTGACTAAAAAAATAAAGTTTTTCTTAGACTATGAAATATTTTCCGTATTTAAACCCATTATTAAATGTATAAGCAAATCGTCGTTGAACGCGATTTATAGAAACGAAATGGGGTAACGATGAGTAGTGACTAGTGAGTAAATTGTACGTATAATAATATGTAAATATTGTTCATTGAATAGATTATAATAAAATCAATTAAAGTGTCACTACCAAAAATGTTTGTTCTGTTGCCAAGTTAACAAAGTCTTTATTAACACATAAAAGGAAGAAAAAACCTAGCAAAGAGTGGAAGAAAATTAGATTTCACTCTCAATTCTAGCCCGCAAAACATTGGCTGTTTGCCAAAATCCATCTGAATCAATTGACCCGGTGCACTTCATCAGTCTTCAAAATCGTATTTATGAAATGTTTTCTATTTATCTTACTAGAATCGCCGACAGTGCATACAATTTGTTTTCAGTTTTATTTTTTATTTTGCCCTTTACCCTATGCCACTGTGGAATGTGTTTAACACATATTCTACAGCGTAAACCCGACTCTATATCTAAAAATTATAATTCAAAACAGCCCTCGGTTATTGCTAATTATGTGTCATAATAATGATAATAATAATAATGGTAGGTACGGAACATGATAATTTAGCACACCATTAACTGTTGTCGCTCGAAATTGACCTCTCATTGTGTTCTGGCGTTCTGTAATATTATGTCAATAAATTTATAAAATAATAGCGGTGCGGTGATTTTCAGAGGCTTTTGTGCAGGCACGACTAGGTTTCAACACAGATAAACAATCTCTATTTTTTTACACACAATCGACACAAACACACCTGAGGCACAAAGCACAAACTATACAAGTCATACGTTAAGCTTTTACCTACATAATTTTTTAATGGCAATAAACAAATAAGGAAGAATAGAGAACAATTTTATAATGGTCGATGTTAATAAAGAATTGAATGATTTTCAAAAAAAAGATACCTTCCGTGATTTATTACGATCTTTTAAAAAAGGTATTTTTTGTAATATTTGTTTGAGTTGTGATTAACCTTTTTGTAGTTAGTCTCATAATTATATTATATATTTATTATTGTTACTAAATCACTCAACACAATAATTCCGTACAATTTCTTTTGAATGGGTTTTATGTATACAGTATAGTCCGATATTTATATGTATAAGGTTATATGGAACTGCCTGATTCGTGAAACATGCACATTTTCATACTTTGTGAATTTGACTATGATGTATACTGATCAAGTCACAAATCATACGGCTACTAGTTATAAAACTATAACTCCATACAGTTTTATAACCAAAAGATAAAATTATGCTTGACTTTGTTCACGTGGATTAGTTTAGAAGAATTAGTAAAATATATAAATTATAAATTAAAATAATACAGTAGCAACAGGTCTATCGATATAGTCGCTATAAAATGATATGAGTTATACTAATAAGAAATAATTTGAAAAATTAATTTTAGTTTCTAAAGTTTTACAAAGATGAATGTTTCCCTTTTATATAGAAAAAAAAAATCGAAAAGTTTTTTACAGCATCATTGTAGTCTACAGATCGAAATTGCAATATAATTTGTAAGTATCTACTTATTAAAAAAAATCACATTTCGAAGTTTCTAAAAAAATGTCTGTGTAAACTTCAAAGCACAACAAAATAACGTTGAATAATAAAAGAACTACACTCGTTACAGAAAAATCTTAAAGGTTTTTCGGTAAACCAAACTTTGCTCTTAACCGTTATTCATCATATTGCTATCAAATTTTAAGACATACCCACCAGCGAGACTCCTGCAATATCAGTACTTTTTTTTTATAATATTCGATAGATTTTTATTATGTAATTATTCATTCGTGCCGTGTACCTATATATTATGTTGTAACATGGCAAAACGGTTCAAATAACTTAAACTAATATTATTCATATTTTCGGATAGGTGTCCTTATAATTATTAAAAAATTTGTACTAAATTCACACGACACCAATACGTTTTAAACAATTATTAATTCACGCATCTATTGTTTTTTCATTTTTACAAAAAACATTTCGATAACAAGAACTACGTAAAAACAGGTAAATATTATAAGATAATGAAATATGTTGTAATTAAAATTCGGGCCATTCGACGTTTGTGGTTTACATAATGTTATAATGAAAAATTAATAGTATAAGAGCATACTTAAGATTCGTTCCACTACATTGTTCGCTCATCGGTAATTTTCCATAATGTGTTTTCACAGCAAATTAAATATTTCTCAGTGGAGCACTTACATGGATTTCTAAATACAACACAATTCAGCCGTGGTTTCAAAATAAGTATAATAAATATTACTATTACCTCTGAGTGCTCGTATATGTTATATGTACAGCAATTTGTAACTTTGCGCCACTTCCTACGTAAAGGTTTTCATTTAAATAAAATATTACGATGGGTCTAAGACCTAAGTACATTTGTACCAGTTAATAGAAGCAATCGTATTGAAAAATAGCAAAGCATGATCAATTATTCCCACGGGGAAAAGGTAATTTTATTTTTTATATAAAATATTAATGTTCGACACTTGATGATCATTCTTCGATTATTCATCGATTGTTTTGTTTTGTCTATATTTAACCTTTATGCCATTCTGTTTATAATAATAAATTGTTTAATTTTTATTGATCTATGACAAAAAAAAAATCTACTAACACACACACAACTCGTCACAAAAACAAACATGCAACATCGATTTAATTCTCGGTTGTGGAAAATAAACCTATGGGAAAATAAAAGCTCATGACGTATAGATTATTAAAATGTATTTCTTGTATACGCTACCTACATCTTACTAGGGTTGTGACAGCAGGTTGTTTACGACATTATTTTTAAATAACTCATTCGCAATGACAATAATTATTGTCCTTCGTACAACAAAGTACGCGACATGTACCCATAGTAGGTTACTTATACTATGAATACTACTATTAATTTTTCGTTTGAATTTTAATCAATTTATCCGACGATTGGACGATCGACAGTAAAATAAACCTCAGCGTCACGGTGATGTCGGGTCGTCCCCCAGAATGCATTGATTGTACCCACACTATTTGGTCGGGTCAAATAATTATCTTAACTTCACAAAGGACAATGCATCTTTAATCCAAGAATGCAGTTGGACCTAGGTTACAGTCAGTCGTCGGTCCGACAACCACCGCGGTAGACAGTCGGAATGATGCACGAAATGCAGTTGTGGCAAAACAATCTTCTGTTGTCTCGAAATCAAATATGTATGAGACTGTATTATTCATAACTATAGCTTTGGACGTTAACGACTTTGCATATTTATACACGACCGTATAGGTTGTAATGACGCTCGAGGGGAATAGAGGCATTTCCTTTCAAGATGCAACCAATAAATAATATAACATTTCGCATATTATTTATTATTTTATCCAAACATCAACGTTTCGTACACTTTTTCAAACAATTTTCCAACTTTGATTGCGTGCGTCGTACATTATAAAATTATACTTATTTGCATTGCGTTATTTTTATTTTTATTTTAATTAACATTTTTTCAGTTGTTGTTTTTGCACAATAATTATTTAGTTATAAAACATTTAAATACTAAATTACTACTTTAGGTACATAGCATGTAAATAAAAAAATTATAATAATAAGGAACAGTTCGCTTACCTACTAAAAAAGCTATCAAAATAGTTTGAAACAATCATCATGAAAATAAAACACAATTAAAATGTTGAATATATTTTGTAAATTTTTCAACGAATAAGAAAAATGAAAATCTGTGCGAACAACAGTTTTAAATTATAATTGTGTACGTCATATAATAAAAATAATTTAAATAATTATTACAGTTATACATACATACGTATACATTTTGCAATGCATTTATAGAAAAATTCATATAGATCTACAATGCGCCTAAAATGCTTGTTTTTAATTTTTATTCTTTTATAATTTATAATATTATAGTATGTACCTACCACTAAAGGGAGGATTCTTTAAAAATTGTTTTTTTCATTCTGTAAGTAGTTTGTGTTATTTACATAGGTACACCAATATTATAATTATGATCATGCGTTTTTTGTGCCAATGTACTAATGTTTCTATTATTTGATTAAACATATTGTATTTTTAAACAATATAGTAAATACAATATTTTATATTTTACATTTTAAATCATTACAACAGTTGGTGGAATTATTAACTTACGATCATTTTCGTACAAGTCCCAAAATTTCGACGAAGGAGAAATAAGTGTATATAACGGTATAATATATAATTAAGGATTCACCAACGAAATTCAAAATTAGTAATCTAATTATCTATAGTATGGTAGGTATTGAAAGAATAGTGTGTTATTGAAAAATGTAAATATGTTGATTATTGAATGACGAACGAAATAAAGCCAATATAAATATAATATCATAATATTTAATCAAACATTTTAGTTTTATTAATTACAAGAGGAAAGCATATTGTTTTAAAAAGCGGTAAAAAAATTGAATAGCTTTTAAAGACAGCGAATCCATCACAAACCCTATTTAAAAAACAATTTTACAAACTCTACCAGCGTTGGCGTAAAACGCATTTGCCGACAGGCTTTTAAAGAGCATTTAAAATATATATTTTTACACGGTGTTTTTTAAATTATTTTACACTGTCAAATTTCATTACCGCTGCAAAACGCCAATGAAGAAGAAAGAGAATGCAAAAAAAAAAGAAACACACACAGCGCGAAAGAAATACGAAGTTCAGTGAAAAATTTTAGAATATTATGAGATAAGTATAAATTGTTCCTTATACCTACACTTATTAAGTTCGCGTTCATTGTTCGTAAAATATTATATTTCTTAAAGGAAAAAAATAAACCCCGAACGAAAACAAAAACATTACATTACGACGACGTCAAAAACACCAGGATATGAGATAACGACATTTTTTTTTTTTTTTTAATGCAACAAGGAAGATGAGAGTATAATATTATTTATTCAGTGGGTATTACATATTATACGACTATAATGTTATACGCGTATTATAATACAACACAAGCCAAGATGTTGGCGAAAAGAGCGATACTATTTTTTGAATTGCGAAAATATAATAATATACATATCGATCACTCAAAAATGCCAAAAATAATAAAAAAAATAAAAACAAAACGTCATTAACACTGAGCTGCAGTGTGTGAACAAATGAAAAACATATTATAATATTATAATATACGTTTAACGTTCGTCACGAATCATTTTATTCGACATACACTTAAAATACAAAATGCGTGTAGTGAATGTAACCGCCAGATTCTAAATATAATATGAAATAATGTGTTACCTACATACGAATTCGTAGAAACAACACTTTACGCTAGTTTAACAATATATAATGAATCATTATAAATGATTAATGGACGTGGTGATCATTCTTTACACGATTGAAATTACAATATCAACAAAGATTGAGGAGATTGTGTAAATTTATAATAATATTATATGAGCAGTATTGTGATTTTCTTTGTTGTAAACAATATTTTGTAATTTTAATACAATCAATTGTTATACAATAATATTCGATTTGCAACGATGATGATAAACGGTGCATTAAATTTATAAAACTTTATAAAGGAATGCATAAAAACAAACATGCTATAAATCCATAATTTCTTATCCTCCAAATCCATACTACTCCGGATAAAGTATAATGAATATATTAACGTGTAACATATTATATACCTAGGTAACAGTTCTATTTGCGAACGACTATTCATCGTTATTTTTTTATTTGAAGGAAATCATTTCATTTTTAGATGGTATTTACACTTAAATATCATTGTGTACAATATAAATTGAGTAATAAAAATGAACAAATTATTTTTGACCATTTTATGTATCTTAGACTCTCTCCCTCTCTCTCTCTCTCACACTCGTTTGCTTTGGTTTGATCCAGTGTTGTATTATAAATTGTAAAGCAATGATAAATATTATTGACTTTGATCAGTAGTGAACTTAGCAATCTATAAATTGAGTAAATTGGGTCTTAACATATTAACTTTCAAGTGATCATAACATTATTATTATTATTTACGAGTAAACAATGATTAAATAATAACAATTGTATTTAATAATAATAAATATGTGTTATAACACGAGTAACTTTAATTAAGTGATATACCTTATGGCATATACCACAAATTGTACTGAAATAAATCTAAAACCGGTCGAACTTTAATTATATTACTGTCTTGTATGTATATTATAGTGGAATATAAAATAATTTTCAAATATGAACAGAATGGGTATAGGTCCAATGTGCACTGGTGTGGTTGTCTTTTGATCTGGAAATAATTCATACTTCTGTACAGTCCAACAGGAGTATCACGAGATTAAATTTACTGTAAATTGGGCGTCTGGGAAAAAATTTATCAATCCCATTAAAAGTCACTTACTATCGATTTCAATGGTATAGAAAATGATTACAGATGTTTGCGCATATCCATTGCATACCTACATTATTTATTTAGAAAATGAAATAAAAAAGAAAATTGAATAGTTATTGATTATTATATTATGTACCTACGCGTGTGTGACGGATTTTATATAAATAAAAGATACCTTCCCACCACATACGATTGAAATTAAAAACCATCAGAATTTATTATTATTTGAATACTGTTTAATAAAATTAAAGTGAACCCTACTCTATAGTATGAATTCGGAATCGAATCTTAAATGTCGATGTAGACACACGCACTTAATATGCAAAATCAGATCGACAAGGTAGGTATACACGCATTCCCATGGGCGTAGAGTATAAAGTAAACTATTTGAATCGATCCCTTTACATAAAATGTCTCTAAAGCCCTGGACAAATTTAAAAGCCAGTAAAATTACCTAACCTATCGACTTTCTGTCTGTACAAATATGTTAATAAAATATATAGATTTAATGTAATGTACATAGATATACAATATACGTACTAATACATAAGATTTATTCGTTTTTAGAAAATATTATTGTGAAAACTATGCCTTAACAAATATAATTTTTATTGCGGACAAGTTTATTTCTGAATTTTCTTCTAGGTCGTCTTCTTGACGCTCTTCGTTAGATTTTAGCCACAGATTTTCTACAGTATCAGTATCATATGCAGTTTGCTCATGAGCTGAAGTTAAATTATAACTATCATATCGTCTTCGTAATGTTCCGAACTTTGAGTATATCCTGATGTAGGTACCTAGTCAGCTCGGTGTGCTAAAGTTCGGTACTTTGGTCAATATTTTCAGGTATAATACTATACTTAACGTAAGTCCTGTATAATATGAAAAAAGCAATTCAATATCGTTTATAAAGTTACATACCTACTTTTTTAACATGATTTTCCCATCATTGTTTATGACTTTTATGGCTTGAAAAATATCAATTTGTATATTGTTAACATTTTTATAAGTTGAAAAATATATTGTTTCACTTTAATTGATTTTATAATTACCGGGTATATACTATATTGGCTACAGCACTGGAGTTGTGTCAGGTGGTGAAAAACGTTATGGAATTTAAACTGTTTATTTCGAATGTTTTATGTGTGGGTAGGATAACTTTCTACCGACAGCATGGGTATTTTTTTCGTCCACTAATTTAATAACACGTCTCAAAATGTGATAAAGCCAATAGATTAACTATAAGTATTCGTCAAAGGACGAATATTATTTGAATCTATATTTAAGAACTTTTGACGTGGGACATAGTAAATAAACGTTATTAACCATTTAACTAAAACCTTGTACAAAATACTGAATTAAAATAACAGTTCAAATCAAATGAAGAACAAGATTTATAATATTATCATACAAAATAATATGTTAACTTGCAAATAATAATACATTTATTATGAAATGAGATTAAATCAGCGGTAGATACTTACATTAAAAGTTTTGTATTTATATAATAGAAATAGGTATTTCATTTTCTTGGTATTATTCAGTTTATAGCCTATTTGCATAATTATTTATTAAGTATCTGTTTCATGTTGTATAAAGATCGCTTACTTAATCTCTTGCCGGATAATGCTGAATTTAAATAATGTGCCTTTTTATAGGTAAGTATAGGTTCATAATATAATATATTCAATTTAACAAGTATAGTATTTTAATTTTTTTTTATTCAAGCTCAAGAAGGATTGCGATTTAAAGTTGTACTTACTTAAAAGATAAGTAATATGCATTTAATCTTCTTTGAAGAAAAATATATACTTATAACTGCATCTAGTCTAATCGAAAATTGAACAAAACCCTAAGCAAGTTGAAAAAATAGTCTTCCTTATTCATCGACTTTTTTTGTTTCAAGAGTTTTGTTGAAAATCATTATAAAACAAAAAAAAATTCTAATTTAAAAAAATATATTATATTTTTAAGAAGTTATTGAAATAATATAACAGCTTAAACACTACACAATATGTACATACAAAATGTAAGTGTATTTATAAAATGTATAGGAACCCTATATTGATGATTTTAAAATCCAAGCTGAACTAAAATTGCAATAATACGTAGGACGTAGTTACCTACGTTTTCATATTTTTTGAGAATATTTATCAGTCGTTGGTGTATAAAAGTATTGAAAAAGTTGTCCAAATTGTATGTAGCGTATTAATTTTTTTTTAAATAAACCGAAAAAATATGAACATAAATTAATTTGATTTGGTTATAATATACGGCTATGGACTTTATGTACATATTATTATGATAGTATATGTTCTTCTAAAGTGCTAACATTTCCACTCAAATTAATGATAACTAGTGGCCTACCAAACGTGCGAAATAACCAAAATGCACAAAGTATGTCAGTCTAAAATATGCATTATGTTTCTCTATTTTCTAAGGACAACTGCAGTGTAGTTTATTATTATAAAAGGAGATACTTGTGAATATTCATTGAATGTGCTTTTCCAGTGTTACAAAAGAATGCGCACAGTTAAGTACTATGATGATACTTACACTGCAGTTAAATAAATTAATACCACGTTTCGTTTTGAATTTAAGACTCGGAAGCATTAAAAAAAATATTTAAACAACTATTTTTCCACGATTCGTTTTAACTGTGACGATATATTTTTTTTCCAAACGGCCACAACCGTGATATTGACTAAATATCAAAAGTTCTACGATTCAATTTAGTTCAAAATCAAAAAGTTACGAAATTTATAAATAGAAAATATTAAGAGGACATCTGCATTACAGAAAGTGAACTTACCTACTTCCTTTAACATCGGTAAAAAAAAAATAAGAAGGAATCAAAACGACCGAAATTAATATTTTTTAGTTGAAATGATACAACTAGGATCGAATACTAGTGTCCCAAGCTTAAGAGGACCTGTATGTGTTGTCTCCGTCTTACAGATGTACAACATGGCAAAAATTGTGTTGCGTGGGACAATTTTACTCCCTCTATATTTATAGTAGAATTACCAAAATTCCACAGCAGCACACAGGGAAGAACTTTATCTGTGTTATATAATGTTTTTATTTTTATTAAAACACCAACCAATAATTTTTAATAATTAAATAAAAATAACAAAAAAAAACCTGATAACTTATAACTTTAAATGTATTTATGTTATCCATATAATAAAAAAAACTATGGCACAGATAAAATTCTTCCCTTTGCGTTTTGGAATTTTGGTAATTCTACTATAATACAGAGGGAGTAAAATTGTCCTGCGCAAAACAGTTTTTGCTATGTTATACAATTAAAAGATGGAGACAACACATGCAGGTATGACGTCCTCTTAAGCTTGGGACACTAATTCAATCTTAGTTGTCTCATTTCAACTGAAAAATATTAATGTCGGTCGCTTTAATTCCATCTTTTTTTTACCGATGTTAAAGGCAGTAGGTAAGTTCAGTTTCCGTAATGCATTTCTCAAAAATAAATTATTTACGGCACATTACTATTGCCGTGCATATTATATAGGCTATAGAATGTGTATAACTTTGGAAATTGCGATGCCGCTATAGAAATGAGCCTAAATAGGTACATTATTTCATTACTCGGCGCTCTCAGAAGAAGAAAAACAAAGATTAATAATTATTTTGAAAAAATCTTTTTTCTTCATCATCATTGTACTTCAAACAATTTTCATTTAATAAAACATATCATTTTATACATAGCGAGAAGACCATAAACTTTTTCACTTAATTCGTCAAGAGACACATTTTTATTTGATAAATAAAATGATAAGCATCACCTTTTTTCTAAAGATATGAATTTCACAAAATAGTAACTGTATCTCAAAAAAGTAGTTGACATTAAAATCATATATTAATCATACTTAAAAATTAGAATAAATTAAATGAATGTTACAGTAAATTAAACGAATATTAATTAGGCATTATACCTTATTATTTTCGTTGCATTATCTCCCACGAATGTTATGGTACTGAATCAAAAAGTTTTAGTTTTATGATCATTATTATTAATTAAAAAAAAAGTTTGAATTTCGATATTTTAAATCACAGCTATAAAAAGGCACTATAACAATTTCATTAAAATGTCTCACTTTCTATTATTTAGGGTTTTTAAATGTTTATATAAATTTGTTATAATATTTTATATGCCGGATTTTATATTTATATTTATATTTTATTAGTTTCTATCATACACAACAGATTATAACAGCCCGAAGGTTGAAATATAACATATCACGCTATTTAAATATACAATATAAAACAAGACAAAGATAATATATAAACAATATTTAAATATTATAAAAATAAAAATAATAATAATATAAATAGATCCATTATAATATAATAATAGATTATATAATAGAGATTTAATTGCCTTGGTTAATCGAATTCTCGGAAAAAAAAATAAAAAAAATTTTTTTAATAATTAAAAAACTTTAAAAGGTTATTCATTTTTATATAAATTCTGTAGTTTAATAATATATTGTTAAGGGCTTTACGGAGAAAATAATATTTTATTAAAGTAATACAACGATGTAATTTACACATTATTATTATACAACCGGACATGAAAGAAAATCTCTTATATTTTAAGGGGATTTCATACAGTGGTTTTCTGTTTTTGTCTAACACACGCATGACATAGGATTTTAGACGGATTCTTTGCCAAACATATCAATTGATATAATGAAGTGATAAGAATTCTGAAAAAAAATTTGAAGTCTACTTGAAATCGACTTTCCTACAATTTTTATTTTTTGATTTTAGCTTCTCCAAAAATTGAAATACAAAAATTTCTAAATACTCTTTTTTAATATGACGTTTTCTGGAATTTCAGTGGATAATATCAAAAATGTGGGAAAGTCGATTAAAAGTAGACTTGACGACGAATTCAAACCTGTTTTCAGAATTCTTATCGCTTCAATAGATCAATTTGAATGTTTGGCAAAAAACACGTCTAAAATACTATGTCGCGAGTGTGTTAGACAAAAACAGAAAATCACGGTATCGAATCCCCTTAAAACTATACTTAAACGTTGCTATCAAAAAAAATCCACATAGGTATTATTATTGAAACTTCATTTATCTGATTCGAATATTATTTTTATCGGAAAGTATTTTTTAAAAGTGCTCCGTTGAAATAAATGTACATCAGTGCAGTTCGCAGAATAAAATTAAAATATTTAACATGTACATTACAACTGTCGTGATTATTTGCATATAGGTACCTAAATAATATAGTTTATACACTTACTGTCGCAGATCCAAAATGTATAAAATTAACTAACATTGATATGCTGAGTAAATTTACACAGTTACACAGAATCAATATACCTATATTAAAAAAAAATTTCACAATTTTCCAATATTAAATTGGTTAGCAGTTATTGAATTAGTCAATAAAATATGTATACACTTATATTACTTAATTTCACTTTGTAAATATCTGTCGTTTCAAAAAATTATAAGAATATAACATTTTCAACTTTCAAGACTACCCGTAGCAAAATAATATTATATTTGATTTATATATTAATATATGCGATAGTTTTTTAGACGTTCGTACGTGGGAAACAGTAACTTCTGACGAAATAAAATAAAACAAACTATTACGTCTTCTTTAATCGTCGTCGGAAAACGTTCGCTCCGACCATAATTATTATTATTTAGTTACCGTGTCGATTATTTATAAAAATGCGTCCTTACGATAATAATAATATGTTGTGTATAATGTGAGGTATACACGACGTGTAATATACGACCGCCTTGACTTTTAAGTAGATAATATAATATTTACCCACGTGCTTTTTAAGTTTTTTTTCCTATAATATGTTATCAATTACGCGAACGGCGACTGTCTCGCGGTGCTCCGTGTATTCGAAAAA
The DNA here is from genome assembly GCF_019925205.1 of Metopolophium dirhodum. Classification (NCBI taxonomy): domain Eukaryota; kingdom Metazoa; phylum Arthropoda; class Insecta; order Hemiptera; family Aphididae; genus Metopolophium; species Metopolophium dirhodum. The sequence goes on from NC_083568.1 coordinate 17,355,824, forward strand.
TAAACGTTTTCGGCAAACAAAATTGGCCGGTTACCGCGGTATGCGATCTGCTGAACCGGAGAAGTACCTATATAGGTATATGCGATTCGTCCGTGATAATAATATTATTGTATATTGTTCTGCGTGCAATTCCGTCCGTCAACAATATCGCACTTCCGAATTATCTGTGTGACATTCAACGAGCGGACCCTTCCCACATAATATATTATTGTAATAATATGACCGTGGTCGTTCCCCCGTGATCGTCGTCCGTTTTTTTTTTATACGCAAGCCTATCGGCGTGGTCGATTGCTTTCGCCGTTTTTTTTCCATATTTATAGCCGACTCCGATATTATTATAAGTTGCTATGTATATATCGGTGCCATATTTTATGTATTCGAACGGTGAATCGTCCACAATCCAACTTACAGTCCGTGTAGTAGGTATACAAATCATATTATTATAATGCTATATATTATATTGCTATTATACTTCTCTAATAATAAGAAATATTATTTACGAAAACTGATGTCGTGATTTCTCGAAAATATCACGACAGTCGATTAGTAGTCCGTAAACCTTGGTTACCTACCTAAAAATATTTGAAAAATATACTTCGTTTCGTTTATACAGATATATTACCTAATGGTGTTAGTAGCCACTCAATACGGATTTTGTCATATATTCATTTCTATTTTGTTCAAGAAAATTTAAATTCAATGATATAATATCATCGTACATAGGAAAAACGATTGTGAGCGGAGACGGTTTGTCAGTGTGAATATTTTATATTATATTTATATTGTCATTACTATAGTTATTAATACGGAAACCAGTGAGTTGAACTAATATTATAAAATTACAATAAAATAACTAAAACCGTTATTCCGGGTTGTTTAACAATGTGTAATTTCGTCCAAATTTGAACATAAAATAACTACGAAAAACTGTGTCAAGAGCCTTGTATTCATTTTTAACGCATTTGACCCAACAAATAAAATGTTATTGATATTTATAGAAAAAAAACTAAAAAAATTTAAAATGTCCGTAAACCGCTCGAAAACAGTCAAAATATTTTGAAAATATTATCAAGTATAGAAATTGATAAAATAAATATGGTATAAATTTCAAGTATCTACGGTTATTCAATTTTGAATTACAACAAAATAAGAAAATCGCTACTTGAGAAGTCGAGTGAATAACCAAAGTTGTGAAAATATGAACTTCAAACGCTCATAAATATTTAATTTGACTTTATTGTAGACATTTTTTTTTAATAATGTAGAAATCTTATGAAGAATCTTGTGTTACATTTTCAAATCTTAGATTTAAAAAGAAAATTTTTTTTATGTATTTATAAACTCAAAGTAATTTGCACATTTTCGTGATTCATACGTATTTTGTCAAGATTTGAACTTCGAATTCTTAAAAAAAAAATATGATTTTCAAAAAAATTTAAATGTCATTATAATAATATATTAGGATCCTTGTATTAAATGTTCAAGCTTTTTACCAATCAATAAAATGTTATTGTCATTTATAGAAAAAAAAACTAAAAAAATTGGAAACTAAAAATGACCGTAAACAGTTAAAACCATATTTTTAAAATTTTATCGCGTATAGAAAAGTTGAATATAAACAACCAGTAAAAAAAATATCATGTATTAATTACATCAAACACCAAAATCTATTTTATCAAAAACCGATTTTGATTAAAAACTCCTGGTTTTCCTTAATTTTTTTTTTTTGTATTTTTCGGCGCTTTTAAAAATTACTGGGAATTTTAATTTACATTTTGATAAAATCTATTTTATCAAAAACCGATTTTGATTAATAATTCCCGGTTTTCCTTGATTTATTTTTGTATTTTTCGGCGCTTTTGAAAATTTCTGGGAATTTTAATTTTTGACCGAATTCACCCAACTAGATTCATTTTCCCATCAAACAAGATACTGTTGCAGAAAATCGAAGCAGTTGTTTTACTGCCCCAAACAGTGATGTCAGACACACATAAAAAAAAAAAACATCGTAAAATCAATACATTCATCGCTCTGGTCTGAATCTAAAAATTAATTATTGATTTAGCCCCATTAAGCATGGCTCGTGGTAGGGTAAATGAGTAACACATGTAGAACAAACGTTAATAAACTAAAAAACTTAATACAAAAAAATCAATTTAATTTATATTCAATTAAATTTTGCTAGATAAAATCGGGTTTTTACACTATCAAAAAATAAAAGTACACAACGGGTTGTAAAATAATTTACTTTGCTAATGATATCCTACTGCAGGATTTTTCTACAAGAAAATAGGAAAATCACGAAATAAATTTTACAAAAATACATTGGTCTCATTGTGGGTAGTTAATATTGATACATACCAACTGGCAACTTCGATAAACAGGAATATGATACAGATGGACAATAATTCATGTAATGAAGAAGAAAAGCTATTTTTGTTAAGTTTACCGTTATTCTTAATGTTTTAAACTCAAAAATATGAAATCCACTGATGTAATTCGATGGACAACTTTTGGAAAATATTCAAATAGTCCGAAATCTAATAAGTTCTAAAAAAAAAAAAAAATACTATTCAAATAACTAATTACAACTGTAATTTTACAAATTCGATTTCTGCCTGAATAATCAGGTTAGACTGCTATTTTAAAATAGTCTCGTTATACTCACTAAATAAAATGGAATTTTTAGCATGACCGCTCACTATTGATAATTATGACAGTTACCAGTAAATGAACACTCACGCGTTGTGTTTGGTGAATTGTTTACCTATGATGTAAATTCCATTTCGATATACAGTTTTACATCAGATAATTGTATGTAAACATGATCCACTTATTTAAAATTATTAGTAATTCATAGTAGCTATACTATGGTAGCCACTATCGTAGTTCTATTGAACGTCATTGAGTTTATCCTGAGTGCAATGATTATTTTATAATTATACATTTCCAAAGTATGATTTTTCATCTTAACGCATTTCATTTTCAAGTAACTCTATATAGTCAATTACTTTTTTAAACTAATTAAAAATGTATTTTCTGATTCAAAATATATAATACACAGAAAATTGGGCTATTGCGATTTCTTGTGTTAAGTTTATTGTGAACGGAAAAACATGGTGGCTTATCTGCTATCTGGTATTATTTAATATTATGAATAAATGAATAAAGTTTTAGTTTATGGTATGCAAATGTTACACACACTATTAATAACAATTAGTTAAAATATGTAAGTGAAAATTAGAGAAAATCGATAACATAATATACATAATATTATATAGGTACTATATTTTATAACTAAATATTATTTTTATTTATTTCAAACAAAACGTCTATGTATACTGTTTATAGATATGGAACTAATAATTATTAATATTTGTGTCGAAACAAAACTACAACATTAATCTATAAGTTGTCATAATTTTGTAAAATTATGTTTCTCTGGTAATTACTTGTATAGCTCGAAATATAATTTCTATATTATACGTATACATTTATTTTAAACTGAACGTTAAAATTGAACTTCAGTAATTTATCAACAATTTTACACGCATCTTATCGTTTACCTACACTGAAAACATTTATAATTTTGTTATTCATAATTATCTATAGTTTGTTTTTAAATAATGCTCTATTAAATGTTTTTACCAAGTTGATATCCATATTGTATTAACCAATAATAGCTGACTAAAAATTAAGTCTTGCAAAAAAAAAAAATAAGTAACAGTTTATATTAATATTATAGGTTATTAGCAATAAGCTCTCCTGCCTCATTCCATTGTATTGTTGAGTTAAAACATAATATCACGAAAGAAAACTGTAGTTTATAATAAATGTAATAAGTAACAACTTAATAAAATCGCGTTCATGTGATTTTTAACTTAACAGGTTCGTCAACTCTACGCACAATAATATATGTATAAATAAGTTGTAAGGAACAATACAAAATAAATAAATAGATACTAACTATATACGTGCATTCGTATTTATAAGAGTTTCTGTTTACCAATTATTTTTAGAAGTAGGTACACCTAGATATAACTTTTCAATCTAAGTATTGGTTTTATGCAAATATATATTTACATATAATTTATATTGTATGTATAATAATAAACGTACGCCCGTTTAACCTTGTATACTTATTTGTATAACATTGTCTCTATTCAATATTTAATGCAGTTTTAATTTGTTTTTTATGTACATATATAAGAAAACTAACATTTACAATCTGTACAAAATAAATACAATATGTAATGTATACAAAACAAAAAAAAAAAAAAATGTCGAAAGAAGTCGATTGACACTACTTCAGAAAATATGCAAAGTAACAAAACAAAATGTTTGGGTTTTGTTTGAACACAAATTTCAATAATTTATACAGGGGTGTATTGAAAATTAATTTCAATAAAAACACGGCGATTTCTATAACAATTTGTCAATGCGAAATATTATTAAATATAATTTATATCGTTACAGAGCGATACGGTACCGTCTACGTATTTTTAGTTTATTAGGTAATGCTATTTGCCTACGACTATTATACAGTAAAGAAGTCGACGGTTGGAATTTAATTCGAAACCCTGTATGGCTGCAGTGTAATATTATTATTTGAATTGTCACCCCCTCCTAACACTGCAATATTCGCGATTAGATGAAAATAGCTAACGGTGTTTTATATCTGCAAAAGATAACTAATTACTGTTACTTGGTACAGAGTTCTCGGAAATGGTTGTTTACAACCGCCATGATTTCCGTAGCCTGTGGCACGTACGTGTAACCGAACAGTAGAGTTGTGGTGCACCCCGTTCAGTGGGTACCTACCTGAGTATTCGATGATGTTTACAACATTTAAATCATAAATAATATAACTGTAGAGGTGGTTGGTTTACTCGGAATAGGTATACCAACCACCAACCACCATTGAATAGGTGATAATTGCATTTGATTAATGCTCACACAACACGTCACAATAATATCAACCACATTTCAGAATAATAATTATAGTAATCGAACGCATTCGCGAAAGATTCGTTATTCGAGACGTAACACAGTAAAGATGTCGACGACGATTTGCTGCGGTAGTTATAATTTTTAATTGTTATTATTTTACTGTTGTAGATATATTATTTTCTAATCGGGAAAAAACTGCGATGTGTATTTTTTTTAATAAAACCGATAATTTTACATAGAACATTTATTATAGTATCTATATTTACAATGTATAACTATTATATGCTTCGATAAAATGTTTTCGGTAACAGCTAATACGTAATAATTACAACAAATACCATGTGCAGTGTTTGTATCGGATGCAGATATCATCATGTTCGTTTAACTGGAAGTTATGGAACAATCTGATACCTACTATATTATAATATTGTTGAAATAATGGTTTTTTTTTATAATCTGATTCAAAATTATTATTCGTGTAAATAACGTATACGAAACGAAGTAGTAGCAGGGACTACCGACATTTGGAAATTACCAATATAATTGCGTGTATGAATGTTTTCTTTATTAAAAAGTGAATTCTATATAATTTGTACTAATTTTCGATTATTTTGTTGTATTTTATTTTTACCAGATGATTAAAATTTGACTATATAATAACGCAGTGCAGTGTATTTGTCTTTCGAAAGCTAATGAGAAAAAAAAACAATCCATTGTCGTCGTGTCATTCGGTCGTGACTAGAAAACTAAATGATTTTTCGTAAAAACAATTAATGTTTGCCACGGCACGAATGCACAACAAACAAATTGTAACCGCCTACCTAAATCAGCAATTAATCAAGCAGATTAATATGCAATTGAATCGATGTCTATTACAATATTATACAAATCGAATATTACACGATACGAACTACACCGGACAACGACACTGTGACGTCACACGCACGACGACAATAATAATAATAGTAATAATAATAATAATAATAATAATAATACAATTTAGATTGTATTGTATCATAATATAATATTATTATATTTTCATCAGTCGCTATAGACATTATATGCGCTGCGGCGGGAACTCGATCGATGGAAATTGGCAATTATGTGCGCTATGGATATCCAATGTCGATATTATTATATGATGGTACGCCGTTTCAGACGATCCACCCGTGCGGTACAACCGCCGCCGCCGATCGGTTACGTCCGTTACGCAATCCAACGAAAAAACCCCCCGAAAAACAAATAAAACGCACAATATACGACGCGACGCAACTATATTATTATTGTATGATGAGCATGCAATTTATAGTGCGACGTATATTATATACTATTATATTGTCGGTAAATTGTAAACACCTACCTATGATAATAATATTAATAATATTGTAACTCGGCCGAAAGTCTTCCGAAACAAACGATAGTAATAAATAATATTAAGCGTGTTGTTTCAAAGACATACGAACGTTCGCGGTCCCAACGTGGACACCGGTCGCACTCGAACACGACACACGCGCGCGGCGGCGTTCACTGATCGGCGGCGGCGGTGGCGGTGGCAATACGCGTCGAGCAACTGGTCGGTTTTTCGGCGCCGTCGGCCGCGATCCCTCCGAGCAGCGCCGCGCCGGAGAGGCCGCCGACACGACAGCGCGGCGTGGGCGTGACGCTTGCGCTTAGTACACACACAAACACACGCACACATATAACAATATATATGTGTACGTTTTTTTTTTTTTTTTAGTTTTTGTTTGCCCCCAACCCCTTCACCACCACCTACCACTCACCAACACCCACCTCGACATTCTTTTATCAACCGCCGCCACACCGACTCCTGCACACCACCACCACCTATACACCCTCCACCGTTGCGCAGGTATAAGAATATATCCATTTTGTGTCGTCGGTTAACCGGGTGTTTTCTTTTTGCATATTTTTGCAGTTTTTCTGTTTTTATTTTTTCCGATGGGTTTTCGACCTCAACCTGCCCCCCCCCCCCACCGGCGACACGACACCGCGTGAGAGAAGATGGCTTTCGTCATCGTCGTCGTCGTCGCCGGTCCGGTGCGGGTCATCGCCGCCGGTGCAGCGTGGTGCAGGGCCAGGACCGCCGACGACGACGACGTAAACGTCACGTCGTAAACACCGCTAATCGGCTTTACGGCGACACCGCGATAATAACACGATGCCCCCCTCTCACACACGCGTCCACCACCCACCCACACACACACACACACACCCACACGTCACGCCGCAGACACACACACACACACGTCACACCACCCACACAAACGTTCCCCGTGCACACGCACGAACCGTCTCGTGAATAATAATAATACTTTTATTCGTTTTCCCGTCATGGATATAAGATTTTCGGAAAGCTTCGATGAGTTCAATATATTATACAACGGATTGCGAAATCGTAAACAGAACGTTTTCCGCTCGTCGTCGTCGTCTCGTTTGTGTTTTATCATCTTCATCTCTCGGACCGCCGCGCATACGTTTCCCCTCAAAAACTTCGAGGAAAAAAAATGCACAGCGATAAATGAATTATGGCCTTTTTTTCGGTACTATATTATTATTATATTCGGGTGAAATGAACAGCGGAAAACCGATATCGTAGTTTTTTATATTTTCTTGTTTTATTCTGTTTACCTTTGTTCGCAGCTCGCAAGTTTCTGTAAAATAGAATGTAGTAGACAGTATACTTTGCACTTTTTTGTCAAACCGCGATTTCGTTAATTTAACGGCTGAAAGTTTTTACAATAATCCGTTTTAATTCACTGCAGTTTGTGACACTAAATGCCAAATAAATTATTATTATAAATAGCGTCGATTAAAATTTATGTATGGAAAACTACTGTATTATTTATTGTTTTTATTATTCATATTTCGCATCATAAAATAACTCTAATGTCTTCTATTTTTGCACGGTCATTCGATGGTTGTTCATTTTCTCGCGTGATAATCACGTCCCGCACAGGCGTTTGAAACGACAATGATGGTAGTCGATCTCGTTAAATAATAATTCCACGATGCCATAATAATATTATTATTGTAATTTAAATAAACATCGTCGCGTGGAATGAACCATTAGGGTAAGGTTCTCATCTTCTCCACACGTGTGTAAAAAAAAAAAATCATCTTAATATATTATAATTTCTACTTGTTGTGTGAGATTGAAAGAATATTATTTTTTTTTTCAGAAAAAAAAATACGATAGGAAGTAAAAAATAAAGCACTTTTCGAGATCTAATAATAGAAGGTTTCTTTATTCCCTACCCACTTTCATTAATCATTACAGTGTCTTAAAAACGAATTCAATTTTGTTTTTATCTCAAACATATGAAATATTAACATTTTATACGATTATATACCATGTGACGTACTGAACACCAGCTACTGCTGTTTATTTCCAAAAATTATAAACAGAATAAAGAAAATGTATTAAATTTAAACCTAAATTAATGTCTATACAGACTATAGTGTGAATGTTTATACGACGTATATAACGTTGTTTGGTGTTCACGCAAACTATTCGTTTTAATAAAATAATAACAATTTAAACGCAAAGTTATACCTAGTTATTAATACGAACAGAATAAATAGTATTAAAAACTAAACCGTAAAATAATAAGTATGGTCACAATAATTTGATAACGTACAGTATCAGTTCATTTAGTCGAAATTACACATTATTATAATACTCACCGTGACATTTTCAACGGTTTAGAATTATCCAAAAGTTGTGTTTAAAAATGCACCATCAAAATAATACGTCGTGCTTTATCCCGCAATTTATCTGAACTCTTCTAAACTTTTCGTAAAAATCAAATATTCAATCTCAGAAATGAACCGTGGGCACAACTCTAATTTTATATAGACAATCGTATTAATCTAAAATATTATTCTATGCATTTAAACACGTCTCCGCAATAACAATACCTACCGGTATATTGGCTTAACTGACCCAACCTAAATACGTAGGTATACGGTACAGACTACAGCAAAGATTAAATCATTCGGTCCGAAAAATTAAAACATTCCAATATAGCACTGAAATACGACGTCACTAATTCCAAGTGTCTGTTACTGTTGATAAGTCATTGCGGATTCACTGGACCAAGCTTTTCTGTTCGAACCGGTGTGAATTACTTGATGACACTGACAAATAATAAATAGAAGATAACCCAACCTAAATCCACACAGACATTGTTTAGTGTACTTTCCAAGACTTTTCCAATACGTCTAGGCCGGTCATAATACGAATAATCGGATCAATAAACGATCAATTCCTTTGAAATATCTGTAACATGCAACCCGGGAGAGGTGCGATAAAATATTTAATGAGAGGTGTCGTTGGTCTTTTGTATTGACCGACATATTAGAAATTCTAATTCTAATTCAGCTGAAAAGTTAGTTTATTTAATTATTTGATTATAATATAATAAACATATTATTTATTATATTCTATACATATTGAGTCCTTAAGGACCCCCCCCCACCCACAGCACAACACCCTCCCTACCAGCAAATGAATAATACACGCATCAAGGTGTACAATATTGTAAATTACCCACATAAAACTGGTATTATTATTTTTATAATTTAAATAATATAATTTTCTCTATTTTCCGCCTTTATGGATTCCTTATAAAAGTTATAAGTTATAACAATCACTGTGATATTTTGTAACTACCCATAGGTAGTTAGGTGTTTTCGCTACACGACACATACGTTAAAATAATGCATATTATAATATATTTTTTTTTTTTTGGACGCCAAAGTATAAAGCCGGTCTTTATCCACGTCATTAGGACGGTCTTAATTTCAAATTTGTACATAATGCTCGGAATATAAAATATAAACTTGCACCCATCGTCCGTAAGAGTTGCGTCTACTTTAGTCACTAATCACCATACATAATAATACTATAATAACATACTAATACTGTTTTTGTTTTTCGTTTCTATAATATGATTGTCTCATTAGCATAACATTATCTTTTCGAACGAACAATCGACAGTAAAACCAATTTTATTAATTAATTTATATATAATAATTATAGGTACCTACTACCTACTATACTCATTATAATGTTATCATTGTTTATACATACAAGTAAAATATATAACTAATATAAGTATACTAAACAATGATAGTAGTATGATAAAAATACACCTTACTAAATAAATTTTGATTCCACCCATTTTTGATTCTATGAATTCATCTTTGAAACCGATTTTTTGAATCTCAAATATTTTTTCTCGATTTCCATAGTACCTTTAATAAATTACATTATTTGTATGTATTTTATTTCTGCCAAATGAACAATTTTCGAATCAACAATCGTGATTAAAATTAATTATATTAATTAATTTCTTCATAATATCGTTTGTAAATACATAAATCAATGATAAAAAAAGGTGGGCACACTGTACAGCTTACCAACTAAAATTGTATTGCACCCGTTATTGGTTCAAGGTTCTTCATTCTTAAAACCCAATTATTCGATTCTCAATTATTTTTTTATTTCCATATTACAATAACATTATTTGTATGTATTTTATTCCTGTCACTTTATATAGCTTGTGGGTACAATAGTTTCTGTGTTTCATGATGAAATACGATCGAACACAGTCGTTATCGACGTACATTTCACCAGCCCCCCCAAACATAATTTTTGACATTTTTTTTTTGCAAAACATTAGTGTGCCATTAGTGTGAATTTGTGTGACTATTTTCAGAATTTGTGCGATACTGGTTTAACCGTAAATTCAAAAATATATATGGGGGGCTGTAGAAATGTTCCCCAGCCCCCCATCATAGAAAAAATTACAATTTGCAAATTTTTCTTTTGCCACCATAAATTTTTGCGCTGTCTTCCAGGTAAGTCGAAATATTAAATTTTAACATTGGATCTAAATCAAAAATTTTCATATTCAGTCATCACCAATATTACTTAATGTATTCAGATATAAAATAAGACCTTTTATATATTGCATGCTTGTTTAGAAAATAATATCACATTATTGTACTTTCAGTATGATTTTAAATACGATTTTTTTAAATTTTATTTTTAACAAATCGTTGTGGTAGGTCTTATTAAATTTAAATAATATGTAAATGTACAAACTATAGACAACGTTACACACGTTATTAATAACAAAAACTAACTTGCTAATAAGAAGTACCAATACAAAAATAATATAAAGGAGTGATTTAGTCAGTAAAATATTTGTTCGTTTTAATATTCGTGTTCTAAAGTTGTTTGGTGATTATCTGCGTGCAATAATAATAATATAAATATGTCGACAGATCAGTACCTCAAATGTTCGGCAATCTACACTACCATACACCATCAATACCTACAATTATGTATGTGCGAATGACGTAAAATAATAATAAATTATAGTTAAATTATATAAAATGTAAACTATACCATCCTGGTACCCAGGCTACCGAAATTTCCTGATTTCAGTGACCTCAGAACACAGTGATTCAACCATGTGGAGTAAGCGGGGCGGGTTGAATACGATTGCGCGCGAACCTTATTGGTTTACATTGCGCGTATTAAATACTAAAATACGATGTCACCATTGTATAAAGTTGTCAAATTTAATATAATTTATAAGATAAATGTCATATTTATACTCATCTTTTATTGTAATGTTGGATTTTCTATCTATTCATTATACATACATGCACTGCAATTATTGCACTAACACGTAAGTAGTTAAGTTACCAACTAATTTCACTGTATCAGTAATTATAAATTTACCATTATGGATTCAATAAACATAGTACGGTCTATTTTATAAAAAAAAATCTTATTAGTAATTTTAAATATAGGTAATCAATTAATTAACAAAAGAAAATACAACTAGAAAACAGTGTTCTGCTACTTCACTGAGGAAATTATATACATTTTATCAACCAATTAAAACATTTTAACTCTATTTCGAGTAACCTGGCAAGACCACAATAATTTTTACTTTCCATTGTATCTTACGCAAAATGTGTATTCTAAAAATCCCCCGTTACCGAGTGGAGCTAGTGAAACTGGCTTCCCACATGGATCTTATAATTTACAAGCTGACCGATACCGAAAAAAATTTGATATATTGAGTTCTTAATTAATACAATTTAAATTAAAGTTGTGTCAAATATTATCAATAATAAAAATTTGTTATCATATTAAAAGGAAAAATATAGAGAATACAAATATTACGCTAATATTATGTTTAATAAATTCAAATACCTACACAAAACCAATCCTTACAGCTTTAATATAACACTATAATTACCTATGTGTCTTGCGAAAATATTAGACGAATCCAGGTTGAATAAACCTACAAACAAAATAATGCATACCAGGCCAAGCATTGATGTTCTTAGATTTATATCGGAAAGACAATGTTGAGAGCAAGGCGCGCATAGCCGATATAAGAGGTCGCAGTGGATCGGGCACACATTACCTTACTCTGGCACAGGCCATATAATTATTTTTACTAAGTATCAAGAAAGTATTTATGAATTCATTATTTTAATTGTAAATAACAAAATTAATTTAGCTTAAATTAAAAAGATAAATTACATAGGTATATAATTTTAGAAACCTTATTTTGATTCATTGATATAATATTGTGTTGTCTATAGTTTGTACATTTACATATTATTTAAATTTAATAAGACCTACCACAACGATTTGTTAAAAATAAAATTTAAAAAAATCGTATTTAAAATCATACTGAAAGTACAATAATGTGATATTATTTTCTAAACAAGCATGCAATATATAAAAGGTCTTATTTTATATCTGAATACATTAAGTAATATTGGTGATGACTGAATATGAAAATTTTTGATTTAGATCCAATGTTAAAATTTAATATTTCGACTTACCTGGAAGACAGCGCAAAAATTTATGGTGGCAAAAGAAAAATTTGCAAATTGTAATTTTTTCCATAATGGGTGGAGAGGGGGGGGGGGCTGGGGAAATGCTCAAAATTTTCCGAGTACAACAGGTGTCGCACGAATTCTGGTTGTTGTCGCACAAATTCACACTAATGGCGCACTAATGTTTGGCAAAAGAAAATTTTGAAAATTGTAATTTTTTCCATGAGGGGGGGCTGGGGAAATGCTCAAAATGGAAAAACGATTTTTTCCGAGTATAACGGGTGTCGCACGAATTCTGGTTGTTGTCGCACAAATTCACACTAATGGCGCACTAATGTTTGGCAAAAGAAAATTTTGAAAATTGTAATTTTTTCTATGAGGGGGGGCTGGGGAAATGCTCAAAATGGAAAAACGATTTTTCCGAGTATAACGGGTGTCGCACGAATTCTGGTTGTTGTCGCACAAATTCACACTAATGGCGCACTAATGTTTGGCAAAAAAAAATTTTGAAAATTGTAATTTTTTCTATGAGGGGGGGCTGGGGAAATGCTCAAAATGGAAAAACGATTTTTCCGAGTATAACGGGTGTCGCACGAATTCTGGTTGTTGTCGCACAAATTCACACTAATGGCGCACTAATGTTTGGCAAAAGAAAATTTTGAAAATTGTAATTTTTTCTATGATGAGGGGCTGGGGAACATTTCTACAGCCCCCCATATATATTTTTGAATTTACGGTTAAACCAGTATCGCACAAATTCTGAAAATAGTCACACAAATTCACACTAATGGCACACTAATGTTTTGCAAAAAAAAAATGTCAAAAATTATATTTGGGGGGGCTGGTGAAATGTACGTTCGTTATCGTGCTGATACTTTTTGACCAACATGATTGAGGGTGCTCAGCCTTTTTTTTTTTATTTTCGTGTTATGTCGACAAACTTTTCGTTATTTCCATTCGGGCGATTAAATACGACATATGTTTTATTATTAAATTTTCACCGAATATTTTTGACAATATATTATTATTGTTATAAATTATTATAAATATATTTTAATTCAACCCCGAACCTTATATTATGTACTTACAGTCATCATAAAATTAAATTAAATATTACTTAAATCTGCAATCAATAGGATACGTGAGTTTAAGATAATTTTTTATTGAAATTTTATTGAACTGTTATTTTATTCGTTTTCAATATAAAACCGTTTAGAGTTTGTATGGTATTAATTTATCGTTTGAATTTGTTATAAATATATGAAATTATTTATCTAATCATAATATTATAACGTCGTTACACATGAACTGGCGATTTATTTTTACCATTATTTTTACTGTTTTTTTTTTTTTTTTTGTAAGTGTTTATTTTACGTCAATTAGCTTACTATCTATAGTATCTGGTATAGGAGATTCGATCAATTGTCCATTATTCTGCAGATATTATTCAATAAAACAACTTAATAAGAACGAGCGTCTTTGGCAGATAGGTACCTATTTCTATCTACCGGTATTTTACACACCAATAAATTTAAATTTTAAATCGATCCCTTTAATTTATTGTTAAGGTAAGTAAAATGTTCACCCACATCAAAAGATTCGTTTTTATTCTTCCTCGTAGTATGGCATAGTGTATATATTTATATTTTTCTTTTATTTGATTATTTTTCATTAAATACCTATTAAAATACAATATAATGTTCTAATATATAACAAAATTACCTACCCATTCATGCTGAATTTGTGGTGAAGTAGGGAGTTACAATATGGGTACTTTTAATTTAAATAAATTACATGTAAAAACAAATAAATTTCATTTAAACATTGAAAATTTAATTTCATTTAAAATAGAAATGTCACTACTAAATTATAAATATTGACCTAATCTATTAAACAATACATTATTTATACAAACCTTAATTAATCATTCAATATATTTTTTTTTACATCGATTAGCAAACAGTTAGACATTACAGAGGCCAGATAAATGATAATTAATGAATTATTGACCAACACTTGTATTTATGTATACTGTATAAGTAGGTACCTACTATGTACTGTGTTAAATAATCTTTTTTCCCTCACAAGTTTGCCAAGTTACAAGTAAATAATATAAAATAAACAGTTGGTGGTGAACAAAAAATTATAGTCAACGCATTATAGGTAAATTTGGTTAACTTTGTTCAAATGTAACTACTAAGAATTTTCTATGATTTTTGTAAATTACTTTTGAATTTAAATTCATAAAATCGTTTCACAGACATCACAGTTATTTTTGCAACAACAAAAGAAATATCAAATCATCAATAAAAAAAGCACCCATCTAGGTAATACATATTGTGTTTCCATTGCGTATTTAGTTTTCACTTAACACGTGTTTTCAGAGATTTCTGTCCTAACCACTCCACAGATGTGTACCTATAGTAAGTTGGTAAATAGTGAAGCTATAAGCTCGATTCCCGTAAGCTACTGGGCTGGAAGTTGTTTATTTTACGAAAATTTCTGCTGAAGTATCCATACAATTCTAGACGTGTATGAGTAGTTTTTCGTCTTATCGCGATGAAATAATATTATAATTATTTTCTATAACGATTGACCAGCATTATTATTGCATTACCTTCCTGCAGAATTTATCGTGTAACTGTATATAATAATTAAATTATAAGTTACAATATAAATCATAACGCCCTTAGAAAAGTTGTAAGATATATTTTTAGACTTTTTTAATCAGTATTAATGTATCATACAAAAATATTTTAAGCAAAAATTTCAGATTTTAATGCATATCAGCTAATAACATATTTTAGTAAAGTTACATAGGATCAATAATACGAAAACTATTAGAAAAACTAAAATAATTTTACTAATTTATTGCAAAAATAAATAAATTACATTTATGTAATACCTGCCTACTTAGTTGTATGAATAAAACAGTATAAAGAATAATTTATTTTTAAGATAAGCAATTGCATATCGGACATTGACTACCTATAGGTATAATATATATTAATCATATAAATCAAGAAAGATAAGTTTTTAGACTATCTTCTATATCGTTTTATCGGTTTCGTATCAATTATAATTTTAATTTAAAACAAATTTCAAAACATATTAAATGCAAACTTTTAACTAGTTCATGCTGAACATTTAAAATAAAACTTATTAACTCTTATAATATTAACACTGAATACAAATTTTCGAATTTGATGAAACTTCCTATACTTGATTAAATAACTTTTGAATGTTGTAACGTACAAATTCTTCAAATTACTGTCATATTACAACATTATATCCACACAAGACGTATATTATAAAATATAAGTTACTGTTCTTAAATCACCTAAATCAATAATATTATATTTTAAAAATGCACAACGGTAATATAAAATATTATAATACGGTATATACATCATATATAACCATACGACTATGATGATTATTGTTTCAAAACAAACATCTATTGAATGATTACGATATTGTGTGACGTAAAAAAAATATATTAGTTACATAATATTATTATATCTATTACAGTATGCCTAGGTAATTTCACTCGGACGATCCGACGATTTAGACGGCAATTCCGGGGCTAAATATTTTATAATTTCTCCGGCAGGTACCTAAACACGCGGTTTGCCAGTTGAACGAGGTAAACGACTGCCCGCGAACACGTACAGTTAAAATAAACGACCGAATATAAATTCAAACCTCGTTTTAGCGAGATGTGAGGATGGCAAGAAAAAATATGTGCATGTGGGTAGGTAGTACATTCTGGAACAATTCTAATCTCCACCGAAACCTTCGTGGCATATAAGCCCAATACGATTGCTTACAGTTGAACTTTTCTTTCAAATCCAAACGTTTATATAATTGTAATTTATCGACACCGTCCGCTGTGTGTATTTTTTTTACGCCCGCAATTTATATAAATGATCACTATTTTATTATTATCTTATCAACATATATATGATAATGAAAAACGGGATCATTATATTATAACATATTACGTAATATGGATTAATAGAAGTTACTCTTCCTCACTCGGGTAGAGTAACTTCTAGTAATATTTCTCACATATCGTATACTATTAATACTATTTTTTTTTTTTTGTAACTATAAATAAATAAATGGATATAAGGCAATTAAGTGATTGGAATGAGTGGCTTACTACATAGAACCAAACTGCAGTTTTAATAATAGTAATATAATTGTCCAAAACGAAATATTTTGATATTGCTCTTCGGGGACTATATTAATATTTCCTGAAAATATTGAGCCATTAATATTTACCACAAACTTTAAATGTTATTGCTTTTAAGTAAGCAAGTATAATTAAATATATATAGTCATATTTTATTATTGTCCTAACCAAACTCAATGTTAATAAATTGCATTTCACAGCTTTAGAGATAATAAGGGTATCTTTTAAGCCGGTTAATGTAATTGTTATTAAGGGATGTAAAGACTTTGTGCACATAAATAATAATGTTAAACAGTACATTTTACGAAGTTTTATTGTAAAGATTAAAGAATTTTTTTTTAAAATCAACCCATGAAAATGTCTTTGGTTAACTACGTAAAAACTTACGGAACACAGAGCGGTTCACAAACGTAATTAACAATTATTTTAAGGGAATCGCAGCAGCACGCGTATTTTTCATACGTTTTAGACTAACAGGCGGTGGTAAATCACTCATCATACTTCGCAATGGCTGACATTAATTTTTAATGTGTGTAAAAGTTCACTGATAACTTATCTAGGCTGTGAAGTAATTCGGTTTTCAATTTTCAATTTTAAAGAACACTAAAATATTAAGATATTATTTAAAATTCCGTGAAATAATTGCATTACCTACGTATTTTATATTTATTTTGCCACATCAGATTTTAAATATAAAAAGCGATTCCTAAAATATAGCCTAGTATAGAAACTAGTGCGTTTTACCATTTTTTCCGAATTACTATCGAACTTCAGGAAGTAAAATGCCTATGTTTAATTTACTACCGCTTTTGGTAGTTTTTTAAGTTAGGCAAACGAAAAAATATATTTAATTTACCACGACGTGTTAACATACGCATGCGTGTGTGAGAATTAAAACTGAAAACGAATAACACACACTTATGTTAATTTACTATCCTCACATTGACACAACCCAAATGTAAATGTCATATAAATTGTATAAATATTACTCCTCAAAACATGCTAAGCCTCCCTAAGGTGAGTTTTTTCGTTACGCATAAATTAGTAACATATTATATTGATGTACTTACAAGTATACAACGTTTAAATAAAAAATGTAACGTTATTAAGTCAAACATACCTTTGGTGGTAGGTAATAATAACCATTGAAATACCCAAAAAGGTATTGAAATCAACAATCTTGTATATACCGCATAAGCATAAATAATATTGTTAATTTTTTTTTTAAACTTTGAATTCACAACGTAGGTACGCAAATTATAAAAGTTAAAAAAACTTTAAATTAATTGAATTAAACTGAGATGCTATAATTAATTTATTGAAATGGAAATGATTTGTTTATTGCTAAGCCAACCATTGACTTGAATACTGAACAATAGCTCGGATTTAAACAATTTAATCTAACTTTGAAAACCTGAGAGTATCATAACTCATATAATTGGGTCGCCGCACTAATCGAAAACATGTCACGCTTATTTCTATAGTTTTAGTTTGTATCCAATACATTGTTTTATTTGTTTTACCTCTAAGTATATAGATCGTATGTTTACTATAAAAATTAAAAATTTTAAAACAAATTTGCCATTATTTACGAACACACTTCTCACTAACTTATATTATGAGAAAACATGGAATTCTAACATCAGAATTGCTTACCAACTTTGAAAATCATTTATAAATATTATTTACTAACTTTTAATATGACTTTAGTAGCTAATGATACATGAATATGAATATATTAATTTTAATTTAATTTTCATAGGTATTTTTAAAACATATTGTGTTTAAAGTTTTTCTCTAATGTTTATTTAAATTATATATTGTAATATTACATCTTTAAACTTTCAAGATTTCCGTTTAATAACTGCAAATTGACAACAAGTTTTTGGATCTTTTACACCAATTTGGTATACAATTAATATATTTGACGTTTGTCTCTCAGATATCAATGTTGGTCTTCTCACTACACCTCCTGTAGCAACAATTGATATTCTTGGGACGTCTGTATTTTTCGCGTAAAGACGATAAGAGTTAATTTCTGTGGAGGCCTTATAATGTACAAAGAATTTGCCATAAAATATATCTCATTAATTATATTATACGGCGAAGCACCTTTTAATGTTGACAGTGCGATAACTGGGTCAGAATTCACTTGTTCATCCTTCAATGCCTTATGCTTAAGAATTCGAAGGGCATTCGTAGATGGCAAATGCCTGGGTTCTTTATATCTCCATATTCCATTACGTCCATTGCTTCGACACGTTGTACATAAGCAGCGGAAAAAGCTATTTTTTCATTCAAATTTGAGATTATGAAGAAACATACCTAAGCCATTCTCTTTTAAATATAATATTTTAGTAACAAAAGTACAATAGGTATTAAGTATATAGAATACAAGGGTGCTCAAAAGTTGTTATCAATGTCGTTGAAAAAAGGTTGAGCGTAAATTCACAATAATATTTTATGCGCGTTTGAAGTTAGAATTTTGATAAATTTCGTCAAAATGACAAAATCTCGAATATTTGCAAATTATTTTGTAGTTAAAAACTTATAAAATGTTAAATTTTTAATGCTAAGGAATGACAATTCAAAACAAAGCTTCTCATAATTAGTAGGTACATACTGTAACCAAAAAATTGAAAATTACCTAAATTTATTATTAATTTTTTTTTTAAATATAAATTATTATTTGTGGGTACTTATAACTTTAAAAATATATCAAATGAATGTCTTAGGAGAATTATTTTTTTGTATACATAATCACGCCCGTTGCTAGGGTACAGGCAAGTCATGCATTGCTTTAGGGCGGCTGACAATTTTGAAGAAATTAAAGGCAACAAAATTAAATAAATATCGGTAAAGAAGAGCAGCATTAAAATGTTTGGTTTAGCGCGGAAAATATCTAACGGTGGCCTGTACATAATATATTCTTACTTTTTTACTGTTCGTAGCTTCTAAAAATGTCTTAGTGTCTTTTACTCCAAATGGACATTTAATTTCAACTATAAAATTATCATCGACAAGACTGTCTATAAATTATAAATAAACTAAATTAGTAATATTGATTTAATTAATATTTATAATTAAGTAGGTACTATAATATATTTTACCAGGAATAGCTGCTAAATAAGGAAAATGTTCATCAATAATAAGTCCACATTAAACAATTTACTAAATGATTTAATATTATTAAGTAGGGAATTTTTATTTAGGGAATATTATACATATTTATTTTCCCTACATAACAACTATATATTTTGTAATCCCAATAGCAACGAAAACGTGTTTATATTAGGTATATTTATTTTTTTCGATACCTCTCGAAAACTGAAAATCTGGAAATCTTTATTTTGGTGTATAATGTTTACATAATATAATGTCTGGTGTATTTATTAATTTGTTTTCCTTTTTTGTTTACAGAGAATATGTTTGTTGGCTTAGTGGCCAATATCGCACGTCAGGCGATTTGGTTTGGACTATGCCAACTTAACGAGACCATAGTCCAAAGTAAGTTTAGTCATGTAAATATTGATTGAATTAATTGATTTTTGATCATAATATGAAAGTGAGAGCCAGTCAGAGGAAATAGCTTAGTAATAAATAATAATGCGCAGTTTATTATTAAATGTTGTGTATTCATAGTATTATAAATAATAATTTTAATTTATATTTTACTACATATAGATACAATATCGACTACCGTAGACGGTCATAAGAAAAAAGGGGAAGACGGTGAGGTACAAAATTCTTGCATTCTTACACGATTATTATCAACGCTATAAATAATGACGTGCTGATATTATGCACTTAATAGCTGGTGTTGATGTCGGGTTTTTTAAACAGTAATTACAATATAGGTGTATTATAATTTTATAAATGATGAAGAAGTTATCCAAAAACGTTGGTAATTACCACCCAGTGCAATTAAAAAATCAACTTTGGCCGGGGCTACAGTACATATCCTGTGTGCATAAAGGCGATTTCGAAATCTCAGAGACCAAAATTGTTTTTTTTTATTCATTAATTACGAATTGTGATTCTGTGTTTCTGTTCAGTTACAGTTTATACGGTTTTGCTTAACACCATAAATTGTTAGTTTATGTTAAAATGGGTTAGAAGGAAAATAACAGTCAGTCGTCGATAAATGAACAGGCCCGAATTATTAGAAAAATACAGAAAGAATATCCACGGTAAAAATGTTTAAATAATTTTTACATTTTTATGAGGTACAAATATTTTTATTTATTTGTGTACTTTCTTTTATTAGATTTAGTAGTTGCGTATAAGAAATTTAAATTAGAAAAAAATGCAACAATTATTAATTCTTATAGTTACTGTATACTGTATCTGAACCCTACGGATCCAATCTCGACTACTGCAGCTAAAGAAGAAGTGGATGCAGCTAGGTACAAAATTCTTGCATTCTTACACGATTATTATCAATGCTATAAATATTGACGTGCTGATCAGTTTTCTGTCACCTTATTAATATTATTTATTTATTTTAAATTTTTACTGGCATGATAAATGTGGAAAGCTATTGAGTTATAGAACAATAAATGAATACCCTTGCACGATTAAAGGTACTAATTTTTTACTTATTTTATGAAAATATTTTTTGTACTTGAAATAACATAAAATAACAAAAAAAACAAATGAGTATAATTTATTTTAAAATAATAAAAAGCATATTATGCATTTAAAATATATTAAGAAAAAAGTAGTTGAGGACAAGTACAAAAACGTTGAATGTATATAATTTTTTTATATAAAATCAAATACTTTTTTTTTTTTTACTCAAAACTGATTGTAAAAAGAATTTTTTAATGTTTATAATTATAATTAACTATCGATACAGATATATTATCTGTATATTTTATATCTGTATCATTATTATTTTAATATCATTATAAAAATTCATTGTATGTATTAAATATAATAATATAGGTAAGCAAAAGTTATAACTTATAACTTTTGCTTATAACTTATAAGTCACCACGAATAATGTTTTTGAATTATAACGAAGTAATGAATACCTATCGTTAATCTTCATTTAGACATTTAATTTCGTCCAAGTTTCAACTTAAAATTAGTATATAAAAAACTGTGCTCATATATTTTTTAGATTTTTTGGTAATAGTATAACTCACTCATGAGAAATCTCGTTTTAGCTATAAAAATTGAACATTTTACAAATTTTTAACCAAAAAAAGATGTTCGTGGTATTGACTAATTTTGTAAAAATCTGCAATTAGAATGCTTACAAAAAAATTAATAATTGTACATAATGTATCTTCATTATTTAAACATTGCTATTATAAAAACGTATGAGGAACCTTATATTAATTGTTTAAGCTTTTAGACCCGGCGAAAACTGATTGATTTTTTTTTCAAAATTTTAAATGTCTTTACATAGGTCAAAAAGAGTCGAAATATTTTGAAAATAATATCATGTAGCTACCTTCAGACAATATTATAATATTTTATCATAATCATTTGGTGAAATTGACGTCGGGCATCACGCGAACACTGCAGTGGGATGTCAACCAACAACCACCAACAACCCACCACCGATTTAAATAATCTTACAAATTACAACAAATATATCACGATTTAAACTAGACGATTATTTTTTTAATAATTTAAAAATGTGTTCATTGCTATTGTCAATTTAGATATGATTTGAGTAAAAAATATCAATTAATCTCAAATTATTATACTTTTATACATTTTACTACATTTATAAAGAATAATATTAATTTAAAGAAACATATATAGTGCTTTATTTTTTTTTGCTGACTAGCAGATAAAAAGGTGCAAACACTATTTTCGTCACAGCCAATTGAAGTCCTTGGGTAAATAACTAGGAGGTTCTAGTATCATTTTTTTTTTTAAGACTTTAAACTGCATTTTTACTGTGGAAAATATTCCACACCATTATTTTTAACTTGCGATTCACTATGTCATGCGAGAGGTTCAAAAATAAATCATAAAATTAACTTCGTTTTTTTTGACACTCGGCAACCCCATTCGGTTTGTGTGGGGCTACGGTTGGTACTCGTTTTTTTATCTGAGGCAGATAGATCGTCACAAAGAACCCTGGTGGTCACCCATCTGGGAGCTTGCTCGACCGCTGCACACATTACTATGCACATAACTATGCTGCACTATATTAATGACTGCGTCCAATCACCGCGCTTCCCCAGGTCACCATAAAATGAACTCTAATACCAACCACGTTAAATTGTATATTATATTTTCATATATTTACCAGTTTCAATTCTTGCCAAATGTTTAATAATATGTAACATTTGACGTATTAACAAATTGTATA
The DNA here is from genome assembly GCF_019925205.1 of Metopolophium dirhodum. Taxonomy (NCBI): domain Eukaryota; kingdom Metazoa; phylum Arthropoda; class Insecta; order Hemiptera; family Aphididae; genus Metopolophium; species Metopolophium dirhodum. The sequence goes on from NC_083568.1 coordinate 17,379,199, forward strand.
CAATATTACAATCCTTAATATAGCAAGAGCACTGAGTAGTAAAATATATAATGGTATATACAGATTAGTGTAAATTGAATCATTTGGTAGTCGTTGCCACATCGATAAAATCAAATATTCATGTAACTTGATTGTCATATTTAAAAGGTGATTTTGAAAGGATTTAATATAGATAAGTACTTGTATGATTTATAAAATTAAGGTTTCAAAAATATAGTAAAAATATATTGGACTAGGTACGTTATGCTATTTGGTATTGCCAAGACTTAAACAGTTCACCTAACTATTTATTAATCATAGAAATAATAAACTATGTAGGATCATAGTCAAATAGAATTTTAATGTTTAGAAAACCATGTAAACATTTAAATTAATAATTATGTATATTCTTAAAACGTATCTACTATACAGAGTGTGATGGTGTATATTATGCAAAAAAAAAAGAAAATTAAATATGCCCATTTATGTTACTTTAAAAAAAAGCCAAAATATATGTACTACTGTCTATTATTATTGGCGTAGTATAAAACCGGGGTCGACAAGAAGACGAATATGAATTCTAATATTTTCTACGATAACCATAGGTAGTAATTCAAACATGAATAACTATTGATACTTGAAATTTACACTATATAACAACTTATCAATTCCCATTCTTGTTAAAATGTACAAAATATGTTGACATGTTTTGAGCTGTTTACGGACATTTTAAATTGTTTTAGCTTTTTTTTTTCTATAATTGTCAATAAAATTTCATTTGTTGGGTCAAAATTTAATACAATAAGGTTCCTGCTGTATTTTTACTTTAGCAGTTGTAAAATTTTTAAAAATTTAGGCACAATTTTTTTCATTTAAAGTTCGAATTTTGACAAAATGTATCAAATTTTAAATTTTTAAATTATTTTGTAGTTAAATATGTATAAAATGTTTAGCTTTTATAGCTAAGGATTGAAAATGTAGAACAAAGTTCCATGTAAATAGGTGAACAAATTACTTTATCCACAAAAATATCATCAAATATATATTTAGTAATATTATATCCTGACTGACCGTTTTCGCTCAGAATCGTTTTTCTTATACAATGCTATTATATCATTGAATTCAAATTTAACACCATCCATTACAGACTACAGTTATCCAATTTTAACCTACTGTACATCAGAGAGACATCCACTTGCCCACCTTTTTTTGTTTGAGAATCCCCTGTTAAAATCTTCTGAATCCGCTTGAACGAGCCTATGGCTGATGGGCCTTTCGCTGATAAATTATTTAACTAATACATGTTTTTGAATAAATCTGTCTTATCAAATCTAACCTAAGTGTATCTATAATAATTGTATAGTTAATTTTAATAAATGTTATCTAAACTACGACCTGCAGCATCTTAATTGGTTGACGGAATATCACTTCACGTGTAAAACTTAGTACGCCAAGTACTGTGATGGCAGCTACTTTGAGCCGAGGAAAAATAATTCAATTAATTGAAAACATTACTTTTCTTCGCTTTAATGTAAACACTATACATAAACACTAAACTTAAAAAAAATTAAATGCTTATTAGATACAGTTTACTGTCGAAATATTACAATATAAATAAACTAATTCTATTCGATTAAACATTGTATAGGCACAATCGTCGTCAACAATAAACGATACTAGCCAACACAGTATATTATATAAATTTTATATATGATATAGTGTTTACTGTTTGTACGTCATAATAATATTATAATAATAATAATAAAAATTGATGATAGGTTATTGGAAGTTACTTCAAGTATTACTTGTAGGTATACACAATAGTATATTGTGTGGCAAGGGCTGGAAGTGAAAAATTTCAGTCACGTGCGACGTGTGTAGCGAGCCGCAGTCGAGGGCCGCATTTTACTAAAGACTGAAATTGCCTTCCCGCACGAGCCACACACACTATTTTTTGTCACGCCTCTGCGTTCATCGATCACAGCAAGTTGGCAATGGTAATGCACTATGCAGGGATCTATGCAATAACCAGACTATTCTACAAAAACAATTTCATGAAAAAAATAGGTAAGTTTTATACTGGGTGATGTAGATAATCTACATCGTTATGTAACCTAACGTTTATGTTCTACAAGGACCGCGGTATAGTTTTCGGTATTGCCCCAGTAACTTATTCGAGAAGGGGTAAAATTTTTTTTTATCTACAATGATTTTTTGTCAGCATATTATGCTCTATACAGTCATTTTTCTCGTTTATTTTCCAAATGATTTATTTTACACAACATGCGATATTTTTACAACACCGCAGCTATATTGCTATATATCTATTTATTTATTTACATTATTTATCAATATTTATCAAATATTTTTCTTACATAATTTTAACTAAATTTTGGGCATTTTCAATACTTATATTATGAGAAAATATGGAGTTCTAACATCAGAATAGTTTACCAGCTTTGAAAATCAATTTATAAATATTATTTAATAACTTTTAATATTACTTTAGTAGCTAATAATAAACGAATATGAATATATTAATTTTAATAGGTATTTTCAAAACATATTGTGTTTAAAGTTTTTCTCTAATATTTCTATAAATAATATATTGTAATATTATATCTTTAAATCTTTAAGATTTCCGTTAGGTATTATATCAATAATTATATTTAATGATAATATATCGATAGATTTAATATAAATTTAAAATAAATTACCAATTTTTTTTTTTTTTTTTTTGGTTCTGATATAAAGAATTATTTATAGGTATTTATATTTAATAATAAAAACTTTGAACTACGTGTGAATTCTCTGAAGTAGTTATTTTATATATAGGTACTTTCCAAATTATATAGGATACCTTCATGTATTATGTATAGTGTATACCATTGGAAAACTGTATCATATCTTTTTACAAACAACTTTTATACCTATCAAACACAAATGCAATTATCAAAGTAGATATTTTAAAGCAATGTGCACAAAGGAAAGTTGTTCATCCTTTCGTGCAAAGTAATGTTCCGAAAAATATTCGAAAACATCAAATAATAATACCTAACAATAATGAAACGAAATATGATTATTCATTTAAATATAATAACGATCCGCCACATTATAGACGGACAATTATCTAAGTGTATAAAAAAACAAATGGATAATATAAGTGTATTTACACAGATTCACAGATTATTATCAACACCATGGTAATTTTTTCATAAATTTTTAACTACAAAATCACTTTAAATTTTAAATTTGATACATTTTGTCAAAATTTAAACTTTAAATGCTTATAAAAAAACTAAAAAAATTTAAAATGTCCGTAAACAGCTCAAAACGAGTCAAAATATTTTGTAAATATTATCAAGTACCTATATCAATCGATAACATAAACATATGGTGTAATTTGCAATTATCTAGTTATTCGTTTTTCTATTACAACAAACTAAGAAAATTCCTACATGAGAAATCAAGTTATTATCAAATGTTGTAGGAACTTCACTCGTAAAAATTTAGTTTGATTTCCGGTGTACATTTTTTTTTTTTTTTTTTTGATAAAGTTATAAAAACGTATAAGGAATCGTTGTAAAATCAATACATTCATCGCTCAGCTCAGAATCTAAAATGGTGGTTAGCATGCTCGGTGAATCATCCTGTATATGCTCTCGGATCCCCTCGGGATAATTATTGTCGCACGGTGGCGTCAGTGCATTCGCCTCGTTGGAAACTGTCGTGGGAGATGTTATCATTTACAAGAGAGCATTAGACGTCGGTACAATGAATAATCGCGATCGCGGACGATTTGTCTGCACGCAGTATGATGGCCTCTGCGAATGACGGGAAAAGGCGATGACTATTATATTATTATAATATTATTGTTTCTCTTGGGGTTCGAAGTCACTTCTAAAATACAACTATGAACACGATATCATAACGTCCGGTGTCCACATATTATTATAATATTATGTCTCATCAGTATAGTGACAGTGTGGGCGCCTACGCATACGCACAGATGATCGATCGGTAGCTGTTAACCGGAAAACCGTGATTACCACACGTGTGATAGGGCCACTGGTGCTCGGTCGATGACGGTATACAATAGTGCCCCTGTGCAGTCGGAGTGGCACGCAAAGTTTGTTCGAAATTTGCTGGAATCGACAACATAGTATTATCATTTCGGAGAGCGGCGGTGAGCCTGAAAATATTATTACTGTCGTCAGAGGAATTGTGGGTGTTCGTGATTACGCTTTTACATACTTATATATTATATTATTTTATAAAACCTACTGCAGGGGATTGTTGTTATAACCACTTGCGACGCGTGTTCGGCGATTACGCAGCCACAATGTAAATATTATTAACAGGTTAAGCGCCACGTAGGGTCTATTGACCTTACATTCGACTTGTCAAAATGATTCTTATCAAATTTAACAGGTTTGTCTAAAAAATTTTCCAAATATTTTCTATTTATACATTTGGCCATATAATTGAAACGCCAGGGTATTTCAATGAACCATTTTACAAACTTGTCCTACAGGCCACGGTCTATTTGAATTTCATAAGAAAACATGTAAAATGAAGGTTTTGGAGACCCTACGTGGCGACAAAGACAAGTACAGCATGACGGGCTTCAAAACCCTACGCTGCGCTATTTACAATTCACATTGACGGGTCAATACACCCTACATGACGCTATATCCAAAACTCAATTTTTTGGATTGGCGATGAACCTGTTAATATATAGTGATAAGTTGTTTGGCTGTCTCCTAGCTGGAGTCGTCGACAATCTACAGCGAGAACCAACGCATTAACCTTAACGTCCTATACAATGTGTGGGACTTGATCGACTTTGAAACATACTTGCACATACGAAAATGATTTTGAAGCAGTCTCCGTTGCCACGGGTTAAGTTATGGTACAAATATGGCCGAACTGGAATCTATACATTATATAGTAGTATAGTACCCACCAATACTGCTGCTTCGGTGCATCGACTGGTACAGCGCACAAATACACTATGGTATGGTATGGCACTAGTACGGCGAGTTATATGGAGCGGCACAGGTGATCTCTGCAAGATTATCCCGGACAGACCAGTTGTGTATTTAATTTTGTATTGATCACTTTGAACGAAGTATTAAACATAATGTTAAAATACAAGTGCAGGTTTTAATAACGATTTATTCTGTCATCATCTGTATATTTATGAAATTAGTAACAAATACTCGTTTTCAACTGAAATTGATATCTGAGAACTTAATATCATGTTCTTATATTATAATCCTAATTAATTCACATAATTTACACACACATTGCACATAATATTTTATCCATAAATGACAATAATTGTATTATTATCCTCATAATAATATATAATAATTACATTATAATTAGGCAGTAAAAATTGCTTTCTTAGGAATGATACGTTGCCTGTTACTTTTAAATACGACATGGTTTATGGCTATATTATGAAAATATATTTTTCACTATTTGTATGAATAATAATACTTAAAAATAATTCCTGAAAAATAAAAATAACATATTCAATTACAACATCTTAATGAAATAAAATATATAATAGATAGTATTAGATACCAGCTATTTATAAGAGATGTTAAAATCATAACTTTTCAAATCGGATGATTAACATACAATAGGTATTTATAATTTTATATAAAGTCTAGATGTTAGTGTAGTATAATTTTTAAGCAAATTGTGACCTTTTTGAATAAATGATTTAGTTTTTACCCATATCAACTTAGAACCTGTAGCGCTTAAATAAATGACATATTTAATTTATAAAAAAAAATACCAATGAATTTGATAAGTAGAATACTGCGTAGTGCGCGAGTAATTATACATACAGCGTTTAAAACTGCATTGTTATGCTTAAATTTCTAAATCATCAATATTATTTTATGATTTATAAATTATTTATTATTATTTATACCTCTCGTTTTTCGAATAATATTTTAAAATGATCAACAATTTACGATTTTGTACTGAGTTATGTTTATGTTTTTATATTTTGACTTAATTATTAAATTATATTTTCTAGAAAATATTTCTCGATATATTTTGATAGTTAGGGGAAACTACACATAATCGACCGCTGTAGTACAACAAATAAGCCAGTGTAACCTCCTAAAAAAGTTATAAACCAATAAGATGACAATAGTATATTCATTTGTCTTTAGTTTTAATAATCTTAATACACTATATTTTTTAAGCTTGCTTATTTTGTAAAACATCTAGTCTGAATCAAATACTTTGTTATTTAAAATCATTTATTTATACGATGACATATAAAATATTTAAGACGAAAACGTAATAAAAATTGTATTTTTATATTGTTTTATGTTTTATTATTTGTGGATCACCGCTCCATCAGTTTTACATTTGAAGTTAATAGTTTTTATTTGAGAGAACTGAGTCGTAAAGAATCACATTTTTATTGTTTATTCTTAAATAAATTAAATAGCATATCTTGCCTTTCTATTATTGTACAACCGTTTGAATTACAATTATTAATTATTTTAATTTGCGCGTATTCATGAATAATAAGACCATGCATATTAGTTAATACAGGATATAGGTAGGTATTATACTATTATGACATTTATATACCAACACAATAAACAGTTAAAAATATTTTCTGGATATGAGTAATGATATATAATATAATATATTATACTCATTTTTTAACATATGAACAATTATAATATTATGCGTATACTGCAATTAAAAATATTCGGTTAGTGTTCAGATATTTTTTAAATCTTCACTTAATACCAACTAATTAAGATAGAAGTATGATAATTTGTTTGCTAGTCATTTGGATTTTGCTGAGTATTATTTTTAAAATAAAACCTCGCTGGAAAATCTGGCCAAATCCTCAATTGAAAGCAAAGACGTGACAAAAGTTTCCATCTACAACCCTCGAGTGTCATCGTACCAAACAGCATTACATACTCATATAATAAATACACACATATACGCAACTCATGCAAAGTTACACACACTCGCGTACTTGTCAAGACCTCAATGTGAATATGTGATGACAATATACGTCAGCCAAGTGTATATGGCAATACATCTGTAGCATAGAATTTGTTTCCGTCATAAGTACATAAACATGTAAAAAATAAAATGTTTAAACGAATACCTACTTGAATAACGTTGAAATATTATAATAATCGTACATACTACATACGCAGCAAAATAATTCTCATTGTACCTATATCTATCTATAAATGCAACATTGTATTTTACAAAAAGTTTGAAATAATTTCATAAAAAAATATATTAAATGTGGAAATGCTCTGCAGTAACAGTAATGGCCTACTAGTATAATATTAAGATAGTTTACGGGCTTACTTTTTTTTACTATGAATTGTTTGAATCAACTCGTTACAGTAAAATGTAAAATATAAGTACTTTCATTCAAGTAAATTTGTTTTTCACAAATTTAAAAGATTGCCATGTCAGAGTATAAATGAACTTAGTAAATATTTTATTTTAAGTTTACAAACTGTTAATATCTTTATTTTCACTAAATTAACATCTTTATTTTGTTTATCTATTCTTAAAGAAAGAAATTGATAACATAGTTAAAAAATGTAAACTTTTTGAATGAAATTTAAAAGTTTAAAATAAATAAATATAGAATAATATGATTTATATTTTACTTTGCTGAATTATTACTTCTTTTGTGCATTATTATAATCTAATTTTAATATTTTTTGTTGAACGCTCCTTCACTTACAGTTTTACTATAAAACACACCTACACAAGTTTTACATAAATATTTGGTTTACCCTGAATCATGCTAAAGTGTATAAATATAGTGTAAATCTATCATTTTAATTACTAAATCGTAATTAAATTAACTCTCATTTTCGTTTTAAATTAAAACTATAATTGAATCTAAAAGTTTTAGTTAAAGTTTTTGAATATTCTACATTTTCATATTTTCAGTATAGCATTAATAAATAAATTGTGTAGGTTGGTACTTTAAAAGTAAGCATTATAAGTTGTAAAATATAAAAATGTGACATTTAAAACTAGTTTATTATTATATTATGATGATGTATATTAGCTTTTAATGGCATTATATTATGTTAACGCCTAAACTGTAAGAAAATAATATAATACATTTTTAGATTAAACGAGTCATACATTAAGCTAGAATATAATATAATACAAAATGTATTTGATATCAATTTATACGTTAAAATAATTCATAAATTATTTTATCGCTGAGTACAAAAAATCAAACTGCACTATACGCTGACAACCAATAAAAACCAATAAAAATATTATAACAACACGCTGTGTACAATTTAAAGTTTAAATAAATCGTTGCAGAGATAAAAAATATTTCACAGCCAAAAATATATATATATATATAAATTATAAAAATGTTACTATTAATACGAATGTAATTTTCTACATAAACATAAGACACAATTTCTTAGTTCCATTAATAATGATTAGCTAACGCGAAAAATATATGTCAATAAAATTTGGTACAGCTATGAAACAAAAAAAAACGTTACTCCTAAAAATATGATTTGTGACGTGGTTGAAGTAACTTAGTGTAAATAATTAAAATATTTGAATATCGGTATAAAAATGTTGACTTATTAATTTTACTCTTGATAAATTATTGAAAAGTATCATTCCAGTAAGATTTAACTAGATCTGCAACGACCAGTAGCAATATTTTAAATATATGTATTATGCTATTTAAATATTATGTGTATTACCTATACTTATTAAGATTAAATAGTTTACGTTTCGATAAGATGTTTTGCTATATTATTTTGATAATAATAGAAATATTTAAAAAAATACTGCTGTGAGTGCTTAAAACTAGAAATAAAAATGTTCTATAAAACCACATAGTATGTATTATTTTAAACATGAAATTAAAATGTGTTACTTTGGTATATAAGTATTGGGTATATATTAAAACCAACAGTTGTAATGATTTAATCTGAATTAATTAACAATGTCTAAGATTTAAGAACAACAGCAAGTTTAAATAAATTATTAGAATAAAATGAATAAATAATTAAAATAAATAATTATTATAACAAATAAAATAATTCTAAACTTACTCAAGCCATACTTAGCACAGAGTATCTTTTTTTATTTCATACATAGTTGCAAGTTAGTAAAATAAAATAAAAAATTCTTAGTTAAATTATTTATGGTTTTATAATTTATACATTTATACATTTTGATAATAATTATAGCTATTTTGTACTCAGAAGTAACTGGGAAACGAGAACTATGGAATATCTGAGTTATTTTTAAAATTATAATGCAAGTTTTTAGTGATTAGAATTACATATAAATTGTCTTAAAATCGTTTTCCATAGTACATTTTATGGTAGATCGGTATTTGAATAGAGTGAAATGATTATCTACTGCAAAGGGCAAACATATAAATTGATTTTTATATTTTTAAATGTACTGATTCAATGTTAAAAATTATTTTTATAAGACTGAATAATACGCCTTATATAATTAATTTAATACGCTTTATGAATGAAGTATGATTAGAATGATTTATAAACGATCTATACGACTATAATACATATTATCTAACTAGATTTTGATATTAAACGTTACATATAGAATTTTATATTATAGTATAGATGAAGAAGATGTGATTAAAATTACGAAAATTGTATATTAGATTTCATTATTATACAACATTTTAATAAATATAATATCCTGTGGAAATCGAAAATTTAAAATTTAAATTACTCTCGAGGGATGGGGTGATAAAAAATCAATTGCAAATTAGAACTTTTAATTTTCTAAATTGTACATTTCTATCATTTTTTTGTTCTTTCAATGTTTTGTTCTACAAGCCACTCGATAAAAATTCTCGACTTTAATATTCACCGTTTCTCCGTAGTAAGTTTTACTCAAGTTCAAGGGATAGTAATTTTATCGGCTATAAAGTTTCACTGTAATAATAGACACTGTATCAAAATTTAAATTGCATGAACTTTATTCCAGTTTATTATCTGTATCTGTGGATAATAATAATATTAAAACTTTAAATATTTAGATCAAATATAGGTACTTTTTAATATTATAATTATTATTAAAATATTTAATACTTTATACTATATTAGTAGCGAATGCGTAACAATCATAAATAACACAATACACGCATAATCTATATACATAAAACCCAAATACCACTCACTCACTGATCGCTTCATCTCAAAGACTACAAAACATAATAATATTTTAACATGCACCGTTAAATTAAATTACAAAATAGTTATGATTAGAAGTGATAAAGTTATATTAAAAAAAAACCGTGAAAATATATACAAGACCGTAATATATTTAACATCGCTGTCGATATTTACTTTGATAAATATGTCAACGTAGACAGGAATCATTTGGCGCTCGTTTTAATACTGTACTTAATATAAATATCATAATTAATATTCGAAGTCTGATAGGTAATGATTTTCGATCTCGCCATTTCTATCGGATATAAAGTCCACAGTACTCTAGTGACTAATTATTGATCTCGTTCATTCGTCTGTGTTTCTATTCAGTTTTTTTTTAGTGTTACGTGCATATAATTTTAATTTTAAAAATAAATGTTAATTTAAAAAAAAAAATTTTATAACGTGATATAATAATATATATTGGTAAAAATTATAACATAAATATATTTTATATACATTGGCGTTTTTATTGAAGAAAAATCTACACCCTACGTATAAGTATATTAATACTGATTGTCGTAAGGTATTTTAAATTGTGTATACGAACATCGAAGCCGAATACAGAACTTATAGTCTTTATTTTTTACTCGTACCTATTGTATAAGCATACGAAATTATGAATATAAAAATATCGTATGGTCTTAATATATTGAATAAAAAAATGACTTGTTAAATTTACGTATACGGATCACGCGTCATAATTATTGCCAAAATACAAAATGTTCCAAGTTTACACGCCATAGTTTTTGAAAATATCGTTATAAATGGTGTGTGGATGTCGGCGCCAAACGATCGTAGAACAAAATAATATATATGTCGTAATTGACCTAATGTCGATACGACAATACGAGATATTACAGATAATTATGCCTGCAGCAGCGTAGTCACAAAACTGTCGTTAAATAGTAATTTTTATAATGCCATAGAATTGTAGTATTCCTCTTAAGCCCGTGGCAATGACGACAGTCGCAATTAAAGACGGACGCGGCGGCATAAACGTGTTTTGCATCCTCTATAAATTGTAAAAATACCTTTAAGTTTCGAAAAGAAAAAACACGATGCAATACTTTGTGATAATTAAAATTAGTATTTCTAAATGAATTTCCTACAATATCGCTCGTTAGACTGCAAGCACAAACAAACAAACTGGTGGAAGGGGTGTCGGCGCGGCGTCTGCTATATGGCACCTGTTGGGTCACAGTATCGATCCGTAACCTGAAGGTCCCTTACCACTCCTCCGGAAAAAGCTCTCCCTTAAGACTAGGTTTTACCTTCGAATGGTATAGTTGGAGGGGAAGAATTCGAAAAAAAACTAATAATATATGTTTAATATTACGCGGTGAATATACTTTATTATATACCTAATAAGTCACGTGTTTATCTTGTTTAAAACATATATTTTAGTGAGGAATAAAATAAATAATATGAATTATATAATAATATATAATATAATGTATTATGCTCTTCAAATTATTAAATTATTTACAAAGTAATAAAACATGAACCGCCACAGTCGTATAATTATGGACAATTATTATTAATATACCTATCGATTTTTTTTCATTATTATTAAGAAAATAATTTTAATAAAAATATTACTTTATTTTATCTAACGCACCAATATTTAAATGCAAAAAAAGTATTTTTAAAAAGTTGAGAAATAATAATTTATTTTAAAATGCATTTAATCAAAAAACAATTTTGTTGGTTGTTATAATATATTACTAGGTATATTATGAATACTTTACACTAGGTACGTTGTGTTAGAAATTTATTTATAATATTGACTAATTACATATTATTATTAATACGTAAAACAACTTAGTAGGTATTTAAATTAACTTATCCTAAAAGAAATTATAAATTATGGTTTATTGGTTAAACTAATTTAGGCCACGTCACTAGATAGTAAAATCTATTAATATCACAAGCGTACCAACGGTTTCCCTAGGATAAATGTTTTCTAAAAATCTAAAATATTCAGAACCTTGAATTCATTGAGTAATTGTATTTAAGAAAGTTAATTTTTTTTGGTTACGGCATTTTTATTATCTACGAATAAGGTTACCTGGTTATTTGTTTGTGACTAAAAAACCATTCTCATTCATTCTTCTCATCCAGAACTAATAATTCAACTAAATACTGCCATATTAACTACAATATAATTATAGTAATAATTATTTCTATGCACATTATTAATAGTATATCTCCTAAAGTCAAAATAAAAATACAGTACAAATTTCAATACAAATCAGAATTTGAATAGATTCGTTTTAAATGAAAAAAATGGGGGTGAGCATGCTTGGTGAATCACCCTGTGGTAGACGAGCAAATATAAATCGTTCAACATTTTATACCACGACCACTCCTTATTGTAGTTCACGCCTTACACCGTAATCCAACTCTTCCCGATCACATGGGCCTATAATGTATAGGTTTGGTGGGGCGTGGAACAACGTCGTATGCGACAAGCACTACCCGTACCCTGACGACGGACCGATTGACCTCAGGGCCCGATTGGGACATTTTGGTCAATCATGCTAAAACATTTTAGCAGACCAATTAAAACTTCCCCTTTCCCCCACTGTCACCAGGAAAAATTAATGATAGTATAAGGCCCTCCGTGCACTATCCTCGCATCCATGCAGCGATACTACAAGGGAAAAAAGCAGTATCGTACCCCTCTCTTCCCACCTCAATCCGGCCCTGTTCGACTTGTATTGTCTCAACCGCACATAGATACGCAAACAACAGACCGCCGTTTTCCAGTCGCGTAATATTATCGACCTCGTCATTGCTTACAGTTTTTCAAAAATGTTATAATTTTTTTCACTGACCGATTACGGAACATTCGCGTAAGTCCTTTTCCTCGTGTATAATATTATATCTTGTATTACAAATCTGTGTGGTTTTTTTATGGATCCGTGGATCCGCGTCAAATAAGTATTTGTTGTTTCCCAATCTAACTGTACCACAAACGACAATTATAGTCAAACCGTGTTCTGGATATTGTCTAGGATCTCTCCGCCAACTATCTACACGTTTCCCGCGTCCATGTAATATGATAATACTAATTGATGATACATATTTTTAATAAGTTTAAACGATGTTAAAACGACATTAAAATAATTTGAAGTTAACCAAAAATATCAACACATTTTTTCCAGGCTATAATATATATTTTAATATTATATTATATAATATTGTGCGTGTTGTGTATTATTATTATTATTATTATTATGTTGCGTGCAGTATAATCCGTATTGGCCATCTAGATGGAACTGAAAACCTCGGGTCAGTAGGTAATCATAAACTGGACTAAATCATAGTATACTCAACTCACGATTCACCAACTTATTATTAAAGCGGGCAACATACGTCTTAATCGTATTAAACGCAACATGCGTAGACGTGTAGTAGGTATAGTTTCTAAAAGTTTTCGCCCGACATTAAATTATTATTAGGTATATTATGTATGCAATAATGTGGTAAATTTTGTAATTTTCATCTTCTGATTTAACTACTACTCGGCTGGTGGTACCATAGGAACTGTGGTGAATTGCACCAAGTGGAAGTTATACAATGTATGACGTAATGAGTTCGTGGATTAGAAAAAAACTTAACTACAAGGTCCGAACACACATATTGCACCTGTTACGCAGCAGCTTACAATGATGTGAACTAGTGAACTGAACACAGTAGATTATAATATCTATAACGACCATCACGGGACCGTTTAAATATAAGTCACAATTATAGCCGATAGTCATATTATATTATATACAAACGAAAAGTGATAAAATGTAAAAACTAAAATAAAATTTCAATTGCAAGGCATATTAATTTCTAAATTACACACATTATTGTGTATAAAGGTACGTATTCATAAAAGTCACAAAAAAAGCGTGGAAAAAAATTCAATTCGTTGTTGTTTCGATATTATTACCGGCATGTTGTATTGGAATGTTTCTACTAATTGTAAATGCATACCTACGTCATTATTACGGTGTCGCGTCGTGATAATTCCATTCAATAATGATGGCCTATCGGAATGCAAATCAATTCCGTCGGCACGTTCGACGTCAAGTCCTTACTGCCGGTATGTCATTATATATTATAAACACAAAGCGGTTACGATAACTACAGTTATATTGTGTACCGACATCGCGTCATTCCGTTAATTTTGGAGAGGACGAAACGTGTGTGAATCGGGTTTCGCGTATATTTACCACTGCGGCGGTCGCGGACAAAAGTACGTGAAAGACGTGTGAGAAAACTCACTGCAGGACTTGGGAATGCGCGGGTGACGTCGGGTGGGTTAACCTAACCGCGGTTGATGGCGGAGGCGTGGGCGACCGTCTCGACGGCGCCGTCCGCGGTCGCCGCCCGAAAACTGTCGGCGAAATAAATCTAGAACAACAATACACGTCCACAGCTCCTCACCACCCGCGTTTAATGCGTCGGACCACCTTTTTTATTTCATTTCATTTTTTTTTCTTTTTTTTTTTTTTTTACCAGCCAGCGGCGGCAAGTAATCCACGCACACGCATTCGTATGCGGCGCGCACCGACGTGGGGCCCCACGAGGGTTTTTCGTTCGTCCTCACACCTCAACCCGCCCCGTCAGCGGCTGCTGAATACAAAAAAAATCACATTTTACGAAATAATAATAATAATAATATTATAATATATGACCCGATAAAATATGCGATTGCATTTGTCCGGGAACGCAGGCGTCAGTGCGAGGCCGTGGCGCTCTCGAAATCGGTATGATTTGCGGTTTTTATTTGTCGTTCCGCGTCATATTTTATTGTACCGTCCGATATTTTCGTAATAATATTTTGATACCTGTAACGCATGGTTTTTAACCTCGTTAGGAGATGATTTTTTTTTTTGTATATTTTTCATCAATCATTTGTAGAACTTATGTTTTATTTAACAAAAAAATATGATTTGGTATGAGACGACCATCAATAATAAAGGATATAGACATTTCAATGATTAAATTAAAAAAAAAAATAATAATAATAACGACAAAACAGAATAACTTATATACAGAATCAGATTATTTAACTGCCGAGGAAAATTAACACAATTATTCAAAAATATTGGAAAATACTCGTTCGCTATTATCCTGTTTTAGTTACTCGGGTAATTGGTGGGTTATAATTTATTATCGTCGCAATGAAATATTGTTATTACCATGCTACCATAGTTCGGTTACCGACAGCGCCGAGTGGGATACCGTTCAAAAATAAACTAAACAGTTATACACCAAAATTGCCTATACACCGCGCCGGCCAACAAATAGTTAACAAATATTATAATTTTTAAAAACTGCATATTTTGTGATTTTAAGTAGATTATTATTACGCATTATACATAAAAAAGTGATTAAATCAAAAAAAAAAGACCACTCTCCAGTATAATTTACATTCAATTTGATTCCATTTTCTTTGTCACATTCAATTATTAAAAGTAACCTTACTTCTCTCGAAATAATTATCAATCGTTTGAATATTTTTAATGATTATAAATAATATTATATTTGATTAAAATATACCCGATAATAATTAAATTTTTTTCAATATATTGTATTAGGTATTATATTTTGTTTATGTAGGTATATAAACTTAGATATAAAGAGGTCTAATATTAGAACGGTAAATCCTTGTTCTGACTTGTGTCAAAAAAAATGAAAAGGGTAAATTCTCTTACTTATTACTCTGTTATTTTTTTTCAAGGGAATTAAAAAGAAATGGTAGTGAGAAAGGTATGATGAATAATGAACAAGATATAATATACACGTTTTGGCTCCTCTCAACTATTTCGTTCCTCAATTACGGCGCTAGATATATTATATTAATAAAAACTATTTTTGTAGTAAAGTGGTTTGGGTGGTTACTGGGCATAACAATTTTTATGTCAAAATATAATACAACCTACCTGAAACTAAAAATAAATTACCAGTTGGTTCCGTTTTTGTCTATTGTTATAAAATATATTAATATGACATTGAAGGCGTGGATTGTTAAACACGTTGATGGGAAACGATACAAAAATAAGAATTCTTACACTATCCTTACGTAATTTGTAGTTATTGGTAAAAATATCAATGAATCAAATAACAAAATTAGTCTCATACTATAATATAATGATAAAATATAAAAATACAGACTACTAGCATATTATAGTTTCTTTTTATTTACTTTGTCGATCTTATCTCTAATAAAAGTAGGTACCTACTATAAACCTTGATAATATTTTGTCCGTTAAATACTATTTAGACTTTAAAGTTTGAATTGTTTGACCATATACATAGTTCTATTGGTATATTATATTTGCAAATGCAAATAAATTACAAATTATATATCCCAATGCTTTGTTAATAATATTGTTATGAGTATTACGTATTCATGACGAATAATATTATAATAACAATTATTATTATACAGTTTTTAGTAGTTTACCATCCATCAAGCGAATTGGAACTGTTTGATTTAACTCGTGTTAAAATAAACATCATTCTTTGAAGCGTAATAATTGAATATCTTGTCTAAAGCTTTATTCTAATTTTTATTCGCAACATTGGTGTAAAATGTCTTAGACCTTACTTAATCACCATACTATAATATTCTCTCGAATATATTACAACATAATATAATTACAACACTAGAACTCTGGACATTTTATTCATTCTGTTAATTATTGTCATAATGGACTCGTTATTTGTTTAAATATTTTAAATTTTACAGCTGTTTAAATAATTAATTTGTATTAACCATTAGACACACGTGATTTCAGTTTTAAATGTCTTACTTACTACCTAGATAGGTACATACTAACAGATATCTACGTGATAAGCTATGATACTAAGTAATAAGTATAATAAACTAAATAATTTTGTGTTACACAATATAGCTTAGTTACACAACTAGTTTTCTTTGACTTTTATTATTAATCAACCAATATGTTATTTCTAAGAAATAGAAATATTATTATCTTTGAATAATAAGACATACAATAATATTATCTTCTATTACTTGGAGATATTCAAATTGTATGTAAATTATTATTCATCATACGAGTTTGAAATAAATTATCAATACATACGAATTTAGAACCATTTGTATATTTTGTACCATACTTTAGTGTATCATTGTCCATAGGTTTTATTATTGCATATTGCATAGTAAAAATATTCTTATTACCGAAAAGTTACGAAAAAATAAATAAAACATTTTTGGGATATTAAAAACTTTTAAAATATTATTTTCTGTTTGTGTACAATATATTTTGAATAATATTGAGTAGAGCGAGTAACCTATTGGTTTATTTATGTGTGTTTGTTTCGGTTAAGGCTAGTTAGGGTTGTAAATCATGCAGTATTAAATCTTGTTTGTATTATTAATTACAACGCTAATTTTATGGAATAAGGTAATTAAATTTATGATTAAACATAATTATTAACAAGTTTTTAGCATCACATAACGAGTTTAAGGTTTTATAGAGTTTAATAAAATAATATTGAGCGGGGAAAGAAAACCTTAACAAATCTAATGAAATTAGAAATTTATATAAGCCAAAGAATACATGATGGCACTCATACCAGATATAAATATATAACCCTATTCAGGTCGGTACGTTGAATAAAATATTGCCTGGGATAAAAAAAAATAAGAAGAAGGAATTATTACCGACATATTATTATAGGCTGAGGGGAAAAGACTTCTGCTATTTTGACCATAAGAGTTGGATTTTTCATCTTGCCTACTACGCAACGCATTGGGAAACTGAGCATAATTCTTGCACTGTCATAAAGTATAGTAAGTACATAATATTTCACCGTAAACTTTACGTCATGTCTATTGGAAAATAATGCTAAGTAATTTGAAAATATTAAGCTATACTGTAAAAACATGAATCCAATATGAGGTACCTACATCTAAAGTACGGAAAATAGTTGTACGTAAGAGTATAATATTATAATTGTTTAGTAGGTAACACGTTTCATACTACCATAGTTGAATTAACGCATAATTATAATTGATTTATAATGGTTGAATAGTAGCTTTGACATTTAAAAAATGAATCAATGTTTATGCGTTATTGATAAAGCCGTTAATGAAACTATTATAACGACTGTATTACTATAACAAAGCTTCAAATACAGTTTGGCTATTGAAAATGCAACGACCTTAATCTAGCTCAGTATTTTAGTCAATATTGGGGAAGTTAATATATTCCTTTATACATTTTATAAATATTTCCAAGAAAATAACATAAATTCTAAACTTCATTAACTAATAATATATGCGAAATACGCTTAACCTATGTATTATTATTTATTACTTATTAACGATTTCGCGTGAGTAAGCACTATCACGCGTATCGTCGTTAGATGTTATAAAACTAATTTGTTATCACCGATGGATCGTTCGATTTCTAATCGTAAAATAAATTATTCTCGGTGAATATAAGTATAACTGTAAGTCGAAAACAACCTATACACGATAGTTACAGAGTCTTGTGGATCTCCTATCAATTGCTGTCAATCGTAACTTCACGTAGGGAAAACAAAAAACATGAACAAATTAAGTGAGTAAATTAAAAATTGATTTTCAAAATTAACATTAATTCCAAAACTAACTTATTTTATACGTATCATAGTTAAATAAATCAAAATATATAATAAAATCGTTAACAAAATATATTAATTTAATAAAATTGTTATCCACCAGTCGATTGAATCTATAAAATTAAATCAATAACGATCTAAACACTTTGTTTTGATTATCATATTTTATCATATTTATTTTATATAGAATACTATAGATATCTATAGTGTGTCGTTCAAATGTCGGAAATATTCACAGCTATTTAGTACAAACATAAAAACTATAATAATGATGTTGTAAATTACAAACTACGACCCTTTTATAACATTAAATTTACAGAAACAAAAAACCTTAATGTTCAAACGACGCAGGTCTCGATAAAATTGACTGCGCTGAAAATAATGAAATGTCCTATATTATGTGATAAATTGACACGAACATGAAATATCCTCACTCAAATTTCTACGCTTAATGGACGCCACACTAAAAATCTGAAAATAGATATTATTGTATATAATATATAGCTTTTTATACAAAATATATTATATTTTAATACGGTATTTATCACTATAACATAATATTACGTTGAATTTATTTATTTATTTTTATTTATCTTAAGCGCACGATTTACATACAAAATTAGACCGGTATTTTTAGATATTAATATATCAATATAATGTTTACCTCAATTTATATTTTATCAAATTTGTCAACTACATAATATTATATATTTTAATATGAAATCTATTTATGTAACCCTGACATTAGCGCCATAATATAATGTAATATAAGAGTAATATTTTGTACACAAAGCACAAAAGAGAAAAATGGATTTTTTAACCTAGATTTTTTTTTAAGTCTAGTCTGGAGTATCATAATTTTATTTATAAATATTTCAAAGTGATCGCCGTCGAACCATGGTAAATTTTTTATACTTATCATCAATACTGCAAAATTATGAGATATAAGGTACTCTGTCGAATAATTTCAATTAATCAAAAACAAATAAATTAATCTGAAAATCGAAGGCATGACTTAAAATAAGGTGAACAATTTACAATGATACATTTAGAGCAGAGAATTGGGCATTATTGAACATGAAACCAACAATTTTCGTTTATTGCCCAAATATAATAATCTTGAAAATCATATAACATATTATATTGTAGATAAAATTTACAAATTATTTTGTTGAAGTTAAAATTATACTTTTAACATTTATATTTTATTCTCTTTATTCATTTATTAAACAATTATTGTTTATTTCATGGATACCTTGGAAAATGTATTAGGTATAGTATACTTGTTTTTAACAGAATAATAATTTAAATGTTTAGCTTTTTATAGTAAGTTTGCACAGCTTGCAAATTAAACGCATGGTTTATAGTAATATAACTTTAAATAGTTTAAATCGTTCTTTTAATATGAATTATATTAATATTTATAAACCTACACCAATTTTTTTTATTTTAATAATTTTCACTTGAACACCTACACGTAAAATTAAAATAAATAAATATAATACATTATTTTTTGAAAGCATAAAATTCTATGAGTGTAATGAACAAAATATGTCAAACAATTTAAAATACTTATTTCTAATATTCTAGTATTGAATAGCAATTGTTTGTGAAATTTTTTTTTATATATATAAACAAAATTTAACTCGATTGTGACAAGAGTTTTGATTTAATTAAACTGACCGCCGAAATATTATATAATATAATAGTCATCAGTCATTATATTATGTATAGATATTTACTCCAACAGATAAATAATGATTTAAGTTTTGTATAACTGTATGTAAGTTATACAAATTATCAGTAAGTTTTAGTCTTGAAGTGTTGAATAATAATATTATAATGATCGTACTTTGAACACCATAAATTTAATTTAAGACCACAAAACTATCTATGCAGAGGTTCTAGAATATCATCAAAATTAGGTTAGCCCCCCGCAGTGGTCGCACGCAGCATTATACCTAATAGTTTAGTCGTTTTCCACTATGTGGTGTCAAGTACGGTATAAGCAATTAGGTGAGTACTCAACAACTGAACTGATGACTGCACGAAGACTATAAAGAAAATTGTAAAAATTGTATAATACATATTGTAATATATACATTATAATACATTATATTATCCTAACCCATTATGATTGAATCGCTCAAACACGTGCGAAATATATATGAGCAACATCAAGGGGTGTCCAATTTATCGATGGCTGTTCAACAGACAACAATAAACACATAGAGTCGAGACGGAATATATTTCAGAAATCATAATGATCTGTGTGCAAGTATGTTAGTGTGAGGTCAACGACATTACCTAGGTAGTCATAGTTTATACGCATGACGTAGGTTATAGTGCATAAAGTTATTATAATCATATATGTGAACAACATTAATACTCTGTGGGTATAGGAAGTTATTAATTTCAATATCGAATTATTGTGTTATAACCGCAAAAGGCTCAACTATTATTATAACTGTTGGACGTAAAATAAGTATGACTTTTAAGTTAGGGACAGTATTTATTATAACTATGAAGCGTGGTTACATTCATAAATTACTTTGAAAAATGATCATGGTAAAAATAATTATTGTTTCAAGAAATCACTGCCGCATATTCGTGAATCGTCATAAGATTAATATTATTCATTCAACGATAAAAAAGTGATTAAAATGTATTTGAAGCTTGTTTAAAAAAGTTAGTTCTTACATTCTTTAATATTTTATATCTTTCTTATATTTTCTTATATTTGTTTTTAAATATTATATTATTACCCAATATTTAAAACATCATTTTTATTTAGTGGGCAATAATTAAAATGAAGATTGTTATGGATTCATATAAGGACGATCAAAATCTAACCCTCGAGTCATGTTAAAAACATTTTATAAATTTTAATACGAAAATACTATAATAGTGGAAACGTATTATTACCGGAACTCAGTCAATGCGGTTACCTGGAACTCTTCATCTGTATTCTATACATCTATTGTTTAAACTTACAATTAACTTTCAAAACACCGTGTAAAGAAAAATATTTGATTAACCCTTCCAAAGCGTAGCACTACCACGCCGCTGCAGTTTTATTTATTTATTAAATGATACGGGTCGAGTCCAATATGTGAGATGACAACCAAATATAATTTATTTATGAATATAAACTACGAAAAACTTTTTTTAATTTTAAAAATCAAACGTAGATATTTCAAATATTTAAATCTATTTTTAAAAACTTTCGTGGTTTTTTTTTACATAATATACTATATGATACTTTTTCGTTTACCCTAAACATTTAACATACTAGGCAATAAGAAAATAATAATTTCTTCTATAACCAATAAATAATATTATAGAATATTGTGTTACAGAAATTTTAAATTATAATTCCTATTAGTAGAAAAAACAATAAGTATACTACACACCAATTATTAACAACCACTCGAAAAAAAATTATAAGAAAGAGTTGTCGTTAGAAATATTCATTATCCGGTACAACGATTGATTTCTAATATAGTTTGAAGTGCATAATGGAATAAAAGAAGGGCGTGAAAACGAACAGACCTATATTTCATAAAAATAAACAGCATTTTTGACATCATATCAATATAATGTAGAGCGCTTGAAACACTCAGGACTCAGTTTTCCGTCATCACCATCACAGCCAGCTATATTACAATGAATTTGGCTGGGTTACAACAAAGTGTAAATATTTACTCAAATAAAAAAATAATAATATTATTATTATGATCATAATAGACGTTATTTACGCAAATATTTAGTCAAAAAAATTGATACTTGTGCATGTATTGTGTATAGTAAAAATGTGCAAGGCTGAGACCAATTAAGATATTATAATAATAGAGATGAGACTATATAAATAATACTGACTAAAATATAAAAGTGACCACCGGTCGCCGTCGTGTAGTTTTGTGACTGTAGAGGGCAGGGTCGTGGTGTTACCCCGGACGGCTTGGTTAATGCTGTATGGAAATTGTGTTCGCTCAATGTGAACGCTTGCAAATCAGCCGAATCGTTGTTGAAAAAATAAAATTTGATATTTCTCTTATGACAAAAGACGTGATCCCGCCACGGCTCAACAGTTGGTACGACGGAAATTTTAAGCGCTGCGTGAGCGTGAAATTCATTTGTTCCTGGTCAGTGTAGTTCCAGTGTTCTAACAGCTGGTAGTCAAAGGGTTGACCGGATCAAAGCACCAAATACCAATTTGCGAAATCATTTTGAAATTGATATGAAAAATATATTGACACAGAACATTTTTTTTTTGTAACGCACGAATTAATCTCTAAAATAAATAAAGGATGGGGAGGGAGGAGGATATATAGTTAACGATCGCCGAAACGTGAAACGTGTAGTTTATTTTAAGGAATAATTATTGATACGAGTACATATTGTTTGTAGGTATACTCACTCGTATTACTCGGTAACTAATATCACATACCACCGCCACGCGCGTCTTAGCTAAAATTATTTAACTTTTTTGAATTAAAAATACCATCTATTATTATATCGGTTTTCATCTCAATAAATAAAAATTATAGTTATTATGAGGTCAATGTCAAATTATGAAATCTCATATGCATATACGATGATATGTTGAAATTAAATTTAGGTTTTTCATCTACGAAGGTATAAGACATAATATGATCATAATGTATAAACGTAGGTAATTAGTTAAGATTATCGCCAGTGTATCATAATATTATTTAGTAAGAATTATTATTACCATACAATCTGAGCAACACTTAATCAAATACCTACAGAGTTATTATTCTAAGTTTTGTTGGGTCAATGTATAGAATATTGCACGTGAGGTTTTTGAACTGCTCACTTGTGCAAGGTATACCTACGGGCTACGGGTCAATCGATATAGTTATTGTTACAATTATTTTACCTGTTGGCTGTAGTTGGCAAGTGCACAACTGCAGTACTGCAACTGTTGGTAAACTGCAAGCATAATAGTCACCTACATTGTATTAGACCAACTCATATTGGATACTATAACAATTATTGCGCGACAACTGCAGGTGGTTGGATTCACATTGTAGAAATTCACCGGAATTTTGGATTGTTGTGGATAATACTATATTGACCTACAACATTAAAAATATGTCATAGAAGATTTAACAATAATATTATTATATAATATTTATATGCACTTAACGATAAACTATATTCTTTGAAATATTTTTTGAATAAAATAACTTAAAAAAATATGTTATTGTCATGCCAATCTTGGTTCAATATTCTGATAAAACAAGAAAAATATACGATTCTTGTTTGAATTTTGAATCAATTTTTTTTTATAAAAGTTAGGTTCGATAATTTGATTAATTGCTATACATTACTATCGTAATATTATCACACATCCAGTATAGTATTTTAACTGTTGTGGACACGTGTATACACGTCAGAGAAAGGTACCTTCTGTGTGCTGTGGACCATAGATATTATAATATCTATGATGTGGACGTGTATACCATAAAGACATAGAGTAATAGTAATGTTACTCTATAGTCTATAGTGTATACACGTTTTTATAAATTTAAATTATTTGAAACGTCATGGAAGAATAAATGTCATAACGGATTATAGATTTTTAAATTGTCTATCCTATAAAAGAAAAATCAAAAGTCTATCACAAGACGTCACAACTTTGGTTATTATGAACATTACCGTGTTTGTCGAAAATCCGTGTTTTCCAAAATGATAATATTTTTTATCACTTGTTTGTTATCAGGCGTATACTACAGTCGGTTGTTTATTACCTATTATTTTTCTGGCCAAAAGTAGAAATAACTTTTTTAATTATGGTGAAAACCTAATGCCTGAATGATTTTGTACTTAAATTTATTCAATCAAGTGCATTTTGCGAACCACTGTCTGTATAATAACAATTATCTATAACTTGACAAGTTTTGGTCCAAAATGTATTTATTTTTTCTTCAGTTTCATTGAGCATAGATTTATTCTTATAGTGTAGCTAAACCATTTAAATAATTTATGAAATATAGTCAGCAAACAGCAGGTACTTTTTTTGTGGTCAGCAGTGAAAGAGTTAACCAATAATTACTATATTAGTTATATTTAAAAAAAATATGTACCTAATTATAAATATACATCGTGAATTTATTGCTGTAATTATAATATGTCGTGTTGTTATTGCGGTCATCGGAAAAATATCAATATTATACTGATCGAATAATTATCTACATTACATTATTTTTTTATGCACTAATATTTATTTGAATTCAAGCGTTTGATAACGTATAAGGGAGTCAAATAGAAGAGTCAATTCGACAACGCATAATAATATAGTAAGTAATATACTTTTGTGCCTGTGGTGTCTAAAATAATATTATATCCTTTACCATTTTAAATAGCGACCAACGACAAGCCACTGTCACTGCTGCAAGAGCAATAACAATAATGACACCCAGTGTGATGCTTTTATCACCCAGGCACACATATAGGTACGAAACGCCTACACTGCACCGTGGCCGTTTTGGTGCGTACCTATACAGTAAAGGTGACTTATAGGGTGTAGGAAATCCCATTGACTGTGCACACCGTTAACGACGCTTTTTGGACTACACTATTCACCAGCATCGTTAAGGGTTGAAAATAATAAAAATAAAAACGATTATTTCACGTTCATCCCGATGACAACAATAAGGGCGCGTATACTGTGAACGTTATCTACAATATAGATGGGTCGTTTTTAATTAATCGTTGTCCATCTGGGTACACGAGATCCGTTCGAAAGAAAAAGAAAAACTGGTGAATACATGCTGAATAGAAATCTGAGCCACCCACCGCCATCGATACAACATAATATTGTCGATTACACTCTGGACAGACGTATCCGTCTGATCTCGTTTCTATGAGGGTGTTAAAGGATATATTATTATGCGTATGATGTTTATTTTATTGACTAATTAATGTCAATGGATATAATCTTGCCATTGTACAAGTACAATAAAAACTTAATATAATCATTTAAATCAATAACTCTTTTATATTATGATTTATAATCGTGATTGAAAAATGTAGACAACATTTTTAAGTAAATACAAAATTCGCATTGAAAACTGAAATTTGATATATCAAGGTACATTAATTTGCTCAAGATTTGCTGTAAACCATGATATTTCCATGGAAATGTTATTTTTAAAAAATCTAAAAATCAAATTATTTTACTTTGTTCTTTTGTTGCATTATATAATCATCTTGGAATTTTAAAATTAATTTAACGAAGCTTGACAATCTGGGTAAGTTGAAACGAATTCAATTCTTTGAAAATGTTCTATTCAATACAATTCGTCCCATATAAATTTAATCACAACATCTCAATATCAATAATATTCTATGATAAACAGTTTTTATTCCTACATTTTATAAAATTTAATTTCGTATGCTAAACATAAAACCAAGTAAACTTCATAGTAGGTACTAAATGTATTCACTGACATACATCATAAATCAAACAAATTTTTCCGTAGATTTATCTTAAAATATTTAAATATTAAAACCAATTTGGCGTCATATTTTTCAATTGTGTCGAGTGTCTTGTTTGTTAAAAATAATTGGAATATCATTAAATAAATGGTATTTTTAAACACAGATAAAATTCATGTTTCTAAAAATCGAATAACGTATTGACTATTTAAAATAACACGGAATTGTACATTTGAATAAATACAAATTTTAATGAGCTATATTATTATTATGGCAAAATATTACTCTAAATAAATTATTTTTGTAAGACTATTAAAAACATTGATGGTTCATGAAACAACTGTGTGGCTAAACTTGCCTGCTTTATTATTTTGATCGGCATGCTGAGTCGTTATGATTAAAGTTTCGATAAATTTTATCAATAAGACACTGATCATTTCACAGTATCATCATTAAATACAAAATGCTAGAAAAACTACTACAATGACATTTTAGATTTTTTCGTTGAAATGTTGTGACAACTTTTTCGAACGACGACATTTTCTAGCCACCTAATAATTGTACGGTTCGTCAGCTGTGGTATAGACATTTTCTTTTAGTACACAATGCCACCCTCGTCTTACACAAAACCACAATTTACCTCTGCTTCTACTCAAAAAAAAATTTTGATAAATACGACACACTCAAACACAAGCAACAAATCATTTTTATAAACCAGAACAATATAATGCATTGTGGGTCAGGTGTGTTTTTGTTCCCTCGTAATTTTTCATATTTTAGATTCTGAGCAGAGCGAGAAATATAGTGGTTTTTACAAATGATGTGTTTTTTCGTTCAGTTAAATATGTTGTTTATCTTTTCTTTTTTTTTTTTATGAGGGTTGGACAAGTGTTGTTAATATTTCAAGTAGGTGCCTCCATCAGTCAATTGAAAACTGGAAAACTGAACATAGATAATACTCTAGGAAAGTTTAGTTTTTGGAATCATTTAGTTATTTTCTGGAAAATGTTTTGGACCTATTCACCGATGATAAAAACAATGAAATTTATCGTACATACATTTTTAATAAAAGCGTTAGGTAATAATAATTGACTATCGCATATTAGATGAATTTATTTTTTCATCGAATACTTATTTACTTTAGTACATACTATAATAATCAAGTTATAACCATTTTTATCCTCGAACTCTGTGGCAGCTACTGATATTTTATTTTTTAAAACATTTTTCTCGGTAAAAAGAACATAGATTAATACACAGTTTTAATTATTTTTTCAAAACAACGTAACACCGAGAATATTATATAGTCAATATTTAAAATACATTATAGAGGTACACATATAACTAAAGATTTTAATATAATAAAATGTATATTCAACAGCTGCTGCTATAATGTCTGATTTTTTTTTACTGCCATTGTTCAAAAATGATGAAACCCAAAGACAATAATGTATTTTTTAATATTAAACCCTTTATTGTAGTTTTTCTTTTACCATACAGGAACCACCAATTTTTTCACTCATGAAATATCACGTCACGCAATAAGAAACTCGTTACTTAATCACAATGTAAATTTGACTGAAGTATTTGCGTGATAAATTGGAAAGAGCTAAAAAAAAATATGTATCTTTGATAATTTAATAACACGACGCTATTTTTTACTTACACAAGATAACGGAAAGATTAACATCGACCTATCATCCTAATAAATATATGTATACCAGGTGATCCATTTAAATGTCTAGACTAATTATTTTGAAAAGTTTTAACTTTTTGTAATACTATTTTTCATTTAATATTTTATGTAATTTCAAAACAATATTTATGTAAAAATAGTATATATTTTTAACTATTTTTTATGGTAATCGTTTGTTTTTAGTTATTTAAATTTTTTGAACGATACCAGACATTTTTAATTTCATATTCCGAAGCAGAATATTATTTGGAGTAATTCACTCTATAAAAATCAAATTTCGGACAACTAGTTTATAAATAGTTATAAAGTTCATTGGTAGGTATTTAAAGTTTATATTAGAGAACTAGTGGACAATACTTTGCAAAGTACCTCTATACCACTCTACTCCGCTCATCTAAACTTTAATTGTTTATAAGTTTATAGCTAACTAATTAATTGTTCGAAATTTGATCTTTAAAGATTTTAATAAATACTACGAACAATATTCTGCTTCGAAATATGAAATTAAAAATGTTTGGTGTCATTTAAAAAAGTAAAAACCTTAAAAATATAATATAATGAGTGAAGACACTTAAATAGTTAAATGGATCACTCTGTACCTATAATATAATATAATATGTTATGCTGGCGATGGAATTAATCCGGTAACTATTACATTTGGCGTTTTATAAAATAACGAATAGCAATAAGCGATATAGGTATATAGGTATATTTTATATACCAACTACATTTTAATCACACTTAACATATACTTATTATAAGCAAAGAATCGGTCGTGAACAGTGTTGGTATCATAATAAAATTAAAATGATCAAGAGATATTGTGATGGTAATAACGAGTACATTTTAATCAAACTGTATACAAATATAATATTCATCGGAGGGAGGCGAGAATTAAATTTCAACTTGACGATCACTGAAACATTTGTTAAGGACGTTATGATCGTCCTTCATCTTTTCATTACGTGTGTACCTACCCATATCTATGTGGGCGGATATGAAGTCACACACAAATCGTTCACTAACCCTGTATTGGATATTATATCACTGGAGCAGCCCTTCATAGATCAAGATCAAATTATGAAATATTTAATTTGCGAAGAAAATTAACTTCGTGGGTGGTATACGGTGGTATACAGTGGTATACCTATATTATAATTTATGAATAGTGAGTACAATTTAAAAGTAAACGTAAAACTAAATATAATACAAAATGCATATTATAATAAATTATATTATTGGTGTGTTATTCTATAAACTTTTTTTTATTTTAGACAACTACCTTAGGTCTTAGTAAACAACTAAAGCAATACCTACACCATAATTTAATTAAATTTGCGTCACTACGAATAATTAATAATCTTGACATCTCGTCATTACACTTTATATATAATTTGTTACAGTAATATTATGTATGTAATAAGTATTATAACATATTTACTTTCCGTTACCTATATGTAATTTCAGTAAATCATTGTGGTAGTTATTTACAAAATCTGGTTACATAATGCTGACTAACATTGAATGACGTATAAACGATTAATTGTAATTATATGTAATTATTGTTAAGATTCTATACGAACCAATATACAGGGTGAAGCATCATCACCCCCCAATTACTTTTCCTTTTGTTTGGTGGATCACTCTGTATAACGAAATGCAAAATATTTATACATTAATTCGTATTTATACATTCATAGTAATTATAGATACGTAATAATAACTAACAATAAATTACAGTTCATTAGAAACTAAAAACCAGGGGACGTCACTCTGCTGTAAGATGGGTGTCGAGTGCACCTCATCAACCGGAAATTGAGAAGGTCATCTCAAGTATTTTCTTTTAAACCTTTTTAATAATAAACAAAAATACAAGTTTTATATAAATATAATAATAATATAGATACTTATCATAATTTTAATTTTTAATCAACATTTATGGACAAAAAAAAAACTTTAAAAAAAATGCTGAATGTCTTTAGGTAAATATCTCAAAAAGATACGAACTATTTTATAAATTATATTATACCATGTCTAAAAAATACTAATCTAAATATTTGAAAATATCAAACATCGGAGCATCTACCGTTATTATTTTTTTTTTTTTTTGAATTAGATACCTACAACAAAATAACAAAATCGATTTTGTCAAAAATTGGTGTTGCGTAAATATTCCAGTTTTCCCGAAAACTTTTTTTAGTTTTTCTGATTATTAAAATAACCAGGAATCTTTTAGTTTTGATCCAACAAAATCCAATTTGCTACCAAAATCTTCTCTCGAAGTTAAAGATTGAAGTATTCTTTCTACTGTAAAAAGTGTAAAATATGCTAATCAATATCACAAAATGTATTATTGACCATCTATGTTTATTATAATATGACACTATCCTAATTTGGATTGTAAGCTTACAATTTATAAATAAGTACCCATTTTTATTTTTTTATTTTTTAAATTTAAAAATTACAAAATTAATATAATGTATTATAATGCAAAAATAATATAACTGAACAAAAACGTAGAATAATGTGGCCATAAATATTCTTTATCGTCATGATGGGACAGTTGCACACACGTTTCGGTTATTATATGTATACAAATATATAATACACGATTATACTTGTATCACTGATCCAGTATAAATAATACTAAAGACATTAGGCTTTGCTATTTTACTTGTAAAAGACTAATGGTTATTATTATTTTTAAATTTCACGTAACTTTGTTTTTTGTTTTACGTTATAGGTAAGTATCTGCTGAAGTAAATTATATACGTACCTACTTGTGATAAATCTTTCGGTTTACTGAGAAAATCTAGAAACCCGTCGAATTACTTACAGTAGCTGGTATAGTTTTATTTAGCAGACGCCAGATGGTCATGTTATGAAATCGTTGTACTCTGTTGTAGGTACTATTCAGTATGGAATAATAGACCATAACTAACTGTCGACGCAATGCTTGAGAAGTTCCGGCGGCATCGCCGATGCCTCGAAAAAAATAAATACTTTAATAGGTATTTTATAATCAATACTTGTACAATTGTACCTATTTACTAAACTGTTTCCAATATTCAGAACCCGTACTTATACATAGTTGGAATTATGTTTTAAAATAAAATATGATCTAAAATAATATGATTGTGGTGTTTATCATAATATCATAATATTATCACATTTACTATGAAGTAATATATGAAACCGTACTGTATGCGTAAGACCGTTAAAATTCAGGATAAAAAGGAAATACGACAGAAAGCGTTTTGAAATTTTAAACACGTACACGATATCATCGTGTTCCGTGCGTAATTTCGTTTTTCTTTATATCCTAATAACAAGAGATGGCGTGGGCTTTCGAGTACTTCTCAGTTCTCCGACATGAGATGTCAAATCCGCCGCAGACAGTTAATTCCTCGTCTAATGTATTTCTTGTGTGATTTTATAAAATAACAATGTTATTTAATGAAATACATGAATAAAACGAGTATTTCTTGATAAATCTCATTAGGTCATATAGCAGGTAAATACATGAAACGAAATATAATTTGATGCAAAACATTATTTTACCATTTTTACCTACAGCAATATATTATTATGTACAAAAATTATCTAAATATCTTATAAGATAATACATTTTTTCTTAAACAACTGAACCAAATTAAAAAATACTAGGGTAAGAAAAATAAAAATAGAAAATTTAATTTTCTGAATTGGTCCAAGAATATTTAAATAAAACATAGTACAATCTTGTATAATATTTAACCAGTGTTGTAAGAAAAACTAAAAAACTACTAGGTAATAAAGAGATACAGAGAAAGTATTTTTAAAAGTTTCACATTTATTTTATTCATAATCGATAAGCTTTTCAAAAATGCATATGTCAGTTATAAACATAATTTATAAATTAAAAATTAATCGCTATTTCTTACTTATATAATAATGTATTATGTTGTGTGATAAATATAGCTTAACTACAAATTAAATATTAAATAAATTATACATATATATGTATACTTATAAAAAAAACAATATTTGTAAATGTATAATTGAATATTTTGACTAAAATAATAGGTATAATAGCAATATTTAATTTAATAAAATATTAAGTACGAATAATAGTAAAAGAAACCACATGGTAAATCAATAATCAAAACTAAATAGATAATATTATTTTTAGCAAAACCCGAGGATTTATATTTAAGCAAAACTTAAAGTTATGCATTTGCTTAAAAACTGTGAAAAACAGATATTAAAATGTGTAGGTATACCATATTTTATTTTAATGGGAGGGTAATAAATATAAAATAGTTTGAAAATAAATTAAAACAATACGCATGGGACATAACTTGTGGTTTTTGGAAAGTCTATTTTGATGCAGACCTTTTCAAACTCTGGTTAATTGTTATGTCATTGATTAAGCAGAAAACCACATTGCCACATTGGTACTTAAAATTAGGTTCAAACTTCAAAGTGTCTATGGTGGACATGTAAATGTGAAATAATAGTAATAGTAAACCCCAATTAAAATCGTACGTCGATTTAGAGACAGCAAAATATTCAACTTTAAACGTATATCTAAGTATTCCTTTGGTTTTATATAAAAATTAAAAATCTTGATAAAAAAATCGAAATAATTTTATAATTATTATAAAATGTAAAAATGTTCATGTCTATTATAATAATATTTCAGCATAAATAGGTAGCGAAAAAAAATCATTACTAGCTATATTATAATCGCATTTGTTAAATTTTGATTTTTTAAGGACAACATCTTTACTTCTATAAATCCTAAGCAATGGTTATAAGTGTTATAACTCTGACGTAAACAATTATTATAATAACAATACAAAATAATATTCTTAGAATTCTGGTATAGAAAAATATGTATAACTTTTAAAAAATACGATGCAAAATAGGTAATTACTTTAGGTTACTTAATAGGTACTTTATTATATTTTAAGTGAAAAAAATATGTATATTGTTAATGCCATTTTTGTTGAGACAAATTCGTAAAAACCAAATAACACCCCTTAACAGTTAACATTTGCATTTGATATCAATAAAACACTACAACGGTCAAAAAAATGGCTATGGATTTGACTTAAACACGTGGCTTGGAAAAACGGCTAGCACAAGAGATCAAAAGATAGATAAACACACAAAAGAAGAAATACGTAAACTACTAAGGTGCAAAACCTTGGACATAACGAACTTAACAAAATCAAAGCCAACACAATGAAATGTACAAATTATGGCTAACCCGCAAACACCTCACGGCCGAAGAAAAATAACCCAACCACGCGATACGCATGCAATATATATAGGCACATTATATAGACACAACTAAAAAATCGAATGCTCCTCACGAAACACTAAAAGTACTATTACACAAAGAATATTATACGCCAAAAGAATTATTGAATTCGCTGAAGATTAAAAAAAAAGAACAATAAATATACATTTTTTAACGAAGCAACAACTGAGTAGAAAGAAAAACTTAAATAAATAACTAAACAGTATAAGTACTAATACAAAAAGAATATTATACACCAAAAGAATAATTACTGAATTCACAAAAGATTTTAAAAAAAGAAAAAGAACAAAAATGTATATTTTTTAACGAAGCAACAGCCGGATAAAATAATAACTCAATAACGTATATCATGTAATATTTAGTACAAAATATTTTATTCGGTTGAGTTTAAGACGTCTATTGATATTATTTTTAAAGATTTTAATATTAGTTAACGACATTTTTTAGTAAATTATTTTTATTCAATATCGATTTAAAAAGTGTTTCATGAATTTTAAGCACATAAAAAAATGCAATGAGTAAATAAAAATATATCTAACAATAGCAAAATTAATTAATATAATAAACTAAACGTAGTTCATTACTAGATGTTCAAATTCTAATTCCCGACTAAATTAATTTGTATTAAGTGTCCAATTTATTTCATGGTGACGATGAGAGGGTTGTTGGCGATAGTAGTTGTACCCATATAGGATGCAAGTCTTCTATATTATTATGTTTCAATCATTATGAGTGATTTTATGGACCTATTTTGTATAATAACAAAAGGCTACTCTGTAGCTAGGTAATGCTTGGAATTTGAGGCCATGAATATAAATGAACTTATACATTTTTTAACAGGTTTGATGTCTGAGATTGTTTTTCTTACTCTTCCTCTCTCAATTTCGTCATGAATACGATATTACTGCGAACATAATATCATTAGATTTGTATTCTTTATTACGTTATTACTATTCACCATCATATCAAATAAGAATGCATCCAATAATTCTGCTATATTAATTTCAAAAATTTAGATAAAATAGATTAATATTCTTATATTATAATAGTTTATGATTTTGTAACCGTGATATTTTTTACTTGGTGATTATATTATTATTATTTTATATAGAGAAATAATTTCTAGATTTTCATGTGGAGTACTTATTCAGTATTCATGTTGATCGTAAATTCATTAATAAAGATACAAGTTGTAATACCTAGAGCGCGTCATAATGGAAGAAAATCTCAACAATTTCTATACAAAATTATAAATCACTGAAAAAAATATCAAATTGTCAGCCAATCCAAAATTTAAAATCTAGAATTGACTTAATATCTCTAAAAATAATAGATAATTTTTTATACGCATCAATTGTTCTAATTTGAATAATAATATAGGTATAATTCTGTCCTATGCCAAAATTTTATTGATCTACCAATATTTTTCTTGACTTCTTATAACTAAATAACACATTCTAATCATTCAATGGACTGTTGCAATAGACTGTATCAAACAATTTATAGTTAACCATTTAAAATTTTATAATAATATTAGCAACCACCAAAACTAATCTAATAGTGTCTGATATTATTCGAATACTGTATCAATCGATTCAAATAAAATACGGAAAAATACAATTTTAAGTAAAATGTCACAATATATTATATAATGCGTTATATAGAAGCACACTAAATACAAATCATATATTTTCCTAACAGTAGTGTAGAATTCGCTTTTGGTCCTACTTATGATTAAACATTAATTCATTTGCATAATTAGTCGACTGTTAAAGAGGATTAGTACGAACTCGTAAATACTATTTATTGAGGAAATGAATACTAATAGTGTTTATAAATATATTATAATATACAAGTGTATAAGTGATGATTCGATGATAATTCTAATACTTAGATGAGAATTACGACCAATTGCGTTCAGCCGTTAGTTATATCACATGTTTATATTGATGTAGGTACCATGACCGTACAATAACACATTGTTATAATATTGCAAGTATAAGTCACTAATAGAACGATTTATTGTAGATAGATATATTGATTTATTTATTTTTGGTTTTTCGACATAAGTTTGAGTTTTTTACAAATTCAGTAATTAGGTATAAGCTGATAGAAATTACAAAATCACTTGATAACTGAAATGACATCGAATTTAACAGTGAAAAAAAAATAAATATAAAATAAAATATTAATACCTATTACAATAATATATTTTATTTATCAAAGAAAAAAACCAATTACAGTATTAAACTATTAACAAAATAACCATTCATTAGTAGAGTATTAATCTAGGAGAATAACATAATATTATACCTACCTAAGGGAGGTAAGTATATAAAATAAACAGGGATCTCTAATATTATGACATTTTGAGGTTAATAAGACTTAATAAATATAAATCATCTATTATTTATTATTTTTTTTAAGAATAATATAAGAATTTCTGCGGTCAGCTAAGGGTTTAAGATTTATAAATTTCTGACGTTGATATAATTAGAATAGGGAGACCTCATTATATTTAAATATGTTCCTATATTATATTACATTGTACTTTAGCGTTTAATTAATAATTATACAGTTATCATCATTGATAAAATATATTATATAGTGGTTAAATAATATAAAGCTGTACATTTGTAATATACGTTGTCTTTATGTTCGGAAAGAAAATTTAAATGTCAAAATGAAAGAAATAAAAAAAAAACGATAATTTTTTAACTGAAATCTATTGTTATAAAAAAATCCTTATTTCGCACTTTGTTGTATTTTATTATTGCGTTGTAATGTAGAATGGGTTGAAAGAAAATAACTTTGAAGAGAAATGTGATAAACAAATCGTATCGTGTCGAAAGGTAATTTGAAAAAACCACCAATGGACTTCTGGGTAGTACTTTATTAATATTATTAATAACCGTATAGCTTTTTCATAACAAATTCTGTGATGAAGTACCACGACCTATGGACTGGCGTTTATGTAATAAAATTATGTGTTTCTGTTTCTGTCATCTACTAACTTATACTTTATACCAGTGACCAGGCAAATGAAATATTTTCCAATGCCTGAAATAGCTTTATTATTTTATTAGTAAACGCTATTATATATAACCGTAGCTAATCTATTATATTTTGATCTAAATTAACAAATCAATATCATTAACTTGATTCAAATAAACTGATAAGGATAAATAACGTGAATTAACGAGATATTAGGTCCCCGACGAATAATACTACATGGGTGTTGTTCACCAAACATTTTAAAAAAATTCTTGAAATGTTTTAAAAAATAAGCTACATTTTCTTCTATTGTATAGTATGATTTTAATGAAAATAGTACTCAGTACAGCTGCACGGTTTGTACTATTTAAAATAGAATTGTACAGTACATTTTACAGCTGATATTAAAAAGTAGAAATAATTTTAAAAAAATATCGAGGTATTAAATAATATTCTAACTAATATTTCAATCTGTCTTTGTATAAGAAATTGTTGTACAACCTGCAAATATTAAACATTCATTGAGCACACCTAGTGACCTAGATAAGAAAAAGCTATATAGGAACATATAGGTCAGTAACTAAAGTTCATAAAAATTAAATAAAAATATTTTGATAACTTTTATATAACGTATAATTTTAAAAACAAAACATGGCGATGGAAATTTTTAAATATTTATATCGCATTTCGTCGTGGTGGTCAAATGATATTGTCAAGAGGGAGGGGGATATAGCTGCTTATTAACATGGGAAATTTGATTATTAAAAATATAATTTATGGTTATCAACTCTTAAACATTGAAAAAAATATCATAATGGAGATCTATCCCCTCATCACCCCCCACCAATTTGACCACCACTGATCACATCAGACAACATGAGAACTTATTTAAAACAGGGCTTGAAACCGGTTACCGGTTTTTAACGGAAACCGATTACCGTGACCAATTTTGGGTTTGGTAATCGCTTACCGGTTTGTAAAATTACATTTTGAGTAGCGGTTAACAATTACCGGTAACCACCAAGTTCAATTAAGGGGTAACGTGTAGCGGTAACCTATTTTTTTAAAAACCGGTCAATTCAACAAAACCTGAAAAATCAATAAAAAATTAACGTTATATTTGATTTTTATATTTTTTTTATTTTTTTTTTTTTTTCGAAATTGTATTCTATTTTATTGATTAATAATTTTATTTACAAGATAATAAATGTAATGTAATAATAAGTACGATTAAAGATCATCCTTCAGTAGCCGCAATGATAAGTAATAAGAGGATATCACACCCGCATCTGTTGTCTCCGTCTTACAAATGTAGAGCATATCAAAAACTGTTTTGCGCGGGGACAATTTTTCTCGTACCATATTTGTTGTAGAATTATCAAATTCTCACAGCACGTAATGAAGAACTGATATATCTGTGCAACAGCATGCTCTTTTTTTAACAGCACTATCCAATCATTTTTTATAAGCAAATAAAAAAACCAAATGTATTGAAGCATATTTATTTTTAAATTTAGCTTGTCCCTAAATCGTTTTATAAAGTGGATATTTGTTTTGTGTAAATTAAAGTAAAACTAAAATTTTCCCGAAAAAACCATTTCCGAAGTGGTTACCGGTAATCTTGAAGAATTAAAACCGCTTCCAAACCGATAACCGGTAATCACACTTTTAGGGATCATTTTGGTAACCAGTAATCAATTACCACTAATTCTAAGAACCCCTAAAACCGGTGATCGCTTACGAACATTTTTTTTATCGAATCATTTACGAACCCGGTAACCGAATTTTTCATAAGCGGTTTCATGCCCTGATTTAAAATATAATTCTTGTTGAACATCGTAGGTAGGTACTTTATTGTTATATTAAATAATACTATAAACTATTACAGATATAAATAAGAAATTTGTACCTATACACTATACAGTATACACGTATATTATACAAGATAAAACAGAATAACCTGACAAATGAAATAATTTTGTTCCAATAAATATTTTTAAAAAAAATTTTTTATTTAATTTATGAATACTTGTGCTTTTATTTTAGATTCTGAGCGGAGCGATGAATGTACTGGTTTTACAAAAATGAGTGTTTTTTTATTTTTTTTATGTCTGTGTACACATTTAGTAGTCGAAATAATGCTTAGATTTCAACTTCAGTATCTTGTTCGGTGGGAAATGGAATCTTGTTGGTACTTTTGAGAGGTCAAAATTCCCAATAGTTTTCAAAAGTGCCCGGAAAAACCAAATAAAAATTATACAAAAAATGTTTACAATTTTCAAAATATAAATTTTACAGTAAAACTTGAATTGTAATAACATTTTTCAAAATATTCTTTTAGGAAATTTTTAGATCTTAAATTATTTACTATCAATATAATTTTCATAATTTTTTTTATATGCTTAACTTATATCAATTTGTCATTTTTCGTTTGTCAGGTCTTTCTGGTAAGTATTCATATAGTTTTTATAGCAATTTTTACCTTTTATTCAAATTAGGTATTTAATTATGGTATCAAAACTTTCAAACACAAACATTTGAACAATTCATCTTTGTCAACGTATACAGAATTCACTAACTATAATATAACCGTCTTGTTATAAATTAATTTATAGAAAAACTTTTTTTTTAAAACTAATTATTTCGAAATCATTGAATTTAAAGTCGAGAGAAAAATATGGTATAAAAATGTCTGAAATAAATTATTTTTATTTCATTTTTAGATCAAATTATATTTTCTATTTGAACATTACTCTAAAAAGGTTAGAGATTTGAGCTCGGTAAATTTTACAAATAAACGTAAATTTACCAGGTAATTGTTTTTTTACCGTTGTTAAAATTAAGTCACCCATCATTGCAAATGTTTCTACCTGCAGCGTAATAAATTGTACTTATTTACTAATGTTCTGCCAATATTTACAAATTGTTTAATAACGTTTTCTTACAAACAAAATCACGAATAGGTACTAAAAATGGGAAAAAAACAATTAAATGAACATATCTAACAAAAGTTTTGAAAAGGTAAGAATTTATAAATATATCATTATATCATACATAATTTAAAAATGTTAATAAACATACACCTTAACAATTTTACCAATATACAAATCTAATAAAAGTTTTGAAGAGGTATGATTTGAAAATATTATATTAAAATATCATACATAACATTAAAGTTTTAATAAACAAAATTTACCAATTTAACTCATTTTAATTAACTTATTTAAATTTTACGCCTTTTTTCTATTGATAAATTCC
Source organism: Metopolophium dirhodum (assembly GCF_019925205.1). Classification (NCBI taxonomy): domain Eukaryota; kingdom Metazoa; phylum Arthropoda; class Insecta; order Hemiptera; family Aphididae; genus Metopolophium; species Metopolophium dirhodum. Next base: position 17,418,800 of record NC_083568.1, read on the forward strand.
ATCTTATTATTGAAGATAAATCACAAAAAAATTAACTATATAATGATAAAATAAAAACCAATCGGAGATAAAACACAAACCTTTGGGAACTTAATTCACTTTACTCAGTAAAAACTAACCTAATACTCACCTCTAGGATACACATGCTATCGGTATGTTGATATATTACCTATTTTGAAAGCAATGATAAATCCTTTCAAAAAACGTTGAGCTTAATAAAAAAAATTCTTTAGTAGAGTTTTTTTTCACATTTGTTTGACGATAGTATTTCCATATGCTTAAAGAAACTATTGAAATAAAATCAATAAATTACCTTTTTAAAGTGTCAATCATTCGATTCACAAAATAAAATAAAGTAATAAATGAGACTTTTTGAGTAGGTAGGTACAACTTCTATCCGTAAAATTGTTCCCAGAAAAAGTCAACTAATACTGCAGCTATTAAACTTTAAATTTTTTAATGTATTTATCGAAACAATACCGCCAAAAATAAATTTTGTTATTTATAGATTCCTTCATCAGATTATAACCGAAAAATGTCATTCCACCATTGGTATTATTTAATAGTAATTTCATATTATGAATTTGTGTACCTAATTGAAACAGCCTCGCGGGAAGGTCCAAACAATTAATTAAAATGACACACTGATTTCGGTAAACCACAAAACAGACAAACTAATTGAACAGATGTGTTAGAAATGCGGTTAGCCCTTAACCGGTTAGGTATAATAATAATATAGTTTAATTAATTTCGTAGGTGCACACGAAAAAAATCACATTATTTCATTCGTTATCAGTTGTCCTTTTATTAATATAACTTACTGATATTTTCCTGCATTTTATAACAATATATTCCATAATGATTAATGTTATACAACTTCTAATAATAAGATTAGATTTCCTGATCTGGACGAGAGGAAGAGATTGGACGTAGGTGCCATAGATGTGCTAATTTTCATCTGATTATTGATACCTTTAGTAAGTATCTTGCGATAATGATTTAACAGATTTTTAAAAAGTTGAATATCTGTGGAATCCAACACGTTGTTTTAATCTACTGTCAGACATATATTATAACATCCATATGATACGGACATTTTATCGATTCATTAAATAATTATTATTACAATTAAATAAAACTAATCTTTAAGTATACATTTTTACAGTTTAGTTTTTACTATTTAGTTAGTTGCAACAGTAATTTCACGTCTTTGAACTTCAAATCTTTGAAGTCTTATAGTCCGTAAAAAATGAATTTTAAGCATCTTGATTTGGAAAAACGAAATTCTTTTTTACCGTTAAAATTTAAGGTGATCCGACATCTGTCAGTGTTATTCCTTAATGGTGTACGTTTTGTAAGCAAATAAAAACAAGTTCTAAAACGAAACATGTACCTAGCATTCAAATTCCATAAATAAATCAAAAACAGTAACATTCCCCATATTAAATATTTTTCCTGTCAGAGCGAAAAAAAATTACACTCATAACCGTTTCGGATTTCAATCTCAAATGTAGGCGAGTACCTATATTGGTTTACAGTATGAACAGTAAAGTTATCTTTACTCTTCATAGTTAACATTACGCAAGTAGGTACTTACTTTATAATATATATATTTTTTTAAATTTATTCATCATGCAATTTATTCTCATAATTTGCTTTAAGATTGAAATTTCAATAGAACCTTATGCGGGGGCTCTAAATAATAATCTTACTTTAACATTGTTTAATTATTCAATTCACTATTCCAATATAAGAGTTAACAAAACAAGATTGGTTGTGCTGAACGGAAACTTGATAATATGTTGTGCGTATACCTAAAACTATAGGTTATAAACTTATATAGTTATATGTATACATAATACATATAATATGTCAGAGAGAGAATACAATTTTTTTTTTTTTTATTGGGTAACCCGCGGCAACATAGGCCATTGGGTGTGGGGAGGGCACTGTAGGTTTTTTATATTAAGTAGGTTGGTACACGTGTGTGTTGTGTTTGGCAGAATTTCTAATGGGGCACCCGTAGGTTTCTGCCGTGCCCCGGGGTGGGGGGATGGCGGCACTTGTTCTCCGGACACCGTGACTTGCACGGAGAAAAATGCCGCCCAGTGGTCGAGGATCGAACTCGGACCGGCTGTGCCGAATCCGTCACGTTAGACCGCTCGGCCACCTCGTCCCCCAGAGAATACAATTTATATCATAGGTATGCTGTCAAACTATTTTATACAATTATTTTAATTAAGATACCTACGGCCTACCTGTATAATATTTGATTTGTAATTAGGTATAATCACAAAAAATGAAAAGAAATCGAAGTCAAAAAAGGTTCTTAAGAATTTAATTATTACTCGAATTCACTATTTCTATCTTCTATGGAGTCAGGGTCCACCAAAGACCTTCACCTTTGGAAATTTTGAATACACAAATTCACATCCCTAACTTATATAATCGTGTGCTATTTTGTATTATTCTCGATCCCACGGATAAAAGAACATTTTTCATTCCTAATCGCTATTTATATATTGAAATTGTTTTTGATATTTTCTTACTTTGTTTTTTTTTTTCGTATTATATTTGTTCATATTTTGTAGGTACTACACCCCGCTGACTTACGACGCTCGTGACATCTCTAGTTTGGGGCTTGTTTTGATGACGATCGTGCGGTTAATCTGTTTAATGGACGGCGTTGCGCCGTTGTACGAGAATGAGAAACCAGACACATATTTTGTATAAAATAGTATAAATAAATAGACTATTATGCGACTGGCAGCATGCCACCATCGACTGATCCGGCTGGTTCGTGGAAGCTGAAAACACTATGAATGTTCGGTTTTGCAATTTCGGATAGATTAATATATTATTATCTACCATAAACACAGCTGTGCATTATGTACCCGTTTTATAAATACATGCCATCGGGCTGTTTCTGGTGTTGTGATTAGTTCGGCAAATACGATGACGTTGTGATCGTGTGTTATTGCAATAATAATTATTGTGGCTACGGGTACTTGTTTTCATGATATAATATTAGGTACGTATCTATATTACTAGCAAACTTGAGTTTTCCTATTATAACCCTGAAAATGACCGTTTTATATGATTCTTACCGTTTCGATTTGATACGTTTCCGAGTTTATAACGGGCACCGGTATACTTACTTAAATTTCGTTGTTATCTCAAACATATTATACTTTAACGCTTCATAATTATCACCTGGCTACTGCTACTCATATAGCTTTTACGTACGCGGCGCCACCAATGACAGGTAAGTATGACCCGCGCGGTCGTAACTATACAGTTAAGTCCGGTGAAACATAACAATCTCTAGGTTCATTGGTGACGATATAGTCGCCTCACCGTGAGAAGCATGTGTGCTTACAAATCTAGCCACGTCATCTCAGTCGATTAACTTTGAGTAATTTATTCCTCTCCGCTATTACCCATAAATTGTTATTCATGAAAAAGGATAGATTCTCAACATTATGTCACCCGTCGTCGAAGTTGATACATTTTCGCCATTCATACGCCTCTCTACTCTGAATTCAATTTTTAGTCTAATGAACAGTGAAGTTCCTAAATAATAAAGTAATACACGCACAATTATTGAATCCATTATGTTATAATTATGTATAAATAAAAAAACCCAAAATTATTCTTCGTTAGTAAAAAACAAATTGTAAGGTTGTCAGTCGCTAGTCATAAAAAAAACGATTGTATCCGAAAACAAAAAATGTAAGTAATGACATTAGCTCCCGAGTATAAATAAATATATGGGTACAATAAACATGTAAAATATAAATAATTAATATACACTTGTTAAATACATTCGAAATCGAAAACACGAGCAACCTCCAATTTTTTTATTGATTTTATGAAGCTAAAATACTCTTATCTATATAGAAAAATCTAAAACTCTGTTAAGAATACAATTGTTTCGTTGACTTGCTAAAAATGTATATAAACGACAAAACCAAACCTAAGCTAATAATAAATTATCTATAGTACATTATACAAAAAATACATTATAATTAATCACCTACCTACCTAGTATGAAAATAGTTGCCGGAGCTCACATATTATTAAATACCAATGATATATTATTTTGTTATTATCATATCCGTTATTAGCACTTGGACAAATTTAATTTAATAACTCATTGTAAAAAGTATGACATTGTTCAAATAATAACAGTTATATAATGATAGTTACTATTAGGTACATATTAGGTACTATTTAGTACACCTACCTAATGAATAATAACACGTGTTTTACTTGTTGCTTTTATTTACTGAAGCCATTACATAAAACATTATTTTAAACTGTATACAGTTGGTCAACTGCATCCAACATCTATTATATTGACCTATTAAAACTTAAAAATGTATAATATGATGTTATAAATATTCGTCTTATACTAAATCGTGTTTATTGTGGAATTACTCAGTATACCTATCCAACGCTGACTTTTACTTTATTTTAATCATAAGTCCATCATTAAACTGGTAGGTATAACTGATATTTTGGTGTGTATTTTTAAAGTAGGTACCTAATTTAAAACTGTATACTTAATAATAAATCATGAATATCGAATATCTACAAAGTTCACTAAAACTTATAATGGAAATAGTTTAGTTCACTAACTCTATATATTTTAATAGCGAAAAAAACATAAATTATTGATTAGAGTTATAATTTTGTAACTTATTTAATACAATTATTCATATATCCATCCAAATCTTATAAATATTAAAATAGGTACTATATACTCTGTAGGTATACAAAAATATTATATCAGGTTTATATAGATGAATGTAAATTAATATATTTTAAATTTAAAAAACAAAAAAAAATTCCACCCAATGACTTAAGTTGCCGTGGGTTGATTAATAAAAAAATTAAATATTTTAAAAATCGTATTAATATATTACATATTAAATATTATACTCATCTTTATTTATTTGGTTTAATATTATATTGCCAAAACATATAATAATATAAATATAAGTATAAACATGATTTAGGTTTAGTAATAATATTACCAGGGCTGGGCATTAACGAGTTAAAAAGTTAAAGTTAAGTTAAAAAGTTAATTTTATTTTAACTTTTTAACTTAACTGTTAACTTACAAAATTTCTTTCTTAATTAACGTGAAATTAACCAGTAAATTTTTCATTTTAAGAAGTAAGTTAAGTTAATTTATTTTGTTTTTAATTTTATAATATTTCACTATTTCAGTCTATTTCGTTTTCATGTCAAAAAATATGTTTCGTAAATTGTTTAAAGTTAAAAATTGTTATCATTCGAATCTAACTTATATGGAAATACTGTATGAAGTATTAACACTATATTCTATAATTTAGTTTTGGGTCGGAAAAAAATTAAATACGCTAGCGTTGTATAAACAAATTAACTTTTTTTAACTTAATAAAAAATTAACAAAAAGTGTGTATTAACTTTTAACTTAACTGAGTTAACCTAGAGTTAAATTAACTTTTAACTTTTTGTTATTGGCGCATATTAACTTACTTTAACTGAGTTAAAAAAAATCATTAAATTGCCCGGCCTTGAATATTACGTTATCATTATTTTGACTTCTAAGTTCTAACACAAATAATATATATAATGTATACAATAAATATATTATAAATTATAATAAATACATTATACTAAATTTATTATTTTTTTAGGTTTTAATATAAATTACTCGTGAATATGATGATGTCTACAGACCTGTATATTACCAGTAAGAAATGTTTACATATACTTTAAATTCATATTGAAACAGCATACTTATTTGTTAAAAATACCTTTTTCTAATGATAATAATATTAATAACATACATTGCCTCTTGTATCATAAATTCAGTAGGTAGTTAAAAGTACGAGTTATAATTTCACTGTTTCATGATAATAAGTTTTATTTTTAATATGTAGACTTAAAAAAAAATTATTGATTTAAGTATAATAGGTTAAGATAAATAAAATAATATACAATATTAAGAACATATTTTTATCAAATTTTAATTTTTTTTATTTTATACTTAACTTAGAAATCGACTTGATGAATGAAAACAAAGAGCCGTATTATATTACAATGGTTAATTAATCAATCACTTTTAATTACTTAGTGTAGTGAACCGTAACTAATTAATAATTTATTTCAATAAAAAAAAACGACTTAAAAATATCTTTGAAAACCTTTGAAACAAGGAAAAAATATTTTAGTATCATAAGTTAATTACTAACATATTATAAAAGCCCTACTTTCGTTAGTCGAAAAATCAAATCAGTGAATTATCCATTTTGAGGTCCAAATATTCTAATGACCTAGAAACGACTATAAACTATAATACAACCGTGACAAAAAAAAAAAAAAAAAAACATGTCTTATTATCACCGCAAACAATGCTTGCAATGTGATAGCAGCTACCTATACTAAATGAGCGAGGTGCAATTGTATCATGCAGTGCCTATATACTGGATTAGTTTAAGTTTATTCACACCTACATAAAGCCGTGTTTTAAAAATTTTACTCGAAGAATTTTTCATTTAACGTCAAAGAAAGCTTATAAAATGATTATATTAATATACTGTGAGTACCAATACACTACTATACCTATGTTTAATAAACATAATTATATTATAAACAATATTATTTTAACTTTTAGTTAGTTAAAACCAATTATCATTAATAATGTAAAACCGGTTATTTAAAAAAAAAAACTGCTTTAATATTAAAAGTAGGTAAATCAATAATAAGTTATACATAGGTAAACTTTAAAAATCGTTAATTATTTATAGTAAATAGTTTTAATGATGTTTTCATATTTTCTTAAAACCATTTAAATTTGTTTAAATTTATGAAAATCCAAGGATTATAAAATACCGATTATTACATTGATAAATTACAGTATGATGATGTTATATGATGATTAACATTTTCAAACAATTTTTTTCGTTTTTCAAAGCCTAATTCAAAATAATTATCTAATAACACATTATGGAAAACACTTTGAAATTTCATATGTATTTTTATATTTTAATCCAATTGATGGAACCTACATTATTTATCACAATAAAAAAATGAAGCCAATTGCCATTAGATTATTTAAGCCTCAAATAATCTTAAACGTATAGACAAAAATACAAAACAATCGTATTGATAGTAAATACAAGAACGTTACAGGAAAAAAATTATTTTGGAAAATAATCCTTAGTTACTTATTTTGTAAAGAGATTAGACAATTCGATTTAATTTGAAATTAATAAACACATAATTTGATTAACATAACATAATATAATACAGCATAGGTACAATGTTCTAAATTATTTATTTTCAGGAATTGTAAAAACTTGCTCAACAATTATTGTTACGCTATATTTACAAATACAGTATTACATAATTGTAAATGTGATACTTTCTCCTTACAATTTTCTACGTATAATAAAATGTTAATCGGTCAGTTTTTTTTATTTTTGTAATATTACAAGTGACATCATACCGATAACCGATATTATTATTTTTTAGATCAACAAAACAATACTAACTACAAACTAAACAAATCTATTAATACTTTTATAAAATATGTATCCAAAGTTGCGATAAATTGATAAGTTAAAATATTTTTTGTTTTTCATTATCAAATTTGTATTGAGTGTTACTCGCATACATTTAATTTTCAAATTATGTAATATAATTCTAATGTTAATGAGTATAATATTATAACTTACAACCAATACCTATACCATATAATATAATTACCATAGGTATAATAACCCACACCTTATTGTTTTAGAATGTATATTTATTTTATATATGAATAAAACTTTGTAGTAAAACAAAAGTTTCACATTAAACAACACCAAATTACCTTATTTATAGTTATACCTTATCCTTTTACTATTACCTATTACTGTTTATTTAGGTATTCTAGTTATTGTAAGTATTGTTTTTGTTACCTCGGTTACAACTAAATACAATGTATAAATGCCTAAGTCATAATATAAATAGATAATATATGAATAAAAAGTTTATGTATATTAGTTGTATCATCTTAACTAATAATATTAATAATTATATTAACTTTTTTAAAAAACTTTTTGAAAAAATAGTAGTTCAAAATTGCAAATTTTTAGGTCTGAAATTAAAAATATTTATTATGCTTCAAAGTTAAAATATCAACATCAAACATAATATCTTTAGCATTTTAGTATTAAATTAAATTAAACTATTCAGACTATAATTTTTTTGGTTAATAAAATGTGTTAAGACATATAAATTTAAAATTGAAATTAAATTTAACAGTACCTACAATTATATTTACATTAAATGTTTGAATTTTTTATAGATATATATACAAATACCTAGTATTACTTTTATTTAAACATAATATAAAATATATAAAACAGAAAGTGATGCATTTCAGAAATGATATTAAATATATTTCAATTAATAAGTAATTATTATAGTTAACAAATAGTGTATTGGTCAAATCAACAAAATATAACTGGAATAAGCACGTCGATTTTGTACAATATTCTATTTTTAAAAACATTTAACTTCTTAAATAATTATAATCATGAACACGTTGTTCTTTCAATACAATTTGTATTGGTTTATTTGCTTCTACGCCTCATGTTTTATATATTATTAAATACAAATACAAATTATTTTTAAATAATTAAAGTTTGTCAATTTTGTAAAAATGTTTTTGTTTTTCAAATTTAATATTAACGTTATATAATAATATAAAAATATAATAATAATAAGAAAAATCTTAATAGAAAGAAGAATAAGTCTCTTAAAATTAAAAATGTATAGTATATACCCAATACTGATAGAAATTAAAAACCTATTTTTACGTATATTTTTTACTAGAAAATATATAAATCTTTTTATTGAAACCCTCAGCATCCGTGGAAAACAATGTATCATTAAGTTTAATAATTCATAGTTTTTGATAGTGAATACTTAAATGTGATACATTTTTTTGTAATATATTTCAAGAAATTTAACTAAAAATGTAACAAAGATTAACTCATAGAATATTCAAAATTAAACTAAACAACATTTATAAAATATATTATTTTAAATACAATTTCACAAGGTCACTAAATATTTAATCTTTGAAACAGTTATATTCTACAACATAGGTGTAACTTTACTCATAAATTGTATTCTGTATACACACGCGTCTTTTGGATCAGTTGAATTTTCGTTTTATTAAAAACACAAATTATATCTCGAAACAAAAATATGATAAAAGGTACCTACTAAAATTTAAATGAATTGAAATTATACAGTTAACCAAAATAATGTTTTGTGTCTCCATGTATTGTGTTTGTTGTCTCATAATTATTGTTTACCAATTATTAGACTACACAACAAATAAATATTTAAATGTAGGTAGATGACAACTGTATCTACAAAACATATTAATAACAATCATTTTGATATTGACGTGGATATTTTGACGTAGAACTTTATGTTTAACACATAATAAAAATGATAAAAAATAGGTTAATTTACAACCATATTATGAATATATTTGATAAATTATTATTAAGTATTATGAAATCATAAGCCAACACAAAAAAAAAATTAATAGACATTCATTTCACTGTTTATTATAGATATACAATTTTAAAATTTTTTTTATTATATAATTACTAAGTTTTACTTAAGGTAATAATGATACAAAATAGGTTAATTTACAACCATATTTTGAATATATTTGATCATTTATTATACATATATTATTATTAAGTATTACGAAATTATAAACCAACACAAAAAAAAAATTAATAGACATTCATTTCACTGTTTGTTATAGATATACAATTTCAAAGATTTATTTATATATAAGTACTAAGTTTTACTTAAGGTTATTATATGTATTATACGTCCAGTTGTCCCTTACAATACATTATACATTCACAAAAAATTATAGCCAAAAGGAATAAATAATTATTATGCGCTTGCAATTTACATGAGTGCATTCATTTCGTATTATTTAGATACGATTAACATTATTTCAACGCTTCTAATTAAGTATGTTAAAACAAAACAATTATGTAGTCTTAATTAGCATAGGTGCACGAATGAGAGAAACTATTTTAAATATGTATAATTAAATCACATTCATTATGAATAATTACTCTAAAATAAATGTTAAATAATATCGTATTGATAAGTTCCAAAAACAATTGTTTCTTATTTTCTATTCTACATACTTTTTTTAAACATAAATAATTTCAATTCATAGAAAATGTTATCTCAAAAAAAAAAATATCTTAAAACCATATTATTATGTGATGTTATTAAGGTCCTCCTTTAACTCTGATGCTTGTGATAAACTTGACCCCAAAAATTCGGGTTTTCACAGTAATATAGTAAAAAGAAAATTATTTTAAGCGCAAGTATATAATACAATATACAATAATACAATATTCGTATAATATGAATGAGATAGTCATTTTCTTTTCACGCCAGTGTAGTTCGAAATGAAAGATATGTTCAATTCCTATAAGTACAACCTTCTAGAAATTTACAAGAGTGCGAACTTTGTGATTACTGTAATTGGGACCCTGGCCGGATCTTGTTTTTTTTTTTTTTCGTTGTTAATATTATTATTTGATTATCTATTCGTTTCTTTGCTAGTGTATTGGAAACCCGTAAAAAAGCGATAGCGCGAGGGCGATAAGGACGTGTGACAATCTCAACAATATTAAATGCAAATACTATTAGACGGGCCCCTATTACTAGTCAGACAAATTAACGTAATTTATGGGTTTACTATCAGCCATTCAGTGGGATGGGATATTATAGTACCTATGGGGGGAACTGGAAAAAATGAATATTTTTCTCAATGACTCGGAATCGTGCGAATGGCGCCATGCACTTCAACCGCCAGTGACCCAGTGTAGTACAGAAAAATCCATTTGTTTTCCTGTTTACATTTTAACTGCAATAAATAATATGTAACAATAATGTTCACATAATCAGCATAACGTACTATAATAGAATAAAAGGTCTCGAATAATTTCAATATTTACTTACAATCTCCATCAATATCTTTAATTGAATTATTCTAAAAGTACAATGGTATATTATAGGCGCAGTCATTTTAATTTACACAGTATCAAAATCATACCATAAATAATAATATTTGTTTAACTGTCCTTGTAATTATTATGAATCACGACCTAGTCAAATATAGGTTACATTAATATAAATATGAATATATTATAAACATATGGCAATGTGGCAATATGTCATTGATAACTTAAATAAATTTGTTCAAAACGATTAAAAATAAAAATCTCAAGCCAAACATATATTATAATTACAGTATTACACAAACATTTCTGACAACATTAGTTCCCTACGATTTTTATTTGTTTTTAAAGTTAAATTGCAATTTATCTTATTTTTTTTTTTTTGCAGCGACTTAATATTAATACTAAAAAACAATTGTAATTATTTTTATATTCTGAGGGAAATATAATAAAACTAATATTCCAAGATAATAAACTTCAAAAAATAAATCATTCTTCAATATTATGACTTCGATTATCAATAATTATAAAATCTTGACTTTTAGACATTTTAATATTTATTTTTTAAGTGAATTTTAATGAATAAATTATGGCAAATTAGCAAATATATTTTCAAACATATGATTCATAAGAGATGATTTACTTTAAATTATATCATCAGCGAAATTCTATTAAATTTGAATTATTCAAAAAGCTTAGATATATCGTTAAATTAATGCTTTTATTTTCACATGGCCAATGATTGAAGTCTTCTTTAGATTTGTTTTAATCTTTTTACGAAGTCTTAAGCGATCTATTCTCTTATACCACATAAATTAGACAAAACGCAAAACCACAAAACAGTGTATCACGCCCCACAGTAAACCAGTAATCGCCACAGAATCTTTTGACACTTTAAAGCCTAGATTTAACCCATTCTGTAGGTGGATATAGGGTAAATGGTAATCCCTTTGATTAATTAAATTAATATTTTGTGATAAACCACTTATTTAATATCATGAAACCAAAAAATCTCACACATTACATTGACATGATTATCTATTATTTTTCGTTCTTGTTTTAAAACAATTTGCTGATATCAGTAGTACATTTTTGATTTTTCCTAATTTGAAAATATTTTATTTCAACGCTATCGGTAAATGGTTTATACACTGCAATGCGTCTCGTATATGATATTAATTAAATCGTAAAAAGTACAAATTACTATTATTATATATTGGTTTTATTTGTATTGCTATTTGTAAAATAAATTAGAATGCATGTTAACCATTCAGAAATACGCGCACGTACAACTTACTAACTAGTGATTTATAGTATAAAACTTATTTGCTTATTATTTGTCTTCTTTAAACCAAAAAGTCTACAAAAATTACGATTAATCCGATTTGAATCTTAAATCAATCAATAATGTATTCCAAACAGGTATTGAAAAGATTCATTCGATTATTCGCTTAGAAACACAATCGAAACCAATCAAAATCGTGATATTACCGAGAAAAATGAGATAAAAGTCATAAAACAAAAACTTAACTTTTAATTTAAAAAAATGTCAAATAAAAAGTATTTTGAAATTTCTTTATCAACGATATGACGATATAAGAATGTCAAACTTTTTTTTAGTTAAAATAGAAGAACACTAACTTATTTCATTTAACCTTAAATAGTTAAATGTAATTTCAGTAGGTACTTCAAGTCTTTAAGCACAGCCTGTTGTTGAAAATAACAAAATATCCAAATCAAAACATTTATATTTTTTGTAGTTTATGGTATGTACTATGTTTAACATAGTATTATGTAGTATAGAAAGTCCCATATTTTAAGAAATCATAAAAATCAATATTAGCACAATTAAACAGTTACTAACACATTATTTCCTCTAATTTGTATGTATTTAGTTGTTTTTCCTGTAATTGTAGGAGTTAATTAAAAAGTGATGAAAATTAGACATATTTATATAGATATACAAAATCCTTTTTATAGAAAAAAAAATATCATCCATTGCTTTTTAAATTTTAATTTCAATGCGTGACTTAACCTAATCCATTATCCATTCCAATCAAACAAGCTTACCAGAACAAATAAATATTCAAATAAAAATGCATAAGGTTATATTAATCAGTGTTAAATTTGTATTATTTATTATTATCAGTTAAACCCTTTCTGTAATCGTAGTGAAACTTATAACATCTATAAATGGTATTGTAACTTTCTATAAATAGTAAAATTGGATTAAATAAATAAATGTGCAAGACTTATAAACTTAATATTATTATTCTACATTATTTTGTAACATTATGAAATATGAACAATACAACAGTGTTATACATTTTTCTAGTGTAGCTATTTATATAATATATTGATAATTCTTGAAATTATAACTAAATTAATTATTCTATCAAACTAAAAACTAAATAACTTCCACGCACTTTCAAGTTTCAACATTTTATCAAAGTTTGTTTTCATAAACGACTTTTGTGATACATTGTTATTTAAGACGAATATTATATCAGAAGTGTCGATAATCTGTATAAATGTATAATATTTTTATATGAATATGCGTATTTTGTACAGTTACCTATACTATATACATAACACGTTTTACAAAGCTGAAATAATGGTATTTTAAACAACAAATATTTTCAAAAGGTACTTTGATAGATACATAAATAGACTCATTCGCCTACAGAAACTGTCAAGAGCTAATATTATTATTTATTTAAATGTGTCATGTGTGATTATAATAAAGTACCTAATTATTATTATTATCTTATTTGAACTCGCAGCGACACAATTTTTCTCTACCTACCTACCCTTGGATTTTTTTTTTATTATTTATAAATACGCCTCAACTACCGGGGTTATTGGCGTTTCAAAAATACAAATTCCTTGGATTTTTATAATGCATTAAATCGTTGTATAACTTTTGATTCTTCCAGTAAATGAAAAAAAATCGTTTCTTTCTTGAGTTAATCGTTGTTTGGTGAATCATATAAGTATCATATTATAATATATATTTTATTGATTTTAATTACTGAAATTATCACCAAATGTTGTAAAGTGTAAATTGTACGGCGAACGCGTTAATAACACTTTTGTATGTTTCAAATTTGTGAAAGTACAATGAATGCAAATGCAATGTTATTATATTTGATAATGTTAACAATAACTTATAATATTTATGAAACAAGAATATTTAATAAGCGAATAAAATAATAAACATAGCTGTAACTACTTACTTGTTATAATGTATTATCGTTATAGTAAAAATATATAAATGTGCGTTTAAAATAATTTTTATATTTTCCTATAAATGATACTACCTGTACTAGTGTAAAATACTGTTATTATTCGTTTGAATAGGTTAATAATTATTACAACAATATAATAATATTTTATAATTGAGACGAGCGGTTTATTAAATAATCCGACGACTACTTAATTTAAGTGGTTTTTATCACGGAGCATTACTTAATGGAGAAAAGATAGTGGGTACCTACCTAGTTGTGTATAACCTCTCTGTATATGCTGTGGGGACACACTAAAGTTTGGACTGCAGGCGTCCCGAAGGACGTTCGGTCGGGTGTTCTCGGCGTGATAGGTATAATATGTAATAATGTAATATAATGGTATACATGCATAGGTTAACCTATACCTACCGACTACCGTGGTTGTCGCAGAAACGTGAACACGGGAATAAACCCGTGTGAGTATTATGCATTTTTCGGAGGCGTTTATAATATAGGCGGCCAGACAAGCACACAAACACACACTTAATACGTCATGATGTTAATATAATTTAGTTTTTTTTTTGTTTTATTGAAAAAAATTATATATTTACAACCTGTACTTATTACATGTTATACAATAATTTAATTTGACAAGATTTGATTGACGGGAGGGGGAAGTCACCCAGTGGCGGCACCCCGGAATATAATTTAGTTATGTGTAACCATTGCGTTTGTTTCGAGCTAGGTACATAATAATATTTGCGCCCACTGCAATAGTTCGTTGTTATATACTCGCGGGTCTGTAGGTAGCACCCCAAGAATAAATCGTTTATGATGTATTTAGCCCACGGCTTTTTAACATGCACACGCGAGATAAATAAGGTAGATGGGAGAAAAACGTCAAAATCAAAATTTTGCAAATAGTGATAAGACAGGACGTGCTTTAATGTTATACACTGTAGTTCATAACACAATTAATGAATATTTCGAGTATTTAACGGTTTTAAAATACATATTACTTAATAAAATAATATTCATCGTGTTTTTAATACTAATTTTTTTAACAATTTGGTTGGGTCACCAATTTACCAATTTAATATTATTACAAGATTGTACTGATTTAATTTATTTTGTATAGGTACTATTACCAGATGGACTGCAAAAAAACTGCTTTACATAGATACCTAGAATCATATATTATGATTTTTTTTATATTGTTTATTGTATTTGTTACAATAATTACAACGTTTTTGTATATTAAAACAACATTAAATACTATTATGTATATTATAACATAATTATATTCTATAATTATCCTAACCACAATACTTTTTACACCAAAAGGAGTGTAGTACATATTATAATTTCAGTAATTTCACCATTAAAATATAATTATACCAAATGCATCTACGCAATTATTTAATTAATTCAAAATAATTATAATGTAATAATGTTATACCCTTGCAGATAACACATTTTTAAATCTTTTTCTTCAAATAAAAACTCACCATCATAGTTACCTACTTATAAACTTAAATTCTTAAGTATCAAACTTTAAAAATATTTAACTTTTATAACGTTTAAGACTAAAAACTATAGTAATTATTAAAGTATGCATAGGTAGCTACGACCTATGTTTATAAATTAATACAGTAGTTATATTAAACACTTACCTACGTTTACGTCTCAAATGATAAAATTGAGTAATAGTTAATGTATACGACTTAAATATGGTTCCATTTAAATGTATAGGAAAATAGGAAATAATACGGACATATATAAGAGAGTATGTTTATAAATTATAGTTTTAAAATATTTCTATAAACATTTTAAAATAAAATATAAAATCATAAGTAAATTTTAATTTCTAATTAATAGTTGTTTAGTATTTCTAATACATATGTATTGCTAGATTTGCATTAAAATAACTATTCGTTAAGACGAATTAAATCATTGGACTATTGTCCATCTCAAATGAACTAAAATTATTTTTTAAATATTATTGTCTAATCTTGTCTTCATTTTATATTTTCATACATTTTTAAGCAAAAAAAAGTACATAATATTAGCACAACAAAACAAAAAATATGACATATTATGTTAAAAATCTTCATTATCATAATTATTTTTATATATAACAGTTTAATAATTTAAAAATACTTAGTTAATTAAAAAAATTAATTATTTAAAATATTTAATCATTTATAATGTATAAAAAAATTATTTTATAATCTTCCAATATTTTTTTCGTCACACTAACTAGCTCTCGTGTTCCGAGTTTAAATTAGATAAAGTGAGATTGTTAATAACTATGTTGCCTTATGCTTTAATCCTTTTGTTAATAATTCAAAGTAGATACTAGATAATATATAGTGATATATATATATAATGATGGGTTAACCACTGTGATCTATGTCAAACAACTAAACGTTTTGTCCTATAAAAATTATATTATATATTAAGTAATTAAGTATTATAAAATAAATAAATAAATACATAATAATATCATTATAATGTATAAACACGTAAATTATTAAGAATAAGAATGTGATGGCTTATTGAAATTTTAGGATGCGCTAAAATACGTAATAGAATTAATTTAGAAATAAATTGCAGCACATAATTTATATTAGAGGTGAAAAGTATACTTTTTTCTATTATATCACCACTATAGTGTCTATAATATTTTAACCCAAAATTAAAAAATCAGTCTACTTTCTAGAGGTTTTAAATATTGTCCATAATATATAAGTCATGTAAACTTCTAACTATTTAAGGATATTTAACATTTATGTTACAGTATGGATTCTGAGTTTCCTAGTATCAAGCAGAGGTGATTTAAGAGATTTACCAGGGTTCAAAATGTTTGAAAGTTGTATAGAACCACCATCGAAATGTCCAAACCCAAATATAACATTCCACTTATATACAAGGTAAAATAAAGTTTTGTAACTTACATAAGGTAATATTATTGTGTTCTCATAAGTGAAACACAAGTTGAATTAAAATATATATTTATCTTGTAAAATTAAATGCAATATTTAAATTATTTACCTGGTGAAAGTAACAATACTATCTGTACCTTAGTGTTTACAATGTGTACAAGCATTATTACTATTCTAACACTATAAACATAATATTATGTTTTCAATAAAAGATTAAATACTATACTTTTGCTTTCAAGATTAAAATCTTGACAGTCAGCTCGACATAGATTTAAGGCGTTTATACTTAGCGTAGAAAAAGGTTATGAATGAATTAAAATTTGTTTTATTTTATTTGAGTTTTATTCAATTTATATTATTTAAATGTTCATTTGCATAAATTGCAATGATTACAAGTGTTTTTTTTTTTTTTTGTGAAAATATATTTAAAAAAATATAAATATTATCGGTAATTTCTTTCAATATACTTATTAAGCAGAAATGCAAGAGTTAAAAATATAAAGAAACAATAATGGTATTATTATTTTACTTGTGCTTAATTTAATTTTTAAATCTAATCAATATATTATGTTTCGGTAACCCGTGGGAACATTTGAAAAATAAGATTTTAATCGTCGTATTTTATCATTTATTTTAAACAACTACAGGAAATACTCTAAAATAAAAGTAGTAAAAAAAAATCTACCTCCCACTTTCCAATCTCTATCCTTTTTGCTTTTTTACGGAAATAATTCATTTTGATTTACGACATCAAGTACACGGAACTCATACCACAGAATTTTCGTTATCATAGCGGTTTGGTGAAGCTATTAATTTTCACTATAATAATAAATAAAAAACAATTTTCTACTGAAAATCTGTGTTTTCTATTTACTTTATAGAGGTTATAAGTTATAACATAAAAGTAGAAACATAAAAAAAAACACATTTATAAAATTATAACTGCCATTGAAGTATAAAAATATAGGCCATATATAATTATATTTTACAACATATTATCGATATTGAAAACATTAAAAGTTTAGTGAATATGTAATAAAATATAACACAAAACAAATATTATTTCAGTGAATAAAATGCATTAGACACTTGGTAGTTTATGTGCATTATACATCTAAACTTAGTTCTGACTGTGATATACAAAAACTATGATACCTTATATTATATAGGAGACAAGAGACTTGACATTTTCACGGCACCTTCGTATCACCATGTAAAGGTGCACTGAGCAAGAATTTTCAGAAATTCTTATTTTAAATTGGTGCTCACACGAGGATTTTGAGATTCACAATAGAAATTGAAAATTTCTCAAAATGGTCTAATCGATTTAAAACGTTTCCATTATGTATGTACTAGACATTAGTGATATCTGTATATGATATATTATACGGTTAACGATGTATTAATCTATAAACCACCATCGCATAATAATGTATACGGCTGATATAATACGCAATGAAACACAAACGAATAATGATATATACATTATGTATGTTGGGCTTAACAGAATAACAGACGTCTCGTTAAGAGAGAAAAATATCCCGAAAATTGGTTTTCCTGTTCGCTACTTCCATCGTTATTGGCGTAGGTACCTTATACTATCCACACAACTTTTCTCCAGTAAAAGCACTCAATTTTCGAATACGCAGAACTCCGTGTAGACGAGTGAAATAGTAAATCAGTTTATGAATTGCCAGCAACACGCACACACACGACCTCACTATGCCAATATAGATACTTCACAGTTCACAGGCACGGATCCACGGGAGGCATATGGCGGGGTGACGGAGACAATTTTTTTAAATGATTACATAAAATTTAATTTAATTTTCATCGTCTAACATTATGTTTGAAGTAAACTTTAAACTCGTTTTTCATATCTGAAAAATATAATCGTATTTTTAATAATTTGTTATTAAAGTGTTTTAAAGTGTTTTAAAGTTTTGTATACATATAAAAACGTAACCATCGTCTAGAATTTATTCTTTAACTTTTATAATATTATAAATACCTACTAAATGTTTGTACGATAATTTTATTTTTAACGGGCAACAAATTCAGTAGTTAAAAATAAATTATATAAAAAACCAAAAAATATATTTGATCTACATATTTGTCCATTCACAAACATTTAGCCTCCCCCCCCCGCATTTCAGATTTTTATATCCGCGTTTGATACATCATCGAGACATAGGTATGCTACATACCTCCTAGGCATATCGACATCGATCTCTTTTATTCCACAAGTGTAGTTTTGGAATTGCATTGTCCAATGTAATACCTACTCGTTGTACTGCAGCTAACTTTTATTTATATTTTAAATATAATTCGTAAGCTTATAACCTGCACGGCTCGTTAAGTCTCAGAATAACTTTCGACAGCAGTTTAGTTCTGTAACGATCATCCTATTAGGTACTGTAATTAATATTATAGTATAATTCATCTCCAATACCCAAGAAATGGTACTGGTATTATGTCTCTCTGTGAATAAACAATTATTTACCTTGTCATATATTATAGACATTTAAAAGTTTAAATTATATTGCTTATGTTTACATACTAAAATTTTAAAAATAACAATTTTTTAGCATCGCCATAACTGTTGGTTCAGTCATCATAACTTAAAAATAAGAATAGTACCTACCCACCTACCTACCTACATATTATTTCGTTATGTGAAATAAATGCTTTTTGACATTTTAAAGATAATATGAAATGTAAACAATAAAACGTTTAAACTGTTTTTATAGAGCATACCGTGATGACTGAATAATATAATATACACTTGTTATGTTTATCTAACCGAGCTGGTAAATGGCAATAAGCGTACTGAGTAAAGCAAAAAATATATCATTTCAATATTTACGTGAACTAAAAACCAACAACTTAAAACACACACTGTTGTTTGACAAATTATATATTATAATATTATTATTACTTCTATGTGTTGGTGTAGTACGCGTGTTGGTGAAATTCGCCCACCCAAAGACGGACAAAAAACCATAATTTGAATCGTATTAATAATGTACTACACGTATAAACCAGCTCCCCCTGGCCATATTTATCCATATCACCCGAGGCAACATAGGGTCATTTCCATATAAATTTTACTACCCGCTAGCCCGTCCCCGACTAAACTAACCCGGTTTATGCCTATGTGCTCACAGGTTAGAACGTTTTTGTTATTATACGTATATATACAAGCAGCACATATCGGTGTATGTTGTTGTACGCATTCTGAATAATGTGCCAAAGAATGAGAACGCAATATATAGAGAGTCGAAAGAGGAATAAACACAAAGTGGCAAATAAATCCAGGGGCACGCCGCTTACCCCTTTTTTTTTTTGTTTCTCCTCGATTCCGTTCTCCTTGCACGTCCATGATTTGTCAAAGATAAACGTAGCCACGGGTTTCCCGTCGTGTTAGGGAAATGAAACGCTCTCAATGATCCCTTTCTTCATTTTATTCTCTCCCTTTTTCCCGCATTTTTTTTTCTCTACTCGAAGTGGGTTTTTTTACTCCATAAAACAACTTTCCTTTCAAAAGAAAGAAACTTACGTAGATTTTATTCCGGGTCAAGTGCAGGAAGCAGACACTGGAGCTTACAAACGATGACGGGTCTCCTTCAATAATAATTTAAATGTAGAAGTATACGACACAACTTTTACCCGAAATCTTTAACGTAATTTTTCCAAAATTGTGTAAAGAACATGATCAAATAAATAAGAAACTATTTTATTTTGCATATTCTTATCTAGTAGCTGGCAGTAGTATTTTTACCTATTTATTTATTAAAACACCTAAATAATTATATAAACAATTATACAATTTCTCAGAAAAGTTATTTTACTGTATATTTATATGTAATTTCTTTTTAGGTTCTGAGCGGAAGGATAAATGTACTCAACTTTGGTCGCATGCATATTTTATAAATTATGGATAATAGGTACTTTTGATTCAGTGTTTATATATACCCATCCAATTAAAACAATAATTTAGGCGTATAATATATATATATATGACGTGTATAAAACATTGTGATACGGTATCAATTAATGAAAAGATAATTTTCAAATTTAGTATACAAACCAAATAAAATAATTGTAACATTAAAAATCCTACAAATAATTTAATATTTGAGTAAAATAAACTATTCATTTAGCTTTAGAAGATGACACCTCGAAAATTTAGTAGTGGCTTTACCTATATTTTAATTGAACGTGGATTCATTATGTTAACTCTAAATAGTGTTAGGAACTTATGAGTAATTGAGTGTTTGAGTGATTGAGTGATTGAGTAATAATTTATAATTATGTTAATTGAAGGTAAGTTAATTATACAAGTTTATATTGAATATTGATATTACCGGTTAAGGGTTTTTCATTCAAATCTGTATCGTGTCACTATTATGCTGTTTATGACGTTTATTTTGATTTAACATGTAATTATATAATAAAAGTGAAATGGGTTGTTTTATTTAAATCTATATCAGATACTCCATTATTAATATAGATCTAGTTTAATGTTACATATTCAAATTACTACGCACGCAAATTAAATAAATATTACAGTGCCTACAACTCTACAATTACAGTATTAGTAACTAAATACAATGAAAATAATATAGGTATATTATATTTTTTTATGTATACAATATACATAGGTACATACTTAAACTATAAATTCCTTACTAAAAACTTAAGCTCACCCACGCTATTAAAATTTAAACTACTTAAGTCATTTGAGCCCGTTGAGTTTAAAAGGCCATAAAACATAACTCTTGATTTAAATATACTCTTGATTACTTATATTATATTAAATACATATTAACAACAATTAAAATTTAAAACTATTTTAATATAATTTTAAATGATTCTCTTGAATTTGTGTTTCAAAAGTGGCTGGTTAAAATACAATATTCAATCAATTAAATTACAATAATTATTTTCAGTTTAACAATATTACACAACTTGACATATAATACTATAATAAATATAAACTAAAAAAAAAAAAACATTGCGAGTACATATAGGTACGAATGTACGATTAAAACTAATTGAATGACATGGCTGACCTAATACAATTGCGGGAGGAAAGAAGAGCACCTGTGCTTTTATATCCTTTCAAATACCACTGCAAAACAATAAAAACCTAACGCAGAAACGGTGACATAAGATTAACAACTATTAAGATCGATGCTGCCAAGGAATAGCATTGCAATGTTTTGTTTTGAAAGATATAGTGATTTTAGAGCAAGATCGAGCATAACTCATCGGGCGAATCACTGTTTAAAAACAAAAATTAATTGCCGTGTGAAAATGCAGGATAACCATTTTTATTTTATTAAAAACTAAACAGATTAATTTTAAAGGATTATGAGGCTGTTGAGCTTATGAAAACTTCTTGATCGTCAATTTATAAAATGTAATATTAAAAATGTAACTGCCACGTATCAAAGTCAAAGTGATTCACCAAGTACCTACCTAATGCTTGCCCACGTTTTTCTTTGAGTAACGAATTTATTCAAATTCTGTTTTCAGAACTTTGAAGTATACTTAAGGACTATATTTTCAAATGGGTACTTAATTTTTTATGCAATTTAGGAATTTGTGTGTTGCAAGAAAAACTTTTTATATTAAAACTATAACCACCCTTTTATATTATAATAATATATTGTAAATGAGTGATTTTTCTTGAAAATGTTGATGTAGGTATTTAAATTGAAATTCTAGCAAGCAGACTGTGAGATGTTAAATTTAAACTACAAAGGATAATAGTACATGATAACTGATTCAAAAGACATGGATATTATGATGATTTAAAAATTACAATAATTAATATTAATTTATTACAATGATTAAAGTACCTACTAGAGTAAATATTACATTTATTTTATATTTTATGTAAAACCTTTCTGAAGAACTTCTTAGAAGATGATGTTTAATAACTTAGAAACTACTCGGTTGACTTTCAATTTAGATTTGTTTATATTTAAAAAAAAAATATATCAAATGACAATTTCCAGTAAAAAATAGTAGTTATCATTTGAAAAAAAAAGTTTATATCATCTGCACAAGTCACTGCAGCGTAAAAAGTCTAATTATTTTAAAATATTGTCTTTAAAAATACTTAAAAATTCCAAAAAATTTAAATTTGAATAAATAAGTTATCAACGGATAAATATGATCTTTATCGTGGGGGGCACCAAAGCTAATACATTTCTTGGGTAACCAATAACTATTTTACCTGAGTTAACAGATTGAATACAACATTTATTATATATGAAGGACCTTCATAGATACTGAACACTGCCCGCTGGCCAATAAAATATTTGTGTAGGTATACCTACCTACTATTTTAATGTCAAAGATAAATAAAGCAAACAAACAAACATTAAGCTACATTGCATATTTAGCATATTGTAAAATATTCTTAATATTTTCACAATATTAACATATTCAACCATTCGTTAGACACACTTTGCATTTTAACAATTTTCCCTTGTAGTTCAGTTACGTAGGTACACCACTCAAAATCTATCTCACTTGGATGTACCCTGTGGCAATGTCACAAAATACTAACATAATAATATAATATATATGGTGTATGGTTAGTAAAACCAGATAATGGCTCACACGAATAGTAAAACAGTGCACTAATATAATAATATTATGTTCTCTGCAGTGTTTAATTATACGAAATTTCCATGATATACAATGTGATATTATACAACACCACATTTAATAATGTACACAATAAGAAAAATGTATATAATATATATTTATATGTACCTATATATCATTATAATTTTAATGTGAATCAGTAATTATATCTTGAGTTAATCAGTAATTTGTGTTTAATTTTTATATTCTACTTATGGTAATACTTACACCAACGCCATAATTACTATTTATATTTATAGTATGTTGTATGTACCCTATTTACTTTAACTTTAGTGATTAATAATACGTTAGGTGCAATACCTACAAATAACAATTAGTATTAAACATATTTTTAATTTGTGTTCTTATCTTCAATAAAACAAAAATAATTATAATCACAATTTTTTATCAAATGTGCTTATAAATATATTATGCCAGACTCCAGTTTGTATATAAACAATCATAAGTACCTATATATTATTATACATTTATCATTAGATTTTCTTATCAAACATAATGGTAAGCCACTGGTGTTCAACTCCCCCCTCCCCCAAATTCAATCCTATATACGCCACTAAACCAATGTAATAACTTGCAGTCGTCTTACTATTTTTTTTTTATAATTTTGGAAGGCGTGGGCCAATCAACAATTTACTCAACATTAATAATTATTTATTAGTGCCGATTTAAAACGACATGATTAATAATATATGCGAGTTTTGTGTGGTTTTTTGTTTGTGCGTTTTGCTGGTACTTTATTGTAGTTTTTCAATTTTAATTTTAAATTGCTCAGTATCCTTTATTTATACCTTCTATAAAAAATAAAACGAAGAGCCAATGTTTAAAATCCATTACTTTTGCTATAATATCAATAAAATCATAAAAAGTAAACAACGTCGGTAACCCGTCATAGAAATATTTTATAAATATTAATATATATATATATTTATGTTTTAATACTAATCAATTTTTAAAGTAAAAACTCGTATATTATTTTGAGTGATTTAAAAAAAACGAAGTCAAATTAATTAGTCAAATTTATATGATAAGCTGGTCTCTTATTTTTTTATGCTTGGGACACCACTGCAGTTTGAAATGTTCCCAACTTAAACTTTAAAAAATAGTAGTAAGTACCTACCTAAACCATAAAACATTTTTTTTTTAAAGTTATATTTTTAGAAAATTAAATTAAAACTATAAGTATGATTATATTCTGTACTACTATAACTAATATTTAAAAAAGTTGAACAGAAGAAAGATAATAATTGTTAATAAATTAAAATATAATAAAAATTTCCACAAAAGAAGAAAAATGACCCTTATAAGTTATAGTATTATTTTCTGCGATAGCTATACTTGTTGAATGATGCATGTTAAAAATACTGCTCTCTTCAAACATTATTATTCATTAAAAACGCTTATTTTTTATTTTATTAGTTATATTGTGTTTAACTTAAATTAAATTAACATAAATCAATACAATAATAAAAATAATTTTAAGTTCGAATTTTATAATATTTTAAATATAATAATAATATAAGTAAATTTAATTTATTTAGGTACAGATATGATTTTTAACTGCAGTTTAAGCAGTACCTATAGGTATTTATAAATATGTTTATGCATACACAATAATTTCTCAATAGAAATTATAGGTGTTAGTTTTATTCGTGGACTAAAGAGAATATTTTCTTTTATCCCTCTCAAACCCTCTTTATAATCTCTCGGGTGACCTGTCAATTTAAGTTTTGTTATTGTTTATAATAATGATTACAATAGCCTTAGTTATTAAATTAATTCTACAAGTTTATTCTATAATGAAATTTAAATCCCAATTAAATAATAATTGTGTGCCTGCCATTAAACATTTTAGGTATTTTTCCAGCACGATAAATTTATTATCATTTATTATAACATTTAAATATTATATTTTATAGACTACCTATAGCTCCACAAAATATAGTAAGCATTTTAATTACAGGCCATCAACATTAATAATATATTCGAAATACGCAATTATTATAAGATTCTAAGAATTTAAACTTTTTGAATTCCAGTAAATAATTTAAAACAGATAGGTAAACGGAAATCTAAAAAAATATGGCGAGAATTCGATATTTTGTTTGAATCGGTTTACGAATTGGATGTACCCCCCAAAATCCAATGAAAATCCTCAAATCGCCTTAGAACTATCAATAAATTACTAAAATATCACTATATAAATGTTCAAACTAATGCCTGCAATCATAGTTTCATCCCCAGACACTCTCCTTTAGCACGTCCAAAAATCGATCATATAGAATTCACAAATAGTAAAATTATTATACCATAATCTTCAATTATCAATTTAAAAGTATTGGACGGTTTCGGTATACTCACACGTCTTGTCACGTTGCGTGTGTACTTTGTATTCTTCTCTGTTCTTAAATTTACTTATTTTATATTACGTGTGTGGAGTGTTAATATCAACTTTTGTCGATAAGTAAATAGAACTGTTTTATAATACAATATATCACTTAAAATATTTTAAACGATGCACGTGCATTGTTCAAACTAATTTACTTGGACTAGGTAATACGTTCAGGTAAAAATATGTTCAGTAAAAAAAAATACAGGTAACGTGAATATTAATATTTAAAATATAGTTTTCGCATTGCAAATACATAATATTAAAATAGTACATATAAAGTCTTACGCTGATAGTTGGTTTGTCAAATGGTTTTTTTTTACTAAAATTCAAACAAATATTTTGGTATAAAAATACATTAGTTATGCTAGTAAATAAACCAAAATTTTTTGAAATTTAAAAATTCGAACTCGCCAAAAGTTGTACATCAATCTAATATTTTGTATCAAAAATACTTTGAAATATTGATACAAATTGATATAAAAAATTAAGTATGGCATTCAGTTAAAAAAACAAATAAATATATTTGCATCATATTTTTTATAAAATATAATGTATATAGAATTATAATTACCTATTTATAACTAGTAATTATTACTATAATCAGTCACGGCGCGTACCATTAATTAATTTGTAAGTTTTCAAATAATTCTGTTTTATTTTTTCGTGATCTTAAAAAATATTCACTTATGTTACTAACTAACTGTACACTAAATGTTACATAATATTATAGTTCTTTTGGTAGATACGACTCGAAAACAAGATGAATAATCGTCTCTTATGACGTATAATGAAACCTACAGAGTAAGTACCGATTATGAAAATGAATAACTGATTAAAATAAGTACGACCAGTGCAGGTGGAATAATATTGTACTATAACAGACGTGCTTATACTACCCCGCTTACCGATAACCGGATCGGTCGTGTAACCTAACCGTAATAATTCATTATTGCATCGTGCACATTATTATATGCTGGATAAAGGTACCCTGCATAAAATAACCACCACGGTTTCGGGTTTGTCATATTTATAAGGATTTCGGTATGGATATGTTGCGTTACTCGGTTAGTGCACAAATTAGAATATTTTATACTAGATTGGTTGTAAATTTCAAATATAGAGACATGGATTACCCACCCACAATGCTATTATAAAATGTGAAATCTATTCGGAATAACATTACGGGAAGCGTAGGTACTCGAACGTCTTCCGAACTTATGAAACGCTTATGCAATAATTATAGGTATCTACTTAGTATTTTAATAACGATTTACATCCGAAAAATTACAATTCGATAACGCCACCGGCTTCTACAATAATAATAATAATCTATATTACGGAAACTATTCCAATTTACAATTATTTATAAAGTGACAGTTCCAAAGTGAACAAGAAGAAATAAATATTTAGTTAAATCATGACAGATTAAATTAATAAGTAATAAGTAATAACTTTCAGTGATAGATATTTTTAATGAATAAATATTACACGATATAGAGTTTAGAGTTACCGATCGACGTAAGTTTATTCACAGGAGAGTACAATGATTTGTAATATCTATTAGAGACAGTCAAAGGATAGAAGAGAGATTTATTTCTTGAGTCAAAAGAACAACATTGATCTTGAAATTTAAAGACTCAACGAGTTCAGGACAATCGATGCATAATAAAATTGTGGAGTATAATAATTTAAAGTATGCACTAAGACATTATTTTATAGGCGTATCTGTCTTCATAATGATATTATAGCTAGAAACTCGTTGGCGTACGAGCCATATACCTACGTATACACACGTCTTGAACATATATATATATACATATTATATATTTTGAGGATTTGAAGCGTTCCCGGACGGGTAAATCACGATCCGTTGAACATTGCTTATACACATACTTCAGATGGTAACGGCGGGGGGGACGTGGTATCTAACGAGCGAGACTTGTCAACCGAGACGTATTGTACTGCCATAGTGTCGTGTTTATATGCATATATATTGTGTATAATACGATATATATATATATATAAAAACGCACCTACGTTATACATATTATTATGGAACTAGAAAACTTTTACGGCGCGGCGATGAGAATTTCCACGCGTACCTACATTAGAAATAATTTTAGACTCGCGTATCGATCGTGAAAATATACCTATGCACGTTGCACGGGGAGACGTCAAAGTGCGGATAAGATTCTGATGGACAAAATAGAGTTCAAGTATATACGACTGGCGTGGAGATTATGACGTATTTGCTTTCGGTCATCGCCTAAGACATCACTCCAAGCAGCTGATTGACGGGTCAAACGTGATCGTCGCCCACTGACAATACAATATATTATGACGTGTTTATAATATACCCATTGGCCAATATAGGCAGTGTTCGGATTAAATAAGTAGTTTTTTATCTAGATAAAGATAAAGATAAATACTTTTTTATCTAGATAAAAAAAAGATACAATTTTTTTTTAAATGGGTTTTAAATTTAGGTATATTTTAGTTGGACACTAGGAACATAATAATAATAATGATGATATAAATAAAAATAATTACATTATTTATAAACCATAAACTTGGTTTGAGAATCCGTATAAATATTTAAATGCGTTTGTACAATTTCGCGATTTTTATCATTAAAAAATGTATCTAGATGTTTTCATTTAGATGAGTAAAAAAATTATCTAAGATGAACGTTTAGATACCTTGTAACTATTTATCTAGATAAGTCCGAACACTGAATATAGGTACACGATTAAAATGACGTATTATTTTAATATCATGTCATGTATATTATGTACCAATTATAGGTACTTGCTGATTTTGTATATTTTCATCGATATCTATACGAGCATTATACATATTTTATAGTTATGCCTAATAATATTGTGTACGAACATTTTGCAGTTGTGTGTCGACACTATACGTACGTACGCGACGCGACGCAAACACAACATTATAATATAACCTCAAACAGTCCACCGACCACATATTATTATTATTATGGTAAAGGACTACAGGAGCCGTACAAAAGGCCCGTGGATAATTAAAATACCCGCGGACCATGTATATAATATTTTATTATATGCCTGTTTGTGTGCGTCGTTCGTGTATTATATGCGTTATATATATATACATGCCCCGTGGACCGTTGACGATTTTAATTAGACAACGAGCGGCGGTAAAAAGACGGAATAATTATTGTATACATAATAATCGCGTACCTAAGTGTGTGTGTGTGTGTGTGTGTGTGTGTGTGTGTGTGTGTGTGTGTGTGTGTGTGTGTGTGTGTGTGTGCGCGTGTGTGTGTGTGTGTGTGTGTGCGCGTGTGTTGTATTGCTGGAGATAGGTACGTACGTTTGTGTCCTAAGGGCTGCGTAGTGAAATAGAAAAACAAAACGAAAAATAATAATTATTATACTAGTCTTTTATTTAGACGTTTGTTTTTTTTTCTCTTGCTCTCGCTATGCGAACAACACGTAATATATATATATATATAAATTTATATATAAATACATACATAAAATAACATGTACACATAGGTACGCGGACAACTATATTCTAGACTTCTCGAAGCCGGATACCTTGTTGGAAGCTCCTTTTGTGCCGCACGCACCCATCAAGCTGCTCATACACGGTTACACGGGTCACAAGGACTATTCACCAAACACCGAGCTCAGACCAGGTAACTGTAACACTAAAACTATAACATTACTATTTACTATTTATCTGTACACAGCAGACCCTTTAGGCCCTTTAGGTCGTTATCAAAAAAAAACTCTTTTAAAATATAATGAAAAATATGTTATGTTAAATTAACTAAAGTCGTACGATATGATACCTTTATTATTTTAATAAATTATGTTTGAACTAAATCGCAACAATCATAATATCATCTCAAATCGTAGTAGGGACATAATATCTATACAAGAAAAATAAAAACACTCCCAATTCTTATGTATATAGTAATAATTATACCTATATATTTTACCATATATATATTTACTTTTATTTTTAAAATTATTGATTAAAAATGGCTTGATTTTTATGCTCGAGTATTTTCCCCTAGTGGCTGGTACCAGAGGGAATTTTTTTCCAAAGACCAATGCATACATAGCCGTGCGCTGCAGACTCCAATTTCTGGTCAAACCTGAGATAATTATTATATGTTACAATACTTAGATAGTGCCCTTTAAATTGATTTTTAATATATCAATATACAATCAGCTATACTGCAATACATATACAGTTACATAATATAAAGTTTTGATGAGTGGTGAAGTGGACAAAAATTTCGCGGGGTGACCCCGTACTACTCCACTCCGCTCATCTAAACTTTAAATACTTATAATTCATAGACTACTCGCCCCAAATTCGATTTTCATGTATCAAAATACTAAAAAAAATACTCTGCTTTAGAATATTAAATTAAAACTCTATGTTGTCATTTAAAAAAGTTAAAAATCTTAAAAAATTAAAAGGATAAAAAATATTTAAAATTATAATTTTTTAATAAAAACGTTGTTTTATAAGCGGCTTGAAACGATATAAAAAAATATTTTCAAAAAAATTTACACTTTTCGAAAAATTGAGTGTTGTTTGATAAAAGAATCACCGGGTTTATATTAGCTATACTGCAACGTTTAAAATATGTAAATAAAAACAAATATATATTTATATTTGTTTATCAATTAATATATATAATATTTATGTTGAAAACACTACCTGTATTAGATAATATATTATGTTGTTGAATTGAAAAATATATATTATATTATGTATAATCCAACTAGACAATTATATAGAA
The DNA here is from genome assembly GCF_019925205.1 of Metopolophium dirhodum. NCBI lineage: Eukaryota > Metazoa > Arthropoda > Insecta > Hemiptera > Aphididae > Metopolophium > Metopolophium dirhodum. Next base: position 17,449,903 of record NC_083568.1, read on the forward strand.
ATTAAAATGCAAGTTACACTTCAATTTAAATAAATATTGTTTATTAACCAACAAAATATGATACAATGTTTAAAATTCATTAATACTTACATATAATATTTTTTAAATATACTTTATAAATATAAAGGAATAATTATTGGATTATTTAATTTACTAAAATTGCAGAATAACGTTTTTTCTAATTTTTATTAACCCTATTGTTAATTAATGTATGGATGTAATTGTGCCAGTGCCTGGTATTTACTTTTAATAACCTACCTACCTGAACTCGGCTACAAGCGGTAATTCGTCCAAAAACATTGACCTGTTTATAAAATAATGTTTTTATAACTTAAGTAGAAACCAACTAGGTACATCAACATCACATAATAACATAGTAGGTATATATGCCTTGTCAACATATTTACAATATTATAATATTATATTTGAATCGCCTCGTATGACGTTTATGATATTGTATTATACATTTATAACACGATATCTTTTTAAACGTATTTAGTAAATAGGTACGCCGTAGGTACGCAATATGAATAAAATATTATGCTAAAATATAAATTTCCTAGTACAGGCAACTAAAATTTTCGTTTACATAATATTAATAGCATTTTAATTTCAGCTCTAGTTCAATTTACGTAAATTCGTTTAACTTCACATAATAACAAATTTTATCAACTTGCTCAACTTTGTATTTTAAGCTAGTGTTTAAGTTTCGGTATACTATGTATTTACCAAGATTTCACTAAGTCACTTGACACGTCGTTTTAAAGCCACGAACATTATCATCATAATTATGATACATTATTATTGTGCCACAGAACAACGGATATATAGTGTTTTAGTACAACGCTGTCAACAAAAGCAAATTAAACGAGTAACGGGATTTTGGTGTAAACCTTACCACGTTAGACAAATATGTGCCCGATTAAAAAAAAAAATACCTATGTACGCAATACCATTCATTATAAATTATAGTATTTATTTAAAATCCTTCTTAATAATAAATACTAACGCAAAGTCGTAAATGTTATACCTGATATGTATACTTTACTATAAACATATATTTTATATTTCAGTTTTTCACCACTCTCGTTATTGTTGAAACCAATAAAATCAAACATGTAGGTTATAATAATTTCAAACCACGACTAGATCAGAAGTACAAGTGTATAGGAGATAGTCAACGGTGAATATTATATTCAAATAATAGTAATAATAATAATGAGTCCCAAATAAAAAAAATTAATCTGTACAAAATACACTTTTTACGAAACATGGATATTTTAATAGAATAACACAGTTTATCGTAAATGGTATTATATTAATGAAAATGAAACAAAACCTACAACGGTGAATACTACGGAGTGTAAGCCAATTAAATTTAAAAACAATAAGGTTAGTATACCTACTTATATTAATTAATAACCGCCTCGAATAAAAGTAATTACAGTGGCATATTGCATATAATTACATTAATTTTAACAATAAATTAATAGGCGAATACGGTATATCATATTTTATCATTTATAATAATTATCATTTTGTATACAATCGAAAGAAGTGAATTTTTTGATAACTGGAATCTCAACACGCTATATTTCAGTAAAAATGTTTTTTCTCTAATCTATGGATTTAGAAACAATATGTTTCTCTTCTTTCTAAAAATGTAAGACTCGTAATTTAGTCGTAAGTATGTTTGAATAATTTGAGTACCTAATTATTTATTGTTTACAATTGAGGGGTGACATTCCAAAACGTACTATTGCCAAAATATACAAAATCGAGATACGCATCAATTTTTATAGAAAAAAAAGACGGGAAGTCGATTGGCGCTATCAGAATTAAACTTTAATCATCTGTTCTATGAGAAAAATCGATTCATAAAATAAGTATAAATCATCCAAAACGTACTTATTTACACAGTATCACTATAGCAGATAATATTTAACAAAAACAAAACTGCTCTTCGTGAAAAATCAACTTTATGGCAATAGTACTTTTTTTGAATGTCACCCCTCAATTACCATTCTAATTACCAACCAATTAGCTAATTTACTCTACTTTTTTTGAAAATATTTTGAAATTATAATCTGCCAATTATTTATTAAAATAATTTGTTTTTAAATAGTATTTCGAATAATAATGCAATTAAAAATATATATTATATACCTACCTAATAGGTATTATATAAAAATATAGACAAGTCGGTCGACCGTCTCCGCTCAGAATCGTCATTCGTATTTGCAATGATTTATCATTGAGTTCAAATTAATCAAATCTATGACAGTGACTTATTCAATGACGAGATACACTCGACATTTATTGTACAGCGGAGTAACCTCCTTGCCCACTTTTTAACTATTATTTTACATAGGTACGCAACCTTTTGATCCTAATATGTTCATCAATGTAGTTGCTTTAAACTCTGATAATTTGAATAATATTACGAAACATGTGAAACTATACACTTTGTGGTATATGGATATTTTCAAGCATTATCAATATTCGTACCTTCATAATTTCATATCATTATTGAAATAAACTAATTTCACATTGATTTATGTCTTCACGCGTTAATTTAACATTGTTTTGATGTTTTTAACACAGGTTTATAATATTGCTAAATATAATAATAGTGATAAATGCTTAAATAGGTAACGAATTATTAATATTAATGATAATTTGGTTTGTGTACGTTAATGTTATATACTTATACTATGTAGCGTATGACATTTTGTTTTAATAATCTTTTTCTTTTGTTCAAACAATTACCTAACATTAACAATTAAGTCCTATTATTTTATTTGAGCACTTTTATTAAAATATTTATAAGCACATATAGATATAATAACAGATAGGACGAATTAAAAGCCTTTATTATACAAATCATGTTAGTGGGAGTTATGTCACCTGATTACGCTTGCAAACAACACCTTTGGGAATAAGACCGCTTTGTTTGATCTATCTAGATACGTGCTTGACATTATTTAGATTTAGTTTTTCTAAAACTAATTATTTATTATCCTTATAATATTATTCTGCATTTTACTACATCAGCAAAGTTTAAAACACAAAATAACTTGATTTTAATTAAAGCAAAATTATCATAGTCCGCGTACCGACGCACTGACGCTCTCGTGCTTTGCATATAATATGATAATATCACACTCACTAATAATGAAATGTTAAACGTCTATTTCAGATAAATCATTATATTTTATAAATTACATGTGGTAGCCGGTTGTATGGTGTGTTCAGTTCTCGAGTTTCATCAAATTGTATTCTTAAATCATATACGCTACATCGTGTACCAGTAATTAAACGTTTTTACTAAGGACTTTTCATATTGCAATAATAATAATAACAATTTAGTATGGTGAAACCACAAATTACTATAAAAAAAAAAAACACTAAAACGTAAAAACTCATAACCACTTACCGCCGTTGTGGTCCCACAAGAGATGTAACCTGTGCCTCGAGCCCTCGACCAAAACATGTCGGTGATTGCGCATCCCCGTCCCGCACTTCCCGCCAACACGGTCGGCGCACTTTATACCGACCACCGACCACCCATCGGTCCACAGATCGACAATGGTCGGCCACACAGTGACGTGTTTATCGTGCCATCGGGAGTATCTGAGTGGAGGATCAGGAACGTTTACCGACGGTCAGTTGTATTTGCATAGTACTTGTGTACTACTTCACATAAAATATCGTTTATGGTCTCGCATAAGTAATATTATTATTATAAATTATAATTATTTTTAATATTAAAAACTAAAGATAAGCGCACTCGGTTATAATAGTTATAGCGGACGGACATATAGTTTGTTAACTACTTGTCATAATATATAGTTTAATTGAAAAAGTTATCCCTGGTTGGCGCAGGGGTGGATCTAGGTGGGGGCACTATAGGGTCCTATCAAAAATCCTGTGTCTAACTGACAAGTATAAAAGAAAATATTATTCGTTATTACGTTTACAACTAATTAGGAATCGACGACCAACAACGTAGGTTGGTACCGGGCAATGGATTTAGTACGACAAAAAGTTTTTAGTGGTAATGTTTAAACTATTAATTTTAAAAAAAATTCTAAAAATGGAGACTATAAGCTGTGGGTGCCGGGTGGGTGGGCAAATTAGTATAGTGAGTTTGCCTCAGGTCTGGAAATTGTTCAGCACGCCGCTGGGATGAGGCATGAGGTAAAACATTAATTACGAAGACAGATAATAAATGTCCAGTAGGTACCTATTCTGTAGATAGACGCAGAGGTTAATCATATGCGCAGAATCGAGTGTGCTAACCGTTAACTGTTTAATATTCAAAACGGTGTAGCTGCTGGATAACAACCTAAATTTATTGGTGAATTTACGGTGGCATTGTGGCATGTAACTCCTCAGTTGCAATTTCATCACCCCCCCCCCCCCCCCCCCCCACAGAAGCTAAATGATAAAAATCACTATCCTCATATAGGTACTCATATAGTACCTATGTGAATAATGAAAGAGGGGGCTATAGCCCCCTCAGCATATTAATTTATGCTACGCTTATTAGTACCTAATAACCTATAAACTTAAATGTTAAATAAATTCAAAGCTGGACACTAACCAAGTTAAGGTAACTTTCTAACTTAATAAGTTGGTTTTAAGTCAAAATAACTTTCTAGCTTAACGAGTTGAATTTAATGGGTAAAATAATAGAATCTAACGCGTTAAAAACAAAAAGCACATAGCTAATGATTTATGTACCTATTCGTAATTTTTTTTTTTTGCTTAAAAAATCCTTATGTTCTGATATCGTAAAACTGCGGAATGCTAACTGGATAATAATAATTAATAATTAGTATTTAGTATATTGTGGTAATAAATTGTTAGGTACATTTATTTCTTGTAATGCATAATTTAAACGATGGCTATAGATATAATATAAATAGTTATAATTAGTTCCTATAATTATTCATTTTATGTAATTTTTTACATTTTAATAAACTGTTTTTTATTTTCTTCTTCTTCGGTAAACTTGGCCACTAGGACCATTCGGACATACATCCTATTGCCTTCATTTTACTCTACCTGTATCCTGCAGTCTAAACCTCCCTCTAACGCTTTCACATCATTACTCTTACTATGTCCTCCCATCTCAGACGTGATCTTCCCAACCGCGGTCTTTTGTCAGTAGGATTTTCTTCTATTACTATACATGTATGTGTATGAGTGTATTTTGGGTTTCAAGTTTTTTATATTTTTAAACTAAGTATTAAAATAACCAACTTCTCACTAATTTGTGAACATTTTAGAAACTAACTTAATTAGTTTTTACGTTAAAGGAACTAAACTTTAACTGGTTGAAAAAAATTACTTACTTTCCAGCTCTATTAGTTTATATTATTATAATAGTTATACGTACCTATATTAACGTCTAAAATATTTTTTCTGTCACGCCTGCACCAAAAGTTTAATTATTTTCGATGCCAGATGAAGCGTTGTGAAATGACCTTTTTCCGTCCAATGGACAGTAAATACTTTATTGTGCCCTGAGGGCGGAAAAGATTTGTCCACCCGCTGTAATGAGTGGTAAAATGTTGTTCACCCGCTACGGCGGTCGGATAAGTTGCTGTTCAAATCGGATTAATATGACATGAACGTATCGATGCATTTTTCCTAATTTTATATCAAATATTAACTGGTAGGTGGCAGTGGCGTAATTTAGGTGGGTTTATAGGGGTTCAATCCCCTACCCCTCCCCGAAAAATAAAACGATGTGTATACATAATATTAATCTAATACATGTACCTATATACATAATATTATAATAACATTATGTCTCCAGTCAGGGGTGGTTCCAGAGACTTGGTTGGGAGGGGGGGCCTAATAGTTATAATTTTTACAAAACTTATAATAACAAATATAAAACAACAATTTTTACAACACAAATTCAAGTCTTTTTTACTCAATTACTAATTAGTATTCTCGTCGTAGTCCATACAGATAGCAGATACATGCTACAAGTCATACACCGACGTACCTCCAATAATTACATACTTGTACGTGTCTATAATAGTCGATATTATAATATGTTTTTTTGTTTGTAATTTTTTGTTAGCAATATACAATTTTTTAGAAATACGGGTTTTGTGCCTTAGCCCCCCCCCCCCCCTCTGTCACCAGTCTCCACACAATAACAACAATTAAAAAATAGATAAAAATAGATAAAAATAAAAATATTATATACAAAAAACAAATCATAAATACGCCCATACATTATCAGCAATCGGCATGTCGACATACAATGACTGCGTCGATCACTCGAGCCTCTTTATAGAATTGGCGTCTACAAATATTAACCCCAGGCTCCTGAAAATAAATGTATTTGGGTGGTATAGAATTATTATTTATATCACAACTACGGATTTCTACCTCCCTCCCCCCCCCCCCCCCATAACCACCACCGACATAAAATCGTTTATACGCCACTGGCTTTAATACCCCGTCTGTCGGTCTGTTGTCCACCAGCGTACCTTGCGTACCAAAACCTGAACGTGATATCTGTGAACTACAAGGAGCTGGTGCAACCACCATGTTACGTGCAAGCGGTGCACAACGTTCCGCTGGTGGGCAAATGCACAAAGATGCTACTGCTGAGGCTGTTCAGATTGCGACCGGACCTGTACCTGCGCGACTTGCACGTGGTCGGATTTAGCTTGGGCGCTCAAGTGGCCGGCCACGTCGGGCGACTGATGAACGGCACTATCCAGCGGATAACCGGTATGTACGAATAGTTATAATATTATTCTTTGACCACGATAGACCATGATATAGAAATAATATTACGATCTAAGATTATGATATTATTTATTTAGTCTAGGTGGTGAGGGTTCTTACTTCTTAAGTTCTTAACAGGCGTGGACCCAGAAAATTGGAACAAGGGGTGCTTAAAAAAAAATTGATTGTACCTACTTTTCTACTTTAGATTACCTACGCAATTTATTATACAAATTGTATTGATTTTATTGGTGGCTTGTTGGTCTAGCCGTGTGGTCCAAAATTAAAACATACTCCAAGAGCAGCTGTTTGTGAAAGTGTGATACCTATGTACACCCAAAGTCTAAAATCAATACTAAATATTGATCAATGGTCATTGGTAAAAGATAAGAAAAGGTAAAAAATAAACCACGACAGTTAGCTCGAAATCTAAAAATAAATCTCGAAACAAAAATCTTATACCACTACATATGTATCTGATGACTTGTGAAGCGAGTCCACCAAGGTACCTATTTAAATTGAATAAACAATTTTGGTTTTTATTTACTCATGTCTCATACATAATGTATACAATTATTTTAACAGTATTTCAGTCCAGGTGGGATTATTATAAATTATAATGCTATCTACGATCTACCATAATATAAACTATTTCATTTTTATTTTAGGTCTTAGGACGTAGAAAAAGACCGCAGTTTAACTGGCAAGGGTTTCCTAGGGTTCTGTATTACAGGGGCATTGGACATATATAATGGTGGGGGTATCGGGTATGGAGAGGGGTCGGAACTCCCTCATGGACTAATTTTTTATTTATAAGATATTTTTTTAGAAAATGTTTAAGAATAAAATATTGTTCATAGCCAAAACGGGTAATTTAATATCATATCTATTGCAGGTCTAGACCCAGCATCCCCGCTATTCGACACGTTTTTGCTCAGCAACGAAGTGTTAGATAAATCGGACGCATTGTTTGTGGACGTAGTGCATACCAACATAGGTTTCAAAGGAAAAATGGCACCGCTAGGTCACTTGGACTTTTACGCCAACAATGGCATCGCACAACCTGGCTGTGGCACAAGTAATTATACCTTTTTATCTGACATCGGTAGTGTACACGATACGCATTATAATAATTGAGTAGTCTATGCCCATAATATGGGTGTGTTATTGATGTATCACATGTATTTGTTGTTGCTATATTTTGAGCACTAATTGATTTCGGTGAATCGTCCAGATACGTCGTGCAGTCACGTGCGGGCTGTTGAATACTTTGCAGAGTCAATAAGCAGCAAAACTCAGTTTTTGGCCGTCAAGTGTATAAGCTACATAATGTACAAATTGAAATTTTGTAAAACGTCTGAAACGTCACCATTGATAGTCATGGGCGAACATGTGGACAGAACGTGAGTGAATACCTGTGTGACATACCTCTACAGCTATCTTGTTACATAATATAAAAATATGCATGTTACAATGTTGAAAATACAAACATGAAAAGAATAGATGTAATGATAATTTAATGAATGTTGATTTTGTTTTACAGCCAAAAAGGAATTTACTATTTTATGACTAACAGTAAACCGCCATATGCACAAGGAATGGATACATATGAAAAGAAAAAAACAACAAACACATCAACAACTGGCTCATCATCACAAATTGACCAAAATGACATACCTTTGACTGACCCATAAATAAACAAGTTGTCTACTAACCAACAACAATATGTCAAATATTTCAAACTAAAAATCAAAAACATCAATATATTTTAATATTGTTACATGTAAATTTTAATACTGTCTATAAAATATATTTCAATTGCTAATTTCTTAAAACATACGAGTTATAAGATAACATCTAAATGGTGTATAATATAATTAGTATCTAAAATGTTGTGTAATTTTACAGTATCAAATTATTAAAGCAGTAATTGTCCGTTGTTATATTACCAATAAAATGTTAAACATTTGCAAATGATTATTTATTTCAGCCGATTTTTGTTTTTGAAATTGAACCCCTGTAGAAATAATAAATGTATTAAGCTCAATAATATAATATATAAAAAAAATTGCATTTTTACCCATGGTTCTGATGAGTTGACTTAGTTCCACTCAAGACTATGTAAGGAGATTGTGTTTCTTTTTGCTTGGATTGCAGCATATTCAATGTACCAAGAGGTGTATCTGTTGAGCTCATTTGTTTCATTAGCTAAAAAATATATAAATTATTTATAAATTATTGAAATCTAGGAATTTAAATGAAGTTTATTAAGTATAATTAATCAATTACGGCTTCTTGTTCAGCTTTTTTTATACGTTTCTCTATTTTATTTTTGCCAGGACCTTTCCCGTGGAATTTATGTGACAAATACCTAAAATAATTTTAATTTGTATTATTAATATTTGCATACATTTCTACTCATTTTAGATATTAAAATTTTTACAAACCTAAATGCTTCTTTTTCACATAATAAATGACCATCATCGTCAATGTAATCCAGTTTTATATTTGGTTTATAGCTGTCTTTTTCTCTAAATTCTACTGTAGGGCCACTGTATCTGTCTCTTCTACTTAATTTATCATCTTCAGCTCTAAATTCACAAACATAATACATTTAATAAATTTAATTTTAAATTAACAAATGACTTATTTATAAATTTAATAATAATGTATTTTATTTTATATATGATCAAATCACCATTATAATATTTAACAATATAACTTACAAAAACGTTTTATCTTCAATAGAATAATTTTTTGCTTGCAAATGAGCAAATCTTGAAGCAGATGGCCGAGCATTTTCTTCTTTTTCGATATACCCTTTACTCATAGCCAATCTTAAAGCCCCAGCTACACCTTTACCCAAGTCAGGTTCTGGTTCTAAAATTGGCTTACTATCAATTGTTTTTAGATCAATTAACTTTTTCTCTGAAATTAATAAATTAAATGTAAAAAGACACTTTTAACAAATAAAAACATGACATACCCAATTCTACTTCTCTCCATCCATCATTAGATTCATCAGAGTCAACTGCATGTTCTTGTTTCAAATTATTTTTATCATAGTCCTAAAACAAATATAAATTATGAAAAATTTTTTTTATTTAGTTTAGTCAAGTTATGTATATACTACCATTAATGACTCATCTTCTTCTTCTTCTCTATTCCCAGCTTTACCATAAGTTGGTATATCTCCAAGAGTTCTACAAAACTCAGCAGTAGAGTTTAACACAATTGCCCCTAGTGCATTATCATTATATTCAGTTTTCTAAAAACGATTAAATAAAATATCAAATTATTTGTTGAATGTATAAAAAATAACTCAATGTTATTTATAAATTATTAAATTATTGAATTTATATAGTAATAAACGAGAAACATGAAAATAAAATACTTACAATCAATGTATCAGCTAAGTCAGGTTTTCTTTCGATTTTTTCTAACTGTTTTAATTTTCTTGCCTTTTTTAATGCCAATTGTAATCCCATGTCATCATCATCTTCATTTTCCATCTTCATATTATAGGTATCCATTGGTTTATCTATTTAATAGTTAAAATACAGTTTTAGGAGATTTTTGAACAATATATACTATTTATACAATAATATATAATATTATACTACAATTGTCCTGAACATGCTACAGGTATTCATAAAATAAGTTTCGCAAACAGTATTTGGTGTTCAACCACCCAGGTTTGATTTACACCAATTATGGCTGATAAGTGATCATTAATCACTCAAATTCAGCTTTTAATAACTTTTCTACATTCAAAAAAAATGCTCAAGACATGCTTCAAACCACCGAATTATTAGTACAAACCTTAAAACAATAACCATAGTCGGGAGAATGAAAAGTGGCCAATGATGGCCACACTTCCGGTGGTGAATTTTTGTGATGGTTTTGCAAAATAAGGTGCACACATTTTGAAATAATAGATATAATACATAGTACAAATGTATTAGAATGATGTGGTATACAAATTTTAGAACCACTGTTTATTGCAGAAAAAAAGTTTGTTATCATAATGCCAACATCCACTTTTCATTCTCCGACTATAGCTCTTTACAAAACTATAAGCTAGACCCTCATCATTAGGTACCTAGATTTATAAAGGGTACTCCAGAAAAATGGGGTTTACTCTACCCGAGGCCATTAACAGATAATATTAATTAATAAAATAGTTAATACAATCAAAATGATTATATAACCAAAAGGTCATATCAAATTTAATATTAAAAAGCAAAAGTTATTTGTAAATAAGAAGGGTTTAAATACAACAGCTTGATAAAGGTTATGATTAATAAATGGACGCCAAGTACATAGGTACATTCAATACAAATGATTCATATACAAATAAACATACCATGTAATATATCATCAATATCATCAAGATCATCATTTTCTTTGGCATTATTATTTGCAAGCCGTAAAGATCTTTCCAATTTATCTGCTTTCAATGGATTCACTCTTAATTTTTTTTTCTAATAAAAAATATGAGTTAAATAATTTATTATTTAGTCAAATTATTAAATTAAATTACCTTGACTTTTTTAAATTTAACACTCATTTCGGTATCATTATAATAATCAGACGCTAATTTCAATTGAGTCGTATTTAAAGTTTCTTGATTTAACTTTTTTTTTAATTTCTCCTTTATAGTATCTCGTTTAACTTTATACTCATCGACACCTAAAAGTAATTCATATACAATATTGATAATAAATTTAATAAATGTTATAAATTGTTCAAGGTTGTTTAACCAAACCTAACTAAACTTAGGCAGTTTCAAATTGGATAACAAACTGAAAATAGCTAATATTCTAACCCAACCAAATACTTTATAATTAGGTTAAAAAATTGAACTAATGAAATTAAAATGTGTACTGAATTTATTGAAGAACAAAAAAATAATAAAATATTATTATTGTCAGGGACTTAGGGTAAATATTAATTGTATTTTTTGTTAAACAATTTAATCAAAAAAATACAGTCTCAAGATTTAAGAATTTTAGTTTGATTTCAATATACAACATAAGATAAAAAATGAGTTAAAATTAAAAAAAAGTTTAGTCAAGGTTTGGTTCATTCAAAAAACCACCACTTATTTTTAATTAACTAATAATTTTTATAATATAAATTGGATAATATACCAAGTTTAAAACTTTTTTTTTTTAATCCCTCGATTTCTTCGTCATATTTTCCAAGGACCACACTTGGGCTGTCAATATCCATGTCTTCTAACTCATCATAACCACTATAATTTAGACGTTGTTTTCGTCTATCAATATTCTACATAGTAAATAGAAAATATATATAATATAGGTATCTTTTTATAATAGTTGTGTATAAAATGTATTTAAACATTTTAATATTACTTGTTTATATGATTCATTATCAACCATATTAACATTGACTAAGACATCTGCATCTTCTGCTAATACATCTTTATCTTGTAATGTTAAAATAACTTCCTTTCCTTCAATAAATTCATCCTAATCAATAATTAAGATAATTAAATAAATATAAAATACTAAAGTGTTGATTATTGATTATTTGTATTACATACCATTGAGTGTTGAACTTCTAATCCCTTCAAATGTTTACTTGAATAAAAATTCTTCATTTCGCTTTTTGTGCTTTCTTCTATGAGATCCCCAACACCAAAAACATTGTCCATTTCTTCCAATTCTTGAGCCTTTTGACAAAACAAAAACATTGCTGAAAATTCATTCCAAAAAACATAATAATAAAATACTCAGTATTAATAAAAATAAATGTAATTAGTTACCCTTTTCTTTGCTTTTTCCATTTCATCTTGAATAGTTTTTGTTTTTTTCACCCAACTAACAGCATCTTCTTCAGAATCGCTGTCTGCTAACTTTTTAACATTTAATATCTTGTTTTCAATCATACGTTTTTCTTTTTTCTCAGCTATTCTTGCTTTTATTTTATCACTTTTATTTTTTTCTGTTAAACTTACTAAATAATAAGAAAAATCAAAAGTTAATACAAAAATAAACACTTCTTAAATTCAAATTATTTATTACAAGCCGGTTTATGAACAAATTCGCCTTCATCGCCAGCAATAACTTCTAATCCATCATCTCTACTTTTAGTAGTTTCTTTATTTTCCATCTGCAATGGCTTGAGGCCTAATTTAGCTCTAATTTTATTTGTTTCATCAATTGACAGACTGTCTGCTGCTGATGATATAGAAGGCGGAGGCGGTGGTGTAAGGCTTGGAGGTGGTGGAGTGCGAACCTCATTTCGAGATATTTTGGGAGGCGGTGGTACAAAAATAACATCATCATCTAAATTATGAGATAAAATAAAATTATTATGTACATCTAAAAATAAATATAAAGAGTGTGTTTTTTTTTTATTAATTTTATAGTAAAATACACAATTTTTCTTCAAAAATAGGTATTTCCAAAACATTTTAATTTTACTATTCTCATTAATAATATATAATAAATTATAACATATACCGTAACATTAATGGGTATATATTAATAGAATGAATTTTTCTTCTTATTAAAAAAAAATAATATTCAGTTGCCAGGGTCATTAGCAAAATAATTATTACAAAAGTATATTAACAATTATTTAAAGGGTTATTTACACTAGCTAGTAGCTACATTATATATTAAATGATACAAATTGGTATCCAGATATAGTATTAATATAGAAATAATACTTAATAAAACTATCAAATTTTGAAAAATAAAAAATCATGTTTAGGATGCTCTGATAGATTCTTAGCCCCCTTTGGGTTGAATATATTAATAAAATAACTTGCCTGAACTGTGATACTTAGCATGTTTGTCTTTTGGCTTTTCTTTTTTCTTATGATGTTTCTTGTGTTTCTTATGTTTGTTGGAGACATCAACATCAGACAAATCACTAGATGGATGTCTTCTTTTCCTGTGTTTGGACGATAAGTCACCGTCCGACGAATCACTGGAGTGGTGTCGTTTCTTCTTGTCCTTCTTTTTGTGTTTAGACGACCCCATTATTTCGAAAGGCGAACAAAAATTCAACTATTATATAAATCACAGAACGTGGTCTAACATTAATATTAATATTATTAAGACGTTAAAAATACGTCGTGCGACCGTATCGTTTATAAACGTTTAAAAAGCAGCGAGTTGTAGTAGGCTAAGTGCTAATCTCATTTCTGTTGTGTTTAGTGTTTTCTTATTACCGTGATAAAGTTTCTCGTCATGGAATAATCGCTTTTATCGCTGTACCACCATAGAACAATAATATTTTATTAAATGTATTATTATTATATGGTAAAAGCATTGGCAACACTGCATGTGTCGGAACAAAACATAAATAGATATTTTTATTTATTTATATAGACAATATATTATTATTTATTATTGTCCTGATTTAGATTCACGTCGTGGTTTTCCTATTGAGTATTTGAGTATTCTACAACTATTCTATATTTATTCATTCACGGACTAAGAGTATAGAGTCTATCTTAGTACGTTTACTGATTGGATTGGGTGGGGATTATGAGCAGTGGCGTCTGCATAGTGCATGGCTCGATGCCCAACTACCCACTACCCAGTACCCAAGCACCTTGTGTTCGGACGCCATATTGACTCAACTGTCTCAACTACCAAAATGCCAGTGGGCAATGCCAACTTTCAATCAGCCATCTGCAGTCTACACTATACAGGTCAACAATCTTTTTTCTATGCTCTACAGTCAACACCATAGAATCGTCATAGAGTAAAGATAGTTGACAGTTCACGTTCACGCTTCACAGTTATAACTATACTAACTACTCGTGTCAGAATAAATAGCTTGTGTACTTGCGAGTTGCGTTTGTTTTGTGACTTGAAATGGTTGAGCTTAAACACTTGGACGTCTCGAACACGTTTTACACAAATTTTAATTGTTTTATTATTCGTTAACAGTCCGTTTAGTGATACCAAATTTGATTTCATTACCATTATAATATGGACTGCGCGGCTTAAAGTGTTCCTTACGGTTTCTCAACATAATATTATTTTTACCGCATTTATTGTTCAAACGTTTTCGAATATTATTTATACTTGTCGTATCGATTGTACCTGCTGTTTACGTTTAAACCATTATTCATCATGTTTTCTGATATCGAAGTTATGAATATGTTTCATAAAGGTAGTAATATAGTCGATCGATTATTCTACATGGAATGTTTTCAAAAAAAAGAAATGATGGGTGAAGTGTATGTTGCGTTTGCAAAGCTACCTACTGCTAGAGATAAATTCCTATACACATATAATCTACTTAAAAAATATAAGAAATTACCTACGGAGTGTAAATTGACAAATCCCAAAAATAACAAAAAAGCTCGAAAAATCAGAGCTGATGCAAATATAAAATTTCAAAACGCTGAGTTTAACTCCGCTTTATTTGAGTACAATAAAAGTGTTATGACTGCAAAAATCGACACTGAAGACTATGCATTGGCTTTGGCAAATCGTTCAGCTGCCCTCTATCATTTAGAAGAATATGATGCCTGTGTCCAAGACATTCACCGTGCTTTAACAAATAAATATCCTATCGAACTGTCTTATAAGTTATATGAAAGAGAAGTGAAATGTCTAAAATATATGGGGAAGATATCAGAAGCCAAATTAAAATTTAAAGTAAGTATATTAGACACTTCTTTACGAGATATACCTAACGCTAAACATTTTTTTTTTTTAAGGAATTTTTGTCTCATTTATTTCTAGCCTTTATTTCTAAAGAAAAGAAAAAAGACATTGAAATGCAAATTAAAAGATTTTTGAAGGAAACCAATAAAAAAGAGACAAATAATAAACAAGATAAACTCAATGTAATCAAATTATTTGGAGGTCCAAATAGAAATATCCCAGCATTGTCCAAATTTGTCAAAATGAAGTATTCAGAATCGATGGGTAGATGTTTGGTTGTTTCATCCGATATTAATCCAGGTAAATAGGGTTTTAGCTCGGGTTTTAGCCAGCCTTACATCATATACAATGGATGGAATTATGCCCATGTAAACAATTTGAAGCACATAAGCGACGAGTCTGTGACTGAGATGCTTAATGTGTTTACGCGTGAGGCAAACCGTTGTACATTTATATGTTAGTTAATATTTGTATCGTAAACTAAAATAGAAAAATATGCTTTATTTCTCTTCACATATGCGCACATCAAGCATCTCAATCAAAGACTTGATGCTAACATATGCTTAAAGTTATTGGGACATGGTCCATAATTTATAATCTCAAGGTACGTTTTCCCTGCAGCGTCACTACCGGTTTGGACATAGGTCAGTGTCTGACTCGGCTGTGCTGTTCCACAGGTTAGACATTTGACACTGCAGGAAAACCATACCTTAAGTTGCAAACCAACAGTTATTTTATCAACCACTACAGCATAATAGCTTTAATTATTTGAAATAGTATTAACTATTTTAGAAAATGTATGATAAGTACATGTACCTAATTCTAACGATTGTATAGGCATTGCTCATATTTGTTAAGTCGTGTCCTATGTGAATGTGGCGAGTACATGATGATTGTATTCTGATCATGTTGTTCTGCTACAGTGTGATGCGGCGAAATTTAAACTGTTAAGTTTTTAGCCAAATTCACGTAGGACACGGCGTAAGTGACTCACTTTGAACTTAAGATTTTTAATTTGTTTTCAATATTTCTCATTCAATAATTGAAAGAAAAATAATTTTTAACGTTGTATAATAAAGTATCTAATACTCAATAAATAGTTTTTTATTCCCAAGCAGTATTTAAGCTTTTTAAGTGACATTACAAGGAGTTTTCACTTAATTATATTTTTAAATTCTGAGTGGAATAATGAATGTATTGATTTTACAATGATGTGTGTTTTTTTTTATTTTTGTCCATCATCACGGTTTGGGGCAGTAAAACTGCTTCGATTTTCTTCAACAGTATTTTGTTTGATGGGAAAGTGAATCTAGTTGATGCATTCGGAAGGTCAAATTTTAAAATTCCCAATAGTTTTTCAAAAGCACCTGGAAAACAAAATAAAAATCAATGAAAAACGGAAATTTTTACGCAAAATCGATTTTGGTTTTTGGTGTAACTCTAAAACAAATAAACGTATATACATGGTCAAAATATTTAGACTTGTTTTGAAATGTTTAGGAACATTTTCAGTTTCTATTTTTATTAGTCTTTTTCTATGAATGTAAATAAAACTTTATTTGTTGGGTAAAAAAGCTTGAAAATTTAATACAAGGCTCCTACTATATTGTTACAATGACATATTTTGTAAAAAATTAAAAATCCTTAGTCACAGTTTTTATTTATAAGCATTTAAAGTTCAAATTTTGACAAAATACTGAAAAATCATGAAAATTAGCAAATTATTTTGAGTTGAGAATTCATAAAAAATTTTCTTTTTAAATCTAAGATTTGAAAACGTAATACAAGACTATCCATAAGTTTGTCTACCTTCATCAAAAAAAATGTCTACAAGATAGTCAAATTAAATTTTTATGAGCGTTTGAAATTCATATTTTTACAACATTTGATATTCACTCAATTTTTCATGTAACGATTTTGCTATTTTGTTGTTATTCAAAAACGAATAACTGTAGATACATGAAAAATTTACTGAATGTTTATATTTTAATTTTCTATACACCATACAATTTTGAAAATATTTTGACTCTTTTTGAGCAGTTTACGGACACATTGTTAGTTTTCAATTTTTTTTTTTTCTATAAATATCAATAAAATTTTATTTGTTGGGTAAAAAAGTGTGAAAATTTAATGCAAGGCTCCTGATATATTGTTACAATAGCAGTTGAAAAATATTAAAAATACATAGGCACAATTTTTTTTAATAGTTCACACTTAAAGTTCAATTTTTGACAAAATTTATCAAATTTAAAATTTAATAATTATTTTGTCGTTAAAAATGTATAAAATGTTCAACTTTTATAGCTAAGGATTGAAAATTTAAAACAAGGCTCCACGTAAATAGGTTATATATAAATTACTTTATTCACAATAATATCACAAAATATCATAGGCTGACTGACCGTTTTCGCTCAGAATTATTTTTCTTATACAATGATATTTTATCATTGAATTCAAATTTAACACCATTCATTACAGTGACCCACTTGTAACCTACTGTACAGCAGAGCGACATTCACTTTCCCACCTTTTTTTTCATTTATCACTGAGTTTTATTTAGTTTTTTTGTTAATAATCCAATTTCAATTGTAATATTTTGCTTTAATTATATTTCAGGAGAAGTTCTTGCTATTGAAAAACCTTATGTAGGGGTACTAACAAGTGAATCCTATGGATATAACTGTCAGAACTGTTTTAAACGTTGTTTAAATGGCATACCTTGTCTAAAATGTACTTTGGTAAGAATTCATAACATTACTAAACTTAAATACTATATAATATTATATTTTATTTTTAAAACGTTATAATTGATTTCTAAAAAATACGCATTAATTGAACATTTTTCTATTTATGATTAGGGATCAGATTTTGTAGCAAAATTAATCGTTAAAGGGACATTTATTTAATTCAGGTTATCTTTTAAATACAAAAAAATGATGTAATTATTTTTGCCTTTCCAAAAGTTAAAACGGTTATTTTTGATAAAACTGCAGTAAGCTTTTTTATATTATTATATTAGGTATTAGGTATCTATTAATTATAATACCTCAATAACAAACTTAACAATTTTGATGACTAAACCAGAAAATTTCACATATTTTTTGGTTATAATATAGTTGGTAACCTGTCCAATATAATACAATTATTATAGTAATTTATGATACTTTCATGAAAATTATTCAAGAATTCGAAATAAGTACATTAAGAGGGAATATAAATATAAACATTACAATCAAAATTATAGAAAATGTGTGTATTATACATTTATATATTACATACCTAAAAATTATCTTATAATCTCAAACTCACAAAAAATGTAATTGCTACAAATCTGAGTCTTATTTATTATTTATAAAATATCTTATTACTGACCAAATTGTTGTATAATATTATTTACATTGTTCAACAGGTAATTTACTGTGATGAAACTTGTAGAATAAAATCTTATGAGAGTGGCCATAAATATGAATGCTCATTGTTTTCAACATTTAACAGTTGGCCTGGTATGGATCACATGGAACATCTTTCACTTAACATATTCTTAAAATCAGTTTGTGAGTTAGGATTAGACAAGTATATTGCTACTGTATGTGCTTTGAATACTGATACTACTGATCCGATGATGCGAGGCTTTAATAATATTGGCAAATATTTATCTGACCAATTTTGTTCTGTATACACGTTGGAAGGAAATGAAACTAAAAGATCAGTAAGCGATCTATTTTCAAGACATTGTCATGCTGCAGTTATGGTTTCAATTATGACATTAGCAGGCCTACAAATACCAAATCATCAATTAGGTACTGTTGGTGAATCATTAGTTCATATAATATGTGTAGTTTCCTCTAATGCTCATGGTATAACACAACCCTCGGATTGTGAGACCCAACTTAAGTTGAGTCTTGATAACAGATTTGTACCAGTTGCTTCTTTGTTAATGCCAGTGCTGAGCTTGTTGAACCATCATTGTGATCCTAATGTAGTAAGACACAACTACAATGGAACTATAGTCCTCACAGCTATTCAACCTATTTCTAAAGACTCACAGGTAATCATTTTATAACCATTATTAATATATAAAAATTGTTTACAAAATAATTCATATGGTTTCAATTAAACTATATAAATACCTCATTATAAATTATACATATATTTATTACTTAATTTATTTTCTACTTAGTCCATATCATACTACTATTACTTAGCTTCGATACAATGAATTTTTAGATAACAGTTGTCTAAGTGACATATTTTTGTTTTTAGCTTTTTGATAATTATGGATTATTGTATGCTACACATCCAAAAGAATCTAGACTTCAAATACTTAAAAACCAATATTGTTTTTCTTGTGAGTGTTCATCTTGTGAAGATAATTGGCCATTATATGATGTATTAGCTGATCAGCCACGATCAGAGTAAGAAAAATTAATTATCTTTATAATATTATGTACCTATATCAATTATTTTATTACAGATGTAAAATATTTACTGACATCAGTTTGGACTTGTTAAAAAAATCATCGATTAAGTTATATGAAATAATTAACAAAATTAAATCAAATGAATGTGATGGTCTCCAATACATTCAGTTCTTATACTCTCATTTGAAACTTCTTCACGATAATATAAGAAGACCCTGGGGAGAGTACTGCGACTGTCAGGAAACTATCAAAGAAATTCTCTACAGCACAGCCAATAAGTTTATTATTGAAGATTATTAATTTATTATTATAAATACTGAGGTTAAGTATTATTTTATTAATCAAAAACTTTTTTATGTAATAGCCATGGAGAAATTGTATTTTTTTTTTATAAACTGAGATTGAATTTTATTTTATTATTAAGGAACATTTTAAATTGTAACCTTTAAACAATGAATTCATATTAAAATATTTCTACTCATATTTATATTCTTAGATTATTGCATAAGGTATAAAAAATTGTAAGTTATTACACGAGATTATTAAATTTAATACATCATATTTTAATATGTAATAAAACTTATTTTATTATCAGGTCATGAAATTGTTTACAAAAATATTCATTGTAATATGTACACAAAAAAAATTATATTTCATTGTGCAAAGGCAATTATTTAAAACACAAGAAATTAAATGTTGATCTTTGTTTGATTTTTTTGTATCAAAATGATTTTATTTACAGTTCAAAAATAAGAAAACTTCTTTTAATTCCTTAAAACAAGTTTTGCATTTAATCTGCATTGGATTCCTCGTTTGGATTGTCTTCAGCAAGACTATCATCATCTCCAGAATCCGTGCTATGTTCGTGTAAAAGCACATATTCCCTAGAACTGAACCCAAATTTAACGACGTCTTTCTCCATCAATTCCACATATTTTTTAGAATCTATGCGCTGGTTATTAACATAAGTGCCATTAGCTGACTCTAAATCAATAATATATGGCCGAATACATCTGACATGGCGCCCATCTTTTTTGGCTGAAACCAACCTGTATTGAAGAGCTGCGTGCTGTTTTGAACACGACGGATGATCTATTGGTATGTCTGCCACTTTACGATCACGTCCGAGTAAATACCCACTTTGTCTGTGTATGTGTAATACAGGTAATTGTTTCTCTCCTTTGAATGGGTATAATCGCCAGCGTCGTTTCGGTTTTCTCGCCTCAGCTGGCTCACTATACTTTATAACTACACCATTAAAAGTATTTGTATCCTCAGCTAACTTGCCAGTAGTTTCAAAATTCGGTTCTTCTTTTTTTGCTACCGGTTTCTTTTCACTAGACGAGTCTTTAGTGCCCCATACGTGATCAGCATCTGATTTGCCTTGATGTCTTGAGTTGTCCCTGCGGTCATGCCTTGGTCTTTTTCTACGATCATCATCGTCGGAATTTGAATTATGTCTTCGGTGTTGTCGTTCAGGGGATTTATTGTTGTCACGATACTTGTGTGGCTTTCGACGGTCAAAATTGTCTTCTCTAGAATAAAATAAGTTAAAAATGATTAGTTGTCATGTTGAATGGTTAAATTATGAACATTTGAGGGCCATAGAAAAAAAAATAGTTGAACAAATATTAACAAAGCTTAATAAAAAGAGCCGAGATGAATAAAAACAAATTTTTCATTAAATAATTATCACTAAGATCAAAATGTAATAATCTCAAGGTTGAATTTGCTAGACTACCCATCATAACAGTCATGTCGACTGGTACTGTTAAGTATGTCAAGACGTCATACACTTCTATCATCATTATTCATTACCTCTTTAGTGTTTAAAAGTATAGAGGAATAAAAAGGGTTGTTATTTCTTAATTTAAGGAATAATCAGTACCTAACCTATAAGAAATAAAATATAATATAAAAAATAAAAAAACACTGACAAAAATGTGGAAGTCATCCAAAATGGTACAAACAAATATTCAAGATTATAATATTTAAACCCAAGTCAGACACACAAAAATGTTGATGCACGAGATACGAAACTTATAATCATGAATTGTTTGTGTGTGCAGTCATATCTTATATTATTTGTCAGTCAATTATCAGATAATTGGATTACATTATGCCACTCCAATCGCTAATAATAATAGTAATTATTTTAGCCATATATTGACTAAATGTAAGTGTATGTCTGTTTACTATTATATCATTTTAATGAAGTCGAGTACAAATGTAATAGTAAATAAATAAATTGGTAATGCAAAATAAATTTTACTGATCAGATTTCCGGTGAAAAGGTATTTCCATATAACTCCCTTTGACTACTGTATTAACTTTATTGGAAATCATTTTTTTGTCAAGATTTTCTGTCTATATTTACTAAGCCTACACAAGTATATTACTGTTTTTGGACTTTTATTGTTTATAGAGGGAATTTAATTTATACTATCGTTGCAACATTAAACTCGAGACTTAATTTTCATATGAATTTTCTTTGAATTAAGGTTAGGTTAGGTTTATAAATTGTTGAGCATGGAAAAGTTGAACTTTATCTTTTATGTTTGTGTTTTTTTTTTTGTAAATTTAGATAATTTATGGTTGGTATTTATTGACAATTATAGTTTTTGAGCTAATTCGTGAACTACTGGTGTGATATATTTTAGTTTGGTATTTTTCCCATCTTTAGGTTATTTCTATTAAATAATTAGACTAGACTACTAGAATATAATCTATTTGCAAAAGTATGTAACAGGGTGTAACATATTATTATTTCTTACGTTATGCAAGTTATCATTTTAGCATTTTCATGTTATATTATAAAAAAAAAAAAAAAAACTATGAAAGAGTATTAAACGGTAGAAACAATATAATATACTTATCACAAATATGCTTTTAAACATTAAAAATTAATAGTACAAAGCTAAAAATCACTCTTGTTAATAGTTATATGTGTCTATGATAATAAATGTTATCACTTGGTGGAAATAAAATAAAAACACATATTTTTTAACGAAAAATAATTTGTTAAAATGTATAAATTAGTAATATTTTTAACATAATTTTATGTATACTATACACAAATAATTTTTACATAAAAATTTGGACACAAAAGAAAACAAGTTGGTATTGGTATAATAAATATAAACAAGTTAAAATATAATTTCATCAATAATATCTCTTAATAAATGCACACTTATACAAAAAATATTGCTCCTTATTAAATAACTCGTTAATACTAGTAAATAATTAACATTTAAAAGGTAATTATTATCACAACAATTGTATCACCAAATTGCATAAACAGTATGTGCCTGTTGATACTGGTAATATACTACTCGTTTTATTTTTTGTCATTTTCAGCTAACACGGGGTAAGCTAATGTAGTTGTCAAAGAATCATTATGTTCTTCTAAGGAAGTTTGAGAATAATGCATGACTAGATCTTTTAGAGAAGAATATATATTGTAAGGTTCAGCAAATCCAAATCCTTTTGGAGTTCTGTACACTATACAATGATTTACAACTCCATTGCAAACTATAGATAATGCTGATTGCCCTGTACGGCTGGGTCGTATCAAAAATGTTCCATTGCGCTTGCTATTTAACAAACGCTCAGCATCTGCGCGTGAACAGGATTGCAGCAGCCAAGTACTCTCATCTAAATGAGAAAGGTTCTGAGGCAGTTGAATATCTTCAGGCTTACAAGTATTCCAATCAGTGCCGTTCAACACTCGATTAATTGCTTCGTAAGCCACACCATGTGTTAATAACCACCGAACTGATTTATCTTTTTGACGTGTGAGTATTGCGCCTTCTTGTTTTAGTTGATACATTTGCCGCTCCAATGTCTGACTATAAGCCACTTGTCTAAAAACAAAATAACTATAATTAATATCAAATATTATAATACATATTAAGAAAAAAAAAAAACTTACAAGAATAATTTCTCCTCAAGTACTGCTTTGCCATCTAGCAATAACTTAATTCGTTTTTTTTACTATTTCAATATTTTTAACTAGATTATCAGCTTCATGGCGTTCAGCTTTTTTAAGAAATTTATCGTGTACTCTTAGCTGATCTTCAAACATTCTATTCACTTCCAGGTACTGCTGCAGTCCCATACGCATCACCAATATATCGGACGTTACAGACTGGAATTCTTTAGACAATTCTTCATATGAAATAGATTTCTTCAAAATATCTTTAAGCACTTCAATCAAACGCATCCATACAACGTCTACATTTAAACTTTTCCAAGTACCAAACTCCTCATCTTGTTGAAATCTGGACACAGGGTACAATAATTTTACATCTAATGTTGCATTATATTGTGACAAAGAAACTTTACGATAATGATTCACAAGATCAATGACAGAAGAAAAATTGTAAGGTTCCGAAAAACCGAATTTTTCATTTTTATGATAAATTTTTATTAATTTATTGGTTCCTCCTTTTCTTAATGTCAATGTGTACTCTCCAGCCTTATTTGATGCATTTCGGACCAAAAAGGTACCATCAGGCGTGTCAGTAAGTTTTTCCTGTACATCATCTCTGGTTATGTCGCCCCAATACCATTCTGCTTCTTCTATGCAACTGGGTTCTAGTAATGGATTTAGCAGTCTGGTTGCAGTTGATTCGACAGATTGAGGGCGATTGGTTTGTGATAGTTTACGAGGTGGTAGAGCCGGTGCGCCTGTGGGAGACATGATGCTCCATGACTCATGGTCTTTTACCATAATCTGTTACAATTAATTGTCAACGAACAGCAGGATTTCTGAAAAAAAAATATATATGTATGAATAAACGTTAGATCAACAAATTGAAGTAAGATTATTGAAGTTTTTTTTAAAAATACAGTTATTATTACTATTCATATGGCAAAAAAATGAATTACCCTACGATCATTGTTCTAATATAATTTAATAAAGAATAACCTCACATAAAAGTTTAGTTTTAGTTTAATTAACACTTACCAGGAGCGTTTATGCTTATTACATCGGCGTTAGCTAAATGACTTTCATCAGTTTTTTTTTTCAAAATGTAATAAGAAATTTGAAATTGCCATCAAATTCTAGAAAATTACACTTACTTATATTATTTTTTTAATTTACAGTAAAATATTAAAAACTGATTTGATATTGATGTTTTCACACTTTTTTAAGAGAAATCACTTTGTACACAACAAATAATGTAAATTAACAATAACAACAGTATAATAATAATTAAATTTTCAATATTTTTATTTTAATATACATTTAGCTAGGTACAGCTAGGACACTTGAAGAATTATATTTTGGTAATAAAATAATTTTAACAAGGTTGAGGTTTTAGGTACATAGTACCGATGCATAAACAAAAACACTCCATTTTTTAAAGGCACCTTAACTTAATAAAGTTAAAATTAATAATCTAAAAAAACTATGAAACATTTTAACTATGTATAAATAATCAGAATTGTAATTAAATAAGATTCTTACTAATTGAAGGATTATTCTATCATCAGCTGGATGTCGTTTATATTAACTCATTTTGAAAATCAACATAACTAGTTATGTAAAAGCCTTATACCTTATAGGATATTCTATTAAAAACATATAGATATTTAAATTCAATCATTATTGTTAAAAAAAAAAAATAATGATAATAATAAAAAAAGGAAAACAATCAATTTTGCACCGATTTGCTAATACAAGATATTTGCTACCACATAAATTAATAATAATTTAAAATCCTACATAAATAAGTCATAATATTAAAATTAATTTATCATTAATCCTATTTAGTGATTATATTACTATCAACAAATAGTCTGGAAGAATGGTAGATAAATATATCAGTAGCTAATAAAAAAAAAAAAAACTAGTCTAGTCAAATTTAACTTCTCCTTATTTCTTAGGTCAAATGACTATCAAAATTTCCACACTCAGTAACCTATGAATATACATATTATATATTTTTTTCCTAATAGCAAAAACAATGGTAAGTGATAAATGATAATGGTTAGCCTCGTGGTTAGCTTATATCACTTTTTGCTCAAATAATATAATAAGGCCTACACATTTATCATTAGAGTTAAATGTGTTATTACACTGAAATCACAGTTTTTTCTTATAAGATAATTTTAATTTTATTGCACAATAATATTTAAACAAGCTGAGAAAATAGAATTTATTATTCATTTTATGATAAACTGATATAAATTAACAAAAATATTGAAGTTGTCAGCTTATTATTTTATAGGAACTGTTTTGAATATCTAGGTACCTAAAATTATATTATAAGCTAAACTGAGTAATAAAATAATTTTGATGTTAAAACTGTAGGTATTTAACAAAAGTTAAGATAAGCTAACAAAAAAGTGAAATATAATTAATATAATAATAGGTATATGATAATAGTTGAAGATAAAATCTTCACTAGGTATATTATTAAAAACAATTTTAAAAATTGTTCTATGAATATGACGTGTAGGTATAATATCAACTTTGTCCTGTCTATTAATTATTGTCAATTTAACATTTCTTACACGCTAATCAACAAAAAAAAATATTTTTTTTTTTTTTATGTCTACTTTAATTTTGTATTTATTTTTTAACTATGAATAAACATTAAGCATAACTATATGAGTAATAACCAGGGAATTCTCTCTGCTTATAGTAGATATATAGTGTATCTTGTCATTTGATAATAACTAAAGTAATAGATTAACTAAAATGATAAATCATTGTATTTGTATATGAAAAACGATTTTGAGCAAAGGAGACAAGTGGATCAGCATCTATTCCTAAGGATTGTCCATGTTATATTATAAGCATTTTCTTAATTCATTAGTTTGAACTTATTTTTGTCAAAAAGATGTCCATAGAATGGTTTGAATAGGTTTGTAGCATAAATAATTTTAAATTAAGTCTAAATACCTTTTGGTATAAAAAATAAAAATGTAGTAAAATGTTTCAAGTCCCAATAATTTATATTTATTGAATCGTAATAAAATAACTGAATAAAAAACTTAAACCATGTCATGTAGTAACCAATTTTAAAAGCTTTTTAAGGGGATTCCATACCATGATTTTCTGTTTTTGTCTAACACATGCGCAACATAAGATTTTAGACAGATTCTTTGCCAAAATTATCAATTGATCTAATGAAGTGATAAGAATTCTGAAAACAGATTTGAATTTGTTATCAAGTCTACTTAAAATCGACTTTCCCACAATATTTATTTTAGCTTCTCCAAAAATTGTTTAAATACTCTTTTTTAATATTACGTTTTCTGGAATTTGGGGGATAATATCAAAAATGTGGGGAAATTGATTTCAAGTAGACTTGACGACGAATTCAAATGTGTTTTCAGAATTCTTACTGCTTCAATAGATCAATTGGAATGTTTGGCAAAAAACATGTCTAAAATACCATGTCGCACGTGTGTTACACAAAAACAGAAAATCACGGTATCGAATCCCCTTAACATGAGATACCATACATTTAATTTGTTTAGTAATAACTACCTTTTAAGTATTAAATTTTAACTCTGGCCCACAAGATAAGGAACCTGGGCTTTGACAAAAACTCAAGTTTCTATATCACTGCTTTGTCCCACGACCTACACGCTGTTAACCAACCTCTGATCAGTCACAAATCACAATTGATAATGGTCAGAAACACAACTACGTCATGTTTATCATACCACCAGGAATATCTGAGTGAGACAAATAGGTCCCTGTATGTTTATCTACGGTCAGTTGTATGCGCTAAACAAGTTCCTTTTTTCTTTCGTGGGCTGAAGTATAGGTACACTCTTTGCATACTTAAATAAAATATACTTTTGATATCAAACGGTATCAACTAAATAAGTTTTTTGGGCTGCATAAAAGGTTCAGTATGACTTACTGATAATGTAAGTTTTTTGAACAGGCAATGGTGTATGATATTATATACCAGGGGTGGCCAGTAGTAAGTCACAAGCCGAAAATTATAATGAAAAATATTATGAAGAGCAGGAAAATGAATAATAATAATACCCCCTTATTATATAAGTAAAAATAAAAGCAAGCCACTGTTTGGCCACTCCTGTTACATATTACATGCTATTATGAATAACCAAGTTATTTAGTATACTGTATAGTATCAGTATCAAGGAATCTAAATAAACAGTTAAATTTAATTCTAATTCAACCTGTTATTAATGTATTGGTTTAAAACATGGTAAATAAATTAAGTAGTACAAAAGGTTCTTATTTTTTAAATAAGAAAAATCTTCAGAAGAGTGTAAGATCTGTTACGTACACGATAAGCAGCTAATTAGGTTTATCACAATCAAGGGAATAAGACCAATTTCATATACATGATGTTATAAACTATAAATGGTAAGGTTAAAAAGACAAAAAGGAAACTAAAAGAAAGTTCATAACATCGGTTATATTATAGTAGGTACAGTATGGTCTGGACCTGTGTTTTCGGAACTTCCTACAGACATGATTGAAAGGGCTACGACTCTCCAAGAAGCTGAAGAATCATATAGACGGTTCTATAAGTTAGTAGAGGATTTCTTGTCTGTCACGGAGGACAAAGAGCGTGCTAGGCAGTTTGTTTGATATATATATGATGGCTCTGGCCACCACGGAATATATATTTTGTATATTTGTGATTTGTATTTTGACTAATTTTCTTATCATTGTTCAATAAAAGATGCAATTGAAGGAAAAGTAATTTATACTATAGAGGTTCCCACCTCAGTTGCGATACCACAAGCAATAAAAAAAGGTACAATATAGTACATTACCAAGTGCTATGTCTAATCAGCCACAGGCAGATTGTCCATACCGACTGAATTAATTCACAAACAGAAGAATTTCCGATTTGCCAGTGAACTTAGGTATACTAAAACTGACTTACACCCAAGGATAACAATATAGGTAGATCTATATTTTATGTTTGTTAATTTTTTCCCTGCGAGTTTGAGATTTACAGTTAGATAGTGTAAGAAACTATTTAAATTTTCTAGGTATTAAAAAAAAATTAAAATCACCTAAATAAACTCGAGTAATCTCAACAAAATGTAATTTTCTAAAAATTATAAATATTAATAAACTGGCATGAATTAGTTCAGAATTACTGGTAAAATTAAATATTTGTAAACGAAAAAAAACTTATTATTATACTAAATTATTCAAATACAAAGTAGGTAGTACAAACCAAAACTAAAATTAAACTAACTTGTTGCAGTTGAATAATTTGTTACCAAGGTACTCAACTAGTAGATTGTCATTAATGTAATAAGAGTAACCTACCTACATTATGAAAAAATGAGTTATAGACAGGCAATCCCAAATACTGTCTATGGTCTTAAGAATGCAAATTATTTGAAATTCCACAAAAATTATGTCACACTTTACTTTCGAAGAACACTTATAATATAGCACAACTCTCATTCATTCACATGAAACGTTTAAAACAAACCATCTTAACACATACCAAGCGAAATCGTTGAATTTAACGTAAACATAGTGTTGATACGAAAAGGATTAATAAAATACCGATTGCCATAATTCAATGAATCGACGATGTATGTAAACTAAAATGCTAGGAATCAATTCGATCAACAAATGTAAGTCGGAACGGTACCAAAATTTCAACGATTTCACAACAGGTACACCTACCTACCGCAATACGGCTCAGACGCAGTTCGTAGGTACATAGAGATATCTACAAAGTACATATCTACATTTTGTTATGATTGACACTCACTCTTCATGCCATTTTGACGTGTGTTTGTGTTTTCTTTCGTCCCGTCTCGATGACATCTCGATGAAGTCGACGAACGGATGCGTTCGATCAGCGGTCGGTTGCGTTTTCACAAGTCGTCTGCTACCTAACCTACCGCGAACACCGATCAAGAAGCATACAGCAAGCTCACGATATTTCGTTACTGAAAATTAGCGACCGTGAAAAATAAATAAAAAACAAATAATTAGAAAAGAAAAAATTATATAGGTGATTTACTACAAAGGCCTTAACCGGACTAGGGTCCGCGGACAATAGGTGTCACGGAACAAAGCGCTGGGTCTGACGTCACACGATATTACCACAACATTAGACCGACGTAACTTTTTATTCCATGCGCGAGCGTAGTCATCGACGTTACCTATGACCGGGTCATGGATAAAATAATCAATCGACGGTGTTTTATCAACGCCACTTGGAAACAAAACCGTCTAAAATGACCGAACGAAAAAGAAACGTTTAATTCGGACTTTGAACCGGGTTACACTGATTGTTGAACACATTGAAAGCATAGATAATATTATCTATGATTGAAAGACGTGATTACGTAAATGTGATAGCCGATAACAATAAATCAAAATATCTATAATTCTGTGATATCAGCTGCCGCCTGCCCAGCTTCTTAACGACAGTCGACAGTACGACGTCGCGACTCTACGTCGTGTATTCGTGTAATAAATTAATAAATAATAATTTATAATTGATACATCAAAGACCATAGTCCGTACTCCAAAAGTCCATGCCAATTACCAATATATCATGGCGACATGGCTTATTTAGGTCCACGATGATACGGAAAATATACGCGTATGATTATATTAGGTTTGTACAACTTACTAGACGATATACATTGTTGAAGTATTGAACAAATTATTTATGCCTGTGACCATGAAAAATATATTTTGTCATATTATCTGTTATAACTTATGTAGGCCATCAGGGGTAATCGACGACACAGTGTTTGGCACAATTAATTAAATTTTTCATGCAGTTAAATAATTGTATAAGTAGTGACCACTTTCGGGATACCGTTCACTTTTGCAGTTCTACATCCTGCTGCATTTTTCGTTAAATACTCCGAACCGATACTGTATAGAACAAATTGATTATGTAAAGGTGAGTTTACATTAGAACACTTTGATCGGGGAACGGGAACGAATTCAACAAACGCATTAGTTTGTGTTCGGCTAGACTATTTACATTAATTCGTTCCGTTCGTTGGATAGTATTAACTTGCATTTATGCGTGTTTGGGCTCTAATCTAAACGCACCCTAAGACTGTGTAGGCATACGTGTGTCAAAAAAATGATCAAAAACCATATATATTAGTTTTGTTAGGTGTTCTACTGTAGAACTTCTATAAAATAAATACATAGGTATTTATTGGCAATAAATTACACACCGAAATAAAGTGACATAATTCTAAAGCAATTCTGAGTTCATTACTATTTTTAGATTTATAGTAATGCAACTAAAAAATAATTACTGCGACAATTCAAATTTGTAAAACTTTTGATGTCATTGATTGAAATATCATGCAATTTATAAAAACTCCAAATAATATATTTGACTTATTTTAACAATGAAAATGTACAAACAATTTTTATAGAGCATTTACTCATTACATAATTTTAATAATAAATATTTAATGTCTTGTGATATGGCGTGTCTTCCAAAATTGCAGCATTTTCTCTCCGGTAACCCCATAAATAAGTATCAACCATAATAGAATTACAAGTCTTGTGCATATTATTTTTAGCCATTAATTTCTTCACCTCATTTACAATTTCATCAACTGCAACGATAGAAGCTGCTCTAATTTCCACTTCTTCTGGTGCTCCATGCTTAAGAAGAATACCTGTATTATAATTAATAAAATTAAAAATAAGCAACATAATATTATAAATGTTAAACTAAATATAACTCTAACCTACCTTGTTTGAGAGTATCTTTTAATTTATCTGAATATTCCAAAACACCAAAGTATAATAGAACTTGAGGGACCCTGTAATGAATATGCATTCTGGGTATTAGTAATAATCATCTATATATTTTATACTTAGTGATTTATTTAAAATTCAATCCAAGAGACACAATCTAATAGGTTACAAAAAAAAGTCACAATAAGACATGTACCTATTATATATTTTACCTATAATCTGCAAACATGGTTATAG
Source organism: Metopolophium dirhodum (assembly GCF_019925205.1). Taxonomy (NCBI): domain Eukaryota; kingdom Metazoa; phylum Arthropoda; class Insecta; order Hemiptera; family Aphididae; genus Metopolophium; species Metopolophium dirhodum. The sequence continues at coordinate 17,481,699 of NC_083568.1, forward strand.
TATCTATGTCATGAAATTTGCCAAAACCAGTACCCCTGAATGATGACCAAATATCAGCAATCAAAATTTGAGCTCTTTTATAAATAGCAACTAAAAAAACAACAAATTTAGCATTATCTTAATGTAGTGTATTTAATATCAACAAATATCACCTTTTTCGTTGTTATAAATGGATTCATCTCGGAAATGACAAAAGTTTTTAGAAATGATTTTTAACAAATCCTGAGCAGAATGATTTGCTTCTAATATACAGTTCACAAAATTTCCTAATATAACAAATACAAATTAAAACTTACAAATATTAAGTCCGCATAATAGTACAAAATATTATAAATAAAAATTAATTTGAATAACATAAGTACCTTTATATTTTATTAGTAAATTATTTGCAGATTGTTGTAAACACAGATACCTTTCTTCTAATAGTGGAAGAGTTGTTCCATCATCTCCTAAAAGTATTTCATCCAATTGGTCTCTTGTTAATTTCGAACAAGTTTTCATATCAGTCATTTTTATCCCTTTCTATAACAACAAAAGAATTATTTTAATTGTTTTTTAAATTTACAAAAAATATTTATTTTTTAATATTTACAAACTTCTATAGCTCTATTGATGGCAGCACACAAACCAAAATAGCCTGTGTATTTTTCATTTTTCCAAGTAACAGTCCAGTGTGATTTATTGTTTGGATCAAAAAAACAAAAGTTTAAAGAATCAACAATAAATATCCAGTTAATTGCTTCTTCGTCTTCATTTTTTGGATGTAATGGACATTTTTTAAACTCATCAAGAGTTAACTTTTCTTCTTCTATTAATTTATATATCTAAAACAACAAAAAAAGTATTGACAAATATTTAAAATACAGCATACTAAATAATGTATATTAGAGTATAATTTGGGGTGGTGGTGGCATGACCGGATTGGTATTCGAGATTTTCACTTCTAAACGGCCCATTTACATATTCACTGACCCAAAATTGTTCGAGCTTATAAGTGGCAAATTGTAATTTAAACATGAATTAATTTCAACCCACACTCCCACGACCAGCCCAAACTTTAAGTGGCCCACCGAGATTTTCGTGGTAGCTCGCCTAAGCAATCCAGCCCTGTGTGGTGGTAAATACTTGATATATGAATATATAGGTTGATTCACCAAGCATGCACAACCTCATTTTTTTCTTTACTTATTCAAATTTTGTTAACAACTCATAAATTAATTGTATTATTAATTCTGATATGTGAAATTTTCCAGAAAAATTATCCACTGAATAATTTACAGTTGAAAGGGAGAGAGAAGGAGTTCTCATTTGAAAAACAGAAGTTTGATTCTCCATAGGACACTCCTTATTCCTTAAGTAGTACAAAAATCTCAAGAATTTGAAAATAAAATCTTTAAGTATTTTTAATATTCCAGGTAATCCACTCAGGCGCCTGAAAAGGAACTGGTGTAGGCCGTAGGGACCCACTCTCTCTTAAATCAATTTTCACGGGGTTTCATTGGGTGACTTTCCCCTCCCGTCAATCAAATCACATCAAAATTTGCTTATTGTATAACTTGTAAATACAGATTGTAAATATAAATTTTTGTTCAATAAAAAAATCTATTAAAAAAAAAAGTATAATTAAAAATTCCATAAATTAGATTTTGAATAACTGCATTATTGAAGAAAAAAAGAGGATGAATATGCTTTGTGAATCACCCTGTACATACCTATTGTATGTAATTGCTTAATTTAAAATTTAAGTTGTTCATTACTGTTTTACTGTATTTTACTTGTCTTACATTAACTATATTATTAAAAGCTAAATGTGAGTTGTCTCCATCTTAAAAACATACAACATAGAAAATTTTACGCTGTGTCTTCTTAAGTCAATGATAGGTAATTAAAATAATAATAATAATAAGCATAATATGATGTTTATTTTTAATGAAAATAAATGGGCAGGTACAATAAACAGGGATAATTGGATAAACTCAATTATTGATAAAATATTAATGTAATAAACTTATAAACACAATTATAAATTACCTACCTTTAGAGCCAATTTTGGAATGTTTGAAGAAATAATTTTCACATCTTTAGATTGACTTACTACTGTCTGACAAGTATCTAATACTTGAACTTCACTAATTTGTTCAATCATTTTTAACTAGGTTTAATAACCAACAATTATATTAAAATAAGTTAAAATACCTATTTAATTTTAAAATTCCTATGAATTATAGTCGTTAAATACTTTAAAGAGTGCACAGTGCACACTCCACAGACTACAACAGTATAGTATGGAACGTAACTCTAATCAACGAGAGTTAAGAACTGAGAAGTCGAAAAACCAGGAATATTCCACTCATACGACTGACGCTGTGAAGTGTGAGCACTCGACAGTAACAATAATAATTGTAGTCGACAGGCGAAAATCGAACTGAGCGTCTGAGTGGTGACTATAAACTGAACACTGATTAGTGATTACTGAATAATGACGCCTGAGGCGCCAGCTGCTGCAGCAGGCTGTCGCCTTTTTTTTATAGTTATTTAATCGTGGTGCAGCTGTAGTGCTTACTGCCTAGTTGCCTGATTGTTCTATGCTGATGAAATTCACTCTTGTTTTTAAACTAACAGAGTTAAATACTTAATCTCCTGAGACCAAAATTTGCTATGTTACGCACTTGAAAGACGGAAACAACAAATGTCGGTGTAACGTCCTCTTAAATCCTAAAATAATACCTACAATATACTATATATACTGTGAACTGTTCAATGATCACGGAGTCATTGGTAAAACATTATATTACATAATAACAAATAATAATGGTAAAAATGTATTAATTAGATAAGTATTATTAATTATACTAGAGACTAGAGTAGAGACTATAGAGTATCATTGATCAAACACTTGACAAAATATTTTTGTCATGTTACTATGATATACTAAAATAATATAATATACCTATTACCTATTCAATCTCAATGGCGTATTACCCATATATTGTAGGTAGACGTGAAGTATATTACATAATGATAAGTGATAACTTGCTCGATAAATTGTAACATGTAACCAGGTATTGAGGTATATATTATATGCAAAAAGGTACGTCTTAAACTTGACGTGGCGAAACGAAGACCGGAAGACGGCCTTTGGATTGCTCGGTCTCGCGTGTTTTATACATTGCGCTTTTGGAAGTAAACCGTAAACATATATAAATGGTTCTACCTTCTACGTCATCCAGTTAACAGATTGTCCGTGGCAATAAATATATAATTTAAGACGGTACCACTCTGCTGCACAGTAGTTGTAGAGCATATATCATTGTAATGAATATGTTATATTTAAATTGAATGGTAAATAATTGTATACGAAAAACGATTCGTACGGAGACGTTTTGTCAGCATAGAATACTGGTATAAATAATTAAATTTAATAATTAAAAAAAAATAATAAAATATAAAAAGGTGGATAAGTGGATGTCGCTCTGCTGTGCAGTAGGTTACAAGTGGGTCACTGTAATGGATGGTGTTAAATTTGAATTCAATGATATAATATCATTGTATAAGAAAAACGATTCTGAGCGAAAACGGTCAGTGAGCCTATGATTTTACCAAGTATATTTGATGATATTATTGTGAATAAAGTAATTTATATATAACCTATTTACGTGGAGCCTTGTTTTAAATTTTCAATCCTTAGCCATAAAAGTTAAAAATTTATAAATAATACAAAATAATTAATAAATTATAAATTTGATAAATGTTGTCAAAATTTGAACTTTAAATGCTTATAAAAAAAAATTGTGCCTATGTATTTTTAATATTTTTCAACTGCAATTAGAACGATATATCAGGAGCCTTATATTAAATTGTCACGCTTTTTTACCCAACAAATAAAAATTTATTGATATTTATAGAAAAAAAACTAAAAAAATTAAAAACTGACAATGTCCGTAAACAGCTCAAAAAGAGTCAAAATATTTTCAACATTTTATGGTGTATAGAAAATGCTAATATAAACATTCAGTGAAATTTTCAAGTATCTACAGTCATTCGTTTTTTAATTACAATGAAATAAGAAAATTGTTACATGAGAAATCGAGTAAATATCAAATGTTGTAAAAATATAAATTTCAGACGCTCATAAAAATTTAATTTAAGTTTCTTCTAGACATTTTTTTTTGATAAAGGTAGACAAACTTATGAGTATACTTATATTACATTTTCAAATCTTAGATTTAAAAAGAAAAATTTTTATGAATTCTCATCAAAATAATTTGCTATTTTTCGTGATTTTTCCGTATTTTGTCAAAATTTGAACTTTAAATGCTTATAATTAAAAACTGTGACTAAGGATTTTTAATTTTTTTCCTCTGCCTTTGAAACAATAACCTAGGAGCCTTCTATTAAATTTTCAAGCTTTTTTACTCAACAGATAAAATTTTATTGATATTTATAGAAAAAAAAACTAAAAACATTGAAAACTGACAATGGCCGTAAACAGCTCAAAAAGAGTCAAAATATTTTGTAAATTTTATGGTGTATAGAAAATGCTAATATAAACATTCAGTCAAAATGTCATGTCCCTACGGTCATTTGTTTTAGAGTTACACCAAAAACTAAAATCGATTTTCTCGAAAACAGATTTTGCGTAAAAATTCCCGTTTTTCCTTAATTTTTCTTTTGTTTTTCACGTCGCTTGTGAAAACTACTGGGAAATTTTTACTTTTGACCCCCCCAAAGTACCAACTAGATTCACTTTCCTATCAGAAAAGTTACTATTGAAGAAAATCCAAGCACTTTTACTGTCCTAAAAGGTGATGACAGACACAAAAATAACAAAAAACAAAAAAAAAAACACACATCATTGTAAAATCAATATATTCATCGCTTCGCTCAGAATCTAAAATCAAAACTATCTTAAGCATTAACTTTCCGGTGAACTTTATCTTTTCGATAGACGTAGTGAAACTTGTTGGGACACCATAACCATCTATCTATTAAAATTGTTTATATTAGCTATAAAAAAGAAAACTTTTATGAATTTCTAACTGAAAAATAATTTAGAAAATAATTTTCTCATGACTAAATAGCTCAAAAAGAGTCAAAATAGTTTGAAAATTTTACCATGTAAGGAAAATTCTAATAGAAATATTTGGTACTTTTTTTTTGTTACAGGTAGAAACACTTATGTAAATTCTTCTATTTAAAATTTTTTATCTTAGCTATGAAAAGAAAAGCTTTTATGAATTTCTAATTGATAAATAGCTTACAACATTTTAAATAGCGCAAATAGTCAAAACTGTTATTTTACAATGTATGGAAAATGATTTTTTATCATTTAGTGAAAATGTCTAGTTAGGTTTCTATAGGGTTATCCTTTTTTAAATTACAATAAAATATCAAAAATGTATGGAAAAAAAGCAGTAATTGTGTTCCTCTCGAAACTTTTTTTTTTATTAGGTAAGTATTCAGGATTCAATTTATTTTTATACTTTTTGTAGGCTATGATGAATTTAACAGTTATTAAATTACTGGGATTAGTAATTGAAATAGAATTTAGTTTCCATATTCCATCTTTTATTGCTAAGGATGGAAAATTCAAAACAAGGATTCTCATAAATATTTCATACTGCAACCAAATAATCTAAAAAATCTATTACAGAGTTATTTTTACAAACATTATTAGTCCAAATTTGGATAAAATTACATATTAAGACCAAGAATAACGATTTTAGTTATTTTGTTGTAATTTAAAAACATTATTCATTGATATACGAAACTTTCAGATTATATTATTATAATTTATATACACGATGATATTTTCAAATATCAAATGTTTTGGCAAAAATGATTTTAACCTACTGTTGTACACTTGTACCAATGCTTAATAGTAAAATAAATTACCTTTATCACAATTATTTATTTCAGTCTTCGATCAGATTTGTTTTTCGGTTGTTCGTTTGTATTTAATAGTTTATACATGGATTTATTCCTATTACTAATTATAGTAGGTATATAGGAATGTTTATTTTATTTATACTATACGTCTATAGTCTATAGTCTATACCAACTAATAATAAATAAATAATTTTTGAAATGTTGTTCTCAAGAAAATAAAAATTTATGTGATTACAATAAATTAGAGTTTTCTAATGTATACCAATATATTACCCGGTGATATTGAATTGAGTCCATGCTACTTTTATGTGTTTGAATTGAGTTCAGGGTATTATCATAGGGTTAATATCTTTGAATTGAGTCCGGTAGATAAAATGTCATAACTACCTGTTAGGCCGGTGACCTTGAACCTTGCACATCATATTATACAGGATACGCAACGATAACGGCGGTATATAGGTACTCTGTCAAAATCTATCAGTTGTGCCGAATACTTCGTTACACATAATTAGTTAATACTTACACAATAATTATCAAATTATTATGAGTGAAAAATGGAGTGTATGTTAAGTGAAAAACAAAAAAACAAAAAAAATTATTAAAGGTTTTACACATAATTTCTTTATACTTATTATTATTATTATTATTATTATTATTATATATGATTAAAAAAAAAACTATTTAATAATTAACATTGTTATATTACACATAATTATTATTACTTTTAATTGACTCTTAATACTTATTATTATTTGTTATATGATTAAAAAAAGTGTACCTATACAATCATACATAATAATTATTATTTATAATATTTTTTAATTAATTAACTCTTTATACCTATTTTCTAATTTCGATTATTTTTTTTATATTGTATTAACACTGTACTGATGCATCTACAAAAGTATACAAAACAACAAAATATAATTTTTTAAAACTTATAAAAAATGTGACTGCATAAATACTATTAATTATATTTTATACTATATTACTATTATTATAACTAATGGCAACTGCGGCATAAATTTCATCATCAAAATTGACACCATTAAGTCTCCATGAATTAGTGGTAGGATTGTAAATTTCAAAGGATGTCAACTACAGAAGTCCATACATTATCGCTTGGTTTATAAGCCTCAACACTTTTGAGAGTTCCCTGAATCATTTCCACCACCAATAGCGTAGATTACGTTGTTGTGACAAAATTTCATATATTATTTTTTTCACAATATTTTTTGGACCGGGCCAGACCGGGCTCGAGGATAAAATGTATGGACTGGACCGGACTTTTTACAAGCTTAGCATTATTTTCGGACCGGGCCAGGGCTTTTTTTTCACAACATTTTTTTGACTTGGCTGGGCCGAAAATTTACGGCCCTTGCAGGTCTATACTACCTACCTAATAAAAATGGTCTTTAGAAAAATTAACGCGCTCGAAATTCTTCTAATGCTGCGGGCTGACGAGAAATATAAACATATATTAGCTGGCTAGTAGGTAATACACGTCGTCGTCTGGGAGATTTTCTCGGAGATCGGTCTCTGCGGTGGAATATTATTTTGTTTCATTACCAATTCTCGATTCAATCCACGTACATATTGTCTTCACTCAAAAAATAAAAGATGGCAACTAACTATATTATAACATCGACCGCGACGCGGTAAACGCCATATTGCTCGAAATCTTAAAAGACATCGTAGTCAACAAAATGGAAAGCACTTACGCTGACGAAAGCGACGAATACCTCGTGCGTCTAGTTACTCTTCTTCTGTCTGCCATTGATACGGGCGCAACTACTGCAAGTGGCGACGATCAGACCCCGGAGTCGGAACCTAAAGGACAAAATCCGATTCTTGGAGGCGCAGATAGAAAAGAGTTCAACGAAAACGTCGAGGAGTCTGTCTCCTTGCACAGTGATGGATTGCCGAGCGGCGATGCGCTGTCGCCTGCAGCAGAGTCGGAGCTTACTCCGATCCCAGAGACAGCACCGCTCGGCAACCACAATACGGTCCAGGAAGACGACAATTCGAACATTTCGGAAGCAGAAGAGGACCATTCCGTTTTGCTGGCGACCAGTTCTACGTCGTCGTGTGGGGACGCGCCGTCCTCGGGAGTCGGGGCCTGTCGATCCCACTCCGACGCCCGAGGGCGGACCGCTCGACGAAGTTTTGGATGAGAACGACGGAATGGAGGGGAGGAGGCGAGAAAGAGCACGGACGGTGCGCGGCGGTAAGTCACCAGTGCATGTTTTCCGACCACCCGTGGTGCGACGGGTTCGGTGGCGTAGCGCGCTCTGTCGTCGTTGACGCGCGAGACCCTCTGGCGGCTCGGCGAGCGCCCGACTGCAGTTACGGTCACGTGGAGCGGCGGCGACGGAAGACGGCTATGACACGGCGGCTATTGTATAGAGGTACCGGTGCGGGCAACGATTCCGCCCCGACGGTACGACGGCGATGGCGACTCTGTACGACGGCAGCGGTGGAGACTTCGGCACGGGGTGAGTGGTATGGAGATTTGCGTGCAGGAACACGGGGACGTCAGCGGTGCCGGACTCGTGGAAACTTAACTGTTTCACAGGGTCTGGCGGCGTGAGATTTCACCGCGGCGGCGGAACGAAGACGCGGCCGAAGGGACAACGCCAGGGTGAAAATTACCGAGGGTCAAGGAACGCGTTGTGGTCCGCTGACTCTCGCCTTTTCGCCCAGTGGTAATCCCACATCGGTCTCTTCGCTCGCCCCCCCCCCCCCCCGGTTCCGCAGCACAAAATCTCACTTCGCTCGCTCCGCGTCTTGGTCTTCACCGTCCGTCAGCCGCTGTCCGTCGCTGTCAACCGTGGTCGCTCCCGTGGCCGTCTCGGTCTGGCCTCGCCGGCTGGGCAAGGTCGTCAAGCGTCCGAGCAAACGCGCCAGTGAAACTTGTCAACCCGCGGGACAGGTCGGAGAACGTGCAGAGGTGACCAGTGGCCAGCAACATTGCATTTCCGCACCAATTCGCTATCTCGCACCCTCTTTGTATATTGTGTCTCCTGTCCGTCGTAGGTATATATATATTTTTTAAATTTCATTAAATTATCTCAAATTGTTAAATTGTTCACATATTATTGTAAATTTCGATTTTTTTTCCTTTTATTATCATGAACATAATTATTATGTAAAATATTATATTTATAGCCAATGTGCTAATTTTTTTGAAAATTATTGCTTATACATTTTCGTATTATTTTTGGTTTATAATTAATAAACATATTTTGATGTGAACAAAAAAATATTGTTTCTTTTTTTTTCGTTTTGTCAAGTGTATAATCAATTGTTACAGATTTAACGACTAAAAAATTGTTAAAATATAAATTGAAAAAAAAAAAACTCGTCAGTCAATTATACAGAGTAGACCTGCAGTATAAACGTTACATGAATATTATTATATGTTCCAAGAAATATTTAAGACATCGAACACTAAAGGCGACAAAAACTGCTGATTAAATCATAAGATAACGCATTACACCGGTGGATACGACATGGACAGTTATATTAACAATACAAGAATTGTAAATAATAATAATATAGGTAATATGCATTGTGTAGAACGTGCGAACGTCAATATAGTCGAATAGTTAATACAAAATAATATTTAAAAAAATTCAAAATTGTATTTTACATTGGTAAAATAAAATAATATAACTTTCATATAATATAATAGTTGCATGTCGAAAAATAATATTGTTTGAAAACGTTTCAGTTTAGGTTTGAACCATTAAACCTCCGTGTATACGCGCATGTACCGATACCATATATTTTCTACATAATTATTGAATCGAGTTGTAATATCCTAATCCGAACAAAACTTGGTACCTATCTTTTGTACAAATTGTACTAGGAAATCACTTTTTAACAGTATGTGAGTTTTGACAGTTGTACAATAATATATTAATATTATAGGCATAACTAAAAAAATTGGTAGTTTGAACTTTATCGATAGTGGAAAATGTAATAAATTTCTGTAGCACGTATATAACATAAATACATGATAATAATAATAATAGTATGATTGTGTGATATTATTGATATTAAGTAATATAATCATTCATTGAGACATATCATTATACAAAACTTTTAACTTTAGTATGAGTTACAAGTTACAACTTACAAGTGTTATAACGTGTCTTTAAAATATAATAATAAAGGTGGTTAATGTAAAATGTTTATACAGGTAAATTTGACACATATAGGCTGTCTCAAAAACATACCTTTTTTATTTTGACACAAATAGACTGTACCCAAAACGAATTTATTTTTTTTGGCGCTAACGGGTAATTCCCTTTTGAAGTACCTAGGTAATTCAAGTATAGGTACCTACCCACCTATTTTACTTACAGAAAAATGCGAACAAAAATGAAATGAAAATAAATGCTTGTAGTTTGTAATCAGATATCGATAATTCATGCTCGTGCTATCAGTCAACAGATCTTCTCAGAATCGTTTTTCGAATGCAATACGCCTAATAATTTATCATTGCTTTCAAATACATAGACACCCGCACTTTAAGTAAAACACTCGGCTGTCTGGGCTTATACCGGATGTATTCTGGGATAGTGATAACTTGATTTGACTGAATTCTTTTAAGAAAATCAAAATGTAAAGCCTCTCTTTACAAATTATATAAACATAAAATATAAATTCATTCAATATAGAAGTATATTTAAACAAAAAACTTAAAATTTACATTTATGGCAATTATTAAGAATTGGTTCCTTAAGTACTTTTTGAAATATATAATTTCCGATGTTAATGATAAACGAACATGCTCCATTAACTTGGTTAAAATAGATTTTCTTGAATCCAATTCATGTTTTACCCAACAAATAACACTTTCAAATACCTAAAAAATAAATAAACTTATAAATAAAACCTTGATGTAGATGACTATTGAATATTTTTTTTGAGCATTGTCTACTTAGCTACGTCAATTTCTATTTCTAAATTTATCGATAGGTGTGTATATGTCATGCCTTTAATTGCAATACCAAGTTCTCATGGCAACAATTTTAGTTGTGTTTGTTTTTACTCATTCAGAATCTACATGTTTACTTTTTAAAAAAAACTCTTAAACAATTACAGGTTAGTACTTTCACATTAATTTAATTTTACCTGGTTATAACAAACACCTGTTCAGATGATAAGGATAGGAATTCATCAGCCTCAACCACTTCTCTAAGAATCAAAACATGGCAATAATATTATATTATACAATTTCCTTAAAGTATCATTATAATAAATAATATTTCATACGAAAAGTTATGTTGAATGTACAAATCTGAACTGGTTGTTTTTATACAGCTTTATACCAAGACAATTTGTAGGGCACAGTTGTTTCTGTAAAAATTCACAGCATGTCTCGTTTACATCATCGTTTGACTGCAAAAAATTTGTTGCTGGTAACAAACAAAGTCTTGAGGAATAAAAAAAAAAAGTATAAATACATTTTTTGTCTATAACAAATTCAAAGTTTGTCTAATATAGTATTATCACCTGTACATTTTTTTCGGTGATAATAATTTTATCCGGATAAATAAAGTCTACTAAAAGTTGTAAAGTGGTAGAATCTAATTGTCTTATAACAACAAGATCTTTATTCTTTTCTGCAAAATTTGTGAACATTGCATTGAAATATGGACTAGCCGATGCTAAAACCACTTTATATGTCCAAATATTACAGTCCCATCATCTGTTTCCAATTTAATATCACAGAAAACCTCATGTCTAAAAACAAACATTAATATTGTCACTATAATGTTAATCTGGCTGTTTAAATCACTTTCTACTTACAGGCGTAAGGGTTGCAATACTTGAAACATTTCCACATAAGACGATTTTGTGTACTCGAATTTTGCTGGTTCCCAATAACTAGTAGATATTGGTATTTCTCGTAGATGTTGCATTTTAAATTGAATAATTATTAAGTTCAGGTCTTGGAGGTCTTATAGCAACGCTATACCGGCGTTCAAAAAAACTCTTAAAAAATACTTAATAATATTAAAGTGGCATAAAGAAATGCAACTAACTGAATTAACAAGAACAAATTTACCAAGTTAAACACGAACGAATTCTAATAATTTTTTTCTAAAACCCGTGGAAAAAATAGATATTAAAGAATGGTATAGGTTTAACCACCGCGGACGCACATACAGGACTGGGCACGAGTCGTTACCGGTGGAAAATTAGGGTCACGCTCGAGACCACCAACATATAATAGTTACCATAAATATAATAGGGACCACAGGAATACACATTGCGCCTTCTATTTGTGTTATATTTAATTGCGAAATTATTATTATAAAAATTATTATAAATATTATTCATTTTTAACACTGAAACGGACGTAAACTATACCACGGACGTCCGTTACTTAAACGTATATTTAAAATAATTATGAAAATTTTCGTTTTAACTTACTTCTACCCATAAATTAATAAATATTTACTAAATATCTTAATTGGTGCTTCTACCAAACACTAACGTCGTTTATAGTGTTTACTTCTACTAAGTACTGGTAGTACTAATTTGTAATTACTAACGTGGAACTTGGACTTAGTATTCAAAAAAATGTATATAATTCATCTACATTTTATTTTACATAAATATCATATATTATGCGAATTAATACATTAAGATACAATTTTTGGAGGGAAATCTTTTTATGTAAATAAAAAGGTTCGATATATTTATAACATGGATGTAGAAGATACATACACTATTATTTAAATATTATAATATTATAAATGTTGGTGGAAATGAAATGTATAGTGAAACCTCGATAACTCGAACGTCTATAAGTCGAATTTTCGATAATTCTAAGGAATATCTTCGCCTCTGCATTTCAATAATACACACAATTTTTTCTGTAACTCGAATTTTTTTTTTTCGCCCCCTACCGATTCGAGTTCATAGACATAATATAATATGTCCATGTTCGAGTTATTGAGGTTTCACTGTATTTTGAAATAAACGACTAGTCGCTTTATTGTCCGCTAGATGTCAGCTAGTCCATAGTGAGCCTACAAACACAGATTATATGAAATTTATTATTTTCATATAATCTGTGCTACAAACGTAATTTTCCGAAGGCTTATACAGTAAAGAGCGTCCGTGACCGGTCCTGTATGTACGTCCGTGGTCCGTGGCATAATGCATAGCAAATTTGAAATTTCATATCAACAATAATCCATTTTATCCATATTATATGTATAGAACAACTAGATAGCCGACTACTATCAGTCTATGCTACTATACAATTACTGTCTTAGTGTCTTGCAATGTTTGAGGTTGTGTCGCCATTATTCATTAATAAAATTGTCTAAACGGCAATGTTTATATTTTATCATATTTAAAATATATATATATTGATCATTGTTATCATATTATAAAGGTGTAATCATTTAGGCATAGAGCGGACGGGACGGGGACGCGGCTTCAATAACAAATTATAGTCTGCTATCTAAATGTTCGGTGTTCTATATGTCCGCGATTTAAGGTATATCTTAAATCGTGTATATGTCTATGATTTTATCATATTTTATGCCGTTATTTAAAATTAGTGATTTTTAATATTACCACAGAATTCTGTGATATTACCATGGTCTTGTTGGACTAGAAGTGATAACAGCGCGCTTATCACAGCAAACGGCGGCACATGATTTGTTTACATAATTTTCGATACTTGATCGTAGAGGCTACAATATTTCCGCACGAAGCTCAAAGCACTGCTAGACACTCCTCGAGCAATACCTCGTCGATGTATTAAATTTACGTCTTGGGTGTAGTCTGCATTTGCCGTCCGTTACATAAATCACAATCCCGAAGTCGTCACCTGGAGATTTTGCTAGTGGACTAGGTGAGCTATTTGTCACACGTTATTGTTTCTGACAATGATTTACTCTGAGGATGGCGACGGGGTGACGCAAGACGTTTTCAAAGCGATATTTGTCAACGACTTCGATGGCCTCCAAAAGATCTACGCTAAACACGACCTGAGCACGGATATACTGGATGAACATGGCATGACGCCGCTCCAACACGCAGCATACAAGGGCAACGAGCAAATCGTCCGTTGGCTGTTGAACAGAGTAAGTGACTGTCAGATTTTTTTTGTTTTTTCCTTTATTAATTGTTCTATCTATGGCAGGGTGCTGACGTTAATTCAGGTAAACATAAGTACCTGTACACAGCTCTGCATTTTGCTGCCCTCAGCGGCAACCCCGTGGTGTGCAGCCTGCTGTTGGCTGCTGGTGCCAAAAGTGAACTGACCAATACTGTTGGACGTACAGCTTCACAAATGGGCGCTTTCGTAGGTTAGTACACTCACCAACTCTATTTGCCTGGTATTCATGTCACATTTATTATTTACACACAGGAAATCACAACTGTGTGGCGGTAATCAGCAATTATGTACCAGAAGAAGAAGTTACTTGTTACACGTTACCTGACTCGAATGACAACGAACCAAAGTTACCACCAGAGTTAGCCCAATCTGTTCACAAATTTATTATGATGGTATTATTATTATTATTATTATTATTATTAATATTGGCAATATCATACAACCATATTTCATATAGTGTGATAACCAGGGTTGGGATTTTATAGCACTTAAAATTGCATAAATATGCGCTATAATATTTACCTTAAATATTGCTAGATATGCACTAAAAATATGCAAAAAAAAAAAATTTATTAATTAATCACTTACAAATTGTTATAGGTAGTTACTTAAGATTTGAAATAATTTAGTCACTCTGATCAGAATCCAAATAAATTGAATATACAATGCATTCAACGCTCGTTCGTTGATAATCGGCGATTAATAATCGCAGTAGAAATCGACAAAAAAAAACCCAACAAAATCAGCAGGTAACAAAAATTGGAACCAAAGACCTAATACGAAATTATCATAATAATTTGATTGACAAAAATCTAAAAATGTTTACTAAAATATAATTTCATAAAATATGACCGATTTTGATTCAAAAACATCTAAAAATGTAAAAAAGTTTCAAAAGCGCAAAATAAAATTTTTAGCTTGAGTTCTCTGTATCATGAAACACATTTTTAGCTTACTTTGCTATTTTTTAAACATCTCATAAGAAATATGCAAATGCTATAAAATCCCAACCCTGGTGATAACTAATAATTAACATTGTACCGTAATATCTTATAGACCAACATCCATCCAGTGAAAGTGGCTCTAGAAATACCTCCAGTTTTCCTGATTGATGATAATTCATCAAAAATTTACAAAGTGTTGAATTTGATGTGCGAACGTGAATTTAACAAACAACTAGAGACTAATGAAGTAATGGCTTTTAAGTTTCATTACTTAGCTAGCATTCTGATTGAAGTTGCCAAATACAAGTAATTTCTGTTTGAAATAGTTAACAATATAATATGAATTTCAAAATATTTTTCATTTTCTATTTGCAGTGATATGAAAAGTGAAAAACAGTCAGATCCAAAGGAATTATTTATTAAGAAAATATTGAAAAGTGAAATGTATTCAGAACAGTTTCTTAAGGATTGCATTAGAATGTTTTCATTTAGAGATTGTACAATTTTCAGACAGGTAAAATTATTCTCCTTTGTAGTATTTTGTATTTATTTTGGATTGAGCATATCATGGATGTTCTACTAATGATATTGGCTCTTCCTTGGTACTTAAAATATATTAAACAATAAAAAAATATACATATTGATAAAAATTAAAAATAGTTTAATCTCAAGTGACTTATTTTATAACGGCGAGCTTACTAAAAAAATTCCTTATACTGAGTTTTGAACTTATGTCTTGAAATTAATTTATCTAATTAACAAACTATTTTAAACTATGTATTTTAAATATACATTTGTATAGTATAACTGTGCTTGAATACATTATTTTACTATATGACCTATTTTCTGCAACTAGTTTATTAATTACTTCCTAGAGCAAAAATTATTTATATTTAAAAATAAATCACATAAGATTCAACTCAAAAAAATTTAATTATTTTTATAATCAAAATAAATGTTATTATTCGATAAGTACCTATGCAATTTATTAGGTATATTAATTATTTTTATAATTTGTAAATACCTCACTTTATTGATCTTGAATTAGTAACTTCTATTTTTATTTATATTATTCAACGTATACAATAATGTATGTAATAAAAATATTACCATTTATTTTTAGATGGTTGCAAGTCTGACACGAGGTAAAGATAGCATGACAGCCCTCAATGTTATACTGGTAATGATTGGAAATAGACGCGGTATGGGCGTAGATTCGTTTGGCGATGAACGCATATGTGGTACATGCGCTGAAAATAATGCTACCAAAAAATGTGCCAAATGCAAAGCTGTGCAATATTGCGACCGTGAATGTCAACGCATCCATTGGTTTGTTCACAAAAAAGAGTGTAACAGAGAGGCCAGTAACAATGGAGCCTTACAGACATCTATAGACAGTTCACATGTAGCCGAAAGTTTATCTGGACTAGGGATAAACTAAATTTCAACCGAAACAACTTAAGTAACATTATGCTGTGTAAAATTATATACTATTTATGTATGCATAATATATTTAACGATTGATTGACAGCATATGTTTTACGTTTTAAATTTAGACTAACATGTATGTAGAATTATTATCAAGTAATTTGAAAATATGTGTCATAATAAAATTTGTATAAAATAAATAATTTAGAAGCCTTTAATATTGTCATAAAAACCATATAGTGTAATAGAAGTTTATGTGTAAAACATTTTAGACCTTTATGCTACGTTTGTTAGACAGTGTTTTGATTTTGACATTATTTTTTTCCAATTTAATAATAAGGTAATCCTGTACCTGTTTTTGAACCATTTTTTCTAATGAATAATATGTCATTAATTTGATTCAATAAAATCTGCACTTCAACTGTTAAAATGATTTTGTCTAAATATATTGAATAATATAATCAACAAAACATTGTTTGCTATTTTGTTTTTGTCAATATTAAGACATGATATCTATTTATCATTAGTCTTTAGTATTGATTTTATAATAAGCAATATTGTATTGTTTTATCATGCAAATGTGAAACTTATAAAATTGAAACTATCAATGACAAATAGTATAGAATAAAGGGGTACAGAGTGGCCCCATTAGAAATTCTGCCAAAACACAACACACACGTGTACCAACCTACCCAATTTAAAAACCTACAGTGCCCTCCCCCACACCCAATGGCCTATGTTGCCGCGGGTTACTCAATAAAAAAAAAAAAAAATTAGAAAAAGAATAAAATTATATTGTTTCAAATAATTTATTTGTATAATTGACTAAAAGTTATTTTATATCTATTAATTCATGATGTATACATACCGCATTAAAAATCTATAATATGCAAGATATTGTTTAGCATTATTTGACACCACAACTTACAAGTTAATATATAACATATTATAAATATTATCTTTAACGCAATGACAAATATTTTTATTTTAATAAATGTTAAAAAAAAAAAGGAAAAGTGCATAAAATAACCATGGTCATAATAATGAGGTATTACAAATTGCTACAAAAACATTTTCATATCAGACAAATATTATATTTCCAAAATGTGCACGTTTAATAGCTGATGAACGATGATGACATTATTCAAACACACAAAGTTGGTATTGATGAATTTAAAAACTATTTGTACTGTGGTCTGGTCCTTCATGTTCATTGATTTTGTTGGACAAACACTGAGATTGCTTCCTTTATGGTGGTGTTTGTCGTCATGGACTTGGACAATAGCGGTTCGTTTGTCAACGGGCTACTGAATTTTCCTCGGCGGAACCATGACACCATGGCCGATCTATCGTAAGTATGTCCGTCTATCAAAGAAAAAATTTCAAAATTTTTTTTGTTTTTGCGCTCCACCCATTATTATAGACGTTATAAACCATTTTAAAATGTGTTTTTTTTTTATCCCTTATTGCGCTCATCGTGCTCCGATCGGGGTTGGTCGTTTTTCAAATATCTTCTCACACCCTACATACCCAGATATTTAAGGGGGGCACAAGAGACCCGTGCCCCCTCCCAGTCATTGTAATAAATTATACTTTTTCATTACTGAGAGTAGAAACAACAGGTATGTATTAATAACTCCCCAATTTAATCTATTCTGTGATTTAACGTTGGATTGTATACCTGAACATATCACGGGATCTCGGAAGATCTGCTGCGTTATCGGACAGATGAACTCGTCGGGTGTGTCAGTCGACGACGATAGCTTCGACAGTGCTACTTCCAAATCTCGTCTGTCGTCATCTGCTAACGAAACAAATAGCCATTAATTATCTGCGTCCCGCAGTACCTCTACGTGTGCAGTTTGGAAAATACGTATAGGTACCTGTAGTTGTATAATTCGTGTTTATCAGTGGCGTAATTTACTATTGTATTATGAGCGTTCATGTATGAAAAAGTTATGTACATAAAAAAAAAAATAACTACGCTTTCATATATAAAAATATGAAACATGTTGTAAAAAATCCTTTCAAGCCAATAGTCAACAAATAATATTATACTCTATGTAGGTATTAACAAACATGACCTCACCCCCTTCCAATAATTGATAGAAAAAATTCTACGGGCACCTGTATGCTTTAGTTTTAAAAAAATCAATCACACAGCCGAGTGGAGGACCGGGCAATGAACCGTATGGGTACGATAATCGTACGGCTGTATAATATTATATACGAGAGTGGCCTAGATTAATATTGTAATTTAACCGTGTGCACTAAGAAATGATTTCGGAAAATTTTGATTTTGAGGATTAAAATCGGCAAAAAACAAAATCTTACGTGTAAATTGTATACCTATAATAGGTATTGGTTATATAGGAGAAATAATTAGTAGAAATTAGTATTTATTTATTATCGGTTAGACATCGGGCAGATCAGGTACAAGCTTGCATCAAATTTAATTTTCGAACGTTGCCAATCGAGGTGGATGGGTTGCACTTTGTACGAGATCAAATTCCGTAGGTAGTCGGATTGCCTACCAGAGCGAGTGGCTGAGTTGCACTTGTACTGCGGTGAGTTACATCCAAAAGGAGTTGAACAATCATATTTTTTTAAAAGTTGCCATTTTTTACGGGCAAAAAAGTGCAAGGGATCAGCTATTACATTATAACACACTTACCGGACATGCCGTTCAATCGCCCTCCGTGTTTTTCAAATGACGCCTATCAATCAAAAACAAAATAAACTACAAGATATAATATCGTCTTATAACTATAGGTACCATGGTAATAGGTAATTCATGCCATGGCGGTCAAACTAACGTGAACTATATTCGTAAATGGTATAGGGGTAACATTTAATATTATAATTTATCATCAGGTACAATTAATGTACAATATACCTTGTTTAGGTACTAAGAAATTATTGTAACAATCATAAATTGGTAATTACTAATATTAATAGTTGGAATATATTTATATTTAAACGCATGTGTGGACATGCCTGTTGGTATGTATGTATGTGTTGTATTATTGTATGAAGGAAAAGGAACATACTATAATATTAATATGTGCTTGCGAGCGGTTGTTTTCTCAAGTTACCCATTTGAGCTGGTCAAAACTTTTGTTTTGTACCTAATATTTTGAAAATTATTATGCGCTGTGATTACCTACCGATTTCCTAATTGTCGTGGCATCGTCGTCGTCCAACGGTAAATTCCACAGGTACAGCGCTTTGTCCAGCGACCCTAAAATCACAGAACAATATGCTAAAATATTGACTTGGCATTAGTAGGTACAGGCATTTCGTTAACTTTCGCATGCGAATACAGCGTCACACTGTCACGAATATAAAAATATAAAATTATTTTTAAATACTCTATATGTCTATATGTACCCACGTGGGTATTGCTTGCTAGCTATCAAGGTTTATAGATTATGATCTATATTCTATTTAACTTGGCTAGCTGTGTCCATTCATTTTTTGATATTATATTGATATTGACCGTATCGTCGTGTACACAATAATTTATAACGATAAATATACATTGAACACTACATAGCTTCCATGTGTTTGAGTGTTTGTATTTCTTTTGTAATTTTTTTTCAAGAACAACCTATATTATATTTAATTAATATAGTTCAAACTTTAAACTCGTTTTAAAAAAACAAAAAGAGTATATTGTTATATTATTATCTATATACAGACTCAATTATGGTAGACTGTATATTAATAAATGCTAATTAGGTAGAAATTGTTATAATAACCTGTAGCTAGTATTTTATTATTTGACGAAAATGAGCAACAAGTGAGGATGGCACCTTTGGGATCGATGACATGCAGACAATCTCCAGTTTTCTATAAAATAAAAAAAAAAAACATTTAAAACAAAACACGTTAAAAAATAAGCTATAATAATATGTAATAGCAGCACAGATAGAAATACATTTCAGGAAGGACTCAAGCCCCCAGAGTATTTTTCAATATGTTTATAAATTTAATAATATTTTTTTTCATTATTACAAAAGAAGGTTATATTACGATCTGCATTTAAAGTAATATACCTTTTTTTTATTATTACAAAAGAAGGTATATTACGATCTGCATTTAAAGTAATATACCCTAATAAGCAAATTAGATAAAATGAAAACAAAAAATAAATAGAAGGACAGGAGGGGGAATGATGCCCGTGTGCGACACCCCGGATTTAATAAATTCTATAAAGATAGATTTCATAGAGGTCCTAGCCCCAAATTTGCACCACTGAATACCTACATAATATATTATATAGGTAGAATGCGTCTTCATATTTTACAATATTATTCTCAAGAAATTAATTTGTCTTCGCTTTAGAATTCATGATTGCCAATTATTAATAAGAACTACGTGACCAATAGTCCTCGATTCAATAATCGATAAAACAATTTTTAATTATAGCCGGAATAATTAATGTTATTTATTAAACCGAACTGTTCATAAATTCGTCAAACCAAATTTGCCTAAATACGGAACCAACTCCTACCTACATTGCCTATTGTAACCTTATACCTACATAATATAATACATATTATACGGTTTTCAAGTTTATTTAAAATCAAAATGCGCTGGAGATGGAAGATTAATATTATAATTATTTATTCATTTGTGTGTTCCGGACGAACGAACCTATTGGCTACTATATTATATTGCTGGTAAAAATCACACGATACACACTTTTGCTTAACCATCTTTCGCAATAGGTATATTATTGTAATATTTTAATCATTCTATCATTATGATTTATCGTTTACTGTTTGCCATATCCGAGCTGTCTTGTCCAGCGAAGTAGACGCCAAGAACGTAGTAATGTGCCGTGGGAACTTGACGCACGTGATGTCACTACCGTGGCCGACAAACTTCATTTTGAAGTCGATTCGGTCGTCCAGTAGCCTCCAGGCTTTTACCACGGCATCACTGCCACCCGTTAACATCAACATCGATTGCGGTTTTCTGGATGGGTCTGCGACATCGGCCGATTAATAATAATAACAATACAAATTATATTATAATATTGTATAGCCGCTTATGTATAAATGACGTAGATGATTATGAACAAATTGAACCGTGACGATTTCAATTTCCAAGACTAAAATATTATAATACATTCGGATATGCCATATTATATCATTTATGTATTTTAAAAGATCCATTAAATAAATGATTAAACGGATAAAGTAAAAAACAATTGTTAATAATTAATAATTATACCTATACGTGCCATTGCAATTTAGCTGGTATCAAAAACAATTAAACCACAAATGTGCAGTGTAAATATGTACCTAGTCAACCGTTGACCTTTATACGGACTATTTCATATAGTATTGTTAAAAATGTAATATCAAAAAAATATATATAGGTATTATATACAAATACAGTAAACTCTCAAGTATCCGGAATTCAGCGGTTAATTCGCAAAATGATATGTGAAAAATACGAATTGAAACAAAATTGTTGTAAAAAATAATTAAATTGCATTTAAACAAAATTATATTATTTAGCCACATTTTTCTATTTAACATAAATATATTTTTAAGCTGGATACATGTTTTTTGTTTCTGACCGATTTTTCGTAAGGTTTTCGTTGTCACTTGTCATGGTTGCTTATTGACAAACACATATTTATGATTTATAGATTTTCCTTGTATGAGAAAAATATCAAGTAAACATGCTATGATTTTAATAAGATATTTAAATTTAAACTTGTATTAAAAAACTTAGTACCGTATGATCTCCCCCCCCCCCCCCAAAAAAAAAGAAAAAATCTTCCTCATTGATTTAGAAATAATAGCCACTAATGGGTTAGGTATTTTAAATTAATAGTTTTGTTAATTAGGCTGTAGCGCCCCCAGATTATCAACCCTAGTTGCGCTTATGTATGCATTATACATATAGGTGGATACTGCAGTATTATTATTTATTTATGCTAATAAAAGAACTTACTCTTGAACGCAAAATGGGCGCTTGTTATTCCAATTTCGTGCGCTTTGTCTTGGACGATTGTACTCGTCTCGGATATAATGTGCTTTTTCGGATGCACCGACCAAATTCGGAAGTGCCCTTCCACACAACCGGACATTAAATACCGAGAATCCGGACTGAACGAAACACAAGTGACGTCTTCGTCATTCCCGCACAGCTTCCTAAAATCATTTCAATATTATAATAATAGTATACTATAGCGTTTGAAATAATATTATGTTAAAACAATTATTATACTGCAGGGTGATACTTTTATTACTAGACAGTAAATTTGAGTAGCCATGTAGGTATACATTTAAAATATGTCATTACATATGTTACATCATTTGAAGTTAATACCTATGCAACAAAACTATAATTGAAAAATGATTTTGTGTCAATATAATTATTTGAGTTTATTGGTTTTTAATTACCTACATGATAACATGCCCATATTTTAATTTTCATAATATACTCCGAAGCAGAATATTTTTCAGAGAATTTTTATGTACAAAAATCAAATTTTTTAAAACTACCTATATAATTAATTACTGGTTGGGAAAGATTATATGGGTTAGGTAGATTCTCACTCAATATAATATACATTAGGATAAAACTAACACGGAAAAATTGGAAAACAAGACGACCAATATTTTATATAATATATAATATAATATTAGTTCAGGGGGTCGGGGGTAACGCAGATGGTTAATCACCCTGTCAATGATTAGAAACCCATCGCATGATCGTATTACGTACGCGACTAGCTGTAATGTTTCCACTTTCCACACGAATACGATTTCGTTGTTGCAAGCGACCGCGATCAATTCGGAATTTCCAGAAAACGAACAGGATCGGGCCCCGCCGTACTCAGTGTGTAACGAACCTCTCGGTTCTAGAGTCTGTAAATCGATTTGCAATAAAATTTGCAATAAATCTTATTTCAGAATTTTCCACTGCGATAACGTTGACAGCTATATGTACTGCGGGGTGATTCGCCAAGCATTTTCACCCCTATAATATTTCCTTTATAATAACTAATTTATTACAATTCTGAATTTTTTGAATTTTTAAATATAGGTACTTACTTGAAGACCATGTTTTCAAATTCTTGAGATTTTTCGTGCTACCTACTTAAGGAGTGTCCTGTGGTGATACAATAACCTTCTATTTTTTCAAATGAAAACTAACATTTTTACTACCTATGTAAACTATTTAGTAGATCATTTTTTGAAAACTTTTTATATTTTAATATTATTATTCTAACGAATAATTTCTCAGCTATATTAAAATGTTTATATTAAGGGTAATAGTCCTTAAAAATAGTTAAATAAGATAATAAAAATATAAAATAGATGTAATCTATTTGGACTATTCTTACAAATTATATAAATCTTCATAGATTAATATTAACTAGGTACTAAAATTCATAAGTCACCATATTCTCCCACATCATCTTCTAAACCCACCAGCATGGACCTAATATCCTTATGTTATAAAAAAATAAATAAATAACTAAAAAACTACTAGTTCAAATTTTGATATTGATGTGACAAAATTTTCAGAAAAATTATCTATCAAATAAATTACAGTAGAAAGAGAAGAGGGATTCTCATTTGAAAAACAAAAGTTTGTATCCTATCTTCACTGGACATTTCTTTAATTGGTACAAAAAATATCAATAATTTGAAAATAATATCGACATTAAATATATATATTTTAAAAATGTCGAATAACTGCGAATTATTAAAGAAAAAAAGGGGGTCGAGCATGGTTGGTGAATCACTGTGTATAGGTACAATTGTAAATTGTTACATTTAGTTCCCAAATAACGGTCATTCCGTCCAACGAACAGGTGGCCATGTACGACGAGCACGGAGAAATGACCATCTGTTGTACCGAGTAATGGTGAGCACGCAACGGTGAGCCTTTGCACTCTTCGGTACGGCCGTTTTCACTGAAATGCCAAATCCTCACGGTTTTGTCGCTAAACAAAGTTTAAATAAATCAATAAGATGGGTTAATTTATTATTTTGAAATTTATTATAAATAATATAATAGTGATTGCCGTTTGACGAAAAAACTGACATAGGTGAGGCAGTAATAGTCATAGGCGTGCCCACGTTGGCGAGTGGCGTATTTACCGGGGGGGGGGGGTCTATGGGGTCCGGAACCCCCATTGTCCCCATAAGTACTTATCTAAATATCTAATATAGTCTGTAACTGTATCCCACACTTTCGTATGTTTGGAAAATTAAATGGACCCCCTCCATGAAAAATTCCTAAATACGCTACTGACGATGGCTACACGTCCTACAAAAAGACTATCCCTTAACATTTTTTCCGCCTAACTGCTAGAACTTGGAAATATTATCACATTGAAAATACATTTAAATTTTCTGTTTGAGTATGTTTTTTTACGAAATTCTTAGCATGTTTGTTTTTTATGTTGTTGGATGGAGGCAGTTAGAAGGGTTGTGTGTTAAAAAAAAATAGTACAGCCACACGCCTACACCTGATACATAATTTTACGCACACCTATGGTAATAATAATCTAATCGCAGGCATATCGCATATATGATATTACCCGCCGGCCGCCACGAGGTATTTGCATTCGCTGCTAAAGTCACACGAATTCACCGCATTCGTAAACATGTTTAATTTTTCCCTCAGGGACACCTCTACCTGAATATTTTCACCCTTGACTATGTTTACTGCGGACTTAAAGTCCTGAAAACGATATTACATATTATTGTATAGTTAATAATATTATCATCGTTATGAATTCTACACACACAACACAACAGGTAGGTATACCGTCATAACAGTACTCACCTCCGACGAGTCATGTAATTTGGCGTTTAAATCTAAATCACCTTTCACGTCCCAGACAATAACAGACTTGTCGTTGGACCCTAAAAAAAAAATTTTACGTACAAACACGTGAAAAAATAAAACGAAATATTGTGTACGCATTACTATTTGATTTATCGCTATAAATATGTACATGACGTTATTTTGGTATAAATATATAATACATATATTGTACATACGATACGAGCACAAATTACAATATTATGCTGAGCATGTGTGGACACGAAAAATCGCTCAAATTATGTGCGCCCGTGTAGCGCGGACGTTATACAACGAATCGTAGAACCGTTGGCAATTTACCAGTCACAAACAGTAAACCGTCTTGAGAGAATCCACAAGTGTTAACGTAACGGGTGTGTCCTTCCAACACTTGTAAGCAAACCGCATTGTTTGACTCGACCATCTTAAAACAATAATAACACGTTCAACGATATTATAAAAGGTATTATGTGATTCAATAATTTCCGTACATGAAATTATCCGATTCGTTCTGGCAGACACTGTTTGCCACTTATGAGGACGTCACACCCACATGACCAGCGCTGTTACTCCGTTTTACAATAATGGTAAAACGTAGCAAAATAGCAAAATAATATGTTGAATCCACAGAACCAATTTTGTGTTATTGTTATAAATATAAGAGTGAATGTACCTATTATAAGACTTAAAGGTAAGAACTTAGAACAAATTGGCAAGTTTTCACAAATATTTTATATTCATTTTAATATTATGATATAATTAAATACCTAATGAGTATAAACTAAATGACTAAAAAATCTGTAAATCAAATAACAATGGACAAAACGGCACTAAGAGTCAAGACCCACAGTATGGTTATTATTAAACCATTTGATGTTATATCGGTTTGTATATTGGTTTTTAAATAACCCAGTACCCACATTTTGTGATAAATAGGTATCTATAGTAATGGTATATTTTTTTTCGAGAATAGTCATATCATAAATTATTCACGCGATATATTTATTATTATGAATGTTGGTAGGTATAATAAATCTATAAAGTTTTCACACACCCGGGGGGGATATATAACAAACCAATACCTATTTTTTTGTTGGTTGTGAGCGTATTTATATTTCAATGTTACCCAATAAAAAATTAACATTTTGTTAAACAAACAGAAAATGTTTTTACCTTGAAGTTTGATAAAAGGTCAATATTCACTGTAACACGAAGTTGGTTCTGTTTAACGTACATTTTCTCTGTATACGATTACATGACAGAAAGAGAACATGCGGGTGTGGCGTCCTCAACGCGAGCAAAAATAACATTAAAAAAGTATTTTTATTGTACTTACATCGACTGGTATAGTTATCATAAGCAAAAATCGACTAATTTATACTGTTTAACATGTTTATTACTGCGTCATTTCAAAAACACTCATCTAGGCTCTCATATCCGGATTTAATTCTGAATCAAACTACGACGCAAAGATTCATAACGATAATTTTAAAATAATGACCGCAGGTAGGAATAAATACAATTGTTTTGTCACCACTGGTCGTAACGATCATTGTGGTATAATAATAATACTAAAGGCCTTCTATTTGCTAGCGTCATCTAATCATAGTCACAATTTTAGGGGGAGCAAAGATATTATTTTAATTTATAATTCATTAATTTACAATACTTTTTTTTAAGCTGCAGCAGTATAACAATATGAGCTTGAGTATTATTTGTTTGTGTATGTCTTATGTAATTACTAATTTGTCATTAAAATATTTAAATTTTAATAGGAAAAGAAACACTACAAGTTGTATTCACTAGTACTGGATACCACCGGATAGTATTAACAACTAACTTGATTTATTTTTACTTATTTTATAATATTTTACAAAATTTCAAAGGCTGCATATTATATATAATAGCCAATTTGGTACAAAATATTATAATTTATATGTACTTATATCGATTTATTATTTTCTATGGATAATTTACCGTAAATTAATTGAGGAGTAGAAGGGGTGCAACTTCCTCCCTCCACTATATTTCAAAACATAAAACGTTAAAAATATATTTTTTATACTTTGCGCCTCCCCTCCCAAAAAAAAAACTTCAAGGTACATGACGCAGCATATCTAATACAATGTTAAGAATCGTTACCTGCCAAATCCTCGTGGTCTTGTCCATCGACGTGGACGCAAACACCTTACCATCAGCTCCGCCAAAACACACGCTGGTCACCGTTGAGGAGTGACCTTTCAGTGACTGCACCATTTCGACGGCACACTGATGAGAACCTGCGTTTTTCTTCCACAGAGTCAGTTGCCAGATTTTCACCAGGTGGTCGTTACCGCACGTCAGCGCACTGTACACCTTACCCTTATCTGCAACGGCCAGAGGGATATATGCGTGAACTGATTTTATTTAAAATGCTTAAAATATGACGCATAGGCACAAGGTTTTTAGTTGCCTATTTATTACAATATTAGTATTACTGTGACTATATTATTATTAGAGTTAAAATATCAAACAAAAATATTTAGTCTTTCTCTAGAAAATATATAGAATAGTTAATATAGGTATTAGTTTTTCCCTATACTTACGCTTATTTTTAATTTAAAGTTGACAATATAAAAAAGGTGGGTAAGTGGATGTCGCTCTGCTGTACAGTAGGTTACAAGTGGGTCACTGTAATGGATGGTGTTAAATTTGAATTCAATGATATAATATCATTGTATAAGAAAAACAATTCTGAGCGAAAACGGTCAGTCAGTAGTGATATTACCAAGTATATTTGATGATATTATTGTGAATAAAGTAATTTATATATAACCTATTTACGTGGAGCCTTGTTTTAAATTTTCAATCCTTAGCCATAAAAATTAAACATTTTATACATTTTTAACTATAAAATAATTAATAAATTATAAATTTGATAAATGTTGTCAAAATTTGAACTTTAAATGCTTATAAAAAAAAATTGTGCCTATGTATTTTTAATATTTTTCAACTGTGATTGTAACATTATATCAGGAGCCTTGCATTAAATTTTCACGCTTTTTTACACAACAAATAAAATTTTGTTAATATTTATAGAAAAAAAACTAAAAAAATTGAAAACTGACTATGTCCGTAAACAGTTCAAAAAGAGTCAAATTATTTTCAAAATTTTATGGTGTATGGAAAATGCTAATATAAACATTCAGTGAAATTTTCAAGTATCTACAGTCATTCGTTTTTTAATTACAACAAAATAAGAAAATCGTTACATGAGATATCGAGTGAATATACGAGTGAACGTTGTAAAAATATAAATTTCAGACGCTCATAAAAATTTAATTTAAGTTTCTTGTAGACATTTTTTTTTTGGTAAAGGTAGAAAAACTTATAAGTAATCTTATATTAAATTTTAAAATCTTAGATTTAAAAAGAAAAATTTTTATGAATTCTCAACTCAAAATAATTTGCTAATTTTCGTGATTTTTCCGTATTTTGTCAAAATTTGAACTTTAAATGCTTATAAATAAAAAACTGTGACTAAGGATTTTTAATTTTTTTCATCTGCCTTTGAAACAATAACCTAGGAGCCTTCTATTAAATTTTCAAGCTTTTTTACTCAACAGATAAAATTTTATTGATATTTATAGAAAAAAAATAAGTCAAAATATTTAGAAAATGTTATGGTGTATAGGAAATGCAATTATAAACATTCAGTCAAAATTTCATGTCCCTACGGTCATTTGTTTTAGAGTTACACCAAAAACCAAAATCGATTTTCTCGAAAACCAGATTTTGCGTAAAAATTCCCTTTCTTCCTTAATTTTTCTTTTGTTTTTCACGTCGCTTTTGAAAACTACTGGGAAATTTTTTGACTCCCCAAAGTACCAACTAGATTCACTTTCCTATCAGAAAAGTTACTGTTGAAGAAAATCCAAGCACTTTTACTGTCCTAAAAGGTGATAATAGACACAAAAATAAAAAATAAAAATAAAAAAAAAACACACATCATTGTAAAATCAATATATTCATCGCTTCGCTCAGAATCTAAAATTATGAATTACTATACAGGATTTAATTGAAAAATTACTTATCCAGAGTACGCCAATTTTAAATTACTTACTCGTTTTACAGCTAAATTTAATTTATTTCCAGATAGTTTATTGTGATTTTAGATTCTGAGCGAAGCGATGAATGTATTGATTTTACAATGATGTGTGTTTTTTTTTTAAATTTTTTAAATTTTTTTATTATATTTTTTTTTGTCTGTCATTTTACCTTTTAGGACAGTAAAACTTTTTAATAACACATTCGAATACTGCAAAAATAAACATCTAGGCCATATTATTAACAAATACCTATATTTTATAATATAAATATTATGTTAAGTTTAGCGTATTTCGATTTCAAATAGGTGCATACTATAAGTACTAACATACTACAGTGTAATGAGCATTAAATAAACGTATACCATGTGTCCACAAGAACGGGGAATGTAGTTAACTAAACTATTGCAGGATCATCAATCTCCCGCCGACAGAATTCTAAAACATGTATAGGGTGAGCAATGTAGGCAACTGAGTTATAGGGGTAGAACACGATTCCACACGTTCATTGTTCTATATTACCTTTTTTTTTCTACCCAACTCCGTATTGTATTTGAATGCGACGTTGCCATGTAACGAATGCGATTCCGCACGTTTATTCTTGTAACATGAGATTGATACAATTAGTGCATATTATTTAGGGACCTGAACTTTTCCATATTTACCACGGCATTTCAAGTTCAAACTAATTGAAAATAAGATAGGTCGGGTCTTTTGATTAAGTCGATAAAGATAACAATATACATTAAATTACATGTGTTCTATATGTCAACCATTATAATTTACCGAGCATCCGAGTCTATGTGATTTGATTAATATTTGTTATGCGACCTCTAACATTATAACGATAATCTCGTAATGACGAGATTATTTTGATAAATTACCCATAGTATAGTTGTTGGTTGGTGTTGTCAGTATGGCGATGGTAAAGTATACTAGTCTAGTCAGAACTGTCTAGTTAAAACGCAGCGCGTGTGTACGAATTTTTTACAGTGTTAAAATTTATATTGATAGGCATGGAGAATCAATTGGAGATAATAAAATCTGAAAAGGGCAACGATTTAGCGTTGGTAAATACATGTAAATATCGACATATTCGTCAACGAAATGACGGAAAAGTGAAATGGAGGTGCGTACATAAAACATGTACTGCAAGTATTTTAACTGACTCAAAACATACAATTCTATTGGAAATACTGGGAGAACACAAGCATACATTAGATACTGTAGAAAAAGTCCAGCGTCAAATTTTGCGAGAAAATTGTAAAAGAAAAGCTAATGACACGATTTCAGTAAGACCTTCAAAAATTATAAGAACTGAGCTTTTAAAATCGGATTATGAAGTACCTCATAATTATATTAAATCAGTTCGAAAAAGTATGTATGATTTACGTCGAAAAGATTACCCAACATTTCCACAGTCATTAAATAATGTTATCACACAACTTATAGAAATGCAAAACGAAGATCGCTTTAGATTTAAAAACGAAAAGTTTATTCATGTTTCTGAAAATCAAAACTTCATTTATATTACGACGAGAACAAATATTAATTTACTCACACAGTGTGATGATATATTTATAGATGGCACATTTGAATACGCTCCTAAGTATTTTTTACAACTTTATACAATCCATGGATTTAAAAATGGTTTTTGTATACCACTTGTATACTTCTTTTTAGTTTTTACCCGATAAATGTGAAGAAACTTACATTCAAATGTGGACATTTTTAAAAAACATATGTTTTGAATATTTATCCACCAGACTATGTATCCACAAATTACATGTGGATTTTGAAAAAGCCGCACATGAAGCCGCAAAAACTATGTTTCCTGGAATATCTATCATTGGATGTAGATTCCATTTAGGTCAGGCATGGTGGCGTAAGGTAATTAAATAATATTGTTACTTAATTTTTATATTTATATTTTATATTTTAAAATTTTATATTTTATATTTAGATACAAGAACACAATATTTTAAGAACTTCATATTTGATAGATGGAGATGAATTAGGCATTTGGTTAAAATCATTTTTTGGATTACCGTTTCTCCCAGTGGAAAAATGTTGAAGAAGGCTTTTTAGAACTCATGAGTACGTGTCCAAATGAAAATGGCTATATATTTTCTGATTACATACTTAAGTCGTACATAGAATCTGGTTGTCTATTCCCCCCTGAATTATGGGCAAGTGAACCTTCAATTAGTCCAAGGTAACTTACATTTTATTTTTTATAATACATTTTATTTAGGGATACTGAAAAAAATTGTATTGTTAGAACCACAAACGGAGCAGAAAGTTTTCATAAAATGTACAACGGACAATTTCACAGTGCTCACCCACCAACGCATGTAGTAATATCTGTACTAATGGAAATACAAGCCGAAACTATGACAAAAATCAATTCAATATTGCTAGAAACGTGCACAGTAAAATGGGATCATCCGATTTAAAACGTATATGTAACGTTATAGGACATTTTAATAATTATAAAACGCATAAAAATATTATAAAATATTTAACATCTATTGGCTTTATGTATCAAGGGAAAAAATTATATTAAATTATTTTACATCATATTTTTGTTTTGTAATGACGGCTCACTATAGGTATATGAGATAACTATTTTTTTATTAAATTGTAATGACGGCTCACTAGGTATATCTAATTACTAGGGACAACTATTTTTATTATATATTTTTTACATCATAATATTTATATAATAAATATATATAATAAACCGTTTGTAATACATTTGACAACGTTGCACCCAATTCCTATTGTATTCCTATGAACAATTAAGTGTGCGGAATCGTGTTCAAAAAAAAAAAAAACGTGCGGAATCGTATTCTTCCCGAGTTATAGAGTGTACCCATTTTCGTGGAAACAAGGTATATTAAAATAATAAAATGTGCTACGTCCCACATATAGGATATAGTGAAAAATAAGCTAAATCTTATATTCAAAAAATCAAACCATTTCAATGTTCATATTTTTTTCAACTTCACATAATATATATAACTTATAATAACGACACGTCACTCACTTGTTATTGTGGTGATAGTTGATATGTCGGCGGAATTCACGCCCATATCATGACAGTCGAACAACACATACAGAGGCGTAGTTTTTCCGTAAGTATCGGTCAGCTCAGCGACTGGCCACACTTTGGCCACACCTGTTGTATCACCTGTCAACATTATTCTTGAGTCTGTAGAACAACATATCATAGAGATAGCCTCCTCGTGCGCAGTTATCGTCCTGTAAACAATACGACAGCTCATTATAATGTTATGCACAGACAAACAATTATGTTTTTACAAAGACTTATTAACATTGTATGAAAAAAAATATAATTGATTTTTGAAATGAAAAGTGTTAACATAATATTATATCAAATTTATTATTTTGTGTTTAATCGTAATACGATAGTAATGATATCTATTTACAATGGACGCCACGAACAAACCTAAATAATATATATAATAATTTATAATATAATACTTAGCAGTTTAAAATTTTTAAATATTATGATTTAATATTAATGAATCTGACAAGGCTATATTGCATTGGTATTTTGAACTGGGTTAAAATCTATCATATTATAAATATGCGGAAGTGACGATAAATAAAAAAAATAATAGTAAAATTAATATAATATTAGCATGTATTTCGTCGCGTGTTAAATAAATTACCCGGTATAAGACATTTTTCGAACAACAGGGTTCTTTTTTGTTCTAATACGCCTTATTATTGATTTTTTTATTTTTTTTTATTTAATTATAACTTGCGGTATAATAGATAGATAAATTATAATACAGTTGTACCACTTAACTCGATTCACATAAATTAAAAATGACCAATTAGTTTACTTGCTTACCTACTACAAATTATATTCGTATCATACCAAAGTTATGGATTTTTAAACATAAATTAGCTCAGCTCTTGACAAAATATTTTAAAAATTAAAGTATAAATTAGAAACTATTCATATCCAGTCAGTTAATTAAATTTTGGTTCAAAGTGTTTTTACAATAATAACTTTAAAATTAATATTAACAGCTATGTACCTAAATTGCCTATACAACACGCCTTTCAATGATTATAAAACTGAGGTTAGTTCATAGTATAATAGGCTTCATTCTTAATTTAATTTGTTTGTTATATTTATGACATTTAATTTAATCTTTGTCGGTTCATTTATACGAAATAAATATTATAGGTAATACAAGGGTGGCCAAACCACGACTCGCGTCTTATTGTAAGACGCAAAACATAATAAGTATTTTATGAAGACAAAATTTAATATGACTTTATTGTTCGTTATTATATTGTTAGGTTGAATTCTACACATTTTATTACATTTTATATCTATTCTTATCTTATTTACAATTATTGAATACATCTTTTTGTTCTGCTCTTGGCTCTTACATATTTCTCAATATACTGTGCGGCTTGCGACTATCTTATAGCTGACCACTCTTGTTATAATCATTCAAAATTTAAGTGAGAAAATGAAATTCTATGTAATACTTTACATTGACCAGCTCTACTGGATTGTAATTAACCAGAAATCAATAATTTAGAACAATTACCTATTGTATTGTTCTTAAAAAAAACTTAAACTTTTTACAATATGTACAGATTATTTTCTAAACAAATTTACGAAAACGAGTAGGCACTAGGTACTATATAATAATATAGATACCTAAATATAATAATTATCAAACTAATAAAATATACAATCTGTATCTTAAAAATATTAAATTGGTCAATTGCTAATTTATTAGAAGATTAACCTCTAGCGATGCGTATAAGAATATTACGCAATTGAAACTTTAACTTTGGTGTTGATATTTTCGGGACACGTATCAAAAAGTCAAAACATCGTTAAAATTAAATAATCAACTATATTAATTATATAATATACGATCACTACAATTACTATAGTAGATAGTTGTATATGGTTATGTATTGAATTATATTCCTAAATAAAAATTACAATACAGTAAAACTTCCATATTATTACGAAGTCTCATGGGGGGGGGGGGGGGGGGAATGAATTTTTGTATTATATAGAAAAATTTGTTAAAAAAATTAAATAAATGCGGTTCTAATTTGGTTTAGTACTCACAAATATTTTGTTTAACAGAAAATGTTGTTGAATGGAAGTTCATTATATTACGGAAGTTTCACTGTATGACTCTTACCTAATCAGCACTCGTCTGAACATGTCCCACACGCACATGGTCCCATCGTCGCCAGCAGACACAAAATATTTATGATTTCCCATGAAGCACGACGATCTTATACCACCACAACTATTTTGAACAAAAGTGTGCACAACTCGTCCGGTCTAAAAATTATACTTTGTGTTATTATTTTTAGTTTGTATTAATTTACATTGTAGGTATATTATGTAATATTTACCCATCAATAAGTTAAATAACAGACTAATGAACTATCTACCATAGTACCTACTCTTTGAACAAAATATTACATAACTCGAAAGCCGAAACTCAAATATTTCTTTAAGCATATGACGTATAAGTGATAAATGGTATACCCGTACAATCCACATTAGAATTTCCATTATATGTATGTCTTAAATAAATATACTATACATACAAATACACATAATGAGTGCATATGTGCGATTTTATACATTCGGTAATTGATAAATAATTTATTAATATAAATAATAGCCAATCTTTAGAGTTTATTTTAACTATTTATTTAAAGTTAAGTTAGGTATACCTACTAAAATAATAATTATTTTTAAATAAAATCAGCAAATAAGTAGCAGATTGTCCAAACAGCCATTAGGAAGACGAAGATCCCTAGTACATTGATAAATAAAAATAACTAAAATTTCAAAAATATTAAAGTTAAAAATTTGAATTAAATACAAATATTTAAAGCAGTTGTTGACTTTGTCCATTTAAAAGATAAATAGCATACAAATACGTCATAAATATCACGGCCGTTAATGGAACTTAATAATAATTAGTTTTAAATTAAGTATACCATACACTGCTTGTGTATCATAAAAAGAATTACATTTTGTGTAATGATTTATTAAATACCATCTGTACTACCACAGAAAACCACATTGCACATAATATGTTATGGCTTTAATGACATATAATATTATATATATTATATAGTATTTATATAGTATTTACTAGATATAATAATAACTAATAATAAATAACGATCTAAAAATATGATCGTACGATAATATTCATTATACACTTAAAATTGAATGCACATATTATACAACCAATCAATGAAAACATGTATAAGTTATAATAAATGTATTTGATATAGACATAATGACATCACGTCATATAATATGAATTTAATTAAAAAACATCAAAGATTATTATTTGTATGTAAGTACCTGCTCCTGCATATCATATAAAATATACAATAATATTCATATTCTTGGGATTAAAATAATTGTATGCACAGGATATAATACTAATTGTAATAGATAGTTTCGTTGTTTTATAACAATCTATATACGTTTATTAGTAGGTATAGAGTACGTGTGCCTGTGACAATAATCATTATCGGAACTAAATAAAAGAACAACTCTGTAGACTGTAAGGAGAAAGCCAATTCTAATAATTCTATGCGTTCAAATATTGGCAGCAAATTGGATGTTGTGCGATAAGGATACATTTTCGTAAACGTGATAAAAATGTCTTATAACTATAGGCTTTATCGAACCGATAAATTGTGAAGAAATATAATATAATATTTGTGACAATATAACACGCTATGTCGGTCTGAATTTTAAATTCAAGTCAAAACTCGATTTTTAAAATATTCACGTGTAACGATGACGATGATATAGAAAACATAAGGTATCACAAAATGTTATATAATATTTATAAGCCATCATATACAGAACAGTAGAACACACTGATACAGTAAGACTAGAAGTATTATTTAATTCTGATAAAAACCGATATCGATACGACTTACAAAATAATCGGACAAGCAGGGGTTATACTAGAAAACATATTTTCTATTTTATTTTTCTCATTATTTTGGAAATGATACGCATATACACGTCATATTCTTATTACTGTTTAGCCATTTAGGAAGTCCTCGCAGCATCAGAACTTTGTTTCAAGTTTCCTGCACGAGCTTCTCCAGCTGTAGAAATAAAATGGTTATGAACGCTTACCTCGACATCGCACAGCGTAGTGCTACCATCTAAGGATGACGTGGCCAATATGGTCGCATCTCCGTTAAAATGTACACCAGTCACCATGTACTTATGGTGTGTAAGTGGCGAATAAGATTTTTCCTCGAAACCGTCTCCGGATCGCCATTCCCACACGCTCACCGTCCGGTCACTGCGACAATAGTAATATATGGCAATAATTGTCAATCATTATTGTTCGTGACATTTATTGAACAAAAAATGGACAATATTATATTACCTAATAATTATTATATTACCTACTATTTAATAATATGGTTTAAATACAAGTTTGATAACTCTTGGTGTTTGTATATATAGTCATATAGATATCGTATTGTCTGTAATCTAAATAATCACAGGTCAGCTGCATAGTATGACGATCTAACTTAAACAGCGCTGATCACGTTTCAGAGAACGCGCTTTGTTTTATTTATTTATAAAATGTCTAAACGCGATGTAAAATATATTAATATAATATTATTATGTGTGAACGGGTCGTCGGTTCATTACAACCAATGTAATACACGTCATAACAAAGATCTTTTCTAAATGAAAACAGATAACTATATCAATATAAAAATCATCGAAGCGCTCTATAATGACATCACGAACTAATAATGAAACGTTTACACACGATTCATGGCAAGGTATATATAATATATTTATATTTGTATTTGTATTTATTTATTTATTTATTTATTTATTTATTATAATTTAGAAAACTGATCAGTAAATTCAAAAAAAAAATTTTAATTTACCATTTTTAACCAATAAACGGATTCGTGATTTATAGTGGTTAATAGTTGGTTTTTGCTAAAATAAAAACCGTTTTTCACGCGTCGTTATATTTTATGTAAGTATACTTCTTGTTTGATGTTGAGCACAGTATAATTTGCTATTATTCATAGACACGTGGGGGTAAATAATAAAATCAAGTGTCCAGCTGATTATTCTAAGAAATAATTTGTCTATTACTCTATTCCACTTTATATTATTGTAAACTAAAACATTTGTTATCATAAAATACAATGATTTATGTCTCCAACATTTTTTATAAAACTTTTATTTGAATTATTTTTATTCTACTCTGCGTTCAATACATCAAAATCTTTA
This sequence comes from Metopolophium dirhodum, assembly GCF_019925205.1. Lineage (NCBI taxonomy): Eukaryota > Metazoa > Arthropoda > Insecta > Hemiptera > Aphididae > Metopolophium > Metopolophium dirhodum. The sequence continues at coordinate 17,519,376 of NC_083568.1, forward strand.
TGGACCGAAAAATTAGAGTAAAATATTTTTTTAATTAAGTACTCATCATCAATGAAGTATAAATATTATGAAATATTAATATATTATATACCTATATACTATATTATATTGTAAGAGCCTAAAGTAGGTATTACATCATGTCTATTATTAGCTAAATTTACTATAGTAAACGAAAAAAGGTACTTTCAAAAAGACTACGTACAGACTCGGTAGCCTTAAAATCTTTTAGCACGCATTGAGTTCCGGGTAGTTTTAAAGTACCGGCCCACTAATGTTGAAACTTAAAGTATAAGACTAATTGAGTACGTCATATTTAAATACTGAGTCCCGTCAAACTTTATAAAAAAATATTGTACGGTTGATTATATATTTTACTCAAATTATGTAACCCTATGACTCAAATAGTATATATTTTATTTATACCTGCGCGGAACTCAATTAGTGTATTTTCCCGTCCAAGTACGGGGACTAAATTAGTATGCACCGTTCAAAAAAGTATACACGGGGGAGCTTCGACCCTCGCGCAGCCCAGCGCTTGAGTCCGGCCTCGTTTTTAATATATATTATATACTATGTTACAATACATATATTATTATATATACGGACTTGAGCACCTAATACAACAAAAATGGCCTTACCTAGACCCGACGGCCAGATGATATCTTTTTGAAAAACAACATTTGGTCACGTCACTGGCGTGCCTGCGAATGGTCTGGATACGTTTGGCGGCGACGGGGACGTTCGCGGCGCAGGTGGTGGCGGCCGAGGACATGACGGCTTGGCGCAAAGGCCGTGACTGCACGAACAAATGCTATACAGAGCGCACGTATGACGCGTGTGGTATATTATATTAATAATAATAATTATTATATATATGTCAGTATGGAGTGCCTGCTGCAGGTCAACGGCGGCGTATCGTCGCTAGGCATTATATTATTATTATAGGCTTGTACGACGACATCACGCAACTACCTGCTACTGAATATCGTGTAAAATTATTATACGACCGACAATACCTGCACACATTTATTATTAATTCCGACTTGGTGGTGGCTTATTTATACCGCGTGGTGTGCTATATAATATCAATATGTAATATTATAATAGCGATGTCACACAACTACACCGCCTCGGGTGATGTATAACTTACAAGAAGACATAAATAATTAATATCGAAATTCGACGGTATATATAGGGTTTGGGGTGTAACAGGATGATAATATCGTGACATATTATTTAAACGTAAAAAGGCACGTAGGTAATTATTTCAATGTAAAACTGTCAAATTCTCGAGGTACACTCAACACTCTGCTATATAACACGTGTAATATACGCATACTAATTTTTAAAAATACCGTCAATAACAAAACTACTGTACGTCGTGGTCTCGTCGAAAATATTAAATAAGCAATTTCTGGGAAAAAAAGTCAAAAATTTTGTTTAAAAAAATGTTGTACTTACCTATTTAATATTTTAAATACAAAATATAATAATAAGTATTTGAAATATGTATATCTAAAAGTATTTAAATATTTAACAAGTATGAATGTAACACGTAACATATTGTACTATTGCAGTGAAGTGCCGAAGAAGGGTTTTTTGATCCAATTGCCTATCAAGTCTAAAGTGGGTGGATGTGTGATAACTGTTAAAAATACAAAAATGTATGATGTAGTAAGTTTGCACTTTGGTACCCGTAAAAAATACCACCTCATTCTTAAAATAGACTAGTACCTATTTGTTTTAAGACGTAATTTCTTCATTCAAGGCCATAAACGAGACGATTTTATACATACTTTTACCTCATCTGCCAGAGTATAACCGATAGCATACATTTATGTATAACAATTAAGAATAACTAATTTCTACTACATATTATTATTATAATCTGTAGGTAACCAATAAAATTAGAATTTTGAAAAATCCTGTCTTAGTACGTGGTGGTTCGAAGGTACTGTCAAAACGTCATATCTCTGACTGGTCTCTAGCCATTTTATGCACCACATTGATCAGTCACTTATAGGACACGTTCGATTATATATATAGATAACAATGTTATTTTTTTCTCTAAAAATATTAAATATAAGACATAAAGATCCATATTTTGGGTAGGTGGGTCCTTAATTGTTTGTCTTGCCTCAAGTTTAAAAATTGTTCAGCACGCCACTAAACTATTATAACCGTATTTTTCAATTGGTTAAATTATTATGACATTTCAACTGTTGACACATTATATTTCACTACACATTTTGTCTACCTCTCGTCGCCTTGTCGAACCAGACGAACATAGTACCTGTATAATATTATGTGCGATATAGTTTGTTTTCTACAAAAACGGTATAGTCAAGGTAAACATTATATTATAATATATTTTTTCTACCACTGAAAAGAGAGTAAGATACCATTAGTTTTCATATATTTAAAAAAGTTTTTTTACTTTTATAGTGACGTGAAATATACTATTATGTAAAATATACAGGATGATTCACCAATCATTCTCACCTCCCTTTTACTTCAATAATGCAGTTAATATTTGATTTTTTGAATTTTTAAATATACTTACTTAAAGGTGCTCTGTGGAGGTATAATATTTGTATATTATAAATGTATAACGTACTTACATGATGTTTGTTCCTAGTAGATATATTTATGAATAGTTAATATATATATGTGATATGGTCTATTATATTTATGTACTTGTCTTCGAGTTCATCTGTTCGTGTTTTAAAAATTAATATTAGTAATAATACTTTAACTAAAAAAATATAAGCCAATGAGTAATTACTTCTAAGAGGTTTTTAATATTTTATGCATTTTAGACGAGAATCACCTTGACCGTCCAATAAATAATCAACAAATAACAATCAATATTGGTTATAACTTATAGGGAAGGTTAATGTTAATAACTCAACATCTTTTAAACCATAGTAAGTAGCAATAAGAGTTTTGTTAATGCTACTGAAATTAGTCTTAAGGCATTATTATTATTGCACAATTCTGACCGGTGATAGTCTCATAAGTCATAATATTATGCGTTACCTGTTGGCTGCTAATACAGTATTAATTAAATTATTTTTATTTTTATTATCGTCTTTAGATCGGATTGCCGATATTATTATATAATGTGTAGGTATATTTACTATTATTTTAGACAAAAGAGCATATTTTTAAAAATGTTCTCTATTTTATCAGTTTCTGTAACATGAATTTATTTGATTCATTTTTAAATACTTATAAGTTATAACCATTCTACACTGTAGTTATTTATATAAATTTTTGCTAATTTTTGAATTTAATCATTGATTTTACTTTTTACAACACAAGAATATTATTATGTAATTTGAAATACCTACATTATATAATAAATTAATAAATATAACATAATTTGCATAACCTTTTTCAAATATCTTTCAATTTTAAGAATATACAATAGGCTACTTAGGTAGGTACGCGGTATATTTTATATAATAAATATTATAAACTAAACTATAATTTATACATTTTATTTTTTAAATTTCATTAAATATTTGATACTGGTGTATAACGACGTATTATATGATTATATATGAAAATTGTGAATATCAATAATATTATAATCTATTACAGAACACGTATTCTGCCTTGGATGTTCGTGTTTCTAACTCAGTACTATTAATAAATGCAGCAAACGAATTAATAGCCGTTTTTAATGTTTTTACGCGAATTAGGATTATTAACTTCGACGTAGTTATCCTTAAAATGTAACTACTCTAGAACGCCATTATTTGACCATACCAACTACCAAAAAATGTTGCATGTTCAATTAAAATGTATAATCTAAACAGCTCTTGCCGATATTAATCCCTTCGGGCTCATATTCCAAACAGCAGCTAATTGTTTATGTAAAAATAAGGTCGTGTAATATATATTATATAATGGCACTGTATGATAGCAGTGTGTACGTCCCAAAAGTCCCATATCACCCCGAACACCAACGTACTACCTGACAGTTATCTATAATACAATTCAAATTTTATTTTTCATAGTAATTAGTAATACTTTAAAACATTTAAAAAAAAGATTAATTAAAAATAGCTATTTATTCTTACTTTTCTTACTTTTTTTATTAGTAAACTAATACATAACATTTAAAATAAATTAAAAATGTTAAGTAGTAAAATAAAATTACCCCTTTAAGTAAACGATGGGGGAACTGAGTTATTATACGTTTATTTTAAGTTCTTAAACAAAAATTATAGTATAGTGAATTAAAGTCTTCTTAACAACCATTTAATAACAATAAAATTGTTATTTATTAGATAATTAGTAATTACTAAATGTCTAAATAGTATAGTATTAGGTATTAAAGGGCGTATATATAATATATAATATGATATACTATATATATAAATTATAATTGAACCCATGCGATTACATAACTGTGTTTACGTTTTAAGAAAAAATTATGATTTTACTTTTTAGCCTGAAATATGTATTTGTGGTATGCAGTTACATAGGCATGCGATTAAAATACAAGCACATTTATTATAATTATTTAATCGTTGCTTGAACATAATAATATTATACCTGTCACCATCAAATCTACACATCGTATACCATAATTTAACACTCTTATCCTACTGGTGCAACATTTATTGCGTATTCGTCCCACAATAACCAATAACGATATTACTATTTTCATTTAGAATATAGGTCATAACGTTCCATAAATACGATGCTTTTACGTTAACTAGTCAAAAAAATAATAATAATTAATCATAATAGATAATACTTGCATAAAATGCCTAAAGTAAATAGTAAATATATTTATTAAAATGTAGGTAGGTATACTGTTAAATGTATAAGAAGCGACTCTCAACATTTTTAATAGAACGCCCACGATATTTACGTAATAAATATAATGTTTTATGTTTTTTTAATCCACTCACCGTAAAGTCGTAACTTATTGTAATCGAATAATGCATTTTCAGCACAATTTCAGACTTCTTGACACAATATCTCCACCGCAACGTAAGCACGATCAGCTTTGAAAAAAAACTACCTATAACAAAAAACACTCAATGATAATCCTTGCGAATAATAATCGAACAAGTTTGGAGTTTAAATTGATTATTATGTATCTAGAATCTTCCCATTGTATTAACTAAGTTTTTTATAGTTATTTTTTTTTTCAATTTAACTAAGAAAAGCAACTTTTGTTTATACAATTATTATACATAATACCTACTATTATTTATTCCAATATAAATAAGTTATTCCGTAATCGTATAACGATGATAACAGTTATATTGTTATATATACTGATTTGGGTGATATACAGTCATATATTGCATTTCAATAACCCTTTAAATATACCGTTAAATGTATAAACAACCGTAATATATAACGTGTTGGGAATTGACAACGACTGAATATATAATATACGTATAGGACCTACAGTCCAATGTATTTTTATTCCATAATATTGTATACAATTAATTTGTAAAATGAATCTCATAATATCATTTACTTGTTCGACATATTATAAAATAAATATCTCAACTGTTTATAGATTTTTAAATAAATAATAGTAGTATAATTTAATATTTTATTATAGTTAATTTGTTCTTATTATTGTTTTTGCAATGTTTTTTAATGTTTTAATATTAGATATCAATATTTTTACTGTGTTTAATATATTATTAATTATACTTACACTTATACTTATATCGTATTATCGTATACGATATACCTACCTACTTATACTTATACTTAATGTATTTTCAATTGTATATTTGGAAACAGAACTAGCAATTAATAATTTTTTTGCAATAAAAATAAACGACACGAATATCAGTATACAGTAATTTATATTAAAATAAAATAATAGTTTTCAACTCCTCTAAAAATCTAACTGTATAAGATCTTTTATTTTTTAAGTATATTCTGGAATCTTATCTGTATAACCTAAGCAAACAATTTAAAAGTACAACTTCAAAATAATGGTCAATTTTAAAACTTGTTGTTTAATTATAACAATATTATTACTTTTTCATATATTTTAAAGTTTTACATTACAGTGGAAAACAAAATACTTTGTATAAAACGAGTGAATTTTGTATTATGAAGGTAGGTAGGTATATTAGTATTCAACTTTTGAAAACGCATTCCATTCACTGCCATGTTATATACTCGGGCGCATTTCACATCAAACTTGTTCATAATAAAGTAAACCTCATTATGTTTGATACTAAATCAATCGTCATAGTATAATAATATCGAAACAAGTTATTATTCAACGTTATTAAAATAGTTTAATGATTAAAATATTATATTTTATTATTTTGTGCAAACCGTATAATATTAATATAGAAGTAACGACGGAAACACGTCATACACACGTTTTTCCACCCCCTTATAGAGCCAATATCATAATAATGATGATAGTAATAATAATAATAATAATGGCGCTGTGGAAGAAAACATGTATAGGTAGTAGGGGACGTCTTGTCTCGACAGTCTGCTCGTCTTGACACGTCTGTTGCTGTTAACTGAGTGCAGTGCACATTATCTCGTCTCTCACGCCACATATATCTTATACCTGCACTCCTGTTAGGACACCTGGAGCTTCTATTGAAAAACATTATACATATTTCGTCGTCTTCAAGCACGTCACGCGTTTATAATATGGCCACGGCATTCGTAAGTACTACCTTTTAATAATAAACATTTTTTTCTTTAATATTATTATTATTTTAACAAACGTTATAATTATTTGGATAAAAAAAAACTAATTCGTAATATAGATCATATAGGTGCATTGTACAAAAACTTCCCATATAGGAAAGCTTTATAATTCGTTATAAGTTTGTTAACATGAAAAAAATATATTTACAGCTTCGAATTACAAGAAATACATTATATGCACACTACTTTGTGTGATTTTTTTATGCAATTTATATATTGTTTTATCAAATGACAACCACCCTTTTTATTGTAAATTGTTAAGGAGATGATTTTTTAGATCACGCATATAAATCACCGAAAGGAGGATAAATCCTCAGTGGTGAGTTGGGGCATTTTATTGTATTTAGCAATGTGATTATCTGGATGATAAATTATTATCAATATTATTATACCGAAATTTGAACTAATAGTTTCTGAATTATTAAACGTTAAGTAGGTAGTTTATTTTATAATTATAGTAATTAATTACAATTTTTTTATTTGTAAACATTTTACGAGTATAATTAGTACAAAACTAAATATTATATATATTTTATATAAAATAATTGTTGAAAACTAGGTATAGTCTTTAGTGAATAGAAAGTACATAAAGTTTAGTAACTCAAAAACTATACTTGTTTGAATTTTGACTTGCGTAGGTACCTATTTTAAAAAAAAATCATCCAATTAACAATTTACAGTTATAAATTTGGTGTATACCACAATGAGTACTACTTGTTAAATGGTAAAAAAATCTGAGCATTAAAAACATGATATTTAAGTATACTTAAACATTTTAAAAATCAGAATTTGAATAATTGCAATATTATAGGATAAAAGTGGGATGAGCATGCTTGTGTAATAATCCTGTATGTACAATTTACACACCAAGAGGATTATGTTGTAATAATTTAACTAATTTTAAATTCAATAGTAGACAATTTTAAAATTTAAAAGTTCTTTTATATTATAAACCGCATATAGTTTTTACTTTTAACGCGATAAGAGATATAATTTAGCATCCAATGGAACGAATAGGCAATATGTTTAGGCATACCTAGATACATTTTTTTTTATAAAAGTAAACACATGTGTATTTACTGTACATTATGTAGAAAATCCCATTTGTATATTGAACATTAATTGCATCACTGACTTATCACTTATGATGTTTTATATGCATACAATGTTCTAAAAGGCATTGTGACATATTCATATTTGTAAGAACTATTACTATAATATAACTATACAACTCATGTATTAGTATATTGAATATTTTAAATATACCTATTTTACGTTATTTACTAAGTTATATCTGGAAACAAGCCAATAAAAGTTTTTAAAAAATGTATATGTACCTATATAGGTAGGTACAAAATATATACAACTTCTAATTGAATTCTATTAATTTGTATTAGTATCCACCGATCTATTGTTTTATTTTCAACGAATTAACAGTTAAGTCAGTTAGCATATTAATGTTTTATGTATTAGATATAAAAAAAATTCCCAAGTAAAAAAGAAAAATATTAAAATAATATTAACATTTATTTGTATTGTTTTGATTTACTCATGTTAGTTTCACGTAGACATATAAGGATTATACAACTGACAATTATGTTTATTTTGTTCATAAAGCAAATTAATTAAAATTACAAAATATCTTTTATGAATTAATTAGCATGAAATTCAAGTATATTTTGTTTTTATAAATATTAAACGTAGACAATAAAAAACTGTTAACTAATTAAAATAATGATTTTACATTGTAATACTTTTACTCTTATCTAAAATTATATTACATTTACTTTATTCCAATTGTTTGAAGAAAAAAAAATTAAAACTTTAAAATCTAATAGTTTCGAATGTGAATTTATCGATTATCAAAAAAAAAAAAAAAAACAAAAAAACTATCATAGCTGGTACATATTTATAGATGAGTTTCAGGCGTATTAATTTTAAAACGATTTATGACTTCAATCGACATAAACAAACGAGTTGAACTTGGCACGACTATTCGAGGTCAATTAATTTTCGGTAATCACACTCAAAGAAAATATGAAAACATCATTAAGGAGCGTGTAATGTCCTATGCGTTTTATAGGTACACCATATCAATAGACCGATCGCAGTTTTTCTTTTCATCGTCGAAGGTCAATCTTGCTTTTGAAAAATATATTATATTATATACGTTCAACCCTGGTGGCTCGTTATATTATTTTTTTACACCGTATATACTATATACGCGTACAATATATATACATGTATATATACTTAAATATATATTATATACACGTCGTTCAACCTTGACAATGCAAATTCAATGCAAAATAATATTATTATTGTATGTAAGAAAAATAAGGACTGTATACGCATTCAAACACAATATATTATAATAATGTGTACACAGCGTATAAATTTCAATTATTTCAAAAAACGTAGTCATCGTTATAATCTGGTTTACATACGTCAACTGTACATGGACTGAGACTAAAGTGTTTATATTGATATATTTTTATACGGGTAGGTACTATAGCTGTACTTATATAATAATATACACGCCGGACGAGCAATAGTCCCGTTAGCGATTGTAAATGGTCACGAAATTCAATATTTTTTACACTTCAAGACTGTACAACACCAAAATAAATCGAAACAGTACTCAGCGTGTATACTGTAAATAATAAGGAGAATATAACCTTTATATTATTATTGGATGGGTTATATACGATCACAAGCATTTTATTCAGTAGGTAACTGATCAATTAAAAAATACACATGTTTAAAATAAAATCGCATAGGTACCAAATCGGTAAAGAAATTTATCAAATAAAATAAATGGTCTTTTATTGTTGTCGAATTATAAAACCTATTTAATTTATCCTTATAAATACCTACCGTATTAAATAACAATAAATTGGCGACTAATCGTATTAATATTTAAGTACTGCAACTGCATAAGCATAGGTAGCTTACGGCGTATAAATTTCAATTATTTCGAAAAACGTACCTATAGTCATCGTTCGAATCTGGTTTACATACGTCAACTATACATGGACTGAGACGAAGGTGTTTATATTGATATTGTTACATAGGCACTAGCCGTGTACTTATATAGTTATATCTTATATATACACGAATACATGTCGGACGAGCAAGTCCCGTTGGCGATTGTAAATGGTCACGAATTTCAATATTTTCGAATCGCGAGGGAAAAAAAATTTCTCATTATAGGTTATACCTATATAGAACGATATTGCACTTAACGCAGCGCTCTAGATTCGGTCGCACTATCGATAATTTGTTCGGGATGATAATTAACTGGATGGCCGTCATAATAATAATAATATGTAAGCACCTGCAGATAATATATGATGATTATGTAACACGAATAACACTATTTAGAAATCCGTCGAATATTTTATTTCGTCTTATAACGACATTTTTTACACTTAAAGACTATAATATGGCAACAAAATAAAACAAGTACAAAGCAACCCTCAGCGTGTAAATAATAAGGAGAAAAAAGCCTTTATGTTATTATATTGAAGTGATTATAGACAATAAGATCGCGATATCATAAGCATTTTATTAAGTAGGTTATTGCATTGAACGATTAAAAAAAGTTTGTTTAAAATAATGGTACCTTTAAATAAATTTATCAAAAGAATTTGATTTATTATATATTATCAAACAAAATAAATAGTCTTTTTGTATTGTCGAATTATAAAACCTGTTGAATACCTTCGCCAATTTATCCTTAACGTATTAAATAACACTAAATTGGCGACTATAATCGAATTAATATATTTAAGTAGGCACAACATAAACATAAAGCTTCACGGAAAAAAAATTTAAATCACTATAGGTGGTTTATAAGTATCGAGCGTCTCACGTGATATAATCATTTTGATTGAGTTAAGGTTTGATTGCGTAGGTTTTTGGTCGCAGTCCGAATGGGTTCACATTCACTTTTTAACTAGAGCGAATATCCTGTGTATAAGTCGTATTTACTTTCGCCTAAAGCTACAAATTTAACACAGTTCTCCATATATGCATGGTGCTTTTATTATTATTTAACAGAATTTTACAGTTAATAATTATTATCATGCATAAAATATAAATGCATTATTACATGCATCTTACGCGTGTTTTTGCGTGTTTACAAAACTGTACTTTAACGTTAAATATTCCTTATATTATTATACACTTTTTCATAGACATACCTGTGTCCTGTATATAAATATATCTGAACTATAAATGTTTAAATATAATAAAGTCTGTATACTTGAAGTATATATATTATGTATATATAATGTATATCAAGGTTATTATATTATTAAATTATGAATTTATAACTAAAAGGGATTTAATGTTAAACAAAATATTTTTGTACAGAGTCTAACTTCTAATCGTATAAAATTTGCAGTACAGAATTGTACGTAGATAGTAGAGAAATTTAGAAATTTATTCATTATTCATTTATTTGTTAAAAAATGTAATACTCGATGTGTAATTCAAATCGAGAATTTTGTGTTCTTACTCGAGTTCCCGCTGACGTATTATAATATGTATCTGCCATAAAAGTATAGTACGCAGTACATTTTTAAGCGAATTACATTCCGAACGATATAACTTTTATAGTTGTTTGTGTGTATTATATAAATTTGTATTATCATAACGCCACAAACACATCGGTCTGTTTAACACACGGTAGTGGTTTAACGGTTTAGTAATTACGATAGAAAATAATATAAATTAAACATTCAACAAAATAGTATATACCTATACGTTAAACATAATAATATTATAATTTATATAGAGTTCAAAAAACTTATAGGTACATAATCAAACCGAACGATTTCTGTGATACCTCTATTGTATTTGTATCATTATAATTAGTAAAGAAGAATAATTAGAACTTTTTAATTTAGATTTGAAACTAGTTTTTATTATTATTTATTGAGAATTGCCGATGGAAATACCATTTTCATAAATATGATATGGTTCTTAAAGGTGTAGTTAAGCAAATCGCATTATATTTCAAATTAAAAGTTATATTTAGATTTAGCAAACTGAGCCTGCGGTTACACTATAATAGCTGATCACTGAAAAGTTGAACATTCATATTATAAAAGAGGCTTAATAGTTATTGCATTATTAGATCGCGCTAAGCTTTACCATCCGATTGTTTCAACGCGCTTATTACAATGTCAGGTTGAAAGGTTCTTGGCATTAATTCCACCCATGATAATTATCAGGTTTCGTATTGTTTTTGCAAAATAATAAATACATGATGTATTATACATGTATTATGCATCTTGTATATAATTTACAGTAAGTATCTGTAATATCGTTCGATAAATTGTTTTATTTTGTATCTAATATTCTATAAAAAAGAAGAACAGTTCTTCCCTTATTTTTTTTCAATGTTGTTAGAAAATAAATCATTAAATCTTGGGATTCCCAAGATATTATCAACAACTATAAAACATAATATTAGTAGACATGCAGAGTAGTAAAATAACGACGATTGAAAGTAGGTATGCATTTTATTTAAAATGATTAACGAACAGTATTATAAATGAAAAACGAAAACTGGTCGGATAATTTATTCTCGACAAATCGTAATAATGGCATGATAATTATTATAATAACATTATGATGATATACTATATCACTATAAAATGGTTCAATTACGATATAACACACGCTAAATACCAAACACATTATGTATACACTATACATATTATTATATACCAACGTCTAACGTATTATATATACGCTGCACTGAGCGGCATGTCGTTTTTAGTAAATGGAAAGTCAACGCGATGACCTTCTTGCTGCAGCGTTACAATATTTAGCGATCATAAATTATTGGTCTTAATGCAGAGCACAGATATTGGCAACAAAAGCATTATATTGACGAAAAGTTCAAAGGATTTAAGTGAACGAGTTTTTATTATTTTATCTTCACGCGTAACCGTGTAAGATTATCATAATATAATATTAAAAAACCGCGAAATAACTGCAAACGAATAGCATATTATATATAAATATAAAAATTAATATTATACACGTTAGACAGTTATATATAATACATATACGTAGGACCTACATTGTAGGTAGCCAAGTTAGCTGTATGCTTACTCATTGTTAGGTGCGGCTTGGACTTAAAATGAATCGAAAACGTACATAATAATAGGTAGGTACTGGTGGCGTCATCTGGACTGCACAAGATATACAAATTTTCGTATGTAAAAACAAATTTTATTGTGATTTGGCTCACTTCTTAAATTGGTAGGCATGAAAAATGGACAAATTCCAGACAGGGTTCGTGGCATGCATACAAATATTCGTATTAAAAAAATAATTTGAAATTACGCATTTTATATGGTACGAGTGCACTCACGAGGAAGTGTTCGGTGCAACCGATAGTCTATTATAATAATTCGTCTGAAAAATACAATTGTTTAGGTTATCATTATAATATATAGACGAATTGTTCTATTGTAGGTACCTATAATAATAAGTAACTGAGGTGGTGGGTGGCGGGTGGCGCGAACGAAGTTATTTGCGTGAATCGTGTCCCGTTGGATTTTTTAGGTTTATACAATATACATGTACGAGTGGTATATGGTACACAAATGATAATTGCCAGATTACGCTGAAACTTGTTCATGAGAAGTTTATACTGGTCATTATTATAACAGCTTGTTATCGTACTCACGTTTTGTTCTAATCCTTTGGACTAGGACTTAAACGACTTTAAAGTACTTTATAGAAGTAAGAAACTTTTGAGTTACTATGCATAGTAAGTCCGGTCAGATCGTCAATATAATATCATATCGTCGTTGATCTGAATACTAATTGTAATTTATTGTACTAGCCATTAGCTTATATTTTATTTTACGTATTATATTTGTGATACGCTCGTCAATTATTAACATTGAACCAACGCGATGGCCTCCAATCTGGCTCCTACAGCAATAATCAATAATCGCGACCATTTCTCTTTTAATAAAATAATATTATTACTATATAATATTTAGATTCATTTATGTGTTAAACGTGTATGTTACAATTTAAAATATAAAAATTGAAGCTTGGAATGCTATACTAATTCGAAATTTAATATCAGAGAAAAATTACAATTCTATATATTCAGTGATTTAAATTTTGTTGGTTTTAAAAAAAGTCTATTTTTTTATCGATAATAGACCATCACTAGCATAAAATGGACAATTATTGACCTAAACCAAAAATTGTTTCGCGGTATTAAAAACGATAATATTATCTGCAATATAATTTGAATATTGGTTTTAAACTTGTTATACCTATTCTGTATGATTTTATGTCGAGTTTAATATGATTACTGTAACATATAAATAATTCGATCGAGATATAATCTAATATTATTAATATTATCATATGAAAAAGATGCCCTTGTACCTAAACATAATATACATACAACCATAATGTAAGTAAAAGTCGTCATCCATCGGTGAGGTGTATTTTTTTATAGTTCGGTGCTATTATACCTATATTATATAATATGTATACGTTAGGGTGTGTTGTCGAGCAGTATGTCCTCGTATAACTACGCCCTACCAAAACTATATATTATTATATATTACATATATAACATATATATTTATTTATATATATGTTTATATATTATATTATATATTATATTACAATCTTCGATCCGTCTCCCGCCCAAACTTTAAAACTATATTTGAATAAACTACAGAAACTAATGATTTAACTTTTAAAATGTTTACATCAATAATAGCCACATAATACAAACGTAGGTATAGGTAAATCAAACGTGAATAAAAATAAATTTTACATATATTTTTTATAGATACCTCAAACACAACTTGAAAACACTTGAAGGGGTGTTTTTTTTTTGAGTTAGTGAGGTTTTCGAGTTATCGAGACTCGACTGCAGTATATTGTATTAATTGTAGGTAATTTTTTTATGGACTCTTAAAATATGCAGATAAATGACTGCACTATTTACGTATAATATAGTATTATATTTTTTTATAATATAGGTATTGCCTAACCACTGCAGTCAACTCCCGCGACCAAAAGCATGCTTTAACGGGAAAAAAAAAATTCGTGTGAACCCAACGCATTGTACTCATAATGATAATATTATTGGAACACATCCGGCGCGTAACAGTGCGGGACGACGTCGATTTTGGTATTCCAAACGTGGAATGCTGCAATATAATAATTATATACGTATACAAAAAAAATTGTATACATATATGGTATAGGACAAAATCGATCGCACGGATTCGGAATAATAACAATAATCGATCGTCGTCGGCATCGGTACAGGCGGTATATACCTGCCTCACGTCACTTATAGCTTTATGTATATATAATATACATAGGCGGTTCAAGTGTAGACATGCGACAGTGCATTTGAAGCCAGGGTTGGCCAAAATGGTTAAATACTTTATTTTTCAAAATATAAAAATATAGGTACTAAATAGATTTAACATTTAAAACGATATAATATTATGCAAAATGAAGATATTTAAATGTGGTAATTAAAATTTATGAAAAAACAAAATTCAAAATGAATAAGTGTACCTATATTAAAAAAAAACTATTCGATGAGATATATATTGGCAATTAGCTATAGCCTATAAGTTATAACCGCTCTAATGTAGAATGTAGATACACGAAACTACATAATAATATGAATTTAGGTATAACGTATATTGTAGTATTATAGTACACGATACAGAATACATTTGGTGATTTAGTTACCAACTATGTTGTCAATAGCATTTAGTTTATTGTAATAATTGCAATAGGTGTGTAGATATAGGTTCATTATTAATATAATAAAGTATGAAATATTACATTATTAAATAAAATTATACAAAATACTATATACCTAGGTATTATAGGTATAGTATATTATATGAATAGAATTTTCTAACTGGAAACTAGTATGCAAATTAGTAAAAATTAAGATATTTAACTTACTATTTTGGTTAAATATTTCTTTTAAATAAAAACAAAACCTATTTAAAAGAAAATATATAAAATACAATTCCAAAATGTACTTATAAATAAGTAAAAAATTAATCTTACATTGCCGTGTTGGAATAAAGATTTTTTGAAAACATTTTAGGAGGTCCGAACCGTGAATACGTGCTTCAACGGGCTGAAAAACTCTATAATATTGTACATTTTATCGGATTCCGATAGTGTCTGCGCATGGTGCGATCGTCACGCGCTGTATAATAAACAACCGTTCTAACCCTATACGTAATACCTAACATAATAATAAATATCATGACGTTGTGACAAAATCGTCGCGTGTGAAATATTCCTGTCGACCTTTGCCAAAAAATGAGAACCAAATACGTTTAAATATATTATATTAATATAATTTAATACCTACACAATACAACATAATATATTATATACATAAATAAATAACGCGAGGTTCGGGGTACCTATATTATATTATGACGAGTTATCGATAATTATATCCGACTTTGATGGGGTATCACCATATTATATATTATGTTATGGTCATCGAAATGATTATCTCTTCATATTTTGTATCTCTTAAGAATATTCGTACAGTATCTAATATCTGTATATATATACCATATTATACCACGGTACATATTATTATACTACGCTGCTACCGTATTTTTACAACTATAATTAATCGTAATCAGTCGTATACCGGGGCTGAGCCGTTGGGGTAGTGGAACGTATAACCACAGAATATATGAAATTATTTCATATATTCTGTGGTATAACCCTCTACGGCCTACGCCACAGCTTAGGGTCGCGGTAAGCTCGCTCTTCCGTTTCGGACTCGTTAGTATACCGGCATACCGCGTTACTCGTCATACACTCATATTATATACCTATACAGTCTACACATTATATAATATTTTACGTGTCCGCGAACATCCGATCGCCCTCTATTAAATGAATCTTATTTGTAAGCCGTCAATTACGCGCGCTCGGTTGTAAAGGATAACAATACAAATAGAAAAATAACACTGACCCGAGGCTATTTATTATATATATGCAACCTACAATCTACACATATATAATATATTATACACGCTATTACGTATAAGACATTAATCTATAATATATAATATACACACAATAATCGTAGTCGGACCAATTGGTCAACCACCCGCTACGCGAGAGGTCGTTGTACCGTCATCGCGCAGTCTTCTTCAGTGCATTCAAATATACGTATAGGTATATCGGCTAATCATTGTAATATACATATATATCGTATAAAATTGTGTTACGGAAATTTGGGTGGCTTGCGTATTCCTAATAGGATTCCATCGTCACAAGTAATTGAAAAATATTTTTAGAAAAAAAATTGCAACCACGCATCGACAAACGAATTATAAAATATACCTATAATATACACATACTATAATATGCACTTGGACATCATCGTAACGGTCGTTAATGGCCAGGAAACAGGCACGTGGCGGACGTGACTGCATTGTTTCAATGAATCATTTTTTTTTCTGTTCTCACTTTGGTGCATTAAGGTTATAAAAAAAAACCTCGGTAGAAAGAATTCACCATGAATACCGTCTTGTCACATTCGTCCGACAGAGGCGACGCGACGAGTCATATTAAACAGGTCGTCGACTTAGAAATTGTATTGTTTTTTTTTCTCCATTAACATAAATGTCAGAATATTTTTCGAATTTTCGATGTATATATAATTATCTTTATAAATAATAATAATAATTATAACTAGAGTTTCAGAAACAACACATTTACCTATGCATTGTCAGTCGCCAGTCGCCACATATAACCTATATGTACATAATACCGTCAATAGGTACCTATACATAATGTATATTATATCTCACACGTAATAATGCGTAATATGTTTAAAACGTTTTACTGTTTTAGTTACCCAATGTGACAATGTATATCACTAATTGTCAACTATCGTGTACATAGTTGTGAATTTTGATATTATATTAACGATCTGATCAACTGATTATACCATCAATTTTTATTGTAATGAATTTATTTAAAATAATTAATAAAACCATATTATTATAATATTAATGAGCCACAACATTATATTCGTTTTCTCTGCGTAGAGAAAACCTGTCTCGCAAAGTCGCGAGTAATATAGCAAAAATGACAAAAGTATTCCGTATAACCTTCATATAGCTATTTATATAAAAGGATATTTTCGGTGCAATGTGCATATTAGCTGCTAGCTTTTTAATATTAAAATTTTACAAAAAGTTGTTAATGATTAAAAATAAGATTAAATTAAGTTAAATTGAAACATGCTATTATCTTGATAAAAATATATATATTAAAAAAACTGTAAAGGGAATGCACAGGAAGTATCCTGCTTTGTAAAATGTATAGGTAATAGATCTCTTTGCCTTAAAGTTTAGGGCCTAAACATAACCACAGAGTCGTAGAAGTAGAAGTACGGAATACCTACTTTTGTTGTTATATTACGCAGATGCAGAATTGCAGACAGAGATAACTAATATTAGTGTTAATAAAAAACAATATAATAATATGCATAACACACGAGCATGGGCGCCCATAGGTAAAATTTTAAGGAGGGTCAAAATAAAATAAAATCTCAAATGTAAGATAATAAAGATTTAATATATATTATTTTCACATATAAATGTAAATATACATGTTATATCTGCATTATCATATATATATATATATATATATAGTAGATTAAAAAACATTTTAATTAGTATAGAAAAAATAGAAAATCAAATAATCTAATCTAATATTGAAAATATCCTTGTTTATGTTCACTCTTTCACAATTAAGGTTCATCATACACAACCCATTTAAACGATCTTCACCTGTAGCCACGTTTTTACTCTTAACTCTTCTTAATGTACTGAACGATCTTTCTATTGTGCACGTTGTAGGAGGCAGTGATATAAAAACATTAAGTATTTGAAAAATTGCAGGGTAATATTCGCAATGAACCAATAAATCAACAAACGAATTTTCATCACACTGGGAGACAATTCAATTTTTATCAATCCAATACTGATACCAAATATTAGATTCCTCTATCATATTTTCAATTTTATAATGATCACTAATTAGCTTAATTTTTTCTTTGAAATCATTAATTGTATACTTTTTAATATTTGTAGGATGCAGTAGACTTATTGAGAATGCTATTTTATTTGCGCTTGAAAATCTTCGTGAAAGAGATGATATTAGTGAATCTAAGTAAGGAATAAAGATAGAATAAAGATAGAAAGTCTGTAATAGCGTTCAGCAGAATCGGTTTTGTAATTTGATCTATTTTTTTTTTTTGTTTGTATGTAGTACGTGGAACTTTAATTTCTACGCCAATTTGTTCCGTCAAGTATAAGGAGCTATTAAAAATATCATTGAAAACAATATCAGATGTGCTCTCTATTATTATTAAATATAGTCAATAAATCTTGAATATAATTTTGGACCGAGAATAAATCAATAGATTTTGCCTGCAGTTTATTTGTTTCTAGTTCTAATTGAGCTGAGTGATTGGATATGAAATTTAAGGATATAATACATTGTGAAGTACTGAAGTTGATGTCGCACATGATAGTTGGTGAGCTTTTGTCCGAGTAGTGGTGTTAACTTTGAAATCTGAATCATTGTTATGAGATAGTTTTTTTAAAACTGATTTAATATTGATAAAGTTTTCAGCAAAAATGTGAATAAATTTATACTTTGCAGACCAGCGAGTATCACACAAAAGTGGTATATTTATAACCAGTTTTCGACGAAGCACACTTTCACGAAAAAAATTAATAATCTCTTTAATCACTCCTATAGTATTTTGTATTTCTGTCACTGCATTCAAATCATTTACAACCAGATTAAGTCTATGCGAAGCACAGTGAAAAAATGTTGCTTTTGGATATTTGTCACAAATTATTTTCTGAACTCCATTTTCCTTTCCAGCCATTACTTAACACCCGTCAAAATCCAAGCCAACAAGTTTATTCATATCCAAACCGTATTTTTCAACAGAAGTCAAAATAGAAGTAGCTATACCAACTGGCTCAAGCACAATATCAGATGCACTATTTTTATCATATTTTTTTTATTTAAAAAAGAACGAATATCCATAGCTAAAAATTTAAAATTTAATAGAATAATACTAACGGACTAAACTCAGCACTAAATAATATAATGTCACTCAGACAGACAGACAGACAGTGGACGACTAAAATTCAGTACCTATAAAGATGCATGTATTTAGTAATCAGCTGTCAATTCGTAATCGTATAGTTATACAGTTCATTAGAAGTCTGACATTAAACGATTAAACGTTGTCTGATAAAATATTTGTAGTAGGTACTTGAATGACGTTTATGGGTTTACCACAAATTATCTGCGATAAATAATCTTATGTAGGTATCTACGCGCTACGGACTACGACCTACCTATGATGTTAATATACTATAACAATATGTATTTTTATACTTATTTCATATCTTAAAAGTGATTTTAAAAAATAATTTGCCTTGGTAATTACTAATTAGGTTATATCATGGTAATATTTATTGAACTACAAGTTCATATTATTTTTTGTCCAGGAGGGAAAGTGCCCTATCTTGCCCCCCCCCCCCCCAATGGGCGCCCATGCACACGAGCATTTACATGCTCACACTCATCACTGACAAATAATAGTATTATCTAATGTCTAGTGTTCGAGTTTTATTCATAATAAATAATATAATAATAATATAATAGGTACCTTAATAATATGTATTGAATCTGTAGCCTGCAGCGTAACTTCGATGATTGCTACAAAGCCAAACAGTTTGCTGAGTAAATTATATTTTTGTACTCGCACTTTATTATTCTGATATACGTTGAGTCGTATAACGTGAAATATCGTATAGGTCTGCAAGTAGTCACATAATAATAATATAGTCGATCAAATGTTGCGTTACGGTAGACAGCTGCAGGTGATGGGGATTGCAATACAACTATATACACTGCAGTACAACCACCGCTAATGTTATTTATAATCTACGAAACAATATATACCAGGGGTGGTAAGCGATAAGAGAGTGACGAGCCGCATAGTATAATCTATAATATGTAAGAGCTAAGAGCAGAAAAGGTTCTCAATCATCGTAAATAAGATAATATATCGAATGCAATAAAATATGTTGAATGCTAAACAGTATTAAAATAACGTACATTAATATCAGATTAAATTTTGTTTGGGATAATTTTGTCTTCATATTATAACATCTATTCTATTATTATATTAGTAAACATGTTTTGCGACTTACGATAAGACGCGAGCCGTAGTTTGGCCACCCCTGATACACAGAGTGTAACGGGACTATTGGACAAATATAGCAAAGTTTGTAATGGCAGTTTGTTAAATAGTCCTGTTACACCTTATATAGCACTTTTGAAAATAATTACGGAAATTCAAAAGTCCTGTCTTTTGCAGACCGTGTTTGTCGCCACTTCCTTAATGGTGACAGTGGCGTTGGGCCAACAACGCCCCGTCCCGCCGACGTTCACCAGACCTGCTGTGCAGGGTCGCGGCATCGCTCAGTTGAACTTGGATCCACAGCAACAGGTGCCGCAGCCGTTCCGCAGGGTCTCTTTGCCCCTGTACAGAGGCCGAGGGTTCAGTATGGAGGGACAGGAGCCGAATAAGCCTCAGGTGGCGCAGCAGACGTTCCAGCCGAGACCAGTCGAAAACGTCAACGTTGACGCGGCGGCTGTTGACGACGTGCCCCAGCCCACCAGACAAGCGCCGCAGCACCAGTTTGAGAGAACACAGCAGCAGCAAGTCGACAGGGTCCAACAACAACAACAACACATTGACAGGATTCAATCTCAGCCTGAAAAACAGTTCCCCGGATTCCGGCCACAGGTATATAGGAAATACAAATACATAAAGAGACTCAACTGCAGAGCCTTACATTATATTATTTAATATTTTATTATTATTATTATTATACTCATTAGTACCTACGCTTTTGTTGTAATAACCCGGTTTATCTGGATAGGTATAAATGTCTATATAATTTATAACGCCCAGGACCGCAATATTATCTGGTTGATTATTGACATTTTTACGTGATTCTAAATATTGAAAAAAGCGTTAAAAACGTCATATGGCTATTAAAAGTTGCAGCATTATTTTATTAGAGTCGTATTAAAAGTAATCATATTTCATAAAACTCAAAATGTTACAGATATAAAATACTAAATATGTACGAGTATATTGACCTAATAATTTTCTGGTTTGGTAAAAAAGTCAAAATAGTCCAGACGGTTCGGTTCTATCTATAATTTCATATTTTTATCCGAATAATCGGTAAATGCAGTGTTCCACCACTATTGCGAACCTATAATATTAAATATAATATAGATTTATACTGTACGCATAATAAATGGGTTAAAATAATAATCAAAACTCATCACTGTAATTTGATTTTAATTATATTATTTAGCCGCAGATACAACCCATTGAACCACAAACGAACTTCGTTAGGAAAGTCGTACAGAGGCCGGTGAAACGCGTACGAGTCACCGAAGATACGGAAGTTGTTTCTAAATCTCCGGAAACCATACAGAGAATGAAACTTGAACGAACCGAGTCTGCAGATAAACAACGGGCGAAGAAGCCAGTGTCTCAGGTACCGTAATAATTAATTTTTATTTTGGACATTGGACACGTCATATTAGTCCCGTAGAAATCCGAATGGACTTATATCATTCTAGAGACTATATGTGTAGCCGTGTAGGTACTTTGTCATCGTTCAGCCGTGACGTTATCACATCTTTATAATCATATAAATTAATAATCATACTACTAGGAATTGGTGTTATAGTATTTTTCCACATCAGGCCTTGGGAATGGGTTATCTTGAACTTCTGTTGTAGTTGTCATTAAATATACTCTCTTCTGACAACTGCCTTAATCCAAGTCATCGGACTCATTCAAATAGCGTAATAATATAGTGTATAATAATTTATAGACGTCGCCTTTTACTTATACTTCCTCGATCACTCACTCGGCTCTTAGATAAAATCCTATAAACAGCACGTTTCCCCGACGCATATTCGTGACTACAACTGTCTATTTATTTTTTCAAATATCGTGCCCTCGTATGTTATGCAGATACAACTCGGCTTTTAGTACATTTAGCGTGCTGCAGATCAATAAAATATGTTTTCATCGAAGTGACTATTTTACTATAGTAAACATACTATATAGGCACTATACTATATCGAAGTATCAATACAGTAGAATGCGAAGACAAAAATGATTACGATCGCTCGTCATTAAATTGCATTTGTATTTAATATACGATTTATGTCGATTATATACCAGATTATATTTATATTATAGAAATTCAAAACCCGTTTATTTAAATTATCTATGCGTTTTATATTCGTAGCATATTAAAATAACAATACGCCTACACATGGTGTACATTACATATATATATATATAGTATTAGAGTAGTGTACCTTTATTTAAGACTTTTCAAATATACAATGACGCAATGAAGCGCTCGAAACCCATTCGACAAGAACAAAACGATTAACAATAATACCATAGGTATAGATAGGATATGGCGTACTTAGTGGTACTACTTACAGTGTAAAAACAAAAATCATTTTTTAATGATATCTAAATATGAATGTGCCTTGTAAGTGAAAAAAAATAAAATTACCTTTCAACAATAATAAATCATGAAGAAAATTACGTTTTCAATAGATATAACATACAACATTGACCTTTTTAAGAGTATATAAAAATATATTTGCGGTGTAGGTATAGCACGTAATATGAATACTTGTTAAATACGGTCGGCGTTGGATGGATGTATAATATAAACTAACGATTTGAAATCAAAAAGAATGAACCACATTCAAGATAATATTATAAATATGACACCTCGTTATAACGGTGAAACTCATAACATTTGCGAAAGCATATAATCAAAAAAATAAATATATATATATATATATATATCAATACAACATTAATCATTATATAGTTTAATGTTTCATATTTCAATTATTAATACTTGATCTTAAAAAAAACATGAATTATATTTTACTAATTAATTCGTTTATTTTTTTTGTGTGCCATATTGATTATTATACATAAATATATAATCATTTATGGTATGCACGCGTGTTTGTCTGAACGGTTTTAAAAATTAACGATTTCAGTAAGTCTTGACTATTTTTCCGTCGCCATAGTTTATAAAAAAATAATCAATAAAAAAATGTATACAAGATATATTACTTAAAAGGTACAATATCAAATATTTCTATAAAAAAAAAATAAAAGAGAATGTTTAATAATAATATACGTAGGGAACTAATGGCAATATTAAATAATAATCAGAATCAGAATCTAAATTAAATAACGATATTGTACAGTTCGTACATTATATAATGTACCATAAATTTATAATTGCTAACGAAAACATTAATACTGACCCGAAGAAAAAAAAATTGTGTAATTAGTAATATTACTAATTATATGTGATGTCTATATTATAATAGAGTGTTTAGCTTAATATGTTACCTACTGGCTACAACTGCACAATTATTTTGTTATAAAAAATTAAGTCTGTTCCTGTATTATTCGCGATATCTGCATGAGATCATATTATATTATTATATAATAGGTAGGTAATAGTGTAATACATAATATTATATATTATATACGACGTGCGTATACAAGTATATACATGTATAATATAATATATAATATTAAATTAAATTTCTGTGTCACTGATAAAATTATATTGAGAAAGTATAATTTCGAATTTACATTCACATTCGATTAACTGACGTACTTACTAGTAACTTATACGATATAATATTATAATCGGTAAACTAACGTGTCAAACCTACGACCATCTATCAGACGGTGTAAAACGACTTCAAAATAACTAAAGCGCATTACACGTGATCCAAACAAGGAAGTGTGGGAAAAGGAATATAGAATACATTTTTTGATTCTTGATAATTGTATTGTTATAACAATATCATTATTATGTCACAGGTCACGTGTCGTCTATATACATACAGGTACATATAATATGTGAAACTGTGAAAGCCAAAACAGACTTGATCACTACGTGCACGAGAATAAAAGTTACGCTTTCGTTGAAAATGTATTCCCAATGGAGTCGATGAGATTGATGGCTATTGTCGCGTGTATAATATTATATTATCACCTATTATAAACTTAAAAATTAAAAATATAAAAATAATACAATAATTTGAACTATTTTGAAGCTCGATAATAATATTATTATATATTTTATATTGTGATCATAACGTTTCGTGTTTCGCCGCAAACCCGACATTATTAAATTATATATTGTTAGCTAAGACAACAACCGCAAAGCGTATGAAATACGAACTACGTACCTATTTACTACGTACTTACAACTTACTTCGAAAAATATTATGTTTGTCCCGCCGCCGCACCGGCCGCTATATACGCTGTGTCGCTGTTGCGCGAAGTCGTATCCTGTTTCGCTGCCAATTTTATTTATTAGGTACCATTCATTTCGCAGTCTTATTTGTGGTCTGCAGTGATTTATTTCCCAAATTATTTTCAAAACATAGTTATGAAATGTACAGCGATAGATGCAGTGGACGATTTATCGTGTGAAATATATATTATTATATGATCTTAGCACAATATCATCTGAATAGTTATCGATTGATAAATCGCCGATAATTATATAAATAAAATATAGTGATTGGAGTTAACAAAGTCGATAACTCTGCGACAGCGGGTTTTGCAAGCGTTCGTTAAGTTTATCTAATAGTATAATATAATAATAAATTATAATATTTATAAAAAATGATTGTCAGCAAGTGAATATATTATTGCTACACAGCGAAAAGGAGAGAGCCATAATTTTAATGAATTATCATTTTAGAATAAATAAAACAATAAAAATAAAAAATATTGGAAATGCGTCGAAAACTGAGAAGCTCGAGTCATAATTTACAATACATTTTGATACGTTTTTAATTACATCCACAGTCCTCGGGTACAATTAAACATTTATAATAAATAAGTAAATTAAAGTCGAACAAAGAATTTTCAGTCTTAAAAAGAATGTAACAAGCGATCCTCCACAAATGGAGTGGATTGATTGCTTAGGCAATACTTTTAGTTACTTACCTAATTAAACACAACGAAATAACGAATAATATTATTAATAAATTACTGACAGAAGTGACAGTTGTTACCATCGATAGTAAACTATTATTTTTTCGCGTCATAAATAAACTCGGCAAAATGGTAATGGACGGAGAATAATAATACTATACTAGTATACTACCGTTTACCTGAACCGAACTCAGGTTCAAAAATTGTTTATTCAAGCCCAAACCCAAATCGAACATAAAAATATATTTAAAAGGTTCAAAAGAATTTTCCATTATTCGAACAATTGATTGACTAATGAAATCTTAAAATATATTATAATGATAATAATAATTTCATTTTTAACCGATATTTAACAAATCTAGTTCAATTTTTTAGGTTTTCGAACTCAGCCTACGAGATAAAACTATATAGAATTTATATAAATAATCTTGTCCTAATTATTTTGAAACATTGGAAAATATTGAACGAATCCGTCACGTGATTAAGCCGCTGTGTCGTATTGAGGGTGTCGTCCGCTTGTCGAATTTCACATGCGAATATCATCGCTGTGTATAGCTCCAGACCCCCAGGTGGCTAGGCCCCAGCCTTAGGTTATAGGTGTGTCGTGTGTGTGCATATAAATGCATAGGCGCATTGACCCAGCCCCCCCCCCCCCAAGGTGACAATTTCTGCGCCCATACACATATACGATAACGATGTTTGACGATAATGTGAATAATAATATTATAACGATTTACCGTATAACATTATTAATTTACGTAACATACCAACTGATACCAATGATTTTTACCTACCTACGCTTCAGGTGTTGAGGCGGTACAGAGACGACAACCCGGACGGTAGCATCACTTGGGGTTTCGAGAACGATGACGGCACGTTCAAGGAGGAGACCATCGGCGTGGACTGCGTGACCCGCGGAAAGTACGGTTACGTGGACCCGGAGGGCGTCAAGCGCGAGTACTCGTACCAGTCGGGCATACCGTGCGACAAGGACAGGCGGCCCCTGACCGCGCCGCAGCAACAGCAGTCGGGCGCCGGTTCGTCGGCGGTGCAGGAGGCGCAGGCCAGCGACACGTACGGTTACATTGACTACACCAAGAACCAGTACGTCATGGCCAACGGACAGACGATCAACCTGAACGGCATGGCCAGGAACAGGGCGCGGAAACCGGTGGTCCGGAAGACCGCGGTGCCGCCTCCAGCCGACGATCGCTTCTGAGTCGTTTGCACTGCACGCGCGCCCCGTCGTATAATATAATATTATTGTATGTATCGCATCCCTCCCCAACAGCAGCGTATTATTTGTATTATTATTATTATTATTTTTTTTTTTAATATTATATCAATGACGGTATCGGAAACTGAAATGTAATCAGTGCTCGAATCGGAAAATTAAATTAAGGGACGTACACTCTTATTATAGACTGGAAAAAAAATAGCGCCCTTTGAAATTGATGAACGCCACCGTATCAAACCCACGCAGAAATTACAATATATTATACAAGTACGCCAGTTTACCGGGTGATCCATTTAACGTAAGACAATATTATCATTTCAAAAACTTTTCACGTTTTTGAAATAACGTTTTCCTTTAATAACGTATTTTATTCATTTGAGTAGATACTTCAACACATAAAAATCGAATTTTGAACGAATAGTGTATGAGTTGTACAAGTGTTTGAATTTAAAGTCTTGATGAACGGAATGGAATAGTCTTGCCTCACAAAATGTTAGACCAATACCTACTCTGCTCATCCAAACTTTAAATACTTAATACTATAAATAATAAACCACTTGTCTAAAATTTGGTTTTTATATAGATCGAAGTACTCCAAATAACATTATACTTCAGAATATTAAATTACAAATTTAATGTATGTTGTCATTCAAAAGAGAAACACACTTAAAAAAATTATATCGATAAAAAATATAATTCTTTTCAAAAATTCTGTTTTGTAACACTTTAAATTATGTGAAAAGAATATTTTTTAAAACGTTAATATTTTACGAAATAATGAAAGTTGCATAAAATGGATCTCTCCATAGCTGTGGACTATTTATGAGCAATCAAAATTAACTAATGTTTTTCTTATTCCATATTATTATAAATAAATTATAATGCCTTTTATATTATGGTTATATAAATCATCAATTAAATAGTTAAAATATTTTGTTAAATATAATGCAAAAAAGGGATTCTCTCAAAATCAAAAAAAACAAATAGCAAAGAAACTTCGTCCGCCCCTCCAATTTGAGCACTGACTGTAATACGATGACTTGTTTTTTTTTTTTAAATAAATAATATTAGGTATAATTTTAATGTTAATATAATATTATAGGACCCGCTGCCACCGCGGTGTCACGCCTGACGCTTCACTATTTTATTGTTTTTTTTTTATAAAAGATCGATTTTTATTTTTAAATTATTTTAGACGGGTAAAAATATAATTTTGTGTAGATATTAATGTACGCAAAGTGATTATATATACACCACAATTATTTTATATTATATACGAAAAAGTAGACTGTTTTTTTTTTTAAATATATAATATAGAAATACTTGATATTATGTATACGTACGATCATTTTGAATTTTTGTTTTACTATTTACATGCAAACTTATGATTAAAAAATACACTTTAACTACAATACTACATTTTCCAATAAGTATTTAAATTTTAAATAGATACCTACAAATATAAATATATGATTTAAAATACTCACTAATTTATCATATAATTAATATTGAGTGCTTTTCAGGAGTTCAGAGCCAGAATTTGTCTGGATAAGTTTTTTTCCTTGGGCATGAACTAATGATGGTAAGTCCTAATTACGGAAAGTGGGAAACAGGTAGGTAACTACCAACATGAGCGTACAAACAAACTAGCTTCATCTAAAAATTCATAAGTTCTTTGTATTTATATAGGCATTAGGTATAGCGTGAGAGGGTTATTGTTGTAAAATAATTGTTTTTTCTAAAATGGTAAAACTTTTTTACCATTGAAACAAGACAATTGCACCATTAGGGTAGCTCTTATTTTTGAACTACCTAGTTTTTGATTTATCACCCCTCACATCATTTTGTTCATTACTAGATGAGAAAGTAATTTTGGTTAAATTTGGTCTTGATTACTCACCCCTTTGGGTGCCCCAAAGTGGTTAAACAATTACAAAATAGGGTTTTTTGTCATTTTTTGTGTATAATTATAAAAATATTGCACTTCTTGTAAAAATGTATTATACTTAAACCATAGATTTTTTTTTGCTATAAAAATCATATATGTATACAATTTATCATAAATCTATTATTTCTCAAGGAAAATGATAAAATACCAAATATTTAATTAATTTTTTTACGGTTATTTAAATTTATTATATAGTGCACTGCGCAGAAGTTGCTAATCGCGAGTATTTTTATTCACGAACGAGCGAACGATACGTTCAATACGTGAACCCTTACTACGCGTTCGGTCGTAAATTAATAATAATGTAAATTAACATATTAGTACTAATATACAATATAATATATTTACCCATATTATAATTTATAAGCGTCTTATAATACACGCACGTCACACACGCACACTCCTGCAGTGGCATGCTCAGCTTTTTTGAAAGGGGTGGAGGGGGGGGTATGACATTTTTTACTATTTTCAGACCAAGTTATACCGCGGTAAATAAACTTTTATTGCTTTATCATATTATATTTTATACGACAAAAATAAGCCAAAGGGAGGGCACACGCACAGCTGACGTCCTTATGCCCGGCAAAATTCAACAATTATTATTATGTTGAACGAATCGCATATTATAATGAATTACGAGTGACTATAATAAGAATGCAAAATATACATAACAATACCGCTGCAGATGTCCACTCGTGCGCCGAATGCGAATCAAAGTGGTTGGCTGTTGAGGCGGCAATGGAGGCTATTATATAGCCATGGCCATTTCTATTATTTAAATGAACATTCAATTTTAATAAACAGGGAAACTCGCTCTGCTGAATAATATTATTTTTCTGTAAAATATTTAAAATCTACATGGCTACCAATTTATTGATTATTATAATTATTTAGTGAAGTAAATAACTGAACACGAAAATTTTAAAATTCCCACATTTACCTAATACAGTAATTATTGCTAGTCGCTACCAATCTTGAATCTAATATCTATAGAGACTAGTACCTAACCCACCCGATTCCTTACTGTTGTAGTTGTAAACACGGCCTGGCAATAACAGGTAGGTAATAAACAATTGTAACAGGCCGATATTCGATTGTATAAATTCAACCAAAATAACAAACAGCAATCATATAAAAATGTAATAAAATATAGGTACTTACTACTTAGTAATATTGGCCAACAAACCATCCCTGCTTGGAATCTTTTTTCGTACCAATCATTTAATTCATCATTTTTATCATTGAACTCAAACAGACACATAATAGGTACCTAGTCATGAGAGTGATCTACTCAATGACAACTGACAAGGTGCACTCGACGTCTTAACGTCTACTATATAGTAGCGGGAGTTCCCCGATGATTTTTAAGTACAGTAAAACGGGACCCTATTACTAATACGCTCCGCTGCCCGTCCGTCTGTCACCAGGCTGAACACGAATGGATCATAGCAGGAAAAATGTCTCACTGTCCATGACGTCATTACGCCGTATTGCCGTTTATCATTGTTGATAACAGTAGCCAAGCATATTATCACGATTTAAGATATTTAAGACTTATTATTTTTTTATTATTTTAAAAGTTGTTACTTTCTATTGTTTTAAATAGATAAACCAAAATTATATATCAGCTACCTTTACTAAATAATTTCTTATTTAAACAGAAAAAAAAACTTACTATTCAAATACATTTTTTTAAAAATGCCGCAAACGCGTTTTGTATAATATGCTTGTCTACTGTTATCAACAATGATAAACGGCAATACGGCGTAATGACGTCATGGACAGTGAGACATTTTTCCTGCTATGATCCATTCGTTGAAAATTTGATTGAAAATTTTATTACAGACAATCGTCACCACCGGGAGCGCTGTATGTCCTAAAGAGGCCGATGAATGAACAGTTTAGTTCACCAAAGCTATAGAAAATTGAAAATATATCATGATTTACGGAATAAAATTCAAAATTTTTCATTGCATAATTAATTCTATGTTCTAAATTATTTATATGCATGTATTTAAATACTTTCTTTTAATCGAAAACAATTATTAATATTATTAAATATTGTCATTTTTAAATTTCCTATTAAAAAAAAAATATATAAAAACTGTGAGAGTTAATTCACTAAATTATCATACATAATGCTTTCAAAGTGTTACAATTAACAAATAATAATTATTAATTTTTAATTAATATATGGATTTTAAATACAATTCATAATATGTTGATATTGAGGTTAATACTAGTATTCATATTACCTATGTGTTACCAAAATGCATATATTTTGAATACCTTTTTATAAGCATTTATTACTCAGTTGTACCTATCATAATTGATTTTATAATATATTCATAGTATTTATAGTATTACTATTACCTATATATTATTATATAATATTAACAGAGATCCTGGGGATAGAAACATATCTATATGCTAAATGGTTGATAGATTTATATGGTCATCCTAGATCAGTGCTCTTTTTCTTTAGACTTTAAGCGTTTATGGAAAAAGTTTAAATGCTTAAATTTTAATACTATTATTAATATTTTTCAAAAGTATATTAAAACATTAATTTACTATACATTATAATAATTTATCTGTGTGAAAAAGTACATGTAATTTTAGTATATACCTAATCTAGAAAAAACCATTAATAATTTTGATTAAGTGAGCCTTGACAGTTTTACATTAAATTTAGGGAGCCTCTTGACAAAAAAAAATTGAGAATAACTGTACTAGATTATACTGTAAAATATCTAAATATATATAACTAGCGGTCCCAGTAAACAATCATGTTTGTAATGTTGCATTTCAATTTAAAAACTTCATATACATTTTTCACTGTTTAAAATCACATTTATTTTTATTTTTTCGAACACATCGTTTCAAAAATTATTAATTAATATATAATTTATTGGTATAGTATTAAATTAATTAATGAAATAAAACAAACACACCTACTATAATTATTAGTAATAATAATATATCTATGTATAAATTATTAAAATACAAAACGAACAAACGAAAAACGAT
Source organism: Metopolophium dirhodum (assembly GCF_019925205.1). NCBI lineage: Eukaryota > Metazoa > Arthropoda > Insecta > Hemiptera > Aphididae > Metopolophium > Metopolophium dirhodum. Next base: position 17,551,524 of record NC_083568.1, read on the forward strand.
TCTGAACAAAGACATCGTTAACTAATAAATAATATTGAGATTAAAGTAATTTATTTTACTATTAGACATTAGCACCTACAATAGTAGGTTAAAGTCATTTTTGCCCAAATAATAACATTTGAAAGTGTCATCGTGTCTATAAATTATAATAATATACTCTAAAAGTTTCATAAATCCGCGAATACTTACTATTTTTAAATTACAACAAAATAACTAAAATCGTTATTTTTGGTTTTAATATGTAATTTCGTCCAAATTTTAACTTATAATATCTGTAAAAAGTAACTGTGTTTATAATAGATTATTTAGATTTTTCGGTTACAATATGAACCAGGGGCGGACTGGGCCGGCGGGATACTGGGAACTTTCGCGGTGGGCCGCTACTCAAAAATGATTTGTTATTGCTATATATTTATAATTATTATTAATATAGAAGATCGGTATAAATCGGTATAAATATGAATTATAAATATTTTTTATTTTCATACCATGACGCGTGTGTGAAAAATTGTTTATATTAAGTGTTTAAGACGTTAGATTTCAGGTTCGGCTGATTGTGCACCTCCCTCACTCTTCAGCATCAATGCATCAGAAATTATTATTTATAATTAGGCCACGGATTTAAATATAAACTGCATTTTCTAAATTTTCTAAACATTGCTTTCCAAGCAAAGAATTCGTTTCATATATTATCAACGAATTGAAAAATGAAATAAGAACATTCATATGGGTTGAAGTCAATATTATAAAAACTTATTAAAAAAAAATTAAATACAATTAAATAAAGGTAATTTTTTTAAATTATATTTCTATTTTTTTACGTACCCATTATGTTCGATACTATAACTTCGGTCTTCAGTTAACACTTGCCAATATGGAATTACTGTCGAAGTTTTTTATTTTAAAATATTAAATAGCATCTGATTGACTGATGTGCTATAATGAAAATCAAAATATAACGAATACACTACCTATACACCTATCTAAATTCTATTTTATATTCGTTTAAATTGGACTTTTAATTTTTCTGGACATTTTATTAAGCTACGAATTTATTTAGTTATTTTGTTATTAAGGTAATACATATTAATTAATAGGAATTTCTTAAAATTTTTTTATTATTTTATTCGAAACATTATTTTTAAATATTGGGATCAATAAAACTATTTTTATTCAATTACTATTTTATATCAATTAGAATTTGTTAATAAACCAAGTAATAAATGAATGGTTACCAAGTAAAAAAACCGTTATCTACATTATAAGTTTGAATTCAATTTTCCGCATTTGCATCTAGTAGAAACAAATAAATGTTTTTTTGAAGACAATGTAAAAATATCCATCATCCATCGGTTAGGACCATATTATATATATTTTCTATGATTAGGACGGTGAGGTTATAATTATAAATAATCTATGGCAAATGACAATCGTCTGAGACGAACAGCGATTTCAATACGTACTCACATATTTCGTTCCATTCTGGTTATTGAACTATTTGAACTAGGTGCCTATTGGCTATTTTTATAAATGCCATTAATCTCAATACTTCCAGACTGAACTTTTGGATCGGATATTATATGAAGACGCGCGCTGCATTTTCCTTGGCGGAGATGCACAGCTCTGACACTAGACAATATTATATACACTCGAAGGGAACGCGTTTCGCCGGAAGAATAAATAATTACGTAAGTTTTGTCCTTCTACTCTGTTGAAGCGGTAGACCTAATGTAAATATTTATTGTCAGACAAACTTATATAACCGCTAGACGTAGAGTAATTTTTAAAACCCAGTTGTTATAGGTGTGCAAAAATTATGAAAAATACCTTAAATTATAATACTTTGCCTACAACTGTTAATTTATTGTTATAGTAGAATAATTTTTAAAATTTGAAATCAATGATTAGGCAATGCTTTTATAAGTAGGAAGGTAGGTTTTTATACCTACCTAATAAAATAAGAAAATACATAATGATTAATGTTATTTAATATAATTTGTAAGTACATAGCAGATCACTTGGCAGATACCTACCACTTGGTGACGATTATTTTTGTCTTATACGTTTTTCGTAATTCCGTTCCGTCACGATAGTTTTAGTTTTCGTAAATGTGAAACGGGCATTAAACATTTGGGTTTTAAGAAAACACCTCAAACGTACCTTATTTTGGGGGGGTTTTACGGGATATACCTAAGGGAAATTTTCTTCAAATTTTCACATTTCACTATTTTATATTGTGATATTATTTGTGCCTAGGTTAAGTTTCTGTTTTAGAATCGATCGATAGGTTACCTAGGTATATCACATTCTTTAAATTGAATTCTGGTAGTCGAGTATTGGACAAGTACCTACGTAATTTATAATTCGTATCGTAATTTAATTACTAAAAAAATATATTTTCCCCAACAGTGTCACCGGCAGGAGAATACATTATAGAATGTCTATAAACTTGTGGTCTAGTATATGGTTAAAATTGGCATGCGACCATCAACCGGGGGCTTGTTCTGGACAATTTAAATGATCTAATAAGGTTCATCTCATTATTTGAATTAAATTAATTTTTAACCAATTGTTGTGTTAATCAATTTTTTTATTTATTTCATTCGACACACTCGTCTCAGTTTTTTAGTACCTCTAGATTTCTCACGAAATTCATATCGATCATCTCACAGCTTTCATATTCAAAACCAAAAAAATATGTATTTTTAGCTTATTTCAATATTTTTCATCGAACACCAGAATATATTACAGATCATAAAGATTATACTATATCATATATTTTAAACTAAACAAGCCAGTGCCATCTAAAATTTTTTTTGCCCGCTGGCGCCCACATCTTCTTTTCAATTTTTTTTTTATGAATTTATCTTTAGGTAATGAAATTGTATACATTTTTTAAACATTGGCAACCTGGTGCCCTATGAAAAATCCTTCTTTAATGAACTAAATATTTTGAATAGTTTTTTCTCTTTAAGATTCTAGACGTTTTAGGTTGAACTTTGTAATGTGTATTCCTACAATAATATTTGTTTTTAATTTTTTTATTTGTTTTCTAAAATGCATTTGCCTGCGGGCGCCCACACCATCCTTCAATTTTTTTTCATGATTTTAACATTTGCCAAATTTTTTAAATATTGATAACTTGGTGCCATACGAATAATCCATCTTTAATGAACTAATTTTTTTTTTCTTTTTGATTCTGGGCATTTTAGTTTGTACTTTGTAATGTGTATTCTTGCAGTAACTTTTTTTCCACATTTTTTTTGGTTATCTAAATATATTTAATAGTTTTTTCTGTTTAAGATTCTGGACATTTTAGTTTGAAGTTTGTAATGTGTATTCACACAATATAATTAATTTCAATTTTTTTTTGTTTTCTAAAATGCATTTGCCTTCGGGCGCTCACACCATCCTTCAATTTTTTTTTAGTCATGATGTGACTAGTTGAAATTTTTGTATTTACTTTTTGAACATTGATAACATGGTGCACTTTGAATAATCCATCATTAATGAACTAAATATTTTGAATAGTTTTTTTCTGTTTAAGATTCTGGACATTTTAGTTTGAAGTTTGTAATGTGTATTCCTACAATATAATCAATTTCAATTTGTTTTTTGTTTTCTAGAATGCATTTGCTTGCGGGCGCCAACACCCTCTTTCAATTTTTTTTTTAGTAATGTGACGAGTTGAATTTTTTGTAGAGACTTGAACATTTATAACTTGGTGCCCTCTGAATAATCCATCATTAATAATCTAAATATATTTAATAGTTTTTTCTGTTTAAGATTCTGGACATTTTAGTTTGAAGTTTGTAATGTGTATTCACACAATATAATTAATTTCAATTTTTTTTTGTTTTCTAAAATGCATTTGCCTGCGGGCGCCCACACCCTTCTTCAATTTTTTTTTAGTAATGTGACTAGTTGAATTTTTTGTATAGACTTGAACATTGATAACTTCGTACCCTATGAATAATCCTTCTTTAATGAACTATATATTTCTATTAGTTTTTTTCTGTTTAAGATTCTGGACGTTTTAGTTTGTACTTTGTAATGTGTATTCCTGCAGTAACTTTTTTTTGGTTTTCTAAAATGCATTTGCCTGCGGGCGCCAACACCCTCTTTCAATTTTAGATTCTGAGCGAAGCGATGATGTGTGTTTTTTTTTATTTTATTTTTTTATTTTTGTTTTTTATTTTATTTTTTATTTTTGTGTCTGTCATCACCTTTTAGGATAGTAAAAGTCCTTGGATTTTCTTCAACAGTAACTTTTCTGATAGGAAAGTGAATCTAGTTGATACTTTGAGAGGTCAAAAAAAGAATTATTTTTGCATCATCAATTTTAAAACGTTGATTTACCTAGATTAAAAAAAAAAATTAATTTGTTATACTTAAGCTCGGTAAACTTTAAGCGTTGTACGGGTGCGTAAGACACCGAAAATCGTGAACTTCGTAAGGCTATACCATAAAAACCAATGATTTCCCTGTAGTAGAGTTTTGGACAAGTACCTACATAGGTAATTTATAATAATTCTTATTGTTTTTTAATTAGGTACCAAAAAAATATAACTTCTCAAACACTGTGTCTATTGGCACTGGTGGGAGAATGTATTAGAATGTCTATAAACTTGCGGACCAGTTTGTATAGTTAAATTTGGCATGCAAACTATAATTGAAATAGAAAACCAGAATAGGTGCATTGCAGATGATAAAGATTTCTGTAAAATAACATACGATTTATCAATATACCGTTTAGGTACTGAGTATAATACTATAATTTATAAGTTCTATGGATTTATCATAGTAAATAATATATTTTATAATATCTATGGCAATCGTTAATTGTCGAAATTCGTCGGCGACGGTTAACAATTATAATAATTTCAGCAAATACTATTGTATTATAAATATAATATATTGTATATTTTGATTTCAGTGAACAAAAAAATAATATGCCACCAATATAAACGGACAGTTTGTTAAACCGTACATATTATAATGTAAGTTTTAACACAAACTCGCAAATTTCATTATCAGGTTATTTTTATAAAATATTTCGATACTTTCAAGTTTCAGCTCATCGGAGTGAGATGATTAGATAAAGATGGATGAAGATAGCTGTATCTTCGGCGATGGCGGCACTCTAGCTACGTTTCACCGTAAGAGTAGATGTTTACGAGTAAGTTTGTTTTCATATTATTACCTACTATTTTACATTTACTTTTTAGACTTAAATTAAATATTTATTGCCACGGACAATCTGTTAACTGGGAGACGTAGAAGCATTTATACGTTTATTTGTCCCAAAAGTGCAATGTATAAAATACGCGAGCCCGAACCGTCCAAACCCGTCTTCGTTTCTCCACGCCAAGTTTAATACACGTACCTTTTTGCATATACTATACGTCGGGTATTAACTTAGATTTGCGCTAAGTATTTAAAACAATATAATATTATTAATATTTATATTTTATATACATTATACACCTCATATATTTTATTAGCATACTTACACCATTTTTAGTACAGTTTATACCCTCTTATAGAAATAGATACCTATTAAATATTTTGAAATTATATATTATAACCATACACTTTAATATAAATTCGTTGTTATCAAGACTCATCGTCTTAAAACGTAGGTACTCTTTTAGCGAGGGAGCTTCGATCCACAAAAATTAAAATTGAGGGGATTGGCGGTTGTATATACTTCATAAATCTTTTTCGATTGAAATCGTGTAAATAATTTAATTAAACAATCGGGTATCACTATAGTATCAATTGTATTATATTACGTGCAACGGTTAGGTTAGGTCACCGGAACAAGATGGCAGAATGAAAATCGATTAAATAAAATATGAAATAATGTTGTAGTAGAAGATGGAAACTTCAGTTTATTCTAATTTATAATCCGAGTATTGTAATAACTATTAAATTCATCATTGAACGATTATTCAGTGGTCACTTGGGGATAAATTCCAAAAGTATAAATGTAAATTAAATTAAGAATCATTAAAAACAATTTTGTGAAAGGAACAACATTATTTCTAATATTAATGTCTTAATTATTATTAACAAATAAATACAAATACTGGATATTTTAATAGCTTTTAACTAATAACATTCAGTGTAAATAGTTTCTGATCGACGTACCTATATGTAAGTAACTTCTATAAAATGATTATTCACGAAAAAAAAATCCTAACAATGTAATGCAAAGATTCTCATAAATTGATCTTAACAGCAGCCTAAAAACAGCAAAAATACATTTGTGCAACATTTATATTTTATGCATCACACCTACCAAATTGAAATGTTGACAACATTTTAATTCCCTATTATGGTGTAGGTACCTACTAATACAAACAATAAATTATTATTCGAAAACACAATTTTGTATATTATTATATATTAAAATACTAAATACCTACAATGAAACTAAAAATAAACAAATTATTGCGTCATACTGAGTGCCTTTGGTATATTATATATGAAAATAGAATCTTTATTACGAATTCTTATCGATTACACCGACACAAAAAATATACCTAATTGTAAAAATTAAAAAATTAAGCAACACACATTATTGTAAAATCAATACAGTCATTCGATCGATCCGCTCAAAATCTAAAATCTAAAATACATCCGATACAATTAAACTTAACATATATTAGGTAAATCATTATTATACATTTTGTGCTCGGCAGTATTGGGAGAAAATGTTAGACTTGGAATTTTACAAATCTAATTGCAGGTATTAAAGTCGGTACTGTACATTTTTTTGACTGTATACCTTTATGTTAACTCTTGGTTAACTCTATAAACCAGAAATCACATTTTTATTTAATGATTTATTAAAAAAACAATATGCTTTTATAAAAATATGCTTGTGCTTCTAATATCTATTCACCACCTTAATCAATACCTAGTTAAATTAATATGAAAACGAAAATAATAATTTAAATAATATATTTTATTATTATAATTTAAATTATAAATATTAAATTGTAAACTATTTTGGTTATATTGTCATATAAAATTTCAATGAACAAATTGTTCCTTAACACGGAACTCTTTGACATAAAAAGTTGTATTATATTATATCTATGGATTCATCATATTGACGTAATGTAATATCTACCTATCATGTATATTCTATGGCAATTCTCAAAGTCGTTGCAGAAGACACAGTCGATTAAAAATTCTAAAATGTCAATTAACAAAACAGACATGAACAGAACAAAAAACATATTGCGTTCCGTATGGTTTTATTTTTTATAAATCAAAATAGTTTTAGTTCTGTATCTGGAGCATTTTTACATCGGCATCGCAGTGAACACACGTCACGGATTCAGTCGAAAGAGTCGATATTAAAAGTAAATTTGTTTTCATATTCTTTCGGGGCTTAAATATTTACTTTTAAGATTTAAAATAAATATTTAATGTCACGAAAAATGTGCTATCCAAGTAACGCACTACGCATATTTTAGACCCGAGCTGGAAATGTATAAAATACGCGAGATCCAATAATACAAACGCCCCGCACAGTGTTTCAAAAAGGATTTTTAGCAGGACAAAATGATTTCTTTTTCGGATGCTTAGTTTATTTTTTAACTTAGTTTTTGCAGTGTGCAATCCATAAAGTCCGTAAACAAATTTCTGAAGTCTTATGATAAATTTTTTTTTAATTAAACAAATGTTTAGGTATTTGTCTTAATGATAAAACTAAACTATTAAGTTAAAACATAAAGTATGTTTTTTTGTCATTTGGTTTTATTGAGAGTTATAATAATTGTTCTCTAATTCTAAAGTTTATATTAATATAAAATTATACAATTATAATAGGTTCTATATATTGTATTAAGTATTGTGCTGAAACTTGCCGCAATCAAATTATGTAATAACGTTTAGATGACAAGTTAAGTTAATTGAAAACACTAATTTCAAATTTCTACTATCCACTATTTTTTTTCCGTATCCATTAATAATATAAAATAATATATTTTAACATTTCTATATACATATATATTATTTAAAAACTTAACAAAAAAAAATATACCTTCCACTAGGGTATCCATGATATTAAAGTAAAATAAACGATCTAACTTTATTCAACGAACAACGCTAACCATAAAATAACTATACGCTCAATCGATTTAGCTTGTTTTTAAAAATCTTATTTCCGACTATTATTGTATTCAGTAGGTACCTAGTACCTACACTATAACAATAGCTATATACTACCTATCCTGACCACCCCGTGTATAGTCGTATAGCTCGGTATAGGTATCTATATAAATAGTGTAAATGTAAATACATACACGAATGCGTTAGGTACCTATTATTATGTCCCTAACATTTATTTTATTTTCTTGAACACAATGTTTCAAAATGTATTAACTAATATATAATTAATTGTCATATTATTTATAAATTATTGAAATACAATTAATACACCTACTATAATTATAAATTAGTAATAAGAATAAATTCGTGGATAAACTATTAAAATACAAACGAATAAACATTAAAGGGTACAATGTATTTCCGGTAGTCGGTTGGGTATAAAACTAATAAATCCTTGAATACAATATTAAAAAATACAAACTTACACATAATAGTTATAATAGGTATAATACAAATTAAACATTAGGTACACATATAATATATAATATCTGTAACGCAATTGGTCATAACTCATAAGTATATTGTTGAACATTTTACTGAATGCTACGTATTATTACAGAGATGGTATTCGTCATTGAACATTTGCCAACTGGGGTCTGGAAATAATATATCATATTAAGCAGAGGGAAATGAGCAGTTAGCGGTGCAGAGTTTCAAAGACTAAGTTTTATAGCAGATTTCGATTGGGACACGGTGAATGTATTTTCTTATTTTTCAGTATGTTTATTTTTAGTATTATTAATTGATCAGGGGATGTATTGCCCGCAACTTTTAAATTATTTTTACAGTAACTACTGGTATAACACTATGCCAGATATCAATAAAGTTGTAATAAAAATTAGGAAATTGGTCAGGTATGATATTTTTTTAAATAATTATTTTGAGTAGGTAATTCGCTCAATGATATTTAAATATTTTTACCGATAATCAAGTACGATGATTTGTAAGTAACTAGAGACTGAGTGAATAGGAAATGTATGGTATGGCGAAGATAAGGGGAAAGAGGTCAACAGGATTTCAGAATGTTTGACGTATGAAAGGGAAAGACGAAAAAGAAATGTAAGGTTAGGCTAGGCTACTGGAGTGTGTGTAGCAGATATGAGAATGTTAAGTTAGGTGTGTAATGGCCAATAAGGAAGATTATAGAATAGAAAATTAATTAATTAAAGGCAGTGTAGTGTTGTGTAGTGGCATATATTGTAGTGAAAACAAGAGAGATTGGATTGAGGTAGTTCGGTCACTGTATGATAAGGGTATAGTGAGAGTGAATAAAGAAATTTATAGGTGAATAGAGAGGTGAGAAGATTGAAGAAGAGGTGGATATACAGAATACTGATCTTATGGAGGCGTGAAAAGAGGGTAGCTATACCTGTATAGTTGTGTGAGAAGGGGGAAGAAGAAGTCTGAAAGGTCCCGGTGCCAATTTTTCAAATTTTCAAATTTTCCACAATTCTATAAAATATGAAAATTAAATTTTATATTTTAGTTGCCACCTCAATTATTAGACTTTTCCACTAATCTACTACCCGATAACTATTTAGGGAATTGATAGGGTGTATTTTATCTAAAAAATTACTTTACGGGAATAACTCTCAAGCTTTGTGGAATTGTCAGATTTTGATGACTTTTTTTTTATCTGAAAGAAGAAGCTAGAGTTGTACCAGTATAATTAAAAACTTAAATACAGCCAACCTTAATTAATGATTTTTTTACCACAACAAATTATAAAATGTCACAAAATATTATTTTATTAGGGTTTTATGAGGTTTTCAATCCTTATAAGTTGCTCTAAATAGAAAATGTAGAAAACAATAGTTTTAATTTAAAATATGGTTTTGTGTTTTAATATCCTGTTGTGAAATAATTCTCAAGGTTTCCTTCCCACATTTTTTTACATTGTACTAAATCTAATTTTTTCTGCACATATTTACGAAGACTAAAACAGATATCTGACCGTTTTTATTTGTATTTATTTTAGACTTTATAGTTTGTAATTTAAAATTGACTGTAGACCCAGCTTAAACACAATATTATTTTAAATTAAACATTATTTTATGTCCTTCATACATGACTATCACATACTAGAGTCCATGCAGGACCTCTTCCCAATTAACTTTTTGCATCCTTTATCAATTTTATTCATTTTTATACATTTTCTAATACATATATATTACGGTGATACACCTCTGATCATAATAACTGTTCGTTTATTTTAATGTAAACAATACCTAGTTTTTGATTAGTAGTTAAAATGTACTGCGGTATTAGGCTTCCTGCATATTCTTTTGTTTAGTATTATTTCGCCCAGGTTCCTCATACAATATTTTTTTTGATTCATTTAACTATATAATTTAAAAACAGACTGGTTACCTATGTTCTTTCACGTTACCATTCAATTTATTTTTTCATTTATTTAACTCAAAGTAATTATTTATAAAAATAATTCAAACTTTTTTTAAACTATTTTAAATGCATTTTTGGTGGGTGCCAACGTTCTTTTAATTTTTTTTTATGAAGCAAACAGTTTTTGATCCTTGTATAGGTTTTTTAAAACTGACAAGCAGTTGCCATCTGATTTTTTAAAAAGAAATTTTTTAGACAATTCCTTGATTTTAGCCTGCTTCTATAATTCACGAATCTAGGAATTCCCAGATTTCTAGACAATGTCTAGATTTCGCAAATTTGAAAATATCTAAGAATTTGTCTGAATTGTCTAGAAATCTAAGAAATTGTCCACAAAGCACCTAGGAATTCCCAGATTTCTACGCGATTCCTAGATTCAGGCAATTCCCCGATTTCTAGCCTATTCCTAAATTTGATAAATCTAGGAATTCCAAGATTTCTAGTATATTCCTAGTTCCAGGCAAATTCCTAGATTTTTTTCAAATTTGAGAAATCTAGGCATTTCCTAGAAATCTGGGAATTCCTAGATTCGTGAATTATAGGAGCAAGCTAAAAATCGAGGAACTGCCTGTATTTAGGAATATTCAAAAAAATGGGAAATTATCAGAAATCTGGGAATTCCTAGATTCAGATGCCATCTCATTTTTTAAAAAGAATTTTTTGGACAGTGTCTAGATTCAGGCAATTCCTCGATTGTAGCCCGCTCCTATCATTCACGAATCTAGGAATTCCCAGATTTCTGATAATTTCCCATTTTTGTGAAATCTAGACAATTCCTAAAATTTCCCATTTTTGTGAAATCTAGACAATTCCTAAAATCAGGCAATTCCTCGATTTTTAGCCTGCTCCTATATTTCACGAGTCTGGGGATTCCCAGATTTCTAGGCAATGCCTAGATTTGGCAAATTTGAAGAATCTAGGAATTTGCCTGAAACTAGGAATTCCTAGATTCGTGAATTCCTAGATTTATAAAATTAATTTTTGCCGAATCTAGGCATTGCCTAGAAATATGGGAATTCCTAGATTCAGATGCCATCTCATTTTTTAAAAAGAATTTTTTGGACAGTGTTAAGATTCAGGCAATTCCTCGATTTTAGCCCGCTCTTATCATTCACGAATCTAGGAATTCCCAGATTTCTAGACAATGCCTAGATTTAGCAAATTTGAAAAATCTAGGAATTTGCCTGAAACTAGGAATCGTCTAGAAATCTAGGAATTCCTATTTTTATTTGAAAAAATATCCGATAGGAAATTTACAAAAAAAAATTTTTAAATATCCGATTGCATCTGAATCTAGGAATTCCCAGATTTCTATGAAATTCCTAGATTCGGCAAAAAATAATTTTATAAATCTAGGAATTCACGAATCTAGGAAGTTTCATGCAAATTCCTAATCTGGGAATTCCTAGATTCGTGAATTATAGGAGCAAGCTAAAAATCGAGGAACTGCCTGTATTTAGGAATATTCAAAAAATGGGAAATTATCAGAAATCTGGGAATTCCTAGATTCAGATGCCATCTGATTTTTTAAAAAGAATTTTTTGGACAGTGTCTACATTCAGGCAATTCCTCGATTTTAGCCCGCTCCTATCATTCACGAATCCAGGAATCTGGGAATTTTCCTCAATCTCGAAATTATCTGGATATCTTGGAATTTGAAAAATTTGAAACTTCAAATTCCTAGATTTTTCAAATTTGCTAAATCTAGTCATTGCCTATAAATCTGGGAATTCCTAGATTCGTGAATTGTTGGAGCCGGCTAAAATCGAGGAAATGCCTGAATCTAGGAAATATACAAACATTTTTTTAAATATCCGATGGCATCTGAATCTAGGAATTCCCATATTTCTAGGCAATGCCTAGATTCGGCAAAAATTAATTTTATAAATCTAGGAATTCACGAATCTAGGAATTCCTAGTTTCAGGCAAATTCCTAGATTCTTCAAATTTGCCAAATCTAGGCATTGCCTAGAAATCTGGGAATCCCCAGACTCGTGAAATATAGGAGCAGGCTAAAAATCGAGGAATTGCCTGATTTTAGGAATTGTCTAGATTTCACAAAAATGGGAAATTTTAGGAATTGTCTAGATTTCACAAAAATGGGAAATTATCAGAAATCTGGGAATTCCTAGATTCGTGAATGATAGGAGCGGGCTACAATCGAGGAATTGCCTGAATCTAGACACTGTCCAAAAAATTCTTTTTAAAAAATGAGATGGCATCTGAATCTAGGAATTCCCAGATTTCTGATAATTTCCCATTTTTTTGAATATTCCTAAATACAGGCAGTTCCTCGATTTTTAGCTTGCTCCTATAATTCACGAATCTAGGAATTCCCAGATTTCTAGGAAATGCCTAGATTTCTCAAATTTGAAAAAAATCTAGGAATTTGCCTGGAACTAGGAATATACTAGAAATCTTGGAATTCCTAGATTTATCAAATTTAGGAATAGGCTAGAAATCGGGGAATTGCCTGAATCTAGGAATCGCGTAGAAATCTGGGAATTCCTAGGTGCTTTGTGGACAATTTCTTAGATTTCTAGACAATTCAGACAAATTCTTAGATATTTTCAAATTTGCGAAATCTAGACATTGTCTAGAAATCTGGGAATTCCTAGATTCGTGAATTATAGAAGCAGGCTAAAATCAAGGAATTGTCTAAAAAATTTCTTTTTAAAAAATCAGATGGCAACTGCTTGTCAGTTTTAAAAAACCTATACAAGGATCAAAAACTGTTTGCTTCATAAAAAAAAATTAAAAGAACGTTGGCACCCACCAAAAATGCATTTAAAATAGTTTAAAAAAAGTTTGAATTATTTTTATAAATAATTACTTTGAGTTAAATAAATGAAAAAATAAATTGAATGGTAACGTGAAAGAACATAGGTAACCAGTCTGTTTTTAAATTATATAGTTAAATGAATCAAAAAAAATATTGTATGAGGAACCTGGGCGAAATAATACTAAACAAAAGAATATGCAGGAAGCCTAATACCGCAGTACATTTTAACTACTAATCAAAAACTAGGTATTGTTTACATTAAAATAAACGAACAGTTATTATGATCAGAGGTGTATCACCGTAATATATATGTATTAGAAAATGTATAAAAATGAATAAAATTGATAAAGGATGCAAAAAGTTAATTGGGAAGAGGTCCTGCATGGACTCTAGTATGTGATAGTCATGTATGAAGGACATAAAATAATGTTTAATTTAAAATAATATTGTGTTTAAGCTGGGTCTACAGTCAATTTTAAATTACAAACTATAAAGTCTAAAATAAATACAAATAAAAACGGTCAGATATCTGTTTTAGTCTTCGTAAATATGTGCAGAAAAAATTAGATTTAGTACAATGTAAAAAAATGTGGGAAGGAAACCTTGAGAATTATTTCACAACAGGATATTAAAACACAAAACCATATTTTAAATTAAAACTATTGTTTTCTACATTTTCTATTTAGAGCAACTTATAAGGATTGAAAACCTCATAAAACCCTAATAAAATAATATTTTGTGACATTTTATAATTTGTTGTGGTAAAAAAATCATTAATTAAGGTTGGCTGTATTTAAGTTTTTAATTATACTGGTACAACTCTAGCTTCTTCTTTCAGATAAAAAAAAAGTCATCAAAATCTGACAATTCCACAAAGCTTGAGAGTTATTCCCGTAAAGTAATTTTTTAGATAAAATACACCCTATCAATTCCCTAAATAGTTATCGGGTAGTAGATTAGTGGAAAAGTCTAATAATTGAGGTGGCAACTAAAATATAAAATTTAATTTTCATATTTTATAGAATTGTGGAAAATTTGAAAATTTGAAAAATTGGCACCGGGACCTTTCAGACTTCTTCTTCCCCCTTCTCACACAACTATACAGGTATAGCTACCCTCTTTTCACGCCTCCATAAGATCAGTATTCTGTATATCCACCTCTTCTTCAATCTTCTCACCTCTCTATTCACCTATAAATTTCTTTATTCACTCTCACTATACCCTTATCATACAGTGACCGAACTACCTCAATCCAATCTCTCTTGTTTTCACTACAATATATGCCACTACACAACACTACACTGCCTTTAATTAATTAATTTTCTATTCTATAATCTTCCTTATTGGCCATTACACACCTAACTTAACATTCTCATATCTGCTACACACACTCCAGTAGCCTAGCCTAACCTTACATTTCTTTTTCGTCTTTCCCTTTCATACGTCAAACATTCTGAAATCCTGTTGACCTCTTTCCCCTTATCTTCGCCATACCATACATTTCCTATTCACTCAGTCTCTAGTTACTTACAAATCATCGTACTTGATTATCGGTAAAAATATTTAAATATCATTGAGCGAATTACCTACTCAAAATAATTATTTAAAAAAATATCATACCTGACCAATTTCCTAATTTTTATTACAACTTTATTGATATCTGGCATAGTGTTATACCAGTAGTTACTGTAAAAATAATTTAAAAGTTGCGGGCAATACATCCCCTGATCAATTAATAATACTAAAAATAAACATACTGAAAAATAAGAAAATACATTCACCGTGTCCCAATCGAAATCTGCTATAAAACTTAGTCTTTGAAACTCTGCACCGCTAACTGCTCATTTCCCTCTGCTTAATATGATATATTATTTCCAGACCCCAGTTGGCAAATGTTCAATGACGAATACCATCTCTGTAATAATACGTAGCATTCAGTAAAATGTTCAACAATATACTTATGAGTTATGACCAATTGCGTTACAGATATTATATATTATATGTGTACCTAATGTTTAATTTGTATTATACCTATTATAACTATTATGTGTAAGTTTGTATTTTTTAATATTGTATTCAAGGATTTATTAGTTTTATACCCAACCGACTACCGGAAATACATTGTACCCTTTAATGTTTATTCGTTTGTATTTTAATAGTTTATCCACGAATTTATTCTTATTACTAATTTATAATTATAGTAGGTGTATTAATTGTATTTCAATAATTTATAAATAATATGACAATTAATTATATATTAGTTAATACATTTTGAAACATTGTGTTCAAGAAAATAAAATAAATGTTAGGGACATAATAATAGGTACCTAACGCATTCGTGTATGTATTTACATTTACACTATTTATATAGATACCTATACCGAGCTATACGACTATACACGGGGTGGTCAGGATAGGTAGTATATAGCTATTGTTATAGTGTAGGTACTAGGTACCTACTGAATACAATAATAGTCGGAAATAAGATTTTTAAAAACAAGCTAAATCGATTGAGCGTATAGTTATTTTATGGTTAGCGTTGTTCGTTGAATAAAGTTAGATCGTTTATTTTACTTTAATATCATGGATACCCTAGTGGAAGGTATATTTTTTTTTGTTAAGTTTTTAAATAATATATATGTATATAGAAATGTTAAAATATATTATTTTATATTATTAATGGATACGGAAAAAAAATAGTGGATAGTAGAAATTTGAAATTAGTGTTTTCAATTAACTTAACTTGTCATCTAAACGTTATTACATAATTTGATTGCGGCAAGTTTCAGCACAATACTTAATACAATATATAGAACCTATTATAATTGTATAATTTTATATTAATATAAACTTTAGAATTAGAGAACAATTATTATAACTCTCAATAAAACCAAATGACAAAAAAACATACTTTATGTTTTAACTTAATAGTTTAGTTTTATCATTAAGACAAATACCTAAACATTTGTTTAATTAAAAAAAAATTTATCATAAGACTTCAGAAATTTGTTTACGGACTTTATGGATGCACACTGCAAAAACTAAGTTAAAAAATAAACTAAGCATCCGAAAAAGAAATCATTTTGTCCTGCTAAAAATCCTTTTTGAAACACTGTGCGGGGCGTTTGTATTATTGGATCTCGCGTATTTTATACATTTCCAGCTCGGGTCTAAAATATGCGTAGTGCGTTACTTGGATAGCACATTTTTCGTGACATTAAATATTTATTTTAAATCTTAAAAGTAAATATTTAAGCCCCGAAAGAATATGAAAACAAATTTACTTTTAATATCGACTCTTTCGACTGAATCCGTGACGTGTGTTCACTGCGATGCCGATGTAAAAATGCTCCAGATACAGAACTAAAACTATTTTGATTTATAAAAAATAAAACCATACGGAACGCAATATGTTTTTTGTTCTGTTCATGTCTGTTTTGTTAATTGACATTTTAGAATTTTTAATCGACTGTGTCTTCTGCAACGACTTTGAGAATTGCCATAGAATATACATGATAGGTAGATATTACATTACGTCAATATGATGAATCCATAGATATAATATAATACAACTTTTTATGTCAAAGAGTTCCGTGTTAAGGAACAATTTGTTCATTGAAATTTTATATGACAATATAACCAAAATAGTTTACAATTTAATATTTATAATTTAAATTATAATAATAAAATATATTATTTAAATTATTATTTTCGTTTTCATATTAATTTAACTAGGTATTGATTAAGGTGGTGAATAGATATTAGAAGCACAAGCATATTTTTATAAAAGCATATTGTTTTTTTAATAAATCATTAAATAAAAATGTGATTTCTGGTTTATAGAGTTAACCAAGAGTTAACATAAAGGTATACAGTCAAAAAAATGTACAGTACCGACTTTAATACCTGCAATTAGATTTGTAAAATTCCAAGTCTAACATTTTCTCCCAATACTGCCGAGCACAAAATGTATAATAATGATTTACCTAATATATGTTAAGTTTAATTGTATCGGATGTATTTTAGATTTTAGATTTTGAGCGGATCGATCGAATGACTGTATTGATTTTACAATAATGTGTGTTGCTTAATTTTTTAATTTTTACAATTAGGTATATTTTTTGTGTCGGTGTAATCGATAAGAATTCGTAATAAAGATTCTATTTTCATATATAATATACCAAAGGCACTCAGTATGACGCAATAATTTGTTTATTTTTAGTTTCATTGTAGGTATTTAGTATTTTAATATATAATAATATACAAAATTGTGTTTTCGAATAATAATTTATTGTTTGTATTAGTAGGTACCTACACCATAATAGGGAATTAAAATGTTGTCAACATTTCAATTTGGTAGGTGTGATGCATAAAATATAAATGTTGCACAAATGTATTTTTGCTGTTTTTAGGCTGCTGTTAAGATCAATTTATGAGAATCTTTGCATTACATTGTTAGGATTTTTTTTTCGTGAATAATCATTTTATAGAAGTTACTTACATATAGGTACGTCGATCAGAAACTATTTACACTGAATGTTATTAGTTAAAAGCTATTAAAATATCCAGTATTTGTATTTATTTGTTAATAATAATTAAGACATTAATATTAGAAATAATGTTGTTCCTTTCACAAAATTGTTTTTAATGATTCTTAATTTAATTTACATTTATACTTTTGGAATTTATCCCCAAGTGACCACTGAATAATCGTTCAATGATGAATTTAATAGTTATTACAATACTCGGATTATAAATTAGAATAAACTGAAGTTTCCATCTTCTACTACAACATTATTTCATATTTTATTTAATCGATTTTCATTCTGCCATCTTGTTCCGGTGACCTAACCTAACCGTTGCACGTAATATAATACAATTGATACTATAGTGATACCCGATTGTTTAATTAAATTATTTACACGATTTCAATCGAAAAAGATTTATGAAGTATATACAACCGCCAATCCCCTCAATTTTAATTTTTGTGGATCGAAGCTCCCTCGCTAAAAGAGTACCTACGTTTTAAGACGATGAGTCTTGATAACAACGAATTTATATTAAAGTGTATGGTTATAATATATAATTTCAAAATATTTAATAGGTATCTATTTCTATAAGAGGGTATAAACTGTACTAAAAATGGTGTAAGTATGCTAATAAAATATATGAGGTGTATAATGTATATAAAATATAAATATTAATAATATTATATTGTTTTAAATACTTAGCGCAAATCTAAGTTAATACCCGACGTATAGTATATGCAAAAAGGTACGTGTATTAAACTTGGCGTGGAGAAACGAAGACGGGTTTGGACGGTTCGGGCTCGCGTATTTTATACATTGCACTTTTGGGACAAATAAACGTATAAATGCTTCTACGTCTCCCAGTTAACAGATTGTCCGTGGCAATAAATATTTAATTTAAGTCTAAAAAGTAAATGTAAAATAGTAGGTAATAATATGAAAACAAACTTACTCGTAAACATCTACTCTTCTGGTGAAACGTAGCTAGAGTGCCGCCATCGCCGAAGAAACAGCTATCTTCATCCATCTTTATCTAATCATCTCACTCCGATGAGCTGAAACTTGAAAGTATCGAAATATTTTATAAAAATAACCTGATCATAATGAAATTTGCGAGTTTGTGTTAAAACTTACATTATAATATGTACGGTTTAACAAACTGTCCGTTTATATTGGTGGCATATTATTTTTTTGTTCACTGAAATCAAAATATATAATATATTATATTTATAATACAATAGTATTTGCTGAAATTATTATAATTGTTAACCGTCGCCGACGAATTTCGACAATTAACGATTGCCATAGATATTATAAAATATATTATTTACTATGATAAATCCATAGAACTTATATATTATAGTATTATACTCAGTACCTAAACGGTATATTGATAAATCGTATGTTATTTTACAGAAATCTTTATCATCTGCAATGCACCTATTCTGGTTTTCTATTTCAATTATAGTTTGCATGCCAAATTTAACTATACAAACTGGTCCGCAAGTTTATAGACATAATTCTAATACATTCTCCCACCAGTGCCAATAGACACAGTGTTTGAGAAGTTATATTTTTTTGGTACCTAATTAAAAAACAATAGGAATTATTATAAATTACCTATGTAGGTACTTGTCCAAAACTCTACTACAGGGAAATCATTGGTTTTTATGGTATAGCCTTACGAAGTTCACGATTTTCGGTGTCTTACGCACCCGTACAACGCTTAAAGTTTACCGAGCTTAAGTATAACAAATTAATTTTTTTTTTTAATCTAGGTAAATCAACGTTTTAAAATTGATGATGCAAAAATAATTCTTTTTTTGACCTCTCAAAGTATCAACTAGATTCACTTTCCTATCAGAAAAGTTACTGTTGAAGAAAATCCAAGGACTTTTACTATCCTAAAAGGTGATGACAGACACAAAAATAAAAAATAAAATAAAAAACAAAAATAAAAAAATAAAATAAAAAAAAACACACATCATCGCTTCGCTCAGAATCTAAAATTGAAAGAGGGTGTTGGCGCCCGCAGGCAAATGCATTTTAGAAAACCAAAAAAAATGTGGAAAAAAAGTTACTGCAGGAATACACATTACAAAGTACAAACTAAAACGTCCAGAATCTTAAACAGAAAAAAACTAATAGAAATATATAGTTCATTAAAGAAGGATTATTCATAGGGTACGAAGTTATCAATGTTCAAGTCTATACAAAAAATTCAACTAGTCACATTACTAAAAAAAAATTGAAGGAGGGTGTGGGCGCCCGCAGGCAAATGCATTTTAGAAAACAAAAAAAAATTGAAATTAATTATATTGTGTGAATACACATTACAAACTTCAAACTAAAATGTCCAGAATCTTAAACAGAAAAAACTATTAAATATATTTAGATTATTAATGATGGATTATTCAGAGGGCACCAAGTTATAAATGTTCAAGTCTCTACAAAAAATTCAACTCGTCACATTACTAAAAAAAAAATTGAAAGAGGGTGTTGGCGCCCGCAAGCAAATGCATTCTAGAAAACAAAAAACAAATTGAAATTGATTATATTGTAGGAATACACATTACAAACTTCAAACTAAAATGTCCAGAATCTTAAACAGAAAAAAACTATTCAAAATATTTAGTTCATTAATGATGGATTATTCAAAGTGCACCATGTTATCAATGTTCAAAAAGTAAATACAAAAATTTCAACTAGTCACATCATGACTAAAAAAAAATTGAAGGATGGTGTGAGCGCCCGAAGGCAAATGCATTTTAGAAAACAAAAAAAAATTGAAATTAATTATATTGTGTGAATACACATTACAAACTTCAAACTAAAATGTCCAGAATCTTAAACAGAAAAAACTATTAAATATATTTAGATAACCAAAAAAAATGTGGAAAAAAAGTTACTGCAAGAATACACATTACAAAGTACAAACTAAAATGCCCAGAATCAAAAAGAAAAAAAAAATTAGTTCATTAAAGATGGATTATTCGTATGGCACCAAGTTATCAATATTTAAAAAATTTGGCAAATGTTAAAATCATGAAAAAAAATTGAAGGACGGTGTGGGCGCCCGCAGGCAAATGCATTTTAGAAAACAAATAAAAAAATTAAAAACAAATATTATTGTAGGAATACACATTACAAAGTTCAACCTAAAACGTCTAGAATCTTAAAGAGAAAAAACTATTCAAAATATTTAGTTCATTAAAGAAGGATTTTTCATAGGGCACCAGGTTGCCAATGTTTAAAAAATGTATACAATTTCATTACCTAAAGATAAATTCATAAAAAAAAAATTGAAAAGAAGATGTGGGCGCCAGCGGGCAAAAAAAATTTTAGATGGCACTGGCTTGTTTAGTTTAAAATATATGATATAGTATAATCTTTATGATCTGTAATATATTCTGGTGTTCGATGAAAAATATTGAAATAAGCTAAAAATACATATTTTTTTGGTTTTAAATATGAAAGCTGTGAGATGATCGATATGAATTTCGTGAGAAATCTAGAGGTACTAAAAAACTGAGACGAGTGTGTCGAATGAAATAAATAAAAAAATTGATATACACAACAATTGGTTAAAAATTAATTTAATTCAAATAATGAGATGAACCTTATTAGATCATTTAAATTGTCCAGAACAAGCCCCCGGTTGATGGTCGCATGCCAATTTTAACCATATACTAGACCACAAGTTTATAGACATTCTATAATGTATTCTCCTGCCGGTGACACTGTTGGGGAAAATATATTTTTTTAGTAATTAAATTACGATACGAATTATAAATTACGTAGGTACTTGTCCAATACTCGACTACCAGAATTCAATTTAAAGAATGTGATATACCTAGGTAACCTATCGATCGATTCTAAAACAGAAACTTAACCTAGGCACAAATAATATCACAATATAAAATAGTGAAATGTGAAAATTTGAAGAAAATTTCCCTTAGGTATATCCCGTAAAACCCCCCCAAAATAAGGTACGTTTGAGGTGTTTTCTTAAAACCCAAATGTTTAATGCCCGTTTCACATTTACGAAAACTAAAACTATCGTGACGGAACGGAATTACGAAAAACGTATAAGACAAAAATAATCGTCACCAAGTGGTAGGTATCTGCCAAGTGATCTGCTATGTACTTACAAATTATATTAAATAACATTAATCATTATGTATTTTCTTATTTTATTAGGTAGGTATAAAAACCTACCTTCCTACTTATAAAAGCATTGCCTAATCATTGATTTCAAATTTTAAAAATTATTCTACTATAACAATAAATTAACAGTTGTAGGCAAAGTATTATAATTTAAGGTATTTTTCATAATTTTTGCACACCTATAACAACTGGGTTTTAAAAATTACTCTACGTCTAGCGGTTATATAAGTTTGTCTGACAATAAATATTTACATTAGGTCTACCGCTTCAACAGAGTAGAAGGACAAAACTTACGTAATTATTTATTCTTCCGGCGAAACGCGTTCCCTTCGAGTGTATATAATATTGTCTAGTGTCAGAGCTGTGCATCTCCGCCAAGGAAAATGCAGCGCGCGTCTTCATATAATATCCGATCCAAAAGTTCAGTCTGGAAGTATTGAGATTAATGGCATTTATAAAAATAGCCAATAGGCACCTAGTTCAAATAGTTCAATAACCAGAATGGAACGAAATATGTGAGTACGTATTGAAATCGCTGTTCGTCTCAGACGATTGTCATTTGCCATAGATTATTTATAATTATAACCTCACCGTCCTAATCATAGAAAATATATATAATATGGTCCTAACCGATGGATGATGGATATTTTTACATTGTCTTCAAAAAAACATTTATTTGTTTCTACTAGATGCAAATGCGGAAAATTGAATTCAAACTTATAATGTAGATAACGGTTTTTTTACTTGGTAACCATTCATTTATTACTTGGTTTATTAACAAATTCTAATTGATATAAAATAGTAATTGAATAAAAATAGTTTTATTGATCCCAATATTTAAAAATAATGTTTCGAATAAAATAATAAAAAAATTTTAAGAAATTCCTATTAATTAATATGTATTACCTTAATAACAAAATAACTAAATAAATTCGTAGCTTAATAAAATGTCCAGAAAAATTAAAAGTCCAATTTAAACGAATATAAAATAGAATTTAGATAGGTGTATAGGTAGTGTATTCGTTATATTTTGATTTTCATTATAGCACATCAGTCAATCAGATGCTATTTAATATTTTAAAATAAAAAACTTCGACAGTAATTCCATATTGGCAAGTGTTAACTGAAGACCGAAGTTATAGTATCGAACATAATGGGTACGTAAAAAAATAGAAATATAATTTAAAAAAATTACCTTTATTTAATTGTATTTAATTTTTTTTTAATAAGTTTTTATAATATTGACTTCAACCCATATGAATGTTCTTATTTCATTTTTCAATTCGTTGATAATATATGAAACGAATTCTTTGCTTGGAAAGCAATGTTTAGAAAATTTAGAAAATGCAGTTTATATTTAAATCCGTGGCCTAATTATAAATAATAATTTCTGATGCATTGATGCTGAAGAGTGAGGGAGGTGCACAATCAGCCGAACCTGAAATCTAACGTCTTAAACACTTAATATAAACAATTTTTCACACACGCGTCATGGTATGAAAATAAAAAATATTTATAATTCATATTTATACCGATTTATACCGATCTTCTATATTAATAATAATTATAAATATATAGCAATAACAAATCATTTTTGAGTAGCGGCCCACCGCGAAAGTTCCCAGTATCCCGCCGGCCCAGTCCGCCCCTGGTTCATATTGTAACCGAAAAATCTAAATAATCTATTATAAACACAGTTACTTTTTACAGATATTATAAGTTAAAATTTGGACGAAATTACATATTAAAACCAAAAATAACGATTTTAGTTATTTTGTTGTAATTTAAAAATAGTAAGTATTCGCGGATTTATGAAACTTTTAGAGTATATTATTATAATTTATAGACACGATGACACTTTCAAATGTTATTATTTGGGCAAAAATGACTTTAACCTACTATTGTAGGTGCTAATGTCTAATAGTAAAATAAATTACTTTAATCTCAATATTATTTATTAGTTAACGATGTCTTTGTTCAGAATCGTTTTTCGTTTGTTCGTTTTGTATTTTAATAATTTATACATAGATATATTATTATTACTAATAATTATAGTAGGTGTGTTTGTTTTATTTCATTAATTAATTTAATACTATACCAATAAATTATATATTAATTAATAATTTTTGAAACGATGTGTTCGAAAAAATAAAAATAAATGTGATTTTAAACAGTGAAAAATGTATATGAAGTTTTTAAATTGAAATGCAACATTACAAACATGATTGTTTACTGGGACCGCTAGTTATATATATTTAGATATTTTACAGTATAATCTAGTACAGTTATTCTCAATTTTTTTTTGTCAAGAGGCTCCCTAAATTTAATGTAAAACTGTCAAGGCTCACTTAATCAAAATTATTAATGGTTTTTTCTAGATTAGGTATATACTAAAATTACATGTACTTTTTCACACAGATAAATTATTATAATGTATAGTAAATTAATGTTTTAATATACTTTTGAAAAATATTAATAATAGTATTAAAATTTAAGCATTTAAACTTTTTTATTTGAATAGTAAGTTTTTTTTTCTGTTTAAATAAAAAATTATTTAGTAAAGGTAGCTGATATATAATTTTGGTTTATCTATTTAAAACAATAGAAAGTAACAACTTTTAAAATAATAAAAATATAATAAGTCTTAAATATCTTAAATCGTGATAATATGCTTGTCTACTGTTATCAACAATGATAAACGGCAATACGGCGTAATGACGTCATGGACAGTGAGACATTTTTCCTACTATGATCCATTCGTGGCTGAATCATGAAAGTTAGAAAGTTGAAATGTTCACAGATCATGTATTTCTGTTGGCTGTTGCCGCTATAACAACAAATACTAAAAATCCAAGAATATAATATAATATAAGCAGTTTTGCCAACATGTTTATAGCTGATTATGGCATGGAACCCTTCGTGCGCGAGTCCGCCACTCACGTGACCGGTTTTTTTTAAATATTATAACTTGAACTGGTTTTTCTTCTTTGAATCATTCAATTTCATTTAAAGATGTTTAAAATAAAAACAATGCCGTCCTTTTTTAACTTTTCTTTTTATTTATTAAGCCTGACAATAAAAGTATAATTTAAAAAAATAAATGTTATAAATAATTAATAAACTTAAGTTTGCTTAATTGTTAAGACAAGCATTCTTGCTTTTAGCGATTTATCCTCGTTTGTTTTATCAATTAATACTACTGCATGTACCATAATTTATTTATTCTTGCAATGAAATAATCAAATCCACCGTTGTATTTAAGCAATAAAACTCAGATAAATCACTTTTGTGTTTAAATGAAATAAAATAAAATAAAAGTTTACATAGTATATAATAATCATAAATATGTTTATCTATGTTATGTCCTGAGACTGTGACTCGATAAAAGACTAGCACCAATCACATTTAAACATTAAACTATTGGTACATTAAAAAATGTTTATTGCACATTTTTGTAATTTGTGTGTATAAATAAATAGTATATAATATATAAAATAAATAATTAAATAAAAGAGATATTTAAATTGCATAATGAATATAATATGTACTAAAAGTCGATAACATTTTTTTTTTAAATGTCATTACATTTTAGTACAGTAATAAAATATATATTATGTAAATAAATGATTGTAACAAATGTTATTACTTAATATACATACAACTTGTACAAATATAGTTAATATAGCTTCAAAATTGTACGAGTTCAGTGTTGTTGGCAAAAAATTCCTTAAATACTTAACACTACATCAAGCTTTACTATGCTTATAAAAATATAATATACACATACATAAATATAATTTTATGAAGATAATTTATCATTACAAGAGAACTTTGTAATAATTTCCTAAATAATAGTGCATATTGTATTGAATACAAAATAATATTTACCTTGAATAAGGTAAAAGCAAATAAAGCTGCACTAGAGTAACTAAAGCTGGGCAAGTTGTTAATTTTTTTCACCAAATGAAGTTTCTTTAATATAAAAGGTAATTAATGTATAACATAAGTTGGTTTCTGAAATTTTCAATTTTTTTTTTAACTTAGAAGTTAGTTTTTTATAGTTTAAAATTGAAGTTTGAATGTAAAATATTCTATTCAATTAATGATTATCTAACTAAAATTATTGATGAGGATTGATTAATTGAATTAAATATGAGATGACAGTAAATTGTGTTCGGTGACATTATACCGCTACCTAGGAGATATTGTCAAGCAAATATAATTTCACCACTATTGCCGCTTTAGTGCGTGCACACCTAACTCTCGATTTAAACCGTTTAATACAAGAAATATTATATCATAAAAATGTATATATTATCTATTACCACAAATATCTAATAACTATTATTGACTATATCCAGTATCTAGTTGGCTATTTAACAGTTATCAATGTAACGTAAACATTGGGATTTTTAGTTAAAAATTACTTTTTGTCCATAGATTATTTCATGCTTTCAGTTCAACTCGTTAAGTTAGAATGTTATGAATTAAAACCAACTTAAGTAGTTAGAAAGTAACTTTAAAAATAACATTTCAACTTAACTTTATAATTAGCAGTGCCCAGCTTTGAGATTAAGGCAGGCTTAGTTTGCTGACATATAATTGTACATAAAACATTGGTTTAGTGGTAAATTAAATTGTTATGTTTATATTTAGAATGAAAATGATAAACATAGTTGACAGATTATTGTATCAAGACAACAACAATTATGACAATCAAACAATAATTAGACCAGTTGGCTAGTTTAAATAATATAAATATATATTATAAATTCTGTCTAATAATACTAAAATTATTACAAGTAAATCACAAAAACAATATAAGCCATAAAAGATATTAATATTTACAGTTACTAAGTATACACTTTTTTAATAATTAAAACTTTATGGTGTCTATAAACAAAAAATTAAATATTGTCACAAATAAACTTTATAATAAAATTAGGAATAAAGTAATTATTTTTTTTTAAATAAAAATATAGAAAAATTTGGTATAAGAACATAATTCATATTACAATATAATTGTCATATAATTTAGCTGTTAAAGATAAAGTTGATAACCAAGAAGCCTAATAATTGTTTGCCTTTTTTCTAATACACAGCAGCAAGTAAATTTAAATTTAAAACAGGCGTGCCCTGCGCTTCAATTCGTTGCGGCGCCATTTGGGCAGCTGATAGAACTCAGCTGGTGACATTTGGAAAACTGCTTCAAATTCTGTGGGCGATAAGTGACGCTGTAAAAAAATGCAATTTAGTTATTAAAAATTATTTCTAGGGTATTGAATATTTATAATGCAAATTAAATTTTCACTTATGGTACCAACTACTAATCAATACCTCTTACATTACCGCTGAATTAATATTTACATTTAGTTTGCACTATTTAACTGAGTACTGACTGTACAATAAATTTACTCAAAATATCACATTTAATATTTATTTATTTTATACAATATCCAATATAGAAATAATAATGTAAAATCAACTTACATCAAGGTTACATCTATCAACGTCTGAGGGCAGCCTGTAATTTGTGATGAGTAACAAGTGATAAGGATAAATTTTTGGAGGTTCAGAATTGTGATGCGACGAAGACATGTTGGGTAGTGAACGATGAATATTAGTGACATAGCGCAATGATCCAGTGAATGTAGATGATGCTGGTATTTCAGAACACTACACACAATTATAAACAATTAATTACATTTATACCAAATATTTGTATAGGTTTCAAGTTAATGAAACAATAGTCAAGGTAAAATAGCAAGCATTATTTGAGCTTAAGAATTCTAGTTTTTATAGTATCAAATATAAAAAAATTTTTTTTAAAAAAAACCCTTTTAAATTTAAATCCACATTTTAAGTCTACGTACCGTGTTGCCTTGATCCACTTCAGATATAGATCCGGCAGAAACTACACCAAAACAGACAAGCAAGATTAGTATAAGCGCGCATTTATTTTTTCCTACAGGTCAACAGCCAGTATAATAATATATTACTTACTGTTTGCTAATGCAATTTTAATAAGTGGGAATATTCAAATTTAAAAAAAAAAACAATACACATATTTTGGAAAAATGTATCTCTTACATATATTTTATTGTTCAAAAGGGTCCAATTGAAATTCACAATATAATTTTTAACGACTTAACATGTGTTAATTTTTTCAATTTATAAGAAACAAAATATTTCTTTGTATGTAAATGAAATTCTACTTTTAAACCAGTTATTTCTACAGTAGGTTGTACACTTGCACAAATATAATTACAATTCAAAATTAAATTACTCCAGGACATAAAACAAATAAGTATACAAGACTTAATTAAATGTCTTAATACAAGGTACAAGATGTTGAAATTAAATTATCAAAGCAACTATAAAATTATTTAAATATCTAATTAAAATTTCCAATGCAAACAGTAAGTTACAATATTTTTATACATACTTTTGGAAACATGTTAAATAGTATAAGGTAAAAGCTTTGTGTTTAATACTAATCAATGACATGGCGAAGATGATATTTGAGTTGAACATTTGCTGAATAATCTCAAATGTCTTTTATTACTATTTGTTTGAAACATTTTAAGTGGTGAAGAAGTCAGGTCTCGCGGTGGGTATTTGATTTAAAGTGCTCAATTGACAATTTTTGTTCGCCATACCATTGCTACTAATAATTATATATTCCCTATCTTATTTAATATCCATAAACCTTCATATTTTTTTATAAATAAATGACGCAAAGATAATATTAAAGCCTGAACCTTGACTAGCTTTTGTACCTATATAATAAAATAATAAGTATATTTTGTAATGAACAAAAAATATAATTTTAGCTATGTGATATTATAAATATCGAAGGAAAAAGCTTTTACTTATATTATATGCTTTTGCTTACATGCACTGAGTTTTGCATAAGCTTATAGTAGGCCAGTAAATTTGGGAAAAAATAATAACACTTAAATGAATTGTATCTAAAATAAAAAGAAAATAACAAACAGTTGTCTAATACAATATCAAGTAATCACCTTCAAATAACTATATACACCAAAATAATAAAAATCAAGTGTAGAATTTAATATTAATAAACTAATAAAGCACTTACCGTCAGACCTAGCGCAGTTAAAATCTGTGCTAAGTGTTTTATTGTCTAAGCCGTTTATGGAAAACCCATCCTAAAAATATAAAATAAAATTAGATAATGTTTGTTTAAAAATCAGAAAATGAAATTTCAAATCTTCATGACAAATATTTGATTGATTCCCAAACGAATAATGTAAATAAATAAAAATATTGTAATCTTGAAAACTTGATATAAAAAAAAGAGTTGTAAATTTGGTAGCAACCAATTTAATCACGTCACGTTACATAATTGGAAATTATTGAGTGTAACATCTGAGTCATAATACAAACTACAAAAAATGGCTCATCATACCGAAGGGTTTTTGACGCAGTACGCAGAGCTGAAAGTGTTTGACCGTCGACTAGGCGCCAAGCCATAGCCAGGTTTGGGTACATGGCGTAGTGCACTTACGACTGTAAACATAACAGAAAAAAAATGGCTACGTATTACTTACCCTGACATAATTTCCAGGGCCACCGTGGAAGCCGGCCGGAAGAGTGCACGACTGGCGAGCGCCCCTCGTGATTATAGCCGACCCATGCTGACCATGATAGTATGCTACAAACAAATAACACACCATGCAACAAAACAAATGCAAATTCCAAGCAACACATAATAAAATGTTTAAGATAGAGTGAATAAAACGCAAGTGTTTTGTATAAATAAGACACAAATTAAAAATGCAATATTTTAATATTATTTAGTTGTTTCTAAATAATAAATTTTATAAGAAAAATAAAATAAAACTGTACTTTGTACATTAGTTATTAGATACTATTTTAGCTATTATTATTGTTATTACTATTCACATATAAATTAGGTATTGAATTTACTATTATAGACAACTATCTTTTAACTATTGTCTGAAACAAATAAAACGTAAACAATTTGCTTCTCTATTAAGGTACCCACACACTGCAGCAGTCGAAGTACAACCCTATCATCTTGGCGGTGCACGTAAATTGTACTCTGTTGCATTTTTACCACTACTACTGCAGTGTGTGGGGACCTTTAATTAGATGATAAATATATCAGAAGTTCTGTGGTTGGCTATAGCCTATAAATTTGATGGTTGGTGATATTATATTACTATAGTATTAACTATTAACAAATTAATGATTATGATTTTTAAAAAAAATCTTTTAATAGCAACAAATAATTTTATTTTATTATTGATTTTCTTAAATGTTCACTTTTTCTTTTAAGATAGGTAATAGATATTATCTATTTTAATGATTAAAAATGACCTAATTAAAATTAAATTATTTTTTGATGAACATCTTAAAGCATTTAAAAGTATTACAAAGACATTTAAAATATTCAAAACTTCTAACACATAAAACAAAATATCCACACAAATATTCACTAACTATGTAACAAAATAACAATACCAATGTACAAAAAAGCAAAACATAAAATACTACCAAGAACATGAATAATATCTGTAATAGTTTTAAGAAAATAATAATAATAAATGTAACTGACATAAAACTCTAGGGGAAGCAAATAAGGAGCAAAATGAAAAAAAGAAATTAGAGATGATAAAATAGTCAACATTTTATTATAAAATTAACTAAAGAAAAAAAAGCTCAGTATAATTAATGTCAATGAAATTATTTTATAAATGTTAGCTACCAAAATTCAAATAAGAAATAGTTTACATTTACATTTAAAATATAAATTAGACATACGTACTTAATATTTTAATAAATTAATAAAAAAAAGTAATAATAGTAATAATAATAATAATAATAATAATAATAATAATAATAATAAAACAAATTATAAATGAATAATATTGCTGTTAATTATAGTCAGAAGGTCGGCTTTAATTGAGTAAAATTATTATTATAAATCAATAGATTTTATTAAACTTCCATAAATTGGCTATGTAGATAGGAAAATGTGAATATTTTTTACAGTAAAAACTTACTGTTATAACTGGGAATAGCACCAGTAGATTGTCCTACTGATGATCTGTAACTTGAGTCTAAATAACCTTCTTCTTCCCATGGTCTTTGATGGTCCAAATTACGAGATGGTGCTATATATAATTAACAGTAAACACAAGTATTATATATAAATAAGTATTAGCCTAGTAAAACATAAATAATATCTGTACAAAAAATTGAAAAAAATTATAATAAAAACATTTATATGGTAATGCAGGAAAATGATTAACCCATTTCAAAGAACAGACTCGTTGCATTTTACTTACAAGCATTTATTGGTGACTGATATCTTAGACGATAAGTTGGTTCCCGTGCAGCAGAAGGACATCTTGAAGCATTACGAGGATCAATATGTGAAACTTTCCATTTTTGATGTTTTTCGCGTTCACGAACTTCTTGCAAAAATACTTTTCCAATTCCTGATCCTAATTTACTTAGTTCTACCTCTTCTTTCTATCTCATAAAATGTACAAGTAGAATTAACTCTTTTAAAATCATTTAATAATATACCTTTAGTTTATGATCTATTGTTTTATCAGCATTCATTTTTTGATCAACTTCATCTTCATCATCGGATATACCTTTATAGCTTTCAAACCATGTTTTACGTTTTTCTAAGTAAAATAAAAAATTGTTAAACAGAACTTATTCGTGTTTTGAATTATAATTATATTAACCTGGATCAGTATATGGACAAGGAGGAGCAGGAAAATCATCCCTTTCAATTTTTGGTTTTTCACCAGGTGCTGGAGGTTTAGCAGCAGGGTAGTGAGCCAATTCTATAGGTTCTTCATTGTTCATACTATGAGGTGATTTTGGTCTAGGAGTCTCTGATCTAATACTGTCTACCAAAGCTTTCATACCAGAACGACTGCCAGCTGAACGTAAAGTTGAACACTTACTACTTCCACGTACACTACCACAAGCTGGAAAAATTATTTATATAAAACACAATATCTAAATAATTGTTTTTTCAACTATCAATATATCTTACATGTTGGTCTGTGGAAATGTGGCGATGTTGGCTGCTTATCGTATGGGTCGATTGGGCGTTTCAAATATCCTTGAGTTGGCTCTTCAGTCAAGTAGCTATAAGTGTAGATACGACTTATAGGCACATTGGACGGTTTATATTCTCGAAGCAATAGCCCTGGACTTCCAGGTATATCACGATAGTAGTGCTGTTAAAGTTAAAAAACGTACATAATTAAATATATTATATGATAACAATTTGGTTCATTAAATATAACTACATAATATATGTTTCAAATTCGGTTATGCAGTACTAACCTTTCTACTCATGCTATTACATGAACCATTATAACATGAACCATTAAAGCTTGAAGCACGAGATCGAGATCGTAATGAAAACTGGAAATACACAAACTAAGTAAAAGCATCTAAAAAAAAATCTACTAAATAATAAATTAAATATAAAAAATACTTAAGTGAATTTAAAAATGATGGGCAAACAAAGTACAATAATGACTGAACTAAAATTAATATGTCAAATAATAGTTTATATGCAAATACCTAATTTGAGAATATATAATCTAGCTAATGCATACAGAATAGAATAATAAAATATATATAAGAGTGCAATTCAATACATTCATAAATATTTAACTAACACTAAAATAAAAATGTATAAAATAATAGTTGATAAAAAAAAATTTTGCTGCAAATAATAAATAGTGCTGTTTAAAAAAAATATATTACCTGTGTTTCACTAGCAGCTGAACAACTGATTCGATCATACTCTTCAGGGTCATTGCAATGTCCGTTGAGCATGGCACTTGATCCTATGACAACATATACAACATACAGCGAGGAACATAATACACATGCATTTAATATTATACAATAGAAATACTGAGTTTTTGATAGAAATAAGATATGATAATTGTTTATACTGAACAGTTACCTCCATTTATTATAGTGCCATTTTCAGTCGGACTGGGCCCACAACGTGGATGCCAAATTGCTCCGCCTATAAAATATTTTAAATGCAGTAGTCACACATATATATATATATAATTAAGAAGTATAGCTGATACAAATTATATTTTTTTCATATTTCAAGTTCAAACTATATATTATAAAGTATTGATACTTTACCAATACTTTATGTATCATATGTATAATAACTTGAAATTTGTACGTATGAATACATTGGATCATATCAGTTTAAATATGTTATTTAATGTAAAATAATTAACTATTATAATGATAAATATCATTATTCTATTACCTTGTAAATACATTTCTTCACCATCCCCAAATGGATCACCACACTTGGCACATCTTGCACATGTTGGATGAAAGTGATGATTATCACCAGCCTGAAACAATATAGATATTAATATAACATAGAATAAATAATTTAGCTGTCTATACTCTATTCACATTAAGAAAGAACCTCGGCGGCCGATTTGTGGTTGATCGATGGGGGTGACAAACAGGTGTTGCTTGACCCCCGTCCGACGAAAACTGGTCGCCGCCGAGGTTTCTTCTTAATGTGAATAGAGTATAGATAATAATATTTCATACTTGTAAGACTTTTCCAGATATAAATCTACTGCAGTATGTACATTTGACCCCAAAGAGCTTCTGATAATCTTTTTCACAATAAGGAACACCATCCCTAAAGAGTTAAATTTTACAAGTTATTAATTATTGTACATATTTAAAAAAAAATGTTTTCAACTCTAAAACGATTAAATGAATAAAATATTGACTTATTAATGCTATAATTAATTAATTCATATTTATACACTGATAAATTAGTACCTATTATATTTATAGTAACATTATACTGTTATAGTTATTACAACTTTTGGTATTTAACTAGTGTAAGAATAGTACTATAATAAAAAATAGTACTGGAAATGCTAAAAAAAACACCAAAGCCCTTAATACGTTTGATGATGCTTCATTTTCAATAAAAATGAAGAATACACTAATAATAAATACATACATACCGTCCCATATATTCGCCATGAAGCACGGCAGAACATTCATGACACTTAAAGCAATAAATATGCCACTGTCTATCCAAAGCATAAAGTGCTTGGCCGTTCCTTAAGTCATCACCACATTCAGCACAATCTATGTATTCAATTATAAACACCAATTTGTATTTTAATACTTTCCTAAGTTATATTTTATTTACTTTAAATGTATTTGAACATACCCGTTTCATTAGTGCTATTTTGTTTAGATTGTGCAGATGCTGGTCGTTTCACAGGAATTTCCTTGCACTTGGAGCAAAGAATAGAATTTCCGACATATGTGACTAGATCTCCTTTTGGACAAGGTTGTCTGCAACAATATTATTCATTTTAGATACATGTACTACTAATAATATAAAATGTTAGGCAAATTATTACCTGCAATGAGAACATGTGAAACATTGTTGATGATACGTTCGTTCCAATACAATAACCAATTCATCTTTTATATAATCATTGCAGACAGTACATTTTTTACCAAATAATTTTTGATAATCATCAGGACAATACCAGCTACCTTCTTCAGAAAAAAACAACCCTTGCACTAATGAATGGCTACAAACTACAAAAAATAATGAGTTAATAAGATATTTTTAACCGGTTTTTAATTTTATAATTAAATACTCTGCTTTCAATCATAATACAAATGGAATTTCATAACAATTATGTATGCCTGACAACAATAAGCCTACTCGTGTCATTGTACCCTTCATTGATAGCAATAGTGGAATTGTTGCAGTATGCATACATTGTGATATGTCAGCCGTAGCCAATTGCCTTAAAACTGACTTGATGACGTATTATTACATATCTATTATCATATTATTCAATAAAATACATAACATATCTGATATATCATAAAAAAGTGAAAAAATATTTTGCCCATAGGCATACATCACATACAAATTAAAAGATATGGTGTAATTTTTTATTTCAAAATGAAAGGATTTAATCATTTATTTAAAAAGAATGTTTGCAACCAGAGTCATAAATCAAATTAATAATAATAAACCTTTGAAAGTAATTAATAGCAAAAAAAAAGTTAATATATATATAAGTAGTAATAATAATAATTATAATAATGAATTGTACAATTAATATAGGTGCACAAATTGTTTTTATAATTAAGTTTACTTTTTAAATATTTGATATCCAAACTTTTAAGTCAATTTAATTTAGTAGATTTATGAAGTCATACATAATATCTATTTAATATTCATTATAGATTAAATTGAATTTTATCAAACTTACTTTTGCATTTGAAGCAGTCCTTGTGGAAGTATTTATCACCTTTTATTTTGAGTACTTCACCAGAACATTTTTTCTTACAACCGCTGCAGTAAGTTTTACCTGTCAACAAACATCAAATTTATTTAGATAGGTACTAATAAGTAATAATTAAGTAATGAACTATTGAATAATTATCATTTGTATTAAGTTGTATCATATCAAACAATATCCCAAAATCAATAAAAAAAAAATGTATTTAACTCTAATCGTCCAACCAAATAGGTTTAAGGCGTCATCTTTTGAAGCGCAGCCAACATTCCTGCCAATATATTTGGAAAAATAAAATAACTTTCAGAATTTGGCTAGTGTAAAATGATTAACATTCTAGTTTTCGTTTGTAAGACATGTCGATTAAAACGATAATATTTAAAATGTAGGTATCTATTATATTATATAATATATTATTCCATAATTAATATTTGGAAACATTCACCGGGATTACAAGTATACACCCGTACATATTGTTGTGGAGCAATGAACTATGGAAGAGAATACGAGACTAATATTTAAATTTCACGGCAGTGTTTTATTTTTAAAGAAGAAAAAGTGTGGTTACTAGTAGTCGGTAGGGTTCTCTCGCTCAGTCGCTCTCATATTTAGGCAAACGCAATGATCTAGGATATCTTTAGCCTGTGCTTGGGTTGGGTTCCGGAGAGTAATTTCCCCTCTCACCAGAGACGCTGACACTTCTAATTCGTCGGTTAATAAATTGAATGCAGTCAAAAGTGGAATTGTTTTCTATATGCTTGATAAAATAATCAACAACAGCGTGACTACAAACATTTTGTTGTTGTATATGCCGTAAACACAATAATACATTACATACTATTAAGTAATTAATATTATTCTTGGGAGTCAAGAGTAGTACGTGATTGGCATAAATAAAATAATTACACGACTGCACGAGTAAATAAGAGTTATATATTTATGTAATAAAATAGTTGTAACCGTACGGGAGAAATGTCATATTCATATAACAGTAATTCAACCGTTCAATGAAGAATAAATAAATACTAACGTTGCATATTAGTATTTTGTACACAAATCCGGATAACAACCTTGAAATGTAATTGCTAAAAAAAATATATCACATCCAATTTGAACACCGGAAGTGGCACTTTTTAATAGCTTCCAGGTGTGGAAGTTTATCGTAAAAAAACAATAGCTTATTAAAAATGTTTTATCATTAATTTCATTAATACGAAACCATACCTACAAGATAAAAATATCTACAGCTCAACAGTTATTAACCCTATTGGATATTTATAATAACTTATTCTAAACACCTCTAAATTATAGAAATAACTAATAGGTATTTATATTGTATTCACAAGTCCAATGATCCTAACTCCAACAACTCACAAGCAATAATATATATTTATAAAGTAAATTAAATAATGCCTATTTAAGGTATTCCTAAGTCACATAGAAGTAGGATATCTTATAAGTGGTCAAATATTTTAATAGCTTCTTTAAAATAATTAAGTGTTTTTAAATGTGTAGAATGGAAAACATCATCAACACCGTATTATACATCATTTAAATATTTACCAGTAATAGATATAAATGATATAGCAAAATTAAATTGCATAATCATAAATATTCATTATTCAAATCATAAAAATGTTAACACCGAGAATACCTATACTTAACAAAAACTTTCACATTAGATCAACATCTGCCTTATTATAACTATGAATCATAGTAGTTAAGGAATTACGTAATATAACTTTACTAGTATATTGCTTTTTTTAAGAGTAAAATTAGGCAATACAAAATCAAAATTCAAAACAAAACAATCAACTAACAAGTATTTTTTGAAAATGTTTGAGCTTCTAAACAACTATTTTAAAATAGTGTAAATTATAATAATTATGTTAATTACTCATTCAAAATGTAAATATTTTAAAATATCATTGACGTTAGTTCAATGAATCTCTCCAACATATTTATATTTACTAAACGTGATATTATTACTAATGTCTAATGGTAAATGGTAATAGGTAAAACTTTTAACCTTATCGGACAAACAAAACTACTATAATTTCAACATTTAAATACAAAACATAAATTAATACATTTGAATATTACAATACATCGTATTAAATCCAATAAGCATTAACAATTAACATTAAATCTGAAAAATATACAATCGTATTTCATGATTCATTATACTATTATAGTGTTTGTCATTAAAGTTTCCGTTATTTTTAAATGGGAAGTGGTGAAAAAAATATTTGTATTACATTCCTTTCTCAAACGTCGCAGAAATACAGAATCGATCAGCAATCGAAATAAAATAATAATTGCAATGCAACGAAGCGCCATCGAGACACGTTTATTATTTTTCTGTTCTCAGCGATTAGGACCCGTATAATAATACTAATATTGGTAATATTGTAGGACGTATCGTACCCACATCGATCGCATTACCGCTCCCGCAGTCAAGAAAGTAGAGACAAAATAATAACTTGTTCGCGTGTAACGTAAGTGTAACGGTACACGTTATAATCAGGACATAGCCGACATACGGACAGGGGAAAACTTATTAGTTATTATAATACGTACAACGGACACGCAGCATTTCCTGCACTACGAGAATGCATTTTAAACGCAATAGTGTACAACCCAAGTGTCGTTGCTGCCGTTGAACGATGATAATCGCGACGAACGACAGCATGCCGACTCCTCGACGAGACAATTATCGTTCGTCCGCGGTGAGCCGGCCGATCGGTCGGCAGTGACCGGAACACACAGTTTAGTAGGAAAAAAAGTAAAAACCACTGTTGTTACTATTGTAGGTACACTCCTGTTGCGAGCAGTATAATATATACTAGGTATACAGAGTGTAACAGAAATAATAGATAGATGTAATTGTAATTACCTACCTAACTATAATATAGTATAGGTATTAACATTTATTCTAAACAATTAAAATCATTTTTTTTTACATATATTTATAACGATAATTGTGAACTTTATAAATACAATTTTTAATATTTATAAGAAAAAAGTTGTTACCAGTATAGTTAATTACATTAATATATCTTATATATAATCTTACTAATTACATTAGTCAGTATTATTTCTGTTACACTCTGTATAAAACCTTTATAGGGTGTTTCAGGTGACTGTCTTTGTACATATATATCCTTTCACCTGTATAGGTACACTAAACTACTAAAGTACTAAACCCATACAACTCTCGTAAGTTAAATAACCGACCAATTTTTTATTTAATAAAAAAAAATAGCATTTATTTATTTAATAAACGATTTTAAAATAGTAAATACTAATGAGTAATGGAGAATAAATCCAGTCAGCCCTATCATCACCAATGTAATTCAATTTTTAAGAAACTCTAAATTAAAATATTATTTTTTTTATTTCGAGTTCTAGTAAAGAAAAGTATGATATAAAGTATAAATTAAAATTATAGGTACAACGATTGTGAGATGACTCCCTCTAACTACCTAAAATCGGATTTAAAATATATCGATTAGACAAAAAGTGAGGCACAGTCTGTATGCAGCTCTAAGTGTAACGGCAAGTGACCGTAATATTAAACATATTAATCCATTTTATCCATATATACCAGAATACCACACTATACTAATATCTAAATAGTACGAAAAAAATACAAAATACATAATATTGACGACGATATTTTATGTATTGTATTCCTGTGAGCGATCCGGTTTTTGGACGTCTCACGGTAGAGGATTATTCATATACATAATACATAGATATAATACGCAGTTTTGGCCTTAACACACTGCTGCAGCATTGTTTATTACGTTACGATATGAGTGCGGGGGGAGGTAAGGGAGGTTGGGGTGGGGCGTTGTAGAGCCATTCGTTCGGTCTGCACAAGTCGTGCATAACGACTCCGAGTACCTATATATACATACTGTACAATATGTATAATACGTATACCGCCACTGACCTTCACAGCCACGCTCAAAAAATCGGTAGATAGCCTGGCATCGGGTGCGACAGCAGAGATTGGAAAAAATTGTACATTACCGTAAAAAATCGTTCATAATACATAGGTAGGTAAACGTTTCACGAACGACGATATAATAATATTATTATGGATTCATCAATTCGTGAACTATATTGTCGGGATAATACTCTAGTGTGGAACGTGCATCGTACTATACGACTGTTATTATTTATTATAATAGAAAAACATTATTTTTTCCTACTTTCCATCGGTAAAATACTAAAAACAAATACTAAAAACAATACCAATCATCGTACAGGGGCAGATATCACAAAACTTATCACATACGCAGTCGTGATATTATACACCGATTACATAACTAATATAAATGAATATAATACCACGGTAGGCAATAAATCAAAATCAATTGAAAAAAAATAAGACTGACGGGTTGGGCGTAAACTTCCATGGGCGCGATATGGGCCAGGAAGAACAGGACAGGTCATCATCGTTTTCGGATTCATTTGGCAAATTGCCTCGCCGACTGTTTCAGTTACTTTTTTTTTGTCTAACAGTTCCCGAGGTGATTAATGCCGTTTATTTTTGAGGGAAAAAACGTGCATATTTTAAATACGAACTGTACACGGCAGTCGTCGATGGCGTTTTTTGTTCAGCCATTATCGTCGCATCTGGCTTTCATGACGAGTCGGTTAGTTATTATTACGTGTGGAAACATCGACGGCAGCGGACACAGCTTAAATGCGTTTAATGAAACGCGCCGATGAGGATAATAATTGCCACGGACTTGGGGTCTCCAAATGACCTCGTTCATAATCAGTACACTAACTACTGGTATCGTAATCGTCAGAATTGTACAACGTATATTATTATGGATCGTTCACGAGAATACATTTTTGACTATTGTATATACTATATACAACTGCAAGCTACATGTAATTTAATAAAATTAGTAATTACCAAGTCTTACCCACGCAGCATCAAAAAAAAAATATATATATATATAATCAAAAAACTCTAGTCTCTAACAGTATTTTTATATAGTATCTAGGAATATCTTTGTATATTAAACTTTTTTACCTGCGTATTATTTATTAGATAGATATATGTGGCTACTTAATAATTGATACTACAATTTACTATAATATCAGCAATACATTATAGTAAGAGATTTACAATCCATTTTATAAACACCTCGCTGTCCTTGGCACAAGCACTACAAACAATAAGTTTATTTATTTGATAAGATACCGACAATAATGCACGAAATTATTTTTTTTACTAACATATATCATTTTATTTAATTGTATGCAGTTTTTTGTCATTATTTAAAAAAACTAACTTACAAATAATTATGCTTAGAAAAGCACTTTCAATTAATACTCTAAACAAAACAATGTAAAATAACTGAGCACCTACGTTATAGTCTACAAATACTATATAGTTAAATTTGATATAACTTCCAGTATTGACTATACTACTATAGTACCTATATAGCTATACTATTGTAAATGTATTGTAAAACACTAAAGCAATTATTTTAATTAAAAACTGATAATTTTTAAGACATTTGGATAGACTTGAATTTAGTTTTTAAGTCAGCTTGCACACAATTATTGTCAGTCAATTCAAAATTATACGTTTTTAAATTGTATACACCTCCAATATTTACTCAATGATACTGTTATAATATTAAGTCAATGTTTAAAAAATAACCACTTAAATGGATTTATAAGTTAAACAAGTTAAGCTAAAAAATGAAATACATGTCTTAAATAATCAATAGTTATTCAATTTTATGAGTAGGTATATTAAGAATATTGTTAGAGTATGCACAATATACGTATTGTAATTATTTAATCGTTTAAATAGTTTCTATTATACAGATAATTAACAGTCATTAGAGCAACGTTCACGTTAAATTAAATTTTAGTACGATTACGGATAAAACTATAAATATTAATAATTCATAAAAAAAATAGTTTAAGGTGCGCCACCGTAATTGCCACATTATATTTATTATTTTTACTCATTTTCAATATTTCGTATTGAAAATAAAGCGTAGGTGGGACACAAAATATTCATGTCTAATTTATTGTACATTTAGTTACAAATCTCATTTCTTGCCATAAATAACGGGTAAAACTAAATTCACAAAATTCGATACTGATCACCAATCCGCAATTGATAATATTTGGTTTGGCACCAGTGGGCTAAGACCAATGTTTAATAGGTGTCGTCACTCGTTGAGACAATGTGTTAAAACTGGCTATAGATACGTGACTATTTAGCAACCTAACTGAAGACACACCACACAATAGTGGCAGGATATCCGTTAACTTGCATAATAAAATCCGTGCGATGTCCTGTCGGCTGTCCGGATCGTTTGGTACACACTGTCGCCATATTATATATTTATAGCAGAGACAACAACACAGACGAACGCAGGAAAGTCGCGGGGTGTATTATTTTTAGAGAAGGCGTCGGCCACAGCCTACAGCGACGGCGCAACACCGTATACTTGAGCCAAATTTTATTTCGGAGCCAAGTACGAAACAATTTGTACGCCATAATAAAACACATGCAGAAGCGATTCTTCCCCAGGTATTTATCGGTCTTATTAAAATTACGTTTATATGAAGTATATTAAAATTGTTGTTTTCTTGTTTACATATTATAACCATGATATAGCCATAAAGGCACTCGAACTTATACTGACAGCCTTCATAAATTGAAAAACCAATTATTAATATTTGTTACTACCATTGACAACATGTATTCAATCGTTACAAAACTACAAAAGTACAAATAAATTATAAGTATAATTGGTACACGCAGAAAATTGATTTTGAATACAATATTAAATATTATAATAAATAACTATAATTTTAATTTTAAATTATAGTTATTTATCACTACCGCCAGTATGTATACTAATCTAATTATTATACATGAAGACGAATGTTTTACATAAAAAAAAATGTATAATATTATTAATACCGGTTGTAGGTCGAAGAACAATTGATAACAAGTACCTATAAAATTCTCACTTAAAAAAAATCGTTAAATAAATAGCATATTATTAAGATCATAGCATTAAGATTATATCAACATTGAACATAATATAGGTCACGAATAGTTTTGCCTGACAAAGTTATTTAACCGAACTTTAACACAATGTACATAAGAACTCTAGACTTTTTCGTCTATATTATTTCGTGCTTTACAGAAATAAAAGTATCGATAATAGTAATTCAATATGGGTCAAAATGTACGTAAAAAATAATTTACGAGATACACAAATATATAGGTACCTATATATTATGTATTAGGTATATAGGTAATCTAGTAATGGTATGAAAATATACTAATAAAATAACTGTATAAGCCTTATTGGCTGTTTTAAAATTAAAGTATTTTTACTTAAATTATTGGCAGATATAGTATACTACTGTCTACTAAAATAAAATAAAATAGATGATGTTATATTTTAGCAATAACTCATTTGTCTGCAAAGTATTGCATCAGAATAATATATGTGCGAACCCACTGATGTTGCATATGTGTAAGTTGCCTGGTACATCCACACTTGCATGACGTAATCGCCAATGGTTGATCACTATGTAAATGTACGTTGTACACACAAAAGTAAAATAGCAATGCATCCAACTTAAAATATAATATTAACATCAGCTCAATATAGGTACCTATTTATTATTTTATAGATTTCTATAGAAAATAATAAATATTAAAATACATTGTAGAAGCAAATAATGTAACCTTGGAAAAAAGAAAACCTAAAAATGAATTAAATAATGAATACTACTAGATACTACGTTGTATTGTTTAATTTTAATACATAATTCGTTTGCATTAATCGTTTATTAATACCATTAATAAACGTAAATATAGTATATTATTAAATAAATGTTAATACTATTTAGATTAGTATACAATCACTTAGATATTTAGTTTTTAAATATTGAAAAGTATAATATAAGTTGTAACTTATTACTTATTAGGTATACATTTTAAGAGACATCCTATTCTATCAGCTATACTTATACGAGTCTAGAATTATAGTTTATAATTAACAAAATATAATATAATGACTGTTTTTTAAATACATTTTCTATAATAATATTTATATCCGTTTATATATCACTATAAAATATTATGAATGAGTGAGCTGGTTAAGAAAATATACTATGTAAATACTACGTTTGACCCGTATAATAATGTCTTAATCTTAAACAACAAAAGATAACCTATACACAAATCATGATTTACTGAACCTTTTTAAATCTATTTTTTAACCACATGTATTGAATAAAACTAATAAATTAACAGTAATTGGATCAACTGTAAAACAATTAAACGTAAAAACTGTTACTTATCTGTTATTAATGACAAAACAAATTAGGGAGTTAAAAGTCATAATAGATGAAATTCATCAATTAATGTTTAATTGCCTGTCAATATTAATAAACGGATTTATACCTACCTATCTATTAAAATAGTAAACATCGATAAATTAGTTGAAAGTTAAAAATATTAAATAAATAATATAATTTCCATATAATAAATATATACATAATCTTTAAATACTCTACAAATATTGTAAAAACCAAACTTAAAATGTTTAAAAATATATTCTTTTGATACGTTATCATTATTAAAACATTTGTAATATTTTTGTATCTATCTGGATAACTGATACTTATGAGTTATGAGCTATGATGTCATATAGTATATTCTATATAGAATATAGATAGTGTACTTATTATTTATCAAGATAATGAAATGTCGTATCAAGTATTACGTTTTATATAATAAACATGTAATTGTTATTAAATATTTGATTTAACTACTGTAACACAGATTAAATTCAATTTTAATGTACGTAGGAAATAATTTAAATGTATGTAATTGTTTTCTATAATAAAATTAACAACTTTTAACATAATTAGTAAAAAAAAATTACTGAATTGCGATTTAAATTTAAATGATTGATAAGATAGAACTCTATAGCGACGACCTTGTTCATTATGAGAATGAGAGGTGCACTACAGGTGAAACGCAAACACAAAAATGCCGCTCGTTATTAACGTTATGCGATACAT
This sequence comes from Metopolophium dirhodum, assembly GCF_019925205.1. Classification (NCBI taxonomy): domain Eukaryota; kingdom Metazoa; phylum Arthropoda; class Insecta; order Hemiptera; family Aphididae; genus Metopolophium; species Metopolophium dirhodum. The sequence goes on from NC_083568.1 coordinate 17,596,052, forward strand.
GCAATGATAACAAATAATTTGACCTCAAAAAAAAAATAATAATCCATTTGGTACGTTATTCACGTTTTTCATTCAGAGAGTACGAATGCACAATAGTATAAAAATATTAGAAAATATTTCTGAAAATGTTTTCAAGTAACAGCTGGGTAATAGCTGAATATAAACAAGTTTACTTTTTCTTCGAGAATCAAATACAAATTATGATATTACGAAATATCTATCTAATCTGTTTTTAAAATTAACAAATTATATTCTAATTACAAAATTATTGTTACATAGGTAACTGTTATCATTGACTATAAATTATAAAAATATATTATCATTAATCAATATTCAATACATACACAATATTGATATTAATCTTAATACTTCTTATAATATCGTTATTTTAAACATACTATATAAACATTAAAATATATTTATTTTATTTGAACTATAGGTATACTAAAATAATGGGTTTCATTCAAACATTTCTATATTCTACCTTATTTAACTCTCGCAATAAAAATAATAATTGTTTAGTAAAAATATTCTAACCATAAAATAATACGATGAAGTTAATAAATTATATTATTTCATTGTATTACCTACCTCTACTCTATAAACTGTTATCTTAATAATAAGCAATAATGTAGTTTTTAAATTTTGATTAAACATAATACCTAAAATTGGAGGATTACAAATTAATCAATTAAATACAATTCTATTTTTATTTAATAATATTATAATAGTTTATAATACTTATAAAATAATTTAATATATTATTGTTTAAATATGTGAAAACTTTCTCTATATCATAACTCATAAGTATAAAAAAAACCATTGCTCCGTAACAAATTATTTTTATTCGACATTTTATTATTGTCCTTGACACAAACTAGACACACATCATAATATATACAAGCGAATTATTTACAAAAAATAATATAGACGAGAAAATTAAATAAGAGTTCAATTTAAAAAAATGTCCTTCAGGCACAAAGAAAATCTTAGAAAACTAAACTAAAAATCAAAACAAAAAATAATTTCCAATCATTATTGTAATATTTAAAGATTAAAATATTTCATTCAAAAGTTCAAAACAAATAATACCAATTAGGTAGGGAGATTTTTAGAATCTGTATTTTTTGTTTACTTAGTTTCAATTCCAATTAATTGTTATATAAAAAATATTTTAACTATCAACGAATCACATTCTTAGTAGTACTTAAAATGTATATAAATAAATAGAACCTACATAATATTATATATTTATATAATAATGCAAATAATCTATTCATAATTGTACTAAAAATCGACAAACTTGTGTTGTAAAAACTATTATTTATTGAATTTTAGTAAACTATTTTCACAGGTATAACAAGGAATACATTGACTAATATAATATTACTCGGCACCTCCCTAAAAGGAACGAAGAAACGCTGCCTGTACAAACAACTTTCACACCGGAAATCCGAATATTAGGTATGGTTAATATTCAAAAAGATCCCCAATAAGGTGGGAAAAACACCAAGGGACCATTTTGAAACTAAACACGGGCGTACTGTAAATATTAATACCGAACAATAAATACAACACATTTAATCTGATAATATTCAAGAATAATGAAAACATGATAATTCTGGAATGCACTAGCCAGTAGCAATAAATGATTTTACTACACAAATATTTAAAAATTAAATAATTCTTTATTTTACAGAAAGATGTTGATGCTATATAAAAGTGAAATCAATAATAGTATTATACATTTAAAGCAGATCATTACATAAAATACATGTATTTAATATAATATATATATATATTTAGTCAGTGCATGTGGAATCGAAAGCTATTGCCCGAACTCGTTTGATTCAATTATTTATTTATAATTTTACTCAACTCAAGTACCTACCTATAATAATTAATAATTATAATTATTGAAAAAAAGCCATAGTGCGTTTTATTTTATAACTATTGTAAACAATAGAGATGCCATGTGTTTTGTTTAATTTAAAACACGACTTTATTCCACTCTTATAGATTTATTCAATAAAATGTCATACTAAACAGAAAATTCTAAAATTGTACTATATATTAGTACCCATATTACTACATAAAATACAAGACTTCTAATTTAGTATTACTACATATGTACAAATTATTATACTCTATTTTTTAATCCACTTGGAAATAAAATATATTCTAAACATGGGTGTGAATATATTATGTCAGCCTTTTCTGAAACGATTGCATCGTAAGAAACCGTTTAAAGTTTTAAATACTCAGATATCAATGATTCATTATTTTAAAATCATCTGTTCATAATTAGGTAGCAACTGACATCACATGCGTTAGACATTTATGTCTAAGTACATTGTGTATAGAGTAGACATAATATATCTAAATTATAGATATAGTATAGGTATATTATAAGGTTATTGTTCGCTGTTTAGAGCATGTGCAACTCGTTAACATTTTACTATAGCATTATTTGCCGATTTAATATAGATAGAACACAATAAGACTATCACTACTACGAGGTTCGTTCAACTTGTGAACTCGACGATTGGGTTTAGTGATGGACAATGGTCAAATACTCAAATGCTCTGTAATTTGGTTATTACATTTGGTGAAAAATATATTTTTCTTAGACTAAATAGTACGTACGTGTAAACCGAGGTATACACATTATACCAATAATTAACCGTGTTCTTGTAGTGTCATAAATTTATAACATTACAACATTAGGTATACAAATAAAACATTTATTCGACTTTTTATTAAAGAAATATATATATAAATAGGTTAATAGGTACCTACTACTATTTATATTATATTCAATTATGTCCTATTAGTAAAACTAATTAAAGTTTCGCTATACCAACCAGAGACGTGATACTTTTAAATTTGTTATAAGAATTTATTAATATTTAAAACAAATAAAATTATTGATCTAAAACGTGAAATTTAAGTATTTTTTTATTGTAAAATGGATTAAAAAACCATTCATAAATTTATACGTGCAAAATACCGTTTCTTTACAAGACGATTTCATTAGATAAAATGAAAAATACTGATTACTATGAGTTGCTACATAGCCCGTTCAATAATACACATACAATGATAAGGGGATTATTCAAATCAAAATAAATCATTGAAAAATATTTCGTTTACCTCTTTTTGTCACTGCTTTTTTCTTGTCTTCTGTCGCAGTTTTCTTGTCATCCACCGCAGTTTTCTTCTTGTCGACTTGTTGCTGTTTGATTTCCACGGCCTTCTGTTGGTGGACTGCCACCGGAGCTGTTTTTTTTACGTCTACTACGGAATCTTTTTTTTGCAATGGTGGCTTTTTATCGTTTACGGCGTGTTGCTGTTCGGAAACGGCGGCGCTTTTACCGTTCTCAATGGCCTTTCCTCCATCTGTGGCACTGACGCCGTTTTTGTTGTTACCGTTGAACACCACGTTTTCGTTAATAATTATCGTGTCGTTGATTTTTATGTCGGATGTCCGGCGACGCCGAAATGAACCGCTGAAGAAACCGCGTTTTTTGGACGTCGGCGTTGCGGCTACGACGTTTCCGTCCATTTTGTTGCCACCGTGTTCGACGAGCACCGGCGACAAACCGCCTTTCGTCATTTTCTCCGAGTAGAACGAAAAACAGAGGGCGACGACTTTATCGATAATGTTCTCGGTGTCAATGTAAACAGAGGCGGCACGTGATTTCAATCCACTGCTACTTCTATAGTAATTATATGCCCACGGTTCGAACAATTTAGAATATCAACAAATCGCCATACCTAGCAAATCGAAATACACCGCGACCATCGCATAAACAAATTAAAAACATAAATATAAGTAATAATCAAGACCTGTCCAAAAGCTAAATTGTATGGGCGCGTACAGCCAAACATTTTTCCCGCAACGTTTATACATATTATATAAGAAAATAAATGATTTTAAATTAGTTGTTAGTTCATATCTGAATCCTATTTGATGATAATGTAATAAAATATAGGTATTCACATCATTCAAATGTGATTTAAACAATTCATATTCCGAAACTACGCTATAAAATCCGATGTTGAGTAGGTAGGTAGGAATAATATTACGTACTTATGTATTATGGCCTCGGTAATTTTTCATTTGAAGTTATTAATAAATGTACCTATGTTTAATGATAATTCTTCTTTATCGATATTATTTAACGACATATTTTAACACTGAGATTTTAATGGTGATCGCACCACATCAGGTAATAATAATTAATATTATACAGTTTATAACATTTTATGAAGCAACATAAAACTGTGTAAATATCAACAGAAGGATCCTCTCCCGTTAAGAAAAGAGAAAATTATAAAAATAGAAAAGCATGGTAAAATAGTGTACAAAATGTAACTTAATTTGCGTACCAAATGTATAAGAATGTACACACAAAAGTTGAAAATTAGAATTAGAATTTATAATTATACTAAATTAAATTCATTGGTTTACCTATATACATAATATCTATAGGTATATTATAATTATTGAGGTTTTTCGTTAAGATAAATGTTTACTAAACATGTTATTTAATATTTAAATATTGAATAGTGAATGTTTTTGAACAGGTTACAAAAATATATATTTTTATTGTTTCACAAACGCATAGACTATAACACATACCGATTTTGAACCGAATCACGACGAATGCACAAGCGTAAACTCAACAGCGCCCGACCGCGGTTACTCGACGATTGAAAGAAGAGCCTATTCCTATAGCAGCGGCGGCGATGTTTAGACGGGAGTGGGACCACGTAGTTTAATAGCTTTGAATATACATAGTAGATAGATGGTGGGAAGTAGGCAGGGAATAATATGCCGGCTCTAGTGCAGCTGACGGGGGAATAACATTAGAATGAGTGTACGCTAAAAGTATTCACTTTTTGGTTTCTATAACGATATATGGCCCTATTACACAAATGTAATGGTCCCATGCACAAACGTCAAACGTTAAAGTATTAGTATTTTTGTTGTAAAAATGGCATCAATATTATAATATAATATGTTGATTGCATTGCAGACTGCAGTATTTACTCATAACCAATACTCGTCTTTATTAATTTTTATTTTACTGGATTAATGTATTATTTAGTTTAAATAAATGTAAACTAATCAAACAATAAAATAACTATTTTGTGGAATATTATTAGCACAAAATATACATGGGAAAATATTTCTTCAACGCGTCAAACAACCTATAAAAAAAACCAGGACCGAAAATGTTATTTAAAAGACTTGACTAGACGACAACCCTAGATTTGCTGGATTAACCAATTTTACAAAAACATCCAGACGTTGAACTAACATAATTATTATAAAAAATAAACACTTATACCAATTTAATAACTATATGTAATAAATAATAATAAATACGAGTGAAAATCAATCTTAACTTTTAAAATACATGGTCAGAACTCATAGTGAATGTATATACTTGAATACTCAATACAACTCAACTCTCAAGTATACAATGGTATTAATAACAGAGTTGTGGCTTATATTACCGTTATATGTGCAGCAGATTGGAAACAATTTTAAGCGGTTTATTTCTCTAGCCATACTGCAGTGAATAGAGAAATTTTCTTTACACATTCAAATAATGTAATTAAATTTTTTATACTTGAGTACCTAATATTTTAAATATTGAATTGTTATATATTAAATTACTAAGAACAGACAAATCATCAGTATTTGAACAAATGTCAACTGGTTTATCTTACAACCAAAAAACTTAAGACTTTATAGTTACAACACTAAATACCAATAGGTACGTTGTACAATTAAGTTATACACTGTGTGCACTCACAACAACTCTACTTATTTTTTTTTATATTTCTATTATTAACGGCTACAACATTATAGGCTAAAACATTGAATATTTTAAATAATATATATTTTATGTAATACCACAGGGCATAAACAAATAAGAACGTTTTAGAAACTTAAATAGCAATTTCATTATCAAAATCGTATGTTTAAAAAAAAAAACTTTTCGCTCTAAAAATAATAGTTCTACAGTTTCGATTTATCTCATCATATAATGAATAATGAGATAATAAATATATCATAAATCTGTTTTTTTTTTTTATTAGACTCACAGATACAATGCTAAAACATTTTATTTTATTTTTCGATAAAAAAGTTTAAAAAAATATTTTTTTATTTTTGAAACAAATGAAAAAAGCCATTTTACAGTTTATTTTTGTGAAAATTTCAATTTTTCAATATTTTGTTTCATTAGTCTCATGATTTTTTCAGTTTATAGGTAAAACGGAAAAAAGTAAAACCAGTTTTTGTCCAGGCGGCGAATCCCCCTACAGCGGCTCACGGGACACTGTATATACATTGACGATAAAATAGAAAATATGATTGGTATAATAATTATTGTATTGGTATTTATCATCAGTTGATAAAAAAGATATCTCTTTGCAATTGGTGAAAGGCGTATTTAATTGCATTTGATTAGAGGAGCCACACAACATTTTTTGGGTAAAAAAATTGGCATACCATTTACTAACATTTACCTGGTATATGAGCACTCACATCTCTACAAAATATAAGTTTAGCGAACCTAATTTTGTGTTGCTAGTATTACATATTAAAATTAGAATATATTAACTTATTATTGAATCAAAATATGAACAATCTATAGGAAAAAGGGTGATTATCATTTAAAAAAAAGAAAATTGTTATAAACTCAGAACTACACTCCTTAAATGGTATAAAAAAGTATTTGAATATATGGGCTTTAGGCTTGAAATATACTGTATACCTTTTTAAGAGCTCTAAACATCAGATTTTAAATTAATTAGGTTATTTAAAGGAAAATCGGAGGTAAGAATGCTTGTTGAATTACCTTATATACATAGGTAATATGTTTGTTATGAATAGTACCTAGTGGTATTAAATACTATAAGGACCGTATGAACTGTATTAGGTAGTAAATATGAGCATCCACCGAAAAAAATTAATAGTTAATACCTAATAGTTAACACAAATGCGTTTTCAACCGAATCGATCAATAATATTGACATCGTGGGCATTAATCATGGAACAAAATACTAGGACTACCTGTCCACTTGTAAACGATAAAATATCACATACTAAATAGTTAATATTATTTTACGCTTAAAGTTAGTAATCAATAAATAACGAATTGACATTTATAAACACTTAAAAATTTAAAATACATTCTCACAATAAATTCTTATATTAAGTATTAACTTATTTATTAATTTCAAACTATATTATACAAATCATCTATGCCTTGATTTAGTTACACAAAGACGATAGAGTATATATAGTCTAATTTTTTAAATCAGTGCTTGAATCATGTGACGTATAATCAAATCAGTTGAATTTTGATAAAAAACTAAATAAATAAATATATTATATACATATAACAATATATTGTTTATAATTATAACACTATATGATTTGATAAGTACATCATTGTAATTTTTGTATTAGTTAGGTACACTATTAGGTACTATATTCATTAGACTTTTTTATACCTAATATTCCTATGCCTATTTTATTTATAAAAAAAAAAAGAAATTTATTTCCTAAAAATATTTACGCAGGAAGTTTAACCAGAACAATGTATTTTTCATAATGCATTTCGTAAATCAGAAATATTTTGAATGAAAGTTCCATATCGCATAAGTCAACATAATATGAACTTTTTAAGACACCAATAATAATAATTAATAATATAAACAATCATATTCATATATATATATATATTGGGTATATACCTAAATACCTAAGCATTGTTATTTTTACCTATTTATTAAATAGGTACCTACTAATTTGTTTCATAAATGTTAAGTAAAAATCACAAAAGTGTCTAAATATAGATTATAGTTATTGTTATTATATAGATACGTCTACAAATATATTTAGATATAATTTGCGTGACTTGATGTAATAATCGTAATAATTAATTTCATTAAAATGAATAAACCTAACCATGAACTAAGCGATAATTGATTACTAATAAATTATCATGTAATAAAATACGTGTCACAAACATGCAATTTTTTTTATTTTATAAATTAAAAGAAAATTTCAAAAAATATAAGCTAAATTATAATAAATATGTATAGTAAGTTTAAATACTTTGAAATTACTTTTAATAGATAAGTAGGTACTATATCAATAGTAACATATGAAATATAGTGGCAGTAGTACCGCCTATATTATAATAATGAGTACATTTAAAATTTGCGTATATATAATATATATGCATATACATATCACATATATATATATATTATACCTTAATATAAATGGTTATAAATGGTTATAAATGGCTATAAATGGTTCAGTTATCAGCTAATCACGTACGCAACCTATACATATTAGATTAATGTTTATAATCAATTATTACATGCCTAATATAATATTAAGATTAATAGTCTTATAAGTATACTTATTCTAAAATATTAAAATTATATTTAAAATAACAAAGAAATAGGAAAAACGAAAACGTATAAGTACGTATAGTAACACAGAATAGCTCGCAGATTAGTTTTATAATGTTATTTGCAAAACTTTCTCCGATAATTCAGTTCAATGGCATCCTAATGCACGAGGAAATGCGGTAGTCTAACATCTAAAAAGGACAATCTGGTATTGAACTTGTTCACAGGTTTGTGTCATCCGTTGCCTATTGATAATAAAGTATAATATACAGAATAATATAACTACAATATAATACACTATGGGCAATAAATTATAAATACGTATACTGTATAGTATAAAACATTCGCAATAGCGTTCCCATTTCTCATAAATCTCGGCCTATGTAGGTAGGTATAGTATTATAGTAAAGGTATATAAGGTATGAATGCGATCAGTGGCGTCGATCTTTATTTTACATATTTACCTACTTAAAATATAATATTTCGGGGTAGGTCACCGATATGTAATATGTTACACGTAAACAATATATTTAGGTGGTTTAAATAACATATTAGGGTCTATTTTTATTTTGTACTTCGGTGGTTAGGTTTGCCTGATACTACCAAGCGTCCAAGCCAATTATTCCACACGATAATTTTATTATCTTTTTAATTGTAAATACATTAAAACAAAGTAAAGTATCTTTTATTACCATAATGTTATAGATAAATTCTGATAAAATACAGTACATTGCCAGACACTGTAATATTATCATAATTGCCTACAGATTGCCTACTGACTTATAATACTATTATTGTTATTGTTATTTATTTTGCTAATGTCAAAAATATGTATTCTGTTAGGAATAAGTTTAGATGACAATGTCAGTGAAACTTTAATTAACAATAAAAAAAAACCACGCCAGTCATAGTCTATTCACTAGTTATTCAAGATTCTGATAAAGATAATAAAGTATTGGATGACCCACCGCCCGCCTATATATTATAAATCTGGTAGAGGCCTTTCCTCAAAAAGACGGCACGGCGTACAGTAAAAGGTAGATAAATACATTATCGAGTATTTGACAATTTTTAAGGTTATGTATTATAATAATTTAGATATGACAATATTTTATTATGTAAAATAATTACAATTAAAATATAATCACGTGAACGTACGTGATAAGTAAAGTTGGCTGTCTATTAATTATTTATGTGGCTATATCAAATATAATTTTCCACATAACCTTTTTAGCCTTGTTTTTAGCACTTTAGTAGGTATTAATAAATTATTATTTACAAATAATAGATACGTGGTATTGAGTGGAAAATAAGTTGCAAAATTTAATAGATAATATACCACCAATGGAAACAAAATAAGTTGGTAATGTATACAGAGTGATCAGTTCATCAAAGTACTAACCAATAATAATTAACTAGCTTAAGATAGTGGCAAATTATAATTTTAAACTATATGCAAGACAAAATAATGAATTTCATAAAAAAAAACTACGAGAATCCATCAAAGTTGAAAATCTATTTTTTATAAACATTTATACTACTCCAAAAGGAGATAACACAGATCTGAAAAAAAATAAACACTATAAAATAAATACATAGTATACATAATTACATTCATCGCTCAGAATCTAAATTGAGACGAATTTCTGACCGTGGCTGATATAATTATTTAAAATTTTTCAACCGTGTTACTAAGAGTTTTTTTTTCCAAAGGAAAACTGTACAATATCAAAGATTATTATGCAATGTAATAGTCTTTGTAGCAATTATTTTACGATAATGAAGGGTAGATTACAAGTTATAACTTATAAGTACCTAACTTGTCAATTCAAAAATGACCAGACTATAAGTTTACCAATTAAAATATATATTAAGTACATAAATATTTAAACTGTGTTCTACGTAGAGTTTATAAATTTAAAACATAATACTTACACCTAAAATAAAAAACAGAGGAAGTCACTCAGCTTTTATGCTAAATACATATTAACATTTCACATTTTCAACTTTTTTTTTTTATTTAGGCATGTATTATACGATTTTTGTTAGTAAAATAGCTTGATAATGTAATACAAGTTTCTCATAATTGTTCATATAGTAATTTAAAACAACGAAAACACAAAGGCGTATTTTTTTAAAATCACGTTTGATGTTCAAGTTTTTAACAAAATTCGTAAAAATCACAAAAATTTGTATATTATGTTGTGTAAATAGTAAAAAAATATAAAATTGAGTTAGGTTAAATTTTTCTGATAACCTACAAAATGTCAAAATATCAAAAACACATAATGCAATATTTTTCTTTATAATATTTTAAGTTAAATTTTTTATGATATGGGATACTTATTGAAACTTTTCAACATTACATATTATATACTATAATGACTATTTAGATTAATTTTAAGCTAATTATACCTCGAAACTATTCATGACGTTCGATGGTATTAAGATTATGTTTACTAAGTTATAATAACAGCTACTAATTTGAATTCAAATTCAACATATTCATTACACAGTGACCTATTCAATGACGAGATACAATGGACACCTAGTAGAGAACAGAAGGACTTCTTCAGGCATTTTTTTTACCTTTATTCCCAACCCCACCCACCCCAAAAATTAACTAAATAAAATTTACAACCAGAAACCATCTCAGCAACCCAGACATTATCAAAGTTGATGATTAAATAATTTTTACTACACTAAAAGCAGATGAAAATCACAAACAAAAACCATAATTTTAAAACTCATTAAGTGCCTACCATTATTTTCTTAAAGAATAGGTAAATAAAAATGTATTTAAATTTACCTAGTAAATAAATTCATTTGGTTTCAAGTTCACATTTAAAAATAAACATTGGCTTGATACAAAAATATGTATTTTATAAAAATACCAGGGTAATACCTATGCCAAAAAATTACATTTTACCATAAAGAAGAAAAATTCTGAAATTTGTTAAAAAAAACAAAGAATCCTAGAAAACGGAAAAATTAAAATGACCTATATATAATCAAATAGCCTTAGTTAAGGCTTAATAGTTTAGTAACTAAAATTGGAAGTTCAACTTAAATACCCTCATAAATATCTCAGTTAATACAATTGAGAAATGATAATAATTCTCTTTGAAATTTGATTGTTTTAATTGTGCATTAGAAAATTGGGTACATAATATCTCAAAAAGTAGTTACAAATACATTTATAAAACACGTTTTTATATCAACAAATTCCAGTGAACTGTGACAAAACTAGTTTATTTAATATAAATCATACATTTTAGGATTTTGTGAAAGCATGTTGTCGATATCTATGTAATGTAAGTACTCAATAAGACAATAACAAATGAATAGTTAATACATTTAGGTTTCTATTCTATGATTTATATGATAGTATATATTAGCTACAGAGCTAATATGTATTAAGTTATAATGGGGGTTATAACTTTATATATTTAAGTTAATAAGTAGATATATAACATAACTAACTCATAATTATAAATATGTAATAGGTTAGTAGTTTAATAGTTAAGTACAATATTATTTTTTTATTATTACAATATATTGTATTATCTATATTTGTTTCAATCAACAGACTTATGCACATACTTATGCTGAAAGAATATTAGATCCTTATTTATAATAGAATATAATAAGAATATAAAGTAATAGATATTAAGTAGGTACATAACTATTATTATTATTTACTATATTTTTATAGCAATATATAAGAGATAAAATATACTTGCATTTGGTCCAATTACAGATTGTAAACAGCTAGTAGGTATCTAATCAGAATTTTTGATTTATATAATTGAATATTCATATTTGGTACAGTAAAACAAGTAGGTATATTGCAGTTATATATACATATGCTCGTACATATGTAAGTACTTATAATATAATATATAATTTTGTATTGATCTAAAAAATGCATTCGCATCTGACGCTATTGTATACCTGCATTTAAAAATAAAAATATTTTAGGGATCTTAATATATTTAATGATTTTTTTGAAATTCCCCAAATTATAGTAAGTTGATCTAAAATTAATTATTTTTAATCTTCAGTTATTGATTAAAAACGTATAATATGTACTAAATCTAGATCATTTTCATATTAATGCATTATTAAATGATTAGGTAGGTAATTTGTTTTGATTATTCTAAAGTACCTACAAATATATAGTGTATATTTTCTCTAGGTCACAACCTACATAGTAAAATATAAAATGATTAATCAATATTAACTGATTTAAAGTTGTGTCTAATAATAAAAAATATATACTTAAGAAGATACCTAGGTACATACTCTTAAATCAGATTTTCAACCAACCCCCCCCTGTTTAACCTATCAAGTGTAAAAACTCTGATCAGTTATTCTAAAGAATATAATTTTTAAATAAAACAAAGAAACACTGGTAGGTAGTACCTTTTACCTATTAGTTTTAATATTTATTTAGGTAAATGTTTTACTTATATTAGGTATAAAAAAATATTTTTTTTAGTTTTATTTTACAATTAGTCCTTTAGTGTTACATTAAGTATATGGGTACCTAGCCATTCTATAGGTATATTGTGCTAGAACAAAATATATTATAGACAACAGTAAAATACATTGTTGATTGTATCACCAAAAGCCCATGGATCAGTTTTTTAAAGGCATCATAATGAAATACAAAGGCCCCAAAAAAATTTACTTGACATTTTTTTACTATAGAATTTTAACTTTTAAGACAAATCCATAAGCTTTAAGCATAATATTATTCAAGAAAACTTTCAAAAGTAACCCAACGACCATTGGCTAGGCCGACATTGATTGTAACCTGTAGGTACATGAGTATTTAATATTTAATTTGGATTTCTGTTTATATTTATATTTGTGTCTTTACTAATGAAGTACCTACCCGAGTACCTATAAAAAAAAAGCTAAAAGCGAGGCTAAAGTCAACAGAGTTTATAACCACACTCTATAGAAAGCTTCATAAATTGAAAGCAGGTACCTACATCTACATTTTTAAAAATGAAGTAGCTAATAGGTAGGTAGCTTGTATGTATTAAGTATTAACAATAAAAATTAATTAATTTGGATACAATTAATAGATAACATGTTTTTTTTAGTATAAATATGAAAATAATATTATCTGAAACTCAGATTTTGAGTATTCAGTAGACATCCAACAAAATGTATGGATAATGATTCAAAAATCTGAACATAGGATTTGTACTGCCATACTAAACAGTGTACAATTTGATTGAAAGTCAATATCGGTAGCGGAAGTGGACTGTATAAAATCCGATGTAGACGACTTATTAATACAACCTACTTAACATCCATCGTCGGCAATCAAATTCTCAACTCAGACTGTAGTGCAAGTGCAACATGAAATATAGGTACCTAATAATTTACCATCCTCTTCCCCTCAGACAGTAGACAAGTCAGTCTCGTTTCCCGCCTAAGAATAATATGAGGTGGATCGGTGGCCAACTAGGAAGTATCAACAATTTTTTGCTTTGGCATATCAATGGAGACTGGTGCTGGTCTCTAAAGGTTGCGAAATAGTTTTTCGACGACACGACTTTTGGCAACATAAATGATCTACGTTTGGCCGACAAATATAAGTGTCGTAAACATCAGCCCACCTTCTAAATGCTTAATAGGTACTAATATTGTCGAAAGCCAAAGTGTGCCTACCTGTATCCTTCGTTTCCATGGCACGTACGAGTTATCCACCGGCGGCGTCTGCTGCGGAGATGTTCCTTATCCTGATCCAAATTCAAACTTCGGCTGGCAGCGGCTCGTGTTCTTTCGACGGGCGTTAACGCTGATAAATTAAACACTTGCAGAGGGGTACGCGGGACAAGATTGAGATTAAAAACAGATTAAAATGAAAAAACGACGTATTTGGATTTGCTACGTCAATATTTCAACAGACCAATCTCCCCCTTTCGGTTTCGACGACTGGCGAGACTGCAAGTACAAGAAGCGATATTAGGAAACCGTGACGAGTGGCGAGATGATAATGCCAATGGGGAAACCCTCCCGGTGAACGGCACGTCTAGTCGTCTGCGGTGGGCAAGGGGTTGTAAATACGCAGTGCAGCAAACGTGACGGCGGCATATCGCGAAACGCCACCAGGGGCGAGAGCGAAATCGAATACACCCGCGCAACGATTGTCTGTCGCCGCCGCGGTGGTGGTGCCGTCGCGGCGATGACCTTCGGATGGTGATATATATATATATCGTTACTTGTGTACAGAAACTAATACGTCATACCTACCATGTAGGGTACCTCTTGTTCGTTATTATTAGAATATAATATTACGTGATTTGCGCGCGCACCGGCACCTTACACGTAAAGAGTTAAACGGATTATTACACTGTGTACGAGTACGAAGTACATAATATTATATTATTATATTACCCGGTTATCCCGGATCCCGATGCGGCGATGCAAATATGCAATTAGTGGTTAAAACGGTATGACACTCTGACCTTGTTTTTACCGCCTACCGGTGCTCAAAACGAAACCGGAAACACGACAGCTACTGGCGTATTTTAGGATTCAGAATGGAATAATATAGTTATTAATTCATAACACTTATGTATATTTACAATATTATACACTTACTTATTTTTTTGCTCCCGCTACCGCCAACAAAAAATTGAAAACACACCACTGACTAATGGGTAATGGCCTGAGCCCTGTGGTGTGAGCACTCGGGACTGAATTAGTGGATTCGTTGATCCCGTCTACTTGCTACCAGAAATTGTATTAAATGTCCGTTACATAGTACGAGTTGTATGATTTTGAAATCACATATTAGGAAAACTATTGTTAAGGAAATAGAAATCATTTTATTTGGATGACACAAAATATTTTAAACCCTCCGGCCTCCTGCGTTCATTACTATTGGTACATAATAATATGACCTATGTAGGTAAATTATTTGTATGACGACGCGTAGGTATGAAATAATTTGGAAATTCAATATATTTGCCGGGTATATTCTAACCGTTCAACAACAGACTGTTCGTGTTTCGTTGATTGAAATTTGAAACATTGATTAAACTAAATAATATTTATATCCATTCTGAAATATTCTATTCGGAAAGCCTATGTGCGTAGCCGGGATTTTTTTTTAAGGGGGGCGTTTTAATTTTATATTTAAATATAACTCGTGGATGGGAAGAGTGCAAAGGCGCAACTATAGGGTTAAAATTCTGGGTTCGTACATATATTATAATGAAGTATGTATAATAATGTAAAGGTATCGCACAAAATGTATGGGTCATAGATATCTAATATAGTATAATTGACACTTCAATTAAATATTATATTACCTACATTACTAGGTACAGTCATAGGCGCAAATAGGGGAGGGGATTGAGGGGCTAAGCCCTCCAAAAATGTCCAAAGCCCCCCCAAACATTTCCTACATTTTGCTTTAAGCTTATTCAATATTATCAAAGTAAAGTTTTAGCCCCCCCCCCTAAAAAAAAAAAAAAATTGCCAAACGCTATTTGCGCCTATGGGTACAGTCTACATATAAGTCATCAAGAAGTAAGTATAAGGAATGTTGTATTAAAAATTAAAATATTTTAGTTCAAACAACCCTCATATATTTTTTATAAATAAAGATCAACGTTGTTAGTCATACGCAGTGGCGTAGCAAGGATTATAAAATGGAAGGGTTAAACTCCCAACTCCCCCCTTGGCTACGCCACTGGTCATACGTACAATAATAGTGTACAACCTACCTATCCACGTCATAATATATCATCATAATATGTATTTACATTACCTATATGGCTATATGACTATATTATATAGGTAAATATGTTGCAGCTGCATTACAATATTACATGTTGTGTAATATAATATTAAATATTAATATAAATCAATAGGTAGGTAGACATGATTCTACATTTCAACATTCCCCCTTAAATAATTATTAAGCCCCCAAATAAATGTTATAAATTTCCACGTTGACAACTGACAAGTAATATTATTTTATTGCATATTGGAATGATGCGTAATTGTTTGTAATTTATTTTTTTATGTTAAATAGAGATATTTTTGATTTTGTATATAAATTGTTTATTGCACAATGCACAACAGAAAAAATTTACAATAAATGGATCATGACTATTTAAAACATTGATATTTGATAGACTTAGATAGTATTAGATATTAGATACTTACCTAAACAAGTAGTAGCGGATACCCCTACAGTTATGTAAATTTGTTATTACTTATAGTAAGGTTTATTTTAAAAATGTAAATTCCCCTAGCTCCTACTTCGATTACGATAATTTTTTCTGAGTTCTAAATTCCTTTTAGATTCTGAGCGAAGCGATGAATGTATTGATTTTACAATGATGTGTGTTTTTTTTTTTAATTTTTTTTTTTTTTGTGTGTCTGTCGTCACCTTTTAGGACAGTAAAAGTGCTTAGATTTTCTTCAATAGTAACTTTTCTGATAGGAAAATGAATCTAGTTGGTACTTTGGGGGTCAAAAGTAAACATTTCCCAGTAATTTTCACAAACGACGTGAAAAACAAAAGAAAAATTAAGAAAAAACGGGAATTTTTACGCAAAATCTGTTTTCGAGAAAATCGATTTTGGTTTTTGGTGTAACTCTAAAACAAATGACCGTAGGGACATGAAATTTTGACTGAATGTTTATATTAGCATTTTTTATACACCATAAAATTTTCCAAATATCTTTTTGAGCTGTTTACGGCCATTATCAGTTTTCAATTTTTTTAGTTTTTTTTTCTATAAATATCAATAAAATTTTATCTGTTTAGTAAAAAAGCTTGAAAATTTAATAGAAGGCTCCTAGGTTATTGTTTCAAAGGCAGATGAAAAAAATTAAAAATCCTTAGTCACAGTTTTTATTTATAAGCATTTGAAGTTCAAATTTTGACAAAATACGGAAAAATCGCGAAAAATAGCAAATTATTTTGAGTTGAGAATTCATAAAAATTTTTGTTTTTAAATCTAAGATTTTAAAATGTAATATAAGATTACTCATAAGTTTGTCTACCTTTATCAAAAAAAAATGTCTACAAGAAACTTAAATTAAATTTTTATGAGCGTCTGAAATTTATATTTTTACAACATTTTATATTTACTCGATTTCTCATGTAACAATTTTCTTATTTTATTGTAATTAAAAAACGAATGACTGTAGATACTTGAAAATTTCACGGAATGTTTATATTAGCATTTTCTATACACCATAAAATGTTGAAAATATATCTTTTTGAGCTGTTTACAGACATTGTCAGTTTTCAATTTTTTTAATTTTTTTTTCTATAAATATCAATAAATTTTTATTTGTTGGGTAAAAAAGCGTGAAAAATTAATATAAGGCTCCTGATATATCGTTCTAATAGCAGTTGAAAAATATTAAAAATACATAGGCACAATTTTTTTTTATAAGCATTTAAAGTTCAAATTTTGACAACATTTATCAAATTTATAATTTATAAATTATTTTGTGGTTAAAAATTTATAAATTTTTAACTTTTATGGCTAAGGATCGAAAATTTAAAACAAGGCTCCACGTAAATAGGTTATATATAAATTACTTTATTCACAATAATATCATCAAATATACTTGGTAAAATCATAGGCTGACTGACCGTTTTCGCTCAGAATCGTTTTTCTTATACAATGATATTATATCATTGAATTCAAATTTAACACCATCCATTACAGTGACCCACTTTAACCTACTGTACAGCAGAGCGACATCCACTTATCCACCTTTTTTATTTTTATTAATAAAATTACTTTCAAAAGTCTTCCAATTCACAAGACAGTCTCGGTGTGTAATATAAGATGGCATTAAACGTTGCCCGCATTTAGGTTCTAATAAGTAATAGGTATCAAAACGACTGTACTTTACTCATGTTTGTAGTCATGGTGTTATACGGTCATATTGTTTATTAGCTCATGGTTTGAAAAACAAAGTACCTAACAAATTAGCTCGAATAAAAACTGAATCAATTGCGACTTATTAACATATTTTAGTCTTTGACCTTTATAAACAAGATATAGGTAGATATGTATGTGTTCAGTGTTCACACGCTTATAACGAACTAATGTTGGTTAGGTATATAATATTATGTTATAATATACACTGACGTACTATTGATAAATACATTATTTTCTTATTCCAAATACGACGGTGTGCCAAATATTTTCTTCTGCACATCTTCTAAATTTGTGTGATTTATGTAGGATAATAATATAAATACACTGGATTAACGTAAAAGCATATTTATTATTTTTACATTTTACATTTTTGACTTGTTTATCCGTGACGACGTTTAAATTAATTTAATGTAGTTTTACGGCGGCATGGCGCCTATATTTTATTAATAATGTAAATTTATAAATTGTGTTCTTCATCAAAACTTTATACTTTACATTGAAATCTTAACATAAACATATATTATATAGGTAAAAAAATATGTAAAATATGTGAACAATTTAACCAGAATAAATAACCATGGACTAATAGATAATAGTATCTATAATATCTTAGGTCAGTTGATGGTTTTGACTTACTGGCTTTTATCATAAAGCATAAATGTAAAACGAATACAATCCATTTATCCATGGTATAGGTATAGACTATAGACAGTATAGGTACATAGCAATTTACATTAGGTATCTGAAATTTGAATACTTAAATATTAACAACTGTATAAGATATAATAGTTTATAAAAATGTATTTTAAATAATTTATGATCATACTTTTTTAAACAAATGTATAAATAAAATACGAATCATATATGATGAAAATGTTAGTAACTATTACTTAATATAATTATAATATTATTATCATATATATAATATATATAATATAATGTAGGTACATCGTGCATACTATTGCAACTATTACTGTGAAAATCAATACGAGTTAAAATTAAATAAGTTATCTACTACGTTTTTCTGTATAGGATTTAGTCCGATTTACTAATTAATAGTTCTATGACAGTAAACCTTAACACCTACAGTGGGGTAGCTGAGTGTGGGGGCGTTGGTGGATCTCCCCGCTTGGAAATTTTTATTGGTGATGTTTTAATCACGGTTATAAGTTTATAACCTATATAGGTAATAAAATAATATAGTATTTAAATCCCCCCTTTGATGAGCTCCAGCTACGCTACTGTCTAACACTATATAATAATTAAATTAAAGTATTACAATTTAAGAATATACCTAGTTAAATAATATAATATAAACGGACAATATAATATTGTAATTTATAGAGAAATCTACTATAAAAAAAATTATTAGTATTATTTAAGAGGATTATGGCAGCGCAATACCTATATTTGATTTCCCTCACAGACCCACGTACCACATAGATAAAAATGCATTCACGTAAAATTGATTTCTATGATTTTTGAGTAATCTTAGAGTAAAATCAACCATTACAAATATATTTTGTAATTTATATGTATCATTGATATATTTTGGGTGGCTTGGCGCGGAGCGTTGCCGCCTACCAGTCGCGCAATGCGAGTAAGTCGTAACCCAACTGTTTCTAGTTCCCGCCTTCCCGGATGGGTGACCAGTGTTCGTAGTAGTAAAAACCTTGATACACATATACACGTGCTTCCTTATCTACCGTAACAACACCTTACCAACCACAGTTCATAATCCCCTACAATATAGCTGATGGCCATAGTTGCGGGACTAAGTTCAATAAAATAAAAATAATAAAAAATACATAATTTGGATTTGATACAACTCGATTTTATATTTTATTATTAGGTATTTGACTTTAAAAATAAAATTTGTAAATTTAAACACGTTAAAAAAAATTAATTTGCGAATTTTAAATTGTTATTTGTTTTCAGACAGTCGTAGTGCCATACCTTCAAAAATATTATTCTCTCTATATATATTGTAATGGGTGATTTTACTCTAAAAATACTCAAAAACATGAAAAAATTATTTGGCCTTGTTTTACATTTTATCTGTGTTGCGTAAGTAATCAGTATTAGTAAAAAAGAACAAGGAAAAAAAACACGAAAAAAAGAACAATTTTAAAATTTTTTAAATATACCTATTAATTGATTATCACCAAAAAAATAATAATAATGTCAAATTATTATTACCTAAATAACCATCAACACTGCAAACCTACAAAAAAGCTATAACAAGTCAAATTGACAATTGACTATAGATCCACTGATCCACATAAATGTTTCGTTCCCATTCCTATTTCCTATACAAAATATTTTATAAATCATTTGAGATACATTTAAATAATAAAAAAAGTTTTAAAAAAATGAATTAATGATAATCGAAGTTGAATCAAGTATGTTAAGTATGGGTCGATTTTCGATATTTTATTTTCAATGTCCAATATTTAGCTTCTTAAACTTGTGATATTTTACTTTTTGAATTTGAATTATTGAGTTTAGTAATTAAAATATCGTGTATATACTATATATAATATGTATAATACTTTTATGCAGACCCAGATTAACTTATCTCTCAAACCACTCAATAAACCATATTATTGGAAATACAAAAATTAATTTTCCTAGTGTTTTCCATACTATTGATATTTGATAGGTACCTACCACTCTACATTTTTAAAAATTGTTCTTTTTTCCGTGTTCTATTTTGGTTGTTCTTTTTTTCCGAGATTCGTTGCGCTAGGGCTAGAGAGATAAAACAAATATGCTCTTAATTTAAACACCTGTCACCTGTTATATTTATTTTTGTAAAAGTATTGCATTTAGAGTTAATATTTATTCACCCTAATTTAATTACTTTATTTTATACTTTAGTCCCACACTATCTTTTTCTACAACATTTTCAATTTTTCACTACCAGTTACCCCATGTATCTGCTCAACATATTTTTGGTATTAGCATCTGAGTTAGGAATTAGGATCAACAAAATTGTATTTATTATTCATATATTTTGATCTTAAGTAGGTTGTAGCCTGTAGGTACATTATGCTTATCTATACCTATTTAATATATGGTAAAATCGGGATTTTCTACTCACCCAGACACAGCTTGTTTAATGGTTAAAGTGTCATCTACATACTCTATAGGTGATGGCTGTCATATATATGTATATATTATGCGGGCTACCGGTGAAAATAAAAATAATAATTGTTAAAGAAATACATTTTTTTTTTAAATCTCATTTAGTGTAACTCTACAAAAACTAAAAAGTAGTTTAAGTTGTTTGACATTCGTTTCGTATGCCACATATTATAGCCGTATTGCCACTACTACCGGAAAACGCATTATTTTACCGGCCATTGTCATCTGCTATATAGAATGTGGTATTGTGGTCTACCTGCAGCCACGGCGTATTCACGGGTTTATATGATTTTTGATAGACACGATTAAATCTCTCTTAAACTTTATAACTTTCGATAGTAATGATTATTGCTTTGACATTTTGTAAGAGGTGCGACTCAGGTGCTGGGTACTCACATATTAGCATTGATTATATAATCACTGATATTAGGTACTTATTGCACGACACTACAATTTATTCTACATATTATTTTGGCACTCACACAGTCACACACTTTATATGTTGGCAAAAGATTTTTATTTAATCATAATTAGTGATGAATCAACCACCAATTTTTTAATTAATAAAAACGTTTTGGCAAACAATGAAAATGCCCAATGTAATAAGTGTGGGAGTGAGATGAATTTGTACATAATTACGTAAGGAGAGAAACAAAGAAAGGAGAATTTTATGTAACAAACGTAAGGGATGTCAAACTTTCAAACAACATTTTTATTTTTTTTTTATAGAATGATACTATTAGATTTTAAAGATTTTTTTTTATTTCTTTTAAAATTATTATTTTTATTTCGTGTTTTTGACAAATCCAAAATCTATATTTAATGTAATTCATTAATCATTTTGAAGTTCAATATAAACTCTTGGGACAGCACTCAGCAGTACTCTATTGATTAATCTCTTTTAGTGTCAAGATTCCAAATGCGACTGTAATTTATCCTCATATGGATTACATAGGTACTACCCCTATTTACGAGAGGCGATATGACTTATACACCCAGACAGCAAATTTTTTACTAAACATATTATTATAACATTGTTATAATATTATTCGTGATTATAATATTATTATAATGTTATTATAATATTATCATTTCAAAATGCTGTCTGGGCAGTTATACTAATAAACACCGCCCCAGACAGTATTCAGGAGTCAGGGTAGACAAGTATATACTCTGTTCAAAATAAGAAATACAAACGGCAGTCGACTACTTAGGAGCGTAGCAAAACTACACGGCAGGTATATAGATTGGCTGGCCTAGGCCGGCTCCAAAAATTGACATTTCAATATGGGGAGTCTAGGACGGCTGGCTAAGGCCGGTCTCATAAGAGGACCTACTGAACGCGATGTCTAGGGTGGCGGACTTAGGTCGGCCCGAGAAGACTACACATACAACTACCTGAAAAAATTTCTGTGAGGGGTGAATGTGGCTCAGTGCCATTTGTTAATGAATGTAAACTCTCATGACTGTGGTCCTATACTCCTATACCAGTGCCGCTGAGGAAAGTAGATCCTGGCCCAGGAAGGCATAATATCAAAGTTGTACAAATTATTGATTTTTAATAAACGATGCTGCATAGGGGTTAATAACCACGTGTAGAAACAGTTCAGCCCCCAATCTCCATGTAGTGAAGCCACTAGGAAAAATAAAATGTTATTTAGATTCGGGATTCGGGTGTTACCTGAATCCCGTCGACTAAAACTGGTTGCCGCCATTTTTGTTTCTTATTTTGAACAGATACAGTCAGGGCCGGCGTTACAAATTGCGGGGCCCTGTGCAAAATTTTTTAGATAAAATAATACTTTGTGGAATAATTATTCCTACATAAATAAATTATAATATAATACATTTATGAAGAGTTTTAAAACTAAAAGTTACACTGCAGATATATTATGTGTTATGTTTTAAATGCTGTACCTAAACATTTTCAAAGGGACAATTTGTAAATTTATGAACTATAGAGTGACCGAACATAACGTTTGGACAAAGTTTGCTACCAGAAAATAATGTCTATAGACTATAGATAAAAAATAAACTTAGCTTCACTCAGAAATCAGAATCTAAAAATAAACAAAAAGATTTATGAGTGGCTTTGTTAAATATCTATTAGGTGTAGGGTAAGCGAATACTATATTAGGTTATTAATTTATTATATTGAAATGGACTGAAACTTAATTATGCGAACACTGCACGCCTATGGTTTCATATTAATTTAGTTTTATACCATTTATTGTTTAAGTACTTCAGTACCTAATTACGATTTACATTGTTTATCCTCTTCAATGTAACGTAAATACTAAATATTGTTAAAAATATTTGAGATTTTTAAATTTTTGTTGATGTATAAAATGATATTTTAAATAAAAGTTAGATTACACGTCATATTGTAATCGTACGGATGTCACAGAATTATTATTTCAAGTTTCAACTGAAGTTTGAAAAATATTATCTTTTATGAAATTATAATGTTTTATTAGGGATGATTAGGCCCTGTGCAGGGGCACCAGTTGCACTGCCCTTGCTCCGGCCTTGTACAGAGTACCTATATACTTTTAATTGATTTGGAAGATAAGGAGGCAAGAAAGAGAAACCCATAACTCACAATTTTACAAGTCGTCTAAACGTGGTATCTAGATAGCTGAACAAATATATACCGTCTTTTCAATTTAAATTTGAGTATGTATTATTAATTTATTTATTAAATAAAAATACACCTTTATTTTACAAATTTAAAAGTATTCATTGGAACTTGTTTTGACTAAGGGACAGCCGATCATTGAAGGCCTCACAAGTCACAACACAGCATACTGTATCTAAAGCAACAACACAGTTGAGCGTAGCTTATAATTTTGACACATTTGTCAATTCTTCACTCTGTTACAGGCACATATTTTAGGGACTGTATTAGCTAAGCTCCAAAATGATGATGATATTATAATAGTAGGTAAAACACAGGAGATTTATCGAACGAATACAAAGATGAAGGATTGCAAAATATTATCAGAATCAACTGAAATGGTTTATTTTAGTTAATAAATGTGTGGAAATTAAACTAAATTCCTTAAAAATTAAATGTATAGTTAACAAATATTAATATTATATTGATATTGTTAATTAAATAATATAATATAAGATCCAAAATAAGTAAATTGTTACTGTACAGTATCACATTAAAACAAAATATAAATAGCATATTATAATTGCATAATAATAATTTAATACAACAATATACTCTAACTTGATTTGTAGTACAGTTATTCAATTAACTCCAAGTAGTTCTTCAGTCGTATAAGCAAAATTATAACTGAAAGACAATAAAACACATTTCTTTAATTTAATGTTGACAGCATTGTTGAACATTTAATAAAAAGTGTTATGATAGATTTTTCTAATAAATAATAATCTACTTATTATCTATGAAACTATATAGTTAGATAATTTTATGCACTATATTATAATTTAAAAAAAATAGTTTTTAATTATTTTATTTTGAAATCAACATTGGGATATTATAAATAGTTCTTAAAAAAACATTTAAAAACTTAAAATCATTAGTTGGAAATTTAACTATGTACTTGAGGTTTGATCATACTTTTTGGAGGAGATAAAATAGTTCAACTTTTATAGTTATCATAATTAGACATTGAAACCAGTATTTGAATGATGGTCAGCATTTTCATAATTTTGAAAAGTATTTAAATTACAGCAAAAAATAATGTTTTTTATTTGAAACATTGTATATGGGTCTTTATAAATACGAATTTAGTCTTAAGATTTAATATTTTAGTTAATTCATTTTGGATTTCTTACACCTGCAACAATCTAGTTATTGCTTATATTGTAATAGCTCACGGTGTATACTTTCGTTATCACATACTTAATTAAATAAAACTATTTTATATAATTTATAATTTGTTTAATAATACATATTATGCTTAAATAATGATTTTAATAACTGATATACACTTTAGAAAGTTAACTTTAATATTAAGAAGTTAATAATTGATATTATTATATTTATACTATGGCAAAACAATATACAATGATTATCAAAACTATTAATTAATAAATGATGATTAATATTAATCATTTAAAATTAAAATCAATTTTTAATAGCCTATAACTGCTTTATATAGGTGCAAATTGTGGGGGGAAGGTGCTTAGTACAAATTAAATTTTAGATTAGTATCTATACAAATAAAAATGTTAACTATGTAACTACATACCGAACATGTGGATTTATTTGAGCAGCATTAGTGACTTGATTTTGCAATGATGCTAAGATTTTAGTGTCCATTTCAACTCTTATATTTGTTGGCCCAGTCCAGTTTGCAGGTTTTGGTATTACAAACTCCGCAGCTAATACAGGTTCTTCTTCTTCTAATGCCTATAGTCAAATATGAAATTGAAAATATCATTCATAAATCATAATGTATAAAATAATTGTTTTAAACCTTTTTCAAAGCTGGTGTTGGGAATGTAGTCATTTCTGTTTCAACACATCCAAAATGTTGTCTTTTAATTATCTCTTTGTTATAGTTATCCTGTTAAAATAAAGAGAACAAAAATTAATTATCACCAATAATGACCTCTGAATTAATAAATTGTTACTTGTAAAACATCCAATCTCTTTTGTAATTGTTTCCATTGCAAATTGTGATCCAGAACTTGTTTAGCTGATATATTCTCATCAGTTACAAGTTTTCTTCCTGGTACACGTTTGGTTACATCCAAAACATTTATGTTAGTTAATGTTTTATGGAAATCCTAAACATAATAATAACAAACACACATAATTACAAAGGAAGTAATACAAAAATCATTAAAAAATTATAACTTACATTTAATAATTCATTGCCTAATTTCTTTAATTTAACTACTCTATGTTTTTCTTCATCTGACGGTTCACTAGGCACCTAAAAAAAAATCACAATACCTATTACTCTTCAGTAAATTAATGATGAGAGTAATTATAAATAATATGAGGCAAGTAGACAATTGTGTGTAAAATGCTTTGTCAACAAGGAAATAATGGAAATACTTGGACATGTACATTTTCAAAATTGTTGAGAGCAAAGTTGAAAACAGATACGTGATCTTCAATTAAATTAAAATATTAAGAGGACGTAATACAGGCATTTGTTGTCTCTGTCTTGCAAGAGTTTTTGCTAGTTTAAAAATTAGAATGAATCAACCTATTATGAAAAATGATGTTAGTTATGAGCATTTTTAATTTACGCTATATTATATACGTAAAACTTGCTAAAAAATTAAACTACAATAAAACCCCACATACAAACATAGATAATTTTCTTACCATCAAGTTTCGTTCACTCTAAATTTAAACTAACAAAGTTAAACATGATTTGCTGAGCGTAAATGTGCCATGTTACATAATTGTAAGACGGAGACAACAAATGCCCGTGTTACGTCCTCTTAATAATTAAAACTGGCAGTTCAAATAGTTTGATTGACACAGACCTCACTCTTTCCGAATTAACACCCTTTCAAACAACTGTAGAACGGGCTTAACTAATTATATATACATAATTTAATGACATTCCTGTGTTTAGTAAAATTGTAGCAGAAAGACTCAGAAGTATACACTATTATTTTACCCACCTACCCACCCAATTTTCAAGGCAGTTATTAAATTGAACTAGAAATCAAAATTGAAAAAGATTTTAAATTGTAAAATATT
Organism: Metopolophium dirhodum; assembly: GCF_019925205.1. Lineage (NCBI taxonomy): Eukaryota > Metazoa > Arthropoda > Insecta > Hemiptera > Aphididae > Metopolophium > Metopolophium dirhodum. The sequence goes on from NC_083568.1 coordinate 17,623,289, forward strand.
TTGATTATTATATTGCAACAACTATTTCATTAGTCATTACTATAATATTGTTATTTAATAAATCAAAATAAGTTTATTAACTTACAGGCAATGGTTTTAATTGAGAAAATAATTGTTCACAATAATTATTTTCAAGCTTGGCTCTTTGATCTATTTCGTGTTTTAATGCCATTTTGGTTAACTTTAATTCATTAAGTAAGAAAGGAGATTCTTGGTATGGTTTATTACTATCATTTCCAGTAGCAGTCACTGAAAAGAAAAAATATGGAATTAGTATGCAACTCAAATTTAAGAACTATATTTTAATTACAGCTTAAAAGTATAAAACTCACTTGATGCAGATTTGTTTATACCCTCAATGAGAATTTTCTTTGAGAAATTTTTAAGTTTATTTTTAAGTTCTCCTTTTTCTGTTTCTAGTGAATCAATATCTGCTTGCAAATGGTCCATTGTTTCTTCGTATTCTTTTGACTTTCTTTTTAACTGTTGTTGTGTTTCATCCAATTTCCTCTAAAATTATTAATAAATTATTTAAATGGTATAAAAAATAATTTTTCTTGGTTTCTTTAAATAATTTACTATTTAGAAATATTACCTGTAGTTTTTCTATAGATATTTCTGATTCGTGTATTGTAGTAGATAGTTTTTTTTCAGCTAATTCCTTCCTAACATTGAGTTCACCAATTTCTTCTTGTTTGGATCGAAGAGCCATTTTTAACTCAAGTATATCATTTTCTTTAGATTTAATTGTATTTCTTAAAGCTTTTGTTTCTTCTAGTTCACTTTTAATTTGTTTAGCCCGTTCAGTAATAGGCGGAATATTCTAAAAAAGTTACATTTTTTTAAATACCGCTATTTAGAAATTAGTAATCAATTATTTAAATATTTAACAAAATTATTTTTATATTCATCCTAATTCAAAGCTGAACAAATGTCAAGAATATGATAACGAATTAATTCAACTTAATTAAGTTATAAATTTGAATTTTGAACCAATCCAAACCCAGGATGTTATATTCAGTTAAAAATTCAAACATTCTGTCAACCGCTTAGATTAAATTATGATTTTACTTTAGATTTATCGGTAGTAGGTAATGTCAAGTCAGCTTCTAGAATAACTTGAGCAGCATTAGCGATTTCTCCAGCAAGAGTCGAAATACACATTTTCAAACATATTGTCATTCCATTATTTGATTCTTCTTTTTCAAATATTTTTTCAACTGAGTTATTCATTACTAGCATAATGCTTTCGCTGTTTATTTTTTTATCATCTAAAATATTTAAATTATTAGGTTAAAAAGTAAATTTATCTTTATTTTAAGGTTACCTGTACCTAGTGAGATTTGACTAACTGCACATTTAGCTGTCTCTCTTAATACAGTTATTAATTTTTCTGCATACTGTATGCAAGAACTCAAATCTACTTTTATAATACTGTTGATATCTGCACGTTTTTTAATTTGTTTTAAATGTTGATGTATTACTTCGCAAGCAACTGATATATCATCACACAATTTTAGAACATTAGAAGAACTATCACACTAAAATAAATACACATGCAATTATTAATACAAAATAACTAACATAATATTAATATAGTTTTATTTATTTGTTATTTAAATAAAAATTACTTGTATGACACATTTTATTATATTGGCATCTGTTTGAATGGTGTTACAAGCTGCAGATAAAACCAATACATTGTCTAATAATAAATGCTCATAATGTGGATTGAAATCTTGTATGAGAGGTGCATACACATGTTTAAAGTAAGCAACACATCGTTCTAAGTTTTCAGTATTGACATTTTCATCCAACTAAACATAATCAATACATTGTAGGTGTGTATAACACAATTTTACTATAAGAAACACAAAATCACCTGATCAATTTTCAACATTTCAATATATCCATTTAAAACTTTTTCTTGAATTGTCATATCAGGGTATGATTCACCAATTTTAATTAATGTTTCTGGAGTTGTTGTATTCATTCCATGAACAAATTGTCTTAATGCAGTCTGGGAAAAAATTGGATTATTTATTTTGTACTAAAAATGTAACTGAAAATATAAATATAAACCTGCAAACTGTATAAGTAAAATGATAAACGAGAACGAGTTGCAAATTGTTCTGCAGAATGGTCTTTAATAAGAGTTTCTTTTGTAATTTCTTGAACATCGGGATATTTATCACGAACATGTGTCATGAGTATTTCACTTTTCCAAATCATGCGTGGCAATAATAAGAGAGATAGTATAGCATCATAATCACCTAATAAAAATACAAAATATATTATTTTATCTATGGCCCTTAGTAGTGGTACGCAATTTTTGTTGATAATTTAATCGATTAACTGTCAATATTAATCGATGTAATGTAATGTAATCGTGTAAATTAATGGTAAGTTTTTTTTTGCATATTTGAGAATATTTCAAGATGAAAGAAAGAACATTAGAGAATTTATCGATTAAATTTATAGATTTTCAATATTTTGTGTTGCAATGGCAAAAAATATAATAAACTATATGCTTGATAATGGTGATATATAAATACGTGCATACAATAATTATACCCCATATAATAATTTTATAGTCTGTAAATAACTATGGAAAATTCTCTTAATTAAAAATACGTCATTAATTTAATTTAATTAATCAAATAAAATGTTACCTACGTTAAAGTTCTTTTTAAAGCTATATTATTTTTTATAATATGCCTATTTATATCAGTTTTATTTGTATTATGTACTTACTTTATTCTTTTGCATATAAAAGCATATTTATAATTTAAGATTACATATTAATATAAAAGCATGTTTTTCGCATATTTTATTAAGATTTTTAAAGATTATTTTCAACCTTTTAAGAGAATATTATTATGGCCTCTAGATATAACATTATATTCTATTCCAAATCAGTTTGGAAAAACTGAGCACCCTCGGAACAATAGGACTGTTGAGATTGGCCAGTAGTTGGCAGCACATAGACAATTGTCAACGAGACTGCACACGCACAAACAGCGGCGCTTTTTTGTCTTGATTTTTTTTACAAATTTATTTTTTATAGAGTAAAGAGAGAACTGACTTACCATCATTTATCAGTCTTTAAGGTAAAAACATTAACTCTTGTTGATTTTTTACAGTATTTTAATTTTTAAGCGATTTATGAACATTTTTAAATTTTAAAACCAACGAGAGAGAACAGGTAATGTTATTAGTTATTACATTTAGTTTAAGTTTAATAATATGTAAATTGACTCCAATATTTAAGTCAACAAGTCAAAATATGTACTATACATAATTTTTAAAAAAATGTTTATTTTAATGACACTCAAATAATATACTATATTTTTAAATTTTTATTAGAACTTAGAAAATATCTTTTAACATAAAAAATTATATAGGTAGCAAAAGCAAACTTACCTCCAAGAGACAAGAATGAATCTGGCATATATGCTAATAAATACTCTATATGTTGCTGAGCTTCTTGTGTTTCCATTCTACGTAGTTCCAAATCTATTGCTCGACTATGAGCTTTAGTTTCAGCAAACATTTTCTAATAAATAATATATTTTTAATTATTTTTTCATATAATAAATATTTTAATTTATAGTTAACCTTAAAGTCAAGCATTTCTGGTATTGATGACCGAACTTCATCTTTTGATGCAGATTCTCTCATTAATTGAGTTTGTAGATCTTGATTTTGTTCTCGTAGTTCATTAACCAGATCTCTAAATTTTACAATAACCAAACTCCGATCAGCTAAACTTTCTAATGCTCGTTCTTTTTCTTTGACACACTTTAAAATAAATATAACTTATGAATAAAAATAAAATGTTTGCTATTAATAATATTTAAAACCTCTCTAATATTAGCATTAGCCATATCTAATTCTTCACGTAATTGCATTTCCAACTCTCTACTATCCTCTTGGAGTTGATCATTAATATCTTGTATCGCTTCTAGATCAGTCACTGCTTCCTCTAATTCTACCACTTTATCTTCCAAATTCAATTTTTGTTGACCCAGAAGCTCAACTAATTCCTCTGCTCCTAAAGCTGCATCTACCTAAAATATTACAATATATTAATACTTAGAAACTATCTATTTAAAAATCAATATAAAACCTGTTCATGCAAATCATTAACTTGAGATGCTAGTTCTTCAACTCTAGCTGTTAACTTTTCATTAGACTTTTGTAAATCATTACATTGTTTGGTCTTTTCTTCGATTTCTCTTTGTAAGTTTTGTGTTTGGTGTTTCTCGTGGGCGGATAAGTCTCGTAATCTAAAGTTAAAATAAGTGTCAACTAAATAGGAAATAATCAATTTTAAATAACGATAATAATATAAAAGCATCTTATACTTGACAAGTGTATCTCTAAGACGTAAATTTTGTTGTTCAAGTTGCTTGACTTTGAAAGAATTGGCACCATCTCCTCCCTCTTCACTTTCATTTCCTTTCTCAAACTCAGCCTTTAAGAGTTCTAAATCTACTGTTAATTCCTCAATACGCTCTTTTGCTTGGTCTAATTCTAATTGAAGTGTTTCTGCTTTAACTTCAGCCATTTCTTTATCAAGAGTTGCCATTTCTAAAGTCTCCGCCATTTCATTATACTCGTCTTTTCCTTCTAATGCATCTTGTTTCTCCATTTTAACTTTTTCTAATTCTTTTTTTAATGCTGAATGAGATTCCATAATTTTAATTTTAAATTCTGCAGCTTGATCTAGCTGCAATTTCATCATATCAATATCATGGGATTTTTCTTTTAATCTTGCTATATAATAAAAATAAAAGGCATATTAACACAAATTAACCACTTAAAAAATTATCTGTTTTTACTTTTGACTACGTCCAACTTTTCAGAATAATCTTGTACTTGGTCCTTTAGATTTTGAATTTCAACCGCATCAGCCATACTAGAAGAAGGTCTTTGTGTAGGGGTAGTTGTACTTGGTGTAACAGAAGATCCAGGTGTATAATGTGGTTTGAGGGCTTCAACAAATTCAGTCTATTAAATAATAAAATAGAATTGTATAAAAGATACAACAGTTATTGAATTATATGATGTTATTATTAAATTATTACCATCATAGTATAAGGAATAAAAAGTATGCTCAATGATAAGAGTGTGCATATTTTTTTAAGGTTCAATATATAATTTATATAAGCAACCAACAAATATTACTCAAGGTGACATGTATATATTTCATCTTAAACATACAATGAAGAAACACAAGGCATTGTACATGTGAACTAGGGTATAAATATGGATTATGTTGAGCATACCCCTTAATCCTTATACTATGATTACCATAAGAATCAACATTGAATGACACAAAGCAAACGTGCAAATTCATAATAACAAATATTAAATAATATTGATATTTTAAAATCCATTCTGTACATTAATATATTGACATATAATACATGCAAACATAGAAAAAAACTTACAGTACCTACAATAAAGATAGAAATAACATACATAGATATGGATTGCTTTTGGATAGTAAATAAATTCATTTTTACAGTTTTATTTAACTTGAATGAAATAAAATTTAATATAAAGAAGTAAAAATCAAAGTTTATCCCTCGGAGTCCAAAAGTACTAATTCGGTAGAAACTTAATAACATTTAAAATTTAGGCATTTTTTTTTTTTGAATATTCCTTCTATATTCAGATTAAGACAATTATAAAACCCGGTATAACTTTATAAACTATGATTTATAAAACAACCTATTTCCTAAAATATTTTAGGTAATTATAAATATTAAGTTAAAATATAATTAATAGCTTAATATGTAGATAGGTAAGTGAAAATCAACTTATAAATAATAACTAAATACAAACCAATTAATAATCATGTAATCATCTAAATAATATATAGTATTATCACAAATGATAATGAATATTTGAAATATTTTGAGTTAAGGTACAGGTCAATTCAATCTTATTCATGAATTATTTTAATGTAATAAATTGTTGTTTTAAAAAATGTTATTTTAACCAGATATTAATTAAATTTAAATATTTAAACAGTCTTATAATCATAGGTAGCTCACATAAACTAAGCCAAAAAACGTTCTTAACTAAACTTTAATTAAATAAAAAGTTATATTATTATGTAGCATGGAAGTGAATGAACCAGATGAGTATTGAGTCTATAGTATCTACCAATCAACTAATCCAATAACTATATTAATCAATTGTTTATTTTAATAATATTTATAGGTATTATGTTGAACTTGAAAATGTATTTTTTATTATTATTATTATTATTATTTATTAAGCTGAAAAGATGTGCAATAATTATTTTAGTGCAGTGCTATAATATATCCTAACTTATATTTGTTTTATTAAATTTACCTAACCTTTTCCATTACCGAACAATTTATATTAATTAAGTTTAAGTTATAACTTATAAATGAATGGAATGAAAAATGTATAAAACCATAAATGGTTAATTAATTAAATTAATTTATGAAAATAGCGTTTTATTTTTACTGAGGTCTGAGATTATTTAAATAATGGAAAAAGTTAATTTATAAAAAGTATAAAATAGTATACAGAGTGATTCTTTTCACACAGAACATTTATTATCACAGTCAAAATTGTATGGATCATCTGAATTCTGATGTAGAATAATTTTGTGAAATTTGTATTGTATGAATAATGATTGTTGAAATAAAATTTTTTTATAATCACCATCATTTGAGTGGAGCTCAATTTTATGGAATGTCCTCTACCACATCTCACGTCAAACTTTTTATCTAAACTTAAAGACAATACTTTTATAAAAGTATTATAATTCAGAATGTGGATAGTAAATAATATGATAAATAGTATAAACTATAAATAAAAAACAAAAAATTGACTATGATAATGATTATTCTGCATTAAAAGGGTTAGATTATCTAGAATACTTTCATTAAAAGTTATTTTATTATAATATAATAATTTATAAATATTTTTAAATATTTATATTAAGCCCTATAATATATACATTAAATTTATTGTATTCACAAAGCAGAATAAATTAATATTAAATTAAAAGCCATATGGAACATTTACAATTTCCCTTTTGTTTTTACAAAAATAAAAATTACTTCAGAGTTAGACACATCTTTTAATGACGTCAATGATTTTGTCATTGGCGTTTTAACAGCCGATTTCACTTTTGGCGATATAAGTTTAGACATTCGACTTGTCTTTTCATTGCTGGGTGTTCGCTGAAAGCATAATTTATTTCAAAATACTTATGGTTCCTAAAGAATACAATGGAATAAAAATATTTTAAACGACTATTCAAAATATTTAATTTATAATTGTATTACTTTTTAAAACTTACAATTACATAAGGAAGAACACAAATTATCTAGTAATTAAATTATGTAATATATATATGTATATGTTTACTATATAATATGTAGTGTAATTATCATGATTAGCATCTATTGTTTATCAAACAATCATACATATATCAAAATTAAACATGGTGAACATCTATGATAAAATAAACATAATAATGTTCAATATAGGAATGTGCATTTTAAGATTTATTAAAATGTTAAATTTAACACTATACCTAATAATTGTAAATAATTATTAAATAAACATTTAAAATTTTAAAATACCTCAACAAAAGAAGAACGTTTAGGTGTTGAATCCATTCCAGCAAGAGATGTTTGTGACAATGTACGTGATGGTGCGGGCATTGAAGACTGTGATGAAGTACGAGAAGGAAGAACAATTGATGACTGCGATGGTGTACGGCTTGTACCAACCAATGATGACTGAGAAGAAGTACGAGAAACTGGTGAAGTAAATGTATCATCTTTATTTTTAGGGGCAATCAAGCTCAATCTACTTGAACCAGACAATGACTGCCTAGAACTAAAAAAATTTATAATAAATACCTAGTTAAATATAAAAAAAATATTGAAAACAAACTTACGCATTTGTATCAATTTTTTTTCGCAGGCTATATGGTAATGAAACCATACAAATTAAAAGAGGTAGGTAATAAGAAGATATTTAAACTTATAAAACCAATTTAATTTTTAAAAACAAAGAATATAATATTTTACCTGCTAATTCGAGACTTGACAGATGATTTTGGGACCAAAGATTCTGTGCTAGCAGACATATCAAAACGTGCTCCTGTTTCATCAATAAGTGTAAGATGTGATTGTCGTACAAATATACCATGATTTTCTTCACACTAGTAAACAAAAAATGGATTAAATTAATCTTAATTTCTTAATACCCTATCATAGTCAAGTGACTATAAGTTATACAATTAGCATAAAACACTAACAGCCGTTTTTACAATGTCCGGTTAAAGTTAACCGACACTTTACCAGCTGAATTCTGCCGGCAATAAAATCTGTTATAAATCGGTTAGCGTTAATCGACACTTTACCGGAAATTGTAAGAACAGCACTTAAACTATAATAAAAAATATATATAAATTAAATAATAAATTGGACTTTTACTTCAAAATAAGTTTTTGAGACGCCTTGGCGATTTTTGATCACACCATTATTTTTTCCTTTAGGTTCATCCAAAATAATGCCAACCCAAGTTCCTGTTTCAAAATGTGTCTGTCCAATAAAAGCTATTTTGCCTTGTAAATTTTTTCCAGTTAACTCAACTCTACATCCCAATTCCAATTTTGGCATTTTGACTCGGTTCTTGTTAAGCTATTTTTTCGGAGTAATAATATTTAATACTTCAACCTAAATTATCAATAATAGATACACAATGAAGAACTATTATTTTGCACACAGTTTTGAACTACACAAAGTTATTTAAGTACGAGACAAAATTATCTAACATCAAACACTGTACAATATGTCATTAAGTAGCATGGGTAACTACTTACTATTTACTAATGCTTATTGCTTATTTGCTGAATGCTTAGTAAAACACTTTCACAAATAGTAATAATTATAACAACAGTTAATATAAGCACATCAATTCGGGATTTACTAAAATGACGAAAACACTTAAAATTTAAATCTCTAGTCTTTACTAAAGTATAATTTATATGTATCTTTTCTATGGTCTCTACGCCACTATGACATACAATTTCAGAACAGAATAACGAAACATTATTAATATTTAATTCTATCAATTCTTCAGTAGTGACTAGTGAGTAGTCCAGTGTTATAAATTATTTATCATTTTATCAGTAAAATTAAATTGATAACACTGATAATAATACGATTATCATTGGTCTTCGAAACACAACATTTCCCTCTTTAATAATAATATTGTTCTATGATAATATGATATCAATTATCAGATATATTATTCCCAGTTGGCAAATTTTGAAGCACTTATTATAGGCGATGAGTCCACAAATTATATGAAAATTATATGATTATTTTCATATAATCTGTGATGAGTCTCTGACATTTTTATTGTTACATATCAAATATCAATTCACATAGATAAATATGTGACATTTCTCTTCGCGTACGTATCTTAGTCAGAGACTTGTCACTATAATATGCAGGGCTTTAAATTATCTGGATATGGGCCCATTCATATTATATGATTTAAGGTTAATACTTAATACAATAACTGTGATCACAACTTGAAAGTATGATTGGATGTAAATTGTAAAAGTTATAAGTATTAATGATTTATCAGCATGTATCCTCTCCGTCTTACGAGTGGGTATCAATTTCAGCAGATCTTATTTAGCATTGTTAGTTTTAATATTAGAGTGATTATTTTTATTAAAAACTAACGATGCTCGATGAAAAATTTGATATCTTTCACACCTGTAAGACACACTTGGAGACAACACATGCATGTGTATAGCGTCTTATTTAAAGTAAAATGTTTTATTGATTTTATTTTAGCTTCATAATTGTAAAAATACTAGGAAAATGCTGAGGTTTGGAGCAACTTTATAACGTATTCAAATAATTTTATTTTGAACTTCTTAAACCATGATCTGGACTCTGGAGGGTAAACCTTTTAATCTTCCAGTATCCACAAATATTTCAATTTATAATATAAAAACCCGGCTCCGCCACATACTCTGATTTGAATAGCCCTGCAGCCCACCTTTAATTTACATTTAACTATTATATAGGTACAGACAGTATATTATTATTGTGAAAAATTAAACTTGAGTAAATAAAATTTTTTTTTTTATAATTTTTATTATTTTAAAGAAATATTTCTATGGTGGTGTGGGGGCTTTCTTGGGTTACTTTCCATGTAATATCAGTTGGTGTTGACTACAGCCTTCCCCCGACATTTTAGCCCTAGTTGCCCAACTGCACACCAAATCAAATTTATGTTTAGCAGAACCAACCTGAGCAGGTTCTAAAACTCAAATCTCGTAACCTAAACTCCCTAACCGCAAATTATTTTTAACAAAATAGAATTTGCTTATGTTAATTATATAATATTTTTAATAAAAAAATTAGGTACTTAAGTAATTAGTGATTATATTTTGTATAACTTAAAGGTTTAAAAACGAAATTATTTTAGCAAGAAGTAAATATGGATGAACTATTTTAATTTTTTTCGACTAATAATGCTCACCCACTTTTATTTTTATTTTTTTATTGTATATTGTTATATTTCAAGTACTAATAATTAAGATATATATTTTATAATTTTTTTTGTTTGTCTTTGGATTTGTCTAATTATTTATAAGAATTTTTAAATTTTAATTATTTAAACGCTAATAAGTCATAACTTATATAATAATTAAAGTGTCATCAAGTAGCCAACGTACTAAGTAGCGATACATGTCATGTTCTTATCTTAATTGTTTCACTCTAATATTAAAAGTACATAGGATTGGTTCTGCTAATCGTACATTTAGTATGCCACACGTGAGTCAAAGATGGAAATAAATAGTGCGCTGACATCCCAACCGGCAACCGATCTTTTTATTCTATCCCATAAGTCTAGAGATATTCTCGTATTCGACTATGTTCACAATATCGGTTACAACTTACAATATGTATCATTATGTATCATATAATTCTGTAATAGTACTATAATATACACTTATCAATTATCATAATTAAAAAATATTTAGGCAGGTAACATACATGTAGGTATTATAGTTATTAATTAATAATATTCTAATAGTAGGTAATCATACAACATTTTTTATTTTTAATCATCTAATATTATGATTTTCAACAACCATGTTTAGGTATACAAATATTAAATACCTACTTAGGTAACTTGTACATAATGGTAAACATGTTACATATCTGTACACTCAATGTATTATTATACAAATTATTCATTCCTAGAGATTGGCTGTAAACTTTCCCTGAAAATAAAGAATACAAATTATTATAATATTATATTAAATTAATATTTTGAGGCAAAATGAGCAAGTAACATTTAGTCTAAGTAACTTTTTCTCTACGACAGTCTATATTGTAATATACTATTAATTATAAATATTACCTAGTGTTTATAATCAATGAATATAATGATATGCATATAATATAATAACACTAAATTAATGACAATATTATTTAAGCTAACTACCTTTCATCAAGCATTATAATAATATATTATCTTTTAATTAATCAGTAATTATTTACTCTGAACTCATAATATCCATGTAAGAAATAGTAGGATGAGAAAACGAAGATAGAAATCTTTTGCCAGAATTCAAGTTTGTTCTGATCAGGCCATTATCCAATCCAACACCAGTAATTTTCAATCCTTTATTTAATAATGAATTTAATGAATTTAGCTGTTAATAAAATAAGAATTAGATAAATTTACAATGTTAAACCTATGTGTTAGGTATTTTATATATTTTTTTATGTTTACATCATTTTATAAAATTTTAGTCCATATAGATTTATATTTGAGTATATTTAAAAGTACCTAGATGGAATTTTGTTTAATTCAGTTAGTTTATTTAGCAAATTATAATATATTACTACAAAATAAAATCCTTTTACATCATACTATTTTAAATTTATAAAAATTACCTCCGCCTTTTGTTGAATATTTTCTTGTCGAAGTGCATCAATTAGTTTATTGCTTTTAAATAATTGGTCTTGCAAAAGTAAATTTGATTTATTTTCAATGTCTTTACTTATGAACTTATTCCCTACAGTTATTAACTCAGGCAGTTCTTTTTTATAGCTAGAAAAAATTAACTATTATTAATTTAAAACATTTAATAGTCATTCAATTGACAGTATAGGTAAATCATAAATGCAATTATCTGATATTGATATAGTACATGATTTTATATTCAAAATATTCAATGTTAATTTTAATTTTGGAATAGTAAGTTAAATATGTATTTATGTTTTAGTGAAAATGTGAACTTAAATTGTTTTTATTTTTAACTGGATGTCACTGTTATGGTAACTTATGGTTTCAATAATCCAATAAATTGATTTTACCAATGGTACTAAGTACCTACTGTGATTACGCAGTGAATTTGAACCATTCAAAGTAGCCAATAAGTGTTAGAAAAGTGACAGGTGGGCTATAAGGAAATGCTGAATGGAGTTGTTCTATAATATGCTACATCAGAATTAAGATAATAGTTTAAAATTTGTAAAAGCATTGAAATACTTAAACCACGGTTTTGAATTAACTAGGCACCACTGATAAAAATTAATACTTATATAAAACAAAGTACAGACAATAAAAAATACAAAATAATATTTTACTTGTAATTTTTATCATTTTTAATGTCTTCGGTAGATATCTGATGAATTTTAGCATTGTTTAATATATCACTCAGTTGTTTTTGATTATCACTTGCATTAGATTTTAAAATATCAAAACTCAAATCTTCTAAATGCTTGCAACAATAGTTCCCACCATTCATTATAATCAATTCATCTAAAAGGTCTAAACAATAATTTAAATTAAACTTAATCAAAATTATTCATTGTGAATAATTTGTACAGTACCTCGATTCTTGGATCTTAATATTTCTAATTCTTTATAAAGTTCCTCTAACATTTGGTTGTGATTCATTTTCATTCGATTGATATCTCTTTCATACTGAGCAACCAATATTAATGGATCAATTTTATTTAATAATTCTGTTTGTTCAATTGAAGTTTTAAGGTTCTAAAATAATATATTCATATTACAAATAATTTTTTTTTTTTTTTAATATTTATTTTTGTGTTTACCTTAATTATTTTACTACTAGTTGAACGAGCTGGCCTATTGATTGGTGGTAATTCTTCTTTAAATCTTGGTAAGTATTTAGTTATTTTAAATTCCATAGTGTTGTAATAGTTCTACATATTGTAAAGTTTATTTTTGAGTGCAATAGATATAATTTATAATACATTTAAAAACTAAAGAAGGGGTGATATGAGTTATTGATTATTTTCTACCACTACTAAAGTTTATTTCTAAGGTAACAACATAACACGTGGAGGGGGTCAAGGTACCATAAAACAGAAATTTAAAGATTCATTATTGAATATATATATATTTACTATTTTTTTTTACTGGTGAGTAACAAAATTGATAAAATACAATTTAACTTAAATTTATTTAGGACATAATATATACACTAATCACATAATTAGAAGTAAAAATTATAAAAATAATAATTATTAGTTATAAAAGTTTAAATTATTTTTTAAAAATAAAAGATGATAACTTTGAAACTCCTTTGGGTTTTTTCGATTTGTTTGTTGAATTGATGTCTTCGGAACTGTCATTTAAATCAGATTTTCTTTTATTGTCACTCGAGGGCTCGTTTGTCTAAAACAATTTAAAATTAAATAAATATAAAATATGTTGAAACCTCGTATTAAAATAAAATGTGTATATAATGTAAAGTAATTTACTTGATCAAATGGCGAAAGAGTACCAATTGAAATATTAGCTTGTCCACTAGTTTTTTTTTTAAATGGATTAAAAGCTCGATCTATATCGTTGGACTCATTCATCAGTTCAAATTCTTGTTTCTTTTTTATAACCGTCAAAATACTTGATGATTCTACAACTTCTAACAAACAAAATTTTTTCAATAATTTTCTTGTTGAGATTTTTTTTTTAGTAATATACCACATAACTTTTATTTAATTTCCATACATTATGGTTACCTATGTTCCAGGTAGTAATGGTCTAAATTGTTTCCCTAAGAGTAAATATGAATTCTTATTAAATGTTTTACAAAGCTTGGTTTATAACTAATTTTAGGAATACAGTAATTGATCATGGGTTTTGAATTTGATAGACTGAACAGAGGTGAGTGAAGTGAGACCAGTACTGTTTATATTATCTGACAAATGAATCATCAGATTTTAAAATTAAAATGTATACTATTAATAATAAATAAATTCATTAGTAATAATAAATGATGAGGACTTCTAGTTTTTTCATATTTTCCTGGAAAGGTTGCAGAATAATATGAGTGATGTATAAATAATAAATATGTTTCACAAGTCGTAACACAAGAAGGTTATATTAAAGATTTAATTTTTCATATTTTGTCGTTATTGCATATAAATGCATATTTGAGTATATTAGATAAATCAACAGCATATAAATGTCAGATTTGGAAAATGTTGATATTAAATATAATAATATAACATAGGTTCATATAAAAACCTGTATAAAAATATTATTTTCCAAATCTCTACGGTCAACTTATATAAAATAATATTAATGTTGTTGGTTAAGTCAGCAGTTCCCCAAGTGCGCACCGCAGTTGTCTTTACAGGGGTGTCGTGCTGACGTAAAATTTTATATGGTCCAAAAATAAAATTGAAAACCCGACGATGGAAACAATTACAATTATGTAAATAAAAATTTATAAATTATGTCTATTTTCATATTACCCATTACATTTTTTTCTGGTTTTTATTAATTTTTTTTATTTCTTATTATTAGTTATGCTATGACTTGGGAAAGGTGTCCTTAGAAAATATTAGTTAAAAAGGGTGCTGTGAGCCAAACATGTTTGGGAACCGATGGGTTAGGTTATTCACTATCTGGCTGATAACATAGAGACACGTATAGGATAATAGGAAGTAAACTTTAGATGACTCTAATAATTTATCGCATACTGTTGGTTGATTATTGTACAAATAATTTTTCAAGTTTTTATCAATTCATTTAAATTATATTTTTATTCACATAAACATTATAATTTAGGTTCCATATTTTATATAATATTCCATTTTTTAAGGCATATTATTTGTTTTTTAAATGCATAATATGTAAATAAAATATTTTGACGTTTTTGAGTGTTAGAAGTTCTCAGCCCTTATAATAATAAATTAATAATAACTAATAAAATTAAAATCTTACCTTTATTATTGTCTTCCTTATCATTTGGACTGTATTTTTCAGAAAATAAATCTTGCGATTGTTCTGAAGTATAGTTTGTATTTTTGCTAGAAAATTTGAAATTCTTTACTTTATAACTATATTAAATATGTTATACACAACAAGCATGCACCTCACCACCTTTTTTCATCTAATTAAATTTATCAAAATTCTTCTTTTTGGAATTTTTAAATATACTTAAAGACCATATTTTCAAACTCCTAAGATTTGTTGTACCAACTACTTAAAAAGTATCCTATGGCGATACAATATTCAGTTTTTAAATGAGAACCCCCCCCCCCTTTCCTGTAAATTATTTAGTGGATAATTTTTTAAAAATGTTGATATACCTAATTCAAAATTAAAACTAGTAATTTTTCAGTTATTAGAATGTTTATGCTCAGAATAATAGTGCTTAAAAATGGTCCTACAAAAATATAAAATAGATGCATTATTAGATCTAGTGTTTATTATATTTGGACCATTCTGATAAATTATAAATTTTGGTAGATTAATATTAAAGACTAAAATGTATAACCTCACCATTATAGCCCCATATCTCCCAAACTCATTATTATAGACCTATTATCCTTAGTACAATAAATTTAAAAATTCAAAAACTAATCGTTCAAATTTTGATTTTGATACGTCAATATTTTCTGAAAAATTATCCACCAAATAATTTACAGTAGAAAAAGAGGTTCTCATTCGAAAATAGTACAGTTTTCTATAGGATACTTCTTAAGTAGTACAAAAAATCTCAAGAATACGAAGAACTGTCTTAATAAAGAAAAAGGGGGGGGGGGACATGCCATAGTCTTTTTTATGACAAGCAACATAGTTATTAAATATTTTATGTAAGCAATTATAAAGATTAAAAAAAAAATCAATCCTACTGTTTAAATAGTTGTATTACAATAAATAACAATTTATTTATTAATACGGCTTGGATTTGAAGACAAAAGCTTTGTTTTTTAATAATAATAGAAAAATAATTTTTGTATAAAAATGTATTAAATTTAATATCTAAGATAATAAATGAATATTCTATTTTCTTTGTCTTTTTTACTCATAAATACCTCTGTGGTTTATTTTTGATTGATCTGATAGCTCTAAATACCACATACATATTAACGGTACAAATCATGTGAATATTCAAGTATGATAAACATACGCATAATTTTGTGGAAAGATCATTCTCTATATACAAAAGTAAGTCCAAACCATCAAAGGTTTTCAAAAGAAAATGTATGTAAATATTGATATAAATTTTACATTATTTAATATATAAATTATTATTGCTATATATATTGCTATTTAAAAATTGCTATTTTTATATCATTGAAATTGATTTTTCTTTTGCCTTTTTTTACATTTTCAGTGACATTTATTGTTTTTAATGCCTTCAATCCCTATTTATTAATTTTTGTAGAATTATATAACTAAATTTATGAAATTGAATATTCATTAAAATAATTGGTATTATTTGTTTATTTATATTCATATTTGAACTGTTATAAAAATAGCTCCTCATAACAATACAACTATTATAATTATATAATAAAAATAATGATCAAATTGTACAACTTACTTATATGAAGTTGATGGACCATCAAATAATTCTGAATATGTTACTGGTTTTGGTTCATCATCTACTTTTGCTTCATTTTCTATAATTGTTGTAATTTTTGTTGCTAAACTACTATTCCCAACTCGCATTGTATATTTGAGGGCTAAATTTAAATATTGCTCAGATCTTATAAGTTTACATAGATCTAATGCTCTCATATCATGACCACTCTTACATGCCATCTAAATAAAACAATCAAGAGTTGAATGAATTAACTTTGTTAATATAAATGATTCATTAATAAGTAAATTTAATATTTATTCAATACATACAGCAAACAGTTTTAAAAATGTAGTTTTTAATTCTTTATCATACTGAAGTCCATCTTCTTCAGGTAAAATTGATAAAGCTAAATTGGATCTCCAAAATTTTTCTTCTAATTCACCTTTTTCTTGATTAAGATCACACAATGGAATCTAAAACAATGTTTGATATAAACATATTTACTATTTACATTAAATTATCAAATAATTAAAATTAATAACCTGCCAGGGTATTTCATTCAAAAAAGGATGAGGTGTTGTTGAAGGATAATAAGAACCTTTACAAAGAATGCATCTTATATCTTGACGTGCCTCACTGACTCCAATGACAAAATAATGATTTGTAGTGTCATTCCACTAAAGTTTTTTTTTGATTGATATAAAATTAAAATATTTAAATTATTATTATTGGTTAATTAAATATTACCGTATTATCAACATAACATAAGGGACTCCAATAGGATTTAATCAACATTCGTAAAGTTCCAGCAGAATCTAGAATACACAAAGATCCATAATCAGAAAAACCAACCCATCTAAGAGTTGATTTTGGAAACAGTGGCACATAACCAGAACAAACAGCTTCAACACGGCTATCAATTTTGTACACACAGTATCTTAAATTTTGTTCACCAGGTATGGCTAAATAAAAATAAAAAACAATTTGATAAAATATGTTTTACTGTATTATTAAGTAGTTCATACATACGGGCCCCACAATGATGCACAACAACTAAACGGTCTCTGGATCCATGTATAGCTACTATAGGTCCAGGTATAGATATTATCTCCCTTTGGCCACCACCAAGAGTAAATAATCTTAATAAACGCGATACTGAAGCGACCGCAATCCAATCAGCAGTAACTGCTAATCCACATATATCATCATCATCAGGTAAATCAACAGTCCATTCACGTTTACCATCCCATGAATTTAGTAGTACACAGACCAATTTGCTATTTGAATTATTATTAATACATTTTATATTTATTTAAGTTTAGTATACATTTTTTTCAAATACCTAGGTGTATTATCTTGAGTATCACAACCTAAGACTAATGCTTCTTGACACATAGCAGCGATAGTATGCCCTAAGACATTTTTGATACGAAAAGCATGATGGACAGTGTTATCATGAAAATCTACGTCAATTACATTTTCATCAGCAGTGTTAGTTTGACGCGCATAACCAACATCGTTGAAAACCTTAAAAATGTGTTAGTTATTTAAGTTAATATGAAATTAAATAAAATTAACTAATAACGTAATATTTGATATTTGTAACAAGTTAAATACTATAAATTAATACCATGAAGCGCCTTTGTAGATGAACAGGTGTTGAACAAGGTTGAAAAGGACTTTGTAGATCCACAGTGAAACCAGCAGTAGGAGGAATATATTTAGAAGACAAATTGCTATTGTCGTCATCAATTTCTAAACCATCAACATTATTTAAAGATATACCTCTTTGCTTATTAAGTTCAACTTCAGCATCATGTTTTATTTGCTCTAATGATATAACATTATCACTAGACTCTTCATCTGTCATTAATATGTTTTCCTTGTCATTAGTCTGAAGAAGAATAGGGTCGTAATTAATAATAATTTATCATAAGGTTCACCTAAGGATTTAGGTATGTAAACACTTATGTGAATCATAACATGCAAATACGCTATTGATCAATTTTATTGATACCATTAAATATTAATAATAAATAATAATTGAATAAAAATGAATTATTGCTAGTAAATAAGATTAAGTATTACCTAAACTTACTGTATCTATATTAAAATCATCTGATCTAGCATTTTCAACCAAACCTAATTGGCCATGATCATCACAATAGGCTAATGTGTGTTCACCATTTTTAGGGCACCAGACTAAACTTCTTATAGAATATCGTTCTTTACACTCTGCATATAATACAATTACTTGAGATGATACATTCCACACCAATATAAATCCTGTGTTTGTTCCAGCAGCTATATATCTACCACATTTTGACCAACTCATAACAGTGATCTCCTAAAATAACATTAAATCATGATTTGCAAAGAAATATCAGGGTATAGCAATTAGTATTTTTTATTTTTAATTGAAGCAAATTCAGATAAAATAAAAAAATAAAAAAATATTTGAATGTAATTACTTGTTCTGATAATCGGTAGTCATGTAATGTGTAAAGTTCTCTCCATAAACCTCTTTGGAACAATTTTATTTCTTTGCCAAAAGGTATAGCTAATAAGTTTCCATCAATAGGATCCCATGCAGGTGTACATTTGATCTTGGAATGTTGAAATGCATTGCTAACTGGTATCACACTAGTCCATTCTTTTACAACAGATTTTTTTTCTATACTCCATATTTTTACAGTTCCATCACAACTGGATGACACCTGTAATCATTTAAGATATTATTAATTGAAAGTGTAAGGAATTGGAAATTCTTCTATTTTATTCTTTTACCAAAAACTCAGCTAATGCATCAAATTTAATAGATAAAATTGGACATTTGTGACCATTAAAATTCAATACACTTTTAGTATCTTTATTCACAACTTGAATAGATGAATCACTGAAATTAAAAATAAAAATATTAACTTTAAATATCTACTATAGGGTTCAGTTACATAAAATAATAAACGAAAAAAAAATTAAATGGATCCTTCCATTATCCCCAACCTACTGGCCATCTGATCCAAACAAGAACCCAGATTTACTTGACTTCTTTATTACTAAAATACCTAACCATATCCAATCCTATATTGAAAACTCAAATATTTTTTCATCTGACCACTCTCCAATAATTTTAACAATGCTTTCATTTAAACATACACTGGAAACAAAAATTAATTTATCAACGTCACTTAAATCCAACATAGAAATTGACAATTCAATCCAATCATTCACAAAAATAATCACAAAAGCGGCATTAGAATAATCTCCATTAAACCATATAAAACCAACCTTCCCTCCCCCCCACATTCAACAACTCTTCTCAGAAAAAGGCCGATGGTAATGAACAAGAATGCCTAGTGAGAAAAATAAAAATTAGACAAACTTATAAGGAATATATGTATTCAATTTTCATATCTTAGATTTAAAAAGAAAATTTTTTATGAAATGATAATTCAAAATCATTTACACATTAGTGAATTTTTACAAATGTTTTATGTTGTAACAATATATTAGGAGCCTTGTATTAAATTTTCCAGCTATTTTCCAGCTTTTTGAATACAATTTAATTGACATTTATAAAAAAACTAAATAATTGGAAACTGAAAATGTCCATAAATAGTTCTAAACAAATCAAAATATTTTGAAAATGTTATCATGTATAGAAAATGCTAATATAAACAACCAGTGAAAATTGCATGTATTCTTGGTTATTTTTTTAGAGTTACAGCAAAAACCAAAATCAATTTCACGTAAAAATTCCCGGTTTTTCTTAATTTTAATTTTAATTTTTCTAACTACTATGTGACTTTAATAATGGAGTTCTAGGAATGAATCTTCCTCGTTGCACCTGTTCCACATTAAATAGATTGCTAACAGGACATGGTCGATGTGGTTACTTCCTATTTAAGTGGGGGTTCTAAGATAACCCAGTATGTGACTGCAGAAACGGGGAACAAACAATAAACCAAATATAGTCAGTTAAAAATGAGATCGGACCTCAGTGGTGACCAGTTGTCGTTTGCGACGGTCAGGTGCCTGCCCCCTTATAGATCGTCGGCGGCGCCGCGTAAGGCCGAGATGTAGAACAAAGCCACGCCCATGCGCACAACTCGGCCACCGATGTCCGATCTCATTTTGAACAGAGTATACTAGTCGATTGCCTAAGTAGAAAATTCAATCAAGGTTTTGAAGGCCTGCATGCAGTGTCACCAGAAGCAATCACTCGGTTTACAAACATCGACATCTTGTCTATAAACCCACTTTGCAAGAACCTAACCTACATTTAATAGTTATGTTATTTTTTTTTTTTTAAAGTTATACCATATTATGTTATGTATTGTTTTATTTATAGTTTGATAAGTTTATTTGTGTTAAAAGCCACACAAAATAAATAAAAAAATATAGATTATAAAAAAAAAAAAAATAACTATTATTGGTTTTTTTTTTATAATATATAATATATTACCATCCACCAGCAGCAATTAGTTTTCCATCCTTAGATGAATCTAAACAACAGACTGAAGCAGTAAATCGAGTTAATGTATCTATTAACTCTGCTTTTGGAAATGTGTAAACTTGAAGTGTATGATGATCATCGCCAACATATAACATATCTCCCTGAAAATAATTTGAATTTACAATTATATAAAAATGTTAGGTGAAAATAAAAATAATAAAGTCAATATTATATTTTGTAATTTAATTTATTGATATTACTGATTGATGTACAGCAAATGCTTCACTACCAACACATTTTTCAATAGGATCGCCATCTTCAATACCATCCCATATTCGTATATCTCCATCCTGACCACACGTAATCAAATATCTATCCAAGTAAATTAGATTGTACAAATAAATTAGTTAAATAAAACCAGTTAAGTTGTTTTAATTTAACTTTTTTTTGGTTTAAGAAAAGCTAACACTAGTTTGGCCTTTTAATGTTAAGAAATATAATTTTCGTATACATTTATTTAATTAGGTATTGTCCTCAAATTTAAATATTAGATACTATAAAATTATTCATGTAATTGTGTGTTAATCTTACCGTCCATCTTCCGAGTAACATACGTCCGTGTGCCCTTCTACATGGGCATACCTTGGATAATCTAACTCTTTAGTTTCAGACATAGCTATAAGTCTTATTGCAATATCAGTTTAAGAAATGCATTAAGATATTAAATTGAACAGCTAAACGCTAAAGCAAAATAATTGTTAGTTAAATAGGTACTTCATTAGTAAATAATAATATGTTGTTTACTGTTGTGTATTTGTGATTGTGACTTGTGACGTTAGACAGAAGAACTGAAGCTGAACTACTGAAGTCTGAAAAGTGTGTAAACTGAAAACTGGAAAGTGGAATCTGTGAAAAAGTGAAGTACTGAAGTGTGAACTGTGAAGATATAATTTAACAACGGTCCATAAATTGATAAAATAAATTGGCGGCAAACTAAATCATTTTTTAGAACATAACCTAAAATTAATTAATTTAAATGAAATAATAAATTTTGTGTATTGAAATTATTTGCTATAGTAATGTTTAAAGTATAAATATAAAAATTATATAAGCAAAGGCTAATCCAAATTAAAATTTTCTAATTATTAATTTTTTTTATAAAACTATGAAACTAACCTCACTTTTATATTTACCGCCAAAAAATCAAGTTCACCAATATATTATTTAAGATAGTTTTCGCCATTGGTGTTCAACTCTCAACCGTTCTATAGTGTTCTAGACTTCTGAACTTCTGGTATAATATTATATAAGCTATTCATATTAAATACTGTTTTTCTTTTATGATTACAAAAATGAAGAAACCATATATTACGTTTTAAATGGAGTTTGTGTAACTTTGTTCAAACATGAACTCTAATAATAATAGCAACGATGAAATTTGTTTTTCGAAATTTGATACAAATGAATATCATTCAAAATATAATGGTAAATATTATATAAAACAATAATATTATAATCTTTTCGCGTTTAGGTAATTTTTATTATGTGAAAGTTGAAACTATGAAGTGATAAATTATTAGCTCGTAAGCTCGTTGCTTTAGATAGGTATATGTACCTATCCACATTATATGAGTTACCTACCTATACTTTTATATATTATCAATGATATTATACAGCACTCGGCTACAGGCTAGTATATTTAAATACGCTACTCTGCTTCCTAATTTAATTCTTTAATTTTTTTTTTGAAACAAGAAACGCAGAAAATAAAACTATTTTGAATTTAATTTCTGAGTTAGAGTTTCTACCAAGAAAAAAATAATACAATTTAATTTTTAATTAAAATAACATGGTAGGTACAATAAATATTTTAAGTACTCACAAATAATATTTTTAAATTACTATAAAATATCTAAAATCGTTATTTTTGGTTTTTATATGTAGTTTTGTCCAAATTTGAACTTAAAATGTCTGTAAAAAATTACTGTGCTCATATATTTTTTAGATTTTTTGGTTACAGTGTGAATTATTTATGAGAAACCTTGTTTTTTTTCAATCCTTAGCTATAGACATTTAACATTTAATAATTTTTTGATGACAAGAAATTTGAAAATTTTCAAGATCTTAATACGTTTTATCAACAGCTGAACATTACCTAAATACTTATAAAAAAAAATTGTGCCTGTGGTTCTTTAAAATTTCTCAACAACTATTATAAGTACTTATGAAGACCTTATATTAAATTTTCATGCTTTTTGACCCAATGATTACAATTTTATTGACATTTATAGAATAAAAAACTAAAAAAATCTGAAAATTTCAATTATCTCTAAATAACTCAAAACGAGTTAAAATATTTAAAACATTTTGATGTACATAGAAAATGATAAAATAAACATTTAATGAAAATGTCAAGTACCTACAGTTAATAATTATTGAATTACAACAAAATAAGAAAAACGTTGTTTGAGAATTTGTTAATTTACGGGTGAATATCCAATGTCTAACTTCAAACGCCCGTAAAAAATTAATTTAACTTCCCAGTAAACTTTCTTTTGTAAATGTAGGAAAACTTAAGGGAAATCTTGTATATTAATTTCAAATCTTGGATATAAAAATTGACCATTTTATAATTTTTTAACTACAAAATAATTTGTCAATTTTCGTGATTTTTATAAATGTTGTTGAACTTTGTCTAATGTCATTTTAACTTCAGGCGCTCATAAAAAATTATTTACGCTCAACTTTTTTATTAATTTCCACTAACAAGTAATACGAGGTACGTTGTATTACATTTCCAGTTGTTTGACCGAGTGAAAAGTTGTTATCGTCAATAATAAATTTTCTTATGCCTATATAAAAAGCTCAAAAAGAGTCGCAATATTTCGATAATGTTATCATTCGTAGAAATTGCTAAATAGTGCAATATAGTGAACATTTCATGTATTCATATTTATTTTTTTAGAGTAACACTAAAAAACAAAATCCATTTTTTCAAAAACTAGTTGTGCAAATCACAGTTTTTCTTTATTTATTTTTTGGTTTTTCTTTACGTTTAATACGAAAACTATTGGGAATTTTTTCATTTTGAAAAACCACCTTCAAAGAACTAATTAGATTCACTTTCTTTCCAGAAAAAAAAATGCTGTTGAAAAATATCAATGCATTTTTACTTTCTCAAAAGGTAATGACACAAAAAAAAAAAATAATAAAAAAAAAGTGGTCAAGAGGGTACTGCTTTGCTGTTTAGTAGTTATAGTGGTGCCCAACCCGTAGCCCGCGGTCCACATGTGGCCCACGAATGTATTATATGTGACCCGTTAGGAATTTTCTAAAATAAAAAAAATTTTAAAAATGTATGAAAAATTTTTAAATTATTTATTTTTATTTAAATTTATGAATTCGTTTAAATAATTATTCCAAAAAATACAATTATAATGATAATAATAAAACTAAAAACTATACAAAAATGTTTTACTCTTATTTTTAATGTGAAATTTGAGCTTGTACTTCTTTTACTAATAATGAAAAATCTGGTTGAAATTTAGTGGTTCCAATCATCAAAATTGATTGAAGGTGTTCATCCGTAAGTCGCGATCTATGAACCGATTTTGTTTGTTTCATTTGTGAAAATATTTGTTCGCATATATACGTCGAGCCAAATACAGTAGCCATTTTCATTATAAAGTCTCGTGTGGAAGTTTTGAATACAATTTAAAAATAACGTTTTGTTTCATTTTTTGAAATTCATCACAGTAAAATGAATTTGTTTTCAACTCAATAACTTCAAGTTGAAGAGAAGTGTCGATATCATTTTCATCAATATTTAATGGATTTTAAAATAAACGCCACAATTTTTAGTGGCGTTTAACATCAGAAAATCGACATGAAAAATCGGTTTGCCACTTCCTTAACATTTCTACAAATCGATTTGTTGAACATAACGGTTTTCTTTCATTTTTAAACATTTGGCAGTTTTAAAAATGGCTAAAGTCACTGCGCTCAATTTGATTAATAAATAATTTTAATTTTGCACCAAATGCTTAAACAGTATTATATATGTCAAATATAAGTTTGCCAGGTCCTTGTAATTTTAAATTTTAAATATTTAAATGTGTTGTTGCGTCTGTAAGGAATGCTAAATCCCACAACCAATTATCATCTTTAAGCTCTAAAATTGGTTTTCCCTTGTCGATCATGAACATTTCAATTTCTCCTCGTAAATCAAAAAATCGTTTTAAAATCTTTCCTTGGCTTAACCATCGAACATGACTATGGTACGCCACATCACTGTACTCAGCTTCTATTACGTGAAGAAAACTTTTAAATTGTCTATGGCTAAGACCATGAGACCTAATAAAATTAACAATTTTTGTTACATTAGACATAACATGTTCGAGACCTATAGCTTTTCCATAGAGAGCTTGCTGATGAATAATACAATGAATATTTTTAGGAGGTTCAATATTTTTCAATTTTAAAAGTTCATTTACTCTATCAAAAAAAACCAATATATTCTCCTCTCATATTGAAAAAGTAATTTATAGACCATTTTTCATCAAAAATTCGGCAATCATCATTATATTTGCGTTTTTTTTCTGTCTGACATTTTCATACGGAAACTTTACAATTAAATATCGATATCACCCGTGTAGGTACTTATAAAACAACGTACTGATCAAACTAATGTGTACGAACGATGTGTACCTCAATTCATAATCTTTTCAATAGACAATAAAAGATAAGAAAACAAGTCTAATATATAAGATTATTTTTGTACTTTTATACTTTGTGGCCCGCTTGAAGATAATTTTTTACCAAAGTGTCCCGCCAAAAGAAAAAGGTTGGGCATCACTGTTGTAGAGTATGTAGAAATTCGCTAGACTAAACCGGTGTGAAAAATAATGCACCGGGATGTTTGGACCATATCATTTACATGGTTCATTATCCCGGTGCGGGATAATGTGGGATAATTTTAAACCGGTTTAGTCTAGCGAATTTCTATTATGTCATTGCAATGGATGTGTGTTATACTTAAATTAAATGATTAACCATTGCATACGAAAAATTATTCTGAGTGGAGAAGTTGTGTCATCCTAGCATACTTGTTGAAACCATAGCTTTAATTTGAATAATCAAATTTAATAATTAAAAAAAAAAATAATAAAAATCAGAAATATTGTATGGTATATTTCAATATTTGTGAATTGTAGCCTGTATATTACTGTAATATCAAATAAATGAATGTGACATTTAAATGTAAATATTTAACATTTTAAAGGTAATGCAAATGAAGATATGAATTCATCAACTTGTGATAACCAATTGTATCCAGTAAATAAATTGCGTGAGTTGGTAACAATATTAATTAGAAATTAATATTTTGTTTAATCTATAGTTTATAGTTCAAGAGTTGATATTCTAATATTAAGTTGATTTCGACATAAATAATCGGAATAGGTACTTATTAGTGCTAGACAATATTTGTTGAAACGTTTTTTAATATAAAAAATTCAAAAATGTAAATAATATAATAAACTACGTCGTATTAAATAAAAAAATTAATTATTATTTTTGGTTAATCATTTTTAGCAGAAAAATATAGACATATATTTTCAAATTATACGTACTTCAATAAAATACAGACAAAAGCAATCGACGCTATTTTCAATACTGGTAAGTTCCTGCTATTATTTTATATGTAAGGTAGGTACTATAAGTAGGTACTTAATGGCTAATACTATATAGATACTATTGTCTAAGCCAGGCGTGCTAACTTTTTTCAAATTGTAGGCCACATTCGAAATTTATATTAATACTGCGGGGCCGTATATATCGGTAATTTTGATAAAATATACACTGAATGTACTTAAAATTATTATTTTTATTTTCATTTATACTTATGGAAATTTCTACTTTTATAAAATGGTCACGGGTTGGTTGGAATACTTACAGATTTGTTGGCTCACAAAAAACGAATATTTTTTTTTTTTTTTTTTTTTTTTTTCGTTTGTATAGGGTTGCTATTGGATATAATATAATTAGATCTGTATTTAGTGATCAAAACTACCCAAATTGTTGTGTTAAAAATACGTGGAGCACCCATTTGGCCATTTAACGGTGTAAATCTACAGGCATTTAATTTGTCACGGGCAACGCCGTGCAAGATCAGCTAGTGATAATATATTGTATATAATACAAATGATTTTTTAAAAACAGATCAATGATCAGTGATCACTTACTGTAATACATCGAGTTATCTATAGTATTTATAAGGATTTGAACTGAAAAAGTTTAGTTACAAACGAATAAATAATTTTAATATTTCAATATAAGATTATACTTTTGACATAATATTTACTATACTATTTTTAACCAATGTTTAAAATATTTATTTGTGTATATTTCACCTATCTAAAATATGTATTTTTATGCCATATAAATAATTTTTTTAAGCAAAAAAACAATTGTTTCATTATATTTTTTGTATTTTTAACATTTATTACACACCCACCCATTCTAAATACATATTAAGAACAACGATTGTTCCTTCGTTGTTTGGGCCCACCGTGAGCCCGCGGTACACGGCCCGAATCTCGGGAGGACCATAAGCTGAGGCTAGACGCCGACGAAGCTTCATCCGAGCATCCCACCAATGATGTGCTTTACCTTACGGGAAACGAGATTGGTACTTCGGGATGTGGGGGGGGTCCCTCGGTGTTGAGAAATTAACACCGAGCCCTCACACGTCGATCGCGTGCGGACACTGCCCGCGATCGACGACGGTTTGGTTTCGGAGTGGCAGTTTGCAGGAGCATACTATGTGGGGAAAGGTCGCACGCTTGGCCAGGAGAAAGCTGCCAAGTGGATGGAGTCAGGCGGACTCGCACGGTGACAGCCGGCCGAGGAAGCAGGACTTCTCCTTAGCGCTCATCCATCTTATCGTTGGAGCTATATGCAGCGAAGGTTGTCCGTGACCAAAAACGGAAAGCAACGTGGATAGATTGCGACCCCACCAAGGTGGCGAAAGGTACCTGTATGCCCAAGCCGGATGGTACGGGCCCGCCGGAGAATTCCTCCGTGCGCGCCCGGTGCTCGTGGTCCTTAGACGACGTGCGGTCGTCAGTCCCCGGCGGTCCTCTGGCCATACGAAAGTGTGGGGTGGCCCGCCGGTTGGCGGTCGTAGGCCTCTACGGCTCTTGACTAGCACCTCGTGCTAATATAAGGTCCGTAGTTGTAGTCGTAGGTCATGCCGCAAGGCGTGTCCGAGGACATAAACCCGGGAGCTTCGTGTTCCTTCGTTGTAGACACACTCGCGATTCGCAGTGTCAGTTTCTGTACCTCACATTTTTACACCACGCTGTAACTGTGACACATATCCATATACCCTATATACTTTATTTTAATTTCATAAAAATCTATCTTTGAACGATTCTGGCGCTCATGGCTCAGGCTCGTGGCAGTGTCTGAAATATAATATTATAAACTTTGAAAACAAATGTTTTTTGTTAACTACATAGATAATATGATACAAATATTAAATCAAATGAAAAAAGTCTTTAAAATAGTTCTCAATATATGTTATAATAATATAATACTTAATAACTATGTATTTACATTGCAATAAATAGGTGTATCACAAATCAAAACTATAGGTACTTTTATCTTTGGTATGGTCTAATATAGTAAGCAATGATTATATTTTATATTCTAGTATTGGAGCGCGTATCTTTATTTTTTGCAAGCAATAGTTTTAGTTAATTTGGTTCACATATAAACTAAAATATGTTAAAATATGAATTATTTGCTTTTGCAATAATATGTTCAAATCCTTAAACATGTAAAAATATACGATTTACAAATTTTCCTATATCATATTACGGTAAAATAATTTCCTTTCTATTTTTTACAATGGACTGATTAATATTATTTTATCCCGGGTCAATTAATGTAACTTCCCAACTGCCAAAACTTGGTAGGTAGTGGGTACGTTAATTTGCTATGTTAGGTGTGTAATCAAATGTAGTCTGAGCAATTTGGTTGTAATTATACTTATTTTGAATTATATAGTATACAAAGGTAGGTTAGGTTAGGTTAGGTTATAACCTATATCGTGTTCGATAATTACTAAAAAGTTAAAATTTTGATACAGAATACGACTAATATCAATTATAATTGTGTTTATATTCAAGATAAGTCAGTCGTCGTGTCTTCACCAACTGGATCCGGAAAAACAGTTATTTTTGAATTAGCTATAATACGTTTTTTAGAAATGCTCGGCAAGTTTTCTAATAATTTACAAAACTTTAAAATAATTTACGGTAAATTAATTTATATTTTGTTTTTTTATATTGTATACGTTTAGATTACTTACCTACATAGTTACATGTACTATAAAAATAAAACATATGATATGTAATCAAAGTCAACATAATATTATACATTTATACATATTGTATATTTGTATGTATTTTTTTTATTATTAATACTAATTTGTGGTTAGTGGCTCCAATAAAAGCATTGTGTTCAGAACGTCATGAAGATTGGAAAAATAAATTTACAGTTCATGGACTTAAATGTATTGAAATAACTGGGGATTCAGAAGTTCTCGATTATGTATCTTTAATTACTAATTATCAGTTGATAATAACTACTCCGGAAAAATGGGATTCATTGACCAAAAAATTTCAAGAATTTAAGTATCAAATGTACATGGTCAAACTTTTTTTGATCGATGAGGTAGGTCATTATCGAACTATTTTATAAAATTCTAAATTAAATTCCATACATTTCAAAGGTTCATTTAATAAACGATGGGATTCGTGGTGCTACATTAGAAACTATTGTCAGTCGCATAAAACTAATTCCAAAAATTGTAAATACATTTATATAATATATTATATTATATAAATACATGAGTAGAAATAAACCAAATTTTATTTTTCAGCAGCCAAAAATAAATGATTTTACATTACGTTTTGTTGCTGTATCTGCTACAGTGACAAATGTTGAAGATATTGCAAAATGGTTAACTAATGATCAAAATGAGTCTGCCCATTACTTGAAGTATATTTTATATGATACAATTATACAATTACATTTTATAAAAAAATGAAATGAGAATTCTTTTTAAAACTATTTTTGCTATTCTATTTAATATTGTATATTTTTATAATATTATTTTATTAATTATTTAATATTAATACGTAATATCTCACAGAAGTACTGAAGACGAAAGACCGGTGAAATTACAAAAAATTGTATTAGGTTATAACTATAAGACAAGTAGTTTCAAATTTGACTTTGATCTTACCTATAAACTTAAACCTTTAATAAGACAGTATTCAAATGGGCGACCGACCTTAGTAAGGAAATACTTACCATATAAATCCAATATAAACTTTATTTTTAGGTTCAATTCTAACTTTAAAAACAAATTTTAGATATTTTGTTCTACAAGGAAAAGCGTAGAATTCACTTGTAGTATTTTAGTGAAAGACATTACAATTTCATTATCTGACGAGAAACTACGTTGTATCAACGAATTTTCAAAGGAAATAAATAACAAGAAAATTAAAGGTATTAAAAATATTCTTTAATATACATTTGGCATTTACAATATTTCTTGAACGTTGTTCTGGAATAAAATATAATTCAAATTCATTAAATGTATCTTCTTTTTACCTTTGGCAACCTATTTGATATTTATACTGATAGTTTAGTATTTTATACATTGGGTATTTGGATTATAATATATTTTACATTTTACATAAATATTAAACTGTATAATATAGTTATATATTACAAATATCAGTTGTAATTAATGTTACTTTAAAAAAAAAAATGTTTATTGTAATTTTAATCCCTGGACTTAAAATGAACCAATACAGTTTTAATAAAACAGTGTGCAACACTAAATAATAACAAATATTAAAAAAGTATACGTATATAATATAAAGTATTATTGTTTACCTGGATTGTATACATTTTATAGAAATGTTTAAATTCGGCATTGGCTTTCACCACGCTGGCATGTCTATCAAAGAAAGAAGTGTAGTAGAAAATATGTTTTGTAATGGATGCTTAAACATACTTATTGCTACTAGTACTTTAGGTATTGATCCTCGTAAACTTACCAATGGATAATATTAGTAATCTTATAAATTAATATTGAATTTATTATAATTTACCTTAGCAATGGGAGTTAATTTACCAGCACATTTAGTTATTATAAAATCTACTGAATATTATTCCTTTAATGGCTATAAAGAATATAACGAATGTCAAATATTACAAATGGTTGGAAGAGCTGGAAGACCTCAATTTGATAGTACTGCTACTGCTATCATTATGACGAAAACATCAATGAAGGTATGATACAATAATTTATAAGTATAAGTACTCAATTTTTAAATATTGCAATGCATGCACTATACATTGTTATTATTAAAATTACTTAAAATATAACATAATTTGAAAGTAGGTATCTTACAACTTAAGTAAAGTTAATAAAAAAATTTTTCCTAAAAGCTTAAATGTTTATAAATAATGAATATAGTCGTGTAGACAAAAATCACCTTATGGCTTATATAAAATATAGAAAAATACATGATTTCTATGAAAATATCATTATTATATTTTATAAAACTTTTACCTATGCTATAGCTGCTTTTGCATCCTCACTCTTGACTTGGTGCGATCCATTTTAGAGTGTGTAGTTTGGCAACTATATCTTGAAAAAGACTAATTAATAAATAATATTATAGCGTGAGTAAAACAAATGGTTGTCTTAAGCTTTCTTCATTCTTAAGATAGATCTTCTCGACTATTCCCTTATTCATGGCGCCCTCAAAATTACTACTTTTTCTTCTCGATACCTCGACGCTTATTCCAACTTCATTTCTTCCCTTCTTTGATTCCATAGATGATCCCCTTTTCTAGATCCCCTACCGTGTTCCTTCCCGTAACTCTAGAATTCACCAGCTATTCGTCGTACCTAACCACACAACTCGTGGAACACGGACATAATAATCCCATTCATAAAATGTTACTTAAAATAAATCATGCAGATTATAATCTATTTATATATTAAACTTTTATTCTGTTCCGAGAATCTTATTCTACTTTTTTTTTTATTTAATTTACATTTCTAAACCTATCTGTTACACTTAGGAATTTATTCTAAATTTAGTTTGTAATTTTCATCAATATTTGAACATTTCTGTTTGGCGTGAATTATAAAAAATGAAAATAAATATTTACTTGGAAATGAAGGCATACGCTGAGTCTGGCATTAGATATTAATACTTAAGTAATGAAAATTTCAATTGTTAAGATATACAATTAATTTAAGGAATGGTTGTTGACTTAAATTGAATTATTTGTAATTTTATACAATATACATTATACATGTAAAAACAGTGAAACAACTCAAACATAATTATATTACATATTATAGCTATTATCAGCATTTATTCATTTTATACAGTTTTACAAAATCATATGCTTTAAAATTAATAACAGAAATACAAATTTAACAATTTCAAACAGCATAGAATACCTACCTATATTAATTTAAAAATATTCAAAAGCACATATAATATCGGCCTATATAAATGTATATAGGTATCAACGTAACATTTATATTGTTATATGCAAGTGTAAAATGTGTATAATATATGGTGGATACATTTTCTATTATGTACAATAATGAGGGGTCTGTATTTTTAAGATAAATTGTGAAGTTAATTAAATACAAACAAGTAACAATAATATATTTTTTTTCAATTGCGTTATGTTTACGTATAATAGGTACATATAATATCTAATACAGTAGGTATATACTATAGGTAATATTATACAATTGTGCCGAGAATATCTGTTCATATTTTGCATGAATTTTTTAAAGTATGGAAAATATTTAAACAAAAGAGTACAAATTATTTATTAAATTGTTCTATCTTCTCTGAATAGAATTTGATTCAGTATTGCCAAATGGGCTAGCATTATCTTGGAAGGTGATTTTTGGTACAAAACCACTTTCTCCATCAACGTAGTATGTGACCGTCATGAGTCTACCATCCGGAAGATATACAAAGTACGATCCTTCTATGCGACCTGTATCTTTGCCAACTTCGTTTTGCCCATAGTAATTTCCACTTGGTTTATCTTCCACTTTGTATTGGTATTCGTACTTGAAATAATTAATTAAATTAAATATTTGTAAATATAAAAAAAAGTAGTAGGAGATCAAAATATTAGGTCACTATTAAAGGTTTTCACTATATAATTTCCTTCTACCTATATTTTATCTATGACAGAAAACTTGGTTTTTATATTTCTAATATTTTTAAAAATATTAAATAAGCCTTTTACTTTCTTAATTTTTTAAGTGTGGCATAGGCGCGATAACTAATATGATGGAATGGAAAGTACAATGAGCATTTCTTCCCCCCCCCCCCCCCCCCCCCAATAGTAACATCGTAAATTATAGTACTTATATTTTTTCTAAAATATAGTTTATCTATGACAAATTGTATTATTCACAGATTTTTATTTTAGAAAAATTTAAAGTTTTATTTGTGAATCCAATATTATGTAAAAACTTAAGTTAGATATTTTATATCGTAGCTAAATATGTTTAATAAGTAATTTCTATTGCACACTTATAGAAATACTTAATTTACTTACTATAGAATAGAAAATAGCACTTAGATAATTCTCTTCTCCAAATAGTGTCTGTTATATTATATAAAAGGTAACGACTAAATAGATGCCAGTAACTCGTAAGATAAACAAACGTGTATTATAAAGTTAATATAATTGGTATAATAACTGTTAACGTGTTGTGTTACGAGTGTAGGTATAGGTACAGATATTTAAACACGTACCTACTAGTATGTTGTATGTATGGATCAAAATGGGATTTTATGTTGAAAAGTCTTATTATTAAAATAATAATAATTCAATCCAAATAGGTTGTGGGGCAATTTAATTTACTCATCAAAACAATTTTAAATTTTTACTAAGAAATGGATAATATTTTATATTAGGTATATAATGTACATATAGAATATTGATTAAACATTATAAATTAGCCGTTAATATCAATGATGGCTGTAGTACGTTAATTGAATCATTCTGTATATAATTATTATTAAAATAAAATTATTTTGCCAATTTTAAAATGTAACTAGGTACCTAAAATTTATATATTGTAATATAATACATGTCCACAATAATAAATAAGGCTATTATTAAGATTTTATGAGATTAGGAGACAGAAAAATGTCACGAGGTAAAAAATTATATTACTGGTTACTATTATACTATTTGTTTTAATGTTTTCGTTGTTAAGTAAAATATAATGAACTAATTATTACAAATTATAATAAAACAAAAATGTAATCGTATATAAAAGATTAAACGTAATTTAAATTATAGCATATTTCATAAAAAAGAAAAATATAAAAATATTTCAAAATTAATTAATATTAATAATATAAAAGGCTGATAATTATTGTTTTAAACTTATCTAAATATTTAAACATAGGTAAAATATATTTAAGCTCCTGAGATTTATGCAGAGCTATATATTGATAAAATAAATAAAATAGAATAGTTTAATCATTTATTAACAGTACTTAAGATGTTTTCAATCTGTGTTTAGTTTCTTGGTTAGACAGATTAACTTCAGACTGGTAATTTTGAAAATTTCATAAATCTGACGTGGAAATATAAACAATCGGTTTAAAAATTTTTAAAAAAATCTTCATTCGTTTTGGTGGATAACCCTAGTTTTGCTCTAAATTATTTTTAAAATGTAAAGATTAATCATTGCTTTTAAATTAAAAAAACCTTTATTATAGTTTTGGTTTTGTATATTTAAATAATAATTAGCCTAGAAATGTTTGACATCCTCTTCGAAGCCCTTAGTCTAATCCAAGACAACGCACCAACAAAATAATCACATTTCTAAAACTTATTGATATGAACAACCTAATCTAAGGAAACCATTGTATTATTTATATGTAACTAATATGGTTTTTGTTATAAGCTAATAACTTAGTAGATGATGCTGCACTATGAATAAAATAATAATAATAATAATAATAAATTGTGAACTTTTTTATTTTTTATTTTTGAGTTAAGACTTCGACCACTAAGGTAATTTGCCTGTTACTGTAGGGAAGGGTATTATTGGTTTGAATACGTGTATGTGTGGCAAGGATTTTTCACTTAAACTCCGGTGGTCACCCATCCGGAAAGTCAAAAACCGCGCCACAGTGGCACACTAAACCACTAGTGAACTTTTGCATTTTCCTAAAAACCTTACAAAGTTATCCCATAATAAGTATGAGCCTATTACAATTGTTAGATACAATGTTAAAATTAAAAACAAAGTATTGAATTATTTAATATTTCTTTAATTTCTATCAATATTCTAATGAAAAATAATTAAATTAGAATAATATAATTTTGAAATGTATTTTATATTTTTTTAATTAAATTATTGTTGTTTACTATATTTGTAAGTTTATTTTTAGTATGACATTTTGAATAGTAATTCAGAAAATTAATCGATTTAGTACTTACTGGCTCTGGTTTTTCTGAAGTTTTAGTCATGGAGTCCCCTTGAGGACGACCTTGGATCAGCAATATCCATGTGAATAAAATGAAACAGAATAATCCTTCTTTTACCAGCATCATATTTATAAATTTTTTTTAATAATTATACAACACTTTTAAATATTTAAAAATAAAAATGTAATATTTTATAACACTATATAGTAAAATTAAACTTTTATAGTATAGTTTATATGTTTACAGCGAAATCAAATCTTTGTAATTGATTTCATATTGGCTTGTGTCTCCTTTAAATATAAACCTCTCCCTTTTTATTCCCCCGTAGAGTTTATAGTAAAATGTTGCTCCGCCCTGAAAGGAAAGTACAAATTATACCTAAATAAAAAAATGTTTAAAACATTTACTCCAAAATATTAATGTTTTTATGTAGTTGGAAATGAAACATTATTTTTTAATGATAGTACATTTTAACTCGCCTTGTACAAAGTATTGTTTTTTTCTATATCAATGAATGATAAATATCAATAAAAAAAATATTACTCATTAAAATAAAAAATGTACGTGATAACAAAAGTTTTAAGATTGTCATATAAGATTTTCGAACTCTAAAAGTTTCTAATAGCATATTTTTAGACCAATAAAAATAATTTTAGACCAAATACCTACAATTATTGTAATACTTTGAATTGGTTATTTTTTTTTATTTCTTAATAGGTTTTTCACCCACATCCACACACATTTTAGAGTCAAAAAAGTAATGGGAGTCAGTGCGTTTTTAACTACACTCAAAATCATTTTGCAAATAAACCAACTTACAAAATATATATATTTCATTTTAAAATCCTGAACATTGGTCTTCTTTTTACAGAGTTTTTATTTTAGGTGTTTTATAAATTATTAAGACATTTATGGAATTACGTTATGTCAATATTTAATATAATCTAGAATTTATATTAATTTAATTAATACAATATTATTCAGTTATCAATATTAACCAATACCTTGTTTGTGCCCCCGTTATCCCTGTAAGATTTATTTTCAATACATATAGACATAAAGTATAAATCACTATTAATAACCGATTTCCAAGTATCTAGTTACTGTATTCAATTTATTTTGTAATACACTGCAGTATTATATGAATCTAATATGAACTTAATTTTAAACGCTTAAAAAATGGGAATTTAACTTTTTTCTTTTTTAAAACATTTTACATTGCTTATATGATATATACTAGGTACTTAAATATTTCTTTAATAAACGTATATTTGTTAAAGCTGGCTGTATGGGTCAAATTCATTATTGTATAGTTTGTATTTACTGTTTACTTTATTCGGTCTGAATCTTATTTAATGTGCAATTAACGTAATCCATTATCTATGTCCATACGCTAGAAATAAATGAGTGATTGCTCTTTGGCGTTGGATATTACGTTATGCTTTCTTCGCATTTACGAATCCACATGCAATGTTAACCTTTGAACTCAACGCGCAACCGACATTGCAAACAAGCTCCTCAGTAATAATTACATAGGCTTGCCATTCTTTAAATACACTTACAAAATGGGTAGCCTTCTTAATAAAACAGAGCCTGTTCAAAAATATTTAAGTAAAAATAATTTTTAAATTCAACCATAATCTTATAATTTTGAATATCTAAATTAATATTTTCAGGAATCTATTACTCTGAAATTAAACGTTTTAAGTTTTTAACACTTAAGCCAACAAACTTAAACGATTTTGTTTAAGCGGAAGCAATATTTGACTTTGTGATTTTTTTACAAAGATTAAATCAACATTATTTTTAATATTCGTAATTTTTGGTATAAAAATATATAGTTATAGGAGTTGTCAGAGGCACTCGTTAGTCATTTATAGTAATTACTAATTTGTTAGGTTATATGTAGGTTATTTGTAGTTATATTTTTGAACTAATTTATGGAACATAAAATAAACTCAAAGTTTATACTCAGGACTTGTCTCTAAGCTTTCATGTTTGCTAATATGTTCGATTCTCAATTATCTTGGATATAGTATTAAAAAAAAGGTGGATAAGTGGATGTCGCTCTGCTGTACAGTAGGTTACAAGTGGATCACTGTAATGGATGGTGTTAAATTTGAATTCAATGACATAATATCATTGTATAAGAAAAACGATTCTGAGCGAAAACGGTCAGTCAGCCTATGATTTTACCAAGTATATTTGATGATATTATTGTGAATAAAGTAATTTATATATAACCTATTTACGTGGAGCCTTGTTTTAAATTTTCAATCCTTAGCCATAAAAGTTAAAAATTTATAAATTTTTAACTACAAAATAATTAATAAATTATAAATTTGATAAATGTTGTCAAAATTTGAACTTTAAATGCTTATAAAAAAAAATTGTGCCTATGTATTTTTAATATTTTTCAACTGCTATTAGAACGATATATCAGGAGCCTTATATTAAATTTTCAAGCTTTTTTACTCAACAGATAAAATTTTATTGATATTTATAGAAAAAAAAAACTAAAAAAATTGAAAACTGACAATGTCCGTAAACAGCTCAAAAAGAGTCAAAATATTTTCAACATTTTATGGTGTATAGAAAATGCTAATATAAACATTCAGTGAAATTTTCAAGTATCTACAGTCATTCGTTTTTTAATTACAATAAAATAAGAAAATTGTTACATGAGAAATCGAGTAAATATCAAATGTTGTAAAAATATAAATTTCAGACGCTCATAAAAAATTTAATTTAAGTTTCTTCTAGACATTTTTTTTTTGATAAAGGTAGACAAAATTATGAGTAATCTTATATTACATTTTCAAATCTTAGATTTAAAAAGAAAAATTTTTATGAATTCTCATCAAAATAATTTGCTATTTTTCGTGATTTTTCCGTATTTTGTCAAAATTTGAACTTAAATGCTTATAATTAAAAACTGTGACTAAGGATTTTTAATTTTTTTCATCTGCCTTTGAAACAATAACCTAGGAGCCCTCTATTAAATTTTCAAGCTTTTTTACTCAACAGATAAAATTTTATTGATATTTATAGAAAAAAAAACTAAAAAAATTTAAAACTGACAATGGCCGTAAACAGCTCAAAAATATTTTGTAAATTTTATGGTGTATAGAAAATTCTAGTCAAAATTCTAGTCATTCAGTCAAAATTTCATGTCCCTACGGTCATTTGTTTTAGAGTTACACCAAAAACCAAAATCGATTTTCTCAAAAACAGATTTTGCGTAAAAATTCCCGTTTTTCCTTAATTTTTCTTTTGTTTTTCACGTCGCTTTTGACCCCCCAAAGTACCAACTAGATTCACTTTCCTATCAGAAAATTTACTATCGAAGAAAATCCAAGCACTTTTACTGTCCTAAAAGGTGATGACAGACACAAAAATAAAAAAAATAAAAAAAAAACACACATCATTGTAAAATCAATACATTTATCGCTTCGCTCAGAATCTAAAATGTAACTAAGAATTAATTTTTAGTTACTAAATACTAATATTAGTAATTGATTAATTAACCCTTTCACTACTACACTATTTATCCACTACAACCGATGCTACGTAAAATAAAATATTTATTGTTTTTTTTTTTAAGATTTTAATTTTGAGATCTATGATGTAATTATCCAAGTTCAAAATAATGCAAATCATAGTTACCAAAATTTGTACGGTTATCGGAAAATGAGAATATTATAAAATACAGGGGACATAATAGTACGTCTGGAGATACATTCCTTATTTGTTTTAATACACTACTACATACACTGATACAGTTTATAAATGCTTATGTTGTATATCTAATATTTACACAATAGAATACCTACTCAGAATTAGATATCTAAAAGAAAATTAAATAACGATAACTTAAGTTCAAGGTATGAGTTATAAGAAAATATAAAAGATTTATATATATATATATAATATATTACATTTAATATGTACGTATATATATTATATATATAATATATTTATAAAATATTAGGTAGTAGGTGCTCTAATAAATATGCTTTTATAACACATTAATGCTTAATAAAAATATGTTCAATACTTTTAACTAGTTTTAAGAGTTCTGTATAAATTTCGTTTAGTTATAATACCATGTTATTAGTGTTTTATCTATCAATTTTACAATAACTTAATTGGTTTTTAATATTGTAATTTTGTC
Source organism: Metopolophium dirhodum (assembly GCF_019925205.1). NCBI lineage: Eukaryota > Metazoa > Arthropoda > Insecta > Hemiptera > Aphididae > Metopolophium > Metopolophium dirhodum. The sequence continues at coordinate 17,663,399 of NC_083568.1, forward strand.
AAAATAAATGAGTATTTACTGTAAAGGAATAATGATTTATGTAATAAAAATAATAAAATAACCGGAAGCTATACAATTGAATTATTATTCATTACAAAAGTAAAGGTTAACTTTATAATTCTTTAGCCGGATCTTTTAATGATGTCACAACTCCTAATAAAACAACACATAACACACTCGTTCGCGTAACGCTCTGTTAAATATTATTACTGTGCGGCACTAACTTGATAAATTTGATGGATATTGTTATAAATTATAATCGTATTGAACTATGAACGTTCAGTTTATGGAGTGTACCCTTATAGAGCTTATGCTTAAGACTTTAGCGTTGAAGGAGAGTCAAACCAATCTCTTATTAGTTATATTATTTACGTATTGTTGTACAGTGAAATGAAAATGGTATAGGTAATTGAATATTTTTAATTTTGTCTGATAGTTATAACAGTATAAGTGGCTTGAGAATGTAAAATAGTGAGTATACTACTATACTCTATGGAATAATATAGGTATTAATATTCTATACAATATTTTGTATTTATCTTTTATCTATGTATAATCTAAGTACACAAATCACCCTGTGCGTTTTTGTTTCATTATATGTAGGTTCTGTACTACTTTAGGGTCTTTTAAATATTGTGTGACGATAATGGAGAAGGATTACGTATAAAGTTCTTATGTAATCCCCACCAATTTTATTTTATATTATTTCAAATATCTCGTATATTATTATAGTAGGAATTTTGTCCCGAATTCAAACAAATTCAATTTATTTCATATTTAATATAGATTGCATGTATTTACTATTTAATCCTAGTTATATTATTGGAAAGTTTTCAACCATGCATTATAAACCTATAGGTAATGCGGTGTTAACTAATAACTATTATAATTTATAATATAATATTATTATGGTTTATGATATTTTCTTTAATGACAAAACATTGTTATATATCAATATGTAATGTATTTAAATACATTACACGTATTCATAGGTGTATGTAATTATTTTAAATTACACTTTATTGTGTAAATATTGTAGCAATTTATACATGCAATAAGAGACGGGATCACGTACACTCAACAATTTAAACATACCTACATACATGGAACGTTTGCTGATTCATTCATTATTTTCTACTCTTTTGTGATAGGTACCTAACTTGTATCTAGTAATAGGATAAAAGGACGAAAAACGTTCCATTGTCTACTCTATAATATACTGTGCAAACAATATGTAATCATGGACCATATTACATATTACATTTGTAAGCTATCGGTCTCATATTATGTTGTATAGATTATAGATTCCGCCGCATTAGGAAATGGTCGAAGAAAATAAGTCTGGACTCCGAGTCATTGGTATTGCGATAAAGCCGTAAGATAAAAAATAACCGTAAATTGGATATAGGTACTCGGTATACTCGAGATATGGGAATTATTATATAGGAGGCAACTACATAAAGCTGGACCACCATTGTTTTCTAGTAAGATATTCATTTTGAGGGTTTCAATTAAATCCAAACACGATCTTAGCTTATATAATGGACAGTTATTATAGTATGACAATAGAGAAAAACTACGTGCTATATTATAGTTACAAAAACAAGACTTTGCAGATTTGTCTGGTCGATCTACCTGGTTTATTTTATTGGTATACCTACATAAAAAAAACAGTTATACATTATAATGTTATAACATGGTATTATATAATTTTCTATTATTCATAGATAAATTCTACGAATAAAGTCGGGTTCACAGCTGTCGTAACGTGTCGACAATTTGAGTTCACCCTAACTCTGGAAATTTCTAGATAGACTATGGTTATTGATTGATACCATGATTGTAACAACTAACAGCCAATAAGAACCGATAAGATGCACATGATCCAATAGATGACGTAGCTGTGAATCCGGCTTGAGAATAATACTATGTAGGTTCGTAACCATATTATAGTTTTTAGAACAATAATATTCGTATGAGCTTTGAATTTATTTTTATCAAAGCAAAGTAAATACATCCTAACTTGTAGCTTTATTTATTTTGAATATGTTTTTTCCATAGGAATTCTATAAAAATGTTAATACCTAAATCCGTTTAATACATACATAAATATAATGTGTATACTACATAGTATTTACTATATCAGTTAGAACTAGGTATTTCAAGTAGGTATGTGTTCATAATATTCCACAGAGGTTATTGTGTGACCTTTGTGAATGGCAAACCCTTTCTTGGAATTATTACTGTGAAAGTAGATTGATCATACACACCTATCTGTCAACAATACGCTTTACAAAAATAACAATAATACAAAAATAAAAACTAGCCTATAATCCAAACTTATATCATGTAAGCGAGTGTTATGATTGTCTCATTGTAAAGTTTCCACGTATAGTCCCATTATACATGTATTATGCGTTCTGCACACACGCGCTTGGTATGATTAACGTAATAATCATTTTTGAAAAAAAAATTTAAATGTTAGTAATTGGGTGTTCTAAAAAACGTTAGTGTCTCATCGTTCTAGATATTTTCAAATTTTAATTGATTTATTTATGTATAATGTAACAAATAACAATGGTACCTATGCCCTATTATAAATATTATAAAATAAATAAATAAATTATGATATTTTAAAAATATGTTAGTTTATCATTCACGTGTACTGTATATAGTCGTAAATAGGCAATTTAATAAATTGATAATGTTAAAAGGATAATAAAAACCAATCACCTAATAAGTGTAAATATCATTTAAAATAATACATTTGCCTAAATACTTTTGATTATAATGCTGAAATCTATAAATAGAGGCCGTCTATGGTTATTGAAATTTTATCATAAAAAAAAAACATGAAAAGATAATATTATGTACTTGTAATTCTTCAAAAAATTGCGTAAATATATAAGGAATATGAAAAAATAAATAGATAAACATCATCAGATGTCCTTTATCTTAGATTATATTACATAATAATCGTATAGATTTATTTATTTATTTATTCGTATAGAAAAACATGACCTTACGAAAAAATTAAAATAAATAACGATTCATAGTAAAATGTTAACAGTGTATATTATATGATTAAGTAGTAAAAATACAGTGAAAAAATGTCATAATCATTGTCTTGTGAGTCATAGCGGTACATGAGCTTAAAACAGAATTTTACGTTTAAAGTTTGGGAGGCATTTCAATTTTAAGCATTTAAAATCGAAATATTCACTATCATAAAATTAATTACAGATTATTCTTCATTTATTTATAATAGTAAAAACATTGGAACATCAGCGGTAATATATTATGTGTACCTATTTACTTTATTGGAATTAAACACAAAATTAAGAATAATTTATTTTATTGAACGTTAAGCACGTTTTGAATTAAAACTGATAGGGGTCAAAAATGATTAATCAATTGACATTATGTACCTACATACTATAGTAATTTATTTCGAAACGGACCAGAGATCATATACGCAATACGAATAAAACGTGCCATTATAGTGCTTTAGTACACGAATAACAACATATAACATGTTTTATGTGTTACTATCTGTATATGCTGTAATGTAACATTTATTGTGTCAATCATTTTAATACTGCTGGATAAAATATTGTTTTCTGTATAGGTATCTATTAATATTTTTATAATAAAATAATTTGAGCATAATTATTATCTAGTAAATAGTAATTAGTATGTGGTATTTATTAAACATATTATATTATGACTTGTTAATTTTCATAGATAGAAAACATTAGTTAATTTATGTAAATAATCTCTAATGATAATATTGTTATTTTTAGGAATACGTTAATTTTAGAATATTTACAATCTAGAGGCTACATTTTAAACTAATATTTCGTAGCTTTAGAATTAAGATTTGAAATAAAACTCCCTGAACCATTATAGAGCTACTTGGAAATTTGTTTTTCATTCAACTTCACACTGAGAAGATCTCTGGGTCAGTAGGTTTGGTTGAGCTGTCTTGTTAAATGTCTGGAAATGATTTATTAAACACGAGCTTGAGGTGTATAGATCACTGTTTTATACTTTGCTTGTATATAGTTTGTCGTGGATTCTTGTATAAGATTCTTGGTTAATAGTTTCTCTTATTGTTTTAAGTTGTAAGTCGCTGTTAAATAATTTATTAGTTATGATCCAGGGAACTTAGGATGAGATGAGACATTTAGACAGATAGACCGAAAGACATAAATCATTTGGATGGTGTTTGTATGGTCAGGAACTCAGGACTCAGGGCACATATTATTTTTTTGTAATTGGAATTTATTTCCGTAAATAAATTATTATTATTATTATTATTATATCTATAATATACCTATATAGTATAGGTCCAAATTAAAGGACGAAGAAAACGCTTGCATACGAGAGTTGTTGACGGTTTGAGTATTGATATTAAACCTTAGTACCTAATGTTATAAATATATGAAGTCTGCTGATGAATTAAACATGTATATTTTTTTTTTGGATGACATACATTTAATATATCAAATATAATTTTTGTAAAAATTTATAAATAAACGAGGTTTTTTTAAAAAAAAAGTTTTCTTATAATTATTATATAGGTATATTATATATATTATATTTATAAATACTGTAAAGATTTATCATATTTTGGCTATTTTTACTCAGTATTTAATTTGAATAAATTTACTTATTATATAGAATCGTTACGAAGAGATATTGATCGGCAACCATTTTATAGAGAGTCATCTTCATAAATGTTTGATTGAACACATGAATGCAGAGATATTTTTGGGTACGATCTACAACGTAACGGTTGCAATAGAATGGATAAGATCGACGTTTTTATATGTCCGAGCGTGTAAATCGCCTCAAAATTACGGAATGATCAAAAATCTTAATCTCCAAGAAATAGAAAACAGGCTACAAAGTTAGTGTATTACATACTTGGTTTTTATCTTGGTCACCTAATATTATAATGTAATGCTATATATTATATTATCATACTATAGTGTAATAAACACTATAGTGCCTACTATACAGACCGCGGTTGCGTTTTTGCGTTGAATTTTAAGCTTTTTAAATCTTTTTTATTTTATATCGTATACCTACTTAGGTATTTAATATTATATAGAATATAATTTATTTTTACCGAGGATTTCCTATCAAAATCTGCATTAATGATTAATTTCCATAGACGACAACTACATGATAAGGAAATTTTTACTCATTGTAAGTATCATACAAGTCCAAATGTATAAAAAAACAATGCTTATTGTACCCGTTTATCAGACCTATCATACTAGACATTGCGAGTGCGTGAAATAAGTGAAGCAATGATATAAATGTAGATTTTATTAAACAATATGAATAATACACAGTGTGTTAGTGTATACTTAAATTTATTTACTTAAATACCTTTGTCTATTTATGTTATTTTTATGACGCAGCTATAGTATTGTACTAAAAACCAACTTATGTATTCAATAGTTAATAATCCGATAAGTTATTGACAATTTCAGATTTGTGTTTAACGGAGATCAAGGCATTAGCATGCACGGGGTTAATCAATTTTGTCGATGGACATAATGAAATCACTTCAAAACCAGAATGCGAAATAATGGCTAAGTATTCAATAAGCTTTATAACAATGAAAAAATATATGCAAGTATGTTCAATATGTTCCCAATATTATATATACAGAGATACTACACAGTGATTCGTTAAAATTGTTATACCAAGGATAACAGAACTTAAAAATGGTTTTACAAAGATATAAAATATATGTAATATTAGATCTATAGCGTTTATAATATATTTGGACCATTTTTACAAATTATACCTAAATGTTGATAGATTAGTATTGATTACTACAATTTTCAAGTCACCATAGCTCTGTATCTTCCAAACCCATTTGCATGGTTCCTATATTATCATAAGCGCACAAAGTTAATAACTTAGAACAACTCGTTCGAATTTGGATTTTGATACGTCAAAATACTTAGAAATGTTATCCGCTAAATAATATACAGTACAAAAGGAGGGTTCTCATTTGTAAAACAGGAATTTGTATTTCCACAGAACAAAGAGTATATTTGAAAATTCCAAAAATCAAAATGAATCATTAGATTAAAAAATGAGAATGGGCATACTTGATGAATCACTCTGTATAATATCAATTAAGACATGAGTAATATTAAAATAGTTGTCTGCATCTATAAAAAAATATTCCTTTATTTTAAACTTCCATTCATTTATTTATGAAATAAAATTGAGCATCTTTCAAAATTATTTTAGAAGTCCAATAGCCTATAAGTGACTTATACCTATTAATAATTTATTAATGTACATATACTCTTATAGTTTTAAAAAGTGGCACAATTATACGGCTATTAGTGATAACAGATTATGGCTATGATGCCAACACTTATAACTGATAAATATCTACACATGTTAACACGTATAAAATAAAGTATAAGGTCGTTACAATAATTCATGAAACTCATTATTCTAAATGTTGAGTTTATAAATCTAAAATAAGACGTCTACCAATACGGGGACCGAAAATATTGATAATTTGAGCAAATTATTGTATTGTCTTTGTCGAAATACGTATAACAGTTATAGTGTGATGTTGTTGACATTTATTTAGCTAAAAGGAACTGAGAGCCTAAATGATATGATACAATTATTGGCTCACTCTAAAGAATTTGAGTACATCAATCTGAGAAGATCCGAAAAGGGAATTTTAAATATTTTGAATAAAAATAAATTACCTGACGCAAATGTTTTACGATTTCCTATCGAAGGAGGAATAAATACTAGAGAAACTAAAATCAATTGGTAACTTTTTATTTACATTTAAAATAGGTAACCTGTCTATAGACAATTTCTTTTATATTTATGTAATTAATTTTGTATATGACTTCAAACGTCATTGTCCCTTATTTATAGCCTTTTACAAGCAACCCTAGGGACGTTAAAAATTACGGACAGTTCGCTAGCACAAGACGCGAGTAAAATAATTTTAATTTCAACACGATTAACTAAAGGTATGGCTGCATTGCTGCAAGCTACAGTGCTGCGTATAGTCTCTATGTAACACGTAATTAAGATATTTATATGTTTCAGCTTTAAGAGATATCACGTTCAAAGGTACGAAATTCGAAATAGCCAGAGTCGCGTGCATTTTAGCAAAATGCGTAACAACAAAATTATGGGAGCAATCAAAGTTTGTTTCAAAACTTATACCAAGAGTAGGACAAGTGTTATCAGGAGATTTTGTTTTAAATGGAAAAACTACATTGAAATCAATCAGGGATACAGATCCTAGAGAATTAGAACGGGTAAGTTGTGTAATTTACACGCGTAGTACCTATATATTATGTGGATTGAATTTAATTTCAAATAAATATTTTGAAATAATTTCTTACATGTATATTAGAGATTATTATTGAATATTTGAATTAATCTTAATATTAATTTAATTAATATTTATATTAATTTTATTATAATAACTAATAAGTAAAAACATTATTATTATTAATTTTGTTAATACTTTTTAGCTTTTATCATGGATATATAAATGGGTATACCTATTATATAATATATCGGAAAAATGAGTAATCAAGTATTTTTTTAAATATTTATTTACATCCTTCGACTTGTTTATTAATGAATATGATGTTTATATAGGTACCTATAACCTAGTAACTTTTCCGTGTATATATTGTATAGACCCATAAATGGGCATAGAAGTTGTAATGATGACACCACGTTTATAGGACGCATCTTTTTATCTTATTATCCTTGACCTGGGAGTCAAACCACTTGCATGGTATAGGTTAAAGAATAATGACAAAATTAATTTTAAAACTTAAAAATGTAATGTAATTAATTACTTACCATACGGTCTATGTTGATTTACATCATAATACAGACCAACACACCGAAATGCATAGTTAATACTTTTTATAGGTAATACTTTGATGAGTAATTACTATCTAAGTGTAACGTGAAAGCATGATAATAAGTGTTTTTACATTTGAAAGCTATATCAATACCAACAAATATATAACTATGCTCCCACAAAATATTACAATATACAATATTTTATATTTTTTTAATGGGTAACGATTAACTTTTATTATTTTCTCAGTTCCTTAACCGACAGCCTCCGTTTGGAAACCATATACAAGACTTTATCCGACAGATTCCAAAATATAAAGTGCGTACAACTTTTAATGACATTTCAGAACAAGTTATTGTAACACTCCTTTTAATTGACCACGATAATATTTCGGCAAATGTAATACTTCAAACCGTATCGGTTTTAGTGGGTGATTCTGAAAATCGTCTACTAAAAGTTCAACAAATACGGTAGTATAATATTATTATTAATATAATAGTATATAATATAGCCATTTAGGTATACTACTATACCTATTATAATTACACAACAGTATCCATCGTAAATGATGACGTTTTTTTGTAGTAATGAAGAATTTTTGGAACAAGGAGGAGTTATAAATATGACTACATCATTAAAAAATACATTTTTTTTGGATAAACCCAACTACGAAATTACTATTTGTTTAATAAGTGATTATTGGGGTATGTTTTTACTTTTTACATAATAATATAATATACCTAATACATTGTTATATATATATTATAGTTTATAATTAAATTATGCATTTGTTTGGAATAATATTATTTATAAGAGTTCCTATATTTATTTGTTTGTAGTCGGAATCGATATTGAGATTAAGTTCAAACCAAGTAGTCACGAAGAACATGTTAAAGAATCAATGAGTGAAGAAAATTGTAATGCTGATTCACCGTTGAAAAATTTCCCCTCTCCACCACAGAAAAAAGTATGGTGATAATTCAGTAATGTTTTTTCATGTGACTATAGTATCGTACCATATATTATTTTATAATTTATCGAATTATATTGTTGTACATTTGAAGAAGCGAACTTCGAGAGTAGAGAAGCAAGGCAATAAAGACAAAATACAATTAAATATAAAAAAATATTTGCATAACATTCCTTCGAAAGATCAAGACCCTAAAGTCATGAATAAACTGCGTGTGGAAGAGGATACTGATGTTAAGCGTTGTGCCAATGAAAGTAGTGTTGCAACATGTACAATTGCAGGCGAAATGTTCGAAACACAAACTAATTGCCAAAACAATGGTAGGACGTTTAAATTATTACCGGTTAACATTTTAAATCTTTGAATTCAATAATAAAACTGTTGTGCGCTGTTATTATTACTTAGGACAGTTAAATGAATATTTTAAATTCGACAAAGACGATTTAAATAACTATTTCTGTTACGATGAGTAAGTTTTACGTATTCAAATATTGTGTTATATACCTACTATTATATAATTAAACACCGTTGCCTAAAGCATATCTTTGTATCAAAGGTTAATCAATGACGACGTATTTGGTGATTTATTCGTACCCGAAGATAATGATCGTGTCATCTCTGAGGCATTTGATTCGGCGATAGAGAAGCGTTGTTTTAGAGAAAGTGAGTTGTTTTTAATTGATATCCAACTGTTAGAGCCTTGAGGAGTAATAATTGTTTACTGAAAATTAAAAATTTACGTTGAAAACTGTGCGTGTAAATTGTATATGAATTTAACACGCCACTATATTTCTGGTTTAGGTGCGATTCAAACAAATTATTTGAAAAATAAAATTCGGACCGAAGTTATCGAACCGTATGTATTATTAATTATTATTTTTGTTTTTGTTACTATAACATATTAGTATTTAATTGAGATTGAGTATCTGCTACTGTTACGTAATATTCAATAACTTAATGTTGCACTATCCATATTTAATTATTAGTTATTACATATACATTTACAAACACAATGTAATTTATGCTATGCTATTATGCACTGCTTATATTATTATAAGTAGTGCGTAGTGATAATAATTGCAATTATTTCCAACACTGCTCCCGTAACGTAGAACAAATCATCACAGTTTATTCGTTTGAATGCAGAACAATAATATAATAATATATACTAGCATACTAGTATAATAGGTACCTGGTACAAGTATAATATACATTGTTTATAGGTTTCAGAATTAATTATATAACAATAACCGTTTAGTCTTTCGTTTACCGTTTTAAGACATCGTTAATAATACTCGATGATATTTTACAAAGCGATGTCGCTTATTAACTATGGAAGTTCAACGATATAATATTTGATATTGGTACAAACTATACTGCAATCTTCAACGAATGAAGTATTTGTAATTATTTAAATTTTCAGCATGCAATTGAAATGCCCCAGAGACGACATTTGTTCGAATGAGAAATTAGAATACGATAAATCGACAATAAAAGAAAAATTGGGCTATGCTAAAGCTGTGATAGGTGTACTTCCCCCAGAATCTAATCAAATCGCTCGTGAAAATATAAATCGGTACTACAGGAGAGGTAATTTCAAAATTATTTTCTAAATATAAGATTAAAAATGGTGGGTATATGGGTGTCAATCTGCTATACAATAGGTTACAAGTGGGCCACTGAAATGGATTGTGTTAAATTTGAATTCAATATCATATTATTGTATAAGAAAAACGATTAAGTAAAAACGGTTAGTGACCCAATCAGCCTATAATATTACTAAGTATATTTGATATTATTGAGAATAAAGTAATTTATATTTAACCTATTTACGTAGAACTTTGTTTTAAATTTTTTATCCTTAGCTATAAAAGTTTAACATTATATACATCTTTAACTAATAAATAGTTTGTACATTTTCAATTTGATAAATGTCGTCAAAATTGAACTTTAAATGATTATAAAAGAAACGTGCCTACGTATTTTTAATCTGCGATTGTAATAACTAATAATATATCAGGAGCCTTGTATTAATTTTTCTCACTTTTTGACCCAACAAATAAAATTTTATTGATATTTGAAAAAACTAAAAATATTAAAATTTAAAATTGTCGGTAAAAAGCTCAGAAAGGGTCAAAATTAAACGAGAAATCGAGTGAATATCCAATGTTGTAAAAATATAAACGTCAAACGCTTATAAAAATGTAAATTTACTTTCTTGTGGATATCTATTTTTTTTGATAAAGGTAGACAAACGTATGATGAATGTATTGTATAACATTTTTGAATATTAGGTTTTCACGTGTTTTGTTATGATTTGAACTCTAAACACATATAAAAAAAGTTATGTCTATGGTTCTTTAAAATTTCTCAACTACTATTATAACTACTTATGAAGAACCTTGTATTAAATTTTCAAGCTTTTATAGTTTTATACCCAACAAATCAATTTTTATTGACATTCATAGAAAAAAAAAACTAAAAAAACTGAAAACTGACAATGTCCGTAAACAGCTCAAAACAAATCAAATTATTTTCAAAATTTTATCGTGTATAGAAAATGCGAATATAAACAACCAGTGAAAATGTCATGTATCTACTGTTTTAGAGTTACACACCAAAAACCAAAATCGATTTGGTCGAAAACCAATTTTGCGTAAAAATTCCCGGTTTTCCTAAATTTTTTTTTCTCGGCGAATTGCTGGGAAATTGTAGTCCTCCCCAATGCATCAATTAGATTCACTTTCCCATCGAACAAGATACTGAAGTTGAAAATCGAAGCATTATTGCTACTAGGTACTTATCGTGTACACATACACAAAAATTATAAAAAAACACACATCATTGTAAAATCAATACATTTATCGCTCCGCTCAGAATCTAAAATGTAGCTTAAATAGAAATATGAGTACCTACACTTTTCAAATGCTCGTATAGAGATCAACAAAATTAACGCCAACCTAGTGCTACTATTTAAAATTTTTAAATTTAAGAATAAAGGATCATAGATTATAGTTTAATATTATTTTCCAGCAGATCAACTGCAGGCAAACAAAGAAAACGTCAATCCTTATAAATCGGAACCACCGTAAGGATAATTATTTATTTATTTTTTATTTTATTTTATTTCATATATATATATGAATACTGAGCCCCATTGAGATAACTCGTGTTGGGGTCCAGGAGTTCAGAAATAAAATTACATATAAATTACATATAAATAACAAGAATATTGGTAGTTTGAAAAAAAAAATTATTTACAAGATTAATAGTCTTATGAAGAATCTGAGGTGTATACAATTTGAGTTAGTTTACAATAGTTAAACAAATGAAATAAGTACAATCATATAATATTATTATTATGTTTGAACTCATAAAAACAATAAATACATTTCATTCTTGTTTGCAATAACATAATTGTTTTCTCACTGCAGCACAAAAAAACGCCTTCCGTTCTGTGATCTACAAAAATATCACGGCGAGAGGAAACAACACGAAACTTCGTCCATACCATCGACCATTGGATATGACGTGAAGCCGAGATTTTTTGCGGATTCAAAAAGTGTAAATAAAAATCAGAATGCGTTCTCCTCAAGGTATATTTTATAACATTACACTGAAACAAAAAAATTATTTAAAAATATAGTAGTGTTTAAATTCAGTGCATGTTGTGAGTGAGTATACTCTGAATCTGTTACTTACGTATATCCAAGGGCACTCCCTAATATATTTATCGATAGAACGAATAGGAACGATCGCACCAACATTTATTTTTGTTGGAAAATCAAAATATTTTGAGAAAAATAATTTTAGTTGCCATATTATAAACTATGGCTAATGAAATTGTTGTTGTAGTTGTTTTTTTTAAATCGTTTATTTAAATACATTTTTATAATCTGTACTATAGGGTGCACAATAAGTAAAATGCTTGGCTATATAATGACTAATGAGTAATGAGAAAGGGCGGTGAGAGACTTGAAGGCGCTTCACATTAGAAGCACCTGACCTTGAGTGCTAATAATATTGTTACATATTTTTTTTCACTTGTAATAATTTTTATTATTGTTATGCCCTATAATGCTTAAAATATCTGTATGAAATAATATTGAAATAATAGAAATTTTATATTTCCGTAATTTGTAAAGTATATATTTATTATTAAATGTAGATATGCTCATTTTTAGGGCACGGGCGGCGACGTGGAATCGGTGGGATAACGCATTTGACTGGAACTCTGAACTGAATTTCTCGACGATAAATCTCGAACCCATCCAGAGAGACGATGCTGTCGTGGGCCGATTGACCCGCCAAATAGAAAACAACTTAAAGGCCCCTTCCGATTTTCGTATTGGCCGGGGAGCGGAAAATCTGCCTGAAGTAGCTGAAATCCGTCGCAGTGAATACTCAGGTGACACATTGGTTCCGGTCGATCATGGTGGAGTCATGGTCGATCAAAGACGGTCTGGTGGAATTTTCAAGGTACCGACCGCCCGGACGCCTAGATGCAGTGATCGTCTTGCCGGTAAAACGACGCTGGACAAATATTTCCGAGCGGCCAAAACTTCACGGCGGCTAAGGGATCTAAATTTCGGAGGGTTTTCCGCGGCAGCATCAGACATGAAAAGTCCCGTCGAAAGACCGTCGTCCGGCACAGCAGCGCAGCAAAGGACTGTAGGCCTCGGGGACGATAAACTGTCGCTCACTAATCGTTTTCTCAACCGTGAGTGTTACCTATATGTTTTATATTTTAAACATCCGTTTCAAAAACCCCACGTTTCTTCTCGTCATTATGCACGCTGTAACATTTTAATTAATGTATAATATATTAACATTAAGTGTTGAGAACTCGTTACGGGTATTTGGTATTCGGTTATTGTGTCGAATCGTATACCTACGCATTTTTTCGAACTTGGCACGAAATATGAAAGATTATATAATATCATCTGCGCGCTAAACTTTAAAATCAGACTGTATAAAATGATTCTGGTACGTTTCCCCACCGTGCCATCCCTCCCTTATTCATTGGACGTTCCCCCCGAAAAAAAAATATACAATGCAAATAAATAAATTTACAAATTATTAAACTAATACACTAATTTATATTATATAAATATAAATTCAATATTACATCATAATACGTCATAATAAAATACTATTGCTAATACAAAATTTACTAATATAAATATTAAAAAAGGTGGGTAAGTGGATGTCGCTCTGCTGTACAGTAGGTTACAAGTGGGTCACTGTAATGGATGGTGTTAAATTTGAATTCAATGATATAATATCATTGTATGAGAAAAACGATTCTGAGTGAAAACGGTCAGTCAGCCTATGATATTACCAAGTATATTTGATGATATTATTGTGAATAAAGTAATTTATATATAACCTATTTAAATGAAGCCTTGTTTTCAATTTTTAATCCTTAGCTATAAAAGTTGAACATTTTATAAATTTTTAACTACAAAATAATTATTAAATTATAAATTTGATAAATTTTGTTAACATTTGAACTTTAAACGCTTATAAAAAAAATTGTGCCTATGTATTTTTAATATTTTTTAACTGCTATTAGAACGATATATGAGGAGCCTTATATTAAATTTTCACGCTATTTTACCCAACAAATACAATTTTATTGATATTTATAGAAAAAAAATGGAAACTGAAAATGTCCGTAAACAGCTCAAAATAAGTCAAAATATTTGGAAAATGTTATGGTGTATATAAAATGCTAATATAAACATTCAGTCAAAATTTCATGTACCTATGATCATTTGTTTTAGAGTTACACTAAAAACCAAAATCGATTTTCTCGAAAACAGATTTTGCGTAAAAATTCCCGTTTTTCCTTAATTTTTCTTTAGTTTTTCACGCCACTTTTGAAAACCACTGGGAAATGTTTAATTTTGACCCCCCAAAGTAGCAGCTAGATCCACTTTTCTATCAGAAAAGTTACTGTTGAAGAAAATCCAAGCATTTTTACTGTCCTAAAAGGTAATGACAGACACAAAAATAAAAAAATAAAAAAAAACACACATCATTACAAAATCAATACATTCATCGCTTCGTTCAGAATCTAATAAAACACACATCATTGTAAAATCTAAAACTAAAAAAATTGAAAACTTACAATGTCCGTAAACAGCTCAAAAAGAGTCAAATTATTTTCAAAATTGTATGGTGTATAGAAAATGAAAATATAAACATTCAGTAAAATATTCATGTATCTACAGTTATTCGCTTTTAAATAACAATAAAATAGCAAAATCGTTACATGAGAAATTGAATGAATATCAAATGTTGTAAAAATATGAATTTCAAACGCTCATAAAAATTTAATTTGACTTTCTTGTAGACATTTTTTTTTTTTAATAAAGGTAGACAAACTTATGTATAATCTTGTATTACATTTTCAAATCTTAGATTTAAAAAGAAAAATTTTTATGAATTCTCAACTCAAAATAATTTGCTAATTTTCGTGATTTTTCCGTATTTTGTCAACATTTGAACTTTCAATACTTATAAATAAAAACTGTGACTAAGGATTTTTAATTTTTTTCATCTGCCTTTGAAACAATAACCTAGGAGCCTTATCACACATCATTATAAAATCAATACATTCATCGCTTCGCTCAGAATCTAAAATATTTAACAATAATATACAAATTACAAATGCAAATAAATAAATGTGCTGTTTAAAAAATTGTTAATTAATATATAAATTTATTATGTCTCCATATAGTTTTAAGCGTTCCGTATATAATTTTGTGTATAAAATCCTAATTTATTAAAGAGGACGTTTTAACCGCAGTCAGAGGAAATATTGCATCCCCCTCATTTTAAACTCTGAATATAATTGAATAATACTTTCACATAACTTTGGTTTATCCAATCATTACCCATTTAATTGTGTAATAAGAATAACTAATAAATCTATAACGTGAATGTTGATAGTCGATAGATGCCGATATGACGGTCGTATATATTACGGGTAAAACAAAAGAACTCATTATTATCTGTAAAAATATATAAAATGATTCCGGGGGGAAATGACTCAATCCAAGGGGGAAACGTCCAGTTCACCTAAAATCCACCGGGGAGGGTGAATGGACACGGGGAGGAAAGTCCACATACCGTATAAAAAAATAATAATCACCTCACAATGTAATACAGGTAGTCTAGGGTTAGGTTAACCTTCCTGATATTATTATTTTTTAATGTTTTATTTTCTTATTATTTGTATTGACTTTAAACAAGGTGTTTTTCGCTCCACGCGCATCGTTACAACTCATAAATGCGCTAAAAATTGATTTTATAAGACGTGTGGAGTGATCAGATGTATTATTATCTCAGCTGCGATAGCACCATAATCCATAATTCATGACGCAGGCGCGTTTCCGTGATTATATAGTGGTTATTATTTTCCCGCACAGTATTATAGTGACATTAATAACGGTTAAACGGTGTAAGCGGTGATGATAATAAATAATAATAATAACAATAAGTCAAATACATTTGCTGGCACATACACGCACAGCTAGACTACTATAATAATATACATAGTTTTATCGATTATGTAATTCGCGTATATAACTCTTCGCCGCCGTAAGTCACGTTATTTCCGCCGGTTTACTGACATCAAAGGAATGTTTATATTACTACAACGTTTCGCGATACCATCGGCCCGATGAATATTGTTTTCGTCATTTCTCCGACTGCCGCATCTCCGATATTGTTTTTAACCGTTCTCTCGAGACGGACGCGTTCTGATCGTTCTTACAAGTTGTGCGGGTCGTATTCGTGTATAAGGCGGAAGGACCTGGTGCACAAGCTGACGATTATGATGTGATGAGGTATCTATTGTTGCAGCGTGTATGTTACGCCAGGGGCTCATTTACCTCATTTTATTATATTTTACAATATCTCTATCTACTTTTTAATATATCTTAATTATTTTTCATATCGATCAAGTTGTTTATAATAACGAATCATATTATTAATCAATGATATTAGCTCCCTCAAATAAATAGTAAAGATCCGTTATATTATTCATTCAAGTTGATAAATGTATTGTACCGGTACGGCTTCCTCTTTGGCATCTATATGTAACGGATAGTGAAACAGCACAGCCACCCTTACGCCGTTGACAAGAAGTTGCGTCTAGACGTCACATGAGGGACCTAACCCCCCTAGTTGGTAGTATAATTATTTTATTAGATTCACATATATCGTTATACATATCTTTATTTTAATAAAATCTAAAAATTAAATAATAATAGGTAGTATTACGTTAATAAAAAAATAAAAAATAATTCAATAAATAATTAAACCAAAATAAACAACACTCTAACCAAACCCTTTGGGTCCCATCCCTTAATTACGCTAGTCAACCGATGAAGAACATGTGGGCGATTACCTAACGCGTGTAAAGTATTAATATTGTGTAATATAGTAATAAATAAATAAATCGATTAATCGTCGTCTTTTATTTTGTGTGTTTTAGACGATTTGGAAGACTTACGTGACACCGGTACCAGACAGCGTTTACGCTGTTATTTCCCGTCGACCTCTGAGGACTTGTGAAAATAACACACGTATCCCCGACCAAATTCATATTGCCCCATAATATTTTAAGCATTTTTTAATATAATAACTATACATAGGCAGGTAATTACACGGTAATTAAGAGTATATTAAATTTTTAAATTTCACAACATTAGTTTATTCCTGTACTTTGTTAAATCGCAAACCTATTTCCCAAGTTTTTAAAAGATGCATGCTTTTTTGTTTTTAGTTTCTTAAAATTACCAGAAATAATTATGTTATGAAATTTACATTAAAAAAAACTGGTTCTCAATTTATTGTGTGCAAAGTATGTACCTATATTTTTAGGCATACTATACTATACATATATTAGTGTAAATATATATTATATATACATATACTTATACCTATACAGCAACGCACAACTTTATCTAGGTATATCATATTATAAAACTATAATTAGTCCAATAAACATGATATAAATATATATAAACTGTGTTATATACAATTTAATAAACAAATATGATATAGATAATATATTAAATGGTTGTTAATTATTTTCACATTGCATCGAAATCACTAGTCTGAATGTACACTAAACTGCATAGGGATAACGGTGTGATGCACAATTTATGACTATTATTATATTTGAATCTACCTATTTATTGGCATTCAAAATTATTTTCGTTTTTTCTTTTAATATGGTGGATAAACATTTTTATGATCCGTCGAAAAGTCTTAAAATGTAATACAAGGTTCATCCTGAGTTCTACATATTTTAGTGGTTTAAAAATAATAATGATATTTTCTCATAAACGTAAAGCGTTTGGACTAGGGTCACAAACATTAGCAAATTACCTATTTTGTAGTTAAAAACCAACCAAATTTTAATTTTAAAAGCTAAGGCTCGAAAGGTACAAAGGTTCTTAAAGAAACCTAAAAACATCAACAATACAAATGCACATGTTTTATTGTAGGCATTTCAAGTACAAATGTTGAAAATATTTGATATATTTTATATATATTATACAGATAGATTCCCCTCGAAACTTTTTTTTTCCTGCTAACATTTTGATCAAAGTGTTGATAACTGACCATTCATGTTTGCTAAAAACGTATATCTCCCCTCTCCCCCAACCAAATTCATAATTACTCCACTGCAATATATAGTTACACCAAATGACGGGTAAACTCTACATAATATCGCACAGGTGTCAGCATAGCGATGAGTTGTCCGGTTTTTTTTTTTTTTAATCTTCCATCATCTTGCGTGGTCGGTGTTGTCCGTGCGTAGGTACTTGTACTACCTGCCGTTAACTGTTTTTACCGTCATCGTTTCGGCTTTATTATTTTACGTCTGCGAATAATACGAACACTGACCGAGCCACCGAGCTGCAGCGGCTCGTGTCGGGAACAATCGCCCGCGCAACCGATAATATTATAATACGAAGCACCGAAAAATTATTTTTACGATTTTCCGTACACGCATTACGACATGATAATATTATACGACCGGCGTGCATGATAATACGAAATGCGCATAAAATGGCGGGCAGGAGCATAAATAATATAAATTATAATATATTATTTACAGCAGTGTATACATGATCGCTATATGGTATATATGATGCGCGCTCGTAGGTAAATATTATAATAATATCGTCGGGACTCGGCGAGATACATAATATAGTAAGTATGCCTACATTATATCGCTCACGAACAATCAATAACCTTTCAACTCTCCTCGTGTAGGTGAGTTGTATAGGTATATGCACTGTGACCATACATTATATTATATTATATAGTTAGGTTCGACGCGAAGGGACCTCGGAAGTAATACGTTACACACATATTATACCTATATGTATATTATCATAGAATTAACGACACACTCGCGTGTGCGTTTGTACATTATATATAGGAAATACAATAATATTATATACACGTAGGTATTATGTGTTAGATGTACCGTTATATTGTTATGGGCTAAAAGACGACGTATTGTACGCAACGCGGTGCCAACGTATTATGTATAGGTACACGAGTGGTATATTATAGGTATATCCGTATATACCGGTGGGATACCGCTCGTGGGCTATAATATTATGTTATATTGTTATATGGCTCGCCGACGTGTCGGATTCAGTATATTATATTGTTACACAACAACGACACTGCTGCGGTCTGCTAGTGCAACATATATTATATTGCTGCAGCCGTCGTTTACAAAATAAAATAATAATTGTGATTGTTATTATATAACCGCTTAATAACACCGTATGCATATAGGTACCTACCGTCTTAGTAAACGATGCGCGAGTACTGCGGTATCTGCAGATACCATAAATCCATGTTTATTGCCCCCATACGATGATGGTTGTTATACGTTTTGAAAAAAAAACCGAAACGTGATAAATTAACGTGATGTATATTATTCTCAGCGTCGCACGTCTTGGCTCTACCGAGTGTGTTCGACCGCCGCGTCGTATATTATGCGATAACAACGATTATTGTATTGTATATTTGCGGAGGCGTATGGGTAATTAATAATTGTATTGTACATAGTAAATTACATACGCACATCGTAAGTAAGCCGCGCTAAAGACAAAACATGTCTCGTCTGATGAACGCGCCGCGCACCTCGCACCATCTGTTGCGCTGCTACCGTGCTGCAGCTTCTGCGCGGGCGTCGTTTGAGTTTATTTTTTTTTGCTCCTTACCGACCAATTCACTTTTAAAATGGCTAACAATTGAACGAATCAGAAGAATATAAGAAACACGTCAGCCGCATGCGAGTTCATTAATCGTATTTATATATACGTAGGCATATATTATGTATATATATTTGAAATCTTTGTAAATCACGGCAAGATAATGGAGGTCGTGCACTTATAGATCGCGTTTAAATATTCGTACAATTTGGTGAACTACAGGGTTACTGGCTTTCCAAGCACACTCCTGCAGTCACCGATACCGTTCGGTATAAGCAGAAGATATACGCACATGGCCACATAGGTATACCTATAGTGTACCTATACATGGCAGTAGGTACCGGTATCATTATATCCCATCGATGAAATAGTTGTTAGTAGGTATAGGTACCTACATACCTTTCAGATTTTCACCAGCCCCTGGGGGTGGGGCCCCAAGTTGGGAAAGTTGGTGGTTTTTATTTTTTTTCGTCATTGATTAGAAATGCGAATTTGTGCGATATAACGGTTTTCGAGCAAATTCAACAGAAAAAAAAAACGTTGAGAGGGCTGGTAAAATGTACATTATTTTACTATACAATTAATTATAATAGTATATGACTCGCTCACATAAACGTTTTGTGAAATGTACGGGGGTAGGGGTGTAGTTGTGTGGACGTTTTCGATCGCAACATTATTAGCTGGCACAGACACGGGTCCACCTGTTGTAGGTAGGTGTATAAATAAAATCACATTTTTTTCTTCAAGCGTACGTATCACATATACCATTACATATACAGGATGCTCGCAGCGGCGTTCGTCTCTCGTTCACGCCTGTCCGCACGCCCGTCATATATTATGCTACAGTCAGGTCCGGCTTGGTTAATATTAATTATTGGGTATTGGGTGTTACTGCAGCAGCCTTGCGGGCTCGAATAACAGTCAAATTTCAAGCCTATCGATGAATCTGAATCATCAAACGAATAATATACAAAAACTATAAGGACCCGATAATTTATTTTTGTAACATACCGCAGGGGCCTTCAATGTGCCCGGTGTGGTTGTACAGGGGCTGGTGTTCAAGTACGGTGTACACAGTATATGTACGTATAGTGTCATAACTGGGTAAGAAACTGAGGGGGAGGAACAAAATAATTTATTAACCACAATCAAAACCCTTAGCAACCCCTTCACCCCGCAGTATAAATATATTTTTATTCTATTCTTTTCAATTGTTTGTTTTTACACAAATCTTAAGACTCGTTGCATGGTTTGGACTAAAATTGTAGGTATAGTAGGTAAGGTTAGGTACCTATCCAGTGCCCAATACCTTGCATATTGATAATTGATAAATAATTTTAAGTAGGTGCATAGGATTTCATTAATAAAAATATTGGCAGATCTAGGAGGAGGGGCAAAACGATACTAATACAAAGTACGGCGTTATATTGGTTATATTCACGATTTAAATTAAAACAATTTTCATAATGGGGTTCATTATTAAATATTTCTGTTTGTGTATCGTAAATCGTATATCGTTTTGTTTTATTAATTGCTAAATGTTTATTAATGTTGATTGTATATTAAAATATTACTATACCAATATCCACAACACCTTTTTATGTTCCGCACGCCACAACCAACTACCTTGCAAATGAACAGTTGAGGAGATTAATACGAGGAACGCCAATTTAGAACCTAATTTTCTGTTTTAAATTGTATTTTGTATACCTTTGTTTAAGTCACTCAAATTCTAATGTGTGTAATGAATCCTTTTTCGATTATGTTAAAATTACCTTGTGTTATATTTGAGATATTTCACTGTAAATAACTAATTACAAGCTGTAAATATTTATGTAAAATGTGTCTATCCCGTAAAACAAATAAAAATAAAATATATTTTTAAAGTTATAAGAGTTCATTATTAACTATTTATTATGTGTTTTGTTTGTGGCTTTATTTTTCAATTGTCAATGTACATTACTTTAGAATTTTTTTGTAGAGTACACACTCACCCAATCGATACATAGCCCAAACAGACCAAATTTTTGGTCGACTCGCCCAAACGGTCTACGCCCGACTGTGGTGTACCTCAGGTAGCCTATCTCCGACGCCGTGTGATATCATATTATATAATATTATATTGTATATAATAATATTGACCAATATTATATACCTAAAAAATTTGATTTTGGTTTAATTTTCGACCATTTATACAGTGTTGATAGTCATATAATGATATAATATACAGAGAAAAAAAGTTATAGCGAGCTCTTAGGCCGGTGTTGGGTACACAAATATTATATGTGATCATTCTGATACAAATAGTAAATACGATCGGCGTGTAGGGACGTATTTTGACATTATTAAAACAATTATTGTCTTACACACTATCGTTATTCGTTGTATATTTTTGAACTATATAGATACATACGAACGTGTTATAGAACTTACTGGGGAAAACTGCTGGAACGACAGTGGTTTGATCGACCACACCAATATATCGTATCGAGGAATAAAATAAGAAGTGTGCGTACAGTGAGATACAGAATCAAAAGGATAGTAACATTTAAATATGTCATAAAATACAATGTATATCATTTCGAATTATCGCCGTATATAATGCGACACGGAATACGCACGTCTGTATACAACCAACGAAATGTGTCAT
Source organism: Metopolophium dirhodum (assembly GCF_019925205.1). NCBI lineage: Eukaryota > Metazoa > Arthropoda > Insecta > Hemiptera > Aphididae > Metopolophium > Metopolophium dirhodum. The sequence goes on from NC_083568.1 coordinate 17,686,168, forward strand.
ACTATTGATTATAAATATTATAACAATATTGATTAATATATATAAAAAAAAATATTTATAATCAATGATCATATTTATATATAAATCTATTGCTGTTCTCCCAGCAAAAAAACCTAATGTTCTCAAACCGATAACTTTAATTGTATTTGTTATCCGAAAAATAAAAACGTTACGTCACGGACAAAGTTCTTCCCTATGCGTTTTGGAATTTTAGTAATTCTACTAAAAATATAGTGGGAGTAAAGTTGTTACGCGCAAAACAATTTTTGGTTAAGTTGTACATTTGTAAGACGGAGACAACACATGCCGGTAGCACGTCCTCTTAATGTGGTAATTATGTATAATTATACATGATTATCTGATTGAAATTAATTTTTGATAAAAAAAAAGTTCACCCCCCCCCCCCCAAAAAAAAAATAAACTCGAATTACTTGTATTTCATGACTGTAAGTTTTGGATTTTAACCTAAAAAATGACGTGACATTATAACTCTAAACAGTTACGAGTATACTTCAAGTGTAAACGTAATATTTTTTTCGACTTAGTGAATGTGCAATGGTAAAATAATCACCCTGTATATTCTGTACATATCGCCTAAGCGTACAGTGCATACGAATTTATCTATTTATACACTATCGAGTATGGACGTCTCTGCGTTGAAGCGTTTAATTTCGGGTTTTCAGCGGGGTGCCTGCATTACCGCACGTTTTGAGCGGGCCAAATTTGTCCTTCTACGTTCTGTCATTTTCTCCATTGAGCTCGAAATGCACAAACCGATAATTAAGTGAAAGTGTGCGGTTTGAGAAATTGGGCCATCTATCCAACATTAATAGGTAGGTATAGGTTGTTTTTGTTGTGTCAAAATGGTATACGTATGTATGGCCAGAGATAAAAAAAGTGATGACGACCTATATTGTCCGCCCGAGTTACGGTGAAACGACCTTTCTTCCGTTTCGTATCGAACACAGAAGTCGGTGGCTCACCTTCCGTATGGAAATAAATAAAGGAAATAAACGAAATACGAAAAAAAAAAAGAGACTATAGTTTATGTTATCTATACTCTATAGGTATAACATACATGTACAAATGTATTTTTAACACGAATATAATGTATAGGGGCATTGTATTGTACCGATATACATTATCTCGAACCACTTTGGTTTTAAAAAATCGGATAATACTATAATAGTCACCGATATTTTTAACTACCCCCCACCTCGTGTAAAAATATTTTTTATCGCCTTTTTAAACAAATATTATTAGTTTATTAAATATAAAATCAGACGATAAAATATTCGCCAGCAAAAGTGCGTTTCCACATATCGAGCCGAAAGACCGAATGCGATGACTGCGCGATTATCCGATGTGCGAGATGGGAATGAAATGCTAAAGGCCTAAGTGTGTCCGGAAGAGAAAACCAAAGGGTGTTGGTCACTTACAGGGGCGCGGCATTTCATTTTATACGTGCGGGCAGGATAAGTCGCGGGCGCAAAGAAACGTTCGTGGCCAAAATTACACATAAAAATTCACAATGTAAAACAGACACTAAAGAAGACGTTCGTTAGTTGGGAAAACGTATAAAAACATAAAATGCACATGAACAGAAGAAATTGGTTACGAGGACCGCAGCAAAATTCCACTATATTATAGTATTACAGAAATCTCTGCTAAAAACGACATTTTTCATTTTATTGGTTTTTTAATGCGCTGTTGTAATAATATGCTCGCGGTTTTTACGGTACATAATAATATATCTAACGATATTATAGTTATTGCATGAATACACATAAAATAATATTGTTGACGTCGCAACACGAGAAGAAACAAAAACAGAAATATATTATTAAAATTTAATAAATCACCCGCTCTATTTATGTTAACAAAAAAAAAAAAAAAATATTATAATAATAATTCACACAGCTATTACAAATATCATGTTTCAAAAATCTGTGAAATTATATAATAATATATGCATACGTATATATTATTATATATTATATTATAGTCCGACCCGTACAGATGATTACTTAAAAACTAACACTCCGAATGTATGCAGTATGTGTTATGTACGCGTATTTTGTATACAAAATAATATTATATAATACGTCGATTGAACAATACAGATGGATGGAGGAGAAAAAAAAATAAAACAGTGACATTATTACTATACAGCGTGGTCGTTTTTCGGGTTCGCGAAAAAGTACATGACAATTAAGTGCGATTCACATATTATTATAATACACATTTAAGTTGTACAAATAATTATATACATTACGAAAATACATTCATCGCTTCGCTCAGAATCTAAAAATCACTTGGACACATTATTTACAAAAATTATCTTCCGCGCACACGAGCGCGTTGTCGTATTCGTCTTTTACCGCGTTACTATATTACATATATAATTAAAAAATAAAAACACACGTCTTTCCGATACATTACGTTTTACGGCCGTTTAAAGCTGATGTTACGTCTTTAAACCGATGGCGTTTAACGTGAATGTATATGCTGTTAATATCATTACCGGATGAATTATGTTTAAAAAACGAGTATAATTTTTTTTTCATATTTATAAATAGGTACGTTATCATATAATATTGGTAAACATCGAAAATCAGAGCTTGATATCATAATGAGTGGTTTGTGGTGATTAGGTTTCATGGTTGGTAAAAAAAAAAAATTAAAAATTATAATAATTATAAGAAAATAAGCGTACTAAAAAAAAAAGAAAAATTGGGCACTGAGCTTTCATTCAATCGTCTAAATAAGTAAAAATCAAGCAGTTTGCTCACACATACAATAAAAAGAAAGAAATAAAAATTCAGGATTATGTACATTTTTTTTTTTTGTTTAATCTTCTTGTCTCGATTTCATTGTGTTATATTCATTCAGTCTCGGTCTCGGGGAGCGCAATTTGAGATCCGGTTATCACGTTAATATAATATATATATATATATATATACAATGTAGATAGGTACATATAAATATAGGGAAATGAGGCAGTCTGCTCCGATCAAACATCACTGAAACATGAGAAAAATCAATTATTACAACATATCATTATTGTAGTATGTTAATTAATATCACACTACTAGAGAGTAATAATAATAAAAATAATAAAACACGATCGAGGGGTATAATATTTTGTATGCATAAAACGCGCACCGTTAAAACCTAAAACGCCTTGCCTTTGTGGGACAACTCTCCAGGCTATATCATTATATTTTTACTGTAGACCACAATATCGTCACACGACATAATAATATATATTATCTATCAAAAGACGTCTATACTCTAACCGGCGTTATCGCCCGGAAACCGTACAAATAGTGTAATGGGGGAAATAAACGTTATCATTTTAAAAAAACTGAGGGCGGGGACAATAAATGAAACAAATCGATACCGCACTATAACGACGACGTATTCGGTCTAACAACACAATATTGAACTGCAGCTGTCATCACAAAATACATGCACAATATACGTATATACACACACACACACACACATTTATATAATTAATATTTATCACCGACAAATATATAGAAATATATTTTACTACTATAAACGTATGTATTTGAAAAGAGCAAAAAATTCATGTTATAAATTATATTGATATTGTTGAATATAAAACACTAGATAATTGTATATAATATCTAGTTTTTTTTTTGAGAATATGGATTTTCCATGGAAATTATTAAATTTTTTTTAAACAGAGAAAGTAGATACTTTTTTTAAGTATTATATGTTTAAGGTTGAAAATAAAAGAAAATATAGTAAATATTAAATAGGTCGATTATTTGAAAATATGTACGAGTGGAACTCTATTTAAATTGATACCTAAATAAAATATTCTAATATATATTTGTTTTATTAGATACCTATACAAAAATGTTATCAAAAAAGGAATAAGATCGACATATTGACCTATTATTTATAAGATACTTCTTTAGTATAAACAATATATATGTATAAAAACCTACAATTTGTTACATTTTTGGTTTAATCCAACTTATGCATACGCATTGGTACGCTTTTAAAACAATGTACAATTCGTCATGTTTAAAAATAGCAAATTTTTTTTAAACAATTATAAATGCTAACGCCGAAGTTACTATTACTGCGCAACGGTAAAACATAATGAAGTATCTAACCGTAAATTAATAACAACGAAATGTATATTCTCACATATACCCATAAAGTAGGACCTACCTAACAACAATATTTTAATATCGAAACGGTAGTCACGTTTGTGAACATTCATAAACCGATTAAAAAGTAAAAATTTTGTCAAAATTATTAAATAAAAGAAGAAATAAAAAATATGTACGTTTGAATACGTTTACGCCGAAATGGCGATATACCTAAACATGTATACATAAATGTATATTTGTAAGATAATAGTAAGTTAATCGTATACGTGCTATGCCGAGATATTATTAAAATGTATGTATATATGCATTATGTATACTATATATATAGGTACCGGTTAGTCGAGGTGTAGTTTTATTTGGTGATTCAGAAGAGTTGGACGTTTCTCACAGCCTTACCTCGAGAAACTTTTAAATGCCGCCGACTGGGGATTTATGCACAATGGCACACGGTGACTGCTCAACTGGTCGCCGATAAACTTGTGAAGTTCCTCTGTAAGAAATAAAGATTTAGTAAAACGTAAATAATATATATACCGTCACCGTGACGTCATTTCCGTGATGAAAACTACATATTATTATACAACAACACCTTATAGGGCGCGTATACATGCGTACCTTTGACTTGTTGTACATTCGACATTTTCTTCTCCCATTTATCGTCGAACGTCTGTGGCGCCACCGGTTCGTAATCCATACAGAAATGCCGGAGACCCGTCAACGGTACCGTGAAACAGCATTTGCACATGCAGCTGTGATACCTCAGACGGCCCTCGTCTATGTAAGGATGGACCAGCGCATCCATGACGGACATCCGTTTGTCCTGCGTGTCACGTTAACACAAAACCGAACGTTAATAAAGAGAACAAAAATATATAACGGCACGCGCTATACCAAGCTACACCTAGGGAGGCTATTATTTGAGATGGCTTAATTCAGGCTGTACGTTAACACTTACCGGGTTGAAAACTAGCATCTGGGAAATCAGGTGAACCGCCTCGTGCGTCATCAACGAAGACAGAGAGTACAACAGAGACATGGACGGTTTCTTCATGCGTCGTATGAGCATGTGGGAACGGGCTGCCGGACACGCGTGGGCCATGTCTTCCATAGTCGGAGTACCGAGTAAGTCCGTTATCAATTCCAACTGTAAAAATGACAAGCATATAAATAAGTTCGAGTATGCAATATGCATACATTTAATATTATTATTTTTATCATCAACGCGTCGTCGGGTGTGTGCATACATTATATAATTGTATGCTATGTAATAGCCAATAGGTATTATAATTTATAACACCAACATGGTTATTATATTTCACACATCCACTTAACTAGGGGTATTTGGGTGACTTACTTGTTGAACCGTGTCTTGGCCTTGAAACAGTATCCGCCTGGTGACGAGTTCGGCAAATATACAACCGACACTCCACACGTCTATGGCCGATGTGTAGTGTTTGGCTCCCATAAGTATTTCCGGCGCCCTATAATATTGTGTCACCACTTCTTGAGTCATGTGTTTGGTCTCATCTGGTTCTTCTACTCTGGCCAGACCAAAGTCACATATCTATAAACGGGATATGTAAAAACTATTATAATTTGTTGAATGGTGTATTTTATATGATATAACAAAAGTGACGGTCTAAAAACCGATCAGATATTTTCGACTTTTAGCAAAAAAATTCATCTAAAAAATAGACAGACAAAAAAGGATTTAAAAAGTACCGGTTCTAACATAAAATCAACAAAAACAGCGGGTGCTCTCGGTGGTCTCAAATTTTACAATATCATAATTATATTATAGTGTAGTTAACTGTTGCAATTTTTGTTCGCTATTGACGATTTATGATCGTGAGAACATAGAAATGCTTTTAAAATATTCTCCATTATAATAGTGCTCTGGAAACAATACACTCGCGTACACGGCCAGAGTATAGTTTCAAAAACAGGAAAAGAAAACTGAATCGACTAACACTAAGCAGAGAGAGGAGCTGAAAACTGTGTAACATGGTTATAGAATTATATATACTAGTGTCATAAAACCTATGCTTATAAATGTGAAAAATTTTTCACATTTTTTCAGCGAATTAAAAGATTTTATTAAAAATAAATTTTTGAACATTTAAAAAAAGATCTATTTTTTATTTTTTATTATTACATGCAGTGTTTTAATGAGAATGTATATGTTTTAATTAAGTTACGACAGAAAAATACAGAAATACTATCGAATCGCGTGGTGCATGCGGAGGTAGAACTCAGGCGTGAAATTAATAAACCTATTCTGGACAGGAATGTAAAATATAATTATTATTATTAAATTTGGGCCAATGTACGCGCTCTGAATGTAAAAAAAAACACGCCTTTATCATAATATCATGTATCAATATATTATTTCAGACACATATTATATATCTTACAGTAAAACAACTTGTAAATTGTAGACTGTAGTATACGCACCTTTAGAATACAATTACTGTTGACAAGCAGATTTCCTGGTTTGATATCTCTGTGCAATATTCGTGCCGAATGCAGATACTTGAGACCCCTGAGGATCTGGTAGAGGAAAACTTTTATATGGTCTGGCGACAGCTGCTGCGGCGACACTATAATTTTGTGCAAGTCGCTCTGCATTAGTTCGGTTATCACGTATCTACGAGAATGCTACAAGTTAAGGAAATAACGATGACGATGATAAAATAGGAGTATACATGATAAGATATTGACGCACGTCTAGTATGTCGACTGTCGAGACGCTTTTATAAAATATAAAAAATAATAAACATACGATACGACGCTCTTGTTATCCACGTCTATAGTTCACTGTTATAATGTAAACAAATTACATGCGGGGACTGGGTATACAGGACTATAATATACCGTATTTTTAGAATGATGGATAGATCTTTATAGAGCGGCACCACCACCATGTGTTTCAAGGGATCTTTTTGTCGTTTTAAAAATAAAAAGGGGGAAAAAACGGGTATTGGCGACAATATTATTAGTTATTACTCGACTGTAGAGGGTATAATAGTGTGATACTATATGTATACTATCCAATCTCGAGGACGACGACCGCTGTATATACTTACAGTGATGTTAAACGGAATATAGCTGTAATACCCATTTTATACCGCAGTGACGACCCTATTCTTCATCAAGACTTAAGGTAAACACAAAAATTGAACGCGTCGGAGCTATTTGGTTAATCGATTGCTGCGTCAAGTTACAACGCGATGTCGGTATTTAATCAAGATCGTATTACTAGGAATACATTGTCCGGGGACAGAATTATATTATAACAACGACGCAAGCAGTCTATATTATAAACAATAATAATTGTTGTGCAATATCCGTGTACGACGAATATAGGTACACGCCAATATAAGTAGTGCAATAAAATTAATGACTGTACCATATAATAATATAACATACTATAATTTATATGAATATGATACATATATTTCAAACATTTCTATATACCGTGTGTCGAGTACAAGCGTACAAGCGTTAGTTTATGATGATCTCTGGTCGAAAAGCGAGGTGAAAGTAATAAAAGAAAAAATATGATCGCATTCAAAACGATAATTTTGTATTATATATTATATTATAATAATATATATAAACGCAATAATCCCAGAGACGCAGCTGCTGAAAATTCGAATTTCTAGACGAACTAGGGGCAACACAATAGAAACTGCAGCGCGTGCAATGCGTATATATACTAATACAATATTATATATCCTTGACGACGACGGATAAGTATTGTCAACGGCCGCCAGTAATAAATTATCTGTATATACACACTCGATTTGACCCTGCAGTGTAGTCTTATGATCACGTGGAAATGTATAGTCAGAAAACATGAAGAAAAAAATACTAAAAACTAAACAAAAATATATGTCTCGACGGCTTAAATGCGTCGTTTATTCCGTACATAAACAATAAGGATTATAGAATTTAATAGCAATCATTAACACGCGAAGAAACCCGGGATATTTCCATAAAACAAAATTTCTAATTTAAAATAAACGTGTATACTTAGTGCGAGCGCGTTTAGTTTAATCGCTTACGATGACGAAACTGACGAGAATCAATACAAATCTTCGGAGCACGAATATAATACTTTTCATCTAAATGTATAAAATCCAAGGATACAGTAAACTAGTTGAAAAAAAATTAATAACAATGGAAAGATGCGAGAAAAAATAACTGATTATATAGTATCACATCGTACAGCACCAATAGTAAAATAATGTAGTGCAATATATTGTGATTTTATTCTTAAAAAACTAGTTCATGTGTGCTTGTGCTGTAACTTGTAACTTTTAAATTCATACTTACGCAGTAACTATACAATTTAACGAGTTTAAAATGAACACTTTCTTGGTGTAGTAAATAATAAGTGGGCACGACTTAATTTATGTGTAGGTATTATAGATAAATATATTATATACCTAGTACCTACATATACAATAGACTACACGCGAGTACACAGTTTTGTGTACATCAACATTATGTATAGATGTCTACATCACGGTCACGAGGCAAAACTATATCATACATACCAAAACCGAGAAAACAGGGCACATTAAAATGTCTGTTTTAAATAAAACAGAAGATACAAAAAGGTCTTATGAAGGGTGTGTGTAGATGATACACAAAGAAAATATTTTATAGTAAGAAACACACAACGTCACTAAATGCTATTGTTACCTAACGTAAAGAGTTGACTGTTGCAGTGTACCTAACGGATGGACATTTTTCGTAGCACATGAGAAGGTATAATAATTGAATATACCTACGTAGAATTGTATACCAGTAAACGAACATGAATCTTTCAAAGAATGTTATTCGTTTTGGTTGTTTTACGGTAACATTATTTATGTTATACATCCCCAGACCCCAACAACGATATATATTGTATAAATACGACTACCTGAACCAGTTGCCTTCGGGTAAACACCCTCATTCGGGTATTTTCTTCCTAAATATCCAGTTCCCCAAAAATATGCAGACAGATCTGTTATATTTTACTTCTCACATGCGCGATTTGTAGCTCTCCTTCACTGTATACGTCATTTGGGCTGCATCGGTATTGTTTTACCTTACAGAAACTTTATCGGAGTCCGCTGCCAAACATAGGGTTCATCCACAGCTTAAATTATATAAATGCCAGGGCGGAGAGTTTGTTGAGCATTTGGTTGCCATATATATTACTTATATATATATACATTAAGTATTATATTGAATGGGATGACAGAACGAGCTAAAATATTTTATACAAGGGGAACGCACGGTATGTGTATTATACACTGACGACTTACCAGAAACACAGAGAGAGAGAGATAGATAAAGATATATGAAAGCCATCAGCCGACAGCGGTGGTCCAGTGTAATGAACGGGAGCGGGGAAAAAATCCATAGAACGTTTTCAAACAATGTACCATTATTGCATATACATATTATACATATAATATATATATATATATATAAACATTATACGTTTAGTTTTACACAACAATCGTTTGAATCGATTTTGAAGTTACGATGACGCAGTAGACAAGACTATATTATATATATACATAGAGAAGACTAGTGTTGTACTTAAACGTTCAAAGTAGTAGTTATTGATTATACGCACGATCAAAATATACTAATTGATATATATTGATATATATTAATAAGTATATAATAATATACATACCACTGTAGTTTTTCTAAAATGCACGCTTGTGATAAAAATTTGCCAAAAAAGTACGATCTGAGTGTCGCCCACGGTGCAGGAAGAAATATATGACGAGGATCGTAAGGCAATCTCCACAGTCCAACCCCCGGACTGTGCACCATATACTGCACCACCGTCTCACGTGACGACTGCCTCCACTCTTCAGAGAGGATAAAAGCGCGATACTTACTAACACGCACGAGCTAGGGCTGCAGGTCGCCTTCGCTGTCGAACACACGCAATGTAAGTAGCACAATATATTTATAAATATACAACAAAGGAGGACCTGTAGAAAAAAATCGTCTGATGACCCGATCATAAACAAGCACAATCTATAAACACGACTATATGAGTATACCTTCTCAAAGTTGCAGGTACCTACTGTAGACTTTTACGAGCAAACGCAGTTTTCAAATGTTCATATTAAATGTCGACAGTTAAAATCATTCGAAAAATCGACCAATTCGATGTTAAAATATTATGTTTTTACGTGTAAGTAGTATCAAAATTATTATTGTTCTATTACATTATACCACGATGACGATGACGACCTAAACAACACGCACCGAGGGGACGAAATAATAATCGGAGGCAGAAAATAATTTTTTAAAGGGTAGTCGTTGACTATAAGCGTTGCGTCTGGTTTACCCGTGGGGGGGGGGCTGTCCGACTGTATGCTGGACGTGTATTTTTTATAATATAATAATATATTCGCAGAGTTTAAATGATTTTAGTTTGTACCATGCATACACATATACATATATATAAATTATGCACAGACGCACACGTTATAATAATTCAATTTCCGCCAGAGTTCTCTGCACATAACTACACACGCTTCAGTGTATGTATGTATGTGTGTGCAATACATGACGCAAACACACATTTTAATTGCCCAAATCTATTTGTGTTTCGACGACACGCGGGGAGAGAAGACCTGTGCAAATCGTTGAAATAATTTTTGAGTTGATTCAATGATGACTAAATAAGGGGGGAGGAGAAAGAGAGAGAGAGCACTAGATGGCAGATAGGTAGGCGAATGCACGAAAGAGGAGACGACGTTATTTAAACGCGCATGTGGCCGTTATCAGTTCGCAGATTGTAAATATCGAATATTTATGCGCCATATGCATAAATGAAAAAATAGACCAAATATTTAAATTTTTATGGAACATAACCGGATAAAACTACAAAGCTAAGATTGATGACCTCGTTTTGTTAAAATATATACATGTGTGTATCATCGAGTCTGTAAGATAGGTATATCATGTATTTAAAATTTAAATATGAGTTTAACGTGCAGCAATTGCATTTTACTTTCAATGGAATTTTTAAAACTCTCGAAATAATTGAAATACAAAGAACTAATCCGAGACACTAAAAGAAAACTAATATTTATTGTTTACAGAACAGACGTTACCTTATATATTATAAACGCTACATATAGTCTATACGAAGATGTATTACAGTGAGCATAATAAGTCGTCGACGTTGATCGGACGAACGGACCCAACGAGTATCTCAGCGATAAATATGCGCAAATTCCTCTTGGATTAGAACGTGGCAGTAAGTGTATACGTGCTCAATATTTTTAATTTAACGCAATTTGAATTACACATCTTGAAAGTGGCCGTTCAGCAACGTAGTGAATAATATAAAATTCACGACAATAACGGTTGAAAAAATAACTTGAAACAAGATCGTATTGCGCAGTCGAAGTCGTTAAATTACATTAAATAAATATTTGCCAGTTAACACTTTAATTTGAATAATTATTTGCATTCATACTATATAATATTATAGTATACAATTAACTATTAAATAAATTCACTATCATGGTTGCACGAATGCAGTCAAAGCATATAAGCATAATATACTAAATAATATAGTGTATAGATGTAATAATAAATCTAAAAGACCTCCTTAATTAGGAAAAACATATGCGTTGAATATTTTTTTCTTTTACATACTTATTACGTTAAGACTATATTATGTAGCCAACCCAGGGTGATGTAAATATATGATTATAAAACGTTTAACGTGGACTCTACGATTATATTGTGTGCACGCTGCATACACACATACAATAATAAATATTGTGCTACGGCACGATGAAAAAATCTCGTAATTTTACGTAGGTATACGTATAACACGATAAACAACAGTCAATAACCTTCCGACGGTTAAAGTCACGTTAATTGCACAACTCTTGAACTGATTCTGTTCGAAATCGATTATTATATTATAGGTACCTACTCAGAAATTCGTATAATAATGGATACAAATGAGACAATTTAAAAATGAGATTACTAAGTATAGCATATACTATAAACCTACAGTGCATGTGTAATCGCTATGATTAATAAAAACGCGCAACGACAGCGACGCATCTTTTTGAAGACGCAGTCGTCATCATTATTTCCGGGACTGCTGCATAAACAACGGCATACATACCGCTACTCCCGTACGGCGATTATGGCCGTATTGGGTCTCGTACAGCAGTAAGCCGATTTCTCAATGGCTGGTTAAACGTTGGCTGAGTTACACGGGTCCGATGATAGGGATTATAATATTAGGTATACTGATTACTGAGCAGATCAAAAGTGTGATTATATACATATAATATCTAGAGCAAAGAAGTGAAACGGTAATACAGGAAACGCAAATATGTTTGACCCTTTTCGATCAGCTCTGCTCACTCTATACATAGAGGAATGACTTTTTTACTTTTATATTTTTTAGTGTGCAAATACGAAATATATATTTTAGTGCCTGGGCACAAATTTATATACAGACACACAATATAATATAAATATACGAAGAGCGCCGCGGCTGCACCGTCTCGCGTTTTTAACGATCTCCCGGGCTCGCAAAATTATTAATCCCCTTCTGGCGGTCCACACTCCGCCACCCCCGCCAATAAACGACCCGTCACAGAGGGATGGTGCATCGCAGAGCGGGAAGGGGCGGGACACAGCCACCGAGAGGAAACAGGGGCGTCGTCGGTCTCGGGTCGAGTCGCCGGGCCATCTGCCTCGGCCGTAACCATGACGACCGTATCATTACGCCGCGCCCCGCCACCACCGTGGGATTTTAAATTACTGCCCTTTCCCCTCGCGGTCCGGGCGGGTGGCGCCCACCAAGGGCGGCAAAGGCGGTATACGTGGCTTACTATATACTTCCACTGCCACCCTTTCAGCAGCAGCAACCACGCAGCAAAGGCCATACCCGCGTCATCGCACGCGTCATACACACACACACACACACACCGGACGCGGACTTTAGGGAAAAGCGAAAAGGGCTCCTCCACCGCCAGATTCGATTTTTTCTCCTGCTTTTCACCCGCGTATTATATTATATAGTTGATGCTGATGCTGCTGCAGTTGTTATTACATATATCTACGGCGTATTTGTCAGGGGCTGGGAATGATCAATACGTGCGGGTAACAAAGGGGAGAAACGGCTGTGGAAGCGTACATATATAATATACGTACTACACGCGTCGGTTTTTTGGGGGTTTGTCGGTTGCGGACGGCCAAAACAGAGAGACCGGAGTTGGAAAGAGGGAGAAGCCTCGGCAGGTGCCCTTGGAGCGCTCGCGGGAATGCACGGGCTACGGTCGGGTCGGGTGCCGGTCGTAACAGATATCGTAGAAAAACCACCGCCATGTTCAAGGTTTCTCTTAATTTAAAGCCGAAGAAAGTCACTGAACCGAATCGATTATAATATATTGTGAACGCAAATATGAGAGGAAGAAAAAATAACACATCCCAAAAATACACGTATAGTAGCCGCGTAATAGTTGGGAGTTGGGACAAGCAACCGCTGTTGTGTCCATGTCCATACACAGATAAGCACACAAATGATTCGAGCGTCTCGTTTCGCCAGCGGAGACCGGAAGAAAAACATTCCATCGTTGTACAGCATCATATATTATATATTATGATATTGTAACCGACAACTAGAACAAGCCGTAAAAACTGTATGGAGCTTATTAGCGTGGAAAGGATTCCTTTCGAAAAAAAAAATATTTTCGAGCAGATCCGCTCATAATGATCGTGCACGGTTTTTTCTAAATAGAGGAATTTTGGACTAAATGTTAGGTTAGGTACCAGCATTATATTACAACCTTAAAATACGATATAATCACTGCAACACAAATTAGTGTTTTCTTTGACATCATTAGGTTCTTTTAACAAAATGTCTTAATTTTGTTCAAAAATCATATGTTAACGATTGACGGTTTCATTGATCGTTATGTACTTGTATTACGTATAAACTATAAATGAAAAAAATAAAAACCAATTTGAGTCAACAGGGGATACTTACCCTATGCAATAGACACGTCCACGCACCCTCAGAATCACGTGCGTACGGGTATATTGTTTAAATTTCCCACAAGTAATACAACATATTATTATTATTACATAGTCTATTTACTCAGATAATCCAATACGTCTTTATATCGTTTTTGTTGCTGGCATCGCGTATCTCCGAGACGACGAATGTAGAACGTTGCAACAAGCTCATCGTATATATTGCGCATCGGAGCGCACGCTTATGCGCGGTGAACGTGGAGTACAGAACGCGTGTCCGTTAACGAAATTAGTTTCGTCCCGTAACCCAAATTAGAAAACACGATATTACTATTTCCTATATTATTTAGCTTGACAAAACGCTGTTAAAAAACAAAATTCAGTTCCGAGAAAACGGAACGATCGATCCGTTCTAGATATATAACTGCACCATGTCATGTGCAACTACTGATGATGATTACCTGGGGAATGAATAACGAAAAATACAGACAGCGAGAGTAAAAACGGAACAGAAAAAAACAATTCGTATCAAAATATGATCGAAAATATTACGCTGCAAACTGCACTTTGGAGTAGAAGTACGCATGCAAGCGCGCAATTATTACTGTAAATTGTTAAGTAGGCAAATAAGCAGTGGCGTCATTTCAGTTTTCAATAGAGGGGGGCAAAGGTTTAGACCGGCCCGAATGGGTAAAAAAAAAACCGCAAAAATATTAATAGTTTATTAAGATATCTTCTTTTTTTTATTTTTGAAAATCTATTAACAGCCTTATCTATAAATCAATTTTACCTGATTCATTATAAGTATATAAGTATATATTATATAATATATATATATCTTATATAAGTATATGATATATTTACAAATTAATATTATCTGAAATTATAATATATTTTTTTTTTATTGCTCGCTTACCGGCTCAAGTTTTGTCTGTTTATTAACATGCTAGAAATTATTTTCGATACTTTTCGAGCAGTTTGCGGTAATTTTATATTTTTAGTCGCACCCCTTAACCACCCATCTATTTTTTTTAGATCATATTTTTCCCAAATTAAAAGATTAATGTAAACATGCGTCGCGAAAAAAATTAATTTTAATTTAGGTACTCAACTAAATTAACACAATACGCAGAATAGTTGAATCATACACGACTATCGCAAGTTATGAAGTCGTGATCAATGATAAATAATAAGAGCGTCAATCGGTTGTTGTTTTTAGAATTTGTAATCATTTTAGATTTTAGAAATTAAACTATACGAGATTATGATACTAACTGTTCATTTTCCTTCACAAAACACACTCACACAAACAAACATACATAAATACATACATACAATGTGTACGTCCCCGCATACGTCTAAATATATTCGAACTATCAATTAGTAAAAATGTATCATTGTGACAATAATTTCTTAGTACATACTATAATATTTTCTGAAAATATTATAAAATTCCCAGACAGCAAATGTTTGACTAAAAATATTATTATAACATTATTATAGGCACGTTTTTGCACTAATAAAATATAATAATGGTAAAACGGCAACAACTGGACACCGGCCCATAGGGCTGCTTTTAAAATCAGACAGGGGCAAATGCCCACCTTGCCCCCCCCCCCAAATGACGCCACTGCAAATAAGTACGTTCTATCATAATACAATTTGTGAGCCAATATTGCAAAGTGCAGTGCGCGCGACGACATAACACATCGGGAAACAGACGATGGGCATGCACAGTGAACACATTCACATACATTATGTTTTACGATAATATATTTTGTATTAAAATAATAATATAATATAAAATATTTATTATTATAAAATATAATATTATATAAATTTTTTTCACTCTATACTGAGGCGGCACAGGTCAATTACACCCGGCCGGCAATGCACACACATACAACAACAACAATTTTCCCGTCAAGGTTACCAACATTTCGACACCTCCCCCGCACCACCGGCCAAGCCAGTCACCGACGGGTGATAGCCGTCGCAACAACAGTGGTCGCGTACCGCGGCGGTCGACCGTCGGTTTTGTGTTACTACCGGGCGGCGGCGTTAGGCCGGGACATTGTGCGGGGAAACGGCGGCGACGCGAACACACGCGCGCGCGGAACGTCTTCGCCCGGGTCTATGGGTCTTTGTACGGTGAACCAGTTTTCCCCCTGTACAGCGCTCCGGCGTCAGCGCCTCCTTTACACACTCGCATATATGTGTGTACAATAATAATAATAATGATAATATGCTCAGCAGGTAGGCATACACACACGAACGCAGGACCGAATGTGCCGGATACATACGTACACATGAAATAAATGCACTTAAACACACACACACACCCAGAGGAGAATAGTATAGACCGACGGACCCTTTTTATACGGATTTTTCGGAATGCGTCCCCAGACAATGGCAGATACGATAAATTTAAGAAGGTACAGGTACCCGCATTGCAGCCCTGCGCGGTGTCCTTTTGCTGCACTAGACACCGACGAAACAATATTATACACCGTCATGCAGGACACGACACTGCAGAGACTAGAGAGCTAAAATACAATATTACAAGAGCGACTATAGTAGTTATAATGCGTATTAAGTATTAGAGTATTGAACTGTCGCTGATGAAGAAAGAAAAATACAATAGACAAAAAACCATTTTCCCTTTTC
Organism: Metopolophium dirhodum; assembly: GCF_019925205.1. NCBI lineage: Eukaryota > Metazoa > Arthropoda > Insecta > Hemiptera > Aphididae > Metopolophium > Metopolophium dirhodum. The sequence continues at coordinate 17,703,027 of NC_083568.1, forward strand.
CGACTAGCGAATAGAAGAGAAAGTGCGGTAGCTACTTTGTGTTCATTACGGCAGTCGTTGTCATCATCATCATTAAAGTTAAAACCATCGGAAACCACCCTGTAGTATAGAAAATTCCAGGAAAATCATTTAGCACCACCGGACTTTTTCCTTAATAGATTTATATTAATACAATAATATGCTTACCACTCGTCTTGAACATGATAGATCGCACCCCTGAAAGAATAGTGACACAACTCAAAAAATACGTTTTTCGAGTTATTACCATCAAAATTTTCAGAATTTTATCCTTTATATTTTAGTATACTTAAAATGATAAATTAAGTACCATTTGACCTTTGTTTTATTGTAAATCTAATTTTTTTTTTTTACTTGTCATTATTTCTGCTTAAAAAAATGACACAAGTCAAACTTAAATCAGATATATAACAAAACATAGGTGAAATATAGTACTTAAATTATTATTTTAAGCATATGCAAGTAAACTATACAATATTATGAAGAATAATATAAGATTGATAAAAGAAAAATTAATTAAAAAACCTATTTATAATGACTAAATTACATAATGAAACATTAAAAGTCGATTTCCCAACATTTTGATATTTTGATTTGTGTTTTTCACTATTCTTTCAGGGGTGCTATATATAAAGCACCACTTGCTACTCTATATTTATTATATAAGTTTGCGTCAATACGGAACGAGCACGAAAACAATATTACGAACATATGACACATTCAAGTAGTTTTCCTTGTTGACTAAAATGTTCGTAAAAACTGTATTATGATATTATTATTTATTTTTCTTTTTGAATTTATCGTGAACAAGGAAAATCATACTTCGACTATCAAGTACACATAATTTAATATACGCTATTAACTTTTTTGGTTAGCAAATCAAATTCTAGCAAACAGCTCGTTTGAGAGGACGCTACACACGCATTTTTTTGTCTCCATCTTACAAGTGCGTAACATATAAGCAAATTTATACGCTCAGCAGTTCACGTTTAGCTTTTTTAGTTTAAAAATTATAATGAATAAAAAACCCACATTCAAACATAGATAATGTTCTTACAATAAGTTTCATAATAGATTCACTCTAATTTATAAACTAAAAACGCTTTAACGTGATCTGCTAAACGTAAATTTACTGTTATGCACTTTTAAGTCGGAGTCAACAAATGCGTGTGCATCGACCTCTTTAGTAAGGTAGTAAACAATTTTAAGCTATTACTGACTACAGTACTATACTATATATAGTGTACTTGGTAATTGGTATATAAGATAAATAAAGAGATTAATTTTGAAAAATGAAAAAAATCGCAGTTTTTGAACATAAATAAATCATAATTTCTTACTAAAAAAAAATTAATATTATTAAAAGGATGTCAGCGTAATTATTTGTTTTCTCTCTCAGACCCACACACAATACATAAATACAACGCATTCACGTAAGATCGTTTTTTTTAATGATTTTTAAGTAATCTTAGAGTTAAATATTCTATTACATAATACATACTAAAATCATAGAGTATAATATTTAGGAATATTTGACATATTGGTTTTATTCTTTATTATTATTTGATTGTAATAAGGTTAAAAATTTAAAAGCACATTTTTGAAGAAAAAAAGCTGTATTTTTTGTTTTAAACAGTATATTTAGAATAACTTAATTATAATTTAATATGTAATTTACTTATATACGATGTGCCAATATCCCGTGTACTATTAAATGTTTCACCGTTTATTTATTACATTTTTTAAATTTTAAAAGTATTTTAAAAATTTTCTGAATGGATGTTTTATGTGGACATTATACTAAGTATTTATTAACTATTCAGTAAAAACATTTTTAATTTAGTAATTTATTCAATAAAATTTAAAAAAAATTAAAAATAAAAGATTGTAATAAATATAATTATTTAATAGGTAGTTTAACTTTTTTTCTGAAGGATATATATTGTTATTCATTATTAATAATAAACCAAAAAAACACAATATTCACTTGGATTGTACACTGTTTTAAACATAACAACCCTGATGTTTCATAAGAGCCAGATAAATAAAACAAATAATGAGCTGATACCCTCTAAAAAGTTAAAGCCATCTATTGAAATAATAATATACTAGAATGAGAATATAAACGCTACTACAGTGAAAAAAAAATAATATCCAAAAATAAATTTAATTAGGTATAGTCGTACAGATATTTAAAATGTTAGAATGGTTTTTTTTTAAGAAAAATGGAAATATACTTAAACGTATTTAACGAAACATAATAATAATCGAGTTTTCAATTAGGTTTTTTGAAATAATTAACGTAAATATTAATTATACACACTTTTAGTTTTTTTTTTATTTGAATGAATCGAGTTAAACAAGAAAATGTGTTTTAAAAAGCAGCAACAATGATACATTTGATTCCTACATATAAAAAGTGTACTTTTTAAAAACAATTTAACAATCTAACACGATCAAACAAGATAACAAAAACCGGAGCATATTACATTATAATACATACATATTATATCCCCCCCTCTCTTTATATTATACAACTTTAATATTATTGATTAGAGCAGATGATTATGGGAAAATGAGTTAATACAAACGGGGGCTGTTACAGTATTACTCGAATAAAGCCCGTATTCAATATATACTATATAGTCATATAGAGTAGGTATATGCTATATTATAATATTATAAACGCGTATCCCGCAGCCAACTCAACTGGTTTTAACTCAAAAAGTAACCGTCAACAGAAAAAAAATGTAAAAGGGGAATAACGTGTACTTGCACAAAGGGCGACTGACGGGAAAACACGGAGAGTTGAACGACCTTCACCCTCACATGTTCAAACGGTCTACTGATCACCATTGCCTTTTTTTCGCAGGACGTAACGTAAATTCAGAGATTTTCCAAACATCAAACCCGTACACCAAGAGCCAATAAGAGGGGTGTAGCTCAGCAAACGTTTATGAATTATTTTTAAGTTTATAAACAACTTATTATTTTGCAATTTTAATGTAAGCATCAATACAACAATAAATTAATTTATTCTCCCTAGACGGCTAGACCTAATGTCCTATAGTATTTATAAATGTGTGATTACTGATTTAAATAAATAATTTTTCTAATTCATAAGCATCCGGATTTAAATCTTAAAATGGTATAGCATTAGCAAATATTATTGAAAACGGTTTCCGCCATTGACAATTATATTGTATAACAATTACAAACAAAAGGATTTTATTTTTGGCGATTATTACTATGCATCTAATTTGTATTCAAAATTCAATAAAATATAAAAGGGTGGTGCCATCTTTACCTATCAATTATCATTATAATAGTTTACAAGTTACAACTAAAATTGAAGAAAAATCAGTCGCTAGAGATCGTCAATAATTGTATGTTAAAAATATCGCGCTATCTTCATACATATACAACAATAACCTCAGAGGTATATGCACTCAAATGAAACCATAAACACCGTATACGTGTTGTCTACAGTTACAAACACTCACAATAATACCTAGAGACAAAACACGATTCCAACGTATTTTGAAAATACAACAAAAAAAAGTAATACAATGTACCTATACATTGTACATAATATTATACATACGAATTATTACACATACACTTACACGTGCGCGCGTGTGCAGACACCTATGAGCACCTATAACAAAATCCTTTATGTACTTACTCTTATATTTTACAAGTTAAAAATAACATATATTTTACATCCAAATAGTGAATATGAATGTATGCGGCTGCGTTAAACAGCCGCCCAGTCTAGGGCGAATAAACCCGCTATTACTAAAGACCTATGAGAAACAAAGAAGAGACAGGAAATACTGGTTTATAATGGCGAGGTAGGTAACATTGTTATAAACCGGGTGACTAATGCTCGATAGGAATGCACGGTCCTATGCCACTCAACAATTTAATGTCATCGAATTATCCATCACTTCATCACGCGCGCGCACACACACCGTGATAGTTATTACGGAAAATATAACAAATTTTTCCGGATTGCCTATAAATGGCATGGCCTACCTGTGGTCGATTAAAACATAATAAAAAGGATACATTTCTTGAAAGAAATCCAAATGAGGCGGTTGCAGAATGTCAAGGGCGGATAATACCTATACAAAAGGAAAAAAAATTGATAGTAATTTTTAACATTAAAAACGACAAAATGAATAGCTTTTAAAAAACTTACATTTTCGTGTTTGAAATTGCATAACATTTTTAACTCTCTAAAAACTCGTTTCGAGGAGACTAGTGATTGAAAAACATTTGGAAGCTTTTTCAACGCGACTCTTCGTCCGTCTCGTGGATCTGTTACAGCCCTGCAAATACAATTAAAACGCTGTTATTATAATATTAAACTTGGGTACACTGTAGGTACCTATAAATACATATATATATATAAACACAATACAGATAACAATAATTATGCTGATTTAATACAATTTTCATTGAATCTATATGGCCTTGTTAAAAGTTGACTAATGTTCTATTCTTACAATGTGATTATGAATAAGAAATTATGTTTGGCAGAGACGCAAAAATCCACGGAAACAGTGTACTGTAAAGAAAAAAACACTTTTGGCGCATATGAATCGGTTTCCCCTTAGGTCAGGGTCGGTTTCCGATCGTATATCGCACCGATATGACGTCTATAAGTTTATCAACGTGATGATGATAACCACTTCACATAATATGATAAAATACAAAAATATAACTTATTAAACACGAATATTGGTACATTTTACCGAGTAGACTACCAAAATGTCCGTGGATATAAAGTTCGAGCCTTCGAGGCATAAAAATTCAACGGTAAAAAAGTTCTAAGCATAAAAAGTCGGTGGTGAAAAAGCCCGATACATATAATTAGGTAAAAAGAAAAATACGATGTGATGCACGATCAAACGTTCCATAATTAGTTTTAATATAAATTGTAACTAAATGATTTACCTGACAAAATTAATAAATAGTCTTAACGATAGTTAATACTAATTAAACTGAGAAATCATTATAATATATTATGTATGAATAATAATGTTGATTTATTTTTATAGGTAATATAAGTAAGTATATTTTATACTTGGTAATTATAATCATTGCGTTGTGGTTATACAGTAGTAGTGTTTATTTTTTTATTTTATCCTGTATAAAAAATTTTTACCAGAAGGAGTGCTTCGATTTCAATATAAAGTACCTTATCTTTTAGCAAATTAGATCAAGATGGTACTTTAGAGAGGTCATTTTTCGATTTTCTCAATAGTTATATAATGCCATGGGAAAAACGACCGACAAATTACGAAAAACCGCTAAAAATGGAATTTTAATTTCTAACGCTTTGTTTATCACCTTAGAAACGAATAAAAATAATAATATTTTAATTTCAATTCAACTTACAGGATATAATAAATAATAACAATTTAAAAAGCCAGACTGACAAACAGTCTCCGCTCAGAATAGTTTTTCTTATACAATATTCTTATTCAATGATATTATATCATTGAATTCAAGTTTAAATACAATCCATTATACATTGACCCACTTGTAACCTACTGTACAGCAGAGCGACATTCACTTACCCGTTTTTTTTTAATACATATTATTTATATGACGTCATGACGATAGTTAATTAAACTGAGAAATCATTATAATATATTATGTATATTGTTATATATTATATTATCGATATATTATATACTGGACTTTTTAGGCTTAGGACTATCACTTATCAACCGATACAATATATTGTAACCGTTTATACACCTGGTTCCAAATAGCGCTTTAGTATTTTTTTTGAGGCAAAACACAAAGGTTACAAAATATTGTCTGAAAACCGATAGATAAAATATAGATAATAATATTATAAGCTATCTTTCCTAACTAATTATTTATGTATTAACATAAATAATACTTATATACTAGAGACTAGAGAGAAGGTCACTCCTCTTCGTCATTCAACAATTCGGACAACTACTGCAAAATAAATTGATCATGTTGCGGGTATATTTTTCCCTCCACCATGCTGTACATGAATCTACATATATTTTTTTAATACAACTTTTTTTAATAACATTTTTCACAGTTATTTGATCATTGTATGTACGAGAGATATTTGACTGTGTAACTGCTACTGATTTAGTAGATGGGAAAAAGAAAGCGTAGAGACGGTGTAGAGGTTTCATTGTTATGCTTTCGTTTCATATCAAAACGCCAAGTGGAACAAAGACTACGTTACGTCCCGATTGAAGAGGACAACGCGTTTTCCGACCGAATACCGTTCGTTGGCAATCGTCGTGTCGACCCATCCTATATTTTACATTGCACCGTGTTCCTAAATTATGTTTTTTTTTTTTTTTGAACACAAGTCTAATTATTAAAGTACTTACATATTATTATATTATGCTATTTGAACTCCGCATTATTACATAGTCCGCACCGCCGTTTTCATATTTATTGTTTATAATTTATATCATTTGGTATTCTTTCGATTTATTTCTTTTTGGTTAGTACCGCCGCGCCGTATAGGTACATGCGTGTATTATATACACGTACGTATTATATGTGCTGTAAGTTTCAAGGACATATTAATTTAATAACTTCTATACGAGCGCTACCAGGCACATACCACGGTTTTCAGACCGCACATATTATTTGATCCGATAAAGATGTGTATCTCCTACTCTCACCGCGGTTCCTTCATAACCGTTTCACTCCCCACACGCAACCGTATATAAATATATAATTATTATTAATTATTTATACTGATATATACGAATTTAACTCCTATATCAAAACACCTCGATAGCTGTTATTTTTTGTATTTTTGTTTTTATACGATTTCAACTTCTACATATACTACTTTTGCGGACACCTGTACCAGAGTCTCGACAACTGCCTGCTACAATCCAGCAGGTGGCTGACACACCACAGCTTGCAATCTTATATACAGCAGCCGACCACCAGCAGCACCGGTTAGATATTCTCAACCACAAATAAGCATACATCCACGACACACACACACACACACATATATATGAATACCTAATAATACACGGCCTCCTCGTTGTATACACACGAAATTAAACAATAAAAACAACACATGTGTATCATAAGAACATAATAATAATATATAGCTAATAATAATAAAAAAAATTTGTTAAGTGCTGCGTCGTCGCACGTCACAAGAGTTCTCGTTCATACGTGTATTATAATCGTCCTTTATTGACTGAATAGGTTTTCAACCAGAGTTTGTATAACGAGAGCGAGTAATAAATTCACGTAGGTACCTAATATATAATATCATAAGATACGAGACATAAGATATAAGACATTCGAAGTAAGAGTAGAGGGAGGAGGTCGAAACTGTTTATTTGAAACTCGCGTCTGGTCACACGACGGTTTTCTTCGTGGGAAATTAGTGTTATGCCGCGTACAACGGTATACGCATGCGCATGTACTGCATCAGAGTACCGCAGTCGAATTCTCTAGTGGGTTGTCTTTCTCTCTTCAGGTTTTGTGTTTATTATATACACACATATAACTATAATACTGTATACTATAAGGTTAGGTTATTATTTTTTTTTTTTACATAATAATAATCATTAAAAAATACCCCGTGAACAATGACCCTTCCACACAAAAACACACATTCTATATTATATACCTACACGCCATTCTGACACAGGACGTAGTTGGGAACAGTTGGCTTCTAAACGACGGTATACATGCAGCACACGGAGGCCTATATGGTATGCGAGCGACGTAAATATCGATTCATTTAAAGTAGCAGCCGCGACGACCGACTCGGTTGTTGTACCCGTCGTCCGCCCCACTATATATTATATGTGTACAGCACACAAACTCTGCTCGAACGGATCACTAAATTAAATATGGTTTGATCAACTTAACGGCGCAGTTGTATAATACACACACATAATACATATAGTATGTGTTCACCATACGTTGTGCGTATACTTGTGTGATTGTGTACGTTAACATTGACCCACGACAATATTATATTGTGTGTAATCTATAAACTGATAAAATGTGTTCATGCACAAAGGTTCGTCCGTTTCGAAATTCCAATTTTTTGTTTCGTATATACTTCACGGTCTGCATTAAGTATTTAATTTATATTACACGACGCAGCGTGTGCGTCAGCCTAGTGAGGGAAAATTAATACCTTGCTAAAAATATCGGATTTTCGACTGTTCGAGATCCGATTATGTTAACTAAGTTCAGCAATAATACACTTTTGTCAATTATATATGCTAAGACTTTTGGACTAAATTATGAAAAGTTGTTATTGTGTTCTTAGTTATTACTGTACTATGGTCAAACACATTATTTTAGAATATTTACAACGTACATTATACATTTATACAACGTATATCATTATATCGGACGTTTTACAGCCATCAACGCACATAGGTAGAGAGAGAAAGAGAGATACTTAATAATAACAAGTATTCCGTCATTAAGTAGTATTATATAATATGCCTACTGGCTACGAATAATAATAATAATAAGTCAAATACCGAAAACATTAGAGTAATTAAAAATTATTACTTATTGATTAAAGGACGACTTTTGGTTATTTGTTCATTTTTATTAGGTTTCATCAGTTGAATTCAATACATTTTTAGAAAGAACCAACTAAATTCTTAAGTCATATATTTTGGCTTAACTATGATAATGCACATATCAATATATCTGTCAATATACATTTCAACGTTTTGTCAAGAATCATATTATGTTATTTTAGTAAAATTTAAACTTTAATTGTATATTATAAGATGATACGATTCGAGAATATAAAGAATTTTATCATAGCCACTCAATGATAAATATTAAATTAAATGACTCTTATATTATGATTTTAATAAAAGTTTACCTATTATTGTAGCAATATTAATTTATTATATTTTCAGTAAGTATTAAATAAATGTGGACTACAGGATTTACAACATCTATACATCTATATGTGGGTAGATACAGTTGAAGCATAACGTCTATATGGGGCGGCTCCAGTCCGAATAGGTTTTGGTTCGTTGATTATACATTTATACCGATACAAAAACCAGGGCAACCTTAAAAGTTACGACAGAGGCCTCACTGGTAGGTGACTTAGTAGTTAGTCTAATATGTACAGATTAAATATAAGTGTGTATATATATATGTAAAAGCAAATATAGCAGTACAAACCATTGTGCAATACTATAAGGGCACTTGCTAGTAATAATTACTACAATAAAACAATATCGTATATACAGTCTCTTTCTTATTCACCTCACTTCTGTCTAACGAGAACAAAAGAAACATAAAACATAGGACCAACAGCAAAAGTTTAAAGGGAGAATAAAAAATAAATGAGTACCATTTTAGAAGGCCGCAACAAAAACGTTATAAAGTGATTACGTAATAATAAAATACCAAAAAAAATTAAACTACTGGCAGAGCCACAAAAGCAAATAGCTTTATCATATAAAGTCAATTGAAATATACTCAACAATGATATTAATATATATATTATACAGAATATTATATTTATGCACGTACGAAAAGATTTGTGAGCATTATAACTTATATGCGTATTATTATTTTTTCCTGAACACAAAGAACGCACACGCACAGTGCATATCAGGTAAAGCAACATAATATGAAATACCTAGGTAGAATGGTATATTATTGGGCAACTTTATCCTGAAGCAGCTGAGAGTCGGTTAGAGTCGGTATACCTGCTGAGAAGGGTCCAGACGTATCCAATAACTGGTCGGTATTTTTCCGCCGTGCACAGATGTTTAGGTTGCATGCAATAGGCTATCACACCTGCTACTATGCTATACACGCTACGACAGGCAGCCCTAATAGTCCTTCCAAATCCAGTCTCCATACAACCAAACACCCACGACAAAAAAAAACAGGTTTGATCCCTCAAACAGACAATGTGTACCCACATCTGGCATCCCAGTTCGCCTTGGATTTTTACAATTTTCATCTCAAACGCACCAACATTTTTTCGGGTTGGTTCTATATTTTGTTGTTATTCTGTAGAGAAAAGTAACAAAGAATATTATAAAAAATAAACTATACTACTAAAATGGCCAAACTTTCTTTTTGAACACTATATTATCATAATCATAGAAACTTTTTTTTACATTAACAATTAAATCAGTAGGTCATATTAGTCATATGTTGGTCTATTAGAACAACATAATGGGAAACCTACTTATTATCAATATTTCTTATAAGACTTATATGAATGCGTTTGTAGACTTGTACACTTTTCCGACACGTTCTCACGCTCAACTAACAACCACGATTTTTATCTGTTTTATACTTTTGTATTTTTTTTACCAAAATTCGCGCCAATATTGATAATAATAATAATAATCATGAAATAAGAATAAATTTCCGAAACAAAATCAAACGCGTTTTGTTTTACAATAAAATAATCTAATTACTTAGGTATACCAACCTCTACGAGTCTACAATATGTAGCACAATAGTAATGGCTGTATATGAGCTAGGGATTAATGTAGAACCTCAAGTGGATTAGGTAATTACAAATTTTAAGTGGCCGATAAATAATGATAACAGAGTATTTATTCTTTTAAATATTAATTAAGAAGAAATTTAACTAATAAATGATGATAACATATTAAATTCTTTGGAATACATTATTTAAAAATCTTTACAATTTCAAATGATAATTTTGTTTTACAAATCAATTGTTCAACTAGTTTATTTTTTTTTAAATACCTGATAGCATTCAAATTAAGCAGCCTCCAACTATAACATAGTCAGTTGTTTAATAAACCATACGTGACTTGGACATAATGTTGTTATACAAAAGTTCTACAACTAAAAAAAATAATTTGAATATTATTGAAATGTAAAAAGCGTAGTTCATATTTTTAATTTGTAGGTCAAAAAACTATTTAAAACTGCATTAGGTACATTTACATTATGTTATCATAAATTATTGACCCTTTGATATTATTAATTATAGTATACCTAGATAAAATACATGAAATACTGGCAATACCATATCAATAGTTTGTGTCAACATTATTATTTTACTTTTCCACATATATAGGTATAATATGATAATTATTTTAAATTAAAATTTGTTGTTATATAATATCTATTGGAAATTAAATTAAGCATACCTATTTAAAAATGGTTGAGAATTATAGAAAAAATGATTGTGGTACCTACCTATTTATTTTTTTATTAAATGCAATATTTAGCTAAGTAAATAAAAACTATTATTTGGTAAAATACTTGCCCCTCATAACATTCCCCACCACTGACCTAAATTTAAGAACATAAAACAGAAGCCTCCTGATTACAGACAGACTTTCCCCGAATCAATTTTACTATTTTTCAAATGTTATGTAAAATGTTTGTTATCCATAATATTTAAATATTATTATCTATTAAAAATAGATATGTTTGAATATAGTAAAATAAACTAAATATTTATATTAAAATTAAAAATAATTATAACGCTATAAGTATAAGGTATTGCAGAAAATGTTTGAAAGTTATTTATTTGTAATTATTTGTACATAAATAATATGGCACCTAAATTGTACACAATTGATACACACAGTCTTTATAAAAATACTAATCAGTGTTATAAATATTATACTTAGGTATTTGTATCGATTATTTATATTAAGCATAAAAGTATGAAAATTTTGTTCTGGAATGTTGAGGGGCAAGTGGTTATTATATTGAGAAACAATAACCTATATTAAGGCCATAATTAACATAATAATAACTATTATTTACAAAACTTCATAAAGATATTAGTGGAAATATAACAACAATTATATATATATAAGCAAAAATTACCAAAAAATATCAGGGAAGCTTAAGCACCAAAATTTTTTTAATCTGTTTTTGAATTTTTAAAAATGTACTTAGTTATAATATAAATATTATGGCGGGAGTACTATAAGTTATAATCACGTGATTACGGGGTGCTAGCATTAAAATTCAGAATGCTAAGCAGTCTTAGCACCCCTGCGATTTGTGCCATTGTACCTATATATAATTGCAAAAAATATTTTTGGTTTTAAGGCATATTAATTACCTCATTAATTACCTAAATCAAAAAAAATTAGTGGCTATTCATACCAAGTTCATACATATCATATAGTAAAACTTCTAAATATTGAAAAGTTAGTCATTGAAATTTTATCGGCTATTCCAAGGGTTCAGTTTATAGAGAGTAAGTAGTTTGTTCCTAAAAAACTTCCACTATTTGGAGGTACCAGTTAGGGGAGGTTGCACTGCACTAACAGGAATCGGACATCTGGAAGTCAAAGTAGGTATACAAGCTAATCTTCTACTTGACTGTCTAATACCACAAAAAATGCTCCAAGAGCCTTAATGTAAGCTTTAAGTAAAATAGTAATTTGTAAACTAGTAATCTTAAAAATAGTACATAGTACTATATTGGTAAAATGGTGCTTATATAAGTTAGGTGTATCAATAAAAAAAAATCAAGCAAACAAATTCTTAATTATGAGAACGCAAACAATCAAAATTTGTAATAATATTATAGTAAATAAAGTCTTCTGTTAAAATTAATATATTAACTGAATAATACATAATATGTTATTACTTATTTCATTACTCATAAATGCATGGCTGAGTTTTCCTTGTAATGTTTATCTTTGTACTTTGACAGAAGGTAGTTAGAAATTATGAGTAAGATTTTTATGTAACTATAAATTTACCAATTAATATTCAATACTAAATAGTAAATATACAGTATTCAAGTATTGGTAGGTATTTAAAAAACAAACCTAATGATATATCAATATAATAAACAGTATTTAAATGTTTCTTAGTAAAGGAATTTTTATAATAGGTTTTCTTAACTCGTAAAATTAAAAAAAAATTTAAATATCATATAATTGATTTTCAGATGAATAAATTGAAGAGGTATAGATTAATTTGTTATAGTTTAACAATTAAGGATAATACGAGGGGTAATATTATGTTTAAACAAATTAACATATATAAGTTTCTACTGGGTACCTAATTACAGTCAATTTTCAAAATAAATATTGCTATTATAGGTATGAGTTACCTATTCAAATACCTATTAGATTATTGTTTTTAATCAAAATATCATTGAATATGATAAAAACAAAAAACTACAATACAATATTTAATTTTAGAGCTTTCTTTACAACTATTTAAGATACTTAGATATCTAAATGAGATTATCTATAAACTCATTTACATTTTAATCCTTATGTTGTATTTATTCAACCCAGTGTTTAGTTTATGATTGGGCGCTGTGTAATAATTTTCAATAGGTCTCTGTCGAGGTCTAAATTTATTCAGTTGGGTCCCAGGTCTAGATAAAAATGGTTCAGGGCTCTTGAAAATGTCTGTAATATCAGACCTACATTAATTTCACATATAACTATAAGCGTGTATATACTTGTACATCATATATTTAGTATATTATTTCATTATATTTTTGTGTTATATATTTATTATTTATAAACCTTATATACCTCCTAATGGATAATATTGATAAATAAATATAGGTATATTATGTATTTTGTACACATTTATTTATGGGTATTTATGTATTTGAAATAATTTTCAGGATATAAATTTATTTCTACTTAATTTCTAATATTATTTTATATTTTATCACAGGCTTTAATATAATTATCAAGAATATAGTCAATACAGATCATTCTACCTATGTTAAATAATAGAACAGCCCTAAATTGATTTTCAAATGGTGAAATTGGTATTTATTGTAAAGGTAACATATTATTGTGGAACTGCCTAATAATGGTAACAATGTTATCACAATATCACTTATCAGTTAATACTAAAGTAAAAGTTAAACATATATATCTCATGTACATAAACCTAATGTCCTAATATCCGTAAATTATACTTGAAGTATAAGGATTAAATTATTTATGTACCTATGAAAGTGGATATAGGTACCTACTTTAAACACAGTGTCTTGGTATTTTTGGTTCACTACATTGAATTGGCCAATTGGGTATCAAAATATGAGAGATTAGGTACATTTATTATATTATATCGAGTACCATCATACTTAATTCATAAGAATCCATTGTTGAGTAATATACATATTATAAGGATATTGAGTAGTACAAGTTTTGCACATACTGAAGCACTATAATGTTGAGGGATGTGTCATACCGGATAACAGAACCTATGTCTCACGGGTAGGTATTGTTTCAAAGCAGGGGTATACCGACTACTACAGGTAGTTTCAATGAGTATGACAAGTACATTTAACACACCTGCCTAATGATATTTTATAATACCTACAACAAAAAGGTATTTATGTAAAATGCTGAGTGTGGTTGGTGTGCAAGCACATCACACAAGGCAAAAGCAATACCTTCGAGCCCCGTAAAAACGACATAATCGACGGTGAACTTACCAGACGACTCCGAATGCGCCGTATCCAATTGGTCTGTCAGGTTTGTAGTCCACCGGATGTGCAGTGGCCGATTGTGCGGCATGGTGGGATTGCTGCTGAGCGTGGAAAAACTGTTGCGAGGCGCTGGCCTGCTGGTGGTTGCCGACTGGACCGTTCGTCGAGCCCTGCATCAGCGACATTGACACCCTGGAGTGTCGGCTCGGGCCGACCACAGCCATAACAGTACGTCAGTGACGGTTAGTCCACGAATTCCGGCGCACGGCTGGTTTCGTTCTCATTTACGGTGAGGGATAATCGACGAAGACGAGGACGACCAGAGAACCCGCGAATCCACAGACACGGTTGGCTACGTAGATCTCGTTAAACGTTATGTAGTGACGTATTGTACACGTTTTAAATTATTTATTATATTATAAAAGATAAATGTGAACGGAATAATTAATATTTTATAATCGAACAAAAATTATTGTTTTCGTCTCGGTAGTGGGACACTTATGCGTGTGATAAGAGTCGACGGGAAGTAGAACAATAGGTAATAATAATTACAACAACAACGAAGACGTTGATAATGAAAGACGTTCGATTAAACAAAAACACAAGAGAATGGAACAATATTATTATTACAACCGTGTTCGAGCGCGCGCTGCCCGGGACCAACCTCACAGAAACAACGAACAACCGTTTGCCAAGTCGTACGACCGACACTGAATCAGATTATCAGAATTCAGAATGACTACAACTGATTGAGAAAAGGGAGAATCGGGCGCGTGCACGCACTATAACCAGCATACAGTTCCGCGGCGGCCTGGCGCTCACGCACGCACTACACAGAACGGCGGGTCAGTGGAAGTGATAAATGGTTGCAGTGCTGCCGGATTGTCGAGTGGAATGAGTTTTACGGTAAAAATGGACAATAATATTGTGCACGTCGGCCAAGCCGGCGCTCGGCTCGACATTCGCCACTTATTATTATTGTACGAATAAAGAATAGAGGGTAGTTGCGTGAGAGTTATTACTTATTTGACATTCGTCATTTGTTTCACAGCTAAAATAGTTAAATGTGGTGGTAGTTTGGTACAAATGTCGTTTGATAGTGGGTACTGAGAAAGTATTGGATGGGCACTTTACCTAAGTATTTTATATTTATATAATAATTAGAATATTATATGCAATATTTTAATTTACAATATTATACTGTGTAGTCTATACTTTATATTATAGGTGAAAATTGGGGGAAGGCTTTAGGCCTCCCAAACATTTCCCAAATTATTTAGAGCTTATTCAATATTATTATAGTAGTCAGCCTCCCTAAATCTCAAATTATATTTACGCCTATAATAGTATATAGGTATAATTATTCTTTGGATTAGAATTAAGGTAATAATTATTAATTAATATAAATTTACCGAAACAATTTTTATTTTTAACTTTTTACTTTTTAGTTTACTAGTGATGATCCAATTTTTTCAATATGCGTTAGAATTAATTATTAAACATAAAAAATGAATGGGAATTTACCATGAAATTTTTTTTTAATTACACTTATAACAATTTACGCGAGGAGGCTTGTATTAAGCGTCCAAGTTTTTGGGCCATAAACGAAAAAATTTTAACGACAATTATTTATAAATGACTAAAAAAAATATTTTGAAATGTATACCATGTATAGAAAATTTTAATTTAAATAATTAGAGAAAATTGCAAGTGTCTATGGTTTATATTCTTGTTTAAATTATTATAACAAGATAATAAAACCGATTTTAACAAAAACTGTTTTGTGTAAAAATTACCGCTTTTGTCGGAGAACAGTTAAAACTTAAAAGGTTTGAATATCTATACATCTCAAATTCATTATTTTAATTTAAAATTGGCATATTTTATAAGTTATTTGAAGATAGGTAATTACAATTTCAAGTACCATTTTTATTAAAATGAGTTTAGGAAAAAAAAGCATAATATGCATAATATAGATGGATAAAAAATCAAATTGAAAAAAAAGCTAATGAAAAAAAAGCATATGAAAAAAAAGCGAAAACTAATTATTATCATTAGTTTATTTTTTAGGTAGGTATTTATTATTTATTATTATAGGTATATATCATTACAAGGTTTGTTAAAAAAATCGAATCAAAATAATTTTATTAATTAATTAAATATATTAAGATTGACAAATAATTATTACATATAGTTTGTTAAAAAAAATCGAATCAAACAAATGTACTTATTTAAAACGTATATGATAAGCTACAGCGTTTAAGAAGTGTTTGATATAATTATCATCATTATTATTCTTGTATTTTGTACACAGTAAAAATAAATTTTCTTGCATATTTTCATACATTTTTTTTTTTTTTTTTGATCGTAAATTACCTATATCAAATTGAGCTATTTTAGTGCTATTTGAATCTATCTCTAATCTAATTTTTTTAATCAGGGTCCAAATAGAGGGATAGCTAACGAGTTTAGAAAATCGATGATTAAATCCTTCTGTTTGATTAGGTATTAGTACGATCTAAATTTTTGAGAGTTGTTTCGTGTACATTCCACGTAGCAGGTGGAAAAATTGGTGGAATATTTCGAAATTTGGTTAAAAAAACTGAAGTTGGCGTTATTATATTTGGGTATATTGGGTAATTTTTGTAATCTATAATCGGCGTGTGATTTGTAAAAACGTTGGTATCATAAGCCGTTATCCGAGCGCAGCGATAATCAGAATATTGACGAGTTATTTATTGTCATTTTATATTTACCTATAGGTAGCCAGGTAGGTACATCGTACATAATATGCTATACCTACTTCTATAGCCATATTATTAATGAATAGTAGTAATTTTCGTTATTATATACGAGGTAATGTTTATGGTGACTGTAAAATGTTTAACTTGCTTTTTTTTCATTTGCTTTTTTATCCATATGCTTTTTTTTCACTTGCTTTTTTTTACTTGCTTATTTTTCCTTTGCTTTTTATTCACTTGCTTTTTTTTCCTAACCCCTATTAAAATATATAAAAACAAGGCCATTGTTATTTAAAAACTGAAAGTTGATACTAGTTTGTTACGTTAAATATATATCATAAGATTACATTATATTAAGACGTAAATAATTTAATAAAACCAGTTGCCCATTGGTCTTATTATATTGTTATATCATTGATTAAATAATACACTTTATATACTACTACTACTACTATTTCATATATATTAATCAATGGTTGTATTATACTATTTTTTATTTGTTTTTTTTTTCATTGGTCTTAAGCTTGGCAACTGAGGTTATTAGCTTTTAACTATTTGTTGTACCTAAATACTATAGTTGTATGACATAAACTATATATTACATTCATTGCGAAGAAATATATTTTTTATAAAATAAAGTGATGTTAAATACAAACCTAGGGAGAACACGTATTTTAATAAATAAAATATTAATTTTATTATGAAATATGTATTTTGGATTTTGGATTACTCTCCGGCCAGCCAAACTAAATATAAGACAGTAGACAATGTCACACTGAACTAAATATTTATTTCAGTTGTGATCGGTGATCACAGAAAAATGAGAACATCGTTGTAATAACCGACGGAAGAAGAAAATCTGCAATTAAAATAAAAACTAAAATCGTATTTTACAATTATTGACAGTGCCATCACATGCAACCGGAAAAATTATAGAGGGACTAAGAGATATAATTATATTTTAGTTCCAAGCCAGTGTGGAAATTAATTTTCTCTACACCGTGGTTCGTGCCTTGTGGATCATGCTACAAATAATTGATATCCATTTAATTTATACACCAACTCTTGTCACTATGATCAGTCGTTACTCTTTTGTCTACATAATATTTTTATAATAATTTATTTCTATATATTCTCAATATGGACCATTTATTTGGAATAATAGGTAGGTACTTATAAGTACTCTCTCTTCAAAAATATTCATTTTTTCCTTATCTAATTTAGTTACAGACCGGCTGGTAGCACCGAAACCGAAATGGGTGCAAATTTTATCCGGAGATGACGCATGACTGCATGAGTATCTACATAGTTTAATAGTATATTATTCTACATTTCTACAGTACACCTAACTTATAAAGAGTAATTTTTTAAACAGTATAAATCACTATCATTATCTTGAAAATCATATTATTAAAATTATGTTTTACACAATTTGAACCTTTAAAGTCGTAACAAACAGGGAACCAGCATTTTGTGGGGTTAGCCAGTGAAACTCCAGTTCGCTTTTCTAAACTTTTAATACTTATAAGTTATAACTTATCATTATATTCATACAACTGTTTGATAATTCTCATTACGAAAAATTTGAAAAATATGTAAAAATTTCGAAATATTTACAACCTATATATAAAACTATAAGCTGAACCACAAAGTGCGTATCCATTGCCTATTGAAACCAAAACAAATCTTTGATTTTTCGTGATTTGTAATTTGGTTTATAAGTTTTTTATTAATAATATTGTTTTCATGAAATTTTTATATAATTTCGATTTTGATTCTGAAAATCAAAAGGTATTATTCTGGATTTTGATTTAAAATATCTATCCATTAATATGCGTGTGGGTGCGTAGTTAATCAATATAAATAATATCGATATTATTTCGATTTATTCTGTTTTGTATCGATCGATCGGTAATTAAAACTTATGTGGACAAAGGCCTCGCAATTTTAAATTAAATGCAAAATATGTCAATACGATACATTAATGAATTAAATTAAATATTCATTTTAGGAACAAACATAGGTTTTATTGCGTATTTAAAAATATTATTAAAACCAAAATTATACGTGGTTGTGCTATAGCATAGCACATAGAGTGATTTTTTTAAAATGTGTAATTGTTTTCATTTTTATATTACGATTGACGACGACAGTGTGATCTCGACATAGTATATCAGATATTCCACTTAACCACGTTACATATTATCATTCTCACTCGTCTTACTTCAAAAAAACTATTTATTTTTATATATAACGAACATACCTTGAGCCCTTGCGACTCATTCAAGCTTCGTTAAAATCCAATATCAGCATATAATTAACAATTGCGTTACAATCATTAATGAATATAAACACTTATTGACTGTTGTTTGGCTGTACAATATTAAATTATATATACCTAGGGGTATATAGCTATTTCTATAAATATATTATACGTTTGTTATATTAATAGTTATAGTAATATTATTGTTGCTTTAAAATTTACCTATAAATTATATTTTTATTAAAAGTTATTATTTAATAAATAAACGTTCATACAGTATAGGAACACATATTTAAAAAAGCATACTATAATCTCCTGATTCTTAAACAGAACAAACTATTCTAAATTATTAGCTCATTAAAGAATAATTTTTTAAATGGCATATTAAATTCTCAATTTTTTAAAAATCTTTACAAAAAAAATCAACAACTATTGAAAAAAACAACAACAAAAAAGGTGGATAACTGGATGTCGCTCTGCTGTACAGTAGGTTACAAGTGGGTCACTGTAATGGATGGTGTTAAATTTGAATTCAATGATATAATATTATTGTATAAGAAAAACGATTCTGAGCGAAAACGGTCAGTCAGCCTATGATATTACCAAGTATATTTGATGATATTATTGTGAATAAAGTAATTTATATATAACCTATTTACGTGGAGCCTTGTTTTAAATTTTCAATCCTTAGCCATAAAAGTTAAACATTTTATAAATTTTTAACCACAAAATAATTAATAAATTATAAATTTGATAAATGTTGTCAAAATTTGAACTTTAAATGCTTATAAAAAAAAATTGTGCCTATGTATTTTTAATATTTTTCAACTACTATAATGAATGATATATCAGGAGCCTTATATTAAATTTTCACGCTTTTTAACCCAGCAAATAAAATTTTATTGATATTTATAGAAAAAAAAACTAAAAAAATTGAAAACTGACAACGTCCGTAAACAGCTCAAAAAGAGTCAAAATATTTTCAACATTTTATCGTGTATAGAAAATGCTAATATAAACATTCAGTCAAAATTGCATGTACCTATGGTCATTTGTTTTAGAGTTGCACCAAAACCAAAATTGATTTTCTCGAAAACAGATTTTGCGTAAAAATTCCTGTTTTCCCTTAATTTTTCATTTGTTTTTCACGACGCGTTTGAAAACTACTGAGAATTTTTACTTTTGACCCCCCAAAGTACCAACTAGATTCACTTTCCTATCAGAAAAGTTACTGTTGAAGAAAATCCAAGCTTTTTTCCTTTCCTAAAATGTGATGACAGACACAAAAATAAAAAATAAAAAAAAACACACATCATTACAAAATCAATACATTCATCGCTTCGTTCAGAATTTAAAATAAAGTTTTCTTATAATGATAAATAAGTCATTGACAAATAATTTTATTCACAAACAGTTATAATACTATAATAAGAATAAGTAGGTAGCTATATTTTATGATATTATTACTATTGAAGTAATTAATTTTTCAATTATTATTTATAATACTGTAGATTGAATTAATTTTGGCCGGGAAAATTGCATTTGAAAATAACATTGTATGACGAATAATATAATTTTTTCTTTTAAAGTTTCAAGTACCCACGAATCACGATTCACGAATAATATTTTAAAATTACAACAAAATAACTAAAATCGTTTAAAAATTTAATTTTGTCCAAATTTAAGCTTAAAATATCTATATTTAATCTATATTTAGATTTTTAGGTTACTGTATGAAATACTTATGAGAACCCTTGTTTTTATATTTACAACCCTTAGCTTTGAAAATTGAACATTTTATACATTTGTAACTACAAATTAATTTAATTTTAAAGATTTTGATGAATTTTGTCAACGTTTGAACTTAAAATGATTCTATGTCTATGTATCTCTAATATTTTAATACTAGAAAAGATACTGAAGTTAAAAATCGAAGCAATATTTCGTCTACATATCATGTATACAGACACATAAAATAAAAAAAACACACGTCTTGTAAAATCAATAAATTCATCCCTCCGTCCAGAATCCAGTATTCTACAATTGTTAATCGATACATCAATATTTCTAAAAAAAAAACTTATGAGATAGCTTGTTAACACGAATAAAGATATATTTTCCCCAAGAGACAAGTTTTTTTTTTACTCTATGTTTGATACGATTAGGATGATAAGGCCACGTTTTAAGAAGAGGTGATAAACTGATAACACGAAGTAAAATTAAAAGGGAGTGATAACAGGTGTGTCGAATACTCGAATAGTCGAATGTCGATTGTCAAAAGAATATTAATTATAAACTTTTAAGTTAGGTCTTTCCTTATTATGCTCTTTTTCTAATTCATATTATACTGTTTTTAAACAAAATACAAATTAGGGTTTCAAGAAGATTTATTATATAATATTGAAGTAAGAATTGTTTATGTATTATTATTATAACATGATCTTTTAAAATCAATACTTATTTGAGCAGCAATATGTTAGTGTATTACTTGTCTTTTTTGTTTTCTACTTGATAAATTATCAATAACTCATAATTGGTATATTGTACTTTATTTACTGGGATTAAATAGGTCAGTAAGTATAAATTATCTTAATTAAAAATATAAGCATAGACAAGTTGGTATCATGACACAAAATGTATGTTTATCTTTATGTACATACTTTTACTTAAATTCAGTTAAACATTTTCTAGTATTTTTTTATGTAAGTGTTCTAATTTTATTTAAGCTTCATTAGTTAATGGTTTTATAAAATGTTGTATAAAATAAGATCTCGCCAGTTTTTATAATTTGTAAAGTATCTTCCAGTACTGGAACTATATACAATTCCATAATAGTTGTATACCTACTATTGTATTTTTATACGTTCAACAGTACACAACTCATATTATTAAAAATATGTAGTTTCCCCTATACTTGGCAATTTAATGTACAATAATTATAATTTAATTTTTTTGGTATGTTTTAAGGAAATCAATTTGAAAATAATATGGCTACTAGAAGTCTCACCGACATATTTTTGTTAATGCGAACAAATTCCATCCAGAGTAGAGGAATATATTCATTTCAAGGATCTAAACATAATGATTATGATACGGATAGTGATGAAGGTATTAATGACAAAGCAGCGTTGATGGAAGCTGGTCGTTCTATGGTTAAAACAAATTCCATTGAAATGCGTTCTCAGGAAAAATCTCCACCCACATGGACTGGATTACTTGAAGATGCTCAATATTCCATTACTAGGTCTTAATCTAATAATTATTTTATTTGAATAACATAATATTATATAAAATTGTTTAATTTTAGGTTACAGAACAAATTAAAAGAATTACAATCGTTACAAGATGTACAAGTATCGAGGCCTACCCTAAATGATTCTAGCTTACAAGAGAAACAAATCCAAGATCTCACATTAGATATTACAAGAGTATACATTATTCATATATATTTCATTTATTAATTATTAATACTATTTAAAATTAATTATGCTACAGATATTTGGTTCAACAAAAAAAATAATTCAACAAATCAGATTACATTCAAGTGGATTATCTGGCAACAAAGAATCCCAACTGTCATATAATGTGTCATCTGCTCTAGTGTCATCATTACAAAACTTATTCAACGAATTTCGAAATTCACAACAAATTTATCTCAACAGTAATTTTAAATAAGTTATACTGTTTATATGTTATTAAATATTAATTATTATTGTGTATTCTTATGTTCTTAGAAATCAAACACAGAGAAGCTATGTCATCACAAATGTGTTTTGAAACCGAAGAGAATACTTCAAATTCTGATTTACTAGATATGTTTGGTAATGGTTCATCTAGTTCTTTTGGACAACAGTTACAGATGCAACAGTCAAATCAAACACAAACATTTGCTGCTATACTTATTGAAGAAGAAAATGCTAAAATGGCCGTACAGTGGGAACGTGAAGCAAATCAGATATCCAGTTCTGTTCTTGAACTTAATAACATATTTAAAGACCTTGCACATATGGTTGTTCAACAAGTTAGTTCAAACTTCATAAGTCTTATGTTTGTATTAATAGTATACCAATCTAATTGCATATCTGGTTTCTGTAGGGTAGTGTTTTAGATCGGATAGACTACAACATCGAACAGACTGAAATCAGAGTAAAAAAAGGTGCAGCTGAATTAATTAAAGCAGAAAAATATCATCGAAGCAATCGAAAAATGAAATGTATTCTAATTCTTGCTCCTGTTTCCATTATGTTGTTAATTCTTTTGGACATAACAAAATTTTAAGAAATTTGTATGGTCTTTTATTCCTTATCTACCAAAAATATTATTTATTATTTATTGTTATTTTTTATAAATGTATATGGAATTATTATATTCACCATTAATACAGTCAAAACAAAATTATATGTACAATTTTGTAGCTTAAAATATAACTTGCCTTATTTTAACAAAATAATGTCATTTTCTGCCAATAAGTCAATGTTTTGTTCAAAAAATGTTTTCGTATACATCTACTGAGTTATGATAACTTATTTCATAACATTTTTTACAACTGAATTCTAATATTTTGATATTACAGTTATTTATCTTATAGACAGTGGCATATCGAACGGTAATTTCAGAGGCCTCTGAGATTTTTCTTAAATAGAGGTTTGGGTAGTAGCCGGTTAGTCCCCTAGTAAATGTAATATAATATTCTGAATAGATAGTCAATAACGGACTGAAATATAATTACATAGTTATATTATATTATTACATTATTATGCATTAATACTTGGGATATTAGTAACTTGCCTCTGGAAAATTTTTAGTTCGCCACAACACTGCTTATAGATCTATATTATAGGTATATGTTTAATCTATAAAATACTAAAATGTATTAAAACTGACTTTTGACTGTCACATATGTTAAAAAAATGTCATTATGTATTTTATCTGGGGTATCATCTATTTAAATATGAGAAACCTTGTATTATATTTTCAAGTCTTTAAACATACAAAAACGTTTTTGTATCATACATAAAAAAAATATATATTATATTTTATATATAAATAGCACAAAAAGAGCCACTATATTTTTAAAATTCTAGAATACTAATATGAATAAATGGTGACAATGAGTCAAACTGTTACTCATTTTTAATTACGACAAAAAAAACCAAATAATCATGGATTTAATTTATCAATTAAAAGGTGTAACATAAATATCTTCGATTTTACTTTAGTTTTCCCCTTATTTTATTAAAAGGATGTCAGCGCACTATTTTTTTTCTCTCTGACCCACGCGCAACATAGACAAAACAAATTTGCGCAGAATCGTTTTTTCTATGTTTTTAAGTAATTTTATAGTAATTTACAAAAAAGATAGAGAATAATATTTTAGAGGGAATGACATATCGATCTTATATTTTATTGTTATTTGACTTTGTATTCGACTTTCGAAATAAACAAAAAAATGTTGTAAATTTAAATTATGCTTAAATTGTTTTGAAACAATATTTAGAAAAATCGATATGTCATTCCCTCAAAAATATTATTCTCCATATTTTTTTGTAATGAGTGATTTTACTCTAAGATTACTTAAAAACATAGAAAAAACGATTCTGCGCAAATGCATTTTGTCTATGTTGCGCGTGGGCTAGAGAGAGAAAACAAATAGTGCGCTGACAGCATCCTCTTAAGTACTTTGAATTTTTTGCAATGAAATAATATGGTTCTAAAATCCAATATAAAAGTTGAAACATTAACTGCTATAATAAGGTGATAATGGTTGACACACACGTAATTTGTAAGACCATATAAATAATTTGTGAATATATAAACACACGATTGATCCTTTCTAAAAACTATTATAATTTATAAGATAAAAAACCATTTTTTCTAAAACGAGTGTTACGTAAATATTCCCATTTTTCCCAATATTATTAAAAAAACAGAACAGTACTCCAAATTCAAAACTTTTAAATTTTTATTTTTTATTTATAATTTACAAAAAGGTGGACAAGCTCTATTATACCTATTTGTTATATTTTATGTACTTTGTAGTTGACTGTTAACAGCATAAACCTATACCTATATATTTTGTTTTTGTAACAATATTTATTTATACAATCTATAAATGTGTTTTTTTACAATAAGTACAATCGCTGTGGGAGATGATGAATTGGAGGCTTTATGGAAGAATCCATCCAGTGATGGAACTTCTTGACAGATTTATATATATAGAAATAAAAATTAAACGGTAGTATCTATCTATCTATATCTATATATAAATAAAATAACTTGTCCTGAGTGATTCATCATCGCCTAGCCGGAACCACTGAAACTACGAGTATGAAATTAGTTTTGTAGTTTCATTTTATGATGCAAAAAACCCCTAAAAAAAGTTTTTCAAAATTCAACCCTACGGTAGTTAAAAATTTAAAATGGGTATACATAGAAACAATTGATGGACTGATATCCAGAACCACGGATCTGGCAGAAATTTGGCATACAGAGAGCTATTATGACGTAAGCATCCCCTAAGAAAAGATTTTTGGAAATTCAACTCCTAAAAGGGAAAATAAGGGGTTGAAAAAGAATACAACAGTTGCGCCATATATCAAGCAATATTTACTTTAAATATAGCTGTATAGGTACAACATTAGTTTTAAAATACAAAACGTACGAACACTACGAACTTGACATTTGGAATAGTGGTTCCTCTAATGATCTAGATGTCAGATGTGCAATAAGAAAGGATCACTTAACCACCGAGTGTGCACGATTGGAAATATTGTTGTATATAACAACTTATTCCTTGAATCCTAGAAGAGATTTTTTATAAACAAAGTGTTTATAGGTATTTAAAAAGGACTAAGGAGGGCAAGTGGGTACTGCTCTGTTGTACAGTAGTTGTTGAGCATGTCATATTTTAATTCAATGATAAACATTTGCATACAAAAAACCTTTCTGAGCTGAAACGTAGTGTCTTCCTAGCATACCTGAATACTTGTATAAATAATCAATTATCAAATTTAATAATTTTAAAAAAAATTATAAAAAATTGAAAATATCTCATGGCTATAAATAGCGTAACTTTCCGGTAAACTTTTTTTTTTAGTAAGGTCTAGCTATACTTGGGGAATCTTATATTAAAATGTCTATGATGTTAGCTATTAAAAGAAAAATTTTTATAAATTTCTAACTAAAAATAATATCCAAATTTTCGGGATTTTGATGAATTTTGTCAACTTTGAATTGACTTTGGACTGTCTAACTGATAAATATAAAAATAATCGTGCCTATTTCTCTTTAATATTTTTGAACTTCTATTAAAGCAACATATTATGTGGACCCTTTTATACATTTTTACTAAGTAAAAAAGTTTATATAGCTAATAATTTAAAAAAAATAACAACATTTGTAAGATTTCTCAAAGCTATACATTTCCCAATAAGAGTAAAAATACTTTGAAAATGTTACTATACATACCTATATGAAAAATACTAATATAAATATTTGGTAAAAATTGCAAGTATCTACGGTTATTAGTTTTTGAGTTACACCAAAAAAATAAAATACATTTATCAAAAATTGGTTTTGATTAAGAATTCCCATTTTTTTTAATTTCTTTTTATTCCCTACGCTTTTGAAAACTATTGGGGATTTGCTGTTTTGATCTCCCAAATGCACCAACTAGATACATTGTTCTATTAGTAAAGATGCCGATGTCGAAAATGGGACCATTTTTACTACCTACCCTAAATGTTGACCGAGAGAAAAATGTAACACACATCATTGTAAATAATATACTAAATAGGTACAATATATTCATTCGCCACTCTCAGAATCTAAAAAATTGATACGTCACTTTATAATATATGACATGTTTTACACTTTGCCAGGTATATACGTAAGTACATGTATAATCATTGATTTTATAATATAGAATATAATATAAATATAATCAAACTATAAAATATCCTGTAAGTATATAATCTTACTCCTGCACGATAATATTATAATTATTTATTTATAAATATTAAAATAGAACGCAATTATGGTTACATCACCTATTCGCCCATATATTATGTGATATGTATGTATATTATATACCTATACTTGTTGCGTAGGCACATGAACGGATAATCGACGATGTTTCTTCTCATGCTCCATTCCTTATACGTCCTTGACATTACCCAATAAATGATGATGAATGACATTATCGTGACCACCGCGGGAAAACCATATTCACGCTATTAAGCTATTTATCTATACTTTCAAGTTATAAGCGAATGTAATATTCGGAAACGGAGCCGAAGGGACCTCTCTGTCTAACAACTAATAGTAATATATAGTAACTAATATTATAGTATTTTATACATCGCCATCGCATCATCATAGTATCATATAGTATCATCTATCGAAACGTTCAACATCGATCTGCTGCGGGATGCACTGCCTGGTCGGGTTGTGTCCGGAGACCTAGGCACAAAACCAGCTGAAGGAAAAGAGGAGAAAGCGCACGACGAGTATAGGGGCCTGAGCTAGCGCGAGCTTTTTTTATCAATGGCGACCACTGCACGTTTTCGACGTATACGTCCGAGATTTCTAGTGATGTGGGAAAATCCGGGTGGTGCTGGTCTGAGGAGAAGTCCTCTTTCGTGGACCCAAAAGTGATCGCTGTAAATACTGAGGAAATGATGGTGGTAATAGCGATTTCGGAGCTACGCTGCATAGCGAACCGTTCGTGTCGGGTATAGACTACTTGGGCTCAGGATGACAATCGTGTCAGGTGATTGGGGGGGGGGGGGGGGGGGTTTGCAGACCAATAGATCTTGAGATCATCCATATTCCGCGTACGTCGGTTACGGAACAGACCGACACGCGACCATTAACCTTGAGCGATGCTGGCCGGCTTCGGTTGTTTACGCGACGGACGAGAAGAACAGACGGCAACCATAACAGCGGTACCGACAAAGGCGGCACCACAGTCCACAATGGTCTAGAGCAGGGGTGGCCGATCCAAATGATCTTGTGGGCCACTATTTGGAAATACATTATAAGCTCACGGGCCGCATACTAAATTACACATTTTAGATTTGAACAAAACAGAAAAAAATTTTGGTGTATTAATTAATTAAAATAAACAGAATCAATTTATAATTTACAAACATCGATAATATAATAATTTTAGTTTATTTATTTAGGCCCGGTTTTTCAAACATATTAATTATTCATCGAATAATATGAGTTATTCGATAGATAAGGAAAAATAGATAATTACCACTTTTTCAATGTCAGAATAAGTCTTATTCGACGAATAAACCACGAATTAGTGGAATATTTGTTTCTCAACTCGTTGTGCGGGCATTCCAGAATAATCTATACCTATTGGCACAAAAATAAAAAAATTTATGATAAATCTCGCGGACCACAAAAATTTCCAAAGTGGGCCGTGGGTTGGCCATCCCTGGTCTAGAGGGAACATCAAAAGTCCAACAGTATGTCCCAAGAGCCTTTTTTTATACCAATACCGGTTACAAAAACGGTTATCACTAAACGGTAACCTGTAATTTTGAATATAGTACCGGCAATTGGTTACCGCTAACAACAGGACCGACCGGTATAAGACCGGTAACCGGTATCCAAAAAATGTTCTATTTAGATTAGATTAATAACGGTTTCAAGCTCTGGTGGTAGGTGTGGTATTGGCGGCCGGCCGTTCATACTCAATGACCGGGCGTCGCGCTGTCCGGGTGCGAAAATAACGCATCGGACGAACCGGATGTCTGTATAGAATATTTCCTCCCCGAAAACCCGCCAACCGAGCAAGTTCACCGGTCGCCACTGTTCCTGTCGCCGCATATTCACAAACCGTTGTCGCTATCGCCGTATCAACGTTGACCATCCACCATCGGCACTGGCCGTCACGGTCGTCATGTGCCGACAATTCACGTCCACCCAGGACCGGCCACGGGAACTGTTCATTTCACACCATACCTCGTAGGCCTTTCCGGTCAGACTGGCCTGCAGAAAACAGTTATTTATTTCATGCGATTGTTCATCTTTTTTCCTTTTGTTTTTTTAAAATTAATTTCTAATGACGAAATTATGTTTTATTGATTCATAGTAAGTATACACTACTAATTATTAACCTATATTTTATAATCTCAAAATTGTTTTTCATTCAATCATTCAAGCATTATCCATATTGTTACGTGTGTACATTTCTCGAGTTCACGAGTCCGAAAAACGTTGAAAAAATAACAAAAGAAAAAATACCGGGTAATAACTCGTGTACCATACAAATCTGTTTGAATCTAACCGAACGCACTCACACACCCGCCCACACACACACACACACACACACATGCGGCATGGATACTACAGACTTTTTCACGACTTGAGTATATAAGTATATTAAGTATATATTACATTTATACACTGTTTATGTATTTGTATTACTTCTTCGAACCTACTAAGATCCGGTCCATCACTAATCGACCTGTAATGGTTCATTATTTAAAATGTAATCATCATCACGTCAGTTTTAACGTATAGGTACAGTTATACTTACCAGTTACAAACAACGAATTCGGAAAAAAAATTTAATATAATACAAATACCTAGACAATAGTTGGAAGTGTATATACTAGCTGTATTTTGAAAAACAAAATTGTTATTATTGTCAGGGGCCAATACACAATAATGATTCGTGGGGGGGGGGGGGAGAAGGGGAAGGCCATTCATTTGAATGACGCCACCAAAGATTTA
Source organism: Metopolophium dirhodum (assembly GCF_019925205.1). NCBI lineage: Eukaryota > Metazoa > Arthropoda > Insecta > Hemiptera > Aphididae > Metopolophium > Metopolophium dirhodum. The sequence goes on from NC_083568.1 coordinate 17,733,268, forward strand.
TTTCAGCATCTTTCATCTGGTAGGAAAGTGAATCTAGTTGGTACTGAAATCGGAAGTAAACAATTCCTGTCAACTACAAATGAAATAAAATTTAACAAATATAGATTTCATTATTTATACTTACAATTTTTAAATTTATTTAATCACCCGTAAAATTAAAATTATTAGATTAGATATATCAAGAAACGATTTGGATTATTTATAATTTATTTATATGTCGCTGTGTGAGCTCTGGCGGCGGCCCTACGGACCCGTCACTGACTATTGCTCTACAGTAACTTCTTACTATGAAGTTCAGGATTTTCAGAATGACATTTTAAGTTAAATGGATTAGGTACTATAATATTATATAATATTATTATGTACAACACACTAATAATTGTGGTCACTGGTCGTGAATCATAATACACGTGTTTACTTTCTCCTAAATGATTTTGAAAATGAATGTTTGTTTTCCTTGTGAATTAAGCTGTTTTATAAATGTACCTACCTATTATAATCATCGAAAAGTTAATAATCATGTATAGAATAAATATGGGTAGTGAATTTACCTATTTCATTTCGACGGGTGTCCACGATTTCTTTATCGTTAGTATTCAATGTGGATAGTACACAGAATTTTAGGTACGTGATATTATTCTAACTACATTGATGGATATAGGTATTATTATTTCGCAGGCAAGCTTTAGAAGTACCTACTTATTATCCATGTAATCTATTGAAATTTTAGATTGGTACCTAATATATGCGTTTAAACTTATACACATATTATAATCGATAGCTGGTCTCTTAATGTTACTATTGTTCTAATAAGGGGTCTTATCCGTTTATAAATAAATAACAAAAAAAAGCAACAGTTAGGCTGCACGTTTACCTAATCTAATATAATTAATATTCATATAGGAACAGGAACTTCACTTTTATATTTTGTTTATTCGAAGAGTTGCATTATTAATTAAAATTAAATGAATGTGATATTGTTGGTAGGTACCTACCCAAAATGAATAAGCAAATGTGTGAAAACACTAAACAGATACCTAGTCACTTCACGTATGGGAAATTTCACTGATAAGCTTGAATGTCATTAATGCAATAAGAAACCTGAATATGGACTGTAAAAAATACGAGAGTCTGACTTACAATTTACGGTTACCTACATACTGAGTAGGTATTTAATTTCATTCGCTACCAATGACCATTGATTAGGAACTAATTTTAAAATTTGTATTTGCATAGATGAACGTTGTGGATATAAAATACAAGAAATCCTACGTTAGTGAATATTGAATTCAGAAAATGGTTCTTAATATACTGTCCACATTATATTATTTTATTTTATTTATTTGACGGGCTTAGCCTTTTGACAAAAGTAAACATAATATATAAACAATCTTATAGTGACAACAAAACAATATTATTAATTTTACAAACAAACATATAAATAACGTATATACATCGATATATATGTATATGTGTACAAAAGAAAAATAATGATGAAGTAGACTAAAATATATATATCAGATATCTAAAGTAAATTGGAAAGCATCGATAATAAGAGGTACAGGGAGGAACATAGACAAGGGCGGAGTGTCGAAAAGTATGTTGAAGGACTTTAAAGTTAATTAAATTAAGAAGGAATGATGCGAATCAACTTTCTCAGATTATATATCCTTATAGGCCCATATAGGTACCGGCAATCGGCTATTGTATAATTAATATTTATGTACCTACCTAAACTATATACATTATACGTCATAAACTCATAATTCATAAAACGATCAACGGTACTTACTACTACTTATAGGAACTTGCATGTGGTGGCTCGGGTAGGATATACTTGATTCCCCCCCCCCCCCCAAAAAAAAAAATTATCATCATACTAATTTTTTAAGTTAACTAATATATTATACAGACAATGACATTTTGAAATGCAATGTTTTCGATAAAATGTAATTCAACCTACCTTACTAATAGTATAATATAAATTACAAAAAATTCAGAAGTTTCTATAGAAAATATAGGATATTGAAGACAATAGACAGAACGTAGAAACATGCAGTATCACAATGGAACAAGAAGGTAGTCGATACCAATAGGCGATAGAATATCTTGCAGTATCAGTAGATATCGATTACGACCATACATGAGGCCATAAAATATAAAATATAACATACCTCAATGTATGATATAGTATTAAAACTATATTCCTTTCTTTAATTTATATTATTGTGACGTTATAAATAAAAAAATACATTTACCTTGTGTTTTTTATATTAGTATACTTTAATACGAGTGAGCTGGAAATGTGGAATAGGATTATTATAGGTGACGGCGGCGTCATGTTTGTCCTCGGTGCATACGTAATCATGAGATCTTCAGATAAAATATCATATAGGTATACTAGATCCAGATGAAGTCCTGTCCAAACCGGAAACCGGAGCGAGGGACATGACGTTTAAGTTCCTTTGTATAGACTTCGTGTAAATAGTACAAACATGCATTGTTTGTAAATTATAGCTGCATTATATAGTTCGTCAAAGATTAGGTAGGCACCTCTAAATTCCAAGCTCCCCCTCCCCGCCTCAAACATATATGAATAATAATTAAATAGTTAATCGAAAAAAGTTCAGATACCTAACTGCTGCAGTCTGCAGGTATCTGACTGCAGCCTGATATTTTCATTATGTACAGCAGTGACGTTCGTTATACGTGTTGACGCGTTGTATAATAGAACTTTCAACACATAATTTATCGGCGTCCCAGAATTCTATGACGTGAATCGATAGATTTAAACTGGAACAAAATTCACGCCAGGATTCCCTTTTGGCCTTTACACGAGGACTTGATCGGTATGGTATCGTTAGTATCTCAGACTGCGGAACGACGATTGTATAACACAATAATTAGCGTTTATATTGCTGTGAATTATATATTATACATTTATACCTATATAGATTTTTTATACAGTTAATGGATAACAAATTATACTTTTTCAGTGTTCGATGATCGATTATATGATAATTAATTAGACATTTTAACGTAATAGTCGTAATACGAAAAAAAAAATTAGAAACTGATACAGGCACACCAAATTAACACAAGCATAAATAAAAATAAATAATAATTACTCTCTTCAACATTATAAAACTTTTAGATTATACATATTATATTTAAGCTTAAATTCATAACTTTTAACACATCGTTAATATATAAATAAATGTTTAATATCAACATTGAATAAGTATAGGTATTAAAATAACTGATATTAATCAGTTTTACGTGCCTACCGCGGGCTACCTATTATAATATTATATTCTTAACATTTTTCATAACTATAAGCTATGTATTATAGAATTTGCGTCTAAAGTTTTTAGAAAACAAATTCAAAGTCATATCATTAAGTGCTTAAATTTAGTGTTCAAATTATTACACATATACCATCTGAACCTCTTAATATATATATAATATAATATTAAGTTAAATATATATTACTATATTATGTAAACACAATAAATTAAGATATCATTGTTTTAAAATGTAAAATATTAATGATTGCCTCGCTACAACATAATGGCAAGTCCTCTTTTTTTTAGAAAATCACAATTTGATAGTTTTAAACGCGATCTTTTTTACACCTACATCACATTTCTGTCCTAGAAATAAGAACGACTTTGAACGAGATACCAGCTATATATCGTATACCCGATTCATATGTTTATGTAATTATTATATGTTAATGGACACTCGCCTCGGTCACGATATTAAGTGTGAAAAGTAGACAAGTCCGGACTTGCTTGGTTATTTACTAACGGTACTATTGTACTAGTGTACTACGGTAGGTACAATGTGGAAATCGTTACCAATAATAATATAGGCATTAAAGGGGTTCATATACTACATCGTGTCGTGTCGTGTAAAATAATTTTCTTTGATTGTCTGAACCGCGTGGTTCAATTAAGGTATACCATATGGTATAATGTTATTTGATCACACGATACCACAGTAACCAAACGATGCCGTATAGTTGAACATATTCAACTTTTGGCCGTGTGGTTACAGATTCGTGGACCAAAATGTACTAATACTAATAACTAAAAAAAAATTATAAAATGTTATCATCAGGTACAATATTCGCTGTATCTAGGTACTTATCATTGGTATTGCATTTTGATATACATCTGCAGATAAAATATTGCACGGGCCACATGATCATTAAAAACACGACACGACACGGCGTAAGTATGAAGGTGAACCCCCTTAAGACTTAATGATTTTACCGTACAAGAATTATGTATACCTACGTACTATACACAGTAACTCATTAAATTTAAGTAAAAAGATGTCAATAAATCCAATTTTGAATTTACCTGTATTGTATATTGGAATAGGATTGTATATATTAGCTGCTAATCGGTGCATCGTTTATAAATACATCGCGTGGCGCCTCGCGGTATTATAGACGAGCAGGGACGCGTAGAATTTTTTTTTTTCATTTTGTATACTACATTTAGGTAGGCAACTGCAATTATATATATATATAGGTAAGATTTTCTTTATGTTTTCAAGAGGAAACGACATTTGTTTTATTTTGCTGTATATCTACTGGTGTGGAAAAAAAAAGAAGAAAAATTCACCGTGCACCAAAGCCTTCGCCCACCAGTTGTACCTATACCTGGTATTAAACGGTGTGTACAGCATGTAGTTTTCGGTGTAGGTACCTCTCTATGCAGATGGTGTTACCTACAGCATAAAATATATATAATGTGAGTGGGGAGATGACACACGGCCGGCACGGAACGAGCGGAACTCGGCAACGGACCCACCGTCAGTTTATGTTGAACCCGTCGTGATTCGTCCTCGTTTATTCAATTCGCACCGCCGCTGATTCGTGTATAACAATGCATTTTCCTCATTGAAAATAGTCGAGCCGGTGAATCTAATATAATATTCATGATAGTTATTTTTCGCTTATCGGTTGATTCCTGTATATTTCTACTATAATATACTGTACCTACCTAGTAGTGTGACTATCGTCGGCACTCGCAAAGACAAGTGGTTATAATTGCTTCGTTTGAATAATAATTATTATTATTGCGGAATACTTATCATGTGAGTACATACATTTTAAACATATCAAAATATGAACTTACTATAAAATCGCATAATTTTATCGGTACATTTTTGAAAAAAGCGTAACTGTAACTAACGTATTAGTAGAGTTTTAAGAGTTATAATCTGTTTTAATCTATACATGAAAACTGCTGCAGATACCAGTTATATTAAAATTTTAAATCCTCGTAACTTGTTTATGTAAATTGATCCAGTCATGTCGGTTTACAATTATAAAAAATAATATTAAGTATTTATAATATATATTATATAGTAGGTACGTACATAATTATATATTGTGTTAGTAGATTATTATTGTAGTAGATTACAAATATAATTTGAGATGGAAGGTCCGAAGTTGTATAGGTATTTAGGTACCTATTAGAATATATGATGATTATTCAAATCACAATAAATTGTTCCTCGATGTTTAAAACCGATCGCATAATTTTTAATTGATCAGATTTCGGCTGCTATAGTCACACAAATAATTGTGTTCATCCATTTTCTACAAAATATACATATAGCTGTGATATTAAATAATAATAATTAATAAAAAACAGGTAATACTAGTTTAAATATATAGCTACTTACATAAAACATCATTATCTTAATGCAATTTAAGTTGAATCAGGTGAGTCGTACCGAACTTAAAAATTAATATAATATTTTAAATAGTTAAATATGTAATATATTACAGGACTTTTTATATTATGACTTATGACTGTTGCCATCAAATTATTGATGTTTTGAATTGTAATAACTAAATTTAAAATAACTCTGAAATTAAAACCTTCCAAATAGGTATCTACCCCTATTTTATAAAGTACTAGATCAATAACATTCGTTTAGGCGCTATATGTAGAATGTATTTCCTACTGTCCATATAATTGCGTCCATCAATAATAACAATTTCTAAAACTGATTTTACGTCGGTATTATCTCTTTTGTATAATATGTGACATTAAAATTAAATGTTCAATAATTATTAATAAAGAGTCCGATTGTTTTCCTATGTATGTTGTAAAGGTTATTACAATAAAATTAGGTATGTATGAATGTATTTTACTTGATGTTTTACAGTTTGGATGTACATTATTGTTTTTGAATTTTTTTTTAAGATTTAAAAATGTATGAATTTGCTAGTAAAAAATGGTGAGATTGAATTTTGAATTTTATTTTTATATTATTGATTCAACTTCCAATACTAGGTATCCATGTACGTAAGATCGTGTATAATATACTAAATAGTAAATACTAATATAGTATTTCATCTGTACGGGCACTCTCGCTTGCTACCACACATCCATAAGGCGTGCGCACTTCAAACAATAATTCTACACACTTTAAATTTTTGATTTATTTACAACATCCATTATTACAATTTCGAATTACAGGTAAAATGTAACGTAACAAAACATATTAAACATATTTTTTTTTTAAATGTACATTTTACACTAAAAAAAAATCGATTTTAATCAATAATAAAATTATCCTATATAGGTATTGTTATATTGTAGTATTAGTAAGAAAATGTATCTCTGCCACACAATCACTCTGCATAACCAGCAAAAAAAAAAATTCCTGCGCACATCATATTACAATTAAATTGTTACCTATACTCTAAACTATGAGTTGATTGATTACTGGCAGCTACAACAGTCGATAATAATAAATAATTTTAATACAATGTATGCAAACGGTTTGTATAACACGATGTTATGAATCTCCGCTATCGAAATGTTTCAATACACAAATAGTGCAGTGCACACGCATCACGTTCCATATTATTACGTACAACGTTTTTCTCCGCAATTCTCGTGCGTTTTTTTTAGTTTGTTTACATACATGTACCTATAGCGATAGTATACTCGCGTAAATGTATAGAATATATCCACAGAATAATGAACCTTATCGATCGAGTCCGTGTATAATATCGTTACAAGGTCCGCCAATCCATGGAGCATATTATACAGCCGGTGCAGCAGCAGTCGCGTACCACAAACCCAGTTTTATCCGTCGTCATTTTGTTGTATATATCAGCTCGCATTATTAAACTCGTCGTGTACTTGCCTATATACCTACCTGTTGCGTATATACAGTATAATTATAATATGACTTTTGATCGGGTTTTTTATCGTCGTTCCGCCGCTGTACAATTTATACTACTGCAGTCGAGTCAATATAATATAGGTTCGAGGTTTCACGAAATAGTTAAATTTGAGATATTATTTTAGTATTTTATATATAGTTGAAATTATCTACTGTAAAATAAGTTGGTGCAACCGTGCAACTACAACTTTTTAAATAATTAATTTTAGTGCCTACTCTCAACTAAACACACTGTTTGACACGACTGAATAAATCGTTACGCCAAGTGAAAATTATCCAACTATTTACTAAGACCAATTTTTTTTCGTGTGATACCTCGAAAACTTTGATAATTCAAATTTTTTTCTCACCCCTTGAATTCCTTTTAAGTTGTGTATAGCTCGAAAAATACCCATAAATAGTAGAATTTATTTTTATTTCCCTCGAGACTCGACTGCGTATCTAGACCGCGCATAAGCACGACGCCGACACAAAAAAATTGCGACGGCGTTGACTTTTTTACGTATCGTGTAGGTTATATGGATGACGCCATCGTGCTTGTAAGCGCTGGTACCCTAGGTACCTCTACCTTGTACCTAAATAGGATTGACTCGTACCTACAGGTAATTACGTAATTGTGGGCATTCGCGTACCTACAATAGCGACTGCAGCTGTATGAGACACGCGTGATACTACATATTATAATATATTTGAATATTTTTACTTCAATACGCGTCGTCTCGAATCTCGATATTACCTCATATTACCGCATATTATTATTTGCGATTCGCTCGTATGTTATATTTTATTTTATATGATATAATTGTATGACGTATTATTATATTCGTGAGGAATCCGCGCCGCGACGATTATCCGCAGCGTTTCCCACGATATGTACCTATATAATATATAAATACGCGTTTATATATAGGTGCTCATCGTGATCCCGGCTGCGGGGGGATCGTATACCGTGGTATTTATATAGTGTCGTAGTTATGCAATATTGCAGTTCGATCGGATCGTTCCGAGAAAGACGCTTAAGAAATGAGGGGAAAACGGCTGGTTGCAGCAGGCAGTCGCGCGCGTGGTTAATATATTATTATTATTGTTGTTGTTTATTATTATAATATTGTACCTATGATGGTACGGAGAAAAACGTCACGGAGACGACCTCGCGGTTATTCGAAACGAAAAGCGAATTTCATTGTTTTAGACCGAAGGACGGCTTTTAATCCGCTGCAGTTATATATACGGCACTGACAATCCCGCGCAGCTCTACGACGATATTTCATATTCCTAAGCAGAATATTATTATTCGGAGTATTTTGACGTATACAAATCAAATTTCGGATGAATAGCTGATGAGCGATATAACTTATATAAGTATTTGAAGTTTATACGCGAGTGGAGTTGTAGTGGACAAACCTTTTGCGGGGTACCCATGTGCCACTCCTATATCCGCTCATGAAAACATTAAAATATATATTTTTAATAATTATGAAGTCATCTCATAAACTATATACTGGCTTAAAATTATAATGAGATATGCCTAACAGGATTTTTATGTATCGAAATAATCAAAAAAATAGTCTGATTTGAAATAATGGAAAAAAGTAAAAACTTATTACGACAAAAAAGTGTAAATAATTTTTATAATCTTTTCAAAAACGTTGTTTTTTAACGACTTCAAATTGTGTGTAAGAAAATATATTTTTCAAAATGTTTGATGTATTTTTTTTAGAAAAAATGAAGAGCGTGCAGTTCTTTGATAAAAAAATTACCCTGTATTATATACCTTACCAGTTACCAATATACACACTTACTGTAAAGTTACTGCGTGTAATACACAATATCTGTATGTGACTGTATATAATATATATATTTGTTGTACAGCTATCTCAATATAATATTTTCTTTGAAATCGAAAAAAAAATCATCGATAATGCGTACCTACGCTATATTATTATTATGATATTATATTATACTACAACTATTGAACTATTGTATTATTATTATTATATGGGCGACGACTGACGAGCCTGCTGCTGCCGAGACTGCGGCGCGCGCGTTTCTATACGAAATAATACCTAAGTAATAATAACGGTTATTAGCGCCAATATTGCTCGACGACATTTTACGGTTACAGCAGTGCACCGGCCACGATAATAATGCATAGACTATAATAGCTGTTCAGGTATTCTGCCAGTATACTATACGGCTGCACTTTCGCCTTCGATTTGTAATTATTCAAAGAGATGCGCTGCCGCAGTAATTGTTATTCGTGTCTATATACATTATAACGATGGTCTGCTACACGAACGCAGTTTCCAGGGGCTGCTGTACCTACCTATACCTAGGTATAATGTACAGGCATCGGTGACGCGGACTTCTCATATAATGGCGATTTAATACCAGTCATAAATCGTTGTGGCTGAGTTATTGTTGCGTTTAAAATTTAACGGCGTATACACAATCGCGAATCACTGCGTTTATATGCCGGTGGACCGTTAATTATTATTTATTATATTATGTACCTATATTTTTCCGTTTGGAAAATTTTTTTCGGTTGATAAATAATATTGGATAGGTGATAAACATATAGGACATAGGTGCATACAATTTTTTCAATACGTTTTACGATATAATATTTATAATATTGATACCAATTATGTGTATGCGCATGCGTATTTAAACAAGAATCTGTGTAGGACGTGGGTAGGTTAGGTACCTATGTCGTTGAAAGTAAAGACGTAAAATATTCCATTATATTTTACGTTGCATGTGAAGCATAATATACGATCTATCAACATTCTACATATTAAAAACTTAATAGTAGGTAGAGGTACTTAGTAGTTACTCGTTGCATTCGAGCCTGACTTCGGACGACACTATGACAGGCGACAGTATTGTTGTGTACGCTTGGTTTCTGACGGGAACAATAGTAACAACCTTGACCGCCGTTGTGTGAATTGTATAACAACGACAACAGTCGTCTCGTGAAGGGTCGCAGTCGTAAGTCGTACGAGGATATTATAATTACCAAACAATGCATTTCATTAGTCGATAAAATGCAGGTTTGTTTAACAGCCTATAGGCTATATTAGGAATAGGTTCTTGCATAAAAGCTGGACAACACAATAAGGTATAATGTCTCGAGAAAAATCTTGTCACCGCGAATATTAAAATAAGGATAATACCTATATGTGGTTTTACTTACAATACATAATAATACTTAACAGTTGCGGATCCAGGGCTTAATTTTGGGAGGGTTATAGGGGGGAGGGAAGTACAATAAGTTCCAAAATTTGCTATAAAGTTGGCTAAACACAGTGTAAAACAAAGGAAAACTACGGCAATTGAGGGAGGGGGAGCAAATGCCCATTTTTTCCCTCCTCCTGGATCCGCCACTGATACTTAAGTATATTTGATAATAATATTATTTTCTATGTGATATGTGCATACTGCATAATGAGAGTAATTGGCTTTTAGAAAAAAAGGATAACACTATTTTTAACCAACAATTCTATATTAAACTGAACACTTGGGTACTTCAATAATATATTATATTGTATTATTGTGTAATATTTAAGTGACGATCTATATGACTATATTAATATTATAGTATATATAGTATAATATAAATTATGGTATATACAGTAATAGTGGAAGTGTAAATAATATGAAGAAAAACAGGCAACACCCGAATAATAAATGATAAAATATATAAACCATCTTAGACCTTACTACCTTGGTCGATAGTATAATATTATTAGGTACCTACCTATATAGTACAAAAAAGTTTTCTTTTCCGTTTAGTAACTCCTTAACTACTTCACATCATGGCCACAATTCAAAACTGTTTAGGACCAACTCGAAAATTGATATTAAAACGATAATCATCGTAATAAATTATTTTAAGGATAGCGACGGCGTAAGTAGGTAATTGAAAAATTATCTGAAGGTTACACGAAAAACAAATCATGCCGAGTCGTCGTTATAACGACTACGCGTGATGATTTCATTATCCGAGTGATTTAAGTGCACCGAGCAAATCATCAGACGCGTATAGGATTTGGCACAGCATTCTCTAATCTCTAGGGCAAAGTTAATTAGTGCTCGTTCACGTTGTTAAAAATCAGGTTACAATATAAAATGGAGAAAAATGTCGGGACGTATAGTCTGCGGATCGCGACTTGTACCAAACCGAGTTCTCATATAAAGTATTCGCACGCATATATTGAAATTTTATTTAATAAATATTTGTAAGGATTCTCCTTTTCCAGACGACTTGATCGGTCCATACCTATATTACGACGATGTAGTATATATATTATGTCTGCCTGTATTCGCCGCGTGTACACGGCACGGTTATATTGTATTATATAGGTATATGGATACTAATATATATTATGATGTGTTTTTGTTTCAGACAATGAGTTTTTTAAATATATTATTTCACTGAAAGTGCTTAAAAATTAAAATAATATATATATCGGGACACTGGTTGTTACAAAAAAAAAAATAGTGGTCTCTATATATATATATATATACAAGCTTAATATAATATATCGTAGCTGTAAAACAGGTTATTTATTATATTATACGATGTTATATAGTCTGAAGTGGAAAATATTTCGACTCATTTTATAAGTATCTATATATGTATATATATATAGGTAGGTACAGCCATACAACAGCTGCTGCGGAGTGTCTCGTGCAGCGTTGGGGTTGGCCGAAATTGTTGTAAAGTGCATTCGGCTGTTGTGGTGTAAAAAACACACTGCAATGTGCGATGTATATACAATAATATACAATAAAATAATATCATGATGTCGTTATATATTGTGTAGCACCGCATGCCCCTTTTTCGGCGTGCACCTGCCGCAATGACTGCGATCCCTGCGTTTAATCGAAAGAAAATACATAATATTATATAATAATTATAATTATTTTACAGTAGGTATTATAGCTTACTGCTTTTGTAACATGATATGTACATCATATCTATAGGTCTACATTGACGTTTTACAGATATTAATAATACGAGAACGGAACTCGATGCATTATAACAGACCATGCGTCGTGTAGCGTGTAAAAAATACATTTCCATGTGCACAGTTGCGTTTTAAACCGCGGGGTGAATAATACTATTGTAAACGAAAAAGTCTGATACTCTGATGTACAAAAAAAAACACTTGGGTACCGCCTATATAGTATATAATATATTATATAGGTATATGTATATGTTATAATTTTATGATGTAACAATGTCTGCAGCCTTTTGTCCGATGACCGACGGCGTAACTATATATATATATATAAATATATGATATTTTATTTTACACCCGATGGCTAGAGGTCTGCACCAAACCGTATCCGCGCATGCACCTACAATACAGATCGCCATTGTATATCAGATATCGGTATTCGATCATAAACCATAATAATAATATAACGATGGCCAGATGATCGCAGCGATCGTCATAACATCTACACTCCTCTTCCTATATAAGGCTGCCGCCATAGGTATAACAATGTAATATTATATTTTATTTATTATTATTTATTTATATATATAATATACACATCTATATACCTATAATCGTCGCGCCTGGCGTTCCCATTTTACATCGCACACGCACATAAATATCGATAAATGCGTTTGTAAGGTACCTATATAGTCGGATTTCGCTATGGATTTTCAGTTATGTATAGTGACGTATGCAGGTCTCCATCGAGCATATTATAGTACAGGCCAATACACAACGCGCGTAGTTCGTTCAAATCGATGCGCTCACTGATGCGTTTGATTTTAAAACATATACATAATATATAGATCATAGGTAGATATAATGTCATAGTAAATTAAACTTGACCAGCTGCAGTATTCGTTGGTTTGCGTTCAAACAATGCTGCAATTATCCCGACAATACGCGATGTATTATATAGGTAATATTATATTACGAGCATTGACACAGTGACGCTGCAGTGTTAGGTCTATACCACATCTTATATTTTATAATAGTGTCCCAGGGCCCAGGCTATAATATAGTATTACAACAATAGTATTCGTTTTCTGTACAATTTTAATAGCTATATTTTTCCATTCGTTTTTAATCAATTACATTTTGCATGTAATATGTTGAAAAATGTGATATTACGCGCATACTATATTATATCGTATAGTCTATTAACATTCCGGATGATCATCCATCCGAGATTTAATACATTGTAATAATATAATATAATAGGTATACGTCGCGTACGTATTGTTTTATGCGGTTCAGCGGTTGGCTTCAACGTTACGTTGTTACCTATAAAACGTTATTGAACGCGCATATACATGCTTTTATTAATAGACGATAGCACATCAATAAATTGCCCACAATATTATAATATTTCAAATTGTAAAATTTCGATTGGGTAATTTATACATATTTCATAGCTGAAGTTGAATATGGGATTATTGTGACTATAATAGTATATTAGTATATATGTAATCTAGTATCTACATTCTACATTCTACATATTTATTATGTGTAGTATATATACCTATAAACAAATATGAATAGCACATAATATTATATACTTTATATTAAATGTACACATAATATATTTTGGACTATGAAATAACAAATTTAACAAGTACCTTCCTACCCACATATAGACTATAGTATAAATATGAAATGAACTATAAAATAAAATTAATGGTAGAAATAAACTATATTAATCATAAAGCGCATAATACTATATGTAAATTGTAAGACGTATTAATGATATATGTGATTAGTCTTTCAGACAATAGATTTCTTCGAACATTCAAATATAACGATCATAATAATGGTATATATTATGCAAATAATATTATACTATTTATACTATAGGTAATAAAATAACGGGTTTGACTATGAGAATTAAATTATAATTTTATACTTCTGCCCTGTATTTAAACCTTATAAATAAGGTGCAAAAGTCGTTTTATTTAAATCTGATATATATATATATATATAATTTAAACACTTGTGAGTACGTTATAGTACATGGTATATACTGAATAATGAGTATACATAGATATATTTTGGATTAGATTCCTGCTAGAATGGTTGATACTACAAATAGTACTTAATAATATACAGTTAATGTAACTACTTCATAAATAATATAGCTCAATTTTATTAAATTTTACAAAATAATGCTCAATTTAGTACATATTTAGTAGGCAGGTATTATAGGCAATAGCTGGTGTAGGTACAGGAACTAATGTAAAAGTTTACATTAGCGGTCAGTGTCCGGTGATTAAAAATATATTTATATATAGGTATATAAGCTTATACAATTATAATTTATAACACATTTGTCAATACCTAATGTCTGTATACGACCAAATATATACCTGATATTCCTGTATTGGATGTGTATATAAAAATATAAGTGTATGATTAACTAATTTTAAATGTTAGAGGCTTAAAATAATAATATAGGTATACGTATTATAAAATATAGTATTTTTAAATTTAAAATAAATACATCTCGTTTATCAGGTTTAATAGGTACCTATGTCTTAAATCTTAATTCTTAAAATCTATATTGTGTAGCTTATAATATTATAATAATTGGTTTTTACTTTTTATTTAATATACACACTATGAGTCTAGGGACTATTACTATATATTATATGCGTAGGTACTTTAGTACCTTTAATATAATCATATTATATTAGTATTATAAATTATAATAACTATAAACAATAAACTACATTATACTTATTAGAATTTTGTAACATGATGAGAAATTATTAAAATGTATACATTAAAATATAGTAAAGCGTCATTCACGGGGTACTTATATGATACTCACAAAATATAGAGTTGCACTGTATTTAAAAGTTAAATTTTATTCGATGGCGTCATATCAGTCATTTTCGCAAAATGTGAGGGTGTGGATTTGCATCCTACGATAGTAGATAATAAAACCATATTATTTGATTATTTTTAAATCAACAATTTATTCTTAAAAACTTGTATGATTAAATGATTTTTATGAATATTAAATGTATTCAATAATATCTTTGTAAATTGCATAGTATATCTATTGTTCAGATAGCCGATAGGTATATAATATATCTAATTTACATTTTATAACTGTACCTACATATTTTAATATGTGAAAACAATTTTGATATACATGTTAGGTAGGTACACTAGCATTGGTTATAAATTTAAATTCAATGGTACTAGGTACATACATACCTACTACCACAATACATAATATCTACCTATATATAATAATTTACATAATATATATTAATGGTACCAACTAACCGGTAGATACAACCTGTATTACACATCGCCAAGGTCTAGGAGTTAGGACTTATAAGTAATTAGTACAATAGTACTTAAACTAATATAGTACCTACCTACAATAAACATAAGGGAATATAAATATAATATGTAAAGTGGCTTTTAAAGACTTGGGAAGAAGAACCATCCAGTGATAACACTCTGGCGGTATAAGTCAAAGTTGAACAAAAAGATCAATCATAATTATTTTTCGTATACATTTGTTTTTATATTATTATTATATTAATTATTTAAATCACATATATTATACATTATACAAGTAATAATAAATACATTTTTTATAATTTGCTATAATATTATATACATGGTGATTTTTTAAGCATGCTCCCCCCATTTTTTCCTTGAATAGTATAAGTACATTTATTCGAATTATAGTTTTTAGAATTTTCAAGTTAACTTAAAATCAAATTTTCAAATTCCTTATATTTTTTGTACTACTTAGTTATTAAAATGTTTATACTAAGGATAATAATCCTTAAAAATGGGGTTACAAAAATATAAACTATATGTAATATTAGATTATTTTAGTTTTTATTATACTTGAATTATTTTTACAAATTATTTATATTGATATGTCAATATATTAATTACTAACATCATAATATAATCATCTAAGCCCCCATACTTACTTAACCCATTGTCATAGATATATTATCATTACTACTTAGTATAGGTAACTTAGACCTTAGTATAGGTGTACACAATTATACAGGTAACTCAATAAGTGAACCCTTGCGGACTTATATCTATAACAAATAGACAATAGTACCTATCTAATACAAAATACCATTAATTTTAAATACTAGTACCTATTTATAATCAATGATAATACCTACCCATTATAGGTACCTACATTTTTGAACTATTATTATCTGACTGGTTTGCGCGTGCGGTAATGGTGTTGAACGGAGACTTAAACGCCCGCGATTTTTTCTTTATAATTTAATATTTATATTATATATTTACACTTAGCCGCAATAAATACATCGCGCGTTGGTCGTTTTCGACCTACTTAATGCATTTATTTATATAAACCTACGGTTTTATGCAATGTGTACAAAATCATTTTGTTTGGCGTGTTTTTTGTTTTTCGTTTTTTTTCTTCATAAGGTCTTATCGAATCATCTCTCCGATCACGCCGTAAGCCAGTTTAATCGGCCAAACCCATGGTTCGAAGAGCGGTCCAATGACCCTGCTCACGTGTGCATTAAATTTAATATGCAAGACGTGGACTCGTGCACCATTTAATATTATATATTTTATACGAAATTATAACACGATAAGACGACTGCATCGACCAATGCAATATATACATTGTACATGCATGTATCGACATACAATTAAAAAATCTATAATGATAATTTATAATAGGTACCTATAAATCATAAAAAACTATATACAAGTATAGATTATTTACGTAGGTATATAGTATTATATATATTCTTAGATATATTTGATTTTGTCAAATGTAATTTTAATAAATCAGCGCGCATGTCGCATGTATACATGCAACCTTGACCCAATTTCATCGGAATAATTAGCGTTTGTGTGCACAGGGAAAGTGAAAATTCGGTGCACCTACCGATATTATATTTATATTAAAAGTAATTTGATATTTTGATCGCAATCATTGTGTCGTGGTATTATTGGTAAAATGGTTTTGATATTGCACACGTGAAAGCCAATAATAATAATATGTATAATGTATATATTATAACCGTATATTCTGTATACTTTCATATAATAATCATACACTACAGTAATCGTCAGAGCATGTCAATAATTCCCCTCGACTCCAGCACGCGCTTCTATTTATATTTTATACTTATAGGAGTTGCGTAAAATAATTTTAAAAAATGAATAAAAATATTTCAATAGATTTTGATAAAGCTTGTTTTTATAAGAATATATTTTCTTTAATTATATATTTTGAATTAATATGACGTTCTGACATATATTTGTTATTCATTACAAAATTCTCGGGACAATATAATTATTAAGCCGGTAGTGATATTGGAACTACGACAATATGATGACGATAGGTACGTGTTGTATGTTATGACATCCGGATCAAATCGATAAAAAATATAATAATCATATATAAATATATTATTAAGTGAGATGCATACGGTAAAATATGAATTTTTCAGAATCCAAACAGTGTGGCCCGGGAAAAATTTCAAATAACCGCGAATAATAAACATAATATATACAATCTGTATAACATAACAGTAATATAATATACCTATTATTTTTTTTCCCGATATCACTTTTTACAAATTCGTATATTATGTTTTTTTTTTCAAAAATATCTAGCCATAATAACACGAACGAATGACTTAAACACGGTTAACGATTTCCTTCGTGTACCTACCTACCTACCTACCCACTGTCTTATTATTATATTACATAGTACATATTATTATTATAGATTATAGGTATATTCAATATTATAGGTTCTTTCATTCTTTGTAAGCATGTTAACATATACCATTGAGGACATTTCCGTCTTCGCCATGGTCAGGTCACTGTGTTAATTACTTTTCGGACCATGGCTAATTTTCTTGTAGTTATCATCGAGTAGGCACATCCGGCGCAGCTCAATTCGATTAACAACGCAAGACACGGACATGAGATAGTTATTTGGTTTCAAACCGTTGAAAATATAAGGTATAAACTACGGTATACTTGATATTAAAATTACATTATCTACGAATTTATAATAAATCTACATTGTATGTTACTTTGCATACTGCAAAATAAAAAAAGTGGTAAAGAATCATTTGTACCTATATTATAAAATATAAATTTACTAACGATGAATACGCATAAATTAAGAAAAAATAACAATGTGAATTGGTACTTTTTAATTTCTTCTGCCTACTGATTTAATTAGTTAAGTAATATTACTTAAATAATTATATTACTTACCTATAGTATACTGAATATTGGTACCTAACCTAATGAAAGCTAATAAGATAATAAAGATTTATCAGTCATATATTGTTAACATATATTTCTTAATATGGTTTTGGTGTAAAACTGTAAAGTGGATAGGATAGTAGAATACAGATATTATACTTCAGTACATAATATTATAATATGAGTAATAAGTAAAAAATATTATATGAGCATACTATGAAAATGAAATTAGAAATATATTTTTAAATTATATTAATCTAGGTATATTATTTTATTTTATTGATACCAAATGGAAATTTACAAAATATATATGAATTATGATTAATAAAAAAACGAGATGTTGTACCAATAAAACAAACGAATATAGTTCTTATAACAATTTACAATAATGTGAATCAAAAATAAAGAAACACCATCATTTACAAAAACTCTACAACTTTATCTTATAATATGCCTTTACCTGTATATCTATCCCTATACCTACTTAATATTTAATATAACTTTTATTAAATTATTATTTTAGCTGGAATTCTTAAATAAAACATAGTGCTTTGAACCATATAGGTAACTCAATATAAGTAGGCGCCTACTTGTAAATAGTTTAATTGAAAAATCAAAAAGGAATAAATTGAGATGATCATAATATAATAATATAAACTATAAAGTATAAATGATGAATATAGATAGGTATATGGGCTGCAGCGTATAAACTTAAATTTAAGTGTAGGATATCCGTTTTATACGCACTGAAAAAGTGTTGGTATGAAATAAAAATAAATAAAGTAAAGTCTTATCAAACAAACTTAAGTGTTTGATGTGCCACTTTTTATAGTCTAATTTTTTTTTTACGTTATTCCTATGAAACTAGTAAGTACCTTATTAGTTATTATTTATGTGCATATATCAGCATTGAACCGAATTTTTGTCGGTTAAAAATTACGATCTAACCACGCACATGATTTTGTAATATTACACGGTGTACCTTTACCTAAAATAAGCGTTTGAATATTTTTACATAAAGGCTTCAGAAACCTCATACCTACATCATAATAGTGATATTGTGTTTGAAATATGAGAGCTCTAGATATATATAATACGCATACATGGAATTAATGTATTGGGAATTTTTGAGGGGGTGATTTATTCACATTTTTACTACATATTGTAAATACACGTATAGTTTAATAATATTAAATTGTATATGAATTTTGTATTACATGAGGGGTATAGACTTCTAGAGTGAATACTGTGTAATGTATATACATATGTACCGTATACCTATGCATCCGCATTGCCGTAAAATAATAGTAGGTACTATGCATTTATGCTGCATGGGACACAATATATATTATTAGCTAGGTAATAGAAATTCTGCAGTTAAATAAAATTAACAAATATCAAATTAAATAAGTATACGTATGTAAGTGGTAGGTACCCACCTGGCCACCTATGACTATGTACGGGTTAGAATAGATATGTTATATACATACAACATTTATATGCATGTTGCATTGTTGCCATACCTAAGGTATACTAAAATTAGAAATCATAATATGTTAAACATAATTTACAGAAGGGCGATGAAATTAAATTGTTATTAAACTGACAATAATTAAAATTGTTTAAATATATCATTATTTTAATACACTAAAGCACAACAAATAAATTACAATTTTTTTCCAAGATATCAAAATTAAAAATTAAAATATCTAATATTCTATAAAATTCACGTTTATAGTACATAATTCAACTATAAATATAATTGGAAAAATTTATTTAGTATAGCTATTACCGCTTCGTCATCATTGTTTTTATTTTAAATACGTATGAACTATAAACGTTACGTTAGCGTGTAGGTATAGTATGATTTATATAAGTACATCATTATCCTCTGTGAAAATAATATAACATTTTCCCAAAACATTTTAATCATAATTTAAATAATGTACATTTGGAAGGTACCTACATACCTATATTATTATACTGTTTAACAGGTTTGATCGAATAAAATCTATTGTAATAAATCATACACCCTATTCTCGAGAAGAATTATGACCATTTCTCATCGTGCATTTGTGTAGGTATATAATTCATAAATAAATACAAATACAAACGGAGTGTACAAGGTCAATGGCTATACACTACATCAGGTGTCGAGACTATACTTGCATCCATTAGTCAAGTGCTACTTAATAACTGGACCATTTATAGTTTGCGCAGCACGCTAATGTAATTTTTTCGGATTTTATAATTTTCTTCAATAATTAGTACAGAGTCGTCCCCGTGGTTAGATCGAAGGGGGGGGGGGGGGTACCTACCTATACTATAATATATATTTAGATTCTCAAATAGTTTGTAAATGTGTTGATTGCGCAATATTATACAGACACTTAACATATCACTTTATTTGAGCAAAAGTATTGAGAAAGTAAATTTATTTATATACATATCAATACGCTTCTGAATTCTTGACATTTTGCACTTCACATTTTCTCAGTTCTCTGACAGTTCTTATAAAAATAACAATTTAATCTGGAGATTCTAACGTAATAAAATAGATTTATAAAATATCCAAATAATTTTAAGAAATAATGCGTGGTTGAGAAAGTAGAAACATATATGATCATTTTTCATTACTTTAGTAATCATGAGATTCGGTTAGCTCTAATAAGCGTTGTATTAGAAAATAAATAACAATTTACGGTGAGTGAAGAAATAGAAAACCAATTAAAGGACGATTAAAATCGTCGGATCTCAATAAGCAGTAAGTTGTAAGTACATACATAGGTTAGGTTAATTAACCTGTAGGTAGTATACTACACTACTTCTGCCTATATGTCTTTGCATGGAAATAGGAAATACTGGCAACAATTTTATATCATACCTGAGTGCTACTAATGATGATGAGTCTATCTAAATGAGGAAAATATACTAGACAAATATGATAAATATGTAGCAATAAATTCGCTTCCATATCTTTTAAACACCAATTTACTTAAATTAATTAATTAATTAATATTGTATATTATCAAAACATAGTATATAATTGTACCAATACCAGCAATAATATTTTCTGTTATTATATATTTATATTGTCAATTGACCCATAATAACAATATTTTCGTCATGCAAAATTAACTAAATTAGTATTTATAAATGTTTAGATGTAGGTACTTATTCAATTTATTTTTATTTATAACGTATAGAGGTAGGTATATAATAATTGTACCTATAAATTTTAAATATATTTTCTCATGACTCATAGTGTTTCGAATTAATTATTTAGTAGCGGTA
Organism: Metopolophium dirhodum; assembly: GCF_019925205.1. Classification (NCBI taxonomy): domain Eukaryota; kingdom Metazoa; phylum Arthropoda; class Insecta; order Hemiptera; family Aphididae; genus Metopolophium; species Metopolophium dirhodum. Next base: position 17,755,044 of record NC_083568.1, read on the forward strand.
TACACAACTACACAAGTATACATCAATGAAATATTATATATGATTTTAGTGTTGATGAACATTTTATTAAGATAACGATAGTTTACATTTAATTATAACTATAAAGTTGTTAATAGAAGATGCATTATATGTATACTATTTTAACTATTATGTCAATCGTTATAAATTATAATATATTAATAATTAATATTAACTGTTGGATTTTTAGATAGTAATAGTTGCGTATGGGCGTATAACGTGTAACGCCTACACAGCAATATTATAAAAAAATTACTAATTAGGTAAAAGTAAAACTATTGATTTGGTATTTTAGTCTTTAAAAATGCCTACGGTTTTGAATTTATCTTGGATTTATAAATATATTTCTAACTTTTCATTGACAAAACATTGTTCCCATACAGCCTGATATACATACCTGATACCTTGATACCCATCAATATAATAACTGTAAATAAATTTCAGATCTCTAAAATTTCTAAACTTATCAGATATCGAGCAATATATCGTGTGAATTTTAATGTCTACAACTTACAATATTGTTTCATGCGCTTATAAAAACGAGCAAATGTATTTATTTTGACTGACAATAGGTGGGTATTACCTACCTATGTCCTTTTTCGTTTAATTTGTCGTAGGTATACAGTGAAAGTCACCAAGGAGCGAAATCGTTTTTCCACGCTGCAGCGAACGTTTAATTGGTTTCTGTGACTTCCTCGGTCCTCACATAGTAATAACTAATAATATACATGGTTGATTTCTACCATGGGATGTCTGTTTTTTTTCACCGAGTACCTATTCGCAAATTGTATAGATTATACTTGACATAGGTACTTAAATACATGCGCACGTCATTGAAATGTATTTTGATTTTTTGCTCTTTCTCAACCTCGTTTACGCATCACCGAAAACGTTTTTAATGAACACTGCAGACGCCATACAGACATACAGTGTATATTAAATGGTTGCACGTGCTGAAAAATATCATGGGATGAGATGCACTTAATGTTATAATTAATTGGTACTATATTGATTATATATTGTAATTTGCGTAGAGGAAATTAAAATGACAAAGCGTCTTAGCGTTTAACTTCGAACAATACGATCATATTTTTGTCTATCCCGGTTTAAGCGATCGAATTTCTACTTTATGTATAGATACATCAGGAAATCAACTATAGGCGTTTATAATAATGTTTGTGTTATACCACAGATAATACCGTTGCTATTTTTATATTTTATTCGTTAAAAAATTAAACGTGAACCTATCTAATTTAATATGTGAGTAGGTAGGTATTTTGATCTTCTATTATAATATAGTGTGACGTACCAATTATAAGTTCATATTCTGCCTATATCGGGTAAATGCAACCTGGATGTTTAACATATACGTGGTATATTATATAGTGTATACATCACACTCCTGCCGGGATAAGGTTGGACGTTGGTGCATATCAATATATCATAATACATTTGAGTATACGTCGGTTTCTGATCGCGGTGGAAGTCGACCATGCACATATTGTTATTAATGTATAGGTTAATTCATTATGCCACCTACCTAATTTATAATTTACTGTTAATAATATAATATTAAATACGATTTACTATAATACCTATCGTGTGTGTAATTATTGATCCGCAGGTGAACGGTTTGGCATCGCTGGGAACGATGAACCTGAACAAGCGCCGGCTGATATTCTGCACGTTTATTTACTCGTGCGCCGCCATCGGTCTCATTGGCGCTGGCCTGGGCTCCAAACGATGGGTCGTGGCGTCGGCTCGGCGCACTTCCAACACTACAGAGTCTGTGGGCCAAGTCAACCTAGGGCTGTTTTACGGCGATAAGTACTTAAATATCGGCTATGGACTACGGACGTACAGCGTCGATGGTAAGCAGTATACGCCCATGTAGCATGTACCACGATAACAATTTTTGTCAATTATTATACTACCAATATGTTATATACTCAATTATATAGGTAGATCGTAGATAATATCTATATTAAAATCATGACATTATATTAATTATATTGTTCACTTGCAGATAGCATAATCATATTTTATAATTTCTGTTTCATTTTCGAAAATAATTTACCTATATAGATGTAAGTTGTTGCTCGTAATCTGCAGTATGAATTTAAAAAAAAAAATAGGAATACTTGTTTTTTTTTTTATTGATTTTCCTGATTATTTTGGGGCGAATAGAACGTTTTTGCATAGCTACCGCCTATAATTTTTGTAAAAACATTTAAAATTTTAAATAAAATAAGACTATCTAAATTTGATTATAGATTCATTAATTTGTCATTATTTACATTCACCAAAAAATAACAAAATTGTAAATTGTTATATAAAATGTTATTAAAATAATAATATGTAAACATCTAATTATTTTAATGGAAACGGATTCGTTAAAATTCGCAAAAAAAATTCATTTTTTTTTAATTTTAAAATTTAAACATTATTTAAAATAGGTATAAATCTTTTTGAACATGTAGAGATATGACATATAGGTATTATACTTGTATAGAGGTATTATTTATCACATGCGTTCATGTCACCGCGTACAACTTTTTGCATACATTTTTACCAGGAGCTGAGGATTAATGATGCACAAAGGACAAGTATAGTGAAAATATTTAAAAATGTTTTAAAAAATAAATACTTGAGGTAAATAAACGTTTTTACCATCAACATTTTTTTCAAAAATAGATTTACAAATTGGATGTTTTGGATTTTGCATAAAAATGTTCATATTCAAATTTTTTAATTTTCAGTATAAAAAAATAAAAAATGTTATACTGTACTTATACTTGTAACGCAAGTGCGCAACCGATTATAAATTATGTATAAAAAAATTGCCAAGTCATTCTGTTACACCTTTTATATTATAATATATTGTATTCTGAACATTAAACAAGTTTCGAAGTAGGTACATGTTGTCTATATATATACTATATAGTGTTTAGTTTTACACTAACTTGGATCATGTTCTTGTACCTAATAGTTACTTGCAACCTGTAGGTGACTAAAGGTAGATATACATACTTCAGCACTTGTTTTACTCATGTGTAAAAAAGCAAATTTCATTGTGAAGGCTTAAAAATAATCCAACGAAAGTAGAACAACTATGAAACCTATAGTTCTCTTACATATTATAGGTATAGCCTTTCGCGTAGCCCACACAACACACGAATTCGAGATCCATAATTAGGCATGCAGGTGCTTCACGAATGAATGAAGCCTGTAAGATTTGTAGGTACGTTTCACTCTAAACGCTCACGCAGTTGTTCCACAATGAATTCCGTGCAAATGTCCTGACACCTAGTGGATACACGATTACATGGGTTGAGAGAGTTTATATGCTACTAAATCATTGTATATAATTCCAGTATACCTATGTATAATATATAGGTACATACGAGTAGGTATTATATACTTATCCATTAGACAACAAATATCTGGCAAGCCGTCTCACGAAAGTCGGCAAGTCAATTAGGAACTAGAGAATGCGTCTGAACGATTCTACGCATAAAAGGTAAAAATTGTACGGTTTTTAATGTTTTAGTGTTATTTTTCATATATATGATAATGCACGATTTTTGAATGTGCGTGATGTGTAGGGATACAATATAATATATGGGTACTATACTATATTATGATATTACACGGTATATTTAATTTCATATAGGTATAGGTATCTGCTAATAAATTGTATAGTAATGAATTAATAATTATACCGTTATTAAATTGCTTATAGGTATATATTTTGAATAGGATCCAAATAATGTGTTAGTGATAATACCTACCTACAACCTACCTTTGGTGTATTGCAGGTATATTATAGATATCTAAATACATCGGAACCTACTTTTAAAGGTAACTTAAATACATCCATACTACTATATCCATATCGTGGTACCTACCTCAAACGTTTTGTATTATATTGGCTGGTATACCGAATTGGTCCGTGAGGTCCTCATACCCCATTGGGGATTCGGCTCCTGTTCAAAAAAGCACTGTTGTTGAGTTGATTCCCGAGACTTACTTTATGTATGAGTCGATTCCCCTACATTGTTGTATCAGTAATATGAAAAATGTGTATGACAATATGTCGAACGAACACTTCTGCAGCCTATTAGCTTTACCCAAGAGACACCACAAGGAAGTTGGCTTAGAATTCTCTCAACATTTTTTTAATTTTTAAAAATTTTTAAAATCATAAATTACTATACAGCTATAAGAGACTTCCCAGTTTTTTTTTTAGATTATCATTAATTAATCACGCATACTATAGGTGTTAAAATAATAGAAACTAACACCGCATGCAGTCGTAGGTACCTAAACAAAAACACATTTGTAATAAAATATATTAAACATTTCGTATTTATCTATCTAATTAGAAATTATTTGATTTTTAAGTGATCGAAATGATGAAAATGGATCCGGATATTATGGTGTACAGCCTATGGGCATTGACTGTTATTGGGGTATTAGCCGGACTCATAATGGCCGTGGCTGCAGCAGTATTTGCAGTCATAAATTCAGCCATCACTCCAATATCTGCGCTAGCTGGCATACCGGGTCTTTATTTTTGGAACATCAGTGCAAGTAAATGACCTTCCCTCTATACTGTTAGTGTTTATATCTTTTCTGACAATTTTTGCATATTTTTTTCAGTGTTTTTCCAACTGTTGGCCGGCAGTTTATGGGTGGGTCAATATTTCCAGAGACTGCAGTACAATGTGATGAATAAAGACGATCGACGCAATAAATGGACGTCAGAAGGAAACGCTTCACTAGGATTCTCATTCTGGTTTGTTCCATTGTATTTTCGTTTTTCAATTTAGATTATTAGTCTCGACAGTTAGGCGGGGTGGTAGGTAATGACATTAATAAGAAAAATATAAATTTACAAAAATACAATAATAAAGACTCATTTCAATGTCGCGGTCCGCAGCAGTCGCAAGTATAAATTACAACTGTACAAGCACTGCAGCCGCAGCAACAGCGTACCACCCCTTCCAATCCCCATCACTACCTACAGGAGAAAAAAAGCGCGACTCGGTCAACTCGCTCACCTTACCAGATCACGGAACTCTACGGGAAGGACAGGACGTACCGATCGGTGGCAAAGGCCCCTCTGTCTGTTCTGTCTTTCGTACCACTGACGAATATATACAATATACCACGTCTATAGTACCTATACCATATACCTACCTATATTACCTAATCTCACTACCGCACAGTGTACCTCCTTATTTTTTGTTGTTCAAATAATATTTATTTTATTTGCAACTAAACGTCATCGTTCCACGATCATTTATCATTTTTCGTTTAATCCATTTTTTGGATAATATTGTGTGTAGCTCACAGCCAGCCATTTCAGCCATCCTCATTGACCATTGTGAAATAAACTGTAAATTCAGTTCTGTCTGGCCACCCGCGCCACCATTCCGTTTCGTCTAATTTTTAAGTTAAATATAGAATAGGTACGAATTTCGTTCATAAAATCACGCATTCCGTGTTTGTGCTTGAACTCACCTCGTCCACATAGTATACCTAATAACACTACTTAGACGGGACAACTACGATCTTAATGACACAATTCACACACATAACAGTTCATGTCATGCTATATGCTTGAAGAAAGATAAAATTGGGAGAATATTTTTTTGCTGGGAGAAGAAAATATGATGAATATTGAAGAGTTAAAATGGACAACAGACGTTGGAGTAATGGGGTAATACTTAGTGTAGGTAGTTCTAGAGGAGACTGAGAAGATCTCATTTTGTAGGATACCTAGTTGTGGCCTAATTGAACTGGGTTATGATAAAAAAAAAACATTACCCCCGTTCAACAAATAATTCTAATGTGTCATTTAGTTTTTGTTGAAAGATCCAATAAGTAATTTTGGGAAGTGTATATAATCAAAACGACAACTTATAAAATCAGTACCTAGTCAACAAGACACAAGTACCTATAGTAAAAAATTATGGGAACAAAAATTGTACACAACTTAATAGAGTATACATAATATAACATACCAGTAAACCAAATAAGGGTATTGGAAGCGGTGATTTTCGGTCTTTTTCTTCTAACACATGCGGAACATAGGAATTTAGACGTGTTTTCATTCCAACGTACCGATTGATCTACTGAAGTTATAAGGATGCTTTAATCAGATTTGAATTTATTGTCATGTCTACTTAATATTTTTGATTTTATAGCTGTGAAATCTTAAAAAAAATCGTACTAAAAATGAAAACAATATATTTAATTTTTTGAAAATGTTAAAATCAATAAGTAGGTTACAAGTGGGTCACTGTAATGGATGGTGTAAAATTTTAATTCGATGATATAATATCATTGTATACGAAAAACGATTCTGAGCGAAAACGGTCAGTCAGCCTATGATATTCAGTGGCGTCATTTCAGTTTTCAATAGAGGGGGGCAAAGGTTTAGACCGGCCCGAATGGGTAAAAAAAAACCGCAAAAATATTAATAGTTTATTAAGATATCTTCTTTTTTTTATTTTTGAAAATCTATTAACAGCCTTATCTATAAATCAATTTTCCCTGATTCATTATAAGTATATAAGTATATATTATATAATATATATATATCTTATATAAGTATATGATATATTTACAAATTAATATTATCTTAAATTATAATATATTTTTTTTTTATTGCTCGCTTACCGGCTCAAGTTTTGTCTGTTTATTAACATGCTAGAAATTATTTTCGATACTTTTCGAGCAGTTTGCGGTAATTTTATATTTTTAGTCGCACCCCTTAACCACCCATCTATTTTTTTTAGATCATATTTTTCCCAAATTAAAAGATTAATGTAAACATGCGTCACGAAAAAAATTAATTTTAATTTAGGTACTCAACTAAATTAACACAATACGCAGAATAGTTGAATCATACACGACTATCGCAAGTTATGAAGTCGTGATCAATGATAAATAATAAGAGCGTCAATCGGTTGTTGTTTTTAGAATTTGTAATCATTTTAGATTTTAGAAATTAAACTATACGAGATTATGATACTAACTGTTCATTTTCCTTCACAAAACACACTCACACAAACAAACATACATAAATACATACATACAATGTGTACGTCCCCGCATACGTCTAAATATATTCGAACTATCAATTAGTAAAAATGTATCATTGTGACAATAATTTCTTAGTACATACTATAATATTTTCTGAAAATATTATAAAATTCCCAGACAGCAAATGTTTGACTAAAAATATTATTATAACATTATTATAGGCACGTTTTTGCACTAATAAAATATAATAATGGAAAAACGGCAACAACTGGACACCGGCCCATAGGGCTGCTTTTAAAATCAGACAGGGGCAAATTCCCACCTTGCCCCCCCCCCCCAAATGACGCCACTGATGATATTACTAAGTATATTTGATATTATTGTGAATAAACTAATTTATCAACCTATTTACGCGGAACCTTGTTTAAATTTTCAAACCTTAGCTATAGAAATTGAATATATTATAAATTTTCAGCTACAAAATCATTTTTAAATTTTAAATTTGATAAATATTGTAAAAAATTGAAATATAAATGCTTATAAAAAAATTGTGCCTATGTATTTTTAACCGCTATTGAAACAATATATCAGGAGCTTTGTATTAAATTTTCACGACTCTTGACCCAACAAATAACATTTTATTGACATTTATAGAAAAAAAAAACTAAGAAAATTGAAAAATGCGTTACAACTCAAAACGAGTCAAAATATTTTGAAAATTTTATCATGTTTAGAAATTGATAAAATAAACATATGGTCTAAATTTAAAGTACCTACAGTTATTTGTTTTTGAAATGCAACAAAATCGCTACATGAGAAATCCAATATTGTAAAAATTTTAAGTTCAAACGCTCACAAAAATTTAATTTGACTTTCCAATACTTTCCAATTTTTTTTTTGATAAAGTTAGACAAACTTATGAGGAATATTGTATAACATTTTTAAATTACATTTTTAGATTTATAAATAAAAATTTTTATTAGTTTCTAACTCAAAATAATTTGAACATTTTCGTGATTTTTATGTATTTTGTCAAGATTTGAACTTTAAATGCTTATAAAAAAAAAGAGACAGGATTTTTAATATTTTTCAATTGTCATTGTAACAATATAGTGAGAGCCTTGTATGAAAGCTTTAAGACCCAACGAATACAATTTTATTGACATTTATAGAAAAAAAAACTAAAGAAGTTGGAATCTGAAAATTTCTGTAAACCGCTTAAAACAACTAAATTTATTTATGGTGTATTGAAAATACTAATATAAACATTCACTGAAAATTTCATGTATCTACGGTTATTTGTTTTAGAGTTATACCAATTACCGTTTTTACTTAATTTTTATTTTGTTTTTCCCATTCTTTTGAAAACTACTGGGAATTTTTTACTTTTGACCCTAAGTACCAACCAACTAGATGAAAGTGATTTCAAATCAGAAAAGATTCTGTTGAAGAAAATCAAAGCATTTTTACTGTCCTAAAAGGTAATGACAGACACAAGTAAAATAAAAAACACAGATTGTAAAACCAATCCATTTCAATCCAATTCGCTCAGAATCTAAAATTAAAAATTTGAGAAAGTCGATTCCAAGTAGACTTGACGATAAATTCAAATCAGTTTTTAGAATTCATATCGCTTCACTAAATCAATCGATATATTGGAATGAAAACACGTCTAAATTTCTATGTTCTACGTGTGTTAGACAAAGACGAAAAATCACAACTTCAAATCTCCTTAACTTGCATTATTGGTAGAGTAACCGTGTTTTGTCGTGTATACCAACATCGACCTAGGAACATGGGGTATGGCTGTTCAAACTGAATATTTAGAGATATAGTAGTTAATACTTGGATATTTAAATTACTGTAGTCACTTTCAACATAAGCTAAGAGCCAACTTTTTTAAGAACTCTAAAATAATATTTTGATTGTTTAGGTTTATCATTCTTGCATCCATTTTACACATGTTGAATATTTTCATCGTGTTCTGGGCAACCAGTAATCGCTCGAGAAAGTCACCATCGCCAATCATTGAAGAAAAAACTAACGGAGCAATCATGCTGTATTAACATTTAACGCTGTGTAATTGCCATCAATGTCAATACTAATTTATAAATGTATTTAAGTGTAAATAAATTGTCTTTTTTATACTATGACATATTTTTATAAATTACTTTTATTAGAATTTAGAAGTCAATTTAAGGTATGTTTACAATTTATGCTGAGAGAATTACAATAATTCTAGATGGATTCAACAAAACCATTGTGATCAATGAAATATTTGTTAATAAGAACAAGTAAATAACATTTTGTCAATTTTATCCAAGCTAAAAACCAGTTTGAAAGAAATTGATTCTACCTTTTGTCCATCCTAATTAATTTTTTTATGTATATTTACTAGTTTGAACATTATACAATATATAGTATAGTCAGAAATTTGAGGATATTTAGCTTCACATTTTTAATAGAATATAATCATTAATCAAATATAATATGTATATTATACCATTATACATAACTTATAACATTATATAATAATATTGTCATCATTTTTCTAAAGTTATGATAAAATAAATTATTCTAAGAACAACAAGAAATAAAAACATGATTACATAAACATTTGACATTTTATTTTATTTCAACAAATTAAAAATAAAATATTAACAAAAAACCCGACTATGAATTTCATGACAAGTGTCATCAATAAGTCTAACCCAAAAATGAAAATACACAGCAAATTATTAAAGAAACTAAAAATAATATATACCTATTGACTATGTGTTAAAGAAAAGGCAATCTATACACAATACACATTATACTGTTTGTACATGAAAACTAAAAATTAATTTAACTCTTCAGTAATAATATTATTTTAAGAACTAACTATAAATATTATTGAGACATATTTAAAATATATTTTTTTGTCAAATTAAAACATACATATTAGAAGGCCTATATTATTCCTTATTTTATTGTTCATAATATAGTAGGCTTCCAATATTATAACCAAGAAGACACTACACAGATAGATGCTGCCAGTGTCTTCAACATTGTACTTGGAAAATATGAACAGACAAACAGTACAATTTTATTTTGTAATTGTCCATCTACAGCCTTTGATAATTATAAATTATAATACATCTATCTTATATTCTAATTTATTAGGTGTATGATTTTACAAATTAATTTTTAAATATGTAGCACACATTCTGGTATTATGCAATTATTGTGTATGATAATTTCTTTATAAATCCATATTTATCAACTGTCACAAACAGCATCCAGAATATATTTTTTATTAAGAGAAACGTCACTATTATATAATATGTAATTCATACAGTAGTGCCTTTACAATTCCATGTCCATTAAAAACTGACAAATCAGCATATCAATTTACAATCATAAACCTAACATAATAAATTCCTTATTTTGTTGTCAACAATAGTAACACAACAATAATTCAATAGGTAAATACATTTTTCTCCCCCATTTAACTCAGTTAATAGTTACACATTAAATCATTTTTTTTTTGTATTTGGTACAATCAATAAACAGTCAAGTATTTCCAACATTCATATTTAACATAAATACATGAATTTAAATATAAAAATGTCGATTATTCTATATTTTAATTTACTTTTCCCAAATTATACCTGAGTATATTTTAACAAACCCATAATAAATAATTAACCACCTAAGAAATAATTAAAATATGTTACTCATAGTCAAAATCTGTACATTAGATGTAATTAAACTATTTAATTTTTGAGCTAAAATTATAAATTTTAAGTACAATAAATCTAATTTCAACTTATTTATTAAATTTAAAGTGAAAATACAATTTTAGTATAAAATGTATTAATATAAATTGGTATAAAGTATTGAATTACTGGCAGTGCTTAATATAAGTTGGGAAATAGTGTAACCATCAGCCAGTTTGTAATAAATCATAGCAATAATCAGAATATTTTCTAAATGTTTGGTATATTTTTAGACATAAAACATAAAAAAAAGAATTAAAAACCAAAAACTTAATTGTGGCCTTATAGTAATTATTAAAATAGGTTGTTTGTTAATAAGACATTTAATATGTTTTAAAATAAAGATAATAAATAGTTAATAATTTTTGAACATAATGAACTAAGTCACTCGAGTCTTATGTCAATGTGTTTTCAATAAAAATAAAAAGAAATGAACGTCCTACTAAACATAATAAGAAAAACTTGACTAGAATTAGAATAGTCTGTTTAAACTCTAAACGTAGTTAAAGAATTAAATGAAATATAATTTTAATATTTTGATTTAAGTAATAATAGACTTGTGAATTGTGATTAGATGCGCAAGCAAATTTAATTAAGAAAAGTAAATTTCAAAATTATAACAAAACAGTTTTTACAAATTTATTAAATACACACAAATTATACATTACATAATATATAAAGTATGTATTAAATTATCACGAATATTTATTATTAATATAATAACAATTTATTATTTAACCCTACAATGCATGATTTTTTTTTACTTGCATTTAAATGTGTTATAAATTTATTTTTAATCTATAAAAATATACCTAACCTATATTATATTTGAGAATATCTTTTCATTTTTTATTAATAATAATTAATAATACATAATCTATTAATTAATATTCACGAAAAGATATTTTTTAATATTTTAGTATAGTTTTAAATATTTAATATATAAATTAATTCATAAGTTCATATTTATTTACTTAATTATATTCAACTTTTTGGGAAATGTATTTAAATGAAAATTCCTAATGAATAATCTTATATATTTTAGATATAATAAATGGAGCAGCTCAAATAAATATTAATAATTTCTTTGAACCCTGTTAAGGTACATATCAAACATAAACAGTTTTATAATATGACTTTCATAAAAAAAATCTAATAGTGACAAGCATAATTAATAATAAAAATATTGAGATATAAAGATTTATTTGTACATCATGAAATATTGTAAATATAGGAAACTCACTACACTGGCAAAGCATAAACTATTCTTGTTCAGATTCTCCTTCACTTGAATAGTCTTGTATTGAAATAGGCCGTGAAAATGGCGTGATTGTCATTTGACTAGATAATAAAAGATGGAAATAAACCATTTTGTGCTTATAAATTGTATTTAAATTATTCTTACGCTTGCTTTCTATAATAGTTTAACCATTCCTCAAGCATTTGAGCAACCAACAATGGTCGTTTATGCAAACGCTGTCGAGCTAATAACAAACCATTTTCTGTTAAACAAACGTCTAACCATTGTTTTAAAATATTCTCTTCATGCCCCATCTAAAAAATAAAGATTAAACAGATAAATAAAAATTACGTTAAAAAAATTAATAAATCAAACTTTTACTTCGGATTTTGTAACAAAATGTATTGGTAATAATTTGTGATCATGATCAACAAGTGGCAAGTATGTAGTACTCTTTCCCCGAGGCAATGGTTCAACAGGCACCAGTGAAGAAAAATGTCCTCGTGTATAAGCTAAGGTTATTGGAGATTTAATACAAAAACTCGATTCCCACAGAAGTGGCAAGTAAACACCTAAAAACAAAAGAAAAAAATTTTCAATTTAAATATCTAAAACATTTTAAATATTCAGAGATATTTTTAAACAGATACAACAGCATTAATATATAATTTACTTAAAATTGTATACTAGAATATGACTATCTTAAGATATTTAGAGTAATATTATGCATGATTGAATTTATAGTGATAGAAATTAAATATTTCAAAAACTAAATGCACATACTATAAATATTTAATGTATTACCTTCAAAATTTGTATAACCTAAACGGTCTCCACGATAATTTTTCACATACTTAACAGCATATACAATAATTGGTCGACGCAGTACATGAGCTAATGCAAATACATGAAGTTGAGCTAAGCTTGACCCAGGCCTTTCAGCTTGAGATACTAATGCAGCCCAATCTTCAGCCCATTGATACTCGTCTAAACAAAATTCTAACTGTTTTGCTTGCCATGCTTCATACTCTTTCCATCTTGGATAAAACCTACATCAATTTCAAACCATAAATTAAATAAATCAAAAATAACTTATAATCTACTTACATCATATTGCTTTCATGTAAACAATCGGCTAAAGCTTTCCTTAGTATATTGTCTTTATCGAAAATACCCCAGGTAGACTGCATTAAGGAATCCAGTAAACAATCACCAGCTGAACGATTCCATAATGCATATAGTCTAGAACATAATCCATCACAGACTTCAGATGACCAATTAATCACAGGAGGGACTTCTTCAATTTCCAATTCATGTTGAACATTGCGATCAAGCAGTTCATCAAGTAGTTGCCTTTGAACTGGTCTTGGAAGTTCTTCAATTTCTAGAAGTTGAAAAATATTTTTTACGATTTAATTAATTCTTATTATTATATGTTTAACTAATTTACCATAGGGTAGGGAAAATGTTGCAAATTCTGTAACAAATGGACACGGCATTAGGGATTTTCTTACACGTATTGTTGAAAGAAAATGTTTTCCAATCTCATCTGCTAGTTGATGGGCAACATGAGAAGGTACTCGTTTTACAGTTGTTGAACTACTAGTAGCATTAATTCCATTCAAAAGATTTGATAAAATTTCTTCACGATGAAATCTATATAAAATAAAATAATATTTAGATACTTGGCTTATTATAATTTTTAAATATATACTATTTTATGAATAAAATAGAACTCTAAATCATAAAGTAAAAATAATATTTAAAATTTAATCTAAATCACTATTATCAATAAATATGATTATTTATTTTAAAATAAAATACTATAATAATTATAAATATTACATAAACAACATTTACAGCGGAAATTAAATTCTTAAAATAACAATACAAGTAGTAGGTACCAACATAATGTTAAATATGATTTACCTACTTGGCTACTTATATTCAAACCTATTATCAATCATAATAACTAAAAATAATAATAATACTTTACCTAACAGCAAGGTGAACTAATGTGTGTCCAGTATCAAACGCTGATGGTCTATTAAGTAATGTTACTTCAGTTGATGTCAATGACCGGGTTGGATCACCACCAGCGTGTAAATAAGCTGCAATAGGACTCCAATCACCTTGAACTACGCCTACACAAGCAGCGAGCCAGGCTCTATCATAGTTACTATTAATGTCATCCAAACGACGTCTTGACGAAGATCTACAATAAAAGAAAAATTATTTGTGGGTACAGAATTTAAAATGTAATAATACATCAATTAAGTGAATTGAGTGAATAAGTTTTGTAAAACCTAACGCATTAACATTTATACTATAGGTAATATTAATCAAATTTACAAAAAGATGTTAGTTTTGGGTATCTGAGGAATCTTTTTTTTTATATTATAGCGTAATGAAGTTTAAAAAGGATATTATAGCATTATTTTTATAATATTTCATTATTAGTGCAAAATTGTTCCATTATATTATTAAATAGGTTATAGGCAAAACAAAAAAAAATGAATTTATATAGATTAAATAAAAACAAAATGTAATTATGTAAAATTATAAAACAAACTAACCTTTTTAATGTACAAATATTTGAATCTGTATTAATGGTTGCTGCTAGGTCCTTCTCTGGTGACTTAACTCGTTTTGTTATGATAGTGGGAGGCTCACATAATGAATGATCGGGTGATGGTGATGTTTTACGAGGTCCTCTTGTTCCTGTTAAATAGATTTAGTCATAGGTATATCAAGTTTTAACAATGACCAAAAAATGTATTTTATTTTATTTTTTTTATAAAATTATTAAAATAGAAATCTTACCACACATGATACATTTAAAACTTTTAGGCCAATTTTGATATGTACAAGCAGCACAAGACCATTTGGTAAGTGCTCGTGTTTCTAAACTAGATGAAGCCTCTTCATTTTCTGGTGAATTAGCTCTATCACTGATCTTCAAATCAGTGTTGAATTGTTCGTTAAGTGCATCAACTAGATTGCTATCTATTATTTTATCACGGTTATCAATTTCCCCAGACGCTAAATTCACGACAAAAATGTATCAATACTTAGGTAGTTAATAATTATTATATAACTAAATTTTACCTTCAATTAGTTGAGGTTGAGGTTCAACAGGAAGTTCATCTCTAAGACTATATATGTCCTGAGCTTGGGACAACTGCAGTTTGGGTCTTCTACACATGACACACTTCAGTGACGAATGGTAATTATCATAAGTGCAGACATCACAAGACCATTTGGAATTGATTTGGGTGGTCATTATTGATTTTGAATCTTCCAATTTGTATTATTTAGATTCAAAACTAGAACTTATTCATAACACTGCAATTTACAATAAACAAGTTAATGTCACAATACGTCAAAATACAAACATAAATATAATAAATATTTAAAAAAAAAATTTGGGTTAAGTGGTGGCCTAAATTTAACAAAAAAAAATTTTTTGGGCAGTAATTACGACCTATATAGTTAAAATATATACTAATTTCAAAATCAAGTTGAAGGTTTGGCTCGCCGCCGTCAAAATGTGCCCGACTATTTTGCGACTTAATAATATCGTTCTTGTGACATAGCGGAAAGGAAGAATGCGACAAGATGATCCATAGCACTTACTTGTAATGTAACTGGATAAGCAATGGTTTGATGCCAGGATCGTAGGCTATACGGACAAAAGTTATAATGATTGTGCATTCAAAATGTATCACCACAATACTTTAATAATAATATATAATTATAATAATAATAATAATAATAACAACAACTAAAACTAAAAAACAAAAACAAATTTACTAACAACCATTACCTACGGGCCACAGGAAAAATTCTGAATAAAAATAAAAAGAGAAAGACGAATATGATTACGGTGATAAGATGTTTTTGTTCGCAAGTCAACACGGTAAAATGGGAAAAAAGATACAAAGAAATCTAAATTATCGGCCGTGTCGTCATTACGCACAAGAAGTTAGGAACGTGCCAACAGCTGATGTCGACGTAACTCGTATTTAAAATTTATTTATATAATTTAATAATTATTATTTGACATATTATTATTATTATTATTTTGTTCTTTGTACCACGGTTGTATATAGATATACTGGTACACAACTCCTATATTGATAATTTATTTCTATTATTTTATAAGTTAAAAGTTAGAACACTTGGACATGGACCATTCATGTACCTACCATTTATGTATTATTGTATTTACTATTAAAATTTTTAATTAATGCATTAGTAATCTACCTACCTATTATTAATGAAAAAATCAATTGTTTTACAATTTATCTTAGGTATAATGATATAATGCACAGTTCTAGAGTGTTATCAATCCCACTTATTAGACGTGATGGTTAAGTATTTATTTATTGAAATTGTTAAACAGGAAAACATGGATAATCAAGTATTTAATGGAATTATTAAAGAGGAAATTATTGATGAAACAGACCATCACAATGATGGTCAATTATTACAATTAATAGAGTATGAATTAAATTTACATCATATTGTATAATATGAAATTGTATGATACATTTGATAAAACTTTTATTTGTATTAATTTTTTCATGATATATATTACACACTGGTTCTAGAATATTGCCATTCTCACTTCTCACTACCCACAACACAAGTTTCATAGCAGAAATCTAGTTTAGCACCCACGCGAATTTTTCAATTTATTTTTCGGTAACCCTTATGTATATTACATATGCAATTGCACTTAAGTTACAACGAATTAAGAACGATATTGCAAAAATTAATTGCCGGAAATCATTAATTTTTAATTGAAAATGAAGGGAAGTCAGAATTTGGCGGTCAGACTTATTTTAAAGCTATAACTAATTGAAATTTTTGGTATTTTCATATACAGGTACCCGGCGTAGTCACTCCACCAGTTTGTATAGTTAAATTTGACATTCAAACTATAACAGAAATAGAAAACCAGAACAGGTACATTGCAAATCACAAAGATTTCTGTAAATTAACATATGATTTATCAGTAGACCGTAAAGGTATTGAGTATAATACATAAGTTCTATGGATTTATCAAAGTAAATAATATATTTTATATCATCTATGGCAATCGTCAATTGTCATTCGTCGGCCACGATTAACAATTCTAATAATTTCAGTGAATAAAAAAATAATAAGCCTATATATTGATGGACAGTTCGTTAAGCCGTACCTATATATATTATTATAATGTATGTTTTAAGACAAACTCGCACATTTCGTTATGATCGAGTTATTTTCATAGTATATTTCGATACTCTCAAGTTGCAGTTCAGAGCGAGATGAAATATGGATGAAGATAGTTGTTTCTTCGGAGACGGCGGCACTCTAGCCAGGTTTTAACGGAAGAGTCGATGTTTACGCGTAAGTTTGTTTTCATTTTATTTTGGGGCTTAAATTTACTTTTTAGACTTAAATTAAATATTTATTGTTACGAACAATCTGTTAAATGTGTGACATAGAAGCATTTATATGTTTAATCCCAAAAGCGCAATGTATAAAATACGAACAGTCCAAAGGCCGTCTTCGGTTCACCATGTCAAGTTTAATACGTACCTTTTTGCATATACTATACACCTTAAGTTTGCGCGAAGTATTTAAAACAATAAACTTAATATAAAATATTATTAATCTTTATTTTTTATATACATTATACACCTCATATATTTTATTAGTATAGTATACTTACACCTTTTTTAGTGCAGTTTATCCACTAGTTTTTTCAATTATTTATGTGTTTATTTTTTTTTTTATATTTTGATGTATATATCTCAAAATACCTTTTTTTTACTTACGAGGTATGTGGTCTTATTCGACGATATTATTATTTACTAAATAAATGAACTTAAAAATAAACAATATGATTACATACAGTGTAATGAGTATAATATATTATTTATGGAAAACGAAGGTTAGGTACTGTATATCTTTATGTTAACTCTAAAATCCAGTAATCACATTTTAGATTCTGAGTGAAACGTAAATTTTTACGCAAAATCGGTTTTCCACAAAACCTCTGTTTTAACTCTAAAACAAATGAACATATATACATGACATTTTCAATGGTTGTTTATATTTGCATTTTCTATACACGATAAAATTTTCCAAATATTTGGATTTGTTTTGAACTGTTTAGGAACATTTTCAGTTACCAATTTTATTAGTTTTTTAGATTCTGAGCGAAGCGATGAATGTATTGATTTTATAATGATGTGTGTTTTTTTTTTATTTTTGTGTCTGTCATCACTTTTTAGGACAGTAAAAGTGCTTATTTATTGAACAGTATCTTTTCTGGTAGGAAAGTGAATCTAGTTGATACTTTGGGGGGTCAAAAGTGAAAATTTCCCAGTAGTTTTTAAAAACGCCGTGGGAAATAAAAGAAAAATTAATGAAAAACGGATATTTTTACGCAAAATCTGTTTTTGATAAAATCGATTTCGGTTTTTGGTGCAACTCTAAAACAAATAATCGTAGGTACATGCAATTTTGACAGAATGTTTATTTTAGCATTTTCTATACACCATAACATTTTCCAAATATTTTGACTTATTTTGAGCTGTTTACGGACATTTTCAGTTTCCATTTTTTTTAGTTTTTTTTCTTTAAATATCAATAAAATTTTATCTGTTGGGTAAAAAAGCTTGAAAATTTAATAGAAGGCTCCTAGGTTATTGTTTCAAAGGCAGATGAAAAAAAATAAAAATCCTTAGTCACAGTTTTTATTTATAAGCATTTAAAGTTCAAATATTGACAAAATACAGAAAAATCACGAAAATTAGTGTTATTTTGAGTTGAGAATTCATAAAAATTTTTCTTTTTAAATCTAAGATTTGAAAATGTAATACAAGATTATCCATAAGTTTTTCTACTTTTATCAAAAAAAAAAAATGTATATAAGAAAGTCAAATTCAATTTTTATGAGCGTTTGAAATTCATATTTTTACAATATTGGATATTCACTTGATTTCCCATGTAGCGATTTTGTTATTTTGTTGTAATTCAAAAATGAATAACTGAAGATACTTGAAAATTTCACTGAATGTTTGTATTAGCATTTTTTATACACGATAAAATTTCTAAAATATTTTGACTCTGAGCTGTTTACAGACATTGTCAGTTTTAAATTTTTTTTGTTTTTTTCCTACAAATATCAATAATTAATGCAAGGCTATGTGCCTGATATATTGATACAATAGCAGTTAAAAAATATTAAAAATACATATGCAACATTTTTTTATAAGGGTTTAAAGTTCGAATTTTGACAACCTTTTTCAAATTTCAAATTTATTAATTATTTTGTAGTTCAACATTTATAAAATGTACAACTTTTATAGCCAAGGATTTAAAATGTAAAACAATGAATGTTCTACGTAAATAGGTAAATATACGAATTACTTTATTCACAATAATATCATCAAATATACTTATAGGGTGACTGACCGTTTTCGCTCGAAATCGTTTTTCTTATACAATGATATTATATCATTGAATTCAAATTTAACACCATCCATTATAATTTACAACTACCCACTTGTAACCTACTGTACAGCAGAGCGACATCCACTTACCCACCTTTTTTTCTGTTTAAGATTCTGGACATTTCAGTTTGAACTCTTTAATGTGTGTTCCTATAATGTATAATTTTTTCTAAATTTTTTTTTGTTTTCTAAAATGCTTTTGCCTGTGGCCGCCAACACCTCTCTTTTAATATATTTATGAATTTAATTTTAGGTAACTAATCTTATAGTACTAATTTTTAAACATTGATAACCTGATATGCTTTGTATTGTCATTCTTTAATAAACTAATTATTTTGAATAGTTTTTACTGTTTAAGATTCTGGACATTTTAGTTTGAACTCCTTAATGTGTGTTCCTAATTTTTTTTGTATAAACTTGAAAATTGATAATCTGGTGCCCTATGGGTTATGAATGAGCCTTCTTTAATGAATTAATTATTTTGAATAGTTTTTTCTGTTTAAGATTCTGGACATTTTAGTCTAAACGTTTTAATATGCATTCCTATTGGGAAAATACCGCCGGGAATACCACGTCTGAGATGGGAAGACGTAGTGAAGAATGATGTGAAAGCGTTAGGAGGAGGTGTAAACTGGAGAATATAGACATCGGATTGAGAAAATTGGAGGCAAGGATGGTCCTAATGGCCGAAGAAGAAGAATGTGTATTTCTACTGTATAATTTTTTCGAATTTTTTTTTTGTCTTCTTAAATGCATTTGACTGTGGCAGCCCACACTTCCTTTTTAATTTTTTTTTTATGAATTTAACTTTAACTTTGATTTTTATTGTTCGATTGTGTGCAGCGTGCAAGTGACTACGCCGGGTATATATGAAAATACCAAAAATTTCATTTAGCTATAACTTTAAAATAAATCTGACCGCCAAATTCAGACTTCCCCGTCATTTTCAATTAAAAACTTGTGATTTCCGGCAATTTATTTTTGCAATATCGTTCTTAATTCGTTGTAACTTGTGATTTAACGGAGTATTGTCCAACGATTCGATTTCTTCGATCAGTGATTCTAACCGGTCTCTTTTTAGGCGTAGATAACGTTAATACTGGTGGCGAAAAGAGTGTTTCAATTTGCCATTCTTCATGGTAGTTCACTTTGATCGGGAACAATAGAAAATAATGTTAAAATTCATAGATGCGCTAGCCAAATCTGACCTTTTTAGTATTTAAGTTTTAGAACTAATATTTACTTTTGAAATTAAATATACTAATAAATTGCGCAGGCCAACATTTAAAAAAAAAATGAAATAGTAAGTATGAAATCACGTGCTAGTCATGGTTTTGTTCGAATAAATGGAATCGACAAACAAAGAAATATTATTTTGTCGATCTTCAATGACTATGTAAAGATTTTGCAGCTAAAGTCTTCTCAGCTCTCGCCAACTTAGCCACACTGCGGTAATCGGTCGCTCATCTGTAGTGAATGAGGCCTAATTCTACCCCACCTCACTGCCTGCAGATCAAGACCTATACATTTGTCAAATCGAAAGAGATGGTTACTATATATTATTGGCTGTATCCAATTACACGGTCTACATTTTATACTGGTAACTATAGTTGCCTGTAACCAAAATGAAGACTTTTTTTCTTGCAATTGCTTTTGCATTACTCCCGCGGTTTTAGCTATTGCAATAACGGATTCTTAGAATTGTACATACACACTGAACCACGTATAGAGTTTAATAATATTACACATTAATAGAGAAGTGTTTATCGGATGTCAAGTTGTTGGTATGTGAGGTTAGATTAGGTTAGGTTAGGTTAGTTGTAGCTGAATTGCCTGTCCAAAGCGCCGTGTTATCTTAATTTTGTAATTAAAAAATTTTTGTTAAACTATATTATTATAATATTACGATTTATAATTAACAGGAAAAATGATCCCAATGGCAAAAATAAATAACAGTAACGTCTTAACCGTGCATTTTGCACTAAGTATACCACACATACGGAATTTGTCACCGAATTAAGCGTTTTATAATAATTATCTGCAATTTAATTAGGCACAAACACGCTTACAACGTTCCGCTTACTAGAGCGGCATAGCATTGCTGCTGTTTGACATTCCCTAGAAATCTTCGCTCGATGCATCGTAGTTGTAGCCTTCGTCAGTTGGTAGACAACTGCTGGCTGTAACGTGACAAAAGTCTCCGTACCACCTGTAACGTAAAACAAAACAAATGAAAATAGAAGGAGTATAATAAAAAAATTACGCATTGCTAAAATACAATTCATGTCAAATTTGAAATAATAATAGATTCGTAGATATTTTTCACAAGCACTAATAAGTGGACAAAAGGGTAGTCAGATCAAGTGTTGAAATTATGTTCTAACACGTTAAGAAATTTCACTCGTATTTGAGATGCATTAAAATATTTTTGCGAATATTATCATTATTAACTAAATTTATAAAAAAATGTTTGTATATGTTTTATGATAATTATATATTACTTGATCGCTTCAAAAAAGTGTTAACTAAAATAAAATCAAAAAAATCTTTGAACTTATTCTTTTACGGGGCACAAATTAAATGCAATAAATATATATGTACTAAAAAACTTAAATGTTTATAATATGTAATTAATTCAATGTTTGTTATAAGAATTAAAGAATAGTTTGGCTGTATATGTATAATATGCAACATTTTTCGGAGTTCTAACTTAAGACCTCTAACTTTAAAGGTTACTGGATAAAATCATACGCCACTGCTGAGGATGGACTTGAATTTATATACTTATTAGATATTTAGGTCCGTATATCGTGTGAAGATGTTTTTGTATATTTTGTTTTAGCGTTGAGCCGGTATATTTTTCTGTTATGTGACCATATCAAAATTAAGTAGAAAATTTAATAATAAAGTCACAGAAATTGTTGGGAATTATTTTATTTTTAATAATAATCATAATATTTTTCTAAAACTTCATAAATACATATTTCTACGTTTTATAAATAACGGGTGATTCAATTGTATTTCTCGAACGATGGTTCAATAAATAGAACATTCATTTGTTCACTGTTGGTTGTTTATATTTTATGTTTTGATGTATTTATGAAATTATTCTTCGGTATATGAAATGAAAAAGTCAGATGTCATTAAATCATTGAAAAAAAGTATACAAATTGAATGCTAAAAGTTAATTGCTTTATTAAGTATTCAATTTGTATAAAAAAAAAATATTATAACTTAAATAAATCAATAACAAAATATTATAAAGGTTATTAAAATAATAAAGTGATGATGATTATCAACCACACTTTTTACTTCGAAAAATGTTTGAAATTGGAATTTTGAGCGGTCTTCTGTTATTAATTATCTTATTGTACTTGTGGAAAAATGTCCTCTCGACCCATAAACCTTAAGCCACGACGTAGATAAAGACTCATGAACTAATCGTCCATTTTCAGCACGTAACTGAGAATTATAAATTTGAAATTTTCTTGAAAATGTGTATTTAGGTACTCCCTGCCACATCCCCAAAACCCCATTTCAATCCAAGGTGAACCAACTGAAATATTAAGTGGTATCTCTTTATTTATTTTTAATTTTAATTACCTATTCATTTGTAAGGGTTTTTATTACTTTTTAAGAAATTATTACAAAGTACAAATTAAAAAGAATATAAAATATGTTTGTAATAGGGATCCACTTCAAAAATTGACTTGTATAAACACGATTAACATGATGAACTTTTTTGCAGTAAGTGTTAGTAATAAATAGTTATAATATATTATAATACAATGACTTATTATAAAACCACTTATCGTTATTGTCAGTCATTACTTAAGAGTTAAGGCATGGCGGAAATCCATTAAAAAAAGTTGGGTGGTCGGGGGCTACGATTTTTCTTATGCACCAAGACAGTTCTTGACAAATTATTTATTCAATTTGTACTGAACCAAATATTTAAAATAAAATGGCTGTCCAATTATTTTTTACATTCTGAGCGGAGCGATGAATGTATTGATTTTATAATGATGTTTTTGTTTTTATATTAATAATTCATACTGTATCCAAAAAATCTAAAAAATGTGTAAACACAATGACATTTTCATATGTAATTTTTTTGGCAAAAATGAAATTAACCTATCGTACTATAATGTCTGATAGTAAAATAAATTACTTTAATCATAATTATATCATCAAATATAGGTACTTAGTAATATTATAGACTCGCAGAATCATAGTCTTCGCTCAGAATCGTTTATAAAATGATTTTATACCATTTAATTCAAACCTAACACCAATCATTAATCATTACAGTGACGAGTTACCTACTTGTAACAACGTAACCTACTTTACAGCAGAGCAACATCCACTTACCCGCTTTTTTTACAAGAACTGCGCGAAAACTTACTGCTAAAACATTTAGCTTGAGGACAAAACGCGTGTGGAGTGTGGACACACTGTAAGAGTTCCGGGCGTTTCCCTTTATCCATTTTTGTTTCTTATCAGTCGAATAGCACTCAACTCAACTACTAAATTAGTCAAGTGCATTTCTAATTAGTAATTTCTATTTTCTAAATATTTTTTTAGTTAGATACATCATACATCGAGTATGCTTTTTAATTTGTGAATAAGTTAAACTGCCATTTTTAGAAAAAAAAATGTCTTATTACCTTATATTAATACTCGGGTGTTTGAGTGCACTTTCGTTGTCCACTACCAATGAAGTGCCAACAATTGCTATTTCTTGTGGCAATACAAAATTGGAGACTTTATCCAAATATCAACAATACATGGGTACTCTTGAGTTTAAAAAATTGCTTTTGTCTCTCTGGGATGAGAATACTAAAGTACTAATGGTCTTAGAAAATGAATTAAGTCTTGAAGATTTCACAATGAAAGGTAACATAAAATTACAAACATATTTAGTACACAACAATTAGTACTTTCCAGACTTAAACAATGCACTTTTGTAAAATTGATCAGACTCCATGTTTAGTTTGTAATTGTTTTTACAAATATCTGATACTCTGATGTACAAGTGTTGGTCATTTTGTTTTCATCTTTTATTTTAGTTATTTTTTTATGAATTAAATTGCTAATATAAACAAATATGGTTAAATTTAAAAACATGGAGGTATTATGTATATAATAAAATTAAATAATTATAATTTTTTTAGTTTTTGGGTTGTCCATGATTGCTTTTTACTTTATTTCAATATCAGATTTACAAATATTAGGTATACCAAATACCTTCAACTGTTAATTTTTTATTTAAAATATTAAAATAAGTATTGGGTGTGGCATATATGATTACTACAACACTAATATGCCCCTATAATGAAAAATTATATGCACTCTTCAGTCGTCCTCTTAAATATTTGAAATTTTAACCTTACTTAATAGGTATCTACTTTTTTTTGATATAATATTTTGCTTATAATATTAATTGCTCTTTGTATTGTCATGTTATCAACATTAAATATATTATCAAAATAATACATTGAATATTAAATTGAAAATATTACATTTATAATGGTAAAACCAAGAACTTGCTCATGCTTATTGTTTATTTTTACTAAATATTAAGGTAATATTGATAATATTTTTCCTCTCTAGTATTTTTTTCCGTTTAACTGTACCTACTAAAGTTTTCCATCCATTTTTTCACTTATAGATTTAAGTAGGTAGATAATATTTTATCTGAAGTTATAAAGCAGATACTATTATGAGATTCCATATTATTATTTAATATATTAAAACATTTAATTGAATCACTATAGATAATAAAAACAACGTTTAGCAAAGGTCAGCCATAAAAATATTGATTATGAAATAATAAATAATAAATGTGCAATAATTAGCTTATACCTATTTTATTTGTGTTAAAGGTACTGATGGTCACAGCTTATTCCAATTATTTGAAAATTCTGAAGACCGTCGTTTTTTCCCATCGGTTGATCAACCAGAAAAAGCCCTTGAAATGTTATCAAAGAATGGTTTTGCTGTAAAAGTTTATAATGCAGATACATATAAAAATAGTTCAGAAAAAATTATAGCTTTGGCTGATCTTAATGAAAATATTCATGATAGTAATGATGATAGTAGACAAACAACATTGCTAAAGCATAATAATGAAGTTTCAAAAATATTTACTGCTCTTTGCACACAGTACACCAATGTAGTATTAGTGTTTTCGGGTAAAATGAATCCATGGATTGAGAAAAGTGAGGCATCAAATGCGCACCATTTAGTAATTAGGCACTTGATGGCTGTTGATGGTAAATCTGAAATATTTAAGATTGTTGACCCCAAAGGAAAATCTCTTATATATTCAGTCAGCTATCCAACTGTATCTGTTAATAATGGGCCAGATACTCCACTTGAACCGTCAAATACTAATACTAATGTATGAAAATTTGTTAAATTTTAAAATGTGGTTTATAATTATATTATCATTTTTACATAGGTATACCTTGACGATTCACGTGAATCATTGCTTAAAGTCGGATCAACATTTTTAGTTAATGGCACTAAAGTTACATTACGTTTTCGTTTTGAAAGAATAACATTCTCATGGGAATTGAAATCAATCGAGTATGAACGCGATAACAGTATTATTCAACTTACACCCAAGCAGCAAATTGGGGCTCAAAAAGGACTATCTTACTTTTCAGCTGGACCTGTTATCTTCTCTAATGATTCAATTGTATTGAAGTTTAATGACAAATTCCAGGTTAGTCATATTTTTTAATTAATATGTTTTACAGTCTTAAATAATTATTGGGTATATTAATTTATGTATATTGCTAAAGAGGCCCTAATGTGTTTGAGCTAATTGCTTTTCTATACGTTTAGGCAAGTTGTATAAAATATGTTTGGGCAAATTGTATACAATATGTTTGAACCCTTCCCATTAATGTACAGTTAGTGTTGGGGAATTATGAACTTATAACAATAGTTCCAAAATATGCCACAGAATATTTCACACATGTCTGATCATATAAACGTAAATTCATAGGTTAGGTTAGGTTAGGTTAACATAGGGAATTTCCTGCTCAAAAATAAAGATATTTTGTAAAAGTGATTAATCTCGCACAAAAATCAGAATTTGGATAAATAAATTTTTAAAGTAAAAAATGGAAGTGAGCATGATTGGTATATAAATATTATTCATACAATATACTCGACATTAATCGACAATTCACATGTGGTTAAAATAAACCTGATGGCTGATTCTAATGGTTGACCAACAATTAAGCAAACATTTTAAATCTATTTATATCATATTGCATTTTGAATTGTATACAGTTCCGAGATATAGATAATAATATTACATGTAGCTTGGCGTGGCGCGTTGGCTGCTACCAGTCTCGGAATGCGACTGGGAGTAAGTAACGGCCACAGCTACTAGCTCCCGGATGGGTGACCACCCGGGTTCATAGTAGTTAAAAACCTTGCCACACATACACGTGTTTGCTACCTACCGTAACAACCGTTAAAATAATTGTAAAATCAACCTACCGTACCAACCTTACCCTTACCACAGTTCATAACCCCTACAACAGCTAATGGCCATAGTCGCCGGGTTTAAGTTCAATAATAAAAAAAATATAATATTATATATTTAGATATAGATACTGGTCTTATTTTAAAATGGTATTATGCAATTAAAATTAAATT
Source organism: Metopolophium dirhodum (assembly GCF_019925205.1). Taxonomy (NCBI): domain Eukaryota; kingdom Metazoa; phylum Arthropoda; class Insecta; order Hemiptera; family Aphididae; genus Metopolophium; species Metopolophium dirhodum. Next base: position 17,782,301 of record NC_083568.1, read on the forward strand.
CCTGTTTTACAAAAACTTTGTTTTTAGATATGTAAGCCAAGTGATAAAATAATTTTTTTAATTTATTTTTTGATTCTTTGATTAATACAATAATACTGACTAATACGTAAGATTGTAAAATTAAGGTTTTTATAGGCTTTCTAGATTTTTTTACTCTCAGCCAGTATTTGTTTTTATCATCAGAAAGAATATTTTTAATTTAAATTTATACTAAAAATATGTTTTTATTCCTAGGTTCAACCGTGGTTGACGTCAGAAAGCCCAAAATTCAGTGACCCTCAAGAACAAAACTCTTTCTTTACACCACCTATATTGGCTGGTTTATTTGTTACTGCCATTATGTTGTTTATTGTTACATGGGGTATCACAATGATAATGGACATCAAAACTATGGATAGATTTGATGATCCAAAAGGTAAAACCATTACCATCAATGTTGCTGAATAAATTTACATTCCATCTATGTTCTTAAGTAAATAATTTTTTTGTTAAAACTTGTGTTAAAAATATTTTTATTTCCTTAAATTTACATATGATTTTAGTTCATATTTAGGCGTATAAAGAACTCATTTTTTGTTTATAGTAAAATAGATAACTTGTATAATATTATTATGATGATGTTTAATCTATCTATTTAATGTGTTGTTCATTATCCTTTCTATGTAGTTTACTAAATTTAATTTTCTTGGAAATAAAATTAGTGTCTCATCGCAGAATAGATGAAATCTATTCTGTGGTCTCACAATTATTGACTTAACATGTTTTAACTAATTACAGTAATAACAAACTAAATTAAAATAATTGTGCCTGATATATTATTAGTTATAATGGTCGAAATGTTAATAATTATTTCTAAGATTAGGCTTGTTATATAATAATTATTTATTAAACGTTTTATAAGTAAATCATATCGACTTATGAAAGTCAACCCACATGACCCAAAAACGTGCTACCTACACTATATAGTAATGTATTGTTAAACATTTAACACGGCTATATAGGATGAGAATTGGTAAAAATAATTTTTAGTTGTACAGTAAGTCTTACAAGTCTTGTACTCAAGTACCAGTATCCTACAATATAGATGTTTAAATACTTAAATCTGGTGTGTCGAATATATTATTTTAACATTTAATTCGATTTACATAGTCTTTGACAACCAACCTCGGTAAGTGACCATAGATAATATATATTATAAGTAACTTTATCTCAGATCTTAATCAATAAGGTTATGTACAAACTACGAAGTACCGTTATTTAACTCACATGTTTTCTCATTGGTTAATTAAACCAAAACCCAAATAACATTTGATAAATTTTTGTTTTTTTTTTTTTTTTTATCTGTCAAGTCCCTTGGGTTATTACTTAATATTTTACTTTTCATACTATTACAACACGTCTTAGAAACACATTCACGTAGAGTACAGACGTTGATTATATCGATCTTCACTACTTGGTACTTACTTGACACATTGTACAACCACAATGGCCCGCCAACCGTGCGTTCTCATTTTAGAAGATGGTACTGAATTTGCTGGTTATAATTTTGGCTCCAAGGCCTTACCTGTTGATGGCGAAGTTGGTACGTCGCTTTTAAGATTTTTTATTATTTTCCATCACACTTAATTTATACCTAGTACCGACTTAATTATATTTAGTATTTCAAACTGGTATTGTCGGTTATCCTGAGTCCCTGACCGATCCTTCGTACTATAAACAATTGTTGGTATTAACATACCCGTTGGTGGGCAACTATGGAGTTCCAGGTGATGAGACAGATGTTCACGGAATCAAACGGTAAAATCTATATAGATAATATATTTATTGATTTAAAATTTAAATTATCTTCAAAACAAAAAACCCACAATTTTTTTATTGTGTTTAGGGAAGTTCATAATGAATATAACAAAGTTTTTTTATGCAGTACCTAATGCCTAAAGTTAAGAATTTCGATAATTATTATCAATCTACAATAAACTTTAAAGGTTACCTAAATAGGTCTAAAAATATATATACATCAAATATATTGTTAAATGTCATTGTGGGTTTAATTGAATAATTAATAGTATTTTAATTTTACATGAATGTATGAAAAGTATAATAGTTATCCAAGATAATTTTAAAGTTAATATACCTAGTATTTTTAACTATATTTTATTCTATAATAATTTTTATGAAAAAGTTTTTTTCTGTCTGTTATCAATTCATTGAGCTCTGCATTTACTTAAGACTTAAGTCATGGATTAAACACTTTATAGGTATCTGTACACATTGTATATAGTTTCATTTTAACATTTTTGTGATAATCAATCATTTAACATTTTTATTTCTCTTCATTTTACGTTATTCTTACCCATTATTTCTGTATTATGTCAGGACTGATTCCCAAATTTAATTGGTTCACACTTTTAAAAAAAAATTGTAGTTGACAGCATTAATGCTTCCATAAAGTAATCTATACTATTATAGGGTATAATATATTCTATGGTAAACTCCATTGGAAGACTTGCTGCACAGTTTGGGAACTCCTGATGTATCGAATAGCTGTATTTATTATTACGAACTCTTCCCTTAACTTTGCTCTCAGAAAAACTAAGTTATCCAATAGTCTAGTAAAATTAGTAAAAAAAAAAAGATGATGAAAAGGTCAAAAATAGATACTTAGATACCTATGTTAAATAGGTCTGAGGGTTAAAAATATTGACTCATATTATAAGTAGGTATTAAAAATGAAATAAACAAGACGCAACTTAGAAAAATAATGAATGATAATAATTTTTAAATTTGAACACCATATATTATTCTCAAAAATATATTGCTATTAGGTTACCAATATTATTGTCATTATATATAATATTAATATTATAGAAAAAGATATATTAATATGTTAGTTAAAATTGTCAAACCAGCTCCCGATAATCATATTAAAAAAAAAAATTAAAATACACTTATACACAAATGTTTGTATACCACTAATCATAAAGATCATTTTTAACCTATTAGTAAAAATAAAATTAATTATATTTAAATTATTTAATTTATTTATAATTTATAGTATTGTGTAAATAGTATGAGTAATTGAAAAAGTTATTTTTCAGATGGTTTGAGTCTCATCGTATCTGGGTTTCCGCCCTGATTGTTGATGAAGTATGTGATCGTCCAAGTCATTGGCGTAGTGAAAAACTGTTAGACGAATGGTTGGCTGAAAGTGGCATTCCAGCAATTTGTGGTGTAGATACACGTACACTGACTAAACATATTAGAGAAAGTGGGACACTCCTTGGAAAAATTGTTAACTTTAATAAAAAGTTAGATAAAAGTTTTGACAATGTGATCGATCCAAACAAAATCAACCTAATCAAAGATGTTTCTATTTCAGTTAGTTAAATTTGTGACTATTATATATTTTAAATAAAAGATTTTATGATTTATGTAAAAAGAAATATTTATTTCTATTTAAATTAAAATGAAAATTTATAGGTGCCAAAAACATACAATCAGCAAGGTTCGCCTAGAATTAGATTTGTGGACTGTGGTTTAAAATACAATCAAATTAGATGCTTTATAAAACGTGGTGCCAGAGTCGATATTGTACCATGGAATCATCCTTTAGACGATATTGATAACTATGATGGTTTGTTTCTTAGTAATGGTCCTGGAAATCCAGAGATGAATAAAGAAACAGTTCTTAATATACAGAAAGTATTAAATAATACATCAACCATCAAGCCTATATTCGGAATTTGTCTTGGTCATCAATTGCTTGCTACAGCAGCTGGGTGTAAGACGTATAAAATGAAGTTAGTAGTGATTTATTTATTGAGCATAATATAGTATGTGTGTTATTACTTGATAACAAGTTAATCAATTTTTTAAACTTGTTAAGTAATTGTAAAGAAGTAAATTAAATTAAAATATAATAGCATACATAGGTAACTTGTCCAGCTTTACTAATTAATTACCTACTAATTGTATTATTTTTAGATTTGGAAATCGAGGTCAGAATCAGCCTTGTGTACTTGGAGAAACTGGAAAATGTTATATGACATCTCAAAATCATGGATTTGCTGTAAATCCTGAAATATCTAACTGGACACCATTGTTTACAAATGTTAATGATAAATCTAATGAAGGAATTATTCATAATACATTACCATTTTTTAGGTATAAATGTCTAAAAATGATAAATAATATTAATGTTAAAAAATAATTTTTATTTATTTAACAGTGTTCAATTCCATCCCGAAGGATGCCCTGGTCCTGAAGATTTAGAATGTCTCTTTGATATATATTTGGAAGCTGTTGAAAGAACTAAAAAAAACAATGAATTTAAATTGATGGATCTGATTCAAAAACGCTTAAATCCAGATATCCCTAAAACACCGATGGATGTTCAAAAAGTTTTAATCCTTGGTTCTGGTGGACTATCTATTGGCCAGGCTGGTGAATTTGATTATTCAGGATCTCAAGCAATCAAAGCCTTGCGGGAAGAAAATATTGTTACCATACTAATTAACCCTAACATAGCAACAGTACAAACATCTCTTGGACTAGCTAACAAAGTGTACTTTTTACCTTTGGAACTTGATTTTGTTTCACAAGTTATTCAGTCTGAACGGCCAGATGGTATTTTGCTTACTTTTGGTGGTCAAACTGCTCTAAATTGTGGAATAGAGTTGAAAAAATCTGGCATATTAGAAAAATATAACATTAAAGTGTTAGGAACACCAATCCAAACAATTATAGCCACAGAGGATCGCAAACAATTTTCAGATAGAGTGGTAGAAATTGGTGAACGTGTTGCTCCAAGTGCTGTTGTTACATCATATGAAGAGGTATTGACAATGTTCTGTATAGTGTCACTCTACGAGACTGTTGAGACTGGTTAACTCTTTATTTTATCAATTTTAGGCCTTGGAAGCAGTTAAAACGTTGGGATATCCACTTCTTGTGAGAAGTGCTTTCAGTTTAGGAGGTCTAGGGTCTGGTTTTGCAAATAATGAGTCTGAATTGAATGTGTTGGCTAAGCAATGTTTTACACATAGTAATCAAATGATTTTGGATAAATCGTTAAAAGGATGGAAAGAAGTGGAGTATGAAGTAGTGCGTGATGCGTTTGATAATTGCATTACAGTAAGTTTTTTTATATAATAATCTTTATTTAATATTTATACATAATATTATACTCTGTACCTGGTTTTTGTACATATTTCTGATGGACACAGTAGTACAAGTGCAGCAGTGAATTTCAACTCCCCCCATCCCACACACATACATCAAATTCCAAGCCAATGGTGTCTGATAATCTAGTTTGGACTCGTCCAGTTGGGTTACCAAATGACAACTATTTTACAAACTACTACATCCTTACCTTTTGAGTGTCACGACCCCCAAAATAAGTCAAAAATAAAGTCAGTTACCTTGTGGCCCCCTTGTAATATACACTTAAATGAGCCTAATTATCGGTTTTACTTGTTAAAAATATTTTATCACTATGGTACACTGAACTATCTAACTACAAAAATAACACGTTTTATATGTGTATATGTTAACAAACAACCATTTCATTCAAATAAAGTGTTAAATTATTTCTGACCAATACCACCCACTTACAAACGATAGAATAGTTTATTTTAAATTAGTATTGATTAATTACGCATAACTTTAATTTTAAGGTTTGTAACATGGAAAATGTAGACCCTTTGGGGATCCACACTGGTGAGTCGATTGTTGTAGCTCCAAGTCAAACTCTATCTAATAGTGAGTATAACAAATTAAGAACAACAGCGATTAAAGTTGTACGTCATCTTGGAGTAGTTGGTGAATGTAATATACAATATGCACTAAGTACAACGTCTGATGAGTTTTTCATTATTGAAGTAAATTATTTTATTGGGAATTTTTATACTATACATATTTATACATAAATTGTAATTTATCAATGTTTAGGTAAATGCTAGACTTTCAAGAAGTTCAGCTTTAGCCAGCAAAGCAACTGGATATCCACTAGCTTATGTAGCAGCAAAACTTTCACTTGGGATTGCTTTACCTGCAATAATAAATTCTGTAACATCAAGTACTACCGCATGTTTTGAGCCTAGCTTAGATTATTGTGTTGTAAAAATGCCTCGTTGGGACCTCAGTAAATTTTTCCGGGCTAGTACCAAAGTAAATTGTTGATATAATTATAAGAACCTAATAATTAGATAACTTATAATTTTTTTTTTTTTTCAAAAGATTGGTAGTTCTATGAAAAGTGTTGGTGAAGTAATGTCAGTTGGAAGACATTTTGAAGAAGCTTTTCAAAAAGCATTTAGGATGGTGGATGAAAACTTTAATGGCTTTGATCCGTCATTAAAAGCAGTGAACGACGATGAGTTAGAACAACCGACTGATAAACGAATATTTGTGTTAGCAGCTGCTTTAAAACATGGTTATTCAGTAGATAAACTCTACAAATTAACAAAAATTGACCGTTGGTTTTTATACAAAATGCAAAATATCATAGAACACCAAATTGTATTAGAATCACTTAATTACCCATCTGTTACTTACGAACAGCTTTTAAAGGCGAAACGACTTGGTTTTTCTGACAAACAAATTGCGTCATTTGTACAAAGTACAGAATTGGTGATACGCAAACGACGTGAAGAACAGAAAATTACACCTTTTGTAAAACAAATAGATACTGTGTCAGCTGAATATCCAGCGGAAACCAACTATTTATACTTAACTTATAATGCCATAAGCAGTGATTTAAACTTCCCATCAAACTACATCATGGTCATTGGTAATAAAATAAAAATAGTTTTTTAAATACATTTTATATAATTATTATTTATTATTGTTTTTAGGGTCGGGTGTGTATCGGATTGGTAGTTCTGTTGAATTTGATTGGTGTGCTGTCGGATGTCTTAGAGAGCTGAGAAGACTTGGTAAAAATACAATAATGGTCAACTGTAATCCTGAAACAGTTAGCACGGATTATGACATGTGTGATCGTTTATATTTTGAAGAAATTTCTTTTGAGGTATTGATTTGATTACATCTCCTAGTTGACTTTTTGTTGTTAAAATACTTACTATATGATTACAATTAATCTTTAAGGTGGTAATGGATATTTATAATTTGGAAAACCCCGAAGGAGTAGTTTTATGTATGGGAGGACAATTGCCAAATAATATTGCTATGGATTTACATAGACAAAATGCACGTATCTTAGGAACTTCCCCAGAGAATGTAGATGGAGCAGAGAACCGATTTAAGTTCTCAAGAATGTTGGATAGGATTAAGATATCACAACCAAGGTATTAAAATTGTGGTAGATTAGAGTGTATGGTAATAAATTATAACTATTTTTTATCATTTTAGGTGGAAGGAACTTACTGATCTTAAATCCGCTATTGAATTTTGTCATGAAGTAGGATATCCATGTTTAGTTCGACCATCATATGTTTTAAGTGGTGCTGCTATGAATGTAGCTCATAATGATGGTGATTTAGAAGCATATTTAAAATCGGCCAGTGACTTATCGAAAGAACACCCTGTAGTCATATCTAAATTTCTCGAAGATGCGAAAGAAATAGATGTAGACGCTGTAGCTAAAGATGGTGAAATACTTTGTATGGCTGTTAGTGAACATGTTGAAAATGCAGGTGTACATTCAGGAGATGCAACATTGGTAACACCACCACAGGATATAAATGAAGAAACATTGGAAAAAATTAAATTTATATGTCGGGCTATAGCTTCATCACTAAATGTCAATGGGCCTCTAAATATGCAACTTATTGCAAAGAACAATGAATTAAAAGTAATTGAATGTAATGTACGAGTGTCTCGATCATTTCCGTTTGTTTCTAAAACATTGGGACATGATTTTGTTGCAATGGCTACAAGAGTGATTATTGGAGAAGAAGTAGAACCAATAGATGTATTGGGTGGAGTAGAAGGAAGAGTTGGTGTAAAAGTAGCTGTATTTTCGTTTTCTCGGATAGCAGGTAAGGTGTTTCTTAAAATTATAAAATACATTTCTAATATTCTTCTTCTTGGTTTCGGCCATTAAGACTATGCCACTAAATACAACTCTTTCCATCTGTTCCCGTCCTCTGCCGCTTCTCTCAGTTTGATTCCTGGTCCTATCCTTTTTAACAGTCTTCCCATCTCCACCTGGGTCTCCCTAAAGGTCTTCTACCTATAAGGTGTTCCTCTATTATCTACTTAATTAGAAATCTTTGCTTACGCCAGGAATGTCCCCCCTACATGAGTCTTCTTTTTGTGATCTCCTTAACTGTATCCGGTTCTCTGAAACTGCATTTGGAGTTCATAATTATGTAATTTTCTACATTTATTTGTTTGACTGTCAAAGACTGGTCCATATATTTTTCTTAAAACATTTCTAATATATCTTAATATATTAAACTTAAATGAAGGAGCTGATGTCATGTTGGGAGTAGAAATGGCATCAACTGGGGAAGTAGCGTGTTTTGGTGAAAATCGTTATGAAGCCTACTTAAAAGCAATGATAAGCTCTGGAATGCATCTACCTCAACCTGGAGCTAAGATATTCCTATCGATTGGAAAAATAAAAGTAAATTAATTTTATATATAATTATTAAGTATAGATATCATTGAATCAAAAACATAAGTGTTTTATTTAAAGACTATGTAATTTTAGCATAAAGAAGAACTGCTGGAAAGTGTAAAAGCATTGCAGGCAATGGGTTACAAGCTGTATGGAAGCAGTGGGACAGCTGATTATTATAACTATAATACTAAAGGAGTTACTGTAAGATTATAAATTCATTTTTTATTCAATCTTTGTCATAACTCATTATTTATAGGTGATTCCTTGTGATTGGAGATTTGATAACATTGGTATAAATACAACCAGAGGTGACCTAATCAGTATGGCTGAATATTTGAGTAACAAAAATTTTGATTTTGTCATAAATGCACCTATGATGGTAAGTGGAGGAAGCAGAGTTGCTTCGTTCCTTACCCCTGGTTATCGAATGCGCCGGTTAGCAGTTGAACATTCTGTTCCATTAGTGACTGATGTCAAATGTGCCAAACTACTTATTGAGGTGAATTTTACATATTCACATTAATATTGATGATCAAATTTACCTAATATGATTATGTTTAGGCAATGGTTCGAAAAGGATGCAAGCCACAGATGAAGACCCATATAGATTGTATTTCATCACAGCGATTATTAAAATTGCCCGGTTTAATTGATATTCATGTCCATGCACGTGAACCAGGTGCAACACAAAAAGAAGACTTTGCTTCATGTACAGCTGCAGCGTTAGCAGGTGGTATTACATTAATAGGTGCTATGCCTAATACCAATCCTTCAATAATAGATCAAGAATCCTATGAAATTGCCAAAAAGGTAGTGAATATTTTTGTATTTACATAAATTCTAAATTGCTCAATTGATTGTTTTCATTATTAGTGTGCCAAAAATGGAGCCAGGTGCGATTATGTTTTATATGCTGGTGCATCTTCAACTAATAGTATTGATATTGCACAAAACGCTGGTCAATACGCTGGTTTGAAAATGTATCTTAACCAAACATTCAGCACATTACGGCTAATGAATCTTTCGTCGTGGATATCGGTTAGTACTAAGTGTACAATTGTATACTAATTGATACTTATTATTAATTTATTTATTAGCATTTTGAAAATTGGCCGAAACATGCACCACTGTGTATACATGCTGAAGATCAAACTTGTGCAGCTGTACTTATGTTGGCTTCCTTGTACAATCGTACAGTACATATTTGCCATGTTGCTCGAAAATCAGAGATAACTATTATTAGGGCTGCTAAAGAGAAGGTATGGTGTACATAATACTATTATAATATTATATAAACATATTTTAAATTTTAAAAATTATAGGGTGTGATGGTTACGTGTGAAGTAGCTCCGCATCATTTATTTATGTGCGATGAAGACTTTGTGCATCTTGGTCCCAACAAATCACAAGTACGGCCTGTACTTTGTACCAAAGAGGATCAACAAGCTCTTTGGGATAATATGGCTTATATAGATTGTATTGCTACTGATCACGGTAAACATTATAATTAAAGAAAATGACAATACCCATGCTATGAAAGTACATTATACTCAAACTAATAGAAATATTTTTTATCAGCCCCTCATACTTTGGATGAGAAACTCAGTGATGCCGCACCACCTGGTTTTCCAGGTCTTGAAACAGTTGTACCATTAATGTTAAATGCCGTAAATGAAGGTCGATTAACTATCGAGGTATGTGGTACATCTATTTCAAATTTTGTTTTACCTTATATTGAAATTATATTTAGTAATTTTAATATTTTCTGTAATATTTAAATTTTGAATAGAACAAATAATTCTATTGGTTATACTTTTATGTTTGACCTAGTTCTATTAATTATTACTTTTAATTTAAACTATTAATTTATGTTGAATAATACAAATAATTTTTTTTTTGTTTAATAAAAAATTACACTACATTGAAATAAAACAATTTTAATACTTATATTTGCATAATAATAACAATAGGATATTATTGAAAAAATGTACACAAATCCCATGCGAATCCTTGGATTACCGGTTCAACCAGATACATACATTGAAGTAGACATGGATGCCGAATGGACAATACCATCATCAACAGCTTATTCTAAAGCTAAATGGACACCATTTGCTGGGAAACATGTGAAAGGCGCCATACACAGAGTAGTATTACGTGGTCAAGTAGTATGTATTGAAGGAAAAGTGTTAGCTGAACCAGGATTTGGACACGATTTGCGAGATCCATTGATTGCTGGCAAGACACTAAATACAGTTCATACTGGATCGCAGGCTTCTTTAAATCTTATGGCACCTCTTTCAATACAGACTGATGTTCATGGTAATCTATTTTCTTTTATTCATTTTTGCATAAGTTAAAAACAAAGCTTAATTATTTTCAGAAATGTTCAATAATGTCTTGTCTGAAATCAAAGAGAAGGTAGTACAAGAAATTGAAATTGTTACTGGTGTAAAAGCTGAGTTCAAAAAACCTCGTTTGCTGTCTGGCGGTGACTCCAGGGATGCTACTAATTTATTGACCATAAACAAAGATATCGTAAACTTAGCAAACAAACGTCAACATTTAGTATCAGACGATGTTATGAACTTAATGACACCCATTCATACACATGGGTTGGCACACAGTCACATATTATCTGTTGATATGTTCACCAAAGAACAATTAAATGAAATATTTAACTTGGCTCAAACACTTAGAGTATATGTCCTCAAAGGACGACCTCTGGACAACATACTTAAAGTAAGTACATTATATTCTTAATTTTTTTCAAACTTGTCAATATATTTTTTCTTGAACTTTGCTAAACAAGGTTAATAGCTTGTTATCAACTACTTTGCCTTCATATTTTCTGAATTAAGAGTTTATTTCTGATTGTCGTATCATCAGTATTCAACCTACGATTTGTAAATGCCATCTTTATTTTTCCTGATATAACTGTGACCTGACTTTTTCTAACTTAAAACATTCCCACGGGTGCACAAAAATCTACATTGATAAAGTGACGGTAGTTGAGAATTTCAATTTTTTCGCTCAAGCAATTTAGGTTGTTTTTGTGCATATTATCATTTCTTGTGTTGTCATTTTATTGTATCGTTTTGTATTATTGTAACATGTTACAAAGTCATATTTTTCTCTACCCATAATATTATTTACATCTAGGTTGTTGGATTAAGATTAATATAGGTATCCACTATTTGGATATTTTCTCGTTAAAAAGAAAAGTAGTGAAAACATCTGCGTTCATATAGAAATGTAGATATTGGGAGGTATCCCAACTCCCAAGGATGTTTAATTGTATATTTTTTATATCTCTTACAGGGCATGGTTATGGCTTTGATATTCTATGAGGTCAGTACTAGAACGAGTTGTAGTTTTTCAGTAGCTATGCAGAGATTGGGTGGAAGAGTTGTACATGTTGATGAAACTAGCAGCTCAGTCAAAAAGGGAGAAACACTGCAAGGTGATGACAATATTCTAAAAAAAATAGTAATAATAATGCTTTACTGAATCTAATATTTTTTAGACACTGTGGAAGTAATGAGCGGTTATGTGGACGTAGTTGTCATGAGACACCCAGAGCCGGGTGCAGTTAGAGTAAGTATTATTGCTATTTGTATTTATTATTGACAAACATAAAATAAACAAATTTTGATCTAGAACGCTGCAAGACACTGCCGAAAACCTATTCTGAATGCCGGGGATGGAACTGGTGAACATCCTACACAAGCATTACTAGATATATTTACAATAAGAGAAGAAATTGGTACTGTAAACGGACTTACAATTACATTAGTTGGTGATTTGAAGAATGGGCGTACCGTACATTCACTTGCCAGGTAAATATTGTGTTTCTTATTTAATTGTGATCGCGTTCAAGCATATTATTAAATTTTGTCTTATAGGTTGTTGACACTCTACAAAGTCAATCTACAATATGTGAGTCCACAAAATCTAGGTATGCCTGCATCTGTAAGTCAGTTTGTCGCTACCCGAGGTGTTCCACAAGAAAACTTTTCATCCTTGGAAGCAGCACTACCCAAGACTGATGTGTTATACATGACACGTATACAACGTGAACGATTCCCTGATGAGAGCAGCTACAAACAAGCGTGCGGCCTTTTTGTGGTTACACCTGAAGTGATGAACAAAGCCAAACGCAAGATGATAGTCATGCATCCACTACCCAGGGTATTCGAAATCAGTCCAGAGTTCGATTCAGATCCAAGAGCTGCATACTTTAGGCAAGCAGAGTATGGTATGTACGTGAGAATGGCTCTGTTGGCTATGGTACTTGGAAAATGTTAAATTTACTATACACATAGCATAAAATGAAAAAAAAATTATCAAATTCTATATTGGGTATGATCTTCAGTAATTATTGTGATAAGTTATTATTAATTTTTTTTAAACACGTTTTTAATTATATAAATTTTTTATAGACTATCCTAAACGTTCTACAATTTTATACAGACTATTATTATTGACAAATAAATTACATAAGTACCTATGTATGGTAAAAACATCCAAATACAGACAACTTTATAATTATTAATGTTTATGTTAACGTTAAAATAAATGTATTTTGAAAGTCTGTGTGCTCAAGTGAATTTATCCTAAGAATTATGTTTATGGATTTCCAAAATGTAAGTTAATTTCAAGATTAATTGCATTAGTATAATAAACAATATGTATTATTATATATTTCATAATGTTCTATAATGTAAAAATATATGTGATAATAATATGTAATGTCTTTTGAAAGTATCCACACATAATAGACCTATAAAGTGTCTGATAAAATCATGACTGTCGAACAGAAAAAAAGAAATGTAAAATCTTTCATTTTTATTCGACTCGAGACAAAACAATGACATTCATAATTTGTTTTTTATACATAACAAAAAAAAAAAATAATAATAATAATAATTCAACAAATAATACACAACAGATAAACAACTAATTTTTTTTTTGTATTCTAAATATATTATTAAAAATATAATATTGCATTTTCATTTATATACACGAAAGTTCATCAAAAATAGAATAAAACACATTTCTATAGAGCGCGGTACGTGCCTACAAAAACACAAAATTTGCATCTAACCTAATATTAATAATCGTATATTTTTTTATTGAACTGTTCTACATGCGTGCCTACCTATACCTCTACCTATAATAATAATTAATAATAAACGTTTAATATAACAACAATGTATTATATTATAAAATATTTAGTGTCAAGCGCAGCGGCCACGACGGCGTCGTCCGGGTTAACAAGAACTGATCGATTTGTCATCATTATTATTATTATTTGTATCGTGTTATGAAAACAAAAATAATTACTGCAAGTGAACAAACTGGTGGGACAAGGGTTGCGTATGTCGGTAAGTTGCATTGATTCCAATGTATAAATGTATAATATGTTGTGGCGGTGTGCGCGTTATAGGTATTATATTTTATAAAGTACCGAGGGATAAAAAAATATAAAAAGCATCCGAAAAGAACAAACGTACCTAATATTATAATAATGTAAGTCCTTTGCAGCAGTCTGATTATTTTTCAAGCACCTATAAACCTAAACCACTGCCCGTGTATATATAGGTACGTTCACATTTTTATAACGATATAAATTATTATAATAATACATTGTACACGATGACAAATATAGTAATAATAATAATATACGTAACGCTAAAGATTTATTACATTATAATATATTTTAATAAGTTCAATCAAAGTTTTGTACTTCGTCTACTAAACCAAAACAGTCTAAACGCGTCAAAAACAAAATAGAAATACTTAAACATTTTTTTTTTTTTTTTATTCTACAATTATAATATTATCTTACCTAACACACACAACCGACGAGAAATTATTATGATGTGATCTATATTATTATTATAATATTATGTTGTCCGTGTAACATGTTTGAATATTAAATTATATGGTTTTTTTTTTTTTTTGTTTTTTTCCGTGTTCTTGTCGAAAGTTTGCGCTAAGTCGCCTACGATGGTTGGTCGCTTGCAGCCTCACAGGTGCGGTGTGGTGCCGTCCACGCGATGACGAGCGGCGCCTCACCATTTCTGTTCGATTGCCAGGGGCACTGGAAACACAAACATATATCCGTCCACAAGTGTTTTACAAATATTGCCAACTTTTACGTTGTCGTTTTCAAATCTACGTCAATCGTGTCACACGTACGATTTTTGTACCCATTAACGGTGTAGTACGATCGTCGGTTAATAAACTACTGCGGCAGAAAATCACACAAAAAAAAAAAAAATGAAAAAAGAAACCTTCAAATTACAGCAAATTGTTATTGTTAGTAGCGCGCGACAGACGAGGGAGCTGATTAATTTGTGATGATGACGAGATCCATCCCGCCCGCCGTTTTACGCAACTTTCAAACGACGACTGTGAGAAGACAAACTCGTCGAAAGTCGTATACTAATATTACTAATTTAATACCTATTGAATTTTCGGAATACGCCGTCGACGATCCGCGCCACGGACCGACCAATCTTACCGGTGTTTATGGGACATTTGGAGGGGGGGAGAAGGGTAGTAGTCCCCCGTCCCCCCGGTCGAAAGCGGACTGCAGTCGGTGGTGGTAAGTCATTGACTGGAATCTTTTTACATTTATTTACCCAGGTACACCTACTTGGAAAAAAAAACGTTTATCGGGAGACTAGTCGTTAATATAGATAAAGATGAAGCATAGATGAAGCGTGTGCATACTGCACATCATTACGTTTAGGTACTATTACGATATAGCAGCCGTGGGGTGACGGAACGGTTTACCTTGACTCGAGTATTACACTACAATCTCGTGGGTGAGAAAAGTATTTCAGATTTCGCTATTTTTAACGTGGTGAGACCCGAGCGCGCGATTCTTCCCGCCCGTTGTCTGGACGAGAGGAGACGTAGGCAAGTAAAATATGTTTAATGTACTCGTTCTTGGCCCACAAAAACGTTGTGCCAACGTGTATTTTATTATTATCATTATTATCATCATCATCACCGCACGATTGGCACAATGACGACGTTCGACGGCAGCGAGTCGGTGGCTGCCAAAAAATTAATATCGGCGCACAACAGTGTTAGGTACCTATAAATATAACGCCGCCGCGCTGTTCGGCTGACGATCGAGGAAAGTGTGAGGGGGGGGATAAGATTTAAAGACAAACAATTACGGGGCAAGGTTGGTCGTCGTCGAACACGCGTTGAAAAAAATGTAATCATACAAGGAATTCCGTTTTCCGTTTTTTTTCCATTGTAAATCTGCAACAGTGATCGACGTATGGAGATTTTTAGAAAATATGTTTTCAGTAACTGATAATATGCTGGCAAAAGAGACCCCATCAAATAATTTTCAAACCGCTACTCGACAAATCTATGCACGTTTGACGGTTATTATTATTTTTACATTTTTTATAAGTTATAATTTTATAATAGTCCAATAGCGGTAGTTTCTATCTTTGACCGTCTTTATTAGGTACCTATTCGACAATAACAAAAAATTAAACTCGTTTTCAATCGTCTGATGTTTGATGAATAGAAATTGAAATATTTATTATTAACTGTTATATTAAATGTATAAGTCATAATAAGGAGTTGGGTAATATTATTAATTGCATGCCAGAGGCATTGGGTAATATTTACCAATGATAAAAGAAACAAAAATATGGGAGTGGTTATGAGCGAATTTGTTTGCCAATTTTAATGCAAGCTTAATTTAAATAAGATAAACCTCCCTCCCTCACCCCTAACATCCGTCTAGAACAAGTTATTTTCGGACCTGGCGAAATCCTCAATCGATAGGCCTTGAATGCGTTTCCCCGTCAACAACGACTAACGACAATATGTAATAACTAATTTTATTGTATCTAAATAATATTATTGTATACAATCGATTAGGAGAAAACGCCAGAGTATGGGTATTGGACGGTGTTTGATTTCTGAATTTCTCTAGAAACAATTGACGATCTGCGTCCCCGCGTTTATGTTTTATCGAAGTAGCCTGCTAGACGTTATTGGTGACGATTTTGAGTTTGAAAGTAGGTGCCTATATAGTATCTACCAACTAGTTTTTATGCGTATAATTATCGTACTGATTATTTTTGTGTTTTTATAGCAATTTAAATAGGAAAAAATTACCTACCCGGCTTAAGTCCATACCAATCCTCCCTTCTGGAGAAGCCACATATTAGGGAACCTAACCGAGGAGAAATTGAGGGAAAAACCGCCTGAAACAGTGAACCTCGAACACCACCTCACTTCCGTCCAGAAAACAACGTTAGGCAGGTAAGAATTTACGGGGCTTTAAATAGGCAATTTTTATGATTGAAAGTAGACTGGGTGGTATTATATACAGACCCCGGCATTTTATATACGACAATGGTATTGCAAAAACGTCTCTGAAGCGAGTGAAAAACGGGGAGGGGGGATATCAACCCCTCATGACCATATTTTCAATATTTATAATGATCAATTTATAGTGCATGTTATAAAATCAGTCAACCCCATATATTCGAAACGTTAAATAGTAAATAGTAAATACTATAACTCGTAAATAGTTTGAACCGTACAACGTCAAAGCGACGCACCTATTATAATTTATAAGTCGAAAAAATGTTGAGGGGGTCTAGGTCTAAACGCGAGAAATTGGGGCCAAGTGCACAGACCAACATGGTTAATCTAGGTCCTAAATTTCAGCTAATACCTATGTATAGATAAACAACATTTTTAAAATAAATCTAACATGTTCTCAAATAGTATCATAATGTATAAAAATAAATTTACGTTTTGCACCGTTCCTTTCATGTTTTGAAAACGTTTCCGCAAATAATGTACAACGGCAGGCGACGATTCATGATTTATCTGATTATTGATTATAATAAAAACAATACGGCCTATTATAATATAAATATTTGAAAAAAAATGTATATTTCACGAATCACGATCGTCGTATAGGCGCCCTACATTTTTTAATAATAATAGATGCAAAAGTTCTGAAGCGTGCAGCGATCGATTTATATTATATTTTGTACCCAACGATTTGTACGACGATGCGCGTTACCGTTTTTCGGCTATTTGGGTAAATATGTCTGCCGCGGTGGCATTAGATAATATTATACCTAGGTAGATACTGGAAATAATGAATTGAGTCCCAAATATTGAATCGAATCTCGCAAATATTTTCTGGTTGTTTGAGTTGTCCATTTCGCATGACTAATTTTT
Source organism: Metopolophium dirhodum (assembly GCF_019925205.1). Classification (NCBI taxonomy): domain Eukaryota; kingdom Metazoa; phylum Arthropoda; class Insecta; order Hemiptera; family Aphididae; genus Metopolophium; species Metopolophium dirhodum. Next base: position 17,800,131 of record NC_083568.1, read on the forward strand.
TGATATTTTTTCGTCACACTTTTCGTGTTTGTGTGAGTTCACAGAGATATTCTAAAAATTACGGTAGGGAAATAAATTTGAAGAAAAAAATCAATCACGTAAATTTTCACGACAAGGTCCGCGTATTGATGAACTAGTCTTTTAACATTTCACAAAATCGAAACTATTTAACCCATTATTTTTTTTTATAAAAATGGTTTTCTGTTTTTCCCTCGACATACGTATATTTTGAGCTCGTAATTATTGTGTGTTTGCCCGAAATATTTGACACGACTGTGGCGATTATGTACTGTATTGTTGCAGAACAAACATGACAGGTAAAGAAAATATATAGCACTCGATTCCAACATAATATTGAAAAAATAAACCAGTCACCGGACTTTGTTGAAACACTACAGAGACTTATACAGTCTGGGACTCAAATTGTCATCCACATAATAATTTAGGTATAATCGTTTCGAACAAAGCGCATTATAATATTATATACTAGTGTTAATAATTTTCTGCACTATATTATATTTGCATATTTTGTACACATATTATACTATCCATGTCTTATGTTTTTTACCTATTTAATATAATTGTTATAATATTTATTATCTGGTACGTACCTGTTGATTCTGTCTCGGCCTGCAGTCTGTTACATCGGGCAGCAGCTCTTTGCTCGTGAGCAATAATGTATATACCTGAAATCTGCCGTTTCTCGACGAGCACCTTAGCAGCGTTGGATATTAATCATTATAATATCATTGGCGTTGTTACGAAAATAGGTATTATATCATGTTATTGTTCAGCTGCAGCGGTTAATCAATTTGCTACATAATACTTTATACCTACTGTTATGTAGATACTAACTATCTATAACCATAGGCGGAAATCGTGAAGGGAGGAGGGGGGCTCAGCCCCACAAAACAAACAGCTATAAATATTTGTATGGGATCAAAGCCCCTCCCCCCTCCGCTCACATTTATGTTTAACATTTTAGCCCACCGCCCCTGAAATTTAAATGGATTTCCGCCTGTGCCTATATCATACACAGACACTATACAGAATAATTCTCTGAACGGTAACGCATCATGTAGGTACACTAATAACAATATTTCGCCCTTATTGATGGTTTTTCATAAGTTCGACACTTTCAAAAAAGTATAGGTACTGCTTTGGTCGACTATTATAAGACAAAAAAGGCAATAATATAATTATTAGGTAGGTATGTTCGCCAAAACACAAACGTCTATAAAGTGGTGGTTTCAGCAAATATCCTCAGACGAAGTAGTAAGGGCGAAGAAAAGATTATGCAATATACTTTTCGAATAAACGGACGTTCAAGAGAATGCGTGTATAGGTGTATGTATAGAAGTGCAACAGTAAACAGAAATTGTTTTATTAGCATAGTCAATTAAAAAAACCAAAACGCTATGTTAAAATATATATACATTTCTTTTGCTGCGTGTGTTAGGCGGATAAACGCAACAAAAAAAAACCGGTATAATTTTTTTTCTACTAATAGCTATTAATAATGAGAAATTATTTGTTTTATTTTAGAACGACTCTGCACTTAACAGGTCACATCACAGGTGGTCTGCTGCCGACATAAACGAAAAAAAATTGGCAACTCGAGTTGGCACTCGACGACAACCGGTATATAGGTAGGTAGTATAGTTCGGTGGCTTAAAAAAAAAAACATAAAACTTCCAGAGGGTCAGCAGCAGCAGCGCATACTAATTACCGAGTTAAACAGTTATTTTTTTACGTCCAAACATATCGAAACTGAATTTATAATTTGTCATTTATTGTTCATCTATTGGTATTTTCCGTATTCGAACAGTTTATTTTTATTTATGTTGTATGACAGAAAAAAGACAATTTTGTATTCATCATAGTTCAAATGAAATTATATTTTTACAAACATTGATGAGGAATTTAAAATATGTTGCCAGGTCGATTTTAAAAACTATAATAACATTTTAGGCATTTTAGTCATTCGGCCAGATGATTTTTTTTATTTTTATTTGTCAACTTATTAGAACAATATTATGTTTTCTGTCACAGTTGAATTTTAATTGTGATTTATTTCACTAAAAAAATTATCTAGCCAAATTCTAGATCCTATGCTAGTTATATTACATATTCTAAGAAACTAAATTTAGAATTATAAATCGTATAACATCACGAGTTAATAATATAGGTGTAATCATACATTTTTTAATTTAAATTAAGATAGATAATACATTAATTTTATAATTAATAAATTCATAGTTAGTTTTTGTGCTTAAAGAAGTCCGATGTATATGATTGTGAGTTTTGTGTTTGTATTCCATAAATAAAAAAATGGTTTTAATTAAACCAGATGTGTTATTTTTAAACAGCAATACTAATACATAACTTTTTAAACAAGTAATTAAAGATGAAGTAGTTATGTATAATATGTTAAATGTTATACCGATGACGCGTTAAGTATTAATAATAAGGGATTGTGAAGTCATATTCATGGCCTACATAATAACTATTTTATGCCACGTCGATATGTAAAAAAAATTTGCTATTTCAATTTTGGCCACGTAAAAAAATGTAGTATAATAATTATGCGAGTACGTATATCACTATTGAGTGTTTTTTTGATGTGAAAACATCTTGTGTGGCGTTCAGGCTTTTCTGCTTGTTTTATTCTAAACAATCAAGACTGTTTGATCAAATATATAACGAATACGGTCGAAAAAATAATTGTTTTATTTTTTTTACGAATTGAGAACATTGATTTATTATTATTTATACGCATTCCATAATGACCAAAAGAACTGTTAACGTTCAGACATCGTAACCGAAAAATAAAAGTGTTAAAAATATTGTATTAATAGATATTATGTGTTTTACTGGGTTAGAGAACCGAACGGAATGATGGCGAAAAGGAATGTGTAAAATGTGACTATGTGTCGATGAGTAAGCTCTGCTGTAAGCACAATATTTACGTCTACAATATACGTCGAAAGTAAATTAGATACTAAAGAAAAAAAAACAAAAACAAACAAATACAATAATGTCTAAATACTCGAATATCTACGTATTAGTACTGCTATATAGATAAAACATAAAAATAAATAATTCGTCTATAAATGCGTAAACGGTGTGTAGCTGCACAGGATTAAAAACAAATCAAGCAACTGTTGTATACAATGATTATGTGTTAAATAATTGTTATTATTATTCTTCTACGTACACATAATAATACTATATACGGATACGAGAAAAAAACGGAAGTAAACAAAACAAAAAGTTTCTTAAAAAGTAACAGCGATGGGCATGGGCGGCGGCGCTTTCAAATAACAAGACGTATATATTTTATATTTTATGGGTGGTGGTGCGCGCGATACCGTTAAATTATATAGAATATTAATAAAATAGGTCTATCGATCGGAACAAGAAATTTTTTTTAAATTAAATTAAATCTTTTAGTCTGCGTGTGATTTGCACGACTTGGTCGTCGGCATTGCCGTGCCGTTGTCTCGTTCTACCATCTGACCATCGATTTCATAATAGCGGCTTATACTCGATTGCGTACCTATACAAGTCATATCGTATTATATTTCATCACGTGGGCACAAACACGAAAGCGCACGCCACTCTTTGCCGTATTTACCGGAAACATTAGGTGCAGTTATCATAAAATTATTGGTATATGATGTTGTGATAGGTAAGCCGAAATAAAATGTGCAGTTTCGTTTATTCTGTTCCCCTCTGCCCCAACAAGCCGACATTAATCTATGCCGTGTGGTCATTATTATAACGAATCAACAGTTGGCCAATGATTTCGTTAGATAAAAAAAAAAAAACGATTCTGAGCGAAGCAGGTTTTGGTCGAACATTTTTTATCCAGTGAAGTCCAACGATTTTACAGTGTACCTACACACAATTAATCATGATGTGGTGTTGAGAGTTTCATGTAGGAATTATTTTCACTAGGCCAATTATTATATTTTTGAGGAGCCACTAGCTCCACTCAGAATCTAGAATTAATTAAGCTCAAAAACAACAGTAGTGATATGTTATGTGCATACAGCATACGTACAGTTTTTATTTTAAGTGTTTTAAAATAAAGCAGTTGGTGCAAATGTGCAATTGAATTATATTTTGGTGCTATATTCTAATAAATAGTAACACGACGTGTCCGTCAGAAATTCCAATTTCATAGAAAAATGTGAGTGCAAAATGTTATAATCTTGTCTAGGCTATTCCTCAAATGCACCAGATATCTAATGATAACTTTAAAAAGGTTAGGTTCTATTAATTTTAATTACTAGTGTTACATATGTCATCAAGAATTTTTTTATTCAACACAACAATAATTTAACTTCTCAAGTTAATAACTATTTTGAAATCAAAACAATAACTTAAAGTTTTAATGTTAATTTTAATACTTAAACAAACAATAATATTTACAAATATTTTTATTAACTAACTAGTAGAATATTAATATTTCAATAATAAAAGTATAATATGTATACAAAAGTGGATAGTTAAATTTACTTCATAATACAGAAAGTATGACATGTCAAGAAGGGAATTACCAAATAAATGTTTTTATAAATCATTTATGTATAAAAAATAATTTTGGATTTAGATTTTTATCAAGAACTGTAAATACCTTAAATAATTAATCACTAGTTACGAAGTTTTTTTTTAGAATCGATTATTAACAAATTGAGTTATTTTATTTAATTTAAATTGTCTATGCCACAATAAAACATAACACATAAATTAACTCAAAGTTATAATATGTATAGTAACAATTTATGATTGAAGCGCATAATTTATTCTCTTCAAAATATTAAAAAAATATATTGACTCGACAACTATTCTGTATTATATAAAATTAACTCAACCATTAGCATTAAATAGTTTAGAAACAATGTAGGAATTATTCATGAATACGCTAAATAAAAATTTCAAATAAAAAAAAAAATTAATAAAAAGTTTACCCAAATTGTAATACCATTCCAATTTTTGATATTGGCCTAATCTTGTAATAAAGAAATTAATCTACTAGTTTAACACAATATAGGCTTCTGTTCAAAAAACATAAAACAAATGCATTTAGATACAAAATTAATACATTCTTTAAATTCAAGCCTATAGTTTGGTGTTATTAAATTATTTATAAATGCCCTAGTGTACGAATACGTAAAAAATAATTATAATAATAATTGCAATGCATTACTCTTGACTAAAAACACCAATCAACACAAGTTTATTAGTAAAAATGTAAATGTTTAATATGCGATTTATTATTATTTAGGTTTAATCTATCCAAGTAAATCGAATAATGTTCAATTAGATCATAATATAATTATATGTACTGTTAAACAGTAAACTGCAATAACTAAAATCATTAAAAACTACATGAATTTTATCAAACCTGACTTGAATCAATGATAAACCGCACATTTTATTTTATTCCATACACATAAATATATAATTTTAATTATTACAATTATATAGAACTAAAAAAATTTATATATAATAGTAAAAAAAATTAGACTGATATGTTCGCCCACACACTGCATTATACTATAGTATATTGTTTGTTGTAAATCCAAAACTTCAGATAATAATATTATGTGTACATTTATGTCAGGTCAAACGACATATGCATTTAAAGGTAATTTTAAGCATCTTACCACATTAAGTTAAATCACGCACCAGATGTTAATTATAAGTAAAAAAAAAAATAAAAAAAAATACAAATATAAAACAAAAAATAAACATCTTATTGGCAGTGAAAGATCACAAACGTATATTGATTCGTCTGCTGTTCTAGACACACCTTACCATATGCATTAAAATCACAGGACCGAAGGCACGCAAAACACATTATTTTAGAACTAATTCCTTACCCAACAATAAATGCTGAACATCTTAAAATTAAACATGGTTTTTTTTTCTGTTGAGGCTTACTACAAGCTTACAAAGAGTTAGATATCTTTTACACAGCATTTCTAAAAATTAACTATGGTAAAAACAAAGAGTTAAGGGCAATGAAATTTCTATTTGTTTTTAATGGGGGTGGGTTAGTTATTTTTCAGTCTTGATTTCGTGTCATAATACGAAAAAGCGAAGAAAAAATAATTTAAAAATTTTTTAATTGCCAGAGAAATTTTTTTTGTACATGTATCAGAATGTATTTTTAAATATAATTTTTTTGGGGGGAAGAAGCAAAAATGACGGTGGCCATCTTGTGTCCTTTACAAGGGTCCGTAAATGATGATGGCGAAAAACACGGACCACATGAGCACGATACCCCACACCGTTGCGATAACGCTCTTACCGTCAGTGAACCGTCGGGCAACAAATTTCAAAGTCTCGTCCAGAAGCACTACAGGTATAGAAAACTTCATTACTGTGATCCATTCATCAACTGTAAGAGGAGTCACTTGGAACACGGTCTGCAAATTCACATTTTAAAATTATTTTTAAGCTCATAAGTATTCAGTTCTTAAAGAAGAAAATTATTTTTTACAAACCGATAAGAAGTCAATGTGCAGAATAACAAAATGAAGTGTAAAGGACAACACCATAGAACCAATAAGCCACAAGTTGCACCATGGAGGCATGCTAATCAAAGATTGATTTTCTGATAAACTGTAAAATATAATAACCATATTATATTAAATATAAATTTGTACAACACTACAAAAATTATAAAAATTGTATTTAACCTGTTCATTGCATTCAACATTTCAATTGTGACTAATACAGAGAGAGCCATTGTCATTGGATGAGGATCATGGAAAACCGCACAGTCAAGACCTCTGAACTCACTTCCTCCGCTTATACATGATAAATGGTGAGTCTAAAATATAATCAATAAAATAAATAAATAATTATACATCAAACAACAACTAGTATATAATTTACCAGTTGATAATACGATATTTGTGGACCATCTTCACAGTACATGAACCACCAAGCAGCAGCACCAACAGTAGCTGCACCAACATATCCGCCAATGGCCATATAACGGAAGAACAACCAGCCAGAAATCAAACCTTCATCACTTTTACGGGGGGGCTAATAATAAATTACAACAATAAGTACAAAATTTTCATACATCCATTCATGTAAATATATTAAAATTAAAGTTGTTTCATTACTTTATCCATAATGTCAAGATCAGGTGGATTGAAACCTAGAGCAGTAGCCGGTAAACCATCAGTGACTAAATTGACCCACAAAAGTTGTACTGGAATCAAAGCTTCAGGTAATCCAAGTGCAGCAGTCAAGAAAATACTAACAACTTCTCCAATGTTGGATGAAATCAAGTATCTGATGAATTGTTTCATGTTGTTATAAATGGCTCTACCCTCTTCAACAGCTGCCACAATAGACGAAAAGTTGTCATCAGCTAACACCATTTCAGAAGCAGACTTAGCTACAGCTGTTCCAGAACCCATAGCAATACCAATTTCTGCTTTTTTCAATGCAGGTGCGTCATTCACACCATCACCAGTCTACAGCAAAAACAAAGAAAAGTTAGGAACAGACAAATAATACCATCAGCTTATATTTTTCAAAAACATTTCAATAATAAAAGAAATTCCATATTTTCTTACCATGGCAGAGATTTCATTCATGCTTTGTAAATATTCAATAATTTTCGATTTATGAGATGGTTCTACTCGAGAGAACAGACGAGCTCTAGCTACAGCAGACTTTTGTTCAGACAGAGAGAGATCATCAAATTCTCGCCCAGAGTAAGACTTTCCAGTTGTATCTTCTTCTTCAGTGAACACACCAATTCTACGACAAATAGCTTCAGCTGTGGCCTGAAAATGTTATATGAATTATAATATACAAGTTTTAAAGATTATCAACAAAATGCAAACCTTGTTGTCACCAGTGATAACAATAACTCTAATACCAGCAGCTCTGCACCTCTGAATTGAATCAAACACTTCTTTACGAGGAGGATCCAACATACCAACTACTCCCACAAAAGTCAAATTTACTTCATAAGTATGGAACTTGTTGGAATCATTAAGATCCATTTGTTCTGGTTTCGTTGGTGAATCAGAAGTAGCGAGGGCTAAACAACGAAGTGTGTCACGTCCAGTACCATATTTACGTGTCAGTTCTAGAATACGGTTTTTGAGTGCAGATGTCAAAGGAACCTAAAGTCAATATGTTGAGCAATAAATAAATGGTATATTTGGTTAATATAACAAAATTACTTTTTGAGAGCCAACTCGGGCATGTGTACATCTATCAAGAACACCTTCTGGAGCTCCCTTAACAAATAATTTGGGGCTGTTACCCAATTTGGTAGGTTTGATGGGTGTACAATAAGAAGACATAGATTTACGATCTCTGGAAAATTCAAGAGTAAATTCTTTCTTCCATTTGGTTTCAATATCTTGTTTGACAACAATAGCTGTTGTTCTACGGTCCAAGCCAGATTTAGAAACATTATTTGGGTTCATTTTTTCTGCTAATACTATCAAGGCAGTTTCAGTAGCTTCACCAACCTAATAAAACATAATTCTACAATTAAAACATAAACTATATTTATATCAGATAAAAATCTTAAAATCTACCTTTTCAAAAGCTTGTTTGAATTCATTAAAATCAATAGCTGAGTCATTACACATCACACAAATTGTTCCTAATTCATTTAATGTTTCATAATCTGAGGTTTTTACTCTTTGGCCATTAAGGAATACTTCACCAATTGGTTCATAAGTTGATCCTGTGATCTCAAATTCAGTAAATGAACTGTCATTTCCTTCAATGTTTTCAAATATGAACATTCTATTTAAACAATTAAAATATTAAAATAAAAAATTGTTAACTAAAAGCATATAAAACTAAATCTGTGATATAAAATAATTAATATTTACCTGCTAACAGACATCTGATTGGTGGTAAGTGTACCAGTTTTGTCAGAACATATGACAGAAGTACAACCAAGAGTTTCAACTGAAGGTAGTGACCTAACAATTGCATTCTTTTTGGCCATACGGCGAGTACCTAAAGCCAAACAGGTAGTGATGACAGCTGGTAAACCTTCTGGAATGGCAGCCACAGCTAAAGCAACAGCAATTTTGAAGTAGTAAATGGCACCTTTCAGCCAAGAACCTCCATGGGCAGGGTCATTGAAGTGACCTAAGAAAATAAACATTTACCGATATAGTATTTAATATTTTATTATATTTATATGATTAATTAATAAAAATATCAAATAAGTTACCAATATTGATGGCCCAGACAGCAACACAGATAACTGAAATAACTTTACTAAGTTGTTCACCAAATTCATCCAATTTTTGTTGCAGAGGAGTTTTGATTTCTTCAGTCTCACTCATCTCAGTACGGATTTTACCAATGGCAGTATTTAATCCAGTACCCATGACCACACCTCTAGCTTTACCAGCAGCAACATTTGTTCCACTGAACAAAATATTTTTTTTGTCCTGAATTAACAGAAAACAAGAAGAAGTTAGTATGTATATTGCAATTTTTATAACTAAATATCCTACCTGGTTCACAGCCCTTGGGTCAGGAATGGCGTCTGTATGTTTAATCACAGAGACTGATTCACCAGTCAAAATGGACTGATCAATTCTCAATGTGGTTGAATAGATTTTAATCAACCTAATATCAGCAGGAATTTTATCTCCTACAGATATTTCTACTATATCACCAGGTACAATTTCTTTCGCCCTGATTTTTTGTACACCAGATTTGTCGCCGCGAACGACTTTACCCATTTCTGGTTCATATTCTTTAAGTGCCTCAATGGCTGACTCTGCATTTCGTTCCTAAAAAATATAATAATTAAGAGTAATCAATAATTATACAACAAAAATGTACGAATTAATTAAGTAACTATTCAATTTATTTTATAAACTAGAAGAAAAGATAATTATACTAGTTATTAACTTTGTTAAAATATAAAATACATTTAAAAAATATATTAAAAACAAATCACTTAATATTTTCTAGACCTAATAAGTATATTAAACAGATTCATTATTATTTATTTTAATAAAGAAGAGAATCTCAACATATGGAAAATTTATGATAAGCAAGAATAATATATAGTTCTAAAATAATAGGCATAAACCTTCAGTCACAAAATACGTCACTAAGTGCTTGTTTGAAAAAATTCAGTAGGCGAGTTATACTGATGCCAATTATTTTTGTATGGAGCCAAAGTATATATCAATCAGCAACTGGCAGGGCCACCACCACAGTGGTTTTACAGCTTACATGCAAACAAAGAGATCCTAAAATTCTTTTTTTTTATTTTGAACATTAAAATATCTAAATATAACAATCAATTGAATGGATTGTAATAATGTACTTTTTATTTATTTATTATTATTACTGTTATTTTTTTAATAATGACGCCTACCTAAAACTATATTTTGCCAGCAGTTACATGGATGTTTGTAAATTTATTATTTTGAAATGAAGCCAAAATAGCCAATTATTCATTTATTGTATTTAACAATTCATATAGCAATATAAATTAGTTTTGTGTATGATATGGAAGCTTCAAAAAAACAAAGTAACTAAAAAGGATGTTTTTTCTAATGAAGACTATTGAAATATATTATTGTAAAAATATATATCATGAAAAGAAAAATATCTCAAATACCATGGGCCTTACACCACAATCGATAAAACAAATTAAACAAACAAATATTCTATAAAAGATTATACTCATAAAAGTTAAAATTTTTAGTCAAAATAAATGATTTTAGAATTACCTGCCACACTCCAACCACAGCATTTGCTATAAGAATAAGTAATATAACAAGTGGTTCCACAAAGGCTGTTAGGGTCTCATTTATGTCATTGTGTTCTTCAAATAATGCTAATACCTAAGTAAAGAAAACAAAAATTAAGCATTGATACATCTAAGTTCAAAATAATAATACTTACAAAAGATATAATAGCAGCTAATAGTAGAATTTTAACTAGTAGGTCATCGAACTGTTCGAGGACAAGCTGCCAAATTGATTTGCCTAAAAATTTGGTTAGACATAATAGTTAAATTGTATTCCAGAAAAACTATAAGCTATCATTATTATTCTAATAGTTATCTCACATAAAATAAAAGCCTTGAAAGATTATTATTAAAAACATAAAAATTACTATAGGTGGCACATTTCTTTAAAATGGTTATAACATAATATATATTATATTTTTTTTAAATCTCAAAATATATAATATTCATAGATCTTACCTTCTTCGGCGGGCAATTCTGAAAAAAATAAAATAATTTTATATAATACAAATAATAAAAAAATTGCCTATCTAAATGTATTGTAATTAATTGCTAAAATATTATATAAGTACTTATAAATAACTGTTTTCTTTTTTATCAAGCTAAGTTATAGTATGTTATGTTATTACATGTTATCTAAGATATATATACTCAACTGATTATTGTTTATAATACTACTAAAACTTATATGTATAACTTTTTTCACAAAAGTACAAAATTTGCAAAGTTAATATCATTGAATATCATTTTTAACTTTTGTACCAAGCTTTGATTGTCATGCACTTAATAATACCATCGATGAAATTATATTCAATACTTATATAAATAATAAAACTAAAAAAAAAAATTGGGCATATAATCATGTATGCAGTAATGTCGATTGTATATCTAAAAATTAAAATATTACTTAATATCCAACATAAATTATTATGAAACCTTATATCTCTCCTAATGTTTTTAGTTTTAAACATGTAAGGCAAAATTAGGGACAATTCATCAATGAAAATGAAATCATTTAATAGTTACATACCTTTACAGTATACACAATAAGAATATTTTAGAAAATGTAATAAATAATAAAACAATACATTATAAAGGTTACTCTAAAGGTAATTAGTTCAATGATAATTAAGCAGGTTTCCTTAAATTATTTTATACAAAAGAACATATGTTATAATATATTTATGTGCCAAATAATAAAAACTATGTCTTTTGTCTAATGATTAGCTAAATATTATGAAACATACAAATGTCATTATGCATACTTGTTTTTTAATTATTCAACTTATGGATTATGAAATTATGAAATGTTTGAGAAATGTATTGATATTAAAAATAAAACTATATAGGTAATAGTAAGCATTTTGAACTCTAGTTATTTTTGAAACCTTAGAAGTAAATGGAACAAAATTAATAAATCCCATTACATTGTACAAGTACATAATTAAAAATTGCTGTATTGTTACATAATAACTTAGGTTTTCAGCATCTTACAAATTATTTGAAAATTAATTATTAATATCATTTTGAATATGAACTTATACTTCACAAAAATAAAATTATTATTACAATAATAATAAATAGTTTATTTTAGTCAATTAATAAATGAAATATTAGTATCACAGTTAATTTAATATAATCACTATTTAAAAGTAATATTCAAACATAGATAAATAGTTTTAAGTATTTTAAATACACATACAAGTCCAAATATTTTTAATTAACAAGTAATGTATGTTCTCATTTAATTTAAAATAAAATGCGAGACAAGATCAAAAATTATAGGTATAAAGTTACAGAAAACGAGAGAACTCATTGAATGGATACTCTGTTCATGAAAATAAATAAATTATAAAAATGTAAAAACAAATCTTTAAGCTTGAATAAAATATAACTTAATACACTTGTTAAATTCTAAGAAGATAAAAATATAATAAAATTGTTTTAAGGCATATTAAATATTGGTCAAGGTTATGAAAAATAGATTAATTTTTCTAAATAGTAAATTCAATGGTAATTTAAAATAAAACCATTTAAGTAATAAAGGTAATAAACATATAAACAATATAAGTAATAAACAAGAGTACCTACCTAAATTTATTATAATATTTATTAACAAGTGTAAATAAATAAATTAACTAACTACTAAGTCATAATTCTTAAATGTAATAATAATAACCTTCATTGTCAATAACAACAGTATATACATTATTTTTTACAAGGAAAAATAAACATATTGACACTTCCCCAATAAGCATAGCTTGTGATAAGGGAAATATATTATGTCATAATAAGAATTAAAATTTAATAAATTAAACCTTAGGTAAGAGTATAAGATATAAATAATATTGCAAAATAAAGAATTCTCATTTGTAGAAACTAGAAATTAAAAATTAATTTATATGTACGATTTAATAATGAAAGTACTTAAATATATCAAGTAATATTGAAAAAAAAATCAAAATATAACAATTAACAGACAATAATTATTAAAATTAACATAGATTCATAGAATATTTTTGTTAATATAACTATCATCAAGATTCACATTAACTATTATAAAAAATACCAAATATGATTTAGATACATTATATCGAGCATTATATTATCACAATGACACAACTTTACATATTTTGAATATTATGAAATAAAAGTAAGATAAATTTCAATGGCAGAGTACCCAATTAGCCAATATACCCATTTAGGTATAACTTAATATAACACCTAATATATTTTGATTTCTTATTAGTAATACACATTTGTATACCTCTATATGGTTAATTTATCATATTTCATTTAAAATAAAAAATGTGAATTAAACTAAAATTGTATATTATATTAAATAGTACCTAAAATGTTTTTTACATAAGTACCTCTATTTAGATAGTACCTAATTAAAAATCAAATGTTTATTAGTTTTAAATTGTTTATAATTGTATTTACTAATATCATAATTATCCTAATAATTATCTTATTAACACAATTTGATTATTTTAACATCAACAATGAAAATAAAAGGTAAGTAATTTGTTATTAAAATGAGGATGCATTTGTATAATTTGTAATTTTAACCTTAATAAAAGACTCGCAATATATTTTTATTTTATAACTATTATACGTACCATTTGGACCATATTTAGCTTGATTTCTTTTTATTTGATCAATTGATAGACCTTTTTCTGGATCTACGTTGAAGAAGTTTTGTATCTCCTCCACGGTTTTTGCGTGGGCGTCCTCCATTGTGGACGACTTGGTGGTTTACACGGTGATCCTTTAGTATAACATTCACAGTGATCCTTTATATGGCCTCTAAAAACAAAAACAACAACTATAGAACTAAAAAATGAAAAACAAAATAATACCTATTTTAAAATTTCAAGTACCTAGGTAGATCGATTGATAGAGTAATAGTTACAAATTTATTAATTTCACAAATCTTAATACATGAATATTTTGTACTTTTCTTAATGTTTTAACAAATTGAGAAATATAAATAGGAATTGTATACTACTGATTTTTCTATATCATCTATATGAGAAAATTTACATTATTGTAATGCTTGTATTCCCATTACAAATAATTAAATAATATTTTTATTGTAATAATCTACAGGTAATACCCATGCACTACAGTAAAATACACAAGTTGACAACTAGAATGACAATTAAAATGAAATAGTTGTTTATAAATACAAACCCACATACTTAATATGTAATACAAAATCTCCAAAATTATTTCTATAATGATATATTGTTTTAAAATTACTAATAAGCTTAATACTTTTAATAGGTACCTACCTAGTACCTACTTAATACAATCCAATAGGTAAGTTGTTTTTTTTTAACTGATTAATTGATATTAATATTATTTCTATATTAGGTATAGTAAAATATTGAAAGGGTAATTTGTTAATATTATGTTGATTTATTTTAGCGGTAGATACCTACCTTTATAATGTTTGGAATATTAAAGAATTACACATTTAAAATACCTAAGTCTTTACCTAGCAGGTATCTACTGGATATTTTACTGAAATTTGTCACGAGGTAAAAATTGAAAAAACTACTAAACAATTTGCATTTAACACTTAATATGAAACCCTAACTTTTTTATAATATATTAAAATATAATTTGCATTATACAATTATATACCAGAAATAGATAAAAATGAATAACCTAGATAAGCCAACAACTTACACAGTGTATTAATCTCCATTATCATATTAACTGATATGCTTTTTATTCTAAAAATATTAAGTACACACCTAATTTATACTACTTATTACCTAATAATTGTCAAGGGATTAATATTAGGAATGCAAATTTTTAAACTTCAGAGTGTATTGTGTAACAACTAACAAGTATAATCTGTGCATGGCGTTGACAATGAACCTGGGCAGCATCTTACAGCGTATTGTTGACCAAGACCGTTTACACCTTATCTAGGCTGTAGTATAGTGTGGATTATCTAAAGTGTTTAACATTTATAAGTTTATAACCATACGTAAGTCGTTTCCCGGGGTATGACATTGATACTATTTTCGTCATTGAAATGGTGCCCCCAAAGTAGTGAAACCACAGAAATGCATTAAAACGTTACACGAGGTATTTGGACAAGACAAACCTAACCACCTGTGCGTGAAATGGTGGCATAACACCAAGGAGGAATGAAATTGTTGTCTTGATCTCAAATCAGTGACGTCGTCTATGCACGTTGGGTGTTAATGTTCTACACTTCTACATATTGTACCCACCAAATATAGTTTTACACACTAACCTTTGAACACCACAGCGTTAAGGCATAATAACAAATTCGAAGTGTGCGTTACGGCGGCGGTTGATAAAATGTGTTGCACTGGTCGTCGACTTAATTTGTAGCGCGTACGGTTTTCTTTCGACGTCAGCGGAAAATAATAAATAAATAACGGACGAACAAAATGTACACTTCAACAATATTTTAATTGTCGTGTACGTGGTTTGCGCCCGCCGAACAATATTAATGATTAACGATTATATTATTATTAAAACGTCACCGGGCGAACGCGATTTATGTGGGACAAAACCGCAAAACGAACTAGGGGGGAACGACAAAAACGAAAAAACTGTGCCGGGTATTACGAGTTACGGGTCAAAACGTATTATTACTATTACTATCGTAAATCGTAATAATAACGCGATATTTCAATAATAATTCAATACAAACTGTCGTATTAGTAAATGGCGTATAATGAACCATAAAGGTGGCGGCGACTCTGTCGGGAGGTCGTGCGGCGGTGTGTACGGGAAAGAGGAGGAAAAAAACGCAAACAGATAAAGAAAGAAGAAGGAAATAGCCGTCGGAGCTTACACGTTGCGGGCCGTGCGACAGAGACGGGACGCGCTCCGGACTCGCGGCCAATCGGAACGTCGTACGTAAAACACACGGCGCTCGTTATCTCAACGAAGCCGGTTTGTTACCACCTTCCCGCCACCAACCGCCCGTCCAAGGTTGGTGTGACGCACATAGACTCAACGACGTACTACGACTCTTTCGTGGTATCGATTGTTCGCAAAAATTTCGGTATCGATACCAAACAGCGGGCGGGCGACGATTTTAATTTTTCACGCCCTGTAGCGCAGAACTGCCCGGCGGAAGACGATAATATTGGGGGAATCGGCGCGGCTGATAAGAATATTTGAAAATTTATTTGAAGTCGTTCGTCGCACATACGTACCTATCTAATAATAATTAAATATTTTGTACAATAATCATTATAGTCATTAGTTTGATAAGTGATAGTCATTGATTGAGTTTAATTATTATTGTATTGAACTATTGAATAGTAATAATTTCATTTCATGACGTCCGTTTTCATCTGTTATCTCCTATTTCATTTTTTTATCAACATTCCCGTTATTGCCTATTAGATTTTTTTTACCGTTTTATCAGCAATCGATCTTCGCAGTAGTATATTAGCGGAACGTGTAAATGTTTTTCCATCAACCGTATAATACACGGTGTTAGGTGTGTGAATGGATACATTTTTTGCAGAATATCGCTCTGTGCCATGATACTCACGATAGCTCATCTAAACTTTAAAATGTACTGATAAATAATTACTTAGTTACTCGTTCGAAATTTGAAATTTGAATTTTGTTAACGAAATTAAGTAACGCAATATTTCATATATTATTAATATAATATATGAAATAAAAAATATGTTGTTCAAAAAAATAAAAATAATTGTATTGAAAAATGTTGTTTTACAATGACTTCAAATTGTGTGAGAAAAATACTCCCAAAAAATTAAAACTTCAAAATAATGGGTGTAAACACTTTTTTTTAAATGTTCGACATTATTACCTTAAATATAATAATGCCATTTAATACAATAATCGCTTTGTTAAGTAGACACTGCAACTACGTGGGTAAAATTAGAATAAGTAATTGCCTATTATGTCACCGCTGATAATACCAACCTATATCAGAGAACCAGCTATATAACATTATAACGTAATAGTGCAACACAAGGCAAGGCTTTATCATAATTCATAATTATTATCATACGAGTCATTCCTTTAATAAAAAACAATCTGTTTTTAAATTAATCAAAATTGTAAACTAATTTGAAATGAATGAAACGTATACACCGAATACTATAAGAAGGGGTCGTTTTAATAGTGTCCAAACAATAATGGGTAGGTATACTAATTAGTCGATTGTTGATTACTTGATTATAATACACCAAACGCTTGACTAATTAATTCATTATTAGTATTAGCTTAAGAAATAATTAATATATATGTAACGATAACTATTCATATTCACTCAATTAATTTACAAATGTAAAAAATCTTTCACAAGAACACGGGAGCAGCAAAATAAACATTTGAATGCACCTCTAGTTAAATACCATTAACATTTTTATGGAACACATGTTATTGGAAAGTTGCCATGGAAGATTTTTGGTGAAAAAAAATTATTCTAGGTTTTATTATTTTTAAAGTCTGCTGTTTGTAAAATGATATTTTCTACATGACCTGTGCCAATTGTTTTCGGCACGTGAAATTATTTAATAGTACATTTGTCGTACACATTTTTAACTTTAGGTCAAACGTTAAAATATTTTTTTTAATGAACGTTTACGGTGAGGTACCTAATATTATTTATATCACTTTTAAAAAGTTAATTTGATTAACTTTATAAGTACCTAAGCCTTCTTTGAACTATACTCAATAATTTAAACAATTGCCCAGATATTTAATTTGCACATAACTATATCAAGTTCAAAGATCAGATAAAATTGTCCTTCAAATTATAAGAAATATCTTATTATATAAGAAATTAAATATTTATCTCCAACTCGCTGACGCTATAAAAAATTTAATTATTGTTTTATTCTCAAAAAAGTTTAAGGTCTCAGTGTACTACAAATAATAAGATATGTACAATTTTTACTTATTAAAATATTAAATTTATAATTGTATATAGGTTCTTATACTCACTGATTATCTTAAATAAAATGTATGCAATAAACTTAATAAAGACTATAGGTATTATAGGTAGGTACAAAATTTAAGTTATACGTTATACCAACAAGGATTAATATTTAATGTAAAATGTACATATTACACATTGCTAAATAAATCTATACAATGTATTAGTTATTGTTTAAAATAAAATATGAAAGTCAAAATGAATTATTAAAAGTTTGTAAAAGTTTATAAAGGTTGAATTCTTCGAATATCAAAAAAATATAAAATATGAAAATATAGTAAAAATAATCCAAGAACAAATATCTTTTGTGAAATAAATGCAATATAATTTCTTTATACGAAAAAAAATATTATTAAATAATGTTTTGAAATATTAGATCGAAAGTAATTTATAATAATATATAATTTACAACAAATTGGAACAAAACGTATATTGTAATTTGAATTTGAATAATTTACTTAAAATTGAATAGCTATTAAATAGGAATAACAATAGAACGATGATTTTAAAGTGAGCAATAAATAAAAATTTAAAAAAAAAGTAAAAACTCACATTTATTTTGTTTTCGTCCGATTTTCGGACGACTTTTCTGTCCCAGTTCACAGCCACTTGAAAAAATAAAATATATTTATTAAACACTGAACACTATTATTTAAAACTATCACGGAGAGTTAAGAAAAAAAGAAGAAATTACAGAGTACAATTCTCTCGTCCGCGGCACTTCTAAGTATGAAATGTTTGAGCAGCAACGAATGCGAGATCCGAGGGACTAACGCGGTGATCAAAAATAGTCGCCCTCGTCGCTGCTGGCCGTCGTGGATTAAAAATATTTTTTTTCCCCGACAATTTTTAATGCCAATTTTTCGTATACTATATAGAAACACCAACCACCCCCACTCCTAAGAAAAACCCCTCTGAACAATATTGAACCAAAATTAGCAGCTATGACTTCGCTGGGTAGTACAGCACTTGAAACACAATTTTATACGACTTTGTATTTTTGCAATTTATTTTTATTATTATTATTATTTTAAGCATCACAAAAGGTCAGCAATACATTTTTACTATTGACATTTTGTCACACGACACAGACAATATAAACATCCAACAAGTCTCTAATACAATTATAATTACTCATAGAAATTTCACTCATAATAATTTTGAATTATTTATTTTAATAAATTAAATAAGTTTTAATATATTATAAAAGTTATATTTTAACTATAAAAAGTATAAAAACATTATATTCAATGTAATTTTCTTTATTTATTCATACTTTTTACAAATTTTTAAATTAGCTAAATCTATTAATTTGTCTATTTATAGCTCAGTTAATTCTTATTATATTAGACAATAGTCGTACTAATGTTAATAATATAAGCAATTAAATATTTTAATAGGTTTCATAGTTTAATACGCAAAATTCATAATTATTAGGAATTAAAAACATTAATTTTATGAAATCCTTGACGAGTTTAAAAAAAATATAGCAAATGATCAAACTTAGCACAGTTTTACATTGTCATGTGTAGTTTTAATAAAAACAATTATTGCTTTAATAATATATAATTGAAATAAAAAAATTGAATTTATACTCAAAATCAATAAGTACATATTAATTTATTAAAAAATTGCAAAACTTTCTTGGAGATGCCGGGGATCGAACCCGGGGCCTTTCACATGCAAAGCGAACGCTCTACCACTGAGCTACATCCCCCGATACCAGAATTTAGAAATACACTCGTTATAAATAAAACATAAAATAAACTTTCATTATAAACTTTTACATTAGGTTTTTTTTTGATATTGCAATTTTAAATTAAGATATTATGATATTTAAAATTGTAATTTTTGGAAATTAAAATGGTTTTGAAGTAATTACCAAAAAATTAAAATATGAAAAACCTACGTGGGCTAGGAATCTAGGAATCGTGTTCACGTATACATAAATACATAGTAGGATTCGCCTATACAAAATGAGTTTACGGACACGTCATTCACCAATCACCTATAAATATTAAGATTGGATTTTTGGTCCCCGCCGTTCTCCCGGTCAACGGTGTATATATTGATTGTATAGGCACTTGCCTCTTTCGTCTCCCGTTATATTTAGAATCAGTATGATTAAAAAAAGTTTGGAAATTAATTCGAGTTAAGTTAATTATTTCTTGGTCGAGCAAGGTTTTTTCTAATTGTATTCTTTAATTTTGTTTACTGCGGAAATTACAATAATTCAATTACCTGATACAAACAATATAATTACAGATAGGTAATTCAGAGTTAATAATAACTGACAATATTGTCAACTTTTGACTTATATGTGATGATATATCAAAATATCATCACATACCTATAAGTCAAAAGTGAAATGTTTTAAAAATTCACTAATGTACCTTATGTAACTAATAAAGATTTAACCGAGAGTATAGGTTGACGACAGGTATATCGTATAATGTATATGGTATATGTGAGCTAAATTTCAATAATTCGAAATATTGATATTTTGTTAATTGCGGACATTATAGTTCAGCAATTCAGCATTACCGGGGTTTTCAGATAGGACCTTATATGAACTTAAAAAAAAATATGAACTATGTAATTTTCCCGGATACTCAGGGAAATAAAATAACAAAGCTTAATATATAAGTATATTATCGTTACGTCATTTTCCCCGAGGTAGTACAAGTTTTATTTAAGTATCTTAATGAAAAAAAGTAATAGTAGGTAGCTGATTAGTGGTAATAGTAAGCTTATTTATAAGTTATAACATAAATATAGTATAACTCACTTTTTTTATGCAACTTAAAATAATATATAATCTTGAAACGCGTTCCTAGATGGCTATCTATATAGATATAAGATATAAAATAAAATTGTGCACCTAAATAGCTGTTTTTATACTTTTAATTACTAAAAGAACAATTTCTGAGGGAAATTGTAACACATTTTTAAACCTATAGGCATTCACATTCAAAATGACAAATTATAAATACAAATTAATTTGTCAATTGTCGAGACGTTTAATAGATTTTAGTATACTTATTATAGTAAGATATTGAAAAAAAGAAACAAATAATTTTGTCATTGATCAATCAATCAAATAATGAAAATTCAACAATGTTAGTTCGAATGAAAGACTACATTTTAGATTCTGAGCGGAGCGAAAGAATGTATTCGTTTTACAATGATCTGTGTTTTTTTTTCTGTCAACAACATTTCGAATAGTAAGCATGCTTCGATTTTTGAGATCAGCATATTTTCTGATAGAAAAGTGACCCCCCTAGTTGGTACAAAATTAAAATGCCAAGTAGTTTTAGAGAGCGTCGAGTAAAACTACCGACAAATTACGAAAAACCGCTTAAAATGCGATTTTAATTTCTAACGATTTGCTTATCACCATAGCAACGAATAAAAAATAATAATATTATAAGGACCATGGCTAAATATATTTAGCCATGATAAGGACTACGCTAACCGCTCATAATCGTTTTTCGTATATACAATGCTTTATCATCGTATTCAAATATAACACATCCATTACAACTATACAGTACAGCAGAGCGGTACCCACTTGTCCACCTTTTTTATTATTGCACTTTAAATCGTTATGATTCTAGCTTATGGTTTGCACCCTCTACGAAAAAGTCTGCAGTCTAGTGTCCCCAACTATTCGGTAATCGGAAAAAAATCCCCGACCCTAGAAAAAAAAATCCCCAGACTACAATATTACTCACAACCACATGCAACATGAACAAATATTTATTAAACGTTAATTAGTATCTATAATTACCATTTACCACATTATTAATATTTAATTACAAATACATATATTATATTATATTATGTTATTAAAAAAATTATATATTATAAATAAAATTTTGTTTTAAATTACGATAATATATTATGTGTAATATGCCTCGTGCCTACATTTAATAAATTATTGTTTGATAATTATTATTATTATTACCTATATTTTGTATAATATTTTTTTAACTTTATTATTTGACGTATCGATCATTCGAAATATTTGTATATGCTTTATTTGTGAAGTTGCTAAATTAATTAAGTTGAATTACACATAATATACGTATTTGTAATTGAATATTAGTAATGTGGTAAATGATAATTATAAATACTAATTAACGTTTAAAAAATATTTGTTCATGTTGCATGTGGATGTGAGTAATATTGTAGTCTGGGGATTTTTTTTCCTGGTGATTTTTTTCCGGGATTCCAACTATTCCTAGGTGTTGATAGTTTTTCCGTTATAGGTCACGGCAATTTTGGCTATCACTTATGGCTAATCGGTTATTTTACCCGGTCATAATAATATTACAATCATTCCGATTTGAGTTTAAATGTTAGTTTTTATACCAGATACTTTATAACCAAAAAGTATGTCATCGTACCTATAGTGTTGACTCACTGATAACATGATCTGAATAGTGAATTCTGAATACAGTTACAGATAGGTACTGCAGTTGAACAGTTCAGTCTTCAGTGTGACCAATGATCATTGAGCATGCCGGTATTTCAGTTCAGGAAATATATGACGTTATACTACTTAATAGGTACTGGTAGTTGCCTATTGACTATTAGCTATTGAGTACAACAACCAGAGTAGTGTAAAGGTTAAATATAAATTAATAAATTTATAATAAAATATTTGTCCCAATTTAAGTAAAATAAACATTGTAACCCCCGGGCCCTAGATAATATTCTTACATTTAAATTTGATCATACATAATTTCACTTTTAATATTAAAAATTAATATGGATGATTGGCGATTGCCTATATTCCGAACGTAAAATTTGGTATATCATTAGTTAACATAAACCTAGTTATAAATTACTAGGTTAAAATTGCTATAGAAAAATTGCAAAAATAGCAATTTTGAAAATAATATACAATATTTATTTTATTTCTATTATATAATTTATAAAATAATTCTTATAAATGATGTATATTTACTACTTTTTACTATTTACTATTTAACTATTGTTCTTATTCTTTTATTACTATTATAACCCTCTGTATCGTGGCTGACTAGGTAATCTAATCACATATATACTGTTCCCATCACATATATTATTCCTACAAGACACAAATTTCTTTAAATTTATTTTACAACATGTATTAATTTAGCCGAAAAATGTATAAAAAAATAAAACAAAAATTTTCTTGGAGATGCCGGGGATCGAACCCGGGGCCTTTCACATGCAAAGCGAACGCTCTACCACTGAGCTACATCCCCACGTGCCCAAAGTAGGGGAAAGTAGGTTATTTAAGGAGTCTACAGTTAAATATTTGTTTAAATAAATTGTTTAAAAATGTTGTGAGTAAGTTTTGAATACATATTATATAGTAGAATTAAAATTTAATGATAAAAAATCAAACGATAAAAAATTTCTTGGAGATGCCGGGGATCGAACCCGGGGCCTTTCACATGCAAAGCGAACGCTCTACCACTGAGCTACATCCCCATGTGAAAGTTAAGTTTTGAATCGAAGTAATTTAAGAAATTAATATTTTTTATCGATACATTTGAAAGTATAGCATTGAATGTATGATTATTTTAGGAGTAGGAGCCTATATATATTATAAGTAGTATAGGCGGAGATCAGGGGGGCTTACGGTGCAGGCTTTGCCCCCTCCCAAAAGACCGTCACGTCCCCTCCTTTTTTAGTTGTGTGGAATCGAAGCTCTCCACTCACATTGATGTTAATAATGTTAGCTCCCCTGAAATTTGTATGGATATCCGCCTATGCTAAGTATAGTAAGTAATAAATAGGTAAATAAACTATAAAGTACTCAATAAAAACCAAAATAATTAAACCTACTTACCTACTTAAAATACTTATATAATATGTAGTAGGTAGTTAATAATTATGTAGGTTCAGTTTGGTTAACTATTATTTAAATTCATACAACGTATTCCTAATATACATAGTACAAGTAGTAAGTACATATATACAAAGGTAAGTATAGGTGCGTGTCCGTTGTACGTATTTTACTGGAGAGGTAGTTGAGGGGTTAATTAACACTATTATATAGGTAGGTAGGTACCGTTTTTGGAGCAAAATAGACCTAAACACATTCCAATGTACTGACTAGAGTTTTACTCCGATACAAATTTTGAAAACATATTTTAATTTACTTTAAAGTATTTTTTAAATTCTTCGAGTCAGAATTAAAAAAATTTTAAAACTGTATTTTTATTCCATTAAGCCATTGAGAAGAACAAGGAAGACGATAAAATCCCCTTAAGCATTTTATACCTTTGGAAAGTAAACCTCCACTGAGTAGGTACTGCAGAGTGCGACAGACTACCACACTTAGGAAAATCGTACTTAAGGCCCAGTGGAGGTAATACACTGGTGTATTAGTTGTATAATTTACTAGGTATGTGTTTTTGTACAATAAACGATGCTGCATGGGGGTCAAGCAATGTGCAAACAGTTCAGTCCCCATGCGGCGGTTTCACAAGGAAAAAAAAGTCTGATCTACAACATTTTGCTGTGAAATAATTTCGATTTTAGGTAGCTTGCAACATGTGAGACCGTAATGTTAAACTTCAAAATCCACTTACTATTGAAGGATTCAAAATAGATTTGAATTGTGTTTTCAAGATTATTATCGTGGTAAAACTCACTAGTCAGTACCTATGTCGGAACTCGTATTGTACTTTTTCTTCCAAAGACAGTAGTGTGGACCAAATGATCAAATATTCTATGGTGTGAACTGTGGAATACTAAATCCGAATCATCTTAATAAAATAAATACCTACTCACACTTTAGAATTGTCAAAACTACTTTTCGATGAAAAATATATATCTAACTATATAAGTATATACCTTTTAAATGTAAATTGTATTATTCTTATTAATAGGTTAGTATAAAGTATACAAAATAAATACCAATATAATACTATTTTTTACATAACATATGGCTACATCTACCTGTAGAATATTGTGTCGTTTGAAGAAACAATTATTAATAACAATAAAAAGTTTAAAGTTTAAGTGAATAGCTGGTTAAATTTGATTTGGAAAATATATATTTGGGAAACTATTATGATATTCATTTGTCTATAGTAGACGTTATTGGTATATATTTCTCAACACGTTTTCATACAGTTTATTGTAAGTAGGTATACGTTTTGCTGCTATTAATGCATTGACGATAGAAGTGTATTTTCATCATCATTTAGCGTCATAAAACCAATAATTATTTCTGTTGAAGATCAGTTGATTCTTAGTTGTTTGGTGGTTTGGTCATAAAACTTCAATAATATAAAACAGCTATCTCAAACAGTGAAACCTCAATAGCTTAGTAAATCAAAATTCACCAACATAATATGTTAATAATAAACTATTACACATTTACATTTTACTGCAGTATTTTACACAATATTTAATTATGCGTAGGTATGATTCGAGGCTGTTTTATCATAGGGACGGCGGGACGCTGTACCGAAATGTTCGTCTATCCAATGGGTAAAATAAAATGTCATTATCGTATTATTTATAATAGTTGTATAGCATAATATGCTACAAGATATTTTTCCCGGGAAAATTGAAAAATCATAGATATATTTTTGAATATGTTATTTTAACATGCTACATATTTTTGTAAAGATTTAATTCAATTTTTGTTTGTTTTTATTGTTGATTTGCGTTTCTATGGTAATAAATAAAGCGTTACGGAAGTCTGTTAGAAATAAAAAGTTGTACCCAGCCTGAAAACACATTTAATACATTTATATTGAAAACATTTTTCACAACCACCTAAGTTGTAACCTGTAGTGTAAAATTATACTCATTATTATTCATTATACTGAAAGTGGTATACGTAGTTTTGATCAGGATTTTTTTAATTTTAAAGCAAATTATTTGAAAATTAATGTTTTTTTATAATTATGTACATACTTTAATAAATTATCTATACGACTGTATAATATATAGGTATATTATTTTAACTTTGAAATAAAATATCAAAAAACCTATTTGTGAGTTGCGATCATATAGACGAATATTTTGTCTTTCAAATTGATAATTATTGATTTTAAGTTAATTTTAGCCTAAAACTTATATAGCATGATGGTATAAACTTGGAACAAGTCTATATTTGAATATTACAAACTTTTCTTCCTTATAATCTACTAACCGTGTGGGTGGGGAGGGAGGGAGAGGAGAATTGCGTTCGAATGTATGTTACCTACCTGTTGGTGTGATAGAGTCATAGAGACAGTAAAATAAGTCCCCTAATAAGACGACCTCCACATATAAACATTACCTACACATAAATAAATATTGTGTAATAGTCGTAAAATAAATTAAACCTAGAGATCTCACTGTGCAATTTGCATAATACTAATTGAAAAAAATCAAATTTTGAATGTTTCACAACATGTATTAATTGTAATTACCTTTATTCACATCCTTACAGAGCACAAGACCTTATATACGCTTGCAGTATCAGTATTCCTACTGATTTCTGTTGAAACATATTAAGACCTTCAACCTTTTATATCCTATTCTAATTTTTCCGGATGACCAGCTATTTATCCCCATAGTCGTATAGTATTGCCGACTTGCAGTGTACCGACGTCCGACTCCGTTCAAAATCCTAGTAGAAGGTACCTTATAATATAATAGCATGTAAGTACATAATTATGTATACTGCATTTTATGTAAGTATATTATATAGGTATATGTAGTATGTAGTGTACCTACCTACTTTCTAAAAGTTTAAACTATTGAGAACCTTTTTTTCTCGTTTTTGAACCTACGACGCCGCGGGAATTCACTTGCTTTTACAGTTATACACAATGATAATATTATTTATCTGATTTCAAATTGGTAATAAAATTAATTCTGGTTATACGCTTATAAGATCAACTATTATTTTAAAAGTTATTGACAATAATAATAAGGAAGAATATTTTTTAATAGACTTTCAATAACAATATAATATAAACATCGGCGCAACTAGGTGGTGGATTGGGGGAGGGGCTCAGTCCCCCAGATATATATTGGATAACCCGATTACAAGTCACGAAAAATGTTTTCTTCAATGAGCCAAAAAAATGGCAATGAACGGGTATATAGGTATGCTGCAAGACTGTTTCTCAAATTTGGCAAATGTTTAGATTTGTAATACCATTTAAGGAGTGTCATGTGGTACCATACCAACTTTTTTTCAAACTTTTTTCGACTTTATTAAGTTAGTCACGGAGTTACGCTGTATCGTACGTATTAGATAAAAAATTATAATTTCTAGTAGCTATAGTAGGTATCGTAATTTTGACTCTTGTTACGTCATTGCAAGCTTAGAAGTTAGAGATAATAATATAATGAAATAAACAATAAAATAATGACA
The DNA here is from genome assembly GCF_019925205.1 of Metopolophium dirhodum. Lineage (NCBI taxonomy): Eukaryota > Metazoa > Arthropoda > Insecta > Hemiptera > Aphididae > Metopolophium > Metopolophium dirhodum. The sequence continues at coordinate 17,827,776 of NC_083568.1, forward strand.
AGGCGTATATATATAGTATGTCCCAAATAATTGTTTAAATCGTGACACCAAAAATATAAAACTAATAAGGCCACGTTTGAGTTGTGTTATATTATATTTTATAGTATGAACCATATGACTATACATTAACTATATTAACATGAAACAAATCTGCCAAGTACATGTATTATAGGTATTAATTTTAAATTTAATTTATTTGTGCTGTAAAAGTGTAACAGCTAGAACTCTATAGACGGCTATAATAGTACGCATAATATAATATTATCATGTAGTCTGCACACTACACGATTTTCAATTTTGAATATGTTAATCATGACAGCACAGGTGTGCGGTGAACAAATGGTTCGGTTAAGGTTTTTAAAACGAGATTTTCTAAATTTGAACACCAATGGCCAACGGCTATTTATATAATTTTCCACGGCTCCATAGACGAAGTGCACAGCTAATGCCAAAGTCTCCGGAACGTCTCTATACCACCGCACCTGCTCCCTTCTTTTCACGTAGCATTTCCACTCAGCCGCGCAAAACAAATTAGGTTAAACAGTTTCAGGGAGACCGTGCATTATCTAGACCAATAAACGTTTTTAAATTACCACTAGTTTCTAAAAACAAAAAAAAAAATTTAAATGTGTAATACATTTAATTATATAAATATTAAAATAACACTGTAGAATTTAAACTGTTTCTAAAATATATATAGGTACATACTATATTTCAACCTTATCCCTTTTATCAAGCAGAATCAATTTTTTTATAAACTTCTAAAAAACAATAATCGTAAGTGTCGAAACAAAAATAGTTTCTTGCACAATGTTTTTATAATATAAAATTATAATATTAGTTATACCTAAAAAACGAAAAATGGATTTCGTTTAGGCTATTTGTTTATTTTATATTTCGTTTTATACCTAACACCTATGCCTACCAGTAGGTAGAGCAAAGTATCACTGTTTTTAGAAGCCATTGAAGTCAAAATATAGTTTATTTAAACTTTTGAAGACCTACAAATCGAGCTGTTGGGATATTTATTTATAAATATTAAATAGTCATACCTACATATGCGATATGCTAAATAGTTAATCGAATAATTTTAATTCAATTTATGTTTTATACTTCTATTCATATAATATAGTAGACAGTAGCAGTACAATATTAATTATAATTTATTATTAGGTATGTGAAATAATAATATAATAATATGTACTGTATAAACGGAACTATATAAATCATGTATTTTCAGTAGGTAATTTTATTTCGATGGTGGGTTTCAGTAATATATTATTTTGTATAGTTTATTGTGATTTATTAGTGTATATTACTATTATGATGATTGTAAAATTAGCACTAATTGAACTGTATAAACGTATACAGCCACAAATATTTAAGTTTATACCAGACTTGGACAATATTATTTATTATTTACGTAATATATAATACCTCCTAATATTAATAATAATATCGACGATAATGACGTGTCGATTGACGAGGTACAAATCAATAATGATATGAGTAGGGAACTATACTACTTTGACACATATAAATTGCATAGTCATAACTCCTTGAAATGTATCATTAAAATAATTATCAAGTTATTTTTTGTATACAATTATTACTATTTAACCTATTTGTACAATCTAAGAACTATCTAGTTATTTCAATAAAAATGTAGACCATTTAACTTGAAATATTGCCAAAGTATATTAGAAAATACGGTTTGCTCCGATTGCAAACGTAAATACTTACAGCTAGTTCTGTATTTAATATATGAAATCAATAGCTGAATATAGTGTATAGGTTAAATAGGTTTTTAAAAGCTTAGTGCTTATTAGATGTTTGAGAACAAATGACTCTTTATTATTATTTATTTACAACCAATCTATTTATCCTCGCTTAACCCAATATTTGGAAACTAACTATTTTATAGTTTACTTATGCCGTTTGCCAGTAAAAACTTAAAAGTGGCTATTAAGTATTAATAATACAACAAATTGAAGGTACATGGAATAAATATATTTTGTTGTACTATATATTTCTATATTTAGATAAATTATGATACAATTATACAATACATATTACCTAATCATATATTCGAGCTTTTGAAGTATTGATATAATATATAATATCTACTATATTATGTGTACCAATCTACTTTTATTTATTTATATTATTATTATAATATGTTATATATTTATAAAGTTTATGTTCTCAGTTTATTTAGTAATAATGAATTCATTTATTTTATATTTTGTGCTGGAAATATTATTATTATTATTATTATTGTAATAATAATGATGTTTCATTCTCTTTGTAATGTCGCTAATAAAAAATCCTAGATATTTTATGTCATTTTCTTTTATAAAGAGCGGCGTTACATTAAAATTCCCATCTTTAGATACCTAACATAATATTAGTCACATAGTCATAATATATACGGTTTATATACGTACGTAGTTTTTGTAATTTCTCATTTGTTTCCAATACAATAATTGCATTACAATATTAATAAAAATCATTTTTGAGCATTATTGCTAAAGCTCTGTGTGAAATATACCTTCGTAATACGCGTAAACATAACATTTATGAACGATGACGATCAGCAATAGACAATAATATACCGTCCATACCGGCTTAAATATTTTGGTTATCTTGAAGATTTTACTTAACTTGTTATTTATTATCTATTTATATTAGGTTTCGATATAGCTATAGATTATAAATGGTTGTATGTGTCTTTAAACACCCGTATGTAGATTACAGCAACACAGCGCAAAACATATTTTAATGATATATAATTGTTCATATATTAATAGACATTTTTCGGCAGTTCATCGTAAGTACAAAAGGTTCGTGTTTTCACAATAATTTACGGCCAGCGTTGACCTTGGAGATGTGAAATATCCTTATAGTCTTGTCAAAACGTGAAGGTCAAACGCGTGGGCGCCCGGAACGTTGTCGTCGTCGTCTCTCGTTTCTGCACATAGCATAGTGCGGTATATAGCATAATACATATATGTGTGTCTATTTTTGTGTGTGTCACCGCCGCAGTATAGTGTAGATAGGTTCCACCGATGAAGGCCCGCTATAGTCACCACACTTCATTTGGTTTTGCCCGAGGTCAACGTCGCCTGTAACGAGCCCAACCTAGCATGTTGGTTATAATATGTCACGGGTTGTAAAATCATGATACAGGTAACTTAATAGGGGTAGGCACGCGCGTGCTTTCCGGAGGCGTGGGAGCATATAGGCACAACGTTCTGGAAAGGAGTAGTGGAGGTGTTGTAGTCTCAGCAAAAAAAAAAAAATCAATGCAACCTGCAGTGTAATTATAAACTTGTATATTTTATACAAACAGTTTCCAAGTAAGCCATTCGAACTGTAAACAGTTTGGTGTGGCTAAATGCCTAAATCTATATGTTTAGGCGGGGAACCTCCTCCTAGCCATAGCCTCCCCGCATAGTTGCGCCAATGGTGAAAGTCTTGTGTGATATAGTTTGTACCTACCCATATATTTCGTTTTGTTTAATACGCAAGCGGCTGTATAATGCCGAGGTTCAAGGGCCGGTGAAAAAAAAATCCACGGTGGCGGTACGATAATAATAATATTATAATATTAAGAGCTTAAGGTTTTGGCCGACAAACGAATTTGTTTGGTTTTATAAATAACCACGCCGCGGAATACCGCTTTAATTCAAAGCTACGCAAATTATAATAAATATAATATTATATAGCTTGCAATAAACAATTTCCCGGCCGCCGCGTCGTTTTTTACCTTGGCCAACAAATGTATAATTATATTAATAATAAAATATATACATAATAACGGGGGTCCCCGTAGATAAATTGTTTAAGGGTGCTTAATCATCAGGAGAAATTTGCAACGCACAAGTTCATCTAAAATTGAAATGCTTATTAATTAAAAACGATCGTATCGTTATAGTTCAATATTATCTATATAATATAAATTTTTCTTCAGACAAAAAATAGTTTTTAATCCGTCATACACACGTGTAATATAATTGAAACCTCTCTTCGTGTTTAATATTGATTGATATTTCAAAGTTATTAATAATTATTGTAAGTGGCTACCATAAATATATAGTAGTAGTAGAAGTAGTAGTACCTAGTATCTAACAAAAAATTAAAAAACAAATTAATTTCTAAAAAATCATTATATTTATACAAGTTTGTGACAAATCGCACAGATTATTCTTTATCCACATTGTTATACCTAAAAGTTAACGAAACCTTAAATCAAATTTCAATAATGTAGGTAATCACACAATGATTGAAAAACAAATAGAGGTTTTTATTATTTATTTCAAGTAGGGTTTATATCTAACATCCTTATAATAACCAAAATCTCATTCCTAAACACACACATCACAATATCTTCCGTACATCCATATCACATCAAATAAATATGATTTCTTATTTGTATTAGAACTTGTTGTAATATGTAATATGATGACACATTTTAAATTATAATAAAAAAAAAAAGCATAGTGCCTAAGTGTGTATGACAGAGAAAAAATGTTTACTGATGCGGACGATTAACCATAATAAACATAATCATAAAGATGAAAAATATGTGCAATTTTTAATTTAATATTTAGCCAAAACCGATGAAATGTGGGTAAAAGAAAAATTATATTACATTTTCAGTCTTGGCCAGTGAGTATTTTTTCCGAAAAGATCATTATTTATTATACCGTAGTTTCACATCAGCGTCTGTGCGTGTATTATATAGACGTATAGCCGAGTGTGTACTATTATGGGATTCGCATGGTGCTAGCTGCTCTAGAATTCTGTACCCCTGCGATCTGCGCTTATTCTACATTACCTATAATATGCATTATACCGTCTTTACGACTATACTACCACTATTATTGTATAGTTACCGCGACTCGGCGAGGTACTTACGACCATAATAATATATAATAATGGGCAACCGTCACGGCCATGTACCTATCCATATAAGTTATGAGGTTATGACATAATACGCATATTATTATTACACTGCAGCGCGACCGACGACGACGGAGGCGGTGTTTTTTTATTTTTTGGCCGCAAATTTCGTACTAATATTATACCTATAGGAGGTACCTACACCGCTGCGGCGACGTACGCGCGAGCCGTTTTTTATATTTTCCTCGCGTCCCTTTTGTTATCTCGTTCGTGTAATCGAATTTTGGCGTTATTGTACGCGCGGTGTATTTTTAAGTTGTCAGCCAGTTAAAGTTGTAGGACGGCCAGCCAGAAATACAGAGCTGTCGCGCGGGGTTACGCTCGAAATAGATCGGAGCCCTGATGCTCGCGCATATATACGCATATAGACGCATAGAGTCGTAGGCGCTGCCGTTTTTTTAAAGCTCCTGGCTGGCCAGTGGCCGGATCGACCAAAGGTGTGCGCGCTATATTATGGGCTCGCCGTTATATGTATATAGTGCCCCGCGTCGTTATAATATATATTATATGGAAGTCGTCAAAGACGATAAATATTATACTCTAGAATATTATAATACTGCCTACTGTGATGTTATTGTTATAGGCATATAATATTATATAGGTAGGCACTATGCATTCCGCGACGAATCGGGTACAATAGGTACTTACGACGAAAAACAATTTCGAACAAAAATAATAACAAGAAAATATTATATTCTCGGTTGGGACGATATATGATAAAACATTATTAATATATTAATAGCAGTTTGGCTATTTTCATCATGAGTACATTACGTTATTGAAACCTATTTCGTAATGTTTTCTTGCCAAACATTATATTATAGAATAAATAGCGATTTAATGCACGACAAATAAGTCTCGCACCTACCTGTGGAGCTATTTTGCTTGAACGCGATGAACTGCAATATATTGTTATATTATATTTTAGATTCTGAGTGAAACGATGAATGTATTGATTTTACAATGATTAACAACCTACATTATACATGTATAGGAATGTAATGTATAATGTAATATGTGAGCGTGGTAAGTCTAAGTTATACGATTACCTATAAATCGCTCTTATCCATTAGGCATTAATAGGTACCTACTTAATAAAATTAATATTATATGTAGGTACCTAACAACCGATGAAGTTATACATATTTTAATTTACAGTTGTAGATATTAGTACCAACTACAAATTACAATACTTGAGCCTGACCTTATGTTATATTAATGTAATATTTATGTGATGTATAAAATTCAATAACGTAATCATGTGTCACCTTCAAGTCGCTAATGCTCTTACATACATTAAAAGATTAATATTTCAAACGTTATTAGGTACCTATATAGTTATTACAATCAGCGTTATATTTTATTTATTATTGAATTGAAGACTTGAAGGACCTAGGTACTTGTCTAATTATTGATGTATAAATTATAATATAATCTATGTTGCGTGTAATGTCATTATATTTGTTAATTTGTTATTTGTTTAATTGTTTGTCTATGATACAAAAAAGTTTGAGAAATAATTTCGTCATTGCCTCCGATATTAGGTAGAGTTTTATTCTAGATTTTAAGATGGATTTCTAGAGGTATTTATTAGAAACTTTAGATCAGATATTAGATGACGATCGTACGTTACGAAAAGAAGATTGAAGGGGGGTTGGCAAGCGAAGTGAGGAGAGGACAGAGCCTCCTTATAGTATTTATACAAAATAGTTCAAATAGTATTTTTAATCTTGAAGAAGCAGAAAATCGTGTCAAAAGTAATGGGAACAAAATAATTGTTCAGGACACGCACTATAGTCATTTGAGTATAAGCTACGATATTTATGTTAGTATGCCAAATGTTAATGTATATTGCATACAGGTACCTATAGGTAATTGGATAGTTGAATATTTTTAAATAAAACGTGTTGCCAAACGCCAACTGGAAGAAAATTATAAAAACAGAAGTAAAATTGATCTGTTTTAAAATATATTTATGTAGGATCTAAGTAACTAGGTATAAAATATCTCAAATCCATGCAGCGGCGTATTTAGGGGGAGGATTTGGGGAGATATTATCGGATATTGGTGGTGAAAGTAGGATGGTAATTATTAAAAAGTCTAAACTCGAAGAATATTTTTTGAATGTAAAATAAAAATGTTATCAATGTGTTATTGTTGTTCACTAAAAACAATGACTAATTGCAGGTATTTAATGTAAAATATATGGTGTTTAAAGTACAAAACTATAAATTGTACAGCATTTAGTGAGCAAATTTTGGAAACCTCAAAGAGGGGTTTGGGTGGCAAAGCTCCCTACTTTTACGTATGTTATTCAATGGCTCACCACTCCCTATAAAAATTCTTCAGTACATCGCTGCGATGAGCTTTGAACATTATTACCTATATGGCTTTATATATTTAAATTTACAAACTTTTAAGGATTTCTGAAACGATACAAGAAAAGCAAACAAAATGATAAATTATATATGTAAAAACTAAAAACCATCAGTTTTAGTACGCCCTTAGAACTCAAAACAAATTGTATCAAGAGTTAAGACACACAAATAATAAATATGAATATATATTGCCAAAATTTAAATAAAAAATGCATATTCGTAACAAAATTAATGAAATACAAAAATTTAAAAATATCGAATTTTATCTCATAAATCATAATTACCTAGGTTAGGTATAAAAAAATATATAAAAATAATAGTAGGTAGGTATATGTGGTTTTGGTTTACTATACATCTAATTATGCATAAGAAAATCATAATATACAATTTCGAGTCACCACAGTAATAATAATAACAGTATAATATAACAAAAATCCAAGACTAGGTATTTAATTATTTAAAGCCAAAAATGCTGTGTTTGTCTTCTCTCAATATACATAACCATATAAGTATGTACAACTGTGCAATGTGCAAGGTACAATACATAGTTAATAATAAAGAAAAACATATTCAATAAATCGAATAACCAATCATAAATAATAATTGTGATACTTGATTCCTAAGTGCTTTTTTAGAGCCGAAACATTCTATACTAAGACGTAGCCACGTATTTACTAAACAAATGAAAGAAAATAATATTCTCGAGAAGACAATAGGACATTTCAGAGCTGTTTTTTTTTTTAAATTTATAAAAACAATTTAATACTTAGGTACTTCGTGTATAATATAATTTTCTAAACATTATATAATATTCTATTTTCAGATGTCCCCCAAAAAGTTATATTTTTTTAATTGAATAGGTATATGTTTACCATAAAATATTAAAATCACTTTCTAAAATTGTATAATCAATTTGCGTGAATGCATTATACCAATAACAATAAAATGATGAGTAATGATTTATAGGTACATACTAATTGCAGTACAAAGTTGTAAAATTAAGTTTGGAAAAATATTTTTAAATTTAAACCTGTTTTACATATAATATTATTGAGCAATAATTTATTTTTGAAAATAGGTATGTATTTTTGTGCCAAATACTTCGATCTGACGATTGTCTCCTTTTTAGCCTACAGAAACTGCTCGATACCTACTGTTCATAAGATTGACATTTTAATTTGACAAAAATAGTGAACACTGTAGTTGTTATTTTGCCAACAAAAGCAGCCAATCCGGGACTAAAAATGATCAGGAATCGGGTAAATGAGGCCATCGCTTAGTACAATTATAAATTATCCAGATTCAGATTTTTCTTAAAATGTACAATAAAATAAAACTTATAAAAGTATAAAATATTCATATAATTATTTATACTTTTAAATATTTTAATGTCTCCAACTTAAATAAGCAAAAATTCCTACTGTAGACAATTTATTCGTAAATACATTAGGTAGGTCTTTAAATTATTTTATATTTAAATAATAGATTTATATGTTTGACTGTTGTCAGGGCCCAGGGGCGTCATTTGAGGGTGCAGGGTGTACATTTGCACCAACTTTTTTTTTAAAACGCTTTCTTTGGCCTGCCAACAATAAAATATATAAGCGCTAATATACCTGAGTGTGTATTATATATAGGCGTTAAGCTTATATTTTTCTGTATTTAAAAATAATGTATTTTACTAATGTTTAATTTCCAAGAATTTTTGATGTGGTTTAGGGGTCCCACAATATTATAATTGATACAATTATAACACAAACATTGTGAAGAATGGTACCCATAAAATAAATGTCTGGTTTTATTAAGCTAGATATAATATATATTTTGATTATGCAGAGGGAAAAAATGTGTTGGTTACGTTCGGTTAGGTATTTTATTATAAAGGTGTTTTATACCCATACATTTATTTATCAAGTGTAAAATGTAAATAGTAAATAACACTGTACACTGGTATCCACAATGTAAAATAAATATATTAAAAGTACCTTCACACAATTCTTCAAAAATAGTAACAATATTGTAATATTTTCATACTAATATAAGTGCCATAGTAAATAAAAATATTCACCCCCCCCCCAAAAAAAAAAAAAAAAAATGTTTCCTATGTGGCCTGGTAATAATTTGAATGGCCATTTTGGTACCAAAAAAAAAGTTGAAATGACAACACTGACTGTTATACTACTGCTTAAGAAATAAATCTGTAAGTGTAAATATGTTTTAAATTAGTGTTAGGTATATGGAATTTTTTTTTTACGCATAATATACGGTGTATTATTGTATAATGAGTATTTATATTGGGTATATTAAAACTAATATGAACCAGGAATTCTCTCTATAATAAATTAGTATTGGCCCAATTATGCTCTAAAAATATATAGTTTGTCTATAATATATTGAAAAATCAATGATAAAAGTAAATATATTCTTAATTATTTTACAAGCAATTGTCCCATCTGTTACTTATAAGTTTAAGTTAATTTGCTATATAAGATACAAACATAGTAATAAGTATAATACAATTCCATCATTTAAAATATAATAAACAAGCTAATGAGATTAAAATGATGTAGGTTTTTTATTTCACAAACAATTTGCCCCATTCTAAATAATTTCATTGATAACAAGGCCACCCAAGAATTTTCAAATTTTGAAAAATAAATATAGAATGTTTTGAGTTAAAATGACATTATTAGTTGATCAGTATTTTAGGAGTAGTTAAAACTGAGTAAGGAAAACAGGTATTTTAAATTTGGTCTAGTGTAGGAAAAAAGATAACAGTTTCAGTGGTTAATCCAGCAGAGACATAGGAGGCATTTTCCAACCCCCCCCCCCACACACACACATCAACGTAATTGCCCTATGTTTTAGACTGTGTTTTTTCACTGTAATACTAATACAGTAGTGGATTAAATAAGGAATTACATGTAATAACTTAATATAATCAGTCATGGACCACTTGGCAGTGAAAATAAGTGTCGTTTAGAATTTGTTGTGTAAACAATAAAATATAAATATAGTAAAATATTGTGTAGATGTTATAAATTGTTTTGTAAATTTTCCCCCACCATCCCTCAAAATTAAGCAATGGATCCGCAACTGGACAATTAATAATTAGTAAATTATCTTAAATGAAGTACCACTATAACGACACTACATGGAGGCACAGAAGAAACTATGATTGAGTCCTAATTCCCCAATTCGAATAACTGATTGAATAGGAGATTTTGACCAGCATGTAGCCTGGTGTAGAGGTGTATCGCACAATTACAGCCCAACTATTCTGTTAATAAGCTTAATGAAGATTAGAATTTGAATTTCAAACCACAGCGAATAAAATTATTCTAATTAAAAAAAAAAAATAGAAAATAATGACTTATGTACCAGAACTGGAAACCTATTTTTAAATGTAAATTTTTAAATTTACTTTTTGATTTCTGGAATATTATTTGTAAAAAATCATATAATATTACACTAAAAAAACAATGTTACATCAATTATACAAAATAAAAAATTTAAATGTACAGTGCCGTTCTAAGGAAGAATGCTGTAATTTCCTTTCATACCATTTTGAGAAAAATTACATTTTTGTTTAGTCGTTTTTGGTAGTTCTATTTTTAAATAGAATTATATTAAATATAATTATAATATTTTACTAAGTAAAATTCATAGTTTCTTACACCCGATGAATGCAATGGAACTATTCAATTTTATTTTACCAAGATTTATGGTTTGATATTTATACTAAGTAAGCTATTAATTATTCAGAATTGTTTACGTGTCAAAAATGCCGAAATTCTGATTATGGCCTTTTACACAACACAATTACAGTAGTACAATTATGTATGTTTGGAACTTAATGTATTTGCAAATTAATTCACATATTTAAAATTTGTTTTTGTATATGTATAATGAATGCTAATATGTTTTTTTTATAATAAATAAACAATATCGATCAAACTATAGGCCTTTATTATTTTATGTTACTGAATCATATCTGTTAATTTTATTTTTTTTAGTCCATCATTTATATACAAGGTTGCTTGACACAAAATAATAATAATTAAAATATTTATATTACAGTATGTACAATTTTACAAATATTAATACTTTTGCTGATTGTTATTAGATTTAACAATTTAATTGTTTACGTATTTGGCCGAGAAAATGGTTCTAAAGATCCAGGTTGTACCCAAGATAAATGTTGAGACTTGTCATTTTCCTATAAAATAAAATAATTGATTTATATCTTAAATATTTATTTTAGTTTTAAACACAAAAAATCAATTATTTTTGTATTATAAAATGATATAGGTATAACACAGTTAGTATATTAATAAATATTATTTACATATAATGATTAAAGTTTTGTAGTTAAGTTCTGGACATAAGTGCATTGTGTTATTTATTAACTTTTATGCGTTTAAACTATTAAACAATATTAATTTAATAAAAGACAAACTTTTTGTTGGAGCCATGAACGTCTTAATGTTCCATGAATTTCTTCGTCATAAATATCGAATAGCAAATAATTTGGATCATTATTCTCTGAATGTTTTGGTTGCTTATATATATCAACTTGACTTTGTCCTACACAGTCCTCACATTTTTTCATATACTTCTCATTATCTGTTTTTAATCTAAAAATAAATTGTCAATAAATCATCCACCAAAAATGTGTAATATAATATTTACAATTCAGCAGCTTCTGAATTTTCAGGAGTTTTAGTTCTAGGTATATCATAAAATGATTTTGATACATGATCTATTACATGCCAAATACGACTAACTCCTTTTTTCCATTCTGGAAAATGATATTGAACATTCATTTCCCCAGTGACTGGATTGACCAATGGATGAAATAGAGGTGTTTCAAATATCACTTTGGGACAATCACAATTTGGCCAATTACTATCTATAAGTAAACGAAAACGAAAAACTCCATTCTTATAAAGTCCGTACCTTGGGAAAATTACTCCAAACCATACTGAAAAACACAATATAAGACTGATAATATTTTGGTCAGTATTGATTAAATAATTTTTGCTTACTGAATGGAGTTTTATCAGCTGGTATAACATATACTCCTGGTATTAATTTTTTGCTCAAAATATTACTGAAATTAAATGTTGACAATAATTGATTACAAAATTGAATATCTATATTTATATGTACGCACTAACAGAAATCCTAAAATATTCTTACACATAACACAATATAATAAAGATAACATTTACTACTAAATCCACAAATGTAAAACTTATTTTTGAGGCCTCAATGTACTTAATACATGATAATTGTACATAATTAGTTCAATAATTACATGAACTATTATTAATTTTAACTTATTATTACTTACAATTCAGACATGAGGGTATACTCAAGAAAAAAAGGAATATAATTTGCATTTATATAAGAGTTATTGGTATTGGTAGATTTGACTGCTATACCACTTATACCGGTAGTATCATTTCCAGGAGGTAAGACACGACGAAATGATCCAGTACGATGGAATGCTTCATCACTGTTCCCAGACTATAATTAAGAATGTAAAAATAAGTTAGAAGAAAAAATAACAATAAACTTTATCATATTATAGAGGTTTAAGTAACATTTTATTCACCATTTAAAATAAATTATATTCAATTTTTATTAATGATAATTATTTTTAAATTGAATTGAGTAGGTATACATTAACATCGGACTATCAGAGTAAAAATATATGAAACTACATTAGGCAATTGAAAATGTCTCTTATATATTTAAATTTTATAAGTGAATTACAAAAATATTATAGATGTTTAAAAATATCAAATAAAAATGTATTGGCATTAAAAAATATTTTGTTATGTACATTTACGTTTTATTACTTTTATTTCTATTACACAAAAATGACAACTGTGTTCAATATTTTGATATTTGTTATCATAATTTACATATGATAACCATAGATGATGATAACACAGAATAACTGTGTTATTCTGTGATGATAACAAAACATACTGATTACAGAATTTATTTTTCATTATTCATTCTTAATATTTTATTCTGTGCACTGACCATCCAAGGTTTATAGATAATCGTTGAGTAACCCTAAGGTGTTTATCTTAATAGTGCTCACTACCACTATAATTGTTCTAGTATACCCACAGATTACAGATACCTAAAGTCTATACTAACTAGTTAATGGTTAATGGACTATAATCTATATGTGATGCTACCACGATTAAAGATTCGGGTTGACAGGACCTGTATCTGGTTACTCAACCACAGCATAAAGAGTAACTTTTAAAAGAGTTTTTGAAAATGATCTTGCAGTTAAAAATTTATAAAATGTTTAACTTTTATTGCAAATGATTGAAAATGTAAAACAAAGTTTAAATATTAGGTATATCATATTATTATATTTCAAATTCAAAATGATAAACTATTTTGATTATTGTCATATCAAATTTCAACGAACAAATATTGTTCCTTAACACGGAACTCTTTGATATAAAAAGTTGCATTATATTATATCGGTGGATTCGTCATATTGACGTACCTACCTAGTATAATTGTATCATTTATATTATTCTATGGCAAATCTCAAAGTCTTTACAGAAGACAGAGTTGATTAAAAATTCTAAAATTTTAATAAGCAAACCAAATGTGAGTAAAAAACTTGCTGCGTTCCGTATAATTTTATTTTTCATAAATCACAATATTTTCAGTTCTGTATTCTGGAGCGTTTCCTCGTCAACATCGCAGTGAACACTTGTCACGCGGATTCCGCCGAAAGAGTCAATGTTTAAAGTAAATTTGTTTTCATATTATTTTGGGGCTTACATTTACTTTTAAGATTTAAAATAGATATTTCATGTCACGAAGAATATGTTATCCAAGTCTTGTAGACGCATATTTTAGTTCTGAACTAGAAATAAAATACGCGAGATACAAACGTCGTCGTCGTTTTTCTAGTTCCCGGTCGTAGAATAATTATAATTAATAGGTGCTACCTATAAAGGGTACTTTAAATAAACACGTATGTTTTGGTTTAATTTATAGAAATATATGTTATAACTGATAATAGTCTTAAGATACAATTTTAATTTATAACTAGTATTTTTTTTTCAAATTCAACGTTATAAGTTGTAGCTAGTAGCTATTAATTTAATGTAACATACTTAACTTCTATTGTTCACCTAATATCTTGTGATTAAAGTAATTTATTTTATTATTAGGCATTATAGTACAACAGTAGGTTAGTCATTTGGGCCCAAAAAATTACATTTGAAAGTGTCATTGTGTATATAATTTATAATAATATACTCTAAAAGTTTCATAAATCCACGAATACCTACTATTTTTAAATTACAACAAAATAACTAAAATCGTTATTCTTTGTTTTAATAAGTAATTTTGTCCAAATTTGCATTTAAAGTTCAAATCTTGACAAAATACGGGAAAATCACGAAAATTAGCAAATTATTTTGAGTTGAGAATTCATAACAATTTTTCTTTTTAAATCTAAGATTTGAAAATGTAATACAAGATTATCCATAAGTTCGTCTACTTTTATCAAAAAAAAAAAATGTCTACAAGGAAGTCAAATTAAATTTTTATGAGCGTTTGAAATTCATATTTTTACAACATTTGATATTCACTCGATATCTCATGTAACGATTTTCTTATTTTGTTGTAATTAAAAAACGTATGACTGTAGATACTTGAAAATTTCACTGAATGTTTGTTTTAGCATTTTCCATACACGATAAAATTTATAAAATCATTTGACTCTTTTTAAGCTGTTTACGGACATTGTCAGTTTTCAATTTTTTTAGTTTTTTTTCTATAAATAGCAATACAATTTTATTTGTTGGGTAAAAAAGCATGGAAATTTAATATAAGGCTCCTGATATATCGTTCTAATAGCAGTTGAAAAATATTAAAAATACACAGGCACAATTTTTTTTATAAGCATTTAAAGTTCTAATTTTGACAACATTTATCAAATTATAATTTAATAATTATTTTGTAGTTAAAAATTTATAAAATGTTCAACTTTTATAGCTAATAGGATTGAAAATTGAAAACAAGGCTCTTTGGCCTAAATAGGTTATATATAAATTACTTTATTCACAATAATAATAATATCATCAAATATACTTGGTAATATCATAGGTTGACTGACCGTTTTCGCTCAGAATCGTTTTTCTTATACAATAATATTATATCATTGAATTCAAATTTAACACCATCCATTACAGTGATCCACTTGTACTGTACAGCAGAGCGACATCCACTTACCCACCTTTTTTTTCTTTTATTTTGCTCTATTAATGTTTTTGTATATACCTAAATAATTCTACATGTGTCAGGTATACCTAATCAGCTATACCTAAGAGTACTCCAAATACCTTTGTAATCTTTTAAAAATCTGGTATTCGTAAACTGCAGTCTCTTCAGAGAATACCTACCTACTATTTAATGTTATCAAATGTTTTTTTTTGCATTTGAAATGTATTTGTCCCTTTCCCGTTGTTTTCTAACTTTTGTGCACCTTGACATAATCAATTTTTTAAAGAATTTTTTATTTGTATTTGCTTCTTATAATTCGTTTGCCTGCTTGCGCCCATGTTCCCCTTCCAATATTGTTTTCATTTATTTTACTCAAGTTGATTTTAGATTCTAAATGGAACAATGAATTTATAGATTTTACAATGATGTGTGTGTTTATTTTATTTTTTTATAATATTATTTATTTGATTTTCTTCAACAGTATCTTTTCTGAATCTAGTTGGTACTTTGGGGGTCAGAAGAAAAATTAAGGAAAAACGAGAATTTTTACACAAAATTTGTTTTTGAAAAATAAGATTTTGGTTTTTGGTGCAACTCTTAAACAAATGACTGTAGGTACATGACATTTTGACTGAATGTTTATATTAGCATTTTCTATACACCATAACATTTTCCAAATATTTTGATTTATTTTGAGCTGTTTACGGACATTTTCAGTTTCTATTTTTATTTAGTTTTTTTTCTATAAATATCACTAAAATTGTATTTCTTGGTTAAAAAAGCTTAAAAATTTAATAGAAGGCTCCTTGTATATTATTTCAAAAGCAGATGAAAAATTTGATGTCACCATTTTTTTTTATAAGCATCTAAAGTCTTATTCTCGCATGCACACGCACATGTCAATAAATTGAGAACAAGGAAATATATTCTTTTATGTATCACCTATAAAAACTACCAAAAGCTGTAGTAAATTAAACATACTTGCTGAAGTTTGATTGTAATTTCGAAAAAAAGGTTGAACTCGTAAGCTCCTAGACTATGCTTTGTAGGAACCACTTTTTTGATATAAGACCCAAAAAGCCAAAAATAAATACAAATGTAATGCAATTATTTCATGAGATTTTTTAAAAAAATTTCAAAATGTTATGGTCCTTTAAAATTGAAAATTGAAAATCGACTTCCTAGAAAGCCTAGTTATTTTACCAAAGAAAATCATACATACAATAAAAATTAAAATCAGACATTCAGAAGTATGTGTAATTTACCACCGCTTATTGGTCTAAAACGTACGAAAAATACGTGACATGCGATCCCCTTAAATAAATAGTTTAAATAACATAGATATTTAATACCTATCCCACCCGACATTGGTAATTACTGTAATACCATGACAAAAATAGTGTACATCACTATTTATATTTATAATAAAACACATAAATATTATATTCACTCAATAAATTCACTTAATAAATATTGTACCTACATTACCTAAATTTAAATGTTTGGCTACCTAAATTTCAACTTTGAAAAAACTACATCGTGTATTATAATATATATATTATTATGCATGTCAACTGTGTATTTGTTTTTTTTCTCATTGCCAATTATTATCACAGTTTAATCAGCAATACAACACATATTGGTTACTAAGTTCTATTTTTTTGTTTATAAATAATAGGGAATCTAAATAATTATACATTGTTTAAAGATTAGTTACATTTATTTTGTATTAGGTACCTTCTCTAATATCGTTAGAAAATTATAATGGTATGACAATAAAAATATGAACTTGTATAAAATATTTTATAATTGTATAATATTCTAGGATTCTAAACAGAGTAAGGATGTGGAATGCCCTACATGTAAAGGTCTAGGAAAAGTTCCTTCAAATGGTGATGTAATCGAATTCGTAATTTCTTACAAAATAATATACATTTAAGATATAAACAATTTTAAGCACAGGATGATTATTTTAAAGGTAAACATTCATTTTAATTTGAAACCCCTACATTTGAATTTTTACGAAAACAATATTTTTTAAAATAAAAATCAATCTTAATATATTAAGTATTTAACTTTTTTAAATGATGGCATTTCTTTGTAGTTTGAAATTCCAAAGTATACCTAACCTAACTTTTTTCTGAAATTTCTAGTATTTAAAAATCTAATTTACACCGAGTAGTATATAAAAGTAGTAGGTAACTAGTAAGTACCAGTCGAATTTCAAACTAATAAATATTTTAAATTGTGATGAGCGAGTACTGGACTTACAATTTTCAGAGTTTCCCCTGAGCCACTCCTCAAAACTTAAAATACTTACTTATAAGTTATAATATTACATTTAGATTTTTAAACATTGGAAATGTCTACAAAATATTTTGCTTTGGAATATGAAATAATAATGTATGCTTTCGACTTTCATTTATTACCTATATATTTTATTAGATATTGATAAAAAAATAATTAATTATTCAAATATCCTGTTCTGCAATACTTTTGAATGAAGTATGCTGTGTGAAAAAAAAATATTTCCAAAAATTATAATATGTTTTACGATTATGAGTGTTTGCTAATAAAATAATCTTCTTGTATACATAATAACATTATGTACAAACTATAAATTCAATTCTATAGTAAAATTGTAAATTATATTATGATCTCATTAAATTCTAAAATCCCGATGAATGTATTAAACATTATCGTATAATTACCATTTTAGTTGTGGATAAATGTAGGTATCCATTCCCAAAATGTTAAATTTTTTTTATGTGGCATCACCTGCACATGGGAGCAGAACAATTTGCACACTGTTTGGCCCTCATGCAGCATCGTTTATTCCATAAAACACGTAGGTAATTTACAATAGATACACCGGAGTATTACCTCAACAGAGCCATAAGTACAACTTTCCTTACTGATCTAGTTTCAAGTTTGTATATATTTTTTCGTGCACTACAATCAGTAGAGTGGAGGCTTATATTCAAGAGATATTACGATTTTTGTCGTATTAGTTGTTGTTCTCGACCCGGCTTCCCGCCCGCCGAGCAGGTCAAACATTTAAACTTGTGAGTTGTGACGACTGACGATTGACGAACAGTATTAAGAGGACGCTACCAGCATGTGTTGTCTGTCTTATACGCGTACGTTATGTCAAAAACTGTTTTACACGGGAAAGAAATGGCCAAAGAATACCGAGAGGCGAGAAGGCTACAGGCTTAACTAAGAACCGACATTTTCACCACATAAAAGAAAGAACTTTGGCTGTGCAATAATGTTTTATTTTTTTTGATATCACATAATATACGATAAAAGTTTTTGTTGTTTCCAAATCCATTATTGTGTTTTTCAGTTCCGATATCCAACTAATAAAAATGTTATTGCACAGCCAAAGTTCTCCTTTTTATGTGGTGAAAATTTCGTTTCTTAGTGTGTGTTGTCGGGTGTAGGCGGTGTAGCGTCCTCTAACATTATGCTCGATGTTCGTCATGTAGGTATTTTACTGTAAATAATAATAGAACTACATATAATGGTGTAAACATATAATAATAATAAACATTTAGATGCAATTGTATAGACAACTTTGTAAGGATAGGTATCTATGATTAACATACTACAAAAAATTGTTTTGTTATAGTAACCTATTATTTGCCTACAATTTCAGTATATGGTACAGTACTACAGTAGTATCAGCAGTACTGATATTACTATATTAGTATATTATTATGGCCCACTATAGGTATATATTATATTATAGAGATAGGGAATATCTAGGAAATTAAAACATGGTTTTGGAAACTTGCAGAGAGCTTTATATCAAACTCCCTAAATAATTTAGCCTGTGATATTATTCATCTTAATAATATATCTACTTTGTGTCATCATATATGTATTTATAATCAACCATTCAACCATGTAGACTGTAGACTGTAGAATAATAAAATCATAATAATAATAATAGTCATTAACCATTACAGCGACGCACCCAGTTCAGCTTTGAGGCTAAAGCCCTCCCCCCCCCCAAAAAAAAAAATAAATATTTTTACACTAAATTATATATGTATTATAGCATATCATCACAAATATAGTAGACGTTAGATACCTACACATAAATAGTTCAATTAATACGTGATAAGGGTGTAAAAATTGTTTACTCGCGTGTAAGGAAAGTAAGAACATTTTTAAGCACCCCCCCCCCCCCCCCCCCCCCCCCAAACAAAAATCCTGGGTGCGTGCCTGAACCATTATAGGTATATTGTATTGAATTCTATTTCTATTTACCATTAACATCATCACTACATATACAATACACTAATTATGGCCAATGGTGGTAAATCATGATACCATGATTAATGAATATATTACATTATTATTACGTAAACTATACCATAGATTAAATATATTAGTATATTTAATCTATGACTATACCTACTATAATTTATAGCCAAACAAGTAAAGCCTATTTTGTATTTATTATATTTACTAGCACACTGTAATAAGAATATGGCAAAGATATTTATCACTCTTTGTTAAATATGTTAATATTAATATTTTTTTTAACTAGGTAGGTACGTATTGGCTATTTTAAATAATATTTTCATATTTGTTAATTAGATCCAATACTAAATCAAAATGAACAAAATGAAAACTACACATTTGTAGTAAGTATACCTACAGTAAATTATAAAATATTCTACGTATTACGATTTACGAGTATAAGAGTATACGAGTAGAAGCGCGTTGAGAGCTCATGGTAGTCCTGTCCTGACATCTTAGACTTAACACTTTAAAAAATATTCCATAAATTTCTATATTCTTTGCTTTATATGCTTCAGAATGTATAAAAATACTTTTCATTTCAATTTAAAATGTAATATAAATTATAGCTTATATCTTTTTAGTTAATTTAAACATGTTTATGCATTATGCCTATATGTATTTTTCAGTTCTTATAAAAGAAGAAATTAAAATTTTTCTACAATAAATAAGTTTATCATGGAATTTTTGTTTAGGAATCTAAGGCATTTGTACATGTTGGGGATCAAACAACTACAAACGTGACATCTGATTTCAACAATTTGTAAAAAAAAAAAACGAATGTATATTTTTATTAAATTTAAACATGAATAAACATATCAGTTTATTTGTAGGAAATTATTAACAGAAATGGATACAATTATTGGATGTGTAACAGATTTATTACCAGAAAAAGAACCACTTGATAATCCGAAAGAAGTTATCAAATCAATACAAATTCGTTTGAAAAACACGAATTCGTAATTTTTTTAAATTACTCTGCACATATTATGTCTAATCAAAACTTATTTAAATTAATAATTTTAGAGAAGAACACATAAGAGCAATTTCTGATGCGATACAGGTAGCACGACATCACCAGAAATTATTAAAACCCCATATAAACTTGATTAATCGAAAAATTGTTCAATTTCTTAACGGTCAACGAATTTTTGATGTCCGATTAGCGTGTCAGTCGGCTGGCGAACTTTTTAGGACAATGCGGTGTACAGATCGACCAGTAAACTCATTACCTACCTATACTTTATACGTTTTTAATTTTTAACTAAATTATTTTAATTATAACTTAATATGTACATAGTTATTTGATAACATTGTTACTGGACTTATGAACCGTACGGCAGATAAAAATCAAAACATCCGCATTGATGCAAATTGGGCACTTGATAAAATGGTGATCAGCGTCCCACCGTTGTATTCCATAAAATCAATAGCCAACTGCAGTCAACACAAAAATCCGGCTGTTAAAATAGCACAGTTGCGATTGATGCATTGTGTTACTGTAATTGCTGATCCAATGAAAATATTAACTGGAATAGCTGGACTGAAAAAAGCTAGACAATTAATTCTTAAAAGTTGTGTAGCTACAATAGAAGATGCTAACGCAGAAATTAGGTAATAATACGCAAGACGCAACATGTATTTATAAAAACGCTCGATAAATAGATAGATATAACAGCTTGCTCGCCTTCTTTGTGAACTTTGCCTATACCCCAGAGTAAGGTAAAGTGGGGTAAGTGAGTGGGGTAAGTGAAAAACCAGATGTTCTCAGGACCAGTATTTAATCTGTTTTTAGTAAATCTAGAAATTTGTAAAAGTGATTATTTCATTGGATATTTAAATATAGTTTGCAAAACTGTAATATAATTTATCATGCTGTTATCACAAAATATTTTTTTATTACAAAAACAGGTCGTATTTTTCAAAATAGACGTGTCTTCAAATTTTATTTTTGTCCACATAAATTTTGAACCCGCGAAAAGCCAAGAATACTTTATATTATGTTTACTTTAAGATTCACACGTCTGTTTATCATATTTGACATATTTTTACGTTGTTTTATTCGACTACCTATATAATTACCCCAGTTAAAATACACATCGGGGCAAGTGTGAAATCGAAGAGTACCTACTATCTATTAAGTTTGTTAAATTTTGAAAGTTACTTAATTTTAAGAAAAACTAAAAATATTATTATAATGCAAGTACCTCTACCTATTTTGTCATATTATGTACTTAATTAGTTGATCTATTTAATATAGGTAAGTAATTGAATTTATACAATGCTCTGTCAATTCTTAAAGAATCAAGATATTTGAGTGAAACAAGAATCAAATTTCGTCTTTGTACACTACCCTCACATCACACAAAGGTTTTCTAGAAATTAAAATAATATATTGCCATTGTATATAGTAGATACCTGCAAGGTGATTCTCTTGGATATCATTGCAATTTGTAAATCATTATCCAAGGACATTATTTATGACGCTGTAGCTATAAAGTTGGAAGAGGAATATTCTTCCTTCAAGATGTGTTCGAGAAGTTAAGTCGGATTTCTTTAATTTAGTCACTGTTCTGAATGGGGGTTTTCTCGATTAAAGCCACGGGGCAAGTCGAGCCCCATAAGAGTGAATCGGCAGGGACAGGGATGGGATGCATTTCTTCCATTCGTTTATGAAGCTTGTTTTTGTCGTAACACTGGCGCTCCGATGTTGCATTGTGTCGGACGTCGGTAGCGATTGAGTAAGTAAGGTTGACTTCAGTATTCCGGATATTATGCGCAATGTGCATACTATGGTAATGTGGACGTGTGGTTCAACTGGCCACTGGGAGTATAACTTTTTATTGCATGTACTGTTGATCCATACAAGTGTGCAATGCTCTGCGGTGGAATACTCAACTGCGATAGTAGATGTTTTCAATTCTGATAAAATATCAGCTTCCCATTCTGTACCTACTTGTGAGCTTTTGTATGATGTTGTTTCGGGAGTTGATTTTTGCTGCAACATTAAATAGGTGCTTCTTATACCAAAGAGTCCATTCAGCGTAACACCCAAGTATTTTTAGTTGGGTTTATATGCATGTATGTGACGTTATGTCCACAGAATGTGACGTTTATTAATATGCGATTGCATGTCTGATTATTGTTGAGATGAAAAGTGGAGACATCTGTTTTATTATAGGGTTCATCTGGTGTCTCCATCGTGTGTGAAGACGTGAAAGTATTCGTTTAATGTAAACTATATAATATAGGTACTAATTACTAAGTATAACTTACAATTTAAATGGTAATTACTAATAATTCAAATGTATAATACCTATTTCATATTACCGTAGTCGCGGTAATTAATAACTAATAACTAATAAGTAATCACCCATTGCACATTTAGGAGAATAAAAAAATATATTTATTTACCTTATCTTAAAACATAAGCAATGATTGTAATTGTAAATATATTGCTTATATATTAATTAATGATCAAATGTTTTTAAAGGTTTCTGTCAAAAAAGCTCATGCAACTTTTAAAAAGTACTTGCTATGAAAGTTTCTGCTCGTCATTAGTTCAGGATATTAGTTGGGACGAACTAAAAATTGCTGGAAAGGTATTTATTTTAAAAAATGTATCAAAAATATATTAACTGTAACTATTGAGTATTGGCTATAAATTATAATTATTTATTATCTTTATGTAGCTAAATATATTATACATACATCACCTCATAGATTAAAATAACACTATAAATAGGCAATGCCCATGATCATTTATCCTTCATTATTTTAATTTGGATTTGACTTATTAGTAGGCAGTAGCATATGATGGCGAGTGTTGAGTAGGTAAATACTTATATCCCACCTCCAGCCTAAATATGTACTAGGTAATTAGTCAAATCCAAATTAAAATAATGAGCGGTACCTAAATGATTGCATTGGCAAGTGGCGTGTATAAGGGTTTTGTACCTATAGCTTTGCCAATTACATTTTTTTACTGTAGAATTTTCATTTTTAAATCAACCACTATTTTTATGGATTTTTTTAGTTGCAGACCCGAAGTTTCTAAATAGATTAGATAGGTGATTTTATTATCGATCACTGACGACAATACCTATCGACGATCAATATTTATAAATATCAAACGATTGGTATTTTGTTATTGACCTATATTGAAAATAATTCCTATATAGATAAGATAAGATAGTCGCGAGCCGCAAAATATAGGCAATGAAAAATAATATGAAGAGCAGGAAAAGGAATAACACCTATTATTTAATTAGTAAAAATGTTAATAAGTCGCATGACTGCATAAGTCTATGACGTGGTTTGGTCCACCCTTGGTATATACTAGAATATATACAGATATACTATAAACCATATACGTCACTGGCGTATAGTGGCGTTGCTAAATATAGAATAGATTATCTATCATTTATAGTGTTATTTAATCTATGATAAGAGTATAAAACAAAGTAGTTTTTATGTCCGGGGGACCTGGATAATCACGGAAAATACCAAAACAGATGTGAACGGTTTTTTGTACCTAAAGAACCCCCAAACATATTGAAAGCCCCCCAAATTATTGAACATTTTACAAAGCCCCACTTCTTATTTTATAAAGAAAGACTTTAGCCTCCCCTCTAAAATTCAATCAAATCTCCGCCTGTGAACAGTTAATTAGTTATAATGTTATATTGACTCCAGTTATATAGACCTGTGTCCACAGAATATAATGTTAAAAACGATAAAATAGGAATACACTATATGTTTATTTTTTGTATGAGATAATCTCCGAAACATCTGGCTCAATATACATGCTGGTTTTCGTAAACTGTAAATAATTTTTCAAAAAAGGTCATAGACTATAATAATATACTTACGAGTTACGACCGACCCAACCCTTGGCCGCAAAAAACTGCAGAGTAGTAAAATAGGTTTATACATTCGCCATTTGAACGGTTTTAATTTTTAGTCATTTTTAAAAAATCTTTTTTTATATGAGCCAATAATTGACCACTTTGGTGGAGTCGGGTAAACAGGATATTAGTAACCTTTAATATTATACTATAAAAAATTTAAATACTTATAGTACTTGTAATAATATATTAGTTTATAGGTTATATATAGGTATTCTATTTAATATAATACTTATATCGGGCTATATTAGAGTAATTTTATAAATTTAACTGTTGAATTTTTCGGATGTATCAATATAATATGAAGGGTTTGACGACAAATTTGAGGTGATATACCCATCTGTGTCCCACAAAACCACCAACAAATTTAATTAAATTAGAACAATTATAATAATATGTTTGTTTTATTTATTAATAAGGTATTGATATCCAACATTCATATTTTTAAAAATAGGCTAAAGCCTAAACTTATGAATTAAATGATGTATTTTTAAATTATTAATGTATTGCAAAATTAATAATAACTATAGGTAACGTTTTTGTACAGAATTTAAATATGGAAGATTTAGCAGCTGATATTTTGAAGAAAAATACTAAATGAACCAGTTTTGCCGTGGTAATTTATTAAAATATTTGAACTACCTATTGAAATAAATATATATTTTTTGTAGTTATTGGTAAATAATAATCAATAAAGTTTCAAATTTAGAAGTATTATTATATACAATTATGTCAAACAAATTACAATCAAGCAACTAGCAATAGTGTTGACGAACACAAATTGCTTTTAAATAATTAATAAATATCTGGGTAACTGGTTAAGACGGTATTACGGTAAATTACAATTTACAACTGTGGACGACAGTGAATTTTAAGCGCGGTAGGAGAACAAATATGAATGATATATTTAATGTAAATAATCAAAGCTCTAAGTAAATATACCTATATATAAGTAAATTACAGTTATTTTAATCAAACCTATGTGACTATACCAGCTATATGTCTATACAGGGTGTAACAGATAGAACTGAACTTGGAATAACTTTTGTTCTGATTAATATGTTTTATTTTTACCATTAAGAGATCCTAACGTTACATGTATAATTTATTTATTTTTTATGTTTATTTTTTAGTACTGAAAATAGAAACATTTAAATTAAATTAAATTGTTTTATAAAAAATTCAAAACACCCATTTTGTAAAACTATTATTTTTAAGAATTACAGCGTTAAAATTTTTTATTTTCATTCAGTCGTTTTTCAGATATAAGTATATAACCATTTTAAAAGTGAATTATACGAGGCGCTTTTTGTGTTTGTACACTTACACTTATTAATAAGTCGTTGCCCAGCATGATATACTTAAATTAGGAAAAAATTACCCATGTGAAAACCTCTTTGAATCATACAATCTAAACTAATTTGATATTAATTATTTTTTTTATTGATTAAAAAGGGGAGATTTTAGGGGTAAGTTTTGAAATTCAAATGGGAACCTATAGTTTTGAAATATGATTCATATAGGATTTTTTTTTAATGAATTTTGGCGTATCATTCATAATAAATTATGGGTTAATAATTAAAGGAGCTATTTACATCTGAATTTTGTATTTAATTTGTAAAATCCCATCGATGAATAATAATTATATACTTTGAGCTTCTGTCATACGCCGTTGCATTATATTGTACAACCTTAATAATCTATACGCTATATCTAACTATCAATTTATTATAGTAATAAAACGTGTCTTTGGTGATTTTTTTAATTTAATTTAATATTACGAAGGTCAAATACTCAAATCATATGATTGTATTGATAATAAACACTATAATATAATCAAGATACATTAGCAAATCTAGATATTTAGGGGCTAAAATATGCTGAATTTCGCCACTGTTCGTTTAAGTATAAACGGATAAACAGACCTCAAAATATTAATATGGAGAATATAATTTAATGACAAAAATGATGTCACATTTGAAATCTTAGAAACAATGACTTTTAGAGAAATTAAACATTGCTTTTTCATAATAATTTACCATAGTACCATACATATCAATAATAAACTTTTTTTTAAACTGTTTGAAGAAAATAGATTATATATTTATATCTGATAACAGTTTTAATTTAAATCAATGGGCTGAATAAAAATTAAATAAACAAAGAATACACAATAAATTGTGATGAAAAAACTAATTTGGAATTGAAATCTTAGATAGGTACAAAATATGTACAATGACTGTGAGTGAAATTGAAGAATATTTGAGAATAATGACGACTATTAAATTTAAAATGTCTTATTCAAATGGTTCAACGTTCTATATTTCAAGAATTTAAAAAATGTTTTAATTTAAATCAATGGGTTAAATAAAAGTTCAATTACGTTAAATAATTAATTTTACAGACTTCTGTTTTGTCTAGTATTTTGGTCTAAAAGCTACTTTTTGTTCATTGTGACTGGAACCTAGTAGGTATATTTTACTATGCTACAGTACAATTACATAAAAGTACCTATATAGATAATCGATGTAAAATAACGATGGCCACGTGGAATTGTATTATAGACTATACCTATTACAGTATTACCGATATAGGTACTGTTCGTTATTCTCCCGTCTAGAGTAATTAGTATTGTCCAACAAATTAAACTAGGTACAGTCGCTACAGAATAGAATAGATAGGTAAGTACATATTTGTATTGCTGCACATGAATAAATGTTTTTAAAATGATGAAATTTAAAAAAAAAATGTTTTATCTGTCATGTGAAATGTATATGTTAGAACTGTTTGTAATTTGTTCACCTCATTGTCAAAATACTAAATTCATTATTTTATAGTTCAAAACTGTTACGATAGCTATTGATAAGTACCACGAATAGGCATGGAATAAATATGTTAAAATATTTAGCCGTTGTTTCTTCGTTATTACTATTTGTAGAAGCCATTCAAAGATGGCATACATCACAAATAATGTTAACAAAATTATATGATATGCAAAACGATCATTTTAATGTCTTGGATAATTACTTGGATTTGGAGACAAAACGTTTGGAAGAATTAAAAAAGTAATTACCTATTTATTATAATATTAAGATTCTCCAATATTCCCACACATCTAGTCATATACTAATTAAGTATAAATAGTAAAGAAAAACTGTATTAGAAATAAATTAAGATGGATTGTATTTAAGTACGTTTATTAAGTACAATTTTAAAATTCTACCTAAATACCTTATCATGCAGGAATTCATTTTTTTTTTATTTAGTTATGTTAGGTAAATAATAAATAACTGAATTATTCATTATAAAATAAAAATACTGTGATCTATAGTATTATTATTATATAATGTAAAATACATAATTTATGTTTCTAATTAATACTTTAGTTCACTATCTAATATCTATAATATATTATACTATTATGTATAATTATGTGCATTTTAATATTAATTTTAATTACATTACCAAGTTATGTAGCTGCAGTATATGAATGGCGTGATCACATAAACACCAAAAAAGACTTCTTACACGATCACTTGGATGTTATTAAAGTGATGATACAAATGCACCAACATTTTTTTAAGATTGATGATTTAATAAAAAATAAACAATCCTTAGAAGGTAACCAAATGAGCATATCTAAATTTATTGGCTATATATCATATAACAATAAAATTATAATAATTAATAAGTATATCATATCACGTTTCACTAATGGACCAATAAATATAGCGTTAAAAGATATTGACGAACACAAAGATCTTAGTGGTGATCATATATTATGGGCACATCGAGCATTGAGGAGATTACAATTATTTTATGCAATTCCTGCATCAGACATGTCGGCAGGTAGACTTAATGAAAAAGTTATAGGCGATCGAATGGATGGTAATAGTTAAATTTCCCGTTTTCAACCGATAATGTTCAATATATTAACTAATTGGTTAACATTTATTATTTAGCATGTGAATGTTGCGTCATGGCGAAGTACTGTTTAGAGGGAAATGATCCGTACGGCGTCCTAGATTGGGCTGTTGAAGCGTATGGAAAATGGGAGAGTGACGGTCGACCAGAATGTGTAGATTCCGACATTTTAAATTACTACATAGTATCATCATCAGTATATACAGGTGAAACTGTGTGAATAAATATGTAATATGATAATGCTATTTTCAAAATTAAAAACAAATACACAAATTAATTAGGTAACGTTTCTGCAAACTTTTATAAATTTTTATGACAATTTTGGAAAATGTAAAGACAGCGTAGTAGGTACTTTTTCCGTTCAAAAACCTAAATTAAATGTATATATCGACGCCCCCAACGAAGTGTGTCTTAAACTCGTAACTCACTTTTACAATTTGTTTTTATATGATTCTATGAATCCTATACTTTATAACCACTCTCTTAAATGTTTTTTAGGATTTAACTTTATGAGTTTAATAAACCTAAGTAGATCAAATTACCAAGAATATACTGAACAATTTGCGCGGTATCATCGCCTTATAAAAAACGAATTATTCGCACTGGAAAAGGAAAGAACAATGGATACAATGGAAGTATATAATGTAAGAATAATTATTATTATGAAAATTACAAATAAAATATAAAACTTATATTAAATGTATTGATTTAAAGTATTTGATGGGAAATAAAAATATGAATGGATTTAGACATTTGTGTAAACATGGGGTATCACGAACATTAACAAAATACTCAAAATGTAGATACCAAACGAACAATTTATTTTACCGAATATTGATGCCCTTTAAAGAAGAGGACATTAATAGTGAGCCTCTCATTAAAATATATCACGATGTATTATATGATGACGAAATCTTGAAAATTAAAATGATGAGTTTAGCAAACGTACGTATTTTAATTGGTTTGACTAAATCATTGTTATTATTAACTAATTTAGATGAGGTATAAAATGGAATAAGCATGTGAAGTTATATATATAATATGATCAATAGCATAATTATGTTTATAGGTACCAGGGTACCTGTAATTTTTTTTATTTAGTATAATTATAATGATAAATTATCTAGAGTCAAAGAAGTCGTAAATTCTATACTTTTTCTCTGCTTTCGGATTTTTTCTACCCCGCCTCTATATCTAAATAATAAACACACATCTATATATATTTACAATTTATTATATTAATATATACTTTAGAGTACCTATAACCATAGAACAATAATGAGTTAAGAATTTAACTTTGTGAGTCTTATAAAAAAACCGATTTATGATATTATATTTATTATCTCACCTACCTATACGATTTGTTATTTATACATTTATATTAATTAATTTAATTTATAATACAACGTTTAAGAGGATGTTAGCGCACCATTTGTTTTCTCTCTCTGGCCCACGCGCAACATAGACAAAATGCATTTACGCAGAATCATTTTTTTTATATTTTTAAGTAATCTTAGAGTAAAATCACTCATACAAAAAAGATAAAGAATAATATTTTTGAGGGAATGACATATCGATTTGTCTAAATATTGTCTCAAAACAATTTAAACATAATTTAAATTTACAACATTTTTTTGTTTATTTTGAAAGTCGAATACAAAGTCAAATAACAATAAAATATAAAATCGATATATATGTCATTCCCTCAAAAATATTATTCTCTATCTTTTTTGTAATAGGTGATTTTACTCTAAGATTACTTAAAAATATAGATAAAGTGATTCTGCGTAAATGTATTTTGTCTATGTTACGCGCGGGCCAGAGAGAGAAAACAAATAGTGCGCTGACATCCTCTTAAGTAAAAGTGTATCTACATTAAAATTGAGAAACTTTTACTAATTTTACATATTACAATTATTACGATAGTTAATTAATTAATTTTAAATTTTTATTTACATATTAGATTTTACATGGCTAGGAGTGTTATTCGGTTCAAGAACCCTAACCGTTCGTAACATCTGTAATATAGAGATATTATTATTTATTATAAATTATAATATACCTATACCACTGTATGTATTGAAAAAAGTCTTATCTATATATAATCATATTACCTTTATACTAGATGAATGATGCACAAGTCAAAACAATTGCAGGCAACGATTCCGTAGTACAAGAACAAACTCGCTCAGGTCAAGTCTACTGGATTAATGAAGTCGATGCTGTTGAATATTTTGATGCACTAAACACTCGTATTGAATCTTTTACCGGATTTTCTACAAAGACAGCTGAGCTATATCAAATAGTTAATTATGGTTTGGGTGGTCATTATTTACCGCATCATGATCCGTTTATAAAAGGAACTGTACGTAACACATTATTTACCTATATACCTATCAGCTAAAACATTATTTTTAAAATACCGATTGAAAATTATAGAACGGTATGAAATATATAATTTATAATCATCATATTTCATTAAATAATCTATAATTATCTGATTTTTTTTCAGGAAAATTTGGTGTTTGGTAACAGATTAGTAACCGTATTATTTTATGTTAGCCAATTTTATTTTTTGCTCTAGTATGTATACCTACTCTATTCACAATATAAAACGCAAACAACGCGGCGGCTGCCAGTTTTCGTCGGCAGCAGTCTGGTACACCTGTTTGTCACCCCACCGAGTCATCAATCTATTTATACCTGCCGTGTAGTATTGCCTTTGCACAAAAGTCAGTCACTGTTTGCGTTTCTTATTGTGAATAAAGTATAGGAACCTATATTATAAAATATAATAATTCATTTTTATTTTATTAGTTGACTGGTGTTCAAAACGATGGTTATACGGCATTCCCTATGCTAAATATTGTGACTCCTGCTGAAAGAGGATCTGCGTTGGTTTGGAATAATTTGCATATGTCTAATGGAGAATTATGCTATGAAACTCTTCATGGATCATGTCCTTTATTGAAAGGAAATAAATGGAGTTAGTAGTGCTTTTATAATTTATACAGGCATTAATATTTGATAGAAAAACAATTAATTCTAAAATTTGCATTACATCTACATGTGATTTAAGTTCGTATGATTCATACAATTTTCGAGACTAGGTACTATATTCTAAGGTTTTCCAATAGTTTCCATACAAATTAGTTTAAAATATAATGATAAGTACCTACTTTGAGATTTCATATATTGTGCTTGTTGCAGTTTTTATACCAATGTCATTTTAAATTTTACATTTAAGATGACGCCACACCCGCATGTGTTATCTTCGTCTTACAAACGGGTAACATACCAGATTTACAGGTGCGTCGTCCTGGCACCCGTAAATCGTCAAAACCCCCCTAACAAATCTCATTTTTTTTGTACCCGATTTGTACCCATTTGAACCCTCTATAAAAATATTTGTACCCTTCTCCCTTTTACGCAAAACTATAAATCCCCCGTCTGGGTGCTGTAACGACGTCGTCCTGGCACCCGGGACCACCAGAAGTCAACCGATCGATTTCGGAACTATCTCATTTTTTTGTACCTAATTTGCACCCATTTGAACCCTCCTTAAAAAAATTTGTACCCCGCTCCCTTTTACGCAAAACCAAATCCCCCGTCCGGGTGCTGTAAAAATGTCGTCCTGGCACCCGGAACCACCAGAAGTCAACCGATCGATTTCATATTTATCTCATTTTTTGTACCCAATTTGTACCCTTTTGAACCTCACCTAAAAATATTTGTTCCTCTCTTTTACACAAAATTAAATCCCCTGTCAGGGTGCTGTAAAACCATCATACTGGCACACAGCGTTTTTATTGAATGCGCAGTGCTTGGTGTTTTTAAAAATCTTTGTTTTTTCGGTTTACCTAAATGTACCTACTTACTCATCGATGGTAGTAGGTAATTACATTATATTACCATTGTATACGAGTATATAAGTACAGTAGAACTTCCATATAACGGTTAACGAAGGGACGTAAATAATGACCGTCATTTATAGTTGCCCGTTCTACAGAGGTAGGATAACACCTGCAGGATAACACTCGACGGGACCAAAAATATTGACCGTCCTACAGAGGTGACCGTTAACGTAAGTTTTACTGTACATTGTTATTTGACAAAATCACTTTGTTGTATTTTACTGAATGAAATGTTCAATTCTTAAGTTTTAAAACAAAATCACGTTTTGATACAGCATTATAGCATTAATGGCTTATAAAATAAACTACATTTTTTTAGTGATACCTATAAGTTATTTGGATCTATATAACTATTCTTAAAAACCTCTGCTTAGTATTCTCTATTCTTAACGAATATTTATTAAAAATGTATATAATACATATTATTTTTTTCACTATGGCAAAACGAGTGAATAACATAGTGTTTTTTTTTAAGTCACTGTAATGGTATGTTTCTGTTACTTACATTAGAGCTTTCTAAATTCTGAACTTATTTGTTCACTTACTTATTTTTGTATTAATAGGTCACTAACCTGTTTTAAAAACAGTTTAATACTAGTCCACTATTATTTCATTTTAGATTCAGAGCGGAGCGATGAATTTATTGGTTTTACAATGATGTGTTTTTTAATTTTTTATCTATGTAAACGATTGTCAATTAGTAGTCGAAATAATGCTTTTTATTTTCAACTTCAGTATCTTGTTCGATGGGGATGTGAATCTAGTCAGTACTTTTGGGAGGTCAAAATTTAAAAATCACAATAGTTTTCAAAAGCGCCTTGAAAAATATAATACAGTTTAAGGAAAAACGGGAATTTTTACGCAAAACGGTTTTTGACAAAATCGATTTTGACTTTTGGTGTAACTCTAAAACAAATGATCGTAAATACGGTTTATAATATCTGGTTTTAGTTCTATGAATGTCAATAAAATGTTATGTGTTGGGTAAATAAACGTGAAAATGTAGTGCAAGGCTCCTGATATATTGTTACAATAGCAGTTGTAAAATATTAAAAATACACACTATTTTTTTTTATAAGCATTTAAAGTTCAAATTTGACAACATTTATCACATTTAAAACATATTATACTCATAGATAACTTATAATAGTTATAAATATTATAATACTATATGTCTGTATAAATAAACCCACCAGTTAAATAATATATCGTTTGGCCATTAATTAAAATGTATAGTCGGTACATTTGTTTACGTGTGACGATTACGCATCACGAACATATATTATTAATAACAGCTAATAATAGGTACCAAATAACTGTTTAATAATACAATAATCAATGGCTGTACTTGACAAGGGCTTAGTAAATAGCATGGCTAAATATGTAGGTATGATCGCAACTTTGTGATACGCAGGTGTCATGGCCGCCACTGGCAGTGAATTTTATCACTTCTATTTATTTGCTTAATTTCTTGGCTAAATAAATCCAAAAATCACTGCCAGCTGAGATTCCTTTCCATGCTAAAACATGCAACAATTGTACATGCGCAGCCCATAACGAAAATGCGATCATACCTATATATTTGACATGGTTAATGCCATGGTAAATAGGTAGTACAATTTTCTCGAGAAATAATAATAATTTTTTTAACGTTCCGGGTTCACAAATCACAAAGTTGAAGATTAAAGGATTATTATAGTTACCTATTACCATTGAGTATAGATAGTAAAAATAATAACTATATAACTATCTATACTCAATGCTATTACCTAATAAATATTACTGCTTATTTCAAAAATATAAAATTGGTTAGAGGTAGAAATTATGACTTATAGGATTTACGGGTGGCAAGACGACTTACATGAATAGGTACATGATAGCCGATAGGTAGAACAAATTATTGCCCTAATCCAGTATTTTTCAGGAATCAACGAAGACTTATTTGTAAACTAAATCATTTGATCACAGATTTTTTACTAATTCTTATACTAAGGAACCTAGGTACCTACCAAAAAATGAACTAAAATAATAAATAAAAAAACTAATTTTGTATTGTAAGAACAGTGTCAATTAAACGTCTTTTCAAATTATTATGAAACGGAGACATTGTTCTTTATAAGTGTATATTAACATGAATACATGATGTATTCGATTCCACTTACATAACCTGCCTATACATTTGAAGACGTTAATGTCAAATTCGTTGCTCCCAAAACCATATCGTTTTATTTTGCTCGAGCTCATGACAGACAAAAAATAATAAAATAACTTAAACGAATGTTCATATTTGGTCAGTAGTTTTAGTTAAAGTAGTTCTATACTTCTATGGAGTTTAATAAGCGGTTGATGCTATACCAAAAACGTGATTTTGTTTTAAAACATTAGTATTAAACATTTTATTCAGTAAAATACAACAAAGTGATTTGTCAAATACCAATATACTTATATACTCGTATACAATAGTAATACAATGTAATTACCTACTACCCTCGATGGATAAGTAGATACATTTATAGGTAAACCGAAAAACAAAGATTTTTAAAAACACCAAGCACTGCGTATCCAATAAAAACGCTGTGTGCCAGTACGACGGTTTTACAGCACCCAGACGGGGGATTCGGTTTTGTGTAAAAGGGAGAGGGGTACAAATTTTATTAGGGAGGGTTCAAATGGGTACAAATCGGGTACAAAAAAAATGAGATTTGTTAGGGGGTGAGGGTTGACGATTTGCGGGTGCCAGTACGACGCACCTCAAATTTACGCTCAGAAATTCAAGTTTTATGCTGTTAGCTTAAAAATTAGAGCGAATTGACCTATTATGAAACTTGATGAGGTAAGAACATATTACCTATCTGTGTTTTGTTGAAAGTTTTTTTACGATAATTCAGTTTTTAAGTGAGTTGTGAGCATTTTTTATTTACATGTATTATACACGCAATAACTCACTTAAAAACTGAATTATCGTAAAAAAATTCCAATAAAACACAGATAATGTTCTTATCATCAAGTTTTATAATAGGTCGATTCACTCTAATTTTTAAGCTAACACCATAAAACTTGAATTTCTGAGCGTAAATTTGGTATGTTCCGCGTTTGTAAGACAGAGACAACACAGGCGGGGGTTGCGTCCTCTTAATTTAACTTATAGTAATATAGTATGTACCCATTGGTGCAGCCAGGGAGGTTTTGGGTGTTTAAAAAATATAGTGGTTTTTTTAAATATAAATTAGGTATGTACTAATGTAATATTTTTGTATACCTATGTATGAATGTATCAGTGATCACTAAAATAGTAAAATGAGAATATAAGTTAGGTTATAGTGTTGATACGAAGTCATTACAATAAATTCCCTAATAAACTAATTATAATTTTTAGTTATGACTAGATGGCTGTACGAAGAAGGACAACATTTGCCTTATAATTGGAAAAATAAATAAAAACGTGTACAAACATAATATACGATGAAATAAAAATTTTTTGTGTATAAAGTAATAAATATCTCTTATGCGATCTATTTCTGCTCTATTTTTGTAGTCTTCCACTATTACTGCTATTCACATATTAATTACGATTAATAAGCGATGAAGATGTAGGTTTTGAAAAAAATAGATGAAGATATTGCAAGAGTTACCGAAAAGTTCCCTAAACCTAACCCTACAGCCTTTAACAACAAAGAAGAATCAATCAGTCAACATCAGTCAAAAAAAAATAAAAGTGGTGAAAAAACCAGCATTTGAAGACAATTTAATTAATATTTTAAATAACCGTCAAAAGATCAATGCCGATACATCATTTGCACTCTCTATAGTTCCACTCATAAAAAAATTAAGCAATGAGCAAAAAACTCAGGTATATATAGATATTCTAAAAAGTATTCAGAAAGTTAAAGAACCAACAAATTCTGACATTCAAACAACATCTAAACCTCCAAACTCTATTCAATATGACCACCATTCAAATCCCACATACTCAAATATACCTCAATCTTATGTAACTTCACCAGCTCTTAACTCAAACAACTCTATACATTATAATC
Organism: Metopolophium dirhodum; assembly: GCF_019925205.1. Classification (NCBI taxonomy): domain Eukaryota; kingdom Metazoa; phylum Arthropoda; class Insecta; order Hemiptera; family Aphididae; genus Metopolophium; species Metopolophium dirhodum. The sequence goes on from NC_083568.1 coordinate 17,864,492, forward strand.
ACCCAAATTTCAATCCCATAACCCCCACATATTATCCTACAACTTCTACACCTAATCCATCGAATACCTCTACACCTTATCCATCAAATACTTCTGAATGTGAAATTCAAAATTTAAACATGTCAAAACCACTTTAGCTTCTTTATATACTTTAATAACATTAAAAAATGTACAACATTGAAGGATCAAAGTATAATTACTATTATTATTTGTTTTTTGTTTTATTATTTTACTGTATTTAATATTATATCTATGACTGAAGATAAGTTAAAGATAAGTTTTTTATTATATATTTTAACAATACCTAAAATATTGTGGTTATTTTACTATTAATTTAATACCACTAAGGTTCAGTGGGCATACTATTATTATAAAGTCTTTAATAAAACTGTTTTTTACTTTATTTTACTATTTCCAACTTTTCTGCCACAGAATTTTGAAAAAAGTACTTATTGCTTTATAGACATTATTCATTAGTGAGTTAGGTACAAAAATAAAGACACAAATAATAGTACAATATACATATACTACATACCTACTTATTAAAATTGTAGCAACACTAATAAACATACAATGTATTATGTATATAAAAAGCTAATGACAAATGACATTGGTTTGCCAGTCAAGCGCATGGTTTGTATCATTAACATATTGCACAAAGTACTCTCTGACATCTTTAACATTGGTTGGAGAGTTTCCCACTCCCCTTCTTTCAGTTATGCTTTGCATGGAACTTTGGGTGTCTTTAGTGTTAAACCCATCATGCCGTCGCACAAAATTATGAAGTACACAGCAGGCTTTTGTAATTTTAACCGCAGTTTCTGGTTCTACAAGCATGCTGGTCTGGAAAACTCTCCACTTTTTTGACACAATACCAAAGGAACATTCAATATACTGACGGGCTCTAGATAATCTGTAATTAAATATTCTTCTCTGGTCATTTAAACTTTTTCCTAGAAACGGCCTTAATAAATTTTTATGCAGAGCAAATGCTTCATCAGCCATTAATACAAATGGTTGTGGTACACCAAGATTGTCATTTGGTAAGCATTCATTAGCTGGAAAGTTTGGTCTGTTCGTGTAAAGTTTTTTGCCAAATGCAGATGTTTTGAAGACATTGCAGTCACTCTCCTTCCCGCAAGAGCCCACATCAATTACTCTAAAGTAGTAGTTAGAGTCGCAAATATCCATCAGAATCAATGAAAAAAATGCTTATAATTGTAATACAATGATCCACTATTTTTCGGGCACTCAAGTCGTATATGTTTACCATCCGCCTGTAATCAAAATTTGTGAAGTTAAAATATAAATATTTATTTTAAAAACAACATATCTTAAACGACTTAAACAGGCACAACTAGCTAAGCCTACATTATTTTTGTAATAGTAAAACAACAGTTGAACATTTTTATTTTTTAATTATTTAATTAGTTATATATACAAACAAAATGTTAATACTTAGAGGTTAGGGTTTAGTTTTAAATTCTAGTTATACATTTTTGTAAAATTAGATTTTGAACTAAGTATACATTCAATATACTGATTTTACAATGATTTTTTTTTTATTATTTTTTTTTGTGTCAGAGGACAAAATTTGGATAAGTAATAGTGCTTCAATCTTAAAAATCAAGGGTGGTTTTGGGTAGCAATGTGAATTTATATTGTACTTTGGGGGGGTCAAAAATAAAAAATGTTCAATAGTTTTTAAATGCGACATTAAAAACAAAAAATTAGAGAAAAATGGTAATTTTTACGCAAAACCAGTTTTTGACAAAATTGAATTTTTAATTTGACTGTTACTCAAAGACTATGAATTGTAGATACTTTAAATTTTTACCAAATGATTATATTCACATCATCTAAACATGATAAAATTTTTATTTTTTTGAGCTATTTATAGGCAGTTGAAATTCTCAATTTTTCTTTTTTTTTCGTTTTTTTTTAACCGTAGGTTTTAATTTTTTTATAAGCATAGAAAGATCAATTTTTTACAAATTATGATAAAATCGAAAAATTTGAAGTTATTTTGTTGTTTAAAATTTATAAATTTTTAAGTATTTATATCTAAGATTAGAAAATTAGGTACAAGATTCTCCATTATTTTTTTTTTCGATTATCTGTAAAAAAAACTTTACCGGGCTATAACCACAAAATTCTTCAAAATTCACACGAATATTTGCAAATTATTTTGTAGTTCAAAATGTATACATTTTTTTGTATTCATAGCTAAGAATTGAAGATTTAATACAAGCTTGTTCATAAGTTTTGTCACAATATTTATAAAAAAAAATAGAGCGTAAGTCAATTAAAAAATTTTTAAGAGCATCTAAATTTTAAATTTTACATTAAAAATATGAAAATTCACCCGTAAAAATATCAAACAGTTTTAGATTTAAAATAAATAAATAAAATATCCTAGACTGACAAATCGTCTCATTTCAGAATGGTTTTTCGTATACAATGATACCTATCATTGCATTGTGACCTACTATATGACCGAGGTCCACTCAACTCCTACTGTACAGCAGAGCGAGTTCCCGATTTTTTATTTATTATATTTTGCTATTTAATCATAGCATTACATATAGTTTTCAATTATTAAGAGGGGGCGAGCATGAAATACTTCTATCATGGTATAATTGACTATTTATTTCAAGAAAATATTTTTCGTCACCCAGTAAACTTTCTTTAAAAAATACACTGCCTACACCCCTCTATTAAGTTGATATTGTTACTTAATTGTTGTTATAATCGTTAAGTCCACTTATATTTGATATTACTATTACCTATAATTGTATCGACAATATTAAAAATATAAATTTATTGTCAAACAGATAAACTCACGGCGCCAACAGTATTTGGAAATTGCGTTTTTTCAAAAAAACCTTTTGCAACATCTTTCCAGTCGTCTGTTGTCGGTTCTGCCATTTCCTTAGGTTGTAATACTTCCCATAAAACTTCACAAGTTTCCCGCACAATCATAGCTATAGTAGACACTCCCGCCAGAAATTCAAAATTCAGAGATGAGAAATGCGTTCCAGTTGCTAAAATATCTAAATACGTAAATACATAAAAAAGTAATGACATAAATCCAATTAAGACTTTAAAGACTATATCTCGAATTTTAAATTTTAGTAAAATAGTTGATTACATTGTATATTATACATTTTATAAAATATTTTTAATTGTCAATCGTAGTAAATATTAATGTTATTATTTCACCGTTGTACTAATTACTTACCTTAAAGTTATGGTTAATCGTTCTTCTTCTGATATTGAACTACGCATATTAATAACTTGTCTTGTGAGATAAGCGGCCTAACAAGTGAAATCTAAAAAATATATTTATGAATTATATAAAAAGTAAAATACAAAGATAAAATATAATATTTTTAACATTAAACTAAACAAGTACTAATGTAGTATTGTAGTAATATATAATATATATAGTAAATTGTATACATGTATAACTTTTATAATTGAATGTTTATTTTTTCTCTTACTAATAATTCGTCGAATGTTGTAATAGACATCCTGTAGTATTTAGTAAAATCTTCTGGATGAGCTTTCAATGACATAAAATTTACTTGAAATTGTCCTTCTCTTCAGGTTAATTGGATGCACCCAATAGCGCCTATTGTAGCTTTTCCGCTTTTTTTGCTTTTTGATGGCGTTTATATAAAGCGTAAGCTACGGCTACGGCTTCAACGTTGTCTAACTCCACGATTAAATGAAAAAATTAAGTACACTATTCACTTTTAAATAACTTTAAATTCACTTTAAATTTATGGTAAAATTTTGTAAGTGTTCCTCAACCACGTTTTCGGGACAAATGATTCGCTCCAATTTGTATAACCTATTATTTTGATTTTTGTTAAGTTTGGCGCTAATAAATTGGGTATGAGAAATTGGCGGGGACGCGATTTTTGACGCGAGTTAAACACTCGTGTGTGTAAGCGTACGCGTACGCGTTTTTATATTTGCCGCGATTTGAAAATCACGTACGCGCGCGTTTGAATCGCTCCGTGTGTAACCGGCTTAAAACTATTACTGATATAGTGATATGGCTTGGAAAGACGTAAGTAAATCATAAAATTATTATATATACACTCGTATGTAGTACATACTATAGTATATACATACCCCCTGACATTTAAATGGATTTCCGCCTATGTATACCTCTATTTGTATTATATACCTACAAGTTACAATATACATTACAATTAAATACATGTGATAAATGTTTATTCAAATGATAATAATTGTTTTGTTGTTAGAAAAAATCTAAGTACCCATACTATTTGTAAAAAATCTGCTGAGAATCGTGAAAACAATTTAATCTAAAACGCTTGTTTTTTAGATACAATATTGGGTTTTTTAAAAGTAAGCCATTAGAATATGTTAGGTTGATAGGGTGGGGGGAGCAATGTTTAGCATCCCAAAAATTGATCAGATACATGATGTATTTTCATATAGGTATCATAATTTAGTAATTTTTCAGATTTCATCAAAATACCCTAGATCTCCCCCTCATAAAAAAATGTGGAGCCTACTGGTGCCTATATTATATTATAGTACTTTAACTACACGATTCCAATGGATACCAATGGATATTGGTTTAATAATTAGCTTTTCCTCCATCACAATATTTGTATTTTCAAAGCCACTGTGTCATTTATACAAAATACTAAATACATACTGACTAAATACATACCTAATTGAATAAACAATCATATAATTATTACTCTCGTATGTTCATGATATTTATTGTTTCGTTATAATAATATGTCTACTACATTAAATTATATTATAATAGTATATTATATATTTTTAAAAATCCAAATAGGCTACACTAGTTATTATTGCAATATACATTTATATGGATAATTTAGTACCTATACTTAACCCAGATAAATTACAATTCACTGTGAATAAACACCTAACCAAATAGTTCATAGATTTATTTACATGCATGGTTTAAAAATCGTGAAACGTTTTATACGTGTAGTTTGTGTTTGTTAGATATATAGGTGGTACCTATTTATTGTAACTAGTTGGTGCATTGTGTAGGTACGTGATCAAAGTAGTTATCACTGATGGATATAATGTATAATTTACAGAAAACTCTTATTACTTTATATTTAATTCACGTTAACTTGTGCCACGGCAACAATTGGCATTACTCATTGTCTTCAATTTATGAACTGTTCGACTTGGAAATCAAACATATAATTGCAACGGAAACATACATCAAAAATGAGTATACACGATTAGAGAATATCAGAAAGTAAACACAAATTTAATTGAAAATGAGAATGATGTATTTGAAAACAATTATTTGCAATTTGAAAAATCTTCAGGTTTATAGAACAACGAAAGAAACAAAACGAAAAAGAGTTGGCAGAGTCGTACACGGAGAGCTCAATTAATGCGTTCAAAACCATTCTACGAATTAAAAATGATTGGGAAACATTAAAAAACAAAACTGCACAAACAAGTGCGATTGGTAAATTTAAATATTATTGATTTAGTCAAAATTGTTTTGTTTTGAATTTGATTCACTTCAGTCATTAAGTCTTCCTCGTGTGTAAGCACAGCATCATTTTAAGCATATTTTTAAATTTTTTTTATTGTTCTAGGGGAATTCAAAGATAAATCAGTAACTTATGATAACATTGTCAGTGGATTAAAATCTATAAGGAGGTTACAGATTATCTACGAACTTGATGCGCAGGACATATCAAATTGGAATATTGGCGGCCACCCATCCCAACCGTTTGATGGTATCTAATAATACTGTAACAAACTATTTCTATTACTATTACGTACCATTATTGTGTAATAAAATAATTGTAACTTTATGAATAAAACTAAATTGTATAGGTATAACTATATGTATTATATGCATGGGTCACAATACCATAATATAACAGCTGATCTGCAGAGGATGAACAACGTATTAAACTATAGGCATATAAATAAATAATTTATTAATATGTCTATGTATTCAACGCCTAACTTTGGTATGATAAAAAAATGATCTGAAATAAGCAGAGTTAGGTCAAGGTACCGTTGTAGGTAGGTAGGTTAGGTTAGGTACTCGTATAATATACGAGTTAAACATAATATTTTATACATCTAAATGTTTAAATCAAAAAGAAGAGTTATCATAATATTAAAAATAATAACTTGTTAGAGTTAAATATTAACATAAAACTTGACTAAAAAATTTAATTTCTTAATGAGAAAAAGAATCAGAAATCAAAATGTACCTGTCTATTATATTAATATTATGCTCACAGACAACCGATGAATTAAATAAATTTAAAATAAAAACCACCTTGTACCTGCCTACAAATATTCAATACCGAAAGGGATTTTGCCGTAATGATTAATACCTACTATGTACATTAGACATCATAATATATTATTTTGATTTACTAATTCTAGTTAACGATTGTTATGATATGGCATCTTTATGTTACGATAATGCTGAATATCATTGTGCATACTGGTGGTTTGTCGAAGTCTACGATAGAAATAAAAAAGACGGTAATAAATTGGAAATTGATTACAGCACATTCATGAAAAAATTTGCCTGGTCGAGTTACTTAGTTGGTGAGTACCTATATGTCCAGATATTCTATATATATATAGGTATTCGTTCAGTATGTGACCTACCGGAACGCGTGAAATACCTAAATATATAAAGAATACCTATATTTACATATAAAATATATGTATACTTAATATTTATAATAAGTTATAACACTGACTACTGTAGTCAGTTGCAGTGATTAGTGAAATAGGTAAGTAACAATAATTTGTAGGCACACACGGTGAATGTGGCACATTATGATTGTACTGAAACAAATTTAGGTGACATTGACGGTGCAATGTATATATTAAACGAGCATGCCGAAGAAACTAACGAAATTAATGATGATATAATGAATATGCGGTTCACAGTATGGGCCGGAAATAACGTTTTTAAACGCAACACGGCAGACGATCATGATAAAAAGTTCTACTCGTATTCACTTCAAGTAAACATAATAATATATAACGTTATAATAGTTATATCATATACTGGTATCATGGCTATGATAAAAAAATTATAATAAATTATGATAAAATCATTTAATGATTATTATATTAACAAATAGTAATGTATAATTTATATTCGCATTAACCCCCCCCCCCCCCCTCCCCACCACCATTGGCTACTATTTGGAGACTCGTGCTCTGTACAATATGCCCTGCAAAAATAGTGACCATCCGGCATCATATGGTATATAGAAGGTATAACTTTAGTTATGAAAATAACCCCTTTAAAAGGGGGGGGGGTCCAACTCTTTATTCTTTTATTATTATTGTTACTTTAAAAAATGCTAAATGTTATCCCCGTACAGTGTAGCATAATACTGGAAAAAATTAAATCAGCAGCGAAAGGGTTAATTAATTTTCAATCGCATAAAATAAACATTAATTATGTGTAAAATTCGTATAGAAACTAGATTCAGAGAAAGAAGTGAGTAATTTCAAAACTGCGTGTCGGAATACAACGGCTTTCATTTACCCTAAATTGAAATGCCGTTACTATCATGGAGGTCGTAAATATTTGATGATTGGTCCATTACGCGAAGAAATTGTATCGTTAATACCGAGCATGAAGCTGTATCACAACGTTCTGTATGACGCCGAAATAAAAAAGATAAAAGAATTGGCGAATCCAAAGGTAAAGTATTGACGTATTGTAGGTACTTGCAGGTACCTACTTCCTAATGTACTTGTAGGTACTATAGGTACTTGCTACCTACTACCTAGATATAAAATTGTATTAATATAACACTATACGTGGCTTATTTATTTCTTGTAAATAGATTAAAGTTATACTTGAATATGTATATCTACATGACATTATTTAAATTGTATAATACGTAACCCACTATAGGGCCGTTTTAAGGTAAAATCCACGGGGCGGGGAAACGTTATAAATCTTGTATTTTCAAATAAGACCTAGGACATAAAACTTTTGTTGGATACCAATAATTCAATTTACAAATTTATTTTATTTGATGTACATAAACCTATACATAGACACATAGAACACAATTTTAAAATCAGGACTTTAAAATTATATGTATTCGATATTTTAGTGATTTCTTACCCTCTTTCTCACAGGACACGTCTGTTATGTCTGTTTACCTATTATAATAAATGGTTATTACTTATTTGAGCAGTTAGATAAGTGCAGGGTTTTTGTATTGGCTATGTCAAAAGTATTTATAAACATTTCACTAATTAAACACAGTTTTATTGTTATAGTTATTTTTCCCATGGTTTGATTTCTCATCGTTTTATGAATTTTAAATTTTTTATAAATATTATAATTAGGTACCCACTAAAATTATTATTATTCATTAAGATTTAAGAGTACTCTACCGCATATGTTGTCTCCGTCTTACGAACATGCTGTACCTATATTATATGCGTCCATACCTAATCGATCGACGATCGTGTATTCGTGTATTGTTAATTTTAACTTTTATAAGAGTGAATTTACTTATAATCAAAGTTAAAAATAAGAACATTATCTGTGGTTAAGCGTCAGTCAATTTTCGATACTTTAATTTTTAAGCGTGATATAAGTATATATAGGTATGTCCGGTATGGGTATATAGGTATATAAAATATTATAAATTATAAACCCTCATATCTAGCTTAAAAATTAAAATATCGAAAAAAGCACTAATACTGTTTTTACCATAAACTCTGATAAATTGAGCTAATTCACTCGTATAATAATTATAATATTCGATTCTGATGATTGATGAATAACAATTTGCTACGCCGTACGTTTCTAAAACAGAGACAACATAATATACACATAGGTAGCGACGTAGTGTCCTCTAAATCATTTATATTCTGCTCATTATTTTTTAGCTGGAAAAATTGTCAATCGATACAAACGAGGATATATCCCTCAGAAAAGTTGCATCGTTTAGAAAACACAATGATCAAGTGTTCGAGACAATTCACCAGAGACTTGCTCAGATTTCTTCAAAGCCCACAACGAACATTGTGGACAAATACGTGGTTACTAATTACGGTATTGGTGGACATTACTTACCACACACTAAGTACATAGACGATGATCATTTGATCAACAGCAAAGGACGAGACGCCATAGTTATTATCCATGTAATGTATTATCGTGCTTTTCGATAAATTATATAATCAAAATAAATTATGACCACTAGCTAGCTATAGTGTCCAGATGTTTATGAATTTTGGAACATCATAAACTATAGGTATGATCTTCTGTCTAAAGAGTGTTTCAATGACAAACAAATCTATATAACTATTTTTTTTGTTTTAGGTTATTTTTGTGATTTTTAAGTTCAAGGGAATTTTTCACTTGTTTTTAACAATTGAGAGAAAAATTACGATTTGATTATTTTTCATTATATTTTCATATTTTCTACCAATCGAATTATTTAATTTCATTTGCCTATTAATGTTACACTTACCCAAAATGTTTAAGTAATTTTATTGTTTTCTAGATTAAAAACCAGTTTTAAAATTCAAAATTTAATCAAAATCAAGTATGTTTATAAACTGTAATTTTTAGTTTTAAATTCAATAAATAATTTTATTAAATTTAATAGTTTAATGAGCAATTTTTATTATTTAGGTTATTATTAGCATATGAACATTTGTAGGGCTTTTTATTTTTTAGAACATATCTTGATTTTATGTCATAAATGCTAATTTATGCAAATAACTGCATATTTTTTAGGGAATTTTCATAGGTTTTTAGAGTATCAATATTCGGGCCCTAATGATCACCATATTATAGCAATATTGAAAAAGTATATATGTATAACATACACAAAAACAATATTTTAATCATATAATCGAGAAATAAGAGCTACCTATTCAAATACCTATCATGACAAACCATGAACCAACAAAGATAGTTTATCTTAGTCAACGCTATAGCACAGAATAGATTAATTAGTATTATTTATTTCAGTAACTTTTTTTATCAGTATACGTGCAATATTCGGTGGCCGGTAGGTCAATATTGTAATAAATAGTTACAGGTGTGGATTTGTTCTGCTCCGCCAGTGGTTTAATATGATATATTGATTATTATAATATTATATCAGAGGTGTCCAAACTTACCTTGTCTACAGAAATCTGTTAAAAAGTCTGTACTCGCTTTTAATATAATTATTTACGAATTTAGATGGACGACGTGCCCGAAGGAGGTGCCACGGTGCTGCCTGACGTAGAATTTTGTGTGCCAAGCGTCAAAGGCTCTGCATTAGTTATATACAATACGAGGAATACTTTCACACCGATAGAAGAATTATTCAAATTCGCACAGTACGGCTCTTGTCCAATAGTTTACGGTGACAAATGGAGTGAGTATAAAAATAAATAACATTATGCAGGAGGTACCCTGTACAAAATAGCGCCACACATGCTTCGTCGGTAAATTTTTGAGTTAATCGATCTGAACGTAGAATGTTTGAAATGATATTCGTTCGATAATATCGTGAATCGTGATTAATAAAAGAATCGAATTTTGCCTTTAAATTTAATTTTAAATGCGCAAAATTATATTTAAAACAAATAAGTTTCTAAAAATTAATTACGACCAAAAAATATAAAGTTTTGGAAATAATACTTAAAATGTTAAAGTGGAAATTCTTTTAATGTATGTTTTATATTTTTTAACCATTCCATTATGGCATTTACAGCGTTGACAATGTGGTTAAAATGACTGAACGAACGCATATCTACTTTATAGAAAAGTTTATAAACGTGTCCGCAGTAATCTATCGACATATATCATGTTTTAAACTACCAATGTTCTTCATGAAACGCTACATCGATGAAGTAACAAGAAAATTAGTACCTAAAGTAGGTACTTATAGGAACATAATATAAATTATAAATATAATATATTAATAATTAAAACGTATTATTATTATTTTGTATTTTAATATAGATAACATATTTTTTTTTGTAATTAACAATTTAGATGGAAATTAAATATATAAAATGAGTTATTAATAAATCGTTTATAAGTGTAAAATACGTTCGTGTATATGTATAATACTTACATATTTGTTGTATACTTGAATATGTATAATTGTAATCTGTATATGTTTAAATGTAAATACCTGGTTTCCGAAAAAATAGCATTAGTTCGAACAAGGTTATCAGTATGAAAAATAAATCAAAAACAATAATTATTACGTTTATATTATGACACCATTAAAAAAGTTTTTTTTTCTACATCCGTGGATATTAGTATTTTTACTGGTAAATATAATAATATGACTCAAACTATCAGTATTAGAAAACGATATTATTCGTAGACTTCAGACAGATTTAATTCAATCAAATAACCGATATAATGAAATAATTTATTGTTTTAAATCAATTTATGATAAAAAAAAAATCAGAAATGCGTTATACGAAAAACCTCACTCAACTGTATTTCTATACCTATAGTCGTATAGGAATCGATAAAAGTATAACATACATATTTTTAAAAATAAATATGATAACACAGACTGGAATCTTTTTAACTAATGATACGCTTACTTGTTATATATTAAATATATGTAAACAAACTGGTCTTACCTCAAATTTCTGCAAAAGAAGAGTCGAAAAACACGTCCATTAATACTATACAAACAACAATATCAGATGAAAATAACACTATCTAATGACTCGAACTGTCCACCAGAGATAATTTTAATGGATACAAATGCAAATGCTAAACAATGGCTCCGACTTTACAACACTTGACATTATATTCTAAAAGTTATAACTCACTTTTCTTAAAAGTTATGTCGAATAAGAACGTTGCGATACAGAATATTATGTCGTCCGAAGCCCACATTCGCTCGCCGTCCGCCGAATTGATGCACCGGGTTTTCGTCGACCTGAGAAAAAGCCCTAAACCGGCTTATAAAATCGCGTTGACATGTAACGGTGACTTCGCCGGTCCGTCAGGCGATGGAGTTCAATGCCGAACGTCGCGGTGCAGAAGTGCAGACGGCTTCTGCGGTTGATGCATCTGATGTCGAGTTGCAGTCTGCCGCCTCGACGCCGCGGGTATCGATCGGTTCACCGTCTACCGACGACTCGACGCGAACGGTTTCGGAGGAGTCGTCAAGTGGTCGCAATAGTCGTGGTAAATTACGCTAGTCCGAAGTTCCGTTTCTACATTTCGTTAGGTATTCAACGAGGCAATAACGACGACCGATGCCGCCCATCTCGCCGACGCCACTGCAGCGGGTTCGACCGACCGGAGAGGACGGTGTGCAGCATTCCGATCTCGCGGATCCGTCGAGACAGCGTTCTTGTTCGATGCCGAACGCTGTATTGCGGTTTTTTTCAGCCCGTCTATAGTTCTGATCGAGGAGACGTCCGAACGAAAGCACCAGTGTAGACGTCAGTGCACGCGAGTTCGCTGCAGGACCAAACTGAAATCCTGCACCTGTGCAGCGATGGAACAGACTCATCGGTGACCGCTGCAGCGGCTAAACCCAAGCGCTGGTCGACATGTGGAAGCGCACAAAGCGATTCGTCCGCCGCTTGTTGTGTTACGCTTGGCATAGGTCATATTATGGTCTGTAACATACAGACTAAAGTATTACTGTATTACAGTCAGAGTGTATACATTAGAATGTTCGAACGTTCCTAGACCCTAGTTGAAAAAAAGTCATAACTAGAATATAAGAATGTTATTGCTTATTTGTTATACTGAATATCCATTTATGATTTACACAAAAAAGTAGAAAATAAAAAATAAAAAAAAAAATTTTAAAAACACACTTTTCCATAAAAACATTTAAAAAAAAATTTTAAAAATTGCACTAAAAAGACAAAAATAATTCTCTGTACTTAAAAATAATGAAAAATTTATTGATGAAAAATTTAAAAGTGTGTGGTGCATCATACAAAACATTAAAAGCCGAGCTAAGTCTCACATACACTTCTTTGTTCAATCCTGTTTATAAGATAGTGACTGGCAGTATATGTCAAGTATAAGAGCAAAATAATGAAAAATTTACTGATGAAAAATTTAAAAGCCAAGGAAAGTCTCACATACACTTCTTTGTTCAATCATGTTTATAAGATAGTGACTGGGAATATATGTCAAGTGTATGAGCACCACACACTTTTAAATTTTTCATCAATAAATTTTTCATTATTTTTAAGTACAGAGAATTATTTTTGTCTTTTTAGTGCAATTTTTAAAATTTTTTTTAAAATGTTTTTATGGAAAAGTGTGTTTTTAAAATTTTTTTTTTTATTTTTTATTTTCTACTTTTTAGTTGAAAGTAAATATTTTTATTAAACGTTTAAGAAATATGTTTTCGGTACCTATATCAGAATACCGGTATAATGTTATTTGGTAATAATTACCGTTGTTACCATAGATATTATAATAATGGATAGGACACGCCTATACTTGCTTCGTAAGAGGTTGCGGTTTTTTTTTGGGGAAGAGAGAAAGTTCAATATCTGCGAGAGATATTACGGCGACGTCGTGGGGACAATCCTTTTTTTTTTTTTTGGTCCATGTCCCAAAATGACAACGGATTATTGTATTGTCATCCAAGACCAAGGTCTATACCAATTTTCAGAATTTTTCATCTTCAAAAAGTGCCTCAAATCGAGCGCGCAAGATTTGATCACAGACAGACGTGAAACCAAACTTAAGAAAAGTGTTAATAAACGGTTTTTGTTATGTTACCTATATGTATAATTGATTTTTATTTGATGTTATTCTATCATTAGTAATATTAGTTCATTACTCATTATTGACAAACGCGTCAACACGCTAGGGGACAATTTATTTATACGGCTTGTGAAAATCGTAACAATATTGTACTGGTTTCTTTTTGTAATGACATTTACAGAAAAACCATAACTTTTTGGGACAGTATAAATTTTCTTCAACCGCATAATTTCTGGTTGGAAATTGAATCTAGTTGGTACCTACTTTGGGGGTCAAAATTTAACCTACTGTTGTACTATAATGCCTATAATAATAGAAAAAATAGCAAAATAAATTACTTTAATCACAATAATATCATCAAATATACTTAGTAATATTATAGGCTATGACAGACCGTCTTCGCTTTTCGTAGGTGACCCACTGTACGCACAGCAGAGGGACTTCCACTCATCCGCTTTTTGTTCTCGATAATTTTAGATTTGAATATTTGATTCATTACTTTACTAACCATTCAAAATCAGTTAAATAATTCCTAATATTATAATTTTTTTTTTTTTAAATTCAAATGTGTCAGCATATTTCATGCTATTACAAGTTTAAACAACTATACAATTTTACAAAATACAATGTTGTGTTAGTTGATCTGAGTCGTAGTTGGTTAGGTATAGTCGTATAGATAGTTTTAAATAATATAATGAGAAAAGAAAAAGAGATTAAATAATATATAATATATATTAATATTTGATAGCTGTACATAAATGTAGGTTCGTACATTTTAATTAGAATTATCTGGTCGATAAGACTGATGAGGGAAGGGACATAAGGGGACTAATTAATGAGTGTAAATTTAAGGGAATGTTGGTGATTTTGTATTCCCTGGGTGAGTTTTGATTTTTGGTGGCTTCCGATAAGGTTTGGTCTTAGAGTGGGTGTTGTAATCAGAGCCCTCGGCTGGAGGGACTCTTGGGGCTCTTTTTTTGAAGAATATTATAACTATTGGTTAAATATTATAAACTTTACAGGAGCTCCATATTTTCAAATGAAAAATGTCCTGAAGGCCATAATAAATTATACATTTTTTGATTAAAATGCATTATCTAAAGTACCTACGCAGTTTTAATCAATCAAAAACAATATTCAATATTATTACATTTAAAAATCTCTTGCCGTATAATTCAGCATATTATTCTATAATTTGTCACGACGCCCGAGGTAACTTCGATTGCCGTATATGTGTCTGGTTAAGTTGTTTACAAGTGGAAAGTATTGAGTATGGTTACGATTACCGGTGAACTGTTTGAGTGCCACCACGGTACAACGGTGCAGCGTGGTGGAAATCGTTATTCGGGTTAAGATTGAACCGATTTCGCGCATGGAGACCGAGCCGCCGATCACTGTCTGACCCTATAGGCTATTATAGGCGATGGTTGTGCGTTCTGTGGTTGGCCGACTACAGTCATTGCCGGCCGTCATCGGTTGTCGGCGCTGGTGCTGCCGTCGTGCATACAGAGGTCCATAAAAACATTGCTGTTTTGCACGGTTATTAAACAATGACGAAATGTACAAACAAAAAAGGTAATAATTCGCAAAAGAATATTATTAAATGTTGGCAAATTATATGAGTGATTATTCGCAATAAATGAGCGAGTGGAGTCCAACGAATGACAGTGTCATAATACAGCTCACAAGCTCACTACGTATACAGCTCCAGTTTCGTGGCGGTTCTGTGTCCAGTTTGAGGTGGGGATGCGCGTACAAAATGTGTTTAAATAGTTAAAGAGTGGTTCAAAAGAGTGGTTAAACTGAAATACCGAATAGAGATTAGTGTTTGTTATTATTTACGTTAGACATAATATTATTAAACTTTGAAGTTTTGAATTATAGCTTTTAAGAAATGTTTCAAATTAATCGTAGTTCGCAGAGTGTTCATCAGCTTTTCGTATGGATTTCGAATTGGTGTGTTGAGAAATCTATTATTTTGTTGAAGTAATTAATTTTGTAATTCAAGTATTTAATTTGTTAACTAATTATTGTGTTAAATTTGTTTTTCATAAGTTACTACGCTTACATAATGACGTTTAAATGGGTTTTGACTCGAATTCTTATGTTATTGCAACGTGTTGGACACCTGCAAAAATATAGGAATCTATGGATTCTCATACTAATTTATATTAATGGTGTAATAAGTAACTAATTAAAATAATTCACAAGTAATATCTTATTTTATATATTTTGTGTCTTACATTAATATGCATACTTGTTCAATAAACATAGTGTTAATTGAACAGCCATCAAATATTGCTTAAAAGCATGGGATTCTTCGATGGAGCAGAACAATGATACATTAAAAGTTGAAGATGTGTTTATGCTGCTTGAGACATTAAAGTCTAATGGCACATTTGATGAAATCCGTAAGCATTGTATTACTGATATCTATTCTAAGGTACCTATAGCACAATATAAATTATTTATAATGTTTGCTTTTAAAATTTTGAGTTATTACCTTACTATACTACTACAATATAACTAAGGAATATCACTAATTAATTCTGTAAGTTGTTTTCTATTTATTTTTAATTCAACATTATAAATTAGTAACATATTTAATATAAAAAAGGTGTTAAGTGGATGTCGCTCTGCTGTACAGTAGGTTACAAGTGGGTCACTGTAATGGATGGTGTTAAATTTAAATTCAATGATAAAATATCATTGTATAAGAAAAACGATTCTGAGCAAAAACGGTCAGTCAGCCTATGATAGGAGCCTATGAAATAAGTATATAATTATAAATTTGATAAATGTTGTCAAAATTTGAACTTTAAATGCTTATAAAAAAAAATTGTGCCTATGTATTTTTAATATTTTTCAACTGTTATTAGAACGATATATCAGGAGCCTTATATTATTAAATATTCACGCTTTTTTACCCAACAAATAAAATTTTATTGATATTTATAGAAAAAAAAAACTGACAATGTCCGTAAACAGCTCAAAAGAGTCAAACTATTTTCAAAATTTTATGGTGTATAGAAAATGCTAATATAAACATTCAGTGAAAATTTCAAGTATCTACAGTCATTCGTTTTTTAATTACAATAAAATAAGAAAATTGTTACATGAGAAATCAACTGAATATCAAATGTTGTAAAAATATAAATTTCAGACGCTCATAAAAATTTAATTTAAGTTTCTTGTATATATTTTTTTTTTGATAAAGGTAGACAAACTTATTAGTAATCTTATCATAATAATAATATATATATAATACATTCTCAAATTTTGGATTTAAAAAGAAAAGTGTTTATGAATTCTCAACTCAAAATAATTTGCTAACTTTTGTGATTTTTCAGTATTTTGTCAAAATTGAACTTTAAATGCTTATTAATAAAAACTGTGACTAAGGATTTTTAATTTTTTTCATCTGCCTTTGAAACAATAACCTAGGAGCCTTCTATTAAATTTTCAAGCTTTTTTACTCAACAGATAAAATTTTATTGATATATATAGAAAAAAAAACTAAAAAAATTGAAAACTGACAATGGCCGTAAACAGCTCTAAAAGAGTCAAAATATTTTGTAAATTTTATGGTGTATAGAAAATGCTAATATAAACATTCAGTCAAAATTTCATGTCCCTACGGTCATTTGTTTTAGAGTTACACCAAAAACCAAAATCGATTTTCTCGAAAACAGATTTTGCGTAAAAATTCCCGTTTTTCCTTAATTTTTCTTTTGTTTTTCACGTCGCTTTTGAAAACTACTGGGAAATTTTTGACCCCCCAAAGTACCAACTAGATTCACTTTCCTATCAGAAAAGTTACTGTTGAAGAAAATCCAAGCACTTTGACTGTCCTAAAAGGTGATGACAGACACAGAAATTTAAAAAAAAAAAAAAAAAACACATCATTGTATAATCAATACATTCATCGCTTCGCTCAGAATCTAAAACACTTATTTAATTGTAATTAGAATAAAAAAAACCACTTGAGCAGTTGAGCATGTCATATTCTTATAAAATTAAATATTTTATTTGCTTCTGTCTATGGAATATATATAATAGTTTACTAAATGTACAGCTAATTTAGTATACTTTTAATGTATATTAATATTATGGTTTATTAATCAATTTTTATTTTATAGAATGATTGTATGGCATTGATAATTCAGGGTAATTCTCTATTTTTTGTTTGTACATACAGCTAACTTACCAAAATTGGAAACAGCTCATAGAATCAAATGTCAACAAATTTTTAAGTAAAGTTAAATTTACACCGGAATTAAACAAAAACACTGTTCGAGAACGTCTTAGAAAACAGTTACTTTATGGGTATGTATTTTTTAAAATTTAAAATTGATATTTTTCATTTTCCAGTGGTCATTAAAATTAATTCTAAAAGTTTTTTTAAATTTAAGTTTTTAAATTGATTTTTATTCATGAAATGTTGAAGAAAAGGTTGAAGATGAAATAAATTATTCATTTTAGATTATGAGCGGAGCAATGAATGTATTGATTTTACAATGATGTGTGATTTTTATTTATTTATTTATTTTTTTTGTTTGTCATCATCTTTTAGGATAGTAAAAAAGCTTTTATTTTCTTTAAAAATGACCATAGATACTTGAAATTTCACTAAATGTTTATAATAGAATTTTCTATACACCATAAAATTATTATTCAAAATATTTTGACTTTTTTTGAGCTGTTTACAGACATTTTCTGTTTTCAATTTTTTCGTTGGGTAAAAAAGCTTGAAAATGTAATACAAGGCTCCTAATATATTGTTACAATGGTAGATGAAAAATATTAAAATTATAGTCACAATTTTTTTAATTATCATTCAAAGTTTAAATTTTGACAAAAAAAGTAAAAATCTAGGAAATGTGCAAATTATTTTGAGTAAGAAATTCATAAAAAATTTAGAATTTTTTAAAGTCAAAAACTAATTTTTATGAACGTTTGAAGTTCAAATTTTTACAAGTTTGGATTTTCAGTCGATTTCTTACTTAACAATTTTCTTATTTTGCTGTAATTCAAAAACGAATTTCTGTAAATACTTGAAATTTACACTATATTATGTTAATTTTATCTATTCCTATACTAAAAAAAATTTTCAATTTCCCTTGAATGATTTCATACTGTTTGTGGACATTTTTAATTTATCAATTTTTTGTAGTTTTTTTTTCTCTATGAATGTCAATAAAATTGTATTTATTGGGTCAAAAAGCGTGAAAAATTGATACAAGGCTCCTGATATATTGTTACAATAGCTATAAATAAACAACTACAATAAATATTAAAAATACATTGACACACATTTTTTTTAAAGCATTTTTACAACATTGATCAAATTTAAAATTTAAAAATAATTTTGTATTTAAAAATTTATAAAATGTTCAACTTTAATAGCTAAGGATTGAAAATTTAAAACAAGGTTCCATGTGAATAAGTAAATAAATTACTTTATTCACAATAATATCTTCAAGTATATTTAGTAGTATCATAGGCTGTGACTGACCTATCTTCTTTCAGAATCATTTTTCATATACAATGATATTATTATATCATTAAATTCAATTTTAACATAATCTATTACAGTGACCCACTTGTAACCTACTGTACAGCAGAACGACACCCACTTGCCCATCTTTTTTTCTTCTTTTAAAATATTATAAATTCTAATAATCAAAGTTATGATGAATAAAATCATTAAAATACTCTTATTAGTTTTCCAATTGTTAAATCTTCACTTTGTATAATTAGCATTAATGTTACTAAATTAGGTATTACTTTCTATTTATTATGTTATAATACTATATTTATGTTTTATTTTATAAATGAATTTCTTTACCGTTTAAAGAATTAATAAATAAATATGTACTTTTAGATGTGAAACTCAAGATATTGAAGAAGGAGCTGATAGAATACTTACTCAAGTACTTGCACCCCATTCATTAAGTATTTTTGAACATAAAATAGCAGTTGCTGTTGATGAATACTTCGGGATCAAAAATAAAGCACCTCCAATTGAACTAAACGGTATGTCTAAAATTATATTTTATAATTTTTATATATTTATATTAATGTATAAATATAATTTATGGTTGAGTATATAGAAATTTCAGCCAAAGGACATATTTTTATTGATAAAAGAGACTAACCCTGTGCCTTGCACAAAGTCTTCCTGACATGACTATGAATTTAGCCATGAAAAAATATTAAGACATTAACACAGATAATGCAGTAGGATCAAAGTATGCGCATAACCTCCATAACGGGGCATTGGCTAATGTCGTAGTTCTACACTTTTGATTGGTCAAATTATTTCCCTATGTAATTAAAAATTAATGTTAATCAATAAAAATTGTAGAAATACAACATACCTAAGTCAAGTTATGGTACCTATATATTATATATTTGACAATATCGTACTCATGTTTTATTCAATGTTCATTTTCAAAAATAGTATTATATAATAAATTCATATACTATAGTTGTAGTTGCAAGTTAAAGATAACACTTTGTAATTTATTACATACTTTAATATTTTTTTTTGTAACAACTTGCAAATTGCTGAATGTATTAATAACCTGGTTTCTTATTAATATTAAACTTTTCCTGTAGCTAATGCTTTATTATATTTAAAGTATTAAGAAGATGTCACACCTATAGTTTGTATTGTATCTAATCTCTGTCTTAAAAATGTAGTACATAGCAAATTTTCACTCAGTGCTACTAATTTTGTGTTATTAGCTTTAATATTATAGTGAATTGACCCATTATATAACTTGAGAGTAAGAACATTGTCTGTGTTCTTTGGGGGTCCATACAATATTTCAATTTTTTAATTGTTATACTTAGATACTCATAACATAAAAAATTAAAATATTATATAAAGCTAACTTACAAACTTAATTCACAAACAAATTTAAATATTTTTAAGTTTTATAATAGATCAATTCATTATAATATTAAAGATAACCCAAAATTAGTCCTGCTAAAAGCTGCTCATAAATTGCTATAAGACAGAGACAACATATGCGGGTAAGACGTGCTCTTAAGAGTTGTTATTAATCATAATAAATGTCATATTATAATCTTTTTATTTTATTTCCTTAATATTGAGATTTAAAAGGTCTAATTTAAATATTTTAGTTTTAATGTTCACATAAAAATCATAAATTTAATTTTACTTTTACACATTTTTTATACTTTTATTATAGATTATTAAATAAAACAATATTTTAATAACATTGTAGTTTGTATCAATGTATTATTACCGTAAAACAGGGTAACATGGAACATTTTTTCCGTTTGCATGTAATTTTCTCATAGAAATATAGTACTTATACTCATAAACCTATTAACTAAATAATTATTTAATAATTTAATTAATTAATTAGTTAATAGTTAATTAGTCTATCTTATACTATATATGAGATAAAACATGTGTATTAGCTTACAAACTGTAAATTTTTTGTTAATTTTAAAAAGTATGTAGCTAAGCATTTTTTTTTTAAAAAAAAAGTCACTATCCCATGTTACCCTTGAAAAGATATAACTTGGGACAACCATATTAAATGTATACAAATTTCATGTTGGACTGATAAGAGTTATCTTGGGACAGTTTTTAAAAATTTCAAAAGAATTTGATATTAAATAGGTTTTTTTAATGATTTTATTGAATTTAAAGTAACATTACTGGCATTATATTTAACTTGGGACAGTAGTAAAGCATGGGATAAGCGTGTCCCAAGTTTCCCTAAAATTGGATACATTTATTTACCTCCAAACCTTATCATGTACAAATTACTTTAAGGTGATTATTCTATTCTGTGGTGATAACGTTTAAATTTTATTTACAATATATTATATTCTCCATTCAAATAACATAAAAATCTACTTCATAGTTCAACTAGCATACACACAAGACTTAAACCTAATTCGGTTGAATTTTAAAGCTTTTGATGTATGTTACTAATTAAATAAATAAACATAACTTACTTTTATTTATACGTCTGTAAGTAGTCAAGTTGTTTGTATTAATGTATATACTGCGTGAATAAATTTATAATGATAACAAAAAGATAAATTAGTGATGCCAGACGATACAATACTAAATTTTCTTAAATATTGCCCAAGTTAGCCATATGTCCCAAGTAATGCAGTTTTACGGTAAATAAAAAAATTAATATAATCATATTAATCTAATGTATTATTTTTAGGATTAAAAGAATCTAGTATGAATTTATTAAAAGCATCTAATATTGAAATGAGCACTGTTCTCAATTCCAAAATAGGCAAGTCAATATTATACATTATCTATTAGTTATTCTGTTACTAAATTCATTTTTTACTTTGTAATTATAATAAAATGTACAACTTTATTTAGATTTTATCCCAGATGCTGATAACATGGTGTACGATAAAACACTAAAAGGTAATAGAAAAAACTTGAGATCAGGCAAAAAAGAAAAATCTTCCAGTCTTTGTAAAGAGTCCAAATCATTGAAAAGCAATCAAAGTGAAGATACAAATTGTGTAGGAGGATCTTCAAAACAAAAGAGTAGCCAACACAAAACTTCTACATCTGACAAGTCTTCCTCTAGTTATCATAAAATTAGTAAAAAAGATAAAAGTTGTAAAGAAGTTGTTGAAAAATATAACGATGTCACTAATAATCCTAAATCTGTTCTTAATAAGTCTAAAGATGTTAGTAAGCCTAAAGACATTGTTGATAAGTCTAAGGAAAAATCATTTTTGTCAAAGAATTCTAATAATTTAAGTCATAAAAGTAACCAAACAGATAGAAAAAGAACTAAACGTTCTCTTGAAGAGAAAAAAAAATCATCTAGTTTTTGTAAAAAGCCTAAATTATTGAACGGTAATCAAAATGATGATGAAAGTAATTCAGGAGGATCTCCAAGACAAAAAAGTACCATACACAAAAATAAAAGTTCTTCGTCTGACAAAACCAAGTCGTCCTCAAGTAATCATAAAAGTAGTGGAAGAGATAATAATACTACAGACGTTGTTGATCGGTCTAAAGGCAAATCTTTGTCAAAAAAATCTAGTAGTACTGACTTTATAAATAAATCTGAAGGCAAATCGTTGTTAATATTTTCTGATAGAACTGTTGATAAGTTAAAAGACAAATATTTATCAAACAATTTGAGTGGTACTGATGTTGATGGGTCTAAAGACAAATCATTGTCAAAGAATTATACTAGTTCTGACATTGATAAGCATGAAAAGAGATCTTTGTCAAAAAATACTTGTTTTATAGACATTGTCGATAAATCTAAAAACATATCTTTGTCGAAAAATTCCCGTAGTACAGATATAACTGATAAGTATAAAATCAAATCCTCTTTAATAAAAAATACTAGATGCACAGGGGTCCTTGAAAAGTCTAAGGACAAATCTTTGTCAAAAGATTCTAGTAGCTCAAGTCATAAAAGTAATCATACTGACACTAAAAGGCTTAAACTTTCTCCAGTGGAAAAAATGAAATCATCTACAAATAAAGTTAGTGATGAAGAAAGGAAACCAGAAGAACCAGAAAAATCTGAATTGAATGATTTTCAAAATTCTATTCATTCTAATAATGACATAGATGTAATAATGAAAGATTCTGCGAGTACCTTATCCAATCAAATATTACACGAGGAAATTGAAAATAATGGTGCAAAAGTATTGGATAATGACAAATCACTTTATACCTTTAAAGGATTTTCTTTAGTGGATGCTATTCCATGTAAAAATGATCAACTATTAAAAAATGTGATCAAAACCTTACAAGTACAAACAAATAATCTTGATAAAATTGACAATGGATTCAAAGGGTTTACCAGTGCAGAAACAAATCCGTGTAAACATCGAGATATTGTTTATGCGGAGCTAATTAAATTGAAAGAAAGTAAATCCAGTACAGGTTTTATAGGATTCTCCAAAGAAGATACTGTGATAAGTATTGGACATAAACATGTCGTTAAACTACTTCAACTTTCCAAAAAACGAAATAATGTAAATAATTTTCAACAAAATGTGATGTGTATTGGTAATGGAATCCAGAACGGAAAACCGTTAAATGAAGTTATGGCAGCACATTTATATAAAAGTAACAATGATAATGATGCAAAGTCAAAAAAGAATGACAGCCCACCAATTAATGATACAAAAAAAGATAGTCCTACTGTAAATAATAATCACAATCATGACAATTGGGTTGTTAAACAAGAAATTAAATATAAACTTTTACCTGTAGTGAAACTTGAAAGACTTACATATGAATGTAATAGTGAGTAATATATCTACCATTAAATAGAATTTTTCCTCATCTAAATTTCCTATTTTGAATTTTACTGTGTTTTTTTTTCAGATACTAACCGTGTCGACCAGGTACCCATATAATTAACAGTAGAAAAGAACATTTATAACAAGAATTGTTTCTTCAAAATTATTTGAAAAAAGGTATGAAATATTATCTTGATGAAAATAAGATAATATATAAGATTATATAAGATATTTATACATTTATTTAGCCAAAATATAGTTTTCTTTCAGAATAATCAATTGTAATCATTAGGGTTCGGGACTTATTGCATACAAATTACAAACTATAAGAAATATACACTAAAAATAACTGAAAAATATGCAACTGAATATTTTTTTAATGACAATTAAAAAATTTGATTTATTCATTTAAATTAAGACAATTTGTTTTAATAAGTATATTTTGGACAACAATAAACATTATATTACTGTGTATGTTTGATTTCATTTTCTTCAACTTCTCCTATAATGAAAAAAAGGTTTGGTATTTTATTTAATATTAAATCTAAAAATAATGAATTGTTTATCTGTAGAGTTTAACAGTACAATAAGACATTTTCTGATGTTATCAAATTTAAATGCACGGCAGTTGTTGGTCAGCAATTTTTTATAAATTGAAAATGAACGTTCCACTTCTATTTTCTTTTTTTATACTCTAAACGATCAATAGACTATAGTATACATAGGAACAATTAGGTGTTTCCCTAGTTGCCAAATCCAGTTAATAATGTTATTATCTCATCTTTATTCATAAACCGAGTTATACGGAGAAACAATTCAGTCTAATATCAGAAATAATTTCCTTTTTGTCCCTGTCCTGACTCGTTCTATGATTAGGACTTAGGGGAGGTATATTGATTGACGCATGAATGTAAAAAATAATAATTTTAACCTTTAAAATAAATTTACTTGATATAAAATGAAAACTGCGTAAATATGCTATAAATAACAGTTAAATTAACAACATTTGTCAAATATGTGTTTTCCTCAGAAAACTGCGAAATATGTGAAAATATGCAATTAAAATTTTTGATTTCAATATGTTATGACTTAAATCAAATTTATATCTTACTTAGATTATTCTGCTGTCATTATCAAACAATATGCAAATGCAACAAGTCCCGAATCCTAGAAATTAACTAAACTGTCAATCTCATAATGTTTAAAATTATTTATTTTAACTTGACAAAACATTAAAAAATTAAATGTTTGAAGACTGTTGAAAATTATATTTTTTTAGTATTAATTATTTTGATCATAATTCAAAAAATATAAATTTTAAATTGTCCTTATAAATATTTCCTATAATAGTATAATCAGGAGTACTAAAGTATTTTTCGCCTAAATGCCAGAATGTGGGTTATTTGACATTGGAATCATCCATAAATTACATAGGACCCTATTCGTTGCTAGAACTATTAATTCAATATTGTGTTAAATATCCTGTTAAATGTTGCTTCTGTGCCTATGTGGCTATATGCGTATATATCATACCTTACAAATCGTAGTAATACTGCATAACCAATGCTTGTATGGAAATCGGCTAATTTATAGATCTTGTAAGACGAAAAAAAAACCATTAATTCTCTGCAATATTTTTACCATACAACAGTTATTATGTAAGCCCTTTATGTAGAACCGAAGAAAACACATACGGCCAGAGCTATGAGCCAGCTCTAGGAATACAATGTATGGTCTCTACTTTCTATAGATTATAGA
Source organism: Metopolophium dirhodum (assembly GCF_019925205.1). Taxonomy (NCBI): domain Eukaryota; kingdom Metazoa; phylum Arthropoda; class Insecta; order Hemiptera; family Aphididae; genus Metopolophium; species Metopolophium dirhodum. Next base: position 17,890,317 of record NC_083568.1, read on the forward strand.
TAAAATTTAAAATTATTGTTTCTATGTATAAATTGGTTTATTTTTTTTTACTTAGGATCAGAAAAAGAATATTTGTTTAACGGATATGATCAACCAACCGAACTCTAAACCTATTTAAGATATGACTGTTTCCTACCGTTTCATTACAATATATATTTATTAGGTATTTATATAATTTCACTAATTCAGTACCTGCATTTATATTTTATTTATTATGATATTTGATATCATACTATCTGATTACATCTTAGTAAATTAAATTTAAATTAAATAATTAACAATAATCAATCATCAAAAGAAAATTAATTGTAATACTGTTTTCTTTAATCTTTTTTTTTCCTTTTTTTATATGCTAATTACATTGTTTATACATTTATTTATATTATGTTTATTTAGTGTATAAACAATTTAAATTTTCTTAAGATATTTTAGAAAAAAAAATGTTTTCATCACATTCATTATTAATTAACAATCAACTATTTGTAAAACATGCAATAAAATATCTTCTGCTTGCTAAAATAGTAAATACCAAGTACTTTAAAATAAATATCTACACTGCCTGAGTTCAATAATATAGTTATTGTTTTGTAATCCAATATTGGATTCTTTACTATCATTTTGTAAATGAAATAGTTGTTTTGATCAACATTGATGTATAATTTATTGTATTAAGTTAAGCTAATTTTTTTTATATTTATGTACCTACATAACATGTAATATAAATTATCAACATACTTTTTAAATGTAAATTTGTTTGTTTAATTTAGAATAAAATTATGCTTTATATTTGTACATAAGTACTATATGATATGTATTTACTACCACTAAATATATACATTTTGTTAAATATGTATTGTTAAAATATACTGAACATTTTTGTTAAACTTAATATTTTGTTATTTAAGTTCATTTATATTTTATACTAATATTATTAAACAATATTGTTTTAGAATGAATTTTCTTTTCAGATTACATTTTTAAGTAACAATACCGTTTGGCTAATGTTTATTATATTCATTTTAGTTTTTTTTTTTTCATGCTGTATAGTTTAAGACCAGATCTCGTAGTAAAACACTGAGCAAATTTTATGAGGTCAGAGGTTGAATATAAAATATAATTATTAATTATTATATTTATTATGTTGATTGATGTATGTATTTGCTTATCAATACTTATGTGATACTCACATTTCCTAACATATAATATTACAATTTACAACTAATGAAATATTTGTGGTATTAAAAGAAATTACTATGTATATTTATATTTTATTATTTATATCATTTCAGTACCTACCTAATCTATTTTACAGGTTTAATGTAAATGTATAGAATATCAAAATATTGTTTGATTTTATTTTGTTTATCAAAGTCTCAACAACTAGTTCAAAACTAATCTCTGCCGAGTTACCTAATCGATAAAATAACAAGGTCAAAGAAATGGTGTATTTATTTTAAATATATATATTTTTTTATTTCAAATTTTTATCTATAATATTTATCAGATCTTTGAATTTTTACGATTGGTCGAGAAATAAAAATGGTTGGGAAACACTGGGCTATAGGTACCTACATATATTTATTATCAATATTTTCAAAAAAATCCATGCTCCTAAACAATTTACAGAAAATAATATTGTCCCATTTAAAAAAAATAAAGACGTTTATATTGTTAGGTTCAGGACACCCCTAAGGGCTAAGGTATACAAAGGACTAGAAAGAATACAAAAAAGATTCATATGTCCATCTATTTTATTACTTGTACATATTTTATTTTATTTATTTTAATTAAAAAATACTAAACAAAAACTTAAAGAGTCAAAATACTAACTAATATATTATATATATAAAAAAAAAAACCAAGTATATGATTGACATGTGCACTAAGTCATTGCATTTACAAATTAAATTTATGTAATAACAAAATATTTTGAGTTTATTTTTTTTATTAAATTACTCACTAACAATCTAATATTTCATTAACAAAATATTATATAACCAGTAACCACGCCATGTACAAAACAAAAATCTATATAATATGATCGTTCGATAAGAAATTGTTTAAGAAATCCACGCTTTGTTGTAAAAATATAAACTTCAAACGCTCATAAAAGAATTATTTGACATTTTAGTAAACTTTTTTGTTAAAAGTAGAAAAACTTATGTGGAATCTTGTATTACATTTTAGATTCTGAGCGGAGTTAGATTCTGACCATTATGAATGTATTGATTTTGTAATGTGTTTTTTTTTTTTTAAATTATTTTTATGTCTGTTAATTGATGCATTTGGGAGGTCAACTTTTAAAATTTCCAGTAGTTTTAAAGCGCCTGGTAAAACACAAAAAAAGTTTTTAACAAAATCGATTTTGGTGTTTGGTGTCACTCCAAGACAAATAACTGTACATGAAATTTTCCCTGATTGTTTATATTAGTATTTTCTATACACCACCAAAATATTTTGACTTGTTTTAGCTGTTAGTGGGCATTTTCAGTTTCCGTTTTTTTTTTATTTTTTTTTCTATAAATGAATAAAATTTTAGTTGTTGGGCCAAAAAGCATGAACATTTAATACAAGGCTCCTGATATATTGTTACAATATCAATTGACAATTTTAAAAATAGATACCCAGGCACATTTTATGAAATTGAAAATTGAAAAATGATTTTTCAACTTTTATAGCAAAGGTTTGAAAATTGAAAACAAAGTTCCACGTACGTAAGTTATACTGTAATCAAAAATCTAAAAAAAATATGAAACACAATTTTTCTTATACCTAGTTATTTTATGTTCAAATTGGATGAAATTAGATATTTAAACGAAGAAGAACGATTTTAGTTCGTGTTATACCTATTTTAAAAATATTATTCATGGGTAATTAAAGTGTTTAAAATATATTATTATATACAAATATGATTATAAACAAATAATAATAACTCAACTTAACCGGCTACCGTATTAATATTTAATAATAACAATATAAATATAATATACCTACAATATATCAGGATAAATGATATATGATATTATATAATCTAAAACTAAAACAAACCTACCAACCCTGACAATTATGTTACCATAAAGTTATAGGTAATTATATTTTTATTTAACCAATTTATGTATTTTATTTTAATATATTTTATTTATTTATTTATATCCATTATAGACTGATCTGTATGTATATATTTTATTTTATATATTTACTTATGATTTGTAACCATTTATTCGTATATTCATCTAATTGTGGTTGTATGACACGAAAAAAAAGCCTACAATATACTAGGCCGACAAATCGTCTCCACTTAGAATCGTTTTCGTATACAATGATATTATCTCATTGAATTCAAATTTAACACTATCCATAACAGCCACCCACTTGTAACTTACTGTTCAATTTTTTTCAATTGACCTCCCTTTTTATTTAAATCCCGGTAAACTAGTTTTGGACAAGTACCTAGGTACCTACCCGCTTACACAATACCTAACTTATAAGTTATAATTCGTATTGTAATTTAATTACCAAAGAAATATAATTTACCCAAAACCATGTCTAGGGGCACCGGCGGGAGAATACGATAGAATGTCTATACAATTTATAGTCTAGTTTGAAGTAGTGTCTATAGTTAAGTATGGCATGCGAACAACAACTGAAATAGAAAACCAGATTAGGTAGGTACTAGGTACGTTGCAGATCACAAAGATTTCTGTAAAAGAACATACGATTTATCAATTGACCATGCAGGTATACTGCCGAGTATATAAGTTCTGTGGGTTTATCATATAATATATTTTATATCACATATAATATGGCAATCACCAATTGTTGACATTCGTCGGAGACGATTAACGATTCTAAAATAATTTAAAATATAAGTTTATACCACAAACTCGCACATTTTGTTACGTTCCGGTTATTTTCATAAAATAGATACTTCAAAGTTTCAGTTCGGAGTGAGATGAAGACAGAAGAAGATTGCTGTTTCTTTGGTTGTGTACTTGTGTCACGTACTGCACGTCTTGATGCACTCTAACTAGGTTTCACCGGAAGAGTCGACGGTTACGCGTAAGTTTGTTTTCATATTATTTTGAGACTTACATTTACTTTTTAATCTTGAATAATATATTTATAGCCACGGACAATCTGTTCAATGGGTGACGTAGAAGCATATAGGTTTCGTTTACTCCCAAAAGCGCAATGTATAAAATGCGTGAGCCCGAACAGTCCATCACTCCAAGTTTATTACGTAGGTACCTACCTTTTTTGCATAATTATTATACGATTATTACACCGGGTAACACCTTAGGTTTGCGCGAAGTACTTAAAATAATATAATAAATATTATTAACATTTATATTTTATATACATTATATACCTACGCACCTATATTTCCACCAATTTTAGACACCTGTAGGTATTAAATATTTTACTATAATTATTATTTTCGATTATATTACAATATAATATAATAATAGTATAATACACTTTAATATAAATTGGTTGTTATCAAGACTTACAAGTTACAGTCTTAAAACAAACTCTTTTCTGGACGTTTTCGAAACAGATTATGCTTAAAGCGCCCGGTGCCGATACCATTTTGTCCTCAAAAATACACTCTGTGGGAATAACAATACCGCCATGTAGAATCAACAAAATTTCATAACGTTTTTTTTAATTGCTAAATGGAAATATTCTACAGCCCGCATCGATCTTTGTTTTTCAATATTTTATTCTCAAACTTTAAAATATGTCTAAAAAAATACAAGATAAAAAACATTTTTTTTACAAATTTTTTAGTACAATTATTTGAAATAAAATACAAAATCAGAGATCGATGCGGGGGGCTGTAGGAAGTCTTCTTCTTTCAGATAAAAAAATAATCATCAAAATCCGACAATTCTACAAAACTTGAGAGTTATTCCCGTAAAGTCATTTTTTTCGATATAATACAACCTATCAACCCCCCTCCCCCTAAATAGGTATCGGGTAGTTTATTAGTGGAAAAGTCTTATAATTGAGGTGGCAACTAAATATAAAATTGAATTATCAAATTCAAAGGTCACTTGAGGATAAATGCCAAAAGAACTAAACAATGCGTAAATTTAATTTAATTAATTAATAAAACATTTTGTGAAAGGAACACGTTACACGATCACTGCTAATATTAAAGTCTTAATTATTATTTACAAAAAAATACAAATAATGGATAATTTAATAGTTTTTAACTATCAGCATTCATTGTAAATAGTTTTTGATCGATTTATATGTAAGTAACTAGGTAGTATAAAATTATAATTTCTGAAAAAAATCTAAACAATTTAATGCAATGATTCTCATAAACTGATCTTTCAGCAGACTGAAAATACCAAAAATAAATTTGTAAAACATTTATTATGCGTAGGTACACATCCCAAATACAAATGTTGACAAAATTGGTTATTTTAACAAGAAATAACGATTTTAGTTCTCTGCGATGTAGGCACTTGAAACAATCCGATACAAACCGTTTTTATTATACTGTAAGTATACCTATGTCCTATATGTTAAATCTAAAAATTATATATAAATGTGAAAATGAAAACCTTTGAGGCCTATGTTCTCGGAAACTACTGAACCGATCGTTATGATTATTTTTTTAAATTGAAGAGCTCATTGCGGAGAAGGTTTATGGCATTTGATCGATTCTCTTATTTAACAAACAAAGGAGTTATCAATTATTATAAATAATGGCCTGTTACGTAACAATAAATAATAATAATAAATTAGTATTATTCTCAACTCCTATAACCCATAGCAACCATTAATAAACAACAATTTCTATCGTAAATCTTAAAATTCCTGTTTGAGAACCTACCAGGGGTGATCAATTCCCTTTTTAACAATCACAAATAATGTGGTCTTCTATTGGTGAAAGAATTTTCGAAATCGGTTCAGTAGTTCCAGAGATTACCCTCAACAATGGTAACTAACAACTCCTTTTTATATAATAGTATAGACTAGCTGATCCCATGCACTTCGTTGCCCGATGTATCAACTCTATATGACTCAAACTTTGTTCAATTCGTTATTTAATATTCGGTGTATAGTATTCAAAATTTATCTTAACTTTTCCGTTTCCCGGATTAAAAATTCTGATACGCAGCAGTACATTATCAGGTATGTATGTATGCTGTTTGTATGTATGATTTAACTCTAAAGTATCAAAGTATTATACCAAGTTTGTCGTTTTTACTTAATATAATAAATTTATACATAATCCTATCCTGACCTAACCGTACTGAAATCCGATGAATGACATAAAAAACAAATTTAACTCTTTTTAAATATTAACCTATATCTTCTTCCCAGAGGTCTAATCTACCAACTAACTATATAAAAACACAGACTATAACTATACAGACTAAACTCTGGACCTACTTATCAGATCTTATATATATATTGACAAACGACAATTATACAAATCAACAAATATGCCCGATTAACCAATAGCAACCAATATATTAAACACAGCTGGATTTTCCTAAAATTTTCTTTTATATAAAATTATAAACCTTCTCCGTAAAATACTCTTTCGTTTTAAAAAAAAAATCAATACATTTATAATATATACAAGAAGATCTGATAAGTAGTTCCAGAATTTAGTCTGTATAGTTATAGTCTGTGTATTTATTTTGTTCTGTCTGTAAAAAAAAAAAATGTAACGCTAATGGCCCATATTGTCGAAGCGGAAATTTAATTATGTAAATTTCATGATCAATAAAAAAAAAAATAATAATATTATATGACAACACTTCATCGTTGATTTTTGATAGGTAATGCATTTTTTAATTAAAAAGTCGTGGTTATTTTTTCCGAATTTTGTAAATTACGTACTTGGAAATAAAATTACCCAACAAGTAAAATAATCATGGCTTTTAACTGAAAAGGTAAATAATTGCCAAAATGTGGGTGAAATTTAGATTCATATTTATAAAATGTTATGAATCATACAAGTTAAACAATATGTTGTATTTAATTTATGGTTATCTCAAATCTTTCCATTTGTATTATATAATATAAGAATATTACATATTATATAATACAAATGGATAATATTGTCTATCAACTTTGATAAGTCAATTACCTAAGTCAAAATCTATAATCCTCCTTCCCATTGGACTAAAAATAGTATAGGTACTTGATAAAAATTTAAATAACCCACTAAAAATTAGACTTGTTTCATGAGAAAATGCATAACCCCCCTAGCACCTACTTGAACCTGAAATTTAGATTCATATTTATAAAATGTTATGAATCATACAAGTTAAACAATATGTTGTATTTAATTTATGATTATCTCAAATCTTTCCATTTGTATTATATACTATGTAATATCATTGTCAAGTACCTATACTATTTTTAGTCCAATGGGAAGGAGGATTATAGATTTTGACTTAGGTAATTGACTTATCAAAGTTGATAGACAATATTATAAATGAAAGACATAGACAATAATGGTATTAAAATGATTATAATCAATTTGTTTAAAAAAATTATATTTATTTAGTTATCATTTGAACTAATGTAATATTTCAAGTGACCTACGTGGTATTGTAATAATTATCTAAAGAAAAAAACCATACTTAAAATCGATGTATGACGTGTATATAGTAATAAAGGTTCAAATAATTGTTAGTATAGTACATTATAAAAAATTAACTAATGTTTAATATTATAACAAGTGTTTAAATGTTCAAGTCACACCACGTATTTTGTGGCTGCAAAATATTTTTTTACTTCACACGCAGTCTCTCTTAAATTTAGTTTAAGTGTCGTCGACCAATATCAGCTCATATTATATTAGAAATACAAAATTAATAGTTACAGTAAATTATAAAAAAATATTACGAAATGTACTATACTTATATTATGATTGTATTAGTTGCAAACTCTTGAATTAGGAGTTATATGATTGAGGATTTAATTAATTTCCTAAAAGGAAATTTTTCAAGGTTGCCTTAATAGGTCGAGAGACCGTAGTTAAAGTGGCGTCCACCAATAAAGTACAAGAAAATAAATCGATCAATTCAAAAATAGTATGTACTTATATGGCTATATCATATTATTTTATAAAAGTCTGATTGTGTTAATCACAGTATTGTGCAAATGATATCGGCTTTTGTTTTCCCAACCTAATTATACAATATACTGACAATTAATGATACTTATCGGCTATTACAAAAATTATAAAAAAAGAGACTATGACTTGATTTATAAATTTATCTTATAACCAGTTTTTAATTTAGTAATTTAAAGACTATAATCATCAACAAAATGTGTAGTGTAGTTATGATAAATAGTTCAATAACATTCCTTAACATGCGTATTACTCTTATTATAAAATATTATACAAGTATAGCTTAAAATATTTGGTGTATTATTTTATTAAATATTATTATGATATAAAAGTGTATAAAAATATTATTAAACGAATATTATATAATATTATATTTATTTATATATATATGGTTATAGAATTATTGATACCTATGTCAAAATATATTGTTTAACATTTAAAATTATAAAATGTACAAAATAGTAAATAAGTGTTATAACTTATAAGACTTATGTATTTAGTTGTACGACGCTTTTTTTTCCGAATACCACTGGTAATACTTATTATACAGTTATAATGAATGTGATCTAATGACCATTTATATTTTATTATTTGTGAATTCTGATTTCTGAGAGACAAGAGTAAATACTAAATACACTGTATACGCAAAATACTGAAACGTATATTTATAATTTATAATATAATGTTTTATATTATTAGTAATAAACTAATAACATTATTGTGTTATCGCAACAGTAAATAATTATGGAATTTACCCACATTACCACGTGGGCACGAGGCACGAATTGTCGAATTCTGTTAAACTATTATAATTCTTAGAAATATAATCGACCGGTTGTGTTGACAATTGTCATTGCAACTCGTAAGGAATTCCATACAACATTTACTGCAGCAGAGCAGTATCGCAGTGCAGCCCTTACTAATTGTAATTTGTAAAAGAGAATATTTTATCTAATAAGACTATTAATTACGTAGAATCTGTTCCATGATTTCACTATTTCAGGAAATTATTCTATAGATATCGCAGTGCTCGCACTATTATGAATTTTATCTTATTATATTTTAATTTTTAATTAATAATGATCAAATTGTGAAATTTGTGATCAACATTCATCGTTCAATCAACAATGAAAATAAGCCGTTGACGATTAGGCCTTCCTTGAAGTCAGTAAATATCGGGGTTGGGTGCCCAACTGATCGGAATTCCCAACCACCCCGGTACTCGGTAGTTGTGTCACTGAATTCACTCTAAACCTAACAAATAAAAACTGGTTTGGTTTAACGCAAATTTTCCATTTTGCACGTGGTTCGGGGTCTCGGGAAGTGAAAACAAATAAGTGTGCAGAATGACGATTCTCTTGATCAATATTATACATTTTAAACGACAAAATTAATATAAATAATCAACAGATACCCACGTCCCACAATATACCTATCGATAGTTTACAACAGCTATACAGTAGTTGGTTGGGTTTTAGCGTGGGCTATGAATTTTCTAAGATCGAGTAGAAAAAATAATTCGTTTTAAAAATCAATACGTGATAATATAAACGATATTTGTTACAGACATCTTGGAGGAGGGTCCAAATTGCGTTTGTACGACGCCGCAGGTAAGCAGTTTACAATACTAATTGAGCCTTGACTAATAAAAAACTAAATATTACTGAAAGAGTTTTGAAGACTAAATTAAAGAATTAACATATTATTATATTATGTATTATGTATACCCACCATCATCCATATTATTTAAATTTAAAAGTTAATTTTACAATCAATGTATCGAGTTGTCAACAGTGATAGGGAAATATTTTTTTGATTAAAGTAACAGCCTGACTATTTTTGTTAAGAAAACAATAATTTTCAAATTCCCATCTCACAAGTTATTTTGTACATTTGTATTTTTCTCTGTTTATTCATTTGCTGTTTGCGTGAGTTTTTACTTTTTTCTAGGTATTCTGAATTGTTGAGGTTGTGGTGTGAGTTCTGAGTCGTGACTCGTCTAAGTTGTACGTTTCGTACTGAGATTGTGAATTATCATCTACAGTGTTTAATTAGTTATGTTTAAAGTATTCAGATGCTCTACCGTTTGCCGTAAACAAAACGTAATCTAAACAGTTGATATAAAATCCATACAAATCGTCCACTCGTCGCATTCTAACATTTCATCTGTATGTATAAACTTTGTCAGTTTTTAAATTATTTGTATTCATGTTGTATGTTAATATTTATATTATTTAATGATTTTATCCGGTGGCACTGGGAAGTTTTATTGTGCAAATTTGATTTGTTGGTTTACACCTATAATGCATATTGCATAGGTTCGTTCCATATTAGAATACTTAGGTCGATGATTAAGTTGGTTACCTAACACTGCAACTAAAATTTGGAAGATAAAATCAAGTACAAAATAGATTGGTCAGCCTTGCAGGATTCATTTAAGGTATCGTGCACCCTCCCCGTGACTCAACCATATCTAACCTAACCTTAGAGTTTTGTTACAGGCTATATTTGGGGACTTATAGGTCGCTATAAAGATGGCCCACTTCTTATAGAACAACTTAGCATCCTTCAAGTACCCGATAGAACAAAACATTGCATTACATTTTTTTATTTGCTGTTGGGTCAAACAGAAAAAAGCATCTTTAAGAGGACGCTACACAGATATTTGCTGGCTTACAAGTGCGTAACATAGCAAGTTTACGCTCAGCAGATCACATTTAACTCTGTTAGTTTAAAAATTAGAGTGAATCGATCTATTATGAAACTTGATGGTAAGAACATTTTTTGTGTTTGTATGATAGATTTTTACAATAATTCAATTTGTAAGTGATTTGTTGGCATTTTTAATTTACGCTTTATATTACACGCATAACTCACTAAAAAATTGAACTACCTATTGTAAAAAGCCCACATACAAATAGATAATATTTTTAACATCATGTTTCATAATGAGTTGATGATTCGCTCTAATTTTTAAACTAAAGAAGCTTAATGTGGTCTGCTGAACGTAAATTTTCCATATTATGCACTTGTAAAACGAAGACAACAAATGTCCGTGTAGCGTCCTGTTATCAGAATAATAAATGGAAGTGTTTCTCATTAGTACGCATATTTTGTTCATAATCTATGTTATCTTTCTGTATATTTTATGCAAGTAACTAACAGCTGCTCAGCGATAAAATCTAAAATCTCAGGATGTTCAGTGCACTGTTTGTTTTCTCTGGCCCACGCGCAACCTAGACAAAACGCATTTACGCAGAATAATTTTTTATGTTTTTGAGTAGTCTTTGAGTAAAGTCATCCATTATGAAAACCCTTTCAAAAAACGATAGAGAATAATATTTTTGAGGGTATGACATATCGCTTTGTCTAAATATAGTCTCAAAATAATTAAAACATTATTTAAATGTACAAAAATTTTTTTATTTTAATAGTCAAATAACAATAAAATTTAAAACCGATGTAATGAACCCTCAACAAATATTATCCTCAATAATTTTTGTAATAAGTAATTTTATTCTTAAGATTAATCAAAAACATTTAAAAATGATTCGTCGTAAATGGGTTTTGTCTATGTTGAGCGTGGGCTAGAGAGAAGAAGCAGTGCGCTGACATCCTCGTTAAGTATAAACAAACATTTAGAGAAGGTATTAAGAAGTATTAATTAGGTATTGTAAAAACTGCAATATTGTTGTTCTTTATTACGTGATTAATTGTAGTAGTAGTATTGAGTTAAAGTGAAAATTTTTTTAAAAATTTTAAAAATTTATTTTATCACTAAGAATTTTAACTTAAACTTAGTAATTTATATTATGCTAAAAAATTTAACAGTGCTCCTTATTTATTTCAACTCTAATAGTCATCATGGTCATCAAAACATTAAACATTGACTATAAATAAAAAATGTCATAAATAGGTATAAAATAAATACAATCATCTACCTATTAAAAAAAAAGAAATGTATATGTTTATAAAAAATATTCCACTGATTAAAAATGTTACATGCTTATCCTATAGACATACTTACTTTATTGGTGCAATTTTATCTCTTTTTGTTATAACCATATAGTTTTTATTACCTAGATAAAATCATGAAAAAGGCGGAAGATTTGAAGAAGAGCCGATATGGTCGTATATCAAATAAAAGAAGATATAATGAAGAGCTCGACTTGTCATTGGGTGAGTCATACCGCAAAATAAATTTTATATTGACCAAAAAAAGCAATGGAAAATCCTCTCCAACAGCGGCAATTAATAACATGAGTAATGGCAAAAGAAATATATTTAATGTTGGTGACATGGTATGGGCTAAGACAGGGAAGTATCCAGTATGGCCAGGAATTGTTATTACAGACCCAGAAACAAATAAGTTTTCTAAAAGTATGTTAAAATAAAGTATTTATTTGAATAAAAAGTTTTAATTTTAATTAATTTTTGTCGTATTTAAATTTTAGATGAGAATATGGTACCCATGTTGCACATATATTACTGTAATGACGCTTATAAAAGAAATTGGATTAAAATGAAACAAATATCAAAATTCTCTGGCAAAGAGGAAATACTAACCGAAATTCCCAAAATTACTGTAAGTAAAAACTGGTAACATTAATACTTTATTATTACTATTAGCAACTAACAATTTGCAATTTTGAATATGATTACTACCTATGCTTAGGGTGCAGTTATAATATAATCAAAAAATTATGTTAATATTTTTATTTATAAAATAATTATTATTGTGGTAGTGGTAATACCACAACATTCTGTATTAAAAATCTGAAAAGCTTTAAATGAAAGCTAAATTAACTATGTTAAGATTTCTGCAGGTTCAGCACTAAAAATAAAATCATACAAAATCTTTTGCTCCAGTCTGCCATTGTTTTTAAAGAAGCAACTGCGGGTAATAGTGTTCTACATACAAATCTAAAATGATGGATTGTTATTTTATAGTTTCGTTGTATTAGGTTAGATTATATTTGTATGTTTAAAAACGAATATATAACTGTATGGAGCTTATAGACTTGGAATCTACTGTACCGATTGGCAATACATTTTGCACACATATTCATTAAGACGGTGAGTGTTATTTCATATTTGCTTTGAGTTTTAACTCACTCATAAATTTAGTTTTGACTCATTAAAGTCAAATAATTTCTTTGTTATTTAATATTCGGTGTATGATGTTCTAGATTTATCTTAACTTTTCTGTTGCCCGGAATAAAAATTGTAATTCGCAGCAGTATATTATCAGGTAGGCAATCTACCTGCGGTAGATCGCGGACCCCGTGCTGTTTGTACATAAGTGTATGATTTAACTCTAAAGTATCAAAATTATACCAAGTTTGTCGTTTTTACTTAATTCCACATACGGTGGATTAATATAATCAATTAATACAAAAGCCTAACCTAACCGTACTAAAATTCGATGAATAAAAAAAAACCAAATTTAATCCTTTTTAAATTAGCCTATCTTCTTCCCTGAGGTCTAATCTACACACAAACATTTTTTTTTATGTACATATTTTGACAAAAAATAATAATACAAATCATCAAACATGCCCTATTAACTAATAGCAACCAATATATAATACACTATTATTATTTTTATTTTTATTTTTTTCTGGACAACCCTTATTACTTAGGGGTATGAAAAATAGATAGTAGCTGATTCTCAGACCTACTGAATATGCATATAAAATTGCATAAAAATTGTTGAATTAAATTGTTGACCATTTGCAGCATTATTTTTAACTATTTCTGTTGCTGCTCCAAACGATGTTATTTGGAAACATGAATTGAATGTTCGAATTGACTTCAGGAACAGGTTAGAATCTAGATCCGTACCGATAAGTAAACCGTGGGTGGTGTTTCAGGTGGTGTTTCAATTTCCGGTAGTTGCACTTTTCCTGACGCGCAACACATACCGGCTGGCTCATTTTTGAACTTAAGCGCATTATAATGCGGACATTCCTTGTCCATAGCACCAATTTCTACTTTCGAATGAGCGTAATATTTAATATCTGGCCCATACTCGAATGCTAGACGTAGGAATGAATTGGATGTAAATGCTCTATGTACTTGATACCAATGGTATCAATTTCACTTTACCATTTGCGCAACACAATCCATTGGCTTCGTTTTTGTATTTTAAAGCCTTACAATATGAGCAAACCGAGTTCATAGAACCAATAACAACACAGTGGTAGGTACTGTAGTCAATTGACACATCGTAACTGAAAGCAGCTCGATTCAAACTTGCGCGATTATTAGTTGAATGTCGCGCTCGCGCTTCACGCGTTTGTGATATCCGAATTATTTCACATTCTTTTCGGTCGTCACGTTCTTGTGCACTTTGGTTAGATCGGTAATTACCTTCGTTTGTAGCATTTCAGGTTTTTCTACCTAAATTGCTTCGTTGTATAGGAGGCATATCAAATATAAATTATTGTGTCACATGCAATAATTAGTGATCATAGGTTAGTATTATCTTAGGTAACTTAACACTGCACAAAACACAATATACAAATTTAATTTAATTTAATTCGCATTGTATATTGTTCATCTACCAAATCATTATAATTTTAATCGTTCATTAACAGAGAGCTCACAAATAATCGACCACTATAGATGATGCTCTTGATCAGTGATTACATTGCCATGGAGAAGATCAATATTATATTATCCATATTATAGTAAGGGCTGTTTTAAAACAAAAAGGGCTGTTTTTAGGGTCTTCCCAGCAATTATTCAACTTTTTCTCGCTTTAAAAACCATTCTTGGACTTCAACGAACATTAAAAAATGATTGGCCAAATTGGTCCAGGCGTGGTTGAGTTATGCGCTTACCAACACATTTTGTGATTCATTTTTATATTATAGATAAAAGAATAATATTTAATACATTTTTTGTTATTCAAATGTATTACAAAAGGCAATGTTTGTTTGTTTCTTGCTTATTGACCAATTTTGATGAACGTTTCAGAGATTGTTCTTAGATATATCGGGAATATTTTGTGGGTAATTTGAACTGCGTTTGAAAGTATACCAAGTGTTATACAATTTAAGACAAATGGATGTAGCCGTTTGAAAATGTTTGGACAATATAGGTTTTAAAAACAGAAAAATATGCAAAAAAAAATTATTTAGGATAATACGTCAAAGTTATTATAAAATATCAAAAATAGTTGTTCATATTATGTTATTATATTATAAAATTAAGATTTTAATCAAAATGTAATACTTCTAATACATTATATTAATGAAGTGAAATATTTTGGGAAATCCCGCGTGAAAATTATGTTTTAACACTCACTGCTCCAGACATATTACTATGTTCTTATATTTTATAATATTCTCATCTGCAGGTAACTGTACAACTTAAGCAAACCTAGGCTTGCATTATTATTTATTTTAAACTTTAATAATTAGATCATAATTTATTCATATGGATCTCAAAATTAAAAATTTTTATTGTATTTACTATAGCATACACAGGCTGAAGTGCATAAATAGTGTAGCAGTGAAAGGGTTAAATCTATAGTTTCATAACTTTGAACAATGCTTAGAATTTGTTTAAATGTTTAGAGGTTCTGAACTGCTTCAAGTTTGCTGTAAAATACATCTTGCTAAGGTTTTTTATTTTTTGCAAATAATTGATAATAAACCTCAAACTGTGGTGTTAAACTCCCATTTAGACATTTAATCTTCTATTAGCTGCTATAGCATGATCTTAGCCATTAAAAACTTAGGAGGTTAAATTCCAAATGTGTCTTCCATTATTATTAATCCTCCCAACATAATTGTTCTCAAACCAGTCAAGTAAAGATTGTAATCGTTCTAAGAAATCATCTCATAATTGTTCTATATCTAGGTCTTTGATTGAAACAAATGAGAGAGGTACGATAAATATTGCAAAATCAGCATAGTTTTGAAAAAAAAACCCATTTTATCTTATTTTCTTTGTTGATAAAAACAACTGTAGTCTAATGTCATAATATATTTTTTATAATATTACCGCCAATTTAAAATCACATACGGATTTTAAATTTAAACCTGGTTTTAGTTAATTTAACATATTAGATAAAAGTGATGCACAACAATTTCGTATTTCAGTATCGATAAGACTAAATTATCAAAAGTATTTCATTATTAATATCAAAAATTGATTTTATTTTTATAAGTTTTGACAGTGAATCAATGTCAATAAACGATGTCAATAATGATTTATTTTTGGCATATTATAATATTTAATAAATAATAAATAACTTTTTTTATTAGTCTATTTTTATTTTTTTATGTCCAATTGTCCTTATGTTATAGGTACATGTTATTATCTATACAGTTTATCTCAAATTTGTTCACAAAATGAGGTATACCGATACTGATTATCCCGTGAACTGAGGTATACCACTAAGACTAAAATAGCTCTGTATTTTATGTTAATTTTTTTCTGGTCCAAGTTGAGTTATACAGCTAGTTTCACATAATTCAATAAAAATATGAATTAAAAAACTATAATAAACTTAGAGCAACTGGCTGTTAATTAATGTGATCCTTTTTTCTTTGAAATATATGTATTAAAAATATATATTTTTTTTTTTATATATCCAGACTCAGATTTCTCGCAGTAAATTAAAAATCAAATGGAATCAAGCTGTGGAGGAAGCTGAATGTTTAGCAGCAATGAATAAGTAAGACATTAATCATAATGACTAATTCAGTATAAACATTGTATACTTCTTTTAATTATTAAATATTTATTATATTTATTATTTTTAAAATTTTAAAAATAAAATAATTTTATATAATGAGATGTAAATTTAAAATTATATTGCAGAGACCAGCGTATAAGTTCATTTTTTGCTAACAATTTTTTAGCATCTAATTCACAATTGATTAAAAAGGTAGGTAAACTAATGTAATTTAATCAGATAATTTATAATTGACTTGTACATTTATGAGTTTAAAGGCCTTTGATTAAAATTAACCATTTTATTATTGCATTTATTTTTTTACACACATGTTTAATTTATTACTGAACATATCTAAGACCATATTATAATTAAAATAATATTTTAATAAAAAAAAGCTTATCTAATAAAGATCAACATTTTAACTATGAACATAATTTTACATTATTAAACACAAATTATGCCAAAAAAATGAATAGGTATTAAAAAAATATTAGATGTAATGATTTAATTTCTTTTTAGATTGTAATTAAGTCATATCTAATTAATATTTGCGTATTTCATTATTTTTCAAAAATTAGTAGCTAACCATGGTAACAACTGTTTGTATCAATTAATTTGTTAACACTACACAATCTGTTAGTATGACATAAACATTGTTGCATCAATACAACTACATAAGTGTAAAATAATACTGTTATTTGTATCTTTATTTACTCTTCTAAAATATAATGTGCCCTGATGTACAAGTCCACATAACAATATGCTATTAGTTATGTGCATTATAAATGTGTTGTATGTTATACTGTATTTAATTTTAATGTATTAATAATATTTTTACAACATCAATTTACATAACTTATTAAAATATTGATCAATAATAAACCAAACTTTATTTAAAGAAATTTTAATATTATATATTAGGACAAATCATTCAGTTTAACATTTATTAATTAATGTATATTTATTTAGGCAGTATCATCCACTGAGGAAAAAGCTCCTATCAAGCAACCTTCATTGTTGGAGAAAAATGTTGGGTCTGATCACGAGCAGCAAGCATTGGTAGTAAGTCACATTTAAAATAATATCAAACATTATGTTTATCAGCAGTTACATGATTTGTTACATATATATTGGCAAAAATTATCAGAGAATTTATCTACTGTATTTTGAATAGGTAACCTAAAATAAACTCATTATTAAAAATTAATTATTCTATAGTTGATAAGATAACATTGGCACTCAATTATAATGTACATAACTCTCGTTATGTCAAATCTCAAGGGGAACTAAAAAAAGTTTCGAGATATCGAGTTTTATTATAATGGTTGGTTTGTGGGGATTTCAATTTAGTTTAAGATAACAAAAAAATTGAGACATCGACTTTCAACATAATAAGAAATTATTGCATTTAGATATTTTCTTATTCAAATTATTAGTGAAATCACATGTTTTTAGATTATTTTTTTTTACTCTTAAAATATCATCTTAAGACTAAAATTAATTATGGATTATGTTGTTGCTGATGATTTTACCCCATCAAATATATTATCTTGTGTAAGTATTAATATATCAATAATATAACAAATAATACAAATTACTGAATTAAGTTATATAATACTATCAGATTAGCTAATGTAAGATTAAATTAATTTAATAAAGTCTAATTGAAGTCAGACATTTAGTTTTTATAGGGTCTGGACATTAAAATCTTTAAGTTTTTGTCTATTTTATGGTATTTTATTTTACTATATTTGGTAAATAACGGAATCTTTTCTAATTTTCTAATAGATTGAATTTAATGAAAAAAAAGTAAAGTTCTAAAGTATAAGCTGTACATAATTGTAATTTATGTTTCAGAATGATGATTCAGAAGATCACCCTCGTAATTTAATACCCGAGCTGTGTCGACAATTTTATGCGAACGGCTGGGTCACTGGGACGGGTGGTGGAATCAGTATGAAATACAAGTACATAATTAATTATTATTATTTACATCTTAATTTTCTTTAATTTATGTTAATATAATAGTGAAACATAAATTAAAAATATTATGCTTATTAGTTATTTCTTTATGGCATGTTACAATTACATATAATTTAGATATGTATAATAAAATATAATATAATTACTAATTAGCTTAAAAAATTAATAACATTTGGAGAAATTGTACTAATAACTTTAAATGATGTATTAGCGACCAAATTTTCATCGCACCATCTGGTGTTCAAAAAGAGAGGATTCAGCCTGATGACTTATTTGTTCAAAACCTGAATGGTGAAGATATAATAATTCCAAAACCTGAAAAAAAACTTTCCAAAAGCCAGTGCACACCAATATTCATGTGTTCATTTACAGGTAAATTAGGAAATTGGAATTTTTTTTCTTTACAAATAATTTATGGAAAAAATTTAGAACGGAACGCAGGTGCTGTGATACACGTTCACTCTCAAGAAGTAGTGAAATTATGTTTATTGAACCCGGAAAGTGAAGTTAAGATAACCGGGTTGGAGATGATCAAAGTATGCAAAAATTATGAAATAGTATTTATATAGATTAAATAATTTGTAAACGTAATTTAGGGAATTTACAACGAAAAGAAAGGAAAGTTCTATGACAACGATGAAGAGCTCATTATACCAATAATTGAAAACTCAAAATATGAGAAAGACTTAGTTGATACCTTTAAAGTTGCCCTGAGGAAGTATCCTAGTACGTCCGCTGTTTTGGTCCGAAATCATGGGATGTATGTGTGGGGGAGCAATTGGAAAACCGCCAAAACCCAGTGAGTATAAATGTTTAGATGTATTAGGGCTCAGTTAACTTATTATTTTTAATTCATTTTTAGATTGGAGTGCTACGAATATCTGTTTAAAATAACAATTTTCAAGAAGATACACAATGTATAGTAAAATTGTACTTGTACATGTAGACATTAACCTATTGGAAAGCAAGCCAGCCTATTGAGTTCTTCCTCAATAATTATTTAATTATTTTCACTTATAATATAAAACGGTCTTCTTATAAAATGGTTTTTTATTCATTGTAGATCATATAATTTTTTTTAGTATATTATCATTATTACAAAATTATCAGATTTTTAGTTATTTAAAACAAAAAAAAGATTTAAACATCCAAAATATTGTGCTATTTATCTTTTAAATAATCATGCTTAAGTCTATTCACTAAATATTTACGTTTATATAGCACAGGAGTAATCTATTTCTATATAGTATATCTAAGCAATCAACATCAAGTTATTTGAATATCAGATCAGTAGGTTTGCACATACAACTTTAAAAATATGCTTTACTAAAGAATTTTATCTAGGTCCACTAGAAATTGCAATATGAAAGAGTTTTATTTATTTGCTATGGCAGTAGAAATTTTAATTTATTATTTTTGTTTCAAAGGTTTAGACCTCAACATATTTAATATGTTTATTTCATTTAGGTTATTATCACATAAGTATTGGTAACTTGGTTCCTTCTCCGCTCTTTGATACCATGCAAAAAAAAAGGTTATCACATATCAAATGTAAATATTTTACATTTTTCAACTTACACTATTTCTAGACAACTACAATTTATTTTATTATCTGAATCACGTTCATATTCATGAACTATTGTTTTATTTTTATTATTTATGATTAATATGCTTTTAATTCTAAATGTTAGGTAGGTAATTTGTTTTGTTTTATATGAAGTGAGTTTAAGTGTGTTGTCAAACCAGCTTTTAATTACTGCTATAAGTTAAACATCATTTTCTGAATTGCACAACTCATTAATTTACTTTTTCTTAATCAAAACAAAAGTGTCATCAGCAAAACATAGTTGTAAGTTAATCACCAATACTTGTTCAGAATGAGCCTTTGCCACAAGAGTTAAAATAGTGCAAACTTGACAAAACAAATCATTATACTAGGATATTATGCTGAAGGCGCTATGGTTTATGAGGAATAAACAATTAATTGTCAATTATGTTTTTAATGATGCAGGAATACAAATACCCCATCTTCAATGTCTAGAGGTAGCAGTAGCGCCAAATGAAATTAAAACTGGCAGTTCAAATAGTTTGATTAAACTATCCACCCCTTCAAACGACTGTGAAACAGGCTCAACTAATTACGTATAAATAATTTAATGCCATATTATCTGTGTTTAACATAATTATAGAAGAAATACTAAGAAGTATGCTCTACTATTTTACCCAATTAAGGCAGTTTAATTGAACTACTTTAAAAAACTTAGTTTAATAAAACTACGTTTTCGGCGACACTGGTAGTACCAATCTGTTGTACTGCTGGTGTTTTGTGGGTCACTAATGCAAGTTTGAATTCAATGATTCATTGTATATGAAAAACCATTCAAAGAAAAGATATTCTGTCAGGTTATAAAATAATATTATTTAAAAATTACAAAAAAATAACTCAAATATCCAATTTTGTCCAAATTTGAACTTATAATATCTATTAAAAAAAAACTGTATTTATATAATTTTTAGATTTTTGGTTACAGTTTGAATTACTTGTTACAAGTTATGAGAAATATTGTTTTAAATTTTCAATCCTTATTAAACATTTAATTTATAACTACGAAATAATTTACACATTTTAAAAATGTTGTCGTAATTTGGCTTAAAACGTTTATAAAAAAAAGTGATTATTCATGGTAAATAGTTAGAAAAATTGTAGGACAACTTGCGGTTCCTTATATTCAATTTTCAAGGTTCTTGACCTAATGAAAAAATTAAATATATGTCATTGCATATAGTAAAATACTAAAATCATTATTCTTCGTTCATAGTTATATAAATTATAATTTTGTACAAATTTGAACTATAAATGTCTACAAAAAATTGTGTATTTATTCTTTTGGTTTATAAGTTTATATAGGTCAATAAGAAAGAGTTACTATACTACGGCCCAAGGGAGAGTACTTCTCGCTCGCGCATCCAAATGAATTAGCTCCGCGGTGGCGGCAGCCAGCGTACGGTAAGGTTTTGTGGTGAGAATGGGCGAAAACTGACATGTTTGAGCCGCCGCCCAGAAGTGCTCTCTCCTGGGTCATAGTATAGTAACCTTGTATCAAAGTTGCAAGTCTTATAACCTATTAGCTACACAAATTGAATTTTTTGTTAAGAAAAATAAATTATTGGACATTTTCATAAACCTTGATATTGACATTAAAACTGTGTGTAATGTGTGCCATAATGTAATATGTAACTGCTTAACTTATCGCCAGATTTATAAACAATATTATGCATTTATGCTGCTTTTAAAAAGCGGATAGCTATTTACCTGTTTTGATTGATTAATTAAATTGATAATTTTGTAAGTAATAATGATTATTATTTATTAATTATTCATAATTATCCATTATAATTTATTTTTAATATTTTCGAAATATGAAGTATTTACTTTTTATTTGATTTGGTTGCACTAAACTGATAATACAACAAAAAATAATACAACAGAATGATGGTTCTTTATTTATGAAAAACCAAAATTATTGAAAATTAAACAAAATTGCTACATTTATTTTATTAATAAACAACAAAGATTTGATCAAATAACATAACAAACATTATCAAATAATACAAATAATAAGTAAAACTTTAAACTAAAATAATTTAATACTGCCAACTAACAAGCATGTCAACTTGTTTAATAGATTATGGTAACGGTAACCTCTTCCTCCTTTATTTTAAATTACTTTTTGTCTACCAGATAAAGAATAGTTTAATAATAAATAATAATAATAATAATAATAAATATAATAGTTTTAATCAAATGGCAAAGGAATGCTTGTGTATTGCATAATCGGACTGACCATCTCTACTTGCAGAGCAGTGGCCATACTGTCCGTAGCACTGTCAGTCTCTCCTAAACTCTCCAAGACTTTCCCCAAGTTATACCTGTAATGTTCAATTCAATGGCTACAAACAGAACATTATAATATTCAATTTATGTGAACTTAAACATACCATGTTTCTGGAGAGTAAGGATTTATTTTTGCAGCGTCTCTTAATGTCTTTTCAGCCAATCTGTGACTACCCAAATAATGGTACATCAAACCCTGTACATCAAAAGCAGTGTGATAAAAAATCTAAATGTAGAATGAACATTGATGTAATTACCAAATGTTGTAAGCTTTTCAAATGAGCCGGATGAACTGTTACAGCATTTTGATAGCATTGTTTCGCTTCATTGAACTCATTTCTTTTTTCGTGAAATAATCCTCTCTGTATCGACATAGTAAGAAAAAGAATTAATTTCAAAAGTTAGTATAAAATTAAACAATATAATGTTATAGTAATAGGAAAAATATGAAAACTAAGCATTTAAACACAGTGATACAGTGAAATAATGCTTTAGACAAATCCATGATTTAAGACATTAGAAATACTGCACTTAGATCTTAAATTGTTTTCTATTGAGATATAATTATGCAGACTTCAGTAATAAAAAAATTATAGTCTATAAGACTGAACAGGCGTGGATTCAGGGGGGGGGGGGGGTGGGGGCTATGGCTGGTTAGGCACCCCCAGTCGTGTAAGACACCAATAAGATAAATTTGTATAATAAATTACATAATCTAAAACAGAATAGATAACCAATTTTTCTTTTTTTAACACCCCCTATTAAAATTTTCTGGATCCGCGCCTGAGACTATTAAAAATGAAAACAAATATAAAATATCAAAAATAAAATAAAACGTTTGTTAGGTAATTTACAGGAGTGCAGACCTATCCAACTAAATTTAAAAAGATATATTAAGCACATTTACCATGAACATGATGTGGTGTGATAATGGAAAAATACTGGCTGCTTCCAATAAACAATTATTTGCTGAATCAAATTGTTCTTGGGACAAGTATACTTCGGCTAAAAGTAACCAAACATTTTGCTGTGTGTGCCACACCGTATTGGTCACAGGTCGTTGGGGCACCAGTGAACTAATAGATGATGCTACTTCTGATAAAGCTTGTTCAATACGCGCTGGCCCCAAAGAATCTACTCATATGCAATGTGTTATCTTAATAATCAATTCAAATACTATAGAACTGTGTAAATGTGTGTATTACTTGAATCTTTGTCCGAGAGTTCAGTTGTGTAAAGCTGAAAAATACTACGAGTATCAGTATGTTCTATGGAAGGAGAACCTTCATTGCTGGCTGAAGCTTTGCACATAGAAAGCATATGTTTAGCTGTCACAAGTGCAACCTTTGAAATGTATATAAACAAAAATAAAATAAATAATATGCTTAGCTTATGAAAGCGTAGTATTTTAATTACATCAGAAGCTTCTGTCTGCAATTCGATTCTGGCTCTAATGAATAACAAACCAATGTGATCAGGAAAATCTTCTAATGATGATTCTAAAAGAGATTTGGCTTCGTTTATTTTTTTTTGAGCACTCAACAATAAGATAGCTAACTGTAACGATGGTGTATGTTCAGGATTCAATGTTAATGCTTGACGTACTTTAGTTGTAGCTTCTGGCACTTTAGCCAAACACGCGTAATAAAATGCCAAATAATAATAAACCAGATGATCATTGGGATCCAATTGCTGTGCTCTAAAATAATAAACAACAATTTAATAAAAAAATAATTAACATTAATTTAAATTTAAAAAATCATACTTATTAAGAGATTTAAAGCACAGGGCATGATATTTATCTTTGACTGATTTCAAAAACGAAGTCAATGCCATACACTGTGCTCCAATGCCTATGTACAGATTACATCTTGATAACAAATTCTCAGAGTTCATTTTTTCTCTTTTAAGAGCTTCTTGACTCCAACCTAATCCTTCTTCCATCTAAATAAAAATAAGTGTTTATATATTTTCACATAAATATTAATATATTATTCATAAAGTAAACCTTAAATAAATGTTGATAACAAATTCGAGCAGCTAATAAGCATGGAACAATAGCATTGGGTTGCATACATATAACTTGCGTTAATACTTCTAATGCTTTAATATGACGACCAGCAGCTTCAAGACATAGAGCTTGTTGCATCCAAACATGAGCATCATCAGCAGAAAATTTCATTGCACGTTCAAAAGACTAATCAAATTTTATAGTGTTATAGATTATAATTAAAATTAGATATATTCAAATAGATACAAACATTAACTAACCTCGTACAACATATTATATTGACCCCAAAGGACTAACGCAAAAGTAAGCAGATCATAAATGGCTGTGGCCAAACTAAAAGCTCTAATTCTTGCTTCTTTGAACTCTGGCGACTGACTAAGTACTGCATTTCTGGCTGCCATTGCCTCACTGTTGTTTAACAGTACAGTTATTAAATTTGAAATTTTTTTTTAAACATTTAGCAATTACCTTATAATAAGCAATAATATTACTTCTTCATGTTCGTTTCTAGGCATGAACATATTAATAGTATTATATTTTTTTGATCTTCTTATATTTGATGACTGTTTTTTAGAGGGAGCTAAAATAATTAAAATCATCTTTTATTTTTGAATTTAATGTTTTTTTTCATGAAGAACTTACTATTTTGAGTTGGCAGTGAATAGTATTTTGGCGAAACTTTGCGTAAAAGAAATTCAGCAAATTGGTATGTTAAAATGAGTCGAATGGAATGACTACCATGGGCTTCACAAGCTGATAATATACTCCTAAGTAAAAAAACCATAAGAGTTGTAATTAGATACTTAATACAATTAAGTTTACTCATTATTTACCTGAATGTTGTTATGGCACCAGCATAGTTTGAACTCTCAATAAGCAATATTGGCAATCTCAAGATAGCCGTCTCAACTAAGATACTCAGAGAATGTGTCATGTTCACAGGCTGTGGCGAATGAGATCCTGTAAAAGAAATTTACTTTGGACATTTAGCATGAAAAAGCAAGAATATAAAAAAATACCAGTAGCAGATGAAGAATTGTTATTTGTGATCTGTGGTGCATTCCCACCAAGTGGAGAAGGCAACATGAGCTGATTTTCCTTGTTGTCCAATTCTTGCAAATACAAAATGCCTAAATTGGCCGCCTGTTCATAGTTTTTAATAACACCTTCAATCCATTCGGTTTTTTTAAAACGAGAACTGGAAGTTGGTTTTAACTTTTCTTGGCACAAACCTACAATTATAATTATGAAATGAATGCAATAAAAATAACATGCTTACACTAAAATTATATTCAGTAGAATTTTGAATAAGGTTAACTCACCTTTTACTGCAAACGACTCAGACAATATCCTTATGTTACGGATTTGTAAATCTGTTTGTATTATTGAGTTCAACTTGGCTTCTGTACAATGTTCCATCGCTTCGTCATAATGACCACAAGCATAACACAATTTAGCAAGTAACATATGACTATCAATACTCAAGCCCGACTAAAAATAATTTGAATTAAGTTAGTTAAGTATACATTATATTAATATTATTACTAATTTATTACTTGAGTAGAGAGTTCACTTATTGATTCGGTTAAGTATGATTTGGCTTCATTAAGACCACCACAAGCTTTTGCAATGTTGCTCTCAATGGGAGGGTGTTCCTCTAAAAACATTTCTAACTTTGCCTCGCCAACCATCAAATTGTACAGTATTGCTAAAAATGGAAAAAAATTATAAATTATACGAACATAATAATTTATTTATTATAATTTACAGGACAAGCTCTTTTTATATTTTTAAAAACACAACATATTAATATCTATAGACTTAGTAGACAGTATAATACTATAATCGTTTGATATTATATAGATGATCGATATGTATACCTAAACCTAATAATGGTTGCACTACTTGCACTGATTTTCTGATTTAAATAAAATATACAGTCAAACTACAATATACTTAGATATTTATAAGTAGTATGGTAGTACAAACTATGAACTATTATTGTACTTAGTGTAAATGATGATTTGATTGACAGTAATATTTCACTAATTATATAAAAAAATTATAATATTTTGTTTACAAGTCATAACTTAACAAAAACACGTTTATATAGGATAATGCACTAGGTATCCTATTAGTAAGTATTCTGAAATTATTTTTCTCATTACTTTAGTGACTATTAAATGAATAAAAAAAAAGTTAGACTTTCTCTCTATTTAACTTACAATTTCAGTATACGTTTTAGCTTAACTCCTTTATGACAACTTCTAGGGACAGTCCTACTCACTCAAACCCGTCCCCTATCACCTAGTCAACACCTTATTACTATGCTTTCATGCTGCAATAAATTCTAAAATTACTATTGTTTACTGCAGCCCAACAGATCGTTGTGAGTTAGGTAAATATTATATCTGAGTACACTTACCTTTGCCGGAGGACAACTGCTCGACGAGCTCCAATATCTTTGACCAATTTCCTTCTTCTCGACACCCGGCCAATTCGGACTCGACCCTAGTGCTTTTCACATTTTTACTGGACATTGCACCGATATGTGAGTCTTCTCAACCTGTTCAACGTACTAATATAAAACAATCGAGAGAACCTTGCGGAGTTTCGGGTTTCACCACATGAATGCGTTTGAAATCAATATTTTGGATTTTGGCCGCAATAATTATAATACGTCGTCAAATCAGTCGAACTCATCATATTTATTGGTATTTTGTAATGAAAAGAATAGTGATCACAAACTACAAAAACGTACGGTATTAGGATTCACAATTCAATAAATGTAACTATAAATTGTATAGTTTATTATTTTGTATTTTTGTCTGACCACAGTCTGTAATGTCGTAGGTAGTGGTAGTAATAATATTATCATTAATTAATAATTATTAAGTAGAGTGCCTTGATAAAATAATAGAGTAACCAGTTCAAGGTCGTAAATCGTGATAATATACTCCATGGTTGAAATATACAGGTTATTGTATATCGACTCGGACTGTAGTTATCATCGGAAATAAAATGGCTGCGTCAGGGGATATCACACAGATATGAATTTTTCTTATCATCAAAAATACGCTGACAAATTCAAAATCCTGCGCATATATACTTGATTATTATTGGCTCCCTTTAAGATGCCATTTTTATTTTTATCATCAAATATTTGATTGAGAAGGGGTATATATTATAGAGTAATACTCCATGGTATATATGCACAGTTTGTTCTGTGATATATGCATTATGCAATAACCTTGTGTATTTCAACCATGATTATACTCCATACTCCACAGTATAATTTCCATAGACATGTAGAACAACTAGTTGTTCTATATATATCTATGATAATTTCCACCTACTTCATGCAGAATTGCGAATAGTGTACACTGTAGTACTGTAAACTGAACTTGGACTACCCGACAATAATATTATTATGCTAATAGGTATAATAGTGCACTAGTTGCCTGGTCATATTATTATAATATTAAATTCGTCTGTTACGAAACGAACAATATTTTCAATTTTGTCACACGGACACACACACAAACTATATAGAAACTACTTTGCTGCGGTGCCGCCAATGGCCAATGATCAGAAATGGTTGTGGGCACGGATACCACAGAATAACTATAGTAAGCAAGACGTACATTTCATATATACGCGGTCTGACCAGAATGAATTAATTTTTGAAAAAACATTGTATTTGCATAGGTACCAATTTTCCTAAAATTAACTGTAATTTTTCGGTAAAAGTATGAGCTACTTGTATGAAAGACCTTGTATTAAATTTTCTATCCTTAGCTATATACGCATTCAATATTTTATAAGTTTTTAACTATGCAAATTAACTGAGGTTTTGACGAAATTTGAACTTTAAATGCTTATAAAAAATAACCATGATGCCTATGTATCGTTAGTATTTTATAGCTATAATAAAAACTTACTTATTACATTTTTAAGCTTTTTAACTGGATAAATAATTTTTTATTGACATATATAGAAAAAATTTTAAATTAATCAAATACAATCCAAGCGAGGACGGTATAACTATAAGCTGATTACCAAACAATTTTAATAAATTTTCATTTTTTTTTCTCCAATTATTTTAAAAAGCACTGAGCATTTTACATTTTGAAAGTACCAAAAAGTACCAACTAGATCCAATTTCCCAGTGTGCAAATGCGTGACACTAACTTCGCTGACACGTAGATTTTGAGTTCAAATTTTAACTTCTCATTGTAACGGATATGTTACGCATTGGTGAAGTTATAGCAAACCAATCTATAAGTTAATTCTGTGGATACCTTACTAAATTCAGGTGCATGCAATGTTTAATGTTGACATGACATGGAACTTCATTTACATTTAATTGTTACTTGTGAGTTTAATGATTTGTCTATTATATTTGACATTGAACTTACACTATATATCATTTAATACCTATACCCATGATCCATGTTTGAAATAATACTAGACTGGTATCGTCCAACAATCACTTATACTTATATTGTATTAACCAAAGACAGGAGATTTACCACACACACATTAAAACAATTAAACGACTGTACAGAAACCGCAATGTATAGAACATATAGAACACAAAAAATAGATAATATTACGTGAGAGCATTTTAAGAAATATCATTCACCTCGCCACCATCACCAAGATAAAAAAATAAATAAAACCAAAACAAAAAAAATGATACTAAATAAATAAAGGAATAATAAATAAGTAAATAATAAAAAAAAAAAATATATATATATATATAATAATAAATAAATAAAAATAATAATACGTATTATAAATAGTACGTACATAGCAATAATAATACGTATATAATATTAATACACGTTAAGATAAGTATAGTAATGTAATAATCGTAAAAAGCAATGAGTAGGATTTTAGCTATTTTCAGAGGATAAGAAGACAAACAACGAAATATAAATACACGTAAATTATTATAAAATATATAAAATAAAACCACGAGTGAGAACACACCGGTGTTCGCGAAGTATCTATTAACACTGAAGGCGATAGAATTTCTAGGGAATTAAAGAATGAGTTATTGACCGGACAACCAATTCGTACGTGGGGATAGATTGATTATGTATAGGATATTTTAAACATCATGTCCGGGAGGCAAATCGTAAATGACTATGCCGCTTTCGCCGCACGTTTTAAACCAAGTAATTATACCAATTAGTGTATATTTTGTACACACGGCAATAGATAAGCCGTAAACAACTAGTTCGGCTGTATCTAGACGTGGGTACGATTTTGGAACGAATTTTCGCACGACGCATTTTATTGATGGATCATTTTATTACGAATGATGAGGTTCAGACGCAGTGAACTGGTAAGTTGTGCAAACAATCAAAAAAGGCATTCCGAAGTAAACCAAACTTGACCACACCATTGTTGGAATAATTATACAAACGTGTAAGCGAATCTGTCAACGGTATACCTACGGAGATATTTACACATCGATAACAGCTAGGGAGCCAATAATAGTATTTTGGAATGGGACAACGAATTTGACGATTATAAAACGATTGAGGTTAAGTGGTATTTGAGCATTTTTAAATATAACAGCATATAAATAGTGAATAATAATGAATTTAATTTTTTTTTTTTTTTTTAAAAAAAAGGGTAATAATAATAAATTAGGTAATTAATATAAATATTAATAATAAAAAAATGATAATGGTAATAAGTAAAAAAAAAAAAATTATCAATAATAATAAGGAATAAACTTAGATAAATGATTTTAAAACAAGGAAATACATAATATAAGTACGGGTTATGAATATATAATAATAATGATTCAAACAAAACTATATAAATTATGTTTAACTATAGGCGCGATATTAGATCAATTAATTGCTAGACGTATTTTTGTCATTGACCATTTGAATAATTAGATTCTTGTTTACGGTGTTAAAAATATACAAATAAATAGAAAATATATAACAAAACGAAAAAAATACAATAATAAAACATTTAATATTAAAGGAAATTTCAGCATATTTTAATGTAACCATATATATTAATAAATAAATATAATATAATAATTTTATTATGGTGAAGGCAAATTACGTAGATTCAATACAAGTTATGTTATTTTAGACTTTCTTAGGAATAAAAAAAAATAATAAGCACCCAACTCATATACTCGATTACCCTAAATAATTCAATATATATATATTTAATATACAGTGTGTAATGATTAACTGTATATTATTCACATAAATATAGGCAATATAGCATATAGTATTTAACATTAATTGGTGGAAGATTTTATAATTATTAAATATATTGTAATCAAAAAGAGAAATAAAGCAATTATACTATATACTTGACTAACATTTTTAACACTTGTAATATAAAGGTTAGATAAATATTCTCTTATTATATAAAAAAAAAAAACAAAAACAAATGTAAGTAAAATATTGTAAATGACATTATAAAAAATGTCATAAGATATATAACAAAATTGTAATCAAATATAAAATGCATATACCCCCGCCCGGGTGCTGTAACGACGTCGTCCTGGCACCCGGAACTACCAGAAATCAACCGATCGATTTCGGACCTATCTCATTTTTTTGTACCCGATTTGTACCCATTTGAACACTCTCTAAAAAAATGTGTACCTCTCTCCCTTTTACACAAAACCGAATCCTGCGTCCGGGTGCTGTAAAAACGTCGTCCTGGCACCCGGAACCACCAGAAGTCAACCGATCGATTTCGGACTTATCTATTATGTCAATAGAACCACAACATCCAAACAACCACCTGACTTCACGATATTCCGACGACTGTCATCTCCATATATCGCTGGCGACCTGCAGAAACCACAACAACCAAACAAGAATAACCACCTGACAAATTGCTTCAGAAACTTTCTGAAACCTCTGCAGAAACATTAGATTTGGTGATGACTGCCACGTAACCTCTGCAGGTGTCTCAACGGCTAAATTTGGGCGCACGGGGATATTCAGTGTAGTAACCAACAGCCTGCCCTCTAGCGAACTCTCGGAATCAGGGTGTTCCAACAATCCCCATTTCCATAAATCGCATGCGACCTGCAGAAACTTTAGATTTGGCGATGACTGCCGCGTAATCTCTACAGGTGTCTCAACGGCCAAATTTGGGCGCACGGAGATTTTCGGCGTAGTAACACACAGCCTTCCCTCTAGCGAACTCTCGGAATCACGGTGTTCCAACGATTCCTGTATCCGTATATTATCTTCTGGGGCCTGTAGCAGAAACTTTAGTAATGTCGATGAGTTCAATAAAGCCTCTTCAAGTGTCTTGACATCGAAATTATGACGCTTCTCATCCACGATAGGCATATATACATACTTCATAAACTATACAATATTTATAACGATGCATAGTTAAACAAATCCTTTAATAATATGTTATACAGCGGAAGACAGCAATTCTGCAATATCATTATTAAATGGATATTGGTTGTTCATTGATAAATTAATATTGACAATTTAAGTTGAAATGGACATTGTATCATTATTTAATTTTCAAATTGAATATGTTTATGTTCTAGTAGTATTGTCTTCATATTGATTATTTAATGTTGGATTTTAAGTATGGGTTCAATATTGCATATACATTGGGTTTCATTGGAATCTAAACATTACATTTTTAATTACTATTCAATAATATTATAATGTTTGAATTAAAATAATAGTTGAATGTTGTTAGAGCAATATTGTATTCATAGTTCTGCTGATTGAAAATAAAACATTGGATTTGTGATGGCTATTCTATAATATTATAATATTGAACTTACAACAATTATCAAACTTTGTTAAAGCAATATTGTGTTCGCATTTTTAGTGATTGGAAATCTAACATTATTATATCAATTTCAATAATGTTTTTTGGATAATATTGCAGTATATATTATAATATAATATAATAATATATGATAATTAAAGGGATAATAGGTATATTGTTTAATATATAATATAATATACCTATAGGTGTATTTGACTATATATTAATAAAACTAATTAATTACCATTCCATCGTACAATAAAACCTCGATTTTATAAAATATATATATTATAAAATTTACTTCCTATAGGACAGGGATGGGATGTATTTGTTGAAAATAAATGAATACATTTTCCGTGTTGTGAATTTATAAAACAATATTTTGATAATGAATTTAATTTTGAACATTGCATTTCCCTCATTGATGAATTAATTGTAGAGTTCAAAAGAGGATTTGAAGAAGTTGAACTTATGCGTCCTCAAATAAATTAATTTAATAATCCTATGGCAGTTGAAATTGAAAAGCAAGATCCTTCACTTCAATTAGAATTATGTGAGTTACAAACAGATCCATTTTTATCTGCAAAAGAGATTGATGTGTCATTTTGGAAAACATTACCAGTTGAAAAATATCCAATTCTAAGAGATTTCGCATTAAAAATGTTATCTATGTTTGGAACCACATACATATGCGAATGTACATTTTCGAACATGAAACATATTAAATCGAAGGAAAGAAATCGTTTAACAGATGAAACCTTGGGACATTTACTAAGAGTTTCAACTACAGAAATAGATGTGGATTTTACTAAACTGTCTATTGAAAAACCTCATCCTCAAGTATCACATTAAATAATAATTGTAAATATAAATAAATAAAGATAAAAAATAAATGTTAGTAAATTTGAAGGACCATACGTCCGTACCTATATATTATAATATAAGATATGTATTAGGCGTACTTTAAATTTATTTAATGTAAAGACATTTACTAATTAGTGAACTTTTTATTTAAAAAATACAATTATTATTGTGACAATCGCCTGCTCAGCTAAACTTATCATATTAAATTATAAGTACAAAATACAAATACCAAAAAAATATACGTATGAGTTGAAGTATCATAGTTATTATATCATATGAGTACCTATATACAATATATTATAATTGTATTTATTTGATAAATAATTTTTACGCCAGTGAAGGGTAAGAGTACTACAGTAACATAATTTTAAATTTATAATTATTCATAATAATATTACAAGAAACAGCACAAAGTAATTCAACTAAAATACATTTGAGGCATAGTGTTTTCATTTTCCTGATCATACATAAAAAATGCAGCATTCGTTAATTCGTTACAGAAATTTAACATTCGGTATAATATGTCAATATAGGGCTGTTTAGAACATTTTTTTTTACTTGTGCTTCAATATGGAAACATCGAAAATTACAGTTGCAATTTCTATAGTATGTAAAACCAAATATTTTGCAATAATTCCGAACTGTCAGTATAACCATTCAAATGTTTATATACAAAATATACGTAAAAAAAGTTACATCTAGATTTCAACGAGATGAGATAATATATTTATTATTAAATAACTATAGCGCTCCACTTCCGAAATAAGATGACTGATCAAATTAAATATAATGTATGGGTTATTGTACCTACGTCTTTGTACTCTTTCAATTTTATCTGTAAAGCTTTATTTGTCTAGGATTTCAAACCGCTGAACCAAATTTGAGCTCAGATTTGTACTATGCATTGGTCCAATATGCATACTACAGAGTTTTAAACGATGTATAGGTAGGTTCTTAAATTGGTTGACATTCCGTTTAATTAATCCTAAGTTTCTGTAGGCTTTTGCACAGATTTATGGTGTGTATATGTGTATTGAAAGTGTGATCAGATTATAAAAATATCCTCTGAGGTCTTTAATAACTTTAACCACTTTTAATCTTTCATTATATTAATAAAAAATACTTTTTATAGGATATTATAAAATTGCGGTAAATAGAAATCTGAAATAATGAATTGTCATTTTTAATGTTTATTATATTCAAACCATTATCTAAACTCCATTAAAAAAATCGATTCAGGTCACATTGGTTTATTCTTGGTCATGATACTTATACTAGTTATACTTTATTATATTCAAATACATATAATAAATAATTTGTTGGACTTTACACTTATAAAATAAATATATTATTATATTATCTACACAATAATATAGCTATAATAATATATAATATACTATTATACAGTTACGGTCAGATAAAGTATTTAATCTTTACCAAAAATAAATAAATCATTAAATTTGAACTAACCGCAGAACTAAAATCATATAAAATTCTAGTAATATTATTATATTGCAGCTATTTCAGCTTATAATTACTATAATTTATAACTATAACTACCTGCTATAATATAGTTCCCTCTCATAACTGAAATAGGTAACATATAGCTACGACTTTGGTCAGTTTTGAATTTTATTTAGCAACAAAAATATGAGATATGATTTATATTCTATTTATCCAATGTCTACTACACATTTT
The DNA here is from genome assembly GCF_019925205.1 of Metopolophium dirhodum. Taxonomy (NCBI): domain Eukaryota; kingdom Metazoa; phylum Arthropoda; class Insecta; order Hemiptera; family Aphididae; genus Metopolophium; species Metopolophium dirhodum. Next base: position 17,925,367 of record NC_083568.1, read on the forward strand.
TTGGTATGAAAATTATCTTTATTACCTACCACGATTTAAATGCAATACTTTTTTTTCAATTCAAAATTATAATACCTAATAATATTTCTGGTTACTGATTTTTGTTAATAATAATATTATTCAGTTTATAATGACTTAGAAATATAGGATAAATAAACGTTATTTAATGAATAAAATTAATTTTGATGTAACCGCAACAGTCACTGCTTACTATTAATATAATATTTGTATGTATCGTTGGTATAATTTAATATTATCTCTTGAACAAATATATTTGATATGTGTTTAGGGATTTTATCATCAAATATATAAAAGCTAATGCATTTTATGTTTGTTCAGCAAAAATTTAAAAACAATACTACCTATAGTGAAATTAAATTAACTAAAAATCTAATTAGTTTTTTAAAAATGTAAAGAAATTGTTTATAGAAATAATCCAAAACTGTTTAATTTCCAGTTTGTTACAATATGTGGTATATTTAATATTGAAATTAAAGCTACTGTTACCTGGGAAACGAAATGTATTTGATCGATGGCTTATAGTATTCCCGGTGCTTAAACTATTGTGTAATAATTATTTGTTACAATTTTCGTTAAATAAATAAAATTATAAGACAAAGATATTTAATAAAATAAAGCAAGAATGGGAAATTCTTGTGCGAGTTGCACAGATTTCTCATTCTCGAAAACAGCTTCAGGATCTGTTCTGGATAGAGTGATTTCTCAAGCGTCTAACGAAGACGATTGTTTGTTGTATAAGTAAGCAATTCAAATTATTTGTATTTGAATTTCGTATTGTTTAAATATCAAAAGTAAATATTATTACATTTTAAGGTTAGCGGATTATAAAAAAGGAGGAGAATTGATCAATGTGTATAATAATGGTGGCCAGGACGAAGCGGAACGATTTATTGTTGAAAAATTACCCGGCCTTATGTATAACAACGGTAAAGGTCAAGTGATAAATCGAAATGATTATTTGAGATGGAAATTTCAAAATCGAAAACACGTAAGAATAATGTTTACCATTATAATAATTATACCAATACAATTAATTGCGTGTGGTCGGGTTTAGCATATAATATAATAATAATAAAAATGCAAATAATATGCTGTAGGTACCTGAATATTTTTTCTTTGAGATCCGGTCCGACTAAGATAGCTAATTTTAATAAACATCAACATTTATATTCTAATCTATTTTTGTAATTTATAAATTTTAGCTGTTTTTGAACATTTACAATAATTATATCGTGTTATATCGTAGAGCTATTTTATCTTTCGATAGGTGTTTTGTATCATCGCTGTTTTGACGTTCGCTATTTTGGAGTCGTGGTTTTGACGTGTTATCAATCGGCTATCTTAATACTTTATACATATACGTAGTGCAATAAGAATTCGTTATTTCCATATTTAGGTGGCTGTTAATGTCGAGGAAAAGCCGGGTCCTCACGATCCGTTAACAAGATGGGTGGACCACGTGGCGTGCTGGCAAATGCAGTATAGAGGATCATTAGGCGAAAGTTTGTTGCACGTATTAATCATATGCGATACCGTGATACACACTCGGCTGTCCCGACTACTTCTCAAACACTACCCGATGTTAAGTCAAGATGTTGTGGAAGGCGAAGAATATCTCGGTACGCCTTATTGTAACCACTGTTGTAACATGACATAAACATTATCTTTTTCATCCTGTACGTATTCACCCGCCTATTTTTACCGACAGTTTTGGCACTTGGTATATTCTACTAAGGACATCAAATTAATTTGTATAATTTCACACAACGCAGTCAGGTTGCACGAGAGTTTCATAGATCTTGAAATGATTATTTTTAAACAGTTTATTTCATTCGTGTCTTAATTTTTATACCTAACTATTTATAGGCGCTAGTGCATTACATTTGTCTATTGCTTATAACAACAACGATTTAATCCAAGACTTGGTTGATGCTGGTGCAAATATTTGTCAAAGAGCCATAGGTATACTTCATATTATACCAACTCACTATTAAATACAACACCTAAACACTATAATATATTGGACATAAAATATTACCTTTTAAATTTGTACACGATTTAGGGAGCTTTTTCTTACCACGTGATCAACAGAATAAAGAAATCAATAATAAACACACGGATTACGAGGGTCTAGCGTATCTCGGGGAGCTGCCGTTAGCGTGGGCTGCTTGTTGCGGGAACCAAACGGTATATAACCTGTTGATTGATGCTGGAGCAAACCCTGACGCCCAGGACTCATTTGGAAATATGATTCTCCATATGGTGGTCGTTTGTGATAAACTGGTAAGTAATTAAACATTGTTTGGTCGCAAATCGAACCAAGTCCAAATACGTGCAATCTATAATGTTGTATGTAGTTATATAATATTCTAAATGCAATTGTGTATTATATTTTTTTTTTTTTTGAACAAAACTAATAATATTAACAACAAAACATATTGACACCACTTAACCATGCATGTCGTTGTAATATTTTTACTCGGTAAAAAATTATATCTGTAACATAATATATAGCTGTACTTATTACCGACAATGAATTAACACAATTTAAAAAAAATTTACCATGGATACATATTTTAAAATGTACTCGTGAAAGTATTCGAATTATATTTGAAATTAACGTGGGTCAATCATATTTCTTCAAAGAGAAAAAATATTGTTAATAACTTATAATGTGTCCTATTTTTTATAGAAAAATCTGTTATGTTACAAATATAAACTATTTTTCTAGTTCAAAAAAGTATTTTTCAACGAATAAAGGAATACAAAAATAAAATTATTCAGAATACGTATTCGAATAATTTTGCAAAAAGTATTTAAAATGGTATTCGAATTTATTTCGAATAGAAAAGAAGTATTTGAATACATTTATACGAATACTTTACAAGACTAGCGGTAGCCTACGTTGATTTAGACAATCGAGACGAATTTATTAAATTGCCATTACCGCGATGTTTATCACAAAAACTGTATTATTATTTATTAATGGTAATAAAAATCATTTTAAAGTACGCCTATGGCCTATCCTTAGAAATAAAGGCTGTACACACAGTGCCGCAACTAGAGATAAAATGGCCCAGGTGCGAGTCAAATTTTGGGACCTCCTATTTCAAATTTTTGTCTTACAAAATTGCATAGCACCAAAAGCGCAATTAAGGGTGGTTATTAGCAAATTTCTATACTTCATAACATTTTCAAAATATTTTGACTTATTTTGAGCTGTTTACGTATATTTTCAGTTTCAAATTTCTTTGGTTTTTTATTCTATAAATATCAATAAAATTGTATTATTTAGGTAAAATAGCTTGAAAATTTAATAGACAGCTCCTAATATATTGTTTGAAAGACAGATAAAAAATATTAAAAATCTATATACCTAGTCACAATTTTTTTTATATAAGCATTTAAAGTTCAAATATTGACAAAATATGTAAAATTCACGAAAACGTTTAAATTAATTTGAGTTAGAAATTCATTAAAAATTTTTTTTTTAAATCTAAGATTTTATTTTGTAATTCAAAGGTTAATAACTGTAGATATATTTTCACTCGTTTTGAACTGTTTACGGACAATTTAAATTTAAATTTTTTTAGTTTTTTTTTCTATGAATATCAATAAAATTTTATTTGTAGGTCTAAGTTATAGTTAAAAATGTATAGTATAAAATATTATCTTCATAAGTATAATCAATAACATAATATTAGATGTTAGACGTAACACGTTGTAGGTTTCGAAAAATTTCAATTTTCACCATGTGTTGGCGAAAAAGTTCATATTAGTTTAAAATCTAAAATCCTTTATGTCTGAAAAGGCCCCCATAAATATAATAATGGGGCCCTTTTGGGGGTGCGTTGCAACCCCAGCACCCCCGCTAATTGCGGCACTGTGTGCACAGTGCCACTATAATACTGTATCCGTTAAGATTGGTTTTTCGCATTCAATAATACTTCAGCTGTGGCCTGTGACTTGCATATTATAATAACGTGAGGTACTTACAATTTAAAAGCCAAAATCTTGGATGGGTATAGAAGAGTGATGAATAACGGGGGGTTTTTTTTTTATAACTAAATAAATAGTAAGCACAGTTCAGTAAGTACTGCAGAATATAATTACAGTAATTATTCAGGATTCTTATTTATGCTGTTATGGATGCAGTTTTATTATATACTAAAGGTACACGAGTTTTTTTTTTTTTATCAAATTACAATTATGAATTTTATTACAGTGTCCACTTTGTTTACTTTCTATATTTTATTCATACTAATGAGTATAGGACTCAAAAGAAAAAATATTATATAAATAATGCAAACATGACCTAAATTTGCCCTTAAGGGGATTCGATACCGTGATTTTCTGTTTTTGTCTAACACACGCGCGACATACGTTTATTTTTATCTCAAAATGTAATTAAACTATTTTTTACAATATTTTCTAAAACTTTAGCAAAAATACAAATTATTGATATCTATAGTTTGCCAGATATTGTTTATAGCCTTTTTTGAAAATTGGTTTAATAATTGCGACTTTAAACTGAGTTGGAGAAATACCTTCTTTTAAACTTAATGTTGATACATTTAATTTTATAAGTCAATAAATGTTTATTGTTTATATTAAATTATAAAATACAACGAAATGTATGGTATTATACTGTTCTTCTATTATTACGAATTAATAATTTATACATTTCAACTATATAACTAATAATAAAAAACTATTTCGTTGAACGAATATGTAATTAAAATGATTTGTATTTATTTTAATTGTCAACATTTACATAAATCATAAACGAAAAAAAGTAATTTTAACTGTGAAAATTAGTTTAAAAAGACTTCAGAATGCCAAAAAGTTTACTACAAACATAAAAAAAAACAAAAAAAAGTCATTCACTTCTTAATATTTTAATGTGTACCTATAAGTATCTATAAGAAGAATACATTTATAATTTATTTATTTGCCCAGAGTATGTTTGGCTATGCTTTGAAACACCCTAAAGTGCCAGCAAGTAATGGTATTATGAACGTGGCAGGACTAACACCTTTAACGCTATCGTGCAAACTTGCAAGAACTAGTGTTTTCCGTGAAATGTTGGAACTAAGTGCACGGGAATTTTGGAGATATAGTAATATTACGTGTTCAGCCTATCCTTTAAGCGCTTTAGACACATTACTTCCAGACGGAAGAACAAGTTTGTTAATCTATACTGAATTTAGTTAGGTGATGGAATAAAATATAATTTTGATATATTATTACGATCTTTTAGATTGGAATTCAGTATTGTTTATAATTTTGGACGGTACCAAAGAAGAACATTTAGACATGCTCGATGGAGGCATAATTCAAAAATTATTAGAAGAAAAGTGGAAAACTTTTGCTCGGGTATGTACCTATACTATTAGTATTACTATTTTTATTTATAAGCATAAATGATTAAATTATATAGTTTTATTTTTATTTTGTTTTTTTATTTGGTCAAAGAAACAATTTATGAAACGTTTAGTTATATTATCCATCCATCTAATCATGTTGAGTATTTCTATATACCTAAGACCCGTGGATCAAGACAAACCACTGTTAGGAGAAGCAGAAGACTGGCAAGACGTGGCAAGGTATTGTTTTGAAGGCGGAACGGTAGTCGGAGTGCTGTCATATTTAATCGTTCAGCAAGGCGGAGAAATACTCAATCAAGGTCTGGTAGGATTTTTAAAACAAACGGTAAATGGCCAAGCAAATCGTTTTGAATTTACTGTTAAATATTAACAGCACGTTTGATTATAGTTCAAAGAACCGGCCAAACTGATATTTCTGATTTCAAATTTATTGATATTGGCTTGTATACCACCCAGGATTATGGGCGACAAACAGACGGAGGAAGCCATATTAGTATTTGCAGTTCCCGGATCATGGTTTTTGTTAATGTTTTTTGCCGGGTATTCTATATTATAATATTAATAAATAATTCAAGCATAATATAAGACAAAAAGAAGATTTGATAATGAGTAATACATTGAATACTGTGTCTTAGTGCTATACGCCTGACTGGTCCTTTCGTAACTATGGTGTACTTGATGATCACAGGAGACATGTTAACCTTTTTCGTCATCTACTCAGTAATTTTGTCTGGTTTTACGCAATCGTTTTTTTTCCTCTACAAAGGATCGCCAGACGTCAGTACGTCGTTATATAAATCTTACCCTTCTACATGGATGGCCTTATTTCAAATTACTATGGGCGACTACAATGTGAGTTTTGGCCGCATGACCCTGTATGATTCCCTATGCCGCAACTCGTAATGATAATAATATATAATATTATAATACGTTACGTTTATGTATATAGTACGCGGATTTAAGTTACACCGTATATCCCGCGCTCAGCAAAACTGTGTTTACGGTTTTCATGGTGTTGGTGCCAATTTTATTACTGAACATGTTAATAGCTATGATGGGCAACACTTATGCGCACGTCATCGAACAGAGCGAAAAGGAATGGATGAAACAGGTGTAACACAATAATAATATTGGATCATATAATTATTATGTTGTTCTTCTTATATTATACCTATAGCTATAGACTATACCATTATACCAATACAAATACAATAACGCATTTAATGTGCTTATTTCAGTGGGCTAAGATTGTAGTTACCCTCGAAAGAGCTGTACCACAAAAAGCAGCCAGGAATTATCTCGAAGAATATAGTATTCAGTTGGCTCCTGGCGACGATGTAAATCCAGAACAAAGAGGATTCATGGTTATCAAATGTAAAAGCCAAACTAGAGCGAAACAGCGGAAAGGCGCCGTCATAAATTGGAAGGTATATCGTCACGTTTTTTTTTAATACAAAATATCTGACATTTTTTGATAATTTTGTCTTAATAATAATATAATATAAAATGAAATACGGATGTATGACACAAGCGCCAAAGATATAAAAATACATATAATTTGTGCCAAAATTAGTAGGACAAAATAAGCGCCAAAGATATAAAAAAATTATACCATTTGCAATTTGCTACAATATTAATATTTTATATAGGCATTTAAAATTATTCAAAAACCGTTAATAATTCATATAGATATAATATAATAAAATCTTAAATTCTAGGTTTTTGTTCATTAAATAAAATGCAAACCTAATTGTTTTGTGAAATAAATGTTCACTACGGTATAGACAACGTGAATGCCAATGCTTACTACTTAAGTAGGTACTTACAACATAATAATATAACACAACTCTGACGCTGTTTCGTAATCTGCACTCTGCAGATAATACATTTGTCGATTAAGATTATACGTTTAACATTTTTGAACGATATAGTTCTGAATGAAAATCTGCGATTTTGTCGCTTTTGTATGATGTTTTTGTTATTTTTTTCTTAACTCGTTTCGGCGTTTTCGTCTTTTACTGGTTAAATACAAATGTTGTAAAAATTGAGGTATTTTGTTTTTAATTTTTGTTTATAAAAACTAAAATGTATATCATACTTAAGAAAAGCGGAAAGTTGGTCATTCAAGAGCTTCGTAGATTAGAAGGTACTGGCCAAAATTTAAGAGATATGATTTGGAAACGATCGTCTCTATCAGCGTCTTCTCCGGTTGCTAAAAGTGTATCAATGTAATTATTTCAGCTATACATTTAGTTAAAATAAAATAATTTTTTCTCAATTTTGTAATTAGAACTAAAAATAAAAGCAAGTCCTATTCTGAAGCAAAAGATGACCAAATTCGGCTTTCTGGTGCACTAGGAGCAGCACTAGACGCGATTGCTGTAGCTCATGACTTAGACATGACTCTGACAAAAGATCAATCGATTGATGGTACCTACCTACTTTGATTTATATATACATGTTACGATATTTATTAGTTTAGAATATTGTTTATTGTAAGTAATTTTTTTCAGAATTACACGACCCTTTAAGACAACTAGTAATAATGTCAGAAAGTGATATAAATATTGATAAAAGTCAAGTCGAAATAGTGGCGAATGCAGCAGCAAAAATTGCAGTAAGTTTTAGTTAAATGTTTACAGTTTATTTAAAAAGAGCAATTTATAAATATTTATATTTATTCAGAATCAAGATTCTATAAAACCGATATCGATTAATTTAGAGCAACAAAATGACGGTAAGTAAATATTGATTGTTATATTCGCTTAAGTATGTTTTTAATAATGTATTTTTGAAATGCTAGTAAAAAATGAAAAAACGAAAATTCCAACTTCTAGTAACACAATTACAAATAGAAAACTCTTAAACAAGCAATCTAAAAATTTAAGCATGTATGGTTTTGAGAGTCAGGACATGTCAGTAGATAAATACAGCAAAGCAATCGCAATCACAAGAAGTATTTCAACTCAAACTGGAGGTATTGGTATCATCGAAAAAAACGAACGACAGATAATTAGACCAAAAACTGCAAAAATCAATCGGTAAGTGTTTAACAATATAAATAATATAATTCACAAAGTTTCGAAACATATTATATTGAAAGGTTGTTATTTAAAAATGTATGTATACCTGATAAAGAAACCGTATTTGGGTTGAAATGTGCAGGAGATTATAATATTATATGGTGAATTTTAACAATTATTACCGTAATAATTATGTATAATTTATGGAAAAATGAATATCTATATTTAATTTTTATTTCTTAATTATTTTATGAAAAAATACGGTAAAATCAGTTATTATTTTTGTTTCAATTAATATTATACATATTATAGCGTACGCCACAAAATCGTATTCTGAATTTTTTATGAACTTAAAATATATTTATCTTAAATTTTTCAATAACCTACCTTTAACTCCTCTTTGATTCGTTCAAAATCAAAATTTAAATAAGTGTTTTATTGTAACAAAATAATATCGACAGTTGAAATTATAGTTTTTTCTTCGCCGGTATTTTAGTCCATAACAATATTGCAGGTTTAATAATTAATTATTAAAAAAAAAATTGCATTATTTAATAACAAAAAAGTGACGAAAGTATACTTATTACAGATTATACATTAAAAATAATTTATTATTCTATAGAATAATAAATTATTTTTAAGTAAATGTATATAATTTGGTAATTTATGACCAACGCATTGAATTAAATATACTTTTTAATCCCCCAATAAATACCTACACTTAATTATTTAGTTAATGCTATAGTCACTGTAGATGAATTTATCAATTATTTAAATGAATTCAAATCTCTTGACAATTACCTTAAAACTGTCTACTGTCACAGCAATACCTATAATAATTAAAATTCTAATAATATACTATAAAAGTATAAAATATGTACGTCGATAAAAGTTTGAATAATAAAAGTCTAGATTTTCTTGGATAAATGTTAGACGTGTTTGACGCAACTTACAGGCTACAGATACGAAAAAATATTTTGTGAAATCAGTTTATTCCTATATAGCAGTAGTTCTCAACCTTTTTTGATTCATGTCACCTTTAGCCACTAGAATCAAACATCGCGTCACCCTAACTGTGTAATGTAAAAAAAAAAAACCTAACATAAAAATAATAAACAATATAGCTGTATATATTAAAATTATTCTTTTATTAAAAAAAAAAATACAGTACAGAAAAAAATTAAAGTTAAAAAAAAAATAATGATTTATATAAATTTAATGTGAAATTTTACCCTGGTGTTTTTTTACAAAGTTGGGGAAACCTAGGGTTGATGGTGGAAAGAGCGAGTCTCATATCGTCTTCTATAGTTGTTTTTGTGAGTCTGTTGCGTTTTTTTGTTTTTATATTTGTTAGTGCACTGAAGCCATGCTCACATAACCAAGACGTAGAAAACTGAAGGAGCACTTCAATAGCCTTTTTCGATAATCGAGGGTATTCATTGTTAAGAGCCACCCAAAAGCTGTCTAGCGTGACCTCATTAAACTTAACTAGAAGCGTTCTTAACTAGGTACAAATATAAATAATGCAAACTATTATAAAGATACGAACTTTGAGGTATGTTATGTACATGACAGTGGTGGTATAGGTGTAAGAAATAATATGATTGTTTTCGAAATTTTATTATTATTATTATAATTTTACTATTATCGAAAAATTTATTTTTAAAATTTTTTCTTTTCTTGTTAAAATTCTGCGTCACCCCTAAGCTAGGTCCACGTCACCCTAAGGCGTGACATGTCACCCCGGTTGAGAACTACTGCTATATAGTATTGCTTCAGAAAAATATATTTATTTTGCGTGAAACAGTCATAATGTTATGATATAATAATATTAACGGGGTCTGCCGAATATTTTATTTTGATTTCACGATGGTTTCCAGCGTGACGCCCACACAGAATTTCGCAGTGAAAAGAGGCCAATCGGCACAGCCGGACAAGCGGGAAGACCACAGGGATAACAAGGAGCAACAGTGTTATTGCATCAGTGGCAACAACATGTTGCGGCCGTGGAGCACGCAAGACCTGGCGCCGTTGAACACGATCATGGCGTGGGGTCCCAACGACGATTTCTGACCGGATGACAAGAGATAATAAAACTTAAATGATAAAAATACCTATACATAATATATATTATAGCATGGCGGTGAAACGATCATAATTATAATATCGAATAATGCAACTATATACCCGGTATATGCGTTTATGTCGCGTTATCGTGACACCCATTGTTTTCCCGGAGCACGCGCCCTACGCCACTACCCGCTGTGTGTCTCTGTTTTACACACGTGGAACATGGAAAATCTACGTAATTCCTTGCCAGATTCTTTTTACGTTTTATTTATAGTCAATATTATCAGAGCAAATTCACATATTATTATCGAGTTTGCGGAGAAGAATATAAACCGTGCTATCGTGCGAAGACTTTTTTTCATATGTTTATTTTACAACTAATATAGTTATATGAATTTGAAATTTAAAACTTTTCAAATATACTATTACAACTCATTATAAAAAAATAATATGTTTAAAAAACTCTTCGATTGAGCTGCACTGTTTATACTGTCTCCTATGCAAATTCGGTAACATATTATGTAAAATGGCTCTAGTATTAACAATTGACTACCAACAAATTGTTCATATAGATTTGCTGTATTACGAGTGGTACTTTTTTATTTTTAACATACAATTTTAAGTATTCGTGAATTGCTTTAAAATTAAAGTATAAAATAAAACCTACGAGGTACCCTAGATAATATATTCTTACCTTTGAATTTGATAATACCTACGTCAATTATTCACTCCAATATTAAAAAAATAAAAATAACAGAGAAAAATGGATTCTTCTTAACGTAAAATGTCCTATATTATGTTATGCGTTATAGTAAGACGGAGTCAACACACGTGGGTACGACGTCCTAGCTTTTTAACACACAATTCCCGGCTCCGGGTTCGATGATTAAATGACAGCTCGCCGTGGTAGTTAATATTCATAACATTATGCACCCTGCAGCAAGATAGTAATAAAAAAAAAAATTAAATGATATTTAATACTTTAACCATGATACCACGTCATATATTTTTGTTGTATTCATTATTCATTATTATTATAAAATATACAATATGATATTAAAATATGTTATGATTATTAAATAATAATATTAATAATATGAAGTATGGCCGTAGGTTTTAATTAAATTGGAAAGTCAAATCAACCATTTTTTATGAGCTCGTAGTTCGTACAATTCTTTTTTAGAGTATTGTGTTATATATATTTGAAGCATGATCAACAAGGTACACGATTAGAATAGGTACAAACAATATTTATTGCGAAAATGTAAAGTCAAATTCGTATAGATAATATCGACTGGGTTTTAGAGTGTTTATGAGTCGACAACGATTTTTTATTCGTGGTATTTTTCAATTTTACAGTCTTCCATTACACATACAATTATTATTGAACACTTAGTTGGTAACTAGTATTTATAAAAACAAGGCGGATTAGGTACAGCTATTTTTCGAATCGCGTGTAATGTTTAGTACAACTTTTAAATATTAATTGCTTCGAGCGGTAGCCATTAACCGGTGAAACAAATAAATTATAATTTTAATTTCCGTAACATTGAAATTGTCTTTTGGTAAAAGGATTGCGTTAAAGTATGGTGTATACACGTGCAACAGACGAATTCAGTACTTACTGTACAAAAATAATATTTTAAACAACTCAAACCGCTTTTCTTAATATACATTATAATATAGTGAAGTGGATTTTTCGGAGTACACTTCGTTGGTTCGTTAAAATATGTTCAACGATAGTATTCCATACATTTTTCATTCAATATTATAAAACGCCGTATTCTCATTTTAGGTAATTTATAGATTAATATATTGTACGTACTTTATTTTAAGTGTTATGGGGTCATAGTTCCTATAGCTAGTAACAGAACCGTGGCTGTTGCGATCAAGGATGCCTTTATAAAATATTAAGGGCCTCGCTGATCCTTTGCGAGTAGAACATTTTATACGATTACGATGCGCGGTTCTTTTTTGTAGCAATAATTTAATTTATCGGCGTCTGTCAAAACCATTAATTAACTATTAATTATGTCACTCGTTCAAGTCATTCACGATTTATTGAAATACGTCCATTTTAAATAAACTTTTATGTTCATTAAATTAATTTTCCAACCCAATTGTTTTTAATACTTATCTCAGTTATAATTTACGTACTTTTATAACTAGTGTTGACTTTATCTAGATAACATTATTATAATTGAACTTTATCTTTATCTAGATAAAATTATATTTATCTCGGCTCTAACACTTTTTATAATAATTTATTAATAACTATTTTAAATTATTATTATTTTGTACTGAAATATCAGCAGTCAATTTGTAGGTACATTCTGTTTATTTCATGTGTTGAAACTTGAAAACGTCTCGAATAAAAAAGATTATACAATAATAATGGTCACAATTATTCACCTAGTAAATAAAGAATAATATAGAATTGGAATAGTATGTAGGCATACAACCAGTGGCGTGTTGAACTCATTTTTGGTGAGGAGCAAAAATGTATACAAAGTACCCATCCACCCTCTTAATGTTTATAACGGCATTTCCGACTCAACAAAAAAATGTAAATAAAAAATTTACAAAATATGCGTACATTAGTAACGATTTGTATGATCGGATATGATATTTCTACGATATACCTAGTCACCTCTAAGTGGCTAGGTATTTTGTGGCAGAGGGACCACCCACCATAACCAACAATTTTGAAGGAGCAATAAATTGCTCCAAAATAATATACCTTCGACACGCCACTGTATACAACTATAATATTTACTTAGTTACTCGTATTATACTTTATTAGAATTTTACTGCTGTTAAGTAAAAATTGTATTTTACTTGGAATCGGACTCTTAGTCCGTAATATTATACAATAAATAAATAAAAAATATTAGTTTTTAGTGAATTTAGCTTTTCTGAAAATTAACAATCTCGTAGGACTTGCATGGACTGATTCATTGTCCACACTAGTTATTAAATATTTAAATAGATAAAAATATTAATAATAAACGGATTTTGGTATTTAGCTGGTACCTATATATAGGTATCATATTATTGGGTAACACATGATTCCGCACAGTAGGTATACCTTTTTATCTACCTGATTCCGCACATTTTCGTTATACAAAAGATAAATGTGAATAATATGGTAGTTTGATTTTTATGTATAAATAATTTTATAAAATTTTCATTCTCAAACTATTGTTGAAGTAAAATTATTAATATAACAAAAAAATAGTAAAAATGAGTTAATATTTTGAACAGTAAAGCGTATTATTATTACTTAATGATGTTGGAAGTACAGGAAAATGTTTTTTTTCCTTATTTCTTTCTGACACAATAATACGAATTTCTGAATTATTCATTTTAATTTATAAATTCACATGGAATAAAATGTATAAGTCAACAGTAAAACACAAAAATGTGATTGCAACATACGTATTAGTGATCGAACAGGTAACTAAATATGAGTGTAGATATAAAGTACCCTATACACAATTCAGATAAGTTAGAATTCAGGATAAAGTTAATATAACGTTATAATATTAGTAATATGTAATATTGATATCAACCATTTTTATTTTTTATGTCTACAATTATTTTTAAAATACAATCGGCAACGTCGTAAATTAGTTTTGTGCGGAATCATGTGAATGAAGAGGTATATGCGGAATCATGAATTACGAATGTTATTTAGGTATTCACCTGTATGATTTATATTTTATTTATTTTTCGTTATCGTAAACATTTTGTGTCATAATTTCGTTCCACATTTTTTGGCGTTGTAGCCTCCGTAAAGTAGTTTCACTTAAAAAACAGATTGTAAATTGTAATGATTATTGTGGATAATTAATATTATGTTTTTGACTAATAACTAAGGAGAAGTATGTCATAGTGACTTTGGCATGAACTGCCGAGCTAATCATACAATTTAAATCTGAAATAAATTGGAATAAAATATTAGAAATATATGAAGACGAACATTGTTAGTGTTGTCTTTGATTGTTCATGGATAAAACAATTTTTTCTTGAATTGTGAAAGACTGGAAAGACACTGAGTTGTTAGAATATCTGGAAACATTACATTATTTGTTACTATAATACATTAATTTACATATATATATATATATATATATAATATATTTATTTATAGACTGATTACTTTGATCTCAACGATGTGCTTGTTCCACATAAACAATATCTGACGTTTATAGCTGTAAGATGTAAATGAAATAAATATTGGTACCAACGCTGGTATACAGTCGTTTTTCCACTTAAAAAGTCATTAAATCAAAACAGATATTTTAGAGATTATTATTATTCAACTTTCATAATATTTGTATTATTATAATTAATACTATAATCGATACGGATTTATTGTTTTCTGAAATACATAAAAATGACAAAATCCCATTTTATTATGAACGAACGTAGGTACAGCAAATGTCGATGTTTTCAGCATAGTTTTCTTGCAGCACAAACCGTGTTTTCAAAATTACTGAAGAGTTAAAAAAAAACAGACTTTTCTGAAATTCCATCGTGTTTGATTTTCAATTTATTTATTGGAAAGAACGAATATTTGTAGCATTCCTTGATGGCTTGAACAGAAATAAAAAATGGTATTTACGAGTATGTATTATAAGAGAAAAAAATAACAAGACACTCCGTTAGTTCAGCAACAGCTTCTCTTGTGCATATCAGAATATTTAAAAAAACAAGAAATCGAATTTAATCTTGATATGTGATATTATATATATTATATATACCGCATGTTGTTTGAATAAATACATATTTCTACGCATTTGTTGATTAAAAAGACACGAAAAAGCAAAAATATCAGTCATCATGGGGGATGTACCATAATATTATTAACATAATAATATGTTATAGCTTTTTTGGCATGCCACTGATAAACCCTATATTTATAGTTACTATAAAATAATATCATATATGCACTATATTATAATTTATAATAGGTACCACACTCTACAGTGTGTGGCACGTCTCGATATCGGATATAACCTTATTCATCTCGTGGCAAATCAATATATTATTATTGTCTAGATGCACGTGGTTTTCTCGATAATAATATATAAGAAACAATTGATGCCCGTCGATTGAAATGAAATAATTTGGTTGATGCATAGATCCCATAGACATATAAACATATTGTTCTATGATATAAATAAATGGACTGCGCTTAGAGAGAGAAATCATGAAACCGACATTGATGAGAGACAAAAAAACAGTTATGGGCAAGCATGGGGGAAATAATTGAATACTCAAATTATTCCATGATATTATTTATGACATTATCAAATATCAATGATGGTTATCACTACTTATCAATTTTATAATCTATAAATTACAATAATTTCATGGCATGAATGAAATATAATTATTATTTCTTTCATGATTGTCCCCAACAGTTTCTTCCTCACTCACACAATTTACATTTCAGATTCGGATAGATGGGGTGTGAGGAAAGCGTAGTCCATTTATTAATATGTCTATGATAGATCCCCCGCATAATGCATTACCTTTGCCTTGATTACATATTTTTATTCTTATTTTATATTAATATAATAATTATTATTTATACTGAAATCTATACCACGGTCCTTACAAAACATGAGCTTTTGGTTACATCTTATATTCGTATTATAACCTCCATGCATGACGCTTAAAATAAATAAAACCAAATCGTTTCTTTCATGAAATATTGTTTTCGTAGTTGTTGCATAGAATATAGATCATAGCCTGAATTACCTTTGCCGTGATGACGCGATCAATGAACGCTGCAGAGACGTGACAAAAAATAGTATGTGTGGCTCGTGCGGGAAGGAAGGCAATTTCAGTCTTGGGCGAAATGCGGCACACGTCGCTCGCGACTGAAATAGCTCACTTCTCGCCCTTGCCACACGATATACTATTAGTTATCATGGGATCCAAAATAATTCCTAAGTACAGGTAAACGTTGACGAAACATCGAAACCTATCATTATTATTTTGTATTATGCTAATTTGATAAACTTGTGTTTAATATAATATTATAGTAGAAATCCGGAGAATGCGTCATGACGATTGACGAATGTCATCTTCTCATAATCTCGGATATAATAATATTTCTGATATAATCTACATGATATAGGTAGGTACTTATAAATTTCAATATTAATATTATTGTGTTTGTGTACGAATTAGTATAATGTGGTAACTATACGAACATGTTATATTTTGCTATTAGCATTATAAGTAATATACTTGTTTTTTGTGTGATTATAAAACTGTATATTTTGTTTTTAAAAATGTAGTATTATCATTTTTAAAGTTATATTCTGTGTATTTTTGAGATCGTATGTTGTGCACGATGTATAAATAAATTCGTTATACCACAGCAGGAACTACAATATGGTACGCTTATACGAGTTCCTAATAGATTTTCGTACAAAACACGCGAAAACGTAACATAACATTTCCCGTTCACAAAAAAATGATAAAATACTATATTATAGGTACCGTTTCCGAAAGGTGAAACCATTAAAGATCGCACGTCTCGTTCACAGCTATTTATACGAGGATAACAATGGCTGGTGTGTAGGTAATTGAAATAAAATCGGACAACGTTTTCGTACATAATATATAGGTAGCATAATCCGTGGTTTTTGTTCTCGGGGAAACATTTATTTTTAGCGGTCATAATAATATTGTTATATGATGACAGAAAAACGCTGTAGACATACCTTCTGCAGGAAGCACTTTTCTTTTCTTTCTTTCTTTTTACTTGTATATAGTGTTGTATTATTATATGACATAAAATAATAGTACCTATCCAATATCCATATTGTAATATAGGTACCTACGTAATAATGTTGCAATATGTGTAGGTATATACCTAGCCAAGTTCGAGTCCGTATTACACTTGGTGTATCATCCTTTTGTGGTCAGCCGTTATTAATCTTGGTTAGACTTTTCCTGTTCCTAAAATATAAGCAGGTACCTACAACTGCAGATTTCCGCCGGTGTAATCGATCTTCTTCATCTTCTGATCAATTAGTTCTCTCCCGTTAACCGATTCCGGCTTCTTCTTACAACTTTAGCTCGCCTCGCGTTATATTAATATATTATTGGTCTATAATATTCTAATCACTTTATAATTAATGTTCACGTTGTATTATTTTACAGCATTTTGTTGGCGCTTGGTCGAGATTCCGTGCTTATAGGTACGTCACTGTTATAATAATATGTTGTTATTTTACTATGATATTTAAACAACATGTCAGATACGCG
The DNA here is from genome assembly GCF_019925205.1 of Metopolophium dirhodum. Classification (NCBI taxonomy): domain Eukaryota; kingdom Metazoa; phylum Arthropoda; class Insecta; order Hemiptera; family Aphididae; genus Metopolophium; species Metopolophium dirhodum. The sequence goes on from NC_083568.1 coordinate 17,943,158, forward strand.
TGTACCCATACCTACGCAGATAATTAATGTACTTAATGGATACAAAACTTTACGATCTGGTTTAGTTATTTAGTATTATTTTGTTTTTCACTCCTACCATCTCATATTTAAATGGAATTTGTTGATTCTTTTCATTATAATTAATCGTTTTAAATAATTGCCGGAATGAACAGCAAACATTTCATACAACAACTATCTACAACATACGGGATAGGTAAATAATTTGAATAGAACAACAATATTGTTAGGTTAGGACTGCAGAAATAATACCCACAGCTAAATTGATAGGCAGGGTTTAGGTCTTATTGTACATAGCACTTATTATTATTAAAACAAGTGCTTAAAAGTGCATTCAAATCAGCACTTAAAGGTTAAGAGCATAAAAATAAGAAAAAATAATTTCAAAAATCGTTATCTTCAAAATGTTCAAGTTTTTCTCTTATATTAAAAAATACAAAGTATGTACCTATTGTACCTAATACCTATTAATTGTACCTGTGTTAACTATATTTTTTAAAGACAACAAACATTTTATACTCAGTGATTTTTTCTTAGATTTCATTTAATTTATAAACACTTTAAATAAGGCATTAAAAAATTAATAAATTTTTTTAAAAAAAATCAAATACTTTTGATCTTAAATTTTGGTTTCTGAGAACATTATTATTTTTAATTTTTCGATTTTCTGAAAAATAAATTTCAAATTTCTTAAGAGTACATCGGTTGCAAAATATTGACACTAATTTTCAGTCGTCATGTCAATATGAGGTCAATGTAGGGTTGCTAACTCCACGAACATACATTTCTCTGATTATTAAATAACAAATATTATCATAATATCAGTATTTTAACAAACGTACGCAAAATAATGCACACACAGCATATTAGTATACCTATTACTACGTAATACCTTCATAGGTTAGGTTATGTTTTACGTAGGTACGCGAAAAGGTTGCAGCTGTGTAACTGGTAGACTGAAACATGCTGAATCATAATAATAAGAACCAAAGTTAGATGGGATTTTTCCATTTTACAGATAATTTTTATAAAATCGAGTTATTTCAGTAGCCCTCACAATTTACACCATAATACCATTAGATTCTTATAAGAGTCGATAATGTAATATTATTTTTTTTCGTGCTAACACCGTCAAAGTGTCGTGATGTGAACGCAGTAAACGAATATATTCAATACCATATTATTGTTGTGACACGTCAAGATCAAGGGCTCGGTCATTTATGCGCTAAGACAATAAAAAATTGTGCGCATACGTTATGATCATTAATAAAATACAATTAATATTTGCAGTGTAATGTACGAATGATTGTTTCAACATTGGTTAAAATATGTAAAAAATATGCACTTCATATTTTAATTTTTTTTATTCCAATACTAAATGCACTTTTTTTCATCTGAACCCATATAAAATTAAGCAAATATTTTTTTTTAGTTAAAAAGTTTATCAATGGAAAATTGTAGTTTATTTTGCATTTTCAAATTTTGTTTTAATATTTTTCAACATAAAAATATATAGCCCTGTTTATGGAATTGACAACTACTTGTTGCATTTACAAAATGTATGAGTTTATGATATGACACATAAGAACTTTGAGTGCACTATCATTGCGATTTTTGTAAGACACTCAAAAACGGATAACAGAAAATCTTTGATTTGAGATGGTCTAGTGTTTGGGTGAATTTGGAACTGAAATCGTGTCCAGCAAGAGTACACTTTGAATACAACATTTGAATACTCTGTTCTCTGCTAATAATAGTAACATACCAATATGATGCAATATTGCAATATCAATTCAAATAATGCATACAAATTCTGAGAATGGCACAAAATCAGGGCGGTTTACCAAATTAATTTCGTTTCCGTCAGTGACAGACCGCCAATCGCTGATACGGCCGGTCGCTATTATTACAACATAATAATAATAATTAATAATATTATACATCCTCGCCATGCACATTGTTAACCAGACGTATATAGGTTAGGTTAGGTTAGGTATAGCGGAACCTAGGAATCTCGAACTCCGGTGTCACGACTAACGAAGTTTCCGTATATCTGAATTTTTTTTTTGGTCTCGAGACTTGAAAATACCGAGGTTCCATTGTATAATTTTATGATAGACAGATATTTATTATTCATTTTAAAATACATATAAACAGACATAGTAAAACATAATGAAAAGTCACAAAAACCAATTGGGAAATTAAGTGCTTAAATGACTTAGATGTTTACATAAGTCTAAAATAAAATAAAAAATAAAATGAAATATCTTAATATTATAAAATACAAAAAGTTAGTTATTATAATTAATTGATTGAAAATATTATAATATCAAATTAAAAGACATAAAACCTGAAATACTTTCATATCATAAGGTTTTTATTTTTTTTGATTACCTATAATAGTATTTTTGTACAATGTATACGATAACGAAATAAATATACTGATAATTAAGATATACGCAACAATTAAATATCTACTAATATAATGAGGATTTATTATTCCAAATTCGGTCTACAGTTAGTGTGATTTCTGAAAAAACAAGTATTTACTTATTGAAGGGTTTAAATGCGTGTTGGAATGTGATGAGTGGTGACATTAAAATATTATTGAGGAATAAAAGTTTAATAACACTTTTGTTGCGCAAAATAGTGCTAATTTAAAAATATCATTAAATTCATTACTTTTATAATATATTAGATCAGGATTTGTTCTGAAATACTCTTTGAATATTATTATCAGTAACGTGTTAATAGAAGTTTTGAGTTTTAGTCGACGAGTTCCATAAGTCCAACCACAAATTACGGTTCCGTATAATATGGTAAATGATAATAATATATAATATTTTATTGTGCCAGTGTATTTATTGCAACCAGTCTATGATTATTTTATCAGCTACTATCATAATATTAGGTATTTAGTGACTTGTATATAATATATGTTTTATTAAACAAATACCTGTATATTTTATTATAACATAATGTTGACAAACTATATACATAACTATATTTTACATAGCTGTAAAAAATAGGTATTCATTTTTCGACAAAATATAATAATAATATTAGGCGTTTCCACGTCGGTCCGGAGACGCGTGTCGTGGCGCTGTCCCGAACTATAATGTGCATCGCACGGCGGAGATATTGCTCCTACCGGCGGAGGAGCATTTTGAAATTCGACTGCGCTCGCGACAGTCATCGGCATCCCATTCGAGAGGGTTGTCCGCGTGACCGCAACGGCCTCCGCGGAACACACATGTGTGATAATACGCAACAACAATAGTTATTATTATTTTTCGTCATCGCAATAATATTATCATAACCATTACTATAATAGTATTGTTGCCGTTATTACATAAAGCCACGCGGCCGCCAACGCGTGTGTGCGTGCAGATACAATTTTTCAGACATTGAACAGCATAATATTATAATTTTTTTTTCATACCCGCGCAGCACACGGAAATACGACATTCGACCGTATTTTTAATTTTTAATTAATTTTCACTCAACTATGATCTTCGGGCACACGTGGATTTTCGTCTGTACGTTGGTTGCGTACTGCTGTAAGTATTGATAAGTAAATTAATGTCTGCTAAATTATAATAATATTACAATATTCGAATATGTGACGAACTAACGCAATATTTACGAGATCGTAAGAGACAATAAAAGCAATGCATCCCTTATTAATTAAAATATACGTCAACGATTCTAAACAGACGATTCTAAGCAGACGTCGGTACATAGACGTGAAATATTTTAGGCATTTTTTTCTAATTCTTTCGGTACGTAGCTATAGGTAAATAATTTGTTTAACTTCTACAAAAAATAATTAAAAATAAATATGTTACGTCAAAAATGGACGTGTCGAGAGTATACACTGGAAATCAAACAGATTTAACTATGAAATGTGATAGCACAGAAAAACGCGTATAGTCCAAATATTTTATCTAACCTAAATTAATATTTATTATGTGTTATAACGTGAATTTATAGTTTAAACCTAAAATAGGTAGGTTAAGTCTTAAATTTATTAATTTTAAAGTATGGTTGCGGTTTTATATAACTAATAAAATCCACTACAAATAGGTCAATATTTAAAATGTATAGCTGTACAGGAGACGTACATTTGGTCAAATTGCTTCTAATATATTTAGTGGGTAATTACCTGAATAAATATTTTAGTACGGTCTCTGGCTGATCAATGGTGTAGCCCAAAACAAAACAACAATTATCCATAAGTATATTGCAATTAAAAAAATATTACAATTACATAAACCATTGTTATTATAATTGTTAGTCCTGAATAAAAAAAAAATAGTATAAAAATAATAGTGTTTTCAATGACATATTTTCTTTGTTAAAATATAATAAGGGACATCGCCGAATACATATATACGTATAGTATACACAAACTGTTCTTTTCAATTACATCATTAAACTAAAAGCTTGATATAATATAGCATAACAGCATAACAGCGTAACAGTATAACAGCCTTAGATCATTAACTTAAAAATCATAAAACTTGTTACTAAAAAGTAGTGTAATATTAACAAAAACAACTATGCTTGAAATTGTATATTAAATATAAATTAATAAACTAATTGTATAGTGTTATTTTTAAAAAAGTACATCGCACAGATACGCAGGTACCTATATATTAATTGATTAAATTTAAATTTTAGTCTTCGATTTATAAAATACAAAACACTATGAGATAAAAAAAATTTTAAAACCATTAAATTGCATAACTAATAAAATACTATATGTACAGTATTATATTTAGTCCACAAATGGACAATTATTGAACAATTTTTAGTACATATAAATAATTAAGTGGATTCATCTCAATTTTACGTAGGTATTCTAAATTTTTTTTTACGAAATACATTTTTCCACATTGTATAAGCGATTTAAATATATATATATATATATATATATATTTTTTTAATACAATATTTAAAAATTAAATTATACAATTTTTATATTGAATTTAAAACTTTTTCGTTTCAAAAAAATAATAAATACGGGCTGTTTAAATATTACTCACAGCTTACAACACAATAAAGACAACTTATTTTTAATTCAAAATTATAAAAACAGTTTTATAATTGATTTGATTTTAATAATTTTATTTAAGAATAAATCACAAGACTACAAAAGTGGTTTTTAGTTTTTAAAACAAACTTTGATTATAACTTCCTTTGAGTAATAAAATATTTTATCTATTCACAAATGTGTTGGTGAAATAAATATTACCATAGTAATATTATACTACACAAGCTCATGCCGTCTATTTTTATTCGCATTATTTTAATTCAATTTTTACCATAAATATCATATTATAAGCCATGTTATAAAAGTAATCTAAAATAAAATTCAATAAAAGATATATTTATAGTCCTTTGATTTGGAGTAACTTATTTAAATTCTTTATACTCACTATGATGGTGTTTTAATATTTTATATTATGCACCCTGTTGAGCATTCTCTGTATATCAATTAGTGAAATTTTTGAGATAAATAAATAAGTAATTTTTATTTTGTGTGGTTAACTATACAAAAAGGACCTCTATATAATAATTTAAGTTGGCGTATTTCCCTTGATTTTGATTCGTATCCAATTATTTTGTATTCTTTTTAGATTCTGAGCGGAGTGATGAATGTATTTATTTTACAATGATGCGTGTTTTTTTAAAATTAATTTTTATTTTTGTGTCTTTCATTAAATTTTGGAGTAGTAAAATTTCTTTAATTTCCTTCAATCTTGTTTCTTGTTTGATGGGAAAGTGAATGTAGTTGGTGCATCAAGGAGGTTACAATTCTCAGAAATTTTCAAAAGTACCAGAAAAACAAAAAAAAAAAAATTAATAAAAAACGGGAATTTCTTCGACAAAATCGATTTTAGTAAGTATTTAGTGTAACTCTAAAATAAATGACCCAATTTCTAACTCATAATAATTTGCATATTTTCGTGATTTTTACGTATTTTGTCAAGATTTTAAATTGAAATGCTACAAAAAAATATTGTAACTATGGATTTTTAATATTTTTCAAACGCCATTGTAACAATATATTAGGATCCTTGCATTACATTTTCAAGCTTTTTTATCCAACAAATAAAATTTAATTGACACATTTCGAAAAAAAACCAAAAAAATTGGAAACTGAAAATGTCTGTAAATAGTTAAAAACAAACAAAAATATTTTGAAAATTTTATCATGTATAGAAAATGATAATATAAACAACCAGTTAAAATTGCATGTTTCTATGGTAATTTCTTTTGGAGTTACACCAAAAACCAAAATCGATTTTGTCGAAAACCAATTTAGCATACAATTTCCAGGTTTTCCTTAATTTTTTTTTTGATTTTCTCGGCGCTTTTAGTAAGTAGGTTATTCTGTAACCAAAAAATATAAAAACACAGTTATTTTTTATAGTTATTTTATGTTCAAAATTGAACGAAATTACATAATATTTAATAACCAAGAATAACGATTTTAGTTATTTTTTTGTAATTTTATAATATCAATTCAACTTACTGGCTAGCGTTATAAATATGTAATAAGGATTAATTAAGGAATAACAATACAAAATATTTAATATAAAATATTCTGGACTGGCAAACCGTCTCCGTTCAGAATTGTTATTCGTATACAATGATATTATAATATCATTGAATACAAATTTAGTACCATCCATTACAGTGACCCACTTATAACCTACTGTACAGCTGAGCGACATCAACTTATCCGCTTTTTTTTTATAACTATTTTAACTATTTTACACTAAAAATATTATTTCATACGATAGATAATTAATAGTTTTATACAATATAATATGCACTGAAAGAGATGATATGATATTATGTGTTTACCAAAGATTGAATCAAATTTAACAGACTCGTGTTTATGTATTTATATAAACGGATCCGGTGCAGATGCGTACAGTCTATTTTTATAATTTGTCTCACTCACGTACAGCGTATTTACACAGAATAACATAAAGTCTCATTTGCGTACACACTCATTTCCCTTCACACTTGGTCAGGCTTAGGGAGGAAAAATTATGAGGATGTTTATACCACGATTTATATACCCGTGTATAATAACTATACCAGTGATCCAGCATTGACACTAATGTGAAGTATATCGTAAATTATTTAAAGTGATGCCCGCGTATGGCCTTTCGCTCGCTGCGCTGCGCACGGACAAAATAAAAAAACGAAAATATCCCTCGACTTGTTATGCAACACCGCCTCAAGTAGGTCAAAGGCCTACCTATATTTAGGCGGCAAAAGTATACGTAGGGAATTCCCAGCATTTTACGCTGTGTACGCAAATACGACTATAATATTCGTTTGTAGTTTGAACATCGATAATTATTGTGTGCGCAAGTGAGACGTACGCATGTGCACCAACATCATATATAAATAAAACGTCTAAGTTTAAAGAGATATTACATAAGTCCTTATAATTTGTTTGAATTGTATGGACATTTTAATTTTACACAGCTGAAAGACACGTTTTGATAAGTGATAACAATTTATTATTTAATATAATCTGTAATGGCTCAATTCAAAGTATTACAAAATATTGTATAATATTATTAGCTAGGTATCAACAAAAGTAAATGATAAAAATAAAATTAAGTTATAACGTAGTTATATATTATTAAATATAATACTATGCGAAAGTAAGGATAATAATTTTGATTAGAACTTAAAATGTAATTTAATTTGGGTTGAAGTTACGTAACGGGTTTAATTAATACAACATTAAATTACGTGACAAAAATTATGATTTACCAGCGAAAAAATCTTAACATTTTTATAACTTATAAATCTGAGTTTACATATAAATATTCTGTATTATAATGGCTTGTGTACTTTTACATATTATCTTAATTAAAATAAAAATTTTAACTTTTATTTTATGCTGTACGTACTTACCATTATTTAGTGTCTACGAACAATGTACTTAATTAATTTAAATTCCTTTTACCCACCTATCTAATCCACATCATAGGTAGGTACACTTATTTAGTATGAATAAAAAGTCTTCTGGTATTTTAAATTTTATTTGAACAGTGATATATACATTTTTAGAGAATTTTTTCATTTTAATGTACATATTAAATACACATTAAACATAGATGACTTGGGATCGTTTTGAAATAAGTTTTTCACATTCAATATTTATAATATAATGTAGGTACGAATTGTATTCAGTACCTATTTTATTGAACTGTATGTCTGTATGCACAGACATGTGCTTAGCTAACAATAACACTACAATGTCAAACGTTTAATTTTTACAGTAAATTGATACATTTTAACTTTTTAAATGAACTATTAAGTAAATAAAATTAAAACTTGTTTGTTAATGTACAATCATAATCTTAATTTGTGTTGTATCATGATTCCCAAACCACAATTTACAAGTAACATAGGTCCAGAACTTTTCCAACTTCACTACAGAAGATTCCTTGTCAAATTTACCACTAACAGAAATCCTCCGATTATTATAGCAATGTCCTTGAAAACCATCCACGGTAAACTACATTTGAAACTCAAAGAAAATGGTCAAGAGGCCATCTAAAGTTTAGATTTTAAACTAAAATTAAAACCAACAATAACAACCGACAATTCATGGTGCTATTAATGGATACCTTCCCAACTATGTAGTCATCTATACCATATTGTATTAATCTTGTAAGTTATTATGTAAAGATTACTAAATCAAATCAAGTTACTTATTAAACATACAAAATATACTGATATTTAATGATTTTTCATACGAATATTTCTAATTTATCGTACATACTAAATGGATTATAATATTAGTTATTACTTCTTTTTTTATACAATCTGTAAAGGAATATTTTTTACAATAAGCACAATTTATTGATGTTGTGGATTTATAAAAAAATAATAGAAAAAAAAATAATTAAATTTACAACTTTTCAGACAGGGACTTTTGTGAAGTGACTATCCATTGATTGAACTTCATAACATGTAAATATAATATTAATGGTTTTTTTTTAATTTACAATAATATACACAATAGAGTTAATTCAGTAATTAAAATAGTATAATAAATTAATTCACCGAGCAGAAAAAAAATACATTTTAATTAATAATGCATGCGTGTACACATTTGTATCATAATGAAACAACTTTTATATATACATGAAATTTTCACTAAAAGCATTAAAAAATATTATAAAACCTATAATATGATATTGTATTTATTGAAATGTTTCAATTGTATTATTGATTTTTAGTGGAGAAAAATACATACATTTATTTTTAGAAATTAGGTATATTATTTAAACTGCCTTCTTAAATTGTCTGCTGTTACCGAAAAAAAATCAAATTAAACTACTCGTTTCATTCTCTCCAACATTTTCATGGTTTGACTAATTTAGCATTTAACAATAATTGAAGAATAACTTATAAAAATACGATAAAAATATGTATAGATTGAATTCCATTTTGAATCAATGAATAAATTTTAATTTTAATTTTTTTAATTTTAACCTTGAATGTAATAGAATGACGTAAGTTGATTTGAAATTTGGACTGGTAAGCGATAATATGACACAATAATTAATGAGGTGGTTTATTACCTAAAAAATACGTGTAGCAGTGTTATCTGCCATTATGTATACCTCTAGGTATAAAAATAATCAAACAGTAATTAAAGTAGGTGCGTCGTCTTGGCACCCATAAATCGTCAAAACCCCCTTAGCATATCTCATTGTTTTGTACCCGATTTGCATCCATTTGTACCCTCCATACAAAAATTTGCGCCCCTTTCCCTTTTACGCAAAACCAAATACCCCGTCCGGGTGCTGTAACGACGTCGTATGGCAGCCGGAACCACTAGAAGTCAACCGATCGATTTCGGACCTATCACATCTTTTTATACCCGATTTGTACCCATTTGAACCCTCTACATTTTTTTTACCCCTTTTCTTTTTACGCAGAACCAAATCCCCCGTCCGGGTGCTGTAACGACATCGTACTGGCACACAGCGACTTTATTGGATACGCAGTGCTTGGTGTTTTTCAAAATCTTTGTTTTTCGGTTTACCTAAATGTAATAACTCATCTATGGTAATAACTAATTGCATTATATTACTATTTTATGCGAGTATATAAGTATATTGTTATTTGACAAAATTACTTTGTTATATTTTACTGAATAAAATGTTCAATTCTCAAGTTTTAATACAAAATCACGTTTTGATAATAATCTACTCCATTAACATCTTCAAATGTATATGGAGGTTATGTTAGTGGAATCGAATACATCATGTTAATATACACTTATAAAGACCAATATCTCCGTTTCATAATAATTTGAAAAGCCGTTTAATTAATACTGTTTTTGAAATACAAAATTAGTTTTTTTTTATTTATTATTTTGGTTTATTTTTTGGTAGGTACGAATACTACAAAATAAATTAAAGTTCCAGTGAAGTTATAAGTTCAAGTTACATTTAAATGAAGTTCCTGTTAAATCAAAGTTAAGTTCCATACAAGTTTTATTAAAGTAAGTTCCATATAAGTATTATTAAAGTTGAGTTCCAGCGAAGTTCAAGTTAAGTTCCATATAAGTACTATTTAAGTTGAGTTCCAGCGAAGTTCAAGTTAAGTTCCATATAAGTTTTATTAAAGTTAAGTTCCTGTCGAGTTAAATTCAGATTAAAGTTAAGTTCCATTTGTTAAAACTTTTTTTGGAACTTAACTTTAACTGGAACTTAACTTTAATCTGACTGGAACTAAACTTTAATAAAACTTATATGGAACTTAACTTGAACTTCGCTGGAACTCAACTTTAATAATACTTATATGAAACTTACTTTAATAAAACTTGTATGGAACTTAACTTTGATTTAACTCGACTGGAACTTAACTTTAATGAAACATGTATGGAACTTAACTTTAATAAAACTTATATGGAACTTAACTTTGATTTAACAGGAACTTCAGTAGAACGTAACTTTAATTTAACTTGAATGGAACTCAACTTATAACTTCACTGGAACTTTAGTTATTTTGTTGTAATTTAAAAATAGTAGGTATTCGTGGATTTATGAAACTTTTTGAGTATATTCTTATAATTATTTAAATACACGATAGCTATCATCTTCTCCGAATACTGCTGAATACGAAATTAATAATTATGATTTAATATGTTAATTTTAAATGTATCCGATATATTTTAGATTTTAGATTCTGAGCGGATCGATGACTGTATTAATTTTAAAATTATGTGTTTTATAATTTTTTAATTTTTAAAATTATTTTTTCTTGTGGTCTGTGTAAACGATAAGTATTTGTAATAAAGATTCAATTTTCATACATAATATTATATTTAGCACTCAGAATGTATTCATATGTTTATTTTTAGTTTAGTTGTAGGTATTTAGTAAATAATAATAGGTATACGAAATTCAGTTTTCGAATAATAATTTAATGTTTGTTTTAGTACCTACACCATAATAGGGAACTAAAATGTTGTAAAATTTCAATTTGGTAGGTGTAGTGTATAAATGATGTGGGTACAAATGTATTTTTGGTGTTTTTATGCTGTTGTAAGATCAATTTATGAGAATCCTTGCATTAAATTGTAAGATTTTTTTATGTGTATAATTATTTTATAGAAAATACTTACATATAAGTCGATCAGAAACTATTTCCACTGAATGTTAATAGTAAAAAGCTATTAAAATATATATTATTTGTATTTATTTGTTAATAATAATTAAGACTTAAATATTAGCAGTAATATTGTTCCTTTCACAAAATGTTTTTTAATTATTCTTAATTTAATTTACATTTATACGTTTGGCATTTATCTCAAAGTGATCTCTGAATAATCATTCAATGATGAATTTAATAGTTACATTATCGATTACATTAATTATTGGATTATAAATTAGAATAAACCACAGTTTCCAGCTTCTACTACAATATTATTTTATGTTTTTAATTTTTAAAATGCAATCTGCACCTTGTGCCGGTGATTTCACACGTAATATAATAAAATTGATACTAGTAATGGGTACCTGATTGTTGAATTAAATTATCTACACGATTTCAAAAAAAAAATATCTATGAAATATAAACATCCGCATTTATATTAACTATAAATTCTTAATTGTATGAGCTATACATATTACATATTATATTTTTCGAACAAATTATTTAAAAAAACAAGAATAATTTCTATTTTATGTCACACGGGTTGATCTAGCAACTGACTGCTACGACAACTGTGCAATTTTTTTTAAGCATAATCCGTTTTGAAAACGTCCAGAAAAGAGTCTGTTTTAAGACTGTGTGTCTTGATAACAACTAATTTAATTTAAAGTGTATTGTTATATTATATTATAATAAAAAATAATAATTATAGTAAAATATATAATTGCAAAACATTTAATACCTATATCTAGCCATCTAGGGAATAAACCACACTAAAAAAGGTGTAAGTATGCTAATAAAATACATGATCAATGATAATGATAATGTATTTATGTATATAACATTATATTGTTTTAAAAACTTCGCGCAAACCTAAGGTTATACCTGCAGGTGTATAGTACCTATATGCAAAAAGGTACGTATTAAACTTGGTGTGGTGAAACAAAGACGGCCTTTGGACTGTTCGGTCTCGTGTATTTTATACATTGCGCTTATAGGATTGAGCTTATAAACGCTTGGCAATAGATATTTAATTTAAGTCTTAAAGTAAATCTAAAATAGTAATAATATGAAAACAAACTTACGCGTAAACATGGACTCTTCCGGTGAAACCTAGCTAGATAGTGCCGCCGTCGCCGAAGAAACAGCTATCTTCATCCATCTTCATTTCGCTCCGAACTAAAACTTGAAAGTATCGAAATATTTTATGAAAATAATCGGATCATAACGAAATGTGTGAGTTTGTATTAGAGTATGAGTACCTATACGGTCTGTTGATAAATCGTATACACTTTTACATAAATCTTTGTGATCAGCAATGTACTTATTCTGGATTTCTATTTCAGTTATAGTTTGCATGCCAAATGTAACTATGCAAAACTGGTCCGCAAGTTTATAGACATTCTATTATTCGAATGCATTATCCCGCCAGTTCCTCTAGACATAGTGTTTGAGAAGTTATATTTTTTTGGTATCTAATTAAATTGCTATATGAATTTTTATAAGTTACTGCTATGTAGGTACTTGTGACTTGTCCAAAACTCGACTACCGGGTTTTAAATAAAGTTGTTCTATACTTCAATGGAGTGGATTGTTGCTATATCAAAAACGGGATTTTGTATTAAAACTTGAGAATTGAACATTTTATGCAGTAAATTATAACAAAGTAATTTTGTCAAATAATACAATATACTTATATACTCGTATACAGTAGTAATACAATGTAATTAGTTACTACCATCGATGAGTTATTACATTTAGGTAAACCGAAAAACAAAGATTTTGAAAAACACCAAGCACTGCGTATCCAATAAAGACACTGTGTGCCAGTACGACGTCGTTACAGCACCCGGACGGGGGATTTAGTTTTGCGTAAAAGGGAGAGGGGTACAAATTTTTTTATAAATAGTACAAATGGATGTAAATCGGGTACAAAATAATGAGATATTTTAGGGGGTTTTGACGATTTATGGGTGCCAAAACGACGCACCTAATTAAAGTGTTTCAAAATTTTTTGTAAACATTGTTTAGGTATAACGATTGAAAAATAAAAGTTGGTTGCTTAAATGGTGGCTTGTAGGCAGGAGCGGCGTTACAATGGGGCCAGGGTGGGCAAGTGCCCCCCCAACATTTTATTTTGCCCCTCTTTTGCCCCCCTACAGTTTAATGTTGAACATTTTAATCTAATCTGAAAATATATTTTATATTGAGCATTTTATTAAATACTATAATCTTAACATATTATAAAGCAAAGTCCCTTTTTCTTTCTGTATGCTTGGATCTTTAAAACTACGTAATGGATTTTGATGCGTTCATCTAGTCGATCTAGTCATCTATCGAGCTATCAGAAATGTTTAAAGAGTAGTTTGAACCACGTTAGATTTATACCAATTGCTATACCCAATTCACCACAAATAAATTGTTCACCTTGGTCGATTTAGTTCGCGAATCTACCCACATTTATCTGTGAACTGAGGTACCTAAGTAAGTACACCAAAACCAAAATACACTAATTTAATTTTTTTTTTCAAATTTTTTGGCGGGCGTAATCAGGTTGTAAGTATAACTAAAATGATGTTGGTGTAGTTAATAGCCTCAAAAAATGACTCGACCATTTTCAACATAAGTTATTTCAATAGATTATTACTTGAAAATTGGAGGGTGCATACAGCTTGATTTTTCAACTCATATAGGCTAAGAGCTCACATATGATTTTTTTAGCATATGAAAAAATAATTTTTTTTTGTCAATCTAAATGGTTGCAATTCATTATATATTATACTAATATTATAATTAGAAGAAATATGGTAGGATATACATTTTGTACAAATATATTTATTAAAAATACAAATCTTTGGCCTTGACAACGTTGGGCGAGACAGCTAGTATATTATAATATAATTCTATCCTAATAATTTTTAATTATTTATATTCATTTTATACTAATAACTAATGGTATGTTGATAGTTAGATATAATCATAATAATAAAATAAAATAAATAATTCTAACATCAAGGCTGGGCAAGTAAATGATTTTTTTTAACTCAGTTAAGTTAAGTTAATAAACACCAATAACAAGAAGTTTAAAGTTAAAATTTAATTTAACTCAAGGTTAACTCAGTTAAGTTAAAAGTTAATACACACTTTTTGTTAACTTTTTATTAAATTAAAAAAAAGTTAATTTGTTTATACAACGCTAGCGTTTTTAATTTTTTTCCACCCAAAACTAAATTTTAGGATATAGTGTTAATACTTCATATAGTGTTTCCATGTAAGTTAGATTCGAATGATATAAATTTTTAACTTTAAACAATTTACGATACATATTTTTTGACATGAAAACGAAAAAAACTGAAATAGTGAAATATTATCAAATTAAAAACAAAATAAATTAACTTAACTTACTTCTTAAAATGAAAAATTAACTCGTTAATTTCACGTTAATTAAGAAAGAAATTTAGTAAGTTAATGAAAAGCCAAAAGTAACTAATCAAGTTAAAATAAAATTAACTTTTTAACTCGTTAATGCCCAGCCTTGGCTAACATAATAAATTGCATTTTATTGATTTTTATTTCAATAGGTAATACCAATATGATGCTATTTAGATACTTAAAAAGCCCTCTCTGTATTTGTTTGATTGCAATGAACATAAAATATGAATGTGCATATAACACATTCGTATGTCATACACTCATACGTCATATAACTTTATTACAAGTTTATATAAAACATATTATAAGTACTTTAGGTTATACCTTATACCTACTTTGGATTCCATTATGTTAAAAATATGTGAGTAAATAAAGACATTTTATTAATTAATTATTTTTTTTGATTATTTAGAAATATAGCATATTATACCCAAAACATTTTTAGCAATACTTTCTAAATATATATTATATAAGCAAATTAGTGGGTGATTTCTATTATAATTTGCCCTTGTATCGCCACCCTAATGAAAAATATCTGGCGCCGCCACTGCTTGTGGGGAACACAATTAAAATATTAATCATACTACAATAATTAAATTGTAAACATTTACAAATAAAGAAATAGCAACAACAACAAATTCGAAGAAATCCGATGTAATGACAGTTTTTTTTCATTACCTAAAGAATAATATCATAAAGTTGATTTTATTTAATTTTTGCAGACACAAATGTAAATTAGTAAGTTTGAGTAAAAGTGAACTTTTAACTACCTATTCACTTAAACCAAACGTAATTAGGTATACACCCCTTATAAATCCAAGTACTGTTGAGTTATATATTTCTCAAATATCACTAGAATTTTTGTGTATAATTGATTAATGATAACCTTAACTGTATACATTCTAAAATGTAATGATATGATGATTTTTAGTTAAAAAATGTATACATTTTAAGTTAAATTGAATCAAAATTTAAATTACCCAAGAGTAAATTAAACCGTCTAAACTTTATTACTAAATATTTATTTGTAAAAAGTAAAAATTAAATCACAGTGTAGGTGGATTTTAAAAATTTCAAAAATAACTAATACAAAGTTAATTTTATTGAAAACCAAGTGACATCGATTACCAAGTCAAGAGCTGTACCTTTTTATAATTTATAAAAAGAGGAGCAATTAACTCATGATGAAAAGAAATGAAGAAAAATTGAAAGAACTACAAAAAAATAAAAATAATTGAAAAGTTCAAGGTTTTGTAAGTATAAGGTTATTTCCAGTACGAACAATTAATTTATAATACATTGGTCCTATTTTTTTTTCGCAAATGGGTAAAGATGTTTGTATTTTTTTTTCTTTTCTAAACCACGTTTTCTTCTGCTTGCCATATATACATATATATATTATATATATAAGCGTTATAAGCCATATTTATTTATAAAAATAAGAAATTATAACTATATAATAACAGAAAAATGAAAAATCGACAAATTGTAGTTTTTTTGTATTGTATTGCAGCTTTTTATTCTGCTCGTATATAATAGTATATAATATAATATAATGTAATAAACTATCACATGCATTTTATTCTATTGTTGTTAAGACAGTAAATGTCTTTTGTATTGAGCCTTCCGTCAAGTTTTAAACGATGTCTTTACGTCAAAAATTAATTAACCTTTAACACTGTAATAAAATAGCTAGCTTGTAGAATCATCCTTATCGGGGCTAATTGATTGTCTGTGTTCCATTATTGTATCCCCTATATTATCAAAGCTTAGTTCCTTTGGATACTGAAGTCTTCATAATTTATCATTGTGTATTTAACGTCATCAAAAACAATATTGACATATTATAGGCATTAATAATCATAAAAAATCGTATACACACCATGACGGTCTTCCAAATGTTGTGTGATATAAATGGGGGAATTATATGTATGGATGTTGCACGATCCCTACCATTTTTGAGATGATTTTTATTTATATAATATTATATTAATACAATATATTGTTTTTGAGTTCGATAGAACTGCGTGGAAATTTGTACATACATACATACATACATATAATATATTAGATACAGTTTATACATAATTGTGTATCCACTATATTGTATTCAGTAAAAATAAATTTAAAATACATATATTTTATCGTTTATCTCAGGTTGTAGTTGCATAATATCGAATTTGTTCGTGAATCATGATAATATTTGCCCAACTATTTTGTTGGCATCCATTATTTATTAGTATATAGGTTTGTTTCAATGTTTCATATTACATACCGTCCAAATGCTAAACAAATAAAAAAGCAACTATATCAACTCGTATAATATTCACAATAATGCACGCTATCTTATGTATTCCCCATAGTGTCAAGCTGCGTACTTCAAAAAACGCGAATAAAATTTTATAATATTGTTAACATTTTAAACGAATGATTTGGACAATTTATACCAAGCTTTTTGGTTAGAGAGGACGCCACTCCCGCATGATGTGCTGTCTCCGTCTTACAAACGTACGACACATACCTAACAAATTTGTGTTCAACAGTTCCAATTCCGTGTGGTAAGACCATCTGACCATACATATAATAATATGTGTTTTATACTTTTATCGTGGATTTTTTTACGATATTTTTATTTTTCAAGCAATTTATGAGTGGGAGGTACGTACAATTTTACAATTTTAAAATGTCCATAACTTATTTAAAATAGGAATAGTGTAAAAAAAAATGTATTACAATTATAATATTAAAGCTTAGGTTTTACACAAAATCATCGGAACTGCAGAACACAAAATTGCTATGTTTGTAGGACGGATACAACACATCACACGGGTGTGGCGTCCTCTGAATAGAATGATACCTACGTAAAAATAATGTAACGAACATCGTCTTCAGCAATGCCACACAAGTGTCAACTGTCATCAATTTTTAGATTCTGAGCGAAGCGATGAATTTATTGATTTTACAATGATGTGTGTTTTTTAAAATTTTTTTTTGTGTCTGTCATCACCTTTTAGGACAGTAAAAATGCTTGGATTTTCTTCAACAGTAACTTTTCTGATAGGAAAGTGAATGTAGTTAGTACTTTGGGAGGTCAAAAGTAAACATTTCTCAGTAATTTACAAACACGACATGAAAAACAAAAAAAAAATTAAGGAAAAACGGGAATGTTTACAAAAAATCTGTTTTTGAGAAAATCGATTTTGGTTTTTGGCGCAACTCTAAAACAAATGATCGTAGGTACATAACATTTTGACTGAATGTTTATATTAGCATTTTCTATACACCATAACATTTTCCAAATATTTTGACTTATTTTGAGCTGTTTACGGACATTGTCAAATTCCATTTTTTTTAGTTTTTTTTTCTATAAATATCAATAAAATTTTATCTGTTGAGTAAAAAAGCTTGAAAATTTAATAGAAGGCTCCTAGGTTATTGTTTCAAAGGCAGATGAAAAAAATTAAAAATCCTTAGTCACAGTTTTTATTTATAAGCATTTAAAGTTCAAATTTTGACAAAATACGGAAAAATCACGAAAATTAGCAAATTATTTTGAGTTAAGAATTCATAAAAATTTTTCTTTTTAAATCTAAGATTTGAAAATGTAATATAAGATTACTCATAAGTTTGTCTACCGTTATCAAAAAAAAAAAATGTCTACAAAAAACTTAAATTAATTTTTTATGAGCGTCTGAAATTTATATTTTTACAACATTTGATATTCATTCGATTTCTCATGTAACAATTTCCTTATTTTATTGTAATTAAAAAACGAATGACTGTAGATACTTGAAAATTTCACTGAATGTTTATATTAGCATTTTCTATATACCATAAGATTTTGACTCTTTTTGAGCTGTTTACGGACATTGTCAGTTTTCAATTTTTTTAGTTTTTTTTTATAAATATCAATAAAATTTTATTTGTTGGGTAAAAAGCGTGAAATTTTAATATAAGGCTCCTGATATATTGTTCTAATAGCAGTTGAAAAATATTAAAAATACATAGGCACAATTTTTTTTTATAAGCATTTAAAGTTCAAATTTTGACAACATTTATCAAATTTATAATTTATTAATTATTTTATAGTTAAAAATGTATAAAATGTTTAATTTTTATGGCTAAGGATTGAAAATTAAAACACGGCTCCACGTAAATAGGTTATATATAAATTACTTTATTCACAATAATATCATCAAATATACTTGGTAATATCATAGGCTGACTGACCGTTTTCGCTCAGAATCGTTTTTTTTATACAATGATATTATATCATTGAATTCAAATTTAACACCATCCATTACAGTAACCCACTTGTAACCTACTGTACAGCAGAGCGACATCCACTTATCCACCTTTTTTATAATGGCTGGTAGTGCATTGGCTTTTTTTAAATAAAAAAGTTTTGAATATAAGTCGACCGTGCTGTAGGTTTTTACAGTCACTAAATCAAAAAATAAAATTGCAATATGGGTACGATTAAAATAATATGTATTTAAGTATGAGATGATATAATATTATTTATAAATAAACAACAACGCCGAAATGATTTTTGGAACGGTTTTTTAATACGCCTATTGTCTTACGTCTTTTGTACGCCTACGCATCATAACTTACGTCACGCGATGATGCATTGCGTATAACATAAAATATATTATTATTGTATTGGAATGACAATCATACAAGTCTTGCACTTAAACTAATCAAACCACACTTGTAAAACGATTTTTTTCTGGATTTTTGAGATTTGTGCAGTATGTGAGTCTTCAGTTGTTATATCAGCTCTATTATAATAATTTTTGCGAACAATTTCACTATAATTGAACAAAGATTACAGGTATATTTTAACAATAGCTTCGAGACTTTTTTTTAATCTTTCTTTCCCATTTTATACAGATTCGTTGGACTTTATTGTAGTCACTTCTTGCATCTGACAGTATTCATTTTAGTTAAGAATTCGACTTGAATATTGATTAAATGTATCCCCACGTAGCGGCGGGTTTGGAATTTTTTCATGTAAGTTTAGTGAAAACGTCAGGCATATTGTTGACTGTACCTACTAGTAAACCACGGGTGTGCCGCCGTGCGTACCCGTGTTTCCTGTCGGTACGATTTTCTTTACCGTTTGGTCAGATTTTGGATTATGACCATGGGGAGGGTACTGTTGTCTTCGTTATGTCCTCCCATATCCCTGGCCGTACTTGCACAAGGGGGGTTTGGAATTCATCCCTAAGCCCTTAGACCTTAGTGTGGTGCTGTTCGCGCGTTCTGCACTGTGATTGGTGGTCCTCAAAAGGATCGTTTTCTTATGTGGTGATGCGTACCGTTACAAAATACTATATATTTAAATTAGGTATAACTTTAAAACTATGTCCGACTTCCAAATGTTGACTTCACCATCGTTTACGAATGCTTAACTACATAGGTACGTTAAAACAAATTACTGATTACGATGTGTACCTATACCTAAATTAATAATATTTTGATTAAGTCAGAAATTTGTTTTAATTTAATGTGTAGTAGAAATAAGATAACTGGCTGATTGTGTAAATTATGATTTCATCATAAATCTAAAACACGTTAAAATACGTAAAAAAAAAATCAAAATTCGTTATAGGCGCTGTGCGCGGCAGTAAAGTACAATTTTGTACGCATTCGTATAAACGTAAAATCGCAAACTTTGAAAAGATATAACTTCCAAAATGATCATTTCCACAAATTCTTTTTTGCTTCGTTTAAAAAAAATGCTGGGTAGAGTAAATGTATTTCTCAATATTGTTTAAGGAAAGATTACTTATCAATTTTTTTTTTTGTACCAATTTTGTTTAGAAAAATACATGTTGTGTAGAGTATATTTTTCCAGGAAGCAACATACCAAGTAAGGTGCTATAGCACTTTATCACCCCCCTCGGGATCTGTCCCTGACCCGACCTATGACATTAAAATATTTCATACATTGATAGATAAATAGTTTTGGACAATAATTTGAAGGAGGTTTCCAGGTTGGTTTATCCACAAATATCACACATGAAGCAAATCATACCCAATCATATAATATAATATGAACATATGTATAACAACCAACGGAAATAAAATAAATCAGATAAATACGAAAAATATATTTGAGATTTTTCACAATTATCACACATAACTTATCTCATCTCACTAATTCCAGTTTTAGAATTTATTTAGAGGATTATTTTTGATGAATTATCACAAATGATATACGTACCTATATATGGTCATATCAACACACTACATATGTACATAATATTGAACAAATCAGTAGAAATATGACATCTCAAAATATTAACATCTCCAACAAATTTTTTTTTCAGAAAATATCAAACATATTTATGACGTACTGAAGACCCGTTGTTGTTATGTTTGAAATTTGAATAAAAGAAATTCACATTCATAAAAAATGCAAAAGCATGATAATTTTGTATTCATAAAATCATTCGATGCCAATGACATTATAATATAAATCAACCAGACGAATTCAGTAAAAAAGTGTATCAAAGACGTTCTGGAATATAATCATGGAATGTAAAAAGTCTAATTTAATGGAGATGAGATAAATACTATATTGACAAAAATATAATATATTATAAATGTGTTATTATGTAAATATTATTTAAATGTGTAACCAAATATTTTTAGAAATTAATTCAAAGTAAAAACTATCGATGTTTGTAATATTTACATGATGTCAGTTTGACGTTAAGTTTTAAATTGTTCGATATGAAATATTATATTAAAATAATGTCTGAAACAAAATTTTTAACTAAATCCAAAAAAAAGATATCGTTTTTTTTTTGTTGCTTACCTATACCAGGTATTGTCATCATTATTATTTATTACGTAGACAACTTTGATGTTAATATTTAAACAACAAGTATTTTAATATAAACATTATTCGTGTACAAATAATCAATATTGTCATATGATTCGTACCAAAATATCAGACCATATTATTATTCTTTAGGTGGGTACACGTTTATTGAAAAATAATGTTTGGTAAGAAGATTAGGTAGCTATACTTTTAAGATATAAACATTATAAACATTATGCTTGTAAGTTTGCAGCAAAATGTTGTGTATTTTTGTGTGTAAACAAATACGGTAACATACAAGTAGGTACATATTATAATATGCAATATAACATATTATCAGTATTAAAAGTAATTTCATTTTTTTGAAGAAAAAAACAGAATATACGACTTTGTTCATCATATACGCAAAAACGTAAAATAAATATTGATCTCGAGAAATTTATCAAAACATATTATTAAAAAAATGGATTTGTATATTTTTCATAAACACTGTGTTCATTGGTCATGGCGATAATAATTAACAGCCTAATATGGGCTTATTAGAAAACAAACGTAGGCATTTGATTTCGTGAGTATTTTTATGACTGTGCCACACTATACCGCGGTTGAACACTACAATAAATGTATATTACCGGTAGGTACTAATTGGTATTCATACAGCGTATGTCTGCTTTATGTTTTAATTATTTCTCAATTTATTTGAACCGTGCATTTTTAAACAATGCATTCCATCAAAAACACTCATCACTGATAGTAAAAATGATTTTTTTTTTTTTTGTTTATAAGACAATATGTAAATCCACGTACACTATAAAATTAATTATTAAAATGTAAATATTGGTAAATAAAATTGACCATCTATCGTTTTGCCGTTAACTCGTATAGTTTTATTTACTTTTTATTTTGTTAACTTGGTATAACCCATTCAAGTAAATATATTTTTTTTCAACAATATTCATAAATCTATACATTATGAACTGCGTAAAATTATGAAAACTGTTCATATTTTAGATTTCAAATCCATCCTGATTGAATAGTTTGAGTGTGGACAAAATAATAAATAATTATATTAAAGAATCACTGGCAAGGATGAATTCGTAAGATAAATGTGTATCAAAAATTCAATGTCTAGACAACATCTGCTATATAACTTTTACATACAAATTTCTGGAAATAGATAAATTTACACACCATAGTAGATAAATCCCATTAATAGGTACATTGGATTGTATCTTTAGATACCGCACAGTGTTTTAAGAAATAGTTTTTCCCATTTTTCCTTAAAATTCATTCTTTTTTTTAATTTTAAATAAAGTGAATTTCGTTTTCAATTTAAATATAAATAAGAGATGTAAATTGTAATTTGAATATTTTTTCCACCTCGTTGAATATTAATTGTTAATATCTTTGATTTATTTATTATAATATATTTAGGTACTTTATTTCAATAAAACATTAAAAAAAAAGTATTTCAACCACGTAAACCGGTAACGCCGTCATATTTTAGAATGGATTATGAGTAAAATATGATTATAATTTTAGAAATAATTTTAAGTCTTAAAATTGCAATGAGCTTACGGTCAGGACTTTAAGGTGGGAGGAGTGATTTTGTGATGCTTCTAGCCTCTATGTCAGGGATGACAAACTTTTTAATTACTCACTGTCAATAAAAAATTGCATTTTATTATTCGGATTTGAACGACACAACTAAAGTTGACTACAATACAAACGTATATTATATTTTATATGATACGATCGGTCGTGACAAATTATAATATCGCATTATCTAATTTACTAAATTGTTTTTTCGTGAGTAAATTAAAAAATATTTTTTTAGCTCTAAAAATCTATAAGACAAAACTTTACCAAACTCGCAGTAGAATCAATATTTTCGACTACTCTTTTTGATCAGTTGTGTGTGTGTTTGTGTCATATAACAACAATAATGATATAAATTTAAAATTGTACCTGTCCAACAATTCAAACAGAAAAGTGTTGATACCTTTGCACAATATAACGTTAGTGAAGTAATACGTTATTGCATTTTTTTAATAACAAGTACAGAAATTATAGAGTTCACATTTTGTTTTAATTGGGTAGAAAAAACTTAATTTCGTTTGCAGGCCAAAGTACAGCTTACAATGTACATAATATTTAAGTAGTACGTCATACATTTTCAGACACGTTCGTGTTAAAAAATAAAATATAATATAAAGTCACGTTTTCTAATAAATCTAGTATTAAGAATATTATATAAAATATGTGTTAAAAAAAAAAATTCATAAGAGTATTATATTATATTATTGAAAATCCATACAAGTTATTTGTATTATTTATTATGTTTGAAAACTATGCACTTGCAATATAGCTAATATCTATATTATTTTACGAAATTGTTATAATTCGATACATAAACTGTAGTTAAATAGGTACACGCATTATGTATTTAATATACTGTATAATATATAATATATCAGACTATAAACTATGTAAAAGTAGAATTATAATTTATATTCAAACGATTTTGAAATGTTTACGAGTATAATACTTACAATAACAAACTTTTAAGAAGTTCAAGTACTTAAATATTAGAACAATATTATTTGTAAAGTCTCATTTGTATTCTGAATAATATAATAAGGTACCTTGACAATATTCTGATTTTGTCGTCAAATAAACTATATATATAATATTATCATGAATTTACTATTGGACCAGAGTTAAATGAATAATTTATGGACTACATAATTATTTAATATGAATATAATGAAATGCACAATAAAATAATGCGATTTTGCGTTTTATTATAAATCACCTTTATTACCGGGTATATACTTTCTGGAAAATAGAGTGACTAGACTGTGCTGTTTTCTTCGCCTCTATCATATAAATATACAAGGCACAATGACATTCAGAACTTATTTTGTTTAAAGACATTTTAACTATGAAACTTAAGACATTTCGGTTCAGCTTCAAGGCGTTAAAAATAGCATCCTTCTTGGTTTATTGTTTTAGCTTGGTGTCATTCGAGAGCTAAAAAATAGCAGTTATTACCAAAAAAAAAAAAAAAAAAAACGTCTGTTAAGTGTAAATGCAATACGATAAATAATTTGGTAAATGGTAAATCCAAATTTTAGACGACTATAGAATATCCTACTATTATGTATTATGTTAAGAATTAGACAATATTAAAATACAATGCTCAGTATTATAAGAAGTGCACTATTGTGATACAACACAGACTGCAGACTATGACCAAATATCAAAATTCGAGTGCACAATATATTAATAATAGTTAAATGATATATATTTTAAGAAGACGCGATACGTTTTCGCCGCCTGTTTCACGAGTAATGCACAGCGTAAATGACATTCCGTGTTTATGGCTCCATACAATATTTTAGTTACGGTACATGGATCCATTAAACATTTTTAGTGCTTTTATCAGAAGTTTTTTTTTTAATTATAAAATGTTTACATAAGTTATTAAAAATTAAAAATACAAAAAAGTAGAACAGTATTTAAAACAACTCTGTACCAACGCATATCTTAGAGGCATTAAAACAAAAAAAAAAAAAAAAATATTAAAAACACAGAAACCGTCTTTGTTTGAACAACATTTAAAAAGGGACTTACTATAATACCTACGCAAACTCAACTCTATAAATTTAATGTTATTATTTTTAAATGTTATTATATTAATACCTTTATTATAATGTTATAGTTATCGACGGTCGTTGTGCGTTTTACGGATTTATGTCGAAGTATATGATACGCACATAGTCACGTAGCCGATGTCGACGTGTGACGTTTATTATAATAGAACAAATTTAAAAAAAAAATTGCCCGAGGATATGTACCCATCGTCCATTACAGGCAAATGATGGCAACGACTGTTTGGTCACTTTTATACAATACTCGATTGATATAATTACCGTTACATAATATTATATTACGGGTTCCAATCATCCATACCATATCGCGAGAGCCATTCCCTCTTCCCATTTTACGATCCAAGTTTTTAATGAACGATCCATTTGTCAGAGTTATGCGCTCTTTGATTTGATATTTTGATACATTTTTTTTTTGTTATATTAAGTTAACTATTTGCACTATATTTTACCGTTGTAGTTACCAATAAGTACATTGTTATAGCCATTGGTACCATTGTCAACAGCCGATCGGTGTATTATATACATAATATATGTATATAAAATATAAAATAAAATATTACCTACTCTATTAACGATGGTGCATGGTAGATACAAGTTATTTGATTACAATAATTTCAAAACAACAAAATGTGGTCACACGCGAACACCCTTCAACGAGTAGTTAAAAATAAATAGGTATACATAGGTAATTTACAAATACATAATTCGTAAATATTCCGTTTTCGTAAAGTTAAAATCGTACAACATGTACATCATACACATACGTCGAGGTCTATATAAATGTAAATATTTAAACCGTGTGCGTTCACAACGATTTTTAACTGCATGATTATGAGTACCTATGCGTAGCCGACGTCGACGTGTGATGTGCGTTGTAATTCAAACAAATTAAAAAAAAATTCCCGAGGATATGTACCCATCGTCCACGCTCGGCAAATTATGACAACAACTGTTTTTGTCACAATTTATACTGCAATACACGATTGTTCTAATTGCCGTGATATTACCTACGCGACTAACAATGACGATGTATTGTGCAAGTTATTTGATTACAACAATTTAAAACAACAAAATGTGGTCACACGCTATAATATACACCATCCCCCCGGACAGACATGCCGCGACGAGTGGTTAAAAATAAATGGGTACCTATAATAATACTTATACGAATCCATAAATATTATGGATTATTCTGTTTTTGAAAAGTAAAAATCGTACGACGTATCTACGTCGCGCACGAGGCTTATATAAATGTAAATATTTAAACCGTGCGCCTTCACAATTACTATTAGTGTGTGTATGCAATATTTACAGCCATTCATTTCGACATAATATGCACATATTGTGCAAGGTGGATTCGAGGAATGGAAAACATCGATACAAATGAGAAAATTATTAACACAACTATAAACAACGTCACGCCGAATAAACACTCGGACCATGGCCGAACAAATAAAATGAAATAACCCGATTGTTGTAACGGTTGTTTTCGAAGTAAAAAAAAAAAAAAAAATACGAAATTAATCGTTGAAGGGAAATATTCCCGTAATTGATAAATAACTTAAACTTTTTCATATTATTAACTTTGTCGACGACTTTCTAATTATTTTGTCATTCCTTTGAACGGATTTAATTACATTATTACCAATTGGCCGTTAAAAACTTTTTGTTTCAGACAAAAATGTTTCATCTATATACTAAAATATATAACAATAATAATTGTCGGAGCTAAACACAGATAAATAAATATCCCATGGTAATAAATTACTATTTTTAAAATGTTACAAATTAAAATAAAATTCAATTAATTTCCACAATATAAGCGAGCATTATTATTTACTCATATATACATACTTACGCACATATAATAATTTAATTAACAACCACTGTCGAGTTTCGTTTTAAAATCATTAATTGAGTTTTATAAAAAATTAGTATGTCAAGCACTTACAAAACGATTTATTTATTATAATTTTTTTTTTAAACTCTTCGTTTTTCAGTAAGTTATAATTTTAAATATCTTTACTTGGAAAACATTTTTAAAACTGAATGTTTAGTTATGTAGAACTACGGTATTAAGTATTTTGTTTTTATTTTTATTCCGTATTCTTTCCCGTAAAGTATGTTTAATTCCAATCATTATAATTTTAACTCGCATATAAAATGATAACAACGATAATATTTAAACAAAACGCTAACCATTGCTATTTTCTTTATTCAAAATTATTTGGATATAATACACTTGAGTATAGAATATATTCTCTATACTATAGATAATTAGATACTTAAACAAAAAACAGCTTATAACTTTTTATTTCGTATTTTTGAGTTTGGTATAAATTACTTATTAAAATGTCCCCCTATTAAATATGCAACGCATAAAATTAAAAACAAGAATAAAGTTTTACATTTTTTACTACAATTTAATCTATTTTTTTTGTTTTATGGAGTAAACTTGTTAGATAGGCTGTAAATTAATTTTGAGAGAAAAATGTATTTAAGAGTATTTTAAGTTTAGCCATATTTGCTTAATTTATGGTTGGTATCATTTTATGTACATAATTTAAGAATACTATACAACAAAAACATTTTACAGAAATTTCCATTTTATCCTGGAACGGTAGATAATCATAGAAATGTAGGGTGGATTCATTTCAATTCGTACATTGAAAGTTGTACACATTTCTTCATTAAAGGTAGGTACCCTAGGATTTCCATTATTCATGTTATTTTAAATACGCATTAGAACACACGCACAAATTTAGCACAAACAGAAGAATTTTAACATAACCGAAAAGACAAAATAACAATATGGCGAGTACCAGCATCTGCTAATCAACATTTTAATTGAAATTCAAAAGGGTGATTTTTAAATTAATTTTATTTGAATAAATATATAATATATTGTGAAAGTTACCGATAAACAATAGCGGTACATAATCACCATAAACTTTGTTTTGATGTAATATAATACAAAGTTAATTTACATAGGTACGCATATTAGGTTGTATTTGTTTGGTTCCAAATAAAAATGTATTACTAATTTTTCTAAAATAATATTTGTCAACACGTACAATTTTAGGTAATTTTAGATAATCATATTTTATTTAGATGATCATACAAATTTCAGTTTCATAAAAAATATGCATGGCTAGTTGCTACTGTAAATTTTAATGTAAGAAACCATCACTAAAATCAAAGTGTGATAAAATATCAAACGGTGATAGGGACAATAGTGTTGACTATTTTACAATAAAAACTCAGATTACAGTATTACAGTTACAAAAACAATACGTTTAATATGTCCAAAATAAAAAATATAAAATTATGAATATTTTTTGAAAAAAAAAAAAAAATTGTTTCATATTTATAGACTATACTAAATAATTACCTATGGTATAAATAAATGATACACGTAAATACTAATCAGTCGCCAACATGTAGGCATAACCGTTTAAAATTCACTGATCAACAATTAATTTTTAAAAAAAAGGTGGGTAAGTGGATGTCGCTCTGATGTACAGTAGGTTACAATTGGGTTACTGTAATGGATGGTGTTAAATTTGAATTCAATGATATAATATCATTGTATAAGAAAAACGATTCTGAGCAAAAACGGTCAGTCAGCCTATGATATTACCAAGTATATTTGATGATATTATTGTGCATAAAGTAATTTATACATAACCTATTTACGTGGAGCCTTGTTTTAAATTTTCAATCCTTGGCCATAAAATTGTATTGATATTTATAGAAAAAAAAACTAAAAAAAATGAAAACTGACAATGTCCGTAAACAGCTCAAAAAGAGTCAAAATATTTTTAAAATGTTATGGTGTATAGAAAATGCAATTGTAAACATTCAATCAAAATTTCATGTCCTTACGGTAATTTGTTTCAGAGTTACACCAAAAACCAAAATCGATTTTCTCGAAAACAGATTTTGTGTAAAAATTCCCGTTTTTCACGTCGCTTTTGAAAACTACTGGGAAATTTTTACTTTTGATCCCCCAAAGTACCAACTAGATTCACTTTCCTATCAGAAAAGTGACTGTTGAAGAAAATCCAAGCACTTTTACTGTTCTAAAAGGGGATGACAGACACAAAAAAAAATAAAAAAAAAAAAAACACATCATTGTAAAATCAATACATTCATCGCTTCGTTCAGAATCTAAAAATCTCTTAGTTCTCATTTCGTTTTTGTGGTTTTCTGCAACTGTTCTGCGAAAATTCGCGCACAATTAAATACTGGAAAACTAATTATGCCGTCTACTGAAATAGAAAATACAAGTAGGTCCCTATTATATACATTATAACACAAAAACAAACAGTATGACGTACCACAATATTGTATATAACTAACAGTGGCGTAATTGCGAGGGGGGCAAGGATGGCGCTTGCCCCCCTAGAAATGTTTGTGGGGGCAAGAGTATCATTTTGCCCCTCCAAATAATCCACATTTAAAAAGTATTCTTAACAAGTCTGTTAACATAATATTATAATATTAAAATATTTTTTTCCTCAAACTACTCTATAAAAGTTTATATTTATTTTTGGTTTTTCTTGTTGAATAATATTATGTTGACGTAGGTATTGTCAGTGTTACTCGCATTATTCATGACTATTATTATCCGTGATTTGTGAACACGTTATTATCTTGAAATCGCGATTATTACTATAGGAACGGCCGAACGGGAGGTTGATTTTTTGCCCCCCCCCCTAGATTTTTATCCAGTTACGCCACTGATAATTAATATTATAGTATTAATATATTACTTAAGATTATTAAGCTATTAAATATCAGTAAACAAATATTTTATCGTATAATAATTGTTTGACTCTCTGATGTCGACAGAGTTTATAGTTCAATTATTATAATATGACGTACCAGTCGTACCACACGTTAGGTTATAAATGTTTCTGTTTTCATCAACATATTATGTTCTATGATGGTTTCGACGTATTTTCCGGAGATCTCAAACCAATTAATATAAATAATATAATTTATCCCGTCGGTTTACTGCACAGGCTTAATGTTATTGTTATTATTATTATTATTATTGGATTCTCGGAATTCCGTGTCAATCATAAACCGTTCGCGGGCGTACGTACATATTATATATTCTGTCATTCACACACGAGATTTGATTGCCTCTAATACGTACGGAAATAACAAACGTAATAATATGCGTGTACTGCAGATTTACTCACATTCGAGTGAGGAGTCTTTAAAAAATTTCTCGTTTTTAACAATAAAAAGAACAAAAAAAAAAAAAAAAACCGACGACGAATAATGTACACACGTGAGTTTTCACCGCTTTAATATTTCGATGACGCGTGCAAATTATATTGACAGTAATTATTGACGTTTTCGTGTTGTGCCGTTCAATTTAAATACTATTATTCTAATAATTTACGTCGAACGTCGTATTATTATATTTATATATTATATTGCATCCGTTTTGTTCGATTATATGCATTTCGAACGCGGTCGGTTTGTGTTGCTAATGCCCTTTTAACGACGCTTATTGTGAACGGCTACGGTGGTAGAAGTCAGGACTTATGCAAAGGCACGCGTTCTACCTTTTATCAAAACGCCGTACATTACGTGATATAATATTCGTCTAAATGGCGATACTGAATGAAAAAACCATGATTTTTGTAATCCAGGTGCGCCAATCACGTCCTATTTTTTTTTTTGACGAAATTATCACTGGGTGCTCGCTCATGATGTTTTATATTATATATAATACGTTACATGACCGATGTGTATCGGCTAATCCAACACATGAAAACAAAATATGTATTCAAGCGATATCCGACGTGAAAAGGATTTTTATCATTAAAAACAATTATTATTTGACGAGAAACTGAAAATACAAAAAAAAAAATAAACACATAACGTGACGTCAAAAACAAATTTTTAAATCGCGTTCAACGCATAACATATTGAATCCATTATTTGGCAGCTATCAAATCAATTGTTATATTATTATTATAGTTATTAGAAACGCTGTGCCATTTCGACGTTGAACTAATAGTAATAAAACTAATTTACTTAATAAGAAGGTAATTATTCGATTCCTAGGTGCCTATAGGGGTTCTGTTGGTGATAACTACTGAAAAAAACAAAAACAATTAAATCATATAGTTATTATAAGGTACTTGAAATAATACGAATGATTACATTATATGATTGTGTGTCGTTGCTCACGATGTTTATATCTTAAATAACAATATTACATATTTTTATATCCGTTAGCCGGCGCAGTGTATAGGCAATTTCGGTACACTGGCGTGTGGGTGGCCAATATCATGATAAAATTATTATATTTTAATATCTGACCCGATAACCTTGTTCGTTTGAGACAAGTGCCAGGGCCGTCGTTAAGGGTAGGCAGTGCTAGCATTTGCCTAGGGCCTCGCAATTCGCACTTAAATTTGATACCAAAATATTGTTCAAAATTATTACATTTTTTAGTTTTGTATTCATATTATTTGTTTAATGGAATGATTAGGTATATAACAATGTACATTTGTATTTTGTATGGTGACAAATATTAATTATGCTGTTAAGATTTAATTTATATTGGGTATTGTAGTTTAATTTAAATTTAATGCAGTACCGCCAGTACCTAAACATTGTTTTTAGTATATTATTGCCGTTGTAGACGTCTTGTAGCCCACACTCTTACCAGTGGCACGTCAAGAATCAAGATAACATAATAATATTATCGCTATTAATGACTAACCAGTACGGCAATACGCCGTGCTGTACGCTCGTGGATATTAATAGCTATTTGCTTTATGTATATATATTATATATATCTTTATATATAAATGTGAAAATGATAACCTTTGAGGTCTATGTTCTCGGAAACTACTGAACCGATTGTTATGATTTTTTTTTTAAATTGAAGAACTCATTGCAGAAAAGGTTTATGGTATTTGATCGATTCTCTAACTTAATAAACAAAGGAGTTATCAAGTATTATAAATAATGGCCTGTTACGTAATAATAAATAATAATAATAAATCAGTATTATTCTCAACTCCTATAACCTATAGCAACCATTAATAAACAACAATTTCTATCGTAAATCTCAAAATTAAAAAAAAAATAAATAAATAAAATAAAATCCTATTCTAACCTAACCGTACTAAAATCCGAAAAATAAATAAAAAACAAATTTAACCCTTTGTAAATATTAACC
Source organism: Metopolophium dirhodum (assembly GCF_019925205.1). NCBI lineage: Eukaryota > Metazoa > Arthropoda > Insecta > Hemiptera > Aphididae > Metopolophium > Metopolophium dirhodum. The sequence continues at coordinate 17,976,042 of NC_083568.1, forward strand.
TATCTTCTTCCCAGAGGTCTAATCTACCAACTAACTATATAAATACACAGACTATAACTATACAGACTAAACTCTGGAACTACTTATCAGATCTTATATGTATATTGACAAAAGACAATAATACAAATCAACAAATATGCTCGATTAACCAATAGCAACCAATATACCTATTATAAACAGTTGGATTTTCTTAAAATTTTCTTTTATATAAACCTTCTCCGTGAATACTCTTTTGTTTAAAAAAAAATCAAGACATTTATAATATATACAAGAAGATCTGATGAGTAGGTAATTCCAGAGTTTAGTCTGTATAGGTATGGTCTGTGTATTTATATAGTTAGATTTATATATAAATTAATGTTTGTGGGTAGATTGGACCTCTGGGAAGAAGATAAGTTAATTGACAAAGGGTTAAATCTGTTTTTTTTATTCATCGGATTTTAGTACGGTTAGGTTAGGATTTTGTATAAATTGATTATATTAATCCACTGTAGGTGGAATTAAGTAAAAACGACAAACTTGGTATAACATTAATACTTTAGAGTTATATACTATAATCATACACTTACACACAAACAGCACGGGCCCCGCGATCTACCGCAGGTAGATTGCATACCTGATAATGTACTACTGTGAATCAGAATTTTTATTTCGGGCAACGGAAAAGTTAAGATAAATTTTGAACACAATACACCGAATATTAAATAACGAATTGAACAAAGTTTGAGTCATATAGAGTTGATACATTTTACGGGCAATGAAGTGTTCGGGATCAGCTAGTATATTTATATTTGTTTAATATACTAGCTGAGAGATCATTCTCAAAATTAAAGCTTATAAAAACATATTTGAGGAATACAATGACTCAAAACAGATTATCTGGATTAGCAATGCTATCCATAGAAAATGAAATGGCTTCAGAACTCAATTTCGACTCAATAATTGATGCTTTTGCAGCTAAAAAATCCAGGAAAAAAATGTTTTAATTTTGCATCATGAATCATGATCAATCAAATTTTGTTCTTAATGTATAATTATTATATAGTTTAAGCAATAAAAAGTATATATATTTTTTTTTTAATGTATTGTACATTATAATGTTCTATTTGAAGTTGACCACTTTAATTAAATTTGTTGTTAAATAAAATTGTTTTTTTCTTTTAAATCTATAGATACATAAAAGAAGATGTCCTGATTGACTGACTGACTTACCATACCTAATCAACTTTGCGTAACTACCTATAGGATTTAATTGTACAGATATATTAGGTATAATTATTACACATTTTTGGTCATATAGACGTAGGTAAGTCAGAGGGCTGTATGTTCCCTAAATCTTAAACGCTACCCACGCTTTTGATTTTCATAGTATTATTACTATTATTGATGAGAAATCTTAATGGTTTTATTCTACAATAAATTATGGGGCCTCGCATTTCACAATTTAGATATTGTCTAAGGCCTCGCAAATCGTAACGACGGCCCCGAAGACAACGATTAATTGCAAACAGCGGGGAATTATTTGTAGATTTCAAGCAGTGCGTGACTGCTTGAGTTACATCATATGGTTGTGAGTGTTCGTATAATGAATTATGAATCTTTAGTCATAGCCCATAGGTTCTATTTTTAATTTTGATAAACGTTGACGTTGAACAAATATTATAAACTGTAATAAATACATCATAAGATTTAATATTATAAGATAGTCCATTTATAATTTATCATTTTATTTGCATTAACACCGGACACACACGCGTTTGGGGGAGGGGTGAAAGCGGAGGGATGGTTTTTTAGGTCCGGCCACTCAAAATATCAGAAAACTAAGAAATAAAAAATAGAGCACCATTAATTCACAACGACTACCTACACAAAGGTTATGACATTTTTTTCAATACATATCACGCACATTAGATTATATTATCATCGTGACGTCGGATAAAAATGTTGTTACACGCGCCGTCTACCCGACGGACTGTTGATGTTTTCTATTCCCGATAAATATATTACGGTCGAATTCACACGCGTCCACGCGAGTCGTTTATTACATAATAGTATACAAAGCGAAGACGTGCAAACGTATATCACTATTATGCGCAAGGTCGCATCATAGTGTTTTCCTGATGTACGGTCGGGCCCAAAAGAGCGGTTGTGTGTTATTTTTTATATCATATTTATTATTTTCTTCCCCCTTTTCTTTCTAGCCGTACGCTTCGCCGGCGAAACACCACGTCCAACGACGACGTCTGGAAATATATAAGTACCTACGCGATTTATAAAAACTATCTGTTCGGCCGTCCGACCGACCGCTCTATTCGCTCGGATTCGCGTGTGACTGATTCTGTCGTGTTTCGTGTGCGAAAGGCTTTTTGAAATATTACGGTATAATAATGATATATTATTATATGTGCACGGTTTTGCGCGCGTCCTCACGTTGTATAACAAACGATATCGGAGTTCGGCCTCGGGCATAACCCGTTCGAATCTATTACCATAACAGTATTATATACGGAAGAACCTATATATTATAGAGTTTTCGCGGTGTATGTACGCACGATGAGCCGTGTCTGGGGGATTAGACTAAGACAACATTTAATGACCCCGGCCGGTGGCCCGCGAAACGTCGAAACAAAATAATAGTAACAATACGGAAAAATATAATACAATGTTTCTAAATTACATAATGTATATTATATTATATATCGTATATAATAATATAATATATTGTCATGGTTATTTATTCTAACTTAAGGCCTGTGATCAATATACTGATGGAAAGGAACGAGTTAAAATGTTATGAAGAAATAAAAAGCCTGAGAGAGTTCGTTATGCATGTTTCGAGTTGATTAATCGTATTAAATTGTACCTTGGCAAATATGTGTCGTATACTTTAGGTTAATAAGTCACAGACATGAAAAATTTACCAAATTAAATAAACTTTGTTCGTAATTTTCAAAAATTTTAAAATATGTATTGTGCACTATAATAATAATTGTTATGATAAATGTATGCTCATTTTAAATTTAAAGCATTAATATACGAATAGTTACATATTTTAATTACCGATACCTACTTTTTTTATATTTATTTGACGACCAATATGGACCGTGTCCAACGTTACAATGACATCAAGTATTATATACAAAGCGTTATGTAACGAAAACAACTTTTAATTTGACCTGCCGGAAAATAAATAGGATGACCCGTCGAAGTGAGCAACTGTCATATCTTTCTAATGCACCCTTGACATGACGTTGTATAAGTATATCGATTATAATTATTATATAAGCTCTTATATCGAATTTAGTGGTATATTGTTTTAAGTCCTCCACTGGAGCCTGGGATTATATTCATTTGTTTAATTTTCAATGGACGTTGTCGCCGTCGTCTAAATTTTTTAAAAACAAAAGGAACACTGACCATTTTTTGGACAAATATATTTACTAAACTTTATGTTTGTTGAAAGCATAATACTCAAAACACTATTTTCTGTAGTGTCTTAATATCAAAATATTCTGAATACTACATTTATTTCTTAGAAATATTCATTATAAATACACTTAAACAGTATTTTACCTGACATTGCAAACAATATTTTAGTTTAGCATTTTAACATTTCATTTCAAATTTCAATTGCAGAAATATCTCAATATTTTATAAAATTTGCTGTGAACTTTAATAATACTCAATAGTTGTGTTTTTTACTCGTATTTTTTATAGATAATGATATACACATATATAAATAAATGAAAAACAATTGATATTTCAAATTTTCAACAAAAATATTCCACTGACGCAAAATATGTAAATATATTATATCAGACTTGTAATAAAAATAAAATATATTATGTTTAACATGTCTGTACTGTCAATAACAATATTATACTATAGAATCATAATAATAGCTATAGTAGTATAGTAGTTAATGATGATCAATAGTACCATAATTATAAGGTCGACGATAAGTCGTTTCTTAGAATAAAAAAAAACTTTAGAACAAGATACGTCCACTTAATATTATGTTATCCATAAATATTTATGTTGAAAAATAAATTCAATGTTTCACATTTTTATGAAATGAAAACTTCAAACACTAGTTTAGCTGAACCCCTGTAGACACCTAAATAATAGATCAAACACTGAACACGTAATATAATTATTATTATATAATTTTATGACAACCATATTTTTAACTTTATATTGAGTCGTGGTCACAATTATAGCTGCGATACGTCTATGATGGAAATTGTGGTTTATAACGTATTGGAAAAGTGTGAAAACACTACGCAAAAATAAGCCCACGATAACCAACTACAAACTGGGCGTGCCTTCTGGTGTTCCACGCACTACCTATATATTATTATTATTATATTACAATTATTATTATTATATTTATATTATTATTATTATATTATTATTATTATTATTATATTTCTATTATTATTATTATATTATTATTATTATATTACTATTATTATTATTACAATATAATTTAAATTACACGATCCATTATGTATCATTTCGCCGGCGGTGCGCCGACGACAATTTACTATACGCATTATGTTGTCGCTCGCCGCGGCACAGAGTTTAATTTTCTTGCCAATTTGGCACAGCGAAACTCACTAGAGCCGAAGCACGTCGCGTATCTAACAACAACAGAATAACGGCAAATAACACGCTACGTGTACCCCCTCCCCCCCAAAATAAAACTCCATCATTACCTGCGAACGATACCGTCGTCATGTGACGTGAGCACATAGTATTATATATTCATATGTGTTTCGTCGGAGCGTTTTCATCGCCACCGTTTTTGACAAATAATAAATCTTTAAAAGAAATAAAATGCACTCACTCACAACTAAACTATAGAACCATATTATTACATTATATACGGAGTGGTTTATTCTACGTAGTAATTCTCAACGTTTTTTTACTCAACGTTTATTTACTCGATGCTCCCATTTAGGATTTCAATATCTCAACAACCCCCATCCGTTTTTAAAAACACCAGTGATATTTTTTTTCGGTTTTACACAAGTACAGTATATAGCAGGTTGGTACCTAATGTGTTGTAAAATATAAATCGTTTTATTGTTATACAGGGTTATTCATCAAGCATGCATTTGTTTAAATTCTGATTTCGAAAACTTTAAATATACTAAAATAGCATATTTTTTTATTATTTAAATTTTGTATATTATTTAAGGAGTGACGGAACAATATTAAGTATTTAAAATGAGAAACACTTTTTTATTGTATATTATTTATAGTTTTTTTTGGAAATATTGAAGTATTTAAGTTAAAATTTGAACGAACAGTTCCCGAGCTACTCTCAAAATTATTAATCCCCGTCGTAGCACACACAGAGTTGGGAATTACTTACCTACTGCAGATTTGATGTATGGCATTCGTAATTTAAATCGTAATATAGTGTATTACAATATAGGTGTTACACTATATTATACTGTCTTAAGTTAAATGGATCAACTTATAATATATTATTATTACATTCTTGTAGTTGAGATTTGTAATCTAAACACTTCTGTGCACAATACAAACCTTATGAGGAAGTAGGTAATAATATACACAATTATTAATATATAAATATATTAATTCATAATACGAATTTCATATCTAAATATATAGGATAATCGCCAATTTACTGCCTCACCCTGTATATAATTCGTATTATGAATGGCATACGTTAAATCTGCAGTGATTTCAAACGTCTTGGGCATTTTTGATTTTAAGGTGGTAATTTTGCTCATGCAGGGTGGGGCAGTAAACAAGCGATTATCATATATATTTAGATATGAAAATCATTCGTTTCACTGTCCCATCCTGTATTACACAATATTGTACAAAAAATGGATCAACTTATAATACTATATAATTATTACACTGTTGTAGTTGAGATTTTTAATCTAAACACGGCACTTCTGTGCACAAGCAAATCTTATGATCTTATATTCTTATCTAATAATAGCATATTATGCGTAATATATTGGTATTGTAAATTTTAAACTCACGATTTGTGGAGCGCGATGCTCCTGTCCGACAAAACGAATTGAATGTGAATTCAAATGGAGTTAGTGCCTAACCTAACCAACTCGGGTTTGCGATGACGAATAGTGAAATTTGTTAAAATATCATCAATATTGCCCAGTTGACGGTTTACGTGTGAACCTGTTTTATTATATTAATATTATAACACGAGATGTGTTAAACATCACAAACTACTAATTCAATAATATATACGATACCTATGTACACTATATTACAGTCCGTTAAAATATGTAATGGTTCTTGTCGATTAATATTATTTTATCATCGTTGCGTCTTATTGTATATAATTGAATATTTAGATTTTTAGATTTTGTAAATAATATGATACATTGATACGTATTTTTTTTGTATATGCGTAAAATAATACACAATATGTGAACAATTATGTTACAATAAACGCAACTACGCAAGTGATCGAGACGTATATTGTGTCACGTAGACACACACACGACACACCTTAATAGAGAAGAAACCCCGCACCCATTGATGCAAATTCATGAATTTTAAATACGACTTTAAATTTTAATTAATCTAATTTTACCGTAACGAATAAAAAAAAACCAACATAATATCATTTTTATATTTAAACATTAACGCTGTTTGTTTGGTTTTTTTTTAACCTATAAATAATTGAAATTAATTGTATTTTTTTTTTGAATATCAAAAAATCGTTACTCACACTAAACACGTATTGTTATCTCGTAATAATTAATGGGTTCATTAGAAAAATTTTTAAATATACTGGAATTTAGGTATTGTAATTAAATACTATTTAATCTGTTCGCATAAAAAGTACTAACTACCAGTTTAGAGTAATTATTATGTTTTACCTATTTTAAAAATTTGTATTCAGAGAATCGGTAAAAATGTGTTAAGTAAGTGGTAATAAAATTCCAAAATTTTTCAACAGTTAATTTAATTTCGGAATATCGGTGTTTTTAATTATCCAGCTTAATACTACTTAATTGTTTGTGCGATTGTATAACAATTTCATTTAATATATACCGTTTCGAACTTAATATGTTAAGAATTCAAGATGAAATCCAATATGGCGTCATTCGTATTTAATGTGCTAGCTATAATATTTTTTTAAGAACACAATTACTTATTTATAGAAATAAGAGGAAAGAATAATTAAATTAAATGAATTCAAACATCTTACTGTCTTTGTCTTACGCATAACATATATTTTGAAACTTGAATTTGTATTTTTTTTAAAGAATTCTTGAAATTCGGTTTTTTTACGATGAATATACACTGTAAAAATACGAAAAGGAACATTGTTTAAGTATGAAATTACAATCTTAAACAATGCACACTGTACATGTTTTCTAAGATAACAAAAAACAAAACATGTTCGGTCAACGCAGATAAACATTTTCTTCGACAGTTATTTGTAGATATATTAGTATTCTTGTCCCAAAGCTAATGTGAAAGAGATTCCTTGAAAATTCAAAAGTTGATAAAATAATTTTGTTATGTTTAAAATAAAATTAACGATATTAAAATAGCCATTAACAAAAAGTATAAGAAATAATAAATAATTTTACCAACATAATATTTTTTGGTTTAGTAAAATGAATCTGAAGACTCTGAACTTGGTTATGTCAACATGATACCGAGTTGAATGATCGTTAAAAGTTTAATGAAGTTATATATTTCATAATCACTATCATGGTTTCATCTTCATTAAAGTTACAAAACTACATAATCTAGCTAAATAATTATTAATGACAAAACAAAAAGTTACAAAACCATTTTAAGTATACTAACTAAATAACTAATGAAAATATGTTAACATGAAAACATGAAAACGTATTTTATAAAATCATTTTTTTTCAATACCTACGGCCAGCCAAGATTCATGTCCATGTTCAAATTTAGGAATCAGATTGTTGATAATGTAGGTCTTGCACTATGATGTAAATATTATCGAAAAAAAAAAAATGATAGAATGTTGACTCGACGTTTATAGGGCAAACAGACTACCACTGCTGTGACCAATGATGAATGACTAAACATTTGGAGTTTTTTCCATAACTATATTATAATAATCATAAATAAATAATTTGTGAATATTTTTAAGGATGAGATTATTTACCGTTAGCGTTGACCGATAATATTATATTCCAAATTTATAACAGAGCGTTCTGTAAACGATAATACCAAAATTGATGATTTTACTTTTTTACTTTTTTACGAATAAAAAATCGTTGATTCTATTTTGCATAAGCTCCTTCCAACTCGTTTATCTTAAATCCTGTATTAATAAAACCTTATTAAATGTTTTCACTGTGCCGTGTGTTTTGTCGTATATTTGATTGTGCCAAATAAACTAAAATATAATATAAGATTTTTATAATGCAAAAATATAATAATATTCCACAGAAAACCATAATTTTTTCAACATCATGACTTATCTAAATCTAACGATTAATTTATGACAACGTTATCGCAGATTTGATATATTAGATTAAACAATGCGCTCGATACTATAATTATTAGTATTATTTATAAAACCAGAATTCTCATACAACGAGGAACTGATCATGGCTAAATATGATCGCAACTTTGTGATACGCAGGTGTCATGGCCGCCACTGGCAGTGAATTTTATCACTTCGATTTATTTGCTAACAAAACCATACAAATTATCAATTTCTTGGCTAAATAAATCCAAAAATCACCGCCAGCTGAGATTCCTTTCCATGCTAAGACATGCAATCATTGTACGTGCGCAGCCCATAACGAAAATGCGTCTCAATGCGATCATACCTATATATTTAGCCATGGAACTGATATTATAATATTAGATTAAGATACCATAGGAATAATTAAAATATAACAAAATACCAACGGGATACAAAGAGTTGGATTACATTTTAGAATGAATAATTACTACGGTCCGCAGAGATTATGTCATAACTGAATTCCCTTTTCGTCCCTCAAGTCCTCGGGTGGGACCGTTTAGGGACTGTTTTGATTGTAATGTATGAAATATTATATATGTATAATAGTGGAAACAGAGTAATGTTCTTCTATATGTTTGAAATTCAAAATCAAGTATTGTTATTAAAGTTAAACGCGAGTATTAGTATGCCGATGACGTGATTTTGTCTACGACAAAAAAGAAGTAATTATTCCAAATGATATCGTTTTGTGGTACTTGTTTAAGGTTTTAGTAGATTATTAAAATATACGAATATATTGATATATAATAATACATTATTTCTTGGATTTGAGTACGGACGACGCATAAAGGGTAAGTTCTCAATAATTGAAAACTTAGGAGCAACAACAATAGCATCTCCATATTAAAATTGATTTCTGGTTGTACTCTATTAAGAAAAAAAAATTGCGTCGGTTGTTCGTTATTATACTGCTACAATAAGTTAGAAGATAATATTAATTTTTTTTACACAAATATTTGATGCACTAAGAGTTAAATCAAATTAATTTCCATCTTAATATTTTATGTTTTAAAGATGTGGACTATTTAGAATGAATAATTATTACTACGGTCTGCGGAGATTACGTTATGACTGAATATAGTGTAGTCACTCAAGTGCTCGGGGGGAACCGTTTAGCGACTGTTTCTGAACGTAAAGTATGGAATATTATATATTATGTATAGTCTAAACAAAATAATGGTTTTCTGTATGTTTGAAATTTCCATCAAGTATTGTTATTTAGTCAAACGCAAGTATGTCAATGACGTGATGTTGTCTAAGACAAAAAAAAAACAATTCGAAATAATATCATTCTGTGGTACATATGTATAATGACGGTCTAAGTAAATGATTAAAATATATACGACCATTGAAATATAATAATAAATATTATTCATTGGATTTTTCTGCATTTTCCTGTCGTTAAGGTTTCGATAATAATTATCCTTAAACAACTATAATTGGTTATTACCTTGATTTTTTTTTTACAGATAATCTTCGATGTACTAATAAGATGAAAATAGTAATTTCTTGGTATCTTAATATATATTTTATACTGTTTTATGTTTTAAAAAACATAGCGTGTAGGTTTGTCAATTCCATCGTATTGTCCCTTGGTCGGAGCTAGATGACATTTAAATACAAAATAGCAATGGATTACTATAATTCTAGTAATATTACTATTATATTCCTGTTGAATAACATTATTTATATTAATCTCAAATAATAACTTTTTTAAACAACAGCTCTATATATCAGTATTCAATATTGTTAAAATAACGTAATTTAATTTTTTTTTTACTTAGTATTTTGCAGAACAACTGTAGTTCCAATAACGCCTTATGGTTTACTGTCATCATAGTACAATTGCAATGCAATAAACAAATAATCAATATATAATAACATACAACGACACGTGTCGTTAAAAAAATAATTTCTATTGATATCATCATTTACATCTGAACATCTTAATACGTTATTTAAAACCCAATCAATCAACATGCCCCGATTTCCCCTACATAATATTATTAATGACCGTATTTTTGATTTGTCGTTAAATATTAAGCATATTTACGAGAATTTCTTAGGTCTTAACAACCAGTACGTATCCGCGTGAACAATTGGAATATGTAGGTTATACTCGGCGTAAGTATTCTGTTCGATAATCGTTAAAGTGCAGAAACGTGTGTGTTCGTAAGGGCGTGTTTTAATGATTGGGTTTGATCTGCAAGTGTGTCTTATTTTTAATTGCATTATCATGTCACAAATAGAGTCGTATTGGAAATGGTACACTTTTACGCTTCTCTCGTCGACTGAATTATTGTAACGCCTTAATACTATGAACACATATTATAATATATAATGTACACGTAGGATCCGAATGAATGGCGAAGTCTATAGTCTGTTTATCAATAACGTTGATTGCGTTCGGTATTAACCAGCTGTCCCGTTTTATTCTCCATTAATTGCATGGCCGCTCATATATGTGGGCAGGTATACACGAATAAAATTATTACGGATTAATTTTTAATAATAAAAAAAATGTTATGGTGACATTTTGACACCCATTAAGCTCTCTTTGGGACATAAAAACGAAAAAATAACATATTGTATAAAGTTATAATAACAATATAGTGAATTTACCTATACATTTTTCATTTTTTTTTTCACAAACCCTTTAGAGTTTTAAAACTCACATGAAATTGAAATAATGTTTTTGAAAAAAATATATTTATATATTATATTATTATGGTACCTGCTGCAGTATAATCATTAAGAGAATTATATTTTCGTGTTTTAGTTTCAATTGTTTTTTGTTTATTCGTTACTACAGTAGATATAATATAATTACCATTTAAATTCCAATAAATACTGACAACTTTTAAACTGGACAAGTTTAAACACCTAAAAATAACAAAATACAAAACATTTCATATTTATATTGTATAAAAAATGAACTGATTTTGATAAATTATTATTTTAAAAGCTGTTCAATTATTTCGATGAATGTATAATAAGCAGCTATAGTGAGTAGTTATTACTAACGAGTGTACCGTGGTTCACGATCAATATTTGGTTCATATAATTTTATTGAATGATAAACCAAACGATCAGATAATGATAACCAAAATAAAACTATATAATATAATAGAAAGTAACAATGTTACGTTTATTATAATATTATAATATATTATTATAGTATACGATCTTCATATATTTATATATCACTATTTTTAAATATGTATTTAATTACTTTTAGATGAGTAACAAACTGCACGTTTTCTCAATGATATTATCATCTAATGTAATATTTAGTATTTCATTACTTTTGTTTAATCTAAAACAGAATACCATATTTTTTCTTATTAGAACAAACAAGAATACAATCTGTAATAACATTTATACAATAGGTATTATGGGGCCTTGGAGAGGGGGGGGTTTACCTAAAAAACAAATGTACGCCTATATATCAAGTAATACTATATTTTAATATAATTAATAGCTTCTAATCACAAAACTTATTTCATTATAAAATTCCAGTGTTGATTACTGAAACTTACTATCAACTTAATTAGTTAAATACTACAAAATATATGAAATAGTTATTGAATAATGTTATGTATTTTGTACAACAAACGTCCCTTGAATTTAAAAACATAATTAACAAGCCGGGGATTAATTCATTTTCTTAAAACTCCCTCGTAAAATATTTTGAAATGCAGGTATGCATTAATAAAATATTAATTTATTGCAATTAAACTTAAAAATCGTTTGATTGGTAGTAACAGGTATTTTATCAAAAATGTAATGAGGTAGCTAGTGTCCTTGGAGGTACATAAATAATTAATATTTATTTATTATTAATTAATGTTTCCACGAATAGCACAAATTAAACACATTTCGGCAAGGCTGGGCATTAACGAGTTAAAAAGTTAAAGTTAAGTTAAAAAGTTAATTTTATTTTAACTTTTTAACTTAACTGTTCACTTACTAAATTTCTTTCTTAATTAACGTGAAATTAACGAGTTAATTTTTCATTTTAAGAAGTAAGTTAAGTTAATTTATTTTGTTTTTAATTTGATAATATTTCACTATTTCAGTCTATTTCAGTCTATTTCGTTTTCATGTCAAAAAATATGTATCATAAATTGTTTAAAGTTGAAAATGTATATCATTCGAATCTAACTTATATGGAAATATTGTATGAAGTATTAACACTATATCCTATAATTTAGTTTTGGGTTGGAAAAAATTAAGTACGCTAGCGTTGTATAAACAAAGTAACTTTTTTTTAACTTAATAAAAAATTAAAAAAACGTGTGTATTAACTTTTAACTTAACTGAGTTAACCTATAGTTAAATTAACTTTTAACTTTTAACTTTTTGTTATTGATGCATATTAACTTAACTGTGTTCAAAAAAATCATTAACTTGCCCAGCCTTGCATTTCGGACAGGATACAGGTTAATAATGAAATTTAATTTTGATCACCCATTCCGATTCGCTTACCTCGGTGCACAACTATAGTGGTATCTATAATGTTATAAGTATTACTATTGAAAACAACGATAACAATCCTAAGGACTTGAGCTGATATTTGAGCAGTTGTATTAAGTTTTTCTTTGTTTCACTCGCAGAAACTATGTGGAATATAATAATCGTAAAATGGCTCATTCAAAGTGCTGTGTAGCCTTTAATAATAACCAATCTTTATAAGAGCGCTACGCGAAAGTTTTTGAGCACTTCTTCCATAGCTCTAGTCATGCAAGTACCTATTAACAAGAAAATATAGAATAAACATTTTGAAATTGTGTAATAAAACCAATACTGCATTTTTCACTTGCAATATTATATCATGATTTTAAGCCGATGATTAAACAATATTAATTTGGTTGGTTAGATAATTATATTAAACGGTGAGTAAGACGAAATAGTTTTACGTTATTATGTTATTATTTATAGACGTATAGTGGTTAATCGCATACTTATTTCCAAAAATGTGTATACGAGGCGTACACCACAAACAAAAACTATCGCGGAAGGCGTGTTTTTATACACATATTATAAAAATGATTAGAGTATGATATTGTTTTGATTTAATGTCGTCTGTTAATAATAAAATCAAAACCGCACGTGTCTTCTAGGCACATCTGTTTATTTATTATGATATTTTAGTTAATATACAAACGACTTAACGCCATCGCAAATGATTTGGTTTTTGGACACCTAATTAATTATTGTTGTTTCCGATTTTCATGATCAAACGAAAAAAACATTCGTTGGGGGGGGGGGGGGAGGAGTGTTGCTTACTCGTTTATAATATGGACTGCTGGCACTCGGAAATATCATGATGTGATTTCATTTTTCAAATACCGCATGCCACGCAACTCGTATAATATATTAAAATGACACGACTCGAGTTTCGTGTGTGCCAATAGGTAGGTACCTATAGTGTGTTTATTCCCCGACATTTTTATTGCGCAACCTTTGTGTTCCCGGTGTAGTTGTTGTCGAATAAATGAAACGAACGGCGACGTCTTTTCCCCGCGAACCTCCCGCTGCGAACTGAATATTTTCACCGCTGGCGAGAAGGATTTAAGTGTCTGTGCATTAACAAGACGTAACAACTGTAAGACACGCAAAATATTTTAAACTTAACACGTGCGCCACACTCTTCCCGGCGGTGGCCGGAGTGGACTATAAAACGTTCGTCGGACAGAGTTTAATAATACCACGTCTACAAACAAATTATTTATTTATTTTCCAGGCGGAGATTTCAGTTCAGACACGGATGTGCTGTGTAAAAACAGTCTGGACACTTGTCTGAAGAACGTGTCCGTCCTATTGGATCACACCGGTCTGAACGGTATTCCGAAATCGAAGGCTGACGTGGACGTAGTTTGCAAGTAATGACAAGAAACACTAAGCAAGTGTGGTGATCGTGTGACATAACGCTACTCGATATTTTCCACTTCGAAGAAAATTTATGAACTATAAATATTTATTTATTTCAGCATAATTCAATTATAATGCAATAATAACAATAATAATAATATTAAAAGCTGATACGTATACGAACTGAGCTAACCTCATGTCTGGTACACGGAGTTCCTATACCTAGATAATTACAATATTAATATATAGTAATAATATATAAAATTTCTTATACAGTTAAAAAATTCACTTAATTTTTTAGATATACAATAGCATTGATTAAATTATATTACCAATATTAACATCAATGTTTCCTTAATTATTTATATTTACATAGAATATTATACAAATTTTTTATTAATAAGTAACCATTAATAATTGTAGATTGGCTTAGTAGAAATTAGGCAATTCTTACATTTTATTTGTTTTTATGGTGATAGACAAAGCTTTAGAAAAAATCAGTTAAAAAAATAAAATGCCTGTACCCAGCCCAAAAACATATTTATGTAAAAAAAAAATCACTTTTATAAATAATTATATTATTATACATTTTAGTTTCATTTTGCCTGATTTATGAATAAATCCCTATACCTGTTATTGTACTGTTGCCAAACAATATAATTCATAAAATACGCTTAGCGCTTAACGCTCGATGCATATTATTATGACCCTTTAAAATATTGTACCTAACTGTTTCGAGTTCATTATAATATTAAATAGGAATGATTCATTACGTATTAATAAAGTTGAATTCTCATTATCAGATACCCGCAAATAGTTTGCAATATTTGTGTTTTAGTTGCATAAAATACATTATGCGAGTGCTGCTTGTAAATAATCGGGGAAATCTTTTATTAATGTCTGTAGTCATTATGACTGTACCGAAGAGTGTGTCGGTCTGATCGAATTGTATGCAACGTAAAATTAAAATTATTAATAATATCAAGAATACAAAATATTAATACACAAATCGAGTGAATACTGAATAATAATATAATATAGACTTGATGAGTGATCATACGTACTGATTCATTTAAAAGCCTTTGCCACTCATTGTTAAGAAAAGTTTTAATTTTTTTGAAAATATTATTATTACATTAAATAACATTTTTGAAAGAAAAAAACATAATTATTTTGTTATCACTTTTATGTTTTTACTTTTTTAAATTCCTATATTATCTATTTTTGTTTTCATCTTTATATATTTAGAAAATTTTTAGAGTACTTCAATATATAAAAGTATAATTTCAAACGAGTAGTTATTAAATAATGAGTACCTAATTTATGAGCGTAGTAGTGGACCAACATTTAGCGGGAGATACAGAGACACTTGTTCTAACTACTCGTTTGAAATTCAAATTGTAGGTATGTATCAAAATACTTATAAAAATATTTTGGTTCATAATATGAAAGTAAAAATGTACCTATACCTATTGTCATTCAAAGAAGTAAAAACTTAAAAATTATCAGAATAAAAATTGTGAAAAATTAAAATTTTTTGAAATAATGAGTGTTAACACTAAAATAGTTCACTTTGTATATTATAATAATATTATAATATATTATACGTATGTGTGTTTATTTAAAATTACAATAATATATATTATCAAATATTTGTTTAATTTTAATTAAATCTTATTTTTTTTAAACATTGTATAAACAATTTTCAACTTCATAAAATTATAATCATTTATAATGATGGGACGAGTATTATAATTTGCAATTTAATGATGGATTATAATTTATTTCAGTCATATTATTATACTATTTTAAGTCATAATTTATTCCATTCGTTGACAATGGTATTATTTATATTGATGGTGTTGAATGTTGATAAACCTTTTTTGTTGTGATAAATGGATTTGTAATTAAATATAATACTTAGGTATTTCTGAATTTCATGCAATTATATGATAATTATTATTATGTTTAAACAGAGGGTTCAAAATGGGAATGAAGTGCTTCGATGATTTTTCAAATTTATGTCTATCATTAGAAGAAAAAAACATGGTCAGCGACAACGTAATTGGAGCCAAATATACCTTCAAATTTTTGTGCGACGACGAAAAATTTCAAAAAGGTAAATGAAATTAAGTGTATCTAATTTAATTATGATTAATTGGGGAAATGCCTCTTACTATGGATCAAGTCAATTATTATTTAATTAAGTATAGAAAAAAAATTTCACTAAATTATACCATTTTACATATGAAAATGAGTCCCGAGTTCAACGTTAAATTTACTATTTAATAATAATACTAGATATTATGATGTATTAATTTATTTTTAAAGTGATTTTAGATTCTGATCGAAGCGATGAATGTATTGATTTTACAATGATGTGTGTTTTTTTTTTTAATTTTTAATTTTTTTAATTTAATATTTTTATTTTTGTGTCCGTCGTCACCTTTTAGGACAGTAAAAGTTCTTGGATTTGCTTCAACAGTAACTTTTCTGATAGGAAAGTGAATCTAGTTGATACTTTGGGGGGTCAAAAGTATAAATTTTCCAGTCGTTTTCAAAAGCGACGTGAAAAACAAAAGAAAAATTAAGGAAAAACGAAAATTTTTATGCAAAATCTAACCTGAGAAAATCGATTTTGGTTTTTGACGCAACTCTAAAACAAATGACCGTAGGTACATAAAATTTTGACTGAATGTTTATATTAGCATTTTCTATACACCATAACATTTTCCAAATATTTCGACTAATTTTGAGCTGTTTACGGACATTTTCAGTTTCCATTTACTTTAGTTTTTTTTCTATGAATACAAATAACAAATATAAAACTTTATTTGTTGGGTAAAAAAGCTTGAAAATATAATACAAGGTTCCTACTATATTGTTATTTGTTACTATGATATTTGAAAAATATTAAAAATCTTTAGGCACAGTTTTTATTTATAAGCATTTTAAGTTTAAATCTTGACAAAATACGGTAAAATCAAGAAAATAATCAAATTATTTTGAGTTGAGAATTCCTAAAAATTTTTCTTTTTAAATCTAAGATTTGAAAATGTAATACAAGACTGTCCTTAAGTTTGTCTACCTTTATCAAAAAAAAAAAAATGTACAAGAAAGTCAAATTAAATTTTTATGAGCGTTTGAAATTCATATTTTTACAACATAAGATGTTCACTCGATCTCATGTAACGATTTTCTTATTTTGTTGTAATTAAAAAACGAATGACTGTAGATACTTGCAAATTTCACTGAATATTTATATTAGCATTTTCATAAAATTTTGACTCTTTTTGAGCTGTTTACGGACATTGTCAGTTTCCAATTTTTTTAGTTTTTTTTCTATAAATATCAATAAAATGTTATTTGTGGGTAAAAAAGCGTGAAAATTTAATGCAGGGCTCCTGATATAATGTTACAATAGCAGTTGAAAAATATTAAAAATACATAGGCACAATTTTTAATTTAAAGTTCGAATTTTGACAAAATGTATCAAATTTAAAATTTAATAATTATTTTGTAGTTAAAAATGTATAAAATGTTTAATTTTATGGCTAAGGATTGAAAATTTAAAACAAGGCTCCACGTAAATAGGTTATATATAAATTACTTTATTCGCAATAATATCATCAAATATACTTGGTAATATTATAGGCTGACTGACCGTTTTCGCTCAGAATCGTTTTTCTTCTACAATGATATTATATCATTGAATTCAAATTGAACACCATCCATTACAGTAACCCACTTGTAACCTACGTACAGCAGAGCGACATCCACTTATCCGCCTTTTTTTAAATTGAAATGCCCATAAAAAAAAACGAGTAAAATGTCCTGAATATTAAACAACAATAGTTTTTAGAATGAAATGTAATCCATGTTTACAAATCAAATATTATCAAAACTCAAAACCTATAATTACACATAACTGTTGGTAATCGAACCTTAGTCATTCAAATAATACCAAATGGTTTTTGAAAACTAATTATGTAATTTCAAAGATACATTACTAAAGTAACTACCAACTGTGTCAAATTGTCAATCTATTAAGAAACTGTAATTATGAAACTTTTGAGGTGCACCAATACGAAAAAGTAATTTTAGAGAAAACTGAAATAACATATAATATATATCTAAATGATAATTATAAAATCAATATAAATATATTCCTCTGTTCACTCGGATGATTAAACTATGAGCACTATTGCATAAATTAGTATTCTTATAAGATCTTAATAATTTTTTCGAAATAAAAATATACTCTATTTTTAGAAATAATCCAAATTATAAGATCTTATGAATTATTTTAGACAAAAATAATAATTGTGTATAAAATATTTTTATTTTTAATTTTATATCATAGCACCTAAATGTAATACGATGTTTTAAACATTCTTCTAAAAATATATTTTTGTTTGATAAATATAGTGTTAGCGTAACTTTAGAAGTTAGAAGTTAGAACTGTAAACTTAATATTCTATGGGTTTGTAATCAAGGTTTTAAAAGCACGTTATTAAATTAGTTATATAGAAGTAGTTTTTTATTATAATACTTCAAAGTCCAAAAACTGTCACCGTTTGTACGAAAACTTTCAAGTCATTTCCTGGAAAATATCTTATTCGTTCTGTACACATTTTACTAGACCGACGTTTAAATGGTGAATGCGGATTCAAACTTTTTTTTTTCAAATGAATCGTCGCTTCATACATTTAACTATATAATCATAGAGATAAATTGGTGCTCTGTTGTCCAGGCAAACCTTAGAAACGAGAAGAATTTAGTTAATTTGGGTAGTTACTTTTAAAACTATATTATATTTTATTTTCATGAAACATCATTAAGAACATTCTTAGTTATCATTATTTATTCATTGAGTGATATTATAATAGACTGTAGTACTCTTACATTCTCACAGAACCGCAATCAGAGAAATAGGCTACCTACTGTTTAAAAATAGTATTTTCAGTTTTTATTTTAAATGTTTATTTGAGATTTAACTAGCTATTTAGTTTATTTATACACGATCACGATCAAGTACAACGAGAATCTCTATTGAGTGAGTGGTCTCTAAGATTTAAATCCGAACTAACGTTATATGTATATACGTATAGTGTACACATAATGCTTTTCTGCGTGCTACTTGAATGGCGGAAACGTTTAAAACGTTTTTCTGTGGGATTAATTTCTAGAAAATAATTCATTAGCTAATAGGGATAAAGAAGTTTCTCTGAAAACCCGTTTAGAATTTATACTTTTTGTTGAGACTTTCATTGTAACACAATAACTTGAGTACAAGAAACTACGTAATTTATAAGTATAAAGTTAAAAATTTAAGGTAAAAAATTGTGAGAAGACGAGCAGCAGTAAAACTAAAGTTTGTCTAAATATTTATTTACAAAGTTAAATCAGCGTCGAGGACACGGTAAGCGGTTAACAACAAATTTAATAATCGTTGTTTTTAGCGAAAATATTAAAAATAATTTGAAAACTTTTTTGACAGAATATACTGCAGGTATAATTATGTTTCAACATTTTATGACATTTTAGCTATAAATTTGTTTGGTTTACATTATGCGTATATTTTTGTGATTATATTGAAAATGGCATTAAATATTTAAACATAATATAACGTAATATTTATTGTATACCACAGTTTAATTTCAATTGATGTTATTATAAATATAATATGATGTATGTATTTTTATGTAATATGTATTTATGTAAATAAACGTGATTCACTTGATCGCATTTAACTTAAATGCGTGAAGTGGACCTGTTGACTCATTGAAATGTGAACAAAATTGGTATTTTATGGAGTAATTGGTTCTAACACATTGTGTTGGCCTAAACTTATCGAAAATATTAAAGTTTTAGAAAACAAATTAATTTTAGAGTTTAATTGTTTCTAATTGATCAGCACGTAGGTATAATATCTACAAAACATATTCTTATCAACCAAACTCTGCAGTACAGGTTTATGAGCGTTTACTTATTAAATCAGGTTACTGTGTTTTTCTGAAATACAAGAAATTAAAAAAAAAATAATTGAACACGCCACCAACCATCGTTAATTTTAATCACGGTACATCGTACCAACATTATTATAAAGCAAGTTCATAGATTTTAGAGTAACTATAGATTTTAAATCTCAATATCATTATATATTCATATACCTAATGCTATTTAGGAATACTAAAATAAATTGAGATTATTTAATGGTAAACATTTTTATTTTCATAATAATACTATCATATTAACATTAAATAATTATTTGAATAGGGGGGACGAGGTGGCCGAGTGGTCTAACGCGACGGATTCGGCACAGCCGGTCCGAGTTCGATCCTCGACCACTGGGCGGCATTTTTCTCCGTGCAAGTCACGGTGTCCGGAGAACAAGTGCCGCCATCCCCCCACCCCGGGGCACGGCAGAAACCTACGGGTGCCCCATTAGAAATTCTGCCAAACACAACACACACGTGTACCAACCTACCCAATATAAAACCTACCAAACCTACCCAATATAAAACCTACAGTGCCCTCCCCACACCCAATGGCCTATGTTGCCGCGGGTTACCCAATAAAAAAAAAAAAAAATTATTTTTTTAACCATCGAAATCAAAGAAACTGTTTTTATTTAACACAAATCGCACACTCAACTTGTAACCGGGTCACAGGGAAATGAGAATAACCAAATACATAAAACTCAAACCTTGTTGTCAATAGTCTTAATCCGTGATAACTGATTTTATTTTGTGTTCTAATCCTTATATTCGTCCTAGGATAAAGAATATTAATTGCAAAACTACATCGAAAAATATATAAATTCAAAACAATATACAAAATTATTTTTAATTATATTAGTATACAATATTATTCAAAAACTCGTTTAGTGTTATGATATTATTATGATTAAAAATAATAATACCTATGTCATATTGATGTTTACACGATGAAACAGGAAATAAATATATTTACAAACAAATGAGTGTTATTGTTGTATAAGGTAAATAGTTATTTCACACTTCACCTGAAAATCTGAAATTCTAATAGAATAAAATAAGGAACCTAAATACACGGGGTTTTCATAGTGGAAAGTCATGAATAAGATGATCACATTTTATTGAATCATAATTATATTATATTATTATTTATTACTATCATTATTATAGTTATGGCATTTCAAAGTATTTTTGGGGTCATATTTTTTTATAAAGACTATTGTGCGTATGGTAAAAATCTGATTGAATTTTTGGATTAAAACTTAATACATAATATATAACATGGTCAATGAGGTACGTCATAAATTCAATATGTATATAGAATACCTATAGACTCAGTGATTGTCATATAGTTGAAATAGTATCAAAATAATAATATTTTATAAAAAAAAAGTGTATATCGAGTCGTAGATAAAATCCCGATCTCGGTTTAATTGTTATTATTACATTCAAACTATTATGTATACCTATCCGAAAGTATAATATTATAATATATTATTCCATTATGGCATTACAATATTACATAAAAACCAAGTCGTAACAACAATAACAACAATATGCGATGGCCTACACATTTTACATACAATTCTCAGGTTAAATTATTTTAATATATAGTCAAAAATAAGTAAAGACGAATATAATTAGAAAAATTTAGAAGAATACTAATTTGATTTGAAATTATTATAATCACTAATCAATATAATATTCACGTATAAATTATATAAAAGTATGCGAGGTATCCTGTCGTTACATTTTGAGATTTTTAATCTATTTAATTTTATATCAACAATTTTTTTTTGGCTATGTGTTACAAGTTTGAACAATGAGCTTATTCGATGATAATAAATAAAATAAAATAATGACATGGAAAACAGAAGAAAAAAGCCTTCCAATGAAGGTACGGAGATACTACTTTGGTAGGTAACAATTATTCTTTTAGATAAGCAGGTCACTATATACCACTGTCTTTTTACCCTTCATTTGAGATTTCCTGGAATAGCTGGGGATGATAATTCGGTGATAATATCGTTGGGATGGTGAGTATGTCTGTTGGAGAAGCGCTTATAATAGACCTTTCCTAGTTCAGTGACAGTGGATATTTTGAAGTCTGAGTAAAGAGTAATATTGGATACGTAGAATGGAGCTTTTGAGATAATGCGGAGAACATTAAATTCGAATCTTTGTAGATAATCGGTATTAGCCATTTTGGCTGAGCCCCATAGCTGGATACCGTAGGACCAAATGGGTCTTAGCGGATAACAATTGACATCTTAATAATTTATGTAATTACGTGTAGTTTACGCAAGTAATTCACTCCAATAAATAATTAAACTTAAAATTTCACACACAAAAATACTTTTGTTTTACTAAAAATCGTGTATTATATAGACTGTAATATATCACTTAAACCTTAATATCTATTATCTTATAGTAATTTATATTATAACTTAAACTCCAGTTGAATAAAATATACGATAAAAATGGATTTACAAATGCTCTGCTCTTATAATGGTAACGAATAATACATTTTTTGAGCACAGAAAGTACAGTCAATGTATACATAATATTATAATAAACACGCTATTCTTGTGTTATGTGTAAAACCCAATGTTAGCTAAAAAGGAACCTACGATTTATTCTGAACTTGGTACAATATTGGTAAAATGAACGGAACAAAGTTGAAATAGAACCACAGAGTCAATAACTTTTTTTTTCTAAAACATCTATTGGTTTAGAAATCTAAACGTGTTTATTTCATTTTCCGGCCAGTTTTTGACCCTACCTTCAGTTCCAGAAGTCCAAAAAACTAGTGATTAAATTATAGTTGTTTGTTTGTTATGTACTGTTGGTATATGTAGGCCTTTTTTTTGTCTTTATTAAACCGTCGACCGGGCAACCAACGTTTTGGGGTCGATTAAGTACGATAAAAAAATATTGAAAACGTTAAAATAACAACAACTTGATGATTAATTTTAAAATATTGGGTAGGTAGTTTATAATATTATTCTGCATTTGACTAACCCTCCTAGCCTAACCACATCAAGTAGTTTAAAAGTGTAAAATGGTCAAAGTTTTGTACCCATATTAATTATTACTAAACAAATAATATAGGTACCTATATGGCTGAATCTATATATAGTCGAGTGGGTTGTATCGAAGGTCGTAAGTAGATATAGTGATAATTTATAATATGTATTTATTTATATAATAAATAAATATGATTTAACCTTCGCTTCTGAGTACTTCACAAGTTTTAAAATAATACAAATCATAATAAATAAATAAACTTGTGAGCACAATTAAAGGTATAATAAGTAAATAATATTATCTACACCGAACACATAATATTAAACAATGTTTTAATAATAATATCGACGAAAGTCAAAAGTCTAAAATCCCAACGGTGACCAATTAAATTTTTTTCAACCATCGGTAGGTAGTCATTTACGCTATATTTTTACCCTAAACAGTCAAAGAGTACTTCTGTAATATATTTATTTAGGTAATTGGCTAAAATTGAAATTAAATTTTATATGGCCGAACTTTTTAATAAATTCAATAAATATATATATATATATAGTTAATTAATGACGCTTATACGGTTTGTAATAATTAAAACATAATATATTATGGCTGTTTTCTCTATTGATAAACAGGCTGACAGAATTGTCAGACAAATCGTGTGGATTTATGACCGATTTACAATATACCGGCCGGTTACACGCTATTAACTCCGATCAAAGTTTTGTAAATACTGGTCTCGTATATATTATTATTATTAATTGCTGGAATATATTTTCTATTTGAGAAATGCCAAAATAACTATATACAGTTTGTAAGCGTACACATAAAAACAATAAATTAATTTAAATTACATAATATTGTGTGCTTTAATAAACGGTATAAAGTATAAACAACAAATATGTACTTACCTATGTACTTAGAATGTTAAATAACAACATAAATATCAAGTTTTTGATAGTTTAAACTTTTCTCGTTATATATTTGTAATAAAATATATATTCTGGAATATATTCACACTAGTATAATTATTATTTTAAAAATTGATTGTTTACGGGTCCAGGAATAAGTTAGGTATTTCCATTGTTTTCTACCTCTGAAATATAACCAACAATTTAGTCAAGCCAACATATTATTATACATTATCTCATAGATAATACCTGAATTGGAAAAAAAAATCTTTGCGTTCAGTATTATAGAGAAACCGGAAAAATATTGCAATACCGTTCTAATTTATTAAATCGTCCAAAGCTTACATTTTATAACCTACTTCTATTATAGCGATTATTAGAACTTAGAAATACTATAATTTTATACAACACTCTATATTTCTAATGAATGACGAAATTAAATAATTTATAACTATATTTTTGAAGTTTATACAGTTTTTATTTTTCAATGTTGTAATTCCGAATTCCAATGAATAATAATATTATTGTTATTATGATATTACGGTTTTTGCAAATCCTTAAATGCATTACAGTATTACAAAATATGCAATCCCATCGAACCTTAATATTAACATTTCTCTTGTTTTGAATATAATACTTAACAAACTTTTATGACAGAACAATATAATTTATTACAATAAGTACATAATATATAACCAAATCATTTTGTATTCTAGTCTTAAAATGACGTCACATAAATGGTTGTTATATTTAAATAGATAGATATTCTGTTATTCACTCGAATAAACAAGAAACATACAGGAAATACATGGCCACGTTAATCCATCGCATGAATAAAATTATTATCTGAAGTGGTTTTACAACGAAACACCTAGCTATTACTATTAAGTGAATTAGGTAATGAAAGACGACATTTTCAGTGCAATCTCGTGTAAACAGTTTTCAAAATAATCATTTATGAAAAAAGTTATGGCAGTCTGAAATAGGCAACCGGAATGAAGATCCTTTCATTCCTAAAATTAAATTATTATTAGGCGTGTTATTTTATTCAATAAAGTAATAATAATAAAAAAAAATGGCTATTCGATGCCTTTGAAACTAATATTACTTTCATTCATTTTTATAATAGGTTTACCTATACCAGGTAAGAAATCCCTTCACAACCATTGATGATCGATCTGCGTCAATGCGTTTTTGCTATGTTGAACGATTGTATACGAAAATAAAAATAAGAAACATAGTATAACGTCCTCAAACTATATTGGTTTTGTAATGACACATTTTAGAAATAAGCTTTTTTAGTGATGCCAGTGAACATTTTTTTGAGCAAGAATACCTACAACAAAAGTTTCATAGGTATAGCCTTCCTACTTAGATTGAAAATTCGACACAAGCGGTACTCTAATGAGTTCATTCCTGGCATTTTTCATTTTAATTTTCCAGTAAATTGTGTAAAACAATTAATAATGATACTGCAATGGACACCTGAATAACCATCTCAGTTAGAAAATAAAACCATGGTTCTAAAAAAACTTTTGTTAGTCTAATTGTTGCTGTCTATTTATATTAAAATGGTGCGGTTGATAAGAAAACATTTTTAAAAAAAGTATGGTGATCGTGTGACATAAACGTGTAACGGTTACTCGATATTATCCATTTCGAAGAAGATGTATGAATCATAAATATGTATTAATAATAGTAACCATTAAGTGTACCTATATAAGTCTAGAGGGAATTAGGCATAGGCGCAATCCATTTTGCAGGGCTAACATTTTTAACATCGACGTGAGTGGTGAGGAGGAGGGGCTTCGATAATGCATAACTAAAAAACTGTATATTTTTGGGAAGGTTATTAGGATATTTGGAAGGGCAAGGAGGCTTAGCCCCCCTGCGATTTTCGCCTATGGGTGGTTTTACAATTAGGTAGTTTTTACATTTTATTCGCTATGGCGATAAACAAATCGTTACGCAAAATCTATTAGAAAATAAAAATATCTGTACCCAGCCCCAAAACATATTTACGTTAAAAATTAAGTTTAAAATTATTTCTGCTTTTATAATAGTTCCACAACTACATTGGTATTAAAATATTATTATATTATTAATTTTATATATTTTATTATTTTTATAAGACATGAAATGTTTGGTTTAAAAAGATTAAATACAAGATTAAAATTAGGTAACTAAATATTTTAACTATATATGCATAAAATATCTCTAATACCATGCATAGTGATTTAATTTAATGGACCTTAAATATTTTAATCACTTCAATGTGTTAAATTTTTACGACGGTAATTTTGTTACTTCTTAGTTTTTTGTATTAAAATTTATTTTTGTTTTGTGTATGAGATAATTAAGTATATTAAATTTGTAAAATTGCACTCGTAAATAATTCTTATCGGAACACTATAAATATTCTTAGTTCCAATTTTTGTATTGATGATTTAATATTGATTTAAATATTATAAAATACAATAAAGGTTTGTGTGGAAATAAGTTAAACGAGAAGTATACCCAGTTAGACGTATGGTAGGGGACTATGATAATATTATACTCTGCCGATATTTGGTTGGTTTAGTATTAATCATCAATATGGTAGCAGCCAATAAGATTACGCACCAATACATCTTTAAAATATACGTAATCAGACTGGTTCGTGTATAATTTATAAGACTAATAATTAACTTCTTTTTTTCATACAAACGAAAACGCTGCAGGTTAATCTGAACATAATTTTAATTTTCAAACTATGAATTGAACGACTCTGTCTTAAAAGTTGTTTAATTTATTAAATGTATTTACAAAACCCGTGCTTATAACAAGTTAACATTTTTATTGGAAAAACGTCGTCCGAGAAATAGCTTTGTGGACAATTAATAATTTTAAGTCATGGTATATGCATAACTAATATGTTTCCATCATAGTGTAACAGCAGGGCTTACATAAATAATCGTTTAAGACATTGTTTGAAACAAAAAACACATTATGTACCTAGTGCCCACTTTGAAAGTTGAAAGCATTTTTTATAATTAAAACCATATTATTTGAGACATTTAAAATCAACTATAGTAAAATTTACTCAAACTAAAATAACATTTAAACTAGTTACTTGGTAATTGTGGGGCACGTCTTGGTTTGGCAGGGTGGATTTCAGAGGACACCAAGATACAGTCAAAGTTAGTGTTTTTACGGGGGATCCATTTGCCGTAAGGCAATCATCATTTCAGAAAATAAAAAATTTTTTAAAATTTTCTTACAAGTTTATAGTTTTAAGTCATTCCAACACAACATTTTTGGAAAAAAATTATATTCATTTTTATCGTCATAATTTGTTTAGGTTTTTAGTCTTGAATGACGACATACATTTTTAATTTCATATTCTGAAACAGAACATATTATACGGAGTATTTTTATCTATAAAAATTAAAGTAGTTCATTAATTATAAGTATAGGTATTTAAAGTTTTAGATAAGTGGAGTAGTGGACTAACATTTTGAGGGGAACCACTGTGTACCACTCCACTCTTCTCATCCGAACTTTAAATAACTCATAAACTACTCGTCCTAAATTCCATTATTATACATCAAAATGTACCAAAAGTATTCTGTTTTGGAATTAGGAATTAAAAATGCATATTGTCATTAAGAAAAGTAAAGAATAGTAAAATAGTTGTTTTTAACGACTGATAATATTATGACTATTATAAAATATAAATATTAGAATATTTTCAACAACGTTAATAGTTTTTGAAATAATGAGTGTATTTATGTTAAATGGAGCAAATGGTGAATAATGTATAAACATCTTTTTTGTTATATCTCAATTCTCTGTTATGTATATAACTGTAAAGTGTATGTCAAATTGACACAATAAGCATTTCTACGTGATACGTGAATAAAATGCGCGACAGGAAAAAACTCATTAAAGTGACGAAAGAAGCCATTTATGACGTGCTTATTAGTTATTATAGTAGGAAATTACGACATGATTTACGCTTCAGAAGTCTACGCGGATTACCAAGAACTGATAAAAGATGATAAGTTTTGAATTTGTGGATTTGGATGAGATGATAAACGATCATGTGATCTATTACAGTTACATTTGGTTTCTTCAATTACGGTTTTCAATTTTGGATTCGTGTGTAATGTTAAGTTTGATACGTTGGGAGGGGCTTTATATTTAGTTTTCCAAAAGCGTTGTTTTGACAAAATTGAATTTTATTTATATTTCATTTTTTTGTGTTCCACCACAACTGAAATCCATAAGCCCAAATTGGTTTTAAGAGGGTTGTGTACAAAAGCACGACTCATGATCAGACATGGAACTGACACTTTCAAATTTTTCACGTGGATTATCCATATTTTACAAAAGTACAATAAATATATATAAATTATAGTATTAAATACTAATATCAGGATTATGAAATATAAAATAAATAATCAATAATATTATAAAACTATGTACGTTATATTATTTGATATTTTGGTGATAAGGTTTGTCTAGGAGTTGTAGTATTCAATACGTTTATTATATTTAATAAGACGTGTACTGTTTCGAGTTAATGATGTATGTGATTTTTAAGCCATTAGCATTTCACGAGACTGTAAGACTTTGTAGCCGAGTTACTCGTATTTCATAACATATATCTAATAAGCTAGGTACAATAAATCACTCTATAGATAGTAAGCAATGAGATCAAAGGATTGATCGGGGATTTATGTAAAAAAATAATAAATACCCAATATATTATTACGACGGTCGTCGAACTGCACCTTTAGGTGCTATATTATTAGGTACTAGGTAGGTGCCTACTGCAGAGTGCTTTCTGTATAAAATGGTACGTCGATACATAATAATACTGTATACGTGTATATACATTATGTGTGGATTATTTTAAGTAGGTACCCACCCGAAATCTATTTCCTTATAAATTACGTTTGCGTTTAAGACAACAGCAACGGAGAAACACTTCAACTTTTTCGCGTGCGTGTTTACAAAGAGAGGAAAATCAAAAAAAAAAAAAAAAATAGTAAAGAAATCTGACAATGTCCCGCTTCAAACCAATGGGTATTGTATATATTTGTTCGCGTATATACATACATTTATCTATATATGTAAATTTTATATAAGTGTTATACATATATATACACACACACAGAGACACATAGGTACAAACGATAGCGAACTTATTCGGTATATACAAAAAAAAAACATAATATACACACCGACCGTACCGCAGAAAATATAAATACGTCCCCAGCTCGATTCTCGCAGGTAAATCCGTTTTCGTTCGATTTGGTGGGAGACTTTTTTCCACTCCCTCTTGTGTATTCTTGCGTTTTAGATTTTAACTGTCGACAAACTTTGGAAACAAACATTAGTCGTACAGCGAAATCAAAACCCACGGTTGTTAAGTTTTTTTTTATCAAACTTTGCACGCCACTCATATTTGCGATGTGCATAGCAAAGTCAAATGATTATTATCTCGAAACCAATTTTGTGACGACATTGAAAGTACTGAAAAGATAATGTTATTTATAATATAGCAATGGCACAGCCTTAAAATATTTCATTTCACTGGAAATATTTTTCATCGTATGATATAATATGACATGACACGGGATGGTTATCTCATGAATCAGCTGTCAATATCTCAGGAAATTCGAGGAAATATTAAATTATTTTTTTCATAACGTTAAATTTACTAAACACACGCCTCATCTTTATCATAATACATATTATAACTCTGATTTAGGAACTGCCTCGCGCGATCCAAACGCTGAATATTATATGTAAATTATACAAGTTGATTCACCAAGTATAATATATTATTATGTCCACCCCAATTTTTCCTTTTATAATAAATGTATTCAAATTCTGATTTTTGGAACTTTTAAATATACTTAAGAGTTAAGGGTCATATTTTCAAATACTTAGATTTTGTATACCATTTATGGAGTGTCCTGTGGTGGACAGTGATACCAATTTATTATTTTCAATTCAGAATCAACATTTTTCCTGTAAATTGTTAACCGGATTACTTCATTGAACATTTTTAAATTTTTACATCGAAATTCAAACTAGTAGGCATTAGCTTGTATTTTTTTTAAAGTAAGTATATTCTCTTAAAACTGTACACCAACGTCACAACTTTTTGGTTTTGAATTTTCTCAGTACAAATTTCGATCTCGGTTTAATGGGCATTATTGGAGCATTCCCCAACTTGTTGGAATTAATTATCGTCAGTAGAACTTTTTAAAATTGTTGTGCTTCACTTCATAGGGGGGGGGCAACTATACGCACGTAAATATTTTCAATTTCTATCGATTATTACCTATGTATTTGGTCAATGGCGTGAATATCTGGTTTAAAACGATAATTACCTGTGTATTTGTATTTGGTCAATACCGTTAATGACCTGTGAATAATGTTATTTTCCGTTTAACGGTCATTATTTCCGTAACATAGACATATTTTTATTTTTTTTTTTGGTTTCATCACTACATGTTAGCCGTACGCTTTCACAATCCTTGGCTCCCATGCAGCATAAAGCACCCATGCAGCATAAAGCACCCATGCAGCATTAACATCTTAATAAGTATGACGACTCAGAAACTACGTGTTCGAATTTTGATTTAGAAAAATCAATGTATTCGAAAAAAATTAACTTCTCAATAATTTACAGTTGAAAAGTTGATTTCGTTTAAAAAAAAATAAGTTATGTGTCATCACAGTACACATCTGTCATTTTTTAATATTATTTTAATTCACGACCACAACGAAATTCGATTTATACTGTTTAACGTTTTGCAGACTACTTGAAGTATACGGACTGTTACCGGGCGATCAACTCGGACTGGGACTCGTGCACCGCACAGTTCATGTCTCTGGTCCGCGACGAGATGAGCGGCAACCAGTCAGAGGACGCCAAGGTGCTGAACCTGTGTTGGTAAGCCGTATATACTATAATATTATTATATTGGTCCTCTATTATATGTAATATAATATAGTATAGTCTCCTGACCTGCGATGGCCATCATATAATATAAAATGACTATTAACCGCCTAGGTATAAACCGGTACTATATTATATGCACATATAGCATATTATAATATATTAAATTGTCATCGCGTGCCGCGGTAGTATTGTTATTATACGACGGAAGCAGCAGATGTCGCTTAACACCGACTAATCTTCCGCGCCCTTCCGGTAGCGGTCCACGAGCTGCTGTACAGTTTATATATATGAATATTGCTCATAGATACGATATAATATATTATATGGAATAAATGTACACCGCACGCGTAATAGTCGCATCATCCCTATCCCCCCCCCCCCCTAAACACGCACCGCTCGTCATGAATGTACTCGTCGCGACTATAATAATAATGGTCTATATCATATTATTAATATTCGCGAGCAACAATCTAATATATGATATTGTGTATTATTGTTGTCTCGCCGTATACCTGTACACAATAATAATATGAGCGCACGCTTGTACCTCGTGACACTAAATATTATTATACATATACCTACCTAATATATATATATGACATATTATTATGGGTGTGTGGGTGTATGCCAACGTATTTGTACCGGGACGGAACAAGATTGATCGTCCGGATTACCCATCTATGATAATACGCACGAATAATGCGCATACAGAGTGAGTATATTTTAATGGCGATCGTCAATCGGTATCTCCGCCATCGAGTTTAAACGATTTACGTGTACAGTGGCTAGGTATCTTTTATTCACGGCCTTAAAGTGTTGCATTTTATTATCTATATAATGATATGTCCGGGGACGTGATAACAGTATTCCAGCACTCCAGTGTCACCACTCACAGCTCATTTCTATTCTTTGAATATTTTATATTATAATATTACATAATACTAGCTGTAAGATAAATGATTTATATAACACATAAATGCTACTCAATATTTAATCATAATATCAAAATGTTTTACGCTCCCTCACCTTCATAATAAAATGTATACGAATGCATATATTATAATTTATAATATTCAATTAGTGGTATCGACTAATGTTTTTTTAATGGTGTCTAACTATACATAAAAATGTTTTTAAATTAAAATATATAGGTACCTATTTTATAAATAATATTTAATTTTATTATCAACGTTCATATAAAACAATATAATATTGAACCAATTCGGTTAAAAAATAAAATTTTCTTGTATATGAAGACACTACCCAGAACTTGTATATAGACAGGTATATATAACGTCTCTGGTGCATATCACGAGACTGCAGTTTAAGTGTCCGCCGTCCGGAACCGTCTCTGCGTTTCATGGCCAAGAGGACGATACAATATTATTTATTATTTTCAAAGCGACAAAAGGAAATAAACGGACATAAAGTTTTTATTTGGTAAATACCTCTCGGGACCAGAATAGTATTACCTACGTTATTGCGGGGCATGTCCGTATCTACGTGTTTGGTTTACTATAACGATAAAAATGCATTATAAATACATCGTTGAACTGGTGCACAAATATTCAATGTATACTGGTCTAGTTTAGACCGTTATATAAGTAGTAGTTTTGGCGCAAATGCTTAGTCCTTATCCTTACATGTAGATTATTAGTACTATAACCGCAAGTAGCAGTATAATAGTATTCGGTGATGGTTTTTATCTCAATTTCAAACGAGATACATCGTACTAAATACATACTTGCAAATTTGCAACTCACAAATATAAATTTGTTGTTAACAACTGGTCAGTTGCTTGGTAAATGTAAATTATTCATTTTTTAAAACATGTAAAGTATAATAATTTTTCAAAATAATAAAAAAGGGGCTCACCATTTTTTCAAAAAATAATTATATTATTTTGTACGTTGGTAGTTCAATTAATATTATATTGAGGACGACCGTCGCCAATAAAATTGAAACGATTATAAATGATTGGCAAAATTGTTCTAATTATGTTTTTAAGCCTGTGGGTTATTATTATCGTACTATAGTAGTGCAAAATGTATTCCAGAAATCTCTAAGCCGTAGTATTATCTTTGTCAGGTCAATATATGATGACCTTAACAGTTATTTTAAATAACTAAACAATATAATTTAAAAATATGTTGAGTATAATTTTTTTTAAATATGTTTATATATTATGTAATATAATAATAGGAAAGTTCAAATAGGTAGGTAGTCGAGTTTCAAATCGACCATAAAATAAAATTATCGGCACGCCCCGACAATAAAGTGTACAATATATATATATATATATATATATATAATATAAACCCATAATAATATGGAGCCTCTGAGCCAATTCCAGTATAACGATTCGACATAATCGTCAAGATCGTCGATGAAAGTGTAAAACCATCATGATAAATTATCGTTCTTAATATTTTTTCAATATTATAGGCGAAGCCTACGCATAATTATTATTTCCGTACGGTGGTGGTGCAAAATTTATCCCGAAACAGTCTTTAAACCCCGGTATTATATTAACTGTCGAGTTTACCAGATGGTCTGCAGGTCAAGTCGACCCTACGGTAGATAGTCCTATGGTTTATACTGCCGTTTTCACCACGTGTATATAAAATTATTGAATTTATGCGCAAATGTGTAAATATTTCGACGATAAAACCTCAATTTATTCGCGTATAAAATCGCTTACCAAACGGTGTCTCAACTAAATCATTACAGCACCGCAAAAGGCTGCCTATATAATGTGTATAATTCAGCGTGAATTGGTTACCATATTATACCATATTATGCTATTTTATACCAACCATATCATTTTACGATTTATTTTCCTATCCATACTGCAGTCTAAGATGAAATGTCGTGTGTGACTGCTGTTGGCCCCGTCTATAAAGTTAAATCCAATTATTATAATAACAATTACATTTTCAGTAACCAATGGCAACCCTAAACAAACAAATATTCGTTTTTCGTGAGCCAACAAATCCCTGTTTGAGGGATTTACATATATGTAAAATTTAAAAATTTTGCTTCGAGGTGCACATCCTCGGATATAGGATGACTTATGAACCAAATTTCAAAACCACGAGTGCTATATAGACTTGGTTGTGGATAGCTTACACACACACACACACACACACACACACATAGTTTGCCTTTTATTAATATATATTTATGTTTTATCATTTAATGTTAATAATTAATGTTTTTCAATTGTTAACGTTAATTTTAATTTACCTAATGTATCCCGTTGCCAAAAGTGTCAAAAATAAGAGTAATTAAATTTGTTCAGTATAAAAATTAACGTAAAAATGTATGAATGGTATTTTTGGTATGGATGAAAATCGTAATTCATTTTAAATGGAAAATGACAACCATAGTTTAAATTATTGTTTAACAGAAATAAAAGTACGTAGGCTTTGCTCTACGCCGTAACTCAAATTTGACATATTCACAGGAACATACAAATTATATAACAATGTTACAAAATTGATGCTAGCATTCAACAGTAAGTTATATGTACATTTTCAAAAATATTTTCATGTTTATCTGGTTCATCAATTATTAATTGTATTCCTTTACCAAAACGAGTAGTTATATAACTTAAATTTTTTAGTGATACGTTAAGCAAATACATTTTATTATTCTGTGCTGGGCGTAAATGTATTGTAGAGTAAAATTCCATCCTATTAATAGGAGTAAGGATGATATTTTTTTACCCTTCTGTATATTCCTGACAAATATTGTTTAGAATCAAATAATACTTACATAAAAAACTATTTTACCTTTTATGTAAGAAGGAAAACCCATTCTATTTATTTATTTGCAGCGACAAGCTAACCAGTTAATTTCAAAAATGAAATTACTAATTACAATTACAACAAAAAACTCTATTTTAAGTACTTGAACATACCTCCATTTTCTACTTATAAAGTTATTAACTCCTTAAACATCTGTGCCTTTTGAAATTCATCAACAGATAATCTAAAACAATAGAGATATCATAACGCTTGTAAAGTCAATATCAAACATAATTGTTCTTTAAAAGATATTCAAATTAAAAAAAAAATACATTATAATTTTTAAAGTTTCATTAAAAATCCAATGTAAAACATAAAGAGTTTCATTAAAAAAGTTTTAAACTTTTTACTTTTAACTTTTAAGCGAAATGATTATTTCACTATGAAAATAATATTTAAAACATTAATAAATGATTTTGAAAACACATGTATTACAATATTAAAATACACTTGGTATTTCTTACAAGACTGTTTAATAAATAATAATATAAATATATACAATTTAATTTAAGACAAAAAAAATCTACGAGACTACAAAGGGATATAATCCTAATTACGAAGCACGTCAATCCTGATAAAATAATATCGAATTATAATAAGTATGAATTTAAATTCAATCGACTCTTGTGAGTTATGTCTTGTTACAAAACAATTATTTCCTATCAATCATACCTCTCGTATTAATGTATTATTCATAATTATAGTTTAGTTATTTAAAATTCAAAGACATATAGGGCGTATATCTCAATCGAAAGCCTGCCCGCTAAGCACGCTACTCTTTCGTGTCGTCGTGTCTAATATAATATTTTGCATTTATTTGTACAATTCATAAATTGATAAGATAATCAATAATCCAATTATTATACTTTGACGAAGCTGCCATGCGAATAAATAAATAATAACTAAACGAAGCTAATATAATATATTGTATAATATACTATATAGATATCATTATCAGTCATGTCATATAATATAGCATAAATAGTTATTTTTTTTATATTAGTTAATACAGTTAATTTGTCAGAGCTCGATCGTGTGTTAGAAACCATTTTGACACGATCGACCGAATTTTTTAGCCAAAATATCGAAAATGCTGTGCTATATGTTATTATTAGAAAGAGTTAATATTAGAGTTAATATTAGTATATAGGTAGATACTTATTTCTGTAGGAATAGTTGCTACACGGTGCCACCGTTTTACTACTCTACAAATCAAATATAGCCATCTGAATTTCCATGAAAATCTAAACACTCTTGGGGGGTGGGTAGGTAACAGGGATGACAGAAATGCATTTCGTGTAAATAAGTGCTTGGAATGGTTGGCATTCGTTCCGCTCTTCAGAGACTCTGTAAATCTAAAATATTTTCCAATCTGCTTTCTGGGGAACGGCAATCACGTTCACAAAGTGATAGATGTGGCAACGTCTCAAAAATAATTTAATGCTCAATCGTAACCTACTGCAGTTATTGCGGTTTACCTCACCCCTACACAGTGTTCGGATTAGATAAGTAGTTTTTTATCTAGATAAAGATAAAGATAAATACTTTTTTATCTAGATAAAAAAAAGTTACAATTTTTTTTTAAATGGGTTTTAAATTTAGATATATTTCAGTTGGGCACTAGGAACATAATAATAATAACGATGATATAAATAAAAATAATAACATTATTTATAAGCCATAAACATGGTTTGAGAACCTGTATAAATATTTAAATGCGTTTGTACAATTTCGCGATTTTTATCAATAAAAAATGTATCTAGATGAATTCATTTAGATGAGTAAAAAAATTATCTAAGATGAACGTTTAGATACCTTGTAACTATTTATCTAGATAAGATAAAAGATGAACAAATAATTATCTAGATATTCATCTCGATAAATTTATCTAGATAAGTCCGAAGACTGCCCCTACACTCCTTTCACAGTAGCTTTGCAAGTCAACCCTCAATTTAAATACCATAATATTATATATTTTATAGTTATGAATCAGACGAATTCCATAAATACTCAAATATCATAGAGGTTCATCGTCATAGATTTTGAGTTTTACTCTTATTTGTTCAAATGTTATTTTGACGAAGAAATCCAATTTCAATAGACATTTCTAATACATCTTGTAACAAGGAAACTAATTTAAAAGTAGCTTATTCAACAAGGCATTTTAAGGTTTATTGAGGGCCATTATGTTCATGGGGTTATTAGAGCGAAAACAAGTGTTTAAAATTAAGCTTTATACCAAAAAATTCTTTTCTTTACCATCATTTTTTTTCTTTAATATTTTACTGAAATAAAAATAATGTGAATTACAATAACGTATTATTACTTATCCACTGACCGTAAAAATAATAAGTAGGGTACTCCGTCAGAAAAAAAATATAAACATTTTTCGAATTTCTCGTACTTGCCTACTTACAACCGTAAATTATATAACGAAATACATTTTCCAGTTGTTATTACAGTTAAACAATTCACAGTGGAATTTCAATATAGTTTCATGAAAAAATATCACTTGTAATTAAATAGTGATTACCGCTCTTGTAAACTTCAGGCACATTTAAAGTAACATTATTATTTGTACACGATAATTAAAATCTTCAACGTCCTTTTATATTCAACTACTAAATTTTAAAACTTAAAAATCTACTCACGATGGTACATCTATTATTTTTGGCTTTAATTATATCGATCGTTTTCTTCTTTTGAAATGTAGGTATTAATATGAAAAAGTTTTCTTTAAATGTTTTAAATTTGTTCATTGACACTGCCTATAAAACCAAGATAAACATTTGTAGAACAAAATAGTTTACTGTCTGTAAGAAATACCAACTCACTTACTCACTACTTCTGAGTTTGTCTAAATATTAGTATGTTACTTATACGTACACATTAACAAATTTTCGTACCAAGTTTTGTGAATAATTGTGACGTGGAACTTTTCTTCAAATGTTTTTATTTAATTATACAACCCTGCAATTCATCTCAAAGTTAATCTTTAGTGTTGCGAGATAGTGAAAAAATAAAAATTATAAATATATACCTATTATACTTGATTTAAAGAATTTAATTTTAGTTAATTTATACATAATTAAATACAATTGTTACTTAAGAAAATGTAAATTCTCAACCATTGTTCAACTATAGTATATTGTAGACGCAAATATGCAGTATTCGATCAATTTTTAAATGTTTGTGCTTAAACGATAGATTTAAATATGTTGTGGTTTATTTTTCAGTTGAAATTTTCAGTCAAAATGTGTATAATTTATAATTTTTTACTTCTATTATCTAAAATTTTAATAATACACGTGATATTCAGAATTGTCTCTATCACTAACCTTAATATAGCCCGATTTAGGTATACAAAATTGTTGATCAACATTTTATTTTATTAACATTTAATAAGAATCTCATAGTAATTGTAAATTGTAATAGTACAAAATATAATATTTTCATGAACGACAATGATGATTTCATTCAATAAGACTTTAATATTGTTGATTTTCTGTTGTATGGTAGTGTATTGTTTAAAGTGTTTTCTGAATTTACTGGGAAATTTAAAAAATGACCATTTTAATGGACCATCTGTGACCAATTTCTAATCGATAAATATCGTGAGAAACAATTAAACCATTCGATTAGACAAGTAATGGGTTTACAAAAAAAAAACAAAAATATAGTTAAACAAAAACGCACTCTTTTGCAAGACCAATAGATTCTTTGTTATCTGCTGAATCAACTGAATCCGAATCCGAAATAAGAAGAGAATTAGAAAAAGTCAATAAACGATAATACACTTCCACTCTGCGTAGTTTCTTCGACAATCTTTCTTCGATTTCATACTACATTACTACGAAGTTATTGCCTTATTCATATAGTCCACATTACTACGAAGTTATTGCCTTATTCATATAGTATGATCTACTATATAATATAATAGAAAGGTCATCTGTGATTGAAATCTCATAAAATGACAATAGTTTTTGACAATATATTAATATGCTTTCCGAGTTATTTGAACATGTATATATTATATTCAGCTAATACAAATATTTTATTTGTTTGTGTTTTAAATGTTTGAATAAATACAATACATCTTCTATTGTGGTTCGAAAGAAAAAAAATTGTTTGCAAGAAGTACGTTTATATTTTAAAGATATTTAATACATTTTCGATTTCAGCTCAAACAATATATACAATTGACAAATAAAATTGATTCTTTCGTACACGATGACGGTGTTTTTCAAATTAGTTGTTATAGTTTATGTATAGTTACATAGTGATAAAAGTCACTTATTACATAGAGGTATACCAATATAATATTAAGCTATAATATATATATATATATAAATTAATGTTTGTTTGTTTGCCCTCCATATGGGTACTCAAATACTACTGGACCGTTGGACCGTGTTCAATAAAAGTTTTATCAATAGATGACTTGTGACTGAGGGGAGGGGGGTATTTATATTTTATTTTTGTAGGGTGGCTCACATGCGAACATATAATATAGCTATAATATTATATATCACTGTTAAACCCAGTAGGTACTCGATTTTAATTGAGATAACCATAAACCATTTGCATGGCATTTATAAATATTTACTCTAATACACTTATCGGATTATCTGCTTAAGCTCTACAAAACATCTCCAGATCAATAACGAGTGTAGCAATATTTAAAGATTTTAAAAGAATTTTACACCAAAATGTTATATTTTATTCGAATCAACAACACCAATTTTCTACATTACATTATTAGTATTTCTATTGTACGGTGTGAAGAAGAAAACGAATTAAACGCGTGTTTATAATAATCAATATAAAACATTAATAGGTGGTAATATAACTAAATAATTAGATTGTGATTTAAAATGTATTAATTAAATTATGTTTTTAATAAAACAAGTACATAACTGCGATATCATGTTTTATTATTAAAATGTATAGCGCGTTTGCTGTCTGTTGCAGAATGCAAATGAGTTGGGGCCCTTACTTCGGCATCTGATTGTGCTACCCATGATAATTAAAATATATTTATAAACATTTTGATGAGTATTTATTTTTCAGAATATAGAATATAACATTTATATATTATATTTTTCAAGAGTACAACCAGATAATTCAATAATAAATAAATAATAATTTAGACTTTAATTTGTATTACCTACTTAATATGTAATTCACTTCGATGAATTGAATTATCACTGAAATATTTATGCTCGCGGACATTATTTATATATATTTTTGTATAAACGGTCAAATTGTTCGATGAATTAGACATTAGGATAGAAAATAAATGCTTTTTCCTTGTTAACTTAATAAGCTGGTTATCCGGTATGCTAGGTAATGTTATAAGTTTGAAATATATTTTATTTTTTAATCTAATAGAAATATATATAATATGGGGTCTGATCATATTATAGAAAATAATTCTGAGTTAAGCTCTTACCTATATAATATTTTCTATTGACATACCATTTTTTTTTTTTGTAATTTCGGCAATGTCATCGATTTAAAATATTGACAGTTTGTAATTTTGATACAAACAATAATATTTCTACCTATTAGAATAATAAATAAAATAAGTTCCATTTTCAATCTATGCGTTCATAAAGTGAAAAAATATTAATTATTTTTTCAAACCCATTCCATTCACGCAACCTCAATAATGTTATTTTTATTCCCTTTCTCACATATTATACTTATTGTGCTTATTAATGTATATATTGCATATTTCTTAAAAAAATAAAAATAAAAAATCATACCCATAATAATATCTACAAAGTGGGTATGATCTTACTGAAGGTATCTAAAAAAAAAAAATTTAAGTTTAGATATTGTTGAACAGCGTGTGATAAATTCTTATACTAATATACGAACCAAACAAACTCAAACAATAAACGTGATGAATTATATTTTATTTTGCAGACTTTGAAAATCGAAACATTTACATATATTGTTTTGAATCCGTTTAACTGATGGAAAAGTGAAAATTCCATATAGATTAATGAGTTTCCTATAGTACATTCTCTCTTTTAACTCCCAAAAAGGCCTCCCTAAATATACAAGCATTATTGCGCTAAAAAAGGCGTGACGAGAGATTTATGTGCCATTTAATCAGTTTCGCGGAACAGCCATCAATC
Source organism: Metopolophium dirhodum (assembly GCF_019925205.1). Classification (NCBI taxonomy): domain Eukaryota; kingdom Metazoa; phylum Arthropoda; class Insecta; order Hemiptera; family Aphididae; genus Metopolophium; species Metopolophium dirhodum. The sequence goes on from NC_083568.1 coordinate 18,017,296, forward strand.
GAAAACTTTTGTATTGTTTTACTTAGCGACTTAAAAAATGTATCGAAAGTCGTCAGTAGCTAAGTAGTGCCTACGCATTTAGATCAATCGCAGGAAAACGAGTAATTAATGTTATTCGCACGGAATTTTGAACACTTTATTATGCGACCCACTGAGATAAAGTTATTATTATTTCATACAAATGATCGTTATAACTGTTGTAGTCTGTGGGTGTATAACAACTTGCGTATACTATTCTACAGACAAACGACATTGGCTGTTTAATAATTCGTCCCATTCGTAGTTTTTGTGCGGTCGTAATATCGTGTCTTGTGCTACAATATTATGTAGTATCTGTGACCCACCCAACCTAAATCATTAATTGTCTATTTATTAATTAATTTCACGGGCCGGAAGCCCTGCGAGTAAATGATTCATTCAGGTTATTTAACATTGACTGTGATTGCAAAGGCAGACAATGACGCAACAACGTCAACTTTCCAGAAGTCGTGCGTTGTAAACTTTACAGCTGCAATGGGTACCTTGTGGTAACCGTACATGGTAATAATATTATACCAAATATCAAATACTTAACAGTATCGCATAAACCTATATAGTTCGGTTCTGGGAAAAATATGAGGGAACCCTGTGATACCTGTAGCCATCATGTACCTATTAATGCGGACAACATCAACGCGATAATTGAGTGAAATATTTCATGCTTTAATGGTTTATCTTTATTATGACGTGCTGTATTCATCGTACCCATTCATTCGCGGCAGCACTTGGGCATAATGTTATAGTGTTGGAGAGTTTCGCCGGCTGCAGAAAATACGACTTTCGATGTCCAACACTATAATATAGACGTTAATATATGCGACGCTGACCTTTTGGGAAATTATCATGCAAGTATTTATGACACATACGTCGTTGATCGCTCGGTAAACGGAAAAAAGCGTGCACAATATTCGTATAAAAAAAAATTCACGAATCCTCAAAAACGTGAATATCGTCCTCGATTTGTTAATAATTATAATTCAATGTCCGATCACAACCCCGGATTACGTACACCGTTGCGGTGGACAAATCAAAAACGTGCACAATAAACCGTACATTCACATCGTGGTATATAAGGTATCGTGTGTGCAGTGTACATATAGGTACCTAACCTTAACCCAAGACACACATATCATTATCCGACCAAGTCTGCGTCTTCTCCGCGTATGGACATAGTTTTTGTATATATTATCCGCACGCGACGTCTCTACTGTGATTTTTTCGTATCTCTCTTTCTAGTGGTAGTTAGATAGGTACCTATAAAAGCGAAATGGAGTGAGAGGAAGATATAGAAGATAGGATATAGTGGTATACGCGCAGGTAGATTCGACCGTTCAATACTAACTAAATTGTCTTCACTAAAAATCGCAGGAGAAAAAACCCGCATAATACTTTCAAACAGGCAATATATATTATAAATAAGATAGAAAAAAATCCGAATAAAATAAATCCGTTCGGTCAAAAAACGTTCAAACCGCAGGATCAACGGCTTATTTGAGAATATATTATTATTTAAAACCGCGTAGTAGGTGAATAAAAAAGCGAAATCGATCTATATAATATAATGTAGGTACGCCATACATACGCTTTCCCATACGAAACGATTCTATTTAATTTATGAACTTAATTCGACGTATACGGTCGAAATTCGAGACGATTTCGTGTTTGAAAGTGAATTTATTGGTTTCACGGTGATGTTTTTCTCTGACTTTTTCTACTAACACTGTTAGGTATACTGGCAGGAGCGCACTAAAACATCCACGTACCAAACGCACCTCTGAGGATCGGAAATCAATATAGGTGGAAAAAAATTTGGAGAGATCATGTTTCAACATGTCCTCAACAGTTTCTCGGAGTGTAGAAAAAAGCTCCCGTCGACAACCAATCGAAATAATGAGAATAAATGTTGCAAGCATGCGCAATTTTAACCGATCTCCGCCCAAAATCGTCATTCGAAATTGATGATTTATTGTTGGTTTTGATTTTGATATTACAAAACACAACCACCTAACTATAGCGTCGAGGTATTCATCAAAGACCACGGTGAGTCTGAACAGGTCTCTGCAGTATTTTATCAGGTTTTTTTTCTACGTTGAACAATTATTGTTTTAAACAATTATTGATTTTATAAAAGAAAGAAATGTTTTCTTCCGAAAAATCCACCTTACAATCTTAAAACAAAGTACATTGCCCCTGTGTACATTTTTTGTTTTTTTAATAACATTAATTACCTATTCTGTCATATTTTTAAAAATAAATTTGGGTGTCTTATTCAAATGCATTTTAATTAAACTGGATCTCTTTGTACTACTAGTTCTGAAAAAGTTTTATTGTTTTATACAATAACAAAAAAACGAGTTTCCTGGCTTACTTTTTATTCCAAATAAAAATCAATTTAACTTTTAAAACTAACTCTTTTCTTTGTTAAATAATGCAAATAGTTTTGTCTTTTAAAAATCTCTTCAGCCTTATTAAAATGTATATATAAGAACCATGAAACTCACTCAACTCTGAACTCAAATTCGTTTCGTAGGTTTATAGATCATAGGTAATTGTAGCAATTTGCAGGTGCCTCCCTACTTAATGCGATGTATACATAAAAATATTAATACAATTCGTGACGTATATTATATTTAATATAAACTATTAATGCAGAGTATTTAAATTTTTTTATTGATCGTTTTTTTAGCTCTGGTGACATGGGCCATTAGCTTATACATTCTTACATTATACATTAAATATGTTTTTGGGTAACAATTTGGTTACAGTAACAGGGGGGGATTTTGTGACTTATGACTATAATATATTTCTTAAATGTATTTCTCTATTTCGACGGTACCTACTGAGGAATGACATGACTTTTTCTGGTTGACACTCGGGTCCAATTATTTCATATAAGTTCGTTGGTATATTAAGTTTTTCCCTTTCTTCTTCATTTTATCGGAATTCTGTCATCGGGTGTTTTACTGTGAGGGTAACTCCGCATGAGGTGCATTCCGTCGGTGGTTAGTTCTTAATGAGGTTAGGTTCATGTGTGAGGTGGGTGTGGCCGATTCTCAGTCTGTTTATTATTATTTCTGTTTTTCTTGAGGTTTTGTATTGTGGCCAGGGATTTATGCTTTGTTTTATTTCACGTAAGTTGTTGTTTTGGTTTAACCAATGATTTCGCCATATATTTTGTGTGATTATTTTTAATGCAGAGTATGTCACTAAATATAAATTAAACCAGTCGAGTGCCTTATAGTCGACCGACATAATCGCGATGGGTAATATCATATCGAAACGTGAGAAAAACACGTTAGGTATTCCCAATCCACTATTTTTGTAACTTTGTAAGGCCGGGTCACCAAACTATAGCCATCAACTGTCAGCTGACGAATAACACAACAATATATTATGTATAGTATTAATAATAATTTCAATAAATAATACAATAGTTGTAATTTGTAGTGAAAATATTTTAACATTCACTTCTTATTAGACACTTAGCAATTATTATTTTATATACTTCTAACTTTCAAGTATAGAAAAAAAATGTACAAGTAAACGATTCGCATTTGCAATATCGGTAGTACTGAAATATGCTTCTAAAAAACAAACACATAAACAATACATAATATTTTGTAACAAGTAATATTGTTATACTTGTATAGGTACTATAAGAATAATAACCGACATCAAACGTTCACAGTATACGCGCAGGTGCGTTTTTATTATGAAAAAACATATTTCCAGTACTCGTATACACTTGACATCCGTTTTAATATTTCGAAAGCATTTAATGTTTTTATTTATTTTTTGAATGCGAATGAAAATCTATAAATACGTACTCCTTATTATAGTATGCCTACTATTATATGATTACATACAATGGTAACGGTTATGCGAATACAATTGTAGATAACTCGACATTCTAAAAGTAGTTATGTCTACATAATATTATATTGTTACAAAACAACATATATAATATTATGATGATTAAAAAGTTTCATTTGTTTTCGAACATATTATATTAAAACTCTTGAACCCTTAATTCGTTATCGGATGTTTGCGCAATTCATTATTGTACACAACGTCATAATATATTATTACATCGCCGAAAACAATTAAAATAAATATATTAGGTAAGTAGCTAGTTAGGTAGGTATATGAAAATGCCAATTAGTGGCAGTGAGTACAACAGACATCTCATTAAGCTTATTTATTATAATGTATAATTACACTCTTTTTTACATTGTGTTGTATCTTATAATGCGATTTTAAACAATGATGGGCTAAATATAGTTTACTAAAGACAAAAAGTAAAAATTTACCGTTTAATAATTTGAAAAATTATCATAAATCAAATTGTAAAAATATTTTTTTTTTAATATAGGTACATTTTTAGAGTGAAACATGTTGATACATGAAATTACTCAAGTTTAAATTGCATTATAGAATAGTTAATAGACACAGTAAATTAATTATGAAAAAACATTTAAGAAATCGTTTGTCGATGTTCACGGCAGAGTGTGATCTATGAGTAAAGAAAAATCACGAAACAATTGCAAAACAAATGTGTTAGGAAACGATAAACTAAAAAAATCAATTTTTGTCCAAATTATAAAAAATATTAAGTCTATGGACTTAAATTTGGAATATTTTCAAAAGTATTGGGTGGTTTATCCTTTTATGAACAATTTAAAATTATTATAAATATGCCCTATAATAAGGGAACATAATATAATCAGTTTAGCCCACCGACAGCCGTGCACGAGCTAGCTATACGCTACTTATCGTTCTTTGTGATTGAACATTACTTTTAAATGTATAATAAAAATACCCACTATCCTGATCGAAAGCGTGCGAATCAAAGTGAGTATCTCGACACCAGGGGAGCTGAGGATCACCAGAATCCTATAGGAATTCTTTTTGAACTTAATGCGTTTGACGGCGCAACGTTCAGGCAATAATGGTACATAGCTGTGTAGAAAACCACTTTAAGAGTATATTCAATATTGACACATTATTATATTATTACTACATGTATGGCACTCCTCGTGTATTATATTTTTTTTACCCATGACCGTCATTTTCAGCGACTTTAAGGATAATAGTCGAGTTCTTGAGTTGTGCCATATGTGCTGACCATTTAACAGGTCCGTCCCGTACTTTCTCTGAAGTCCGTGATCAAGGTTCTCGCTGAACATATTTTAACCTTAAATGTTCAAGAAATACTGAGTTGTTTTTTTTTTTATAATATTTTGACTGAGATGAATTTTCTGAATAGTATTTTGACCCACGGAAATGGATATATTTTGCAAATCATATAAAAAAGCTTGGCTTAATCGGATATTTGTCACTTAAAATGAGAACCGACATTTTTATTTTTAGGGCTCTTGCAGATTTCAGTACAAAAGATAAAAACAATATTGTTAACAATGTCTCTATTAATCTATTATAAACATAACAATCACGTTGATCAAAGTTTTGTTTTTGGTATATTTCATTCTTTAATATAGAGTATTAGAGTCAAGTTCAATTTAATCATACTTTTAGATTCTGAGAGAAGCGATGAATGTATTGATTTTACAATTATGTGTTTTTTTTCAAATTTTTTTTTTTGTTTTTTTTAATTTTTTTTTTTTGTGTCTGTCATCACCTTTTAGGACAGTAAAAGTGCTTGGATTTTCTTCAACAGTAACTTTTCTGATAGGAAAGTGAATCTAGTTGGTAGTTTGGTGGTCAAAAGTTAACATTTCCCAGTAGTTTTCAAAAGCGACGTGAAAAACAAAAGAAAAATTAAGGAAAAACGGGAATTTTTACGCAAAATCTGTTTTCGAGAAAATCGATTTTGGTTTTTGTTGTAACTCTAAAACAAATTACCGTTGATACATGAAATTTTGACTGAATATTTATATTAGCATTTTCTATACACCATAATATTTTGACTTATTTCGAGCTGTTTACGGACATTTTCAGTTTTTTTTTTCTATGGATGTCAATAAAACTTTATTTGTTGGGTAAAAAAGCTTGAAAATTTAATACAAGGTTCCTACTATATTGTTACTATGATATTTGAAAAACATTAAAAATCCTTAGTCACAGTTTTTATTTATAAGCATTTTAAGTTCTTGACAAAATACGGAAAAATCACGAAAAAAATCAAATTATAATTAGTTGAAAATTCATAAAAATTTTTCTTTTTAAATCTAAGATTTGAAAATGTAATACAAGATTGTCCTTAAGTTTATTTACTTTTATCAAAAAAAAAAAAATGTCTACAAGAAAGTCAAATTAAATTTTATGAGCGTTTGAAATTCATATTTTTACAACATTAGATATTCACTCGATCTCATGTAACGATTTTCTTATTTTGTTGTAATTAAAAAACGTATAACAGTAGATACTTGAAAATGTCACTGAATGTTTATATATTAGCATTTTCTATACACGATAAAATTTTGAAAATAATTTGACTCTTTTTGAGCTGTTTACGGACATTGTCGGTTTTCAATTTTTTTTCTCTAAAAATCAATAAAATTTTATTTGTTTGGTAAAAAATCGTGAAAATTTAATATAAGACTCCTCCTAATATACCGTTCTAATAGCACTTGAAAAATATTAAAAATACATAGGTACAATTTTTTTTTTATAAGCATTTAAAGTTCAAATTTTAACAAAATTTATCAAATTTATAATTTAATAATTATTTTTTAGTTAAAAATGTATAAAATGTTCAACTTTTATAGCTAAGGATTGAAAATTGAAAACAAAGCTCCGCGTAAATAGGTTATTTATAAATTACTTTATTCACAGTAATATCATCAAATATACTTGGTAATATCTTAGGCTGACTGACCGTTTTCGCTCAGAATCGTTTTTCTTTACAATGATATTATATCATAAAATTCAAATTTAACACCATCCATTACAGTGACCCACTTTTAACCTACTGTACAGCAGAGCGACATCCACTTACCCACCTTTTTTTCTATTTGTTTTAAGGAAACAATTTATGTCAGTAAACTAGTAAGATTATTATACATAATTTTACAGTTTATGCACTGAACTATTATATACAGACAGTAGGTATATAATTATTGTAAAAAACGAAACTTGAGTAAATAAATATTAAATTAAATTTTTTCATATTTTTAAGTAAATAAATGATAAAGGTAAGACGAAATATTTCGAATGCATGACTTTGAATTTAATTTGGGTTTTTGTTACTGTTTAAAGGACTAATGTCACAAATGACTTAATATTACACCTATTATTAAAAAAATGTACACGCAAGCGCAAAACGTATTTTTTTTTTTATTTGTAACTTCCTTTTTTGTTTTAATAGAATATAAATTATTTAAATTATTTAAGCAATTTTGATTTCTTTTATGTTTTATTTATCATATTTTTAACACAGTCCACCTATAATTCTACAATGTTCCGTGTAATTTAGTATGTTTTTTTTCTAACTGTGGTGTCGTTATACTATTAAAAAATATGATAAATACTACATGCAAAAATGATAACTGTGGCTCACTCTTGGTAAGTGAATTTTTAAGATAAAAAAAAAACTTTACAAGTCAAAGTTGCTTAAAAAAATTTAAATAATTCAAATTCGAACTCAAAAAGGAGTTACAATTTAAAAAAAAATTTGTTTTGTCCTGCCTGGACATTTTTTCCAAAAATATGTGTAATATTAAGTCCTTTTATGCAGTGAAAAAAACCCAAATGAAATTCAAGGTCATGCGCTCCAAATATTTTGTTACCTTTGTCGTTGAATACACAGTATATTATAGAGGATGTAGTACCTTTTATGAAATTTTAAATTTATATACTGCAAACTCGAAATATATATAATGTAAAACAAAGGTTCTTTTGTGCTAGACTGTCAGATATTTTAATTTGAAACGGTTAGATACACATTATTTTTCATAAGAATATATTAATGATTCATTTATAGCAACTTGCAATACAATGGTATACATTTTTGATCTTATATTCTTATTCAAGTACAAATTATTACAATAAAGACATCTTGGAGATTATATTTAAAATAAACCGAGTCTGAATGATTCTATACCTAAATGTGAAGTTTTTATTACTACACATTTCTAGCATACAATTGTGAACATTTTTATTAAATTGGCTTGTGTATAAACATAAATATATATCATGGTTTAAACATATACCCACCATGATGAAAGGAATATTGAATCACCACTAAACTGTTTTTCATATAAATTATTTAAATGTTAAAATTAATTGAATGTTCATCATTATTATTTATTTCTTAGCCAAAGTTGATAAAAATATATATTATATTATATATACCTAATTAATAATAAATAGCATTTTATATAATCACAAGTTACTGTAACTATGCAATTTATTAATTTGTTCATAACCTCTGATGTTTTATGATATATTTTGTTAGTAAATTATAAAAAATTGAAATTCATAAATCTTGACTGTTCATACATTTTTTATTGTTTTAGCGCAAAACATGGTTTTCTGAACTGTGTCTATACTACAAGTAAAATCAAGTGTGGTATAGAAGAAGCTATTTTTATAAGAAAAATTGCTGATACATTATCTGAAAATAAATTTGTGTCATCAGCGTGTCGACATATTGAATTGGGACATTGTAACATAGCTCAACAAACAGCGTACAGTGTATTCACAATAATGTTTAATATATTTATAGTTACATGGTATTACAAAATATAATGTAAAAATATCTTGTGACAAAAATTATTTTATATTTTTTATTGTAAACAATAAGTAAACATATGTTGTATTGTTAATACTAACTAGTAACTAGTATAATATATAGGATACACAAGGAACGTAAGTTATCAATAAATTATTATTTTTAAGACACTAAGGTTTGTCCTTTACACATTTTATGTTTGTAGCTATTAATTAATAAAAAATAATTGAAGAAAGCCAAATAATTTAAATAAAGTAGTTAGTATTTTTAATTGTGTAGATACTATTTATTGCAACTAACTACATTTGTCGAGCCAGGACTAAATTAATTTTTCCTGATAACTGCTTATTGTGTATCCTTTATACCACAGTTCATGATGTATATCAATCATAATAATATAATGAGATCATATATAAACAGTGATTATTATGCAAATTATAAAAAATGTAATCAAATTAATTTTTTTTATATACATAATATTTATGTAATATAACATGTTCTCAATTTAATACTTTACGTTGATTTTTTAGTAGTAGTTGGCAATAATTGATCAGAACTATGTTTAGAGCTTTGTTTTTCAATGCCGATCAATAAACCGGCCAGTCCATACATAAGGGATAAAAATAATGCAAGTGATTGAACAATTACATAATGAGATATTGACATCCCTATATCCAGCCAACTGCCAGTATTTTTTATTAGAAATAAAAAATGAAGACCCATTATGTTGGACATGGCTAGCATTAGAACAAACACATTGATTGGTGGTATCTAAAATTAAAATATTTATCTTAAATAATTGATCATTTATCTCTAACAAAAAAAAAAGAAAACCAACCTTTAATTTTATACTGGTGAGGTAGAATGTACAACAAGTCAACAAAATAGGAGCAAGTATTTTGAACAGAACCAACCCCATAATAATAAATGGTGAAAATACTGAGACAAAACACCGTCCAATTGATGGATCAAATGAGTTAATAGATGCAATATTTCCAGTGCCGAAAAAAGATCCAAAGCTAAATAACAACTATAAAAGCTTGTCCAATTAGTTTTTACATATTAACTGTACTGGTAAATACTAATATGATCTTTGCTTACGAAAAAAAATGCATGTCTCCATTGAGTCCATAAGGTTTGACTAGAGACTTCAGATTTAATCACAATTTTTCTCCAACATGCTAATGTTATTACTAGAACAAGCATGAATAATACTTCAAAGTTTAATGATAGTTGAATATAAGGAATACCAATTGATAAAAGAACTGTTGTTTTGTTTGATAAGAGATTTGAGGTTTTTCTGATTAAAAACATTGACAAAACTAAAAAAAAGTACAAACATTTTTAATATTATGAAGAGTAATTTTCATAAATATTAAGTATAATAAAATAGTATATTACTTGATATTGTCCAAGCAACGATTTGGTTTACTGATGATAACCCTTGTTTATTTTCCATACTACTTGATACATTCACAACATTTACAATACCTATGAATAAGAATAATACTTGTAAAAATGTAGTAATCTTACGCACTCCATTTTGGTTTGTGTAGTGCATTACTCCGGCCAATAACAAAATAATTGCACCTAAAACACTGGTTTATACATTTTCTATTAAATAACATTCTAAAGGATATATACATTTTAAGTATTTACACGTAAATTATATTTGCATGACCATCAATAATAATTACTGTGGGGAAAGAAGCAAATAATGCAGAAGAACCAAATACTAAAACTATTTGAGAGGGTGAAAATCCTTTTTCTATCGAACAGCAAGTCATCCAAAAGCATAGTATAGATAAGGCTAAAGTTAGTACGCGACGTTCAAAAAATGTCCACACCTATGATTAAAGAAATAATTGTTAGTTGTAAGTTTACCTACTTTTAAGACTATTTCAAATTTACCAATAGTTCAATACCAATCAAATAGAATAATATTTCAAACAATTCTAGTCCTTTAACATGTATTATCATTTGCTTTATACGTGATAAATTAAATATCTGTAAAATCTTAGTAATACATATGCACCACAGTATTAATGGCATAAATGTGTACACATAAAACTGCATTGGAAGGGATTGGGCTATAATAGAATCAGTTATTTTAAAATTAAAACCAATTAATTCAACACATAGGTATTCAAGAGAATATTTACCACTAATAACAACTGAAGAACACACAGCAACTGTTAAAAATGTTCCATTGATTAATAACTTATGGAGTCTATTAATTTTTCGACACTTTTTAATAGGATTGGATTCAAGTATGAGTAGAGTAATCCAACCAAGACTAATAAATGTTATACAAAAAAGAAGTGGTAATTTGTAATATGTATTATAGTAATGAATTCCTTGTAAACTTAAATTTATCCACTCATAACATAGTTTCACCTATAAAACAATTAATCTTTAATAACATTAATCATTATCAATATTGTAATATTATTGGTAAAAAATTACACATTCGTCAGTTTTTGAGAGTTTAATCAATTTTGTAATATCTTGAAGATATTTATCCTGAACACTAGTACTGAGTGATTCATAAGGTGAATAAAATAATTTAAACAATTGCTGTTCAATTTTTACACGTGCTGTTGAAAAAGCAGCATTTAATTGTAGTGCATTAGCCAGAAGATATTTGGCTCGATCTTTAGCATCAGTGTTAAATAAATTTAAAGGTAAAATACCCTAAAAATAATTATAACTGATTATAAATTGTTATTTAAATTTTTAAATGAATACATACAACTGAATGTACAGGTATAGGTATACCAATTAGAGTAGCCATAAGTGGTGCAACATCAGCTTGATTAATATTCACTGGCAAGGAGTTTGAATGTTTTTTGGCATATGATAGTCCAGCACCCCAGGTAACTATAGGTACTTCAGTTTCGCTAACTGAGCCATCTCCATGAGAACCTATAAATATAATTATAGTTTAAAGATTAAATAGCTCCTAGGACACATCAGTGTTCAAAAATCTTACCCCAATCCGTCATACCGTGGTCAGATGTAAAAACATATGCTGTACGGTTATCGTTATAGTAAGATTCTAGTAACTGTTCTATTTCTTTAATACCTTTTTCAATATAAATTAAGTTTTCTAAATATTCTCTAAACATAACATAGTTTTTGAACTTTAAGGAATATAAACAGGAATAATAATAAAAATATATCTTAAGAACTTACTTTGAATGTGGTTTGTCAATATGTCCAGAAACATCTGTACCCAAAAGATGTAAAAATAATACTAATTTTTTTTTCATCAACCTCTTTTGAATCATTTCATCATTTTTTGATTCATCAAAGAACAATTTAACTTTGTTAATTACCCATTCCGACAAAAATACACTAGAACCATTTTTGCCACTAAAATCTTGTAGATCAGAATCATAGGTATAGGCGTGTACATTTCCCGCAATCGCTCCTATAAAATAACATACAAACAAAATTTAAGTTATTAATAATGTAGAAAAATTATGATATTATAATTACCTTTTTTGAACATTGAAACAATATCTGGACTACCCCAAGAAATGGTTGTATCACTTTTATTAAATACTGAATCAAATTCAACAATATTATCTTTCCATCCCTATAAAATATATTTTAATATAAAATATTTTTAACAAGAAGTATATTTGTAATACCATAAAAGATAAAAGATTTTATATCTTTTATTGATGAGTACCAAATAAATATTATAGGTAAATTATAAATTATTGGCGTACAAAACTTGGTATAATATTTGATAATTGTTAAGTTATAACATAAATAATTTTGTAAGTAATTTTTCCTAATGCAAGTATCAACGGCAGTAACTTCTTACTGATTGACAGTAGTTTAGCACAATTACTAATTATATTTATTTTTTCTGTTAGACGTATTACATATCAAAATTTTTTGAAAATAATATCAATGCAAATGGTATAGGTACAGGGTATAACTGTAACAGGAAGACAAATTAAATAACTTTTGTAATAATCAATAATTTTTGTTTTTACTGACTTTTGTGTTACACTTATAATATTATTTTTTATTTTTTAATACTGAAAATATAAATTTTAAATTTAATTAAAATTTATTTTGGTAAATAAAAATAGCCAATTAATAAATTTGGTTATTAGAAAACTTTTGATTGTAAAAACATTTATCTAAGACAGGTGATTTATTTTTTTTAAAGTAAAACTTATTAATTTTAAAAGTAATAACTTTTTAAAAAAAATTTTAACAAGTACTTATTTAAAAATTCTCATAAAATATTTAAAACATGTTTTTACCGGTCGTTACATCAGATTTAAAAATTCTTATTTTCAGTATCAAAAATTGAAATAAATAATGTTATACATGTGGCAAAAATGTCAATAAAATATATATAAAAGAAAAATTTTAAAAATATTGGTTAGAGCAAAAGATGTTTCATTTGTCAGGTCTTCCTGTTACACTCTGTATTTGTGAGTATCAAAGTAGATATAAGATCTTCAATAACGATATTTAACAATTTCATAATAGGTACTTTAAAAATAGCTGATGGATCTTCATAAAATCCAGCTATAAGAGCTATATGACCAGGACGTGACTCAGTTGGCACTCGAGTACGGCATATACCATGTGTAGCACTGGTTTTCAATAAATGTCTGAAAAATATTAAATAATAATAATATTAATGAAATAAAAACAATGTTAGTAAATTTGTTATTGGTTGGTACTTGAAATATAGGCTATTTCCATTGGCATAGTTGTAAAAAGTATCTGCACGTAATCCATCCCCAACAAATAGTACTAGACGATCAGCCGGTGGTTCGTAATCGACATGCTGGTCTGGTATACCACTAATGATTGGCGATTTGAAATAAATATCAAAAATAGAAAGTAATAATATCAACTGAGCAAATAATCCCAGTATTAAAATTTTCAAATTAACCATAATTTTTTCCTTTTTAAAATAATTTAACACAATGTAATATGTAAAGTATCTGCATAAAATATATTAAAAATGTAATCTATACTGTGCAAGTATATCCATCAGAATTCACAGATACATTTAAAATAATTTAATAGTAATGATTAATAATGTTATCATGTCAAAATCTATATTAAATACACATTACACACCACAACAATAAATTACAGTCACTCAGTCCTCAATTCTGAATGTTTTAAATAATAAATATTAATTCAAAATTGTAAATACCTAATAAACAAATAATATATTTATTATTATTTATATTATCTACGATTAGGTACGATACGGTCTTACGATAAGGTTTTTAGATTTATTATTTTGTAAGCTGATAAATGATAATCACGATTTACGATAACATACGCAGGTTAAACATCCGCGGCCTATATAGATAATATAATGTATTTTTCTGGACCGTCAATGACTCTCCAAATCAGCTGTGGAACTACTGACTGGCGACATCTAGTGGTATTTAAATGGAAACTCAACAATTCTAAACATAATACCATGGAACAATACTACAGTTCAGACGTGTCGTATGCTCGTATATAACTATATATACAAGCTATTGTATCGGCTTAACACTTTATATTGCTAGATGGCGCCAGTCAGTAGTGTTCCAGTGCTGTTTTGGCGAGTCAACTGTTCTATGATTTGACGGTCTCCTTATCACAATTCGTTGTGTAAATCGTAAATCGTGATGAAAACAATATTCTTATCAATTATATCTAAAGACTATTTTAATTTTATTGTTAAAAATTGTTATCACTTATAAGCTATTAAGTTTAAATGGTTTAATAAAAAATAATAGAAGTTTATAATATTTTGGTAGTGTCGAAAGAAAAAAGAAAAACTGAGAGTGGTGTTAAACTAGCATTGTCTTCCGGTTAAATTGTTAACTATTAAAAAAAAAAAGTGATTCAAATAATACAGCCATGAATAATTCGAGTGCCGAAGGTTTACCTGCCGTTATAGAAAGTTCGGATTCGTTTGATAGCGGCATCAAAAGTTCTTCTCGATCTCCATCATTAACATCCATTGACAGATGGCCTATATTTTTTTCATCTTCCAGAAAATCTAGACCAGAACGAAAATTTCCTAAACGTAAGTCATGTATAAAATTTCAATGTAATGTAAATCTAATCTGTATTTATCAGTTATCAACCATTATTTCTTTGTGGAAAAACCATTCGTCCCTCAACAAGTGAACACTTAATAGTTAATACTTCATTTTTCTAACTATGTAGAAAAAATTAGTAAATTTAGTAAGCTAACTTTAGCTAAACAGGTAATTGAAAATATAAATTTAGCCCTTAACGAAATACTGTCTATTCATATGGAATCACAAATAAAATGCATTGTGTATTTATCTTAAGTACGGGCTTATGTATAAATGTACCTTTATAAAGTATTTTAAAATTACCACAAAATAAGCAATAAGTTTTAAAAAAATATCAGAAAAAATCAGCCCATTGCGGTCTATTGTAATTTGTAACAACTAGTAAAGCTTTTACAGACATATAGTAGTTATAACTTATAGTTGTCATTGTTTGTTAACAATAATACCTAGATTTAAAATTAAAATACGCTAACCCAGTAGGTTATTTTAAGTGTTAATGAAATTAAGATAATGTTATAGTCTTTTAGCTGTAACAACATCGAAGATTACATTTTATAGACATAAAAATGTTTGTTAAAATGGATAAAAAAAAAAGCAAAAAAGTTATACACATTGAAAATTAGACTATTTAATGAATTTAAACTAATAAGAACTTGGTTATTTTATTTTAATAAAAAATGTTTAATACCTATATAATATCCAAGTGAATAAAAGTGAACCAATGCTACTTATAGGTACCTGACTTATAAGTTATAAGTGTTTACAAATAATTTATTTTAAATAAATATTATTTTATCAGTCATTCATTATGCAACTATACATTGATTTGTTATTAGAGCATACTGTTATTGTGATCAATAAAAATTATCACTAGGTAGAACCTATTTCTCCACTTTCTTCTTAACATTTCCCATAAAAAATTTATAATTTTTTGTTCTCAGTGAAAATTATTGAACAGTTTAAAAATATTATTGAAAATTTTATCTTATTTAATTACCTAATTAACAATAAATATATTATGTGTGTTATTGCAATTTTTAATTTTATTAAAAGTGAGACCACATTTATTTTTTGATTTGTTAATGTGCATAAAAAAATATTTTTAAATACCTAATTGCTCGCCTAATTGTTATGCAAAAATATGTAACAAAGCCAAATAGAAAGGGTGTGTAGTTTTAACAATATGACACAAGACATTTTGTTTAAATTTGCATAAAATTAGGAATATCAAATTGTTGTTTTTCTATCTTGAGACCTACCAAAACCTTGTTTCTTATAATACCATTAGCGGAATTTTGGTGAAATTACTGGGGGGCTGAGCATTATAATATGCTTATTACACCTATAGATACCACTGTACTAGACCCGCTCGCAATTATTTATATCAACAAGACAATTTACAAAGTTTGACATACTAAATAATTTGACCATAATTAAGTACAAAAAAAAGTTATGTGCCTTATCTTTAACATTTTAGAAGTATCCTAAACAGAAGTTATTAAGTTATTCATATTTAACTTAGAATTATAACCAATGGCGAATTTAAGGGTTCAAATAAAATCGGAAAATCCATAAGAGGTGCCTCGTACAAAATGTATAAGTCACATACTTACCCCCATAGCATGTTAGTACGTAATTTCATTGAAACCAGGATGATGCGCGACGTGGACGATTGCTGATAAACAACCTATGGGGGTATTATTACTTATTATTAATACTACATAATTACGATCATTCCAAGTTATGATAATAAGTTAGTAAAATCTTACGAATTTAATTAAATTTTATCACAGAATACTTTTTTATGATTTATTTTTTAATTCAGTTATTAAATATGAATTTTACAATTATAACTATTATTGTATATTTAGTCACTTTAAAATTTTGTGGGCCAGGGGGGCTAAAAACTGTACTTTGAACTTCTGGGAGGAACTTAGCCCTCCCCGATTTCCGCCCATGTATAATCCTACAAGTTGAAAAAAGCATAACTTTTAAGATTGTGCCACAAACTATTAATTTTGGAGAAAGAAAGATTAGAGACAATGTATTACTCAATTTATGTATGTGAAATGCTTTAACGTTTTAGCTTAAATAACTGGAATGGTATCTCAATACCAAGGATTTTTATTTTAAATAAATTGTGTGGATTCCATAACAATTTTAAAAATAAAATTAGTAAAATAATCAGGGTTCTTGGGTTTAAAACATATTATGTTTATAACAGTGTAAAATCCAAGTGAATATAGTGTTTTTTTTTTTTAATGAAAAAATACACCAGCTGAAAATAATTAACAGTCTACTCTCTTTATATCTTTATAAAAGATTACCAGAGCAGGACAGCCCTTGCTTAAATAAACTATTAATTATTTTATTTTAGGTACTTATTATAATATGACACTCCCTCGTATATTCTGGAATTAAATAATTCAACCTCAACCTTCTATAAAAACAGCTGATATCTTTTAATATCATTTGATTTTTAACGTAAAATAAAATAACCTATGGTGTACCTATTATTGTCTTATAATATTATAATTACAAATTACAATACTATAAAAATCACCTGCTTTTGTTTTCAGTGGCTTATTTACGGGGGGGGGGGGGGTCCATGGGTAACATATTGTGTTTGTCAAGAGGTTTATGAAACAGTTTCAAATAATTGCATACAAGTTTTTGCATATTATCATTAAATACCTATAATATTGATGATCGACTAATTGATGTATTAATAGAGTTCAGATTTTAAAGTATAATAAAATAGCAAAAAAAGCCTAAAATTGTTTTAAAAAAGCAAAAAAAGCATGACCAAAAATTAACATGGACCAGGAATAAAACTGAATAGTAAAAATTATTTTTAATTAAAAAAAAATTAACTATCATGTATTTTGCTAGATTTGCTGTAGTGAAACTGACTTTATTGTCCGATAGGATGTTTTTATAATATATAGAAAATGAATGCTCTACATCCACTGCAGGGATCGATACAATAGGTTTTTTTTTAAATTTTAAATCAAACCCATGTTAATTAATTTTGTTTGATGAAACGCCACACAGATTATTATTAATTATTTCCACCCTTTGCTTTTTAAAAGAACATAATTTAGTTTACTCGTAATTGCAGTTGCAATATCTCCATTAGCTTCATTCAACTTCTTTTCTGCGTTTAAGACAATATTTATACATTTTGTCAACGACTTGCCTAAAATGATACATATAATTTTGTATTATGATATTAAATTGTTTCAATACTTTGTTAAAAGTTACCTTTTCCCTCTAAAATGGTGTAATAATATCAGGTAGAAATCCAACATTTGTTGAAATATACGCAAGATTTGATTGAAGAGATAGTATTTTTACATTACTTTGACACATTGAGATTCTTCTTGAAAGTCTTAATACATTTAATAATCAAGCCGGTAACGAAAACAATAATAATCCAATATAACCATTTAGTCCGTATTCCAGGTCTTTACATTCCTTAATAATTTAATTAAAATATAATTGTATTATATTTATAATATACAAATTTCACTGCACATAATTGCAAAAAAGCAAAAAAAGCATTTACATAAAAAAATAAAAATCAATTGATTTATTCAACTAGAATGACATGAAACAAATGTATGTATAAAAATTAGATTTCTATCCCATATGTAAAAAAAGAAACATATGCTTTAAAATCCTAGCCCTAGATATTAATTTGTAGACAAACAATAGTAATTGTTTGTTATAAATTATAATGAAATCCTTATTAATTGATAGTACCAGCTATTTATTTTTTATTTTACACATCTATAGGAAGTATTCCTACAAAAAACAAACTGATTATATTTAAGTATGAAGGTAAACAATTTTTTTTCAAACCAAAGTTCTAATTGTTACCATTTAAACCAGTTGGTAAATGGTATTTAAAGTTTAATTCATGTATCATTCTAATATTAGTATATTTTATTATCGTAATGTTTAATTCCGGTGTTGTATACTACCTACCTATAATTTTTATTTACATAATTATTTTTTTTTAATATGTGTTTATATGAGCATAATATAACATCAATGTACTATAGTATAAGTCCATAGTATAATTGTATTAAAATATACAGAGTACTCTGAGTACTCTTTATCTCCAAAAGTATCTAATAACTTTTCCCCGACTTTTAGTCTTTATAAAATTAAAGATATAAAGACACAATGTGTTATGTACTTATGTAGGTATATATGTAGGTATTTCCAATATTTTATATTGTTTTTATTTTCTATGTTGTATTTATTGGTATAAACATTATTAACACTTGAATTTTACCCACAACCTCTATTTTTAACTTAACAATCTATGAAAATGTCAAATATTAAAGAAATTGTTTTTAAATGTATAACCATTTACAATTTAGATGGTAGGAAAGAAGTAATGGTAAAAGAAGCAAGGTCATATATAAACATTCTAAACGCTTATAATTCATTAATTATTAATCATAAACTTTTCCATTAATATTCAATAGGTACATCAATATTTAATATTTATATATCAATGACCAACGTTGTTGGAAAGTATTTTGTTTCGGGTTATGAATTTAGAAAATATAAAAATTCATATTTAAATATCAAAAATTGGTTTTGCTATAACACCGGGCAATTAATTAAATAAATAAATAAAGGCAATGTGTTGAAAATATTAGAATTTTGTTTGTTTAAAAATATCCAAGATTTGAAAAAAAGTTATCTCATCAAATATAAAAATAATAAGTATAAAGGTTTTGCTTGGAAAAAAAATCACTCTGTATAGTTATCTATGATACTTGATTACTGTGTTGCGCTCTGACCGCAGATACGTGTTAAATCTCAAGGGACGTAGGCGTAACAGTATACAAAATTAAATAAATACCATTTAGAATATACATACACTAAACAGATTGTCTAATTATTTGTGATATTTCTAAGCTTAGTCTATTACAATGTAATTTAAATTTTCAATCATATACAGATAGGTTTATCCTCAATAACTTACCTGCAATTGATATGGGTATCACGCATTCATGCCACATGAAATATAATCATTGATCAATTACATTAAATATTTTGATCGCACATTTTTACCAATGTAACCTAACTAAATGTCTTAACTTATCAGAACATCATTTTTAAAAAAAATAGGGAATATCGCTGTGTTAAGTAGGTCACTGTAATGGAAGTGTTAAATTTGAATTCAATGATAAAATGATAGATCGTTGTATAAAATGAAAAACTATTCCGGAGACAGTCTTATATTATTTCCTTGGATAATTTATTATAGGTATAATTATATTGCCATTAGTAATTTATTTTTATATTTGTAATACAGTAGGTTGATATAATTTTTCCCAAAAACAAATCGGTATAAATAACTTAAAATTAATCTAAATATTTGAAAATTTAATTAATGCGTTTGTATAGTAAAATGTAAATAATAATCTAAATTTATATGTAATGAAGAATAGTATTAATTATTGTCTGTAACATAGGGTTCAAGATCTTAAATATGGGTGGGGGTGGGTAGGTATTGAAATTTGAAAAATAGGACATTTTAAAGGTCGGTATAATACCATTATGAGGGGTAGGTCACATACAAATATTTGAGTAACACCAATTTTTTTTATGATACACCACTGGTATTAACAGTCAACAAATAATATTTTTTTAATTGCAACAAAAACTAACTTTAATTGTTAATTTTGACCACGCCCTTATTGTCTGGAACTGTCTTTTCCAATCGCCATTTCGCTGAAATTCTCAATACTTGAAATTTCATTTTAGATTCTGGGCGGAGCGATGAATGTATTGGTTTTCCAATGATGTGTGTGTTTTTTATATTTTTTTTAAATTATTTTATTTTAGTGTCTGTGTACACGTTAAGTAGTCGAAATAATGCTTCGATTTACAACTTCAGTTTCTTGTTCGATGGGAAAGTTAATATTGTTGGTGCATTGGGTAGGTCAACATTTTAGGAAAAACGGGAATTATTACGCAAAATCTATTTTGGTTTTTGGTGTAACTCTAAAACAAATGACCGTAGGTACATGCAATTTTGACTGAATGTTTGTATTAGCATTTTCAATATACCATAACATTTTGACTTAATTAAGGCTGTTTACGGACATTTTCTTTTTCTAATTTTTTTAGTTTTTTTATTCTAGAAATATCAATAAAATTGTATTTGTTGGGTAAAAAAGCTTGAAAACTTAATAGAAGGCTCCTAATATATTGTTTCAAAGACAGATAAAAAATATTAAAAATCCATAGTCACAGTATTTTTTTTTAAGCATTTAAAGTTCAAATTTTGAAAAAATACGTAAAAATCAAGAAAATAATCTAATTATTTTTAGTTGAGAATGTAATACAAGATTCCTCATAAGTTTGTCTATCTTTATGAAAAAAAAATGTCTACAAGCAAATCAAATTAAATTTTTATGAGCGTTTATATTTTTACTGCAAGATTGGATATCACATCTAGCGGTTTTGTTATTTTTTTTTTTTTTTTTGTTAATTTGTTGTAATTCAAAAACAAATAACTGTAGATATATGAAAATTTCACTGAATGTTTATATTCTTATAACTCTTTTTTTGTTGACTCTTTTTGAGCTGTTTACGGGCATTGTTACTTTTAAATTGTTTTGGTTTTTTTTTCTTTAATTGTTAATAAAGTGTTATTTGTTGAGTAAAAAAGCGTGAAAATTTAAAACATGGCTCCTAATATATTGCTGAAATAGCAGTTGAAAAATATTAAAAATACATAGACACAATTTTTCTTATAAGCATTTAAAGTTTGGATTTTGACTAAATTTATCAAATTTGAAATTTAATAATTATTTTGTAGTTAAAAATTTATAAAATGTTCAACTTGTATAGCTAAGGATTAAAAATTTAAAACAAGGTTCCACGTAAATATAGGTTATATATAAATTACTTAAATTACAATAATATCATAAAATATACTTTGTAATATCAATATATCATAGGCTGACAGAGTGTCTTCGCTCAGAATCGTCTTTCTTCTACAATGATACTATAATGACGTAACACTATTACAGTGACCCACTTGTAAACTTCTGTACAGCATAACGACGCCTACTTGACCACCTTTTTTTTTTAAAAGTTTTTTTGTGAACTAAAAATTTTTGCAATGGATAATAACACTAATAAAACTCTTGGTAGATAATTTTGCTATGCAAAGTCATTATTAATTAATATATAGGTATAGACTATAAATGTATAATATATAAAAATAACAAATTAAGATATAGCTATCAAAGTACACAAAAAAATTAATACAATTTATTTTTAGCCACAACCATTCTATAATAAATATTAATTATCGGTTTTATCGCATAATGTATGATTCTCCAGTATGACTCAATCATCAAGTTTCGAGTATTAATATAATTTTTAGTTTCTGAACGGAGCGATGAATGTATTTATTAATGCATTTGTACCTATTGATTTTACAACGATGTATTTTTTTCAATTTTTAATTATTGTTTTGAATTGTCAAAATAATGCTTTGACTTTGAGCATGATTTTGGAATCATAGAAAATTAGATCTAGTTTGTAAATTGTTGAGAAATAAAAATTGAAAATTCTCAGTATTTGGAAAATAATCAAGAAAAAGAAAAAACGGTTTGTGACAAAATCAATTTTATTTTTTTGGTGTAGCTCAAAAACTAGGTACTTTAAATTTTCACCAAATGTTTCATTGACCATTGTCGACAATGACAAATTTTTTAAAAATATTTCGAATTTGATTTTAGATATTTTATAGGCATAAGAGAAAAGTTTCATTTATTTCAGTTTTTTTTAATTATTGCCTATACAGGATACATATTTTTCTTTCGGCTTGAATTTTTAATATTAGCAGCCAAATTTATAGACGATACTAAGAAAATCTTAGTATTTAAAGTAAGTAAATACTTTTCACGACTGGTATTTATAAACAGTACTATAAGTTTCTCATAATTCATTAGTTGTTATTAGTGTAATTTAAAAAAAAGTTTAGCGACAGTAAGTTTTATGAGCACCTTGACAAAATTCTTCAAAATTACGAAAATTTGCAAATTATTATTAATTAGAAATTCATATAAAATGTTCAACATTTACCAAAAAAAAAAGTAAAAGTGTACCGGAATATTAAATTAATCTTTTAAGAGCGTTAGAACTTAGAAGTTCAAATTTTTATGACATTGGATATTAATTTGTAAATTAACGATTTTCTTATTTCTTTGTAATTCAATTACGAATAACGTAGATGCTTGACATTTTCGCCAGAGTTTTTTTTCATAATTTCTGATATTTTTAACAATTTATAGACATTTGAAAATTGTATAGATTTTTTTTTATACAAATCGATAAAAAAATTTTGTTGGGTCAAAAACCTTGAAAATTTAATACAAGGTCCCTCATACAGTTGAAAATATTTAAGATTGGTACATAAGAACGAGTTTTTTTTATTAACATTTTGACAAAACTCCTCTGTAAAATCTCGAAAATGTGCAATTTATTTTGTAGTTAAAAATGTTTAATAACTTCAATTTTTATAATTAAGAATTGAAAATAATACAAGGTTCTTATGAGTAGTTTAAACTGTATAACTTGTGAATGTGAAACCAAAAATTCTATAAATATATGTATATCTACACGATTTTTTTTATAGATATTTTAAGTTCAACATTAGACATTTAAACAAAGAATAACGATTTTTGTTATTTTGTTGTAATTTAAAATTATTATTCGAGGGTAATACTTGAAACGTCTAAAGTATATTATTATATTTTATATATACAATGACGTTTTCAAATTCAATTTTTCCGAAAATCAATTCAACCTAGGTACTTAGTGTATTACTATTTACTAATGTATTACTTTAAAAATATATTACTTTAATAAGAATAATATCATCATATATAGGTACTTAATAATACAGGACCGTCTTAACTCAGAATCGTTTTTCGTACGTTATAATGGTTGTTATTATCATTGAATTCAAATTTAACATATCCATTAGTCATTACAGTTATCTCTAGACACCTACTGTACAGCAGAGCGTAGCAATGAATTCCTGAATTGAGAATGTTTTGCGTTTAGAATCTAGTTTGTGTTTTTTTTTGTTTCATACGTCACCTTTAGGAGCAGTAAAAATATTTAAAAGTTTAACGTAGAGGGTGATTTTGGGTTGAAAATTGGATCTAATTGGAACATTGAGTGTCAAAATAAACGCGGATAAACTAGAATTTTAATGCAAAACCAGTTTGACAAATCGATTATATAATTTTGCTATGATAAGTACCTACTCCAAATTTTTACCAAATATTTATATTATAATTTTAGACATGAAATAATTTGTTACTTTAGGTCGAACGGTATCGAATTTATCAGTTATAGCTACTGGTCTGTACAAATTTTAAAAAGAATAGGTAATCAATGCTGCGTTCACCTACCTTTTAGGGCGAATGAGGCGACCCCCTGCATGAAAAAATACATTTATAAATTTAAGATCAACAGACTTTTGTCTTGATTTGAGAAGTGTAGGTCTCCTTTGTAATGAGTTGGTACCTATAAAAACGATATTTGCAACGGTACCGACTTTAACACCTCCTTCAAGCACCAATACTTTGAAGATTTGTATCTCGCATACAAATCAACGAAAAATAAAAACTTTAACGCGCAAATAAAAAAAAGAAAATAATTTTATTAATTCATAACCTTTTTATCATATGTTACCATTTTAAAATCAAAAGTTGATAGTGATTTATTCAATAAATATATGAGGGAAAAACTTAAAATATACAGTTTTAGAAAAGCATAAATCTAAAAGTTAAAAAAAAAATTCGACAAAAGTTAATACTTTTCGAAATAATTAGTGTACCCACTGAAATAGATCACTTCGTATAGGCTTCATGGGTACTAAGTTATTTATATCGAAAATACAGTCACAATTTTTATTTATAAGCGTTTAACATTCAAATTTTTACAAAAACTATAGAAATTTACAAATTATTTTGTTCGGTAGGTTACAAGTGGGTCACTGTAATGGATGGTGTTAAATTTGAATTCAATGATATAATATCCTTGTATAAGAAAAACGATTCTGAGTGAAAACGGTCAGTCAGCCTATGATTTTACCAAGTATATTTGATAATATTATTGTGAATAAAGTAATTTATATATAACCTATTTACGTGGAGCCTTGTTTTAAATTTTCAATCCTTAGCCATAAAAGTTAAAAATTTATAAATTTTTAACTACAAAATAATTAATAAATTATAAATTTGATAAATGTTGTCAAAATTTGAACTTTAAATGCTTATAAAAAAAAATTGTGCCTATGTATTTTTAATATTTTTTAACTGCTATTAGAACGATATATCAGGAGCCTTATATTCAATTTTCACGCTTTTTTACCCAATAAATAAAAATTTATTGATATTTATAGAAAAAAAACTAAAGATATTGAAAACTGACAATGTCCGTAAACAGCTCAAAAAAAGTCAAAATATTTTCAACATTTTATGGTGTATAGAAAATGCTAATAAAAACATTCAGTGAAATTTTCAAGTATCTACAGTCATTCGTTTTTTAATTACAATAAAATAAGAAAATTGTTACATGAGAAATCGAGTAAATATCAAATGTTGTAAAAATATAAATTTCAGACGCTCATAAAAATTTAATTTAAGTTTCTTCTAGACATTTTTTTTTTGATAAAGGTAGACAAACTTATGAGTAATCTTATATTACATTTTCAAATCTTAGATTAAAAAAGAAAAATTTTTATGAATTCTCAACTCAAAATAATTTGCTATTTTTCGTGATTTTTCCGTATTTTGTCAAAATTTGAACTTTAAATGCTTATAATTAAAAACTGTGACTAAGGATTTTTAATTTTTTTCATCTGCCTTTGAAACAATAACCTAGGAGCCTTCTATTAAATTTTCAAGCTTTTTTACTCAACAGATAAAATTTTATTGATATTTATAGAAAAAAAAACTAAAAAAATTGAAAACTGACAATGGCCGTAAACAGCTCAAAAAGAGTCAAAATATTTTGTAAATTTTATGGTGTATAGGAAATGCTAATATAAACATTCAGTCAAAATTTCATGTCCCTACGGTCATTTGTTTTAGAGTTACACCAAAAACCAAAATCTCGTTTTTCCTTAATTTTTCTTTTGTTTTTCACGTCGCTTGTGAAAACTACTGGGAAATTTTTACTTTTGACCCCCCAAAGTACCAACTAGATTCACTTTCCTATCAGAAAAGTTACTATTGAAGAAAATCCAAGCACTTTTACTGTCCTAAAAGGTGATGACAGACACAAAAATAAAATAAAAAATAAAAAAAAATAAAAAAAAAACACACATCATTGTAGAATCAATACATTCATCGCTTCGCTCAGAATCTAAAATATAAGATCCCTCGTAGTTTTCTCGACATCTGATTTTGTTGTTAGGAAGTTTAGAGGAAAATGTACTCTATCCCCGCCCCCTAAAAATAAACCCTATAGGTGCAAGGATTGTCATTGTGCACTGATCATACAGATATACAATAATACAATATAAATAAACGAATATGGAATTGTTTGAAGTTTCAAACCCTGGTTAACGAAGGTGGGGTGAAAAGGTAGTATCCGTAGCGATGCATTGTGTCTAAGCTAGGTTTTATTAAATATAACAATTTTGTTATAGTCTAGGACTCCAGGAGCTACTAACGGTTTGACCTTACCCATTTTAGCTGAATATAATGAAAAAGCCAATAGAAGGGTTGACTGGATCGTTGGGAGGGGAGAGGATTAAAAAAAGTCAACCAATTTTAGCCAATAGTCAAAACTAAATGATTCTAGATTATTTAAAGATGTTATAAAAAATCGACAGACAAAAATTCGGACTCAAAACATATAAAAAAAATGTTTATATAATTGTATTTTATTTTTTATATGTTTAAGTCCGAATTTTTTTGTAACATCTTTAAATAATCTAGAATCATTTTGTGTTGGTGGCAGACACGCTAAAATATCGGTTGACCTCCCCCCCTCCTAAGCTGTTCAACATTCTGCCGATTTGTTTATTGTATTCAGGAGGCTCGATTCTACATAGACTATAAAAAAATAAAGTTAATTAAAAAGGTCAAACCATCTGTAGCTCCTGGACCATTATGTTTTGGCTATATTTTTCTTAAAATACAAGTTAAGTGCCGGTGACCAGTGCGGATACAAGGAGGCGTCTATGGGGGCTGAAGCCACCCTTCCTTACGCTTTTGAACATTTCACTCTTGCCTACCTAATTATATAATATATGGAATAAAAAAGCTAATTTTGTTATTAAAGTTTGTTATTATTATTTTATAATATGCAAGTATGATGAATATTTTATTTACTATAAAAATTAAACTTAATGCCTATGCTTTCATAGTTTTATGTACATATACTTGAAGTACAGTTTTTCGTCTAACCCATTAGCCCTCCTCCCTCTTTAATTTCTAGATCCGTGCCTGCCGGTGACAGATCGTCATCAAACGGAAGAATAAAAATTGAAATTGAAATATTCTTTACATTTTTTTTCGTTCTAAGAGCGTCCTTCAGATCGACATTTTGAATCTCAATCGTCCCCTTGGGCCTCACCCTATTTGTGAGTACTGAGTTATAAAACCCACCCCTTCTGAACTGCGGTAGGTAAATAATAAATGTACCTATCTTTCCGTAGGTACCTACTGCTTTGAATTTTTAAATGTAATATCGTAAATATGATGAAGTGAGAGAACACGCGCGTTCCGTTTACAGTGCGGTAAATAGTGTTTAAAAAAAAATATTGACGTCAAGTCACACCTACACATAACACACGCACGCATACATGTCCCACCACGTCAAAAAAATCAGTGCACAAAATACAAATCACAATCGCCAATTATTCATGATTTCAGTCGGCCGTCAGTGTATGACGTGTGTTATGTTTTCACTACGCCGCCGCTGCGCAAGAGCACTGAGCATAACCGTACAAAATCGATTGTGTTACTTTTTTTTTTGATCGATTGTTCTGCATCACGATTGTTCGTTACATTGTTGCTGATTCAAAATATTAGACCATTGTCAATACTCAATATCGATAGTTATCATTTACGAATTACGATGACATAATAATATTACAATATTGTTATTTTTAACTTTTTGTCGTTTATATAATTTTTTTCTTGTCTGCCGCGGTCGCCGATGATTTTTCTCGCAGGCCACAATCGTAACCACTTCGATTTCGTCAAGAAAGCGAGTGCGCGCGGAATCGATGTCACGTACAACAACTACAAGTATACTCATCACAAGGCACAATCTAGTGAATAGTATCTACAAACAGAACAAACGTCCATACTATCGTAGTATCCTGTGTTCGCCGCGTAATGTATTTACTATATAGCGCGACCACCGAGCAGCAGGCAGGCAGCCAGCCCCCAGCGGCCGAGCAAGAAATCAATACTTTCCACCGACACCTAGTGGGACGGTGTCGTGTACGTTTTGAGAGGCGTTCTCGTCGTACACCGTCTTAATAAAACGAATTCTCGAGTCAAGTCTTGTAAGTTCGTCAAGTCAATATTTCGATAAATGTGAACCAGCTATTGTGGTGGCTTTATAATATTGTGTGTTTTTTTTTTTTTTACTTCCGTTTTTTGTGCTTCTCTATAATAATGTATACCTAGTGATCAATAATCCGTGACACCGCTTTATGATTTTCCATATTGTTATATGACCACCATAATATTATTGCATTGTATCATCGCTTGTCAGTTTTTTTGTTTTGATTTTTTTTTATATTTTTTTGTTTTTTTGTTTTTAGTCCGAAACCGAGATACCTACTTACCACCCATGTATGTTTGAGTAAACGATATAAATCAGGGGAGGAGGCTCAGAACAATGTCCGCCAAACAGACGCCATCAATCATTGGCAAAATTTACAGAGCATATGAAAAGCCGTCCAACCACAGTCATTGCGTTGTTCTGGAAAATCGTATGCAAGCTGAAGTGTTGTTGTTTGAAAACAACACTCTGTGCACGGCCACCGTCAGTGAGTTTGACACGTTCAAACGACAGTGTGTCAAAATAGTAGACGCCTACGGATGCCTTGGTGTTTTGAATGTAAACATCGAGAATAAAGTAGCACTGTTCTTGGTGTTGGTGACTGGGTGCCAGTCAGTTGGCAAGATATCTGATGCAGAAATATTCAAAATCACGCAGACCACGTTTGTTTCATTGCGTAAGCAACAGAGCGATGACTACGCATCCGAAGTACGGAAGCTTTTAAACAGTGGTAGTTTTTATTTTTCAAGGTATGTGTCACAAGATGTTCGTTTTGATTTGACCCTATGTGCCCAGAGACAATGGAATAACTGTGTTCCCGATAAACGTTTCTTTTGGAACCGCAATTTACATGTATATTTTATTCACTTTGGAATTGATACCTCCCAATGGTTAATGAAAATTGTTTGTGGCAGTATTGAGATAAAAACTGTTTATGCAAGACACAAGCAAGCCAGAATTGCTATAATATCAAGATTGAGTTGTAGAAGAGCTGGAACTAGGTTTAATGTCCGTGGTTGTAATGATGACGGTTATGTTGCAAATTTTGTTGAAACCGAACAAGTTATATACTTGGATGATGAGGTTACTTCTTTTGTGCAAATAAGAGGTAGTGTACCACTATTTTGGGAACAACCAGGAATGAATGTTGGAGCACATAAAGTAAAACTGTCAAGAAGCATAGAATCTTCAGCGGACGTTTATGAGAAACACGTTAAATCATTAACAGATTGTTATGGTAATATAATTTTCATTAATTTGTTAGGTGGAGCAAATTCAAACAGTAAAGAAAATGAATCTGCCTTGAGCTATGCATTTGAGCAAAAACATTCCACTTCAGCATTTTCTTTCATACCATTTGTTGCATTTGATTATCATCAAGAGTTTAAAAGTAATGGTGATAAGAGTCTACACAAATTGAAGAATTCAGTTAATCCATATTTAGACTCATTTGGTTTGTTTTATGCAAAAGGTAACTCTGTTGTAAAACACCAAACAGGTACCATGAGAATAAATTGTACCGATTGTCTTGATCGTACAAACTGTATTCAAAAATTTTTTGCTCTTGATATGTTGGCCAAACAACTGGAATTTCTTTGTCAAAATGAAACTGATCAAATAATATCAAGATTTGAAGAAGTATTTCAACAGCTTTGGGTAAACAATGGCAATGAGATAAGTAGAATATATGCTGGTACTGGTGCAATACAAGGGGGATCTAAATTATTGGATGGAGCTCGATCTGCAGCCAGAACTATTCAAAATAATCTTTTGGATTCTAGTAAACAAGAAGGATTTGATATATTATTAGCAGGTAATGCCTTTAACAATGAGTTGTTAGCAAAAGCTAAAGCATTACTTCCTTATAACACTTGGCAATGTCATCCAGATTTGGCAGAAGAAATGTGCAAAAAGTATAAATCTTATACTTACACGAGTAATTTAAGAATTTCTGTTGCTACATATAATGTTAATGGAGGTAAACATTTTTTGAACTTTGATTCTAGTAACTTGGAATCATTATCCAAATGGCTCTTGGATCCCTATAAAGTCTCCTTATTTGATCCATCAAAAAAGTTCTTCCTAAATGATAATAATAATCTTCCTGATATTTATGCAATTGGATTTGAAGAAATTGTTGACTTAAATGCCAGTAATATTATGGCTGCTAGTTCAAACAATGCAGACTCATGGAATAAAAGTCTTAAAAACATTTTGTCTTCTAAAAGGGATTATGTCCTACTTACTAGTACACAACTAGTTGGTGTTTGTCTGTTTATATTTGTAAAACCAGAACTATTACCTTATATTAAAGATGTTACTACAGACTTTGTTAAGACAGGAATGGGAGGAACAACTGGTAATAAAGGAGCTGTAACAGTGAGATTCACTTTAGATGCTACAAATCTTTGTTTTATATGCTCTCACTTTGCTGCCGGGCAATCACAAGTTGCTGATCGTAATGCAGACTTCAATGAAATAGCGAGAAAATTGAAAATTCCAATTCAATCGAATGATTATGTATACTGGTGTGGAGATTTTAATTATCGGGTGGATATGGATCGTTTAGATCTCATAAATCATGTACTAGATGGAGACTTGGAAGAAGTTTTAAAGTATGATCAACTTTTAGCTCAATGCAAGGATAAAAAAGTATTTGAAAATTTCTTTGAAGCTCCCATAACTTTTCCTCCAACTTACAAATATGACATACTATCAGATGAATATGACTCTAGTGATAAATGTCGTACACCAGCTTGGACTGATCGAGTACTTTGGTACTGTAATGAAAGTAATAGTTGGCCAAACGGTAAGCAAGTATTCTATGGACGTGCTGAAATCAAAGAGAGTGATCATAGGCCTGTAACGGCTTGTTATGAAATTGAAATTCTGTGCGTTGATCAAACCCAGAGGGAAAGAGAATTGAATGTAATATGGAATGAATATGGACCAATTGATGGAGTTATTTTAGTACATATTGAAAACACTGACTTTCCTCTAAATGATGAATCATTTAAAAATATAATGCTTCAAGGTTTGGGTTCTTTTGGTAAAATTTTAAATGCCAGATATTTCACAGATCATGCTGAAATCACTTATGAAAATGGTCGTTCTGCAGCTAATGCTTTAAAAATAAAACAAATATCAATCTACAATTATACTCTAATTTTAACTGCTAAAGATAATAATTGGGCATTAGCTATAAAAAATGAGATTGAAACTATCACAAACAACATTGTGCCCTTATGGACGGATAAGTTGAGACCAGCTCCAATGAGACCTCCATTACCTGCAAGGTCCGATCAAAGTCCGAATTCTGATGGAATGCCGAACTATCCACCACCCTCAAATGTTCCTTTACCACCATTACCCCCAAGACAAAGAATGCCTCCTCCACTCCCCCCTAGAAATGGGTGATGCTACTGTGTTAACTTAAGTATATTATTATGAGTCCAATATTATAATTATTAAATAACTTACCTACTGTATTCATAACATTACATTATATTTTAATTGTATGCAAAATTATGTTTTAGAGTATAGGCTATTGTTATTTATGCTAATTATTATCTTCTTTAATGTTACTTTATTAACTATTATTTATTAGATATTTATTTTAAAATTATATGTGTTATTTAATGTTTACATTGAACAAATAAATACTACATAACAATAATGTTATTTACTATGCATATTTCATACTTTGTTTTTGTTATTTAATTTTTTTGTTGTGTTGTTTTGCATTAGGATTATAGTTCCTGAAATTGTGTTTGCATGTTATTATTTCTGTTGTTTTTTTAATATAGTATTATTATTTTATTAAATTTGATTTTGATTTTAAACACAATGCTGGTACACATGAACCTTACTTATCTTTTATCTAAGATTTGTTTTGTTTTATTTAAAAACAAGAACGATGATGTTAAATAAATGGATGCAAAACTTGGACCCAAGCTCTCAAGATTTGTACTTATGTAATTTCCGGGTGTCAGTTGAGGGCGAATGGTTATGTTTACGTGAAATAACTGATGATCCATTATCTGATATTTTTACATCACAATGTCTTACATCTCCAGACTTACCATTCTTATTAGGTATTCAGTTACTTAAAAATCATGATAATTGTTATTAAAATACCATTTTATGCTAGAATAATACAATTTAAATTGTTGAATTTAGATCGTGACCCTGTGTTGATCGAGAGACGTAACCTGGTAAACATATCCAAGCTGATTGTTAAAGAACTAATTGAAAATTCACTGAAAAATGGACGTATGCTTGATTCAGATCATGCACCTTTACAACACTTTTTTATTGTCTTGGAACATGTCCTAAGACATGGGTTACGCCCTAAAAAAGGACTTTTGGGCCCCAAAAAAGAATTATGGGATATATTACAAACTGTTGAAAAGTTAACACCGGATGCACAAGAATTAACAAATAGTATTCGAGATTTACCTACTGTCAAGTAAATTTAAATTATTTTAACATATGAACTTTTTTAAATTACTATTTTTTCAGAACTCACATGGGTAGAGCAAGAGCTTGGTTGAGAGTAGCCTTAATGCAAAAAAAGTTGGCGGATTATTTAAAAATTTTAGTGGACAATCGTGATGAAGAATTAGTAGATTATTTTGAGCCGGATGCTTTAATGATGAGTGACGAAGCTATTATTATTGTTGGCCTTATGGTCGGCCTTAATGTTATTGACTGCAATTTATGTATTAAGGCAAGAATTCGCAAGATTTAAAATAATAAGCAAAATGTAATTTTGTTTATAATTTTATAATATGTTATTAGGAAGAAGATTTAGATTCACAACAAGGTGTAATTGATTTCTCATTGTATCTGCGCTCAAGTCATCACCCTAATCATCATATACAAGGCACTGTCAGTTGTCCTGATAGTCCTTTAGGTCTAGAGTCGGAAAATATGAATGTAGTACTTGATCAAAAAAATTATATAGAAGAACTTAATTGCCACCTCAAGTATGTTTTATGTACAATTTAATGTTGCTAGATAACCATTTTAATGGTTTTTAGGGCAACAGTGGCAAATTTAGAGTCCAAAGTAGAAACGCTTACAACATCAAATACTTTAATTAAAGAAGAACTTGATATGGCTAATAACAGTTATGCAGTGTTGAAAGAAGAAAACCAATTAATCAAAAATCAGTTGATCAAACAAAATGATTCTAAGAATGTAGATATATAATTTTAAACTTAATATAACAATAGGGATAAGATCAAATAAATTTTGGTCTAGTATTTCTATAAACATTCAGTTGTAATGTTGATAGTTATCTATATTATAAATTTATAAATATTACAGGCTGAACCTGTGACTATTGATGTTCCTACTGGAGATATGGATACACTTAAGCAATTTGCAGAGAATGAAAAGAAACAAAGAATTGAAGCTGAAAAGGAACTTCATTTACAAGTACATATTGTTGTTTACGAAATAAACAAAAATTGAGACAACTATTGTTTTATGTAATTAGATGAGCCTTAAAGCGGAAATGGAGGTTGCAATGAAACTTTTAGAAAAAGAAAGTCGAGAAAAACAAGAAAATATTGTTTCTTTACGAAAACAATTAGATGACATCAAAATGATTAATTTGGAAATGTATAAAAAATTACAGGTGAGACACACAACTAAATTAATATATATTATTAATTTTTTTGTTAAATATTAGTATTTAATTATGGTTGATGACTTGGTTATTTAAAATGTTATAAAATGTGATCTACAATATTGGGTCGGGAAATGATCAGGAATGTGAAGAAGACTTGACCAAAAAAGCTGAAATGGTGAGCCGGCTTCAAAAAAAAACTGAACAGATTGGTTGTTTGCTGAGCAATTTACAGTTCCACGACGCACAACAATTAAGATTGAGAAACAATGCTGGCATGAGGAATTCAAATTCAGACACTAGATTGGCTTCTCGACCAGACAGATCACTTCACCGACAGTCATATACTCCAGTTTTGAAAGAGAATGCACCAAGTCCTGAACCATTAACTGATCCCGAACAATCTAATAATGTTTAATTTAATATATATAAATATATAAAAATAAATATATATACTTATAGTTAAAATGCCAAATTTAGAGTAAATAATAAAAATTAGGTTAATTTTCTTCATATTTCTTTATCTATATAAACTAGTTGAAGGTTTAATTACAGGAGAGTGAGAGTTCGCTTAAGCACAAGTCAGAGTTTGTTTCTAAACTGGAATCAAAAAATGTAACATTAACCGAGGCTTTGAAAAAAACTGAAGAGGTGTATGTATTTATTAATTCATATTCTTTTATCTTTGGAAGGTCAATGCATCTAAATGCAATATCTATTTATTTGAATTTTTTTACATAATATTTTCATGGCATTTTGATTGTATAATTTATGAAAAACTATACCATTCAAAATGTCTGATAATTATGTTTTATAATAAAATTGTATTTGGGTGCATAATTTGTTTACGTAGGAATTAATAAATAAAAAAATGATGCGAGCCACAAACTATAAGTGAATAGGTTAACGATTCTATACTATTTATCTTTTATATTATCAACTTTTGTATTTACAATTATTCTGTTTTAGTGTATAAATGTCATTTAGTTTATCCAATATAAAATTTAAACATTATTCTATACACTCTTATATTCCTACATGATGACTAATGTAAACCAAACTTTGTATTAGTACTTTAAGTATTTGTTTTTCTTTATACCATTATTATTATTTTATAATATTTTAATAAAATATAGTATAAAGTGAGTTATATTGAATAAACTACTTATTTAATACTTATGCAATCTTCAATAATATCCCAAAAGTATTGTCCTAAAAAAAAATTGATCATTTACTTTTATTATTTTATTTTATTTAAAGGTTTTCATTTGTAGTTTTATGTTTTTTGCTTTTATTTTTTAATTATTCACACAGAATATGTTTTTGAAAAGTATTTTCTGTCAAAATCGACATTAAAAACTATAACATAAAATGGTTGTTAAAAAGTGTATAATAATATTACGATCTATAAAATGCACTATTACGTTCATAAAATAACAAACATTTTCAAAAATAAAAATTGTATTTAAAATCATTTCCTATTTTAAAATCTGGTGGCACTACAAAAGTTGTAAATTATCTCATTGTTAACCTTTCCCCTGTTTTTTTTTTTATGAAACTGATTAGTTTTAGTAAAATCAGTTCTTTAGATAGTTAGATTAGAACATTGATTTTGAACTTCATTGTCTTGATTCTAAAGATACTACATCTTTGATGATATTAATTAGCATTGCTGTTCGAGGGCAAGCCAACATTTCTACCTTTCCAACCTCTTACCTAGCAAGATAACTTCATCTTCACTGACTGAGTTGATTTCCTTTCCCTATATCGTCTCACCTGACTCTTCTCGTGTCTTGCTAATGATGAATCATTTTGGAATCATGTTAAATCTAGCATTTGACTAATCAATAATGTGTAATTATCTCTATTATAGTGTTATCTATTTTATTTTATTTTATTTACTATGAAATTGTCATATTGGCTTTTTGTTTTTACAAATAAGAAATTTGTCAGTTTTACTAAAATACCTCAAAAACATATTCTATAGACAACAATATGTGGCCAGAATGACAATATGATAGGATCTTTTATGATTTTTAAATTTTTTTCACAATTAAAATAGTGCTCGCAACATTTTTTTATTTATTTATTTTTATTTATATAAAATGTATTTCCTTTCCATTTATTTCCTTGATAATTGTAGATCAAAAAAAAATGAAGAGGAGAAGAAAAAAATATCTGATTCGGTACTTAGATACCACGATCAAATTGCTGGACAAACAACAACTATCGTGAAATTAAAAGAGGATTTGGTTAAAGAACAACAATCTAAGTCTGTCCTTGAGGAACAATTATCCAAGGCAGGAAATCAAACAACTCGTCTTGACGAAGAAATTGTTCAACTTAAAGCAATGTCAAATGTAAACTATTGTCTTGGTTTTTTAATCATTTACAATTTTGTTTAATCAAAATTTATTTTCACATGTATAGGAATATGTTCATTTACAAGAGGAACATCACAGATTGAAAGATAAGTATCGAGGCCAAGAACGAGCGCTTGAAGAGTTAGCCGATCAGTTGAAAAAAGAGATATTAAAATCCAATGAACTGGAAGAAGCCGCTAACAGTACATTGGCGCAAGCACACTGGGAACGCGACAATGAGGTGGCCAATTGCAAAAAATGTGAAAAAGAATTTAGCCTTACGAGAAGAAAAGTAAGACAATGTTTATTTATTGAAGGATATCATTCTATTTTGTTCTTGTAAATGTTTATTAATTAATTAATTTATATGTATGTATGGTTTTTATGTTACAAAAACAGCATCACTGTAGAAACTGCGGTGGAATATTTTGCGCCCTGTGTTCAGACAACACAATGATGTTGCCTTCGTCTGCTAAACCTGTTCGTGTTTGTGATGACTGCAACTTACTGCTTGTTGAAAGATACTCAGTCGTACCGAACAATTGACATAAGTATTAATAAAACTGAACATTTTATTTTTTTAAATACATAAAATTAAATATAATAGGTATTTTTATTTTATAATACAATAATTTATGCCGATAAGATGCATGATCTATAGTTTTATTAAGTTTATATTTTATATTGCCATAACTCATTACTTATAAGTATAATGTTTATCAATTAGGTGCCTGTGATTTATTCAATATACGTTTAATCAAATTATTACTATACCATATTATGATGTGTATATACAATATATATATATTTATATCTTAGGATAATTACCTATTATTCTTTAAATTATATAACATGAAATTATATTTTTCTAGTTGACGTACATATATTTAAAAATGGTTATTTTTGCTGCTATTAGTAGTCATAAGTTCTTGTTGATTTTATATACACATTGAAGTATAGAATATTATATTGACTTTATTTAGAAAAACATATTTTTGATATAGAACATTTTTATGTAGCCAATATTAATTAAATAGACTGCTAGGTATATAATATAATATGTTGCATTTTAAATAATTGTTAAAACATAACAAGCTATATTACTCTAATTCAATATTCAATACAACTATTTAGTTTGTTATATTTCACAAGATAATATTTTTTTAAAACATTAAGTATAAGTTATATTATGTTAAAATGTAATTTCTAATCTATGAATATTATATTATTGTTATACCAATGTTTTATATTAAGATTTTACAGTATGTGAGTTGTCATTAAATAATTATAATATATTATATATTTTTATAACAGTAATGTTTCATAATTTAATAAACATGCAATTATTAATATTTAGGTGTTATCTTATTTGTTGATGAAGAAGGCTTATTGTATTGATATATGAGGAACTTAATACCCCAGTACACAAATTCAATAATTGTCAACAAACTAAATCCCAAAAACAGACCTGCAATGCCTCCAAATGACACTAAATGATCATAAAAAAAAGTATGAAACTATTATTCAATGAATCAAATAAAACAATATATATTAATTTCCATAAAAAAAATAAATAGGTAACTGTCATAATATGTACCTAATGTTATATACATAAAAACATTTTCAATAATTATACCTAATAAGTAATAATGAATGATTATTCAATTCCGGCTATTTAGTATTTGTACATTAAAAATTATAGTCCTATAATATAATTGAGAGGTTATTACTTATTATTATTGTTTATAAAAAAAATTGTTATCTGTCTTGATCAGCAGTCCCCAATATGTGGTAAAACTGAATTGTACATTCTAATCGTTCTATAAAATCGAACATTCTACACTTTAAAAGAGTAAATAAAATAAAATAAGAAATTTTTTTTAAATTTTATTGGTATATTTTAGTTACTTTTAATTATTAGCATTCAAAATGTAAATATTAACCACGAATCCATATACCCGGGGTAAAAAAAACACCCAATGGAGGCCTATTTTTAAAATGTATTCATGGCACGGCATGCTACCTGCCAGTAATTTTCAAAATTAATATTTGGCCCTTTTCAAAATTTTAGTGGAGACCGCTGGTTTAGATGATATAATAATAATACATTTTTTTTTTCAGGACATTACAGCTTATAATGGTTTAAAATGTTTAAATAAATATTGAATAATAAAAAATAATAAATACATGACAGTCTATAAAATAGGTATAATAACGTAATCTTTATTACTAATAATAATTATTGGAAATTAATCTGAACATTAATAAACGATGAGCCTGGAATAAGACAAACAATTGGCTTGCTTAAATATTGCTTAAATATTGCCATGGCTATTAAAAAAACTCAGATGGCGCCACTAATTGGAAGGTAAGTTTAGGCAGTGGCATTTCCGGGGGGGGGGCTATATCTATATATAATATAATGTATAATATAAATGTTATAACCCCCCCTCCCCAAAAATTGTTAAACAATAACAACATTTTCATTTTTCAGATAAAATTTGTCAAAATTTTATTTAACCCCCCCCCCCCCCCTAAAAAAATGTATTTTTTTTTATTCCATCAAAAATCTAATAACTATTCATTATCAATTTCCGAATAACCCTAAAATAAGTTTCACTTCATCCACTCGTAGGGTTATTTTTTATTTTAATAAATTAAATAATACCCAGCAAGTCGATCCAGCCGAACGTCACGTCCCTCTCATACTTCACTGCTCCCTCGTTCCTATAGAATATGTCCACAGATCCGTAACTGCTCCTCGTCAGTGGCAGCGAATCCAACGAATAATCCACGTCCAGATCAAACACGCTTTCGTGGCACGTGGGCAAGCACTGGGAACAGTTGAGAGGTGACTTCATCTCTGTCAGCAGGAAACCTCTTATGTTGCCTATCGGTGGACTGTAGAAACGTAACTCACTATTGTGCTGTGCGATGCATAACAGCTGTGTCGAGTTGCATATCGGTATACGATTATCTAAAAATTAAAAGTATGTACCAGCTTATACATGTTATATTTTAATAATAAGTAACAAAATATTAAATCTTAAAAAGGCTATGCATTAAATACATAATAAATATAAAATAACATAAAATATTTATCAATTTTAGATTCTGAGCGGAGCGATGAAAGTATTAATTTTACAACGATGTGCTGTTTTTTTTTGTGTACACGTTAAGTAGTCAAAATAATGCTTCGATCTTTAACTTCAATGTCTTGTTTGATGGGAAAGTGAATCTAATTGGTGCGTTGGGGTGATCAAAATCCCATATTTCCATTAGTGTTCAAAAGCACAAAGAAAAAAAAAAATTTAAGGAAAACCGGAAATTTTTACGCAAAATCGGTTTTGGTTTTTAATGTAACTAAAACAAATGACAGTAGAAACATTTTCACTGGTTGTTTATATTAGCATTTTCAAATTTTCAAAATATTTTGATTTGTTTTGAACTCTTAACACTTTTGGACTTTTTCAGTTGCCATTTTTCTCATTTTTTTTTTTTTATGAATGTCGATACATTTTATTCGTTGGGTAAAACAGCTTGAAAATGTAATACAAGACTATATTATATTGTAACAATATCAGTTGAAAAATATTAAAAATATAGTCACAAGTTATTTTATGATTAAATTTGGACGAAATTACGTCATATTAAATAACCAAGAATAACGATTTTAGTTATTTTGTTGTAATTTTATAATATTAATTCAACTTACCGACTACCGTATAGACTACCGTAATAAGTAATAACAATATAAATATAATATAAAATATCCACACTGACAAACCGTCACCGCTCAGAATCGTTTTTCGTATACAATGATATTATATCATTGAATTCAAATTTAACACCATCCATTACAGTGACCCACTTGTACCCTACTGTACAGCAAAGTGACATTCACTATATTAGCATTTTCTATACGCGATAAAATTTTCAAAATATTTTGATTTGTTTTGAACTCTTTAACACTTTTTTGGACATTTTCAGTTGCCGTTTTTCTTATTTTTTTTTTTCTATAAATGTTAATAAAATTCTATTTCTTGGGTAAAAAGCTTGAAAAATATCAAAAATCCAGTCAATTTTTTTTTTTTGGAAGCCTTTAAAGTTCAAATGTTGACAAAACGCATTAAAATCACGAAAATATGCAAATTTTTTTGAGTTAGAAATTCATAAAATTTTTCTTATTAAATCTAAGATTTAAAAATGTAATACAAGATTCCTCATAAGTTTGTCTACCTTTATCAAAAAAAATGATGTCTACAAGAAAGTCTAATTAAATTTTTAAGAGCGTTTGAAGTTCATATTTTCACCAGATTGGATATTCACTCGATTTCTCATTATGTAGCGATTTTATATTTTGTTGTAATTCAAATATTATAAACCGTAGACATTTTAAATTTACACCATATGTTTATTTTATCAATTTATATTCTTGATACAACTTTTAAAATATTCTGACTCGTTTTGATTTATTTACAGGCAATTTCAAGTTTCAATTTATTTAGTTTTTTTCTTTATATGTTAATAACAATTTAATTTGTTGGATAAAAAGCTTGAAAATGTAATACAAGGCTACCGATATATTGTTACAATAGCAGTTCAAACATATTAAAAATACGTTGGCACATTTTTTTTATAAGCATTATTTAAGTTCAAATTTTGACAAAATTTATCAAATTTAAAATTTAAAAATGATTTTGTAGTTAAAAATGTATAAAATGTTCAACTTTTATAGCTAAGGATTGAAAAACAAGGTTCCTCGTAAATATTGGTAAATAAATTACTTTATTCACAATAATATCATCAAATATACTTAGTAATATATCGTAGGTTGACTAACCGTTTTCGCTCAGAATCGTTTTTCGTATACAATTATACTATATCATTGAATTCAAATTTATCACTATCCATTACAGTGACTTGTAACCTACTGTACAGAAGAGCGTCACCCACTTGTTCGTCTTTTTTCTTTTCATTTTTACTTACCAAGCATATTGAAATAATATGGACGGCAATCGCATTTTCTGTGTAAATAATTTAAACGGCATTCTATGAGACATGACTTTTGAGTGTACGACCTCGACACACTCAAATGTTGTTCATCGGGAAAATAACAAAACCGCTCCACCACGGGGAGCTGTTTGATTCTATCCGTGCTTATTGTGACAAATGGTTTTACCATAATACTTAGTTTAGTCCCCTTCTTTGCCGTGACAATGCTGCCCATACCGGATTCTGGATACTCGTTCACATAAAATACTTGAACCTGCGAAAAACAAGTCAAATGATTTCTTGGATCGTGTACCTATACAAAACAATATTTATTCCGAGGCCGTCTTAAAAATAATATTATTATGTATAACCAGTGGTTCACTCCAGTGATCACTGAGTACCTATACAATATACATATATAGATAACAATGGCGTAACGTAATTTAATCGTTTTTCACGAACCCTGACAGCCGGTTGACCAGTAATTATAGAAGCGTTTATCAAGCGTTCTGATTTGGCAAATTGCTTGAAAAAAATTTGCAATCCCGAAGTAGAACCGGCTG
Organism: Metopolophium dirhodum; assembly: GCF_019925205.1. Taxonomy (NCBI): domain Eukaryota; kingdom Metazoa; phylum Arthropoda; class Insecta; order Hemiptera; family Aphididae; genus Metopolophium; species Metopolophium dirhodum. The sequence goes on from NC_083568.1 coordinate 18,059,256, forward strand.
CTGTATTGCGTCTCAGTACACATTCCCAGTTCGTAGAGTTTGTATAAGCCGTATCCGTATCAGTCTCCAGGGTGCTAAACATGGGACTGAAAATACGTGTCCGGTAATCACCGGCTAATTAATATATATTATCGATTTTTGTTTAAAATAATATACTCAACGAAGTAGTTTATTACCAAGCCGATTTTTTAACAGAAGTCAACGAGTTGAATGAATAGCAAAAACCCTCCTCAGATCTCTGTAAGCTGAACAAGTCGCAACAATTGTAAGAGTGTCCTATCCAAAAACAAGCGTTGAACACTTCGTTACATGTCGGCATTACCTGCAGCAGATACGGTAATCGAAGAAATTCAAACGCACACTATTAAATAGGTACATATTATATAATTATATATTATATTTTGTACTTTGTATATTGAAATATTTTAAATATTACGTACCTATAGGCACTTACCTACCTGAACAATACTTAAGAAGTATAGGCATTGATTATAAACACAAGTATTTATAATCAATGGTATAGGTAACTAGTACGTGTACAGTACCTACTTACCTGTAACATAAAATCTGTAATATTAATGGTGGTTAATTTGGAAAAAAAACCACCTATTTCGTTATTTATGTAGTATAACATTCTATTGTAGAGCGGGTGCTGAAATAGTGTCAACGCGTTGAGGAAATTGTCCAATTCGGACTCTTGATATGAAACGTTTATTCTGTCGGCCACGTACTTATGGGCCACCAAACGTTTTATCTTGTCCATGGGACAGACGTTGACGGCTGGAAACGGGAGCGAGTACAACGCCAAGTGCGTGTCCTTGACCGCGGTAACTGTCGGCGAGGAGTTGAACTTTAGCCACATGGTATGTACTAGAATACTTGCGCAAACGAAACTAGTCAACACGATGACTAACCAAGCGCACCTGAAATAACGTATAGGTATGTCGTCGTCGACGTGTGATTATTGTGGTGCCGATCAGGGCCGGCTCAAGGTATAGGTGACCTAGGAACTGTCCTAGAGCAGAACTTTAGTAGGGGGGTGGCATTTTGAAAACAGCAATAATATTAATATTTTAAAGGCGGAAAAATTTGATTTTGCCTAATGCACTATTTTCGCTTGAGCCAACCCTGCCGATAGAGGCACGTGTATGTTTTACCGTCGAAACGATTTATAATTATTTTAAATAATATCAAACCGTTCAATGAAACTGGAATTATCTTTAAAAATGTATTGGACTCCGTGTACGGTACAGTAACGAGCGTATTCTCTGAAAATATTGCCCAGCCGTTTACTCTTGGCTATCGCCAGTCTTTCGACGGTTGAATAAGACCAAGCGAATTCTTTTTTCCAAAACGTTGGTCCCGGTTTGGGATTCATGTTTGTGCGCTGGATTCAAAACACGACTGACGGGTTTCTGGTAACTGCAGGTAGGTACTTACCAGCTATGATTTGTGTACTGAACGGTGTATTGAACGTATACAATATATTATAATTAAGGGTAGGATGTATTGAAAGATAAACACCAGTCGTTACACAATATGTTAAGTAATATACTTTTGAATTCGTTTATTATAATGATAGGTACGCGTTTATACAATATAATATAAAGGTATACCTATGCTAGCTATTTGCACAGTCTAATGATTGCAATGACACATATTTTCAGCGTCCAATAAATGAATTCGACTACACTCAATATGCTGAACCCCAAAAACAAGTTGGCGACACCGCCCAGTGCCACTGAAATGTAAATAAATAATTTAACTAAAATAATTGGATACATGATTATACACCTAGCTGTGTACCTATTATATAAATTCAGTGCTTGAATTTAGGAAGGAATGAATTTCTATATTATTTTAAACATGTTAGCGTACCTCTTCTAATTGTATCCTTATCGATAGGACAATTTAAATCTTCAGATACGCCCATTTTTTTTACACTTTTGCATTTTATTTCTAACTCAAGCACTGATTATATATTAATATAACACGTATAAGCGGGTAAATCAACTCTTCGTTTGTCGATATACCCACCTAAAAGATCTGTCCAAGCAAAAGTTATGTCCCTTTGATATTTTTTGGAACCCAAGTTTCCATATGCCACGTCCAAATAGCTGAACAGTTTCCAAACGGACGTTCTTTGATCTGGAGACGACTCCATCTCGATTTCATGCGTTGTCTCGTAACAAGTAGGTATGCACTGTGAACAATCTAGTGAATCACGTATGAGTCGATCCTCAAAACCAGGAGTACCTTTGGGTGGAGTTAGCATTCTAATATGACCTGCAGAACAAATTAGGTACTAATAAATAATAGTTAGAAATTAGAAACAGATAATATATATTATAATATGTGTGATTGTAAAGTTGGGCACTGCTTCAATTGTATAACTACTAACTAGGTATATTTATATTAAGCTAACTCGATACATCGCATTTTAAAAACTATCATCTGCTTAACGAGCTAAAAATTGTATCGTTTGAAGTTCTTAAATTACCTACATAAAATAAATGCAAATGTTGTACATATGCTTAAAACTTCTCAACATCAGAATTTAATGAATGTATTGGTACACATGGGGTGACATAGTTAATAAAATCCCTCTGTATAATTGGATTGAACACCATAATATAATGTTCTCTATATATTACCGGTAATTTAATATTATTATATATACTATTAGATATTATCGGTGTATGGAGTATAAAAAAGTGTGTACCTGAAGATTTAAATGTCTTATTGATTAGAATATAATTGAAATGGGTATACGCTATAACATTTTTAAAAAAGAAGTACCTGCTCCGTCTCTTTCTCCCACCATAATTCAAGCACTGGATATTGAAAACTTTTCACATAATATAATATAATATTATAGTAGGTAATTTATTTTTACTCACGGGTATTATGATTTATGCAAGTTAGATCTGCTATACCACACATTGGTTTTCCATCATCTACAGAAAATAAATGTAGTTATTGATTTAACTTTTTTTTTTAATTTTCACTAGGTAACAACTAACAACAACTTATGAGGAATGTTGTATTACATTTAGCCTATGTCTACGCGGCTACACTGCTCTACTTACCGGGTGTTACGAAAAAATACATGTGACAACCGCACGTGTACAAGATGAATTCCATGCGGCATTGGATCAGACACGAACTCTGCGTGTACACGTGATAGATGTACAACTCCCTTTCATCCGGAAACACGCAGCCCCGCGTCGCCACACTCAGATCTTTTACCCGACTACTGGTGACGGTTATCACCGGTGAAATCATGATGTTCAGTCGTCGGCCCTGTTCGGACCTCAACCATATACCGTCTCCCGCGTTTGGAAACTGGTACGACGTGTGGATCATGATCTGTGTGTAAATGTTATTAAGATCAGAATAATAATTACCTAGGTTTCACCGTCTTGAGCAATAAGCATTTGGGTTTGCGTATTTCGTTCGTACCCTAGCACCGTCTATGTCACGCTGTCCCAGGCCCAACGATTCGGACATATTTGTTTTGTACAGAAATACTTCTAGACCCGTGACTGTACCTACGGCGGTATTTCTCCTCAGTTCACATCCAGGATACATATAGTCATCTTCTTCGACGATGCCTTCGTTTTCTAACACTTCGGAAAGAGGGCTGCGAAAGCATATAATATGATGTGTTTTTATTAATTAATCATTAAATTATAATTATTAATATGATTGTCGAACACCGATATATTTCGCACGCTGCTTTTGTTTTTAAAATTGCTCACCCGCCTCGTGACTGTTGTTCAATATTAACTCGTCTTTAAATGTCCCTACTCTTATCACACGTTGTCTCTTTACTAAATGGCTCAATCGATGCCTCTGATCTTCTGTTGTCTTTTTTTTTCGTGTCCCTGTCTATGCAACAAGAGACCACTCGTTGCTCTACGCCATCCCTTCTCACCGTGCGAACTACAACCACCCTATACACAGAATGCTACATTTCCATAACTCACTTTAACTTTGTTACTTACTACTAGGTATTATACCATTAACACTTATCCTCTACCTCAAGTCTTATTTGACACATTCACATTATATTTTCAATTTTGTAATTTATATGTAAAATACTGTTGTTTTTTCTTCTTTTTAATATTTTTTGTTCTTACTATTACTGTTATTATTACTAATCTATATTTCATTGTTCTGCTGTTCATACACACACTGTTCATACACATCCATTTATATTATATACATAATTATGTAACTTGTAAATGTTTACCAAACTTAGGAATTGCCGGATTGCCATTAATTAATTAATTTAAAAAAAAAAAATAATAATATCATCATTCATTGGATCATTGCCCATACCAATGATTTCCAGCTTCGGAAGTTAGAGAATTGAACGAATAACAAAATCCTTCCTCGGTCCTCTGAAGCGAGAACGCGTCGCAACACGATATAATTTCACCGTGCCATTTGCACCGGCCAAATAGTTCATTACATGTCGGCAGTGTCGTCAACATAAAATCAGTTAAGTTTATATTTGTAAACAGTGGCAACAAGTGTTTGGCCTTATCTACGTACTCCGCCATTCGAAAATAAGTCGGCTGTTGCATCGTCGATAAGGCGCTCATTATATTCAATAATCCAGCTCGCACTGTATCGTTGTCGATACTGATGTACCTACAAAATAATAGATACCTATTAGATTTATTACATATTATAGTATTATTTTACGAATGGAGGGTTTTTCAAACTTAAAAGCCCTAAATGGAAAGTAGCTTTTATCGATGTTAGTATATTGCATTGGTAATTGATGATTTGATTACCTTGAAAAGTATTCAAGACCTACTGTCTTTTTGACCTTGATTGCTGGACAGATGGTAATCGAAGGGAATGGAAACTCGTACAAAGGCACATGAGTGTCTTTAACTGCCAGTTGTGTAGGTTTGGAACGGAACTTGAGCCATAACTGGTTGCCAATATAACATGCTGATAGTCCACAAATGGTTAACATTGTAATCCAAAAAATTCTGGAAACAAATTTCATAGAATATAATACTCCGTGGGAAAAATTGGCTTGTTGACAATTAGTAGATACAATGTACAGGAAGTCACAGTTTTTATTTATAAGCATTTAAAGTTCAAATCTTGACAAAATACGGAAAAATCACGAAAATTAGCAAATTATTTTGTAGTTAAAATTTTATAAAATGTTCAACTTTTATAGCTAAGGATTGAAAATTGAAAACAAGGCTCCACGTAAATAGGTTATATATTAATTACTTTATTCACAATAATATCATCAATTATACTTGGTAATATCATAGGCTGACTGACCGTTTTCGCTAAGAATCGTTTTTCTTATACAATGATATTATATCTTTGAATTCAAATTTAACACCATCAATTACAGTGACCCACTTGTAACCTACTGTACAGCAGAGCGACATCCACTTACCCACCTTTTTTATTATTGCCTAGTTATTACTTTATTAGGTAATCCTTAACAATAGGTAGGAATTTACAATATTTTATAATATGTATATTGTATTCACTATTCAGTGACGGCGGAAGGTATTCTGGGGCCCCTAGACAAATAAAGTTTTAGGAGTCCTAACTATAAAGGTGGTGCTCTTACTATGCGGTGCCCTAGTGGCCGCCACTGGCTCACTAGCTATAACCAAAAACATATAATATATGACTCAATGTTTTTCCGAGCAGTGGAGAAAATATCAAGACTTAATAACTTAGGTATATATTTACATGAAAACGATTTTCCAAAACACAATATAATATTATTTAATTACCTATACTGTCACATAATGAAAGAATTATTTTTGGAGTACCTACATATTTTACCACCATAGATTATTTATATTAATTATTTATATTATTTATATTATTTATATTATTTATTATTTACCTAGCTGCAATAAAAACTTGGATTAAAATATCTTCCTAATATATCATTAGAACGAATACAATTGTTATGTATAAAGTAATTTATATAAAACATGTAATACCTATTCTTAAAAAGTTTTCCCTTTATATGTATATTATTATATATTATGATAGAAATACTTCTTACTTGAATTATAAACAACCATCACGTAAGTACCTGTCTACTTCTATACCCACGTAACATTCATAAAACGGAAATTGTATGTTCTGATTTTGTTTCAAAAAGGATTTTACTATTCTTTAGGTAGGTTGTAGGTACTTAAGTTATATTACTACATTTTGGATATTAACTCAATAATGATTTTACGAATAGTGTTTATACTTGTAACCTATACATTATGTATCCACGTGTTTAACATTTTTGAAAATATTATTTGTATTTAAGGACAAACATAAAACAATAAATATTTTATTAAATTAATTAAAATTGTTATAGGCTTTCGAAGAGATACCTATTGAATTATATTTACAATATAATTAAATAAGGTAGGTAAAGATGTATGAAACAAATTAATTCATTTTGCATTGAAATACGTATTTTTGTAATTTCTATAAGTTCTAATAAGTAGATTTTCTTTGATTTATTATGTACTCGTAATTATGTTAAAATGATAAATGATAATAATTATTTACTATAAACACCTATCACTCTATTTCTCTATAACTCTTCTTGAGTTATTTTTATATCCTCTAAATTAAACGACAATGTTATGAATTCTAATGTTTTATAGTTTGCCCTGTTTATGGGTACGTTTATTACATCGGGCATTCCATAAACGCAATCCAAATTCCTTACATATTCTCATATTTTAATAAATTTAAAATAATACATTGCCGTTAAACTGAATGGAATTTAAATTTATTGTGTTATGTATGGACGACGGTGTTATAGAATATTAAGATTGATGTTATATCGGTAGCGTAGGATTGTAGATACCTACCTATAAGACTACAGCATTACAGCGTATGAATGTGTTTTGAATGGGATTTGTACCCATCTGAAATCGAAATGAAAAACCTAATAGATTACATAGTATCACTATTATATTAATTTATAACTCATATTAATTATGGTGTAACACCTAGCAATAATAATTTGTATTCTGGCGTACAAAATCGATGCTGAAATCGATGCTAAAAACCAATGCCGATCCTTCTTTACCGTCACAAAAAAAATCACCTCACCGAAGTTGAGCAATATGAAGGAAGGATGATACGCATAATACGGAATAGATTATTCACTTGTATATTTAGCGTTTAGCGTTAATGGTGCGGCATGATTATCGAAGTAATACCTAATTAGTAATTATGTAATCGTTGAGTAGACATTTTTGTATACCTATATTTTTTTTTAGTTTTAGACCGATATTTTACGGATCACAAATAAGTATTATCATTATGTGTTTATTTATTTCTTAATCTTTTGAGTGAGTAGCATATATATATATATTTATTATATTTTATATTTTAAAATCGGTGTCAAAAAGAGCAACGACATATTATATTATGCTAGTTTATTTTTGTTTCTTTGTTTGTGTTTCGTCTGATTCAACTACCATAAAATTCCTTATATAAAATATGTACCATTTGTGAAATTTAATTTTAATCAATCGATTTATTTTCATTTATCATTACGGACGTTGCTACACGTATCCACTTTTAATTATTTTTTTCAATTTACCATTGCTAAGCATAATATGTGTAGATTCCCAAGGCGTTCCCAAGGCACACATTTTCGTATTCCAAGGCTGCTCCTCAAAGGGTTAATAACGAAGGTACACACTTATTCGTAATTTTCAGAATCGTTATATTTATTCATATATCAAACACCAAACAAGTATCATATAATATAATCATAGTATCATCCCTATACTTATATTATGCATTTATGCATATAAATAGAGCGTACTTATAATATTATTACATTAATTAATTAAATTTGAAACTTTTTAAAACGAAATATTTATTTTGCGACAGCCATGTGTCGGAAAAAATGACCAATTGTTTCAAGTTGAACAAATATTAAACTAAAATAACGATACGAAGTTGGCTCCGTATAGCAACTACCTGCATTATATACAATAATATATATCTAGCTGGTAGTTCTAGGTTAGCATATTTAAATAATTAAATTTATTGAATACACTTATTCATTGTTATTGAAATATTAATGCAGGGTATACGGCCATATAATACGTTATAAGAGTTGCAAATAACACATGGGTACTTAAATATTCAACAGTCAACAGTCACTGCTTGGCTCAGACATCAAATATAGATTATAGACTGACCTATAATATAGCTATACTGCTATAGCCTATATTGTTAGAATAATATTGGTCCATTAAATTTATCTTATTAATCAAAATATGTTTGTTCATACAGCATATTACATACATTTATATTATTATTATATCGAGTATGTTACCCGCAACTCATTGTTTGAATAGTTTTCAATTGATCAACTTAATTTTAAAATTACGTGAAAATTGTACATTTAAGTATCTATCGGCTACCTATATAACGATAACTGCAGGTATCTATATAATATAATGTGAAAAATCGTAATGATAATAATAATATAATATACGAGAGTAATCTTGTTATGACAATTGATCAAGATGGCAAAATGTTTTTTTTATCAGCCTATTTGACGTCTATATAATATAATATTTTATTAGATGCGTAAATTCAAAAGCACAATTTATATATTTATAATTAAGATTATGACTTATGTAATTATGTCTTATTATGATATTTATGACTTTAAAAAGTAAAAAAAGTACTAACGCAAATGGCAAATATGCCTAACAATCAAATATGATGTTATAAAAAATGTATAAAAATGTTGTTGGTGATTGTTTTTTTAAAATATACTATATAATATTTTTAATAGATTATTAATAGAAACTAGGTATCCACTTGTTTCATATACCCTGCACGTTCGCTGTGATACCAACAATTTTATACCTAACAGTCACATTGCCTACGCGGGCGTACGCAAGGCCGGATTAGGGGGGGGTCTAGTCAGGGCGGAAGCCCCGGGGCCTTCTCAGGTACCAAAATGAAAGGGGCCCAAACAATTTTAAGCTGATCCTCATTTTTCAACGATTTAAAAGAATAGTTTTTCTATAGTATTTTAAAAACCATTTTTTTTATCGACAAAAACAACTAAATAGGAAATACCTAGAAAAGCACCATGGTAGAAAAGACGCATTTTACTGTTATTTAATATTTTCATTGATATCAATAATATCATCAATAGTTAATAATGTTATTTATGTTATTTATATCTAGTAATACTGCCAGTATTGGTGGAATACGGGAAATCGGCTTTGTAAAGCATGTTTTGTCAAAAGGGCCTATATGAAATTTCAGCCCTGGGGCCCAATAGGTTTTTAATCCAGCCTTGAGCGTACGTCTGTAAAAGCAAGTATAATATGATACGCTTGTAGAGCGTGAACGAGCACCCGTTCGTAGTTAATCTAATAAAAATAGCAATTTTTTTTTAAATGTCCTATGAAATCTAAAATTTCAAAAAATTACATACAAGGTATACAATTTACATTAACTTTCATAAAAATATAAAAAAATTGTGCTATAGTACCTAATAACAAAAAAAAAAAATGCATTTATAGTATTTGATCATGGGAAAATATGCAAAATATCATTAGTTATTTTCTACGTCATACCAAATGGATTAAAAAATTGGTTTGCAATACTTTTATAATGTATAACAAAAAGAAAACATTTAAAATAAAAAATCATAAATAATATATATTATAATTTATCTATTTGTTTTGTGATTGTGATGATCAAATCAAGATAAATGTCATTAAATTCCTGAGTACCTACGTCCCAGTCGAGTCGAACGCATTCGTGTTTGTAGAATCTAATTTAATTTATTGTATCAACGTGCGTATGATAATATTCATTATTCAAATTGTTAACATCACGTATTATCCAAAGTGACCGTTTATTTTAATTTGTATTATTATGTGAATCTACATATTTTATTAATTATAATGACGTGTAATATAAATCACAACATTTTTATATCGTGCATAAATATTTCGCAAATCGGCAATCGTATATTATATTAGATTCTGAGCGAAGCGATGAATGTATTGATTTTACAATGATGTGTGTTTTTTTTTTTATTTTTGTGTCTGTCATCACCTTTTAGGACAGTAAAAGTCATCTTGGATTTTCTTCAACAGTAACTTTTCTGATAGGAAAGTGAATCTAGTTGGTACTTTGGTGGTCAAAAGTTAACATTTCCCAGTATTTTTCAAAAGCGACGTGAAAAACAAAAGAAAATTAAGGAAAAACGGGAATTTTTACGCAAAATCTGTTTTCGAGAAAATCGATTTTGGTTTTTGGTTTAACTCTAAAACAAATGACCGTAGGGACATGAAATTTTGACTGAATGTTTATATTAGCATTTTCTATAGACCATAGAATTTTGAAAATACTTTGACTCTTTTTGAGCTGTTTACGGACATTGTCAGTTTTCAATTTTTAGGCTGACTGACCGTTTTCGCTCAGAATCGTTTTTTTTTTATACAATGATATTATATCATTGAATTCAAATTTAACACCATCCATTACAGTGACCCACTTGTAACCTACTGTACAGCAGAGCGACATCCACTTATCTACCTTTTTATAATATTGTGTTCGACGTTCGTATATAAATATGTACCTACATATTTCCAGTCTCCACTTCCTGTTAATGCTTCAAGTATGAAGATCGCGCGTAATAGTAATTAAAAAGTAAATACAATTTTGAAAATAAACAGTATGAACGAAGAATATAGGTTTTTATAGATATATAGCCCCATAAATGTGCTGCACTGCAGTATGTAATAATGTAACAAATTATGATGCACACATATATAACTATTATAATACCATGATTTCTATAATATTATTATTTATAAATTATAATCATTATATATTATTGAAATGTATAAGATCATTTAAGATAATTAAATTTATTAACTTATACAACTTATAAATTTGTAACTAATTTTCTTTATCAATTTTTATGGTTCTGACAATAATATTTGAGTATTAAATGTTCAATAAAATGTGGTGTAAATAATTTTTAATTAATATATAAGTAGGTTGAAACTTTTAAAGCTCATTAAAACTTTGAAATTAAAAATAATTTTAATTTCCAATAGATGGCTGTTTAATTATTAACTGTTTAGTTGTAGAAATTATACATTTACACCACAGTTAAGTTTTCATAATGAATCAATCAACGAGTTATGTATTTAATGTCATACTAGAAACGTAATTTTGTCTTTGAATAAATTAGAAAATATATACATTTTTTACGAGGTATTATGTGGAGGTAGCTTGATATGCCGTCTCATCTTTAAAATTTTATACTACCAGAAATGCCACTGGATTTAGCCATGTACCTAGAATAATATTCTTACATCGATTTCTACATGACTACATGACCGTTAATGTATTATTAAATAATTTCATAAATTAAAGCTGAAAATATAAATATAAAAATGTAGGTACTAGTTTATATTTAAAATATTGAACTAATACCTATATAGGTAGGTAGTTAATTATGTATAAGTATTTAAAGAAGTCCAGAAATATACTCTAAGGAGTGTTCTTTATTACAACCCCCTATTTTATCATTATTCTTAATATAAAGTAGGTATAATATTATTTACATAAAAATGATTAGACTGTGGAATGATACTCTAGTAATATTTGGAATACAGAATTAATAGTAAGTGGATAGAACAAAAAGATAACTAAAAAAAAAAATCGAAAAAATGTCGACCAATCAAGTGACAAAAAAAAAGCGTCAAGTCAAACCATAATTATTGTTATACCTGTAGATATAAAAATATAGTTATACATAAGCGTATTAGGTGGATAAAGCGGCATAAAGCTCAACCCACAAACCGTTTTATTGTTGGGAAATATTTTTGCTGGACGCCGTATGGAAATCAATTTTTAAAAAAAATTGCCAGCTTTTCCAAAAAAATTACGTGTTACCATAATATAGAGATATCTATATTATAATTATAGCTAACAATTTTTTTTTTACTAGAACGCTGCAGGGTGAATCCGGTTTCAAAATATTAATCTATTGTAACGACTGCAAACGACTCACTTCTCCAGCAGACTGGCTTTGGATATGTATCGCATTCCGTGAACCGTGCTGTGGCTGGTGTACTCGTCGATAAGTACGCACGACGATTTCGCAACGGTCGTCGCTCGGCCGACGGACAACTGCACAGCCGCCGGCGACATTCTCGGCAAGAAGTTCCGTCGTAACGTGGTCCATCTCCGGGCGACATCATCGTCATTTGGCGACATCGTCGCGTTCGCTTTCAGGACGAAACCAAGATGCTAGGAGTGAGTAAAACCATATAATATTTAATGTGTTTCTTCGACCCCGGAAATATTAAACCGTTGAGCAGTGCATAATATACGTGAATAACTGTTAGGTATACATTTATATTAATACGCGATGTTACATATTAAACAAAATGTGTGTTATGTTGTACCAAAGTCTCACACGGATTTCCGCAAGCTCTAACCTAACCGAGTTTGTGGCCCCTAAAAATTATCCCAACTCACGCCACCGAATCGTGTACGGAGATGAGCGTATTCGACCGACGACGAAAATAATATTAAATTACGGTATGCGCGACTGACAACCCTCTCCGCCCGCTGATCGGATGGAGATTACCTCACCACTCGATAATCGAAGTATACCGCGTGCAAAGGATTATTTGAAATTTCACGTACAATCGAATTTGAAGGGGTGCGTATGCCCATTGCCTATAGTTGTGGATGCAAAATGTCGTACCAATATAATGTTATATAATATGTGTGTAGGTAGGTAGAGCCGTAGAGGTCTGAGGTACTCATGTATTTCAGTCCCTGGGCAGCTGCTGTCTCGACGACGACCCAAGTCGTTCTATAGCCGTAGTTTAGTTAAATAAACATAATATTATATAGGTATAGGCAATAGGCATATTATGTACATGTATATGTATATTATATATAGTAGCTATACAGGTACACGCGTTTTATCGCAGCTCATTATTTATAATTTACTTCTTTTCGTTTCGATTTTTTTCTTTATTATTATTATTGTACAACTCGAAAACGGGGCGGCCACGAGAGTTATACAGGTATCTAGGTATTTTAATACCACAGTGGTTTTTTCTTGTACATATTGGTATAATACCTCCGACTATATTATGTTATACCTACCAACTACTGCAGCAGTGTTTGCATACAATTATTTCGCGCAAAGACGACGGCCGCCGTCACTACATCTATATGCATAGTATTACACGCCTATATTGTAATATTGTGTTCACTATACGTACACCTATACACTCTTGCACGGTAGACGTTTATTATATTTGCTTTTTCATAATATTGACGAGGCTCTGGGGCGTCCCTTCCCCTTCTCGGCCGCGCTGAGTTTTCTCAACCATTTTTACGCGTACACAAGCACGTGGCTCTGTTTGTATATTGTAATATAATGTGTATAATTACAACAGTTTCATATTATACTCAAAGTTCAGATACGTCGTGCATAAACGGTGGTTTTCTCATATTAACAACCCATAGTACATAGTATACCCTGGGAAAGTACCAATGGGAAAGTCGGTTTTAATATTTATATAATATGTAATGATAGTATAATGACCAAATACGACTTAGATATCCTGCAAACTATTACAAGTATAAGTATAAATGTATTAAGACGGATCGTCATGACTTATATAAAAAAAAAAACTTAAATCAAAGCAAAAATACTTTTTTTGCTATTACAACTATTACCCACTCATTTCCTTCGACTTTAATTTCTGCTGAGGTAGTTGAATCTTTTTTCTTAATGATTGTCCAGCACGTTGTTCTTTTTCTTAATCAATATTCCATATAGTCAGCTACTGCAGTGTCTTTCGCTAAATTTTTTAATCGCAGTATTTTGTCATTATTTCCTTCTCTTGTGACATTTTGTCCTTTTTAACAATAACTACAACTGACAAGTAAACAAAAATATTAAGCACACTGATAAATAATCACACAGCCATTAAATGACTAAACGAGGAATAACCACTACTATATGATTAAATCAATGCGCGTTAAACTTATTTTATTGTCTTAACTATAAAAAAACTCTCACTCAATTATTATACTTTTATAGTTTTATCAAGATACTTTTATCTGTTTTTTTTAATTAATAGCAATAATATATGTATAAAACTGTTCATTTTATAAGAAATAATAATTTAATAACTCTATACGTATATTTATTACGCTTTTATATATTAAATAAGTGAAAAAACTTAGTTGTTGTGTCTGACGTTTTCAAATTTGAGTGTGGTTTCTGGTAGAAAATTGAATCCTAAATACCATTTATCGACAAAATATATTTTGTTTTTTTTATGTAATTCAAAAATGAATAAGCGTAGATATAATATATGTGATATTTTACCAAATATTTATGTTAGCGTTTTCTAGATAATATATAATTTTACAATTAATTTGGTTCTTCTTGTGCTATTTAGTATTTATAGACATTGTATATTTTTTTTCGTAAAATATAAAAATATATATGACAATTTTTGCAATTTAATACAAAGTTCCTCATAAGCTGTTCTTACAAAATTACAAATTACCAAAAACAATTTTATTTTATAATCGTTTGAACTTTGAAGCTAAAAATTTGCAAATTATTTTGTCATTTTCAGTTTTAATATTTAAAGCTTGGAAATGTAGTTTACCTATAAAGTAACTTATTAAGAACCTTAGGTATACATCAAATCGATCGACACCGTTCTACAGTATAAAATATAACTTAATAACAATAATGTATGACAAAATATAATAATAATAAATATTTATGAAGTATATGGTTACTGGACTGGATGTTACTTATTGTATAAATTTATTACAGATTGTATTTATTCTTGTTTTCTAATAAAAAAAAATTAATAATAATAATAATTATTATTATTATTATTATAATACAGGTACGTATGCAATGTTTTTATTTTTGAAAAAACTAGTTCAACGTACGTATACCGTACTACCTACTTATAGAAAAATAAATTACTAATTAGTGACACACTGTTTTGCTCAAAGTCGTTTTCTAGGTAACTATATAGTAGGTATACAACATCGTGCTTTACAGTAGAGTGATTTCCCTGAATTTTTTTTGTTATTATGATTATAATGTATTCATTATTCATACATTAAAATAAAAATTGTAGGCCATGTCCTTTTATTATTCGTTTAGCACTCCTGCTCTGATTGTGTCACCAATTTAATACAGATTGTATGATTTAAAAATAAAAATTATTCTTACCTAATCTACTAGGTAATTGCACATTTGCACTTAATGTCAGCATTATTAATAGATATTAAATACCAACGGTAAGGACTAAGGAGCAATACAGCCCTTTTTTTTATAGGGATGACGATCGACAGACTTATATTCGATGTAGGTAAGTGACGTATTTTAAAATGTAATATTTTTACACGATCTTCGTAAAATAAATTACTGTACGGATATATTATTTCATCATAATTCTTAATCAATGTCCAATTTTTGTATGCGAACAACAATTATTGTTTGCCGTACAAAATATAGGCCAAAAATCCAAATATAACCTGACCATCTTAACTCAAATCAGGAACTCACCATTTAAAAAATTAAGAAGTAAGACATTTTTAAATCGTTAAGTTTTTTGTTCATTATTTCTGTTAATAAATTATGTATACTCTTTACCAAAATATTATTTTAAATATTTGTATTTGTAATAAAATAAAAAAAAAATTATCGAGGAGATAAGACAATACTGTGGTGACAAAGACTATATTAAGTCACCAAGACTAAGATACATTAAGGACATGCGTCCTGACAACGTCCCTCAAACTCTATTGAATTAAATCGATTGAAACTTGGATAGGTAATAGAATTTGTATCGAACACGTAAAGTTGGAAATCGATCCAATGACCAACAATCACAACAGATGCATGTTTAACATCCAAACGTGTACATTATTATAAATTATAATTTGAATTATTTAAATAACAAATGCGGTATAATATCATAACCTATATTATTTATTTTTTTTTTTTCAAAAATACCAGCAGAAGCTCTTTTTAATGCAACTTTTTAGTACATTCATACAATAATTAAAATAGACCATGTAATACATTAATAAAAAAGTAGGTAGAGTAGACTAGGTAATAAATTTATAACAATAGCAGATAGAATAAGAATAATAAATTGATAATCATGGTGATAACAATACAACATAATAATAATAGTATAACTGGATGATTAGTTCATCTAAAGTTATGGGTCCTCGTTGTCAATCATGATCATCCTAACAAGCCCGAAAGGGTTTATTATAGCATAGTTAGTGGTGCATATTAAAGATAAGAAAAGGGGAGTTAACTGTAGATAAAAATGATGGAATTTTTGAAGTTGAGGCAAATTAAAAGGGATGAGTAAGTATCACTATTTAGCAGCTTACGGAGAAATGTTAGCTTCACCCCTATTCTGTCAGCTAGATATGTCAGACCAAGGGACTGTGCTCACTGAAGTATTGGAGTGTATAGTGTAGTGTGGTAAATGTCAAATCTTTTGTACCTAAATAAGCAGCAAAACTTAAGAACTTTCGCTACACACTTTTTATTTGCTTACACAAATCAAAATTATTGGATCCCATAGGAGATCGCGTTTTACTCTAGTACAGATCGTACAAGGGCATAGTAAATGGCCTCAATTGAAGCACAAGTTAAATTCTGAACAGGTTATCTTCACAAAGCCAAGTATTTTTACCTTAAACAGATGCTCTCAATATGATTATGGTATGATTCAATTCTCTGTCAAAAATGTAACCTTGGACATTAACACCTATATATTCTATAAGATAATAATATGTGGAAAAATGACTTAAAGAATGGCATTGAATAACATTTCAAGGGATTTAGTGTTAGCCCTAGACTATCTCCCCAGAGTTTCACGCTGAATTGAGGTCGTCTTACAGTAGTTAACAATCAGTAAGAGATTTGACTTTTGTCCACCATGATGGGAAACGCATTGATTTCATTTGACTTCGGTACGGGTTATCGGAGTGGGTTGTGATTAGTGTCATTATGTTCGGTTGTTAATGACAAATCAATCGCTGTCATGATGTGGGACACAGCACACCGAACCTACGTTTGCCGTGAGATATTTATTTCAAAACTGGATATTCGCTTTCCACCCCCGCTCCCATGACTGCCGATATGTGATTTTTTATGTGCTGTTGGTATGTGATTTTTTTCATGAGAATATCTAAAACCACTCGTGTACGCCAAGAATCCTTCAGAACTTTTGAACATTTGAATGGAGTTATTAAAAATAATAAGTAGTCCACTGGATAATGCTAACATGCATTTCAGAGGAGAACGGCTAACGTCTCCGACCTCCGCGACTTGATGTTTCGTACACGATAAATGTTTATTTTTTTACTTTGTCACAATTGCAGACGATAAACTTCATTTCGGTAAAAAAAAGTCCGTTTGAACCAAATAGGTACCTAAAGGTACTTTCCGAGTTATTCTTATATATATTAAAATACATGAATCTCCCGCGGCAGACCCTAACACTGTCACACTATAATATTTTGAATCACACGTGATGACTGCAGTCTGCAGCGGTAACTATCGCCGCGCTCGACGTTTGACTGAATATAATAATAATAATAATACTAATATATGGTGACGGAAAACGCCGACAACGTCACCGGCCGCTGTTGATAGTACCGCCACCGCCGCCGCCGACGCACGCCACTGTTTTACGAGCTCACGAAGCAGAGGTGCCCACGGACAGACCGCGTGCGGCCGTAGTCACCGCGCAGTGTCGTCGCCGCCACCGTCATGACAGCAGTATCGTCCACGTACTTTTGGTCAATGCTCGTTTTCACGATGGTCCACAACACCAAAGGTGGGTGTCCAATTTAATCCGTTCACAGCACAAAATAATAAATACTATGTATATAATATAATATATTACTGTACGCGTATTGACACTAATCGTCCGTCCATAATATTACTATGGTAAACCGAATTTTTTTAAAAAAAATGCGTGCACAACACTAACGTACGAGGTATATACTTTTATAAACAACACGTCATATTATAGTGAGCACACATGTTGAGTATTTGAATAGGTTCTGTACTTGGGGTACTCAAAATACTTTATTTTAGTACTACAGATGACAATTATTTTCTAGTATAGTAGTACCACTTAAATATAATATGTTGTGTTGAATCTGACATAATTTTTAAAAATAATAACAACATTTCTGATTAAATATCCAAGGAGAACATAATAATATTACTATTTATAAAAATATTTTCAAGTACCTATCTCTAATACGTATACTTTTGAAAAGTATCTGTATATTTTGTGTTTGAATACATTTTGAAAAACCGTCGAAGACGTAGGTAGGTATTCCAAATGATTATTAGTAGTATTGTTTACATTACTCGGATATATAATTATAATATACCATTAATGTCTATAGTGTTGTCTGGATGAGAATATAAATTAGGTATGTTAAATATTAAATAATATAACGCGGTCCGTGTAATTTTGTTAAGGTAAACTTGTGTAAAACCACATGCTGTTGTCGGCTTTTGTCTGCAAAATTCACATAATAATATGTACTACTAGGTGATATATTATTACTACTGTGTGGATGTAGGATGTATAGTGTTATGTTAGTCCCGTGTAAACTAGAAAATAGTAGTTTTTCATTACACTCATGCAACAATCATGTAGATAGGTAATTCAACTTTGTGTTAATCGTTAGTATCTCATAGCCTATATAGGTACCTAATTTAATTTTCTATAATATTTGACGCCCTAGTTTTTAAATTTGTATCATTTCAATATTAAACTTTATAGAGTTTAAATTATTAATTTAAATTTTAACGTGATAATGATCGAAATTATAAAATAATTGCTCTGTAGTATACTATACTCTTACTCTATTCAAGATAAGAATGCCCAACTTCGGGGATGAATACTGATAACTTAACCGTCGGCTTAGTTATCTTAGGTAAGGTTAGAAAATACTATAATTTAATTGGGCATTCTTATCCTGAGTAGAGTATAAATATGATTCTAGGACGTTTACTGTTTAGAAGTTACTTTTTTTTATTAAATTGAAAAATAATATGATCTTAGCCCGTCTGCATGGTCAATTTAAGTTTCACATAAGACAATATGTAAAAACTATATCTTATGTGACACATAAATTGACAATGCATACAAATAAGTTTAACATTTTGATTTATAAACTTTAAACTCAATTAAAATTTAAAATAAATCTAAAAATCGTACAATTATAAATGTAAATGTTAAAGAAAAAAATATATTTATATTTATATACATACACTGCAATATTGATGTGAAATTAATAAAAAAAAACCTTGTAATTGTGTATTCAAATTTTGAAAGCCTATATTAAATATGATTGTAAAAATTAATTAGCACAACCTAAGTCCAATTCATAATCTCTAGAGGAAATGTATGAAAGTCTTAAAACTTTTTCTATCGTACACCATGTAATATATAATATGTATATTGGTATAACAACCTGTAATATAGTAGGTATTATTATGTGTGTTATATAAGCATAGGTATTAGTTATTACCTATACTAAATAATTTTTTTATTTGTTATTTTATAGAATGATTTCTTATTAATTTAATGGTTACATAAACATAATTGTCACGTAGGTATTTTCCTATATGATAGAGATATTATAATGTAGAAATTGGTAGGTCGAAGAAATGTAGAAACTCCTATAATTCTTTAAATAGTAAAATCTTGATGGTAACGTGCCTATTTAGTATTGTGTAGATATAATTATTCTTAAAAATTGATATTCAAAGTTTTGAATGTTTTGATCATTTTATTTATGAGTTGGAGTGAATAAGATGTTAGTTTTATAAGTTGAACATAACTTTTCTGTTTCAATCAACATTAACGTGATATTAATTTGAGTTGTATGTCACAACATATATCATGTATAATAAATAAATAAAGTTGCCTAACTCTTGAAAATATAAAATAATGAACATACCAGGTAAATCTCTCTCGACGGTTGACTACTTAGTTTGATAGAAAGCAGAAAGAAAACTAATGAACAGTAATAAAAATTTAGTGAAAAAACTTTCATATAAAACTTTTTTCGTATTTAAAATTATATTTATATTATTATTATATATTATAATCAAAGTTTAAAAATCCATAGATAAAATATTTGCAATTTTATTTATTTGCACACTTTTTATAAATTTTGTATTTAATTATGTAATTCAATATACCCTTTAATAAAATACTCGTGTCTGGTTTACATAGTAATTTTGTACTTCTTTATGTTATATGTTCAATATAGGTAGTTCATTTCCACGTTAATACGTTGTAAACAAAACGTAGAAAATAATAATAAGAACGATAATATATTGCATTTCATAGAATTAGATGTCCTAATTATTTATAATTAGTATTCTTTTTAATAACGTGCATAGATTATAAATATAAATTTCTATATTTGATATTGATAAAAAAAATGTATATCCATTTCAAATATTTTAACGCGTAATTATTAAATTATTTAAAAAACGTAAAATATTGTAATTTATTAATTAAGATATAACAAAAATTATTTGGTAACTATTTTAAATATAATAGTTATATTTAATATATATTAGTAATTTATTTTTCACCTTAAATTCGAGAAATATTTATGAAAATATTTTACAGAATAATTTATTTACATCATAAAAAAGGTGGATAAGTGGATGTCGCTCTGCTGTACAGTAGGTTACAAGTGGGTCACTGTAATGGATGGTGTTAAATTTGAATTCAATGATATAATATCATTGTATAAGAAAAACGATTCTGAGCGAAAACGGTCAGTCAGCCTATGATATTACCAAGTATAATTGATGATATTATTGTGAATAAAGTAATTAATATATAACCTATTTACGTGGAGCCTTGTTTTCAATTTTCAATCTTAGCTATAAAAGTTGAACATTTTATAAATTTTTAACTACAAAATAATTAATAAATTATAAATTTGATAAATGTTGTCAAAATTTGAACTTTAAATGCTTATAAAAAAAAATTGTGCCTATGTATTTTTAATATATTTTAACTACTATTAGAATGATATATCAGGAGCCTTATATTAAATGTTCACGCTTTTTTACCCAGCAAATAAAATGTTATTGATATTTATAGAAAAAAAAACTAAACAAATTGAAAACTGACTATGTCCGTAAACAGTTCAAAAAGAGTCAAATTATTTTCAAAATTTTATGGTGTATAGAAAATGCTAATATAAACATTTAGTGAAATTTTCAAGTATCTACAGTCATTCGTTTTTTAATTACAACAAAATAAGAAAATGAGATCGAGTGAATATCTAATGTTGTAAAAATATGAATTTCAAACGCTCATAAAAATTTAATTTGACTTTCTTGTAGACATTTTTTTTTTTGATAAAGGTAGACAAACTTATGAGTAATCTTATATTACATTTTCAAATCTTAGATTAAAAAAGAAAAATTTTTATGAATTCTCAACTCAAAATAATTTGCTAATTTTCGTGATTTTTCCGTATTTTGCAAAGATTTGAACTTTAAATGCTTATAAATAAAAACTGTGACTAAGGATTTTTAATTTTTTGCATATGCCTTTGAAACAATAACCTAGGAGCCTTGTATTAAATTTTCAAGCTTTTTTACTCAACAGATAAAATTTTATTGATAATTATAGAAAAAAAAACTAAAAAAATTGAAAACTGACAATGTCCGTAAACAGCTCAAAAAGAGTCAAAATATTTTGTAAATTTTATGGTGTATAGAAAATGCTAATATAAACATTCAGTCAAAATGTCATGTCCCTACGGTCATTTGTTTTAGAGTTACACCAAAAACCAAAATCTATTTTCTCGAAAACAGATTTTGCGTAAAAATTCCCGTTTTTCCTTAATTTTTCTTTTGTTTTTCACGTCGCTTGTGAAAACTACTGGGAAATTTTTACTTTTGACCCCCCAAAGTACCAACTAGATTCACTTTCCTATCAGAAAAGTTACTATTGAAGAAAATCCAAGCACTTTTACTGTCCTAAAAGGTGATGACAGACACAAAAATAAAAAAAAAAATAAAAAAAAAACACACATCATTGTAAAATCAATACATTCATCGCTTCGCTCAGAATCTAAAAGATACCTATATGCGTATATATATAATATATAATACAATATTATGATACTAACTTAATTATTCTTAACATAATTTCACTATGTAAAATTGTATTTAATCAAATACATGGAAATATAATTTTAATATTCAAAATATTACCCTGGTGTGTACATTGAGCACTCTTGAATAAATCTTATTCACGAGTTCGCGACAAAGAACATAAAAATATGTTCGACGTAAAATGAAATACTTGACATAAAATCCATTACAGAGTATTCTCTTTAAATTGGATAATCGTTCTTCAACTCAAATAACTTCCAACTACAAAATACCTAGTAATAATTATTACAACACTTTTAATATTTTTTTTAATTATAAGTGGTTCAATTTTAAACAAAAAATATTAAAGAATTAATTAAAGATTAACTAATTCTTAAATACAATATTGATGAATGTTGTAAATCTACGTATCTGTGTATAATACATAATATATATAATATATATACTTTATATAGGTATATAACAACTAGGAATGTCATATGGTGTATACTATATTATGATCATAGCGTTTTACAAATTCTTACGATTTTGTATCCTATACACTATTCCTTCAATACGAACATATAATATATATGTTCATATGTTCATGATTGTACGATACACAAATCACGTCAAGAGAAGCTTTGACTATTTGTCCGACATGATAAAAAATCCATATAATAATAATAAAACCCAAACTCTGACAGTGGTCTATATATACATGTATAACACTATAACGCATAACTATCAAGGAAATTGAAATGAGTGCTGACAAGTTTCATTCATTCGAATTTTATGACGCATAAAACTCTTACTATAGATTCTGTCAATTGGATAACATTTTATGTTAAAATTTGTATTATATCAATCGATTTATTTCAACAAACTATTAGGGAACAAATATTTATATTATATTTTATATACGTACCTATATAAGAACCATAAAACCACCGAAGACATCATTTTGATATAACCCTATAGTATATCAGCTAAACAATATGACACATACAAATATTTTATTATTTATTTTATTAATTACCTAACTGTTTCAAAATACAATGTTACAGGTGTACAACAAATACAAATAAACATGAAGAAATATCTTCTTTATTAGTTGTCATGATAGTCTGCTAGGATGATGTCTTCTACTCATGTGGTATAGGCGTAGTTTTAGCTTTAGATATTTTCGCTGATTTTGTATTAGAGAACTATACCTATGTACCTACTTAGGTTTTATATAGGCTATTGTGAAAGTTTTTGTATTGGTTAATTAATATTTATTTGTGGGGCAAATCCGTGTCTTTTCGCCGTTGCTTATTAGTTATTTACCGTTTGGCTTTGTGTGTTATTCTCAAGAATTTGTTTTGAATAATTTTCAATTTTTGTTTGGATATTATGCGTAAGTTAGTAGTGGTGTTATTATAAAATTTTATCTGCGGGGTTCAGCTATATCTTAATAAGAGGTGTAGGATTTTCATATTTTAGGCTGAACATTTGTGTATCCTTGATTTGGTTTTTTATTGATGTGAATTTTCCAAGTTAATTTTTCGTTTAGGTATATTCCTAACTATTTTACTTATCCTTGCAGTTCCATTGGATTTCTTGGTTGTTAATTTGTATAAAGGTTGGATGTGTACCTATATATTTTTTCAGGGTATTAAAATATTAAATACATATATTTTCAACTAGTTTTTAAGTTTGTTGACCAATTTTTTTTAAAGTAATAGTTTGATTTTATAAATCTTACATGCTATATTTCTTTAACTTTGAGAAGATTAGTATATGAAGTTAAAAACTTTTTGATGGAACAGGTACTCATAGTTGAAATCAATTTTAAAAAGCTAAAATTAAACTATTTTGATATGTAATGTTTGCATGCATAAAATACACATGTGTATACAATTTTCTCAAGTTTAACCTAAAGTTTAACTTTGTAAAGATGTTGACTACAACGTACTTAAATTACAAGTAATTAAACACAATATAAAAGTTCCCAAGATAAATCAATATAAATTATAAGTATAATAATATTCAACGCTTTGCACAACAAAATATTGCAAGAATCATCATTATTGTTATTCAATTTAGGGTAAAGAACTCCTATAAATATTTGCATTCTGGTAAGATACTAATTCATTTTCATGGTGTAATAACGTCAAATATTAAGTTTTAATTTGCATATTTTTACATATTTCAAAGTTTTTGATATTGAAAAGACGAAAACTCTACTACATTATTTTTTTAATCCCTTTTGCGTATTGTCAAATGTTATATGATCACCGAAGATAATAAACACTCGAAAACAAATCTTTCTTGCTTTGATAATATACATCTAATTTATATATTATATTGAAATTAAAATATCTTTCAAGTAGATGATTTATTAGTTTTTCGATTTTTAAATTCGAATATTTACCAAGTTATAAGATGCTTGAGATATATTTAGGTACTATCGCAGTATCTCAATTAGTCCTACTTTTACCGTTCTTGGTAATATTTATAAAGATATGATCTCAATTCTCAATTAAGCTCCAATTTAGCTAATTGTACAATCGAATAATATTCTCATTCTGGTTAAACGTGAACACGTCATAAAAGTTTGTTTAATTATACACTAATGGAACACTGTTTATAAATCGGAAAAATATCCAACAACCAGACGGTGTAAATGAATTATAAGTATTAATAATTAATTTGATTGATTTTAGTTTCTAGAGCAAAATGGCAAACTGAAATTACTATAACTAGTGTTATTAATATTACAACTTTAGACGCGATATTTATTTATTTATTTTACATATCAAACAGATGATATTAAAAAAGTATGTGGGTCTGGTAATTTGTTTGAAATACATTCAAAATTTACTTTCCAAGTGTTAAAGAAAATTAGTAGGTATACACATAGCTATTATGTCTTTTTGAAAGATTACATGCACATGTCAACGTCACAAATTGAAATTATGTTAAAATTAATGATAGCGAGCGTTTGAATAAGCAATTTATTTTGACAATATTTTTACTCCGATTACCTTTAGGTGCAAAATTACATGGATGATATTTCTAAAGAACGTGGTAAAAATTCACTTTTTAAATGACATAATAATATATTGTATATAAAATGTAATATAATAATATGTGTGTTTAGTGTTTACACGAAACTGCTTAGGACAAATCGTGAATTGCGACACACTCGTTTTTTGTCGATGTGGACAAAATTATCAAGAAGGTAGTATTATAGTATTATAATAGCAACGTTTTATTAATAAGGGTAACAAGGTGTACCTACATACAATGTTAAACATCGTGTTGAAAGCTTAATATCGTTTAACTAATCAATCATTTGACCTCTCGACGAAGTCGATATAATGTTATAGCCCCTGTATAGCATCGGTTTTTAAGTGCCAACAACCCGTCATTATAATATGCATTTCTTACATCGGTCTGAATTTCTAATATACATATTTTTTCTTTTGCCTTTTTTTTCTGCGAGAGGGTGGCCCGGGCCACTTAGGCCACTAAATTACACGTTTCGAAGTCATGCGAACACCGACGCGTTATTGCGGGGTTGCGCCGCCAACGGCTTTAAAACGGCTATAAAGGTGAAAACCGAAATATTTTCCTTTTTGTTTTTTAACTCTTTTCGCGGACGTGTCGGGCGATTGTTCGGACGAATCGATAACGTCGTATAATAATTATAATCGCAATAGGAGGCAGTATAATAAACGACGCAGTGAGCGTATATTTTAATATAATATATATTATAATAATATACAAATCACGATCGTGTATCGTATACAATATTATATACCTATACGTCTGTTTAATATTTATTATTCGGCCAGCCCGTATTCGTAAATGATCGGGTGTGTGTATATATATATATACGATATACCTATATACAGACATAAGTATCGCGAATAACAAAAATAATTTATTACGACGGTGTCAATAATATAATAGCACATTATTGATATTACAATAATATAGTGTCAATCGGGTAGCGACTGGCAGGTAGATCTAACTTTCTTTCTTATACCTAATTAAGACGTCCGACTATACACGCGTTCTGCCGACCGGGGTACCAATATAATATACATAATATGTTATTTATGTTCATTATAAATCAACGCGGGACCGTGTCCTGATAAGACCCAGTGAAAGTGTGAAAGGGACGACTCTATGTGGCGTATATACTATATAGTATATATATTATATTATATTTATATATTTGTGTATATATAACCTACGTGTGCGTGACTTATCGTTATCAATCGTCGCGTTACGCAACGGTTATTGATGTGATATTCGGCCACCACCACCGCCGCCGCCAAGTGGCCGTTATTATTGTTGCTTCTCTCGACAGAGTGAAATTAAAACATCGCTAATATAGTGACGGCGCGTGGCGGTAACGATATATATAATATTATATTTGTCAGGTATATACCTATACGCAATCACACCGTTCATGATGTACCTACTACTTCGTCGTTTGTCTTCGTCATCCGGTCTATACAGGGTGGTCCGTTTTTAAATTTGGCTACAATAATGTATTTCCAAGGAGAGTTTTGTGTTTTGGATAAAAAAAAGATTTTCATAGGATTTGAAGTAATTTTTCAAAATTTTCTTTTCGGTGTATATAGTGATAACCTTCAATGATTATCACTAAAATTCCAACTTCAAGATAATTAATCGGAAAAATTTTTACTTTAAAATGTTATCTACTTCATAATTTGTTTGGTAAACTTTAAGCGACGATATCGATAACCCAGGCAAAGTCAATTCTCGAGTAGGTACACTATTTATTATGACACATTAAAATCAGTTTTTGAAATTCTCATCTTTTCGATCGACCACGCACGTGGTTCGTCGTTGCCAATTAATATAACACGTGTGAAGATATTCCTAAATAAGAACTTAAATAAATCGCCAGTATAGGCAGCGACAGAAAATCATCGCTTTCGGCGATCATATACCTACATTTTAAATCTTCTCATCAATTCGGAAAAGTGCAGAACCGTTTTCTAAAAACGTTGACGCGTAAACTGACACCGAGTATGGATAGTACTGGAATACTGGATACATTGAATAAATAGTTTTCGATTAGTATTATACAAGTGTTCATGCGGAGTGAACGAGTGGAATAGTAGATCACGAATTTTTCGGTACACCTCTTCCCATTTTTTTTTTTTAAACTTTATTATGCCCTCTTTGTTCCTTTTGCAAATTGATTTGGAAAATTAACGCGTAGCCGTTTAAATGGATCACCCCGTACATTGTATTACGATTTATTATACGCGCGTATCTATTGTGTGTAGTAGGTATATAATATGTGGAATGGCAAAACGCGGGTGACCAGCCGCCGCACGTGAACAGACAACGGCCGAATGGCGTGACTGGCCGAATTAAAATATCACGCCGGAGCGGGGCCTGCCCCTCCCCCACCAGCCCCCTCAAGCTGAACACGAGCGCCCGGCATTGTGCCGCCCGCGTGCGTATTTATTGTCGTATATACATTATAATATATACGTAAGTACATAAGTACAAGTACAAGTATATTATATTATATATATTTATACGTAATATGTATATCTACGAGTGCGGACCGGGTGTAGGTACATAGTGAATTTATTACGGGAAACCGTAACACGCGAATCGCGCCTAGGCACACAATGCGCAGGGGGTCCGCCGAAAATCCTTAAAAGAAAAAAAAAATCCCGGCGGAGGTCTGCACTGCGCCCCAACCCGACGACCGTCCGCGCTGTCGTTATTTCTAAAAAAATTACAAAAAAATTGTTCCGTTACCATTTTTATGCATATTCTTTCCCTCAACACATTATTATAATTTTAATTATAATAATAGCCTCGCTCTTAATTACAATTTCACTTAATCACATTACGCGCGCGCCGATGTAGAGGCGGCGTTTCCAAAACCATTGCATATGCAACTGGGTCACTGAACAATGCGGGCCCCGATGCACGGCATTCGTGGATGTGGGCACCTCGTTTGAATAAATTTATCGAACAACCCTTCCGATTCACAACAGCGACGACGACGATATTATTATATAAGACACAACAATTCAGTTGCAGATCGAAGGTAATTTGTTGAGGTTAAGCTGAAGACTTAGCTTCAGAGTGGATTGGTAGATAGTAGGTTGCCTAGGAAAGTGAAATTCGGTACCTAGTAAAATTATAATTATCATTTATCAATAATTTATGTAAGTATATATACATTAGGATGGTCCTCATTATTTTATTTTAAAAATAGTTCAATTACAGACACAAGACACTACACTTTAAATTCGTTTAAATACTCATAAAAATAACCTGTGCAAAATCTTAGCCAAATCGAAAGAGATTATACTGCGCCACAACAACACTGAAATTTGAAATTAACCAAGTTTGACTGCCTCTAAATGTATTTATGTTCAAATATATACCCTGCAATATAGCACATAGGTATATATCATTCTTCTATAAGACTGACATTATTTAATACGATAATAAAGTATAAATCCAACTCTTTATAATTATTTGATTTGATTTTAATACATACGTTATACATTTTCAAATATTCAATAAAATATATTTAAACCATGTCATATGGTAGCTTTTACTACATAATACATATACAATAAATTTATGATATACAAAATCCTATACATAAAAAATATTATCATATAGGTAATATTAGTGTTTTACCTTTTTTTTAGTCTGGACGTGGGGTGGGTGTCAAAAAAATTAATGTGCCTCAAATTATTTAATAGTTTGTCTAGCAGAGCTGCGACGAGTGGTCCAATGATGTGCATATTATTATTACTATTAATATTATTTTTTATTATTATAAGTATAACTATTACGATTAAACGGATCCATAAATCGACGCGCAGGTCGAATGTAGGAACATAACACGCTTTGGGGCAGAGACACTCAGTAGCGGTGGACCGCGAAAAAATTTTGAGATAATTAGCCTCAAAATTGTTCATGGATGAGTGTATAATATTATGTTGAACTTTGCAGACATTTAAAGGCTAAGGGGGTGGGCATACATTTAGCCTGGTTTATGGACCCGTGTGAAATATCTTTAACTTTTTCCATTTTTTTGAGTACAAAAAATATTTAGTTTAGTCGTAGTATAGATTAATATAGATTAATTAATGATCGGAGGCATTGTGTATGAATAATTAGGTAGGTATCTGACTCTCGCTCACGCCTCTGTCAACATCCATTTTCAGGACACAAAATTATAAATGATAGGTAACAACTTATTAAAATGGTAATTATATTTTCAGAAATACTATTCAGTGATACGCCTAAATTCAGCGACCGCATGGACAACTTAACAGTAACAGTCGGCCGAGATGCGATCCTCGAGTGCGTCGTAGAATCACTGTCGACATACAAGGCAAGTTCATAAAAACTTACGAAATATTATCGCAGTACTTTCGCTTGAATAATATTTAAGTATAACTATCGTTGTTGTATGGCTATATGCCTATATACTTTAAAATACTATGAAAAATACTAACTAAAAAAATATAATACCTACCTTATTAGTTTAATTTCATTTTGACATATGAGTATAATATCTCATTTTAGAAATTCATTTTATTTTAATCCTTTAACAAATTACAATCTACTATCATTATATTATAATATAATATTTTAGCCATAACATTACGAGCCCCTTAGGTCCATCGACCATCGATATCTCCATCAATCTAATATATTATGAGTTGTATCTTTATGAGTTATATGTACCTATAATTGATCTTTTTGAGTTCATCCATATTATTTTATTAAAATTTTATTATTCAATCAATATTTACTATTTAGCACATTCATATATTTAATGCGCAAAAATAAAAAACAAAATATTTTTAGGTTTATTGATATAAATATATTATATTATATAGGTATTAGATACCAAATGTTTGAATCTGAGGGGTCATGTATCATGCATGAGCAGTGAATGAGAGTAGGTATACCATACTACCGTCTATTCGTAACCAAGCGAAAGCTAAAAACCATTTATACTAAATACTCATCGATTCATTACATTTATTACCTAATTTAGATTTAAATCCCATTCACACGATGTATTACATTTTTTATTTCAATCACATTTTACGTTTAATTAATCACATTGATTTAATCAACTAAACAGTTGAGAATTTTAGTCAACTGGATTAACTTTTATAGTGGAATAATTTGTCAACATTTCAACCTATACTTAAGTAAATTTGTTTTTAAATAAATAGTTTGTAAAATATATTCACTCATCATATTCAAGTATTAATACTTTTTATTTATTAATGCATTATAATATATTTTAATGGTTACTAATACATTTGATTTTCCATGTTTGTTTATGTATAAAGATAGTAATAAATTAGTATGTGTAGTAACTAGTAGTGTACTAGTGTAGTACTGTTGTACTGTGGAGTGAACACTTTTAAGCCTTAACTTATTCATCTGCTGGATCTGCTTAACATTTTATTTAGTGTATATTATTTATTTGGCTTTTGCAAACATAAGTTTAATCTATACTTTATAATATTTTTATTATATATGTCACAAAAAGCACGAATTTTAGAGACGGTAATTTGTACCTATTTATCAAAATAAGCATATTTATAATTGTAATAATTAAAAAAAAAATGTATAAGAAGTAGGAACTAAGTATACTAAATACATTTATATTTTATAAACATATTATTCAATAATATAACATAATTTATCTTATATAATATATTTAATACGACCATAGACAATTAGACGGTAAACATTTCACGACTTATATTATACCCTGTACTATTACACATCATTTTTACACAACAGATTTAAATCAGATTTTTTATCGGAAACTTCTAATTTAAATTTTATATTCTCAAGCAAAATAGTAAAAATATTGATAGACAAAATATTGACTATTGAACCAATATAGTTTATAATGTATGACTATAGGTAGTGTTAAGGGTAGTAGCAGGGCGGTTACTACTTAGAATTGTACTTCTTTAATTTAAAATGCCTATAAATAATAAAGCTTTGGTTCAATAAATTGATAGTTCTTCATCAAAGTATACTACTCTAAAATATGAATATTGTTTAAAAAAAATAATATTTATTTTTAAACAACGTATAATAACATATAACATTATTGGGACAAAAAATATGAAATAATTTAATAAGTAGGTACTTCAAATTATACGTTAATTATTATGCAACAATTTCAAAACCGTAAACATTTGCTTGTGAAATATAATATACAGTATACACCCTTTATCACATAAATCAAATTTTATATGTACAATGAATATTTTTTCCAACATTTATTTCAAAAATTATACGTATATTATAATCGTATTAGAACAAATTAACGTACCACCCAATTAAACTGTGATTTATATAAGTGAATTTAACTTTATTTTATCCATCTCCTTAAGAGATAAGAAATTATATCAGAGCACCTACCTACTAAACAAAATTATGTCATTACCGTTCTCTATAAAGATTCTCGTTAGTCGTCAGTCCCAAACAGTTAAATAGTTACACTGTTGTAACGTAGAACATAATAATGTTCTCTAAGAAAAAGTATAAGGTGAAAAAAATTACGTTTAATTTTCTAATGGCAGTCAATAGCATTAGTTGAAAGAAATTGCCAGATTATTTGGTGTTACTTTATACGTGTTTATTATTATACTATAAAGTAAAATGTAAAACGAGTATCTGATGTTAATTTTATTTTTTTCATAAAGATATATTTACTATTTACTATTTTTCATATTTGCGAAGATAAGTCACTATATATAGCCACTATACATCGTTGTGAAATTAAATCAATAATTAAATTAAAAATAACGTTCTACTATGAGTATTTGATGCTATAAAAAAAACCACGGAGGTATAATATTATGTTATAGGTACAATAATGGCTTTAATATTTTGAATAATATTAACTATTATTATTACATGTTCAATATTCCAATACTGTAGGAAAGTACATAGTTATATTTACAAATTGTGGTTTACTAATTAAAAATGATAATCAGTTATATTAAGTATTAAATATTAATAATCATGGATTATGAGTTATGACTAAATGAATCAATAACAATATCAATAATAATAAAAAAAAAAACAAATACGATTAAACTTAAAAACAAAAAAAGGTGGGCAAGTAGGTACCACTCTGATGGTCATGTGGGTTACTATAATGGATGTGTTAAATTAGGAATCAATCGCTACTCCTTTGTCAAACGCTTATAAAAAATTAATTTGACTTTCAAGTAGGTACCTATATTTTATTTCAACTCAAAAAAGTTTTCAAATGTTCATTATTTTTAAGAATTTTGTCAAATGTATAATTTTAAACACTTGTAAAAAATATTGTGATTTTTAATGTTCGATATATTTTAAATAGTATATAAATAAGTTATGAGGAACTTGTGTAAAATTTTCAAACTTTTTGACCGAAAAAAAAATTGTATATCGACATTAACAGAAAAAAAACAAAAAAGTTTAAAACGTAAAGTATTTATAAATAACAAAGAAGTCAAAATATTTTGAAAATTTTATATAGTATGGAAAATAGTCATAACCACATTCGATGAAAGTTTAAAGTATCTACAGTTTGTTTTCGAGTTATTAAAAAAAAACAAAATCGATTTCAAAAATCCCGTTTTTTCTTAATTTTTTTTTTGTTTTTTCCATGATTTTGAAAAATAATAGTAATTTTCTATTTCCACCTCTTGAAAGTTCCAACTAACTGAACTAGACCCAATTTTCTACCAGACACCACCCTCTTGGCACAATAATTAAAAATAAAATAATTTTTTCAACTACTTTTAGTATATTTAGAAACAACTATAAATAAAAATTTTAAAAACATAATATAGTAAAATCAATACATTCTTCACAATGTTTTTATAGTTTAAATTTATATACATTAAAGATTAAAATACTAAATTGTTAAATAATTTAATAATAAATAATAAACATGCTTAAGTTTAAACAATAAAATATTATAACATTATGCAAATACATATTATAAGATAACATTATAACCTATCCTAACGTTATAAACAACACAATCATTACAACCAGTATATTGTGCACAGTAAATTATCATATTACTATATTAGTATATTACATTAAGGTCGAATTGGCAGGTATATAAAAATATGCGGGTTTCATGTATTCATAGTTGCTGTATTAAGTTTTTTATTTCCGAAAAAGGGTTATTCAAGCGTTATGATTAGGTTAATCTTAGGTATTCATAAATTATGTTTACACTATCCGCATATGCGTGTAAAAAGTTAAAGAACACAGTAAATTAGTTTGCTTAGTGACTTTTAAAAGTTGTTTAAAGTAAGAAAATCAGAACATATAATTATATAAATTGCATTTTAATTAAACAATAATAATTAGCTCTTTGAAATATTTAATTCAATATCTAGTTTATTTATATTTAAAATTAAAATTATAACATATATTTGTTTTGTAGTACGACTCGTACAGTCGTACCTATTAGGTTTATAAATATACGCGCTAATAAATTTTTTTTTTATTTTTATTATCTTTGAAATGTATATTTTACTTTGGACCCGAAACGTGTTAGAGAAGTAAAACCTAAACGATAACATATTAATTATTAATATACCAATGTTATATTAGTTCAGTTGCAAAATTATCAATAGCTATAGCAATGGCTATAGGTTTATTTAATATAAATTTAGTTCATATTATGATCAGCGGTCACCCAATATACTGACTTATATAATCCGCTCATTAAATATCAATACTTGTGGTGATATTATTTTGTAACACTATAATAATATAATATATTGAATAATGCGATTTCGTGACTCTATGTCTTTAAACTAGAAATCTATTCGAATCATTCAGCTGCTCAAAGATGTATTATTTTGTTTTATCTAATAGTTGAAACTCGTTAAACTATACGGCACATGTACATGGTTGTAAGTTTTGGTGGATGGTTCTAACTTCGTATAAAACTCAACTATATATGATTGTGAATTACCTCACGTGAACCCGTTGTTAGATGCTAAAGTTTGTCAGTCTCTTGGGACGACCATTAAAAAAAACTGCTTTTATTTCCTCACGTACATTGATTCAGAGTTTAAGAGGTAATTAGAAAATCAATTGTACCTATACATTATGCATTTATATTTTATTGGCATTACTGATATTAATTAATCTGTGTAAGTAGGTAGACATTTTATCTCCTATATACCTAAATACCTACCTAATGACTAGACCTATAGTATTCATATGACGATTATATTATACTGAGACAGTTTTGTAAATTAATGTACCTGCTGAAAACAATTTTTGCATACGTTTTATATTAATACTTAATTTTTATACTAAAATATTATTTTTAACAATCAGCATTAATTATAGTACCTATTAGGAGGTAGGTTCCTTTGAAAAAGTAATTGTTTTAAAGTATACATATTATTTTTTTAGACTAATTGAAGTAAAAATTGTCATAGTTACTATAGAACTGCTTATTTTAGAGGAATTTTTTTTGTAGTAAAAAAACTCCACCAAAACTTTCAAATGGATAGTAGCCCTTATATTGATTTCATCAATATTGATAGTTGAGATAGGTAATTTTTGATTTCTTTTTCTAAGTATAAAGAAAAACTGCAAATACGATTAAAATAGTGTAAGCAAGTGCGTCGTGTGACCTTAGCTTCGCTTCGCTCAGAACCATTTTACGAGTACCTACGATGATTTATCATTGTTTTCAAATTTATAATAATAATACACCACTAGTCTGCGCTGAGGTCAGTGAAGCGTGACGAGTGACCATTACCCGGTTGGGTCTATGTATCCTTTCCGGCTATTTTATTCTAAAATTCTATAGCTAAACATATTTTCTTATCCAAATATCACTAAATTACTAAACTATTTAATACAACAAAATAAATACTAACAGTACAAATATAAATCAATTTTTTTAGTTTGATACTCAGAAATTATTTTAAAACGTTTAATGTTAACCTAATCAAAGACAAAAGTAGAAAACGAAAGTAAACAAAACGATTAATAAGTTATTATTTATAACTTACTAATCTATTAATTATATTAAGCCAGGTAGTAGTGTAGTACTGTATTAGTTATATTCTAATAGTTTATACAAAAGAACGTTAGTGTTTTGTCTTTTACCCGGAGTTCATAAAGACAAAATGTGTCATTTTTCATTCTAAAAGTTGTTTGTTTTATGTGGCCTTTCAAAAAACTAACAAGTAAACTAAAAATGGTATAGAAAACAAAAAAATAAGGGATTAAACTTTATGTTTCTATTGTATATGAAAAAAAACCGAAATCCTTCCAAAAGAGTCCTATGCCATCCGATGAAAATGTGTGTTATGTTAAAGTCCTAAGATAAATACATCACATTGATGTCTATGGATTAAACAGAGTGCTGTTTAGCCATGTCCTAAATATTAAAAAATAAATAAATGTTTGGGAAATCATTGATTTATTTTTATTTTAAATCTAACCCTCCCCCCCCCCCTCATAACAACTTACAATGTTATACCTTATATACTACACGATCATCTAAGTATTATATATTATTTATTTGATTTTATAAAAGTATATATACCTGCTAGAAAGTCTAAATGTAAATACCGACATAATAATATTATGTTAAACTAAATTAGTATCACGTAATTTTATATTTTTTTTTTGTTTCATTAAATACATAATATATTAATTTTTAATATTTTACATAACTAAGGTTGAAATTTGAGTCTTATTAAAAATCATTTTATTTGTACCTTACTTAAAATTATATAAAAATAATGTGATTGTTACTTATTTTAACTAATTTTTCAGTCTAAACAATGTAGTAAAAACTTTATCTAATATCTAGGGTCAAACAATGAACATCGTAAAACAAAGTTAAACTTCATTTCATTACCACGTAAGTTTTTAGTACAGCATTTAATTATTTCCTGTAATAAAGACATTTGTATGAAAAAAATACTATAAATGAGTAATTCCGTGGAAAAAAAACCCCTGCATTTAGAAGGGTTGAATATGAACAGGATTACAAAGAGACAAGAGTACACAACTCTGATTGACAAAATAGAATAACAATATAGAAAACGAGAACAACGAAGTGTAAACATATAGAGATCCAAATGTTAATATTGAATTAAATATTTGTATTTCAATAATATATGAGGACAGTTCCATAGAGACCAAATATTATTAGTATGTGTATTGTATATAAACATAATAGTATGTAGTATATATGTACTGTTTGATTTGAAGGGACGAAATTAATTTTTTTCTTCTGAAATAATCGGTAGCAACAATATGCGGAATCTACAATTATTGTTCAGAAAAATCAGCATGAAAGGCATTATTATATTTAAAGAAATAATAATATCAATCGAGTTATATAGTTTGTTTTATCCATTTCAATATTATATTATAATAAAATATCTTGACGCAATTACAATATTTAAAATGCAAAAGTTTAGTCATGCAGTCATACTTAACTATTACAATATTATAACGTAATTAAATAAAAAAAAGAATATTTTTGAACTTTTGGCATCCGTATAATGATGCTCCGCTGTTTTCATTTGGACACTATAGGTCGGGTGCTATACCATATTATATTGTGTTATTGTGTTAATCAGTTAAATTAACAAAACTATGATGATTGCAATATAGAAAATATTTTGAAAAGAGTAATAAATTATTAAGCGTGGGTAGTTTTTTTTCAGCTTAAGAAAAACATTTGAAACTTGAAATTGAATTTCTCTTAAATACTTTTAAAGCTTAAAACGTTATTTATATAACCTGCAGTATAAATTTAAATACTCAATTGACATTTTGAGACTTGATTACTTTATATTTTAATTTATAATCAAAATAATACCGTAAATAATTTTTTCAAGAAGTCCTGTTGGTTCTTTATTATAATTTTAACTGTTTTTTTTTTTTTTTGTAGAATAACAGAATCTTTGAAATCTCGTACATTTAATTTTATCTTCTAACTACTTTTAATCAAATATCCATTAGTTATGTGTATTACATTTATTTTATAAAAAAAATGTATTGAATAATCTCTCCAAGGTTCAAAGGTTTATGCAGGTTTTCTATAAAAATTCTGGGTACTTGGCAATTATGAAAACCTCTATAACATTTAAATGTATCGTACGTTTGTGGTACCTACTAACACTTAGTTTTTATTTCATACATCGATATTCACGGGCATTTGAAGTACTTTTATTGCCCCAAAAATTGCTATCCGAAAAAGAACACATCATTGCAAATAACCAGTAGAATAGCTTTTTCGTTTCCGTAGAGAATCTAAAAGTAATCTCATTAAATATTTCCTGT
The DNA here is from genome assembly GCF_019925205.1 of Metopolophium dirhodum. Classification (NCBI taxonomy): domain Eukaryota; kingdom Metazoa; phylum Arthropoda; class Insecta; order Hemiptera; family Aphididae; genus Metopolophium; species Metopolophium dirhodum. Next base: position 18,096,916 of record NC_083568.1, read on the forward strand.
TTATTTGTACTTGTATAGCATTCCTACTCTTATTATTAATTAAAAATACATAAAAAAATACAAGCTTTAATATTTACTAAAGCATAATAATAAATTATCGTATAATCATAATGTGTATATATTAAATTGTTCAGACACTTAATACACAACTTTAAAGTTATACTTTGATTTGTTTGTTAATTAATTTTTGTATAACCAATAGAGTTTAAGAATAATTATTTATGTATTAATTTTGTTATATTATATTATAACTATATATAATATATACTTTTGTTTTGTTTCTTGATAATTATTCTATTTCTATGGCTTTAACTTTGTAAATGAAAAATACTTTACCGGTTAAATATTAGGTACCTATCTACTGTATACAAATAGAAAGGTAAATTTTCAATTCATCCAAGTTGACCCTTAAAATAATACAAACAAATGGTAATAATAACAGTTTAAACTCGATTACAGTACTCTAACCGCTTGAATATGTGGGTACTCCGAAACAGCTATTACATATCATTGCAATCATTGTATATTTTACAACTAAAACACAAGTCTGAAAAACCCATGAAAATATTTTCTAAATACTCTTTGGGTCAATATTACAAAATAATATTGAAATATAAATGTTCATAAAAAATTTTGAAATATCTTATAGATAAATATTAAATATTTTTTTAAAAATATAAATTACCAAATATTATGTTTGAAAAAATTATTAATCATCAGTTCTATTCTTAAAAAGTATTATTTTTGAAATTGATAAAATTATGGGTATTCATTTTCAATAATATACTTTTCGGCTTTAAATTCCGGTATCGCTTCTTGGTCAGATTATCCTTTTCTCGTCGTTTCAAAACCATAATTAATTGTATGTTTAAATAATATTCGATCATGATTTTTGCTACACGTAGGTGTGAAAAATAACGTAGGTCTAAAAATATTAAGGACTCCGTATATAGACGCCACCGCGGCCAGAGCAATTAGCGCCCTCCCCGTCGCGATCTCAAGAAAGTGTCCGCCACCTTACCGCCTTTGTTCGACGCTTCGTCGTGACATTTTGGATGGAGAAAATGTCAATCGAACCGCGGCAAATGTCACAGTCTATTTTTTATTTCATTATGATGCCCCCCCCCCACACCACATGCACACATCATTATTATATATTATAATTATTAAATTATTATCGTATCATATCCCTTACACGTTAATTGGTCATCGTTTTTATAATACATACGATTTCGGTTCTATCGAATTTCACTAAATCACTCCACTCGCGCATTGTTGTCGTGGTTATCCGTGTATAAATCCTGCGGGAGACGCGCACGAATAGTTCTGCATAGTTTATAATATTATTATTATTATTATTCCATTTTACAGGGTTCTGTGTGTCCGCTGTTTTTTTGTTTTTTTTCCGTACATATTTTTCGGGTGGAAGAAGTGAAGAGTTTGCGGAAAATAATAATAGGGGATACCGGCCGCGGTATTCACGCAAACCACTATCTATTGTACTCGCGGGACTCTGGCGCGAGGGTACATAATATATAAATTCTAGCACGCCTAATTACCCGAGTGACCTACCATGTTGTATTCCCCAAAAATTACTAAGATCTTTAATTTTAAAATGTTCGGTTCCCAAGTGTCGTCGTGGTACACTACTTATATAATAATAATTTATAATATGGAAGACACAATGACACTGCCACGGTAGGTGTATCTACCTAATATAAAGGATTGCGGACTTTTTTTATGGCGACAATTATTACTATCATTCTCACTCTGTCTAGTGTGAATATTCCGTATCTGTATAATACGCGTAATATGTGTGCTCAATAATAACTCAATTTATGGTAGAAAAGTGTTCTAGAATTTTGTGGAATATAATATATCAAAAATATAATTTTTCTTAGATCGATATACTTAAAGTTAAAAATAAGTATTTCACTTTAAAATAAATAGCTTAGGTATAATGTAATGTTTTGAACGTTTTCGTTGTCTGTGTGGTATTATAATATAGTCATATAAATAGTAACTATCCCTTAAAAATTGTTAAAAATATATAAACATTTTGTTACAATATAAAAACTTACATTATTTAATTTATTTTGTTATTCGTTTCTTCCGTTTTTCGATAAGATAATGAATCCAACGAAGTTCGTTTTAATTTATTTAAAGAACGTTTTGTTCCTATGCGAACCGAAAAATATTTTAAATTGAGTACAACAGGTTAAAAGACGACAAGAATTCAATTATTCAAAGTGGTCTTGAAATATCGAAAGCAATTTAAATTTTAAGACTAAAAGCAAATTTCAAAAATAAAAGGAATCATATACAACGGTATATAACATACTTACATACTATCTATAATAAAGTATATGGTCGATGTCTTGGTGGTATATATCTACCTAGTACCTATATGGTATGTTGTATGTTTATAACATATGAGTGCTACCTGCATTTTAATTCTAGAAATTTCCATTTACATTTTGTGCGTTTTTGACATTCAACATGAAAAAGATAAACGATAAATAACGTATTTTTCTATAGTGATAAATAATAAATCGGTAATCAAATTTAATACTTACCCGCATGCACATTGCACGAACACGATGCATATACACGAATACACGATATATTATATCCATAACCATTTACGACTTACGTAAGAGGTTTGGGTACTGTGTGTCTCGATAGACAGAAGAAAAATGTATAAAAAGGCGTACTATGTAAAACTATATTGGCACCGATATTGGCCAGAATTTTTTTTTTTTTTGTAGTAGGAAATAATTTTCTCAGCACTAGTTTTATTATAATAATTACCGATAATTCAATCGTGTATACACAGTATACACACAAGTACTATACATGACATAAAATATAATAAGAGTGGCATATAAGTGCTAGTCGACGGAGCGCAAACGTTTACTTCTCGAACGAAATCTCTGCGGTCGGTGTATGAAGTGTGTAAACATAATATTTTACATAGTATAACTGCATATTATATAGAGTCTGTTGCTGCTGTGGTTGTGTCAATTATTGAAATCCAATACTAATTATTATTGTTATATACCTTGCTATACGACGTATACGAAGAGTTTTGCGTGTAATATAATAATTATTTCACGCTTATAATGGCTGTTGAATGTTGATATACCCGGCGGCGCCACGTAGATGTATACATATATGGTTTACACTGCAACGTGTATTTATACATAATACTTAATAGTTGTACTATATATGTAGGTACACATTTACACATTGCATATTATACATATTGATGTAAATGTGATTGTACCCATTATATGTGTGGCAGTATTTATAGAATGAACGTTTTGCACGCGAACGATTGCCCCGCAGACCAACTAAATATTATAATATGTACCTAGGTATACACATGCCGGGTGCAAATAGGGGGTGGAGGCTTTTGGGACTTAGCTACCCCCAAATTATTCTAAAGATATTGAATCCAAAATGTTTTACTGCCATACTGAACGTCGAGAATGATATTTTTACAGTTGTGTAAATTGAAACACTAAATTGGTTTGCTTTAACCGAAAAGTGAGTTCAATTATTAATTGTACTCTTTTGACTATTATAACTATTATAATAATTATTATTATCTCTATTATATTTTAACCATTATGTTTATTCTAATAATTAATAATTATAATGTTAACTCTTCAAATAGGTGTATTATTGTACTATTGAAGTATACCTATTAGCTACCTATATTACTTGTTTTTTAATTTGTAATACCTATTACAAGTTATTCAGAAGTGAACATTCTGTGAAAAAATGTTTTTTTTTGTGAAAGAATAGAAGAGAAATGTGTCTGAAAGTCACTGAAACTTGTATTCGCTATATAATATGCTTCAATCTATAAGTGTTTACTATTACGATATCGGTGTTGTGTTGCCACAGGTCGCCTGGCTGAGAGTGGACACACAGACGATACTGTCCATACAGACGCTCGTGGTGACGAAAAACGACCGGATGGAAGTGACCCACACGGACCACAGGGTGTGGAGGCTGCACATCAGAAACGTACGGCAGAGCGACCGTGGGTTTTACATGTGCCAGATAAACACGGACCCCATGAAGAATCAAATCGCGTATCTCGACGTAGTCGGTAAGATTCATCGAATACGTTTCACGTTTAAAAACTTTTTTATTACCTATTAATATTATTATACAAAGAATAAATTAGAATCCAAAGTAAAATGTTCAAGTCTAAGTTGTATTTTCATATAGTCATATCAAATTCGATATGTCTTCCGCTGGCAAATCCCGTCTCTATATGACTATATGATATCTAGAAGACTCCCAGTGGCGTATGTTGGACAGATTTTTAGGGATTGCAAAAATACTCTGAGCACAGAAACACGTGTGGGACTTACATCTCCCAAACATACATCATGATTTACGGCCTATTCAAATGGGTATCTACCCATTAATTATTATATTATATTATTATACACCCTAACAATAAAATATGTAGTATTAAATATAACTAATTAGTACTATGTACCTAAACCTTGAAATTATATTTTATGCATGTACCTATTATATAGTAACCGTTTTAACGAATACCATGCAATATTATTCTTTAAATGTATTATATATTTCTTCGAATATCCATTTATAACAAACAATAATTTTTCAACAATCTTATAATACTACGTAACATTTCTGATTTCAAATGTTGAGGTGGTATAAATTGGACAAATTGTTTAGAAATCATTGTAAACGTTACTGTAGTTATAAAAATGAAAAAAAATCAATCAAATCAAAACAATCAACAAATTATGTCGTTTAAAACTAATCTAAAATTGTATTATGGACGAAGATAATAATTATTATTGTCGCGTTAATGCAAAGTTGCGACGGTTCAAATTTTCGTTATTTCATTATTACAAATTATTAAATCTTGAAAAACCTACCCTGGCATCATGTAAAACGTCACGTCATTATATTAGATACCATGGTTATGCATTTATAACTTATAATACAGTTCCGTGACATCGTTGAATATAATATGCGCGCCATATGACACGTCATGTACCCACAGTGTTTGCTTAAGATTTTTCCATTTGAAACCAAAAGTCATTACAAGCACCTCCCAAACAACCCAAAGGTAATTCCCAGGACCAATTATATGCGTTAATTATTCTTGATTTATTTTTCTGTACATCGTGATAGCAGGTGTTTTCCTACCTAGTTATTAACTGTTGAGTTTCGGATGTTGTTTATTATTAATACGCAATTCTCATTATACTTGTACCTATATTAACTGACCGCAATAAAAAACCCAACAAATAAAATGCCATTTAATTTATTAACCTTCTAAGTAATGCGATTATATATATTTAAAAAAATACATAAGAATATACATAAATACTAAAATACATAATACATCCGTATTAACTATTAACTAAATATAATATATGGAGATAAGTAAAGAGTATACGTGTTTTGATGATCTGATCGTATTCATAGACATATAGGTAATTAATATATATTAAATATATATTATAATTATTAAAGTTATTCTTATCAACAGATTACAGCTATTGTAATATAATATTTTGTTATGTTGATCCAATGTAGTCATGGGCGTACACAAGGAGAGATGGACAGGTCTTCAGATCCCAATATGGTCTTTTTTTTATTAAATTCTTTGAAATGTTTTTTAGAAAAAGTTTAAAAATATAATAGGTACTGTTCATATTTATAAAAACTACCTGATCCCGAGCACTTCGTTGCCCGCTAAATGTATCAACTCTATATGACTCAAACTTTGTTCAATTCGTTATTTAATATTCGGTGTATGGTATTCAAAATTTATCTTAACTTTTCCGTTGCCCGGAATAAAAATTCTGATTAAGATTTATTCTGATACAGCAGCACATTATCAGGTAGGCAATCTATCTGCGGTAGATCGCAGACCCCGTGCTATTTGTGTGTAAGTGCATGATTATAGTGTATAACTCTAAAGTATTAAAGTTATACCAAGTTTGTCGTTTTTACTTAATTCCACCTACACTGGATTAATATAATCAATTTATATAAAATCCTATTCTAACCTAACCGTACTAAAATCCGATGAATAAAAAATAAATTTTACCCTTTGAAAATATTAACCTATCTTCTTCCCAGAGGTCCAATCTACCCACAAACATTAATTTATATATATATCTAACTATATAAATACACAGACTATAACTATACAGACTAAACTCTGGAACTACTTATCAGATCTTCTTGTATATATTAAAAATGTCTTGATTTTTTTTTTTAAACGAAAGAGTATTTCACGGAGAAGGTTTATATAAAAGAAAATTTTAGGAAAATCCACCTGTGTATAATATATTGGTTGCTATTGGTTAATCGGGCATATTTGTTGATTTGTATTATTGTCTTTTGTCAATATACATATAAGATCTGATAAGTAGTTCCAGAGTTTAGTCTGTATAGTTATAGTCTGTGTATTTATATAGTTAGTTGGTAGATTAGACCTCTGGGAAGAAGATAGGTTAATATTTACAAAGGGTTAAATTTGTTTTTTATTTCATTCATCGGATTTTAGTACGGTTAGGTTAGGATAGGATTTTGTATAAATTGATTATATTAAGTAAAAACGTCAAACTTGGTATAACTTTAGAGTTAAATCATACGTACGAACAGCACGGGGTCCGCGATCTACCGCAGGTAGATTGCCTACCTGATAGTGTACTGCTGCGTATCAGAATTTTTATTCCGGGAAACGGAAAAGTCAAGATAAATTTTGAATACTATACACCGAATATTAAATAACGAATTGAACAAAGTTTGAGTGATATAGAGTTGATACATTTAACGGGGAACGAAGTGCACAGGATCAGCTTGTCTATACTATTATATAAAGAGGAGTTGTTAGTTACGATTATTGAGGTTAATCTCTGGAACTACTGAACCGATTTCGAAAATTCTTTCACCAACAGAAAGCCACATTCTTTGTGAGTATCATAGACTAATTTAAAAAGGGAATTAATCACCCCTGGTAGGTTCTCAAACAGGAATTTTAAGATTTACGATAGAAATTGTTGTTTATTAATGGTTGCTATGGGTTATAGGAGTTGAGAATAATACTAATTTATTATTATTATTTATTGTTACGTAACAGGCCATTATTTATAATAATTGATAACTCCTTTGTTTATTTAGTTAGAGAATCGATCAAATGCCATAAACCTTCTCCGCAATGAGCTCTTCAATTTAAAAAAATAATCATCAGGACGATCGGTTCAGTAGTTTCCGATAACATAGACCTCAAAGGTTTTCATTTTCACATTTATATATAAAGATTTGTTGTTATTTCACTATAATTAATAGCTTACATATTTAACACATTGCACTATAGCAGCAAGTGGCAGCAAGATACAAATTTGATATAGATAGTACCAGTGTACAACTTACTATAAATAGTGTTGGTAGTATATTATAATATACACAAAATATAGACAATATATCTAACCCACCATCCTAAGGCATAATTTGTTATAATCCAGGTCCTTGCGGGGATATAATATAAACGCGGTATTATATATTTCTATCATAGGTACGGCTGAAGAAGTAGGTAATAGACGAATAATATTAACAAAAAAAAAAAAGAAAATAGTTTTAAATGATTCGGTATTTTAGTATAACGTTTTGAAATATAACTAATGTATTAAATATACGTTTTATTATACAAATACAATCCATAGGTATATAATCTATATAACTATAATATATTAAACTTCATAAACATGTACACGTAACTTCTGCTTCTTTTTCTTCCCCAACTATTTGGGGCTCTGGTCCTCAATTTCAACTTACTACGATCCTTAGCATCCTCCTCACAAACACAAGTCATTCTCATATCGCAATCTATAACTTCAAACCATCTCTTTTTCGGTCTTCCTCTTTTTCCATCCACACTCATGTTCTTCGTCACTGAAACTGCCTCAGTTTTTTCTCTTCTTAAAACATGTCCTAGCCATCTCAACATATATTCTCACGCATTTTGTCAACTAGTGAAGCCACTCCTATACTACCTCTTATATATATATATATATATATATACTCATTTCTTATTCTGTCCTCTCTCGTCACTCCACTCATCCACCTTAACATTCTCATCTCCGCTATACTCATTTTCCTCTCCATTGTTTTATCTATTTTAACATGTAGGCATATGTTTAATATGATTTCGCGGAGCTAGAGTTTCACCTAAAATTATTTTTCCATAGACTATATATTAATAACCTTTTTATTTTTTTCGTGGTATTTTAAATATCTTAAAATGTCTATATTTTGTTCATAAGTTTTGTTTTCTTCCACTGATCGGGGATCAGCCGTCCCCCATACCATACAAAAGTGTCATTTATGCCACTGAATGTAGTGTCTATCTCCGGCGATATAAACGTAGCCCGTGTGTACCTACAAAGGGTTAACGGATTAACGAGAACATATTAATAAATAATGAGTATTTATACCTATACCTATACCTACCGTACATAAACTGAATCAAATGTTAAATACCTATACAATCCTAGTGAAGATACGTTATGTATATAGTTATTATTCACGAAATAACATCTGATAGTATTAACTCAAGTATCTAAAACGTGCTATGAAGTATATGCTAATACATTTTTTATATTACACTATTGTATCAGTGTGTATTACTATAAATATAATGGGTTGCTACAACATAAAGTCTGTGAAACACTGCCGTGTAATTTTAAAAAATACATATTTTTACAAATCTGTTTTTGACTTTTTTAGTGCCTCCAGATATTTTAGACTACCCAACCAGTTCAGACATGGTAGTGCATGAAGGTAGTAACGTGACATTACAATGTGCCGCTACAGGATACCCAAGTCCAACGATAACATGGCGAAGAGAAGACAACCATAACATCGTGATTTCTAACACGTTAACTGGTAAGCTTAGACTATATTGTTTAAACGCTGAACCAGAACATATACGTATACTTTGTAATTATGTAACTATAAGATTTTTACTCAAAAGTTTATTTATAAAAGTTATTAAATAATAAATGGAATTTAGACATTTAGTTTAGTATGCAGTGCATGTATGTATTTGAAAGTTCGAGTGAAGTAAATAGCCGCATTAAAATGAAACAATTGTGATAATATCATCAAATCAGAAAACTTTAAACAAATTTAATTTGTGATTACATTTTTTTATAAATAATTATAAAATGTCAAATGCATAGTTAAACATTTATTTACAATAAATTATTATTAATTAAGCTCTAGTTTAATATACGTTATACCTATCTGGATATCTTTACTGGAATACTATTTTTACTAGAATATACTTGGTATACCTAGGTAATAAGGTAATAAGTACTACTGTTGTTGTAACTTATAGGTGGGTACAAAATATTTGATATATATATATTTTTCTTCAATGATTCTTTTCACTCGAGTACTTACATAATATAATGAGTACTATGTAATATAATTTGCGGAACATAGGGTTATTATTTATAACAAATATATCACATAATATAGCAACCCTGAGCCCGGAGATAAATCAATAACAAATTGTATTAATAAATTATACTAAATAATATCAGGATACGCATATACATATACTGCGTCACTGCATAAAGTAAATAGGTACCTATAGCTATAATAATATGATGCATACATTGAGAATTATTACTTGTTTTTAAATATTTATGATATAACTATTCCGCATACCAAGCGCGTATTGTATTTTTATTAATGGGAATTGTTTGTATTTAAATGACATTACAGTATAATGTATTAATGTATAATATAATGGATGTTTCATATTACCCTATTTTATTGGAGTACAAAATTCAAAGTTTTGATTGAAAAATTAATTTGTGTTCTTCCGATGTTTAACTGTTGACAGCATTTCAATAAAAATAAAATATTGATTTAGGGCCATTATTTTATTACTTGAAATAATGTGACATTTCACATTACTCGGTATAGATTTAATTTTGATTTGTCCATTAGTCAAAACAAATATGCAAATAATATACGGACAATATTCGTTTTATTTATTAAATAAATCTATTTTCTAATTATACGGATATGTTTGCCTTTATTAGGTAAGTATTATAGCCTATAGGTACTGTGGAAATTACAAAAATGTTACAATTTTAATATCAAATGCCGATAATAACTATTATAACGTATACAGAATTCGAAACTAGAAAATTCATTTAGTTTGTATATAAACTGTACATATACCGTATAATATTATTGAAAATGTACTGTTAAATTAATATTATTTTATCTATACTATTTTGTAGGTATCTATCTACAGTAGTTAAGTATAATAAAAGTGATTGATCGGATGTGGTTTTTGCTGTACGGAAATTCAAAATTTATGATTTAAATTAAAATTACAACTTATATACTCATATAGCTTATCAGTATAGGTAAAATAATTTCAGCTATATACAAGTGTGTAAATATAAGATTTTAATATTTGAATGTATAGTATATTCCCATATCGTATTATAGTAGTAAAAACAACAACAATGCGGTACGATAACTGATACAGAACAATATTATTATACTACCTAGGTACCTACCTATTAAATATTAATAATATGTATCTATATTGTATCAATAAAACAATTGATTGACTTGTCGGACCTAACCAGCAGACGCTGCATATTATTAATTTCTCCAATTGTCTGTACAGTTGCAGTAGTGGATAGCTCCACGCTTACCTTTCACCGTGTGACAAGACAACACATGGGTTCATATCTTTGCATTGCTTCCAATGGCGTGCCACCGACAGTCAGCAAGCGCATTACTCTGATCGTCCACTGTATGTTCTCGATATTTGAAAATAATCCATACGACATGACCATAATAATATAATATTGGTCCAACTCAATTAATTTGTACTTACAATTACCCGCGATATTTTGCAGTCGCTCCCATGGTTTGGATTCAAAATCAACTGGTCGGTGCTTTTGTTGGAGATCGATTGTCAATAGAATGTCACGTCGAAGCATTCCCGAAGTCCATAAATTATTGGTCGTCAGAAAACGGAAACTTACTGACTCAAGGTAGACATATCATATACACAGGTTATGTTATATCATATATATATATAATCATTATATTCATATTAAAACTAATTCATTATTAAAAACTAAATATAGATTATTATTTATTATAATGATTGCCAAACTAATAAAAGTTCATTTTATAACTAACTAAAAAATAATTGTTGACAAAAAAAAATTTCATCTAAATTTGCATTAAATGTGTTTTTTAAGCATTGTATTATTTACCATTCACTGTTTCGTGTTGTTTAGATATCTTGTAAATAGTTATTTTATTGGCCTAAATTAGTTTCACCATTATCTTTAAGATTTTAAAATGTCACAGATTACAATGCAAATATTGAATTACAAAATACCTATAAAATAACATTTTCATCTCCAATAATGCTGACCTATAGGCTATAGCTATATTAGATTATAGCTAAATATATATTATATATATATTATAGCTATATACCTATACCTATATTAATTTATTATACTTTAGTGCGGTATGTATAGTTTTATTAAATTTTTAGGTAGTGATCTACGGATCTACCTAACTACTATAATTTATAAATTTATTTGTACCTACGTAATTTTTAAATAGTAAAATATTTAGGTAATCTGACCTGATTTTTGTAATGTCTCCTTTTATTTCAATATGTTAATAGATACCCACCTGCATAAATATTTATTTGAATGTTAAAATGTCCTATTGCAGGAGATAATTACGATACAACGTTAAAAGAAGTCAATTATAAAACAGAAATGAGATTAACCATTAACCAAGTAAAAGAAGAACATTTCGGCACGTACCATTGTGTTTCAAAAAACTCTTTAGGCGCAACGGACGGGACTATCAAAGTTTATAGTAATAAAACATACTAATACAAACGAATATAATTCAAAACTATAATGATTGTATATACCTAAATGTTTTTTTGAATAGAATTACCAGGAAAAAACTGGAACAATAATTATCAGACGTCCGTGACGGCTTCAAATAACGGCCTGCAGCATATTACAGGTATAATAAGTACTAAAGTAGGTACCTAATAAAAGCATAAAACTTATTCACAAATCATAACTCATAAGTATATTAACCGACTGTCTTCCGTACAATCTTAACAAAATGTATAATTAATTTCCTTTTTTTAAACATCATACAGTAGAAGCGGCTTATTAGGAACACAGATAATTGATACAATTGCGTTATTGAAAAAATCGGTTAATTGACACATTTCACCTTGGTCCAAATGTATTCACAATAAACGGCTTCTACTGTACCTATATTTTAACTATACCTACGGTCCATAAGAGGACAACAAAATCTGATACTTAAACATCTTTGCAAACTTGCACTTTCAATACCGTAACTATAGTAAATAAATAAGTACCTACCTCACGTCCAAACTTATACTGACTATAACATTTACGCCAATCTGCAGTTGTCAAAAAACAAAACTTTATAAGGTACATATAGCGTGTATACTGTATAAGGTAGTCGTAATAGGTAGGTATTCTAAATAATAAAAGTTTCGAATAATCAAATAGCAAATATGTACTCAAAACCAGCAGAACGGCTACCTATTCACAAATTTTGTAGGATTTATTTCAAACAAGTTTCCCAACAAAAAACTGTTTCATTGTTAGGAATTTTGAAAGTTAGTATGCACTATTGCAACCTTTGCAAAAATTATAATATTAACTTACAAACCTTGATACTGTACCTAATATTAGCACAATGTCAACAATTTAGATGGCCCATAACCCATGATAATAAACAGTTTTATACATACATTTTTAATTTTTCACAGTGAACATGTCATTCTAATCTCAAAACTAATAACATGTTAATACGTTACACGCTTTTTAAAATCACAAATCTATTGATATATAAAACGCAAAAATTAGAATTTTTTAGATTGGCCATACCTAATTGTTTTTAAACGTCGATTATTTAGTGCATGATGGCCTATTTTATAGAAGTATCCTTTATTCCGCGATCATCATTAAAATAACTTCTAATTTTGCAAATACGACGAAAAGTTTTGAACAAATTTAGTGATGACGTGAAATCAATGTTTATTATTTTCTTAAATCTAATTTTTTTTTATTGTATACAGATTGCCTAAATCGAACCCCTTAAATATCGTTACTTATTTACACCCTATTTTTACGTATAAATCATAATTTTATGTTTACAGGGTCTACGTCTAATAGAGAAGGCAAAAATAACTGTATGCCGATCAATCCTAAGCCTGCGGTAATTTTTTATTGCATTGTCTTATGCGGAATACTGTTATCAAAATCATCATGAGCGTTTATCAGAATGATACGTTATTTTTCATGAAAAACAGGGTACCATAAGTATGTAAAGTTTGTATATTGTTTATGGTATAATGTAATTAGCTGTCAATATCGTGTTAACTATACGCATCATTTTATATAAGATATATATAACAATAGTGGTATGATGGTATTGTAAAGATAATAAGGAATTGTCTACAGAGAATATCTTAAATTTTATTTGACAATATTAGCGGATTACAATATAATATTATAAGACATGTTTTAACAATAAAACAAAATTCGTCGTGTACCTATGTAAATAAACCGTCAAATAAGTAGGTATTGAAATTATACGAACAATCGCAATAAGACTAACGTGATTTGTGATGAATTGTTTTGTTTAAATACTGTTTTTCAAACAAAATGTATTTGTACTTCCAACCTCGGTAGGTATAAGATGTTCAAAATTATTTTTGGATAGGTGCCTGCGCTGTAGCCTTTAATTCTGTATTTCACAAATCACAAGTTTTATATATTATATTATTATGTATTTATATAGGTACCTATAATAAGTACCTATCAACCTAGATTGTTGTAAAAAATACATATTTTTTTTGTTTATTTAATCGTTACTAAATAGACATGACTAAATACAATATCATTGTCATAGTATGATGTCATTAGGTAAAATATTCAACGTGCTGAAACGTTTCAACGAGCTCCTGATAAAACTATACGTTTTTATTTAATAAATAATATTATTAATATTGTTATGTTTTTTATGTGTACAAAATAAGTCTTGAATCTTTTTCTTTCTCTAATTTTATTGTTACCTATATGGCTATATTAAATCATCAATATTATTAATTTAGACGGTTATTACTTAAGTTATTATAGTAGGTTTAGTATCATGGGCACCTATGTAACCTACTAACCTATTGGTTACTTAAACACTACGCGATAAATGATAATATTTTATTCGAGCAAGAGTCAATGATCAAAACAAACATAAGTTATTAATTCAGAATTTGTCATAAAATTAATAACATTCTATACCACCATCGTGGCGTGTCTATATCTTCTATATATATAAAAATAAGTGTACATTTTGAATAAATTGTATAACTCAAGATCCACCAAACCGATTTTGATAAAAATTTCAGGACATATTAAGATTGATATGTAGATGGTTTCTGTGAAGTTTGTACGCTGTGGGATAAGTGGTTCCGATATTATATTATTATTATATTATATTATTATAGTATGACAAATTAAGTCTGTTGTTGAAAACACAACATTTCAATATTCTAATCAAACCTATCGTGTATGGGCAGATGTCTAAATTCGAGACTGAATAATCATTGGATACCTGCCTATTAAAACGTTGTTTTGTCATATAAATTATTTCTAATGAATATTTGGTAGTCAAATAGAAAAATAAAAAATAACTAAATTATTGTAACTGTGTGTTGATGTGTCATACTGGTATATGACTGAAAGAGGAATGGAGCACTGCAGCACTGTGAACAATAACAAAACATGAAATATTCATTTTTTTGAATTCATTGTACTTTTATTATCTTTACTAATAAATTTCAAATTACATCTCTATCACACATTATAAAAATTGAAAAAAACCACTATCTAGTCTCTTAGTGCAATGAGCGTATAATATTTTTAGTGAGTCCATCTTTAGCCAACACAAACAAACTGGATGGTTTACCCCCGCGAGAACATGCCACTTATATTATAATTGTCCGTTTTAAAAACACGGTGTACCCAAATCTAAACCACAAACAGACATCGTTTGGCCTTGAGACCTATCGATTGTCATTGCGAATGCCAATCTAATTGGAAATCGAACCTGTTTGAATTCAATTGGCACATCTGTGGTATAATAGGGATTCGTGGTAGTAATACATCTTCTCCTCGGAACTTGCCATTCAAAATAATGCTGGTAACGATAACGGTTTTCATCAATTTTTTAATGACTAATCGCGTGCCATTACACAGCCTTGGTGGGTTCAAATTACGAAGTAATAATAGGAGTTCCAACGTTCCGTTGTAAATGGTGTGGTGGCATGCCTGGCAAATCCAATGAATTCAAAAACTCTGCTGGATAATAATTTACAGTTTCATTGGTATCGCAAACTGTATCGATAGATTTGTATGACACCGCAAGTACCCTGGCAACAACTGTTGTATCTTGAAATTCAAGTCGTTGACATCCACATTTTTTACTGCCAAAATTGCTCTTTCTGCCAGCCACTCATGGTTCAAGTATTATGTGCGTATATAGGGAAATATCTAGCCAATGAGATCATTTTGCGAATTAATGACTGTGCAGAAATCGTTTGGCAATTTTATGCATCCGGTATTTTCATGTAAAAGCTACTTTTCTATCACTGACATCCAACAGTTGTTTTGAGAATGTTTCAGCGGTTGGATCTTGAAGCATTTGAACGCGCATATATTTGCTTTCAGAAATAAATAGATAGTAAATAAATAATAATAATAAATAAAATAAATATTATTCTCAAATCTTATAACCAATAGGGCAATAGCAACAATCAATTAACAAAAATTTCTATCGTAAATCTCAAAATTTATAAATTTTTTATATATATAATATATAGATTATATTATACGAGTACATCCAAAAAAATCGTAGGTATTTAGTTCATTATAATGTAATTCAAAAACTATAGTATTAGGGTACTTACCCATAATATTAAGCCAACATTAAACATATCGATTATCGATAGCTTGTTTCTAAATGTCGGGGGGGATGCGTACGAAGTTAGATATTTTATTGCGTATCAGTGAACCATTATTTGCTTATAATTTTTATATAATTGTTGGATCTGGTCTAAATAGTAATTTCCTTTCTTCCGAACTTGGTTTTTCTTCATATTATGATATAATATATAGATATGATCGCGACTATATAAACTCCGATGTTTGCCTATGTGGTGCACCCACCGAGTTTAATTTATAGGTAAAGTGGTTATAACGTAATACCTACCGTAGGTACCTATATACATACTCCTATTTGATTAAAATTCGTATTTTATATAATATTATTCTATTACATGGGTATGTACTTTATGTTAAAATATTCTCATAACATTCAATACATAATAATAATAAATTTCTTCAAACCTATGTAATATTTTTCGTAAAATATATCACTTTATATTATTTAGGTAGAAGTACCTATTTCTCAAACTCAAACGTCAAATGATATTATAATAATATGATGAAATAATATAATATAATTTCTGTGTTCGAAATAAAAACGGGAACGCAGATGAGGACTGTGGTCAGGTACCTACCTATATCTGTACGTTTATCACGAGGGCGGACTGTGCAAATGTTCAATGGAATATTGTTATAATGTTATACCCATTGAAAGTCTGCGCTCTTCAAGTCACAAGTAGGTACCTACGTAACCGCTACCAGTACAATATGGCTAGTGGCTACATAAATACAATTTACCTCACTTATGACTTATAGTAAACTTTGAATAAAAAATAAGAAACAAAGAAAAATTGTGCGGTAGACGGCAGGTAGGTAGGTAATTATGATGTTATTCTACCTACCTACCATGAACACAAATGTTATCATTGCATATATGCATGAAATTAATGTAAGTACAGTCTTAAATCCATAGACAATTGGATAAATCCTTTGATATGCAAAAATTATCATATTATTCATTTATTGCACTCAACAGCAATTATATTATTTTGTAAATAGATTAAACATTTACAGGGGTGGGATGCTATTCATTAGCAAAAAATAGGTCCACAGTTGTAAAATAAATAATAATAATAATAATAATAATAACTTTTTAGTTAGCATTATGTAATATTATTAAATATCATAGTTTTAAATTATTGTATAATATTAATATATAATTCAACTTTTATTAAACAATATCATGTGAAAAGCGCTAGGTTGACCCAATACAAACAATTAAATAAATATATTATATTACAAAATCGTCTGGACTTTACTATAGTATTAAATCTGATTATACGTCATAGACATTATTGTCTAAGAAATGCTCGTGCTCTTTTGAAATATTATTTATTTACTTAATTTTTTTTTTAAACATTATTTTTTATAACAATTATTATTACTTACGTTACTAATGAACCATAAACCTACAATCAATACAATAAATGTAATTTTAATAAATCAATTTCCAACTACTAACTAATTTGTTGTATTAATTGTTAAATACTCAAATATATCTTTAACCAATAAATTCAAAAAAGTTAAACAAAGTTGTAGATCAGTAAATAAATGTAAATTTTTATATTTTTTTCCCCATCTGTAAAATAGTTTTGTAATATTGTATACTTAACTACATTTATTATTAGTATCATATTATAGCATGAATTGTTAATTGTTATTAATAATTATTTATTATCATCAAATAAGCTTTGTTGTAATAATGATACAATGTTATTTGTAATATATTTTGCAAATAATGTAAATAGTTCTAATTGCATAAAATTTATAGAAATTTAAATAAATACCTACCTATGTAATTGTACATAATACTAGCTTTTTTGTACTTTGAATTGTTTATAGTACAAATAAATAACCGTTATTGAAAGTAATGTTAATATTTCGTCTATGTAAATTGTAGTACCTACCTACCATTAATAATATAGGGACCTTAAACACATTGTTTTTTTAATGATTTCTTGAAAAATATAAGACATGTAATGTATGGTGAAAACTTATTACATATCCACTACATATTACTACATATATTATAAAATAAAATAAATGCATAATATGAAACTAAGTAATAAAATAAAACATTTACAATTAAAGAAATATTCAACATTATTTCTCTAATTTCCTGGTTGACGAAATACTTAATGCACCACAATAACTATATTTACAAATTATATTGCAAATTATCAGTTTGTTGTATGAAAATCTCACATAAATTGCATCAGTCAGTCAACACTTACACACAAAATCAGAACACAAGGTAGGTACAGAAAAATATATAATTAATATATTATTGTAATAATTACTCTTAAATATTCCATGTTTGCAAGAAGCAGTATTTATAAGTTAAAAATGATAACAAATAAACATAAAAATATACAAAAACATTTATAAAATTATTTAGCTGATCGATAGAGAAGCAAATTGTTCACCAATGCTTATTAGTTGTTCAACACCGGTTTCATTACATCCAGACGCTTGAGCAGTGTCAGCCTTGCCTCCACCTTTACCATTAATACATGATGCTATTTTGGTTACCCATTTATTTGCCATGAGCCCTTTTTTGTTTAAGTCTTTAGAAACTACACATTGGCAATATATTCTTTTGCCTTCTGTATCTTCAGATAATAACATAATTGATATATTAGGCATGTCTGCCTTCAACAATTTCAATACTGCATCCATTACTTTAGTATTGGAACCTACATCGAGCTTATAAATAAATACCGTTTTCTCTGACTCTGAACATATCTTTGTCTTAATTGATTTTGCTACTTCACTGGCTAGAGCTACTAGTTGTTTTCGCTCTTCCTCAGCAATACCTTTTTTTAAACCTGATAAAACACTTCTTAGTTCTTCTTTTACCCAATACGGTATTACAGACTTATTTATCTTATCTTGTGTATCAATTATAGCTTTAGATAAATTTACATCTGTAGAATCTAGTTTCATCACATCTTTTTTAAGTTCCTCACCTTTATTATATGCTTTTGTTGCTTCTGGACCAGTTACAGCAACTATTCTTCGTATTCCCTTAGATATTGCTTCTTCGGAGAGTATGGTAAAACATTCCATGTGTCCAGTCTTATGCAAATGAGTGCCTCCACAAAATTCTACAGAAGTTTCTAATCCTGAATTTCCTTCCGGATCTGATAAAAGTTTATCTACAGCAACTCCTACTGAAACTACCCGCACTGGATCCGGGTAAGTTTCATCAAACATAGCACGTAAGCCTTTTATACGTTTGGCATCGTTTAATGGTGCAATTTTAGCATATACAGTATCATTTCGTTTAATTACTTCATTTGTAAGTTTTTCCACCTTAGCAACTTGATCTCCTGTTAAAGCTGCTTTGTTGTTGAAATCAAAACGTAACTTGTCTGGGGCGACCAAAGATCCTTTTTGATTTAAATTATCGCCCAAAACCACGCGTAAAGTATGATTTAAAGTGTGAGTGGCAGTATGGTTATTCATTACAAATCGCCTTCTTTTTTCATCAATCTTCAAAACAACTTTGTCGCCCACTTTTAAGCTACCACTTTCAAGAATTCCAACATGCAAAATATATCCACCACGTAATTGAACATTATTAACATATAACTCTGTGAATTCATCTTTGACCATAGATCCTTGGTCATAAATTTGTCCACCCTGTTCAGCATAAAAACATGTTTTATCCAGTATAATTCCACATTCTTGAAATGTATCTACTTCATTAACAAATTGATTTATCAATCTGATACTCAATACTGTTGATGTACATGTTTCAAACGTATATTCAGCGCCCGCGTCATCAGATGCAGCTTTATAGTTATACTTTGGTGAATCGTCCGTTGTCAATATACCTTTTGTCTGTAAATCTGCAAGAGCATGAACATCCAAGGAGATTACCTCTTTATCACCACCAACCTTGTTCTGACTAATAAGTTGTGCTTTTTTTTTTGCTTCTTCATATGCTTCCATGTCAATAGTAAATCCTTTTTCTTCAACCATCAAGTATGTAAGGTCTACAGGGAAGCCATAAGTATCATACAGTTTCCAAGCAACTTCACCAGGTATAACTTTGTCAGTCAACTTCAATATAGTTCTATTTAAAAGGTTACGACCTCGCGATAAAGTTCTCAAAAACTGTTCTTCTTCTTCATTAATGATTTCTATTATCTGTTGAGGATCTTTGGTTATTTCAGGGAATGTATCCCCAAGTAAATCGACAACAACATTTACTAAAGTTGCAAAGAATCCAGGTTTGCCATTTAACTTTTCTGTAGCATAACGAACAGCACGTCTAAGAATACGCCTCAACACATATCCTCGACCAGTATTGTCAGGACTTCCTCCATCAGATAACGCAATTGTTAATGTCCGTGCATGGTCAGCAAGTACTCTATAAGCCATATCTTTTTGATCAATGTCATCTGCACCCACTTTACCTTCATAAGGTGGAGCATTTGTACCGTTTTGAATAGCTACAAACAAAGGTTGAAATAGATCGGTATCATAATTTGAACGTTTATCTTGTATAACCGAAACAAGACGTTCAAATCCCATACCACAATCTATATGTTTTTTAGGTAGATTATGTAGAGTACCTTCTTGATTGCGATTAAATTGCATGAATACAAGATTCCATATTTCTAAAACATCTGGATCATCTTGATTGACTAAATCAGCAGCTAATCGATTACCAATACGATCATAATGTATTTCTGAACAAGGACCACAAGGTCCAGTTTCACCCATTTCCCAAAAATTGTCTTTCATATTGCCAGGAACAATATGATTTTCTGCTAATCCTAATTTCAACCAGATATTTTTACATTCTAAATCTGGTTCCAGACCAGATTTTTTATCACCGCCAAAATATGTAACATACAAGCGATCTGGTGATAATTTAAATTCTTGAGTTAAAAATTCCCAAGCCCACTGACATATTTCGGTTTTAAAGTAATCGCCGAATGACCAGTTTCCAAGCATTTCAAAAAATGTGTGATGGTAGACATCCTTACCAACATCATCAAGATCATTGTGTTTTCCCCCGGCGCGAATACATTTTTGAGTATTGACGGCCCGTTTCCACTTGGCCATATCCGAGGATGGAGCGACGGTACCCAAGAATATGGGTTTGAATTGGTTCATTCCTGCGTTGGCAAACAACAACGTAGGGTCATCTACCGGTACAACAGACGACGAATATACATATTCGTGACCTTTCTTGTCGATAAAGAATTTGATATACCTATCCCGGATCTCTTTGGCAGACGGAACCATTGTACTTCAACTAGTAATGCGTTTGAACTCACAAAATCAATCTGCAAAAACATTGTATATGTTTATAATAGAAGGAAATGGAACGCTAACATATTTTTTCAAAACTAGTGTGTAGACATACTTCAAATACAAGTAAGTTTAGAAAATATATAAATAATTTGTCATTATAAGTAAAGAAATATATATAAAAATTATGAACAATGTTATTTAATCAACATACGCATTTATAAATGATCATAGGCGTGCACACAGGACCCTTCACCAAAAACGACTAGGGCCCTAATTATTAATTAAGTGTAAATTAAATTAATAAAATTATTAACGAATTCAAAAATGTTGTTCCTTTTAATCATTATAAGATTGTATATCTATATATTGTTAAATAATATTTATTAGAATGAATAATAAAATGAAATAAATATTTTTAGTGAATTTGATATCTTTAAAACATTTGTCTATATCTATAATTGTTTTCAAAATTATTGTAGGCCCTAATTTTTAGTGTGCACCCCCGTAACCAAAAGTCTGCGCACGCCTATGTAAATGATTAGTATAAATGAAACCGTTATTGTCATTACTATTGTATACTATATTATGTAATTACTAATATTACTATTCTAAATGTTTTATTTATTAAATTTTTATTTTTTTGTGAACTCAAACTTCAGCATTACAAGCTAATGCTTATAGGTGATGCGTGTAACCATAATTAATTTAATTTCGTTTAATATGTTATGATATGCTTATGTTACATTTGGTTACAAAAAATAAACAATCATTGTTATTATTATTACTGTACCTGCAGTGGACAGCAAGACGACAGTGGCGACAACGATGGTGGATACTAATGTCTACTGGATGCAACTGGCGAGTGAAGGTAATGTGAAATGTGGTAAATCGTGAGGTGAATGCGATTGACAATAACCCTAGGGAGTTGTTCTGTGCTGAATCCTATACAATAAGCAATTACTAAGTACTAAGTAGCAACCAAGCAACGTGTTCAAATAATATGAAATTGAAAGTCAGTCGTCTGAAAAACATGCCATGATAAGTGATAAGACCATATAAGATCCGGGTTGATAACAAATGTTTTTTGCACGATTAATAGTAGACAGAGTTTTCGAATCACTACCTTTTGTTCCACAAATTGTTTTCCAAGTCATTTTCTTCCAACGATATTAATTACCAAATTTTACCTTTGTTTATATAATGAATATTCCTATTTTACCAGGAATCATGATTATTTTTAATCGTGCTATTTACATATTTTGTTTCAATGCGCGTAATATTATTATACCATTATACCTATTATTCTATGATTATACATATTTTGTTGAAGTATATTTATTCCAATGGATGTTTGTTCCATAGTTTAGTTGTTCCACAAGAATTATTACACAAACATTTGGAACAAAATATAACTTAAATATTATCAAATTCAATCCACGGACTTGAGATCTTCCGTGCCCCGTGGTGTTTCAATGGCACTATGATCATAGAACAATATGATCGTACATAAATACATGATAATACAAGAAATAAATGCGCGGAAAAACATTTGAACTGCATTTTTGGTTTATGCGTAGACATGATACCATGTTGGATTGCACAAAACATTTAATGAATCAATAGCACGGACTAAGATATCTAAGTCCGTGATCAATAGTGAGCTAATGGTTCCTTAAACAAGATTTAGTGGCCCGTGATTGGTTTATTAAATTTTTAGTGAATCATTAAATTCAATAAATTGTTTTTATAATTTGTTTAAAAAGGACTGTATAAGTCATAAATTCTCTTTTTCCAATATTTTAAAATTTAATACAAGATTCCTTCTAAGATTATCTACTTTAATCAAAAATGTCTGAAAAAGTCAAATTGAATCTATATATGAGCGTTTGAATTCAAATTTTTACAACATTAAATATATTCATTCGACTTCTCATGTAGCGATTTTCTCATTTTGTTGTAATTCAAAAACAAATAATTGTAGATACAGTGGCGACGTCGTGGCGGCGCGGGACTGCGGAGGGGGAAAGCGTCGTTCGGAGCTTCGACATATACTTGGAGCGTCCATGCTTTTGGCGGCAAACCCTTTCCGCATTCGAACAGACTGATTGGTGTTCGGTGTTGACCGCTATAACCAAACCGTCCCTGTCGGTTGTCTCTGTGCTTGCCTCATGCCTTACGTATACAGAATGACCTGTAATGCGGGAGTGTGCGAAGTGTGTGTGCTTGCGCCCCCGTCACCTATGCAGGTGAACACCCGTGGCTATGTCACCTTTGTCCCTACACCTGCGGCTGCCCCATAAGTCGTTGATGTTGACCACATGGGTCACCGGTGAGGTGAGTGTGGTGGGTGGTGAGGTGGTATAGGTTTGGGATTTAAGAGTGGGTGCCGATAGGTGGTGTGGTGACGGAAAAAATTCATAGGTAGTTGGTTTTTCGTCGTTACGAGTTACCGAACTGATGATGGCATAATTTTTCTCCGTCCGTACTACCGAAAATATGTGATGATGGGTGACGAGAGGTGGGTGGAGATATCCAACACGAAGTCAAAAACGCCTGATAAGCGTCGAAACACGCTGCACGTAAATGTTATATGTTTCCGGATAGTTGTACATACGGAAAGTGTAGCGCGCTCACCGCACGATAACACCTACCGACTCTGATTCGGATAGGCCAATATTTACGTGCGGGGCGCGAGCTGGTTTTAAATCAGCACAAATTCCGTGAGTGATTGTTTGGACGTTTTAGTATATCTACGCGCTTGCGTGAGTAACGAAATTGAATTCAAATTTAATACCATCCATTATTCAGTGACCCACGTGTAACCTACTGCACAGCAGATCTACATGCACTTGCTCACCTACTGTACATGTTAGGTTAGGTATGTACTATCTGTGATTCAGCGAAAACCCTATTTCAATACAAGGTCATCGAACTGAAATATTTAGTGGTACCTCTTAACGTGAACACACTGTAGATAGATTGCTTCTAATTATTAGACCACACTAAATTTAGCTAATATTTTTAAAGGAGAAAAGTGAGCTAGCGGATTGCATCAGCTAGTAAACGCTACTACATACTGACAATTACCACAGTGGATCTACTACACAAACGGCGTCTACGGTCTACGTCAACAGGTTAATACAACGCGGTCGGGTACATTATTACATTTTTATTATATTATTACATTTTTATTAAATTATTACATTGTTAGTATATTAATACATTATTATTTATTACATCATTACATTATAATAGAAACATTGATTATTTATTTTACAATACGGGACGAACCCTTTAATACATGAATACATATCATCCATGTACATCTATTTGGCAGTTATCACGAAAATTATATATTATGGGAAAATGCATATTAGACCTATTATAATAAGAAGTACACTACCAAAAACGTGAATGTGATAATAATTAACTAAATGGTTGAAATGTTTTTTTACGTGATACCAAACCGAATGGCGGCGGCGTGGACGACCGTAGATCCGCGGTCCGTACATCTCGTACAACTCGAAGATGTCGGGCTTCGGGGAAGTTGCAGGCGAGGATCCTTCACAGTCAAGTTTGGGAGCTGGACTTGGAGGCACGGGCGCGGGGATATTCGGAATTGATACGGTGCATGACCTGCTGCCCTCCGGCGAACCACGTGGACTCTTTAACAACTCTGGAGCATCGCCATCTGGATTTTGACGCACGGGGATATTCAGCGTGGATGGACACTGCCTGCCGTCCGTAAAACTTTTGGATTCACCGTGTTCCAGTCTTCGAACCTCGTTGCTGACCTGCCGAAACTTTAGGTTCGGCATTGATCTATATTCAATCACGGTCGCTATGTCTGAGGTATCAGTATCGACCAGGGCCAAGTTTGACGTAAAGACATATCTTTCATGCACCCGTAATGTCTTCAAAATAGAGCTTTCGGCCAAAGGCTTGGGTGGATTGTTTCGGAGGTCGTTGAAAACCTGTTCCATTGTTTCATTCTTGGACAGGATGTGAATGTCGGACATATTAATTTGTCTTTTAATATATAGGCAGATGAATTAATATACGTTTTAACTAGCTGACTGCTGACTGAACAAATATTAGTAATGAACGCAAGAGATAAATATCTACAACTGGTAAATATGTTACATAGATACGAATTGTTGATTTTCCAAACGTTAATTTTCATGGCAACGTTATAATATGTGTACGATAATTATTTATTAAAATTTTTTTAGTTATAAGTACCTACTGCTCAAAAATACAAAACTAAAAGTTTTTTTTTATTGTTTAACTAGTTTAAGAAAACATTATTTGATGTTTCACATCTGGCAGGCGTCCCGCAACGGCTACGGTTTTTTCATTATAAAAAACTAATAATTTGTATTAATTATAACAATAGAATAATAATATTATTTATTCATCACTAATATGAAGGATTTTTCACAACACATTTTAGATTCTGATCGAAGCAAATTATATTATATTATATTAGATATTATTAAATATTAACCTAACCTAAAGATTAACCAAAATTTGAATTTTTCTTTTTTCTCTGTGAAATAGAAACGATAAAATCAAATCACACACACAAGGGCTACGCATATGAATGAATGCTTATTATAAACTGTACAATATTTATCATGACGCATATAGTTAAACAAATCCTTTAATAATATGTTATACGGTGGATGATGTAACAACTGATGCGCAATATTAGTCATAATTTATAATCATATTATATTTAATCATAATTCATAATCTGTTTCTGAAAATGTCCAGAATTAAGAAGCGGAGTTTGAATCTTCGTTCTAGACTATAATAGTTCTTACAGTCC
The DNA here is from genome assembly GCF_019925205.1 of Metopolophium dirhodum. Taxonomy (NCBI): domain Eukaryota; kingdom Metazoa; phylum Arthropoda; class Insecta; order Hemiptera; family Aphididae; genus Metopolophium; species Metopolophium dirhodum. Next base: position 18,123,154 of record NC_083568.1, read on the forward strand.
TTCTGGATCTAGCAGCAGGTGGTAAGTCTTCATAACGATTGACAATCTGTTTAATAGAAGTTTATTATATTATAATCAAAAATAAAATAAAATATATTATAATTATTGTAAAATATTTAATACCTATCTACGAGTATAGTCTTTTCTGAAAATCGTAATAAATACTAAAAAAAAATTGAGGTGTAGGTAGGTATAAACATAGGCGTGTTTACGGGAGGGGCCGGGTGGGCACTGCCCCCCCCCCCCGGAAGACTGTGCCTCCAAAAAAAAAAATGACAGGATAAAAAAAAAAGTCGTGTGATGTGTACCCTGCAGTACCTATAGATTTTGATTAATTGTAATTTTTTTAGTTACGCATCTATTAACTAGTGATTATATTATCATATTATAATATTATGTTCATCATATTATAGTTTTATCAGTTGATATTATCCAATTACCGGTTATAATTTCAAAAATGTTTTTAGATATTTTACGACTTGTTAAAATAATTTAAATTTTGTCAGATACTCAAAATATAATATATTACCTACTGATTAGTTAATAGTTTTACAATTTGTATGTTGTTTACCTTGTATAATGGATGGGAAAAAAGTATTGTTATTGTTTTGACGATGTTTATACTTTTAGATCATAATTAAAAAATACTCCTATCATTGTGAATTTTGTAACATAAAAAATGAATGTTTTTTCATTTCTAAAAAAAAAATAGGTTTCACAGTTTAAACATTTGTTGTGCCCCCTCGGCCACTAAAGTCTGAACACGCCTATGGGTATAAAAAATGTATACCTAATTTAATAATAATATGATCTACCTGCATTTTGTGTAAGAATAAAGTGTTGCCCGGCGAATTATATAGGCAAAATAGGTACATTACTGCAGTTTCAATATTAACCATAATCATTACATCATTTCAGCTTATCGCAACTTTGTTCGCCGATAGAGTGTGGTTGCTCACAAACCAAACCACATCTTACTCGACCGTAAAATATACCCAAATTCTTAACTTAAAAAAAGTAATGACATTTTAAAAATAAACTACATTACTTTAATAAATGTTTTTAGGCTGACAAACTGTCTCTTTCGAACCGTTTTTCGTATACAATGATATTATTTCATTGAAATCAAATTTAACACTGTCTATCCATTACAGCAAACCATTACCATTAACTTTAAAACAAATGAAATTATTTATATTTGCATTTTCTATATACGATAAAATTTTCAAAATAATTTTATTTGTTTTGAACTGTTTACGAATATTTTCTGTTTCCAATTTTATTAGTCTTTTAGATTCTGAGCGAAGCGATGAATGTATTGATTCTACAATGATGTGTGTTTTTTTTTTATTTTTTTTTTATTTTTTATTTTATTTTTGTGTCTGTCATCACCTTTTAGGACAGTAAAAGTGCTTGGATTTTCTTCAATAGTAACTTTTCTGATAGGAAAGTGAATCTAGTTGGTACTTTAGTAGTCAAAAGTTAACATTTCCCAGTAGTTTTCAAAAGCGACGTGAAAAACAAAAGAAAAATTAAAGAAAAACGGGAATTTTTACGCAAAATCTTTTTTCGAGAAAATCGATTTTGGTTTTTGGTTTAACTCTAAAACAAACGACCGTAGGGACATGAAATTTTGACTGAATGTTTATATTAGCATTTTATATAGACCATAGAATTCTGAAAATATTTTGACTCTTTTTGAGCTGTTTACGGACATTGTCAGTTTTCAATTTTTTAGTTTTTTTTTCTATAAATATCAATAAAATTTTATCTGTTGAGTAAAAAAGTTTGACAATTTAATAGAAGACTCCTAGGTTATTGTTTCAAAGGCAGATGAAAAAAATTAAAAATCCTTAGTCACAGTTTTTATACACCATAAAATTTTGAAAATATTTTGACTCTTTTTGAGCTGTTTACGGACATTGTCAGTTTTCAATTTTTTTAGTTTTTTTTTTCTATAAATATCAATAAAATTTTATTTGTTAGATAAAAAAGCGTGAATATTTAATATAAGGTTCCTGATATATCGTTCTAATAGCAGTTGAAACATATTAAAAATACATAGGCACAATTTTTTTTTATACGCATTTAAAGTTCAAATTTTGACAATATTTATCAAATTTATAAGTAGTTTTGTAGTTAAAAATGTTTAACTTTTATGGCTAAGGATTGAAAATTTAAAACAAGGCACATAATTTTCTTTACACCATACAATTTTGAAAATATTTTGATTCTTTTTTAACTGTTTACGGACATTGTCAGTATTTAATTTTTTTAGTTTTTTTCCTATAAATGTCTTATTCTCTCGGTAAAAAACCTTGAAAATTTAATGAAAGGTGCCTCATAAGCAGTGCTGTGAATTTAATGCATTTGCATGGGTTTTTTTGCTACACTGTATAAAAAAATAGATTCAAGCAAAATTTGTTTTGACTTATTTATAGTTCAATTAATACGAAATCTTATTTTGCATATTTTATGGTTTAGGGCATATATATAATTGCATGTTTTCATGATTTCTTCATATTAATGCTTATTTTCTTAAAATATTTTTATTTTTTCGACCCATTCGATCTAGATTGGTCTAACAAACCCGTACCTATGTCATAAAACCGATACTAATTTTTTTATAAAATTATGATTGTTCAGTGTTCTTAAATCTACTATTTACTAATCCAATATACGTATATACATTCGTAATCTTTTACAAATGAGAAAAATAAATAAGTACCAACCTAGTATGTAAATTAAGGATTTTTTTTTTGTAAACGATTTTTAATTATTATTCATTAATTCTAACAGTTTTATCATAAGTTGTTCAATGCTCATATAGGATATAGCAATTAAAAAATATTGAAAATACAGTCACAATATATGTTTACGTGTTTAAAATAAAAATTATTTACTATCATACCAAAAAATCTAAAGAATATACAGACTAATTTTTATCGTACTGAAATTTGAAGTTCAAATTCGGACGTAATTAAATATTTAAACGAAGAATAACGATTTTAATTTTTTTGTAATTTAAATATTATTCATGGGTACTTTCAACTTTAAACGTTTAATGTTTATTATTATATTGTATACACAGTATATGATATTAATTGGATAGTTGTACCTTAATTAAAAATTGTGTTAACTCTTAATTAATCTTAAAGAACGACTAATAAATAAAAATATATATTTTTATGAATTATTACAAAAAAATATTGACTATTACTATTTTGAAATGAACAAAAAACAATTTTTTTAATAATGATTTCATACTAAGCTTCTTTTTCTCATGTCTGGTACCGGTGACGGAAGGATTGGTTGACACAGTTAACTAATGATTAATATCACTGTTCTAGGGATTACCTGATTTCCTGATTGTTACTTACCAAGTCCTGAAGTCCCTATCTTTGTATAGGTTTCTTCTATGTTCTTTATTCTACTAAACTCTATTTTCCTACTATGCCTTCTATTCTAAGCATATTCAGTATGTTGATTTACTATAATTTTATAGGTAGATGAATGCAAGCAGTACATTATGTAAAAGTTAGTTCAAGTCTAATAAGACAGCCGAACAAAAACATAGGATGCTGGATGATTTAACTATAATACAAAGATTGAAATATCAAAATCATAAAAGTTTTGTTCATAAATAAAAGGTTTTAGCAGTACAAATTCAATAAATTTAATAGAATGTAACAAAATTATATACTTAGATAGTTTTACATCTTACAATACTTATATGATATAATACAAAATACATTTTAACATTTAATTAGATGCAAGCAAAACATTTTTTAAATTTTCACAAATAGGTTCACCCATTAGGAAATTAGGAATGATTGATCCGTGTAACTTTAGTTTTCAGAATTTTTTTGTTTCATTCCCAGATAATATCCTGAAACATATTTCAATTAGAGACATAAACAAATTATTATTTTATTATTTTAAAGCAGGGGTCAGAAACCTTTTTGAGGGCAAGGGCCAAAAAATATACATACAATTTTTCATGGTCCACAATTTGAATATAAGTACGTATAATATAGGTATATAGGTATACCTTATTTGATTTTAAACTTAAATGTATAGTCATATAAAATTTAGTTTAGTTAAGTTCATAACTGTTAGGTTTATTAACTTAACAAGGTATCTACAAACAACATTTTAATCCGCAGTTTCCAGTCCATACTATTATTATCTTATTTCATGATTTTTATACAAATTATAAATTTTACTCACAAGTCACATAAAATTTCAATGAAGCCACATGCGGCCCACAGTTTTCCCAACCCCTGTTATAAAGGACTGTATATGTACTGTACTTAAGTCAAAATATATGCTAAATATTTGGTATATTTAACACTATTTTGGCAGTTATTGGCTATTGGAAAAGTCCTTTATTTAAGGGAAATCATTACTGATGAATAAAATGTTAAAATGCTGTATAATTCATCGAAACCTAAATCAAACATTTTTTTAATTATTTCAGAAATGATTATTATTGTTTGTTGTAAATTTAAGTATACGTATGCCATATAGCACGAAGAATTTATTAATTTAATGGTTCATAGAATTTAATGGACCAATTACGGGACACTAAATTATACTTGAGGGATTATTAGTTAGCTCACTATTGATTCGTTAAAAATTTACTGATTGTTCATGTAACCCGGCATTAGACAATTATAATAGAATAAAACAATGGTAAATAAAAGTACTATAGAATAACTCTTTTTTCTAGACTAGCTTAACATTATTTTTTTTAAGAAATTGGCCACACCTGTTTTTTGTGCTCCAGTAGCCCTAGTTCCTAGAAATTCTCCAGACCCCCCCCCCCCCCCCATCATATTGAAAATTCCTGAGAAACCACTAAGCTATTGTCTATTTTTACCACAAACCTATTCATACTGTTTTATGGGTATTGACCCAAATGTTAATAACAATGATAATATAATATGATAATGATATGAATATACTAATATAATAAAATTTGATGTTTATGGTAAAAAAAAAAATTCAGCATACAAACCAGTATGAAATCCACTCATATAATATGACATCAGCATTGATGTGAGAGCTTCCCTCTCAGTCTTAGGTAAATTTTTTATACTGTCTGGCGGTGGTGGGGGTGGTGGGAAAAGGACTTCTGTATTCTTAAGACAAATAAAAAAAAAACATTTAAGTCACTTATTAATTATAACATATTATTTTTTTTTTATTGTTTTTTTTTTTTTTATTGACATGTATTTAGAATTTATTGATTTTTTTAAAAAAAATTTTAAAAGCCATGTTCTGTTCTGTGTGGCATTGCACCCATATATGTTGTCTTACACATTCAAACATACCAAATTTTCATTCAACAGTTTCAATAGTGTGCTGGTAGTTTTAATATTAGAATGAATTGACCTATTAACAAACTTTTAGGTAAGAGCATTAACTGTGTTCTCTCGTTGGTTTTTTACAATATTTTAATTTTTAAGTGAGTTATGAGTATGAAAAATATCAATATTTAAACTTTAAAACTAAAATATAATAAAAAAACCAACGAGAGAACACAGATATGTTCTTACCTAAAAGTTTGATAATAGGTCAATTCACTCTAATATCAAAACTAACAGCACACTATTGAAACTGGTGAACGAAAATTTGTTATGTCGTACATGTGAAAGACGGATACAACATATGTGGGTACGATGTCGTCTTAAGAGGATATCAGGGCACCATTTGTTTTCTCTCTCTGACCCATGCGGTCTCACCCAACATAGCAAATTATATGTTTAGCAGAATCAACCCTGTGTTGTTATTTTTAATATTAGAGTAAATTCACTTATTATCAAACTTTGATCTAAAAACATTACCCATGTCCCTGCATTAGCTTTTTTTTAATATTTTAATTTTTATACAATTTATAAGCATTTTTAAATTGTAATAATTTACACGCTCATACCTTACATAAAAAATAAAATATCATAAAATAGCGAATGTAGAGATACAGGTAATGTTATTAACTTAAAGTTTGATAATAAGTTTTATTCATTCTAATATTAAAAGTAATAACATAATGTTGATTATGCTGAACATAAATTTGTTATGTTGCACATGGGTTCAGAGACAAATAGTGCGCTGACATCCTCTAAATTAAAATAGATAGAAAACATTTTTAATGTAAATTTTTAGAAGGATTTACAAATTATTTAATTAAATATATTATACCTCATATCTATTTGTTGATTCAGTTTGATGATTCTTATTAGCATTAACCTGGAAAAGTTATAAAAATGTATTACACAGTGATATAAAATTATTTTTTCCTCAATCAATATTAAAAAATTTTAAAATGTCCCGTGGCATTATTAAGTTATTATAATTGAAGACATTTTAATTTAATTTGGCTAATATTGAACAATGAGAATTGATTTTTTTCTTTCTAATGTATAAATAATGATTTATAATAAAACACCACATCATGTGCAAGACAAGGGTCTAATAATAAAATAAAAAAAGATATTTACTGAATAACTTAAAAAATCAACAATATAGCATTAGCGTACCAGCATACAATTTATATATATTTAATATATCTCTATAATATATGGGTTAAACATTTGAATATAACATATTATATTTATATATTTGTAAAAAATGTTATTGAAACCTATTGAACTTACTTTTTTCTTTAGTTTGTCTTTCACAATGGATTCACTGCTTTCCTAAAATGAGCATCAACATATTAAGCAATTATACAATAAAATATTAAAATAAAATATTGTGTTTAATACATATTAAGATAATCAACTTTAATACTCAGTGTTTGTCTTTTTTTTCAATAATAAATAGATATTATAATAGAAATTATTACAGTTTTAAATTAACTTAATTCAAAATATAATGACAAATATACCCATTAGAACATTAGTGAAACAAATGTGTTCTTTATTTGAATATGAAATAATTAAAGTTTCATTTAGATTTTAATATAGTTTTGATGTATAACACAAGAAAACAAATAAGTCAAAACTACTAGGTATAACGGTATAAAAAAAATACTGTATATAAACAAATTTCATACATTAACGGAAATGTCATATAAATTATCAGGTATATACCTATTTAATTAATATATTCAAATAAAAATAATTACTCCATTGTTTAAACACAGCTCGGACATTGAATCAATAGGAGGTAGTTTCGCCTTGGCCTTCTTCTTCACTTTTTCATACTGTTTGTCATAACTATTGATGAGATCTGAATCATCAACGTCGTCCACCTTTAAATTCCCAAAAATATAAATTACAACCACTACACAGTATTTAAGCATTTCAAATCACTTACCGAATTTCTGTTAAAAATTTGAGTATATTGGCTATCAGACATGTTTAAGTTTAAAATGCAACAGTGGTTATTTTCCGACGTGAAAGTATTTGATTTCTCGTCCTGCCCTGTGATTGGTCGAATTATTGATAAGAAAAATATTGATAAAGTATTGAAAAACCCGCGTAATTTATAATATAGTCTTCAAACATTTTAATCCCAGATTACAGATAATAAAACTCATAATTTTATATTAATTTTCAAACAATTTATCTATAATACAAAAATTATAATATTTCAAGTATATCCTACTGATCAAAAATACAAAACTAAAAGTTTTTTTTTATTGTTTAAATAGCTTAAGAAAACATTATTAATTGATGTTTCACATCTGGCAGGCGTCCCGCGACGGCCATTGTTTTTTTATTATAAAAAACTAATATTTTGTATCAATAATAACGATGGAATAATATAATTATTTATTCATAGCTAATATGTAGGTATTTTTCATAATATTATAAATTTATTTATTTATTATTATATTGTATAATAGGAAAATTTCAAATTTTATTATTTTTTTAAAAAACATTTTTGTTAAAAAAGTGTTGGCTCTGCTAAAAGAACTTAAAAGCTTTATGCTAAGAGAAACCTTAATTTGATGTTAGTGAAAATTTAAAAAAAGTCGAGCGTATAATTTCACAATATTTTTTATAAGCACCTGAGGATAGATTTTGACAAAATTTGTCAATATCACAAAAATTTACAAACCGTTTTGATTTAGATATTCATAAAAAAATGCCTATGTATATTTAATATTTAAAAATTTAAAATAAGATCCACCATTAGCTGTCCTACATTTAATAACACATAAAAGTTAACCTGAGACTCAAATTAATTTTATTATGCGCGTTAATTATTAAAAGTTAAAACATTGGATACTCGCCCATAAATTAAAAACATATTGTTTTTGTTTGTTAATTTTTTTGTTTTGTTGTAACTTAAAAACTAATAACTTTATTGTAGAAACATTTTCACTAACATTGTATTTTATAGTTTTCTATACATGATACAATTTTTTAAATATTTTGATTCGTTTTGAGCTATTTATAGAAAATCAATTTTTTTTGTAGTTTTTTTCAATAGATATCAATTTAATACAATGTTCCTCATAACTTGTTATATAATAGCAGTTGAGAAATATTAATGATACATATAGGCAAGGTATATTTTTATAAGTATTTAAGCTTCAAATGTTGACAAAAATTATCAAAATATTGAAAATTTGCAAATCATTTTGTAGTTAAAAAATGTTCAATTTTTATAGCTAAGAATTTAAAATTTATAGCAGTGGTTCTCATAAATATTGTATTTCTATTGTAGTCATCAAAAAATCTAAAAAATACCTATATATAACCTACGAATAGTTTTAGATTCTGAGCGAAGCGATGAATGTATTGATTTTACAATGATGTTATTTTTTTTTTTAAATTTTTTTTTTGTGTCTGTTATCACCTTTTACGACAGTAAAAGTGCTTTGATTTTCTTCAACAGTAACTTTTCTGATAAGAAATTGAATCGATTTTGGTTTTTGGTGTAACTCTAAAACAAATGACTGTAGGTACATGAAATTTTGACTGAATGTTTATATTAGCATTTTCTATACACGATAAAATTGTATTTGTTAGGTAAAATAGCGTGGAAATTTAATGCGAGGCTCTTGATATATTGTTACAATAGCAATTAAAAAATATTAAAAATACATAGGCACAATATTTTTTTATAAGCATTTAAAGTTCAAATTTTGACAACATTTATCAAATTTAAAATATAATAATTATTTTGTAGTTAATAATTTATAAAATGTTCAACTTTTGTAGCTAAGGATTGAAAATTTAAAACAAGATTCCACGTAAATAAGTAAATATATAAATTACTTTATTCACAATAATATCATCAAATATACTTAGTAATATCATAGGCTGACTGACCGTTTTCGCTCAGAATCGTTTTTCTTATACAATGATATTATATCATTGAATTCAAATTTAACACCATCCATTACAGTGACCCACTTGTAACCTACTGTACAGCAGAGTGACATCCACTTACCCACCTTTTTTTATTATAGATATTTGAACTAATTTTGACGAAATTAGATACCAATATTTAAACATTTTAAATGAAAAATAACGATTTTATTTATTTAGTTGGAATTTAAAAAAATAATTCGAGGCCCATGGTTACTTGTCTGCCACTTGAAACTTTTAAAGTATATTATTATATTTTAAAATGCAATTTTTTTTCTGTAAACTTTATAATTTATACTAGGTACTAGCTAGGTATATAGTACCAAACTACTAATGCCAAATAATAAAATAAATCAGGTACTTTAATCATATACTTTTAATATTACAGGCTGACTGACGATCTTCGCTTTCAGAATCTTTTTTTCGTATTTACACATTGATTTAATGTCATTGAATTCAAATCACATCCATTGTATAGAGTCACAACTACTGTACAGCAAAGCGTTACCCTCTTGCCCACTTTTTTTTTTTATCTAAAAGAAGATTTCTTACAGGTTACAGGCTGCATTGAACTCCGATTTTTTTTATTTCAAAAAATGTATAAAATAATTTGAAAAAAAAACTTAAACTTGTCTTATTTTTAAAGACATTTTATTATAAAGTTTGAGATTAAAATATTTAAAAATGGAGTTCAATGTGGACACTAGCCCAGAGCCAATTGTGAAATTGCAGGTTCAATTAAAGCATTGCATGTATACATATTGCATGTATATGTACACTGTTTACAGTTTTTCACCATGATTGATTAAAATCGTTTTTGAGGAATCAACAAGGAAATGTTAGATTGTCAGGACTTACTTTGATGACTTATCGACTTATTGACTTAGATGTTAAATTCGTAGTAAGATAACATTAAAATATATAAATAACACTGTCAATATTTTTTATAAAAGAATCAAAAAAATAATTTTACTTAATAATTATAAAATTAAATTGCGGAGTTTTTATTTGCACTGTATATGTCATAATTATAACCACCCAGCTCCCTAAAAAAATTATGGCTATGTTAGTCGTGCTATGCTTGACTAGTGATAACTGATAAATTGACCCATAGTGAAAATAATTCGTATATACGCCACTGTCACTCTCTATCAGATTTTTTTTTTAAAAAAATGATCAAATTTGGTTGATCCTCCAGGAGTACAGGACAGGATAATAATTATTCCCGTAAGGCGTAAAGTGTATTTTTGTTGAGAAAATTACATTTGCTCTTAACTTAAAATAACCCGTTGGTCTACACCACGAATTAAGATATAAATTAAGGTATATCTTAATTTCGTGGTCCACACCCTATTATAGTATTACATACTATCACAACACATTTTAGGTTCTGATCAAAGCAAATTATATTAATATTAAAAATATTCAAAACTTGATTGTGCATCTCATGGCAATTAATTCACAATCAAACAAATACAAATAATCAAACATGTACTTGTGAACCGAATCTTGTGATTTATTAAGCATTTTATTATTGTAAATATTCGTCAATATTTAAAACTAAATTACGAGGCAGTGGCGCAGTGCAACAAAGCTTATCAAAGCAACAACATAGGTATCCGAAATAACAACACTTTAACGAAATATTACACAGCACATTACACCGTAGGTAACTTACACATAATATTTGGCAATATAAAACATACGGTCCATGTGGCTTAGATTATATCACGAACTAAGATAATATGGACTGGTGGCGACATGATGGGCGGGTGGTAGTGGTGCGGTCATGTTTTAAAACGTAGTTTCCGTAGAGAGGGAAATCTTGCAACCGAAGCCATCGTAGGGTTATTTTCATGAACTACCAAGTATCAACTATTCAATTTACTGTGAACACATTCCGTTCGTTTGCTGGTCGGCGGGCGCGCGCCGTGCAGTGGGTTGTATTCTTCTTTGTTATCTATTATTTTTACCTAATATATTCCCTCGTAAATTCGTAAATAATAATATAAATATTAAATCGTGTTTATTATTAATTATTAGTATGAGTTCATGCTAAACGCTAATACCTATACGGCTATAATACAATCTACTTAATAATATACAGTTATATATATAAATGATTGTAACATTATTTATCAAAAAATTTTATTTTAACTGTTATATGCCCAGACAGTTTTTCAGTCAGGCCGTTTTAGCCCGGTGTACACTGGGTGTCTGGGCGTCTTGCGCTTGAAAGTGGCCGTGGGTACTTGATTCTTGTGCAAGCATGTACAATTTTAACTTATTGTAAGATGTAAGATGTAACACTTTAAGAGAACAGTTAGTGAATCGTGAATGTTTTGACTGTGTATATAACTATTTAATTAAAAAATATTTTTAATTTTTATACGCTGATCAGCAATGTTTCAATAAGAAATCGATAATCTGTGGCTTACAATTTCAAACCATTTTAATATGTTGTATTTATTTAAATAATTTGAAAGAGTGTCAATACTTTCAAATAGATAGCGTTTCAGTCACTAAATTTCTCCCACTACAGAAATACCGTTGAATAACTTGACCGCAAATATTAACACCGTCGCCAGTCCATACTATCTTAGTTCATGGATTATATAAAAAAATAGTACCTAAAATACTTTAATAGCAATAATATTATCATAAAATATACTTAGCATAGGTAATCACATCCAGGGACGGCACCAGAAACATCCGACAGGGAGAGAGGGTGTATTATCATAGACGCAAATTGGGGGGCTAAGTTCCCCCCCCCCAAAAAAAAAGCCTAGGACATTAAATTTTAAAATGCTATATTGCAATGGTCTGCTTGCCTTTAGTATATTCAGCCCCCCCCCCCCCCCAAGGCAAAAGTTGAAATTGCGCCTATGGGTGTCCTACAAAATTTTGCTGACAAAATATTAAATTAACCGATTTCATAAAAACTATCATTAATGACGAATACCTAACCTAATTCTAAAATAACTTTTTGCCGTAAATCAAATACCTACATAATATTTTTTTTTTGAGCTTGAGCCCGGCATCTAAGGCCATTAGCTATTTATTTTTGTTTGTTTGTAGTTTTTTTTTGGTAGGGGTGGAACACGTGTGTGTTTGTTTTGGCAGAATTTTTGATTTGGGCACCCGTAGGTAGGTATATGCCATGCCCGGGTGGTGGATGGCGGCACTTGTTCTCCGGACATCGTGACTTGCTCGAAGAAAAATGTCGCCCATGGCCGAGGTATCGAACCGGCGTCGGTGTGTGTCGCAGGCGACGCCTTAGTTCGCTTGGCCTCTTCGTCCCCCGATAAACATTTTTATTTTTGCATTTAGTAGTTGTCAACAATTTTCTTTTCAAAATAATTAGGTAGGTACATTTCAAATACCTACCTAATATATTATATGAGATTACCAAATGTTGATTTGATAATTATTGGGTATTTTATAGTTTAACTTCTACTTGGTCTTATAAAGTTGTTTTAAATATTGTAATTATCTACAATATTAGAATATTGTTTGTTGTGAATTTCGATTCCGTTCAATAATAATAACAATAATAATAATAATAATAATAATTAATAAATTCGATAGTAGTTGATGATCCATCCGAAACGTGTTAAAAAACTTGGCGAAGGTTAGTGTTATGCCGTGTACGACTACGACGCCGCGGTGGTGTAGCGCCGTCGTGCGAGGTTAAAGTGGTTAAACACATTACACAATACACATACAAAATACAAATACATACCAATAACAATATTATAATATAGTAATATACGCTGAATAACAAACCGGCTCCCGGCCGCCGGTCCACGAATTCGACGCCCCGCGGCGGAGGTACGCGCGGGGGGCTGATTGTCCGTTAATCGTACAAAGCACGCGGGAAAGGAAACCTATTATTTTATACCGATGGACGGGACAAACAAGCCAAACGGACAAACAAACCAGCCTCTCATGGAACGTAAACACGACAGATTTGAAAAATTCACCAATAGCGTGCGCCGGCGCGGCGTCATCGTCATTGTTTACCACCGGGTCCGACCGTTTTCATGATAATCCGATCAGTTGAGAATTTGAGATTCCCTCGTTTTCGGGTTTTACGTGTTTTGAGTGTTTTTACTTTTTGCCCGTCCGTGTGGTTCCGTGGCCGTTCGCGCAGTACTTACATAATTGACGAAACATTTTTCTACTTTGGACGCACAGTTGAACAGGTAAGATCCGATTACGTTGTTACCGGCGACGAAATTCGTTTCCCGTCTTCTCGGTTCGCCGATTTTTTATAAATACCACACAACCAAAACGGTAAACCGCTCGCCAAGCGTTTTTTTTTCTAGGGAGGGGAAGGAATTTTTGTCGTCGTTTTTTTAAATTCTCTATCGTCACGAGGCTTTCCCCGTTGTTGGAGGTCTCCCGGAGTCTGTAAATTGAGGGTTTCGTTATTTTCGATTTGGCAACAAGGCAATGTCGCCGCCGCCGCCGCCGAAAATACCTACGCGGTGAATTTTTTTACACCCCCCGTTTACAATTTGCATTTTGCACTAGTTACCACTTGTGGTGTTGCGCTATAATATTGTGACCGTCGTACGTGTTCTGATTTTTCTTATAGTTTTTGACACTTCCTGCTTTGCATTTATTGTGGGTGAGTATGTTATCAACTAGGTACCCACCTAAAAAAAATGTGTGGTTATTTGACAGTCGTGTCGTACGACAAGTGACAACCATAATAATAATCTGTCGCAAAGATTATTACGTTAATATTTCTATAATCTTGTATTCTTTTACTGGTATGTTATCGATAACTGCATGGCTTAACTAATTAAGCCATGGGAAAATGTTTGTTCTGTAACATTAGGATAATGTTTGTATTAAATTATACAACATAAAAATAAATAAATCATTTTTATTTTCTATTTTTAAGATTGCCATGTTAACCAGAAGATCAAGGAAAGAAGGGATCGCTTCACCGAGCGATGCTGAAACAACGTCAAGAGCTAAAAGATCAGCAACACCATCTAAATCTAAAAAACCGGCCACTCGTCGTAGCAAAAGTAAATCTGTAGAGAGAAGAATAAGAACTCGATCCAGATCGGCTAATAAGACTATTAATGGTCCTCGAGTGGTTCTAGAACGTTATAACCCTAAAACAGAAGTTCCAGTTGTCAAAAAGAAAGAAATCAAAAGTAAAATTGTTAAACTTTGTGGTACCTTCTATTTATCAATATAATATAATTTTGACTTATAGATAAAAAGGCTGTTGAACTTGTTGATTCAAAATCAAGAAAGAGTCCAACACCTGTAAAAGAAGTTAACTCAATAATTAGTCCTGCTACCCGCAATATAAGTGACAATGTATGTATTTCATTCACAAATTATATAGATTGATAAAATGTTGAAAATATTAATTTAAATTTAAATATTTGATGTTCTTAATCAGTTGAATTGAAATAGAATTTTTTTCATGGTTATACATTAGTAGGTATACTGTATGTTACTAAATTATGTAGTAAGTGCAGATTTTTAGGTTCTTAAAAGTTTAAAATATGGTTCTAATATGTTCTTAAAAAACCTTAAAATATTCTCTTAATCCTTAAACTGGTAAAATATGTTTCTTATTTACTTCAAATAAATTAAAAATCTTTAAACCAGTTACAATAGAAATATATTATAATGTATAATATACTGGACAATTCTTTTATCATAGAACACTTTGTATTTCAAAAAGTATAAATTTAATGTTTTTGGAGAAAAAAAAATGTTACTGGTTTTTGGTTAGGTTGTAATATATAGTATAGTGAATTTAGGTAGTTATAACTTCTTTTTCGCATTCACACGTGTCCTTTTGCCGTTTAAACTGGTAGAGAGTGGGGATGCTTAGCAGGGTTTTTTTATAAATATTATGATTATTTTAATTTTAATATGCTGTGCGTGGGTAATTTCCTTTTGACCCTCCTCTCAGTGTATGAAAATAACACTAACCAAAGGTAAAATTGCTTTTCTTTAATATATGATTCAACTATTTTGTATAGTGAATTTTAATTGTTATTATTTTAGAGTTATCTTATATTTTTTTTTAAATTTGTTTAAAGATATCTGTAACATCATCATCTCAAAGATCACGATTGGATTACAATGAAGAATCTGATGATGAAATTAAATTGTCAAATAATATAACAAGCAAGACTTATCCTGTAGAATTTGGAGGATTGTTTGGCCATATTGTATTGACCACATTATTACCAATATTGGTTATCCTTGCCAAAATTGCTATAAAAACTGTAATTAAAATATTTAAATTTTATAGTTTTTATTGATCTTAATCATGATGTTTTTTTCAGAAAGGGAATTTAATACCTTTTCCTCGTGGTTATTTAAGACTAGCAAACTATTATGATCAAGATGTGTTTATATGGACTGCTGCTATTGTGTTTCTTCAATTGTTAATATCACTTGTACCTTTAGCAAAAAAATCTAAATCATTAACAAGACTACCACTTGGTGATGATTTTAATTTCATCTACTACAGGTTTTCAGGTTAGTTACTTAAGTATAATATGTTTGATTAATGTTAATTGTAAATGTTTTCATTTTAGGATTTTTCAATTTAGTTATAGCTGGTTTGATTATTTGGGCTATGGATTATTACAAGTGCCCGATAAATTTTGTTTTAGAAATAGTGACTAAAAAGACTGTACCTCATATTGTAGCATCAGTTTTATACACATTTATTATTTCGATAATTTTGTTTATAAAAGCTAAGTACATAAATCAAATTAACAATAGTTCTTTTAATTTTGTACAAAAATTGTTTATTGGAACGACAATTAACCCTACATTAGGGCCTATTAATATCAAATTGGCTTTTTGTAGATATTCAACATTAATGACTGTAAGTTTAACTAAAAAATAAAATATTTTTATTGTGTCTAATTCCCCCAATTATTACGTTTTTTGCAGATTTTATTCAATTACCTTGTGATTATGGACTCTCTTAAAAATCCTGTTAATATTCATCTGTATTTTGTTGCTGGACTTCAAATATTCCATGCGATAGATAAACTGATTTTTGAGTTCAATTTATTGTCTTCGTTTTATTTACAAAATGAAAAAGATGGATATTGGACTATTATTCAACAATTTTTACAACCGATTATCAATTTTGTACCCATTCAAATTTTACTTACGAATAATTTGTAAGTTAAGTGTAATATTTACTTAAATTCACATTCATTAATCATCATATATTTTGTTTGTTTTTAGACCTGTTAATTATATCATTTTGAGTATTTCATCATTTATCTTTTTATTTGGCTATATCTGTCAACGTTATAGTGATTTTACTAAATACCAGTATGAAAGAAACTTGACATTTGTCTATAAGCCTTTGTGTAAGTAATACATTTTATTTTTATAAATATTTGTTTTCTTATAATTAACCACCATTTTGTTTATAGATGTGAGAACTATTGTACATGGTCTTTGGTCATACGTGAGGTATCCTAATTACATAGGGACCATACTTGTACATTTAGCCTTAGTCTTGCCAATATTTGAACCTAACCTTGGCAGCTTACAAGCATCTTGGCCTGTACTTTTGTATCCTTTGTATTACATAGTTACTTTGTCCTACCAATGTGTGCGTATTTCTACCCACTACCGTTTCCAGTATGGTAATAGTTGGGATTGTCAATATATAGCAAAATGGAATTTAATACCAAAAATATATTGAATTTATTTTAATAGAAATAAGTCATATTATTGGCGATAAGCTAATTATCTGTAACGGGGAACTAGTAAAATAATATGTAAATTATACACAGCGTCCCCGTTACACCTTATGACTTTTAATCGCTAATAATGTCTTTAAATTTGTGTTAGATTTTAAGTTACTTTAATTTGTTTTTATTTGTATACTTGATTTATATATATTTCTTACTAATTGAGGAATTTTCAAATTTTAATTTTAATTCCATTTATTAATGTTAAAAATTAAATTATCTAACTACGAATAATATTTATATTGTGATTATTATTCCATGTTTTTAATAAAATTACTTTCAAAATAATGTAAGTTAATAATAATGCCATATTGATAATGTACAAAAAAATGTTTTAATTACATTTAAAGTATGCGTTAATTTATTAATTAAAATTTTACTATTTTATGTGTATAAGTAAGAAGTTAACTGCTAAGTAGAAAATATTGCTGAATAATGTACATAATAGAATGTTAATTTTGTACAAGAATTATAGAACATGTTTAAAAAGGTCAATTTTAATTTCATGACTTGAAGCCTGTATAGTTTAATGCCTACTGTGTTTTAAAAGGTCATCTAAACCAAAAATTGACTTTTTTTTATCAAATTGTATGTATCTTAAATTATCTGGATTATAATCAACAGTATATTATAAATTATTGGTTTTAGATCATTGTAATACTACTTAATATATTTTTATGTTTACAATATAATAGATTTTTTTTTTATAGTAATTTAAAATGTAATTAGTGTTACATTGTTGTAAATAATTTTTTTTTTTATATTAAATTACCTTAATTATAAATATTTTGTAAATAAAGAGATAATACTGTATTACTAACGCAAAGTTAATTCAATTAAACTTAGAAATGATAATTAGGTACCAAGCATAGGCGCAACTAAAATCAAAATTCTGGGGAGCCCACCTTAAAGAACTATAAATTTAAATTAACCCATAGGTGGCTTATATCTAAATCAATAAGGAATATTTTTAGTTGCGTCACTGGTACCAAGGTTATTTTTAATAATCTCTGAGATACAATTTGTTTGTCATAACATATTACATACATAAAAATCAGTTGAAACTTGAAAAAGGTGGATAAGTGGATGTCGCTCTGCTGTACAGTAGGTTACAAGTGGGTCATTGTAATGGATGGTGTTGAATTTAAATTCAATGATATAATATCATTGTATAAGAAAAACGATTCTGAGCGAAAACGGTCAGTCAGCCTATGATATTACCAAGTATATTTGATGATATTATTGTGAATAAAGTAATTTATATATAACCTATTTACGTGGGGCCTTTTTTAAATTTTCAATCCTTAGCCATAAAAGTTAAACATTTTATACATTTTTAACCACAAAATAATTAATAAATTATAAATTTGAACTTTAAATGCATATAAAAAAAAATTGTGACTGTATTTTTAATATTTTTCAACTGCTATTAGAACGATATATCAGGAGCCTTATATTAAATTTTCACGCTTTTTTATCCAACAAATAAAAATGTATTGATATTTATAGAAAAAAAAACAAAAAAAATTGAAAACTGACAATGCCCGTAAACAGCTCAAAAAGAATCAAAATATTTTCAAAATTGTATGGTGTATAGAAAATGTTAATATAAACATTCAGTGAAATTTTCAAGTAGCTACAGTCATTCGTTTTTTAATTACAATAAAATAAGAAAATTGTTACATGAGAAATCGAGTAAATATCAAATATTTCTTGTAGACATTTTTTTTTTGATAAAGGTAGACAAACTTATGAGTAATCTTATATTACATTTTAAAATCTTAGATTTAAAAAGAAAAATTTTTATGAATTCTCAACTCAAAATAATTTGCTAATTTTCCCGTATTTTGTCAAAGTTTGAACTTTAAATGCTTATAAATAAAAACCTTGACTAAGAGTTTTTTATTTTTTTCATCTGTCTTTGAAACAATAACTTAGGAGCCTTTTATTAAATTTTCAAGCTTTTTTACTCAACAGATAAAATTTTATTGATATTTATAGAAAAAAAAACTAAAAAAATTGAAAACTGACAATGTCCGTAAACAGCTCAAAAAGAGTCAAAATATTTTCAAAATTGTATGGTCTATAGAAAATGCTTATATAAACATTCAGTCAAAATGTCATGTCCCTACGGTCATTTGTTTAAGAATTACACCAAACACCAAAATCGATTTTCTCGAAAACAGATTTTGCGTAAAAATTCCCGTTTTTCCTTAATTTTTCTTTTGTTTTTCACGTTGCTTTTGAAAACTACTGGGAAATTTTTACTTTTGACCCCCCAAAGTACCAACCAGAAGAACTACTAAGAAGTTGAAGATAATCCAAGCATTTTTATTGTCCTAAAAGGTAATGACAGACGCAAAAATAAAAAATAAAAAAAAAACACTTCATTGTAAAATCAATACATTCATCACTTCGCTCAGAATCTAAATTGTATACCAATCTACTTGTAGAGAACCTTAGTCAGTGTTTAGTACTATAGTCTATAGTCATACATTTATTACTTGTTAGTGATTAGCTGACCTAACAAATACCTGGATATTTGTAAATCGCTACAAAATTGTGTCCCTTTTTATTTAACAATTATTTTTAAAATTAAACACTTATTTTGAATATTATTTTATACTTGCATTTGTTTGTTTTTAAATCAGTTTCAACAAATAAGAAAAAAAAAATTTTCTTTTAATATTTTTTTTTCTAGGTAAACAAATTATAAGAATTATAGAGCAAACTTAAAAAAAGACTTCATATAATTTTTATTTTTATTGAACCAGTCTCAAGTATTTCCACCAAGTAAATTGCAGACAATATACAGTGAAATATATATCAGCTGCATAATAAAAACAATTTAAATGATTTAATAATTTATGAATGTACTTAAAAAATACATTAGCCAATATTCGCTAATGTTTATACAAATACTTTTATGAAAGAATATTTTTATGTACTTATGTGAATTTGTGTGTCACATAACACATAGTTTAACATGTCTTAAGTGAAACATAGATTTTCTATGCATTTGGGCTTTATTAATTATTTATTTACTTAGCTACAGTTTGAGACACTCTTCTCAAATGCTTAATTATTGTGTTCATTGTTCAATATTCAATTGCATAAGTTTTATTTATGTAATTCCATTATTGATTAATGAATTTATTTTAATAAAAAAAATTAAAGTTCCTATAATCAATATATTGTTTATAACTATATGATAGAATAGTATCTATATGATTTAATATTATTTATGAATAAAAACACTATAAGTTAAAATTATAGACCAATTAACCAAGTTGATAGGTCTATGGTCACAATACCTATACCTATACATTTTTGTTTAATTTACAGTGTACATGTAAGAATCAAACTAACTCCAAATCAGTAAAACTTGTGATTAGCACTGCAAATATTTTATAATTATATTTTACAACAATAATTGGGCTCTGCAGTACTTATCTCACCTAATGCATATAAATAATTATTTTGTTTAGAAAAGATATATATTTAATACATTCATGATCACAATATCTACTATATTTATCTACTAATTTGTTGAGCTTTTTTTCTTCAATATACTCTGCAACATGTAAGTAGCATATTATACTATGCATAGTGTAAGCTATTCAGTCAAATGGAATCACGTTCCTTGAGTATTGACGTATTGTTAAATTTTTTGATTGTGCAATGGTGTTAAAAAAAAACATTGTATTTATTGTTGCAAACGTAAATTATTATTATTCAACAGAAAAAACAAAAACGTACACAACAATACGCAGTACCTACCTAAGTATAAGAAGAGGTAACGAGGCATTATATAAGTATTAGGTATAGCATATGATGTTATTACCTACGACCTTTTTGCTTTTTGTATTCATGGCAGAAACAAATATATTCATATAGACTAAACATAATGATATTAGATACCTACCTACCTATTGCCATAGAACTGCCGTTGCAGTGGATTGTGGTAGGTACATAAAAATCGAACGTTTTAAGTATGAATTAAAATAACATGTCATATATGATATAACACACGATTTTTATATAATTTAAAACACTGGTCGATCGAAAAGTCACGCAAAAAAAAGCGTAATAAATCGTCCGCATAAAATGATAAAAATATATTATATGCTTAGTTCAAGAACACTACCGAGGACTAATGACAATTTATTATTAAAAATATATCTGGAGTCAATAAATACCGACGTGATCAACAATATCCAACCATATCAATAATTGAAGGGTCGAGTAGAAAAAAATTTTATAAAGTGAGTTCTTAAAAATCGTTTTTACCGTACGGACGAGAGCACCTATTGTGTTATATTTATAGGTATAGCCATAGGCGGCCATAGGTGAGTTGATTCCCGAGACCTACTTTATGGATTAGTTGATACCCGGGTCATCAAGAGGTATTTACCATTTGATTCCCAGGTCAGTATATGTCACGGTTTACTGGTAATCTCTTTTTAAAAACAATGTGTTAGGTAGGTATATATTTTTACCAAATTACTAAATTTTTTTAATAATAATTTTTTACCTGATTACTAAATTTTTAATTTATCATAAATTTATTTGAATTTGTCAGCCAACCTGGTGTTTCTTGGGTTAGGCTAATAGGCTGAATATTTGACTAAAAATTGAAAATAATATATAATGACCAGGGAATCAACTCAACGGTATCAGAGCAGGTAAACAGGTGCCCAGGAATCAACTCGTACGCAGCCGACATAGGCGTAGTTATGGCCAGTTATGGGGGGGGGACTTAGCCCCCTAGTTTGAATAATAGCCCCCCACGAGTCGTCACATGTCTGCCCCCGGAATAGCTAAGGCCCCCCAAAAAATTTGACCACTACGCCAATGGGTATATCATTATTGCAAAAATATTACGTCATCACCCCTACACATCCGACGTCGTAAAGTCCCGCACAGTGCACACATAAACGGTCTGTAATCATATTATATACCTACTGCTACTGACCATCTGTCGAAACAATTTAAAAATTGGGAAAATATTTTAAAATGTCACATATAAACATTAACATTCAATACATATCCGCTCATTTTAACGCTTGACACTTCAATTACGTATTAATCAATAACCGGCAAGAATAAGTATCGAGGTTTTGGGTCTGAACCACGAATTAAGGGCATCGGAGCCGGTGCATTTTTAATACAAGAACATGCCTTACAGGAAAAACTCAAACGCCCTAAAGGATATCCGGATTTCGTTAATTTTATTTTCATTCAAAAGATCAGAACATTTTGCAGATGAGATCAAAGAGCCCGATTTTCAAAATTATAATTATAGAAGCTAAAATAATAAAATATGCATTTGAATAATACCCAATATTTTTTTTTTCTAATACTATTTAAAATAAAATAAGATTCGGGCTTCGATTCGACCTGTAAAAAGTTCTCATCTGTCAGATAAAAAAAATATCAAAATTCGACATATACGATATATACCGATCAATAAGGCGTGAGAGGTTATTCCTGTCAAATCATTTTTGTTGATATAATACACCGTATCAAAGCAGTAGATTAGTGGAAAAGTATTATAATTTAGGTAGCAACAAAAATATCAAATATAATTTTAAAATTTTATAGAATTGCGGAAAATTGAAAAAACCGGCACGGACACCCTTAAGAGGACGTCACACCCGCTTGTGTTGCATGCGTCTTATGCTTATCTTTCTGCGTTTGTAGTAGTGGCTCCAAAATTTCGGAACATATAGGGTAGACAATTATCTATGCAACAGCGTGCCTATATTTTAGATAACATAAATACAATAAAAGTTATTTGCTTTTAAACATTTCGTTTTTTTTGGTTTTTTCATTTGCTTATAAAAAATGATTGGATAGTGCTACTAAAAAAAAGCACGCTGTTGCACAGATAAAGTTCTTCCTTACGTGTTGTGAGCATTTTGTAGTTCTACCGCAAATATGGTGCGAGAAAAGTTGTCCTGCGCAAAACAGTTTTTGCTATGTTGTACATTTGTAAGACGGAGACAACACGCGGGTGTGACGTCCTCTTAAGACATATCTCAAATCCGTGGTCTGAACAATAACATTGCCAATATATATTATCACGGCATAGTATAATAATACTAATAATATTATATTATAATGCAGCGGCTGTCAAGCGCCATTATTTCCTATCGACTCTTCGACCGCCCAGGCGCTCCAAACGTAATTATAATAAAATATATTAATAGTTTTTAAAAAAAAAAAAAACGATAGTAATATCGTAATTATTTAGGTAGTTTTATGTACACGCGGCGTCCTGCAACAGGTGGGCTTACACCTGTCGCGGTTATCCTGGGAACGCTGTCGTCGTCGAATTGATGCCGGCCGACAGCAGCAGATTGCCGAGACGCGCGACCGTCGATTGCAGGGGCGGCGACCCTGTGTCGTTGCCCGAGTCCGCTATGCCTTGGAGATAACTGCTGTTGAAATGGTCCATGGGGTCCACCATCGCGGCTCCGGCGGCCAATATCTTGTGGTAATCGCTGCCGGACCAGCTGACCGAGAAGCCGATCTCGTAGTGTATGATCCTGTCCAGCACGTAAGCGAACACGCTACCCGCCGTCGTACCGGCTATGTACGATATCGTCATTATGTTACCTGCGTGACGACAGACGACTTTAGTATAGTAAGTTATATAGGTGTATACCGAACGGACCGAATAATATTACCTATATAATATTGTGGTTGCTTGTTATTAGTTCTTATATATTATATATATAGGTATAGTTACCTAGGTTTAATATATATTTATATATCATATAGGTATTATGTACTTATAAGTCATAGGTAGGTATCGTATCTATAACCGTCATTTGTGAATATTTAGTAGCTGCTATAGAGCCCACATGTGGCCGACGGAGGTATTCTATGTGGCCCGTAACAAAATATTTTTAAAATAAACCAAATACGATAATAATAGTAGGTAATGATAATACAACTGAAAAATATATAAAAAAAATGTTTTACACTATTTTTTTATGTGCAATTTGAGGCTTGAGCTTGTGTTTCTTTTACTAATAGGTAATGAAAAAGCTGGTTTGAATTCAGTTGAATTATTCGTACGTTTATAATATTTGGTGGCTCGCTGGAAGATAATTGTTTACCAAAGTGGACCGCCGAGGAAATATGTTGGGCATCACCTGGGCTAGACGCTATATATGATTTTAATTTTTATAGTTATACAGTAGGAACTGGTACATAGTGCGTAGACTGATACCTGATTATACCTCCCTTTGTGGTTACGCCCTATATGTGCTTTAGTGGAGCGATTAATACATCGAGCGGTCAACCCCACCCGGGCCATTAACCTCAATACGAGCTCTACCACTATAGAACTATCATATCCTTTGATTGTGTGAGCATTTATCTGAATTCTGATTTTTAAGTACCTATATCTTCCAATAAATGTAAAAACAAACATATTTTTAAAAACTCAATGATATTTTATATTTACCGGCGAGTTCGCGTCGTTCTTCGACGACCTTTGCCGGCGCGAAAATCATTGGAACGCTGCCGGTGATGCCATTGGTAACGCCGAGCACGGCCGTTTGCAGAACAATCATGAATTCACTGATGATTTTCGTGTGGAATGGATGTTGAACTAATACGATAAGTAGAATGGCAGGAATCATGAACAGACGTTTTTTGGTGCTCTTCAGTATTTTGTCATCCCATCGTTCGTACGAATAAGCTCCCAATAACTAAATACATATATTATAGGGCATGGGTATAACAATTTAAAATACCGTAATAATTTAGGCTACCTATATATCTAATATACGCATTGTCATAATAATGTAACTAATAAGTAATAAGTACCGTAAAATCAGGTAACTCCAAACTTACGGGGTAAATTCGGAAAAAACAATTTTTAGTTTATATAAATTTATATTGGATCTTTTTGATAAGGGCATATTGGTAAATTGAGAACATTGTTACAAAATATTATATAAGTTAGTTGTTAGTATTTTGAACAAAAAAACTACATTGGCCGACATTTCCTATCTACAATTTATATTGATATTATCAAGGTAAACGAATTAGCTATAGGTATATTCAAAATACTCTATTTTTTAATTCAAAACTGACAATAGTCACAATGCATTGTGTGTTAATTTTATTGAAGCATGGTTTTTTCAATAAATTTGTTATTTTGTAGGTACACTATAAATGGGTATCAATACAATTTAAAAAAAATCTAAGAAGTATTTTTTTGAGAAGTTTAAAAAAGTGGTGCTTTGTGTGTAATTTCGGACACCATTGATTAAGTGCGTAATAATAAATACAAATTGTATTTAGTTCTTTTGTGATATAATAACAATTAGTATTTCTTAAATTGTTTAGTTATTTAATTCAAAATGTTTTTTTTAAAGATTGCGGGATCAACAAATCTATTTTTATTTAATTTTAATTTTATATTAATTAGAATTTTTCCATTTATCTTATTAAAAAGTATTTAACAAAATAATTTATTGTTCAACATCAATAAATAGTTTTTAAAGAAAGTGAAATATACCCCAAGCAGAGGTAACCGCTATAATAATAACATCGTTTTTCTATGAATTTATATGGGTGTCCGTGGGTGTTAACCCATTCTGCGGTTAACTCCGGTTGATCTTGAACTTTATATAAAAGTTCAAATATAATGCTTAGGAGCTAATAATTATTTTCTTGCATGTATTGGCTGTATTAAACGTATTTTACAGAATTCTAGATTCATTATTTTCGGAAATATTCGAAAAAAATATCAAATTCTGTCCGGAGTATGGTAATAACTAGGGCTGTGAATTCATAGGAAAGTGCATTTTTTTTTGGTGATTGTAAAACATAGCTTTGTGAGTACATAATTTGAATTATGTAATAACGAATCCATCTACGAAACTTTTATTTTGCATATTTTTGCATTTTTTGACGTTTTTAATTTTTAGGTCATTTTTTCCCATTTTTAGGTCATATTTTGCTTTTTTAGTTCATTTTCTAGTATTTTTAATCAAATTCCGTCAATTGACTTGTTTGAAAACATTTTTTTTTTATTTTACACGGGCTGTATATATTATGTCAAATTTATATTTTATTAAATAATATTTTACACAAGTCACACGCTATATACGGGTTAGGTAAAGTTAACGATTCGATAAAATAAGGCAATTGCTAGACAACTAGATAACTTAGATAAGTTATTGTGGCATATCGTATATCAGTCACGAATTTCCAGATTAAGTTATTAGTAGGTATTTCAGTATAATATCGTTTAGTACCTATTCGGCGGGATTGGTAAATTGGGTCCCATATGACCTTATCTCGGTAAATTGGGTCCCGGAAAAAAAAGGTAGTAGCCAGTAGGTGTAAGTTGAGTCCCGAATAAAAAAACGTTGTAGGTAAGTTGAGTCCCGGAAAAAAATATATAAATTAAAGTATATGTGGTTTTTATTATATTATGTTCTAAATAAATAATATATGGTATAAATGATTAAAAAATTGTGTACCGGGAAAAAAATGTCAATACGCTAATTAATATTATAGTACGTAAAATTTTACAATATAAATCGTGAGTGTACAGTGAAGTGTGTTAACAGTAAAATGCCGAAATCAAAACCGCTTTTCTCGTCAACATTACGAAAGTACGTCAATGAATTTGGCGGTGATATTTTTAGTACGGATGGTACAATATTATACTATAATTTTTGGCATTTTATATTCTTTTTTTTGCATTTTAAGTGCATATTTTATTGCATATTTTTGACATTTTTTAAGGTTTTTTTAGTGCATTAAATTCACAGCCCTATTGATAAAATTATAACACAAACATTGTAAAGAAGGGTACCCATAAAATAAATTTCTGGTTTTATTAAGCTATATTATGGATTTTGAGTATACAGGGAGAAATGTGTAAGTTATGTTCGGTTGGGTATTTTATTATAAAGGTGTTTTATGCCCATCACCCATACATTTATTTATCAAGTGTAAATTCCACTGCACACTAGTATCCACAATATAAAATAAATACATTAAAAGTACCTACACATAGTTCGTCAAAAATAGTAACAATATTGTGATATTTTCATACAAGTGACATATTAAATAAATTATACAAATATTCTACATTTTTTGCCCCAACTTGAGGTATAATATTATTATATCAATAACGTCTTTAGAAAAATTAACGTGCTCGAAATTCTAATGCTGCGGGCCGACGAGAACGATAAACATATATTACTGGCCGGCTAGTAGTAATACACGTCGTCGTCGTCTGGGAGATTTTCTCGGAGATCGGTCTCTGTGTTGGACGATTTGTATTTAGCTCATTAGCAATTCTCGATTAAATCCCAACATACACGTATACATATTATCTTCGCTCAAACAAAAGATGGCAACTAACTATTATAACATCGACGCTGTAAACGTCATATTGCTTGAAATCTTAGAAGACATTGTTGTCAACATTATGGATGGCACTTACGCTGACGAAACAGACGAATATCTCGTGGGTTTAGTTACCCTTCTTCTGTCTGCCATTGATTCGGGCGCTACTACTGCGAGTGGCGACGATCAGACCCCGGAGTCGGAGCCTGAAGGACAAAATCCGATTCTTGGAGGCGCAGATGGACAGGAGTTCGACGAAGACGCCGAGGAGTCCGTCTCCTTGCACAGTGATGGATTGCCGAGCGGCGACGCGCTGTCATCTGCAGCAGAGTCGGAGCTTGCTCCGATCCCAGAGGCAGCACCACTCGGCAACAACAACACTGTCCAGGAAGACGACAATTCGAAAATTTCGGAAGCAGAAGAGGACCATTCTGTATTGTTGGCGAGCAGCTGTACGTCGTCGTGTGGGGACGCGCCGTCCTCGGAGTCGGGGCCTGTCGATTCCACTCCAACTCCTGAGGGCGGACCGCTCGACGACGTGTTGCGTACAGAAGACGTGTTGGATGAGAAAATTGAGCCGGTCAGGGGTATAGTTGTAAAAAATAGTCTTGGTGAGCTGGTCGGTTGGCTGGACCCGGCGGCAGCACCCGGAAAAATCGATCCACCTCGTAAGAGGTGGAAAAGCGTGAGACGCTTTTTCCGGGCTCTGTGCTGCTGTCGATGAGAACCCGTCCGCAGCTCACCCCTTGGCCGTAGACGACGGGCA
Organism: Metopolophium dirhodum; assembly: GCF_019925205.1. Taxonomy (NCBI): domain Eukaryota; kingdom Metazoa; phylum Arthropoda; class Insecta; order Hemiptera; family Aphididae; genus Metopolophium; species Metopolophium dirhodum. Next base: position 18,151,404 of record NC_083568.1, read on the forward strand.
GGATGACGGTGACACATAGGAGGGGAGGATGTGAGAAAGAGCATGGACGGTGCGCGGCGGTAAGTCGCCCACGCACGTTCTCCGGTCACCCGCGGCGCGACGGGTTGTTCGCGGGCGTAGCGCGCTCGGTCGTCTTTGACGCGCGAGACCCTCTGGCGGCTCGGCGAGCGCCCGGCTGCAGTTACGGTCACGTGGAGCGGCGGCGGCGACGACACGGCGGCTAGTAGTAGAGGTACCGGCGCGGGCAACGATTCCGCCCCGACGGTACACCGACGATGACGACGGCGATGGTGACTCGGTACGACGGCAGCGGCGGAGACCTTGGCATGGGGTGAGTGGTATGGAGATTTGCGTGCTAGGAACACGGGGACGTCAGCGTCGCTGGATCCAAGGAAACTTAACCCGCGGCGGCGGAACGAAGAAGCGGCCGAAGGGACAACGCCAGGGCGAAAATTACCGAGAGTTGAGGATCGCGCTGCGGTCCGCTGACTCTCGCCTTTTCGCCCCGCGGTAATCCCACATTGGCCGCTTCGCTCGTCCTCGCCGGTTCCGCAGCACAAAATTTCGATTCACTCGCTCCGTGTCTTGGTCTTCGCCGTCCGTCGGCAGAGTCATCGCGCCGTCGACCGTCAACGCGCACAACATCGCGCACTATAGCCGCCGTTCGTCGCCGACATCCGTGGTCGCTCTGCGGCCGTATCGGTTTGGCCTCGCCGGCTGGGCAAGGTCGTCAAGCGTCCGAGCAAACGCGCCCGCGACATACTCGGCAACCCGCGGGACAGGTCGTGAGAACGTGCAGAGGTGACCACTGACCAGTAGCCAATAACATTGCATATATCCGCACCAAAATTCGCCATCTTGCATCCTCTCCCCCTTGTTGATTGTGTCCCGACCTCCTGCCCGACGTATTTTTTTTTCCTTTTATTTCTTTAAATTTTTTCAAATTGTCTAATTGTTCATATATTGTAAATTTCGATTTTTTTTTCTTATTCTCGGCCCTTTTAATATTATGAACATTTATTATATTATTGATAGCCAATGTGCTAATTTTTTTCAATAAATATACTATTGTTTATACATTTTTGTATTATTTTTTGTTTTTGTTATTAATAAACAAATTTTGTGAAAACAAAAAAATATTGTTTCTTTTTTTTTATTTTGTCGAGTGTATACCTAATCAATTGTTACAGATTTAACGACTAAAAAATCGTTAAAATATATAATTTAAATAAAAAAAATCGTTAGTTAATTATACAGAGTATAAACGTTACGCTACGGATATTATGATATGTACCAAGAAATATTTAAGCCATCAAACACTAAAGGCGACGAAAACTGTTGAATAAATCATAAAATAACGCATTACACCGCGGCGGGAACGACATGGACAGTTTTATAAACTATACTATACGAAGGTTCTAAATAACAATATAATTTTAAAAAAGGTGGATAAGTGGATGTCGCTCTGCTGTACAGTAGGTTACAAGTGGGTCACTGTAATGGATGGTGTTAAATTCGAATTTTTTTAAATATGTTTCAGGTGAATAGCATTAACTTAATGCAAACGTAAATTCAAATTCAATCAACATTTTTATTATTTTTTTTTTTTTTTAATTAACACTTTTTTGTACTAATGTTTAATATCCTGTACTCAGTATTAATATAAATATAAAAACTAAATTAAAAACCATTTTTAATAAATTTTATACTATAATTTTTGGCATTTTATATTCCTTTTTTTTGCATTTTAAGTGCATATTTTGCATTTTAAGTGCATATTTTGCATTTTATGTGCATATTTTATTGCATATTTTTGACATTTTTTAAGGTTTTTTAGTGCATTAAATTCACAGCCCTAGTAATAACTAATAATTGTAGGTATAAGTAATACGCACTAATACTATTCAACAATTTAACAGTCAATACAGATAGGTACCATTCTGGAGATAAGGTTCTAGTTCTTATAATTCATAACTTATAAAACTATAGAAATGTGTTTTTTTAAAACCCTCAATCCTATAGGCGGAAATCCAATAAAATTTTAGGGTGGCTATACCGTTTTTAACATAATGTGAGCTGCTCCTTCGCTCTCACACAACTAAAAAGCTGTCTGGGTTTTTTTGTTGGGGGGGGGGGCTAATGGAACATTTTTGGGGGCTCAATTGCCCCAATTCCCCGTCCCGATTTCCGCCCATGCTCTCCTCAATAGTCAATACTACATCGCTTCGAGATATAATTTTTTATGATGTTATCGATGTTGATGTACAACATTATTGTGCGTTACCACTTACCTTTCCCATAAGGTCAAATAAGTTGAATACAGTCATCACGAGTACGGGCATCCACGTGCCAAATCTCGGGCTGACTAGATCGGAAAGTACTCCCGGGTATATGCTCAGCGTCACGAAGTAGCAAAGGAAAATCGCCAACATTTGTTTCCATATGATCTTCGATACTTCTTTCCTCAACTTATATCCACCTGTAGTTAATATCGTAATTATAACTTTGATAATATATGCATATATGGCCATATAATAATATATTATGCAGTAAGAATAATTTTGTGTTTAAAGATTCTGTGGGGACGTCGACATATTTTTATGTAACAGATTTGAAATTGTTACAATACATTCCAGCCAAAGAGATTTCGTTAGTATATAAGATACCATTGTCCATTAGGTATTACTTTAGTCTTTTTTAAATGAAAAATGAATACGATCCCAAAAACATTTTCTATTTTTTCACCATTTCAGAGTCGGTTACAAGTCCAGTGCCAATTTTAAACTACGCCGAGTGCAAACACCGCAGTACTACAGTAGGCATGGAGATACCTACTGCAAGCATGTTTGATAAATGATAAAAATGACTAACATTTTGTTTAGTGTTAAAAAATTACTTTTAAAAAAGTATTCTGTTCCTATTTCCTATAGGTAATGACGTAATGTGCATAGGTGTTGCTGTATAAAATGTAAATATAGTACACTGACACAGTTGACTGTGTATAATCGTTTTCAAAACGATAAACTGCAGTGTTCGAACATATTAGCCTAATTTCAAGTTTTGCAAGACGAGGCTAACAATTTGACCAGTGTTTGGTACCACTGTATTGTCGTCAAAGTAATTTTAAATTTTATAATATGCACAATTATATAACAAAAAAATTAAAAATTAATCATACCATTAGTCATTACCCCATTTACTATTCCTAAACGTACAAACACCTACCACTAATAATTATAGTCGTAAAAATCCAATCGACCGTATAGCACCTAGCTAATGTTCACCATACTTTCCTTTTTTAAGCTGGATACCTATAGTTCCGTTTCACTTCCACTGACTTGTTGTACACTTATACTATATGTATACATTTACCTACAAATTAGGTACTGTATAAATTACCTACCATATTTTGGACAAAGCCCGTATTTAATACAATTAATTACATTGTTGATCTTTACTCACTCTTAAATGAATCCCAAAATTCAGACAAGGTGGATTTCCGTAGCTTAAAAGAACTTCCTGTTTCCACATGTACCATGACGTCTTCAACTTTATACGTTGGCACACTATTTGCGTTCGGATCATACATGGGATTTGCAAAGCTAAATGCATTTTCGTCTTTAAATATTTTTCCAGTGCTTAAACTAGTTTCAGCAAATGGTTCTGGTTGGGATTGTTCGGAATCGACCTACATATATTATAAAACAATAAAATACTCAAATACAATTCTTAAAATATACTTATATTATATTAAACAGTTACAAACAATTATCTATAAAAATTAAGAATTGTTTTTAAAAATCTATTACGTATGGAGCACTGGAGGAGGCAACAGGGTCCGCCCGCTTCACCCCCTTGAAGACTCGCCCTAACTAGGAGCATGAACCTACAGTTAAATCTCTTGGTAATTCTGTGAGATTTAAACTGCTTCAATAATCAATCATAATTTTAGGTAAGACACTTTTTATTATTATTTATGTTAGAAGTTAAAATGCAATAACTATATAAACTTGGTTCAAAAATCATAATAAAAATATAGGTATTCAAAAGTAAATAATAATAAATGTTTAAATAGGTAAATTGTACAGCTATTTGTTTTTGGTCATGATTTAGAATGTACTGCACTCACCATTCGTTATGACCATTTTTAAAATGAACTTAATATGAAGATAAAAAGGACGTCCACAGAGAATTAGCTCTCTGGGGGCAAAATGTAAAACCTAAAACCCTTAAGGTCATAACGGCCTAACATTACCATACTACATAATTTACATGAAATCTTTACACGTCGATAATCAGTATAAATGTATAATACTATAGGTATAGTCAGAAACAATCTATTAAATTAGATAATCGTGTTATGTGCGATGGGTTATGTATTATTATTATTATTTTTATAGGTACCTATTTACTTTGTACATCGTGGCCGAGCTCAACTCATTGAGTGATCGAAATATTTTATAATTAATATAGTAACACTGTAACAGTGTTTATATTGTGATTAATAACTTATCGACCAGTGTAATTTTTAACAAACCATAAGAATTATGTTTTAATATATGACGTCATTACGTCAACGTTAGTACACTTTAAATCCCGATTGCTTGGCATTTCCGTCATTTCATCACTAATAGTATACAAAAGTCGAAAGTGCGACGGTTTCTCAACATTTCAATATTTTGGTTATAATCATAGAAATAAATGTATTATTTATTTAAAAATCTCAAATTATTAAAAAATATTTTCTCGGGCTTCCGGGCGTCCCTGGACGATATAGCAACTATAAATTCGGTTTAAGAACCTAATAATATGTGCCACGGGACACATTAACTATAATATTAGTCGTAATCATTTTATTTAAATAATAACAAATAACTAGCTGTATTTTGTTTTAGATTGTCACATTAACATATTAATATCTTACATATTCTTCGGTTGGTTCCAATGAAATTTTTTTCTTCGAATCTTCACTTCGGGCAATGTAAAATTTGACAAAATCAGACGATTGCACTATTTGGAACAACACGCATGACGTCATCACTACCAGATGACTTATCACGAAGAAGCTGAACGTGCTTACTCGTAAGTCCTTTGTCAACATTTTCGTGAATATTCGGTTAATGGACACCCAAAGCCCGGCAGCACCTTGAAATCAATCATTACAGTATATTAAATAGGTATAGTACACTCAACTGCGGAAATGCTTTGGGTGTACGAATCGGCCGGCCAGCTCCCGGATGGATGGCCACACGGGATTTTTAGCTACAAATCCTTGGCACACATACCAAACGTGTTTCTACCAACCGTTTTAACCGTTCCACCCCCCTACAAACAAAAAAAAAACGGCTAATAACCATAGTTGCCGGGCTTATAAGCTCAATAAAATAAAAATAAAAAAATAGGTATTATACCTATATACTCTCAAATAAACATTTAAACTACGAATCAAATAACCTAGTATAGTATAATGTAATAAATTATATTGACATGCAACGCTGTTAAATGTTTTTAATTATATTCTTCTAATAGTCTAATATTTTCCACGTTAATCTATTTTAACCGTAATTTATGGATATAGGTACAAACTTTCTCCAATCATGACGGCCTGCGTGTATTTAATAGGCAGTATACTGGTGTATCCATAAAAACTGGACTGCTGGACTGTCAAATGAAAATACGTATAGGTAGTAGATAAATACATTTATAAGTATACATTTGTTAAAATCGTTTTCTTTTGAAAATTCGTTTACTTGTCGCGCCCCATGCAATAAGTCCAATGGCTACCAAGTTGAGGCAATATGACGTATCCAGCGTGAACAATTCCTCCCACAAAATTTCCACAGCACCCACGAACAATAGCATCGAAATCGTCAGTCCATAACCTGTAAAAATAAATAACTACATATTATACATGTGCAAACACAAATTAATCGTCGGAATTAGTTAGGTATGGTGTATACGGAAATTGTCTCGATAGTGCGTTCCATATTATATTGTGTGTATACCGATATTGATGCGACACGTGAAAGACAGTGTTTCGACGAGCAGATTGTTGGTGAGTACGGCGACAAACGCCACCATGATATACACGATCGTCATGTCGAAAACTACCATCGAAACAGGATATTTGTTTTGGAAGTAATCCACAGCCATGACAAAACTACAAAATAAAAAAAAGAAACTTTGACTTCACAGTTTATATTTACTCTTTAGTCTTTTTACATTTGGAAGAAGTTTGTAAATTCAATTTACAAAAAGTTTATGTCTGATACTCTGAAATATGTCAGAAATATATTTTATTTGTACATTATAAATGCTTGAAATGATTAGAATTAAGATGCCCCAATATATACACGCATTAGTATCATGTGTCTTAAAAACGTAGAACAGCAAATTTACGTTTATCGGCAGAACCAATACATTTGTGTAGTTAACTTTAATATTATAGTGAGTTAATATAAGTAATAACCTATTCTATGGGGTTTTTGTTTTCAACAAAATCAATGTTTATTTATTAGTTAAATTATTGTATGTAGTATGTACATAACTTCATCAGTCATCACTATACGACCGTTAACATAATAGTTATAGCTCAGTGCCTCAGTAGCTGTCTCATACTAGTACAATACCTATACAAGAAACCAAATACCAATAAATGATGCTCACGTTTTAGTTTCGCCAGACCTACCTATACGGCTATACTGCGCAGTGCACTATGCATACCACGACCAGATATTATTATTTATTACCGAGACTGTGCAAGTTAATGATAATTTTTAATTAAGTTAAGTTAAGTTGATAGAAATCATTTAAAAAAATTTAAAGTTAATGGTTATTATACATTTTTTAAACTCAGTTAAGGTCAAATTTATATGGAAACTTACAATTAACTTATTAACTTAAGTTTAGTTATTTATTTATTTTAATATATACCATTATGCCGAAAATATATGTTCTTGAGAATTGTGAGAATTTGTAGGTACCTATTACCTATAGGTAATAGGTATCATATTAGTGTTTATTTTTATAAACATGATGCAATATTAATTATTACATTTTTAAGTCTGGAAAAAGTGCAGAGTAAATTGAGACACGTATACTATATGTACATCAATAATAGGTCCCGTAAAAACTAATGAATGTGCGCTACACAAATATGTACATTTTAAAATATTATATACAGGTACCCAAGTATTGAACCCCTCAATTATATATAACATATAGAAATTTTAAAAATTAAAATGTAATTCCTATCACTATAGTATTTTAAATTTCTATTATATTTGTATTTATTAAAAATGTCCAGGAATCAGAAATTAGGTATTGTATACAAAATTGAAAATATAAACGCTGTTTAATAGTTACATTATTTTTAAAGTGGTTAAATTATTATTCTATTAGTACCTATTTATGCCGATTTCTCTATGAACACTCAATAAACTTAATGAACTTTGAAGTTATGTCAATCTTCTTTCATCCCAGAACGAAGCCAAGTTTATACCCGTCTAAGAGTTGAAAAACGGCTTTCAGCTGTAGCAATATTTACAGGCCACCAATTTTTTTTTTAATTTAATTAATTGTCTATATTATAATTAGATGATTAAATTAAACATTTCTTTCAAAAAATGTGGAATGATGTATGTGTGCAGGTATGAGCTTCGAAGGGGTTTGACCCCTTGCCCCCTCTCCCAGATAAGTCCAAGAACGGGCTGCTAAATAAAATATAAATAGGTTTAGAAGGTGGCCCTGCAGGTTCCCTTACAGACTATAATATAATAGTTGGTTATCACTGAAGTCTAAAGTTCTTGTAACAGAGTTTTTTTTTAACTATACACGTTCCCTATATATAATTATTAATTTTGTACACTTAATATCAAAAACTATCGCCCCTGCAGGCTATACTATGTATTTAGCATGGCGTGCTCACGGGGGGGGGGGGAGTGAGGGGACGGCGATGAGAGTGTCATATATCCCCCTGGTCCTTTGGTTTATTTTTGTCGTATAAAATATATGATAAAACAAAGAAATTTTCATTATTAAAGTGTATTTACTATGTTGTATATAAGGGGGTCTGAGAATTTAGTCAAAAATGTATATCCCGGATCCCTCCCCCCCCCCCCCCCTTCAATAAATCTGAGCACGCCACTGGTGATGTATAATATATATATAAAATAGGTGTACCTGTTGTACGGGAATAGGAAACCGGCGCCCGCCAGTACCATGGCCATGTAAGTCTTGCCCAAGTTGTCTACCGGAGGCGTAGCCAGTGGACAGACATTGCCGCGTTTTCCTAGGGCCACGTAGCCCCTGCTCAGGTTCTCATCCATCACGACGCACTGCAGCAGCGACGATCAACCGCACCGCAAAGATTTGTGCACGCCGAATAGCTTGTACCTATACTTCACGCATAAATACGTACGTGATATCGCTCGTGTGTAGCGTCCGCAGTCTATTTCGCACGGCTAGCCATATATTAATTCATATTTTATCGATACACAGTTATAGTGTACGCCGTTATATTGTTGTTATTATTATTAAAATGTTTTATCAACAACTCGAAACAGCGCGCGCATTATTGTTGTTGTTGTTGTTGTTGTCGCTGCAGTGATGTTCGACGCGCCACCGTTACACCCACAATATATATACGCACACCATTCAGACTTACGATAATCTGACCATATTGCACACACACACACGCACGTGAAACTCGAAAGCAAACTCGTGTAAGTGTACGACTCTAGTCCGAGTGTGCGCGTCGGCGCCGGCGTCATGCGCGCGCGTGACTTGCGTCTGCCTCCTGCAGGAGTCGTGCGGGGCGGAGTTAAAAAGGAGAGACGCGATCGATGAATGGCTCGCGGCCGTCGACGAAAACCGTTTGGTGGCCGACAAGTCGAATACATATGTATATATAATCACGTACACATAATATATCGTATTGATACAGTTGTGGTTTATATATATGCAACTCCCGTGCAACCTGCAAATGGATAGTAAGGTCAGGATCGTGTGTATATAGTCGTGGAAATGATATGATGCTGCAGCGCAGTGACTGCAGTTGGCAGGACACTCTCGCGATGTTTAATGATGATCACTCGTCATAATGCGACGAGGTCCCCTCGACAAAACCAGTGTCTCGTTGTATTAGATTTATTTTGTTTTAATACCTATACATTTTTTAAAGGAATTTATATTTTTAATAAATTACATCAAGGTTATCTAGGACTCATCGATATTAGCTATCTAAATATATAGGTAGCAACTGTAAATTGTAATTCGCCAAACAGCAATGCCTAATTGGTATTATATTATATTATTTTCTGTTTTTGTCTAACATACGCGCAACATAGGATTTTTGACGGATCCTTTGCCATACATATCAATTGATCTAATGAAGTGATGAGAATTCTGAAAACAGATTTGAATTCGTCGTCAAGTCTACTTGAAATCGACTTTCCCACAATTTTGATTTTTTGATTTTAGCTCCTCCAAAAATTGAAATACAAAAATGTTTAAATACTCTTTTTTAATATGACGTTTTCTGGAATTTGGGGGATAATATCAAAAATGTGGAAAAGTCGATTTCAAGTAGACTTGACGACGAATTCAAATCTGTTTTCAGAATTCTTATCGCTTCAATAGATCAATTGGAATGTTTGGCAAAAAACATGTCTAAAATACTATGTCGCACATGTGTTAGACAAAAACAGAAAATAACGGTATCGAATCCCCTTAACCAAATCTACATTTATTTTATCTACAAATATTTAGGTTTTTCATTAATTTGTTTGTTTTAGGGTATAGGCACCGGTTTTTTTTTACAATGTCGAAGGCTTGAAGCCTTACCGAAAACCAAACCCATATCCCGTACTCCCAGACACCCTACATCATCACTAGAACTGTTGACTGTGCATTTCATTAAATTGAATGTTTTTGAATTGGTTGCAAATTATTGCCTAACGAGATACCTATAATTGATTTTTTAAGCATAATATTAATATGCTAAAAAATATATTGCCATTTGTCAGTGACGGCTTTAGGAGTGTGTGTTTGGGAGCTGCAGCACCCACCGTTCCGCATAGGTATTGCATTTTTTTTCTATAAATTACTTAGATATAAGTTATTACGTAGAACTAACTGTATTAATTGTAAACTACCAAAAAATAGGTTAAATTTGTTTTTACCCTGAAGACTGAAGTTATTCATAATAAGTAAATAGTCCTAAGGAACTTTATTATCATCATAGCGCTCACCATAAAAAGTCCAAGATCTGTCACTATTATTGGTTATTTTGAATATTTAAAATGTTTATTTGTATTTCTAATACATATTTTCGTTACGTTCGGAGGCTAATGGCTACCTTTATGCTATACATCCCTGAAAGTCGTAAGAGGTGAATACTTTTATCTATTTAATCATATTATATGAAATCGTACGGCACCCTTAAAAATCACTTAAATTTTGATTTTGTTTGCGTTACAAGTGGCTAAGTCAAAGTACTTACACTAAGTCATCAGTCATCACATTCACATAGTCCACAGTAATAAATTCTGACAATATAGCTATGCAATTTTTCTTTAAAGTTTAAAGCAACCAGATTTTTGTCCATAGACCACAGTAAAATATACTAAATGGCAATACAGACATACAGTAATACATTATATACTAATACTAACATATTGTTTATCTTATTTATCAGGTAAGGATTCAAAGCACAGTTCTGGAGAGGTGCCCAACTGCCCAACAACACAAATATAAATTACAAGATAAGGTACATAGATTATAAATACGGCATTTATAGTATTTATAATTAATGGTAGTATCCAGCGTAGTCAGTAGCTAAGCCCCCCCCCCTACCATTGACTGTGTTGACCTTAAAATTTTATCAAGATTAAAAAAAAAATAAAAAGTGTAAATAAATGATATATTATTGCATTTGTATACTTTGCGTCTTAGCCTCCTCCCCCCCACCATACAAAACTCCTGGCTACACCACTGCGTAGTAGGCACTCATATGTTTTTCAGTCTTTGTCCCTGTTATTTATTTTAATTTAGTATATAAACTAACTAGTAACTACTAACTTCTTTATTATAATATTGTACCTCACCACAAGCTCTGCTTAATGGGGTAAATTAAATAATTAATATACTTATTGACTATTGAAACTGTATTATTCACTCAATAAAAAAAAAATAAAATAAATATTATGAAATTGACGATTATTTCTTTTAGGTAGGCGGGAACGCAGTTTGAAAATATACAACTTTACGTCGTGTCGAGCGGGATTTCCAGCTTGGCGACACTGTGGCGCAGCGGCGGCGACGACCTTGAATAATCGCCAAGAACGCCTAATCTTTGCACTCTAATCACGACAGCAGCTGTTTTTCGCGGACGGGAGTGCAGTCGTAAGTTGTGGTTGTATTTGTGCCGTGCGTTGACCGCAGCTGATGTAGTTGTTGTCGCTTGTCGAACAAGCAGCGGCTCATTCGGAATTCGTATAATCGCATCACCGACGGACCGACCGCCCGCCCGCCCGCAACGCGACAGTTTCGTTTTTACCACTCGAGTGATAATAATAATACAATATCGTTGTACGTCGTCGCTGTCGTCGTTCGCGTTCTTCTCTGCGTCGAACGTTCCAAACACCCGCAATTCTCGCGTTACCGTTCGTAATAATACTGACGCCGTCATCAGCTTTCGGGCGCGGTGAGCGTGTACATTTTTTGGAAGAAAACAAAATCCGCGATTGCAAGAAATTAAACACACGGGATCTCTCACACGTACACGGTCGCGCGCGCACGCTCAGGCACACGCGGGCCGCCGATAATATTATATTACGTCGCGATTCATAAGAATAAATCTATACTGCGCGTGTGTTTTTTTTGTTGTTGTTATTGGTTATTACTCGTTTAGCAGTTTCTCGTCAGTGTGATACCCGGTCGTGTCGGTGTCGTTTCTTATTCGCCGTCGTCCCGATTCCCCTGCCCCGTGTGACGTAATTCGCCCAGCGGAGTTTCGCGAACGTCCGTCGCCACGATATTTTGCTGGATTTAGTTTTTCTGCCTTTCCCGATCGGATTTCCAGCTGCCGAACACCACTGACAGACGATCGACGACACGATCATGTCGCTGAACACAGCTCATGTGCAAGGTGGCGGTTGCCTGATACACGCAGGCGAATGGTGAGTCATAGAAATTTGATTATGTATGCCCCGTGACGTCCGCTGTACCACCTACCTGCGGATTACTATTATTATTGCGGATAGTACTACCTATGCACTCGGTGCAGAATTCGTTGCAGCTGCGACCAATTGCATTTCGGGCCGCGTTCCGCTGTCCCCTCTTACTTTTTCCGCCTTCCGGACGAACCGTTACAGATATGTTTCCCCGCGAGGGGCTCATTCTCGAACAGAATTCGTTTGCGAATGCGGAATGGCATTCGAAGTTTCAAACTTCTGCGTGTCGCAGGCCTGGGGTTACGGCACCTGCTTGTCGTCAGTGGTACGCAATTAGAACACACTCACACCTTTAGTTTGGACTACATCCAAGATGCCTAAGCAGTGGTTATCATGCCAATTTTTAAGACAGGACCACCAACGCTGTCCAATATGTTATAATATTAGGCGTTATATATATTTTTTTCACCGTGTACCTACTTTCTGTATTTACACTTAACTTCCTTGCACTTAGGTAGCAAACAGAAAAAAATTTTTTTAGTATTGTAATGTTATGTAACAAACTAATATGTAATGCATTACCTACCTACCTACTTGTTCTATATTTTTTTGGTTATATTAGGTACTTAGATGGAAATTAGAACTGATCTTTGTAACACTTAAGATACATCATATATTTCACCACTGTTAGCAATATTCTAGAATATTCTATGAGTAATCATTATTTCATTGTACTTTCTAATGCAATTTGATGTCATTAAAAAATTTATTTAAGTTCTATTAAGTACCTACTATCGGCATTTAGTATTTTAGATTATAATAGCGGAGGGATGAATGTATTGATTTTACAATGATGAGTGTTTTTTTTTGTGTCTGTTATCACATTTTTTCTGTTAGATTTTCTCAATTTACTTCCATTATCAACATATTGAAGCAGATGATGATATTTTTATAATTGTTGTAATTAAGTTTACAATTTATTATAATAGGCACCTACAATTAAAAATGTATTAATCTGTTATGAACAGTATGCATTTGCAATATATACCATAAAATACTGTAGGAATCTATTTAGGGGCATTTTTACCATAGTCGTTATGGCAATGCCCCTGGCAAATCATTGTAATTGCACCCCCAACCCCACCACCATAAAAAAATAAGACAGTTTTGTTAAATCACAATTCTAAATTAGCCAATGTATCATATTAATTGATAATTTAAAATTCTTTTTTTTTGTCTTTCCTTTTAAATTCTTAACCTGAATGGTTTTTCAGATCAATTTTTTAGTCTACCTATTTATGGAAAATTTGAAATTTTTACTTAGGTACTACTCAAATAAAAATTAAATATGTTTATCTTTGGCTTTTTTTTTAACCAAAATCATGTTTTCTATCCAGTAGGTAAGTACCTACTGAGAGCTATACCGTTAGTGGTACCTAGGTAATCAGTAGATTTTTAAGAATCCTCGAAAATTCAAAATCTGGTGTAAAAAAATTGCTACTATTTTGGCTACTATACTCTGTTCAACGAAAGAGTGCATGAGCCGCCCCTTCAATAATGTCCAAGTCCGCTCCCGGCGATGATCATAATTGTCAGCTTTCGGAGAGAATCAGTTGCACGTGTGGCGCTCTCATAATATATAGTGTTGGGGTCATTCGAGGGGTTATTGGAGAAGGAAACGGAGCCTCAACGAGCTTTTAGTCGTCAGTCTACATGCGCAAAACCTGTGGGCTCTCTCGTTGAACAGAGTATAGTGGTTTTTCTTGTGGTTTACTTTCTAATAAGTACTAAGTAGTATACTGTTACAATTATTATTATTTTTTAATGTACCAATATTTCTATGTACCTAAATGGTTCCCTGTATTTTTAGAGCATTAGGTATTAAAATAAAACTCGTAATGAAATTATCTAGGAACATGGTAATGAACAAGGAAGGTCATGTTTGTACAATTGTTATTCAGTACTTATGTACCTACCTATAATATTATTAAAACAAAAATCTATTTTTATATCAAGTATAGGTAGGTATAGGAATATGGAATTCATAATATTTACCTCAATACCTACCTATTTTCTTACTTGTAAAAAATGTACTAAAAACAAACATTATAAATACTTTATAAAATATTTTTTATAGTTGTGACCTTGGTTGTGACAGGTATGCATCTGATAAATTCAATTTGTGATTACTAAATTAATATTTTGTTCATTATCATTACTTTTGTTTTTTATACTTAACAAAATTAATAATATGAGTAACACATTGTCCTGCCTTGAATACGGTCTCTGAAATATCTTTAAATAATGCTTTAGGTTAATAGGTACTTCCCTGTTTCAATGTAGTTACCTAAATATAAAAATAATAAAATTGTAACTTGTGTAATTATACATTTATGTATTTTACGATGTAATTTATAATATCCCTAATCACTGAACCATATAAATTATAAATCATAGGTAATTAATCAATAAATATCCGAGTATTTACTATAGGTACTAAGGCTTGAGATGTGAGTCCTATGACTATAAAACATATTCCTAAGACTTTTTTTAAATAAACTGATGTCATGTTATATTCGTCCCATAGGTAATTATATTCTTTATGTGGATGTCTTCTGGCTCCAGAGGTGTTATTAAGGATGTATATTTGTCATTTGTGATTCTCATATTATGAATAAAATTTAACATATTTTTGGTAAAACGCAAGGAAAAAAGATACTTAACAATTTTTAACAAATAAACAGAAATGTACTTACGTAATGTAATCTTCTTTTCTTTTTTTTAGCATTATTTTGTTTACTGATGCTGTTACCATTGACTTTCACGGCCAAGATGGCAGAGCATTTCATGGTTCTAAAGTGGGAAAACTTTTTTTAACTACTCATCGTTTGATTTTTATCAACAAATCCGACAAAGACGAGCTTTTATCATTTAGTATGCCATTTGTTACTCTTAAAGATGTAAGTATCTTTAAAACTGAAATATATAGGTAATTCAAGTTTTTGCATGTTCTAATTTTGAGATTGTTGTAAAAATTAGGTTGAATTGGAGCAACCAGTTTTTGGTTCAAACTATATAAAAGGTAAAGTACGTGCTCAGCCTAATGGAAACTGGGTAGGTGAAGCAAAATTCAAATTGATATTTAAGAAGGGAGGTGCTATTGATTTCGGAAGAGCCATGTTAAGAGCAGCATCAATGGGTATGTTTTTTTTTACATATAATATAATTGTACCTATACAGATCTATATTCAATATGAATCAAAAAAATTAATTTAGCTAATAATAACTATCCTCAAATGGATAATCCGCCGGCCTACGCTCCACCTGAAGGTCCATACTATATGGCTGATGTTCCGTACGGTGTACCTCCTCCTGGCTACTATGGATGGATGCCTTCAACTGCAGCTTTCCCAGATGCACCACCTCGTAAATATATATTTTGTTTTAATGATGATTGATTTTTAGTAAAATTTGTATAAAACACATACATATTTGTTTTTTTGACACATTTTATTAATAATTAAAAAAAATTGGCTGAAAATAGTTTAAATATCATTATTATTATTTTTTAGCTCAATCTGTCTATAGAACCGATATGCCTCCACCATATCCAGGTATTATTGGTTTCACTGGTAATCCAGGTTATGCAAGCGCTCCACCTGCACAAACAGCTCCACCTCCACAACTTTTTAATGGACAAGGTATTAATAGTTTTGGATTTAAATAATCACATTGTCTTGTATATTTGCCAGTAAAATAATTTTTTTTTACCACTATTAATATGTTTTGGTGAAAATTGAGATCTGTACTTATATACCATGCACAAATTACTTGTATCACTGCATGTTATATAGTTAAATCACTATTTTAGCACTTATAATATTATTTGTACTTTTAATATAACTCATTAAGGAGATTCGATACCGTGATTTTCTGTTTTTGTCTAACACACACGCAACATAGGATTTTAGACTGGTTCTTTGCCAAACATATCAATTGATCTAATGAACTAATAAGAATTCTAAAAACAGATTTGAATTTGTCGTCAAGTCTGCTTGAAATCAATTTTCCTACATTTTTGATTTTAACTTCTCCAAAAATTAAAATATGACAATTTTTAAATTCCTTTTTTTAATATGACATTTTTAGGAATTGGGGGGATAATATCATACATGTGGGAAAGCCAATTTCAAGTATATTTGACGACAAATTCAAATCTGTTTTCAGATTTCTTATCGCTTTCAATAGATCAATCAGAATATTTGGCAAAAAACACGTCTAAAATACTATGTCACGTGTGTGTTAGCCATATAACTAGAATCCCCCTAATAGGATGTTACACCCGCATGTGCTGTCTCTGTCTTACAAACACATAATTTGGCAAATTGTACGCTCTGAATAATATATTTAACTCTATTATGATAAATATTGGAGCAAACTGACCTATTATTAAATTTAGAAGTGAGAATATGATCTTGTGAACCTTATAGGTTTTTTTTTTATATTTTAATTTTAAACCAAGTTATGAGTATTTTAAAATTGTAATTAGTTTGCGCATTTTAAAATACTTATAACTTACTTTAAAATTAAAATATAAAAAAAACCTATGAGATACACTAGATAATATTTTCTCTTCCAAATTTTATAACAAGTCAATTCTCTCCAATATTAATCATAACAGAGTTAAATAGAGTGTTCAGAATGTGCAATTCGCCAAGTTTTGTGTTTGTAAGACAGAGACAATGCATGCAGGTGTTGCACCCTCTTAACATTAATATTAATTTCAATGTCACTGAGTAAAATTAAATGTGATTCTACGTGTGATTAGTGAGATTGCATTGAACTATTTTTTTTTAAGTTTGTTTATTTTACCAGTAGTATTTAATTTTTTCGTAGATAATACCAATATAAATGAACAAGTTAGCGAAGAAAAAGTTAAAAATAATCAATAATGTGATTTGAATTAAAAGGAGCATATAATTTATCAATACCTATATAATAATATAAAAGTAAAGATATATATTAATTTTTTTTAGTACAGTGCTACTAAAATATATTGTTTTACTAAAGACTGTTATACCATTCGGCTGTCTAAAAATGGAACACAGTAATACCTCTTATCAAAATAGACTTTTTTACATATTCATATTCCCTGATATTTTTTATTCTAACCTCTGCAATATTACCATTAGCTTATAATTTAGTAACAAGTAACAACCATAGTATTTGTACGACAAGTTTTTTCAAAACCCAAAACACAGATCTACAATATGACATACAAAATTCCTATACATTGTTATCAAAAATTATTAGTTTAGTAAACTGGCTCTCCTGCAAAATATTAGAAGTGGTAGTTACGGTGTTTTGTTTTTGGACAGCCACATTTTAGTTACCCTAATTAATAGTGTGTATGTTATAATATAAAATATAAAATTTCAAAAAATCTGGTCATCAAACAAAATATTTTATAAAACTACTATAATATTAATCTTTAAAAAAAAAATTATAAATCTTAAAGTAACAGATGCATAATATTTACAGATGCAAAAGCAGCAGAAGCAGCACAAAGTGCATACTTTGATCCCAACAGGCCACAGATGGCTTATGTTCCACCACCATCATATTATGTAAGTTTTTATGTTATAATTATTTAAAAAACATGTTATATCAAAATTATTATAAAAATAAAAAAAAATAAATATATTATACTCTGTATGGTATTAGAAATTAACTTGTCTATCAAGTAAGCTTCTTCAATAATATCGATATTGTGAACTTTTTTTTTAGAAATTTAGGTATCGATAATCGTAATATATCGTTAATCATAATATATTGATAATCAATGTACATCAAGATAAACTGATTTTCATGCCAAAGCTCTTGAATAATATATTTCAAAACAATCAATTGTTAATATAATACCCACTAGCTACTACCTAGTGGCTAGTACCCAGTCAATTGAGTATTTGAGTATTGGCATATATGATAGTCATAGAGATATCGGAATATCGATACCTACATTTTTTTTTCAATATCGCACAATTTAAAACGATATCGATATTCAAAAATATATCATTGAAGAAGCCTACTATCAAGTATCTAGT
Organism: Metopolophium dirhodum; assembly: GCF_019925205.1. Classification (NCBI taxonomy): domain Eukaryota; kingdom Metazoa; phylum Arthropoda; class Insecta; order Hemiptera; family Aphididae; genus Metopolophium; species Metopolophium dirhodum. Next base: position 18,169,681 of record NC_083568.1, read on the forward strand.
CCAGAGAGATTATCAACCTAAATGGTTTTTATTGGTACTTTTATAGTTATACATACCTGTTTATAATACAACTATTGTTTTCGATATCCAAATGTTTCTAGCACCTCAAGTCAGACACTAAATTGTCAATAAAATAAAAAATTTTTGACCTTCAAATCAGCTCTTATAAATTATTTCTATTCTACCATCAATTATAGTACTTTTATTTATTATTTTTTCATTTAAATAATAAGTTACTACAATTTAACATTTTTAATACCTAACAAATAATGCATAATATGTTTGCTATGTGTAGTATAATATTGTAAATAGTTGGTAATAGTTGATCACTCACTGAATTTAAATGAAAAAAGTAAAGTTAAATGATGAATTTAATACATATAGTGTGATAACATTTTTAATACTAATATCATGATTGGCCTCCAATATAAAGGAAACAGATCAGTTGATTCAGTGTCACTTAATATGTTCTGGTTTTTGTTTGACAACTGTCTAAAATAAATAATATATTTTTTTATTATGTTTCAGGAACTTCCTCCACCTTACAAAGAAGCCGAAAATAAGAAGAACGATTAAAATTACAAAAAAAACACATGTTTATGTCTACATTCCATTGATTGTTTTTTATAATTGTATTGTTTTTTTTTTTTAAGTGGTATTGAAATATGCAAGGATCTTTAAAAATGTGATTATATTGCATCATTTCAACAGTTTATTTATCTTAGTCAATATGGGGATAATTACCATCACATTTAATCATACATTAGAAATCGCTCATTAACTTTTTTTTTAAATTGTTTTTATTCAATGATGTTAGAGAACAAAAGTAGTAATATATCAAAGAAAGGATTGAAAATGATGCTTTAAAATCTCATGTGTTTCTGAGTTAGACATTCATTTAGTACTTATTTAAAACATACTTTTAGTCAATGCAATGTCTTTATTTGTGTATTCCAAGTATGTCATCTCCGCGTTAACACATTATTATTAATAATTTTTATATTATACTACGTCCACTATGTGTACTATTATAATCACTATTAAGAAAATGTCATACTAATTATTATTATCCTTGTAAATATTTTTCATTAAATGTGTTTTTACAAATTCTGTTGAATAATTTTAGATTTCAACGAGTTCTTACAATATATTTTTCACTGTCGCGCAAGAGATTTATTGTATTTTATTTATGGGCGATTTCTATTATATCCATATGGTTATTTTATTCAAATATTATACTATTTTTATACGCTTATTTTGTTTCATTTCATTTAGTTATATATAAAAAAAACTATATATTCTTCATAATAAAAATTAACTGAAATATTTTAGTTTTATTTGACATTGTAAATTATTTACTTATATGATTTTGGTGTACAAGGTAACTATCAACTGTTATTACAATAATAATAATACTTCACCTCTTGGCTACGGTTAGATTACACGTAAAATACCTGATGAGGCAGCAAATGAAGAAATTAACTTAATTAGTATCATAATATTATTATATTTTGAAAAGTTATATTTTATTATACAATAATATATAAATATAATATATTAAAGCAAATGTACTAATTGCGTTAACTTATAAATATTTTCCTTCATATTTTTGAGTTTTATGCGTGTAATAAATTATGCTATCATAATAATTGTAAATACCACTGTATCAGTGGTAGTTACCAATTTAAAGTAATTAATGGTGTATATTGGTTAAGATATAAACTGCACTGACACAAACACAAGTAGGTACTCAGTATGTAGTATGTTATTAATAAATTAATTTCATACTTGGCTTATTAGGTAATAGGTAGTTCTTTAATATTACACATATTCGATAGGTAGAATTATATGCCAGTGGGGTTTGGGGAAGATTTTATTGTGAAACGATGATTCAAGAAAACAAAAAGTATTTAAATTTGTAATTGATTATTCGGTCGGTACCTACTATGTTGTAACAAAATATTTTCGAAAAAACCTATTTTGTCAGTAAATTAGTACCTATTCATATTATATAGGTACTGGTTGGGTGGTACTGCTGAGTGCCTGCTTTTAAATGCTAACCTCCTGTAAATAACCATTAAGGGCCAGTTGTACCGTCTACGGTTAAACTACGATTAAGCTTAATCAGCTGATAACAGATATTTAACCGTGCTAATTCGGCCGGTTAAACCCTGATTAACTTTAATCATAGACGGTACAACTGGCCCTAACTCTCAAATTTACTCATTACCTATACTTAACCTATATTTTTTTTTTTTTTTTTTTCATTGGGTAACCCGCGGCAACATAGGCCATTGGGTGTGGGGAGGGCACAGTAGGTTTTTTATATTGGGTAGGTTGATACACGTGTGTTGTGTTTGGCAGAATTTCTAATGGGACACCCGTAGGTTTCTGCCGTGCCCCGGGGTGGGGGGATGGCGGCACTTGTTCTCCGGACACCGTGACTTGCACGGAGAAAAATGCCGCCCAGTGGTCGAGGATCGAACTCGGACCGGCTGTGCCGAATCCGTCGCGTTGGACCGCTCGGCCACCTCGTCCCCCACCTATACTTATTAAACTGTATAGATTGTAAATAATTTTAATAAAATAAAGATATCACCCAAACCATAAATTAAATGTGTTAAATAATATGTTAAATCTATGGCCAAACTATTTTTAATAGGTAGGTAGCAGTTGCTGAAATTTAATGCTCTATAGTGTCAGCAAATGGAGATCTATTATTTTTCTTATATATTGTAATACAGTCAAATCCGCTTAATTGACACACATCGGACGGTGACCAATTTGTCCCCATTATCCAGACTGTCCCGATCAACCGAAGAATATAATACATTCATTCGGGACTATCATTAATGTCCCCATTAAGCGGGTGTCCCGAATAAGCGGATTCTACTGTATATAAGTTATTGTTGCTATTCATGATTCATGGTTACAGAAAATAAAATAGTTATTGTGATTGTTTATTAACTCATGTCAATACCGATTACCGAATCACAGACGTAGGTACCGTATAGAATATGATATTGTGATTTGAATAAAGTTCGCATACCTGATGCCTAGCAATAAAATAAGTCAAAATATTTTACGTGCGTCGCCTAGCCATTTGTATAGTATGTGAATTTCCGTTGGCATGATAGCTCACAAGCAGTCGAATCTTTATAAAAAATACCGTCTCTTGAATTTTAACAACACATACAATATTATGTTACATGGGTAAATACTAAATGCATGGACATTTGGTAACTTTAATGACACACGGGCGTTTCGGTATCGCCGAGACGGTCACGGCATCGCGCTCTACCGATCGTGGTCGGTCATGAGAAACTCAATTTCGATCGTACGTCACCGCTAGAGCGCGGTGTCCGACCTCTGCCGACTCTCACCAGTTGTCACCAGTGTTTATTTGCTGTGTATATATCACGGACTAAGATGCAACGGACAGGTGAGGAGTAGCTTATCGGTGGCCTCGAAAGTATATACAAGAGGCAAATACGGGGGTCGTAATCATAATAAATTGAGAGTTAACAGCGCCATCTGTATAAACCACGGACCTTAGATCATATACAATGGATGGAGTGTGTATTTCTCGTATACCGAGTGCTGTGTCCAACATAACTTTCCACTACCCATTTGGTTTCAAGGTACAAAGAGTTATGACGCATGCGTTTCGCCAACAATCACTATGAAATGTCCAATGAGTGGTGGGGGGTCATGTGGACCTTAGAACATATTCAATGGATGGAGCTACTTTAATCATTTGCTGTGTCCAACATAACCAACCCCCCCACTTGTTGGTTATTTTATAGTGATTGTTGGCGAAACGCATTCGTAATAACTCGTTGTACCTTGAAATTAAATGGGTGGTGGAGTGTTATGTTGGACACAGCTCGGTATAGGAGAAACACCCACATAGCTCCGTCCATTGTATATGATCACGGTATAAGATCATTGTATAAGACACGGACTGAGATACAAAATGTGACGCTAAATAATACCACTGGTAGCGCTGAAAGCATTCAATTATGAGTGTTGATGATAACAGAGGAACCTTTTGCGGGCTGTCCCCCGTCCACCATGTCGTTTCCAGTCCATTATATCTTAGTCCGTGGTATATAATATTATACAACCGAACCGATGGGATAGTCTTGAGGCGCTCTGAGTGATCGACGTCAAACCAACAGCCGTACGGCAGACCCCGTGACTATTCTTTACGACATGTAAAATATTTTAAAGTGTACCTCATTACAACATTATCAATCGCTCCACTGTGCAACAACGATTCCTTTCGGATATGGCACCCGGAGTGGCCTGAACGTTCGTTCAACTCTACCTTCGCCTGACAAAATTTTTTTTCCCAATTTTAATTTTTTCTTTAACCCGCTGGTTTTCGGAGAGTGTAAAAAATAACAACACATTACAATCGTCGTATATTTTATATCGTATTTGAATATTTCATTATATTATTTCACCAGTTTAATAATGGTAAATACCGCTACCGCATGGAATGGTGTGAACGGGTTCGTATGGTATAAATAGCTATTACTACGTGTTTACTTGGCGTGCTTAGCGATAACGACACTCGCATGTCTTTGCGGCTAATAATACGTGTTCCTATGGATTAGAAAAAGGTTTAGGGTCCAGCTTTTTAAATTTTCCAAAATTTTATAAAATTAATTGAAAATTAAATTTTATATTTTTGTTGTCACCTTAGTTAATAACTATTTTTTCACTTATCTACCGCCCGATGCCCCGATACCTAAATTTCAGAAAATTAGTAACATGTGAAATTGTGTGTCTACGATGTCAGATTACTGATTACTGATCAGTATAGTCGAATTAATAATGCTTCGACCTATTGGCTATTACCTATTACTGGAATTATACCTATATTAGCCGCTACCTACCTACTGTATACAATATACGTAGGCAGTTATATTATATTATATATAGCGTGTTGGACGCTGTTGGTAAATTAGTATAGTAAATTCACGTGTCGTTGTTTTTACAGCGAAACTTTTGACTAAACGTAATAAACGGAACTGCTGCAGACCTGCACGCACCGCGGGATGACGATTTGGCCGAACGTGTCTTATATATTATTTTATTTTATCGCACCTACCTACCTATTAAATTTTATCACGTGTCGACACACGTTTCACGCCGAAGGGGACGGACTCAGGATCCATTCTGGCTTGCTATAAACAATGTTTTGAAGTCGGCAAATAAAAAAAAAAAAATATGTTAATCGAAATTTTTTATATTTCCAACCGGCAGTGTACATACACGTTTTGTAATTATTAATAATTTGTATAGTTATGCGAATATTGTGACTGACCTTAGCAAGCGGTAAACGGTAACACGTAGGTACAAAAATATATTGCAGCCTTACAGGGTGGTTCTAAATAATACTTAGCACATGTTCAAGGTGTATATAGCTGTGGAGCTTTAGCATTGGGTGAGGGGGGCATAAGTATTGATCAGGAAGTGGCTTATGAGGGCCTAGTAGCTCCAAAAAAATTTATTTGAAGTTAAAGCCCCCCTAAAAATTAGAAAATAAGCAATCTTCAGTACAGATTACATAATTGTGTATGGATAATTTTTTTATTATTATTCAGTACATATAAAAAATATTTTTTGCCTAAAAATGTATTATATGTGGAACCTATGTGATATTAATTTTTTTTAGATAACATATGCCGCGATTCCCGATCAACACACAATATACAATATCGAATAATATTATATTGTGTTTATATAATTATTGTACAGTTGTGATTTGTATCTATATAATATAGTTTGACAGTGGTGTAGAGATCTGTTTGTTACCAAACGTTTGAGCCCCCCTCAATGTTTAACAGGATCTGCACCTATGCTGCAGTAGTTGTAGCTGGTACCTACTACCTTATATACAATAATAATAAGCAAATATACTGTGTGCGTTTGGATTCGGTAAGTTTCATAGATTTCTGCATCGCCCAGGCGATCGAAGGGTAAACGAGGATTAACGTTGTACATTACACCTATACGTGCTGTAATATATTATTATAATATATCCGCAACATTCGGCATTTCACGTACACTCAGATCGTACCCGCTATTAAATATTTTCGTTTAAACTTTAAACGTCGTGGGTCGACCGCGAGTCCGCGACAGAGCTCCACAAAATCGCTTTGACGTTGTAAATGAGTGCGTGCGGAAAAAATGGTACCTACCTATTTGGCTATACCTGCTATGTAAATTCTGTATATTGTAAACTAGAAATATAATATAATATCGTTGGCCAGCCACTATTCATTACTTTATTAGATTTTTTTTCATAACGATTTGTACTATGCCCCTCTCTGAGCACTTGGACAACAATACAAATAAATAAATAATTATACTGTGAAACTTAATTATACTTTTTTACGTTTGTTAATACTATAAGGTGTGTAGGTTTATATTATTATATAATTATAAATTAAAAAAATTGTATTTTATATGCAAAAATAAAATTAAAATTCGCCATGATATTGATTTGATCCAAGAAATGAAGAAAACACTATTGTTGTTCTAAGACTTTCTCAGTGCCGTAAAAATTATAGGTGCAGGCGGTGCACAGCTCTGGGACCCGCAGGGTCAAAGGGCCCTTGGGCCTTGGCGGATAGATGTCAATTTTTTTTTTAAAATTTAATTCATAATAATTTAATTATTATAATGTATTTAATTTCATGTAACGAAATGTAAAAGCCTGGTCCGTTTTACTTGGAATTGTTTATCAACATATTGGGAAATTTACTAAGTCAAGAGTGACATAAATAGATTTGTTGATTATTATGCGTGATATCGCGATACCGATACAAACACACACACTAAAAAAGTACGGGGAGCAGAGCTGACCGTTCTACTTTATTCACCACTATAGATATAATATAGGTACCGATCGTCAGACGACATTAATCATATTTAGCTATTAGCTAATATGTCTATGTAACTGTTATTTCCTTGTTTACCTACTTTAAAGTGTAAAAATGTAGAATATTATGTTATTGTGTTTGTGACTTGTGTAACATACTTATACTTTCATATTATATAATTCATATTTTTATTATCTTATTATTTCTTAATATAAATATTTTAATATCAAAAAGTTCCCAGTGGTGCGGCCAAAAGAAAAGAAACTTCAACAAACACAACATCTTTTGAAAACAAATACAAAAATTAAGAATTATTTTGAATGCAACCAACATGTTAATGGTAAATTTAAAATTGTTTACACACAAATGTTTATCAGTTTTAATTATATTAATAATAATTAATGTATTTAGTATTTTAGTTTATTAAGTATCTTGCATCTTTAGTTATAGTCAATTTAACTGTATTACATTAAAATATGTTATACATACAACATAGAAAATATAAAATTCAATATTTTCTAGTGTTTTACTTAGATGTTAAAAATGAAGACAACCAAGACAAAATGATTGCTGGTAAATCTACTGAATCGTGTACAATAGAAATGCATTCAACTAGTACTCAGGGTTAGTATAATTTTAATTTGTTTATCTGTAAGTAAACTACAATTTTATTATAATTAAACATTTATCTAGAGAAAAAGCATAAAATCTAATAGGTACCTATAATTTAGGCACCCATTACTTTTCAATAACTATAATGCATTATTTGAATTTACGTATAGTTTAACATTGTGTTAAATTTTTGTTATTCATATTTGTACCTATTTTAAATGGTATACAATTTATAAAAACAGAAAAATACTAATATATTTAATACACAATAATACTCAATATACTTATGAATTATGATATACCTACCCAATACACAATAATACATTAATAAATAATAGGTACTCAATTTTTTCTAGTTCGATAATTTGTGTGTTTTCTACTATTTTACTCAGATGTTAACAATGAAGACAACCAAGACAAAATTATTGCTGGTAAATCAACTGGATCGTGTACAATAGAAATGCATTCAACTAGTACTCAGGGTTAGTATAATTTTAGTCAATCATTTTTATTCATTAAAAGAAAATAGCTACCTACTTCACTAATAAAAACTGATGTTTTTAAAAATCAGGTACCTATATTAAAATAATTTATTATTTGTAAATCAAGTAGGTACCTAACTATTTTTATTCTATTACATTAATAATTAAACTTGAAGTTAGATTATCCGACTGATCGTGGACATTTTAAAGGATTTATAATAGACAGCAAACTTAAACGTAGCATTTTGACTTATGGTCCTTGTATACCGTTAATACAGTTTCCATACAGGATTGTACATGGCAAAAATAGAAAATTTTCAGTTGACTATTACAATATGAAAACTAAAACTGGTGTTATAATTTCCCGTCTTTGGCTCTGTTACTCTGTTGAATTAGATAAAGTATACTGTGAAACATGCTGGCTTTTTGTTGATTACAATCATCGAAATTTTAAGTCAGAATGGATTGAAGGCATTGATGATTGGCAACATTTGTTCCAAAAAATAATTTCTCATGAAATATCAGGTCCTCATTTAGTGCATTCAATGCAACTTAGACTTGTATGGGCAAATAAGTGTACTATTGATAAAGAGTTAGAAGTTCAAATTTCTAATGAAGCTAAATACTGGAGAGATGTTTTGGAAAGAATAATTAAAATAATTTTAAGTCTTACTGCTGGTAATTTGGAACTCCGTGGTAATGAAACCAATCAATTTTGCGAAGGAAATTTTCTTAGAACAGTAAAACTATTTGCAGAATTTGACCCACTTTTAAGAACACTTCTTGATGAAAAAGATGGCCATATTAAATATCTAAGTCCAGCTATTCAGAATGAGTGAATTGAAATTTTATCTTGCAACTTAAGGACAATCATTTGTGATGAAATAAAAATGTCTACTTTTTTTCTATAATTGTTGACTCAACTCAAGATATTACAATATTATAGGCAGTCACTGCATCTCTTTCTACCTACAAACTTTATGTCAGAGACTCAGAGTTCACAAAAAAAATAGGGGCTGTTATCGCCACACTCGCGTAAAAATGTCCATGTTCCGACGTGGCAGATTTGATCTTCAATGCTTACCTATATGTTGTTATTACATCATCGATATCTACAGCTATAGTGCGGAAGATCGGTACAGGTGGACTGGCGATCGTCGATGTACAATATTATGAACGATGACGATCTATATCGACGAAAAAAAAAAAATCACGACCTGGATCCGAACGGGAACTTAACGCCAACGGATTTTAAAGTTTGAATCATTCCGCCCCCGCCGATCGACCTTTGAAACACACGACTTTAAATTAAATTGATATTTTCGTCTTTTACCTTTTTATTTTTTCTTAAACGTCGCTCGCCAGAGGGTCTATATATTATTAGAGATGTGTACGACGATGACGTCCATATTATTGCGTATAAGGTTACTGCAGGTTATCACACTCGTTTAATGTAAAAGTCTTCGATGACGCGGAACAGTGTGCACGACGGTCACTCGTGGCGTAACTAACGGATTGTAGGTATGTCTATGGCCACGTACAAAACGTTTTCAGGATTTTTTTTTCCTACGGTCCTTTTCTGTTGTCTTTACATCGTTGTGTACGCGCCTCACTATATATATTACTGGTATATACAGAGTGTCTTCTTCATATGTTGTGTGTCAAACATTTGTGTTTTATCGTTAGAGTCTTAGGTATGTTTTTTAAATACATATACTTCCGCCAAGGTCCCCGGCCTAAATATATATCATAACTGCAGATTGTACTTTATCAGTATAAAATCATGATACCGCGGTTCATAAAAAATCGTAAATGCCGATAACTGTATATGTTATGTATTGTATTATTTGTATTAAAAAAAGTGTTGTAAAACGACTTCTAAAATCTAATGTGTATATATATATATAAAAATAAAGTCATCAAAACACATAACATATTATGTCTAGATTTACGACGAATCGACCGTGTTTCGCGGTCTGTGTATATAACATACAACTGCCCTGTATAATATACAACACACACTCATGCACCTCATCTATATACGCATATCATCGTATGGTTCACTGGTTGTAGTCGGCAGGTACCGATTTCTCACGGACGTATAATGTAATATATAAGGTACTACGCGATGTGTGTATCACATATACATATAGGTACATAACGGCGGTATATATACCATACGGAGCGTCATATTTGTTCTGGTCCGGAAAGCGCAAGACGCCGTGTTCTATCTTCTATCCCTTTACGTTGTTTCGCGTGTGCGAGTAGTACTTACCTACCCATGTGTGTGTGTGTGTGTGTGTGTCTACTGTCTATAGTTATATAATATTATATGATATACACTGCAACCGCTTTTACGCTGATCAATACGCGTGGAGTTTGCCCGTCGCGTCAGATGGGCCGCATATTACAATATACTATTATAATATAAGTACTAAAATAACGCGTACGACGATGGGGGTACGATGATTATTATTATTATTGTGTAAGCGCCGTCGTCTGGTTTGATCGATTTGAAAGACGGAGCGGAGATCGCGGTCGTTCCGGCGCGGTGTTTTTTTCTCATTCTATTTCTCCTATATCTTTGTATAATATATTATAATGTTGTATACAGGTTTTATTTTATCGAATCCGCGAGCGCGAAAGCGACAACGAACGGCTTCGTTTATTATATTACGTTGTATACATATTACCTGTACACACAGTTGCGGTGGGGCGTGCGCGTATGACGATAATAATAATTTATAAAGTCGAGCGCGTTTTATTTTTCACCGGTAATCTTGTAAACGTTTCTGTGCCAACGACAAAATCGCATTATTATACGACTTGGACGGTTGGATGCGTATCGTACGGTCGTATACGGTTCGCATATATACTCTATAAAAATAATTATAATAATTATTATGAAGTAGGTGATTATATAATATTAATATTATTATATTATAACTAGCAACAATAGTATATGATATACTGATATATTATAGTGTCGCTATTAAACGGGCGCCGACCAATCTCCGCCAGTGTACAATTTATACACTTAATACATAATAATGTAATATATGTACAATATCTGCAGCGCAGATAGTTGCAGTGGCAGCCGATGACGCCCGGCGGACCGAAACTCGTATTGCTACGTATTTGGACCACGAGAAAACTTTGGTCATAACCTGCAGGGCCTGTGAATATAATGCACTGAGAAACTACCAAATATGCATGTATTTCAAATTAGATGAAAGATAGGGAAAAAAAGAAATTCTGAACTGAAAATTCCAAAATAAACTCAATAAAATAACAGTTATGATAATGACTTAAAGAGTGTAAGCACCTTTAATAACAATAATATGCAAAAAAGAATAATAAAAATGCGTATCTAACTATACTAAATATATAATATATCTATACAGTATAGTATACCTATTGTATATTGCAATACTTTCTAAAATAAATAACTAGACGAGTTTCATAAAATAAACATTTTTTCCAAACTAATTTTTGTAAAATAAGCTCTTTATATTTAAATATTATCATGTCTATATTGGTATAAATATCTATAAGACGTCAAATCCATCGTTCTCCCCACAAACATCGAAAACAAATATTAAAAAAAAAAACAGTTGTACGCGATTTGTCAAAAATATGCAAAATACAATCTCATATTTAGAATGGTAATGTCAAATCAAATCTATATCTCACACTTCTGATTTTGAATTCAGAAGGAAATTCATGGATTTGCAAAATCACGGAATTCTCAATGCTGGTCATTATCTATGGTATAACTTCTCATTCAATCTAAAAAAAAATATATACACATTATTATAATATGTTAGGTACACTCCCCGCCAAGATTATCTCGGGCCTTTTTTTTCGTCAAGTCATAAAATGTTCAGCTGACTGCACAATATGGCTTTATATACCAATTATGTATTTCTATTACACCTTTACTTTACATTTCATAAAGGGTAATTAAAACGTTTTCACAAGACTTTTTTTCATGAATTGTTTATATATTGTAATTGTTTACTCCAATGTTTAGACCAACTAAAGTAGCTGGCCACTAATTGTTTTCCATTTTTTAATATATACAATTTTTCTTTATGCGGCGTTGGTTCCAATATAAGATCAATACGTTTTTTATTACACGTGACAGAATAGTGTCAAGCCTAGCGACACCGAAATATTTTTACAAAACGAGTCATTCCATGCTGGGGTAGCGATGACAAATACTTATAATATGTATACGAATGTATTAGAATAATTTTGGTGCTATTGCAAAGGAATGTATATAACTATGATGTATTACAAGTTAAAACGGCTGTTTTTCCCGTAAAATTGGTCAGTAAGGAAAATTCTCAGACAAGCGTGATTCGGTTCTAAGATATAACAAAAATAAAATTCATATTTTTTCCGTTTTAGTAATTTCCATACATTTTGTATTGAGAATCTTTCGATTCGTATGCACTCAAAATAGAACTTTTTACATTATGATTTATACGAGGTTGTGTAAAAATAAATTGATATTTTATACGCGCACCTCAAGTTTCAACAACTATGTTATAACAAATTGTTACGTGACATCAACTATATAAAACGTTGCCTATCTCTGATATACGGTGTAAATATAAAATATATCAAACGGAGGAAAACGAGAGGATTTTGATGTTAAATTCGACAAGACACTTAGTATTTATACAGAGGACAATTTAACGTATTCACATTAAAAATTAAATTGTAAATATTATAATGTATTTTACTTTGACGATGTGCTGGTCCCAATAAATGGAGCAAACGGTGAGACAAGACTACTTCGGATCACGTGTTTGTAGCGGGATGGGGGGGGGGGGGGGCGGAGGACCGTTATTATATATTTTCTAAATTTTCCAAAAATTGTTATAGATGTGGTGGGACTTTGTGATGATACAGAACTAATGTTAAAAGAATAGACACATGCGTCCTGGTAAAATATTATATTATATTATAATACAATTTAAATAGCCCATCATAGTAGATCGTACGTCATGGACAACCTGTATTGTGCCATACACGCGCCGATGGAGTGTAGCAGAAATGCCTATCCAATGCGCCGTGTTAGACGTTCGACGTCAGATATAACAAGTAAATTATAATATAATTATTAGAAATATTATTATGGTTAAAATATCGTTAACAGCTACATATCGTATCCATCTAGCCACCTCACCTCACCTACCTACCTACCTACGTGTTTAATGATTATAGAAAATAATATTTCAACGGTCGCCACCGGAACCATATCGGTACGTACTTTTCTCAGATTTTCTAATATTTAGGTGCAGACCACCAATGACGTATAAACATAATATACACTATAACCTTATTTTATTATATTATTTTATATAATACGTTTTAAAATATGTAATTGTTCTTTAGGCTAATACATTTGAATGGTTCTATAAAATACATAAAATAAAATACCAAATATTTGTTTTAAATTGACGAGCTATAAAATAATATTACATACTTATATTAATATTATTATTGTTGCTGATAAATGATAATATAACCACTACTATAGTAGTATACTGAATTTAAAACTTAACTTTTTTATTATTATTTTTTTGAAACTTAATTGTTCTAATCAAATTATCTATAGGTTTCTTTTGCGCTTTTAGGTTGCGTTTGAATCATATTTTGACAGATAATGGTTACTTCGTCTAACAGAAAACGAGTCGTTATCTCCTACAAATAATTATTAAACTATAAATATTATTCAGCAATTTTCAGAGGAATTTTTATTAAGAGAAGCCAAACTTGTTTTATAAAATAATTTTAACCATACAAAGTATATAAAATTATTTTTGATTTACTCAATGTAACTATAATCTAAAATCATGCAAATTACGAAAATTGTTGTGATATAAATGCATTACTATTATTAATGAAATAAATTTTTATAGTATTTTCAATGATTGGAGGGGACGTGGGTCAGAGAAACATACGTACAATGTCGACAGGAAACCTCGGCGAGATATATTGCACGACCTAATGGCGACCGAATATTAATATTACGTACAAATAATAACAATTTTAATCGTAAGCGACTTTAATGTCTCTGCGCCGTTATTGCAGAGGGCTATAATATATTGTCCGACACGACATAAATGTTCTCTATACGTCGTAAAATAATACACGGACACAGCAATGATGATATTGTACGGATCGTGTAGAGGGAATTAAATTTTCACGCTTCCTCGCCTCTATATATTTGGAAGGACGAGCGCGTTTGTGGTTTTTCTCGAGCTTTATCCATCTCATTTTCACTGTCACATGTCGTCGAGACTATATATATAGTAATCATAATAACAATATATTATAATAGCGCGTCGACATCATAATTATTATCATATTATATTTGTCAGAGATCGATTATTTTTCAGCGTTCACGCTTTACATAAAATATACATGATGATATATGGTATAATTTCTGTATTGTTTATCAATATTCTTATATTTTTTTAAACTATACTAATACACTATATAATAGTACTACTCATACTCAATCATATACAGTGCGTATTTTTTTTTTTGTATTTTGTTGCGGTGAAACTTAATGCAGTTTTTTTTCCCAAAAAATACTTTTGAAACCAATACAAGTTCATACACTAACAATTGTATACGATTTTTATTTCATTAAATTGTAGAATTTAATACAATAATTGTAAATTATTAACAAAAATGAAAAATTGTAATCCTTTTAATTTGTTTATTATAATTAAAACAGTACAAACATTGATAATTTACGTAATATTTACAAACATTTGTTTTTAATTTTCCGAGTAGATAAATTAAAATTCAAATATTATTAAATTGTTTTATAATTTATTTTAAACTATACGCGTATAAACCCAAAAATTGTATCGATAAAAGCATGTGTAGGCATTTTATTTGAGAACATTTTTCCAAAATAAATTATTTTACACTTCGTTTTAAGAAAATATTTAAACTTCATGTAAATATGCTCTTAAAAAGTTTTAAAAAATAAACACATAATAATATAGTGATTTAGAACACGTAACTAGTATAGGTACCTATATTTTTTTTCTTCCCTTATATTATTAATTATTATCATGCACTTTTGGACTTTCAGTTGGGTGAATTATTTAGTTGGCGTGGGTGTGCATTTATGATCAGTATTAAAAATATTCTTACAAAATAAA
Source organism: Metopolophium dirhodum (assembly GCF_019925205.1). Taxonomy (NCBI): domain Eukaryota; kingdom Metazoa; phylum Arthropoda; class Insecta; order Hemiptera; family Aphididae; genus Metopolophium; species Metopolophium dirhodum. Next base: position 18,184,864 of record NC_083568.1, read on the forward strand.
TTTCTCGTTTAGCTATTTTATTTTTGTACACTGTCATACTTTGTTTATATCACATTTCTGTTGAATGCCTATTTTATGTCAAGGATTTGAAAAGCATTGTCGACCCTTATAATTGGGTCTTAACGTTTTTCTTTGAGCAGTTAATCATAATTTGTGCAGATTATACACATATTTATTATATATATATATATATATATATGGTTTCGTCGAGTGTTAATATTGTAATATATAGTATTAAGTGTACTAGTTTTTAATGTATAGGTAAAAACAAATGTTTAGGCTTTATAATATTTTCGGGTTAAGATTCTATAATTAGATTAACATTGTACTTATCAGATATAGTCAGATATAGTCAGATATACTAAATTTTTACTCCATTTAATATTAATTAAATAAATAAATTATAACGTTAGCACTTATTGTTATGGACACATCTGATTGTATAACGAATGAGTTGACATTTACGCACGTGCGTGTAAATTGAATAATAGTTTTTAACACGTCAATAGAACTCATCGTGACTATTTTAAGGTCTATTCACACATGTCCGGTCCGTGTCCGGTCCGTATCCGTACCGTCCGGTCCGTGTCCGACGTTTTTACATTGTATGGCTTAAATTTAATGTTATCGTTTACACTTGTCCGTTCCGTACCCGTTCCGTGCCCGTTCCGTATCCGTCTCGTCCGATTCTATTTGTTCAAAACTATGTTTTGTCGGATGGCACTGATACGGAGACGTATTTTCGGTACATATAAGTACAAGTCAAGTATTAGATACGGTATTTTGAATACTTTTTACAAGTATTCTGAGTACAGTATTCGGAATACTTTTTTTCTTATATAGGTATACTATACTTGTATATATTACTAATTATTACTTATTAATTATATTAATTTGAATATAGCTAATAGTTAGCCAGATGGGCGTGTATTTAAATAATGCTCATTTTTAAACACAGAATTGAAAAAAATAATATTTTTGTTATTGAAATCTAAATCTACTAAAAAAAAGTATTCGAAAAATATTCGGAATACTTTTTGTGAAGTATTTTGAATACTTAGGAATATTATTATCATAAAGTATTCTACCCAAGTCTGCATGAATGTTTGTTTTATTATTCCATGCACGGAATGTATTTTATAACGTAAATATAGGTAATTATAATAATAATATGTATTACATTCAAAATTCAAGTTTAATGCCATGTGTATTTTTTTCCAAAACAAATCATATCAATTCAAATATAAATACAATTGAATTAATAATATATGTATATTATTTTAAATAATATTTTTAGTTAAATAATTATTGTACACTTTTTTAAATTAGTTTACTATATAGTTAATAATATCAAAGTATATAAATGTATGTAAATCAAACAAAATACACTTAATTAAATTTTTTCATTTTGCCACGGCACTGAACCAGCTGAGGAATTAAAAAAATGTTTGTATAGTTCTCGAGTTGCAAATGCTGCTCGCCCAGCACCACCTCCTTGCATAGGTATATCATTCAAAGTTATGTTTGAAGTTGGATCATTCATATTTTGAAAATTTTCAGTGACACTATTATTATATTTTTTTATGAAATTATGAAGAACACATGTTGATAAAATAATATAATCCACATTTTCTGGCTTCGATTGTATCCTCCTATTATAAACACGAAACTTTTGTGCTAAAATCCCAAAGCAATTTTCCACTACTCTACGAGTTCTACAAAGACGATAATTGTAAATTCGTTTTAAGGAATCATCTAGTTGCTTCCCTGGATATGGTCGCATCAAGTACGTTTTCAGAGGAAACGCTTCGTCTCCTAATATAACGTATGGAGCAGAAATGGTGGTTCCAGGTAAAAATTCATCTTTTGGAATATTTAACGAACCATTTTCTAACGATTTTCCCAAGTTAGAGTGTGCTAATATTCCGCCATCACTGTTTTTTCCATAAGCGCCCACGTCTACGGCTATAAAATTGTACTGTGCATCAACTAATGCAAGTAACACGACAGAAAATGTTTTTTTATAGTTAAAAAAATGTGAACCAGTATTTGGTGGTGCTTGAATAGTGACGTGTTTTCCGTCCAACGCACCTATACAATTCGGAAAATTCCAATTGGTCCAAAAATCATTTGCAATTTGTTTCCATCTTTCTTCTGTGGGTTGTGGCATTACTTCTGACATTAAATTTGTTACTATACTTTTACAAGTTTCAATTACAATTCTATAAACAGTTGTATGACCTAGACGATAACTAAATGAAATTGTCGTGAAGGAATCTTCTGTAGCCAAAAATCTGAAACATCAAATATACCTATAATTTTTTAATTACATAACAATTATAAGAAAATAGTAAAATGATAATTTAATAGTTCGTTTTAGTTTATAAATATTATGATTTAAATTTAAGTGTAAATATATGAATAAATACGTAATAAAAATATTTTCTTTATGATATTATTGATGTGTAAAATATAAAATAACGTATTAAGTAAGGCCCGGAATTATGTGTTGGTACTAAAACAGTAAAACATACGAAATATGACATATTATAAATATATAAATGTATAAATTATACATTGGTTATCATTCAAATATGCAAAAAATATACAAAATAAAACTATGTATTCCGGATCTATTGACTATAATTCAAAATTGTAACTTATGCATATAAATCCGGGCCCTAGTAATAAGCATGTAAATATTATCTATTTTGAACTTAATATTATTATAATGAAATACACTAGTTGTTTTATTATTATAGTATCAACATGTAATTATAGGAAAAATTTGCAAAACTCGTTGGAACAATATCCGAGATACTACCGGTTAGGTTAGGTATGCTCTTTACATATATTATGACGATGAGGCCGTCCTCGTCACTGCCCACTGGTACCCATATTATGAGTGGTGTAAAATTAAAAAAAAACAATTCGTTAAGTATATGCTTGGGTGGGTACCGAATACTCGGTAGTCAAAGTTGTCGATATGTGCGTTCCGTTTGTAATATAGTTTACGATGCCTAGAAATCAGATTTGTAACTGAAAAAAAAACGAAAATACATAGGTACTTGGAATGAAGAACGAAATAATGAATATCCGCAACAGCTAACAAGTTACAGCCATTATACGTTATTATTAAACATTGTGACACGTGCAATTATTACTATAGTAATTTCGAATAAGATTTTGTTTTTAATTTTACATATCTAATTATAGTATAAAAACTATAGTATATAAATAAACAAAAACAAGGGAAATGTGCATTTCGTATATAAGTATAGTAGGGTGGTGCTTAAAATTCAACTTTTAAAATATAATTGTGACACCTTGCCAATTTGTTCTATATGATATAAATGAGCTGTAGGAAAAGTTTCAGGTGTAATAATTAAGTTTTAAAGGTCGCTACCAGCAGATAAAATAATGCTACAATTTCGCCAAAAATAGGTATAGTCGATAATTTCTATAGACCTATAAAGATAACGAGAAACACATTATTTCGATAATATGGACACAATATTATAATCGATAATTTCTATAGACTCATAATGATAGGAAGAAACATATTTCACTACGGGTGTCTTGGTCACAAATTCATAATCAGTTTACATTGTCATCGTATTCGTGTTAAATGTTTGAAATTGTTGTAGCTTTTTATACTTATTTTGTGCTCAATTTATTTTTTTTAACGTTAATCTCGCAGTTACTATAGCTTATTAAACACGTCTATTATGTCAACTAGTATTAATACAGTGGTTTCGACGAGACAAACGACTGAAGTATGGTTTATCGGTCAGATGTCACAAAATTTAATTGAAATTAAATTACCTTCAAAAAAAGAGGTAGAACTAGAAGAGTTTCAACCAAGAGATGATTATAAAGAACTATTGAACCTATGTATTATTTTCTTGGGGGGAGTTCCTAAAAAAGGTATATATTTTAGATTCCCTGGTGGACTTCATCGTGCTCGATGGATGGCAAAAGCCATATATTCCTTAAAGATATATTTATTTAGAGGACAATTTAAGCTGACAAAAAAAGAATATGTAGGAATTTGTGACATTTGTATTTTTACTGTAAGAATATACATAAAATATTGGTTTCAAGCTGCTACAGCGATTTACTCACCTAGAAATGACCTACAACTATTAAAAGCTTTAAAGAAATACGAAGAAGTAAATGTAATGATTTCTAGAAAAGCTATGAAGAAATTCCTTGGCCATCTCTGGTACTTATCAGAAGAACTGATCGCATTCGCCTTTTTTGACGAAAATGTTTCTTCCGAAACAAAAAGAAACATGGTGGTTGCTATGAAAAATGAAGGAACGGAGCACCCAGTGAAACGCATAAGTTTGGAACCCGATATTGTTTTAAGAAAAAACTTAGAAGATTTTGTAACCGACAACACTCGCAAATTCTTTGACGTATTAGGAATTTCTTCTCAGTTTTTTAATAAAGATGTCGACCATTGGATGAAGACGAAGATTATAAAAAAAAATGTTATTAATATTAGGATTTTATTAATATTTTATTAATATTAGGATTTTCTTAATATTATCTTAATATTAGGATTTTATTAATATTAAGATTTTCTTAATTTTAGGATTTCATTAATATTAGGATTTTTTTAATATTAAGATTTTATTAATATTAGGATTTTCTTAATATTAAGATTTTATTATAAATTATAAATTTATTTATTTTATTAATAATATTATTAATATTATACATATGTTCATTACTGACTAATATTATTAATATTAATATTAACTAAAAAATGGGGGGTCCTACTAGACCGAAAACAGTCGGGCGGGAAATATCCATTTACCCTATAATATAAATAATTGTTTTAAGAAAAAACTTAGAAGATTTTGTAACCGACAACACTCGCAAATTCTTTGACATATTGGGAATTTCATCTCAGTTTTTTAATAAAGATGTCGACCATTGGGATGAAGACGAAGATTATAAAAAAAGTAAAGCAATCGTTTAGTCAATGAGAGTTGTCAACGATATTGCAGAGAGAGGAGTGGCTTTGATGGAGAAATATAACAAATTACACACCACAAATGAAGAACAAAAACAGTTTAGGCAAAAATATCCGGACAGAAAAAAATCAACTTTAATATTATAATAATGTAAATACTTTTAGAATGTAATTATAACATAGCTAATTAAAATAATAATACCTACCTTATATGTAAAAATTATACTAGATAATAAAATATACAAACGATTAATTTTTTTCGAAATTTATCAATTTTCAATTCTTGGTAGCGACCTTTAAAAAAAATTCAAAAAAAAAAAATTTTACATGTAATAGTATCTCCGAGGTAGGTATAAAATAATTACGAGGTGCCCTCAAATAAATTGAAGAAAAAAATTTATTTGCCCATATAAGCATCACCCTAAAGTATAGTGTTGTTATCATTTTCCGAAATTCTCACTCCTGCTACGCATTAGCCATCAAGGCGGACAAGACATAAACATATAAATTGTTTTCACGTTATAGTTAATTTTTTTAAAGATGTCTATCGTATTACAATTCCTAATCAAAAGACATAAGTAAATCAGTAAAAATAAAAATATGTGAAACGACATATAGTTTGACTTTTAAAATTGAAAAATAACTACAGTGAATACCACGTAATATGATCACATTAGTTCAGGCCATTTTGATTCTAATAACCAGTTGATTCCATAAAGCATTATTTTTTTCACTATAATATTTGGTTTGGAATTTTCATTTTTGATTCCAATAAACGGTTGATTCTATAAATCAGTGATCGCATTGCGCGGAACTCACTGTATTACAAAAAGTGCAACTATGCAGCAATACACACTCTATATGCAGTTGGATAATATATGGTGTGTTTATTGTTTATGAACTTGTAATGTCCCCATCACTGTTCGTACGATTTTTAAATTTCATCGTGAATGAAATTGTTAGTGATGAAAGAACAATTAGGTTGGAAACATAAAAATCGTTTGAAACGGCGTACATTCCTAATAACAAAAATAGTAACAATATTACAATATGACGTGTCATAATGCTGCACACGCGTTGGCCCGTCTTTGAGCGTGTATTCGTTGGACCAATAACGATATATAAATATATTGTGCACCATATGCGAGGACAAAATATTATAAATGATTACACTATATGGGGAATCGGTGTATATTTTTTACACGACCATATCCGTTTGTAAGTACGTCGAACCGTTATTAAAAACGGGGGGTCGGAGAATGTTACACGTCTGTCCTGCATGCAGCCTTTGTTATTAAAAACTTTCACGAATCAAACGTTATGATATTATTTACGCGTACCACTGCGAACTCGCGCGCACGAGAATGTCCGTATTGTATAGTTGTCTTATTCGCCAGCTCATGCGTACATAATTCCGCACGGAATTCGCAGATCGAACAACATATAATAATAATACCGCGTAACTAGACGTGTATATAAGTGTGCGAATAATAGTAACTAACCCAACCCACAGGGTTCACCGTGTACAGCAGTGCGTCCCGCAATAACCGGACGACTTTGTAAATGTACCCATCCATCGGCGGGGCACGATATTATAATATATAACCTACTTGTTACGAGTGTACACCGAGTCGTCGTCGGTGTAAATAACTTGCAACTTTAGCCACTTCTGCAAATAATATTATCGTGCACGATATTGCGTTCTTTGCATGCGACGCGACTGACTGACTGCTATACAACAATATATTATTATATGTTATTATTACTCAGCGATCGTATATTCGACACACATATTTGACTATATATATATACATCCTTCGTATATATAGGTAGGTGGTATACGCGTTATTTGTACGGTTTGAGTTTATTACAACTTTCGCAGCTGCAGCCTGTTGCGGATACGTGTGGGTGGTTATATTGTCGAATCAAAAACGCGTCCTGAAATTTTTTTTCGCGGCATAGGCACGTGTATTGTAATTTGTATTTGATTGTCGCTCCCCTCTATGTCATCGCGTGTATACTATACAGAGCGAAACGTCCCGGGTTTTCCAGTTTTCGCGTATATGATGTCAATATCGCATGGGTAAGCACGGTGGCCCACTCCGTACCTACATTATACATGTATATTATATAATATAATATACACAGCTATGAAGTGCGTAAAACAGTTTCCACGTGACACTATATAGGTTACCTATCTACTATATGTACCTACATCTGTGGAAAATTAATATAAAATATTAAAATTAGGATTTCCCAAAACGCATTCTAATATATAAGAATTTACCTACTATTGTGATTTAATGGCGTGAATTCCAAAATGTATTTTGTATTACCGAGCTAGAATATCGTGTCGGTGCCGGTTTTTACAGTTTGAAAATTATATTTTATATTTTAATTACTTCCTTAATTATAATATTTTCCTACTAATCTACAGCTTGATACCTATTTAGGAGGGAGGGGAGGTGGTGTTTGATAAGGTGTATTATACAAATAAAAATGACTTCACAGGAAAAACTCTCACATACTCTGTAGAATATTGAGATTTCGTTTTTTATTTTATACTTTAAACAGTGGTAGAAAAATAACAAATATTGTGCATTACTCAAATGCATATTTTATCTACTATAATATAATTATAATTTTGAAATCGGGCTATGGCTGATTTATTACATACACTATTTTGATTACTAAACATATAATTTATGGTTATCAGCTATTACATATTGAAAAAAAGGTCTACCCCTCTCATTCCCCTGTTTGACCACCACTAGCTGATCCGCACACGTAACACCAAAAACGTGCAGCGTTTAACAGTTTAACATAATTAGTATAATTACTATTCGAATGTTTGATTTTCACTCCAATCTATAGTTCTAAATTCATTGGCCGGTATACCTATTTGTTTACAAGATCAAATAGTTTTCGAGACATTTCGTCGTCGATCGTCGGTATATTACAGCCGAGTTGTTTTGTATAATTGGCTGGAACAATTATTACAGCCTCTGACCAGAAAGATGACGTTTGCGATATTAAGCTCTAGAAGTTTCGAATTTATGTTTTACTTCGAATGTCGGTGGAGTTAAATCAGGCGAACTGTGATGGAATACGGTGTTGTTATCGGGTGGGGGGGGGGGGATGTCGAGGAGACAAAATTTGTTAAGACATTTACAAATTGCCCACACATGTATCATCAGAGTTATAGTTGTATAGTTGTATTGGTATATGATATCTATACAAAGTGAAACATTTTTTTTATATTTATCTATGATTTGTGTATGTATTATAATTCCGAAAATACCAATCACTTAATAAAATAAAAAATTAGACAATTAATTGAATGGATTTATTATTTACTTGCATTTAAAAATCTTAAAATGTTTCACATCATCAGTGACCTGAATATTTCACAACATCCTACTATAAGAAAAAAATCATAAAAAAAGTGGAAATAATATCGTTTTATTAATACTTTACTGAAAATGTTCTCTTTAAATTAAAAACTATAATGATGAAATATGATGTAATAATATTTTTTTTTACTGTGTATATACAGTAAATACAGTATATACTGTGTATTTACTATGTATTATTTGTTCACGGTTTTTGAACTTTAATTGTTGAAAAAATTTAAATAATTATTAATTTGATCTCCTTCGGTTGATTAAAATATGGATGTATATATTTTTTTTTAACATAGACGAGGAATTTAATTTTAAATTTAAACATCAATATTGGTACCCATGGGCGCCCATAGGTAAAATTGTAGGGAAGGGGTTAATAAAGAAATTCTCAAATATAAGATAATAAAGATTTAATGTTATTTTCACATATAAAAGTAAGTATGCTGTTATGCTAATTATTAATAATTTATATATTATATAGCTAAAAAACATTTTAATAAATAAAGAAAATAAATAGAAAATCAAATAATCCAATCAATGATTAGGATTACGGTTAGGTACGTGGTAAACCACTCTATACTTTCCACTAATTAATAGATAATGTAGATACCGAATTCATTGACGTAGAACAAAATGGGTTTGGTTTTGAATTGACTTGTGCAGAAACACTTTTCGATGTATGTGACTCAAATACAAATTTTTTTAATTTAAAAATGATCGAATACCCATCATTAGAAGTCACAACATTAAAATGTTGTCCGATAAAATATTAAAATATAAAATATTTGTAGTATGTCATGTTTATGGGTTTACCACAAATTATCTGCAATCAGTAATTTTACGCAGGTACCTACTGACTATACACTTTAATATGATGTTAATATACGATAGAAATCGTGTATTATACCGTCATAGTATATTTTTATACTTATTTTATATCGTGTTTCAAAAAAAGAATTTGTCTTGGTATAATTAGATAATTTTATGATTATGTTTATTGAATTACAAGTTTATATTATTTTTTCCCAAGGGGGGGGGGGGCAAGATAAAATACTTTATTTGTATTTTATCTTGCCCCCCCCCCCCCGCCTTATGGACGCCCAAACGTACCTAGTGTTGAACTTTTAAATAAAAAAAAATTATAACGTTTAAATCACCAACACTATTACCTTGTTTAAGGATCTATTAATATGCTGTGTAAGTATATTATTATGGCGCCATATAGTCTTGAATGTATCAAATAATATTTATTTAACCATCACTCATCTACATTATACGCTTGCAGGCCATACTCATTAAATACAGTCACACAGTTATAGTTGTCATAAGTACCGTGATTATGGGTAAAACTAGTAGTAATATTGTCGAATTTTAATGGTTTAAGCTTAACGTATTTTCAGGGAAACTGTTATTTAACAGACTATACGCTTCATAAAACTTAAAACTTAAAAGAAATATTAATGACATCTACCAGATTCACTACCTTACCTACTCACATCGTTTTAGTATTCCGTAACTTCATTAAAAACATACCACTAGCATTTAACACTATATTCAATAAAATCTAGTTGCGTAATCTGTGATATAGTGAGAAATCTTCGTATTCATTTTTTTCAACGATAAAAATGGCGTATGCCTATAAACGACCCAAATGAATGTATTTATAGAGATTTGCAAACTATAAGGTCGACGTATGTGGGCTTAGTGCTTCGCGGCTTTTTGTGGAAAATGAAAAATGATATTCTACTCCTAGATAGAAACTAATTCCTAATTACGTCACTGTTTAAATCAATATAGCATTGCCTATGTCACTTCGAAATGCGAGTATATATACTTTATGTAAGTCATAATATGTTATTTTAGATTAGTTGAAACAAAATGGATTTCAAATTGGATGTTCGAAAAGGTTTTGGTTTACTGCGGCGAATATTAGTGGGGCGTTTCAGCAAACATCTCTAAGTCTGACTATATAGTATATATATTATATATAATTTTCTTTCTCTACTCTTTATGTCATGATCGATACTTTACACGAAAACCAACTTGACTCTTTTGTAAAAGAATTGCTGAAAAATCGCCGAAATATATAATTATGATTGGTAGCATAACACAAAGCAGCGACGTGCGATGATGCCATATGATGGCGAGGGGAGGGGTAGCAAATGGGTCCCAGAAACCACCATCCTACCGAAATTTCATTACTTTATGAAAATTGTTTTAACCAAGTATTAAGGTTTTTATGTTTATATACTAATTATATTTATACAAGCAAAGCAGTTCAATCACTAACAAAAAAAAAACTCCGGGTGTGCTCACGAAGTTCATCAACCGTTCAAATCTTAATTCTCTTGGGATTTTACACATAGGTACCATGAGTCATTTATATGTTCTTAAAATGATACCCTAACTAAAACGCCTAAAGCAGAATTTGTATAAACGTATGCAAGAAACTATTATTAAGTCAATTTTAAATGTATTAAATATTGGGTTGTTTCTTGTACAGTCGTACGTATAAAATATATAACTATTAATAATATTATATAGGTACTCATTGATTGTACAATTTATTAAGAAGGCGTTTAACATATTTTTTTTTTATATAGCCTCTAAATGTATGGGTTGGATTTTAATAATAATTAATACAGATAACATTTTATAGACACCGTCCTGACATAATTCATTTTCAGAAATCTGCAGTTACCTATATGATAATGTTTGCAGTTGATATATTATGTTAGTGCTTGGGCCGAATAAAAAAAAAAGTGAGCATTAATGTATTTTAAAAGTCTTATGATTATATAATTCAATTTTAAAAGCAAAAAACACGTAGTGTTTATGTTATTTGTTTGAATAAGAGTAAGAAAAAAAGTGGTTTAAATTTAATAAAATTCAAATAATCTAAGAGCAAACTTACGCGATGACTACATAGAAAAGAAATTAACTGTAAAAACATTTTCTCGTGTGAAAGACGAAGATAAATTAAAGGTAAAAATACATAAGAAAAAATAACATTTATGATGTGTTGCGCGTGTTAATAGTAAAATACATTTGAAAGATGTAAAAATGTATGTCATCATAAAATTATTAAAAGAAACGTGCAAAATTTTTTCAATAATGCTTTAAAGCAATATTGATAACCCGTAGCTCTGATGACTCTGATAACTTTCCAATTACAAAAGCACTTCAGAGGTATTTTATGCCTTTTATACATAAACAATATATACAACATTAACCTGCACACTGTCCACAATACTGCAGTTAAGGATCATTATCTGAATTAATTGCAGTTCAAGGATGTACGAATAGGTAACTAACATTCTTTGGTTAGTTGTTTTTTGATACAAATCAGTATATTTTTTTTAAATCATTTAAAAAAAAAATTGAAAACGCTAAAATAAAATCAAGATAAATGTTTTTGTTATTTAGAAATAAATTATAAACAAAGTGTTTTAATAATTTAATGACTATTTATTTGTTTATTAAAATATTCATATTATATTATATAATCCTATAATACATATAGGTACCTATATTTATAAAAAATTTCAACTAGATAGGTAATTTTGCATGCCTTCAAATAGATTTTTAAGAACTAAGTGTAACTATACAATTTACCGACACAAAACTATTCAAAAACTATTTAAACTCCAAAGTACTGGTGTTCGCAAAAAGGAGTACCTACTAAATTATGAACAAAACAAATTTAGGATTAGACCATCTTGTATCTTTATAATCATTGAGTAGAAAAAGGTGCCATCAGCTTTGGACGAAGTGATTGATTTTGTTTTACAATTTACGTTTATGTCCTTTGAATTATGAATAACTTGTTTTTGATAGAACCTACCTATAGAATTTCCATAATCTCAATAACTTTTCGTTATTAAACTTTAAGACATATTATAAAGATGTATTTCGAGTTCTAGAAAACTTTTTATCATGTAATTGAAGCGTTTCAACATTTAAACGATTCGTATGTTTTTTTATTTTGTTTACACTGCATATACTAACTCAAAGCAATAACGTTTATTTTAAATCAAAACCAATAAGTTGTTTTATAAGTGCATATATTTTCTGAGAATGTAGGGGACTTTTATAAATACTTTAATCAAAATTTACTCAAGTGTGTTTAAAAATCTATATTTTGCTGACTTTAATACCATTAAAATTAAGGGGGAAAGTAGATAACTGCTCTGCTGTACAGTAGGTGTCGAGTGTCTTGAACATTCTAATGGTTTTTAAAAATTTGGCAAAATTACCTATGTATCTTTAACATTTTTCTATATCTATAACTAATAGAAACTTATGAGGAATCTCGTATTGAATTTCGATGTTAGTCGAAAACAAACTAAAAGAAGATTTTAAATATCTCTATATATTTATCTAATATTGCGTAAAACTTCCGTTTCCCTATTTTTTTTTTTTAATAGTACTGAGAATTTTAATTTTGATCGCCTAAAATTATTAACTAGATTCACTTTCCTACTAGAAAAAACATTGAAGTGGAAAATCAAATGCTCTAAATCACATGCTCAGAATCTAAAATATGAATAAGCACAGTAATTCAATATTTCAATTGCTCGATAGTTAAAACTTAAAGTTACCTACTTAGTTACCTATCCACTATGTTTCTGTATCATTTTATAAAGTGTATATGTTGGTAATAGTTAATAATTCATTAGTTCAAAACAATGAAGTAAAAAACACAAATTATCGGGAAAGAATTTTTTATACGCGCAATTTAAATATTCAATATAATCTGTACTTGACCTAACCCATCTACGAAAATCTAGAAAATTTTCTTATGCATAAAAGTTAATAAAATATGTCTACCATATTTTAAATTTGAATTTTAGTTTAAAAAGTACTGTTTTTTTAAAATTAAATATTAATATATATTATTATATCTGAAATATTATAATATGATTAACAATTAAATAAAGAAAAACAAGTAGAACAAATGAAACATAATGCTCGTATATGTATTATTAGAATATTTGAAACTAATATGGAGAATGTAATGAAAGACAGGTTTTAATATTTTATTAATGGTGGCTTCATTAGAGGGGAAAACATTGATATATGAAAAATTAAGACTGAGAGAGGAAAAAAAGGTATTTTGAATTTAATATCATGTGGAGTTAATTAATGGTTTAAAGTTATTCGCATTATAATTGTGTCTGTTGAAAGGCAAAATAGTGAAAAATGTATTACCCACAGTCCATAGATTACGGCGAAATCCTAGGATGATACATAATATCTACACAACAATATGTATGTTCAAGTATAGCTTTTGTTAGTATACCTATGCGAATTGCGTCTATACCGGCTTTGTGCCTATTATGTTGTGGTATTCATCATTTTCTGCTCTATTAAAATTCTAGATACGCGTCTCAATTCATTAGGGATAATACAGCATCGACTTCGTTGTTTTCTACCGACTGATAAAATTATAAACATGTGTACAGATACAGATGTTTTCCAACAATAAATAATTCAATAACGTTTTATTTTGTTAACTTTGTTATTGTTCATTTTCTACAAACTTTGATTTAATAACAAACATTAATATTGCCGAACGCCATATTCATTCATGCTGTTTAGAGTAAAGAGTTACAGTGTTAGAAGCTCTAGTAAGCCTTAAAGTAGAGCGATGAACAGAGATTTCATCGTTTTTTTTTTCTTTCAAGAGTTTTCAGAGCTTAGTTGAAATATAAGGATTTGGATGGTTTTTCATCTGAAATGGTTTATGCAGCATTATTCGGCTATCATCATAATTTTTTTTTCATATGAACTTGTATAGTATTGATATCTAATTAACCATTGTTTATGTTAAACCGTAATATTATAAAATCATTAAAATTCATAATTATTTTTGATACAAAAATTGTTTTTTAAACCATTGAGAAAATATATTAACATATTATATTTTTCCTTTTATTTCCGGATTTGCAAAAAACAAAATTGTGTTGGGGAAACATAAATCGTAGTTATATCAAATAGATATAAAAACTGAATTAGTTAACTTATACTGGCTACTACGGTACTACCCACAATCCTACAATATACATAATATAATTGATTGGAATATTGTAAGTTAGTAACTTCGAATGGAAGCAAGAAACAATTGGGTTTTACACCAACGTTTATACTTAATATGTTTTGTTACGCATTGGAAAGCACTTCCAAGTAATAAATATGTTCCGATCGGAATATTAGTAGCATTATTGCGCTCAACCAATAAGAAATTCATTGTAAGCTGTAGTCTGTAAGTAATAAATATACATAGTATATGCACCTACCCTACCTACCCCGAGTGTACAATATATTAACAAACCTTTTAAGAAAAATGTCTACAAAACGTATAACTCGTATAAGCGTCTGTTCAAATAATCATTCAAACCTATAACGGATTTGTATATTTATTATTTATATAATATGAATATTGCGTACGATCGCTTGATAATCAACATTATTTTAATATTATTTGATCCCTGCGTATACTTATTGCATTTGAAACATCAAACACATCATGATGAAAATAAGAAAATATAAACATATAGTTCATTAATTTGTCTAACTGCATGAAGAATATTTGTGTACTAAAAACGAAATCGAAAAAAATGTCCGATTTTGAAGAGTACAACTACGTTTATTCTAAGAATCGTACCTAATCGTTATTTGGAAATTATTTTGTTTTTTGACGTTTTTTAAAATAATATAGTAGTTTTCGGTGGGTATAGATAATATTTTATGTGCTCTTGAGATTGATGAAACTACAATATTGGCGTTTTCAATAGCTGATGCCGTAAATATATAATAGAAAACATACAAAAAGGTGTACTGCGTACATATTTATACATGTAAGTTATAATCGTACTTCGTGAACATGAAATAATAATTAATCAATTGTAAAAAACCAATTTTATAATATTTCAAAAAAAAATTATGATTTTCCTTGATTACCAATTTTTTGAACATTGTTTTTAGTTAAACTTTTTTTTTTAATTTAACACAAGTGGGTATCCTGCAAATTGTATGTAATAATGATTTAGTGAGTGGAATTTATACAATAATTTAATTATTTTAATATATACCTACCTTGTACATTTATTAGTTTAAATACTTAGAATAGAT
This sequence comes from Metopolophium dirhodum, assembly GCF_019925205.1. Taxonomy (NCBI): domain Eukaryota; kingdom Metazoa; phylum Arthropoda; class Insecta; order Hemiptera; family Aphididae; genus Metopolophium; species Metopolophium dirhodum. Next base: position 18,200,386 of record NC_083568.1, read on the forward strand.
TTTATTTTTGTTTCATAAATATATTATATATATTATATATTATATACATCATATGGTTATATATGAAATTGCACTAATTATTAGGTTAAAGGTTCGCATAACAGTAGTACACATATCATTTGTTCATTATAGGTTCAATATAGGTATACTTTACATTATATCAATTATAATCTTAACTAATATAAACTGCAATTGTGTTCACAAATTAACATTGATATAATATTAAGTGTAGATGTATTTGTTATGTACCTACTTATGTCTTATATAAATCCAGTCTTATGATTTTCGTAGGTATACCTACGTTTTGGACAAATGTTAAGTATCTTTTGACTCGGACCAGGAACTTGATTCAAAAAACATGACAATTATGTTAAATGTTTTAAAAAAAAACGAATCTTATGACGTAAAAAAATGATAAAACTAATGGCCTATGGAGCCGAATTTGTATTTTTAATCAATAATAAAAAAGTATAGATACATTTCAACGCTTGTAAATTAATTTTGATAAAGAGACGACAAAAATAAATTATCATACTATAATATAACATTATACAATTACCTATTAAGACTAAAATAACATTTTAAATTCGCTAGAAAGTAATTTAAATAATTTTTTTATGAATACAAAATGTTATTTTAGGTTAAAATATTCATGAACGCTTAAGTTTTCATTTCTTTTCATTCAGCCAATAAATTGTAATAATTACTATTTTGACGGCTTATAAAACGCAGCACGCCCATAACTAAATATATCACCTGCAAAGGTCATAAGCACACTTTAGTATAGTTTTTATAAAAGACTTATATTATTTTATGATTAAAATATGTTCGAAAACTATTTTTCATAAATCATAATATTATAATGCACGCGGGGGCCAGGATGGACCAAGACCAACACCCTTGCATGTCTCGACCTCATATATAGTGGCCGCCCGATATTGTAATTTTAAGGTTACAAAAAAAACTATTTTGTTTTAATTATATGATGCACCTACCTATTATACGACACGTATAGAGGTACATAATAGTGAGTGCGTTTAATGTGCACATTTTATAAAATTTAGTAATAATTATTATCAATGTCCGTTGGATATTATATTCATATTCTTGCAGATGGTGGATCATGAAAACGAAAGCTTTATCTCTAATAATGATGATTGGTCTAGGCGGGCCCGTGGACTGCCTGAGTGGATACTACTTGCGTCTATCAATGGTAAATTAAGTAAGTAGTAAATTCAATAGCCAACTTGCATCCAGCTGGCCGTACGAAAGTTGGCTAACGCTAAGCATGATAATATGTAATAATTAATAAATCATTTTCTTTACATATCTACCTAGGTATAGATACCAAAAGCTAGGAGTTCTTTATTGTAAAATAATAATAAAAAAATAAATAAATAAATCATCGACTTCGATTATGTATCAAATATTCGAGAATGGTATATTATAAGTTACAAGAGCGTTATAAATATTTCTTTTTAGATTCCAACAGTATTACATATTTTTTGTGACAATTCCACTAAAACAATCGTATTATTTATCAAAATTATTTTATTCATAAAATTGAGTTCTTATAGTACCCACGCTGCTATGGTACAGTATCTATAAAAGATAACAAAAATTGAAAAATGTATTGGATGTAAATTTTAAAAAATGCTCATTAAGTATGTAAGAACCTATTGTTTATAGCTCGCAGTATAATAATATATCCTTAAACGAAAATATTTTCTGAAATTAATTTGTATTTCATTAAATTATAGAATAATATACCTAGGTATTGGTCTCGCTGTACATAATTAAATCTTAATTAATAACCCATGCAATATATTGTGTATTTATCGAATCTCGTACGAATATTAGTCGTCGTCATACAAGCCACAAGGTGACATGCGTAGGTGTAGTACCTACATAATTATCTCGATAAAATAATATTTGAAAGAGAAATAGTTAGCAGAAAACTAATTATCGTAATCGAATGTCGCGGACTAATTAAATACGATGATTGCGACGTGTCAACAATAAGTTGTCCTGAGGTATTTTTTGTCGTTTGATAATAATATAATATATTGTTCGGATTTTCGACAAACCAATTACTATAATTGTTCACCCACCGAAGACGCATGTCTATAATTTATATCATATTATATTATTATGTGTACAACACGAAACGTTTAATCCTATCAGCATAAAATACCATATAATTTAATATATTATGTTCACGTACATGGAGGGCGGTTCTTTCAAAGCGTAAACCAGATGATATCTTAAAAATAGAATGAATTTCAAAACTAATTAAATTTATTTTATTATAAGAACAAATATAAGTAATGTTAATCATGTAGATAAAAAACGTAAAATAAACTATAATATTTTATGATCTTAAAAACGTATACCTTCCTACCTATATATTTAAAAAAATGCTCGTATTTCCCAAGATAATTCCTTATATTATGAATGAATTGTATTTGTTATTATAATATAACACAAATGTATACAAATTTAATTATTTATAACAATACAATTTGCTAATGAGAATCACACCGTGTATACTTACGTTATATATAACAAGTGTCGTGTGGTCTTCTATACCGTCAACAGCATAGTTAAAATTATTATAAATAATTTGGAAAAATATAGTCGTACTGCTAGTAAAATATAGATTATAAATCGGTTGGTTATAAAACGGCACAACAATGATATCGACGAAACTTCAGAATTCCCGTATATTATTACTCTGTGTCTCTGCACCTAATAATTTCTGTCCATGACGCTCGGGCGATTTGCGTCGGTTCGCACGTTCGCAAATATAACAAAGATATGAGAAAAAATTCACGTATACATAATGTGTAACAAGTATTATATACGATATTATATTTAAAATTAAGGAGCATAAGATTGGCTGCACAGACGGGACACCCTTCGAAATCGTGTTACACCACCTGTAGAAACTCTGCGAGGCTACTGAATAGTGTCGGTGAACACTCATAAATATCAAATACCAAGAACCCATTATAGACCAATTTTATTCGCTTTAATCGTAGGAGGTACCTACGAGTTATGACACGAACATTTCATGGAGAATATTCCGCTTCCACAGTAACACATTATATAGGTACGAATAATAATGATTAATGATTATAATATTGTACGTGCAGTATAATAATAATTATAATATAGTAATGTCGTTTTGAAAAAAATCCCGAATACAATCACAGCGATATATTGCACAAATCGTGCATTTTTTTCTGAATTTTTTTAATTCGATTTGCACCCCCTACGCATATATTACCTATAGGTAGTCAGCGCATTACAAAATATTTAAAAACAAATTTCGACCGGGACGAGACGGACGACGACGTATTTGGCTGTTCCGCTATCATACAGTGACGGCGGCGGCTTGAATAGCTATTATTATTATGAAGCGACCGCTTCTTCTAAATGGGGGGGAGGGGTGTTCATAATGATAGACTCGTTTATAATTTATGTAATTTTATGAATTGGGTTTGACGGTGGTTGTGGCGGTGTGGGGGTCGTATAGCCATATACATTGACACGGGACAAATTTGGTGGGCGGGTACTATAGCAGCTTTAAATGGTCGCTATGTATGGGTGAAATAAAAAGTTCACGCCGTCTCTGCGCTCATATCAGCTATATACATCATATAGTATTGATGACATTTTGTGTATTAATCGCAGCCCGTATAATATGCAAAGTATAACGTTACGGCGTATAAGTAATATCGTCCAAATTGTATGATTATTCCGACGGCACGCACGCGCCAGCGACGCCGACACTCCAACAGGTTGCGCGGCGAAGGAAATCGCGTAGAACGCTACTCCGCGGAGTGTTGTCAGGGGGCGTATTTTACGGGACGCCGTATACGACGCGGTTTGACGCGCTTTTTCCGGTACATATTGCGCTGCGTCTTTGTCGGCGGCGTCATTCTGCTTGGTCGTCCCGTCCGCCGCACCTACGTGAGAAACGCGCATCCGAGACCCAAGTCCGAGACCGGTAAGTCCTGCACGATATAATATATAGGTACATATCATATTATAATATTATACGAGTACTTTGCATATTATATTAGCAGTATATCGGGGTGGTTCTTACGTGATTTTTATATATCATATCATAGTCATCGTATTTTAAATAATATAGGTAGGTACTATTATAATATAGCACTTTACACTTTACTTTACCTGCAATTATTCGCAATGTTGGAGATTTTTTTCCCACCGATTCTCGTGAAAATCGCTGTTCTGATATGCGCGAATGATATTATTATAAAAAAGTGTACAATAACTTTCGTGTCGATTTGGTCGTGTTCATATGGTACGTGCTCCAAAGTCCGGAACGAGATCTTAGTTAATATCGAGTATCATAATCGTTCGAAAAAAAAAAAACAAAAAATACGATTAAATTTTATTCATTTTTTTTTTCTTAAGTCTATACATTAGTTACCAGAATAATATTCCATACTTTATCTCAAGTGTGCAACATATATTTGAATATATAGAAACAGTAATTTTTCGTATTTTCTATGTATTATTTTATATACTATGCGTATACGGTATACCTATCTGACTATCTGTGTGAACATTTATATTTAGTTTCATATCGATGATCGTTCATGTACCAAAAGGCTAAACGCAATCCCTCGCCGCGTATAATATAATTGTATAGGTGACGTGAAAATACGAAAAAATTATAAATTCTATAGAAACCGTACGCGAATTGAAGCCATTTATGGTCTTCGATATTTTTGGAGTAGGTTAAATTTGCAATTTGGTACTGGAATTGTATAATTTTATTATTGTATTACCTATGCCCTATACACATCGGCTACCACATTCAGAGATTTAAAATCAAATTGAAAAAATTTAATAAATATTTCTTTCAGTTTATAATATTTCAAACCGCAGAGAAAGATTTCGAGGCGTTAATATTCAAGTATTCAAATTTCAGCCAATGTGTGATTTTTTATTTTTATACTTATACATATTTTTCCATGTGGTTTTAATATTTCTGTTGAAAGAAGTTGTCGTTTTCAGTAAGTTTAAAGATTTTTTTTTATTATGTTCTCATATAACTTCACAATTTTTAATTGACAAGTAGATTTTTGTATAATATAATATACTATGCTGCAGTAGGGTATTATTATGTATTTTCATTGTTTGGAGGGTCTCGTGTGGATAAGAAACTATAATTTACATTTTTTAAGTCAAGCGATAATTTGAACAGTCGCTTTATATAATAAGTTTAAACTAGACGTAAAGGAATTGTATACGTAAATCACTGTAATCCCACATGTGTATACATTTTAACGTATTTTTACGCAGCTCAGTTTTGTATAGGTATGTTTTTTTATAAATATTTCACTATATTGATAAATATTTAAAAAATTTTTTTGAACTTTTAATATAGTTTAAATAAGTTTAAGTAAATATTTAATGTATTTGTGGTAAAAGATTATGTATTTATTTATGGGAGCCTTGGCACTGAGAAATGTTCTGCTACCGCTTAAATAGAATACTTACTAAAAAAAATAGACAAGACATTTTTTTTGAACTTAAATAAAAATGCAATTAAAAAAAAAATGTTTGTCAGTAGTGTTGTTATACAAAATAATCAAATTGATGTTGAAAATACATTCAGAAATATAATATATAATAAATACATGAAATAAGTGATATGATCAGATAAAATTTTTTAACTAACGTGAAACCGTAAAACTATGTTGTTTATTCAAATACGATTTGATTTTTTTTTTATTAATTCATTAAGTAATAGGGACATTATAAAATAATAAATAAATTCTATATTTAAATATTGTGATTATAAAAGAACTAATTAAATAAACATTATGTTCAAAATAAGATTTAGAATACATTTTAAACGTATTTAGATTTACAATGACAGATCATATACCCTATAATAATGTGGCCTATTGAATTATAATAATGTACACGCATAGGTATAAAATGAATACTTAAATTTGGTTTTCCTAATTCAAACTCATAAAACAATACCGAAGTATGAAGTTCATAAAATAGATTTTATCGAAAAGTATTTAATCCGATTAAATTATATGAACAGTATATTTCATTAAACATGATATTATTAATTTAAAGTTTCTAGTTATTACTTATCCGTTAAATAGATCTATCTATTATCAAATATATATTGGAAAACTTCGGTATGTACCTGTACTTAACTGAAACTAATTTTGTTAATAGTTATATATTATAATGTTTTGATTACGATGTAATTTCAATATATTGTTTATATTTTATAAGAAACCACTTTTTTACGATTATTTATTGAATTGTATTTTAGTTGAATATTTGTTAGTTATGAAATCATTTTATTTTTATTTTAATATTTTACAATTGAATATTTTTTTACCTTTTTTAAAAATGTGTATTAGTAAAAAGTGATGATATACCTAATATTATTATATTACATTTTCAACTAAGTTTCTTTAATTTTTTTCTAGACCTTTTTTATTTTTATAAATGATAACAATATTAGGTACATAATAGATTCATACGCAACGGGTGAATTTATAAAATATTATTATTTTTGATTATAATATAACGACGAAAATTACCACACAATGGTAAAATAAACAAAATATTTCAAAACCCACTTTGCGGTCACCACCATTAACGGAACCTTTAATTTATTGAAATCGACTTTTTGAGGACAATATTGTAAGTTACTTCTTTTCCGTCATGAATTATTGTTCTCTTAGAGTATTATTATTTAGCTGAATTTTAGGATAGCTGTTAATAGCTGTTATATATATATGTGTGTTATAAATTAAAATGCAATCTAAGTTTAATAAGTACGGAACTGTCTACGCAAGCAAAATAATGAACTCGTTTTAAAATAATACTACGAATACAATTAATTTTTAGTCGAATTTAACAACGGGAGGGATTATAAACCTATAGTCTATAAAATGAGTAAATACTCATAAAGTATAACTCATTAAAGGGCAGGTAACCTATTTATAATAAATACTTTTACTGATAATAGTGCATATTTTGAAAAGACTATTGTGAGCAAAATAGTATTATTTAATAGTAAATTGTCAAAATTGTAAACATAAAATATAAGAATGCATTCAATGACATAAATGGATAACCAATGAATTAAATGGATTTAAGACCAACCGGTCTTGTGTACGATGATGCATACAAACTTTATTTTTATTATTTTTATTTAAGTTTTTAAAGAAGTACGTTCTACAGGTGGGTCTTCAAACTTTTACAGTATTTATTTTATTTTTCATTCATTAACATTGAGCTGAACATTAACTTGGCACTTATTTTTATCTTTAATTTATTAAATAATAATGTTTTCAACATATATTTACATGTTTATCACAACTAAATATATATATAAAATATAAATGAAATACGTTTAAAGCTGTAAAAGTATAGTTTTATCGACTTAACTTATCATGATGTCGTCTAATTAGAAATGTACAAATAAAAATATTTTATACGTACGTATATTTGGATATACCAACTCAAACATATTTTTTTTTATTAAATATTCTCAGATAATTTTAGTGATAAAAATTTTAATATTCTAATACATTAAGAACTGAATTATTAAAAATACCTACCCTAGTATTTTAAAAGTTTTAATAATGTGTAATAAATTAAAAGTTTTCAAATATTTTTAATTTTTAGGGCTTTCTAAGGGCCCGTTTTACAATCATAGTTTAAACCTTGGTTACGCTTAACCCATTGATTTTACCCAAATTTGGTGGTTTAATCGCTTAATTTAACCATTGTAATACGGGCACTAAGCTAGCTATCAATTCAACGTAGGTACAATAGGTACATATATATATTACATATTATGCTATAATACAGACAAAACTTGATTTTTGTTGAAACATAAATATTAAAAAACAGTGAAATATTATAACGTTTTAATTATACGTAAAAGATCTTACTTTTTTTTGTAAATCTGAATAATTTTATACCGTGTGTCTGACAGACGACATAATATCTATATGGCTACATCCAACACCTATCAAAAAATATATTTTGTTTTTCAATTTATTATTGGAAGCATGCATTATAATTATTATATGTTTTATCTTAAATTGAATTTCCTAGTATGACATGTGCTACCATGTTGACAATTTTTTTTCATTATTACATATATTTGAGTTTATTGAGTACCACCTACCTGCATAGGTACATCATTTTTCCGAGCGTTATAAATCTCATTATATTGTCGATAAAATATAATATTTCAAATATATATTATTATCGTGTGTCATTTCAATGTTACCTATACAGCCATACTGGGTGAGTCTTTTAACGTAAGACAATCATAATTTCGAAAAATATTTATTTTACATGATTTGAAGTAAGTAATATTTTTAGGAGTATTTTGATGAATAAAAATCGAAAAGTTTATTATTATACTTAATAAGTATTTTAAGTTTTATTGTACGACCTGGAGAGGAGTAGGTACACGTTACCAAAAACATTTCTATAGGTTCATAATGTGGTGTAACCAGGGTTTTTTTGGGTGTTTACCCCCTCTCCCCACAATTATCTTCCCACCATACTAAGTGTATTATTTATATTATTTATTTACGAAAACTGTAAAAAACTTAGTTTAATTTATACTTAGCCCCTTCTCCCATTTCATAATCCTGGCTACGCCATTGGGTACATATAGTATACTACAAATACTATTTAAATACAAATATAAGATACCTACTCTCGAATCATTCAAAATGTATTACTTTACTTGACGTTAATCTAGTTAATTACTCGATCATTCGCATTTAAGTATAGTGGTTTTGAAATATTTTTTAGCCAAAACTTGTTTTTAGTTTATTTTGCAATCGTATGTTTATTATAATTTATAGTTTGCAGTATGGTGTTAAACCATATATAATATGGATATGAATGACAGTAGGATATATTATAGAAGGCAATTATTGCACAGTCAACTGTAATTTTTATATTCCAAGAAAATATCTACCTATGCGTGAATTTTGTGAGCTGAGAATAAAAATAGGAATAATATAACAACCGCAGATATACCTAGATTTCTATGATATAAATTTAATCAACAGAATGAATAAATAATATAATAAAATATTTCTCGACTGTTATTATACCTCGAAAGTATTTTATGAATTAAGAATGACCAATATATTATACTTTTATCTTTTATCATTTATCATTTTATCTTGGCTTTCTTACGAAAACAAAATATATTTTCAGAAAAATCTGATTTCAATTTAGATGTATTGGTTACAAGATGATCATTATTTACCATACACTTGACGTAAGGTGTTAACCTATTTTTGTTTCACCAAGTTTAGATAATTTTATAATTTAAAATTAAATTAATGATATTTGTATTTCGAATTTGCATGAACTTCATGCCTTTCGTTTAATTATCGATGTTTTAATTTCACAGATTTTCACAATTTGAGTAAATGTTAAATAACTTATCACTTATCAGTAATATATATTAATTAATAGGTAGGGTATGTGTAATTGTGCATACAAATATGAATTTGATTTTGAATTATTTCGGTAGAATTTACATTGAGTATATGCATACGACGTAAGCAGTGGCGTCATTTGGGGGTGGCTGGGTGGTATTCCTCTACATATTATGTATACTAATTATTTAGTCATTGATATCTAAAAAAAATAGGTTATTTATGCATATGATAGTAACCTGTAATCACTAACCACGGTTATCTCAGATAACAGTGATAGTAACTAGTAAGTATAAAATTATGTAAGAAGGCTTTTTGTATTGGGATAAAAAATCAATTGTAATGTAATATAATTGTTAGCGAGCGGTTTTTTTTTTCAGTTTTATTATGGGCCGGTAAAAAATGTTGCCCCCCTCTCAAAAACTGAAATGAAGCCACTGAACATAAGTGGTGCAAACTGTAGATAATAGAACGTTTATAGGTTTATCATAATTCATAAAAATTCACATAATATGATATTGTTATGCCATAACAATGGTAAACCTAAAATGCATGTGGGTCGTTCATCTCCTTGTATTTTTTTTATTTTGCAGCACGCATTATATCTGGTATGCTCAAAAGAGTGTTTTTTGATGTATATAGGCAATCGATTGATAAACCTTAGACCCAAGTTGATTTTCCAGCTAAAAATAAGATCAAAGTGCCATTTACCAGAAGAATTACCAGTGAAAACAATAATACATATATGCGTATTTATAGCCTATCTATAAAAACTAACGGACGATGGGTGTAAATACGTTTTAGATTCTGAGTGGAATGGGTGTATTGATTTTACAATAACTACTTGAGTGTTTGTTTTTTTTTATCAATAACAGTACTATAACAATATACCAAAATAATCGGGAAAAACTAAAAAAAAGTTTCAGAAAAATGAGGATAATATTTACCCAACACATAAGTTTTCGACTAAATCAATTTTTTTTTATAATTATTCAGTAAAGTGTAGGTAGGTACAACCGTAAAACCTTGACATTTTCTCCAAATATTTATAATAGGAACTTTTTTTTTAAGTATGATTTAATTTTCAAAATATTTTGGATTTTTTTGAGCTATTTATAGATGTTAGAAATTTAATATTTTTTTGTTTTATTTTAGTTCAAGATTTGTCATAAGTTTTTTTTACCCGAGTTATAAAAAATTTTTAGCATAGTCACATTTATTTTATAAAATTGGATATTCAAACATAAAATAACAATTTTTTTTATATTGTTGTGTAGTATAAAAAAATTAAACGTATACACTTAAAAAGTTAAAACCATTTTATTTATTTCTAAAATTATAATTATCTGTACACAATGCTAATTTGAAAATATTACTGCAGTGTGACTTACTTCCCCAATTTTTTTTCATGTTTTTTGTAACTATAATCATTTAAGTTGACATCCGATGAAGTTTTTTAAAAATGGATATAGAAATACTTATTTTTATCTTCAAATTCGCTAGATTAAACCGGTGTGAAAAATAATGCACCGGTATGTTTGGACTATATCGTTTACTTGGTTCATTATCCCGGTGCGGGATAATTTTAAACCGGTCTAGTTTAGCAAATTTCTAGCATGTCTTAAAAAATGCGTGTAAATTGATAAACACAAAATTGAAAAAAGTTTCCTGGTTCTATACGTAATTGTTATGAGTTATAAATTTAAATAACCATTTCAGTTTATTTGGTGAGAAAATTGTGTGGTAAGAAACGTTTGGTTCCACCAAAAAATGTGTAATCTATAGTAACCTACATAATAATATTTACCAAATATTATGCACGTGGTTGAAATTATTTTCGTATTTTATTTGTTCTTGAAACATTCAACCATAGTTACATGGTAGTTACTACGATGTATCATAATATTATTAGCTAATAACGTTTAAATATAGCAACGCGTCTTCGCGCGTTTCTACGACACTTTCCAACAATGTTTGCTCGTCACGTCGTCAAAAAATATGCAAGGTGTCAGGACTTTGGAGTCTCGGTAGTCGGTACACATGATATATTGCCATCTTTAAAAATAAGTACCGTGCGTGATACACATAGACAACTCAATCACGATTGAAATAATATATGAGTAACATTTTTCTACTAAGATATGTGAAAAACTACTCAAATAAAAAATAAAATAGTACATGTAAATGCCCGAAAGAAAATAACAAACATATAGTGATAGAGAGAGAAGAGATATATGGTGAAAGAGAGAGAGAGTGAGAGGGACTGGTGGAGAATGGAAATTAAAAGTCTATTGTAGGCGGACTGTACATTTCGAAGTCGGAATTCGCAACAAACGACAATAGAATGTCATCCTCGGACGATTTTATCCTTTTTATTTTTCATAATAGCTCTCTCGCTCGAGTAACACGAGAGCACGTGGATGGATTTTGACGAGGCGGAGTTGTTCACTAGTTAATATACGCATTACGTACGTACCTATATTATGTGTGCATACTTTTAGTAAACAGTGTGATGTGTATACCAGCGACTTGCGTGCAACTCGCGTTCGATGAAAAACAAACTTTGAAAATATGTTTTTACTTAGTTCGTCTTAACATCTCAAATTTCTGTATCTACGATAAGATACGAGCATATATTTGATGTTTTTTTGTTCCGTCCGCGGCCTGAGAATCTGAGATATACATTTAAATTATTAAATTGTTGGCCAATTTCAAACCTTATCACTTATCTGTGATGAGAAATAATTAACTAACATCGAACACCCCTCTTCTACAGTTCTACACTTTCTTACAAACAACAATTGTTAATTGATGGAACCGATTAGTTGTGTCCCGAAATCCAATGGTTTTTGACACACTCTATTATTTTAATATTTTTTTGTTACATCCTGCGCTGGATTACCGGCCATGGTATACAAATTAATTTATTAACCGATCGTTATACCTATTGAAAACTATACAGGATTATGATTTTACATGAATAAATCATGTTATTTATTATAATTTTTTAAGATTAATAATCATTTTCGTTAATATCCGTTTACACTTTGCACGATAAATTGCAATGGATTATTACGCACTATTGTGTGCACTCACACAAGACGTATTTCGAGTTCTTGTTCACGAATAAAAGGAGTATACTTACAATAATTGAGTTAATCGACGGAACCCGCGAATTGCGAAAGAAAATAGATACCGGACAGACGCGACGGAGTTGTCCGGTCGTCGATTCGAGTCTGGCGTGAACCATGTGAAATTTTCGAAGATCGTTGATGCGTTTCCAGGGTTTGGTCGACAAAAACGATGCCGTGGCCTGCTGTCTCACCCCATCGATGGAGGCCAAGCAGCAATTTACCAGCATCGTTATATACATTCACCCCAAGTTAAGACAAGTGACCAGAGTATTTACGGCTCGACGCGACGGTAACTCGTACACTCCCGAGTCCCAATGAATATGTCATATAATATATTAATATGTATGTTATCAACCACCGTACGTTTAGTTTTGTCAAAATTCGAGTAGGTTACAAATCAAAATATTTTATATTTTATTATTTTTTTTCAATACAGGCCGTGACCCAATGTACAGAAAACAATTTAACAAAATTAGCTATCCAATAATTCAAAAATGCATAACACAATACCTGACTACCTGAGGCAGATATAAGAAAAAAATTAACTCATTAGGATAACTTAGAAGTTAAAAGATGGACCTTCGTTTGCAATACACATCATCCTATAGATTGGCCGATTACAGGAATAGTTTGTTGTACAAAGACGTGGCAAAGAGAAAGGATAAGGAAAACTGACCTGAATACAAGAAGTTTTAAAGTTAACCACTATGGAAGTAATTCTGGACAATCAATCGACCCATCGATAAGTTTTCGTAGAAGACCTTGTTTAAGATACCTCGCATATCAACTGAGGACTGTAAACATAACTTATTTGATACTAGTTTATAAAACATAATATAATCACAAGGTCTATGATCAATTTCCAGAAAAACACAAAAACTTTCATCGAACCCTTTCAAGTTGGTTCATATCACTTGCAGTATGAGAGTCCAAAAGAACAACAGCAAACTCTAAAATAAACTTACCAAGCGGCAATATAATGCTATAAGCGGAACTGTAGTATAACTTAAATTTATTGCAAATCCGTTTAAAAATCCTAGTGCTTTCAAATTGTTACAGCATGACACATCAATATGGGTATGAAAATTCAAATAACTATCATAATATACTCGTACAACTCCAACATCGTTTATCATAAATTACAAGACAGGTATCACGCAGCAAGTATTTAAATTCCAAGTGAGTCCGATTTCTATAAAAAGACTTAAGAGTGACATTTAGTGACGTTAAAATTCAAACCAAGATTAACAGGCCAAGCATCTAATTCGTTTAAATCACTTTGAGGTAGGCGACAGTAAATTACTGAGCGAATTTTCAACCACAGCTTTAGCCTTTAAGTCATCAGCAAGTAATAAGAATTTACTGTTGTGAATGACTTTTTTTACACTGTTAGTAAACAGTCTTAAAATCAAAGACGGCGTATTAAGTAGTGGGCTTTGATTTGATAACGAATATTGTCACGAAAATATTATTACGAAACCGCGACCAACCGCGATGCCGCCACATCATCTGTAAAATGTGATGATAATAAATAAATTTAAGTACTTTGCCCGCACGACATTTACAAGATATTAATATTTCCACAACATCGTTATTAACTTTAAAACATAATAGTTGAATAATGATATATGTATAATGTATATTGAAAAAATTGGCCTTTAAGCAAGAATGCATTGGTAAATAATATTTTGAAGTACCCACGTCATATTGTATCACAAATAATTTTTTCCCTCTACACTAGGAAACTAATCAAAAAAAATACTTTTGTTGCTTACTCTTTGGTTTTCAAACAACACTAATTAAAACAAAAAACATAAACAAGAATAATGTACAAATCATTCATATAATATAGACCCCTGGGCCCCTACAAGAATTCTCTCAGTACATGCTAATATTATAATTATTAATATGTAATTAATAATTATGGAATAAAAATAAATAAATAAAATTATATTATGTCGATAATATCAGTCTATTTTTATCCACACTACATTTTTTCAACAGGTGATCTATTTACACGTAGCTATATTTATGATTACATTGTATACGGTTCTCAAGTGTGGTGGTGGTGAGTCGGGTAACCACAGAATTTAAAAAGAAAAATACAATATAAAACAGAATAAAACAAATAATACACTATCATTGCCCTCCATTCACCATATACGCCCACCGTATACGTATAAAATTAATATTTTTTTCACGTATACCCACGCATTTCTTTATAAATATATTGTTATAAGTATATTATTATGCTGTAAACTCCTGTATATAGTACGTTCCAATAAATCCTTGTATTTAATTTTAAAAAAAATGGAATAAAAAATTACAACAATCAGATTTTGGATAACCGCATTATTGAAGAAAAACTGGTCTGAGCATACTTGGCCAATATGTCTATTGTCTATATTATGCATTATGCATTTATGAGTAGGTACTAAACAGTACACACACATAATATTATTTTATTATTTTATTTTATCACGTTATAAAAAACTATATTGTTGTAAGGTAAATTCATAACCTTATAGAAATACACAAATTCCGTATAAAATGTATAGCAATTATTTAAATGGCGTCATAACTACAAGCTGCCTAGTTTACAAAAGTCAACCTCGAATAACATTGTTAGATTTTCATAATTACAATTTAGTATTTGTATCACTTAATATCAATTTTATAAATATAATATGTATTTTATTATGATACGCAATACGCATATAATCTCGGGTGGATATACAATAATAATAATAATAACAATATTACATCTCACAAGATTCTACTCTAAAAATAGTTTTTATTAAAATCATAATTGATTGTTGAATTTGAAAATGTTTTTCTTAATAAAGAACGTATAGGCAGTAATTAAACGTTTGTAAAAATCGTTAAATTATGAATGGTTATTAAAATTTCTTACCAAAATTAACGTAACCTAAAACAGGTTTACTTAAATCAGTATTCAATTAGGTTATTTTTTAAAGAAGTTGTTCATCAAATAATATGGTTTTGTTTAAACTTTTAAAACAATAAATGTAATTTTTCACCTATTGTTGAGTCATTATAAAAATTTAAAAACAGAACAGTGGTAATTAAATGCTAATTGCTTTAACTAAAAAAAGTTTTCATCCATATTTTAGAAGAGTCGTAGATAATTCAAATCCACATATCTTATAAACTAAAAAGTTAAATTAGACCAAAGTAGAAAAAAGTTAAAATTTCCGTATGCAAATTTGGTTACTACCTATATAGATTATAGGACATTACTTTTATAAATGAAATATTTTATTTGATAAATTAATATATTGTGTTAGGTTAAATCTGATTATCGATCATTTTTGTGGATATCATAAAAATTGTATATTAATGTAAAGTTCGCGTCTTTAAATCACATAAATTTCAAAAAAATAATTTCCAGTATAGTATTTTCATATACGATAGTTTTGTTTTAAAACAGACGTTCCGAACACGTTTCTGTGCTAATACTCTATAATATTTATCTGTCGAATGGTCGTGTTTTTGGTATGTTTCGTTGAACGTAAAAGTTCACGTACCGATATCTTCTGAGAGATTGCGAGCTGCAATCATCGTTTGGTTCTCGGCCGATATATTTATATCTGTCCCAACCTACCTTATCCATAAAATATACAACACGTGTGTGTTTGTATAATTTATTTATCAGTTACCTATCACTCCACTTATATAAGTAGTTAGTACCTATTTACACATAAAACAAATTATGTAAATTGGCTGTATATGTGTTTTAATTTTTTTAAATATGATGTTTATAATATACATTTGATCCAAAAAGTTTATATTTCATTTATATTTAAGTTGAGCAATAAATTATTTTTAAAAGGTTTATTTATTATTTTATGAAATTTCCACCATAAAACTAATTAAGTTTTACTGTATTTTCAAGTTTTTTCTTTTTAAATAATGTAAAAAGCTTATAAAGAAGGACGGAATATATAATATCGCCGTATATTATTTTTTCTACGCATTTAATAATGTATACGACAACGGACAACGTTTACCAAAAAATAAATGTCTACAATATTCTTACATGTCTCATAGTTGGAAAACCGTAATGATTTTAAAACGCAGCTAAGTAGGGTATATGAAATATATGAATTCACTGATATTATATTTAATAACTAGATAGCCAACTCCATATACAACAACATTATTGAATAATGATGCCCAACGCCATTTGCCACTTGGGCAATGTTTACAAATTCTTATCATTTTTTAATCGTTTTGATTGGCAACGGGTTTGTTTGGTATGAAATGTTGTTGTTTATTATCATATTACCTTTCTAACGATTAGTGAACATTGCCCAAGTGGTAGGTACATGGCTACCTGCAGTCACGATTAAAGATATACCTTTAATCGTGCTACCAGCGTCATTGATAAGAATAAGTCGGCTATCTAGTTATTATATATATCTGTGATTGTATTCAGTTGAAATTATGTTTGATTTTAAAACGCTTTATTTAGATGTTTTTATATCAGTTTTGTATGTAAATCAGGTGGTAGGTATTCAGGAAATTTAGAAGTTTTAAAAAACAATTGAATTTCCACATTATTAAGTAATTATAATATATCAAGAGATGATACGATTTAAAATAGTCAAAAGTACTAAGCTAATTATACGGTTTTAGAATACATAACAAATCTATTCTAAAGAATGCTTTCATTTATCGGTATTTGAATATGTACCTACGTGTATATATAATATATAGCGTTTCGTGATCAAAAGTAATTGATAATATCCATCGATTCGATTTTAATATAAATACTATGTACTATAATACACATAGAGCAAATATATAGCCCTTTTGACTATAGACTGTATAGTTACTTCATGTTTGTGTTACGAGTTTTAATTAAATTGCATATTAATAGTAAACAGAACTTTTTTTTCCATAATTCGCCTCTTTTGTTTATAAATCATAATTAATTCTATAATGTAGATGTGCTTTAAAATCAGATTATATCAAGTAATCAAATTAATTTTTTTCGATAAAAGTTTAGACGTATTAAAAAAATTGGCTAGATCGTTTATAAATATCATAATAAATTTGTATAGTCATATATGAACTAGAAACATTATACACCACCATGTTTAACCTATATATTTAATAATTTGTTTAAAAGAGTTACATTGTGGGATAAATAGTATGCAAGTAGATATAATAGTACCTATAACATATTCATTACGTACACCTATATACGTACGTTCATTCAAGTGAGTTGTATATTGTATTGCGGTATAGGGAAACTCAATCTCGTCTTAGAAACGTTGAATATGGACTTTTCCGGTAATATAAGAGTTTATAGAAAGTTTATAAATATAATAATACATGTGCGACATACGTGAGCAGAAACCATCAAAAATATGTCATAGGTCAGAGATTTATAAAAATATATAGTATAATAAAAGAGCGGAAAAACATCGTTTAAAACTGTAAACGCATAAACTTAGTTTGCTTAGTGGGATTCCGTCAGCCTACTATTATTCAAAACTTTGTACCCAAATAGTCATTGTGCGCTATATGCGGATTAAATTTAACACAAGTCAAATAACAATGTTATTTCTTTTAAAACGAATGTGTATCTGAGTTATGCAAACGTGTAATAAAATACAAAGTCACCGAGTCGACCCTGCAGCTGATAGCAAAATATCTTAACGTTAAGACTACTGGCAGGTTTTTCGGAATCTCTGTGATTTCGCAGCTTTTACAATAACCTATTTTCGTTACATACGAGTATATAATTTTATTACACATTATAATATTGTCTAACAGACTAACAGAGCATCTCTATAAAATAAATACCTGTCAATTTTGTTCCACGTTTCATGCATTTATCAGTGGGGTCGCCAGAAATTTAATTTTGGGGAACATTTTATTTTTTTTCTCTAGCTTTTGTAGAACTAGAATAGTTAACAACTGTTCCTTAATGACACAATTTTTCATAAAACAAATTTTGGAGGGGAACTGGGGGGACGTCCCTCCCTGTCCCTCCCTGGCACTGGAATATATAAATACTCTGTGTCTACAACAATCATTATAGGTATAATAAACTATAATAAGATTATTCTCGCGTAATGCTAACACTGATTTTTAGACACAAACAATATTTTAGCAAAAATATAATATTATGGTGTTTCAAAAATTAGTTCTGTACTTATAGGTACATCATATTATAATAAAAAGCAACTCAAAAATTAATTCTGTAAGTATACAAAATATCCATTGATATGTTTCAGGTGGATTTTTTCGAACCATGGCAGTCAACAACAATATAATGGTCCGACTGTTGGTTATAGAGATCACGTTTTTGATATTAGCCGTCGTCAACTCTTACCCGGCGTTTGAAGATAGCGAATTTAAACATAAAAACAGAGACAAAGGAAGAACTATAAGAGGTTTCAAAAATATGGACTTATCTACAGCTAGAGGGTTCGGTAAACGAACCGACCATTACATGAATTTAATGCCATTGGATTTATTTGTGGACAACAAAGAAGATAGCTTCAATCAAAAGTAAGTTTTCCTCGAGTGCGTTTAGTTTATGTGGTAATGAAAATATTGGTAGATTAAAAACATTATAACAGAGTCGTCGTCCGAATTGCACGTGACAAAAATAGAGGATTTTATCACAGGACACTTCCTATAAGGACTGTCCATTTTTTTAGGGACATAACATTTGAACGATAATTCTTAGTCTTTATACCTTCTGGAAAATTTTGAATAAACACAATTAAAATGTATTTAATACTTGAAGTATTCAAATTTTACCTCTTTTTTTAGAACAAACAAGAATATATATATACGATCTGTAATAAAATGTATACAATAGGTAATATGGGAGGGGGGTACAAGTATACAGGACTGGACGGTCTTATACAAGGGGGGAGGAGGGTCCAATGACCCTACTTCATAATTCCAGGCGGTAATTTTACTTCTATAAATAGGTATCCTAGTTCAAATTCTATTATTTTTCAATGCGTTACTTATTTTATAAGAAATTATTAATATTATATTTTAATTTAATTTCCTTTTAAACACGTTTAGGTATACATTTATATAGTACCTTATAGTTGTGGTATTAATTTGTTTCGAAACGTAAATATAATCGTACGAAACGCGAACCAATACATGTACTGATTTCAAAATAAATCTAACCCTACGGTTCATATCCTGAAGGTATTTTATGTTCTTTAATGACCCATTAGTTAAGATTGAGCGTTTCGAACACATTAATTTCTTCTCAATTAGACGTTTTAAGCGAAAATACTGGCTATATAAACGATACCAAAATATCTCAGTTTTTAAAGTTGAACCCAAGCTTATTTAAAGGAGTTCAAGGCTCTTTAAATTAGCAGCATGATAATTAATATATAATATATAGGTACTTGTACAGTTGTATATATATATAATATATATCTTTCAATTGTACCATTGTATTGGATAGAATATTTGAATAAATATAATTACCTAACTGTTTACATTATTGAACGATAAATAATTAACTTTCTATAATTTATTATTTTATTAATATGATCAAATTAAAATTATTTGAGTAATAGGGTTCATTAAAACCAAATACATTTTGGAATTAAAATAAATAATATTTAGTAATAATTTAACCGTATAACCCGACAATAATAAATCAAATTGATCGACCATTCAAATATACAATATTATAGTTAAGTACTGCTTACTATCTAGTATCTACCCTGCTGTAATATAACTATATAAAATAACATTAATTAATTTTGATAACTTGAAATAATTGTTTATTCTCTCCTTCTTCTTTTAGACATGCATTATCGTTCAATACAATTTCCAAATAGTAAATATATGTATTATAATATTATACTTTTACCATTTTTGTTTACTTTTTGTTTCAACTTTTGAAATGACTTTATTTTTACTTCCTATAAATTTTAAAAAATAATTAAATCCTGCAGATTTTAAAATTCTGAAACATAATTAAAGGTTAATTCAAAAAAAAAATTTTTAGAATATTAACCCGTGATTATTTTATGGGTATTTTTTTTTATATGGTACATTTATCTTTTTAAATATTACGATACCTTATAAAGTATTGTATTTATTACTATATAAGTTTTTTTATTTTTGTACTTATTAAAATGTTTTTCTTGGATACATTTTGATTCACTAACACCGGATAGTGAATAAATGTGTAATTGTTTGTGATCACTTGAAGTTTAATGGCTTGATAACGTTAATGTTTTATATACTGGCATATTTGCTGATGTCAAATATTTATAGTAAAAAAGTAAACAATTACAGTGATAAATACCCAAATGTAAAAACTCCAAACTTTATTGAAACAGTATGTAGCAATGTTTAATATAAAGACAGTATGTTATAGATGTGTTCGAAATGAAATATATTTTATAAATTAAGAAGTAGGCAGGTACTTACTTACAATTACAGTCAAAAAATGATTTAGAAAAATGTTTTTTATGTATAATGTACCTATTAAAGACTAAAGTATTATCATAAATTATTTTAAAAATAAACAGCATGTGATATCATATTAGTCTAGCTATTTTTGAAACATATTATACCTAAGTGGCTAAGTGACAGAGCCTATTATTTTTTTCACTTTTCATATTACACACTGTTTAGTGGTTACAGCAGTAGTAGCCCAAACATGAGTAGGAGGCTTCGCCTAGTTCATTTAAATATATTTCACATATTGTTATTTGTTATTAATTAAATCGATAATATTATAAAATATACTGTTACATATTAGTTATTATTCTCGATACACTTAAATACTTTCGTACTATACTACAACTGGACTCACACGTTTCGATTACACACAAAAATATGCCCTGCTGAGTGACCCTAAACAATATATTGTTAGTGATAAAAAATACATCATAATAATTATTGTTGTGGTGTCTATTTTTTATCCTGACTTGTTAACTGCAGTGACATATTATTATATAGTATCTACGTATATACCTAGTATCTACGCTTAGAAAACATTTCCGCTATAAACATTCCAATATACGCAGTTATTTTTTTCTTTATATAATGCAAGGAAATAACTAGAAAATCCCACTGCTGCTTGTCAATATTTTAACGAATGGAAAATAAAGAATAACATGTTCTACTGGCGTATTTATTTTTTGGTCCGTGTGGATATCGGATCTCGGGCTGTTTGTTAAGGTCTAAATGAAAGTTTGCCGAGGAAAATAGAAGTGAGGAGCGAGAGTATATACAGAATGTATAGTATTCCTGATATGTCCGGTCTGAAATATTATTTAATATAAAAGGGGAAAAAAACGGCGTAACCCACTGCAACGGCGTATCTATTGGTCGAGAATAATGGACTGTGTGGTATACAATCTAAAATATAGACTATAATATAGTCCCACACACACCGGACTGTAACAACTATACAACTGCGCGGAACACGTTCCATCTGCGGATAGTGGTGTATTTTTACTATTTTGTTTACACGGAGATTTAAATCCGTACGGTTTTCACCAAAAATTAAAATGAATCATTCCGCATACATAAAAATTCCCGGTTGCCGACGTAACACGTCCCGGTGGTGATAGATGATATCAGCTGTCCGTTTCTTATTTGACGTTAGACGGTAGTGCGGTTACCTACCGCTGTAGTTGAACAACAAGTGGGTTATGTCGAGGAAACCGAGTGATATCTTGCTTGGAAAAATACTTCACGAGATACCATAGGTCACCTATATGTCACTCTATCTGTGTATAAAATAAATTATTTTAAAATATTTTACACAAGACTATAATAATAAATTAATAACGATAGTATGCAACTATACACATATAGGATTGATTGTTTATTAAAGTTAATGACAAACATTTTTGTCATTGTAATAAATTAAACAAAAATACATAATACACGTTGAGAAAAAGCAATAATGTTGATATATTTAAAAAATCAATATTTAATTTAATTTCCGTTAACAAAAAACGTGTGTAAAAAAAATTTGAAATTTTAATTACATAGTATAATTATGAAATGTTTTGGCAATAATAATATATTCAACTGATTCACATAATATTATAATATTTAATACCTATCTAGTCTAAAAATATAATTTTAATTTATTTATTCTGTATTGAATAAATATATAAACATATTATATTATGTTAACTTATTGCAGAAATGTATATGTGTATTAGTGTAAATTAGAGCATAAATAGAGTCATAGAGATATAATTATTTTACACAAAAATTATACATTGAATTATGTCATATGTTTCAAATACCTATATATATTATCATTAGTAATGACAATGAATTTAATATATATTTTATACAGTAAAATTAAAAAAAATTATACATAAACGAAATGTAAAATAATATAATAACACTTGTCTACAGTATACCGATGGAAGTGTCTTTGGAAAAAATATTGAAGAGCAAATACAAACATTTTATCGAAAAGCTAATCGATGTCAACCACGATGGTTATATTTCCGGAGAAGAATTGCTGCAGTCAATTGATGGTGAATCATAATAAAAAGTTATAAATAAATATAAATTATATATATTATTAAAGTCAGTTTCACTTACAAATAATTTGATTGTAAATGTCTTCAAAATTAAAAAAATATATATATTAATGTAATTGTCATTGTAGCGAATTTGTTTCATCTAAGTGGAAATGTACGTAGGTAGGTACTTTAGTTTTATGATTGTAATAATAATCAACCACCATTTTATGTAGTAGTACCTATAAAACATTGACTTTTTCGAAAATTAAAATTGATACTTAAGATGAAAAGCAGGATCTATATATACATGATATATTTGATGGTTGTTAAAATATTGTTTATGCTTAAAAAATGCTAAAATATAAATATATATGTATTCTGAATCTACTGTTTTTATACACCCCTATGATCGTTCCAAATATGAAAAATTGTTCGAGATAAAACTGTTATGAAAATGTATTAAATATTTTATTTATATTTTTAATTGGTATATAAAATAGTTGAAGATGTTTTATAGTTAAAAAATAAATAAACGGAACAGGTTCGATATGTGTAAAACAGTCATATTTATGATATTTACGCTTCGGTTGTACATATAGATCAACTAAAATAATATGTACCTATAGGCTATAGGTATAGTAAAATACTATATAGTACCTATATAGTAGGGATATACATAAGTGGCTTAGTATTATGACTATAAAAAAAAAGTTTTATTCGGGTAAATAACTAAATAACTATATAGGTAGGAGAGTGTGTAGTAATTTAATTGAAATTATAAATTAAATCATAAAACATTATAATTTATAACTAATACAATGATTGCATCACAAATATTAATTATTTCACATACATTTGTAAAATTATTGTAATACATAACATAATATTTTTTCAAAATAAACACCATTTGCATATTAGTTCTGATTACCCTTAAAATTCCCATCAACAATAATAATTAAAGTAATTCGGTCACCCTTAAAAGTTTGATTACGTGTTTTTAAACTATTGCTATATACACATGATCGTATATACTGTTATTAAGCGAGTAGTTGAGCAATTTAATGAAATCACGCATGGATGATAAACTCCTAGAAAAATATATTTTGTGGTAAAGTGGTATGTAGTATACCTAAATGTATAATGTTTTATGTTGCTATTATATGGAGTGTCTCTTAAAATATACCTTACCTACGTAATTTACTTAAAATTTGTTTACAAATGTTTCAATCATATTTTATGTAAGTATTAAAAAACACACATCTACACAGTATAATATGAAGTCATCGTAAACAATTTAATAAGGTATATGTGTATATATAATATATATATATTTAAATTCACTAGGTAATTGTTT
This sequence comes from Metopolophium dirhodum, assembly GCF_019925205.1. Lineage (NCBI taxonomy): Eukaryota > Metazoa > Arthropoda > Insecta > Hemiptera > Aphididae > Metopolophium > Metopolophium dirhodum. The sequence goes on from NC_083568.1 coordinate 18,224,894, forward strand.
ATTAAATATAATATATTATTATTATTATTATTATTATTACTCGCCATTGTGGGCGAGAAAAAATATTAACAATATAAAACGATTCCTGTATTCATGACCAAATTTAATATGATGTACAATTATTGAAATGAACGTTGATGGATTATGGAGGGAAAAACACTACATTAATCATTTTTCAGCTGAATCGTCGAAATGAAAAACTTAAACTCCGCGGAGGTTTAAATATTTAAAAGTTACTTATAAAATCTGTTTTAATAAAGAACACAGTCACGTATATTGTGTGAGCCGTTGTGTCGAGTTATTTATGAAAACAAACTTGCATTAACATTCACGCAGTAAATGTTGTTTGTAACGAAAATTCAACGATATTGTTATACCTATCTTGTATTATACACCAAGCTATTAACACACGCGGAAATAGGTAGGTTCGTAGGAAAAAATTTAACGACGGTTTGATATATTATTTTAACATATTTTTAATACGATTTTGAAATGAGCAGAGAAAAATAATATTACATATACGTATATGTATTACTATATTTGTATACCCTATAATATACATAAAAAAACGTGTCAGTTAAATACAATTTTTCAATGAAATATTGCATTATATAAGTATTAGATAAACGTACCTAATTACATAAAACTGTTAGAGTCTAGAATTCTCAACTAATTTAGTTTTTTTCAAATTTGGCATCAACTAAATTATTAGGTACCTATATTAATTATCACGATATCGGTATCTAAGACCATTAGTTTAAATTATCCCTATTTACATTTTATTTACAATATACGTTTAGCTCAAATTAAGTTGTATAATTTAGTTTCCTTAAGGATATAATATTAATATTTATATTTTATATTCACATTGTGTCATTGTTAAATTACAAATTTACTGGAAAAGTTAGTTACTGAATTCGTAACTAAACAAACATAAGCTAAAACATGTATTTATATAGGTACTTACTAAACTTACCTATATAAGTGTATCGTAAACAAACATAGTCTGGAAAATCACATTTGATAAATGCAACCCATACTGGACTAACCTAAAAATTGATGGTCTACTTTTTTTTAGTAAAAATCTAGAATAGTACCTAATATTAATCTAATCTGCACAAACTGTTGGTAATACATAATTATTATACGTCATTTAAGTTTTTATTTGTTTGAGTCTTAAATCAATAAAAAATAAAATATAATATAGAAACATAAAAAAGGTTGTGACTTTAACGAATATTGAACATAATTTTTTATGGTAAGTATAAAATGATTTAAATAACTAAAGGAGATACGATGAATTTTAGAAATGTATTAACAATGTTTTGGAAATTAATATAGCAGCTTGTTCTATTTATTTTCAATGTTCTTTTCTTTTGGAACATAGGTACACATTTTCTTTCATCACGATTACGCTGTAACGCTGTATGGGGTTTATTTGACACATATATTGTTTAAAAAAGCATATAGATGTAGGTAAGTAAAATGGAAATGTTAAAACAATTTCAACTCATGCAAGTATAATAGCTATTTTTTCTTTTAAGTTTCACGTTATTTAAAAAAAAAGTCTTATTAGGTGAAAAAAAAACCTAAAGTTGTGTGGTAATAGTTGTATAAACTTATTTTATAAAATTTTATATAACTATACAAAACAGTTTTGTCGTGTTAAACATTATTTTATAATATTCTTTTTCGTCAACTTTTACAAGTTTTTACATAAATTATTGACTTTAATTTTATTCTGCCTATGAGAGTATTTTTATTTTAAGCATTAAATTCACGGAACCATTAAAATTAACAATTATTACGTGTAAAACAAACCATTTAAAATACAATAATATGTGCACTTGTGCATCATTACAATATTATACGTCCTACATTCTAAATACCGTCTGTCCGTTAAGCATAGGTAGGTGATAAATATAGAGGAGCTATGTGCTGCTGATGCTGATAAGGGCATGTATCTATTGGATTGAAAAAAAAGTATGTACCTACCTAAAATTGTAACAGTTAATACTTAGGATATAATGGCACTCGATGTATTTTTACTTACTCCTGATAATATACTCCTAGTTACTACCAAAAAAACATAATATGATTTACACCAACACATAAGTCACTTATACCTTCCCATATAATGTTATTATGATATTAATTTGTAGTTTCATTTAGTATCATCCTAATTGCGTTGAAAATATAACATAATCGTCATACGACCGCGGGCAGATTTTTAGTACACGATTTTTCTTTACATCGAGGTACAGTCATTAACTTTTAGAAGTTTTGGCGAGCATTTTAATAATAATATGCTATGAACAGTGCTACAACGACACGCTTTGTATGTTTAAAAATATCTTTTAATAACGTTGTTATTTATAAGACTATACTCGGCGGCGTCTTGTCGCGGTTCACGCGACAAATGCGAGATTCTGTCAGATATTAATCACGTGATATGCGATATATCATATTATAATATAATATACAAAATAAAAACCAACGTCCCAAAACTCTGTGTGCACGACCGTTGAACGACTGCAAGCCGCAAGTCGCGGGTTCAGCACAATTATTTATATAATGCGCGTATATAATATGCATGAACGAGGCATGTCGAAAAGTTCGCGTGGCGGGAATGAGACGACGGCGGAAAAAAAGAAACTGTATATAATAATAGTAATAATAATATGGTTAATGACGAGTTGTTCGTTTTTCGGGCCGTGACAGGGGGGGGGGGGGGGAGACAAAAATCCGAAAGAAAGAAAACACTCGCGCGCCACTTCCCGGGTCAGGAAATGCCAGTCGTTTTGCAAGGGTTTTCGCGGAGGAAAACAAGGCATTATTTACGCGCGCGACAGGCGACCACCGCGACGACGAGCGGTGAAGACCTGCAGGAAACGGCGCGACGTTGACGATATCTATAAAATATTATATGTATATATATATAATATATACAAGGCATCTCAAATGCTGTGCGACACAATTAATGGGTGAATCGCATTAGTTAGGTTTTCGTCGAGTTGTACCTATAATATTATAGTTGTAGGTATACCAGGAAGGTTAGCTGTAATAGATACCTACGCAAGTTTTGTATATTATATTATGGTCGGCACGCGTCTAACGTTCGTCGATACGCGTTTTTTACTGACAATTGAAGCGGTCTCGTCGTCCGCCGAGTGCCTATTACCATATTATATACAGAGCGATTCACCGCAAGCATGCTCACCCCGTTTTTTTATTCAATATCAAATTGATAAAAAGTTCTGATTTTCGGAATTTTCAAATTTACACAACTACCATATTTTGAAATTCTTGAGATTTTCTGTATAGGTACCTACCTACACGATAGGAGTGTTCTGCAGTAGTACAAACTTCTGTTTTTCAAATCACAATCCTTCTTCCTTACAATAGTATAAAATATATGTAATATCGGATCTAGTATTTATTACTCTTGGTCACTTGGAACAATTTTATAAGTTATAGATATTGATGGATTAATATGAATTATTAAAATCGTTTGATCACCTTTGCCCCCTTTTTAAGTTAAATAACTCAAAAAGTAGGTACTCTTCCGAATTTTGATTTTGATAGGTCAACAAGAAAAATTATCTACTAAATAATTTACAGTAAACAAGAGGGTTCTCATTTGAAAAAATAGAAGTTTGTAATTTGTATCACCACAGGATACTCCGTAAGTAGTATATAAAATCAAAAGAATTTTAAAATATGTTCATTATAAGTATATTATTTAAAAATTTAAAAAAACAGAATTTTAATAAATGTATTATTATAGGAAATAATGGGTGTGATCATGCTAGGTGAATCACCCTGTATATAGTTATATACTTATATACATTTACAGGATCTTACACACATACTTATAATTTATATATATATATATACCAATATTCTATATAGTATATAATATGTATAGTACTGTAGTACTTGCGGTACTGCTTGTTATTATTACACACGCACACGTATATACACGTGCACCGCACGCTGCAATGAAATCACGTTTTGCGGCCATCAATAATAACGTCGTCGCACCGTCGAGTTTTAAGGATAAATGTTATTATCAATTATTATACAACCGACGTCGTAGTGGCTATAGGTATTAGGCCAGGAGCGTCTTCTCCCCTCGCCCGACAGACGGAGATTGGAAGACTTGACTCGAGTCCCGACAAAAAATATATTTAACTGGAAGACGGAGATTATTCGCACCGCTGTAAAATGCAACCTGTCGAATCCGTACACAGAGGTATTAATATTATAGTTAACGAGGTGATTCACCAACCTGCACGCTCATGATGCCCATTTTTCCTTTGACAACAAATTAATTTATGTTCTAAGGACCATAATTTTTAACATTTAAATTTCTTCTACTATTTAAACTGTATACTGTGTACCAAATTCTTTTTTTTTCAAATCAGAATCTACACAATGCTAGTTTTCAATAATATTCTCCAAATAATTGCATAATTCTATAAACTGATTTTATAAGCATAACCTGATCCCTTTATAGTTTCGTAACGTAGATTCTTCCAAGCATTAGGGTTTTTAAACATATACCAAAATATAGGAACATACATCTATTAACATGTTCTAATTTGTACTAATTGTGTGAGTACGTATTATAATAACTAATAAGTAGGGTTCAGAATTTAAAATATTTCACTTGAAATTTTTCAATTAAAATATTTTAAAATTGAAAATTTCACTCTTCTTGAAATATTTCAATGAAATTATGAAAAATATTTTCTCTTCTTTTAAACGTGTTTGGTTATAGATGATTAGAAATAATATATCGATTACACACTTAAAAATAAAGAGAAACATAATATTATTTTTGTTGATTTATTATTTTATATTTGTATATTCTTTATGAAGTGCTGAAAAATATTCCTAGCATTATTTTGAGAGTAAAAACATTTTTTTTATGACTTTTAAAATATTGTTGTATGCTGACCATCAGCGATCCAAAAGATAATGATTTGAAATAAAGTCAATAAAGTGAAATAAAGTCAATTTCAACCAGTAAATGAAATAATAGTGTATATTTTCAGTAATTATTAAGTGTACAAAAGTCGTATATGTGTGTGTATGTGACTGAGTGATGTGATTATGTGAAGGTGCTCTGGACTCTTTTATTTAATACTTAGATCATATTTTGTATATTGTAATTTTGTATATATTCACGACTATTATGAGAGTGGTTTATGTCTATAAACACATTGCGAATATAATATAATGTAGTATAGAATGCATTCGCAGAGCTATGGCTTTCAACAATATGTTATGATGTTGAGTTGGTTTATGAGTTTGTAACTTAAGAGTTAAAATGCAATGTTTAAATTTGTTATATTATAGATTTGTTAAACAACTTATAAATTATATGTAAATATGTTAAATATTTTCTTTGTTTCATACAACAGACAAACTTTTAAAAATGTTTACTTGGAATTTGATGACTATAAACTTTTAGAAATAATAAACATTTTATTTTTATTTTTCATAGAAATGAAATATTTTATGACATTTTCATGACATTTTTCATGAAATATTTCAAGAAAATAAATTTCATGAAATTTTAAACCCTATTAATAAGTATTAGAATGTCTAAATATAGAGCATACTAATATGCTTAAAAATAACCAAAATTAGAATAAATTACTAAATACTAATAAGTATTAAATTAAAAGTGGGGATGAGCATAGTTGTTGAATCACTATGTATATAGTTTGCTGTATTGTGAAGTGGGTAATTATCGTAAGACGCCGATGTGAGTATCTGACCATGTAAGTTAGTTTGTGTTATTAAAAAAAAACTATATTATATAATTTAAAGTACGTATTTTACAATTTATTTTTGAAAATAAATCTCACTAATTATTTATTTAGGATTTAAAGTTTTTTCAAATAACCTATATTTTAGATTCTGAGCGAAGCGATGAATGTATTGATTTTACAATGATATGTTTTTTTTTTATTTTTTTACTCTTGTCTGCCATCACCTTTTAGGACAGTGAAAAAGCTTGGATTTTCTTCAACAGTAACTTTTCTGATAGGAAAGTGAATCTAGTTGGTACTTGGGGGAGTCAAAAGTAAACATTTCCCACTTCCCAGTAGTTTTTAAAAGCGACGTGAAAAACAAAAGAAAAATTAAGGGAAAACGGGAATTTTTACGCAAAATCTGTTTTTGAGAAACTCTAAAACAAATGACCGTAGGTACATGACATTTTGACTGAATGTTTATATTAGCATTTTCTATACACCATAACATTTTTCGAATATTTTAACTTATTTTGAGCTGCTTACGGACATTTTCAGTTTCCATTTTTTTTAGTTTTTTTTCTTTGGATGTCAATAAAACTTTATTTGTTAATAAAAAAGCTTGAAAATTTAATACAAGGCTCCTACTATATTGTTACTATGATGTTTGAAAAATATTAAAAATACTTAGTCACAGTTTTTATTTATAAGCATTTAAAGTTCAAATTTTGACAAAATACGGAAAAATCACGAAAATTAGCAAATTATTTTGAGTTGAGAATTCATAAAAATTTTTCTTTTTAAATCTAAGATTTGAAAATGTAATATAAGATTACTCATAAGTTTGTCTACCTTTATCAAAAAAAAAATGTCTACAAGAAACTTAAATTAAATTTTTATGAGCGTCTGAAATTTATATTTTTACAACATTTTATATTCACTCGATTTCTCATGTAACAATTTTCTTATTTTATTGTAATTAAAAACGAATAACTGTAGATACTTGAAAATTTCACTGAATGTTTATATTAGCATTTTCTATACACCATAAAATTTTGAAAATATTTTGACTCTTTTTGAGCTGTTTACGGACAGTTTTCAATTTTTTTAGTTTTTTATTCTATAAATATCAATAAAATTTTATATATTGGGTAAAAAAGCGTGAAAATTTAATATAAAGCTCCTGATGTATCGTTCTAATAGCAATTGAAAAATATTAAAAATATATAGGCACATTTTTTTTTTATAAGCATTTAAAGTTCAAATTTTGACAACATTTATCAAATTTATAATTTAATAATTATTTTGTACCTAGCTAAAAATTTATAAAATGTTCAACTTTTATAGCTAAGGATTGAAAATTGAAAACAAGGCTCCACGTAAATAGGTTATTTATAAATTACTTTATTGACAATAATATATTAATATCATCAATAATATACTTGGTAATATCATAGGCTGACTGACCGTTTTCGCTCAGAATCGTTTTTCTTATACAATGATATTATATCATTGAATTCAAATTTAACACCATCCATTACAGTGACCCACTTGTAACCTACTGTACAGCAGAGCAACATCCACTTACCCACCTTTTTTAAATTTATATTCTAAATATTATTAAACCTATTTGGCTATGTATAACTCCCTGAGTGTCCTCTGCAGAATATAAAACTATAAAATATATTATTGGTAGTAATATTCTGAACAGCTATAAATTTATAAATATTAGACAGAGTGTCAGTGTCCCATGGTGACTCTTTAATATATTTTTAAGATTAATAATTCATTTTTATCCTTAATAGAATATTTAATTTTTTTAAATTAAAATAATTAATTAATCTATCTCCTGTGACATATCATTAATATTATTGTACTCCAATTAGTATTTTTATTATGTACTCAGTTGTCTCTCTTTGTTCTCACAACAGGTAAATCATCTTAACAATCGTCTGAATACAAATAATTAAATGTGATATTATGTGTAAGTGTGTATCACATTATAACATGATAAGTATAAACTGCCAAAGGCGATAAGTTTCAAAATTACCAATAGCTGTAATAATAATACTGGATATTATCATTAAATACTGCCAAACATGTCTTAATTAATTACATCTTACATCTTTCATAATGATTTACAATATCACTTTATTTTATTTTGTAAATCATAAATTCCAATACTCGTCACACATTCATTAATTATATTATGTTCTACAAATTATTTTTAAAACATAACATAAAATGTTAAAAATATGATGATGTGTACTGTATAGTTATATTATTTATAATTTATATATGTCGTAATAAATTAAACTGCCTAGTTGCCTCACTCTAGAGACAATTTGTGTTATGAAATTTAATTCATAAATATTACAACTAGTTAAATATTTTCATACTTTTCAAATATAGTCATAATATTTTTAATTCTTATGAGTTTTTTTTTTATAGATCTTCTTTGGAAATCATAACGTTAATTATTTTTGTGTTATGCACTAAATTGTATTTATTATAAATAGAATTAAAAATATTTGTTGAAATGAATGGTTATTTTTTAGTATAACAATGCTGCATTGCAGTGGTGAATCTAGGAGGGGCTAGGGGGCTTAGCCCCCCAAAAATATTCCTTATTGAACATACTATATTATTATTATATACGAGAACACGAGGTGATGACGTGTAATTAATTATGTAATTACCCATTTACTCATTACATAGGTCATTAGGTCATCAGTGGCCAACCTTTTGTGGTATTAATTTGTTTTCATCTCGTTCATTACAATAACATATTAAATATTTTGGGTTAAACCTGAAGGCTGAAATCATGCACGCATATAGATATTATGTATTTGTATTTACTATACTACCTACGTTGTATAATATTTGTTGAAATTAATAGGTATGCTTGCAGCAATGATGGTCAATATTTTAGTTTAACGTATACATGACGAACAGTGCTGCACCGCCAAACGTTTTTACATAACTTTAACTCGCTATTAAGTTGTCCATAAAATACAATACATTGTAATATTATTTTTTTTTTTTATTAAAGATAAAGGCTTCAACATCTTAAGGTTATTAGCCTACAATTGTAACATATGTGAATAGGAATAACGTCAAGTATTTACTATTTACAGATATTTACAATTTGTGATTTAAATGTATGTAATGAAAAAATTTGTAAATTGCTTCAGACTTCAGTGTTATTTTCGCCGAGGGCAAGTCGGAGGGATGTTGAGTTTTTGAAAATTTTCCGAGGTTCAGCGTATTTTGGGCATCTAGTGACAATGTGGTCGATCGAGAGGTTCTCCTTGCATGTGTTGCATACTGGAGCAGGTTCTTTGGTGATGAGGAAGGAATGGGTGAGGTGTGTGTGACCTATTCTTGCTCGAGTTATAATGACCTCGTTTCTTCTTTTAAGACTACAAGGGAAGTTCCATTTTTGGATGAGAGGCTTGATGTTCCTTAACTTATTTGAGAGGGGGACGTTGCTCCAATTTTTCTGCCAAGTTTCCAGAATTTTGAGGTTGATGGTGTTGCGTGACTCTGCGGATGTGGTTAAGTTTAGTTGTAAGGCATTGTGAGGAAGTGTGGCTTTATTTGCGAATTTGTCTTTTGTTTCGTTGCCAGAAATACCAACGTGTGAAGGGACCCATAAGAAAGAGCATATTTTATTAGTTGTTGATATCAGCCCCTGGATATTCTGTACTAGTTCATTCTTAGAGTAGGGATTTGAGACAGGCGCGGATCCAGTGGGGGGCGGTAGGGGCGGCCGCCCCCCCCGTCAGCCGTATCAAAATGTGTTGTATCGAATTTGTTGTACTATTAAATTACATTATTTTGTGTTATACCATTCTAACGTATTGTTAATTGTTATTGTCACAAATGTTTGTCTTTTATTTTTATAACATAAACATATGACAACAATATTATTGCGACCGTATGAGCGACGACAACCACCAGCCGGCCAGCCCAGCCGAATCGTAGAGTTTTGTCCTAAAAATAGTATGAGATTACATGTTTATTTTGTTTACAGATATTAAATCTTCCTTATTCTCGACTGCCTGAAATATACATATTTATAATACAGATATCAATTTATTTCTAGCAGTACCTATAATAGTAATAATTGTTGTGTTGACTGTTGACATTAGATTAGACACTCTTTAGTCTTTAGTTTGACAACCGCAGATATACACGCGTACTCGTATTACGTATAATTTCCTTAATAATCGAAATTATATTTCTCGTAATACGCCGTTAAAAGTGACCGCGATTTATTCTTTTAATTTAATTGGTGACGTTTGTATTATAGTTGTAAGTTGTTATACTGTAATTATTAATTTAAATAAAAAACTAGATATTGGAGATTTTTTAAATTCAAATTTACACATTAATAATATTTTTAAAAAACAACTTCTTGAAGATCATTGGAGACCCCTAAATAAAAATAATTTTCCCTTTTCTACTCACAAAAAATGTGGTAGTATAGAAAAAAGATACGTAAAATTAGAGCATTTGGAAAAATATTTTTGGCTAGTGATATCAAAATCTATGAATGGTTTATTCTGTGTTTATTGTTCAGTTTTTAATCACTCTAATACTGGCACAGGATCAAAAAATACAATGCCTCTTAAGTGTCTAGTAACCGAACCTTTAACCAAATTTGCTAAACTTCTTGGAAAGGATGGTTACCTAGAAACTCATAGTAGAAATATTTACCATAAAAACGCCGTTCAGGATGGAAAATCATTTTTACATATTTATAATAATCCACAAAATAAAATTACCAATAAACTAAATACAGCTCATTATGAACAAGTTAAAGAAAACAGATCTCGGTTGAAACCAATAATTGACTCGTTAATATTTCTTGGTAAACAAAATATTGCTATTCGAGGACATCGCGATGATGGCAGTATATTTGACGATTCTCAAAAGCCTACAGAAAATAATGGAAATTTCAGGGAATTATTAAATTTCAGAATTTCATCTGGTGATGAGATTTTAAAAAATCATTTATTAAGTTCCGAGTCTAGAGCCACTTACATTAGTAAAACGACACAGAACGAACTTATTTGTATTATAGGAAATTTGATACTAAAAAATGTGTTGGAAAGAGTAAAACAATCAAAATTTTATAGTGTTATTTTTGATGAAACCACCGATGTATCAAATATTTCCCAGTTAGTCACTGTTATTCGATATGTCCATAAAAATGAAGTGTATGAAGATTTTATCGGATTCTTAGACTGTCATAAAGACAATTATAAAAATACTGGAGGGGAAGTAGAACCTAAAATGACTGGTGAAATTATAGGAAATTCAGTTTTGAGCATTTTAAAAAAACTTGATTTACCATTTGAAAATTGCGTCGGAATTACAACAGATGGATGTAGTGTTATGCTATCCGAAAAATGTGGAGCAGTTAAAACACTTAAAGAAAAAATGAAAAATGCAATCAAATGCACTTGTTTTAGTCATGCCTTAAATTTGTCTATTATGAAAGGGTGCAAAATTAAATTTGTAAGAAATGCTTTCGGAATAATGAAAGAAATAATTAATTTTTTTAATTCATCAGCAAAAAAAAACTATATTTTGAAAAATACTTTAAAATCATCATTACATTCATTATGTGAGACAAGATGGGTGGAAAAACATGACTGTATTTTACAATTTTTCACTGGCCTAAGTTCCATAATCGAGGCATTAGACAAAATATCAGATTGGGATGATATAAATACCGCAAGTAAAGCATCTTACTTATCTAAATCAGCATCGACTGGAGAATTTATTTTGACATTAACAACTGTTTCAGAAATTTTTACTTTAACATCTCCAGTAAGTAAATTATTGCAGTCCAAAAGCCAGGACAAATTTTCAGCTACTACTATAATTAAAAATGTAATTTCTATTTTGAAAAAAAAACGAGAAAATAGTTCCAACTGTTTTAACAAAATATTTAAAACCGCTGAAAATCAGATGGCCAACTTGGGGATTTCAATCGGAATTAACAAGCCAAGATTATCTGAAGTAATGAAAAACAGAGAAAATCCTCAAACTCAATCTGTTGAAGAATATTTTAGAATAACTCTTTTTATTCCCTTTCTCGATAATTTACTATATGATTTAGAATCTAGATTCGATGAAGATTTAATGTCAGTTTTTGATCTAGACGTAGTGTTGCCCAACATAGTTAAAACAAAATCCATTTTTGATGACAAATTTAAATTAGAAAATAAAATAAAAAACGTGATTAATCAATTTGGTGACTTAGTAGCTCATGAAATAAATATACCTAGAGATATTTTTGAATCTTCAATAATTGGTGAATTTGAACTTTGGCACAATTATTGGTTGCAAGAGGAACAATTACCTTCGTCACCTTTAGAAGCTATCAAACAATGTGACCCGGACCTTTTTTCTGGAATAAATGTATTGTTAAAAATACTTATCACGTTACCGGCTACAGGTGCAACAGCTGAACGTAATTTTTCATCACTACGACGAGTCAAAACATGGATGAGGTCGAGAATATCAGAGGAACGATTAAATGGACTGGCATTATTACACGCTCATCGAGATGTCATTATAAACCACGATGAAGTTATAGATATATTTGCTCAATCTAACAGAAGATTGGACTTTGTAATTTGATTCATAATTAAAATGTTTTAACTTCAAAATTGTTATATTATATTTTATTATGAATTTTAAAAGGTATTTTAAAAGAAAAAGATAGATTTAAAAATGTAATTTAAATAATTAAATAAAGAAATAAAGAAATTTAATGCAGTTTATGTATTCATTATAAATTTATAAATAATCAGGAATTGCATTCTGTACTATTGCATTTATAACTATTTATATATATATATATAATAATAATATAATATACTCGTATTTAGCAGTAGGTATCTAAATATGTATACTTATTTATAATCCGCCCCCCCCGTTAAGGTAGGCTGGATCCGCGCCTGATTTGAGATGGATTTTAGAGCACTTAAAGAGTCACTTATGATAACGAAAGTATCCGAATTTGAGGAGGAGGCGATTTTCAGTGCTTCGAAGATAGCATAAGTTTTCGCTGGGTAGATGTTGGTGTTGGGAGGAAGTGAAAATTTATGATTTTCATTTCCAGTGATTGCTGCAAAACCCACTCCGTTGGTATTTTTTGATGCGTCAGTGTATATATGTGTACTGCTGGAGTATTGTTGGGACATTATTTCCAAGAAAAGATTGCGAATGACAGTGCTGTCAGTGGAATGTTTACAGTGATTGGTGAGTTGTGTATTGATATGAGGAGACTACGGCCAAGGGGGATATGAACGTTGTATTTTGCTCAATGTTTGTGTTTGGAGGCCAAGATTTGCACTGATAATTTTGAAATGTTAAAAATTGTGTTCCTGTTGTTGAGCGAATTGAAGGAGAGTGGGTTTTTTTATTTACTTATTTATTTATTTATGTATAATAAACGGGTATTAAACCCTTTAGCAATTTGAAAAAAAGAAAATATAAGTACAGTACAGCTTATCTTATAACATAATTTGGACACAATAATGATGAAAATTAATTGTAACAATGTAAATAGTTAACAGCCAAAAAAGAATAAATATATAGAACAGTAGTGGGTTGTGAAGTATCTTGCTAGATATATGATTAGACATGCTTTTAATTCTTGATATGTATTTGAGTATATGACTATGACGTCTTAATTCAAGAGGGAGTTCACCAGCATTTCATAAGATACTATCAACCAGGCTAGTCCTAAAAGCCCCAGTTGCCAGACGTATACCTTGATTATGAATAGGATTTATAGTGTTGAGTACATTATTTTTTGTGGTATTGTAGATTATAGCACCGTAATTAATTATCGAGAGGATAAGGGATTTATAAATTCTGAGGAGGCTTTTTGTCTCAGATCCCCACGTATTGTTTCCGAGTATTTTTATGATTTTCATTCTTGATAGACATTCCGCTTTGAGCTTTTCCAAGCTATTGTAATATTGTATATATTATTTAGCTTATCATTTAAAATCGATCAATTATAATTTATAACATGCAATATAAAAGACAAAAAATGTTTCTACCTGACTACCTAGCTACCTAACCGGCTAGCCCATGTCCTTTAAGCATTCCTAAGCCGTTCATCCGATTGCGATGAAATTTGATAAAAAGATAGATTAGATCACGGGGAAGGAAATAGGCTACATTTTGTCGCGAAAAACTTAAATAAGAGGTCCAAACAGGGATTTTGAGATTATTATTATTATTTGTTTATAAATGGTTGCTATTGGTTTTAATAATAATAATTATTATAATTATTAATGCATAAGCCTGTGTATTTTAGTACAGCTAGAATGTATCGGGTTCGAACCACGGTTTCGGTGGACCAATTTTTTGCATTTGTTGATACATTAGAGTTAAATTATACAATTACGCACCACGCGGGGTCCGCGATCTACCACAGGATTGCCTATACCTGATGGCTGATGAATGATGATATACGGCTCGCATAACCACAAGTCAATCTCACGGACAACGCCGGTCGGGATGGTTATAAATTAAAATATAATATAATTTACACTTAAAAAGAAATTACTTCCGCAGCATGTTACGCCCAAAAGGAGTTGAAGAATCACAAAAACGTATCAATAGCAAAGCATTGCCGTGTCAGCTAGTATAATAATAATACCCTATAGGTGACATTAATAATTATTTTTGTTTTTGAATAATACGCAACGTTTGCTGCAGGTATTTACTTTGCAAATAATTATTGTCCTCATTAAAATATGGATAATTCATTCATATCAACTGGTATAGGTATATGAAGGCGTAATCTGTTAGATACAAGGGGGGGGGGGTGGAATTTGGTCCAACAATAACATTATATAATGGAAGAAATGATATTGTTTTTGCATACATATTATATCTAAATAGGTTATTATAGGTATATTCAATATTAACTATCCGCACGCAATTTCAAAGGTATTGTGACAGCGTTGAAATATATCAGTCAAACTGATGATTGACCGTCACATCATAGCTAAATTGTATTCATTAATATTAAGCTCTGCAGTGAGTATGCGACTTGAAAATATTCATGTTGACCTCCATAATATTCCATAATCCACATGCAAATTTAAAATCTAAAAACAATAATAATTTATAATTTCAATCAATGTAAAAAAAACGTTTCGTTATTATTGTTCGGACTTTAGATAAATCTATTTAACTACAATCGAAGAAGTCAAATGTATAACAATTTATAAAATACTCTAGAATATTGTTATTATCGAAAAAGATTTATCAATTAGGTATTTACAATAACCACTATTATCCCGCAGATGATGTAATATTTAACACCTAGTACCTGGTGATTTATTATTATGATATTATATTCATATCATAACAATTATCATGGCCAGAATGCTCACTTGAAATTCCTATATAAAAAAAAATGGAAAGTTAGAAAAGTCCATAAAGCATCGTGTAACTTAAAGAAATAAAGAGATCCTCGAGAGTTAGTTTAAATTGTATAAATGATAAACAATTAATTATCCACAATGTAAAATAATTTGTCCAAATACCTACGTTTTTTTTTTAAACATTGGAAATGGGTTGTTGGTTTCAATTTCTAAGACCGGCACATTCATAATACATAACAGTATGTTTTGTAATTACATAATATATGGGAGCACTGTGTTCTATTAAACTATTATCTTTTAACGCAGACAACACCTATTTCTTTGGGTATACAGACTGCGGTTAGCGGTATATACCGGTGGGCAAACGAAAGACTGTCACTGGCATTTAATTCACTACTACGTCACTCGAGTAAACCTAGCAGGATTATTTAAATGCAATTAATGCCTAAAGAAGTACCCAGAAGCTATGTTGGTTCCTTGGTAGTGTTCAGTCTGTGGTAGACCAAACAATGACCGTAATCCATTTGCCTTTTAAATCCGGATTAATCTTACGTAGCCAGATAACTAAAAGTGCTTTATAATATTACGTACAACTAATTACATGGTCACATCTTTTCTAAATAATATAACAAATCACTTCTATCCAAACTACATCAGTTTAGTGGCTAAAAACTATTTAGAAGCCATTGGTGTAACTGGTGGTGGTTTGATGAAGCTGACTACAAATTATAACTGTCCCGTGACCTTTATTCGTGGGATGGCTCTTTTATATGGCTTTACCTACTTGAATTTTCTTCAATAATATCAAACAATATTTAATAATTAAAAATCAGATTAATTTAGTTCTACTACTTAAACGTACATATACCTACCTATAGTGCATAACATATACCTATAATAATAATAAAATTATAATATAATAATAATTGTATGGTGTTTAGAAAATGATAATATAAACATTCAGTCAAATTGTCATGTATCTACATTTATTCGTTTTCGAATTACAACAAAATAACAAATTCGCTACATGAGAAATCGAGTGAATATCCAATATAGTAAAAATAAGAACTTTAAACGCTCATAAAAATTTGATTTGGATTGCTTGTAGACATTTTTTTTTTTGATAAAGGTAGACAAACTTATGAGAAATCTTGTATTACATTTTTAGATCTTAGATTTAAATAGAAAAGTTTTATAAATTTCTAACTCAAAATAATTTGCAAATTTTCGTGATTTTTACGTATTTTATCATCTCTCCGCTCAGAAACTAATATTAAGGGGATTCGATAACGTTTTTGTCTAACACACGCGCGTCATAGTATTTTAGACGTGTTTTTTGCCAAACATTCCAATTGATCTATTGAAGCGATAAGAATTCTAAAAACAGATTTGTATTCGTCGTCTACTTGAGATCGACTTTCCCACATTTTTGATATTATCCCCCAAATTCCAGAAAACGTCATATTAAAAAAGAGTATTTTAACATTTTGGTATTTCAATTTTTGGAGAAGCTAAAATCAAAAAATCAAAATTGTGGGAAAGTCAATTTCAAGTAGACTTGACGACGAATTCAAATCTGTTTTCAGAATTCTCATCACTTCATTAGATTAATTGATATGTTTGGCAAAGGATCCGTCAAAAATCCTATGTTGCGCGTGTGTTAGACAAAAACAGAAAATCATGGTATGGAATTCCCTTAAAAAAAATTAAAAACACTAAATTAATTTTTACTTCTTGTTAACATTAATTCATTTTTATACACCATTTAATGTCCAAAATATTTTGATCCACGTTGAGTCATTTTTAAATTTATGTCAATAATAAATTTTTCATTGGATTAAAAAACTTGAAAATGTAATACAATAAGGTTCTCATGAGTTGTTGTTAGCTTATTTAAAAATAAAATTGAGCGTAAATCCACATTAATTTTTTATGAGCGCCTGAAGTTAGAATTTTGGCCAAAATTTGGAAAATACCTATACGAAAATATACGTTTGCAAATTATTTTGAGTTGGTACGGTCCATCTGTTCTAGAGTTACACCAACAACCAAAATCAATTTTGCGTAATAATTCCCGTTTTTCCTTAATTTTGCTTTTGTTTTTCACGGCGCTTTTGAAAATTACTGGAAATTATTTACTTTTGACCCCCCAAAGTACCAACTAGATTCACTTTCCTAGCAAAAAAGATACTGTTTAAGAAAATCTAAGCACTTTTACTGTCCTAAAACGCAATGACAAAAAAAACACTCATCATTGTAAAATCAATATTACATAATTACATTCATATTGCCCCGCTCAGAATCTATAGAATATAAAACGATATTATTAATGGATCTATAAACCTATTGTTATTTAAATATGTTTTTAAACTTTATCGTGTTTTAATTTATTACGCTGCGACGACGATGATACAATTTTGAATACAATTTAAATATGAAAGGCTTATAAACTATTTACTTCGTATCCACACATAACGTTAACACAATAGATTTGAAGACAGTGTGCTGACTATTTAAAAGTGTAAACACAAAATATACAGGTGTAATACATGGGACATATTATATAGTATATATGTTTCCCATTCCATAAACCCAATTGCAGTACGCAATAACGCTTCATAATACTGCAATATTCCTACATGGCCGACAGCTAAACAAACACGGAAAATCAAATTGTATGAAAAAAAAAACAATAAAAACCAAAGAAAAAATCACTTTATAGTATAAGATTCAAATGTGATGTAGTGTTATAAACAATAATTACTTGACATGTTATCGTTTGGAATAATGACGGTAAGTTAATTTTAAATTTATATTTTGACTAGCTTTGTATCATGTTATAAATTAACAATATGCTTTGCACCATAATACTTATTTTGGAACCACTGCATTGTTTAACACATGTTATTATAATATAGGCACACTACCGCGCGTGGTCTATTGGAACTAGAAACATATAATATAGGCAATATAGCGGTACTCTATCGTGGATTATTAGTTGTTTTTATTTAGTTAATTTTACTAAAAACCTTATACATGTATCTCGACATAATATTCAATCAACTATTAAATGTATAAGCTTTTCTTAAAAAACTGTTTTCAAAAATCATAATCATGTGTGAAACTGAACCAATATTGGAATTTCGTGGGTCAAATTTTCAATGATAATGTGACAAGTGACAACAATTAATATTATAATATAATAATTCGTTATAACGATTTATATTTTATAATGACGGCTATGTTTTATATTATATCAGAGTCCGGAAGTATATTGTTGTTAGTAATGATTGTAAGTCGATCTTACAACGCAAGCCGTTTCTAATTCGATAAACACTTTTATCAAATATGGGCTATGGCTGATAAAGGCCGGAATTATCGTCATTAAAATATGCATCATTGCCTAAAAAAAATCCGCATTAACGTTATTTCCTTGTCAATATCGTAGGTATTCACAGTTTAATTCAATCGAAAATATCTTTATTGACTATAGTCCCATATTATCGTTAATTCCTAAATATTTACGTCTTTGATGATAACAAAGGTGGGTATGTATAATTAATTTAGACAAGTATTTATTAGTACCTAAAACCAATCCTATGTATATACGTCTGATAACAAAACTATGTGATGAATTAATTAAATCGTATTAAAAAATGTCTGCTACATGCCTACATGGATACATCAGAAATATTTGAATATCAATCAACTTTTTCGATGTAGATTGTTTCATAACAAATATTTTCATAATACATATTATATTATACTGGCATAGTTATTCATATATTATAGGGTTTATGCGTGGCTAAAGTACCTATAATTTCATTATATCCCTGCGATCGGGTTACGGTCAGTATTGTAAGTTGTAACGATATAAATAAATAAAAAAACATCAGTTTTACATCAGGTACTGGGTACTTATTACCTGTATAGGCTAAAATTATAACTTCTCTGGGTAATTAAACCAGAACGAAATAATAGCTATAGAATAGTATAGAACTTCATTCTATATAATCTGTGTCAGTTATTTTCTCTTAGATGAACGTTATATTTTCGGAAGCACAATAGGTACCTGCATGGTTGCATATTATATGATATATGATATTATAGTCTATATTATACATTTTATATACAAAGTGTATTATGTGATATACTGATACACAATATTATATTATTATACATATTATTATTATTTGCTATTTGGCTATATATAACATTGAGTGCCTACGATCTTAATGTTCTCATTGAAATGTTACAATACGTAGCTCCACGTAGGTATACAACATTTATGACGTAGAACGTTTTCTATATAATACCCATATTATTATTTATTATTGTAATGGGTAATTTCCAAATGGAAATACATTCAAGTATCAACATGAAATTATAATTATATTTATTGAATCCGTTGTAATATTGGTATTGGATAACTATAACGTGGAAAAATCCATACGATTCTAACAAAACTGTTCTAACCAAATACACACACATAAGTCAAAACGACAATGTTACAACTTACAGCAATCTCCAGTCTAGCAACATCTGTCAAAATGTAATAGTTTTTAGTCTTAGAAAAATATTCAACGTTTTTAATCTAAGTACAAACACGGGAAATCACTCTGCTGTATATTGACGTCATTGAGTATGCTACGATTGTAATGGATGTGTCAATTGTTAAATTTGAATTCAATAACAAATCATTGAATACGAAAATTCTGAGCAGAGAGGTGTGTATTAGCCCCTATTTATATGTACACATAAAACATTATAATTTATTTTTAGGTACAAGTGACTAGTATAATAGTGAGTAGTGGTACTATGACTACTATCATAATTAATTAATATTATTCTGTTGATAATAGCGTAATATTGTGTGAATATTGAACTATTTTTCGCCAAAAACCACACATAATATAAATATATAATAAATAATAATTATATCACATTGTCTTCTAGAAAATAAATATTTGGTGATCATAATAATATCAAGTTTTTAAAATTTCAACCAACTAGATTCAATGTTCTACCATAAACTGCCTTTAAAGTTGAAAATTGAAATATTTTTACTGATCTAAAAGGCAATGATAAATTCATCGCTCCAATCGGCAAAATTTTTAACATCGATATTTTTATAAGTTAGAAGCCATTTTATTTTCATTCGAGTACTGGAGTATAAATGTATAAAATATAAAGAAAAGCCTTTAAAAAAAAAAATGAAAGAAGGCCTAAAATAAAATATAATACTTCTAGTACCGCATCACTACTTCAAGCCTACTCATTGTGTATTATATATATTAACACAGTTTGTAAAAAAAACATATCGCCCAGTATTATAATAACTAATAAGTAAATAATTGGCTTTTTTGTAAAGTTAAGTTACCTTTAATTGTTTATTTTGAGTTTCAAATCCCAATATTATTCTGTAAATAATAAACTAATGAAATAGGCAAATATATTTGTTAATTCTTTTGAATATTGATCTTTTAATTAATGTTTTATTATGTTTTACTATCTACCTATATAAAGCGTTTTTTTATTTTCATTAAATTCATAAACTATTTTATTTGAACTCAATTCATTGTAAATTATTATTATAATATTTCACAATAAATATGCAATTGCAATAAATATATTTGCTTTTAAAATTGAAATTCATTGATATAGAAATGGAATGCGTTACATTCAACAAACTAGTAACTGCATATTAAATATTCGTAATATACGTTAATTAATTTTCAATTTATATTAATTATATACATTATACGAAATACCTACCTTTTAAAATATTGATAGTTGTACACTTGTACTATATGTATAGTATCTAGAATAATATTATATTTTACTTACTTACGTCATATACATTTATGTAAACTATATTAACAATTTTTTTATAACTATTTTGTATATTATGATAGCATTGATTATAAATACTAATAAATACTAGTATTTATTTATAGTATTTATAATCAATGATGGTAGATACATGTTTGAATTGACAATTTACAAAATTGTAGTTATAATAATAATTTAAGTACACACAGGTCAGTCATTTTAGTGACAAGTGAAAAATCACTTTTCCCTAATTTGGCTTTACTGATTTTGGGACCTTTTATTTAATGGTGCAATCGTTTATATAGCTGGCGCTGATTGTATGTATATAGGTATATGTAGTAGCCAGTAGGTATATTATATACTATTATCAATTATAACAATAGTATAGTACTTATATAGTTATACACAATATGTATTTAAATAAAATTATAATTGTTAAATAAATATTTGAATATTACTTTTGTTTAGTAATTGTTCTTTAAAACTGAATCAAAGTATGATTTGGAAATCCTGAATACAATAAATTATAATAAACTATATTATACGCTGTGCGTTTATAAAACTAAAAATAAATATCCTTTCATCATAGTATAATCAACAAAATCGGCGCCACAACAAAAGAAATACGAATTGGGTGAACTATCGAAACATAATATTATATACAGAGTGCTGAGTGATACATTTAATGGATATCTGCAACATTAATTTTTTTTTTGTCAATTTTTATGGTTTTTATTAATTTTTTTAAACGCCAATCAATATTGATTTCATATTATTTTGAACCTGAATACTTTTCTAAGAATGTTGAGGTATAAATATCAAATATTAATCGAAATCTAGATGGATAAATGGTACTTGAGGATTATCGTGACTTCCAAGAATACATTTTAGATGATATTAATAGCTGAATTATGTGTGACAGTGCGTCAGTGCGACTTATTTATTTTAACCAAAAGGTTGACCACATTATTTGACTATGTTTAATAGTTGATATTATTATATTTTTATTTTTGTGTCTGAAAACTATATTTTTGTAGGTAGTAGAAAAAATATTCTGATCTTCATCTATTCTAGGGAGTTGTATGGTGGAAATTTGCATATAGTTAGTACTTATACCTACGCTTTGCATGGAGGTCAAGAGAAGACATTTCTCAGTAATTGTCAAAATAATTGGGAAAAACAAAAATAATAACACTAAAGTACTAATAACCAGTTTTTGAAAAAAATCGATTTAAAAAGTTAATACAGTCACATTTTATTTTCTATAACAGTTCAAATGTTTAATTTCAAATTTCGACGAATTTTTTCAAAATCGTTAATTATTTTGTTAATAGACTAACAGACCATCACCACCAATAACCGTTTTATTGTATACAAATAATATTATTTATCATTGAATTCATATTTAATAAGTTCCTTCTAACATTGCTACTGTAACCTACTTAAATACTCAATGTGAGGTTCACTCGAGTATTCCAGGCTGTAACCTACTAACAGCAGAAAAACTTTCACGGTTTTTTTAAAAATATATATTTTTTTTTAAATAAGATAATCGTTACAATCAAAATCTGTAAGTCGATTGTTTATAACACGTCATAATTTAGAGCAAAAAAAAAAACTGCAGAAATATAAAAATAATTCGTTTAGGTTATTCGTTTTACCAATGATGAATAAATCCGGATTAGAACGCGTCATCGACCGATATCAGGATTTCACCCTGGTCCTCAATAAAAAAAATCACAGCGTGATACGTGCATAATCTACGTAGTTAACGTGTTTCTATGTTTCACAGGCATTACTCGTGGCGTTGGCTTGCGTAGTGCATTACGACCTGTTGGGCTTGTTTCTGTCTCATCCGTACGGGCGGCGCATCGTGTACACAGACAACGAACGACACCAACACCAACCCAGATCAGAGTTCGATCACATATGGATACCGAGACCAGGCACGGACCCGAATACGATATATTTTATACCGCAGCAGGTAACCGTGGAAGACCACGGAGGTGATGTCGAGGACTACTGGACGGACTCGGACGACGTTGTCAGCGGTGTAAATAATCGCGGTATCACCGATGGTAGGCTTTCCGACGGTGAGGTCCACCGATGGGAGCCTGTACAGGATACCGTTGTTGACCGTGTTCCTACCACTACCACGACTGAGGAACCGGATGACTGTGACGACGATGACGATGATTACGTTGCTCCAGGACAAGAGTGGGACGACGACGTTTTTTGACGTGCTTCCACGCCGGTGCTAGAAATTTTCACGACGTTCCTATATCGCTATAATTGATTAATATCGATTTAGTGACTAAAGGTGAGGTTCGTTAGGTGTATAGTATAATATAATATTTGTTTTTGTAAAGGCACCGGGCTCCTGCACAACTTCTTCATGTTTCGTGTCTTGTCGTGTCTTTACCATTGTGTCGTGTCATACTGTCATGGGAACATTTAAATTAATATGAATAAAAATAGACAGTTAATATAATATAAGCAATTAAAATGTATTGATTATTGAAATTGCATTGTGTATACCGTGTATAGTAGAACTGTAAAAGCAGATAATAATATTACATACCTACGTAGTGGCGAAAAGTATCAAGTCCATACGGATTTTGTTTACAACAAATAATAACTAAAAACGTTACTTTGTTTAAACATGTGTACAGCAATTTTGTAAAAATGTTGGCTATATAATGTAATTTTTATTGAGAATTTATAGAGTCATAACTCATAACTGAATAACTCATTAGAATATACCCAAGTTATTCATTTAATTCCCGAAAAGAATATTTACTATAATATTGATTATTATACTGTAGCCGGTAAGTTGAATTAATATTATTTGCATATTAATATATTATCATATCTTGAGAAATTTCAAGTACCCACAAATAATATTTTTAAATTACTACAAAATAACTAAAATCGTTATTCTTGGTTATCTTATATATTAGGTATATACAAAATTAGCGTACAACGGGTTTGGGTGCAATGCACTACAAAACTACTCAACCGATTTTGATAAGATTATGCTCAATGTGTGTGATTTGGTTCAACTTAAAATATAGGATAGTTGTTTCGATAAGTTGCCCTTCTTTTTTTCTATTTAACATTGAAGAAAAGATTTTGAGATTTACGGTTGAAATTTTTGTTTATAAATGGTTAGGTTGCTATTGGCAAACAGTTTACAGTCATAGGCGTGCTCAAAGGAGGGGGTAGAGCCGTAGTGGGTTCACCCCCCCCCCCCCCCCCCCCCGGAAACTCAACGAATATAATATATGTACTAATATATACAATTGTAATGATTTATTGGGAACAGATCTAGTTTAGCGCCCACGCCAATTTATAATTTTTTTTCTTATACTCATGTATTACAACGAGTTAAGAACGATGTTGGAAAAATGTATTGCCAAAAATCATTAGATTTTAATTTAAAGCCTTAAAAAGATCACGATTTTCGGTGTTTTACGCATTTGTACAACTCAATATTGAAAACCCTCCTAAGTAGGGCACTAGTTATTAGTAATAAGTAATAACTTATTATATTATGCGTGTTTATATAAATAAATACTAATTAATACTGTTTATTTAAAATAATAATTTAATATAGCCATCAGGCCAATGGCAAGTCCAAATAGGTCAGGCCACCGGAATTTCCATCTCTGTGGGTCAGGCCGTTCCTGTTTACAATACCAAATTATTCACAAATATCCAACAATAGTATAATTAGCAACATACAGTTCTAAGTCATAATTTATATCAATTAAAAGTAAAAATAAATAAGTTAGTTAATTTCGACAAGTATGCACATAACTTAATTACATATCACTGAAAAAAATAAATAACAAATACAATGTAGGTATTGAATGAGTCTAAACACTGTATTTTTTATAATAATATGGTCTTTTTAATCATACATTATACATTCACGTTTAAGATATATCACAATAAAATAGATTAGATTGGGTCTTATAAATGTAGTTGTAAAAATAATAATTATGTTAATGTCAACAGAAACCAGAAACATTCTTTTCATCTTCGGTACTCATACAATTACACATAGGTATTACATTTTATATACGAACAAATTAAGAAACAATATAACTTAACTGAACTAAAATTGTGTTGGTTAAGACTTTTGCATTATCGTTACAACCCTTTGCGTTCAAGAATATACACACATATTTAATTACAAGACACACACTTGTCCACTCTTGTACATATTAAACATAGTTCTTAATGAGAAAAAATTGTATTCTTGAAAAATGAAAATCTCTGTTTAACATAATACTATAAATCACTATTTTATTATTTTTTTTTATTTTATGATTTTTACAATTTATAAATATATAGGTAATATTATATCAAAATATAATGGACTTGGAGCACGCGGAGTTAAAGCAGGATAATAGTTAAATGTTTGTAGCACAATAGCGGTTTACAGAGCATTTCACAGTTACCAGCCATTGTAGCTAAGTGTGTGCAACCTATAATAATATAGTTGAAATGGCAATTGGGCATAAGGGACTTGGGGTAAATGCAACTCGATAATATTAATCAAGATATTTTCATTGTAGTATATTTTGAGGTTTTTTTAAACACTTAAATAATTAGGTATATTCATATTATTGGCTATATCATATCTCATATAACATCATACTTCAAGTTTAAAAACAATTTTACATAAATAAAACGAGAATCTTAATTACATTGTAAAAAGAGCAGCCCCGACTAAGTTACAAAAACTATCCTTGATCAGTTATAAAATTTGAAAAAAAAATAATAATAAAACAAAACAAAACAAAGTTACAATGCACCGTATGTAAATTAAAAATAACGACAAAACGCTTAAGTCTATTTAAATTTCCTTACAATTGAGTAAAATTAAAATAAATGATATATATTTCTGACCATCAACAATATGGAATCAGAAAAAATAATGTAAAACATAATATTTAAACTCTGGAATAGCTAAATATATTCGCTGATTCATTCGGAACGTTTATAAAATATACAATAACAGTTTTATTTATGATCTGTTTACATATACAAACATTAATTTAAAACTCATTCTATATAGAAAAGTTAAGGTAGAATTTAAAACATTTATGTTATGATTTAGTAGTAGTTTTTACTTCAAGACACGTAAATGTACCAATAAAAAAGTGGGAGAATAAATCTAAAAAACAAAAAAACACAAAATGATATGTACAGTTTTTTTGTATTATGTAACACGTCAACTATATAATTATGTAGTATAAATAGTTATAAAAAAAAAAAAATGGTTTTAATTATATTTTATATCAACCGAACATTGCTTGACTTTATACATTTTATAAAGCATTAAACAAGAAATAAACAATATGTATGAAAAAAAAAACCACCTTACAGTTAAGAATAAAATTTTAAGTGATTTTTGTTAGTCCACGTATCATTTTCTTAATCAATCAATAAAAAAAAATTTATCGAAAACTGACAATCAACATTCAACAGTTGTATCACGTATCAGCCTTTGTACACAACCGATTTGCAAAATATTGAAAGCATATTATAGATGATATAATTATGACGTTATTTATTTGTTTTTCGTGCACATTATTTTAAGATAATTTATATGTATATATTTTAGTATTGGTATGGTAAATGATAATAGTATAAAGTCCGGGATTGACGTTTCGACTGCTCGTAGTCGTTAAAAAAAAATTTGAATAATTATTAATCATTACATCATAATCATTATTCATAATATATATAGCTGCGCAACAATTATTTGTTATATTATTATCTTATATTCCCCTTTTCAGATTTTGTTCGAAGTC
The DNA here is from genome assembly GCF_019925205.1 of Metopolophium dirhodum. NCBI lineage: Eukaryota > Metazoa > Arthropoda > Insecta > Hemiptera > Aphididae > Metopolophium > Metopolophium dirhodum. The sequence goes on from NC_083568.1 coordinate 18,251,744, forward strand.
TGTGTATAAACGGTTTAATCTCCAGGATGCTCTGGGCACGATCTGTTCACTTCAAACCACCGGTCTATACATCTGAAAACAAAAAAAAAAACAAAAATAATTATTATAATTATATAAACATGCGTCACTATACGGTATAATAAGTATAATTGACGCGAACCGTTCTGTATTAAAAACTTAAAACTTATAAAATACATTTTATTTATTAAATAAATCACAATTCGTAATCGAATTAGAAGTACAATTTTATGACTAATACTATACAATTATATTCAAACAAAGATGTTTTACTTTTTCTAGTTTCTACTGTTCTCTTTTTATAAAAAAAAATAAAACCCTGTCCAAGCCCGAGGTACGAAAAACCCCACGATACTATACTCATTGCAGTATCAAAAACATAGGCCGGTGGGCGGTGACGCGATGTGTTTTGCAATAAACTACCTAACCACAACCAACAACGCATGCGGCATGCGATCTCTTATCCATCAGAGACTAGAGTTATCATTAATTTTTGCTATAAATGTGCGCCACTGCAACCGACTGAAAATGACGTCCTTTCTCGTATCGATTAAATTGTACTAAAACCGTCACCAAACTTCCAAACATGTCTTCTAAGCACATTGTACAAAAATAAGAAACCTTGAAACTTCCAACACGTAACAGTATATTATACGCGATCGTTCAACATAATATCTTCTCCGGTTAAAATTACAACGCGTTAAGTTCATAATGACCGAGTACTTCCTAGGTCAATAATATTTTAATATAATTCACACTACGGCATTACTGCATTAGGTAGGTACGCAAAATAATCATAATAACAACAGAGAGGACATCGCTATATGTTATAAATTACAATCGATACAAACATATAAAAAAACAAATCAAAATTCATACAATATTGCCTCTTATATTATATCAAAATTGTGTGTACCTACAACTTTCAACAGACATTACAACGATAAAAAAAATGTATTTAAATAACGTGTAGAGGAATGACAGGGATGAGACACAAACGCGCTTTTCAAGTGTCACGTATATTATATTATTTGGGTAACTACAAGTTTGATAAAATTATTTTTTATTATATTGTTATGATTTTCATTTTATATAATAATTGTATTTTAATTTAGTTGATCAACAAAATATATGTATGTGTCTATTTTTAAAGGTGCAGCGGGTGTGGAGGTAGTCACCCGCGTACTGGTCACACATTTTAGAAATTATTTTTACAATATTATATATTTTGGAAAATTGTGTTTTTTTTTTTAAGTACTAATTTTATAGTGACACGCGGTCCAAAAAGAAATTAATCATAATATTTACTCGACAAGCAGATACAAAAGTTATTAGACTTCGACATCCCTAACATATGGTATCTAACAAACGCTAATTTTAACATGAACAATCCACAAGAAAAGCTTTGTATAATAATATATATTTTTTTCTAAAAAACTATTTCTATTATTAATCGTTTAAATAAGTTTTTTTATTTTAACAAAACATAGATTACCTATTTTATTAATTGTATTTTATAAACAATTAATTTATTATTATTTATCTAGTCGTCACGACATCTAAACATATTAATTATAATATAATAATATATGGTATTAATATTCACATCTCAGATCTCGTATACACTATATATGAAATGTTTGAAGTATTCTTTCTATCAAAAAACGGAGTCACGTATACATAACACACATATTTTTGCTTTTCTCGGGATCTAGAATATTTAATATATATTATTTAAATTAGGTACCTATAAGTAATAACTTATATTTGATAATATATAATCTTTAGAATATACATATACACAACACTCGGCATTTTATAATGACATTTTCGTGTACTCTAATGATTTTATACAAATGCATTTCCATAAATTGTGGTTTAAGACTTTCACATTTCATCTTCAATCAATTGACATTTTATGTCAAGTTGCCTCTGTTAAAGTGATCCTTATAACATAGTATCAATCATAATTTTGATGTTCGTATTTATTCTTCTCATGTTCGTTCTAATTATTCTTATGGTCAACTCATCATTTAGGCCAAAGTCCAAAAATAACACTCCACGCGGTAAGACAATTATAAACATTTTACTATCGTCTCCTGACATTTTAATTGACCGAATCAATTAATTCACAAAAATAATTACCAACAAATCAAAATCTGGGACTATATTATAATATTAAAATTAGTTTTTCAATGTGAAAATAGTATTTTATATTTTTTTTAGATATTCCGATTTTGACGAATTTTTGTTTTAACTAGTATATTGTATATATTCATATTATGGATACATTTTGTAAAAAATGGTTGTCGTGTATGCCACTAGCCGGAACCATTATTTCATCGAAGTACTCACTGAGTCACTGAGAAGAACATTACCTAGTATATTATTAGGTACATATATCACGTACATCACTTTAAAATAAGTTACGTCAAGTAAATCTCTCATACAAATTCTGTACTTCACTTTTCATTCTTTAACGTCGTTATATTCCAAATTTAATCAAGTTAAACTGACTTAGGTTATAATTACAGTATTACACCAACAATTATATTTGTATAGTATAATTTTAAAATATAAACAGAGAGATGATTACATATTATGAGTTTAATGACCCGGAAACTAAATCCCTGTTTTGTTTAACCTTGATATAGGAATGTCAAAAATCTAAATGAGAGGAACTTATCTCGCTGTACTAGATTTTGGAACATCCGTTGAGTTTTAGCCAAAACCAAAAATATCCTTAAATTTCAAGAGTTAAAGAGTAGGGTTAGGGCATCGGTCCAAAATAAAATAATTGTTTTTATTTACTTTACTATTTTCTTCAAACATCTGTAATACATCTCTTATATTTTATCGCAGTATTATTATTACGTCGTTCAATTTGTATTATCAATGAAACATTTGAATAGAGTATAAAAAATAAAGTAGGGAAATCATTTTTTAGACTACCTACAAGAAGTCAATTTAGACAAACTAATAAAAATAGTTATTAAAAATGAGGAACCAGGCAACGTCGTAGCCAGAGTGGCCAAGGAGGGTACAACACTCCCGATAATGCAGGAAAATTTAAAAATGCTTTCTTTATTTTGTGAACGTAAGACCTAACCCTGTATTAAAACTGTAATTTTTATAAAGGTTGCTGCAAAAATCTTAACATAATATCCAGGACATGGGTATCAGTATACCAAACTTATGAGGGATAATTAAGCCTTCCGTATAATAAAACAAATTTTCAACCACTACCACCCTCTCATCCCCCATCAACAACCAACAAAATTCAGACTACACGACTGAAATAAGGACGCATGGCTAGGTAGACTACAGGGACAGAAGTTAGTGTAGTTGTATTAAAATATAGATTTTCTCCTAATAAATAATCGAACGAAGATGACGAATAAAGATAGTGAGCTGATATAGGCATATAGATACCATAGGCGTGATTTCGCAAATCTGGTCAAGAGTAAATTTTTTGGAAGTTCCTTAACTGAAATCAGTACCCCCACTAAGTAAAAAATTCGTTTTTAATTAATTAAATTCACAGGTATCTGGCCATTGACGAATGCCTAAATGTATAGGTAAGTGTATTCACAATTTATAGTTAATAATGTAAAGTTGTTTTTTTTACGTAATTTTAAATGTTCGTAAAATAAAATATTTATATACCTAAGCAGCGGAGTACATTCAATTGTCTTATGGTGGGGATGGGGGGGGGGGGATTAAATTATATACAAGTTTATTGGAGTGCTTTACCCAACACAATCAGTTTTATCATATAGAATTATAGACCATAGTCAAAATATTACGAGTTCACGTAAAATTACAAATTAAATTATTATTTTTATTTTTAGAAGAAAATATACCATCTATATCTAAGACATTATGAGTATAATATGTGCGATAAGATGGAAACAAATAACATGATTTACATAACTTGGGGAAATAAGCCACCTACTGATGACACTTTCGACTTGGTTTAAATCTTGTGTGATTTAATTATAAGAGTAGTTTTTTTTTATATATATTTAAAGTAATAAATCTCTGCGCCATTTACGTTTGAGTCGCCTTGGGGGGCTACCTGGGATTGTGAGGGATAATAAGTTCTTGATGAGAGGATCTGAATGGGAAGATAACAGTTATGACATTTTTTATAAAAACGTTTAGATTCGTCATGAATAGTTTTTAAGTTACAAACCATATCATAATCCTTAAGGTCGTATTTTGAAAAGTTTGTATCTTATTCAGATTAGACTTTTTAGCATTTCCCCATAGCTGCAATCCGTATGTCCAGGTGGGCTTTAATGAGGTTTTGTACATGAGGAGTTTGATATTGGGGTGGCTTTGACAAATTAAATTTTAAAAAATAAACTGTGGTTTTTTGATATACTATCGATATATTTAAAGTTCAAAAACGGAGTAAAATATCGATTTTGATAATACTTACGTTTTATGGTATATGCAAAGACAAGGAAGCCTGGCTATGGTATCACCTTGTATCAGTTCTTCCAAACATATGACACATTCACCTTTATCATCTTTTAAAACGTCTTCTGCAAAATAACATGATAATTATTATATCATTTAACAGACTGTAAGCAATATTATAAAAAAGATTAAACCACACATAACTTATATTTAATAACAATAAAATTATTAATATATGCAATGTGTATTTGATAATATTTAAATTTAATTTTAGAAATAACAGTATAAACTAATAAACATTTTATAACTTACCATTGTAAATCAGTCTAGGTTTGGTCAAGCACATAATCAGATGTACTTCTATCTCGTCTGGTAAAACAAACTTTGAACATACTGGACACTTAATTCCTAAACAAATAATTGATAAATATGTAATGCCAAAGTATAGGTGTATAATTAATTACTTATTATTTTATATTTGTATAGTTTAAGTATATATTTTTTTAATTGTAATATAATCAATAAATTATTTTTTTACAATAGATATGCATATTAGTATTACTGTATTAGTATTAAGATGTATATTAAGTTAAATTAATAAATACAAAATTAAATAGAACAAGATAATTCTGAGGGAAACCCAATTAAATCGGTGCATCCCAAACGGCACCCATCCATTGTTAGCTTATTCCCAAACAGCTCCCGTTGAAAAAGGTTTCAGCCAAATTTACCCTATGTATGATTTTTATATTTTTAACACTAAAATTATAAAAAAAAAACACCAATCAATAAATTTTATTATTTCAAATATTTTTGAATTTTTAATTTACAGTATCTATTAGCTACCTGTATGATTTTTTATATAATTTTTATAATTTACATAGAATATATACAATTTTAAAAACACCTACACATTTTTACCACACCTCTTTAAGGCAATACAAATTCTGTATGAAATGGGAAGAAATTTGTGTTGTAAAAAACTGGTGCCGTTTAGGAAAATGTGAGCCGAATGGGCTACTTCCAATTAAATAACATGTTTATAGGAATTTTTCTTAAAAACAAATGACAAGTAAATATTTTTGAATTGTCACCTAGCTAGGTAGTAGATAATAATATATATGTATATAAATTATAATATATATTAGATATTAGGTAACTATTAATAATATGTTTTAATTACTTTACAAAAGGACTAATAAAATGTTTTGTAACAATATCTAAACATTAATTTCATAACGGTAGTAAAAATAATTATAAAACAACTTTTGCAAGATAAACACAAAACACAATTTTTGAAAACAATTTTAATCCAACAGTATACTTTATATGTCCTTTAAATTGTATCCAGTACATTAAACCAGTTATTCCTACAAAACATATTTAACATTAAATGTACTAATCATTACCAATGATCTACAGTTAGATTACAGTGATTTATTGATCATTACCTAAACTTTATGCTTTAAGAATTAAGTACACAATTTTTTTTTATTGGATAGCCCGCGGCAACATAGGCCATTGGATGTGGGGGAGGAAACTGTAGGTTTTTTTAATTGGGTAGGTTGGTACACGTGTGTGTTGTGTTTTGGCAGAATTTCTATTGGGGCACCCGTAGGTTTCTGCCATGCCCGGGTGGGGGGATGGCGGCACTTGTTCTCCGGACACCGTGACTTGTCCGAAGAAAAATGCCGCCCGCGGCCGAGGTATCGAACCAGCTACCGCTCGGCCACTCCGTCCTCCCACAATTTTTTTTATTAAAGTATATATTAAGTGTATATTAATAAAGTATTTCATTTAAAACAATAAAAAACAATATATTATTATATTTGGAGTTATTTAAATTTTATCTTGTTAATATAATTATAATTTTTCTTTAATTGTCTAATGTATTATGATTTTCAATGACGTTCATACACTGTATAATAATCGGAACGAATAAAAATGCTTGTTTAAAATTATAATCCGTAAATTCTAAATTCATACAAATATTAATTTTTTTGTTTAATATTATGAGAATTAACTAGTATAAAGAGTAGATTCTAAAAATATATTTCAGTTGAAGTTTCAAAAAAATAATATATGTATGTAAAATGTAAATGTATACAACGCAAATTAAACATTATTTTCAAACTTAAATACATAAAACGAGGTTTATAATACTACGACAGGTGGTGAACTAATAAAGATAGTAAAATATGTATGAATGCTGTAATATATTATAATATCTGAGAAACTTTATAGTAACCTACCTATGTGAAATATAACTTAAATAAGAAGTATTGGTATTTTATGTGTTATTGATCAAGTCAGATAAATTGTATAGGATAACTAAATCTATAATCGAACAACATCGTACTTTTTTATTTTATTTAAGAAGATCAAATGTAAAATTAAAATAAAAAGTTTAAAAAAGTTATAATTATTAAATAAATATAGTTGACCATAAACATAAAATAGGTATTACATTATAATATTTATCTTGTCTTGGATTTGCCATGTCTTATCAAAAAAGCGTCATATTAATATATAAACATAGAATTATTTAATTAAAAATGTATTAATTGATTAATTAGAAGGTACAAAAATGTTAACCACAAAAAATATAAAAATATAGAAATGTATTTAATTTCAGACATATCTCGAATCTCGAGCCTAAAGTTAAAAATATGTACGATGCGCGTGTCACTAATCATTAATCACAATATAGATTAACATGCATACTTCATTACTTTATATACTATGTTGCTGTAATATAGTATCACCAATACTACTGTTGGAAGACAGAGGGAAATACAATTTTAAGTATAATATAAACAACAAAGAAATCATATTTTGACTAGCGTACTGCAAACTAGACGTCCTTGTTTCCCCTGTGCCCGCCGCGTATAGTGATCATTCTTGAAAATATAATGGCTTATCGATTCGCCTTTCAAGGCCTCGACGACTAATAAAAATTAATTCAATATCGCTAAATAGGAAATATATAGGTACGTGTACTTACATATAATAATAACAACATAATAACGTTTTTAACAGTATAATAACGTTGGGAAATTATTATGGGCGAAAATACGGACTTATAATTGTTTAAAGTGCATAACCAACTACCCGTTGATGGTGGCAAATGTACTTATTTACATAAGAAAATAACCGCCACTTAGAAAATGCAATACCGTCTGTACCTATCATACTAACACGAAAACACTACATACTATTATAATATAATATGTATTGACTATTCAATAATATAGGCTATACACGTATAGGTTATACGCGTGTTGCTCATTATCACAGAATGTGTGAAAAGATATTAAAGAGTAGCAAGCTAATATTTTTCGACAAAATTATAACAATAATTATTATTGGAAGTTCGCGATTAAATTTCCAACGGAAATTACAACTCGCGTTCTACTAACTACAAGCAGAATTATAGGGATAATATTATCAAGTTCAAACAGACATTTTATGGGCAATAACTTGGATTGAATCATATATCAACAGACATTTCATAGAGTACAATAGTTTGCAATTCGATTCTTATTCCAGAGGAATGAATTGCGCACTTTAACAAAGATATCGGACATATAGATTGTTTTATTTTAATGGTAAATAAACATACACTAAACATTTTAAAAAAATAATTACCATAGGTACGGTACACATAACTTCTTTTAATAATACACTATGTGTATAATGTTAGAAAAATGTGTAAACTATATAATTAGGTACTATATTAGTATTACGCTAAAAAATAATAACTATTAACTTAACTCAACACTTTCAAAATATGATACAACGACATTTCAATAATAATATGATCACACCAAAATACAATAGTAGCACCTTTATAAAACATGCTATATTAAATTCAATTCAAAACTGTTTTTATTTAATTTAATACTTTTGTTTGAAATCATTTTTTTTACAACTATAGTAACTATATACTAAATTTTATTTTTAAATCATGTCAAATAAATAAATAAATAAATTGTTATACCTACCTATATTTAAATAATAACAAAATAATTCACGATTTATTATGTTATAAGTTTTCAAATTATTATATTTAACTATCGCCAAATACACTAAACAATTTAATTTAAAATAATGGGTGTTCAAATAATATTATTACAAGTACTAAAATAACATAATATTATACTAATAAAACTTGCAAAAATAGAAAGTTTTTTTTTCTTAAATTACAACTTTTACTCTCCTATTTCTTTTTCTGGACTTGTTCACTAAAATTTTATATTCAGTCGTTCATAATTTAAAAAACAATCTAATTATTAAGCACCAATTTTATAATTTATAGGTATAACTAACTACTTACTGGCTACTAGAGTTAATTTATTTTAAACCTTCATTACAAGTGTTGAAAGTAATAAATGGTCCAAGGTTCGTTTGTTCAATTTAGTTTATAAATTAAGATGCTAAAAAATATTAAATATCAAGCAGTATTTGAAATAATTTATGTAATTAAAATAATGATTAAAATCCAAAATATAAACACGGGTTCTATTATCAAGTATCGATAGAATGTAAGATAGTATTGTAAATAAATAATAAGTTATCTTCAACTAAAACATCAATAATACTATAAAAGAATAAAGAAAAAGTGTATTATTGGCCTGCACGATTATTTTCTAATATCAACTTTTACACTATTAATTATTATGCGATTTTCCTCTACTATATTATACAATATATGTGTGTGTGTGCGTGTGTGTGTAATATGAGTTATTTTTGAATAATTAATACAATTAAGTTATTTTTATTAATTTCGGACTTCATTTAATATTATGTTTTGAAGATTAAAATTAACATTGAAAGAATAAAAAAACATTATTATTCAATAGTTTATTACTATATGAATAAGACTAAATAATAAACTTAGTATACTGCAATGTTAAGGTAACGTTCCAGATGACGTATATGTGTTGTTTCCGTCTTACGAACACGCATAACATACCAAAACTCGGACCAAACCTTATGTTCAGTACTTCCAAGCATAGTTATCTCTATCACATGGACAACATACTAAATTTGCGTTAAGCAGATCCAATTTTGTGTTGCTAGCTTAAATATTAGTAAATTTACCTTTTAACAAACATAAAAATAAGAACATTATCTGTGTTCTCTCGATTGGTTTTTACGATATTTTAATTTTTAAGCAAACTATGAGTGTACAAAATATTAAAACTTAAAAGTTCTCCTAACTCTAAAAATTAAAATATATTTTAAGAAACCAACGAAAGAGTACAGATAATGTATATTTTAAAAGTAGTAACAGGACAAATTTTCTCTAATATAAAACATAACGACACAAAATTGGAACTGCTGAACGCAAATTTGCCATGATATCTATGTGGAAGATAGAAGTAGGTAACATATTATGCCACCCAAACGTTATACCCTAACGTCCTCTAAATACTCAAATGAAATAATTATCTCTAATTAATTTGCTTAAACTAAAAATACCGAACAAACCACAAGGTACAAACTACGATGTTTACGTAATACCATGGTTAATACTCTTCTGCTAGGCAAGGTAAATTGGGTATACAGTAATTTGTATATATTTTGAAAGTGGTAGATTCCCGGAAAAAAAAAGGTAGTAGGTAAGTTGAGTCCCGGCTATAGGTATGATATACTATCTGGACGGCTGGCAGTTGTCCGAAAAAATGATAAGAATGGTTATACGGTGGTTACTCTGTGACCAACTTGAGAGGGATATTTTACTATCTATATTATATTATTAACTGGGAAGTACAACAACTTAATAATTACTAATTACTCTGAAATTATTATACTTATGATATTAAAGTCTTTATTATATACATAAAATGTTAATAATTCCCAGCAGTTTTTAAAAGCATCGAAAAAATAAAAAAAAATTGTAAGAACATGAATTTATTTTCACATAAAACAGGTTTTTGACAAAATTTAAATGTTCACTAAATGAATATTTTATAATTTTCTATTCTAAAACAAACTGTAACCAAAAATGAAAATAATATATGAGTGAACAGTTTTTTTTTATAGATATTTTAAGTTCATATTTGAACGAAATTAGATATATAAACGAATTAATTTATGATTTACATAATTTATACTATAATTATAAAATATATAATTGATTTGACTATTCTAATCCATTTCAATATATATTTAAAAAAAAAAAACAGGTATATTAAATAATTTTTTTTCTCGGGATTCAATTTACCAACTATGAACTAGGTATCTTTTTTTCGGGGATTCAACTTTCGTATTTTCTTTTCCAGGGCCCATTTAACCAAGAAAGGGTCATTTGAGACCCAATTTACCAATCCCGCTTCTTCTAACTTTACTCAGTACTCACTTCGGTAAAAGAAAGTGGACCATTATTTCTTTAAATTTACCAGCAATTATACCACTAGTTTACTTTACGTATATAGTAAAACTTAGGGGAAAATTTACTTTTAAGATCATAGATAAAAATAATCGATAGTAAAAATAAAAAAACAATAGATGATATCTACATTTCAAAATAATTTGTTTTTGTATATAATCTCCCACAAATGACCTTGGTTCTATGAAAGTTTGGGATCGATTTTACAATAAAAAAAAATTATATAAATAGGCAGTGAAAAAAAAATATACGAATAGATATCGTTATACAGTGTTAAGTATTCGCTTCTCACTGTTTGTTATCATCTATAATCATCCGTCAATTACATACACTTTAAAACTCGCAATTTGAATATAGGTACATATTTAAAGAAAATTAATAATTAAACTTTTAAAATATCTAGTGACATACCTACATTATATTGTATCACTATAATTTCGCTCCAAGATTAAAAAAAAATATAATAACAAATATTTAATTTTTTTTTATTTTGAGTTAAGGTAAACCAAAAAATTTTATTTTATTAAATAATATTTATTTATAAAAATTATAATTTAAAAACAAAAAAGTTATAGACAGAAACAAACATAATGCAGGTTAGCCATTCTGCAGCATATAATGAACATACTATATTAAATATCTATGTATATTTAATACTATCGTAAAAAAACATAGGTGCCTACATTTAATATCATAACAATTAAAAGACATCTTAACAAAAATAAATTTATCTAATATCATTATATAGGTATTATAAATATTAAGAAATCCATATGAAGTATGTCATATAAAATTTATATTTTTTTTAGATTGTAAACAAGGCAACAATGTTTGTATAATAGTTGGTCTTTATACAAAAAAATATTATTGGCGGAAATTGGCTATCCCATGTCTTAACAAACATGGTATGATCGCAAAAGTCCAGATTTGGTCGAAGTCCGCGCAATACATCACTTGCTTACCCGTATTATCATAATTTATTATTGTAAATTATTATTATACTGCACTACGCTACGCTACGTCACGTGCTTACCGTGCTCGACCGTCAAAAAGTTATCAATCATACCTATTTATATCATGGGCTATCCAAATATAAATAATTTCACGATATTAACGATTATCATTCTGAAAATAAAATATTTCTAAGGAAGGTATCGCATGGGTTTAATGCATAACCTATTATGTAACTTAACTTTTTAAATTATTGAATTATTGAGTAGAGGAAGTATAAAAGTTAAGTACACGTCACTGTGAAACTAATAGGTACAATTATTGTACCTGTAAGTACCTAACCTAGCTCTGGTCTGAAATCTAAAACATTAAGTGTCCCGGTGCCAGTTTTTCAAATTGTCCACAATACTATAAAATTTGAAAATTAAATTTTATATTTTAGTTGCCAACTCAATTATAAGACTTTCCACTAATCTACTACCCGATACCTATTTAGGGGGGGGGGGGGGGGGGATGATAGGGTGTATTATATTGAAAAAAATTACTTTACGGGAATAACTCTCAAGCTTTCTAGAATTGTTGGATTTTGATGACAGTTTTTTTTATCTGAAATAAGAAGACTTTCTACAGCCCACATCAATCTTTGATTTTGTATTTTATTTCAAAAAATTGTATTAAAAAATTTGTAAAAAAAATGCTTTTTATCTTGTATTTTTTTAGACATATTATAAAGTTTGAAAATAAAATATTGAAAAACAGTGGTCGATGCGAACTGTAGAATATGTCCTTCTAGCAATTAAATAAAAAATTATGAAATTTGGTTGATTCTACAAGGCGGTATCGTTATTCCCGCAGAGTACTTGTTTATATTAGTTTATATTCTACTATAAAAAAAAAAATTATAGCAGCACTTGTAATGAGTGTAATATAAGTAATATAGGTAATTCGTATATTAGCATTTTAGTTTAAAGTAGTAATATTTTCAATTTATTTTTATTTATTAATAATCCATTATCGAAATAATAAATTGTCATTACAGTTTTCATCGAAAGATAACGTTTTTTATAGATAAAAATACCGGTGTTTCAGGTTGTTCCATACAAATGTTGATGATTAGTGTACCTAACAACTCGCTAATGTCTGTGAGGGGAATCGAAAACCTATTTATCGTTTTGGGAGAATGCGGTATTTAAGATGCTTACTATGTCCATCTCATTCAATTAATTTATAGTCGTCCTGTAAAACCTTTTTTGATATGTCATATGTCACTCAGTTTTTGAAAACTTAGGACACCACCGCAAAGTTTTTGGGTAAGTCAATAAGACAACTATCGTGGTATACATATTATTGCAATTATAGTTTTAAAATTGAATGTGATAGTAACTACTAATTACTAATTAGTAACTATTAAAAGACAACCCTTAAATCCCGCATTCGCAAAACGCTAAATACGTTTTCGAATCCATATACTCTGGGTAAACGGTAAAAAAAAAACGGAAAAAAATTACAATTTTTAAAAATTTAAAATATACCAATAAATTGATTAATGATTATCACAAAATAAAATTATTATTAATATTAAATTAGGCATTATTACCTAAATCACCGATAACACTGCAAACCTACAAAAAAGCTAATAAGTCAAATTGACAATATTATTGTCTATACATTCACATAAATGCTTTGTTCTCATTCCTATACAAAATATTTTACAAATCATTTGACATATATTTAATATAATAAAAAAGTTAAAAAAATTATTAATAATAGTTGAAAAGTATGAGTCGATTTTCGATATTTTATTTTCAATTTCCAACAATTAGCTCTAAGACTTATATTTTACTTATTGAATTTGAATTATTGAGTTGAGTAATTAAAATATCGAAAATTTACTTTTAAACAGGCACAGATTAACTTCTCTAAAATATTGATAATAGGCATTTTTACTCTCATACCGCTCAACAAACCATATTATAGGAAATAAAAAAATTAATTTTTATAGCATTTCTCATACTATTGATATTTGATACCACTTAATATATTTTTAATTTTAATAATCAATTTATTTATTTTAATTTTTAAAAAATTTTTGTTCTTTTTTTCCGGGATTCCATTCACTGTTATGATAATATGAGATCATTCTCAAAGTTTTTACGGAACAACAATCTCTATTCTCTACAATACAACTATGACGGTAAAAAACAATGTAGTAAATATGTTGTATATTTATTTAATAGTATTAGTAACATAACAAGTTCGCTATCTTTTTCCTATTTATTTACCAATACAAATATTACAAAAACTGTAAGAAATTTTAGGGTTATTATCATACAAAATATAAACAAATACAATTTTTGATCACTATATTATATAGTCAACTTGTTTTCTAAATAACTATCATTACAAGGATTATTAGTTATTACTAACCTAATTACGTTAACGAGTTTTCATTAAATGTTAGATTTTTGATGTTAATAAATTATTTTAATTTAATTGTATTTAGTTTTTCAAAAATATCTAAGTCAAATTTATAACATATACTTAAATAATGGTGATTAATACTACTACTAATAATACTACTAAATAGATATATATTTTAGATTAGGAGCAAAGCAAGGACTGTATTCAGTATAAGTACATTGGTTTAATATATTGCATTTTCAAGTTTAAGATCCCATTATTATGTACCTAATATATTTTATTTTAAAAACAAATGTAAATACAATAGGTACTATAATCATATCTAAGGCTTGGATTGTTTTTAATAGATTAATGTTCAAATGATCACACATTAAAAATATTTAAACTATAATTCATATGTTAATTTATAAATAGTAAATAAGTACCATACGCAATATTAACTATTCAACTGCAATCCAGATAAATACAATTATGTACAATAAGTAATAACTACCTATAGCATTAGTATAGTTACGTATAGGTAGCTATTATATAACTGAAAAAAAAATCAATAACTACTTTTAATTTTTATGAAAAGTCAACATGCTAGTGAATAAGTTCCTTTTTAGTTTTTACCAATATTTATTTTACACGTAATAGTCATAAATAGAACATGTATAATGTAGATAATAATTATACATTTTATTATCATGATTTATGGTCAATAATTGATAACATATCAAAATTAAACAAATGTAAAATATTACAAAAAAAAAAAAACTTTGTTTAATTATTTTTTTTTATACTTGTAACTCATGTCAATACAATATGTAGGTAGCAAATATTTTTTAGGAATTCTATTGGTTTAAATTGAATACATTGTAATCGGGTCGTACCACTAGTATACAATGGTAAAATTGTTGTAAATATGAAATACTACAAGTACATTAGATGTGTTAGCTATAGTTTTTTAGTTCTTTCAGATGGACTAGTAATTTAGTTGTAACCAGAGTTGTAACTTATTATTCGGACTATTCAGTGTATAACATATTAAATGAACTTGTACCTATGTAATAAAAAAATTCCAAAAAAAAAATAATTTAATTTATATAGCGCGTTTTTTAGAACTAATTATTTTAATAAATCTTAAGATATTAAAAAATACAACCACAACAACCTAGTATCTTTGCCATCACATGTGAAGTTGCCAGTTGGGTAAACTTTTGATTATAACATATTTTGTATAAAAAAAATTCAACAGTACATAATATTTAGTACGGTTAAATCATGTACCTACACAGATCCTCAGATATATTAGATTATTAGAATATTAACACAAATACTAAACAGTCATTTTGAATTAAGAAATATTGATAATAAAATTAATATTTTTTGTTAATAATTTATTCTAATTTAAGTTTATCATGTTAAAATAGCCAAAATTATATATCCGTAGGTAGATGTATGCTAGCCTGTAAGCTATCTACATATTAATATAAAATTAAATTAAAATAATTTTTTTTAGGTAGGTATAAATTATGATAAAAACCAGAGGACATTTTAAATTCCATTTACTATTACTAATTAGTAATTACCATTGGTAGATAATATACATAATATGCTCAACAAGTAACAATGCAACTTTGTATAAAGTTCAAATATTTTAAAAATACAATAATAATTTTTTGTGTAATTTTTAAAGTAATAAGGTACATTTAGAAAACAGTATAATGTATTAATGTATTTATGTATATATGGCATTAAATATTAAACATTAACTGTTGGACAATAGTACAATACACAGAAGTAAAAAACTAATATATTATATATTTATATTACAGTGTTAATAACATAATTTTTAACGTAGTCAACATACATCCAGATATAATATAATTACTTATCGTTACTCATAATAAGGTAACGAATTGTTACCTACAAAAAAATCATAGCACACATAGTTATGTTGATTGTGAATGTTATAAATAACAAATTTCCTCTGAATATTTTATTACTCACTGATAAATGGGATAAAATAAAAATTTTGAATTTTAATTTCACATAGATAATCAATTGGTTAAAAAAATGATGAATTGATTAAATTAAATACAGATTATATACATATCTACACATATAGGTATATATTATATATTTTTTATAGGTATCTACAAACAAAAATCTAGGTTTTTTACTACCAAGGTAATAGAGCTATATTATGTATGTATTTGGTACCTCTCTATCTAAGTGGTACCTAATTTAAAAAAATTGTATTTTTAGAAAATTGCAAGAAGCTACAAAAATTTTCGACATTTGATCTTTGGGAAATTAGTTTTACAAAACTCAACTCTTTAAAATGTATAGTAAATAATATGTACCTAACAAATTTAATCATAAACAGTAGCCTACTATAATTACTACTCTGGTGAGCTGACAAAAACTATTCAATAATATGTCATACAATAAATGAGTTATCATTAAAATTCTAAATTAATTAATTAATTTTTATCTTTATAATATATATTTTTTATAAAGCAATTCCATAAAATATTTGAATAAGTGGAAAAATGGTAATTATTGATGGTTGGTAATTTGGTAAAATGTAATAATATCAATTAATTATGCAGATACAATTGATTTATACAGTCAAGAATGTACTTAATACATAAAACATTTTTTATTTAAACTTATTGTCATATATATATAGCTAATATACAACTTTATTTGAAAAAATATATATACCTACAGTATAATATATAAATGCATATTCATTGACGTTAGAATAATTTAATTCCTAGATATTATACCTACACTCTACCTATTGAATAGTCATTCATAATTTAAGGTGTTAAACTTTATTTTACTTCCTAGTGGCTTTAGTCTTTAGTGTTTATTAAAGGTTAACTTTTAACTAAAATTTGAAAAAAATAACTTTTACAGAGTTTTCTGTTATGTTTAATGATATCATGCATTATATAGGTATAAAAAGTAAAGTAATGAAAGATTATGACCAATAATTAACCAAAAATAGTAATTAATTTTTTCCAAATATTAAAAATCTATAGATTATCTAACCTAACCCAACCAACACTAACTAATTAAGCACAACAATTTTAATTTGCAATTTTACATTTTTTTAATTATATAAAAAAAATAATTAAAAATCATTAAATAAATATATTACATACATGTGTTTTCTGTTTAGTTTGATACTAGAATAATCGAATAATAGAATAATATTGACTACTGATAGATACTAGTAAAAACTAATATTGACTTGTACTACATAAGCTTTTCTGTCATCTTGAATAAAGCCAGTCTCAATTTCGTTATCTTGTCTACCACCCGATGTCAAGACTACCTGGCTTAAAATAGGCAATTGTCTTTTTTATCTATAATAGGTTGTTTGCATTGTTGGATTGCAGAAATGATGTCGATTAAATTGTGTTGAAAAGATTTGAATATGAATTAATGGCCCAGTAGTATATTAGAATAATTATATGCAAGAAGTATGTACCTACAGTAGCTGTAGAAAAAATCTGAATATAAAAGATGAAGGTCCTAGACCCAGTATAGAGAAAATATTATAATACTGCAAGAGCATTACTAGAATAGTGGTTAAGTGGGGACATTCATTGCAAAACTAATTAGTCATTTTAATCAAGTGGACAAAAATGATAGTTTAGTAGAGTGGTAGACCAAATAATGAAATTGTATCAAACTTGTAGTCATAGCATAGGGCGGTATTCAAGATAATGGAAAAAAACCACTTTAATAACTTAAGTTAAATTAAGAAGATGCCATACGTAATCTAATTTGTTTGTTTCAGCAGAATTTAACGGTTATATTAAATTACTATTAAAATTTGTAACATATTTTATTAAATAGTAATAAGATTAAAACTGTTAAAAAATTATCATTGTTTTAGTTTTTATTTAAATCCCATATCAACTTCATAAAAGCTATAAAAAAACTGTTCATTGTATTTTTAATTTTGTAGTTGTAGGTAGAGTTTCCACTTTTAAAACATAACATAATATTATAAAAGTCTGTAAAAATGATCAATAATGATTAAAGGTATCACAGAGAACAAAATATAAACTACAACATACCAACATTGTTTCCTAAAAAAATTTAATAGTCAAAAAGTCAAATGACTAGGGGTTTTGGGAAGGAAGGACATTTAAAGAGGTTAACAACTAAAGATATTTTAGCAGATTTCGATATTATATATCTTTTTACTTTTGAATGTCCACGAAAATCAGAAAAATAAGTGTATAAAATGTAGGCAAGGATGCCAATCATAAGCACAACTAACCCCGTCCCCCTCCCAAATTACTCATAGTCCCTCAAGAAAAACTAATATTCAAACTCATATAATATTTATTCAAAATGATTAAATAATAATAAAGTATTTAGCATATTTCACAGAAAAAATGCTGCATGTGAAATGCGACATATTTAACAATATCAGAGCACAATAGACATAAATTCATAAGACATTTTGTAATATTTATTTGTTTAATGGTCAGTAAAGTATATTTATAATTTGTTATCAAATTGTACATTGTATATTGACCTATTTTACTGTGGATAACTCTGGTCATATTCTGTCAAAGTTAAAAGTATATTGTATACCTAAATACCGTTTAAAAACTTGGTAAATGATAATACAGCTGACATTAATTTTGTTAAGTAAGACATGAAACAAGTTGTGAACACTTTCATTGGTAATAAATAATAATGAAATAAAAATGAAACTAAAGTAAAAATAATTATTTTGTATGATAAAAATAGGCAATGAATAGGGGATGGAGCAAACAGCAAATCTCCCTTGGATTACTCTTTAGAAATATGTATAGAGGGGCTTCAGCCTACCCCCCAAAAAATGTATATTTGGGATGGTTGCTCCACTGCATAGTGATTTCTTCCCTCCGTTTGATTTTATTCAAATAGATGTTTATGGTAGACTATGTTGGTTTTATGCTTTTATTTGGACATATAGAATAGAGCAATGAGAGCAATGACCTTAAAAGTTCTTTATAATATATGATCACATGTCTATTATGTTACAACCTCAAACAACCAATAGTTGTTGATATAAAAAAAAGATGATTTCATGTACTTATGTTTAAAAGTTAAAGCTGTGTACAAATACACATTAGGTACCTACTAGGGTACATAGACATTGGTTACTCGAAATAATTTGATTATACCAAAGTTTCCCAGTGTAAGCATCCACCACAAATATAACAATTAATATTATTCCTCAGAATTATATCGATCATTGTAAAAATGATAAAGAAAACATACATACCATTGAATGGCCAAATATGTGCAGGTAACGAGTGAGCCGAATAAACACGTCCAAGACTGATATTAGCAGTGACTGTTGGACTGTCCAAGTTCTGGTCGTCGTTCGAGCTGCTGTCAGCTTCCAAGACATCTGTGATATCGAACCGTGGACTCGTTGAATTGCTGTTGTTGTCATGGCCATTGGGCACACCGGACAGAGACCTGGCGCGCTGTCTGTCGTTGGCTACAGCGCTGGGCAGGGAACGCAGAATGCTGAACCCAGGGTTGCCGGCAGTCTGCACGGAATCCGACCCGTTGCCAGAAGAGAACGACCGGTGGTCGCCGTGGCCGGCGCCGCTGTCATCGCCGTTGGCCGTGCTGGCCTTTGCTCCCATCTCGCATGCAACGAACGTTCACGCGAACACCGCTGCAGGACGACACGAACGAACACGGACGGCAAAGCTTTGAGTTTTTGGTCTCTATCGCGTGCGTCGTACTATGAGCGATCGACCACCGAAAGACGACGTTCCGTCATGCGGACGACGACGTCCGAAACATTCGACATCGATCGCAGCACCAAATATCAACTGCCGACGTGTACTGCTAATGGCGCACTTCAAGTCACAACGGACGACGGGAATCCACTAGGAATTGCGCACAGAAAACAAAACGCGATAGTTCCGACGACGGTATGAGAACGAAAACAAAGAAAATTAATAATAATGAAGATATGATAATAACAAATAATAACAACAATACCACGAAAATTACGACGAAGACTGTTTTAACGTAATAACTACGATAATATCAATTAATTATTTATTTGTCGTTTCAATCATTAATTTTATACTACTTTTTTTCGTCCTAACTTTTCGTTCGTCGTCTCTCCGATACTCAAGTCTTTATGTCGTCGCGCAATTACAAATTGGTAGTTCTGATAATGATGATAACATGGTCAACTGGTGAAATAAAAAAAAAATTAAATAACAAGTCCAGACGTATAACACAGCGATGTGGGAGGGAGATTCCTGATCAGCTGTTCTCCTACGTACTAATAATAATAATAATAATAATAATAATATTATTTAACATGTCGAAGTGTGGCGACGGTAATGTTGTCTTCTCTCCGCCGTATATATTACGTAAAGGCCAAAGTCCCGATTACGACCGCACATAACCACAGAATAGAATGAATAGATAATAAAAATATTATATTGTGGTAGTGGTGGCACAGAATAACTATTCTATGGTGGTGGTACAAACAACCCACTGTGTATTAATATTGCAATAGTGCAATGCCATGCTGATTATCATTGCGAATTGCGATACCTATTATATTATGCTTAACGTAGTTTCACGAATCGCGGTTACGTTCGACAATTCGACACGTAGCAATGCGTGTAAGTGTATTACTTTATTGTGTAAGCCGTATCTGACAAACGTAAGGTATAACTGGTATAAGTGTACCAGAGGCAAATTTTGATTGAGGCCCCCAAAGTTTGAAGAAATTGGGTGTAGGGGATTAAGGAGGGAGTATGACATAAAAAGAATACCCAGACAAATGATTTAAACATAAAACATATACAGACAGACAGCCGCGGGACTTTGTTAAGATTAAGATTTATTATTATTTTTTTTTTAATTTGAATATTTTCTATTTGTTTGGGTCCATAGTAACCATTAATATACAAAAAAAATTCTTTCGTAAATCTCAAAATTCCTGTTTGAGCACCTCCCGGAGGTTTACGAGCTACGGCATAGGCGCAACTAGGGTTAAAATTCCGGGGAGGCTAACAAAACCATTTATTTAAAATTACCTATAGGAGCCTTATATCTAAACAATAAGGGATATTTTTTTTTTTTGGGGGGGGGATAAATCTTAGTCAGGGGAAGGGGGGCTAAGCCCCACCTAGCCCCCCTAGTTGCACCAATGGTTTACGGACATTGTCAGTTTTCAATTTTTTTAGTTTTTTTTTCTATAAATATCAATAAAATTTTATTTGTTGGGTAAAAAAGCGTGTACATTTAATGCAAGGCTCCTGGTAGGTATATTGTTACAATAGCAGTTGAAAAATATTAAAAATACATCGGCACAATTTTTTTTTATTTAAGCATTTAAAGTTGAATTTTGACAAAATGTAATAATTATTTTGTGGTTAAAAATTTATAAATTTTTAACTTTTATGGCTAAGGATTGAAAATTTAAAACAAAGCTCCACGTAAATAGGTTATATATAAATTACTTTATTCACAATAATATCATCAAATATACTTGGTAAAATCATATGCTGACTGACCGTTTTCGCTCAGAATCATTTTTCTTATACAATGAAATTATATCATTGAATTCAAATTTAATACCATTCATTACAGTGACCCACTTGTAACCTACTGTACAGCAGAGCGATATCCACCTACCCACTTTTTCAATTTTAAAATCATTAAAATTGGCTACAGGTACATACAATGAAAATAAATCATGTTATGTTACCTACTCAAACATACTAAACTAAGTTAGGATAGGTCAAATCAATATCGTATTTTTTCACTCGAATTGCCTCCCATAGATGGTTAATTAATATATCGATAGTTTTACGTGTACTATCGACTATTACATCGATTTCCGTAATATTCAAAAATATAATTTTTTAAGACATACAGATATTTTTTTGCATGCCTGCATATGCTCCTAGAAATTATTCACAGCCTCCCCCTCTTTATTGAAAATTCCTGAGAACGCCACTGATAGGTTGATACTACACATACACAAATACCTTACATATTTAGAGTACATAATATAGATTAGGTCAGTGTTGTTAAGGAACGATTCATGGAATTGATTCCTTTTTAGAGGAACGAATGAAAGAATAAATTCCATTATTTTTTAAAGGAATAGGAACGTAAATCAATTCTTTGTTTTTAGGAATAGGGATGGAAATATTATAATTCTTTTGTTCTTCTCAGAAAAGTTAAATAAAACATTTGGGGAGAAAAATTTTGTATTTTTGTTTACTTATCATGTTTTTAATCTATAAAAAAAAAATAATAGACGAGACTACCAATTATTTTTCACATATGACTTTCGTGTTCTGATTAGTGATTATAATAGTAACCACGGCTATAGATAGTAATAACTTGAGGAACGAGGAACGAGGAAGAGAATGAGTTCCTTTTACATAGGAACTAGGAATTTAACGAGTTCCTTTTGACATTAAATGAACGAGGAACCGAACGAATTCCTAGGAATTTTAACAACACTGGATTAGGTACTTAAACAATAGTTACTTATTCGCTAGACAATTTAAACAAATTTGGTAATAGTAGTATAAACTCTTAAATAAACTTAGATGGCACAATTTGTTGTGTATTGAATTTTCACTAAATTGTAAAATATTTTTTTGCAAACTATTCGTTACACCCGCGTTTGTTGCCTTCACCCTACAGACGTACTCTAAAAAAAGAACTTACGTTAGGCAGAATGATGTTCTTACGTTAAATTTACTAGATCAATTCATCGATTCACTTTATAAATAAAAGGTAACACAAAGATGGTTTTGATATAATATATAAACCAGGAATTAAAATATGATTTATCAATTTAATTCGTGTTATAAACTTAACATAATACATTAATACCAGAGAATAGAATAATTCTACTAGAATATGGCCACTTTGAATGACTGACACTCGACCAGCTATTGAATTAACGCTAAATGCTAATAATGATGTGGGTATACCGTATACCTTACCAAAATTCTATCCGAGATTGAACCACAGAATAGGTGAATTAATATTCTGTGATTGAACTCTATTATAGATCTAATGGACTAGGCCGAAGCGTCCGGACGGACGATAACTGCAGCGCTATCAGCCGGCTTCATTGTGAACTTTGGTAAACGGACGTTACGAACCACCGTTTTGTCTCTAGATGACGCTGCCGTTTACGTTATTTCACGGACTTAGGTACCTTGGTAAATAAATCTGAATCTAAGTATATTATCTTAGTCCGTGGATATTTTTAATTTTATTATGACTTAGAGAGCAAAAGTTAGAATGATCAGACTAGCCTAAGTAAACTGCCTTACCTATTGGCTATTTTACTGATCTTGTCAGAAACGCCTGGAGTATCATACGTCAACTCAGTAGTTTTATTAATTCAGGTTTTTTTTTGTATTTCTGTTGTGGAAAATTCAATTTTTATAAATAAATAATCTCAAACAATTGTTTGAATATCTTATACTTAGATAATGACTATCTAAAATCATAAATGATGATCAAAATACAAAATTGGCAAGTATAAAAATTTTTTTTAGAGCAATAATGGAAAGTTTTCTGTGTATCACATATGATACTCTAGAGTCAAGGCAGTTAAATTGCTAATCTAGAATAGTAGAATTTAAAGTGAATATATTAAACTTTAATAGGAGATATTAGATATTTTGTTTAAATCTAGATTCATTAGAAATTGTATTTTGTATTCAACTTGATTATAAATTATACTATATTACAATTTATATCTTCAAATAAATAATATTTTAAAATTTTAAAAATATAACAAATCAATTCAATATAAAATATTTTTTAAACTTTTGCTATGCATACTTTTTATTATATTAATAATTTCCAACACTCCAATGATTTTCTTTGTTCTTGTTATCTGACACAATTTAGTATAGGAGGGAGATCCAAAATCTCATAATTTAAAATTAATATTACATTCACACAAATCTATTGAACAAATAAATTATTATTAAAAATTAACACTGTTAAGGCAGTGGCGTGGATGGATTAAAAATAAATTAAACTATAGTTAACAATTTTATTTTATGTGAATATTTTCCTATGAAACCTAGTTATAATTATTATAGTTGAGTAAATTTAGTTACTATTTAACGTTTCATATCTCATGATATCAAAAAATTTGACATACATTGATAGCATCTCTATGATCTACAATTAACCCAAATACCAGACCAGATAAGCATAAATTACTATTTTTAAATATTCAGAGGATCAAAATCAGCCATTTATTTTTGCTAACATACAAACTATACCCAACTAACAATTATACCAAACACAAATTTTTTATAATAAAATCAGTTGCACTAAGAATTCAGTTTTTTTAGAATAGAAGGCAGAGAAACAACCACTAAATAAAGACCTCAATGACAAAATAGATTTGTCAACTACAAAAATTAAAATTAATTTTCTCTCAATTTTTTTTTAAATATAAACCAAACTAATAGATTGTTTTTTTTTTTTATAAATCTTATGCATTACTTAGTAATATAATATACATATATAAAAACAGTAATTAAAACCTTTGTTATGTTGTTTTTATTGTTCTAAGATATATTTACAAAAAAAAACTATGAGAATTAGTTTTAAAGAACTGCATACATAAATTATTTATGAACAATATAATAAAAATATAGTAAGTGATTTGTCATTTGTCGAAGAAATAATAAACTAAAAAAATTAAAATAAACCACTAAAGTCTGAATAGTATATTATTCACATAATTACATTTGGACCAGAATTAATCATCCTATTAAAATTGAAGAATTGAATACTGATAAAATTTGATAGAATCACTCAACCTTACGCACAAAACTATCCTGTAAAAAAAAAAACAAATACAATACAATTAATAATTTTTTCAGGCTTAATATTAGAAATTAGAATGTTCTGAATTTCAATCAGTTTAATTATTGGAGATTTTTGAATATCTAAGATAGTATCATTTTTTAGTTTTGTGACTCACAAATCTGATCATCCTGTATACAGTATACATCATATTAAGTATTGTTCATTAGTTATAATAGGGAATTATTATTATGATAAATTTCAACTTAGCATAAAAGGGAATTTCTAATATAATTTTATTTTATTAATTAATAAATAAATAACTTTTCACATAGTGAAATCCTTACCTATAAAAAAATATAAATGACTCAGTCCATATAATATATGTTCAATAATTAATCTCCTCCGAATTACTATGTTGATTTAATAATGAAGTCGGACTGTCATCTCTTAATGTAATTGATGCTAAAATTAAAATCAACCTATAAAAAAAATTAGGTACTTTATAAATATTGTCTATACATATTTTATGTGTAACACACTCACTTATAAACAATATTTGCAACGAATCATCATGAAATGTACATCAATATTGAATATCCTTGAATGAAGACCCACATTTTAATATTAAATGTTATTTTTTATTTAAAGGCCAATGCAAATGCAATGATCATATTAAAACGAATGAATAATTAAATTTAAGAAAGAATTATTTGAACTAAATATGTTTTGTATGTTACAATGTTACATACAAAACAAACGTATGATATGAAGCTCCCAGTAAGTTCTTTTTAAAATTGATCCACATTGTAATTGGTGTCTGCTATACTTTCTTCCATGATACATAGGTATGATTTTCACAAATTCAGCACCAGAGCACCTACTTACCTAACTCAAGTTTTGGCACAAGTAATTGCATACTTTCACTGAGCAAGGGCTTTTCCCCAATTTCAAGATAATTGAATTTTCTTGGAGTATTTGGGACATCTCTTACTTACTCATAAGTCATGACATAACAAACAACGGGTGTAGATACAAAAAATATCAGTAATTTCTTCATAACTATTTGTTGACATCAGAATGATGAAGGTTGATACCAAAGACAATCGACAAAAAAAAAAAAAAGATGGTCGTATAAAACGAAGCTGAATTGCCCAAAAATATGATTAACATTTTTGTGCAAAGTGATCCATTGGAATAAATTGTGTTGAAAAACATAATGTTAATCTCCATGACTGACATCCCTAATTTATTTTGAGTCATAAATAACTTTATAGATGTAGTAAGATTTATATACAGAAGTAGAATTTTAATTTGTGGCCCATTGTGGTTCTTTTCTACGGCGACAAATCAACGAAGAGTTTCATTTATTAGATATATACATATATATATGTGATAATGTAGAGATGGGGACGAAACCATTCTGAAAGTCAAGCTTCGGTCGAACCGCAGCTTGCTTTGCAGTCGATGTTCTCGTTATTGGAAGTAAATACAGCGCCTGCAGCCTTAAGAAAAGCCAAACAATCCTCGCGCTTATCGAATGCCATTTGATCTTGAATGGTCGAGATTGGAATAGTTGGACGGTAACTGTTATATCATAATAAAATTATCTTTAAAAAAATTACTTATTAAAAAAAGAAATATTAAACTAAATACATTAATAAATAAAACTATATTTGTAGATACTTGAATTGAATACATATTCTAATAGAACATGATTCCAAAACAAGGAGATTTTCAATTATTAAAATTATTAGTTGTTGAAACGATTTTAATTTATAAGCATTGAAATAAGTATAATTATTTTTAAAAATATTATAATATAATTTAGGTGGTAAGCAAATAACCATATTAAATTAATGTAAATGTAAATATAATTGTAGGCTAATGAACTAGCTGTTTTAATCTTTATACTAATAAAATTAACTATATAACATATGGTCTAAAACAAACACAAATCATCCCTATCTTGACCCAGAAAATAAAAATTGAAAAATTATTCAAATTCAAAAAACATTGTGCTTGTTAATAACACAAAAAATTAATACCTGTACATATTATGTAATACCCTGAAAAATAATGTTATAATAAATGATAAATTGTTTGTATACATACGACTTGGCAATAGCCAAATAGAAGTTATTGCGCTCTCTAGCCAAAAACATATCCATTAAGTATGAGGCCATTTTAGGAGCAATTTTGTACAAAGAAAATAGCTGAACATGGTTTCCTAACCACCAAGCATCTTTGATTTTCAATGCAAAATCTACACACTTGTCTTTGATTTTTGACTCCTTAATATACAACACAACATTGTTTAATTCTGCAATATACAAATATTATAATCATTCTGTTAATACAAATTAAATTCAGTTATAGTAGCAATAATAATTTAAATTGTACAAAATTAAAATTACCACATAAAGCTCTTGTATATATACAATACAAAATACTATAACAGAGGAATTCATTTCTATGTTTTTGAGCAGCAGGGTTATCTTTTAACTCCTCATACAAATCACACAACTGAGTCTGACATTGATTAAATTCTCCCATATCACTTTTTTCTAAAGCTATCCTAGCGTGTGTTTCATATACTTCGATTGTAAACGGATCCCTAATACCTTGCACCTATATACAATAATAACTGTTAGATAACCAAACACAATAAATCTATAATATTAAGTAAGTTGCTTACTGTCAAGTCTTGTCGAATAGACTTCAATTGATCACATGCAAAAAGGTAGTCGCTATTACTCATCCATTTGGATTTCACATGTTCTAATGAATTTACTAAAATCCTTAGCGGTCTTACAGCGTCAGCGTCTGGTGCCTGTTTAGTTTATAGTTAAAATTAATAATGATATATTATACTTATGATATAATTAACAAAATAAATATAATAAATAAAACTAACTGCAGTCAATCTTAAATATTTTTTTTCTAAATCAACGCATGTTCCGACAATATGGCAAGAGTCTATATGAAATTCATCATCATCCATGGAAGATAACTTTTGTGTATGATAGTCATTTTTTAATATTTGACGAGGCTTTTTTTTTGGACTTCCTTGAGATGAAAAACGTGCCGCACGTTTGGTCAACAAATGTTTATCATAATTTGGTTTATTATTTATAGAACCATATTGTTGATATATATGAGCATCTTCATTATATAATCTAGACCAATAAAACACCAGATGAGTAAAATATGCTAATAGTATAAAACATAATTAATATGATTAAGTTAAAATAATAAATAATACATGAATAATAATAATATTAATTATTAAATCACTTATTTAAGACATTGATTATACTATAATTAAAATAAGACAAAATAGTTGCTTACTTTTTATTCTTATAAGTATATCTACTCTTTTTGCTATTACTTTCATCACTACTGACATTAAGAGGAATAAAATCATCACTATTTTGTCTTTTGTTTTCACGTAATGGACTGTTTTTCTTTTTAATGTCAGTATTAGATCTAAAAAAAGAAATGTACTTGAAATTATATAATGAATAACATGCTTATCATGAAAATATGATACAAACATAAAACATATTATTAAACAGTGTTAAATTGGCTGCAAATTGAAATGTACTAATTTTACAATATGTTTATGAAAAGACAATTGATTATTATATAAGTATTTTAGAAACTAATTTCACAAGTTTAAAACTAGCCATTTTAATATGATTAAATACTTACTCATTAGAACTATTTGATGAAGGAGACAAACAAGATTTGAATTTTGAAGTAAAGTAGCAGTTAACATAGTTATTCGTAGATTTTTTGAATGCAATTTTGATGATAGAATTTTTATTTTTACCATTTTCTTGATTTTGGTTTATTGTAATATTTTCACTTAATAACCTATTAATAGAAAACATATCTTCATTCACATGAATTATTTTATAACACAGAAAAACATTTATAGTTTGTTACTTTTAATATAAAACATAATAATTGTTATATGAATTTTATAATTTTCATATTTAAAAATATATAAACATAAAATTAAAATATTATAAACGTTTTCAAATTAAAAATAAAACATCCTAAAAAACCATAGAAAATAATACATACATTGGCATTGGTTCTTTTGACCAGTCTTTAATCCATAATGACCCATCATGATTTGCATTGGTCAATTTTCCTTTTAAAATGATATCCATTCTATCTCTGTCTATTTTATTTACACATTTATCTTGACATTTTTTAATATACTCTCTAAAAAAAATTAATAAACTTTCAATAAATGTATTCTCAATAATCAAAAACATTTTTTTAATTACCTCAAACTAGTTGGACAATTATCAGGCAAGTCAAAGGTATTTTGTTTTTTTTGAACAGGTTGGATTTCTTTAGGTGGCGCTGGTTGTTGAGGTGGAGGTTTGCTGGGAACTATAGGAGTAAACGAAAATAAAGAATTTGATATTGTTTGTTTTGGAGTAGGAGGAGGTTGTGAAATAGGAACAGGAGGAACAAAATTTAATATAGGATATATAGGAGGGGCAATTTGTGCAGATTGGTTAGCCATAGCTGCCGCCTCCATTAAGTTCCTTTGTTTTTTTCTCCATTTTTTTCTACCGTTTTTAGTTTGAGGCATTGGAGGTAAGGATGATATATTTGGTTGAGGTGCTAGAAACATGTAGTTAATACTTTAATTTAATAAAATAGACATCTCCCAATATCAGGTCTAACAACAAAAATTGTGGTCTATCCTCCACTCCACGAGAGATGGAACTTATTAAGATAGCACATTCTACTGATGTCAACGATAGCCAAATTTCCCAAATATTTAAAAAAACAAAACGTTATATTGAATTTCTGATACTTTTATCATCTTAAACACATAAAATCAATAAAATTTTTAGATTGGTAAATCAAGGAACTTTTACACATATAAGATAGGCAATTACGATGAGCCAGGCCTAATGATGTCATGCAGCTATTTTACATTTCTTAAAGTCATCATTTTTCCATCAGATTTTTACCAAATCATTTTATATAGCCATAGTATACTATAATTTAACATTTAATAATACATTTTTAAACACATTTTTTATGGGTTCTGATTGTTACAAACATCTTTAAAAAAAATATATATTTTTAGCTTTTTACTTTTTGAAATGATAACATACAGTTTTGATTTCCTAAATATTTTTAGTTAGGTAGGTATTCCACAAAATAGCTGTAGACCATATATTAGAAGGAAGCTAATAAATTTGTTTATTTCCTATTTAAGGGTTTTATGATATAACACAATATCTATCTGAGTGGGGTCCGCTATATACTCATAGCACCACCGATGTGGGATGGATTATTACTTTTATATAAAATATAATATAATAGACAATTTGTACAAACAATACAAAAGATGTATCTAACTGCATTGATCAATTAATAGATTAATTTTTACAACTATAATATTATTACAATGCATACAAGCATAACAAAATTTGAAAATAAAACTTTAAGGTATAAATAAAAAAAAGTAATAAATTAAACTTACGTAGAGGTACATCACATATTCCAGGAACTGGTGGTGGAGAACCAGGTGGTAAAGGAGGAAGTTTATCTAAATCATCATTATCAAATTGAGGTGGAGGGGGCTGTGAAGGAGCTGGCCCATTTGGCAGAGGAGGAGAGTTTTCTTGTGAAACAGTGGCAGTTTCTAGTGTGCCTGAAAATATATCATAATATATTATATTAGGTAATAACTTATAGTAAAATAAATACTTTACCTCCATGAACAAATGGTTTAAAGTTAAAATTTAACGATTGACTGGGAAAGCTTTGAAATCCTTGCTAAAAAATAAAAACAAAATGTTGTATATTATGAGGATAAGAAAAAAGGACAATAATTATCTGTAGTTCAATTTAAGTCATACCGGATTATAGCATTGTGCCGCATAAAACGCATTCATATTATACATTTGAGGTCCCGTATAACTACAAAAACAAAATCAACACTGATATTTAATACAAATATTATTCTAAATAAATAATTTACATAACAAGCATTGGTATTTAATTTAAGTCAATTAATAATATAATAACTTTTTCATATTTTGATCATGAAGCACTTACTTTCCTCCATAAGACCAGTTTATTGGCTGAGGCCAGTTTGGATATTGATTATTAGTACCAGGAGTTCCTGGATTTTGATTCTGATCAGCCATAACTAGAATTAATATGATCAATATAATTAAAAATAAAATACTTATATATAATGTACCTATAATTTTAATAATTCATATCGGTTATTGCCAATTGGCCGCCGAAAATCTCGATTCCATTACTTTAATCTAAATTAAATATCTATTTATTTTAATCACAAGTATAATTTTGTTGATCCAAGTGGAACACACACATAAAATATTGAACATTTAAAGTAATTGAATAAGACTGGAAAAAAAAATCATTTTGGTAATTTGATCTATTATAATATGTGCCAACATTTGAGAATTTCTTTGCCGTAACAATAACAGAGTATTGTGTATTTAATCAGATAATAAATGAAAGTGTTAAATTCATGTCTCTTTTATAAATAAATTTGTATTTAGGTTCCTAAAGTTTTTTGTTTTTTACATTTTATACATAGGTAAACATTCTACATTTATTCATTATTTTACAAAATGTATACTATTATGTCTAATATAATTTATAACTAACAACTATCTCCACTATGTCTTTCAAGAAAACATAAAATTAATAAGAAATGTTGAGTAGGAAAATAAAATTGAGAATACTTTCAGTACCTAATTGGTTGCCAGTATGGCAGTATATGATAACCGGAAAGTTCAATATTTATATTTTTTCAATAGGTATTTAATAAAAATGAATATAAATAATTTTAGTATTCTCTAATGAGTTTATAATTATGACAAAATATTCAGTTATTACTAGGAGTTTAAAATCTGTTAGGTAGGTTTGTAAGCACCTTTATAAAAATCAATTGTGGAATAAAAATCCACAGGAAAATTCCCAAAATACAATATTCACAAGGTAGCATTTTTCAACGAAGGTGATTAAATTAATATTTTTAAAATGTTGATGAATACAATATTATTAATACATAATTACAAATATGTAGGTAGATGCTTAATATTTAACAAATACATCATATTTAAATATTATACAAGTTCGACAACTATAAAAAATTAAAAATCAAACTTATTATTATTATCAGTATATTAAATGTTGAAAATATAATATATTGATTAAAAACAATAATAAAAAGTAATGTTTTATATTAGGCATTTGAATTTTTCAAATTATCGTTAAAATATTATAAAACGGTACAATAATTAATTTATTGACTATTAATATTTTTAATATTTTGTATTATTTATCAAAAAAGTCACCCAAGGAAGGACCTCTCAAAAATCATTCCCGACCCTAGGATAAAAGTTCTTCCTAAGGATATTTATTCTGATTACCCTTCATGTAAGTTATTAAAATGTTTAAATTACCTATAGTGAATTCAGTGTTTTGTGTAATTGTGTCTATAAACGACAACAGTTTTAGGACATTAGGTGTGTACATTATTAATGATTACACCATATATTACTATGTTCAATTCTTCAATGGTTAACCAAAAATAATAAACGCACAGTCGACAAAAAACAGACTTACGTTAAGTAGGTCATTGACAAAATAAATAATTTTTATTTTAAAAATCTATGAAGTTTTCCTCCGTTTAAAATCAATATGTTTACAGTTTACATTCTCAGACAACCAGTGACCGTCATTGAATGATGCCAATATCACAGATTACTTTAATATAATATGTACAAACCTCTGCAGCGGTAAAATGTTTGATTTTGCTGGTAGGTACGTTAAAAAAAAAAACGGGGGTTAAAAAACTGCCACAGTGATAATGTTCGGGTCGTTTAAAAGGCTGTAAACAATGACGAACTGGATTAAAAACAAACGACTGGACAATGATAGCTGATATTTGACAACATCATGGCGATTCACAATACTGTCCAACTGTTGGTGCAGTACAAATTTCTTCAATAGTCAATACGCGAAACTGCGAAAGTAATGCAAATTATGGTACGCACTGCGCCGATGCAAGTTGATGCGTAGGAGAATTATTGGAGAATAACGCTCGTATCTCGTCACTCAATGATTCTGACGAACTCACTGAAGCCTATACTGAACAGTCGATCGACGAATCGCGAATGACTATTCCTTGATCTATGATGACGATCGTAGAATGAAATAAGTAACCATATAGTGTATATATATATTTACATATATAGGTATTAAGAAATCCAACATTCCGACGTCCCAAATCTTCGGTTCACTAATGAACTCGGGAGGCCCGATTAGCAGCTATTCTTAATTCTGTGGCCCAACATTGGCAACGTCGCACGGCGGTGTTGCCAAGTACATCATGCGTTGCGGCCTAATTGAGTCGCTTCTTTATCATTGGTTAGGTTAGGAACGCACGTGCGACCACAAATAATATTCATATTATTCTATGGTATTATATTATATCTGTGAGTGCGACTGCGACAGCCAACCGGTTGGCGGTTGTATTGTGATAATATGATGTATTATTATGATGATAACGTCGTGCTTACTTCTGTCTGCCCGTGTTCCGAATGGCCGTAGGAATCAGCAGTATTCCTGAATCCTGATTCCGTAATAATTTGATTTCTACATACCTATACTTTAAGACTTTCATAATGTCGTGCAGCAAAAAAATATTAAATTATTTAGAAAAGTTAAACCTTGCTTACCCCGAAGATGAAATCGTGCAGATGAACGATGAATACCGGAGAGTAAGTTGTCATTTTTAGGTGTGAAACTCGCTATTAAAAAAGTCCTTACCTTAAATTTAATCGCCTTTTGGATGTTCATCCTCTGTACACTTTAATATTACCTACACGTGTCTGTACATGTTCCCTGTACAATATATCCAATATTTTGTTTTATTTAATCTGTATTTACAGCAGAACTTGTACTTAATTTGGTGCTAAAATATTTCTCATTGTAACTTTTTATGTTTAAACAAAATTAATAATTATACTATTATCTTTGTAAATTTTAATAACTATTGTCTTAATTATGTGAATTATTTCAGACAGTAGAAGAAATATGTGATGGACTACTTAATGTAGAGATTGTATATACCTCTTTGACTCAAAATTCACGAATGCGTCATATTTTAAACTATTCGTCTTCAATAATGACACGTTTTCTAAATGCTGATATTGCTGAACCTGTGAGTTAAAAAAGTTAAATACCTTTACAAATAACTAATAACTAATAAGATAGGTATAATATTTATATTTAAATTTAACAATAGGTATACCTTAAACATTTTTTTTTTAATTTCTTATTTTTACTATGAATATTGTTTGTTACATATACCTATTTTAATATTTTATCAAATTGTTAAATGGACTTGTTTGGAATTTAAAGACATTTTTAATATTTAGATTTATAATTTTTTCCCTCTACAATACCTATAGTATATTGTGTCAGTATTCAGTACACCATATTTCATACAATTTTCAGATCCAGGTCAAAGTGATATACTATGTAATCATATCCTTTATTGATTAAAACCTCGATTAAAACCCTGAACCAACATTTAAAATTTTTTATTGTGCTACTTTAGTATCACTTCGAAAAGAGTTGAATAAATTCTTTGGAACTTGAGTGGTATGTTTTAAATGGTCTGCAAATACGCAAAGTCCAAATACACGTTAACCTATTTCATTTCATTAATCCAGGAAATTATTAAACTTAAATCAGTGACTTCTATTCATGACAGGAATCATTATTTCTACAGATCTATCTTTGAGGCCAGTGCTTCTCAACCTTTTTTTAAGAAGACACCCTAATTTAGATCCATAAAAATAGCAACACACTTAAATAATTGAGGGATTTTTGAAAAATCAACACTTATAAACCTAAATGTAAATTCAGAATGAGACTATCTTCACAATTGTTTGTTCTTATCTGTAGTTTTTACCATAACGTCATAATGCTATAATAACATATATTTATTCTTTGAACACGTACAATATAAATAAACAATTTTTTTGCGACAAGCCGGTTAAGAACCGCTATTTGAGGCAATCTCTAACAAAATCTTACCTTCGTATTCAGGTTTTTATTAAACATAGCTGCAAAGAATTTAACTTAGCTTAAAAGTATTTTATTGTTCCCTGATTAGAACTATTTTAGTCTAGTTAACAAGGTTTCAATACATAGGTATACTAGAAAAATTTCAGACTGTCTTTTTGCTTTTGTTATTTTAGAAATAATTTGCCATTTGATAGTTGTCACTAAGGGGTATCGAGGAGTACATTTGCTACTCTGAAAAATTTCTATGTTAGAAAAAAACTAAATGGAAGAAATTTTGGATCCCACGAATTTGTACTCTAGTAACGCCCATGATAATTGTGATGATATTGCTACATTTTTTGGTCTTAAATCATTGAAATCAAGAATCTAGTTTTTGACTTAGCTAAAATCAGCACTCTATTTGTTTTCTCTTTTTGGCCTATCATTTTTTCTATGTTTTTAAGTCATCTTAGACTAAAATCAACTCAATAACTTTGAGGACGCAATGACACATAAATTTGTCTAAATATTGTTTCAAAACAATTTAAACATAATTTAAATTTACAACATTTTATTGTTTATTTTTAAAGTCAAATACAATGTCGTCAAATAACAATAAAATATAAAATTGATGTCATTCCCTCAAAAATATTATTCTCTATCTTATTTGTAATGGGCAATTTTACTCTAAGATAACATAAAAACATCGTATGTAATTGTTAAGCTATCATAGTCTATACTAGCGGCTTTTAAATAAAAAAAAACAAAAACATAGAAAAAATGATTCTCCTTTAATGCGTTTTGTCTATGTTGCACGTGGGCCAGAGAGAGAAAACAAATAGTGCGCTGACATCTTCTTAACATTTTATTCGTAATACTTAATATACAAACTTTGTTCATTATATTTTAATGTGTAACTATGTAGCGCAAAATGAAATTAAGACTGGCTGTTTAAATAGTTTGATTGATCCAACCACCTTATAACAACTTTTAAACACGATTAACTATTTATCTCTAATTTAATAATATTCCTGGATTTAATAAAATTA
The DNA here is from genome assembly GCF_019925205.1 of Metopolophium dirhodum. Classification (NCBI taxonomy): domain Eukaryota; kingdom Metazoa; phylum Arthropoda; class Insecta; order Hemiptera; family Aphididae; genus Metopolophium; species Metopolophium dirhodum. Next base: position 18,287,954 of record NC_083568.1, read on the forward strand.
TAGCAGAAAGACTAAGGAATTATACTCTATTATTTTACCCACCCAATTTACAACACAATTCAATTGAACTTCCTGAAGTACGTGTTTGGTGATGTAATTTTAGAAAAATAATTAGAATCTCAATTTTAATTTCCATTTAAACCATTTCTAGCTTGATGTCAAGAATTTTACTGTATTTATGAAATTAAGTCGACTGACTACAAAGTTAAAAACTTTGGTAATATCAGAATTAATTGATGACGATTTCATGTTAAAAAATGATGATGATTTAATTTTGCTTAAATATGAAATGGAACAGAATATATGCAATACTTATAAATCAAAACTAAAATACATTAGAACTAACTCGGATGAATCAGAAATATACATGATAAATGAGTATTTTGTAAGTAATCAAAAAACCTTTGGATATTCTATAAAGTAAACAATTTTATAGTTTGTAATGATTTATTTTATTGTTTTTCAGACTTATTTCCTATTTGAATATGTAAGAATGCTATCAAAATTAAAAAACGAAAATGTACCACTGGAAAAAAATGTTAAGCTCTTATTAGAAGTTGCTGAAGATGAGATGTTGGCTAAAAATTTCCACGTTTTTTCAGATGTTCTACCTCAAACAATAAAATTATATATTTTGCAAAAAATTACAAATTGTTTTGCCAAGCCCGAATTTAATTTACAAAGTTGTGAATTTCTAAAGTCTAAAAATAAAGATTACAAGTAAAAGCTCTAATGTTGCTCTTGATTATTATTTATTACATGACATTAACATTGTTTTTCTTTTCAGGCTAGATATGTGTGCTGTAACCTTTTTTACGCTTCAGAACATTTGTGAACATTTAGAAAATGGAAAAATTAATCAATCATCACACATTTTATCCAAGTTTAATGTTGAAAATATTATTTCTTTAATTGATTCACCAATTGATCTCTTTTTTGAAAAAACTTTTGAAGAATCAACAAAACTTATTACTTTTAAAAAATACAAAAACATCAAAGAAGTGCCTTCCGAAAAAATCAAAAAGTATGTTCTTTTGATTTTTAAATCATAATTTATAATACATTGATAATTCGATTTTAAATTTTAAAGTTAATATTTTGTTCAACTCTTTCACTGCTCTACTATTTATCCACTGCAACTACTGCAATCTGTGTATGCTACGTAATAATGTTTATTATTATATATTTTAAATTTCTAATTTCTTTAATTTAAATTTTGAGATCTAAATGTTCTAATTATTTAAGTTTAAAATAGTTTGAGCCAAGGTTTCCAAAACTTATACAGTTATCGGCAATTAAAGCTATTATAAAATACAGGACGTAATAGTACGTCTGGAGCAGTAAAAAGGTTAATATTATTAAAAACAATTACATTAATTCTATACGGCTTTGTCAAAATAAATCTTATTTTGAGAATTAAATATGGGTCAATTTTACTTCATGCTAAACTGCCACAAACACATGTGCTCATTAATAGCCTCATCACTCTTCCTTTAATTGACTTTCAAAAAAGAATTTGAAACTTTAGTCAAACACTCAAACCTATGGTGTGATTTTATAAGCCCCTCCAAACATTCCCTCCCTGTACAAGTGCTTCATTTTAATATTATAGTGGTTGACCAGTCAAATGTTTTGGGATACCCCTGACCACCTAACACATTTCAGTAATTACTAACACACCCAGAAGTATCTATTATTTTTTAAATTGAAGAAATTAGTTTAGATTTGTAATTACTGTTGTTAATAAATAATATTATATTTTTTTAAAAATTATTTTAGGTATCTGAAAGTCTTAGAATTATTAAGCATTTCGTTAAGAGGTCATCAAAAACAAATTCATAACAGTCCATTTTCATTAGTACTTCTATCCATTCTTTCTGAGTTTGTTATGGCTACTAATCTTGATAATTCCGCTATTATGAAGTTGATTACAATTATTATTGGTAATTATATTTTAAATATTTTCAGCATTTTTAAAATTTAATTATTAATTATAAAATTTTCATCATTTAGACTTTTTAAAAATCTGTAGACTTCCAATGCATTTCCTTGCAGTATCTTACGCATTTAATATTTATCAAAAATTGAAATATAATGATGAGCTGAGACATAAATCATTAGATTTATTTAAAAGTATTTCAAACAGATTAAACAAACATAGTTTACAAAAACAAAAGATAATAGAGGATTTGGAAAAATGTATAAATGTTGACGAAAATTGGGTAGATAAAGCAATTATTATATCATGTTTCTTGGGTGATATTCCAGTAAGTTTTGTGTTAATTACTTTTCTTTAATTTAACTCTCTTGTTATTTGTATTTTCTAAAAAAATATTAAATCTATACAGTAGTATAATTTTTTTTTTAATAATATTATGATTTAAATATTTAATGTATTATGTCAATTTGATTGACATAGTAATTTTTTAATTATTTAAAAAATTATAAATTTGTTTTACAATTATTTAATGTATACCTATTGAATATACTAACAAAATTCTTATATTTTAGGAAACACGTTTGATTACAAATACATTTTTTATTGAATTTCATTATGCTCTAAATGAATTTGTAATACTTTCTACCAAATACATATGCTCAGAAAAGCATCTATTAGTTTATCCTTATGCTGTATCATTGAATTTTTCAATAGTAAATAAAAATGAAGATTGTTTATTCAATAATTTAGCTATACTTGATGACTACATTACCATTTTAGTAAGAATATTTGAAATAAATGTATTATTATTATATATAATAAGTAATGATATTCTATCTGTATTATATTTTTTTATTTTAAGTTTAATGAAGATGTGAAAGTGCGATTAGAAGATAAAAAATATCTTTTAAATATTATTTGTGAGCATTACGAAATTGTTGCTCACTGTTTACCAAAAGAGTTCTTATTAAAATGTTGGGAATATGTATTAAACCCTATTAACATGGATGATAACATTTCTAAAGTATTATTGAATTTATGTTCTTCTAATGATTTAATAAAATTCATAAGTATTTTGAAAATTGAAACAGTAAGATGTTCTTGGATAATTTATAATTACTATTGATGTTGTATATATCTTTTTTATTTTTTTTTATTAGCCTAATGGAAATATTACTATCTATTTATTTTTTATTAGAAGTTTCAAAACCATCTTATATAATATATCAAAATATACTGCGTTACTACAAAGAAAAATAATTAAGTTAATTAATTATTTTATAGATTCTACAACATCTAAATCTTGATATACATACATTAATTGTTGTACCTGTATTAAAATGAATTAACTTTTTATTAGATAAAAATTATTGAAGGAAATGAATCAGCTTTAAATCAAGACTATTATGAATATATTCAAGAACTATGGTCTTTTTTACTTAACGCTCCATTTGTTAATCAAAAGAAAAAAATTCGCAAGGACAATATAAATCATTTTTGTTTTGTTTTAAATAGAACTTACTTATTTAACACAAAAAAGATTCAAACAGAACAAGGTTTGATTTTATTATTAAAATTAGTTTGTTCTTTACTACAAATATCATGGGTAAGATTTATTAATCAGTTTATTATACATATGAAAATATTTAAATGTGTACTTATGCTGTTTATTTAAAGTTAAAGGAACTAAATATGTATTTTTTTATTGTTACCATGTTATAATATATATATATTCTATAACTTTGATATCTGTCAATAATGTGTGCACTTTTTTATATTCAATGTAGATCAACAAAACTACAATGATAAATTGTTCACTAAGAATAATGACTTTTGTTGAAAAAAGTACTAGCAAAGCAGCACGACTACTGAAAGAAGCTTCTGAACTATTAATAGTTCTTTATAAATGTCCGAATAATTCTATAAAACCATATTTAGGAATATTTGCTACTACATTTGCCAACTTTTTAAAAAAATGTTTGTCATCTGTATGTCCTATGTCTAGAGACTCATCATTGGATAAGAATTATTATATACCTTTCCACAAACTTGAAAAGTACATTACACATTATGCATATTATTATAAATTTATTAATTAATTATATTTCTAATATTTTTTCTATTTTTCAGATGTTCACGGTTATTTAAACAAAATAAAAGCGATTTTGATTATATTTGTTGTTATATTATAGAAGACTTTATTAAACTTGTTTTAGAATCTGATTCTGTTGGCGTAATTAAGGTTAGTTAAAATAATTATATTAAACTGAAAATCACTAATTTCAAATTAAATTTACAGAGACATTTTTTTAATATCATCTTCAATCTTATGGATATTTGTTCATTAGAAGAAATGAGGAAGCTAATGTATAATATTCAAGGATCTTCCTTAATGGTGTTAAAAAATGCATATGATGAGTACAGATTAAATGTTAGATTTACTGGAAGACTTTAATTTTACTTTTTAAAATTGTTGTCTACTATCTTCTAAATAAAAAGTTTATATGCAGATATGTAGTACAGTTTTTTAATGTAATGTCACTAATGTATGACTAATGAATATAACCTCCTTCACTTGTACCCTTATGTAAAAAAAAAACAAAAACCCCTAACATTTTTTCTCAAAAATTTTTTAATATGGAAAAAAACAATTTTGAATTCGGTTGAATTATAAATGAATTAAAACATTATAATATTGTAAAATTGTATTGTTTTCGCACTTTTATAACTATACTAATCCAATAAGTAATAAAGAACACACTACTCGTTGAAATTATATCTAATATTTTTATAATATTCTTCCAATTTATCACCATTAAACTGCTATGCATAAGTCATTTTTATAGTCTTATGATGGCATACAAAATCAACATTTTGCTGGGAATATCTCGCACAATTTTTTAGTTATAGCTAATTTTCTTACACATAAATCATGCCATTGCTCATTGAAAGCCTCATAGCTATAGCTATCCATCCATGATGGTTATTGTTATTGAACAATGAGCTATACTATAAAAGCCAATTTTAAAAAAAAGGTGACAAGTGGGTAACGCTCTGCTGTTCAGTAGTTGTCGACTGTCGAGTATGTCATTATAATGGATGTATTATATTTGAATTAAGTAAATCATTCCATACGATAAATGGTTATCAATGGAGACTGTGCTAGTGTGCTGTCATCCTAGCACACTTGTATAATTAAATAAATAATCAAATTTAATATTAAAAAAAAAAATGAATTAAAGGTATAATATAGAAAAACCTGTGGGAATCTTCTATTCAAATTTCTAATAGCTATAAAAAGAAAACTTTTATGAATTTGATTTTGATGAATTTTGTCAAAATTAGAAATTTAAATGCATATAAAAGTAATTGTGTTTATGTTTCTTCATTATTTTTGAACTACTATTAATACAACTTATAAGGAACCTTGCATTACATTTTCAAGATTTTTTACCAAGTGAAAAAGTTTTTATCGACAATAATCTAAAATAATTTTTCAAAATTAGAAAAATGTCACGTCTATAACTTATAAGTCTATAAATAGCACAAAAAGAGTTAGTGGTTCACACATGATTTACGATCTTAAATCGTGGTCCACTGGAATAGATCCACTGGAATAGATATATCCGTGGTCTTTATTATATATGTTATCAAATCCTCATGATAGTAGAAATTGAAGTGATATCAATACTGATAACATATTAACATTAAATATAATTTTACAAATATGTACACATCATTAGAAATTTATTAAATATAATTTACTTCCCCTAATTTAATTGTAAATTTCTTATGATTTTTATTTATATTTATGTGTTCATTAATGTACATGTTGCATTTTCTTATACTGAACTAGACAAAATGTCTCATAAAATCACATTTTAGCAAACAGCCTTTTAGTAACAAAGTATGAGTTGGTTTAATCAGTTTGACGCGTCTGGGTTTGCAAGTCTCGCAAAGACAGCTCTTAAAGAAGCACAAAAAACTATTGATAAAGCTTTGGACATTAAAGACGAAGATGAATGTGATGAAGTATCCCAAGAGCCTGAAACTCCAAAAGACACAGATAATCAAGATTCTCAACAAAAGATATCTAAATTGGGCTCAAGTTTGTGGAGTTCATTTACCAATTCAGTATTTGAAGATGAAGATGATGTGGCTGACAAACAAAGTGGTATGTACTAAATATACTAATAAGTATTGATATTTTTCAATTATAAATATTATGTATTTAATTATGAATTTTGTTCATTGATCATATTTTGTATTAGGTATCTACCTACTTTAAAAGATATCTACAAATAAATTATTGTAAAAATTATATTTTTGATATTTATATTCTTACATTTTTCAATATTATAGAAATGAGGCAAAGCATGTCGTTAGATTTATCTAAATCATCTGCAGAAAATGATTTGATTGTGGCAAACCAACCAGCTAGATCTACTGGACAATCACCATCCACACAAGATGAACAATTTAATGTCATTGAGATTGATTCAGAATTAAATACTGATGTGGTTCGGAGAACAAGGAGTACAAGTTATAACAATACTAATCGTCTTTCTGCTGTCAGCTGTGATAGTGATCGTAAATCTACAATATCTACTGATAGTGTTGAAATACTTGGATCAACATCAACTAGTACACCTGAGTCGTCATCTGTAGAAGTCATAACATCAAGTTCAGTTGAAGTTTTGGCTGTTATCACTGAACCAAATAGGTATAGGTTAATATTTTATTAATTTAAGAATAAAGTGCACAAGAGATTGCCTTTCTAATCATAACTATGGACATTTGGAAAATGTTACCTTACTGCTCTTTCAACAACTAAATGTTTAGCCTCCAAAATATACTCTTCAAGTTCAATAGTTCACACATCTTAAATTTAGATAGATTTTATCGTAATGATATGATTATTTAGTTTTTCATTGTAACACAATAGGACTTGTGAAACATGAAATAATAAATTAAAAATATCTTGTCTAAACATCCATCTAAATACTTAATTATTCAAAGAATTAATTGGTCAAAGTTAATATAGCTTTTTTAAGCTAATTTTTTTTTTAAATATGAAAAGAAGTAATTAAAAAAATTGTGTAATTATATGAATTAAATAAAACAATGACGCCAAACTAAAATTAAATTGTGAGAGGGCAAATATTATTTCTCATTAGTCATTACCCACCTTTTGCAGCGTACATACCTTTTATATTTATACTGACCATACGTACTTATTGTATATGGTCAGAGGGGTACCCGCAGTTGGGTATCCACGGATCCCCATCCATAAAAAAAAGGGTGGACTGGCCCCTTTTGTTACTTTTATGTTAACATGTTGATTTTTAGGGCAAATGATAGACAATATTCTCCAGATACAATAGAACCAATTCCAGAATTAATCGAGGACGATGATAGTCTAACTTGCTCAATATCAGATAATGTAACATGTATGGTTAACGAAGATACTTTAATGCCACAACATGGAGGAATGTTACTGCTCAAGTCCACTACCTCATCTTTAGATACTTCATTTACCGAATTATCATCACCTCATGAGGTAAATCTCTTAAGAGTTAAGACGACACACCCACATGTGTTGTCTTCGTCTTACAAGTGCGTAACATTTACACTCAGCAGATCATGTTTAGCTCCGTTAGTTCAAAAATTAGAGTGAATCAACCTATTATGAAAGTTGATGGTAAGAACATTATCTGTGTTCATTTGTTGTTTCTTACGATTATTCAGTTCTAAGTGAGTTATGAGCATTTTTATGCAATTTACGCATTTACGCTTTACTATAAACACATAACTTGCTCAAAATTTTAACTATCTTCCAAAAACAACCTATGATAAGAACTTAAGTCGTGTTTTTATGTGGGTTTTTTACGTTAGTTCAGTTATTAAGTGAGTTACGAGCATTATTAATTTACACTGTATTATAAATGCAAAACTTGTTAAAAGATTTAACCATCGTAAAAACCCACATACAAACACTGATAATGTTCTTACCATCGAGCTTCATAATAGGTCGATTCACTCTAATTTTTTTTTAACTAACTGAGCTAAATGTGATCTGCTGAGCGTAAATTTGCTATGTTATGCACTTGTAAGACAGAGACAACACATGTGGGTGTGGTTGCCTCTTAAATAAAATAATAGTATTTAATTCTGAGTGGAGAGGATTAACAGTACTCCTCTACTATACGGTCAAGCGGTTACTATTTCCCCTATTTTTTAATATGATTAACACTTATTTTTAATTTTTAGAACTCTGGAGCATTAGATATACTCGAAGAAGAGTCTATAGAGCCAAATTCTAATAGAAATAGTGTTATACTACAAACAAATTACTTAGAAAACTTAGACAATTTAAAGAATGTCCAAAATAGTATGAATAATATTAATACATTAAACACCAGTAACTCATCAATAGATTTGTTAAAAGTATCTGATACTACTTTAGAAAGCAGCAGTTGTGATGATGGTAATATCATTTTATTAAATACATTTAAAGGGATTCGATACCGTGATTTTCTGTTTTTGTCTAACACACGCGCGACATAGTATTTTAGACGTGTTTTTCGCCAAACATTCCAATTGATCTATGAAGCGATAAGAATTCTGAAAACAGATTTGAATTCGTCGTCAAGTCTACTTGAAATTGACTTTCCCACATTATTGATATTATCCCCCAAATTCCAGAACACATCATATTAAAAAAGAGTATTTAAACATTTTTGTATTTCAATGTATTTCAAAGAAGCTAAAATCAAAATATCAAAATTGTGGGAAAGTCGATTTCAAGTAGACTTGACGACGAATTCAAATCTGTTTTCAGAATTCTTATCACTTCATTAGATCAATTGATGTTTGGCAAAGAATCCGTCAAAAAACCTATGTCGCCTGTGCGTTAGACAAAAACAGAAAATCACGGTATGGAATCCCCTTAAGTATTGAAATAAAGTATGGCATAATATGATATGTATTAATATTTTATATATTATGTTATTGTAGAAACCATGGTTGGTAGCACTATAGATGCAACATCTCTGAATGAAGAACGTGAACCATCACCACAAGCATCTATAGATAAGTAAGGGCTTGAAAATTAGTTACAATTTTATTTTTATTTTGTCCAGTCTAATAATTGCAGAAAAAAATGAAAATTTATTAAAATTGTTTGGTAACCAGCTTGGTTATACCGTCCTCATTTGGATTGTATTTGATTAATTAAAATATTTTTTTTCTATAAATGTCAATAAAAAATTAGTTAACCGGTCAAAAAGCTTTAAAATGTTATACGTAAGTTTTTATTAGAGTTAAAATATTAACATAGGCATAATGGTTATTTTTTATAAGCATTTAAAGTTCAAATTTCGTAAAAACCACAGTTAATTTGTAGTTCAAAACTTATAAAATATTAAATGTGTATAATCTAAGACTAGAAAATCGAAAATAAGGTCTTTCATACAAGTTTATAGTTCATACTTTTTCCGAAAAATTACAGATAATTTTAGGAAAATTGATATGCAAATGCAATGTTTTTTCAAAAATGAATTCATTCTGGTAAGATGTTTATGTAATTTACGTCTTGCTTACTATAGTTGACAGTTGAAACTTGATAAATATTTATTTTTTTTAAGTAATAATAATACGGCAATGGGTTGGGGGGCTTCAGCCCCCCCCCCCCCCCCTTCGAACGCCACTGTACATTTATAATTTATCAAATTACTTATGATAGTGGGTAATAATTTACTTATTACTAGATTAAATAAAATAAATAATATAGACTATTGCATAGTCTACAATATTTATAACGATGAAATTAAAACCGGTCATTTAAGAAGAGATTTTTAGATAAGACAACTATTGATCATCATGTGCAATAAGATAAAATATGAATTAAATTTTTTTTATTCACTTTTTATCAACACGGATTAAAAATGTTATTGGTGAAGACGACGAAATACCTATTTTAATAATTACTTTTTACGTAATTTTAAATAAAATGTTTTAGTACATATTTTGAGAATTTTTTTGCATATAAATCTGTTCCCTAATTATAACCTACAAAATTCAAATAACATAGTTCAAACATAATTTTTGTATTTATTAAATTAATATAATATTTTATTTAGTCATTCAGATTTCGTAAAAATTGGTTCAAGCGAAACAAATTCTTGTGATGAACTTGAAACATGGACTTCATCTGATATAGAAGTAATATCTAGTCCTGCTACTAATGATGACAGTGAAAGTAATGCTTCTCACCGGCATAGTCCAGTAAAATATCACCCAGACCATATACCATCATTTTTGTCTGGTATGAATATTATTATTTTATAAATAATATTGTCTACTACAGTAATAAAATTTTCGTTTATTATATTAATATTATTATTATTATTTGTATAATATACCTAGATTAAAAAAAAAATGCAATTATAACTAAAATTATATTAAAATGCATTTTGGTTTTTATTTATATATATAGGACAACAACATGGACCAAAAGACTTTGAAGATCTTTTAAAAGTATTTAAATAAAAATTAAACTTATTTTTTAATAAGTATTTTATAATAGTAATAATTTTCAGAAAATTGTTGAATTGAATTCTACAGTTAAAGCCAGAGAATCAAAATTAATTGATTTAAGTAAAAAGAATGCTGAACTAGCAGCTAATAATTCAGAAATGAAAAGGTAATATATATTAAGTATTTAAAAATGTATCTCTAAAGTTTATTTGTATAGCCAATTAGATTATTTAAATTCAAGTAATTTAAATGAAGAATACACTCAAAGATTAGCAACAATGGAGAAAAAATTTCAACAAGCAATTCGAGAAAAAGATCAGTTACAAAAACAACTTGATGTAAGAATTGAAAAACTTATACTAAAATATATATATTTGTTAATAAACAAAAGCCTAATTTTTAAAGAAGTTATGAATATAAAATATTTTTATTCAAACATATTATACATGTGTTCTTAACTTGCTAAAAAATTGAAAATTGAATAAACAATGCACACACACTTGGGTAATGTTTTTACCTTGAAATTTAAAACACAAATTAGGTATGTTGTACTTTTTAAAGATGAAAACTGTACTCTAAAAGCTTTGTAATGGATGCATTGGATGCAATGTTTCATTACTATTATACATGTCCTTAATCTTTATTTTAATATTTAATAGTTTTTAGTTTTTACTACAGTCAATTATCATTAGTTATTAAAAATTATGGATTGACATTTTTATGTTAAGTTTTTTAATTTTTTATTATTTACAGCAAAATAAAAATAGTGTACAATTTAAAGTTCTTATTGAAGATAAAGATTCTCTAATTAAAGAACTGAGGGATGAAGGAGAAAAATTGAGTAAACAACATCTTACATTAAATAACATAATAAAAAAACTACGAGTAGCTGAAAAAGAATCATTGAAAACTATAAATAAATATAAGTTAGTATTTAATGATAACAACCAATTTTCATGAATATTACAAAACCTTATTGATGCATTTAACATTATTAGAGATCAACAAGATAAGCTATCCCAAGAAGTAGAAAGAATAAAAAAATCATTAGTTGCAAAAGAAGAGATGGAAAGAAGTCAAATTGAAGCTATTCACCAGCTAACAAAGTCCAATCAAAATTTTGAAAAAGAAAATATAAATTTAGTGAGCCAAGTTGATAATTTAACATCAACTTTGATATCACTTCAAAAGTAATAATATTCAAATAATTTTTTTTTTAATTTCATTATAATTGATAATTACATATTAAGCAATATTTATATTTGATTGTATTTTAGAACAAATCAATTTCACCGCTGTCACTTGAAATTAAAAATTAAATAAACCGTTTTTGTTTTAGGAAATAAATAAATATATTCATGTTTTTTTTCAACAGTCATCTTGATTGAATAATTAAATATGTTTGTAATTTTTATTGACAATTGATACAAATTATAACATTTGTTGATATTTATTTAATTATAATTGAAGTTATGGAGAAAAAACTAGTTTTACCTAATTCTTGTGTAATTCTTATATAATATTATTATGATTATTTTTTTAATTAATAGGGATATTCAAGGTAAAGAAACTGCTGTTATAGAATTAAAAAAAGACTCTAATGAACTTAAGCTAATAGAAAAAGACAAACAAGATTTAGAAGAAAGATTATTAAATAAAAATAAACATTGTGAAGAAATGGAGATTGTAATAAGTAACTTAAAATCAAATCTTTGTAAAGTTGAAGAAAATAATTATGTGTAAGTAATAATTATAAAATTTTATTTAATTTGTATTATCATAGTAATATAGAACAGTAGTAAAAAAAAGTATAAGTATTATTAAACTATAAAATATACCTATGCTTTGCTTAATTACTGTTAAAGAAAATAAGATTTTTATACACATTCCTGATTTACTGATATTTATTACATTATTATTATTTATGAATAATTATAACCATATATAATAATTTATATAGATTGATGAATGAATTGAAACAAGAAAATCTCTCACTTATTAGAAGGTTAGAAGAATCTGAGAGGAGAAGAGAAAACTCTTTACAAGAAACTTTAAAAGCTACACAACCTTTGGTTAAAGAACTCGAAGAAAAATCAGTTTTAATAAAAACATTAGAACATGAATTTGAAAAACGTGAACTATTACATTTAAAAACTATAGGTAAACATCATTTAATATTTAATTATACTATTGAATAAATAATTTTGCTCATTATTTTATTATTATTTATTTCATTAAATGTCTAGACGAACTACAAACTTCGTTAAATAATGCAGAAAATAAAATAAAATTAACTGACTCTAAAATACACGAAAGTAATACTTTTGGTAAAAAATGTAGAGAGCAAATTGATAATTTGTTACAAAATGAAAGTGAATTAAAAGTTAAATTAGAAAGTTTAAAAGAAGAAAATGCTACATTAAAATTAAACTCAAATAAGTATGAAATGAAAACATAAAAAATAATTGGTAACTAAGTATAATTTTATTTTTTTGAATTTAGTGTCGTAAAACTTGAAAACGAACTGGCTGGAAGTAAAAAGTTACTAGCTGATGCTACATTAAAAATTAATACTCTTGAAAATGAATTGAAATTTGAAAAGGATAAACTAAATGTAGAAATTGAAAAAAGAAAAAAATTACAAGTATATTGTTTATTGATTTCATAAATTTAAATTCACAATTTTATGACTATTTTGAATGATTTTCACTTTTAACAGCTTAATGCATCTCATCAATCATCCCCAACTACAAGTGTGGGAGTTCCCTCATTAGAAGAATCTTCGTTTTGGCCATCAGTATGACTTTTTATTTACATTATTATTGTCTCCTTGTTAAAAGAATATAATAAAATAAAGGATAATAATTTGCAAAAACTACTTATTTAATTGCAGTTTGCCGATGATGATAGAAGCTCAGTAACAGAAAGAGCATGTAGTATTTATGATCCGATGAGAACATCATTTAGTAACACAACAACGGTTTTAGAAAACTTACAGTCACAAATAAAATTAAAAGAAGGTCAGAATAGAAAATGTCATGTTTTTTCTTAGATTTTGTAATACTATATTAAATCGTACTCGTAGGAGAAGCACTTCAATTGCAGTGGGAATTGTCAAGGAGAGATCATGAAAGGGATCAATTGACAACTGGATTAGCCGCGCTTACCGCCAAAGTAGAAGAACAATCCATCTCATTAGTAGAACTTTCTGACCTTCAAAAGAGGTATGATGCATTATTACAACTATATGGTGAAAAACTAGAAGAAAGTGAAGAATTAAAACTTGATCTTCAAGATGTAAAAGACATGTATAAAGCTCAGGTAAATATAAAATATGTTTAAATAATTTATACCTGTCACGTGATTTATAAACTATTATTTTAAATTGAATTAAAATTTATAGATTGATGAACTACTTAAAAGAGATAAAACGGGATAAAATTAATAATAGTATTATCATGCAATGTTTTTTTTATTACTTTTTCAAAAAACTATATTAGTTTTGTATCCTTTAATGAATATTTTTTTATATCTGTATGTCATTGAAAAAATACTAATATTTATGTTTATGATATAATTAAAGATCATAAATAACTTTATTCCCTATTTAAAATGTTAAGAACTATTATTTCCGTAATCATTATTAAATTTACTATCAAATAATTATTGTATCTTTATTAAATTATTATAACTGTTACCAATTTTTTTATTGTTTTTTTTGTGAATTTTGAAAAGTATTATTTGTAGATATTTTTATTTTCTAGTGCAATTTGTTCTTTATAATGATATTATTTATTACTGTATGTTATGTATATCTGTGATAATAAATATTATTTTAATTGTTAGCATTATATTATTATGTTCATAAAATTATTGATGGTTAAAAGAATTTGAGTTTTTAGTAAGCATTTATTTAATATATTTATACTGTGAAATTGTTATTTTGATAAATGTATAGTCCTCATTCAAATACCAAAAAATATAAATAACCTTATCCCTAATCAAGAAAAGCTTAACTAAGCAGTTTACAATCATTATATGATTATATGCTGGGTGATTTTTTTAACTTTACATACAATATACATTGATACATTGAAAAATATATTTTATGAACTTCGAACAATAGTTACAATGTGTAGTTAAGAAATAATGTAATAAAATATTTTTGAAAATGTGAAAACGTTTTTAAGTGTTTGTCGTTAAAAGAATCATCCAGTATATTCTGTGCAACACGATTGCGCCCGTTTTACTTTTTACCTGAAAAAACACAACACAATTGAGCTCTATGAAATATAGGTGTTATCATTTCACCAATTTTACAGGCTTAGGAATAACAACAAAATAAAATTGTTGGCTTGGTTAAAATTGTTTCATATAAAGTCATTAGTATTTAGTACACACAATACACTATTTAAAACAATTGATACTTGACATAAATACTACAAATTACATTTTTTTTTTTTTATAACATTATTTGTACAAATAAAATATGACAAATGTTTATAATGCCATGTATTTATAGTGTATTAGGTACTACAGTCGAACTTTTTTAAATCGAAATCATCAATACCTCGAACTTTTAACTTTTGGCTTCAACTTTGAGTTAATCAAATCCTATTATATTTTTGAATAGTGTATTGTAAAATTGTTACAAGGACAACAACTATATTTTATAGAGCGCAATGTTGTTTTATGTTGCGTTTTTGCATTTAAAAAAGTATGACGTGCCATCGTGTAACACCACTGTATATTGTATTATTCACAGAATCCTCGAAAGATATTATATATTTAGCACCCATACTTCATCTCATATTCATCTGTAGTTGCGCCAGTGCTCCTATCTTTAAATTCCAATATGACATATGAATAAAATACTTGAGGTACGTCACCTAATGTACATTTTCCCTACTCCAGTTACCTACCTACTGTTAATAAACGAATTCCAAATCCAAATGTATTTTTAAACTTACGAAAGTCAACCATCACTGACACTGAGGTCATCTTTGTTCATATTATATGCTTTTATAGTCAAAATAGAAAGGATAAAAGTGTATAATATTATATTCCATTTGTAATACTTGAATATTCAATATGCTTTTTCTGTTTTTGACTTTTTCCCAGATTTATGCTCTTGACATTACAGCAACACCAAAAGTTATTTTGAATTACAAATTTTTTGTTACCGAAAGTTTAGTTTTTGATGACGGTTGAAGCGTTGGAAAGCGACCTTTTTTCGTCCAGCGGGCGGTAAAGTGGGAATCCCCGAAAGTGCTGGGAGTATTCCCTGCACAACAAGACACGGAACGATGAACGCAGAGGCATGACAAAATAGCATGTTGTGTGACAAGGGCGGGAAGTGAGCTATTTCAATCACGGGCGACGTGTGCGGCCATGAGCCGCAGGCGAGGTTCGCATTTCATCCAAGACTGAAATTGCCTTCCTGCACGAACCACACATACTATTTTTTTGTCACGCCTCTGCGTTCATCAATCTCATCAAAGGTAGGTATTGCAGGGTTATTCTATGCAACAACCAGACTATATTCTACGAAAACGATTTCGTGAAAGAAAAATATTTTAGCGTCATTCAAGGGGGTTATAATAGTATGAATATAATATAAGATGTAACTAAAAGTGTATGTTTTGTAAGCACCGTGGTATAGATTTCAGTGTCTGGTTGTTCAGGAGGATACGCCCAGCACTTTTGGGGATTTCCAGTTTACCGTCGAGCACTTTTTGGGATTTCACTTTACCACCCGCTGGACGGAAAAAGGTCGTCTTCCAAAGCTTCAACCGTCATCGAAAACTAAACTTTTGGTGTAGGCGTGACAAAAAATAGTATGTGTGACTCGTATGGGTTAAATTTAGGTCAATTTCCTGACGTCGAGAAAAAATTGTACGGAAACTTGATTTTAATGATTTAGTCACCGTAGTAAGTATAGGGCTATATAATTTTATTCATTTTAATCAGTTGCCCTCAGCAACTATTTTGGCATTTAAAAACATGTACCAGTTACCCTCAACCAAATGTACCAATTTATTTCCCTCGACGTGGATGCGCTGCACCTGGTACAAATTACAAAGAGGTACATTTTACCGACATGTGAACATTTTTTTTCGACAAATTACAATGTATGTCTCTTATTCTTTACCATTGAGAATATTATATTTATTACTTATATAATATATTAAATGCTTTATTTTACTATCATTATTTTGAACAATACTATAGCCGCGTACGCGCACCGTCGTCGCATGGTTTTACATATTTGTACATCACTTATTAATTTACACCATATTTGTTATTGTGGTCGTGTATATAACAATTTGTTGAGGGCAACTGGTGCATTTTGTTATATTATGTAGTTTGGAGAGGATTGGTATAAAAAAAAAAGGTAATTTTGATGGCAACTGGTATATGTAGGACGTAGGTACGTAAGTCGATGGTAACTGGTAGTTAATGATTAATACTGGAATTACATTTTTATAAAACAAAACTATAATCAAAGTGAGTGGACTGTGTGTAAATAGACATACAATATGAAATAGCCATTAAGGGATCGCGCGTTGGCAATGTCCGGATATCATAAAATAAGTTGTTGAAAGAAAAAATGGATTAAGAGTAAACAATTTGCTTATCTTTTCCAGACTGCTAATACATACTATTTTCTATTTCATATTTTCATATATGACTTCCGTAACATTTACTAAATGAAGCATGAACTAAGGGCATTGGATGCGGTGATTTTCTGCCTTTGTCTAACACACGTTGAACATAGGAATAACGACCTAAGCGACTGATAAAAATTAAGGTACTTTTAGTTTTTCAATTTAAAAAATGAAAAGATGTTTGAATTGGTTTACAAGTTTACTTTGCATCGACAAAGACAGCAAATAGCCGCATCCAACGCCCTTAAAGTGGGAAAAAATAATGTCGTCAACTGGATATTCAAAATTTAGAGGTTATGGATTCTGCTAAATGTGGTGATAAAAAGCTAAAACAAAAAAAAACACCGCCGCTTTTATCTCATAAACCATAGTCAAGCATAATATTATTATTTATTACTCAAACAAATAAACAATAGAGATCAAGGCGGCAGCGGAAAAAAACAGGCAGCGGGTATATAGTCAGTATCTACGGGATTCAAGGAGGCGGGTGGATAACTGGTCTAAGAAAATTTTAAAATATGGTTACCTAGGCTTGTGAAGTGGAGTCAGAAGACTTTTGAGCTATAAATTATTATTATAAACTGTGGACCGAAGGTCATATTTTGTGACGTGTGTTAGAGTCACTAGGTGGCATTTTGAGTCGTACATTATTAAAAACTGTGGGTCGAAGGCCATGTGTGTCAGTCAGTATATGAGACATTTCTGTTGGTATGATAAATAATAATATATTGATGTTGATGAAAATAAACGATGGCCCCGACAGGGAAAGCAATACGAAAAACGAAAGCAGCTCGATTTAAAACTTTAAAAAAAGTTCTAATAGCTTAACTAGAATTGTATAAAGGAGTGGGGCTCTAGAGTCTTGACCTTCATACTTCGTTCGATCATTGTAAATTGTTCTTCATAATTAGTTATGTTGTCATTTTTTGGTTGCATCTAATTGGTTCATGATATTCTATAGGTGATACCTACATAATATGATTCGCATCCTAATTGGATCCTTTTCAAATTGAAAATATTATATTAAACTTAGAAGTACAGACAAACCATAATCCTAAAAGTAAAGATACATACTTATATAAAAATAGAAATACATAATTTAAAAAAAAAATTTAATATGTTTTAAAATAATTTAGAACCAATTCGGATGTACTACTCTTCGTAATAACTCGATAACCAATTTGGATACAGTGAAATAAATATATACATATTTAACACATTATTTTATATAACCCAAAGAGAAGGGCTGACACGTGTTGTGCCATAATTATTAGGTACAGCTGTAGTGAGCTGTTAAATGAATATAATTATTGTGTACCTACCTATTCCTATGTGTTTAAATATTTAATTCATGTAAGTTATATTATCACCAACGTCATGTATTCATCTTTACATATATCTATATATTATATTAATATTATAAAGAAGAACAATTTTTCGTTTGTCTGGTGTAATCTCTGCATGGGTTTTAAAGAAGTTCAATATCAGTTTGGAGGCAATACTTACCCCCAGTGGCCCAGTGCCAAACCAATATCCATTGTAACTATAAAAAGTATATAATATACAAGCAGTATTTTTGGATTACTCGTTGCTATATAACTATATTACCTATCTATTCTGTGATATTACTCGTACCAATACATCAGGGATGGGTAACTGGTGGTACCATTTTTACCATTCGCGTACCATTTTTAACTGGCCCGTGATCAGGGACGATCCCAAAAAAACCATAGGGGGGGGGGGTATTCTTAAAATTTTTTATTATTTTTAACTTATTATTTTTAATTTATATCAGAATGAAATAACATTAACAAACATAATATGAAATAGGTAATAATTATAATTCATCACTTATTATTATTGTTGCCAAATCATTATCTATATTATAAGAATCGTCTTCTTCTATCATAACCTATATAAATATAAAATAATCTCAATATTTGTATTTTCATAAAATGTAAGTAGGTACCTAATTATTTACCAATGGTTTTAATTTAATTATTAAAAAAATTCGTTAAATTTAATAAAAAATATTAGATTCTGAGTGAAACGAGATATGTATAATATTTTTAAAATCTATATTTTTATATCTATATTAATTAAGGCCCCTGCAAACCCTATTAATTTTTCATCAAAACAACCTTAGCGACTGACAAAAATTAAAGTACTTATAGTGGTTCAATTTAATAAATGTAAAGATGTTTTAACAAGTCTACTTTGCATCGGTCGGAGCATATTTTTTATATTTTAGATATTTTTGAATATATTCAATACTAAAAATTTATAAATTTATAAAATGTAAAATATTTATTCTCGTCAAGAATTTGATAAAATTGAAAAAGTGCTCAGACCGATGCAAAGTAAACTTGTTTACCAACAAAAACATCTTTACATTTTTTAAATCGAACCACTAGAAGTAACTTAATTTTTGTCAGTGCGACGGCTATTTCACGTCCATAAATTGGTTTTGAATATTTTGGTCTAGACATTAAATGACTTGTGCATGTGCGTGCGTGCGACCATAAACCAGATAAGAAAGAACAATGTATTGTAAATTGATTTGGGCCGCGGGTGATGTCTAGGAGAGTAGACACACACTAATGATCATTTACTACACACACGAAGACTATCAGTAATCGCAGGAACAAAATAATTGCCTAAACACAACTCCTTAAAAATGACACATTTGCAGGGGCCTCAAAACAATATTATTAACATTTAAACAATTTATTTAATTTTCCTTTCCTCGTCTTAAAAAAATTGGTTTAATTCAGGTGAAAATTAATTCTATTTTGCCGACTGAAAATCAAATATTGCTGAGTGTGGGGGGGGGGGTGTAACACCCCCCCCCCCACCACACCATAACCCACCTTCGGTTCTTCCCTGCCCGTGATACATTTCAATTTACTTTATAAAAATATAAAATGTTAGGATTTTTCTCTATTTTATTTTTTAATATTTATAAAATTATTAAAATCGATGTAATGTTTATCGTAAAACGAAGATATGAATTTTTATCTAATACTGAACTATTAAATGTCTTATTATTATATTATTTATAGGAGCATAGTTAACATAGCTTCTTTTTTTTGTATTTTGCTTTCGATGTTTTCTGGCTCACTAGATTTTTTAACTCAAAAAATTGACTCTCTAGTAACATTGAGTTGCCCATTCCTGCTATACATAAATACTAAATATGGTCAAATAGATATATGCTTATGGCTTAGGGATAATTTTGATTTATCTCGTTGTTAGTCCTATATACATTTATTATATTTAGCTTAACCTGACAAGGACTGTAGCTACCTACCTACCAATTATAAGAACATATTAGTTTATTATTTATTAGTTCTAAGTTTCTACTTTCTTAACATAATAAGTTTAGAACACCTTAAATCGTTGGATCGTCCGTCCGTTAGTTACCAGTACTTAGTTACGATTGTTATTGATATACATTGTTGGTTTTTATTCATTCATTGTCCATAGTTACCGTAAATAAATTTTATAATATGGAATTATAATGTATTGCGTATTTGCGTTGTATTAAAATAAGTTTAGAAACCGAGAATTTAGCACACTCGCAGAGTGAGCTTTCCCAACTTGTTTATATTAAATACTAGCTGACCCCGTGCCCTTCGTTTCCCGTTAAAAATGACAACTCTATATGCTATTCAAACTTTGTTCAATTCGTTATTTAATATTCGGTGTAACTGTGTTCAAAAATAAATTTTCATCGGCCATCTTAAATCTCAAAATACTTGTGCAAGCACTACCTACTTTAAAATGCGAATTTTGAAAAATGCTAACTTAATCCTTAAATTCTTAAATTTGCATTAAAAAAAAGGTGGGCAAGTGAGTGTCTCTCTGTTGTAAAGAATGTCTCAAGTGGCCAGTGGATCACTATAATGGATGGTGTTAAGTTTGAATAATGAATTCAATGATATATTATACGAAAAACGATTCTGAGTGTAAGTTGAATATTCAGATTCTGCATGGAAATAATGAGACACATTAAATCAGACTCATTAATTATAGGTATACAATACATAGACATTCGTACTCTATACCTATTAAGATTAAAAATGATAGGTAATGGTTGATCGAAGATTTTATATCGAATACAAAAGTAAAGAAGGAAGTTATCTCTAACGTTAAACAACAATAAGTACCGTTCTACATTAATTTTTTATTAGAATTGTATGTTTATGTTGGTCACAAAGTAGAAAATAAATAATTCTGGAGTTGAATTATGAGTTGCTGTAATTTTATTTTATATTC
Organism: Metopolophium dirhodum; assembly: GCF_019925205.1. Taxonomy (NCBI): domain Eukaryota; kingdom Metazoa; phylum Arthropoda; class Insecta; order Hemiptera; family Aphididae; genus Metopolophium; species Metopolophium dirhodum. The sequence continues at coordinate 18,309,377 of NC_083568.1, forward strand.
TAAGCTTTGTAAATAGTAATCTATGAGGTTTTATTCGCGTATCTTAGACTAATGTGTTTATTTTATATTTCTTTCTTTATCATGTACAATTTCTTAATAATATTTCTAAACTATATTTGTTTGTTTAGCTTTATATGTACTTAGAACCTATACTCTGTATTTTGTAAATTTTATAATTATAATAATTGTATCATATGTATAATAACTTTCTTTCTCCAACACAAGCTTTGCTTAAAGGAGAAAGATAATCGAAAATATTACTTTCAATAATAATGTAAAACAATTAAAAAAAAAAAAAATTAATAAAAATTAAAACAGAAATGTATAATAACATTGAAAGGACGTCACACCCGCCACCTCGACGTTCGTATGTTCACTTTTTAAGTGAGTTATGAACATTTTTAATTTACGCTATATTACATAGGAATAACTTGCTAAAAAACTGATCCATCGTCCAAAAACATTATAAGAACACAGATTATGTTCCTACCATCAAATTTCATAGTAGGTCGATTCACTCTCATTTTTAAACTAACTAAACTAAACATGATCTGCATTCTGCTGAGCGTAAATTTACTATGTTACGCACTTGTAAGACGGAGACAACACTTCGGGCGTGGAGTATTCTTAATACCTAAAACCTTTTTTAATAAAAACAAAAAATAGCTATCTTTATTTTGGAACAATTTTTTTTAACGAAAATAATAAAATACATTTTTAATGAAGACAGGTTTATGAGTTGTAGTTATGACTGATGACCAGATCAACATAATATTTATGCGTATGATTTACCTGATTAAAATAACTCTAGAGAAAATTAATTTAACTATATTATTAGTTATAAAATACTTATATAATTTTGTATTTTAATGAATTTGACCACGTTTAAATTATTGATGTGAGGTATTTTCATTTATACAACATTTGATCTTAAGAGAGTTGAAACGACTGTATTTTTGTATAAAAGTTAATAACTAATTATGTTTATAATACACCTAATTCTCTGTGGCATTTTCTACAGTCTACATTATTTTAATTTTTAACTATAATATTATTGACTATTTGTTATTTGTTGTATATTACATATGTACGTAACAGTGAAACACAAAGCTAATAAAGGACCAATTAGATTTAAAAAAATGTATCTACTGGTTACCGCGATTGTCTGATATAGTTAACCAACCTAATTAGGTATACAAGTTTCTTTTGATATGTATCTAGTTATATATATCTATACAAATATTTTAGGTTCAATATTGTGTATGAATAAGGAAGAAGGCAAGAATTTAGTATCATATTATACTAAAAAATCTATTGGGTGGCGTTTTAGTTAAACGACCAAATAGTAAACATATTATTGGTAAACATTATATAGTTACATATGCAATTTATTTAAAACATAATGCCTTTACTGTATCTACTACCTTGCCACCTAGTTTATTCAATTTTCAGATTAGGTAGTATAAAAACTTGATTTATAAATAATTTAAACGATGTATTAATTTCATTGGAGGATATATTATAAAAATACATTTTGATCTAATTTAATTTTTTCGTTATAATATTTCACGGATAAAGGTCGTGATAGAAAAATAAATAAATGATTTTTTACAGAAATTTATGTTTATGCAAAATCTGATACTGTTGATTTTTAAGTCCTGCTAATAATACTAAGTTGGAAAATAAATTAAAAATTAAAGTTTTATACATTCGATAAAAAATAGACCTGACGTTAGCGTTATATTTCGCATAATTAAGGGATACAATTATTTAGACAACAATATTTTCGTAACCTACTGAATTTCACTCGTTTTTTAAATATTTTTGTTATAAATATAATATTGATGTTTCAATAATAAGTTTGTCAAAACTATGAAAATTGTATTCTTTGTTTTACCAGAAAAAATAAAAATAATATCTTAGTACGTTCTTAACCTGTATGTGCGCATGGTTGAACCTAAATTTCGTCTAAACTAAACTACACCCAGTAAAATTAATATATTAAACTTTTCAATAGGTTGTATTAAAAGTAGATACCAGTATATAAGAATCGCTCATCTAATGTCAGAAATGTCAAAGTTTTATCAAAGTAAAGAAAAATGCACAATCACAATACACATCTTTTATAGAGAAATCGATCATTCTTATCAGAACTGTCGGGACGCAAAGAATCATAATATAATATTCTCGATTCTTTTGAAAATTAAAAGTCTTCTTATATTGAACGCATCACGGTCCAATTAAAAGGTAATCTAGGAAATAAATGGTACAAACATAATATTATCTTATGTAGAAGTTTTGAAACTTTTAAATAACTAAATGTGGCTGCCACACTCTTTTACGTTGCCTTATACTACTACTAACTATATGTTGACCTGCCCACCCTCGTCTTACGCCTCCATTATAGACCTTGATTTCCTACATCTCGTACACTATTACAGTCACACCAGCTATTTTCATGTCACTCCCTATTCCATCTCTTTTAAGGCCTTCAATACATTAGTTCCCTTAATAAGTCTCACTGACCCCGTTCTTCTGATATGTATAATCATACCTTATGTATATTAATAGGATTAACCTAATTTATTTAACTAATTAACTTAGTATAATATATCTTAATATTATTAAAAAAAAAAACCATAATTTAATTCACAGGTACCTAGTTGTTACAAATACTTTGTGATATATCGAGAAGAGCTGTATTGTAATTTCTAATCATATTATATAATTATTACTACCTATTATATTTGTACTCTATAGCAGGAATCTCTAAACGACAGCCCACGTAAAAATGACATGTGTTTATACACTTTTGGCTCGCTAAAAGCTTTTGATATTTTATGTGGCCCTCGAATAAAACAGTTTGGAGACCCCTGCTCTATAGTATCCGCTATCCGTTAAATATATCAATACACAATAACGATCGAGAATTATGTCATGCTATATACATATTTATGCTTTCAGCTTTGCGAAATTGTAATCGAACATCGACTGCACATCGTTAGTGGATAATTGCTTAATCGCTTCCCAGGATTTTAGGTAAATCAGAAATTAATAATACGTAATAAATAATAACTTATAATAAGGTAATTATTTTAATTGATGCATTTTTTACAGTAGGTACTTTACCTATAGTAATTTAGTATTTTATCACTATTATGATACCTATAACTGATACAAGACAAATTTGAAATTTCTATATATATTATATAATTGAATTTTCAGCTGTATACATTTTTTAAAAATATACATGTGTATATTATATAGGTATTGATTGACATTTTATTCGTCATTCTGATTTTAGATTTCATATTATTTCCCAAACAGAAGTTTTAATTTTAAACTTTTTTTATAAGTTACTTGTTGTACCAGTTTAATCTCACGGTTTATTCAGTATCTATTATTTTAAAGTTTCATATTCCCCGTATTTCCTACAGTTAATGGCTGTAGGTATTTAAAAACTGCAATCAGAAGAAATATCATCATCATCATCATCATCATCATCATTATTCATTCATCACCAAACTACTGCAGAACATCTACAATGCAATAAAAACCTAGTTTTACCTATTCTATTCGTTTGGTTGTTCAAATGTGTGCGGCGATGACGAGTGACTGTTGAAACAAAAAAGACACGAATATATTAGTAATTACTAGTTCATACATATATATACTTGTAATAAATATGCATTATTCACTCATTTACAACTATATGATTTAAAATTAATGCTGCTGTTATGTTAACGTATGTAGTTATCTTTATGTAGTCACCGTGAACTCTATAGTCTCTAACATATTATACAGGGCGCAGTTTGTTGCACAGTTCAAATCATATCTTTTGTATGGGTTTACACGAATGTTGGTTTGTAATATATTATTGGCATATAAATATATAATTTAGTCGTTTCTACCTATACTGAAATAAAAAAATTAAGGAAATCAAACACGTCGTAATTTGCTTAGACGCGTGTGTATTATTTTATTGTCAATGTGTAATGTGTATTCATATCATTCACAAAACAATATACACTCACGATGGAGTTTCCGTTCATATACCTATTCCCGCCGATTTAGAACTAAAGATAATCTAATAGCCAAACGGAGTGACATAGCGTGGAACGATTTGATTTTGTTTGTTAATACTAGTTGTGCTTTGTGATGTTATTGATGTTATTACATTATTACAACTATGTATATACATATAACTCATTTAGGCAGTGGTGTACACATGGAGGGGGGGGTTGAACGCCTCCGTCCAGCTCTTGGTATATTATTACTATACGTATTATAGGTATAATATACAAATTATTAAAATTAAAAAAATATGTTGATATGTATAATTTTGTAATATAACCCCTCTCATTGAAAATATCAGTGTACGCCACTGCATGCTGTAGACGTATAATAACTCGAATTTGACCAAGCAAATACATGTGACGACAAAGTTAAGTATTAATAACCTATAAGAAAAAAGTTGTTCATTATAAATGCAATAACGCATCCTAACTTTCCGGCTTCCGGTATGTTTACATTTGTACATACTAGTGAGGGCAATCCGAGATCTAGGATTTTAACTTTTGGAGCGGCTTTGTTATATCGAATATAATACTAGTATAATTGTTACTAACTCTACTCAGAGACGTTTTTAGGGGGAAAGACTTCGCATTTCTACTCCAAAAAGATCGATGCATAAAACCACATTCTTTATCGGCCCAATATATGGAAAAATACTGCACACTATTTTTAATCTATAGACCAGATGCATTCCGAACGTCAAAACTTTTACCAAATTTACCAAAAGGTTTGATAGAAGCACTAAAATTTGCTTTAAATACCTACCCACATTCATACCACCCAAAATGAAAAATTGACTTATGTTTATACGTTTACGCAAATGAGATGAAATTGTTATTGTATGATACATGAACAAAATATAGAATTCTTAGGTTTTACATTTAAAAGTATATACATTTTTAAGGGAGCACCTACCTATACAATTTTTTTTTTTGGATACAACAACCTTAAAAAAGTGTGCGGGTTTTAGTCTTGGGGAAACACTATACATATTATTTAACAATATATACGGACGTGTCGGCTAAAAGTTTACTGACGGTTAATTATTATAAAAAAGAATCGTTTTACCGACAGGCAAAAATTGGGATGTAGGTAATTTAACCGCACAATAGGTATACATATAATGATTGGTGGTATGGAATGAGGTATATCTACCTCGCCTACCACTACAGTAAGTCCGACTACGGATGTGCCGCAGTTTAAGTCTACGCGTCATGCGGAGTATATAGAAGTATTACGCCGCAACTCCGCAAATCAATTAATTCTCGCAGTTGTAACCGCGAATTATTATACAATACATATATAGGTACATTATTTACTTCCTCTTCCTGAGCCCCGGTCATATAATATATATATATATATATTGTCGTCCCTGTTTATTGCTGCAGCAGTCGTCGCACAGTCATTTGTTCGCGCGCGGCTGATATTCGCGCGCGTCGTACATTATTGATCGGTCCAGGCCGACCATTGCGGCGGCGGAAGAGCGCGGTAATCCGCGGGACCGTATAGCGCGCGCGATCCGGGTGGGTTCTCCGCCGGGGAGTGGGGTTGGTGTTCGGAGGGGTGGTGGTGGCGGCGGCGGCGTCGTCGGTTACCGAGCGCGGAGCGCACGCCGCCGCGCGGACAACGACGGCGGAGCGCGCGAGCGAAAGTTCCCCGCCGTGCCGTTTTCAGTGTTGACGGAGCGTCCGACGCACCATCACCAACACGACGACGGCTGCGGTGGCAGTGACGGTGACGGGCCATCTCTGTAGCGGTAGTGTGCACACGGTCGTGAACTCGTGACCGGGGCGACATCACCACCATCATGACCAGCCAAGGTGTCGTGGAACGTGCCAGCGCCGAACTGTCGAAGCGCATCAACGGACTGACGCTGCGGGCTGCCAACAAACCGTCGACGTCGACTTCCGGCGGCGGCGGTACCGCGGCCGGCACGACCGGTTCGCCGTCCCGGGCCCCGCGAACCGGTACCAGTGTCATGGAACGGGTCACCAACGTTCTGTGCGGTGGCGGTACCGGTGGCGGCGGTGGCGGTCTAATTTCCGGAGGCTCCGGTTCCGGCGGCATCCAGTACCCGCGGTTCCGCGGCCGGACGCCTGTCCGCAACCGCGTGGCCACGTACCGGATCAAGCGGCCGGTCACGTGGCCGGAGATGATGCGCGACGAGCAGTTCCTCAACGGTTTCTTTACGTATTTCTCGGCCGCGGAGCGCGTGCCGCTGTCTCGCGTGTGCGTCCGGTGGCGCGACGTGCTGTACAGATCGCCTAAGTTCTGGTACAACGTGCGGCCGGTGATCCGTTGCAAACAGCTCAGGTCATACAACTACGCGGATAAGGCGGCCGTGTTCAAGTCGTTCGTGGCCAGAGAGATGACGGCCATCACCATTTACGGCGCCCAGGACCAGGACACGGTCGAGTTTGTCAACACATACCCGTTTCCCAACAAAAACATATTGGCGCTGTGCTTGCAGTCGTCCAGCGTCACCGACAGGGGATTGGAATCGTTCTTAGACCATTTGCAGGTGAGTCTCAGCCGCCAATAATGTAATATTATTATTGTTATTGTTATATTTCAGCACACCAACCGACCAACCGATTGTGTTTATCAAGTATTTCTGATGAAATCCCGTTTAGTAAAAATTTTTAGTAAAAAAAGAAATAATTTTGATCGCGGTTTTTGGGCATATACATTTTAAACCAATTGTTGCACGACACTTAGATAATAGGTCGAATTTGAGAACAGGAAAATATGGCCTGTTTATAGATTAAACAACGTCATACGTGCATTTCAGTACTTCGCAAGTCGTAATTATTGTTGTAAAACGAATAACTTCAGTAATTTAAAATTAATATAAAATACATCGATTGAGCCGATCTGCAAGTCCGACTCTTTGAGTTCCCCACAGATCTCTCTTTATATGAAATGTTCGGAAACTGATATGAGCAGGACACCTCCGGAGTACCGGATCCGGATGGGACATGTCACTAATGTCCCTTCTGTCTCTCTGGCAGTCTGGCGGTGACATTCATTCATTCGGTGGACGTCAATATAGTATTTCATTCTAGTTCACTGTAACACTATACCTAAGTTTCCTCGCAATTTTACCTGTGGTTATATTTATATGTATGTAGGTATATTAATAATGTATTATATTGTACTACACAGGTTCAATAGACTTTCTTTGGTATAATGGTATCTGTACCACGATATTTCTATTCAGTACCTAGTGTATAAGCTTAATTTGTCAGCTTCACCCTCGTATACATTTTCAACAATATAGCATAATATGTATCTGTATAATATATAGCTTTATAATACATTATTGACCATTGTATTTGTATTAGCTCATTATAAGAGAATCCGTTACATAATTTCTTCGTGAATTGTTCCCACAATAAATTTTACCAAGTCTTGTACAATATGCATAATGTACTACAGGTGCTATATCATTTTAAAACGGTTGAAGCTATAATAAATAATAATGCACCTAAACTATTTTTGTTAACCAAAATAATATGCTCAAATAACATTATATTTTAGCTTATTGGCCTTAAATATAATAAAAAATATTTTCGTACAATGATTATGTTGGATATTATTATATGTTATACAACTATAATATTATAGACACAGTGATAGCTAGCTGCGTAACGTAATAATATTTTTATTTCTAAACGCCACTGTACTATTTCGTTTTTGTACTAATATATATTAAAATAATAAAAAAGAATAGTTATTATTACTATATTATAATATAAATACACAACCTACACACTGACGTGTCTATGTGCCACAGTTTTGTAAATATGATATGGACATTGAAATAACGATTAGCGTACTTTTGAAACCGCGTCCCGCAGAAATTGACCTTCACACCGCAAAACAATACAACAATAAAATGATCATGGTTCACGATGGTATATACTATTATTTGATATTACAATGTGTGTTTTTATTGTTCGTTTGTACATTTTATGTAACGCAATTATTGTTGCTGCTATTATTGCTACTATGGTCACACAGTGCTTTTCGTTTTTTACTCGACAATTTCGAATGTTTATATAATATACGTATACTTAAGGATACCATAGCGATTGCTTCAATAAACAATGTAAAGTATTACGGATTAACATAGTTGGTACTTTTTAAATATTAGGCATTTACAATAGCTCCTGAATCAATCTAATAATATACAACATTTTACTGAATAAACTTTGAAAATTAATAATTATATTGAATATTCCCAAGTAATCCTCGAGTAAGTAATCGGACAAACAGACCGGTCGAGTACATTATTCACTAAATTCTTTACCAACATAATACTATACAGTATACATAATATTTGATCGAGTCTCGTTATACTGTCCATAATACGAGTAAAGATAGTAAAGTACTTAAGCGTCATAAATTTTGAAATTCATATAAATATATCAGATAGTTCATATGACTTTTACATTAAACGCTATCTTATAGTATAATAATATGTATATGTAATTTAGTTCTATATTTTACGTACCCATTTAGAAAATCAAATAATATAGTAATAATGAGTAATATACAATAATTACTATAATGTTTAATCGCTTAAAAGACTGTATGGGTTTAACTTATACTGTATAAAGTGATTAATATTTTTTTTTATAAGCTCTTGATAGAATTATTATAATTCTATAAAGTATAAATACATAATTGCATATCATATTATATCATGCATAAGTAAATTAATATAACTAACGCAAATTATATAAACACAATAATAAAACTTTCCTACATTAAATATAAGGATTATAAAACTATAGGTTTAAGTAACAAATAAAATACAAACCAGAATATAATTACGCCTCTGCGATTGGACTAGCTTGACATTTTAAGTTTCTTAAAATCCTCTCTTAAAATCATATTTCTCTAGAAACATATATTATCTATATATGACTATATATATTATGATCTATCTTTATGCCTGCAGTAGTGGATCCAGAAGTCACCCAAGGGGAGAAGGGGGGGGGGGGCAAATTTTCAAAAATTAAATTTACTTCTGTTTAGCCAAATATTATAATAATAAATAATGTTAAGAAGACAGTCCAAGGAGGAGGAAAATACCTTTTCATGGCTTCACCCCCCTTGTATCCGCTACATATTGGTTGTACATTATAAAATATACAGTATTCACCCTTCCCCATTAAAATGCATTCGATTTACCTATTTTAATCATATTATAAACCACATTCTGACCAATATAGTGCACTCAGCTTCTTATACTTATTGTTAGTTTGATAGTAGGTATGTATGGAAAATTTAAACGCTATAAGAGTTATGACATCAAGGCATTATTTATCTAATTAAATGTCAAAAGGTTCATATTAAAGTGATATTCCTAACCATTTCTATAATCAAATTTTGTAGTAATTGCTTTATATTTTATCGTGACTCATATGGTAACATATGTTACCAAGTAAAAATTGTAACCCGGTATAGCTTATAAAAAAAAAAAATTCATTAAACTATATTCAAAAGAAAGTAGTTTTGTAGATTGGGTAATTAATTTTTTTTTAATTTCCAATCACCTAAATTGAATAGAAACTCTCTTGTAAAAATAAATACCCACATTATTAGTAAACATTAAAAAAACTAATATTTTATTAAGACCAACAGTAAATGTTTGAAATTTGAAATTGTTGATTAAATTTGAATTGTACTTATTCGTTGAGTAAAAAAAATAGTCTTTAATCATAGGACGGCTAACACGTTTTTTTGTCATTCTTTAGAATTCATAAGTTTCGGGTGCGTAATGGGGGTTCTTGACTTGTAGGGGTTGTGAACAACCATGGGGTAGGAGAAAAGTGACGGCCCGCAGCTATTATAATAGTACTCGTGTAAGTTGTCACTCACCCAGGTACCAGCTACGCTTGGCATAGTTTAATTTCCAGTTCACTGCGATACAACCATTGACATGACCCTATTGGATCGGTTGATATCTTTTGGAATACAAAACTTAAGACATTTTCAAAAGAATAAAAAATAGTGGAAATAAAACAATTACAAATTTGGTTGGCTCTATTTTGTATACCTCCACTTAAATGATGTTGAAAAATTATTTTTACGATGACATAATATAATATTATGTATTCAACTTGTGTATGATATTTCTATAATATATATGTATAATATGCACCGCAGGCAATTTTACTAGCACATCCAAAACGTACTATCAGCATGACAGCCACCGATTCATATTGTATTATAATTTATAAGTTATATAATTAAGAATTCGCAAAAAATCTACCATCACCACCTAGTACCTTAAGTGCATTTCCATAATACGCGCGGGTTTACTGAATTAAAATCGTTCATAGTGTTCATACCGTTTTAACATCATGTATACAATGTATACATGCATCTAAAGCACCTCGATCAATTGTATATAATAATATGCGTAAATATATCAACTATATATTATATAGGTATGTATTTCTGTGTAGACGTGTAGCATTTTATTTGTTGTCAGAGTTGCTTTGCCGAAAATGATGATGGAAGATGTACCGGTCGGGTTGTTTGAAGGTCGGTGTATACTGTGAAACTAATACCTATATATATATATATATTAGTTAAAAGGTGAACCAGAAAAAAAGATGAACTGAAAGGCTTGTGCGTCTTAATCCAGACAAACTCTAATCAGTTGTCTACCTGTCACCCGTTTTCTATTTGCCTGTTAAATATAAAGCACAACAAAAAATAAGTGAAACCTTATCATCTTATAAATTCGTTGCATCCACGTAAAAACGGTGGCTGAAATAATTTTTATTTCAACCCTTCAACCCAATTATATATTGCAGTACCTATACTCCATGATATAGACCGGGTAGGTTAGTGTATAGCTGCTTTGCTATACCGATCCGTATACTTGGGATAGGGTTATGTTTTATAATTTCCGGGTATTACAAGGGTTAAATCACGGCATGCCTTTTTAATTAAAACAAATAATTTATTCATTTTTCTGGAAGATATTATCTAATACAATTATTTTATGCATATTAATTGATATAATTTATATACATTTTAACTCTGCTGCAGAAAAGTAGCGCTGTCCATCTCTACTGAATATTGTGTGAATATCCTATAACCTTCAAATATTACTTATCATATATATAATATATTTATGTACAATGAAGTCAATCAAATAACTTGCAGAAGATAGTCTTGTCAATCCTTTTTTCAAACAAACATAATAAACTTTTTACAAACTTTAATGAAAAAATAAAAATAATTCAGTTTTTAATTTATAACTATACGAAAATAATATAAATACATTTTTCGTTTTTTTTGGAATAAAATTAGTTCAAAAGTATAATTTACCTCAAACTGATGCTTTAATGGATATAATATTACAATTTATTATATTCTTCTATTTTTTTTTGTATTTTATAAATCACTGAAATTAAAAATAACAATTATAATTATAAAACAGGAACCTACAACTAAATAATGTACCAAATGTAAACTGTTCAAATGATGTTATGTTTTATTCATACGTTCTTACCATATGATTAAAATGAATTATGTTTTCATAATATTTAATTACAACAACTCCCACAGACAACAATATATTTCGGTAAAACTTTAAAGTTGTTTGTGCATGTGCCTATACATCGTTTAAAATATGTTCTGAATACATGCAGCTTTAAATTAAAAACGTAAGTAGGTAAACTTGTTCTGGTTTTTATTTATACCTATACTGTTAAAGTTCTATCGTTTTTTACACTGATATAAAGTTGTGTTACATGTGGGTCAAGCGTGCACCAAATTTCAAAACTTTTAATTGTGCTGGTTTCGCGAATTTACACGTGAGAGCACAGAAATGATAAAAAAAAATCCATAAAATATATTATATTATTCTCGACCAAGAGATACGCCGCAAGGTGAATAATAACGTAGCTGGAACTTGCGTCAGTCGGTGAAATGTTTTTCGGTCCCATTTTGGCACTCGTGCCATAACACACCTTATGCATTTTAAACAACCCAGAAAAACCCTCAGACACCAATAAATTATAAAAATGTGTCGACTGACATTTTAATTATTTTAATCTGATACTTAATTTTAAACGCGATTTAAGTTTAATTATACATAAAATAACGGTTTATAAATTCTAATTATTTAACAAATAAAAACGTTAAAAATGTATGCTTGAATTAATAAGTTTTGCAATCTTCAAAAAATTACTGTCACGAAAAAAAAATAGATTATTTTAAACAGTGCAATTTATGTTTTATTTATTGATTTCAATATCTAACCGTAATCTAGACCAAACAAAAAAAAGTTGAATTCACCTTACATCAAGTACAACGCTGAATGCATACGGTTTATCGAATACATTGTTGTGTATAATTAATTAAATATATCACGATATATCTATTTCACTTGACACGTCACAGCGAATAAATAATAAACTATCTCACAATTATTTTAAAAGCACAATTATTGTTTGTACGTAATTGGCGAATAATTATTTTTAGCACGGAATAACGTTACATACAATAATTAATGTTTATATACTTTATAATTGTTTTATATTCTATCGGTTTTGCAGCACAAACAAATCGCATATTTTATTGTTGTAAAAAAACAAAATACTGTTTGTTCGGTTTTTCGGATACAACCGTCACGTCCGGACTTATAATAATAATAATGTATTATAATGCTGTGCAGCGTTTTTGTTGTGTTCGGATATCACCGCGGGTCGCGACGAGTAGCTGCGTGTAAGCGTGATCAATGATCATTATTGTATCTCTGCTGACTGCTGCTGACTGCTAATGTCGCGGTTATCGTGCACGTGTACAACACAACATAGTATAGCCCCGCGACTCGTTTACAAGCGCAACAGACTAGGTTTTTGTCCACGGGAATTAGGTCGTTTGACATTTTTTTTAATTAAAAAAAAAATCGTTTGCGCGACGTCGTCCCGCAATCGCACATTTAAGTATAAATGGCTTTTCATTACAATATACGAGGGACTTGTGCCGTGTTTTTTTAGCGTCATAGTTTTACGGAAAAGTTGGCCCGCCTTGTAACATGATAATAATAATAATAATAATAATAATAATAATATGTACATATTGTACATACTACATACTATAATGTAGTGTACCGTGGTTATAATTGAATCATTTGAATTAACTGTCACTAAACGACCGACTATAAACTCGACGTAAGTACACGTGCGGCTGTGCGAGGAATAAGAGATGTGTGTTGTTGGGGTACAAAAACTGTGGGGGAATATAATATATAGGACATAGGTAATATGATATAATATTATTATGACGATATTATCACGACGCGACGTTTAAACGAAAAATATCCATCGGTTCTTTTTTCCGTAATACGACTTTCTGATCTGCCCGTATGTTATATATTATTATTATAATACGTACGCACTATAATTGTGTGTAGAGATTAATTTAATATTCATTATTATTATTATTGTTATTACTGCGATACAGCCATCATAAAGTATATTATTAATTGTCGCTCCTCGTATATTTTACTAATGCGCGTACGAACGGACGTGAACGTTTTATGCCGGTGTTCAGAGAATATGAGAATACAGTATAAAAAATATAAAATATGATTACCACACTGTGTGGGTCGTACACTCGTACATAATAATAATATGTCATATATACAAGAACCGACGAGTTTTAAATGGTCAAAACGAACGCACACGGCAAGGTTTAAGGGAGAGGGTCGTTTAAGTCTAACAATCGCAAGCTTTTACTGTTATTGCGTATTTTATTACACAAGTTCTAAAAATCGTTACGGCGTGTACACATACTAAACTTGTTCTCGATTAGTCGATTACCATTTTCACTCGGATGGTGCACAACAATATTAGGTACCTGCGGCATCTATATCAACATTAAAAAGAAGACAATACTGCTGAATCTACGATCGTATTACGCCAGTGTACGGCCGCGGCATAAACATTTATATTATAATCGAGAGGAAAACTTTGGCACGCCATTTACTCGTCCGCTTTCCGCGATTTAATCGACGACGCGTGATTTCACTACAACTTCAGTACTTAGTGCCACATTGTCTCGACGCACGTTTATACATTCGACGGGAGCGCTGCAGACGCGCAACGACCCTCACAGGTGGATCGCGAACGGTTCATAAAAAAACCCATCTTTTGCGCACGTTGTATAACAAATACCTAATAATAATATATTATTATATTGTTGCCCAAGGTCGCCCCGTATATCCTTTACATTGATGCGGGCCCGTCTACGTCGCGCTGGGACCCGCTTGGACGATATAGTAAACACTATAAATAATAACAATAATATTATTGTTATTATTATATCAAAATATCGTTCTAAACACGACGCATATTGTACGAGTATACAGGGTGCTTGGAAACGTCAATTCATTAACTCTCCGCACTTGACTTCTTTTCTGCGAGCGCGTGTTTGCCACCGCGTTGACGGACGACACTTCAGTAAACTGTCACGTAAACCGTCACTCACGTAAGTAAAGTACGCGTGTGCAGCGTGGTTTGCCAAATCGATTTTTTTTTTATTCTTATTGCACCGGACGAAAGTCGTATTTGTTTGCTCGCGCGGTGTCAAAAGTGTTTCGGCGGTTTTCGTTCAAGGACCGCCGGAGTGGTTCGCACTTCGCACAGCAGGGACGCGTTATTTATTATACCTATGCTGCTAAATAAGTATGTTTTATATAGGTAGCGTAAGTGTATATTATACGAAACGTAAATAATATTATTGTTACATTAAAATTGTATAGTGTTATACTATAGAGTATAGACTACAGCTCGGGAACCGTTATTTTCCGCGTGATTTGTAATACAGCGACGACGTAAGATTTTCGTAAATATAGGCAGGTACGCGCCACGAATATAATATCGATTTTATACGCATAGGTAATACGTATTATATTGCCGTGTCGGCTTTAGGAGACGCACACCGCACACGCGTGCACAACAATTCGGTAAATGAATAATGATATCTCAAGACAACGCCGTACGTGTACTCATATAAACATATTATATTATATTCACACTGTATAGCGTATGTGTAACTAAGTGTGTTACTTATTTATTATTGACAGGAATTAGGAATACAACTTACTATGGGTAATTACTTAATTATGGTCACACTAGGTTATCAAACTGCGACCCCTGAGTTACGCTCCTGTGTCTTAATCCCGTTTGAATAATAATATATATATATTTATCTTTGAATCTTTCATTCAAAATATATGAGTGCACCGATATGTGTGTGTGTGTATTACGCGTTATTTCGGAAGGCACTCGTACAACAGAACTCTTTAGAATGGTTTTATAAAATTATATATAGCTGCACGTGTTGTTATGTATGTATACTGCACAGCGATGGTACGCGTGTGGCATTTTACAAATGGGATTATAACATATAGGTACCTTTAAAACTACATTGGGCTTTTAAATATTTTAATGATAATAGAAAACACATGTATACATACACATAATACATACTAATATACTATGTTATATAATCCATACTTACCAAAGCCGTTTTGTGTGTGTGTGTGTGTGTGTGAGGTACCTTTATATTAAGTTGTCCAATATGGCAATATGACAATACATTCATTCTGTACTAAATTATTATCTAAATAAAAGAAAAGAAAATTATAAAACATTTATGCATATAAAATATATATAATATGTATATAGTTTTGATATTATAAAATATAAAATATGTTTATTTGTATTTAAATGCACATAGATACTCTGTTGAATAATTGAAAGCCTTTAGTCGCATTGAAAATTTAATTTTATAACTTCGATATTCTTGTATAATATACACAATCGTACAATTATAATATCTGTGTTTATTGTATTTCTACGGTCTTGAAAACAAAAGAATTTAGGTATTTTCAATCATTTTAATTTGTGTCCAACAAAGTTCAAAGTAGTGCTTGTCAAGTCTTATAAAAAAAATAAAAAACTCACATCATTGTAAAACCAATATATTCATCACAGAATCTAAAAACATTTAGGTAGTACGTTTTCAGACTTTCACTGTGGTCAGTTCGCAAGGGATACATTTAAGAACTTTGTTTTTTTTAGATATGTAGGTATTTATTCGGTATTCCGTTATGTAAAAGAGATCCGTAGATGTTACTGGAAAAAAGTCATTTAGTCCTCGAGTTGTATTAGTTTTCACCGACGATTGTTCATTATGGTAAAAAATTTATTTTTGTAAAAAATGATTGTTATTTGTTAGTATATATTATTATAGTTATATACACAGGCATACGGCCTTCTTCATTATAAATCTCACTGTCGATGCGCATAATATACGATTGATGAAAACGTGAAACGTGACGAAAACGTGTGCATTGGTATAATCATATAATTCATTATAATATAATATGTACGTAGTACGTGTTTAAACAAACGATATATTTTGTTGCGAACGACTGGATGAGTCTATAGCAGCAATGTTCGTAATAACTGGTGAATGAAAAAGGTAACATCAATTACTCGTGATGGACTAGAATCAGTGGCGTATATATATGGGGGATATCGTAGGCATTAGGGAATAATGACCGCACTCCCCCCTACCCTTGAGTGGATTCTACTTTTTTTTGCACTTATTATGTAGGTATTTTAGTTTACAGATAATTTTAAATCCTGCATAAAGTCATATACAACACCCCCCTCCCCCTTGAATCATTACTGACTAGAATACTAGATAAATTATATTATATTTAATCAAAAATAACTATCTATTTATTGTACAAGAAATACTCAATTATTCTATAAGTGCTTTCATCAATTTAAACGCGAAAATAGAAGTTGAAAAAAAGTATATCATATCAAACATAAACCAGCGTCCCGCAGAGTACAAATATTTGAAAATTCGTCAAAGTCTTAAACAATTATTGGAAATCAGACCCAAAAACATACGAAACAAACTGTCGTATTGTTGTTATTGTTATAGCTGCTGTTAGATCAGTCGTGTATATTATCCAAGTCGTATATTATTTATAGCACCCGGAAAGCGAGAATCGATACCTGTATATTAAAGTATTATACTACCCACCTATTGGTTTGCGTTTTTATATAGACACTACGGTAGCTTAAAATGCGTTTATTTATTTGACAGTAATACATCAACATTCTCCCATCGTGTATAATGACGACTCACGACTATAGTCTATAATATATTAGTTTAGTCTTCAAATTGCACTGATAAGCTTAAGTGGTTTATAATATGAAATTCTTAGCCCACCATTAAGTTTCTAATGTTCGGTCAAATTATTTAATTCATATACTATATAATGCATCTAAGCAAGTGAAGAACAAGTATGGTGTTTAAAATTTGATGGTATGACTAAACCGTCAAATATATTGTTTTACTCATCTAGACAAATCTGTCGAGAAGGTAATTAATATTGTAACATATATAATTCTCTAACTACTTATGTACGTAATATATACCTACTATATAGCTATTCATCTAAATTGGGACTAGGTATAACATATTTTAGATTGAATAATATTGTATTATTATTTAGATTTATAGCATTATCAATTTAAAATAAAACAATTTTTTAATACGAGTGACGAGTGTGATGGGTTATATTATATTGTCGTTGCTATAATTGATTCTTTGTGTTCTGGCCATTCTTGGTATAATATGATTTTATTAAAAGTTAAGACCGTAACTTTTTTAACATTTCCGTATTACACAAATGCCAGATGGGCATTATAATTTGTGGGAGTTTACTTTTTACATTTTACTAATGGAACTCTTTGGTGGAGGGTTATTAATATAATGTATGTTAGTGTCGTCAGTGGATACTTTAGTATTTATTCTGTTATTTTGTTATGATTACAAATCGATTTATAACAAACAATAATTCATGCTTACACTCGCTACTATATAGTTTACGTTCGAGCCATAGACTCTACACATTATATATATATTTATTTATAAAGAGTGGGGGTAAGCGATAAAAGCCGAAAATACCCTACTCACAGCGGTAGCTTTTGAGTTGTTCTCTAGATTGTAGAACCGACACAATATAATATAGCTAATACAGTTATTACTTATTACTCATTATATAGTATATTAGTATGTAATACAGCAGTGGAAGACGGTCAAAAGCCTTAGTCAATACCATTAACCACGTGCACAGACCTTTTCTGGCGTCGTCTTGCTGTGTGCGGCGCGGCCCATGTATATACACCATCACATATATATATATAAGTATATTATTATTATTATGCACGCATATAATATATATATATATATACATCTGTTTTCGTCGTCTCGCCTATATTGCGCAAAGGTCCGTTATTTAGTCGGCTGCAGTGTACGATAATACACAATATATATATATATATATATATATATGTACTGTACTCGGTGCCGTCGTCGAGAAACGTTCCTCTCACAGCAGCCGCAGTAGCAGCAGTCTCACTATATATCACCCCCGCCTCGAGGGCTGGGCGCCGGCGATATTATATGGTTGGCACGCGCGCGCGAGCCCGTCGCGTGTTCGAACGATGCCAATAAATTGAATTAGCCGTACGCGCGGGTTTCATAGATTGTATCATATATATATATATATACGTGTACGGATTTTGGCAATGGCGATGAGTTCTCGAAAAACGTCTTAAAGACCGTATACTATTCGACCAGTCCGTATAGGCTACACGTATATATATATATATTATATAATATAGAACTATATACCAATCTACCATATGTACATAATATATAATATACGTGCCCGCGTCGTATAGGTCATACCGCTATAGCGAATCGCGTACTTATACGTTACAAAACCGCTCACACAAGTTTGTATATACGTATTATATAGACATCGCGAACGATCCTTGCACGGATTTTTATGGCGCAAAGTTTCAAACGATGACCCTCAGACCATAAAGTAATGCCTCTATATTCCTCAGACCCCGCACTTGCATTATCAGGTGCAGTGTTCTTTCATATGCACGTTCTAGCTATAGTGCAGTGTGATAAATTATAACACATTGTACATCGTTCTAAATACCTGTTATATATACTATATAGCCACATCATAGGGTGCACATAATGCAGTGCAGCATTGAAAATCCGTCCGACCGTATTATATTTATGTATAATTGCACCCTCTGTATAGCAGAGTGCGGGATTAAGGGTAAGTACCGTTCTGGAACAATATATATATATATTCTTGTCGCCCCTGGAACCCCAAACCCTGCAATGTATAGACTCTTCAAAAGGTAAGACTATCATTATATTAAGTATAGCTACTTTTAACAGAAAAATATTTTTATCATACAGCTTAAATACAATAAATCAATTATATATTTTATTCTCCTTGCTTAATACTAAAATTGAATAAGAAATCCTTCAATGACCAAAAAAAAAAATTGCAAGGTCTAACCAAGTACCTACGTGGTTACGTGCATAGTTATCAGTAGTATATCAATAATTATTGATTATACTGTTGTAGGTTTTAGGTTTAATTACGTTTAAAATATAAAAAAAGGTGGACAAGTGGATGTCGCTCTGCTGTACAGTAGGTTACAAGTGGGTCACTGTAATGGATGGTGTTAAATTTGAATTCAATGATATAATATCATTGTATAAGAAAAACGATTCTGAGCGAAAACGGTCAGTCAGCCTATGATATTACCAAGTATATTTGATGATATTATTGTAAATAAAGTAATTTATATATAACCTATTTACGTTGAGCCTTGTTTTAAATTTTCAATCCTTAGCCATAAAAGTTAAACATTTTATACATTTTTAACCACAAAATAATTAATAAATTATAAATTTGATAAATGTTATCAAAATTTGAACTTTGAATGCTTATAAAAAAAATTGTGTCTATGTATTTTTAATATTTTTTAACTACTATTAGAACGATATATCAGGAGCCTTATATTAAATTTTCACGGTTTTTTACCCATCAAATAAAATTTTATTGATATTTATAGAAAAAAAAACTAAAAAAATTGAAAACTGACAACGTCCGTAAACAGCTCAAAAAGAGTTAAAATATTTTCAAAATTTTATCGTGTATAGAAAATACTAATATAAACATTCAGTGAAATTTTCAAGTATCTACAGTCATTCGTTTTTTAATTACAATAAAATAAGAAAATTGTTACTTGAGAAATCGAGTGAATATCAAATGTTGTAAAAATATAAATTTCAGACGCTCATAAAAATTTAATTTAAGTTTCTTGTACACATTTTTTTTTTTGATAAAGGTAGACAAACTTATGAGTAATCTTATATTACATTTTCAAATCTTAGATTTAAAAAGAAAAATTTTTATGAATTCTCAACTCAAAATAATTTGCTATTTTTCGTGATTTTTCCGTATTTTGTCAAAATTTGAACTTTAAATGCTTATAAATAAAAACTGTGACTAAGGATTTTTAATTTTTTTCATCTGCCTTTGAAACAATAACCTAGGAGCCTTATATTAAATTTTCACGCTTTTTTACCTAACAAATAACAATTTATTGATATTTATAGAAAAAAAAACTAAATAAATTGAAAACTGACAATGGCCGTAAACAGCTCAAAAAGAGTCAAAATATTTTGTAAATTTTATGGTGTATAGAAAATGCTAATATAAACATTCAGTCAAAATTTCATGTCCCTACGGTCATTTGTTTTAGAGTTACACCAAAAACCAAAATCGATTTTCTCAAAAACAGATTTTGCGTAAAAATTCCCGTTTTTCCTTAATTTTTCTTTTGTTTTTCACGTCGCTTGTGAAAATTACTGGGAAATTTTTGACCCCCCAAAGTACCAACTATATTCACTTTCCTATCAGAAAATTTACTATTGAAGAAAATCCAAGCACTTTTACTGTCCTAAAAGGTGATGACAGACACAAAAATAAAAAAAAATAAAAAAAAAACACACATCATTGTAAAATCAATACATTCATCGCTTCGCTCAGAATCTAAAATATAAATTATGATATGATGTACACAAATATATAATATACAGGATATCTATCAAAACCAGATAGGTATACATTGTACATTGAATATCTATATACAGTACCGCAAATTAATAATTAACGTAGATATACTTTTATATGATTGCCAAACGCCAGTATAATTTTGAGTAAGCTTGACTTTAAAAATAAAAAGAAGAAAATATGGTAAGAAGTTTTTTGAAATGTTATGAGTTAAAAATTATAATACATATAACTATATAAGAAATGATTCATGGCCCAAGATTTTATCGGAGAAAAAATGTTAAGTATTCACAATGTACGATGTTTTCTATATACAGTTCAACCAAAAAATACTGTTTAAAAAGCTTAGAAATACGCCGATAATAATTGCTTGCATGACAAACAATATTTAATTTTTTTTAATATTTATTTAAAAATATACAATCTGTAAAGAAATTTTTACAATAACCATACATATGTGATGTAAAGTTTTTTTTTACGTAACTCATAATTTGGTTAAAAAAATCTGCATTCGTAATATTTATAACGTAAATGTAAAATTAAATTTAACCTAAAAATGGTAAATATAAAACTACAGGAACATTGGTTAAGAAAAAAATTCATTTGAAATATAATTTTGTACATTTATACAATCTAGTTTGAATAACTATATTCCCATATCAAGTGTGTTACGACTACCTAAACCGTTTACGACTTATCACGATTTAAAAATAGTTTTTTTCTATATCAACTAAAACTTAAAAAATGTAATCTAAGAATACTTTGTCACAGCTATTATTTATCAGATCAACCAGTATATTAGTATAATATTCAAATATTGATAATATGTATATAGTATGTATAACCATAATATAAAGTAGGTATAGTACCTACAACTATTGAAATGTATAAGTATCGTATCACAAAATTCCAAAAAGAAGAAATTTAAATTGTATCATATTATATTGTTCAACAATAATATTGTTCCTACTGTAAAAGAACGCGAATAGACGAACCAACATTAATGTTTTGATCAATATGGATTTTAATTTTTCACTAGTGAAAAAATACATGTTAAAAACACGGTACCTAATCAAAATTTAAATACACATACATTTTTAAGACGCAAAAAAAAATTCCGTTGATGGGTACTATGGGTGCTCTGGCCACTGGGCACATTTATTTAGGTATGTGTATTATATTATAGCACCGTCGTGCAGTCTGTACCAAATTACGCCCGTCACGCCACCGCATTCGTATAAAACGGATTGAGGGGAAATCAAGGAATGCAATATTATTTTAAAATACGACGGAATGGAATTTACCGAATGGAAACCCTTCAAATCCAAATGTATTCCTAAGCGAATTCTTATTGCCACGTCGCGTATATTGCGGCGAATTCCCTAAATCTATACACATCCCTTACAACTTCCGTCCGTGACGACGACCACAACAACAACAACAACAACAACAACACAAACAAATCGAAATCGCACTTCCAAGACAAATATCCATTTAAACCATTTACACATCATCACTGTTCCCCGAAATATAATAGCGCAACTATGTATTATATTGATAAACATTATAATATGTATTCATATATCACGGATGCGTGTGACTTTACTAGTAGGATACACACTTGTTGTTTCAACGCGTATTGTTTGTTATCGATAAATATTGTTATTTGTTTCGGAACGACAACATTACTAGATTACGTTACAGGGATTTGCACCCAAATTATTACTATTTGGTTTCCACGGGTGCCTCGTAATATTGTTATAACTTATATAATATTATATACGATAGGTCGATATAGCTACCTATATACCACGGGTGTTGGAAGTCCATGAAAAACTTAATTTGAAAACTATGAACCTATATTTTATTTATGTGATACTATTTCTTAGAATATTGTTTCAACTTATAAAATATTGCTATGATATATTGACATAACATTTACTACAACTAAAGATATGACTATTGTCCATTTGGATAGTTTAATTTCAATAGTTGTCCCAATTTATAAACAGTTTAGAAAACATATTATATAAGTTGAGCCTTAAATTAACTGCAAAAATACATAACACATAAAGTTTTAAATAAAAACAGGGTTTCTGGTTAACCTGAATGTTTTATTCAAGTGTCGATTAATTCAGGTGTTGAAATAAATCTTCCTATGGTTATATGAGGGTTTTGTGTGTTCATATTTTTAAGTGCTTTTATGCGGGCAAGGTTAATTCAGGTGCAATAAGGCCCTCCTATAATAAATTAATACGTCGTCATGATTTCGCGTTATATTTATGTTGTACACATGATGTCCTATCATCGATCGTTGACTGTTTCAGTGCATTATGTTTAGCGTATATTATGTCGTTTTTAACGAATTAAAGTGATGCGAACATTTTTTTTTTTTAAATTCATATTTTTTGAAACAATGAGTGTCTTGCATAAAGTGAATCACCGGTATGGTATTATAATTTATATCATTTGTGTCTTGCAATCGACTTTGAGAGAAGACGCGTGCTGTTGTATTTTTTTTAACGTGGGCACGTCGCACGTGTTTGTTATATACTTTTATATTTATGTATCCGATGAAAGAGAATACGAGATGACGCATTAAAAATATTATAGTTACATTCGAAATTATGTGGTCGTATACAGATAAATAACCCATAAAACGGGGTACCTATATGGTGGTGCGTCATGCGTGAAATGAAAAAGTTTTAAAACAAAACATAACAAAATGTAAATATCCAACTCCCCGTGCAATAATCCTGGTGGATTTGCGTTTGTGTGACATGCACGCCCGTTGAAAATTTTAGATAACAAAAATAATAATATACATTATTTGTATGTATATATTTGCAGGTGTATACTGTATATACGATAACAAAATAAATTAAACGGATAGCCGATAGGTACCTGTAGTATGTGTATCGATCACTAAATATAATAATATTATATATACGATTAAATAATTTAAATACGTTTTGTATCTCGTGCAATATTCGTGGTACCTATATACCACATATATAGTACCTATGCACCTATATAGTAATCTAGATATATATCCTAATCGAGGTATCAAGCTATCGTTTCGTGCAGCGTTCCAATTTATGTATCCAATACACATTATATAATTTACATGGCCATAAATTTCAGTTGAGTCAACATATTCAATTAATATTTAATGCGCTTACATGGAATAATATGTAAAGTCGTTGAACTGTAAATCCAAACGCTTCGCTTTGGTATGTCTACGTCCGTCGCAATACCTATAGTATATAATACCTATATATGTACACCTAAATGTACTGTAACACTTAACACGGTGATTTGGACCCTTTTTCGACGGTGGTCGTATATGGCGTCGGTATATAGGTATATACACGCATTACGCATAATATACTTTGGTCGGTCGTTACTCGTGTTTATTTAACATTTTAACATCCTATAATATATAATATCCATGTCCTTTTATAAACATTAATTAATTCGCAGCCGCTAAGCTGTTCTAAGTTGATATACATCACCCGCGTATCATAACATTAAAGTGTTAAATATTTTACGTTTTGCAGGACACGCGTACTTATTACACAGTAGTACAGTACACACGTATATAATATAATATAGCTGTATATTAATAATATCGCAACCGGTTAGGATATCTCCTATATATTATATGTCCGATAATAATATAATAACAATACAATGAAATATGAAATCGGATGTGTTCGAATTCGATTCATATATTATATTATACCTGACTATAATATTAATTAGTCCATGTATAATGTACATTGTATTTTGTATTTATAATATATTCAGTGTACAGGCGTTACAGACATACGCGTTTTTTGTGAATTCGATTAAGTCGGTACCTATACTACAGTTGAACACGATTACCAATGTTTAGTTATACATTTTACAAAGGTATACGCACAGCGTCAATCAATATACATTGTGTCATATTACCTAGTTACATATTATTATTATTATTATTATTATTATATTTTGTTTAATCTTTGTGCGTGCGTATTTGTGCGAGTACTTAAATATATATTATACATTAAAATTATTCGCAATCACGGGTCACCGAGTAAATAGTATAATTTAAACACCTTTTAAAATCCTGCACCTTATCTGAATGTCCGTAAAGAGTTTTTGATTAATTTTATTCAAAAATCTCGTATCTCACTCAATCGTTTACACATAGGCATTTCATTGAATTTGTCGTAAAGACTACACTACTACAGTCGGTTTCGTCGTGGTGCCGCCGCGCCGTCGCCGTGCTGTATAACACGTGTTCATTCAAAATCTTGTGTACGATGAATGAACCGTGTAACAATGCCAATTAACAATGACCTTTGTTGTTATAATGAGACAGTTGTGTAATAACGTTCATTGACTAAAATCGGAAAACCTACAGCAGTGTAGGTTAACGCGTAACTGATCGTAAGGCGTCTAAGCGACTATACACGAATGCTGTCGCAAGGGAAACTATAGTGCAATAAAGTATAACAAAACAAAATAAATTAAATTCGTATATATTTGAATTTTGCCGACACAAAGACAAGTCAAATTGAACACGTGAATGACAATATTCAATTGGCAAAAGCAAAACGTAAACGTCGTTAACACTGTTTTAGCTCGTAACAATATATAGACAAAGCTCATAGAATAACATCAAAGGGTTTTCATTAATATCACTATATACATACATCTCCTTTCCTTTGGCATTTCACTAATGACATATTTATATGTGGGTAGTACAGTCTGTAGTACGTTTTCTACGGTGCCTTTGAACGCGCTGCAGGTTGCAAGAAATCTGTTATTGGTGCAGACGATGACGTGGGATGTACCTATATAAAGCAACGTTTTCTAAATTGAAGACCTGCAGCTTGTATTATAGTGCAGATGTACACGAATTTCCGTAAGACAATATTGTAATATTATAATATCGTTATTCCGCGACAAAGCGGTTGATATTATTTCGTCATTCAGTCATTGTAACAATAACGGGAGAGTTGTACCACGCATCGATCATCCATATAGTAATGATTACGACTATGTTTTTTTTTTTTGTTTTATCGTGTAAGAGTGCAGTAAGAGGATTACACGTGGTCACTTATTCACTATTCTGATATACTGCACGTGGTCTCTTCTGATATAACTGCACGCATGCACAATCTTCTATACATGAATGTATGTTTGTATGTATGATGGGGGGGGGGGGGGGCTATAGACTTGGAATCATTTTTAGGCACCAAATTTTGCACACATATTCCTATTGAGACTCGGTGGGAGTTTTTTTTTTTTTTGCTTCGGTCGATTTAATTCACAAGCTATTAGGTACACCGATGTCGTTTTGTCCGTGGTTATACAGCTATAATAATAGTTATTACAATACATGAAATAATACCTACGACTATAAAATATATCTACCTGTATTATGAAACCTACGAAACAATCGAAACGATAAAATCGATCGAATACAGGTATAGACGGTTAATCGTTCCACCGTGTAGTAATTAAGCCGCGCGAATATAATAAATATTGTGTTCTGCCGAATCCGATGGTCGTCATCGTCGGACTTTCGTAATAACGATGTTAATAAATTATAACGATAATCATTATTATTCGTACAGGGTGTTTGGCAACTGGAGCTAGTCGGGTGCAACGAGATCACGGAGGCCGGCCTATGGGCATGCTTGACGCCCAGAATCGTGTCGCTGACCCTGAGCGATTGCATAAACGTGGCCGACGACGCGGTCGGCGCCGTGGCTCAGATGCTACCAGCCCTCAACGAGTTCACGCTGCAAGCGTACCACGTCACCGACGCCGCCTTGGGATTCTTCTCGTCCAGGCAGTCCAACAGCCTGTCCGCGCTCAGGCTGCAGTCGTGCTGGGAGCTCACCAACCACGGCATTGTAAATATTGGTGAGTGATTGTGCAGCAACACATTGTAATAATATTATAGCACGCCGCGTTTACTTGCTTAATATCAGCCTCGGGCTGATTGCTGGTACTATTTTTTTTTTTGCCGATTTGAGATCGCAATTTTACTAAAGCCGATACCATCCGATCCGTTATTAAATATTGTTATTCCGTGATCTGGTGAGCAGATATCAAACTTTTTTCGGGTAATGAAAAAAACCGGCACCCGATGATATTCTTCTCTACGATCGTTCTACGATTGATATATTCTGCGTGGTTGAATACACACGATTTTATTTATTTCCTAGTAGTACTACATACCGCGGTACAGTACTTATCGGTTATGGACTCAAATCCCATGGTATATACCAACCGATATCGGTTAATATATTTTGGTGTCGCGGCTAACGAATAAATAAAAATAAATTAAATAAAAACTATTGAATAAATCGAGTCTTGTCAGTCGTCAACATTCGTTTCGTATATCACTATATTTTAAATGGCACGCAAAGTGTACGAAATACATTTACTATCGTTTTGCATAATAATCGAAATTTGGCAGGTACCTTGTTTAATGGTTTTTTGTTTGTTTTATGGAAGATCTGTAGTCTATATAGGTCTCGTAGTGGGCGAGAGCGAAAATCGGTGGACATTTTAATATTTAATTGCATATTTTCTTTTTTTTTTATTAAAAAATATTTTCGTAATACGTATTTATTTTATTCTAAAAATGAAATACATTGTTAGTGCGTTCATATTTAACAGCTTTTTTAGTGAATGGAATTCACAGTGTTGGTTGTATACTTGTATGTACCTTTATATTTATAATATTAATATATACATAAGTATTTATTAGTCTGTTTTGCCAACCCGAGTACGAGCTGCACACCATATAATTACAATAATTCAATATTTAGCAGGTTGAATCTAGTTAATTATATTGAAATGCGTCGATCTATGTATATATTTTATAATACATATAACATAATACTTTTAATATAAATTAATCCTTTCGAGTTCCAATTTAAAAATGATGGGAATCGTTAGGCTCATTTCTATATGAATATAAAACATCTGCTGAAGTACTACGCGGATATGACATAAAAATAATAGATAATTTCATTTCGAGAAAACGTAGTTCAATAATAATAATACTGACCTAAATAAAAACGTGATTTTCTCGTATTCATACAACCGTGAATTATTAGAGTTCTACAAAAACTTCTTAGAGATCGCTGGCAAATATAAAAACGTAGTAGGTCTAAAACAAGAAAACGAAAACTACACGATCATTATAATATTTAACACGGTAGTGTAGAGTAAAAACATTAGGTATACCGACTAGGTAGCTGCAGGTTTCACAAAACTACGTTCGATTAAATTTGAGTATAATATATAGGTACCTACTATACCTATAATACTACACCGCGGCGAACGACAACGAATATCCGATTCATTCAATATTTAAACATTCGCATCGACGCATATTGGAATATTATACATATAATATAATATAATATATTATATAACACAGGTATGATTAGTTTTTTACTCGCCGAATATTATTACGACAACGCAAGCCACCGATATTTTTATGTTGCTAATTGCAATACGATAATTATGTTCGACGGGTAAGACGACTACGTCATTATAATTATTGTTATATGTCCATGTATTACATATTATTAATAATAACATCGGTACCTTTATACGTCGAAAACCATAATAATATAATATTTACTACAAGGTTTTAAAATAATTGTTGAACATTACCTACGACGGCTATAATTCTATCGCTCGCAGAAAATGCCCTACGGGGCCCTACAGGGCATTATCGTAGAACAATTTAATATAATATTATTGTTCCAACTTCCAGGGTATTATTGTGCTGCACAAGACACCCGCCACAATAGTAGTACTAATATTTTGTACCTATATAATGTATATATATGTATTAGGTGAAACGTCTTTATGGGTAATCGGTTTGCCACCGAGGAACGCGAACGGAAATTGCAGCGAAGTGAAGGAATTATTATGATAATTGGTTTGCAAAACAAATTATCATTACGAGTGGGTGGCGGATAGGAAATTAAATAAACTGTTGCGAACAAAACTTGCACTACAGCAGTATACTCTACGGTGTTTACTTTTCACGAAAAGAGTCGAAAGTCCCGTGATTTTCTTTTTCGTATTTACACATAAAAACTTAATTACATTCTATTTCGAACGATTCCCCCGTAGCTAATAAATACTACCGCTCCGGTCAAACTGGTTAATGGCCTCTCAAAATTCCTATAGAACAATTTCAGATCCGTGGACTATATTATAATGTTATGAATTTATGATAGTGTAGCGTTATTTCTATTAAAACATTTGATTTGGACAGGTTATCAAAATATATTATAATACATCGCGTTCGCGTTTCCCAATCGTTTAATATTCCGAGCGGAACAAAATGTAGCAGGTTTTACATCGGTGCGTATTTTGTTTCCATTCAGTAAACACTTTTCGGGGCAGTAAAAACATCTAAAAATATACCATGCAGCTCCTTTAAAGATTGGAAATTGAACGTAGAAGTCGAAGAAGGTCATTTTTTACATTCGCCGTCAATTTATGAGAAAATTGAAAAAAAAAACAAGTATAAAAATAACTCTGTAAAAACTAGAAACAAAGCACTGTCTCTAACAAAATCTTTAAAACATTTTCGGGAGTGCTCAGCATTATTTTTTCTCAATTGATAATTTGTCACTTTTAAATTAAAAATAATAATAATAATACATCATTATTCTGCAGCACCGAGTTATTTTAAATTGGGTTTGCTCATTCGTTGCAAACATCACTTATTATTTTTATTGTTTAATTGATAGGTATACTATATTCTTATGCTCTAATAACTAATTTTTTTAGACTTAAAATGTAATTAATTTAGTCTTACAACATATATAGAGTAAGTTGAGTAAGGACCACTGTTATAATTTATTTGAACACTTCCATAGTGTTTAATTTCCTTTCAAAACAGTTTTATTGTTTTAAACGTATTAACTAAAAAATACGATCTAAAATTCGATGATTGGATTTTTACTTACGTGATTTTAATATTTTATCGTTTATAACTACAATATCTTTATAATTTGCACGTACATGCAATATTGATTTTGGTTAACTTTATTAAAGTAGGTAGGTACTACTACTTATACTTAAAATTAGTAAACTTATATAATCAGACACAAAACAATATTATTTTCAAATTCTATATCAATTATATCAATGTATACCTATGCTATTAAAGCAAAACATACACGTGTAAAGCTCAGATATTAATTATTATTAAATTATTATTGTATAATTATTTACATATAAAAACGATTTTTGTATTTAATTAATTGAAATGCAGACAAATAAGCCCTTAGTCCTTATATAATATGATACTATTATATCTAATTCTTATTAATCAATTATACTATGCGTAAATAATATGTCATATGATATAATACCTATGTATCCATCAGCTATTATATCTATATATCAATCAACATTTTTAATAAAGAAATATGATCTAAGTTAAAGTGTAAGTATAATGGAATACTGAAGTATGGTATGGTAATTGGGCTGTCTACAGTACCTACCTATATGTATATCACTTTATAATGACTTAACATTCAGGGTTAACAAAGGCTCAATCATTATTTTAGAAATTTACATAATTCACATTCAGACATGTTGACTCACTCGATAAATATATTTAAACTTTATGTCATAATTTTTTATCGTTTACCTACATATACTTACATAAAGTGGCTAGAATAAATACCTACTGAATTGTGAGGTTGTAACTTTTAATCCAAATTATGACGCACAAAAAAAATACATCGCCAATTACAAAAAAAAAGTAACAATCGACACTATATTATTGTATACTTGTATGTATAGAGAGAAAAAACTGTACGAATTACTTCTTATATATAGAATACGTGTAGGAAAAAAACGTCGAAACATAAAATTAAGTGCCATTTAAGTGGCTGACTTTGATAAATGACACATTATATATGAGGAGAAATAATCGAAATCCTCTTGTAGACGTGTAAACATTACACGCGTTTATTGTATTTATCGTTGGACAAATTTATGGTACGTGGTTGAAATCGATGTCGCGTGTAAACAGTAGTCATATAATGTCAGACAGCACTGCGCAGTACTTACAGGCAGGGCCTAAAATACATCTGATTTCAGGGGGCACACCCCACACTTATTAATTAAACTGTTACTTTTGGGCTTCGACAGTTTTCTATAGCAAAAAAAAACCTTTGGTGGTTGTAACACACAAAATCCCTCCCCCCCACTTTTATATACCACTTATCCTGTACGTGAGTTAGTGAGGTAATTTTGATAATATTATAATATACTAGGTACTATACGCAGTAAAAGCCTATGTGTGTAGTAAATTGAAAAATATTTAAAAATATTTGTGTATGTTATCATCATCAATTAGAATATAATTTATGTAAGTAACGAAATAGTTTTTATGAATATTCAAGATTTTTAAAAAAATGAATTTGATTATGTTTAGAAAATAATATTGGGTTTGTTAAATAAACTGTTATAATATTATATGTATATTATTGTATAATACATGGATCATTTTAGTTATATTTATTATAAGA
Source organism: Metopolophium dirhodum (assembly GCF_019925205.1). NCBI lineage: Eukaryota > Metazoa > Arthropoda > Insecta > Hemiptera > Aphididae > Metopolophium > Metopolophium dirhodum. Next base: position 18,341,048 of record NC_083568.1, read on the forward strand.
CAAAATAACTATCTAATTCTTTAAAATCCTATTTATGATTGTAATAATCAGTTTAATAAATTCAGGGACTGGAACCTTTTGAATTTATCATTATCGGTACGGTACCGGTTCTCCAAAAATAAAATAGCGGTTTCGGTTCCAAATAATTTCGGTTCCGGTTCAAGGTAATTTCGGTACTGAAAAGTATAATACTTTTTAAATACCTATCTGGATTGCGTGTTTCATTAAAAGTATGAGAAATATTAGAAAAATCATAATAATATGACCATACATAGATTATACACAAAACAGTAATTCTTTCAAATTATGATAAACACAATTATTATATTACCTAAAAGTACCTTTTTTATTTAAAAATTCCGGTTCGGTTCCGGTACTTTATACATTAAAATAAAGGTTTTGGTTCCGGTTTCGGTTCTGAATATTTTAAATGTTTCTGTCCCAGAACTGGTTCTTTTAGGTTCGGTTCCAGTCCCTATTTAATTTTTTTAATATTTTAACATATTTTAGACTTGAAATAAACAACAAATCATATTTATAATATGCTATAGTACCTATACCTAATTATATAATATTATGACAATTTTCTATAAATTACGATGCTCTTACTAGTTAAATTTTCAGTAGGTATTACAGTAAACACTATTGTATTTCAATAGACACAGCATAGAATAATTTAAATATATTATGTACCTGCATGTTTAGTTATTTTATATCGAGGCAGGTAGGTACCTAATTACTTTCAATGGACCCATTATCATTTCTTCTTTTTTTTTTATAACGAACTTGTCCATAGTATAGAAGTAAAATAATTAGGTAGTCAACTTAAGTCAACAAAATAGGTAACAAGTAAATTTAAATATTAAATGAATAATGATTGTTATTTCTACAAAACTAAAAACACGTTATAAAACTTGGGACACACGTTTCTCATTCAGGGGACACAGTATTTTAGCCCCTGCTTACAGAGTGATCCACCAAGCACGTTCATCCCCATTTTGTCCATTTTGCTATACTTTATTCAAAACCTGGTTTTTGTCTTTTGGTCATTTTTCATCCCATCACGGTGTCATTATAAGTTAGCGTAATTATTTACATAATATTATGCATCAGTATTTATATAGTTACTTGGGTAACCACAAAAACTTTTATTTTATCTTTTTTTTTTTTTACTGAGAGTTGTTAAGCAGTTGATTTATTAAAGTTATCGGATACAGCGAAATCGAAATTAAAAGGAGTTTTAAATTTCCAAACTGTGTAGGTGGTACGCGAATGTAATAAGGTTGAGAACCACTGACATTAGGAATCAAGTTTAATATGACTTAAAAACTTTACTATACTAGCTCGGTCAAAATTCGATACGTACCTCAAAAATGGTTCGAACCACTCTTATTAAATGCCATAAAAAAACCAATTTTTTTTTTTAAACAATTAAAATTCCAAAAACCAATATTTGAATAAGTCGAGTATAAAACCAATCGACACCATTTCGTAAAAACTCTGGCGAGTAGGTTCTCGTGTAATGTAATGTTAGATAGGAAGAATAATGTTCGTAAATACTCGAATCCTATATACATTAAATCACAACTAACCGATGATGTGTAGCTATATAATATATACCACGGTATACGCGTTATTAATAATTTGCTGTGATCCACCATCTACCCGACTAGTTTGTAATATTAAATTACCTTACACACACGACCGCGACACACCTATAATATTTACCCCGGACGCGTGCCGGATGTCACTACTTTATACTTATGCCTACGGAGATTTCGAATACGCGCGAGTTGTATATAATATATATAGTGTGTACACTATATACATCTATACCTACCCAACATCTATATTATATATGTATATAATATTATTATGTACCTACATACGTTTTATCGAGGAGTTTTTTTTTAACGTCGCACGACAAATTATACGAAATCCTCTACACGTACAGTGGCAGTATATAGTCGTAAGTCGTAACCACCTGGCCCCCTTTTTTTTTTAAGGAAGGGTGGTTATATAGCGACTGCTTTTATTCGTCCCCCTCGTGTGGGTATATCGTTACTAAACATCGCTCGGTCGTGTGTTGGCAAGGGCACGTGATTCAGCGCGCCAGGAAAAGCATATAATATTATATATTATTATATACGCGCTGCACACACATAGTCACCCCAACACATTTACAGTATAGGGCTGCGTGCAACGCGCGATACACGTATTCTTCTACCGCATATGTATAATATTTTGCTATCGATCCGAAATGAATAATAAATCTGTATATTATGTACGCGCATATGCGTATAATATAATAAGAAACGCAATTCCGCCGTGTAATAGGTACACCATGATAATATAAATGTAGCTATTATATTGTACAGTACTATATACAGTTCCTCTATAATGTTATACACTTAAATAGGCCGTATTATATAATATTATATTGGTAAATATACGCGAGTACTTAGTGCGAGAGTAACAAAAAAGGGTACGCGAATAATGGCAATTATTATTATATTGTTTTCGCACGCGTCCTTGAACGCGTTTCGATGCATGCTGCCCGCGGCGTCAGCTGTGTACCTATATATACCTATATATATATACCTATATATACCTGTCTATTAAATGTTCAATCCCGTGGGTTTTGACTCCTGAACGTGACAATCTTAACACATATTGATAATATTTAGATATAATTAATTTGTTGATCGTTACTTTATAGGTAGGTATATTTCTGTATCCTGAATTATTTTTAAAACGTGAAAGATCTCATACAGTATATTATATACGCAATAATATAATATGCCTAAATATAGATATTTTTTTAAATGCCGGTACCTGTATTTAAATGTGAATAACTCTAATCCTGCAGATTGCAGTATAGCACATTATAATAATTTTGTCGATCGCATAATTCATATTCCAATAATTTATAGTACAACGTTAAAACTATATACCCTAATTAATTGAAACCAAATGCATAAAATGTAATATCATACAGGAAAAAAACGTAAACGATTTTACAGCTCTATTGCTTTTAAAATGTTAATTTATCGGAACCATGTACGTTATATAATAATAGGTATATGGTTGTTAGAAAAATGATCACAAAACGTAAAATCCGTACCTAAATCAGAATTCTTCATACTTACTTCATTGCAGATATCGTCCATTAATATATTAATATGATTAAATTATAATTATTTATATTATTCGTGTCCCAGAAATATCGACCTACTTAGCTATATAGTACAGTACCGCTAGTAATATACCTATAATTTAAAAACAACATTATATTTTATTCATAAATTATTTTTGTATTTCGTCAATTAAATATTATTCATATTTAAATTCCATTTATTAAAATTCATATCATATGATATACATAATTTAGAGAGTAAAATAAGTACATAATATAATACTAAATAGAAAGTTCAATTATTAAGAAAAACATTTTTGTATACATTTTCATATTTATTCAAACCAGTGTTTAAGCATAAAACATATTTTGTGAAATGATCAAATAACCCAAAATAATTTTTAATTATTTATGATGTAGCTACATTCTTGAAGGAGTTTAATTTTCTCTAATTTTGCATATCTGAATAGTTTCAAAATATTATCAAACTTAGTTATGGAAACTATCCCTTTTTATTGACCTTTGTCATCAAGTATCAACCTTAGTGCCCAATATTAATTGTTCGTATTATATTTGTACCATCAATTCGGTAGTTTTAATTAATTCAAACTGAATAAAACAATTTATGCATCGACAATTAATTTATTACACTTCAGACTTTGGTAATTTGGACTTCCCAAATTTAAAGTAGATATTTTAATTATATATAAATATATACATATGTAATATTACAATAATTTACATCTTTATGTTTATTTTCAGTTCACTCACTTCCCAATCTTACTGTACTGAGTTTATCAGGTTGCAGTAAAATCACCGACGACGGGATCGAATTGATCGCCGAAAATCTGCCAAAATTACAAATCTTAGACTTATCTTGGTGTCCTCGTGTTACCGATGCAGCCCTCGAATACATTGCTTGTGATTTAGTTGGATTGGAGCAGTTGGTCTTAGACAGGTAAAACACTATACACAGTTAATGCGATAACAACGAACAGAAATATTATCATTATTGGATTTCTGCGATCAGATAATTGGCAGTATCATAATATTACTAATAATTTATTTGAACAATTAAAAAATACGTTTCGTTCGAATAGCTCAAGTATCATATTTTTCAATAAATTTATATCGTTAATCGTCATATATTAGGTACTTAAATAAAACGGCGACCCTTTTTATCGTCTACAGGTACCAGTTTAGCGTTATTTAACACTTCAATTCGAACCAAGGGTCCGATAGTCGATTTATTGTCGATCATTAATATACCTATGTCGAACATAAAGTTTTATTATTTATAGATAGTATTCAAAAGTAGTCCTAATGTTTTTACTTTTTAGACGGTAAATTATTTTTAACTAGGTATTAAATTTATTATTTTATGTAGGTAATTGGTTTTAAATATAAAAGTATACAACAAATATTGCCAATATTGGAGTAATTTATTTTGACAAGTAACTGAAGACGTACTTTTGAAAAAATGAATAAATTTAGTTCTTATAGGTAGTTATTTGAACTTTATTTTAGAAGTTTGTAATAACTTTAGAAATATCATAATATAATACCTTGCCAAATAAATACATTTTTAGAAGTTCTATTGTAACAAACGATATTTGATGTCATATATTATACAGTATACTATGTATACATGTTTTATTACCATTGTTAATAATTGTTTGATCGCAGTAAAATATTTTAAACTCATTCATGTGGATGTATAAATAATATAATATTATTATGTTTATGCGTATGGTTAACATTTAGAAAATATGTAAATTACTCTGTCTTTTTTTTAGGTGCATACACATAACTGATATTGGTATAGGGTATATCTCAACAATGATATGTTTACAAGCGTTATTTCTACGTTGGTGTTCACAACTACGAAATTTCAGTATACAACACTTATGCGGCATGCGACATCTAAGGATACTCTCACTTGCTGGTAAATAATAATTTTAACTTGCTACGTTATAAGACACATTTATTATAGCATTCAAAATCGAACGTTACAATGCTGGGAGCAGTTATTGTAGCTAGGATTTTTTCAAGGAGGGGGGGGATATACGGTTTTTAATAGACATTCAGTATACACATATTATATTCAACATGTTGTATTGTGTACAAAATTTGGTCTCCGGGGGGGATATGACCCCCATAACCCCTGTAGTTACTTAAAAAAATTTCCGATCGATGAATTTGAAACTTTGTTAGTCTTATATGAGAGAAACGTGAACAGTTTTGTTTTAGCATATACTCCGTAATATTAGGTCATATGATAATGATAACATCATAATACGTGTACACTACGTGCATAATTTAAGGCCAGGTGTGGTGAATATTTTTAAGGGTCCACTTACTCTAACAATAATAATACTAAACATCTAATATTCTATGAATTATTAAAATATTTTATGAAGTGTTCAATTCCACACTCTCACTAAAACCAATTTAAACCAATTATATATATATTATTAAGTACCCGCCTATTAATATTTTAACTGAAATTTATTATTTTTAGGTTGTCATTTGTTAACCTCCAGTGGTTTATCCAGTTTAATCCAAATGCGAAATTTAGAAGAATTAGAACTGACAAATTGTGCTGGAGCATCGCCGGAATTATTGGAATATTTACATGAACATTTACCATCATGTTTAATCGTCAGATAAATATTCATAAAACTTAAACACGACAATAATGGAGAGTTGTTAATTATTTTTATTCCTTTTTTGATTGATTGTTTGTTTTTTTTTTACTTTTTTAAACATCCTTGAGTTTTGATTTTCAGTAGGTGTTTTGAGTCTGTTGTAATGTCCGCACACATATCATATATCCCACAATACATTTATTATTTTATTTATTTATTTTTATTTTTAAGATTGCTATTTTTAAGTCAAATTTATTGTTATTTTAACTTTTGGAATTAATTGAATTTGGGTTAAAATTACAATATTGTACACACGTACTATTAAGTCATTATCGCCTAAAAACACTATTGTGATTAGGTTTTTGAAAATGTATGGTATTGGTCTTTTCAATGCTTGAATTATTGTAATAGGTATATGTACAAAATGTGCAATATTTAAAAATATAATATTTAATTTAACGGTTTCTAATAAACCATTAACTTTAAGTCTATATCAAAGTAAAAAAAATTGGCCGACCATAGAAAAAAAAAACTAACAAAGTTATGTTATTATTATCTTAAGACAATATCATAAAGCATTTACGAGTTTGAAGTAGACAAAAAAAAATATAGTTTATAAATATGTACCGAATATATATAATATATATGTATAAGATCATATTAGCCTTCAGTCTACTACAATATTATATTCTGTCTAGGTTATAATGATCTGGCTCTAATGTTTAAGATGTAGGTGCGCATGATAATTATTTAAATAATGAAATGATTCAGATGGCAATGCTTAAATTATGAATATAATTTGTATTGTGTAATAATAAACTTACCGGCCCAATAACCATTTATATAACGTAATACCTAATATTATCTATAACCTATATATTAACATATAATAATAAATAATTTTAAATTACATTATAAACGTGCAATTAGAATATTGAAAACTTACCAAAGTTGTATAATATGTTACCTTTAAGTTGATGATGGAAGAATTTTAGAAAAAAATTGTTTTTAACAGACGCTATACATGTAAAATATGTATTATTTCTTCGTTTGTTTATTTGTAATGTTTAAAAACTAAACAATAGGTATATATTTATAGAATATTCAACGTTAAAAGACTATAAGCTAAAAAAAACGTATAACAAATAACAATAATGTTCCTGGTGGATTCAATACGAATAATCGTAGAGAAGATGTTATTCGTTATCGTAAATTGTAAAATGTCAGTCATGTATACAAACAATTTACGTTTAGTTTTGATTATTCGCGTTTTAAATTTTACACGTGTTATGTATATGACTAAATTTATTTAAAGCTATTCGTTTTGGTTAACTACTTACACAATAATTTGTATGATTTGTACTTTAAATGTGTGTTTTAAAAAGTTAAAAATGAAGACTATTTTTCTTTATGAAATATATATTTTTAGATATCTAACTGTTCTAAACACCTTCGAAGATCAGCTATGTACATAATGAAAGACTGATGATGCCTTTTTATTAGGTAACTTATAGTATTAAAAATTGTCACGACAATGCAAAAAAAAATGTAATCTGTGTGCGACATACAAAATTGAAAATGTTATATTTTGAAGGTTGTCCCCAAATTTAGTTTTTAGAAAGATTTTTTTGTGATTAGTTTATTATATATTATAGTGTTGTGAATATAATTTATAATTTATAGTAATACTAAAATAGTTTATAAACAAAAAATACAAATATAATTATATCTGTTTAAGTAATTTAGAGAAACTGTTGGTTGTACATTTAATAAAAATAAAAGACTTGAAAATTTTTTTTTTTTAGTTTTTATGCAATACATTTATTTATTTTGCTATAACGATCAAATCTAACCTAACCATTATTTTGTTTTCGTAATACAAGTGTTCATTTATAAATTGTTTTAAGTAAATTTCTTATTTTATTTTTCAATAAATTTGCTCACTGAAATAAATTACCTTATATACCTACCTACTTATTTTTTTTAGTTTGTATACTACCTATATAAAATACAACTTAAAATATTAGAACATGTAAAACAAATAAATTATACATTAACATAATACTTTGTACTTCAACATGACGTCTCCTTTTTTAATCAATTTATTTTGCACTGTAATTTTTTTTGAAAAATTAATTAACTGAGATTTGACTATGTACTTCAGATAAGTAATTTTTTTAACTATATACGTCTATATAATATATATATATTTATATATTTACATAAATATAAACTTGGTACTTTATATATTATAATAAGCTAAAAATGACCAATAGAACTATAATATAACTTAAATAAGAAAAAGTGGCAATCTTATTAAAATTTAATATTTAAGTTTAAGATGTAGTATATTAAACTTATGTGTTTGCTACTGATATAATAAAAATATATACTAAATTAACTTATATAATAACCATTATGAGTTATGACCTGTTATCCTGCAGATAACTAAATTCAGATCCATATTGGAATTCGTGCAGATCATATAGGTAAGTAGGTAATATAATAATTAAACTATATAGTAACTAAATAGTAAATACCATTAAATGAGCTAGGTTGTATTAACTGTTGTTATATAGTTATGAGCAATTTAAAATTTACAAAAGTATTACTATAAGTATTACTATAGGTATTTCAAAATGTTCAAAATTAAAAGATCAATACAAAACTTACATGGTGGAGCACTTGATAATACTCTTACTGACTATACTGTCGCTGTGAATACTGTTTACTGATGTAATTTCATTGTTTAATGCTATGCGTCCACTAATTTATATTTTATTCTGTTAATAAAATGGTTTTAAAAGTGCAAAACGCTACATCTAGATAATTGTGTACATCCGTCATGCATTATTTGAAATGTTATCAAAGGGAATATTAAGGGTATAGGAGAATATTACTATCTATTTCTTCCAAAGACATCCACTATTACACTACATTTTATTTTAAATTTTCAAATGAAATATTTCTGTTAATTTGTTTTAGATTCTGAGTGAAACGATGAATGTATTGATTTTACAATGATGTGTGTTTTTTTTATTTTATTTTTTATTTTATTTTTTATTTTTTTATTTTTGTGTCTGTGTACACGATAAGTAGTCGAAATAATGCTTCGATTTTCGACTTCAGTATCTTGTTCGATGGGAAAGTGAATATCGTTGGTGCATTGGGGAGGTCAAAATTTTAATTTCCCAGTAGTTTTCAAAAGCGATGTGAAAAACAAAAGAAAAAGGTGGGCAAGTGGATGTCGCTCTGCTGTACTGTAGGTTACAAGTGGGTCACTGTATAATGGATGGTATTAAATTTGAATTCAATGATATATCATTGTATAAGAAAAACGATTCTGAGTGGAGACGATATGTCAGTCTAGGTATAAGACATATTATACACTTATCTATGGTATTAAAAAAAAAATTGACCTATAATAAATTCCAAATTAATCATATCACAATATCCATTAGGTACATATAACGCGTTATACATCAACAACAAACCGTGATGCTATCATCATAATATATCGATGAAAATATTACAAATTAGAAGTTTCAAGTGCCCACGAATAATATTATACAATCACAACAAAATAACTAAAATAGTTATTCTAGGTTTTTATGTAATTTCGTCCAAATTTGAACTTAAAATGACTATACAAATAAACTGTGCTTGTGTATTTTTTAGATTTTTTGGTAACCGAATTATCTATTTACATGGAATCTTGTTTTAAATTTTCAATCCTTAGCTATAAAAACTGAACATTTTATAATTTATTAATTACAATGGTTGATAATTTTCGAGATTTTGATAAATTCTGTCCAAATTTGATCTTTAAATGCTTATAAAAAAAAACTGTGCCTATGTATTTTCAATATTTTTCAACTGCTATTGTAAAAATATATCAGGAGTCTTGTATTAAATTTTTACACTTTTTGGCCCAACAGATAAAACTTTATTGATATTTATAGAAAAAAAAACTCGATTCTCAATTATCTTGGATATAGTATTAAAAAAAGGTGGATAAGTGGAAGTCGCTCTGCTGTACAGTAGGTTACAAGTGGATCACTGTAATGGATGGTGTTAAATTTGAATTCAATGACATAATATCATTGTATAAGAAAAACGATTCTGAGCGAAAACGGTCAGTCAGCCTATGATTTTACCAAGTATATTTGATGATATTATTGTGAATAAAGTAATTTATATATAACCTATTTACGTGGAGCCTTGTTTTAAATTTTCAATCCTTAGCCATAAAAGTTAAAAATTTATAAATTTTTAACTACAAAATAATTAATAAATAATAAATTTGATAAATGTTGTCAAAATTTGAACTTTAAATGCTTATAAAAAAAAATTGTGCCTATGTATTTTTAATATTTTTCAACTGCTATTAGAACGATATATCAGGAGCCTTATATTAAATTTTCAAGCTTTTTTACTCAACAGATAAAATTTTATTGATATTTATAGAAAAAAAAAACTAAAAAAATTGAAAACTGAAAATGCCCGTAAACAGCTCAAAAAGTGTCAAAATATTTTCAAAATTGTATGGTGTATAGGAAATGCTAATATAAACATTCAGTGAAATTTTCATGTATCTACAGTTATTCGTTTTTGAATTACAAGAAAATAAGGAAATCGGTACATGAGAAATCGAGTGAATATCTAATGTTGTAAAAATATGAATTTAAAACGCTCATAAAAATTTAATTTGACTTTCTTGTAGAAATTTTTTTTTTGATAAAGTTAGACAAACTTATGAGGAATCTTGTATTAGATTTTAAAATCTTAGATTTAATAAGAAAATTTTTTATGAATTTCTAACTCAAAATAATTTGCAAATTTTCGTGATTTTTCCGTATTTTTTCAAAATTTGAACTTTAAACGTGTATAAAAAAAAACTGTGACTAAGGATTTTTAATTTTTTTCATCTGCCTTTGAAACAATAACCTAGGAGCCTTCTATTAAATTTTCAAGCTTTTTTACCCAACAAATAAAATTTTATTGATATTTATAGAAAAAAAATTTAAAAAAACTGAAAACTGACAATGTCCGTAAACAGTTCAAAAAAAGTCAAATTATATTCAAAATTGTATTGTGTATAGAAAATGCAAATATAAACAACCAGTGAAAATTTCATGCATCTACGGTCATTTGTTTTAGAGTTACACCAATAACCAAAATCGATTTTGTTAAAAATCGATTTTGCGTAAAAATTCCCGTTTTTCCTTAATTTTTCTTTTGTTTTTCACATCGCTTTTGAAAACTACTGGGAAATTAAAATTTTGACCTCCCCAATGCACCAACGATATTCACTTTCCCATCGAACAAGATACTGAAGTCGAAAATCGAAGCATTATTTCGACTACTTATCGTGTACACAGACACAAAAATAAAAAAATAAAAAAAAATAAAAAAAAAAAAACACACATCATTGTAAAATCAATACATTCATCGTTTCACTCAGAATCTAAAATTAAGGAAAAACGGGAATTTTTACGCAAAATCGATTTTTAACAAAATCGATTTTGGTTTTTTGGTGTAACTCTAAAACAAATGACCGTAGGGACATGAAATTTTGACTGAATGTTTATATTAGCATTTTCTATACACCATAAAATGTTGAAATTATTTTGACTCTTTTTGAGCTGTTTACGGCCATTGTCAGTTTTCAATTTTTTTAGTTTTTTTTTCTATAAATATCAATAAAATTTTATCTGTTGAGTAAAAAAGCTTGAAAATTTAATAGAAGGCTCCTAGGTTATTGTTTCAAAGGCAGATGAAAAAAATTAAAAATCCTTAGTCACAGTTTTTAATTATAAGCATTTAAAGTTCAAATTTTGACAAAATACGGAAAAATCACGAAAAATAGCAAATTATATTGATGAGAATTCATAAAAATTTTTCTTTTCAAATCTAAGATTTGAAAATGTAATATAAGATTACTCATAAGTTTGTCTACCTTTATCAAAAAAAAAAATGTCTAGAAGAAACTTAAATTAAATTTTTATGAGCGTCTGAAATTTATATTTTTACAACATTTGATATTTACTCGATTTCTCATGTAACAATTTTCTTATTTTATTGTAATTAAAAAACGAATGACTGTAGATACTTGAAAATTTCACTGAATGTTTATATTAGCATTTTCTATACACCATAAAATGTTGAAAATATTTTGACTCTTTTTGAGCTGTTTACGGACATTGTCAGTTTTCAATTTTTTTAGTTTTTTTTCTATAAATATCAATAAATTTTTATTTGTTGGGTAAAAAAGCGTGAAAATTTAATATAAGGCTCCTGATATATCGTTCTAATAGCAGTTGAAAAATATTAAAAATACATAGGCACAATTTTTTTTTATAAGCATTTAAAGTTCAAATTTTGACAACATTTATCAAATTTATAATTTATTAATTATTTTGTAGTTAAAAATTTATAAATTTTTAACTTTTATGGCTAAGGATTGAAAATTTAAAACAAGGCTCCACGTAAATAGGTTATATTTAAATTACTTTATTCACAATAATATCATCAAATATACTTGGTAAAATCATAGGCTGACTGACCGTTTTCGCTCAGAATCGTTTTTCTTATACAATGATATTATATCATTGAATTCAAATTTAACACCATCCATTACAGCGACCCACTTGTAACCTACCGTACAGCAGAGCGACATCCACTTATCCACCTTTTTTTTTTTTTTCAATGTATATTATTCCTAATTAAATATACTTTATAGCAAACTAAAAAAACAGTGCATGTTAGCCAAAAATGTAGCAACAGTTACCGATGCCGTAAACTTATTAGCTTAGTTTTGAAATTCACCCGGAAATGCTACTGCAAAAAATTTTTTAAAATAAATTAAATATGTACGGAAATGGCCAGCAACAGGTATCGGCAGCATTCAAGTTCGAAAATAAATTTAAACTTTCAATTTTTTTTTTTAACGTCTAGATCGCCAGTTACATTAATGGTCAAGCTTATTTTGGAAGGTCGCAAAACCTACCTACTTTTTTAAAATCTAAGTAACTGAATGGCACTTTCAAAACTATTTTCCATCTCTATAACATAGTTAAAACCAACATTTTCGAAAAAATTTTTAGCTAAAAATGTAGCTTACCGATGGTGTGAACTTATTACTAATTAGTACCTTTTGCGAATTGAAAAAATATATATAATAATACTATAAACTTAGTATCTCTATAAATATGTCTAATGTGAGTATTAAATATACCAATATACCTAATATATTATATATATTTTAATTCAGTTTTCAATGATTTTGACACTACTTGCACTATAAAGTTGAAAACAATGTTACATTTTTCCAAACTACCTGTTGATTGCTTTTTTAATACAAATTTTATTTTTAGTTAATTTGGTGGTAGAAGGATTCCGAGTGAACTTCAAAACTAAGCTAGATAGTTTAAGGCACCATCGAGTAAGATAATTATAAATAATATAATTAATAATAATTGAAAAAAAACTTAAAAAGATCGATAATGGTGCATGGCTATGAAGCTTTAAAAGTGTCAAAATGTTATCAAGTATAGAAAATACTAATATTAACGTCTGGGGGAAATTTAAAGAATCGATGGTCTGGCGTTTTTTAGTTAAAGCATAAAAAAAAATAGAATTTGTCAAAAATTGGTATTGCTTTGCTCAGAATCTAAAATAGTATGAATCAAAGTACTCACATACTGTAGGTATTATTTTTATTACAATTTACTAGTAGGATAATTAATATAAATAACATTATAAATGCGACGTTTTCTTCTAAAAATTATTTATTTTAAAACTTGTATTTAGTATTGTTTTGTTTTTAATAATGTTACACTAATTATTAGTCATAATATTATAATAAATAATCACCCAACATCCAACCACCCACCCACCCACCCACCAAAATGTGTATGCGTTGCTTCAGCAACACATGGACTATAGGATCGCCGCTACTGAATTAATATAATATAATAAGACATATGATAAATAATATGTTTTAAAATTTATTTTCCAACAAGTTATTCACGTCCGTCATGTCGCACACACCTCCGACATACTAAGTCCATTGCAGATGACCACGCGTCTAAAACATGTCGCTAAATGCGGCGGCGTAACAGATCGTACCGTCCTCGGGTATCGGTTGACGGCCGTAAAAACGTTTGTCGGGTGGTCGGTATCACTCGTCGCAGCCTCGAATCGAGTATGGTCGGCGGAGGACTGGAGTGCTGCTTGAGTAGCGCTGGACCGAGCTGCTTGAGAGGCCCGCCGGGCGGCGGTCGGCCCCAGAACGGTTCGACGCGCATACTCCCGCCGACCACGGTCCTCAGCAGGAACTCGGCGTACTGCGACCGGACCTCGGGATCGTCGCACCCGTCCAACTTGTCCAGCCATGCGTCCACCGTGGACCGATCGCCGGCCGCCAACTGCGTGTGTGCCAACGCCCGCACTGTTCCGCGGTCGCGAGCGTACGCTTCCGCCGCCGAAGTGATTTCGGCCGCTTGTCGTTTAGGCGGTGGCTGCTGTGGTTTCTGCGCCGGGGGGACTTCCGCTGCACCGGAATCGTAGGTGACGGCGTACTGCACTTCCGCTGCAACGTCCCGCGAGTGGTTCTCATCCTCGTCAGCTACTTCCGAAATCGACTTTTCCGCTGTCACGTTCGGTCGCCGTGGCCCGCTGCCACCGCCGAGTTCAGACGACTTCCTACTCTTTTCATTCGTCATCGAAAACTTATACTGCTGAATCCTATATCTTTACTTCTTGTAATGTATTTATAAGTTTATATCGCAAATGCCGCCGGGTCACTGCTTTCAGCGTACGACCGATTTGTGTGCGGTCGCAATGAAGTCAATACTCACACATAATATTATTATAAATTTCACTGCGGCTGTAGTCTTGAAACAGTCCGGGAACACTGTTATGAGATAAAAAAAAACATTTATTATCGTTATGGCGACTGCAGACATTGTGCATTTATGCGGTCTTCAACACCACTCATCCGTGCAAAATTGAAACTGATTAATCGAGTCTAAACGATATACCAGCTGGTCAACGATGTTGTCCATATTAATTTAAATTGTTTATACTGTCATGAAATCAGTAGGTAACTGTACTAAAAATGTCGTCGCGCAGGATTGAATAGTGTTTTCAACAATAACATTTTAATTGAAAGTGGGCGTCGGCATATGGTGCTGAAAGTTGGACGGATTTTGCGTGGTCGCCAGTCATAGTTTTTTGACTTTTTACTTTCGTATTACGTATATAGTTTGTCGTATTGCCCATAATTTTAGTCGTTGGTTGAATACTTGGATACATAAATCCAATGATCCATTATCGGGTTTTCAAAACAAAAAAAAATGAACTTATTTTGAACACGGATTAAATACATATAGGCTATAGTTTTTATATATAATATATTATAATATATGTTAACAGACGTGAAACATTATGTGATTCGAATAACAAATCGCTATAAAAACTATTTATAAAAAGTAATTTTTGTAGCTACGCACACAGCATCACAGTCTTCCGTGTATTATATACATTAGCATTCATCACAGCTGTATAGATAGTAACTAAAAAATACGGTGAAAAAAAATACACCGCTCGATTGGTCGACTTAATCGAATATTCAAATCCATTAGATTTTCAAAAATGTTTATCCAAACGTACATCCATAGAAATTTAACATATGGATGCGGCAGTGATCGAAAATCTTGAAACCAACATAGCCGAGAGCGGGAAGTGCGAGAGAAACGTCGTTGTGTTGACTTCAAGTCATATGCATACCTAGTGTATATTATAGACAATGAAGCATCCATATTATGTTAATATCTATGCATATACCTCTATATGATATTGATTTAACAATAACAAAAATATTAACAAGTAAAATAATATGAAGAACCGATCGTGAGAGCATGCGTCTACAAGCAATACATTGTTTCATAATTTAATATTATATTAATTAACGTGGTTTTTTTTAAACTTCGTCTTTTCTCCGAATCTATCAGCACCGAAAACTTAAACGATGACTATTGTCCCTATATAGATGTAGTTCTAAATTAATTATAAATTATTTTATTAGAGGTACATAATACTATCGTAAAACATTTTTTTCGAAGTATAATTTTATATTTTTTTAACTCCAGTTTTTATTTGTAAATGTTCGCATTAATATGTCGATATTAATTAATATTTAGTTATATATTTTATCGTTGTTGTAGTCATCAAAATTCGTGATCTATCTAACTATCCAGAAAATCAGTATGGGATACCTAACATTAATAATTGATTTGTTTTGGATTTTAATTATTATTTAAATATTAAACATTAGCTAAATTTACTTCCTCGAACATTTTGAATAAAAGAGAAATTATTGACCTTGGACGAAGTGTTTCATTTTGTTGTTATTTTTATTGATTGGGTAGACGAAAGACCTTGAAAAGTGCAATGTACACTTCCCGTCTCATACCTACTCTATCAGAGGCGGTAGGTATGTATATTTTTGACAGTAAACCCAACTGTGAAATGAAAAATAAATACAAAAGAAAACTACAGAGTTAAATAAATATATATTACTATATCAAGTATCAATATACAATGCATATAAATTATAATTAATAACATATTATATTGATTATAACACTAATTATAGTAAACTCTCTTTGTCTCTGTGCCGGAGCTTACATATTTAATAATATTACAACAATATAATTATAATATAATTTAGTACACCTATCGCGCTTGCTTATGTACGAACAATAAAGCGCATGAAAAATATAATATATTAAAAATCTATATCAGGAACTAACAACGAAAATAATTACAAATCCGAACCCAGCCGTTCGATTTCGTTCACGAAATAATCCATATCGTTTTGGTCTAAAGACGAGTTTTGAAGCACAAGTCGGAAGAAATTCGGCAAATCGTCGGATGGCTGGTACGTGATCATCATCGTGCCTTCCTTCATCATCCTCTCTTTAATTTTCGGCGCCACCTGTAATCACCAACGGAGTATACTTGGTTATAGTGTTCGTGGGTACATTATATAATATTATTTATAAGTAAAGTTAATGCCATTTGAAAAAAATTATCGAATAACAGATACATTTTAATATGCTTTATATTATTTTCATTTTACCCCCGTACTGTCATATCATAGTTTAAATTATTATACATACCTTGTGGAGTTTATTCTTAAAATCTGGTTCATTCTGACGTCCACGCAAGCTCGGTGGTATATACCAAAATGTTATGTTCGTGTACTCCGGTTCTTCGAGTACCAATTTGAAACCAGCTCTGTTTCGAATCATTTCAGTGAAATATTTGGCGTTGTCAAAGTTTTCGTCAACGTGAGCTTCCAATCCGTCCGTTCCCTGTGCGGCGAAAATCAATAAACAGATCAGTATTGTCGCATCGCTATTATTATTGCAGATAGTAAAGCTCTAATTTTTATGGATATTCGAATTCGATCGCCGAATGTTTTTTTTAGGGAGGAGGGGGGCTACGTACCTTGGCTTTCCACATGAACCAAAATTTGAACACGTCCGCCCGACGGCCACACTGTATATGCTTATCGCCGGTGTCATACGTAGTATCGTAGAACTTGTCTTTTTGGAACAGATATTGAGCGCAAGAAGAGTTGCTTTCGGTCAGAACGCGTTCGTGTTTGGTCAAAAACGTTGAACACTGTTGAGGTGCTGTGAGCATTTTATGAGGGTTCCAGGTGACTGAGTCGGCTCTACGGGGGATACAAGGAACAACAATTATTAATCAGTCGATTTAACTTCAAACTTCAACAACATTGATGGTGTGTTTGTTTATTTTAATTTTATTTTACCTGTCGATGCCGGTCAACAGGTGTTTATGTTTTTTGGACACCAAAGCTCCGCCTCCCCAAGCCGCATCAACGTGCAACCATATACCGTATTCATGGCAAACGTCAGCGATTTCCGCTATCGGATCAAACGCCCCCAGGACCGTTGTACCTGTAATTTTTAATTCGTAATATTAAAATTAGTTATTCCTCATTACCGAGAAAGTATGTAGCTCGATTTAAATGGTTGCAGTACAGTATTAATTATTTCTCGATATAAATAATGAATAGGATTTTCATGATGTAGCCTATTAATTACTATTATTACTAAAATAGTACTAAAAGGTTCGTGGTCTTTCGGTTTCCGTTACTTTCACTTTTTTTTTTTAAATGAACGGTTTTATTTCAAGTAAAATTATATATTAGGTTACAGAACTTTAAAACTCTATAAAACAATTACTATTAAATATGTTTTTAGTTTCTAAACCTCAAGTAATTAACTTAATATACCTATACGTTAATATACGTAAATTGTGGTTTTCGCTTTAATGTAACTGTGACTGTTCATTTGAATAATAACATACTATAAAACTAAATCATTTAAAAACCGTAGGCATATGATTACGAATTACGATTACTATCTACAGTATACAATATAATAGCAAAGTTATATACAATTATTTTGAAATTGTATGACTATTATTTCGGCTTTCTTTAATATTATATAAGTCGTGAATGTCTGTTTATATATTTAATATATCTAGATAAGTTTAATAATAATAACTTTCTAAGATTTCGTTACTGGCACTATGATTGGTAAAAATTAAACTCTCCGAACTTACCTGCAGTAGCAGACACCATAATAGGCACTGCTTTTTCTTCTAATGTTCTTTGAATTTGTTGTCGTAAATGACCCACGTCCATTTTTCCCTTGGCGTCTGTGTTGATCAAATACAAATTATCCGAACCGATTCCCTCGAATGCACATAATTTTTTGATAGAATAATGAGCATCGGCTGACGTATATACTACTAACCTTGGCAATCCATGCATCCCTTTTGTCTGTAAACATGAATTTATATACGTTTATAATACTCGACGATTGTAACAAAATATTTTTTTTAATGTTCCATGACTTAGTAAAGTGATGAATAGTTATTTTTGAAATTATATTTTTGCGTTTGTTATTAAGCTGTAGTTGAAAATTAACGAATCTTCGAATAAAACCATGGTTGTATGCATAATATACTCTAACGACAAGAAATCGTAGTATCAAACCGTCGTCATACAAGATGAAAAATCAAGTAATTGAGTGTTACACTAGTATAATTTCGAATCTATCTATCTATTTATAGAACTGTACAATTGTTCTGAATATTAGTCATGTATCTTATATATATTATGTCTGTTGACACTGAACTTTATCGTAAGCGTATAATATAATATGAGGCTATATGTTGTATTGTTGTCTTCACAATGCGTAACTGTATAATAATATAGTAACAGCCCTGACTTATATTGTAACATACCTTGACCTCGGGGAAAGCGGAAAACCTGGCGCAGTTGATCGCGTAGCCGTTGGCTATCGAACCACCCGGACAGAATATACCGTCGCCCTTGCCGTCAGGGTATCCCAGGAACTTCCTCATTTCCGTCAGGACCGTTTCCTCCATGATGGTCATGACAGGCGCTACTTCGAACGTGTACACGCTCGGGTTGAGCGCGTCGGTCAGCCATTGGCCGATCAGGCCGTAAGGGTCGACGCTGCAAATAGCAAAATGTACAGTAAGTATAAACCCGCAGACTATAGGTATTCTGTTATATATAGCCACGCGTCTTGGGCATAACTAGGCCTAGGCCATTAAGTTTAGAGGGAAAGGTTGCAGACCGGAGTCTTGACATTTGTTGGTACCAAAATAACTAATAAGGTATATGTACAGATTCACTCTCACACAGTTATAACTTAGAACTCTAATAATTTATATGAATCTTACAATTGTAGCTCGTCACAATTAATGTTATTTTACTTAAGAGCCTATCAGAAAATAATATATAAAATATACATAGATTCTGTCGTAATGTTGGCGTATGTTGACAAAACGTTTCTCTGATACTTTTCGTTTTCAGTTTATAGTTTATAAATAGGTAAGACTTTAAACTCTCCTATAATCACGTCTGTAATATTATATATACATACATGTCTCTCCACACATAATAATAAAATACTACGTACAAAAAACCAATAGTAAATAATTGGAGGCGTCAGACCCCCAGCTAGTACCAATAACACCCATCCCTATAAATACGCATATGGTCAGCACGAATACTCACCTAGAGAACAGTTGATTGATGAAGTACGGATGTCCGGTCTTGACGCTGTGCTCGATGGTGTCCTCGATCAGGTTCAACAGGTGTCCGTGGGTAGTGGGCGAACGGTCGAGCGCGAAGTCGAATGCGGCCTGCAGCTCTTCCGGGCTCTTCCAGTTGAGCACCGGGCGACGGCGGTCCGTTCCCCGGAACACCGCCTGCTCGAGCATCAGGCGCACCGCGTCCCGGACGAAAGCCTCGTGGTCGGCCGCGTTCGGCGCGCTTTTGTATCCGCACACCGCCGCGGACAGCGACTCCATTATCGGACCATTGCAGGAGGACGTCTCATCCAGGGTGGACGCGGTCACCATTAGCTCGACCGGACGCGCGGACGCGTAATCTGTGGGTACCGAAGCGGCTGGCATGACGATCGGCATGATAATATAACAATATGATATGTGTTATGTGGTATTATCGACTCAATAACGCTGTAAAATAAAATATTATATTATTATCTTCCTCGTGATTGTCGTCGGTGGCCGCACACCAAAACGACGTGCAGTGATGTCTCGTGGATAGGCATACCTTTTTTTCCGGCGACGCTCGGCTGAAATACGATCGCTTCGGAGTGCGTCGCTAAACGCTGCTGTTATGCCGCTGCAATTGCACGCTGCAAACACTCTGCGGATGAAGTACCGTCGTGTCGGTATGAGTTATGACAATACTGAACCGGCGCACGGCCAACGGCGGCGCTTTTATACGGTCCGCGAGCCGGTGAAGGTTAATAAACGACCGCGGTGAGTTTGATTTTGAAAATCTCTTCCCCGCCTGTTCCTGCCGCAGGACGGTCGCGTGTTGTATGTATATAATAATAATAATATAGCAACTTTGTATAATAATAATATAATAGGTTTAATCAAAACTAATTAAGACTGTTGGCGGTGGTGCCGAACGGATCTATAATTGCGCCGCAGTTTAGGTGCTGTCCGCGGTTTTTATTTTTACCGCACTACCATCAAATCATAATAGGTAGGTAGGTACCTATACCTATATATTATATTATTAATTGTTACATCATTATAATATGTTTACTGCGTATAACGCGCAGAGCGTATAGAATATAGAGTCAATCGGAATAAAAAACACCCGACGAACAACCCCAGAAAAAATCCCCGACCCTAGGAAAAAAAATCCCCAGATTACAATATTACTCACAACCAAAATGATTGAACATATATTTTTTAAACGCTAATTAAAGTGTGATTACCGCATTACTATAATAATATTATATTATTATATTTACATTTTCGTCAAAATATTATAGGCAACTTAATATTTTATTTTGGTGATTTAATTTTTACAGAATTCAACATAATATATTGTCGTAATATAAAACCTAATATTATTGTTAAGTTTTGAAAAATGTACTATCCTAACCTATACTATAAGTATATGTTAATATATTTGTAATTAAATATTAATAACTTAACTTGTAATCCAGGGATTTTTCCTTAGGGGTCAAGAATTTTTTTCTTGGGGATTTTTATATTCCGCAATTCAATACACATGGTACATTGGTAATTACCTAACCTGCAGTAACCACCTATACCGAGGTATAGATACGCATAATATATATATATATATATATCACCGTAGATATGACTGTGTGTCTGAAAAACGTTACAGAATGACTTAGGTTATGCCGTGAGACTTAGCAAGAGGCGATGCGTAAATACATTTAAGCCCAAGTACGAATGACTGCACCGAGTTGACAATGATGGCGAATGGCCATCCACCGCGGCAAAACAGACTGCAAAATGGTAAATTAAAATGTAGACCTAAACATACGACGGTTGTATTTATGCTGCAGTCACGATCGCTTCCCGTAAATATGTCTGGTGGTTTGCGTTTGGCAAGTTTGTAAACACTGCATAATATGTGTTCGAGTGACCTTTTTTTATATTCCGTGATGCGTTTGAGCAGTATTTTATCAATCCATTTTCCTTCTGATTTCATCAGACTTGATTTTAATAGGTTGATATAATAATATACTAAACAATATTTTATCTTAATCGTATAATCAATTTTATATTTTATATTGTATCATAGGTAGGTACTCGCTAAAACGCAGTATAAGGAACTCGTCCAAACACATTGTTTTTATTAAGCGCATAAAAGGTAATTCGCCCAAACGCATCATATGACGCTCAAAAATGTCACCATGTCTTGTATATTATACAGATATATACTATTATTGTACAGTAGTCTATAGCAATACAGTATATACCTTTTTAGTAGTAATGGTAAGTCAACAGAACGTGCTGCAGTGGCGTATATATCAGATTTCCTTGTACCAGGTCATATACCTATACAAACAATCGCGTTAGTGCGGATTTCCTAATATTTTTATATAATATTAAGGTATAATATGTACTTACTATTTATTGGTGATTTTTTTTTAAACACCCTTTTTAATTATTGCTATAACACAAAATAACATTATTGTTATTAAATTGTCTGATCGGCTGTTATAACCATAGGTATAACCGATGAGGTAAAGTAAGTAGCAGGTACTCTCCACACCGCCTCGTATATAAAACACTGTCCTTGTACCGAACCCACCGGTAGATTTATTACGAATATTTTATATAATATAGTGGACGTAATAGTAGTAATTGTAGTAATAGCAAGTATCTATATACTAAGTAGTATAGCAGCAGTATTGTTTTGTATTGTATGTCGTTAGTGAATCCAGCGAATGTGGGACATACCTACTACAGGTACCGTCTTGGTAACCTGACCCTCGGTCTTAATAATTAGCCTACATGCCCGCAGCCTTCCTACTATGATTTTCATTCAAAGGAGACAGGTTTTTACACGGTTTTAATGTACCTGCGTAAAAATTAATTATTTATTTTTCAGAGACGTATGTGAAGAAAAAAAAATGAAACAGAACGCCGACTAAAGGACGTGAGTGTTTAAATCGCGGTGCATTGTTATAGTATGTTCCGCGATACCTAATGCGAGACTGTGAGTGGATAGAAAACAAATCGCTACGTACAACTATTTGACAACTCCGACCGAGTTCGATCATTAATTACCCACACAAGGAATACAAATATTTTCTATCGACTTTATGTTGACACACGCGTTTTGTAATATCACAGTGTATATCATACCATTATAGATGCCACGATGATCACATATAGAATTCATCAATGTTTACACATTGCGAACCAATGTCACATCGTATGTAGCAAGATTTATTGAAATAAATTTACCGTAGATTAATTATTATTTGAGCAAAATTTGATAGTTTTCATATTGTCGAGGACATTGCAGATTTTCTTAATAATCTAGTGTCAATACTTGCGGGTGTATTTTCGTTTTGAATATCCAATTATTTTAACAAGCTATAATTAATTTATGTAAATCTTAGGAAGATGGTAAACAAAACATGCATAATACATATAAACCTATGTAGGTAAAATACTTAATTGGTAAATCATAAAAAAAATGTATTCCAAAAAAATATAATAAATAAATCCAAATAAAGGTAAATTAATTTTTAATTAGCTGTCACTCATCGCAATTAAGTCAGGTAAGAATCACAGGTCAAGGCCGTTCACAATGACTACTGGAGATTTTTATATAATATGAATATTACATATTAAAAATTCAAAAAGTGTATTAAACGTAGACATTCAAGGTTTAAATATATTTAAATGTTTTTATTTCTCATAAGTTATGTGATTTTTGATTATTTTATTAAATTTAACTAAATGTACCTAGTCAAAGTTTTAAGAATGCATTTATATAAATAGTCTTATTTAAAATTAAATCTATTGTACTTAAACTCGAATATTAGATATAACACAGAGAAGCTAAATCTAGTGGCATCTAAGAAGTAAGAAACTGAGTAGGTATTTCATAAAATGTCTAGCAAAAAACGGAACCGTGATTCCGGTGTGGACCCTTATCTCCCTTATATCTCTTGATTCGCATTGGTTCTTGACCAAGATTTATTATTACACATATTTTGATTTTGTTAGGTCTCTTAGGTGGCTGGAGTATAACTTTGTGTGTTGTATTTTGAATTTAAAAAACAATTCTGTGGCTTTTTTCAAAGTTCAATGTTGTATTATGTTTAACAATAAGTTCAACGTTTTTGGCGGATTTAAATTTTTTTCAGAGATTTGTTATAAGCTTATTGGTAAATTTGCATTACAACATTCGTCCATTTTTCAATTCATTGTGCCTAACTTTGTATAAAACACATTTTTTAGCAATTTGTAATTTTACATATTATGTCTGAAAGGAAAGTGTTAAAAAAAATCAATATAAAACTAATGAACTAGACTAGACTATAGTTCCTCGTTTCATCCAAAACAACAAATAGATAAAAATATATACCTATTGGGTACGTTTCAAATTGAACGCACTTTGCATATCGATTCATATTTATTTTCATTTCATTTAACGTATTTTGGATACCATAGTTTTATTTCTGGTGAAGTCAGCCTTGGAAACGAAGGTTATTAATATGATTTCTGGCTTTAAATTATCTCTTTTTCTGTAAAGCAACTTTCGTACTAATTCTTATACAATAAAAATTGTTAAAATATTTAACGTAAGACTATTGGTATTTGCATAATATTATAGTAATTATTTGTCTTCCATTTGAATTACATTTTTTTTTAAAGCTTGCTATAATAAATTTTCTACTTTCCAATACCTAAACAATAAATTAACGGCATTTTGCATTTTTATCAATATCAGTAATATCCATTAGTAGTATTAAATAATCTTTAGTTATTAGGTACCTAATGAGATTGTATTTACTAACTGTTCGTCTGTACAGTGT
Source organism: Metopolophium dirhodum (assembly GCF_019925205.1). NCBI lineage: Eukaryota > Metazoa > Arthropoda > Insecta > Hemiptera > Aphididae > Metopolophium > Metopolophium dirhodum. The sequence goes on from NC_083568.1 coordinate 18,365,824, forward strand.
ACAGGCATGTTTCAATATAATATCTACTTTGACTTTTGAGCAATACATATATAACATATTATTATTCACATTTAGATTTAATTTTGTTAAGTAAAAAACAATTTTAAAAATGCATTAATCGTGTATTTTCAATCATTAGTACTTAGCAATAAGTAGGTAATTGTTAAAACATTTTAAAATAATACATAAATTATCATATAGATATCAGGTATCAGACAACCGGTTTTAAAACTTCAGTGGTATAAATAATATGAATTAATTGATATAGTTAAAGTACCTACCTATTGGGCGTATTGGAGATTGTCTATACCTATTAATAAAATAATTGAATACGTGAAATATTATACTCAATATTATACTCAATCATCTGTATAAATGTATTAGTAGTTAGTACCGTGGAGGGTATTGAATATCCCTATTGGCTATTCCTATATACAATTGAATATAGTGAAGTACTTACATAAAATATTACGACTTAAAATTATTTATTTAGAAACGCTTGATAGTTTAGTAATAATATGGTTTTGACTTTTGAGACCTTATAGTTTGAATTATTTATAAACTTTAAAAATTTCACGGACCTATTATAAATTATTCCTGTACCTGCTATAAGTTGCTAATATATTATGCTTTACGTAGCTCAAGTTATATTTTATATTTTTATGACAAAGTTTTATTTTTCAAGGAATCTTCTGATCATTGATTATTATAATATAATATATTATACAAAAATCAAATAATTTTAAATTATTAATTTATAAAAAAAACATTTGTTTGGTTGTTTTATTCGTGGTTTTAAATGTATTTTGTGCATAAAGACATACACAATATATAACTTACAATTATTTAATTGCGTTATTGTGCAGAAGTGGGTGACATAAAAATATACATTTCCTTTTTATAACCTATCTTATATTTACATAAATAATATACCTATTAAAAAAATAAACATATTATTTAGATAGGTAGGTAAATTTACATAAATGGTGTTAACAGCAAAGCCGTTGAATATCTGGAAATGAATTCTCATACTAATGAATAAATTTGTATCATTGTTAGTTAGAGAAAAATAGAAACAGTGGATCATTAGTGAAAAATGAAAAAGCAAGTTAACTTGGTATATTATAAGTTAACTTCCAGATATTCAACGGCTTTGCTGTTAACACCATTTATGTAAATTTACCTACCTATCTAAATAATATGTTTATTTTTTTAATAGGTTTATTATTTATGTAAATATAAGATAGGTTATAAAAAGGAAATGTGTATTTTTATGACTGTAAGACACAGTCCTAACAATTTTAGTTTGACAAAATTAACATTTGAAACGAAATTTATTTGTGCAGGCAATTGACACAAAATGTTTTCTTTACAGTATAACCAAATTGTACTGATTTAATTATACACAGTACCTATATTGTGAACAGTAATTACGTATGTAAACAATGAAAAATGATATGATATAACAATATACTAAATTAACATATTACTATTTGTGTTGTCTGTGAAGCATGGAGCATGAAAGTGAATAATCATTAATTCGTATGTTAAATACAGGTACCTAACTAAAATGTTATTGAGATTATTTAGTTGTTATAAACTATTACTATAACAGGTGTACCTCAAAAAAAAATCTTCTTTCTTTAATTTTAAAATATTTATTCCAATTAATAGTAGCAATTAATACAATTACAACGTGTATTTGCCGCCATTGCTTAATAATATATTAACTTTAAATACCTATACGAAATAAATTCATGCGGTTTTCCTGTAGAGATTATTGAATTTTCTAAAAACCAGTAGATTGTTTTATTTTGTTCAAATTGAATTATGTATACTTATATTTAAATATATTATTTATATTAAATATGCATATCTACAATAATAACTAGTAGGTATCTTTTATTGATCTGTTAAAAGAATTAACAAAGTTGAATCATTATAATAAGCTGAATAATATATTATTACCTATATATAAATATACATTTTTTTTTTTATTAGCTTCCAATTTTTTAAATGATAGTATGACAACCTAGTTATATAACTATACAAATTAAACTAAAATGGTTATATAATAAAACCAGCTTCCATGAAATGCCAATATAATAATTAAACACCTAACTCCATTATTTTTTAGTTTTTTTTTACTTTTAGTATTCGTTATAATTACCTACTTATAATTACTCATAAAAAAAATATTTGAATATAGTATTTACATAAATATTTAAATTATTTTTTTTAAACGGAATTTCAACGGTGAATTTGATAAATTATTATTTATTAAAATAATAATCTATAATATAACCGTTGCTGTTAAAGGGTACGTGTTACACATTTAGATACATTTTTAAATTGTATTTTTCCGCTGACTTTGAAAATTTTATTTTTTTTATCTAGGTCCTAGCACAATAATTTCCATATCTACGTAGGTACACTATTCGATATACTAAATAACAACACAGAATAGATAATTCAATATTGAAACTTTTATTTTTCATTTTTAATACATTTTTTTGACTAATTGGGTAGACAAAAAATAAATTTATAAGTATAGGCAGGCCCGGATTGAGCCGGCGGACTACCGGGCAAAACCCAATGTGCCGTTAAAAATTCGAAAGATTTGGGCCGGCTCGAAGAAATTTTGAATCAGTGATTACTGATTTGGACCGGTCTAGGCGGACAGCCCGGTAAGTAATTTCTTCCCTATCCGGCACTGAGTATAGGGAAATCGTCTTTCTAGTTTCTAGTTCCGCATCAATTGTCATACATTGTCAACCAACTTGTTATATTTCTATATACTACCTATACAAATATATTTAAATTATAATTTCACATAATCACTGTATAGTTATATAATATTATAATTTAAAGTCCGATTGGAGGCCTTGGCCTATTGCCGAGATATATACACGATTTATTGGTAATTGATTAGCCGGTGGTATATCAAAATCACGATTATTTGAATTAAACATTTTTCGTCTAGTTTTTGCACGCGTTTTCCTCATCTTAATTTTTGTAGCGAGTGACTTGCAGATCATAAAAAATGCTTATACCTATTACCTAATTCACCACTTTAAAGTTCAAACTAAAATAAGTAATTTTAAATGTGAAAAAAATGTTTTTTATTTTCTAATATGATATTATACATATACATAATATACATAAATAGATAGATAAGTATATTATTATTTATTAGGAAGTAATAGAAACTAAGTAGGTCACTGTTCCTACCTATATACTGTACCTATGTATAACCTATTACATTTTTTTATTTTAAATTAATGAAAAAAAATAATGATTTATTATTTGTCATTGTCAGAATGTCAGTCAAGGGCTGTATATTAAGTTTATAACTATTTATCGAAATTGTTGACATGTACCTAGTCAGTATACCTACATTAAGACATTAAGTCGGTAAAAAGTGCAGGACGCACGATTCTTTTTGATAGAACTTCGTTATAATATTATGTGCGTAAGCACACAGTCACCCAGACAATATAATATTTTGGTTCCAATGGATACGTTCGATTTTCTTATAAACAGTCGAAATTGAATCGTCTCACCGGAAGGATTTTGTAAATGCACGCGTCAAACGTAATCAAAAAGGGGTGCGAGTGCGTGGGAACGAGTTTCGTGTTTCCCGTAACACGCGGACCGTCCGACCGTGCATATGTGTATATATATATATATATATTATAATACGACATTTTGTGTACACCCATAAATAAATGTTAGGTTCTTATGTGTATATAAAAAATATACATATTGTATTGTGCATATTACATAAATATATGACGAACAGGTGAGATCTTACGTTTATGCGTGGGTTTTTTGTATAACGGTTCCGTGTGTACATCTGCCATTTAATTCCGCCTCGAGAGAAGTAATATTCCGTAAGACGCATAAGGCTAAATATATATATATATACACACACATAGGCACACACAACACGTGGGACTCGTCTTTTATATATTTCAAGAAAACGGAACGCTGCAAGTATTAAATGGGTATATATTATATAAAATATAATATTATACTATATATTATACGGAAAGCAGTTCGAACACTGATCCTCGTCCCCAGGTTTAAAACATCTCCGACTAGTACTATTTTTCCGTTATTTGTATTATGCCTATACAGTGTACAATATACAGAGTGATTAACCAAAAATGATATGCTCATTGCTCACACCCATTTTAGATGAATAACTATTTTATTTTATTTTTATTATTTTTGAACTACTTGAGAAGTTGTGGACGGCTGTGGTGATACAAACTTGAGCTTTTTAAATGAGAACTTCCTTTTTTACTATAAATTATTTAGTGGATCATTTTTTTGAACATTTTGATGCATCTAATTCAAAATTCTAACGAGTATAGTTTCTCTGCAATAATTATAATGTTTATACTAAGGATAATATCCTTATTAAAAATTATTTTACAAAAATAGAAAATGGATGTAATATTGAATTTAGTATTTATTATATTTAGACCATTTTTATAAATTTTGTTATAAATGTTGATTTATTATTAATTACTAAAATCTTCAAATCACTATAGCACATTATCCCCATCATAATATCTTCCGAACCCATCATCGTGGTTATCCTTAGTACACAAAGTTAATTAATTCAAAAAATGAGCTCGTTCAAATTTTGATTTTGGTTCTTACATCAATTTTTTCAAAAATTATCATTTCAATAATTTACAGTAGAATTTACAGAGGGGTTCACAATATATGAAAAACTGCATCCCCACAGTACCTACATTATTTAAAACTTAAGTAGTACAACAAATTTCAAGAATTTTAAATTAAGGTCTTTTGCAGTAAATTAAGAATTCCAAATATCAAATTTTCAATAACATTATTTAAGAAAAAACAAGCATGCTTGGTTAGTCACCCTGTATACACATGCAAAAAAGACTTGGTAAAAATAATAATATATGAACATGCATCTGCTGCGGAAGACTTGTTGAGATGAATGCACCATTAGTGTGAAGTTTCGACAATGGTCTACACGTTAAATAGTTACCTACCAGGTAAAAATAATAAAAACAATTTGATTGCGATGTTTGCTTTTGCGGAGACGCTAAAAAAGGTCGTTTTGACACTTTTCTTTTTATAATTCGACGTCTTATAGCATATGGTATTTTCTTTCAAAAAATTGTACTACAGTCTACAGATGTTAAATCTATTATTCTTTTTGATATTATTTATCTCTACACAATAGGCGTAGGTTGTAGGTACCACTACATAGTGGTATTTATTCATTGCCAATGTGCGACCGTGTGTACCTATATACTATACCTGCATATACCTAAAGTAAAACATCTTATATAAAATGTATGATGTATCATAATGTATTTACAATTTATCTTTGATCTATTATAGTTTATTACATATTTCATTAAGACTTAAAACTGATTTCAATAAATAATATTTAATATTAAAGATCCGAAAAATACGTTTCTATAATATAGATTATTTTATTTACCTTCCACACGGGGTAGCTGGTGAGTGGTGGAAATATCTAATACTCATATACAGTATGGATAATTAATATTCAGTATTTATTTACATAGGTACCTACATAATTAAACTATTTATTACCATACGAAATTTGAATACAACGTTTATTATTTACTTAACTAAACAGATTAAAAGTTACAATGTGTATTAAGTGTGCATAATGGACTTAAATAAAATTTAAATGATTTTATTAATCAAGTATATTGAAGTATGGACAGCTACTATACGAGTTACAAAACAGATTAATTATCGTGTTGTTAATTATAGTGTTTCAACAACCATAGAATTAATACAGGATTTTTTTTAATTGACTACCACTTAAACAATGTTTTATGCACAAAATTCAATACAAATTGCATTATCAACAATCACAAACAGCCGGAAATGATGGCGACATTTTACTTCATAATTAATAGGTTGAGGTATACCTAAATAAAACTTACATTATTACTTATTGAAGTTTTATAACATAGCTTTTAAACCTTAAATATGTTACTGGGACAAGTTAAAACCATATTCTTATATTTTTCATATTACATTAATGTATTTTGTAGTACTACATAAATATTCATCATACAATAATACAGTTGAAAGTAAAAATTGCGAACAAGGTAGAATAATAATATTATATAGATCTGCAGTTGCAATTTTCAACTGCACTTTTCTACTATTACTTGGCTCGTATGACGGACATTGCCATATAGGCGATAAATCTTATTACCTATTGCTTTCAAAAAACTATGTACAATTGTAACCAAACATTTATTATTTAATTATATATTTCAATATCAATAATTTCCGGTATAATTAATAATGATCATTAAAAATATATTTATAACTACACTTATACTAGCAGCCACTTGCCAACAAATATTATTTTTTTGATATAATTATGTAGATCAGAGATCTATAAGTTATTACCTAGAATTAGTATATAGTGCACTGTCGAGAAAATTAAAGCCAACAGTGAAAACCCCATAGATTGATATTTGAAATCATAACATAATATCTAAAAAGATTTTTTTGTAAACCTTAATAACTACTTAATGATCAAAATCATAGATAATAGAAGAATTATTATCTATGATCTAAATGAATAGGGTATGATTCGCAATAACTTAATGATGTCTTATTTTTAATTACTGACTAAAATAGTTCATTATTAAATAATTTTAAATAAATTTTATCGAATGCCCCCATTTCCCGTTGTCCAAAATTCTATATCATACCGTAAAATAATATTTCTTTTCGTTGTTCATGTTGTAATAGAACAATTTCAAGCTTGGGTGGAGCCCATTAGTTATTTATTTACAACTATACATAAACGTAATTCTGTAATAATATCGTGTTTAATGTTTAAATGTAATTCAGCCATGCAGTCATGCATGTTGCATGTATAATATTTTATATTTTCATACGATATAGAAGTGCACTTATGGTCTTCAACCATTAAGGTTAAATTAATATTATTATTATTATTATTTAATAAGTCATTGTAGGAACCTATAATTTCGATCAATTGGCCATTTTAGTTAATGTTTATTTTATATAACCCATATTATGTTTAATAAAAATCGAATTGCGTTAATGAAAACTATAAATGTTTATTCATCTCCCAACTATAAGGTCAAACTTTAGTGTGGCGATCTGCAGTAGTTCACTAGTGCAGTAATGCAGGATATCATAAAGATTAAGGTTAAGGTCACTGGAGCAGCCAGAATATTTAAAAGGGGAGATCATACTTGCTATAATATAGACAGTTTATGAAACTGGTTCAGAATAATAAATTAAAATATTTTTTATGGAAAATGTAAATTAATGTTTTTTAATAATGTTTTAGAACTCATGTAGAAGAAAAACAGCATATTATTATTCAATATTGTATTTTAATATGTTTGTAAGTAGGGACAAAAAAAAAGTAAAATAAATCATAATATTTTATCGAAACATTCAATTTAATGTATACATCTTGTTCCGCCCATGTCCGCTTAATAAGGCATAATAGTTATATAATTATTTATCTAAAAAACATAAAGAGGCGCATGCCAAGGAAATTACGCGGGCGCAATGATAAACAAACGCACGTGGGACTCGAAAACGACTTCGTCGACAATAACAACAACAACAACATTTGGCAGGTTTTGAGACGTCGTGTAGTATTGGAGTAGTAGTTCCTAGTTCGGTATCAGGACGTACGTTTAATAGGCATTAACCAGAATGCAGCTGATGCAGTGCGGCTGCCGCAGCAGCTGCTGCTCCCGTAGTTCCGTCCCGCCATTTCCATACTATTTATTATATTTCCCCCTTCGCCCGGCGATAACGATAACAATAACAAATAACAGCACAATAATAAAAGGCTTCGGCGGTGGTGCATAATGCAGCAGCAGCAACCCTCCAAAAAGCGAGCACGGAGAGCAACAGCTGCCGTCATCATCGTCGGCGTTTTCCCGCGCTTTACCTTTACACGACAACAATCACCCGGCCGTTTGCGTTGTAGTGTTGGACACACTGCGCGCTGCAGTGTCGCCGGACCACTGTCACATGACCCACACCGGCCAATCTGGTGTCTTGGCGCCCTACGTGCCGCACACTTTTCGGCTCTTCTTGATATTATTTTAACAATATTACAATTATCTCGACAACTCGACCGCCGGATGACTCATGCGCGCGCCCTAGCCCGCCAGTCAAGTTTTTATCGCTAGTTTCGAGTTTTTCGCTCGTTTTAATTTTTTTGCATTCGCGTAATCGCGTTAAAACCCGTCTGGAGCCGACGGGCTTCTTCGTTTCTGCCTTCTCAACGCTGTTCGTTTCGTTTTTTCGTTGTTATTGCGTCGTTTCCACGGCGACCTGCCTGAGAAAACCGTCGTCGTCTGTCAATTCGCTTTCGAAATAAGTGGTTTTTTTTTATCCGTGGTGAAAGTGTTTTTTTTTTTTAAATCATTTGTTTCTCACATCCGTCGGACCATAGTATCGACGATCGAAAATGTCCTCACAGTCATGTAAGTACACAAATTACGATTTTAAATTCATAATAATCCTGGTATATTAGGTAGATAGGTACTCCTTTGACTGTGGTACTTAGCTTAAAGATTTTTTTAAAGAAGATTTCATGATTGTGACTGGATTACGCAATATTTAGATTCGTGTTTTCCGTATCTGTTGTGTATAATTTTGGTTCAGTTTAATACTTACGGTAACCATTTAGAGATTGATCATATTGAAATTTAATTTGGTAAATTTTCACAATATCAAATTAACCTATATTGATAGGTGTATCTAATTCTATACAATAATTCAGTTTATATAAAGTATCTAGGTACACACTTGACCTTTAAAAATTAATTTTTTTTCATTTATTTTGAATATAATTAGTTTATAACGTCATGGAATTATGTTTGATATGTTTAACATTTTATCTAATAGATCTAAGGATCGGTACCTTGAAAACTTCGAGCAATTTCAATCTATAATTAATGTTAGGTAATAATTATATTTAATTTGTATTGGAAAATTACAGGGAATTCCACTAATCATTATTTAAATTAATCATTTCTATTTTCATAGCCAGATTTATTTATTTTTAGTACAAAACTTTTTTTACTCAAATAAGTAGGTACCTATGTTTATTTTGAGGTATATTTTTATACCGATCAGTACAAATAGGTAGCTACATTTTTTTATACACTTACAGGCAAAATAGTTAACAAAAACTACCCGGTTCTTGTTGTAGGTAGGTAGTTATAATAGTGTAATACTTAATACTTGATTTTGTCAATTGTCATTTATTTGAATATTAAATATGGTAAAAATAATGTTTTTTTAAATAATTTCACATTTTAATTAAGTACATTTTTATATTTTTCAGGTCTTGTGTAGCTCAAGACAGTGTATTACAATGTTCAATTTGTATGTTGACAAATTATATTTGAAAAAAATTCAAATTTGTTTGACCAAACATGGACGGCGTGGACGTACAACGTTTGTTCAGCCCAGTTACATTGTTACCTAGACGTTTAAATTTCAGTGACTCTGATGAACCTTGTCTTATTACTGCCAACATACATGAGTCTCCTAAAACACCACCTAACCATGTACAGTATATTCCACCCATGACACCTGCCAGTCGTAAACATCGACCTACAATTCCATTAAGGTTTGCTGAGCATTTAGCTTCACCTTCTAAAGCGGATTCACCTCAAAAAGATGAATTATCATATTCACCTCCTATAAAGAGGATTCGTGTTCTTAAACTGGAAGAAGGTATATTGGATCGATCCCAATCTTCTATAAAATCTAAATTATGTGAAAATAAGAATTCATGTCAATTACTTAATGAATCAACAATATCTAAACCTAAACAATTTAGCATAAACCCATTCTCTCCTGCAGCAACTGACCTACGGTTAAAATGGACAAATAACAATAACAATAATAATAATAATGAATCATCAACACTTGACAACTGGTCTAGAGATTTAACAAATGTTGAGCTAACTGATCTTGAAGTATCCAGGTATTTTAAAGAATTCAAAGTAGAAGATCTAATTGGAAAAGGAGATTTTGGTGAGGTTTATAAGTGTACTAATATGCTAGAAGGAATGCCATATGCTATTAAAAAAACACTTAAAAAAGTAGTTGGAACTAGACGAGAAAATTATGCCCGTAAAGAGGTTTATGCTAATGCTGCATTATTTAGTCATCCAAATATAGTTGCTTATCATTCTGCATGGAATGAGAGTAATTCAGTCTTTATACAACTAGAATATTGCGATGGTGGAAATCTAGATGAAATGATATTTACTAAGCACCACAATTTCAATGATGCTGCCATCGAGCGTCTATTATCTCATTTATCAAGTGGCCTTCATTACATGCATATGTCAAAAATGGTACACTTAGACATAAAACCTGCAAATATCATGATAAGTCATTCTAAGTTCCTGAAAATAGATGAAGATAAAGTTGATGGAGATATAATTTACAAAATTGGTGATCTCGGCCATGTTGCACATGCAGACAATTTAAGTGATGTGGAAGATGGCGATGGCCGATATTTACCTAAAGAAATGTTAAGTGGAAAATACGATAGTTCAACAATAACGAAAGTTGATATATTTTCATTAGGAATGACTGTATATGAAGCCGTTTCAGCTTTAAGATTGCCAAGTGATGGACCAGAATGGCATTTTTTAAGAGATGGATTTGTACCGGATATAGAAGATTTTGGATTAAGTTTACTTATAGCAAATATGATTGATCCAAATCCTCTCAATCGGCCAAATGCTATTGATGTATACAAGAATGTTACATTAAAAATGTCAGAGTTAGCCGAGATCTCTACTTTACAATTTAAAAGGGAATACTTAGCCAGTTGTACAGAAACACGATCTACTCAATGTTCCTCAACTAATAGAACTACCACTACCTCTAAACGAGTCCCGATGGCTTTAAGCACATGGCATAAGAGGCGTCTGGTTGGACAAAAATCTAAGCGTTACTATTCATTTTGAAAGTATAATATTGTAACTTACTTAACTCTGTTTTTTCTATGTTTAGATAGTAACTTGAACTCTGTGATGATAATTATAGTTTTTTTTTTTATAAAAGGTCTCAAATTATTTTTTTTATAAAAAGTTTGTGAATTTTTTTTATTGTATACGTTTTATGGAAATATGTGATTTTTCTATAGTTACGCTAGTTATAAATAACATATGTTATTTGCGGCATGATAAATATTTCTTCGTCACAGGCTGTGATACAGCACTCTTTAATATTATGATTTATGTTTTTCTTATTTGTGCGCAGTGCGCATATAAAATGAAGTTGTCATATTGTCATTATACTTCTAAAATTCATTTCGGCCTGGAATAAATATTGTTTAAAATTGTATAATTACAAAATGGTTAAAGTCTTTTGAGTACAAAAAAAAAAGGAAAATATAACATTTAAATCTTTAACTTTAAGTTTACTTCATGAATAACATAATATTATTAATTTTTAAACCTCCTCATAAGCAATTAATATAACGACTAGTTCTGTGTTACTTTAACAGCATTAGATACACTATATTTTGATACTAAATAATTAAAATGTAATGTATACGTTATATTTATATTTTATCATATAAAAAATATACCTAACTTCAATTCTTTTTTATATAATAGTTTAAGTTTTTATAATTTTGATAATTTTTAATAATATACTGGCCGAAATGACTTTTAACGTATAATATTAAGTTCTTGGTATTATTATTATTATATTTTTTTTTTTGTTAATAAAAATGTTTTTAGTTTTATTATTATATAATATGTTGAATAATAATATAATCTGTTATATACCTATTTTAATAACATTTTTTTTTATAAAACTGTCACTTAAATAATATTTTAAATTATGCCCTTATTAAAAAAAATAAACTTGAAAATGCATAATGGATAGTTTACTTTATTTATGTCTTTAAGTTTTATTTATGTTTTTACATTAAGTTTTAAACCGTAATAATTAAGATTAATTTCTCTTCGATGCCAACAATAATGCTAGCGTAAATACTATGAAAATATTATTCACTTGTAATTTATTATTATTGTTTACCTAATAACAATCGTTTTAATACGTTTAAGTTTATGTTAAATTGTCTGTTTATTATGCATTATAATTTATTAGTTAAACAAAGTTACTGAACTGTTAAAGAATACCTATGTTCATATTTAATGTTAAGATATTTGTGTGTAACAAATAACAATTGATGTTATTGTATTTAATTAAAAATAAACAATCAACACTAATATTTTCATTTTTTTTTTATTTTAGGTTAGGTATATTATATTACAATGTATGAGCCAGCTGGTCATAATATTAAAGTTGTTGATTTGTATTGTAGAAGCATATTTTAAATGAAAATCACCAAAACACTTAATACTTAACTGTTATTTGTGCCTAGATATTATGGTATTAACAACAATATTTAAATATGAACGATTTATTGTAAATAATATCAACTGAAATCATAATAAGTTGTATTAATATTAAATTTTGTTTTAATAAGAATAATAATTTAAATATATGAGGAATCGGGTTCTTAATATAATTTATTATTTTAATTTACATTTGTGGTACAGACACTATCAACGTGTACATAGATACTATATCTATTTATGTGCTTATATGGAAATTACAAGTAAAAATGTGATTTAAAAAAAAAAAAATAATTAGATGATTTCTTTAGCGTATCTTGGATTATACATTTTACACCTAATAATGCATTCATTAAGAACATAGTTAGTTTTCTCTTTTCTATTAACAATTTAATTTGCCAACTTTTATCCAACCATAGCATGCACACGGGAAATACACTGATCTAACAATAAACCTTGTTCCAATTTATTTTGTGCAAAACAGAAGTTTTATCAGATACCTATAGTACTTAAAATCTTATCCCAAATTATTTCATTTGTTCTCTATTTTAACGAGGACAGTTACCTACTTAATTTTGGGCTGACAATACTCCTTATATAATCTCCCTCTTATTTTGTGTTGGATTTTAAAGTTGAAAGTTTACTACTGTTACAGACTACAGTATCCAAGAGTAAGCTTTAGCCATGATGTATGAGTATGACTAATAGTGGTTGGAAATTTAAGTTGGGAAAGTGGTATCAGTGAAGCCTAAAACATTATTTTACGTTGGAAACGATTATTGTAACTGCAAGGTTCATATTATAACATTTGTGGTTCGTTGATGTGCATTGTAAAATATAATATACTATACGTAACGACAGAATTAAAAATCGATGAACAACAATAATTAGTCACCTGAAATCTGAATAGAATTCAATCAAAACCATTTTATAATTACTCTAGGCATATTATAAAGAATTTAAATCGTTTGTGTTATTATGAATTCGACAAGATCAAGAACTAAAACTTATTACTAAATGTAAATTTTAAACTGTGATTACTGATTTGTGAATGGTGAATTTTGACTTAAAATAATTTAAGTATTAAACTATTCAGCTTTCAAAGTGGAACGTAAATTCATTACTCATAAGTCATAACTTCATAAGTCATGAGTCATAGGTATATTATCTTTAATCATGACTAATTCATGATTTTTAATTATGATTCACAAATGAAGATAATTCATGAGATTGTTAACTGTTATCAATTATCATTTATTTTGATTCTCGTACTGTTATCATAGAGTCGGAAACATCGTCGATCGTCCAAACACGAGTCTTGACTAATAAATTCTTGATTTTTAATATTATACAATTTAGGTAGGTACCTATCGACTATTATATTGTTTTAAATCGATGTCCCTACTTCTTAGTTCTTACAGTCACAGTGTACTTAGCTGATTCTTTAGTATTTAAGATTCTGTCAACATAGTGTTTTCACTCTTCTACTTTTCACAAATTATATCACATTCGCTTAGTCTTATTTTGTAGATGTAATTATTACAAAATATTAATTAATTAAAAATTATAGTACGTTAATCATTATTACTATCATTAGTTTTAGACATTAAAATCAATGTTATTATTTACAAATCTTAGCATGTAAAGCAATTTTATTGTTAAAACTTTTGAAGTTGATATTTTGAATTTGGAACTCCTTGGAAAGACAAGTAAGATAAATGATTGTTTTTATTTCCCATCTCATTCTAAATAACAGTTTTATTTGTGAATTTTTTATTAATTTTTTTTATCAATTTTTATAGGAAATTTAAAGAAATAGAATTCAAGTACAATATTCAACATGAATTCTACTTTGTCTATCAAGTGCATACCATATATTAATAGTTCAAAACGTAATGGTATTCGTGGTGTTTATTATGTAACTCAGCGTTTCAAATCAGATGATGATAATAATTCAAAAAAGAACCAATTAGCTGTTGAAAAACTAAATAATCTACTGAAAACCATGAAGAAAGGGAATGACACTGAAATGCCTCCTCAACAATCAAAACCTATTGAATTGGCACAACCTAGACAATTGGCAAGAAAATCGGAACAAAATAAACAAAATATTGAAGCTTCTAAGCAGAACAAGCCGTTGGGTGAAAAATTATCTGATGCTGCCACCAAAGTTGCCCAATCAATTGGAGGTGACACCAATAAAACTAAATCGGATTTATTGAATTTGCTGAGAATTTACAACAATGAACCTAATGATTCTTCTGAAAAAAAGGTGAAATCTTCTGTTCAGTTAGATGATTTACTATCTGGAATGAAAATTGATCGTTCCCAATCAAAAAAGTCTGCAGAGTTTAGTGATGTTGATAGAGCCCAACGAGTAAGAGAATTGTTAGGTCATAGTTCAGGTGAACATCAAAGAACTAAAAAATACAGAAAGCCAATGGATAATTATATGCCAATTAATTTATTTAGCAGTGAACCTCTTGGTATATTTAAAAACTTTGACACAAAAAAAGATATTCCAACATTGCCTACTTGGGATAGATTATATGAAAAGAGCTTACAAACAGCAGTAACACATCCACCGAAAAATATTTATGAACAAATGATTATTTGGACGGAACAAGGAAAATTGTGGAAATTTCCTATTAACAACGAACAAGGTATGGACGATGAAAACAACGTGTTTTTTGCTGAACATGTGTTTTTAGAACCACTAATTGATGAATGGTGCCCGAAAAAGGGACCAATCAGACATTTTATGGAATTGGTATGTGTTGGCTTGTCAAAAAATCCATTCCTGTCTGTTGAAGAAAAAAAAGATCACCTTAATTGGTTCAGGCAGTATTTCTATGAGAAAAATCAATTATTGAGTGAAGTTGGTGCATTTGAAATTAAGTCATTACCAGAAAATGTTAAGGAATATTATAAACCTACGATTCCAGATGAATAAAATAAATTAATACATTATTGTAGTGTAGAATAATATTATAAATAGTTAATAAACTATTTTACAGCATACATTTTGTTTTATTATTTAAATAAGCTAATTTTTATCATAACAAATGTAACAAAATCATAGATTTAGTTTGGATTCGGTACAGTTATGTAATTTGGTCATGTTTGTGAGGGGGAAGATTGAAACATTTACCCCCAATAACGCAGCAAAAAAAATATATATCATAAAACCTCTCAGTCCAACCATTGTGATCTGTATAATGTGAGTAGGGTACATGTATAAATCCATGCATACATAAAAAATAAATAACTACATATTATTTAATCGAGTTTTAAATGTACTTTTTTGAGTAGATTCATGGAATAATCTGCGTAGACGTAAAATATTCAACATTTCAATCTTAAAAAGCTAATAACCTTGGAACTAAGTCCGACCAACAAACTCTGATCGCACCATTGTACTTAACTCATTGAAATATACATATTAGCTATAGGTCTCCAAAAAATTCCAAAAAATCTAGCTAAACTGCATTATTTCAATATATTTGTGCAATATTCAATTTGCAATAGTGATTAGTGTGTATTATGAATTAATATTATCTTAGTTACAGCTACCGTAGGGGATTTGGGTTTTTATTTGTTGTTTCTGTAAAATATACCTACTATATTAGAACCAATAAATAATAAGTACATAAATATGGTTCTCCAGTTAATAAGTCATGGAGTAATACACCCCCCCCCCCTACCACCATAATTACACCAGTGATTTGGTAAGACATTTCTAGATTCTGAGCGGAGCACCGAGCAAGAAATGTCCAACTAGTTTTCCAATGATGTATTTTAATTATTAATGCAGGAGGTTTCTGCATAGAATACTATAGAAAACTATGCAGTATTCTATGGTTTCTGCTTTCTGGTAGAAAATCATAAGCGGATATTTGGTCACATCTGTGGGGAGCATAACATTTTTGTCTTATCCATTAACGTAAACATACATTTTTAAACGCTTCAACCTACTAATTTAGGTTATTTAGTACTCCTACTTTATTCTAGCAGAGGCACCAAGTATATATAGGTATATTAAAATACACAATTTATTTTGACATCTAGTGTGGTTTGTTACATTCAGGGGGGGGGGGGGTGCTTAAGCCCCCAAGTCAACCCTCCCCCCCACCAATATCCGCCTATGTAGAAAACTAACTATAGCATGGGCGTTCTCACTGGGGGATATGGGGGAGAGATCCTCCAAGGTTCTTGTTATTCTTAAATATTAGTAATACATGTTTTGTATACTTTTGATATGCGTTTGTTTGCAATATTGACTAGGTAGTTACACTTATAGGCTTGATAATGGTGTTTATTATTTTTTTTTTTATCCTGTATACAAAATGTCTACCAAAAGGAGTTCTTTGCATCAACATATAATATCTTATCTTTTAGCAAATTGGATCAAGATGGTACTTTAGAGAGGTCATTTTTCGATTTTCTCATTATCTTAGGGCCTTGACAGTTTTACATTCAATTTAAGGAGCCTCATAACAAACAAAATTGAGAAGCGCTGTACTAGATTAAATTGTAGAATATCTAAATATATATAACTAGCTGTCCCGGTAAAAGATCATGTTTGTAATGTTGCATTTCAATTTAAATACTTCATATACATTTTTCACTGTTTATTTTTCTAACATAATTTGTAATTATTGAAGAAATATATAAACAACATTTTTGACATAGGTTGGTTGCTCAATACACAGTCAAATATTAACCAAATATATCATAACGCATTATGTCAAAACAAGAATGATATTCACTTGCAAAAGAAAAAAAATGAGCAAGTTGCTAAAAACAAGAAAACACCAAAAAAACTAAACAATTTTTTTAAATTAGTTTGAAGTTTATAAGATAACTATTATTGAATAATATTATAATATAAATAATACACCTAATCATATAATAAAATATACAAAATATTTTAAACATGTTTTTAGAGTTTTTTATGAGCACTAGAAAATAATACTCCACTCTACCAGACTACTATTAAAATTTGGAGCAGAATCATAATAGTTTTAATTTAATTTAAAGATTTTAAGAAGGATGCAAATATCCAGAGAATAAGTGTCTAAATTATTTTATAATTGATGTATACTCGATAAAAAATATTGAAAATGATTAAAATGCAAATGTAATGTATAATTACAGGCTCCAATTTATAATGCCAACTCGTTTAAAAAAAAAAACTTATTTTGATTCAATGTTTTTGTAAATAATAACTTCAATTTAACAAAAAAAATAGCATTTTAATTCTTAAGTTTTAAGACATTTTTCATTTAACATTATGAATACACAGGCCTTCATAGGACAGAAAGCGCGCTCTGGTGACTATAGAACTGTGGTAATATTTTCAATCGAGGGGTGTAGACGTATAGGTTAGGTTAGGTTAGGTCCGGTCCAGAGTGACCAAACCAATCAATACACCTTGTTACAGACTATAATAAAATATAATAACAATATAATATATCCACTGACAAACAGTCTCCGCTCTCATACAATGATAATATGATATCATTGAATTCAAATTTAATACAATCCATTATACAGCGACCAACTTGTAACCTACTGTACAGCAGAGTGACATCCACTTTCCCGCTTTTTCAATATTCATAATTATAATATGGGAGTTGTGTGACAAAACCCTTACGGCTTATTTTGTAACCATTTTTTTCATCCCCCTCCATTGAAATATTCTGAGAACGCATCTGAAATTCTGAACTATAGTTGAAAATTAAAACCCCATCTTTAGATAGAAGCCGTGATTAAAACTAAGACGTTACAGTAATTGGTACTCGGGGTCAAAAGAAAAAAGGATTTTTCTTAATAATTGTGAAAAACAGCAGTAAATGCTGGAATAAGGGCTGTTCGATTATTATTTTTTGCCTCTCGATAATTAATTTCACGTTTTAATCGAAAATTAATAATCGAACCCAAAATCGATTTTTTAACGACCGATTAATCGATAACCGATTTTTTTAATGGCTGAATCAAGGTGGATGTATTTATTTGCTTATTTATTTTTAATCCTCCTTCGACTGAATATTAATATTAATCGATATTTTTAATGACTGATTAACCGATTACTCGATTTTTATACCAAGGGTAAATTGATTCTTTAACTTTCACATAATTTTAAACAAGATTTTCAGGATGACATATGCAGATGTAGATGTCCACTTTTATATTTTATAAATATAAAATATACTATTTATATTATTATTATTTGATTAATCGAAATTTGATTATTTGGCGACTAATCGAATTTTATAAAGACTGTAAAATAATTGGTGAAAAAAATAATCATCGTAATAATCGATTAATCGAAATAATCGAACAGCCCTAGCACCTGGAAAATTAACGTGATACATGCTTTCAATTAAGAGCCAAGAGGACGTTATACCCGCATGTGTTGTCTCCGTCTTACAAATGCGTAACATAATAAATTTTACGCTCAGCAGAACACGTGTAGCTCCGTTAGTATAAAAATTAGAGCGAATTGACCTCTTATAAAATCTAAAGGTAAGATTATTATCTAGGCAACCTCATGGGCTTTTTATTATATTTTAATTTTAACGCGAGTTATGAGTATTTTAAAATTGTAAATTAAATTTGCTATGTTACGCACTTGTAAGACGGAGACAACACACGCGGGTATAACGTCCTCTTAATATTTCAAGAAAGCCTTGTCTTTTTGTAACTATATTTTGTTGTTGAATTTCATAAAACAGTAAGTTTCCGTAGAGACTCGAAGGTTGAATGTTCACGGCTGTCATAATGTGACATGTGAGTCGTGCACTCGTGCATATTGTTGGTCACACTGATCCAGTAATTGTTTATTTTTCCCATGGCTAAATAATATATATTTAGCCATGAATTTTCCGTTTTCATTGTATAGTGGTACACGTACACCCACCCCCTAGTGATGGGCGATTCAGGTCGGTGAATCAATTTAAATCAAAATGAAAAAAATCTTTGCAGAATCGATTTTTTTAGCACATCACTACCACCCCCATGACAAACTAAATTAAATCTAATTTGTCACGCCCACCCCCACGATTTAAGAAATATTTTAAATCGTGCTCGCCCCTAATAGCTAATAGGTGAAGACAAAAATGAAAAAGGGAAGACAGATTAACAGTGGGAGCGTTGTAGACCCCTATCGTACTGGCAGCTAGGCGGGTACCCATGTGGAGTCGGGAGATTGTATTTCTTTTCCCGACGACCAGACATTTCGCATAAATTTTGATTTAAGCGAAGTGTATTTGAATGTGTATGATAATAATAGTAGAAATTGTACTTACCAACGTAGAGAGTTAGCTATAAAATCGTAAAAAGTTTCAATAGTAATATGTATTAATTTATTATAAAAAGTAAAATAAGTCATTTTAAATAACCACTATAAAACTATATATATACATCCCCAATCGGAAGGTACAAATTGTTTCCGCCAGATCGCGTTTTGTTAATTTGCTTCCCCAATCTATGTTCTGTGGTATAATATGGTACACTGGCTGCTTGAATGCTTGATGCATTGATAGTTGATACCAATGCCATACTCTTTTTACTACAACTAAAGTACGTTACGGTAAATGGTGCTGAGTGAAAGTAAAGTTCTGACTATTTTACAGATTGAGTTACCTTAATTATTAATATTATATTCATGTATTAGGCATTGGCCATTGCCCATAAGTGTATTAAATATAATGCCAAATTTGTGAATGGAAATTTGTTGACTCGGATGTCCATAGTCTTCTGTTCAACATTAATTGCCAGAAATTTTAATTCAGTTATCACCATATTCACCGACCTGTATTAAAGTGAGTATTCATCTATTCATACCTATATAGGTTTAAATAATATCAAGAATCGATGTTCTGAAAAGTTTGATCGCTCATTGAGATGTTGTCGGTCACAAAAATTGTGTTACAATGTGCCCATTACTCTTCATCGATCCCAAAAGCAATGACATCTTATAAATATTGTATTTATATAATTTAAACTAAGATCAATATCAATCTGGATGGCTTATTTACAGTAACATTTGATACCTTGTAGGTCATTTTTCTTATACTTTAGATTCCAAAGAACATTTTTAAAAATATATTTTTTTATTGGATTTGTGTGTACAGCTGTTTTGTGCGTCATACATTTTACAGACATAACACCAATTTATACTGAAACATAAGCTAAATGGGCTTAACTACAATTGTGAATGCATTTTTTGTCAGATTTGATTGGCTTAGGGCCAGTCGTACCATTTCTAATTAAAGTTATCCGAAGTTTAATCGGCCGATTTTGGCTGGTTATAAAATCTGTTATTAGCTGATTAAGCATAATTGAAGTGTAACCGTAGACAGTACAACTGGCCCTTAGGCCCATTTCATAGACACATCTATGGTACGCACTATTTTCAATTAACATTGTTCGTTTATAATGTCAAAAATATGAAATATGAAATTAAAAGTGTATACAGTCATTCAAAAAAATAAACATAAGAAATGATAACAAATAAAATATCACTTATTTTTTTTTAAAAATGTTGTTTTCTAATGACTTACTTATACCTATAAAAAAAAATATTAAAACAGAAAATGTATGTTACCTTCAAAAGAATCTTCCTGTACCTATAATTATTTATATTATTATTGAAAATATCATGTTTCATGAGTAATAAATAATTTTAATTTCAACATTTTTAGATTTATGCTAGTTAAGTAGTTACCTAACCCTGTCCTAACCAGCTATTTATAATTTAAACCAGTAAACACCATTGAGTAGATAATATGGGAAATATCTATCCAACAAAAATACCTATATAATTATTATCATTAAAATGTGTTAAGTATCCCCAAGTTTTTTTAATTACTTATATCTATTAGGTATATGCATTGATAATTAATTATTTTATTACTTATGATTATTGGAAAAACATCGTACACATTAGTTAATATCAAAAATCATTCTGTATATTTTATTAGTAATATACCTATTAATTTAATTTTGTTTGTTAATGAAAAATTATTTATTTTATTGGATTAAACACTGTTCTAGTGTCAATAAGTTAACTGAAGACAATTCATAAATTTATCAAAAATTCATTAGAGTTTTTCCAATTGGTATTTTCTCTTTCAAAAATATATATTCGTGGTTAAGGGTCGTCCTTACAATGTCCGGTTAAAGTTAACTGACACTTAACCGGCCAAATTCTGCTGGTAATAAAATCTGTTATCTGTTGGTTAGCGTTAACCGACACTTACCGGACATTGTAAGAACGGCCCTATTCCAATTATATCACTTAAGTGGACGCTACATCCGCATGCGTTGTCTCTGTCTTACAAATATATAACATAGCTGGACAACTATGCTCCCTTTGTATTTATAGTAGAATTACCTAAATTCCTCAACACATAAGGAAGAACTTTATCTGTGTTGTAGCTTTTTTTGTTTTTTTGATAGCACTTACCAATAATTTTTAATAATTAAACAAAAAAAACTTAATGTTCTCAAACTAATAACTTTAGTTGTATTTATGTTATCTAACTAATAAAAACATTATAACACAGATAAAGTTCTTCCCTATGCGTTGTGGAATTTTGGTAAGTCTACTATAAATACAGAGCGATTCTTACATAGTTGTCCCGCGCTAAACAGTTTTTGTGCATTTGTAAGACGGATACAACGCATGTGGGTGTAGCGTCCTCTTAAGTTATATTAACATATTTAATAAATAATTTAACTTATTGTCTGTTTTTTTTCCAGCTGCTGTAATTTTGCTGCCCACTATTCATTTAAAATTATCCTTTATGTTAAATTTGTGTTATGGGTTTCTTCAATTCATTAAGGAATATAAAAAAATGGTTCACTGACAAGGCTGGATTTTCTGGACATAGAGGACCAATAAAACGTAAACATGAAGAATGTGAACCTATAAACAATAAAAGAGCACGTATGGATGATAGCCTGGTAGAAATTGTTGAAATCAGCGATGAATCACTATCTGAAACCGATGAGGTGGAAATCACTGAACCTGGGCCATCCACTGTACCACTCAGAGCCAGTCCACCTGTTATGCTCATTGAGGGTAGACAACATACAAGGAGAACTATGTCACCAGTTAGGACAATAGATCTAAATGAATGTAACGGTGATGATGTCAAAATGAAAATTATTCGATCATATAGTTTATCAAATCCACAACTTATAAGTAACCGGAATGCTAGTACCAAGGCTATCCGAGAAGAAAGATCTTCAATTAGAGGTGAAAAAAATGTTATATATGAATTTTATATTATTTTATAATTAATAACATTTTAATCCACAGGAACAAAACAATTAAGTTTGAGTATGGAAGGTGGATTTTCTGCATTAAAAATTAATGACACATCAAATAACGCTGACCCAAATAAATCATTTGCAATGGTTTTAAAACATTATGTAGCGCCAAAACCAGAAACTAACATTTTATTAGATTCTAGTTCTAGATCGCCAATGAGTAATCATAAAGAAAATATTTTAAATCAATCTAAATTATCTCAAACATCTGGTAAAGAAAATTTAGACATTCCTGAATTAAGTCTTCATAAGAATAGAATTATCAAGAAAGAGTTGTTTTATGAACGTATATTAAGAAAGTTTAAGGAGAAACAAGCAGCTGCCATTTTAACTTCTGCTACAACAACCCAACTAAAATCACCCGACGATATTTTTCAAGAAAAATTAGAATTGATGAAAAAAGAACTAGACAAAATTGAACCACAAAAGAAAAATGAAATTTTTCCTGGTTATTCTAAAGAAATAGCTGAATCGATTGCATTTCAAATGTCTAGTTCGTTAAATGAGTACATTGTTCAAGGGAAAAATATTAAAAAAATGGATTTAAAAACTATTTATAATCCTACTGCTTGGTTAAATGATGAAGTTATAAATCATTATTTGGGTATGATTGTTGACCGTGATCCAACTAACATTCACACATTTGATACATTCTTTTATTCTAAATTATCGTAAGTTATATAATTTATAATTCACTAATATTTAATTTGTTTTTTACTTTTATATTAATTATTTATATAGATCACAAGGATATCAATCTGTTCGTCGGTGGTCAAGAAAAAAAGATATATTTGCATGTAAAAAAATGTTCAGTCCTATTCACCTGGGTAACCATTGGTGTCTTATATGTGTAAACTTCATTGAAAAAACCGTAAAATATTATGATAGTTTAGGCGGTAAAAATTCTAACTGTTTAAATATAATATTTAATTATCTAAAACAAGAGTACGAGAATAAGAAGAATGAGAAGTTTGACAGTAGTGGATGGCAAATAATGGACGCTGAGGATTGTCCAAAACAAAAAAATGGTTATGATTGCGGGGTGTTTACTTGTGTCAATGCAGAGTACCTATCTCGTGATGCAAAACTAGATTTTGTTCAAGATGATATGCCCAAATTAAGGAGTAGGATATGTTATGAGATCTTAAACAATCGTTTATGTTATTAAAATTAAACTAAATCATTTGTTTCCTATAATATTGAGTTAATTTTATTTTCATTTTTTTCAAGTTCTATAGAGTATTACATAATATGTTGGTGAATATAATAAACATTGACAAGAGGAATAACATTCCTTAATTGTCTAATTAGATTTCATAATTTTAATAAAAATGCTAGCCTAAATATGAAAAAAAAATATTTGTTAATACTGTATTTATGTATGTAATTATATATTAAAACAATTATACCATGAAATTGAACTCACTTCCTATTATGTAGAATAATTCATGTTAACATTTAACTGAATAAAATTAGAAATACTGTTCATGAATCTTTAAAATCAAAGTTAAAATTATTACTTTAGGCATACAATTAATTAATTTAAAGGCTGAATAATTCAATAAATATAATGTAGTGTTTATATTGTATTTAAATATTATGATTTGATATATTATTCTGTTTAAAATCTTGTTTTTATTTCAGTACATGATCTAAACATTCTAGCTATGCAGAATTTTTTTTTTATTTGAATGTTAATACATAAAATACATCTATTTATTGAATACAATTTATCTATTTTTTACATTAATTGAACATTATTTCACCAAAGTATTCATCAAATTGTTAATATTTTTATCATACATTCAAAATTGTTTAAATTGTAAATGTTTTACACTATAATGTGAAATACTACAGGATTTTAAAAAATTTTTAAAAAGTAAATAGGTAATGTAAATACATTTATAATTTATATCTCACAATTTTATTTCATATACGTATAGATTGTCTTTTTTAATATATTGTTGACTAAATTGGTATGGTATTGTGTTAATTATATTTATTCATAAAACATTTGAATTATTTAAAGGTATTGTTATATAATGTATTGTAGCTTTTCTCAATATTATTTCATATTTTCATACAAGTTCCTAATAAAAAACGTATTCATTTTTTTTTTATAATTTTATAAGTTATTATTTTATTATTATCAATACAATTGACTTGTTTTATATATAAGTATTATGAAAAAAATATTGTGGATTTACACTCAATTGTTTAATTAATTTTCACCTATCAGTCATTAGTCATATAGAAAATGTAAATATAAATGTTCAGAGAAAATGTATTTACCATAATTTTTTTTAGAGATCAAAAAATTACCGATTGTTTCGCAAACCGATTTTCTGACTTTTTGAAGACTTGGGAATCTTAAACATTTTGAATTTATATACTTATTACTTAGTATTATATATGCTGAAAGACCGTGTTCGCTAAGAATCGTATTTCGTATGCACTATGCAATGACGAATGACCAATGATTTATCATTTAATTTAAATGTAATCGAAGAGTCTCGCTAGAGACTCCTTTCTGTGCATAAGTAACACCGATAAGAAACAGCACACCGACAACCGATAGCGAGACTATTATACATTAAGTTTCGTTTCGGCGCTCGGACCTCTCACTCGCACGCGTTGGTTGAATGCAGAGTGCGAGAGAGACAGAGCTAAAAACTGCAGTTTTGTGAGTCTTTTTCTTTCGTCCGTCATACAGCGAGATGCGGCCGCCCAAACTTCCCCTTCCAACGCCGCGCCGTAGCAACCGCCACGCGCCGGCCGCTACCGTACCGCGAACCTCACCCACAACAACAGCTAGCTAGTCTTCTATTCTATTCTATTCTATGGCTATTCTATTGTCTATTCACTCTGCGAACGCCGTGGAACATACTACGATTTGTAAATTTTGCTGTTACAATAAGTATAATTTTTTTGTCACAAATTCGTATGATTATTATATGATACTTTACATAACCTTTGCATTGTATGTTCTTGTAAAAATGTCCAAGAATTTCAATCAAATGTTATGCGAGTACCGGAGTACCCATAAAAATGATTCGAAAATAACGTATGAGTTAAAAACACTTATGGATTTCGAACGTTCAATTAAAAAAAGGTGGATAAGTGGATGTCGCTCTGCTGTACGGTAGGTTACAAGTGGGTCACTGTAATGGATGGTGTTAAATTTGAATTCAATGATATAATATCATTGTATAAGAAAAACGATTCTGAGCGAAAACGGTCAGTCAGCCTATGATTTTACCAAGTATATTTGATGATATTATTGTGAATAAAGTAATTTATATATAACCTATTTATGTGGAGCCTTGTTTTAAATTTTCAATCCTTAGCCATAAAAGTTAAACATTTTATACATTTTTAACTAGAAAATAATTAATAAATTATAAATTTGATAAATGTTGTCAAAATTTGAACTTTAAATGCTTATAAAAAAAAATCGTGCATATGTATTTTTAATATTTTTCAACTGCTATTAGAACGATATATCAGGAGCCTTCTATTAAATTTTCAAGCTTTTTTACTCAACAGATAAAATTTTATTGATATTTATAGAAAAAAAAACTAAAAAAATTGAAAACTGACAATGGCCGTAAACAGCTCAAAAAGAGTCAAAATGTCATGTCCTTACGGTCATTTGTTTTAGAGTTACACCAAAAACCAAAATCGATTTTCTCAAAAACAGATTTTGCGTAAAAATTTCCGTTTTTCCTTAATTTTTCTTTTGTTTTCACGTCGCTTGTTAAAACTACTTGGAAATTTTTACTTTTGACCCCCCAAAGTACCAACTAGATTTACTTTCCTATCAGAAAAGTTACTATTGAAGAAAATCCAAGCACTTTTGATGTCCTAAAAGGTGATGACAGACACAAAAATAAAAAAAAAAATAAAAATAAAATAAAAAAAAAAAAAAAAACACACATCATTGTAAAATCAATACATGCATCGCTTCGCTCAGAATCTAAAACCTGGACTACATGTTTAAGTTGTAATAAGGATACACCTCATAATGTTCAGGTTGATCCAAAAATTACCAACAAAGTTTTGATTATTCAATTACAGTTGGAAAACTCCTATAATAGCAATCCTGGGGATTATATATTCTGTAATTACAAAATAAAGGCTTTGCCAACGTCTGTACTGAAAATTCACAATCGCTCCTATAAGCTACACAGCTGCATTTTCTACGAGAATAATCTTAAATCTGGCAGATACAGCATAATGATCAGGGAGAACAAAACCAACTGGGTACAAATAAAAAACCAAATCACGAAAATACAAAAGTGGCCCCAGAATTCCAAAAACGCCCAGATTTTAGTATTCGAAGCAAAATAATTACATTGTCCTGAGATATCACAGTAAAACGTGCTTCGGAAAAATAATTGAAATCCTCAAAAAAACTACTTCGGAGAAGTAAAAAAGGCTTTCTGTGCGTAAGTTGAAGAGATTGGGAGAAAAGATAGAACTTTGGTGTTAATAAAAATGTGAAATCAATCTCAAAGTTCTGTGCCAAAAAGGGCCACGGTTGAAAAAATAGAATTTGGGGCTTAATAAAGAAGTGAAATCAATACCCAAATTATGTGCCTCAACTTGAAAAAATATCTTATTCAAAAAAATTTCAAGATGTTCAACTGTACAAACATTAAAAAAATATATTAGCACAGAACGGCGTGAATTACAGTTTGTCAACAAAAATTCATACTAATGAGAAAATTAGCACAAAGCGGCCCTAATTACAGATTATCAATAAAAATTCTAGTCAGACAGATTAACTCGTAAACAAGTCAACAACTCCGATTTATGGCTAATTCATCATTATTGTACGCCGTTCTGTGTTAATATTTTTTTTTAATGTTTGTACAGTTGAACATCTTGAAATTTTTTTGAATAAGATATTTTTTCAAGTTGAGGCACATAATTTGGGTATTGATTTCACTTCTTTATTAAGCCCCAAATTCTATTTTTTCAACCGTGGCCCTTTTTGGCACAGAACTTTGAGATTGATTTCACATCTTTATTAACACCAAAGTTCTATCTTTTCTCCCAATCTCTTCAACTTACGCACAGAAAGCCTTTTTTATTTCTCCGAAGTAGTTTTTTTGAGGATATAATATACATTACAGAGTACAGTTACTCTATGGCAGGGGTCGGCAACCTTTTTACCTACACGGGCCATAATTTGTTTCAGTTTTTAATGGAGGGCCGCATACAAAATTAAAATATTAAAAAATATAATTTTAACAAATAATACTAATATATTTACAGATAGCAACAAACATATTATGAATTTAACATTGCAGTTGTGCTTATTAACTAATTTTTAATTAATTACATTAGTAGAGACAATTTAAAAGTTTAAAAATAATTATTAATTAATTCTTGAATGCAATTTAGTATACAAATATTAAGTTACTAGTGTGATTTTTGAGGTTGAATTTTTCCCGCCAATTCATTTATATCCGCTTTTAAATTGGATGTTGATATCCTCAAAACAGCGTTCAAGTGTTCGTCGCTTAACCGTGAACAATATTTATTTTTTCGGAATTTAAGTATTGAGAATGTCTGCTCACAAATATATGTGCTACCAAAAGCAGTAATCATTTTTTTAGCAAAACTTTTAATGCCTTTAAAATCTATTTCAGAAAGACTTGAATAAAATATTTTTAAGTCATTACTTTCTTTAAAAGCATTTTTAAGAATATCGTTGTTTTGCAATTCTATCTGTAAATTAGATTCAACATCGTCAATGTCGACAGAAAAAGGGTTTTGAAACAATTTGATTTTATTCTCTTGTACGTAAAAATCAGAAAATCGTATTGAAAATTCATTTTGTAGGTTTTCTATTATATTTAAAAAATTAATTTTTGTAGTTTCCCAATTTAAAGTTGATTTGGTTGATTCTAATACAGTTTTACAGCATACGAAATGATCCAAGTGCTGTTCATTAATATGTTTGTGTAATAATTTTAATTTCACTTGAGATGATTTTATATTTGAATACATATCTGACAACAATTTGTCTTTACCTTGCAGTTTTGTATTCAGCTCATTTAATAAAGTTGTTATATCAGTTTCGAAACGAACTGCACTAAGCCACTAACATAACCAATACGTATTTGTCATAATCGACGATATATACATTACATAAGATTAGATTACGTTTTCGATCATAGCTTATCTCGCATTGATTAAATATTATTTATATATTTATAACAATTTAAGCTACAAAATTAAAATTTTAAACACCATGAATTATATTTGGAGGGCCTCAGCAAAAAGTTCCGTGGGCCGCATGCGGCCCGCGGGCCGCGGGTTGCCGGTGCCTGCTCTATGGCACGGTGTACACTACAACTGTACAGTGTTTACCTACTATTCCCCTTTTTTCCTTTACCTGAAAAAAAAACTACGACATTTTTAAACATCTTATGTAGGTACCTAGGTATAGGGTCGTTGGTCACTGAGCAGTCTGGACTATTCGGTTCTGGTGTTGCACATTTATGGGTGGCGGCGTCGGTGGAGATGCTGATTACGCATGGTGCGAGCCTGAGAGGGTGGTAGGGTCGCCGACAGGAAAATCGAACTGGGGTCCCTCAGCTAGACAAATTATTATGAAAGACATATTTTTATACCTATGGTCAAAACTAGTTATGGCCCGTAAATAATGGTCGTTTACGCTTAACCCACTGATTTTGCCGATATATACAAATGTACATATTTTAGATGGCCATATTATTATAGGACATGGATACCTATTACCTATCAGTTAATTATTAATTAATATATAGGTATATCAAAGCTTTCTAGTTCAAAATCCAAACACGGTTGTCCCGGGAGACGAGGAGTAAAGTCAAAACTTTCGTAATTTTCTCCAGGGATGATTCTGTGGAAAAAAAATCAAATTTTCATTAGCCGACAGAAAAGACAAATCCATAAAACTGATTTAATAGGTCAATGCCATCAATGGTTAAATCCCATCAGTAACCGATTATTCTGTAAACTGTGATAACATCTCGTTTTGTGATAAAAAGTGATAAGGCTGAAATATCAACCACAGAATATTCTGTGGTTATAAAATAGACATAATAAATGGACTGCGCTTAGAGAGAGAAATCATGAAACCGACATTGATGAGAGAGAAAATAACAGTTGGGGGAAATACTCAAATTATTCCATGATATTATTTTTGACATTATCAAATATCAATGATGGTTATCACTACTTATCAGTTTTATAATCTATAAATTACAATAATTTCATGGCATGAATGAAATATAATTATTATTTCTTTCATGATTGCCCCCAACAGTTTCTATCTCACTCACACAATTTACATTTCAGATTCGGATAGATTGGAAAGCGCGGCAGTCCATTTGTTAATATGTCCAAATAATAATAATAATATTGTTATATTCTGTGATATGACGTCTATGGTTATAATATCTATAATATCAACTACTAACTATCAAGCACAGAAATACAGAATAGATTAATCAAGTAACAAGATGTAGAGAAGATCTTCTCTATATCGTGAACAAATAATAACAATCATCAACATTAATACTCAGTAGTCAATAATTATTATATTTTATAATTGCGATTATCTACTAAATTTACAATTTAATATTTACATTATATTATTATACTTCTGTTTTGGATGTTTTTATTTTAAATCGTCAATGGTCAATTTTGAAAATTGGTAACGTTGATGAGGGATGAGACTTAAAATAATGATGGCATAAGCAACTGGCGGGGTATTGGACAGTGGTGAATGCATTTTTAATAATCAATGATCATTTCATTATGTTAATATAATTAAACATTTTGCAGGTTTCTGTCATGTGAATATAGTAATAGAAAAACCATACTACATAGTAAAAATTGTGTTTATATACTATCACGTCCTGTTGTCCTACGAGTGACTAATTCGGTGAGTTAACATTTATATATCTTATTTTACCCACATTATGTATCTATACTAAAATATAAACAAGAAAAGGAGTGCATTCCATTTTATGATATTAAAGTCGATGGACCCGTTCAAAAGTATATTCACTAATAATACAGTTTCAAATTAATTGACCACTATTACTCAAAGGTTGTTGTAAATCAGTTGTCCATAACTATTTCATGTTAAGGAAAAAGGAATTTTCAATTTATATTTTGTCTTTAAGTTTAAAGTAGGTAGGTATTGAAAATTAATAAACTAGTTTTTAATTCAACCAACTATTTTATCTTTGTCCGTTTGCAACAAATCAAATTTACTTTTGCTAGATTAAACTGTGGACACTTAAATGGTATAATTATACGATGATTAATTAAAAAATATGAATGTTATTTTGCTCTATTATTTAAAACTGAAAAATATGTTTAAAATATGTAAGGGAAAAATAACTAAAACAAACTTAATATAGATATTATTTTCTTTTTAAATGTATGAAATATAAATACAATCTACTTTAGCAGGCCGATTAAGCTTGTCATTTTCCTTAAATGGTAAAAAGTGAATTTGTTTTTTGTGTGCATAATTTACAGATGCATTGGTTTTATAATACACTGTTCATTATAAGATCAATGACAGAGATAATAAATCCAGTTAAGCCTTGTATTCTCTTTTGACTTGTGCTGTATGTGTTTTTAGATAATACAAAATTTAAACAAACCTAACAAGATGGATAAGACCAACATTAAACAACAGTTGAAACTTGCAAAAGAAGAATTTATGAGAAAAAACTTTTCTGATGCAGCAAAAATGTGCAAAACAATCTTAAAGAATGATCCGAAAAATATTTCTGGTTTGATTCTTTATGGCGCCAGTCTTCTAGAAATGCCATCGAAAAAAGATGAATCCATTGAACAGTTCCAAAAAGTCATTGACTTTTCTCCTAATAATTTATTTGCTTGGCAAGGCATTGAGCAATACTACGAGAAATGTGATAAGCTTACAGTTTCTCAACAGTTATTCTACACATATGCAAATTTATTGAGTTTAGAAACTGATGGGACCAAGTGTAAAACACGTGCTAAAAAATGTATTGAACTTTGGAAAAATTATAAAACAAAGCTGGATTTAGGAATTTTTGTATCAACTGTCTTACCAACAGTTGAAAAGGAAGAAATAACACCACAGTTCTTGGCTATATGTAGGGTCTTAGCAGAGTTTCCATTCACAGAAGACACTTCTCCCTTAGATGAACATTTAGAAAAAATTTATCTAGCATTGTGTGAAGATGATAGTTTTGATCAAAGATTTGAAATTTATTGCAAACTAATTCCTGTACTAAAATCTAAAGGGAAAAGGCAACAACTTGTAGACTTATGTGAAAAAATGTTATCCTTATATAATAACAATGCTATTGCAATAAATTATTTCTGTGAATCATTCATCAGCAATTATATTAAGACAATAACTGAACCGGAAGATGATATACTGAAATTAATTGACAAAATGAGTTCATCAATTATGGAAAGATGTGAAGTATTACTACTGGCACAACCAACAAATCCAAATTCAATAATAGCCAAAAGCATTGCTTTGAGAAGATTAAACGAATTTGAAGAAAGTCGTAAATTGTTACGTAAAGTTCTTCAAGTTACCAGTCGTTCATGGCAATCGTGGTTTTTACTAACAGAAATTCAAATCAATATTCATTGCTATGATGATGTAATACGATGTGTTCAACAAGCAAAAAAAATTTTGAAACCAACATTTTCCTGTTATCAGACTATGCTTATGTGGGAAATTGAAGCTAACTGTTGTTCCCGGCTATGCTGTACTGTACAAGGACGTCAGTTGGCTATTGATATGTTGAATGAGAATTCAAATAATAAACTAATTGAGTATATTATCATAGCTAGTTGTAATTTAAACGATCAAAAAACGGCAAAAAACTATTTAAATACATTACAAAATAAATGTGATAGAGATGATAAATTTATCTTTTTAGAAGCATTATATTTTAACGAATTTGGGCAACTTGATGAAGCTTTACAATCTTTAAAAAGCATTAATAATTTAACAGCCGATGTAGATTCATTGCTACTTTTTGGTAATGTATTGTGGAAACAGAGACAATTTTCTGAGGCTGGAAAGTTGTACTTGGAAGCTTCTCGGATTTCTCCTTATAGATGTGACTTAATTACAAAGTTAGGACATTATTACAGAGAAATAAAACATTTACCTGTTGCTATGAATTGCTATGAAAAATCTGTTGTCCTCAATCCTGATGATGAAGAAAATGGTCTTGCCTTATCAGATATATACCATACTTTATCAAAGTTAAAAGAACAAGAAGCGTTGTTAAACTATCTGAAAACATCAAAAAATATCAAGTGGGCTTCTTTAAGATTAGGTGTTCACTATTTGAAATTAAAAAAATATGAAGATGCTGTTGACAACTTTCAAATTGCTACTAAACATGATCCAAATAATGCAACCTATTATGAATGTCTAGGTGATGCTCTTTTAGGACGAGAATCACTGATTGGTGCAAAACTTACATACTCTAAATGTATAGAAATTGATCCATCTCTTTTATATCCAAAACTACAAATCGCTAAAATTGAATATCGTATTGGTCAAGTGGATTCTAGTATTCAATTATTTTACAAAATTGTAAACTCTTATTCTAATGATTTTATTGCATTATTTGAAACTGCAAAAATGTTTATAGAACATGCCAAGTCAATTTTTGTTTGTCAGGTACATACAAGCTATGATTTATGCAAAAATGCTTGTGAATACTTGTACAAGGCATTGTTGATAGATAATCGATATGCACTGCTTTGGAAATTGTTTGGAGATTTATGTCTATTTATGGCAGCGATGCCCAAAGAACTATCTTTTATATATTTACCATCTAATATATTTAACAAAAGCCAAGAAAGTTATGAGGTGAGAGACCTACAACTTTATACTTATTCTAGGAGATGTTATTCACAAGCATTAAATATAACATCTAAAAAAATGTCGTTAAATCCTGCACAAAAATATATCTGGTACGATTTAGCTAAATGTTATTTGACAAATGCACTAAACACAGATATTGATAAAAATGAACGAATAGAATTTAAATCCAAAGCAGAATTGGCTATTAAAAAATGCTTATCATTAGATCCAAAAAACAAAGATTTTTGGAACACAATGGGAATCATTGAGGCTATTGAAGAGATCAAAAATGAACATCTCAGTTATAACTGTTTTGTTAAATCTTTGGAAATTGAAATAAATGCAATTGCTTATAATAACTTGGCCATCAAATGTATGATTCACAATGATGTAAATCTTGCTCAGGAAGCTTTTACTTTGAGTCAACATATTGAACCAACCCTTATAAATAGTTGGGTTGGGCAAGGTTTACTGACTAGATTTGAAAATCCTGTAATGTCATCTGACTTATTTTATCATTCAACCACATTAGGATTTCACGAAGAGAGTATTTGCAATTATACTGAAGCAAACATACAACATAATATTAAAGCTGATACAGAAGTATTAACACCAACTCATCAAATTCATCATAATATTGATTTACTTATTTGGCTTACATCTAAAAATCCCAAAAATGGTTGGGCACAGAATGCACTGTCAATATTGTACAGATATTCTGGCTTGTATAAAAATGCTATTAAAGCTGCAGAAAAGGCTGAACAATATTGTACGCCTGAAACACAAATAGGCATGCAAAGGAACATGGCTATTAGTCTTCTTAAAGGAAAATGTTATCAAGAAGCTATAGTCAAATACCAACAAATTAAATCAATGAATTTATATGATAAGTTTGGAATTGCATTAGCATTTTATAAGACTGGTCAGTACCAAGAAGCATATGCTACTTATGAATCGTTGACTGAAAATAAATCTGATATGAATATTGTATCAATGGCTTTCCTTGCTATGGCTGCAATAGCTTTTAGTAATCACGAAGACTACGATAAAGCCACAACGTTGTTCTTGAAGAGTATACAAAGTAACACAGCTAACATACAGGCACTATTGGCTACATTTGCACTGGGAATCGTAACTCGTAAAAGTAGTCTGTCTAGAACTATCTTGCAAGAATTGATATCGCATAAGAGTGATCCTTTATTCTTTAAAGATATTATTCGATTCGAAACATATTTCTACTACTTGAATCGTCAACCAAATATATCATTGAAATTAATCAGCCGTTGTGTTCACATTCACCCTGATAACGCTCATCTGTGGGTAAACTTGGGTTTAATTTTATTGAATTACTATATGGCCAATGAGTCCCAGCGCAAAAGAGGACTAGGTTCTCATATTTTTACATGTGCTACAGTTATCAGCAATAAAACGTGGGAACTCGAAAATGCATTAGTTCTGACTACTATTTGCAACCTGTTTGAAGGAGAATTGAAAACGTGCCTGCGAAACGTTTTGAAGGCAATTCATTTGTACCCTACGTCATCTGAACTTTGGACAGTTTTGTTAAATACCATATACTGCCGGGGCGACATTGAAGATGCAGAGTTAATAAAAAGTCATATAAAATTTGTTGTAAACAATTTAAATCCTAATGAAATTTTAAAATGTAATCTTTTAAAATTAGAAACTCATATTCCGTAATATTGATATTATATGTAAATTTGGTTTATTAATTCATACATACCTATAATTGCAATGTTAAGCAAATCAAGTTTATAATTTTTATATATAATATATTCTTATATACACTATTATAAAAAAATATAAGGATGTGTCCTAATTATTTTTGATTAAATTGACTTTAAATTTTTTTTCTCAACTATTTAAAACATCGTTATGTCTTTAATATTTAATATCTGTCCTGACTGTTCCTATAGATTGGATTTTGGAAAGTGAAAATATTCCCTTGAATATAATTTACAGCGCTCAATCATTCGATCATTCAAACTTTGCAAGTTTTAACAAAGTTGTTCAGTGAATTTGAGTTGTACTTATATCAATTATAATAACAAACACAAATGTAATTTAAAATTCTCATAATTTTTCTGTATATTTGATGTATTATGAAATGCTAAGAGAACTGGGAAAATCCTTTTTTGATTCATTAAATTTAGTTGGATAATTTATAACGTTACTCTCTTAACATAGTTACAATACGTCAACACAACATTTTCTGATAAATTAATTTTAGAATAGAATAGAAAATATAAACATATCAAGACAATAGGATTAAACTCACTAGTCACTATTATAAAAAGTAGCAATTAATAAACCATTTTTTTCATTAGTTGCACTATAATCTATCGATTGTAATTTATAGTAGATTTAAAGACGGCTGCACTATAAAGAGAATGCCAGATATACCTAGTATAACATAATATACTACGGTTAAAAGCAGTCTGGCGTAAATTTATAAAATTAAAAAATTATACAAGTAACATAAACTCAAAGTTAGTTCTTATAATAATAGCGTTATATTGCTGTATATATATATTATGTGGTATATTATAATTTACTATATAGGTACATAAGTACATGACATCATAATTATAATTTAAAAACGCGTATGTTTTCATCCTGTTTCAGACAATATACTATGTTAAAATATATGTTAGATCGCTGATAATATACAATATGCCTAACACATAATTCAGAGAGTATTCATATAAGTCTTCGATTCGGAGTCAGCTGAAGTAGTTCATTACAATTTAGACTATTTATGGAAACCTGGGGTAATTGGACATTTAGTAAGGAAAACGAAGATTTGTTGACCGGAGTGTTAAACAAATTTGCCTCGGATCAATGTAGCTTAGATACGCCGAAAAAAGTCCTTTTGTCGTCCTTGGCCGCTTCATCGAAAGTATGTACCTATATCTCAATGAATTAATAATACATAATATGTATAGATAAACCTAATATAATATTTATATTATGCAGTGATCGCCAACGAAGGGCTTTTCAATTTTCAGATTAAATTTACTATTTTATTTATTGTGAACATTTTCGTATACATATTACATATTTATTTATATATATTATATAGACTGTGCGAGTTGAAATATCCAGTTCGAGCAGCGACGACAGTGATATTGACGGAGACTTTAACTCCGTTCAGACGTGTTTTCCGAAATCCAGCGCAGACGCGTCGAATGTAGAATCTAAACCTACAGTGGCGGTCGTCGACGACTTGCAGCTTCAGCCTGCCTGCATCGGCGCCGCCTTGGGTAATTTCAACGACGAATCTTCCTTCCTGCCAAGTCAACCGCAGGGTAAGTTTATGGCACTGACAACGATATATCTACCTAATTATAATATATTTAATGTGTACCAATGTAAAATATGATTAATGATTATAATGTCAATACACTTTCAAAACACATAATATATATTATACCTCTCGTACCTATTTATCTGTGAGATGTTTAGTAATTACTCGACAGTCGACGGTACCTATATAACCTGCACTAGTCACTAAAACCGTGTTTCTAAACCTAGAATGTGCATGCATTCCGCTTTGTTGGTAGCTATCATAATTATATAATAGCTATTTCTGCATCTCCGTTTTTGAATTAAGTACCTAATGTTAAAACAGTCTGCCCCTCGCCACGGATAGGCTAAACCATACGAAAAAAAAATAATGGTTGATGAACATATTATATAAAATATATTATTATAACGGTTAATATACTGATGTCTTAAATTAGGTAGGTAGTCAACTAAACTTTAGTATTTAACGATAAACCGTGGCGCTTACACTTAGTTGACACTTGCAGGCTCAGCAGCAGCGATATGGCTTGTATCTGATTTGATCAATTCTGCGTTTTATTGACCCTGATTAATTGTTGTGATTATTGTATTTTTATAGTTGTTCTATAATATACTTTATTTTTTTTTTTTATTAATGTTACCTATCATAGTATTTACTGTGTCGTGTCCTCGATAATAGTACCTTACCTATAGGCTATAACTGTTGGACGATGATCAAGTACCTAAAATATTATATTATATTTGTTTTTGCAGTGGAAGACCCGCATGAAAACGCAATCAAACAAATCGTCGAAATGTTAAACGCCGGAGACTACGACGCAGGAGAGTTGTTATCCGCGTTGCAGACCGAGCGAAGCAATCGAAAAGACGTGTCGGAGATAATCGGGGACGTGTGGCCGGAAATTGTCACTGACAGAGCTCGCCACGGTTTTTGCGAAGCACTTGTCCAGACCGACGTAAAGCCGCAAATAATTTGTGAAGAGATATATTTACCCTGGGTGTGTACTTACTTGGAAATTATTATGTAGTGATTCCTTTTTATCTATATATTATATTAAACGTGCACATTGGCCATGGGTGTATTATAGCTATGTGTATACATGTGTAAGAAGTTGTCTTATTACAACGACAACTGCAACGTCACCACGATCGGAAGTATAGCGATATTGTTTATTATTTTCAGTTCAAAACACGCGAGTCGAATTTGACTGGGTTCGTCGACAGTCTGTCCAAACTGATCGTCCACTTTTCAGAATACGCTTGCAAATCATTCCTTGTCAAATTGCTGATAGACAAAGAATCGATTCTGGTTAAACATTTGAATTGGCTCGTGGACATCATGCAGTCGCTCGACCAACAACATTGGTGTATTCTTTTAAAGTATTAAATTGATTCGACATTTCTACCTATGTAGGTTTTATTATGATTATTATACGATTTGTACCGTTGTTGATTTGTGCAGCGAATACTTAAATCACTGCGAAGGCCTTGATCAGTATCAAATACCAGTTTTGTTGCACTTGGTGAACAATTGCCAGAAAAGCCTAAACAACGTCGACGCCGAACGTCTGGTTGGGTTGTGCAGAAATGCGGCCCATGGACATTCTTCTAACAGAGACTTTGGGTTATTGCTAATGTCTGTGATCGGAGCTATCGATTTGAGCAAATTTCGATCGGAAATAACGACCATATGCGGGCAACTCAAAGGCGTTTCGAAGTTTATGATCATGAAAGCTCTAAAGGATACAAAATAAATCAGTATACCTATATTTGGTGTACAATTTATTTTTTATTCCCTTATACATTGTACTTAAATTAAAATGTTTTTATAATATTATTAAATAATTTATGTAATTAATTGTTTTGCGATTATATCCATAATCAGGTATATGTGCATGTATAGCTTGGGTCGCAGCACTATAAAATTAGTATGCCCGAGAAATTTTTGTCACAGAATATATGTATTGTATAGCCTGGTCATATTCGACAATTTATTTTATATCTATTAATAATGACCAACAATTGATCTGTGTGTATCAAAATTGTGATAAATAAGTTTTTGTAGAAAAAATAAATTTCAGGGAGGTCTGAACCCCAGAACTCTACCCCTGCGTACACCACTGGGTAGTGTATTACTAATTAAATGTTTTAAAGTCGCAAAGCTAAGGCTTCAAATGTTCAATTATTTATTAGACTATAATTTTCAAAATATTTTGACTCAATTAATATAATATGTACAATTGTTTTATGGGTAAACGTACTTGAAGTTCAAATGTTAATATTTAAACAAAAATAAATAACTAGTTATTTCATTGTTTTTCAAAAATATTATTCATAGCGACATTAAACTTTTTGCCATTATACATAAAATGTTATTTTCAAAATAATTTTTTTTTTTTAAAGTTTTTCTTTTTTTTTTATTAATATACCTACTTTATTTCTTCATAACTAAAATACCCGTGACAACATATATATATGTTATCTAATTACTAATTGTCATTTGTCATACACGAACTGACGAACTAAATATACCAGTATTGCGTATGTTATTATCTACAGGCTTACGCCTTACACATGGCGCATTATGTACCTATAAGTATTGATGTATTGTATAGGTAATTTTCCAAACATATAACAAATAGGCAATTTAACATATAGGCAATAGCTGTGGACAAATATTACACAGGTTGGTGCAAAATGTCTGCCCTCTGTATATATTATATTGCCACTCCTGGTGTAACCGCGTTTCATTAAGCGAATATCAGTCACCACATTTCGCCATTTCTGTTTGACTAATGATTCATATACGCATATGTGATGACAAACTCTATAGAAATTTGTACTTGGTATTAAAGATTTGAGGTGTATTACAGTCAAAATGATGAATATAAATGTTATATCTTCTAACACGTGACAATAGATAAACATTGCATGCTTTATACACAATATTGTATTGTTTCATTGTTTTAGATGGCCATGGACATGCGTACTGCGTACTGCGCAATTCACAAATAGAAGTGAGTGTCGAATACTCGAATACTAACTGTAGACTGTAGTATAGAATTCAGTGTACCGGCCGCGTTGCGCTTGCCGCGGACGCTTCGTAGACTTGGCGCCGTTGCCGTCGAATTTTTTTTTGTTTCGTCGGCTCCTCGGTAATCGTGGCAACTATTGTTCCATACCTTGTGGTTGTCCGTATTACCTATCTATAAATATAATATAATTTACTAATAAGCCTAAACTTAGTAGGTATTATAATTTATAATATTCGGTTGAATCGATTCACGTCGTAGTGTGTTTGCAGATCAGGTAAATTATCAAGTTACTATACTACACGCTATTTTATAGTCTTATAATACTGTAGATTTGGGTGGGCTACATTTTTTTCACTTATTGATTCTAGGACATGATGTCTGAGAATCCTGAGAGCAGCAGTAAAGTCTTGCAGATCAACACTGAAAATGTTTACAAGATATTTGGTAATTTAATCTTATATCCGGTGTATCCGAATTGGTTCCCTGGTTGTTACAAAGGGTTAATTACCTTCATCCCACAGATAGTCAGGGCTGGATTAAGCCTAACCATATAGCCCTTCGCAGTAGGCACATATTTTTAAATAGCTTGGCATATAGCAATACCAATTGGAATAGGTATACAACTTTTATATAAGTACTAAGCAATAAGGTCATATTGGAACAAAATTAATGAACTATGTTAGTGAGTGTGGATTTTTATTCAACCAATATAGAACTCGTATAATAATCCGTTGTTAGCCGTGCTGTAGTAGTGTAGTCAAAACAAACAACACTTGAGTATTAAATTAATATATTGTTTCATTAAAAATATATTTCCATATCTAGATATTTAAAACTGAACATTTTAAAATTTATTATCCTCTTGACAATAATTTATATTCAAATTTTAATTAAATATTTCGGGCATTAGTTTGACGTCCCCCCGATCCCGTAAAAAAAAATAGTTGGGGTCCCCAAAAACAAAATTAAAATAGTGGAGGAGTTCCGTCTTCCTGTTTACTCATCAATTGGAGCCTGAAATTTCTAAAAAACAATTACCGTTTGGCTAAATGAGGGGTGACATTCCAAAACGTACTGTTGCCATAAAGTTGATTTTCCAGGAAGAGCAGTTTTGTTTTTGTTAAATATTATCTCCTATAGTGATACTGTGTAAATAAGTACGTTTTGGATGATGTATACATTTATGAACCGATTTTTTTCATGGAACAGATGATTAAAGTTTAATTCTGATAGCGCCAATCGACTTCCCGCCTTTTTTTCTATAAGAATCAATGCGTATCTCGATTTTGTATATTTTGGCAATAGACAATAGTACGTTTTGGAATGTCACCCCTCAAATATTGCTCCGGAAAAATTATTCCGGCTCTATAACACATTTTTTTTAAAAATATAAGCCATTTATTAAATATAATATAAATGCAAGTACAAGTATACTGAACAAACAATTTGGTTTAGCTACTTTCTTTAAGCGAAGCTTGAGTTGAAGGTAGCTAGTTCTTTTCTTAGAGATTACACAGCATATACAATTTATAACAAAAATAACAATCAATAACGAGAAAGTTATAAACGAGGTAATTAAGATTACAAATTAGTTATAAAAACATTAGATAAATATTTATTTATATTACTATAATTATTAAATCTAAGATACCTCTTAAAATTAATTTCTAGATTATTGAAATAAATACCTAGTCTACAAATTTCTGACCAATACCTTTTTTTGAATAATTGACATTTAGATCGTATCTTATAGATTCACGTTTATTTATATTTGGATCAAATTTAAAACGATTTTTTAAAGTAAATGAAATAGAATATTTTTTAGATAAGAAATTTAGAGAAAGTATGCCCAGTCCTTTGTAATTATCATAAGTAGAACCGACTCGAACTGTTTTATTTGAATGAACACCATATTATCATTATTGTAGTTATATTGGTATATAATATAATAAATTATAATTGTTTTTATTAATTTGTTTACCATATTGTTTCATTTTTACATTTTAGAATGTAATGAATTGGTCGTACTTTTGTTCTGTTCTTGTTACGAAAATCCTTGTATATACGAATCCACTTTCAAAACAGTTTCTGTGAAAGTTTCTGAACTTTATCCAGATCCGGGGAAAGTCGTTATTGGAAAAGCATCCCGACATGGGACATGTAAGTATAAAACTCATTATTTAACTATTTATTTATAATAGTAAATGTCTTATTGGGAACAAAGTACAGTTGTAAATTAAATAAGGAGGATGCATAAAAACAATAACATCATTTAAAAACAATAACAAGTTCAATGTGGTTTCCAAACAAAAAAAGGTGGATAAGTGGATGTCGCTCTGCTGTACAGTAGGTTACAAGTGGGTCACTGTAATGGATGGTGTTAAATTTGAATTCAATGATATAAAATCATTGTATAAGAAAAACGATTCTGACCGAAAACGGCCAGTCAGCCTATGATATTACCAAGTATATTTGATGATATTATTGTAGATAAAGTAATTTATATAATTATAAC
This sequence comes from Metopolophium dirhodum, assembly GCF_019925205.1. Taxonomy (NCBI): domain Eukaryota; kingdom Metazoa; phylum Arthropoda; class Insecta; order Hemiptera; family Aphididae; genus Metopolophium; species Metopolophium dirhodum. Next base: position 18,408,385 of record NC_083568.1, read on the forward strand.
CTATTTACGTGGAGCCTTGTTTTAAATTTTCAATCCTTGGCCATAAAAGTTAAACATTTTATACATTTTTAACTACAAAATAATTAATAAATTATAAATTTAATAAATGTTGTCAAAATTTGAACTTTAAATGCTTCGCTCAGAATCTAAAAATCAAATCAATTTAGGTGGACAAGTGGGTTCCTCTCTGCTGTACAGTTTTAGATTCTGAGCGAAGCGATGAATGTATTGATTTTACAATGATGTGTGTTTTTTTTTTAATTTTTTAATTTTTTAATTTTTTTTTTTGTGTCTGTCATCACCTTTTAGGACAGTGAAAATGCTTGGATTTTCTTCAACAGCATCTTTTCTGATAGGGAAGTGAATCTAGTTGGTACTTTGGGGGGTCAAAAGTAAAAATTTCCAAGTAGTTTTCGTGACGTGAAAAACAAAAGAAAAATTAAGGGAAAACGGGAATTTTTACGCAAAATCTGTTTTTGAGAAAATCTATTTTGGTTTTTGGTGTAACTCTAAATCAAACTGAATGTTTATATTAGCATTTTCTATACACCATAAAATTTTGAAAATATTTTGACTCTTTTTGAGCTGTTTACGGACATTGTCAGTTTTAAATTTTTTAAATTTTTTTTTCTATACATATCAATAAAATTTTATCTGTTGAGTAAAAAAGCTTGAAAATATAATAGAAGGCTCCTAGGTTATTGTTTCAAAGGCAGATGAAAAAAATTAAAAATCCTTAGTCACAGTTTTTAATTATAAGCATTTAAAGTTCAAATTTTGACAAAATACGGAAAAATCACGAAAAATAGCAAATTATTTTGATGAGAATTCATAAAAATTTTTCTTTTTAAATCTAAGATTTGAAAATGTAATATAAGATTACTCATAAGTTTGTCTACCTTTATCAAAAAAAAAATGTCTAAAAGAAACTTAAATTAAATTTTTATGAGCGTCTGAAATTTATATTTTTACAAAATTTGATATTTACTCGATTTCTCATGTAACAATTTTCTTATTTTATTGTAATTAAAAAACGAATGACTGTAGATACTTGAAAATTTCACTGAATGTTTATATTAGCATTTTCTATACACCATAACATTTTGAAAATATTTTGACTCTTTTTGAGCGGTTTACGGACATTGTCAGTTTTCAATTTTTAGATTCTGAGTGAAACGATGAATGTATTGATTTTACAATGATGTGTGTTTTTTTTTTTATTTTTTTTTTTATTTTTGTGTCTGTGTACACGATAAGTAGTCGAAATAATGCTTCGATTTTCGACTTCAGTATCTTGTTCGATGGGAAAGTGAATATCGTTGGTGCATTGGGGAGGTCAAAATTTTAATTTCCCAGTAGTTTTCAAAAGCGATGTGAAAAACAAAAGAAAAATTAAGGAAAAACGGGAATTTTTACGCAAAATCGATTTTTAACAAAATCGATTTTGGTTATTGGTGTAACTCTAAAACAAATGACCGTAGATGCATGAAATTTTCACTGGTTGTTTATATTTGCATTTTCTATACACAATACAATTTTGAAAATAATTTGACTTTTTTTGAACTGTTTACGGACATTGTCAGTTTTCAGTTTTTTTAAATTTTTTTTCTATAAATATCAATAAAATTTTATTTGTTGGGTAAAAAAGCTTGAAAATTTAATAGAAGGCTCCTAGGTTATTGTTTCAAAGGCGGATGAAAAAAATTAAAAATCCTTAGTCACAGTTTTTTTTTATACACGTTTAAAGTTCAAATCTTGAAAAAATACGGAAAAATCACGAAAATTTGCAAATTATTTTGAGTTAGAAATTCATAAAAAATTTTCTTTTTAAATCTAAGATTTTAAAATCTAATACAAGATTCCTCATAAGTTTGTCTAACTTTATCAAAAAAAAAATTTCTACAAGAAAGTCAAATTAAATTTTTATGAGCGTTTTAAATTCATATTTTTACAACATTAGATATTCACTCGATTTCTCATGTACCGATTTCCTTATTTTCTTGTAATTCAAAAACGAATAACTGTAGATACATGAAAATTTCACTGAATGTTTATATTAGCATTTCCTATACACCATACAATTTTGAAAATATTTTGACACTTTTTGAGCTGTTTACGGGCATTTTCAGTTTTCAATTTTTTTAGTTTTTTTTTCTATAAATATCAATAAAGTTTTATCTGTTGGGCCAAAAAGTATAAAAATTTAATACAAGACTCCTGATATATTTTTACAATAGCAGTTGAAAAATATTGAAAATACATAGGCACAGTTTTTTTTTATAAGCATTTAAAGATCAAATTTGGACAGAATTTATCAAATTTATAATTTAATAATTATTTTGTAGTTAAAAATTTATAAAATGTTCAACTTTTATAGCTAAGGATTGAAAATTGAAAACAAGGCTCCACGTAAATAGGTTATTTATAAATTACTTTATTCACAATAATATCATCAAATATACTTGGTAATATCATAGGCTGACTGACCGTTTTCGCTCAGAATCGTTTTTCTTATACAATGATATTATATCATTGAATTCAAATTTAACACCATCCATTACAGTGACCCACTTGTAACCTACTGTACAGCAGAGCGACATCCACTTATCCACCTTTTTTTTTTAGTTTTTTTTTCTATAAATATCAATAAAATTATATTTGTTGGGTAAAAAATCGTGAAAATTTAATAAAAGGCTCCTGATATATCGTTCTAATAGCAGTTGAAAAATATTAAAAATTCCATTGGCAAAATTTTTTTTTATAAGCATTTAAAGTTCAAATGTCGACAACATTTATCAAATTTATAGTTTATTAATTATTTTGTAGTTAAAAATGTATAAAATGTTTAACTTTTACGGCTAAGGATTGAAAATTAAAAACAAGGCTCCACGTAAATGGGTTATATATATAAATTACTTTATTCACAATAATATCATCAAATATAGGTACTTATTTCATAGGCTCCTATCATAGGCTGACTGACCGTTTTCGCTCAGAATCGTTTTTCTTATACAATGGTATTATATCATTGAATTCAAATTTCACACCATCCATTACAGTGACCCACTTGTAACCTACTGTACAGCAGAGCGACATCCACTTATCCACCTTTTTTTTATATTATAATCATGTATCGACTTTTATAAGTTTAAACTACCAAATAATTATTTAAAAATGTATAAGGGAATGTCGACTTACGAGTATTTTTTTTTTTTTTTTTATTGGGTAACCCGCGGTAACATTGGTTATTGAGGTGTAGGTTTTTTAAATTGGGTAGGTTGGTACACGTGTGTGTTGTGTTTTGGCAGAATTTCTAATGGGGCACCCGTAGGTTTCTGCCGTTCCCCAGGTGGGGGGATGGCGGTAATTGTTCTCCGGACACCGTGACTTGCCCGAAGAAAAATGCCACCCACGGCCAAGGTATCGAACTCGGGTCGGCTGCGTTGCAGCCGACGCCTTAGTCCGCTCGGCCACTCCGTCCCCCTTATGAGTATTTGTTATTCTGTTTAAATAATTATAAAAATAATTTTTTAAGTTGTATGTTAACAAATAACATTTACATTTTTAGGGACTGAATATTATAGTACCCCACATTACTCCAATCTACCTTTTTATTACAAACCAAGTGTAAGATTATTCATAAATGGAAAGCTTGCTACAAAAAGTTTTATCAGTGACATAACAGTTTCAAACATAGTATCTTATATTCAAAAACTACTAGATGATTCTATATCAGAAATATCTAGTATATGCATTCCTAATAATCCTACCAACGTAAGTTGATTCGTTATTTTTTAAAATTGTATTAATTGTGTTTACATTTGTGTGTTATTTTTACTTTATATATCGATCAAGGCCTACGAGAAATTTATGATTGGATACTTCAAAAATAAAAATTCACCCGATTATCAAATATTTAAGAAATGTTCAATGGTTTTTATGGGTGATTGTCAGTTTTATGCTGGATTTGGGTAAACGACTATTTTTAGTTTTTCATAGTTAGTAACTATCGATCTATATCTATATATATTTTTGTTGACAGAGAAGAATTTTGTACTATGTACTCTGATAACCAGAACGAATCATTAATCATATTCAAGATCTCCAACCAACCATCTCCAGAATTTGAACAAGAAATATTTAGTGGTGATTCATCAGATTACGAATCACTTTATAATTGGGGAGAAAAAAATATTCTATATTCAACGAGTGAAATTACATTTGATAATGCTGAAGAGATGCTAAAAGATCGTCCACCATCTCTTATTCTGTTTTATAATCCAGACGATCTCAAACCCGTTAAACGGTTCAAGGATAATATTAAAACGGTTTTAAAAGAATATTGCAATAATACTTATAGTATGTTCTATATACTGATGAAAAATCATGTTCATAAGGATACAGTTACTGTACCTATTTGTTTTATTATTGTTTCAGATCAAATTAATTTCCTGACAGCAAATGGTGCACTATTTTCTAAACATTTACAAGAAATTGAAAAATCTCAAACTGATTTACCATTTCTACTTTTGGTTCGTCGTGGTACAATCTATCAGTTTCCAGAAAATTATAATGTCACCAGCTTGATGTCTTATCAGCAACTGAAAGTATTAATAAAAGATTTTTTTACAAATAATCACAATTTCAAGTATTATAGTAACGAACGTCGAGATAAAAGTAGATGTATACATCCTGTCTATCGATTTAATTTATTTTGTGAATTTTCAAGCAAACCAGAGAAAATTGATAGAAATTATATGCCAGACTCTGTAGAAGATTATTTTTGTGTTAGTCTATTTGATGAGTAAAATGGATCTGTGTGTAAGATATCTATAAAAAAATGTCAACACAATATGAAAATGTAATAATGTGGGCCCATATTCTTGTACAAACAGATCTATAAATGTATAAAACAAAACTTTCATTGCTTGTTTATTATTCTTACCATTGTAAAACCACTAGCTTCCTTGCTCCACTCAGAATCTAAAAAATATTAATAAAATGGATTTGATTGAACTTTTTTAAATACAATGTATAAAAATAATTAAAATATAATTTTGTTTAAGATTATTTTAAATTATAGATTGTTAAAATGTAAATTTAAATTCGTCACATACTGATTTTCCATTTACATCGCATTTACCATTTACGTAGCAAAGAGGACGGTACGTCCGCTAAGCCACTTAATACTTATATTATATATCAATATATATATATATGTTACGTACCCACGTATTAAGTAGTCATATATTAACTATGTACAGCGCGCTGCACGTATCTAATAATATTTGACACTATAACTAATAAGGCAATTAGTATAGTATAACATGCGGAGGTCGTTGCAAAAGCGCAGAGAAAACAATTAAACTATAGAAGGTGTCGTCACACGTATCTTTCCTGGAAAGCCAACACCCATGCGCAGGATACGAGTCGACCAGCATACCAAATACGAGACCCGAACTCTGTCTCATGACCGAGCTTAGCCACTACTACAACCACCCACTCCAAAGGACACAATCATATATATAGAAGCCCAGGACAAGAGCTCTTCAGACGGTTAGGGACATTCAGAGTCAGGTCGTAACGCCACTCACAGTTTAAATTCTATCTTAAAGAGTCGTAACACCACTCTTTTCCACCATATATCATAACATCGTAATTTTGTACTACGTTAATAAACATTCATCATACCTAGTACATATCACGTATTTCATTTCTGCGTTGATGTATATATCGACGTCGGTTGGGACGTAACATATACTGCAGAAGTGCACAATGTCGAACTCGTGTGCTTTATATATCCTCACTAATCTGGACGTCTATTTTAGATCAGTCTAGATTTAAAATGTACTTAAAAACTATTTTACCTATTTAGTGATAATTTCTAGATTTAGTAGCATAGTTACGAGATTTAATAATTGTATTTAATTTTGAATTTTTTTATAGTCATAATATGTGTGATGACAAGCTCTATAGAAATTCGTACTTAGTATTAAAGTTTCGTGGTGTATTATAGTCATAATAATCCACTGAAATTAGTTGAAAAAAAGACCAAACCGGGGAATAATTCATACAAAAGGTATTAGTGTGTTCTTAGCATTTAGGTCTATTTTAGTGTCCTGAATAACTCCTCAAAAGTCCTCTACAAAAAAGTGTACGCATAACAGTTGGCAACACTGCAAAGATGCTCAAAAACGATTTTTCGAGATTTTCTCTGTAACCGACTTTACGACAAATATGCTTGTGACCAAAGTCAAAGATATGCAATTGATGTACAAAGTGAGCAATTTCAGTCGCGGTCCAAAGACTGAAATTGCCTTCCCACACGAGCCACACATACTATTTTTTGTCACGCCGCTGCATTCATCGATAACGGCAAAGCTAATGCAGAGATCTATGCAACAACTAGACTATAATTATACGACTGACGATGAAAGAAACGATTTGGTTTTATTTATTTTAAGCGTCACGCATGGAGGTTATAATATGATTATGAGATGTAACCAAAAGTTTATAATTTGTAAGGAACCGACGACCATGGTATAGATTTCAGTGACTGTACGTGAAATGTGGGTGGGTGTGAAATGTGCATTTTTGGGGATTTTCACTTTGCCACCCGGCACTATTAGGGATTCCCAGTTTACCACCCGCTGGACGGAAAAAAAGGACGCTTTCCAACGCTTCAACCGCTATCGAAAACCAAACTTTCGGTGCAGGTGTGACGAAAAATAATTTTGCATAAAAAAGATTAGGTTAGGTTATGTTGTCGGTCGTACTGTAGTCCATCAACGTGTTAAATCCCGCTAGTCGAGTTTTGGACAAGTACCTACATAGGTAACTTATAATAATTCATATTGTAATTTAATTAGGTAGATAGTATGGATACCAAAAAAAATATAACTATTTAAACACTGTGTCTATATGGGCACTGGCGGGAGAATATATTGCAATGTCTATAAACTTGCGGACTAGTTTGTATAGTTAAATTTGGCATGTGAACTATAACTGAAATAGAAAACCAGAATAGGGTACCTACATTGCACTTTGCAGATCACAAAGATTTCTGTAAAAGAACATACGATTTACCAATATACCGTATAGGTACTGAGCATTATATATAAGTTCTATGGATTTATCATAGTAAATAATATATTTTATTATGTCTATGGCAATCGTCAATTGTCGAAATTCGTCGGCGACGATTAACAATTCTAATAATTTCAGCAAATACCATTGTATTATAGGTACATATAATATATTGAATTTGATTTCAGTGAACAAAAAACGGACAGTTCGATAAACCGTATATATTATAATGTAAGTTTTAACACGTACTCGCAAATTTCGTTATGAATTATGATCAGGTTATTTTCATATTTCGATACTTTCAAGTTTCAGCTCATTGGAGCGAGATGAAGATGGATAAAGATAGCTGTTTCTTCGGCGATGGCGGCACTCTAGCTAGGTTTCACCGGAAGAGCCGATGTTTACGCGTAAGTTTGTTTTCATATTATTAGGTACAATTTTATATTTACTTAAATTAAATATTTATCGCCTGCACGGACAATCTATTGACTCGGTGAAGTAGAGCATTTATAAGTTAAATCCCAAAAGCGCAATGTATAAAATACGCGAGACCGTCTTCGTTTCACCACGCCAAGTTTAATACGTACCTTTTTGCATATTACATATTGCATTTTGCCTATACTATACGCCGGGCATCACCTTAGTGCGAAGTATTTAAAACAATATAATGTTATTAATCTTTATATTTTAATTACATAAATACATTATACACCTCATATATTTTATTAGCATACTTACATCTTTTTAGTGTAGTTTATACCCTAGATGGCTAGATATATAGGTATTAAATGTTTTGCAATTATATATTTTACTATAATTATTATTTTTCATTATAATATAATATAACAATACACTTTAAATTAAATTAGTTGTTATCATGAAACACAGTCTTAAAACAAACTCTTTTCTGGACGTTTTCAAAACGGATTATGCTTAAAAAAAATTGCACAGTTGTCGTAGCAGTCAGTTGCTAGATCAACCCGTGTGACATAAAATAGGAATTATTCTCGTTTTTTTAAATAATTTTTTTGAAAAATATATGTAATAACGTAATATGTATAGCAATGTGTATAGCTTGCACTATTAAGAATTTATAGTTAATAGAAATGCGGATGTTTATACTTTATAGAATTTTTTTTTATTGAAATCGTGTAAATAATTTAACTAAACAATCAGGTACCCATCACTAGTATCAATTTTATTATACTACCATGAGATATGAGCAAAAAACTTACTGCGTTCCGTATAATTTTATTTTTCATAAATCACAATATTTTAAGTTCTGTATTCTGGAGCTTTTCCTCATCGGCGTCTCAGTTCACACACGTCACGAATTCCGCGGCCGAAAGAGTCGATAATTAAAATAAGTTTGTTTTCATATCCTTATGGGGCTTAAATTTACTTTTAAGACTTAAAATAAATATTTTATGTCATGAAAAATATGCTATCCAAGTGTTGTAGGCGCATATTTTAGTTCTGAACTATAGAAATGTATAAAATACGCGAGATATAAACGTCGTCATCGTTTTTCCAGTCCCCGGTCGTAGAATAATTATAATTAACAGGTGAATACCTATATATAGGGTAATTGAAATAGACTTATATGTTTTGGTTTAATTTATAGAAATATATGTTAATAATGACTGATAATAGGCATAAGATACAATTTTAATTTATATCTGGTAATTTTTTTTCCAAATACGTTATAAGTTATAGGTAACTATTAATTTAATGTAACATACTTAACTTCTATTGTTCACCTAATATCTATACCATAGGTATTATAGGGACATATAACCAATAACCATGTACACATAAAAGTAATATTCACGGAATGGTCAACTGCCTATCCTGACGTGTGCGAACTTATGAATAATATACTCATATACTCGTATAGGTTAGGTATATACCTATTATACCTAACCTATATAAATAGTGTAATACATACACATACACCTACTATGTCCCTTATAATTCAACAGTTATTATTATATTTATTTATTTTTTACATATAGGTAGTAGGTACATTACAAGACTCTAATTAAAATCACATTTATTTTTATTTTTTCGAACACAATGTTCAAAAATTATTAATTAATATAATATAGGTATAGTATTAAATAAATAAATAAAATAAAATAAACACTCCTAGGTACTATAATTATTACTAATAATAATAAATTCATGTATAAAATATTAAATTACAAACGAACAAACGAAAACGATTCTGAAAAAAGACAGTAATAACTAATAAATAATATTGCGTGATTAAAGTAATTTATTTTACTATTAGGCATTAGAACCTACAAGGCTACAACAGTAGGTTTAAGTCATCCAAAAAATTACATTTGAAATTGTCATCGTGTATATAAATTATAATAATATACTCTAAAAGTTTCATAAATCCACGAATACCTACTATTTTTAAATTACAACAAAATAACTAAAATCGTTATTCTTTTTTTAAACAAGTAATTTCTTCCAAATTTGAACTTATAATGTCTGTAAAACTACTAAAAAGTAACTGTTTTTAATAGATTATTTAGATTTTTTGGTTATAATATGAACTATTCAAGAGAATTCTTGTTTTAAATTTTCGATCCTTAGCAATAAAAGTTGAACATTTTATAAATGTTTAACTACTTTATTGTAATAATTTTTAAATTATCAATTTGATAAATTTTATTAAAAATTGAACTTTAATTACTTATAAAAAATTTGTGCCTATGAATCCTTAATGTTTCTCAACTGCTATTATAACTACTTATGAGGAAAATTGTATTACATTTTCACTCGCATTTTCATATTATAGGTAAACAAAGAAATTTTTGTATAAATATCTGACTTCAAAATATTTTACAAATTGTCAAGATTAATGATTATGATGAATTTTTTAGAAATTTGAACTTTAAATGCCTATAAAAAAAACGTGCCTATGTGTTTCTAATATTTTTTAACTGCTATTATATCAACTTACGAGGAACTTTGTATTATTTTTAAGCTTTTTGACCCAACGAATAAAATTTTATTGACATGTATAGAATACAGAACTAAAAACATTTCTTAATTCAAATGTCTATTAAGCACTGAAAACGAGTCGAAATATTTTGAACATTTTATATAATGTATTGAAAATGATAGTTTAAAGATTTGATGGACATTTGAAATACCGACGGTTAATAGTTGTTGAATAACAACAATATAAGAAAATCGTTATAACAGAATCTATGATTATATACACATCATGGTAAAATCAAAACATTCATTGCTCCCGTAGTCCACTCTAAAATACAAACTAACACATAATAGTTAGGTAGGTATACGTATAATACAAATTAAAAATTATACATATAAAATATAAATATCTGTAACACTCAAGTCATAAGAATATTGTTGAACATTTTACTGCAGGCTGCGTATTATTTCAGAAATGGTATTCGTCAGTGGAGATTTGTCAACTGCGAATAATATATCATAAGCAGACTGAAATGTGTGAACGTTGCAGTGTTTCGAAGACTAAGTTCTATAGCAGATTTTGATTCGGACACGGGGTATGTATTTTCTTATTTTTAGTTTTTTTTTTATTATTGTTAATTGATCAGGGGATGAATTGCCCGCGACTTTTCAATTATTTGTATATTGTAACTATACTGGTATCACACTATTCTGGCTATCAATAAAGTCGTGATAAAAATTAGGAAATTGGTCAGGTATGATTTTTTTTGGTATGTAGGTACTTCTTTTAAGTAGATGATTCGCTCAATGATGTTTAAATATTTTCACCGATAATTAAGTACGATGACTTGTAGGTAACTAGAGACTGAGTGAATAGGAATTAGGAAGTGTATGATATGGCGAAGATAAGGAAAGAGGTCAACAGGAGCAGAGACTTTCGTTGAGTGAATTACTTCCTCCAAAATAGATTTTCATTAATTATTATGCTTGTCACTTATATATTGTGGAATATTAGAGTTAATACACATTTCAATTGTTAAGATAATTATCAATGGTTTTTTTTTTTTTTTTAAATATTATATATCATAACAATAATCGTATTTTGACCAACTTACTTACTTTTTAAATTTGACTCACATAAAGTAATTTTTTGTTAGTTAAAAATTGGCAGAAACTTATAAATAGCCAAATATGTATACACTATTATTTCATCATCACGTATTGAGTAGAATATTTATTCTGTCTATAATATTAATGCGAGTTTACTAGTGAAATATTTCATCTAGTTATTATTTTTCTTATAAATTGCGAAAAATTATCTAAAAAAAAGTGTGAAAATGAATATTTATGCAATACCAATTTATAAAAATATAAAAGATGGACTTGAAATGTTCCCCTAATACTGTATTACCATTTTTAGATGTATAATTATTATTCATAGGCCCATGGTGAGCAATGATCATGGAGGGAGAGTTTGCTGATGTACAAGAGGACTTTTCTAATGATTTTTGTAATAAAATAAATCAGAATATTATCTTAGTTTAAATCACCGGTTATATTAATTTAAACAAAACATTTTATATCTATATATATATCTATAGATTATAAAAAAAATTAATTATATAAAAATATTTATTTATCTACGATGTGCAGTGCATATATCCTCCAGTGCCGCTGGTCTCGTTGGAAAATCATAAAAAATAACGGTCATCGAGATCAGATGTACTGAAGACCACGGTCACGATCAACAACAGTTTTGTAACTGTTGCCAGCTGAACATGGATGATTGAGCGCCTATATCCACGAACGGGACAACCACCGCCTGCCGTGTGCACTGTACAGTACTACAGTCTGATGATCTTTGATAAAGAAATATTGGCCATAATTAACAGCAAGCTGGAATGTCTCGAGTACATACACGAGATTGGTTGTTCTAGAGCAGGGGTCACCAAATGGCGGCCCGCGGGCCGCATCCGGCCCGCGAATGCATTTTAACCGGCCCGCAGACTGAGAGGAAAATCCAATAATTTAATACGTACTTATTATAAAGCGCGACTGTTGTAATAATAAATGTTGCAGGTAATTTCTTATCTTTGTACATTATTACTGCATTATTAGGTTTTTTCGGCTGCAACAAATATTATACTAGCCGTGAAGCATATCTTATCTTATCTGTTTTATTATTTATTTGAAATTTCATTACGACAAGTCGACAACTCGTTAAGTCACACATATTAATATACGTACTACACGTCAGTCCGTCAGTTATCGGTGAGACGGTGGTGTCCGCTGCGACGTAATTTTTGTTCGTCCGTTCCGTTTTGTTTATTAATTTTCGTAATTAAATAATATATTATTCTTTGTTTTAATTTGACTATGGATAGAAAAAGAAGAAAAGTAGAAAATGAAAATAGACAGTTTTGTCCTGAATGGATGGACTTATATTGTTTTATTTTACCAGATAGAGTAGGTGCCTTACCTGTTTGTTTAATTTGTAATCAAACAGTGGCTGTTATGAAAGTGTTTAATATCAAACGTCATTATGAGACACACAAGTCATTTGCCGAAAAATTCCCATTGGGTACTGGCATTCGTAAAACAAAAATTGAAAATCTAAAAATGAAATATAAATCGGCAACTCAAATTTTGAGCCATGCAATGACTGAACAACAGAAATGTGCACAGGCATCTTTACAAATTTCGTGGATACTCGGTAAACATATGAAGCCATTTACAGATGCTGATATTGTTAAAGAATGTATGCTTCAATCTGTAAATATACTGTTTGAAAATAAAAAGGAAATTGTCGAAACTTTTCGTCATATCCCAATATCAGCATCCACTAACACGAGAAATACTGAAGTACTGGCCAAAGATAATCACAATCAGTTGAAACAAGATCTATCTACTGCTGATTTTTATTCTATAGCCTTGGATGAATCTTGTGATATCACAGATACATCTCAGCTAATAATTCACGTGAGATACTTGAGCAATATCAGTGGGGCATTTTACGAAGAGTTATTGACACTTTTGCCGTTATCAGGGACCAGCAAAGGAAATGATTTGTACAATGCTGTAGTATTGTATTTTGAAACAGAAAATTTAAATTTGAAAAAAATTATCTCTGTTACAACCGATGGTGCACCAGCGATGATTGGCGCTCATCAAGGCTTTGTTCAAAGATTAAGAAATGACCCTAAATGCAACTCTGATCTTTTATCGTACCATTGTATCATTCATCAAAGCGTCCTTTGCTGCAAACTGGATCCGTGTTTGGAAAAAATTATGAAAACAGTAATGAGTATTGTTAATTTTATACGTGCAAAATCTTCACTCCAGCACAGACTATTTAAGGCACTCGTTCAAGAAAATGATACTCAGTTTGACGATTTATTACTTCATAATAATGTGAGATGGCTGAGCAAAGGAAATGTTTTGCAAAGGTTTTTTAACTTACTGAATGAAATTGAACTATTTTTAATTCAGAGTACACATTTGTCTGCCAAAGACTATCACGAATTTATCAGTGATAATAGTAACATAGCAACTATTGCGTTTTTGACAGATATATTTCAACACATAAATTCGTTCAACTTGAAACTTCAAGGTAATCAGAAACTAATTTGCCATTTAGTTTCTGAGGTAAATTGTTTTTGTAGAAAAATTGACTTTTTTTTACAAGATGTTGGTAATGAACGTTTACATTTTCATAACTTGAAAAAAATTTGTAGATGAAAATCACGAGATTGATATGACAAATTTTACGAAGTTTTTGGAAAGTTTAAAAACTGAATTCGAAAGACGCTTTGCTGATTTCAGAAAAATCAAAAACGTTGTACAACTATTGAACAGTAGTTTTACTCTGCAGCCTGATGGTGAATGGATTAACGAAGCAGAAAATGTTTTCAACTGCAATAGAGCACATCTTCAAATGGAAATAATTGAATTTCAATCAGATGATGTCCTAAAAAATTTGTATAATGAAAAGTATTCAAAAACTGAAATTGATTCTACATATTATGATGAATTTTGGTTGAAATATGTATCTGAAAAGAAATACCCGATGTTGAAATTATTGACAGTGAAAATGTGTACAATGTTTGGCTCCACATACGTCTGTGAGTCTGCTTTTTCAAAAATGAATTATATCAAAAACAAATTCCGATCCCGACTCACCAACGAACACCTTGAAATGATGATGAAGATAGCTACCACAAACCATAACCCCGACTTAAAGCAGCTAGTTGAAAGCAAGATCTGCCATTTTTCTCATTGAAAATATTAATTGATAATTGTTTCATATATTTATTAAATTTAATTATATTTGCATTAGTTTTAGTTACATAATAATTAATAAGTGTACATATTTTTTTTTTAGAAATAAAGTATTTTTGACCAACCGGCATATTATAATAATTATTATGAAATTTGAATTTTTATGGCCCGCGAGAATTTTCCGAATTCTTAATGTGGCCCGCGGAAAATATTAATTGGTGACCCCTGTTCTAGAGTGTAAAAATTTGATTCATAATTTATAATTCTATAATTTTAATACTTGTGGCCGGTGGGGAGGGGCAACAGGAGCATCCCCATCTGAAAATTTTTTAACAGGCCACTGATTTAATGTAATAGATACCTACATAATATTTTCTTTTATAAGAATAGTTACTCCGTCACTTTTATTCAGAGTTCCTATAGTTAAAATTATAAGAATTTAAATACAATGTTAGTTCATCAAAATGCAATCTAATACTTCTGATATTTATATGTATATTATTATTATTTATTATGTATATTGTATGTACCAATATTATAGAGTATAGACGTGAGAAGTTTAGACGAGACACGGCGTGTGGTATACGTATATACATTATACATGTTATATACTAAATAGTAAATATACTTAATATATCATATTATAATATCGAACATATTATATTATTACCTATATATTTCTGTCATCACTGCGGTGCGTTTTGTCGAGCGTTATATTTCTATTATTTATAATTTTATAAATCGTGAGCAACGCCTGTCGCAGCAGCAGAAGTCAAAATCCATTTCTGTCTCGTCGATGCCGGTTCGACTGGCCACTTCAGACGTGAAGGCAAGACGCGATCTCACGGATCCGCGGCCACGGAAAGGTTCCACTTAAATGCCAGACTACATTGCAATGTGGTTTGGAGCCGCCGAGGTCGAGTCCGCCCCGATGCATGTTTTGGCTGAGTCCGAAAACACCCCGACGAAACCACTTCACGTGACAGTATAGTGATTGAGGCGCTCACTTATTGGCAGGACCTGCAGGTAGGTGATACCCCCCCCCCCCGCCCCTACACGCACACCATAGCGATGAAACGTAACCTCGGTAACCGCAATTAAATCTAAACCCCGTTCTCTGTGGAGTCAGACTAAAAAGTTCGTCAGGCGCATTTTTTGTTGCGTTAGATATATCCTGTCCCTATAATATATAAAATGTAGCGGTACGTGTGTTGAAATAAAATGTTTGCCTAGATTTAAGATGACTATACTGTAAATCCTATATTGATAAATGATCTACTCAATTATATATTTTGGGCTCCCTCACGAGAGTGTCAGAGGGGCCCAGTATTCTTGTTACCGAGAAATGAAATAAATAAAATAAATAAATAAATATGCAGTCTTATAAATTTTTATTTAATATATTACAGGTATATTATTAATTATTATTATTATAAATTAACACTCTAGTTTAAAATTAATTTACGTGTCTTGTGATAATCGTGAATAAAGAATATATTGTATTGGTACTCGTACTTATGTATATTATATATTCTTTCGCAGTTGTTTTGTAACAGGGGTAAGAAATCAGATGAGAAATCGTATACTAAATTTTTTTTGACCAAGGAACAAAAATTGTTATCAACATAAGTGTAAAGTAAGTACATTGAAAAAACTTAAAACACTGCGATATCACGTGAAGTATTATAACGTGTAATACAGCTATTCTTGGATTTGATTTTATACGTCATAATATTTCTCAGAGATTAAAAATACAAATAATTTAAAAAAATTATATTTTTCTCTAGTTCGGTCTATTTTAGAATATGTAGGTACATTGTACAATATGAAAATAAAATATTTTTTAAATATGTGAATATGACGTTTTATATTATGATATTATATTTTTTACAATTTATTTTTTTTATATAACCTGACAATCTTTGTTATTTCAATATCACTTTAGGAACCACTCAACTATAGATAAAAAGGTAAGTAACATAAATCGCTACAACACGATTGCGCCCCAATCCCTTTTTACCTGATAAAATCACAACACGATTGCACACCAAATAATATGTGTATGTACTATATACTATGTCTAATAATGTATGTACAACATAAAAAAATATAAACTAATATAATATATATAGGAACAATAGTTATATAGAAAATTCTCCTACGTCTAATTTTGGACGATTATTTACTTAAAAACTATGTAGAAACTGATGCACAATTCCCACCAACTTTATGGACAGATAAAAAAAAAGTTCGTTTACCTGTTTTGGTATGCAATTCGTGTGCGCCCGTGGCCTAAATATATGTCAGCGCGGTAATTACTCATTACCCGCCGTTTCCACCAACACTTAAAATGCCCGTTTCCATTGGCCCACAGCATTAGGAGGTACCTAAATGTGTTTATATAATATAATGATTAATGGCCATATAATAAAATTGCGTTCGTTCACTATATGTAGTATTCACAGATTTAGTTTGATAAAAATCAACTGTACATTAATGTCATTATATAGCCATTATATAGGTAATATTATACCTACGTATAAGAGAATTTAAAATCAGTCGTGTACTTACAGCTTTAATCCAGTGGCACATTTTGAGTTTTTTTTTTTAATATTTAAAATGTTCTAAAATTTAAGCAGGTCAATTTCTTCATTCTTCAGCATAGTAGGTAATTACGTGTTTTTAATATATGTATGGGATTGAAGGGTTATGTATATGTATATTATAATATGTTATTATAATTATTATGTTTCAAATTTTAATGAATTAAAGAAATCGGAAGTTGCAGAAAATAGCTTTTGAGTTTTGTCATATATGCACATACCTAACCTATAATATATATACATTACCTCCACACCATATATGGTACCTACTATAGGTATTAGGTACCTATTGTGTTCTATGGCCTAAATGCTCCACACATGTTAATATATTATACAGTATATTATATTATTATCTTTAAGCGAGTTAAACATTATTGTTTTCATAATATATTTTAACTTTTATGTATTGGCTGTCTGAGCGTTTGTAAATTTAATGGCAGGCCAATAACTATAATAGGACACAGGAAAAAAAATTAAGTTGCTTAAGTAGGCACACTGTAGCCATTACCCAAATACCGTCCATTAGAACAGTTAATTATGGATTTTAGTAAATAGTACGCCTTGATAAAGCTCTAGCTTAGACGTTGACAAAAAATAATAACTATAACAGCCAACAGGTGTGTACGTACCTATATAATATTATTACATTAATATAGGTAGGTACTAGGTATAGCAAGGTAATAATACAAAAAAAATTGTTTACGATGGTAAAGCACGATTGAGCATAAAATATTTTATGCGATGTTGCCACATTCACGTGGCCGAAATTTTGTAGTTTATTATTTTATAATATTATAAATTTATAATTTAAAATAACTATGGAAATAATATCAGTGTTCGATCACCTATACTCTATAGTATTCTTAACTTATTATAAACCATGCAGTATTGTTTTTAATTCGTACCATATTTTGATTTTATTATTTTCATAACTATTATTATTATTATCAAACAGATTTATGAAATCATGTTACTTTTTTGATATGTTATATTTTGACTTATTATAATTATTTAAATAAATATTTTTGTATAATATAGCTTAAAATGGAAAATGGCTACGTTGCAGAGTTTTTTATGCTCAATCGTGTCTCTGCTACTGACGAATACAGTCAGTCAAGCTGCAGCCTATGATATTACCAAGTATATTTGATGATATTATTGTGAAAAAAGTAATTTATATAATATAACCTATTTACGTGGAGCCTTGTTTTCAATTTTCAATCCTTAGCTATAAAAGTTGAACATTTTATAAATTTTTAACTACAAAATAATTATTAAATTATAAATATGATAAATTTTGTCAAAATTTTAACTTTAAATGCTTATTAAAAAAAATTGTGCCTATGTGTTTTTAATATTTTTCAACTGCTATTAAAACGATATATCAGGAGCCTTATATTAAATTTTCACGCCTTTTTACCCAACAAATAAAATTTTATTGATATTTATAGAAAAAAAAAACTAAAAAAAATGTAAAACTGACAATGTCCGTAAACAGCTCAAAAAGAGTCAAATTATTTTCAAAATTTTATCGTGTATGGAAAATGCTAATATAAACACATTTAGTGAAATTTTCAAGTATCTACAGTCATACGTTTTTAATTACAACAAAATAAGAAAATCGTTACATGAGAAATCGAGTGAATATGAAATGTTGTAAAAATATCAATTTCAAACGCTCATAAAAATTTAATTTGACTTTCTTGTAGACATTTTTTTTTTTTTGATAAAGGTAGACAAACTTTTGGATAATCTTGTATTACATTTTCAAATTTTAGATTTAAAAAGAAAAATTTTTATGAATTCTCAACTCAAAATAATTTGCTAATTTTCGTGATTTTTCCGTATTTTGTCAAGATTTGAACTTTAAATGCTTATAAATAAAAACTGTGACTAAGGATTTTTAATTTTTTTCATCTGCCTTTGAAACAATAACCTAGGAACCTTCTATTAAATTGTCAAGCTTTTTTAACCAACAAATAAAATTTTATTGATATTTATAGAAAAAAAAATGGAAACTGAAAATGTCCGTAAACAGCTCAAAATAAGTCAAAATATTTGGAAAATGTTATGGTGTATAGAAAATGCTAGTATAAACGTTCAGTCAAAATTTCAGAAAAGTTACTGTTGAAGAAAATCCAAGCATTTTTACTGTCCTAAAATGTGATGACAGACACAAAAATAAAAAAATAAAAACAAAAACACGCATCATTATAAAATTAATACATTCATCGCTCAGAATCTAAAATTAAGGAAAAACGGGAATTTTTAAGCAAAATGGTTTTCTAAAAATTAAAAACTATAAAACAAATGATCCTTATTTGTACAAAAGGATATTATATCATAAAATTCAAATTTATATCCATCCATTACAATCACCCACTTGGAACCTACTGTACTGCAGAGCGACACACACTTACCAGTTACCATATTATTTTTAATTAAGATCTAAGGAGGGTATATTGTTTCATAAAGTTCTTAAATCAGTTCTTAAAGCATCTTAAATGAGTGTTTCACATTAAATTTCTAAATAATTTTTGATGAAATCGATTTTGGTTTTTGGTGCAACTCAAGAAAAAATTACTGTAGTTACATGACATTTTGACTGAATGTTTATATAAGAATTTTCTACCTTTTACACCATAACATTTTCCAAATATTTTGACTTATTTTGAGTTGTTTACGGCCACTTTCAGTTTCCATGTTTTTTAGTTTTTTTTTTTTTTTTTTAATATCAATAAAATTTTATTTGTTGGTTAAAAAAGCTTGAAAATTTAATAGAAGGTTCATAGTATATTGCTTCAAAGGTAGATGAAAATTTTTTATAAGCATTTAAAGATCAAATATTGACAAAATAAGTGAAAATGGCAAAAATTTGCAAATTATTTTGAGTTAGCAATTCATAAAAAATGTTCTTTTTAAATCTAAGATTTGAAAATGTAAAACAAGATTCCTCATAAGTTTTCCTACCTTTATCAAAAAAATTGTCTACAAGAAAGTCAAATTAAAATTTTACGAGCGTTTGAAATTCATATTTTTACAACATTTGATATTCACTCGATTTCTTATGATGTAACGATTTTCTTATTTTGTTGTAGTCAAAAAACGAATGACTATGTAGATACTATAAAATTTCACTGAATGTTTTGACACCATACAATTTTGAAAATAATTTGACCCTTTATGCTTAATTTATAAAAATATATTTTTTTTTTTTGTAATAATAATATAATAATTGCTATACCTCACAAGGACCATCGGGAAGATTTCCGATTTCCCGATAGGCCAATCCGCCCCTGGCCCATGGCATAGACCTATTATACACTAACTCCGTTTGATAGGTCTATGGGCCATGGCTATGGATAGTATCCACGGCTATACTATCTTTAATCGTGATAGTATTGTGGCGGACGGGGCACATAAGACTCTGCGCACTCTGGTGGGGTTCATCTCCACGGACTCGGGGTAATGACGACTAAACTTCGGGTCTCTTGACCCCATCCTACCCGGCCGCGACACCGGCGAACCACCAAATACCATAGAGTAATATTACTCTATGCCAAATACATAACGAAGCCACGACCACGCCAGACAAACGTCCTCACTGACGCCGGCCGGTCTGTTCTATTGTGTGCCCCCGCCAAAATATCTATGACCATTGAAGTGCCACGATTTAAGATAATATAGCTGTTAGATTGTCGCGTTTTGTTCTCCACGGTTTCGTTATCAGTATCATGGAATAAATCGACGTGTCGTAATCACCGAACATTCGCCGGATGACGTCGTAATGGGTTTCTGTGATATCTTCAAATTTTGTCCATAATGGTAAATGTAAAATCACCAAAAACATATTATTATTCACAAATTCACCGTCCTCAGAACATTTAAATAATTCACCGTCGAACAGAATACTCGTTGTTGTCATCTACACGGTCCACAAGAAGTTGCTCGTTTTCTCTTGCAAAAGAAATAATAGATTATTTTCTCTTCTCACCAGCTATTCATACCCTAATGTTACCTCAAGCATAGTTTTCAAAATACCATGAATCAAAATTACTGGAAGATATTCGCTAATAAATTGTTCCTGTTGTTTTTTTCTTCCGTGAGTATACCGACCAAGTTGCATGTGAACGTTTGATCTATGTATTACATTATCTAACAGATTGTTGCTTTTAGGCCTATCTATTCTACAATCCAGTAACCGGCAATGCTGTAAAACTCAACAGCCAAAATGTTGACATGACACTAGGTAATTATTAACAAATCTGTTGATTTTGTTTTAATTCAGTGCATAATTGATTAAGAATTTTGCTAAAAAAAAGTAATAACTATATGCCTTAACTTCTAGTTTGAGTAGGTGTCTATGAGTTATTTGTTTCTATATTGTATTCATATCAGCTCTTATGATATTTTAATTTTTCAGTGACACTACGATCTTTGTAAAATGTTTCTATACGCTTGCAGGAGGCAAACTCAAAATGACCAACCTTATTTTTGCTTTAAATCACATATTTTACGCTTAAATTCAAATATTTTATATTTCCATAAAGTATGATGTTGTTCATTCTGTTTTTATCTCCAAATTGAGCTTAGGAACTTTGCAAAGTTCATCTATAGCATATTGTTAAAACTTAAAGTTGTCTTTCATTGATAACAAATACTACATACTGTAACACCTAAATTGTCTAATGTTTATCTGTAATTTATATTAATAATATTAATATTAATTTTTTTGTTTTGTTTTAGCATCTAATGAGTTAGTTATCATAAACTTCTATGCCGATTGGTGTCGGTTTAGTGGTATTCTTACTCCAATCTTTGAAGAAGCTGCTGCAAAAGTTTCTGAACTTTATCCAGAGTCCGGTAAAGTTGTGTTGGGGAAAGTAGACTGTGATACTGAAAGTAAGTAATCATATTTAATATTTCTCTAATTTTGGATTTAACCTAACTTGTTTAAGTTAAAGTTTTTTTTATACCTAAAATATAAAATGGTTCAAATTGTATATAATTTGGATTGAACACCAAAAATAAAATTATTAACAACAAGGATAATAATAACAATAATAATCTACTAAATTAAATTTAAATTGTTGTTAATACATTTATTTTATTGGTAATTTGTATGAATAATAATCATGTTGTGTCTGGCTTTGGTCACTGATGTGATTTGAATACCGGCACCGGCCAGTGCCACTAGTTCCCGGATGAGGGTTTTTAGTGGCAAATCCTTATAATAATAATAATCATTAATCATGTTAAATTTAAATATTATTGATTTCTTGAATTTTAAAATTATTAATTATTTTTATTAAATGGTTTCTAAATTATATTTAGTTCTTGGTACCTATAAACTTTAAACTATTTTTTTGTCAAAGACAAGAAAACTTAATTTTTATAAATGTTATTCTGTTTCTCTTTACAATTTAACTGTAACTTACTATCAAGAAAGTAGTTATAAAACTTAATATATGTGCATATTTAAATACACATATTACATTCTATTGTTAATCATTAAGTATATTACTATCTAATATGTATAAATGTTCTCTTATTGTGTGCAACAGTGCACAATTCAAGATAACCTTAAAAATGTTAATTTTATCCTAAACATAATATGTCTTAGAAGTTTTTTTATAAATATAATTAAGGTACTTAATTTTATAATACAGTTAGTATTTAATATCATTCATTCGAACCTATCCCTTTTCATACAACAGTTATTTACACTCAAAATTAAAATTAAATAGAAATTAAATTTTAAAATATATAAAAATGCACAATATGATTTTAATTTTATATCATATTTAATACCTAATAACAATATTGTTTGCAATATAAAATGTTCTTTGTACAATATTCTTATTAAGGGAATGTCACACCCGCATATCTTGTCTCCGTCTTACACACATATGGCATATCAAATTTTTGTTCACCAGTTTCAATAGTGTGCTGTTAGTTTTGATATTAAATATTTGACCTATTATCAAACTTAAGTGAATTATAAGCATTTTAAAATATTAATATTTTACATACTCATAACTCACTTAAAAATTTAAATTTCATAAAAAACCAATGTGAGAATACAGATAATGTTCTTATCTTAAATGTTGATAATAGATAAATTTAGTCAAATATCAAAACTAACAGCACACTATTTAAACCGGCAAACGAAAATTTGCTATATCGTATGTAAGACAACACATGCTGGTACGGCGTTTTCTTAAGTATTCTTAAATGTGTATATTTTATTATTTATTGTGATTAATCATATTTTGTATGTTTATTTTAATGTAATACTTTTAACTAGACACAAAAACACTTACAATTAAGATGAGTGTTTAGCTATACATATAATTTTATAACCATTATTAAGTGCCCTGTTGAGATTATAATTATGCTTATGAAATGTCCAACTTATTAAAAAAATTTTATCAGTTAATTATTATAATTTCAAGTAAATTTGATCTTGAGGTTTCTTTTAAGTTTATTTATAAATGTATAACAAATTATATACAAATTAATATTTTTTTCCTTGTATGGTACACATCCTTAACAGAATAAATGAATACTTTAAAAAAAAGTTGTAAGTGCTAAAATAATAGTGTTTTTTTAATTAGAAAATTAACTTCTTTAAGTTTCAGTATATTATGTTTAAACTTAAAATTTCCACATTTCTCATATCATTGTTATATTATACTTGTGTGTTTATTTATTGTTTGTTTATTAATTCATATTATTATACATAAATGTATAATAATATGAATATACAATTAGAAAATGTCATTAGCTTAGCTAATGAATTAAACCCAAGAAATTAAAATGTTGTTGATTTTCTATTTAAGGAAAACTTGTTTTACAATGAAGGTTTGGATAAAATTATTTTGTATGCAGCACCTTTAGTTAAATAATTTAGTAATTAAATTAGCATCATAATATAATATAACACATATGGTAGTTGTGCAATTATTGTATGTACAGGTGTTCCAAGGCCATTAAATGTATAGAGTATGTAGTATAGAATAAATTATTTCAATAATAAAAAAAATTGTAATAGAAATACAAATACAGCCGCTAAAAACTATTTATACTTATGGTAAATAATTATTTTCAGCTTCCATTGCATCTAGATTTCAAATTACTAAATATCCTACTTTAAAAGTATTAATCAATGGCCAACCAGCTAAAAGAGAATATAGGGGTAAGCGATCAGTTGATGCATTTGTGTCGTTTGTACAAAAACAGCTTGAAGACCCGATACAAGAAGTGTCCAGCTTGTTTGCCGCGGCTGATGTAAGTTTAACGTTACCTATACAAATATACAATATAAGTATCTACTCTTGTTTTTTTTTTTTTTTACATTAATCTTTATCTCTAGGTGAAGTCAAGAGTTGTAATTGGATACTTTGAAAACAAAGATTCTCAAGAATACCAAGTATTTAGAAAAGTGGCAACAAATCTCAAAGATGATTGTCTTTTTTATGCTGGAGTTGGGTAACTATTATTAATCCGTTTTGTATTTCAATATCAACAATGCAACAAGAAAGTTTTGTTTTCTAGTGAAACATTCCGTGCTATGCATCCGCCCAACGAAACGATAATAGAATTCAGACCTGACCGGGCATCTCCCAAATCTGAGCATCACACTTTTAGAGGAAATTCAGCCGATTATGATTCGCTAAATATATGGGCGACAGACAATTGCTTACCATTAGTACGCGAAATAACGTTTGAGAATGCTGAAGAAATCACAGAAGAAGGATTACCATTCTTACTATTTTTCTATCATCCTGATGACTTGGAGTCCATTAAGCTGTTCAAAGAAATTGTTGGCACATATTTAATACAAGAGAAACGTAAGTGTTGACAATTTATTATAATAATATTAAGTACTGTGGGTCAACTTTAATTTTTTATTGTTTCAGAACGCGTTAACTTTTTGACGGCCGACGGCGTCAAGTTTGCACATCCATTACAGCACCTGGGGAAACGACATACTGATTTACCTGTAGTCGTCATTGATAGTTTCAAACACATGTATCAGTTCCCAACAAAAAGCGATTACAAAAACCACGAGCATCTGAAAACATTCATCGATGATTTGTACTCCGGTAAATTACATAGAGAATATCATTTGGGTCCTCAGGAAATTTCTGCCATAGAAGTAATCCATGGTCATAACCAACCTGCTGAACAGACGATGCCACCAGAATCTACTTTTAAGAAACTGGCACCATCTAAAAATCGTTACACATTATTAAAAGAAGAATTATAGCTTAACGATACTATGTGGCGTATCGAACTATAACTGCCCGACATAGTTTTAACTATTAAGTTATTAAATTTATTTCCCATGTGAATCATTTTATTTTATTTTTGTTCGTATTTTAAAATTTACCATTAATTACTTTATTATTATTGTTTTTCCTTCCAATTTTTTGTCCGTATCTCATACCGATTGTTCCATTTTTATCATATTGTAATATTTTGATTATCATCATAAGGTGCTGGTATCCATTCAAATTATATTATTATGTGTACATAATTGATTAACTATTTAAATGTCATTCTATTTTTAGGATAATATCTGTTATTTTGCCATCTCAATGCCTATGCACAATTAGCGATTAAGATAATAACACTGTTATACTAAATTAGATATTGGCCTGTATTTTTTTAAAGAAAGTTTTCTGAGATCTTTGAGTGCTTTAAATTATGACTTTAAATACTCATTTTGTATTATATTAAATATATATTATGTATTGTACGTTCAGAGAAAAATTATGTTAAAAATAATTTTTACATAGTACTGGTTTGGTATAACAAAAGTGTATCAATTTGACAGAACTGATACAACTTTAGATTTGATTAATGAACTTTGGTCAAAAGAAATTCCATTTATCAATTTTACGCCTGCCTAGAAAATTATAATTAAGTACTAGTTCTTGTAATTACTAATTATGATAAATAATTGTATTCTAGAAGCATTTATATATGTAATATATATATTTTAATAAGATAATAATTGAATGCTGATGAATTATACCTGATTGGCAGCGTGCAGCACATCTTTATTTTGATAATCATTGATATATATATATATTAATATATGTACGCAAGGTGAATCACAAAGCACGAATGCTTGGTGTATCGCCTATATTATATCTTTTACATAAATAAACAAGTATAATGAAGACTTATAACCCGCTGTTTAACATGATTATTGTAAAATAATGAATTTAAATTATTTAATTTTTAACAGATTATTAATATTTTATACCTTTGTAAAATATTATTGTTTTACAGATATTATTTTCGATACAAAGTTTTCAATTAATGTAAAAAATAAAATATTATACTGATGAAAATGTATTTTCCAATTACGTTCTAATTATCAAATAATACCTTTGCCTTCTATAAGATTTGGTTTTTACTTTTGAATGTAACTTTGTATGTGCATAAAAAATAGTCGGTCTCTGGAAACCAAGCGACATTTACACCATTGGTAGACATGTGTATTTCTTATACTAGTTGACCCAGAATTTTGTCTGTAAGTACTACTACCAAACTAAGGTTTGTCTTCCCATTTAACAGAATTAGCCACTTAGGACTCTATGGTCTGTTTTTACTTCTGGTATGGTTAAAAATGTCTTCGTTTGCAAAAAAAAATATTAAATATTGAAATTTTCCTAAATATGATATATCTTTTCTTTTTTTTTGAGTTTTGAACCGACGACGCCGCGAGAATTACTTTCGTATTACTTCAGCGACGCCTCCATCGTTTATTGATAATAAAAACAACAAAAACGGCCGATGGTCAAAATGAGGGTAGTCGGGAGTTCGGGACAACGTTACGTATGAACTATAATAATATTATGTTTAATTTATTTTAGCTACATAAATGATTATACGCTCGTAGCTACTATATAATGGTTTAATAAATAATGACTTCTTAAAACTATTCTTAAATCATACTATTATATCTTCGTTTTTTTTTTCCTAGTCTAAATTCTCGTAATAATAATTCAAATAATTGGTTAGGTTAGGGAGTTATGAGTATTTTATTATGTACAAATAATTTAAAATTTTAAAATACTCTGAACACGCTTTATAATTAAAATATAATAAAAAGCCGAAGAGACTGCTCAGATAATACCTTCTATCTTACCTTTAAATTTTGTAAGAAGTCAATTCACTCTAATTTTTAAACTAACGGAGCTAAACGTGTTCTGCTGAGCTTACAATTTACAATGGCTAAATAAGCATTTAGCCGTGCAATTTGCTATGTCACGCACTTGTAAGACGGAGACAACAAATGTAGGTATAACGTCCTCACACTTTACCCATAGACTTATTGTAAGGCTTTGCATAAGTACCGTAAACTTTGTATACTTTACCGGATAACTTCACCCTAAACACCCTAAGATTAGTCCGTGATCGAAGCCTTAGATTCTAAAGGTAATAGGTGTCGTCAGCAGCTGTTGCCTGTAGTTGTGCGTACCGGAACGTCAAAATGCTCTTATCAGTTATCATGAAGCTGATAAGAACAAATAATAATAACAAACTATAAAAATGAAGTTAATAAACATTTTCGTCAAATAAATTAAAATAACATAACAAATATTAAAAATATTGTTAGGCCGCGCTCACCGTGTGTTCGATTTACGATGGGTGCTACGGCGGCAAACGAACCGAAATCGGAAATCTCCAATTATGTCAAGTTGAACATCGGCGGGTCGTTGTTCTACACGACTGTGACGACGCTCTCAAAACTTGACTCGAAGCTACGCGATATGGTTCTGTCGGAAGCGGCCCAAAATGCTGAAACGTTGGAATCCGAAGGTACCTATTGCAGTCGTCGTTGAATGTTGTCTGATTATCAATTATGATATTATGTATGTAACTCACCGGCCAATGGCCGTCACCGATTAATTTTTATTTTTTTCCACCGACAGGATGGGTGTTTATCGACCGTTGTGGCAAACACTTTGGCACCATACTCAACTTCCTGCGAGACGGAACTGTACCGTTACCCGAGACGTGCGTGGAGATATCCGAGATACTGGCCGAAACCAAGTATTACGGCGTTACGGAGCTGCACGAGGCATGTGAACAGGCATTGCAGAAGAAAAGAAACCGTAACACAAACATAACGTGGGTCACATTGATAACATCCCAGAATGAAGCCCAGAAATTGATATCCGTATCGTCAAAGGTATTTGTTTCATTTCGATAGTTAAAAAAAAATATGTAGATAATGAACACTTGCATTTAACCTACATGGTTTTGAATATTTTTTTCAACTAGCCGGTGGTGAAATTTGCGATTAATCGTCATAACAACAAATATTCTTATACAGGGTATGTTTTTGCATTAATACATCTTATTAACAAACCACAAGAATGATTATGATGAGTTTGTTATGCAACAGGGCATCGGACGATAATTTGTTGAAAAACATTGAGCTGTTCGATAAACTGGCGGAAAAACATAGAGAGCGCGGTCTGTTCATTAAAGACGTCATTGGATCAAATGAAATCTGCTGTTGGACGTTTTATGGTCCCGGGGGAGCAGTAAAAAAAGTTGCTGAAGTGTGTTGCACTTCAATAGTGTACGCTACAGACAAAAAACACACAAAGGTTAGGCTCATATTAATACTAATGTTTTCTCATATTTTCAGCGCACATAAGACGTACAATAACCTGTTGATTTATTATAGGTCGATTTTCCAGAGACACGTATACTTGAAGAGACCATGAATGTCATGTTGTTGGACACACGGATCAACAAGTCTGTACAGGAACACGAACTAATAGAGGCTACATCAAGTTCAAATGGTAATTGTCGTTGCTCTTGTTCAAGTCAATGGTCAGACTTACAGTGGGAGAATAGTACGACCAGCACATTATAAAACAACTGAACACTATGATTGTAGTTGTAAATTGCTGCTGTTTATTGGTTTTTAAATATTTGTATTTTTATATAATTGATTTTTATATCAAAAAAGCCTAACTAATAATAATAGTAATAATAATAATAATAGTTCCCTGTAAATTGTTGACTGCTGTAACAAAACTGAAGATATATTATCTTAATTAAATTTTGTAAAAGTTTTGTTTGTTAAAGGTTGTCTTCCTAATAGTTAAGATTACAACAAAACTCAAATATAATATTATTTTTTTTAATTAAATAGTTTAGTTTGTTATTCATTTCGAAAATATTAATCTGACATTATTTTTAAAATGTATAAATTAATAACTAATTAAGTTGATATTTGATCAGAAAATATCAGAACAGTTAATGATTTTAAGATAATACCTTTTAATACAAAAACATAGAGTTTTAATTTAAAAATTCAGATTTAACCACCAATAAAATTAGATTATTTGCTTCATACATTTTATTTAAGTGAACAGTTTACCACAGATGGTTTAAATATAGGTCTCATAAACAGCATAATATCTTCAGAAACTCATAGATTCGAGTTTACCTACATTCGTTAATGGTGTTTATATATCCAATAAGTTTAGTTAATTAATCATATTTTATTTATCCTTTGACTATATATGAATAAGATTTTATTATTTTGTTTTCTTGAAAGTGATAAATGTCATTGAAAATCTAACTAAAATATTATTATACAATTTATCAAACCTGGATATGGTAAAATCTACAACACTGTGCTCCTAGAAATTTTCTTTGATATATAAACTGTTTTAGTTGTAACTGTGCAATTGAATAACAAAAATCCATTTGCACATTGTACAGTATTCACCAACAAGGAGTTTCCCTCAGTGGTAAACAAGTCCAAAATTATTATCTTAAAAAATAATTTTAGTAACTGTAAATCTAACTTGATTGAATTAATAAATAATTATTATTATTTTAGGTACTAAATAACAATTTAATCCTATAACTTTTTTACAAGATAATAATAATAAAACATTTAAAATAAATCAGCCTTTTTTTATTTCTTTAATATAATTATTTACAATTTTAAACATTCAAAAGCTCACTTTTAAATATAAGTAAAACGGAAATACCGCAGAAAGGTAACTATCAAATGATGCAATACAAATTAATAAAAAATTATATTTCTGGGAAATAATCAAATTCTCGGATAAAGATTTTCAGGAAACCAAACTTAGTGCTCACTACTGCTACTAAACTTTGTCATTATTAACATTAAAAAGTTGTTGGACATATTACATTTAAATACCAACCCAACATTACAAATTAAAATGACTAATCAACTAGCGATAATTGATTAAAAAAATTATACAGGATTTTAAAGTAAATTTTGAAATTATTTTAATAATTAAAATGATGTAATTACACTTACCTATATAAAAAATTAAAAAAATACATAAGTTTAGAAATGCGATTGATGTATGATATCTATAATAACAAAAAAAATAAAAACTGAAAAAAAAAATGTGTTTACAACTCATATGTTTAAGCAGATTACCTATATAGTAATTAGTATATATTATCTAGGATAGTATTAAAACTAATAACTATTTTTTTGATAATTCATTTCTTGTAAAGAGAACTGTTAACATGAGTTTTATTTTGAACGTGAATCTAGTACGATAGGTACGTCATCCTCATTGTTACTTTATTACTTTTTTTACTAAAATGTTGAATACAATAGGGTCCGCACTGTTATAATTGATAATCGTAATAATATAATATTGGTATTCATTCAATTTAATATTTTTGCGAGTATATCATAATATAATAATGGATATCCTGCCCGAAAAGGTACCTAGCGGTATCCACGGGAAAAGATATCTCTGTAAAATCAATACCCAGACGAAATGGCCGGCATCAAATGGGCATATATGGGCCGTTTATCGTCGTAGAATATACTCACAGACAGCCCTCGCTTGCATTGCACGTGTATTGAGTGAACCCATCTCAGGTGGGTACGGCAGGGTGCCCCCCAAATGTCTAACAATACGATAACTCGGCCGTTTCGGTGCACATCCGCCGATCGCCATTGCGCGACGTCGCTCAAACATCATTATCGTCTCTCGGCTGCGACCGTGCACGCCGTCATTGTTTTGGACGAAAAGTGTTCATTATTAGAATGTCCGCCGTCCACGCAATATAACAATGTGGGTATACAATAGCGTTAAGTATAATATAATATAACGATAATACGTTCAGTGGCGTAAACCGGGCAATCGCCACTCACGTCTTTCACTATATACGACAGACGTAATTATATTTTATTCAGTGAAACTTCCGCGGCTACAAAAAACCTATATTTAACAAAATAATAATTGTCTGTTTAACGAAATGTTCTAGATATCATCAGTCCAAAGACATAACAATCGCAATATTTCGCGACCCTTAAAATGTATTCATTTTTGACATCTCGTCCGGTTCAGTCGACAGTACAACATTTACGACGAATCGATATCGCACAATCGACTTCGCACGAGTAGATCACAACAGTATTAGTGACAAGGCGAGGACTTTGGAGGAATAGCATTCGAAAGATTTTTATTAATTCATAATAATATAAGCTACAATAACTAATGAGATTCAATCGGAGAAATTAACGAGAAAAAAAAAACTAACAAATGTTGGTAATATTATTGTGATTTATTATACATAATAATATAATATGATTATCGAATAAAAATTTTTTTTAGGAAAAAAGCTTGAAATTGCTCAATAGTTACCTATAACCGTTAGAGGAAAAAAAAATTACTTACTACGAGTGAAAAATGCACATAAAATATAACGTTAAATATTGATATTCTAAAGGGTGTGCAGTGCAACTATGCCCGATGACGAAAAAATTGTAAACACGACCATATGAGTCTATATAGGTGATGACCGATGAGCACGAACCAAGATATCTCAGTATATTCTCAGTATAGTTCGTGATGATGAGTATAGGATATTTTTATTTTTCAAGGAGTGATAACCAAAGCATATATAATATGCCGGGTTGACAATAATATAATCCGTCGATTTCTCAATCACAATTTATTATTTTATTCGTATATTTGACTAAAATGTCTAAAACGGTTCGAGCGTACACCTACAATTTATATAAATATGAAAATACCGTATACCTAGGTGGCTTATACATATATATATATTATATAGTTGTGTAAGATAAATTATATAATAATATAGTGTCCTAACTACGTGGATAATAATATTGTAAGATATATATAATTGCGCAATGATAATATTATAATAATAATTCCTATACATTACTAATATAAATTATAATAATATATAATATAATATAGACATATTATAAACGTAATATAATAATAATATAATATATAGAAAGGAAAAACAATTTTGGTAAAATTGGGCTCGTACAATAACGATGGGGGTGACGTATGGGGACGTATGCCCGACGAGAGGATCATCGCGTTTTAGATAATTTATTTTTTGAATTATTTTCTTCGGTATATAAAACAAAAACCAGTTCACGGGCTTAACGAATAGATGTATAATAATATTATTATTATTATCTTTTAAGTACAATAGTTCTTTTCATATTTATATATGTATATCATGTGAACTTATAAATGCATTTAAAACTTAAAATATTTGTAATATTTATTACCTATTAATGCTATTATAATATATTCATATAGGTAATTGGCATAATCCGTATTACGTATACTGTAATATACTAATATTATTAAATAGTTTGCTCCCCGAATACAGTTTTATACGATGATTTGACATATTTTATACGTGCGATGACAATAACGTTTGGTAAATAAATTATTATGTATAAAAGAAAACCGATATCGACTAATACAAATATAAGCGAGAACACGATTTTAATGTATATCAATATATATAATATATATGTACAATTCAATATTTAATAATAATAATAATAATATAATTTATAATTTATATGTTCAGCGCTAAAAGTAATAGGTTATTATAATAATAAAATAATGTTAATTAAAAAAATAATAATAGCTAATATAAATAATAATAATAATAATAATAATAATAATAATATAATAGACGTTTCCGCACGTGCTACATCAATTTCTATGCATATTCTAAAGTGTCTTGACGATTCGGAAAAAAAATGTTATATAATATCAAAGGCGTCTTCGTCATAAATATTGCAACGCGATATACCGTTTAAAATAATAATATCGTGTTACATAATATCTACCAAGTACCAACACCTATATATGGCTATATATTTATGTTGGTGTAATGTATGTGGGTATAGTCCGACGAGTGTGTATCTACTACCTACGTAATACCTTAGTCGAAACTAGGTCAGCATTTTTTATTTTGGGGAGGATGGGCAGGGGAGTGGTTGCGTAAGGTTTTAATGATAATAATGATTTTTTTTTAAAAAAAAAAACTTTATTTTTTTTAAAGCCTCGCAAAGAATGATATAATCGTAAATCACATTTTTATGAAGGGGGTCTTAAAGGAAAACTGAGAAGGACTTAACCCCTATCAAGTCCCCCTCCCACTCCGTATAGTGACGCCTATATATGAAACGTATTTTCAGATTTTAACTGTGTGATAATATCATTATAATAATTGTTATTCATTTTTGTCTGTAGCTGTGCGCGCTCGGGATGAGGACAATTAAACATAATATAATATAGGCACGCGCCAACCTAAACACTTGTTCGTGTTATGGTCGTCACGTATACCTAATATACCTATACGGTTACTGAGGGTTAAGTAGGTATTAACCAGTGTAAATATAGGGCATAATATTGTGCTTCGTTGCGGTTGCCTTACGGTCACCGCTGGGTAAAGAAATGCGCAATCGCACAGATTTGCATAAAAAAAAAAAATTACTTAGGTACTTTCATATGGTTATGAGAAAAAGAGAGAACCTCCGCGTAACGGGAGTCTTTCGCGGCATCGGAGGCGTAGCGATGGAAGTGCAGGTGGATATGGTCGGTGTAGGCGTTTAAATCGAGTTGGCGGCCAACATGGACGCTATCGCGGCCACGGCGGTCAGCAACAAGACATGCGATGTAGACGGACTTCGGTGACCGGCCGACTTGTCCCACGGCGTAATAGGATCGCTGTTTATAACAAAAAAAAAAAAATTGTAAATAATTTTTAAAAATATTATTGTACGTATCAAAAAAAATTTTTAAAAAAAAATGTTTTTCTTTAAAAACCACTTGTAATATTCTTTTATATTATTTATATCATACACCTAAGTACTTCAGACTCAACTTCGAATAATATTTTCATCTAAATTAATATATTTGTTCTCACTTCTCATATACCTAGCTATTATAGTATATAGGTATATATTTTTTAAATATAATATATTATTACTATAATAATATGTTCGTGTATATTGTAGCCTGTAGGTGCATACTTAATACGCACTGCGAATACATTTTTAAAACGTTTAAAGGATGAGTGTACACAGTTTAAAACGCATTTTTTCGTAACGTTTTTCTAGGATTTAACATATTATAATAATCCAGCAGCTTCTATACAATTCAATAATATATAGTGATAACTTCCGATGATAATAATAGAGTGTAATCGGTATATGGCCAAATAGAGGATACCAAGTTCTCAATATTCATCAAGTAAATACAATGTATATAATTTTCGTCTAAGATTTAGAAAATAATGCCAATAATAATTATTATTTTCGGTAAATACCGTCGCAATCGTTTTGTACTTCAATAAAAATTACATAATATTATATTTGTTTTTGTGAGTGTTCGAGTTTGCGCGCCTTCCTTCCCCTCAAAATTATATTAAGTTATACATAGGTACCTATAGGAAACCAAGTTTTTTTATGCAAATATTATGACGCGGAACTTTGTAGACTTTCCAAAGAATGTCAGCTCTCCGGCCATCGAATGTATAGTAAATAATATTGTACACGCAGAGTGACGACAACGTCTACGATTTAAAAAGCTGACAATTACATAAATACATAACATTATATATTATTCTGTAAACGAGAGCCCGTTCAAATGCCCAATAGCTCACAGAGTCGGCGACGATTTCGTCAAAACTACATTTTTGGACGGCACTCCGCAACACTCGGACGAAATTAAATTGGTCCCAATTCCTCTGCGCTGCAGTCGTCGTAACACTATAACAAGCAGTAATACGTACATGGCGTAAGCGCCATAAGGACGAGGGGAAAACGATGGTTCCATCTGCGACAACTATATTAAATATATATCTACACACACACACACACACACACACACACACACACACATATATATATATACATTATACAATATATAATATATACACACACACACACACACACACACACACATAAATATAATAATAATAATAATAATAATATAGACTATAGATGGAATATTCCGCCCGCTAGACGACCGACGACAATAAACGCTTTGTCGTAGTTCCGCCGGCTTTTGCAGCGTATATTATTATTATTATTATTATTATTATATACTTGTATATAAACGAAAGTTTTGCAGAACAAACGAAAGTAAAATAAATACATATATGATTTCGCTGGTCGCTGCTGCGGGATTATCGCGTGCTTATATTATGTAGTGCGCGTGCGATTCATATACACATGTGGCGGGCGTATACTATAATAATAATAATACCTTTATAGACAGGACATTGGAGTGTACGTTATGAAGTAATGTTGTACCTAACCATACAACAATAGCGTATTAATGCTAATAAATCGAACACTCGAGCGCAGGCCGCGACCGCGGGAAGTTTATATTTTTGATTATAATATTATTATTGCGAATATAGGTACTATAATATAGGCGTAGGTACCATGTATTATACGATTTCCGCCGAATTTATACTGTGATGTGCATATTAAGGCGATTATTATACTGCATGAATATATAATATTATAATGTACTTAATATAATAATATGTAATCGAATTCGGAGAAACGTGATTTTAATATAACATCGTTTCGGATTCGGGGCTCGGGTAAAATTATTTTTTTTTTTATTATTATTGAAATATATCATGATTATAAACCCGCATTACTGAGAAACAAAAACGGGTTGATGCACCTAGCATGCTCATCCCCATTATACTTTCCTCTAATAAAATTAATTTAAATTCTGATTACAATAGTAACCCATTATCATAGACCTATCAATAATTGTCCTTAGTATTTACCTACAAAATTATTAACTCGAAAACTAAACTCTCGATCGAAATTTGATTTTGATGCATCAACATTTTCAGAAAAATTATCCACTAAATAATTTACAGTAGAAGGGGGGGGGGGGGTCTTATTTAAAAAACAGAAGCTTTACCAGTTTATCTAGTATGTATTAGTAATCCAAAACAAAATATTATACAGTTTGTTTGTCGTACTATAGATATTTGTTTTTATGTAGACTCTACAGAAACAGATTAATAAAACAATTTCGTATTATAATAGTATAATAAATGATAATGATAATAAATAATAATAATAGTAACATCCTCCCACGAGACATTTAACATATAACTCGTGTCTCGTGTGGTGGTCTTCAAATTATGTTCACTATATATATTAATGATATATTATTATAGTTTATGACAATGTGCGAGATATTTATATACCTATTTTTGGTAAAATATCATTATACGAATATCAAATACGTGAAAATTCGAAACGTATGTACCCGTATACTGCAGTAATAATTCGTTTACATCAATCCTGTGATGGCTGCAGCCAGCAGGGGTAATATTATATACCACAATACCACTTAAATGTCTATTATCTATGATAAAAAATACTCGCACCCGCCGTTCGATGTTAGGGATTAGACAGGTAATTGACTGGTGAAAATGCTGTAAAACATTATAAATGTTCTATTCGTCTCAATAATCGTAGGTAGGTAGGTAATGATAACAAACGAAAAATAATAACACGAAAATATGTAATCAAAGTCACCAGTTTTATTAGTTACTGATACTAAGTCGTTAATTGCTTAAATTATTATATATCTAATTCTAAAACAATTTGCTAGAATAGTATTATTGCCCTATTCCTCTATCTAATATAAATATTATACTTGTAAGAAAGGTGACAATGTGTGATATGCGTGATCGAGTGATGTATCTTCAGCGTGTATCAATTGAAAGCTGATCTATATAGATGTTTAAATCGCAAGACGAGAGAATAACAATTTGAGAAAAAGCATAGATATATTTTGGTTGGCAAAAAACTTTGATCGTTAAATTAAAAATAGTGATGCACGTTTCTTAAGCTTAACTGATAATACACCTGTGATTATTACTAATATTGGCAATGCCAGTGAATTAAAAAAGTTTTGTTTAAAATGAAAATCGGATAATGAGTCAATTTTGTAGTTTGTAATCAATAGATACGTTAAATTCATTTTTTACTTCAATGATAAAAACGTTTAAAAATCTATTCATTTCCATTTTGACCTATGAGATGTAGGATGGAAAACTCTCCCAAAAATATGCAATTGATCACTAACCAGAAATCGATGAACTCATTGCGATGATTTCAGTTTTCAGTACCTATATATAATCTATAGTCTATACAGTAAATGGAGTCTAACCATAATCGATATTACAGTATAATAGTCAGTCAACGAATTGGGGGGGGGGGGGGATGGGGGTATTGTATCCTATATTAATATTTTTTATACATTTTAGGAGCATCCCTATTCATTTTTTAATCAACATAGGGGACGAACGTTTATTAAATACGTAATATGTAGGTACGTTATTTTTTCAAAATATTCTTTTAAAATAGGTACGTAGATACATTATTTTTAGGATTTTTAGAATCGTATAGAATGAGATATTCAAATTCAATTTGATGAAAAATACATCACATTTTATTATCATTATGATAGTATGATAGGATATGGACTGCATAACAGCTATACATACCTACCTATTATTATTATGGAATATCATTTAATTGTTACTAAAATATATATATTAATTAATATTCATTAGATTAATTACAATTATTTTTACCCAATGTGAATAAATTACTACTTGATATTATTATTGTTCAAAAATATTAATCGTTACTGGCAATACTCGTGTATTGTAATTTTATTATTATTAATTGTTTGAAATATTGATTGTGGGTGTTAGTTGGGCGTAAGGGTTTTCGCTTTGCCTCTCAAAAGTTAGGGCGGTCGAGTTCGATAATTTCATGGGACCAATTTTTTTCAAGTCAAAAAGACGATTCTTTTATATTTCCAATTCGAGAACTGAGTATGGTTGATGTTGACGTTGTTAAAACGCACATTAACACGTCGTGTCGTTATCGTTATATACACACGTATAATATATTAGTTCATATAGACGCAGGTACTTTATAGATAATAAACTGTTTGACCTGTTCGTGACAGACAAAATCAACGAAATGCGTTTGTCGCGGTGTAGGTACATAATATTGAACGAGTGTGTGTTTTTCTCAACTCGAGTGTACACAGACACTTTAACCGTATGTATTATAATACACACTTACACATTATTAATATTATTATGAAAATTACGATATAACTCACTGCAGTGCTCATGTGTTTATGGTGTACCTATGCGATTGATT
Source organism: Metopolophium dirhodum (assembly GCF_019925205.1). NCBI lineage: Eukaryota > Metazoa > Arthropoda > Insecta > Hemiptera > Aphididae > Metopolophium > Metopolophium dirhodum. The sequence goes on from NC_083568.1 coordinate 18,446,860, forward strand.
TTGGGTAATACACTACTGCAGGCTAATGGCTACAGCAGCTGTCTTAAAATTGACGATAACATATTATAAACACGGGGCGGACATCTCGCTACGTTTTGTTTTTCAGATGCAGCAATACGCTGCAAATTCCATAAAATCGTTTATAACGACTGTGCCGCAATGCTGCATATTAATATAATTTGTATTTACGCCTGATTTTAATAAAAACTTATTGCATAATGTATTTAAACGTAAAAAGAAAAATAAGGAAAAGGTCGAAATCGTCTCTCCCGCTGCAGTCGCGTGTCACACACACGAACACATGATAATATATTGTAAGTATATTATATATGAGTACGAAATCACCCTCACTCCCCGACGACGCCGACGGCCCAGCAAGTGCAGTGTATAGTTCTTATTAATAATCTATGACCCAACTATAATAAATAACGCGGAAAGGCTCGACTTGTTGCCACGCGAATCGAGTAAATCACGCGGTGCCCGTGAATACGAAAGGCGGTTACTATAATATAATATTTAATTAATTATCTCGGTTGTTTTTCAAGAACGCTTGTATATAAATATTATATGGAGACCGTCCTGTAATCGGGATAATTTATTATTATATTATATTCAATTTTATGCGTTTGTCGAAGTACAAAAAACAAATTACGAGCGCGTAATAAATTGACTGGATATTTTGAAAAATCGTTATTATTATTAATTCGTCAAAGCGTCGTCGCGTCGTCATCGAAATAATTAAATTTCATCGGTAAAAACTTCGCGTTTAGATTTAGCCGAATTAACGGCCGTTCGCCCGAGCCTTATGGAAATAACTATAAACACCAGCTATATACCCATAGCTACGTATATATACAGTATATGGCTACAAGTACATATAGCTATATACATTATATACATATATAATAATATATGCTTATTATTTAAAAAGGAGGATTTGTCTTTTCCGTTTCCCCGTCGGCAGGTGACGACTAATTTGCATAATCCAAGCGCCGGCCCGTCATTTTTATCGAGTTAATAATATAATTTAAAAGAGAGAAAACCTGAGGGGGCGGGATGGTGAAAAAGACGAATTTATTCAACGAGCGAATCAAAAAAAAAAAAACATTATCCAAATTTGTTGTAGACATAAGCATTGATTATAAATGAATATGTTTATTGATTTTAGATTTTATTTTTTTTTCAAGGGTCTAAAGTTTTTAATTTTATATCAGTTTTGCAAAATGGTTGCAGCAGTGTATACACACGTACGACAAAATAATTGAAAAAAAACAGACTATAGTAATATAAAATATGGTAATTATTTTTGCGGATAATGTATTTAATAATGTTATATATACTTATATGTTTCACACGAGGTTATTGTACACGAATATCGTTATATATAGACCTGCAACACTATCACTCTCTTTTTCTCTCATTCCCTCTCTCTCTACCACTGCTCTCGGACGACAATGATGGATTTATAATATTATAATATAATATGCGTGTAGGCCGTATACATAGCGTATACGCGCGAAGGGTGTGTGTTTGTGTGCGGTATATTGGGTTATGATTTATGTTTAATCTTTGACACTTTATCGGGTCCCATTGTTATAGGTACGGTTTTAAGGGGCGGCGGTTTTAGAGGAAATTTTCTCGAAATTAACCTCCGCCGCCGCGGCCGTGGTAGTTTATATATAATATTATATGTGACCGAGTTTGTATATATATAAAAAAAAAAAACGTATATATAGCATTATAATATTGTCGATTCGCCGGCGGCCGCATCGTCGTCGGGTCCTACGAAAATTCGTCTCTCTATACACAGTATACACATATAATGTTATACGTCATACACTTCCGACGTTTTCAAAATTTCAAATTATATCATATTATGCTTATACTATTATACCTACATATATTGTTGATATTATTATTATTAACATACACTCTATGCAGCGGCGGCGTGTATTGTGCTCGCGGGAATATGTATATGGTATATATTATGATATATACTGTATGTTATATACGACAACGAGATATGAATGGTCCCTCGCACCGCCGCCGGTCGAATTGTAAATAATATAATACAAAATATAAATATATTTCTGAACAATCAAAGGGAGTGTTAATCAACGCCCGCCGTTTATTGTATACATAATGAATTTGTAGGCAATGTAAAGCCGAGATTTTTTGTTTGTTTAGCGGTCGAAGCCGATGACGAGAAAATATATTTTATATGATCGTCGTTATTTATATATTGCATAATATTATACTTTCGGTGAACCTTTATAGATTTTGTCCCCCCACGCATCCAGTAATAACATAGGATAATTTTATTAAAAACTAAAAATAGATTTAAGAGGACGTCATGACGTGTTGTTACCGTCTAACATATACAATTTTAGTTCAGCTGAACCAATTTTATGATGTTAGCTTAAATATTAGAATGAATTCGCCCCTATTATTGAACTTAGAAACTCAAAACTCAAATTGTGTAGTCTCATCATTGGTTTTTTACGATATTTAAATGTTTAAGCGATTTATGAATAATATGTAAAACATAAAAATTGCTCTTAAATCACATAATCTCATAATTGAAAGTTAAACGGGAACTATGAATGCAGGTGTAAAGTCCTAATAAAATATTAAATATCAAACATATAACTACGAAAATCAGTAGAGATTTTTTTTTATCAAATTTCTGTATTATACGTTATAGCTGGTATGCTCACTACTGCATGTCCTGCCAATAACTACTATACCGTAAGCCGGGTTGAAAAACGAAAATTTAATGTGGCCACTGGCTACGTCATATAAATGTAGTTTACAGCCAATTACACGAAGGGTCATATTAACTTGATAACTTGGGACCTAATAATTCGCCGTAGTAAGTATAACTAATCGGTGTCCCTTGTGTACGGACTTCATGTGTATATGTGTATGTACAGTAGAAAGAACTGAAATTAATGTAAGTTACTATACCTACCTATGTAACAACTTTTGATCTATAATCAATATTTTAATTTTTTTTTTCTTTTTATATATAAAACATTATTAATAATTTTAGGTATAGAGATTTAAATGAAAGTCGCGTTATCGTCTCCCGCGAAAGCAATGAGTTTAGACATTAAATTATATTATTTTCAAGTAAATGTCTCGGTATTTTATCCTTCCCGACGGCCATCTTAACAATATCAAATCCAGCTCAGGATTTCTTTTTTGAAACGGCGTTGGATTCAAAACGTTTATACGCAACCCTATTCTCTGAAATAGTTGTTTAAACTTATTTCCGGCCATTGCGACGCGCTGTCGGTTAAACTGTAAGTTGGAGTTGCAGTATGGATATGATTACGTATTATGGTCGAGGAAAACTGTGGAATTATTATAAAACGCGACGGAATATCAAAATATATTTTGAAATACTCGTTTAGGTAATCCTCATTTCGACGAGGTTTTTCGGTTTGCCCAGCACTGTCACCGCTAATGCAGAGACTTAAAGCAAAACAATTAATCGAATCGCGGATTTAATCGAACGGCGATTATAAAATATCATTGTACAATATCATTGCGCAGGACTCGTGTTTATAATCGTATTTGAAAATCCCAAAACACGTCTTGATTGCGTTGGGTTGTAAAACTGCAGAATTATGATAAAACGTGATGGAATAACGAAAATACGCGTTTAATTCGCATCGACGAGGTATCGACGTTTTCCCTGCACCGTCGCCGTCAATGCCGAGACTTGCATCGTAATTCGTAACTGCAAATCGAGTAGTGAATCCACTCGCTCGCAAATCGTAATATTTATATAGCTTGATGTGACGTCGAAAACCGACGAAGATCTGAAATCAATAGCGAAACGTTAAGACTTCGTCCTCGGTCGTCGGACTGTGTAAGTGCGTGCACAATGTCATAATTGCCCAGGACTCGCGTTAATAATTGCGTATATTTTAAAATCCGAAAGCGCGTCCTCCGCTCAAGATCGCGTCGAGAAAAATTGTGTATAATTACACCCATAATTTTATACGACGTTCTAAAATGGGTCAAGGTCAGCCGATTAATTTTTTTTTTCCTCTACGCGTCGTAAGTTTCTCGGTCGGTCCCCGAGGTGATTCCGTGTATAGGCTGCAAACTTATCGGACGTTTTTGCGGAACTGCGAAGACGGTGTAATAAGTTATGACGACCGCCACGCCGCCTCAGCCGTCACCGCTGTAACGCGCGTAAATTGCCCTCGGTTTGATACCGAATATACAATAAAATTGTAACTTTTATTTTCATTACGGTATTATTACTGTTATTTTTTTTTCTCGAAAACTTTCGTTTCGTGCCATGATATATATTCTATATAATATCGCGCTTCGAGACCACACTGTGAATATAAAATAATTTCAGATATTTCTTTCTCCAAAATTGTAATACAATACTCGATGGAAACGTCTGGACCATTTTATGATGGTTTTGAATTAAAAAGAAGTTCCGTCTCGGTCCGAACCGATTAATTATTTTTTTTTACTCATTTATAATATAATAATACGCTATATCCGTGACACAAATGGTAAAAAACACTGCAAAACGACATGCTGCAATAATTATTCGATTTTATTAATTGATCGCGTCCCGGTTATAAATACGTGACAATTATTTATAAGAGTGTTATACTATATATTGTACGTTCATTAAGGGTTCCTTCTTTATTGTTGTACCATCACTTGTACAACAGCCATTTTCAGTTATTTCCCTTGTACTTGTGTCGTACAGTGGAATAATTAATAATCATATTTTTACGAATGTTGAATACAAACGTTAAAATTGGGGAAAATATATTCTCTTTGAATATAAAAATGACAACACGACAATCGATGACGTATATGTGTACGCCTGTCGCCTAAACATGAGTTTTTCTCTTAACAAATATTACCCGAAATGACAAGATAATAATATGATGAATCGACAATGACCGTGACGACCAAAATAAAATTTGTCTTTAAATAATTTATTGAGTATTTGTCGACTCATATATTAGTTATATAAATTGTGGGACTGTGGAACTGCAAATACGTTCATCGAAATTTGAGTGGTTTGTTATTACTTTTTAGTAAGGTTGTGCATTTGTAGAAAATTGCATTATATTTAACTTACAGTAAATTTAAAAGTCATTTTTTCTTTTTATTACTTTTTAAATCAGCAAATTGAAAAATTTAACTGGAAGAGATTCTGACTTACCCTAGAGAGCCAATGGTTTACTTGTATTAAGACAATATAAAACAACAGAAGTGTACGAATTTGAATAGGTAATCCAATTTATTTTTAATTTTATATAATTATATTATATAGATACGGGTATATGAAATATGAATTATAGCAACTAACAATTATCAAATTTTCTAGTCTAACCCAAATTTGGTATTTTAAATATATTTTATGTGATGGGTGTACAACATATAATGTACTAAGTACTTACGTACTCTTCAATATTTTTTATACTCACACGGAAAAAAATTATTTGGTTGTAGTAAATGGTTGTACTATTTTAATTGACCGAATTCTATATAAATGGTTACCTTTACTCAAGCGTTTATTTGATAATACCGAAAGTATTTATTTAGTCTAAACACTCTGAACTGTATGAAATTGCTACAATAAATTGTATATTTTATAACTACAGTTTATAGATAAATATTTGTTTTAACTATATTAATTGGTTCCGTAACTACTTTTGTTACGTGGTTGTAAATATGAATTTATTGTTCCATAATATGTTGATGTGCGAACGATGACCGGAGGTTGTATTTAGGTATACAAGATACCCATGTACCTACTTTTATTTTCACAATGTATAATATTATATTATATATAAAAACACCACGTGCTATAACCGCAGAGAAAGGTCAAAAATATAATTAATTTAGGGGCAAGTAATTGGTCGGTATCGTAAAAACTGTTTTTCAAAAACCACTAAGAAAAAATATTCGATTTCATCGAAACAGCGAAAAATGTTACCAAAAAATTCTATATAATAAAGTTCTATATTTTCGTTTCGTGTGCGTGACGTGTCCTCTTGGGGCTGATGTCTTATAAAACGCGTATTGTTTTTTAATATATATTAGGTAGGTACCTACACAAAAAAAGAGTAGCTACAAAAGAACAGAAAAACCTTTCGTTTATACTTTATATATATATAGCCAGTGGGAAAAAATAATATCACCAAACTTTAAAAAAAACAAAACGTAATAATCGTATGGGGGTGAAAAAAATATCGTCACGCGCCTTTTGCGCAGTGCTGTTTTCAAACTGTCGTTATCGTATTATACATATGTATATACTCGCGACAGTTGTGCGGAATTACACAGTTCGATACAGTTCCAATCGTCACGAATATAATATTATAATAATAATATAATATACGATAGCACTCGGACGTCGGGTGCGAGAGAGGACTAAAGGAGAGAGATAGAGAGAGTGAGCGAGAGATTGTGTCTGTGGTGGAATTTTCGAGGGGAAATTCGACGAGGGAAACGATGTTTTATATATTATTATTACATAAATCGAAAAAAAATTGCACCTAACAAGCGGTATATTACGGCGCATTCGTAGACGTATATGTAAATATAATATATATATATATATTAAATAACGATTTGCTTCGGACAGCGTTTTCCCGTGCGAGGTATATATTTTATTTACTTTTTTATCGCCGTCCTCACTACTGCAGCGCGCACATGGAACTGAGCCAGACGCGAGCGCGTTTTGCGCGATTCAGGTGTGTTTTTTTGCGCTTACACATAATAACAACATAATACTATATATGTATACTGTAAACTTTTGAGTCTTATATTAAATTAAACTTCAGTCCACGATATTTGCGCAGGTATATAAGATAATATATGGTTATATGTATATACATAATATTATGTACGCTGTTCGGAAAGTACTGACCTAGTAACGTATACGACGCACGGGATGTTCTGTTTTAAACTATGAACAAGTTCTAAACTATCAGTATAGAATAAGAGATAAGAGACGCGCGCAAGACTCCGATAAAATAATATCGTGAATCGTAATAATATTCCGAAGAGGTTTACCACCATAAATTATACATACACTTAATATAGTATATTAAATATACTTTACGAGAATAATACCATTGAGTACTCAATGATAATACGTAGAAATATTACGAACTCACAGCAGTAGGTATATGTATGTATTATAATATTACAAGTATTATAAAGAAATATATTATATTATAATAGGTACGTATATAGTTCTGTAGGTATGCCATAATATAGTTTACACTTTACACTCTAATAAAGGTTCAAAGCCTTGGGAACAAATTAAATGTACAATAATGATTTGAAAATTACCGTAGTTATCTACTAGTTAGATGTTTGTAAAAACTGTTTGAGTATCACTACTCAGTACTATACTGAATATAATACATCTATTTTATATTTGATGTGAATCCATTATTAAGGATTATTGTTAATGATCGAATTTTTATTTAAGTATACGAACATTTTCAAATTATCAATTTTCATTGACAATTTACGATAAACATGCCCCCTTATTATTATCTTTTGTTTAAAAAAAGTTTGTATCACCATGATAGCTGTATACATACTATGTTATAGCCATTTATGGGACTGCAGTCAATGGTATTATTGAAAAATCTAAGCATTTGAAAATATGGTCTTTGAGTATATTTAAAATTTTCAAAAATCATAATTTTTAGATTAAACGCATTAGTTAAATAATAAAACGGAGGGGGTGAATATGCTCGGCGAATCGCCCTGCATGGCTGCATATTTATTAAAACGGCAACTCTACAGGCCGCACGTAAATCGGCGTTTAGTACGAGTAAATTATTATAATAAACACATCGAATGTGCACGAGATTTAATCGGTGGACGCCGACGTGTTTACCTATATACCTATAAGGTACCTATATATTATTAAAATGATATCCGTCGTCGCCGTCCAAAAACCGTTTATGGAAGTCTGCACGCGAAGTGATCGTTTGGATCGCTCGTTTCAAAACAGTTGTAATTATAATGATGTACGCCAATGTATATTGCTGTGTATAACCGCATTCGAAAAATAAATATATTAACGTCGCTTAACATTGACGAGCGGACAGCTCATTTTCTCGACGGTTGATAAATATATAGGTACACGATGATTGAGTCATTATCAAAGGGCATTTATTATATATATATTACCTATATACCACGCGGTCGTGGACGTCGCTTTCGCCACAGATAAAACGCTTAATTTTTTATTTAAAAATTTGAATGTACATACACGCCGCTGTTGGAGCCGTTTAATAGACTTCACGCGTATTCGTATATTTTTATTCATCCCGATATCACACCCCTATCACCATTTTTTAGATGATATTTTTCCTCTTGTAGTTGGTATAATAGTATAATATATACCGGCAACACGTATCTGTCACGCCACTATTATTGCTACTCTGGTATGGATTTAGTACTAAAACGATTTTGCTTCGATATGAAAATTTATTTTTAATTTCAGAGTACCTGGGTACCTAACTTCAGTCTACGGGAAACGCGTCTGAATCGGGACTACGACGAGGGTTCGGTTTACGGCGGATCTCTGGAATATATAACCATGGTTGTCTTGCCGACACGCGATGACTTTATATAAATTGCGCACAGCAGCATTGAACCGCCGCGGCTGGAAGCCGATGACGGTTACACGACGTATGATATGGATACATAAATAGATAACATCAAATGTTATTCTTATTACTATGATTAGTTATCACACTTTTTCTCCCGCGTTGGGTATCATAACCAAGCCGACATGATGGGATTTATTTCATATACGCATCAATCACTTAATATTAATATTATATTATATACAGGTATCTTATATTTTGTAAGCGTGAATATAGCTGCAGGTATGTCGTACATTCTATAATATTATATACGTGTGTGTAGGCGGTACAAGCGGATTTAAAATAAAAAGTAGTGCCACACGTAAAACCTAAACAGTAAATCTATAACGTATACAAGTATACAACCCCTAACCCGCAACTGAAGTGTTTTATTTTTTTCCCTTCGAAAACTTTGGAAGACTATTATTATAATATAATGTACGCTCGCGCTGCAACAGTAGGTAATAATCATACATATTTCTCTCGCTATTATTTATGATGGTAGAAAAAACTTTTAATTTTTAAATCGCCCTCTATACCCTCGATCTCGACCAGAAAACTTATTAAGCCGTTTTTATGACGCCGTAGCACGGCGTACCCGGTGCTGGTCATTGTTTTATATATATTTGATTGATATAATGGTATATCCAACGGACTGTACCATAATATACCCATGACACGTTGAAGTATAAAAATAAAATATTAATATTTTTATCGTTAAAAGCATACACACATAATATATTATATATTATACATGCGTACATAGCTGTGTAAAACTTTCAACAACGTGTTTTAAAAACATATACACGTTACAATAGTATATAATATTTACGTATACAAGCGCAGGCAGGGGTGTAAAAGTTTCAACGTGTTTTAAAAATTATTATTATAATAATGCTGTTGGTCTTAGCCAGTACCGCGGATTGCTGACTTGATATTCAAGCAGTCTTGAATAATATAATGGATGTTCTTGTTAAACCTTAGTAGACACGGTGTCACCCCCACCCAATTTAATAGTAGTAAAAATAAATAAAATATTTAACACGTGAAATTTTGAGAGTGCTTTTTCATCTGACTAGTAGGTATGTAAATTGTAAAGTCACAGAAATCGCAGCGCTGCCAGTGATCTAAAGATAATATTTTGCCATTTTGGATATTGTTGTCGGTAAAAACTTGACGTTAAAAAAAAAATTGAAGCATATTGTTAGGTTTTAAACGAATACCCGCCGTCATACGTGTGCGGAAAAGCAATCACAAATTCACAAACACAATACACAGAATACAGAAAGCAGGAAACGTATAAGTACAATAGTCATAGTGATATCACAATAGGCGTGCGTACAGGTGCAGTATATGTTGCACGTTTGAAAGCCGTTGAGTGCAGTATCCATTTATTAAAGGGTCATGTGTGTACATTTTGCATACATAAATATTTTTTTGGCATGAAAGTGGATATTTTTTATCTGCAGCGATGGGGAAGGATTTAAAAAAAAACGCATTTATAAATAAATGAAACAATCAGCCTATAATATTATCATAATTATGTGCCAGATTTAATCTTATATTACATCTTGTTTATAAAAATGAATGTTCCTTTGTTTATTCTCTATAGATTCAAAAACTTGTGGACGGTTTTCAATATAAGTTACGATTATAGACCCTTTAATAGATTGCTTTAGAAGGTGTTTATAGCCTATTTTTTTTAACAAGGTATATGTTATTATAGGTTGGCTCGCACACGAATTTCATATTGGCTCACAAATATCGAATATGTATTTGTTTTTAAATAATATCATTGGTTACAGATTATAATATTACTATTAAAATAAATTAGGAGAAATATAAACATGTTTAGAAATATATTTAAAAAAAAAACAAATCTTAAAAACAAATTCTTATGAACATAATTGCAATGAATACTTTATGATTTATTTTTTATTCTGGACATATTTTTCATATGAAGACGTTAAGACGAATACCAATCTTAACGATATTGAATTTACATCAGGAGCTAAGCATTCGTTGAATCTATATCTCCAGTTTTTTGTGTTTAAATAAAAGATATCGATATGTACAGAACTAAAAAGGGGAAAATCATAAAATTAATCATTGTAATTGAATTCGTATTATTTATTTTAATTATTGAATCGAAACGGAAAATGATAGAAAAATAGATTGCTGCTATCAGTATTAATTATATTAATTAATATATTTCTCAGTTTTTAAATAGTATTTATTTTATTTTTTCATAAAATAGTATATTGTTACTTATAAAAGCATTGTTTTTAATCGATCAACTCATTATATTATTGTACCTGAAACTTAAGTCTGTGCTCGCCTATGTGCGTATAACTGCAGTACATGCGATGTGTACTTATTATATAGGTATACCTCTTTATGGGGGTTAAAGCTCAAAATACAGAAATTAAAATAAATGCAAGATATAACCCGCGTTTATTGATCTATTTAAACTGATATAAATAGTTATAAATTACAAATAAATAAATTATAATACTATATATGTAAAAAAGCGTATTGACCGTGAAACGTTTTGAAAAAAAGAGAAAATAACAGACAGATTTATAGATAAATAGAGTGTGAGACAGATACAGAGACAGAGAATATAGAGAGCGAAGGAAGATAGCCGAGCGGGTGAAATGTTGCAAAGACATTAATATACAAAGAGACACCCATGTAAAAACAAATATCCCGATATCTATAATGCGTTCATATAACACACGGTGTATAAAATTAATAATAAATTAAGCGAGTAATAATAATAATAATATTAATAATTGCGCGAATATGTTGTGCAGTGTGCCTACAGTATTCCGATGACTCCGCACGCAACCCTGGAACCGGCGTGTCCGGTGGTCAGGCTGTCGGTGAACCCTCCACGGCCCATGTCGTCGGTGTCAGCGTGCACGACCACCGCGCGACCCAGGATGTTGTGGGCGCCGACCAGCGAGATGAGAGAGTCCGAGTAAGAGAACTGTGCCACACCCGTGTTGTCAGCTTGGATGTTGCCCAAGTCTCCGGCGTGTCTGGTCTCGTCGTTGGGTCCGCCGTGTTTGTTCTGCGAAACAACGATAAACAATTTTGTAATCGAACGTTGGTTTTAATATGATAATACGATTTTGAAACTATATAATTTCACACGAAGGGATTGATGATTAAAAACTTTTAGATTTATACCTATTAACCTTTTGGATAAAAATGTATAATATTACTATATTTTACAATATATTATAATATAGCGTGAAATGCGCTAATAGATAATATATTAAAGTATATATTACCTACACCGAATTTCAAACAGATATGTCAATAAACATTCTATTTACTATGATTATCAAATACATGGAATTGCTTAAATATTTCATATTTTCAGTACGCATATCTTTACTTGGTTTTACTTGAAAGCCACACGAAGTACCTATATTATATCCGTACTATATATTGTATTATGTATTATGCGCGCACAGTATAGGATATTCTTAGCAAGACAAATCGTCAACGGACGTAGCTATGGTATTATTAAATACATGCTTTGACAGTGGGAATATATTATTATAATCTACCTAAAGGATAGTAGGACGTTTACGTGTACATATGTGACACACATAACACACACACACACACACACACACACACACACACACACACACACACACACACACACACACACACACACATTTATACTATTATACATTGTAATAAATGATAAAAAAGTTTACGTTTTTCATTTGAGTTTTAAGACGTGTTACAGACGAAAGATGGTTCGTTCAGCGTTATCGGGTTGCCTCTGGTAGTCTGGTGTATGTAATAAGTGTCAAACCTATGACCGCGGTTGTGTGTGGTGTGTCGTTTATATACATACATAATACATACAACAAATGTGACATGTATATAGCTATGAGTAATAATAATAATAATAATAATAATAATAATATTTCTATTATTGCATATGCGAGCTTGTAATCGAAATTACGTTTATTTGGGTTCTTTACATACATGTGTATTTATATTTTATAATATGACGCTCGAGCGAAGACGAATCGTTTCCAATCTCACATCATCGCAAGTGACGGATATGCAGATATACATATATTAGTATATTACAATTACATATATGTATACGACCCGATGACGGCAGTAAAAAAAATCGTATTTTAACGATAGTATAATATATACGTATCACAAAATATATAAATTATATATGTATAGAATATTCATGATAATAGTATTGACATCGAAGCTCACGCGTGTGGCCGTCACGGTCGAGTGGTAAGAATGGAAGATGATCGTAACACAGATGAATGCATCACTGATGCAGATGGAAATTATATTTTTTTGGAGAAATAAATCAAATCGAACGCGCACAAAACCCACATGAGTGATCATCAGTATTACGTCTATATACACGCATAATAAGGACACGCACGATAAAAAATATATACTCTTGTTTACGATTATTAGCTGGTATACTCAATAATACACATATACCTACGTATAATGTAAGTACAGCTAAATGTGCCAAAACGTCTGTGAACCCCCCTCCCCCCACCTCCATTAAAAAAATAATTTATAACATACATGTATACTATTATATTAGATAGGTATGATAAACATAATATACAATAAAATAATTATAAAGATACGTATATTTCTGCAAACGCCAAGTTAATTTGTATAAACACTATTCAGTTTCACATCAATTAATTATTTAATCAAAAAAACCGGATCATAATAAGTTTGATTATAGCACATAATATTATACATTTAATATAATAATTAACTTTTTAATTGAAAGATGTAATAAGTACTTACAAATTATAGCAGTATAATGAAAACAATTAGTAATTAAATACACTCGGGATAATTATAAAAGTTAAGACAATGCATAAGAAGATTCGTATGTTTTCGAACTGTTGGGCATAGCTTTATAGCATATACTCTATAGATTTAGATTTGATATAATATTTTAGTCAATAGTTATTGCGTGTAGCCTAGCATAATCTTCTCGATCGAAAACTCAGCGCTGTCCAATTCCAATCGTGAATAAACTCAAAATTATTGATCAAAATGTGAATCGTGAGATAAATGGATAATCAATAATCAGATATTTGATGAATTACGAATGAGCAAAAATAAAAAAACCTGCGCACCCACATACACAGACATGTTTTTGTAAATTTCGATCTCACTCACCACGAGTCATTAAAATCTAAAAACGTATAATGTTAATTGCTCGACGAGTCACATAATAATAAACACAATATAATTTATATTTTATACCTATTATATTATATATCAATGTGCTACACTCCTACCAAGTGGTGCATTAAATGCAATTATACAAAATATATTGCAATGATTGGTTTTTTAAAACAATAATATAATATCCCTATACAATAGTACAATATACTGTATAGTATATATGTTACAGTTAAAGTGTTGAATCAGTTAGTTTATGAAATAACTAGGTAATTTATAAAATAACTAAAGCTTGTAGGTAATGTATATAGTTTATACTTTAACTAGTTATTTTATGCATTCCCTGGCATCACTTAGTTAATGTGTCAAATTGTAAATAACGCCACCCCGCGCAACACGAATCAGACGGCGCGTCAACTGTACCGCGCTATACCACTCCACACGCCGCGCGACGCGCAACGCGCCGTGTGATCCCACCTTTACATTTCAACAATTTAATATAACACATTAAATCAGATAAGATTATCGGTGACCGCAATGTACGTTTATCGTGTTATTATAAGATAATCGTTTATCGTGTTATTATAAGATTTTTGTTGTTGGTATTTGGTACATGTATTATACAGGTTTAAAGTTTAGTAATAGTTTTACAGTCACACGTGTTCGCTGTTAGTTCGTTTGTCTCTACACTATTATTTTAAGTATTAACTATATTGTTCACAATGAATGAATTAGATTTAATGAAAGAAAAGTTTTATATTAGTGTTAAAAATCGTTTATTAAAACCAAATAGTGCAGTTTTAACAAAAGAAAAATATGCAAGTTTGATGATAGACGTGAGAAAAATGAAAATAAAAAAGGAATCTTCTCGTGACTATTGGTTAGAAAAACATTACGATATTGTAAAAATTATTTATTTATATTTTATAGGATGACGTTACTGACGTAGATCGACCAACAGTTGGCACAGAAAAAGATATAGTTCATTTAAATATTGCTACGGTAGGTCAATATTATATTATAGCTATTATATAGCTAAATTAGCTTTAATATTGTAATTACAAAAATAATTAAATGTTTTAAGGAGAGGAAAAAAGCTAAAGAAAATTTGGAAAAACAGGCAAAAAGAATGAAAGATTTATCAAATACTAAATTTGCGGTTGCTAATATTGGTTCTACAGTGCGTATCAAAATTCCCGATGTTGATAGAGGAAAGGGTGATCCTCGTTCAATTATTGCAGTTGTTTTAAAATTAACTGACGATGGGTTTTATCAACTGGGATGCAATGATGGTAAGAAAAATTTAAATAATACAAGTAATTTTTTATTTTTTATTTTAATTTTTTATTTATTTGTTACCTACCTTAAACATTATATAATTACAGGAGTGTTAAAACAACTATACTCTCGATCCCAGTTCACAGTATGTTCAGAAAATTTGTTAGCTGTAGAAGCTGTTCCAAATGAAAGTATTACATTAAGATCTGCGGCAACTGCGCAGTCACTGGGAACTGGTCAGGGTTTTTTTAAATGCACTTGTACCAAAAAATGTGACACAAAGCGATGTGTTTGTAGAAAAAAAGAGGTGTTGTGCAACTCTAAATGCCATAATAGCCTTACATGTACAAATAAATAAATAATATAACTATAATTAATTCATAATTCAGTAAAATAAAATATTATAATATATATTTTAAATTTTAATGTATTTTATACTTTAACGGATATCAAACTGAAATTGTACAGAATAACTAGATATTCTATGAAATAACTAGTTAAAGTACAATTTTCATGTATTATTTCATACTTTAACTAATATTCGTAGGTAATTCATGAACTACCTAGTTATTTCATAAAATAACGGAATTCAACACTTTAGCTGTAACATATACATTATACTATACACTATTCCGGCGTGATCGAATCGGATCGTATAGATAACAATACCTATGAACGTCGGGTAAACAAATACGCATGTCGTGTTATTATAATTCAATAAAGGACGCACGGAATTCGACGGTGGTTACGATATAATATGCTCGTAGTGCATTTATGTTTAATAATAATAATAATAATATATAATACACATAGAGACAGAGTTTCCCGGCGCGCCGCCCAGAGACGACTTTAACGACCATGTCCTTATGTGGCGACCTCACAACGTCAAATTAGCTCCTGTAAATTAACTAAATGAAAAAAATCAATAAACCAAAGACGGCGGGCAACTGTAACAATGGACCGCTGCAGCCGCCGCCACCCCGTCGCACGTCGTCGTACACAAAACATCAGGTACCTAATACGTTATATACGTTGTAAGTGTATATAATGCGTATAGCGGCGTTATCGTATTGTTAACGTAACGCGCGTTTCAAATAACAAAAAACGCCAAGAAGGAAAACTGTTTAATAATTTAACGTGTACATGCTCCGGCCCTACCGGGTGTGTGTACGAGTCGAAGGTAAACCGTTTTTATTCTTTTCGAAAATTGCAGCGACCGCCGGAGCACGTCTTTTCCTCGGCGCGTTTGAAATGTTCGTCGGCGACGACGGCGTTCACCGCCGCCGTGATATGAGAGACGATAAGAACGATAAGCTCCGGATATTTTGAAACGCCCGAATACCAAAAAATATATTATAATGTTCAACATAATATTATTATAATACGCATCTCGAGAGTTTTCGTCAAACGAACCACCTTGTATAATATATAATATTATGCTGTGTGTGTTATTACAAGACGATAAATAATTCGAAATAAAAAAGATGGGACGGGGGTACATAAAAACGAAATGACAACAATAGCGACTCATCCTATAATCTACCGCAATAAACAACATGGTATTAAGTGGTCTGCTTGTATGTACAACAACGATCTGTGCCGCGGTGTTAAACCTTAAAGGTAGGTACTCATTGGCGGCATGCTCTGCGGGAAGCCACCTTAACCGACGCGATCCTGCAAGAGCCGACGAGAAACGTCGCACATCGACTGCAATATTCAGCTCCTCCTCCTCCTCCTCGCGGGTGTCAAAACATCGTGTAAATATTTCAAAAGAAATTTATATATTATTTTATATACAACGTCATATTATTATTCGTCATATGGGCTACTACCGCTGCAGTTTGAAAATCAAAACGATGTTCTTCGTCTCTCCCGCGTTTCACTGCAGTATATTATAGGCGAGCATTTCAAAATACGTTAGTATCCGGGAAATACTGCGGGATTTATCCGATTGATGATATCATAAGAGAGGCCTAGAAACTTGTAAGGAGTTCCGCCTTAACCCTGATCCTCAATTTTTTATCCCGATAATTTATCTATAAAAATGTGTTACAATAATAATTAATAACTATCAGTATTGGACTGCAATACATTATTTTATGTATGAATACGGAAACTTATATGGGAACATTTGGTTGTATCATAATTCATGACTCAAACTTAAATCTAATATTTCTGAAGTTATGATTTAACGATTGTACTATATAATATCTACCTTGACAGAAAGGTCACTACTCACTGAATTTTTACTGGACGTTTCACTAACGCTGTGAAGACGTAAACTAATAACCGTTCTATGTAAGGACTTGGAAGCCAACCCTGCCCGTCCTCTGTATAAATATATGGCTATATATATGTGTGTGTGTGTGTGTGTGTTTATAATAATAGTACCGCCACTGCAGGCGAACTATATAATATGTATGAACTATAAAGGCCGGTGATTCGATATAACTGTATTATAAGACGCCGCGCGTATATATGCATAACAGACCGGTGCAGTGATTTATGATTGACCTTTTTTTTTTTCGTTTTCCCCGACCGTTCTCGCGCTCACAAAGTCCTTTGAATTTGCATTCTACGCAAATATACGCCTTTAAAATACAAAAAGTCCACGGCGAAACCAACAACACTGGCGGCGAGGATACCAACAGCCGCGATTCTCGCGGAGGATAAAATATTTATCGCGGCAGAAAAGATTTATCACTCGGCCTTGCTGATTTTTTTTCATCGCATATATAATATATTATATTACACATCACTTGTGTATAATGTATGTATTGTATTTTTGTAGCGTGCCTCAAGACTGCGCAATCGCGTATAGATATTGTCAAGTACACGGCGTGCGGAAATAGAAAAACAAGTAGAAACCGTGAAACAATAATTATTTATTTATGAATTTCCAACCGTTTTTCGGGACGTGCTTATTCGTGCAACGATTCCCATCGATTTGGTTGCGCGTGAATTTTTGGGTATAATATTATACTTTCGTTCAGAGATATTAATATTATCAATTATAAGAAAGTTGCGTTATTTTGTGAATTAAAATCCACGCGCACCGTGGTCGAAATACGAGAACACAAGCAGTATATACGTAAATAATGCCTGACACTGCAGTCGTTTTCTCGCTGCCCCAGTGATTATTAAATATAAAATATTTTTGAAAATTGGTGGAAAATATTATTGCTCTGTAGGTACCTATATAATATTATGTACTCCAGTCTACGTTTAAACACTATAACGGCGCTCGGCGGGATAGCGCACACCAAACAAACTTTTAGAATCGAATTTAATTAAATTTTCCGACGACGGATCGCCGCGGCCGCCGCCGTCGCCGCCCCTCCGTCGCATATATAAACGTCCATAAAACACATCGACGGCACGTTTTCTATTGTATTAAATACATATATTGACGCGTGTATATAAGACTATAATATGCAATATTATAAATTATAATACAATGACATTTTCTTCGCGAATAAAATCAACAAAAAGTCTCAATTTATAAAACGTGCGCGTAAACTATGGCGTGTGAAAAATGCGCAAATAATCTAATAGTTAAAGTATATATTGATATTGATCTACATTAATGTACACGTGCGATCCTAGTTTTCGTGCAAAATGAAGTTTAGTGTAGGCACTTAGACGTCTGTGCAGCGTGTTTTAACATTTTACGCACTAGGGAATAGCAATAATATAATATAATACTTAGACGCTTGCAGTCGATTACGCGTCTGATTGAAGCTTGGACTTAGATTAAAGACTTTAGCTCTCCATCACACACGCTTCATTAGATATGTAAAACGGAGGAAAACGGCTGATACGCGACTTCGCAAGTATCAAGTCCCGACAACGATGCTGCAACAATGAACGATTCGGTCGGAGATTTCAATAAGTACAAATTTATACCTCGCATTCACCGCGATCAGTGGCGCCGGATCGCCAAAATAAAGGTGTGACAACATTTCATTATGACACACACCCACCTACCCAAAGGTATATTTTCGTGAGTGTTAAAGACCCCCCCCCCCCAAAAAAAAAAAAATTGCTAGCCCGCAAAAAATCAAAGCTGCAGTATAGGCCGCAAAGGTTAAAAATTGCAATCTCACAACTTCAAAACTCAAATTACTCATAACTGTTGAATTTAAATTAATTTTAAATTGCAGTTATGTTATATTTTACTTATATAATTAATAGTTACTTTATATTATACATTTATTTATTTATTTAAAATTAGGGTACAGGCAAATACTAAATTAATTGTTTATTACATTTATAATTAAATATTATTTAGGTACCTCGTACCTACCTAGTGGCTAGTGCCTACTAATACATTTTATAATTTAACTTTCACAAAAGATACAGTGAAATAGTGAATATTATTACTGAATCAAATTAATTCATTACATGACTTCTAAGAAACAAAGTTTTATTTCTTGAATCAAATGCAGCAATTTGAAACACATATATTAAGGTATAGGATTAGAATAGTAGATTCAACTCAACTTTAACAAATAAAGTAAGCACTATAAATATTATTCAAGTAGTAGTAATAGGAGTAAAATAAAAGAATATTTTGATAAAATTTATCAAATAAACGTATAATAAAAAAACTGTTTTATCATGGACATAAACTTTTCCAGTTATCGCTGGGTGCTGATAGTCGGTTGTTATCAATAGTAAATTAAATGAAACTATTATGACAAAATAGAAAGATACAACGGCGAATGCACAGGTCACCGAGACCGTCCTGCATGTTATTTATATACCTTATCCGCTTATTGTATTACTAATAGAATACAAACATACTAACTGTACACGAGATATCTTAATTTGTGGCTATTACTATATACAATGTTAATATACTATTAGGTATTACTATTTTTGTATTGCATAAGTGACACCTAACAGTAGTATGGTACCTACGCCTACCCACCCACGACCCACCCCTTAAAAAGGTGTTACCGCTGTCACACCTTTATACCGTGTTCGGCGCCACTGACCGCGATGACGCGATTCGGTGCTCCGGAGTTGTGCAGCGACTGTGCAGGTTTTCGCCTTTTTGTGTGATTTTTGCTGCCGAAAATGCTACCGCTGGCGAATATAATAATAACGGCCGATCTGGACTCTTGGTCTTGGGAGTCTTGGTCTCGACTAAAACTCATCAAGTAAGTTATATGAAGTGTACGTGTGTGACTTCTGAGCTAACGATTTTTGCATGCTCGCAGTTTTGTCATTCTGTATAGGTACTACACTCGCGTACAAATGGCAATGTTTTCGGTGCACCGGAACAGATTTTTCTTTCGAGACGCGCCGAAGCGTCGGTCAGAATACAATTTGGTTTCTATAGCTATACGACGTACGTCTTGTGCATATGTAACATGTTATTTTATACATTACCGCAGTGTGTGTGTGTGTGTGTGTGTAGTATAACATGTATACATCCGTTTTCATGTTATAGTTTTACGCCGCAGCCGCAGCCGTCACATCCATCATCGGCGGCGAGACTTATTAGCCGACCCGTCGAGGGGGATAACAACTGCGACTAATATATAATATTATATAATAATAATAATAATAATAATAATGTATTACATAGGTATGTATATAGCTAACCCTTGGCGGCAGCGTATATATACAAGACGGCGCCCAGCCACGATAACGACGACGACGACTTACACGGATATATAGGTAGGCACAGACGTCAGCTCGTTCGGTTTTGTGATGGTGAAGTGTGTGAGCAATGTGTTTGCTGTAAGTATACTTTTATGTGTACTATACATATTGTATATACACACGCGTAGTCGAGTCGTCTGTTCCGTCGTCTACTGGCCCGCTCGTCTCTCGAGATCGAAACCAGTGTTTAACAAGAAGAGCATATTATATCTATATTATGCTCGCGCGTATATTATTATATTGTTGCATATATAGGTTGTATCTTGTTTTTGTTTCGTACTCGTAGAATGCGCTAATTCGAAGAATAACAATTTAAAATATGTCCTCAAGTCCTTCTGATGACGATGGATCCTGAGGTTTTTGGATAGTTACAGGTATACATTATAATAGAATAATAATATGTAACACATAATATCAAATTATAATTTTATGAACATTTCCATGGCAGAGTAGATCGCGCAACTCACGTATACTTGCGTTAAAAACGAAATTCGATCGCAGTATCGAGAAATACAAATTTTTCCCCTCATTGCAGGCGTTGTGAGCATTATTTTACCGGTCGTTTCGTAATGGGTAGGTAATACATAATAGTATTGTTGTATGTATATTGTATATATATGTGTATATAGCTGCCTGTGTTGTATATTATTAATAGTATTATATATAGTATGTATTCGAGTACATGTTGTATGGGCAGGTATAGGTAGGTAGGTACATTTGAACGTTTTTAGCTCCTATCGTGTAACTCAAAACCGGTTATCTCAGACTGTATAGTGATTTTAAGTTATAATAATAAAAAAAAAAATCTGTAAATTAGATACGATCGTCCGGACACGGTGTTCGAATTGCTTGTAATCATCATTTTTATCGTCGTTTAATTGTTACGATCGCGATTATGTATATACTCGTATAGTATAATATACCTTTAGTATAATATCCATAATACTAAATATAATACCGTATTGTCTTATTTTATTTTTTTGTAACGAATCGGTATATGTCGTAAGTACCTACTTTATAAATAGGTATTAATATAGGTAATATTGTAATAATATACGTTTCGGTTGTATTCACAGTATACGCCGCTGTTTCCACACGATTTCGTGACTCTGTCAGTGAGTGTATCAATATTTGTGTGTGTCGTGTACAACGTCTGAGTATGAAAATACACCAGTTAAAATTTTCTTGTGTACTCGAAAACATTTTATTTGACAACAAAAATTAAATGGTATTACATACTGTGATTATTTTTGATTTCTCACGCTGTTGCAATACAATTTTGAGAATACATAATTTCGATCAATAATATTTTAATGAACAATACTATCGTTAAAGTTTGGATTTTTATTGGCAGTCAAATAATGGACCTCTAAACATGTTCAGTGGCACAGAAAATAGATATTATACTCGAAACGCTCATACTAAACGAATAAACGCATAAAAGGTTTTTATTTATTTTTTATAAAAGCATTATAATGTTTTCAACAATTTACACTTTATTCTATAGTTTTGTAATGGTGATAAAGTGGTGTTCATAATATTGTTATTGTTTATCCAGGAAAGTATTTTTCCCAGACTAAGTTTTTTGAAAATGCGGACACAACGTGACCGATGGGATGTCAAAAGTGAGATAAACAGTATCCAATAGAAAATTATAAATCATTTAAAAAACCGAAGTGGGTTCTCACGTCTCATTTTTTAATCTTTTAGAAAAACGGACAGCGGAAATGCAACATATTTCAATTTGACTAAATGTATAGGAACGGGTTTTTGAATAGTGTCAAAACGTTTTCGTTTTGCTTGGATGTTTTATAATTGCCTTCTGACTAGATATTGAAAATACATAAATAATAATATTATATTATAGTATGGAAATGAGTTATTTTTACACATAAACATTTGGTATTGAAACAATACAAAATGGAATAACAAAACCCAATTACAATTTACATTACATTATAGTATGGAAACCATTACGGCCTTTAGCACAAAATAGTAGCATATTACTCTACATTTCTTCGATTATAAAATTTAATTTTAATCTTTAATACATATAGATTACTTTTTTGTATATAAATTGCTAATATCAATAATTAAAAAAAAAATATGTTTGTTTTATCAAATTTGTGTGCATTAACTCCTAATGTAGTTTTAACCAGTATTGGTAGGCAGGTACTACCTATATGGCTTTTTAAAGTTTAATTATTTCTCATTAGACACTATAAATGATAATAGATGCTTTATATTTTTTTCCCTTATCTGTTCAAAGGTCAAAGTATGTTAAGCGATGTTTAAAACAATATGAACGATAATTTAATGAAAAACCATCATTATGTAAATTAAAATTATTATAATACAATAAGTAAGTAGCAGTGTTATACTAGGTAAAATACTTGAAATCAATGTTTAACATTTTAAAAGACGTTTTAGATATTAAAATTGACAATAAGATCGTACTTTTTAGAATGAATATATATATTTTTAATTTTATATTCCTGAGAGGAATCTTTTTTGGAATATTTTGATTTATAAGAATTGAAGTTCAAACGTGCTTGGTTGATTACTATCTAAGTATAAATTTAGATGAGTGGAGTTAGGAGAGCAGGGAGCAGCCGTACAACTCCACAAGACTCATTAATTATTTGAATATTTACATTACTAATTAAATATATTAGTTCAATGATTGATTTTTATGTATCAAATTTTTTTATCAAAAATTATGTTTTACGAAGACTTAAAATGTTGTAAAAATCCAGTAGCCGTAGTAGGTACTTATGCGTAACAGGGGTTTTGTCTGTCGTTTGATCTATTATTTAATAAATATTTATATTATTAATAATGTACCCAAACCTTATATATTTAAATACTTATGTACAATAGGTACTTCTATAAAACGAAAACTTACATCAATGTAAGCTATTAACTATTTCAACGTTCAACGATATTTTAACAAGACCCGCGTGGCTGCATGATAATTTGCAAAGCATGCCGAAACCCAATCTAATCTGTTATATTATATTATATTATAATAATGACGTGTGGTTTTATTAAAACTTTTTGTTTGGCTCTTATACTTTTATATTATGTCTTCTTGTTGACCATAATGGCTGTGTATGTACTGTGTATATACATATAAATATTTACATTATATTTATATATATATACTCATGCTTATACTTTATACGTACATAATAAATTATTTTGTTTGCGTATGGGGTGTGGTTGAGAGTTTGCGACTTTTTAAAGGAGCGACTACAAGTTGCTGAAATATTGCATGATTTAAAACAACCGTACTCACAGAACATGATATAAACGAGAATCGTTAAGTTTAATGTTGTGTGAGAGAATATAAACACTATGATTAAGCACGAGTGACAGTTGACACATATCGTGGCTCTTCCGAGAACTTTCAATCTTGACCCGGAAGTTAAGGGGGCTGGAAAGAAGAAAAATGCACTTATATATTATATTGTCGGTTGAGTATACAAAACATATAGGTAGTGATTTGTTGAACGCACATTTCGACATTTTTGGATCGAAATAAGTTAGTGGCTTGGAAGTTTCGTTGAAAAAAATTAAATAGTTGAGTGCGTTATTATGTAGTGCGCTTAGTGTAAGCACGAGCTATACACTGCGGGTTTCATAACATCTGAGAATCGGTATATTTTTCACGCTGAATACAAATTAAATTCAACAATAATAATTAATACATTGATTGAATTTAATAGAGAAATTAAAATCTATTATAAAGTCAATAATAATAGGTAGGTAGTATAATATGTAAGATATTATACAATATTACGATAGTTAAAATCTTGAACTATGCGATGTTCAATGTTTTTTAAATATCGACGTACTGGCTGGATATGTGAAGTTTACACAGAATTATTAGGTTTAATTTCATTATTAAGTGCGACGATTTATTACTATTTTATAATAAGGCAAATTAAAGTAGAAAATTAATCATAATTTTTATCCTATTTTAACAATCATCAATTACATAACTAAACTAGGCTATTGTAATATTATAATACCTGTACAATGTTTTTTTTAACAATTTGTTTTTATTGTTTAAATTTAAAGAAAAAACAATTATTTTAAAATAGTTTTTTTACTCCTATATTTTATATTATATTTTAAATTGATTTTATATTTCAATAAGAAGACCAACAAAAAGTAATGAAACAAATCTCAACAAAATAATAGCTTGGAATGAAAAAAAAACTATTTTGGAAACCATGTTTATTTTTATAATCAGAATTTAAATTGTGTACTTAAATACAATATGAATATAATTTGATATTTGACTTAAAATAATGATTCTATGCCTCATATTACGTATTTTAAATGGGTGCTACTAGCTAGGTTATTAATTACAATGAGCAATTGAAATAGTTTTAAATTGTATATAACAAGACACAAAAAATGAAATTTCGTCATTGTTATTACTGCTATGGGAGTTTCTCAAAGAACTGATTATGTTTCAATTGTTTGCTCTACTGAACGGGAACTAAAGATTTTAGTATCATTTGTGCACTATTCCTTATGATTATATTTTAAGAACCATTTTCATTCTATATAGTTCTTTAAATTGAGAGTGAGAATGATAATTTTTCAATTTAAAAGTTACTTTAAAAACGTATTTGCATAATGACTTTTAAGTTTTATGTTGTAACTTATAAGTTATAACCATTTTTAAACCACTAGATATTTAATTGCAGGATTAATATTTTCAAGAAGGGGTTTATTTAATATTCACTAAGTCGTCATCACAAATAATAATTTGTCACCAAACTTATACAATTTTATAATTACAATGTATACGAATTCTGGCCGACTACATTATTAAGATGACATAATAATTAATAATTTATAACAATTAATATCTGCGTAAGCTGTAATGAGTAATATGAGTAATTAGTAATAAGATTCGAAGCAAGGATAACGCCAAATTAAGAGAATTGTGTACTAATAATTAAAAATATTAAATAAATAGTTTGATTTTAGATACCTAATAGATTTAAGTTTATATAAATTTGTATGACTTATGAGCCCTGTCAATCCTGTATAGATGTGTACAGCGTGTATAGATCAAAATTCGATTAGTTGAATTATTGACCATAATATTATTATGTATGTATATTTATTATTTATTGTATTAAACTAAGTAGTCAGTAGGCATATATATATTATTTGAATATAAATGTAATTAAATTCAGTCAATGACTAATTGTATATTGAATAATTTAAATATTTATATGACCAAACACGCTAGCTTTTATCTCACATTCTCACATAACATAAGATTATGATTTATGATGTATATAGCCGTTAGTAATACACATAAGTAACAAAGTTAAATGTTATATATACATACACAATACACATTATACAATATATATCCATTATATTATGATGTATATTATAACTACGAGGAAATAATATCAAATATATAAGAATAAAACCCTGCAATAATCTTATGCCTATATGACGAAAAGCTCATATTAAATATAAGTAAGTATACCTATATATTATTATGGACGCACATATAGGACTTTATGTCTGTATTAAAATGTATAATATAACAAAACATTAATAACTATTGCAGTAACAGGAAAGAAATTTGAAATTACGATAATCATAAATTTCAGTATGTCGTCATAATGAGATTTAAATATAAAAAAGGTATAAAAACAATATAAATCAGTCGGTATTTAAAATACGTCAACGATAAAATTATATATTACAGGATTATATAACGTTCACTTGGTCTTAGGAAATAATAATGGGAATAAAAAGTGTTTACGCTCCGTGGGGGGGGGGGGGGGGGGGGGGGGGGTTTCGCGATTTGTGAACGTTGATGGCCACACATTGAACGATCGAAAACAACTGCAAAATATAATTTATACTGTATAGTCTAAAGTTATCCACGGGAGGTATCACCGATAACCTTTGACCAGACGTAAATCGATATAATAGTATAACCAAGTGTAACCAAAATAGTATGTGGTCTCGCTTGCTCACTCGCTGAACGAAATAATCGATAATAATATAATAAATAATAAAAATAATTTGAATTTAAATCACGAATTATCGACAATGACGCGTTACACACATACGGCATATACTCATAATCGGATAACGCAAACTTAGAATTTTAACATCATTTAGAATTGCGGCCTACTTAATTACCATCTATACAGACCCCCCACCCCCTTACCCTTGAAAATGTGTTCTGCTGACTCCAGTCCTTGCTCATAATAATATATAAACATATAATACACATTATTACGTGTAATCAGTCAGTGGCTTATTTAGTATTTACGTGGGTAGAAAATGGAGTTATAGTTGGGAACACTCATCCCCTCTTCTTGCAGATTTATACCGCTGCCTTAATTGTCTTATTTTGTCATACGTTTTTATGCGTCATTGTAATGATTTTTGTTCATGCTGAACATTTTAGAATTCCGATGTTCGATGCGTAGGTATATATAGGCAAACGAGAGAATATAGAATCGAGATTTTAAGTTTCATGTCCACAAAAATCAAAGTTAGCTTTTAAAATTGTGAATATATATTTTAAAAATATATACATAAAACAGATTTTGTCTTAAAATAAAAAAATACAATTAATATAGAAATTTGTAGTACTTATTTTATTATTATTATAAATTATTCAAATTTCAACCGGAGCTTGACATTTTGTTCTAGATAATGTCCCCCCTCGAAATAACTTTGGAATTGTATACAGACATACAGTAATCGCAGTTCCAAGCTCAGATATATAATATATCTACCTAAATTACAATGATTGGTAATATATTTTATGAGATATTATGTTATAACTTATAATTATTATAAGTGAACTATTTGAGTGCTCAGTGCACACATATAATTTTTTTCGCGATTAAAAAGCACTCATATCGTATACATATGAATGTATTTGATTTGCACTTTTACAGTGCGGTCGTAAAACAGTTTCTGCAGGGAAGTTTATGTGCCTACATATGCCCTATATATGTGTATAGTGTATTTATATCAGTCCTGTATTTATTTATCCCCACAGATTTGTTTTACGATTGTAAATTGAAAAATATAGGCTGCCTACAGCTGCTATAGCTGTAACATTAATACACTATTTATATACTTATATTATAATACATCTATCACGTCATCCGTTTCAGCTACCTATGGCAACTAATATAAATGTGAGTAGGTATTACATTTGCTTTAACGACTACTAATAAATGTGACATTTTTTTTCAATAGGTTCTTTGTGTTTTTTTAATGACTATTACGAGAACGCGTCACGTACCGGCAATTAAAATGCGTGTTATTGGCGTAAAGACAATTAAAACGACTAAACGTAAAATATTGTAAACGTTTAACGATAATATTCCACTTGATGATAAAGATTTATCAAAATAACGAAAAATCCGAACATCTGTAATGCAAGGTGATTATTTTTTTTCACAATATTGCACGCATAAAATATAGTATGACGATGACTCGGCTTTATAAATCACAGTAAAAATAAAACAAAATTAAAACCCTATAGGTCTTAGGTGCTATAATCGAACAATGTATATTAACATTATGTGCCTACGTTTGTGACAGCTTGACGCGTTAGAATAAGCCACACACCAATTTATTGCCCTGCAGAAAATTCGTTTTTGATGAAGAAACTCTATATTATAACTATTATATAATATCGTATACGATATACGATGTAGTTGAGCTACAAATAAATAGGTACCAATTCTTAGGATGTCAGACGGCGGCTCCCAAGTGCCAGGATTCACGATATATATTTAGAAAATAATATTATATTGCATGTATAGCCGACGTCAATAACGCGTCGCGTGCGGTAACGTGACGACAAATATGTTATTATCGGGTAGGGTATTTATTAACGTTAAACGTATCGAAAACTACTCCGATTTTCCCACGCCCACACAAATTGGTATTTTCAATTTGTTTTCGAATTGTTCTTTTATGACGTTCCTCACATCACGCGCACGTCTCTTCACCATATATACATACATACATATTACACACATACATACATACAGCATACATATACATACATACATACAGCATACATATACATACACACATACAGTATACATATACATACACACACACACACACTACTGTATAGACATGGTGACGACTGCTAACTGTTGGTGTAGCTCTATTATATCTTATTATCGTTATTATTATCATTATTATTATTGTGTGTGTGTCCATCGGTGATCGGTTTGCTTGCTGCCATCGTCGCGGACCCGTGAAGAACGCACATACACACACACACACACACACACACTGCACGTAGGGCATTGTACAATTGAAATCGTTCGCTTTGTGGCAATGACAATCGTTCTACTATTTAATATATATATATATATTATATAATGTAGACAAACAATGGCTAGTTAAGCACAAAACGTTTCCACAACACTTCAATACGAATACTTCCCACGCGGACCGACGACGGCGACGTGTCTTCCTCCTCGCTCCGCGCGACGGGAAGGCTCAGGGGCGACCGCTGAGTTTAGTCACGATCGCCAACTCGCTTCAGGTGCATATATACATGCATGCGGTAGTCTGCAGATCAGCTCATATTGGTTTAAAAATAACTACTGAAGTTAATTCGATGTTTTATTCCGTCAGACTTTAAATGCACACGAATTTCAGAAATTATAGCACTGCTAAAAAGGAAAAACCTATAATTTTTCAGACACTTGTACCTATATATACCGTCTAAGTTTTCAGTCCATCATTCACACCTCTCTACACGATCAGACATTATATGTATCTACACCGCTGAATCGTTCACGTTAAACGAATACAAGATACACCCAATAGCACGCGCGTATATAGTATAATTATAAATTATAATATATTATATGTACACTAGACCGCTAGGTACCTACTCTTATTTTCAGAATTGGCGATTTATCGCAGTCCACACGCGGGAAACAGAATAAGTTTTTGTCACATGGAAATGCTTTTACCGCGGCAAAAGCGTCCGAAAAATCCTTTTAGAGGAGATTTTGGGACGATTAATCACGTATCGCGCGGATATGCGTGTCGTGTTATCTGTCGAATAAACCGACAAATTTTCGGCACAGTTTTTCTTTCATGATTAGTGATTTACTCGTGTACATTTGCCATCTGCGCTGCTGCTGTTATTAATTGAACTCTATTCGATGAAAAATAATAAATATCGTTCGTACAAAATAATATATGTGTTTATCGCACGTTACGATACAACGGTTTAATTTAGTCTCAATACGGAAATTACGATATTTTTGTCATATTGCAGTGGGGTTATATATTATATTAGCCGATGTGATTCTGATCTAATTTACGCACTCGTATTTTTTGAGAGTTTACATTTTTTTCAGTCTAGTGAGCATTGTAATACAGTTCAAATACGATTAACAAAACAAGTTCTGAGGTCATGCTATTTATACTGTATATTATATAATAATATTAAAGTTGGTTATACAACGAAATTAAAATAAACATAATATTATTATTACTGTGCTTAAAGTTGGAAAAGTGTTTAGTAATTATTTGTGCTGACATATAAGTTATATATATTGTTGTATACGAAATATTATGATAAATCATATGCATGACCTTTTTTTAGGAAACATTTGGCAAAATTGTAATAGTTTGCAGATTATATAATATAAAATGTTTCATAATTAATTCACTGGTGCAATTTCGTCTTCACTAAATATCACTTAATATAAATTAAAAAATTCTGAAACCATTTTAATGTTCACTAGTCATTACTCACTAGAAAAAAAATATGTATTCATGAAAACATATGAAAAAGGCTTTTGATTTATTTTCTGTCGTTTAAGTATATGGAAGTTATGTATATATGTAAGAAATCAATTCAAAATCGATTATTTTTTATAAAATATACAACATTTTACTATTTGAGCAATTTGAAAACTTATAAATCGTAGGTAATTGAATTTATATAAGAAGATAGGTGGATGGGATTGTCGTATTTATTTAAATTTGTTTAAAAACAATAATTAAAACCAATAATTGGTACCCTTATTGTAATTATATAAAATGTGTTGTTTTTATTGAATTTGTGAATAAGCATGACAAGATTTTGGAAATACGATAGTAATACAGTATAGGTTAGCTATTATATATTTTGGCTATTAACGTAGGTAGGTATACCTAAATCGGTTAAATAGCTCGGTGATTTATGTAGGACAAACATTTCTTAATGGGTCCTCCAAACTTCAAAGCCACATTTTATGACATCGTAAAATAAAAAAACTCCATTATGATGTATTTTTTTCAAACAAGTATTACAGTTACGTTCTGATTTATACACACAAAAACGACTAAATTTAGTATACACATAATATACAACGATGGTTTTTAATATAATGTGTCTAATAATGTCTTACCGATACGCGGTTTAAAACTTGGTCCATCGCATTAGCGACAAAACTATACTGCTGCGAGCACAATTATAATATGATGATGATGATGATGATGATGATAATAATAATATAGAAAACTTATATAAATATATAATATTATTATACTATATAATCGTCATCGTTGAATAATCTCAAATTTATGGTAAAGTAAACCGAGGCTTTTATAAATTATGCTCTTGTGTACGCGTTGGATCCGCGTATATTTTACGACTGTACAACAGATTACATTATATTATTGTATATAATATAATATACCTGCTGCGGCGGCGGCAGTGTATCCTGAATAGCGCGCGCAACATTAAAACTTAAAAGTACGCGAAGAACTATAAAACATAATATACGAACGCGAGATGTCTCGTCGGAAGAGGCTTATTGAAACGTTTTAATAATGTTCATTTTCGAGTTTAATATACATTATACGCGGAGAGAACTAGAATATTAAAATTATTATGCTTCGGAGAGTAGGTATGTAGGTACCGTAGCTAGTTTAAATTTAAACGCACCGCGTTCGATTCGTTAGGTAAGTATGCGAATGTCACATTTATTTATTCCGAAGCAGCGCGCAACGTTATTTTAATTAATGTAAAATTATATTTTTATTTTGTGTAATTTGTAAGGATTGTATATATCTATTATTATATTGTAAAATTCAGAACGGTAAAGCAGTACTGCCAGTTGGTTTTTCGCAATTCAAAATGATAATAATTGCGTGGCGTATATAATTGCAGCAGTGGTACTGCAGTGGTAGGTTCGTTATATTTTAAACGTAGGTATACTTATAATATGTTCGAGTAACAAAAAAAACTGTCTTTTATAATGGTTACCTATTATTCCAAATCGCATAAAACGTTAAAATATTGTGTTATTCTTATTTTATCAGATTTAACGTTGTTATGTTACTCACCCCTTGTGGGTTGAAGTGCGATCCAGTGGATATGCATCCGTTGGTCACGTCTCCCTTCTCGTGAACGTGGAAACCGTGCGGTCCTTCGGTAAGACCGGACACCACTCCGGTTATCGTGACCGGGCCACCGCGATTAGCCTGGATAAATGTCACGTTACCGCTCACTTGGCCGGGTCCCTTGAGAACGACTATGGCTTTGCGTTCTTGCTATACGTTTAAAAAAGAAAAACAATTTAAATAAATGTTAATAAGTTTAAACGAAAAAATGCCCACACAATTTATTATAAAACACATTACTTTACAGGTCAGCGCACGTATAAAAACGTACTTACATAAGTGTGGTACATAAATAGCATAATTAAAATTTTTATCCTAAAAATTACGATAAAGGTCTACTGGTCTACTATACAACTGTCTAGTGCTTAGACTATACCAACAAAGCGACAAAGAAAAGGGTAAAATATTAAAAACAAACTAATTAAACTACGATATACAGCATGAATTGAAAAGTTTTCCATTATTGCCCTTATACTAAATAAATATATATATTTTTATGGAATGGTATAATGATTTAACAAACAATAAAAAAGTAATTCGTTTGATGACAAATAAAACTTTAAATATTATTAAAAGGAAAGTTTTATATCAATAAATTTCATAATTTTTTTCATGTAAAAATTATTTCCAGAATGTTTATAGAGTGGCTGAGTGCGATGCACAAATAAATTATGTTTATGTATAGTACCGCCGACAATAAGAAATTAAAGGTAATAAAGTAAGAGTAATGAGGAGTAAATTTGAAACTTTTTATATTTTATTACGGATTATAATATTGGAAAATTATAATTTTGACACGTTCTCTGTTTTTTTTTCTAAATATATAACAAATATTGTACCTGTTATATATTTTATTTTTAACTGTTCGAGTTTCGGTTAAAATATAATAACTAAAATATCGAAACGCGTTACCTGTATTATTATACAGGTATACATAAAATATTTCGGGTTTGTAAATTGTTTGATATTTTCATCATTATAATTCAACTCACAGCACCAAATATTATTTTAATATTAATTCCTATAGCAAATTTTTGATATCAGTTTCGTAGTCATAGCATAATGTGCCGGTGCCAACTTGACAGACATAAAAAAGTTTGTTAGAAATTTCCAGAAACCGTGAAAAACTTGAAACTATTATAGGTATGAGTCTTACTCATATTATATAGTCCCATATAGCTTCAGTGCAGGTCATATATCTATATTGTATTATGCAACATTATGCTGAAGACGTGTACCTATACGTACAGAATAATAAATGCAAATGTATTTGTTCAAACGAACAAATACAATTGATTTCGTTTCGAAAGCAAATAATAAAAAAAAATAATAAAAAACGAACCATACGCGGTAATAGAACTACTACTACATACACGTAATGTGTATACATGTACATATTCTATCCTTGAATATTGAATGAGACGGCCGCGGAGAGAGATGCGTTATATATATTTGAAAAACTAGGAAGTTTCGTAGACTAATAAAGTTCAATGCACCGTGTATGGTTTACGGCCTTACAATATTATATTATTATTATTATTATTTTTATTATTATTTATTATTGTCGAAGACGATGCGATGACGTATAATATAAATATATTAGTTAGGGTGGATGGAGAGGTCTATTCGATTTCTGATACACATATATTAAGTCTAAATAGTCATATTATTATGTACATCGCAGATTGATACAAATATACGATTTTCGTCAGTGTGGAGACGAGTCCTGGGCCGATCGACCCGACTTGTCAATAATCATACCTATAACATACATAATATATATATAATAGTATGTGTGTGTGTATCATATATGCGGAGAACCGAAGGGAAATAAAAATGTCGTATAACAACAAAATCGATTTGCACTGCAATGTAGAAGCGTGTACACTGCCGTAGAACGTAACATATTATTGTTATTATGTATAATGTATATAGCATTGCAAATGACATCGTCAGTGAAAACGTCAAGACGAGAAGTGAAAAAATAAACTGAAGAAAAAAGCTGTATATAAATAAAAAGGCATTTTGTCGGCGTGTTAGCCGACTGTAGACGCCGCCGCTCTTATACGCACTGTGGGTTTCACTCATTCGCTACAACAATATTTACCCCTCCCCCCCTCCAACTACAACAACTGCAAACTGTTAGGTACGAGTACCCGTTGGCGACATGTCCGCGTCTTAAATCCTATATACTGATCGATTATTATTATTATTATCGTTGTTATTTTCTCTTACGACGACTGCAATATATCACCGACGGATGTTCGAGAGACGAAAATAATAAACTCGAAAAACGCGTGTCGCCAACACGACGTTACTGTTATTATTATAATCGTTCATATCGTAGTGCTCGTATTATTATTTAATATTACATCATGTTCTCGCGTTTTCCTAAAAAACCCCGATGATGGTATGGCGAACGGAATGGGGGGTTCGGTACGATGAACATTAAGAGTCGCGAGTAGATGTCTATATAATATCATTTTATATATTATAATATGTTTTACGGAAAAAAATTCAAAACTGAAAGCAATGTGAAATATCTTGGTTTCGCAACAATAATATGGGGGGTATTTTTTCAGATGAGATAGCATGTGACTGCTGTAGCTACAACACGAGTGATATTATACTTTCATTGTGAGAGATCACGACGAGATTTC
Organism: Metopolophium dirhodum; assembly: GCF_019925205.1. Taxonomy (NCBI): domain Eukaryota; kingdom Metazoa; phylum Arthropoda; class Insecta; order Hemiptera; family Aphididae; genus Metopolophium; species Metopolophium dirhodum. The sequence goes on from NC_083568.1 coordinate 18,481,799, forward strand.
ATCTCGATTCATTTCGATTTTTTTTTTCAGCTCCAACCTCTTAGTGGTTTTTGAAAGTATACTTGCATTTATAGCATACAATTGCGATTGGCGGGACCTCTTCTCCGAAGTATAATCTGAACGGAGATCAACGTTTTTACAAGTGTATAATATAATATATAATACTAAGCAATGTTTGGAGTATCAAACTGCAGCTATATATGTATATTGTAAGAAGATAGTATGTTCAGGATTATGCTTATATTCTCCGATATATATATACTGATTTATAGAGTATTATATATAAAAAAAATCTTGTCGTTAATGTACAATAATTGGAGCACTTGGGACGAAAGTATACGTACGTATCTCAAACACAATTCACAAACCGATTGCAAGGTTTCGTCTAACTGAATATAAAGCGTAATAATTATTAATTAAAACAAATGAATGAACTTCGTCAGGCACGTTTTCGTTTTAATTACTCTTGGCCAATTTTAAGCAAATGAGAGGTAAGATAGTAAATAATAATTAAGGTTATACCATCATGAGATAATTAACAATTTAATTTATTAATTTTTACTTTAAAAACTGTACAATATAATTGATATTACCGCGTATACCGTGGTATAGTCTAACCACTATAACCAACTATATGGTTCATCGGCATTAAAATCGTCAACATTAATAAAGTTATTTTTATACACTATTAACTGAAACATTAACATTAATTCATCGCTGAGTTTTAATCAGACTAATTATTTATTAATTATTTATTATTTATTTATTTAAACTTAACACCCCAAAGGGGTAGTGAGTACACATAATGTGATACATCATAGGTAGGTACTTAAAACTGCTATTAAACAAAACGAAAATTATTAGTAAAAATTCCAATAATTTAAGAGGTATTTATTACAATAATTTATAATTTGGCAAGAGAGTCGAAACAAAAATCAAAATTAGGTATACTATTACAATAATACAATGTTTTAAAAGTCGATACTCCGGACTATTTTCAATTAAGGTACTAGAGTAGTTGAGCTTAGTTACTAGTTGTGTACTAAGGTTTTCAAAATATAATATTTTGTTTCCCGTAATGATGACGAGTTTCTTCTCAGATAATATTTTCACGATTATATCGCGTTAAATTTGTACGCCTTATAACGAAATATTTACAGTAGCCATACGGTTACAACATTCATTTAAAGATAAATACGAAGACAATGTGCAAAAAATAAATATGTTTGCAAAACAAAAATTATTTTATGAAACAAATCGTCACTCATCACAATTGAAACTGCGGACACGTGTACGGCTGTGCATAAGAATAAATCGTATTTATTATACTCGTATATTTGTGGATTGCGGTCTCTGATCGTACAAGACGATCACGCGTTCAATTAATATTTAATAGATGAAAATAAAAATTCAATACCACCGAGAATTATGAGTTTTAATTTCGTGAATAATTATTATACCTTCATACGCAGCGCGTATACGCATATAATATGTATACGAATATTTCTATTATTTATCGTCGATGATTCCGGCTATGTACAATATAGGCGGTGCAGCGCGCATCGTTCAATGATAACGTGGTAGGTATAGTGATTTCTGGTATTAAACTGGCGTGGCATTCGGTTGTACCATAATATATATGTGTGTTATAACTTATTACATTTGTCTTTAGGCGTTGTGCCGGTATTATAATATTATTATTTTCACGAGTTATTGAAACCCACCGACCACGAGCACATTACAACACGACTATGACGACCATAAGTCGTTATACCCAATAATCGATTGATATAATATACTCGTAGGTAATATTCGGGCACCGACTGTAGCTATATATATAGTATAGAGCAAGTCGCTCGTCTGTACTAGTTTATTTCGTTTTTTACTGCCATCCTCGGTATATATAATGACTTTTGAGAACGCACTGTTGCAGGAAATAATTTTCTCCTAAAACATAATGCATAGGTACCTACCTAATGTAACCCTCTCGTAAACTGGCGGCTACGAACTGCTGCAGCTGCAATGTGCCTATTTAGTCACGTCGGGCCCGGTCGTTGAATTAAAATACAAATTTGTTTTTTACTGAAATCCTCTGCTATATAGTGCATTACTACGCCATTGCGTGTCGTCGTATATCGAAACAGTTAGAGACATTAGAGTATAAGTAGACGACGACGTTGTGACGAAAAACAAGTCATGGTGAGACGCATTTTTTTACAATAACGCGTAAAACGTTTAAAGGCAAAAAACTCGTTTAAATGCTTCAAAACGTGTATTATCATCATGTGTTATCAAGATGCGCAGTTGTCGATCGAAATAATATTATGTACAGACAACGGTGATGTGCAGCGAGCGCTATGTACTCTGCGCAGATAAACATCTTTATTGTTATTAGGTAGTTTTTTTTATCTTTATAATAGTAATATGGAAATAAAGAATTGATACGTTCTCGAGCCGTCTTCGGTGAGATGATAGGGTGTGTGGTTAGTGGTTACGCAGTGCAGGGTTCACCTTCGCTCCGCTTAGTAGGTATACCGCGCACTTATATTATCGACTCTTTCATTCGGTTTTTTTTTTTGCATTTTTTCGACCGTGACATCCCCGTCAGTCACCGTTTCCGGACCATTACACGAGCAACGTGCATCCCGCCGTCGTTCGGTCATCACCGTGGCCCGCGGGTATCTCACGAGGTCGCTCTCGAGAATAAGGGATGGCGAAACCATCGTCCGTTTATGAAATATATCGATTGGATCGCTCACGCGTTTCCGGCCGAGAATCTCGAGACGGAATATACGCGTATACATACATATATAAAACGTTTGGTTTCAATACCGTCTGCTCGTTGACACCTTATTCGTGCCCTGCACCGACGTAGTTGTATAGTTGTGACTTGTGAACACGTCAGCAAAACAATATTATATATATAGCGTGGCCACGTATATATAGGGAGGTTAGGGACGTGGTGGGTAATCGTTTCGATACGTTTTCATTTCCGTTTTTTTTCTCTCGACCGAGGCGGTGATTCTACTCACCCCCATCTGATATATTTTCATCGTCGATCGATATAATATACGTGTGTACATCTGAGACGTTAGACTAATGTTTTGTTTTTGTAGACCAAGTCAAATTAGAAAAAAAATATACTCACTACTGCATTTATATGCTTACATATAATATATATATATACACTCGTATAAACGCGCCTCTCCACTCTCCAGAGTATTGACCTTATATCTATGTACATCTAACCATGTGACATGTATATACTCGCGATACGATGAAATCCAAACGGCCAAACCACACGAGATTATAAAATAAAGCACTGCAGCTCGATCGATGCTGGTCGGCCACGAAAAAACCACTTCGAATAATCGTTTCGTTCTTTAGTCCGTTCGTTGCGGCGTAGCTATGTGTGTATAGTGTGTACCATTGGCGCCAACGGTGGTCTCTGGTACAAACCACACCCGTGACCATAAATTAATCTCGGTGAATGCCTTTAAACGTTCATATAACATTATATTATTATAATATTTACACGGCGTCGCGGCAAGGCGTCCGTCAAAAGTCACATCGTGTATATTAATTATTATTAATAATATCTTCACGTACGTTACGCGGTCCGTTTATAAATGGCGGAGACTCGTCGACGTACTTGCAGCGTGCCAAAACCAGAATATTCGTCGAAAAGTCATACCGCTATATTATTATGAGCATTATATTATAAGTACCACGTGCCACGTGCGTTATATTTTAAAATACGCACCTACCTATTACTTACATTATAATATTGTAGCACATTTAAAAAGGTATATATATATATATCGAAAAATTATACAAGTTCACCGCGCGGTTCTTAATTGATATTCTTGTATTACACTCTATTATATAATTGCAAGAAAAATCCATTAACACGGCCCACCTTGTTAGTTTCGGAAGGCGCTTCGGTTTTTATAATATTATAAACTACTATACATATTATATGCAGGTAGGTACACCTAATACTACTGTAGCTCCGGCGTCTCACATAAATTATTCAACATCCGCTATAAGTAGTAAAGAAGTTACAACATTTTACACGCGGATAGTGGATCAAAATAAATTGTACTGTCACGGAAAGAAATAGTAAAATAAAGCGACCTTTTAACTGTATAATAAACCTAATACCCAGTGTTATTACAGTGCGTTTTAATTTTTAAGCATAATCATAAATGCATTTATTATTTATTACAATAATATACTATGTGAATATACCTAGGTACGGGCGGTCACCTAGATATAATATAACGACGAATTGTATAATGCATACATATTATTATGTATCATATATAATATATATACGTATGACTTATACATATTCAGTAGGTTCGTTATAGCATTATATAGTACCTATATGATTTGTGTTTCAACGTATAGTTTGGAAAATATTTCATATATTATATTATATACGAGAAAATCTTGATTTCATCACATATATAATATAATATGATCAACCACATTAATACATTATATTTTTTCCTATTACTTTTTTTTTTTGAAAGAATTCGCTTTTTTAAAATTTGGTTAGTATAATTATTACTATTATAGGTAACACAATAACGTTGGCACACACATATTTTAAAACTTCGAGTTGAACATATTATTTAATATTAATTCACGTGTGTCATACGTGTGACATTAGAAATAGGGAGGTCGTAGGTAGGTATACATTAAATTTACTATGAAGACACTTAAATGAGTATAAGGCAGAAAAAGCAACCATGAAATAAAAATTTAAAAAAGTACATTTAATATATACCCTTATATGTATTTTAGAGTAGATAATACAAGTTCCAAATTCCATTTAAAATCAATTCATTTTTAGATTTTCGCAATTCATTAACCACGAAAGTATAATATATCATCGTGCAGTCTATGGTGTTTTAACAGTATATTATATATTTATAATATTTTATATGCCATGTATTTAATTGCTATACCAGTATACCAACAGATAAGTACCTACTATGTATTTGAATGCTGAATAAAAATCGAAATATTTATCGAAAAGTTAGATATTTTATTGAAATCGTTTACAGAAATAATATAACGATGGCGTCGTCGCGATGTTCTCTTTGCGCCGGCACGGATTGCTTATAAGATGTGTTAAAATGCGCACGTATTAATGACACCATGAAATTTCTGTCCTCTTCTAACACGCGTTCTAGGTAGGTAGTTACTAGTTCGAGTTAATATTTTATCAAGATACATAATAATATAATGCGTTTTAATGTCGAAATGATAGAATTTTATTATTCTCATAAAAAAAAGAGTTATTCCTCCCGCTACATACTTACTTGGCCAACGTTAGGCGTTCACGCCATATATATATATATATATATAATATAGGTTTATTAATGTATATAAAGGTACGCACTATACACCGCCGGCAAACCTAATGGTATTCAATGTCAAATTCACACCCGACGGCGGCCAATATTATATTATTTTATAAAATAAAGTGCATTCCAAAAACGTGATCCGGTCTTCGAGGCGAACACGTGTACGTCGTAATGTAATAATATGATATGTTATGATAATAATAATACAACTAACGGTCCAATATTTTTCAGATCCGTCGTCATTTATGCGAATCGTTATTTTATTTTATTTCGTTTATTTCCCCGCACGCATTGCCCGGGAAACCGGTACCCTATATTATATACGATTCCGTCGGCGTTTTTTACAGCCGCGGCACTTGATATAATATATATCGCATAACACAACAGTAGCCGACGATCATTATTTTTCTATTACACAAAACATAATGTATATATTACGAATATATTATAAATAGTGTGTACGTATATATATTTTACTATATTAAATATACGCGTATATAATGTATATAGGTATAGCCGCATAGGCACACACCTACATAAATTATGAATTACGATTAATTAAACGTACCTATACACAGAAAATAGTATAACGTCGAGAAATATAGGAGGTTCGCCTGGGAAACGTGACGAACTATATGCCGCCGCGGTGGAGGTATTAATAATAATAATAATAATAATAATAATAATTGTTATTAGTCGGTCGCCTCTGAGGCAATTAAAATTTAAATGAGATTCCCCTGTGGTGCGTGTTTTTAAAATATAGATTTTTTTTTTTGACAGACGGATGGTTTTTATTACGTCTAAACGGTGTATAATAATATATAATGCTATTATATATATATATATTATATACATTAAACATATATTATATGGCAAAAGTACATATGTACTATTGTACTTACGAACGGCGGGGAAGCGGCGGAGACTAGCACGGCGGACGCAACTGACAAGGTGATCAGCAACATGATTTTGGGTGCCATTGTCTGTAAAAAAAAAAAATAAATAAATAAATAAGGATGGATGTAAACCAGAATAATATTATGATTTGTCACAAACATATTATAGTAATATGTAATAAATTTCGTTTGATTCGAATGGTTTTTTTTAATATAGTCTTGACTTTTCGACTTAGACGGTATCTCATGTTATTACAAATGGGTGTATATTATAAATGTTATATTATTAGAACACATAATACGATCCTTGTAGAAACTTCTTTAGAAATAGGTAGTAGCGTTTTTTTCTCAACAAATTAAATTTTTTGTTTACAATGATAAAAAGTACCCGTAGTATTCGTTGCAGAAAATAACCGTTGCAATGGGGTAGTGTGTGTATAATATCGTTATAAGACCTTGCTGAAACCATTTTCTAGTCGAATCGTCAAAATACAATGTAAGAGTGGGTATAATAGTATAGGTGCGTCGTGCGTATACGTCGATTCGGTTGGTACATCCACAATAAAGAAAGACTATACCTTTCATAACAACTACACACACGTGCACCGTATAATAAATATATATATATAGTTTGATTTAATGGCAGGGGGTGTATTTTTACGCATATATATATTATATATATATATGAAACGGTGCACGGCGCACGCTATAGAAGATTATTTTTCACGAACGCCGGAAATGCCGATCTAGACGGACGAACGTCGCCGGGTCGAAGAGAAAAAATATAATAATCTGAACGCATTGTTATATAATAATGCCAGTGTATGATGCGTCTAAGAAAGGTTTCGTCATATTTTTCCTGTCGAGAGGAGAGATTTATTCCGATTATTATATATATATACATAATATATCAATAATACGTCATATTATATATTATATATATATATATGTAATATTATACGCACTCGTATGTATCATAGGTACATATATAGTATATGTATATTACCCTGCAATACTACTCTGGGGGCATGTTTATATATATTATATTATGGTCTTCGTGCCGATATGATGACGTCTTGTTGCGGTGAAAAATAAAAAGCAGAAGACGTTATTGTATTATATAGTGGCATATGCATATATGAGGGTGACGACCTTTAACGGTGCACGGACCGCGCAAGGTGATGATGGGAAAGGACCAGCGCTGTATTCGAGGACCGTCTGAAGTGCTATTGTGCGAACTCAATCGTCGCATACCTACGTATATAATGTGTATATTATTATATATGTTTGTATACAATATGTGTGTGCGTACGCACGTATATAACGAGCATCGGTAATAATAATATACCCGCACAACTGTACCCCCCCCCCCCCCCAACCTATATGGGCTTTCTCACAGGGGACCATATATAGGGGATGAACCCCCCCCCCACATGGGTGTTTTTTATAATCCCGAATAATAGGTATACTTTTGATATTGGAGCCAAGCATTGAACGTTTGAAAAACTTGTTAGATTTTAGTTTTTTACATTGACTCAGATACTTATTCAAACCATTATTGCTAAACTATAAGAATATTATGGCGGGCATAACTGAAAGCAAATCAATTCAACACTTCCCGCCGGTATATTTACCAATTATTTTATATTTTATTCAGTATACCACTTACTAGGTATACAAGGATCTATGAGTCGAGAGAACATTTTCATGTATAAATTGAACATTCTATTGTGTTGTGGACTACGATCACACGGCTAACATTGCAATCAATTTATCTACACCCCTCCATTAAAGAACCCTGAGAAAACCATGCACTGAGCCCCCAACCATGTACCGTTCGATTTTTAAGTTATACGATTGCACTCTCAAGTGTGAAGTGACATGTGTTGATTATAAGGGCGATACTTAAAATTTAATAGGTTACTATTTTTTCAAAAATATTCCAATATGAAAAAATCTACCTGTTAAGCATAACATTGAATACAATATATTAGTATTAAAATCTGTTACTTAATACGAATAATGCTGGATAACAAACTAAATAATATAAGGTACGTACTACGTAGGTATACTATTTTTTTTTTTTTTTTAAACTCAAAATGTTCAATTAATTAAGGTACGTTTTCCAAGGCACGACATGTCGTCAATATCTGTTTATAGGAAAATAGTATCAACTGTTTTGCAAGACGCGACAGGTCGTGGCGACTGAACTTTGGGTCACCGCGACCGACGACACTACTGCTCATGAAGCAGTACCACGCGATACGACGTGACGACCCTATGGTCATATTAATTGTTTTTAATTTTTATTTGTCGTCATATTTTTCGTTTATTTGTCGTATTTGTACAAATTTATCATAATATTATGGCGTCAAAATTAGTATTTTCTCCATCGGAGGATGAAATTCTTATTCAAGAAGTACAGGCCAATTCTATTTTGTATGATTTGGCCGATGCTAATTACAAAAACATTATTATGAAGGATAATATCTGGAAGGAAATATCGCTCAAGATTGTAAAATCTGGTAAGTAAATAATTTCAAATATTTTCGATTATTAAAAAAATTTTAAATTTTAATGTAATTACTTGAACCCAATTTTATAATTTAGTAGACGATACAAAAAAGCGCTGGAAGAACATTCGCGATTCATATTCCAGAAATAAGAGAAAGCCGGGAACAGGATCAGCAGCGACTAAAAAAAAAATAGTACTTGGCACCTCACCTTAGTTTTTTGGATCGAGTTGAATATGAGCGAGCGTAAGTAATAATAGGTATTTTGTTTGAAATTGTTTTTTTATTTCTATTACTTGGTGGTAAATTTATTTCGTTTTCAACCATAGAAAGTAAAAAATCAAACTGTTGAATATTGACATGAAAAAAATCACAAAATGTTATGTTATTATTTTTTAAATGTCTATTAATTAACACTTCGTAAAACCCTTCTGTATCGCGATACTTGAACATATCATCTGTTCGCTTTTTTTTTGGTTTTAGATAGGAAAATATAAAATCTTCTTCATCTTCTTCTTCCAGTAATAAAGTCAAAATGTCATTATTATTAATATACATCTCCATAATAATTAAAACAAAACTGTATTAATTATTAATTAAAATTAAAATCACACACGCGTCTGTATGTGGACAGGTTTGTGAGTGAACTGAACATTATGTACTTTGTAGCTACTAGTTACCCAAATCGCCGCGACATGTCGTGTTTAGTAAAATACAACAGAAAAAATGCGTCGCAACGACAAGTCACGATGGTCGGTCGCGCCTTGGAAAACGTACCTTTTAGTGGCGAATTTTTATAAATTTGACTATATAAATGAATATAAATTGTATTTAATTATTTTCTCGGGATGTATAGAATATTATAATAACGGAGTGCCTGGTGCGTCTCCCGCACAATATATTTAATAAAAAATGGTGTTTTCGTAAAATATAACCATCACCTAGCACTACAGCGGAGTCGAGTTTCGTCGCTATATTATATTATATTATATTATATATATACATACAGCAAAACTTGTCAGGTTCAAAGATTTGTGTCGACAAACGTAATATATAATATAATAACATTTTTGTATTGTTATTGTTATTATTATAATAATTAATATAATACTCATATTTTCGTCGTCTGTTTATTATATTATCGCGGTTTCGCCACCACACACTGCGATATATACTTGAGGAGCGTATTGTGTATCATATTAAAATACGCATAATTTATAAACATTATATATAGATTTTATACAGCCATATTATAGAATATATACTCGACCACATTTTCAAAAATAATAAAAACCGTTTCACCCCTATCGAAACATATTTTATTATTTACCGTATAGTTACATTAAAAATATTATATTATTATAAAGTAATATAAACGCTTGTGATAAATACCACCCGTGATAAATGATAGTATATGTAATGTATTAATGTATATGTATGCCCATATATATTTTCAGAAATCTCACACATATTATATTATACGCACAGAGTCATAACGCTCGTATACACATAAATGCAATATAATATTATATACATATATGTGTAATTTTCGCAATTTTTTTTTTTTACGCTGCAGTGGTTATATTTATATTGCAGTCACTGATGTGCGTTTGTGGAGGTATACCGTATACCGAATATATAGAGAATATCGTAGTTTGTATTCGTATGTGCGGTGCGTGTCACCCGTATAGGGGCCGTGGTACGTTCGGTATAGAAAAATAGAATTTTAAGACGGTTTAGAGATATCATCGCGTTCAAAATATGTTAATGTAGGATTTTCACACATCCGTCAACTGCACTTGAGGTGTAAACGGCAAAGGTTGTTATTGTAATATAATATAAACTGCAGAGTCGTTCTCCACAAGACACTCGACCCCGCGTTTGCCAAAACGTATAATATAATATGGATAATGGACCTCCCATAATAATATGGTAATAATATTATATTATATAATTTATAGGTACAACACTTTAAAATATCATATTATTATTATATAATTATTTTTTTTAAAAAGTGTCTCAGTCACAATAAATATGCACAAAGAAATAAACTGAACTGTATCCACTGTACGATTTCTCTTTTTCCAAATTAATAAGGTATAGTGTTATATATACGACTGTGCAAAGTATAACATACTACTGTAAGTTCTATATCAATTAGTTCAAATTTGAAATTTAAGTTCCCCATCATTAAACAGGTACCTATGTCATATTATTATTTTGACGTTGATTTTGCAGAATTAATTATAAATTTTAATTACAGCGAGACTTGTAAGTTCGTCGTTTTGCATTAATTTAACACTGTCAATTGCCACAAGTACATATTATAATAGAATGTAATATTATATAAGTATTCGCATTCTACATCATTATAATATACATTGTTGTATCATATTGTATATTTGTATATTATATTTTACATTAATATTTACGGTATAATGTATACATATATATTCCAGGCGATTAAACTTGAATATCAAACTATTTTTATAATCGATCTATTTGGTCCGTTAAAAGCATATTATGATGAAAATTTTACAAATGTGCATTATGTAGTATATACGCGTCAGGTTTTATGTTAGAAGGAGAGTTAATGTCAATATAGTCCCCCGTGCACGTACATGTATAAAAAAAATAACGCATATTATCTCTACCTGTGTCACCTCAGAGATAAAAATAAAAGGAGGAGAAAAAATAGTTAAGTACATAATCGTAGATCGTTGGACAGATATTATCCATTTTATTGGAACGGAATTACAACGATTCGACGACGGCCAATCGGTCCATCGTCAATAAACTGGCAAACGAGAAAAATCCGTTTATACGAGTCGCGACTGGAATCCGATAAGGACGCACAACAACGGGCAACTTTGCGGCGGATTACTATATGTCTGTATGTGTGTATATATATATATATTAAATATATAGTTAGCGTTTATTCTTTACGTGTAACAGCCATATACCCATACACATATATAGCTGCTCATCAAGAGCCAAAGAAAATTCTTGCAAAGAGTATATATAGGTAGAAATAGAACAACATATGTGTGTGTGTGTGTACTGTATGTACTGTGCGTGTGTATACATCGCACCCGATAAAAAAAGAATAAATACAGTATATAAGTTTTACGGCGCGAGCCCTCCTTGAACACATCCATTATATCTATGTAGGTATACCCTGCAGTATACGTACAGTGAAAGTCTCGGTCTAGGTGCGTCCTGCCGCCGCCGCCACCGCAATCAAACGAATTGTAAGTTATCGATTGTTTTTTTCCAGGACAAATTACCCAACATACGGTTTGGTGTGTGTGTGTATGTTCTTCTGTATACGTAGGTATATGATAAATCCCAAGACCCACATTATAACATTACGATGATGTAAAAGTATTAAGTACCTGCGTACACTGCAATAATAATAATAATAATAATAATAATAATAATAATAATAATACATAATAACTAGAATAAACACGCGGAATTAAATACAGTTAATTACGCATATAATAGGTAGGTACATTAAATCATAATATACGCTCTAACATCGAATTTGTGTTAGAAAAATTAAAAATTCAAAGTTTGTTACATATTACACGTCATGTCGTCATAAATGTATGTAGGTTATGATTGGTATGTTTGTGTATAATCGTTAAGTATAAATTGTGTACACAATATACATATAGGGGGGACGAGGTGGCCGAGCGGTCTAACGCGACGGATTCGGCACAGCCGGTCCGAGTTCGATCCTCGACCACTGGGCGGCATTTTTCTCCGTGCAAGTCACGGTGTCCGGAGAACAAGTGCCGCCATCCCCCCACCCCGGGGCACGGCAGAAACCTACGGGTGCCCCATTAGAAATTCTGCCAAACACAACACACACGTGTACCAACCTACCCAACCTACCAACCTACCCAATATAAAACCTACAGTGCCCTCCCCACACCCAATGGCCTATGTTGCCGCGGGTTACCCAATAAAAAAAAAAAAAAAAAAAAAAAATATACATATACTCAATATGATATAGTATACACGTGCAGTGTCGCGTTATTATTGTTTGTTCTGTTGTTTGACTTATTCTATATAAAATATAATATATCAGATATCTGTCCGTTCGGTGTTTTAATCCTCATTGTTAAAATAATGTGCGCGTGTGGTGTATTTATGTATGTTATACCGCGGGACTCTTGCAGCAGTCCCCGGAGAGAAATATATACATATATATGTTAAAACATGAGAACTATAATTCCACCGACCAACTGAATTGGTTTTTTTTTCATGACAATTGCTGTTGTGAATGATGGTAAAAAAACAAGGGGATGAAAACCGAAAGAAAAATGTGGAAAAAAAGTAATAATTGAAGATGTGAAATTACTATATATATATTATATTATAGTATATACATTATACATATAATAACACAACGGGGGACAATAGAATATGATAGATGGGGTGGTTATATAATATTATGTCTCGCATCTGTGGAATTAATTGATCAACCGATTAAAACAATAGGAACACAAGTCATTAATATAAACGTTTTATTTATTTGTTATCCAATATATTTTTATGTTTAGCATAAAAACTAATTCCATAAATTTAAAATTATTATTGCATTTTTGAATAAGAAAGTTTTCTCGTGGTAAAATATTTAAATATTTTTGATATTTGCAGTATGAAAATTTAATTTCAGATCATCTGTATCCCTTGCTATTGCAGACTACGCTGTAATTTCGATGTAAAAATGATTAAATTAAAATATTTTTGGTTATATTATATATTTTGTTTTATTTAAATAATTATGGTGATTTAAATTAAAATTATAAAAATGGTTTAATAAATACATAAATAAAAATATACAAATAGTTATTTGCTATACAGTATACCATACACCTACTTATTTATATAATTATTTATCACACACATACCAATTATTATTGGTAGTTTATAGTAAATAGCCTAATATTTTTTGACTGTAACTGTTAAACAATATTTTTTTATGCCTGACGATCTGAATGAAAATAATGTACATATAAATTAAAATTAGTAATAAAATTGTTTAAAATACTGTAGTTTGCGGCAGTTATCAAACAAAAATAAATTTCATATTATAATGCCTATAGTGCGCATGCTATATACAGTATACGTCGTCATATTATAATATGGAAAATAATATAATGAATATGAGAAGTGAGAACCTACATTGAATTATAAAATATTAAATATTACTCTAAATATTACGAATTTAGATTATTATAATACCTACATTACAATATATTGTATAATATTATGTTATTATTTATTAATAATACAGTTACCATGGTACAATAACAAGATATGCATTGCCGCAGAGATCCGGTTAGCGAAAACCAAAAAATTGCAAATAGAAAAAAATTAAAAACGCATATATTATAGCTGGAACAATCTTATAAAACGATATAGTAGCTGATAATATTTTAATAGACACCTGTTCCGAGTCCTAAATATATGCATGGATATTATACTACAATGCGTGGTATCTGACATAAATTATTTTCGTACAATATGTGTATTATATTATATTTGTAGTATTATTATGGGTACCGCCGACGTCGTTTAAATGAAATCGTGAACAACCTCTCCACTCATGCACCCATCACCAACTCATCGCCTGGGGACGATCATCATATGAAAATATGTATTATGGGGAGGGGGTCGACGGTGTTAGAACGAATAGATGGAAGAGAGAAAAACAAGAGAGGAGCGAGAGGGAGGTATACATTTTCTCGTGATCGCCGCGATCTGCAAAACGTCCGCCAACGGCAGAGCGTCTTATCGCGGGCGTTCATCTTTTGCGAAAAAACGCGATCGCTGCGACAATACGGGCTAGCCGCGTGGACTTACAACAAGTCTAATGACCCTACGACGCGAAGCGCACGAGTATATTATACTGCACTATACAGAGCGATCAGTTTTATTCAAATTCAACGCGGCCAAATTTATTTTTCCACAAAAATTGTGAACTACAAATTTTCAAGAATTAAAAATATATAGATATTATTTTTACTTTATATATATAGTATGAGATGAGTAACTGTACTATATTTTCGTAAAAATCCAATTTTTTTATCACATCCAAACATGAAAATACGCTTTTGAATAAAAATAACTTATACCAATACGTATGCGATTTTTAGAAAAGGATAATATTTATAAATTTATAATATTACTACTTAAGAGTTTAGACTTTAGGGCGTAAAATTGAAACGCATTTATATATAAAAAAAAAAAGGTCAAAAATTGAATTTTTTAAATGTAAATAGTTACAAATATTACAACAACTTACAATGCGTGACGTGGTTTCAATTTATACCTGTATTCAAGCTAACTGAAACATTTTTTTTCTGAAATCCCAAAAATCGAATGAAAAAAACATTTGTACGTCGTTTAATTAAAGTTAGGTATAATGGATCGCCCTGTATATTAAACCTACGAAGAACACACTACAATATGTTGACGGGGGTACATCGTTGAATAATGCACAGCCGTGGTGGCGGCGAAGTTAGAAGGATAAGAATATTATAGATATATACGTGTATATACGTGTACTTTTATATATACGATAATATGGCGTATACCGCGTGTATAAATATATATATGTTATATATTAAAAAGATTTATCGGACACAGCGTGCCGCCGGATCTGGTCACGATCGGGTACGAGTCGTATGGAAAAAAAAACGCCTCGTTCGCGGTCCATTCCGTCGTTTCAGACTTCAGTATATATACCCGCATGTATACATGTATTATTACATAGGTGCATATAGGTAGTAGGTACATAGCTACATAGGTACTTATATATATATATATATAGATAATGTATATACACACCTCCATCATATGCACCGCCGTCGTCGTATTATCGTCGCTTCTTGTAAACGCGTGGTATATATAGTAATGTAATGGACTACCTAATATAATATTATTTCTCGTGCAGCAGTGGATGTACATTGCATACCTCATATAATATTATTATATGCCTCTACATACATTACGATAAGTATTTTTGTTATTATTATTGATACTAATAGCCATCGTTCGGACATTACCACGACTGCTCCAACCACCCACACACGCCAAACAGGAGTAGGGTATTGATAAAACTATACACATCGAAGATAGCATCACGAAGGTATTGTGGACGAGTCGGGCGCGAAGTGTGTGTTTTTTCGTTATTATATTACATCGGTTTTGTTTTCGAGATTGTAATTTTTATAATACGAGTATGTATCGTAACTGGATTTGAACGGAAAGCAACGGACTGCACACGGGTTTTGAATTTAAATAAAAATCGATTTGCGATCATTTTTTATACAGTGTGTATAATTGGAATATTAATTAACCGGTTTTATTTTTCAGTCAAGTACCCGAAATGCTAAATAAGCGTTTTATATAATTCGAAGTCTTATTCCACCGAGTAGAAAAACGTACAGGTGGACGTAATATACTTACGCACGAAGAGTACACAACAGCTGCTGCAGCCAACAGCTATAATCGTTTTTATTACTGTCGATTGGAAATTTAAATTTAACTTTTCATGGCCCGGAATATATACCCGCGCTTGATACACATACGGACGCGTACAGCAATTATAAACTATAATACTTAAGATATTAATATTTAACGATGGGCGCTTTCGAGTTTCGCGTAATTTATTTTACGTAAATTATACAATCTCAAGTTGTCGGGTAATATATAGATTTTCACGTAATACAGCCCGCCGTGTCTCTCCGTCGATTAACCTCATAACAAATTACCGACGCCAATAAAATGCGTGTAGTAACACATGATATACGTGGATTATAGAGTATATAAATTATGTGATACCATCGCAATAATGAGATTGAAAGCCTCGGGTTTGTTTTTAATCATACACATATAGCGGTAGCACAGTACACATATAACGTCATATACTCATATCATGTATTGAGATCCATCCGTGCGTATCATGTTATACTAGTATCCTTATCATAAAAGCAGAAAACAAAAGACGTGAATTTTTCAAAAATATTGATTTCTCTATGACGACTAAAAACTACATATGCGCGCGTAACACTTTTAGAAAACATACTACTATTCTAAAACAGTAAAACACTGCGCGGCTGCTTGCCGTTGTGTATAATATCGTTCTGTAACACGGAACTACTTACATATTATTTCACTGCTAGCCGTATGTATACATCGGAAGACCGTTCAACACATCTCGGTCGTAAGCTCAAATGGCGTGTATACCGCTGCACTGTATGCGTACACGGCAGTGCGAGCGAGTGAAATAATAAGAAAGAAATAGCGTATAAATGCGGGAAATATAAAAAGTAACTGCGGTTGTTGTTAACATCGAAATTGTGGTAGGTAGTATGTACCGCGTATATTATACGTTGCGAGAGACGGTTACCGTTCGCGTACCTAGGTATAATATATTATATATCGAACGGTCCGTGATGTCACTGCAGTGTTAGTCAACGGCCGGTATTAAAATTCCCCGGGGCCGGAGGAAAGATCACGAGTGAGTTTTTCATTTCCGGTAAAGACTACCGCCGTCGTACAACGACAGAATACTGTTGTATTATATCAGTCGAAGAAATATAACTCCGTGCAATGTTTCTATACGTTTGATTAAATAAACGAAAATACCTTAAAATATTAAAAAAATAAAAAATAAATAACTAAACCGTTTCTGCCATTGTTTTTAATTTTGAAATTCACGTTTTAGCAAGGTTCACCCAGTTGAAAATATCAGGTGGGTGCATATAATATACGATTCATAACAATTAGTGCTGAATACCAAATAAACTACATCACTTAAAAATCGGAACGACAATTATTGAGGTCATGCTTACATGCATCTGTCGTAATTTTATACCAATGTAAATATGACTTGTGTACGATTATCTGGTTAACGCTTAAAATACCTAGAGGTACTTGAAAGTGCAACGAACCAAGAAAAACGATATATTATGCATGCAAGCATAATCTTTTGTCGTTTGTTAAATCTAAAAAAAAGTCTATTTTTCGTGTATATAGCCGGGCGTATATCTTACGCTAACAGCAGTAGGTAGGTACTCGATTTGCAGCAGAAAATGAAATTTAAAAAAAAATTCCCCGTGTTCGATTCAGCTTTTATTCCCGGAGACGATAGTGAATGCGACGCGCGCATCTGTCAAAACTGCGTACGATATGACGAGAATAATTATAAAATGCGCATATAATATTATGTGCTCGCTGCAGGACGCCACCTAATATAATATATAGGTATATATACGGGTGCTGCAGCGAATACAAAACCAGAGCTGGCTGTTCGACAAATGGTAATTAAATTGAGTCCTCGGGGTTCTTATAATATGTATTATATACCTATATACGACTGCTCCAAGTACGCTATTTATATGTATATAGACAGAGCCTGCAGTGTATAATATGCATATCTGTTTCGCGAAAGTGTCCGGGGGTGAGGGAGGGGACCGAGTGTGAGAGCGTGCATTGGGGGGCTGGACCCACGCGGATAGGGTAATTACTATATTATAATATATGTGTGTGTGTGCTATTATGCATTATGCAGTTTTTGCGTGCACGTATTATTTTATGAAAAAAAAAAATATGTATACCGAAGCCTTTGCAATTTACTCGCCGCCGTCGCCGCCGCGAGTAGAGCGCATAAAGAAAATAAACAACAAGGAAAAATTCAAAACAAAAGTGGTCTCATGTCACATGCTCTTTGTTTATATATATCGGACATAAGGGTAATAATAACCCCGTCCGTGCATGTATAAAGAAGCCAGTGTGTAACGCGAACCCTTACCATATGTATAGCACAAAACCGTATGTGCACGCTTGCTTCACGTTTCAACGGACAAAAGCCGGAGTACTTGAATTTTCGTTAGCTGCAGCTCGTTTAATATATATATAATATAAGTACAAAGGTGAACGGGTGGATCTCTCGAAGGGCGCACACAATTAGCCGCACTCCTTTATACATCCGGTCGTGTATATGTATATATACAATAATACGCCATATATAATTATGCATATTTATGAACTTATTTAAATGCAACCACTACCTACCACGGTGGTCGTCGTCGTACAGATAATACATCATGTTTCGAATAGGTACGTATAGGCGCATCGCACCACACTTGTGTCCGATTAAATATAGAATAAACATTAAACATGCGTGTATGTACAAGACAGCTGAGTCTTGTTTATATATAGTGTCTTGTGTATATAAGTGTACTGTGCCGGGGTGTACGCGCAATAGGTTAGGTTAGGTTAGGTTAGGTATACCTGCAACATTATTATAGACAGATCCAACTTCTAAACGGATATCAAAGTAAGTACCTACCTATAGCGTTTGAGTATGTCTTAGTTATATTGTGTTTCCACTCCCTGCACCCTGCACTTGTGCTGCACTGCTGAAGTATTTATATTATATTTTAGATCATTTCATGTTTAATCATAGATTTTAATTAAAAATACCGCATAAAATTGATTGTAATTATACATTTTGAAACCGTATGCCAATTTACATATAAATGGTATACTGATCGACGCAGACATTTTATTTATATAATTTACGATAAAAAAAATATATGACATAATATAGTGATATCAAAAGTATTCTATGCGAAATATAATTATAAATTTCTGGATATTTAAATAATATTCTTATTCCTACCTACCTATATAATAATATTGTATAATATTTTTAGAGTTTTAAAACTTGTCATTACTGCAGCTGCAGGATCATGTGTCTTATACGAAATTCTTAGTTAGAGCACGTGTAGATTTTTAAGACAAACTTTCTAATAAGAAATTTCAAAACACAAAACTACTCAAAGATGTTTATGTCTTCATGAATCACTCCGGTACCTTTTGATTTCTTTATGTATGGAAAACCTTTGATAGAAAAAAATTATTAAAAAAAAGTTTGTCGTTAAAAAATAAAAATAAAGTTTGAATCCCTCTGACATCCTGAGGTGTTTAAACCCGTTTTTTTTTTAAAAAAAAGTTTTTAATTTGAAATATATTTTATTTATAAAGGACTGCAACATAAAAAGGTTTTTTTTTAATTATTATATTATATAAAGGTACTTTGAAATTAAATTCCTTCGTGGACTGTAAACAATATTAAATTGTATTTCAAATGTATAAACGCGCGTAC
Organism: Metopolophium dirhodum; assembly: GCF_019925205.1. Classification (NCBI taxonomy): domain Eukaryota; kingdom Metazoa; phylum Arthropoda; class Insecta; order Hemiptera; family Aphididae; genus Metopolophium; species Metopolophium dirhodum. The sequence continues at coordinate 18,501,777 of NC_083568.1, forward strand.
TTTAATCACATAGTAGCTTATGGCATTTTTATGGGCATTACATATAATATAATTATTATTAAAATGTGAACATTATCGTATTATACAACTTTAATAAAAAAAAACAATTATATATATATATATATGTACATCTATAGAATATTGCTTCAATTTTCGTTTAAAATTTTACTTGCGAGAACATCGTAATTTCTGTTTATATAATATAGTCTATAACTAAAATGCAATGTATTATACTATACGTCTGTATTATATCCTACTTACCTATATATTATAGGCGTAATTAATCATACAACAAATTAACTTTTTGAATAGAACCGTCACTACACACCACCATAATACTATGCCGAGGTGAGCTATACATAGTGAATCGAATGCCCGACCACCAACCTCTATATACAGTATCCGGGCTGACTTTTTAAATTAATTCCTTCCAAATGCACTTATAAGAATTAACCTTAGCACCCTTTCCCCCCTATCCACCGATGTCACACCGGTATTAATGTTTACTTCGGCTAGGTATGCACGCGCAAATCGATTAATTTTCGCTGCCAACGGTCTACGTGAGAATCTGGAGGAAATTAATGACATACAAGTTTACTGGAAAGTTTACCAATTTAAAATTAATACGATAAAAGCCAATCAGTGTTGCGTGTATTACTGTATACATATATATATATATATATATATATTATATACTGTATTACTGTATACAGTCTACACGCATATACTTTAAGCCCGACTGCAAAATGTTGTAATCTCAAAAAAAAACAAACGTAAAATAGACACGATTTGCATCGATTTGCACGAAGAAATGAACGAGAACTTATTAACAGGTTTGAATTTTTTTTTGTCCTCTAAAAAGCATATTATTATAAATATAATATATAAAAGTAGGTATGTATAATGTTACACGTCACTATTACATTTATCCTCTGGTTGGTCATCGAATTTCAATTAAATCGTATTAACCGTATTATTATATACGTACAGGTATACCTTGCAAAATTATTATAAGTTATTATAATAATTATTATTTAACCGTCGAATGTATGAGGTTTGTAATAATGAGCAGCGTACCTATACAATTTAAAAAGTATACCTATACCTAGGTAATTTGTGTCGGAAAAGCTGAGTAATTCATGACACATGTGCAAATCTCATACGATTTCGTATAACAGTAATAAATGGTGTTAGTATATCACGCGCGGATTGTCTCAGATATAAAATGTAAAATATATTTGCACGGCTGTTGCTTCGGTTAAGTTTAACGCAAAAGCATTTAAGACACTTGGGTACAATCTTGGTTCTGCGAGTGAGTTCCATTAGATATTATAATATTATACTAGACGATCTTTAAGCCGATAACGAATCGGATAACTGTGTAACTGGGTCAATAGATTTTTAAAAAAAAAAACGTTCCTTTATGTCACATTGTGTATATAATTACAGACGATGTCTTTCGTCACTCGTGATGTCGAAAAATATTAATGGATGAATTGTATATATATTTTATTATGTACTGTAGTCTAACGACTAACATGTATGAGACTTGTACAAAAAAACGACTAATGATTTAGAATTCTCTTGTAATTTTTAACTAAAAACTCCAAACGATCGATAACCGTGATATTCACCACGCTAAAATTTCGTTTATCCATAAAAACTAACAAAAAAACTAAAACTATCTATCGTAACTTGCGATGCACATTATTATAGTCTATGTGAGACACACCAAAAATAAAATATTTTAGCTTTAGTTATATGCCCGTTACACTATTATAAGTATAACACACGTGGCAATGCCGATGAATATTGTAATATAAATTTTCTTCGGTGTAGGTATTCATATTTTGCACAAGTTGTCCCAGCCCGGTTACCAGCGATTTCCCTGCAGCGGTAGCGGGATCTTATCCGGCCGGTGATCGCTGCCGCTGTGCCATACGTTTCCTGTCTGTATTTCTCTCTCTTTCTTTCTCTTTCTCTCTCACACGCACTCACACAGGTCTCCTGAATTCCTAGCCGACACACACACATAAAAATAATTTAATATAATGATAACGCGATTAAAACTGTAGTCGCTGTTCGGTCGCTGTGTAAACGACGACACTAATTAAACGTGACGTTTATTTATTGGAAATACCACGCGCGTGCGTTTAATCGATCGTTTTGCGGTGACCCGACTCTCTCGATGATAATATATAACATAGTATAACAATAATTGTATTTATTTCGTTTCGTATAAAATAAATATAGCATATAATAATAATAATAAAACATAGGCTACCATAGAGTATAATATAGGCACGTCACTTGGTCCGCGCGGAAACCGGTCGACGGAGGTTCGGACGGTGGCTGTTTTTTCTTTTCTTTTCTTTTTAATATGTATAATAATATAATATAAAGAGCGTTCTAAATGTATATTGAACAAAAAAAATAAATAAAAATCAGATATAAAACGTCAGCGCTGCTGTCATTTGCATCCCACGTGATCCGACTGCATTATAATGGACGCACGTTATACTGCAACAGTGTGGTACATAATAATATTATGTTTATGCATATAACGACGGTTCTCTCTGTAGTTCCTCTCAGTCACCGATGAGACTTACACCCACTCTATGACTCGTCCAGCCACACGCGAGCAACGTGCGCTGACAGGCCTCTGCGGTCCGCGGTTGTTTTGTGTGATCGTCGAAATCGAATCTTTTTGAAAGTTTTCATCACGAGCAAACCAAATTTATTTTGTTTATTTTATTTTATTCGATTTTTGACCACTTTGCGTCTGCAGTGGCGTCGTGAGGGATATAAATCATGTATACATGTTAGACATATATTATATAGACAACTGACGAATAATATTGTGCATATAACGTCGGCCTATTCAAAAACATCTATACTTCGACTGCTACAACGACTGCAGCAGCGGTTGATACCAAACTTCTCGTGTTTTTCATACTATGTTTGTAAAAAAATATATGTTATTAAATTTCCGTGATTTTCGTAATATGGAAATATTTATGGGAAAAAAAACTTAACGAAACGTTGGACGAAAGATATGGTTCTCTTATATCCTCTTTAAGGCAGACTTTTGATTTCCCTATGGGAACCCCTTATTTTTCACATAACCACGTATTGCTATTTCCCATCGTGGTTCATCGCGTCTCTCTCGAGCGAGAGTTGGAAATGTTTTTTTATTATTATTATTTCAAAAGTTGATCGTAAAATGAAAGATTCTGACTTTGGAGACTTAAAATTCATCGATCACCGTGAAAATTGACACGAATAAACACTTCACTACTAAATATTTTGAATATATTTCTCTCCAATACATCCGTCACCGACCGCCGTCAATGTCCGACTGACGTTTTTTGAGTGGGTCCTTCTTTTAAATTTATTATTATTATATATAACTATATTATATTATATACCAGTCTCAATGACTTACCTCCGTTTTCAAACTAATCTATATTATATTATTTGCACATTGCTCTGGGAGAGAAGGTCAACAAAACCTGCAGCCTATATATTGAATGACTCAATATTAACATAACAATGTCTGATTTAGAATTATTAATGAAGTTATATCAGTAGATATTTTTTTTTATTCATATTATAGAGTAACAATGACATTTAACGCATTCAGCTTGATCGATGATATCATTTTATGAACATACATTTTTCATGATATATTATTTTTAATTTTCAATAAAGTCGTATTTACATACATATAGTACATACTTACGATTATATTGAAAAAGGAAGTACAGTTTTCGGAGAGAGGTTGAGGCAAAATCGAAAATTGAAAGTAAAACTCAAACAAAAGAACGAAAACACAATAGAATTTATGAAGGGGCAAACAACGAGTAACGACATTGGGATCGACGGTGTCTAAACGAAAACAAAAGGGCAAAAATATCTTTTATTTTTATTTCTCTAGTGACACGATATTCCCGAAAGGTAGGTAACATATGTACGGATATAGAATTCGTAGTTGACGTCAAGAATGAAAAACTAAAATCTATATTTTATAATATTAAACTATAAATTTTATACAGTTTTGAAGATTTCATTTGAAATCACAATGGCTTACATTACAATAGGTATGCAACATTCGTAGGTTATTATTTGATACTTTAAAGAAGAATATCATATAAATACGATCAACATTTTTGTTTTAAGTGTTATTACGACTTTACAAGTGCCTATATTATGTAAATTCTCGGTATTCATTGACGGTTTTTACTGGATAATTTGACGATTAGTCTTATTTTTAAGTAGTGAAAGTTGATTCATAATCACAATCATAATTTGACAATTATTACAAAAGGGCTTTCACAAATATTACTTATCGCGATGAATAAAAATACCTATTAAAATCATTACTTACGTAATATTCTGTTGATAGTTATTCTTAATTTAGAGAACAATACTTTAAAAAATGAAATTGTATAAATAATAATAGAATTTATAATAATAATAATAAGCTTCATCTTGAAATAGCCGATTATTGTTTCCCATATTATTATTTATTAATGTTTTTTTTCTATAATTCTACTAAAAATTTGAATATTTTCCCCCTGTAAAATATTAAAATTTTTTACGGTTCATCAAATGCACAGACCTGTTGATTTGTTTTGTTATAACTATTATTTGTCGTACTACACGCCTCAAGTTGTGCCTGACGTGTGTTATCAAAAGCAAAACTTTAATACCTATCTATAGTTTAAGGATGACGCACGCATGAATAGTGTGCGGTGCAACAGGTGACGCTGACGACAACTCGTGCCACATTATTATGTAATACGCATAATAATATTTTAATTATATTTTAATTCAATAATATCGAATGCTCGAACAAAGTGACGGTAAGACGACTTGCGCTGCGAGGGGTGGAGTTACGATGATATATAATAATATATGCATAATATAAACCAGACATTGGAGTACGATATATCATCAACCGCCTTCCGACTCGGCTCCGATTGTAAAAGGTAAATCATCGGCACGCCGCAATAAAACGCCGCGTGTGGCTGTATCAAAGACAACGATTATTGTGCCCATATAGTCATATTATACACACATCAGCTGCGTAGTTGTAATTGAAAAGTTTCCAAACTATATACATATATGGGCACGTACATACGCAACTTTGCGAGTAATATATCAAAATTCGTGTTGGCGAGGGGAAGTATAAGACTCGAAACGGATGAAATAATAAAATAAAATACGTTCGTGTGGCGTAGTAATGTGCAGTAAAATCGTAAATTCTACGGTAATATTGTTATTAGGTTGGAAATTATATGTGGAAAACTGTGGGGTTTGGCGTTTCGCGTTAGGGCCCATTCAAAAGCAGTTACGAGAAAAGTGTTGCGATACAAATTGTTGTGCCGTTAAAACAATGAACCGTCGACAATATAATCGGTCAATATAATATATAATATAGTAGTACGCCTATGTGTATATTATGTGTTTATTGTATATATATATATATATATATAATATACAGACGGTCCAATAAAACTGTATAAGCAAAAATTATTACCAATCGTAAAAAAATGAAGAAATAACTTTGCGAAAAATAATAATGTTAGTTATATTTTTATATAAAAAATAACACACACACGCACACGGCACACACACATAGTACGTATATAATAATATATATGCCTATACACTACAACTAGTACGCGAGTTCCGATGACGATCGAATGAATTCTATTTTCGTTTTAAACGAATATTATGTATTATACTTGTGTAGGGTTTGTTGTACAAGTATAGTGTTTGTGTGCTCACGTACGATGACTTGAATTGGGAAAAAGTCATAATTCGGTCCTCGTTTATCGTTATCGTTAAACGGGACGGGCAGCGAGGAAATTAAAAAGTCAACAACGATTATTCCACTATATATATTTCAACCCAATTATTCCGATCGTTCCGTCGTGTATCCGATTGCGCGTTTGAAAAAATATTCAAATAATGTTTAGTTGGATAAAAAAAAAAGTATTACCATAAGAATGGCTCTTATTAGAGTTGGAATAATTTCAACTAAAAATATATTCGTAGAAGAAAAAAAATCAAATTTCAAAAAACTCTAGTTTTTCTATAAAATGTAGTATAATTTATAACTAATAGGTAGGTCAGGTGCTTGAAATCATATGAGTTCAACGTTTATTAAATAAAGTGCACTGCTTAATATTATGAGGTAAGTCTGAAGTAGCTGACTCTTGTACTTTGTCCAAATTCTACCTGTATATATCCTGCCACTCTCGGGTAACAAACATTTTAATTTCTTAAATAATCATTCAAAATCATTTCAAAAATATTTATTCGAGAAAAGTAATTTTCGGGGACAAACACAGCGAGACACTATTAATTAATTAATTTTTTTTTAATTGATCCCTAAGTCCGGCGACTATGGCCATTAGCTGATTGTGGGGTTTTTTTATGATTGTAGGTAGTGGGGTTTGTAACGGTAGGGTTTTTACACGTGTGTGCAGTTGTGTTTGGCAGAATTTCTAATGGGGCACCCGTAGGTTTCTGCCATGCCCCGGGTGGGGGATGGCGGCACTTGTTCTCCGGACACCGTGACTTGCCCGAAGAAAAATGCCGCCCGCGGCCGAGGTATCGAACCAACGTCGGCTGCGTCGCAGCCGACGCCTTAGTCCGCTCGACCACTCGGTCCCTAATTTATTTTTATACAATATTATAAATTATAATATACGTATTATATACGGGAACGTCGTCCTTACAAGTTTATATAACACACGACACACACAAATATATAATACAGCATAATATACACATTGTTAATTCACACATAGTGTTGGGCGGCAGAAGAATCCCGAGCACTCAAACTATCGAAAAAAAACTGGCAGATTTATCTACATATATTAGTATGGGTACGCGGTGCAAGCCAATTAAAAATAATACGTGGTCGTTTATAATTGTTTATGGGAAGCCGCGAATATGGAAACACAGACGAAAAAACTAGGAAACATTTAACCGTCTTCACCGCGGTGGCGACCGAACGTCGATTGGTCGGTTCAAAAACTTTAAACAACAAACATCGTATACTAATTCACCTACTGCGTTAAGTATAATAAAATTCAGTGGAGAGTTCGAGACTGTAATTTTATTGTCGGATGATGTCTCGGGACCAGTGCGATATAGTCGATATTATAATTTATTATATTTTACACAATAGTTGTAGCCACTAATATACTCGAGTAAATTATCATCATTATTTTTCTTTCGAAAAGTTTCGTCGCTTCATAAAATATTACACAAACCAGATAGACATAACGACGGTTATAAAAACCAAGTTCAGAGTTTTCCAGGACCCGTATGTAAATAGTTTTGTTTAAAATGTATAAAGTTTTTTTTTTACCTTTCAATGTCTGTCTGCAGTAGTAGCTGGTATAGTGCGTAGGTAATATTATTATTAAAATAATAAGTTTATGAGTCTATAAATATTTTGATACATTTATTTTTCTTCTTTAGAATGCCGGAAAGAGAGTTAGTGTGCTCGTGCATACTTATTTATTATATATTATGTATCTATATCTCGACGTCTATATAAAAACAAGTCAATATATTTACTAACAAACATACATTAATTTTATATGATTAAAAATATTATTTAAATAACAACGGGTTTGTTTAAGATAAAAGATGTTTAAAAAAAAGCGTATTCAATATACATATATAGGTAGACCGAATATATATAGATAGTTCATAAGTAATTCAAATGGTTTTATAATGTACAATTTGTTTGATGCAAAATTCCAGAAAACCGTTTATATATACCAATAATTGAGTAAAATATAGTCATTATAGTCCTTATAATTCATTAATTCAGTCTACATACTTGTATATAATAATGCTCTTACATATTGACAGGTTTCTGACAAAAAATAGTTTACAAAAATATTTTCCAAGGATTAAAGAGTTTAACCCACGGCTATAATTACGTGGTTGGTTTAAGGAATTTTGAAATGTTTGTATAATATACACTACTGATATTACTGATATTTCTCGAACAGTATTGGAATGAATGTCATTGATAATAACGCTAATTTTAAAAGTTAAAAACCCTTTTATATACAAATGGAGAGTATTTATTTTTTTAACTTATTATTTACAGTTTGTCTATAATAGCCACAGCTGATTTCAAATCGTTCGCCCGTCGCTTAAAAACTGTCTATATTGTAATTGACGTACGAAATTTCATTACATTCGAAGCTTGATTCAAAATCAATACTTTGTGTTATTAATTTATGACTCTCGTTTAGGACTTCCGAGAACAATTTATTATTATTAATTTGTTAAAACACAATATTATACGTATTACGAATTACGATTCAGTATAATATTCGTTTTTCGCTAAGCTGAGCAATTTTCTAATTATTATAATTTGACGGCAATACACCACTATATTAATATATAGGCATATTATGCGAATTGATAAACGAGTGTAAATATTTCGCATCTTACGTAAATAAAATTGAGTTATAATGTCAACGAACATCGCGGGTGGATTATAATAATAATATAATCGTTACTTATCGAATTCTTTATCTTTAGTATAGGTATTAATCCCGCGTGCAGAATAATAAAAATATATATTAATATGACCGTGTGGGTAAACTATACAATTATAAAGACTATTACAAGATATTATATTATATCATGTTGAACACCCACTACACATAGATTTATAGAGATAATGATATTTAAATTTGCAATAATTATTTGTATAATTTGGGAATATAATAAAATAGTATATAAATTATAATATATACAGTCGATAACTCGAATCTCATAAACCTCGAGAACCTCGATAACTTAAATTTTTTCTTGCCGCTTGCAGTGCTTAAGTTGTGTTTGATATATAATATAACTCAAAAAAATACCCAAGTCCGATTTTTTTTTGACAACTCTTGCAGAGATTTGAGGTATCGAGAATCATTATGTATGTTATATTATCTCTGTAGAACTATACTTTTTAAATACTATTTATTGTTATTAGCTGCTAATGATCGAAATAATTCAAATATATTATGAAGCTACATAATAAAATTGCACTTTTTGACCAAGAGAATAACATAATTAACCGAAATAATTTGGGAAATTAACTGCAAATAATAATCATCATACTATGACGGGGGGTATGGAAAATCTTTTATTATTATTTTTTTTTTCCATACACATTTTTGTGTGGCGAATACCAGTTTTGAACGACTACTTGTAAAAAGTTGGCTAAATTAAATCTGTAGAAACTATTCGCTTGTCAGTTTCGATTTTGATACATAACTCTGCGCTGGGTCGGTAGGACATCAAACAAAAAGTGTCTTACAATTCGAAAACGTTTCACCGCGATTTTAGAAGTAAGACTCTGCAGCAAGAGTGCGGCTTACCGAAAGACGAATAACTAATTAGGTTCTGCCAAGGTGGACAGTTTCTGGGATGGTAATAACTACAGGCCATAAATAAAAAAGTATAAAAACCAACCTATCGCCGCGCGTTTGTCAGTTTTATTTTTTTCTGGCATATTATTATAATACGTAGACTGAGCCGTCAGCTGCAGGATATTAATTGAAAATCTTATGTCTCACCAAACAGAACCACTCGCCGCCCGTTGAACTTTGTAATACCTGATTATACGGATTGCCAAATCTGATTTTTCGTATGAGAATATCTGCAGAAAACGTTTTTTTTTTGTCTCGTCGTCTATAATCGGTGAAGGCGCAATAATGATAATTAGAATATAATCCACGGTTGGTCGTATTTCGTTCACGTGGACCCCCCATAAATCCTGCACAATAATATGTGTCGCCTGGCATATAACCGTATACAGGAAACATCTGTTTTTCATTATATTAGGTACCATCAACGGAGAAGGAGCAAAACGTGCGACGGTGCAGCACGACGTGGACAGTATTTAACATGACGATAAATCTTCACGCGGAAAGGATTGGGTAAAATACGTAGTTCCTCGCTCCATCCCATCACCTCTGCCCCCCCCCCCCCCCCCACACACACACACTCGTATCATCGTCTCTCTCGCTCTCCGTAGTCTGTTTTTTTTTCTTACCAGCCAGTTCGATAAATCACGATTGTGTTTTGAATGCCAATGCGGTGACCAGGAGGCATAAACGCTGACACCGAAACAAAAGTCACTCAGAAATTATAATAATATAGGTACGCGTACCTACGGGTTTTTTTTTTTGGAACCGAATAGACAAACTGCAGTCAGTTCGTATTATATTTAAAAAAATAAATATAATGCGTATATTCTATGGTAAAAATAATTTTGTAAATACCTACAAATTACAATATAACGATTAACTATATGTCTATACATATAATCACGACTATATATTATAGATGAGTATAAATTTAAATTAGTTACTGTCACTCGCGACTCGTATAATGATGTATTTCACAAATATAATTAGAGTTTAAAATTGAAAATGTTACAACAAAAACAATCTGCATCATGACATGCCAAAAAATTACGAGAAAATAAAAAAAATATAAGGTAATAATATTAATTCAAACGAAAAAACTCGAGTAGAGGAGGTGGTATAGTACAGAAACGACTGGGTACCTATTTAGGGGTTTTTAGTTTATAAAAACCGAATAATTTATAAATCGATAAAAATCTGGTTTGCTATATAAATATCTATTGAATAAGTTAATAATTACCTACCTACCTATTATTTCCCATCAGAAGTATTTTTTATCGATTGATTTATAGGAGCGACGTAAAACGAAGTTTCGAAAGTATTTTATAGTCATTATCGGTGTATAATATATGGCTGGTTTCCCGTATCCATTGACGTATCAGCTTATACGCACATAAATGGATGTACAATCGTTACACGCATATTGTATAATAATACAATATTATGGAAGATCGTTAAAATTTTCCGATGAAAGAAACCGTAGTACTATCGGACGTACTAGCGTAACTTGGATCAAAGCCGAATAGTTTTGCGCGAAGTTATAGTGCACCGCGTAATAAGTCTGCTTTTGTTTACGCGTATTATTATAGTTTTATATATTTTAGTTCACGAACAAAGTCGAAAAACTGTGGGATACCCCTCGATGGAATCGGGTCACGTATATGGAGACCGATACGAAATTTCACATCACAATAAATTATAATGTTATAAAATACAATAACAAAACGTATATATAATATAGTCAAAAACGAGACCGAGCACCGCCGGTGGTGTATGACAATATGTGTAACTATATAAGTGCAAGTTATGTAAAATCAAAACGATGTACACGACCGCCTGCCATCACCACTGAGAGTTTGACTTCGATAAAAATTCAACGATCTTCTATATTGTTAAGGTGATATAGTATTATATATGCGATATCATACAAAAATATTTTTTGTTTTTTTAACTTTCGATAAGAATATACTTTTAACTTTTTCGATTAAATTTGTCCGCGCGTGGTTTCGTCGTTTCTAGATAAAAAAAAAAAACTTTTGATGGTTACTAGCACACTCAAGCAACCTAAATATTTCTACACGTTTGACGGGCCTCACTATATGTATAGTATGTTCAAAAGTGGAAGGTATCCTCTTTTACGAGGGCCGAAATTCCGAACAATCGCACGACTATTGTAAATGACGGAACATGCAACTAATCACACACAAACAGTGCAGTCACATCGTACTATATACATAATATATATACGCGTTGGTTTACGTACTTACACCCCACCACATTTCCATCACAGCGATAACCACGTCGACATTATATACACGTAGATACCTATATAATATAATATTCAGTCTACAGTCGATAGTGATGGTGGTGGTGGTGGGTCCGGTGGGTATATTGTATACTTGTATTTGTATATGTGATGGTGGCTGCAACAATAATATACCCACCTAGTAAATAGTGCAGGGTGGATGGGACGATGTCGTCATAAATCCCCTAGGTGCAGGACCGCAATTAGTTACACGCGACTCGACCTTAATAATACGCGGAACATTATCCCGTCGTATCGCCAAATTCCGAATGCCCGATGTCAAAATATATTATTATAATGTGACACGCACAATAATATAATATATAATACAATATAATGTAACATAGTAATATATTAAGCGCACAGCATTCGCGAAATAGTCTAGTATAGATTTAAAACATACAGAATAGATTCCAGCTGCAATACCTCGTACGTCATAATATTATACAATATAGATTGTATAATATTCGTATTACAGGTAAACTAAAACTATGCAGGATGGGTATTAGGGATTGACATTAGCCCTCGCCCAATGTGTGAGATTATGTGAATTAACCCAGCTCCCAATCGGATTTCGGTTAAACAATAATTATTATTTTTAGTCAATACGTATCGGCGTGCGATGTCTGATCCCCCCCACCCCCCTCACCAGCATGCAACTAAATAGGAAACTAATACAAAAGTCGATACATATTAAGACAAAAGCACAAACAAACGTCAAATTATAAATTACATCATAATATTATGTATCATGGATTCCAGCGAAAATTAAATATTTTATAATCAGGTGCGATTGCGGCGAAAAGAGTAATAATTCTTCGGACTTGTGGTGTTTGCGTTATATTATGAAATTAAACACACAGTGGCCAGAGGCTTGACGGCTTAAAGTAGTTTACTGCAGTGTGCTACGTGTTAACGGATTTCGAGGTCATCGAAATAAGAAATTCGTCATTTTTACAAAATATATGTCCTTCAGCTGATTAGACTTGATCCAAACTCTCGCAGATATATCATACAAAATATGCAGATTTTTTCATCCGATACGAATTCTAGAGACTACGATTTCGCGTTATGGCAACAATCGATGTTACTCGTATCCTAACTAAAATTAACATTTTTAGAAGATTTGTGTTCGGGTTCATGACACAAGATAATATTTTATTTGCACAGGCAAATAAATCGTTATAAAAAATAGTCAACAGCTTGTGCCTGCGCAATACCGACACAAAGTTGTATGCATGGTGTCAAACGACAATACATATAGTTGTTTAATCAATCAAAGCAAAAACATTTATTATTAGGTATAGGTAACAGCAGTTCTTCTTCCAGCCAACAGCAATTCCTCTCCGGCCCACGATACCACGTAAAATAAAAAAAAAGGTAGGCACTTATACTCCTATAATGAGCTAAACTATTAAAATAAAAATTATTATCATGTATTCAAATCCTCGTTTCACTTATATTGTTTAAAATTGTTTTTAAACGCAACAACTTCCTAAGTATATAAGATATAACTAATAAGTATGTAGAAAATGTATTATTTATTACAATTTTCTTGTCTATAAAAAATTACTTATCACAATACGCGCTAGTGGGGTAGGCGAAAATAAAACCGAGTTTTTCCCGTCAAAACGCGTGGAAATAATAAGTTATATTTATACACCACATAGTCGTATTTAATAATATCTACACACCGCAGACACGTTGTTAAGGAAAAAAATGTAATTTAACTCGTTTCGTCTTTTCCGGTTAACCGTCGTAATATTATCATCGCGCCCGCAGTAAGTCGTTTCCCTCCCCGTATACACCTGACCTGCAGTATATACGCACATACAGGGTGAACCTCGTGAATTCTTGCGTCAGTCCTATCACAGGAAACGTCGAAACACGGTAGTCCATCCTGTACACGCTCACAATATAATATGTATTTACCGTCTTCTTTCTTTCACGCGTGCACAGTCATCGCGGCGGCCCAAAGTGATAAACGGGTACCGTTGCAGCAAGTCCCGGGGCAACGCACATATAATATATACATTAGGTGTTGGAGACGGAGGGGGTGCATGTGGATATGGTAAGGTCGATGAGAATATTATAATGTACCTTTAGGGGTACAAACCGCTGCACCGAGTCGATATTATACTAAACACCGCACCGATTCCGCATCGCACTATATATGCGTCTGATTTAACGAAAGCTCCAATTAGACCCCCCCCCCCCCTGCAGCACGCCCTAGCACCCTGCACAAGATACATACGCGCGTATAGTTATTACCACCCGACGCGATTCCTAAGCCCCGATAACGAAAGTCCCATAAGCTATTCGCGAGCACGTCGCGTGGTCCTACTTGATTTTGCCGCAGCGGGTGCGCGTCACGTTTCCAGTCCAATGGTGCGATGTAAAATGGGGTCCGGGGGTGGTAGTGACTCTATACGTGTAGAACATATGGTGGGGAATGGGCCGACGCGTTTTTCCGTTTTCCTATGTATAGGGTTGACACGGGAAAACGAGAAAACACGGTGGTCGGCGCAGGCCCACCGCGTGCAGATTATAATATATAGATTTATATTTATATATATATATATATATATATATATAATAATATATCAAAGTGCGCGTGTTTGTTCCCCAAAGTTTTTAAACCCTATTTCCACCCACGCGTTCGCGTGTGGTGTTCGATTATTGAAACCCATCCGCTTGCAGCACTGACTTGACGGCCACCATCGCAATACGTATTCAAATTATACAGATACTTACGTCATAACACGTTTAATATGTTTATATAATGACAAAAAAAAAAAATGACACCAAAATGGAACCGATCGGACAAAGTTTGGGTGCCGACTTGAAGTACGCGTTTATCCTACCCTTAGGTATAGTCCTACCTATATGTAATATATTTTACGCGCCATCGGCTACACGTCCCCTACGACCGCGAGGAATGAGGATAGATGACGAGGGCTTCCTGTGTACGACTTGCATAATATATTGTACAATATTATGGACATATTTCGAGGTCGGTCTCGTTCTAATAGTAACCACCAACCCTTTTTGAGTTTACAACGCACGTGCAATAGTCATGTATACAGTATCATACGCGTAGTGGGTTTTATATTTTAAACTTGCATCGTGTACAAAAACTATTTTTTCTAATCTTATGTATAAGGTACTGAAGAAAAATCTCGTCTCATCCCGCTTCCTTCAACTCCGTATCACACGTCTATTGCTTATATAAACGCATGACAGGCAATGGATATCGTATTCGTATATTTACCTATACTTATAATCATTTAAACCGATTCTCAGACAGCAAAGCAATAAAAATAGATTTATATACGGAAACCGCAAGCGATTGCAATATGCATAAAAAAAAAAGAAGAAAACCAATGGAAAAATCTTATTAAGTAATTAATACGATTTTCACCAAAAAAAATTTCTCTGATATATTTTGTGTTTAAAACTTTAAACATTATACATTTTAAATCCATTGTGATATAATGTATTACCCAATACCCGTATTAAATATTTCTTATAGTTTGAAACACTGAAATTATCTTGGATGGGAGACTATGATATATAATTTGATGTCATATTAGACATCGGTAATTGCATCTATCTTATTTCCCACAGTAAATTTAACATTTTTAGACAAAAATCATTATAAGTGAAGGTTTACATAAATAATAAATATAGTATTTATTTTATATAAATTATAGCAGTCTGATAAAACCAACATAAAACTATAACCTACAACAATATATCGCCTTGGAGCAAAACTTAAGTACCTAAGCTACTCATGTACAGTAAAAAATCTTACTAGTTTTATATTACGTACGAAAATATATTTACGCTTAACATTTTGATGTTAATTTTGATGTCCGATTTCAGCTTGTTGCTTATCATACGTCAGACCTAACGAAACTATAACAACACACAATCGGTTTGATGACAAATTATAGTAATTAAAGTCATCGGAACTTTCTTACTTTCGATTTATCGTCTCTATATAATATTCATATTCCCGATAACTATGGGTAGGTTAACTTATACGAAATAACTCGAGCAGTCGAGAACGACGGTCTCTTAAAAATAAACCGTCCGTGATTTATAGTCTGTTAAACAAATTACACCGATAAGCAATAGCTATATTAATTTCCTCGAGCTGTAATACGAAAACCGTTCGGAAAAGTTTTACTCGAAAAATATTGTTTAAATTATGATACTTAATAAAATAAAAAGTTTGTTTGCTAAACACGTGCAGGTGTTGAATTTATTTCATGGTTAATTAATATTTATCTGCAGTCATTACGAACGACGTACCTATACGTAAAGTATACGTATATTATCAAGATATGCGGGAGATTTAATTAAGTAGATACCTATTTAACTATCCGTCGATGGCGTCGATATCATATACGCAGTCGTTATGTAAAACGAATTGCGAACTTGATTTAAAAAATATATATCTGACAAAAATAATATTGACCTTTGGTTTTCATTGTAAGGACGACCGGATCGTCACGAAATTAGAACGAAATCAACGGTTTAAACTTTTCAAGGTATACAATTATTTATTTTAACTGCCGAGGGCTTTTTTTTTCAGTTACCTTGTACGTCTTTCACTTACAGGTATAACCGTGAAAATGAAGCAAATGTACATTTTGGTCACAACCGTATCGATTCTTTATTATTATGGTTAAAACGTTAAGATAATTAAATTGCTACAACGGCTTAAACCTATACTGCTGCAGTCCAACCATAAATATTACAACGCGATTTTCTATATATTATATTATTATCTGCCTTCGATTAATTTTTTACCAAAGTTTAATGCCTTCGGTTTAAAACCAATCCATACAGACAAACTGAATTTAAATTAGCATATTATTATTAAACTATAGGATTATACCTACCGGTATTGAAGATAATCATAATTTTATTATTCTGCGAAGTGCAAACGTATTGCAGGACATACCGCCGAGATATCTACGCAGATACATTCACAACTCACGGTATAACCAATTTCCATCAGGGACCGAGAAAAAAGTTTGTCACTCGGAAATTTGTCATGTCGAGACCATAATCCGGCAATAAAATTCGTGAAAAACGAGATTTAAGGACAATTTTTAAATCGACGCGCATTATAAATTTGATATTCGCTTTTATTTGATTGTAGAAAATATCATATCATACAACCAATGGGTATATAATATACACGCACGCGGGTCAGTAATGTAAATTTTTTTAAAACATATTTCGTATACGCGTTTAGAGATTTATCTTGGCGTGTCGCGGTGTAGATGAGTGAGCGAATGATATATTATGTATATATGTATAGCACGACGACCGTAGAGTGACGGTAAATGGATGAGGTGCAGGGCTGTTGTATAGATAGTGTGTTGATGGCAGCCGGTGGTGTGCACCACATTATATGGTCATTGGTCATCGTGTCCCGAAGGTCCACCGCGGGGACGCGCGAACTATATATAACGACATTACATATTATATTATAGTACACGACCGCGGCGGCTCGGGCTATTATGTATCGGCGTGTACAAAAACACATTAAAACCCACCCCGTGTTGTCACACCGTGCTGGTGTTGCTTAGACACAGGCGCGGACTGGCTAGGATGCTGGGATGCTACAGCATCCCTTGCCCTAAAATATATTTGCCTAATATTATTTATTATATATTTAAAGACTCTAGACATTTAATGAACAGCAAATCGTAACCAACCTGCGATTATTAGTACTCTATAATATTGTACAAATTTGATTGAAAGTTTGTTGTAACTTGGTACTTATTTACGTTTTTAACGTAAATTCAATATTTTTTTAAGACAAAATAAAATATATAAACATTTTATAAATAATCTACATGTTTTAAATTCGCCCCAACAATGTTTGTTATTTGCCCTTTAAATTGTGTAGCATCCCGTGCCCTATTTTACCAGTCCGCGCCTGCTTAGACATCATTACTGGGGAATAGGTAGGTATATTATTATTATTATTATTATTATACACTTTGCAGTGCGCCTAACCCACGCACACGATAACTTATATACAGTACACGTTCGACACGTTGCACAATAGCGTGAGCACACCTGTTATTCGCAGGATTTCCAATCGGCAGCGGTCGCCGTGCTCGGGGCATCGGAGATTCGGGGTGTTTGTTTTCGCACCAGCACGCACGTGAAATCGTATTGCTATATTATTTTTGGCTACCGTTGACCAGATAATTTTCCCATCCTCAAATCACATTTCCCCCGAACCATGTTGTATACACGTAGGGTACATGCGTTTCGGTTCAAAACGGTAGGGAGCAAACCTCTAAGTATATAATATTATGAACCTACGCACGGCATGCATGGAACGTGACGACACCGGCGTACACGTACACATAGGTCAGAACGAATGACGTAGTTTTACAGTCTCGCGGTAAAGATCCGCGTGTAACTGTCCATAAGAGTAGTCGTTTAACTGAATTGTGTATAAAAAAAATGTATATGCTGTTCATTTGACAATATCGGTTGACGCGACTAAAACTGATAATGACCCATCATACCGGCGTATCCGAAATGTTTGATAAATACCAACATTGCATAATATTATGACGTGTGTAGTCTGATGTTGAATCCAAATTTATTAACGACGTAAGAAACTTCATAGTGAGTGCATAATACATTAACAGTTTTTCAATTATTATTTATTAAATAATCTTTGTTTTTCACGCGAAATATTTATTGAATGTGTGATATAGTAGTTCGGATAATCAAATGATTTGAGAAAATTTTACTTCTCCAGCTTATAATGTAATTATAAACCGCGATTTCTACCGTAGTTATATATTTTATATTCACTCGGGATATTAAATAGTATTATATTATACATAAAAGCTTCTAACTAGATTTCGTCAAAGCAAAATCTGACGACTAAGTACACCCGTCTAGACTTATCGTCGAGAGAATTGTGCCGACTAAAATCATTGTATACAGACAACGTCCGTCTTGCGACTATATTATTATTCATCAGATTATTTATTGTCCTCGCGCATTGTGTCATTGTAGTTATCGAATGCAGTGCATAAGACAACAGAAAGAGCTATGGAGCTGGAAGAGCGTATCGCACGGAATATAATACCCGTTTGTACTTTGTTAGTATATTACAATATAGGTAGGTACACAATACGATGGCTATGGGAGACGCCCACGCCATCGCCATCACTTCGGCTACCACGGTATAATAACAACTACGGTGTACCTACCTATCACTACTGCAGCGGGAAATGATATTGAAACATTGATTTTCCGTGGATAATTACGTATGCAGACCGAGTACTGCGTCCAAATCCCGAAGTGACAATTGACACGTACGAAGACTGATGATTTCGAATAGACCCGGTATTTATGAAACCGGTGACTGTATACCTATACCTATTATTAAAATAATAAGGAAGGGACGGCCGAAACCGTATAGGTACGTGTTCACGAATGTTTATTCAACGGATATGAAATCGAACGCAATAGTAATTACTGTGCACATAATAATATGTAACACGCGTAGTGGTTCCGCGTCCGTAATGAGGGTCGTTAAACTTGTATTATTTAGGATTTTTTACCGAAAAAAAAACTATACGACGTGTATCGTAGTGCTCGACGGCCTGCACGGAGTTTGACAAAGGAAACCAAATATTTTGCACTGCTGCACCAAGCAGGTAGAGAATATATTTTTATTGTCTTTCAAAACACTAAAGTTTACTCGAGTAAAAAAAAAGACGAAAATTGTTTAAACTGTTCGTATTTTCTAGTTACCGCAAACCTAAATATTTTCTTTCGCGTTCCAAATGGTTTTACATAAATAAATAAGGCACATGCATTAAATAAACTACGATAAGTTTTTTTTGTTTTTTTCACAAGAGTAAATCTCGGTGTTTTTATAAATATTAAAATATTTGTTTTCTTTAATATTATTTAATAATGGTTTATTGGTTATTCAACTGCAGATTTGCGATAAAGTATCTTACATCACAGTGTTCAAAATATTCACATTTTCAAATAAAAACCATGAACAGTAAGGTTGCATAAAAAAACTGCGAAGTATATTACAAATCTAAGTATAATATTGTAGTTTATTAAACAATGTTAATATTTATGTAGGTTGAATTTGTTTTCAATATTTTTAATGTTGTTATTAATATCTTTTAGAAATATCAAAAATATTACGACATAAAATGTTACATATGAATACTTTATTTCAATATAATAAACATGTCTATAGCATGCGTACATTATAAGAAAACTACCTTACAATGATGTAAAATTTACTTATTTATAAATAACCTTGTATATGGTCACATTGTAGCTATTAAAATTGAATATTTTATGATTTTTGGCTACAATATAGTTTGCAAATTACTGTTATGTTGAGGAATTTTGACATAATTTGAACTTCAAACCCTTTTAAAAAAATTGTACCTATGGATTTTCTATACCTACATACTGTATTATATATTTTTAAATTTTTATTAGCACAATTTATTAAATGTCCTGTTTTTCATTTTCAAGTATTTTAACCAAGCATACAATTTCTTGGCAATTTTTAGGAATCAACTAAAAACAAAATAGTTTGAAAAACTGTTGTGTGTACAAAATGATAATTTAATTTGTACCTAGCGGAATGTTTCAATTTTACAATTAATACTTTTTGATTTATAACAAAATAACAAGTTCGTCTGAGGAGGATCCACTGTCCACTTTAAACTTTAAACGATTGAACGTTTATAAAAAAAGACATGATTTTACTCTTAGTTTAAATTAAAATAAGAAAAACTTTGAAGTATATTATATAAAATTTTCAAGCCTTAAATATTAAAACTAAATTATACGAAGTACAAACTATTAACTGCAAAGTAACTTAAACATTTTCATGATTTTCATAAATTATGTCAGAATTTGAACTTTAAAATGCTTATAAAAAAAATTATAACTTTGAGTTATGACTTAATTTCTATATCTTTTAATTGCTATCAGAACAACTTTATAATTTTGAATTAAGTTTTTAAGATTTCTTACTTAAAAAGCTTTAAGTATCCGTCATGAAGTATCCGTTTTGAATTATAACAAAAAAAAATTATTTTGTCAAAAATGTGTTACATGCAAATATTTGCGTTTTTCATAATAATACCGAACATTTTTCAAATGTACCAATCAAGTTTAATTTATTACCAGAAACTATTCCCAAATTTGAAGATTAACACATTTCTATTGTTTCAAATGATACACACAAAAAAAAAAAAACAAAAAACACGCATCATTATAAAACCGACCTACACCGCTCAGAATCTAAAAGAAAATGTGATATTCAATAGATTGAAAATTTAAACCAAACAATTGCAATACTCTTGTATTTTTTTCGAATACTGATCGGCATAGACTATGAGCTATATGAAACGTAATATTTATATCTATCTGCGATCAAGTACTAATGTAGGTATTTAACTTTTAAAGTAAAATTTATGAGTTTTTTAAAATGCGTGTA
The DNA here is from genome assembly GCF_019925205.1 of Metopolophium dirhodum. Classification (NCBI taxonomy): domain Eukaryota; kingdom Metazoa; phylum Arthropoda; class Insecta; order Hemiptera; family Aphididae; genus Metopolophium; species Metopolophium dirhodum. The sequence continues at coordinate 18,523,084 of NC_083568.1, forward strand.
GGTACCTAGTATAAAAAAATATTTTTTTATAGTATGAAAATCATATTATTTTATTTTAAATTATTTTAAATATTATTTAAGAAAAGTTTTTCTAATGGAAAAATTATTCATTTATTTACCTTTTAATTTTTCTGGAGACTCCGGGTACGAAGAAGTACGAGTATTTCTAAAGGACGGAGTGCACGAATGTATATACGACCGCGTCAAAACGAATACTACTGTCTACTGGCCATGTGTTGTCGGCTTGTCGCCGAAGCCGTTGTCGGTCAGAACTCTAAAAAACACCGCACGCGCTTGTATCGATAGTGGCAACAATAGCAACCAACAATCGATCGATGTTTACATAATAACTCGTTATATTATGTTGCACAATATCGAAATAAATAATTATTATCAATTATTTTCACTTGGTTAAATTATTAAATTTACCAATTATCTTCCATAAAAAAAAATTATTATTTTTTTCGATACGTTAAAAATATATAGATATTAACAAAGAATTTATTTTGTTGAATATATTTTTTAAGTAAAACATACAATTAAACACAATTAATATTATAACGCGTTGTACACTTTTACTTCATAATATGCAAAGTTATCTTAAATTCGATTATTAATTTTAACTTTTTTATTCAAATGGTTATATTTTCAAAAATGTAAAACAAAATACATTTTAAACCATATTTTTTTCGTTTATTTTTACCTCTACGTACAAAAATTTTACCTATGACCCATTTTAACCGATAAACTATGATTAAGTCATAATAATAATAATTGATTAGAATATGTTACACATAATTACAACAACACTTTTTATTGAATGTCAACAATCAACACATTTAATAATAACTAATGAGTATGTAAGCATTCAGTTTAAAATATATTTCAAGTAATCTTTTATTTACAAAAAAACTTAACTTAATCATTCTTAAATGAAGTCTTACAATTGTAAACGATAACTTAATACGATAACATGCAGCTATTAGATAATATATAATATTATATATTTACACTATATTATAATTTGTATCATGAATTAGGGCCAATTTTTGGCAGATCAAATGTTTAACAGAGTCTAAAATTGTTCAACCAACATACTTTAAAGAATTTATTGTACTAGAGTATGTTATTAAAACGATATTTTTTTAGACTTACAAATTTATTTTTCGCAAATATTACATGTCTTATGATATAAGGTACCTATCCCTATACCAATATAGCGTGTTACTTTAAAAATATATTTAAGTTTTGGATTCGTACTATATTAAAATAATAATTGAGACTCGAGAGGTGAACCCTGAAAACGTAGACAACACATTAAATAATATTATCTTAAATTATAGAAGCTCACATCAATATGGTTAATACCTTATTACTCCACATCTTCGGAGCGCTCTAAAGTTGTAAACTCTAAAATAGTGAATGTATTTGCCGATGAGTACTTAAGTACTATGATTAATAACAACTATTATATAGTCACGAAAAAATATACCGGTGTTACTAAAATAGTAATAGTATAGTTACTAAAATACGAAACACACACATTGAAACATGGAAGTACATGTGACTATTGCTATCCGTGAGACTCCAACATGGTCAGAATCGGGAGCCTACACATTCAGAAAGTACATCGCGAATGCACATTTACACACATCCAAACGGTTTATAAAGTTTTGCATCGTTCAACATACGTCACACAGCTGATGGCTGAGATACCATGAGTTGCCTGTCGATCTACTAACATCCTACATATACCCATCGATCTACCTGTGAGATATTTTGTCGTACACATCGTATGGGAGGTACAGCAGCCAGTTAATCCGATTCATAAAAAACCCTGCACGTGTCTATATTTGTTTACCAGCAAAGTGTATATCGAACGCGTGTTCTACGATGAGTGATATACTGTGTAGCTGCGTTTTTTTTCCTAATTGAATTTGATAGCAAAATATGAAATTATATTTGAAGAAATAAAAACGGTACAAAGACTATAGTAAATCATAAACGAGAAAATAATTACATTACGACTACTGTGATGGGAAATCCACACCTGTTACGGCTTCCAACAGACGCGGTCTTTAACAAACGTCTTTAGCCACTGGGCATTACCTTTCTAATGACACCATCGTGTGCCGTCCAAACCGGTGATTTGCAACACGTCGTCTACCCCCTAATCACTCATTTAATTCCAACGTAGCGCATACGATATTATATGAAAGTACCCAAATTTATGATTACCTGCTAGCATTAGATATACAAACTATAACTACCCCGCTTCACCACCACTTCGAGTTTGATCGCTGATTAAATAGTATACAATTTCATATTAATATGATAGCCATCACTGTATCTATGTGTTATAATATGAATCATGTCAATATAGTTAATAAATATAATTACTATTCGCAAAGATATAGTAAAAGATTTAAGATTTATAAGTCACAATTCATATTTGTTGATTTTTTTTACACGATTCAAGTATAATATACGTTTTTGTACGTGATGGTTATATACTGTAGTTTTCTAATTTATGAATATTATTTAATTTTCACCAATCAAGTTAATACTTTTGTATTTACAATAAAGTACGAGTATATTATTAAAAAATGAAATCTCATATAATAATAATTGGAATTTGGAATTTATCACATAATAATATTATAAAGCTTATATTATAAGCTTAATATTTTATCTACTTCTAGAAAAATTAGTAAAAAGAATACCTGACAAATTGTCCTCACTTTTATATTTTAGTATGAATAGAAATTTATGTTCAAAGAACAATAATTTCATAAAGTCTTATTAGTTATTAATTTTTGAAATCTCATAAGGCATACATTGGTCATCTTTCTCTACTTTACTATTTAGTTCGTATAAATAGAAATTTTTGTTCAAAGAAAAATATTTTCATAAAGTTATATTAATGTTTTAAATATCTCATAAGCCATATTAGTCATCTCTCTACTTCAAAATAAATTACTGTATCTTTCTATGCCATTTCATTAATATAAAATAGTATTTAAGTATATTTAAATAGGCAGTCAATCGATTACTGTAAAATTGAATATGTGAGTGAAATTATCAATTTCTCAGATCATTTTTAATTTGTGAAATACAGAAATGTCGTTTTTTAAATCATTGCTACTTATGTTTTTATTTTATAGTAATAATACCTGATTACATATATTATTATATTATTACCTTCTTTGAGTTTTTTTTTCATTTTCGAAAACAGGATTACTGATTTTTACATTTCAATCTACGAGTTTAAACCGACCATTGATTTTCAGAGAACAGAATGGTATGTTATTTTCACTTAAATTTCAAACACCCAAGAGAACAATGTCGTCTGCTCCCGTTATCCAACTAAATTCGTTTCAATTTGTTTTTTCTTGGTCTTCCTTATATATACTTCGAACATTCCGAACCTTAAGTACGTGCTACGCTGTAATGCTGGTTTTCGAATACATTCATTTCCCACGACACCGAAAAATATACGTCTAAAATGACTTCGAATTGAATGGTCGTTTATAACGGTACCTATATAATCCAACTTTCAATGTTTATATACATTAATGTTTTTACTTTTTTCCAACTATATGATGAACCAATAATAACTCTTCAATTTTTACAAATTATAATAATTTTTAAATATTTATTTAATGTGTAGTATGTACTGATCTGTTATTCTATATTTTCATATTTACTCAAAATGTTTTAAACTCAATGTAAAAATAGTTGAATAATACAATATTGAATATACGATGCGTTTTGTTAATAACTCGCTTAAATTAATTATTTAATGGCACTGCTAGCATGTGTAAAAAAAATCATCATAATAAATCAAATCATATAGCTAACGAAATAATATAATGACGTATACTCTATATACATACAACATTAAATAATTGCGTTGTTAATTTTGCTAAAAATCCGAACGTTTGACTTTAATCATGATGAAAACGATTAGATATATTGAACAGATATATATATAAATAATATCAGAATTCGCTTAGTGCAGGCTGTATACTATCATCGGGAGTTTTCGTAAGCTCCAAACTCAGCCAATCTGGGTTAGATATAATAAATTGTTATATGAAAAAAAAATGTATTAGGATGTTATTTGTTCTTACAGATATTGAAGGGTAAGGAAATCTAACCAGGAAATTCACTCTTATGGAGATGAATCGTTCGTATAAATTATAGAAGCCCATTATACAACAAAATAGGGAGAGAGAGAGAAACTAAACTTAATGCCAAACCAACGAAACCCGCGTGTATTTCATTATTTTCTTAGCCCAAGGGTATTTCGCTGACCCATTTTTTATACCTCTCCTCTATACAGTATAATTCATGATTTATTTATAAGTCGGCCGTCTACCCCAATCCTTATTGTACGGCAAACTAACATTTTCCAATAAAACAGGTCGTCATTTCTGATTATGTATATAAGAGGGTTTTGGCGAACGCAAAGTTTGGATTTGAGATTTGGCTAGAAATTGAAGTTCAAAAGATAATTCACGTAAAGCGTTATTTTTTATACTACGCGTAATAGTAAGAACAGGTGAGTAGAGGTTATCCTACCAATTTTGAAATCAGAAATTATTTATGACACCGGCTTGGTATAAAATATTTTAATTGTACCTTGAATCTATTTATCTTGATATTTTATTTCACGAAAGTCTTCATAATTTTATAAAATTCGTTATAATGAATAATAAAACTAACAAAAATAATAATACATATGTATTATCACATTCAATAGGTTATTGAGTGTTGGATAGCTAGAGTGAAAAAGCAATTGAATATTGTTTAAAAATTATTTAAATTTTTTAAGCAATTATAGCACTGATTTTAAATTTATTTATTTCCATATTTTAGAGTTCAAATGTCGCCGAGAAATTAGAAAAATTATTTCTCCATAGTCGTTAAATATAACTTTAGAGGTTTTTTACTATGTTAAAAAATGTTCGTCTGGAAATTATCGCTTTATTGTATAAAACCAAAATATAGCTTCACTCTGAATGCGAAACAAATATTTATTATACTTGGTAAATTAACGGTGGGCCCTAGGGACGCGTGGTTCTCTTTGTGTGCTTCGTTAAATGTATAGACCAAGCCTGCAGTACTTATATAAAATTACTGTTAATATACTTATTTTACTAAATTATTTTAAGTGATATACAACGTATTAAATATTAATAAACAAATATAGGTGAAATAAATGGTTTCTTATATTCTACTTAAGAGAACAATGTCGTATATTATAAATTAGATTTAAATAAAAAATGAGATTTTTTTTATTTTAAGACTTTCAATAAACAATACAGTTTCCTAAATTATATAAAAAAAAAAAAAATAGTTTGAAATAATATACCTAAATATTTTAAGTTGCTGTTCATAAATGTATATACCACGATAACGATAAGGTTTCTTAACACCTAAACAAAATACTGTTTAAAATTGTTTACCTAGTGGATTTATTTATTATTTTAGAACTGATCATAGATTGTTTGGATTGTCATCTGATAATGTCTGATGTTTTAAATTATATTTTCATAGCACTTACATTTCGTTTAATAATAATAATTCTAAACAACATAATTTTTTATATTACATGGATGAACACGATGATTTGAAAAAAATCGTTCCAATATCGACAACCCTCAATGCATGATTCGACATTTCGACCTTACACAAAACAAACAATTACCCAACGAGAAAAACACTGAAGCTCGTCTAATCCAATAATACATAAACGGTATACAATTGTATTCGTTTGGGAGTTAAACTGTTTAATATAGCGGTTTTTGTTTTTATTTTTTTAAATTCGCATGCACCACGTTTTTTTTTTTAACACAAAAGAAAACCGCAAAATCCAACGTGTGCCGAGCTTGTGTTATTTTTTCCCCTCCAGTCGGACTTGCTGGGTCATTTCATCGGGAAAACAAAAAAAAACCCTTTATTCGACTCTAACACGAGGAGCTTGTATGCACTTTTTTCCACCCCGCACAATAACAGATTGCGATCGCGTTTATGCAAAATACCCTTTCCGGTTTAGCACGCGTGTGTTTTCAATCAGATCGAAGTATGGACACGGAATCCTTCCGATTCATTTCGTTTTTAACGACTCGTCGTTTTTCATCGGAAACCATCTCGCCCGGAATTGTCTGACGAAAAAATGGAAAATTTTTATTAATAACGGCAAAGTGTAGTAATAATATCTGTGCAGGCATCGCCCCTCGGTGCCGTCTGCAGTAATAGTATAATATATTATAATAATATATAATGACAAAAAAACCAAACAATTAATATTATATTATTCTGTTTTGTGAGCCCTAAAAACAAATATTATAAATAATAATATATCATTCACAGAAGTCAATTTAAGCGTTATCAGTTTTCACAGAATTCGCCAAGTTTAAAAACTAATCGTCAGTAAAATTAGAAAAAACAAAGGATGACAATTATTATGTTTTTCGTTGACATTATTCATTCAATAATTATTTGTATTTTATCTTTTTTTTTGTATGCTTGAAGTAAGTACTAAGTTATTGTTATTATTAGATTTTGCTAAACATAATATAAATAGTCAAAACACAAATTACAAATCTCTATATATTTGTGTGTCATATTAAAAATACAATTACTGTATCACTAATGTATGCATCGAACTGTTTTTTAATCACTAGGTTAGATTAAAAGTCAACCAATTTGATGATAAACTAATAAGTAATGGTTAATAATAATTTACTATAAAAATTAGATGTATAATTTAAATATAACATTTTTCCAAAAATATCATAACCAATAAATATGAATAGCAATATAATAAAATATAATGACCGTATAGAATTTATACTTTGTCATTCCTCAGTCATCACTTAATCACTATATATGCGCATAATACCTACGGACTCGGGGGACTAAACCAAGATTTTATTGAATTTTCGAGTATATTATTAAATCTGTATCTTATGTATCTACAACGCAGTATTTGCATGCATTTATAAACACAACAGCCCAAACAAGTATAGGTTAATGTTCTAATCGTCTTTAAAAAAAACAAGTACTTAATAGTTACCTAATAATAAATCTAGCTTATTGATGTAATAAAAAATTATAGGTTGCTATATTTTTTGTAATTTCATAAAATTTTGTTTTAAAATATACATAATTACCTCTTAGAATACAAAAATTGTATTTAATTTTTATAGTTTTCTGTCAAAAACAACGTTTTCAAAACCATTTTAAACGTTATTATTTTATAAGTATAGACTACGATTTGACATATTTACAAAAAAATGTGACTTCATTATTTGCTCATATTGGAATTTAGAATTAATGAATGTGTATTTTAACTATATTTACCATTAATTATCCTAATCAACATATTATAATATTAATGTATTGGGAATTTATGGATTTTATTAGAATACTGTATACATACTGTACTGGGTACCTCTATACACATGATATTATATAATTAATAGATTAATGTACGGACTATATTACAGGTAGCAGTTTTTCAGGATAGGGAAGGAATTTGTATATTTTAAAATAATTATAATCCACAGTAGTAGGACAGTAAATTCAAACAAAACATTTTTCCTGAAATTCATGACTTAGAAAAGCCCATTTGAAAAGACAATCATGTAAATAAAATTCTACTATATACATATAGGTACGTATAAAAACAAATACAAATAGACAATAACAATAAATACGTGCAGGTATTCAGACAGCTGTTGATTGAAAGGTGTATACATATTGTATTATATGAAAGAATAAGGACACTGAATTATGTAGATACAGAACATATGCATATTATATACTACATGGTGAATATACATATACTTATAAACTATATAGTATATTATTTCAACAGCATATAATATTTGAATAAACCTTGATAAGCTCATAGATTGTATTATTTGAGTATTTGGAGACCACGATATGTATAAGTTTTTATATTAAGCCATAGACGATAGTATAGAATAATGATATTATTTTTTCGTTAAAACACTCGTTGACTATAAGCTAAATACAATTATTCTAAAAATTACACGAAAAAATGCTAAATATTGTCGTTTTGGATAAAAACATAGACCATAGTTGAATAATATCTCATAATATTCAAAGTCAATGATAAGTGACTATTGACTGCAGTTTATGTTTTGTTTTGAGTGAAACTAAAATGCGGTTGCCTTCAAGTGTCAAAGTTAAACCCAACAAAACCTTGATCTAGATCATAGTGAATAGCGATTTTTAACTACAGATAAGGTCACAGGAAAGTCTAACATCCATCAATAATCTGTTGAGGTACTTGTAAACGAATTAAAACATATTTTTATTCAAAGAAATTTGAATAACGTTTAAAATTAATAATTTAGTACATTATAGTTAGCAAGTACCTGCTAAATAATATGATCTAAAAATATACGTATAATTGAACAATATATTAATACAGTACCGGTATAATATGATATTTGTATAGATCTTTAAAAAAAAACATTAGCTTAATTTACAATCATCAAACATTTTACTCAGTCTCATCATAATCGATTTCATGTCAAACTAAATTATCAACCAATACCATACAAGATAATCCTAAGACATGCCTTACTAACTATAAACGTGCGATTTAATTACATTAAAACTATGTAAAAATCGCAATGCGAAATTTGTAAAAATTGTATAGTAAAATTTATTAAAATCTCAGAATAAATTTTAATAGTTTTATATCCTTAATTTTTTTCCCTGCGAGAACCTAGAATATTCAATATAATATTTTCACTGTATACATTTTTTCTTGGCTACATAGTACATACACAAACACAATCACTAAACATTTGATAAATTAAAAATAACCTAATGGTCCCTTAAACATGATTTTGTAGCCCATGGTTGACCCATTATATTTTAGAGAACTATTAAATAAATCAATTTTTATGCAACCCGGAATTATAGGTACTACTTAGTAATTGGCTGATTGATTCTTCTAAACTAGTGAATTTTGTAAAAAAAAAACAACAGTGAAAAAATACTCACAATATCATGCCTAATTATTTTTACATTGTAAAATTATCAATGAAATATTAGTTTATTTAGTATATTTAATCACATGCAATTACGAAAAATTGCAAAATGAATTAAGAAGACTGTAATATGTTCGTTCCATGTACCTACACATTTCATCAAATTTGAGTTAACATGTGACAAAAAAAAAAATACCAATATGATATTGCCAATATCAGTTAAACCTACTCTTTACTAAAGAGATAACCAAAACTAAAATAATGTAAGAATATTAACAAATATAATCTTTAAACAATGATACAATATTACTATTTATTTATTTATTAAATTAAAGATAATACTACCAACAACTTCAATTTTAGTACTAGGTACTTAATTATATTTTCTGTTATCAGATTTGTAATTTATAATTACATTATTTAAATTTGCATAGTTGTGCGCTTAGTTAATTATTCTCCCAAAGTCCTAAACCCTATTTAACTCACACGGTTCAGCTACAATCAGAAGGTTTGTGTGAGTTAATTCTAGCATTATTTTTTTATTAAAATTGTTTAACCACCTAATTCGGTTTATGTTCTATGAGATTACAAATAAATTATAAAAATTAAATCAAAAGTCAAAACACATAATATAAGGTTAGTCCACAACTTCAAAATAAAACTATTCATAGTATTTATGTATTATGTAATATATCGAAAACTATTTTAATGATAGTTATCCAGGATTGGGTGAATGACTTGTGAGCTTGGCCACTTGAGCGAGTTTATTTAAATTTGAAAGCGATGATAAATCAACGCGTAAAAAACTATTCAAACAGAACACTCACTATATTTATTCAAAATTGGACAAGGTTTTGTTAAAAATATTAAATGGGTCATTGAACAACTTTTTATTCGTAATGATTTAATACGTTTTTTGAAAATCAGCTGTATCCTTTTATGACTATCGAATTTTACGTGACCTATGTGGGTTTCTTTACTTTAAGATTAAAAACAATAATAATATCACACTGACTTTATATGCTAAGGTGAGTGAATAGTGAAAAAATTACTTATTGTCCGGTTATAGGTATAACCATTTAAAAGTGTATAGGTTTCTCTATGTTTTAAACAATTATTTTCTATACCAATATATTATGATGTATCATTAAATATGAAGATCTATACATTTTTTATCTGACTAAAAAATGTATAGTTCATGGTTAACGTAAAATGTATTAAAGCCTTTTTATATAGTTTATTTCAACCATAATATGCTGAGGTCCAAAATAGTTATACTTCAAAACGAAAACAGCATTTTTTCGATTCTACAAAATCTGAAGTTAGCTGTTATCGAAATTATTACAATAAAATATTAATTGAATGGATTCATCTGAAAATAAAATATGCGGTGTCCGAAATTACTTAAATTGTGTTTAATAGCGACAAAGATAAGGTGAACGTACTTGTTTGGCAGCAGCTGAGTGGAATACCTCCAATGTAACTTTTTTTAATGTACAGGCCCCCCCGGAACTGGTTTAATTCATGTAAATTGATATTTTGCTAAAAAAAATATTAATAAGCATTTACAACCTGTCATGAAGAGTCATGTTATATTTTCAGATAAATTTGTATTGCTACTACGAACATGGTATTAAAATTAAGTAAAAAATATTTTTTAACTGACGAAACACCGATGGGCGAGGTGTGATGTTGAAATTACACGATCATTAAATTTATTACTAATGAATAATATATAGTAATGTATACCAATGTACTTACGTAGTTATTAGCTCAAATTTAAGAGACGTAATTAACCATTTGGAGCATAATATATTTTACAATATTCACTCCAAACCTCTTTAAACTTTAACCGATGTAAAATATTAAAATTTCAGATAGGCAATATAAAACTTGTTTTTTAATAAATTTATTTATCATTATTATTGCTTTCAGTTTTATATTTAAAACAAATATTATTTAATATATTATCGTTTATATAAATAGTATACAATCATAATTTCAAAAATCAAATCAATGTATACGGAGTAACTGCAGCATTGCAATAATAATATAATATGCAACAAATCTGACACAAATCAAAAAAGTATAATATATTAATGTGTAGATAACGCATAATACACACAAATAATATATAATATTTTGCAAATCTAACTGCATTTTCAATCTAATAATTTGTGTTCACCTCATAATATTATGTTTCTAAACCGGTAAACCACCATCAACTTTTGAGAGTTTTCAAATATTATCCAAATATATATCATAATATCGAATTTCGTGATCGGAAGCAGAATATTTTTAGGAAAATGTTTACTCGTAAAGAAATAACGTTGAAAAATAATCAGCCGGTGTATTTCCCCCTCGAGATAAAGTAATTGAATTCTTGAAAACTCTTAAATTATACTTTATAATATAAATAAAACAGCAGCAGTGGTACTGGTACAACAATAATAATAATAATAATAATCGATCTAATTCTTTTCAAGTCATATATTATATTAGATAAATGTTGTTACTACATATCAGAACAGTTCATGTACACTAAACATACACGAACAGTATCTAAGTACGAATTTAACCAGTCCGACCTCGAATTTTGGCCAAGGTCGATCCATCTCCCAGCTGTACCTCAAGATCTTCCACCACAATACTTATAACATATATAGATATATATATATTATGTATACACATATAATGATTGTACATGTGGCATATTATAATACCGTACCTTTCACTCTGTCTGTACACCGACTCGATCGCCTTGATTGCAATAAAATATTTTATTTTTAATAATCGTATGCAACTCGTCTAAGAATTTACCGAAAACATCCTATGCTGCGACCTATATTAAATTACTATTATGATAATATGATATTATGTGCATTAAATGCGTATCAGCATAATCCAGTAGTTTCTCGTACGCGTTAAGAGCAGTACGCAGTTATAATAATACAATTTGTTTTATCGACCATCACAATTAATTATTGCTTATAAATTAATTAATTATGTAGCAAGAATGGGAAATAAGTTCAAATCATTATTATGTTGAATATCAATCATCAAAGTTTGAAAATATCGTGAATTTTAAATTGATCCGCTGCACGTCAACAATTCTCAAGGGTTACAAATACCCTTAAATAGTTGCATACTCGCTTGTAATAATATTTATTATAATTTTCAATATGACAATAACTATATTCAAATTATTTATGAACAACGATTCCGAGAAAATGAGAACGAATATTATAATCTGTTGACGAATAAAATCGTATAATGTATAAAAAATCTTTCGATTAAAAATAGTTAATTTTCAGTAGTAAAATTGTAAAGGTTTTATTCAAAGAAAATAATGTCAATCTTGTCAATCGAATATTATTTGGTCACAACAAAGTTTCATCAAAGAGATGTGCATCAAATATGAACGACATGCATTTAATGAAAAATAAATAATATTATTATAAATTTTCGAGTTAATATTATATTATCGTGTGACAGCCGACAGTGTAAATACTTATTTTCTAAAAGTCCGCGGCTGTACGACGCGCAATTGTACCACACAAGTTAGATTAAATTAAACTTATTCTGTGATTAAAATACGATCTTATCGTGATTCATTTAGTACCAACACACAATAACGATTTACTTACCTCTCGAAGGATCAACTAAACTATCGAAATAGGTAACGATTAGACTTGCGGAAACTCTCGTCTCCGACAGTAAGTTGACCTTAGGACGTCAAAACGAATGTTGAACGTCTTATTACATTTCACACAATAAGTCAGTAACACGGCTGCAATAATCGATGAATAACATTATGACAATATCAAAGCTGCATTTCCACTGTCGAACTTCACGTTTTTCTATCCGGTAAGGTTAGGTTTGGTTAAGTTACTTATTAATAACCACTTATGTCGGTTTTTGTAACTAGTTCCAGGAAATATATGTATTAGTTTGCGAATTCAACATCATAATTTTACAATATCACATTAAAGATACGAGTTATAATGGACAATCATGGTGTATCCATAGAGTAATAGGTATATCTTATAAAAATGTATTTCAGGTGTCGTACCCATAGAGAGTCCTATATTGTATTACTCTATGGTCGTACCACAACTGTATTGTGTGCAGATAATGCGATATTACTAGATCCCTGGCATTTGTATACTAGTATACTATATTATTCGTTGAATTGAAGAATAAAAAAAACGAAGATAGGTACCCTAACCAGTCACCCCAGCCTAGAACAGTAGAACCGTGTGTAGTTGCATTTGGACAAGACTCGATGTGTTCGATAAATGCGTACCTACTCAAGAAATACTAAAATCAAAATGTCTAAATGATGAAAATATAATAATTATTATTTGACATTGTACAAGATTTGGCGTGTATATATTGGTAAGTTAATTAAGTATGTAATCAACTGTTATCGTAACGGTTTCTTCATCGATCCACTTAATTTAAGCACGTTAGAAATCAATATTGTTATCCACTTACCGCCAGTGTATACATACTATAAGTCAATTTTTTATTTTATAATGACTTACAACGTTTTTAACAAATACCATTTACGCGAACCCGCAGGCTACAATCGATATGTTTAGTACCTACCTACGTTACAAATAAGTAAAAAAAAACAACAAACATAACCGTCGCTGAGTAGGTCATTTTTATTAGCTAATAATGGGTAGCTTTATTTACCGATTACATAATAAATTTAAATTAAGTTTCGATAACGTAACTGCATCAGGTACATCAAACCAAGAACCGTCGCAGTGCTCAACAACCGAACATGTAATACCTATTTTTTTATTTTAAGTTAAGTAGATATCTGAAGACTTTGGAATTTATAAGAACAATGTATCAACACGTTCTGATTCCTTATTTGTTACACATGGGTTCAACATAAAACAAACGTTACCATTTACTAACAAAAAATTGTATTTACCATAATAATATGATTCTTATTTAATAATTTATGATTTTAATAATCATTTTTAAATGTTATAAACGAGGAACAATAAATAGAAATTGACAACCTCTGAAAATCCATTTTTATATTTAGCAAGTGTGTGTGAAATGAAAAATATTATGCTGTTATTGTTATATTCGGTATAACAATATTTTGAACAAACGTTTTTAAATAAACATAAAAATACTAGAACATAAAATGATCTAAAAATCGTATACACAATATAATATTATGTATTCTGATTAATTTAATTCTAAAAATATAAATATAAGCGTCATGCGTATGGGTGAATATTTTTTATTTTTATTTTTTATTGGTCTTGATCCCGGCAAATATATGCCATTAGCTACCTTCTAAGGGTTACGGTTGGTAGAGTTGGTATGGCTGGTAAGGTTGGAATGGTTGGTTAGCAACACGGGTATGTGTGGCAAGGTTTTTGCCACTATGAACCCGGGTGGTTACCCATCCAGTAACACTAGTAGTGGCGGCCGTTACTTACTATCAGATCACGGAGTGACTGATTGCAGCCACCGCACAACGCCAAGCCACGACAATAAATTTTTTATCACTCGCCCAAACGGATTATGATAAATTTCCCAAACACATTGTAATTTCTGCAAATCCACCCAAACGCAAACCGTGTCCAATTATATAATATAAAGTCAGGTAGGTTAGCGGTAATACCTGTATACGTTATACACGGTATTTCCATCGAAAAATATTGTGTATTTTTCTTAGTGACGTATTAGAGTTTCGTTAGTGAACATTTTTATTTTTTATTAATTAAACCTGCGGCAACAATGGCCATTGGGTGGGATGATACTTGATAACAATGATAATAAGCCAGTGTCAAGTTTATAGAGTTTACACGTATTATGTGTTTTACTTCATGCACGAAATGTATTAATTGTGTGTATATACGTACAACGTACCACACACACGAACTATGGTATATGCCCGCAAAAGTGCAAACCCATTTCAATATTAATATAATGACTATTAAGTGTTCAATGTTCATTGCATTTAAATAATTATAGACGGTCACACGGAATCGGTTGCTGCAGAGATGTATACCGATCGTTTAGAATTCGTATTTTTCTATGGCCTTGAAAATAAATACTCAAGATGTTAATCATCATTATAACCACCCACATTTTTCACAAGGTAAAATCTGTAAGTTTGTACAACGTTCAATGCGCGAACGTTTATTCATCATCGCGTTTATATAATAATACCTACCTGTTCTCTACCTACATGCCAGGCTGTTAATATATGTATAAACACTTCATAACCGGCAAAATCGAAAAATTACTCGTTTTGCGTTATTGTAATACCTATACATGTATCTATATAGGCGTGTTTGGCAAACTGTTCGGAATTGTTTGCATTCGAATTCAATCGTCAATCATTATTACGTGGATTTATAAATTCATTGCGGGATTACTCGTATTATTATTACATATTAATATATTATTGTACACAATCCAATGATATACGAAAGCTGCGTGTCGTACAGTCGTACAGGTGCATTATGCTTTAAATTGGATAATATCGTACGACTATATATACTTACGTGTTTCGCTGTGTGTAATCTATTATTTAAATTTTAAGTACACGTATAATATATTCCGTAAGCAACAAATAATTTAGAAATTAATTATGCTTGTACACAACACCAGTATACCCACCACCCACACACCCGTGTATACTTATTGAGTTATAGTTATAAGTTTATAACCTATTATATAGTTATCATTTGCTTAATAATACAATATTCAATTTAGAATTTATTGTTTATAATGATAGTTTTATTAACTGTCTGTACGTTCATAATTTAATTATTTTATATTTGAATACGAATGATATATAATATATTATAATCTAGCTGAATAGCTCGGCTTCCCCCGTCTACCGTTTTTTAAAAATATTTTTTATATCATTTGTAGAGATTGCCTTTTGATCATTACTATTATTACTATTATAATTATTATTTATTAGATAAGCTTAATTTATTAAGTTGTTTCTGAGTAGGTACCTACTGTTGTAGTACTGTCCTATAAAAAGTTTTAAGGTACGATGTCAGATTTTAGCTCATCGGCCCAATAGCATTAATATACAAAAAAAATACTAACATCTACTATTATTATTATAATTATATAACCTAACCTAACCAATGACAACCATTCATGACCAAAACAGACTTCAGTTTCCACCGTCAATCTCAAAATTCTTGTTTAAAGACATGTGAATTTCGATAAATCCTTTTTTAGTGGATCTTTACATCATAAAACGAAACTTACTGACCAAATGTAATACTGATGTCTAATAGCTTCAGCCAGGGACTAAAATTGTGCGTAGTACGACAAACTTTGTGTAGTACAAAATGCTAAGTGTCAAATACGAAATTAAAAAGTGTGTAACGGCCTGTAATAACTAGTAACTTTTTTACAGTTTTTTCTTCATTAATTGAAAAATTATTTGATGTTACATTGTGAAATAGATAGATAAGAGTTTTAAACATTAATAATAACTATTATTATGAGTCATTTTTTACAAGTTTTACTTATAGATACAATATTTAAAAGATTATAAAATTAAAAATTAAAATTATTCGATTGATCGATAAGTCAAATACCTAATACTAATAATTATCAAACAAACCACCACGGTACCTCAAACTTTAATATAAAGTGTGTAGTACGAAAACAATTATTATATCTTAGCCTCTGGCCTTCAGCGGTTCCGACTCAGGCGATGATGAATCAGGAAAAGTTCTTTTATATAATTTATATTTATTAATTTTATATATTATATAAGAACATAGATTGACAATACAAGGCGCATTACAAAAGTATAAAAGTTTTATGTTTCGAACAAAATTGTACAGTTAAGGTGTACTGAAATTAACATCTGCATATCCATACGCATATGAACAACTATAGGTATTGTGAAAGTGTTATTCTAGCGCAGAGTAACTATACAACTTGGAACCAATTCTCGAGAACAACTTATCGTCGTGTATGACAAACCGACAATAACCGAAGAGTATTGTACCTGACATTACTGTTTATAATCAGTGATTTTAAGTCTTGTTTTATTTTATTTTTAATCTTTCCGAAACGTTGGAATTTTTGGAATTTCATCACAATGAATAATATTGTCGACTATCATTTTACGCGTGGTCATGGTGGATGTAGGTACCTGCGTTTTTGTTCAAGCCAGGAAACTGTAATTCGTATGTATACCTAACAAAATAATAATAATAATAATAATAATGCCTATAGTAAATTTATACACGGTTGTCGGTTGATATCCGATATAGGAGGTACCTATCCAGCTACATATTATAATATAGGTTTATACTCTTTTAATACGGTATCGATACACCAATAATATTATATACCAATAATATAGTTCATATTGTTTTTTTTTTCCGCTGAGGTCATTCAATATATAATTTTGTATTATTATATTTTATAAAATAATTGTATCAACAGGTTTTAACACAGCACACGTTGTAAAACAAACATAAATGAATAATAGCAGAACACTGTTGACTTTATTCTATTCAATAACGAACGTTATAGTAAATCATTATAATATTATTATTATACTATCGTCCTTACGGCTACCCGTCTGAGTCAAGGTGGACTATACAGACGTACCTACTCGTAAATAGAATTTGCTTACTTCGCTCATTTCTAACAAGTTCCTAACACTTTTACGTTATGTTTCTTGAAGTGTTATAGTAGGTATAGGTACCTAATATAATCTAGGTAGCCCGAGGTAGGTACCTATAATGTACAATGTACATTTTAAAATATGCAATAATATTTCGTGAACAATAGTCATACTGTTACTAGATCTATTTCCAAACGATTTAAAAATGATGATAAACATTATTCCGGATAAAATTTAACTGCTTTAGATCTTAAATATTATTGTTTATTTTATACATTTTGGCCATGGGAAAAGGAGTAGACTATAGTAAGTTGCGCCCGATAAAATAAAAAGTGATCTTCTTAATATACACTTACGTCACAGTGTCAAAATTAAAAATAAATATCAACCCAATGGATAAGTTAATTAATAATTAAAATAAATATAAAATACCATAAATTAGTGTTTTGTGTTATTATTATAAATAATATTATGTTGATAATGATCCAAAATCATCCCAGACCGCCACATAAAGTTAGTATAACCCAAAAAAATATAATAAATTATAAATGTCGTTGATTGAGAATATGAGACACTTCAAGTTCATATACCGATAAATAATATATTCTTAAAATATTTAATATAAATGATGTATTTATTTTTATTTTCCGTTTATTTTGGAAGAAAAAAAATCAAGCTCTAAACAATTTTTTGGTAGATAAAAAAAATTTTTTTAATCATACATTTTAGTTTTTACCCATACATAACATCGCATAGGTTATATAACAACCATATATTGCCTAAAAAATAGTAAAAGTATTTTTCTGAAGTATTTTTTGTGTGCATAGGAATCCAATAATTTTCTAGTATTTTATTTAATAACTTTTATCACCAATTTTTAAAAATCTTGCACAATTTATTATTATTGCAATTTATTTAACTGTAATATTATTATATAATACTCCTTCATACATTAACGGTAGTAAAACGGTATACATAAATGCATGAACGACAATGTTGAAACGTAGTTTAGTTGAAATGGAGAATATTATCGTCGGTTAAAAATCCATAAAAATAATTTATTAATAATTGAATGTTTCTAAGAAATTATTTATTATACAAAATAAATATAAAAATTTTAAATATCAAACTCATTTAGACTAAACTAATATTCTAAATCGTTTTCATATAGGTGGGTAATATGAATGGTAGGTGTACGTAATATTATTTGCTAATGTAAATATATCATACTTATACTGAAAACTACTAGGTATCACATTAAATTTTAAATATCCTGTAATTTGTATGGCTGTATAGATTAACTTGGTTGCTAAGATGTCTAAACAATTATATTTAACTAAAATGCTAAATACCATTAGAAAAGATAATGGTTGCTTAAATATTTTAAGATTGTCGGTTCACTTCTTATAAATGTAAAATAATTAAATCAAAATTAAAATGATAAAAATAAATTGGATTATATCTTACTATAATAACTAACAATCATTTCTGATATATAACTATAATAATATGTAATATGTTACAGGGAATGTAAACAATCAATTAATTAACTAAAACTAAAATAACTAATTATTAAATCTGATAGGTATCTTAAGAAATTATTAATTCTATAAAGGTATAATTTCAAATTAGACTATTAGAGGGATCGCAAATGGTCATTATTTTGTATCAAAACATACACATATTATTTTGTCGATCATTAACTCTAATACAAAAAAAACTATATATTTTACATTTTAAGTTCCTTTGAATTGTATTTCTAGATAACTAGTAATTTCATAAATTTAAAACATATTTTATTTTATGAAAGTAAAATAAATAAACGAAAAAAAATATAAACCGGTTCTGAAGTACAATTAATGATGAATTCAAACCTATTTTCTAAAGTCTTATCTGATAAATAGATTAATCTTGTATGGTATAGTAAAAACGTAGGAACCTACATACTTTTAGCGAATAATAAACGAAAAAAAAAACGTTATCCCACGCAATAAACACTGTATTATGTGCGTGTGGAAGTCGTGTCTTTTGGATAGGTGTTCATGCACACGTCTTATGGACATTCACCACGCACACAACACATGTGGTTACAGAGCGATAGGTACGCAAGTCACACATTATAATATTGCCTACGTCGAAATAATCCTAAAAAACGAATCTTTTGAACCCCATTTGTCAAATTTAAACAAATACCTACATATGAGCATATTTTTCTAAAACTATTAACGTTTAGATCTCTTTGTTTCCAGTGTTTCCATCATGATTCAGACACCACCCCTGACGGACCTACTGACCGAGCACGGCCACACGCACTAACAGAACGATATGTTGTTGGTTTATCCCGCAAATAATATACATTTAATGAACCGTCTGGAATGCACGGGCGATTCAATAATAAACTGGATAAGTTCATAGCAACTTCTGAGAAATGTACAACTTTCTGGACTTACTTTCATGTGTGTATAATCATATATTATTATCCACTTGACACAACTAAAATGTTCTAATTTCGTCCATCTTACGAAACGGAACGTCATTTTTTTTCACATCACGTAGCTGCAGGTTATTACAAAATTTAGTGATATCGCTTTTAGATAAATAAACACTCAATTTCAGTATCACGGAAAATATTCAGCGAGCGTGCATGTAACTTTTAATTAATTTAATATTTGCGTTATAAAAAATATTTTTTTACATGGTTCATTTAACTTTTTTCCATTTTACACTTTATAGCGCTGGCCTACAACTTCTACCCAACAGTACCTAACAGTGCACACTTTTTTTTTGTCCATAATGTCATTATATCTTTTAGCATTTTTAAAATAGTTTTATCTGCGGGCTTCATGGGTCTCTGCATATTTGTTTTTATTATTGTAGATACTAAATTTCATTACATTTTTTTTGTATTTTTAAACAATTTACCAGAAGGGTGCAAGAGAACCTTTTCCGATTTCTGTACTTCGTTTTATTTAATGTTTTTCGGATTATAAAACAAAGTAACCCGTGGTAGCCGGAGACCTCGGGCCACATTATGCCTACATAGTTATAGTTAATTTTATTTATTTGTAATTATTACAATTATAACTTGTGGGTGCCCGGGGACGTCTTACCCATTTTTTTCATTTTTGTATTTAATTTAATTTAATATTTTTGAGTATAAAACAACGTAGTTATCTTATAATATTTACCTAGTCTTATAAGTTATAACTCATTACTTATTTTTGCCTGTTGAAATCATTTTTCTTATACGGGTGCTCGGGGACCTCTGTTAACTTTTTTTCTTTAATAGCCCTTTAAAAAGTTCATATATTTTTTTTAATATTAAAATAGTTTTGCCTGCGGGTGTCATGGTGGTGAAGGTGAGGGGTGGGTACATAATTTTTAAAATTGAACCGATATGTAAAATGCAGTTATGTGTCCTCACCATAGACTAGGTATATAAATAATATAGTTAATATGTATTACATATGGATCATTTCGATCATCATGTTCAGGCTAATTTTTTTTTTATTACTAATGGAATGTAGACGACGACATTTTCCAACTTGGGTTTCTGCATTGGGTACTCCAAGAAATTTATATAATGAATAATAACGAATGTTTGTACTTTGTTGTTATTAAAAGACCCAGGGCAATTCAATGTATTGTAATATTTTTATATTTTCATATTTGATGAAAAAATAACTTTAATTGCTCAATATTGTTGTTAACTTCTTTTATATAACTAGTATTTTTATTATTCATATAAATTAATTGGATGAATAATTAATATTATTTTAGTGTTTTTTTCGTATTTATTATTATTATTATTATTATTATTAGAGTACCTAAATTAATTTCGTAAATCATCCAGTAGTACCTATAATTATAATAATAATTTTACTAGAGCAATGTTGTGACAATTTCACATGTATTATGAATTAGTTTATTGAAACTAATAATATCATTATACGTTTTTATTTTAAGATACCAAAATCATAAATTTGAGATAAATAATTATTATATAAGTATAACTTTAAATTTTAAAACGCTTATAATTTAAATAACATCTATGCGTGTTTTGTTGCCTACTTAAAAGGAAAACAATTTGTGATTTTCTATATATTTTCACAAAAGTAGCCTGGAAAAATACTATTCACTCTAATTTTTAAATTCCAAACGAATGCTTTTATAGCTTACCGAATTGCCCGAATCGGCATGTCACTATTTTAGTAATGTGTCCAAATTTATTACACAATAAGGTCCCATTTTTCACGTATCCCTTTTTCCTGACAACCATCTTGGAAACACAAATAATTTGTAAATTACTCATACATCATGTGCTATAAAATGCATTAACTTGTAAATCAATAAATATAATATTAATTACTGAAAATAAAATTTAAATTTAAATATAAATTATTTGTCATTAATTAGGTACCTACTATATAAAAAAAATAAATTCGATAGTAAAATTCGCATTTTTTCCATAGTGGGCCAAATTCTACACAATTAATTGATCTTTGAACCAAACTATTTGATTTAATATCAGAGCAAGCTATTTGATTTAGTACCGAATTAAAAACAAATGTATACGTATATAAGTTACTAGTAAATTATAAATAACAATTATAATACTAATAATAGTGAACGCCGAATAAAATAAATACCGGTTTTCAATGCTTTCAAACTAATCGTTGGAGGAGAAAATATTTTCTAGTTTAGCTCGGTATTAGGTTTTAAGCTGCGTGTAATCGTGTTCGGCTTTCGAACCCGAGTAAAACGGTTTTGACGTTATAATGTTAATGAAAATAAATCAACCCTCTTGTTGCATACATTTTCGTTTTTGTGGTATACAGACGTGGTATTGTGAAGAACTCAATATGGTACATTAAAATCAAAACTCTAGTCTTGCAGACGTTACTGTAGGAGATTATTAAAATGGTGTTGATTAAAAAATGTATAACTACTGTAGCCTAAATTAATATTACCGTAAAAACGATAACATTTATAATAATATTAGTCATAATGCAGGTATATACTTATCTATGAAATACCGAAAATATTCGTACCGTAGAGTTTTGTTCTGCGGTGCCCATTACAATAGTACATTAATACGTAGTTGCCTGCAGTATGGATAAATATTTGTTTTCGAACAGATGAAACGAAAATAAACGTAGGTACTCTATGCATAATATATTACACGAGAACGCGCAAATTATCAATATACTCGCAGTCGTGTACCTATATTATATCATAGGTATACAGACGGTAAACGGTAATACGTGTATGAACCAACGAAGCCAATGCCAGCTGCAGATGCTTCTAAATAAACGTTATTTTTTTTTTTACGTGGCTAATAATATTATAATAACAGTATATTATATAGTATAGATTAATTTTTTATTATGTACCATAGACATTCAAAATCACATGTATATTTTATTTTAAGAAATATATAATATTATAAAAAATATGTACCTAAGCAATGTGCTTCAAACATAAAGTTAAATATTAATACGATATTATGGAAATACAACACTGATCGATCTAATGTTACCGTATTCGTACCTATATTATTGATTATAGATGTACGAGTAATATTTTGGTATGTCGAATTTAACCTTACGACATGTCAGGTAGGTTACCTATCTATATAATAATTGTATAAGACATATTAAAAAATCGGTCCGAATAATTAAACCGTAAGTTTTATAATATTTAGTTTATTACTACGGCCGTATTGAATATGATTATACTCGTGCTAATAGATTTACTTCAATATTTATATATCATTATCATTAAATAATAATATAATAAATGAATAAATCACTACCGTGGCGGCTGATTATCGCGCATCGTCGTCGTCATGGGTCGCAGCAATGACAGCATCATGCAATAATAATAAAATAATAATGATTTAACTCTCGCGAGCTGCACCGGGAAAGGATCAAGAAACGAAGAGAGACATCGGTAAACGTTTAGCCTGTTAGGTACCTATATATTGAGCTATATATTGAGCCTATCTATACATAATAATTGTATAAAACATTGAATACCGGTTCAAACGAAATATTTGACATCTTATAATATTATGTTTATTAGAACGATTTAGATGTTAGACTACATTATTATATTATTTTTGTACGTGTTCACTCGCAATGATACTTTTATTTTAATATATATAATAAAATAATTTTTAAAAATAATAATATTATTGAACACACGTGAACTGCACAGGGAAAGGTATCAGGAAACGAAGAGACTTCGGTAGACATTATAGTTAACCATAAGTGTTATAACCTATCTATATATAATAATTGTATAAAACGTTAAATATCGGTTGAAACAAAATATTTATCTACTATATGATATTATATGTTTATCAGGACTATAATATTATTGTATACGTTTTCACTTTGGCCAATACATTTATTTTAATATAATATTTTATGTACCTATCATCCATCAGTACACAATACAGTAAACAACTACCGCGGTGCCTGCAGATCATCGAGCATCGTCGTCGTCATAATATTATTATAAACGGCATCATGCAATAATAATAAAAATAATAATATTTGAAAACACGCGAGCTGCACTGCAGGGAAAGGATCAGGAAACGAAGAGAGAGACCTATAGGTAGTATATTATAGACGTTATAAGCCACGTGTATCTCTCTCTCCCCACTCGTCGTCGTCGTCGTCGTCGCCCCTTTCAACGGACACCCATCCGCGGCCGCCTCCGTCCGCCTACCCATCGGGCCGGAACGCGGCAAAACGTGTGTACGAGAAAGACCGTTGACGAACAGCTGCCGCCACTGCCGCCACTGCCGCCGCCGCCGCCGCTCTTTTATAATATTATATTATTATTATGTGTCGTGTTTTTTTTTTTACCGACGCACTCGCTGCACTCACGGGTCCGGCGCGTAACGTGCGTTTCGGTTATAACGACGACGGCGACCACTACGATACGACCTGCACTACGACGTGAAAATCGATGATGATGATAATAATGTTATAATTATTATTGTATTTGCCTCTGCTCCTGCTGCTGCACGAAATCTGCGCGAGTTTTCGGCGGACGGCGCTCACGCTACGATATTTGTTACAGGTAAATCGTTAAGGCCGTTTTTCGTTAATATTAATAATAATTATAAGTGTGCTCGACGTATATAGTTCAAGAGCTGTACCTATATACGTATAAATATACACGAGAAAATGACGTAGTCGCGTGAGATCAGAAGTTTACAATTACCTATATCGCATATTATTTAATTATTAGATATCATAACTGCTGGTAGGATAATTAATATTTTAACGATTCGGATCGTACCTACCAGCTATAATCGATAGTTCCTGCTGCATTCGTGATAAATAATTATTATTATAATAGTTTATAGGTAATTATTATATTTCTACTAGTAATTATTATAATTGGCGTATTATTCGTATAATAATATACACCTATCTCGAGAAATCGAATCATAATATTATTATACAGACCATCTCCGACACTTTTAATTGACACATTATGCACATTTAAAATCGATAAAAGATTATCAAATCGTATTATAACTTATAAAATTATAACTTATAAGGTACGAAAAAACACACTCTTGCCGTGTTGCATGAAAAATTTATTAATTTAATGGTTCAATAAAATTTAATGGACCCATCGGGCGCCTCTAAATCATGTTTAAGAGACCATTAGCTCACTATTGATTCGTTAAAATATGTTTAGTGATTGGAAGTTCATATAACTCGTCATCAGCTGTTTTTCAAAATTGTAATGTTTTTATAGACCCGCGTACAGAACGCATTTTTATAGATGAAAACCGTCACATCGTACATATTATTATAACTTTTTTTTTAGTTATGTTAGAATATATTATGATTATATTATATTTTTATTTTATCGAGGTTTCATTTTAATTAAAAATAACAAAATAATAATATATATAAATGTGCTTACGTTCAAAATTGTGAAACGATTTCGTTGTCTTCAACAATTATGTATAATATCCAACCGTGGTATCTAGCTATACCTCGAGCTATGCCATTCTTGAAAGCACAGAATGACAATATATTCTCCATATAAGTAGATAATAGGTATATTGTGTGAAAATTGTCAAGTACTGAAAAACTATATTAAGCGTCACGGTTCCCTTTTAAACTATTTGTTACGTCTTATTGTTAATTATAATATATTTTTTCCTTAAAACACAAGTTAGTATTAATGTTATAAAAGTAATAAATACGTAGAATATATAGTTTTTATTTGAGACGTCAATTATACATCATTGGCTAATCAATTTAGAAAATTGGTGGCTGTACTGATGTAGGCATTTTCTTCTATTACTGACCAATTATAATATTAGGTATATAACAATATGACGACTCGGAAATTGCTAATAAAATATATCCACTGCACTGCGTACCTACCTACTTACTTACTTACTTACTTACTTACTTAACTACTTAAGAGTTTAGTTGAATGGTACGGCCTAGCACTTAAAGCTATAGACTACGATCGTTTCCGATCCAGAGGTATATTTTTGAGAATTTTTCCGTGACTATGACACTTCTAATTAGGTACGAACTTCCATCTGGTAATTTGTTCAAAGTCTGTACAACTGACAATAATTACTACCCATACAATATATATACCAATTTCAATGAAAATTACATTAGTCGAATGCGATGTGCATATTATGATAAATTTATTTTAATTTATATGCAATAATATGCTAATATCCCACGTAGGTACTATACGTAGTACCTACCTATCGTAATTACGGTACAGTACTATACCTTCAGTAGTACAATACGGTAATGAGCTGCTATGAACTTAAATGTATGTTATCAAGGTTAATTGTTTTTTATTATTATTATTATTCAGTGCGAATTATTTACAGTATAATATATACCTACATATTATATATATTAATTTCATTGTGAATACATTTAAAATGTTAATGTCATTATTTGTTTACTCTGAGTTTATTTCGTTATGTTTAAACAGTGTTTAGTATTCAACACATACATTATACGCAACGTATTCGTTGTATATAGGATTACGAAATATTCCCTAAATGCTAAAACCGTAATCAACAATTTGCAACCCGGGCAAAAGGAATTTAAACTTAAAACATTACGCATCTACTCTCCACAGTAATTCAATGCGCTTTCGACGCGTGCTAATTAGTTTGAAACTGTCTTTGGGCTATTCGTTTTAACTATACCGTATTATACATTTATACCTACTATATAGATGCGAACTGTGTAGGATTAAAAACTCTAATACTATAATCAGCTAAGAATGAGGTGAAAAAAAAATGTTTGTGTATACCAAGAACAAACGACGTTTACCTACTATTATAGCCGTCCGTAGCATATATTATAAAAGAATAATATTTAAATTTTCACCTCTGGTGCCACCATATACATGCATATATATATAACCTAATTCCGCCGTGTAATTTTCCGTTCCATCACGTAAATGAATGTCCCGTGGAAATCACATCGATAATTTAAAATTCGTTTCGGTCGGGTCACTCGGCGCGGGTTATTATATTATATGATCTTTAATAATAGATGTAACGTTGTAACGATCCACCCAACGTCTTTATCTCTGACACGTATATATATATATACATTTATGTTATAATAGGTGTATTAAACTAATGTGGATTTATCATTACTTCAACAATGTTATCGCCATGCTCGTATTAATATTGTTCAAGCCTGTATCGAAAACTTATAGTTCATTAAAAATCCAAGTAATATATCTGCATGGATGCTGCCGCAGTGGAACATTCGGATGACCTTTCAGGTCATCTGAGATTTATTAATTGATTTCATCATGACAAGTGACTACTGACTAGAGTTCAAAATAGTACACACTAAATGATAACCGGTATGCTCAGAGAAGGATTACGCAAAGTTAAAATATTTTAAAATCAACATTTCAGAATTTGTAATTTAGTAATTTATAAAGGTATTAATATTAGTATAGTAGGTACTTTATAGAACTTGTAGAGTCGCAAACTATATATGCAGTTAAAAATATCGTTAAACAATATTTATAAGTAAAAACAAAAAAATAAAAAAATACTATATAATATACAATAATGCTCAAAAATTCAGTCTACTAAAATATTTGTTTCTAAAATATGAAATTGATAATGTTATGAATACTTCAAATGTCTTTAAATATGTCAAAGCAATTGTAAAAATTACATTTTAGAACAAATTTATTACGAACACTAGGTATAACAACTTTATTACTCTAGTATTAGAAACATAAAAAAATTTTCAAAAAAATACACACCAACTTTTAATATTATATACCTATTACCTACCTATCTATTATCGCAGTTAAATATTAATACATTCAATATGATCACAAAACACTTATTCATATTTTATGGTCGTTTTATAACATTAAATTATATCAAATATAATATAGGCATTAAGGCATAACTGTATAAGTACAAAAACTAAAAGGGAATTCTAATAAAACATAAAATGTACTATCTAACTAATATTAACAGTGTGAATTTCTATCAATATGTATTTTTTTTTTATATTAAAAACAATTTCGCTCTCGAAAACATTTTAAAATAAGGGGACGGTTAAGATTCTATTGTGTACGTATACACTATACAGCTAGTGTACACGTCTTACTATATATTATATATTATGTGTAGCTGATAGTGTAATAGTATACTTGTTGACGATATGTATTCAGCAAGGACGTAAGGTATAACATTTCCGTTTTCCAATAGACAATAACATAATAATAATATATCTGGGTCAACGAAAAATTCCATTATAGAAACTTTAAAGTAGGACCCGTTCAAAAGAGTCGTCGATCCACTATAACAAACACGCCATTTATAAATATTGTTTTATCGAATTCGCGCAGATTTTTCCCCGTGTGAGTATATATACCTAGGCATACTGAGTTTTAACTTTGTGTCGTTTACCACGTCGAATGCTAAACGGATTATTATATATTGTTCGGTACACGTGCAGTGTGAGCACGTATGAGCTTACCGTGTCCCGCCGGATCATATTGGATTCGTTTCGCTTGTATTGTAGACATAAAAAACACACACACACATATTATATGACGGAAAAATTGAATATACAACAATAAATATGTAGGGACATGGATGATGGGCGGGCGATGTCGAAGGAAGTTCGTATAATTTGACTGCCACGGTGTTATTGTGAAATCGTGATCACATACAAATGTCCACATCGAATATGTAATATTATCATCTCACTCTATTGGGTTACCTATAGCTATACTATTATCGGAGCTCCTATATAATATACTGTGTTCAATTTGCATCGTACATAATATGTATGGTGACATAGGTCATTTTTGCAGTTGCTCGTGATAGGAGTATAGTTAAATTAGATAATCCACATTAAATACAAAGGATGAAATGTAATTAATTGAATGACAATAATTGAAATTCAAACTTAAATCACATGACGTATGATTTAAAATAATTATAAATTAAGTTGTATTATTACTAACAAAATTTTATGTTTTTCCCTTGTAAATTATTTTGAGGCAAGTGTTGAGTTGAAAAATGTTTGTGTGAAAGAATTAAAGTTAAACAAATCACACTATAGACGCTGCGTAATATTAGTAAACATTTTAATTAACTTTTTATAGCTGATACATCAATATCCCGTTATGGGCATACCATAAAGACGCTTTACAAATTAGAATATAGGTAAACTTGTTTAATTACCAATAAAACTATATACATATACTATACAACGGGTTGCCTATATGGCTATATACATCGTAAACGCGGTGTAATCAATAAAAATTAAAATGTGTATCTATAGTTAAAGAACGGTACATAATAATATTTTAAATATTATTTTTCTGTAGGAAATAATTATACAAGAAAAATTAGTATATCATCAATTAAATGCCATTTTTTTTTTAATAATTTCAATAGGTTTGTCTCATACATTTTAAATATTTATTAAACGCTGCAGTGTGAAGACACACATACCAGATATTACTGTGTACAGAGTATCAATGCATTATATTATATTATAGACAATTGGCTATAGGTATCTGACATCTGTTATATTTTATATTCAATAACTGTGGGAATTTGTCTAGTAGTTTAGTCAACTTTAAATGAGCCAAATGTGACTTAACTGTACGCTTGTTAAGTTGCAACGGAAACGAACTGTCACGGGAGGTACCCACCGCAGAGACTTTAACGCTTAAAAAGCAAAAAAATAAGACTGAAAACAAGATAATATAGTTTCAAACAATTTTAAACATTATGCGTTGCGATCGGTTTCAATCTTTATTCGTACATTTTATGTATATTATCTTTAATTTTTTTTTATGACTATCACTGTTAAGTTCGGCAACTTTTTAATATATTAAAACACACGCCTTAGCCCGTACAGTTGATGGCCGACGTTAGAAAGTTTAAGTAAACACTAAGCCATAAAAGTATATTATGTATATTGTGATTCGTATTGTTCGCCCCCCCCCTCCTCCATCCACAACTATATTATTGCAAGTCGGCGGAATCGTACATTCGTATCGTATTTCAAGAACAAAATCGAACATTATTTTATGTAACCACGACCGGTCCCATACACTGTTGTCGGCACGCTGCAATCGTCGCGTTCGATTTGGATACGAATACCTACCGGTTAATTAGTTTTCAGCAATATGTACCTAGGTAGGTATAATTACCGCCACCGCCATTCGTTGTCTGATCGCCCGCTGCTCGATATGATTAATAGGACGTAACGTCGCCGCGAGTTTCGCGGGCTGGCACAATTTGGGTGGGGGGGATACCCGGTCCGTATTCCGGAACGCACTCCCTCATCATAGAAGACGCATAACAATAACAACAATCGTCGTTATGTCGTTATTATTATCATTATCATATAACGCATGCTTGGTCCATAGCAGAGTAATATTATTATTTATTACCATCTATCCGGATCGGGTGTTGTCGTCGTCGTGATTTCGACCTGAGGCCAAGAGTCCTTGCGACGGTACCTTATAGCGACGACTCGGAGCCTAATGCCGGGTACCAGAAAATAAAATTTAGACGGTAGGTATACCTATAATACATCATGTTTAATGTATATAATATAGATAGTAACGCAGAACGGCGCACGGCGTAATTTACTACTTTTTTCTTTTCTTCTCATTCCCATCATCGTCGATTCCTTCCAATATTTTACTATAGTATGTTGTTATGTATATATGGCATAGTTTTACCTGTACAGCAATAATAGGTACCTACTGCACGACACTGCAGGCGGAGGAAAACGCTTCACTGCGGCAAGGTCACTGCCTGAAAAATGGAAAACAATTAAATCGTGTTACGACCGTAGGAAAACTGTTTAAAACCTAATTACAAACGGTTTAATAATATATAAAAGTAAATTAAGTAATATATCATCGACAATTCCGATATGAACCCTCCGGAAAATGTATGGCGTTCGGGGGCACTGCTGTAGTTGTTCTTACCAAATCAAGAACATAGCACATACTCTCCACATAGTCTCTAGGACATACATGCATTACCTTTCTTATTATCTATGACGAAATAAGATATGGACGAGTCCTTTGTGATAACTTTGTGGTGGAATAAACAACACGAATAAACATATATAATATATATTATATATATAGCCCCTTATTTGACGCAGACTGATTCGTTTGAAACTTTCCAACCACACTAGCTATAAGAAGTCCTCCGCAGGAGATGAAAATACAATATACATGATAATTAAAAAATATTATAAATCGGGTGAAACATCGACATTTGCTTGTGGATAATTAAAATGTATGTTAAGCATTAAGAGCGAGCTAACGACAGACTTATATTGCCACTAAACCTAATTTCAATGAAAAAAATGTGGCTACAAAATGTATTATCTAGCCGCGGTGTGACGTTTCAAGTCTGCTCGCCAATAAAATATTATATGAAAAATGTACTATTCGTCGACTGTGCTACTTTTATGAGTTTGGACAAAACTATATATATAACACACTGTATTATATACACAGAAACGTAACATTTACTACACCTATGACGTTGTTTAGCGGTGATACTATTGTTCATTGATTTACCTATGTGAAATCGGCTGCACAGTCGTGCATAATACTATATAGTGCTATATACTAACAATAGTATAATATATAGTCTATACTCTATAATATAGAGTCTATATATAAATTTATAATGGTATATATATAATATGATATTATATATAACCACATAGGCATATATAGCATTATATTTGTAATAAATCCAACTCCTCATGACATTCTGTTAAAAATTAAAATACACTATCATGCCCTGAACAATACGATTTAACCGGGTCCGCCTATATGTATTAGCATTTAGCACTTAGCACACACACCTATTTTACATAAAGTTTATTAAAATGTATAGATTACTATGTCCAAATCAGAGACGCCCGCGGCAGAGGATTATCACCTCAGTAGGTGCAAAATACATTTGGTGTCTTCATAGTCGTGGGGGACATTGCTCTGTTCATTAAAAATCATCATACACGGAATAGTACAACAATAATCAGAAAATAATATACATTATATAATATTATATAATAGTATATAATAATTTACAATATGTGAATGTGTCAATATAGAAACCATATAAAACAGAAATGATTTTTTTTAAATTTAAGTATAGGGATTTATAATTTATCTCATAGTCCTACATTCTTATGGTCAATATAAATTATTAACCGTATAAAACCATAATAGTTAGGAATAATAAACTATTATTAATGTAATAAATGTAAGCTTTACTGTTATTGGTATCGTTAATATAATATAGATAGTTACTAAACGTAACTTCTATAAGTATGGCTGTGGGTTTGTAGGAAATGAATTTTATTTTTACTCGTTGTGAACCATAGATTTTTTTATTACAAAGTTTCAAACCGTTACAAACCGTTAACATTTGAAACTTTTATTTTGCATTTTTTGTATCGTTAGATATAAATTCGCATTATGCTTCTATCCTTGCGTGACGGTACCGCATGTACAGTGGTTCTCACTATTTTGGCCATTATTATAGAAATTAACAAAGAAGAAACCACAATTATTTGAAAAATCCAAAATCCGGGTGTCACTGATCCAAATGAACAATGATCTATTCTGTGTTGAATAACTAAAAGATAATTTTATACGCATACGCCAATACGCCATTCTAATATGTAACCATGAAGGAAAGAATTATGTGTATCAAATTCAATTATGCACACATACATCAGAGATAGGTACACTATTTGCTGAAATATATTGTGTAGGTGCGCATTCATAATTGTAAACATCAATCATATTATGTGTTGCTAATGTTTTTAAATGACTAAACAAAATTTTGATCATAATTCATATCGATAATATCATTATAAATAACATTAAGCATACCTACATTTTAAAATGTATATTATTATATTTTTTTTTTTACTCGAAATAGATTTTAATTTTTTTTAGCATTGAGTCATTATGATTTCTTGAAATTTAACTTCATATCACATTGCAATGTAGTTCTATTATAGTAGAGATTTCTTAGAACCACGTGCTGTAACAATACAATATAACGATATATAGGTAGTATATTAGTTATTGTGCAATTATATACAATATTGTTTTAGTCAATAAAATATTTGCATAGTGATCGATTCTAAAAAGTCAACTTCATTTGAAATTATTCTCAATTATTATTCGGCGCAACACCGAAATCATAGGTTTAAACAGTATATTATTATTTATTATTCTATATATCATGCGAATATTATAAGTTGAATAGTAATTCGCACGAACTATGTCAAACGCAAAATAACATAATCGTCGTAATGACTACCTGCAATTTACATGTCATGATTCGACGTGAAAAAGTGTCGGTCCACGAATTATTACACATATTATCCTTACACATGCCTACCTAGTACTTAAATCTATATGTTCCAAGTGTGTTTGTGTGTGTGTGTGTGTGTGTGTGTGTGTGTGTGTGTGTGTGTGTTTGTGTGTGTGTGTGTGTGCGCGTCGTGTGATATAAATAATAATATTATTGAATAGAATATAATACATTATATTGTGAGTATACGTCTGATACACAATAATACTATTACACATTATGTTGTATACATCGGACAGCTTTTATTATTCTTTCGTTTGTTTTCGAACGATTTACGTTTTCAGCCCGTACAAAGAAAACGCGCACATTCCTGCATTTTAAGTATATCTGTTGTTGCCATTTGTGTTGGTGCACCAAAGTGTACCGGATGCAATTACACGTATGGAAAAAAAAAATATACAAATAACAGGTCTTCTTCCCTATCTCAATAACATCTCATCATTCATTCTCGTCCGCCGTAATTCCGGCGCACGGCTTTGATATGGGACCACGCACAACATAAATCAGTGTACCTCAAATATAGCATAATAGTGTTGTACGTGTGGAGACATTCGTCGTCGACGTATATTATATTATTTTTTTATACGTCAGAATAATAATATAATATCATGTCGAAAACGAACAGCTGAAGGTTTGAACGGCGTTTTAGATCTTCTCGCCTGCGACAACTCACTATACAGCGTACGATATTATTATGATCACCGCATTATTATAATACGATATAACACTGTAAACCGTGAAACAGTATACCCTCGGCACCGAGCAGCCAGCCGAATTGAAAAATTTTCAAGATTAAAACACTCACTCTGTTATAGTCGATGTAATTTTTCAAATAAATATGTGACCAACCATGTACCTACGATACTAATACTCGGAAACTTGTAGGACGTCGCATTCGATCTGAATATCGAACCCGTAGAACATACTCTGATGAATTCACTATTCTCTTTTAAATGCGCATTTGAGCCGCACGCAGAATAATATGTCCTGTTTCTAAATACTCTTGACTTCCTAATAACCGTATGTACATATTATATCGGACCCCTCGTCACCGTAATCGACGTAATAACACACGACTAATTCAGGATATCGGACACCGGATTCGCGTAGAATTAACTATAACTGTTATAGGTATATAATATGTCTGTACAGTAGACATACACTCCACGTCGGTATACTATATGGTAAGAGTTAAAATTGTTTATTTAATCATATTTCCCCCTATATAGCGTACTACCATCGTATATTTAATACTTAATAGACCTAAATTAGAAACAGCCATTGTGTGTATTATTGTTTTCCCGTTAGGTCGTTGCACAAGTCATGGGGGGTGGGAGTATAAAGCTCGCTACGATATTACTATAAGTGAGGATCTACATTTGATATTTACGATCATTTACATAAAGCCGACAGTAGAGCCAGTAGAGGTTAAGGTTGTGCGCCTATAAGTATACTGCAGCGGTCATCGTACCGTGACGGTGGATTTCAGTGGTAGGGCAAATGTGTTGTGTATATTATGTTTTTTTTTCCGGAGGAGAAATTACGTTTGAATCAAAATAATAACGAAAAAAAAGGTTATTTAATCAACAATTGGATTTCGTGACGGTGCCGTGACATTTTTTCGTGCGATTTCCGGCAATTCAAACGTTTTGTAAAAACCTACGTTGAAAATGTACCGGAAAATCCGTACAAAACAAATACGAAAGTAAATCGCAATATATAACATTATAATACCTATTATACCTATTTGTTTGTTGTTTTGATATCAACCAGAATAACCGTCATGATTATATATTAATTTTTAAAAAATAATACATACCAAATAACTATATAGTATAAATAATACCCGAATGCTAGATAATGTAATTATGCATATTATGCATATTATACGCTTATAGCGTAACGAGAATTGCTCTTGTGGTTAATGAATACTATATAATTACGTTTGTATATCAATATTTGTTTTCAAACAATTTACAGTATGGAAAAATGACGGTTATATAGCCACATAGGTGCTTAGTGCTTATACAAATAATCCAATTTTGTTCTGCACCACGACGAACGAACGTCTTAACCGACCGGATCTAATAACGTGCGCACACCTTCTCGTCAATGGTGAATAGAGCAATAACTCTACTTCCGTTAATAAGGGTCCTCGAACAATAAGCTATTATGCATTTTCGTTAACAACATCAAACACGACTCAGATGTCTGTTCTGGCCGAGTGTATTTTATGTTTTATAATATTCATCTTAATAACCATGTATAAAATATATATCCACATAACCGCTACGCTCGTGCCATTCGCCATACATACAACACATTCAACTCGTTTTTCTTTACAATAATTGTACCGTTGACGGTGTGTAAACCCATGGTTACATAACTGAAGAAAAATGTCTGAAATCAATTACACCGGAAACGCGTGTATTATAATGAAATATACGGCCTTGTATTGTTAAAAAAAATGCGTCGTATTAACTTGGAAAAATCATTTTTTAATTTTCAAATACATTTTTCAACAGAAATAATGTTACTAGATGATAATATTGTGCGTACATACACGATGCACACGATGCGTTTAATGCACAACATTACAGTTTGTGGTGTACAATTTATAAATGATTTCGTACCTGCACGTTAATAAATCGCACTTAAATTTTTAAAATTTTTAAAGAAATTGACCGTAGCATTTGTTATTACTTGCGGGTAGTACCTATGTCTAGTGAACATCTCTGCACGCGTGTGTGTATGTGGCATAGTAACGTACACAAGTGTTTAAAGGGAAAACATGTCCGTATGTAGGTCGCAATGGTAATACAAGAAAATAACATTAATAAAATATATATATTATACATACATTACTTAAGCTTGACCGGGCTCAATTTTTTTTTATAGGATCCTGTTGCTATTTTATCAATTTTTAATGATTCCAACCTCTTCGTATTCCATTCGAGAGATTGGTCCTGCAGTTCACTTCATTATCAAATCGTACGTACGCGTAGTAGTGCCTATCCAAAAAACAGGTCTTATTGATGAATTATTAGATGACGAAAATATCCTTTCGTTAACGTTTAGTTGTTCGTGATTGATGTCTATTGACCGGTAACAAACAACAAACATACTAACTATATAATGACATCAATTCCTTGTATAGTAAGTACCTACGTCTAAAGTGCCTACGTCTAAAATCCTATAACTCAACATTAAAAAATAGAAATGGTGTTCTTCTTAAATGAACCCAAATTTATGTGAATACGTACTTATACGAATAGATAAATTCATTGATTTTGGTTTAACTCTTATATTAGTTATATTATAATTACGTTAAAAAGGGCAATTAATTTTACAATGAATATGGTTGAACTTGTTTTTATGGCTGTATGAGTTAATTTTTCAAAGTAGTGACTTTCCTCTTCGATTATCCAATAAATGCATAATATAATATCGCGGTCCGAATTCAAACTGTTGTAACCGGCACTATAACCGCCGTATACCGTCCATGGTCATTGTTTGGTCTCGTGGGAATGGTCTTGAACCTTGATGATCTGTTTTGTAAGATAGCATAATAAAAAGAACACCGTTTTCCTTAAATAAACCCTGTCTGGTCATAATATGTCCGTTTATACGCGTTTGATACCAAAAAAATAGAGTCCCACGCCATAATATAGTTATGTAACTAATATACGTGTCAATATACAATAAACTATTATCGTTATAATAATGTTGGTGTGACTTTGCAGACGCTTGTGGAAAACCAGTTAGTAACCTCCGCGAAAAAATATATTCTCTCAAAGCTTCGGATAAGTATAGAATATTATGTCCAGTAAATCCTTATTTGAGCATCGGACACGATCGTGATCGGATTGACCATTGTGACGTTACACCAATACTGCACACGTACTCAACAATATCGGTATATCTATATAAAATATTTCGAAAGTATAATACCTATAATAGTTGCGAGCAAAATAATGCAACTTGTTGTCGAAGTCGGTAAAACATAAATATTTTTTCCGTTGATGTAATAGCTAGTACACGCGACAAGTAGGTACATATTAGTAAATTACTGTTATATATATAGTGTACCTACTCTGTACTAGAAGTGTACTAAATATAACGTCAGCCATTAGGTACCTATAATGTGCAATTTATGCCGAAATTGACATGCTCGTATATTATTTGGAGATAATTTTCTTTTTTAAATTGAGTTTGACAAACTCTGCTTTTTAATAATAACGTATCTCTGTCACAAATTATAAAATCAATTAACTTGCATAGCCCGATAGCCGTATAATATGTAGGTAGATAGGTATACCTAGTACCTACGTGAAATATTATATTCATTACACAATCAAAATTAACAACAGTTACTAATAGGAAATAATAATATATATTTCATAAAACATTGTAAAATATTTATCAAAACTAGAATATTATAGAACTTCGTTGACTCGAAAACAATAAATTTCTATAAACTACTCATTTGCATTTTAGTGCAGTTACTTACAAAATATTAAAACGTCAAAAGAATTATTTAATTTTACCAATGAAACGTTTTAACGACAACATATATAGATATGTCAAGCTATTTGCATTGGCAGACAAAACATTTTGAGTACCTATAAATAATAATATTCCTAACGCAAAAAAACAATGCCAGTTTTAATTTTGAAATGCGTTTCGCAATAATTCGTGCACCTACCTACAAAATAAAAAACAATAAATAATAATTTTTTTTTAACTCAATGTCTATTATAAGTTATTATTACTATTTACACTTGCCACTTGGTGCAAATAATTTCCCCTTCTATACTATAGTGCCCAGGAAAATATCTTTAGTTGTTTGTTTCAAAATTATAGCGGACATTTTTCTCTTAAATATGAAAACATTCGAAATGCGTTTAACCGAATTGACTTATATATAGGTAGAGGTACCTTAGTGTTTTTTTTCACTTTTTTACATAATATGAAATCTATAATGAAAACGGTGGCTGACAAATGTTTGCTTTCACGTGTTTTTTGGTTGAACATCGAAGTTAACTAACGTAAATTCCATCGTGCCGATGATCAAAAATACGGAATAATATTTTTAATGATATTTTTGGTGACCACAAGCAACGGGAACGAGCAGAAAATATAATCTAACCAATTTTCAAACCTAGTAAAACCGGTTCAGAACGGTTCAAGTTTCCGGTATTTTTTATGCATAGTGAAGTTGTTAAGATACGTAATCACACTGTCAGAGATCGTAAAATTTCAATTGGTTTTTTAAGCCACGTACCTTATGTCTGAATTTAATTGCAACCGTTAATATATTTCAATTAATAATTAACAAATACATACCGTTTACATGAAAAAACAATTTGTCTGGAGATTGTATTCACTCCAATCAGCTAAAATCCATAAAAATATTGATGGAATACCTATTTTGTTATTTGCATAATTTCGTAAATATATTGAATCGAAAGTGATATGAATGAAAAAAAATTCATCTCATCCCACTTCAGATTGCTCTTCCGATAATAATATTTCACAAGGTCGTTCATTATTATTATTAAAGGTTATAGGTACTTATACTGAATAAAATACTGGTTGAAATATTTTTCACCGTGCTGTTACAGACTGTTTTATGCTTGTACATTTATTTATTTATTTGAAAGAATTTAATAATTTGTATACAATATTATATTATGCTATACGAAAAATGAATGGTACATGATTATTGATTACATTATACATTTTACATATTGTGGTAAAGAAGCTATCCTAATGAATAATGCTTATACATACGTTGTATTCTTAACGACCTAATAATAATAAATAATACTATTCATCCGTAAATATTCAAATTAACGTTATTATTCAGTTTTACGACTCGTCGTATTTGACAAATTATTTTTAACCTATTATTAATATTTAATATTATTTAATATATATTTACGATTGCACATTTCTTACAGTGTTTAAACTTTAAATTGTAAAAAATAATTAATATTTAAATATTATAAATCATCATTTTTTTTAAACTACCTACCTATAGATATCTTATAAGTAAATAAAT
Source organism: Metopolophium dirhodum (assembly GCF_019925205.1). NCBI lineage: Eukaryota > Metazoa > Arthropoda > Insecta > Hemiptera > Aphididae > Metopolophium > Metopolophium dirhodum. The sequence continues at coordinate 18,562,785 of NC_083568.1, forward strand.
CTAATTAGTAATTGTTATTTATTGCACTTTTAAAATTATACAAAAATATTGAAATTATTAAATTATAGTAGCATCAAGAATTAATAAAAACGAATTTCTAAAAATAAAATTTAATGATTTAGATTTAATTAACTATAAAAATAATTAATTAATTACTTGGAAATATTGTTTAATGAAACCAAAAAAAAAACAATAATTATTTGGGATTGGTTTTGTTAATAAGATATGTGTTAGGCACCTAAAAATATTTCACATTTATTTCATTATAAAAAGCTAATAAATAAATGTGAATCATTAATATCAATAAATACAAAGCTATATTTAGGTAAACACCAAACGTTAATATTTTTGTATAGTTATTATAAATTATTATTAGGTATAAAATGAGTACCTAATTAATATTACCCACATAGGCGCGAATTGTGGGGGGGCTTGGGGGGCTAAGCCCCCTCCCCCTGCAACTGTAGCCCCCCTCCCCCAAAACCTAGGACACACAATTTTAAAATGCTATATTTGCAATGGTCTGCTTGCCTTTAACATATTCAGCCCTCCCAAGTCAAAATTTGAAATTGCGCCTATGATTACCCACTAATTCTAGTATTTAATTATTATTGGTATTGTTCTTGTTGGTATTATTTTATAAAATATTTGTAGAAAATATTGCGAATACAAATAATATTACTTAATTGAGGAATACCTTTACATTTAACGGGGGTGTTTTGTTAAATATTTCCTCTGCACGTACACGCGAGTTATTTCTGATATGGTTATGTAATATTAGTTTAAGACAGACGAAACGTCTTAACTTGTTGTCACCGCCATCGGCGTACTTGGGGTGGCATAAAGGGACGGAAAACTCGCATGCACATGCACACCGCACACGTACACGCGACCGCGACAAACTTGCACAAACACACATACGCGTCGTGTAATGTTTGCCTAAAAACTTTTCTTAACCCCAAAGTCCCCCGAGTGTTGTCTGAAGTTTTCGCACTACTTCCACGAGTACTACTACTACTACTACTACTTCTACTACTACTACTACTACTACTACTACTACTATTACTTCTAATATCACTATTACTATTGCCGTCGCTATAATATAATAGCGGTACCAACTACGACTTGACGCGCGTACAAACTATATATAATTCGATTGCGTTTCGTAAACCAACGCAAATACCGCAAGCCGCGGACAAGGACGTTAACAGTTATGATTTTCGACTGCACACACACACCTGCCCCACAGTCGGTTTTAGTCGTGTGTGTAAGTGCGTAATGTTCGCACGAGAATATCGCAGCAACCGTGCAGGTATGTGTAATAATAGATGTACAATATAGTGCAGATGACTTGCGCGCGTGTGTGTGCGAGCGTCCGTTTAAACACTCCCGCACCACTGTCTGTGTTAACGATTCGACTCGTGATAGTATAATATTTGAGTATGGGTAGGGCACCCACTTAAATCCTCCCCGGCAGGAGACGTACAGACAGAGGTGGTGAATACGTGCGCCCGAGGATACCTAAAACAGCAGCGGAAATTCGTCCGTACGAATGCGAAATTCGAGCGAATTACGCAACGGTTTCGTTAATGCGATAATAGGTACACATTACAGTAAATATATATATATATAACTACGCACACATAAACACACAAATTACGTACATACATTCCAACGACGCAATCCGTTGTGCCTACGCTGAAGCCGTCGCACAATAGGAGAACGTGTGTGTGTGTGTGTGTGTGTGTGTGCGTATTGTGAGACAGATCAGCTATGTAGTGTGCTCTGCAGGCGAACGTGATTTTGTGGTCCATCAGCATCTATACAGCGGCATGCGATGTGCAGGTGGATAAATCGTCTCTAAACATAAGATTAGCGTACAGGGCGGTTCTCTCTACAACGACTCTGAACGTTTAAATCTAAAAAAAAAAAATATATTTTTTTTAAATTTCTTCTCAATTATTATTAAATAGTAAATACGTTAATAGACATTATAACCGTAGTCAAAAGATATATAATAATAATATAATATATATATATATAGGTAATATTATTATATTGTTATATTACGTGACGATTATTATATGATATAGTTGACATTGAAAAGTCAAAACTCGACTACTACGACGTTATTATTATATTATAGTTATTAGCAAACAAATATATAATATTACTGAGTGGGCGTGACACGTTTCCGTGCAAAACATATTACATCTAAATCATATTATATTTAAAAAAAAAATTATTAGTATTCCATTTAGCAAAATGTATACAGACTATTTGAATGTCTAGAGATACTGATTATAGACATTGTTTAGAAACACCCTGTATGTGAATGTGTGTAATAAACGACCTGTTAAAATAGTACAGTCACGCATGTAACCGTCGCTAATAAAAATACAAACATAATATTATTATACAGCTGACGATGTTTTGGACCATTATTTAAAAATCGTGTCGGCGACCACGATTGAGATAACCGAAATAATAATAAACAAAAAAAAACCCGTTAAAGTTTGTTCAGTCGTCATTGCGGGCAACAATATCAAAGTTGTTTCTGAAACACTTATATACATAGTAGAAGAAAAAACATTCCTTCAGGCGACTACATTATAAAGAAAACATTTTGAATTAGGAAACGTTATTTCATATTATGGCACGCACTGAAACACGGCGAAGCTCGGTGTGAATTACACACCTGTATGAATGTTTAAGATTAACAGGGGATAAAATAATTATATTCTATTTTTTTTAAATAAACCTACAGCTTCAGAATAAGAAAGAAATTAAAATAGCTTTTATATTATTTAATTAATACTGTAAACAAACCAGCTATATCATTAACATAACATTATTTAATAATAATACATTTTAAACTATATAATTATTATTTACCATATAATATATTGTATTATATTAGGTACTCTAAATCTAGATTCTGAACGAAAATTGATTGTATTGATATTTGATTTTACAATGATTTTTTTCTGTCTTTTATTATACCTTTTGGGGCAGTAAAAATTCAACTTAGGGGGTGGTTTCTGGTAGAAAATTCGATCTAATTAGTACTTTATAGTGGACAATTTCCAGTACTTTTCAAAATAACCGGAAAAAATTTAGGGAAAACCGGGATTTTTACGCACAACCAACATTTGACAAAATCGATTTTGTTTCTTTGGTATAACTCAAAGACAAATAACCTTAGATACATGACATTTTTATCAAATGTTTATTATACTACTATTTTCTATAAATGATAACATTTTTAAAATATTTTGACTATTTGAAATGTTCAAGTTTTTTAGTTTTTTTTCCATAAATGTTGATAAAAATTTTCGCTGAGTCGAAAAACTTGAAAACTAATACAATGTTTTTAATAAAATGTTATTATAGCTACTAAAAAATATAAAACGATCCAATAGCATAATTTTTTTAAGCATTTGAAGTTCAAATTTGGACGAAATCAGATAATATTTAAACGAATAATAACGAATTTAGTTATTTTGTTGTAATTTAATAATATTATTGGTAGTTCTCGAAACTTTTAACATTTAACGTATATTATTATATTTTATACACACAATGAAATTTTGAATTACAATATTTTCGGCAAAAATTAATTCAACCTATTGTATTACTAATAGTAAAATAAATTACTTTACAACAATAATTTAAATATATGACATACAATGTATACATATATACCTAAAGTAATATATAGGCAAACAAACCATTTTCACTGTACCTATACAATAATATTAATTATTGAATTCAAATTGAATACATACATTGCATTGCCCCTCAATGACAAGTAGGTGCATCAGCATTCGACCCCCTACTGTACAGCAGAACTTTTGAGTTACTTACTTTTAACATTTTCTTCTCAAATTATCAATTTTATAATTTTCATTTTAAAACTAAAAACAATATATAATATATATTATATACTGCAAATAATTAATAACACAATATAATCCTAAATTATAATTATAATATTTAACTTTAATAATTTAATAAGAATAATTAATCTACTGAGATCTAAAGCTCTTAATAAATAAAATATTATTATAAATATAAATATTATAATATTATTTTTCGACAATGTAACATTTTTAACTAAAAATATACTTTCCTTACTTAATCATACTAATAAATTCTAATATCTAACATTTCTTTCTATGTTTTTTTAGGGTCATATGGTGTGATATCATGAGTTCTACGGCTTCACAAATTAGTGACTTCAATTTATTAAGACGATGTGGCAAAAGGTGAATACTGAAATTACTTTTAAAATTTCAAAAAGTAGTTTCGAATATTATATTTTAGTTTTGATCAAAACTATTTTAAAAAAACTCGATGATATTTTTTCAAGTAATTTATATCGTGAACAAAAAGTTACAGTGCAATTAACTATGTAATTTTCAATAAACATTTTTTAAAAAAATGACTGCACATATTTATAATGTACCTACCTGATCATAAAAACAGATTTTAAATTTAAAGAGATAACGTACAATCTATTATTCCCATTTCTCACCTAACTTATTTACTAAACTTGCAAAACTTTTTGCTACTTTATAATATATTCGAAAATATGATATTATCGGTACTTAGTTAACAAAATGTCTATTAAAATATGTTATAATGTAACGTTAATATAGATTGTATTTATATAGGTAATTAATTGTGTCAACAATAATAATAATAATAACAATAATAATATTAATTAATAACAATAATATTATATATTATGCTTTATAATTTAACCTAAGCTTTGAATTACATATTTCTGCAATTTAAATTTATGTACTATGAACTAAATATACTGCATGATTTCGCTTTATTTTGCTTCACAAATACATCAGATATTATTTACTTCGCAGTTGAGGTTGAAATACATCAATTTGGGCTAAGCTGCCTTAGGGTTAGAATATACAATATATAGGTACATCTAACATTTAGGCAGGAAATGTTACTTGTAACCTCATAGAAAAGTTTATTTGATGTTAAATCATTGAATACGACAAACGATTCCAATCAAAGACGACCGTCGGCATATATTTCTATGGATTTATATTTTGTTATAATTTTAAATTGCTATAGACATTTATTTTTCAAAATATAGTAACTATTTTTATCAAAGATTAATGTATTTTTTTTATTATAGAAAGTGTCTTCAGACACAAAAAAAACATGATTATAAAATCAATTCATTATTCACTTCGATTAAAATATAAAATATAGTTTTCACTTAATTTTATGTTGAATACAGTAAAGTCATTTTTTAAAAATCGTTTAATAATCTTATCATATTAAGACTAGAAGGTCTCTAATAAATAAATGTATGCCAACAATATATACTGGAATATAAGAAAATCAAATTAGTTTACCTACATAGAATTTAGTGTAATTTATTATTAATCATGGACCATAATATTATTACTGTGTGGGTTTTTAAGAAGGGATTACGGTACACTTTGAAAATTACTTTTCAAAGGATCTTAAGTATAGTTAGGACTTAGGACTTAGGTAGTCTCATAGATACAACACAGAATATCTGAACAAGTGCACTACGAAATGTCAAAATACGAACTATAGTTAGGTGAAAAAACTGTAATATACTTATATATTTATTTTATAAATTCAACCTGACCATGTTTATTTATTGCAAATGTACCTGCCTACGCACAATATATTATAATCAAATGGTGAAAAATATATTTTTTTAATATAATATGGATATTATTTAATTTAAATTAGTTTTCATAATACAAATTCTTATCAATTTTGACAAAGGACAAATAATACATTCTTACTTAGTATATTTTATTTCGTCCATTAAAGTTGATTTTTTCATAACAACCCCTCCCCGCTTTGGAATTCCTGTCTATGTGACTGATACCGCACGTGAACTCGTGGGCAATTCACTCGATCATGTACAGAGTCTCGGACTGTTATGTCTAAAGTCTACGTTTAGATAACAATATTTTAATATAAACATTATTCAATGACTAATGTCTATTTGAACAACTATCATAAATTGTTTTTTATCTAATTATTTTTTTATAGCATCGGCACTAAATACTATTATGCAGTTGTGCGTGCTGTACTGTAATTTTTCATCAAATATTTTAGTATGAATAATATTTATCGTATTGTACCTGATGTATATAAAATGTCTAATATTATTATTTTTGAAAAAGTATACTTATAAGTATAGTACAGCTTTTTGACACTGAAAAATACCTATCATAAAGTGTATGCGTTGCTAGCCTTGAAGATAAATAACATTTGATGATCTATAATGACAAACGTGAAACGGCTATAACAAAAATCGAATATATAAAATTTATTTATTTGCGATTTATTATTATTCGTTCTATTTATACATACATGCAAAAAAAAAAAATAAAAATAAATACACCAATAATACAAGTATTTTTTCTTAATAAAAATATCTAGTTAAGCGTTAATATTTTGCCTATAACCTACTTGTTTTGATTTTTAAACACAATTCGGTCGTACGGTTTTGCCTTGAAATCGTATTATAATTACGATGAACTACACACACGCAAAATTAAACTATAATTACGCACCGACTCGATGTGTATTATAAATTATAATATTTATGCAAGGTTCGCATGTACGCGGACGCGAAAATGTCGAAAAACCTGTTCATTCATACTCACTTTGCTGTCGTTGCAGGTCGTCAAAGAAGAACAACTCGACCATCGCGGAGCTGTATAACAATTTATACGCCAGTCAAATGGTGGCAGCCGACCAAAGGGCCAAAATGTCGCCTCAAAGAACCATTTCGCTGGTAAGTACCCATCACAGCTCTTGGTGTAGGTAATACTGTCAAAATGAATGTAGCGATTACCATAAAACCCATTAAAGTAAAATAATATAAACAATTATTCCCGAAACATTTGAAACGCTTATTATAATATCGACCGATTAAATTATACTAACACGTATAAATTGTATAATATATTGAAATAAGACTATACAGATATACTGAATAATAAAATAAATAAATGTTGTAAAATTTTTCCCAATTTCTATATAAAAAAAAAAAATACACCAAAACCAATTTTTATTTTTGATGGATAAAGCATATACTTACAAGTATATACAGTTCTCGATAGAAGAAACTTTTAGGTGTTAATATGCACTTCGTTACGTATTAATTATTATCTTAGCAAGTTTTGACAACATTGGCCAACCTAGTATAACCTAACCAGTGAATGTGACTTTCAGAAACTGAAATTTCATTCTCAAACATATGCTAAGACTATCTATACATGTAAGCTCGTATATTTCTCTTCATGTGGTGTAAGACGTAAAATATCAACTTATGTCCTTCGGGGATATGTACACGCATAGTGGTTTTTGTGCATTATTTAGTCACGTAAGTTGGCAGAAAGTTTATCAAACTATATGTAAATAAAAATTCAAACTATTTATATAGGTATGTATATACCTACTTGAAATTTAGATATACTTTAAATGCTAAATCCTTATTTCGTTTTAATATCCCGGTTACAATATACTTTATCCGACCCAGACTTCAAAGTTAAACACAAAAAAAAAAAATTATACGAACCAAAAGATATTTTTGCAATTCGTCGTCGAGCAAAACACTACCAAGTGATATTCTTCGACGATGAAAAATATGAAATAATTTTTATCAGACCTTTTATATTTTGTTATATTAATGTCTACGGACATGAGTTATTGTTACATATGCGATTATGCGAAGAAAACTGTGTTGTTATTCAATAATAATAATAAAAATACAGTTATAAATACGAAAACATAATGTTTTGAAGTATGTACATAAAGTTTATTGTTTTCTATAAGCCGGATGAACTTGGACTTATATGCGTACGAAGAAACAAATAAAAGTGCTTGAAATGTAAAACTGGAAAGTTCCAGAAGAAAATAAATAATAATTTTACTGGTACACAACCAAATCAACAATGTCAAATTATTCGGTTTATAAAAATTTAAATATATGTATAATATAAGGCTGGGCATATTATTTCGTTGACACACAACTGAACAACTCGCTGTGCTGTTGTGCACCAGATAGGTACAAAACGAATCTACAGAACATCATAACGATCAACGATCGTGCAAATATACCTATAAATATATAACATACACATATTATATACCAGTTATACATATATTGTACGTAAATACAGACATAAATACAATACGGTACCTAGCTACGAAAATAATCCTCAAAAACAAATTATACTAGCAAAGCCTCTCGAGACAATATAATATCCGTATGTATACTTACAAGCGCGGTCAGAGGCCAAGGAAACCGCGTGATTGCGGCGGTGGTCGTGTATTTCATAATGGATCAGCGTATAATAATAATTACTGTCGGCAGAGATACGCACACCGCATAACGTATGTACACACGAGAAATAATCGAGAATACGGTGTATTCTGTATTTTGAATGTTCTGATATTATATTTTTATTATTATTATTATTATTATACGCAGACACTTCACAGCCACCAGTATCCGGCCAACCTGTTATTTGGAATCATTAAAAATCTCGTATAGATGTTGTAGATTCCGATAACCTCCTCGATTGGAAATCGAACGTAATATTATTATAATATTATCGTCTGGGCAAGTCGCCGGCAAACTATTAATTTCGTATATAAGTATAGTATAGCGAGTAGCTTACGATACGACGTCGGTGTGGGTACGTCGTGTCGGACATGCGCATTTTTCTGTTTCGCTGCATCAATATCAGCGTGTCGTTTATATTATTATTATATATTATGGCTCGTATACAGTAAACATAATATGTATTTATGCTTAAAAGATAGTTAAATACTAATCGCGACTACTATTACCTGTATACGACTATACGTCTATAGGTACCCATGAAACAAAACGATGTACATAAGTAACGATAAAATGGTAAAAAAATACCACAGCACGTTAAACTTTGAAGAAAACATAGGTTTTTAAAGTATAACGCTATTACAAGAACAGCTAAAAATTAATTTTCGTAGTAATGACTTTAGTGAACAATTAGTAACGTCAATACGATTATAGAAAATCCTAATGTTAATTAAGATAGTATGTTCAAACTCGAATGAGTGTGTATATGTAGGTACCTATACATATGGCTACATGGAAAGTATAATATGTCATTTAAAACGTAGATCTAAAAATGTGTAATACCTAGGTATAAGTAATTTCTGTGGTCCTAATTTATTTTAAATGCTAATGAACCACTTAATATCGTTTTTATAATTTACTACATCCTATTCTTGGGACATATACCAGATGTCGGGATGTGCAAACCGACGAAACGCTTTCAACCACTACCCTCTATAATTTATACCCACCGTTTGTATTTTTAGACATGCAATATTATATTTATACGGATGGTGTTCTTAAATTGTGCCCTCAGTCTTCATTAAGTTTTTAATAATCGTGAATCTGTAATAGCATATTAAACATGTAATGCTATCAGTGCATGGTAAGGATGTTGAGATTGTATAAGACATCAATGCATACGCTATTTGCGATCAAAATTATAATAATAATTAGTATTTAGTAGGAAAGTTACCTATATATTATTTGCATAGCCAGTAGTCGGGTTTTGATCGCGCACTAACTCCGGTCAACTCTACACTGTTAACATAATATTTTGAATCGATTTGCTATAGGTGTAGTTTTCGTCATTCGCATAATTTAATAAATTTAATTGTTCAACTATACTGTACCCAACTATACTCCTGTGATTTTCAATGCCACCCTCGTGAACATGGTTACTGAGGTGATTGTGTACCTGCTGGTGTATTATTTTATTACTATTTCAGACATTGAATACATCAATGTATATGTTGCTAAATCGTGTTCAAGTCATAAGTTTCTAGGACCTGTAAATTAATATAACTCAGAAAACTTTATTTATTTATCAGTCCGACAACTCGGTTTGCTAGAACGGTTCGTCTAGTGGGAAAAGCCGACCAATTATTACTCCCTGAATGGATAGGATTTGGTAGAAATGTCAACACACATCACTTAGTTTGAAATAACGAAAGAGACGTGTTGCGATAAAATACAAATTAAGTTACATATAGGTTAAAATAAAAAAAAATTAAATGTATTTAAAACGTGTAGTGTATACACTGTACAGTTGCGATTCACAATCAGTAATCGTCTAATCACTAATCAGTAATCAGTCAAAAAATATATATTCTTCTTTGGCGCGGTCCCCAGTGTAATATTATATAAAATATGTGTAAATTGGTCCGCCAACTACAAAATGTTGGTCCACCTTGATCTATAAAAATAAGGTAAATAAGTTTTGTTGTAGGTACATCTGAATAACATACAATAAATTAAATATTATTTTATTTTATTAAAAAAAAAATCCCATACAAATGTATGGTGTCGGTATGTGGGTCGGCTAGCTTATAGCAATATTTTTTTTAAATTTTATTTCTGAAGTCAATGGACAATGGTAACCATTGCAGTATACGTTATGTTAAATACTTATATGCACAAAACATTACTTGATTTTCGTGAGCCAAGACGAAGCTCGTGTAATCATGTGTGAGCCACCATATAATAGCAACTACCCAACCTACAGGGGTTGTAAAAGAAGCCAATAAGTAATAACACCGTCCAAATTTCAAGGAATCTGTTAATACAATTTTGTATTAAAAACCGTCAAGTCATTTCTGATATTAACTGTTAGTAAAAAAACTGTTCTGGCTCGGCAGAGTGGATCTACTGCGTTAAAGTTGTTGTAATAACGAAACGTTGACGCGTTTGACACCAAGATGTTGTTTATGGTTTATGTATTTTACATGTAGATATATTAAATATTAGATGTGGTACCTATTGACGCTATTGTATACAATGTATTTATGCAAGTAACAATGAATTATATTATCTTATATTGGGCTTCATCGTGAGTGTTCAATCGATGATAAACATATTGTCATATTATACAGTTATTGTACGTGTAAACAATATATGTTTTATAAGTCTTAGTAAAAAAAATAAAAAATAACGTGATTAATTATAATAGATAAAATATAAAATGAGGACATCTTGATTCTTGATAGAGATCGAATTAATAATCGATAATATAATAGCTTTATATTCTCAATTAAGGATGCAAAATGCGAACAATTTCTAGCCAATATGTCACGGCGGTCGATAAGCCAAACGGAAAAATAAAACCAAACAATTTCAAAGATAAAAAAATACTACAGGAATAGTATAGGAAAAATGATCATGCTTCGTAAAATTGTGGGATTATTCAAGTCACATTAGACACTGATTTTTTAATTAACTTTTAATAACTCCAGAAAATTACTCAAAAATGTGTGATATACAACTTCAGCATTAATATTTTTTTTTTAAATCGGAGTCCAATTGACCAACATCAAATCACCATATTATATCAATTAAATATAAAATTGTCAAATTAGTAATTATACTGACTATTTCACGAGGCGTGAGAGTTTTTCCTGTAAACAAGGTTGTATATACTGAAAGTTTGTCGAATCCGTTACCCTTGAATAAAAATACAAAGGTAGCATAATGATAGAGTGAAAACAAAGCACGGCATTAATACTATAACGACTTTTGTTGTAAACCCTATACAATTTTAAATGCACATGATGTCTTAAATTAATATTTAATAAAAAAAGTATATATAAATACTAAAATAAATCGCTGAATAGATGATTATTTAAAAGTATTATAGAAGTATAATAGTATAGATAAATTAAATGAAAAAAAATTTAAAATTTAATTTGATTCCGGCCAGGATCGAACTGGCGACCTTCTGCGTGTAAAGCAGACGTGATAACCACTACACTACGGAACCACATAGGAAATTTGACAAATTAAGGTCTGTTAAGCGAATATACAAAATGGTGCAACCTAATATTTAGATTATAATATAATTATTAATTTTTGTTCGTAATTTAAAATAAATTACTTTATAAAAATGTATTTGGTTTTAACAGTTTTTAATTAAAATCTACTTCAAATTGTAATTTATAATAAAAAACTTGTGTATAGGTGCCTATTAACAAAAAGTGAATTTTCTTTTCTGATTTGTGTTCTTTTTACATCGAGTTTTAGGAAGCACGCATTCACGCGTGTGTTGTACCAATAACAATGCGAATGATCGGCGAAGAAAACAAACACAAATTTTAAAATATTTATTTTCTATAAATAAAACCATCGTAATATCGTACTATATCTCAGGTCCAGGTCCTATATAAAAAAAAATTCTCAAATATGCAAAATATGCGACTGCACATTTTAAATATAAAATCGTATTGCAATGAAACAAATGTATATATTACTTAGCTATGTTCTAAGTTCTTAATGATTATTTAAAAACAAACAATCTCGTAGAAGTCCCTAGCCCTACTTATTAGGTAGGTAATTTATAATTAGTAATAAATGGGTATAGCTCCTAAAAAAATATTTTATTGCATCGAAATTGTAGTTTTAATACTATATTGTAGTATGTACCTTATATGCCTATTAATTATCTTTTGCTATTAATTAGGTACTGTCTATAGACTTATAAACTAGCCATGTATAAATACGTAATATTTAATTTTTAAAGTACCTATAGATATTTATTTATTTTCTAGGGTTCGTTACATCATCCACCACCAACTCAATTTATGGAACCCAGACTCTCGCAACTTGAAACATTAGAAGCTAAGGTAACTTTAAAGAAAAATCATCTTGATAAATAAATTACAATACCTATCATACGTAAAATAATATGTAAAATAATATGTAAATAATATGAAAATAATATGTACCTACCCATCTATTATAATGATATTTTATGATGTTTATACTTAATAGTTAATATCTATATATCTTACGTTTGGTACATAGGTATCAAAGCTTTTTGTATACATTATTAAATAATGTATATTGTATAATAATAATGTATTTTGTTATTATTATAGTGACATAAACATACCTAACTTTATAATAAGGATAAGTACCTAACATGCACAAATTGTACATAATTCAGGGGCAAACTAGCCCACGGGGACAACGCCACACCAAGAAATTTCCCGTGGTGTGCAACTTAGGCAATATTGTAATTTGCAGTGGCCACTAGTTGCAGATTAAAAAAAATGTATAGCACAATAGAAGTAAAAAGGCTTGTAAAAAAAAACCAGAGATTTCCAGGATTAAATGACTGTTTATTCAGATCTATAGGCCATGTTCTCACAAGGTTTATAACTATATTTTAATACCTACCGTACCAAATAAAACAATTTTATTGTTTTAATCTAAAATTAAAATAATATTTATAAAATACATAACAATACATTTATTGTACATAAAATACAATCTATTTTTCTTTATAATTATAAAAACTGTAATTAAATATATAATTATTGAATTAAATTATAAATTAAAATTAAATAGTTCAACAACTTAATTTTACGACGGCAAAATCATACCTACCTACTGTTCTAAATACATATTTTATCGATAAAATAATAAAATATAATAGTATTTAATATAATAATTATTTAAATTTATTTTGGTAGCTATATTTAATTTATATGTAAATAAACTGTTGGCGAGAGTTAATAATATAAAAACATATTTTTGTGTCAAGCCAAATATTATAACGTAGGTACCTATTGATTAAAAATTATTTTTATGATAAAATAATATTATAAGTAAGGCTATGTTTATTACTTTTTTATTATAGAAAAAAATATTTAAAAATTACATAGAGAATAAATAAGTAAAAAGTACGTTTCGATATATTTATCACAATCGTTGTTCAAAAAAGGATGTTACGACAATGACACAAATACACAATGTATAATAATTACTGAAATACATAGGTTCTATAAAAATACCTAAGTGCGAACATGGTTATTGGGTTATTGTTTACCATATAACTGCGTATAAGTGCAATATCCTATCTCCTCTGGGCTCTGAATAGAAAATCACGTTTGAAACCGAATTGTGTTCGACTATACGTATACCTATAACAATTGTTATTTCTGTAGGTAAAACAATACGTACAGTTTTATACCGATAATACTAGAGTTAAGTGTAAAGTCCGACGATTTTGAAAACAACTATAAAATGTGATTAACCATTTTAAAAATAAATTTCCAGATGGCTAGCATTGAAGTCTCGCTGTCTACAACGCTGAAAAAAACGAAAAAGAGTTCAACTCCTATCATACCGAGTAGCCCCCAACCGGCGATGATTGCACAAAAAACCATAACACCTGTCAAAAGCAATGGATATATGACGGACAACCACGATAAAGAAAATATTGCACGAAACAAGTAAGTTTATCCTCTATATAGGTTTATAATTTTAAAATTGGTCGCGTAACCCTTTGCCTAGGTATTTAAAAAATATTCATTTTCAGCGTAAAACTTCAAACTCATCTAGTCAACGAAACCAATGAGCAGAACAAACATAATCAAAAAGTACAAAGCGATACGGTCAACGAGAGTGAAAAACATTCGCTGACCCAAAAAATAGAAAGCCTAAAAAATGACATGGACCAAAAACGATTGACTATTAAAAACATAAAAATGTCACTGGAACAATTAGATGTCACCGAGTAAGCAAAACAACACGTTGTTAAATGAAAATCTAAAATAAAAAAAAAAGTAGAAAGAAAAATTAATATAACTGATTCTTTTTACAGAATCATTGGGTTTAATAGTTGTTTTTATTTTTTTTTATTCGTTCCAGTAACATTGACACGAGGATACAACAGGCGGAGTTGGAATATCAATTGGGCAGGGAGGAACTTAACCTTCTTAGTCTAATGGAAGAGACCAACAAACACAAGTGTCGTCTCGAAGAGATTGAACAACACAATGAACAAAATGAAAATAACACTCTATACAAGTAAGTAAAAGATAAAAATCAATACCGTTGCACAACCTAACTGGAATTTTTTGTAGTTATTTAGTTTCTAATCCCGGAGCCGTGATTAGCTTACAAGCTGTAGAGCTGGAATACGACCCAAAAAGCCCTAAGTTTGGCGTGGGTTCGAGAAACGATAAGCCGGGCTTGTTTATTGACTGGACAGTTAATGATTTGGGATTTTCTAAAGGAGATAGGTAAGTCAACGAGTTTATAAAAAATACACATTATAATGTGTATTTTTAAATATATTTAAAATTATTTAGTGTCTAAATGTAATAGGAAGACAATAGTTATTAAAGGATTACATTTTTTTACCTTATCTCTATATTAATTAGATATATAAAAGTCTAATGCCGGGTTGCATAAACAATATCACTAAACATTTAATGAATCAATAGTGGTTAATGGTCCTTAAAAATGATTTAATGGCCCAAGACTGATTTATTAATTTTTCTAATAGTTCAATAAAATGTAATAGTCCTTGATTTAACCTATAATCTAACCTATAAATATTGAATAGGAAAATAGATCATTCTCTTTAAGTATAGTACCTACTACCTATAAATACAAATATGAACACATTAATTTAATAAAATATAATTATTATCAATTATTATTTAACCCTTACTATACGGTCCGGCCTTGTTTGAAAATCTTCTAACTTTAGGCGGTTTTCCACTTCCTATATATATATAAAGATATACATGGGTATCATATTCGGGATGATTAATGCATTTTATAAGGTATAATTTTTAATTTTTGTATTTCTTGCCACAGGTTACTGGAAGTGAACGGTAAAGTAGTGTTGTCGATGAAGAACAACCACGACCTGAACCGACTGCTGGAGGTATCGCCATCGTCCGTGCGCGTGGTGGTCATGCACGACGGGCCGTCGGCCGACCACCAAATGGAGCTGGCGACGCTCAGGCGGGAGCTGGACGCTTGCCGGACCCGAGCCGAGGAAATGGACCGGTCCAAGCACGCGTACAAGACGGAAAACGTGAGGCTGTCGCACAGGGTGTCGTATTTGGAGGATCAGGTGTCGGAGCTGATCAAGTGCCGGTCGTCGTCGGCGGCCTCGAACGGTGTCGGAGGCGGCAGCGGCGTGGTGTTCCAGAGGGGCGCCAATTCGGCGGTGATGGTCCGGAGCAAGAGCCCCAAGCACGGCGTGTCGGCCATACAGCAGTACAAACGTAAACAGGTGGTGTACGACGATCGGCCCGCGGCGGTGAGGGCCCCGGAAGGGGGGCCAGTGGTCAAGACGCGCATACGGACAGTGCCCCGGCTGTACGGCAGTTCGGCATCGGTCGAGTCGCTGGTGTCGTCGTCCGACGCCGTGGTGGCCGCCTGCAAATCGTTTGACGACCTGCATGGCGTGTCCGAGGCGCACGGCAAACGAAACAAGTATCCGGCGGCTGGTGGCCGGAACAGCAGCAGGACTCGACACATACGCGAGGCCCAGCAGACGTTGTTCCGGTTCCTCGACTCCGAGTCGTCCGGCGGAGGTGGCACCGCCCCTTACTTGCTTCAGCAGTGCGGCGGCGGCAGTCTTAGGTCGCTCGATTTGCAGGACACGGCGGCCGCCGACTCACACCGGTTGAAGAGCACCGAATATTACTCGCACCTGACCGCGGCCGGGGCGACCTCCTCGTCAGCCACAGGGTCGCCTAGACCCAGCCGATCGCTTAACTACGATTCGGAACAGTCAGGCCGGCGGGCCCCTATGCCGCCCAAAAAACCGTTGCGGCTGTCGCTGCAGCAGCGACAAAGTAACAGCAGTGCCGCGGCCGGTAAAAACGACGCCGAAAACACCGCAACGACGGTCAGCGACAACGACAATGTCGTCGTCAGACTTCGTAACGGACACAACCACCACAATCACCATCGTCGCCGCCGCAACGACGACGATGTCGACCTGTCGGCCATAAACAACACCATGTCGTGAAACCCTCCTCCACCTACTACCTACCTATAAATTATTTTGTGTATATAAAGTTTTTTTTGTCTGTTTAATATTAAAGTTAATTTATTTTCCTAATATAATTATGAACTTCGATTGGACGTGTATGGTTTTTTTATGTTTGCATACACCTACTACAATATACCGATGTCAATATCGGTAGTTTCGAACTCTCTGTGAAAGCGTGTAGCAGCCACAACTCATAATTTGGGTGTGTGGGTGCTGTAGGTACCTACCTATATTTTATAAGCTATATTAATGGCTTATTTTCAATTTCGGAATTTATAAATTATAAGACAGCTGTAAACCTAACTAGGAATTTTTTTGTTGGGCAGCTGATATGGATATTTGCCAATAATACCAAAAAAATGGTTTCCCTTTGGTAAGTTCAATATTGTTGCCCCATTCTTTCAAATTATCTAAAGCAAGTGCATTTTTCAATTCTTCATTAATAAGGTCATTGTCTTCTTCTTCTTCTGTTTCCAGAGCAATTTCAATTCGAACCTGCTAAACATAAACATAACTAAATATTAAAAACTAATTTAAATTGAATGATGTTAAATTATATTAAGTACTTATCTACCTGAACAATTAATAAAGAAAGTACCTAATTAACTCAAGAAGTAGGTGTATGCTTTCAAAATACGTCCCACAAATCAATTAATGGTAACATATCTATTAATACACAACTTGATTTGATATACCTAAGTAACTTAATATATTATTTTATGATACCTACTAAAACAATAAGCATAACAATCACACATAATATATTGAATTACTTACATTATCCTCCTTGTCTAAGTACCCGTCATGTGATCGTGTCAAAAATAATTGTTTTAAATCCATTTTTCAAACTTTGTAACGTAATTTCTTTACAGGAATTAAATGGTAACATATGTTCAGATTTAGACGATAGCTAGAATCTAACACAATAAATAATAATTTAAGTCCAAATACATTTTTTCCCTTTATTCAATAAGTTAATAAGTAACAGGACTTATAAGTTATGTGTGTATATAAACAATGACCATATAAAAATGTATTTATTACTGATTATATATTTATGCACAAACAATTAATTAATTAAATATATTAATTAATATAAAAATACGTTTAGGTAGTACCTATAGACCTAACTGTAGTCTGTATAGTGTAGTACCTACCCTGCAACTGTTTTTCACACTACACCCACTCATATGATAGGAGTATAGGACTTGTTTTTTTTGATTGAAATTCCCTGAAAAATAATCTGCATTATAATACGGAATTAATAATATAATAATAGTACGTTTATCATTCAAAAAAGTAAAATAATTGATAACGATAAAAAAAAGCAGGTAAGTGAATGTCGCTCTGCTGTACAGTAGGTTACAAGTGGGTCGCTGTGAAATTTGAATACAATTATATAATGAAGACGGCTTATAATATTACTAATTACTATCTATGTATATTTTATTAATTATTGTGATTAAAGTGATTAATTTAGTATTAGGCATTAGTATCTACCACAGTACCACAGTAGGTTAAATTCGTTTTTGCCAAAAAAATTACATTTTAAAATGTCATTGTATGTATAAAATATAATAATATACTATAAAAGTTTCATATATCCACATTTAACATTTCAACATTTTTTTTTCTTTATATTAGGGTTGAGGCTTGGACAACTGAGGTCATTAGCCTAGTGTACTCTGGGGGAGGGTACTGTAGGTTTTTAACACGTGTCTATATGTGTGGCAAGGATTTGTCATTAAAAATCTCGGGTGGTAGTGACACCGGCCAGTGAGTACATTCAGTACGATTACAACATATCATTACAATAATATTACAACACAAAAAACTAAAATCGTTATTCTTGGTTTAAATGTGTAATTTTGTCCAAATTTGAATTTAAAATATCTGTAAACCTTAACTGTGTTTAAATATTATTTTAGATTTTTTGGTTACAGTATGAGCTATTTATGAGAATATATTTGTTTTAATTCTTCAATCCTTAGTTGTAAAAGTTAAACATTTTATAATTTTTTAATAACTATAATTCATAGTTTTCAAGATTTTGATAAATTTTGTGAAAATTCAAACTTTAAATACTTGTAAAAAAATGTGTGCATAATATGTATTTTTAATATTTTTCAACTGTTATTGTAACAATATATCAGGAGCTTTGTATTAAATTTTCACGCTTTTTGACCCAACAAATATAGTATGTACACCTTGTTGCCTAGTGGTTTTATTTTTTCGATGGATCAACTCAATAATTTTATACTGTAAAATAAAAAACTATAAAATCATTCATTTTTGGCAAATTAATAGTTTATAATTTATAGTATGATTATTATAGATAGGTATATACTCTAAATCATACATACAAATATAAAATTCTAATTTATGAATGCTGTAAATTTGAATTTATTACTAAAATAAATTTACATAATATACTGAATGGTGTCTGTTCTTTTATAGGTTCCTGCGGTATTTTGACTATAGAAGTAGAGACGTGTGACGTCCTCCATTATGCCTAGAAAATGTAAAAATTATTATTATAATCATACACAATATAAGTACATTTGATTCGGAACAATCGAAACCAAAAGTTTTCAGCTCCTCATTCCCCATAAACCACTCAAGGTATACGGCGTTTAGGTCTGAAAAGAGCCAATCACATATTATATTGTATTGAACTACGAGTGAATAATATTGTCGCAACATAGGTAGGTATAAATGTCGTAACAACGACATCGGCACCCTGCCTGTACAAACGTATTTAGGTACCGATTTCAAGGGTTTTATAGTGTCTAATAGCTCCACTCGTCAGAATCTAAAATTAAATGTTGAATGAATATAGGTAGTTAGTTTGATATAACTATGTGCACATTCATTTGGCACTGCTCTGGTGACGGTAATTTTAAGGGGAGCTTATAGACTCCAGTATTACACTTATTCTCCTCGTAATTTCTTTATCCAACGGGTAGTTGTGTATAAATTTCCACACCACCTTTGCGAAAAACGACAACATTGGAATAATGAAGTCCGCTTAAACGCATGAGGTATTACACATGGCGCGTTTTTTTTATTGTGGTATCCCCGTTAAGGCCTAATCCACACGTACAAATAAAGCGTCAATTTTATCCACACTTTCACCACAAAGTAATTTACTGTTAATGATCAATGGTGGATACGTTTTGGTTTTTAATGTATCCATAATAAGAATTTATTGTTTAATAGGTATGTGTTTTGACGAAGGACCGTGACGGTCAACAATAATTAGAAAAATAATAATGTAATGATATGGTAAAATTTGCAAAAGTCTGTCCATTGGATTGAACATTATGGAATTCGATGATGCAGCTCGTTTTTTTTTTTTATACGGCGAATTTGTGGATTTAATTTTAAATCAATAGGAAATATTATAAGACTTTAATTATTTAAATTATTAAACGAACGCACTGGTGAGTTATTATTCAAAATAATTTATTTTAATAGGTAGGTACTGTTAATTTTTTCTGCCAACACTCATAAATTTATAAGTTAGGTACATGGGTTCATATTATTAGGAACTTCACTTTTTTTAATGCTCCCATATGGATATTGATGAAAAATGTAACAGTAACAATAAACCAACGTTAGAATATTGGCAATAAATATACAAACAATTCAAGTAATTTTAAATAAATTAAATTGACACTTCATTTGCACTGAAACTCTTATAAATTACTTACCTGTAAAAATATGTACATTTTAAGTTATAAATTATAACATTAGTGCTCGGAAGTTATAGGAGCTAAAAAAGGAAAATATGCATGAAATAGGCACAAAAAAATTATAAAATATGCATGAAAAAAATGTCAAATATGCAAAATAATTTGATAACAATTTTAAATTCCAAAAAGCCATTTTCTGTTGTTATTAAATTGTACTAAGAGAAATTTAAAATTTGAAAAATACATTTATAATATTTAAAATATGGCAAAAAACGGTATGGCATTTTGACATTTTATTGAACCGAAAAAAATAGTTAAAATATTATATTCGAAAAGACAGTACATCGGAATCACGGTTATCTAACCTAACCTAACCGTGATCGGAATTTAGGCACGATAGAGATTAAATGCGTATCGCATAGTTTTCATAAATGAAGTCGATTGCGGTGATAACAATAAATACCTACCTACATTAATATGGAGTTATATATTCAATATTATCATTGAAATACAAGGCTTAAAAAAGAAAAAGATCAATTAATTTTTTTTTAAATATATTAAAATGCATATGGAAGATCAAGAAATATGCACTTTTCTCCTAAAATTGACGAAATATGCGAAATATGCATTTTCAATATTCAATTTTTAAATCGACCATTGTATAGCTTGGATTTTTTAGCTTAGTTTTCTATAAATCGAGAGCATAATATAGAATAATATACAACTCCTACAGTCCTACAACTTCCGAGCCGAAAATACTACCCTCGTCACCAACTATTTTCATTTATATGTATTATTATGAAATATTTTTAAATCATTAATGCATTATTATTAATTTCATTCCCATTGAGAACTACTAATAATGCGTAAAAAATTAAAAAATTAAAATTCTCACTCATGCATTTTCTAATCATAACCAGCGAGATGGGAGAGAGATAAGGAACCATTTTCTTTTTTTTTCGGTATCGACGACGTTGCTCGAACTTCTTGCGAATTACTTCGACAACTTCCGTACGGCCTGCAGTGTTGAATGTTGATTGTTTTAAGTAGAGGAAAAACAATTATATTAATTTATAACTTCACTTTTAAGTTTAAACACTCAATGTTAAATCTAAAATTCAAAATAATAGAACTAACTGGATAAGTCATAGGTACATTTAAAACAATTCATTGTTGAAAATAAACAAAATATAAATTCTATTCGTTTAAACATATAAAACAATATAGTCTCCTTTGTAGCCAGCACGGTATTACACTTATATTTATTTACTATAGCCAACATAATATTATAATATCAATTTTATATGCGTGGGTAAAATAATATAATATAATATAATATATAATAAATAATATAATATAATATAATATATAATAAATAATATAATATAATATAATATAGTGCATAATAATTTATATTTTGTATTTCAAAGTAAGAGTTAAATACTTATCCTACCAGCGGCGTCCAGAATTATACTTAAACGTTAAAATATGTGTAAACAATATACACATTATAACTTTATAATTATTTTTATGTTTAATGCAAATATGCAATATTAATGCATTCAAAACAGTTTAAACCTAGTTTAATGTAAGAAATACCTAATAATTAAAACTAAAATTAAATTAAAAATGATATGTACTATAATATTAATATTATACTAATTATTCTAGTTATTCTAGTTATAACTAAATATTTGTAGTTTTTAGTATTATTTTTACTACTTACTACTTTGTAGTTTAAATTGGTTTTTTTTTAACTTTTAGAAGTATGTATATTGGAAAAAGCGGGCTGAACTGTCCCCATCCCGCCACGAGAAAACGTGCCGTCGACACGGCTGGTCACCTGTGTTGGCAGCACTGCTGCGAGTTATCTACCGCGCGCACAGCAGCTGACCGTCCGGCTGTGGCAACCGTTCGCGGAAGAGGTCTGTCGATTTCAACTTTCAAGTGGGGATAGAAACCATAATATAAAATATAATACAAAAAAAAAAACCAGACATAAACGCACACACACGACCATCCGAGACAAACAACGCGGAAACCGTCGAATATAACCGTCAGCGTGCACGTTCTCAAGTGAATACGAAAACCTATTGTCTTACAAGAATCAAACATGTCTGCCGTCACGAGTGTGGAAGATGAGTACGACGAGTACAACTACGACCAAGACAAATTGGTCAACAGCGGACACAGCGGTAATATTATTATTTATTACGAACCAAATGATATTTTTGATATCGCAGATCTTTCCACGTTTTTACTAGGCGGTACATTTTTAACGTGGTTTTTTTTTTTTGTCACTTTACAGGTAAGAATAGGAGCAAGAAAGAGGCCAGTGAACACACCAATCATTTCGATCCGAGCGGGCATTCGAGAAAACTCTCGACTAAATTGCAAAACACTGAATCCAACAAGAAGGAAGAGAATTTGAAGCCTCATCCGTCGACCAGAAAGTGATCAAATCCAAGCGCGCTTCCCCCCAAATCCCAATGTCTTGCTACGGTTTTACTTATATTTTTTTTCTTTTTTTTCCAACATACTAATTGATTGCTCATCGGAAGCCATCGTTTATAATTGATATTAATTTTAAAAACTAATGTTCAGAAACGTATAGTCTACATTCTTTAATCGTAGATTATCTTTTCTCTCTTAATATATATATATTTTTTTCCTTTTTTTTTAAGATATAATATTATCTATGGATGTTATATTTTTCAAAGGTGTATAAGTATTTGTATATAACATCAATGCATTTCAATACATATAAGTTGATTGACATTTTTAGTTTTATTATTATTTACCTAACTGTGTTTGCTAAAACCTCATCTGCAAATTATGATATGTTAAATTTATAATTTGAAGTTATCACTACAAATACAATCAAAATTTTACTGTAAACAAAACAATAAACCTCAAGGTCAAGTGGGTTACTAGGAATAACAACTTTCATTTTCTAACCGACAGTATAAATTATACAGCTGGTACTTTGTTAACTCTACAGTGTACATTTTAATAACCTTCCATTGAATGACACTTTGAATTTTGAACAATGATGTATACCATTTTTTCATAATATAGTCAAAAGACTTATGCTAAGGTTATAAAAGGCGATATGGTTATGCGTGAACTGTGTAGTAGATAATGTTGTGGTCTCGATCAAAAATTGAATGGTGAACACTACTAAACAATTTCAGTTATGTATTTGAGTATAATAATCATTATTATATTATAATAAAAATACAAGTTATAAATTATACTATAAGATATGAGCAACAAGTTAAAGTAGGTGTATACAAAACGTTTTAATAACATTTATTTATATACAGTAGCACTGAAGTCCATGCTAACGTCAGACACAGCCGGCCACATTTTATTTACAATATAACTTAATTATAAGCATGAGTATATTTAAGCCATGATTATAAATAAAGGTATATTAGGGTATCTCTATATTAAATTATTGAGGACGCAAAGTTTTGAAATTTCCCGAACATATTTCAAAAACTTTGGCACCACCGTTTATAGATCTTCATTTTTAAAGTCAAAACTAAACAAAATAGAGCCAAATCGTCAACAAATACATGTAGATTTGCAATTTTTTTCCCCACAAGTAGCATTTTTTGTTGATTTTACAACGATACCTATATTTGAAAACTGCTTTACCCTAAGTGCCTGTCTGGCCGGGTATATGAAAGTCACAAAGGATTGCCATAATTATGTGTAGATTTCTATGTAAAAACATGTTTTTAATGGATGTATGCATAACTACGAGTGTAAGATATGTCAACAACATTTTATTTTGCTAATAGTACATATTTTCATGTTAAGGGAATATATTCAAATAAAATCATATTTTTGCATATTTCACTAATTAATAATATATGTATCAGAATATTTCCAAGAATTAAAAAATATGTACATTTCAACCACGGATATAGATACTAGTCTATCTGTAATTATTTGTTACATATTTAAGGAAAACCAAAAGGCTGATTAATAAAGTTACTTATTTTTTTTTATCTATACCTAATAAAAACTACAACACTGCCACCAAGGTGATACAATTCAACAATTGAAAGGATGAATACTAATTTATTTTAACAAATGATTGTTACATAATTTATTATTTTAATTTGTGTGTTATTCCGCTTATAAATTCAACATTAAAAACAAAGTTTAAAAAATATTTAATATAATTAATTTGTTAATTATTATTTATTAAATTTGTTTTACATTTTATTTTACACAAATAATTAATAAAAAAATATATATACAAATTTTTAAGAGAATATAAGCAACATATTTTAGCTATTTTAAGAGATTATAAATCCGCACTCTAATTATAATTTACAAAAATGAGACATGGATAAAAATGTAGCCATAAAGGTAATAAAAATATAAATTATCTATTCAACGGCGTTGTTAAAAAACACTAAATGTAAGAATTAAATATGAGGAGAAATAAAATTACATTAACATAATATGCCAATTTATAATACTTGATGCCTAAATAGGGTGATCATAAGACATTCAAATAAAGTTTCTTTCACAAAATAAAAATCAACTATCAATATACACTATAAAAACATTTCCCATATTGTATGAAAATTATAATTAATTACTAAAATAATAAGTAAAGGCTCTGAACACGAACAAAAAAAACATGATCCCACACAAAATACAAAAAGAACCATGAGCAACTATATTATACTGCATTTGATTAATATTGTAGAAGACATTATTTATACAATTAGTAAAATTAAATGTGCGAATTTAATTTACCATATTTTTTATTATATTTTGCAACATGTATTTCAAGTATTTCATTGGCCTCTTCATAATACGGGCTTAAATATGTTGCCGTTCTCATTTTCCAGTTAGATAAATTTGGACGATTGGCATATGGATTGAAACCAGCCATTTCTAAAAAAATTTGAAAATCATATTTAATCAAATTTCTTTTTGTGAAAAAATCCACTTACTTGTTTGATCGATTTCACAAATAGCAATAATATCAGAAATGGAAATTTCATTTCCACTTAAAAACGTTTTATTTTTCAGCCAAATGTTTTCTATAAGGTCTAAAGTTGTGATCATTTTTTTTTCTAATTGAGCGACTCTCTGTTCATTTACCGGTTTTCCATTCATAACTGGCCACAAAACCTAAAGCATATATATTATTGTTTTTATTATAAATTAAATACAAGATTTATATGTTAAGCCATACTTTATGTAAATAATAGAGAGCACAATCCGCTCTAGTATTTGTATGCTGCCACTCAAGGTATTCATCTACTTGTGCTTGTTTCACAGAGTCCTTAGGGTACCAGTGATCTGCCACGTTATAAGTACGACAAATGTAACGCAGAATTGCTATGCTATAAAATAATAACCATATTCTTAGTTAAATTAAATACCAAATACTAGATTTATATAGTTATCACATTTTAATACTTAATTAATTATTAATACAACATGTCAGTTAATTAACCAACATTCATTGTTGATTTAATTTTCAAAATATTCTTAAATAAATATAAATATATAATAGAAACAATAATATAGTTGTAAGTATAACTAGGTAAGTCTTGAATGAAAAAAAAAGTTATAACAAGCTTAACATAGCTAGTTTTGAAGAGTGATATTTGAAGTTTCTGATCGACTGTGGGGTTTTAATGCTGTAAGGTCATGGTGTTACTTATAATAAAAATTGAAATACAATAATAATCATAATAGAAAGTTCTTTTTAGAAGTACAATTTTCATTTTTTATTATCAGTATCCAAGTGTTTACGGATACTATTGCCACAGAAAAAAAATAAGCTCATGAATATTGGTGGTTTTAATGTCTCTAATACCCATGCCTAAGCTAAATAAGAAACTATTTTATATATCATATTATGAACACAAACTTCAACGCTCGCATACAAGGAGATTGAATTAGTGATTGTACGAGTGTTCTATAGTTATATTATAGTCTTTTAAAAGGTGATATACTGCGCACCACGAGAGAAGGAACCCGTTTTAAGCGTGCAGACTGTAGGCAATCCCCACTTTGTGCCATTTAGAGTATGTCAAATACGTGGCGATGCGTGGAATCAAACGCGTTTCGGTCTGGACACAGGTTTCTTCTCTCGTGACGCAGAGTATATACACTTTCCTTAAACTGATTTAACATAACTATGATAACCAATACTATGTATATATATTATTTAATTTTAATAGTAGTATGGTATGGTACATCATAATATCAGTCATGTCTAAAACAATAAATTTATCACCTTTCAATAAGAAAAAATCCATTATCGTTGATGACTGGTACTTTTTTAAATGGATTTATGGCTTCAAACTCGGCTGTAAACTGTTCTCCTACAAGATATATTATATTTTATAATGTTAAAGTATGTAAGTAACAATTATATTATATGATCTTCTCTCTTCACTCACCTTTCAGTAAATCCACAACCTTTCCTTCGAATGGAACTTCGGCTTTTTTAAAAAACATGTACAATGCTCTGGACGGTTGTGACAATAAGTTGTGATAATATATTAATTTTGCCATATTGTTTAGTTAAATCCCAGCGTAGGTCGCTTTAGAAAGCTCCGATTATAAAACGACCACCGGATAACATATAATTATATAAATCTGTTTAACTTTCGACGAAATAAAAATTATGAAAACTGGTGGGAAAATTACAATGATAACAGTGTAAGACATCGGTGAGACATCGATGGTTTGGTTCTTATCATAACCTTCAAAAAGATAAAAACTTCCATATGATTTCAAAATTTTCATTCCTGCTTAGAAATAGGTGTTTTAAACCAAATCATTCCGCATTCGAAAAAATTCTACTGCGCAAACGAGTATTCGCTTGTTGGTTTTTATATATTTTTTAAATAAGAACGACAAAATGTCGGTTAGGGTATTCTCCCGGAAGTTTTCTGCTGGCAGGCAATTGCGCGCCATCATGAACGAGCAGTTCACAGCCGACAAACTCAAGTCCCACTCTTCACCGGGCAAGTGGATTTTTAGCGTTGCTCTACTGTTTTCATACTGTCTAAGGTTTTTATATGTACTTACTCGTTATGTTTCAATTGAATTACAGAAGTCATCCAAGGTTTGGCATTGTGGAAGAAAGTGACCTATTTCATTGGACTACCGGGATGTTTGTTGGCAAGTATTTACTGCATCAACGGACATTTGGAACACGAAAAACACTCATCGCGACCAGAGTTCGTGCCATATGAACATTTGCGCATCAGAACTCGGGTATGTATATCTGCTTGAGTATTACTTATTTGAATACAAGTTCCAATTTGCTGACGAATAAATTAAGAATATTATTTGACTAACATTTTGTTGAGCATTAAGTGTAGTGACCATTTTTCAAGGGGCCTGTTGAACTTTGATCAAAATCATCCAGGCCATCACACACTGATTAACTTTTAATAAGACATTATAAAATTGTTTACAAATCATTTTTTTGTCAATGTCACAGTTTAACTAGATGCAATTTCTGGTTATCACTTATTTCAATAAATGACATTCAAGAATTGCTTGGCATTTTCAATTCTACCTTCATTATTAAAATATATTATCAAATCATACTAAATTAATTGATCATATGATGAAGACAAGTTGAATAAATAAAATAATAAATACTAATTTTTACATATGAAAATTTAAAAAGTCTAAGGCTTAGAGGCCCTGAGTAATTAATGACCTATTATACACGGCTATAAGTTCCAAAAGTATTTCTAAGCTTTATTAACTTCTATGTTTATATAGGTTATTAGTCAAAAAGTCAAAGGACAAATAGTTCTGTTTGAAAAGTCTAAAAATACAAATTATTCATTTACAAAATGGTCGATTTAAAAGTATAAGTCAAGTTCAAAAGTTGTATTTTTAACAATATATTTTTATACTTTTAATTTGTATTTTTGGACCTTTTTGTTCGGCAGTTTATAAAAATGAGTCCGGACTTCCTATTAAATCATTATTAATATTACTTGACACTTCTTGTATTTGTACCATGTTCCTTGTACAAAAAATTAATTTCACTATTACTAATATTGTTTTCAGCGATTCCCATGGGGAAATGGAGACCAAACTTTGTTCCACAATCCAAAATTGAATGCTACAACTCATGGTTATGAAGTAGATGAATAAATATGAATGTTAAATGTATTTGTATTATCTATCTGTAGTTATATAATACCAATTTAATAAAGTAATTGCTGGTTCTGTAAAAAAATAAGTTGCTCCGTAAACTTATTATGTACATCTAATGAATAAATGAGACCTTTTTGTAGACTTAAATGTTTGATATTTTTAATTTAAGGAATCTAAACATTTGTTTATGCAAATTTTAATTTATATCAATAATTTTTTATTGTCAATACAGTGAAGGTTACTATTTTTTTAAACAATGAATATTAAAATCTTTATTTTTCAAAAATCTAACTACACACTCCTAAGTGGTTTGAAAATGTAATCTATTTAGTATTTTATTTTATTATAAAAAATAAATATATTTTCAAAGTTGAGTAGAAAAATTAAAATTGAGATAAGTTAGTAATTATATAATATAATTTATTATTTAATATATATAAATTCCTATATAAAGTTTTAAACTTATATAACTAAATGATTTTATAATAAAATATACGTTTTAAATAATCAATCAACAATATTAACTAAATTTTTTTACTTAATTTACTAACATAACGTTTATATTCATCAGCAGTTTGTTCGACTACTTGATGTGCTTCTTCATAAAAAGGAGAAAACTTTGATTGGACTCTAGCTATCCATTTGGTTAAATTTGGACGATCCACTAATGGATCAAAACCAGCAATTCCTAAGTGAAAATGTTTAACATAAATATCACACTGTTATAGTTAAATTAGTTTTTTTACTTGGTTGTTCTACTTCACATGCACCGACAAGGTCAGACACAGAAATTTCATCTCCACACAAAAATGGTTTATCTTTTAACCAAATATTTTCTAATAAATTTAGATTTTCAATCATTCTATTTTCCAGTATTGTAACCTTTTCAGTATTTGCTGCCTGGCCAGTTTTTAACGGCCATAATGCCTTTAAGCGGAAAACAATAATTTGAATAATAATTAGCTACGTAATAAAATCAACCACTATTACCTTGTGCCGAAAATACTCAGTACAATGAGCTCTAGTATTATTATGTTGCCACTCTAAATATTGATCAACAAGAGCCTGCTTTTGGATATCTTTGGGATACCAATGGTCAGCTACGTTATATGTTCGACACAAGTAACGTAATATTGAAACACTAAAAAAAAACAAATAATAATTGTGATATTAAAAATTTGTACTACTCTCTGTCCTTATGTAATACTTTATACAGATTACTAGTTCTAGATCATGAACATCATTTATTTATAAATTTAAATTAACCAATTATTAACAATTAAATAGACAGAATATTTAAGTAGAATTTATTCAAATATTTGGTATTTTTTGGAAATAACAACCTTTCTATTAAAATTATTCCCTTGTCATCAATAAAAGGTACTTTCTTGAACGGATTTAAGCTCTCAAATTCTTTAGTGAGATGCTCTCCTATACAAAAACAAAAGGGAAAATAAGATTTACTTCCGTGTTAGCTGTTGGGTAAAATATTATTTTAATTTATGATGTACCTTGTCTCAAATTTACTGGTTTTGGTTCAAACGGGATTTTGGTTTTCTTCATAAATATGTACAAAGTTCTGCTTGGTTGTGACAAAAAGTCATAATAAAACTTTAATTTGACCATGGTGTTAAAAAAATTAAACTACCCAACGAACTTGTTGAATCCACCCCCACGTTTCACCATAAACTAAAAACAAAATATATAACAAGTAACAACTGACAAACCAACAGGCTACTTTATAACTATCAATTTTTAATGACACATTGACATGATAATAATAATTATAGTTTAATTAATCCAAAGTCCGAACCACGGTCTTATCTTCTAATACCGTGGTACAATCGTATTAAAATAATTAAAATCAATCAAAAAATTCTTGAAATTATTATGTAATACTATTATCACAGATTAAATTTAGTTTAATAAAATTGTAGCTTGCTACTACTCTAACATTTGAATTCTGGATACACCCATAACCCGTGAACATATTTTTACATTAGAAAAATTGTCTAATGTTGAAAGAAAGTCGAAAACACGAAACCCCATCAAGGGTCCAGTATTGGGAATAGATAACTAAAAAATTATCTAGATAAGATAAGATAAGATAATTTTTGTAAAATGTTATCAGATGAAAATAAAGATAACATAAATTGAATTTATCGAAATAAAGATAAATATAACGATACATTTATTGATTTATCTATAGACAAATATCACATATTACATGGTAATATCTATAGATAATTACCATACTTGTAATGAGCTTAAATGTAGTTATTAACAATATTATTGAACACTTCAGTAATGTACCTAATTTGCCTATACACTTCGCCGGGCAACACATTTTGTTTGTGCGAAAAATGTAAAACAATAATAATATATTATCTACTATAGCTGCATTACTCGGCGTTTCTCGAGGATAGTAATGACTAATGAGGATTGACCATGACTATTTTTTTTTGCTCTCATTTTAATGTTCATTATTTAAATATCTGTTTATTAATAGGAACTGCTATCTCTAATCAATAATCTCTGGTCGTATTTCTATTACCTTTGCATTAAATTGTATTTAGTATTTATGGTTTGTAATTCAAAATTGCCTGCAGTCTCCAGCTTGAAAAACAATATAATTTTGCTTGCTTCATAAATTAATTCATTTTCGACAGCCTGTGGACATCTATAAATAAATACATTTAGATGTTTGCATCCTTAAAAAACGTCAATCGTTTTTATACATTTTCTAATATATAGAAGCAATGGGGATAGATGACCCCGATCATATTATTTCGTTTATTTTAATATATATTGTTTACAATAGTATTTGGTTTGTACAAATTTACTGCAGTCACGATAACTTTAGTTGAATGATATCTTTTCGCTATTTTTTTTTTTGCTTCTTAAAATGCTTTTGATTACAGGTTCCCATGTTCCCCTTTCAATTATTTTGTTTTTACATTTAAGTAGTTGATCTTTTTAAAGTTTGTGTAGTTATTTCTGAGAAACCCCTGATAAACCATTCCTTAATAAACGTCAATTTATCGCGAGATGAAGTGATTAGTCAAAAACATTTGGCAATTGTCATTAAGGAAGCAGCCATGATACAAAAACAATGTTTATGTTTATATTAATTCTTAAGTCGAAATGCCTAGCCTATGTTTTGTTTAGAAAATCTTTTAGTTTATTTGTTTTAAACATTATTACGTGTTGCTTATTTATTATTATAATTGAATATTTTATTGTATCAAATAGAAATTTTGATTTTTGTTAAATAGTATAGGTACCTAACCTAATGGCTAATACAATACTATAATTATTATCCTATTAAAAATCATTTAAAAACCAAATGTCTTAAAAATCTTATTGTTTTCAATTATTGATCATTCACAAATTTTAAAATTTGCCTTTCAAAAATCATATTTATACCCTAAATAACCGAACCCCAAAATATTTAGCTGTGACAAATATAATCTCTGCCTATGACACAAATAAACGTTAGCAAAACTACAATAATATTATAGATTATTCACAATATTGACTTTTGTAGTTTAAATATGGCATTTGTCAGGGTTAAGGTTGATTTTTATTTTACAAAAAATTATAAAAAAGTAAATTCCTCAAAATAAAAACAACCTTTTTATGATAAATATTGCAATATAATATTACTATACCAGTCTTACTCAAAACTAATACATTTATATTGAATAGAATTTTAAAATTTTAATACAAACTTTTTTTTATAACAATTAAAAACAACCAAGATAAATAATTTTAATTACTTAAAATTATCATTCTTATATTTTTATATAACCTTGAAACTAAATTAAAACTATTATCAATAGAACTAAAAATAATTCTCATGTATTATTTATGTTACAATAAATATTAATTTGTAAGTAGTTTTTAATTCATATACATTATTAAGGGGTGTAAGTACAAATAATTTAGTAATATTATTAACAATAAATTGTAAAATGTAATTTGTAACTCAAATAATATTTTAACTGTACAATTAATTATAATGACAATAAAAATACGATTTTAACCTAATCTGTATACTTATATTTTACATGTAAAATTAACTCAAAGGATTACATGTTATTGACTAGAAATATCAGTTTAAACAAAATCATTTAAACAAAAAGACTACAACATAGATCATTGTTAAAAATTATACAAATATAATTTTTCATTATAAACAATTTGTTCAGTAACAATAATTTAAAGTTTGATATTTCTTGAAATACAATGAAATTATAAAAAATTAATTCGACATACTTCTATAAAAATGATCTTATACTTCAAGGAATAGTATAAAAAATGTAATTAATTTATACAATTATCAAAAACTCAATCTTAATCTATTTTTAAAATAAAAACTTATGAGATAATTAATGATCACAAATTGTTGTTTCTAAAATAGAAGTCTTAAAATGGTATACGTTCAGATTCACAACTAAAATATAATAAGCGTGTAAACTATGATTGAGCCGATTAAATTGTACTTTTTTGTTTTCACAAAACGTTAATATTTTACAATAGGTATACATTTAACAAACATAAAGTGATTTAATTATTTTAAGTAGTACTGGTGCTAGGCAGATCAATAGTTTAACAATAAGTAAAATATATGTGGTTGTCATAAAAATAGAAATCCAAATTTTTTTCTGAAGCTTGATGTAGACGGCATAGACATCATCCACTTCCTTAGGCCGATCAGTACAACAGATGAAGTCACCAAGACTGCACCAATAATACTGAAAATATTAGGTACCTCGTTGAAAAATATTATCTGCCACACAAAAGCAAACACCACATCAACAGTCCTTGCAATAGCAACCAATCCAGCTTCTTCGAGTTGGGCTGCAATGGTTAATAACATTTGTCCAGAAAAACTGAACACGCCTAAAGCAATTACTAAAATTCTTTCAGTACCGCATTTTGGCCAACACAAGTTTCCTGTAGCCCAAGCCATGCTAGTCGTTTGTATGATAGAATAAGTGGCAAACGTCACCATGATAACACTGAAATGTAAGTTCTTCAAAGCTCTAAGTAGTATATAAACAATAGCTCCAAAAAATGTAGATAACAAAGCTGCTAAAGGACCTAAAAAATTGTATTGTTTAGTCGACTGCCCAAATAAGAAAGGAGGTCTTGTGATCAATAAGACTCCAATCATTGTTAAGAATAATGTGAAGTAATGGAACAGTCCACATGGTTCTTTGAGAAATATTCTGGCGAATATTGCGACTATGACAGGCACACTGAATACAATTACTGAAGCGTCAGCTAAGGGCATGTGTCTAATGGCATAAAAAATTAGAGACACTGAAGTGGCGCCGGCAAAAGCACGAAGTAGTAGCATGAGTCGTTGACCTTTTGGAAATGGATTCTGTTTATTGTAGATCAGTATGGGTACTGAGGGAATTAATATTCCGACAAAACGAATGGCGGCCAATTCCAATGGGTCTATGTCGTCGAGCCATTTAACTATCAATGTACTCAGAGAGAAAAATAAGGATGATATGGCAGCTAACAGTAAACCAAGAATTTTTATTTGTGTTTTAGGGGATGACGTCACGTTTGGCGTAACCGGCGAACTTGTGGACGGTGTGTCTGACTCGATCACCAGATTTCTGAGTTCTAGTCGTTCAGCCATTTACATAGTTTTAATATTACACACTTTATAAAACTACTTACACGTCAATTGTTCGATAGTAGTATGCTAGAACAGTTTAAGTACCTTAATCATGATTTAGATTCGTTAAACTCTGAGAAAATATACGACGGTCAAGTAAAACTGAGATTCAAGTTATTAATTTAGGAAAATAAACTAATATACTAAAAATTAAAAAATGTGCCGGATACCGGATCTTTAATCAGGAATTAGCACTTAACAAAAAAAAAAATGGGAATATGAGATATTGATTATCACAGTCTGATAGTGTAATCACTAAATCCGCAACCGCGTGAATTGCAATTATAGGTCAGGGTAATATTACCATAATATTGCCAGGTGCTCACCCCCCCCCCCCCTCAAAAATGGGCCCCTTGAATAAATCTTAGTCCGTGGGTAAAACACAAACTGGATATAAGACACTAAACTCATTTATTAATTTCAAAACATTAAACTGACGTACATAACTTTTTTTAAATATAATTTTTTTTTTTTTTTTTAATTGATCTTGAGCCTGGCAGCTGAGGTCATTAGCTATTTTTAGTTTTATTGTAGGTTATTAAGTCGGTAGGGGGAGGAACAGGCGTGCGTTTAGTTGATAGAGTGATAGACGATAGTTAGTAGTTATATAATAGTTATATAGTACATATTACGTATATTTCTATAATCAAAGATCTTATTACATTTTTCTAGGCAACCTTTTCAACCAACGTATTAAAGGTACCTATCTAAACTGCATATTCTCTCGTCTTAAATATTCAGAACACTTCAGCCTAAGAAATGAGCTTGTGCCATAGTACTTTTTAGATAATTTATTCAATTTTAATTCGGTGAACGAACGTTCTGCTGTAGCTGAAGTCACTGGTATAATAGTGGTAGATGTAAAGTAATAGTAGTCAAAAATAATTTTAAAACTGTGGTTATTTCCGGAAGACTGTATTTACATGTGTATCAATTATTTTTAAGTAATTCAGCTAATTTATTCTTTGATATTTGAAACTTTTTTATACTTTTCCAAATAAAAGCATTTTTGCTTTACAAATGACAGACAAATTTTTACAAAAATATAAGCAATTTTTATATCTGAATATTGTACTGCATTTTTAGGAAAAATAAATATAAAATATTTTAAACGTATATTTACAATATTATTCATACCCATAAAATGTGTGCGAAGTTGTGAAATTATTATGTCTAAATTTGTGTACAACACCTACATGCTTGTATTGGACGGGGGTCTGACAGATCCCCTCCCCCCTCTAGGCATATTTTAAAATATTTATGAATTTTAAGTAAAATCACATATTACAAAAATTATCGAGAATTATATTTTTGAAGGTATAACATAGGTATTGGTTTAATATTTTATTATTATTTGACTTTTTATACAAATTTCCCAATCAAAAAAAAAATGTTGTAAATTTAAATAATGTTTAGAGAATAAAAATTGTTAGGGAGAATATTTAGATAAATCTATATGACATACCTACTCTCAATAATATTATTCTTATCGTTTTTGTAATGGGTGATTTTATTCTAAGATTGCTCAAAAATATAATAAAAATGATTCTGCATAAATACGTTTTATCTATGTGGACCAGAGAGAGAACATTTTCAATCGTAAATTTGGGAACATCATTAATAACTGATCTTAAAATAGCAATATCAGGAATGATTAAGATTTTTTTTCTATTATTATTAATACCTTTTTAACCCGTTCTTCCTGTCTTTGAAACATTAATTTAATTTAATTTTTTTTAGGTTTACAAAACAATAATTGCTCAATATTTTAAAATTACACTAAAAACTGATGATTACAACCAAAAATGTAAAAATAAGCTGTATACAGAATAATTAAATACAGATAACGATGATGACAGTATGACAACCATCTTTTTTTTTATAATGTGAAACAGTGACATTTTAATATTTAAATTTTTAATGAGAATTTTACTATTGGTTTAAATAATATCTGAGAAAGTATGATAATATTTCATTAAAATGTTTAGTTTTCTCTAAGTAAAAACAATGTGGAAGTTTTAAAATTAACAAATATTTTACTCATGTTATTGAAAAAAAAAACATTAATATGCTATTTTTAAAAACTTTTCAAAATATGAAAAAAATAACCACATGTTATATCAACTCACTAGGTTATAGAACAGATTTTTAGCTTGCATAGCTATAAATAGAAGTTATGGACAAAAATATGCAACTTCTATAACTTATCATCTCTACTCATAACTTTAAACTACTGTCTCCTTGTAAAATCCTCAGGGTTTTCATAACTATTTAAATACTTAATAGAAATTACCTATTTAGTATTTAAATATTCATCAAAAATTAGTTTTATAATTTGGTCAATTTAGATATATAAAAATCACTGAAATACTAATTTAAATTATCATATTTTAAGTTTATAAAAAACAAAAAATATTATAAATTATTATAAATAATATGCTCTCTATTATAGAAATAATTTTTCAAAATCATAATTAAAAATATTAATTAGGAAAAAAATTACTTTTGAAGACAAACATGAACGGATACATAATATTATAGAGTTATATAAAATATTGATAAGATCACAAACTAACTATATGTGGTAGATCCCTGGATAGTTACAATGAAGTAGCTTTATTATACGGTGTATATTGTATACTCGTAACAAAACATTAATATATATCAATATTTATATATTATTATTTAACTAACTTACATAAATAAAGATAAATCTTAAATCATAATAAGTTTAAATAATAAACATTATTATTAATTAACATTTGTTAAAAATGAATGTTAAAGTTCCAAGATCTTAGAACTAATGGCGAAAAGTATATTAAAATGTAAAGAATTAAACAGAATTAATTGTATTTATTTTAGTCTTCATATTTGTTTTTTACCTTACTACTACCAGAATAATGATTTTTATAGTTAACAATATCGCCGAGATCGTGTTGTTTGAATTTTTCTGAGACCAAGTTGATTAAACAGCTGTAACGTAAAGCAGAAACATCCAAATGATCTTCCTTTAAAAAATAAAATACAAAATGATTAAATATGAATATAGTATAGATAAAATTCCACTTACGATTTCAGCCCGAGCATTAATAAAATACTGCGTAAGTATACGCATGTCTGATAACAGAGTTTCACTTGGATCACTGTCCATACTGGCATACACAGAAAATGTCCAAGAAGTTACATCACTGGTGTTAATTATTTTTTTCATAATCCATTGAACAAAGTTACATATAACAGCAGCACAGTGGCTCTAAAAAAATTGAAATTCATACTGTTGAAACAAAACATTTTTGGAAATTTTACGCGCTCTTGATATTGATAAATGATTATTGATAAGAAGTGTATAATATTTCATTATTGTTAAAGAATTTTTTTTTTAAATTACCTGAAAAAAATAAACGATTTTGTCAATATTATGAACAGGATTCACTGGAGTAGAAGCATTAATTTGTCTTCCAAATAGAAATGTAAACCATGCAGTTGGTGAATTAGATATTGGCTGAAAATTATTGAATTCATTTTTAGTTTTTATTATTAAAAAATAAATAGATAGTATGTACAATTATTAATATGTATTTTAATACATATTAAATATAATATAGACAAATAACACACCAATAAATTTTCAGGATGAGTAATACATTTTCTGGTATCCTGAATTTTGGTTCTGGCACTTTCATACTGTTCAATGTATGACATTATTTCGGCTTTAGTTGGCAGTAATTTCTTATTTTTTATACAAGGCAATTCAAGTGGAGGCTGAAAAAAAAGGTTTATAGTTATTTTGATTTCAATAACGATTTTGTAAAATAATAAACTTCTACTCAATAACAAAATACAAATTTAGTTCTAAGTAAATTAATATGATAAAATTATTAGTTTGATGTTTATGACGCATCAGAATATTATAATAATAAGTCCTTCACATATTATAGTGGCCTTCTTACTATACTTAGTAAATATGATTAGGTTAAATTTTTAAAAATTTAGTTAAGCTTTCAAGCTTTTTTTAAATGTTTATAGTAAATGAATATTGTGGTTGTAGAACAAGATTGGTTTTGGATGCAGCAGGCATGGATCAGTTTCATTTAGGCTATGAATATTTACAATTTATAATTAGATAACTTGGTAAATTCAATTAAACCAATAATTAGATAATTATGTATACTGTACACTGTGGCAAGGGAATGCAAATTGAGAACCATGGACCAAGATTTTGTTGTTACAAAACACGAATACAGCTTAAGTCTGTACTTTAAATGGGAGATATTAAGTATTGTTGACACAAAGCGAGGTATTGGTTATTTTATATTGATAAATATATTTTTACATATTACCTACTGATCAATATGATTGATTGAATATAAAAATATTATACCTAATAAATCATTTTTTGTAATTTATTAAATTAATAGACTCATGTCGATGTCATTAATCAAAGTAATGTATATTTTGAACAATGTTTACTTATTTGTTCAAATTGTTAGTTTTACTAAAGTAGTTAATGAATAAATATATCCCAATACTAACTATGACATATGTAGGAGCATTGTTTTCAAATTTGTTAATGAATTCCTGAAGTTCAACATTAGTGGCAGTCATAACTGGAGGCAATTTATCTTCCATTTTTCTATAAAACAATAAATATACATAACCAAAATGTCTAGAAGAAAATAAATGTATAAAATAATCAAATGGGTAACATAATTTATACCTAGCCATGTAAAGATATTCATGTCCATTTTGAGGATTATCAATTTGATCAACTCGACGAATTTGATTTCGGTCGATTGGCAATCTATATGGTCTACCAGTTAAGTCATCACTGAAATTTAAAAATCATTTATAAGTTCAAAGTTATTTTGGAATAAGTGTTACATGAAATATTACAGAGACGAATGGCGTTTCAATTTTGATGCTTTTCCACTTCTGCGACCCATGTTTATTTTTATGATAAACGATTTCCTACTTTAATAGTTTTTATAATGAATTTTACAATGTCTTAAGGCATTTGTGTGCACATTGCTACAGTAATCGTGTTCGTATAATCTCGTATGGTTGTAGTTATGCAACAAATTACAAAGCTGACTTGAAGAAGAATTTTCTCAAGGTATAACACCGTTCAAATACAATTTACAAATCAACGAAATAAATGTAAGCAACTTGATTTAGAATATTCAGATACTAAAACCCATTGTTGTATTATTATCAAAATTTAAATCGTGATAACAATACAGTGTTTCATTTTTATAAAAGACCAAACTAACCATAGAT
This sequence comes from Metopolophium dirhodum, assembly GCF_019925205.1. Classification (NCBI taxonomy): domain Eukaryota; kingdom Metazoa; phylum Arthropoda; class Insecta; order Hemiptera; family Aphididae; genus Metopolophium; species Metopolophium dirhodum. The sequence goes on from NC_083568.1 coordinate 18,602,555, forward strand.
AATAAAGTTTGTTTATTATCTATGAAACTAACTATTCTCGTTCAACAACTAACAAGTAATTTAATTAAAACCGCCGAAACTCACCTACACAATTAACGTGGCTGCTACGACTATAAAAATAAATGATAATTTATAGTAAAAAAAATTGTTATTCTGACGATGATAACAAATGTAGGGCCCCAAACTTGAACAAACTTATTTCATATTATAATCTGTGGTTATTCCTCGAAAATGTATTTATCTGCGTTACACGCTAATATTATATTCTTTAGTCTTTACTGTATGGTTTCAATTCACTTTATCGCAGACTTGTCATTACTATTTTTAATTTTACTATATAACATATTACGCTACTATTTTGGTGGGTTATTCTTTATTAGCACGAATCATATCGGCGGCCCATAAATCATAAATAGCCAGACATCGGCCCACATTAAAAATAAGACCTGTTGGACTTGGCCTGGCCTGGTCCTGGCCCCTGGGCCACATTGTTACAGGCCTGCAGGCTGTCCATTCCTCTCGCCGGGCCTGAGAAAATGTTATAATAACACGATACTGCAATATTTATTATTTCATCCCGTGTTAGGACTCAAGGGTGTACACGCCAAATCATTTCTAGTACTATTATGGAATGAATATTCGGTGAAAATTACAAGTGAGTTACATTATGATAGTTGCAAAAAAAAAAAATCAATTTTGCCAAAAATTGGTTTTGGGTAATGTAATTTTAGTTTTTCAATCAATTGTTTTATTGTTTTCCCCGATTATTTTTAAATGTACTAAATATTTTTTTTTTTTTGGCCCCCAGATTTACAACTACATATATATTCAATTTGCTCCAAGTAACCACCCTTGAACAGCGGTGGCGCTACACTGGGGCCAGGGTGAGCATAGTGCCCTCCCCCCAACATTTGATTTTTCCCCTCATTTCCCCCCCCCCCTCCTATAATTTAATGTTGAATATTTTAATCTAATCTGAAAATGCATTTTATATTGAACATTTTATTAAATATTATAATATATAATATGATACTATTCTAATAATTTGTAATTATTTATATTCATTTAATACGTAAAACTAATGGTATGTTGATATTTAGATATAATCATAATAATTAAATTAAATAAATAATGCTTACATGATAAATTGCATTTATTGATTTTTATTTTAATAGGTAATACCAATGTGTTGCTATTTAGATACTTAAAAATCCCTCTCTGTGACTCTGTATTTGTTTAATTGCAATGAACATAAAATATGAATGTGCATACAACACATTCGTACGTCATAAGTCATATAACCTTATTACAAGTTTATATAAAACAATAATAGGTAGGTACTCTATTTATTGAAATTTGTACTTATTTGTTTATTCGTTGTTGCATATAAATTACAAAGTGACTATAGTCCCAATCGAACGACTGGAATAATATTATAATATCAACGGCACACGTGACACGTTAACTCGCTGACGGAAAATTTACTAATTATTGCTGAACGCATGGACACAATAACGAAATCGTATACAAAGCCGTGCCGGTATACAGCACATTTGCACAATAATACATAATATTATATTAATACACAAATACATATTTTGTTTTTATACAATGGTACTTATACCTACAGTCGGTATCTACGACAGTCTCACGTATATGGTACAACCGAAAATACCTATAGTCTATACACTAGGAAATTAACGAGCGTAATGTATTTAATATATAAACAAATTAAAATAAAAAAATAGCAACGTATTAGGCAGGTGGTTTAAACCATAGAATCATATTTTTATATTAAAAAATTTAAAATTCATTACATAGGTCAGCGTTTCTCGACCTGTGTTCGATATGTCCCTAGTCCCTACATAATATTAATAACAATACAAGCTGAATGAACGCCACTAAGCAAGATTGACGAGAAATCTAAATGACAAACCATATTCTAAAACATAACAAACTAGAGACAAATATGTATATTATACAAATATAAATTTAATAATTATTAAGCAATTTGGAGAAATGCAAAACCGCGGAGATCAATATTACACGTCATATCATTCTTTCCATGTTATCGCAGTGTTTTTGATTTTTTCGACGTAGGTACCCTGTTGATAAAACTTTTTGTTCTTTGGTCAAAAAGCTTAAATATTTAATACAAAATTAATTTTGCTCGTGAGATTTTACACTGGTTAAAAATACCGTAAGTATACCTGAACAAAATGGTATTGGGACAAAATATCCAAGGACGAAATATCCTATACTACAATATCCAAGTCAAAATATCCAAGGTTAAAATATCCAACGGATAAAATATCCAGGGATAAAATAATCAATGTATGGGACAAAATACCCAAATAAAAAAAAATTATTAAAATCTGTATTTTTAATACTCATAATTTTGTTGATTATAAATTTGTTAATTTTTAAAGCACATTTTAATAACATAATATTTTATAATACAGTAGCTGGTAATAAAATAATAATAAATATAATATGTTGCGTTATATAATAATTAAATAATTAGTTTTTATAAAATTTATATTATTTAAAACTATATAACTTATATTATTATAATTTAATTGTATAAATATCGTATTAGTATCATATAAGTTATCGTATTATATTTGCTATTGCAATTAAAAAAATATCTAAATCTTTTTCACCATTCATATATTCAATACAAAGAAGCTTAAGTTTTTATTGCATCTTTACATATTTTGGTTTTTTTCGTGGTGGATCCAATGTCCCTAACTCTCTTTGTGCAATTTTTGTTTCGTCAGCGGCTATCTCCAGGCGCATTTTTTTTTATTAGAGTCCAAATACTTGGATGATTATGTGTTACCTAGAAATTGAAATTTTAAATATAGGTTAGAATAATATAACGACAATAATCTTGTATAAATATTGTATGCCTAAGTACTAACTAAATTTGAAAACCTATGATTCCATCCTTCACATTGATTATTTGTCCGGTTACCATCACGTAAAGTTGTTTCCATAACATTCCATACCGATGGCGAATATAAAGCAGATATTTTACGTTGTTTACGTCCTATTCGTTTAGTACTTCCAATATATGTATTTTCAAAATATGTAACCAGTTCTTTGGCTTTGTCTGGCATGATATCTTTTAAATAAAGTAATCCTGAAAATAATAAAAATATATAAGTACAATAGAACAATTAATTCATTTATAATTGTATGCATGTTAATTACCTTTTTCAATATCGTTGACAGGGAGAAAGGCAAGCCCGTCTAACATCGCACAAAATTTACTGAACGTCTCATCTTCTCTGTAATGTGTTTCCAATCCCAGTTTTTGTACTTGCCGTTGTGTACTTTGACATAAATGATAAAAGCAACCCTGTATTTTAATATCATCTCCGAATGTGATTTTTATCGCATTTATAACTGCTTTTTCAAAATCACAATTTATAGTATTTGGATCCGGATACATTTCTAGTTCTTCACATTTTTCCATAATAATAAATAACATCTTTTCATATGTTGTTTGTGTTTTTTTTTCTAATAAAATATAAATAGCCGTAATGAAAACATTATTCATTTCTACTCTTATGACATAAAGTTGTTGAAATATGTTGGGTGCGAGGGAAAAATTTCCATCCATATACCATGTAGACGATTTAGTTAAATATCGAAGATCGTTATCAGTGGCAAATATAACAATTCGTTCTTCTGCCATTACACCATTGTCGTACAACAAAAATCTTGTTAAATTTGTATCACCAAGAGTACACCACTCGGAATCAACTACGAATACTAAATCAGCTAAACTAATTGGACTCACAGGATTATTTTTTGATTTTTGTCGACGTAATCTTCGTTTTACAATTTCTTCCGGCGGCATTCGTGCTTGAACTTCTCGTGGTAAATCTGCAACTTCTCTGGCAAATACTTCAGCTGGTTTTATTTCATTCGTTTTAATGGTTTTTAGCATAATATCTAAACATTTTGTGACATCTACATCGTTCTGATTACTTTTACAACCATCAAATGTTGTTTTGCTATATATGGGTTGCTGTAATCTAATGTGGTTTGACAAATAGCTGGACATTTTAAGCTATTTGACTTCACACATCGCCATGATATTTTTTCTTTTCCTTTATATTTTATAACGTACATATAGCCATTTAAACATGCCTTTAATCCCCCTTTATTTGAATTAATTAATTCCATAATACAAAATAAATTAAATAAAATATTAACTATAAATATGACTTAACAAGTATTATAGCACAATAAATATTATAAAAGTCACACTGACACACTGCACAAAATAATTCTACGATAGTTAACGGTAAACTGCAATAATTGCAATCAATACTTTGCTTCTACACCGATGAAAGCAGATAATTTTAGATACGAATCTAGGACAAAATATCCTATACTAAAATATCCAAGTCAAAATATCCAAGGTTAAAATATCCAGGGATAAAATATATCAATGTATAGGACAAAATATCCAAATAAAAAAAAATCATAAAAATCTATAAATCTGTACTTACATGATTTTTTAACATTTTTTTCTGTATTTATTCTTTAGATAAATATTCATTTTTAAATCATTAATAATACTTTATAATATAGTAATAAAATAATAATAGTAAAAATAATATGTTACATTGTATAATATAATATCTATACTCTATCAGGTATAATAACGATAGGCTTTAGTTATCGGTGTTACATAGCAATTACGTACATCATATCTGTAATCTATATCGTAGTGGACATAATAAATTAGTACAAGATGACAATTGTATCTAAAGAATCTAGGACAAAATATCCTATACTAAAATATCCAAGTCAATTTGGTGCCCAAATAATATCGTAATAAAACCATATTATAAGCCCTATTCGTCTGCGCGGTCGATCGCACTACAGCAAAAAACATACGCCTGACGAACCGCTTCGTCCGGTTCCAAAGTTTATCGTATTATTTAGACGTCAACTCTAAATCGTTAAGATCATCGGGTGGAGGTTTTAAAAACATTTGAAAAAAATCTATGATCTAAGATATTACTTCTGAATGATATAAATAAGGTTCATGTTTAAAGCTATATTTTCATTATCTATAATAGAGTAACCACGAAGAATAATTCAGAATAAATCATAATATATATTTATTATATTTTCAATGTAGGCACACGCCGTATTAATCTTATTCCTCTTTATAATACCTGTTTCATTATTCAGCCTTATAATAGATAGAGTGAATAAATTAACTGGTTAATGTGAATTATATTTATTTATATATATTATGACTATAATTCTACTTTGTTTGCTGTAAGTAATTACAGATAAGTATCATAAATAAATGTATTTATGTACAGCCTACAGGAAAAAACTCTAGCGAAGGACTGGACTTTAGAGCTGTGCTTGCATGTGTAAAGATTTTGTATAAAAGTACCTACTACAGTAAAAAAGATAATACTTACTATTGTTGATTGGCATATAATAATTTACAATTTTGCATAAAACAAGTATAATACCTAATGATTAAAGATATTTAGTCTAGCAAAACGTATAAAAAAAAAATGACTATTATTTTTCATTTATAGAATAACAATTCACAAAAAAAAACCGTTTTTAACCAATTCAACAATGATCATACTTCTATGTCAGTCCTATTAATTGTGTAATTGGGATGGAAAATTGTGAATTAAGAACTAGTTCTTGAGTGAATGAATTTTAATAATAAAATCTTCAATTTGTAAATATGTATTTTAAATTTATAATTATGTGTATGTCGTGTGTATATAAATTTAAATGTATTGAATTAAATTTGCAAAATTACATAATAACAACTATAAATTAATAAAACATATTATACAAAATGTGTACACCTTCTATAAGAAACTGCAAATCATACATACATTATACATATCATACAAATATAATTTGGTACGCAATCGTGTTGTAATTTTAGTCGGCCTAAAAAAGGGAAAAGTGTAGCAATCGTGTTGCAGCAGTTTACTACACTATTACAGGTAACACCTGTTGTCTTGTTTACATGTAATTATAAAAAATCAATAATTTGAAAATTTTGAATTTTCCAAAATCATATTTTCATTCAAATGTTTGATTTCTCTAATAGTCGCATTGCAGGAGGTGATAGCGAAATAGAGGAGCTAGTCCATTAAAAAACAATAACCGATTTAAAACAAACATTTTTAGTTATAGAAAAGTTAAATATCCAAGTGAGTATAATACCCTAACCACAATATAATTTGTTGGTAAGTATTTGTTTTTTAAATCGGGTTAAAAAAAAAATGTTGGTAGGTACCAGTTATAATTATCACAAGTCTTAAGTTCTGTAACCGTATAATACCTATATGTAATAAATATCTATGTAATGGCAAATGATTGGAAAGAATTTTTGTAGATAAAAAAATAGTGTCTGTGTATTCTAATATAAAGATGTGTTCGGTGCTATGCATATTAGACAGGCAATAGAATGGTGTTCAGTTGTGAGCTATAACGAATAGGAAAATCAACGAATTGGAACCCAAGCGATAAAGTGTAGAACCTAAAATCCGGAGCTCAGCTACAATATATACCTATTGGCTATTGTTACAATTAAAACGTACCACGAAACTACCAGAATATTCAATTGTTTTATTTACCCGACAAATTAACGTTGTGTAGATTATTATGTAAGGGATGTTATATCACATGTGATATTTATAATCGTATTGTATGAAATATTAATATAATTAATAATTATTAATTACATTAATACGTGTTCAGACTCTGGAGAGGTGTATTATAATGTCAACCAAATTAGTATAGTACACCAGCTACCTGTCCAACAAAAAATAAATTCAAATTTAAATTGTAATTTATAATTATTGATAGGTATTGATCTATTAATACGATGAAGGGCACTGGGAAGCCAAATACTAATACGATTACAAGTGTACAATCCAATTTGCAATGCAGAACATCGTTGTAAATCCTCCCCGAAATATACTCCTTTCTTTCTTTTCATACAAGAGTCACGTAGTATGTAGAATATTTTACTAGAAATGTTGTTGTAATGGATAAATCGTTTGTTTTATAAAAATTATAATAAACCAAACCTTGGAGACATAATAAGAAATAATGATCGTATGTTTACAAACAATTTAAATCTTTAAATAATTATTTAAACTAATAAGTAATAACTAGTGTTTATTTTTTATTTCAGATTTGGTGGTTTGTTTTTTTATTAAATAGAGTGATCGCGTTACCGGTATGTACCAATCAACCAAATATAAAAGATTATGCGGTACTAAGTGCACTGTTACCATTACACTCCGGCGAAGATTGTTCCGAAACACAAATTAGAGGTATACAGCAGTTGGCTGCTTTGGAATACGGACTTAATAAAGTAAATGCAGATCTTAGTCAATACGGAGATTTAAAAATCAGTAAGTAAAATTATTGATAATATTAAATGTATTATTAATTTGTTTTTAAATATCTGAATTGTTAGGCTTACAGATTTTAGACACTTGTTCTAATTCAAATAGAGCTGTAAAAGCCACTATGAAGGGACTGGTTTCTGCCGAGCAAACTTGCATCAAATCTCCATTGTTTTTAGGTATGACATTAACATATTTTATTTTTACTTTAGAGCAGTGGTGTCATTTGGATAGGACAGACATATTATATATAGCGTTAAAAAGTGGTTTTATATACAAGATGATTCAATTTACTACCTACCTATACGGTTTATGGAAATGACACCACTATAATACTATACAGTGCAAACAAATTATTAATACATTTAATAATTTAGGATACGTCGGACCAGATGATTTAGAATCATTTATCAACGTACACAAAATAACATTTTTACTAAACAAAACACACGTTTTGCCATATAAAATTGACCTGAAGGAAAGACCTGCGAATGTGTTCTTCATTGGAACAGACCAGACCGGAATTAGAGCAAAAGTGAAAAAATGTCATAGTTTGTTTAGAATATATTATAAATATCAATATTGGTTGAATTGTTTTGTTTTTATCAGGCCATTCTTACAATGTTGAGTAATTTAGGATGGGAAAATTATGTACCAGTAGTAGAAGATTCCATTCAAACTAATAATTTATTAGATACACTTGTGGATTTGTCGGACGGACATGTCTGTCCAGTTGGAAAACCAATAACGTTACCAAAATCAGAAAATGGGTATACTACAGTTTACAAAGAAATTATTGAAAGTATGATTTTTGTAATATGATTATAGTTTTTAATAGATTTTATTATATTAGAAACGTATGTAAAAATGCAGGAACTCATAAATATAATAATAATGTAATCAACAAGTCTAGCATATTTTCTAACCTCTTAATAACTAACGAGTATTTGGTCCCACGGTGAAAACTAACCTAACTGAATACGGGGTAGGGGAAGGGATTATTTTTAAATCAACTATTTTTCAAAAATCTATAATATTGGCAATTTTAATTTCCAAGACCGGGAAATTATTATAATAAATATTATTTTAATTACAATATGCTATGTCGTAAAATCTACCTGTAGTAAGAATCTCAAATATTGTGAGAGATTCAAATTGTTTAACTAATAGGTAGTATTTAATTACTTATTAATAAAACATTTTCCATAGGCATTTTATAAATGTTTAAAATATTACCTTTATATAATATACGTACATTTCCCCACATTCGACCCTAACATTTTAAAATAAATGTTTCGTCATCCTTAAAAAAAATCACTATAGTTTTCATATTTTATTAACACTAAATTATAGTATAAAATAATAAAAATAGAAATTACACATACCTACAGGTATAATGATTATTTATAATATTCATAACGATTTTCTTCCTTATATTCCTTCTATATTTTGTAATTCAATTATTTTAGGAAGATATTTTTTTTGAATATTCACAAAGATCGTGTTGAAATTACATGTGAATAATGCACTCTCGACCTCACTATAAAAACCTCCACGACCCTAATTTGGGTCGCGACCTGTGGTTGGAAACAAAAAAAAATATAATAATATTTAATATAATGCTTTTTTTTACTGACCCCTAACAATTTTACCATCAATACAGGGGGTATAACATATATAAGTGTACTAAATGTGTCATATGAATATATTTAGGCCAAGTTCACACATCAATTGACGGCGTACTTATAATTGTTGAAAAACCAGAAGCTCTAAAGCCTCTGTTGAAGATTCTATCAAACAGTGCTAACTCTCAAAGATCTCCATTAGTCATATATATTATTTCGGTTGGTTTAAAGCTATGGGATTTTCCAAGGTCTGATTCTTTGAAAATTATTGTTATGCAGGAAGCCACGTAAGTGCCTTTGTTTTTTTACTAGCTACCTACTTGTATAAATAATACACTGTATTATCATTTATACTGTGTTATGTTATTATAATTTATATTATATTATAATATGTTCTTATATTATATTACATACGCTTTGTCATTTTATAAAATATAATATACAGGTTATATATAATATAATATTACCTATTACCTAATTATGAATTATTTGCAGGGAATTTATAGTGAAAAACGATATCAAACAGTATTTTAACGATTCTCTGTTAATTAATTACCACGAGCAAACCAGATCATATAAAAGAAGTTGCAATAATAATCCCATGTGTTTGGTATGAACGACGATGTCAAATCGATCTACCTTAAGTTAATTAGATAATATAACATTTTAGGATTCACTCGAAGAAGAATTGGATTCCACCGTTATCCCGATAACATATGCAGTGCATTTATTCGCAAATGCACTAAAAATGTCATTGGACCAAAAATGTAAGTATAATTTAGATTCTCCGGGGATTTGTCGTAATCTTCAATCCATGCCACCGATGGAATGGGCATCACTGTTGAGGACACAATCGACAATAATGAATGGGCCAGAAGGACCAAAAAGGGTTAGATTTCAAATGGAAATACCACACCACGTCAGCGTATATATGTGGAACACGGTTCCAAGACAATTCGATTTAGTAATATACGAGCACCATTAATATTAAATTGTAATACTTAACTATTTTATTTATAATAAATTTGAAATAATAATTAATACAGATCGCTACAATAACGAATGGTGATAGACTGAGCTTCATGAAAAATGTATTCTTGCCCTCATCGATACGTTCAAACAAAATATCTGACCGTTCGGCTTTTTGTCAATCGTATAAGACCAAACAGACCAAAATTGCAGCTACAGTTCCACCGGTAGAAGATGCGACTGGCGCAAAGGAAGACGATTGGTCACCGATTTGGCAGTTTTTACCCAGTGGGGAAAAAAATCATAAAACGAAATCTACTTACCAAGGGATTGTCGTTATGTTGTGTATAGGTTTTGGTTTCCTTATATTCATGATAGTGTCCATGCGCATACTGTACAACGTTTTCAAGTTCAAACAGGGCAATGACGAATCGTCCAGCAAGAGAAGGAAAAGGGAGGAGAAGGCAAAGAAACCCAGAAGAACGAGTTCTGTAACCAGCAGACGATTGAGCAGAGTCAGTTCAATTATAAGTACAAGATCACGTTAAAGATATTATAATATAGCCTATAGGTAATACCTATATTCTTTATTGTACGTCGATATTAATTATACTATATTAATTATTATGTATTTATTATTAAATGTAAGTGAGTATATCAGTATAGTGTACAGCAACGTCACCAACTACCGTAGATTAATATAATTATAACATTAACATTTTTAAACTACAATATATTAATATATGTTTGGGTACCTCCTAACTTGGTTTGTTATTCTGAATCTGCAGTACCTATCCTATATTATTATATGATGGTTAAACAATAATTAATTTTAATTCGCAGATATTAGTAAAATCTTGCTACTAGAGACCGGGATTATATGCACTAAAATGGTGCTAAATATGATGCAAATAACAATGATAAAAATTACAAAATACGCAGTGATATGCACAAAAACTTTCAAAATAATGTGCAGTAGGTATATATGTAGGTATTCAAAAATATGTACCGAATTAATAAACATTCATATAACAAGGCGAGTAATAATCCAATCAATGTTCTATCAAAAATAATGTATCCATAATGTGATTATTTTAGATTCTGAGCGAAGCGATAAATGTATTGATTTTACAATGTGTGTTTTTTTTTATTTTTTTTATTTTTGTGTCTATCATCACCTTTTAGGACATTAAAAGTGCTTGGATTTTCTTCAACAGTAACTTTTCTGATAGGAAAGTGAATCTAGTTGGTACTTTGGGGGGTCAAAATTAAAAATTTCCCAGTAGTTTTCAAAAGCGACGTGAAAAACAAAAGAAAACTTAATAAAAAACAGGAATTTTTCAAAATCTGTTTTCGAGAAAATCGATTTTGGTTTTTGGTGTAACTTTAAAACAAATGACCGTAGGGACATGCAATTTTGACTGAATGTTTATAATTGTATTTCCTATACACCATAACATTTTCCAAATATTTTGACTTATTTTGAGCTGATGACGGACATTTTCAGTTTCCATTTGTTTTAGTTTTTTTTTCTATAAATATCAATAAAATTTTATCTGTTGAGTAAAAAAGCTTGAAAATTTAATAGAAGTCTCCTAGGTTATTGTTTCAAAGGCAGATGAAAAAAATTAAAAATCCTTAGTCACGGTTTTTATTTATAAGCATTTAAAGTTCAAATATTGACAAAATACGGAAAAATCATGAAAATTAGCAAATTATTTTGAGTTGAGAATTCATAAAAATTTTTCTTTTTAAATCTAAGATTTAAAATGTAATACAAGATTATCCATAAGTTTGTGTACCTTTATCAAAAAAAAATGTCTTCAAGAAAGTCAAATTAAATTTTTATGAGCGTTTGAAATTCATATTTTTACAACATTTGATATTTGACATTTGATATTTGACATTTGATATTCACTCGATTTGTCATGTAACAATTTTCTTATTTTGTTGTAACTAAAAAACGTATGACTATAGATACTTGAAAATTGCATTGAATGTTTATATTGACATTTTCTATACACGATAAAATTTTGAAAATAATTTGACACTTTTTGAGCTGTTTACGGACATTGTCAGTTTTCAATGTTTTTAGTTTTTTTTTATATAAATATCATTAAAATTTTATTTGTTGGGTAGAAAAGCGTGAAAATTTAATGCAAGGCTCCTGAAATAGCAGTTGAAAAATATTGAAAATATATAGGCACAATTTTTTTTTATAAGCATTTAAAGTTCAAATTTTGACAAAATTTATCAAATTTAAAATGTAATAATTATTTTGTAATTAAAAATTTATAAAATGTTCAACTTTTGTAGCTAAGGATTAAAAATTTAAAACAAGGTTCCACGTAAATAGGTTATATATAAATTACTTTATTTACAATAATATCATCAAATATACTTGGTAATATCATGGGCTGACTGACCGTTTTTGCTCAGAATCGTTTTTCTTATACAATATATCATTGAATTCAAATTTAACACCATCCATTACAGTGACCTACTTCTAACATACTGTACAGCAGAGCGACATCCACTTACCCACCTTTTTTTTTCTTTGATGGCACTATATAAAAGTGAAAAAAAAAATTTTTTCCAAAATAAGGAAAATATTATATTTTCGATTATCAACAAATTTTTTTTCAAATCAATTATCGATTGACATTATAACAATCGTTCTATTTGTAGATATAAAAGAAGAAAGAGTTAATTTATTAGTAAGAGTGTATAAAATATGAAAATTATATGCTCTATAATAACGAAATATGCCTTCACTCTTCAAATATGCTAGATAAAATTTGGTCTATGAAAACAGTTTGATTTGAATCGCCCACACATTTCAAACCCTCATAGTCGTGGTGCATAGTGCATACACTAAGTATGAATATTAAAATGCATATAATTCCGGTCTCTACTTGTGTCCAAGATTATATTATATCTATGGATTAAATAGCGACTTTACATACCTAAGTAAATTCTGCATTAAATTTACTAGAAACTGATTCTGAGACAACCATTTAACTTACTAACCATACGTGTACGTCGTACCTATCTACCTGTACACGATTTAAACTATTATTTCCTGGAATCCTTGGGACAACAATAAAATATATACTCAGCATAAAGTGAGCACCTACAGAAGAAAAATATCAAACATTCATGCAAGGACGAAAACGTTAAACAGTAGGAGACATCTTGTCTTAATTCGAAATTGCTGACAAAAATAAGTGGGATCTTTTTCAAAAAAAAAAAACTTGCTTGTTTATTTCGATCAGTCTATATACGTATAGTATGTACGTAGCCGGGAGGAATTTTGAAAGCAAATTGACCTTGGTCTGTTGGAAAGTCATGATACAGATTTCCTAGTACCTATATATATTTTTTGTTATTCCACTATGTGGTACTTATACTTAAAGCTTCGAGATTGCCGAATGATAAATATATATAATTTAATACATTTATAGTTTCCTTTGCTATCGAAAACCGATTTATAAATGTAATTTTTCTGGTTAGTAACTAACAACAAACAGTAATATATTATTTTTACAATATATTTTTTTTTATTTTGTTAATCATGGTAATATTTTATACCATATAGACACATCATTTCTAAAAAAAAAAAAATACATGTTGAAGCTGAGTACACATTTTAATATTATTTAAGAACACAATATTTATAGAATTCAGTGTTCAGAGATGAACAATCTTATAAATTATCAAACATTGTTTGTAGGTATACTATACATGTAGGTTTGAATAAATACTAATAATGAAACAGTGAAATCTCATCAAAAGTATGACATTTCTGAATGTTTATCAATAATAAGTTGTTATTATTATATAAATAATAAATATATTACTAGTTGGAATAATAGTCACACAACATTTGGGACATATTAGATAAATGCGGGAATCTAAATAGTATACACAGTATAAGATCTGCGTATGGTGAAACTCAAGGGGAACAGAAAAAAGTTCGAGATTACGAAAAATTCGAGATATCGACGTTCAACATGATAATAATTTAATGTACATACATAATATTATTATATACAATACTAATAGCATAATAGGTAAATCACTGCAATTAATCCACTTTATTTTTCGCTTGAAAAAAATAAAAGGCGCATAACCTAAAGAAGCAAAGCCATTTTTAATACATTTGTTTTAATTCTTATTCATATTACCATATGTAATGTATGTATACCATATGGACCATGATAACAATGTCTAATAGAAGAAATTACTTTGATTACTTAGAAGTACATAAATTTATGATTAAATCTTAGATCATAGTATAGAATATTATGATCTAAAGATTAAATAAAAATTATCAATAATACAACTGCGTTCAATGATAATGCCGGTACTCGTTATTCGGTAACACGAAATACTTTGAAGCATGACCTTGCATTTGTTCGTGTTTTTTACCGTTTAAAGACTTAATAACGATAAATTTTAAAAATTCAAAATTATAATTTTTTAGTTTTTGTACAGCAAACTAATTTTCTATTGAATTAGAACTCCCTTATATGAGTTCTAATAATACGAATTATATTATTTTTTAAAACAACTGAGTCATCAATATTTTTCAATCTTAAAAATTGACTTCTCGAGAAATCATGCTTGTAGTTATCACATTTTTAACAATCTAACTACAATTATTACGAATTTCTATGCAATTTCTTAAAAAATTCAATACAATTCACACGAAAAAATGGAGTGGATAAAATTCAAAAAAATTGAACAGTAAAAAAGTAAATAATTTAAATTAAAAAAAAAAAATAGTAGGCATTAGTAGGTATTTAATAAAATTATCAAAATTTAAGGTCATGTGTTCGAAATATTTTAGTTACCTTATCGTTGAATACACTTACTGTATAATAATTATATGCACATAATATATTATTTTCAATTTTCCTTTTTCGTTCTAGCATACGACTTACAAGCATTTAATGTTTTTTTTTTTTTAAATAATTCTCTAGTTTAGATTATTTTAATTTAGTCATCACGGCTGATCTAAATATCTAATGAATAATTGCTTATAACAATTATTATTTTAATACCACGCGGTACCTATAATTAAATACTTAAATAGAACTATTTATTATTTACCTATTGTTTATAGTATAAAAATATACAAAATTATATTTTAAAATCAATTAAAATAATTTTAAACAAGTATTGGACATTACGGTTTACAATGGTCCATGACATAATACAAATTTAATTAAATGTATTTGTTTAATGTACATGAGAGCATGATAATCACACTAATATACAATAATAATAATAATAATAATAATAATACATAATTATGAAATAATCTTATAATTTTTTTAATATGCTTCAAAATAGTATAATTAATTAGGAAGGATCGGGGACTCGATAGTATAATGAGTAATGATTTATGATTTACGTTCACTTATAGTCATCACACATTAATAGGTATTCAATGCACAGAATAACTTTCCGTATACAATATAATATACACTTCTCAAATTACAAATTTCAAATCTTCTTTAATTATATAATAGTTTAAAAAATTAGTTAAAAATTAAAAAAGCTCATAATTTTTTGTAGAGTAGAAAATTATACATTATGTGTAACTAATATAGAAATATATATATACATCGTACAGTATAATATTATGTGGGTGTGTACTATTTAGTATGTATAATATACCCGAGCCTGGGTGAGTTAATGATAATTTTTAATTGAGTTAAGTTAAGTGGATAGAAAATATTTTAAAAAGTTTATAGTTAATAGTTGTATGAAAACTTATAATTAACTTATTAATTTAAGTTAAGTTCTTTTTTTTTTTTTAATATATATAGCCAGTAATATGGTTTAAAATAATAAAACGTAAACGTTTATGGAACATTTATCATCAATAATGATTGTATTATATTTATTATTTATTTATAAATTATCGTAACTTGGATTTTATTAAAAGTTACTCGTTATTTATTAAGTTTATATCAATAAAAATCAGTTAAAAAATAAGTTAATTGAAATTAAACTTTAAAAAGTTAAAATTAACTTAACTTTAACTTCTTAACTAGTATTTATGCCCAGGCTTGCGAGTAATACCTGAAATCATCAAAGAGAACCAAAAAAAACAGTATATTTACTATTTAGTCATAATTTTACTGTTGAATTTTAATTCTAACGTAGTATAGATTAAGGTAATGCTAGCTATGTCCCATGCTCTGTAAAATAAATAAAAAAGTCCTTGAAAATAAACGATTTTTTCGAATTTCACTTTTCAAATGCATACACATCAAATTTTAAATCATAGTTCGGGATATAATATAATAAATAACATGTAGGTATGTTTTTTTTTACGGATAACCAAGTATTTTGGAACCGCATTACACCCATTGATATCGGTTTAAGCCTTTAAATACGATTATACGTAAATCAAGGTTGCCTATTTGGGGCTGAAAATGCTAATTTTTTTGGTTACGTAAACTTTTTATCTGACATTCGACTTACAAGGTGTACTGTCGTGCTAGATAGTCTTAAAAAGTTAGTAAAATTACAGTTTGAGATCTATATTAACTGATCTATATAATCGATTTATCCGATAATGATCTATACGCACGCCCATATTCACTATACATATTATTATAGACACTAACCTACAGGCTACAGCTGAAAATTAACGAAGAACAAAGGTTATTGGGAGTGTAGAAGTTGTACAGTGAAATAATTAAAAAATCCTAACAATATAATTATTATTCGACAAAAAAGACACGTGTTCGGATATACATTTGGCGTATAATATGTATATTATTAATATTCACCTGATAAGTATAGGTAATAGGTAGGCGTGGAACCTATAATTATTTTCATCATCGAAAATGTAGATACATTATATATCTTATATAGGTATACCCACCATTATATAATATCGTGTATTTACTATTTAATGATACATTCCAATTCAATTTGAAATGATGAAAAATTATTAACAAAATTGTACTATTATATTATAGTCGAATCACTCGCGAACCGAATAAATGTATTTTATATTTTTTATGCAAATGATGTTCAATATAATGATTATATGATTTTTGTACATACATTTTTTTTTAAAATTCAACCTAGGTACATAAAAATGATTATAAAGTAGAACACGCTGTACCAATATGTAGTATATAATATAATAAAAATGTTTTTAATAGATACTAGAATCTATGTGTACTTCATCAAACTTTTTGTTGTTATAATCATTATGCGAAAATTGTAATATTTCGGAGGACACGTTTGTTTACAATAATTATAACTCTCATTGTCCTTGACAACCGTTAAATTAACCTAGCCCAACTTAAAATCTAAACATCTCAATCGGTCACTATATACTATACTGTTATTGGCTAGGCATAAACTCGTATATGTACCACGGATCGTGTAAAAACAAGGATTTTTGGAACCACACGATATTAACTTTTTCATAATACCTATTACTTAGTCACTTAGAGGTCGATTTATCACGGTAAACAATCTGTTTCTGTATAATATTTTAGATGGCTTCGAACAAATATCGCGATATTGCGGAGTCTGTAATATATATAATAACAATGTAGTTAATAATAATAATAATAATAGTCAGAATCAGGAAGCGTCAAAACCAAACAATCGATAAATAAAATTATCGCCAAGGCTCTGCAGTAATGGCGTGGTTATAGTGTGGATAATATTACGCGTTAAACGTATAATGTTTAAGAGCCATTCAATTGTGGCGTTTATTCGATTTTCTTCGTCGTTTATACATAATTGTCTGGTGTATATACATTATATTATATTGTCGAAATGGAAAATATTAAAAATACTACCAGACACGCATTAAACAATAAAAAAAAAGTGCGCCCGAGGTGCCTGACCTCTTCCAGACCTTAACCTTTTTGTGTAGCTGATGTTCTCGCACCACTCACTACGGATATCGTCGTACCTAACCTGTACGTGAACCCTAGACGGCACTCGTCCCGGTATAATTTATAATATGTCTAAAATCGTTTATAATCGGCTCGATTCGATTGGATCGAAGCGTCCATCGTGCCCACACATATATTATATACCTATTGTTACGGTTTACACACTGACCATGCTCGGTATACGAGGTTATTTAGGTATACGCAGACGGCGTATGACCATATAGGAGTAAGCATATTACTAGACTAGGTTTATATTATGCAGTGACCGACATTTTCCGCCCCTATATATAGGCACTATTAAACATTATAACTCATTTCTAGAAGCGAGTGAAGACAAAATTGATTTCTTCTTCTGGTAACTGGTTAGGTAATATATTGTATACCTGCTACAGCATTAAAAAACAAAATCGTATGACCTTTCAAATAAATTTCCATTTCCTTTCCGTTATCTATAGTGCAGTTAAAATGAAATGACTTGAATTTCAAAGTTTAATACCCTTTTTTATTCCTTATAAATTAAATAATAGTAATCATAATAATACCTTTACCGCGTGGTATATACATAAAATGTAAAATCTAGGTTCTAGAGCAGTGGTCTCCGAACTATGGGTCGCGATAAGTCAGTTGTAAAAGCACTTCTACAATGGCATATACTAAGGCATTTAGCAATTTGCCCTTTCTTTTGGTTAACAAAGCTGACATGGGTCGTCGCATAAATTGTATGGTAAAAAAATTGGGTCGCGAGTCAAAAAGTTTGTAGACCACTGTTTTAGAGTATAAAAGTCATTGTGGGTGGCAGATCTGCAACTCCACCCTCGGCCATTACTTACACAGATATAATTTTTTTTTCATAATATAGGCACTTGCAGTATGCGGTATCATTGAGTGGATAGATATCGTATCGTATTGGAAAGCCACTATAGGTTTCAGTGAATTAAGTAGGCACAAGGCACTTACCTATATTATGTGATGTCTATACTCAATTATGTCATATAATATTAGATAAATTATTATAAAATATGCTCCGAATTGGACACACGGCAAGCATTCATCGCAGTGACTATTTTTTCTAATTTTTCGGAGTTCACGCTTTTATTTGAATTTGAATACTAATGATTGTGAAGGTAAGAGTGAATGCACATTTAATTCTTATAAGTTACATTAAATTTATTATATGTAAAACGTTTTAAATTTTCATTTTAGATTCTAAGGGGAGCGATGTATTATAATATAATATATATATATATATTCATTCTACAACAATTTGTATGTTTTTTCTGTCTGTAAACATTTTTTTAGTAGCAATAATGCTTTGATTTTCTACTTCAGAATCTTTTCTGGTGGGAAAGTAAATCTAATTGGTACTTTAGAGAGGTCTAATTCAAAAATTCACAGTATTCAAAATTATTTTGAGTTAGAAGTTCATAAAAATTGTTCTACATAAATTATACCTAAGATCTAATACAAGATTCTTCCTAAGTTTTCCTACCTTTAACAAAAAAAAAGTTTACCCGAAAGTCAAACTTATTATTTACAAGCGTTTGAAGTTTAAATGTTTTCAATATTAGATTTTCAGCCGCATATTAACGAATTCTCATCAAACGATTTTTTTATTTTGTTATTCAAAAACGAATAACCGTAGATACTTACAATTTTCCCAAATGTTTATTTTATTATTTTCTATGCATTATAACAATAAAATTTAAAAATATTTTGACTCGTTTAGAGCTATTTATATATTATAGATGGTTGAAATTTTGAAGTTTTATTTTTCCCGTCAATACAAAGACTAAAACATAATTTTAATTTGTATAATAACAGTTGAAAAATACCAAGTATACATAAAAACATTTTTTTTTTTATAAGCATTTTAATTCTAAAATTTGACAACATTTTTATATTTTATAGCTAGGGATTGAAAATTTTTCATATACAATAATATTATATCATTGAATTCAAATTTAACACTGGATGCATTACAGTGACCCACTTGCAACCTTCACTATCACCCAGTATTTTTGCTAATAATATAATGAGAAATTAAAAGTATATTCTGCAGACTTGAAGTTTTTATACTACAAGTAGTGGTAATGTGATACGTCTATCACAGAGAAATAGCGGTATAGCAATTGGATATTTTTCTTTATAATAAATATAAATATAATATTTATAATATACCAACCTGTACCTGTTTAAAGCGAAAAAACTACATCGACTATAGTATAAGACATTAAATACATCGTTCATTTTTACATAGTATATAGTATAAAAAACATCAATGATAAAACACGTATAGGCACTTTATTCGTTATTAGAAAAATATATACCGACATATATTTTATTATAGGTATCTCTACGGGGTTCCACCATTGGGTGACTTCCCCCTCCCGCTAATCAACCCACATCCCATTTATTTATTGTACTCCATCTAAATACAAATTGTAAATATACATTTTTGTTCAATAATAAAAAAAAAAAAGGTATCTCAATTACTCACAATTCGTTTTATTACACCCCCTTTAACAATATGTTGGGCGTGCCACTGATATATGGTCCGGAAATAAAATATATTACATAATATCTTTTGATCTCAGATCTCACGTTTTTTTTTGTACCTATAACCTAACCTAAACCCCCAAGGTCTTACATTTGATATCTTTATTATATTAAAGAAAAATGCAAGTTTACTGTTGTTGTTGGTGTATGATGTCACGTTCAGTTGTTTGTGACAATACACCTACCGGCTGCAGTGGTGAAATTGAAATATTTCAAATGTTTAAATACCTAAGTATAAATTTACAGTAAAATATAATTTAGATATTAGATATATGCACATTTTGTCCCGTAAAATCATTTTGAATTAGTTAATTTGTCTACCTGTAGTTGTAGGACTGCACTAAATAAATCACATCGCAACACATATTGTATAGATATATTATTTTATGTATTTGCACGTTTATTGTAATAGGATACAACCTACAAGGATAATTCGCTTCCAAGTAACGTGGAAGACGAAAAAAAGACCAAAGGAATAAGTGCCATGAAAAAAGTCCGGTTTAAATTTCTTCTGTTTTTTAAAGTCTTGATTTATTAATAATATTAATAATACAAGATATAATGTAAAATTATTTAAATTAATAATATTGAATGATAAATTTTCCTTTAATCATATAAATAATGAATGATGCCCATAATAATGTAAAATAATTTAAAATTAATACATTTTTAATATTTACTTTGTTTTCGAATACTTTATAAGGGAAAATATTAATTATATATATTTTTTCAACGGCCACTTTAGAGCATGAAGTTTCCTAAAAGTTACTGATTTTATGGGCTGGAATCGCTACACCTAATTCTTGCAACGATTTTTTGACTATTTTCTACTTCTAAATCTTCACGAATTTTAGAAATTAACTTACCTTATATAATCCAACTTACTGTAACTTGCGATTAGTATTTTGATAAAAGTAATAAAAACCACCTTCTATATGAACGTGTTTACTGATAACACACTAAGTGGTATTTATGGTAGCTTGTTACAAATCTAAATTTATAATTTATTGATCTGGGTAAAATACTCGTTTGTCACATTATTTGAAAATTATACGTTAAACAATTATTGGTAAGTATACTTACCATAGTAAGTACTTACTATATTTTTTTTTTTGTAAACCATTACAAATTGTTTTTTTCCCGACTTCAAAATCACTACTTTAATTTCGACGTGAATAACTTCGAGATTGCATGACAACGACTGGATTTATTCTTATGCTTTATCGTGCCATACATTTTATAGTATAATACTTATTATATGTTGGATATTTCATATCAATTTATCTTATAATACAGATTATTGCCATCTATTTATTACTTAAACTTCTAATACGCATTTCCACTACCTTCTATATTACCGTATAACTAAAGTTTAGTAACAACAAATATTTTTTCCGTTTGGTATTTTCATGGTAGAACTTTTTTCGAAAAAACCTTAAATCGGATTTTTTTTACGTGCACTTTTTTTTTGGGATCCCACGTATAGTGTACCCCGAGCAACGACTGCCAAAGAATTACCTACCCCGCTGTACGGTTCTCATAACCTCACAGGAATCACGAGCAACACAAACGTCACCAACTATTGTAATAATATTTTATAATGTTAACCGTATGCAATAATACCATAATGTTAATTAATCATTAAATATAAATTAGGTATGCAAAATCATTATCATTATAAAATATTTATTTATTTTTTAAAATGTATAACATACTAAGTACAGTATAATATAATACTCGTATAGTCGTATTATTGATGCAGGTATATGTACACTTTAATTTATCTCGATTCTTATATAACAATGCGTCTATGGATAAACTTGTCTTGTACGAGGATTAACAAATTATAATTGGACATTTATACTTATGACTCGGGGTAATATAATTTATGCATAGTGGCATATTATATAAATAACTTTATGTAAGCAGTTCAACGCATTGTTAAAATTTTTTTAAAAATTGATCAAGGTCCCACAGTGTGTTGTATAATTGTATTATTTTTAAAACGTTCACTAATTATATTACTGTATTTCCAATGAAACTTTCTGCCTGAGGCTATAAGCATATTAAGTTGTAAGTACCTGCCTATATAGTGATATCTAAAATATTAAAACCTAACCTACTCGAAATATTTTACTATTGGGACACATCTTTAGTCAGTGTTTCGTACGTTTATTTAAAACGTGAACTAGTTTACTGTATTAATTTTCATAATTCCGAAACAGATGTGTTTATTATAATTTATAATAAGCACTATATAGTTAATTAATATTTTTTTTTTAATTATTAAACTCGCCGTAGCTTCAAAAAAAAACATACGTTCATTTATCGAATTCGCGGGAACTGGGCTGCATCTTTCAAAATGTTCCACTTAGTGAAAGACTTATGTTAGTTTATATACGATTAATAATGGTACAGATTTTACATTATTTCGTAGCAAAATAAACCGTTTAAAAAAGCATTTAAAAGAACAGCAAAAATTGAAAAAGTAGAAAAATATACAAAAAAAATTTATATTTTTACTGTTAAAATAAAGTTTGAATAATTTGAAGTTATGAAAATTGTATTAGAAAACATGAAAATATTATTTTAAAAAAATCCGTGGAAGTATAGCTTTTATTGTTTTATAATATGATATTTCTCCGTGCTATCGTTTACTATATTAAGGGTTCGGATTTTAATGATCAAAAATAATTATTTTAAAAACCTGGGAAGTCGCACTGCTGTATAGTAAGATTTAAATGTACCTTGTCATTAATGATAACTTATATTACTGTAATAATGAGTGAATTAAATTTTAAAAACGATTCTAAGTGGAGACCGACTCCGTCAGCCTCTATCTCTAAGTATACATATATCTATTTTATAATTCATTATCATTTGTTTTTATTATTATTGTTATTAACTTATATATGTAAATATCGTGTATCACAGAACGGTATAATTGTGTGTATACATAGGTTCGTGGTTAGGTAAGCTTACAATATTAATACTCATGTAGAGCCATATATAGTCTAAATATATGAAAATTGAATTGTTTATAGAAAATATTAATTGATTCAAATTAAAAGTTATGACGATAAGTTTAAAATCTATTGAATTAAAATCTAAGACATTATGATAACTAAAATCGTTATTTACACTATAATATATAGATTATATATATTTTTTTATTGAACTTAAGCCCGGCATCTATGGCCATAAGCTGTTGTAGGGGATTATGAACTATGCTTGGTAAGGGTTGTACAAACACCTGTATGTGTGGACAGAGTTTTACTAGTAGTTATTACGAACCCAGGTGGTCACCCATCCGAGAGCTAGTAACAACTGGCGTTACTTACTCTCAGTCGCAATCCGTGACTGGTATAGCAGCCAACGCACCGCGCCAAGCCACTATAATAATATAATATGTTATCTTATTATACCTACTATGTTGTTTATCATTTTACTTTTGTATCAACAATTTATTATATTTAAATATATTAATATTTATTTCAATGTTATTAAGCAATATTATAATATATTAGTATTTAATAGGTTTATTGGTAATATTTCATTTTAGACTTGTAACGTATAGTTCGCACTCCTCATCCAAACAAGGAAGTCGAACTTACTTGTGATTTTCCTTACTTCGTTCCTTAAATTAAAATATATATTACATCATTCTCTTTTATTATTTAATTTGATATTAGTAATCAAATTTCCGACAACTGTCCTCGTAACCTTGATGCACTTCTTAAGTAATAAGAGTAATAAAAAAAAGGTGCTCAGAGGTCATTTCTTATTATTACATAATCTACAATTGTGGTGAAACTAATTATTCTCTTAAAATGTCTGCTTATTCTGCGTGCCTTATCTGTGAATTCCTTCATTAACAATTGAGTAAGTATCTATACTATATA
Organism: Metopolophium dirhodum; assembly: GCF_019925205.1. Taxonomy (NCBI): domain Eukaryota; kingdom Metazoa; phylum Arthropoda; class Insecta; order Hemiptera; family Aphididae; genus Metopolophium; species Metopolophium dirhodum. The sequence goes on from NC_083568.1 coordinate 18,626,974, forward strand.
CAATATTCGTATAGATTGTAGAAGTGGTCTTCTGGGGAAGTACATAATTATTTTAGTGTTTGTAAACCTATAATGGAATAATATTTTTATTTTTTATTTATTATAATTATTATTGTTATTGTTATTATTAATATTAGGTATTATCGAGTCATTAATATGTTATATGATTTGGTAATTCGTAATATCTAATAATATCTTATATTTCGATAGCTACGCCATCTTGGAAATATCTACCTAAATTGGAAAGAATAAGCAGTAAATATGCGTAATATTCTTTGAGAGTCGAGCGAGCCACCCTTATTTTCTTATGCGTAACTACTATTATAGCCTATTGATAACTACTAACTACATGGGATTTAATAACTTGAATACACGGAAGTAACATTTATTTGGTTAGGTATGAATGTTATTATCATTTTTTATGCTTAAATTCAACTTATATTTTTATTACTTGTTATGTCAGTTTGTGACGAGTTTAATATCTAAGGTTACCAATACTTTTGTCGATATCTGAAGCATATTGTAAATCGGTATCATTCAGTGGCGAATAAAGGGGAGGGGGTGAAGGGGCGTTCGCCCCCCCCCCCCCTAAGGGCTGTCTTTTTAACATTATTGATTAATGATTACTATAATATTTGGCTAAATAAAAAGGTAATTTAATTTTTAAAAATTCGCCCACCCCCTCCTTGGGTGACTCCTGGATCCTTTACTGGCATCATTATTGCATGAGTGCCAAACTTATATAATACATATTATAATCGACAAATTTATTTTCCGGTTTTTATGATTATAAGATTATTATTAGTCAATTATAAATTTTCTAAATTTTACTTAATATTGATTATTGGTGATTTATAGTACCTACTTACTCTCTTAGTAAATAATTATGAAAATGTTGTACATATACGTGCCACACACGCGTCTATACTTCTCATATGATTTTTTTATTTATATCACTTTTGTTATTATACTTACTACTTATATAATTTTTTTTATAATATACAATTTTAATATTGGTATAAATGATATTTGTTTCTTCATTTCTTTGGCGATTATGTCACAGTGATTTTGGCATACCTAAGTTATGCACATTTTTTTATATCTTAGGTGCTTTTTATTTCTTAGCTAAGTAAATACAATTTTACGGTAGTTTTTTGCGAAGAACCCTAGTTAAATTGACCATAAATAGATCTATTGTGTATAATACTATAATTTATATAGTGACTATTTTTATCATAGTCTATTAAACATGAAGTAGGTACTCAAAATTAGTTTAAAAACTAAATTGCTATTCAAGTTTATTATGCTTAAATATATACTTAAATTAATTGAACAATATTTTTCAAAAAATAAATCAATTACAATTATTAGTGTTATGAGTGTTTTATTATTTTAGATTGTTTCTCTTTCTTTTTTTGAATAAACTACCTAACGATTACCTTGACAAATGATAATTTAACATTTTGGTCCGTATTTAAATGTTGGTGATTATGGATTTAAACTGTTGAAGGTCATAATAGCCACATATATTACCTATAAATGATATAATATATGTCAGACAAACTGCAATACTGCATCGTACTTATTCGATAGGGGAAAACAAATCTATACCTATGCAACGAATAACGATCACTATTCACTATCATTGAAATAATAAAAAAAAGACAAGGACTATAATATATAGTTCCTCTAAAATGTTACACATAATTAGTATTGATATAATGCATTGTATACAAGTGTTAAATTGTATCATTATAAAATATATATATATATTTTTAAAGAGTAGGTAATTAATTTATACGTCCAGATGTAGTGAACAAAGCTAGGTGTATTACAGTAACTTATAACATGTTTATTTTAATATTTATAAGCTTGATGTACTATATTAAGTGAAATTTATGGCATAAAATGAATAACACATATATCAACAACTTAACATTTTTATGTGTGTGTATTATTCATATATGGTTTACTCGATTATTTGTGATATTTTTTTACACGAACCCAAATTTTATTGAAGTTTGTATTTTTGTATTTTTGTAATGTTTTAATATTTATTATTTAGAAAATTGTATAGTTCACAATAAAGCACTAAAAAACTATTATCGTTATATTTTTTTTTTCAATTTTCTTTAACTTAACCACTTAAATACGTTAAACAAATGTTTTATCGACTGTCGTATACTTGCAAAGTACCTATATGGCTATATAATATGTTGAGTTTTTATAAAATATATAATTATTTCTGTTTTGTAAATAGTTCCTGAATCAGCAGTTTTTTTCAAAGAAGTGCCTATATGACGAAGAAGACGTGGAGGGATTGAGAGTGCATGTCGAGAGTTAAGTTGCCGCCGGCCGAATAAATTACTGCATTCTACATTGACGGTATCCATTTAATAATTTCATCTTTAGTACATCTTTGGAACAGCGAAATATTATATCTCATTAGCAATTTAATTAATTAATAACCAAAGGCAATTATCGTGTCAAGAATCTCCAATCAGCTGAATATATAGGTTAGATATCTGATATAGTGATATCATAAATCATAATAATTTATTAATATTTGTGATACATATATAGTTACATAATACATAGGTACCATATAGGTACCTATATTCTAATAGTTTTGGAATATTTGTATCCAAACGACAAAACTTGTAAACTGCAATAAATGAAGTAAGTGCGTATTCCTGCAATTCTGCGGATGTAATAATATAAACAATTAATTAAATTATTAACTAACAATCACACACGCTACGCATAAATTAATACCTATGATTACCAATTATTACTCTGACAAATTGTATATTAAATTTATGAATACACCCATAGGCTATGAGTGTATATATATATATATATATATATATTATATATTGCATATAGTTGAATAAATAATGACAAATTTCTCATGGCCGTTAATTTATTATTAATGCAATTAATCTAGTGTATATTGAAGGGACAGTGGACAAAAACAGTGAATAACCAAACAATGCATAATAGTCTCGAGTATTTTATTTAAGTTGAACACAAATGAAGAATAATTTATAATATTATTCGACATGCTATATATTTTATTTTTTTTACTAAGCTTTATTGCCGTTTGAGGTCATCTTAATTCCAATTAATTACACCTAAAATGTAAGTTCAAACATTTAATTAATATTTTCAAAACAATTTCGTGCAAATTAACGAACTGCAGTCGACTATATTATATACCTAGATACATTGAATTAATTAATTTTAAAATATGTTTTGCAATTCCGTTTGAAATATTACTATATAGTTCATATTTGTGTCAAATAAATTTTTTTTTAAAACTTTATTCACTATTTGTATAACATGATTGTGCTAAAAATCCGTTTACATTTATTAAATTAACTATGGGATTGTTCATTTTTATAAATTTTGACAATATTGTAACACAATTGTATAATATTAAAAAACAATACGCATAGCCGTATAGATATTTAAGTTGCTTATAAAATCTTTTCAAGTATTATGCATTTGTAATAAATTATAATATAATGTATTCACTTATTAGTTATTAATAATCATTAATTATCATATATGTCATGTAGGTAAGTAAGAAGTTGTTTAGCACATTTAATGTAAACACTTCACACAATGTACCTAGGTTAGGGTAAGTTACCAAACACATAATCACTTTTGATCGAACCACTCGAGTGATTTATGCTAAGTTCAATGTCTTTTCATGAAACAAGTCAAGTAGACTTTCTAGGCGATGTTTTTGTAACAAATTCAAGTTTAGAAAATTATAATTTTAACGTTAGTTCATTTGAAACAGAGGTTATTGAAAATATTCTTATATAACTAAATGGTACACAAGTAATAATTAGTATATCACATAAAGACTTCTAGACTGTATAGGTACTATAAGAAAATATATGGTGACAAATACGTAGTTAGAAAATCCTAACTATACATCTGTATTATGGTAGTTATTTTTTATCTGCATTTTCTGTAGGTATTAGTTATAGCTCATTATAGGTATATTTACTATTTGTATCAGTACTACAATCTGATCGATAGTTAGATTTTCTGAATTTCTGTCACAAATTACGTTGTCGTTATATTTACCTTGTAATCAAAATTAGTTATATAAGTTTTATGTATATTGTTTTTTAATATTAAAAAAATAAATAACTAATTGGTGGAACTTCATTACCACATTTTTGCATTTTTATAACTACATAGTACAGAATACCCAAACATTTAGTTGGAGCGGCCGCTCCTTAAAATCCCTCTGGTCACGCCAATGGGTGTGGCGCTGTATAAAATATTAATACAATTATTTTAAAATAATAATCTTAGTCTTTTTTTTATTATTTTTTATTTTATTACTATATACTCACTTTATTTCCTATTTTTGAGCTTTGAAGGTTAATATCAGCGTTTTATGAATTCATTATTATTTTTTAAACGTTATATCGATTCACCAATAACTAATACATTTAAGACTGAATTATTGAAGTGCATAATATTATAATATATTTATTACAAGTGGGCCAACGTGCTTTATTTATTGTGGTATATGGGAAAACAGTGACCTGTACCTATAATATTTACTATAAGACTTACTATAGGACAAGGATGACAAATTATTCTAACGTTACTTGTTATTAAATTATGAAAAAAACATAATATTCATATAAAGAAGAAAAAAATTATAATTCAAATGTTTTTATTTAGAGATTTAATAACAACAATAAAATTACTAATTATGTATGTGACGTTAGCATTTTTTCGCTTGTCAGGGATTTGCCACCCCTCCTATAGGACATAGGCAACTTTGATATATATATATTAAAACGCTATACATAAAATAAAAAATAATAAAATGGAACATAATTTAGTTAACTGATCAATTTATAGAAGTAAGTAGAGAACTTATTGATATTATGCGGCTATTGTCTTGTCTCATTAAGAAGATAAATGATAACATATATGCATATCCTCTGAGAAAATAATTTATTTTATAGCCGTATAGGTACATAATTTATATAATTATATACCTAAATTTAAATACTATATGAAGCTGAGATAGGTACCTCAGAAGAATTTTAAAATATAGGGAACTGTTTTGTAACTCTTATTTTCTGCCCTTCTAATGTCTCGTTAATTTATTGTCATCTAATTGTTGACACTTCCTATACATTCTTCAGTTAAGAGTCAAGGATTAGGTATCAAAACAAAAACATAAATGAAAGTATGCTGCTATGTGCATATTGCATATATTACTCTTTGGTCCTTTGTTTAATAAGTGGGGTGTTTCAAAATCAGACCAATCCGAAAGTATATATTATATTATATACGATCATTCAATCTTTAGTACCTAGTCGAAGTTATAGACGCCTACTGCAATATGTATCTAAATCAACAATTAAGTAGGTAGGTGTTATAGTTTCTTTTTTAAATTTAATATTTTATAAATGTATATAATTAAAAATAAAATTATAAATAATAATAATTAAAAGTGCTGTAAACCATAATGAGTATACTATTTGATTTATTACCTTAATAGATTTAATCGAGTATGTATCCTTGGTATTAAACAGAAAAATTGGTTGGTTGTTATCTTCTCAACTTTTAAAATTGTATTGTTTATATTTTGTGTTAGGTTTAATGGTTTAAATTATTTTATTAATTACAAGAAAGATTCTATAACAAGTTCGTTTTAATATTTGAGTAAAAATCTTACAGGTTACTTATATAATAATGACATTGACAAAATCATGAATTTACTATAACGTTCATAAGAATATAATTATAGGTATTATACTTGTGCTATTTCATTAAAATTTTGTTAATTCAAATTTTATGTATTTAGTATGAAGTGAATAACACAACTGATGAATATTCTTATCATAAAATACCCTTGAATTAAATTTGTTTGATGGGTTAATAAGATTTATATTAACTAAGGTTGTTCAGAACTAGTTTCTTTCTTTCTAAAACCTAAGACTTAGTCATTAATTGTGATTTGTGATGTCAAAATATGTTTATTCATATTCATTATTATTTCATTCGTATACATTTATTAGCATCAATAATGATGAAATAGACACTTATAATAATTTCTGTATACTATTTATAAATGGGCGATTCCAACATAGGTAATAATATTATTTATCTTATTCAGATTAATATCTTGAATCAAAGTATAAAAAGTTAATTTTAATTTACAACAATTGTTGTGTATCGTTCAATTATAATATCGAATGATAGATTTAAATAATGTCATAATATTGTAGATGTAAATTATTAATCGATATTTAGGATTTTGCAAATTTGACTCGAGGAGGCACGCGCGAATGTATCGCGATCACGGTAGTCGGTAAATCAGGTAAGTGTATAAATATTTAAGAGTTAATATGTTATGACATGCATATAATACATAGGTACCTACAATAGTACAATTTAAAAACTGCATACAATTATTTATCTAGTTCAAAATAATAACTAATAGTTAAGAGACGTTAAATTATCATATAATAATATGTATACGCACGTTATCTAATATCGTTGTTCGGCAAACCATTCGTAATGGATTTTTAAATGTATACTTTACGTTTTACTTTAGTATTATTAATCGTCATCATAATATTATTATGCACTTTTTTTCATACTTTCACGGTCGACGGTTATTGGAAGAGTAATATTGGATCATGTGAACGGGGTTTTTTCTTCGATAGATTCTCGAACGTTTTAGGCGTATTACATCATACACGCGTGTGCAATAAATAATAATACGATTTTAAATTGTATAGGATATGATTTATGTACAATATAATATATATTATTCTACCTGCAGATGATCCACAGCCCGGAAGCCAGCGATTTCAGTAGTGCGAGGGTGAAAAATGCATGTAAATGTCGCATTACCATTTACCACTCCATTAAACATAGTATACGTAGTAAATACTTGTATAGACATGATCGCCGGGCCTGTTATTATAACTACATATTACTATATATTAGTAGTAGAGTTATATTAATATTAATTACAGCTAACCACCCCGTACAAATAAAGTCGACGACGTCACTAATAGGTACCTCTACTGTGGTAATACTCCAACAACCGTGGCATCCGAACTGCAATACGAAATCGCGGTGACCAAAAGAAACTCGTTTATTACCTATACCATTATAATACCACCGCGCGCCGTCGACCTTGTATACCTAATACCTATTATACCAACAGGCAATAATGACGATAATTAAAAACAATAAAAGATCGTATTATTATTATTGCGGGTCGTATAATTGTATAATAATAATAATAATAATAATAATAATATATACCTATGTACGCATCTAAGACAGAGCAAATAAAGAGGGTGTTTGTGGTGCAAAAACCCCGGACGACCATCAGGAACGACAGCCGCCATAATTGTTAACGATACGTTGTGATGTTGACGGAGAGATGGAGAGAATCTCCGGCGAGAGCTGGAGGGCTCGCCGGGTAAAAAAAAAAAAAATACATAGATCACTAGAGTGGGGACCGTATAAAAAGGTCATTGAAAAACAATCGTCCGGCCATTGGTACATTTAACGTCGGCGCGGGTGCTGAAATCGTTCCGGGTTGTTTTCATCTAATTCACACGTACATTTACAACAAACATATTTATACGTGCGTCGTGCACGTACATAAGATATAATAATATATTAATATATACATCGATTTTTTATTTGTGATTTTACCAGTACCGACGATTTTTTTTCAACGTTTGTTATAATTGCACTGTGAAACCAGTCTCCCCGAAACAGACCGCAGCGCTCACTTGAAAAACAGTAAGTGTTGACATTGCACCGATTGATCCACGACCTAACTATCATAAATAGTCTTAAGCCATATTATCGAAAAAAACCATGTTATTTTCCATTGTACAATACGTATATTATGGCACATGTTATATAGGTATACTTACGTCCTACTACGCGATATATTCACTGCCTCTTATACTGTATGTTATTTGCCCCTGTCCCTCAATTTTTCAACCCCTTATTTATTTACATCTTAATTCCATATATGTATTATGATTTATGTTATAGATTACCTATCGTAAACGATTTATTTTTAAACCAATCTAACTTTAAAATACCAATGTAAAATAAAAAAATTTAGTACTCTGAGAGATAGTTTTTTTTTAAAAATCCTTTAATATACCTTTAATACAACACAGATGTTGGCATCCTAACACTGTAGTGCGGCTGATAAACCGTAATAATTTAAATTTTAAACCTGGATAATGGGGAGGGTCACCAGTTTTTATTTATTTTTGATAAATTTTTCCCTTAACGATCCAATAACAAATATTAAATAATTAAGAGTAAATACAAATTTATATGTTACCGTTTTAAAATCGAAAATACTTACACCGTTATAACAATATCAAGCGAGGGGATGAAAGTATTATACTAATAATAAACAAATATAGATTACTATTATAGAACCGTATTTTTTTTCAAATATCATGGCCAGCTGTCAAAAAGTTATAATGATACAACTTACAACAGTGTAACCATGATACAGGTCATCATTCTTTTCAAACCCGAAAAAAATTGTCCCAATAACACACAAATTTTTTGCCACAAACAATAATAATATAAGTATTTCTTTAATAACTACCTAGTATAATAACAAACACTATCGTATAAATTATACTCTTATGACATTATGATAATGTGTAATTGTAGTCAACATTAAAGTACTTAAGTTATTATAATATCAACTATAGGTACCTATTATTAAATGTAATTATATGTTAATCGTCACGTTTTTTTACGACAATCTAACTACACATAGCATGTAATTGATTCATCAGATTTGTTCTATATATATCTCGCGTATCATAATACCTTTTTAACAAGAATTATATATAGATACATAATATTTTGATGGATTGTAGAATATTTACCATTTACGCTCCTACGCAGTACGCACTACGAAATAGTTGAGTTTTTAACACTAATTACTAGTTATAATTGTAAATTGCAAACATAATATCACTTTATAACACTTCATGTACGTAATTATATCACTATAAATACTTTCAATTTTTACGATGTACAATAACTTTACTAAAAGCTTGATCTGATAATATTATGTAAATTATAATATCAAATGCAATGCAATGCATAGGAGGAAAACCCTGTAAACATAAACAATTACCTATTATTACTGTTGTCCGCAGTCATGTTCTACAATCAAAGTTGAACAAAAGCGAAATAGAATGTTTTTTTTTTCACAAAATACAATTTTCAATCTGTTTGATAATACAACAATGAGTATAATAGTCAGTACCTATAGGTAGGTAAATTTGATAACTTTCGTTGATACCATTAGCTGCAAGTCTCTACACAATTTGTGTTTTAGTCTGTGCAAATCGGGCTTTTGAGAGTGTGATGCTGTGTTTACATTCTGCCATTCTGGTGAAAACGTTACGAAAGAAATAAGAGTAATAAGACGTAAAATAGTTTATTTGCGCGATATAACATTTACATAATATCTATATATCTATATAGATACTATAACACGTCTATAACCATCGGTTCTAAATGTTATTAATTGTTGTATTCGACCCCGACAGAATGCCAAAAAATCGTTGCACAATTATATAATATTATAATTAATGACGATGAGCCGATTAACGTTCGGACGACTTTTGTTCTCCGCATAGCGTCGTCATAATATTATTGTGATTGGGCCCGTTTCGCAGCCGCGCGTATGATACACATCGATTTACGTTATATATTTTCTAAGTTCGTATGGCTTCAAGCCGTCGGAGCGTGTACGAACGGACGCGATGATCCACACGCGCGTACCCACTCGTGTATTATCTGGCGAGCGATAAATTTTTTTTTTTGTTGTGGTTTGACGAGTCCACTAGTCCGCGTGATACAAGGACTTGGAAAGTACCTACCGCCGCCACGGCGGTGTTCGTTATTTAATTAAAATCAATATCGGTACACTGTTGTAAGACCGGTGATTTATGCGGTGGTTTGGGCCGCCGAAGGCTATCTGTCGCGCGCGAGATTCACCGTTTTCGTCTTCCGCCGGCGGCGGCCCAATATAATAATATTAATAATATATCGTATACTTTGATAATATGACGTGTGAGCGTATTTTAAAGCATATTATAATTTATTTCCTATGCGGTGTGTTATATTATTATACTCTATAATATGTGTTTGTGACGTACAAAATAACATTCGTCATAAATCAATCCTAAACGGTTATCAATCATCATAATATTATAATATAATATTTATTATTATATTTTAACGCGCGCTCGGCACAATAGCATTAACAGGGTATAGAGACTAACGATTATATAGATGACTGCGGGCCGCGACGACTAATGATCTTAAATCGCGTTTTAATTCGTCTTTCATAATAATGCGGTGACATCGCGTACGACACGATAATAATATAATAACGATATTGCTTTCACCGTCATTACCGGTAATAATTCTACGATGTCATATTGAAAACCACTGTTCCGACGGACCGGCCGTGGACTGTGCGTAAGTAGGCACGATAATTATAATTACACGCGTGCATTCGATACACGCAAGCACCGCTTAATGTCATGACACGTGTATTAAGAGTACATAATTCAATGTATTAATTTATATTTCAATTTATATGCTGGCCATAACATTATATGCGTAGGTATATGAAATGTTACAATTTATAAATGCTCATTTCTCCCTTTAAAATTGAATATCGTCGTATTAAATCCAACTTGGAAGAACGCAAATCGATAACGTTCTCGACTTTAGGTCTTATAATGGGTCAATTAACTCCAACACTAAAGCCAACTGCACAAGGTCGGTTTTGCCTACCTGTGTCGGGCGTGGGTCGTCAGAGAGAGAAAACAAATAGTGCGCTGACGTGTTAAATACGCGACCCGAACCGCTGAATTTGCACAGATCTCCAGGGAGTCTGCACCATTAGTCGTCACGGGCGATCATACACTCGTACGGTTTGCGTAATTAGGCGTATTTCAATAATGTTTACATCTATGATATACCTGCAGCTGGGCAGGCACCTAGCTAAACTATACTATACTGGGTCACACACGCGCCAGGCGACCTTAGCAGTTATATTATTTCTAATGGGACGGCGCGCGGTGTCAACGTGCTGCCGAGGCGTACGACTAGAACGACTTTATCATATACGTGGTTGGCATTGAGATGACGGTTGCGATCAAATTATTATTATTATTTTATTGTTTCGCGCAAATTTTCAAATCGCATTTATATATGTACCTAACGATTAAGGTGACGGCGACGGAAAAAGTTGGGCGACGACGACACGAGTCGTAGGTACCTTATAGGCTACAATAAGTACATAATAATATATATTATGATATGATAATATGATGCGTGTTTATATTACACTTTAGTATACTACTATATCTTATAATATTATAGTAATTTGATCCGTAATCACATTGCACGACCGCCGGCGCGCGCTCACGCAGATGCCGTCGACATACACACGCCGCACGTAATTTACGGATATTATTGTTAATTATTTATTTTATTAATTATTGTATTATTTTCTTTACGGCGATTTTCTTATTACCGCGTTGGTAATAATATCTGGATATCGGTTTAATATATACGGTAACTCGCATAGTATTTTGAATTGCGAGTGTAAACATAATAACAACACGTATATGATGTGTATTAAATGTGTATTTGTGTGTGAGTGAACATTTTCAATTGATGGACTCGCGAGTGAGTTTGGAACGAATCAAAAGCTCGGTGACAAAAGTGCGGAACAGTCAGGTTTGAAAAAAGCCCAGACACGTTTATAACTGTCTGACAAAACGCCCGAGTACATTTTCGAGTTAACGAAAAGTACAATTATTATTACACAAAATTAAAATATTGTTTTTAGGTGATTAACTAATAATAACTTTGGTAATATTATTGAGTCCGCGATAAACTCAAGATAATATACCTATACCTAGTTCAAACGGGGCGGTGGGTTTGGCATACTTTGAATTTTTTTTTTCTTCAGTACTTATTATTATCATCGATGCTGACAGTGTAATATTCGTACGTATCATGACGTACCTGTACCTGAAATAGTAGTTTAATTTTTGTAATTGTTTATACTTAAACACCTAAATGTCAATACACATAGCTTTAGGTACCATTACGTCCGATTAATCGAAGTTTGGGTAATTTAGAGGTTTTAACGTTTACATTACATAGCGCTGTTTCACTTGATGGGAATTAGAGTTTCAGATTTTTATGTGACACACATGTCACATGATTTACACTATTTCATTCGCATGCAGTAAAGATAAGTTATTTGCAGGACGGTCTACAATTATACACATCATATTATAAAGTAATATACGTACATACATATTATAATAATTGGCGTACACCCGTTGGACATGAGTTCGCACCCACCCCTCAGGTTTGAGCTACCTAAGAGCAAATTACCTTGTGCTCGTTTGGTGGGCCGTTCTCGATATTTTACGAATGTATACGCATCATCGGGCATTTACCGTATTAATATAAATTATGAATTTATGTATTTTTTATTTTTGTTGATTTTTTTCGGAATCGAAAAGAATAGTATTATGTGAAATACCAAACACACATTATGTATAAATGTTTGTGTGTATTAGTGGTGTAGCAAAACCTGAGACGGTTTCCACAGTTCAAGGTCATTTACCTATTTCATAATAACTGCTACGCGGCTCGGCGATTTTTGAATGTGTGCCACGCGCACGACCGCACACTAGTATAGAGTTTCCATTAGAGGCGTAAGGACGTTCCAGCGACAAAAAAAGGCTTTCACCCGAGGCAAACTATGCGAAAATCGGTCCCAAAAATGCTAATAAGATAGTGACGATAAGTTCTTCATATTATTCTAATGACGTAATTAAGAAGGCATATGAATGGGCGGCGCACGCTCATCGGTGGCATGTTCCGAGGGAGGTAAAATATTTATTTTCAAAAAAGATTTTTAATTGTTAAATGGCTCTGATTAATTAATTCATTACAAGAATAAAATATTAAAATTTGTCATGAGAAATTTCGAAGGATCTCTTGTAATTACGTACCTACTTTAAGGATGGCATTATTCGTGTGCCCACTGAGAAGCTAAAATTCTAAATACAGCCTTGGGTCCACCGCTGCACGTTTCGTACACGAATTATGTACGTGCAATCTTAATCGTTGTATACTTTTCGTCCCCACGGAAGTCACATGCTATCACATACATCCCAGTATCACACCCATCACGGTGCAATAACGCCTACTCCGAGTGAATTATTATTAGTGCGTTGGGCCGTAGACGATAATAATATAATATACGTTTGAGTCCCACGGAAGTGTATGTGCGTGCACCGATGATTCACTCAAACACTTAAACGTTGTATACGGATACAAATATTATTATGATTAATGACTATATGTCATATTATTCTTAGAATTTATATCACGCCGGCCAAGACGCACAAGAATCAACTCGTATATCCATTGTAATAATAATATTATATTTATTTAATAATCTGCACTCGCGCGTCGCGTTTCATTTTTGGCGAAGGACGTTTGCCATTATTGAATCTCTGTCGTCTCAAATTTTCGCGCCGTCATGTTGACGATCTTTTGGCTTAAACAATCGCGATATAGGATTTTTGAATGACTAACCACATCGCTTTGTGTAAGATTCTATTATTGTATGTTATCGAAGACGATCATTAGTATAGTATCTGTTTATGAAAAACTTGAATAGCAGTATAGCACCCACGACGCTTATCTACAATGTGATTTACGCGAGTATAATACAAAAATGTTATCTTTGCGCGAACAACTTTTTTGATTTAAATCTCCTGCCGAGACGTAACAATGTATACAATATTATACGATTCCACAGTCGATTTTTTCCCGTCGATATATTATTATCTGCGATGTTCATGTAATTATTTATTACGAAACACAATAAACACATGTCATCATATTAACTGTACATTTTTCGAGTGCATTATAATATTTTTAGAGACTGAAATGAAGATTAATTATTGTCAGTAACAAATAACAATATAATGTTTAACGTCAGTAGCTACTCAGTGAATGTAAAATAATAAAACTATATCTGTGTGAGATAAAAAGCCATGACACAAAAACGCATTCAAACACAAAAACACTGTATGTAAGTTGAATAATCCTCTGACCATGTAAACGACCCCTCTTCTTCTACTACAAGCCGCGTGGTCGGTCGGTCAAATATACCTACTCGTTCGTTTTTAACTCGGGACTTAAATTCCGAACGTTCTTAGTGAATAAACACACGCCTAATGTACTCGCCGTACCGTCTTGAAGGATATGCACAATATATCCTTAACTTAATATATTAACTTCCAATTTGATTAACTTGCTACAAGCACCTCGTTGATAAATAAATCATATAGGTGCGTCGTGTATGGTTGATTAACGTATTTCGTGTATTAAACAAACTATTAACGGATTGTCTAACCGGTTATTTCAGCACAAGCAGACATGGGCGTTTACCCGGCAACGTCTTCGACCCTCCAAGGACCGTCTGTCCCGATAAACAATGACATCCAACTGCATAGATTGTTCGAACGGAACGAAAGCGCTTATCCAGAACACATGGCCGTAATGCACGGAGGTATGTACATGGAAATGTATTTAAATATTTTTCTATAAAACACTTATCACTCACAAGTCACGACTAAGTTCTGTATACTGGAATTTGAACAGAAATCGTGTTTCAAAGGATTGAAGAGGCCACATTTAAAATTTCCCTGCGATTTTTGGAAAACAATAAAGGAAAAAACGCAGCAAATGATTGTAAACTCTTTCAATTTTAATGACTCGTATACTATTCCGATGGTAAACTCTCCTGGGTCAATTCTAGGGGTGGCTTTCATTTAGGCACATAACCAAAATTTCGTATCGTTGTATGTATGTAATTTAAACGTGTGAACAAAAATTGTGAAAATTATATGGATAGTAAATAGTTTAAGAAATATACTCAAGTCAGGAAATTCCAAAAGTAATATTTTGAAATAAGTTATTACGTTTTAAATTAAATTACATGCCTGTGGTATTAAGTTATCACGTTCTAAATTAATTAACTCAAAAAATATTGATAGGTATTTTAAACAGTTCTAAAAAATTAACTACTCGACTTAGATACATACATATTTTTATCATAAAAATGGACACCTAATATAATGTGTCCAATACATTTTCCTTTCCATTTTTATAGACTTAGTTTTGAGCACTTTAAAATAATTATCGCCTATCGGCCGAAACAATCTATGTAGCAGGTAGTAAATATTATAAAAGTTGTTATTTCTGTATAACATACGAGTATATATTTACATATTATAATACGTATACCTATACTATTTTTTTTATAATTTGTATATTGTATACTTAATTATTAAGCTCAAGACATGCTAATGTACCTATACAACAAACACAAATATAAATACACCCAAATGATCGCTTAATTTCTCGCCCAGATGATAAACGCTCTACTCAGGTAAATTTTGATTAGATTCACGAAACGCAACTCTAATAGGTGATACTCTTCTACCTGACGGATATATGTAAACTCTCCCAGGCCTACTTCAGTACTACGAGACTACTTAAGTACTGCCTACCTGAAGGGTACATAATATATAAACTTAAGTACTTAACCGATTCTGTAATAACTTCGTTCATTCGTTAAAATGTAATGTTTATAATAATATGAACATACACATTTTATATTCTAATCATTAGTTTTTTTTTTCCATAAAGACCAATAACATTTAAAATAGTACAAATACATACGCACGATTTTTTTTGTAAACATTTCGAGTCAACATTTTGAAACTTTGCAATTTATTTTCTTTAATTCAGATAAGCATATTACCCACACGAATTACCATCGGGATAGTTTAACATACAATTGAAGAGGTTATCACCGCCCCAGAAAATATATAAGCATAATAATATGTATGCGGGTGTTGCGTTTAAAAAAATTAGAAAATTGTCCTGGTATTTATATGCCGATTCTGGTTAGAATTTGTATTGGTTATTCAACGCGATCGACGATAGTATATTGTTGTATTAAAATCGTAAATAGTTATAATACGTCAGTCCACAGGCGTAGAATTGTGGGAAGGGGGTAAGGGGGCCATGGCTCCCCTTAAATTTTTTGAATAAATGTTATGTACCAGAAACATTATATTATTATAAGTTATAAAGCCCACACCCCCGCCCCCCAAAATAATGTCATCACGCTACGCTTATGACTTCACCATATAGCTACAGTGCTACACATATTATTATACTCATGTTGAACATCGTGATTCTACATTTTCGTTTTTATTATTTTAATATTGCAACTAAAACGCGTTATCGTGCGGTACGTCTTCTTAACCTTGAGAACTTTTGTCTTCAGAACTTGGACAACCTTCTGTGCGCCTTAACTTCACGGAACTGAATGCCATATCTAATCAATTGGCTAGAGGAATAATCGCACGTGCTGGCCCTAAAAACGACGACGGCGACTTTGTAGTAGCCGTTCAGCTTCCTCCGGGTGACGGACTAATTGCCACTCTATTGGCTATTTGGAAAGCCGGTGCAGCGTATTTGCCATTGGACGTATCAGCGCCGCAACACCGGATTCAACACGTGATCGGCGAGGCCAAGCCATGTTTAGTAATCACCTGCACACCCGAAGGTAATTAATACACAAATAATGGATTATTTACGTGAACATTACACACATGTATAATGAACCATTCGGCGAGTACAAAATTGAATTTAAAATTTATTTGTAAATCAATTTTTATTATTGATTTTGACTTATCACAATAAATTGTGTGCGCATCAAATAAATTAAATCGTCGTACGTCACGTGCTATTGTTTATATTTGTGTTTACTGTTTTATTTTTATCTTATACTTAAATATTACACATTTATTAAAGACATCACCTTGATCATGGATTCCCGACATTATTTTCTCACTCATATTCTATAAGTTTATTGACTTGTTTTTAACTATATTTTATTACATAGCCGAAGTTTATGACAACAAGTCGAACATCGTATACAGCCTTAAACAATTGAAGAGCCAGTCTGTTGCGCTTTCCGCATCCAACCTAGAGGACCGTGAAACACTAGTGGGCTACGTTGATGGTAGAAGACCAGCAACAATAATTTACACAAGCGGCAGCACAGGAACGCCTAAAGGTAATAAGACTTCCAATAGGTTAAGGGCCGCCTTCCAAACGAATTTCGACACTACAAGGTCATCAACTTACAAAATGTTTAATGTGTTATTTTTAAAAAAAATCTATCAGTACAATTCATTTTTTAATTCTTCAGTAGTCTAAACAGACTCGTTGGTCTTTATACGCTTACGATATTAAGAAAAATACATATACATTTTATTCATAAATATGATATTTACACTATGTAAACCAGTTGTCTGAGAATTATTGCCCAAAGGAAGTTAGGTGTATCCACTTTTTCAAAAAAAGAAATAATAATACTCGCATTTATTATAAATCATACTATTACATTACTAATACAGTCTATGCTTATTAATTTTAGCATGATGCAATTTATAAAGAAAAATATATAATACTTGTTATAATAACATAGTTGGATATTATGATGTGAATAGTTATCTATTTTGAATGGGTTAGTAGGTATTTAATACAACCATTATTATAACTTAAAACTTAAAAATTTGTTTTTTTGAATACTAAGGCCAATAAACAATAAATATATTAAATTATGTTAAATACAAGTAGATATTTATTTATTTACATTCACCAAGGTCGTAAATATTGTAAAAAGAAATTTGAATTTATATTGATTAAAATTATAATTTATTTAAAACAATGTCGTATATTAACTATAAATGCTTATTAATTATAAATATCGATTTATTAACTTAGCATTAATATTATGATATAGAATGATTTTTATACATTTTCTGAAATAGGCTTATAGGTATTTTGTCAACATAATTTATCGGACGGCGTCTTGAATAGGCAAACTAAGTACTTGTTAATAAACTAATAATTATTGCAGTAGAACAAAGTGTATTGTATTGGTATATAATATTATAATATTACACTCTAATGTTCTACACCAACATTCTCTACAGCTATTGAAATTATTATTATTCGTTTCATCATGTAAGATTTATGCACTTCAAGGATACTTTGACCATTATTTTGAGTTTTATAATAGTGTGTATAATATAATTTTTCTTTTCTTTTTTTCTTATCCATGTTTAACTGCTCAGCAACATAAATTGTTATGAATATTAATATTAGTAATACATATCAATAAATCAAACTGGTTTCCAGACAAAATAATATTTTTGTTGAACAAATAATAATTACTTATTTTATTTCCTACAAAAGTAATTGTTTAATAAGATAGGTAGGTATATCATTTATTAATATTTTTAATATTACGCATACCTTACATATTATGCCAAGTTTGATTTAACTAGGTGCATTTAATATAATGATTACCCAGAAACTTTATACAAGATATATCAACAGTACACACCCAAGATTATTATGATTTTCTAATAATGTTAAAATGATTAATTAATGATTATTGATCATTAAAAGCTGTTTTATTATATTTATTCATATATTGTTGAATTAATTTAAATAATTTCAAGTGTAATGTATACATTTTCCAATAAAATTTGAAAATTAAATATAATACTGTATTAATAATAAATATAAGAAGTAGTTGTATTTTTTACCCTTTAAACATTACGAAATAGGCGATTTTTTTACTTTTTAGTACCTATTGAGCCAACGTTGACTTAAAAGTATCATATTCAATAATTTAGTTGTAAAATAAGTGCCTCCAGTACTCCAATTTTCTAATCTCGATTCACTTATTGTTCTAAAATCAATGTAGCCGACTGTATCATACAAAAAAATATATTCAATACTAAGTTTATTTAAATTATTCTTCTGACATTATTGTTTTAAAGTTATATCGATACTTATAAATGTTGTAACGTTCAGTAACCGTAAGTACACAAAAAAAATCATATTGTTTTATAGAAATGATGTATTTTTGCTTTTAATATCAAAACAGTTATTTAGTGAACGGAGTGGATTAAACGTATTTATCCAGAGTGATTCTTGAAGCATGTTTACCCACCTTTTATAGTCCTTAGATTTTTTTACCATTTAAGAAGTGGGTGTGTCCTATTGTGGTACAAAATATCATACCTAAAAATTCCAAAATTCAGTTATTCAATAAAAAAAAAATAGACAATGGAGCATGCTTAGTGAATCATCTTGTATATTATATATATCAAACACAAACCAACATACAAATTAATTCAATGTGTAAATTATATTCATCTTAAGGTTAGGTATATGGTATCTGGTAGGTATCGTAATTTATGGTTGAAATAAATTAATTCAAAGTTTTTAAGAGCATTGTCCGGTGTACCTATACGTCCTATCGTGTTTAAAAATCCAACCCAACTAGTTTTATACGCGTATATGTCTCCACATTAAATGATTTAAACAACTGAAAAAAAATAAACACGAAATGCATAATAATTAATATTACAGGCGTGAGACTTCCGCATTGCGTCATTTTCAACAGATTGAACTGGCAATGGAACCGGTTCCCTTACAGCGATACCGAACATACTTGCGTATTCAAGACTTCGTTGACATTTGTGGATTCAGTGGCAGAAATTTGGGCTCCGTTGTTGCATGACACACCAAGATGCCTGATGGTAATACCCAAGGCCATTACCAAAGATCCAGAACGGTTGATCAATATACTTCATGACAACAAGGTAAAGGACATTGTGTATATTATAGCGAAAAATGTAAACGTGTAGGTAGCCGATAAGAAATTGAGTTGGATATAAACGAATGTCACGCGCTACTGATGATTACAATTTACAATTATCATGATTCACGATTCGCAATTTTACCATACATAATATCAAATACTAATATGAAACACTGATTCATGATGGGTTTTGATAGTTATATTAAGACGTACGTCACGTACCTATAAAGGATAGGTATTTATTTTTTTTTTTTAACATCTCATTGATATGGGAAGGTATATCATAATATGGATATCAAAGCCGTACCTTCAGGGGTTCCACTCTCAAAATTTACTCGGATCACGTCAACTTAGAAATTTAACATAATTCAAAAATTATAGGGCTTACTTAATTCATTAGTAAGTAATTAATAATAAATTATCACGTATTATGATGTCCAACCCCCCTCCGGAAATTTGTTCTGAGTACGTCCTTGATGGATGTTGATCGCAAGTAATTTGATCGTGTATCCATAATAATAATAACACAATAAAATAAATAATAATACACGGGCATCGAACACATGGTACATTAAAATATAAATCATTTAAATATTTGGTATGGATTAAGTCATTAAGTATAGGTATATAATATACTTTTTAACTTTTGATTTTACATAATATTTACGTGGCATCATAGGCGCAAATAGTGTTAATATTTGGATGGGGCTGAAGCTCTACTTTATTACTATTGAATAATCTTAAACAAAATTTAGGAAATGTATAGGGGGCTATTGATTTTTTTTGGGGGGGAGGGGGGATTAGTCTTTAAATTCCCTATATTTGCGTCTATTCTTCACTTTATTCTTTTGTTGAATATTAATACGGCGCACGCCGTGAAGAATAATACTATTTGGAAATTAATTATTTTGATCAATAATTTTGTGTGGAAAATAATTTTCAATAATAATGGGTTCTCCGTCGTGTGTTCTTCTATATTACCTATACAGAATTCCGTCATAATTTTTACTTAATATGGAAGTAATTTTTTTAACGCTAATTAATGTTCATGTAGTTTTTCAAATACAACTCTCCTTCTTTACCTAATTAATTATTCGAATAATACCTAGATATTTATTTAAATTATAAAAACAATTTGGTGTTTAGGTTGAACGTCTAGTATTGGTCCCATCTCTATTACATGCTATATTGTTATATATGGGCATTTCCAACAACAACGAACAACAATCTTCTATGATAAATCAAGTAAGTACTACAACTGCAGTAGATTTAATTTCAACTATAATTTTAATAAATCACAAAACTATTTTTTATCCTATAATATGTTATTATGATCTATAATTTGTCACTGGTCACTATATATATGTCTATTAATTTTGTTTTACGAAAACCACGAAACTTACTTATTTTCATTAGCAAATTACCACTTTTATTATCCAAATATTATCTTCAAGATTTCAAAAGTTCAACGAATAGTAAATCCAATATCTTCCACGTATATTATAATGATTATTTATTATAGCATTTTTTTCTTACATAAAGTATATGTACATTGATGTTATCTTTTATCAAAAATTATGTTCAATCTATAATATTTTTTTCAATAAAAGATAAATAAAATAATATTAAATTTACCATTCATGTAAGAAGCTGAAAAAAAAACTAATAATTACAAACTATAACTTCATTCATTAAGACATACGTATTTTCGTTTAAGAACAATGAACGGGGAATTCTATCGAGTTTGAAGTTGTGGGTGTGTAGTGGAGAACCTCTACCGGTGTCGTTAGCCAAACAGTTTCTAGACACATTTTCTGGTCACACGCTATGCAACTTTTATGGAAGCACGGAAATCATGGCAGACGTGTCGTACTACGCCATTAAGTCGTTCAAAGACTTGCGTTTCGGTGACAAAATTCCTATTGGTAAGTCACTACTCATTATGCAAATATTACATTTATATTAAATAGGTGCTTAAAAATAATGTGGTTCAAGTCTCACCATATTTATCATCCAACATTCATGCCTATATATATTGTAGAACTGTATGTATATTTTACTAAGCTCGTGCCTATTAAATTAACTAATTAACTTTTTTCCCTGTGCTTTTGAAAACTTCCGAAAAATATTTACTTTTGAGCCCCGCAAAGTATTAACTAGATTCACTTTCCTATCAGAAAAGATGCTGTTGAAGAAAATCCAAGTATTTTTACTGTCCTAATAAAGGTGATGACAGACACAAATAAAGAATAAATAAATAAAAAAAAAAAAAAAAAACACATCGTTGTGAGATCAATACATTATACATTTATCGGTCGGTTCAGAATCTAAAATATTAGACTAAAAAAAAATAATATTAGTGAAATGTTATCACTTATATTTAACTTAACAGTTAACTTATGAATACTTAACACTATATATTATAATCATAACAACGATCATAATATTTTAAACGATACAAAAATGAAAAAAGTAAATTCAATGTTTTTAGTAGCCTTAAAAGTGTAACAATTGCACGCATGGCTTTGCTGAATGATCATTTTCAAAAATATTATGTACCTATTACAAAAATAGTTATTTTGGGGTACAAATATCATTCCAACATCTCACTATATAGTCACTAAAATAATTAACTAAAATAATAACATACTTTTTTCAACTATAATTTGTATCGTTAAAGGCGTTCCAGTGGACAATACGGCTCTATATCTATTGAACGATAAAGGCCAGACAGTAGAGCCCGGCTGTTTGGGTGAGTTGTACGTGGCAGGAGCGAACTTAGCCAGCGGTTATGTCAACAACCGTGACCCGCACCGGTTCGTAGAAAACCGTCTACCTCACGACCAAGGTAATACCGCCATGACGCGTACTTTTCAAAATTGTATCTATCTATCCTAAATAACCAAACAAATCTTAAAACGTTAACTATACATATTATATTATTATAATATAGAGGATATAATATTATAATATTATATTTACCTACCTATTATTGCTCAAACGCGTCGTCGTAACAGAAAAACGTTATATCCGCATGACTTAGGCATGGGCATGGACCGTATGTATCAGACTGGAGATTACGGGAAAATAGTAAATGGCGTGCTGTTGTATGAAGGCAGAACCGATTCACAAATCAAAGTCAGGGGACACCGAGTCGATTTGACTGAAGTCGAAACGGCCATTCATCAGCTACAAGACGCGGGAATCGACAAATTGGCCGTGTTGTGCTATAAACCTGGCGAAACTGAACAGGTATATTACTTATATCATTGATTATATATTATATATCATTGATATATATATTTAATCATTGGGCTATAGTAATAGTTGACCTCCTAAAATTCTAATTTAATTTGACCTAAATAAAAATCAGGATGCATCTAAAAGAATTTGAGGAATTTTAATCTGAAATATTTATAAATTAAATTAATTTTAAATAAAAACAAATAGTAAAATTAAGTGAATTAAACGATTGAAACGTTTAATACAATGTTCATAGTATCCAAGTTTATGTGAACATGTGTAGTATTACTGTAGGTATTATTCATAATAATAGGTAATAAACTAGGTAATCTTTCTAATATAAAAAAATCTCGTGTTACGGTGTTTGGAGTGCGTCCCCCTCTAAAACGACTCGACTGGTTTTAATTAAATTGTTTTTGTATATTTGGTAGGTATGAGAATAGGCTGTAAAATATTTTTCACCCTCCTATTGGTCCAACCCGGAGAGGTTCTAAAATGGTATTTATTATTTGGTTTCCATTGGTTAATCGGGCAGATTAGGAGCAAGTATGCATCAAATAAAATGTTTACACATTGCCTACCAAGAAGGCTAAGTTGCACACAAAAGGAGTTGAACAATCGCAATTTTTTTGAGTTATAATTTTTTACGGGCAACGAAGTGCGCGGGATCAGTTAAAAGCTAATAATATTATAATTACTAATTTATACTAGAGCACCTAAAGAATAGAAATATGTGTTTGCGTTTTCCACTGCTATAAGCAAAATGTTTTTACTATAGGTACTATTGAATAAAATTACATGCATTTTTCAATCATATCTTCTGTTGTATCAAAAAAGTTTCTAAGGACTTTCTAAATGTTTGCTTTTTGAGCAAACTATAGGTTTCATCTAAAATTTTATTTTATTTTAAAATCATTTATCTGGATAAAATAAAAAAAATTACAACGAAACTATCTGTTCTCCAAGCTGTAGCGAGTATATTTATATATAATATTCGTAATTTATTTGCCTTAAATTAATTTAACATTATAATATTATATCTAAGACAGTAATCTATATCTATATACCTATATAAAAATAAGTGTACATTTTGAATAAATTTTATAACTCAAGATCCACCAAACCGATTTCGATGAAAACTCCAGGACATATTAAGATTGATATGTAGATAGTTTCTGTGAAGTTTGTACGCTGTGGGATAAGTGGTTCCGGAGTTATGGCCTCTTAAGTGCACACCTGGTGACATGGCCAAAAACAACAACGTCTATACAATTATTTTTATCTATATAGGTATATAACCCATTGCAACCATTAAAAAACAAAAATTTCTATCGTAAATCTCAAAATTCCTGTTTGAGCCCCTACCGAGGGTGATCACTTCCCTTTTTGAATTAGCCTATGATACTCACAAAGAATGTGGCTTTGTATTGGTGAAAGAATTTTCGAAATCGGTTCAGTAGTTTCGGAGTTTATCCCGAACATACAAACAAACGCTATCATTTTATGTATTAGTATAGATAAAAATAAATGTTTGTGTGTAGATTAGACCTCTGGGAAGAAGATGGGCTAATTTAAAAAGTGTTAAATTTGTTGTTTTTTTTTATTCGTCGGATTTTAGTACGGTTACGTTAGGCTTTTATTTAATTGATTATATTAATCCTCCGTAGGTGGAATTAAGTAAAAATGACAAACTTGGTACAATTTTGATACTTTAGAGGTAAATCATACACTTACGTACAAACAGCACGGGGTCCGCGATCTACCCCGCGGTTAAAGTTAGGGTTGAAGGTTCAAGGTTCAAGGTTCTAAAGTTATAAAATTCTAAAATTATGATGAGAAGATAATAATATTATTTACTATATGTACCTTTTAGGCTTTGTTGGCGTTCGTCGTGTTCGATGGTAATGTTAAAATGACGGCCACGGACGTAGAGGATCGACTAAAAAACGCACTGCCGGAATACGCTATGCCACAGGTATGCTTTGGGGAAAAGCTCGTTGACGCGCGTGATTTAGAATGCACCAGCGAACTTTTAATTCTTGCAGTACGTTATTGTTTGTTATGCTTACACGTTGTTGATTTAGGTGATTTCACTCGAATCGATGCCGTATCTCGTGAATGGAAAAATTGACAGACAAACGTTATTGCGCCAATACTCCGAAATATCGGGTAAGAGTGTAAGACGACTGTTGGGTTTAATTATTACGAATATACTGCATTGGCGTTTACCGGGGTAGGTAGCTACTCATGTCTTATAAGCCTTTCAAAAGGGTAACGAGAAAATGACATACCTATATTTTTTAAAAAAGATGAAAAACATATTAATAACTGGGAAATTGAAAAACTAAACTGGGTGTGGATATACATTTGTCTGGGGATCCTGCCGCAGGGGTGACAAGAGTCTGTACACCCAGACACCCACCAAACACAAACACTCATAAACCTATAAATTCGTCGGTACGTCACTATAGACCTGCATAATAGTGTATACCAAAATATTTATAATTATTGTAATATACTATTCGTTAATTTACAAGATGTTTTGAATGTGCAGTTTCGGACAATTTAAAGGAATCGAAAATTGACTTTACTGACATCGATGCAAGCCAAATGGAAACTGCTAAACACCTGTTCGAGACTGTATCCTGCGTGCTAGGAAGTTCGCTGCGGTCACACATCTCACCGACGGCAAACTTTTTCGCACTAGGCGGCAATTCGCTGAACGCTATTTACACCATAAGTAAACTGGCTGACCTAGGATACTCTATAGGTGAGCGCATCACGCAGTCGGTTAATAATGTTTATTGATTTAATAGGTATTAGATACATGGTTTAAAATATTCTATTTAATTGAAAATAATCTTTACTATTGAAAAATTACAATCTATAAAAGCAATTTTCAATAGGTAATTTATTTATAAGTAGGAACTGAAAAACAAACACTTGAAAGAAAGTCACACAATCGAGAATTTGAGATAGGTACCTTATGATTTTAAATTAAGTTTATTCCAACACAGAATTCGGGACTAAACGAAGACTCTGTAATTCATGTCTCATGATTGATCTAACGTAGACGGATCCCATGAGTCCATACTCGGTTGTACTCTGTTGGAACTAGTTTTGAACTGAGCATAACAGACATTACTACTATATTATAGTGTCTCTGACTGCAAGGCTCCATCCGAATCCACCAATCGTTTTGACAGTCAAACCAATACCAAAACTGGTTAATTGACATGTTGCAACAACTTGTTGACGCAGTTTCAGACGTTTAAGTTTTCGATTCTGGTGTGTTAGAAACACTACTGCGCATTCTCCCGGCGCTAGTTTAACCGCATATTAGAAATTTGGAACAAACCTATTATTTAATTGTTCAGGCCACAGTCACAGCACCAGTGCTGTTTGAGAAGTCTGGGTGGGTTCCCTGGAAGTTTGTTTGAAGCTAGTTTATAATGTAGTCAACTAATCAAGAGTTGTAAGGGCATACGACATACCTATTTATGTCCGTAGAAAAGTTAGAAAATCAGATACAACTGTGGTTATTTAAAAGTTATTTAGAGTTAAAATTTAAAACTTAAAATAAAGTTACTTGCATATTATTCCACTCTTCTGTTTCGTTATTATTAACTTTAAAGATTCTTTTTATGCATGTATCTATCGTGTTAAGTTCAAATGCCTAACTACCTAAACGTATCAATATTAAATTAAATTTTTAAGTTTTTATAATCAATTTGGTATGGTAATTTATAGTATAATCTTTATATATCTTTTTTCTTTTAACTAAAAGCTTAAACAAATAGCATCGAAAGTCGAAACGCAATTGTTTAACTTTTAGTATTATTCTATTAAAATATGTATATTATGAGCAGTAGGTACACAAAGAAAAATACTATATAAGGAATGTACCTAATGCAATCCAGACAATGGAAATACATTTACCTACATAATCAATGCTAGTTTATTATTTATTAATGCTAGTTTTATTTTTTTTTTAGCTGTCAGTGATTTTATAACAGCGCCTAATTTTGGTATAGTCATTAACAAAATGAGATTTAGTAGTAAACGAAAAGCATGCTGTAATGATGAAGAATGGCTCTCCGAGAAATACACCAGGCAAATGCTCGAACCCAAACACAAAGACGACGTGATCAAGTACGAATTTAGATAATATTTAATGAGTAATAAAGTAATGTGTTATACTTATTAGTTTTTACAATATTTCTTATACATGAATTGATAATTCTACGTTCGGTAAAGGAACTTAAATGTGTGTCTTGTTTTTCACAGGATAATTGCAGACAGTTTCTACGAAAAAGCAGATCTCGAACACTGGATTGTGCCTAAGGTGCCTTACAGCGAGTACACCGATGTCCTTGAGTTACTGTGGGAGCCACTGTTAGAAAAAAATTTGAGGTAAATGAGTTTTGGTAATATTCATAAATTATAACCGATCGAAATTATATATTTTAATCACATAATAATGGAAATGATCTGTACTTATATAGTTTTGTAGTGCAATCCAAGGAGTCTGATCGATTAATGGGTGCAGCATTAAATTTTGACGCTCTAGACGAACCTGACATAGAGTTCAACGGCCGTTTGACAGTCATTTTTGAGTTCCTCGAATCCCTTGAAGGTCCCATTAGGTATTCATTGGATAAGTTATGATTTATTTTATTTCCGTTAGTAATATTATTGTTGTTGAACAGGAGAGATCATTTGCCCAAATCTAAAGGCAGCATATTGCATAGTTTTATGATGGGCACGGACAATACACTAGACGCAGCAACTAATGTCGAAGTCATAACTTACATGGAACAAGAAGTCTTACAGTTGGGTAAAACCAATGGATTTGAAGGCATATTTACAACAAACACTAATCCCTTAACACAAGTAAGATTGGAAGGATATATATTTATTAAATTGGATAAAATACATTTCAAAATTGTTTGTTTCTTATGTGTATAATGTGTATTATTTTTTTTAGCAACTTGGAGCTAACGTATTCGGATATAAAATACTTCATGATTGCCAGATTAATAATTATGTAACACCTGATGGTAACAAGATATTTGGAGAAGCTCCAGACGACCAAAGAGCAATATGCTGTTGGAAAGTTATACAATAAGGGTTGAAAAATTAGGGTATATTTATTTATAACGTTCATTAGTCTTGTAATGTATTTATTCGTTTGTAGATTTTAGGATTGTTATGTAAAAAAAAAAATGTCATCACATTCAATAAACATTATGTAAACTTACTGTTTGATACAAACAAATGTCTTTTTTGTATGATGGAAAAATTTGGTTTTTTTTAAATTAATTAACAATAAGCAGCTAAAAAACAACCAAATCAATTTGGAGCGGTCGACACAAATTGTGAGGTCAAGATTGATTTTGTAATGCAGTGGCGGCAGCTGCTAATGCAGCTAGTTGACTACTGGCTACTGGCATACTTGTTCTGTCCAGCTCGATATATTTCTTTATTCTTTTCCATTCTCCTGTATTATAATTCATTTGGAAGTGTGTTTCAACTAGCATGTTTACTAAGGTGTGGTCATTTTGCAATACAGTCTCATGATCTTCGCTCAATTTAACGGTTACTAGGCTACCCAATTGAGGACACGGGTTGTCTAAATTAACAAATAATTCAATGTAAAAGCGTGTTCAAGATATTTATTTTTTTTTAATTTAATATTATTTACCTCGACTCCCTGCCATGAATCCTAATATTAATGCTTTTTCTGGACGAGTTACTTTATTAGCATTTCTAAACATGTCCTGTGCTTCTTCCATTTGACTCCTCTGTACAAAAAATCATAACAATTTTATTCAAATAGACAAATTAATATTATTATGATTTTTTCAAAAAAGTTGGGCATACCGTTAGAGAAAGCTGTGTTGGAGCAGCAGTATTCGAAGTAGTTGTTGTAGATACTCCAACTTGGGCAGTTTGTGAGCGCACTTGCATTTGCACCATTGGTGGCTGAAATTATTTATAAAAAAAAATACAAATGTTTTAAAATAAAATTACTTGCTTTGCTCAAAATCTAATAACGTACAAGGTTATAATTTTTCTAATAAATTGCAAATGTATACAAAAATATAAGTAAAAATGTCTGCTGCTTACATGAATGACTTTTGAAGCAGCAGGAGCAGCAGGTGGAGATTCAGCTTCTGGTTGAGTAGCGCTTGAAACACCTAAAAATTGAATTAAAAAGTATTAATTTATAAAAACTCACAATGATCTATAAAAATACTATTAGCTTAATTTAAAAATCAATGACTAACAAAAGAAAAATAGCAAAGAAATATATAGGTTGATATTATTGACTTATGTAGGTAGTTTAATTAGATAGAATAGTAATTTTGATGACTGACAGAATATTAATCAAATAAAAAAATTAGATTTTGTTAATCTGATTGAAATTTTCTAACTCATTGATATCATAAAACAGAAAAAATACTTTCATATACTGTAAAAAAAAAGAGGTGTAACAACTTAAGTTATTAAGGTTATACATACTTGCAGGCTCATTTAAAGGTTCTGCTGGTATAGGCGTAGCAGGCGCTATATAACTAGGTACGTGTTGAGGTGTAGATGGTGCTGGAGTGGGTGGGTTTAGAGGAGCTAAGCCAGCAGCATAGTCTGGTGTTGTGGATGTAACTTCAGTTTTTGTAATTGGCTGACAAGTTGTTCCAGAAGTTGATACATTGTTAGCTTCCAAAAGGCGTTTGTTTTCTTCCATTTCTAAAGCCATAAATTATTAATCATTTTCAATAAAATTAAAATTGACAAAATTAACTTACCAGCCTTCTTACGCTTTTTAGCTTGAGCATAACCTATAGGTTGCTCAGTTATTTCTAATATTTTAATACCACAGTCTTTACGCACTCCCGGTCTTGCAGGAGTAGCCATAGTGCTATTTACAGGATTAGAACGGAATCCACCACTAGGTATTGAGCGGCTTGGTATGCCTTTTAAAGGAGCTGAAACATAATATTTATAGTAAAAATAATAGTAATAAACTATTGACTAATATAAAATTACTTGTATCAGTCATTTTACGAGGCATGCCTCTCGATCGTACTGGAACAGTGGGAGCTGCATGCTTCTTAATATGATTAGCTGCATCACCAGCTTTTTGTAAAAGTTCAGCTTTAATAGCCGCTGCTTTGGGTTTTCTTTTTAAGTTAAAATGTTTTATTGCAGTAGGCTACAGCCAAAAACAATACAATTCATAATCAATCAAAAGATTTAAAGTACTCAAAAACTTGATTTGATTTAGTAATATAAGCAAAATTAATATTAGCAAGTCATTTATTGAAGAAAAATATTTTGAAAAGTATATAAAAAAAATTAAACACAGTTGTAAAGAGTAAAGACTTATAGTTTAGATATTTATTAAGATTGCAGATAGTGCCATCGTTTATTTGATGCAATAGTGCATTTGAATCACAATTCTTTACTGTTATATCTACTACGCAAAAAATTTGAGAGCAGGTGTAACAGGTTTTTGAATATTAATTATAGGTTTATTAGCATCTCACTAAATAATCTAAAATAATGCACTGATTGTCTCTTAACACTTCACTATGGATGAAGCCAAATTGCATCATACCATTCACATATGCTGAATGACAACAATTGGCGTACCTTGCTATTAAATGCACAATTTGGTTAGCGTTACGATTTAACTTTTCATTTTTGGTTAGCATCTCGTTTAAGCATTATATCATAAATACATGTAAGTCAATGTACATTGATATTTTAATTTTTCAATTTTTAAAATTTTTTAGTACCATGACAATTTAATATATTCAAATATAATATGCAGCAAATGTGTTAATTAACATTTGTGGCTCGTTGGAATTAGATAATAAATTGTGTAACCATATTAATAGCACTGGAAATAATAATTATCCTAATAATAATGTAATGCTATTTCATAGATTAAATATTGGTATGAAAAAAAAAATGAATTAATAATTTGTTTTTGTTATAACTTACCGGTTGACCCACAACATTAATTAGAGCATTTTTGTTCAAATAAAGACATTCTAAAGGCAACATTGTGTAATCCATATTTTTTCGTACTACAGAAACATAAAATGCATAATGATAACTTGGTCTAATAATTAAAGATGAACTGTATAAACGCATACCTAATTTTTTTAAATCTGTAATTAAATCATTGAATATTCTGTTATTGTCTTCATTATGAAAAAATTCTGTTACATTGAGACTACCGGTCGATGGGAATGTTTTCATCATTTCGGCTAACATAGATACCCACTGTTCACTATCTACGCAAGCGACTTCTAAGATTTCTTCGAGTTCTGTTCGCCACTATAATTAAAACAAACATTGATTAGAAAAAATCACATACTACACTGTAAATTAATCATTACTTCTGCAATATTTCTTCTTGGAATATGAAAAAATGATAGTAACAGTTTGAGTTTTACTTGAGTTTGTAGATCGGGGAAGCAATCTTTTATATTACGCAACACATCGGACGTCAATTGTGTACATATCGAGCCACTAATCCATGTGTCGCTGGTCGTGCCCAATTTGTTGTGCAACCATAACGATATGTCGCTGTCCCTGACACTTGCCATTATCTAAGAGTTAAATTCTGTAAAACTGTGTACAAACAAAAAAAACCAATTAAACACTAGAAAATTAGTAACGGAAAATACACTTACACACGATTTTGCTACAACACGTCATCAATGAAATTAATTTTGGTAGCAGGAAAGTATGAAAAACTACACATTAGTACGATTTAGGTAACTTTAAACAAAAATAAACCATTATTTACTTTTTAAAATGTGTAAAAAAATTGCACGAAAATTATATCATTTTATCATTTTCAATATATTTTATCTCTTGAACGATTGCAGTGTTGCCAAACTGCCAAACTAGCGAGTTCTTAAAAATGCTATAGACTATTTGAGTCGTGTGATATGGCCACGATCACGATCACGATTAAAGAATTAAGATACATTTTAAATCTTTGATATAATCTGAAGACCATAGAAAAGAGATTAAAAAAATAGACTTTATTCGAAGTTCGAACGATATTTACGTTGTTTATATTTTTAATTAAACAGTTAAATAAAATAGCTTATAAACTCGACAACAACCTGTCTACGTGTACAGTAGAAAATAATATATTGTATAGCCGTATAGGAATGAAGATTTACCGTCGTTTTTGATATTAAACCGTCTACGATAGTACGATAATAAATAATATATAATAATACAATATTAACTAAGGTCTAAGATTATTATACATTTATAGATTTTATATTATATCTATGTTATCATCTTGGTTCATGAATCATGCGTATAAATATTAAAATTAAAATTAATATTTTGTGAAAATTTTCCCCTGCTAACCATTATCTACAACCACGGACTAAGCCGTTTACAACGAATCTGCTTATCGTATTTCCGGCGTTCCCGCTATTTTTCGTTTTATTTATGTAGTTTGTGGTGTTATTGTTAGGTAACTAGTCTTATAATTTCTGAAATTGTTTGAGGCATTACAATTTTATTAAAAGGTCTTCCAGGGAGAGCTTATAAAAGTAAAAGTTGTGTAATATACAAAAATTAACTATAAGGTACCAAATTAAAAAAAAAATTGGTTGAAAAACACAGGTATACTCGCTGGCAAATATATTTCAAAAAAATAATCAATTTAATAAAACGACTAAAAAAATATACGAATACATTTACAATTGGTATATAAAAAAAATTAAAATCTGCGGTACACGCTAGTAAATCCACTTAAAGAAGCAAGAAAAATAAATGCATACAAAATTATATAGGTAAGTATTAAGTAGTATAACCATGGACGGAAATAGCGTTTGGGATTTGGGTGGCTTAAGGCTTAAGCCTTACTTTGATAATATTGAATAAGCTGAAAACTAAATGTAGAAAATGTTACAGGGGGTTTAGCCTCTAAAGCCCTGCCCCCCCCCCCTATTTGCGCTTATGAGTATAAGTGAGTTAATACTGTTGAGACTGCAGCCTAATCTGATAAAAAAATTGTATAAAAACTTAACTAATCATACCTACTATTTTATTATTGGAAAAAAATTGATAGGGGAACGTGGGCACTGGGCACCCGCGTCCCACATGCATACAATGCATACTCGTTTAAAAAAATTCCGGTGGTACGTTGTCAAAGTTTAAAAATCTATAAAAAAAAAGATCAATTAGAGTTAAATTATTGAGAGTAAAATTAGAAGAACGTGGCCGTGGGTGCTCGTAAGCAAACGCATTTTAAGAAGCAAAAAGTAAATTCCCATAAAATTATATAGTGGCAGGGGTGCAGGGCGATTCTCTAAAGTTTTAGAAATACGATTCAGTTAAATATTTATATATGAACTCATGACTCATGACGAACAATTATCGATTCTCTAAGAATCTATGACTAAAAATGATATTTTAGCTCGACTGGCGACTATAAAAGCTATTAATCATTTTGCCCCATTGGAGGACAAATGACCGTACATGAGATACATGAGGTACATGAGATTTTCCCTGAATATTTATATTAGCATTATCTATACACCACCAAAATATTTTGACTTGTTTTCGCTGCTTGTGGTCATTTTCAGTTTCCATTTTTAGATTCTGAGTGGAACGATAAATGTTTGATTTTACAATGATGTGTGTTTTTTTTTTATTTCTTATTTTTTATTTTTGTGTGTGTCATAACCTTTTAGGACAGTAAAAATGCTTAGATATTCTTCAACAGTATCTTTTCTGATAGGAAAGTGAATCTAGTTGGTACTTTGAGGGGTCAAAAGTAAAAATTTCTCAGTAATTGTCAAAAACGTCGCGAACATATATACATGAAACTTTCACTGGTTGTTTATATTTGCATTTTCTATATATGATAAAATTTAAAAATATTTTGATTTGTTTTGAACTGCTAAGGAACATTTTCAGTTTCCAGTTTTATTAGTATTTTAGATTCTGAGTGAAGTAATGAATGTATTGATTTTACAATGATGTGTTTTTTTTTTAAATTTTTTCTTATGTCTGTTATAACCTTTTAGGACAGTAAAAGTGTTTGGATTTTCTTCAACAGTAACTTTTCTGATAGGAAAGTGAATCTAGTTGGTACTTTGGGGGGTCAAAAGTAAAAATGTCCCAGTAGTTTTCAAAAGCGGCGTGAAGAACAAAAGAAAAATTAAGGAAAAACGGGAATTTTCACGCAAAATCTGTTTTCGAGAAAATCGATTTTGGTTTTTGGTGTAACTCTAAAACAAATGACCGTAGGTACATATTACTAAATTCCCTCCTACTATAATGACGTTTGAAAAATATTAAAAATCCTTAGTCACAGTTTTTATTTATAAGCATTTAAAGTTCAAATATTGACAAAATACGAAAAAATCACGAAAATTAGCAAATTATTTTGAGGTGAGAATTTATAAAAATTTTAGATTATCCATAAGTTTATCTACCTTTATCAAAAAAATATGTCTACAAGAAAGTCAAATTAAATTTTTATGATTGTTTGAAATTCATATTTTTACAACATTTGATATTCACTCGATTTCCCATGTAACGATTTTCTTATTTTGTTGTAACTATAAAAAACGTATGACTATAGAAACTTGAAAATTTCATTGAATGTTTATATTCTCATTTTCTATACACGATAAAATTTTGAAAATAATTTGATTCTTTTTGAGCTGTTTACGGACATTGTCGGTTTTCAATTTTTTTATTTTTATTTTTCTATAAATATCATTAAAATTTAATTTGTTGGGTAAAAAAAGGTGAAAAATTAATGCAAGGCTCCTGATATATTGTTACAATAGCAGTTGAAAAATATTAAAAATACATAAGCACAAT
Organism: Metopolophium dirhodum; assembly: GCF_019925205.1. Classification (NCBI taxonomy): domain Eukaryota; kingdom Metazoa; phylum Arthropoda; class Insecta; order Hemiptera; family Aphididae; genus Metopolophium; species Metopolophium dirhodum. Next base: position 18,661,976 of record NC_083568.1, read on the forward strand.
TTTTTTTATAAACATTTAAAGTTCAAATTTTGGCAAAATTTAATAATTTTTTTGTAGTTAAAAATGTATAAAATGTTCAACTTTTATAGCTTAGGATTGAAAATTTAAACAAGGCTCCGTGTAAATAGGTTATATATAAATTACTTTATTCACAATAATATCATCAAATATACTTAGTAATATCATAGGCTGACTGACCGTTTTCGCTCAGAATCGTTTTTCTTAAACAATGATATCATATCATTGAATTCAAATTTAACATCATCCATTACATTGACCCACTTGAAACTTACTGTACAGCAGAGCGACATCCACTTACCCACCTTTTGTTCATTTGTATTTTAGTAGTTTATATAAGCACTAGCTTTATCACTTAATGTACCCATATTATTTTATACTTACAGAATGATTTTAAATTCATACTTTTGATTTTAAAAATATAATTTGCATGGACACAAGTAAATAAAACTTTACATTTTCTCCATAGATCTGAAAAAGTCATAAAATCTGACTGCGAATTTAAAATTTAAAATTTAAAATTTGAAATTTTCTTATGAGCTTGTTTTTTTTACTTAATAAATTTTTTAATGATGGGTGAACAATTAAAACATAAGATTTGCCGTATCGACTATATACCTCTAGTTTGTACAATTTTCAGTAGAATGTTTTTCCAAATATCGATGAGCACTAAATTAATAATTATATTGTATTTTATAATCTTAAGCTATTTAAAAGTATTTGGCATTTTTAAAATGTTTTTAGTTTTTCCTGATGTCGGACACTGCAGTGTACTTACTACCTACGCACTGTGTTCGCTGATTACTCCACCTCTACATCTTGTCAATAAGTCTAGTTTACTTCTTCTCATTGGTAGAATGTATGTATAATAATATGAGATGTCTTTTGGCCAATGACTTAACAGTCAATAAAATGAGGTGAACCACGACTATGATGGCTGGGTAGTGGCCAGTGGGTACTATAGTGGGATACATCAGCTAGACCTTGTAAGTACTTTTTATAATAGACAGTTTTTTAAAGTGGAGATTTCATCTTAATTATGTAAATCTATATTTAGATTTTTTGTTTTTAGGCACTTAATAGGTATATTTGATTATAAAAATCTAAGATTGTATAAATTTTATTTGTGCAATACATCATCAGTATTCAGTATACAATAATATACACTATAAAAGTATAAACTATAAAGTATATAGAAATCGTAGAAATACTAAAGGTTGAGCTAAACCGTCAACTCTACGTCGCGCTGGAGCGGGCTATGGATAAAACTGGAGAGGGGGCTTAACCCCTAATTGCGCCTATGATCATTAGTCAAAATAATGTTACTTAATGTCAATATGTTGACAGGGAGAAGAAATATATATAATTTTATAAGTACGCATGTCGCATGACCATGCACCGCCTTGAACTAAATCCGGATTTTACGTATCAATTACCATGCCATCATAGATATTACTTATTTCGACTTCATGCCTTATTAGTAATTAATTATTAATTATTATTACCACGGGTTAAGCGGCTGCTTAGATGTTAAGACACTAAATAATTAATATATTTTGTATATTTATCTATTTATTTATTGCAATATATAGGTAAATTACAAATATTTAATTAATGTTATAATTGTTTCTTGAACACTTCCTTTAAGCTATTGTGCTTGTTTTGTGTAGCCTTGGATGTGTAGTTCTTATTTTTAAGTTTATTATAGTAGGTTGTTCTAATATTAGTCGAACATCGCAAGGAAAATAAACTAATAATATTATGAGGATAAGAAAAAAGTAATAGGATATATTACTATACACAAAACTTCTGCATCCTTATATTAATTAAAGGTAAATTAATAATTGAAGAGTTAGAAAACTTAACAATCGATTATAAAAAAATTACATCATTCGAAGATATTGTAATGTGTAAAAATCATATTTTGGTTTATGTAATTCAAGAAATTCCTCCCCGGAAAAGTAAGTGTATTTTAGTAAGTTAAATGATGTTGAAAAAAAGTAGCTTCGTAATACATTAAGTATACGACATTATTTTACATTAATCATAGGTAATCTTAATGTTAACGGTGACGAACTTACTTATCTCTCTGAAGATTATCTCACTACTCTTTGAATAAGGAAATAAGTCATAAGAAGTAGGAACGAAAACAAAAGATTCTTCATGATTAAATTTAAATATAATAGTAGGTAGATGCCTATATTTTTCTGTAACGTGCATTTTGTGTTTATTAAATAATATGTAGATATCTTGATTGGAAATAATTTCAATTTCTCTCAGAGTGAAATTGGACCAAAATAACAAGACATGTAGCACCAGCAGCAATAGCCTACATAACAAACAATTAAATGTTCTATAAAACAGTAAATGTTATTTAATTAGTATATTATAGACTATAGTATATACCATATTATTATGCAGTAATGCAGTTTTCATTTTTAGTATTTATATTTAGCGTATTAATATGTTTTCTAACGTATAAAACAATTACTATAATATTATAACTAAAATTACTGGTTTTAAGATTATAATTTAAATTGAAGAAATATATTGTGGTTTTTTGGACAAGTCACTTACAGATTTTATGACTTGTGTATTCAACGAGAAGAAATCGTACGCATTAAATTCTGTTGTGGAACTATATATTTGATTTATGAATAACTGTAACTGAAATAAAAAATTTAAATAACAAAAACTTATAATATAATATACCTTAAATCTTAATAATACAGTTCTAATAATATGTTAACGGGTTGTTTATCTGTTATAAATAATAATTCGTGATTATTTCGAACATATAATTTTCGAACTTTTTAAACGCGTTTGTCTTCAAAGGTTGAGGACTTTTATTTAATTGTATTAAAATTATATAATATATTACAATCTCCTTTAGGTACCTATATAAATATATAATTAAACCATAAGTAACATAGATGACAGAAGATTCAGAACCATGACATAAAAACATGAAGAGGAGACTATACCATTCAGTAGTGGATCTAGGATTTTTTTATGGGGGGTGCTAAAGTTAAGGTCTTGTATTCTGTATACTCCATATATAGGTACTGATAGCAAGACTTTTTTTTAGTCCTCAAAATGAACGTGCCTATTATTTCAACTTTAAAAACAACACTATATTTAATATGGTATATTTAATATGGTATAAATTCACTTTAGCTACGCCCTGCATTTTTTTTTTTTTGAAACATACATATTTTAATGAGTTAAGAACGATGGTACAAAAATAAATTATGGAAATTATTTTTGAAGTTATATTCTTCCAAAGTTTGGAATTTCACGTACTTTACTGTCACGCCCAGCGCCTATAACGAATTATGATTTTTTTTACGTATTTTAATAAGTTAAAAATGAAGATGAAATCAGTAGTATGTTTTACCGGACATCCTTTTTAAATTTGTTTGATATAAGATATTATGTAGTTAAGCATGTTGAAAACGATAGTGAATTTAGAATTTGCCGGTCGAACTTAGTTCTGAAGTTTTAGCTATTTGAAGTCATTCAAGATGGTTTTACATAATAAGTCTAGGGATATTTTCGATTTTAATTGTCCGAGCAAGTGTAACCACGCCGGGTGTATATGAAAATACTATAAATTAAAATTAGGTATAACTAAGTCTGACCGTCAAATTCTAACTTCACCATCGTTTTTGCATTATTAACTACATAGGTACGTAAAAAAAACCAAAATTTGTTATAGGCACTGCGTGTGACAGTACCTAATGTACAGTGTTGAGCACATGCATATAAACTGAAAATCGCAAACTGTGGAAGGATTCAAGAATATAATACTTCCAAAATTATGATTCCCGCAAATTATTTTTTTCACCTTCGTTCTTAACTTGTTGTAATACGTATGTTTTAAGAAAAAAATAATTAAAAAATAATTCTAGGTAGCTTAAGTGAATTTGTTTCTCAATATATTGTTTAGAGTAGAAATGTAGGTCTTTCAGCGTTAGGGAAAAACTACCTATGAATTTTTTTTTTTTTGGTACCAATTTTGTTTAGAAATGTCCCCAGCTTACTTAAAAATACAATATACATGTTGTATAGAGTATCTGTTTTCCAGGAAGCAACATGCCTAGGGGGGTGCTATAGCACCCCCCTCTGGATCCGCGCCTGATACTATTCAGCAATAGAACCTCAGATATGTTTATTAGAATCAATATGGGTATTTATGTAGTTTGATTATCTATAAAAAAGAATACAATTGAGTAAGTTCCGTGAATTTTTGAATAACTTGACATTATAATTTTATTTTAAATAAATATTTTAAATTATTTCGGTGATAAATACATAAATGTAGGCATGTGGTTCGGCGCGGAACAGTGGCTGAAATCAATAACGCTACGTGATTGAGAGTAAGCAACTGCCGCTGCCACTAGTTCTCGGATGGGTGACACTCCGGGTTCGTAGTGCCGAAAAACCTTGCCACACATATACGTGTTCCTAACCGACCGTACCAACTATTTCAACCCTACCATCCTACAGGTTAATGACCTCAGTCGTCGAAACCTTAAACATAATAAAAAAAATACATAAATGTATACTATTTTATAACTTTATCGTAAAGAACTTAAAGTAGGTACTTAATTCTGAAAATGACGAAAATTAAAAATTTCAAAATGCAGTACGCGTTGTTTTCAATTGTTTTCCACATGATAAAAAGACAACTAGCTATTTCTAATAACAAAATTTTATTTAGTTTATTTATTTTGAAACAGAATAATTAAAAGACGAAAGTGTCATCAGCGTGGCTTCTTCAATACAATTTTTAATTTTTCCTGTTAATTAGCTCATATACTCTTATTGTGCCGCTGTGTACAGATTGTGTATTTGTGTATATTACTAATAAAGTATTAATAAAGTGAAAAAAAAAATTTACTTATTCGCTTTAAACACTTTTTTTTTAGTAAAAACATTAATGGTAATTTAAATTATGTAAGATATTTAGATAAATTAATTCTATAAATTGGATATAATAATATATTTATAATTATTAAAAAATGCAAAAATAATCATCTTATAGGTTCTGGTTTTTATTTTTTATTTCAAATTCAGGTAAACCAAAAAATACTATAAATTGTATCAATTGTATAACAAATATTTCAATAGTTTTTCAAAATCATAATTTCCAAACATTAATTTAAAGAAAAGTTAATGACGCCTGCCGAAAACTATGAAACCCCAGCTGTTATAGGGACGTCCGGAGCGGGGGCACCACCTGAGAAAATATTTCTAATAATTTGGACTTGTCCAATAAATAATAAAATATACAAGTACATAGTATTTATTGCACCTAGTGAGAAATTTATCTGTGGGTTTCCCTGAGCTGTATGCCTGTATGTATATGTAGGTAATAGTATAAAAATGATACAAATAAAAATTGCGGAATAAATAATTTATTTTTATTTCCTTCTTTATTATTAGATTTAAGTGGACGTTGCACCCAATGTTTATTAAATAAATTATACTATAATTATATTATAATTTATAAACCTTGCTTTGCATCCACGTATTGTGTTGCTTATTAGTATATCATATAGGCAGTTATAATATTACCTCTTCTTTGGTACTACTATCCATAGTTCCGTTATTGGTATCCGCGATAAGTGATTTCGCTTCGAGTGCCTGCGCATAATTTTAAAAAGGAATTAAGGATTAAGATATTATATAAGGTAATACCTACATCTACCTATACCGTAAACATATATATTACAAGTTACAACTTACAAGCGTCATACATAATATAATAAATCGAATAAGAGAGAAAGATAGAGAGATTATAAAATTATCAGTACCTGTCTCGTCGTGAAGTGCGCCATCAATATGATCAATAACAGCCTCAGCGTGTATTGTAGCAGCCAACAGTAGACCAACAGTCCCGACCGAGATTTGTAGAACATTTCGTAATAAATATCGAACAAGGCCATGAGCCACAGATAGAACACCGACAGTCCCATGTGCACGCCGAACAGGTTGTTGAGCGCGTCTATCGACAGTCGGATCAGCCAGTGTTTGATTCTGAGCAACTCGACCGTGTTGGCCGTCGGACAACTCATGAACCGTGGACGGTAAAAGTCTTTGTCGTACACGACGGCAGACCGCGACGACGACCGCGACGATGAGCCCGTGGACGACATATACGGGTATTCGGAGCGGTTGAGGTTTTCGTCCTTCAGCCTCTTCAGATCGTCGTTGATGCCGTGAAACTTGGTGTAGACCTTGAAACACTGTACGACAAACTGCGTCTCGATGCAGCACATGCTCAGGTTCTGGACATACATGAACAGCTGGTAGACGAACAGCGACGCATCCGAGTTGGGCTCGTAGCGGTACAAGTAGTACATGCAAATCGAGTTGGTGGGCACGATGACGGCCAGACACGTGGCGACCACGGCCAGCGAAAACGCCCTGTGCCGCCGGAGCTCTGTGGGCGACGGTGGCGAGTACGCCTCGAACGCTCTGATGGTCGCTCGGTACCTGGACATGTACGGCTTGCATTCGTACACGACCGCGATCCGGGAGAAGAACACGGCGGACGTCAACACCCTGTCGTACACGGCCGTCAGCGTCGACGAAAACGTGGAGCACCAATGGTCCACTTTGCATATGACCTGCGACGCGTTCACGAAATTGTATACGCACGTGGCTATCAGCAGCGCAGAGTACGCGTTTTGAAACTTGTTGTACGACAGGTCGATGGTGAACACTCCGCCCAGTCTCCAAAACGCCCGGATCAGCCACATCGCGTACCTATATACAACCTATATTATAATAATATATTATATTTACTGCAACTATAACATACTTAGAAGCGTCTACTGCAGCCCCAAGACCTAAATAATATATTACCGGTATAAAACAATTTGGTTTACCTATTTTATTATATAACTAGTGATTACCCCACCATGGTGACGTTACGGTCAGTATTGTAAATTTGTAATAGTTTCGCAGTGTAAACAGCGAGACGCAATTATAAAGACACACCTAACCCGATGTCTATATAGATATAATATAGCCCTATGTCCTATAGGCTATATTATTGTTTTCGTTTTTGACCGCCGTTTGAAACACTCGACTGTAGTTGTATATACACATCGACACATACATACTATGAATACTTCAAGTATGTCGACGATTAAATTGACAAGCAATAATATAATAACAATTTTTTTTCTGCTTTTTAATGTATACTTGAGAAAAACACTTTTCTTACTAGTTATAAGAAGTGATAATAAGAATATAATGTACACAGAACACTGAACAACGTGTACTAATGAGGGAATAATGTACATAGGTAGATATGTATATTGTATGTCTATTCCACCTATATAGCTAAATATATTTATTTTCTCTTTTGTTTATATATTATTAACTTGTATGTCATGGTAAATAGTAAGTTGGCATGTTGAGAAATTAAATGTAAAACCACTGGCCATATAAATTGTGAAAACCAAAATGGACGAATTAAACGTTTGTGTTTTGCTTTTGCAGTTCCATTTATCAAAGCACAAAAAGCACAATGTAACTTTTAATTGTAACTTGTAACTTTTATATAAAGTTACAGGAAAATATGTAACTAGTTATAAGTTGCAAGTTATAAAAGTAAGTAATAACCGAATTACGTAACTTAGTTTCATGCCCTGCAACCCTGGGAACTGGGAAGGCCTTGTTTGTGAATTCAACAAGTGGGAGGGGGATTTGTTTGTTTTGTTTAAATTTTTCATTTGTTCATCAGCCTAAAAATGTCCTATTCCTCTTATATTTGGGAGTTTCACATCTAACGTGAGTGAAAACCCAATAATTTTTTTTTTATCAGAAAAGTTTGTTGAAATTATTTTTTTTAAGTTACTAGAAAATTGTATATTCTTACAGAATTTTTATAGTTTTAATTATTAGATATTCAATATGTATTCCCACACTTTTTTTGCTAAAAGAAATAAAGGGCCCAATTATGGTTCAGATTTTCATCAGTTTTAAAAGGAAAAGTTTGACGTACATATTAGTATATACGCCTATATTCCTATATTACCGTATTTACCATTTATCTATACTCAGTGGTCGGGAGTAGTATGTTAATTGTAGCGACATTACGAGTTGAAACAGATGGAGCGTGCTACTATTTATTTGTAGCGAATACAATTACGTTGCCATAGGGGGAAGAGGGGCAATGGGGCATGCCCCCCCCCCCCCACCACCATTGACCGTATTATTTTGGGCGCTGAACGTTTGGGCACATCGACCTAAAAGCACGTTTGGGTACAAATAGACACAGCGTTTGGACACAATATATTATAGAATAAAAGGTACACGCGACTACGAATACATAGGTACGTAATGTACTAATGTCGTAATGCACATACTATCATTGACTACAATCTTTATTACACCTGCATCATCAATATAATATATGCGACTGTACAGATTTCTTTATTCATTCAATCACTCAATAGGTATCTCAGTTAAATATTTGGCAGTTTGATTGATTCGTTTTTCTAAACTTAACAGTACGAATCAATCGAATCATGAATGTGAATATTACTGACCTTACCCAAACGTGATATTAGTTCAAAAATATCACGTATCCAAACGTAGGTATTCATTTTTGGTGACGTCTGAAAAAATTTGTACCCAAAAATGTGTGTTCCCAATCGTTCTTTCAATTCCCATGTAAAAATATCGTCTTGTGCCCGAATGTGTCACAATAATATTCAGTATAAAACTATTGAAAAATTGCCATAAGGGTGTTCTTTAAAATTTGTTTGACATTTACAATATTTATGTTATCATTTTCATTCTTATTTTAGATTCTGAGCGCATTTCTGAATGTATTGATTTTACAATGATAATATTGTGTGTGTGTTTTGTTTTAGTCTGTCAATTACTCTCATCACCTTTTGAAACACTAAAAATGCTTCGATTCTATGATAGAATTCTATATCTACAAGTATATTTAAATTTTTAATATACATTGTATATTAAGCATATAGATTATAGAATATAAATAAATATTAATAATAAAAATATTTTATTATCGTTCTATTTTCGTTTTCACCATTTTGGGCCTTTGAATTTTTTAAATATTTGATATTTTGTCCTTTTATTTAAACATGTCAGAACTTGAAGCAACTGAAATCGATTTTTAAAATGTATTAAAATATTTTAAAAAAGTAGCAGTAGTGAGCTGCTTTTTTGGGAAGTACCGTTAGTGCATTACAAAAAATGTAGCGCTTTGACCACTGCCTATTAGATACTTATTATCCTATTATATTTTTAATTATTTATAAAACTGTTATTCTTATAGCACCACTGGTATCGAATGTAACAAATAAAATATATAGTAATAATTATTAAATTATTATACAAATAATACAAATTACTACTGATGATGTTTTGAAGGAATTGAGCTTAAAAAAAGGCGTCTTGAATTTATTATTTAAATTAATTTATATAATACTTTTAAATGTATTTATTATTTTCTATTTTCTATTTTAAAAATTATTATTATTTGCTTTTATTTTTATTTTTAAATTAAAATTATGTTTACAGTAGGTATTTTATACATGTAAGATTTAAATTACATAAAAATTACTACTTTTAATTAAATAAATAAAAAATGTTTCATTACAATATTTGATGAGTATATTATGAACTTAGTGGTAGTAGATGTAAAACAGAGAAATATTGCAACCAATTAACAAACAACTAATAAGTATATACCTATATTATCTGGACCCCCCCCCCCCCCAAAAAAAAAAACATACAAAATACGCCACTGCTTACTACAAATAGTACAGTACACTATATAGCCAGTGGTGTATTGGTACGGGTACGCGGGTATACGCCGTATACCCATCAGAAGATTTTCGATTTTCGGCGTATACCCAATGTAAAATCTTATTTTACGGGTATACGCTTCCAAAATAACCAGAAAACCAAATAAGATTTAAAATTTATTTAATAGTTTATATAGGAAAAAAACGTTAGTCGTATTAATGAATTTATGTATTAATGAATTATTTATCAATTGAAGTAGGTATTGAATATAAGTTATACAACAATATGCGTTGTGTTTAATGTATTTTAAGACTTTAAGTTCAATTTAGTAAACCCAATATTGAATACAAAAAATCTTAGTGGAAAATTCTATAGATTGTACCTATAATAATAATGTTATTATTATTTTAATTTTTTTGACATTCGAGTTGATTTTGTTTTATTTTCTATTATTACATTACACAAAAATTAATAAAATAATGTTAAAAACTATGTACTAATTGAACTGCAATGACGTTATATAATATATACGATGGTATAATTTGATCGTTTAGGTTACATACATATTTTATTGGTGCGTATACCCATAAATATATTTACCAATACACCACTGTATATAGCACTGTATACCATAGTACCTACAATTATATTATATTCTTATCCATCTGTAAGCGAAAAATATATTTTCATTTAAAACTTGTGAAAGTAGTAGTATAATATATACCTATTATACTTACATGTTTTGTTCGTATTAGTAATAAATAGTAGGTAAGTTTTTCGGTATGCCAATATTAAATAATTAATAATGCATTCTACACCAATATATAATGCCTATTTGAGAATGAGAAATAATAATATTTTGGAACATTACCATTTATTAGATACTGTATTATTGAGTGGTCAATAATTAGCATGCTTGTGTACTGTATAAGTATAAAAAAATACACAGTTATATGATATAGTGAATAGCACGATTTAGTTCTTAAATCATCTAGGTCAACAGTTACACTCGCCTACTTGGTCTAAAATTAGTTTAATCACGAAGGATGAAATATTGAAATTGTATAGGTACTATAAATATCCATTATACGGTAACATGGTAGCCTGTACCATTTTCTATATACCTACCTATGTACTTCTAACTTAAAAAAAAATTGTAAATCTCTGAAGAATCAAATACTAAAGGTTGATACTAGGTAATAAAATAATATCTTTCCAAGTTATAGTATAGTAAACATAATATATATATTGTCTAAAAATTTAAATCTATATTATTTATTACATCGTGTTCGTTTGCATAAACCAAACGCGTATAATTTTAAGTTTTCACACTTATGATTGAGTATGCAAAATTTTAATATAATCAATTTTTTCCAGAGTGAAATTGGACTAAAATAACTAAATACGTGGCACCAGCAGCTATAGCCTATACAACACAAACAGATCGTATAAATTTAAAAAATAAATTTCTCGTTTATACCATAAAATATTAAAAGTATACTTACTGAAGTGATGAGACGTGTATTCAAAGTGAATAAATCACAAGCAGTGAACTCAATGTAACGACTAGATATTTGAGTGTAGAATAGTTGAAGCTATAGAAAGTTAATAAGTTATCATTAATAAAAATTAACAATGAAAAAAAATTATATTACGTTATTTTAATATGTATCCTCACCTCTTCCTGTGTACTAGTATCCAAATACCTATTGTTTATATCAGTTATTAATGTTTTTGCATTAACCGCCTAGAATAAAATAATTAATTCATAAACTATGGTAATGTTAGATGGTAGTTAGTGATTGTCTAACATAAAAATAAACTAAAAGTTTCAATATTGGTTTAGATACACAGGCACAACTAGGGGGAGCTTGTGGGGGGCTTGGCCTCCCCCAAAATATTTCCATAGCCCTTCCGGATAAAAAATAATGAATCTCCAACTATTTATTGTTTGGTACTTACTAATACTAAATATAACCTACTGCAGGTTGTAGTACAATGACGTTATTTTATTCAAATTAATCAAATTAATTTTTCATAATAGCAATAAGTGTATATACAGTCAAATATATGGTTTTACTTTTTATACGACTACTAAGTTTGATTTAATTTTTATATTAAGATTTCGATTTTTTTTCATAATTTGAGTGATTTGACACACAAATAACAAAAACTAGTATTGAACGCCGAATCCTTTTTTTCTTTAACCAGCTTTGATCTCGGAAGTTTTAGACCGAGGTCAACGCAGTTATAATATGTTCCGAACTCAAATGTACCTCATACATCATTAATCATTATTAATCAACCGTGACAGTGTGACCTATCCATCATAGGTATTAAAATATTTACAGTCCTATAATTTAGGGGTAAAAACAAGTCTGACTTTACCTGATTTGTCGTTACATTCGAGAGGATAGTAATTACACAGAACCTATACAAGTACTGCAGTACACACGCAAAGAATAACAGCGTCGAGCGAAATATTTTCTTATCCATGCGGTCATTAGGAAAAGAATGGAACACGCCGGTGTATACGTCCAGCAACACAAGAACGCTCAAGGAGAGTATCGACAGTCCCAAGTGATTGCCGAACAGATAGTTTATGTCGACTACGGCTTCGCGGGTTAACCAGTGTCTGATTTTCAAGATCTCGACGATGTTGGTCAACGGGTTCGCCTTGTCTCTCGGACAGTAAAAATCTTTATCGTAAACGACGACACACGATGTCGACGACGGTGCAGCATTCGACCACGGGTCGTCTGCAGCTCGAGGAACGGAAATCGAGGAACGGAGAAACGGAAATCTGCCGCGGTCGATGTGCTCGGTTTTCATTCTGTTTAAATCGTCGTTGATGTCTCGGAACGTCGCGTAGACCATGAAACACCGATTGGCGAAATCGTTTTCGATCAAGTACATACTGAAATTTTGTAAATAAAAGAAGAAGAAATGCGTCGCCAATAAGGACCCGTCGGGGTGTTTGTAGTACATGTTGTACAGTTTTACGAAGTTCGTCGGCAACATGAACGTTAGACACAGCGATACGGTCACGATAGAATACAATTTGTACTGGCTCCAAACGGCGGCGGTCATTGGCGAGTAGATGCTAAAACTTTCCAACGTCGTCCTGTACTTTTGATACTTGTTAAAATACGCGTTGTACAACACGATTCCCCTGGATATAAACGAAGCGATGGCCACTACCCTGGACTGCAATACCGTCAACGATGTCGACAACACGTCAGACCAGTCGTCGCCCATGCACTGCACGACCAGCGGCGCGCTGATCAAGTTGAACACACACGTAATGATTATGATGATAGAAAATATAATTCGACATTTATCGGAAAAATTATATTGAAATACATTTTTTTCGTTACACGGAAAACATCGCAACCACAGTGGCATAGTCACGCGGTTGACATACCTACCTATAGCTTTATACATAAATTACCCTACATAGTATATTATACTGTTATTATGGTTCATACAAGTTCTTACAATACCTACCCACCCACCCACTGCTCGATACGGTGACGACCATTATTATAAAAATAGTTATTTACATATGTATAAGTACATTTTTAGAAAAAAAATGTTTTTCTTAGAAAACTAAATAACGATTCCATGGAATCACTTGTGTTGTACTTATTTTGTTTAGGTACTGGTTTATTATAATAAACATACGTCGTGTTCAACTGCATACGCCTCTATACCTATATTTTGTTCGACATCAATACGAATTCTATAGAAATACTAAACCTAACACGGACATGTAGTGAATAGCGATCGATTTGCAGGCTCTATTAATGATTACATTAAAATATAACCGATGTCAGATAGGTACCTACTACTAGCTACTAATACTATAGGTATATAATGATTAATGACATATTATGTACAATATGCCAATATGGTCAATATAATATTATTAGGTATGTAAAAAATAACTAAAAATATATTTTATAATTAATAATATGATAAATCTAAACAAAATTAATCATAGACATTGGCGAATGATTGCATTTTTAATTATTAATGATTAATTTCACTGATACCTAGTTATTTTAGTCAAATTATATTTATTCTAATATAATTTTAATCCTTTAATAGGCATTGACAAATGTATTCAATTTATTTTTAATTATAAATGTAATATTATCATAGTTGTTTTACCTCACACCTCCTGGCTCCTACACCGTTTGATCATAATTAATTTACTTTCATACAATTTTCGATTATGCAGAATGAGCGGAGCGATGACTATATTGATATTACAATTATGTGTAAGTGCCTACAGTCTACGCATGTTTTATAGTAGAAAAAATGATTCGATTTTCCACTTACTTTGAAAGTGGTTTTTGATTACAAATTGGATTTTGTTGGTAGTTGGTATTTTTGGGACGTCCAAATTAAAATTTCCCGGTAGTACCTACTTCTCAAAATAATCGGTTAAACAAAAGAGGAGGAAAAACGGAAATCTATACAAAAAAGCAAAACTAACAAAAAAGGATTATTTGTTATTTTGTTGTAATTCAAAATTAAATAACAGTATCTGACTTGAAAATATGTTCACCAAATATTCATATAAGCTACTATCTTATAAGCTCTAGTATTATACGACTTATACTTTTTTGGTATTTACTGGTATTTTAAATGTTTGACATTAGTTTTTTTTCAATTTATGAACGATTAAATTTTCGTTTGTGAGTAAAAACCTTGAGAATGTAATAAAATGTTCCTCGTAAGTAGTTTTTTCAGAAAATGAAAATATCGTATGAATATAGTCACAATTTTTTTTATGAATCTAGTAGATATTTTATAGATGGTTTCAATTTGTAAGAAATTCATCAAAATCATGAGAATCTTTTGTATTTCAGAATTCATATCTATAATGATTAAAATGTAATACGTACAAGGTTCATCATAAATGTTTCTTACATAGTTGAGTATAATGGCACAATAAATCGTTGAATTTAAATTTAATTCAATCAATTTCCATTAGGTACACTATGTGTTATTCAGTGATTCAATGACGAGGTGCATTCGAGATATTATATATAGTGTATAGTAGATACACCTCGAATGTACCTCGTCATTGAATCAGTTGTATGCAGCTGCAGTAAACAGAGCGGTCACCGACTTTCCCACTTTTTTTTAAAAAATATAAATAGGTTTTTTTTATATTCTACAAGTTTAAAAATGTAAATGTGATTTCCTTTTATTTTTCCTCCGTTTACAAACCACAGACAAGGTTACAGGGTGCATAGGCGTTAATCGGAGGGGCTTAACACCACAACGCCCCTAAATAAACTTCAACTCCTCCCAAATACATCCTTACTTAACATCGTCAGTATTGAAAATTAGGTACCTACCTACGTTAATAGATATTTCTAGGCCCCAGATTTTTTACCGCGAAGATCAAATTATAGGGGTGGAAAAATTGAATCTCGCCTATAAATTAAAAACAAATCACTAGCACCGGTCCTATTACGCGGTTATACATAGGCGGATATCCTCTCCAAAAGTTCGTCAAGCCCCCTCCTTTATTAGCTGTGAGGGATCGAAGCCCCCCCCCCACTTACATTTATGTTAATAATGTTAGCCCCTCTGAAATGTTTATGGATTTACGCCTATGCGGTTATATTTCGTATACCTGATTATAGTACTACTGTTTACATGTTACTGACTAAGTTAGGTTACTGGGACTTACTTGTTTGCTCGTAGCATTAGCCACATAAATTATGGTCAAGAATCTCATTCCATAAAATATATTCCAAAATATGGCTCGCATTAGTTCATCTTGTTCTCTTTGACCATTAGTACCAATGACGTATCCAAACATAGAAAAATACAGATTGAACAATATTTTTAAAAAACATGCTGAAATGCATCCCAAAAGATGCAATTGATACGTAGAATTTAATTGGCACACCATGTTGCAAAATTGTCCATAACAATATCTAAGAAAAAGAAATATTTTATTTGTCAGTAATTTCTATGAGAATTAAAAAACAAGAAATTATAAATTACAATAGATATGAATTAAATTTATCGTGTGGTAGAACTTTAATAAACCTAGCGATTTGTAAGCAGTCACTTTATAATCCGTTACACAAAATGTTAAATGATATAGTTAATACCTAGCTAACTGAATAACAAACGCAGAAACAAATGGAATAATATGAATCCACTAAAAACAGACAATAGTCAAAAAACGGTCTGGCATTTACACAATATAGATACTATATGGTACCTAGGTACTAAGTACTGGAACATGGGTATTATTTACACAAGACTTTTTTCCTTTATCTTAGGTGTAGGTAACTACATATTAGGTACATATTATACCTACTATTTTAAAATGTGATATTTTTCACTAAAAAAATTTAAAAAATGGCCATTTAGTTAAAATATTAAGCTGACAACACTATATTATGAGCCATTTACGTACGTGACCTTAATCCGGGATTTGTTGAATTTATTATTAACATACACATGAACGCACACTATATGTCTGTATCAGTATATCTGACTATAGTATTATGTAGGTTATAACTTGTAAGCACCACACTATACTACATATTGTTAACTCGTCAAGAAAAAATAAACGTATAATCTATGCCCAGAATAATGTATTTAAATTTATAGGTAAAAGCCTTTTCTATATGTTAATACCTACTTTAATACCTATTCGGTGGACTGTGAGTATTTGTGCTTACCTTTTACAATTGATATATTTTCGGATATTTCAACGTAACCTAACCAGAATAAAAGGGTAGGTAGGTCGTAGGTTAGCCTAATAAAAACATACCTAATAAAAAAGAATATAGTTTGTACCAACTACCAATGTAGTTAAATACCAAATGGTTTACTGTACCTATAGTGGTTTTAGACCATTGCGTGTAGACGACATATTTACCCAATTATTGTTGCAATAATTTGCTTTGAAAATAATGTTCTATCCTGAAAATGGGTGGCTATGCCCCCTTAATTGCCATAACTAAAAGTCTTCAATTAATTTTTAATTTTTTAGCTACCCATAGGTTGAGAAACGCTAGTATGGTGGAATAGGTACATACTTACTAGTACCTGTCTAATTAATAACAGAGCGGAATTGAATATAATTTAATCAGTTTAGTAGGTATTCAATAATTATTTCAAATAAATTAAATGTAATCTAACCAACATATTGGCTATTAGCATCGAGTATATATTGTATAAGTATATTGTATATTATATTATACTCAATGCTATTAGGTACCTATGTTGAATGTCAGAATGTACGACTTACCTATACATTTCGATGGAATCGCATATGTTGTGGCCATATGATAGTTCACTCAAAAATGATTGGCAAGATTTTCTTTCAACCAGAGCACTGAAAAAAATGTTTTATATTTAACCGTTCTTAATTATCACGATGCATGACCTACCAATAAAGTTATACGTCGATACCTATAGTGAATTGTGAATAGGTTAGGTATCTACTTAACTACTTCGTGCCTACTATTATAATATAGGTAATAAATGATCAGGTATAATTGAATAACCCCAGTTTTCCAGGAAATTGTGATACAAAATACGAATATAAAGTTAGGAAGGTATCTTCTTATTTAAATATTTAATATTAATCAAGAGCCAAAAGGTGATAATGTACCAATAGTTTATAATTTTATACAGTACCTCAACGGTATAAACTTTAAATGGTTGATTCTTTTTTACAAAGTACTTACAAGTAACAACACACCAATTCATATAAAAATAATCCCTAGTCGATAATTCTTAGTTAGTCAAAACATTAAAATTAAAAAAATCAAAATGTATCATTAGGTACACTAACCCACGTTTGAAATTCCATATGGATGCAAATGTCTCAAGCTGGTTGTTAATGACTCTAAAACGGTAGTGCAGCATGCATGCACAACGGATAAACTGCATGTCGGTACTAAAACAGGCCATATTATTGAATGCAAGTATGATACACCATATAATACCAGCCTTGCTGTTTGCGGCTGACACGGTATAAATATAAAAAATATTCACTGGAACGCCAATGAGGACAAAATATCATAACAGATACTTGTCGATGGTTTGTAGGAACGTCTTGCTTGCAGAGGAAACGTGCGACTTGATGGTGACATCCATCAGTCTATCAGTGTTGTGCAAAACAGTAATAAATTCACTAAACCTGCGGTGGAGAAATGTGAGTGCGACTAATCTGCTACAAATACTAGACAAGGATATCATAATCGGATTAAGAATTTTCATGACAGTAGCCATTTCGCTGATTTCATCTTCGTCAATTACTGATTCAATCGCATTGATGGGTTGTCGCACATCTGATGCCACTGAAAACATAGAGTGTTGATATGCATACGGCATGATTGTATGCAACACATAAAACGGTGCCAATATCCCATGCGCAATGGATACAATAAGTAAAACAACTGAATACACATAATCAAATGTAGATATTAAACAAATAGGACCACTTATCTGGTCACCTGGTACCATTTTTAGTGGCATGACTCCAAATATTCGAGATATTATATTAATTCGACGGAAGGATAGATAAACACTTGAGGATGACATACTTAATAGTCACTACTTATCTTCTTTGATAAAACCACAGAATATATTTTCATATATTCTGTGATACAACTCTTAAGCCTTGTGTTACTATACTTCACTAATAAACACGCAACAAGAGAATTCCAACTAAAATGATGTACTTTTATGAAGATTTAACTAACATAAACTATCACTCTGTTAACAAAGAAAAGAAATATGTATAATATATTATAAATTGGCAAGGTTGACACGTAGTACTTGTCATAATAAACAGGTCAATAGTAATGACCGAATCAAAAAAAATGACATCAGCAAATATATTAAGGATGATAAGGAAATAAGTTTTTTGTTCAAATTAATTTAAAATAGTATAAATAAATAATATATATACTTGATATGAATAAATCATGTTTGAACATAAATTTAAACATGTTTGATAGAAAATCACAATAAAAGCAATATTTAATCCTTAAAATGTAGTCACATACAAAAAAATTTATTTAATTTTATTTTATTTTCATACAAAACAACATACAAAATGTAATAAGACCTTAAAATAACTAAAATATTAAATAATGAAAAAAATGACAGACAATCTATAAAATTATCAATTGTGTAATGTTAACGCTTACAAATCAATTTGAAAAAATAAAAAAAATTTTCAAGCTCGTGATAATTTAAATTTCCTTCAAATAACTTAGGTAATCTTAACTGGACTATTTTGTGTATAAGCATTTACTGAAATTAGTAATAACAAGTATAATAATGTATTTAACATCAATAAATTAAAATTATTACTATAATGGTATCACCATGTATGCATTTTCATTCATATATTTAACATTTATTGGCAGCAATGTAAGACGGAAAAATATTTTAAAAAACACGTCCTAAGTATGTAAAACCAGGATTTAGGTTAGACCCTTGCAAAATTTCCATAAATCCCATTTTTGTGTAAAATTCCAATGTTTGTTGATCTTTTGTTCTCAAAGGTACATGGACACCGAATGACCCTATAGCATTAACATATTATAAAGTATTACAATAAAATACTCCAAATGTGTTAATTTTATAAATAATAAAACAATTATAAATTTTTATAAAAATACCATTAGCTCTTAATGCTGCTAGAAGACAAATAATTAATCGTTTGGATACTGATGCATCATTGTTCACAGGTAATGTTGCATAGGTCATAACTGATTGATGCTGAGACAGAGCATTGGAATCTGGCAGTTCTTGATTAATATTAAACGAATGGAACCAATTTATGATTTCCTATAAAATACATAAACATATCATATTAAATTAAATTTTTGATTTTTAAGTTACAGACCTATATTCACAAAAGTTACACAATTTAGCCAGTACTAAAAGAAAAAAATAGTAAATAAATATTGTAATAGGGTGATGCGGACTGGGCAATCAGCGTTTGAATTCAAAATATTACCAGAAAACCTTTTTTATTTAATGTCTACAACAACCACAGAATAGATGAAATCAGAATGGATACTCTCCAAACCTATTATGTGAGTAAAAACTAAATGAACAGAATTTAAAAAATGACATGGTTAATTTCAGTTTGTCTCGAAATAATATAATAAACAGCTTATAAGTGAGAAAAGTGACAGTTTTCAAAATGTAGTGACAAAAAGTGACAGATTCGTAGTTCTGCAATTATCAAACTTTAAGTTAAGAACATTACCGGTGTCCCTACATTGGCTATTTTATGGTACTTTAATTTAAAGTTATGAGCATGTAAATTATTAAAATTTAAAAATGCTTATAAATTGTATAAATATTAAAATATTGTAATAGCTTAACTTAAAGTTTGATAAAAGGTGAATTCGCTCTAATATTAAAAGTAATAACACAGGGTTGGTTCTGCTAAACATAAATTTGCTATGTTACCCATGAGCCCGAAAGAGAAAACGAATGGTAAGCTCACATCCTCTTAAGATATACAATGATTTTGTTCTAATGTATTTTGGACTTAAAAAATTTGGATGTAAAATATATTGAACTCTAGTGTTTTTGACCTTAATTTTATAGGAAAAAATAGATTGGAATAATATGGCAAAAGACTAACATTGTTGAACTAAATATTTTCTGGAAATTATGAATTGAACAAAAATAATTTCTGCTAATAGACAATGTATACAGGTATTTTTTTAATTGTAAAGCCTTTTGCAGTAGACTTTCACTAACAACATTACTTATGTTTAATAATTAATACAAAATAGGGCATTAAAAATGTATTATACTTTAAGAATATAGATGTTACAACAAAAGACTTGAGCACCTACATTATTCAAGGATTCAGATCAATCACCTAAGGGATAAGACTTAATGTTGTATAGTAAACAAATATTTTTAATGGTAACTCACTTGCGAAGCTGACTGTATTTCTTCTGTGGAATTATCTAATGGATATTTTGAACACATTTCAGAAAACCACGATACTTGTAATTTTTGATAAAATTCTTTTGCATTTAAAGCAGCTAACGCATAACCTATGATAGTGCCATTGTCTTCTACCACAAAACAAAGTTCTGGACTAAGTGTTAAATATGAACCAACAAGTCTAAAAAAAAATATGTAATTATTTTAATAAAAATTTGTTTTTTAACTAAATAAAACATTACCTATCAGGTATTAAGTCAGGTAAATCAGATTTGTTTATACTATGGTCGTCAATGCTTGTATAACATGTACACCGGCAAATATTGTAAACAGCAGACTCATCTTCAAAAGTATATGGTCGTACATTGTACATTTTATTTGTAGGTGTATCAGGAGGCTTATATATAAATAAATCAGAACCAGCATCAACTGGCATTAACCGCTGTAAATATAAAAGTATACTTATTTATAAGCAATGAAAACAAATTACAAAAATGTTATTACTTAAACATAACAATACAAAATTTTATAATAACTCAAACCGAAGCAATAATTATGAGTTAATATTATGTCTTAAGCAAAGCATATTATTATACTATAAATACAACTTATATTATAATATTTTAAAAATTATAAGTTACTCCTTTTATTACATTATCTTTAAATATTAATTTTATGGAAAATCAAAATTTTAATTTTGTATGTTTAATATTTGTATTAAGTTTCAGTTACCTTTACCCTAAATTTAAAGCAACTTAAAATAATATATTATTATTAAAACTGTTTTATGTCCAATTCAATCAATGTATTTAAATGTATACAAATATTTTAATATTCAAATAAAAAAAGTGTTTAACATTATTTACTTAAGTTAAACACAAAAAAATTAAACAAAATAATGTTCAACTTACTTGTAAATCAGCAACTAAACCACCTCTAAAAACCCAGGGTTCTTGGTCACCACTCATAAAGCTTTCTTTCCATCCTTTTGAAAACCCTAGAATTTCAGTATTTATAAATTTTTTTAATTATTATTACTAATGAAACAGAATTATATTGAAACATGAAAAACAATTTGTATAAATTACAATAAATTTAATAGTATTTATTCATCAAAAAAATTTAATCATCCCGTTATAATAAATTGCTAAAAATATGACAAATACAATATAGAAAGCCCAATCTGGTTCAATACAAGCCAACAACTATTGGACATTTAAAATTATCTAAAATTTCAACAAGCAACAATAAAATTGTATTTTCCAAGGAGAATAAAATAAAGGCAAACAAAAAAATATAAGCATTCATATAGGTAGTTAAAAGTTAAACATTTTTAGGCAATCTTGGTTAAGAATATTAACAATATTATACAGGATTAACTATTACAACTTACAGTGAAAAAACTAGTTGTTGGTTTTATTTGACCAATATTGAGTTCTATTAAAGATAAAACAAATTACTAATAAAGAAGAAAATATTAACTACTTTGAGCTAGTTTGTATTAAAATTTACTTACATGTATAAGACCCAAGAGTATAATTTGTGATTGATTGTGGGAAATGGCCTTCAGCTAGAATTGAGTAAATATAAATATATCAAAATATTATAAACTACTAGACATTTATTTACTTACAAAGCCATTTTACATAGAAGTTTAGTAATGATATAACACACCTAACATCCCAAACATAAGGATATAGGTCATGAACAAGTTCTCTATTGGCACTAAATGTCAGTCTTTGGAATAGCTCATTAACTTGTTCAGTTAATTCATCCATTCTCTTTGCTCGTTCATACCATTCTTCGATCTGAGAAGAATATAAGACATAAGTCATTAAATGTATTATTTATTTGTATACAAAATAAACTTTAGAATGACTTGATTTATTATGAATAATTAATGAATTGTAATTTATTATGTAAAAATGTAATTTAATGGTATTTTGAAACCATGATATTTTGTTCTTTAGAGCAGTGGTTCCAAAACATCTTCAACTAGCGAAATAAGGTTTTCCAGTATCTTTAGTCAAATAAGGAAGTTGCCAGCCACTATATATTTTTTTTGGTTTTATAATTTAATTTTTAGACAGGATAATATTCTGCAACACACTTTGGGCCTGCTTAAATGCATTTTATTTTATTGTCATATTAAAATGGATAAGTATTTGATTTCATTTTAATTACTCAATTCAAATTCAATAAAATATGTCCAATACATCCATTTTTAAGTTAAATTAAATTTTGCAAATAATGTATTTACTGGCAATTACTCAAATGTTTTTTTATAGCATGTTTGCAAGGTTAAACTTAACTGTTGTAAAATAAAAAGTCTACTAAAAATCAGTTGAAATAGGCAATACTTATAAAATTCAGATCTGAGTACTTATTTTATACTATATTTATTAAACCTATTATTTTTCATAGAAAAACTATTCAATTTTTGTTATATTCAATAAATAATATACTTGCTTCAGGTTTAGAGTCAGTTGAATCTTTTTTCTTTGATTTTCGAAGATTTTCATTGGAAACCAAATAAGCATTGCTTTTAAGCCAATTAAATTCTGTTAAATATTGAACACTTTGAGGACCGTGTTCAAATGGTAAATAAAATAAATCGCACATTAGCAATAAATCTTCTTCCGTTAGATCTCTAATATCAACAAAATAGTATTATAAATCAAAAAATTCATAATTTAATTCACAATCATACCTTTCATATGAATGTTTTCGATCTTGTATCACATCCACTACCATATCCACACTTGGACTAGGCGTTTCCACTTGCATTGAAACACTCTATAACAGTTAAAAATGTGTTTATAAAAAAGCAGTATGCATTTTTTTAACAAAATATACATACTGATCCATTATCAGTGTTCATGGCTGTATCCGAACTCTGCGGTGATGGAGCCGGTGACATGTTACAGTCCATAGGCTCGCTGATGACTTTGCTTTCGGACACCAAAGAATTCATTATCACTAAGGGTGGATTCATGGTAACAGCTACTGCCGTTTGTAAGACATTAGTAGGGCTACCATTAACAGTAGCTGATGAAATTGACTCAACATTATTAGTTGTAGACAAAGATAATGGTGCAGTAGATGTTGACGTTGTAATGGTGGTGGTTGAAGTTGCCATACACGTGTTAAATGATGCAAGGGGAATTGCCACAGGAGACATGATCGATATGTTAGGTTGTGGTTTGATAATAGGACCATGAGCTTGTTTCTGTCTACGAAATTCTGGAATCCATTCTTTTATTGCTATACGTAATGCTCTTCTTGAATGGTAAATATTCTCTGGAAGATCAATGATACCTTCTTCATCACTTTCAGTCTCTAATTTCATACTTTCATCTAAAAAAATAAAAATATGGTATGTAGTACAAATGTAAAATATGTCTGTGTATATTTGTAAATGTGTAATACGGTTAAATTTAATTTTGTGAGATAGGCATCCAGTCATTATCTAATTGAACTTTATATTTTATTTAAATTTACATTTTCTTTTTATATACATACTATGATACATCTTATTTAATATTTCATATATTTTCAAATATATACTGAGTTGCATAAAATATTACTAAATATTTAATGAAACAATAGTTAACTAATGGTTTAGTGGGCCATAATAGGTCAATTAAATTTTAGCAAACCATTAAGTTAATAATGTTTTTATGCAACTCCTCAGTATAAGCTTCAAAAGTTTAAAAAAAAACTTTTAGACAGTACACACATCATACTATAAGCTATAAAATTTGGAATTAATACAAAATTTAATAAAATTCTAAGTTAGTTGCCAAAATATAAGATAGTGTATTAAAGTTTAAGCTCTTATCCCTTCCCTTTTATACTTCTTTAAAGTGTATAAATATAACTAAATACTAACAAACTAGAAGCTATGCACTAACCAATTATTTTCAATGGAATACACATTTTATGTTAAATACTTATTGATTACTGTATATGAATAGTTAAACACAATCATTGTTATGACTGAAGATATTATAAACAACTCATAAAAATTACTATACCAAAGATAATTATATCAATAAATATTAGAAATATGAAATACTCAATTCTTTGGTTACATTTTATACTGAATAATGAATGCAAATGTTTTTTTTATTTTTAACTTTTATAAATCAAACACAATATTATAAATAATTTATTGTGTATACCAATTATTGTAAAAGGAAAACATATTTTATGTTAAATACTTATTGAATACTGTATATGAATAGTTAAACACAATCATTATGTTATGACTGAAGATATTATAAACAACTCATAAAAATTACTATACCAAAGATAATTATTACAATAAATATAAGAAATATGAAATACTCAATTCTTTGGTTACATTTTATACTTTTATTCTAATTTAATTAGAGTTTAACTTTTATAAATCAAACACAAAATTATAAATACTAAATATACTTGAGTATTTTTTTAATTATTAATTGCTCTAAAATTAATAAGAACTTGTATTAATATTATTTTTTACTTACTGTCATGTGTGATTAATGGAGGATCAGAAGTGCATTTACTCCATTGAGCCAATGTATGAATAGCTACAAAGTTAGCACCATATTCACAGTTTGGATTAGTCAATACTCCTCTTAATTGTGAAATTAAGTCCGGAGAACGTCCCTGATATGGCCCCAAGAAGACGCGCTTTTGGTCATAGTCATTAGCATGCAAATTGTCCCATATTACAGGAGGTCGCCTCAATACTTCAGTGATTTCTCTAATAGATTCGGTAGTTAATGAACGTGATATAACTTTTTGTCCTGAAACAAACATAAGCAAATAAGTCAAAGGGTTTACATAACTTTTCTAACTTTGAACTTTTGATTCAATTTACAGAAGCTAACCGGTCCACATTATGTCTATTTGAGGTGCCAACTTAGAGCCCAAAGTATTTAAATAATCAGAATTTTGAACATTAGGTACAGCACGTGCTGAGCAATATTGAGTTGGACACACTAAAAATTTAGGTTGACCCAGATGCTGAAATATTTCATTGGTAATTGACACCTAAAAATTTAATATTTTTAATTCACAACTAAAGAAATACTTAATAAATATAGTTAAATTACCTGAGCATGTGCAAACGATTGAAACACTTCCTTATCAGCTGGTGACATATCCGGTTCTATGTCATCAAACAATAGAGCAAAAGCTTTACAACCACATTGAGCAACTTGATCCAATTTTCGTTTGAGAGTAGCTATTTCTTTTTGACTACTATAAGTCATGTCAAGTCCTGGAGACAAGGCATAATAGAGAGTAACACCACAATCTCTAGCGGCAGTAATTAAGCCACCTAACTGTTCGGCTTCTTCAACTGTATACAAATCTCTCCAATATGCCCTGTGTTTGTAATCATCTTTGGGCGCATATACATAACACCCTACTCCCCATTTTTTTAACCTAAAAGATAATTATGATATAGAAAATTACATAAATAATGTTTTAATTAATATAAATTTTTAAATTTAAGCTTTGAATGTATTTAATTATTTTAAACGAATAAGCATATAAACACAGCAATATAAAATAAGCGTATTAAATAAAATGAATACAACCCAAAATTTGTTTATTTTTGTATCTGCACCAATTATTTTTCTGCTACTGTTAATTTAGGTGGTGATTAAATGTATAAAAAAAATATATAAAAAAAGAAAACAAAATTATAAACTAAGCACAGCATGAGTCTACTATCAAAATGATGTGAAATCATAACATAGCTGTCTGTTGACTGTTCGTCTGCGACACTCTTGTACATTTTTTTTCACTATGAAACACTTTTTAATTGCAATTATCACAAAATTACGGCAAAAAAAAAATGCACAGATAATAGCGTTTCGTAAATGCGAGGCATTATAAATTTTATTTTAATTTATTTTTAATCCACCATTAGCGACCAGAAAACAGCATAGTAACCGGTAAACAACAATCACCATAGCATGTATTATGTATACATAGTATTGAAAACATCGCAGGGTTTCAGGCTGAAATTGGTGCATAGGGATTGGGGGCTGGGGTGAAACAGAGGCAGATGCGAGTGAGAGGTGACAGGTTAGAATTGAATCCATTCACAAGTATTGTAACAGCAGCCTGGGTTTGATAATATACATTATTTTGTAGCACAAACAGGCCAAAGCCATATATATTACTTGGGTGAATTTTTCATTTTTACTCCAGAATAACATGCTCAGCTAATAAGACACAAAATAATATAAACCATTTGAGTTAAGACTGTATGCATAAGTTTTCACCAAGTTTGTTAGCTACAATAAGAATGATTATAATTATTTTGTACTTCAATTTATAATTACTGAATACATACATCTATTACCAAAACACAATATAATTTGTGAATCATTCTTTGCATACAATCTGTCATTATTTGTTTTTTTTTTGTTCTTACATTGATTATACTTTTCAATGTAAAAATACAGCACAAACATTGTATTTGTATATATATTCTAATGAAGAGTGAGAGCAGCAGATGGTCAACAATTCATTAAGGGTAGTTTCAATATACTTAGTACCAAATATAATAAACTACCTGTACTAAATCAACATTGTTTTCATGCGTTCAAAAAAGTAGTAATCATTTTTTAGGAACTTGGTTTAAACCAAGCTGTTACAATACACAAAACACACACATATATATGAAAATGTTTAAATAATTGTTGTTTATGTAAGTATATATTTATCCGTTCCCATACACAATTCATCAATTATAAATTGATGATTTGATACTCTCTATATTTTTTTATATTTTCACTTAAAATACGATTATCAACTTTATTGTTCTATATTAATAATGTTAAATAAGATTATAATTTATACTTTACATAAATGGTTAGCAAATATATTATTCTTAAAATCCACCGTATTACTTTTGAATACCACAATTTGTTATTTACACTTTAACACTTTCAACACTGCTGACGCATATACGCGTCAACAGAGTTTATTCCAACAGGCCAGTGACATGTTAACGCGTCAAAAACCTATACATTTATATACGCTATAATTAAATCGGATTTTTTTTTAATAAACTCTGAAACTTAGATTGGCCAATGACAATGAACTCTAAATTTAAAGGTATGGGTGGTTTTAGTTTTTGTTATTTCCGTCGTTTCTGAAATCACGAGTGACGTTGAGCATGTTAATTATAAATAAAATTAATTTAATATCTAGTTTGAAGTTAAGTCTATGTTAGCTAAGTAGTTTCAATATAAAATGCGATCTTGCAGTTATCTTATAGAAAAGAGCATTAAATAAAAAAAACCTACTGAGTAATAATACACAAAAGTATGTATTAAATAGTTGCTTTTTTTTAATTTTCAGATTTAATATATTATATAACTACTTAAAGATTACATTATAACACAAATTGATAAAAATGTAGTCAAACATAATATTAAATAAATTATCCAAACAATTTTTTTTCCACAACAATTGACCTAGTTTTAAAACTCAATATGTACTGTTTATCACTAGACTGCTGTGTGAAGAACACTCCATTCAAAAGTGTCTAGGAATGTAGCTTTTTAAAACAATACCTACTAATAAATTAAAAGTTATTTCATTTATACTTGGTAAATAATTCATGTCATAACTCAGAATAGTATAAACAATATTAAATGAATATAGATATCCATTTCACCTTTTATTAATTCTCAAGTATTCATGCAAAAGAATAAGAAATTATTACATCTAACAAATTTGTATAACTAGCAAGGGTTAAAAAATCATTATATATATTTTTAGGTAGAAATAATACATTAAGCTATTTTCTTGGTCACCATCATCAATTCATATGAATTTGAATTACAACATACTTTTGGAAGAACGTGATTTATTGTATACATGCATTTACTTGGTTAACAAAATAACATTTGAGAACAAGCAGGTTAAGAAGTTGCTAATTGTTAAATTTAAATATGTATGTCCTCAAAGATAAATTATAATATACAAATTGTCAAATATAAAATGTAAGTGACCATAAAAATAAATATGTATATTTCTAGGGCATAATATTAAAATATTTAGATATCTATAAAAATATTTATTTAAAATTGAAATTGGTCTAGAATTGGCATATATTACTTTAATGGGCAGCTTTTTCTAAATTTTAAAATGCAATTTTTATGACAGTAAGATAATGCAAAAAAAGCTGTGCAAAAATAGGTAGTTTTTAAGTTATATTGTTTATAATTTTATTTACGGCCGTTTGGCAGTTACTACAACTATAATATAAGTGTCAATAATTACACGTTACAGCCTTAAAATTTGTATAAAAAAACCCCAGTAACCTACCCAGGGTAATCTTGAATAACTAATCGAGGATTGTTTTTGATTTGGTGAACGAAGTGAAGGCGCTGAGGAGTAAAGCAACAAATGCCAAACACTAGATATACTATTTGCAAATTGAAAAACATTTATTTGTATTTTCAATTTGTAAAGTTATATATTTAAATAATGACTTATTACTAATCATTAGATCAAAACCAATGATATGTACAAATTTGTTTTTGCTCTATCATTTTTAAAACTTCGTTAAGTCTAGGATTCAAAACAATTTTTTTTTTAAGTATGGCCAGAAATGTGTGTTTATGTAACTTCTTAGTATCACAAATTAGTATAAAAATATTGCTATTTTGAATAGTGATTTTAATTGACTTGTTATTTTATATACATACTATAGTTACATTGTGTACTATGCACAGAGAAATAAAATTAAAACTTAATTTAAGTTTTGAGAATCTGATTATTATTTGATAAAAAAAACCCCGAGTATTATTTAATAATTTAATAGACTTTAAAAATTTTAATAGCAAACAAAATATAATAAAAATGTCTAAGTCTAATGATAAAGCAAACTGAAATAAATTAAAATTTAAAATTTACCTAAAAAAGTTAGGCTTACTTACAAGAGATTGTCGATAATTTTTTACAGTGCTATCTACAAACAAATGATTGCATTTTAACACTGCCTAAATAATGAAATCAGAATAAATGTATTTAACTATTTCAATATTTCAACTTACCACTAAACAAATAAAAACAAGTCATTTGAACTCAAAAGCCTAATATTTTAAAAACAATTTACAAAACATAGCTCAAGTGCTGGGTAGTAGTAGTAGTAGTAGTAGTAGTAGTAAACGACCTCTTATTTTTTATTTTATTTTTTTGTTTTCTTGTAAAGATATTGCTACCTAGCAATCCAAACAAGAGGTTGTCCGCTTAAAACAAACGAAGATGACAGGCATTGCAAATGATAATGGTAGTTGTAGGCTGCTTGTAGCAAAACATTGACACTTCAACCCTTGTTATGGAGACAACCAATAAAAGAAGCTATATGTTTGTTCATGTATGAGTTTTGCTAAAAACAGATAGTTGAAGCCAGTGCAAGGGTAGGTACACACGATGATAAAAAAATAAAAATAAGACTAGCTTAGGTATGCCACCTTTATTAAGTACAAGCTACTTTATTCACAATGTTTTTTTTAAGCATTTTACTATAGAAAAATAGCCTTAATTCTACCATAAGTATTTGCAACATACATGTAGGCCTAGATAAATGTTTTGTTTATTTGAAAATAGCCAATAACCAAGATAAATAATGGCTAGTAAAAGCTTTATAGCCTTTTTATTTAACAGTAAATACTATTTAAACTAATATATTTCCACACAAGCTTAACTCCAATCCCAAATTTTCAGTGTTCATATTACAGTTTAGTTAGTATGTTTAAATAAATTGTATTTAATTAATATATATAAATATATAAAAACACAAGGTTTCCATGAAAAAAGGAAGCTTGGTGGGCATTATATTGGCAGAGCAGTGTTTTATTTATTGCACATGCACAATAAGTATGAAAAATATATTAGAAACATTATTCTTGCTATAGATTACATTAGGATTGGAATTTGGAATGACATTATTTAGTGAAAAAAAAAAAAAAAAAAAAAAAGAGGTAGATGATTTAAATCTAAGTATAACATTGATTAAGGCAATACCTATTTTATCACAATTCAAAAATTCTTAAATTACACAGTATTATAGTTCAAAATCTATAACAGATTATAAAAGACATAAAAACATACTTTTAGCAATTTTAATTAAAAATAGATTGTTAATATCTATTGTTTATAACATTTGTAAAAAAATTTATTAGAACATTAATGTTCTACATATTCAAAAAATAATATTTGATTTACAGTTTACAAAATTGATTTTAACATAACCACTTAATTACACAAACATTTAATTTGCTAAATGCAAATGCATGTAAAAACAATAATGGACTCAAATCACTAAACTAATTATTAACGGATTAAAATGCAGTTAATTTTTTAAATAATGTGGCTTGAAAGCACTTACATAAGGAACTATACGATACAATAGTTTAAATATAATAAATTATGAATTACAATAATATAGTAATGATTAAACAATAATATAGGTAGGTTAAATATTGCAATAACTGGTTATAAGCGAGTAGATTAAAGTTCAAGCGCAATAGAATAAAAATAAGTATAATAATTTGATAATAAATTTTAAAAACACAAATAGTCTAATGATGGCATAAGTAAGATAACTTAATTTTAAAATAACTCAAAATAATATGATTAATATACTTAAAATAGAATATTTTACCCGATTAACAGGCTTAATGGAAAAAAAGTTTGTTCCATTAAAATTAGAACATTTATCTGGGTACAATAATTTGACCTTAAATAAGCAAATTTCATGATTCTATAAAATCATTTAAAAAAATCATTAATAATGAAAAGTCCAAAATTGTCAAGCAGTTTTCATTTTCTTAAAAGGTTGTTGAACCTCTTCGTCACCCTTAGTATTAATATTACCATTAATAGCAGCTGGATTTAGATTACCATTTAAATTGGTATTATGTATGTGATGTTGTATTTGTGCTGCAATAAATTGTTTCATAGATGATGATGCCATCAAATTTGGATTGGGCGCTAATTGCGGAGCTTGGAAAGTTAATGGTGGAGGAGGTGGTCGCATAGCAATCAATTGGTTGAATACTGCTGCAAATGCTTGGTGTTGTTGCATTTGAGCTTGTTGATTAGGATCTTGTAATTGATTCTGTACTTGGGCCTGTGATTGGACTAAATGTGCTTGAGCTTGGTTTTGAGCTTGAGCCAATTGAGCTTGTTGTTGCTGGTGTTGCTGTTGTAAGGATTGGTGTTGCTGCTGTAACGATTGTTGTTGTTGTAATTGTTGTTGTTGTATTTGCTGTTGTTGTAATTGTTGTTGGGGAGACATAGCAAGCAATTGATGAAACGCAGCAAGTTGTTGCGACTGCAATTGAGTTTGAGTCGCAGGTAATTCAGGTGTCTGAGATTTTTGAGGGGCTATTGACTGTTGAGTTTGCTGCTGTTGTTGTTGTTGTTGTGCTACTGCTTGTGGTTGTGGTTTAGACATTACAGATAAAGCTGCTGCAGATGATGTAGGGGGATAGTCAGCTTGTTGTGGGACAAATTGGAAAAGTTGTTGGTAAGCTGCTGCTGCTGCACTCGGTTGAAACATTGGTAACCCTGCTTTGTCACCCGAAGGCCTTTTAAAAGGCATTAAACCAGGCAATGATAAATTCTCGTAATAGAAAGGGGAAATTTTGCTTAAATCCATATCTAAGCGTTCGGGGGGTTGTAAATTTTGTTGTACAACTGTTTGTTGCATTGCCATTGTCAAGTTATTAGGGTTGGGAGCAAAAAATTGTGACAAAGGATTCATGAGCGGATTGGTGTGGTTAAAATAAGGGTTAAATGCATTTCCAATTTGAGTACTGGGTAGCTGAGCTAAGTAAGCTGGATTTGGCATGGGAGCAGAAACTTGTCCAGGAACCATTGGTTGATTAGCCACTAAACCCATTTGCTGTACTAAGGCATTTTTGAGAGCCAAATGATTTCGTCCATTTATTAAAAGTTGATCTTTTAAATGTTGTGGAGGGTGGAAATATTTGCAAGGCGGTTTTGTTCTATTACACCGTCCTTTAATGCTATCATAACAAGCAGTTACTTTGCCGTTCTGGACATCCACATTAGCAGCTGGATGAGCAAATTTACATTCTGTATCGCTACGTGAACATTTATTACGCTGAAATTCACGACATACTTCCAGTTGCAGCCACCGTGAATCTTTCCCATTCATCAAACTATTCATGTTAACAACTGCCATTTTTGTCTTATAAATCAAAGTCTTACAATATATTATAAGGTAAACAAATA
This sequence comes from Metopolophium dirhodum, assembly GCF_019925205.1. NCBI lineage: Eukaryota > Metazoa > Arthropoda > Insecta > Hemiptera > Aphididae > Metopolophium > Metopolophium dirhodum. The sequence goes on from NC_083568.1 coordinate 18,695,051, forward strand.
TAATTTCTTAAAAATACAAATTACTGAGACTTAAATAAATAGGTAACTAATTTAATAAATTCACAATAAATCCAAGGAACAATTTAAAAGGACACTAGTTTAGTGATTTGTTTGTCCATAAGGATTTAAATTAAAATGTATAGTTTTTCAAAAGCGTTTTGAAGAGATGTTATTCTAAATTATCACTTAATTTTATAAATGTATATATTTCTAATGAAAAAGGGAGTTATGGTAGACCTACTTATACTAGATAAGATAAAGGTAAACACAATTAGCTTGCAAAGCAAATTATAACAAAACAGCTTGGAAAACTACTCACTTTTGAAACAAGTCTTTACGTTGTTCAGTAGTCCATGGTCTTCCATAAAATCCTAAAACAAATATTATCAAATTAAAATGTTATTTATTTTTTAATAGGTAGGTACTTAATTAGTCTTATATATTTAAGTTAATATTATATCATATGCAAAATTGAATCTTGACAAATGTCAAAAATTAATAAAAGACAACAATAACTTATTGTAATCAAATAATTTAAATATTTTAATATTGGCTAATAATTGAGGGTAAACAAGGTTAAACACTGAAAAAATAATATTGATTAATAATTCACAAAAATAATATTTATTTAGGTGGATTTAAAATTATACGTGGATGGAAGATTCTGCATTATATAATCAAATAATACAAGACTAATATTTTGGCACTAAAATCAAAACAACTGATTACCATATGTGACAGCAGGTACTATGCCAGAATAGTGTGTTTAAAAATACTTAATGAGAAACTACTACAAAATAAATGTTCTGCCTTTATCAATTTGATTTTTAAAAAAGATTTTACTTCATAGATTTTTATTGAAAATTAAAATAGGAAATTGTTGTGATACCTACATAATATGAAAGGCTGTTGAATATGTTAATTTATTAAGAGATATCCAAAACAACATTATAATGTATTTTTCTTTATAGTTTTTCATGTGGGTTACCATCTACTTCATAAAAAATATTTTATTTTGGATTCAGAATTTAGTATGTATGTGTTTTAAATAGGATTGGGTTCAGAATAGGTACCTATACCTCATTCTACATATATTTTTTAATTAAATTAACCCACTTATAAGTCTTATAAGAACGCTATACTATTATAGTAAATAATGTATTTAAATAAACAGAAATCAAAAGTAATGGAAAATATCTAGAACTAAAAATAATTTTGAAATCTAACCAAACTGTCTAAATAAAGTATATTTAGCGTGGGCAATTTATTACACAAAAATACTTGATTTAGCAGTGATAAATATAGGTACTATTGTTAATAATAACAAAACATGATGGATTAAACATTTTGTATTTACTCTAAAATCTACCCAAGGCGGTTTTATATAACATATCGAAAGATATTTTGATTAACTGTCTGAGTGAGTTATTGAACCCCACCATGTCTATATGGGCTGTTGGGTGAGGTAAGGTAAAAACAACAATGGGGCAAAGTTTTATGAAAACAGTAGCACCCATCTAAACAATGATAATACAAAGAAAAAAATTTGTCCGGCTAGTGTTTTCCAAACTGTTAAAATTGCACTAGATTATAAATGAGAATAAATTTAAATAGGTACCTAACTGATAGTTTTATAAGTAACAAATTACAAAAATATAATATATGATAATTTCAAATTTAAGTGATAACTTGGAGAGTATAGGTCATAGAGTAATATTACTCTATGGTATAGGTACTGATTAATCATTGCCAACATCCAAAGGTAGGTAACATTAAAATGTTTTAAGCTTTTTGTCCAGTACATAATACTGTAAGTACAATATAGGTAGGCAACACATAATTCAAATTTGTGGCTTGTGTGAGTTAACTGTTTACTCAGTTGCATAAACTAACAGAACTTATGTGCATTCGAGTTGGGTTAAAATTTTTTAGGTTAGACACCTATATGTTATTAAAATGTGCATAAAAAACACATTTTGATTGAAAAAATAACACATTTAATGTGAAAGCCAACAAGCAAACAGTAAACAATCAATCAATCACGACACAATGACTGTCTATGAAATATTTTACGGTCGATTGAATTTTTTTACGCGGTCTCGTAAACACGCTTAAAAAATATAACAGAAAACAGAAAACGCTAAACGCTGATCAAATTAACAATAACACGAGAATTTTTTCAGGTCAATTATACTGAACATCACTATAGTACTCCTACAACGGTCGTTCCCCCGAAATCGATATCGTAGGCCATCGAGAAGAAACTACGAACCGGGCGATCAAAACTTCGAGGTGGGGAGGGGGTGTCGGAGTTGCGTCTTCAGAGTTCAGATCGCTAAACCCGTATAATGTTATTCTGTTATATTAAAGTCGTGTACTCGGTATCGATGACACGAGTTTGCGGTCTCGGTATCCTATAATATTATTAGGCACACCCACACACCACACACTCATCACACATTCACACACACACACTCACACGCAGTCGCAAGTCGAATATACGACGACGTAATACCTATTATTACTATTATAACGACGATCGCTACACCGGGGGGGCCGGTCTCGCACGCACGGACTGACGTGTTAAATAATAATAACAAGACTTACGTCTTACGGAGGCGACCGCTAAGTGTCAAGTATGGAAAAAAATGTGGTGAGAAACGTACCTTCAACAACACCACAAATGAAATTGTCATTCTGCGAAACGCAGCAGTTGTCAGCCATCTTGGCGATTGTGCACAGTATATTTTCGAGTAGAGCTGCTCCTCCGGTAGGGCTGCAGTGACCGCGGCGTTTGTCGTCCTCGTCCTAATCCTAGTCGTCGTCGTCGTCCTCCTCCTCCTCCTCCTCCTTCTCGTAGACCGCCTGACAGAAATAAACTCCTCGATGATAGCCGCAGTGTCCGAAGCGCACGGCTTCTTGCGTGCGATTATTTTTTATTATTATTATTATAAAATATTAATTATTATTATTGTTTTCCTCTTCGTACTACACGCTCACACTTCCACAGTCCCACTAGCAGCCGCACACGAGGATTACACAACACCGCAGTAGTGGTAGTAGTCGTTGTATACGTCGGCGGCAATAGACGGTAGTAGAAGTAGTGGTACACTGGTACACCGTAGCAGACGGTAGTGTAGATGTAAAAAATACCACTCGGACAGTCGGACGTCGTCGGCAGACACGGACGACTGCAATAATAACAACACTGTCGCAGTGAACACTGAGCAGTGACGCACTGACGCGCTCCGTGTCGTTGGTGGAACAATGAAAATTGAAAATAGAAATATGTCCCCACGCATTTCTTCGGTCGATTGGCACCGCTGGGGCCGCCCGACCGCTGCTGCCAACTTAACGGATCAGCGGCAGATCATTAGTGATAATAGATAATATAATAAGAATAGTAATAATAATATGAATTTCCCGCCAATATGCTGTTGGTGTATTGAAATTAATTATAATAATTATGAGAATGTTATACAGGTACTATAACTACAATTCTACTAGAATAACATTTTTACGTTTTCAACTTTTCAATTCTTAGTACTTACTTTACATACTACATTACGTGCACCAAATATCTGTACCCGATAGCCGTGATAGTATGCCGTATGGTATGATATTAAATATTAATATTATTTTATGTAAAATTGCAAACTGGTGATTATGGTTTACAAACCGCGGAGATGATGGGGCATGATAACAATTAACAATTAAAAAATAAACGAATTATTTTGAATACCTGATAGTCCCCGATTTTTATTTTTTATTAGAATTAAAATTGCCATTTGCTGGACGTGGCATTAACTCTTTAAATTTTTCCACTTCCTGGCCTGTAAATTGTAATACATATTTTCTTGCGAAGTCTTGAGAAACGTCATGTCCGACGACGTAAACGAGATCGAAGACAAATTTAGAGATGTTTATTTACTCAGTAAGTTCGACGAAGATCTAAACGACGATTTGAAAACGGCCAAGTCAAAAAGAAAGTGCTTGTACCAGGCATATGCCTTGGCTAACTCTTTGTAAGTGCTAACTGTTCATACCTATTTAGTATTTAGGTACATAAGTTAGGTATACTTGATTTTTATGTCGATAAAAATTCAGTTCAATGTTCAAACTTATGATATACATATTTTTTAATTTTATATTGGTAAATATATTTTTATTTTTTAAGGAAAGATACTGATTGGATATGGAATCACATGAGGTCTGAATTAAAATCTTACTCAAATCTTATTGACAATAAAAAGGGAGTAAATAATTTTATATCAGCTATTGATGAATTAACTTTAGGAACTAACAGTATGTACTTATATAAACTATAAATATTATGTAGCTACTTTATATTTGTTAGTTTTAGTTTTTTTTTTTTTTTATCAACAATTTTAAATAATTTGCCTAACTTAACATTTAAAATGTGGTATCAGTGGCGCCGAACTTATAACACAAGAGGGGTGACCACTCAATCTTTTTTTTGGTGGGTTTAGGTCTGTGGTTACCCACCTAGCTCTATAAAATAAGTATTTATGGTGAACATAAAAATAAAAAGTATGTAGCCACGTATTGCAAAAGGTGATACGTCTTAAGAAATCATTTTTGCCCCCCTCGCCCCAATTTAATTTATTTTGACGCCACTGTGTAGTACAATATATCATGATAACACAAGTGAAGTTGTTTCAAACTGTTTAAATATTTTTTTATCAATTTATAAATAGATGTAAAAAACTGGAAGATGAAGACCAAGTTTGATGTTACAAAACCTGTTAATGACTTTAAAAAATCTATTAAATGTATAGATCTTCATACCTGTAAGAGTGAACCAGGCAAAGAATTTTACTTGAGTTTTCCAAAAAAAAACTATGTTTTTCAAAATGCAAATATTTCCAATAGACAAATTATTCATACAAATTCATTTAGAAATGAATCACGTAATAATTCCACATTACATTATATTTTTTAGTTAAATTAATTATTTTAATATTAGTAATTGCGTTATTAACTATGAGATTATCTAGTAATTATTAAATGTAATATTTTTACAGCTACTCAGATATTTCAGATTGATAATCACAAAACATGTATTAAAACACCACCTACTACATTTCAGCCTGTTAATAATAGAAAAAGAAGGTATTTTTATGATATTAATATACATTTATATATAGAGCTATAGTGTTTGTTTTGACATTTTATTGCAACATATTATGTTTATAATTTTAGTAATTATGATGAAGATTCACCTACACAGCCTATCTTAAAAAATAAACGTGAAGAACCTTATATTAACCAATCTCAATTGAATGGCTTTCATACTGCAAAAACAGAATTGGCAAGTTAATTCATGAGAATTATTATTTAAGTGCATATATATAAAAGTTAAATTTGAATAATTTTTTTAATTCTAGCATATTCAAGTTAAAAAACAAAACAATGTTAATTCTAGTACTTCAGAAACATTTATTAAAAAGTCACTGGGTGTAAATAAATCCCGTAGTGTAATTAGCAAATTTGTCAATCCATCAACTGATAATCAAAAGTGAATTACCAATATTTAATATTTATATTTACTTTTAAGTTTTAACAAAATATATTACAGCATATATCACTTCTGTAGTAGTATTTTGTAAAGTTATATATTTTCAGTGGAATGCCCAGGAAGGTAAGTGTTATATCCTCCCCTATTGTCCCATAAATCTCTTTATTTGTGTCTTTAGTAATAGCACCACATTTTATGTAAATCTATTATTAGTTATGTAATACTGCCACCACCACAAAGGGGGTCCTCACTCCATTAAACATTTCTGGGTATATCACTGTATATTTTTTTTTTCTTTTGTCACCACAGAAAAGATGAAGTAAGAAATGAACCAACTATTGATGAAAATCCATATTTAAAAAATATTGATCCTAAGATGGTTGAAATGATTAGAAATGAAATAATTGAATGTAAAAATCTAATCACATGGGATGACATATCTGGACTACAATTTGCTAAAAATACTATACAAGTATACCACGTGTCATATTATTTATTTAAGTTAATTTTGTTTAATTATAAATTTTGGTTTATAAGGAGTCAGTCATTTGGCCTCTTTTGAGACCAGATATATTCAAGGGAATTCGAAGACCACCTAAAGGCATATTACTTTTTGGACCACCTGGTACTGGAAAAACTTTGATTGGTAATGTTAATATTATATAGTATTTATTATTTACTAAAATATTTTTAAAAAATTGTGATGTGTATGATTTAGGCAAATGTATTGCTTCTCAGTCAAACTCAACATTTTTTAGTATAAGCGCATCAACTATTACATCTAAATGGATTGGAGAAGGGGAAAAGTCTGTAAGAGCTCTATTTGCAGTAGCAAGGTATTTTTTTATTTTTAATTGATGTTAGAAATAAAAAAATAAAAAACTTATTTTTATATGAATAGATGTCATCAGCCTGCAGTCATTTTTATTGATGAAATTGATTCATTGTTATGTCAAAGAAGTGAACAAGAACATGAAAGTTCTAGAAAAATTAAAACTGAATTTCTTATTCAACTAGTATGTACAATTTACATCTATTTATTTATTTTAGTACTTTTTATTACCTAAATTAAAATTTTTAATTAGTGATGGATAAAAAGAAATATATTTAACCCGACCATAAATTTATAAAAGTTAAAAGGTTAATAGTATGAATAGTTTTAAAATTTCAATGTTCACTATCGATCAAATAAAAAATTATAAATTTGTTTATCCGTGTCTAAAATAAGTCTGGGTTTTATATTGACGTTTTCGCGTATGTACGATGACACAACATACAGAAACAACCATTTTCATTATTTTATTTACAAGCAATGTCCACATTAATAGATGCTAATAACACATTTGTATATATATTGTTAATACTTGAGTGTCGGTGCCGATTTGTCCATATTTCCGAAATACTATAAAATTTGAAAATTATAATTTATATTTTAGTTACTATCTTAATTATAATACTTGTTCACTAATCTACAGCTCAATACCAATTTGGGAGGGGGGGGGGGGGTATGGCGTATTATATCACAAGAAAAACTAAAGAATAGTTGGATTTTGTTAAAAAAAATTTTATTTAAAAGGAAAACATTTTTCTGATTGGATTAAAGGCCAAATTTTGTTTTTCCTTTAAATACTGGTAAAAAAAATACGTTTGAAAAAGAACAAATATTCAAATGCATATTTTAGCTTCTATAATTATAATTAATTGTTATAATTAATTTTGAAAATCGGGCTTTGATCTGACCTGCTATAACTTCTCTTCTTTTAAATAAAAAAAAAAATTAACCAAATCCGACTATTTTACAGGCGTGAGAGTTTTTCCCGTAAGACATGTTTTTGTACTAAAAACGCATCGGCTCCGACGCCCATAACATCATTTTACTCTATTGTATAATAAAATTATGTGTGAGTTGGTACATCATTTCATTTTTTCCTCACGCTACATATTAAAACTTTTAAACTTTAACGTTTAAAATACTATAGGATGGAGCTGGTACAAATGATGATGATAGAATATTAATAATTGGTGCTACAAATAGACCCCAAGAATTAGATGAAGCTGCCAGAAGAAGACTTGTAAAAAAACTTTACATTAAATTACCTGACCCACAAGTAATTTATATAAATATTGATAAAAAATAATACTTGAATTATGCTTAATTTTATCATAGGCCAGAAAAGACATAATTAAAAAGTTAGTGGATTCAGAAAACCATGTTCTATCTGATGATGACTTAGACAAAATTGCCTCTCTCAGCAGTGGTTATTCTGGAGCAGATATGAAAAGTCTGTGCCAAGAAGCTTCTCTTGGACCTATCCGATCAATGAGTTTTGATATGATTAATAACATAGAAGCTGATCAAGTAAATTTATCTCAATGAAATTTTAAAACTAATATTTATGTATATTAAATATTTTATAGGTACGTCCAATTAATTTACAAGATTTTCTATCTGCATTAAAGATTGTCATGCCCAGTGTATCTTCTGAAGATTTAAATCATTATGTGACATGGAATGACAAATTTGGGTGTAGTGATACTGGGTGTAGTACCCAGTCAGATAGTTAAATATAGCCAAATTAGTTAACATTTATCAACTATTTCAATAAACAATAAATATTTTTTTTAAATATGATATTTTCAAACTTATTGTGTTTTTTACTAATATTTTTTATGATTAATGCCACAAAAGTAAAAATAAAAATAAATAGCTTATAAAGGTGCATTTTTTTTTTTGTGTTTTTACAATAAAACCACTCAGTAAACCATATTTTTGGAACATGTTTTTAAGTAACCTTCATTCTAATCTAGTACATTCAGTTAAGAGTTTCTTTAACCTAAAAGTTAGGTTCGACACTACACTCAGCACTACCGACTAAGATAAATGTTATCTTAGTCTGTGCATAGTAAATACACTTACTATAAAAAATTGAATATACACTGTGCTTGTTTAAATAAATTTCAAATTATGTAGTTATTTTTTTTTTATCTACCTACTTATACTACTTTTTATTAATTTAAATTTCTTTTAATTTTTACATTGATTTATAAATAATTACAAAATTGTATTGCTAATAAAACCCAACTAATGTATCAATATAAAATATGTATAATTATTTAAATAGTAAATTAAAATTAGTTAAGTTTTTACAATTTGTTAAATTTCTGGGGAAATCCTCCGGCTTCCAACCAAAATGTGTAAAACCTTTTATTTAATTCATTCTTCAGTTCAGCTGGTGGTGTAATTAAATGGTACTTACCGTTTGTTGTTTGGATTAAGTCTTTTTTAATTGTTTTTTTAATAAAGCCCGCATCGTGAATTTTTCCAGTAATTGAGTTTTTTTTATTACATAGTTTACCTAAATGATTATATAAATAGGTAATATTAAAATATGAATTATGTTAATCTATTAGCTTAGTGTAAATTTATTCATTTATATATAATGATCTAGTTTTATACTAAAAAATATATTATCTAACAATATTTAATTGAAAATAATATTATAATTTATAATATTTATTTAGGTAGGTACTTATTGTTTATTCAGTTTAAATAAAATTAATTTAACATAGATTAAAATATTATATCAATTTTAATTTTTTAACCTTCATAGCATAGAGTACATACTCTAGTATTAGGTACTCAATGCTTTATAGTTACATAATTGTGGCAAAGGATTAATTATTTTAAATCTATTTAAATATTAATTTTTCATTCTATGATGATAAGATAAGTGGATGAACTTACTATAATATCCTAATTTGTATTAACAATGGCAGGTACATAACTAACTACATAATTATATAAGAAACAGTTGTATATTAAGCCGAATCAATAACAACTAGGTACCTATAGGTACACTATAGGCTGTAGATAGTAAGTACCTACAATTATAAAACTATGATACTCCTAAAAACAAATATTTCTGTCGGAATATAAATACCTATAATATAATATGGAATCGCGGACATTTTCCCCCGACTGTTTTCGGTAAAGTAGGACATTTTCCCACCCGATATATTTTTGATGCGGAAATTTTCCCCCCATTTTTTTAAATTTTACTATTTAATAATATAATATTATTTAATATAAAATTAATTTTTTGCCTACTGTCTAATATTTTCATAAATATAATAAATTATATATGTATATTTTTGATCAACTAAACTACTTGAAACAAATTCACAATCAATTTTTAAATTTTTAAATATCCAAAATGGTACAGTTTTAACAACAAAAAAATTAAACAAATAATGACAAAGACTAAAAAATATAAGTTAAGAAATAATAAAAGAATCAGAAATCAAATGTTTTTTACAAAATGCATCATTTTTATGTCTGACTTTTTAGCCAATTTTATCAATTATTAATTATATTTTATTTAATACTTATTTTTTTTAAATTTTTATTGTTTCTAGTAGTTCAGTTGAACAAACATATTACATATACATAATCTATTATATTTATGAAAATAAAAACAATTTTATATATTTTATATTTTATTTAAAAAATATAATTTCATATTAAATATTAAATAATATATTAGGTATATTATTAAATTTAATATTATTAGTCTATAATAAACTTTTAAAAAAATGATGGGGGGGGAGGAAATGTCCATTTACCATGATAGAACACTCATTGTACATTTATCATTTATCATTTTAGATTTGCGTAACAACACTAAGGCGGTTTTATAATACACTGTTCTTTCCTCCAAACACATCCCAATTCCTATTACCCGATTATATGACGCATTCACGGATTCATGCTTCCCGTCATGACGTAACTGATGACACTATGAGAGTTTGTACTTCACCGCTATCTAGATTCTAGGGACTCCGATCCCTCATATTCTTTCTATGACTATAATATAATATTATATTAGTCACTTATATACTTATATCCCCATAAACGCACAGTGCACACTAAGCAAGGGATTACTTCATCAATTTATAGCAGTTAGGTACTCATCTAAAGTCTAAACTAATAACAACATGTATTTTAGATTCTGAGCGGAGCGATGAATGTATTGATTGTAGAATTATGTGTTTTTATTTTAGGTTCTGAGCGAAGCGATGAATGTATTGATTTTACAATGATGTGTGTGTTTTTTTTTAGTTTTTATTTATTTATTTTTTTTGTTTTTGTGTCCGTCATTACCTTTTATGACAGTAAAAGTGCTTGGATTTTCTTCAACAATAACTTTTCTGATAGGAAAGTGAATCTAGTTGGTACTTTGGGGGGTCAAAAGTAAAAATTTCCAAGTAGTTTTCAAAAGCGACATGAAAAACAAAAGAAAAATTAAGAAAAAACGGAAATTTTTACGCAAAATCTGTTTTTGAGAAAATTGATTTTGGTTTTTGGTGCAACTCTCAAACAAATGACCGTAGGTACATGAAATTTTGACTGAATGTTTATATTGGCATTTTCTATACACCAAAACATTTTCCAAATATTTTGACTTATTTTGAGCTGTTTACGGACATTTTAAGTTCCCATTTTTTTTAGTTTTTTTTTCTATAAATATCAATAAAATTTTATTTGTTGGTCAAAAAAGCTTGAAAATTGAATAGAAGATTCCTAGTATATTGGTTCAAAGGCAGATAAAAAAATCAAAAATCCATAGTCACAATTTTTTTTTATAATTATTTAAAGTTCAAATATTGACAAAATACGTAAAAATTAAGAAAATTTGCAAATTATTTTGAGTTAGAAATGCATGAAAAATTTTCTTTTTAAATCTAAGATTTGAAAATGTAATACAACTTTCCTCATAAGTATGTCTACCTTTATCAAAAAATTGTCTACAAGAAAGTCAAATTAAATTTTTATGAAAGTTTGAAATTCATATTATTACAACATTTGGTATTCACTCGATTTCTCATGTAACGATTTTCTTATTTTATTGTAATTAAAAAACTATAGATACTTAAAAATGTCACTGAATGTTTATATTAGCAATTTCTATACACAATAACATTTTGAAAATAATTTGATTCTTTTTGAGCTGTTATAATATGCTGTCATAAGCTGTTGATATAAATATCAATAAAACTTAATTGTTGGATAAAAATGCGTGAAAATTTAATATAAGGCTCCTGATATATCGTTCTAATAGCAATTGAAAAATATTAAAAATACATAGGCACAATTTTTTTTTATAAGCATTTAAAGTTCAAATGTTGACAAAATTTTCAAATTTATAATTTAATAACTATTTTGTAGTTAAAAATTTATAAAATGTTCAACTTTTATAGCTAAGGATTATACAATAATATCATAGGCTGACTGACCGTTTTCGCTCAGAATCGTTTTTATTATACAATGATGTTATATTATCATTGAATTCAAATTTAACACCATCCATTACAGTGACCCACTTGTAACCTACTGTACAGCAGAGCGACATCCACTTAACCACCTTTTTTAAGTATGTATTTATAGCATTAGCAGTATAGGTCATAGGCGCAACTAGGGTTAAAATTCTGGGGGGGGGGGGGGCTAACATAACTATTTATTAAAAATAACCTGTAGGAGGCTTACATCTAAATCAATAAGGGATATTTTTAGGGGGCTAAGCCCCCTAGTTTCTATTTGGTATTTTCGGGAAGTTAAAATTAAAAATTCACAGTAGTTTTCAAAAGCATCAGAAAAAGGAAAATTATATGTCTTTCTTTTGGTATGTATATATAGGTGCATTTACATTTTACGTCATAGATCTGATAAATTCTTGGAGAGAAGACTAATACATTTTTTAGAGGAGCTTGGCAGACTTAGTTTTCTTACTATAAATATTGATAAAAAATATTACCTATAATGAACAAAAAATCTTGAAAATGTAATTCAAGGTTTTTTATAAATTGTCTTGCAGCATTCTATAATTAATATAGAATATACATTGGCACAATTATTTTCTTTTATATAGATGTTGGAAATTCTAATTTTGACAACATTTGATATTCAATAGAAAAAAAGAAAAATGAAAGGGTTTTTCTTTAAAGGCTTTTACTATTATGTTGTAATTTAAATATTAATCGTAGACTTGAAACTTTTTGTCATTACGAGTATTATTATTTTCTATACTTACGACTAAGTACAGTGCCGCAACTACACATTACAGGGCTGATGTGCAAATCTTAATTTTGAGCCTACATTTTTTTTTCAACAAAATATGTTAGCTGGCGCTTATGTTATGGAGGTAGTCTAGTAAATATTTAATTTTACTGTCTTAAAATGTTTTATAGACGTCTTACTAATAGTTTTTCACATTATTAGGTATACAGAAAAGTGCAGCTATGCAAAAAAATGGCATATTACGTTGTTACAGAATGTCAAAATACCTGTAGTCTGTAGACTGTAGTTTTACTTGAACAGACTTTTTTATCAAATTTTTAGTAAAATAATTTTAAAAGTTGCATAATTTTAGTAATTTTATGGATAAAGCACCTGCACAATATTTGTCAGCAAGAGATATAGACAAAATAATTATGTTGTAGGTACCTAAAATTTGGATTCAGCTACAAAATATAAATTAATTATTATATTAATATAAATATTTAATCAAAAAACAAAAATTAAATTATTTAATTGTGTAATTGTTTTAAAAATTGCATTATAGTATAACTTCAACACATTTTTAAATAGGTAATCTAACAAAATTGTTTTTTTTTTCACTTTTGCGTTTTGGGGGCCTATATTGGATTGGGGGCCCGGGGGCCGATGTGCAATGCACACCTTGCACACCTGGCAGTTGCGGCACTGACTAAGTACACGATTGTGTACCTACGAATAGGAAGACAATGAAATTATCAATACAATTAGACATACATTTTAAGCCATAACCATTATTATCTATTTCACATCGTTCTACGGTACCTATCGAATTAACACGAATAAGTAGGTAATAAAAATACCTATACCTAATAAAAATGCACAATTATATATGATATTATAATTTATATTTTAATAATTAAATATATTATATGGGATATTTTTGGCAAATATTAGTTCAAAATATCTACCGTTCTACAAAATTATACAAAATAAATAACTAACATATAGTAGATATAAAATAAATATAGGAAAAAAATCCACGGAAAAAAAAGTCAAATAAAAATTAATAAATATATAAAAAATATAATTAAAGTATTAAATTATTATTTTAGATTCTGAGCGAAGCGATGAATGTATTGATTCTACAATGATGTGTGTTTTTTTTTTATTTTTTTAATTTTTTAATTTTTTTATTTTTTTTTTATTTTTGTGTCTGTCATCACCTTTTAGGACAGTAAAAGTGCTTGGATTTTCTTCAATAGTAACTTTTCTGATAGGAAAGTGAATCTAGTTGGTACTTTGGGGGGTCAAAAGTAAAAATTTCCAAGTAGTTTTCAAAAGCGACATGAAAAACAAAAGAAAAATTAAGAAAAAACGGAAATTTTTACGCAAAATCTGTTTTTGAGAAAATTGATTTTGGTTTTTGGTGCAACTCTCAAACAAATGACCGTAGGTACATGAAATTTTGACTGAATGTTTATATTAGCATTTTCTATGCACCATAAAATTTACAAAATATTTTGACTCTTTTTGAGCTGTTTACGGCCATTGTCAGTTTTCAATTTTTTTAGTTTTTTTTTCTATAAATATCAATAAAATTTTATCTGTTGAGTAAAAAAGCTTGAAAATTTAATAGAAGGCTCCCAGGTTATTGTTTCAAAGGCAGATGAAAAAAATTAAAAATCCTTAGTCACAGTTTTTAATTATAAGCATTTAAAGTTCAAATTTTGACAAAATACGGAAAAATCACGAAAAATAGCAAATTATTTTGATGAGAATTCATAAAAATTTTTTTTTTAAATCTAACATTTGAAAATGTAATATAAGATTACTCATAAGTTTGTCTACCTTTATCAAAAAAAAAATGTCTAGAAGAAACTTAAATTAAATTTTTATGAGCGTCTGAAATTTATATCTTTACAACATTTGATATTTACTCGATTTCTCATGTAACAATTTTCTTATTTTATTGTAATTAAAAAACGAATGACTGTAGATACTTGAAAATTTCACTGAATGTTTATATTAGCATTTTCTATACACCATAAAATGTTGAAAATATTTTGACTCTTTTTGAGCTGATACGGACATTGTCAGTTTTCAATTTTTATAGTTTTTTTTCTATAAATATCAATAAATTTTTATTTGTTGGGTAAAAAAGCGTGAAAATTTAATATAATGCTCCTGATATATCGTTCTAATAGCAGTTGAAAAATATTAAAAATACATAGGCACAATTTTTTTTTATAAGCATTTAAAGTTCAAATTTTGACAACATTTATCAAATTTATAATTTATTAATTATTTTGTAGTTAAAAATTTATAAATTTTTAACTTTTATGGCTAAGGATTGAAAATTTAAAACAAGGCTCCACGTAAATAGGTTATACAGTAAAACTCGCTTAAGACGCTCTCGCTTAAGACGCTTTCCCGCATAAGACGCTGTTTTTAGTCGGTCCCTAGACATTTCCTATACTAGTCAATTTAAAAATCACCTGTTAAGACGCTCAGTTTTTCTCTGTCTAATCGGGTTGAACGCTCTTTTTTTCAGCAGATTACGATAAATTTTAGTAGTTTTGTGAAAATAAAAATAGAATTTTTAGTATTACACGTGTTCTTATCGTTTTATTTTATCGCTATACCTATTTGAAATAATAACCTATGAAAAAATCGCTGATACGAACTTAGTGGACAATGAGAAAGAAGACGACGATCAAAAAGAAGAAGATCAAGACTTTCCAGTATCTACTCCTACAATAAATACTGGTTTGCAACATTTATCGGAAATTCGGCAAGTATTATCCTGTGTTGAAAATTCCGAAGAAATGTTAGGTTGTCTTAATAAAATTGAAAACTTTCTTGCTGAAACGCATTGTCAGAACCTTAAACAATCAAAAATAGATAATTTTTTTAATAAACAATAATAAAATATGTATGTAATAATAATATTTTTTTAAATTAAATTCAGTAGCACAAAAATATAAGTATGTATGTATATTGTAATTATAATTAATTTATAAGTGTATTTCTCATTAAATTATGTTTAATAATAAAAAAATTAACTCGATATTTCAACCACATCATTTTGTTTCATTCCCGCATAAGACGCTTTCCCGCTTAAGACGTTCTAGAGAGATGGTCCCTTAAAGAGCGTCTTAAGCGAGTTTTACTGTATATAAATTACTTTATTCACAATAATATCATCAAATATACTTGGTAAAATCATAGGCTGACTGACCGTTTTCGCTCAGAATCGTTTTTCTTATACAGTGAAACTTCCATATAACGAACTTCCATTTAACGAAATTTTCTGTTTAACGAAATATTTTTAAGAACTATGACCTTCATTGTTAATTACACGTAAATTTATCTCCAAATAACGAATCTGATGTTTCTATATAACGAAATAATTATTCGATAAAAACCAGTTTTTGTAAATGTTGTCACTATCAAATTGATAGTTTATGTCTTTTTTTCAAAGCTGGATTTACAAATGAAAATATTGAAACCGATATTGAAATACCAGATATACAACGAGAATGGGAGTTAGTTCACTGCGATGGCGTTACTTTACAAGATTATTTGAAAATTGATGAAGATATCGCCGTATATGAATCACCTACTGAAGAAAGTATTGTAGAAGAGGTTAAAAAAAAGAAAATACTGATGAATTTGACGAAGACGACGAAGAGGAACATGCAGTAGAACAATCCAAACTCACAGAAGAAGGCATATTAAACGATTTATGGGTGGTAAGAAATGGTTTAGACAAGAAGCAAATGTTCCCGATGAAATTTTTTTAAAACTAGACGATATAGAAACTTTTTACGAAAGAAGGACAATTTTCAAAAATATTAGCAAACAAAACTTACTGATTATTTCTTTTAAATTATATTTAAGGTTAAAAATTAAATTAAACTGTAATATGATGTTTGATGTTGTTTTTACATACATACAATATACATAATAAAAAAATAATAAAAAAAAAAGTTGAAAAAAATACGTAATTCTATTTAACGAATTCCTCTATATAACGAATTTTTTTTGCTGCTTATTCGACTTTGTTATATGGAAGTTTCACTGTACAATGATATTATATCATTGAATTCAAATTTAACACCATCCATTACAGTGACCCACTTGTAACCTACCGTACAGCAGAGCGACATCCACTTATCCACCTTTTTAATTTTGAACATAGTTGGTCATAAAATTAAAGTTTAGGAAAAATAATCCAATTTATTTATTTAAAAATGTTAGTTGTTGTTGTCAATTATATTATTAATTGTATAATAATAGCAATAGTATTCTATAGAAATTATGTATTTTTTATTTTTTATTTTTTGTGTGTTTTCAACTTCAGTTTCTTGTTCGATGGGAAAGTAAATTTAGCAAGTGAATTAAGGATGTCAACATTTAAAATTCCTAATAGTTTTCAAAAGCAAGGGGAAAAACCAAAAAAGGAAAAAATAAGGTTTTCAACAAAATCATTTTCAGTTTCAAATTTTTAAAAAATATATTAATAATTTTCCAAATATTTTAATAAACAAATAATAATAATTCATCTAAACCGGCTACCGTATTAATAAAAACAATATAATAATATACTATTCAATATCTTAGGCTGATAAACCGTCTTTCTGGTTAATTAATAAGTCAGTAACTATATAATATAACTTAATATATATAATTATAATTATATAATATGTAGTTCATACCGCAACATGTACATTTAAAAAGAATCACCTTGTACAAAGTATGGTAATCGGAAAAAAAATCCACGGAAATAAAATCCAAAATCCCCAAAGCAAATACTTGTATATAATTGCCATCATAAAATACTCATATAACTCGCTTTAAAATTAAATATATTATAATACTAAGCCTATGATATTGCCTAGATATAATAATCTTAACTTTAAATTTTATAAGAAGTCAATTCACTCCAGTGGTGTATATAGAAATAATTTTTGGCGTGGGCTATATTTTATGTTTTACTATTAAATCATATTTTAATATTACAGTAATATCTAAACAAATTTGATACTTATATATTCGTCGAAATTGTCTCCCACTAAATATGGCGGAATATTGCTCAATTGCGGTGTTATTACTTTTTTTCGTCTAGATAGTGTTATTACTTATTAGTTATTACTTTTAATTATAAAATTGATAATAGTAGTATATTACTTTAGTTTTTTTTTTTTTTGATCATTAAGCTCGAAAACTGTGGCCATTAGCTGTTTGTTTGTTTACTTGTAGGGGAGGATACTGTTGGTTGGTAAACACGTGTGTGTAGTTTTTGGCAGATTTTCAAGTGGGCACCCGTACGTATCTGCCATGCCCGGGTGGGGGATGGCGGCACTTGTTCTCCGGACACCGTGACTTGTCCGAAGAAAAATACCACCCATGGCCGAGGAATCTAACTCGGGTCGGCCACTCCGTCCCCCTTACTTTAGTTTATACTTTAGTTAAAAAATCATTTAAGATGTTTATGATATTTAGGATTCATAAACAGGAATACGATTGAGATTCAACTTACTGTACTTTTAATTTTTATTACCAAAGGGTATACCTATTCGCTTATAAATAAATAAATAAATAAATATGTATATAGCAATAGTATATAATATAATATTATGTACCTATTTATCAATATTATAACACTTGTCATTCAAATGTTATATATTTTTATTATTATTGATTATTATTTTTGACAGCTGTGCCCAATCAGTTTCTAGATTCATACATTTATACGTATTTAGATGTAAATCTTTTACTGCCCCAAAAGGCGATGACAAACACACTAAACTTTAATTTTATGACCAACTATATGTAATGTATGTATTGTATTGTATTTTATTATATATCTATTAATTTTTATTTGACTTTTTTTCAGTAGCTTTTTTTTCAGACTTCCGTATAAAATATCATTATATAGAAAACGACATCGTAGGTAATCGGAAAAAAAGTCCCACACTAGGAAAAAATTAGCGAAATACTTATTCTTGTACAGTTATACAGTTGTACAATGTACTTTGTATTTTATAGTGTGTAATGTATAAAATGCTCGTAGTTCGTACACATAATTATTATATTTGTTATCCGCCATAATAACTGTCATAAGTCATAACCCATATCTTTTAAATTTTTATATTCGGTCAGCATAACCTAAGAAAGAGGTGTGATTAAAATATGATATTTTTAATAGCATTATGATAATAATCATATAAGTACCCTATACCGGCTATACCTACTGTTATTTTTATTATTTTAGACTTTAAATTAATTGACTTTTAGTCTAGTGTGGGACCTTTTTTATCGGGACTTTTTTTCCGCGATTCCATTGTCGACTGTTACCGTTCAAAATCGTTTTTCGTAGTAATGAATCACTACATTCTAATTTAACACATGCATTAGTCATTTCAGTGACCTACTCAATGACGTGGAAAGTTCAAAACCTACCAAACATTATCAGTTACTTTCCAAGGATGTAATTTCAGTTTTTCAATAATATAGAGAATAACATTGATTGCAACCCAATTTTAAAAATTTTGGCTGAACGATGTACGGCCGATCAGCTTAGCGTGACGCTTCACGAATGTAGAAATTGGTAGCATAATATGAGTATGAATTACTATCAACCAAAATAATTGTGTTTGAGCTTGATTAAGTAACCTACAGATACCTATGTATATTATATCTATATATTATATTATTCTATGTGGTCATGTGGACATAAATATAGTACCTAGATATATAGGTACACTGTAATCTATCAGTACAAACCCCAGAGCATTTTTTTTTTGAGGGGTGCAGTTATCACCTGTTACCCTATACTTTATGCTTAGATCATATGATCTAAGACTTTATGACATCATTGTTCATAATAATATACAGGGGATGCTTGTCCGCAGTGCTGCCCCTTGGCTACGACACCGGTAGGTATATACTACTCATATTTACTAGGTATTTTATACAATTATAAACGCCATTTGAAAGGACAATTTTTCTGGAATTCATTTAAATTTTTTATAAATGGATAAATATAAAATAAGCAATGGACTAATTTAACTGTATACACGGTAGATTATTATCTATAATCTACCGTGCTTTTATGGGAACCATTAAAAATTATATCGTGGTTTAGGTATGTATACTTACCTTTAATTTTAAATAAACCAGAAGTCTTTCCCTTTATAATAGTCCATGATTTTAAACATATAATGTCTTGCCTTTTTAATAGACATAGTTTGTTTGAAGAATACAATTTATCATTGTTATTGCCAATATTTATCTTAAATCCACAGCAGTCTGGAACATTAGTGCTATTTTTTTTTATAGTATGTTCCTCGAACGAACCTGAATTACAATATAAATATTTAATGTACAACTATATTATTAAAGGTTTAGCCCCCAAAAATATAAAGAGCTTTAGTTGTGTGGGATCACCCCCCCCCCCACTTGCATTGATTTTACAAATGTTAGCCCCCCACCACCAACGGAATTTTCCTTGGTAGTTAAAAATTAAGTAGAGCAAAAAATTAAGTAGATGACAAAAACATTTTGTTGCAAACATATACTAGGTATATATTAGCAATACCTATAACGATTATCTTACCTTACCTACTATCCTTATCTTTTATATATATGTATTTATTATTACTAATATTAATAATATGTACCTTCGGAAGGGTAAATTATATTTCTATGAAACATTGAGTCAATTAATTTGTTATGCAATTCCAAAAATTTCATAATGCTTGAATCCGTACGCCTTTTTAAAAAATTGTAGGGACTTAAATGCTTCATATTCATCAGATGCACAATAATAATATACAGATTTACAAATAAAAACTATTGTCGAACGAGAATGAGCCGCAATATCGGAGTCACGTGCTGTCCGGTGACTAGGCGATATTTTTATTGTATAGTTGCCATAGAGTTCCCTACTAAACTGGTGATCAGGTGATCAGATTAGGGGCAAGAATTTTAAACAAAACATATTAACTGTTATTTTAAAACAAGAGCATAAGCTCGTACGCCTTTTCAAGAAATTGTAGGGAATTAAGGGAATTAAATGCTTCATATTCATCAGATGCAGGATATTATACAGATTTACAAACAAAAACTATTGTCGAACGAGAATGAGCCGCAATATCGGAGTCACTTCTGTCCGGTGACTAGGCGATATTTTTATTGTATAATTGCCATAGAGTTCCCTACTAAACTGGTAATCAGATGATCAGGTTAGAAGCAAGAATTTTAAACAAAACATTTTAGCTGTTATTTTAAAACAAGAGCATTAGCACAATATGGTAGTATAATCAGTACATATCTTATACAGTCAGCAACAAGCTGATTTTTATCCAACGAAATTTGTTAAGTTTATGAACAATGGAACTAATGGAAGGAAATATTATAAAGGCGTCGGTAAGCGGTGACATTGCAGGTTGGCGGGAACAGACTTTATATACGACTTTTTTATACCGTGGTCCCGTACCTATTGGCTATTATGCAATACAAAATCAGCCTAAATAAATTAAATTAACATTTAAGCATTTAAGAATAGGCACGTCTCCCTTGTACCTACAACGCGGCACGCATTAGATATATACACATACATTATGTCTGTGGGTAAACGCAAGCACCAGGAATCGCGGAAAAATGCCCACGGAAAAAAGCTCAGAAATATAAATATGAATACAATATTATGTATACGTCATGATATAATGTGTTATAACTTGTAAACTATAAGTCAAAAAATATCAGTCTTAGGTACATAGATATACTACTATAGGTTATAATTAAAAAACAAAAATCTCAGGTATGTCATACTAAAATGTATAAAAAAATTACACAACTATATAAATAATAAAATAATAAGTTAATACAAAGCAGGTGGTAGTATTATATATTTAGATAACAGATAATATTTTAGTATGTATAATGTATATACCTAAAGGCTAAGACTTATGTTTCTTGACTTATAACTTATAACACAATATAATATATCATGACGTATACAATATTATGTTCATATTTTTATTTTTATTTACAATCTATATTTTATACAATTAACAATTAATTATTATTTTCATTATAATATAATATTATGTTTCGTCATATAGGTATGGTTAGGAGGTTATTTATTTTTCCTAGTTGTGTTTATTTTTTTGGACTTTTTTTCCGCCTACCAAGCACCAGCTATGGCCCGGATCATGAACGCATGATTAATCGTGTACACAGACACAAAAAATAAAAAAACATACATATAATATTGTAAAAGAAATACATTCATCGCTCCGCTCAGAATCTAAAAACATGTCAAAATAAATAAATTAATTTTATGAATTTAAAAATCAACAATAAAGTGTCATCATTGGGTGGTTTCTTTACTCAATATTTTGTTTACTCATGTTATCTGTCTTATATCATATAATATACTTATTATGGTTTATGGCTACTAATATCGATTGTATATTTCGACTTAAAATAAAAAAATAATTATAGTACCTATAATAATTATTTTTACAAATCGGTTATTATAGCTATCGAAAAGATTTATTTATCTCATCGACTGTTTTAAAATAAAAAATAACTGTTTTAAATATAACGGATTTCGTTGCTTTTAAAATGTGTTTTTTAATCAGTCAAAATTACATATTATATCATTAAAAATTAAACGGTTTTTAAAATAATATTAACTAATATAAAAAATAGTTTAAAAATGTATTTATAAAATATTTGCTCCTTTTTAACTATATATGATAATATTGTATACATTAATATATTTTTAACACTAAGACAATAATTTATTGCTCTATTCATTGTAAACAATAAATATTATTACTACATAAAATTATAAAACAGCTATAGGTAGGTATAGTTCTCCTGAAATCAAAATTGCAATGTAGGTACAGTAAAAGATAATACATTTTCGAAATTCAAATATTAAAATAACTTATATTAAGGACAATATACTGTGACTTCAAAGGTTTTTATAAGCGAAAATTAATGCGTATAAGCCGCTTTATTATCTACATAAATGTCTTTTACATCAACTCCGTCATCCTCGTCAACAAACTTAATACTCGAATCATTTATATACTCAGCCTTTTGATTATTTTTAGAAAAATACGCTTTCGGCGATGATTTCAGCGTCTTCAAGGAAACACAGTCTTCGCTAACTAACGTCGATTCACTGTCGGCAGACAACCTATTATTGTATTTGCTGCTAATTTCGCAATTCTTTTTACACTTGTCGTTTTTTATATCTAAAATGGACATTTCCATACTTTCATGGTGATCCCCGGGACTTTGGTCCGATAAAGGAGGTATCCATAAGCAGTAAGCCGGGTCCATTCCTATGTACGACCCAGGCACACTGTTTGTGTTTTGAACGTTATAGTCATAGTAATCCATTTCTAAGTCCGACACGTCATGGCCGTGAATACTCGAATCCGTGCTACTAGTCAACGGGTTGTGTCTACGACTTTTTGGACGGTCGTTCAAAGTGGACGTTGACTGGGTGATCTTTACATAAAAACAAAAAACAATTTTAACAACATATATATATATTATATTATATTATATATATATATATATATTTATTATTTATAATATATTTAGAGTTATAGTATGAATACGAACAATTTTCCTTGAAGATAAGGACGTTTGAGATACAAATGGTGTACACTGATCTATTGTTGAAGAATATGTGACAATGTTTTCTGGTGCTATTTCACTCCTAAACATATAATCATATTATGTATCATTTTCAATTATGATAAATATTATTTTGAAGAAATTATTCAACTATAGGAATAATAACTATAATAACTAATGAGATATAAAAAAGTAATTATAAAATTTACCCAGTAACAGAATTAGTTTCTCGTTCAACCACATTATCTTGGTTTTCATCAGTATCTAAAATTTCTATTATTGGTGGTATATGTGATTGTAAAGTTGTAGTTGATGCCGTATAGTCATTATCGTTTAACATACTACAAGTTGAACCCACTAAAAATAAACATTTATATTATATGGCCAAAAATATTTTATAATTTATTTGCGTACTATTAGAATGTTTGTCCATTGTAGTAATAGCTTTATGGTATTTGTGTTTACGTTCAGCAAATTGCACGGAAAAACACATACAAGTAACCAGCAAAAATAATAAAATTGCCGAAATTGTAGCTAAGAACGAATCGATATCTGATATTAAATAAATAAAGTTGTTATTGAATTCTACATGGCTTGAATTTGGCAAAGACCAGTTATTGGCTCCTGTGGAGACAAATATATATTTATATAAAACATTTGGATATCAAAATAACGTATTTTAGTTTAACAAATAATTTTTTTTTAACTAACCAATGCGATTTATTTGAGCGAAAAATCCTCCGAAGCAATCGCCATTTGATAGCACAGTAGAACTTGAAAAGAATTCTACCAATAGGTATGACCCAGTCGACATAATAGGATTTGTAGAATCCGGAGTGCCTTCTAAATGTGCTAAAAGGTTGGAAGCTGTTGAGTCGCCATCGCGAAGTTTAATCCATTGGTTCGAGCATGATAAAAACAATCGAATGAAATCAAATTGTATAGTAGTTTTGTCTTCAGCCTAAATATAATACATTGATCGTTCAGTATATATATTAAGATATAAAAAGTTATTATACAAAATAAATTATTCAAACATTATACGGTATAATAATAATCGAGCAAATAGTTTCAAAAATATCGAAAAACCCAGAAATCGCCCCATATGAAAATTTAACATTCTTATTCACGTCAAATTAAAATGTTACTAATACGAGTTCAACGCTATTGAAATTGAATACATTTAATATCAATCATACTTTTATCAACCAAAATGATCGTCCAGGACACCCCTTCGTCGTGGCAGATAATGTTCGAGTAGCTTTGGACATGTGAATGACGCATCCACATCGACATTCAGCACCCAGTTCATCACTTACATACGTGGGCAAAAAACCAGTAGTTGAGGTGTTATTGTATTTTTGAATTTGTTGTTCAATTTTTCCACATTCATTGCCAGACATTTGTTTTTCACCACATGGTTCGGTTTGTAACGATGAACCCTATAGGATTAATATATAATATTTTAATCCATATTGTTTGAATGTTCTGCAGTTTAATGATATTTACATATTATGATTTGTATGTATTATGTGAGCAACAAGCAATTTTTTTTATAAATTTTATAATTTATTGAGTGTACATAATAAACACGCAATAAGTATAAAGGGTATATGTAAAACCCAGCAGATTTACAAGTATTATTATCTATATATGGAATACTAAATAAGCTACATATTATCTGCGAACATCTAGGACATTTATATTCGTGTACTATTCCATTTGTACAAAATAATTATTTCATACAAATTATCGGTATAGTTTATAGCCATACACAGCCTTATACGTGTATTCGCAATTCATATATAAATGATCATAGAAAATTAAACTTAAATGTGTCATTTATCAGTTCTTCATAAACCTAATAGTGTTCTTGCAGTTCTGCAGACTACCGGCCCTTTTACCTATATACCTATAACGGGCATCACCTATTTGTGCTAAAAAATATTAATTTGTTTTGGGTACCTACGCTCTATTTGTGCCAAAATAAAAAAGGTATGTTTTTCCGACAGCCCATTTGCGTTAAATTTACTTGCGTTAACATTTTACAATAACAACTTGGTGTGATATATTAATAAATTATTATAACTTATAATAAAGTTATTTTTACGAGTCTATAGATTTCAATGTTTTGTATATTATAGCGTAGATAGATTGAAAAATTGTGTGTTTTTGATAATTTATTATTTTTAAAAAATCCGTATTACTAATGACTATGAATTGAAAAAAATAATTTATTATTGATTATATTAGTTTATTATAATTTATAAAACATGTGTCGTCCTATTAACTACCTAACAAAGGTATTGCCTACCTGACAAAATTTGGCTCCATATTTCGGCGGAGGAGAGTCACAAGTCCTGTATCTATTTCTAGTTCCTCCATAACACGTAGTCGAACACGGCGACCATTCGCTCCATTTACTCCATTGTCCCGAATCGTCTTCTACGTAAGGCAACCACATGTTTAAATATTTTATTCAATTTATTAAAATTGTATTACTAATTTATTATAATATGTGCATTTTGCAATTATTAGTAATCATTATCGCTGCGTACCAGTGATTGGTAATGTCGGCACACAGTTGGTTTTGATGTTTGTATATGCTCTATTTATAGCTTGATTAACATAGACGAAACAATATTCAATATATTTTTCCGAGAATAAATCGCAATCGAAGTACACATTATGGCGTCCTTTAACTATTCGATGTTCGGATATGTAATGCAATTTTGTAGGTGGTAACAGTGTAGACACATCTTCCCGTTGTCGACCAAACAGTCTGATCTGTAGAAATTCGAATACATTTTAATATTTTAATACTTACATTTTACAAATAAAAGTTGATGATATTTGTAGCATAATAACAGTCGATTATTAGATAATAGAGGGTTTTAAAGTTACACCTATATGGCTATACATACAGTATTTTTAGAACCTATAGGAAATGTAGGGAATACAAAATATAAAACATAACAACTATTACGATATGAACAAGTTTTTAATACAATTTTTAACTTTAATTGGTTTTGAATAGGTAACGTTTATTTGGAAGTTAAAATAAATCCGCAATGCCAGATAAAGAAATTACACAAACTTGGAAGATTTTCAAAAGATTTGAAGAGAGTATATTTACAATTGCAGGTTTGTACAATTTATTTAGTTTATTCGTATGGGGAAAAAGGTTTTAACTATAGGCGTATGCAGGGTATATGCTAAAAATAAATACACGACTTCTTTAATTGTATACACTAGAGAACTGATTAAATTTATTACTTTGTCTGAAGTTGGCAAGATACACGACGGGTACTGAAACATCACGGGAACACCACCACCGTAGTTATCACAAGGGAATATCGATTTGCCGTGTACGTTCAAGGTAAATTTATTGCTTGGGACAACCTTATTTTAAAGCAAAACGAAATTAATTAAACACATAATATTATTGTAGTCGAGACTCGAGATATTATTTTACTCAAATGCCCACCTCTAACTGCCCGTCCATGACGTGAGTGAAGGCCGCTTGGCGTTCGGGCGGCCTCAGTACCGCCGTGTAAAACCCGGCGATACCAAAGACATCGCATTTTAAAAATATTTTCCTGAATCTCGGGTAACCGCGGATTTGTTCGGAATGAACGATCTGCAACAGAAAAACAAAATTCTCGTATACCTATACATCTGTTTTATGTATGTGTGCGTGGTCAAATTATTTAAGTCGATCAATACACATCACATAATATATGAATGCATACCAAATGTTCCATAGACCCGCGGGACAACTCTCTGGAGACGTTCTTGCACGCATTGGCAGATAGACCACAGTACATCAAGTCGAGCCACAGCATGGGCACAGCAGACCCGACGGCAGGTTCGCATTGATGCCCTTCGAATTTCATTACGATTACGACTTGTTGCCACGGATCTGGGTACGTAGTAATCCGTTTTGGTTCGAACGATAAACTAGCCTCGGGCCATCGGACGTCGAGTTCGACCGTTTGTCCGTCCTATAATTATTTATTCATATTTCAATTACGCACATTTTGTTTTATTATACAATAATATTGAACTTTATTCGCTATTACAAGTCCAACATTTAGGCAAGGGGGAGGGGCAAAGGGATCTAAATGTAAAACCCAATCCGAAGTAAAATATATTTTTTTAAAAATACATTATTTATTATACTACCTAATGCTACGATTGTGACAGGAATGTTTTCAAATCACAGTAGTTTTGAAGTTTCACCTCTATATATTAATATTAGGTTAGATAAATGTTAAAATATATATTTTAATTATCATCATAAAATATTGTCCACCTACTTGAATTATGTCATCATCCTCGGTTGTGTCATTCGAAATTAATTGAATTAGATAGTGTCCCCCTTTGGTGATAACGCCACAATGTATGGTAATATTTTGCCAATTCCCATCGACAGGAATTGTACCCATTAATGTGAAATTGTCATTTTTAGCTTCATACAGCTGCACAGCAATACCTGGCTCCAGTAGGTCTATATTGAGGTCACTCATTAACGCTGTGTAGTTAGATGTTACGTTTAACCATTCTTGAGCTACTACACATACTAAAATAAAAATAAATAAATTATCATAAACATTATTATGTTATTATAATCGTAATAATATATTGATTAACTAATGATAATATTATAATCCAAACTTATATTTATTATTTTTTTTAGGAATTCCACTTATTTTCAAAAAATAGTTGTTTGAAGTATGGGCAATTATATTATTTAATACCTAGCTACTGACTAGCTATAAGTTATGACTTATGAGTTATAACATGTACGTAGGTATGGGTGTATTATAGGTATTATTATACTTTATATTTATTATAAACGTAAAAATATATGTCAACGTGATGCGTATAACATTACTCTACAATGACTATAATTTAATTTAGTGATGGTAATTGTTGATATTTCTCCCTATTGCAGTATTGCCTACCCTATAGAGTAATTATATATGGCCTACCCTGAGATATTGATGATATCGCCGCTACTAAAGTGTTAAAAACTGAATATATTGCCACTTTAACTGCTAATAATACCTGCTATTAGTAGATAACCCACGTTAAAATAAAAACATTTATGTGATATCGAAGAAAACTGAAAAAAGCAATAGCTGCTATTTATCACTGCTATTTTACATTAGCAATAGCAATAGCTAAATAAATAAATAAATAAATAGCATTTTACCATCACTTTTTTATTTCATAGAATATATTTTGTAATAAATTGGTATTTATTCTGTTAATAAAGAATTGAGAATTATTATTATTATTATTATAAACTGAAATTCTCAATTAGGTGGTACTTATAAATATCTTCGATTTATTATATTTAACAAAATCGAGTAAAAGTGTAAACGAACTTGTTTTGTGTTTGTTATTTCTGGTAGGTACCCAAAGTAATGGGTGTATTTTTTAACATCTCTTGAAAATGCTATTCAAATTTAGCTAAATCTATAATATGATTTCACCAGTATAAAATAAGGTAATTACTAATTACTAATTAGGTACTAACTTATTATGACTAAAGTCGATTTGAACTAAAACCTAACTATGTTTTAAATTTTAATATTATATTTGTATACTTGTATTTGTTTCAGTACCTATATATACCTACGCATATTAAGATAAATTTTAGTAATATATTACTATATATTATTAATATATTATTAATATATATTTTAGTAACCTATCAACAAATTTATAAATAAATACA
The DNA here is from genome assembly GCF_019925205.1 of Metopolophium dirhodum. Lineage (NCBI taxonomy): Eukaryota > Metazoa > Arthropoda > Insecta > Hemiptera > Aphididae > Metopolophium > Metopolophium dirhodum. The sequence goes on from NC_083568.1 coordinate 18,724,058, forward strand.
TTATAGTACCTATTCATACCAGATACCTACATAATAAGAAACATATATTATAATAACAATTTAACAAAACATAATCAGTACTACCTACATTTCTATAGGTACCTAGATAATATAGGATAGTCTCATTAGTCATTGCTAGTTAGTTGATAATTACTAATATATTATAAAGTAATATAAGTATTTTATATTCTCTAAATATTTATTCTATACCTAATGTAGGTACCTATTCATCTAAATTAAGTATTAACATTGATTTTAGTTATTTAGTAGGTAGGTATAAGTGTATAACTGTATAAGAAACCTTAAAAACAGAATTGTTATATAATTTAATTTCACCTGCATAATAGGTACATAGACTTTAAATTGATAGTACAATATAAGAAAGCCAACTCTATCTATAAGAGTTGATGTTCGACGGACAACAATAATATTAAATTACAGTTTTAAAAGGGGTGATTAAGTCGTTCAAATATCAAATAATTATCGATGTTTATAAATTTGCAGAGTAATCCAATATTCCCATACCATATAGGTACCAATATACAGGTACCTACGATATTCTTCTAAAGTGGCAGATTTTAAAGAAGCAGCAATTTTTCATGAAGAAATTAAGGTCAAGTTAACCGAATTTAAAGTACAAGTATATAATTATACCTATTCGACCATAACATTAAACTACTCGGAAAGTCGTAAACATTTAAAAAGTATTTTTGTTGTAAGTATCTTTCATTCATTCCTTAGGACAAGAGAAATAAAACTATACAATATTAGATACATGAATGCATACAAAAATATAAAGTAACACATCGCAAGTGACGATGACTGGTACATCGTACATATAGTTGATAATGAGAAAAATATAACATAAGGACTGATTATGTAGTATCAAAACAAAATATAAATGTAATGAATACATCTAATTAGTGTATTGATAAAAGAAAATTATAAAAATAGAACAAAAATGTATGCAATCACAACATTTTAAATTTCGCTTATATTACAAAAATATGAAAATGTTAATAAATCTATTACCAGTATGTAACCAGAATAGTGGGGGTTTATTTTTCATAATGTCTGCATAAAACAGTTTAATAGTGTTGTAAATGAGTACTCGCTAATAATTTTAATTTCGATTGTATAAATCTTCCCGGCTACATAAACGGACGGGTAGACGGTATAGTGGATACTACCGTTTCAGTTCGTGAACATCGGTAGATAATATTTTACCAGCCAAAGGTACTATAATTTAATTATAAATATGAAAGCAATGATAAATCATCGCAAGATATTATCAATTTATTTTGTAATGTTAATTTCATGGTTCATTTTTTAGATACTAGTATAGTTATATGAGAAATTGTAAGTAATTATATTTTGAAGTCCTTACACGATATTATCGGATTATTAGTAAAATATTATTACTAAGCTATATTCTATATTTCTATGATAAACCAAAGACTCTGAATATAACTGCAGTGTAATATATTGAGTATAGGTACTTTACTCATATACTTAGCTGTTAGCTACCTATTAAGTATAAGTTTATATTTTTATATCACGCATTTCTAAGTAATAATGAAACATGATACCTACTTCGGGTAGTATAAGTTTCATTATATTTTTAGTTTATTTATAAAAACTTAATTGTATGTAAAATATACATTACTTATATTCAACTTAAAATTAATAATTAAAAACAGAAATATTTATATTAGAACATATAGTTTAAGTGTATGTACATTAATACTAAATATATGGAATAATTAATAGCTTAGGTAAGTGTATTGTGTATGTAAATGTAATATGTACCTATATACATTAATATATTAATTTATGTATTATAGGGTGTACCTACCGTAGCCACCTACCTATCATTAGTATTAGAACTTATAGAAGTTATATACATTATTTATTCTTTATTTTCAATTTATTAATAAGTAACAGTTAAAAAAGAGAAATGTATGATAAGATTAACATTAACAGTTTATACATTTAACGTTTAAAACTAAATCACGTAAATACATATAAATAATTATTTTAACACTTCCAAACTGTAATAATAATACATACCTATAGCTAAATATAGTAAATAAGTATCAACCGTACAGTCTACAGATAATATTTGAAAGCCTGCAATATGTACTCTAACATATTTTTAAAATAAATAATATAAGACCTACCTAATTTATAATTTGGATGTTGACATTTATTTCTCAAAATCAAAACATAATATTAATCAAAATAATAAATAACAATACCTATTCTTTAAAGGTACACTGTATATTGTATGTAATAATATATAGTACATAACGATATACCGTAATATAATGGTCACGAAAAAGTAATGTTGCGTGTTAAATGTGTTTTAGTTTTTTTTTTTCATAGCTACTAAGGTCAATTTAACATGAACCTAGTGTAAATATTGATTGTATAGCTTCATGTTCCCCTATAACATCTTGAGTATAGTAAAACTCCATTAAGATGAATGGAAGTATGGAAGTCCCAGACATTTTATATACATTTTAATATATACGAGCAGTGTTGACTTATGCACAATGTACATACCTATACAGTTGCAGACTATATAAACAATGTACTATTATATTCTGTAGGTAGGTACTCCACATAATATTGTCTCAACTCTCAAGAGTGCGCCTATTCATTTTGTTTACTTAATGCAACTGTTCAAATAGTTCATTTTCAACTGATTTTAATGCTAATGATTGTTTACATTTTTTCAAAGCAGATTTATTACTGATAAATATGATTTTTTTAATTGCAGTTTATATAATATTATAGAATATATGAACATAATTAATTTGAAAACAATTATACCCGCAGCAAAAATTAATTATAAAGATTTTACATAAAATAACAAACAACCGAGTGCAGTCAACAAAAAAAAAATGTAAAAAAAAAAATTGGAAATGTATAAACAACTACAAAACTACAATATATAATAACCTTCGTAGCAGGATATGAATAAAAATATCTACAAAGACTGAACAACGATTTATAAATATTATGAATATATGTAAATGCGATTCATAGGTACTTACCAACGGTTAGACAGGACGTAATATAAAACGAGTTGAGAAATGTGTTTCTAAGATCAATCATGTTTTGCTTTTTACAATTTAATCAAACATATCTTATGAAAATGTATAAAACATCATTCTGAAATTTAATAGAAAAATGTTTGATTATTAATATAATATTGACTTATTGTTCACATATATTTCAATATTTTATAGCTATAGTACAAAACATTTGATAAATCGTTAAGTTCTAATTTTTACTTACCATTATAGTTCAAAATTCAAATTTTCGCGCGGTTTCACTTAAAGAAAAAAACTACGTTATATAATATTCAGATCGGCGGGAATAATTATAATATACATTATTAGTGATTTATTGTGAATTAATTATTATTATACTCATAGTGCTAAAGACATAAAATAGGTACTACATATATATTTAACATCTCATATAATATCATATAAACTTAACCTATGTTTGAGTAGGATACAGGAGCTATGATTTGTCTAAACCTATATGTAGGTATTTAGATATTGCACTAAAACATTAGTCTTCTCGTTTCACACGTCATAATACAATAGAATATTATGCGTGTTTTTTAGACGCATTTCGATAACGTGTATAATAATATAATCGGCTGAGGGGCGAGGAAAGCACATGGGTGATTTACTGCAGTACCTAAATTATACATGTATACGTATATAATTATTATTTATTGTATTGCACGAGTAATAAAAAACAGAAAAATAAAAAAAGCGACGCGTATATATTATGGACATATCGACAGCACACGCGAACGCTACATCACGACTGCAGGATAATATGAATGGACGCCGTCGCGCCGATGACGGTCACAGAAGATATTCCCAACCCCTATATGCACCGCGTATTATATGCGTGTGCGTAACTTTTCCTCTTGGGGGTGTATTCACCCTAGTGCAGCGGGGGCGCAACCTCGCGGACCTTTGCTCAAACTTTTATCGACTGGACGCGTGCACATTAAACACGCGCGTTTATTATACAATAGATATTATGCTGCTGCAGGACGGCCGTCACTCGGGTTTTACGGTCTTTTGCGCGCGGATCCATTTCGACGGCCAATAATGTACACGTATGACGTATGTCGTACTATACCCGTACATAATATTATCATATACCTATAATGCTAACGTATATATATGGGTGTATCATATATATGTGTGTAGGTAAATAAGTATAGTAGCAGAGCTTGAATTGGAAAAAAAAATTTTAAGCGGCATGCAGTGTAAAAAAAAGAAATGCGCGTACCTGTAGACTTATTAAGGTACGCTAAAATATTTATACAAAAAAAAGAGGGGTACTCCCTACCATATTCAAGCGTAGGTATATATATAAGTAATATCTAGACAGGTATATACATAGGTATATTTGGATGCGGGTACAGACCGCAGGGTCGTCACTCGAGCAGGGTCCCCAAACGTAATAACTTATTTATTAATATTTAATACTGCTGGTGAGTCGTTGTAACTTGTAACTCTTTGAATATTGTTAAAACTTTGATAAGTTTTTATTTTTAAATGAAAAAAAGGTGGGTAAGTGGATGTCACTCTGCTGTACAGTAGGTTACAAGTGGATCACTGTAATGGATGGTGTTAAATTTGAATTCAATGATGTAACATCATTGTATAAGAAAAACGATTCTGAGCGAAAACGGTCAGTCAGCCTATGATATTACCAAGTATATTTGATGATATTATTGTGAATAAAGTAATTTATATATGACCTATTTACGTGGAGCCTTGTTTTCAATTTTCAATCCTTAGCTATAAAAGTTGAACATTTTATAAATTTTTAACCACAAAATAATTAATAAATTATAAATTTGATAAATGTTGTCAAAATTTGAACTTTAAATGCTTATAAAAAAAAATTGTGCCTATGTATTTTTAATATTTTTCAACTGCTATTAGAACGCTATATCAGGAGCCTTATATTACATTTTCACGCTTTTTTATCCAACAAATAAAAATGTATTGATATTTATAGAAAAAAAAACTAAAAAAATTGAAAACTGACAATGTCCGTAAACAACTCAAAAAGAATCAAATTATTTTCAAAATTTTATCGTGTATAGAAAATGCTAATATAAACATTCAGTGAAATTTTCAAGTATCTATAGTTATTTGTTTTTTAATTACAATAAAATAAGAAAATCGTTACATGAGAAATCGAGTGAATATCAAATGTTGTAATAATATGAATTTCAAACGCTCATAAAAATTAAATTTGACTTTCTTGTAGACATTTGTTTTTGATAAAGATAGACAAACTTACGGATAATCTTGTATTACATTTTCAAATTTTAGATTTAAAAAGAAAAAATTTTATGAATTCTCAACTCAAAATAATTTGCTTATTTTCGTGATTTTTCCGTATTTTGTCAAGATTTGAACTTTAAATGCTTATAAATAAAAACTGTGACTTAGGATTTTTAATTTTTTTCTTCTGCCTTTGAAACATAAGCTAGGAACCTACTCACTAGTTACCATAAAATCCATGAAAATTAAGTTCGATCTTTTGGTTTTTACTCGTATTATTTGTCTTCTTTTGATGTAGTTGAATAGTAGAACTATGTTGTTAAAATTTTAAAATGTATTTTAAATGGGCCTGCAAGTATAGAAAACCATTAATCAGTCACTATATTATAATTACCGTCACACTGCAGAAAGCAGTTAAGTATGAGTAAGTATAGGCAATGATCGATCAGCGATCAATGCATAATTTTCAATATGATGTGTATATAAACATCATACGCCTAGTAGATATATATATATTATATAATTTATTATAAATTTATAAATACAAAATCCATACAGTATTAAGTATACTGTATAAGGCATTAGGTATAATATTAAATTATGTAGTAGTTATATATATTATATTATTATCCTATAGCCAATATATCATTTTGGGCATTGAGGCATATTAAGTAAGCAAAAATAGGTATCGGTATTTTTGAATAGGTGTGTAATATTATTTATCTACATAATAAACAGCTTATAGGTAGGTAGGTTGTAGGTATATACCTAAACAATAACTATATTATGCATCGCAATCATCGCATAATAATATGTACCTATATTACCTATCCAAATAATCACGGAAAAAGTCAAATATCGACGGTGGAAAGAAAAAAGGGCGTAAACAACGTTTTTGACGAAATTTGTTTTAGATTCTGAGCGGAGCGATGAATGTATTGATTTTAAAATGATGTGTTTTTTTTTAATTTTTGTGTCTGTGTACACGATAAGTAGTCGACATAATGCTTCGATTTTCGACTTCAGTATATCTTGTTCGATGGGAAAGTGAATATCGTTGGCGCATCGAGGAGGTCAAAATTTAATATTCCCAATAGTTTTCAAAAGCACCGGGAAAAACAACATGAACATTAAAGAAAAACGGGAATTTTTACGCAAAATCGGTTTTTGACAAAATTGAATTTGGTTTTTGGTATAACTCTAAAACAAATGAAGGTATAAACATGAAATTTTCACTGGTCGTTTATATTCGCATTTTCAAATTTTCCAAATATTTTGAGCTGTTTACGGACATTTCACGTTTGATTCATAATAATGTTCATATCTGCTAAACCGTATAGGTACTACAATTAATTTGTAAAAAATAAAATAAATTTTAAAAAATTTCAGTTTTATCTAACAACAATTATTTTTTGAGGCAGGGGTCATAAGGACTTTTGTTGTTCCATTTGAGGTGTAGAAACACCTCTAGAAGTTTGACACATTTATCGTGCAACACCCTGTATTTGTATTATATCATAATTTGTAAAATTCTAATATTTTATATTTTTAATGAAAAAATAAACTTAAAAAAGGTGGATAAGTGGATGTCGCTCTGCTGTACAGTAGGTTACAAGTGGGTCACTGTAATGGATGGTGTTAAATTTGAATTCAATGATATAATATCATTGTATAAGAAAAACGATTCTGAGCGAAAACGGTCAGTCAGCCTATGATATTACCAAGTATATTTGATGATATTATTGTGAATAAAGTAATTTATATATAACCTATTTACGTGGAGCCTTGTTTTAAATTTTAAATCCTTAGCCATAAAAGTTAAACATTTTATACATTTTTAACCACAAAATAATTAATAAATTATAAATTTGATAAATGTTGTCAAAATTTGAACTTTAAATGCTTATAAAAAAAAATTGTGCCTATGTATTTTTAATATTTTTCAACTGCTATTAGAACGATATATCAGGAGCCTTATATTAAATTTTCACGCTTTTTTACCCAACAAATAAAAATTTATTGTTATTTATAGAAAAAAAAACTAAAAAAATTGAAAACTGACAATGTCCGTAAACAGCTCAAAAAGAGTCAAAATATTTTCAACATTTTATGGTGTATAGAAAATGCTAATAATGAACATTCAGTGAAATTTTCAAGTATCTACAGTCATTTGTTTTTTAATTACAATAAAATAAGAAAATTGTTACATGAGAAATCGAGTAAATATCAAATGTTGTAAAAATATAAATTTCAGACGCTCATAAAAATTTAATTTAAGTTTCTTCTAGACATTTTTTTTTTGATAAAAGTAGACAAACTTATGAGTAATCTTATATTACATTTTCAAATCTTAGATTTAAAAAGAAAAATTTTTATGAATTTCAACTCAAAATAATTTGCTATTTTTCGTGATTTTTCCGTATTTTGTCAAAATTTGAACTTTAAATGCTTATAATTAAAAACTGTGACTAAGGATTTTTAATTTTTTTCATCTGCCTTTGAAACAATAACCTAGGAGCCTTCTATTAAATTTTCAAGCTTTTTTACTCAACAGATAAAATTTTATTGATATTTATAGAAAAAAAAACTAAAAAAATTGAAAACTGACAATGGCCGTAAACAGCTCAAAAAGAGTCAAAATATTTTCAAAATTGTATTGTGTATAGAAAATGCAAATATAAACAACCAGTGAAAATTTCATGCATCTACGGTCATTTGTTTTAGAGTTACACCAATAACCAAAATCGATTTTGTTAAAAATCGATTTTGCGTAAAAATTCCCGTTTTTCCTTAATTTTTCTTTTGTTTTTTACATCGCTTTTGAAAATTACTGGGAAATTAAAATTTTGACCTCTCCAATGCACCAACGATATTCACTTTCCCATCGAACAAGATACTGAAGTCGAAAATCGAAGCATTATTTCGACTACTTATCGTGTACACAGACACAAAAATAAAAAAAAAAATAAAAAAAAAAACACACATCATTGTAAAATCAATACATTCATCGTTTCACTCAGAATCTAAAAAACATTTTTAAACATGTCTTTAGTAGTTTTGTCTAAATAGATCCTAACAACTCCTCTAAGTCTATTAATATGGGAAGGAAAATGTTAGTATTTAGTATAAATGTATAAGTGTAATAGGTAGGTACTTGCCAAAAAATATTAGGGACCCAACCACCCAACTACGGTGTAGTAGGTATCTAAAATATACCCGGACCCAACTTATTAGCGTATTACATGTAAAAAAACCGGGAACCAACTAGAGATTAGCCGCTAGGTAGTACTTGGGACCCAACTCGAGTGCGCTGTTTAAATTGAACTAACCATTCTAATAAACAATAAATTACAATACATTTCTAATTTGTCGTTATGGTGTTTCCCTGTGATGTTTACTGTTTAGTGTCAAATGACATTGGCCGTTTCTCGGTAAATAACAATGATTAATTTCCCTTGGATCACCTTAATCGGGCTTAATGCCTTAATCCATTGTAAAAAAACAGCTTTCCCCCTTGAATCACTACTTTTTGTTCTGCTAAGTACTATGTAAAATTATTATTTTTAATTTGCCCTCTTGTAGCCATGTAAATATTTATGTCATAGCCTTTAAACTAAGTTAACCTATATGAGTATACGTGTATTAAAATTAGTGGATATATTTTATGAATTTTGTTTACTTGTATGGACTAGAAATCTCAAAACAAAATAGGTATATTGCAAATTGCAATAGCCTAATTGTTAAACAATTATGACGGCGTTTTTTACTCGTTCCCGCAACTGTAATTTTGATTTTCTTATGGATATTTGAGCACCTACGACTTACCATCAATAACTCTTCCTATTGACCGCGAAGTCTAATTTCGGTCAGTAGATTTATCGGGCACGATCAAAATTTATATAAGTCACTGTGTCAGTCTTATACGTTTAAATCCAAATCCAATATCCATATTATGTAGGTTATAATAACTAAAAAGTAACAGGTACCTGTTCGGCTATTGGCTGCATAGTTTATTTATATAGGACGTACCTATATGAATATGAATTATGATCATAATTATATAGGTCGGTTGTCGGTACCTACATAATAATATTATGATGTATTAATATTTTATTATAATCGTTTGTAAATACGATGCAATATTAACCACAGATGATTTCATTATCATCCTGATCCCGACCGTTCGTCTCATATATTTTTACGACCTTTGAAACTGTTATAATACTTTTATGCAAATTTTATCGTATTGTTTCCGAAAATGTTCGAGTCTTTAAAACATTCTGCATCCGCTTCTGTAAATTTGCAGTCTGCAACAGAGATTTCACGACAAACTGACAATTTCGGTACATCCGAATTGCATGCCAAAAAAATAAATATAAATCGGGTCTGTCCGAATTTCATGCCATCTCTTAGAGGGGTATATCCGAATAAATAACTTACTTTTCAACTGGAGGATCGTGATTTTGTTACATTACAATAAAACATATAAATATTGTAGAAGGTGACACTGTGAATAAGAATCATAAAATAAAACTCTTTACAAAAATTTAGTTTTGTTTATTTTGTTGTCGGCAATGACATGTATGCCAACTTTTCTACATATAAAAGTCTATTAATTTCATTATTTTGAAATTCCGTCATCACTAAACTTATACTTTTTTCTTTTTCTAATATTTCCCGGCGTCTATTACTTAAATTTGAACTACGCAATTTTACATATATATCACATTGTACTTTCTTTAAGACATCAACTAATTGAAAAATATTAAGACTTGGGGAGTAAAACATGCTATTCAGCTTGGAATGGAATGATAGTAAATAAACGTGTGGTGTACGGCATGCAATCCGGACAAAGCCCTCTAAGAGATGGCATGCAATTCGGACAGACCCCTCCAAGAGATGGCACGCAATTCGGACAAACCCCTACAAGAGACGGCATGCAATTTGGACATTTTTTTTTTTTGGCATGCAATTCGGATGCAGCCGACAATTTAACATGGTAATTAATATCCTAACCATTTATATATACGCACTAAATGATTTTAATATATTCAGTGTCAATTTAAGTTTATATTAATAACGTACGCTGTCATTATGATTGTATAATGTAGTATACATCTAAATGCTTCATTACGCACTATGTTTATTTAAGAAATTATAATCTTATTCATAGCTGTTTATTAGTGGACATGGGCAATATTTAAGTCTTAAATTACATCTATATATATAAAACTGAAATTAAGCAAAAGAGGAAATCTTTGTTACGGTTTGGTTTCGAAACTTCTTATCCAATTGTCATGCAGTTTTTTTTAAATGAAAGAGGATATCTCGGAGCAAGTTTTAGGCATAAATAAAGTCCGATAATGTTAGTCAATAATAAGTTATCTATACATATAAAATCCAAATACCACTGACTCACTGATCGCTGTATCTCAAAAACTACTCAACGTACGGACTTGAAATTTGGAATAGAGGTTATTCTCATATTTTCACCGAGCAATAAGAAAGGATTTTCAAAAATGTTGCGTTTTAGTGGAGTAATTAACGATTATAATTATTCACTGCCAATACGTGAAAATCCACCTGTGTATAATATATTGGTTGCTATTGGTTAATCGGGCATATTTGTTGATTTGTATTATTGTCTTTTGTCAAATAAGATAAATAAGATCTAATAAGTAGTTCCAGAGTTTAGTCTGTATAGTTATAGTCTGTGTATTTATATAGTTAGTTGGTAGATTAGACCTCTGGGAAGAAGATAGGTTAATATTTACAAAGGGTAAAACTTTTTTTTTATTTCATTCATCGGATTTTAGTACGGTTAGGTTAGAATAGGATTTTGTATAAATTGATTATATTAAGTACAAACAACAAACTTGGTAAAAATTTGATACTTTAGAGTTAAATCATACGTACAAACGATAGCAGGTAGATTGCCTACCTGTTAATGTACTGCTGCGTATCAGAATTTTTATTCCGGGAAACGGAAAAGTTAAGATACATTTTATTGATACATTTAACGGGGAACGAAGTGCACGGGATCAGCTAGTATAAATATATAATGGAAAGTCATGGTCTATGTGGCTATGCTTGTATATTTTATCATACTTTTAATATATTACCATTTACCATATAACTATATATACAACTAAAATATAGAGCCCACACCTCACAAAGTAGTCAACAGCTATACGCCTTTACTAAATATTATAATTAAAATTACAATTTAGTACATAATATTATATCAATCATCTGCGTAAATAATGAAGTTACATTTAACTGTTCGAGGATGCCACCATAAGCGCAAATTGGGGGGGGACTTATGAGTGCTAAGCCCCCCCCAAAAAAAAACCTTGGACATACAATTTTAATATGCTATATTGCAATGGTCTGCTTACCTTTAATATATTCAGCCCCCCCAAACCAAAAGTTGAAATTACGCCTATGGATGCCACACAATTTTAGGTTTATTAAGCCAGTCGACGTAGACATTATGGAACATAGCAAAACACATGAACACATATTGTAAAATTATCGAGAAGTGGTTTTAGAGCTAAGACACCTAAATAGCACATATTATAAGTCAAATTAAACAATATTTTGAGGTTTCCTTTGATTTTATAAATAGTGTTTTAGAAGGCTTAATAAGGACAACTTTTTTAGAAAAAAACATTTCAAGATATTATATAGTTGCAATATTTCATTAAATTTGAACTTTTAAAAAGTATAAAAAAAAATAATAATTTGACAGTTCATTTTAAAAAGTTTAATGTAAAATATTGTATTTAATTTAAAAAAATTACACTTAATTTGATACCTAATGATACATTTAAATAATATAATTTAAAAAATGTATAGGTACTATTTACAATATCTGTCTGCTTTTGTTTTTGCTCTTCTGTCTAATAATGATTCGTGTAATTTTCCTTCTTGTTGAGCTTTTTTTAATTCACTTCTTTTTCCTTCAATCATACGCATCTTCTTATCTTGAAATTTTTGGAACATTTTTCTAATAAAATAATAAATATGATTATAAAACAATACATTTGGATATGTTTTTCAAGGTAAGTATTCTAAAGCAATTAGCCTCAAGGTCCAAAAAAAATTAAACATGATATTGAAGGATAAAATATCAATGAGAAAATTTTATATATAAATATAACTGTTTATATGATGATAATTTTTTTAAATATGTAGTAGATATATATGTAGATACTACGGGCATAAATAAATAATGAGAATGCTTAGTACTTACACATAATTTTTTTCTATATCCTTAATATTCCCTTTCTTTTCGTCCAATTTATCGATCGCTTCTTCTGTATTTTCAATAGCATGAAGTCGAACTTTCACTAATTCATTTGGACCAGCAGTTCGATTTTTTGCAACCAAAGAGTCATCTTCATCTCGTATACTTATAAAACATCCAGTTGAAGATAGGATTGCCAATTTGTTATCCTGTAATATATCAATAAAATAAAACTTACATCAATATTTATTTAATTTAAATTTACATGCTTATAAATAGATTTATATTTTTATATTATTTTAAATATAATTGACAAAATAAAAAGTTTGAAAACTAAAATAGGTGTGTTTAATATTTTCAATAGTTAGGAAAGAAACAATAGTCTTTGAGGATCTATTGATCAAATAAATTATTAGACTAGAAAAATATATTGTTAGTTTAATATATACATAATTTAATAGTATGATAAATATGTTAAATAATAAATTATAACAATTTGTAAGATATTTAAATGTTATTACTTGAAAAATTGGTTCAAATTGTTCTAGTGGTCCAATGGCATCAGATCTTCCGACTATAGTTCCATCTTTATCAACACCTAAATACTTCCCATATCCTGACTTTAAAGCAATTCTTGTTTCATTGACAATAATAGCTGTTAAGATTTCTTCAGGTAAAGGACCGTCACCTATAAAATAAAAACAAAAACATGAGTTTTTACATTAAAAGTTTAAAATTAATAAGAAAAATGAAAATAAATTTTATTTAAATTATGTACCTAATATTTACTGAATATTATAATTTACTTTCCAAAATATATTTATTTATTAATACTTTTTTTTATACACTAGGTACTTAATCCATTTTACAACATTTAAATTTAAGAAATAAAAGCAAATTGTGATTAGATGATCTTTGTAAATTAAAAATTAACTAACATCCCATTCCAATTTGGGTTCTAGGAAAATAGAAGAAACAAAGCCACACTTCCATCCTACAAATGAAACAACTGTATGAGTACTAACCTTCATCATGAGGAGGACCTAGTGTAAACAGCCCATTGTCCATTGCAGTAACATAGGTCTGAGAACCAAATTCAAGAGCTACTGGTCCTGAAATTTCGCTAACCAATTTAGCCTCTGCCCAGTTTCCTATAAAAAAAAAAAAAAATGTTTTTTTTATGATATCATACATAATACAAATTGATTAATCTTCAATGTACCATGGTTAATTTTTTCTTGAATTTCTTCAACATTAATTTTTTCATCTTTATTCTTAGATTTATTTTTCTTCTTCTTCTTCCTGAAAATAATTAAATGGATTTTTATTTTATTATTCAGTATTTTTATATTCATATTATACACATAATATTATATAAAATTATATTCTTTTCCGTGACACAATAATAATATCCCAGTTTACTTGAATACTTCAAATTATATAGCAGAACCACCTTAAATAACTAAATAATAATATAGTCTCACAGAAAAAGTTTTCAAATATTATCTGAAGCATTTTAATCTTGACTTACTTGACTTTTTCGTTTTTTAATACCAACTTGGATACCCGGACTTTGTTGTACTCGGACATTGTAATTTGTTACCCGATTGTGAAATAAAATTGAGAGATTACAATGATAATGGAAACACTATAATATTATGTTAAGTTCCAGAAAATTAAACAATGTTTACTAAATGTATATTATGTACATATTTTTAGGGACGATTATGAAAATTGAAAATTATATAAACATTGATAATAAGAACATGATCTATGGATATATGGGGACAGTTGACGAATGGATCATAGCAGGAAAAATGTCCATGACGTCATTACGCCGTATTGCCGTTTATCATTGTTGATAACAGTAGACAAGCATATTATCACGATTTAAGATATTTAAGACTTATTATTTTTTTATTATTTTAAAAGTTGTTACTTTCTATTGTTTTAAATAGATAAACCAAAATTATATATCAGCTACCTTTACTAAATAATTTCTTATTTAAACAGAAAAAAAAACTTACTATTCAAATACATTTTTTTAAAAATGCCGCAAACGCGTTTTGTATAATATGCTTGTCTACTGTTATCAACAATGATAAACGGCAATACGGCGTAATGACGTCATGGACAGTGAGACATTTTTCCTGCTATGATCCATTCGTTGAAAATTTGATTGAAAATTTTACTACAGACAGTCGTCACCACCGGGAGCGCTGTATGTCCTAAAGAGGCCGATGAATGAACAGTTTAGTTCACCAAAGCTATAGAAAATTGAAAATATATCATGATTTACGGAATAAAATTCAAAATTTTTCATTGCATAATTAATTCTATGTTCTAAATTATTTATATGCATGTATTTAAATACTTTCTTTTAATCAAAAACAATTATTAATATTATTAAATATTGTCATTTTTAAATTTCCTATTAAAAAAAAAATATATAAAAACTTATAATATCTGTAAAAAGTAACTGTGTTTATAATAGATTATTTAGATTTTTCGGTTACAATATGAACCAGGGGCGGACTGGGCCGGCGGGATACTGGGAACTTTCGCGGTGGGCCGCTACTCAAAAATGATTTGTTATTGCTATATATATTTATAATTATTATTAATATAGAAGATCGGTATAAATCGGTAGAAAATCGGTATAAATATGAATTATAAATATTTTTTATTTTCATACCATGACGCGTGTGTGAAAAATTGTTTATAATAAGTGTTTAAGACGTTAGATTTCAGGTTCGGCTGATTGTGCACCTCCCTCACTCTTCAGCATCAATGCATCAGAAATTATTATTTATAATTAGGCCACGGATTTAAATATAAACTGCATTTTCTGAATTTTCTAAACATTGCTTTCCAAGCAAAGAATTCGTTTCATATATTATCAACGAATTGAAAAATGAAATAAGAACATTTATATGGGTTGAAGTCAATATTATAAAAACTTATTAAAAAAAAATTAAATACAATTAAATAAAGGTAATTTTTTTAAATTATATTTCTATTTTTTTACGTACCCATTATGTTCGATACTATAACTTCGGTCTTCAGTTAACACTTGCCAATATGGAATTACTGTCGAAGTTTTTTATTTTAAAATATTAAATAGCATCTGATTGACTGATGTGCTATAATGAAACTCAAAATATAACGAATACACTACCTATACACCTATCTAAATTCTATTTTATATTCGTTTAAATTGGACTTTTAATTTTTCTGGACATTTTATTAAGCTACGAATTTATTTAGTTATTTTGTTATTAAGGTAATACATATTAATTAATAGGTATTTCTTAAAATTTTTTTATTATTTTATTCGAAACATTATTTTTAAATATTGGGATCAATAAAACTCTTTTTATTCAATTACTATTTTATATCAATTAGAATTTGTTAATAAACCAAGTAATAAATGAATGGTTACCAAGTAAAAAAACCGTTATCTACATTATAAGTTTGAATTCAATTTTCCGCATTTGCATCTAGTAGAAACAAATAAATGTTTTTTTGAAGACAATGTAAAAATATCCATCATCCATCGGTTAGGACCATATTATATATATTTTCTATGATTAAGACGGTGAGGTTATAATTATAAATAATCTATGGCAAATGACAATCGTCTGAGACGAACAGCGATTTCAATACGTACTCACATATTTCGTTCCATTCTGGTTATTTAACTATTTGAACTAGGTGCCTATTGGCTATTTTTATAAATGCCATTAATCTCAATACTTCCAGACTGAACTTTTGGATCGGATATATGAAGACGCGCGCTGCATTTTCCTTGGCGGAGATGCACAGCTCTGACACTATAGACAATATTATATAGACTCGAAGGGAACGCGTTTCGCCGGAAGAATAAATAATTACGTAAGTTTTGTCCTTCTACTCTGTTGAAGCGGTAGACCTAATGTAAATATTTATTGTCAGACAAACTTATATAACCGCTAGACGTAGAGTAATTTTTAAAACCCAGTTGTTATAGGTGTGCAAAAATTATGAAAAATACCTTAAATTATAATACTTTGCCTACAACTGTTAATTTATTGTTATAGTAGAATAATTTTTAAAATTTGAAATCAATGATTAGGCAATGCTTTTATAAGTAGGAAGGTAGGTTTTTATACCTACCTAATAAAATAAGAAAATACATAATGATTAATGTTATTTAATATAATTTGTAAGTACATAGCAGATCACTTGGCAGATACCTACCACTTGGTGACGATTATTTTTGTCTTATACGTTCTTCGTAATTCCGTTCCGTCACGATAGTTTTAGTTTTCGTAAATGTGAAACATGTATTTTCTATGCATACGGGATACGGGCATTAAACATTTGGGTTTTAAGAGAACACCTCAAACGTACGTTTTTTTGGGGGGGTTTTACGGGATATACCTAAGGGAAATTTTCTTCAAATTTTCACATTTCACTATTTTATATTGTGATATTATTTGTGCCTAGGTTAAGTTTCTGTTTTAGAATCGATCGATAGGTTCCCTAGGTATATCACATTCTTTAAATTGAATTCTGGTAGTCGAGTATTGGACAAGTACCTACGTAATTTATAATTCGTATCGTAATTTAATTACTAAAAAAATATATTTTCCCCAACAGTGTCACCGGCAGGAGAATACATTATAGAATGTCTATAAACTTGTGGTCTAGTATATGGTTAAAATTGGCATGCGACCATCAACCGGGGGCTTGTTCTGGACAATTTAAATGATCTAATAAGGTTCATCTCATTATTTGAATTAAATTAATTTTTAACCAATTGTTGTGTTAATCAATTTTTTTATTTATTTCATTCGACACACTCGTCTCAGTTTTCTAGTACCTCTAGATTTCTCACGAAATTCATATCGATCATCTCACAGCTTTCATATTCAAAACCAAAAAAATATGTATTTTTAGCTTATTTCAATATTTTTCATCGAACACCAGAATATATTACAGATCATAAAGATTATATTATATCATATATTTTAAACTAAACAAGCCAGTGCCATCTAAAATTTTTTTTGCCCGCTGGCGCCCACATCTTCTTTTCAATTTTTTTTTTATGAATTTATCTTTAGGTAATGAAATTGTATACATTTTTTAAACATTGGCAACCTGGTGCCCTATGAAAAATCCTTCTTTAATGAACTAAATATTTTGAATAGTTTTTTCTCTTTAAGATTCTGGACATTTTAGTTTGAAGTTTGTAATGTGTATTCACACAATATAATTAATTTCAATTTTTTTTTGTTTTCTAAAATGCATTTGCCTTCGGGCGCTCACACCATCCTTCAATTTTTTTTTTAGTCATGATGTGACTAGTTGAATTTTTTGTATAGACTTGAACATTGATAACTTCGTACCCTATGAATAATCCTTCTTTAATGAACTATATATTTCTATTAGCTTTTTTCTGTTTAAGATTCTGGACGTTTTAGTTTGTACTTTATAATGTGTATTCCTGCAGTAACTTTTTTTCCACATTTTTTTTGGTTTTCTAAAATGCATTTGCCTGCGGGCGCCAACACCCTCTTTCAATTTTAGATTCTGAGCGAAGCGATGAATGTATTGATTTTACAATGATGTGTGTTTTTTTTTATTTTATTTTTTTATTTTTATTTTTTATTTTATTTTTTATTTTTGTTTCTGTCATCACCTTTTAGGATAGTAAAAGTCCTTGGATTTTCTTCAACAGTAACTTTTCTGATAGGAAAGTGAATCTAGTTGATACTTTGAGAGGTCAAAAAAGAATTATTTTTGCATCATCAATTTTAAAACGTTGATTTACCTAGATTAAAAAAAAAAATTAATTTGTTATACTTAAGCTCGGTAAACTTTAAGCGTTGTACGGGTGCGTAAGACACCGAAAATCGTGAACTTCGTAAGGCTATACCATAAAAAACCAATGATTTCCCTGTAGTAGAGTTTTGGACAAGTACCTACATAGGTAATTTATAATAATTCCTATTGTTTTTTAATTAGGTACCAAAAAAATATAACTTCTCAAACACTGTGTCTATTGGCACTGGTGGGAGAATGTATTAGAATGTCTATAAACTTGCGGACCAGTTTGTATAGTTAAATTTGGCATGCAAACTATAATTGAAATAGAAAACCAGAATAGGTGCATTGCAGATGATAAAGATTTCTGTAAAATAACATACGATTTATCAATATACCGTTTAGGTACTGAGTATAATACTATAATATATAAGTTTTATGGATTTATCATAGTAAATAATATATTTTATAATATCTATGGCAATCGTTAATTGTCGAAATTCGTCGGCGACGGTTAACAATTCTAATAATTTCAGCAAATACTATTGTATAATAAATATAATATATTGTATATTTTGATTTCAGTGAACAAAAAAATAATATGCCACCAATATAAACGGACAGTTTGTTAAACCGTACATATTATAATGTAAGTTTTAACACAAACTCGCAAATTTCATTATGATCAGGTTATTTTCATAAAATATTTCGATACTTTCAAGTTTCAGCTCATCGGAGTGAGATGATTAGATAAAGATGGATGAAGATAGCTGTTTCTTCGGCGATGGCGGCACTCTAGCTACGTTTCACCGGAAGAGTAGATGTTTACGAGTAAGTTTGTTTTCATATTATTACCTACTATTTTACATTTACTTTTTAGACTTAAATTAAATATTTATTGCCACGGACAATCTGTTAACTGGGAGACGTAGAAGCATTTATACGTTTACTCCCAAAAGTGCAATGTATAAAATACGCGAGCCCGAACCGTCCAAACCCGTCTTCGTTTCTCCACGCCAAGTTTAATACACGTACCTTTTTGCATATACTATACGTCGGGTATTAACTTAGATTTGCGCTAAGTATTTAAAACAATATAATATTATTAATATTTATATTTTATATACATTATACACCTCATATATTTTATTAGCATACTTACACCTTTTTTAGTACAGTTTATACCCTCTTATAGAAATAGGTACCTATTAAATATTTTGAAATTATATATTATAACCATACACTTTAATATAAATTCGTTGTTATCAAGACTCATCGTCTTAAAACGTAGGTACTCTCTTAGCGAGGGAGCTTCGATCCACAAAAATTAAAATTGAGGGGATTGGCGGTTGTATATACTTCATAAATCTTTTTCGATTGAAATCGTGTAAATAATTTAATTAAACAATCGGGTATCACTAGTATCAATTGTATTATATTACGTGCAACGGTATAAGATCACCGGAACAAGATGGCAGAATGAAAATCGATTAAATAAAATATGAAATAATGTTGTAGTAGAAGATGGAAACTTCAGTTTATTCTAATTTATAATCCGAGTATTGTAATAACTATTAAATTCATCATTGAACGATTATTCAGTGGTCACTTGGGGATAAATTCCAAAAGTATAAATGTAAATTAAATTAAGAATCATTAAAAACAATTTTGTGAAAGGAACAACATTATTTCTAATATTAATGTCTTAATTATTATTAACAAATAAATACAAATACTGGATATTTTAATAGCTTTTAACTAATAACATTCAGTGTAAATAGTTTCTGATCGACGTACCTATATGTAAGTAACTTCTATAAAATGATTATTCACGAAAAAAAATCCTAACAATGTAATGCAAAGATTCTCATAAATTGATCTTAACAGCAGCCTAAAAACAGCAAAAATACATTTGTACAACATTTATATTTTATGCATCACACCTACCAAATTGAAATGTTGACAACATTTTAATTCCCTATTATGGTGTAGGTACCTACTAATACAAATAATAAATTATTATTCGAAAACACAATTTTGTATATTATTATATATTAAAATACTAAATACCTACAATGAAACTAAAAATAAACAAATTATTGCGTCATACTGAGTGCCTTTGGTATATTATATATGAAAATAGAATCTTTATTACGAATTCTTATCGATTACACAGACACAAAAAATATACCTAATTATAAAAATTAAAAAATTAAACAACACACATTATTATAAAATCAATACAGTCATTCGATCGATCCGCTCAAAATCTAAAATACATCCGATACAATTAAACTTAACATATATTAGGTAAATCATTATTATACATTTTGTGCTCGGCAGTATTGGGAGAAAATGTTAGACTTGGAATTTTACAAATCTAGTTGCAGGTATTAAAGTCGGTACTATACCTACATTTGACTGTATACCTTTATGTTAACTCTTGGTTAACTCTATAAACCAGAAATCACATTTTTATTTAATGATTTATTAAAAAAACAATATGCTTTTATGAAAATATGCTTGTGCTTCTAATATCTATTCACCACCTTAATCAATACCTAGTTAAATTAATATGAAAACGAAAATAATAATTTAAATAATATATTTTATTATTATAATTTAAATTATAAATATTAAATTGTAAACTATTTTGGTTATATTGTCATATAAAATTTCAATGAACAAATTGTTCCTTAACACGGAACTCTTTGACATAAAAAGTTGTATTATATTATATCTATGGATTCATCATATTGACGTAATATAATATCTACCTATCATGTATATTCTATGGCAATTCTCAAAGTCGTTGCAGAAGACACAGTCGATTAAAAATTCTAAAATGTCAATTAACAAAACAGACATGAACAGAACAAAAAACATACTGCGTTCCGTATGGTTTTATTTTTTATAAATCAAAATAGTTTTAGTTCTGTATCTGGAGCATTTTCACATCGGCATCGCAGTGAACACACGTCACGGATTCAGTCGAAAGAGTCGATATTAAAAGTAAATTTGTTTTCATATTCTTTCGGGGCTTAAATATTTACTTTTAAGATTTAAAATAAATATTTAATGTCACGAAAAATGTGCTATCCAAGTAACGCACTACGCATATTTTAGACCCGAGCTGGAAATGTATAAAATACGCGAGATCGAATAATACAAACGCCGCACAGTGTTCCAAAAAGGATTTTTAGCAGGACAAAATGATTTCTTTTTCGGATGCTTAGTTTATTTTTTAACTTAGTTTTTGCAGTGTGCATCCATAAAGTCCGTAAACAAATTTCTGAAGTCTTATGATAAATTTTTTTTTTAATTAAACAAATGTTTAGGTATTTGTCTTAATGATAAAACTAAACTATTAAGTTAAAACATAAAGTATGTTTTTTTGTCATTTGGTTTTATTGAGAGTTATAATAATTGTTCTCTAATTCTAAAGTTTATATTAATATAAAATTATACAATTATAATAGGTTCTATATATTGTATTGTGCTGAAACTTGCCGCAATCAAATTATGTAATAACGTTTAGATGACAAGTTAAGCTAATTGAAAACACTAATTTCAAATTTCTACTATCCACTACTTTTTTTCCGTATCCATTAATAATATAAAATAATATATTTTAACATTTCTATATACATATATATTATTTAAAAACTTAACAAAAAAAAATATACCTTCCACTAGGGTATCCATGATATTAAAGTAAAATAAACGAACAACGCTAACCATAAAATAACTATACGCTCAATTAATTTAGCTTGTTTTTAAAAATCTTATTTCCGACTATTAGTGTATTCAGTAGGTACCTAGTACCTACACTGTAACAATAGCTATATACTACCTATCCTGATCACCCCGTGTATAGTCGTATAGCTCGGTATAGGTACCTATATAAATAGTGTAAATGTAATTACATACACGAATGCGTTAGGTACCTATTATTATGTCCCTGACATTTATTTTATTTTCTTGAACAGAATGTTTCAAAATTTATTAACTAATATATAATTAATTGTCATATTATTTATAAATTATTGAAATACAATTAATACACCTACTATAATTATAAATTAGTAATAAGAATAAATTCGTGGATAAACTATTAAAATACAAACGAATAAACATTAAAGGGTTCAATGTATTTCCGGTAGTCGGTTGGGTATAAAACTAATAAATCCTTGAATACAATATTAAAAAATACAAACTTACACATAATAGTTATAATAGGTATAATACAAATTAAACATTACA
This sequence comes from Metopolophium dirhodum, assembly GCF_019925205.1. Taxonomy (NCBI): domain Eukaryota; kingdom Metazoa; phylum Arthropoda; class Insecta; order Hemiptera; family Aphididae; genus Metopolophium; species Metopolophium dirhodum. The sequence goes on from NC_083568.1 coordinate 18,746,714, forward strand.
CGTATAATATATAATATCTGTAACGCATTGGTCATAACTCATAAGTATATTGTTGAACATTTTACTGAATGCTACGTATTATTACAGAGATGGTATTCGTCATTGAACATTTGCCAACTGGGGTCTGGAAATAATATATCATATTAAGCAGAGGGAAATGAGCAGTTAGCGGTGCAGAGTTTCAAAGACTACGTTTTATAGCAGATTTCGATTAGGACACGGTGAATGTATTTTCTTATTTTTCAGTATGTTTATTTTTAGTATTATTAATTGATCAGGGGATGTATTGCCCGCAACTTTTAAATTATTTTTACAGTAACTACTGGTATAACACTATGCCAGATATCAATAAAGTTGTAATAAAAATTAGGAAATTGGTCAGGTATGATATTTTTTTAAATAATTATTTTGAGTAGGTAATTCGCTCAATGATATTCAAATATTTTTACCGATAATCAAGTACGATGATTTGTAAGTAACTAGAGACTGAGTGAATAGGAAATATATGGTATGGCGAAGATAAGGGGAAAGAAGTCAACAGGATTTCAGAATGTTTGACGTATGAAAGGGAAAGACGAAAAAGAAATGTAAGGTTAGGCTAGGCTACTGGAGTGTGTGTAGCAGATATGAGAATGTTAAGTTAGGTGTGTAATGGCCAATAAGGAAGATAGAATAGAAAATTAATTAATTAAAGGTAGTGTAGTGTTGTGTAGTGGCATATATTGTAGTGAAAACAAGAGAGATTGGATTGAGGTAGTTCGGTCACTGTATGATAAGGGTATAGTGAGATAGTGAATAAAGAAATTTATAGGTGAATAGAGAGGTGAGAAGATTGAAGAAGAGGTGGATATACAGAATACTGATCTTATGGAGGCGTGAAAAGAGGGTAGCTATACCTGTATAGTTGTGTGAGAAGGGGGAAGAAGAAGTCTGAAAGGTCCCGGTGCCAATTTTTCAAATTTTCAAATTTTCCACAATTCTATAAAATATGAAAATTAAATTTTATATTTTAGTTGCCACCTCAATTATTAGACTTTTCCACTAATTACCCGATAACTATTTAGGGAATTGATAGGGTGTATTTTATCTAAAAAAATACTTTACGGGAATAACTCTCAAGCTTTGTGGAATTGTCGGATTTTGATGACTATTTTTTTATCTGAAGGAAGAAGACTTCCTATACAGGCAATTCCCCGATTTCTAGCCTATTCCTAAATTTGATAAATCTAGGAATTCCAAGATTTCTAGTATATTCCTAGTTTCAGGCAAATTCCTAGATTTTTTCAAATTTGAGAAATCTAGGCAAATTCCTAGATTTTCCAAATTTGAGAAATCTAGGCATTTCCTAGAAATCTGGGAATTCCTAGAAATCTGGGAATTCCTAGATTCGTGAATGATAGGAGCAGGCTAAAATAGAGGAATTGCCTGAATCTAGACACTGTCCAAAAAATTCTTTTTAAAAAATCAGATAGCATCTGTATCTAGGAATGCCCAGATTTCTGATAATTTCCCATTTTTGTGAAATCTAGACAATTCCTAAATTCAGGCAATTCCCCGATTTTTAGCCTATTCTTAAATTTGATAAATCTAGGAATTCCAAGATTTCTAGTATATCCCTAGTTTCAGGCAAAATCTTAGATTTCTCAAATTTGAAAAAATCATGCGAGCTGTAGGAAGTCTTCTTCCTTCAGATAAAAAAATAGTCATCAAAATCCGACAATTCCACAAAGCTTGAGAGTTATTCCCGTAAAGTATTTTTTTAGATAAAATACACCCTATCAATTCCCTAAATAGTTATCGGGTAATTAGTGGAAAAGTCTAATAATTGAGGTGGCAACTAAAATATAAAATTTAATTTTCATATTTTATAGAATTGTGGAAAATTTGAAAATTTGAAAAATTGGCACCGGGACCTTTCAGACTTCTTCTTCCCCCTTCTCACACAACTATACAGGTATAGCTACCCTCTTTTCACGCCTCCATAAGATCAGTATTCTGTATATCCACCTCTTCTTCAATCTTCTCACCTCTCTATTCACCTATAAATTTCTTTATTCACTATCTCACTATACCCTTATCATACAGTGACCGAACTACCTCAATCCAATCTCTCTTGTTTTCACTACAATATATGCCACTACACAACACTACACTACCTTTAATTAATTAATTTTCTATTCTATCTTCCTTATTGGCCATTACACACCTAACTTAACATTCTCATATCTGCTACACACACTCCAGTAGCCTAGCCTAACCTTACATTTCTTTTTCGTCTTTCCCTTTCATACGTCAAACATTCTGAAATCCTGTTGACTTCTTTCCCCTTATCTTCGCCATACCATATATTTCCTATTCACTCAGTCTCTAGTTACTTACAAATCATCGTACTTGATTATCGGTAAAAATATTTGAATATCATTGAGCGAATTACCTACTCAAAATAATTATTTAAAAAAATATCATACCTGACCAAATTCCTAATTTTTATTACAACTTTATTGATATCTGGCATAGTGTTATACCAGTAGTTACTGTAAAAATAATTTAAAAGTTGCGGGCAATACATCCCCTGATCAATTAATAATACTAAAAATAAACATACTGAAAAATAAGAAAATACATTCACCGTGTCCTAATCGAAATCTGCTATAAAACGTAGTCTTTGAAACTCTGCACCGCTAACTGCTCATTTCCCTCTGCTTAATATGATATATTATTTCCAGACCCCAGTTGGCAAATGTTCAATGACGAATACCATCTCTGTAATAATACGTAGCATTCAGTAAAATGTTCAACAATATACTTATGAGTTATGACCAATGCGTTACAGATATTATATATTATACGTGTAATGTTTAATTTGTATTATACCTATTATAACTATTATGTGTAAGTTTGTATTTTTTAATATTGTATTCAAGGATTTATTAGTTTTATACCCAACCGACTACCGGAAATACATTGAACCCTTTAATGTTTATTCGTTTGTATTTTAATAGTTTATCCACGAATTTATTCTTATTACTAATTTATAATTATAGTAGGTGTATTAATTGTATTTCAATAATTTATAAATAATATGACAATTAATTATATATTAGTTAATAAATTTTGAAACATTCTGTTCAAGAAAATAAAATAAATGTCAGGGACATAATAATAGGTACCTAACGCATTCGTGTATGTAATTACATTTACACTATTTATATAGGTACCTATACCGAGCTATACGACTATACACGGGGTGATCAGGATAGGTAGTATATAGCTATTGTTACAGTGTAGGTACTAGGTACCTACTGAATACACTAATAGTCGGAAATAAGATTTTTAAAAACAAGCTAAATTAATTGAGCGTATAGTTATTTTATGGTTAGCGTTGTTCGTTTATTTTACTTTAATATCATGGATACCCTAGTGGAAGGTATATTTTTTTTTGTTAAGTTTTTAAATAATATATATGTATATAGAAATGTTAAAATATATTATTTTATATTATTAATGGATACGGAAAAAAAGTAGTGGATAGTAGAAATTTGAAATTAGTGTTTTCAATTAGCTTAACTTGTCATCTAAACGTTATTACATAATTTGATTGCGGCAAGTTTCAGCACAATACAATATATAGAACCTATTATAATTGTATAATTTTATATTAATATAAACTTTAGAATTAGAGAACAATTATTATAACTCTCAATAAAACCAAATGACAAAAAAACATACTTTATGTTTTAACTTAATAGTTTAGTTTTATCATTAAGACAAATACCTAAACATTTGTTTAATTAAAAAAAAAATTTATCATAAGACTTCAGAAATTTGTTTACGGACTTTATGGATGCACACTGCAAAAACTAAGTTAAAAAATAAACTAAGCATCCGAAAAAGAAATCATTTTGTCCTGCTAAAAATCCTTTTTGGAACACTGTGCGGCGTTTGTATTATTCGATCTCGCGTATTTTATACATTTCCAGCTCGGGTCTAAAATATGCGTAGTGCGTTACTTGGATAGCACATTTTTCGTGACATTAAATATTTATTTTAAATCTTAAAAGTAAATATTTAAGCCCCGAAAGAATATGAAAACAAATTTACTTTTAATATCGACTCTTTCGACTGAATCCGTGACGTGTGTTCACTGCGATGCCGATGTGAAAATGCTCCAGATACAGAACTAAAACTATTTTGATTTATAAAAAATAAAACCATACGGAACGCAGTATGTTTTTTGTTCTGTTCATGTCTGTTTTGTTAATTGACATTTTAGAATTTTTAATCGACTGTGTCTTCTGCAACGACTTTGAGAATTGCCATAGAATATACATGATAGGTAGATATTATATTACGTCAATATGATGAATCCATAGATATAATATAATACAACTTTTTATGTCAAAGAGTTCCGTGTTAAGGAACAATTTGTTCATTGAAATTTTATATGACAATATAACCAAAATAGTTTACAATTTAATATTTATAATTTAAATTATAATAATAAAATATATTATTTAAATTATTATTTTCGTTTTCATATTAATTTAACTAGGTATTGATTAAGGTGGTGAATAGATATTAGAAGCACAAGCATATTTTCATAAAAGCATATTGTTTTTTTAATAAATCATTAAATAAAAATGTGATTTCTGGTTTATAGAGTTAACCAAGAGTTAACATAAAGGTATACAGTCAAATGTAGGTATAGTACCGACTTTAATACCTGCAACTAGATTTGTAAAATTCCAAGTCTAACATTTTCTCCCAATACTGCCGAGCACAAAATGTATAATAATGATTTACCTAATATATGTTAAGTTTAATTGTATCGGATGTATTTTAGATTTTGAGCGGATCGATCGAATGACTGTATTGATTTTATAATAATGTGTGTTGTTTAATTTTTTAATTTTTATAATTAGGTATATTTTTTGTGTCTGTGTAATCGATAAGAATTCGTAATAAAGATTCTATTTTCATATATAATATACCAAAGGCACTCAGTATGACGCAATAATTTGTTTATTTTTAGTTTCATTGTAGGTATTTAGTATTTTAATATATAATAATATACAAAATTGTGTTTTCGAATAATAATTTATTATTTGTATTAGTAGGTACCTACACCATAATAGGGAATTAAAATGTTGTCAACATTTCAATTTGGTAGGTGTGATGCATAAAATATAAATGTTGTACAAATGTATTTTTGCTGTTTTTAGGCTGCTGTTAAGATCAATTTATGAGAATCTTTGCATTACATTGTTAGGATTTTTTTTCGTGAATAATCATTTTATAGAAGTTACTTACATATAGGTACGTCGATCAGAAACTATTTACACTGAATGTTATTAGTTAAAAGCTATTAAAATATCCAGTATTTGTATTTATTTGTTAATAATAATTAAGACATTAATATTAGAAATAATGTTGTTCCTTTCACAAAATTGTTTTTAATGATTCTTAATTTAATTTACATTTATACTTTTGGAATTTATCCCCAAGTGACCACTGAATAATCGTTCAATGATGAATTTAATAGTTATTACAATACTCGGATTATAAATTAGAATAAACTGAAGTTTCCATCTTCTACTACAACATTATTTCATATTTTATTTAATCGATTTTCATTCTGCCATCTTGTTCCGGTGATCTTATACCGTTGCACGTAATATAATACAATTGATACTAGTGATACCCGATTGTTTAATTAAATTATTTACACGATTTCAATCGAAAAAGATTTATGAAGTATATACAACCGCCAATCCCCTCAATTTTAATTTTTGTGGATCGAAGCTCCCTCGCTAAGAGAGTACCTACGTTTTAAGACGATGAGTCTTGATAACAACGAATTTATATTAAAGTGTATGGTTATAATATATAATTTCAAAATATTTAATAGGTACCTATTTCTATAAGAGGGTATAAACTGTACTAAAAAAGGTGTAAGTATGCTAATAAAATATATGAGGTGTATAATGTATATAAAATATAAATATTAATAATATTATATTGTTTTAAATACTTAGCGCAAATCTAAGTTAATACCCGACGTATAGTATATGCAAAAAGGTACGTGTATTAAACTTGGCGTGGAGAAACGAAGACGGGTTTGGACGGTTCGGGCTCGCGTATTTTATACATTGCACTTTTGGGAGTAAACGTATAAATGCTTCTACGTCTCCCAGTTAACAGATTGTCCGTGGCAATAAATATTTAATTTAAGTCTAAAAAGTAAATGTAAAATAGTAGGTAATAATATGAAAACAAACTTACTCGTAAACATCTACTCTTCCGGTGAAACGTAGCTAGAGTGCCGCCATCGCCGAAGAAACAGCTATCTTCATCCATCTTTATCTAATCATCTCACTCCGATGAGCTGAAACTTGAAAGTATCGAAATATTTTATGAAAATAACCTGATCATAATGAAATTTGCGAGTTTGTGTTAAAACTTACATTATAATATGTACGGTTTAACAAACTGTCCGTTTATATTGGTGGCATATTATTTTTTTGTTCACTGAAATCAAAATATACAATATATTATATTTATTATACAATAGTATTTGCTGAAATTATTAGAATTGTTAACCGTCGCCGACGAATTTCGACAATTAACGATTGCCATAGATATTATAAAATATATTATTTACTATGATAAATCCATAAAACTTATATATTATAGTATTATACTCAGTACCTAAACAGTATATTGATAAATCGTATGTTATTTTACAGAAATCTTTATCATCTGCAATGCACCTATTCTGGTTTTCTATTTCAATTATAGTTTGCATGCCAAATTTAACTATACAAACTGGTCCGCAAGTTTATAGACATTCTAATACATTCTCCCACCAGTGCCAATAGACACAGTGTTTGAGAAGTTATATTTTTTTGGTACCTAATTAAAAAACAATAGGAATTATTATAAATTACCTATGTAGGTACTTGTCCAAAACTCTACTACAGGGAAATCATTGGTTTTTTATGGTATAGCCTTACGAAGTTCACGATTTTCGGTGTCTTACGCACCCGTACAACGCTTAAAGTTTACCGAGCTTAAGTATAACAAATTAATTTTTTTTTTTAATCTAGGTAAATCAACGTTTTAAAATTGATGATGCAAAAATAATTCTTTTTTGACCTCTCAAAGTATCAACTAGATTCACTTTCCTATCAGAAAAGTTACTGTTGAAGAAAATCCAAGGACTTTTACTATCCTAAAAGGTGATGACAGAAACAAAAATAAAAAATAAAATAAAAAATAAAAATAAAAAAATAAAATAAAAAAAAACACACATCATTGTAAAATCAATACATTCATCGCTTCGCTCAGAATCTAAAATTGAAAGAGGGTGTTGGCGCCCGCAGGCAAATGCATTTTAGAAAACCAAAAAAAATGTGGAAAAAAAGTTACTGCAGGAATACACATTATAAAGTACAAACTAAAACGTCCAGAATCTTAAACAGAAAAAAGCTAATAGAAATATATAGTTCATTAAAGAAGGATTATTCATAGGGTACGAAGTTATCAATGTTCAAGTCTATACAAAAAATTCAACTAGTCACATCATGACTAAAAAAAAAATTGAAGGATGGTGTGAGCGCCCGAAGGCAAATGCATTTTAGAAAACAAAAAAAAATTGAAATTAATTATATTGTGTGAATACACATTACAAACTTCAAACTAAAATGTCCAGAATCTTAAAGAGAAAAAACTATTCAAAATATTTAGTTCATTAAAGAAGGATTTTTCATAGGGCACCAGGTTGCCAATGTTTAAAAAATGTATACAATTTCATTACCTAAAGATAAATTCATAAAAAAAAAATTGAAAAGAAGATGTGGGCGCCAGCGGGCAAAAAAAATTTTAGATGGCACTGGCTTGTTTAGTTTAAAATATATGATATAATATAATCTTTATGATCTGTAATATATTCTGGTGTTCGATGAAAAATATTGAAATAAGCTAAAAATACATATTTTTTTGGTTTTGAATATGAAAGCTGTGAGATGATCGATATGAATTTCGTGAGAAATCTAGAGGTACTAGAAAACTGAGACGAGTGTGTCGAATGAAATAAATAAAAAAATTGATTAACACAACAATTGGTTAAAAATTAATTTAATTCAAATAATGAGATGAACCTTATTAGATCATTTAAATTGTCCAGAACAAGCCCCCGGTTGATGGTCGCATGCCAATTTTAACCATATACTAGACCACAAGTTTATAGACATTCTATAATGTATTCTCCTGCCGGTGACACTGTTGGGGAAAATATATTTTTTTAGTAATTAAATTACGATACGAATTATAAATTACGTAGGTACTTGTCCAATACTCGACTACCAGAATTCAATTTAAAGAATGTGATATACCTAGGGAACCTATCGATCGATTCTAAAACAGAAACTTAACCTAGGCACAAATAATATCACAATATAAAATAGTGAAATGTGAAAATTTGAAGAAAATTTCCCTTAGGTATATCCCGTAAAACCCCCCCAAAAAAACGTACGTTTGAGGTGTTCTCTTAAAACCCAAATGTTTAATGCCCGTATCCCGTATGCATAGAAAATACATGTTTCACATTTACGAAAACTAAAACTATCGTGACGGAACGGAATTACGAAGAACGTATAAGACAAAAATAATCGTCACCAAGTGGTAGGTATCTGCCAAGTGATCTGCTATGTACTTACAAATTATATTAAATAACATTAATCATTATGTATTTTCTTATTTTATTAGGTAGGTATAAAAACCTACCTTCCTACTTATAAAAGCATTGCCTAATCATTGATTTCAAATTTTAAAAATTATTCTACTATAACAATAAATTAACAGTTGTAGGCAAAGTATTATAATTTAAGGTATTTTTCATAATTTTTGCACACCTATAACAACTGGGTTTTAAAAATTACTCTACGTCTAGCGGTTATATAAGTTTGTCTGACAATAAATATTTACATTAGGTCTACCGCTTCAACAGAGTAGAAGGACAAAACTTACGTAATTATTTATTCTTCCGGCGAAACGCGTTCCCTTCGAGTCTATATAATATTGTCTATAGTGTCAGAGCTGTGCATCTCCGCCAAGGAAAATGCAGCGCGCGTCTTCATATATCCGATCCAAAAGTTCAGTCTGGAAGTATTGAGATTAATGGCATTTATAAAAATAGCCAATAGGCACCTAGTTCAAATAGTTAAATAACCAGAATGGAACGAAATATGTGAGTACGTATTGAAATCGCTGTTCGTCTCAGACGATTGTCATTTGCCATAGATTATTTATAATTATAACCTCACCGTCCTAATCATAGAAAATATATATAATATGGTCCTAACCGATGGATGATGGATATTTTTACATTGTCTTCAAAAAAACATTTATTTGTTTCTACTAGATGCAAATGCGGAAAATTGAATTCAAACTTATAATGTAGATAACGGTTTTTTTACTTGGTAACCATTCATTTATTACTTGGTTTATTAACAAATTCTAATTGATATAAAATAGTAATTGAATAAAAAGAGTTTTATTGATCCCAATATTTAAAAATAATGTTTCGAATAAAATAATAAAAAAATTTTAAGAAATACCTATTAATTAATATGTATTACCTTAATAACAAAATAACTAAATAAATTCGTAGCTTAATAAAATGTCCAGAAAAATTAAAAGTCCAATTTAAACGAATATAAAATAGAATTTAGATAGGTGTATAGGTAGTGTATTCGTTATATTTTGAGTTTCATTATAGCACATCAGTCAATCAGATGCTATTTAATATTTTAAAATAAAAAACTTCGACAGTAATTCCATATTGGCAAGTGTTAACTGAAGACCGAAGTTATAGTATCGAACATAATGGGTACGTAAAAAAATAGAAATATAATTTAAAAAAATTACCTTTATTTAATTGTATTTAATTTTTTTTTAATAAGTTTTTATAATATTGACTTCAACCCATATAAATGTTCTTATTTCATTTTTCAATTCGTTGATAATATATGAAACGAATTCTTTGCTTGGAAAGCAATGTTTAGAAAATTCAGAAAATGCAGTTTATATTTAAATCCGTGGCCTAATTATAAATAATAATTTCTGATGCATTGATGCTGAAGAGTGAGGGAGGTGCACAATCAGCCGAACCTGAAATCTAACGTCTTAAACACTTATTATAAACAATTTTTCACACACGCGTCATGGTATGAAAATAAAAAATATTTATAATTCATATTTATACCGATTTTCTACCGATTTATACCGATCTTCTATATTAATAATAATTATAAATATATAGCAATAACAAATCATTTTTGAGTAGCGGCCCACCGCGAAAGTTCCCAGTATCCCGCCGGCCCAGTCCGCCCCTGGTTCATATTGTAACCGAAAAATCTAAATAATCTATTATAAACACAGTTACTTTTTACAGATATTATAAGTTAAAATTTGGACGAAATTACGTATTAAAACCAAAAATAACGATTTTAGTTATTTTGTTGTAATTTAAAAATAGTAAGTATTCGCGGATTTATGAAACTTTTAGAGTATATTATTATAATTTATAGACACGATGACACTTTCAAATGTTATTATTTGGGCAAAAATGACTTTAACCTACTATTGTAGGTGCTAATGTCTAATAGTAAAATAAATTACTTTAATCTCAATATTATTTATTAGTTAACGATGTCTTTGTTCAGAATCGTTTTTCGTTTGTTCGTTTTGTATTTTAATAATTTATACATGGATATATTATTATTACTAATAATTATTATAGTAGGTGTGTTTGTTTTATTTCATTAATTAATTTAATACTATACCAATAAATTATATATTAATTAATAATTTTTGAAACGATGTGTTCGAAAAAATAAAAATAAATGTGATTTTAAACAGTGAAAAATGTATATGAAGTTTTTAAATTGAAATGCAACATTACAAACATGATTGTTTACTGGGACCGCTAGTTATATATATTTAGATATTTTACAGTATAATCTAGTACAGTTATTCTCAATTTTTTTTTGTCAAGAGGCTCCCTAAATTTAATGTAAAACTGTCAAGGCTCACTTAATCAAAATTATTAATGGTTTTTTTTAGATTAGGTATATACTAAAATCACATGTACTTTTTCACACAGATAAATTATTATAATGTATAGTAAATTAATGTTTTAATATACTTTTGAAAAATATTAATAATAGTATTAAAATTTAAGCATTTAAACTTTTTCCATAAACGCTTAAAGTCTAAAGAAAAAGAGCACTGATCTAGGATGACCATATAAATCTATCAACCATTTAGCATATAGATATGTTTCTATCCCCAGGATCTCTGTTAATAATATATAATAATATATAGGTAATAGTAATACTATAAATACTATGAATATATTATAAAATCAATGGTGATAGGTACAACTGAGTAATAAATGCTTATAAAAAGGTATTCAAAATATATGCATTTTGGTAACATATAGGTAATATGAATACTAGTATTAACCTCAATATCAACATATTATGAATTGTATTTAAAATCCATATATTAATTAATAATTAATAATTATTATTTGTTAATTGTAACACTTTGAAAGCATTATGTATGATAATTTAGTGAATTAACTCTCACAGTTTTTATATATTTCTTTTTTAATAGGAAATTTAAAAATGACAATATTTAATAATATTAATAATTGTTTTTGATTAAAAGAAAGTATTTAAATACATGCATATAAATAATTTAGAACATAGAATTAATTATGCAATGAAAAATTTTGAATTTTATTCCGTAAATCTTGATATATTTTCAATTTTCTATAGCTTTGGTGAACTAAACTGTTCATTCATCGGCCTCTTTAGGACATTGGAAAAATGTCTCACTGTCCATGACGTCATTACGCCGTATTGCCGTTTATCATTGTTGATACTACTGTTATGATAAACGGCAATACGGCGTAATGACGTCATGGACAGTGAGACATTTTTCCTGCTATGATCCATTCGTGACAGTTGGGTCCCGTGATAAGAAATTATAATTGATAATCATGAACCACGGACCATATTATATCTAGTCCAATATTAATTGTTCTACGACTGGAAACGACATGGTCGGCGGGGGTCGTGGGACGGCCACGAAAAGGTGTCACTTAGCTGATAAGAATACTGTTCTTGAAGTTTTCAGCGCTACCGGTGGTTTTATTTGGCTACAAAATTTGTATCTTAGTCCGTGTTAAATGCAGAGGGCGTTGTGAACTCCAGGAACACGAGCGACCCCCCGCACTTTGCCACTTGTTCATACATTCGTGGCCGTGATAAGCTGCCCGTTTCCAGTCCGTGATCTATTCCGTGTCATGAACTTCTCAGTAACTTTCTGCCTCACGATGTATTGATGATAAGAACAGTCCTCCCGTATATTCTTTCAATGGTACAATCACAGAATATATGAAATGTGAAATATATTCTGTGGTACAAAATTGACGCAAAAAATCGCGGCAGTTTGGTAGTTCAGAATTAAAAACCAGAATTTAAACTATAATAACTAAAATACTGTAGAAAACTTAATACTATAGAGATTTTTTTGAGGGAAACATTTGTATAATTTTCTTTACCACCTAAGTACCTCCAAAAGAGCATGAGCACTATGAAATAAAAACAACTATGTTGATTTTATACACAATATTTACAAAGCAATGCTTTGCAAAGCACCATATTTAAAATAGTAAAAAAGATAAATTTTTTACCAAAAATATTATAACATTTTATTTACAATCCAGGATATATTTTGTATGTGATGCAGAGAACGCCAATCGAAAAAAAAATTAAAGAAAAAAATTTAGCAAAGCAGTCTAAACTCATATAAAGTGTACCTAAAGTTGTTAAAATATATAATACTGATATAATAAAACTTCCTTAATTTAAACTATTTTAAATTAAACCTAATTGAATAGAATAATTACTTAAGATAATTCTTACGTGGTTAATATGTTAAATTTTGAAGTAATAGTACCAAAAACGACAAAAATGTATATACTTTTTGATATTTTACATTAAAAACAATATGAAAACCCGCCTTCGGGCGAACGGTGGCGCTACCTGCACGAGACATTTGTACTACCAAACTGCCGAAAAAAATTGCGACCGGAATAATTCACAAGTGGTGTCACCTTATCTTCTCTACATCGTCCACTGCCTACCCGATTAAAAAGAATTTTTAATCGTGACTGCCTATTACTTAATACTTATCTCTCCTAAACCTCGGCTGGACCCTGGACGTGTCTGGTGGACGTCCCATCGGCCATCATTAGTCACCAAGACACGTTTGGATTACAGGACGCTGATAAGTGACATTTCACATAACAACTGTGTTGATGTAAATCGTATGCATACGGTGTAGGTAGTTGAAAACTGAATAAACATTACTATAGTGACTTCCAAGTTGCAGTTCAAAACAGTATGACGAACGTTTAAAAAACAGTAACCGTACATTACAACGATAACTTCTTGCTGACCGTAAGTGGACGGTGAGTATCTCCTCAATTCGATGTTACTTACTTTAATACTATAATATAATTTTGGTAGTTGTGCTTGTTTTCTTTTACAAAAAATTGTACTGAACAATTGTTCATGTAGTGCGCATTCTATGATGGTGGACGAACAAAAAGAACTCGAAGATCGAGAGATCATCATAAACGAAGTCGATGGATTACCCAGCTTACTTGATGAAAAAAATGATTTATACAAAGCCGTGACCTCTGAACATTCATCGTTAGACGATCTAAATGATGAAGATTTGCCTACATCGTTAATTGTAACTAATATTGATCCTGCAATTTTTAAGGATGACGATCTTAAGGTTGTATCTTATTACTTTAATAACTGTAATTCGTTTGTTGATACTATCTTTACAATCATTTTGCAGAAAGAAATGGAAATGTTGTTTAGCCGGTTTGGAGAAATCATTTCTGTACAATATTTCCGTAGCTTCAAGCGCTTAAGGGTTAACTACGGCACTTCAGTATCTGCTGCCACTGCCAGAATCCAGATGCATCAAATAAGGTTTTATGACACAATAATCAATTGTTACTTCGCACAGGTAAATTTTACTTAAATTATATTACAAATAAAACATTAAAACAACTTTGCAATCTATTGAAGCCTGTTACACCAATTGATGCGGCAGACCAACACTTACAATTACCGGCTCCAGTAAAACAGTTTTTAATATCACCTCCGCCATCACCACCAGAAGGTTGGGTACCTAGAGCTGAAGGAGAGCCTCTCATAAATTATGATTTACTAGCTGCTATAGCGAGCCTCACACCCGGTAATTAGATAATATAATTTTGCTTTGTGTATACATACAAATATGTAAATACATGTATGATTAAAAAAAAGTTTATAATTTTTATTTAGAAACCAATTATCCATACACCATATAATTTCTGAAACTAGCTAAAAATATTTATTTATGTTATAGGTATATATTAAAAAATTACCTTACATTTTTATTATATAATATATAGTAATTATCTAAATAAATGTTTGTGGGTTTCAGGTCAACCCCATGAAATCCACGCTGCAACCGATACTTTACCCGGCATTGTTTTACATGTGGCTGAAGGACATGAAAATATTAAAACATCGGTTTCTACTATTCCTCATACAAGGCTACCAGAAAAATAAAATTGTGTTTTTAAATGTGTTATTTTCTTATTAGATATCTATGTATTTTTAATGATATTTTGTGTATTTTATTTGATATTTGAATACTTATCATTAAAATTAATCTAAACATTTAAAATTTAAAATTTTTTCTGTAGTGTTATTTTATTAGGACACATTATTTAACATTTTTTTCTCAAAATGGTTGTATGTTTGACAAAATCTCTAATCATTCTAGTATTTATTTCCTTTAAGACTGTCAATAATATTACTTAATAACATACATTTTAAGTGTTTAATACATTCATAGTGTGTAAAATATGAATAATAATAAAAAATGTGTAAAAATGTAAGTAAATGTGTTTCTCATTTATTCTCATAATTTATTACTTTTTAATACGGAGTTTGGCTTGAAATATTATTGGCACAATGAGATAAAAGCTGTATAAAAGAATATTTTTTTTATGAACTCTAAATACCAACCAAATAAAAATAAAAATGGCAAACTATGGTCATGTTGTTTTTTTCTTTTTGCAAAAAATAACGAAAACATTAATTATAATAATTAAATAACTTGATCATTTTTAATTTATTATAATCAATTATTTAGTATATTTTACAAAACACAAAATGATACTCTAACACGTCTTGTACATACAATTATACATATTTACAACCAACATCTTTGGTAAAGAAAATAAATAAACTATGAAAACAAACATTAACTAGTATGTAATGTTACACAAAAGCTTTATGCAGTATCACAGATATGGTACTATTAGGTTGGCAATTATGCAATGTAAACAAACAAATTAATATCATCTTCATCTCTTTTCATATATTTATGTTCAATTAACCATTCAACTTGTTCTTTGATCATTTTTTTACTTGGTAAAAACATATTTTTTAAAATATCAACTAATTCTGTCTGGAGATTCCAATTTGATATTTGCTTTCGCATTTTTAATATTTTTATAATTGCTTCCTAAAGAAAAAAAATACTTATAATGCAGTCTTATTCAATACAGTGTAACAGATATGGAAGTAAACACTCACTTGGACTCTTAATATTCGTAATTGAACAATACATTCATTATCTTCTTCTTTACTGCGTTCAGTAGATAGTTGTAGTCTCCCAATTAAATTAATTTTTCCTCTTTTTTGAAGTTTGCCATTTTTACTAAAATATTTTTTTTTTTATTACAAAAATGTATTATTTAGTCAAATAATAAAATATATTATATTTCAAGTAACTCTTACACTATAGAGAACTGTTCATTAATCCAAAATATTGTGTTCTCATTGAACTCTTTTGGAGATGGTACTTCGGGCACTACTAACACTACTTGTTTTTTTAATTTTGGGAAATTTACTAGAGACTAAAACCAACAAAAATTACATAATATTAATATCAATAAAAAAAACCAATTAAACATTTTATTAATATGTATCATACGCTTAAATTTCTTCTATAAATAATAATTGTGGAATAAAAATGGTAAAAAAATGCAAGCTACTAATGGCCAAGATAAATAATATCCAGTCAATTAAATAACTGGTAAACAAGAAGACATTTAAAAACCCATTCACACAATAGACCAAAAACTTTTGTTTTTAAATCTTTTATGACTTTCCTATTAATATATTATATAATGGTATGGTTTAGTTTTAAAATAAATAAGTGTTTCATATTAAACTCAGTTTACAAGTTGAAGAGTTTTCATTTAAGAGGACATGATATCCGCATATGTTGTCTCTGTCTTACAAGTGCGTAACATAGCAAATTTTACGCTCAGCAGAACACGTGTAGCTTCGTTAGTATAAAAATAAGAGCGAATTGACCTCTTATAAAATCTAAAGGTAAGATTATTATCTAGGCAACCTCATGGGCTTTTTATTACATTTTAATTTAACGCGAGTTATGAGTATTTTAAAATTGTAAATATTTTATACATCTTAAAATACTCATACTTCGCTTTAAAATTAAAATATACTAAAAAGCCCATGATAATAATTTTACCTTTAGATTTTATAAGAGGCCAATTCGCTCTAATTTTTAAATTAACGGAGGTACACGCGTTTTGCTGAGCATAAAATTTGCTATGTTACGCAATTGTAAGACGGAGACAACACATGCGGGTATCACGTCATCTTAAGCATTTATATACTAACCCATAATGTTCGTCGTAATTCAGGATCAGGCAACTCTGTAGCCAATCTAAGATTTTCATAAGATATTTTATCATTTGGTCTTTGATTCCATGCAAATAATACAGCCATTTGGAATGTAGTAACATCAATGTCAAACCGGCCAATTTCATTTAAAAATGTTATCTGCATAAATTAATTTTGTTTGAAAGTGAACAATGTCAAGTGTACATTTTATGTACATTGTCAAGTGTATTTATATTTTATGCAAACAAAATGCACTTACTGTGCCATTAGACATGTGATGATACCACTGTAATTTTCGACCACTATGTTTTTTTCGATAAAAGTCTTCTACTTCTGGTATGTAGTCTTCTAACTCCATTGGTAATGACACTGTAACACGTTCGCTACCTCGTGACCAAGCTCCAGCATTCAATATTTTAATATTGATAGAATCTACAAATTACCAATTTTATTCTAGTTATTATTCAAGTCTGTCCCAACAAATCACATATTTTATACCATTTTTTTATAAAAAAAAATAAAATAAAATAAAAATTACTACAAATAATAAAAGTAAAAAGTGATATCCTTAAATAAATAAAAATCTTAACGCTAAAACAAACTGTTAGGAGGGCGTTATACCCGCATGCGTTGTCTCCATCTTACGAGAAGGCTACAGTCAACTAAGAAACGAGATTTTCACCACATAAAAAGGAGAGCTTTGGCTGTGCAGCGTTATATGAAAAGCACAAAAAATAATGGTTTTTGAAACAGTAAGAGCTTTTTAAAAATAAAAACAATGTTGCACAGCCAAAGTTCTTTTTTTTATGTGGTGCAAATCTCGTTTCTAAGTTATGACTGTAGTCTTCTTGGTTCTTTTCTGCGCAAAACTTGGGTATGTTATACCTTTGTAAGACAGAGACAACACTTACGGGTGTAGCGTCCTCTTATTATTAGAACCAAACAGCGTTTTACATATTATACTATTATAGAAAGTTATGATTTTTGTAAAATTACATTTATTAATTTAGAGTAAAATATTTAAATATGTATACGGATGTTTAAAGACAACAATACGCATTTTTGATGATGGACACTGGGGTCCATGGAAAGGTGAAAAAATTACTAACACAAAAAAATAGTCCGGAGACTAGACGTTTGTTATAAAATCTCACATGTAACATTGCATTGCAAAAATTAGGAGAAGAGAATCTAGTACCCAAAATAAGTGAATTCGCTACATCAGGTGAATATTTACAAAACTTATGCTCTAGAGTGGCCTATATTCAATTATCAGTGAAAAAAATGTTATTAATACTGGCCAATGTGTTTGAAAACAAAATAAATATTAACAAATTATCTATCAATATGATTAATTTCAAAATCATTTTATATAAAATCTTAATTATTTACATACATTTATTTTAACTTTAGGAATAAAATGTAATTTGACTTTTTTCAGTCTTGGTAGAGGTTAAGGGTTTGTCATACTTGCATCACTGTACACTATCATAATTGTTGGTTGACAATACTGGATTGCAAAAGACCTTATTTGAATTAAGTAGGGGTGTAGTATCTGAGCAAATCTGTGAATAAGAACATAAACCATTTTTTGCATGCTATGTAGCCAACTGGATAATTTTGTTATTTAAGCTTGAGATATGAGAACATTATAACTATGTATGCTAAATTTTGTGTGTTCTTAAAATGTATTTTACCCAATTTAAATTAATTACCTGCAATGCTTCCTTTAAGATTTCTGTAGGTTTCTTTAAACTGTTGATTTAAGTCTTCACTAACTTTTATATCTTGGAACATTCTAGCTAGTTTATTTACATAATCTGCGGGCATACCAACTTCCCTTAGCCTATAAAAACATTCATGTATTAACTATAAATCTCCAAAGTATTATTTAATGATTTGTACCATTCAACCATGTTTTCTTCTTTTTCAGAATCAGCTGAAGTGTCTAATATTAATCTACGAGTTAAATGTGCTTTGTGAAACCTCATAAAAACATCTTTATTTTGAACATATTTCAACACAAGTAGCTAAAACCAATAAAAAATATTACTAGCAAATTAAACCAAGAGTAGTTTAAATTGCATACATACCACATCTTTCAATTTACTTTCAATCTCATCAGCAGTTAATCTCTTACTTAATGGGGTTTTTCTTAATAACATATCACAATAATTGGCTAATAATTCTGGACATTTTGATTCAGGCTGACACTTAACTGCAGAATTCTAAAAAATTAGATAAACAATAATGAAAAACCACTTTTACAATAATCTATTATTATTATTAAAAGTTATAATTTAAACTTTGAAAATTAGATAAATTATCACCCAACTTCATGGCAAGACTTTACTGGGCATTTAAAGCCGGCGCCTAAACTGTACATGACCTAGACATCTAATCAATGTTACACAAACAAATGTCAATTTTGAAAAAACAACTATAATAAATCATGCCCCTATCATGTAAAATTTTAGTATTAAGATATCAATTTAGTTTGTTGCACATAATATATTCACATTAAGAAGAAACCTGAGCGGCCAACTTGTGTATAGGGGTGTGGCTATACTACATGGTAGATGTACAGATAGGACTACGTGAGTAACAAATGGTATTGCCTGACAAAAACTGGAAGTTGCCAAGGTTCTTTCTTAAGAGCTTTGGAGCCAGTACGTTTTTAGTACAAAAACATTTCTTACTCAAACTCTCGTGCCCTGTAGAATAGTAGGATTTTGTTTATTTTTTTATTTTAAAGAAGAGAACATTTTGCAGGTCAGATCAGAATCAAATTTTCAAAATTATAATTATAGAAGCTAAAATACGCATTTGAATAATGGACAGTATTTTTATTTTTCAAACTTATTCCTCTAGCACAATTTAGAGTAAAATAAAAATTTGGGCTTTATCCGAACAGAAAATAATTCTCCTCACTGATAAAAAAAAATATTATCTAGATCCAACCTATCAATGAAGCGTGAGAGTTTGTCCTGATAAGTCATTTTTGTTGATTTAATATACCATATCAACCCACCCTAAATAGGAATCAGGCAGTAGATTTGTGGAAAATAATTATAATTGAGGTAGCAACTCAACTTTAGTTTAAGAGTGTACCCTTAACGTAAATTGAGTAAATATTATAAGTAAAAATTAAAAGTTAAATAAATAAATTAGCTAACGAGTACATTTACTACAGCAAACATTAAATAGATAAAATACCTATAATTTACTTCTTAATTAGAATATAATATAAAAGTGATTTTCAATAATTTAATAAAGTAATAGCTTCCAAAGATTTCCAATTTTTTCACGACACATAAAACTATTTTGCTTTTATGCATTCATAGCCAATATCATGTGTTGGCAAACCACCAAGAAGGTTGCAGCTCCCCAGGCTGAGAATCACTAACAAATAATATTAAATAACTAACTTGTTTTGTAGGTAGTTCTAATCGAAACACAGTAGTATCATTAACTACTTGTTTGTATGCTTTATCCCTTGCAGTTAAAAACCTTGGGTCATCGTTAAATGCTTCTTGAACTAAATTACTAAATTTATGAAACAATAGAAGAAGTTGTTCCACATATTTTTCCGAATCCTATAATTAAATAAATAAATATATTAAAATATATATGCTATAATGTTGATGATCTTATATTCATTGTTCATACTAACAAAAACATTTACTTTACCTGAGTTATAATGTCTGCTGATGCCATCATGTCTGCTAAGCCAGCACTTACAATATAATCCTCTAAATCTTTTAACATTTTTAAAATTCCATCTGGTACTCGATCCATTAGTTTAAATAAAAGTGTTAGTTCTGGAATAAAAAATAAAATAAGAGCAAATTCAATTTGATTAGTTACTTATAATATACTTTCAGTATCGTTGCTTTTAATCATATCTGTACATTCAGCTAAAATAGTATGGCGGAAATTAGAAACCAACACCACAACGCAACAATCTGTCAACTAAAACTCAATATTACATTAAAACATTTAACCATAGTATTGATTTAAAATTAAACCAAATTATACAATACCATTTGGACAGAACCACTATTAGTTTCTAAATATTTTTGAGCACGGACTTCTTCTTCCCGAAGTTTCATATCAGCATATCGCATATAATTTTGAACACCATGATGCTCTAAATATTCAGGAGCTTTTGCTTTATAAAATGCTTCTGTTGTTTCTATATATGCACGTTCAAAATAATCTCTATATATTTGAAGTTTATCGTCATAATTTGAGCATAGATTAACTATAAAACAGTAATTTTTGGTATTTAAAATTAATGGTACAGGAGATGAATTATAACAAAAATGTAAGCCCACTCACCATATGATTCTCTTACTCCTATAACTAATTGAGAGTCGAACGCTTCTCCGTTACGCTCTAGGTAAACAAGTTTCATTGCTGAATCTTGAAGTCTCTGTTTTATATCATTAAAAATACTTTGATTCCAACTGTCCAACATCAACTAAATAAAAACAAATATTAAATACGATGAATAAAAAGGTGGGCAAGTGGGTATAGCTCTGCTGTACAGTAGCTTACAAGCGAGTCACTGTAATGTATTGTGTTAAATTTAAATGATATAATATTGTTGTATAAGAAAAACAATTCTGAGGGAAGACTGTCAGTCAGCCTATGATATTACTAAGTATATTTGATGATATTAATGTGAATAAAGTTATTTATATAACCTATTTACATGGATCCTTGTTTTAAATTTTCAATCCTTAGCTATGAAAGTTGAACATTTTATAAATTTTTAACTACAAAATAATTTTATATTTGATAATGTTGTCAAAAATTGAACTTTAAATGCTTATAAAAAAATTGTGCCTATGTATTTTTAATATTTTTCAACTGCTATAGTACCAATATATCAGGAGCCTTGTATAACATTTTCATACTTTTTGACCCAATAAATAAAATTGTACTGACAAATTAGGAAAAAAAAATAAAAAAATGTCCGTAAACAGCTAAAGAGTCTAGAAATTTTGAAAACGTTATCTTACATAGAAAGTGCTAATATAAACAACCAGTGGAAAATTTCATGTATCAACAATCATTCGTTCTTGTATGAGAACAAAATAAGAAAATCACTACATGAGAAATTGAGTGAATATCCCATGTTGTAAATATATGAACTTCAAACACTCATAAAAATTTAATTTGACTTTCTTGTAGACATTTTTTTTGATAAAAATAGGCAAACTTATGAGTAATCTTGAATTACATTTTCAAATCTTAGATTTAAAATGAACTAGATTGACTTTCCCATCGAACAAGATGCTGAGGTTGAAAATATTTCGACTAATTATTGTGTACACAGACACAAAATAAAGTAAGAAAAAAAAACACACATCAATGTAAAATCAATACATTCAGCGCTCAGAATCTAAAATATTGTATGAGTTATTATAATAATATTGTTTATTTAAAATACTGAATTTTTAAAACAATTTAATAACATATTATATTAACTAAGAAATATTGTTCAATTTATATATCAGGAAATAAATATGTTAAAAAATACAATATTCTTAACATACTATATAAAAAAAGTATCAGCTTTACCTTTCGGACAACAGAATCTTTATCAGGATTGCATTTTTTTACACCAATTGATGATTTTCCATTTAGAGAATTTTCCAGTTGTCTAAAAGGAGTTGGAAGATAGTTACACTGAGTAAAAAATTTTCTCCACTCAGTGATATAAGCTTTAAGTAGAGCTTGGTCTTCTTGATGGGCCATAACTCTCTAATAAAAGAATACAAAATATAATTAAAACAACATTTACATTAGGTAGTATTAAAATGTCTGGCATAAATTAATTTTAGTTACCCATCATTTGTTTTTATTTTTTGAAACATTCGTATTCAAAAAGTTAAGAACGACTGTGCAAAAAAAAAATTTGCAGAAATCATTAAGAATCATTATTAAATTTTGTGAATTTACGTCTATACACATATGCACAACACTGTACTTTACTGCCACTTGCAGGGCCTATAACGTTTTTCAATTTTAATTTTTTATATATTTCGACCAGTTGAATGATGGCGGAATATTTCTTTTTTTTTGTTTTATCCTATGAAGTTAAACATGCTAAAAATTATGGGAAAGTCAGAATTTGGCGGTCCGACTTAGTTTTGAAGTTTTAGTTATTTGAAGTCCAAGACCCACCGATTTTGTTTTAAATTCTAAACCCACCCAAGGTAGTTTACATAATAAGTCGAGAGATGTTTTCGATTTAATTGCCGGGCGTATATGAAATTACTATAAATTTAAATTAGCTATTACTTTAAAACTAAGTCCAACTGTCAAATTCTGACTTCACCATCGTTTTTACATGCTTAACTACATTTGTTAAGACAAGAGAGTACTGATTACGGATGTGTTAATAAATAATATTTGTTAATGTCCTTAGCATAGTCAATTTATGTGTCACATAAGACTTGTTAAGCTATGTCTTACACACATACACTGACTATGCATACGGACATGAGACTTGCTGATTGTGTAAATTGTGATTTCACTATTCTTCTTAACCCATTAAAATACGTAAAAAAAAAATTTTAATTCATTTTAGACTTACTCGTAAAGTATTGTTTGTGCGCAAGCATGTAAATGTAAAATTGCAAACTTTGGAAAGATATAACTTCCAAAATAATGATTTCCAAAATAATTTTTTTTGCACCATTGTTTTTGTAGAAATAAATGTATATAAAAAGTTTTAAAAAAAATGCTGGGTAGCTAAAGTGAATATGTTCCAATAGTCTAAAATAAATGTAGTTATATAATATTTTTACCTTGAGCTATTATTTATCATTTACAAAAATAAAATAAATAAATAATTAACTTGAATAATTTTAATTAACAAAAAAGGAATTCAAATTATGGTTTAACAACTAGATAATTTAAAAACATTTTACTTGTTGAGCTTTTTTTATGAATTCCATGATGTCAGTTTTTAGGAATTGTCTCATTTTTGTTGGTCCTTGTTCATCCCATAGACATACAAGGTGAACTGCATAAAATAAATCTTGCCATTCATTTTGAGTTACTGGTTCTTGTTGTAAAAGTTGAATTACAATGGGTCTCATTTCTGGCCATTTTTCTTCAAACCGCACTATTGTTTTATCATTCTAAAATTATTAAATTACCTCAAGTTTAATATTATATTCAAGTTAAACAAGACTTGTTTAGGAGCACAGTATACAAAGTATTAATGATATTTTGCACATACTAAATAGGTAAGTTATTAGATCATATTATAAATACAATTGTAACGCAACATTATCATCAAATAAGTGAGTTTGGTATTTCGTAATGAAAACATTGTGGATAATATATATGATCGCAGTATTAACACAGTTTTTCCAAGCGAGTGGTATAAATAATGATGGCATACCAAAAATTAATAGTAAATAACATCATAGCTTACCTTTATTTGAGACATGTTTTGAATGGAAAAAAATTTAAAATCTCTTAATTTAATTTTGTTTCTATGTCAAGCAATGTACACAAGGATCTATACCGATTTAATTAATAATAAACGTTTTAGTGACTATGATAATTATTGAACGAAAACCAAATCCGTGAGTTCAAAAGAATCGTTTTACACCGCGTAAATCCATTTCTGTCGCTGAATTTTATCAAACAAAACGTACCTAATTATACAATACTGAATACACTTATATACAGCATGTAACTGGGAAATGCCGAAATGGACCGCAAGTCAGACGTTAGGTAGCATTGCATATACTATACAAGATATAGAAAGTCGAAATTATGATTTCGGGCTACACTGCCTACACTAGCGCTTCGAAGTTTAGATCCCAAACAAATGGATAGTGGCACAGAAAAAAATGTTTCACTGTCCATGACGTCATTATACCATTTATTATTGTTATCAATTACAACCATATCAGATAAGGATAAGATATCTACATATCCATAGCTGATAATAGAAGATTCGTATATTATTATCTATGTACATGAACATATTGATACGCAAAATAATATCCAATATAAATTCTATTTTTTTATAGACGATCGTAGGACAAATTGACAATTTTTAAAATTTAAAACGCTGTGTAATTTATATAATTGTCTATTGTAAATTATGATATACGACAGGGTTTCAAGTATTTTGAGTAACATTAAAATAAGTATGTAATTGGTAGTTCAAAAATCGTTATTTTTTTGATTCAATATCCATATTTCTACCAATTTAAAATAATTTACACATTTTTGTGATTATAACAAAATTTTAAATTCCAAATCCTATCAAAAGAGTCATTATGCTAAGGATTTATGATAATTATTTTATTAATGGCTATAGTAATAAGAATAACTTATGAGGAATCTTATATTTTTATCCACAAACAAAAATATATACCTAAATAAATTGAAAAAAAATTGAAATGGCAGTATAAAAAGCACAAAATGTTTCAAATTATTTTTAAGTTTTCCATGTCTAGAAAATAGTAAAATACTAATATGAATAATATTCGGTGAAAATGTCAAGTACCTATTTGATGCCCGTATGCCCGTATACCCGTCAATTTATGTGTCACATAAGACATAATAAATTATGTCATTCACTATTCATTTTTGTGTTATACGGTTATAAAAAAAACAAAATCGATTATGTCAAAAACTTTTGCGTAAAAATGTTTTTTTTTGTTCTTCATGGTTTTATTAAAAAGTTTTGTAAATATGTTTCATTTAAAGTAACAATCACAAATATGACGTATATAATAAAAGGTATTTGAAAAAAAGATAAAATAATTTGAGAACTATCATTTAACTACGGTCTAACCTCTACCATGACTTGTACATTGAACTAATACATTGTATAATGCATAGAAAATGCTAATATAAACATATTCTACTGTTATTCGTTTTTAAATTTCAACAAAATTAGAAAATCTTTGCGTAAAATTCATAATTCCCGTTTTAAACAGATTTATTTTCGTTATGAATTATTTTGAAAATTACTGGTAATTTTTGATTTTTACCTCGAAAAAGGCCTTAGTACCATTGGCCATTGTAAAAACAAAAATCTGCTTCCTACCAGAAAAGATAGGTATTGAATATTAAAGTCAATCTATAGGCATCAAAGTATTTTTTCTACTTTTAGATCGTGTACACATTCAAAATCGTACCAAAATCGTGTACTCATTGGTGTAAAATGAGTCGACTAGACCACTCAGAAAGTCAGAAATCAGAATCATAAAAATAAAAAATTATGATCGGTCAAAAAGTTTGAAAATGTAATACAAATTAAAATAGCCAGTCAAAAATAATTTCTTTATTATACCACGGTATAGTTATAATAATATGTGACTGATCAATCCACCTTGGTACGTACACCTTGGTACGTATCATATCATATCATATGTGTGCAATCGTAATAGCAAGTACGTTTGGTCTTGGTATGTGGTATATTGTTGGTCAAGAACCGTCGCAAGTTTATCGTACCCTTTTTCTAAAATGTATTGAATTTCGACATACAGCATTACGGCAATACAGCGTATAAAAGTAAAAAATCCTACTACCTACATTTAATCTACTCAGACAATTCTGTGCTACTATCTAGATTTTTACGTTTCACATTATGCACTAGACTACCTATTCAGTAATAGATCTTTTTAAATTATAAATTTAAAAATTAAAAATTAATTAACCAGATAAATGTATAATAATATTAATATCTAAAAACATTTATTTTTATATATAATAGTAACTAATAATAAGAACCAATAAGAAACTAGTCAAATCCAATCTGTAACATTTTGATGATAACCGAGAATATTGTCGATCGTTTCCGAAATAAAACAACAAATCCCCGAGTTCCTGATCGTCGTACCTACAATAATAACAGCGTAATCCTACTTTAATACGCTACGGCAACTTATATTAGATAACAGTAAATTTGTCTCGTAAGTATTAGTGTACATTTTTATACAGTGTTAAATTAGTTAAGTAGGTAGTTATTTATAATATTGACAAGACAATCGTATGGTAACTGAACGATGCGGAAATAACGCGTAATTAAAATATTTTAAATAGTAGGCAACAATAATGTAATGTGAAAATTTGAAATAATTCACTTGCAAATCATGGCAAGTATTGATATTTTATGACTTATTTATAAATTGCTCCATCAAAATTATATAAAAATGTTCCTATCAACATGATAATAATTTGTCTACGATCCCAATCTTCTACATTTTCATAAGATTTAATGTATTTTATTTATAATGAGCCTTACTTTTTTAGATATAAAAATTAAGTTAAGAACTATCTAAATGATGGCAAGGAAACGACGTAGTACAACAGAAATAAATACAGCTGAAAATGCTTCGGTTCCAAAACGTCGTTATACTAGGTTAGTTGGAATAAATTGATACCTACAATCATACACTACTTGATTGTATATTTTCAAAATTTAAATGTTTTCATTTTCAGTGCACAAAGAACTCATCTTGAAGAAATGATTGTTTTTAATCATAAAAAATGTCTTTCGTGGTATCATAAATATACAAATGATGTCGGCGAACTAGGTATTTATAAAATAAAAGTATAATGCATTTTTGAAACTTTGATATTATCCATATACTTAAATTATTTAAAGGACCCGAAGGCATGGAAAAATTTTGTATGGATATCGGGGTTGACCCAGAAGATTTAGTAATGCTTGTTTTGGCTTGGAAAATGAGTGCTAAATCAATGGGCTATTTCACAAGTGCTGAATGGTTAAAGGGTCTTACAGAATTACAGTAAATATCTTGATTTATATATTTAAAATTGATATAATACCTATCTCAATCTATATTAATAATTAATAAGATATATTTTGATGGCAGGTGTGATTCAGTTAAAAAACTTCAAAGTAAATTGGAATCTTTGAGGTTGTGTTTCAATGATCCATTAGCATTCAAAAGTATATATAGATATGCATATGATTTTGCAAGAGTAAGTTTTACTTTTAGTATCATAAAATAATAATATTTGTTATAGTATTATTTCATCATTCATAGATATGAAGTTTTTATGATTATTGTGATGACAAAAAACAAAATTATTATTTCCTTTATCACTTATGTTTCCTAATGTACTCATTTTTAACTTTTTTAGACTATTAAAGTTGTACTGTTTTTATTCTAAATGAAAATATAAGTTTTTTTTTCATTTTTAAGGATAAAGATCAACGTAGTATGGACATAGAAACTGCAAAATTAATGCTAAATTTATTGCTTGGAAAACAATGGAAACTTTACACTTTATTTGCTAAATTTATAGATCAATCCAAATATAGAGTTATTAATAAAGACCAATGGTGCAATATATTAGAATTTTCACGATCTATCACTACAGATTTGGCAAATTATGACATAGACGGAGCATGTAAGTTTTATAAAATATTTTTACTTAAGTACCTAATTCAATTTTTAAAAATTTAGTTTTATATCATTAGGTTCTATACAAATTTATTCAATTTCAATGCTTTGTAATTTCTTACGATCTATGTTTATTGTACCTATATTATTCAATCCATTTTATAAATCTGTTAGTTTTAACTAGGTATACCAATTTAATAATTATTGTGAAAACTAAAAATAATTATGTAAAGTAAATGTCTGGTTGGTAAAACAAACAGATATTTTGTTTTTTTTTTAACGATTAATTAATTCAAATTATACTCTATTTAGTATTTAGTATAAGAATGTCTAAATTTGTTCATGAGTACTGATTATGGAGCCACCGGCACTTATCTTTATTCTTTGGTAATAGTCCGAACAAATACTAGATAGTATATATTATAGTATATTATTATTTACTAACCTCACCTAAGATACCTACCGGTGGCTCAGTTATCAGTATTCTTCCACAAATTTGGGCATTCTTATGCTGAATAGATTTTATACAATTATATTTTTATTATTTAACATTCAATGAGTTCGTTACTACAGTTGAATATTAAATACAATTTAATATGACTCAATAATTTTTTCTCGTGTTGTCAATAAATTTTACACCATTTAAAAACCCTGTCTATATTATAAATTACATATATTTATTATTTTGTAATATTTGCTTACTCTACTATTTTAAAATGTATATTTTTATTTATAGGGCCTGTTATGTTAGACGAGTTTGTGGACTGGATAAAAAATAGTAACAGCTGAAATTATGAAGAGGATTGCCTACCAGGATTAGTTACTGGAACAATATAAGTTAAATACCATTTAATAAAACTGAATCGATCTCTTGTATGCTTTTCCAATTTCCATATAAATAAATTTTTAATTTCAGTAATATTTCAAAAATACAGTACATGATACAAATCACTTTTTTTCAAGTCTTCTATTAAAAATATTTTTTATACATATTTATATAGTATATTAATATGAATAATTATAATAAAATCATTCACACAAATATTTTTTTGTATTTATTTATATTTATTCAAATATGTATTGTAATAATAAGTTACGAAGAATAAAATCATATATCATAATGTTTGTTTTACAAAAAGTACTTATGATAAATAATATAAAAATATACATTTCATATAAGGGTGGGAAAATGAATGTCTTACATAAACTTATATAGTTAAACCTGTCACTTATTTGACACTGAATTTTTTTATTCAATTATAAAGTAATTCATATCAGAGGAATAATAGTAAAATTATGGAGGTTTTGTAAAAATTATATTTTTCAAATATTTTAATTTAAAACCGTAGCAAAAAATAAACATTTAAATCAAAAGTATTTGATAATAATATTTTATTAGTTATTGATCTGATAATTGTTGTTAAATAATAATAATAATAATGTGTAACACATGTCACATATTCTATACTCTGTCCAGCAAGATAACACACAGTGGCCTGACGAAAATCAGCATCCACAGAACATCATGTCTACAACAGTGGAACTGGTGTTAAGTGGGGATGCACAGTTGGTATATTCCCTCACTGAACAGAGTAATATTATCAACAATATGTATACAGTTGTGTTGTTTATGTATTAAATAGAATATAAGAGTTACGTATTAATGAAAATGTCTACTGTACATGTATACTTTTCAATAGAATAGCAAGAATACATTTTGGCAATAAAATAAAATAATTTATGCTGGAATTATTGTTTTAAAAAAGAGTGTATGTGCTGTGAATTGATTTTATTTAAGTGATCTTGGAGTGATATTAAAACGCTGAATAGAGAGTAAATGAACCTAATAGGCAATAACCAATGTCCAATCTTTATGAGCTTATACTTCCTAAGTTTGGGGTTATGTATCATTTTTAGCTATTTATATTTATCATCAATCAAAAGTCTATAAATATATAACTAGTACAAGGCAAATGTAATAAAATAAATAAAAAAGTATTTTATTTTAATTGGTATTTAAGTTATTGTTCTGGTCTTCTTTTATTAGATCATGCGCGTTTTCAACTGGGAAATTCTTTTTTGTATATCATGCAACTGCCAACAGAAAATATATTCAATAGAAATTAGTATAATATGACTACAAAGATGTATGATGCAAAATACATAGTATACAGTGTGTTTATCGATTAAAGGAACACAAAATATTTCAAAAGCATGACCGGATGACCCTGAATTTTATTTACTTTTTTTACTGCATAAAGGACTTAATATTACACTTATTTTTAAAAAAAACTTTTAAAGTTGTTTGTAGGATAAAAACCAATGAAATTCAGGGTCATGTATTTGAAATATTTTGTTACCTTTATTATACACTGTATAATATTATAGAACAGTATAATTGTCAAACCTTTTGAATTTCCCAATCAATATTTGATATTTTTGGATCATTCTTTTTATCGCTGTTTGCATTTTCTACATTGTTTGATGTTAAACTTATAAGCATTTTGTAAATATCTGACATTTCCAAGTCAAAGTCAAACCTTCAAAATATCAAATATACTTAATTACAATTATTAAATAACTGATACATACATTTTTAAGTCCCATAATATTTTTTTATAAAAATAAATGATAGTATGATAAATTTTTACGTTTATAATATGGCCAAGTGGATAACAAACTAATATGTATTCAAAGCTCTAAATGAAGTTAAAATACAAAAATAATAAATATAGTACTTACGGTTTAACTACTGTACGTTTTACAACATTCTTATAGTTAATATTTTCCATACTTTCCTAAAAACAAATTTATCATTATAAATGAAATACATTATTGTAAAAATAATTATACTTGTAATTTTAAAATTGTACAGTTAGGTAGGTACCTATTCATAGCACCATTTAAACCTACATTTTTGCAAAAAAAGCTAATCTGTCTATTGATTATTTGGTATTAATTGTTATACATCTTGCCAGTACCTTTATAACTTACTTGGTAAAAGTAACCAACATTACTAACATAATTTATTGTAACTTAAAATGCTAACAAATAAAATACTATTAGTTCAATATTCAAATATAGATGAAACTATATTTATAAAAAACAAATGACTTTCTTTGATTGAAAATGTTAGGTAAAAATTAACCTAGGATAAATGTTCTTTACATTATGATTCATGGTTAATATTAAATTTAAACATTTGATATAATACCTATTGCCACTATTTCTGCTATTATAATTTAAGGTGGTATACCAGTAAATTCTACTTATTAATTTATATCGATCAATTACCCCCTTACTGTCCATGGCTAACAAATATATTAATTTTTTAACAAAATTTTAAATTGAGGACTAATGGACGTAAATGTTCTACAAGTTTACAAAGTTTATTTAATAAACCTATTTCTAGTTTTATTTACAATCCTTTATATTATCATGCGGCATGCTAAGTATGCTATAGTTATTTTAAAGATTCCAGTGGCCAGTGCCCAGTAGCTATGTCATACAATGTAATAGGAATATTTAGAAGATAATTATTAAATGTTTTGTGTTTATTGGTAAGGCACTTTTTTCCTAGATTCCATACAATAGACATTTCTAGGAAATATTTCTCAGTGTCTCAGGGAGCCAATCCGTCCCAGCAATTAAACATGTATCTACATTTATTTTATTGACTAAATAATTACTTTTCTGTACGTTTGTCTGGATATAGTTTTAGAAAATTCTTTATTTACTCCAAATGGTACCTCGAGTCCTTGATCTAAATTTTAAAAAAAATGTATAACATAATAATTGGTATATATTATATTATTATATTATACAGTAAAATAGGTATACATATCATTATAATACTTATTGCTTATTACGTTAGATTAAAATATTTAATATACACTATATGACTATATAAAGTAGGTAAGTACTCACAGTTTTTTAATTTGTGTGTATTTTCAAAATATTGCAATTGTTTTGCTTTATCTCTCCATATTTTCAGCGTTTCTTCATCTCTAAACATTTCAAAATATATTAAATTATAATTTATAACCTAACCAGAAAAATAAAAACACAACAGTGGTGTCCCTATGTGGCTATATGTCATAGATTACTAAATATTATTAACTATAGTGTATGTACCTTGTCTGACTAGTGACCTCACATGACGCATGTCCACATTGTTATGAATTATGATCAGTAACAAAAATTTGGTTAAGTGTGTGCAAGAGGGAGGAAGGGGAAGGGCGCTTGACATTTTTACCTAATAAACATTCTTCAATTTTTAACTTAGGTCATAGGCGGACAGGAGGTCCATTCAAATTTCAGGGGGTGCTAACATTATTAACATCAATGTAAGTGGGGGGACTTTGATCCTACCAAACTAAAAAAGGAGGGGGTTAGCCCCCTCAAGCCCCCCCACCCACCCACCGATTTCCACCAATGACAGGTACTGGCGTACCGTATATATTTTTCCCCAAACATGATTAAGAATTAACTGGTATATTATTATGTAAATGTAAAGAAAGTAAATATAAGATATAATTCTTAACAACTAAACTCACTTGTGAGATTGTAAAATTCGTTCTTGTTTTTCTAAAATTACTTTTTGTTTTTCTAAATAAAGTCTCTCTAATTCTTTCATCCTAATATCACGATCAGTAACTAAACGATCGCTGCTCCTAAATTGTATAACACATAACAAAAGTTTAGATAGGTAATTCATTAATATTTAATTAGTAAGTACCTAATATTGTAATACACTAAAAATACTAATATTAGTAATCTTAATATAGGTACTGTTATATACATACTGGCCAAGTACCTACCTACTATATACCTATAATCCATAATAAAAGTATAATTAGGTACTTCAGTAGGTAATTCATTAATTTGTAAATAATATTGTGAAAATGTCATGTATCTAGGTCATTTTTTTAGAGTTACACCAAAAATCGATTGCGTTAAAATTCCCGGTTTTTCTTTTTTTTCCGACGCATTTCAAAAACTACTAGGAATTTTAACCTAACCACCCCAATGCACCAACTAGATTCACTTTCCCATCAAACAAGATACTGAAGTTGAAAATCGAAGCATTATTTCGACTACTTATAGTGTACAAAGACACAAAAAATAAAAATAAATAAGACATCATTGTAAAATCAATACATTCAACGCTCCGCTCAGAATTTAAAATTATAAAATCAAAAATGTGTATGTTATCTACATCAAAACAATTAAAAATAGCATCTATATAGTATAGATGTATATAGTAGAGGTCCCGTTTCGTACCCTTATCCTGTTATCCCCTGGGGAATCTTCGGGTCACTAAAATGTCCTGTTTTCAGAAAGTAAAAGACCAACAATTAACGAAAATAAAAAATAAAATTTTCGAGGCGCCTGAAATTGAGAACCAGAAATTATTGGGTTACAGTAAAACCAGATGGCTCGCACTAATACCTGCTATCGAAAGAGTTTTCCAGTTATATGTAGTATGTACCATTGAAATATTATTTCTTAAGCATAAAAAAATGTCCAACAGTTTCAAAGAAATTCTCCGAGTGTCTAAATTCTATGTTGGCAATTATTTGGTACCTATGTAAAATATATACAACTAAATATGTGTGCGCGGGTAATGTCCTATTTGTATTTTGTACATTTTTGCGGTAATGGGCAACGCCCTAAGGGCCATCCCTTGAGCTCTTGATATAAGTATATTGTTAAAATATATTTTTTTTTCTTTAAAAGATGTATTTAATTTCAGTATTGTTAAGTGCCCATTTAATGTTTTATGATTTTTCTTATCACAAAATAGTAGTAGGTATATTATAAACCATTAGGACATTGGGTACCTACTGTTCACAACTATACCACCCGGCACCCAGCATAAGACGATTATAGTATTATATTATTTTATTATATATTACAGTAATACAGTGATTAAAATTGATAAATAAGTATAAATACCAACCAATTAGTAAGAAATATCATTGGCCAACTATATCTTTCCATCAACTGCATTTTTGACGTAGCTATCTAAACAGTTATAATACAATTTATATTATAATAGGAGAGAACAATAAATATATATTTTATTAGTTTTAGTAATTTATAGTTTTATAGTTACATTTTTTTTATTTTTTTTGTTTTTTTTAAGTATTTTGTCCTCTATTTTTTTTACTACGTTTAATTCATCATTATTTAGTTGAATTGTTTCCATAATATTTTGATCACTTTTCCATTTTTCTTGTAAAAAACTTATTAAATATTTAGAACCTTTTTTCACCATATCTCTAGTAAGGCAATCAAGTGGATTTCCAGCAACATGTAATTCTCGAAGTTTCGGTAATGATCCTAATAAGTAATATATAAGTTTATATGCAATATATAATTTAAATTATATAGCTTTATAATTATATATGTATTAAAATATGCTTACAATATCTTGTAAGGATTTTAATTTAGTGCAAAATGTAATTTAGTGATCAGTGATGTAAGATAGAACGTTTCATACAGGCATTTTAGTATGACTAGGTATATTTAATTTATATAATATAATAATATGTACCTATGTTATTTATTTTATAATAAAAATAGTAAATATTAAATAATTTTAGTTGAAAAACTACATAACTAGACTTCGAAAAGTAAGTACCCACCAACTACCAAAAATAACTAAAATTAAATTAAAAAGTGGGTGACGCTCTGCTGTACAGTAGATTACAATGGGTCACTGTAATGGATGGAGTTAAATTTGAATTCAATGATATCATATCATTGTATAAGAAAGTAAGAAACACGATTTTAAGCAATTGACCCCTCAGATATAATCGTAAATTACCTACGTTTAATTTATACGTTTACGTATTCAAAATTGGTCTCATTTCCATGAATGTATGAATGTGCCTGATAATTATATTATTACTATTATTATTGATATCTTATTTATTATTATGACATAATACATAATGAACATATTGAGTAATTTTTATTTATATATTGTTACTTTTGAATATAACTTCAGGTATAAAGTAAATATGTTTTATGTCTTGTTTCAATATAAAAATGTATAAATATAATGTATTTATAATTATATTACCTATACTATAATTTAGCAATACATTTATATAATTCTTATATTATAATATACTAACCTATATCAACATTAAAAGAATAAAATACTAAGAAAGGTTTTCTGTTATAAATCACAAATAAATAATAATAAATAAATATATAATAGTTGTTAGATGTTCTATGTTTTGCCCTCCCCCTTATGAAAAATAATTCCTGCGCCACTGTGGCTACCGTATTACTAATAACAATATAAATATAATATAAAATATCCTATAGGCTGACAAACCTCCGCTCAGAATCGTTTTTCGTATATATTATATCATTAAATTAAATTTAACACCATCCATTAAAGTGACCCACTTGTAACCTACTGTACAACAGAGCAACACCCACTTATCACTTTTAATCTTTTATAATATGTATAATATATTATAAGCACTGTACCTATATAGTAAGTCATAGGCGCAAATGGAGAGGAGGTTTTAGGGGCTGCCACAGTGTCACCCCTAAATATTTCCTAATTTTTTTTTAGCTCATTCTATAGTATTATATT
Source organism: Metopolophium dirhodum (assembly GCF_019925205.1). Taxonomy (NCBI): domain Eukaryota; kingdom Metazoa; phylum Arthropoda; class Insecta; order Hemiptera; family Aphididae; genus Metopolophium; species Metopolophium dirhodum. Next base: position 18,782,611 of record NC_083568.1, read on the forward strand.
AGAGCTTCACCCCTCCCCCTAAATCTTAAATGCTATTTGCGCCTATATGTAACATTGTAACTAGGTAGAATACCTATATATACTAGGTGGATACATATAAACAATATAGAATATAGGTATACTTAGATATATTAATAATATTTTAAACTATTTATACATACCCAGCGTTAAAGGCAATCGCTTTAAATCGTTTTTGCCTAGAAGCAATACCTGTAAATTTTTGTGACCCTGAATACCGTCAGGTAATCGACGAATTCGGTTGCATCTTAAATCTAACCACATAAGATTTGTACAACCAGTAAATAATTCGTCGGGTAATGTCCGGATGAAGTTATTGGCCAAGTACAAATACTACGTGAAATTGTTATTATAAAAAACATAATATCAATTAATTAAAATACAAACAGTACGCACATAGGAACAAACATATTATGTAGGTATTAGATACTGCACTCACTCTAACGAAACAACCAATCTCTTGAACAAGAGATTCAGATATAGACATAATATTTCTATTTTTTAGAGTTACGATTTCCATCGTTTTTATTTATAATATTATTATAATAAAATTGCTAAATCAAAATCGGATTGTAAAGGTACGTCACAACAAAATAATAAATTGTGATATCAATACATACATTATATTATAGTGTTGTCATGACAACAGTTTGCTGTTTAAAATTAACTAATTTAATTCTAAGAGCGGAATCTTTTTGTTACCTATGTTATTTTAAGTTCCATCTGTGTATAATTCTTACTTCTTGGTAAATAATCAGGCAAAAAGTCAGTAGAAAACATTCCAAACAAATCATATTACATTTCCGAACTATAATAATATAGATATGTAGGTATAACTATACTATGTGACACTTTAGATTTTAGAGCATTCATTTTGCACATTTGCCCCCAAATACATATAATACACTTATATGTATATAAATGATTCTTCATATAAAGCAGTTCTTCTCAAACTCTTTTTTACGACAACGCCCTAATTTAGATCCATAAAAATGGTGACACACTGTCGCACTTAAGATAATTAATGGATTTTTGAAAAAATAACAATTATAAAACTGTTTGTGAAATGTAAACTGAAATCGATACTATCTTCACAAAATTGTTTTTCTTATCTGTGGTTTATATTAACACGTCATAATGTCACATATATTTTATAGTTTGAAGTTTGAACACAAAATAAAAATAACCAATTTTTTGGCGACACACATCATGATAATGCGCGACACACCAATTGAGAACCACTAACATAAGGTAGATCATATTCTATGTTTTCAAGCAAGATCAAAATTCCCATTTTAAAGCACAGGTTTTACACAGGTTTTGCACTGATTTTACCAGCCCTAAGGGCCCGTTTTACAATCGTTAAACTAAGGTTAAACCACCGAATTCGGCCGGTAAAATCACTGGGTTATAGGCGTAACCGAGGTTTAAACTATGATTGTAAAACAGGCCCTTAATGTTAATAGTTTAATACCATGCAATAACCGACATTTCCCACGCTTTACTAGACAGTAATAGCCTAAATAAATATAATCGTAAAATATACTTCGCTTTATTAACTATTTCTAATGCACAAAATCTAAAATGTATAATATAAATTATAATATAGGTACAATCATTCTGAACGATTTATAATTCCGGGTTAATACTTAATATAGTTAATAGGAATATTGAACTATCATCTAGATTCTAGGTTATGTACTTGATTTACATCTATAATTAGGTAGGTAACTATAATTACTACGATCAATGTTGTATTTTAAAAAGATAATATTTGTTGAATTTTAATTACACATTATTTTCATGGCATACAATTATATCATATATTTATATTTTGTAGGTAGGTACCGACTACTGATCTATATTACAATTCTGTATAATATATTACCTATTTAGTATTTACCTACATAATAGTATAATACAACTACAGCATAAACTTAAATGTAAAAAACTACTTATAAAATAACGTAATATTTCACACCAAGTTGATAGTTTTAATCTGTATGTGAAACTTTTCATACTTTCATGTTTGTCTGGTATTGTATCAAGATGACAAGATAAGTCAAACCAGCAGCAAAAGTCTTTAAAAAACAACAAAATAAAACATAAAAGTAGAATTACCTAGAATCTAGATTGTTTTTCTAATTTGTATTAACAAATAAAAATAATTATTACATCTAATTAATAAAATAACATAGTTTACCTTTACGTATGAATATTTAACTTACTGAAATAATGAGACGAATATTTAACGTAAATATATCGCATGCTGTGAATTCGACAGAACTATGAGAAAGTTGATCCAAAAACAAATGAAGCTGCATAAAAAGTGATAAATACATGATTTATAATAATTTTATGGTTAAAGACATCGCATTGACGATTTAATTATAGTCCGGGATAAAGGAGAGCAATTTGCTGCATCTATTCAATAATTTGGCCATGTAATCAGCCACATTACTACATTAGCGCAGTTTTATATACACTATGCACAGCTATGCTGCACTAAGGGTTTAAAGTGAGGAAAAATTGCAGGGGGAGTCGGGGGACTACTGTCTCCGTATAGTTTTAAGCGTTCCATGTATAATTGTATTTATATCTAATGTCTAATGTGCATTATGTAATGTATAAATAGTGATTGTGTAAGCATACTCATCCCACATTTAGCCCTAAATAATGTTAATCCTAATTTGTTAAAGGGGACGCTTTTTAACCATTGTCAGAAGTGGGGGGACTGAGTCCCTCTGTGCCCCCCTCTGTTAACCACTGGCTAAAGTGGGCAGATTCCAGTATACATTAGAAATTGCAAGAAAACGAATTACTGCTATGAAAATCAATAATATGAATTTTTCAGCATAACGCTGTGTCTGCAATTTATTCTACATAAATACATAATATATATATTTTTTTTAATAATACAGGTCAGTTGATACTTGGTCACCTATTGAACGATTACTTAAGAATTACTAAACACAATTCAAAGTAATATATACAACAATTAATAAACAACAACAATTGAAAAATATTAAATTAAATTCTATATTAGATATAGAATTAAAATTTGTCTATTCAGAGGACGCCAGCGCCACCCGTGTTCCGTGTGTCTTATCTCTGTCTTCCAAACGTAAAAGATATAGCATGGCAAATTTGCGTTCAGTAGCATTAATATAACAATGACTCGACCTAGAATCAGACTTAAACGTAAGAACATAATCTGTGGTCTACCGTTGGTTTTTAATGATATTTTAATTTTTAAGTGGGTTATGAATTATGATCATTTTATATTTAACATAATATATCTATTCATAAATCGTTTAAAAATTAAAATATCGTAAAAAACCAATGAGAGAACCAACAGATAATGTTCTTACCTTTAAGTTTAAACACATAGGTAAGGTCAATTCGCTCACAACACATGTATCGCGGGTGTGGCGGGCGTCCTCTTAGCATAAAATATAAATATATATTTATTTACCTCTTGATTTATACTACAGTCCAAGCAATTACTTTTTAAGTTTGCTATAAGTGTCTTTGTATAAAGAGCCTGAAACATATAATTATTATTTAATATTACCTATTATGTACATTTAATAGTAATTAAAAAGTGAAGACTAAAGCCTAAAGGTGCAATAGCCAGAAACATTGCTGCAGTAAGTGCGCAGATAGTTATAAATTATATTTATTAATTATTATGTCATTTAAAATATTGCGATTATATGTCTCGCTTTAAAATTTAAATATCGTAAAAAAGCCAACGTAAGAACACCAGATTATGTTAGTAAATTTGAGCTTGATAATATAGGTCTATTCACTCCAATAATAAAGCAAACAAGTAACAAATAACGAACACAAGTTTGGTACGCCTGGTTCACTTGGTTCTGTTGAACTCAAAATTTATATGTTGCGCGTGAATCATCGCAAGTCCATTCTATACGCATATTCAGTAGCGTAACTGGGTAAAAAACTAGTGGGAAGGGGAAAAAAATAAATTATTTATCAAAATAAAAACCCCTCTCTGGTTTAAATAGATGTTTATTCTATGTATAGGTGCGTTCCAAACGGCTCCCGTCGAAAAATGTTTCACCCAAATTTAGCTAATGTATGATTTTCATATTTTCATATTTATATATTTTTCTATTTTTTATTCAATGTAACATCGACTCCGCTAGCTCAGGTAGTCTAAAAACAATCTATAGACTCCGCCACCCACCAATGTTTATCTCAACCTGGTACCTGTTGCTGTCAACCTATTTCTGTTATAATAATAATAATATATCTACAAAATAATTCAACAATTCATTTAAATATTTTTAAAAAATGAATGGAACATAATGCCAATTTATATTTACATAAATTGTAAAAATTTGATAAAAAAACATAGGACATGAAGAAAATATACCACCAACAAATATCGTATTAGACGAGCTTAGAGCCTTCAGATTACTATCTGTAAAAAAACACATCATATTGTTCACCAAATCTGTATGTATTAAAAATTACTCTCCTTCAACAGTTCTTATTTCACGATTATTCATACCTTCAATAGTTCAATCATTTCAACAAGATTTTTTGGAAGTGAAAGATATACATTTTCTACGTTCTCAATGTACCTACATACATTGTTTAATATTATCAACATAGTAATTTTCAATGATATTTTTAATTTGAGGATTTTTAAGTATTTCGCGATTTATAATTTTTGAAAGACTTTCTGTAAAATCAGTAAGTTTTCTTTTGAGTTGGTTTGAAAATATATTTTTTTAATACGTTAATTGGAAATTTTACATATTTTAAAATGTCTGTTAAAGATTCGTTTATGTATATTTATTTGCATTACACTTTTTACTAACACATTTCCACTTCTAAGCACATAAATACTTGACAAAGTTTGTTTTAAAAAAATTTTCATTTTGATAAATAAATAAGTTATTTTCTCGTTTACCAGCTACAATTTAGAAATTCATTATTTCGAAGTATAATCACACGAGGATAAGTCGAGACTAACCAGATTAGTGCAGCCAGTGCAGGACGATATGATTGGTCGCTATAGCCTATAGTCGTATACACGTTAGATTATCATTAATTAGCGATAACGTTTTTATACAGGTATTTCATATATATATAATATTATTTTGTAATATAGCTATGTGAGTAAAATAAAACTATGATTTTTGTTCGGGAAGATTATTTTTTCCCTGGCGGAATCGATATACCTTATCCCCTAGTATAAAAAGGTCTGGCGGAATCGATGAAACCCCGAATGGGTTACGTCCCTATGTAGGTATGCCTAATTCCCCCCCCCCCCCCCATCTACTGCATATATTATATTAATAATAAACCAAACTGCGTTTTATACGAACATAATATGTGAATCACCTGCTTCGTGGTGTAATGTGACATCAGGATGATGCCCACGTATCGCACTGCGTAGTGCAGCATCCAGGAGTATATGATGAAGTTAGACATTATGTATTCACCCATCACGTGAAACGTCTCGTAATATATGTCAAAAAATGACATCACGCACAGCGCGCACACCGACATGCCCAGCTGCACACCGAACAGCCGGTTCAGACAGCTGATAGCTTCGCGCAGCAGCCAGTGTCTGATCCGCAGCGTCTCGACTGTGACGGTTGCCGCCACAACGCTGCCCAACGGGTCCTGCACCGCACGGTCCGCGACCGCTGCATGTGCGCCGTCCGCAGCACCGGGTGACGCGAGTGCAGCTGCAGTGCCGGGCGCATCGGGTGTTGCTGCAGCGGTCGCGCGGAAGTGTCTCGAAAAACGTGCCAACCCTGCGGGCCCGCCCAGCACGGTTACGTCGTCGTTGACAGTTTTCAGCTTGTCATACAACACGAAACACTGTTCAGCGAATTGCGTCTCAGAACAGCACATGGTCAAGTTCTGGACGTAGATGAACGTGTAATGGACGATCGCCAGCGTAGGGTCAACGCTGTCCGTCCACAGAATCCATAACCGCATCGCATTGACCGGTATGACCAGCAGCATGCATGCGCACACAGCCGCGGCCGTGAACACCTTGTACCGGCTGGCCTCGGCCGCCGTCGTGGGCGAGTACGTTTCGTAGCACTCCATCGTTTCCGTGTACTTGTCAAATCCCACCGTAACCGAGTACGATAGAGCGATCCTCGACAGCATCGACGTCACGTTCAATATGCCCGGGTAGATCTGTTTCAGGATCCTGATCGACTCGCTGGTGCACTTTTCGCCGATCCGGCACACGACCACCGTCCCCGCGAACAGCGCGTATAAGCTCGATGCCAACAGCAGCACGGTGGACAGTATCGGAAGTGACGTGTTACTGTTCCGGCGGCCACCCTGCACGCTTGCCGGGAACACACCAAAAACCTTCCAAAACAACGTGATCGGCCAATAAACCAACATTTTATTATTACTTATTACCATTTATTATTGTGACGGACGACGTTTGAGAGATCTATAATAAACAGCTCCGATAATAGATGTTTGTGTATTCATGCCCTTATTATACCTGCAGGTTATAATATAATATGTAACGATATATAGCAAATGCTAATAATATGATATATAACCTCAAGTATTCTTACGCTATGACTTATGAGTGATGATATACGTTTGGTCAGAAGTGTCCAGTTTGATTGAGACTTCGTCACATTTAATTTTGTTTCGTTTCACTTATCTTATGTATGTAGGCGGTATGTATGATGTATTGATATAAGTATGTATGTATGTATGTATGTATGTGTGTATGTGTGTATGTGTGTGTGTATGTATAATATAGTAATTAGTATGATACCTATATCTATTCTGACCCTTAATACCCATATACTAAAAACGGAAAATGAATACTTTATTAAGTTAAAAAAACATCAAATATGTACATTTACTCGACTTGACGTTTGATACACTATTTTTAATCGATCACGTTATGTTGTATTATATTTTTATATTAATTCAAACGATATAGGTATAGTAGAGTAGGTAACATATCAACTTGACAATTTGTTGACTATTATTATGTATAATCATTTACATATGATATTATAATGAGCATTGTACATTGTACAGTTTGTACCTACTATATGTATATTATAATACTTAATGATATGTTGGTTAATCAATCTTTAATTAATTGTATAGATTTAAAAAACAAAATATTTTATATAGGTATTAATCGGTTGTTATAAAAAAAATTATTACAGTAATAGGTAATTTAAATAAAGTAATAAATATAACATATATTGCTATATGAAATAAGGTGCTTCAGAAATCACGATGTAGATCAAAATGCAAAGAATATTTGTTACTTTTTGGCAGTACGCCAGTACAATTAGGACAAGCTATTGTTTATTTTAGGAATACAATTTATTTAAAATGTTTTCAAGAAAATATAGCTTAAAAACTGAATACCTACTGATAAAATCAAACACCATGTAGGTAATAGATATACCGTTAAAATAATTAAATAGGCACCCACTGTAATTTTTTTTATGCATCATTATTAATATTTTAACTAAAAATCATATATTATAATAAAATGAATAAATATTTTTATACTCAAATTTGAACTAATTAATAAAACTAAATGTACCTATGAATAAGACCTAACAGTGGCCAAGGCTCAAGATTTATATAATACTTAAGTACCTACCTAATTAACTATTTTTATGAATGGAATTGTACTAATATTACCAGATAGGTTGTACCAGCAGCTATAGCCTATAAACAATAATAAAAAAACATTGATTACCTAGTCATTATGTATTCGTTTTTGATATTTTTAGATGATATAATATTATAGTGTATAGTATATACAATTGAACGATAGGAATAAAAAGAATAATACGCAATATATCTTTATACTTCTAAAGATATTACCAGGGTATTTTTCTAGAAAACGCGTTACGATCTCTCACTCTTACTCGTTAAACAATATTCAGAACGTATTTTTCAATTCAAATATATGGACATCCGACATCCATTTTACCACCACCTTCTACTTTGATAACCTTATAAATATTACCAGTTACTAAAGCTCTTAATTTCCTTTATTTTATCGAACGTAATACGATGATGACATTCAGATCTCCAGTTTGCCTCCATAGGTACCTACAATATATTTTTATTTCATGTTAGTTCGCTCGATACTGGAATACGATGTGATAGTCTATTAGTTTGGTATCCTTACATTACTAAGGACCAATTTATTAAAACTTGAGCGAGTACGAAATCGATTGCTCTCGGCTTTCGCACTCAGTCTATGTTCTCAAATTCGTCATTCGCCATGATTACAAGCCTAGCCTAGCTTACGGAGACAATCATTTATATATAATGCCAAATTATAATATGTATAAATTTTTGTAATTTTACATGTATGTATACATTTCTGTTTTAAATGAAAACAAATAAATAATAATAATAATAATAATAATTACATCCCCATACTTCACCGCGCGTTGAGTATTCCCTCATTTTCCTCACGTTATCATGAAGCGAACATCCTATTTCTTTCATTTCTTTTTAATGGCTCCATAGACGCACCTGATATCCTTTCCAGTATTAACTACCATGTATGCCTTCATATTTCTCCAGAAGTCAAGCACCCTTCCTTGTTCCATCTCATTCCACTTTCCATGGACATAACTTATAACCATCCAATCCATAGAATGCTTTAAACCTCCAGTAATGCCTCTATAACTTAATATTAGTTTTTTCTCTTCGTATACCTATTTTATCAATGTTATAAATTATAAATTGTACCACACTAAATATATAATATATATGTTACTTAAAATTTACGTCTGCAGCCTTATTAATATGTTAAAAATAAAATAAAATAATAAGAATATAATGTATTTATGTGATATGTGAATATAAATATCGCACTAAATTGCTTGATAGAAGAAGCCACCTAATGGTGACACTACCTTTGAACCTTTTAACCTTTTGTTTTATTTTTATGTCTTTTTATTTGCATCCAATTCCCGGCAACATTTTCCTGAACGCAAGCTCAGGAGATATCCCATATCCAGGACTTGTGAGTGTGGCAAAGTTCGATAAGAGTGGGTTGGAATGAAAAAGGAATCTGAAGTGTAGAATCTTGAAGTCTTTTAAACATTTTGTTTTCACATTGAATGTGATATAGTAGGTCAACTGCAGGTTGGGTAATTGAATTACGAATTATAACAACAGGAACAATATTAAAACGTAAAAAAATATTTAAAATAGTTTATTTAGCTACCGACGGAGTTTGGTAACTTTTAGAAAATTGTGATCAAAGATCTGTAGTGATGACTGGTGAAATTTGAAAAGGTACCTATCAACATATCACATTAACACCACATTTAATAGGGAACAACAAACAATGGTGTAGTATGGGAAGACAATTTTTTAATTGATTTTATTTGATCAATATTGAAAAAAATATTACAAATTAAGTACTTATATATTAGGTAAATGAAAAAGTATATTATGTATTATTAAATGAAAAAGTCGTTCGCTCGGGCCAAAATATTGTAGTTATTATTACCAAACAAATTTACTGCAGTACATCTATTAATTTTTTTTTAGCAGTAGGTAATTTGTTATTATATGCACGAATGTTTAATTAATTATTTCCAAGTCACCTAGATATTATAATAACTTTATTTATAACATATTTACACTTACCGATTTTATTATCTGTGTATTCAAAGTGAAAAAATCGTACGCGGTAAATTCGATAGATTGGTGGCGTATTTGATTCACAAACAACAACAACTAAAATCATGTAAATCAGTGAAAACACTATAGGTATGTATAATATTATATTAAAGATGGGATTTTATTATTAATTATAATGTTATATTAGAATAATAATATATAGCCATATTTTACCTCTTCCTTTGTACTATAATCCAACATTTGATTATTTGTATCTAAAATGATAGATTTTGATTTTATTGCCTAAAATAAGTGTAAACATAGTATGTATAGAGTAATATTTTCCTATAATATATTCTTAGTTGTTCAGTAAAAATTTGAAATAAGTATACGATGACGCACAAAATAGGGTAGGTACTAGGTATGATATATACGTGCGTAGGGGAGTGCAGGGTACGCAACTGCATATTCAAAACGCATTTTCATCCTTCCAGAAAAGCAAAGATCAAAAAATATAAAACTGTTTGTCTTTAAGCACAAAATAGAGGATAAAATATGTGTGATTAATTGAGGGTTATACGCAGCATGGTTGTGTGTCATACAGACCTACTCTATACAAACTAACCCTAAGTCCCTAACCTCTATACATCGAGACCTATTTTATGTATTACTTAATTCCCGGGTCATTATTAGGTATGTATGAGTTGATTCCTTATTGTCGTATATCAATATAGACTGCATGACCGTAAAGAGTTTGACCGAAGTTATCGATTGCTTTATAGACGAGTTGATGGCAATTCGACTAACAGATGACGAAATAATTGTAGAGTTTATGGACTACGTATTTGATAATTATATTTCCCCAGAAGCATGTTTTCCACCAAGTATACGGGCTCAATTCTCCACTACTTTAAACAGAACTACGAATAGTTGTGATAGTTTTCATTCGAAACTCAACAGTTGTTTTTATATTGAGCGCCCAAATATTTATGTATTTATAGATGAGCTGTTAGAAGTGCAGTTGGCATCATAAATAAAATGCAGAAGCAATGGGACTAGAAAATCTAAGAAAAACCAAGAAAAACAAATTTTTTTGAGAGAAGTGATGTCACGGTATACTGCAGGTAATCTCATTACAATTTTTAAAAATAATGTGTTGTACATTTTTACCAAATTACTAAATTTATAATAATAATTTTCTACCTAATTACTAAATTTTTTAATAATAATTTTTTACCTTAAAAATGACCCGGGAATCAACCCGTACGCAGGCTTTTTATCATTTTACGAAATAACATTTTTGTGGGCTCTCGGCTCTCCTGAATAAATGTATCTGGTGCCCTTTAAGTATTAGGTCTGCAGTGGTGGATATGAGGGGAAGGGGCAATGGGACGTTCACCCTTTTCCTTGGCTGTCTTTTTAACGTTATTTTTTATTATAATTTTTGGATAAGCAAAAAGACAATTTAATTTTTGAAAATTCGCCCCCCATCCCTTATTGGGTGACTTCTGGATCCACTATACTGTATCAGGCCTACACTGCGTGTACAGGATATTTAACACAGTTATACATATTTTATACTTTTAGTTATTACCTACCTACTTAATTGTATAGTAGTTTTAATTAGTTATTATCTATACCTGTTTTGTTGTGTAGTGTGCTACTAAGGTAATCATGAACAATCTCAGAGTGTATTGAAATAACCAACCGTAGACCAATAATTTCGACGGAGAGTTGTGAAATATCTCATAATATATATCAAACAAGGCCATTACCCATAACAAGAACACCGACAGTCCCATCTGAATACCAAGTAGGTTGTTGAGGATGTCCACGGCTTGGCGAGTCAGCCAATGCTTAATTCTGAGTATTTCAACAGCGTTGGCCATCGGGTGGCTAATAAGCCGAGGCCGATAAAAGTCTTTGTCGTATCTGACACACTGGAACGATTTTTTGTAATCTTTCCACATTGTTGCCGAAGAGCCCATTATAAACGGATACTTAACGTAGTTGACGTTTTCGTTTCGTATTTTTTTCAAATCATTGTTGATTCCTCGGAATCTGGTGTAGATTATGAAACACTGGGTGACAAATTGCGTTTCTATGCAACACATGCTCAGGTTTTGAATGTATATGAACAGATAGTAAATAAATAACGTTATGTCGTGGGACTCGTTTTGATACAAATAATACAACCGGGTTATGTTTATCGGTAAAATCATACTCAGGCACACGAAGACGACGGCAAACGAAAATATCTTGTAATTCTTATGTTGCGCAGATGAAGTCGGCGAATACATTTCGAAAGCCATTATAGTTTCCTTGTACTTAAGTAAACTCTGTTTTGATTGAACCATTGTGGCAATCCTTGATAGAAGAGTGGTGGACGCCAACACTCTAGTGTACATTCCAGTCATGGCCGTCGAGAAAACGTTACACCACTGGTCTAATTTGCACAAAGTATTCAACGCGGTAATAAAATTGTAAACGCACGTGACAATTAAGAGTACTGAATACACATTTTGGAATTTATTGTAAGTCAGATCCGTATTGAACACACCACCCAGTTTCCAAAACGATTGGACAAACCACATTTCAGGAAATTATTGGGTATATTGAAGCAGATATGCGTATTAGGTAGGTATAGGTATCTAAATACAATTATTAAAATAAATATCTAATAATACTAATCAGAGACTGATTCAGAGCACCACGAAATCGGATAAGAACCGTTAGGTATTACTACCTACATATATAGTACATGATAATAATATTATTACAAATTACAATCTACAGGTAGGTATTAAATAACTGTTTACAACTAAGCTTTAGACTAGTAGTAGGGTATAGGTACCAGATACAAGGCGTGTACACTGTACACTGTACAACCTAAGTTGTCTAACCTATATAGTATAGCCTAACCTTGTCGATAAAAAAGGGAGGTACGCTATTTTCGGTGTTTGTTTATACTTATGTCTTATACCTAGTACCTACTTATTATATATATTTTTTAACGTTCTGTAAACAAACGTTCTAGACCATTAACTTACAAATAATTAAACGTACTTACATTATTAATTATTTTTTAGAACTGAAGTGGACAGTGGTAGAGACGATTGAGTGGTCTTATAGCATGACTAGTGTTCTTATAACCCTTAAGAATCTTAAGAATAAAACACAAAAACACTTGTTATAATATATGCGATAAAGTTTTTATTTTAAATATATACTAATACAACTGCAGGGTACCTAACCTATACCATCCAGCGTTGCGCGGGGATAAATGAAACCGAGATGGGAAAGCCACACGAGGCAGACAGTAATACCTATATACCTAATAACAATAAGTAACCTTTTTAACTTATATATATTATATATGTTTATGGCGGTAAAGCACGGTTGCGCATATACCTTTTTAGCAACACGATTGAGCATAGAATATTTTATGCGATGTTGCACATTCACGTGCCCGATATTTTGTAATTTATTATTTTCACGTATTATTACCAGTCTTGTAAAAGATACTTTTAAAATTGTATTTAAATACAGATACAAATACATCCATTCAGAAAGTATTTAAAATACATTTCAAATACTTTTAAGAAAAAGTATTTAAGAACAAAAAATAAATACTTGCCATGTATTTAAATACTTTTCAAATACTTTTTTTTATTTTACTTTTCCACTAGTTAGTTTACTAAATTAATTTTGTAATTACTAATTTAAAATTGTCATGATACATTCACCTAGGTATTACTAAAACTTTTTGTACCACTTTCAATTGTAAACTGAAAAATGAAAATAAATAAAACTTGTTATATTATAGAAATTCTTTAATAATAGGTACCTAATTAAACAGTTCCTAATGAAATATAAATGATGTGGATATACAGAGCTAGGGGACAGGAGTTCCCAACAATTATGAAAGAAAAATATTTTTATAATTTATAAATAAAATAGTATAATAATTTTCAAAAAAAAAAAAAGTGACAACCGACGAATAATTTGTTCGAATTTTCAAAAGTATTTGATATTCAAATACAAATATGTCCAAGACAGTATTTAAAATACTTTCCAAATACTTAAACCAAAAAGTATTTAAAAAGTATTTAAATACATTTACTCAAATACTTGAGTACTTGAGTACTACGCGAGTTTATCGACAATGTTATCGATTAATAAATTAGTTCCGGAGCAATAAAGTAAAAAATAAATTTAAATTTATTTAAAAATTAATACAATTCCAAAATTATTATAGAAATAATATCAGTGTTCGATCACCCATACTATATAGTATTCTTGACTTATAAACCATGCAGTATTTTTATAATTCGTACCATATTTTGATTTTATTATTTTCATAACTATTATTATTATTATTATTATCAAATACATTTATGAAATGTGACTATATTATTAACTATGAAATATGTTATTTTTTTGATATGTTAAAACTATTATTTAAATAAATATTTTTGTATAATATAGTTTAAAATAGAAAATGGCAACGTTGCATAGTTTTTTATACTCAATTGTGTAGGTTTTCTTTTGTATTCCGGTTTCCTTTAATACGCCGACAATTTTGAAAACTACTGTGAAATTTTTACTTTTGACCCCCTTAAGTACCAATTAGATTCACTTTCCTATCAGAAAAGTTACTGTTGAAGAAAATCCAAGCCCTTTTATAGTCCTAAAAGGTGATGTCAGACACAAAAAGAAAAAAAAAACACACATCATTGTAAAATCAATACATTCATCGCTTCGCTCAGAATCTCAAAAATGGAAGGTGTGGGCGGCTGCAGGAAAATGTATTTTAGAAAATAAAAAAAAACATTTCCCAAGTCAGAGATCGGCATGTAAACTTTCTTGATTTTTAATTTTTTTGAAATTTATATACTGATATCACACTCAAGTAGTATAACAATTAGAATCTAGAAAAACGTCTGTGTGAACAGCCCCACAAAAAATCATTTTCATTTTCATTTAGTGAAATAGATCTCCGAAACCGGAGAGCGGATTTTGTTGTTTGGGGTCTTGTTAGGATAAGTGCAATGAAGATTTTCAGAACTTAATCTTTAATAGTTAATTCACTACGGAACCTTAAAAATAAATAAATACATTTTAGTGGGCTTTTTTTGATGTTTTTCTGCAGCTTTAAAGCTTTGTAGTGAATTAACGATTGTGGATAAAGTTCTGAAAATCTTAACTGCACTTCTCCTAGCTAATCTGGAGATTGTAGTTGGGTTGCTTTTTTAAATGTGAGTTCTTACTGTATAATTTTTCTACATTTTACTTTCTTGATTTTTAATCAAGTAAGTATGGTAATTGAAATTAAAAGTCTGAATTTTGAAAACTTCAAGAATTTGTGTTAAATAGGAAAATAATAAAAATGTAATCAGAAAAAATTGATATGGATACACCACTGAAAACTATAAATAATATATTATATTATATCATGTAAATGCACCATTAATTTTTTGAAATAACAATTATAAATATATGAAAATATGAAAACAGAAAGGTATTAAATAAAAATTCAAAAAAAATTCTATAAACTCAAATTTTGCCTAATGTTGTTAATATAAGAATACTGTTGCATATCTTTTGCTGCTTGCTGAGCACTATAATATATCTGACAGTTTAAAGAGTTGCACTTCAGTTCAAAGTTCCTTCCACAGCATGATCGACAGATCTGTTTAAACATATAATATAAGGTATTGTTTGAATAGTTTTTTTTTAAATATTTAATTATTTGATTTTTACCATTTCTAAATCATCTTGTTTTTTAGTCCATTTTGATAATAAATGATTAAGCTGTACAATTAAATACTGAGGATTTTGTTGACATTGTTCACAGAAACCATGCTGTGATAATTTACTACATAAAATACAATTTTGTGAAAAAAAATATTGAGATAATGTTTGTTTACGATTTGTTGTTGTAGTAATATCCGGAAAATGAAAGTTATATTTACGGGGTAATTCTGAATACCTGAAATAAGTATATTATCAAAATAATTTTTCATCAATGATTTGTTTATTGTAATAATTACCATTTGTTTATATCAACATTGAGCAAAGAAAAACATCTTTGAAGTGGCGGTATTATTGCTCTTGTGATATAGTATTCTGCATTTATTCGAGCAGATTTGTCTGAAATAAAATGTTTTGGTGACCGCACAAGTTTTATTAATGGTAAACCTTTTGGTCCGGCTACAATAAGGTATGGAACACGTTCTTTTACTCGTGGTTCAGCACGTCTATCTACTGTTGTCCATTGTCTTAAATAAAATCAGTTTATATTTATAAATATTTTACAGTGATATTACATACATTAATTATTAAAATATCTATAAAAATTTACTTAGCCAATTCCAAAGCAGGTACGCATGCACCTGGCCTATAATTATTGCGCCCTCTATATTCTTTAGCAAAGAGAAAATCTTGGATATTTACATTGCCTTTGAAAATTTTTTTGAACTGTTTATCAATATAACATTTTACTGCTGCAATATCTTTTGTTTCAAATAAAATACATAGACTTTTTTCTAAAATCTAAATAAATAGAAATAGCTCATACGATGTGATGAAAGTAAATTAATTAGGTTTAAAGCTTTGATGATATTCCAATTATTTTATTTCAAAAATAAAATACCTTTGACACTGCAGGACAACCATCACGGCGTACAGTTTCGATGCCTTTAGCTTCATACTTAGGTTTTTTTTGTTCAATATTTTCATACATATATCCACAATACCTTTTTTTTGTCTACATTTCATAACATGAAATTAATAACAAAATAATATTTGACTATTTATAGGTACTAAAGATATGAAAACTCACTTGCAAAATACAGGGAAGGTATACTTTTTCAAATTTCAACTTTATGGGTATAGGATTATCTTTAGTGACAATGTCAGCCATTTCATTACCAATTTTAAATGCCTCTTCTTTAGACCGACCTTGTAATAACACAAATATAGAATCAGTGTCACCATAGATAACTTTAGCATTCCATTTTTTTGTTGATTGAATTAAAGCTATAGCTCTTTCTAAAGTTTCACGTCCTTTGCTTACGACACTATCACCAACCTAAATATCCAAATTAACTTTTAAAACTAAAACAATAACACATATTATTTTTTTTAATTGGTACCTCAATACATGGCATTCTTCCAGAAAAATTTGCCGAAGTATATCCATATGTAACATTGGCAATTAATTTTAAGCCAAGTTGTTGGGCGTTTAATATCTTATATAGATGTTTATTATTTTTTTGTACTTTCATCAAATTTTTTACCTAAATAAATAGTTTAATGAAAGTAAGTAAATAAACAAATATAACAAGCACATTTTTATCATCATTGTTTACCATTATTCTGGTGTCTAATATTTCTTGTAACATGGATGGTAGAATGCCTTTACATATATTTTTCTTAACAAATGCAACTCCAGAAGGAGAAATTGTTATATCATCAGTTAATTTGAGTAAGGTTTGAAAAGGTACATTTAACTTAGTACAGCCAAATTTAAATACTTCTGTTCTATATATATTGAATGGCAGTTAATAAAATTTATAACAATTCACAAGTATGGAAAATCTGAATATATTTAAATTTAATATTAAATATTTTACTAACTTTCCAAGAAGATCAATATTTCCTAAGCATGTTGAAAAACAGTAGTTATAAGCTATAATAATAGAAGGGTATAAGCTTTGAAAATCTAATACTATGACCGGATCTGTATAAAATCTTGATATTTCCAAAAATATACATATTTTAATAAATATAAAGTTATAAAAAAAAATTGTATGGAATGGAATTGTTACTTTGATTCTGGTTCCATTATTAATGGTACACTTTGAGCTGCATTCATTTCAGCTCTTTGTTTTATACTTGGTGAAACAGCAACATAGTTCTTATTTTTGGCTAAACGTAACATCATTGATTCTACTCTAAACTAAAAAATGCATAAATTAATGTTTTAATGTTATACTTTTAAGTTATCATAATAGTACAATTTTAAACCATAAAGTCAAAATAAGAACAATTACTTACTTGTGAACCTCTCGACAGTACTTCATAAAATTGTATGCCAAATAATTTTGCAAGTTCACTTGTTCGACCAATTATATCTAGTTGTTGCAAAATATTTATTGTGCTCTCAACTTTGAACAGATAATAATCCATAGTCAACCATCTAAGTATAATACATAACAATTAATCACATAAAAACTGTTGAGAGGTGGAAGTCAAGATTTCTTACATCTTGTCAGATTCCTTCAACCAGTGTAACACCGAATCATAAGTCATTAATACTATGTACAAAAATAAATAAGTAAAGTAATTAAAGTAATTTAACCATCAAAAATATCTTATAGTCAACATCTTTTATGGAATAAATCATTTTTATGACTCATTATTGTCATAATATAGTATTTTATTACCTACTTAATCAATTTAAAAACATATTCAATATGACTTATGTTTATATTTTAAGTACAAGATATAAGACAAGTGAGGAATGGATTTTATTGTGTTAACATAATTTTACCTAATTGTAATATTTGATAACTTTACATATTTGGTAAACATTAGTGAATATTAGGGGAATTTTTGATGTTTTTAAATTTTTTTTTTATTCAACTTTCTGTATTTCACTATCATGCATTGAAAATATTTTCAATTATGGATTGATTATTTTAATAAGACTTTCTGAAATATTAGGTTTTTGTACATTAATATTTTATACATATTATAAATATAAAAAACCAATAATAATTGTATTGTTATATTTATAATATTGTTTAAGATAACTTAACTTTCAAGAAGTATATAGCTATTACCTGTATAAAAGAGTATTATGATCCCACCAAAACGAGAGTGTGTGATAAGAATAATTGGGTACTCTTTGATGTAGTATAAGGTATACCATATTTTCAAATGTATAACTTTGAACTGCCAACTAAAACAAAAAAGTTACTTAAAATATGTTTCAACAACTTGAATGAAATTGTTTAACTTCATGTCTCAGTAATCTCCAAACATCAAGAACGATTCGTCCTTTAATTTTCAATTCAGAATTTGTAATTTCTTCATTATACTCGGAGCTTTGTTCATTTTCTGTAGTAAGTCTAGATAGTTCTTTATTCATATTACGTCCTAAGTGACGACATCTTTCTCTCAAATAACCCCATGAATGCATTTCAATCTAACATTAGTAACAAAACAATAATGTTATTGGTTAATCAGTTTTCTCAATTCAAGCTACATAAAACAAAATGTTTTGATACATTGTGTTTTGATGCACTGTTTATCAAATTATTAAAAATAAGTTGTCAAATAAAAAATATTCTATAGAGTATATTATTATATTCTTAATTATGCTCACTTCATAGCCACAAATAACTTCAGGATCCCAATTATTTACCAACTGAAAAAATGTATTCACTAACTCAATTTCATCATTACAAACAATTATCTTTGGTTTAAAATTTGAAAAACCATTATAGTTGTTATTTATTTGATTCACCAAAATAGAACCTGATAAATTGAAATGTAAAAAATATATTGAAATATAAGTTCACCTTTCAAATTGATATATTTACCTGTTCTTGAAGAATTTTCAGACATATTGAAAATAGTATAAAAAATGCCTTGTATACAATCATATTCTGGATCTGGATTCATATTAATTCTAGTTTGTGTATGTAATTCCATTGTTATAATAGTAAGATTGTCGCTCTAAAAAAAAAATTAGTCATACTTTTAATTATAATTCAATGCATTAATAAAAATTAAATACATTTTTTGTAATATCTGTATCAATACAAAAGTTGTGGGAACTTTGACCAATATGTATTCCATCTAAAATATTGCTATCTGAACTGTTGGTAGTTCTAATTGAATTGAAAAATTCTGTTCTTGAATCATTACTTGCATCTGCCTACAAAAATATCATTTTATATATTAATAACTTTTAATAACTTTATTTGGATTATAGTTTTGTATATTTTCTCACGTTTAATGAATCCAGAAAAAGAGTGCTAAGTTTTCTTTTTGATTTCAAGCATTTATTCACTACTTGCATTGGTGTGTATG
Organism: Metopolophium dirhodum; assembly: GCF_019925205.1. NCBI lineage: Eukaryota > Metazoa > Arthropoda > Insecta > Hemiptera > Aphididae > Metopolophium > Metopolophium dirhodum. The sequence continues at coordinate 18,802,375 of NC_083568.1, forward strand.
GTGAAGAGGTATAGAATTTGTTTTGACTAGAGTTTGGTGTTACACGATTGATTTTTTTCAATAGTATCGATTTTGAAAGTGAATCTGGAGTTATAAGACCCTTACATATATTACTGTCTGTATTTTTTTTTTTACGTTTATATTTTGAATAACGCGTGTCTAACCATTTCAAAGCCAATAAATATGATGGTGGTTGCTTTAATGGTTCTAAAATTATACTACTCTCAGAAGCAAAAAAACGTATATCGTTAATAATGGGAAAACTTAATGATAATAAATCCTTTCTAATATTTTCGATGACATTATTATTTTGAAATTGAAATTGTTTATTGTATCGAGTGTTTTTAAATGTATCAATGAAATTTAGAGAATCATTATATGAAGGAGGTTTAAAACTTAATGTCCACAATGTTCTTGAAATACTAGTATTATCATCAACATCAGTGAAAGATACATAATTAAATGTGTTATTGTCATATATTTCAATAGAACTATTAGAACTACGAAACATATCACTTGTTTGACTACTGTTTGTTTCTTCATTATTATTTTTTACCATAAATGTTCTGAAAAATTTACAATATTCTATATAATTATAGTTTAATAATATTATAAACTGGTATTTACTGATCATTATCGGATGAATGTAAACTGAAATTATCCACATTAAAATTAGACTTAATTAATAAATCATTTATCTGAGTTTGATTTGAAATATTAGTATTTTCTGCATTTTGAGATAAACTATAACATAAAAAATAGCAATTTATAATGAATCGTAATTAATAATTATTAATATAATAATGTTGTTAAGTAGTAGATAAAATGTAAAGTACTTTTCATTTAATTGCATCATAGATACAGAAAATTCTTCATTTTCAGAATCGTTTCCATCTTCATTTGAAATGTTGTGACAGAGTATACTATCTTCATTTTTAGAAGCAATTGTTTCCTTCATTAATAAATTCATTAAATCAATACTTTGACTATCCCCTATATTATAAAAGTATAGTTAAAAATCAGTTAATTTATCATTGATAGAAAATATAAAATAAAATAGGAAAACATGCAAATATTTGATAGTTACAGTATTTCAAATATAAAATGCCGTGTGTTCTTCTTAAGCATTGATATAATTAATATTTAAAACAACAAATTATATATTATTATCTAGTATGGTGATTTGTGGAAAAGTTGGGTATACTCACTAATAATACACACAACAAAGAATATATTAAATATTAATACATATTTTAAAGGTTTAAAAAAATATATAATTTATAACTTACAAGAGGTTTGAGACTGGAAAACTTGTGATAAATTAATTACTAGCTCTTCATTCACAGATATTTCTAGCTCTGTCAATGTCTTTTTTATTACATTTTTTTTCTGCAAAACATAAATGTTTTAAATGACACATAAGTATAAAAACAAATGTATACAGCAACCACTATGAAAATTTTTAATAGAAATATTAAGGTTGAAATTAAATTTATGTACACCAATTTATGCTGCTCTAAAATCCCCCAAATGTTATTTTGAAATTAATTAATATTTATATTTAACTGAGATAGATTGAAAATGTTTCAAGAGAATAAAAGTAATTAAAAATAATAATTAAAATTAACAGTAAATTATATAAAACATAAGACAATTACTTTTATTTCTTTTATTTTCTTTTTTAATTCAATTCCAAATTCAATTTCTGTATTTGATGGAACAGTTAATTTCCTTTCTCCACTGAATACTTCAAGTCCTTTTCTTGTTATGTTCAAGTCTGTAGATAGTTTATTTATTTGTTCCCGAATATTGACTAAACCAGAATTTTCTAATTCTCCTAAAAAATTAATAATAAATCGAACCAAAAAAATAAATAGAAGAAAAAATGTTTCAGAAGAAAAAAAAAATGTTGATACCATTAATCAATATAGGGTTTAAGATGTCGATAGCTTGCACATCCATTTCATTAGTACATCGACTAGTTTTGGAAAGCCTAAGAATATAAACATATAAATAAATGAAAGAATAAAAAAAAATTAAGAGAAACTTCTATTTAATAAAAACCAACTAATTAGTGTTTGAATTTTATAAATATTTTTTAAATATTTAAAATATTTTCAATTAAAATAAATAGAAGTTTTATTAATCTCAATTTTTTACCTAGTATACAGTGTGTCTCAAAAGTCTCGTATCACCCTTAGTATCGCTGTGGAAAATCAATATATTTAAATGCCTTTTTTTAACAGTATTAAGTATGGAAATTCTGATTGAATAGCATAATATACAATATTTTTGTTTATCAAAAATTCAAAAATTTTTTTTAGGCATAAGTTTTTTAAATTTCTAAAAGATAGCCATTTTATTAATCGTATTTTTTAAAACAGTTCAAAAAAATAATAATGAAATTTAATGAAAATTGACCAAGTTAGAGCTAACTATTATTTTGAATTTCTAAGAATAATAGTTGTATTATGTTACATTTGCAAACGGTATTAGCAAAATATGATTCGCATTCTTTAATAATTGGCTTAAACAGTCAAAAAATTATTTATTATTTGTGCGATTAATCACAAAAAAAAATTAAGAAAAAAAGTATTTGCAACATTATTGTAACATGAGGATAACGCAATTTTACCTGTTTCCTAAAATCGAGACATTAATCTGTTGATAGCATTGAACAATGGTTTATTATAATTGTATAAAGTATCTATAAATTGAACATTATGATATTCAATCAGAATTTCTATACTTATTACTGTAAATAAAACCGCATTTAAATATATTGATTTTCCACGGAGGGTGGTATGGGACTTTTGGGACATATTGTATAATAATATATTACCTTAAGATTTTAAAATGATGATTGATATTAAAAAATCAATACTAAACCTAATGGTAAAAACAGTATAATAACTACTACAGTTTAAAAAAAAATTTACCAACAAAATTTTTTTTTACCCAACTTACCCTTGTTCTACATAATTCCTATACTTGACAGCAGACAGTTTTATGTAATTCATTCCATGAAGATTATAATCTATCATAAACTGTAAATGATACGGTATATGTGCTTCGTGAGGCTGAAATATTGTATTACAAACTGCTCCTTTCTAAAAATAAAAATACACATATTGCAATGTCCAGGAAAAACTATTTTGTCTTACTGCTAAGTATAAAATATAATGTATATGAGATACTAAAATTATACAAATATATTATTTTATATTTACTTGTAATAAATCAACAGCAATTTTTGCTGAATATGGGTTGTAGAAGAGAATTTTTAAAAATTTTGTGTTCTCAGTATGATAGCCATAAAATGATCTATAAACATTAAATACATTTTTGAAATACATAAGTGGGGGCTTATTAGAAGAATTATTGCACTTACTTTCCACATACTGTAATAATATTATGAATATGTTTAGATTTTGAATTTGTGGATCCAATAGCCAGGCTCAACGCTTTATCTAGACTATTTCCAAAATTGTATAAGATCTCTTGATTCTTAGTTTCATACGATTCTTCTAATGGAATAAATATATAAGGAAAGACACCATGCACGTGTAGACAGCACTTTTCACCTAAACATTGAACAATAAGTAATAACTTTTTTTACAATTTATCCAGCACTCAAAAATATTATTATATCAAATATAAACCAAAATAAATTTTTAGCATACATTTTTTATTTTAAACACATTATCCTCATAATTACCGTTAGGCGTACATCCGAACACCCTAAGAACGGGAACTTTAAGTATCTGTGTTCCCCAAAACTCAGAGTACAGAGAATCGAAACCGCCAGCAGGATTACTCATGTAATGGTCTATTGTGACTAAACTCACGTTTTGAACAATATTAGTGTTCTCCATAGTTGAATAGATATTTCAGTATTTGTTATTATGATATATTTTAATGGAACAAAAATCCCTTAAATTCCTCAAAGTAGATACTTGGTGTAATAATCAGCATTTCAAAATCGATAAATAACTAATAAGTAACGCTGAATTCTGTTGACGATTGCTTAAGAGCACTCAACTGCTGAAGTACCTACAAAGTACAAAGTAGTAAGTACGCTACACGATTATTTTTGAAAGTCCAAGAACTGGAGGAAGAATTCTCTATACTTAACTAATTTTTTATGATTACGACCATAGAGTATCGCAATAAACATGGCGGGAAATTAACATGATGATAATTTTTACGATAAAGATACGTGAAATTATAAATCTTAATAGATGGTAGCACTGTCTTAGTTCATTAAACGCCACTGTGGCAAAAAGCGCTATAAGTCATTCTGGATTTTTGGAAACTTCCGTCTTCACCTGATAAGCTCTCGTTCGGCATCGACCTGTTAGTCTGTATATCTTAATTCGTGATCTCGGGGTAAAACTTGTATTTCACTACGGACTACTACACTGGACTGGGAACGAGACGTTTACCGCCGAGCCGCTTAGTGTCCGCGAGAGAGTAAGTTGTACGATGGGAAATCGTACATGAGCGAATCTGGCGCCATCTATACTTTAATGAAAAACCATTTACCAAATTTATTCTCGCCAAATAAAACCACATAATATCGTTTGACGGAATGCCGAATGGGTAGTATGCCTGTGGTAAGCCAGGCTGCGCTAGATACGCTCGCGTACTATTTCCCCTTTCTACACCTCTTTCGCGGACACTAAGCGGCCCGGCCACCATCACCCGCCTCCCTTGACGTTTCCAGTCCAGTGTAGTAGTCCGTACTGTCCGTAGTATTCACTATCACGGTTTAAGATAATAAATCGTGTTATCACAGATTAAAATTTTACATTTTTGTTATATTCATGGATCCACAACTGATATTCCAACAAATTAAACAGATTTTTGAGTGCTCAGCATGAACTAAGATAGTATTATCTTAAATTGTGGTGCTCACTGCTCAGTGAGTCAGTCGGACAACAGACTGCCCCCAACATACCATTCGTACCTATAATATGATCTAAGGCCTTAAGTACCGTATATTGCACATATCACGTACTATAAAATCTATTCTGTGTATTATAAATATTTCTTTTGTAATATTATGTCCATGAAGTATGTCTACAACTTATGTTAACTTCTTGAATAATGTATACCTGAATATTAGTATACCTACTTGAATTACTAACAACTATATAATTAGGTAAAGCAAACTACTTACTACTTAGTACATAGTAGTATTAGTTATGTTTAGTGCTCTACTTACGCTATAGCGCACATACACATTGTGACGTATCGACTAAACCAATTGTAACTTGAATAAAGTTCAACTGACCTAATTCTAAGTCGAACAATCGAAACAGTACTGTACCAGACGACATGTACCACGGTGCATCATTGTTTACTTAATTGACAGCCGACGACAACATTTTTGGCTATTCGGTAATTATACATTTTTAATTTGGTTAGATTAAGGCGAGGTTAAAATTGCTCTTGTTGTTCTCGTATGACATAGTAAAAATCGTACTAATTCTTGTTTATGTTTAAAATGTTCACAGGTATACAGTTTTGATACTTCACTAACTATAAAACATTCAGCTTTGAAATTAGAACTTAACACCATTGTCTTGAGCACTCGATTTCAATAGCTGTTGTGGTAATGTGGTTAGATCCATCGTCATCAAACCTGGCTTATGGAAACCAATGGATGAATCCAACATTTTATAAAAACATGACCAACGTACAAGGTACATATTATCAACAGTAAACAGTGCTGTAAAGGTTAGATTTAAGACAAAATTATATCTTCTAGTGGATTGGGCAAGTTTGGCTCAACAATGGATAAAAATGAAAGAAACTTCACCCGCTATATCCCCTGGACAACAAGTAAAGATCCCGCTTTCTGAACAAAGTTTGCACAAAGTTGGTCAACATATAGATGTAGTATCTCAGAATCTTTCAAATGTAGCAGCAGTAACAAATAAAATGTTTAGTGATCATAATATTGCCAGTCCTGTTACAAGTTAGTAATTTACCAAACTAGTGGGAATATTTTTACCCACAAGTAATATTTTTATTACACTTATTTTCTAGGAAATAATATTGAAAAACCAAGAACTTGGAATACATGGACTCAGCAACAACAATTAAATTGGAATTGGGCATCTACTTCAACAGCTCCACCAACTAAAGCACCAATTATAGAGTCAGTTAATTCAATTAGACCATCGTTTGTACCTCCTATATTATCCGAACCACCTCCATCTTTCCCAATGATGACACTAGACACACCATATCCACCTAATGTAAGTTTTTAACATTTAAATAATACCAATTATTTTTACTTATTTATACTATTTTAGAATTATTGGGCAGGGCCTAATACTACAGTTCCACCACCTTCTGAATCAGATCAGTGGAATAAACTTAATGTAATTTTCAAAGTGGATGATAGAACTCAAGATTCATCATTTATTGGTAAGTATGATTTTATATTATTATAATGCTAAATCTGCAACAAAAAAATATCATTTTTTGTTTATAATTTATAATCAGATACGGCAAAAAGAAAGCAATTGCCTGCTTGGATTCGGGAAGGACTTGAAAAAATGGAAAGGGAAAAACGACGTAAAATTGAACAAAAACAATCATTTGGAGAATCTGATTATTCTATTTCAATAAATGAAAATTTTATTCAAGAATTGCCCAATGTATAAAACATTTTTTATTAATTTTGTTACAAGTTTTTATCTCAGTCGAGTTGCAATAACTAAAAAATCTTGAATTGCGTTTTATTCCCCTAAAACATTTTTCCTTTATAAATTATTTAGATATCTCAAAGTAAATTTTTATCCCTCTACAACTTAGAGTTATCGCGATTCACAACTCGACAGTATTATAAAAAATATTTTGATAATTATGTTTTTTTTAGTCACTAATTAACTTTGATCATGAAACTGAAATGGTCGATGATGATATTGAACATGTGTCTTCCGATTACAACAATGAACCCAGAAAAACTGAGTTTATGCAGAATGATCCTTCTCCTCTCATTCCACGTAAGACTAAAGCTCAAATCTGGGAAGATACGGTAATACAGTTTTTAACATTTACTTATATTCAAAAAAAATAATTTTTAGCTTATTGTTTCTTATACTTTTATGTTAAAATATTTATAGTAATAAATCTATTGGAATTAAATTATTTCAGATGTTAAGTCTACGAAAAATTCTAACAAAATTATTAATGGATGTTACTAATGATATGATGTTAAGTATAGTTAAAAAGGTGCTAAAAACTACTGTACAAACAGGTAATATATATCAATAATGAATTATAATTCTGTTCATAAAATAGTTTGATAGTGTAAGTACGTAAATAATTATATATATGAATAAATTATTAGGTATATTTATTTTATATTTATATATTTTTAAATGTATTATCAAAATTACATTATGCCATATAACAGATATTCAAGGAAATCAAAGCCAAACATCATTAGCTGGTAAGCTAGGTAAGTTTTTGAAATTATTATATAACTTACTGTTTAATATACAATTTTACATCAATGTGCTATTTCATTACTTGAATCTGAGTTTAAATATACTTATTGTGAAGTTATAGACAATCATCCATAAATCAAATCAATAATTATATATTGCTAATTTGTACTATTTATATCGTTTTAATTTAAACCAATATTTTTATGTTATATATCATCTACAAATACATTTTGTTTGTAATTAACTTGTTATAAATAAAAAATTTACTAAAGGGCTCGGAGTTTATGGTTCAGAATCTGAGTCATCGGATGAAAGCGATGAAGAACAGCACTCATCTGGACATAAGCAACTAAAACAAGATTCTGATGAAGCTATTCAAGTAAATAATAGGTTTAATTTGTTTCAATTGATTGATTTCATTTTTGATCTTCAAACATAATTGAAAAAAAATTTATAATTTATATCATATTTAGGAAAGAATATTGAAACGCCAACGTGAGTTCAGTAATATTGAAGCAAGGATACTTAAAGAATTGGATCAGCTAGAAGATAAGGAAAAACTTGTGAGGTCTAAATTTGATAACAGTGTCAAGATGAGTGATGAAATTAGTGATATTGGTAGTCAGGTAGTGGAAAACATTCGGACAAAAGGTAAAATTATGTTTCATTAGTTTAATAAAAAAAATTGTGTATATTGAACAAGTTTGTAGTTTAGTATTCAATATTCCAGAGTTAAAAATAAGTTAAATAAATAAATAAGATTTTTGTTTTTAAATAATTAACTATTATTTAATAAATGGGATGTGTTTTGTTTTTTTTTTGTTAATATCAATACCAAGTATATTGTATAGCCTATAAACTATTATACCTAAATTATGTGATAAACATATTAATAAATTAATATATTTTTAACCATATTAATTTTAGTATTGAATTCATTGATTTTAGGAATATTTTAGAATAATGAATTACTCTAATCTTGTATTTCAGGGAATAATGAAGATGTAGGATCTAACCAAAAGATTGACAAGAGTCATGATATAGTCAAAAATGAATTACATAATGATTTGGATATTAAAAATGGACAAAAGAAAAATAAATCTAATTCCAAAAGATCGTTTAGTTCTAGTTTGTCAAGCAGTAGTAGTAATAGTATGAAGAGCGATAATAATAACAGTAAAATATATAACTATAAAAAAAGCAACAAAGTTCGGTCAAGATCTTCGAACAAAAAAATTTTAAAAGATGGTGTAAAAATAAAACGAAGATCGCGATCTAGAAATAAAAGTAGATCGCGTTCAATACATAGTAGTAGGTCACATTCAAGATATTATAGAAGATCTCCACATAGTTTTAGATCAAGACGAAGTCGATCGCCACTATCACGTCATTCATATTCCAAAAAGTATAAATGCAAACGAAATAGTTCTTCTAGTTCAAATGAATCAAAAACTAATAAACACCGGTATAGACGATAATTTTCTGGTCAAATGTTATTTTAAGAGATTAAAATTCTTAATTATTATTTTATTGATATTACTCATTCAATTAATTATATGTTACCACTTTTTTTTATTATAATTTTAGGTTTAGTTCTTACATTCATACATTTATTAAAATGTTCAATTAGACCTAAAACATATATAACACTTATTTTTTTTTATTTAAGTATTTATCAATATTAAATTATAATTAAAAACTTATGTTCTAATCTTAATCATTAAATTAAAATTTATTTTATAAATCCAAAATGTATGCAACACATCTTATAGTAAATAAGATAAATAGTAAATCTATAATTCATTTATTTATTAAAAATAAGTAATATTACCTATATACATAAAATTTTTAACAAATAAATCGGTAACTTTATCGTGCTCTTTTAATTTTTTGTTGAGAATAACCATATTTTTATTTCTGTGCAAAATGTCACTATTACAGTAACACACATTTTATTATTTATTTTCTACTGATTCAGATTAGAACTTGATAATATAACTATAATTATTTTTATGTTATAAATTGTATATATTTTATTAACTTTATCACTTAATAAATTGTCAATCTAAAAGTTAATCTACATTAGGTTATTATATCAGTTATAATCTATAATACACAATAACCAAAATAAATAAACTTATCATTTTTCAGAACATTGCTAATATTTTATTCAGGATTACTTAATTGGTAAAACAAATAATAATTATTGATCAATTTCTGTAATGGTAAACTGCCACTGGGACTAATTTATTCACCTCATTAAGTCTAAAAGTGTATTAGTTAAACAGTTTTTTTTTAGCTAGTTTAAATTTTTATCGATCTAATTATAGGCCTTATCTGGAAGGGGCAAAGTATAAGGGAGATGCGTAAAAAAAAAGCTTTGCTCAATAAAATATGTTAAAACCTAGAATGTTTTTAATCTCAAATCTTTTGAGCCCTGAATTACATTATATCTATATAATATATAAGGGTTAGGTTAAATGAAGGAAAAAAATTGCAAAATGTTCAGGTTACCCCTTATTATATGGAACTATTTATTTATTCCAAATATTTGGAAAATTATTTGTATGTTAAGTTGAAAATATCTGAATTTGAAGATTATTTTTTTTTTAACCTTACAATTAAAATATTTGAAAAAGTAAAATATTTTTAAATTATTATTATTATGTATGAAACAAATTGTAGTAAACTTAGTTTTCTATTATTTGTGTCTTAATACATTTTTTGAAACATTTTTTTTTCCTAGAGTTATGTGTAAAAATATCAAAGATATGTATAATATTTAAAATTTTCTATCTTTATAACTAAAGCTTTTGTGGCACTGGTTAAAATTAAAGAATTTGCATGAAACTTTTTTTGTAGTTAAACCTTTTAAGGGGGGGGGGGGAAGGGAGAAATCCTAAATAAAGAATAAGGACCACCCTAATTTATATATATCGACAAATTTGAACATATTTATTTAAGAGTTATAGGTTAATAAATATAACTATTTCAGTGCAGTTTATATACATGTTTTGCTTATCTTCAACCATTTCAATGATATCTGGAAACATATTCGTACATAAATTTGATTTGATTTTAATAAATAATTTATTAGGAAACAAATATCCTTTAAATAACAATGTTTTCACAATTGACGAACAAAATAAACTATTATTTACACTTAAATGTAGTTATCAAAATCTAACAAAGACTTCATTTTCCAAATCTTTGTTCATTTCTGCTGTATTGTTCCAATAATTTGTAAAACTTTAAAAATGTAACATTGTAATGTGTTTTCAATGTTCTAGAATCCAAAAACAGAATAATTAATGTGTGATTATGCAACAGCATGCGTGTTCTAACTCAATTTAAAATGTCTAATTATTTAACTCACAAAAATTCAGTAACACGAGTGTGCCAAGGTAATAAACCAAATGTTGTACATGACTTTCCACAGATTACGACCAAATCCGGTTCAACCATGGGGAATGTTTTATTAATCGCAAACTCGACTAAAGTGTCTGAGAATTCTTCTTCTGTACTACACACAGTTCGCAAGGCGTTAACTAATTGTAATTTAGAATGTTTAGATGTCAATATGTTGACTTCAATTCTTGGTTCCCATTTATATCCTTGAAGTATAAAAATATATATAGTTGTTGTACTATTTGTTTGAATAATAAATTCCATGGAATTGTTAATAACAATTTATCCAAAAAACTTGCAACATAATATATAAAGCATTATTCAATAATAATATTTACCATTAATACATTTTTTTGATTCGAATTTGATGTTATCATTGAATTCTAATCCCCAATTGACTTTTGTCAACAAACTACTGTACTGATCTCTAAATGCAAAAAATAATTCTTCTGGAGATATACCTACAAAAAAATAAATCAGTAATTTCAATATGACTATGTATAAGGTTACATATACATTGTAGTATTGTACACTTATGTCACAGGCTAAGCTATTCGGGGGCACCGATCTAAGGCCAACATGAGTGGAAGGGTGGATACAAGATTAATTTTCATAATTAGGTACATATTTTAATATTATTTACAATTGTTATTTTGAATAGAGCAAGCGGTGCAATTTATGTTTGCTGACCAGTGTTGTAAGAAAATACTTTATTGTAATGTATTTAAGTATATTTTGTTTTATCATACATTTCAGTACATTTTTATAATTCAATTTAAATTATTCGGTATTTATAAATAGTTATTAATTCATTTTAGTAGGTAGGTAGGTACATACTATATGGAAATTTGTAGTTATACTTACTATATTATTTATTAATTTATTCAAATTTAAATTAGTCATCAACATAAACACATTTTTATCGATGAAAGTTTTATTATATTTAAGATAAATTTAAATTAATATTTCACATTACATTTCAAAAACATTTGTAGTTCAAAATTAGTAGATGTGAATTTATTACTTGTCGAACTAGCAGTGGCATGTTATACAAAAATATAAGAATTTTTTTTTACAATTCCAAATATGGAAAATATTTGAAGGAAAGTATTCAATATAGTAAAACAAAATTTAAAATTTACTCAAAATACTTGTTGATGGAAAGTATTTAAAATATTATTAAATCAGTATATAATTCATGAAAAAGTATTTAAACACTGGTGTTGGCCCCTTGGATCTAACAATCATAGACTAGCTACATCATTGGCATCACTCATGAAAAAAAAACTGTAGGTTCAATTTTAACACGTTACCGTTTTCGTTGTGATAAAAGCTGACAACAGGTACTTCTAGGAACAACGCCCAGGCAAGCAACTTGGCCAGATATTCGTAGAAAACTTCCTCCTGGCATACAGACACCACGAGATGGTTGGGCAACTTTTTCAACCGGTACTTCTTGTATCCGTTGATGGAACGATTCTGCCAAGGATCCGGCTGTTTGAATATCGTCTGGTCGACGAGCCACGAATACAACGCGTACAGAAAGTGCAAGAAAATTAGTAACGACGAAAACGCGAATTTAATTAACAGCGTTCTGTAAATTAAAAGGTTGCTCATTTTTAATTTTTTTTCAATAATATTAAAAGAGATAATGGCCGTCTGTATAGCCTACTTTCATCGCGGCATCTGAACCCGGACTAAAATAAAAAAATAAATATAAATCAAAATTATAAATCGCGGTTCTTTGCAACAAAAAAGCCGCAGTTTTGTTGATGTTCAATGTTGAACGTGATAAACCATTATCTATGAATTTTTTTCCGAGTTGTCAATGATAAAAGTTTAAGACCAAGGTTACAGTGTAACCACGTCAACAAGGTAGGTTTTTATTACTTGGCGTACTACTTAAGCGTTTTTGAAAACATCAAAATTATTAATTATTACGATTTAAGATTGTAAAAATCGTGGTAATTACTTATTCGCAAAACACCCCCCTGGTTACGCCACTGACTCGTTCAGTCTAAGATTTTCATGTATAAAATATGAAGTAAAAAATTCAAAATAGTGTGTCAAAACATAAATAGTGTTTGACATTACAATTTTTTTTAAAAATAATGTATACTTACGAACCTTTGTATATACGATATAGCTATGAAAGTATGGAACCTCTCTACTATTTTATGTGAAGATAACTTAAAGTTGAAAAATAATAATATTTGCTGATGTTATTTAAGACTCAAGTAGGTATTCAAGACTATAGACAGTAATAAGGAAATTATAATGCTTCTAAAATATTTTGGACCTGGGAAGCTATATAGGTGGGACTGTGAGAACATTATAATTTCCAAATGCTGTGTGGGATTATCATAAGGTTTAGCACATAGTACATACCTAAATTATATTTATTATTTATATTATAGTCGTATAAATTATTTTATTACACAATGTAGTCTATTATTGATATATTTTTTTTTTATTTCTCGCGTTAATCGAGAATTATTATAAATCATAATAATTATCATAAATTCTTATTACTACTATTAAAATATACATTTAGCAATTTATGAAAATTTAAATAACGTTTACATATATTAGATACTCTAAATACCCTATTATATAGTCTGCCTTATAATAATAGGTAGGTTAGGTATAATATAATAGGTACCTAATATCATGGTATTGATCCATTAAAAGTGATTTATAGAAATATAATATACAATAAGTACTAAGAAGTCATGTAGTTTAATTTATTATAGGTAGGTAACTTTGATTTATTATATAATACATTCAACGTAAGTTTATTTAATTATTATTAGATATTTATCCATACCTAATAGATAATATTCATATTATTCTAGTGTTTAGATTCTGAGCGGAGCTATGTATTTATTGTTATCCGGACATTTTGCCCGCAGCTATTTTCGGCATAGTAGGACATTTCCCTTCGATACATTTTTGATGCGGACATTTCCCCCCCCCCGTTTTTTTTTTTTTTTAATTTTGATTATTTCCCTTCGAATATAAAATTATTATTTATCACACATATTTTTTAGCTTCTGTTCATATTTATTTATTTTTATTTTTGTATTAACTGTACGTTAACTAAAAAACTTTAATCTTAATTTCAATAAGAAAATAATAAATAATATTTCAAAACAAGTTAAGTAAAAAAATATAATTTTAAATAAAAGATTGTCTAATTAATATAATATAATACAATACAGCTGGCCGAAAAATCCGACATAAAAATAAAACAAGATTGTACAAACAAAAAATAATCAATAGGTACAATTGGCTAAAAATTCAGACATTAAAATGATACAGTTTGTAAAAAATTGTCCTACCACGCCGAAAACAGCCGGGGAGGAAATGTCCGCCATTCGTATTTATTGGTATTACGATTATGCAAGAGTTTTTTAGTGGCTATCATCACTTTGTGGAGCAGTCAATAAACTTCAACCATCAACCACTATTTTGTGTTGTTTTCTCGACTTCTCGTAGAAAATTGGGGCTAATTAGTACAACAATTATTAGACTCTCAATAAGGGAATCAGTGGTATAAATGTACAGCTATTGGCATATGAATTTTTTCATTTTTTTTTATGTTTATGTCCTCAAATATCGGTAAAAAGTTGTTGGCCGGGTCAAAATACTTTAAATAGTAGTTAAAGACTATTAAAGATACATACATTTAAAATTTAAATACAAGCATTTAAAGTTAAACAAACCACGGGTCACGGATCAACAAGTAAATTCGGCGGCAATCGGTTAAAAAAGACTGAAGGCAATTAATAGTTTCCGACCCAACGTTGTCGCCATGTCTGTTATCGCATGACCCCGCGGTTTGACCGTTTAAAAATAATAAATCATGATAGCGACCGTTCGCAATTTGTTACCATTGACAATATTTATTTTTTACCTCAAATCTCGATTCTCAATATTATTGTTATTAATATTAATACAAAATATATTTTAATGATGATAAATTATTGTTCGTAAACCGAGTACGTGATGTATATGTTGGATTGCTTATTGAATTTCATCCGCCGTGTTCTAGACACGATATTCTCTCGGCGCATCACGAATTCGCTGTTAATATTTGTTAAGACCAATACCGGCACTGTTGTGCCTGTGGGACTGGACCCGAAATGGGAAGTCCGAGACGTCAAAGAGTTTGTCGCCCCCAAGTTGGGCATGACCCCCGAAGAGGTTTGCTTGCAACTCATTATACTCATTATGTCATATATTATATTGCTGCATATCCTTTTTTTTTCTTCCACTCGCGGCTTATGCTGTTTCTCTCGTAGTTGATGATCATATTTGCCGGCAAGGAACTACAAGATTCGGAATTATTGGAAGAGTATAATCTAGCAGAACAGACTGTGTTACATGCTGTTAAGTCCAGACGCAGGTCGTTTAAACGCAAGCCACGTGTATCTACATGCATAGAAGAAGACGAAGAGTTTGATGATACAAAACGTGCAGCTGTAAACTTTTATGTGTACTGCACTTCACCTTGTGCCAATACAACCGTTGGCAAAATTCGTGTGAGATGTTTCAAATGTAAGAGTGGTGCATTTACTGTGGACGGTGACCCAAAAAACTGGAATGATGTGCTCAAACCTAAAAGAATTACAGGACATTGTGAGATATCTCAATGTACAGTATGTAATTTTAAGTTTAATTTTATGCCATTGATTTGTTATTATTTTGTAATTGTTAATTTTCTAAGGATGGGGAGGTAGGGTGGTCAGAGTTTTATTTCAAATGTTCTGAACATGTTACCAAAGGTGAAAATGATGAAGCAGTGGCACTACATTTAATTAGAAATAACTTGCATGATATTCAATGTCTAGCTTGTACTGATGTCAGGTAATATTATTTTATTGTTTCTAAGGTAATGACTTATTGTATGTTTTTATAGATCAAAAGTATTTGTATATCCATGTGATGATGGCCATGTAACTTGCTTAGAATGTTTTTGTGAGTATGCAGTTAGTAGACTCAGAGAGAGAAGATTTGTATTCGACAATAATATTGGTTACACATTACCATGCCCAGCTGGTTGCCCTAATAGTTTAATTAACCAGCCCTATCATTTTAAAGTGTTAAGCAAAGATCATGTAAGTATCATTAAGCATCTAACAATGTAATATGGATTGATATATCAATGGCAAAATCAAACGAGAAGTATGAGAATTAATCTTTTTTTGATAATGCCCAAATATTCATATATCTATAGCCTAAATGTTTATTTATTGTATTTTTAAATGCTATTATAATTAATAACGAATCATTTACTTATATCATATTCATGACTTTGCCATTGTCATACACAGAATATACATATTATGTTATTATGTCACATTAAATTTTCTAAAGTTTTTACATATTTATTAGTTTGAAATGTATGAAAGGTTTGCAACTGAAGAATATGTGCTTAAGAATGGTGGTGTTTTATGTCCTCAACCCAATTGTGGTGCAGGTATACTTGTTGATGATGACTGTGACAAAGTGTCTTGTATTAATGGATGCGGGGTAATACTGTTTACAGGAATTTTCATTTAGAAAGGATTCTAAAGTGAAGTGTTTTCTAAATTTTAGTATGTGTTTTGTAAGAAATGTCTCCAAGGTTATCATATTGGTGAATGTCTTCCAAAAGAAGAACAATTAATCATTGATATTACTGGTTATTCAGTTGACCCTAAGCTAGTTTCACAGGTATACAAATATACAATATTGATTAATAATAATAATATCTTATATACTCAATAAAAATAATTAAACTATCAATATTTTAGTCTAAATGGGATGACGCAAGCAAAGTAAAGATCAAAGTTTCTACAAAACCTTGTCCAAAATGTCGTACGGCCACTGAACGAGATGGTAGATATTATATTATTTGAGTATTTTATATGTTATATTGTTTCCTTTATTATTTTTAAGGAGGTTGTATGCACATGGTATGTACACGGTGTTCATTTCCATGGTGTTGGTTGTGTCAGACAGAATGGACAAGGGAGTGTATGGGGAGCCATTGGTTCAGTTAATACATTGTATTCAGTTTTTCAGTATTTGTATGTATATTTAAGTTAATTCTCTTAGCTTTTTTTTGTTATACAATATTATTTTCATAAAAGGCGTCTTAGTGCCTAACCTTTTTTTCTGTATCCAATATTGTGAATTATCTAATAAAAATGTGTACATCTATTTTGTCATGGTCTATTTATTACTATTATCTTTATTCATGGACCATAATATTAACCAAATACAACTTATTTCATATAATATTATTTACAATTATGATAATATAACCTAACCAAACCTCCATACAATATTGTTTCAGTCGACAGTCCATCATAAAATATTTCTATGCTATCAACCACTGCTGAAAGTTGAAAGATAGTGAGATGTCGCTCTACATCAACCACTAAATTATATTTCAATTTATAATGTAATTAAAATTACGTTTTTGAATAACAATATTTTCCTAGTTAAAATATAAATTAATTTTCCGACTTAAAAAGTTATTAAATAAAGATAACATACCTATACTCTGATCAAGTTGAGAAACGTAGTTGGCGGCCGATGTGTGCAAGGACGTGGCAATATTACACGGCAAGACGCAAGTATATAGATAATTGACTGAGTGGGAGTGACAAATGTGTATTGCCTGACTGCCGTCCGACAAAAACTGGTCGCCACCAACTACGTTTCTTAACTTACACAGAGTATATGTATAAACTTTTTTATTATAATATATATGTAATTACCTAATGGATTTTTTTGTAAAATTTCCATTTTAAGACTATTTACGTTTCAAAAATATGTGACAATTCATAAAAATACTAAATTATAAATCATAATTTTTAACACACACTCGCAATATTTCGATAACTCACATTCTTGATAAATTAGAAATTGGAGATCCTCTCTAATCATGGTTCAACTTATACCTAACAAATAGATGGATATTTGGTGTTTCATCCAAAATGTTCAAGGTAATATTCGAGGTTCCCCAAGGCACTTATCTCCCTTATTACTTAACTTTTTTATTAATAGGTAGTTTTTCCAAATTTTCCCTCTTATTGTATTTTACTTTGACGATACTAAGCTATTTGCTAGGGTATCTTCAACAATTGTCCTTCATTTGTCATTAAATACTTTTATAATCTAGTGTAAAATGTTTTAGCCTAACTCAATGAAGATAAATGTAAAGTTATGTCCTTTTCCAAATCTAGAACTTTTTTATATTACAATATCATACTCTCAACGGGACACCTCTAAAGTGGGTCATAGAGACTAAAGATCTAGGATTCATATTATGCTCATAACTTTATCCTTTAGATCCCATATAGATTATATTTCCTGCAAGGCACTAAGGATTTTAAGATTTATTCGAGGTCATACAACTGAATTCAACTCAATACATTGTTTAATCGCTCTATATCTATATTGTTCCTTGTTAGATTAATCTTAGATTACGGATTACGGAAAGTTATTAGTTTGGAATCTAATCATTTAGGTAAGATCAAACTTTTCAAACGAGTTCAATCTCAATTTCTTTTAACTAAAAATTGACCACCATCAGCACAATAACTACTCGACAGCCATGAGAATATTAACTGTTCACTAGAAAATAGTAAACACGGACCAATTAATTTTGCTCAACCTACTCCATGGGAAGCTGACACATCCAGACTCCTTGAGCGTACAAGTTTACCTGTACCAAGCATTCATACCAGATCACAGGAGCCATTCCTCTTTACTATTTCAAGGTCCAACTCTTAAATGAACAATCCCTTAGTCAGAGCCATGCATTCTTTAAATAATAATAATGTTGATCTTTGGCATTAATATAAATTTCTTTTGTTTTGTCTCTTATTAAATTAACACTTGTCATTATTTTACTGTGATATCTACTCATGTATATATTGTTATTTCAATTTTCAATACCTGTATAAAGCCGTTTGGCGTAAATTTATAAAATAGAAAAAAAATCAATCTTGGTTATATTAGAAAAGTTTATTTAAAATGTGATGATATTTTAAATTTAAAAAGAAAAATGACCAATTAGTAAATAACAAAATACTAAAATATATATTTAAAAAAAAATACAAAATACTTTTTTAGGTACAGATATAATTTTTTTATTCACAAGCAAATTGAAAAATAGTAAATCAATAATATTAATTTATTTCATAAAACTCCCAATTTTTTTGTTAATCTATAGAAAAATAGATTAAGTTTACCATACTTCTTATAATGAAAATAAAGTCATATAGGTATTTAAAATAAAATTACATATAACTAAAATATTATATAATTTTATAAGTTGTGTAGGGTGACTACAACAATATTGATATATTACTTAGAAAAAAAGACTTGATATATCAGATTTCAAGATTGTTTTGGCATCAATTTGTTGTTTAATCTAAAAAAAAAATAAAAAGTACTTTAACATAGTGATAAATGATGAGATAAGTGCTACAAATTTATAAATTCAAGTTAGATTTAGTCATTAAAAAAATATCTGTTCCACAACTTAAAACAGTGATATAATACAAATAAGTTGATTTTCACCATAGCAAACATTGAATATACGGTGTAGCAAACAAGTTGATCTTTGTAAACGATCTGCAAGTAATTGTAAGTACCTATGTTCATAATATACTTGAATATGAAATACATAGTTATGTAGTTGTAACTATAAAATATTGATTATTTTTGATATGGTGTATCAATGAGACTATGAGAGTAAATACCAAACATACTGAAGAATTTTTATGTAAAATATTTGAATTTTACAAGGCATAATATTATAATTATAAGTTATACTGACACTGAGTATAATTTAAAATATATTTTACTTAACCGATGATCTGGAAGCAAAAAACAAGACAACATTGGCTAAAAGATTATTTTAATTATAAATTTAACGATCTGATGAAAAATTATTAGGTATGTGGGACTCCATAATAATACATTACAAATGTAAGCCGACACATGAGTCTTGATATGTTTATGTATATTATACTACTAGCTGATCCTGTGCACTTTGTTGCCCGTTAAATGTACCAACTCTATATGACTCAAACTCTGTTCAATTCGTTATTTAATATTCGGTGTACGGTGTTCAAAATTTATCTTAACTTTTCTGATGCCTGGAATAAAAATTCTGATTCGCAGCAGTATATTATCAGGTAGGCAATCTACCTGCGGTAGATCGCGGACCCGGTGCGGTTTGTACGTAAGTGTATGATTTAACTCTAAAGTATCAAAGTTATACCAAGTTTATTTTGATATAATACGGCGGATTAATGTAATCAATTAATACATAGTCCTAACCTAACCTAAACGTACTAAATTCCGACAAATAAAAACCAAATTTAACTCTTTTTAAATTAGCCTATCTTCTTCACAGAGATCTGCACACAAACGTATATATTTTAATATAGGCTATAGCTGATCCTGCACACTTTGTGGCCCGTAAAAAATGACAACTCTTAAACAAATTGTGATTGTTCAACTTCTTTTTGGTGTAACTCACTGCAGTAAGTGCAACTCAGCCACCCTGGTAGGCAATGTGTGAAAATTCGATTTGATGCATGCTTGTACCTGATCTGCCCGATTAACCAATAGCAACCAATAATAAATAAATACTATTTCTATTAATTATTTATCCTATAACCAATAGCAATCATTTATAAACAAATATTTCTATCATAAATCTCAAAATCTCTGTTTGAGCACTTCTATTAATTGAATGTAGCGTGATGTTATATAGCCTATGACCTTCCTCAATGAATGGACTATCCAACAAAAAAATAATTTTTCAATTCGAACCAGTATAGCCCCTTACAGCCCTTTTTTAGTAATAAAAAGTAGCCTATGTTTTTTCTCAGTGTCTAAACTATCTATGTACCAAATTTCATTTAAATCGGTTCTGTAGTTTCGGAGCCTATTCAATACAAACAATCAAATCTTTCCTCTTTATAATATTAGTATAGATTATAATAAAAGATTAAAATTGTATGATTTATACCATTATAATATAATTACTTTTGTCTTGTTTACAGAAGTAGCCACCCGTTATCAATTAGCTGCTTCACAGGCATCAACCCAGTCATTATATATGTCAACTGGTTCTGATAAAAAGCTTGTAGTCGTTTGAAATGACTCAAGGCAAACACGACAATACACTTTCCCCACGTTTCGACTTTTGTCCCTGCAATAATGTCATCATAGACAAGTGTTATTAATTCAAATATGTGTATAACTACAAACATGGGGTAATACAGATTACGGGGTATCATTAAATTACTATGAGTTTGACAATTATAACATAACATTATTTATGTATTGTATTTCGATATGACAGACAGCTCAAAACCTATTGACAGCGGTACTTACATTTTGACTTCGCATGATTTTTCGTGATTGCAAAACGGACAATTAAACTGCGTGTCCAGAGGTTCAATAGCTTTCCTTTTCGCGGGCGGCTTTCTTTTACTCTTCCTTCGACCCATCGCACTGGGTGACTGCTGACTGGGCGAGTCGACAACTCGCGAAAAACGATATACCTCCGAGAACTTGGAATTTCGTTGTATCACGGACAGAATATTTTTAAAAAAAAATTTAAAAACTACTATGATAGTTTTATGAGTTCATTATTTCTCTACATCGACATAATTCATAATTATTGTAAATTCATCAATAATCAATTATAAATCGGGATAGAGTGTAACCAGTAAAAAACGTCAAAACAAATTTAACAAGTAACAATGGAAGATTTCTAAAGTCTAAACGCCGACTTAAAATTGGCCAGGTACCACCGTAGTACCATCTAGCCCAACTTTACTGACCAAATCCGGAGATGGAAGAGACCAGAAATCTAAACTATGTTTAAATAATTTCACGTTTATGTTGTAAACATATCTTCTGGAAATATAGAATAAATAATTGAATGCCGGCGCCCGGCGGTTGATAAACGCTACAGTGTGGACAACCAACACATACGAGTTAAATCGTAGTTAATAAACCACAAAAATGGGTACCCATTATATTATTTGAAAACCTCGTAATTTCAAATATTATATTTTAAAGCATATTGTTATTTGTTACAGTGAAAATATATTCTAAAATTAAAACTTAGCCGACGAGATTTTGTCAAAATGAGAACCCCAACACACAGTAACGTCAGTAACTGTTGGATTCACGTGCATAGATAATATATTATCTATGTTCACGTGTTCCAAACTGATATAATGATAATATACATTATACCATAGAATATTATAATACATATAATATTCTATGATTATTGATTATACCACGGACAAAATATAACAGAGACAGACTGGACACGAGATGAATATTGTGGTAATGTGGTTACGAGATGTTGAATAACAGGCCGAGTTCGGGCCTTCGGGGGGAAATTTTCCTTTTAGCATTACTAGCGCCGTCCCAGTGGATACTTATGAAAATAGAACACATACAAATTTCTAGTTCCATAAGTTTCCATAATATAATAATATCACAGAATAAAATATTATATAGGATAATATTATATCTTTAATCGTGGGTACCATAGATAATTCTTTTTTATTATCTATACCAATTGCCAGAATGGCAGAATATAGTTATTCTGTGCCACAACCACAGATATATTATTTTTCTATGATAATCTATAATAACTGTATATATTATATTTATATATTTGTGGCTACAACCATAATATTATTATCAGATAACAAAGCATCCCAGGCACGTCGGCTCTTAATATAATATTTAGTATTTACCACGGACTAAGATAGTTCTATCACAGATTATATGAAAAATATTTTTTTAAATATTTTAATATAATCTGTTGCTCTATGATAGTATGGACTGGTATCGACATGGTTGGGGGGTAGTAGAGGAACGGTCCTCAAATGTTTCGACACCGCCACTCCGCCGTCCTAATAGGCCACCGAAATGTACAACTAGGGGTAAATGCTCTCCTATAGCGTCAAATACACTATATTAATGTTATTACTTATTTTAATTATTGTGTTTTTATAACACACGTATAGATGGCGCTTTTACCCCTAGTTGTACCACAGAATAGATTAAATGTACCTTACGGCGGCTTTAGAAACATTTTAGGGCCACTGATAAGATAGTCGATAGTCCATGGTATCTTAGTCCGTGGTGTTTACATAATATTATATTTTTCTATTCTATACGTCATGGTTGTTGATGTTTTTAATTTATACGATGACCATGATATTATAATCATAATAACTGATATTGAATATTATTGATATTATATTATTATAACTATAGTTATAAAGTTATTTTGTTCTGTGTTATTAGTTATATAATATAATAACAATATTTACTAATTATAGCGTTAATCTAACTTCTAAGACTTAATTTTTTTATTATTCTTTCTCTCTTACCTCTCGTATATTCTTTATTAGTAAATAATTTAAATCTAATACATTTCATATGGAGAAGACATCAGATACAATAATCAAGGAATTATTTAACTCTTTGGAGCAGAAAGTGCCTTATGTTCCGGAATCAGATGTTATGTCTACTAAGTCGATGGTAGATTCCATTAAGAAACACAAGCGACATGATAAATCAAAAAAACATAAAAAACACAAGAAGAAATCGAAGAAATCCAAAAAAAAAAAACGTCATGCAAGGTCCAATTCACTAGACGATTGCATAGTGTTGAAACTCAAGAAGGATAAGCTAGAAGAAGCTAAATCTGGTATGTCAGTATCCTTAGATGTAATCATGGAAACAATTGTGAATACTGCTAATGAAAAAAGTGAGGAGGTCAAAGACGTTAAACATGATGAAAATGAGAACTGTCATCTAGATACGACTTTAATGGATAAAAATAAAGTAAACACACCAGAAAATGATTTAAACCAAACAAGTAAATAGTGATTTCTAATATTATATATTTACTTAACTAAACAGATTATAATTCTGTAAACACAATTTATTTTTCAAATTTTCAGAACTTAATACCACAGGACTAAATAATGGAAAAATCATCATTAAAGATTTAAAAGAGAGTCGTTTATACCATGAATTAGTTAATGAAGTCCAAGAAAAAGAACGACTAAAAACGGAAAAATGTAAAATTAGTGATCAAAGTAATTCATTACATGATTTAGAAAACAGGAAAAAAAAAAAAAAAGGTGATTGTTATTAAATAAATTAAATTATGGCATATATATTATATAACAATTTTAAACTAACACAATTAACTACCTAAAACGTATTATATTTATAGAAAAACATAAATCAAAAAAAAAAAAACGATCGCGAAGTAGAAATAGATCACGTACTCCAAAACGACTTAAGAAGTTTAGTCGGTCTCGTTCAAATAGTAGCAAAGATAGGTAAGTGCTCTTTTTGAGAAAATGTCCCACAGAATATGGTTTTGAATTTTGATAAACCCAATTAATAATCAATTTTCTCTTTGTACATTTAATTTTATGTGATGCATATTAAAGATATTTCTATATGGATTGATATTTAAAAGTTTGTATTCAACATTGGTTTAGGTATTCAAGACATAATGATTTCAAAAGTTCTAATTCAAAGAACCAAAGTGACTCAAATACTAAGTGTAAAAAGAATGATAGTGATATTAAATTAAAAGAAAAAAGCAACCATCATAAAAGATCTATAACACCAGATAAAAACTTAAAATTAATTAGACGTTCAAGATCGAGAGATAATAAAAAGCCAAAGAGATCAGAAGATTATAGAACAAGAAAACAATCAAGACCCAGAGAAACGTCTAGGTCTAGACATAGATCTCCTTCATGGTAAATAAATTAATTTTTAACTCTTATTTTTTATTAAAAATAATTTCATGGTTTCTTTTTTAGTGAAAAAATTGATAAAAAGAAACTATTTAAAATTGCTCGTAAAAATGCCTTGTCACTAGTGCAACAAGGTGTATTACCAGTGGGAAGTGTCAAAAAAGATAATTTAGCCAATGTACCCACTAAAACTGTAGATGAACTAACAGGTAATGCAAATTTATAGTATTTTCCTAAACAAATTAAAAATGCAAGACTATGATTAACATTTAAAATGATTCTGTCTTGTTATTCCTACAAATACTATAATTTATTTTCATTTATACATAAATGTTTTATTAGAACTAAAAATTATTATAAATATTAACTTTGTTAGGCTGTTAGCTTAGTAACATTATAATTTTTTTTAAATTATTAATATTTATGAGTACAATTTTAAATTACATAACATGAAATTAACATAACAATATTATATATGTCATCATACAGTTTATTTGTTTAAGATTTTTGTCGAAAACTTTCAAAAAAGGATAAGGATCATAATGACGATTCTTCATATTCTTCCGATGATGACGAGTTCAAACAACCTTTCCACCATCCATTTTTGGTCAAGGAAAGACCTAATATAGTCATGAATATTAGAGTAAATAAATCTCAATTATAAGCGTTTTCATTAGAATTCCATCAGATCAATTAACATATAATTACAACTCATATTTTTAGAACGCAACTCAATTACCTATTAAATCCTTTCAAGAAAAAACTATCGGACAAGATATATTAAGACAACAGTTTCCTGTATCTAGTGGCCAAACTCATAGTTTAGCTCTTACTGAATGGGTGCCCATTGGTCCTGAGGAATCTGCAAAATTAAATAAAATACTTAAACCTGATGAAGGAAACAAACTTATTAATAAATCACATCATAGCCATCAGGCTCCAAAAGTTGCTGCTGTAAGATTATAACTATTATAATTTTATGACATCACTTATAAAAACTCTTATTCAGGTGGAACCTGTTATTCAGCCTGTTTCAAGTCCAAACAATGCTATAGTACCTATGGATTATCAGTATGTGTCACCTGCTGTTGAAACTCCTGCATTCACACCTTATGTAAATGAGAACATTAAGATTATTGGCCCAAGTGGCTGAGTAGTCATTTAACTAAAGGTATTAATTTAGGTTTGATTTTCTAGACACATAGCAGTTATTCATTGTTGTCGTTCGAAACTGGACAGTTCACTGGCCATACTGGTGCTAAAGTACTAACTCCTGCAGAACTATCTGCTGGATTTCAAACCTGGGTGAAAAAGGTAAAATGTATAGGAACTTTATATTCCAATTTATTTTTATTTTTTTTAATATATAGTGGGTATAACACATTTTTGCACTATATATTATTTTCTTCAAATTCGATGTTGACAATTTTCATTGGGCTTTCAATCACTTGGAAATGCTACCTTAACTCTTAAGGTAGTATAAAGGATAAAACTAGAATGATAGTTGAAAAAAATCAAGAAACATTTGTGTTTAGCTTAAAAAATTACATTACATTTTGATAATTTATTAGATACAGTATGTTTATGTTGGTTATTGAGTATCTACTCAATTCAGACAGAACACATTTAATGACATGTTTAGTTATTTAATTTATAAGAAATAGTCTTGATGTAATATTTCAATTATACAATTGAATTATTCTAAATGAAAGTTTTACACATTTTATATCAAGACATTTTCTTTTGAACCGTGTTTATTTAGCAATTGCTACATTGCTAAATAAACATGCATATTAAGTGCATGAAAGCCAAATGGAAATCTGTTACAGGCAGTATTACTTGTGTTTAACATATTTAAGCGCTATATCAACAACACCACAATCGAACGACGGTTCGTCTGCTGAACATTCATGGGATATCTGATGCAGCCCCTTGGTAATTTTAATAGATACTTGAATGTATGCACTTTGACAGTGTGTACATTTACAGTATTTAGTTAAATTTTATTTTAAATGGAAAAAAACATTTGAAAATACTTAACATGTATTTTTGTAAGTATTAAAATTAATAAATGAAAACACATCATTATATGGATTTCAATGATCATCCAATTCAACAGATATTTTTTACCGAAAACAACACGGCTGTAAAATAATTATTACTTATACAATATACACTATACAAATTTTTTATGGTTGATAATTTCAATTTACATAACTTAATTGCTCAATGTAGTTAATTTTGAATTGTAGGACCAGTTAAAAAATTCTGCTCCTGTAAACAGTGGCATTGGGATTCATTTGTTACAAAAAATGGGGTGGAAACCAGGGGAAGGTCTTGGAAAGAATCAATCAGGATCTTTAGAACCACTTTTACTGGATGTCAAAATGGATAAAAGAGGTAAAAAATAAAATAATATTCTCAATATTGGTATAACTATAATGTACGCTTTATCTAATTGTACTAATAGGACTAGTGGCTGAAGAAGAACTCCAAGGAAGTCGAATCAAGAGATTTTCAAAAAAAGTAACAGTACCAGTGTTGTCACTGGAAGGTAAATTGTCCAAGCAGAATAATACATGTTTATGAACAAACAACTTTATTTAAGAGGACGCTACGATACATTTGTTGTCTCCGTCTTACACACGCATGATATACCAAATTGCCGTTCACTAGTTTCAATAATGTGCTGTTAGTTTTGATACTAGAGTGAATTGACCTATCATAAAACTTTTAGGTAAGAACATCTGTGCTAAAGCGTTGCCGATTTTTCTAAATTATCATTTTCAAGCAAGATATGGGTATATGAAATATGAAAAAATAAAAATGCCGATCTCTCACTTGAAAATTAAAATATCAAATAAAAGCCAACGCTTAAGCACAGATAATGGTATTATCTAAAAAATTGATCTATAATAGGTCAAATCGCTCTAATATCAAAATTAACAACACACTATTGAAACTAATGAACTAAAATTTGCTATGATGTACGTGTTTAAGATGGAGACAACAAATGCATGGGTAGCATCCTGTTAATACATATAATTTATTACTGTAGGAAAACATCCAGTTTCATTATTGAATGAATTTTGTGCAAAACGTAAGTGGGACATACCTAAGTTTAATACCTTAGATGAATCTGGTCCTAGTCATAGAAAAACATTTATTATGACTGTAAGTATTCAAAATGTACATGAAAATATTTTACTAATTACATTTTTTTATGTAGGTAATTGTCAACGGAGTACAATACTGTTCATCAAGGTGTCAAACAAAAAAATTGGCAAAAATGGAAGCTGCTAAAGAGTGTTTAAAAGAAATTGGATTACTAAATACAACAAATAAATGATTTTTAAAATGTCAAAATAAAAAAATACTGGTTTAAATTATTCGTATCATCACCCCTTTAAGACCTATTTTTATAGCATTAAAATAGTTATTTTTTTTTAATAAATCACATGAATAATGTATACACTGTCTACGACATAAATAATAATTGAGAAAAAACATCAACAAAATTATCTTATATATATATATATATATATAATAGAACCATAGAATAGATTTAATCTAATCGATTCTGAGATAGAACTTTCAAATGTATTATATTTCTTTATGCCATAGTATTTTATACATAATATATACATAAATATAATTAGCATTTAAATTTTGAATTACTGCAGATATACTATTTAACATACAGTGATCAAATAACAAATTATTTTAATAGAATTTGTCATTCTAAGAGTGAAGAACTAAAAATGTATCACAATATATTTTAATAGTAGTATATTCTATTCTAATAATAGTATACTATTTTCGATTTGTTAATAATATATTTTTAAAATTATTACTTTTATTTATGACTTTAGATTTTAAAAGACTCATGTAAGCTTATTACATTCATTTTTCAAATACAGATTATCATTATGTACACAATATTTAGTATTAACTACAAGCAAATAATATAAAAGGAGAACGGTATTTGGTTTTCCATCAAGACTTGTTGTCATGAAGTATAATGAAAAAAAGTGTTTTCTAAGAATATATCGTAAAATACAATTCTATAGGCTTACTTTCTGTATATTACTTAAAACAATGAAATATTAGTATTTTAAGTACTAAATAATGATTAAATAGATGAACTAATTAATAAATACCAAAACAATAAATAGGTAATTCTTAAAACTGTGTATAAATATAACACTAATAAAATATGTCATTTTGGATTTAAACCATTTTTAAATGGGATTTCATATACTGGTTGTAGATTTGTTTAAACTGACGTTTTGTATAAGGTGGTGGAATCTTGTTTCTAATGTAATTTTCAGAATATGTTTTATACATGTATGCCACACAAACACTAGTTTCAAACATTTGTTTCCTTAAGTCTCCAGGAATATTGGGTATGGACAAAACCTTAGGAATACTTTTTATGTACATCAACACTTTTTCTTGTTCTTCGAAAGACACATTTTCTAGACTAACTTCGGTATCACTCTCAGGTTCGTATAAATTGTAGTCCTTATCCAACAGTTTTAAAGATTCTTTCATGAAATCTGTGATAGTTATCTGCTCACTAATTACTTTTGCTTGTTTTGGTTGATTGGCTTTCAATACAGTATCACTATTAGAAAACCAACTGTAACTGGCTGGTTTCAAAACGGCATCGAGACGATGTTCAGAAATACCCAATGTATTCATAAAAAACGTTCGGCACACCTTCACAGACTCCTTATTCATAGTTAAGTGGAATGTCAGACATCTCTCGAAATTACTTTCTACATTTTCAACCATAATCAATTGCACTAATTCAGTGATTTTACAGTTCTGTTCAGTCACATTTTGCAACAAATTGAATTGATTGAAAATTTGTCTTCGTTGGGGACCAGGTATAGAATAATAACATTGTAGCTGACAATTAGGGTCGCAATAAGGTGGAAGCATTTCACCATAACATTCTGTTAAGTTTCGATCATAAATAATGGATTTTGGAGTTTCTATAGCAAAAAGAGACATTAAAAATGTATTAAATATAAAATATTTAAAAAATAAATGCACGGGAAAGAAAAAAATTACATTCATTATTATCAGAAAATGGTTATACCTTCAACAATTTTGTACTTTTTGGACTCTTCAATTTTATGGTTTTTGGATTCTTCAATGATATTTTTCGAATTCATTTTATTTATTTCAAATCCTATTTCAGTTGTATTACTACATTCATCCACTAAAAATAAATAAATAGTAAAATGTGATTTGTGATTGTTACAAGCAAGTTACCTTTTACGTTAATATTTGAATCATATAAAGATTGTACACCAATCATATTTTCATCATTTAACATACCCAAATAAACATATTCCAAATCTATGTCATTATTATTTGAAATTTTATTCATCGCTTCTTTATCTGAAATAATCAAAATATTTGAATTAGCTACATTATTACTTTTTACTTTTAATTTTATTTATAATAAAACTATTTTATAGGGTTATCAGTCGAAAACTTCAAAAATACAAACTATTCATAAATTCACAAAATTGTCTATACAAAGTATACCTAAGCCAGGTTTAAGATTTGTACTTGATAATTATAATTGAATAGGTAATAGAAATAATAATCAGAGAAAATTAAATATATATTTTAATAATTTTAAATTAAATAATTTTTGATTTTAGTATGTTTGTCAGACGAAAAAAATGTGCTGAGAAAAAAGTAAGATTAAGCAGACAAAAAAAATTAGTGGAATTATTGTAAATTTTTTTAAATTTAACTTTTTATCTAGCGTTCATTTTTTTGTTTTTTAAAATAAATCACAAATATTAATTTAAAAAAAACTTATTTAAATAAGTTAGTTAATAATTACCATCAAATAATAAATTTGTCTTTATTGATTCAACAGACATATTTTTCAAATCATTTTTATTTGTTTCGAATTCCAATACAGCTGTATTATGTTCGTCTGTTAACAATTAACAAAAAATAATATAATATAAAACAAATTTAATTATAATAAGTACTCAATTACATCCTATGGTGTGAAATCCATTATACATTATTTCATTAGTATTGGAATTAAGCACATTTTAGTTTAAAAATCATCTCGCAGTAGACTTAAAAATACAGTAAAATCTTTATAACTCGAATCGGTCGGGGACAAAACAAAATTCTAGTTATCATAAATTTGAGTTATAAAAAAAATGTTGAGTATTTAGGTACACTTTACTAAAATACAGGGGCCAAGACATTCCTTCAAGTTATCGGAAATTTGACCTATAGACGTTCGAGTTATTGAGGTTCCACTGTAATACATTTTTTCCATAATACCACAATCTATTAAAGTTAATTACTTAGTGGATATAATAAAAAAAAATTGATGTACCTAATTAAAAATTTAAAAGAGTAGTTATTTACAAAAATATAAAAGACATTTTAGATCTAGCAGTACCGGATCTACAAATTTTGTAACCCGGGATACAACATAATATTAGCGTCCCTATGCTATATTCTTTAAAAGTTTAATATTTGAAATTGGCCCCCCCTCTATGATTAGCGCCTGGGACATGGGCCATGGATTTGCCCCCCCCCCCCTAGATCCAGTACTGAGATCTAGTATTTATTATAATTGAATAATTTTTATAAATTATAAGTATACTTAGGTAGGATAATTTAAATTAGTAAAATGTTCAATTTACTATAGCTCTTATATTCCAAAAGCCCATTATTATGGACTTTTTATCTTTAGCACCTACACAAAGTTAAAAAACTACTCGTTCAAATTTTGATTTTGATACATCCATGATTTAGTGTATAAAAGGGAGTTTTTCAATTGTAAAACAAAAGTTTGTATCTGTAAATGACACTACTTAAAGAAACACACAATGCAAAATAGTTTTTTCTTAAAATTATTATTTAATATTAAATTATTATAAGTGGTTAGAACTATTAAAAATGATTTGTGCAAAGTTCATTTAAAAAAATACTATTCAAGGAGATATTAGGGTATTTAGAAGGACCAAGTTGCGTCATTGGGCTGAACTCTATATAACTGTTTATCTTATACATTTAAGAGTTGCTAACTTTACACAATGATTTACCTAAGTATCTAAAAATGTTATAATTGATGTTCGATTTATACATAAATATGTGACTTTTTGTGTAGAGACGATTGAGGTACCAGAATTGCAATATAACGTTTAGTTTTTTTTTAATATTAAAAAATTAGGAGATAATGGCCGGTTGCACCATGTAGCGTAGCGATAAGGGATATGGTATGGAAAGAAACTAACAAAAATTAAAAATGTCTATAAATAAATATTTTATAAAAATGTCAAAAATCTAGTTATTTGAATTACAACAAAATAAGAAAATTGTTAATTTACGGTCAGTATCAAATGTTCTAAAAATTTCAACTTCAAATGCTCATAAAAATTTACTTTAGACCCCCTAAAGTACTAACTAGATTCACTTTCTTACCAGATAAGTTGCTACATTGTTATATCGCACAGAATCTAAAATACCAAAAATCTGATTTTGAATAACTGCATAATAGAAGAAGCATACTTGGTGAATCATCATGTATATATATATTTTTTAAATATTAACTGATTTTCCTAAAAAATTGTTATTATATTTAGCAAGTTACCTTTTAAACTATTGTTTGTATCACATGTAGGTTGAACTTCCATCACACTTGCATTCATATTTACATCATTTAATATATCCAAATAGACATATTCTAAATCCATATCATTATTATTTATATTTCCATTTATGTCCTCTCTTTCTGAAATTTAATTTTATATTTTATTGACTTGCTTTAACAAAATATTACATCGAATAAAATAATTTAAGAAAACATTTTTATACATAAAAATATAGGTTGATGTATTTGAAGCATTAAAAATACTAATTTTTTCAAACTATTATAGTTAAAATTTTAAAAATGTAGTGTATTAAATGATTTATATAGTACTATACAGTTCCTATTTGTGTCCCAAAAGTCCTATATCACCCTAAGTATCTCCATGGCAAATCAATACATTTAAATATAGTTTTTTTTTTTTTTCACAGCAATAAAAAAGGAAATTCTAATTGAATTGCATAAGATTATTTTTTTTTTATATTAAAAAATGTTCATAGACCTTATTGTTAGTTTTGATAGTACTTTTCAAGCTTTTTAAAAAATATATTGAAATTGAGTGAAAATCTACCAAGCTATAGCAAAATAAGTTATTAATATAATAAGGGTGATACGGGACACACTTTATTGTATGATTCAAGTATAGCTACAACTTAATATTCCTTAAAAATAATAAAATAAAAAATATATGGGTACAATTTGATAATATTAAAATCTTTATCAAATTTATGAATTTTTTTTTTTCTATTAAAAGAAAAATTACAAGCTATACATAATTTTGTACAATAAATAATTTTGTTGAGTGAAATAGCGGTGAATATAACGGAGTGGAAAGGTACTCAGTAGTACCACCTGACAGGTCAAGTCAGCAAGTCTCTAGGCCAAGAGCGTTTCAATCTTCTTTGAGGATTGTCAGGGATCGCACAGGAAGACAGTCTTTTTATTAATGGGTTAATTTTGAGTGAAATGGGAGGAAGCGGGATTTAGTCAGATGTGAAAGTGTAGGACTTTTAGGTCGTTGTGAAGATTGGCGTTTTTTATGTACCATGGGGCAGATACGATTTGACGGAGGCATATGGACTGGAAGGCTTGTATAGCATGCAGGTTTAGCTGAGCCCCATATCTGGATGCCGTATGCCCACACTGGTCGTATAATAGCTTTAAAAATTAACAGTTTATTGCTGGTACTTAGTTTAGAGCGGAGAAGTGGACGTAGCAGGTGAAGTCTAGAGTTTACGGATTTCCTTTTGTTTTTAAAGATGGGATGCCCAAGTGAGTCGTCTATCAACGTTAGACCCAAGTATTTGACTTCAGGGGTTGCTGGAATAATGTTATTGTTAAATGAAACTGGTGGGCAATCCCCCGGTCTTAGTGAGAAGGTAATAAAGGATGATTTGGAGTCATTTATTTTTATTTTCCATTGTTCAGACCAGATCTGAATCATATTTAGGTGATTTTGTAGCCTATCGGACACTATTTAGTGGTTATCGTTTACAGCCAGGATAATTGTGTCGTTGGCATAGGTACCTAGTTTAGTGTGAAAAAATTTCGGTGTCGTGGGCGAAGACGGAGTAGAGAAAAAGTGCAATGTCACTTCCTTGAGGGATGCCGGCCAGAATAGGGAAGCTTTCCGAGTAGCTATTGTTCACTCTAACTGAAAAGGTTTGACTTTCAAGATAAGACTTGACAATAAGGTAATTGTGGAGAAATTTTTAAGTTTGTAGAGGAGACCGTCATTCCACACTTTGTCAAAACTTGAGCCATGTCCAGTAGGACATCTGCTCAGTAATGCTTGGATTCCATACTAGATGATATTAAGTCATCAGTACGAAGGAGTAGGTGGGTGGTACAGTGTTCAGCCCTGAACCCGAATTGGTGGTTGGGGATGATGTTAGATTTATTGGACAGTGGTAGAAGTCTTTTCAGGAGTATTTTTTCAAACATTTTTGAGAATGTTGGGAGGAGACTGATTGGTCTATAAGAAGTGGGGAGTTCAGGTGGCTTGTCAGGTTTAATTATAAGGATTATATTTGAGTGTTTCCAAGTACCTGAAAAGTAAGATAGGTGAAGTAGGGAGTTAAATATGAGAGTGAGAAAGAGGACAGACTTGTTTGGAAGGCTTTTAACTATGAAGTTGCTGATCAGATCGTGGCCTGGGGCTTTTTTTGTTGGAAGTCTTTTGATAATGTTCATGACTTCACTTGGACTAGTGTGTTTGGCAGAGAAAGTCATAGAAACTTATGAATTTAAATAATAAAAATTAAAAATATTTTATTACCTTTTGCGATTTCTTTTTCAAATGATTCTAAATATTGTTTTGTTAAACTTAATGTAGTCTTCTCTTTAGATTGAAATTCTTTTATGTCATTAACATCATTCAAAATATTATCAACATTTAATTTATTGCATTTTGTTGAGGAATTTAATAATTGCTGTGTTTGAGTAGTATTTTCTTCAGATTGAAATTCTTTAATGCCATTGACATCATTCAAAATTTCCTCAATATTTGATTTATTGGATTTTATTGAAGAATTTAGTGATTGTTGTATTAGAGGGTTCTTCTCTTTCGATAGTAATTCTTTGATATCATTGACATCATTCAAAATGTCCTGAACATATGTTTTATTGCATTTTGTTGAAGAATTTAATAATGGTTTTTCTGTTGAATAGTTCCATCAAATATTAAAATATAAAATCAGTACATTATATTTATTTATTAAAAAGGCATATCCGTACTTTTTAGAACTACATAGATTTTAATAGATCATTTTCTCCTTACCTTTAACACTGTTGTTTATTACTGTAGCATTGGCAAGGGTTGTTGTCTCAAGTATTTTGTCATATTTTTTTAGTTGTTGATCTATTTGATCTTCCAATGAATTTAACAAAATAGTTCTTCCATCATTACTTTTTTTAATTTTTTTTTCTTTGACTAACAAAGTATTTTTATCTATAATATTAAATTCTAGCTTATTAAAATCACATGGTTTTATATTATCATTAACAGGTGTTTTCGGCTGTCTACTATTGTAATCTTCGTGATTAAACAAGTTCTACAAAATATATGTAAATTAAATATTATATGTTTTAGACTAGGTACTGAAAATTCAATGTATACAAACTTTTGGTCTTATTGATGGGACTGCAAACTTATGAAGTTGAAAAACATTAGCAATCTTTGTAATGTAATAACTTTCAAAATGATCAGAGCATATTCGATTGGTTTCTAATGGCTTCCAATATGGTAATCCAATAATAGTTAACCATTTTTTAAGCAGAAACTTGTTTTCAAGTGGAAATCTAAAACCAAAATATCAGAGTATACAGATAACAAGATACATTTAGAATATATTGCATTTTATTACATTCAGTTTTATAAATTCAATATAGTAGAACCTACTCAGTCTTGAGTCTCAAAAATATGTGGAATATATTTTAATAAAAATATTTAAATATTATTTATAATATATTATGTATTGCATATTTCATAAGTTGTTTGTGACTCCAGTGGCCAGTAATCCTAACTCAGTAGCAAAACTAAGTGGATTATTAACTGTTGTAAGTTTGAGTAACTAGATTCTGGATAGCCTGCTTGAGCAATAATGATTGATAATCAATCATGCATGCAATATTGTTTGAATGATGTATAATGTATACTATGTATTTTGTAATTTCACATAAAACTTAAAAATTGAAATATAATTGTGTTATTAGTCTATTGCTACACATACTATAATGGTGTATTCTGTTTTGGTCAAATAAGTATTTTTACTATAAATAGTGAACACACCTTTAACAATCCTAGTTGTGCCACTAACCGTAAAATATTTGGCACTCATCTGCTTAAACTATTATTATGTTCAAATATTTTTAATAATTCTTTACTTATACTAAATATAGTTTAAAACAACTTACTTGAAAAATAATGTATTTTTTGCATTTTTTAAAGATGTTTTCTTACAGCCTTGAATTACACATACATAAACTGATGTTAATTTCTTGGGTAACTCTGTTTTTAAATTATATTTTTTTTTAAATACAATAATTAAAATAGAATAATTTTGATTTATGAGTAATAAACTTTACATACTGCAAGCATCATTAGCACGTTTTTTTCGTTTCCTTGTAAACTTTGTATACTCATACGGTTTTAAATAAAGAGTTGGTACAATATAATTGTTTTTCAATATAGTTTGTTTATAAAGTTTTCCATTTCTTCTTTCCATATTAGAAGTAAAATCATCGGTCTTAAAATGTATTGAGCATATCTTTGACATAGGATTAAACATTCCATTGTGTCCACATAATTTCCACCAAATTTCACAAAGACCTCTATTATCTCTGGGAAAGTTGATGAAAAATAATTTATCAAACTGGTTTCTTGCATTTGCATTACACAAAACAACGGCACATTTATCATACTGGTAGGTCTGAGAAAAACAAAAACAAAACCATTATTATGTATTATGTATTTGCATATACATTTATAGTAATAATAAAATAACTATGAGTACAAACTTTTCCATGACTCGTTACATATGAAGACAGCGATACTGCGTCAAGTTCATTTTCTGAAGGCGACGACAGTGAATCTTGATCGTATGTTTTTAGGGCTCGGTTTGTATTCTAAATAAACCATAAATCATACGAACGCTGTATTACATACTTGCAACACACAACGGTGTAAAGAATTCGAATAAAAAAACGGTCTTACTCTTTCAAATGAAGCGTTCTTAATCGGACGTTCATCATATTGTTCATCACTGTTGTCACTTAATTTCAGGTCTGTGGTATTCGGTGTATCGAAGTCGATGTCCGAATAATTTACATCGCTCGTAGAAGAAACGTCGCTAGAATCGGTATCCGACATGGCGACTGTTTAATTATTCTTTAATAATATCCGTCAAGCACTCAAGCCTCACGCACACCATAGAAAACATATATTGTGCACGGATGCGTCTCTGGCCACTGAAATGGATGCAGGAATGCAGGACGCTGGGTCGTCGGGATGGTAGATTGACGGACAGAATCCAATAACAACGATTAACGAATAACGTTTGGCGGGAAAAATAATACATTAATGATTAACTCCCAAAATTATTATTCATCATACGTTTACATTAGTGTATAATAATATTATACATCAGACGGACGCTAATACGCTATTATTTGGTATCATCGGTCGTGATAAAAAGTTATTAATAGAAATAAAATGTATAACCCAGGACGTCAGGTGCTATGTAGGACAGGCGTGACAGGTTACCTGAGAGCCTTGATATTAATTAGTCGTATATTATATTTATTATTTATGTACGTATCAACTATCAAGGCTCTCAGTTAGATTAGTATGATAATAATAATATAATAGTATAAGGGTTAAATAGCCAATAGGGTTATGTATATATTTATCGTTTATTGCATTTGTTAATCAATGGTAAAGGTAGTATAATGGTGACCAGTCGGTGTTGTTGCGCAAACTTTTTTGACCGTAGACTGCAGAGGCGAAGAAACGTAGAGAGTAAACAATAAAATAGTAAATACCTATTTCAGTTGCACATATTTTGCACCACTATTCAATATTCTGATAATCACATAATATTGTATTCACTAGGTTCCAGACGTTCTACGATATTGTTAATAGTTTTGTTCATTGTACACAAGTATGGCAGTACGTCAGCAACTCAGAAAATATTATTTTATAATGAGATTTCATAAGTATTTGATTATTTTTCGTTTATAAATAATAATACATTTACCGGGGGAAAAAATGTGTACCACCACTAGATATAGGAACGTCAGCTTTTAATAGCATTCGTAGAAATGTAGAATCATTATTCCATCTCCAGTTTTTGTGTTAAAAGTCAAAAATATGTCCAGAATTATTAAGAAGTGGAAAATCATAAAATTAGTCATTGTAATTACTAATTGCGTTTGTATTAAATTACAGTAAAACTTCCATACCACAGTCTTTTGGGGCATAAAAAAAATTCGTATTATAAAGAATTTTGTTAAAAAGAATTGAATAAATTTGGTTTAGTTCTCAAAAATATTTCGTTAAATGGAAAATTATGTTAAATAGAAGTTCGTTATATGGAAGTTTCTAGTTTCAACTGAAACAATAGAAAGATTTTAATTTTGATCCGGGCGAAGTCGGATAATACAACTTAATATAATATTACCTAATACATTTATCTACTACCAATATAAAATAAAAGACTCAAAACTGATGACTCTTATGGAAATTCATAGTTTTTGACCGATTAAAATATAATTAACACGTAAAATGTACGTTAATAAATTCAGCAAGGTCTGTTAAGTGTCATAGACTACTTTTTAATACGTACTTTTTTTCTTTTTAACGCATTAATGTTGAATATAGTTGACTCACAAAAGATTATCATTTTTTATTTTATCAAATTGTTATTAATTCATAGGTGCAACTAGGGGGGGGCTGGAGGGCGGAGGGCTCAGGCGCGGCTCCAAGGGGGGGCCATTGTGGCCATGCCCCCCCCCAGGCTTTTCAAAAATTTTAATTTTTAACATATTTGTCCTTGTGTACTATTAAATCTTGATTTTAATTACCTACCTAACAATTGTATTTGGCGGCCTAAAAAAACAATATGACATTAATATGAGGTGTCAGGTGTGTATCATAATATAGTCGGACTCTGTACTAATTTGGGGAAACAACTATTAACAGTGTATACTAAATTACATTATACAGACTACAGTCATAAACTCATAACATTTTAATACGTTTTCATAGTAAATTGTCGACGGACGGTTTATGTGCCTATATAATTTAGTATGTATGATATTTAATATGTATGATAAAGTGGACGAAATAATAGAAGTATTTTCTAAACAAAAAAAAAGAAGGCTGGAGTTTGTTGTATAAATATTTTATTAAATAAAACCAAATATAATGTGTAAATACAAGACATTATTTATTGACAAACTTACAGGTTCCCGGTTAGAATATTCTCTAAGTCCCCTTTGCAATTTAGTGATAGCTGAAAAAAAATGCCCCCCCCCCCCCTTTGTAAGTCTCTGGAGCCGCGCCTGGGAGGGCTTAGACTTTAAATTTTACGCCTATAATTATTATGGTTGTATATAATTTTAGGTCTGTATTTTATTTGCAGTTTACATTTAACGAAGTTTAAGAAGGAGCAACCACTCATAACTCATAAGTACCTATATACCTATATATATATTATATAATTTACAATTCAATATTCAAATATTTATAATATATGAAAAACAGCCAATAGGTTCAATTTATTTTAATTTTAAATAATGTCAATTAATTAACAAAATAGGTATATATAAAACTGATATTTTAAAAGATTAACTTAAATAGTTAAAAGTTAAATCTTCTTCAATAGTTTTCACATCTATATTTTATAATAGATAATATTTATAGTTTTAGATTCTTTGATTAAACTGTAGAAATGTGATTGATTTCATTAATATGTTTTGCTACCTCAAGTTAAATAAAATATATTTTTAGATAAGTAAGTAATATTCTATTTTAATAAATATAACCAATTTGTTTAAAGATATTTTTATAATTTTAATTTTATATCTATAACTTAGTTGCCACTTGGACTTGGCATACCCTGTACTTACTAATAAATAAATCTTTTAATAAATCAGTAGCTGTTGCTCGCTGATTTTGATCAGGAGTAAAACACCGAAGTATAAAACGGTATGCTTGGTCATTCAGTTCAACTGGTATGTTTGGATGTCTCTTATATTTACCAACAGAATAAGTAATTGCTGCTCTTGATCCAAGTTCTGTGTAAGGTACCTTACCTGTCGCCATTTCTACAACTGTACAACCTAAGGACCATATGTCAGCCTGCAAAAAATCAAAAAAACATTTGTTATAATTCTATTTTTAAACTTATACTTATTTTTTTCATACTGGTGTGCCATAACCGTTTGGTTCATTGTTTATCACTTCAGGAGCCATATACTCTATTGTGCCCATAACACTTCTAGCAATGGGACACAATTCAGAGAGACGTTTAGATATTCCAAAATCGGATATTTTTGCTATGCCATTAAACGTATTAATCAGGATATTATCCCCTTTGATATCGCGGTGTATAATTTTTTGATCATGTAAATATTTCAATCCTTCAAGAATTTGTTTAGTATAAAATGAAATAACACGCTCGTTTTTTTTTAATGGGCCCCATTTTAATTGTAATAGGGAGGAAAGACTTTCTATAAAAGACAATTTGTTATTAATGTTGTCAATGTCTCAATAAAAATGAAAATTAATTACCTGGTACTTGTTCCATAAATATTTTTAAATAACCACCTACAGATATTGATCCTAAATATCGAACAATGTTTTGATGACACAGTTGAGAATGAAGTTGTACTTCTTCGTGCACTGGCCTAGCATAACAAATAATAGATTACCTAATATAAAAAATGAAAATAAATATTATACTCAAATTTATAAATACACAAAATTAGTTTCTGATATTTCCTTGACTGCGATTTGCACTTTTGTATTGCAATCAAAAGCTGCATAAACTCTTCCATATGATCCATGACCAAGAATTTTTTTTGTGTTATAACCATCAAACTCGTATGCAAACTAGAAAAAAATGTTCACTTTAATATAAATTAAGTTAATTTGTATAAGTATAATCATTCAAAGGTACATAGATAACTACATTTACTTCTTCATTATGCAACTCTTCATTCAAGTTAGTCGCAATTCCTTCATCATTATCAATCATATTTTTTACAAGATCATAAAATCTTTGACGACAGAGAGATGATGAAAAATACATTTGGAAACTATCATTGGTGTTAACACATAAAAATAAACACCGTTCATCTATTTTGCAAATACTATTTAAATGAATAACAGATATTATAATTCCAACATTATAAATTAAAATGTAATTTACTAACAAATATTAATTGAATAGGTATATACCTAACACTCCTAATTGCACTCCCTGAAAATAGGCAACTCTGCATTAGTGTACAATCTTTTGTACACTGTTTGTCTAGGGAAATTGAATTATTATCAATCTCAAGGTTTACCTTAACATAGCTAGGCAAATAAACTTTTGATGATTCCAAAACAATAACCTGAAAATAAAATTTGTTTATATATTACAAATATTTTTACTTGATACCTAGCGATAATCATAGGCGTAGCATGATGAATTTATATGAGGGTCTTTAGTCTATAATGCTTTTAATGTCAACATATATTCTAAAAATGTATCTAATAAAAAAATTACTGATAGGGCTAAACAAAATTCCAAAGTGGCTACGCTTATAGTGATTATTATCTAATAGTTATTATTTATGTACTCACGGGGAAGTTGCAAATGTCACTGTCAATTTCTTGTTTGGTAGCATCTATAAAATATTTCATCCAGTACTTTAAGTATTTTTCTAGTGCAATTATTTCTCCACTTTTTTTTCTAAACTTACAAATTAATGTAATATTTTCAACTGTTGATTTATAATACCTATATAATTATTAAAAAATATAATATTAAACAAATAATTCATTATTTGTTACCTAATATTAAAATCTACAAATAATTACTTACCAAATTAAAGGTTTTAGTTTGAACATACATTCAGCAGCTTTCATAGCTTTACTATAATTTTCTGTTAGCACATTCATTTCAAAATATGTTGCAACAACCCAGTAGTCATTGATAGATGTTAAATTGCCTCTTTTGCCAATACAATTGCTTAAAAATATATCTATATTAAGAAATAATAATAATTTAAATGAGACATGAAACTGTTCAAATATTTTGGTTGATAAAACTAAACAATTAAGAGCCGTTCTTATACAATGTCTGGTAAAGTGTCGGTTAACTTTAACCGGATATTTTAAGAACGGCCCTAAGTAACTCAAAAACTAAAAACATAGTTAGAAATTTTTTAATGCATTTCGGAAAATCTGCATCAGAAAAATAAGAGACAAAACCATCAATGAACATATAAATTATTGTTTGCTGCTTTGAAAACTATACAAGTATACAACTGTACATTGTTAATTATTGTTAAGTCAATTAATAAAAATAATATTAAGTATTAACACATAGCTACCAATGTGTTGTAGTTCTTCAGACTTGGAAAATTCATTCCCAGCAACTAATAATAATGTTGCTAAATTGATTCCAGCATGAAGATTTGGTTGTATTTTAAATGCTTTTCGATACCATTTAATAGCATGTTGAAGGGCAGTTCTGTCTTCAAAAATAGACTCAACAAATTTGTCTTTATAAATACGACCATATAGACAAATTAAATCAGGTAGGAAGCTATTATTTTTTTCCAATGCATGTTCTATAACTAGCAACGCTTTTTGTCTATACCCAGGTTTATTACTTCTGACCATAGAATATAGGTAGATAATACAATTAACAATAATAAAAAAGTTACATTTTAACAGTTTTTAGTAACGTACCTATGTAAAGCAAAAGAATATAAATATTGCAACAACGGGGTTTGTGTAAAATGTCTTTTGTCAGAAATAGCTTGTATGTCTTCTACAAGTTGAACCATTCCTTCATGGTCCTGATATAAAATAATAATTTAAAAATATTTAAAATGTTGATCATATTTCTAGTTAACACTGACATTTTATTTGACTAGGTACCTGAACATCTCTAAATGCTTCCATCATTTTATGTAATACATCAACAGTTACACAAGGA
This sequence comes from Metopolophium dirhodum, assembly GCF_019925205.1. Taxonomy (NCBI): domain Eukaryota; kingdom Metazoa; phylum Arthropoda; class Insecta; order Hemiptera; family Aphididae; genus Metopolophium; species Metopolophium dirhodum. The sequence continues at coordinate 18,845,441 of NC_083568.1, forward strand.
TCTTTTAGACGTTTTCTCAAAATGAGCAATTTTTCGCGTAACACTTCACCAGAGTCAGATAAAAATTTCTTATTTATATGAACTCTGTATCAATTCAAAATAAACATTTTCAATTAATTACTTTTATTATTAATATAAGTACATAATACATGTAAAATATAATTTTAGTTCCTTTGCATCCCTATTAAAAAGGAAAAATATATATACTTAGATTGAATTTCCACATCTTTAAACAATTTTTCTAATGTTACTGCAACTGATTTTGTGGATTCATCATTGCCATAATATGGAGGATTAGTAATAAAACATGTTCCACAATCAGCTAGTTTATATGAAATAAATGTAATAGAATCATCACAAGACCACTAAAAACAACACGAACATAATTATTATAGAAAGATAATTTTTTCCCATCTAATATGCAAATTAAAAATATCAGTGGCGTGCCCAAGAATTTAAAATGGGGGGGACAACATTTTAGATTCTGAGCGAAGCGATAAATGTATTGATTTTACAATGATGTGTTTTCTGATAGGAAAGTGAATCTAGTTAGTACTTGGGGGGTAAAAAGTAAAAACGCGACGCGCCCGCTGGACGGAAAAAGGATGCTTTTCAACGCTTCAACCGCTATTGCAAACCAAACTTTCGGTGCAGGCGTGACAAAAAATTATTTTAGAAGCTTGTGGTTTTACAATGGTATTTTTTTATTTTTTTATCCTGGATGCAAAATTTCTACCAGAAGGAGCGCTTTGATTTCAACTTATAGTATCTTATATTTTAGCAAATTGGATCAAAATGGTTTTTTAAAAAAGGTAATTTTTCGATTTACTCAATAGTAATATAATGCCACGGAAAAACCACCGACAAATTACGAAAAACCGCTAAAAACATGATTTTAATTTCTAACGCTTTGTTCATTACCATAGAAACGAATAAAAAATAATATTATTAATTGAACTTAAAGGCTATTAGGTAATAAATAGTAACAATATAAAATATCCAGACTGACAAACCGTCTCCGCTCAGAATCATTTTTCTTCTTATATTATGAAATTCAAGTTTAATACAATCCATTATACATTGACCCACTTGTAACCTACTGTACAGCAGAGTGACATCCACTTACTAGAATTACAAATTCAACATAAGAAAATCTCTACATGAGAAATCGAGTGAATATCCAATGATGTTAAAATTTGAACTTCAGACACTCATAAAAATTTTATTTGACTTTCCGGTAAACATTTTTATTTGATAAAGGTAGACAAACTTATGAGGAATCTTGTATTAAATTATCAAATAGTTAGATAGTTCGATAAAAATTTTTATGAATTTTTAACTCAAAATAATTTGCACATTTTCGTGATTTTTACGTGATTTGTCAAAATTCGAACTAAATGCTTGTAAAAAAAAATTGTGACTGTGTTTTTAATATTTTTCAACTGCCACTGTAAGAATATATTAGGAGCCTTGTATTAAATTTCAGGCTTGTTGACTGAACGAATAAAATTAATAATTTAGAAAAATTAATGACTCTTAACAGCTGTAATAACTAATAAGTGATTTTCTGTAGGTCGGTAAAAAAAGACAATTTGGGGGGGGGGGTATAACCCCCAACCTCCCCACCACTCCTGAGCATGCCACTGCAAAATATAACATTTGATATGCATTATACAATATACATACCTTCAAACGTAACGTAACTTCATCATCTAAATTGTTACATAAAATTATGTTTTGATTCATTCCAATATTATGGCGACAGCCCAAGTAATAAGACAAAGAGCTAAGTTTAATACTTTTTGACCAATCAACTATAACTACATCAGCATAATAAAATGTTTTTAATTCATCATTTTCTTCCAAATCTAATTCTTCAAGTAGTTTAAACTAAAATTGGTATCAAAATACAGAAGGTAAGTAAAATAATAGTAAGTGACAAATTTACAACTCAACAGATTAAAAATACTAAGTATTTGAGGCTTTACTCAAAAATATAATGAATTTAATGAATTATATCAAACAGAATAAAGGATATAATGATTTTATTATTTTCTTTTTTTTAGGAGAGGGACAAATCTCTGCACAAAACTGTATTACAGATGTTTGGATGTTTTGTACTTTTGGATATTCCTAGGACTTACAGCATGACATACTTATGATAAGGATTATTATTTATTATATGCTCACCATTCATTCAAAATAAATTATTACTTATTAGGTAGGTAGGTACCTACTTATGAGTTATTAGTTTAAACTTTAAAGTTTGGATGTAGCTCTATAAAATATTATAATAAAATAGAAATGTTCTAGTTATAAAAACCCTAAAAAAGCTTTACGTCGGCTAAGACGTAATACTTCTCAAGTCAAAAAAAGGTATTTTGAGATATATACAGAAAAATATACAGAAAAAATAAACACATAAATTAGTGAAAATATTACATCTAATCATATTGATCCCCGTATCAGTTTTATGGGTTTCTTGAAAAAACCACTTTAAGGAGATACGAGGTATTACGTCTTAGCCGACGTTTAGTAGTTATGTAATTATATATACAGTGTGATCAAGATTTAAGGTAATACTAAATATGTCAGGTGGATGACCTTGTATTGCAATGTAGTTTTCGGGAGGTAATAGGCAGTACTTAATTACATATTTTAGATAAATTTCAAATTTTTAACACTTAGTGTGCGCATGCGCAATACAACTTACATTTTTTTTAAATGAAACACTATTTTTTTACTACATATTTGGATAGATTATTTTTTTAAGCATTTTTTGTATTAAAAGTTTTTTTTAATTTACAAAACTGACTTAGAGTTAGAGACTTAGAGTAAGTCAAAATTTGGATTTATGCATAATACGTGTTTAATGCAATTTTCATTTATAACCACTGGAAATAATAAAATAATTGCCAAATAAATGTTTAATGGGGGACGGAGTGGCCGAGTGGACTAAGGCGTCGGTTGCGACACGCACCGTCGACGGTTCGAGCTCGGCCACAGGCGGCATTTTTCTTCTGGCAGTCACGGTGTGTCGGTGTCCGGAGAGAGAGCTCGTCATCCCCAACCCGGGCCTGGCAAATACTTACTGGTGCCCACTTAAAAATTCTGCCAAAACAAACACTCACGTAGGTATCTGCCATGCCCGGGTGGGGGATGTCGCATGTCGGCCTCTTTCCGGACACCGTGACAGCCAGAAGAAAAATGCCGCCTGTGGCCGAGTTCGAACCGTCGACGGTGCGTGTCGCAACCGACGCCTTAGTCCACTCGGCCACTCCGTCCCCCATCAAACATTTATTTGGCAATTATTTTATTATTTCCAGTGGTTATAAATGAAAATTGCATTAAACACGTATAATGCACAAATCCAAATTTTGGCTTTCTCTAACTTGGTCAGTTTTGTAAATAGAAAAAAACTTTTAATTCGCTCAGAATCTAAAATGCTTAAAAAATAATAATCTATCCAAATATGTAGTAAAAATAGTGTTTCTATTTAAAAAAATGTAAGTTGTATTGCGCAAGCGCACACCAATGCTATTAAAAATTTGAAATTTATCTGAAAATATGTAATTAAGTACTGCCTATCACCTCCCGAAAATCTCATTGCAATACAAGGTCATCCACCTGATATATTTAGTATTACCTTAATTCGTGATCACACTGTATATAGGTAATATATTATACACTGAATTATCGCAACTAAAAATACTTTAACTAGATCATGTGCGGAATGAGACATTTTATCTTTCGGTATTTTTCTTACAAATACAAATATAACCTACCTAACTTATCCCAAACTATATAAAAATTAAAAATACACGGATGACATATAAGACGTTCCACGACATAAAATGACTGAATATTGAAAAATTTTAAAATGTGTACCTATCTACTACCCAAAATCCAAATACAACTATTCCTATATAAGTCTATAATAAATATTATACCTATAAGATATAAATTAAACATTATAAAAAAAATCATTACAAGAAACAAGATAAAATTTATTTTATCCATTTCTGCGGACATTATAATATGATATAAAATAAATATTAACCTTTCAAATAAGTAGGTACTAGGTTGGTACGATAATATCATAACAAAATTGTATTTTTAATTATTATTTTATTTTACAAAACCAACGATGAAAAAAACCACCCAAAAATTATTAAAAAAAATTTAGGTACCATGATTGGTAGATACCCGGTTTATAAACATGCATTATGTTTATAAACATAATCCAAAATAAAATATTAAAATGTATATTAATCTTACATGGGTGATAGGTAGTGTGAAACAAATGTATTCCACTAGGACTACTAGGAAAAAAAATCAAACCCCTATTCCCTAATTCTCTATACAACATCTTAACTAGATTATTACTTAAAGGACATCATGACACTAAAAACAAGTTTGCTGGGATTTTAAGTATGTCATTACCTAAGAAATATAGTGTGGGTCTCGGTCTCACACTTCAACACTAATTATTCAATGAGATACAGGAGTTATAAATATGCTTACGACGTCATAGATCTGAAGTTGGAACGGCGGCGTATATTTTACGTGTAAAAAGGTCTAGATTCTAGATAACCATTTGCCACAACAATTTCAATCGTTAAAGATAAAAAAATTGTATGTAACCTTTAGAGTATTTTTTGGTTTATGGCATTTGTGAGGTTTAATTTTGATATACTTCCTGGTTTTTTTATAGTAGATAAAACTATTATAGTAAATTTTGTAAAATTTGGTTTATACGACAATACAACGCGAGTTGCAAACTCCATTATTTTACATTTTTACCTACTAATTTATAATTTATAATAATATTATATTAACGAGCCAATAACGAGATATGTAAAATTTCACATCACATCACCGTCTTAAACACATAAATACAATTAGGATTATGAAAAAAAAAAATTCTGAAATACTATCGTAAGTTATTAAAATAATTTCAAACTATTTTTACACGTAAAACATGGGCGGCTGGTCATAAGATTTAATATCTTAGTCTGTGACACGATTAAAGACAGTACTATATTCTATAGCCATGGTCCATGATGACGGCTCACAATATTATACAATAATATAACACGCGGCTATTTATCAACTCTCATTATCTCATTGAATAATAACTTTTTTTAACTTCGGATTTTTACCAAAAAGTTTTTTATTATTTAGGTATTTGCCTATTACCTATTACATTATTATTTATTTTATCCAAGAGAAGGATCAAAAAGTGGTACGTAGCAAATTGAAATACGAGATAAAAATGTAACATAGGTACTCCATGTCATCACTTGCTTAAAATATATTTGATCCTAAAAAGTAAGTAATTTTGATTTTAAATAAATGAGAAAGCAACCGAAAAATATATTACCGAAAAAGTAAACAATTTAGCAGAGTTTACCATCCTATTAGATGCTTGTTTTACTTCTTCCATAACTTTTCTATGATCCAAATCATGATAATTCTGAACTAAATCATCTACATCTGTAATACACACAATTTCCATATTTTGGTGCGATTTTAAATGTCGAATGCACTGAATAAAAACTAAATTGTCTGCAATTAAAAAAAAAAAAACAAAATTAGATTAATAAATAAATAAGGGGGGAGGTACTAATGTAATAATATGTATTATAATAACTTTTTATGTATTATTTTGATGTATATTGTCCGTGAGCGATGCACATTAGTGTTATTTTTATAATTTGGTTAATATCGTTAATGTACAATTTTCTTAAAAAATAAATGTCGGCTATCAGTCCATCATCTTTGAAAGGCGGTGTAGGTACATTATATATTATGCCATATTGTCATATTATATATAATAGGATTAATGATCCCCCCTCACAGATAATCATAAAAATTAAAAACCACACATAATGTAATATTATAATTCATACCTATATATTATTATATAATTTATATGTATAAATTATATGTACAATGTATAAACCTTAAATGTATAGTTAGGTAGGTATACTTACCGGCGTAACGAATATTAGACGTCTAAGGGCGTAAACAGTTTAAAACAAGTATATTGATATCACCAATCGGTATTTATACCTACTAATCTTTATGCTTACATTTTTACGAAAAACATCAAGGATAAGTTATAACTAATAATGTGGAAACGTCTCAAGAGTTCCAGACAATACGTTCTAACAACGAACAAGGTAACACTCGTGCCTTAAAAATACCTTTATTATCAAAACATAATATTGGCATGTACTTTTTTTTTTTATACATACTTTGACACACTATCTATCTCTACTTTTTAGATATCGAATAATGGTTTATTATAAGTAGAACGTAATTTTACTACCGGTATTTTAGTTTTTACTAATTGTTATAGCAATAGATAGGTAATATTATTATTACATGTTTACATGTACCATTTAGCTATGTACGTGTCAATATAGTTCCTTGCCTAACTCGGTGTAAGTATACTGACGTTATACACATACGACATACGTAGGTAAAGGTACCTTTATAGCGTTATACTAATGCTAATACTATACGGTGAGATCCATTAAACGTAAGACACTCATGAGCGTATCTATTAATGCATTATTTCGGAAAACTCAAAACACTAACATTTTTTTTAATGTTTAATTTAAATCATTTTAAGTATCTACAAATCAACATTTTTTTTTAAAAACTTTTTGCTTAGCGTGTTCCTAGTTTATATAGAGAGTATAGGGACTCCATGAAGTATTTATGGAAATATTTAACCATACGTCCGTACGTAATTTTATAGTGTGAACAGGACATAACAGTACAAGTGTTAATAGTAACAAGTAGGAGGTTTTTTTGGATTAATTGCGGTAGGTATTGCAGATTCTCTCTTCTTGAAAACAATGTGATAGAACGAGGCCACGAGGGCTTCGCTTGCTGTCCCTGCAGCGGGCCCGCTGTTGGATTCAACAACCATGCAAATATTGCATACTTTTAAAGGTTTACTTAAATAATATTATGCGTATAGCTTATGAATTTGTCTTCAAAGTTAAAATTCTATATTAGAAACATAATTGTGGTTTTCGTAATTTCGTGTCTGTGTAATTAATAATAATAATTTATTATAATATTATATGTTAGTATAGTTCCAAACTTTTCTATAGTTTCATAGTGTATTATTAAACAAATTTGAAATGATTTTTTAAACATGCTCACACTACTTTTGTGCTTGAATTATACATTGGTATATTCAAATTCTGATTTTTGGAATTTTTAAATACAATTGAAGATTTTCGAATACTTGAGATTTTATGTACCATGTAAAGATGATGCGATAATTACAAACTTCTGTTTTTCAAAAGGCCCTTTTTCACTTTTAATTATTCAGCAGATATTTTTTTTGAGAACTTTGATGTATCTAAATCAAACTTTGAACTAATACTTTTTGAGTTATATAACTTTGTGTACAAGAATAATACATATATTATTACTCTATGGAAATATGTTAAATAGATTTGGATCTTAGATGATTTGAAAATGTTAGTAATCACTATTGATATATCAATATAAATAATTTGTAAAAATTATCTAAGTATACTAAATACTACATCTAATATTACATATAGTTTATATATTACCTATAAACTAATGGACAGCGCATTCCACTCCACCCTGCCATCAATGCACTGGAAACATATAAGAGAAAGAAAGAAGAAAGAACATAAAGGGGGTTATCATTGGCGTATGAAACTAATTCTATATTTCCCCCACGTTCACTTTTCTCTTTTACTCTATATTGTACCCCTGACCTCTCCCTCTAAGCGCTGTCCATTAGTTTATAGGTCTTTGCTTAGTATAGGTATAAATATTTTAATTATTATTAGAATTTTGATTTAGATTGGTACTTACATCAAAATGTTCAAGAACTGTTATGGTACCAATATATCAGGAGCCTTGCATTTATTTTTCACGCTTTTTGACCCAACAAATAACATTTTATTGATATTTATAGAAAAAAACTAAAAAAATTTTAAATTGGAATTGTCTGTAAACACTGAACATATTTTGAAAATGTTATCAAGTATAGGAATTGATAAAATAAACATGATATAAATTTCAAGTGTCTACGGTTATTTGTTTTTGAATTACAACAATAATAAAAAATATTTTTTTATTAGTATCTACTGAATAATAATAAAAAAAAAAGGTGAGTAAGTGGATGTCGCTCTGTTGTACAGTAGGTGACAAGTGGGTCACTGTAATGGATGGTGTTAAATTTGAATTCAATGATATAATATCATTTTATAAGAAAAACGATTCTGAGCGAAAACGGTCAGTCAGCCTATGATATTACCAAGTATATTTGATGATATTATTGTGAATAAAGTAATTTATATATAACCTATTTACGTGGAGCCTTGTTTTAAATTTTCAATCCTTAGCCATAAAAGTTAAACATTTTATACATTTTTAACTACAAAATAATTAATAAATTATAAATTTGATAAATGTTGTCAAAATTTGAACTTTAAATGCTTATAAAAAAATATTGTGCCTATGTATTTTTTGATATTTTTCAACTGCAATTGTAATATTATATCAGGAGCCTTGCATTAAATTTTCACGCTTTTTTACACTTTAAATTATATTTTATTGATATTTATAGAAAAAAAAAACTAAAAAAATTTAAAATTCACAATGTCCGTAAACCGCTCAAAAAGAGTCAAAATATTTTCAAAATTTTATGGTGTATAGAAAATGCTAATATAAACATTCAATGAGATTTTAAAGTATCTACAGTCATTCGTTTTTTAATAACAATAAAATAAGAAAATTGTTACATGAGAAATCGAGTGAATATCAAATGTTGTAAAAATATAAATTTCAGACAATCATAAAAATTTAATTTAAGTTTATTGTAGACATATTTTTTTTGATAAAGGTAGACAAATTTATGAGTAATCTTATATTACATTTTAAAATCTTAGATTTAAAAAGAAAAATTTTTATGAATTCTCAACTCAAAATTATTTGTTAATTTTCGTGATTTTTTCGTATTTTGTCAAAATTTGAACTTTAAATGCTTATAAATAAAAACGGTGACTAAGGATTTTTAATTTTTTTCATCTACCTTTGAAACAATAACTTAGGAGCCTTTTATTAAATTTTCAAGCTTTTTTACTCAACAGATAAAATTTTATTGATATTTATAGAAAAAAAAACTAAAAAAATTGAAAACTCACAATGTCCGTAAACCGCTCAAAAAGTCAAATTATTTTCAAAATTCGATTTTCTCGAAAACAGATTTTGTGTAAAAATTCCCGTTTTTCCTTAATTTTTCTTTTGTTTTTCATGTCACGTTTTTACTCTTTACCCCCCAAAGTACCAATTAGATTCACTTTCCTATCAGAAGAGTTACTGTTGAAGAAAATCCAAGCACTTTTACTGTCCTAAAAGATGATGACAATCAAAAAAAAAAAATAAAAAAACACACATCATTGTAAAATCAATAGCTCAGAATCTAAAATGTTGTCCCTCCCATTTTAAATTCTTGGGCACCCCGCTGATATTTTTAATTTGCATATTAGATTAGATTAGATTATTTTAGAGTTGCACCAAAAACCAAAATTTTCTCAAAAACAGATTTCCATTTGCCGAAATGTTTACTTTTAATCCCCCAAAGTACCAACTAGATTCACTTTCCTATCAGAAAAGTTACTGTTGAAGAAAATCTAAGCATTTTTACTGTCCTAAAAGGTGATAACAGACACAAAAATAAAAAAAAAATAATAAAAAAAACACACATCATTATAAAAAAATAAATATATTCATCGCTTCGCTCAGAATCTAAAATTACAAAGTGAAATTGATTATTCTAAAGATGACATTTTTATATTATGCTTTAGTATGACAGAGACAACATATATGGGTTATAATATCCTCTTAATCAAATAAATGAATAATAATTATACAATACATATACATCAAATGTTTATTATGTATACACAATGATTAATATTCATTAAAAATTAGACAATAAGAGATCTATTAACATACTAAACAGTAAATAATAAGTATAAAAATAATAATAATAATTAAAAAAAATAGTAGAATTATTTTTCAAAAATAGGATTATATATAGTATGCTACATTCATTATTTTAATTATGATAGTTTCTGAAAGCATCAACATAATTCTATACATTTATACACAATAAAACAAGATACAAATTTAAACCATTTTTAAAAATGTCTTCATGTACTGGTTGTAAATTTTTTTAAACTGACGTTTTGTAAATGGTGGAGGAGTCTTGTTTCTAATAAAATTTTCAGAATATGTTTTGTACATATATTCCAAACAAATACTAGTTTCAAAGAAATGTTTTTTTAACGTTCCAGGAATATTATATGAACTCAAAACCCTAGGAATACCTTTCATGTATAGGAATACGTTTTCATATTCTTTAAAAGGCACCTTTTCTATACTAACTTCTGGGTCACTCTCAGGTTCATATGAATTGTAATCCTTGTCCAACGGTATTAAAGATTCTTTCATAAAATCTGTCATAACTGGCTCATTAATAATATTTAATTGTCTTGGTTGATTAGCTTTCAATGCAACATCTCTATCAGAATACCAACTGTAATTTATTGGTTTCAGAATAGCATTAAGACGGTTATCAGAAATACCTAATGTGTTCATAAAAAAAGTTCGGCAGACTTTTACAGACGCCTTATTCCAAATAAAACGGTATGTCGGACAACTTTCAAAAGTGCTATCTTTTTTTTTAGAGATACGCAATTGTACTAATTGAGTTATTTTACAGTTCTGTTCAGTCGCATTCAACATCTGAAATTCTTTATAAATTTGTCTTCGGTCGGGGCCAGGCATAGAATAATAACATATTAATTGACAGTCCTGGTCGCAACAAGGTGAAAGCATTTCACCATAGCTTTCTGTTAAGTCTTGATTATATATTATAGATTCTGGAATTCCTAGAAAAATAATAAACATTAAAAATGTAACCATATGAATACATTTTTTTGTTTAGCATAATAAAAACTATATCACAAATAACATTATACTACCATAGAATATTATAGTAAAATATACAAAGCCATTTTTTAAGTATGTGTATGCTCGACCCAATTTTATGATAATAGTATCAGTATAAACTACAAACTAGAACTACTAGCTAAAAAAGCTTGTATTGAATTATCAATCCTTTGCTTTAAGAATTGAACATTTTTAACTACAAAATGATATGAAAATGTTCATGATTTTGATGAATTTTGTCAAAATTCAAGCTTTAATTGCTTATATAAAAATAATAAAGCATAATATATATCTAGAATATGTTTTACCTAACTTATGAGGAATGTTGTATTAAATTTTCAAACTTTTTGACCTAGCAAAAATTTACTGACATTAAAACCAAAAAAACTAAAAGGGACAACATATTTTGTGAGTTCTATTATAATTTTTGAACCCCTAAAGTACCAATTGTATCTGATTTAAAATTAAAACTAATAGAAATTTAAATTTTCTATAAATACTCTAAAATAGGCTAAATATTTGAAAATTTAAGTTAAAGTTAATTGAATAAATTTAATTAAATTGTAGAAAATGATAGTATAAACATTAAACATTCAGTAAAAATTTGAAGTATCTAAGGTTATTCGTTTTTGAATTATAACAAATTAAGAAAATTGTTTGATAATAAATCATTATTTTACGTGAGAATACCCAATTTAATCAACATTTTAACTTAAGACGCTCATAATATATATTTGTGGGATTACACTAAACTTTTTTTTAATCTCTACAACCGCAACTTATCCTTGTAACCGTGTCATACATTTACTAACCTAAGGTTTAAATTGTATGAATTTTTAACTAGAAGTAGATTTTCAAAGTTGTGAGATTTTGACGAATTTTGTATAAATTTGAACTTAAAAGCTTATAAGAAAATACTGTGTATAAGTAATTAAGATATTTTTTAATTTGTATATGAATAACTTTTTAGGAACCTTTAAACTAAAAAAAATGTCAAATGTATATATAGCTCAAAAAGAGTCAACAATTTTTATAATTTTAACATGAATCGAAAGTGGTAATATAAACATTTGGCGAGAATTTCAAATCTCTAAGGTTATTTGTTCTTGTATTGTATTACACTAAATACTGGGCTTGCAATAAAAATGTTAAAAATCAAGGCCTAAACATTTAAAAGTAAATTATTCTTACCATCAGTATGATTTTTTTCTAATAGTTCCAGAATTTTTGTTTTGGAATTCTTTGAAATACTTTTTTTTTCAAATGACAACACATTCTTAGCATCATCACCATCCAACATGTCTAAGTATATATAATCACAGTCATTTCCATTATTTCTTGATTTTGGTATCATATTTCTTTCTATTACAGTAAAAATAATTTATAAAGAATTTATTGACTTAATTTTGAAAAAAAAAAACAATAAATATAGAAACATAAGAAAATGTTTCACTATTTTAAAAAGTGAAACCTTTTCTTTCAAGAACATGAATTAACACACCATATTTGAATGAATAAAATCAGTATTTTAAGGAAAAACAAAAGTTGGTTGTAAATTAATTACCTTCAGAAATATTTTTTTCAATTGATTCTTCATGCGATTTCTTAACTACTTTTGAAATAGATTTATTTTTTGATATAGTAGTGATATTTGAAGTATCGGTATGTATATTTTTCAAATTATTTTCATATATGGTCTTTTCATCTGGTTTGGATACTAATTTAGTCTGATTACATCCATCTGTTAACACTTAATAAATAATTATTAAATTATATTTTCTAAAATAAATTAAATATAACCATTGTTAAAATTATTATTATTCAAATGCAACAATAATAACAACGCTCAATGTCCTGTAAAGTAACACATCATGCACTCGTCCAAACATACAGGTGTTTGATGCGAGTTGAATGAATATTTTGTTATGTTACCACTAACAACACTATTGTTTGAAAGTTTAAAATATATATATTATTTTAAACAATGGTTTGTTTTTACTTTCTTAATCAAGTATGGTAATTGGAATTAAAAAATCTGAATTTTGAAAACTACCTACTATAAGTATATATTTGTAATTAAATATTATTAATGTGATATTTACACTAACTATAGTGCTTAAAAAATATTTGCTCAATCATTTTCATATGTTTGTGAGTAATATAAACAAAAATTGTAGTCCGAGGATTTTTATTTTGATTACCACATATTATACTATATTATTCTGAAAAATTATATTTGAGTAAATAAATATATATTTTGTATGATTTTTCTATATTTTTATGTGAATATATATGGGGGTGTGGGTTACTTTTCATGTAGTATCAGGTGGGGGCTACAGCCCCCCTAACATTTTAGCCCTAGTTGCGCTACTGGATTGATCCTATATGTCAATGTATAATGATTTGTATCCAGAAAAACGTCAACTCTCAAAACTCAATTTTTTTGTGAAAACTATTTGACTTAGAAATTTGGTTGATAGCTCAATAAAAAGTACTTGTCAACTATCAAGTAGATACAGCATTTATCATTTTTAACGGTTAAAAAAATAGTCAACTTTAGCTAAACTTATCTTTAGAAACATATCTCTGAAACTGGATAACGGATTTAGTTGTTTATGCCTTATGGTATTGTTACACATTAGCTAGAAAAGGTGTAGCGAAGAGTTTCAGACCTTTATCTTTAATAGTTCATTCACTAGAGATCTTAAAAGTTGTACAACATAAAAACAGACATGTAGATAAAAACTTAGTACCAAAAGCGATAATTATTTTAAAATTTTAAGAGGGCTAAAAGTATGAAGTGAGTTCCATAAGAGTACAATTACAATATTAAAAAGGGTTAAAATATTTTTAGAAACAGACCACTATAATGTTGTATACTTGATAATTCAGTCAATAACAAGTTAGGTACCTTTTTACACTATTGTTTGTATTAAATGTTGGTGGTTCTTCCATCAAATTTTTATAGTTTAATATGTCTATACAGACATACTCCAAATCAATGTTATTTGAATTTTCGTTTTTAAAATTATTTTCTGAAATGTATTATATTTCAAACATATCAAAAAATTATATAAAATGTTTGTATAGGAAAAACTCAGAATCCTGAGCGAAGAGGGTCTGTCAGCCTATATTAGTATATTGCTATGGATATTTTATGATATTATTGCTATATTAAAGTAATTTATATTACTATTAGACATTAATAGTGGTGTATACAAGGGGGTGACGAGGGGGTCAAATCCCTCCCCCATTGGCTTTTATTCAAAGTTTTGAGTGGGTGGGGGATTTTCCAATTTTACCCTCCCATTTAGATGTCATTTTTTTTTTTGATCCCCCTCTTTCAGGAATCATGTATTTCTTAATACAGTAGGTAGTATTATCTTTTTTGTAAGAATTGCATTTGATAATGTCATTGTGTGTATAAATTTTTTTTATTTATTTAAGAAAAAACTTACACAGTAACTGGTACTATGAAGGGGAAATTTTTCTATATTCTTAATATAACAAAACATAATGATGTGCAAACAAAGAAATGTTTGCAAGCACAGATTTAAATAATTATTGTTCAAAATTGTATTTTTTACTGTGATAATTTAGTATAGCTTTAAATGTAATCACTTTAAATACTTCTTAAGTGTTCCCACATAATATTTTTGTAGTATCACGATACTAGATACTAGAAACTTATCAATAGAATATCACATTACTAGATATTCGATACATTTGAGTAAAACTAGTCACAAGTTTTAAAAAAATTATATTTATTATTTTGGGTATGATGACTTTGTTAAGTAATGGGAATGGTAACGAAAATAATAAAAACATTACCTAGTTTATTGCTGCCACGCTAAAGATTACATAGTTTATGTTCTTACATGTAGAAATTACAGATATCTAATAAGGTACAGACGTGCAATAAAGACGGAAAGTCCCATTCAATGTGTGTGTGTCACAGTTATAAGTTATAACTAATATTATGATTTATCGGTAATGGGTTGAAAAATAATTTCCAACCTACAGCCTACAGAAAATCACCCAAAACTACTAAACTTACCAAAATTTGTATTCGTAAAATAAATATTAAAATAAAACTTTATTTAATATTAAATATTAATTTGATAGTAAAAAGCAGAATTGTATCACAATAATGTATCGAGTATCTTTCGATAACAATTTTTTATGAAATAATCGATATTTTGACTATAAATGTATCATGCTACAAGATAATTGATGCTTCATATAATTGTATCGAGATACGAGATATAGTTGTATCTAAGATATTTCCCAACCCTGCCTGAGGTAAGGATGAAACATTCAAATTATTTTAGAATTGAGGCATAAGAAAATTTTTGAAACAATAATTGTAAGCTTTGTATGTTAATTATAAAGTAATTGTTAGTTCCATACTTGAAGTTAATTCTTTAGAAAATAAACATTCAATATGTCAATAAGTATTCAATATTTTCAAAAACTTTTTTTTTGAAACTGTTATTTGAATATATAATACAAATAACAATTATTCATAACATTTTATACTGCCAGATTGGCTTTATATTTTAGTGCCTTTAATTGTTGAAATACAATAATTTATTTAAATTTTTAAATGAAATATTTATTTTAGAGGATGTTACACAAACATTTATTGTCTCTGTCTTACAAGTACTACATAGCACATTTTAAGTTCAGAAAATCATGTTTAGCTAAGTTTAAAAATTATAGTGAATTGACTTCTAATAAAATTTAAAGGTAAAATTATTATCTAGGCAATGTCCGAGGCTTTTTATTATATTTTAACTAGTAGAGCTATGAGTATTTTAAGACGTACAAATAATTTACAATTTTAATTAATTAATAATTTTAATAATTTATTAATACTTATAGCTCTACTAATTAAAATATAATAAAAAGCCTATGACATTGCGTATATAATAATTTTACCTTAAAATATTATAAGAGGTCAATTCACTCAAATTTTTTAACTAAGAGAGCTAAACGTGATCTGCCTTGCGTAAAATGTGCTATGTTACGCACTAGTAAGACAGAGACAACTAATGTCAGTACAACATCCTATTAAAATGTTATAGTATGTAGCAAAATACTTTTTTTTCCATGTTGATCTATAAATATTGAATACTGAACAAATAGTTTAATTATTTTTCACATTAAGCATTTAAAGTTTTGACTAAAGGAGTAAAGTATCTCTTACAAAACATGTAGAGCGCTACTTTACTCACATTAACTTAAATATTTAAATGGTTATTAATAAAAATAAAAATTTGTGTCATATTTGATATATATTTCAAAAGTAGAAAATGTTTATAAAAGCATTCAGCTTCAGACTATTAAATAAACTATAATAGGATGCCAAGATGTTACGAGATTTCAAGAATGAGAAAAATAAAAGCAATGTTAGTATTAAAATTGCGTATGCCTAAAATACAATAAATTAGGGCTGACGGTATACCGGTTTTTAAAAATACCGATACCCGGTATTATTGTTATTTTAGAATATCGTTATACCGTGAAATGATAATTACTGTTGTTACTGAAAATACCGTGCCACGGTAATTACCGGACATACCGTATACCTACATTTATTATTTATTTAACAACATAATATAAAAGGCCCTATCCTAGCCCCTAGGTTGAAAACTTGGAAGCACTAATAAATTTGCCGAGGTTTATGGTATTTTCGCTAATTACTGAAGTACAGTGCTTTCGGCAATTATCGAAAATACTGTACAACCGGTAATACCTTAGATACCAGTAATAAATAAATACCGGTATCAAAATATGAAATACCATTAGCCCTACAATAAATTAGTAAATTACTTGCATTTAGTTTTATTGTTCAATTAAATGTATAATATATACTATATATTAATAATTTCTCAGAATTGAATAATAAGATTAATAATATGCAAGATTTAAAATTTTAATTACCTTTATTGCCATTTATTTTTGTTGAACTAGATTGGACCGCGCATGCATTAAATATTTGTTGGTGATTTTCTGGATCTTGGTCATCTACATCACGTTCCAATGAATTTAACAATAAACTTTCATTCATTTTTTCCCTTGTGAAATCTTTAACTATCAAAGTGTTATTTTCTAAATGCTTAAATTCTAAATTATTAAAAATAATATCAATATATCTGCTGTTAACTGTGGATGCATGTTTTCTATCATAATTGTCTTCAGAACTTATTACAAATGAATTCTACAAAATATAAAAAAAATTGTGATAATTAAATGACTTATGAAATTGTTGTTACCTTATAATCATATACATACTTGTGGCTTAATTGATGGGACAGCATCATTATTTAGACCATAAATATCATTAGTCATTAAAACATCATCATTTTCAAAATGATCAGAGCAAATTCGATCTGTATCGGTTGGCTGCCAATTAGTTAATCCAATACTATCTACCCATTTTTTAAGCATATTTTTGTTTTGCATTGGAAATCTAAGTGTAATATCAAAATATAAAATTAACAACATAATATTTGATTAGATATAACCCAACCAAAAATAAGGCAGAAAAAAATCCATTAAGCAAATGGACCTTTGCAATAAACCGTGTTATTTATATCATTTTTTTCATGGGTATGAATATAGTCACACAACAATAATGGAATCTTTATAGTTTATATAATTTATGCCAAAACACTTAAAGGTGTAGGGATAAACAAAAATTAGGTTTAAAGACATAATATTGTATTTTTTTTAATGTTAGTATGTACAGAGTGTAACCGGAAGACCTGATAAATGAAATTAACTTTTGTTCTAATCAATATTTATTTTTTTAATTTTTATTCTTTAATGGTGAAAATAAAAAAATTATAACTGATGTAAATGTTTTAGTAAAAATGTTTATTGTTTAAACATTTATTTAAGTCACGTTATATGATTTTTACACATCTCATTATTTGTGTTAAATTAAGTTGATCTAGTCGTAATAAACATTTTAAACTATAATATTTTAAAAATATTTTATTAGAATTTTTTAATAGGGACATATTAAAATCTTATTTATTTTTAAAAAAGTATTAACTTTTTCAACAAATGAGGAACTTTTAAATATTTTGAAATTTTAAAAAATCAGCCATTTGACTTAGATAAATGTTTTTAGTATCAAAAGTTTTTGAAAAACTATATTTACAAATTAGCTATTTTGAATTTTTAAAAATTTAAAATAGGATTTTTTATTTTTGTTATTAAAAATTGTATAAAAAGTCTTATATTATAAATGTTACGCACATTTTAATAAATTATACATATAAATTAAAATGAAAAATAATAATTAGAACGAAACTTATTTTATTTGTCACTTCTTCCGGTTGCGCCTTGTATAATTTGTTTAACAATGAAAAATTAATAATGAATATATAATGATGTACTTATGGTTAAATTTGTACCAATATGTAATATGTAGAAATTATAAATTTTTAATTAATAATAACCACCCAAATGAAAATGTACAATTATATTTTTTATATTTGTATTTTGTGTCAATCATTAAATACTATTACTACCATTTTATAGCTTTAAATAAAATAAATATACATTTTTAATTTTGTAAGTAATAAAAACAACTAGTTTACTTAAAAAACAATGTCTTTTTTCCATCTTTCAAAAATGTCTTGTCACAGCCTTGAATAATACAGTATTCAAATTCTGTTGTATTATTTTTTATACCTGCAATTATGTTTTTTCCAAATTATTTTCAACAATAAATATAAATTTATGTTAACCTCAAATTTAACTAAACTAACTATAATTATCATTCACACTTCTTTTTCGTTTTCTTGCAAACTTTGTATACTCATGTGACAGTAGATAAAGTGTTGGTACAATATTATTATTATTCAAAATAGTTTGTCTGAAAAGTTGACCGTCTCGTCGTATAGTAATAGATGTAAAATCTTCAGGATCAAAATGAATTGAGCATATTTTTAACAAAGGATCAAATTTGTCTTTGCGTCCGCAAATTTTCCACCAAGTTTCACAAAGTGCTTTATTATCCTTTGGAAAGTTGATGAAAAATAAGGTATCAAACTGGTCTCTTGCATTTTGATTACATAATACAACCGCACATTCTTGGTTTATAGGCTGGTTTGTCTAAAAATTTAAAATATTATTAAATATTTACTTAAAATAATAAAATAACTGAACCAACATTTACAAAACTTGTTACAGATGAAGACAATGAGACAGAGTCTACTTCTATCATTGATTCTTCAATATCTATATTTTCAAGTTCAAATTCAGTGTCTGAAAGTGATGATAGAAAATCATCATCAAATCCAGTAGCTTCATTCGAATTCTAAAAAAAAATTTTACAACTGAATAACTCAAAATTATAAATTTGAATAAAATAGTCTTACACTAAAATTACTACAAGATGATGTACTTAGAGTTGAATCATCATCACTGGATTTCATATCACTAGTATTTGGTGTATCAAGTAAATCGTCAGAATTAATATCGCTTGTAGACGAACATTCACTGTCTTCAGAATCTGTCAATATCTTTCCATGTGTAATATCCTCAGGGCTGTCCTGACAATTTGCGGGGCCCAGGGCAGAGTAATATTGTGGGGCCTAAAATGTTATTATCGTCAGTTGGTAGTTGCATATATTTAATATTATGATATATACCTAGGTATAAGGGGTCAACGCGCAAATATATTTAAAAATATAATACCTTGTACTTGCAACAATATGAATAAGTAAATAAATTAATAACAAAACACGTCATATATTTCAACTTAATATTGATAAATTAATAAGTCTATAAATATAGTAGGTACCTAATACAATATAAAAAAAGGTGGACGAGTGGGTAACGCTCTGCTGTACAGTAGTACAGTAGGTGTCATGCATGTTGTGTTATATATGTGTTATATTTGAATTACATTGATAAATCATTGTATACGATAAAATATCCTTAGCGGAGACGTTGTATCAACCTAGCATACTTGTACAAAAAATCAAATTTAATAGTTTAAAAAAAAATTAACAAAGATCGAAAATATCTCTCTTCTATAAATAGTGTGCCTTTCCGGTGAACTTATTCAGTTTGATAAGAGATACAAAAACTTTAAAAATTTCTTATGGCTACAGATAGCTCAAAGCTATAAAAAGCTATAAATAGCTCAAAAAGAGTCAAAATTGTTTGAAAATTTTACCATGTATGGATGGTAATATAGTAATAATGGTAATTTTAACATTTGGTGAAAATTTAAAGTGTCTACGGTTTATGTTTTTGAATTACAAAAAAATATTAAAAATTGATGGATAAAAATTTGTTAATTTACCGAAGAAAAATCCAATAACGTAAAGTTAAATTCAATCGCTCATAAAAAATTAATGTTACTCTCTATCAATATTTCTAGTGTTAACTAGGAAAGAACTTTTATGAATTTCTAATATAGTTTGAACATTTTCGAAATGTTGATGAATTTTGTCAAAATTTGAACTTTATAAGCACATAAAAAATAATTGAGCCTATGTATTTTTTAACTTCCATTAATGAAAATTATTAGGAACCTGCATTACATTTTCAAGATTTTAAATTTTATTAAGGATAATTTTAAAAAAATTTAGAAAAATGGAAAAATTTCTAGGTTATAACTAGCTCTAAAATAGTCAAAATATTGAGAAAATGTTTTATGGAAGATGCTAATATAAATATTTGTTGAAAAAACAAAGGTACTACAGTTATTCATTTTTGAGTTACACCAAAAAAATAAAATGGATTTTTTCATAATTGGTTTTGTATAAAAGTTACCTCTTTTTTTGTTTTTCTCAACGCTTTCTAAAACTACTTGAATTTTCATAATTCATAACATACATACTAGATTTATACTTTATTACATTTACTTACATTATGAATTGTATTTGTCGTATGGATTATGGGACAAGCCTCTGGTCTAAGCCTATTGCCCCTATTGCCAGCTTCATATTCATCCATCTCAAAGTGGTCGTCACATATCCTACTTTTGTCAATTGGTAACCAATTTGAACGATTTGTCGCCATTATCCAAATAGGCAATAACTTCTCATCATCAAATGGGAATCTATAATATAATACACAATAATGTTTCAATTATTTTTGTTGAATCATTCAATCAGGTATAAGAAAGAATATATACTCATGCAATCGAACTCCATCATCAGAAGTATTCAAACATCCCAAAACAGAACAACGATTTTCCATGGCAATAGTACATACAAACTCTCACGTACTTATTAAAAGAATGAAAATGTACTGTGCTTTACATTTAAAACAAGTTTCATATAATTTATATTATAAAGTAGGTAGTACTATAATTGTTAGGATCATCTGCTAGTACTTACCACTATACTCACTATAGCAATTAGTACTCCGGTATATTACTGTCTACTATTCACCAGTCTGAGCAGTGAGCATGACAAAATAGATATAGACTATTCCACGAGAGATAGTAGTGGACACCAGGATCAACATCAATATCAACATGAAGTCCGTGCCACCACCGAATAGTTTGCACAATCGATTGTCATTCGATAGTTTAAAAAACAACCGAGTGATTTTTTGATTGAATAAATATTATTAACCATCGATTTTTTTGAAAAATACACTCGATAGTTTTCATTCGGTAGTAAATAGTAAAGGCGGGTTTCCACTATATACGTGTACGTCATGAACTAAGATAGTTAATTATCTTAGTTCATGGTGTACGTGTATAAAAATACTTTTCTGTGATTGGTTGACGTGTATATGGTGGGTTTTTGATATACCAGAGTGTTATTACCACAGGCTTGACCATTTATACCATGAAGTTGGATCCGGTTCAACTTTGTACGTATAGTTCACACACAGACTTCTATACTATGGAAGTATAGAAGTCTGTGAGTTCACGGCTCTATATTGATAACAATATTGATAACATGTATACAATTTATAATAACATATATAACATAATATATATAACAATAATTTATAAAATAATATATGAGGTAACTGATATGTTACCAATCCTAACCGATCCTAACGTTTACACGTCTGGTACCAATTAGTTTTGACCACAGATTATATGAAAATATTATTATAAATTATAAAATATTATTTTCATATAATCTGTGTTTTGACTATCGAGATTAAAAAAAACAAACTAGTGATTATTCGATATTATCGAGTGAATTCGATAGTTTATAAAATAATCGAATAATTAGATAGTTTTAACTCGATCGTGCCCATCACCACGGACTAAGATACACTAGACATACTATAGATATTATGTTTTTTGCGTTTTTTGGAAAATATATTCATTATTTTGAACCAACTTTAGATTTTATAGCTTGGACGATTACGCATTTATAAATTTGCATAAGTTTATATTTCATAAAGGTGCAACAACATTGCGCACTTTTTACCTTTTTATATTTGAGAAAATATAACACGATTGCATATTTTTGACTATATTATGTATTACGTTATTATTTATTATTAATGTTGGGGAAATTTTTTGAACTTAATTTATATAATTTATTTTTTGTTTGACGTGCGTCGTGCAATAAATATTTCATATTATACGTATTAAATTATTATTATTTTTATTATCATTATGAGTAAATCTTAGAGTTCTTTATTTTCGCAGACCAATACCGAAGATTATTCCTTTTTTTGATTAATTGTGATGTATTATATTATATAATTATTTATTTTTGACTATATTGCATATTGCGTTATTATTAATGTTGTTAATTTTTTTGAATTTTATGAACTTAATTTATGGTATAATTTGTTTTTTGTTTCATGTATATATTATAATATAGGTACTAAGTTTTAGTATTGTAAGTAAATCATTAAAGATATTATAGGACAATATTATTGTTAATTTCTTTAATTCCAACAATAAAAAATTAGTTTATAGTTTAGTATCATCTATAACCATTAACCAATAATTATATCAGATTTTTACTATGTGAATAATCATAAGCATGAACTATGATTATCTAATAATCATAGTTCATGATCATAACTCATAAGCAGCGAACGTTTGGCGCGCGTGTACCTAGGTACCTAATACCTATTTGTACATACATAGATATCTTGAAAATTTGGAATGTTACAGCTGATTGAATTCTACGTTTTATTCAGTATCTGTAGTTCATATTTAACTTATTATCAAGTTGGATATGTATATATATTCACCTTGCTTATTATATGTATAAATCTATGTTAACAATTCATAATTTATTTCCTTCTTTATATTTACTAAAATATGCTAAAATCACATTTTAAACAGTTATATAGAATCCTGTATTTTTGAGTTTATACAGATACATCATGCAAGAAGCACTAAAATTTGATTTCACAAGTAAGACTTCCATTTTTTAATATTTTTATAGTACGTATTTATTTTTCCATTTCACATAAAATATGTAGTAATGAGATATTTCTATTAGGCTATATATAAGTATATATAACTATAGCCTATAGGTTTATACGTTTATTAACCTTACGTATTTTCGTTACGACGAAGTACTTTTCGAATATACCATCACATTACAACATGTCATTGAGGTAGGACACTGAAAAATAGACGTGGTCTGCAGTGTTGAATTTGAATTCAATGTCAAATCATTGCAAATAATTAACAATTATGAGCGAAGACGATGTGTTAGGTATAGCCTCTATTTCTAAGGATATTTTATAATTTATTTATGAAACTTAAAATAATATATTTTTCTATTATACCTATACCTATAATAATATGTTTAAATAATGTTTTGGAAAATATATTAATAATACATTTATTAGGGGGAAAAATGTCAAGAGGGGAGATGGTTTAACACCCAAATCCTTCTTTGGCTACGCCACTGGTTCCGGGTTCGTGATGTAAATAGCTTAAACTTTTTCGGAGTGGAGTGGTAACTGGTAAGCAGTTACCCCGCCGCTAAATGTTGGTCCACTACTCCACTCCACTAAACTTTAAATACTTTCCTATAACTCATAGACATAAAGTATACTAGATCTAAATTCTTTTTACTGTATCAAAATACTCAGAAAATTATTCTGAAGATGAAATTAAAACTGTATGTTGCCTTTCAAAAAAATTAAAAAAAACTTAAAATTTATAAGGATAAAAAAAATTTATTAAAAAAAAAAATGTTGTTTTTATAATGACTAGAAACTATTTACTATTTTTTTTTTAAACCTTATACTTATTTAAATAATGAGTGGTTCATGATAAAAGAATCACCTGGTACCTATATACTCCTTTTTACGATACAGCATATATACCTACGAGTACCTAGTACTACGAGCTATATACCTACTGTTAATTAAATTGAGATTATTACATTGCAGCCGCACCAGATCCGGTGCTGTTCGACGAGAGCCTGGTGGCGTCGTACGATGATATGCTGGACGCTGATTGCGACGAGGACTGCGATCTCGATTGTTCGATGACGGTGTCGGTGGCCGACAGGCGCGCGGCTCACGACGCGTTCCGTGGAGTGCCGGAAACGCGCGTGGCTCAGAACCTGCATCTGTGCGCGTGCATCGAGCTCAAGCACAGGACGGTGGACACGGACGACGACATCATCGAGCAGACCGCCGAGTTCTGGCTGGGCGGCGGGGACGGCGACGACGACATCAAGGTGAAGGTGTGTAAAACGTTTTTCGCCCACACCCTAGGACTGCCGGACTCGCGGCTGGAGGCGCTGCTCGAGCCTCACACCTTTGAATGGTTCTCGAGGCACCGCGACTGCGGCAGATCCTTCGGCGACCGTGACAGTGACGACTGCGGCAACGGAGATGTAGATGATGACGGAGATTACGACGACGACTACGAGCACCGCCGACGGCGTTACGCCGTAACAACGTTCGGTGACAACGACGAAATACCCTGCTCAGATTTCGTGCTAAATTCAAGGTAAGCCATAACGCAATAATACAATACCTTCCTCGGAGTTCCTCCTCAATGGTGGATCGTGGATATATGAAAGGGAGGAGCCGATAATATTTTGTTTTTAAAAAACAAATATAAAATCTTTAATAATATAATAAGTGCGTACACCACGTCATAATTCATAATATTTTATATTATGCATAAAAAATGTGTACCTAATACCTATCCCCCCTCTCGGCCACTTCTATGAGAAAATTCTAAGTATGCAACACTGTACTTCTATTGCTCATCTCTTATTAGTATAAGATGACAAGATGTGCTAATAATATCTACTTATTATAAAC
This sequence comes from Metopolophium dirhodum, assembly GCF_019925205.1. NCBI lineage: Eukaryota > Metazoa > Arthropoda > Insecta > Hemiptera > Aphididae > Metopolophium > Metopolophium dirhodum. The sequence continues at coordinate 18,870,719 of NC_083568.1, forward strand.
TACCCAAATTATATTATATTAATATATTAAAAATAATTGTATCTAAGGTGTTTCGGTAATAAGTACTTTAGTTTTAATATACTTTTATGTATAAATACCCATTTAATTATGAACTATTATAGCGATAGTACCCCGCGGTGTAATATGTAGACAAAATATCCAAATAATTTGATTTCAAATATTAACCTATAACCTACATTTTTGCATTTATATGTTCTTGTTATATGGCTTATAGTGAGGATATGCTAGGTATTTTCGTTGAGTAGTGGCGGCGTGCGGATCCATTGACTAAGCACGGATCATTTGAGATTTTTTTTTTATTGAACAAAAAATGTATATTTACAATCTGTATTTACACGTTATACAATAAGTAAATTTGATGTGGTTTGATTGGTGGGAGGGGGAAGTCACCCAATGGCGGCACTCCAAAGAAACTTGAGATTTAAAAAAAAAAATTTTAGCCGATCCAAGTCATACATTTTAATTGATCTGTACACAATGTAATTAACAACGCGTAATGCCTTAAAATTAAATATTTGCATTACAATTTTATTTTTCTAGAAAACATTTGAACAAAAACAATTCGGCATTTGTTGAAGAAACAGATTCGGACGTAGAAGTATATTTGGACGAAATACCACATTCAGTCTACAATAACGTTATACGTCATATACAAACAATACCAAGAGTGGTGAGCACTTGGATAAGCCAAGAAAACAAGCAGGAAACGTTAAAATTCGAATGTAGTATTAATTGTCGTTCTTTGTATTTAAATTATTTGAAAAAATCAAAGAAGATTAAAAATAAAGTAAACGAAAAGCAGTTTAAAAAAATATATAATAGATATGTTAAGAAAAGTTTTATGGTATAATTCCGATTAACATTTTTATAAAATATCAATCAAAAACGTGCCTTAATATTTCATATTATTTTATATATTATCTACAGAATGTTTTTTTCCATGTTATTAAAAATAATTAAAATATTTTTAAATGATCGCTATATTATATAATGCACGTATAAATTATATCAATTATATCCATATATGGATAGTTGTTTATGACACGTAAATAAACATAATATTATATTATATAGTCTTTTTTTCATGTTTGGAACCATCACTATTACACGGGAGTGAACTGTTTTCTGAAATGATGAATGTCTTACATTGGGACGTTGGGTCAATGGATCATCCCGTATAATAAACATACTATAGTAAAAAATGTTGTTATTCATTGGAAACCAATTCACCAAAATGTTATAAATTTTAATAAATATAGTGCAGTCGCCGCTACTCCTTATTGATAATTATAGCGCTTATAAAAAAGCTATTACGATATGGGCATGTGGTTATGACTTATGGTAAATAATAATACTCATATAATTATTGTATAAATAATAAATATATAATACAATAGGTATACCACTACATAATAGCCAATAGGTATAGTCAATAAGTACGCGCCAGCTGTTACTGCTCCGTAAATACTATAATATAAGATAGGTACCTACATATTGATACATTCAAAAGGTACATTATTAACTTATTATGAATAATAAAATAAAGTTAATTTTTCGTGAATATTAGACTCAGAGAGGAGCGATGAATCTATTTATTTTACAACAATGTGTGTATATTTAGTGTTTTTTTTTTGTGTATCTGTGATCTGTCATCACCTTTTGGAATAGTAAAAACGCTTCAGTTTTCTTCAACATCATATTTTGTGGTAGGAAAGTGAATCTAGTCGTTACTTTGCAGTTACTTTGGGGGTCAAAAGTAAAAAATTACTAATAGTTTTCAAGAGCGTAGAAAAACAAACAAATTTTAATATTTGAGGAAAAGCTGAGATTTTTACACAAAACTAGTTCTAGGAAAAAATTGATCTGGTTTTTTAGTGTAACTTTAAAAAAAATAACCGAATACAAATGAAATTTTCACTGAATTTTAATATTGGCAATTTCTAAACACCATAACATTTTCGAAATATCGCAATACTTTTAAGCTATTTACAGACATGAGAATATGTCGACTTTTATTAGTTTTTTTTAACTATACAGACTGTTGAGACAACATTTTACGATCGGTCGAAAAACTTGAAAATGTAATACAATGTTCCTCATAAGTTGATGTTGGTGGAAAAAAAAGTTGGGTGTAAATCCACAATAATTTTTTATGAGCGTCTGTAATACGTCCATGAACTCGAGAGAACCCACCCACTTTATATGTATATGATACAATCCAAACCAATACAAAAAGTTAGCAAATTTTAGCAAATTTATTAATAGTAATAATTTTTTTATATAGGTGGTCCAAATTTAAGTAACCCATCCACTTAGTCCGATTGTTTCAGAACAAGTACCGCGGTAGTTAGCAAATAGTTGGCAAATCAAAATTCTATTTTTGGTGAACTTTTTTATTCAAAATTTCCTATGTACTTATAAGTGGTACAAAAAAAACAATAAACAAAATGTTTCAAGTTTCAATATACTAGGTAACTTAAACTAAAAATACCATAACGCAGCCTGTCCATGCAACCAGCATGGTCCCACTGACACCAAGCTGGTACCAAAATACTATTAATTAAATATAAACTTTTTATCAAATACAGATTTTTATTAAGATTTTTTTATTTTCATTTAGATTTGTTTTATTCAATTAAGTTTTAGATTCTGAGCGGAGCTATGAATATTATTGATATTATTAATATTATATTGATTCTACAATGATAATATGCGTTTTTTTTATTTATATTTATATTTATATTTTTTTGTGCCTGTGCCTGTACGCGTGTCGAAATAAAGCTTCGATTTTCAACTTCAGTATATTGTTCGATGGGAAAGTGAATCTTAAATCTAGTTGGTGCATTGGGGAGGTCCAAATTAATAAGAAGGGCATAGCCCCCTCCCCCATCGACTAAAATTTAGCCCCCCACAAATATCACTTATTGGTTTAGATATAAGTCCCCTATGGGTTATTTTAAATAAATAGTTTTGTTAGCCCTTCCAGAATTTTAACCCTAGTTGCGCCTATGTGTATAATAAAGGTACCTAAGAATAATAATGAGTCAGGTGATGATGACATTCAACAACAGTTTAATGATATATTGCTATGAGTATATAAATTTATTGTTAAATGATATATTGTTTTAATTTTGTAAATATTTAAAAGTTCCTAGTTCCTATTAACTGATTTTGTCATTATTAAATATAAATTGTTATTAATTTATAATTTATAATTTTAAATTTTCAAGCAGAAAGTGACTGTTATCTACTATCAACAATTGTTTAATGATACATCGTTTTAATTTTGTAAATATTTAAATTGTTCAAGTAACTGTTTTTAATTGATTGTTTGTTTTTATTTTAAAATATAAAAATTATAACTTTATGGTTATTTAGAATTACGACTTACCAACTACTGAGTACCTAAATGAATATTTATTATTTGACATATATGTATTTCAATATATTAGAGAACACATAATGTAATTTCTCAGAAATTGAATTTTTTGCCAAGTTGATATTGTAAAAAATTCCTGGTTTAACACAAACTATTGAATATTTAAAAACAATTATCTGGCGGGAAACCTGACTTTTTTATCATTGATTTTGGTTGTTTTCTAGTTTTTTTCTAACTGGTTTGTTTTGAAAATTATACTTGGCAACACTGAGTGCTTCAGTCTTATATGTTATCAATTATCATTAATTACGTTTCTATTTGACAATAAAACACGTGAGGTACAACACTGTCTGACTGAGGTAATATACCATTAATAAGATAATAATATTAATAATAATGTACTCTGGTACTCATCACTCATGACAAAATACTAAATTATGTATTTATAATATTTATATTATTAACTCATAATTTTAATAATTGACAATATAACGTATTTAATATTTTTAATTTATCCAATATAGTAATATACCTATTTTCAATTTTCTTAGGTAGCTAATCTGGACATAAGTTTTGCTTTATTTTCTTAAAATGGCTGTTATTCAAAGAGTTGTGTATGTATTTGACTCAATAATTAAATGTCACTGTGTTTAATTGAAATCATATTTTCATAGGAAACCGAGAACAAAACGAGGTAAAAGAATTTTGTTAAAAAAAGAACCTAAGATTATAGAAAACACAAAACATTGTGTGTTTATTCCTGGTCGTAAATCATCTTTATTAGTCAGCAGCTGCATGAAAGATTTGGTAAGTGTAAATCGAATAATTATGAATGATTTAATTTATTAATAATTTTCATTAGCTGAAACTCAAAAAGCCAGATGCTGTCATGTTAACTCAAAAAAACGATATTCTACCATTTGACGACGCCGTGCAAATTGAAAAACTATTGCAGAAACATGATTCATCTTTATTTTTTTTTTCATCACACAATAAGAAAAGACCAAACAATTTGGTACTTGGTAAGTAATAAGTGACATACTTTAAAAATTTAAAATTGTACATCAAACCTTGTCTCAGTAAAATATTGTCAAATTAACACATTGACCTTACATCCTTTTATGGTTCACTTCAGTAAGTACATATAATAGCTTCTAATAAATAGAAACTACTCCTCATAAGGTCATACTTATGAATGTCATATTTTTAAATATCTATTGAACTATGCTATCTAATGATGAAAACTTTTTCAACTACCCATACAAAACAATAAACAATTTAGTATTTACTCTAAATGTATATTTGATGTCAAGTTGCGTCGGAACGCAGTTGACTGTGTTAAAATATCTCAATGAGATACAATGTTATTTTAATAAAAAACAAGCATAACATTCAGTTTGAATTAATTGACTTCATAATTATATAATTATATACAAAATGTTTCGGAATTTAAACATAAATAATATGTATTCTAAATTAGTAATTACTTACATGTTTTTTGTAATAATAAGGCATTGGGTATAGATGTGTAGTTTACGCATGCATCCTATGATAAATGTTTATTTTGTTTGATGATTAAATTCTAAATAACTTAAAGTATTTTAAATACATACTTCAACAATTACTATACTCTAAGCCATAACCATGGTTAGCTAACATCACATAATTATTTGTTTTACAGGCCGTACTTATGACCAACACATATTGGATATGTTTGAATTAGGGATTGAATCATATAAAGGGTGTAGTGAATTCAAAGGTTTATCTGAAATCTCAGCTGGTGTAAAACCAGTTTTGGTTTTCTTAGGCGAACAATTTGACAGTGATCAACAACTAAAACGTGTACGCAATCTATTTATTGATATGTTTCAAAGGCAACCACTCAAACAGATAAGACCAAATGGTATTGAACATGTCATGTCTTTTACAGTAGTTGATAGTAAAATACTATTACGTTCTTATAGGTAAGTTTTGACTCTTGATATAATCTTCTATTGACAGAGTAAAATACTTAATGTTTTTTTTTTTTTTATCATTCAGGACAGTTTTGACAAAAACCAGTTTAAAAACTCCACGTGTTGAGCTCCATGAAGTTGGTCCATCTGTTGACTTTGTAGTGAGAAGAGATCATATGGCTAGTGCCGATCTATTTAAAACTGCATGCAAAAGACCCAATATTAAGGTATACACATATTTTTTTTTTCTGTAGTTCTATACAGAAATGTATAGTTTGTATGATATAACTTAACCTTATGTTTTTATATTTAGGGTAAGAAAATCAAGAGTGTACGTCGTGACAATTTCGGATCTAAATTGGGTCGTCTGCATATGACTAAGCAGGATGTGAATACATTGCAGACAAGGAAAATGAAGGGTTTGAAGAAAACGTACGCTGAGAGGAAAATGAAAAGGAAGAGCGATGAAGTTAAAAATGGCCCAGCAGTCAAAAAACCTAAGGTTGCAACTCAGAGTAAAAAATTGAAGAAATTTAGTAAAAAAGGAAGGAAACTAAGAGGCGGACAAGTTTAACAATTTTTTTAAATTTTTATAATTTATCTATAATAATAAGAAATACAATTTAAAAAAAAGTCATTGTTGTTAAACTTTAAAAAAAAAAAAAACACTACTTTTCTGTGCATTTTAACATTGATAATATGATTAAGCACATATTTTGTAGTTGGATGAGCAAAAAAATAATATGTATGGCAAAATTATCTGTTTAACATATAACTTTAAGAGGAACAGTCATGTTGCGTATAGTTCTCACTGCAATTAATTTTGAACATTCTGTAGACACAGCCATCCAACTATACTTGCCAATAGGAAATACTTCTTCCAATGTCTTTTGAAAAGTGACCAATAATGATAAACATAACCCATCATTAGAACCTTCCGGTTGGCCACAATGTTCAATGCTCAATACTCCGTGAGGTTTATGCAGAGCTACATCAGCACCAAATATTTCCTAAAAATATGATAATAATTATAATAGCTCACATAGCACATGTAATAAATTGTGTGCAATTACAGTCATAAACTTGCGTAATGTCGAATGCAAGTTCCGATTGTGGTTGATTTCACACATCGGGAAATGGGCTTGAGTTTTTTCTGACATAAGAACATATAATTTACCACTGAAAGAAATAGATAACCCTTAATGAGTTAGGTATTAAATAAAATTAGTACTTCAAACCCACCTAGTTTTTTGTCTAGCACAGATAAGAAGACGTAACAAAAGTTTTTTATGAGGTTTAATAACAGGCAAAAGGTTATGGTGCCAATCATTTCGAACCTTATGCTTAGCTACTTTATGAAAAGCTCGACCACAATCAATCAATGGTATTATATCATTGGAACGGAGAGTAACCTAAAATTGAAAAAATATGTTAATAGTTCATTATATTTCCATACTTGATCTGACTGTCATACTTCAGAAATATTTTTAATCCATTTAGCTTGTAAAGATTCACTATCAGCTTGAGCTGGTGTTTTCAAACAACCGCCAGTAACATTTCCAGTGAAAATAAATCGAAACCATGCTTTAGATGCAGCTTCAACTGTCAACAATGTATCAAGTTCCATTTCCAACCCTGTTTCTTCTAAGCATTCTCTTTTTACGGCATCCTATAAAGTAGCAAATTTTTTATTCTGTTAATGCTCAATTGTCTAATTAAATTTGGTATGTATGACAGACATGTAAATTTTCTCCAGGTTCAACGCGACCCGCTGGTAGGTACCATTGACCAGCACAAGTACTTTTTGCTTCTTGCATCATAAGCACTTCATCCTCGCTGTTGACTAATACTACTAGCACAATATATGTAACTGTACTTTTTGTGACTGGTATATAGTCAGAAGGCCCAATGGGTGTTACACCCTTAGCCACTAAAAACATAAAAGTTTGTGGATTTTAGTTAACCGTATACTTTAATAACATACTATACAATATACTCTTAATGGCCAGTAGCAACTAAAAAATTTTACCCCACCCCACTTTTCTCTAATAATATGTATTAGATATCTTGGTAATAAATCAAGTGTAAAATTGTCAAATAATGGTTGAACATCTTGTACAATAATTTATACACTCTAAGGCTTAATTTAATGTAAGGATGTCAGTATGTCACAATCTTTCAAACAATCAACTACATAATTACTATACAGCAAAACCTCAACCTTTCCAAGTATTTTACGACGTACAATTGTGTCAACTACAACCATTTTTAATTATAAAACACTATAAAACCATGTCATTACCGCAAGCTTCGTTTTGATCGGCCAACGTGAAGTCGCATAATTCATCGTTTTCGTCCAAAGCTTCGCCACGCAACAACTTCATAACCGTTGCATCTAACATTGCCATCGTGTACACGTCGATCGTTCACCGCAGTGTAAAGCGTTCTCAAAACGAAATATTATGATAAATTATTATGAACTACGTGGACACTCGTCATGGGGCCGACGAACAGAGAAACCGATTTCCTACCAAAAAGAGAAATCACGGGACTACGTAGCGCTCGGGGGATGATTTACACGCTTGTCAAACGGCCTTGGACCGAATACCAGAGGTATGCGACAGGTAGGGTCTAGGGGTGCAGTGAGTGGTCGAATACCTCTTCGCGGTCGTCCTGGTCTGGTGTTCGATCCATTGTCATCGTAGTTTGCTATTTACTCACTGCTGCGTCATACGTGTACAATATATACGTATATACTTATCTATGGTGTACGATGTACATACCATAACATAAATCGTGTATTCATATTCACAGTTTTATTGTGATCGACGTGATCTTCAACGATAACGCCAATAACGGAGGAGTAGGAGGAAAACAGTAAGAAAGAATTAAGGAGGGGTTTAGTGGTCAGATACAACTATGCACAGTACAGTATATCAGTATGAATAATATATATATGTTCAGTGTTCATATTTCAGATAGGTACTTAGAATATTTAGATCTTCGGATTCCATAAACGTGATAACAGTAATTCGATTTTTGGAAGATCAGAGTATCAGCATAGACCAATCATGGTATCAGACGCATAAATATCACCACAGAATCATGACAAAGAATAATAATATCGCTGATAAATAAAACGTTTTATCCATGGGTGCGTTCGAAAACTCAACTGTGGTATATATCTTATTTTTAATTCGTGCGTCAGACACAGAAGATTATAAAATATGGACAACGGGCAATTTTTCGGAATTTTAAAGATTATTTAGAAATTTGCGATATTATTTAAGCTACAATGGTGTGACCTTCCCTTTTATTTCGTAATAATTACTCCATCATGGCATTAATTACAAGCACGGCTTTAGAATATAGTCTGTATCTGTTTCGGCATGAACTATGAGGCCAGAAGTTGTGTGTCCGTGGTCCCATAATATCAAATACTATATACGACCATAGTATAAAGAATACGAAGCACAGACTAAGATTAACTGGACTGGGCACGAGAGAATATTGTGGACTGTGGTTACAAAATTTTATTCAACAGGCGCGGGTGTTCGGGGGGATATTTTCCTTTTAGTATTACTAGCGCATTCTAGTGGATACGTATAGAACTAGAAATTTGTGTGATGTTTATAGTTCCATAAGTATCCACTAAGACAGCGCTAGGGTAATGCCATAAGGAAAATATCCCCCCGAACACCGCCTGTTGACTGTTGCACTAATTTCGTAACCACAATATTCATCTCGTGTCCAGACTCCAGTCCTGTATATATTAGCATAGAACAATATTGGTCCATGGTTTTGACCATAGCAGCTGTCCCGTATATAGTCAGTAGTCACAACTCACAGATTTCTATGTAGTGTAGTATAGAAGTCTGTGTATAAGGTCCACGATTAAAGATATATAAAGAATATATTAGAATATATCTTAAATCGAGATAAGGACTATGGTGTATAATATAGTATTTGATAATATCATGATTTATTTATTTGTCTTATCGTGGTTATATTCTGTGGTTATATTTACAAGTTACAATGGTACTACAACATATTTTTGACTGTGGCGACACTGTAACGCAAATAAATTGTATTCAAACAGTTCAAACCGTCCGTTACAAATTCTGAGATAGACCATGGACATAAATTATAAAATAAAACGCAATTAATAATTATTTTCTCTATTGAAATTTCGACGTATAGGTATTATTAAAAATTTAATAGATAATTATTAAAAACATTTTTTCTGTAAACCAGTTGAATAATGCTCGTTTATCATTGTTATAATTCATCTTTAGAACTTTAGAGATCTAAGAGGTAAAGAGAGGTTCGTTGTTCACAGATCGCGGCTGACATTTTGAGAACATTTTCAACCAACTATAGAAGTCACCAATCACTAGGTAGGTACCTACCAATTTTTCAGTGGCAAGCACTGGAATATTGCTTTTAGCAATAGTACCGACGTTAAAAGTTTGTAAGCTTATTCATAAATTAATGTGTTTTTTTTAAGCATGTCGAACATTGTAGAAATTCCGGATCCCCGATCACCTACTGTAGCTTTTGTCAGAACTCCGTTACGAGTAAGTTCACTACGTCCTGCTAATTTTTAAATAATTAATTAAACCGTTATTAGGTAGTTGCCCTATGGTCGGAACAACTTCTCTTAATTAATATATTTTTAAAGTTTTATTTTGTAAACCTGTTGGCTAATATATATTATATTTTCACACCTAGAATTAATCTAAGAATTACTTACCTTTTAATGATTTCATTATAATGAATAAAACCTTATCAAAAATGTATTCCTAAAATAATTAATAAGAAAAAAATTTGTACCTAATTTGATACCCATAATATTGAGGTCATATCAACCAATTTGGGATTTAACCCATTTGTAAAATGTGACTATCTTAGATAATCATTTAGTTATTTTATTAGGTCTTGTAAATATTATCTTAAATACTGAATTATTTTAATAACATTTATAAATATAGTTATAAATAATATATAAAACCATTTGTATTTTAAATTTTCTCCATTACGGTCAAAATGACCAAGTTACGACCTGCATAATATAATATGACTGGTTAATCAAGTATGGTTTTTATAATAATTATTTTCATTTATATCACCGTCAACAGGTGGTCAAAATGATAATCGACGAAGAAAATATATCGACAGAGACACGAATAAACAACGAAGTATTTGAAAACGCTTTGTCTGGAAATCTATTGATGTCATCACCAATTGTCAGTAACACTTTTGATACAGATGATTCATTCCATTCAGCAGTTGGTGAAAATGATATTGAACCTCTGATAAGCAGTACAGACTCTAAAGGAGTGAAAGACAGTAATAAGAAAAATAGGAGAGCACTGGGATGCATTAAAAATCGTCTGATTGAAACACCAAAGACGGACATGCGTCGTAAACTTTGGCGTAACATGGAGGATGAAAGAGTAAAAAAAGGAGTTAATAATGGAGTTGAAAATACACCACCATTACCCTTTATGGACTTAACTGCTTCAGCTCCTCCAAAATTATATAGACACCGCAAGTTTACATAAGTTTTTTATTTTTAATATTTAATTAAATTTTTATTTATATCACTATTCACCATATAATTTCCGATTTGTCATTATACTATATCTTTACTTTTTTCCATTAATCTAGTAGCATAAGATGAACTGATGTAACCCATTCTCACTTTATTTACAAATTTAATTTTTTTACATCAATATTTGTAATATACCAGCACGTGTACATTTTTTATGCCTTAAAGTCAACATAATTATTAAGGTCATCATGTATTTTTTTTAAATGTAATATATAAAATATTAAAATCAATGAAATGTCATGATATAATAATGTGTATTATGTTTGGGTTAATATTTTTAAACACATAAGTTAAAATTAAGTACGGTGGCATATTCAAATAAAATTCCCACTGGCTCTATTCGCTTAACACTGATTTATATATTCCCTATTTACATGGGACCTTGTTTTAAATTTTCAATCCTTAGCTATAATTTGAACAATTTAAAAATATTTAACTACAAAATATATATTAAATTTTAAATTTGATAAATGTTGTCAAAATTCGAACTATAAATGCTTATAAAAAAAATTGTGTATTTTTAATATTTTTTTAACTGTTATTGTAACACGATATCAGGAGCCTCGCATTGTTCACTCTTTTTTACCAAACATAAAATTTTATTGATATTTACAGAAAAAAAAAATTAAAACTGACAATATCCGTAAACAGTTCAAAAAGAATCAAAATTTTTTCATGTATAGAAAATGCTAATATAAACATTTAGTGAAAATTGCATGCATCTACAGTGGTTAGTTTTTGATTTACAACAAAATAAGAAAATCGCTACATGAGAAATCTGGTAAATATTCAATGTTGTAAAAATATGAACTTCAAACGCTCATAAAAATTTAATTTGACTTTTTTTTGATAAAGGTAGGCACTTATGAAAAATCTTAGATTTAAATAGAAAAATTTTTATGAATTTCTAACACAAAATAATTTAAACTAAAGATTGTTAATATTTTTTAAATGTCATTGTAAAATTATAGTAGGAGCCTTGGATTTAATTTTCAAGCTTTTTGTCCAACAAATAAAGTTTTATTGACATTCATAAAAAAAAAAGTTGGAAACTGAGTATATCCGTAAACAGCTCAAAACATCAAAACAATTCGAAATATTTTGAAAATTTTTTCATGTATAGAAAATACTAATATAAATATTAAGTGAAGATTTCATGAATTTACGATAATTTGTTTTAAGGTCCCCACACACTGGCGGTGGCGTTAAATTCTATTGTCTTGGATTTACCGCTGCGGTGAGCGGTAAAATATGTCCTGCATCAATTCACCGCCACCGATGCAGTGTGTGGGGACTTTTAGAGTTACACCAACAGCAAAAATCAATTTTTCGTATAATTCCCGTTTTTTCTTAAGGGGATTCGATACCGTGATTTTCTGTTTTTGTCTAACACACGCGCGACATAGTATTTTAGACGTGTTTTTTGCCAAACATTCAAACTGATCTATTGAAGCGATAAGAATTCTGAAAACAGATTTGAATTCGTCGTCAAGTCTACTTGAAATCGACTTTCCCACATTTTTGATATTATACCCCAAATTCCAGAAAACGTCATATTAAAAAAGAGTATTTCAATTTTTGGAGAAGCTAAAATCAAACAATCAAAATTGTGAGAAAGTCGATTTCAAGTAGACTTGACAACGAATTCAAATCTTTTTTCAGAATTCTCATCACTTCATTAGATCAATTGACATGTTTGGCAAAGAATCCGTCAAAAATCCTATGTCGCGCGTGTGTTAGACAAAAACAGAAAATCACGGTATGGAATCCCCTTAGTTTTTATTTTGTTTTTCCGGGCGCCTTAAAAAACTATTGGGAATTTTAGATTTTGATCTCCCAAAAGTATCAACTAGATTCACTTTCCTATCAAACAAGATACTGAAGTTGAAAATCGAAACATTATGTCGACTACTAATTGTGTAGACACAAAAATAAAAAACACATCATTGTAAAACCAATACATTCATCACTCAGATTCTAAAAAAAAATAAATACTTGAATAATCCATGGTGTCGTTTACAATCCTTAAAATGTATTTGATACCTACAAGGTTGAAGGTTCTTTAAAAAACATAGTTTAATCATAACATAATCCCAAATGATCAAGAAGTTATTTCTTCTTTGTTAATACGCTTATGCCTTATTATAATTCAATACTAATATAATATAGATTAGATTCAGTGGCATGGATACAATTTTTTGTGGGAGTAATTTTTATTTTATACTTAATTTAATCATAAGTAACTTATCATTTAAAATCTTAATGCATACTATTATCTATTACTTAGGCATAAAAAAAAAATAAAATACAATACTTTGATGATAGTTTATTAAGGATTCATTCTGGGCTAATTTATGTTGTACAATATATCGACAACAGCTGTATAATTAATTTATATTCTGTTGGAATTTAACAATAATTGCATTTAAAAGCATAATATACAATAATAAATTGGTTGTCAATAATCAAAATAGTAGCCAAACTTAAGTCATATTGATGTTTGTACAGTTTTCAAATCAGTTATGACCACAAATTAAGATATTAAGTTATGACTGCATTTTCAGAAATTTGTTACTTCTTTGTTTTCCAACTTAATACATAATATTATAGTATCTATACTTTTGTATGTTTCAAATTTTCGTGAGGGTTTAGCCTGTTTGCGTCATATTATAATATTTTACAATTTGGAAGGATACATGTTGAATACGTATTGCCAAATAACACAATTTTGAATTATTTTGGCAAGTTAATTGATTGTATTAGAAGTTTAATATGAACTACTTATAAGATATTTTATTTTTGTTGATAATAAATTACACATAAATCTATTAAGGTAATAAATTTAAGCAATTAAATATATTTATTATTATAATTTTACATACAATAGAATAATAATTGTTCGTATTAGAAGTATAGGAAAACCATTGGATTGAATTCTAAAATGAAATAATTTATAAATTTGATAATTAAATTTAATCATTAATATTGATTTTCCATGAAGTTACACATAAAGAATATGATAATTAAGATGAAGACGGAAGTACTTGTATGTGGAATTTACATGACGGCATTCTAATTATTTCAACTGTTACGATGCTTGAAATTCCAAAATTTTCTAAAGCTCCTCTAATCAGACCACATGTAAACGTAGCATACTAAAAAAAAAATTATGCAAAAGTAATTAGAATAACAATGTTCAACTATATAATTAATGTTTATATATTTTACACAATTTACTTTGGGTGCAGATTTAAGGTACTGCGTTCCATTTGACAGTTTACTGAAAAAGCGAAACTCGTTGTCATGCAATACATAGACACCTTGATGATTGGTTCGTAAATTATCCACCTGCTTTTTATACACGCATGACCAAAAGTCTGTACATATAAATTTTAAAACTTCTAGCTCTTCTTTGTACCTTGGCAGCTCTTTTGTTATTCTAAGTAGAAAGGGGGCAGTTTCACAAAAATGCCTGATAGTTATAAATACTTAATACAATTTACCTTTCAATCAGTCGCCAACCACTTGAATAACCCAAGTGTTCTAATATTGATAAATCTTCATCCTGTTTGAACAATTATTTATTCGTAAAATAAGCTTTATTCAGTTCAAACGTAAAAAGCATTAAATTGTATTATTTTAGGCGTTATGTGTACAATAATTACCTCGGAGGACTTGGACACTAAGTACGATACAATTTCTGAGTGTAACATATCGAATAGAACGTCTTCAGCAGACATTTCTCAACAATTATTTTAACAAGAACCAAATTTTACTTAATACTGTTTTGCAATTCGCTGTGGATAGTCTGCACTGCACTCCATGTAACCGTACACAATTGCTAGCATTTAACACTGGCAAGTGACAAAGTAACGACTGACAATTGAATATTTAAATCATTAAATTTGTATAAAATCTTAAAAGTCAATGGAGATGCTCACTCTATTCTTTACAAGACCTACAATTGTACAAATTAGTAATCACTAATTAGTTATATTACAATTACAAACACGAAAATACGAAATATTATATCGTGAATACAATATTCAAATATTGAAAATACAATATGGTATAATCACAGAATATATGAAATTCATATATTTCATATTATATTCTATGGTATAATCACAGATAATATATACACAGAACAAGGTGTATTGATAAGGTGTCGTCACTTGATTGAAAATTTTACTACAGATAGTCGTCACCACCGGGAGCGCTATATGTTCTAAAGAGGCCGATGAACGAACACTTTACTACACCAAAACCATAGAAAATTTAAAATATATTAATAATTATTATATATATTATTAATATTTAATATATATATTTTAAATAATTATAATATCATGTTATAAGGAATAAAATTCAAAATTTTTCATTGCCTAATGACTTCTATGTTCTAATTTATTTGTATGTATGTATTTAAATACTTTCTTTTTATCAAATACAATTATTAATATTATTAAATATTGTCATTTTTAAATTTCCTATTACAAAAAAAATGTATGAAAAATTTAAGAGTTAATTCACTAAATTATCATACATAATGCTTTCAAATTATCACAATTAACAAATAATAATTATTAATTAATATATTGAGTTTAATACTAGTATTCATATTACCTATGTGTTACCAAAATGCATATATTTTGAATACCTTGTTATAAGCATTTATTACTCAGTTGTACCTATCACTATTGATTTTATAATAATATGTTATAGTTTTCATAGAATTTATTGTATATTATAAAATCAATGCTATTACCTATACATTATTATATATTATTGACCGAGATCCTGGGGATAGAAACATATCTATATGCTGAATGGTTGATAGATTTATATGGTCATCCTAGATCAGTGCTTATTTTCTTTAGACTTTAAGCGTTTATGGGAAAAATTTAAATACTTAAATTTTAATGTTATTATTAATATTTTTCAAAAGTATATTAAAACATTAATTTACTATACATTTTAATAATTTATCGGTGTGAAATAGTACATTTAGTATTTTAGTATATACCTAATTTAGAAAAAACAATTAATAATTTGGTTAAGAGGGCCTTGACAGTTTTACATTAAATTTAGGGAGCCTCATGACAAAAAAATTGGAGAAGCATTGTACTAGATTATACTGTAAAATATCTAAATATATATAACTAGATGTCCTGATAACAGATCATGTTTGTAACGTTGCATTTCAATTTAAAAACTTCATATACATTTTTCACTGTTTATTTTTCTAACATAATTTGTAGTTATTAAAGAAATATAAAACAACATTTTGACAAAGGTTGGTTGCTCAATACACAGTCAAATATTAACCAAATATATCATAACGCATTATGTCAAAACAAGAATGATATTCACTTGCAAAAGAAAAAAAATTAGCAAGTTACTAAAAACAAGAAAACACCAAAAAAACTATATATTTTTTCAAAATTAGTTTGTAGTTTATAAGATAACTATTATTGAATAATATTATAATATAAATAAAATACCTAATCATATAATAAAATATACAAAATATTTTAAACATGTTGTTAAGAGTTTTTTATGAGCACTAGAAAATAATACTCCATTCTACTAGACTACCATAAAAATTAGGAGCAGAATCATAATAGTTTCAATTTAATTTAAAGATTTTAAGAAAGATGCAAAAATCCAAAAAATAAGTGACTAAATTACACATCATGTTTTATAATTGATCGGGAGGAAGTGGTATATTTGGTCCACGGTTGTAATCTGAGCGTTTTAATTTTCCAAAATGATTGGCGCCGGCAGCGCTCATAAGTGCTTAAAGCGTTCAAAGCGCCCATGTCCAACGCACCCTAATTATGAATTATAGTATAATAATAGGTAGTACCTATTCATAATCAATGATTATACTCAGTAGTCAGTACTATTGATAGGTAAATCGTATATGTTTAAAGAAATCATTGTGATCGCCGTAATCTAAAATGTACCTACCTTGTTCTATGCTAGTACCTATTCTGGCTTTCCATTTCAGTTGTTCTTCATATGCCATATTTAACTGTAGTTAATGTCTAATGCATTCTCCCGCCGGTTCCCCTAGATACAGTGATGGGGAAGTTATATAAATATTTCTTTGGTAGTTAAATTACAATACAAATTATTATACCTACCTATGTAGGTACTTGTCCAAACCTGGATTTAAATTTAAAAAAAAAAAAGTGGAAGTTGTTCTGCTATACAGTAGGTTACAAGTGGGTGACTGTAATGGACTAATGGATGGGGTTAAATTTGAATTCAATCATATAATAATATCATTATTGTATTCGGAAAACGATTTTGAGCGGATACGGTTTGACAGTCAAGGAATTAGGATATTCTATATTGCAATATGTTATCATCAATAAGGTTAAGTTGAATTTTTTATTATTTGTTTATTAATTAATAATTTGTTATCATATTTGTATACCTATAATAATATAGGTACTTTAGAAATTTTAAGTAACCACAAATAATATTTTCAATATAGATATAAAACAAAACTAAAATTGTTCTTCTACATTTAAATATTATCTAATTTTGTCCAAATTTGAATATAAAATACCTACCCATAAAAAAAATTGTAAATTTATATTTGTTGGTTACAGAATAACCTTAGATTAAAAATATAGATGAAATTTTCATTGAATGTTAGTATAATGTTCATATTTATTAGCAATATCTATGCACCATTATATTTCGAAACTATTTTTACTTGTTTTGAGCTGATTACGGACACTTTTACATTCCAATTTTTTTTACAAGAATTTAAAGTTTTAATTTTGACAAGACGTAAAAATCACGTAAATGTGCAAATTATAAATAAATAAAAACTAGATAACTAGAAATTTATTTGGCTATTTTAGCCTCAAAACAAAAATCAAATGTTGACATTTTATTGTAGCATTGTAGTCAGCATCCAGACCATATGAAATATTTAATGGTTTCAAATAAGACAAAGAAAAAATATTTGAACATAAATTTTTATTCCATTCATCACACTTAATTTTTTTTAAACCAAGATTTTGTACAATTACAATATGATTTTTATTAAAATTATAACAATATTCATTCAATAAAATATGTAATACCAGATGATCCACTAAACACAATATTGTGTTAGCTGGATCATATTATATAAAAATTATACAACACAGTGTCCCAATGCCTCAAATATTTTTTGGTAGCAGGAGTATTATTATTATTACTTATTAGTAGTTTTAATTGGATTTTCATAAGTTGACATTGCATAAAATAAAGTCCTGAGGATCAAGGGACACTCTATATTATAATTTTTATATATTATATATTATACACAATTACATACACATTTTATAATAATTAATAATGGACTAGTTACTTTTATAAATATCACTTTAGTAATACATTATCATATTAATGATTAATACATTATATTATTTGAACAACAATAAACAACATGTAATATATTTATTAATTAAAACATTTGAATATCAGTACTTTTGAAACAAAACAAAATGTATGTTATTACTCAAAGAAAACAAGGAGCTAGCTTACAAGTTATATTTGTTTGGTTCATCAAACATTGTCAATAAATTTCTTTTTTTTTAAATCTTACATCAAGAATAGTTAATAAAATAAATTGATATTACTACAGTGATTGTTAAATTCGATAGGTGCCAAAAATCAAATCTGACAGAGGTAAATTTAAAAACAACACCAAAGTGTCAGAGTTAAAAAGAAAACACAGATATAAACTTATCCTAAGATCACAAGATTATTAATTGTTAAAGGAAATATATTTAATATTTTTTTTACACTGGAGTCTCGTGGTCGACTTCTTCAATCCTACTCAATTTCCAGCCATTTGGGTCGCCTATAACAAAATTGAATTGATTAAACAAACAAAATACTAATGAAAGATTGGCCAATATTTCTTTGATATCTTGAGTATATTTAAGTTTATATTTCTGTTACCACAGCTTGGTCTGTAGAAAACTAAAATATTGTTTAACCTTAAGCTATATTGATACTCTTTATGAATATTCTATCATAATATAAAGGGCAAACTGATTACATTCAGGCATTTCACAATAGCAATCCAGCTGAAGTATTTACACTATTTATAAAATATTGTGTGTGTGTGTATTTTACTTTTATTTAAATATTAAGTTACTATAATTATTATGCGTCAATTAAACTTTTAGTTAATTAGTTACTCTCTACTCCCACCACAAGCATTGCTCATAGAGAATAGGCAGGTATCAACATTGATATATAATTTATGCAAACACATTTGTAACATTTTATACAAAATGTTTTTATGCTGTATAAATAAAAATAAAAATATCTATCCAGTCCACCAAAGAATAATATATATATATATATATATATACATACACTTATAAACTAGCACGCAACCATAAAACGTGGTATTGAATACTTTAGAATAGCCAACAAACAAACAATATACACATTCTGTAAAAATCAAACTACACTTACTTAATGTTGCTATCTGTGTAGAGTTCTCAACACGTTACGTAGAGTCTGTTGCGAGTACCATGAAGACTGGTCATTAATCAATGGACAGTGTTCCAGGCATGCGTTTTCATTCTCTGATAATAACACAAGTAAATCATGCAAAAACTAATTTGATAACATATTACTGTCAAAGTGAATATACATGCTTAAGAAAAAAAACTATAATTATAAAATAAAGTAAAAAAAGGTGGGTAAGTGGATGTCGCTCTGCTGTACAGTAGGTTACAAGTGGGTCACTGTAATGGATGGTGTTGAATTTGAATTCTATGATATAATATCATTGTATAAGAAAAACGATTCTGAGCGAAAACGGTCAGTCAGCCTATGATATTACCAAGTATATATGATGATATTATTGTGAATAAAGTAATTTATATTTAACCTATTTACGTGGAGCCTAAGAGCCTTGTTTTCAATTTTCAATCCTTAGCTATAAAAGTTGAACATTTTATAAATTCTTAACTACAAAATAATAATTATTAAATTTGAAATATGAACTTAAAGCTTATAAAAAAAAATTGTGCCTATGTATTTTTAATATTTTTCAACTGCTATTAGAACGATATATCAGGAGCCTTATATTAAATTTTCAAGCTTTTTTACCCAACAAATATAATTTTATTGATATTTATCGAGAAAAAAACTAAAAAACTGACAATGTTCGTAAACAGCTCAAATTATTTTCCAAATTTTATCGTGTATAGAAAATGCTAATAGAAACATTCAGTGAAATTTTCAATTATCTACAGTCATACGTTTTTTAATTAGAACAAAATAAGAAAATCGTTACATGAGAAATCGAGTGAATATCAAATGTTGTAAAAATATGAATTTCAAACGCTCGTAAAAATTTAATTTTACTTTCTTGTAGACATTTTTTTTTTGATAAAGGTAGACAAACCTCTGGATTATTTTGTATTACATTTTTACACAAAAATTTTTATGAATTCTTAACTCAAAATAATTTGCTAAATTTCGTGATTTTTCCGTATTTTGTCAATATTTGAACTTTAAATGCTTATAAATAAAAACTGTGACTAAGGATTTTTAATTTTTTTTATCTACCTTTGAAACAATAACCAGGGGGCCTTCTATTAAATTTTCAAGCTTTTTTACCAAACAGATAAAATTTGATTAATATTTATAGAAAAAAAAACTAAAAAAAATGGAAACTGAAAATGTCCGTAAATAAACAGCTCAAAATAAGTCAAAATATTTGGAAAATGTTATGGTGTATAGAAAATGCTAATATAAACGTTCAGTCAAAATTTCATGTACCTTCGGTCATTTGTTTTAGAGTTACCCCTAATAACCAAAATCGATTTTCTCGAAAACAGATTTTGCGTAAATATTCCCCATTTTTTCCTTAATTTTTCTTTTGTTTTTCATGTTGCGTTTGAAAACTACTGAGAAATGTTGACCCCCAAAGTACCAACTAAATTCACTTTCCTATCAGAAAAGTTACTGTTGAAGAAAATCCAAACACTTTTACTGTCCTAAAAGGTGATGACAAACACAAAAAAATAAAAAAAAATAAAAAATAAAAAAAAACAGACATCATTGTAAAATCAATACATTCATCGCTTCGCTCAGAATCTAAAATATATTCTAACAATTTAAACAATTTGTAAGCATATAAAAATAATCACACATTAACTACAATAATGTAACTATGTAAGATAAAAAAAAAGAATATTAATTATAAACTATATACTGTTCAAGCAATTGATAATATTTTAACATAAATCTATAATATTCAAATCACGGTGAACAAATTATATAACAGATGACAACATTGTAATACAGTGGAACTTCGGTATCTCACTTAAGAGGACCAAAAAAAAAAAATTTGACATATTAATTTTGAGGTGCAGAAGTAAATAACTTCTACAAAAATATGTGAATGAATGATTGGGACTGTAAAAAATTCTATAGACACTTCAAGTTACCGGAGTTTGAGTTACCAAGGTTCCACTGTCATACCTAACTACCAAGGCACTGATATTGTCACATTTGAAAATGTACTTCTAATGTTACAATTTATTGCTAAGTAAGTTTTAAATGCGTTTCAAGTTAATATGAATTAAAATCTTAATATTTTAAGTGCAATTTAGGATTTTTTCAATTGTATTGCAACTTTTTGAATTTACTTATTTATAAAACAATTTCAACTATTTTTCATTTTTTTTCACTTAATTTTACTTAATGACTCCAAATTGAAGAACGTTTGAAAATGAAAATTTAGAAGAAACACTTTAAGTCCAATTAAATTATGCTTAAGTTAGGTAGTAGTATAGATTGTTAAGATAACAAATAAAATATTTATTTCATCTGTAGAATTTAAATATTATTTAAGAGTAAAATTAATTAATCTCATAAATTAATAACAAAACATTGTTATTAATTAGTGCAGTTTTAAAATTATCAACTGCAATTTTTGGTACTTTTTAGTGCAATACTGCAATTAATTTTAATAGTTATTTACTACTACAACATTATTTTTATACTTCTTAATTTTTTATGTAATTATTCATTATAGTAACATTTCAAGAATGTAACTATAGATAATAGATTAATCCAGAAGCAGATAGTAATAAATTGTTCAGCTTTAATATTATTGGCAATTTACAGTTGTTATAACCATGTATTATAGAATAGAAAATACAAAATCATAGAAATGAAAAGCACATAACACAAATGCTGCTTACCTTTTGGTGGTTGCGTTTAACACTTAAATTGTAAAGCAATAAAATAATATTAATTTTGTTTCACACAATTTATTCGTTTATTAATTAACAATTATTAATTAATCAATATATTTAACATAACTTGACTATAAATTTATAGTGAAAATATCTGATATTTTGTACTAAGTAATTGCACATTATTATAACGATGTATACATCTCTTATATTTATTTATATATAAAATGATTCAACTATTTGATTTTTTTACTATAACCCAGTAGTGACGGGTTATTCAGCTTAAGGGGATTCGATACCGTGATTTTCTGTTTTTGTCTAACACACCCGCGACATAGTATTTTAGACGTGTTTTTTGCCAAACATTCCAATTGATCTAATGAAGCGATAAGAATTCTGAAAACAGATTTGAATTCGTCGTCAAGTCTACTTGAAATCGACTTTCTCACATTTTTGATATTATCCCCCAAATTCCAGAAAACGTCATATTAAAAAAAAGTATTTAAACATTTTTGTATTTCAATTTTTGGAGAAGCTAAAATCAAAAAATCAAAATTGTGGGGAAGTTGATTTCAAGTAGACTTGACGACGAATTCAAATCTGTTTTCAGAATTCTCATCACTTCATTAGATCAATTGATATGTTTGGCAAAGAATCCGTCAAAAATTCTATGTCGCACGTGTGACAAAAACAGAAAATCCCGGTATGGAATCCCCTTAACTGTTAATTTTTTAATTTATTTATTTAACTGTACTTATATACATTTACTATTTTATTTTTTTTACTGTAACACAGAAACGACGGGTAATTCAGCTATATATAATATTATTTATTGATATCAGTTTAAAATAATAGGAGGATTAATAAGTGAAAAAAATAAAATATATTTAATCTTAGACATTTGTCAATGTACTTTTCTGGACAAAATTAAGTTAACAAAATAATTGGTGGAAAACTTAATAAAGTAAGTTTTTTATTATTTATCTTTTATTTGGTACATGGAGGTAGGTTGATATCAAACGTGCAACAAATATAACTTTAATTTTAAAAAAGATTATTTTTATATGAGTGAATTTTAAATGAATATTATTTTATTTTTATACATTACAGAGATAAGTTACAACTTATATTACACTAAACTAACTTCAAATGAAAAATAATGAATATATACATATATAGACAGTTATTAGCTAATTATTATAAAGCCGTTTATTATGTTTTTTTGTTCATTACCTTGTAACTCTCGTTTCAATATAGTTTCAATGCCTGCTTGTCCGTCACCATTACGCTTTAAATAAAGAACTGTTTGTTTCTCATCATTTACATTATTTGTCATTTCAGCTTCTTCTCCATCATACCACTGATTAGGTAAATGACCATTAGACATAGTTTCGCTTACCTAAAAACACAATTACAATTCATGTTAGTTTAATAGTTTTATGTGATGCACATAAACTAATGGAAATGGTAAACATCATTAACATATTTACGTACCTGCATAAGTTTTTTTACAACATCTCGACCAAGAATGTGATCAAAAATAGTGTATAAAAATTTATCTGTAATTATTGACAATCTTAATTTGTCTCTATGCCATAATAATACCCTGGAATCTTCTACAGCTGTGACCGATACCTAAAATTATTTTTATATTTAATTATTTTATATTTGTTATATATATAGAATAATATAATTTATTACTTGGAAGAATTCATCAGTAGATACACCAAACCACTCTGGAGAATCTAGGAATTGATATGGGAAGACAATATGCAGAGCATTACCGTTCTGTGATATTACTAATCTTTAACATAAAAGAAAAAAATTAATATAATATAGTATATTATACTAATATTAGTTATTAGGGAGTATACCAAGTCCAAACAGATCTTAGATCATACAAATAATGTAAATTATCAAGCAAAACCTTTAGAAGTTTATTTTTAAGACTGTTCAAATTTCAGAACTACTAATAATATTTTTATTTCCAATACTAAGTACTCAAATTTATGTTTCTTGGATTAAGATTTTCAATGTATTCATTTATGTCTTGAATACGAATATATTATGTAATCAAAATAACAAAAAAGAAGCCATATTATAATATATATAATTCAAAAATATTATTTTTGTAATCTATTATTGACTAAATAGCTCTTTCTTGTCATAACATTTATTTTATTTTAATAACATAAGAATTCATCTCGTTGTTTAAGGTTAAAAAATTAATATGTCATGTATTTAATCAAATAATATGGTTAGTTATTAATTACCAACTTGTTTTTAATATTAAGTTTATAGATTTTTATTAGTTTATTAATTTATTTTGGTAGGTATATTAGTATTTTATATTGGTAATTTAATATGCATTAATTCAAGCTAAAATTTGATATGTTAATACAGAAAAATATGTATTAGGACAGTTGACTCCTCCATAAGCTAGGCTTTTGGATACCATAATTTTTACCTATTGTACTGTAAACATGTAACAATACAATTTATACTACTAATATTAAACTATTGAAAATAATTATATTATGTACAGACTAAGTTTAAGTCATAGCACTTGAATATCAAAAAATTAATATTTATTTATAAGGAGACATGAGTTACACTTACTTTCCTGAAAGCACCAACGATAAGCTGTCGACCCTTGTTACTTTTTCTTCAGCAAATATCTCGAGAGTTTTTAGCGGTCTTATCATTTTCATGCAGGAAACTATTTTACTAAATTGTTTACGGCTTACTTTTAAAGGGTAGAAAAGCGTTTCGTACACCTAAATAATTTACAATAAAATATTAAGTAATCAACGCACAATTTGTATTCTCTCTCTAATCCACGTGCAACATAGCAGATTTTATTTGCTCAAATAGCGTTTGGGATATGGGGGGGGGGGGGGCTAAAACCTTACTATGGTAATATTGAATAAGCTCAAAACAAAATGTAGGAAATGTTTGGGAGGCTTAGCCCTTAAGGCCCCCCCCCCCTATTTGTGCATATAAGCAGAACCAATCTTGTGTTGTTAGCTTTAGTATTAGAGTGACTTCACTTATTATAAAACTTTAAGTTAAAAACATTAACTGTGTTTTTATGTTGTATTTTTTACAATATATTAAATTCTAAAAGTATTTTAAAATTGTTATATTTGACATACTCTTAATTCCAATAAAAATTCAAATATAAAAAGGCCAATAATGAAAAATAATAAAAAAAAATGTAGGAACATAGATGTTTTTAACTGTAAGTTTGATGGTAAATTCACTATTATACTAAATCTAATAACACACCGTTGGTACTGCTTAACACAAATTTGGCATGTTATGTGTGTGTTAGAGAGAAAACTAATCCTCATAAGACAAAAATCAATGAATTTACTAGTTCTAATTCATCATTAAATTTGATCGGCCTCAGTTGATAGAATAACACTAAAATGTGTACGACATTGACAGCAGCAGAAGCAGCATTCCACAAGAGGCTGTCAACCCAACACTGGACATTCCTAGCCCATAACGCCATAATGGTAGTGGCACCAGCCAGGCCAATGCGAATGAGGAGAATCAACTGACAAGGAGATCCAAATGGTAGCATGTAGCAAATAAACATGATGGCATGTGAAAAATGAAAATAGGGATGGTTGAACACCGAATGTAAACACGTCTGGCTGAGCATGGCCACGGTGATAGAGTCCAGTACGGCACCTAACGGCGCTACAGCTGTGTTGTTTCCGCAGCCTCCGCCGTCATAACAACTGTAGTTACCTGAAACACGATTATCATTGTCAGATATTATATCGGTGTCGGTCGGACGGATGGTAAATGACAAAATAAAGGTAAGGCTCTACCTTCGGCTTGAGCAGTCCCGTTGACGTCGTCCAAATACATGGTCGTTGAGTTTGTTTTTCGATACTATTTAACGTAGGAGTAACTACGGTTTTTATCTCCGACGTTGGCACTCTAGATGAAACTGTACACCGCCGATTTCAATCATCCTGCGACGCGACTATTACCTATGGAGACGATGATCGTGCGAGATCACGGGAGCAGCCGGCCGAGAATCGATAACATGCGTCGTATTTACGATCGCCGGCCACGAACTATATAGAGTTGTCGTCGTCACTCGTTGCCCACTCGGGACAGACACCAAACGCCACTCGCGGATTCGACCCTCATAGATTGAAACTTGAAAGGCACTCGTCCAAAAGCGTCGTTAGTCGTTATTGCAATCGCATTCATATCGTCTTCGTCGCCACCGTCGATCCGCAACGCCGTACATCGTCGCGGTGCATGCAAGCGAGTGGCGACTGCCGATTAGAGATATTTTATCTCGGCCGGTCGCGGTGGTTTTCCCGACAGATGACGGACTACCTATCTATTTACCTAGCAACGCGGATTTCCGACGGGAGACGACGTCGCGACTCGCGATTCTCGACATTTATAATAGTATGTTATTACTTATTACGTAATTAATAACAATAACGATTATAACGATATCGTTTCACGTTCGCGCAGCTGCTGATGCTGCTGCCGCAGTGCCGCTGAGGGGGTAATGGGATACTGGGAAAACAACGATAATACGAGACCGACAATCACGCCGGACACCGCGGCGACTGGCGCGCGTACTATAATTTATTATTATTTCTTCGTGGTACGCGGTGCCTGGTTGAGCTCAGAGGCCCAGAGCTGTAGCCTCACCTATAGTCTGTTTAGTGTATAGCGTGGAGGATAGTTTCGGGCCACAGCTGCCGTAACCAAGCGGGGGTTGATTGAATGAAAAAAAAAAAACAATGACAACAGACGTTTTGGCCCGGGGGTGTTTTATTTTTTGAGTATGATCTCGTACGAAGGGTGGCATTATGAGCTCTAGGTGATGGTTGTGGGGAGGAAGTGATAATACGACGCGCGCATCGATAATACAGAGTGCCATAGGGGCATAGGGCATAAGAGTATAAAACATAATAATTACCTATTATCGTTACCTAGCTAACTATTATGATTTTATGAATTACGATGATATGTATACAGACTGGTCCCTGTGTAAACGTACACTATCGGTCGTGAATGTAAATATTATTCAACATTTAACAACACTTTTGACGTAATATTATCTTCGGACGGAATATAAAATATAAAATAAAAAAATATATTAGCTGGTACCTATAATTGTATAAAAATATAAGATGTAAACTATTTAACGAGCCAGACCAGGCTCTCGGATTTCTACGTGGTCAAAGTCCAAACCACCTTACTGGGATCAGTGGATCTGGGATCATCGTACAGTGTGGCGTAATTGAGAGTTTGTAGGGAGGGGGATGGAGAAATTGAAACATTTATCCACCGACCACCAAAAAAAAAATTTGTTTATATCATAAAAACCTCTCAGTCCAAGTCCAACCATTGTGATCTGTAATCTGTATAATGTAACAAGGGTTTTACAGTCTGATTGCACCATTGTACTTAACTCGTTGAAAATTTAAAATATACCTAATACTTATTACCTATGTTTCCGAATAAAATTCCCAAAAAATGAACTAAATTGCAAATATATTTGTGCAATATTCAATTTGCAATAGTGATTAGTGTTTATTACGAATTAATATTATCTTAGTTACAGCTACCATAATGGATTTGGGTTTTTATTTGTTGTTTCTATAATATATACTATAGCATTACCAATAAATAAATAATAAATACATACATTTGGTTCTCCATTTAAAAAAAAAAAGTCATGGGGGGATACGATACCCTAATCCCCCTCCAGTAATTACGCCACCGCGGCAGTGCGGCGTACACATAACACACGTGATTACGTACTCCGAGTTTTAAAATATGTATAAAAATTAAATACTTATCGTACTATCGTAGTCGGTAGTCCGTAGATATTAAACTCTGGATCAAATGATCGAAAGATAGATGAATACTCGTAACTCATAAAGTCATAAGTCATATTACTAATTACTGTAATCTAAAGACTACAATAATTAATAAATAATTAGCGCATATATTAGGTATTTTACAACAAAAAGCATTTTGCAGGTCATACCGACCCGCCGGCCGCCACCGGCGATCAAACACCGATGATACACGGGGGGTTCTCGCGTAAAATATCAATAAAATAAAACTACCTATCCCACGTATTCGCACAAACAAAAAATAAATACATATGTACGAGTTCTACAACATCCACATCCGTGATCCGTATAATATGGTACATAATATAATATGACGAATTTAATAAGTACCTACCTATTTAAATAGTAAAAAAATAATTATTTTTAGTACAAAACAATGTACAATTTTTGGAAATAGATAACTTGTCATTTGTCAATTTATAACTTAATGATTATAAAATCACTTTGTATGTAGCTACTCTTTGTATTAAGATATATCTTAATTCGTGGTATCTACATTTTATAAAAAGTTAAATATTTTCCTAGATTTTCTTATTTATTTTATTTTAATTAGATTATAACAATATGGCTGATGGTGGTCAGTAGCGTACGCAGGATTTTAGTTCGGTTAGGCTTTTACCTAAGTAAATAATTTACATTATTTCTTACTAAATAATTTTTTTATTACAAATTACCTTTAGTTAGTATCAAATTTCGTCTACATTTACAGTATTTAACCTGATTATCTATAGCACCTCTTCGGCCATAATAAACGCGGTAATAATCGATGGACGATAATACACCATCGATTATGGTAGACGTTTAGCAATGTTTTAAGACAACCAAAAAAAAGCCGAAACTATGATTATCAACTTCATTGTCATATTCAACAATTTATTTTATATCTATTAAAAATGACCAACAATTGATCTGTGTGTACTGAAATGATGGTAAATAAGATTTTTTTTTGGGGGGGGGGGGCTAGAACCCCACCACTGCGTACGCCACTGATGGTGGTACGAGTACAAAATATTGCCTATATTTAAGGACAAAAAAAAAAAATATTTCAAACAAACCTGCAAAATTGCATAATAATAATGTGTAGGTATTAAAGAAAAACCTGATAACTGGTTTTATTAATATAAGATATAACCAATTTGGATTATATTATTATATATCTATGCTTAGTATACATGACAGAAAGTTCAAGATTTAAATTTAGTTCAAAATATTATGGACGAATTTTCAAAAATAAACGTAGCTTACAGTTCTTATTTTAACATTTAATTATCTTACTACTAATTATTTTAAAACCGATTCCGATAAACTCTTAATTAATGAATCTTTTCTAAAGTATATCGAAAAACAATGAACATTCTTGAATCATACTGATGATTTTCTTCTTCTGGTCGAAAATATGTATAATGAGTATAATGACAAAAATTCACAATACCGTCATTTCAGAGAAAAATTGTGTACTTGCATTACCTACGTTCTTGGTTTGTATATCCATTCTAAAAGTAAAGGTGCCTTTTATGGGCATTGTCTTTTATTTGAAAAAAATTAAAAAAAAATTCAACTTGTAAGTTGTAACAAGCAGAGGGTTATAACTTATAAGACTGTAAATTCTAATAATAATGAAAATCAGCGTTCTACTATTATTGACAAGAATATAGTCAACAACATAAAATTTAAATAATCACAATTTTAAAATTACGATATAAAGAACGTGGAAGAATTGATAACTATTTAGTAGGTTGGTACATCATAGTCGATAGGCGCAAATAAAGAAAAGGGCTTTAGTGGCTAAGCCCTCCCAAAAAAAAAAAATCTTGAACAATATTAATCTTACCTACTATACAGTATACAACCATTTAGAAATTGTTTGAGTTGATTAATTCAGAAAGTATATTACCTACTTAAAATACACTTTTTATTTTTTATTTTTATTAAGACATGTACAATCTGTACTATTGTCTATTTAGCAGTTTAGCACAATAAATGTATGTGATGAGTGGTGACAGAATAAAAATACAATGAAAATAGGAATAAGAAGCCACCAATTAGAGGCACTTGACTGGGAGTTGTTTGGTTATCTAACTACATATATTAAATAATATTTTTTTCCCTTTTTAGTTTCCTAACAATTCACGGCACCAGTTATATTTAGACGACGCCTGGGGTTGCCAGGTAAGGTTTGGGTGGACAGGTTTATAATGAGTGGGTTTGGTGTGTTTGGAGACGGGTACCTCGTACCTATGAAAGTTTTTGTAGAAGCATGCAGCAGCTTCTATCACATTTTTATTTGAAAAGTCTTTATGTCAAGTGTGATTAGATATAAAATAAACTGATTTGATTTACTGATATCTGAACCATTGAACTATATAATAACTAATTATTATATAGTTCAATGATCTGAACTCTGATGTATACGCAGATAATAATAATGACTAATGAGTGAGTGTAAAAAGTACTAAAAATTATCACTATATTCACTGGTCACCCGTCATAATAATGATGACGTATTGTTAACTATCTAAAATGGTACCTATTTAAAAAAACTATTTTTAATTGATAATAATTTAATTTAATAATACCTACGGTCATGAACATAATTTATTATTTATAAGTATTAAAATAGTAAAAATGAACAACGTGAAATGCATGTTATATATTTTTAGGAACATGATAACAGGGTAACTTATGCGATTTCATGTGTAGACATTGGCACATTGCAGTAGAAGATACGTCTGAAATAATTATGATACAGGAACGATGACGCCTTGGCCGGTGGTTCAACTGGTAATCGGAATAAAAATCGACGGATAAAAAATCATAGATTCATAGGACCATCAGAGTGATCCGTATGAATATTATTCTATTGACTATTATCACGAACTAAGATAATAAGATACTATCTTAGTTCATGCTATTATACAGTTAAGTAGGTAATCTATTTAGCATAGAATTATATTTCACGAGCAAGGGATTAGAGACAATGGCCCTGTAATCTATTACACGGTCACACGGATTGGGGCCCAAGCTGGAATCCCTGCCTTCCTGCCGGCTGCCATGGTCAGGGTGACTTTAGACCATTTTCCTTCTTGATATTGTTCGAGGGAAAAACGATAGGTAATTTTGCTGCTCGCTTCCTCCCAAAACCAGCAAACAACGTGACGAATCAAAATTAGTGTTTCTATAACCTATAATCTAATGCAATTTTGTTTTATCGATGCCAGTTTTTTACAAATTGCATTCCATTTTTTTAAATGCCTATTTAATTTTTGCACCCCCTAGTATGCGCCTGTATGACCAGTATTGGTTACACACTTACACCTAATGAAAATATGAATAATAAAACATAAAAATGTTTTCTATTAATCTATATTATTCTGTGAGCTAGTGAGTAGTTGTGAATGGGACTGCCGAGCCGCCGAGTGGGTAGGCCGTGACTCGACATGACTACAATAATTTTATTAGTTTTCTATAATTCTATGACTACAATGCTACTTAGGGCCAGTTGTACCGTCTACGGTTAAACTACGATTAAGCTTAATCAGCTGATAACAGATATTTAACCGTGCTAATTCGGCCGGTTAAACTCTGATTAACTTTAATCATAGACGGTACAACTGGCCCTTAGTACTTACTACTTAGTACTACCATTAAGTACTACACAGGGAGTTGGGAGTTCGGGAAATCCGGACTGTCAACATATTTTACGGATAATCTGATAATGATAATGGTACTAAACATATTTTCATCAATAAACCGTGGTAGTTTTATTTTCAATTTGCACTTTTTCCTCCATGATGTTGATATAGATAACGAATTAGGAATGTTCCAGAAATCACTAATCAAAATATTGTACATTTGTGCTTGTTCCTTGTGAAGTTAATTCTCTTAACTCTATCTCTATGTTATATTGTTGTATAGTAATAATACATTGCAGTACAGCATAGTCTATTATTCTATACTGTTAATTGTTAAAATTGTTAATTCGTAAGAAAATAATTATTCATTTTTAAATACTATTCTACCTCGTCAGAAAATAGTTGCGTCTTACAAATATCGTGTTTTAATTGATTTCACAGTTTTTTGCAGTTGAATAGATTATCCAATACCTTTGAACCGTGTACACCCAGTCAAAAGAATAATCTATCTATAATGGTTGATTATAGCAAGTGGAAGAATATTGAAGTATGTATATCTCGTCTTCTATAATTTTGGTTCATTCTTATGTTTAATGATTTTATGGTATAGGTGTCCGACGATGAAGATGAAACCCACCCTAATATTGACACACCATCATTGTTTCGTTGGAGGCATCAGGCCCGTGTTGAACGCATGGAGGATATAAAACGCGAACAACAAGAATTGGAAATTAAGAAGAAAACGTAAAATATTTCATTAAATTAACAATGTACAATAGTGATTTGTGGGTATATTATTGTTTTAGTTTTCAAGAAAAGTATGAACAAACCAAAAATCAGCTTTTGGCAGTTGGACAAGAAGGACAAAATAAAAAAGAACTGGAAGAAGCATTAAGTGCATTAAGTGTCGAAGAACAAGAATTAAAAAAACGAGAAGAAGAGTTCAAAGTTAAAGAAAAGGTATTGACATTTACTATTTATATTTTTACACATTTGTTTTTTTTTTATTGGAATATATCTTTCGACTAGGGGGTTTATCTGTAATTTTCTACTTTGTACTATTTCGCTAGACCATAAGATATAATATTATTATATAGATATATTCTATATAATTTTGCATTATTTTGCATTATACCCTTGAATTGTTACTCTTGATAATGTTATCAGTTGCTATGGTGACATAATTTGTTACTACTATTGCTGCATGCCTGATCGATCAACAATTGACCGAAAAATGATGAAAAGAAGTAACCTCTTGGAGCTTAGTAGGTGGTACCTACATTTGGTTTCAATGTGTTTCAGGCTTCATTATATATCTCTAACCTGGTCTAAAACATCCATCAACTTAAGTCATCTGTTTATAATATGTTTTTTTGAAAATGAAACACCAACGTGCAGGATGAGTATCTCTTTTATCGATAGGTGTTGCATTTGTTACCAATGACTTTTTAAAATTCAGTAAACTTGTGTTTCTAAAATATATTATCACAAGGTTAAAGTTACACTGATAAATGTCATTAAAAATAATATATCTCTTTAGATATATTTCTGAGACAGTAGATTCGTCTGATCTTTAACATTTCATCACTTAACACATGAATTACCATGTATATCCTTCTGAATTGCCTCTGCTCAATGATGGTGCCTGTATACTGTATAGTAATGTGTATATTAAATGTATAACATGCCATATTATTATCATCATCTTGTATTTTTTTTTATTCTAATCAAAATTATTTTTTAATTTCTTGTAATTCAAAAGACATGGTCATGATTTAATATTCCTAACGAGGGAATGGTTGTGATTTTGCCTTTATTAAATATTTTGATATTTTTCTCAACATTAATTTGTTGTGCTTACAAGCAAGTAGCTCGTAAAATAATCTAACGGCTATAATAAACAAAATTGTATTCGATATTTTGTATTAATATAATATTATGTATAATTTTAAATAGGTAATGCCATGGAATGTTGATACTATAAGTAAACCAGGGTTTACAAAGACGATCCTGAACACCCCCAAGGCTCCACCAACCGAAGAAAATATGACTGAAGAGGAGAAAGCTAAGCGATTAGAAACATTTATTAATGAAAATAAAAGTAAATTGAAAGTATTTGGTATGTTCAAAAAATATAAAGACAGTCAAGAGTATTTACAAAAAAATCCTCAACTTGTATGTGAAGACACGGCAAATTATTTGGTTATTTGGTGTATTGATTTACAAATGGAAGGCGTAAGTTCTGCTTGAAAATCATTATTTTTAACATATATTTATAGCAGTATTCCCCCCTAGAAATCAGATCTAATGGAACATGTAGCACATCAAACAATTTGTATGCAATATATTTTGGAACTGTCTAGACAACTAAGTATTGATCCAAGAGCATGCGTACAATCATTTTTTTCAAGGTATTTACTATGATTTATTTGTTATCCACCATACTGCCTAATATTTTTATATTTCTAACATTTAAATTGTATTATTAAAATATATTCTATGCTGTAATATTTAAAATTAATTTACTAATTTTATAGATTTTATATTTTAATTTGTATTTATCATGTTGTTATAGTTAATTAAGAAACTTGTATACTCTACAGTAAATTGAAATGTGCTATTGTAAAATTTATATTTATGCATAATTTAATCAAATTTAACTTTTTAGAATACAATTAGCTGAGAAACAGTACAAAGATTCTTTCGAGGAAGAACTTAATATGTTTAAAGACCGCATCCGAAAAAGAGCTGAGGAAAAGATCCGTATAGCTCAAGCTGAAATAGAAGAAGAAGAACGAAAAGCAAGAATAGGACCAGGTGGTCTTGATCCAGTTGAAGTTTTTGAGAGTCTTCCAGATGTAAGAAGTCTTTGGTAATCATAGGCAGTTAATAAGTAATTTATGTACAATGTTTGTTTTAGGAGTTGAAAAAATGTTTTGAATCGCAAGATATTCAGTTACTGCAAGATACAATTAAAAATATGAACCAAGAAGATGCTACTTATTACATGAAGCGCTGTGTAGATTCTGGATTATGGGTACCTGACGCTAATAAAGATAAGAGCAGTGCTGAAGACGATGATAAAACACAAGAAGAAAATATTTATTCTGAGATAAACAGCTCATAAAATAATCTTATATTATCCTATTCATTGATTAACTTATAATTATTAGATTATAATCATTTTTCTGGTTCTAAATTTATCTGTTTTACATACGACAAAATATGAAATACTTTTGGTTGCATTATAATAGTAAAACTAATTTTTTATATAATCAAATATTGTTTGTTAAGTGTTTATAATGATAATAATAATATAGAAATAGTATTTATAATATTATTTAAAACAATTTGTTCATTAAGATGTAAATAATTATCATTTTTTTTCATTTTTTTCCTTATCACTGCTTTTATCACATTCTTTTTGTAAAAATGGTAAAGGTATGGGTATGGGAATAGGTATTGGTATTGGTAACATAATAGGATATGGTACTAATATCATAGGTGGTGGTAGTAACGATGGTGGCAAGTTCAATGGGTAAAGTGGCGAAGGTGTCGGATCAGCATTTGTTGGTATGCTGCTATTTGTCGACTGGGATTGTGTGAATGCTGGTGACCTACATATCGGTGGTGTACAGTAAACTGGCGCATGTGGGGAAAATTTAGGGTAAACAGGTGGCATAGTGTCTTCGACTGTGGGTCTCTTGCGTTTTCGGTTTTGACGGTCAAAAAGTTTATTGGATATGCGTAGCTGAGGAACTGCCGGTCCAGGTGGTGGTGGGGAATGAGGCCTTTGAGGAGACGGTGACCGGTCTGGAAGTGGCGGTGAATGACAATCGCGTAGCCATAGGTCAGGTGTAATGAGTGGCAAGTTCGGCTCTAGGGTTTTACATAGGTTTTCTGGCAGCGACGTATTCTGTAGGTGAGGGTGCAACTCTAGCTGGGCTTGAGTTTCTTTGCAAAATATGTTCATTTTATACTGGTTCAGGCATTTATCACTGTGAATTTAAACATAGAGATTGCAATTATTTTACAATTACGCGGTGTTTTTGAAATAAAATCAAATTAAAAACTCTTTACGTTTGTCACCTGCAGAATTGTAGCTGATGATCGCCGTCTTGGAAATCTACACAGTTTACTGTGTGTCTGAGATGTCTACACCAGTCGCATGTCTTATTTCGTTTGAAATTGGCTCTACGGTAGTGTGAGAAACATTGTTCGGAACAAAACACTTTCTCATTGTCCGATTCTGCCGTGCGGAATGTAAACGCTTTGGCTATTAACGTTTTGTCACACCATCCGCATGTCATTTGCTGTACTGGTGAGTCTATTACAAAATACAAAAAATCGAATATTAATATGTACCATATAGATATTATATTCGGTACTGAACTAGTTGACCCCCGCTAAGAAAGTATTTCCCCGCCACTCACTATTCGTCACTACTCGGGTTTGGTTGACGCCCGCCACTTATTAAAATGTATAACAATGGTACGAAAAGTATTTAAAGCGTTTATCATATTGTAATTTATACATATGCATTAAGACTAAAAATTATATAAAATTCTTGTGGTTAAAATACAAATAAATAAATTAGTTAATTGTATATGAATAAATAAATCGTAAAAAGTAAAAAAAAATTATACAAAAAAATACAGCATTCATAAATTATGCGATGTCCTTTAGCATTTCATTAAACGGATCGCGTCGGTTTAATTTACATTGTCACATGAACTCTGCTAAATAAGAATCTAGGAAGTGTATCTTAGTCCCTCTTCGTTTCTTGTTGCTCCATTTAGCATTTCCCACATCCTCTCAATAATATGTGTGTGTCGTGTGCGAGCTCCAAGCATCCACTTATAGGATGTTAAGTTGTATTTGTGGTTTACTGTTGAGTGATTATAAAGGCCGTTTTATATACCTTACGGCTAACGTATATAATTTTCGTACCTTTTTTATCTGCAGTATATAACTTTTATAACAAATTGTTAGAACAACACATCACACATCACATCGACAACACGAGGTAAGTGGCAGGCGTCAAATAAACCTCAGTGGCGGGAATCAACTAGACCAGTACCTTATATTTTATTAAAATTTAAAAACTTGAAATTCGCTATTTTTCTGTCATGGCAGTTTTAAGAGGATGTCAGCGCACTATTTGTTTTTCTCTCTAGCCCACGCGCAACATAGACAAACGCATTTACGCAGAATCATTTTTCTATGTTTTTAAGTAATCTTAGAGTAATATCACCCATTACAAAAAAAATAGAGAATAATATTTTTGAGGGAATGACGTATTTATTTGTCTAAATATTGGCTCAAAACAATTTAAACATAATTTTAATTTACAAAAATTTTTTGTTTATTTTTTAAATCGAATAACAATAAAATATAAAATCGATATGTCATTCCCTCAAAAATTTTATTCTCTATCTTTTTTGTAATAGGTGATTTTATTCTAAGATTACCTACTTAAAAACATAGAAAATATTGCGTTAATGCGTTTTGTCTATGTTACGCGTAAACCAGAGAGAAAACAAATAGTGCGCTGACATCATCTTAAATAAAACTAAATAAATAAACTACTACAATCTGCAGTACCAGATCACAAACATATTATGACTAATAGTCCTAGTGAGAGGCGCGCTCAGGAATTTTTTTTTTTGGGGGGGGGAAGTTCAATTTTTTTTTAGCCGTATAAATTAAGTTTAGCGCCCACGTGAATTTTTCAATTTTTTTTTCGAAAACCTGTAGTACAACCAATTAAGAACCATGGTATAAAAATGAATTACCGGAAATCATTAGTTATTATGGTATAGCATTACGAAGTAACGCACAACGTTTTTAGCTTATGGCGATTATAATTAATTTTTGTTTTTGAAACCTAGGTAAAAAAATGTTTTAAATATCATGATGCAAAAATAATTCTGACACCCACCCATGGTGGTTTTACATAACAATCAAGGGATGTTTTCGATTTCGATTGTTCGAGCAAGCGCAGCGAGCGAGTGACCACGCCAGGTGTATATGGAAATACCAAAAATGTCAACTTTAAAATAAGTCTGACCGTCAAATTCAGACTTCCCTGACGTTTTCAGCATGCTTAACTACATGGACATACAATATAACAAAAAAAATTGAAATAAAAGGTTTTTCAGTAACACAGAAAAGTTCCAAACGCGCGGTAAACTATTGCGTTGTACGAATGCGTACACCAAAAATCGTGAACTTTGTAAGGCTATAAGTACCCATAACCAGGGCTTGAAATCGTTTTCAAAACCGACTTCAGAAACCGGTATAAACCGTTTTAACTTTTAAGACCGAAACCGAAAAAAATTGGATACCGGTATTAAAGTCAAAACTGAAACCGGAAAAAATTGGATACCGGTATTATAATTTAAAACCGAAACCGAAAAAAATTGGATACCTGTATAAAATTCAAAATTAAAACCGTAAAAAATTGGAAACCGGTATTAAATTCAAAACCGAAATCTGAAAAATTGGATATTGTTTTTTTTTATTTTAATTGACGTGTTTTTGAATACGTAAACTCCAATAATACGCAGAATAAATACTCATAATAAAATTGAGATCATAATTAAAATGTTGATAAACATTTCATTATTCGCAAAAGAAAATTGGAAACCGGTATACAAAACCGAAACCGAAATTTCTTAATACCTGTATTGCTAAGTTGAATTTGTGAATCCGATTTATCCAATACAGGTTACTAGATTAGATACTATTTAATGATTATATTTTTTTTTCAATTTAAATTAAGAACCTCTACCTTATTATAGATAAAACTGTCTTAAATATAAAAGAACAATATTATAAATTAAAATATATGATCTAAAATTTAGGTACCGTAATTTACCCCTGTAAATAACATGACGCGAGACGTGCGATTCCTATTTTAATAGTTACAACTTTTGAGGATACCGCTATAGGTAACTATACTAAAGCACTGCAGGACAATAGGTATTTTGATTCTAAAATCTATAGATAGAAAATTAAAGATTTAAATGTCAAACTTTGGACGGTACGATAAATATC
Organism: Metopolophium dirhodum; assembly: GCF_019925205.1. Lineage (NCBI taxonomy): Eukaryota > Metazoa > Arthropoda > Insecta > Hemiptera > Aphididae > Metopolophium > Metopolophium dirhodum. The sequence goes on from NC_083568.1 coordinate 18,909,525, forward strand.
CGGGGACAGAGTACAGAGCACATATTATTATTACTATATAGTCATATGGGAAGTTTAGCGCAGGTTACCGACGGGGTCAATTCATATATATTAATATATTATATTCCATTATTACACAAGCGTTGAGCGGTGATACCTATTGGCCATTACCTGTAATATATCGTGATGGTAGCTGCAGACGACTATTTGGTATACCTACAGTGTATATATGGTGTATACGGTATAGTTTAGGTCCTACACTATACACCACACTATAGTATGTATGTAATATATTTAATATAATATTGTAAACATATCATTGTAATCGGGAATTTGAAACTAACCCGGCAACACATGTTTAGGAGTTAGGACATAGGTACTATAGGTAGGTACAAGTGAACGTAGCGATTATTAACCCGTGCTGATTATTAACACACGCCCGGTACGCGCGGAATGATGCACACACTCGACTCGCATCGAGATGAGACGAGATGACCCTTATTTTCGTTATACGAGACATCCGAGAGCGCTTTTTACGCCCGAACGATATTGTATTACGACGAGACGACTATACAGACGAGTCTTTGTGTTAGACGCCGCGCCGCCGATTGGGTGTATATATATAAATTGTACCAAAGTGTACATATTAATATATTGTACGCACACACACATGGCGTTTAATATAATACGAACAAGCTACGTATGTTATTATAGTATATTATAATATATTGTAATATACGCGCTAGTCCTAGGCCGGAGTCGACTCGCACGCAGACTATAATATTATATTATTATGCGCTGACTTGAGACATTCTCTGTCGCGACCGAAAATAACTATATACGCAATATAACTACATACGTATAACCGCGGCATTTTACTACAACGCACTGACGGCGCCGTGTTATACTTATATACACTTATTATACACGACTTGTGATTTGTGCACATGTTGTATACCATATATATATATATATACACACCCAATACCGATAATATTATACGTAAAACATTACGCGCATGTATATAATATTATTATTATTATAATATATTATTTCCGTGCGAGCCGGCCCTGATCCCGTGCAGTACAGCGTAAAGTGTGTAGGTACTGTACACTAATATCATATTCTGACATCTGGCTCTTCAGACTTAATATACTGTGTGATTAATATGCAATATCAATCCTATGTATTATATGGTCGCTTATTTAGAACCATCGTGGCCAATCTAAGAAAATTCAAATTTGCGTTTTGTCAATGGATTTATGGATTTTTCAGATTTTTGTATCTTCAAATTAGTTTTGTGGTTAGCACGACATGTTATCTGTGAAAATGTTTATCTAATGTGCAAAATGCAAATATTTCACTATCAAAGGCAATCTCATGAATCCTTAGTAAAAATGTATTTTTAATAAAAATATCGTGGCATCCAAAAAACGAACAATTTCAGATATCACAAGTGAATCTTAAGTGTGAACATTAAACTATCGAGATCCGAGGCCATAGGTTTTAATAAAAATAACTTTTCAGAAAGACGCAGTTTACCTACACATTTAAGGATTAATAGTTGTTCAGCGGGATACCTACCATCGTTCAAAACAGTTTTTGGTTTCTCCTGAACAGATGGAAAAACACAGATTGACCGTGAATTATGATGGTTCTTAAATGACAATACATAATATTCTGATTATCTAATATCTAATATTCAAATTTTGATAGTTGTGTATATTTATCACGTATACAGAGGTGCCGAGTTATCTGGGCATTTGAATCGAGAAAAAATTGTTTCGCTTCGATCATCTCGCTGCGTCGTTGTGCAAATCTAACTAAAATTTGTATAGCTCTTATATTATAATCTGCTATGCATCAAAAATAAAGCTGTACTATTACATATCCACGTTTAAATAGAGTTTTTATTAATTTATAGTTAAAACTTAAAATTAATTCCTTCACATTTAGATCTGTTATAATAATCTATCCATTTCACTTCATAATAAACTTTATAATTTTCATCTAAATTTAATTTTGTTAATAAATGTCTGAATATACCTACAGAATGGTGTCGTGTGACAAATAGTAAGTATTCAGTAACATAATATAGAGTATCTTCGTACCCTTTTTAATTTAATTTTTAACTTAATAACAATTTAAATATTATACTAAATTATAAAAATAATTTCCATTATTAATCAACTATACCTAGCTTGATCGTTTCTTTTCCATTCGTCGACTAACATAAGACACAATATACCCGCCTATCACCAGTCAACGGACCTGTAGCATGTCAACTTACACCGAAAGTATTTTTAATACCGACGTTAAAACGTATACCCTACAGCATTAGAATTGGTTATACTAGGTAAGTTTTTATTAGGTTTATCATAGATTTAGTATAATTAGTATAATAAATATTAATATCTGTCTTTACTACCTATATCTACATTTAAAACAGACATAATATAACATAAAATGATAAATTAGATATAATCTTATACCTGTAATGCATTTTTTTTAGTCACTAAAAAAACGAATCTTATATAGACATATAGTTATTATAGTAGGTAAGCGTGTAGGTACGTATATAAATAGGCATACAATTTATTATTAATTATAAAATATAATAAATCAAATTACTCGACGTTGTTGGTGATTGTGGACTATTGTATTCGTCTGACGAAGTTTCTGGTTCCGTACTTTTTGAGCGACCTCGATATTTTTCTCTGAGCTTAACTAAATTCATACTTTGCAGCGAACAATCTTTGGAATTAATTTTGTCATATCCGTACCATCCGAGCATCTCGTTCATTGTGGTTTTCACATACTCCTATAAAATATTATATATATATTATTATATATACTATGACGTATGAACGTATTAAATGTAGAAAATCATGCTTGTTTTTCTTTAGTATTTTTACGTAATCTATTGAGCCAAGTTTTTTGTCTCTGTCTTAGTACAATCTAACAAATTATTGTTCACTATCTATATTCACCAATCAGCCGAAACGATATAATAATAATATTTAGCTGTAGTAAATACTATAAAAATTATTGTATACCTATGTAGGTATGTTACTTTCCTATTATTCAATAATTTAGAAATTCGCCTAAACGATCGGTTAATTTCTCGCCCAAACGATGTATGCTTTACTCAGGTAAATTTTGGGTTATTTGCCCGAATGAATGACGCTCATTTTGATACATCAGTGGTTTACCTAGGTTCTTCCACATAAGTGTAACATGCCGAAGTTTTATTTTAAATTTCGGTTCCTATAAACCTTATTATATATTGCAGATTTAATAATGCACTTGTATACTTTAAATAATTTGGATATTGCAATACATGTATTTTATAGTAATTAGTAATATAAAATAAATTATTTTACACGTATTACTTATTTAAAAAAAATAATAAAAACAGTAGTGAATTTTCTTTTTAATAGGGCATTATTATTAATATACCAACATTTTTTATATAATAAAACAAACTCCTATTTAATAAACATGAATATACGGTGAATTAAAAAAAATTAACAATATTTAATTGAACATTTTTAAAGTGATAATTTTAAGTGTTAGCAAATGTGTCCATAATATTCGATCATCTGAAATGTCAATATCTCTAAATATAGAGATATAATGTAAGTCCGACAAGTCTTGAATCTGAAACTAAATTTTTGAGGTAGGTATTTAGTCTTCACAAAGAAGAAAAACTCCTTTCAACAGTAGTAGTTGATACCGGTAGAACTGATACTAATATAAAGTAATAATAACTTGCAGCTAAACATAATAATTGTAAACAATTTTTGGTCTAAAAAATATGTCTGAACGGTCAAGTTTCGAATGTTAATTCTTTCAAAACACATGAAGTACACTGGCCCACTAGCCAGTGGCGTAGCCCCCAGGGGCTATAACCTTCCACTCACCTCTGAAATTTTAAGAAAATATAAAAATCAATTCTATTATCTATGAAAGGTACTAAAAATACAAATTTGTATAGCCGTATACAGGAACCGAAACCTAAAATAAAACCTCGACACCAGTATGCTAAACTTATGAGTTATGCGGGAGACCCGAATTAAACCAACTCTGTGTAAATACATTATCAGCCCCTCCTCCCCCTCCGAAAAAAATCCTGGCTACGACACTGTTACTATACTTATAGCTACGAATAGTATTCGCTAACGCGAAAGTTTTTTTTTATGTACCTATATACTTATGTGATAAGTGCTCATTTATTGATCAATCGATTAGTAAGTATGAATATTAGAAAGCATCGCGTAAACTAAGGTGGTGCACGCAGTAATATAAAGTGGCAGGGGTGAGGCAAAGTCAAATAAAACACCACATATATAATATATTTTAAATTGTTCATGATATGATAACGATTAGTAATTAAATAAACTATAATAGTTAAAACTAAAAAATGGCCTGGCATAGTGGCATGGTTCTGTGTGGTATGTGCGCACCGCAAGGCCAAGTTTAGGAATTTGGCGCCCAGTGACAACAAAAAAAACCATGAACTCAATTATACGAAAACAATTTATTAATTTTTGTATTATTTTTGAAATAAAACAAATTTGTACGTTAAAAAAATGATAAGTTAAACAATATCAATTTTCTTCCAGGATTGTGACTAGGACAATTCTTGAATTATATTTACCATCATAATTAATGTTCTAGGTTATATGACTTTCAATATTTAATACGGCTACAGCATATATGCTTCAATAATAATGGTAATATGTATTATAATAATAAATAATTATGGTAACAAATCAAAAAATATAAAAATAATATATTAACTGTAGGAAATAAATTAATGTAGTGGATTAAATCTATGGAAATAGCTAAAGTAAGCTCTCTCAAAATCAACCAACCGGTTATATATATCGAGTAAAATATATATATATCGACTTCGACTGCCGTAGTTACACGGTTTTGCAATCCGTGGTTGACACAATATTTACTTCCAAAAACGTAAATGTATAATTATACCTACTCATATCACTATATCAGCAATCACATTATTAACAAAAATGCTAACAATTTAAAAAATATTTTTGTAACTTTAAGTTAAACATTCATGTAACATATTATACCGGGAAGTTTTTTTTATGAAACGATCTATAAAGTAATTATTTACAATAGGTATGCGTAAGTGCTGTACGATGGGTATTGGGTATTGATAGTTGATTTTTGGCGGGCGAAGAGGGTTTCCATTAAAATCACTATTATTGACAATAATAGTGGTGGGGCATGGGCGCATGTCGTCAACGGCTTTGCCATCCTGAAGTTATAAGTTAGAACTAAGGCGCGGATTTTTATGTAAATACATAATTTAATTTAATGCGAATTTCACAATTCTGATTTAAATTAAACACATTTCATTACACCCTGAATAAAATGATTTTTTTTTTTAAAAATATTTCACGTTTTTTAATAGGTACACAATTTTGCCAAAAATAAGAACATAAATATTTACGTATTTTGACTTTTTTATTTTATAAAAATCCGCGCCCTACACTAGTATACAACTGTATGCCGTTCACCTAACCTGCTCGCACGCGTAGTTATATGTTTTATGTACCTACCTAATTTTATGCGTATGAAATATTTTATGCACCTACTATTATTATTGTTTATATTTCGAAATATTCAAAAGTTAACTTTACGTTGTATACACGAACCTACGACACTACTATATACATACGGATTATTATAATTTACTGGCAGTTCACATATGCGGGTTCACATAAATAATTTCGTCTGGACTTCTTGAAATAACATTTGAGTGGTATACCTCGTACCTGTATAATATATAATAATATGTACCTATACAATAATAATACGCATCATGCGTGTGTGCAGTTATAAATGAGAGACAAAAATGGATTGATTAAAAGCTGTTCTCGTTTTTCCACAGACATTTATACCGTGCTCCGCTGCCGCCGGGGTGGTATTGGGTGACGCACAAAGGACGGATAATGATAGCTATAGTGTGGATATCGGGTGAAATAATGAAATATAATGTGTAACTGTAAACCCTAAAGTGAGGACACAATAATGTGATGTACACCTATATATAAATACATATTACATTATATACATATACGAACAGTATATTATATGTATGCGTTTATCAGTCACACACACACACACACACACGCACACACACACACTGTTTGGCCAGAAAATATGAAATATAGCATGTAGACAATATTATATATCTGTATATATATAAATAAAACTCGTTTATTTAATATAAAGAGTGCCAAAATTGAGTTCTTTATCACCTATTCGATTAATGGTATTAATATTTTATGATTACCTATGGTATAATGTTCTGCGTTCATAATATTTATCATATATTATTAGGTATTTACACGACTCCATACATTATTTTATATTTTATAAGTACAAGCAATTAAGATTATGCCACCCACTATACTACTTATAAAAATTTTTTTATACCTATACATTGAAATCATACTCGGAGGGAAGCAGTATTATATATCATATATAGGTAATAGGTAGGTCGTAGGTAGGTATAGGTAGGTATAGGTACGTGGACCTTAGCTATGTGTCCAACAAATCACGGTAAAAAAGTCCGAAGTAAAAAAGTCCTAGGGAAAAAAGTCCGGTATACACTATACATATTTATAAAAATAATAATATACATAATATATTATAATGATTTCTAAGTTTAATTAAGTGGTAACTATTGTTAAGACTTTTAATTAATTTTGTCAGGTAAATCATTTAGTTACAATTTATATCTAATTGGAACGTTTGATTATGTATCACATTGTATTATTCCTTTTACCTAATTATATGTACTGGACTCTTTATGCTTAGGAATTTTTACCGTTGACTTTTTATGCCTAGAACTTTTGAAACCAAGGACTCATTTACTCGGACTTTTTTTCCTAGGATTTATTACCTCGGACTTTTTGGTAGTATACCGTTTCCCACTGCACTGTAGTTATATCTAATATATCTGAACATAATATATTGTTAAAATACAACTATACAAGTACAAAACTATATATATATAAATAAATTGTTAAATTACATAAACTTAAATAAGTATTTTAATATGTTAAATGAACATTTTGGTATCAGTGATGGAAATGCGATTAATTTATTTTATTGTTTGAAACAAATCAAGGAAATAATAGCACTTCACCATTTCCTTTTAACTTTCATAATAATATAATGTTTGTACAACTTACTTACATTTATGAACACAATATCATAAGGAATAAATCATATGTTTTGGAATGAATCCAAATTCCGATGAAAAATTATAATTCAAAATAATTTGTTGTAGGTACCTACTATATTATATACACGAAATGTTTCAAATATTGCATATAATATGGTTTTATAAACATGGTAATTTGTATAATATACTCAATGACAAGGATCATCACCTATGGGCTATGACACAACAGAACGACTCCCCCTGGTATTTTTGAATAATGTATTAATAATGATATATTATTTTTAATGTATTATAATTATTTAAGAAAACAGAACCCTTGGTCGTATGGCCAATTGGGAATTTCTGCATATTACATATTAAAATATTGTAAAACATTTTTACATTTTTAGATTATATTTTTAATCAATGTTGTTATAATTTATTATGACCAGTATAACTGCTCGTTAGCCAATTTAGGAAACATTCGATTTCTCAGCCGGATTACATTGGATTGAATCTGGACGTTTAAACAGACAGGGCTGCCTAAGGAATATTTTTTACTTCATAATAACTAGGCCTCTAAAATGAAAATTCACTATTAATTTTAGAGAGCCATTTAAAATGAAATTATAAATGCATTCTTTCTGATTTATAGTATTTATTGTAGTAATTTCTTAAACCACTACAGCTGTCAGCTAGTGTGCGATTGCCAGTTACTTATCAAAAGAAATATTAGGATAAATTTTCAACATAATTTTATAGGTATAGGTAGGTATAGTTTTATAGGTATTTTATCATCACTTGTTAAGCCTGGTACTCACGATGATAGTAAAACGTAATATTCTTATTAATATTAAAGAAGTACTTAATAGAGTAATTATTAAAAACGTAAAGGAAAATGAGATTTATTATTAAATTATTTTACTATACAAGTACTGAAGTACATATAATATCCATATAGCCATATATAGGTATTGTATTGTAAGTAAGTAGTCACATAAGTGGGTACTTGACATAAATGGTATTATCTTTATACAAAATTGTATTATTCATATAACTATAACAATATGAGGGTATAAACATTTAGAAATCTCAAAAATGTATACGTAGGTATATGATCTTCATGTTGAAGACGTCTATTCGATATCTGTACCAACTATGATATTTGAGTTATGGGCCAATGTATGTGGTTCGACGAAATATGGTCACATCGCAGTGGTCTTATTTCATGACGCCTGTGTGTGTATATCCCCCCCACCCAACAATACTGCATAATATTATATACCCATATACTAAGTATACGTTGGCACCCGTCCTGTACTCCTGTGCCGCCTCCGCCGCCGCCATAAATCATGCCACCCTCGATCGCCTGGGCAATTTTACCCGACCACGGCTATAATAATATATCTACATAATATAATAGGTATACCCACCTCGGCTCGTCATCGTCGTCGCGACAGGATATATTGCGGGATAGCCCGCGACCGTGCAGCAGCTATGCGTCTATAGCAGACGTAAAGTGTGGCGAACGGACGGACTACGCTCGTCGTGTCGGTAACTCGATAGCAGTGTCAGTTTGCACGCCTTTAAGCCCCTCACCGCCACCGCTTCCCATTCCGTCATCGCCGCCTCGTGTATCGCGCGCGCCAAGGAGAGAAATCCGATATGCATATATATACGCGTATTTATACATATATAATATGTATGTATATATATGCACACGATCTATTGCTCGGGATGCCGCCGCGCCGCCGTCTTTCGATCAATTTTACATCACGTCGTCATCGTAGGCGAGGTGTTGGGGTGAGGGGGACAAAAACGCGGGAAAAATTAGAACGGACGTGCGGCGTAACTGCGAAGGCAATTTTATTATGTTAAACTGTAAAATACATCGAACACGAGTACCTATATAGCCTATAGGTATATATTATACAGGTTAGGTACTCGTGTATATTGCACTATAGTACCATCACTCGGTAAGCTACTGCAGCAGGGTCTTCCAAATTTCATGTGACGGTAGATCACTCCGGTGTGAAATATATTTAAATTAGGGAAAACTGACCTGTGCGAGAACGATTTGGAATCATCATAATACGAATATATCATATTGTAATGAGGTTAACATTTGATAATACAGTTAATTAATTAATAAAGGCAAATTCTAGGGGTAACTTTTAAGAATGGTACATATTTTAAATTTTATTCATTTAAATGTTTAATAAAAAATCGGGAAATCGCTTTGTTGTATATAAGGTGTCGAGTGTTTATCATCATTGAGTAGGTCACAGTAGATAATATGAATTATGAATGTATTAAATTTGAATACAACGATAGATCATTGTACACGAATATACAATGACAGATCATTGTTACAAATATGTGATGAAAAACGATTCTGCAGAGCGAACACCGTCTTCAGAACCTATATTTCTAAGGATATTTTACTTTAGGTATACTATATATTTATGCTGCTATATTATATTAGTAATTTAAATTAATATATTTCCTATATTATTATTGTATATAATATTACTATTTGTTAATACACTTTCGAGGCACCGTAGAAGGTAGGATGGCAATGAATAAATTCGTATAGCTTAAAAGTGGTCCAAATATTTTGAAAATTTCGTTGTGCATAGATATAAATCATAATATAAGAAATGTCGGAAAGTATAAATTCCCTACCAATAATATTTTAATATTAATATTTGGTGAAAAATCCAAGTCTCTATTATTCAGTTTGAATTACAACAAAGAAACAAAATTGATTTTGTTGAAAACTGGTTTTGTAATTTAAATTCTCCCATAATTTATTTTTCGTTTTTCTAGATTATTTTAAAAGCATTGGGAATTTTTTATTTTTGACCCCCCCCCCCCCTAAATTATAAAAAGATCCAATTTGCTACAAAAAACACCAAACTCAATGTTTAAAATTTAAGCAGCTCCATTTAGTGTTTCAAAAAAGGACGTCAGACATAAAAATAATAATTTAAAAAAAAACACATTATTGTAAAACCAATAGATATTATTCACATTATTCATGATTCGTCGTTCAGCTCAGAATCTAAAATACTGATATTTCATTACATTGAATCGATGTCTTCATTCAAGTTTTATTTTAGTTTTTTTTTATTAATTATTGATGACCCTATTATATAAAATCAAAGGCCTTTATGATGTTATTTATGCAAATCCACAGTTTTTGACAAATTGGTACAATATTTTGCACATGTATTTTTTGTTCTCTCGTGCGGGTCGTGCCTCGTAGACTACTATTCATCCCGGAATTCAATCACTAAATCTAAATGTTGGCTCATATATGATTTTTTTCGGCTCACGAAGAAAAATATTCTGATTTGTTACATGAAATTAAATATTACCTATGCTGTCTTTCAAAAAATTGAAAATTAAAAAGTAAAAACAATAAAAATACGTAAAAAATATGTATCTTTTCAAAAATGTTGTATTGTATAATGCCTGTAAATTATAATAAAAAAATGTTAATACACTTTTCAAGATTCTGCAGTACATACATTTCTTGGATTTGTACTTAGTAAACACATTACAATTTAAACTATTATAATAGGTGAAACTAGTAGTTCACACCATTATCACAAGTCCTAGGCTCATAGGCCATATAATAACTATAAGGTTTTCTGAGAAGTGTATTTTTAATTTTATATATATCGTATAGGTACCCAAACGTAAACTTAGGTATTTCAGCATTCAAACTGTTAAAAAAGTATTATTAAAAAGTTTCGTTATTGTTTAAAACAAAAATAACTATAGTGTAAGTACCTAATAATATGGAAATAGTTCTAATGAGGTGTATAATGTTACCACCTTTTTCAAAAGAGAAGGTAATAGTAAACTAATCAATCTAAATATTGACTTAATACGCATAATATATTCCAATAATTATTAATTATAATACATATAAAAAATTATGTAAATTTTCAATTGATCTTAAAAGTGTGACACATATAATATATTATTATATACCTACGAGAATTGTATAAATTGGCATTAGTATATTGAACACAGATTTGTCTATTTTTAGGATTTACTTCTCATTGGATTTACAGTAATTTTAAGACGTTCGGTTAGGCAATGTAATACTATTATAGTGTGCAACTTCAAAGCTCTATTTATAATTTGTTTGTAGTTAGTGTTTCACGCTAGACTATACTGTCCACGTGTTGCATTAAAACAGATGCGCTGCAGTATAGGGACCTATGTTCGAAAAAAAAGTTGTATCGATGAATTAAGGTCAAGGCAAATATGTAGGCACATTAAATTAACTAATAATGTCACTACCTATATAATATTAGTAAATATAGAAGGTTCGGATTTCAATAACGATAACAATTTAATATTACCTAGGTATATTGCACTATAGATTAGTGATTTATATTTTTAAGTAGACACATATTAATATATTATTGTAATTCAAATCAAACAAACTACATAATATAGTGTACGTTTATTTGTATATTATTTTAATCGTTTTCTGTTGCAGTAAATATTAAACAATTCACGCATATAATGGCAGGAAAGCGGAAAATTTAAGTAAAATAGTGAAGTTGACATACACGTGTTGTGGGCAAAAGAAACTGCCTATAGAAAAAAAGACGACACGCGATACCGGTAAACACTATCAATCATATCGTATTGGTAGTATATTATGCACATGTGTTAACTTTATTACTATATTATTATACCATAATATAGATGATGGCAATCTATATGACGTGATACTCACTGCTTAGTGCTTATATATATATTTTACTTATGCCTATTGCTTATACAGTACACATTAACACACAGGTCACAGATAAATATATATATATGAACGTCACGTAAAAATATGTTTGTGAAATTTGTTTATTGCACTATGCAATAGTGCAATATCGAAATGCGAGTTTTCACATAGTGCAGTTGCCAGGTTCTATACATATACAGCAGTTTTGTACTGTTAAGTGCAATACATATGTACAATAATATCTATAGGTATACCTATATAGATACATAAACACAATGTATACTATAATTTATAAATTATTCTATAATACCTATCTATATACAGTATACACTATATCATACGATAGTATATTAAAGATAAACAACGCGCGTAAACAAACGATTAATAAATTATTTCGTCACATTCGAACTATATAGGTACCTATATTTACGTACTTTGATCTCTTCGTCCGGCGTTTCGTTTTTCACCAACCCTGCTTTGGAGTCCGTCGCATCTTTTCGAATGTTTCTGTTCATCTCTCGCCGTGGAAACTGCAATGATCAATTCGCTCTGAAATCGATCGATCGATCAGCTGCAGGTACAGGACGACGACGACGACGACGACGACAGACGAGTGCGAATCCTGAGGCGCCGTGGTATATAATATTTATTTTTTCAAACTCATGCATGCATAAAATATTCTGCTATTTAATTATATTTATCACTAGGTGTTATAATATAATATTTATATATGTGCTGAAAATAAACGTACACCACGGTATTATCGTTTTCGAAAGCGTGCAGATGATTATTTCGGACGTCAACCAGTGGTGACGGCGGCGGTGTTTGTTGTGTCGAAAAGCGAGGCCGAGGGAGGAGGAAACCTACTCGACAGTATAATATTATATTATGAAAACGCCGCGACCAGCTTAGATGATGGCTGTACACGGTATAATGTGGTGGTCGCGCGAGCCCGACGGTATGTTATGATGTCGGGAAACCGGCGCGCGTCGCGTGGCGTTCGGGCGCGTAATAGTGTAAACGCGGACTTTCGAGGCTTAACCGACTTATAAATAGGCGTTCACCGGGCTAAGCCAGGGTGGGTCGGCCTCGGTTTCGTGACGAACGGCGGTCGACGAGTGGGATAAATACATCGCGATAGTCGTCGACTGTATAGTTACGAGTATATTATTATTAATCTGCATTATTGCGCGCGATTGCCGTCCGCAGTCGAAAAAAATATGACTATACCGCGGTTCCTGTTTGCAGAACCACGGAGGCAAACATTAATACAATGGTATAATTTCCTAGTGCGGAAGGGTTGTTATTCTACCGCGACCTAATATGCGGTACCTACTCGTATCAGTGGCGTATTTACGGGAGGGGGGGGGGGGTTTCCATGACTCGTGTCTCGTACGTGTAACGATAATCATACGATACGAAGGATTTTGTAAAAAAATTTCGATGCTTCAATTATCAACATTTTCAATTAATATCTTGTTTTTTTTTTTGTTATCAGTTTGGTACCGAAAATTGTTGAAAAATACCGAGTTCATTTTTTAATTCAAATATTTTGTAGTTTTGTACATTGCCGGTATTTACAGCCACTCCAGTTTGTTTTGTACATATCATTATTTAATGATTAAAAACTCAAACATTTTATATCGTCTTATAAATACGGTATATTTATTTAATAGAGAGTAATTGGTTGGTGGGGAAGGCTTTCCCCCCCGCGGCTCTGTTTTTTTGAAATTAACTGGACCCTGACAAATTCTTAAATACGCCACTGACTCGTATGTAATATTATGCGCGGATGACATAGTGTAACGAATCGTCTTATGAATCACGCTGATGATACTACGACGGTACTGATTATTTTATGACTATGATATTATAATACTGTAGCGATAATATATTTCGAATGCACTGCTTTTCAATGCTACTGAGCCACGCATGGTGCTAGTTTTGTTACGTCAAATTCGTTTCATGTATTTATATACACGATATCTTATTTTGTGTTTTTGAGAATTTTTTATGTGAATGGGCAATATTGTAGAAACAATTTAGAGTGATTTAAGAAAACTTTACATTGAACTCAAAACAAACTCATTACTAACTTACGTTTCCACAAAATACATTTAAAAACTTATTTTTAAATGGTTTTTTTCTGTATTCTGTTTTAAATTTTAAGTTTAATAGGTAAGTAATAGGTATTCAATATCATTTGTTATATTTTTTTTGGTGTCGGCACCGATGCGGTCGGGACATTTGCGGTCGGCACCTTTTGCGTGCCATTTGCGGTCAATTTATTTCTATCTACCTGACTATAAGATTTGGGTGCTAAATATAATATTTTATATACTATATACTTAATTTATGCTAATAGGTATAATATAATACTTTTTTACTATAATTCATTACATATCTAAACTTCCCTTCACACTTTTCCAGGCTTAGGACTTGCAGTATTTTTTACTGGCGTGTTTAAAAATTCACATAATAATCACAATTCACTGTACTTACATAAAAAAAATTAAAAATATTTATTATTATAAAAATGCACATAATAATATATTTGTCAATCACAATTCACAGACTCACAGTACATAATAAACATAACCTTATTCTAATTTTTGAATAATAGCTATTTTTTTAAGCATTTTTCTAAATCATTATCTAATTCATAGTCTACTAATGTTTTTCTAATTATTTCGTCTAATTGTATGTACATTTTTTTTCTCCTTTTACCTTACATATTCAAGTAGCTTCTTTCATATAAAAGTTCCGCATTTTCAGTCTCTTTTTTAAGACAGCTATATAAGTTCATAAACGTTGGTCCTGGTGTATTTAATATTTTATTAAGTTTACTATTCCAACCCTCAACAATATTATTGGTTCTGTGTCTTCTTTTATGACAGTTCCACATTCCCCTTGAAATAATTGGATTTTCCAACCACTGTTCAATAAAATAATTATAAAATAATTTAAGTTTATCATTATCAGGTGTATTACTCATTATAATAATCCAACCTTCATCTATGTCACTAATTAGAATATGAGCTAAAGCAGAATACATTCTAACGTGTAATCGAATATCTGCATTATCTTTATAGTCAAGTACTTGCTAATCCAATATTTTGAATTTTTCTCCAAAGTGCTTGATTAAAATGAAAGTTGCAACCGTGTATTTTAGCACTAGGAAATATTTGTGTAATTGATTGAATAGTCGAGATTTCAAAGTCTAATGTAAAAGATTCAGGATTAAAATTTGGAATATGTGTTTTAACAATCGAAAATAAACGTTCGTAAACCATTTTTGTTTTATTCGGAAGTAATATATATATATCACAGGAATTATATTTATTTCTTCGTTCGTAGACCCAATATCTATATGTATAGTGTAAATTTGGTAAAATTGTTTACTACAACTTTTAAATGTGCCATCTACAAAACAGGCTTTTCCTTCAGATACAATTTGTCTACATTTAATTGAACACAAACCTATAATCCTATTTTCTTCTCCGTCATCAAATAATACAAATTCGGAATCACAAGGTATAATAATATCTTCTCTTAATTTAGGATCCAATGCACTTCCGAGTGATTTACTCCGTATACAATGTTGTTTTTACCGATGAGTAAACTGGAATTTCAGTCACTAAATCTAATCCCTGTTCTAATAATGGTGTAAACTCTTCTCGAAAAATTTGAGCGGGGGAACATGTTGTATCAAGTGTACGTTTTTTTGCAATATTATATTTTTTTTTTACTTCAATTTTTGCTAAGTCATATTTACATGTATGAGTGGTAACACTTAAAACTTTATTACCTGTTGTTTTTAATCTTCCTTTGCATTTTTCTTCTTTTTTCTCATTTAAGCATACCCAGGTTATTATATTTGCGTTATTTGTTCGATACTTTCTGTATTGGCAATTGTCATGTATAGCTAGAGGATGGCCTTTAGTTGTCTCTAACACTTCAAACGAATTATTCATTTTTAATTTAAATTTTAAATCAAAACACTGTTAACAAATCGAACTGAAGGTACCAAGGCGTATACAATACTAAATTACCTAACACTGAGTAAATATCGCCGACGAGTGAACGAATGATAATAAAAGTAAAATAAAATAAAATATACGTAAACGTTTTCTCCTTATCGATAATGACATCGAATATCCACAATCAACCAAACGGCTGTATCACAAATTGGTTTATCCAGTATAAATAAATATCACGGCCAACATATATTTTCTTACTATGGCAGTATGGCGTACCTATAAGGTGAATTGTGATTGACAAAAATATTATTATTATGTGCATTTTAGATTCTGAGCGGAGCGATGAATGTATTGATTTTACAATTTTACAATGTGTGTTTTTTTTTAAATTTTTAAATTTTTTTTTAATTTAATTTTAATTTTTGTGTTTGTCATTAGATTTAAAAAAAAATTAGGGGATGTTCTTAATGTAAATACAGTGAATTGTGATTGACAAGTATATAATTACCTATATCAATTATAGTAAAAAAGTATTATATTATACCTATTAGCATAAATTAAGTATATAGTATATAAAATATTATATATAGCACCCAAATCTTATAGTCAGGTAGATAGAAATAAATTGACCGCAAATGGCACGCAAAAGGTGCCGACCGCAAATGTCCCGGAACCATTTTTTTTTAAGATTGATCATTTTTGATTGACAATAGTGACAATATACATTTTTATTTATTATTTCATACCCACACGTATTGACGTTTTTAACTTTATTTTGACATGTCGGTACCTATACCTAAAATTTAATACCAGATACCGTATATATATGTACCTACAATATAGTTATGTATTTACCGTGGTTATCTTCTGACTTATATAAGTTCTACATAAAGTGGTAATCTAAGTATTATTTAACTCGTTATTCGTACCTATGAGTTATGACTTATGACCACAGTTCTTTCATATATTGTTTAATCGATGACATGTTGAATTATTCGATATATCTGTTCATCGGGTTCATCTACAGAATTAACTCCAAAAATAATATCACTTATTCATTATTGTTATTGACGGTTAAAGTATTTTAAATGGAGTATATTATTGATATACTTCAATAGCAAACACTGGACTATATATGGACTATAGTAATATTATTAATTATGAATAGTTGTTTATATGTAAATATTAAAAGGTTTCGTGTGCTAGTATAATAGAAATATCTACGAACCAAATTACATATTGACATGTCATAGACCAAATTGTAAAGGCAATTAGAAACTCTTAACACGCAGTCCAAATATGTCTAAGAAATGCATTCTTCACGCTCCACCTTACCAAGGTCCTAACTTAATATCAAGTGATATCAATGTAAAAGTGCAAATAATTAAATTACCCTAAATGTGCAGTACCTATGAGGCTATATATAGTGGCAGCTATCCTATTCCTATACTCAAGGTGTCAATACACCTTATAGTTGGGTGGGTGGCCATGGACGACGGTGGGTATAGTAGATAATGACCCTAAATTAATAAAAACAATATATTTAATAATCCAACCGGTGGCTAAGTGTAATATAGTTAAGGGGATTCGATTCCATGATTTTCTGTTTTTGTCGAACACTCATGTGACATAGGATTTTAGGCTGGTTCTTTGCCAAACGTACCATTTGATCTAATGATAAGAATTCTAAAAACAGATTTGAATTTGTCGTCAAATCTTCTTGAAATTGACTTTCCCACATTTCTCTTCCCACTTTCTCTAAAATTAAAATACAATTTTTAAATACTCTTTTTTAATATGAAATGTTTAGGAATTTGGGGATAATATCAAACATGTGGGAAATTTGATTAGAAGTAGACTTGACGACAAATTGAAATTTGTTTTCAGAATTCTTATCGCTTCAATAGATCAATTGGAATATTTGGCAAAAAACGTCTAAAATACTATGTCGCGCGTGTGTTAGGCAAAAACAGAAAATCACGGTATCGAATCCCGTTAAATACGAATAGAAATACTAGGTAGTTATTAGATTGGAATATTGGATGTAGAAATTATTGCATTAATTTCAATATTTCGGATAAACAGTACAATAAAATTATTTTAGAACATAATATTACATTATTATATATTAATAAATAATAAGTAATCATTCACTATATATCTAGTGGAAATAAATCATTTTTATATTTTATTTGTTTCATTTATTATTTGGCTATACAGTAGGGCGTAGGCATATGTACACTATAGAGTATAGAGTATTGACTGAAAAAAGTCACTAAAATATTATATGTTAGTCTTTGTCGTTAATATTGAGTACAAACTACGAATACCTATTTGAATTTAAAAATACAAAGTTATATCTGATTTACCATGTTTACATGCAAATAGGTATTCGTAGTTCGTATAAATAGTAAATTAAATAAAAAAAAAATCTTAATTTATTTTAGATTCTTAGTGGAATAATGTGTTTTTCTTTTTTCTTTTTTTTTGTGTTTATTATCACCTTTTAGTACAATAAAAATGCTTCAATTTTCTTCTACAGGATTTTTTCTGGTTGGAAAGTGAATCTAGTTCCGTACTTTGAAGGGGTAAAAAGTAATCAGAAATAGTTTAGAAAAACAAACAATATGTGAACAATTTATAAAGTCTCCTGATATATTGTTACAATATTAGTTCAAAAATTTTAAAAATACATCGGCACAATTTTTTTTTTTATTAACATTTAATATTAATGACTAAATAATTAACCCATAAGTAGTGGGATACCTAAATATATTGTTAAATGCCCACCCTGCCCCCCCCACCCCTAATGATGCCACTGTGTCTGAATCAGAGTTAGTTTCTCCGTCGTTATGCTGGGTAGGTATAGTGCTGATTGCTGATGGATTATACAAACGTCTAGCTTGTTTAAAAATTCAAGTAATAGCTCTAATTTTAAAATACGAAATCGCTTCAAAAACACGAGTTTTGCCAAATATTCAGCATAAAACCGATTTTTTGTGGCATTATTGAGGTTAAGATGCCTACTTGCATGGTGCCCTTTAACATTGTTTGTATGAGCCCCTGTCAGTTGAACAAATTGTATTGAGTGATTGACAGTAAAATGTCAATAACTCTCCTCAGCTAAACAGCCATAACTCGTAAGAAGTAAACATTATTATTGTGTTAAAAACAGAAAATTATCAAAGAAATTAGGTATACCCCAGTACGATGTTTTAAGCTATTCAAATAGGTACCTAACCTTCCAACAATCTCTAATAACGGTAGTTCCTGGTAAAATCCAATCCTTAATCACCTGCAATAGGGTATCCTTGTCCCTTTTTTCTACAGTTACCTATTAAAAACGTATCCCCAGTTTCTCTCTGAACTCTTACTAGTAAAATTGAATATGATAGGAGCTATAATCCTATAATCGGAGCTATTGATTTGGTTCCCTCGACATTTATTTTATAAATTCATTGGTTATAAAAAATGTTCGAAAATAAATTAAACTATACATTAAATAATTTAAAATACAAATATTACATTTTAATATTTTATATAGGTATACATAACAAAATTTAATATACCTATTAATATTCACTTGACCTGCACTGTTTTAATATTATTAAATAGGCTTAAATTTGTTTGCAAGAATTTTTATATATTCAAATCTTAAATATACCATTGTCATATTTCTGAATTTGACTGTATAAATTGTATTAGATTCTGAGTGAAACGATGAATGTATTGATTTTACAATGATGTGTTTTTTTTTTTATTTTTTAGATTCTGAATGTATTGATTTTATCTATGCATTATTTTTCAGAAAGTTTCGACCTACGATTATATGACTGAAAAGAAAAGTGTTTAACAGGATAAAACGGTATTATAATATCCGTGCTTAGTCCGTGGTTCAGTGCTTCAATGCTTCATACACAATGAAAAAACGGTTTATCATTTATATCAGTAGCAAATTATACAAACAACACATACAAATATACTATATGTCTATATAGTTATAGTAGGTAAGTACCTAGTCTAGTAAATAAGTACCTATGTAGAAAGTTTATGCTTTATATCCTTAGTTCCTATCTATACACCTAATTCAGAGACCATTATATGTACATATATTATATTATCGTCACGCTGGGTGACATTTATAACAAACTACATAATATTATACTATTATGACGTATTGTTTTGTAACTGAACTTGCAGTTCTACTAATTTTAAAGTAGTTTTGAGTGCACAAGACATATATAAATTATTAGGTATCTACCTAATTATCAAGGTTGGGGAAGGTTAACTCAGTTAAGTTAAGGAAATAAGACTGAAATAGTGATATATAATTAAATTAAAAACAAAATAAATTAACTTAACTTACATCCTTAAATAAAATAACTAATTCGTTAATTTAACGTTAATTAAAAAGAAATTTAGTAAGGTAACAGTTAAGTTAATGAAAAGCCAAAAGAAACAGTTGAGTTAAAAAGTTAAAATAAAATTAACTTTTTAACTTAACTTTAAATTTTTATCTCGTTAATTCCCAGCCTTGCTAATTATTATTCTTGGCTTTTTTTTCTTTCTATAATTTATATTTTATATTCATACAAAATGAATTTACTTTTTAAACCAAAACAGAATTCCTTATATAATATAAATATTATACATTATAAAAAAAATAATTCTGAGAAATATTTCTTGGTGATTGTCGTTTGATATTATAAAATATTTATAATTAAAAAAAATGATTGCTCGACAAATTTTTCCAACATGTTGTTGACTGGGGTCTAAAAAACAAACCGGAATAAAATTATTAAAACCCCTGGAGAAGAAGGCTTATATATTCTTTCTAGTTAGTGTAAACTGTAAAGCATTGATTTTATAATATTTTAAGAACATAAAATTAATGGTTTATTGTAAGTAGTTATAGACACTACTATGTGGTATGGAAACTGCTATCTGTGCTATACTTATCTATAAATCATAATCGGCAGATGACATGGCCTGTTTGTTTACGCTATCAGACTGAGTGTTCTATGTTAGTTTGGTACCGTACCCTACAACTGCAGAAGATCAGTGATAATTTGTTTGCAATTTTTTCTTGTAGCAGGTGAAATAATTTTTTTTAAATCTTCATAATAAAATACATAATTCACTGTTAGATGTGGATGTGTACACTACATAGATAATAATAAATACAAACAATAAGAACCATACATCTTATATATTAAATAACATTGCACGCAGTTATAATATTAAACTGTATTAAAGTTTTACATTTTTTTTAATGATTTATTGGTAATAACATAATAGTGACTAAAGTACACCAACAGAAATCAAACTACACACAAAAAGATTTGATATTAACAACTTATTTCAATACAATCATTATATTATTATAAAGTAATTTTAAATTCACATCCGACCGCAATTTCTAATTACTATAATTATTATTAATATAATATATTTTAATAAATATGTTTTAGTAGAGCTGTCGTATTAATCAGACGCAAAGTTTACAACTTGAGATTACAACACGAGCACGGAGAGGATACAAATCAACAAAACATTATGAAGTGTACACATTACAAGTACACAATTGTTTCATTTTAACAATAAATTACTTAAATAAAATAAACAAACAAGTTGAAGGATCTTCCAATTAATTTGTCTACGGCAGACACACAAGTAGGTATATAAAAATTAAAATAAAAAATATCACAAATTTTTCATTTTTACATAACAATATTTTCCATTCACTAATATAATAATAATAACTTAAAGCTAATGAAAAAAATATTTACACTTGAGTATTTTTTTAATTTTTAATTTTTAAAAATAGATAATTTTGTTTGATCAACACTTGACTAGAAAATATGACTTTAAATGAGTTTATTATTGATTTTGAGTTACCAATTTAGATGAAAAGTTAAAATTAAAACATAAAACAAAATTATAGAAATAATAATATTGAAAAAATAAAATAAAATAATATATATTAAAGGCAATAATATTAGCAGCCTAGATTTTGTACTGAACATTGTCAATATGCTCGGCACAGCCTTTTTGATGATTGGTAAGATACAAGATCTTGACACATTTAATAAAATAAAATCTGTACAAATATAATAGTACGATTAAAAAATAAGAATAAAATGGAAATGATTAATATTTATAGAACATAATGGACAGTATCGAGAATGAAAATAATAAAATCAATAAAAAATAGGAATGTACTAGATTGGTAACAATACATAAAAAATGTACATACAAAGAACCTAAGACAAAAGACAATGAGACAATAATAAGTGAGGAATATTATAGTTTCAAAATACAACAATGACAACAGCTTACAATAATAAAGGTAACAGCTTACAATAATCATACAGTAACAATTTTTTTTGATAAATGCACACAGACATAATTTACGCCGCTGTCATCAGGAACCATCTGAGGAATGGTGTTGAAAACACGACCAAGAACAACATCAAAGATTATCGTATCTGTTACAGCTAGTAGATCTGGTCATCGAACAAATTGGAAATGATGTTGTCCTTTTTGCAGATCTGTTAAAAATTTTTTTAAAGAAATATGTTGATTAAAAAAATTGAATATGAAAAATACTTTACATACAAGATACTCGTTTCACAGTGACAGTAGTATACATAGTAAATGTCCATGTACATAAAAATATAATAATAATAATTGTATCGTTATTGAAGTGTATGGATGAAGTGCAGGGACAATCAAGCATATGTATACTAAAAGGTATCAAAGGATGAAAAACAAGACAACTGAAAATATATGATAGTGTTTCAATTATTAAATCCAGTGTAATTTACTACAGTCATTTTAGGTAGACACAAAAGCATGGGTAGGGGTAAGAAAGAAATCAATTTTACTAGAGTGTGCACAGTTTTTTTTTACATGTACCAGAAACAAGGGTTTTTTTTTGTTCCACACAAAGCACATTCTCATATTGTTTACCTGACATTTACTTGCACCATAATATGCGGTCAAGTATGGATCAATTATTGGAACCATGTGTGTCGCCAGATCTCTTCTCGGGACACCTGATTAAGACAAGTTTAGGTCATGATAATTTTAAGTATAACCTCTGATGGTTATTTTTTAAGAATTTAATTGTCGATGAAAACCATAAAAATAAATGAATATATCATTAAAAAAATGACTTGTGTTACAAACATTATGGTGAGAGATATTCAATATTATGGGTTTAACTGATATTTAAATTTTAATGTAATTTTTTAAGTGAAAGTTTAATATTAAAACAGAAAAATTAAAAAAAATTAATTATTCCAAGTATACTCTACACATCTTTTAGATCAAAGATATTTTAAATATACAGCATGTTTTTAGTACGGTTGTGATTGGTATAATTAAATCAATGATTAAACAAAAACTTCACTATTGTGGAAGACCGGTCTGAACAGCATAGCAAATTACATATTTAAAGAAAATATTTAAACATAGCTCCTAGAATTGGTATTGTATCTATTATCGGTCTGTAATATGAGTTACAATATTTCTGTGGTAAATATTAGTAGTATAAATTTTGAAAAATTAAATTTTTTATCATATTTATCAATGATTATTAAACTTGTACACTGATATCTTAAAAACAAATACATATTTAAAATACATACCTCCTACGTCTCATTGAAGCATTATGTCCGAAGCGTCCTCTTGAGGTCAAAAGCATCCGAGCATTTCCTTGAGCTGGCCTAGATCCTCCGTGACACTGTAAGGCTGATAAATGTGCAGCATAACCATCACTCAACACGGTTGCCATAGAGTGATGTTTACGACCCACTTTGCCTATGATAAATATTTGTTTTGGTTTTAGATCCAATGCACTATAGACAGAAATATCTTTACTACTTCCATAGGCCGCGTGTATTATCATTTTATGATCCTGAAAATAAATTTTATGTGGGATAAATATATTAGTATTGTTGGAGGAATACATATTTCACTATATTATGTGATATATTTACCAGCACAAGGCTTTTGAGATATGTAATTTTGTGAGCAAGGAAGTCTGTAGAAAGACCATCGGCAAACGAAACTAGTCCATGCGGAAAGTTATGTTGACTCAACCATGACAGAACGCGTTGTTGTTGCATATCTGGTCTTCCCGTAATATAAACTATTAAATAGCCCAATTCTTGCCAGTGTCTATAAAGTGTCATTTAAATTATTCAATTTATTATACATCACATTATATTAAATTTATAGATATAACGTATTTAATCAGATAAAATTGAACATATGCGATAACTTTATTGATAAGCCAAATATTATTTTTATACAAATACTAAAATCTACTATTTAATAACATTATTTTTTTAAATTATACTGATTATACCAATATTTTGTATACTGATAATACAATAAAATTAGTTTCATTATATTGAGTGAAGAGAAAAATAATTGATGATTAAGTAAGTATAGAAGTAAAAGTTATATCAACTATGTTTTAGTGTAGTAGGAAAAATTAAACATTACGATTAATTACAAGTTTTTATTAAAAGTATTTTCTATATTTTCTACATTCTACACACAATATGTTTATACAATTTATGTTTCTAACACTGATTTTAAATTAGTATTTTTTTAAAATTATTCAATATAATTGTAAAATATAATTTATTGCATATAGTAAATGAAATAACATTATAAATTTATATACAAATTACAAACTATATTTTTAAAAATGAATATTATAATTTTTATTTTGGTAATTGTTGTGGGCCAATTACATATTATTTAATGTAATGAATAAGTTTGCCAAATTTTGACACCTAGATGGCTAGGTATATTCAATATGTTAATACACATTACCTCACTATGTCAACAGCGCCTGGTCGAACTTTTGGGTCACGGCCAGTAACAGAGACACTGGCAGAAAATGATCCATCTATGCTGAATACAACAGTTTCAGTTTGAGGTGGAACAATAGCTAACAGAAAATCTACACTAGTATGATCTCCTCTAAAAAATATAAGAGCATTTATTACGCCAGTTTACATTGGAATTCGGAGTTATATAACAATATGTTTACCTAACAACCATTTTAACGGGATATATTCCAAATCCAAGAGATTTATTTTCAGGTATTGTATAGGTGACTCGTCCATTTTTATCTGAATCTTCTGTAGTTAGATGTGTCCATTCACCATTACCGGGTTCTTTAATTATATGAATATCAACTTTTTCCCCTAGGAAAATATTATAAACAAATATATTAATATAGTACTTTAATCGTTATGTAAGCTACTTATCAAAATAAAAAAACAAATACACACCAGCCAATGAAAACATATCAAATGGTCCATAAATAAAACGAGCACTAATTATCTGTGACAAACCTTCTCGAATTATCACATCATTTGCTCGATGGCTTGCAGTAGAATTCTATGTGATTAAAGTCATTAATATATTTTATATTAAGAGATATGTCAGAGTTTACTATTATTTACTTTTATCTTAATGAAAGTCGTTTTACGCTGCCATTTTTCTCTAGGCTGACTGGGGCTAAAAGTAGCCAGTTCTTTTTCCTCATTTCCAATCGAACTATTATAGTCAAATATAGCAAACTGAAATTAAATTTAAAATCAGTTTAGAATATATTAAACTATTATAATATTTTTCAAATTTTAATTTTATATTTTATTTTTACTTGTCTTAAAATAAATGCAATGACATCTGAGGATTCCCAATAGCTAGCATGAAATATATGAGGCAAAGCATTTGTAGGGAAATTTGACAATCCGTCAGGACAATACAAAGCATAGTCCAATCGCTTAGAACCCCACCATTTTTTTGTCACTAAAATAATAAACTCATTATAATTTGTAAAGAAATAACAATTAAAAATTAAAATAAAAAAAACTAATTACATTTGTTTATTGCTTGAATTGGAAGTGTATCGGCTATCCCAGAAACTGTACTCAGAATACTTGCTTCAGACGTACGCCTGGCATGATTGTGCTCGGTAAACAATTGAGGATTTGTTTGCACTGCTTCTACTACGAAGATAGAATAATGAATAACAAAATATTTTACTCATTGCTTGGTCACTTACATAAATAGTATGGTTGTCCTGTTCCAAGAGGATATTTTTGATATCGTGGGATGTTAACGGGTGGCAGAATTGAAAATTTGGCAGAAATTAATGGTTCTAATCTAGATGCAATAGGATCAGATGGATGAAATAAATTGTAGACTTGTTGTAATGCTGGACGTTGAATTGAAGCTGAAATGGAAAAAAACATTTGTAAGAAAAAATACATATAGTATACATTTATTAATAAACACAGTTAGAACTTACTTGACTTATCATATTTATGTGCCGAAATTTTTCTAAATGCTAATACGAGTGACAACGGAGATGCAAACATAAACATTTCGTTAACTTCAAAGTCCAAACATACATTACTGTCACTGAAATAATAACAATCATTAGTTTTCATCTAGGTTATAATAATACCAATACAATCTTGATTAGAAATAATAAAAATACCTTGTGGATGATGATCTTCTTCTAACTGGTGGAGTAACTAAAACCTTAAAAGAAGAGTCCATACTACCTACTGAAGTACAATCATCTGAAATAATTTATTTTATAATTTATTAATATAAATCTTGAGTGTTTCATAATTTTTGTTTATACCATTATCACTTTTTTTCGGCACATGTTCTGGAGTGCTGTGTCTACTTGCGTCATGTGACGAATGAGAATCAGGACTTCTACACAAAGCATCATATCCTATTACAGATCCCATAGAATCTCCTATGGTAATATAAAAATAAATAGGTAAAAATAATAAATACATATACTTATAAATTAAAATTAGTCTTACAAACCTATAAAATAAACTCGGCCATTAAATCCAAAACCTTCATCTGACTTTATAAATTCTCGATAAACTTGATTTGCCATACGAATAACATTAGATACTATGTCTTTATAATCATGCGAGCAACCCGCTAGTATAGGAATAGCACCTATTGGGACGGAATCATGGGTAATATTTGTGCATTCCATACCAGATGGAGATACATCAAAACTGTAAGGACTCAACCTAAAATTAATACTTGAATTGTTAAATAAAATATTAAAACATAGTTTAAATGTATAGTATTACTTTGATAACACGCTAAGTCCTTCAGCACATATAGATGGACAAGGAATAAGTCTCATCGCAACATGACCAATCATATTTGGGTAGTGTTGTCGCATGACTGATTCAAATGCTCCTCTAAATGTAGTGAAATCTGATTTCTTTGCCATAATATCGGAATTAGCATCTAAAATATTATTTATTTAAGTGAATACACATATTAATTTATATTAATATATTATTTACTTAGTACAAATATACAAGTATACATATATATATATATTTACCTAGTACACTACCGGAATGTATAATCATCAAAAGTGTACTTATTTGACAATTGTTTTCTTTACTAATTACTGGTGAACCTGGACATGTATCAACACTGTGACCACGCTGAATAAAAGGAGAAGACTTTTTATATGTAGGAGAAAATATACTATCTTCTGTGAACAATAAATTTATTAATGCAATTTTATTAGATATTAATAATTACTCATTAAAAATATTTCCAATGACATAAGTTCAAGATTTCAAATAGTAACCTTCTTTGTCAGGAATACTGGACGAATCATATTCTTGTTCATTTAGTATTGTTAAAGAACTCCATTTAGAGAGAGAAACAATTTCTGAAGTTGGTAAAGTTTCTGAAAGTAAAAGTTTTTTTGAGATTTTATTTAATAAAAATAACATGGGGCTTTCATAATTATACAAATTATTTACAAAAGTCATGCTTATAATATATCCATTTTAAAAAGTTTACTTTACAGTGGCGTACCCAAGAATGGGGAGGGGTCTGGACCCCCCATTGATTGAAAAAATTTAAAATTCTTAATTTTC
Organism: Metopolophium dirhodum; assembly: GCF_019925205.1. NCBI lineage: Eukaryota > Metazoa > Arthropoda > Insecta > Hemiptera > Aphididae > Metopolophium > Metopolophium dirhodum. The sequence continues at coordinate 18,937,419 of NC_083568.1, forward strand.
GTATACCACTAACGTAAACTTTGTTAAATTTGGACCCTTTTTTGAAAGATTCCTGGGTACGTCTCTGTTATTATAAAATATATTATGCAATGTTTCTCTATTTCAGCGTTTCTCAAACTGTAAGGTGTGCCCCACTGATGGCTTTCGAGCAAATTATTGGTGGGTCAAGAAGCTTATGTTTTTTAAACTGTATAAACTATAAATTATTAAGTATTTTAAATCCCAAAAATTAGACAGAAAACGTCAAACTGTTACAGTGTTGGGTAAATTACTTTTAAAATGTTATGAAATTATGTTACTCATTACTTCAAATATTTTTATTTAAATTACATTTAAGTTACCTAAAATTATTTTTATCACGTGACATTACTTATTTATTAATAAAGTAGTGCGTTACAAATAACGTTAGTTTTTTATCATTGATAACAGTTATTATTTTTTTTGAACCATATTCAATTCATATGATTTCAATTAGTATCTATATATTTTACAATCATAGACCTATTATGTAGAAATGTACAGTCATCTCATTTAAATGGCTATATAATCATAAGTCATAATTAATTTTATTTTTAAACCAAACTCTTTTCCTTCTATTAATAAAGTGATAAAATTTATTCCTGTTTAATGTTTAGTAATATTGTTAACTATTATCGGAATCGAAAATAAATATAATTGGTTTTAATTTTTTTGGAGTATTCTATTGGCTTGTTTTTGTAATACATTCAAAACTATTATTTTAATAGCGTGGAAAATAACGGGGTACTTTAAAAAAGTAATTTTATTACAATTGCGTTACTGAAAAAGTAATTGCGTTACGTTACTACCCAACACTGAACTGTTACTATTATCAAATAAATATTGAGTTTGATTATTAGGATAAGACAATCAATATGAACAAATCAGTTCTATCGCCATACCCGACTTCAACACGACAGCAATTGATATAGATCAATTGCTTTATCTGTCCTATCAATAAATGACAGCGATAGATTTTGAGGGCAACATTTGGATTGTGATGCTAAACAAATTGAGAAGCATTTAACTATTTTATGTATATTATTTTTATATTAAATTTTGTTATTGTATAATTAAAATAAAAAAACATAACCTAATTTACAAATTATTAAAGAGAAAAATCTCCAAGTACCCCACAATATTTTTTTTTTTAATAATTTATTTAATATGAAAAATAAAAGTATTTAATATTAATATTAAAATATAACGAAAAGTTTTAAGCATGGACTATAATTATGATTTAGTTATAAGTGTATGAATTATTCAAAAACTACAAGTGTTGTGCTTAAAGTGCCAAATAACAATTAATAGCATTCAAGTAGTTTCAATTTGTAAAAAAAAGTTTTGATTCTCAAGTGTTGAAGATGATCAATTTTTTTATTGAGTTTAAGCCCGGCAACTATGGCCATTTGCAACAGCTGTTTTGTTGTTTTGTAGTGGGGGGAATGTTTGGAACGGTTGGTTGAAACACGTGTGTTTTTAGGCTTTGGCAGAATTTCAAGTTGGGCACCCGTAGGTTGCTGCCATGCTCGGTCGGGGGATGGCGGCCTCGCTCTCTAGAGAGTTGCCTGCCCAGAGAGAGGAGCCACCTGTGGTCAAGGTTCAAACCGGCGACGTTTTGTGTCGAAATCGACGCCGTAGTCCGCTTGGCCACTCCGTCCCTCTATCAAATGATTGTATTGACCTTACCTTGACAATCAAAAAATTCATCGTCATTACTGAGATCTGAATCTGAATCTCGAATCAAACTTTCCATTCTCCAATTAGGCGCAGTATCAAAACTTTGAGTAGATCCTGGTGAAGGTATTTGTGATTTGGGATTATTCCAATTTTTTTTCACAGGTATTCGCCTGAATAAAAATAAAAAACATAGATTTATAAAAACATTCTTATTAAAAATGTTTTAGGACTGACATGCTTGATGATTGTTGAACACTGCTTGATATGGTATCAGAACTGCTAGAAACACATGGTGCTGGAGAATATAGGGTTGAATCTTGCATTCGTTTTGACGTAACAGGTGTGGCTACTTCTAAATCACTTTTTTCTATACTACCCATTGTGGCAGCTAAATTAGTGGCAGTTTTTGTATCATCTACAGTGTCATTTCCTTCACAAATCTCAGAGCTACTGCTACTACTACCCATTTTTCGTTTAAGAGCTTCTTGAGTTTGACGCTCAATTTGACGTATATCATCCATTGTTAGATTTACCCATTCATCTTGCCATGCCCATGCTTGACGATGAGCTCGGACCATAGTTTTCCTCAGAGCTATCCATAAATAATATATTAATAGCAATGTGTAAATGTTATTACAGAATTACAGTTAGCACCTTATGTAAATTTACAGTAAATATACAAATAGAAATAATAAACTCACCAACTTCATGAATGAATTTTTCAATTTTTGTCTGCATACCCCAATAACGAAATTCTACTTTGCACAATTTGTATGCACACATAATAGATTTTCCTGACGATGTGGGCATACTTTTATTCTAAATGTAACAGTTAAAAATTATAGACAACATATTTATATTATATAATATTTTATTTCAATTACTTGACATTCTTTCCAGTATTCTGATATCCAATTTTCTGATAGTGGGCCTCGACCTGTTTTATCACTTACATACGATTTTGGATCTTCTTCTTTAATGTAATCTGCCCCATATAACTGGTCTTTAACTATGTCTATTATATCTAAAGGTACATATATATTATAAAAAAATAATCAATAATACACTAACTAATTGTTGAATAATATAAATTGTTCAAACTTTGTACTTTTATATTCTAATTTAAAAAAAAAGTTAAAACATACAATATAACAATTCTAAAAATTAAAGACTATTATATTATACATACCAACAGAAACATTTCGAACTTCACTTTGAGACATTTTGAAAACATTATCATGAGTTCCATTATCAGGATAATAATAAGTTTCAATTTCTAATGAAAATTTTTCTACAAATGGGCAAGTATACCGAGTTTTTGTGTATGGATATGCATTCCATGCTTCTTCTTCAACGGATAATGCTGATTTTGGTAATAGTCCTTTAAACCAGCCTATAGATAATTCATTACATAATTATTTACCAAGATACTTTTGACCTATTTTTGAATTATCAACCATTTTTATTCTTTGTAATATTACCTGGTAAGTGGCTCCCAACATGATAAATTTTTCTTGTATACTGTCCACCACTAGTATTTCCATCGCCACCAGGGCCACCTTCATAAGGTTCGTTAACTAATATTTCAACTCCACTATCAGCTCCTTTGCTCTCTTCTCTACTTTTTTTCTAATTGAAAATATCTATTAGTAGTAAAGTTATTTGTTTATAACAATTTATTTAACATTACTTACAGCTATCATATAAAGCTGAGCAATTCTGTACTCTTCCACACTGAGCGGGAGTGGTATACGGTATTCCTTGATCAGCATATTGAATTATTCTCACCAAATGTTTCAAACTAAATTGGATTAAGCAAAATTGTTAATAATACAAATACATTTTAAAAGTTGTAGATATGGTATCTGAGAACAAACAGAGAAACAGTAAGTACTTGGAGTTAAGCCATATCTCAGAAATCTGAGTTAAATTTACAAAAGTGTTGATTATATACCTAAACATAGATGTTTAATTGTTAACAGAAATTTTTCTTTTTAAATGAAGTACAATGTAGAGCATGAAATAGTATCTCAAGGCCATTAAGTATTAAAGCGTATTTGCGCTGATATGGCATAAGGTTTCATTGTATGATTAGTTTTTAGTTTGGCTTCCTAAATCAACAGACTGATTTAAATTCAGGACATATAATTAACAAGGATATTGGCATTAAAAATCATAGCCTTGATATTAACATAATTTATAAAAGTTTCTGTAAATAATAGTAAAAATAGAATTTTACTGCTTGGCTTGGCATATAAATAAAACATTTGAGATAAATCTAATAGGCTTTAAATCAAATATTGCTTAACGGGTTTATAGTTATTTAATCAATAGAATAACTTTATAATGATTTTATTATAAAAAAATTTATAAACATTTGACTCATTTTAGGCATCAATATGGGCAACAACATTTTAAAAACATGTCAATTATATTGAAGTTTTAAGTCAATTAAATTTAAACTATTGTTCATTTATTTTATTATTACCTTTTCTTCGTGTAAATATTTTAAAAGCAATATAAATTTGTACAAGTATTATTTATTTATTTATTTTTTTTTTTATAATTATTTATTAAGTGAGGTCAAAAATAAATAAAATTATTGAAGTGATCAAGATAATACATAATAAGCACCTATTATAATAATTATATTAGGTATATAGCTTTGATATTATCTTATAAAATTTTCATTCCACTAGACGAAATTCAATGTTTAGGTATCTACATGATATCAGATTCTTGCATCCTCTTAAGAATAATGAATCATTGTAGATAAGTTTTTTTTTCTAAGAAATACTCATGTATGTTTATATAAGTACCTAATGTAAATCTAAATAAATTTAACATTTTATTTTTAATCATAAAGTAAAATTAAAATAAAAGTAATAAAATCTATTTACTTGTATGTTTCTATATGAACAAAAAAAAGTATTAATCAAAATAACCATTCATTTTAATTCTTGGAAAATTTATTATCTATTAAATTATTATATTTGGTACTTATGAGGATGTCAGCGCCTTATTTATTTTCTCTCTCAAACCTACGTGCAACATAGTAAATTATCGTTCAGAAACAGTTTTGTGTTATTAGCTTTAATATTAAAGTGTATTGACATATTATGAAACTTAAAAACTTAAATTAATTATCTGTGTTTGTATGTTGGGTGTTACGATACTTAAATTTTTCTACAATATATGAGTATTTTTAATATTTTGTATATTTTGTACTATTATGACTTACATAGAAATTGAAATATCTTAAAAAGTCAATGTACAAATATTGAAATATGAATAATGTTCTTAACTTTAAGTTTGATAATAGGTCCAAATCATTAAAGCTATATTTCTGCTGAATGCAAATTTGTTATATGTGGGTCATGGAGAGAAAACCAATAGTATGCAGACATCCTCTTAATAGGATATTTAAAATAGAAAAATATATGAAATATAATCAGAGCAAATGCATACAATTTGTGACTGAGAATTTTCATGTAAAAATTAACCATGTTTTAGGAAGCAACATAGGTAGGTATTTAAATTTTTAAATTGGCAATTAAATGTTTTAAGTTGATACTAAATGTTAACTACTATTTTACTAATATAGAAGTTCAAAAACAAATTTCAACGTTGGATGTTTTTAAATTGAAAATGACATGCACATATTTGTTTTATTGCAAAGAAGTCATAAACTAAAAGACAAATTAAATAAGAACAACTGCACCTGTATACATATTAATACAAGAACTTTAAACTGCCTATTCATATGAAAGTGAATACATACAGGGTAATACATGCAGGTGTTTCAGTATTAGTCAGTTGAAAATTTTTAAATTTGATGTATATTTAAATAAACAAAAATAATTTGTAATCATGCAATCACACTTTTTTACATATCGTTTAAAATAATCTATTTTACAAAATTTTAAAACTGGATAACAATTTTCATACCCAGTGACAATTTGGGTTTAAATCAGTGGTGGATCTATGGAGGGGTTGAGAAGGTCAGCTAATCTAGTTATAGATGTTTTTAATAGGTACCTAGATCTACTAAATGCCCCTCTTAGCTTCAGAACATTACTTTCTTGATGGGTCAATTTAAAAACTACAAACGTTGGATGACCCGTAGTTTTCTAAATCTGACTAGATCCACCACTGGTTTGAGGTCCAACAACGCAACTGCTTAAATCCTGTGTCAACATGTAGAAAAGAAGAATTAATGCATTGCAAGTATGTGTTAACGGGGTGAGGGAGGAAAAAACAAACAAATGGAAATGTTGGAGGGGGTGGTGCATGACAATTAGGTACTAAATAGGTAATAATTTAGGCAAGTACAGTGCACGAAATAAAATAAAGTTGAAATATTGAGAAGAAAAAAATCGATAGGTAGTGTAGGTAGGTAGTAGGTACCATTAGGTACGATTCTTCGGAATATTTACCATTTTTCTCTGCGTCAGATCGTGTCCGAAAACCGATGGGGGGAATTCTCGTGAGAACGACGAATCACGCGATTTAACGCATATCGATCGACAGACGACGACAATCGCGAATTAAATATGTGAGTACCTATCAGGTCGAGAATAAAATTTAAACCAAGAGTAGGCACCCTCAAAGGTATATTGGCTTTACGAAATAACGTTCATAATATTATTATATAATATTGCACGAATGCGCGCTCGTTTTTGTACGTAACGGTAAATGCAACGAATATTAACGATAATAACAATAATAATAATAGTAATAATAATCGGCAATCGGTGAGCTGGTGCGGACACGAGAGCGTTAAAATAACGTTATTACCTAAATTTTTATGGAAACGCGATCACAACACACGTCGGAGCGACGCGCACGGCAAGAGCAGTTTACAAGAACTTCGGCCGCGCACCTCGCCAGCAGCGGCAGTCGTCCAGCCAATTTTTTCACGTTAACAACAACTACTACTACTACTACTACTACTACACCTTATCAGATGAGCCGCGGCCCGCCGACAACGCTGCCTGTCGGGCTGGCGCGCAAACGGCGCGGAAAACGCAGCTACGACAAATTCGGCGTACCCACTACATATAGGTATGTATAAATGCACGAGAACGCGCGATCATGTAAGTACATTTTTTTTTTGTTTATGCGTCCACCCGATTTAAGAAAATATTCGTTTAAAATACGATAAGTACCTACATCGAGGATCGACATTGATTTAATTTTATTTCAAGGCGTCCAAGATGCGACGAACAGATTAAGTCTTGTCGTGTTGATTGGTACCAACATTAAAATCTAGATAACCTATACTGTCTAGATTTAGGCACCGAATATATGAAATATATATAGTCTGTGATTTCGGTATGAACCGAATATTTGAATATTTCAGACGCTGAACAATTCGATTTATTTTAAAAATCTATATTTTCGTAGAAACAAAAGTTGGCATAATATTAAAATATATCTTAACTAGTCGGGGGGCGAATCTAGAGTTTTATTTCAGGACGCTAGTAAAAATTATAAATAAGATATAGGTAATATGTAATTGATTCATAAGCAACGAAATATTGAAAAAAATTAAAGAAAAAATATCGTCGTATAAATTATGTTGTACCTATAGGGCCCTCAATAGCCCTTATTAGTATAGCAGGATGACTTTAAAAAAATTTAAAACGATGTTTGAAAATGTCAAATTGTACAACTCTTTGATTTCGTTACGTGATATAGCTCAACCCATTAGCGGTTGCTAGACAATTTATTGTCTCACAACTAAAATATGGCGGTAGAAATGTTAGGCTTATCTAAATTAATAAATTGGGCCGTTTTGTGTCGTAAAACTTGGAAAAAAGACAATATGCCTCCCCCCCCCAAAAAAAAAAATTTCTAGATCCTCTACTGTTAGACTACCAAAGCCGGGTATACTTAGTATATTGAGAAAGTATTGCAGGGTACCTATATTATATACATAGGCGACTCTGGGGTAAATTCTTGGGGGGGGGGAGGGGCTGTCTGTGTTAAAACTAAAAATCTATAAGGTAAAATGACACTATAACGCCCACTCGGTTAAATATCTAAAGGAGCAGTTTCCTCCCTTGCCTTCCCCTCACCACCGATTACGACTATGCCTATTTAGTATACAAGTACTTATATTGTATTAATTTACTAACACAGATAAATTATTTGATCAATACAATTATGCAAATAAACTTATCGACATCGGTGTAGGTTCAGTTGGATACTTGGATGTAATAAAGACTCGCTGTTAGACCCAGAATGGCTATAAGGATTAAGGAGATTAGAATAAAGAGGCAAACTCTACTTAAAAAACGTACAGAAAAGAGTCACTTGAATACTTGATTAAAGGATTGCGTTGCGGTATTGCATCAGTTGCTATATTTTAACCCGAGTAATATATAGGTAATTTTTCATGTGTGTTTTTTACGGTTTTTGGATATTTAGCCACCGAATCATTATAAATTATATAACAAAATTATACATAGCCACACAGGCATTAAATACCAATGTCACATAAGTATACACAATACGTATAGGTACCTATAATATATTCTTCATAAACATTTTAATATTATAGGTATTGTGTATAGGTGTAATTAAATCTAACAATATGTTATTACTATTTAAATACCACTAAAACCGACACGAAAAAGCATTTTTTAAATAAAAATAAATTTAATATAATAAAATATAAAATTATGTTGTATAGTAGAAGCTGGAGACAGGAATATATTTTGGTTTTCAAACCCAATAAATAAATAACTATTAAATTAATAAATTAATGATTATCCAGAGGTCACTTGGGAATACCTAGCAAAACTATAAAAAATAAATAACCTTGAGTTTAATATTATATAAAAAAAACATGGCAAGAGGAACACTGGAGCTGCTGGCAAATACATTTTTATAAGCAAAAATAATTAAATTGACTATAAAATTATGTTGTGGGAGAAATAACACTCCGCAGTCTACAGTAGTCTAAATTATAAGTTCATAGATTAGATTTACAAACAAAAACATAGACAAAATTTGATTAGAGGTTAGTAGAGATTAAAGGCAAATGTATAAAAAGTGCATACAAATTATGTAATACTAGGTACCTATACGGAAAAAAAAATTATAAGGGATTCAGATTTCAGAGGCACACATAGGTATATGTATAAATGCATACAAAATTAAAAACTTTGCGATTTTTCTTTTTAAATCTAAGATGTGAAAATGTAATACAAGATTCCTTATACGATTATCTACCTTTATCAAAAAAAAAAATTCTTTACGAAAGTCAAATTAAATCTTTATGAGCGTCTGAAATTCAAATTTTTACAACATTGGATATTTACTCGATTTCTCATCTGGTGATTTTCTTATTTTGTTGTAATTCAAAAACGTATAACTGTGGATACATGAAAATTTCACTGAATTTTTATTTTATCAATTCTTATACTTAATAAAATTTTCAAAATATTTTGACATTTTTTGAGCTGTTTACAAACAATTTCATATTTCAATTTTTTAATTTTTTTTCTATGAATATCAATAAAGTTTTATCTGTTGGGCCAAAAAGTGTAAAAATTTAATACAAGGCTCCTGATATATTGTTACAATAGCAGTTGAAAAATATTAAAAATACGTAGGCACAATTTTTTTTTATACGCATTTAAAGATCAAATTTTGACAAAATTTATCAAAATTAAAATTGAATAATTATTTTGTAGTTAAAAATGTTTGAAATGTTCAACTTTTCTATCTAAAGATTGAGATTTTAAAACAAGATTCCACGTAAGTAGTTAATTATGTCACCGAAAAATCTAAAAAAATACATAAACACGGCTTATTTTTATAGTCATTTTAAGTTCAAATTTGGACGAAATTACATATTAAAAAATTTAGAATATTTTTTTTAGTTATTTTGTTGTGATTGAATAATATTATTCGTGGGTACTTGAAACTTCTTAAGTATACTATTATATATCTATGATAGTATCACCGTTTGATGTTGATGTATAACGCGTTATAAGTACCTAATGGATATTGTGATAAGATTAATTTGGAATTTATTATAGGTACCTATTATGGGTCAATTATTATTTTAATACCATAGATAAGTATATAATATGTCTTAAACCTAGACTTACATTCCGTCTACGCTCAGAACCGTTTTTCTTATACAATGATATTATATCATTGACTTCAAATTTAATACCATTCATTATACAGTGACCCACTTGTAACCTACTGTACAGCAGAGTCTGGCAGAGATACATCCACTTGCCCGCCTTTTTAGTTTTTTAGTTACACCATAAAACCAAAATTGATTTTGTCGAAAATTAGTCTTACATAAAAATCATGAACTAAGAGTTCATGGTAAAAATTACCGTTTTTCCTTAATTTTTTATGTTTTTCTTACGCTTTTTTAAACTAGGTACTTAGAATTATTTACTTTTGACCGCCAAAGTACCAACTATATTCACTTTCCTACCAGAAAAGAAGCTGAAGTAGAAAATAAAAGTACTTTTAATACCTTACAAGGAACTGATGACAGACAGAAAAAAAACGCATACACACCGCATTCAATCATTGTGAAATCAATACCTACATTCATTGCCCCGCATCAGAATCTAGAACTAAAAACATTTAATTAACTATTAAGTAAAAAAGAATGTTCTAATGGAGCTGGAAACTGTAGACTCTAAGTGTAAACTAACATTTTTAACTAAAAAACAAATAACAATTAAATTAAAACAATTAATGAATATTCAGATGTGACATGGAGTTTGCTGGAATAATTATAAAAATTTAATTGATTTATGGAAATATATATGAAAAAAAATGGTGAGAGGAACAAAGATGCCCGTAGGCAAATGCATTTTAAAATGCAAAAAAGATAAAATTAGATACAAAATATATTATGTTGTAGAAACAGAGACACATAGTCTATAATGGGGGTTTAATGCAAAAGCATATAGCTAGTACCTTATAAAGCCTAAAAGTGCATATCAGTTAAAGAACTTTAATAATATACCAAAAAAATGGGAAATGGTTCAGGGGTTCTCACAAAAAATACATTTTAAAAAGTAAAATAAAGCTCTTTTCGGAATTTTATTTGTGAATAAAAAGTGAGTACCTTCCTAAAATTAAATAAAAGTGTATTTTAACGTTCTCGGGCTAATGTCACATTTTAATTGTTAAGTATTTGTTTGACATACTATGGTTAAAATGTAATCAATATAAACGTAAAGCGTATAATTATTAATTTGTATTATAGGTGCAAAATCACTAAACTGAATATATGTATTCAGTTCAGTAGGATAAATAAATATTTTTCCTCTGGGCGCTTCAATATATAGCTACGCTGCTGGTACCTTACCTTGGAACATTTCTGGTAAAGAATTATAAATCATAATTAAGTATTGACAAACTGCAAAGATCAGTGACACAACCATAATTGTGGCAATTTCGGATTACACACTCTTTATAGGTGCAACTAACGGAGGGGGAGGGCTAAAACTTAAATTTAAACCCCACATTTTTTTAACAGTTTTCCAGGCTTAATGGGAATGTATATTTTATGAAATACTAGCTGGCCCTGCAATGCCCTGGTATTGCTAGATTTTATTAATATTATTATTTATTATTTTATTAATTTCTTTATTTAAATTTTTTGTAAATTTTTATTTTAAGGCTACATTTAATTTTATAGGTTTTACTTTTTTATTTTCTAATTTTTACCTTAAAGTTTCACTGTACACTGCATTGGCAGTGGTATTTGTAGGTGGCCACAAAATATATTGATTTTCTGGAGATCCTACTTGAGAAAGGACAACATTTAATTGCCCATGAGAAAAGGACTCTTTTTCTTAGGTCGATGCCAACCATCTAGAAAGTTTGTCCCTGGGATTTATTTATTGTAAGAAAAAACGATATAATTACAGGGAACTGTAACTTTTTAAAAGATATAGGAAAATCCGTGGGTATCATCGGGATCTGCGGAATGTGAGCGAGCTGTCCGGTTGCGGGACGGGTGATGATTGGTGCTACAATCACATTGTCTCGTAATTCGTTAAATCAAAAGTCTTGTGCCATTAGTCATTACACATACTGCGAGGGCTTAAATTTCTCAATAGCATAATGGGAGTACCTACTTTTAATTTCAATTCGTGGGGTGGAAAGCCGATAGGATTGAGGGAATTTAAAAATTCTTATGGGTAGTGCACTGATACAGACATATCGCTTTAATAATAATAATTATTAGAACCGATAACAACCATTTACAAACACATATTTCCATCGTAAATATCAAAAATCACTGTTTGAGCACTTCTCCGGGTTGGACCTCTAATTTACCCTTTTTAAATTAACCTATGTTACTTAGGGATAATGTAGCATTCTAATGGTGATAGAATTTTTGAAATCAGTCCAGTAGTTTTTGAGTTTATTCGTTACAAACATCCAAATGTTTCCTCTTGATAATATTAAAAAAAGTAAGTATAATATATTATAATATAGATTATAGAGTTTAGAAATATATAGATATATAGATATAGGTACAGACGTACAGTTTAATATTACATTGCCGGCATTTATTTTTTAATATATTAGTTGAACCTAAGGCTTCTCTCAGTGGATGGACATACAGTGGTGAATAGGGTACCCTGTAACTGGTGTTACTTTACAGTTTACACCGCTCAAGACTCAAGCTGCTACTTTAAAATTTAACTACTCGTTTGATATTCGATGTGAATGCATACAAATTATCAGGAAAATATTAATTTTTGGAATATGAAATTAAAAATGAATGTTGTCTGTTGTCATAATAATACAAGAAAATAAAATATTTAAATAAACAATGACGATAATAAATAGTAAAAATATAATAGTTTTTTAAACATGTTGTTTTATTATGATTTCAATTTTTTTAAATGAATACATTATTGATAATGTAAATACTTTTCGGGATAATGCGTGTTTACGTCATGACGTAAAATCGTAAATAATTTATATTTCTAATACACAGTTTTGGGCTCATGAACTAAACAGCATACTTTGGATACGCTCTGGGTATAACTAAAAGGGTGGGTAATCGCAAGTAACTTCCGGAAGTACCTATATATATTCGGCATTCGCCAACGATAATATTACATAAATACGTGTTATATTCATAATGCAATTGGCACATTATACTGTTATAATAACTATCTATATCGGGTATACTAAAATAATTTATAATGATTCTAAATACGTATAGATTACTGCAGGTGTTTAGCGTACATGACATACCTATACGGCTATACATATACTTATACTACGCGTATGGTTATATATAGGTATGATATGATGGTAAATACAATGGTCAGATGTCCTAGAAACGCTCATGCAATTATTTTTTATAAAAATTACCATTTATATTTGCTAGTTTTTTTTAAGTAGTTTAATACCACAGAAGTTTGTAATATGTGCACGTGTGCATATGAATTTATTTAGGTTCGTTTCTGTCATTGTCAAGCCATACACATTTTGCTCGGCTAAGACTCAGTCAAAGGCCAAAGCACAAACAAACGTTGCAAATGACCTGTGAATATTGTGATACAGCCTATAGGCTATAGTACTATATACAATAATTTATGTATGTGTGATTTATTTGACTCATATGTGTAATACAATGGAAAATGTCAAAATCAGTACAGGTTGTAGTAGAGGTTTCTTAAAATAATTATTCTAAATCTATATATTCTCTAAAAAATTAATATAGGTTGTATAAATCCTAACACCGTATAGTACCTATATATTATTATGATAGGTGATCTTAACTCAGAATCTAACGAATTTAATAATGTCAGTCAAGTATACTATATATTATTATAATTAAAACAATATTGGTAAGTATATTATAAGGGGACTCCATACCGTGATTTTCTGTTTTTGTCTAACACACGCGTGACATAGTATTTTAGACGTGTTTTTTGCCAAACATTCCAATTGATCTATTGAAGCGATTAGAATTTTGAAAACGGATTTGAATTCGTCGTCAAGTCTACTTGAAATCGACTTTCCCACATTTTTGATAATATCCCCCAAATTCCAGAAAACGTCATAATAAAAAAGAGTATTTAAACATTTTTGTATTTCATTTTTTGGAGAAGCTAAAATCAAAATTATGGGAAAGTCGATTTCATGTAGACTTGACGATGAATTCAAATCTGTTTTCAGAATTCTCATCACTTCATTAGATCAATAATTGATATGTTTGGCAAAGAATCCGTCAAAAATCCTATGTCACGCGTGTGTTAAACAAAGACAGAAAATCACGGTATGGAATCCCCTTAATACGTTATTATACGCATCGTGTCATCATTATGGACTATGGTGAAAAATGTCAAAAGGTCTACGCCAGTCGTATCAAAATATGACCTAACCTATTGTATTTCCGAGAAAAAATGATTTTCGATGCGTGTATCTCGACTATCTTGTGTACACTTTCACTTGAGTTAAGCCGGATACTGTTCATTTGAGATAAATATCATATTATAATTAATAGTAGAAAAATAAATTAAAGTATATTATTGTATGTATATACAGCTTGCATATATGTATAGTCGGAATTTTATTTTAAAGAGAGGGCACCATTCAGTAGGTTTACAGTGCACATTTATAATATTATAATATTGTTGTATTATTCGTATACAGTACTATGCATATTGATATTATACATGTTATATGTATTACATATTGTATACATAATTAATAGTGTGCGAAAAAAAACCGAGATTTTGTGAAGGGAGGAAAGAGCACTTTGTCTGGATATAGCGCCACAATACATAATATAGCATTATATACTATATACACATAGGTACTCGAGTGTAAAAAATGATATGCGAAAAAAAAATAAAGAGTATGGTACCGAATGTTTTAGTCGTTTTACAGTGATATTTTCTTTTCGTAAATATGTGTACATACGCATTCATGCCATTCATGGTTATTTGTAATGTAGAATTAAGAGATTATTATTTTATGTATGGAAAAATAACTATATATTTTATAGTTTATACTAATATATGATGTAATACAATTCTTATTCAATAATTAATTCTATCTCATCAACAGTCAATAAAAAGTAATAATTATTATTTAATTGTATTATTATCTATAGACTATATTGATATACGCGATGTATGATATAAATTATTGTAAAATTTGAGAGATTTTGTATACCTTAAATATATAAATATATTATGTTAATTAACATGCGTTATTATACATGTTTAAACATATCCACGGGGAAATATAAAAAACCCATAGGTACGTCGAATAGGTAGGTAACGTAATCATGAACGTTTTTGCGTGTGCCCTAGAGAGGTAATTTTTTTTTAAGTATTAGCAGTGTTTTTTAGGAAAACGAATTATTTTTTAGGGACGTTGAGTTAATATAATTTAGTACAATTTTAGAAACCAATGCTACATAATATTATACTAATTTAACGATCAATTTTTAATTAAAACAACTTTTACATTTTGTAATTTCATAAATTGTAGCAGAATATATTTTTATGAATTATACATTTATACGACTTCCAAATCTATCAAATATTGAATTTAATTTTTAGGAATTTAAAATTAAGTATTTCGATGAATGAAGTCAACTTGTAGGTTAGGTTCTTGTATATTTTCGTTGAAATAGCCATCAAAATTTAAAATAAACCATAAAAAATTCTTTATTTCTGGTGAAATGTATCGTTTTGTACACATTTATTTGGTATCAAATAGATAAAATATACTTAATTTGGAAACTGCATGTAAATATTAATACCTTATACCTAAAAATCTTAGACTAAATATCAAGATTCACAACGAATTTAAATTTGATATGACATAATACTATCATAATATAGTAAACTATTAATTGTCCATACGCTATTACATTTGTTTTAAAAGACTTCCTAAAATAATTAAAAGAATATGTCAACATTTGGAATAGAAATAAAAAAAACAAACCTAATACTATGATAAATTTATATTGTCAATAGTATTTATTTATAACTTGTATAAAGATATACCTTATAAGTTTTTACCTTTTCTTTACAACAACACGCAATAGATAGTAAATATTTGTTGTCACGCTAGTAGATCATAACATTATATTCATATTATGACAATAAGTAAAGTACCTATATTAGGTACCTATATGTGAATATTATGTTAAAGCATGCTAACATTAATACGTATTTTGTACGGTAAAATTTTAATTATGAATTACTATTACATAATTTAATAATTTTAATGAGTAATGATAGTCAAAAATTCATCATACGTATGAGAATAAATAAAAATTTAGTAGGTACTTACGTAGTTTATTATAAATGATCTAATAATAATTTTAGTGACGTTGGTTTTATTATACGAGTAGTTGCCGCACATGAATTACTGCAATTTAGATTTATTAAAATGAAGCCATTTCATTTATTTTTAAACGTTAGTAAACCACAAAATAATAAATATACACTATTATACTTTATGTATATATTTGTTATTTTTGACATGTCAGTCGAAACATTTTTACGACTGGAAAAATATACTGAAATGACCCCGATTGTAGCCAACGATAAAACATATGAAAAATTATTATTTCATTTTTAAAAATTAATCAACAAACAATAATATTAATTTTCTATGAGGTATTGTGATGTATTTTTAATGATTTTTCTGAGGGGTGTGTTTTTTCATAACAAGAAGGGGTTTATCAGTTTAATAAAAATTCTAATATTATATATTATATTTCTACGTACTAATCTACTATAGGTAGCTGTATAATAATTAAGCAAATAATTAATTGAACTGTATAAAATCTTGAAATACATAAAAAGTAGTAAGTATAATAAATGGTACACTTGGTAAGACTGTTTTTTGAAAGTATCTATGTTTTAATATACATTATTTATTAATTTACATTAATAATTTTTATACAATTTTTAATATTTTAAGTATTTATACACATACTATTACAGACACGAGCTGTCGCAAATTAAATCAAATACAAATCAATTACTAATTGTTTTTAAATTAAAATTATCTAATTTTAAATATATGTATATTGCATTCCAATTATTAGTTAATCACGTATATGAGTCATCGTAAACTACAAATAATATTACCATCGATTATATATTTTTTAAGTCTTAAATTGTATTATATCACCTATTGATCAATACCAATGCTATTAAACAAGTACCTACCTAAACTAGTGACTATAATAGTTAAGAGGATGTGTGTTCGTCGATTGACATTAGTCATAACTCATAAGACAAGTGATAAAGTCTAAAATCTAGTATACAAATATTAAAAAATACGTAAATATTTCTTGAAAAATAAAAATTGTGGTTAACGTTATATAAATAGCGGCGTACTTTAGCTAAAATACTTATCATTAACCGGTATTACCAATTATTTCCAATTACTATATATTTATTTATTTATATAATATATTATTAAATCAGTGAACAAACGTAATTTAAAATACACATTCAATGAGTGATTAGAAAATTATATTCATTAGGTATATTACAAATTAGTTTGCATTTTAGTGTTAATTTCGAGTTTTAAGTAAAAAGTAAACCATTAAAATCAGATTAATAATATGAATCATTTTTTGTTTTTTCATCCTCTCTCGGGACATCTAAAAAATATAATAGGTTCAGGACAAGATAATATTTCGGTATTTATAATTTATAAATATAAAATGGTTTAACTTTTTAATGAAGTTGTATTTTTTTGTTTTATTATGCGATAATTATTTAATCATAAATATAAAATATAAATAGCCAATAGGTAAGTACCTATGTCTATTGTTTATTGTTTATAACAGATAATTTAAAAAAAATTTAAGTAAGATTTGATTATAATTTATAATATTAATTAGTAATTTTTGTGGTACCTATACATAAAACATATCATTAAAATTTACTGATATCAAAATTGAAGAATACTTGATTGCATTGCTCATCAAGAAATAAAAGTTTTAATTTCTTTATTGTTTGAAATTAAAAAATCTAGAAGCAAAATGTGCTTAGTATATTTTGTTTAAAGAGTTTAGTAATTAGTACCTTTAATAACATTGTGATTATTGAATATTGATGGTAATTATACGGCTATTAGATCCATTTCAAATAAATTAAGTTATATTGATACATGTATAGTAAAATTATGCAAAATATGTTGATTTATTTTATTTACGATGAATATTAAGTATTAACGGTATACACGGTCCGCACTGATTGGATGTATCATTGAGTGAAAAAATTACCTACAATAGTCAAAGATTTATGTTTTATGTTTAAAAGTCCTGAAGGTGTAACTATACCTACAGATTTGCTTTAAGTTATTTAAATATGGCCGTGTAATAGATAAAAAAAAAACGGAGTAAGTACCTAACTAAACTACAGTGCAGTTATATTATAAGTGCTGTGCTAGTGGTTTAATCGACTAATAATGATAATAAAATAAATCCTCATATTAAAATATTATGATAAATCATATAAAACATTATAATTCTGTCGATTTGTATTATAAATAGTGGTATTTTAAATGTTCATTTTAATATTCAATTTGCGTATACATCATTATTTAAATATTAGGTACTATTGTACTAAAGAGAAAAACGGTAGTAGTAATATAGTATACTAATATTAAAACAAACATATTTATGGGCACATGTTTACTAATTAGAAAAAACTAATTAGTTGAAACTATAATATAGTTATGTATATAATAAATATCATTTACTAATAATAGTAATAAAAAAACCCACTCTACTTAACCGCTAGTCGTTAGGAATTAGTGTAAGGTTATTACCATTCACCACTATATATATAATTGTAGAGTCAAAAAATGTTTTAGCTAACCAGCAGTTGCCATAATAGTTTTTAATTGTGGACAGGAGTTAGAAATGGTACCTATTTATTCTTTTAATACATATTATAATGATACACACTAGCCAAGTAGGCCCCCTATATTAATTTTTTTTTTTATTGAACTGTAAGCCCCGCAACTATGGCCATTAGCTGCTAAATTGTACTAAATTAATATCTAACACTAGTAATATATACAGATACATATGATATTAGTAAAATAATTATGATCCTATATTGGTGAAACACGAAAGTATTTAATACTTGCTACCTATATCAGATTATCACATATTATATTTTATTGTGTATTGAAATTCAAAACAATTTTAATCGGAAAAAAAGATATTTCGCCATGTAGATTGTTATCGTAAAATGTGCGCGTTAGTATTATAAATTTATAAAGTCAAACGTGAGTTCCAATTGTCAGTTGTTGGTAGGTATAAAATAATGCGCAATCGGGTGCAAAAAAAAACTATACTGTTTCTATACCGGATAACGATTTTGACACGAGTCGCGACTATACATTATACTCTATATATGTATAGTTACGAGCCAGAAATTGAAAACCGCGTTAACCTTCACTTTTTTTTTGGGATTCTGAGAGCGCGGAGCATCGAGAACTATCGGTTTCACAACTATGCGTGGTTTTTTTTACAACTCAGATGAAGAGGGACCCTGAAAGTTTCTCTAATATAGCAGGTTTTTTGCATGCCATCTGTAATTTTCATCAAGAAGGCTATGAAAACTTTACTGAAAGTCAAGACGAGGTCAGTCATTCACCTATAGAATGAGTTTGCACAAATATCTGTATTTGTTTATTCAATGTATAATATACGAGCAATGTGCCTTAATTATATAAATACAATGTACAAATTTAGATTTTGTGATTACAGATAAAGAAATCATAGAAATAAAATAATATTATATACAAAATAAAAATCGCTTTTTAAAACCGTTTCTCGATTTAACGACGAGCATAATTTTATTCACGTATCCCGTATAAATTATATAGTAATATGTTGTATACAAATATACGACCCTGTACGGTCAGTGGTGGTCTTAGGAATTAATAAAATATGGTTTCGGCATAAAATATATGGTATCTTTAAGTGTAAATAATTAAATACTCGTAGTTCGGTAAAGGGATAGTTGAAATTTGAACGGACACTAAACAAATTGTAGGTGCGTTAGAGCGATTAATTATTATTATTACTATTATTATAAGTACTTCACCGTTTAATAAATCAACTATGATAAACGAGAAGGGTAGGTATCTTAAAAATAGTGTGTTCAGCCTCAATATCACACCCCTTTGTGTATCCGCCCCTGTCATATGGTAAATTTATTATTTTGTATGCGGTATATTATTATTGTTCGAATATAACTAGCGGCGTAACGATTTTCGCTATGTCGTTATCACGATATTAATAATATTATCTCGTATATAATTCGACCGGAAGTAATCCCGGGCCAATCCCCGCGCAACAGCCACTCGGGAATAGACATATTATATAATATAATATTAATATATAGCCTTCGTATAACGTACAGTGTAAGCCCTGCACGTTGGCCAGGTTATTCGCGTGTCGGAGAACGTTTACGTGGCGAGGAAATAAATAAATAAATACCACGTTTAACAATAAAATATATTATACATATCATACCAGTTGCTGCAGCAGCGATACTCCGCGACGCCATAACTGCAATTATAAATTATAAAACACAATGTATACATAGTATCTACACACACAAATATATTAAAGTGTACGGTCACTATAAGGTGTATGTATATATATATATAATACATTATACATTATATACATCGTCATCTTATCGTTGACCGACTTTCGTGGGTAAACATTTATTACGAGCGACGCGGTGCTTACATCGACGGCGATGGTGTACTCGTCAAGTATTTTAAATAATAAATACACCTACATATTAAGTAATATTATATTCCTAATACTTGCCTACAATCGGATTCCGGCCCCGAATCCCCGCTCCCATCGCGATAATATTAGAAATATTTTTAAAAAGTATATATTATATTTTATGCTATTTAAATAGGTGCCAGGCGGCCAGCACCAGGAGCACGGCCATTAGAAATACACTTCAAAAGATTTTTTCCAGAGTATTATGGTCAACACTGTACGTCCGCTGCCTATAGGCTGAAGGTTGAACTTTCGTTCGATAACAGTACGAACGAAAGTCACCTGTCGTCACTATAATAATATAAACGCGCTTAACCGCGTGGCATGTCAGCACACGATATGATAATATGAGTAGGTAGTACACACGTGTAGTACCGACATTGTATAAAGTAAATATAAACTCATAGACGGCGACGACGATAAACTGCAGGCCCGGGGTAAATGATAACATCGCGTGCGTACAGACCATTTCGGCGCGCGTAGGTGTTCGGTGTTCGCGAAAAGCCTACTATAATATACTATTTGGTTAAGTATATATTAAACGGTGTGAAAACTGTTTCCGGCGGTGTATAGTGTATTTCTATGTATTTATAAAACCGACGGGGAATAAGTATATAATACGATATGAAGAACAAAATGGAAATATTCTCCGCGGTCCGTCCGATTTCGATTCACCAGCGATTGTTGACAGTAATACACTGCAAGAGGTATACTGATGAGGAGAGGAACGCTCTAAATATTTTTATTTGATATATCATATATAGGTTCCTACAGTTTATTAATTATAATCAGGTCAGTCCGATGCATTGCGAAGACTTCTCGCTCACAGGTCTTGGGTATATTATTATATAAACAATATTATTAGCAGTACCTCGACAGAATGGACGATGCGCTTTAAACCCTCAATTTTGAAAATATCTGCACCCGTATAATATTTGGATTAACTATAATAAATAAGTTGTTATTTTATATATTATATTACTGACTGCAGTAATACAGTACCGAGGAGGAGGAGCACTCAATATATTTGTATTTAATATATATATATATACAGTAGGTATATAGGTATTTAATAATCAGTTCAGTGCGATACCGCGATGCACTGTGAAGAATTTTTGCGGTCGCAGGTTTTAGCCCTTAGGTATATTATATATAAACAATATTAGCAATACGTCGACGATTTACGCGCGGCAGCATATATAGGTGCAATTTCGGATGGTGGAGGGTGCTTTAAACCCCTCAGTTTTGAATCAGCACCCTTATAATCTTTGGATTAACTCTATAAGTTGTTATTTTATATATTCAGAGCCATTATTAAATATGTGATTATTGAATGGATGGTAGTGGGGTGAACATACTATTTAGTTTTTAATTAAAAATTACGCCACTGCAGGTTCATGGCAGGTGCAAACTCGCCGGTAGAAAATCGAGATCGAAAATAACCACACGAATTTGTCGATCAGTGCGGAAATAGGGATTTTGAAGATTTTTTTATTACTCGATAGAATAAATTAAGAACAAAAACATCATTAAAATTATTATAGAAAGATATTCCGTTTTTGGTTTGAACTACGCGCTTATTGTATAATAAATTTTAAATATTTTTTTTTTGATTTGGCACTACCCATAGGTATCATATTAGCCGTTTTTTTTGGCAACGAATCTAGTCTCAATTTTTTTTTCACCTTTTTGGACTCGACACTGCTGCGGCCTGCGGCTAGTGACAATATCCCAAAACACAATGTGCGTTAAGTGCGTTCTGTTATTCGTACTTTATAATTCTGTATTGTATATAAATATGCCCCAAAATACTATACATAATTTATATACAATACATAATTATATAATATTATTGTAGGTATATATAGACACCGTATACATCCGAGCGCCGCCACCCGGGAGTTTGCTTAGAGCTGATCGTTGTATCATTGGAGGGAGTAGATGGCCATCGAAGGGGTGAAGGGGTGTGCGGTGGGGTACGACATTATTATATATCACATTATATATATATATACATATTAAAATGTAGGGCACGCGGATGTGTCGTATAGCACAGCAGCCATTATACACGGGTCGAAACTCGGGTCGATGAGGCGGCGGCGGTGGAAGTGTGCGTAAGTATGCGTCGTTGGTGGTTTGAGGGGGTGGGTGGTCGTCGAAGGGGTTGGCCGTACCCCGTGCGCGGCGCGTGTGCCCCGGACAGCAACATCCGCGTAAACACGTCACGTCCGTGACGTCAGCGGTGCCTGTACTGACGTCACTCCTGACCTCGTTCCGCAAAAACCCCACCCCCGCCGGCCTATTGCTCGCCGTTCTTGCCCGGCTTTTCATCCGGCGGCACACAATAGATGTATAGGCCCGCCGAACGCTCGGTGTGTGTGTGTGTGTGTGTGTGTGTGTATATACAGCGCTTTTCCGTCCTGTCAGGTACGCATGTACACGTATATAATATAAAACGTTATCGACGAACGGTCCTGGAAACGTTTTCTCCGTTTCCTTTTTTTTTTTCTCTTTTAGTCTTCGCCTATCTCCGTTTCCGAAAGCACACACACGCCGCAACCCTCACCATATACGCGTACCTCATTCAATTTCCACACCCTCCCGCGGGCGACTGCGGGGACAACCGACTCGATACCGTGTTCATTATATATATTACATACATTTTATACTATAATACCAACATATATAACACACGCCGTACCAGAATTGGTTGGCAAACGAATATTTTTTCAAACCGTATTTTTGAACATTTTTATAGGTTAACTTTTAAATAAAAGTCGAACAATTCAATTGCTGCAGCTCTCATTTAGCCAACACGTAACCGCGAATCAAATGTTGGTAGTCTTTAATAAAAAAAAAAATGTCCTCAAAATGGCTATTTTAAAATGTCCTACAAATAATAAAATCATATTTAAAAGAAAAATGTTTTATCGTTTCGGAGGAGGTGGTGTGATTTTTATCGTTCTTTTAAAATAAGCGTAATGGGTCTCATTTTATAATATATATAAGTATGAAAAATCGATTTAGAAAATAACCTTTTTTCAACGCACAACTTAAGATCGACTTTCCGATTTCCGATATAGTCACCGCGATTGCCGATTATATTATATACCTACTACAGTGCAAATACACACACACACACACACTTCCGTACACTATATATATATCATTATAAGAATAACGACGAACGGTCGTATTGTAATCGACATTTTCTCAGGTGCCCTTCAACCCGTACTCTACACACCACCACCAATTTATTAGTGTACACCTAACCGGCACCCATCATGGTTTTATACAATTCAATTTCTTTATTAGTATTTCACCCAGCAATGATATTGTGTATCGCGTAATACTATAATAGTTACGCGCTACACATTAAATCTTACTATAGGACGAGACTTTATCACGTCATTATATATATAATTGTGACATATACATATTACATATGATTGTACATAAATTCGTCTATTAGTTCATATTCACCCGCGAAATGTATAGTTAAATAATGACTTTCAATATTATGTATATACGATTGTGATGCGGTTTATTGTCGATATACAACACGGCTTTCAGTGTACAGACAAAATATGGTGTTAACGATTTAAATTTGTTTGTATATTAATATGTACATTGCAGGGCAAAATCCTGTGAACAATTTAAACGTAAAAATAATTAATATAATGTAATGTGTGCGCGATCCGTTATACACGGAGTATAATGCATGTGATGCGTACTTAACACGAAATACCTAAGTATATAGGTTGTTGTCAGATTATCATAATATATGTATAGTGACGTGTAGTGTTGATGTTATTATATGCCCCGTTTATATAATATAACATAACGTCGTCATTATATGTAGGTTAGTCAACAAGTGTTTTTTTCTTCTCGTTAACCACGAGACCTGTAACATAGTTCAATATAAATTATCAATTTTTTTCCCCCCTTTACACATCATCAACAACGTACGCGTCATACGCGCCGTAGAGTTCATATTATATTTTATACTTATATTATCCATAGGCATATTTTGTATTATAAAAAGTGATGAACCGTATTAGCCGTTTTTCGATGTACCTTTCGGAACGTCGCTTTATATATTTTGACGATAAAAACCATAATAATAATATTATATTGCGAAATACTTTACGACGTCTATTGCAAATATTTACCGTCGCGTTGCACATTTTACATTTTACTCTAAGCATTTCCACGAAGTATTTATTTGATTAGTTTATATAATATAACACGCAATAAAAATATGTAGAAAAAGAATGATAAATATTTAGGTTAGACGAAATGCACGGAATAACAAAATGTTTTTAATATTTATTGATATCTCTGGTTTTAATTTATAAAAAGTGGGGCACGTGGGTTATCATATTTCGGAATTTTCGACCTAGTGGTAATAGAATATTGATATAATTGAGATATTTTATTATTAAAAAAGCAACAGCGATAATAATTTGCTCTGTACACTACACAACTACCTAATTAATATTTTTTATCATTGTAACTATGAAATGTACGATAAGAAAATAAAAATAAAAATATTAATAAACAGAATAAATTGTTGATAAAATATTTTGTACGCGTTTAAACATAATGTTTGATGTAAAAAAAAAAACAAATAAAACATGCACGGTAGATTCTGAAAAAAAAACCAATAAAAATAATTGTATAACTGTACCTAATATGGTTGTTGTGTATTTTGATTTTTTACTTTTCATTAAAAATGTTTTCCGATCCAAACTCAAAGCAGACCGATCCATATACACATATTAATATTATAATATATTTCTCTGGAATACTAATATTTAAATTGTACAATACATTAAAATATATTTAAGTTAATAAAAAAATAGTTGGTATTTGGTTTTCAATGGTTAGGAATTGAAAGAACCCTTCTATATAATTATACTTTAATTTCGTTTTTATATTTCGAATAATGCAAATAAAGGTGCCGTAGCTATTATTTTTTTTAAATTATTTTTTTAGACATTGAAACGATATGGAAAAAATATAATTTCTAATAAATAATAAGCAATATAGGTTAGAGGTCTTTGAAAGAAAAATTCTAAGCAAGATTTTCGCACCATGGAAGAATGATCAAACCGGGTATTCGAGGAATAGACACACTCAAGAACTCCAGGACCTTTTCCAAGGTCATAATATCACAAAGGAAATCTCAGTTAGAAGACTGAAAGGGGCAGGACAGCATGGAGAAAACAGGGATCAATAATAATAAGGACTGCAATCGAAAATAACCCGACAGAAAAACGACCTTTGGGAAGGTCTCGTTTAACATTGGAAGACTGTATATAGTTAGAAATTTGAAAGTGCTGGAGAAGTAGCGGATGACAGAAGCAGACGGAGGAAAATATGCTTGCATGACTATTGACTAGTCTTGAAACCCCCTCCCCCTAAAAAAAGGTAAGCAAAATATTATTAATATGCAATGCACATCAATAAAGTTTTTTTTTCATTAAAATGTGCAATGTAATATTTATTTATTTATTTTTTATTATTAAACAAACTATCCGCGGCATCTGTGGCCAATACATTTGATATATATTCATACATTACATAATACCAAAATGTATAATACAAATAATAACGTTTTAATATAATATTGTTCTGTAGACTAAATATTATATTTTAACACGATTATTTTGGCGTATTGTTAATAATAACATTTTGCCGGTTGGTTAAAATATCGAGAAATACGGATAAATAACACCGCCGGTGTACCCAAATTGTCTATCCGTAACGCCGTGTGATCATAATTATATTACCATTTACCGTACTTTATCAACGAGTACCCCATAGCCATTATTGGTGGGTTTAAGACGTCCCACTTGTATTTGTCGTCTCCGTCTTTCGAATAACGCACAATATAGTAAGTTTACGGTCAACAGTACTCAATCTAACCTAATAATATACAATTTTAAGGTAAGAACGTCATAAGAATTATGTTTGAACTAAAACTATAACCAACTAATACTGTTTGTACAAAAATAATTGATTGTTTTTATGAAATTAAATATTAAATATTCAATAATCAAGTATTTGAACTGAGCCACTAACATTTAAATTTAATTACTAACGACCTCGTTTTTTTTATACTCAATAATGCTTTAATTTTTATTCGAAGCGAGATTAAATTTAAAAATCATAAAATTATACTTACGAAATAATCAATTAAAAATACGCAATATTTTATTGCTAAAAATTTTTGTACGAGGATATAAATTTAGGTTTAAGACCATAGTCATGGTATAATAATATTATAAGTACGAGATTAATAACATTCTTTTGAAAATAAATTGTATTTTTTTAATGCCGAACATATCATAATAATATATATGCGGCGTCTGATTTTTTTTTTTCAATCGAACAAAATATATATTCTCGGGCGTAATCCTCACCACTTGAAAGAGTTCAGGCATCCAACGCCAATACAAATAATAATATATTATTTATATCTTATAAGAGTAATAAATAAGTGTATCATTACTATACGCTTTCGTCACTATATAATATATTGGTTGACAACTCTGTGAATATTGTTTTGTTGTTATTATTTCCAAGTTGGAAAGTTTCCAATAAAGACACCGATACGCACTTTTATATGTGTCAAGATCACCGTTCCTGTTCCGGTTAATCACGAAGAACAATAAATAATTGCTTATTTTATCGTTTTAAAGTTACGAACTGGACATTTTTATTTTTTTTTCTCCACCATACTAGTTAGGTACTACTATATATCTACGTATTATTACAATACGTTCGTGTTGAGTTAACGGTTATTGGTCTCTTCGGCACTTATTGGCTCCCGCCTCTATCCCGCCCCCCCAATTCGTGCACATTCGACGTTTCGCGATGGTAATATATTTAGTTTTAATTTTTAATATCCATAGAGATATTTATACGGATGCATTTAACTATGTTTATTTCGATACTACGAGCAAAGAGCGATTATACGTAACACGCGCACTCGGTTCGAGTACAGAGACCATCGATATAATATTATGACGACGAGCTGTAATATTTTACCTGCAGTCATCGGGTGACGAGAGAGATATTTTCCACTTGATGGTTATTGTACTGATTGTTATTACACAATGTCGACGCGGGCCGATTAAAATGAAAAAAAAAACCGACAAGGGAACTTTGGTACTTTCCGATTATGATGATTCGGTTGCTCGTAATATTATTATTGGCAAGATAATTATTATTCACGCACCGTCGTACCTAAATATAACATTTTGCACATATCACAAACAATATTATGTATATTTCGTATCTATATAATTCATTATTATATTAATATTTTTTCACGACATTCGTTCACCATATTTATATACGTACCTACGTCATAATATTGTATTGATCGTGAACTTAATGTTGCACCCGCGTGTTACGAACCTTCGATCGATACAATCGCTGGAACTAGAATATTAATAGGTCGAGGATCTGTTGGGAGTCCAATCAAATTATATTAAGTACCTACTTAATTATGCATTAAAACTCAAAATTATGCAACACCATTATATTATAATATTATACTCACTATTATAGTTCCAACATTCTCGGAGAGCGGACTCATTGTTCCTTATCAACTGTATTATTATAATACAATATGTGCTTTACCTTTTACCGGCTGGATGTGATGTAGCGAAACAAATATAAACTTGATTGTATGTTAAAACTTAAAAGTTTATAACACCATAATATAATATTATATACTCACTATTATAGTCCTAAGTCTTAACCCACATTATCAGAGAGCGGTCGTTACACTACACATTGTTTCTTATAAACTGTATTATAAATTAATCATAATATCATATATGTTTTAAAGTTTAATTCAATAAAAAAAACGGTTTCCTATGACGTTCATTTCATCTCTATAGACTTCGACGATGATGACCAAACGACACGCACCATCTGAAGTGTGTAGTTAATTTTACCTGTTGATGTGACGTAGTGAGACGAAATTTGTATTAATTAATTTGTATATTTTATATGTACTTGATTATACATTAAAACTTAGACGCATACAACGACACCATACTATTATATACTCACTATAGTCTTAACCCACATTCTATGAGACCGGTCGTAACACTACTCATTGTTTCTTATCAACTGTATTGTTATAAATACATCTATATATGAACCATAATATTTGTTTTAAAGTTTAACTCGATAAAAGTAACAGTTTCCTATGACGTTCATTTCATCTGTTTTGACGTCGACAAGGACGGCCAATCGACTCGGGCCATCAGCAATGTGTTCTTAATTTAACCATTTTAACCCACTGATGTGCTGCAGCGTAACACTTTAGACACATCGGCGGAAATGTTCACAGTTATTGGAATGTATATAGAGGAACAGGCGAAGTAAATAACGAACAAATACAAACGATTATTATAAGTTAACAATTAGCATATCTTTATTGGAAACATTAAAGAAGCTGAATTGTACAACGGGGTTAAAATTAATTTTAAATTAAAAGAATTTAGGTTGAATAACATAGTTATCATTATGATAATTTGTTTTCATATAAATAAAACATTGTTTTACACACTAATAAATACAGACAGGCCGCATGTGTGTCGCAAATGATGATGTAGATGTATGGTTGATGCTGCTGTTTGGTGTGTACGTGGTGTTTTATGATACATTTCGAAAAAAAATAAAAATATTGTAGTACATTTTTTTAAAGTTTTATTACAAATAAGTTAAATTTTGTTTAGAAGTCGCCTTCTGGGTGGAGGTCGAATCTGGGTGGGAAGGCGAATCCGTCGAATTGTGGTTTAACGGGCGGCCTGTGTCCCTATAAAAGAAACAAATAAAACAAAAACACGTTTAAAAATGTTCAATAATTGCCTGAACGCATGTAATAATTTTAATATGAACAAAATGTATTATTAATAAAAGTCTAGGTCATGTGCGATAACTTTTATTGGATTGATCGTGCTACATGCATAAAACAAATAAATAAAACATTAAATTCGTAACTGATAGTAATTTTCATTTTTCAAATAACGTTAAACCGAAATCAGGTCTATGATAGTATAGCTAAATGGGCATTTTGTTAGGAATTAAAAATATTTATTTCACAAACATATCGTATGATTATTAATAATTCGAATTATTTCGTAATCGGAGTATTCAACACTTATATTATTAGAAATGTAAAATAGTCAAATGCAAGTTAGAATAGGACCGTATCAAGTCATGTTGATTGTGCGGTTCAAATCGGTGAAAAAACATTCTAACCGAGTACATGACTCGTCAACTACAAATCTAGTCTATCCGACTTACAAATAAATAAATAGATAGAATCAAGATTTTACTCCAATGGTAGCACCTTTCGTGGCTTTTGAGGCTGGAATAATAATGATTCTATTAGCTCGCTATATGGATAACGCGCAACAATGCATCGTACAATTGAGACAATTAGGATGGAAGGTATCAATTTTATTTTAAAATTATGTTAGCAATTTCAATATAGAACTGCTCAGAAAGTTATAGGACAGGTGTCTATCATCCCAATTTTACGATACATCGAACTTTTTTCTAGTGAACACGTCATTTAACGTGCGTCAATTAAGTCGAATGAACATGTACAAATCGCCATGTATAAATACGTCGTCATAAAAATTTATAATTATACATTTTTAATTATTAAATGTGAGAAACACTTACAATTGGGCTTCCGCCTCGTGCTGTAGATCCTGATCTGCCCTTTGTTCTGAACTTTGCAATTGCTTGTTCAGCTAGATCGGCTCTTTCTTCAGCCTCTTCCAGTTCTTGTTGGGCCTTACGGAACTTAGCCAAGTTGAGTGCGGCAATTTCTTCGGCCTCTTCGATCTGTCTCTTGTATGTCTTGATCTTTTGTTGCAGTTTGTCAACCAAGTCTTGCATGCGCTCATGGTTCTTTCTGTCTTCGTCTCCTTGGAAGCTCAACTCCTTAATTCTACGTTCAGATTTTCTTAGGTTCTTTTGCGCATCGGCGTGTCTGCGTTGTTCACCATCCAACTCATTTTCCAATTCTCGTACCCTTTGTTCGAGTTTCTGAATAGCTTTCTTACCGCCCTTCAATGCATTATTTTCAGCTTCATCTAATCTTACCTAAAAATATTAAATAAGTATTAAATACAATGACATCATACTTTAAAAATTAAAACAGTACATTAAAATAAAAAATTATTATTTTAATCATGCTTACTTGTAATTCCTTGATTTGTGTTTCAAGAGCTTTCCTAAGTTTTTCTTGGGTTTGTGCGTGGTCTTGTTCGGCTCTGAGTTCATCAGCAAGTCTGGCAGCGTCTACCATTGCCTTCTTGGCCTTTTCTTCGGAGTTCTTGGCTTCATTCAATAACTCGTCTAAGTCAGACTGTATACAAATAAATACATTATTAATAAGCTTTATACTTGGAAAATATTCAATTTATGTTATAATATTACATGTAAGGTTTGTAGTTCTCCTTCCAATTTCCTCTTGGCAGCAGAAATGGAGGTAGCCTGTGCGGAAAGTTCATTGAGCTGTTCATGAGCATCAGCCAATTCTTGTTCAACTTGTCTCCTGCCACGGTCAGATTGTTCCAATAAGGTTCTGGATTCTTCCACTTCGTTTTGTAATGCGTTCGCTCGTCTTTCGGAGATTCCTAATTGTTCTCTGGCATCTTCTCTAGCCCTAGATTCTTCTTCGAGAGCAGTTTGTACATCCTTCAATTGTTGTTGATACCGCTTAATGTTCTTTTGGGCTTCAGCATTAGCCTTGTTAGCGTGGTCTAAAGCAATTTCAAGTTCATTGATGTCAGCTTCCAACTTCTTCTTCATTCTAAGAGCTTCAGCCTTTCCTTTAGCTTCAGCTTCCAAGCTAGCTTGCATAGAGTCTAAAGCACGTTGGTGGTTTTTCCTAAAACAATATAGGTTGTATGCGTTATGTACATTTCAACACTTTCAAATCTTACTTATATATAATTTCAGTATTGCATTAAATGTTAATTTAAGTATATAAAAATATTCATCATTTCTAGAATCACTTTGCTAGGTATAAATATTTTAGCGATTTTATTTTACCTGGTATTTTCGAATTCCTCTTCTTTCTCTTGGATACGTCTGTCAATTTCTTGTCTAACTTGAGACAGTTCCAATTGTGCTCTCAATACTTTGTTCTCTTCTTGTTCTAATGCTGCTTCAGCTTCTTCTAATGCAGCCTGGAGTTCATCCTTCTCTACTTCCAATCGTTTGCGTTGTTTTTCAATTTCATGGATGTTTCTGCCACCTTCACCAATTTGATCAAGAAGATCCTTGACTTCATCTATTCAAATTAAAATAGTATTAATATTGCACACTATAATACACTACACATTCAAATAAAGTATAAAACTTACCAGCTAGATTCTTGTTTTCACGTCTGACTCCTTCCAATTGTTCTTGAGCTTCTTCATAGGCTCCCTTAAGACGGAAGAGTTCAGTGGAATAGTTTCTGCATTCTTTCTGGCTTGCATCTAATTCAGCTGCTAAGTCATCAACCTTGAGTTTCCATTCTCCAATGATCTTGTCAATGGCCTTGGCCTTCTTTTCAGCGGCATTAGCAATTGCTGTCGCTCTGTCAACTTCCAATTGTAAGTCTTCGACTTCAGTTGCCAAACGTTGTTTCGTTTTCTCTAAAGCAATAACCTTTTGGTTGAGTGACTCAATGGTCTCTTCAGCTTCAGCGAGACGAGCTTGCAATTTGCGTCTAAGAAAATAAAAGTTATGCGATTAGTATATATATATATTAGATTTAAAAATACTATAATATGTCTACACAGGTTTTAAATCCATAACATAGTATATTTAATTTTTGCAAATGTGAATAGAAGAATACTTACTTAGCTTCCTCAAGTTCTTCAACTCTGGCAATACCCTCAGATTCATATTTGGTACGCCATAATTGAACTTCAGCATTAGCCTTGCTCAATTGTCTTTGAATGTCAGCCTTAGCTTCAGCTTCTTCTTCCAATTGTTCACGAATGTTGTCAATATCGTGTTCCAAGTTTCTGAATTTACCCAAAAGTGTAGCACGTTCCTAAATAAAATTGAATAATATCCATTAATATTATAAGTAAAAGTGCAATAAGTTTTTATATAAAAATATTTACCCTTCCTTCTTCATCAGCCAGTCTCTTAGTATCTTCGAGTTGGGTGGTGAGAGAAATCTTGATCTTAGCCAACTGAGAAACCTGTGATTCGGCTTCTTCCAGTTGACGAAGTAAGTCGGAGTTTTCAATGCTCAACTTCTTCTTGGCAGCATCAAAGTCATTCAATGTGCGGTTGGTTTCATCAAGTTTACCTTGAACTTCGTTCAACTGGTGTTGTACTTGTTTGTAGATCTTTTCAGTCTGGGCCTAATATTATAAATTCGAAATAAATTAGAATCCTATCATACATTATTTATAGAACAGAAAATGAACACGAACACGAAACAATTATTTGAACACATTTTACAAGTATTAGTACATATTGGAATAAGACATCATCATACATTTACAACGCACACTTTAAATCTAAGTTATTTTATCGTCACAGAAAACGTATTACTCAGCACATTTTAACTGGAACATAAATATTTTAAACTGTCGTTACTAAATTCTATGTTTATAAAATATGTTAGTAACTTATGATAAAAAAATTGTATTATTTTGACTATTTATAATGTAATATTATAATATTTGCCTGCTAATAATGACGAATTTTAAAACTTTCAACAACGAAGCTTCTATTACATACATAAAGTTAAGTGCAAAAATAAATTTAAAGATTAATTAATGTGAAGCAATTTTTTTTTTGAATTATTATTCGAATGTTCTTTTTTGCCAAAGCAGTACATCATTTGTTTTTTTCAACCAACCTTTTCGTTAGAAATGTGGTCTAAGCTTGCACGTGTGTCATTCAATTCACACAAGAACTGGCATTTATCCTTCTCAGCTCTAATAATCAATACAATATTATTTTTATTTACATTTTAAACTATCGTTGCATTTAAAAATAAATATTATATTTATATATTCATTTATTTCAGATTCGTCACTTTAAACCGACCAAGTAATATATTTAATTGCTTCTGTGGTACCTACTGATTATCTCATCAAGATCTTAATACACTAATTAAATAATAGATAAAAATGAATTTATTTTAAACAGGAATAAACATGCTTTTGAAGTTTGTTTTCATTGATTTACAAATGAGGATAAAACATGGTCATGCAACATATACAAACACTGAACCTCAGTGTTTTTTCTACCTTTTCTCTAGATATTAAATCAACAGCAGCTCTAGTGTTGTTTAAGTCGTTGGCAAGATAATGTGAATGGTGCTCAGCCCTAATTTGATAAAATTTATATTATTTTCAATCGTTAATACAACAATTTACATTAGACAGATAATATCAATAAATTAAAAAATGATTTAATAATTAATAAAACTTACTTTTCTCAATTACTTAGTGTATAATTTAATTTATTTAATACTAATAAAATATTCTAGTTCTTGGAAGTTTAATTATTTAAAATTATTATTTTTAACGCTAAATGTCGTAACGATTATGTATTTCAAATAGTTTATGGATAAAGCACCCAAAAATAATTAAATCATATCAGTGGGGAATGTATATTATTCAATATTATAATATTGAATTTATTAGCTGATATGTAAATTTTTTAAATAGTAAAAATACGAAAATTACTTGGTCTTGAGTTTGTTCAACTGGTCGATTTGGTCACCCATCTCTGCAACAGCATCATTGTGCTTCTTGCGTAAGTTGGCTAAGGTAGCTTCGTGTTGAATGTTAGCTTCCTCCAAATCACGACGGAGTTTGCTCATCTCAGCTTCACGTTTCTTGTTCAACTCAATTTGAGCGGAAGTAGCACCACCAGCTTCTTCAAGGCGTTCACCCAACTCTTCCAATTCACGGGCAAGATCAGCGCGTTGCTTCTCAGCCTATCAATAATATAAATATATATATTGATTAGTAAAAATGCGTATCTTACATTAAATCGTAAGACCAAATCCAAAAATGTAAACGTTATTTTTCAATTGTTATTAGTTGTTACCTTAGCGCGGGCTTGTCTTTCGGCTTCAACCTCTTCTTCGAGTTCTTCGATTCTCGACTGAAACGGAAATTATGAATATTAATTAAAAATTAAAAGTTGCAATTAAGTAAAGTATCTAATATCATACTTTTCAAAATATAAAATAATATATTAAATCACTTACTTGAAGTTCTTTGATTTGTTTTTGTTGTTTGCCAACTAAAGCTTGTTCATCTTCTAGTTTAGCAGTAAGGGAAGCCAATTCCTTGTCTTTCCTTTGAATTGTTTGTTCAAGTTCTTTTTTGTTGCGTTCCAAATCAGAAACAGCTTCTTGGGTAAGTTTCAAGTCTCCTTCGGTCTTCCTCTTACCCTTTTCAATATCACCTCGTAATTTCTTTTCACGTTCTAACGAATCTTCCAACTCGTCCAAAGTTTGTTCCAACTTGTTCTTAACTTTGTTAAGATGGTTGATTTTGTCTTCAGCCGCCTATATTCAAATAATGAGCAATTATTTAGTCAATTAATGTATTCGAAAGTTAATAAAAATTGTGAATTAGGTATTAATCTGAAATGTTTAAACTGACCTGTAATTCTTCGGCAGTTTTCTGGGCGGTTTCACCAGACAATTTCTTTTCTTTGTTCAACTTGTTGATAAGTTCGTCTTGGTGAGCAATTTCATCATTCAAGTTGCGAATTTGGTGATCTTTGGATGCCTTATCTTGATCGGACTTTTGAATAGAAAGTTCCAAATCTTCGACATCTTTTTTGAGTCCAGCATTTTCTTGTTCCAACTTCTTTTTCTGTTGGAACAGTTGGTTACGCGCATCTTCTTCCTGGGTTAACCTCTCTTGGGTTTCCTATAATACATTTTGAAAATCTTAGCAAGACGTACATTATTAATACATATATAAATTATTTGAATTCGTAGAATATACGTAACAAATTTATGTTGTATGTCTTTTGCATGTATAATTATATATATGTCTATCTAAATAGGTAAGAGTTTTCAGAGTAAAAAATACAAAAATAATTTGTCTGTAAGTTTTTATAAAATAAGATATTCTGTAAAAGAGTAATATATTCTTAATATTTAAAAGAGAAATATGATTGCAGTATTTTTTTGAATGTCTGCCAAATCTAATTAAAAAAATAAATACTTCGAGTAATACTAATAGTTTGAATACTCATCGGTGCATGTCAAAATCACGTGGGTATAAATTATACAAATTAAACAGGTTAATGAAGTACATGTTTAAAGAATTTTACTTGATTAATGCCGTTTACACATAAACCAATGTTATCCAGATGTTTTGATAATGACCCAACAGTCAACGCGTTTGATTTAATCATTTATTTTGGGAATATTTTCAACATATCTATAGAGGTCGGTATGTTGGCATTTTTACTAAAATAACGATGAAATCAGATTACGAAACCTATACTATAGTATGCCTCTATGTAAACGTGTATTATGTTCAACATTTCAAACACAAACTCTTTTAATGAAACATTTATAAATACACAATTAAAATAAAAAGAGTAATATTTACAATTTTAGTAATGTAACATTCTATGATACGTAATAAATCGGACAATTTTACTTCTTGAATTAATGAAATGCAATGTTATAGAAATAAACTCTTTTACAACTACTTACATTTTAATAAAATATCTAAACAAGCACACAACTTTGAAAAAATGTATAAATTGTATAATTATTCTATTTAATATAAGTTTAACTAACTGTTAACGTATTCAAGCGTCTATATTTAATACACCGAAAGAGCGAAAAACTAATATATTTCTATATATTCCATATATTTGTTTTGCCTATAAGTGTACTTTATATTGTATAGGACTGTATTTTTCTAATACAGCAATACAGCATATATTTACAAGCATATACAACCTATCAATTTAAACAAAATTATTTAATCACCAACCAAATGTAATATAATGTAAGTATTTTTAACTTAGATAATATCGTTAAGTAAATATGGCGATGTATAAAATATTAAATAAAAGTGCCGACCAAGCAGCGTTTCTTTTTTAATTTAAATTAAATAGTATACTATAGTGTATAAATTAAAATTCAACATTCTTAAATAATAATTATTAAAGTTACAAACAAAACATCGCCGAGTGATGTAGGTATTTACTTTTTAGAAATCCTTAATTTTGCATATTATTTATTTTTAAATATCTAATATTATAATATTGTATTAAATAACATGCAATAAATAAAATTTTTCGTTTTCATACAGCAGAATATTAATCTATTTCCAGGTACATTGCGTGTAGGCACGTGTTATCGCATGTCCCCCACCCCCCATGACGGGATTTATGGGCCTTTTCGTTGCCAGCGAATTTTTCCAACATGTCGTGAAATCTATGTTATGAAAGAGGGAGAAGGAGATCCGATGTTCCATGGTAATATTATTATGGAGGCGTTGAAACTAGGATTATTCATCGAACTTTAAAATAGACCACCAGAAGTGACTCGTGGGATATTTTTTCACGCCGCTTATGTCGCATGGAACTATTCATGGATGATAAATATAACATAATATTAACATTTTTAAAGTTTATATTCTGCAAAATGTATAATCGTTATGGGTTATTTTAATACTGGAAATCGTTGTAGCAATTTATTACGCTTGCTGTCAAAGTGCTTGCTCGGTCCAAAGCTTAGTTAAAATAATATGTATTTTTAATTTTAGTGTTCTTTTAATATTATAAACTTATGAAATAGTTAGGTATTTTATTTTTTTGCATTTTACGTTTATTATATTTAATTTAATATGTTTTAGTTGAATTTTAAAAATGAGCATTAGAGTTCTTTATATTAGAAAATCCATCTTATGTAAAAAGACTAACTAAAACACGTTACTCGTAAAGCATGTTAAGTACATTATTATTTATTGATACTTCTCGTTAAAATCTTAGTTTGAAACTTAAATATAAGAATACATTAATAATAATGCATATAATATTATTTAGGATTTTTAGAATTTTATTTTCTATAATGTTTTGAATTCTTTCACACTTTAAGACATAGATTTCAAATTTAATAATATAAATAATTAATACCTATTTATGTGTTATTACTGCCTTCAATATAGTTAAGAAAGTTAATAAGAACTACTTAAGCACATACTTGAATATCAATCTATTTCGAATGATTTCAATTGCGAATTTTTATACTAACTGCTTTAATATTTAATAAATGTAATTGAAATTGACTATACGTTCAGAAGCCAACGTCTTAAATTAATAAAACTGAATTGTAATCAACTTCGTTTTCAATCGTTTAAACTACTGTAAGTTATATTTTCCCACGACTGTATCGAATAAAATAAAAAAATAAAAACAATTGAAGCACTCACCGAAAGTTGAGATTCCAAGTCGCT
This sequence comes from Metopolophium dirhodum, assembly GCF_019925205.1. Taxonomy (NCBI): domain Eukaryota; kingdom Metazoa; phylum Arthropoda; class Insecta; order Hemiptera; family Aphididae; genus Metopolophium; species Metopolophium dirhodum. Next base: position 18,975,438 of record NC_083568.1, read on the forward strand.
CTTTTGTGCTGCCAATTTAGCTGCTCTTTCTTGGATGCTGGACGCACTTCCCTTTTCGCCTTCCAAAGATTGAAGTAGCTGTGTCTTCTCCGACAACAATTTGGTGTTGAGTGCTTCAAGTTCTTTGCGAAGTTTTTCTTCACGTTCAAATGCAACTGTGACTTTTTCTACTTCTTCTTCCAATCTCTGTTTAGAATTTTCCAAGTCTTTTAGTAACTCCATGGCGGCACTGGGTTATTACTAGGCTAGCACTGGGTTATTACTAGGCTAGCACTCGGGAAGGCAAGTGATGTGTCTAATGGACCAAGTGGTCGATGATGCCGAAGAGAGCGGCTATGTGGGTGGACCAGTAACGCGAGAATATTTTTGGTGGGGGTACTATATTGTGTAGAGTGCATATTTGGATGCAACATGGGTGGTGATATTTATATAAATTCTATTTAATATATTTATAATAATAGCAATTTTTTTTATTTTAGGATTATATTATTATTAATGGTTATTTGAAAACTTTTATTTTATTTTAAAAATGTTTAAATACTAAAAATATCAAATCCCGATGATATTAATATGTTTAAATAAATACAAATTTGAAAAAAAATCTATATTTAAATCAATGATTTTATAAACACATTCGTTTTCAAAACTAACTATGTTGGTATACGTTACAAGATTTTTTTATAAATACAATATAAATTAAACAGGATCTAAAAATAAAAACATTTGTCAGTTTTTTTTTAATTGATCTGTTTTATATTAGGTTTGGTATTTTTTCATTTATTATTATAAACTACTCGAATGGGGGTCAATTTATATATGGTATTGATATTGGTGATAATTTAAAGTTAATATGATCACATTTTTAGTAATATGATTTACTATAGCTACATAAATAATTATATATTATTGTTACATGTAAACATATTTGTAGAAAAATTATTTTTAACGTTTGTATGATTCATGTTTAGGTATGAGTTTAGAAATTAAATTGGGTATACATTATATTATTACATATGTTATACCATAAATAATTAAACATACTATTATATTATAAATATAAAAAGATTTTAGTATAAGATTAAAGATATCTAAATTTAATCATGATGTATTATTGAATTTCAAGGAACCTAAAAAAGATCTCTTATTTTTTGTGATATTTAAAACTTGAAATCCCATTAAAGCGATAATAACTACGATTTATCACAAATTCCATGTAGATTAATCCGGAATTCAGGAGATTAAATGTACATGGTATATATTTAAAATTCCAAAATTAAAAAGTGTAAAATACTTACTCTCAATTCATCTTCAATGTTGGCCACATTGAGTAATGGTTTGACACGAGACCACATCTTCCACCATGGCCACGACCTCAATTTCATGTATTTCCTTAAGCTTCTCTGGATAACCAATAGAGCCAATCTGTTCAAAAATAAAATCACTTGATAAAAAACTGTTTAAATGTTTGGTGAATCGGTTACACGATACCGTTAGCAAGTTTTAACATACAAATTAAAATAGAAATTGTAAAAATTTGTGAACATGATTTTTCTGTTCAGCCTATACAGAATATTCAGAAAGCGATATAATATCTACGCCATAAATAACTTGAGTATATTTTTACAAAATATCGTGGATACTATTACGATGACATAACAGCCATAACGCATAATATATTATATATATTTATAAATATACTCGCAAAATGTTTTTTTTAACGATTTATTGTTAGTATTTTCATATTTTTATTGAGCGTTGCAAGTTTACTAACCTCTGGTCTTGTAATTTCTTGAAATCTTTTCTGGCAATATAACCACGAATGTATGACTGCAACCATCCAATGATTTTGCTTAGCCGTTCATCACGTAATTCTTCCATCTGACCTAATACTCCAGCACGGAAGAATACCTATTGAATTCGTAGAAAAACCCAAAGAAAATCAAGTTAGATTAGTGAACAAAAGAAAGCTGTAGAGTTCAATCTCGACAAATGATATACGAACAATTTTGAACGAATATTTGTAAACATAAAATGAAGTTTATGGCAGTTTGTATATTATATTGATTATATAATTGATCACATTTAAACAAAAAATAAACATACAATCAATGTATGTATTGGCAAAAAATAAATTAACTGAAAAACTTCATTTTATGTAGTACCAGTTTCTTTTTTCATAATTAAATATTGTAAAACTCGTCAAAGCTATGAAACAAACACTTAAAAAATGAAGCAAAATTCTACTGTTAAATGATATCAATAGTAAAAAGCGGAATTTTCCATGCATGATAAATTTGTTTTCATAATTATTATATCCTGGGTTATTGAATTTTATCTTATAAATTAAATTTTTTGATAAAATATTTAACAAATAATGACGTTCACAATATAATGATGAAATATACGTAAAATATATTTGAAATTAAATGTTCTAAAAATATTGGACATTGACCACGACCTACATACATATGAGTCCACGAAATGAACAAACGTATACAAAATATTTCTTAACCTGTTAGTCTATTATATCCTATTAATGGCGTAATTCCGGACTGTAAAAGTGTATTATGTATTGCAAGACGTTATAATTTTGATATTTGTTGAACATACATAAACATTTTGGAGTACTTTATACAATATAGCCAATATAGGTACACCTTACCCACTATTATTTTTAGCAAAAATAATATTATGTTGTTTTATAGTTCGTAATAAATTTCTCAAATACAAAAAAATATATCTAACTAAGTACATATCATAAATCTTAGGGAAAAAAATCGGAATATTTTTTAGTTACTCTATTGACATTTTTAAACTTTTTTTTTGCGCATAATAATTGAATGATCATATTTACATAATATTTAAACATATTTTACTAGAGTGTATATAATATTTTGTACCCTGAACACTATAAATAGGCATCATACAGTTGGGTTTAAAATATACACGATGTGATTAGCGTTGTTAGGTCGTACGGTCAAATCAAACAAATCGATTTTGAAACATAGACAACCTCGAAAGTTGAAAATATCATTACATCCGACAGTTAGAATTTTCGAAACAAAGTTTATCAGCATAATATTGAAATGTTATACGTCAACAAATTGTATTTCGTCCACTTTAAGACCAAAATTACGCCACCATATGAATGTGATGGTATTATATTATATGCGTGAATCAAATTAATAATATAATGACGTCAAATAAACATATTGTCCCATAAGTATACCTTAGTGTTACCCAACCGGTATTGTTCTGGGTCGAGTTCAATTCCTTGCAAAATCGTTTTTGTCGCTTCTTCGGGCGACATTGAGTCTTTCACACCTTTTGGATACAGTATTTTGTATCTTTTGTGATGTGAGGCGAAGGGTATTTTTTAAAAATAAGCGGTGGAACATGTAAAAACCAAAAAACAAGCAAGGATAAAACAAAAAGGTATTGTTTTTTGTTTGCATTACAAATATAAATTGGTATACAAAACTTCTAAAGGAATTGTATAATAATACGTCTACTCGTTCGTAGGTTTATTCAATAGTATTATACTAGACTACGCACTACGTATATAAACTAGTAACTACAGTACTAAGGTCTAAGTGGGCGCATGCTGCCGCGGCTATTCTAATATTAGTAAAACATCGATGAGCGTCATTGAAGTAGATAAACAACTTTTTTATAAACGGCCAGCTTAACAATAAATAATCCTAGAGCCCAATATTGTATACAGCGAAAACCTTCAGCAAAAAGTTGCAAGAAGTTTATGCATAGTGTGAAGCAAAATGGCATAAATTAAGAAATTTCGCAAACGAAAATTCCTATATTGGTTTTGCTTTTTAAACATGCCTTAGTGTGGCCAAGCCTGAATTTATCTGGGTCCAACCCGACGTTTTCCAAAATGACGCCAGCGCATTTCTTTGGGTCAGTCTCCTTTTCCGCCGCAGCAGGAGCTAAGATCTTGTATCTATTGATTTGTTTATCGGTTTAAATAGAAATTAATAATAATAATTATAAAAAAAAAACACATTTAAATTATAATATGTTAAATTTCCATTTTCCACTACACTGCTGTTACATTTTGTAACATATATATATATCACTACATTGACGCTTAACAAACTGCAGGGTGTATGGTGCGGAATGCTAGGTAGGTAGGTTTGATCGTGCTGCATGCCAATAATAATTATTAATATCAAAAAGGGTTCACTCGAGGGTATCTAAATTACTAAATTTGGGTATTCTAATGGAAAATAATGACAGTTTTCGATAACTAGCCTTTGTGTGCCCAATACGGTAACTCTCCGGATCTAATTGGATTTCTTGGAGACATTTAGCTGCTGATGTTTTAGGATCAGGTTCCGAGGCCATAGTTGCGGGCGCTAAGATCATGTATCTTTTTACCAAATAAAATAAATTAATTTTAATAATTGTATATATAAATCACTTTGTGTATAGGATATAGGTAGGTATATTCGTATATTTAATATATTTTGACGATGGCTATATTAAATTATACTTGAAGGCAATTTAGAAATTCGATGTTCACTGATTGGGAATTTAACTGTTTAAAAAAAATGTGTACGAATAATATATTTTTAAAATTCATAACTAAATATTATGACTGAAAAATATAATAAATATAATAAGTGTTGTGATGCTTACCGCAATTTGAAGTCTGGGTATACCATTCTGTTGGGGAAACCTTTACGGCAAATACGGATACCTTCAAGTACACCGTTACATGTCAGCTGGTGCATTACCAAGTGAGAGTCAATCACACCTATGAAAAAATACGATTTCACGAGTTTTTATCAATCCATTACTTATCAAATATTATTCATGAATTAATCATATTAAAAGAAACTTACCAGGCTGTTTCAATTCATTGGGAATAATACAACGTACGAAATGAGGTTGTGTGCTCTTCAATGTTGTCATCAAGTTGTTCAATTGTTCCTATGATACACATACGAATATTAATAACAATACCTACCTATTAAACATTGTCATAAAAACAAAAACGAACAGAGAAAACAAAAATATACGTCTTGTTATCGTTGTACAAAACACGTTAAAACATAAAATTACAGCTAAAAATCGTACTTTTCAAGTTAAAACTTAAACCAAAAAAATCGTTGTTATAACATTATATTTTTACATAAAATTATGAAATAAAACGCTGATAGGTTTCGTGGAGCTTGAGTTTTGAGTATATACTCTCCCTCGTTCCACTGACCAACACATTTTATTATAAAACAAAAAGCAATAATGTACATCATTACATTTGGAAAACGATTTTGAACGGAGCTTTGTTTAATATTGTGTTCGTATAGACGTTTTCAATTTAAAATTTAATTAATATCAAACGGATATTGTATAATATTGATTAAAATTTGTTATTATGGTGAAAATATTTAAGTACGACCAAATGGTCTAAAAATGATAATAATTGTTTGAACATAGCAAAGTATTGCTTAAAATAAATAATTGATAAGCATGGAAGTTTCTCAAATTTAAAAGTGATAAAAAAATGCAAAATAATGTTTTCAAACAGATGAATGAAACAAGATTTTGTCACGTGTTATCAGTTTTTTGAAAATTTCTGGGCAATGATTAAACGATTATAATATGAACTATTTCCTTTTAGTACTGTGTGTCTGTGTCAAATTTTCAAAATTATATAGAAAGGCCATAGGTGTATAACTTATGGAACACTCCTTTTTCTGGGTAAAGTGTTTGTACTACCTATATTAGGTAGGTACATTAAAATTAAAGCTCTGCTCAGAATCATTTAAATAAAAATATTGTTATTAAAAATATAATACATTCCAAATGCAGTAGTATTTTATTATTATAATAGCAATCGTACACAATTATTAGTACTTGCATATAATAATGCACTAATTGTTTTTTTTTTTTTTTTTTAGTACGTATTTGTCTACGCGTGCAACACATTCAGATATATCCGGTTCAAACGGTATTTTTCAAATCGGCTAATTAAATAAATATTAATACTAATTCGGTTTATGCCTAAGTATAATGGTCTAAAGGGCAAAAAACAATAAACTAGTTCTAATTCTAAATCTACTTTGAGGAATACACAAAAAAAATATGCCGAAATTGTAGAGTTCATTTTGCGTCCTTATCAAAACAACTCAATTCGTTGGTGTGATTTTTCAAAATCGGCATTTCAGTGGATTCAAAAACAAAAATCAAGGCCGATGTAATTATTATTACTAATGATATACCTTGTAGGATGACGACACAGTGGCGAAACCACCACCCTTCTTTCCACGACCTCCTGTTTATTTTCACAAATATTTTAGAATTGACAATAATAATAAATATGTAGGTAGGTACTATCGGTATAATAAATGTTGTGTTTCTCCTAAATAATTTGTGTTGTTTTTTTCAATATATTATATTATATTATATTTTGAGTGTTGTTTAGTATTAAAATAACGTAACAAATAGTAGACAGAAGATATCGAAACAGTATTGTAAATAATTATTGTAATAACGCAATATTTGCGAAGCAGTTTTATGGTCTCACAAAAAACACGATTTTGTGTGTAACACTTTGGTAAAATTACCCTGTGTAATGTAGATACTGTCATGAAAGCCGAACCTTTTGTGCGTTTACCACCTGCATTATATAAAATCCATCAAAAATCATGATTAAGTTAATATTAACTTAAAATGTCGATATTAATTCATTTTTACTTGATACGGTATTCTTTAATACGATGATTCTAAATATTAATGTAGGTAAAAAAATCATACTAAAAAATATGCATCAGTTACTGAATGATTTGTACATGGTTGAAATTAATAATACGTTTACGTAATACTTCAAAAATGGTTGTTGAAAATTTGTGTTTAAGATACTAAATTATAGGAGATTTGATTTTGAAATATTTATGGTAGCTCAAAATGAAATAATTCACAGTCATTTACTTCTTGTACTGTTAGATCTAAAAAATTAATATGAAATGTGTCTGTGTGACGTGTGTGTGTGTGTCCTGTAGTTCTGATTTAACAGTAATCATAAGTAATGTTTACACAATATTTAATCAAATTAATATGGTAATTATTATTAATTAAAGATTTTAATTAATACAAGAAATATTACCTTTGCCACCGGCATCAGCTTGACCACCAGATTGACCTGGATGATCAGCGAAGATCTCTACCAACAATTTGTTTGTTCCCTTTTTGAATTGGTCAACAACGGTGTCGTTCAATGGATCCTTGTTCTTTTCTAACCAACCGGTGATGTTGTATGATACCTAAACACAAATACAACAAAATATTTAAGCATGGAAACGAGTAGGTATTGCAAAAAAACCGTTCAATTTATTTTTAATATCTGATAACTTACCACACCGGCGTAATGGGCAAGTGCGAAATGTCCGGCTTGGCAACCTGGTTTGGGAATAGCTGGTTTCCTGAAGTTGGGTGATTTACCCAAATGGTTGGATGTCAATTTGTCTTCAAAGGTCTTATCCGTGGCTTTGGGGAACATAGATTCCTCTTCAAGGATTGACAAGATACCCATGGGCTATATTATGTAAATTTAAATAAAATTAGATACCTATAATGTGGGTACAAACACAGGTTTATAATGTACACGCATTGAAAAAACTTTTTAATATATTATAAATTCGAGTTTATAGTACTAATTTTAAAAATGAAATAAGAATAATTATGTATTTAATCTTTAATAAAATGTTGTTATTATCATTTGCATAAGGCTTTAATTAACATTATTTTTTTATATTTTTGAATGTAAAAATGTTTTAAAAAATAAGCAAAAGTTATTTTTAATATTTCAAACGAGAGTAATTTAACATCTTATAATACAAAACTTACCTAATTTTTATAAAAAAAAAACGTTTACACTCCTTTGTATTATAATGTAATAGTCTAATCTTAATTTAAATTTTAAGGTAAGATAATATAAGCAACAGTTTAACTATCCTTATTGAAATATGGTTTAAAATTAATTTAATATTTTTTGTTATTCATTAAAGTATAATAAAGTGATTTGAATGCGTTTAGGTACATTATAAAGTTTTTTTTTTTTATAAATTCACAAATAAAAACAAAATTGTATCATGTCTCGTGTTGTACAATCTGGATAAAATAAAAACATGCAAACATTCTATACTACAACTCTATTTTTCTATATGAAGATATATCTGAATATCAACATTTCTGATTACTAAATACTTATACCTGTATTACAATAGCTAAGAACTTGATGTTTTTGAACTACTCAATGACCTAATTTTGTACAGGAACTGTACATTGGCTTCTTGACGATTCATTTTTAATTTATATTGATAATAAATAATGAAAAGTGTTTTTCCTAATATTTTTTCATACAAACCTTTTCAATAAGATCAATGCATTGTTGCAAATCCATTCCAAAGTCAATAAATGTCCATTCAATACCTTCGCGTTTGTATTCTTCTTGTTCTAATACAAACATGTGATGGTTGAAAAACTGTTGCAGTTTTTCGTTGGTGAAATTAATGCAAAGCTGTTCGAACCCGTTGAACTACATAGTACAAACGAATTGGAAAAGAAAAAAACAAGCAAATACAGTTAGCATGCGTGAGGTATAAGTAGGTATAAAAATACAACATTTAAACAAAAACTATAATGAGTAATAACTACTATATTATTATACTAATTCGACGTGTCTCTCATGGCACGTTTTGGAAAACCAACTAAAATACTTATGTTATACAACTTCCTCGTTTGTCATATGGAGGATCGATCTAATTACTGTGCAGAATCTCAACTCTAACACTCAACCGCCTGCTCCAATACGGGTACCTTTTCAATAAGTTCAATACAGGCGGCTAAGTCCATTCCGAAATCGATAAAAGCCCATTCAATACCCTCACGTTGGTACTCTTCTTGTTCAAGTACAAACATGTGATGGTTGAAAAACTGTTGTAACTTTTCATTGGTGAAGTTGATGCAAAGTTGCTCGAAACCATTGTACTTTAAATTAGGTAGCAAACAATAAACATGTTAAATGGATGTGATGTGTAAAATAAAATATTAAACTGGTCTGAATACGATGGACTGTGGAAAGTATTATACGAACATAATACGTAGGTAAAGTCAGTATTATTATTAGAGTGATATCATGGTAACATTAATTGGCAGGTAATAATAATAGTAATATGACGCTACAAATTATGTAAAGGGTGATAATATTATAAAGAGTTAACTATATGTCTTAAATAGGTCTATTTTAGGTAGGTATGGTTCAAAAATCAAAATAGTAATATCTACTAGGTATACAAAAAATATCCTTACCGACGTTTCTCGAAATATTCTCTCGTCGTAAATTGAAGTGTAACATATAACTAAAATTCTGGGTACTCAATCGAGGATTGGAAATCAAACAAAAATGCAAATAAGTCATGCTATCCGATTATATCGAAGTACCTTTTCGATCAAGTCGATACAAGCTAACAAATCCATTCCAAAATCAATGAAAGCCCAGTTGATACCCTCTTTTTTGTATTCTTCTTGTTCCAACACAAACATGTGATGGTTGAAGAATTGTTGAAGTCTTTCGTTGGTGAAATTAATACACAATTGTTCGAAACCATTGAACTGTGTTTATCAAATTCAGAATTTAAAATATTATGTAAAATATTAAGGAATAAAATATGTTCATAATAAATAACCGTCGTCGTATTAAAACGAAAATTACCTATGTTGTTTTTAAATGTAACTAAAAAACTATTTATTTAGAATCAAGGTAAATAAAACAATCCTAACAAATTAAAACTATGATAACATTTTTATGTTAAAAAATGTACGATTATCTATGGATAAACTTATTCAAACATACCTACTATAATAAGAAAGGAATATTGAACAAAAAATGTTCCTAAAAATGTTACTTATATAACAAGTTCATAATATGTAATATAATACAATAATATGTGAAAGGTGAATAATTTACTTAATTAATATTGATATTATTAATTGTAAATTTTAATATACCTAATTACAATTTATAATACGATAGTAGGTAACTATTGCATTTCCAATTGTAATTAAGTATACTAAGTAGATTATACTCACGTCGAAAATTTCAAAACCAGCAATATCCAACACACCGATGAAATGTTGACGTTTTTGTTGTGTGTCCAAAGTTTCATTACATTTTTTCACCATGAATTTGAAAAGTCTGTCAAACATACCCTTGGACATAGCACCTACAGAGTAGGCGACCTATAACAGCGCAACAATGTACGATTAGCACATATTTTGGTAGGGAATGCAAAATAATAGTGCACAGTTAATAATTCATAAGTTATACATAGGTACCTGGTGTAAGAACTTATAAAAAACAAAAAATCACACTTACTTGATCCTTATTACGACCTTGTGTGACGAATTCGTTTCCTACTTTGATTCTTGGTTTCAATAAATTTTTGTACAAATCATCGCAGTCGACGCCCAACAATTTTGCAACACGTGCACCTTCCTACAATCAGAAACAAAATATGTATTTTATAAATATGAAAATTAAAAATATAATATTATGACATAATAATTACCTCAGTGCCGTCGGCTTCAGCTTGTTCCTCCCGACCACGTTGTTTGAATTTCATGCCTCCCATGTGCATGACTGAGGCGGTAATCTTATAAATGTCATTCTTTTCTTCTTCAGTGAATCCAAGCACATCGAAAGCTTGCTGTTGTTTTATAAATATAAAGAATAAAGATACACAAAATTAGAGGAGGAAAAATAATTAGAAATTCGAATTAGTGTATTTCACTTTAATTGAGATACTTGAAAAAAAAATATAAAAATGTTAACGTGGTTCAGAAAAACACTAAAGAAATTTTTAACTTTTTTCTTGTATGTAAAAAATAAAAATAAAAATAATCTTAATAAGGAAATAATTTAGAGTAAAGGAAAAATTGAAGGTTGTCTTAGACTTGAGTCAAAAAGCAAATTTTAGTCCAAGTCGACAAGTTTGTACAATAAGCAAAATACTTACAAAAACCCTAAGCAAGGAAACACAAAAGCTTATAATAAAGCTAAATAAAAAATATATATGATGTAAACTTACCCTCACTCAATCAAAATACAAAATAAAAGTGAGGAACATATGAACATTTTCAAAAAATTATAAAATATTATCTGCTCGAAAATGAAATAAAATATAATAATATAACAAATTTACTAAAGTAATGAAAAATTAATTAATGATTGTGTTAAAATAAGCTAAGCAGAGAAAGCTCCCCGAAGTATAACGAAATATTAATATTATATTTTATATTCGATTTTCAGTATGATGAAAATGAAGAAGTTCCATCAATCATTAAATGTTTTGTATACATAAATATATTATAACTGTAATGGCATGAGACTCACATCGGTAAGCATAAATTCCTCTCCGTCATCCATTCCGGGAATAGAGATTTTTCCTTGAGATACATTGTTGTAATCATAGATGTTGTTAGATAACATACACATTTCTGCCAAATCAAGCGATTTCAGTTAAGCATGTAATGTTTAATTATATTCAACACGAAGACATTTTATATTTATACACAATATACATATTTCTAAATTATTATAAATAGTGTAACATAGAATCAATATAATATTATTATACTACTAAAATCATGTTTGTCGAAAATATATTTTTATTTTAGATACATTTTCTTTAAATATTGTTTCGAGACAATATTTACAACAAACATAATTCCATATAGGTTTGCGTGATACTATTATACGCTTGCTAACATACACAATAACATAAATTTTGGACAATACAATAAGCATTTGACGCTAAAATATTCTGTAATACAAATATCAAAATAAAACATTTACAGTAAAAATAGTCATAATATGCACCCAAAATGTAAAATGAATACCTTTTTTTAAATATAATTTACGGTTTTAGATGATAAACAATTTTTTTATTTTCCCCTGAAAACCTAAGGATCCCATTTTATTTGCTTGGTTACGCTCGTAAGATATCCATAATAATTAAAGCACATGAATAAATGATGTAATTAAAGTGAATAATGAGATTACACGAAGTACCCGCGCAGTGGCACTTACATCAGTAATTTGAAATTCTTCACCATCATTTACTCCAGGTATTCGAGTTTTACCTTGGCTAACGTAATAGAAGTCTGAGATTCGATTCTTACTCAATAAACACATTTCTGCGTGCAAAGTGCATAAAACAGTTATTAGGTATCACAAAATCATACATGTCCAAAACAAACAAAAAATAAAATAAAATTATGATATGCTAGTACATAATATTGTGAAGATATTTCAAGTTACATATAAGTTGTGCGATTGACTTGAGTTTTAATATATATTATTAAGTAGTACACTGCCGATAGTCACAATAGAGTTTAGCCAAAACAATCAAGCCACTTGGTATTCAAAGATTACACATTGACGGTAGGAGAGATTCAAAAGGATATTCGTTTAGAATGCTCATTTATTATTTTATTCGTATAATAGTTTTGACGCGTTGAGAATTTTCTTAAGTATTTAAAAACGGTTAGGTATTATGAGATTGAAATGAGCATACTCGAACGAAAATAGGAATAGACAGGGAAAGACTTACATCGGTAATTTTGAACTCTTCTCCGTCATCTACACCAGGTATACTAGTCTTTCCTTGGCTGACGAAATGATAATCGTTTACATTGTTGGACAGGAGACACATTTCTGGTTAAAAAAACAAACCCCATTTGTCATGCATTGGGTTTAATGAGTAAAATTGATATAAGAGATAATCTCATATATCTCATTTACTAAACACATTCGGGTATCGGGTTCAAATCAAAACTATTTCCGATACACAAAGAATAACATATTCCAGAAATTGAACACGCATAAAGAACCATGAAATATGTTACTCTCATAAAAATTATGTTTGATATTTTAAAAATCGATTAAAATAAATTAATAGAAAATTTAATCATGCAACTTCTGGAATAAATATTCTATTGTGAAAATAGTATAATATTAAACTAAGATATTGTTCAAAAATCAAAATATCTCCCATATTCGCTATCAGTAGTGTATAGGATTTTTTTCGTAGAAACATAATAATTTGAATATTAGAATTAAGTTAAAATGTCACGAGAAAAAAAAATTAATAATAATATGAACAAAATGCAAAAACCATTTATACGGTACGAGTTAAAAATGGTCTGTTAAGTCTGTACTTATTATAACCTTGTACACTACGATTCGCGGTGTTTTAAAACTAATTGTTTTAATGTTAAAAATAAAAAATGTATTTACACGACTACAACAGCTAATGTCATAAAATCTGTTGGTCTGTTCTATATATAATACACTCTATACACTTTTATCAAAAATAAAAATAAAAAATAAAAATCACACATTTGGCGGTTTGAGACTAATGTCGGTCATCAATGTATATATTATATCAAGTATAATAATATATAGTTTGGGACATATTTTTTATAGTCATATCGTATGTAGGTAGACGTTACGCCTGTACTAGTTTTGTAATGTACGGCTAGGCAGTTTATTTACATAATTGTATACACTCGTAGATTTTCTAAATAAATAGATCAAAAAAAAAAAAAAAAAAATATGCATCTATACTACATCATCTACGGTTGCTAAGACGCCCAGCATTTCGACGAATTTCAGTAGGTACGAGGAGAATATACGTGAACAGTATATTATTATGGAATATGGAATAATATAGTTTGAGGAAGTGTAGTGAGGATAAGACCGATTTGTAGGCTCTTACGTCGGTCAATTGGAATTCTTCTCCGTCATCCATACCGGGGATGGTAGTTTTTCCCTGTGACACGTAGTGATAGTCGTGGATATCTTCACTCAGCATGCACATGTCTGTGTTTAACAACCAATCAGTGTTATTCGGATTCAAAAGTGGTATGGTTAGTATCGATCGAATAGACTACGATTTCATTCGCCAACGTTTTATCGCAAATTATTTTACCTTACAATATTATTATCTATATATATATATTATTACCTCCCCATGACATAATATAACCGCCGCCCCCTTTACTGTGTATGAGAGCATTAATACAATTTTAAGAATAATCATTAAATTGTTCACATTAAAGTATAAAAAAATATTTTTCTTATTATAATATATATATTACCTTTTACGCCTTTCACGGATCCAGACATGATTTGGTAGAAAATATGGTAAGATCTTTCAAGAGTTTGCTGAGAGATGACACGAGCTTTTTCCAATAGATCTGTAGTGGTAAAACGTTTTAAAATTATAGATTAGCTCAAATTATTTTACTAAAGTCCAAACGATATTTATGACCACGAGGTACATCGATTATAATCATGTGACTACAGTAGTACAGTAGGTATTTATCTTAATATGTACTTACAAGTTTCGATATCAGCTCCGGCCAATTTTCCAGAGGGACCGAAATGAATACGGATGAATTTACCCTAAGCATCACCAAAAAATATTTTATAGTATCGTTAGGGTATCGTTATAGATTGTATACTTACGAAACGAGAAGAGTTGTCATTACGGACGGTCTTAGCGTTACCAAAGGCTTCCAATACCGGATTGGTTTGTACGACTTGATCTTCCAAGGAACCCTATTAAATAAAATAACATATTTGTTAAAGTAGGTTCAATAATTATTATTTATGTACTTGTAAGTATTCAGTTTTTAAAAATCACCTTCTTCTTAACACCACCAGCGGCGGCGGCGGCTTCTTCTTCTTTCTTTGTGCTAGCACCAACAGTGGCGAAGTACGCAATTACCTTCTTCGTGTTTTCAGTTTTTCCAGCTCCAGATTCTCCTCTGAATAACAAAATATAAAATATAAACATAACAATAATTCCGATATTAAACTATAATAATTGTGACTTACGTGATCAACATAGATTGATTTTCTTTGTCTGAAAAAAAAATGAAAGAAAAAACATTGTTACGAAAATATACACTTTTACAATGATTATATCATATTAATCGCAGCTCTATATTTTATGATACATTTATTATTATTATTGAATTATATTTGCATAGTATTTAAAACTATGGTTAAATTCTAATCGATAATTCAAAATGCTTAGTGAAACGAATTCATCTCTAATTAAACATTTAATTGAACATTGTACTAACTTGTAAGCATGTTAACGTATGCGCCGTCAGAAATGGCGAAAATATGGGGTGGAACTTCATTCCTCCTCTTGCCTCTGTACAACTTAGCGCAACGGTTGGTGTACACGGGGAATCGTTTGTAAGGATTGATAGCAACGCAGAACAATCCGGAGTAGGTCTAAACATATTATGAATATTCTCAAAATTAATTAAAAAATAGAAATATACAATCAACGTTACAACAGACACTTGTAATAATTATGTGGGTATTCAATTTTAAAATATAATCGTTATATGTTATATAAATATGCAATAAACAATCCATATGATAATCTAATTTAAAAAAATGATATATGTATTTTCATAAATCACGTAATTATTTGTAAGTGTCTCTTGTAAGAATATAAAATATACATTGTACAAAAAAAGTCTAATCTAATAAAAATGTCATTCAAAACAATCTACTGACTACTACTATGATTTTTACACATCCAAGAAACCAATAAAACAAACATGTTGTAATCTCTAATATGTGAAGCCAATAGGTGTTGTTCTCTTGAACAGGGTTCACCTAGAACTGTCGATCCAATGTCATATTCGGCCGACAGTGATAGCAAAACAACGAACACACAGGATAAGTAGGTATTTGGGTTTTAGTCTAAAAAATGAAATATGTATATTCCGGCATATCGAGAATCAAGATAAAATAATATATTTTAATAAGGATAAAAATCAAACGGGATTTCAAAACAAGGTTTTTCGTTAATTCGGGTATTTTTGTCATTTATATAAAATCATATCCCGACAACGACGAATAATCGATATTAATTATATAATAATTATTGAAAGTAGAAAATATTTACAATCTGTATTTATTAATCAAATATTTGATGTAAAACGAATTAACGAAGTGTTCGCGTGAAGGGAACGTACAGTGACACTATTTTAAGAATACGAACTCAGTGTTTGTAAAGTAAAATATTTATGAATAAATAATGTAAAGATAGTGTTGATTAAAGAAATATATAAAAAAATGTTTAAAACAGTAAAATTAAAATTAGTGTTATTATCTTTTAAAAAATATACCTTATAAGTAAAGAATATCAAATTATATTTTAATTGGCTAAATTGTAATAATTATATAAGTTAAAATTGTTGGTAGGTTATTATATTTAAGTATGCATCTAATGTAATAAATTATAATTATTGTATTCTTGTATTTTATGAGGGTTATTTCAGGAACTGGATTACACAGGATGTTCTAAACGGGTTTCAAAATCCAAAAGCACGATGCACGTAACCTCGTTCATTGGCCACCCTAACACTTACGTAAATGAGCTTATGGTAATATCTTTCTTTCAAATTATACAATACAGACGCATCGTTCAAATATGTCAAATTTGACATATCCTCGGCTTTTTCATATTTCGGTGGGTTCACTTGGCCCACTTGGTCCTTTTTGAAATCTTTTACCTGACATACCATAGAAAATGTATATTAGTAAAATTGGAATTGGTACTTACGTAAATTAATTTGCAAAAGTATCGCTGCCTCAAGTTGTGCAACACACTGGCATCGTTCAGGTAAGTCAGATCAGCCATGTCTTCGGCTTTCTCAAATTTTGGCGGGTTCACCGGACATACATTATCTTTTTTGAACGATTTTTCCTATGCGATCCAAAATACAGTGTGTAACATTGAAATGCAACATATTATTTAATACACCCAAAACTTATCTGCCTTTTACTTTCGTCCTCCATATTCTGGTATGTAAGGTTTTATTCTCATTGATGAGTTTAAGAACATTAAGTTATTAACAGTTGAAACAAAATAAAATCAATGATTATCTATACTGATTAATATTAACTTTATAAAAATGAATCCCTAACATAATTTTTTAGAATTTTCATACATTAGAAAGATTTGAATATACCTAAATTCAAATTATTTCTATTTAGAAAATATTTTTTGTGTATAAAGTTAATTCTATTCTAAATAAAACCTCGTAATCGTAGACGAAAGTGCAAAGATAACTAATATCGTAGGTAATATATAGTTATTTTTATCGTATGATAATTTTTATCAATAAAATAAAAATGTTTAAATAATTAATCATCAGAGTACATTGCAGTGAAATGTCCGCTCTCATCGTCCCTTAGGGTATTTTTAATATTTATAATATCAAATGTTATCTCAAATCTATCCTTCCGATTCATCAGTGAGAGAATTTTAAAGTATATTATAGGTATCTACTTTGTTGCTGCAATATATTATTTACTTATTGTCACTGACTGCGATATACTGATATATATATACTTATATATAACTACTATGATGCAATGTTTATCTACTTATACAAATTACAAATTTGTTCATTTTATCATAGTCTACTGAGAATATTATTCCATTAAAATTATAGTTAATATTTATTGTTCATAATACAAAAAAAATATACCGTGAAATTTGTATGAAATATTTCAAAAAGTAAAAATGTTATCCTAACTATATCTATTAAAAAAAATATTAAGCATCACATTGAAATATCCAATAGATTTTACATGATTTTAAAATTCATTTGAAACATCGTAGAATGACTTACCTCTCCATTAGGCAAAGCGACGGTGACCAAGTCACCCTTGGTTCCTCGGATTTCTCCCTGGAGGAAACCTTCATCCTCATCGGGCACCCAGCAAGCCTTTTTCGCATCGTAGGGTTTGGTCTGATCGATTCTCTTCTGTTCGAGTGATACGAACAAGTATGGGGTTGGATCTGGGTCATCACCTTCTTGTTTAACTACACGCGGCATTTTTGTAGTTTGAAGTGAAAAGGCAAAGAAACAATTTGTTGCACGTCGTCACACACCTCTTTTATTTATGGTGTTATTTGCGACACACCTAAACAAATAATTCGCGGTCAATTAAATTTGTTATTGTATGTATATCACTGTATATAATATACACATTATATTATAATATAGAGTTTTACTAATGTTCATTAATGCGAGTTAAGTATTGGTGAAATTCCAATATCAAAAAAAATTTAAAAATTTAAACAAAAAAAATAAAAATAAAAATGTTTAAGTTAAAATTAAAAAAATATTTGAAAGAAAAAATTGTCGAGCAAAAATCAAACTGCAAAACTGTTCATCGATTATACAACGGTTCGTTATAAGTTTCAGCAAACCCAAACTCGACAATAATATAACCTCACGGTGATGAACACACAGTAAAAATAACACATACACAACAGGCAAATGTTAGGTGACACGATTTTTTTTTTTTTAAATTGAAAAGCTCTTTATCGCATATTTGAGGTGCCTGGAGCTATACAAGGCGTGTATATTATTAGAAACTTGGGAGCCGGAGCCAAATAATGCAGAATCCGGGTGGACACTATACAGACCGAAATAGATCGAACGGAAATGAACGTTAATGTACGGTATCGGTGTTATAGACGCAATCAGCGAGACGCGTATATAATAGTTAGTTATAGTATTTTCGATCGCACAAATAGATCGTAACTGCAGTATTCGAATGCATAAATAATATGCACTCAAGAATTTTAAATGTACTGTAAGATGTATGCGTATACCCGTTAATAACGACTTGTCCGAATGTATTTGAACTTTTATGACGACGACGGCCCTGCAGTTTGGCTATGCTACATGTGTTACGGTTTGGTTCCGCGATACTCGAGAGATAATAAAAATTATCATCAAAGCGATGTATTGAAGCACGCGATAATATTATTTTATTGTCTATAAACGATTGAAAATTTAAATCGGTGTAGGTCGACGGTACCTACGACGTTAAAAAAAAGTACCTACTACGTCGGACAGGTCGAACGAATTGTGCACGTTCACCTATTATGGCGAATGTGTCAATTTCGGTGCTCTGAACGTCAGGATCGTAAAATATTATAAATAATTAACTATTGGCCGGAGTCCAGAGTTGTAGGGCGTATGTATGAAATACGACACGCGGCGGCCTACATTTCGCGGAGGAAGAGAAAACGAAAAAAAAAATCTATTATTAGACCAGCTCGGGCCGGCAAAAAACTTCAAACGATTTGCTCGAGGATCTTAAGCGGCTATGCGGTAAACTTACACTCGTAAATTGCGCGGGTAAGCGGACGGATATAAAATGGTAAGCCGATGGTGACGGGTAAGCAGGTGCCGGTATATAGGTGTATACGATGCACGTGGATATATTACCAGGGTCTGGATGGAACACGGATTGATCGCAAACGAATAAATGATAAAAACAAATTTAAAAATTATACCAGAGAGGTCGTTGTCCGTTGGTTATTTGGCGTACACTGCCGCGTTTGGTTAGACGGCAAACAAAACAAAACAAAATCTGCGCACAAAAACAGCCGCCGACACTATGTATATTTTATTTATGTATGATCACCGACGCGGCGAATTCGATTTTCGACGAATTAACGCACGTATTACGTCGTAGCACTAAAAAAAATAAAAACAAAAAAAAAAAAAAATAAGATCACGCGACTTTCACAAGAAAAGAAAAACACACACTTTGTTGAATTAATAATAATAATATTATAATATACTACTCAACAGCAGAGCACTATATAAAAAATAAAGATATAATTATATTATAATAGATATTAATGTAAAATTATTATTTAGCGGTTAAATTATAATACAAAATTATATATTATATTTATACGAACTCTAAAAGCACACTGCCAGTAGTCTTATTATTATATTATGATGATAATATTTTAATATTATTAATTATAATATTATATAGTATGTTATCTACACAACAATAAGCGAATAGTAGTGTCCGAGGTGCGTATTATATTATATTAGATAGTACCTACTCGGCGGTTGAGACGTAGAATGAATGGGATTGTCCCGGAGTTTCAGCATGTGAAAAACCCTAGTCTCCCCACCACGGCGGACAGACACCCCTTCCACCCGCTGATCACAACAGTTTCCACGGCGGCTGTGTTTTATTATTTTTTTCTATTTCGGTCCACGGGCGGCCGTCTGCAACGCGATCCCGGTGCCCGTCGCAAACTCCATGATTGGTCAAATGGCGGTTGTCCGCCGCGGCTATGGCACCGGGGCCGCCGGGCAGGGTCCATTTTTAGAAGGACCGCCGCCGCCACTTAGCTCGTTGCTGTCCGCCGCTGCCGCCGCCGCCACACAATCCGTCATAAACGATGGACGACGAAGGGATTCCATTTCAAATCATATTACTTACCTATGTTAAAATATTACTATTATTTAGTTTTAATAATTAATAACAATTTTTTTTTCGTTTCTAACCTTTTTTTAGGTATACTTTCGATTTCTTTCCCTTCCTTTTTTTCTTACGTGAAATCCTTGTTGTCCGCACATCACATCAGCCACCACCAACACCACCATCACCTCCACCACCACCAACACAACAGCACCATCTCCACTACCACCACTACTACCAACACCACTACCACTAACCTAACCACACATGCCGCACTTGAACCACGCACGCCATGACCGCGACTTGGCGCTTTAGAATGGCACCGAGTTATTCGCTTCTATTCTATAACCTGCAACACGCGTTCCATCAACCCAAAACTCGTTTTTACTTTCTGTGGGCACTGCAATCGACCTATCCCGTTTTTGTTTTAGTATACTCAGTTATTATTTTATTATTTCTTATACCTATAACCGTTTCATTAGACGTTTCTACGTTATATTATTATATTATTATATACCAAACACCTATACATGCGGTACGCCTATATGTATATAATGTTATATACTAGCTGTTCTCAAATGATGGGTTGTATTTTGTAGGAAACTCGAAGGATCGTCTTCTATTTAATAGGTATATCACGCATTATTATTTTCTTTTGACTCTATATAACTCTTGGCCGAAATCATAATGATAATCGTGCCAGACAGTAATAACTATAATATGTAATAACATATTTTAAAATATAAAAAAATAACCAACGGCCGACTGCAACATTTTCGTTTTATTACTGTCTGGGACATTATTATACTACGTAGGACGTAAAGTATGTATTATTCGTATAAATCAGATCTGTATAATATATTTTAGAAGTATGATTTTTTTTCATGACTATATTTAAGTTTAGGTAATCATCTTCATACAGTTTTCACTCATATGTAACGTACAAATTATTTTTACTACCTATAATTTTTTAATAGAGGGCATTATGTTGATATGCTAATTAACTACCTATACCAACCTATTATATGAATAACACCAAATTTAACAAGCTATTAGTCGTATACGCGATCTATATATAGGTACCTATTAATTCATTTTAATGTACCTATATAAGTATAGGTACCTACTAGTGTTTTTGCTCTGTTCGCTAAAGTTTCAACACTATACCTACTATAATATGCATCGTACAATGACATACTGTATATATATAATATTATTAGTTTAATATGATTTATATAAGATTTGTTAAAATTTATAACACATACCTATACAAGAGGATGCCATACACCCACATGTGTGGTATCCGTCTTATAATAACGTACAACATATAACGTACCAAATTTTGAGTTCTGTACTACCAGCTAACTTTGTGTCGATAACTTGTTTATTAAAGTAAATTTACTTATTATCAAACTTAAAGGTAAAAACGATGTTCGTGTTTGCAAGTTGGTGTCTTACGATATTTTAATTATTATTAACGAGTTATGAGTATTTTAAAATTGTAATAATAATATTCTTAACTATGTATAGTTCAAAAATTGAAATATCATTAAAAATCCAACTAACCTACATCCAAACACAAATATTGTTCGTATACCTCTAAAGTCTAATTATGCCCGTATGCTTAATCAATTTATGTGTCACATAAATTGACTATGCATACGGACATAAGTTTTTTTATAGGTCATTCGCTCTAATATGAAATAACCTAACAACACAAAATAGGTTCTACTTAATGCATATTTGCTGTATTGTATATTTGTATACGTTTGTAAGACGGAGAAGCATACATTTGTGTGGGTGATCATGTGGTGTCCTGCTCTTAACTTCTTAACCGAATATACATTCTTTTTTTCTTTTATTATTTTATTTATTTAATTTATTTAATAATTGATTTTTATTTGATATTATGAAGTACCTAAAAATGTGTCAACTCTACTCAATTAAAGCATTAAACTATGTTATACCAAATAATTTATTTTTATTTTTATTTAATTTATTTTTATAATCACTTGGATAAATTAGTTCAACCAGTCGATTTCATTTAATATATAATATAGAATACCTACATTAGACGTGTTTATTTTAAAGAGCTATATGTTTACATATTATAGCAACACGTATTATACATTAATACGAAACGAAATATCTGAAAGAATAATAAAACGAAGTAAAATAAGTAAGTAATACATTTTATATTATTTTTCATAAGTAGGTACCTACCTATTATAATATGACGAGTTAAAAGTTGGTATCGCAATAGTAATTTTTATGTTTTTAACTATCATGTAGATTATGTAGGTATTGCATATTGCATAATATTTCTTTTTAATAAAACACAATTCGAACCTTTTTTTTCAGGTTGTAAGTACTCACACGTTTAGGTGTTCATATAGTTGATAACTATATATATTTTTGATGACATGTATATTTTTAAGTAAATATTGTTTTCCAACTAAAAACTTAACAATGCTTATTAAAATATAGGTATACCTAATATTAATACATTTTAATTACCAATTAGTTTGGATTTGCTGAGAATCTATAATTATTAAATAAATAAAAGAATTATACTAAAAACGTTGATATCTTTAAGCCATTAATAGCTGTCGGTTGTATTTACGTAATGAGTACAGTAAATTTATCGTTATTTATAAAATATACTATGTGCATTAAATTAAACAATTTGTGGGTGGCTTATATAAAATATTTTGACTTGCATAAAATCAAATAATTCCATGCCTATTACTTCTTTGAATGATTTGACATACACATTCATGTAAGTACCAAGTAAATTAAATTATTTACAAACAAAATATATCAATATAGGTACCTATATATATAGTAGGTACTATTAATTTTTGACATTTTTAAAGAAACTGTGGAATAAAATATTAAATTTTAATAAAATAACTGTGCCGACTTATTACTTATGTTACGTTAAGATTTTCAATAAAACGTACTTAGTATATTTATTTAACGTCAGTTTTCTATTTTCAAGAAAATTAAAAAATACTTCATTTTAAATCTACTAAATAATTATTACTAGGTGTTTACGAACATTTCAGTTAACGTATTCAAATACAAAATTAAAAACTAATTATATTTTTAAAAATATAATAATATGTAGCATTAAACTAATTATTTTCTTAAATATATTGACACGAAATTTCTATTATTTTACCAGGTATAACGAATATTTTACACAGGTAATATTATACAGTAGATATTAAAATTATTTAATAGAATTAATAGATTATATTAAATAATAGGTACCTACCTTTATTTTTTCCTTAAGTTACTGAGTTATAGTTTGAACTAAACTTTTGTATAGGAAGTAATATACAATGATTTATATATAGATATATTTTAAGTTAAAAATTGTTCACAAGATTTAAACATTGATGGTAGACATTAAAATAATTATAAAAACCCTAAAATTATATAGTATTATAATAATATATATTATTGTATCAGTTTAATAATGTACAAATATTATATTTAACTAATACTTGTGGAATATAATATTAAAAAAACACTATCACACTAGGCACATAAACTTAAACATCGTTAAATTCTAAAACAATCGCAAAAAGATATTTAAAATGTTAATAATTGTACAAATTAATTATATTATAATATAATTTTTATATTTAATTAATTATTAATTATACAAACATCAACAATATGTTTATAATCAATGTGTGAAATATGCAAAATTACAACACTTGTAGTATATTTGTATATGCAATGCCAGTTAAATTCGTATAAAATTATTTATGAATTTACTAATAATTTCATTCAATTAAAAGCGGATACTGCAGTGTTAAAATATATTGTATGAATATAATATATTCTTTGTCGTATTTGAGATGAAGATGTTAAAGGGAAAACATTATGACAAACATATTAGACAGCCATTTAATGTGTTTCATGACTGTTGCTGGAGACTAAATTTAATATTGTCAACTTCTGCGGGATATATATCTATTTTCGTATATGCGCGACGATCTGCAACATTAAAGAAAATAGTTGTCAGGGAAATTCTTGGAGTACTACATTAAGCTAATTTAAAAAATATATATTTATCTTAATATTTTTGAACTAATGGATTGTATAAGTAATTCAATTTAATTATACATTTACACATTATTTGCATATATTTTAACATACCTACTAGGTACCTAAGCATTTCGTTTTATCTTATAGTGAGAATGTAGATAAAACTTGTACTAAGTTTAATTTTAACATAATTTATTCATAATATAGGATAGTTTTTGAAGATTTATCTAATTAACTACTTAAAGTCAACAAAAAAAAAAATAAATAGGTATTTTTAATAACATTGCATAACACAGAGCAAATAAATAATTTAATCCAAACTCTAAAAATGTGTTACTGTATTTCTACCGACTACCTAGTACCTAGTATAATTCATAGAAGTTTGATTTTAATAATAGATTTTATGAAGTTTTGATGTCGTAAAGTCTTATTATAATAGGTAGTATAATAGTATATGATTCCATAAAAGACTATCTTTTTATTACAATTTTAGAACACATTTATGACTTGATGGTCTTCAATAATTATTATATGTTCAAATACAATATTAAAAATCAACGAGTTCCAATTTGATATGAAATTTTATTGTAAAGTGCCTACATGCAGGCTACAAGATAAAAACTTATATTTATGCTGTAATAAAACTTAAATATTTCACTAAATTAATAAATAAATTTAAAATTGAAAAGTGGGGTAAAATCTGAATGTATATTATGCACCTATTATGTAATACCTAACTAATAAGACTAATGTGTTATACTTTAAAGAATGTATTCATAATAAACAATAATGTTTGCTTTCTGATAAATATTTTGAGTTTTTGTTTTAATTGTAATATGTTATTTAGTTCTTTAAGATGCTTCACATTCATGCTTTATTTTAAAAAACACACACTTGAATGTAGCTAGTTTAAATACTAAAAAAAGTAATAATAAATCAGTTATAAATGGATATTACAATTTACAATTTATAGTGTACGAATGGTCTAAAAACAGAATGCTTAGAGACCTTGCCGATTCTAATAAAAGGGTGTCTAAAATTCCACATTTAAGCCTATACCTCACCAATGAGCAAAGAGACATTGCACTTTAATTAGAGTCCACATCATGGCCTTGTAAATTCCTCGTGGATCACTTACGTATACAGAGTGAGCAACGAGAATTTAAACTTATACTTATAAGGGAATAGGTATTATTTTTATAATCAAAATTGCCTATTTAATGTTGTTAATTTTTATTTAAACTGCGGCAATACGACCTAATTTTATCCATTGGAATATATTATATTTTATAACTAAATCCATATATACCTAACCATAGAAATGGATAAATAGGAATCTATAGGTACTCAAATTTAATACCGCAACCAAATTTTGGAACAGGTAACTTTATTTATAAATTCACAACTTATAAAACTATAATATAGTACCACCTATCTATAATATTCAGTGTCAATAAAATATCGTACACCTAAAATTCTCAATGTCTAAAAAAAATCTCAACAATTTAGCGTGGCTGTAAAAGCCTGAACTGCACCGTCAATATGACATTATATCACAATACATACGCATTTAATATAGTAAAGAAGCCATTATAGGCGGACCGATGACGAGAGTCAACAAAGTATATATAGCTTGCATTAGATCGCTTCGATCCTAACATCGCAGAATACTTGTGATAGAAGCCCTGCAGGCTACAATACAGTATTAAATCTTCCGAAATTTCGATAAATTAACTGTCTAGAGATTTTTGAACGAACGCGGAATTTAATAAGATAGTCTAAAAACGTATATACTTACTAAATAATGTAATATTTTACATTCCTGCTAAAATTCTGCTTCAATAAGGTAACTGTTATATTTTTTAATTTTCTTATAGTTTTCAAATATTTGATTGTGGATGTAGATATATGTTGTACAATATATTATTAGAATATTGTCAAAATTGTTTCTTGTTATGATCGTACCCAGCCACTACTAATCACTGTATATACTATAATATACTATATAGGTATACGGTATACCTAGTGATGTGCCATTAGTAATATTCCCCAAGGAATGTTCCCGGGAACAGGGAATACTCCCGGAATATTCCCCAACCTCTCGGAAAATTTCTTTAAAAGAAAAAATTTATAATTTTTATGTTATTCAGTATTTTAATTTTAGTATGTTTATTTTTACTTTTTCAACATATATAAATGAAAGTTGGATCGTTTATCGGACAGATTTGCATTACAAAATTAAAGTATAGTAACTTTTTAGAAAAAATATCTAAACTGACATAATATCATTAAAAAAGAGCTGTCATTTGGATCATTTATACAACCATAAGTTTAATTTGATACTGAAACCTATGATCAATATTTAAAAAACTTATTATATTCCCGGGAATTTTGCCCATCACTAGGTATCGGGCTATAGTAATTTCTTAAGTTAAAAACGTGTGAAACAAACGCGTTTATAAAGACACTCGAGGTGAATGTATAGCGTGCTGTCCGAAAGCTGATGATCCGACGCATATAATTATACTGCAGAGTGTATAGTATTTTCAAGTCGCACACGAATCGGGAAACAAATTTTATACGTATATTATAATATATATAGTTATATATATAGGTACAGATAAATCACCGTCGTGGTGACTGCAACGGGACTTGGACGGTTGCCGTGCGCCGCCGGATAGGTGTCGCGGTCAATTATATTACAATCAACATTTAATTGAACATTATTAATAGTGGATTCCGATAAAAATCATCGAAGGCGGCACTCGGCTAAATTGTCGTCGGTGCGGGGCGCGGAAGGGAGGGTTAATAAATTTAGGAGAGCGCGTCCGACCGGCGCACCTGGGCGGCCGCCAGATTATATCGTTCCGTGTGAACGCGTACATATTTGTTCGTAATTAATTCGATTCGTCTTCATAATATATTATCATCTCGTTATTATACTGCACTTAGATCGTCTAGATAATGACGAGGGACGACCGTAATATTTTCGTCGGTCAATTTTCGTGCGCTTTTTTTATTTACAGCAGTTCCGTCGCGGGTTAAAGAATAGTCAACAGTGTTTTCATATTTTTTAATCCCGTTAATAATATTTTGATGTTTGAAACAAAGTATTTATCTGAAAATATCGATATAGTATATTATTATGTATTATATATCTAATAATTAGAAGTGTCGATAAGTGAAATATATATTTAAGTATAATATGACAAGGAGTAGGAGGCGGCAACTCGCGATATCATTACTGTAATAATATTATATGCTCATCAAAACAATACTAAAATGCATGAAAAAACCATGTCGGTTCGATATTGCAATAATTTTGCAATCATACCTATAAATATCGAAATCCTCAGAAAAGTATTTAGAAAATGAAATAAAAAATAGGTATGTAGATATAGATAGAGATAGATCACTGATTGAAAGAGTAAAGGTAAATCATGACCAAAATGATAAAAATAAATTTGGTTTTTAACCACAAATGGAATGGCATAGGTAGTATAGTAGGTATGCAGTAGGTAATCGGAATTACATAAAAAAAAAAACAATTAAATCCGTCTCGAAAAAAACACAAAAATTGGAAAATGTATAGAACAATAACCAAAGACACCGCTGTCGATCAGTACTGCAAAAAAAATTTGTCTTGCAGTAGGTAGGTATAGGTATAATGTATGATGGGTATACCTACCTACTGCAAGACAATTTTTTGACTATATAGGTACTGCGGCAGCACCGGCTGTTGTTGCTGCCGAGCGACAGTCTAATTTTATTCGTCGACTCGATTAAATAATTTTATCCCTCTCTCACTCATTCATTCTCACTCTGTGTCTCTCTCTTTAGCATTATTTGGTTCACTCTGTGCTGTCTAGCAGTAGAACGCGTCGGAATGGCGACGATCGGAGCGAGTTGCCAAAACGGTGTGCAGTTCGGGTGGTAACGGCGGGTACAGCGAAAAATAATATATTGCCAAGCACCTCCTAATATCCACATCATCGTCCATAATCATATTACAATTATTATTGCCTTAAAGCACCTCCTCGCGAGAGAAAACGATAACACGATCGGAATAAACATTAAACTTCCCTGGCTGCAGCAGCACCAGCAGCACTATTTGGTCGACAACTTTTACGAAACACGCTGCCGGTTAGTAGAAACTATTTATGGTAAATTAAAATTGTCAGTATCGCGCAGTTAAGCTCGGTAAAGTAAAAAGAAATGACTATAATATATGTATATCAATTATTATACTTGGATGTTTATGCAAATGTCTTTATAAATTAAATATCAATATGATGACGCATATTTACAGAGCATTTTACTAAAAAAAAAACACATTCGATAAAAGTCGATATACGAGTACCTATTATATATTATACTCAATTAAAATTCTTATTACACAGATTCAATACGGTGTCAAAAAAAAGGTTTTTAAATTTTAAAAAAGCCGGGGAGGTCGCTCCGCTACATAGTATCGAGTGTACTTAATACCATTGAGTATAGGTCACTGTTTAATGGATGCGTTAAATATTTTGAATTCAATGATAAACCATTGCGTACTTACAATTATTCTGAGCGAAAGATTGGACAACTACCTAGATAGTAGATCGCTATATCACTACCAGCTATATCATAGGTACCTACATAACTTACAACTGTTAAACTGTGTACCAAACGGTATGAATAGATTTGTGGTATAAATAGCTTTAAATATTATTATATATGTTTTGAAAATAGTTTTGTGTATAAAAAATTATATTATATGTAATGACAAAAAGTTTCAAGTCCCTATGACTTTTCCAAATAGGCTTTTTAAGTTTAGATATTTTGTAGTATTATATATTGACCTTATCCGTTAGTTATTTCAACCCTGGATCTCTTAGTCATTAAATATTGTATCCATCGACATGTACTTTGACCCGGATTTAAAAATGTCATATCGTGTATATAAAAAATAATAATTTTAGTAAAATTTGAATTTCTACAACTAATATTTTTTGCAGTTATAGAACAAAATCATGTGACAAGAAATCATTATTTTACGTGTGAATATCATCATGGTTTTTTAAACCAATACATTTATCACGCCACTCAGAACTTAGAACGCATCGTTTCAAAAATGTTTGTCACATTGTGAGAATTATTTATTTTTTCATGAAATTGTTGGACACTTATTCGTTATACCAAGAAACTCTTATACATGAATAATATAATATACACGTTACGCACATTTATATCCCTAATAGCTAATATAATTAAGGAATACCCAATAATATTATATGCCTATTGCCTACACATAAAATTGTAAAACATAATTCAAAACAAAAAAAAAAAACCGACGATTTTGAATCGCTTTTCAAACGTACCACAGTTTACACTTTAATCGGTTTCATCAAATCACGAACCGCGGCCTCTCGAAGAGGAGCCGCTCATCTCTACGCCCCTCGCTGCCCATGCACTACTTCACCGCAGCCCATCACATCAACATCGTCAGTTACGCGGGCCGTAAAATGTATTTTCACAAAACATCCGCCGCACGAGTATTATGACGCATCCAGGTTTATATTTACGGTTGTGTTTATTCGACTGCCAGTGAGCTCCGAACCCGCGCACAGGAATTCGCTGCAAAAATAGCTGTCTAACTTTTGGGACAAAATAATATATTATCGTTCCGACACTACCGGGCCCGCTACATTGTTGTCGGCCGGTTAGACGTTGATATTATGATATTATTGTACACACATACATTGTTATTATGCATACAATATTATTATGATCCACTCGCGGGGTCGGCTCCGCGGTTTGGTTAGGTTAGGTTACGAGTTTTGGGATTATATAGTTACCGGCAATAGGTACAACGACTTTGAATAAACTCGTAGAAAATAATTTATTATGTGCATGCGTAAATTAGTACGAATTTAATTTTAAATTAATATTCATCGGATCCTCGTGGAATCACTTTGCCCGGACACCTGCACATTCGCCGAAAATCTACTGGGACTACTCCATTTATAATACACAATACCTATATATTTCCGATCTAATATCTAAACGAACCAATTAATATAAATAAATATTAACCCGATATGTATCAGGTACTATAATTATAACTTATCACTTATTTTAAGACATGCAATAAAATGTAACAGCAGTCAATGGTCATAATATAGTTACCATAGTTTCTTACTTAATAAAATAAAAAACAAGAATATGTATTCAAAATTGTAAAATATATAAATTATAATATTATATAATCTATATATTATCTTCAATTATAAATTATTTTGTACGCAGGTATAATTTGATTTAGTAGAGAATATTACAACATTTATACAATATATATATTATAGAGAAAACCTACCTAAATAAGAAAACATAATTTCATGAAGATCTTAAAAGGAGCCGCGCCTGGGTTCCCTGCTTTGGTGTGTAGTTTTTAAATTGGCACAAAAACAATATTAACAAATAATCATATCAAATTTGTAATATTATTTATAACCTAAATATAATTGACCAATAAGGCACGTAAATCTACTGCAGTATAACTAACACATATTGACCACTGATCAATTTCCGTAAAAAGTTGTTTCTTCCCTATTCTAGGTCAATCGATCAATACATGGTAAACACGGTACTCCGCGATTGCCGGAGCAATCTTAAATTTTCAAATAACTTTTCCAAAACATTACGCTGAAATTGGTTGTACTAAACTCCAATACTCGAATAGACTTTCATCAAGTTGCATTCTCAAAAACATGGGTTAGGTTATATATTACATAGTACCTACCTATATGTCAAATTGTTTTCATAGACTGTTTGTGCGAAACGGCGAATCTTTATAAAATAATATGCGTTCGACTTTCTCGTAGGATATATATTAAATAAACATTGAATAATAACAGCTGTACAAAGTGTAATAGTATAATACTAGTATGATTATAGACTATAGTATAATATCATATTATAACTATTTATCGTTTTTTTCTGAGAGTGAGCAGAAATTAACTGAAAATAAGTAGGAATCTCTAGTCGGTCCATCAAACGACGAATAGTAATAATAATATTATGTACAATCGAGTTTTGTGAAAAATATTTTGTGGTATATTTTGAATGAAAACAGCTGCAGTGACCTTATAATTCACTATACCACATTTAATGTGAATATTATTTTTGAACGTCATTAAAACGTCAGTAGTAACAAAAGTGTCAATAACTATATTATATTTTGAAACGTATCGAAAAACACGTAAGTACAACAATTATTAAGTACTTAGTGCTACTTATTATTGGCATATAACTGTAAGTGGACTAGTATAGAGTTGTAGCCCCCCTCCCAATATACATCTTTTGACCCTTTAGAATATAAACCAAGTACTAAAAAAAAAAAATTGCCGTGCGGTTAATATGTATAATAATTAATTATAACATAAATTATGTATGTGCAGTATATTATACTATTAATGTTTCGGATGTTGTGGTTAATGATTATTCCAGTTTACGCGGAAAAAACAATCGTAACGGCCATTGAAATATGATTTCCGATTGGTTGTTTTTCTCGTTTGAGGATAATTAAAACGTACATATAAGATCGACTAAGCCTCAAAATAGATTCAGTCTTACTAAACATAGTTAAATAATAAAGTAAATGATAAAATATTAACATTGCATGATCCTGATATTTTAAAAGGATTTGCTTCTAGAACTACAGGCATGAACAACAAATTATAAAATATCAAATGTGCTTACTAGCATGTGGAACAAAAATATATGCTTATTTTATTGTTTACATTGGATTTTTGAGAATTCTTATTTAATAGCCTTATGCCCTTATGACAATGGTTTATTCGAACATTTATTTTCTAGCCCCTCCCCCTGTAATTACGACTAAATCCTAGTTACGCCCGTGCTTCTTATTAATTATTATAGACACACAAGAATGATGGTAGTTTATTGTTTTTGTAAAATGAAATATTTTAAAAATTGGATATTATTGTTTATTTAAATTTTAAATATTTTAAAATCTATATGTGTACTATACTAATTATATCATAATCGTATTTATGCACATTGCACATATGCGTATCATTAAGTAATTTAAATTTAATTAAACGCGTCGTGGACGCTTAGTTTAATAACACACATGAGATGTGGAATATATAATAATAACGACAATTTATAATTTCAAAATTGTATTTAAAACCATAGACCTATAGATTAACTTATTAAATTATATAATATAAACGTCAACTGCACTTCGCCGTCGTCGACCAATTGTAATGAGACAACAAGTGCAGTATTCATTATCGTTATTGCTTATTAGTTAACGATCGAGTTACCTATTTATTTTGTATTACGCCAATAAATAATGATTTAAAATTCTTTGAACAATATTAATATACATAATAATATTACGGCCTGTGCATTATAATAATCGTCACGGAGCAATTTTTTGACAGCCAGCAAAATTATATTAATTAAAAAATAGTGTCCTTTATTTAAGCACGCCGGTGTCGTTTCGTGTATAGTGTACGAGTGTCGAGTACCTATATAGCGCTCTTTGTCGGCATGCCATTAATTGTAAGGCGGAAAATTGTCCGAGCCGTGCGTGATGAACAGCTATATAATATTATATTTTATACACAGTCATATCATATAAATAATTATGTTATTTATGTACCCGAATTAATTCGATCCCATTAATTAGTTTCGTTTCAAATTATCGTCGTCAGCCCTAAACAAACTTTCGGTCAAATAAAAACTATTTTAATAATATACAGTATATACAGGGTGAATTCACCGAGCAAGTTCACCCCCGTTATTTGCTTTGATGATAAAATTATTCAAATTCTGATTTTTGGAACTTTTAAATATCATACGACTCAAAGACAATATTTTTTCAATAATTTTTTTACTGTGGCGACACTAACTTCTGTTTTTCAAATATGAATCCTCCTTTTCATCTGTAATTTATTTACCAGATAATGTTTTTTAAAAATATGGATTTATCGGAATCAAAATTCGAACGAGTAATTTTGTGTAGGTACTTAAAGTTTGTGTACTAAGAAAATGAGTCCATGATCATGGGTTTAGAAGATATGGGGGCAATATGGAGTACTTATATAGTGATTTAAACGTTTTGCAGGTGATAAATATTAATTATTAATCCATCAACATTAGTAGTTTGTAAAAATGGTCCAAATATAATAAATACTAGATTCAATATAACATCCGTTTTATATTTTTGTTAAACCTCGTTTAAGTCCTAGTTATTATCCTTAGGATAAACATTTTAATAACTGAGAAACCACTAGTTCGAAATTCGAATTTTGAATTAGACACATCAACATTTTCAAAAAAATGATCTACTTAGTAATTTGCAGTAAAAATGAAGGGGGGTTCTTATTTGAAAAATAGAAGTTTGTATCGCCCCAGGACACTCCTTAAGTGGTATAAAATAAATCAAGGATTTGAGATAATGGTTTTTGAGCATATTAAAAAATTAAAAATCAGAATTTGAATTTATTTATTATTGAAGGAAAAAATAAGGGGTGAGCATGCTCGGTGAACCCAGAATCACTCTGTATATAATGTATATGCACTTTATTAATTAAATGGTGGATATATTGAATGGGAATATTTAAATGACAATATTAATAAAATTGAAACACTATAAGTATAATATCTCTAATAGTCTATATTATTGATATTTTCGTTTTGTTGAACATATTATTATATGTTGTTTTAACTTTTATATCAATATATTATAATAATATATAATATCTACCTAAATGAGTAAATATTTAATAAAGTCAACAATTATATAATTCTATATTCCGCATGAGTTATACGAAGAATGAAAAATGTGTAATATGAAACGTCGGCGCGCGACCAATATAGGTAGGTATACATTTTATTATTCTTTGTATTTTAATTATTTATGATTTCCATTATTTATCCATTTGGTATTGACTATTGAGTATAGTTTAGTTTAAAATCCCATTATTTAGTTCTACCTACGTGTAGTAAAACTATCGTAACTATTACTGCTATTACGATGCACATTATTATTATAGACTTTTATAGTACTTAAATATTAATTTGAAGTACCTTCGATGAAATAAAGTTACGAAATCTTATCGGATAGCGATGGAACTCGTTACAGATCAGTTCGTAAATCGTAATAATTGTTTTATACTCGACTTATAATAATCCGGCTGCGACGGCGACTAATAGCGAAGGAAATAAAAGATAAACTCTAAAAACAAATCGAGACGAATCGCATCGAAAATAAAAAAAAAACTGACTGACTGCAGGAACCAATATTTAGTGATAAAATTACTTCGTAAATCATAAAATAATCTTATGTGATTCTGTGGCGATTAGTGATTACGGTATACGCCGTGTAAACTGCAAATCAGAGAATTATTTTCATATTTAAATATTTAATCAACTATAGAGTTTAGAGTAAATATTATTATTAATAAGGTAAACTATAAGGCATTCAAGGTGGACAGAAAATGTAACAAAGTGGACTAATTGTTGAGAAAATCTAAAAATTTTAATTCCGTTTTAATTAGGTTTAACAAACACGCAGACGTAATCATAAACTTAAGTGTAAAAAAAAATCTACGCGAAGAAAAAAACAAGCAGAAAGCTTTTTTTAATTCGAAATCATTTCAATTATTTCAAAAGGTACTTAGAAATTATTACAGCTATTTTTTTGTTTTCGTAGAAGATAATAAGTATACATCCGCCCACATTTTACAACAAAAATCTTTATGAATACGGCTGATAAATTTTTCCTGCGAAATAAAACAATGTAGGGTGATGTAAAATAAGAAGGTTTCTCGTCCGCTGGGAATATAATAATATATACAGAGAAACCTTTGCAATATGCATTTTAGTACACGTTTTATGGTACATGTAATATGTACTGTATATTATTGATCACTTTGATAATAGCTACCTGTCTTTTAGAAAATATAGAAACATTCGGGTATTACGTACAGTCGAAATAGTTCGATAAATCGAATAACAAACCTAACAAACCGACAACGAACAATTATTGGGATGATTGGGACTATATAATACATATTGCAACTAAACAATATTGAGCCAAAATCCATCGTATTAATACCAGTGACGCAATCAGTGCAGGGATGTTTTGGGGGTTGTAACATGTCTAATTTAACCTTTCCAGTAATATCTTTTTAAATTCAAGTCATTCATTTTTGAGAATTTTGAAACGTTATAATATTATAAATTATATAATATATTTATTAATCAACGTGCTTTGAGCAATGGCCATGGCTGTAGAAGTTCATATGGCACTACTGAGTACTGACAGATACTACTCATCAGTGGCGTACCTGTGAAACATTTTTTTTTTTTTTTGGTGGGGGGAGGTAAATTATTAAATACCTTGCTTTAAAACCACTACGAATCCAAAAGCAAAGCAAAATAGATAAGAATTACGCTAAAAAAATTCTTGTGTTGGGGGGGAGCAAATACCCTCGTTGCGCTTTTCCCACAAATACTCCACTGCTCCAGCTCCCATGTGAATCATTATTATTAGTTAATTATAAATATCCTTTTGAATTTAATTGTACTATTGATATTTGGTAGATTAGTAGATTAGTTCTGGCATTAAGAAATGACATAAACAATTTTTAACAATCATTATTATAATATATACACTTTACACAGCGTTCAGTAGACTTTAATGCGTTTTTCGTGTTACAAAATTAAAATGTTGAATTTATTCATTCCACTACTATTTATTTTATTCGTGGCCCATTAAATTATAATTATTCATTATATACATTATACTTTATAGACGATTTCCATAAAAGGGCGTTATACCAAACAGACACCCTGTATATAATTTTACTACAGAAATTTCAAAGCCTATAAATATCCTTTTAAATTGCAAGCAGAGAAACAACAAAAACCCCGACGATAGGTACTATATTATATTATTCAGTTTATATTATTACTGCTCGTACCGCTTTCGAAGTAAGTGCTTTGAAAAATGCTTCGCATTTTTTCTTTAAAATTAACGACTCAGACTCAATAGTTAATAGACAACAATATTAAAGTGTATTTCTATAATAGAACCGTTCGATAATAATTAATTATTAGCCTATTTAAATCAATGATTGAATTGTAGATAACACGGCGTGTTATATAGGCAAATCGGGTAGCATAGCTGGTACGGACCCTAACTGAGGAATTACTAGGACTATATATTATAAATTATAATATAGTTTCCGAATCTGCTTGGACTCCGTAGTACGCGTTTTCAATGCGTTATTTCTAACTGATTTAGGGCACATCGCCACCTAATTTTATATTCGTGTAGCAAGCGTAATACATATTATTATATGTTATGTTAATTGGATTAATTTAATTGTCTACAAAATAACGTCATAAAATGTATGCCTAACTGTAATACTCGTATAAACTTAAAAAAAAAATGATTACACATAATATATAGGTATATATTAATACTTTATATTATATCAACAGATGAGATGAATGAATACATCTGGGCCGTAAATTCGCCAGGGTAGGGCATACTAATGACCGGGCCAATAAGTATATTATACAACTTTTAAGGACATATCAAAAAAAAAAGCCGCTCGCTAGGTCCACCAACTATCATTATAATATATTACAAATTATATACACTCAAAGTGCTTTAGTTGTGGTTCTTCCTATACTGAACAACTGATTTTTGACGATAAACTGTGCGCATCACTCAGGAGACCAATTTCTACACGGTGTTCAGCAACCTGTATATTATTATCTTAAATCGTGATACTGATACCAATTAATTTTATACAGTATATTCTTTATCTCGACGTACTTTTTAAAATGTGTACTCATCTTATATTGTAGATTACTAATAAATAATTTTTGATTCATAACGATTTATATGTTGTTCACGAACCGTATTGGCTCTGGGGCCAATTAATGTTGATCTGGCAGCCGGCCCAAAGCTACTTTAAAATCTAGGGTTGGGAAAATACATACTCCTGCCCCCTCTCCCCAAATGACGCCCCTGGAATACACTATAAAAATAAATCAATTAATTCAATATTATTCAAACAATTGATGTCAATAAAAAAAACTAAAAAGAAATAGGTGATATTCATCATGATAGATATAGTAAGTATAGTAAATATATCAATAATTAAATCTATCATTTGAAATTTTGATATAATGAACAATTAACATTTCATTTTTATATAGTGAATAATCAATATTGAATTTTAAATATTTCATGCCTACATTTAGTATTAAAATCAAAAACTAAATTTGATGCATAAATGATGATGCTCCATTTTAACGTTCTGATTAATTTCGTGAAATGGATAAAATTGATATCAATTTCACGAAACGAGAATCAATATATTACACTCCATATTTTAGATAAATAAATAGATAAATTAAAATTAAAATGATTGATGAAGTAGTCGAATTACTTAAAAATGTTGACATTTTTTACACCAAGATAAAATAGGTATGAAACCACATCATGTTGGTTAAGTTGACAGTTGACAAAATAATCTCCAAACTAAAACTGGCATATGTTGGTAAAAACCATGATAATTTCTATGTTATAAATAAAAATTATAATTTAAATTAATAATCATCATAGGTACTTATAAGAAAAGAAAATGATAATATTATCTCTTGAACAAATTTGATGGGCTCTGTAGTCGAAAAGCAAAATTTTATATGCAAAACAAAAATCCAAGAAATTAAGTAAGCACGCTTGTTATTCAACGTTGTTTTGCTCAATAAAATAACATAGCCTGTTGGCACTGGGGAACCTCTACTAATTTTTAAATACAATCAAGTCGTTGCCATAATACGCGTGTTCAAACAAATAATAATGTTTTCTATTTTTAATTTTAATTAATTTTAATAATTTTTATTAATTAATTACGTATTATGGTTTTGCAATATTATAACGTTTTTTGCTTTTCCGTAATTTTTTTTTATTGAATTTTGTACTATTTTTTCTATTGGTAATTTATTGCATTATTAATTTATATTTATTTACTAGAATTAAAATTGCCTTTAGTAAATATAGTTTTTAGTTATAATTTAATTGAGCTTTTAAAGTTAAAGATAGTTTTAGTTGAGTTAAATTACGGCAATGTTAAAAGAGTTTCTATTTTCAAACATGTAATACGTCATACGTGTTATTGTTTCGTTACGTGGATGATGTACAGTCGTATACTGATTACGGAACAATTGCATGTTCTGTACTACAAATTTTCAGTGCTGTTTCGAGAAAAGTTATCCATGGTGTGTAATTACGTAAAATATTAAGTTCACTTTCGTGAAATGGATGGAATTTCTATCCATTCATAATGAAACGGATCAGAACAATCAATGGATGCGATAGTTGATACCTATTATATAATATAAATTTTACCACTACCTATAATACATATATTGTTATAGTCAATAGTCTCAATAGTAAATATAGAATATACATTTGAATATTATTATAATATTTTAATAGAAAATTCCCTACCTCCCTATAGTCCCTATTAAAATTACTTAATATATAATTATTTACATAATTCTAAAATATTTATATTTATTTAACGTTAGAACCTACAAAAATGTGATTTTAAATTTGATTGATTATTCTCAGTAATACAATATTAATAGGTCACTTTTCCTATTTGTATTCGCTGTTACATTTTCAGTAGGTCTGCGCACGCTTGTATACTCTCTTCGAAATTTGAACTTAAAGTCATTCCTAATTTTCTCCTTGTAGGTATAGCGAGTGAAGTTGGCTGCTGGACTGCCGGTCTCCAGTTTGTCAACTTTTCTTTTGCAGTTATTAATTTGTGTCAAAAATGAAATTGCTTCAGATTAACTCGTATCAGTATATAACTAATAGTTTACTCATCAGGTAACTCATTATTCGTTGCGCATACCTATCTACAGGGTAATTGCCAATGTTTTTTTTAATGGTTTAATTTATTTGCATAATAATTATGCAAAAAAATTAAAATTAATATTAATATTAATTAATTATTATTTATAACTATTATAGGTTTTATAACGTGTATTATTCAATATTAAATCAAATTAATGTAATTAATATACTTGCTACATAATTTAATTATTTGTGCTTTAAATCAGTTAAGGAACGTAGATGCGTACTGTATGGAGTCTATAACATGATTTGGGCACTATAGATCAGTATTAGTATTAGGGTTCTCAAATAGGTATAGTAAATACTCAATCAGGTATATCAGTCCACAGGTTCATTGGCATTCACTAAAATTGTCCATGTCAACGGTTTGATATTACATTTTCAGCGACAAACATAATTTACTGATATGAATACCTACGCGCTCTAGTGTTATTTTTATGAATTGTAACAACAGGAACGATATTACCGCCCATAGCGCATTGTATTATGCACGCTACTTTTAGAACTTCCAAGTTCCTTCAGTGGGAGGAATCCACCGTGATTCATTCCGATGGAACATATTTATATTTTTCTTCATAGGTATGATACTCACTTTTTTTTCATTAAACTGTTGCAACACGTTGTGAAATAGGTAACAATTTAGGTTAAGAATTTATTTATTTTATAAATACAATAGTTTATTAAAATGTTATTGTATATTAAAATAAGTACTTTGTGAAAGATCAAAATAACAAAATATGAAACAATAACGATAATAAATAAATAATTTATGATTAGTATTATTGTGTTTAGCAAAGTAAAATATAAGTAACGTAGATTACTGCACCGTTTTATTAAGGCAAACCATATAGGTAAATTTTTTATTATATTCTATGATAAAGGTAAAGTGTATGTATGACATATAAGAGAAGTACAAAATACAAAAGGTTATTGTAGGACACATTTGGATAAATTACGCAATAGTATAAGTATTATATTAATTCTGATGATTTACTTTAAACAGCGAATTGAAAAAAAAAAAAATTATGAAATCTTGTTCTTTTTTTATTCGTTTTACTTGGGTATCTGGAATGTTCTCGATTTACAATGTGTTGATAATTTAGAAAAAACGCAAATAAAACCGTGGAATTAACTTGATGTTTAAGTCAATAGTCATAAATAATAATCATCCATCGGCTCAAAATATAATTCAAAATATAAGACTTGAAGTAGTTGCCAATACGACGATGCATCAGAAGCGAGAAATATTTCAAACAATATAGTTGTATACAACTAGCAAGTTATTACACGACGACTTATAACAATTATCATATCAAGTAATATAATATAAGTAGGCACACTACGCCTATACAAGTTATAATATATTGTATCAATCTCGATGACAAGTGATAACAAGTTTTAAAAATATTTCGATCAAATTCGAAAGTAGTAAACGATTCTGAACAGTTGACATTAGGCGTAGTGATATAAACTATAAGAGACAATTATTACTGTAAATCAACCACTCCCCTAAACGTTATGGTTTAATAGACCGCAAACTTAATACTCACTTTTAATCCGTGATCTATAGAAGTGCACAGTGCACTTGTATATTCAAACATATGACATTTGTCTATTAGGTATAATGTAACAGTGCTTAAAATTGTGTGTATAATTAATAATTATATAGTATAGGTTATATGTAGGTACATCGGTACATGTATGATTATGAAATATGATAATATACAATATTATATTATTTATACTATGCTTACAAGGATATTTTTTCCGACGTATGGGCATTATTATATAGGTAGATAGGTTACATACAATAATCGTTTAACCAACACGAATTTCAAGCCAAATTTAAATTACAATTTGAGTTGTGGGCAATGATAGTGCTATTATACCGCCTACTATTTATCATCACCTCGTTCACAACAACATGAATAAATCGTTTCATTCTACAATTAAAAATAATTTTTTTACATTTTAAAAAAAAAACTGCTCTTGAAATACTTACTTACATTGTCCTGTGATATGTATACATGCATTATGCTCTCATATTATTACTTACAGGATGATACTGTCTATCGGGTAATCTTCATGATTTTTCTTGGAAACTTAAAATCACACGTATAAATTTATATAACTTATAATACGATAGTATGATACCTACGAGTAGTGTCGTGTAAAGATACATTTTATAGTATTTAGATAAAGATAAATTATAAATTATTAAAAAAATATTCATCAACTTTTAATCTAGAAGGAAAAAAAATGTTAATTACCTATCATTAAAACTAAATTACGAGGGCTTCGCAAATCATAGCGCCGATCGACTGGTATTGCCGTTAAGTGGGTACTTAGGTATAACAAGCTATACCTATTTAGTTTATTTGTTAATTTATAACTATAAGAACATAACAAATAAACCGGTGCAATACAATCGTTAAAATATCGATAATAATAATTTTAAAAAAAGCATATAGGTATATATGAAATAGGTAGCACGCTGTACCAGTGATTCGTGTAATAATAATTTATATTATGTACAAATTGAATATTTTAATAAATCGGACAAATAATTAACAAATAACAATTAACATTTATAATAATATAGTCACATATTGATACCGTTAAATTGTATCTAAATAAATTGGTTTGGATAATTTAACTATTTAGTTCAGATAACTATTATTTTCCATTTATAAAAATATACCTATTTAGACGATTTATATAGATAAACTACAAAACTGGAGTTACTTTTATATGACTGAAGTCTGAAATGATGTTATCGCGTTCGTTTATTTATCAACCAAGTACCTTCACTTTCAATTTTCAAACGCCAACGTAATATTTAACTTTCAAGTTCTCAAAGATAATATTTTTCTGGCGGAATACTGTACAGGTTTATTTATTTTCGTAATAATTATAGACATTACTATTAAAGAATAATCTAAAAATAGACAAGACCTTTATGTATTACCCTTCTCTGTTTCATCAGTCTCTTGAAATCAACTTTGAACTTATTATAATAAGCAATACGTCTGGTATTAAATAAATATACTCAGTTGTGAGTTTCCAAAACAAAATATTGCAAAAATAACGAATAATTTTCGGAACGTATAGTTTGGAACATTAAAAGAGACACCCTGTATTAAATAGCAGTTGAAAGAATGTTATTAAAAGAGTGAAAGTGTTGGCAATATTGCAAAAATCGACTAAAAATGTAAATTGTATGAGCCAAATTATAGTAATTTATGATATGCGGTTGTAGGACTTCAGGCCGAAATTCCACACTTGTCCTTATCCTGGAAATTTTTGATACAATTGGAGTAAAAAACAAAATAAAATATTATATTAAACCGCAAATATGAGTGGGCATATAATTATTTATTATGATACTAACACTGCACTATAAAATTGTTAAACACAGCCCGCGACCTAACACAATTTTTAATTCCCATTAAATCTCTTCATTAATGTCACTCAGATCTGGTATACATTAGTTTCATACAATTTATTCAATTTCGACTGCGTCATATAGACAATTTAATTTCTGGTTAAAAATGCATTCAATAAATGCAAAACTATTCCAATAATCATAGAGTTGAGACCTTTTTAAAATGTCAAATCCTTTTAAGAATTACTAAATTGGCTTGACGTTTATAAATAAACACAAGTATTTGACATTTTAATCGTTTGAGGTAACCAAAGAAGGGACCACGTCGATACCATCATTGGCACCCCTATTAAACATGGGTAGACACTTTATATACATTCTAGCCACTAGGGATGCTAAGATTGTACCTATATAGTATATAATATGTATATTCCAACCACCACTCCCAAACTTAAAAAAAATATTCAGATCTTTTTATTTTGGTGTCCTTAAAATTCTTAGGCCATTTGCCTAAATTATTATAACTTACTATGAAGTATAATTATGCGTGAAAAATAAAAATAATATTATTATCATTCTGTGAAGTCATATATATATATGCGTAACTAAAAAGTAGGCTAGTGAGCAATAACTAATACCTAAGTAAATTTACTTTATATTCTATACTAAACCGACTAAAGAGGAGAATCTGTTTAACCATTACAACTCCACATATTAATTAAATAACCCATTAACTATTTATTTTACAGTCAGACTAGGTTCTCAAAGTTAAAGGGACCAGCTGAAATTTTGAAATATCTAAGAATTCGAGTATTACTTCTAAGGACCGTGAAAAAAGTTTGAGGCATCGACGATTTCAAGTTAATCGAGTTTGATTTAATTCTAATTTAAGTTTAATTTTAATTTTTAACTAGAGTGTGTTCATTATTAGGTATGTATACTTAATTATTATTTAAAGAAATTATTTTAGATATAATTTGTTGAGCAACCGTTGATCAAGGTAATTATACACAAACATTGTTTACTATTTGAGTGAGGGAGCTTAGGATTACATAGAGAATTATGACATGGGGCCAATTTCAGTGTAAAAGTTGATGTATTTAGATTTACCTTAAAAGTTGATACCACCATTTTAATGGCGGTCAGTTTGATGTTATCGTCATTGTCGGTTACTGATTGTGTGGTACAAAAATATTATAAAGAACAGGAGAGGATATATCGCCTATTCGGGGGGAAACTTGCGTTTATATTATAGTCGGTAAGTCCAAAATAACTGCAGAGCCACAACGATTTTATTTTTTTACTAATAGAAAAGTAGAATACTAATAAAAATTAAGTCCAACAGACGGTCTC
This sequence comes from Metopolophium dirhodum, assembly GCF_019925205.1. Classification (NCBI taxonomy): domain Eukaryota; kingdom Metazoa; phylum Arthropoda; class Insecta; order Hemiptera; family Aphididae; genus Metopolophium; species Metopolophium dirhodum. Next base: position 19,019,565 of record NC_083568.1, read on the forward strand.
CGCTCAGAATTGTTTTTATTATTTTTGTACGCAATGATTTATCGATGAGTTCAAATTTAACACATCCGTTAGTGGCGTACAGTGGCGTACTCAATGACGAGGAACACGCTCGACACCTACAACTATATGGCAGAGTGGCTTTCCAGGTATTTTCACGCATAAAAAAACGTTTGTATTATTAATTTATAACCACTCAATCTACATTCCGATTCGGCACTGTACGACGGACGTACCTATATACATACTATACACACTCGTAAAACGGTAAACAACTGTTGGTTATTATACGCGTATACACCTATGTTTATATTTTTATGTACGCTACATAGTTGTATATAATTGTATTCCAATGATATTTACTCCGAACGTTGTTTATTGTTTATACATATACGTCCTGTATAATGGAGATTTGTTTTATCGTTTGGAGAAACCTTTAATGAATTGTTGAAGGAAAAAAGAGATAAACATAATATATATCGGCGAATAACCATTAGTGCGTAGGGATATTATACTATAATATATATATAGACTTAAGAGTTATAGTCCATCAGCACCATTCGCCGGATCCCAGTATTCGATCGGCACCGCAGGAGGATTAGACTTGATTTAAATTTAAAATTAAATATATTTGTAAACACTGCAGTACCCCATTTGTTTCGGTCATGGTGATCCTGCATTTTTTATACATTTTATTCTGTGAACATTATAACAATAAGTACAAAAGTGAGAATCTTTTTTTCGATTTCTATAACCTGCACATTAGCTATTATAACTTACCGAATCTGTACGTCGTGTTCAACTAACTATAAGAAGGTATACATTGCGATTTATTAATCACTAAAACCGAATTGACCAATAAATATGTACATTGTACACCTATCAATGTGTTCTCAAAATGTATTTTAACATAATTTTAAGTTATTACAACATTACATTTTTACTATTTTTTATTGTCGTTATTTTTAAGTTTTTTAAACAACATACTTTAACATTTTTTACACTTAATATTTGTATTTTATGGACTTATAATTAACAATGAACAATATTAACAATATTATTCGTGATATTTATAAAACGGTAATTTAATAAAATTACAACAGATAAAACATTGAAATAAAAATCAAGTAGTATTTATTATTATTTATGTATAGTATAAACTATAAGTACCTACCTATAATGTAATTTAAAATGCATTTTACGAATCTTCATTTTATGTAAACATAAATATTTATGGTATTAAATGTATTTGGTTTTAATGCTATTATATAACTAATTTTATTAATGAACTGACATATTGTCTTAATGACTTAATTAATCTTCTTACTTAATAGTATCTGTGTGGTAACTGTAAGCTGATGATATGCCATAACTCAAAATAGCTGCCTATACTTAGTTCATATAGTTGACGATAATTTATAATTAATAATAAACTAATAAAATAAAAACTGAATAAATTCCTATACATAAAAAGTTATGGCTCAACTATTTTTTGTTCGAAAATATTATTTAACCTCCACATAATTTTACTATAACCATAGAACCTATGACCAAAGCATAATAATATAATACGTTGACCTTTGGAGGAACTGCCAACCTAATATCCGAACTACTAGGTGACGAAGCACAGAGACAATTTCCTGATGTTACTTATTCGTATCCTGTATATTATATTCGTGTATTATTTATTGTGTCATCAATGAACGATGGCAGCAGAGGAGTAGGTAGTGTTGTGCAAACAGACTCTCCTCTGCTGCCGGTTCAAACTGGAAAAAAAAAACCTAATGTCCAAGTAAATTACATAATTGTATACTTTTAAGAATCTTTGTGACCACTGACCACCTTGGTCGAATTATTACCCATACAAAGCTAGGTATACCGATACCGATTTGCCTGTGAACTTAGGTCTGAGGTACCTATGACACTAAAACTGAGATACGCCATTATAGAGCAATATTTTAAATTCGTTAATTTTTTCACAGCGATGTCAGGTTATGCAACTACTAACTAGTAGGTATATATGTTATAGATTATAGATTATGTAAACGCTAGGTATTCTTTCTTTCAACGAGACGCTTGCAAAATCGATGGCTGAAAACGAGTACCTATAATTACGTAAATAATCTGATTAAAAACCTCTGTTGGCTGTTATGAATATAATATTATGTTAAATGTTAATATGTGATACTATAAATAGTAATATAAAAAAGTTGAAAATTGTGAGAAATATTTTTAGTTTTAGCTTTTAGTTATTGTAATTTGTAGCCCTCTCTCTCCAAAACGTAAAAAATGTCTAGCTCCTCGTTTGAGACGTCGGTCAATATAATAATACGTTACATAAATATATATAATAACATCGATAGTATTTGATACTTGATAGGTAGTTGTTACTACTTACAAATTAATGTGTGTCTGGAAACTGACACGCGAACGTAAAGCAAGCGATTGCGCACATCGGGATATTATATACTACATACGATCCTCGCGTGCACACTGCACAGGGGTGGCTCCGGAGACATGGTTAGGGGGGAGGGGGGCTAAGTCATAATTTTCAGAAAAATATACTAATATCATGTGGTTTTTTGTTTGTAACAATTTACAATTTTTTCGAAATACGTTCTAGGGAGGGGGCCGCCCACCACCCTTTCGGATCCGCCCCTGTGCGTGCGGCTAGTATTATAGCATAATATATCCGATGTACAGTTATTATTACAATCGTCATTCATCGCGATGATGTTCGATAATGATGATAATAATAATAATATAATAATACAATATTATACTATTGCGCGCAATCACCCGTAGTTTTATAGGTATATACAGGCATATATATATACGTACCATATTATTATGACACAATATGCCTTCTAATAATATTATTTCGTATATAGGTCTGACCCATTGACATTTTCACGATCGAGCGTCGGTGGACGCGGTCGTATTATGTACACGAGTTACCCGGTAACGCGATCACAGTTGACACGGTTTTTCGCGCCCGTTTATTTTTAAACGCCCGCGTTATTGGCAACGACCGGTACGCTGACAATTATATAGTGCGCTACGCTCGGCATATATGCGATATTGCGATATAATATGACGTAGTGCACGATGCATAATACCATAATATTATATATTATAATTATAATACATAATATTATCCGTCGTGCACAGGTATAATATAATATATGCATAATAATATTTTGTGTTATCTGTAGGGATGTAAGACTATTAAGCACCCGTCACCGATGCGTATGAAGAACATTTTGCTGATATAGGTACACGCGTAGTCTCTCCCCGTCCTAAAATAAGGGATCAACTTGCTCAAAGTTGATAGGGGGACACTATACAATATAATCCATCATAAACGTGGTCGAACAATTGAACAAACAGTTGCAGACTTGCAGTTATATTATACGCTTCTAAGCACAGTATTAATACAAAAACCAAAATATGCATTAATATTTTTTGAAAAAATCGCACAGTTTAAACAATTTAAACTAATCAAAAAATTCGAATTTTTTCCATTTTGGTACGCCCTTTCCACCCTCCCACCAATACATAGCCACCTTTGAAATGAATGTAATATCACACAACAGATAACTGTATACATGGTTCATTATTATAATTTTTAGCCTAAGTAACTATAGTGATAATATGCGATCAAACAATTTAAACAAACGCAAACGACAGCAGTCGGAGCCGTCCCTAAATGCTAAAAATTATCTTTAATTTTGATTTTTGAATGATCGATTCTTTGAAAAAAATCATATTAAACTATGTACGTAAATATAATGAATTCGTTACTTAGACTGCTGAGAGTTCTGATTGGGGGTCCCAAAGCTTTACCCCGACCACTATACGACGAACAACGCGGCGCCCCACGACAAACTGAAAAATACAACAATCGAAATGTCTACTTGGAAGGACGAGAAAATATCCCAAAATATCTATTATTTATAAATATGCTACACATGAGTGGGGCAAAATCGTGTCAACCTTGGCCAAAATTGTGTCATCGTTATATTATTATTATTATTATTGAAACTGGCTTAAATTGTATACCTACCATACTCTATATATTAATTAACTAATAAACACAAAAATGAGGCTACCGAAACTTTTTTAACATTTTATATAAATACGTGCATTGTGCATAAGTTTTTTTTTAACGACCTATTCGCTCTGAAATACAACTATTAGTGACTATACTGTATCTTTCATACTGCGCGGACGCCCACGATTTATGACATTAGTGCGATAAAATATTATGTCTATGCGTTAATGTTGTTCTAGATTTAAGTATATTATACCACTTCAGAGCGATAAGTGATAACCTATCTGTATGTTATTGTCCGCACGGTACGGTTTTGGCAGACGCGTCAAAAACTGTAAAAACAAAACTGCCCTTAAACGACGATTAGCAGTTATAGCTACTAAGTACATGCGAAATGCTATAAATTCAGTGTTGAAAATGTACTCATAATGTCTCATATCGGGTGAAACGCCGTAATTTTATATAATATTCGCCATTTGGTATAATGCTATACTATAATATTATGTGCACTCACCATCAGGCGATACATAAATAATATAAACATATTATGCACATTTTATAAAATATTATGCGGACAACAATATTTAGAAAAAATACGGTATATGGCCGCGTCTTGTCGTGTGCGGGAGATTTAGGCCGCCGCCGTCGCAAAGATCTATTGTTAGCTTCCGCGACGAGCGCCAAGAATGCGGCGGCGGCGGCGGCGGCGGAGCGTTTCGATCGCCTTCCGGACGGACGCTGCAGGGCGGGGGCGCTTGCGAGGACTTTTGCGTACGGCCCCACGAAATCTTCGATCCGATTTTTCGCACTCCCTCGACCACTGATACCTATCCATTGGCTGTTTCGACTATAATTCGAGGCTTTTTGCAGGGAGTTAATAAAAAAATAACAACTTCCCAAAAAAAAAACGCAAACAAAAACAACCGACCTACAGCAGTGCCAGTTTTCAGTAGGTATAGATCACCACTATTGATCATCTGATTATCGTGCCGACAGTTTGCATAACACGTCACGATCTCGTCCTCCGATTTCCAAATCTAAGTCTCATAGTAATAGGTTCCTACTGATATATATTATATATAGTATAATATAATATTATACTGCAGTAAACTCGTGCACTAGTCGACTATGTTTTCGCCTCCATATTATCAAGTTTTAACTAGTCCACACTTACACTACAGTCCACTCCAAATCTGTACAGAATAAGTGTTGAATTCGCGTTTCTACTGTGAATGCCTGGATAGTGGATACCCAGATGTATTGTTTTAACATTTAATTTGATTTTAAACACCGTGCGAACCGATCGCTTCATCACAAAAATAAAACAAACAACACAATTATAGTTTTCTTAAAATAAAATGAATTTTTTTATTTTGTTTTTGGCTCGCAGCTGCAGGTATTTTGAGTTTGCCGCGGCCGTCGCTTTCTGCGCGATACGCTTCGTTGTATAATAATATAATGTATTATATACCCGTGTTTTGTGTTTACTTGTTGTACCTATAAGGTAATGCTGCGCAAAAATTACAGTGACAATTTTTTTCAAGACCCTGATGATGATAACGCCTGAAATTTTTATTTCGTTAGATATTGCAGTTTGCTATTGTGTCATATACTCATATTGTATAGACACGTATTGTCCGTGTCAAATCGGTTATCCGCCTCCCGAGAACAAAAATGGGTTCATAAAATTGGCTTTAGCCTTAAGGTAAGTATAGAAACACATTTACAAATGAAAAACGTATATTATAGACGTGCTGTCGTAATTGTACAGTGCTGTACGCCTATACCTATATAGTGTTGTTGAAAACGATTTTTATAGCATAACAATCAATACCCATATTATAGCTAGGTACTATAAAATAACTAGGAAACAGTGTTGATTCACATTTAATTTTTTTAGGACCCAAGAGTTATTTTGATACTACTACCTTATAAATTATTATAATACATCATATCAATACCTAAGCATTGCGTGCAGAAACTTATTTAGGTTGACTAGGAAAGGGTGAGTGGCACTGCTTTTAGGTGGACATAATATTATATTTGCGGTTATATATGTTATTAGATGAAATTATAAATATCATCATACCTAACATAATATTTTATACGTAAATGTATTTAACTATGATTTACACTTACTTATTACGATTCTAGCTCATTAGGTACCTTCTTATCATTTATCAATGTTGGTAATCTAAGTGCATGTATGTACCTACAATTTCTTACCCCTACAAGGAACCTATCGAACCTGTGAATATGTTGGTCACATGATGTGCAGCTTATCTTGATGCGCCGCTCTCTCGGCTCGTAATCCTGGAGTAACGGACAACACATTTGGTGGACTTGAAATTCTTCAGAGGCAAATCGCCTTCACAAACCCTGATAACTTCATTTACTATCATATTTTTAACTACCAGTCGTACATTAAATAACTACGAAAATACCAGTTAATAGTTAATGCTAAAATATATTTGTTTCTTACAATCTCAAGTCCGGATCAAGATCTGTCTTAAAACTTCGTCTCCGAGCAAATTACACGTTGACACCATCCATACCACTTTAATGTGGTTGCTTACATTGGGATCATTATCACTGTCGAGTGTCGAATTAACATGCGCAGCCAGCAATATGCTATATGAATTATGTTTAGGATATCCTTTGTTGTAATGTTATAGCCAGACTTTAGAGCATCCATCAGTTGTATGATAATTTTTACTTCGTATATAATGACTTTTTAATTTTAATTTTAAAAAATCAAATAAATTAATTTATTACTATAATTAAATAATATTATGGACTGTGGTATATGGTGTATTATTTCTTGTTCAATAATTTATACAAATGTATTGTTATATGTATACCTATTATTATTATATTGTTTTACGATCAGGGGCGGGGGCGGTAAACGAATAGATGTAAACCACCACGATACGCTCTGCAGATTGTTTCGGGCTCGCGCGTATTTCATGCATTCAAGTAAATTATTATAAATTGTATATTTTAGATAACCCGCCTGAAAGAGTAGAAAAAAAATGTAGGTTAATATTGATTCTTCCGGAGAAACCCACGCCATATAAAATATAGAGTTCAGTGCACCGCCGCCGAGGGAACGTTATTTTGTCTTCGCCGCTCCGATCTGTATTATTATTATGATTTATAATATTTTATAAAAAATAATCCGAACGGAACAAAATATTATGTGAATGCCATATATGTTATGACTACAAACTGTATACAACTACATATAATATGTGCGGGTGCAACTGCAATTTTCTTGTCTCGCTGGCAAAAAAGATTAGGCCACCACTGCTCCGCAAAGTTTAAAAATGTGTCGTTCTATACAATATATTATCATTTTTGTTTATAATAGTTAATTAAGAATTACAAAATAAGACAAGCTATAGTACCGCCTCATACATATCTAATAACAATAAATTAGATTTGGTTTTTGGACTTTGTTCTATAATGAAGGGGGTTAATAATAATAATATGATGTCTAATAAAAAAATTAAAAATGTCTTTACTGTCCGATATTCTTATACAATTACGACGTCGATGACTGTATTAAATTTTTGTTCAATATTTGTGAGACAGCGTTGTTTTTTACGTCTATAAATACTAGCGTGTCCAATAAAAATGACCATCAGTGGAAATATAATGTAGGTAGGTACTATTATGGCGGCGACGACACCATCCTCACGGCTCGCGGTGTTGATAGACAAAACTACTCACGCCAAAATATTTTAGTTTTGTCGTTCCACTCTCAAATTCTTTACGACCACCGACTGTTTTCGCACACACGAACGTCACAAATTTTCTGTTATTCACAGCGCGAATGGTCTAAACAAAAAAAAATTTAAATTTTTAAAACGCACAAATCGTCGAAAATATCTTATGGCGTTTTAATGGTTTCTATCTTCGGACACGCGACGTTGAAGAAATCACACTATTTTGTAGTTTGCAGTGGCGCTGGCCTTATTCGAAAATGGATGAAACCAAACAACAAAATTTAATCGATATTTAATATTTTGGGGATTTTAGATATTTTTTTAACTAGATTCCCAACCCGGGACCTTTCTGGTTTTAGCTCACCAGTTCGATTTAATGTCACGTTATTGGGGGATCTATAATACATTAATACCACGGCAACAGTGAGTCCGTTTGAAAGTCGGGAATATGCTAACCAGTGGTATCAAATATTGAAGAAAAAACAATAGTTGGTCATTTGCACCAAAAACATACCTAGTTAAAAATGTTGTTTTGTAATTTCCTCTACATTTTAACCAAAAAAGTAATTACGTATAAATGTTAATAATTTTCATTGAAACTATATAATATATGAATGGTTCAGTATAAGTATAATAACTGGTGCATTGTCAACACATCGAAAGTATGATAACCTCACCGCAATGAGATTGGACTAATAAACATTTAAACTTTAAAGGGACACGCGGGGCAAAGGAAATCTGTTTTACCTGTCTGTGTAAAATTATATTTAACTAATTTAAGCACTTCACTAAATGATGATATGTGAGAGAGATTTTATAATAGTTCGTAATTTAATTAGGTACCCATCAGCTGATGGTTTTTTTTCACTAGAAAGTTTTTTTTTAAAAAATTGATTTTTTTATTTATCAAATTAAACAAAGACCAATTAAACTTTATACCATGTCATTTGAATTGTGCGAAAATGTAAGAAAATCAAAACAAAATTAGGTATTAGATATACCTCACTCAAATTTATTATTACATATTTTGTACGACGACTTGTCTCCCGTAAACATAATAATAGTATACAGTGACGAAATTATTGGCCAAGCGACATGAATCATAATAAGGGCAAAATATATAGATAAAATTAGAACAGATTTATGGAGCGTCTTATAAATAAATAAAACAACATAATATATTATACGACCCAGTCTCGACTACGTATAATAATTATGTCGACGACGATTTCCGCGGTTTATAATAACAACAACGATGGATTAAGTCATTTTATTATTATAAATGTTTAAGTAGGTATAGACGGGTAACCTACCTTATTTTACTTAGTCCTCCACCAATCAGCTTTTAAAATTTAAATTCATAATCAGTTAAGTAGGTATCAACACGCTTTTTTTCAACATTATATTGTATACGTAGATTTTTCGTACCAAAAATATAACTGGTTAACAATTTAAAACGCAAAGTTAATTTTAATTTAAGATTTTAAATGTGGTGTGCTAAATGTAGGTATAGGTAACCTCAGGGGTGTTTTTTTAGAAAATTGAATCTAACTAGTACTTTGGGGTATCAAAAAGGGGGGAGGGCATATTCCTGTACTTTTTGTGATAATCTATGAAAACTAAAAACAAATTACTGAAAAACTCTTTAGTGTTATTTATAGACATTTTAAATCCAACTTTTTTTTTTATTTTTAACGATTTAAGTAAGAAATCATTTTGGTATGTATATACCTATGTATACCTATAAAATATCCCCAATATTAAATTATTATTTATACAGATATAATATATAGCACCCAAGTCCAAGTACAACATTTTAGAATATTTATAACACAACTATAATACATTATGGTTAAAAAATGACTCGTTGATTCAGCTATAGCAGTAAGTATGCCTGTTATTTGGCTCTGAGCTTAGGGAAAAAATATCGAAATTCTTCTTTTGAGCCGGTGTATTATTTTCTATTTTGTTACTAAATACTAAATTTTGAATTTTATCTTTCAAGTTTTTAATATAACAATACTAGAAACTTTTATTGGCTGGTAAATTTAAACATAATTTATTTTCTACCTATATTTACTTAACAAGTTAAAAAGAACGGTTAGGTAGGTATTTGCCCAACTTTGCTATAGTACCTACGTCCTACCTATAAAGCTATATGTAAGTCAATAATTTATTACTACCTGTAATAAGACAATAGGTACCTAGGTGATTGGGTGTAGATATGGTATCCGTGTTTGACGATAATTGTCGTTAATTACTGTTCGTTGATAAGTCAATAATAAAGCCCTCTCCAAAAATCAAATTTTAACTCCTTGCCAGGTTTAGTTGATGAGTCCACTAAATAAACATTATCAAATCTTTCAAAAGAAAAATAAGGCGAAGAGGCGAATTAAACTGAAGAACGTCGTTGCCATACGAAGGCGTGCAATTTTTGTATTACGTTTCTGTCTAAATTTAAACTCGATTTTGGCCACAAAAACGGATATCTTGTTTGGTCCACGAGTGCGTGTTGTTACACATCTTTTCTGTTGAGATATATCTTGTCCATCATCTTAAATATTTATGTATTGGGTATCCCGGTTCTTGAATTGGTAGGGGGGCATGTAGGGAGATAGAGAGATATATCTCCTTAACATTTTTTTATATTCTATAAGAGCATCACTAAAATGAATTATGAGGGGTGATACCTATATAGATAAGTTATTTTTCACAAAATACCTAACCTACCTATTGGATAGCATTATTTGGCAAAATTGTATTTAATGCGATACCTATATAGGTATTCAAATTTAATTTGATGTGTTATTTTACTTTTTATTGTTAAGATGGTTACTTCAAATCAGCCGTGGAATATAATTTTAACAATTATAATATAGGTAGATACCTACATTTAACTAATTTATATTATTTTTAATGTGAATAAGTTACTGCTTATTAATTATTCAAAAATATGTATTTTAATCACTTATATAAGTTGTCATTACTGACATATAGGTATCTACTCGAATATATTGTAATTACTAAATATTAATTAGTAGGTAATTACTTATTTGTTTGATAATTGATTGTAGGGGGATATGGAGGGCTTCGCCCCCATAAGTTAAATTGAATTAAATAATTTCAATGGACGTTAATATTTCTTCAAGTTTTTTTATTTTTTCAATTTACGTCTATTTTATATGTAAAACCATTTTTAAGAATTATGATCATTAATACAAACATTTTAATAACTAAGAAACTACACAATTGAATTTTGAATTAGGTAGGTACCTACATCAGAATTTTTAAAAAAATTATCACTAAATAATTTACAGTAAAAAAATGAGGTTCTCATTTGAAAGACAGAAGTTTGTATCACCACAGGACATTCCTTAAGTAGTACAAAAAGATTCAAGAATTTTAAAATATGGTCTATGATTAGGTATTCAAAAATTCCAAAAATCAAAATTTGAATAAATTTCTTATTAAAAGAAAAAAGGGGATAAACATGCCTAGTGAATCACCCTGTATAGGTACTCTTCAAAAGTCGAAAGTATTAAAAAATATATATATATATAATAGATAGGTAGGTATCAACCGATGAAGCAAACATAGCTATCATAGGACTGCGGTTCTCTTTTTTGTCGCATTGTCCTATAATATTCTTAATAATTTAAATACATGCAATTGTACACTTTTTTTTACCTAAGTCCTAAATACATAATTTATAATTTGAGAACCTACCAATTGTTTTCGATTGTTCAATCCTCAATCCATATATGCGTACACGGTGATGATTATTTTTTTGCTCTTCCATCTTTTTAATTATCAGTCAGGTTCAAAATGACTCTATAATGATTTTGACGAACATTTCATACATTTTTCTTAGAGTTCTTACCACGAAGGTTTAAAGAAAAGTTTGAACAACTTCCGATAAGCGACGAATAAACAATTATGTTGATTACCTATACCTATATACCTATACCTACACATGCCATATAAACTACTGTACCTACCTAGGTATACTTACTAACAATAATAACAAATGTCATACTTTAAAAAAGTCCATTTTCGAGGATGAAGGTACACTTAAACTGATTAGCTCGTGAAGTTGTTATACGTGAACCGAAATACACCAAACGATGTAAGATTTATCCTCAAAACTAAAGGTGCACACTGCACCACACCGACATGCCCGGAAACTGAAAACCAAAGTACAAGAGTACACCGGTAAGTTTCGTGGTTTCCGAGTAGGTACCTAATAACATACGCATAATTGTTTTTATATAATATAAAGCCATATATAGGTAGGTACCTATATTATGTTGATGCAATTCGCTGTTTACGTAGATAGGTACCTACTACCAGCAGCACGTACCATATTATATCTCTTAAATTGCCTACCTGCACGAGACCGTAATTCATAGTTTTATACGTATTACTACATGATAACATACGTACCTATACTAGCCACTAGCCAGATACATTTCGGATTTTTATTTTTTATTTTAATTAAAATGCTATACACATTTTAATCTCTATTAAATCGTTGCAAGCATCATTCGTTAGCCACCTATGTATAAAATAAAACACTTAACAAAATTACTTGATTAAATATCTTTAGTTAGGTACTAGGTATTGAGTTATGTATCATATATTATATACATTAAATTAGGATAGGAGGCAGTGGCGCAACTATGGGGGGAGGGCAAAATGGCTTAACCCCTTAACAACGATTTAGCTCCCCCCCCCCAATAACTATTTAGATACAAGCCTCCTATGGGTTATTTTAAATAAATAGTTTAGTCAGGTGGGCTGTAGACCTCCGGAATTTTAACCCAATATAATAGAGCCAATGAGGCAGGAGGACGATAGAAAATACAACATTTTACTCAACAATATATTATGCCAGTTGCTATCATTTTTACCGTTTTTGCTGTTCGTATGAGATGCGTGTGATTGTATGAGCAATAAAACTTATATAAATATTAACTAGAAACCCATATTATTACCAAATTCAATATCCATTCAAAGTTGTCCTATTTTTTTTCAAGCAACTGATGAATGCATTTTTTTTATCTCAATAACACCGTCTTACAGAAATTGAAATGATTCCGTTAAAAAGGGGGCGTAGAAAAATTTGACTCTTGTCTTGGGGGAAAAAAATGATTGAACATGACAAAATTAAGGCATCTGGCGAGGGCACGTGAAATTAAATTATAATACCTGATAATACCTACTCACTATATCTACTGTAGGTGGTAAAAATAATAATAGGCAAATAAATCAACTCGGTGATGGGAGTGGAGCCTTGGAGGGATTGAAGCCTTGAACCCACAAACGAGAATCTTTTATACTAGTGCCACTTAATTCAAAGTATGTACGTGAAAAAATGTACTACCGTTACGTCATCGTGCACTAGTGGAGTAGTATACGGGCGTCTGAGATAATATATTATTATTATTATTATAGCAACTCGGCCAAGACTTTATTATTTCAATTAATTTTTTTTTGTCGTCCGACGGTCATCGCTTTAGGACCAGCGGCAAACGCACGTTTAATAATAACTCGACGCCAAACTATACTTAAAAGTTGAAAACATCGCGAACGGTGGTCAAGTGTATAACCACTGATACTCGGTGACCGCAAAACAATAATATTAATACATAAGTTTTTTATATTTTAATCAAATGCTATAAACGCATAAATCGGCAAGCGGAGAGATTCGACTATTCGTAATCTGTAGGTTTTAAGGTTTTTTTTTTTTTTTTTTGATTAGTTAACCCGCGGCAACTCGGGCCATTGGGTAGTTTTTAAACTGTGGGGGAGGGAACTGTAGGTGTAAACACGTGTGTCACAACCGACGCCTTAGTCCGTTTGGCCACTCCGTCCCCCTTTTAAAGGTTCAAAACACAGTTGTTATAATGTTGTTCATGTTTAAACGCAGTATAGAAAATTACATATCTATAACTATACTGTAGTTATTACGTACCTACCTATAGTAGTACATATAAATATATAATTATATTATTAAAATTATAAAATACTAGCTGATCCCTTGCACTTCGATGCCCGTTAAATGTATCAACTCTATATGACTCAAACTTTGTTCAATTCGTTATTTAATATTCGGTGTACCTACCTATATGGTGTTCAAAATTTATCTTGACTTTTCCGTTGCCCGGAATAAAAATTCTGATTCGCAACAGTATATTATCCTGGGCAATCTACCTGCGGTAGATCACGGACCCCGTAATGTTTGTACGTAAGTGTATGATTTAACTCTAAAGTATCAAAGTTATACCAAGTTTGTCGTATTCCAGTATTCCACCTATGGTGGATTAATATAATCAATTAATACAGTGGCGTCATTTCAGTTTTTAATAGAGGGGGGCAAAGGTTTAGACCGGCCCAAATGAGTAAAAAAAAAATTGCTCGCTTCGCTCGTAAGAAAATATCTACTTACATTTTATCAAATTACCATTCTCACTTCACTTATATTATAATTAAAATTTTTTTTTCTCTAATTAATACAACCTTTTCTTCTAGGTAACAACATAATTTGAAAATATAAGGAACCAGATATTTTACAGAAACATTATTGTATACCTATACCAATTAAAACTCAGTAAACTATTTTGAAAATTTTTATTAATTAATATAAATATTATTAGTTTATTAAAGGATATCTTCTTTTTTTCATTTTTGAAAATGTATCGACTGCATCGTCTAAATTAATTTTACTTGATACATCACTTTCCACTGCAATGACCAGTAAATCACTCAGTCGTTCATTTCCCATTGTTAGCCGTAAATGGGTTTTAACTAATTTTAGAGAAGAAAAAAATCGTTCATTGGAAGCAGTAGTAACAGGCAGAGTCATAAGAATATTTATAATTTTAGGATTTTCTTGAAAAGCATTTGGAAGTTGATTTAAAATTTTGGAAATAGAATAAAGGTCATGAATTCCATCATCTCGGTCTTTGTTTGCATGATTTATTAAATTTTTTGCAGATGGAAATTCACTTTGAAGATTTTCATAATTAATTTTAAAATGTCTATAATGGTCAATAAAGGTTAACTATTATTATTCACTATTATTGTTGTGCATACAATATTATGTTTTTTTTCCTTCACAAAACACACACACACACACACACACTAACACACATACATGCACGTGCCCGCATGTGTCTAAATATAAATATACAATATAGGTATAAGGTATTCCAACTATCAATTATTAATTAAAAATGTATCTTTGTGACAATAATTTCTTAGTACACGATAAAATATTTTCTGAAAATATTATAAAAATAGGTACGTTTTTGAGGTAATAAGATATAATAATGATTAAACGGCAACAACCAGTCACAGGCCCATCGGTCTGCTTTTAAAATCAGACAGGGGCAAATGCCCACCTTGCCCCCCCCCCCCAAATGACGCCACTGAATTAATACAAAATCCTAACCTAACCGTACTAATATCAGATGAATAATTAAAAACCAAATTTAACCATTTTTTAAATTAGCCTGTCTTCTTCCCAGAGGTCTAATCTATACACAAACATTCATTTATATATATATATATGTACAAAAAAAAATAATACAAATTAACAAACATGCCCGATTAACCAACAGCAACCCATATATAATACACTGTTGTATTTTTACATCCAGATTTCCTACTTTTCCGGTGGATTTTCCTAAAATTTTCTTTCATAAAAATTTTCACATGGCAATTACGAACATCTTAAAAAAATTGAGCCAAATCGGACCAACCGTTCTCGATTGATGAGGTAACGACATTTTTCACGCTCCATTTTTAAATCTATAGATTATTAACCTATATTATTTATACGAGTATAAAATATATACAGGACAAATACGGTATGTTTAATGTAGTATTATTTGTTTAAACCCAGCATTACAAATTATTATTTTCTGTTATGATTAAAAACAGGGACGTACGCAGAAAAGAGGGTGTTTTTGAAAATCAGTAGACAGTAATTGAAAAAAATAATATATATATTTTTTTTTTAATTAACATGATACATAAAATCCCAAAACATTTCGTAGAGGAAAGAGTTGAATGACCCCCCCCCCCCCCCACCCGCGTACGTGCCTGATTAAAACATTTATTTAGATTTTATTTTATAAGAATATTAATTCTTAACCATGTCGTGATAACGGAATAAAATAGGCAACTGTGGTTTAACAGTCTGTTGTGCAGGCATTTTTTCGTAGTGTTCGTACATATTTCATCATCGTCCCCGTATATTATCGTTTTTAGTATCTTCCATTTGAACAACGACTGCATGACCTATGCACGTCGAACGAATTTACACACATATTATTGAAATCATTGATATATACTCAAATTAATGTATACCTCCTAATACACTAATTTATAACAGTCTCTATTTTTACGATTTTTAACAAAAAAATACATATACATCGTAATTCGTATCAACTGTTCAGTCGGGGGGCGGAGTTAGAAAAATTCGGGTTGTGTATAAAAAAAATAAAAAATAATAATAAAAAAAAAACATTTATAACATAAAGTATATAACGGTAAAAAATGTCGACATAAATATAATAAAAATGGTTTTTTTACAGTATATATATTTAATATCAATATTAAAAAGCAAAATATAAAAAGTATAAACTCTTCACGTACGCATAATGTATAATGTATGTACACATTTATGTTTGCACGACGATCGTCTCGAGTCCATGAAAACCGTAGGTGTGTGTATAATACAGGAGAATAAATTGTAAAAACACACAAACACGTTCGTCCTCATCGTCGTGATCAGATAATAAACATAAATATGTCATATGTGAGCATAGTAATAATTATAATATAATAATATATAGGAGGTTGTACAATATACGTAGGAACCGGAAATGGGAAATACGATTTCATTCGTTATTGCAATTTTCTTTTTCACGACACAATAATATAATATATCACTGGTATAATATAATAAAATATATTATGATATAACGCAGTCGCATCCTGTCTTCTCCGAGAAATAATAAAATTATATTATTATTGGTGTTGATGTAGGGAGAAAACGAACAGGATATAAAAATGATAATAATAATAATAATGGTGATAATAATAATCAACAGTAGTAGGTACACGTTGGTAACTCAACGACGAAAAGCCGAGGGGGAAGCGCAAATCGATGTACGAACAATAATATTATTACATTATTAATTCCGTTGAAAGTGCAGTCGATTTTGCATACGCGGAGCGGCTACTAAATTAACAGGACGCCTAAAAACAAAAATAATAAAAATGATAATTTGCATAAAACAAAACAAAATGTGATTAAAAATTAAAAATTAACAAAAATGCGTTGAAGAGATGAACATTTTTTAGCGGCACAGGTACTGAGGACGCAATATTTTATTTTGGGCGTGGCTTGGATCAGATATACGATTTAAGCCATCTAAAAGGTGCTGACTGCCGAGTGGTGTTGGTCATACAAAGGGCACAGATTTCAATGTATTTGTATCTTTTTTTGGATTGCCAGACAATGATGCTTTTCTATCTACGAATGTGTTTCAAGTGCATACTATTCTAAAAAATTATTTTTTGCACATTTTTTAAATTTTTAATATATTTCTGGGGATATAACAAAACAAAAATTACATTAAAATATGCCTTTTTTTTTTAATATTTACAGTTTAACACGCAGTTACTAGATTTTTACGACGATCAAATCGTAACACGAAAACCGATCGATTACATACAGATGTCAATTTTAATAATTCAACACGGGTCAACCCATTTTTATAGGACATTAATTAAATAATAGATAGTTGTATCGTAGGTATAACCAAAATAAAATTCTTTTAAGTGTATTTTTAGTGTTTTTATGTCATAAATGCATTTTTTGAGTTTAGAGACATTAAAATCCATTCCCTAGTGGTCATATTCCCGTGGAGTCCTGATGGCTGAGAGTGCCCCTTACTAGGAAGAAATACTATACACCGATTTGTTACGATGCGCAACGGATCTAAAGATTGGTTGAAATCGAGGATTTCCGGAAACTTCCAAAAGTGGCAGTAACGCTAAAGACACTATTTGTCTGTATGGGTTCAAAAGTAACATACTTTTAAAAATATTAAATATTTTAACAGTCAATAATTTTTGATTAGACAACGCCTATAAATGGCAGGCACATCATTACATACGTATGAATTACAGTAGCACCTACACCATCGTTTGAGGCTATGCGAGCGCGACCCGAGGCGAATGCAATTATATTATACCCATATGTGTTATGTGTAGCGTGCAAAAAGCGAATAACAGTGTTAATATTAGAATAATAATAATTATTCTTACTTATTATTATTGTGATGAGCGATGACGTGTGAAAACGGGGTAGGTATTGGGATGTTAGTAAGAAAGAAAGATGAAACGGAAAGAACAATGAAAATAAGTACCTCAAAATAAAATATCTGTATTAACAACGGTAGCGGTAAAACGAAATATTTCAAAAGGTAACCTTCGTAACTACGTATAAGATTTATTTCTAACCATTTTTTAATCACAGCAAAACCAAATTAGTTACAGTTTAGATTTATGTATAATATTTATGAATATATTATGTTAATGGAATTTTTCTCACAGTATACGATTTTACTAATTTCATTCCAATTGTATATGATTAGTTGAAACTTTAAATCACTCAATCAGTCAATTTTTAAAATCGAAAAAAACTTAAAAGTCAGATGATTATTATAATTTAGGTGGGTAATTCAATTACGAACAAAAAAGGTTGGGTTAATTTGAAAAAAAATTGGTTCTGCCACCCGTGCGTGGAAAAATAGGTGTATTAGAAAAAAACAGAATCAAATTCAAGGTCTGCGTTTGAAACATTAAGTATCACCGTTATCGTTAAAAACACTGTATTTATACATAGGTTACTGTAGCGAGTATAGGCGGGTGGCCTAACCCGAAAAATCGCAATAAGTCTTTTTGTTTTTTTTCTCGGTTATTTTTAATAACAATATCGTATAATTAATTCAATTGTTTTTTTAAAATAATATTATGTTATATTCACAATAATCGGTGAATAAAAAAAGCCTTTCTTTGTTTTCTGTGCTTAATTAATACATTACACTACAAATTGTTTGTTAATAATAATATTGTATAATGCGCATAACGTACAATTTATCTTTTTTTCGTTTATTGCTACAATCCGACACGTTTTTGTCTAAGGTACATCAATTTTTTTTGCAAGTGTCTTGTATATATATATAATATTCAGAGATAACAATATTATTTATTTATTTAAATTTAAATTGATGGTATAGTAAATGGTTAATATTTAATGAGCGTTATTATTACATAATATTAAAGCCAATCATTTTGAGTCGGAGCTAAAACACATGGTCACTCGATACTGTAACGCGGTATGGTACGGTAAACTATAAACTGTAGGGCAATACCTAGCAACCACTATAACATTGTTGTTATTGTGAATTAAGGTACATTAAATACAACGACCCCGAGTCGCCGAATATCGATAACATAGTTAGAAACTTCTAAACATTAATGACACTGTACAAACCGATCATCTGCCGTCGAATTTAGGGTTACTCGCAAGGTAACGGTATAGTACCGTGAGTAAGCTCACATATAATTAAGTGTAACAAGTATAGGTCAGTCACAATTGTTCGGTCTTATTATGAAGCGAGAGATGACGGCAGTATTTTAAAAAATTTATTCAACAAAATTTATTGCATTGACCGTATTATAAAAAAGTATTTTAGTGATTAAATTATATACGTTAAGGTAGGGTTGGTGCTCATACCTCGGGTATGAGTATAACATTATGCACGCTATTGAATTGCACGACTGTGGTTTTAGCTCACACTCACAAAAATTGCTTACGATTAATTTATTATTAAAAAGCAATCAAATTACTAGGAACACAAAAAAAAAACTAGTTATGTCGTATTTCATCAAAAAAGTAATTGACTTAACAATACAATTATATCAGAATATATAACCTAAATATTCCTATTCTGTAACATACACTTAATGATTATCTTATTATATAAAAATTACAAAGTCTTTTTTTCCTTGTCTAATACAATTGAAACGACTTAACAATTTTTTTCAATAACGATGACATAAAATATGTCTAATATAAGTTTGTTTTAATTGTATATTTTAAACAACATCCAATTATTGCTCTTTATAAAACAATGTAATTTTATATTGTGAAGTAGTCACACTATGGATTTAGTGGTGCAAAGCCAAAAATTACAAATTAGGTAGGTTATACTTAAGTTAATTTTAATATATTCTCTTTATTTTAAATGAAAATATTTATAAATTTTAAAATTATTAATTTGCCACGTCTAAGAGTAATTTATCAACAAACAAATGTATATATAATATATCATTTCATTGAATAAAATTGTTTTTCTCTATGTTAATTTCCATTCGTTATGACTTATTATGATTACACTAGTCTCTGTATTTAACTTCAGGAACTCTGGTAACTAAATAATTAACAATATATTAATTTTAAATAGCTTCATTCTTGTATACAGACAATAAAAATATAACCTTTTCGACTTTATAAAAATAAATGCCGCTCAATAATTAAAATAACTGATTACATAATACATATTACATACTTAAAATGTGATTGTTTATAGGGATTCATGTTAGAAAAAAAAAAACAGAAAACCCCTAATTGCACTTAAAATTAAATAGATAAATTTAATAAATGGAATGATAATAAATTATAATAATAACAATAACAGGACCTCTTTGTCTTAAAAATTATTAATAAATAACGAGGCCTTCGATAATAATATTATAATAATTAATATTATTATTTTATGTACATAACAAAAGAAAAAAATTGAGTTTATGCGTAAACATTCAGTTACTAAGAATCACATTTCATACGTACATCACATCTAGACTATAGTTAAACATTTTTAAATTAATTAGCCTAAGAGGAAATGGATAATAAAATCTAAAATAAATTATTTATTTTAATTTTTAAATTAAAAATGTTTTGTCTTGTTTTTTGGGCATTCACCTGCTTCTTAAATAGAAGATAAATCAAGTCTAGACATTTTCTTCGCGTGCTGAAATTAAAGAACCAAAATAATGTTGGCATACATTTACTTTGTTTTTAAACTCCTGATATAACAACTACCTATGATTAATAATTATTATATTATGTGTTTCACTTGTCTTAATACATTGAGTGAACAAATTTCAGGTTTTAAACCAAGTAAATAAAATGGCAAATACGTATAATACTTAAAAGTATAAACTGAAAATAATTTTAACTGTTCACATTGTCCATAGTAAATATTATAATAAGTATATTTCATACATAATAAGGATTAAGGTTATACTTATACTTATTAGATTTAACAGATATAATAAAAAAGACAAAAACCATAAATTTTTTGTTGTCTTTGGTTTGTAAACTTTTGAACTATCTTTCAAAAAGCATTTCAAGACAAATGAAATACATTTAACAAAAAATACACTAAAATTGACATGAATACATTTGGTATAAACTCACCATGCCATGTATACATCTAGTAAGTGAAATACACAGCTTATTTGAAACGGTTGGCAAAAGCATTGGTAAGCTCATTGACAGCTACTTGTGCCACAGCTTGGCCGACCGCTTGTTGTACACGTTGCGGTATTTGCGGCATTGATCCTCGCCTGTTATCGCCAATACCATGATAATAATATGAATATATAACTCGCGCATAGCCATTATTTTATAATTACAGATATTTCTTATAGTTTAGATAAATATTTTTTATAAGATATAATAAAATGTTTAAATAAATATCAACAATCTATTTGTACCATAAACCCATTGGTATAACATTAATAAATTAGTTTAAAACTGACACCAATATTATTACCAGCAGAAGCATTTGTTTTGATAAATTTTTATTAAAATAATACATATATATATATATATATATGAATAAATTTTAACTGGATTATAAGCGTTGAATAATATGCTGATTGCTGAATTTAGTAACATTAATATAAGTGCATTTAATTATAACTACGTCTAGAAAAAATAAAATTTTGTTGTTATTAGTTGGTTTATCTTATTATTTTAGTATCTAGTTTTATACATGGTCAAGAAAAATGTGATTTCATGTATTGAAAATGCAATTTAAATTGATTTGTATTATATTATATTATAAATTATATTCATCATCAATTATTTGTTATTATATTTCCAATTCACAAATTACCAATATTATATTTTTCAGATTACAATATTGAGAAGTTATTTATTTACTATTTAGTATCATAATATTGAAAATGACTTTCATGTTTGAAAATATCTAAAATGAAGTAAATTAATAACATTTTCAACATAATAAAAGGTTTAATTATACTTTTGTGAAGTATACAGCAAAACTACCTGCAAATTCTAAAACATTTTCTTGACTATGCAACTAGAAAACATATAATGATGAGCTTAAACACTAAATAATTTCTAACCAGATATTAATATCACTTCTTAAATTGTTTTAATTATAATAAATTAATAACAATGTACATCGTCTAACATTTCGTTAATTATGAGCTAAAAAAATAAAATAGTAGACAATATACCTTAAAATAGTCGAATAATATTTTATATACGTAATTCACAATCACTACCAACGATAATTGTTTAAGGGTGACTGTGTAAGTATTCCTAATATAGGAAATAATTATAAATTATAAAAGTTAATACTTAAAGACTTACAAACTGTGAATTATTTAACAAATATTAGGTAACATACCTAGGTAAATAACATCTAATTACCTAATTATACTGATGTGCTAACCTAGACAATGAGATTAACCAACATAACGAATACAAAACAAATATAATATATAAGTAAATATTTTTTTTTTATAACAAATAAATAATAAAAATACTATTATTAATCACTCAAATTAAAAGAAATAAGACAATGGACCAAATTTAGCTTACTCTGGCTTCAATTTAATGTGTATAGGTTAGTTGGTTATGAATATAGTGATTATTATTAATGAAGTTGCAGATTTAATCGGCCTCTGAAGACATGCTCGACAATACACATTAACGGCGTCTGAAATGTAAAAAAAAACCACACCGTCGCCGTTGCTGCCTTTTACACTAAATGTTAGTAGCTCAAACTAACTACATGTTAGTGAGTACTATCATTAAGTACATAGCTAACTAGCTAATAATTGTTAGTAAAGCTAGTAGTTAGCTACGCACTAAATAATTACTAATTTTAATAAATATATAATTAACAGAACTATATTATATTAGATTCAATTTATGGGAATTTCTATGAGCTGTAATGATAAATGTTTAAAGCAATGAAATGCCCAAATTGACTTACGAAGGAATTAAAGGAGGAGGAAGCCCCTGGCCACCAGGCCTACCAGGTGGAGCAGGAGGTTGTCGTCCCTGTTCTGGCCCAGGTCTGTTGGGTATTGCTGGAGCTGGTCTTCCTGAAGCTGGAGGTGGTGGAGGTGCTCTTGATGCAGCATTTGCAGGTGTTGGGTTAGAAGGTACTCCTCTACGTCCAGCACCACCAGGGCTTGGAGGAGACAACCTTTAACAGTTATACAAATATAGAATATGAACTGTATGAAGTATGCACAAATAATTTATAACAAATCTACCTTGGGTTGTCAAGACTAGATGCAAGCCAATCATTCTTGACTGGTGGTGGAACGGGTGTGGTAACAGTAGCCATTGATACATCACCAATAATTCTCAATGCTTCTTTACATGCTTGGTACATGCGCATCATTTCCTCACGTTTTACGGCCTCTTCAGCACTTTCTTCCATCATTTGAGACTTAAATACAAAATTTATTGATTTAGTCTTAAAATTCATTCATTATTAAATAACAATAATAATTATTTATTTATTTAATGATAATAACAGGCGTATTATATTATATAAAGTGTAATTTATTTATTAGAACTTTTTAATAAAATAAATTTAATACTTATTAAAAATATTTTATAATTTTTAAAGCTATTTTATTGTTGAAAATAACCAAGAATTATGTAAAAGTTGGTATTTTTGAGATAGTTAAACCATTATGAGGACATTTTTCATCTGTTGTCCATCTTACAAATGCACAAAAAGCAAATTTAAATTCAGTAGAATCAATTTTGGATTTTTAACTTTAATATTAGAGCAAATTTATCTATTATCAAACATAAAGATAAGAGAATATTATGTTGAATGTTCAACCAATTATTGATTGTTTACAATATTTTTATTTTTAAATTGTAATATTACACATGGATACTCAAATTGTATGTACAAACATAATGTTATCTTTAAGTTTGATAATGATCAATTCACTCTACTATTAAAAATTGAAAGCTAACAACATAATAATGGTTCTAGTAAACACATTTTTGTTATAATGTATGTTTTTCAGACATAGACAAGATATGTAGGTAAAGAGTCCTCTTCAAATTAATCATTATCATCAGATTTGAATGGTATCACACTATCTCATATGTAACATTCAGAAAATATGTCTTTTTACTAATCTTTAAGTGCATATTCAAACATTTTAGTGTATATATTTAAGATATTTTAGCACATATTTGGTTGGTTTTTAATGCACACAAATCCACGCTCTATTAATAACTATCGAAAATCATTATTATGCATAATTATCAATATAGCTGTTATTAAAATGCTTAAATAATGTTATTAGTAATTTGATTCTAGTTATATTGAATCATCATCATCTAGTTATTAACTTATTTACTTGTAAGCTATTACCGAATAAGAACAAATGATAACAATGTTTTTTAAAACTATTACTTTTTTATCAAAATCTAAAAAAAAATTGTCTTAAAAGAGCCAAATATACTTAAAATAATTTGTGTTATTATAAATAAATAAAGTTTTAGTATATACAGGGCGATTTCTTAAGCATACTCACCCTACTTTTTGCTTGTATTAAATCTAAAACTGATTTTTGTAATTTTTTTAATACACTTAAAGACCATATTTTAAAATCTTAATAATAATTTTTTGTACCATCTAAGGATGATCTTGTGACAATACAAACTTCTGTTTTTTTAATTGGATCCCCTTTTTCATTTTTCAGCAGATATTTTTTTGAGAATTTTGATGTATAAACCAAATTGATAATCAAAATTTAAATGAGTATTTGAGTTATATAATTTTGTACACTAAGGATAATATGTCTATGGTAATGGGTTAAGTAAAGATGGGGGCTTAGATGATTTTAAAATGTTGGTATTTACTATAACTACTATTGACCTATCAATATAAATAATTTGTAAAAATTATCAAAATATAATAAATACTTTTTTTAAAACTATTTTTAAGGAATATTATCATTAGTATAAACATTTTAAATTTTAGACACATCCAAATTTTCAAAAGAAAATAATTTGCAGAAAAAAAGGGGTTCTTATTTAAAAAATAGAACTTTGTATTACCACAGTGAGTAAGTAGAAATCAATATAAATAATTTGTAAAAATTATCAAAATATAATAAATACTTTTTTTAAAACTATTTTTAAGGAATATTATCATTAGTATAAACATTTTAAATTTTAGACACATCCAAATTTTCAAAAGAAAATAATTTGCAGAAAAAAAGGGGTTCTTATTTAAAAAATAGAACTTTGTATTACCACAGTGAGTAAGTAGAACAAAAAATATCTAGAATTTGAAAATATGGTTTTTTGGTATACTTAAAAATAATTAAAATCTGAATTTGAATAAATGTACTATTAAAAGAAAAAATGGGGTTTAGCATGCTTACATATTGTATACAATTTTAAGCAGCGCGACCAAATATGAAGAAAAAAAACCGAGGGACCGATAGAAGGTTACATTTTATGATACATTTGACTCTTTAGCATTTAAGCAATCTTGACTTGTTAAATATCTGTATTTTTATTATTCTAAGTTTAGAAAATTGGAAATAACACAAAATATTAAGAACTATTTTAGTCTTAAGCGCTGCTCTGTCAAGTTATCTGAGAACAACTATACAATATTATATACTGTATTGATATTAAATAGTTGCAACATTTAAAAATATGCATTATACATAAATTACCTGATCGCCAGATGCATAAAGATGAGCTAATAATTCTCCATTAATAAAATCTTTTGAGTTGTTTATGATCAAATGCATAATGATTTTAGGGACTAGATCTCGACAAGATTTTGTCACAATTTTCATATATGAATCAACTAGATTTCTTATAGTCTCTACTTGTCTTTCCAAAACTGGATCCATAGATGTAGTCGATTCTGTACTGCTCTATAATAGTGAAATATTAAGTTGAGAAATATTTTATAAATTATTATTGAGAAATTAAAATATGACACTAACCTCACGACCATCCTGATCGAAAGGCAAAAAAAAATAAAATTTAATTAAAAATATATGCATAAATATCTCAAATGTCAGTTAATAAAATTTTACCTCATCACTATTGGATATATCGGATGACTTTTCTGGATAAACACCTGCACGTAAAAATGATGCCTTCCAAGAATCTACATCATCTTGTGTTTCGCAACTTAATTCAAGCTGTTTGTAGTCCTAAATAAATATATTTATGTAATTAAAAAAATGTTATAAACCAATTCTCCACTGATCTTTTGGAAAAAGTTAAATACAATGATAAATTTTGATTGTAATTGTCATTGATAAAACCATAATAATAGTATAATATACTATTTTTTTAATCATAATTTAGAACATACTAAGAGTTAAAAATTACTATGACATGAATTTTGAATTTAATTAAAAACCAGTGGAGAGTAGGCTTAATGTTACACATAATTCAATTCAAAATTCACCTTGTAAACATTACGGCCTTCTGGATTAAATAGTGCAAATGTATGACGACGTGACATGAAACCTTGTTCAACATCTTTGATTTTTAATCCATCTAATGGTAACATGTACTTTTTTTCTCTTTCCTTTAGAAGTAATAATTATTTATTTCCATAAAATATCTAACAAAAAATATTTATAATTATGTACATACCTCTTCATCTTTAAACCATGAGATGTTTTCTGACATTAATACAAACCAATAATCCCTAGATCCTCCTTTCATAATGCCTAAATTGTGTATACACATCCATCCTTTACGTATCACCTGATTACCAAGCTTATGAGTTTTGTTGGAGTTATCAGAAGACTGTTGTGCACTACAAGACAATAATATATTATATTACATAACAAATTAATAACATTCATAATTGTTGAGATACAACTCTTGTTACATACTTTGCAAATCCTATGAAATCTTCATGATTTGTATTCATGTAAGCAAGTTCACATTCAACCAATAAGATTAACTGTTCTTTACACATTTGGTCACGATTACGAATATATGATGTAATGATACGTTCTGTTT
This sequence comes from Metopolophium dirhodum, assembly GCF_019925205.1. Classification (NCBI taxonomy): domain Eukaryota; kingdom Metazoa; phylum Arthropoda; class Insecta; order Hemiptera; family Aphididae; genus Metopolophium; species Metopolophium dirhodum. The sequence goes on from NC_083568.1 coordinate 19,046,791, forward strand.
CTTCTCGTAAACGTGGATACCTGGACATCTATAAAATCAAAAATACATATTTCTTAAAACATTTTTACATAAAACAAGTGTATGAATATCAATTATGTTCACACCTTATCTGTACAAATTCTAACTACGTTAGATAATTCATTAACAACGAGATCGGTACATTTCAATGATGGTTCTTTCAATCTAGCAATTTGTTTTTTCACAATAGCTTCAAATGCCATATCAGGTGTGAATAAACCCACTCTAATACCTATAAAAATAAACATATTTATTTATGAATGTTAAGTATCTTCTTGTGGTGTATTACATACCATGAATGTTTCTGATGGCAAATGCTATTTCCCTCCTTAGTTCTTTTTCATCAATTTCCATTTTCACAATTTCAAATGGGAAACGTTCATGGAATAAACGATTGATTTTAGCACCTCCAGATAGTTCATTGGTATTTATCTGAGCAGAACCAGAACCTTCAATTGTGCGTTCAAAATCAGATTGAAGTTGTTGAATCATTCTAAATTCATGAGAACATAATAAATAATAGTGTACAAATAAATAATAAATGACTTAAAATTTCTTACTGTAACATTGCTTTGGTTTTAATAGCCGGATCATCTGGCCTAAAGTATTTAAACTGTTCGACATCTTTTTCTAATGTAAGTAATTGTTTCTAAAAGTGATAATATTATAAGTGACAATGACCTTTACAAAAATAAAATAAAACATACTTGTAATTTATCCCTAAGGCCTGGCAATGTATCTCTAATATGATTTGTGAGCTGTTGATTCAAAACTCTTTGCAAATATGGTGTACCAAGTCTGTCAGCCATGTGTCTATACGATGGATGTCTAAACAGAAAAATTATAACTTATATAGATTCTCTTATAGATTTAAATTTTAAACTGAATAAAAATATTCAACATACGCCAAGAAGAATTTTCTTTCTGCACTCAAAGCAGCTTTTATATCTTTACGGCCATCGATATCTTTCTGACTTCTATTTACTACACCAATGTAACCACGCCTGAGAGGCAGAAGCTTGTTTTCCAGTATGTCTCTAGCATCAGTTCCTTCATCCATCAGATCCAATTTTGTTATGACACCAATAGTTCGCATACCTAAGAAATTAATATTATGTGTTTTAATTATATACAAATTCAAATGTAAAAAAGTGCATAAAACTAATTTCAACAACATTTTTAATTTAAAACTTAAAAAAAAAAAATATACAAATTTTGTTGATAAAATATGAACATGCTTCGTTAATATTAAGTTAGGTAAATAGTTGCAATGGTTCAAAAATCAAAGTGGATGTAATTATTTATTGATAATGGAAAAAAAATGCATAAAATATCTAAAGTAATAATTAAAAAAAATAGGATTTATTATTGTATACATAACATGCAGTTTCACTACCATACATGATACATGTCTAAATAATCACATTTATAGGCGCGTGATAACTTATAAAATGGAATAATATTTTTAAAATTGATATAATGAACAGTGAATAGTAGTTTTCAAATGTTACTAAAGCTTAAAATTGAATTTTAAAATCATTAAATATCAAAATAAAGTGTACAACCTGATAAAGAATACAATATATCAAAAACTCATCACACCAATATATAGGAATAAAATGAAACAAATCTGATTGTTTTTATATTAATATTTTAAATGGGTATGCCGTTCATAAGTTCTCTAATAAATAATCATTTTATACTGATTATGTTGATATAATAGGTACAGAGATTATTTAAGAGTTTATTAATACACAATATGTAGGTAGATGGAAAATCTTATCATTTCTTACCTTCAGGGTCAACTTCTTTAGAAATTTTTAATGCATCACTGTTGGCCAAATCTTGGTTAGCTGGTGTTACAGCCAAAATCAGGCAATTATCTCGTTTAACAAAAGTATATAACATTGATCTTATTTGTTGCTCTATGTCGGGAGGCTGGTCCCCAACAGGTACCTTGGTCATACCAGGCAAATCAACAAGGGTCAGGTTCAACACTGGAAAATAATACTAGAACAACTACACAACGGCCACGAATAAAACCAACTATGTTGAAAAATGTATGACTTGTTCCCTAGCCCTACACCTTGATTTATAACGAATTATTAATGATAATTTCTATACACTGTTTTAGTTTTCAATTAGAATTAAACCATTTGATTGGTAAAACATTTTTTTTAAATGTTTAAAGAAACAAAAAATACTTTTAAGCAATGTACAAAGAACATTCTAAGGAAAACTAAAAAAACGACAAAATTGCTAATAGCATGACTTGGTGCAATATTTCCGAGCAGACTACTGGCCGATTAACGTTTACCGTCTGGGTCAACTTGTTTTGAAATTTGTAAGGCATCTGAAGTAGCCAAATCAGCATTAGCTGGAGAAACAGCCAGTATAAGACATGTTTCTTTTGTGATAAATTGGAACAGCATGTCTTTGATTTGTTGTTCAATGTCAGCTGGTTGATCACCCACTGGCACTTTTGTCAAGCCAGGCAAGTCGATCATTGTGATGTTTAAAACTGTTTACACACGTTATAAATAATAACCATAATAAAATGGTATGACTTTTAAACAATATATAAATTAGATTCAAAACTACTGAATAAAACTAACAGTTTGGAAATCATAATAAAAAATTAAATACTATTATCTACTAGCTATCTTTTTTTTCTTTCAAATGCCAAATAATCGTTGTATAAAATATGTTGGAGTTAATTAGTATAATATGTTATTAACAATTTCATTTATGGAAATTAAAGGTGTTACTTTTAATAGTTTCTATATTATATAACAAAAATGAAATAAAATTTCTTTAAATTCTTTTAATGGTACAATATAGGTAGGTTAATATATGTACTGTACTTACCATTAGGAGAATATACCCTCAAATTTATTGGTATGTTAGAAATTCCTTTATTAGATCCAGTCATACGATCAGTTTCATTTTCTATTTCACGCCTAATTTCATCAAAATCAGCAAACTTTTTTCCTTTGCAATGAAGAAATTCTCCATATTCTATAAAAATTAAAATTTAACTATAATAATGAACAACATAGGTACCTAATTAATGAGGCACTAAAGAGTAAATCTTGGTTTAGTTAATTTTTAATTTGTTTAATTTAATTTTATAGTACAAATTTAATATATTAATATAGTTATAATTTTTTTTATAGATAATTTAACAAATAAAAATATATTTTAACAAGCAATGGCGAAGGTTAGAAATGAATAAAATTGCTTTTATTAATGATGTCAAAATGTAAATGATTTTAATAAGTGAGATGTAATAGAAGTTAAATGGTACTTAAAAAAGGTCATAATTTATTAAAATGTTTTAATGTTTAATAATTCAAACTTAAGTTGGGTATTGATTAAGTACAAGTTTTTAAGTTTGTTTTAATGAAAAATGTCTTTCCTATAGGTATATCATACTTAGCGACATCAAAGGAAGCGGTTATCCGATTGGATATTAGATCACGTTTGAAAACAGAAGGGTATTGATCAAACTCAATCAAATAACAAAAACCTTAGCATTTTACATAATATAGGTACAATTTAACTTACCCAATGAACTATTAATCAACTGAAGAATAAGTGGACGACGAGTTACAATTCCAGAACCTCTTGGAAGAAAATCCCTAAAAATAAATGTTGTAAATAAAAATGTACCTATGTTAAACAATTCAAATATAAAGCATTTTCAAAGAATGAGCATCAACATTCTAATAACATAATATGTATGTTTACATTATGCACAAAAGTACTAGGTAGTTAATAATCATTCAAAATGTAACTAATTATTTGTATTTTATTATAGAGAATATAATATATATATATGGTTAGTTTGAATAGTGGGGAGCAGCTAACTTTGATTAAAGGTGCTGTAGATTAAGCCACACACATGTAAGACTGGTCTTACAAAACTTTTAAATGTTCATAGTTTGCTTAAAGAGGATTTCAGCGCACTATTTGTTTTCTCTTTCTGGCCCACGCACAACATAGGCAAAACGCATTTACGCAGAATCATTTTTTGTATGTTTTTAAGTAATCTTAGAGTAAAATCACCCATTACAAAAAAGATAGAGAATAATATTTTTGAGGGAATGACATATCAGTTTGTCTAAATATTGTCTCAAAACTATTTAAACATAATTTAAATGTACAACATTTTTTTGTTTATTTTGAAAGTCGAGTACTAAGTCAAATAACAATAAAATATAAAATCAATAAGTGATTTCCTCAAAAATATTAATCTGTATCTTTTTTGCTATAGGTGATTTCACTCTAAGATGACTAAAAATCATAGAAAAAATGTTTCAACGTTAATGCGTTTTGTCTATGTTGCGCGTGGGCTAGAGAGAGAAAACAAATAGTGTGCTGACACCCTCTTAAAACTAAAATTACCTAAAAAAAACTTCAAGATGTTTGAATTTTAATTAAATTTAGGACATGTATATGTCTTATAGCTGGGGGTCATTCTATAATTAGAATATTATAAATTCTATTTTAACGGAGAGCGTTACCATGATGTCATGAACGAAACCGGTTCATTATCACCAGTCCACCTTTTCTATACCGTCGTCCAGTTACATTGGAACGGCTGCGGAGTCAATAGGTGTAAATAAAATATATAAATTAATTAATAAACCAATATTGGTTGATACTGTTGATAGGTGTTCGAAAAATTTGGCACTCAGAAATTATTGGTATTCGTAACCTTAGCTCTCATAATTATATTAATGACTTACTGTTATGGTAAATTAGTCAGTAGCCATAAGACATATAACATGTACTGATGTATCTGCATGCAGTGTGGATACTCTTAGTTTTTTTTAATTTTAAAAATCCAAATTTTTTTTAATTTGAAGTGGGATCAGGTATTTATGAACCAATTCCTAGACTTTTTCAATTAATAATTTTATACTGCTTAACTCATCGGCTATACAGAATCAATCACAATTTATTAATTGACAAGCAGATAGGTACAAAAAGGTTAAGTATTCCTGGTATATAATATACTTAAAAACATGGTCTATATATGTATGTGATTATTAACTTTATAAACCTAGTAACATTGATAATTAATTTTTAAACTCTTAACTTTACTGTCTTAATGTAAATAAAATAACTAACAGAATTAAATGGACAATTATAAAAATAAATTAGGTGCGATAAAGCTGCCTTAGAAACTATATCTATAAAAGAGTCTAGAGATTTATGACAATAGAGGGATGACTACCAAAATAAAAAATATCACAGTTGGCATTGATTTGCACTGAGGCACACAAATTAGACATTGGTAGGTATCTACCTAACTAAGTTTGGCACCATAGTACACCATAGAATAATATGTAAAATAACTGGCATATTAAATTAAAACAATATTGTTTATATTATGGTTTCTAATCAATAGTTAGGTAAGTTCCTACTTATAACTTCTTGTATGAAATGTTGAAAATATTTAAACTAGGTTTTAATAAGAAAGTGAATTGTTGAAATTAATGTAAAAAGTTACACATGAGTAAATATGGAACACCATATTAATTTATAAAATATAAAAAAACCATTGACCAAAATTTCTAGTAGTGAATCAGATCTATTACTAGATTTCTCTTTAGTAAATAGGTAAAGTAGGTGGGGATGAATGAAATAAACTATAGTGAACATAATGTAGGTACAATGAGAAACCCACCTAAAAAATAATATAGGTAGGTACCATAATACCTATAATATTTAATGTATTTAAAACAATAAAGCATTGAATCCAATAGTTATTAACTATTTATACCTACAAAATAGATTTACAACCAATATGCTTGACTAAAATGTCAATACATTTTATGAAAATAAATATCCAAATATCTACTGAGGGTTATTATGAAACTATAACACATTTTACGATACCTACCTAATAAGATTTTTCTTGAAATAGTTATTTAAAACATACAATGCCTAATATATTTAAAAGTGAACCTACTACTATTTTTCATAATACACATTTTTATCTAACCAATAAAATATATTTATGCTAATACAATTGTTTTTTTAAGTAGATTAGATAGGTACCTATATTTTTTACCATTGCATTCAAGTATTCAATTTGATGTTCTTTTTCAAACATGGTCGGTAGGCGTTTAGTTAAAACATGTTTAGTAAAAAATTTACATGTGTTTATCATCACGACTTAAATAATCAATAGTTATTGTTGTTTTGAACCACTAACTGTTTAGTTGTGTATTTGCATATGAAATAATAATCTAAGCTATAATCTGCTTTAGGTATCGTAAAATTATGTCATCTAGATCTTCGTCTAGGTCTATGCACCTTGAAAGTAAAAACATTAATTATATACTGTTATTACTATTATTCAAGAGTTTAAAGTTATTCAAATCAAAATATCTTCAAATGCATTGGTTCATATAATGATCATGTTGCAGATTAAGTTACAAATTAATTGTCGATCAAGTAATTAAATGTATCTACTTAAATTAATAATTACAAGAACTGGTAATATAGGTACTCTTGAGGCTACAAATAAATAGAATAGATACAAAATTATCATTAGTTTAGATTAGAAATGATCAATTACATTTACAGTTATAGCCATAGACCATACCACCTAAAGAAGTTTGAAACATACGTATGTTATAATTAAAAATATTTAACAACCAATGTGAAACATATTACATATTTAAACATCAACTGATAAATTTCTATCAATATGTAAAATAACCCGTACCCAACTGCCACAATATTGGTAATGTTCATACACTGAGGTATGTACTTACCTGATTTAAATATTACATCAATAAGCATGTACATTTTGTATAACTAGAGGTATTTATAAATTAAATTTTACATCTATCTTTGTAATTCGTATGGCCCATCATCCAAACGATTAACCTTATAGATATGTCCCTCTGACGTGGCTCCCGAAATATATTTTGATCTCGTTTCATTTTCTAATGAACTAATATTCGGTTAAAATAACCTATAGATAGGTACATGACAAAAAATAAATAGTGCAAATAATAATGGTAAAAATATTCTGTGTGTAAATACAGAGGTAAACATGAAACTGATATCGGCTGTAGGATCGTCATTGTAAACGAAGACGTTTCACATCGACTGAAATGAGACGAGATGGCCGCTAATGAACATTGTGCAGGTGTAACGGACTAGTTTGGGGGCCACCTATGGACAGATATTACACAGACAGTAGACATAAAACAAACATCAGATCTCTAACAAAAAGCAATTTTTTTATAATTTTGTATTTATTATTCAAGAAGATAAGGGGCCACACTGAAAATGTTGTTGCATGAAATGTAACGAAAATAACATTCTGGCAGTCGGTTACGGGCAAGTCGTGTGTCAGCGAACCCAAGACACTGACGAACGTCGAGTTTTGCTTTACCTTCCCACAAAGTTCTCCAGCACGGAACTTTTACCAGCGCTCTGGCCACCGACCACCGCGATCTGGGGCAGGTCCAGCTGCATGTGCACGCCCAGCTGGGTGAACGCATCTTGGAGCTTGTTCACGATAGGTATCAACTGTTCCATGCCCATGTTGCCGGCCATCGCGGACAGCGGCGAAGAGCTATGGGTAGTGTTGTAGTGGACGTATGTGTCTCACTGAAGAGGACGGCGGGGTCCAATACGTCAGATCAACGACGACAGACAGTCGGGCGGACTCTTTATTATTTTACAGTGATACAGCTGCGATGATATCGCGCGGCGGTGACGGCAACGGTGACGGCGGTGGCGACGACGACACACGCACTACGCACAATCACGTCTCACACCGTCCGCTGGACAATAAACGTCACCACTGGCAGCAGCAGAAGCAAAACATACGGACGGAAGCGATCGTTCGTACGGATACGGATGATTGTGCGTGTGCGCGCGCGCACCCGCGCTTGTGTGAGTTTTTGGGTGTTTATGTGTGTGTGTGTATGTGCGTGTGCGTGAGGCGGCAAGTGGCAACGATTACAGTCAAACGGTCCGGCTCTCTCGGATTCCGACGAATGACACCGACCGGGTACGAGCGGCGCGGAGCGCGGCTGCCGGTCGACGAGCCGCTGTTCGGCACACGAGCGCGCCCGAATTCAAACGAACCCCGCGCTGCGGCTCAAACGCTCCGAAGTCCGGAACACTTCTAAATGCCCAAACAACCCTTCCGGAGGCGATTTCGCGCGGGCCCGTGGCCGTGCTGTCGTCGTCCGCGGCGTGCACTGTCGGGCTGAAATTTATAATACGAGTCGCCTGATTTTCACCTGGCAAAATACCCAAAACGGAAGATGCCGAAAGTAAAACGTTTCGAAACGGGAAAAGGAACACCGTAGTCGAATACGTTGGGTTTGAAATTGAAAACGGTCCTGCGCGGCGGCGGCAGCCGAACAGCGGTCGTCACACCGGTGCGCGTCCGTACGGGTGGACGTGTGCGCCACGCCCCGCCGCCAGCCTACCGGCCGATGACGACGACGACGAGGAGCCGAGGAGGAAAAAAGCTCTCGCGACGACGACGATGACGACGCCACCGCACTAAGTTATACTTTACGCACGACGACGACCCTTTATCGATTCCCTTTTCACTATTCCGCATTTCCGCGCGTGGTGCGTGCTATATACATGTCATAATATCGGCAACTCGGAAAATCCTTGTCCCGCACTCATTGCATAATTATTATTATTATTATATCGCAGTGCATAAATGCATAATGTTACGAACGTCGCAGCATACGCGATTATCATTACATTATACATTTATAATATGTCGGTTTATTGTACGCGATACGCGTACGCCCACCTAAAACCGTGACATTAATAAGAAATATAATATTTAATAATATACAAATTGTCGAATCCTCTCGCTTATCGAAAACGCGAATGGTATTATAAATTATGATATTGTATTTTGCGTAATGTAATCGTATAATACATAAATTAACATGAACTCAGACGCAACACGCGTGCGTCATTGTAACCCGTATTATTATTATTATTATTATTATTGTTAAGTCGTTATGTGCTGGTGGAGTAAATAATATTGCTTTAATATCATTACAAATTATTTGTTCAACGCCAATGGACTAAAAAAAATTTTCAAATAATAAGCGCATAGACACGTGGAAAAATTTTACACGAGGATCTATATAATATTATTATGCACATACCGTAGTACTCTAATTATATCGCTGTTTGCCGTATAGGTATAGTCGTGTAGACCTAACTGACTATATGAAATATTATATACTATTTTCATAATATTATAGTCTGTGGTATAGACGTAAAGTGTACCTACACCGGCTATACCCAATGTACCTACGCAGACGGCAGACGCGACTGTTACGGACAGATTTGCACAACTGCACAAGTGTCCCCGCGGGGAGTGGTGCCCATGCTACTTGCTACGACCGACATAATAATAATGTATCACTATATATGTTATATAATATTTACGTGTGCGGTACAAATAATTTGCGTTATTATTATTATTATTATTATTATTATTGTCGTGTTCGACGCAAAATAACAGGAGCCAATAGCATGAAATATAGTTGTTGATCGTTATATGTGTATAATATTATTGTTGAGGAGTTAATAGGACACTAGATCTATACACCGTCGGTCGTCGAAGGTACCAACTGGGTTTTCCTGATTTCCTCCGTATGCTTACCCCTCTTCCACCTCCAACGATTGTTGTTTTCATGACAGCCGAAACGTAAAAATAAGTAACCGTAATCCTTCGTCTCAGGAAAATCAAAAAAACATTACACGGTGTGCCGAAAAAAAACCGACTATAGATGCATAATAAACGTCCGTAACGAAATGAATTAATAACCGTCCCGAATCGCCAAAATAATGTATAGACTATAGCCCTATAATAGCCATATGCCAATATATAGGAGACGATTTTCGTCATATATTCATATCTATATCGCATGATGATTTCCTGAAAACAACATTAGTTAAGTCTAATTGGTATAAAGTGTTATTTGTATACAGTGGCTCAATACGAATTTGTACAGTCCATTGGAACCCAAACTATATTTTTCTAGTGTAGCAAAGTTTAAATTTTTATCTACCAACATTTATACCAGGTGATGTACTCTGTGTGATAGGTACTAATTCTGTGATTAAAATAATGTGGTGAAAGTTTTAGATGGCAACTTTACGGACTCGCGCGCGAACGACTTCGTCGTCCAATTCCGGTGGGTACGAGTCTTGTGGGCGTATATAATTGGAATTATTTGCGAGCCTCGTCACTTCATAACACTGACGAATCTATATAATATAGGTACGTATAGTATACGTTCAACGTACACCCTGCACATAGACGTAGATAGGCGAGTTCTTTAAGAAGGGTGCCTAAGTGCCTTGGTCTCCCAAAAAAACTCAAAGTCCCCCCACCCATTAAAATAATAATAATAATTTTTTATTTTATTAATTGGCTCATTTTGTGTGGCAACATTTCAATTAATTTTCCATCTATATGGATTATGACAGCAGTAACGCCATAATTATACAGATTTTTCTTTGCCGGCGTCTATAGTCTATTCCGGGTTTTCAATTATATAACGACCATCAAGGGACCGTTTAAAATAAGTCATTGTAATAGTGCCGTTATAAACAAAAAGTGATAAAAAGAAAAAATTGAAAAAGTTTGATTACATGACATATAGGTACATATTTTTAAAAGATACAAAAATGCGTTGAAAAAAATTAAATACTTCAATATGTTTTGATTATTATTTATTACCGATGTTATATTGAAATTTTTACAAATTTTTCTGCAAATGTATGTCGTTATTAGTTATTATACTTACTTATCTGAGTTTAATTTTTATATTAGATCAATATAGATAAAATTGATTGTGAAAGCCTATTGTCTGCAATAGTGAATATAGTCAGTAATAAAAGAATATATTTTAGGAAGTTTCCTACGTTGTAGAACTTTTTTAACGTTAATCTAAAAATAATACATCGGTACCTACATCAGTAATAACTCGATAAACGATTCCGTGACCAGTGTCCACTGTTCACGACAAATCGGCGATCAATATCGGCAATCCGCAGTTCCCCGGCGAGTTCCCCGGGATAACTTGGACGATCCGGATAACAATGTCACCCAGTGAATTATCAAACGTTCCGATAAACGAAAAACGTAACGATAATAACTCTCGGCGATCCAATAGAATTCGATGCTTCGACGGATACCACCGGCAATCGACCAAGAGATTCCCGAGTCGGATGAACCTGCGGCCGACAACCCGTGTATCTTTGAAAAAAACCGTCTTTTTTTGAAGACATATTATCTACATGATCAAAATTCAAAGCCCAAAATAGTACTTTTCAGTTTTTAGGCTAATAGATAGATCTCCTCACCCAATTAGCTAATTTAAATATTGTCACCCCGAGCTAACTGGATTATTACAAACATTTATTTCAATGGACATTTCTATACCAAATAGCCTTTTCACATTCTATACGTATAGATACTATAGAACCTATAATTCACCAGCACTATTCAAATATTTCAACATTAGCGCCATGCGAACTACTGATGGACGATGTCGCCCACGCCAGCCATCTATTTGGATATCGTCATCCGGCTATCCGGGTTGACCCCACTTTTAGGTCCTTTTAGAACCTATATATATATACAACTTATAACCTAGGTTAAATAATCGAGTTAAATTAATTTCCATGTTATGTATAGTTACAGAAACAGACGGTATATTATTTTTGAAGTTAATGTCATTTTTTGTAAGTAATGATAAATACTAATATATATTGTTGAATTTGCTATTTCTGGATTTCAATAGGGATAACAAATTACGTATATATAAATACAACAATAGAAAAGTACAATCATAGTCAAATGTATTAAATTCAAATCTCAACAACGCAATAACACTAAAGGTACCTACTAGATGGGTCCGATGCTTAAAAAGCCGTTGGTGTCGTGAATTGTGATCTCTTTTAATTAACTAACCAACAATTAACCTAAATAATTTATTACTTAGATTATAGCATAGGATTCTAACATTGGATGGCATTTGACCTCCTTTGCTGTATTTTTTTCCGTCAATTACTCGTATATGTACCAGGTACCTACCTATTAATGTTCCTTCGGGACATCGGATAGTACAGTACTTAAAACGTTCAAATAATCAAAAAGTTTGCAAGAAAAATATACATTAATACGCGTATACAAACTTTTTCTAAAAATATATTATTATAAAATATACCGGAACAACATTATACGATTAGGTATTATTTAACTGTATATTGTTTAAATATATAAAAGTACTAACTATAATAATCGATACCAATACCTTTAAGTATACCACGGTATACTTATAAAATATAAGTTATAACCTATATAATTATATAAGTACCTACTACCTAATAGAATATTATAGTAGTATCTTATATATATCATATATAACTAATAGACATAAATGCATAATGGCTAAATGGCTAATACATCAATCAATATACCTCCAACTTATATAATACGCCAATACTCAATAGACAATAACTCTAAAACAATAAACATACGTTTTATGTTAAGATACCTATTTGCCTTGTAGTTATAAATTATAAATTATAATTAATATTATGCAGCCATATAGGTACCTACCTCTTATATTAATTCAATAACTTAATAGTTATAATTTATAACAATATAACTATAATAAACTAATAACCTGATATGTCTTGTATATTCAGTCTGCAATCTGCAGTTATACTGCAACCATACAGGTATCAGGATCGTTGAAGGGATGGGATCTCACTATCTCAGTATTAAACCTATAGGTACTTACAATAGTAATATATTTTAGCTATTTATTGTATTATAAATATGAACATTAATATCATGACGTGATCGATAACAAGCATCTATATTATAATTCACGTTCCACTTAGTATTTACACCATTTTTTATGAAAAATACATTAACCCAACGTGCATTTGTAATTACCAAGTAATAAAATAATTAAAAATACTAAACAAAAACAAATTATATATTATTTATTTAAAATTTAAAGTTGTAAGTTAAGGTTAAGACTTAATTTTTAGGTTAAGCCCTCTCCCTCTATACCTGCCTATGATATTAAACCCGTATCGTCCATACGTGCACTATTTGTTTTATAGGGGGATCGGTGAAAAACCTAACTTGTGTAGAAAAAAAATACAAATAGACGTTTTAAGGTAGATATTATAATATTCTTAAAATTTCAAGTTCTGTTTCGCCAACTTGCAACTTTCAAGTGAAACCATTAGTCCCATCTACGATCTACCCTTGAGGTATAATAATTTATTTTAAAATAGGTATAGAGAAGTTTGGTATGTTTTTATTAATGAATAGGCCGAGCTCGGGTTGAATATAAATAATTTCATATTTCATATTGTTTGTTGTTTCTCACTGCAGACAGAAGTATTTCATATTATGTAGAAAAATACGTTTTCACCTGGCTCTTCATCGACTAATAATAATGCAGTTTGCGGTTCAGTGAACTGAATGTTTTTGCCAATTTATTTTCTTAAAGAAATAGACAAAGAGGATAAATTCAGTTTTGAGTACTTAAGGTCTCGTTTTAGTTTCTCTTCTGGTACTTCCATGCTAAACATAGGTACTACAAAGTACAAGAAAAGGGGCAATGGTGTTATTATAGAGTATAGGTGGACTTAGGACTTACGAAGCGCGAGTGGCAGATAACGGAGCGTGAACAAACTGACGTATACCTACACACTTATAACCGGTAACTGATAAACTCGGACTGTATACAGTTAGCATACTAAGTTTTTAATACAAATATTATGAAATAATTCGGCACCGAACACAAATTTAAATAAAGCATATATTATCGCGCATAATCTCGCGATTGTGAGTGATTTTTCGTTAAATATAGACATTTTCATTTTATATCAATAGGTACATTTCATATATATATTTACTATAGATATTACTCAATAAATATTATAAATGCGTGTATACTATACTACTATATGTGTCCGTATACCTTGTGTCTATATATACTTGCAACAGTGATGACGCGAAAAAGTTATTGTTATATAAACACACTAGGTGAGGTGTGTATAAAAATTTTGTATTTACACGTATTTTCATGTAATTTGGTCATGTTTGTGGGGGTTGGAGGGGATTAAAACTTTTACCCCTCGGCCCCCACTACTAAAAAGAAATCATAAATAATTACCTACTTAGGTTAGAGTTATGTATAATGTGGAATAATCTGCTTATAAACGTAAAATAGGTACTCAAAATAATTTCAAAAAGTTATAACTTTGAAACTAAGTCCAACCAGCAAATGCCAAATTCTGATTGCATCATTGTTCGTAACTCGATGAAATACATAGGTTTCCGAACAAAATTTCCAAAAATCGTTTAGGAGCTAAACTCCATTGTTATAACGTATTTTAATATATTTGTGCAATATAGTGATTAGTGTTTATTATGAAGTAATATTATTTTAGTTATGCGTACAGATAGGGGCAGTCGGGATTTTATGTATAATTTCTATAAAATATACTATAGCACCTAATACCTATAAATAATAATATTTATAGCTAAATAAGTACGTAAATATGGTTTGCCAATTTAAATAAAAATAAATCATAGGACAGTATACAGTATATATATATGACACCCAACCCCCTGGAATTACGCCACTGATAGCATAATGAATATAGTTTAGATAATAAAATACTAAAATATTATAATTTACTACAAAACAGATGAAATAATTGTATCAATAGAAATAATGATATCGATTATTAGAGGTATATTTTGACTGGTAGATTCAGAAGGACAAGAATTTTTTTGGAAAATATATGCAATATCTTTAACCAATACATTGTTATAGTTTGTAAAATACTAAAATGATGCATTTATAGCTCATGCATGTGTTATATGTGCGTATTGCGTATATAATATAATATTATATATATTATACAATACACTTACATAGTTACATGTAATCTTAATTTATAACTTAATTATCCATTAATAATAATGTAACCACAACCACGAGCTAATGACCTATCTGTTGAAGCCTTTATTCTCAATAAAAAAAAATATATATTATATACTTACATATATTCTTTACTCGTTATACTCTATGATATGTGTATATATGTATATAGTATATATACATACTTAAACATTTTGTTAGTTTAGGCATTGTATAAATAATTAAATTAAACAATCCGTTATCACTGTTGACTGTAATACTGTATCCATTCTTACTATGTCTATAGGGCATCAGTAGGAATTTTATTTAAAAAAATTAATTAAATAAAAACTGATGGTTAAGTAGAAACCTGACAGACTTCAGTCTATTCTGATTTTCAAACCCAATATTTGAATAACATTAAATTCGTAATGATTGAGGTTACCTAGTTAATTAACACAAAGGTCAAATTTATAGTGATAGCTGGCAAAAATATAAAAAATAAACTTAATTGAGTATAATATAATATGTAAAAAACAATTGGCGAGAGGACAGCAGAGGAAAATGAATTTTATAGAAGCAAAACAAATATTAACTTCCTATCAATTTCATAATTTAATGATTATTTAGAAGTCACTATTAGCAGGTAATCGCTGGAAAAAATATAAATTCATACATGCTCCTCCTATTCCTACTCTAAGTCTAGAAAGTTAAGTGGCATTTTATAAAAGACAATTGTGGACGCGTACAACTTAACAATTCACATCTAGCTCTGTCACTTCAAATGATTTATATTATATGGACACTTGGTATACTCATTAGTCAATATAGATAAATTAAGTGCTAATGAAATAAGCTCGTGCATTCACCATGATTACCTAACCAATTTATGAGAAGAAGTATCACAATAATTTACATTTTATAGTGACTGCCGGCAACGGACAGAATAAAATTGGACATATTGAATGGTCTGCAGTGTTCACATATTATGATTCCCAGACATTGAAGAGTAGAATGCGATTCCGACCATGCTAGAATCTAAAAAAATCGTAAGTCCATGCGGTTAGTTCAACTCTTTCATTTTGTAGGCAAAGATACATTTTCTATTTTAAATGAATTAAATACATTTTTAATTTCAATATTTTGCTCAAGAAAAATGTAACATAAAAATAAATAAAGAAGGCAAGAAGTAGCTTAACCATTTGTTTTTAGAAATGTTAAATTGCCAAGTTACACCACAGAAAAGAGTAAAGACAAATATAAAGTAATGTACAAAACGTCGTTAGCTGAAGATTTAAGATAGATGTCATTATGTGCTCAAGGTGACAATTCATGTGGAATGATAAATTGTCCGTATCATACGAGATAAGTAAATTAAAAATAACTAAATATAATAATATATTATGTTTAAATTTTGTTTTTATTGGATTCAATAATACACTGTTTTAACTTTATTTATTTAAAAAAATATATTGCAACAATTAATTTTGTATGCCTACTGTAGTACTGCACTCTACTTACCTATATAGATATAACATGATATAATTATATAAACGAATATTTTTTATTAAATACACATATACCTATATATTTGACTATACACGATACACCCATTAAGCATGTACATATTCTATTAGATATCGTCTATATTTATGACAATAACATGTGTCATTTTAAAATTTTTATTTGAAGGTATTTATTCGTCAATAAACGACGACGACAATAAATAAATAATAAACGTGATTTTGAGTAGCGTTTTAAAATAAATTGACCATGGACTAATAATAATAAGAACATCAAACGTTCGAATGGTTGACAAAATTAAACTATTATTCCAATACAATTAACAAATATTGAAATAAATATACATTTTATAGGTATGTATAATATAAATATATATTAACATTTAAAATCAACGCATAATTAGCATACATTTATTAGTGACTATGATGCATAGCTGAGTAGTGAATACTGACTAGGTATATAATGTTAATTGTAATAGCACTAATACAAACAAGTTCTATAGTTTATTTATAAGACTGCACTACTGCAGAGTAAGTTTTACACAATGTATACACTAAATAAAATATTTTAAATACTGAGCGATGCATGCGTTGATTTTAAATAATGATGGGTGTTTTTTTTATGAAAAATGTTTTTTGTGTCTGTCATCATTCATCAGTCTTCATCTTTTAGCTTTTGAAGCAGTAAAAATACTTAGTTTTCCAACTTAATCAACTAAATATTTTCTAGTAGAAAAGTGAATCTAGTTGGTAACTTGGGGAGGGGGGTGTCCTATTCTCAGTACCTTTGATAATAATTGGGAATAACAAAAAAAAAAATGTAATAAAAACAGGAATTTTTGTCTATACAATATCTATTTTTTTATTTTGTTTTAATTTTAAACGAATATCCGTAGTTACTTAAAATGTTCACTAATAAATAAGATAAAAAATGTTTTGATCAGTCAAAAAACTAGAAAACTGCAGAATACAAGGTTCTTCATAAATCAGTGGCGGCTATCCTATGGTCCTATATCCTATATTTTGCAACACTTACAATTTGGTGGGTGGGTGGGTGTTAACTGGTTAATAATTATTTACCACAAAATGACTAATTAGTGTAAAATATTTAAAAAATACATATAATGACTATACCCTATTCAAAATAAGAAGCCAACAGAATTACGTAGCAAAACCGGTTTTGCCTGTGACTGCCTGGTGGCTTTTTATTTTGAACAGTGTAATTTTATAATAAATAATTATTAATCACACTACATAACATAAATCAAAAAAACTAACAAAAACAGTCAACAATTTAAAATACCTATAGGTAAACAGCACAAAAAAATCCGTATTATCTAGTAATTGCTAGTATAAATATTAGGTGATAATGTCAAGTTTCAATATAATATCAAGTTCGATATTCATTTTTGAATTACAACCATAAATAAATAGTTCTTTTCGAAATTTGGTTTTGCGTCTAAAATTTACAAGAAAATGCTTTCATTTAACCCCCAGATTTTTTACTATATAGTCAATTTATTACAAGTAACCCACAGTATCGAAATTGAAGTTCAAACATTTTTTTATACTGAAATAGTGTGTAACATATTTTTTCAAAATTATTAAACAAATTTTAATCTGACATCACCCAAAAAACAACAAAAACATTGGAAATATATGTGATTCTTTGATTGAATATTGATGATGTATTGATGTATTTTGTGGTACCTGGTGAATAACACGGGGATGATTTGTTATCAAGTTTTACATTTTCAAGTAAAAATACAGCCATTCTTTGTAAATAGGTCATAGGTGGGTCACTGGGTCCACAGATATTTCCGAAGCAATATATATTATTTGTAGGACAGCCCCATACTGCATAAGTTGTTATTAAAACTATTTGAAAATTTTAAAGGAACATAGGCACGGTTTTTTTTTTTACATAAGCATTTGAAGTTCAAATATTGACAAAATTCGTCAAAATCACGAACATTTAAAAACTATTTTGTAGTTATAAACGTATAAAATTGATTATATTTAATACAAGGTTCCTCATAAGAAAGTTTATTCTGAGAAGCAAAAAAATATTAAATGTACCTATATGCAAACCTTTTTTTTAATAGACATTTGAAGTTCAATTTGGACTATATTGGATATTTAAACAAAGAATACTACTTGAAACTTTTACGTTTATTACTAAATTTTATAATTTTATATACACAATAACATTTTAAAAACATTTTGAGTTATTCTCAAGCTATTTCAAATGTATACAAACATACAACAATTTTATTCACACCGTTTTCTATGGTAGTACCTACCTACGGTATATGGTGGTACTATTGGTACTGACTCTTTAAAGTCAAAAGTTAATGTCTCAATGCTAGACAGAAGAACAAGAAAATACATTAAACCGTCATATATTTTATTAACTAGTTCTAGAAATTCTCCTAATTACATGGGGAAAACTATTTTCAACAATTTAAATAACGAATTAAAGAGTCCAATAAAAAGTTTATGTGAAAGTCAATCCAATGATATAATTAAAATAATGAATAAAAATCAAATGAAAAAGGCAATAAATAAAATGGTTAGTGATCTTGATGATAATGTGTGTATCAATAAAATCATAAAAAGTCAATATGTCTAAACATAATATCGTATAATATTTTAATACGTACCTATAATATGTAATGGTGATGTACATTTTTGTTTCTAAAGTTTTTTTTTTTTTATCATGTTATGTTTATTTAATTTTATCATATTTTTATTTGTATAAGTATTTTACTTTAAACGAATTGTAATATCGTTGAACTCCGTGTACCAAATACGAGCTTATAGCTCAGTTGGTATTCGTATCAGCTATTATTAATTTATTTTATTGTAACAAGTATTTAATTGTAATTGTTTTGGCCAAATAAATAAATAATAATAAAAAAAAAAAAAGTTAATCACAATAATAAATATTAATAATACAATAATAAGTGTGTTCGGCAAAAATGTAATCGACTTACTATAATACATTAATGCTGATAATCAAACATATTAGGTACTTTAATAACAAAATCAAAAAACATATCATGAAATATATATATTTATCAATAGACCGTCATCGCACAGAATCATTTTTCGTATGCAATTATTTATCATTAAATTCAAATTGAACTCATATATTTCAGTGACTTACTCGTTGACGAGGTACACGTGCTGTACAGCAGAGTGGTTACTGGTTATCTACCCCTCTTTTAAATTTTAATTAATTCAAATGATTTTAAAATAATTATGTTAACAAATTATTTCGTTGATAAATAAAATCTCGATTTGACCGATACCTGTATTTACTGAATTTATAATGTTCAACAAAGCATATTTAATCGAAATTTTATTTTTATAAAAATTAAACAGTTTTATATTTTCTCTGTTTTTCTACAGACTTGTCCAAGTACCTACTCACTTACTCACCTACTACACAGTATAAAATATAATTATAATATATACATGTAACTTTCAATCGATAGATGGTTTGGGGAACATTGAAGTACTTTCTTACAATTTTACATATTTATACTTTTAATTTTACTTATTGATTATTCTCTTCAAAATGTCAGGAATAATAACTAAATCTTAATATTTTTTTGGTCCGTTGGTCGCTTGTTTAAAATGATACGTACAAATAATATTATACTCTGCAGTCTGTGTCAGAATTTATAAAACACTTTTAAAAGTTTATAAAAGTTTTAATCGGAATTTTTAAATTTAACATAAAAAACTTATATACAATATTAATAACATATATGTACTACATATTACTAACAATATTCATCGAAACTGTTGTATTTAATACTAGTTATTGAAATACATAATTTATATTATAATATACATTATTTATAATCAATATAATACACAAATAATGTTTAATATATAGGTAGATTTAATTCATAAATATTTAAATATATACAAATTACAATAATTAACGAGTACTGTATTTATTAATAACATTTCATAGTGATATGGCATAATATAAGCAGTAAGCATATTTATATATATTAAAAATCAATATTGAAAATTAGATTTTTGAAATATTACACGTACTTACCCATAGGTTTATTTTATCCCGCTTAACTCAACAAATCCTTTAACCTACATAAAAACGCCGCATAGCTTTAGAGCTTACATTTTAAAACTAAATTTGATATAGTTAATACAACAAAACTATATTTAAATATTTAAACAATTCTAAACATAATATTATATTATACTAAAGTAATAAAGGGTACGAAGGTATATAGTATATTATATTTTTATCTGATCATTTTTATTTTTTATTTTAAATCGTATTCTTGCGTAGATATAATAACAAATAGAGACCAGCTTTTAAAACACACTTTTTCGTTAAATTTAAAATGCTTAAACTGTTTTCAATAAAAATAGTTTATATACAGTTCATTATTCATTAAGACTAATTATTGGTGCTTGGAATTATATAGAACTAAATACAGCGTTTGCGTGAACACTGGAATTTTTGAACCAGGTACCTAGGTATTATACCTAAAAGAGCAAAGGCACATATAATTTAATTTAATTATATACAATTAAATAAAATAATAATTAATAAATTGTATTTCAGTGTTTTAAATTTAAGTTTGTAATCGAAACAACGAACTTCCTATCATTTGGATTCATGAAATAAAAGATAGGTTTTTACCGTCACTAGTTTTTGAGAAGTAAAAAAATTAATTCAGAATGAGTTTTTGAAAAATATTCTTTCGGATTTTAGATTTAAAATTAGGAATTCCTATAAGGCATAAATTATCACATTAATTTAAAACTTCACATTTTTTTAATACATTTGTTAAATAGAATTAAATAAATTTGGTTCTAATTTATTTGATTTGGTTCTCAAAAATATTTCGTTTAATAGGAAATGTTGTTAAATGTAAAATGGAATAGGTACGTTATAAGACAAATAATAAGGTATATCTATATATATATATATTATAACTTATAAGTAGTCATGTACATTTTAAGATATAAAAATGCATTCAAATATAGTCGATAGTCGACGGTAAACAAATTTTTAAAATCGGTTAAGTAGTTAAGAGATTACCCTAAACAAACAAACAATTTTCTTCTTTATAAAATAATAATAATAATAATTGTATATTACGCAAATCAAAGAAACATGTACAAATGGTATACCCATAAGATAAAATACAAAGATTTTCAACTCCCCTATAACGCGTATTATAAATATGATCAACATAAAGATTATTATTTTTTAATTTATGAAAACACATTAATAAGTTCTTATAATATAAACATTTAATATTAAGTAGATTAAAAACATTGTATACAAATTCATTATTGGTAAGCTTTGGTTAATTGAATATAAATTGAATTATATTATTTAAAGAATAAATACGAGACTCATACGCCTGTCCCTAAAATACAATACCATAGCATAAAATAGATTTCATATCAATATTAAATATATGCCAAGAATCATAAAACACATAAAAAAATTTTCAAATAGTATTTGTAATATTATTATTATGATAATTCCATTTAAATTTATTATCCAAGGTGAGGTCTATGTACTTAATATAATTAGAATTCTCTAGAATAACACAATTACTAGATTGACATTTAGATGAATGTATGCATATATTTAGTTCTGGACTAATTACATCTGAATTAATATTATTAAAGTGAATATATTTGGATTTATTTAAATTTAATTCTAATAAGTTATTATCAAACCAATCTTTAATATCTTTAATAACATTATTTGTTTTTATATATTATGACTCTGTAGAACTACTATGATATAGGTATTAGTAATTAGTATAAATCACCTATAATTTATAAACAAAAACAACTTTAAATCTAAAAATGTCTGTGCTGTCAGTCAGCTGTGTAGTGAGTTTTGATTGAGTAGGTCACTGTTATTTAAGAGTTGAATTTGAAATGAATTATTTATTAAGTCATTCAATCATCATTGTATACGAAAAACTATTCTGAGCTAAAACGATATGTTAGCATCAATGTTTCTAAGGATATTTTATACATATTTTATTACTATAACTATATAATGTATACCTTACTATGTAAGTAATTTATTTATTTTTTTAGTAATACAGTAGGTTAAACAAATTTTTAACGAAATCGTCGCATATATATATTATATAATTTATAAGTTTAAGTAACAAATCAAAGATAATATCTTTCGAATTTATCACGAGAGAATGGTGTGAATAGTTTCGCAGTTCATGGTATAAATAACATACTATCAGTGGCATAGCCAGGAATTTTGTGTAGGGGGGAGGGGCGACGTCCTGATAAAAAAATCCTTATTAAACTATCCTTCACTTACACTATCCTTCACTTACACTATTTGTAAAATCATTTTTTTAATACCATGTTATAATGTAGGCTAAAATAAACGCACGATCAATGGGGTGGGAGCGCTATAGCCCCCTTAGCCACCCACCATGGCTACGGCGCCTCTGTATGCATTAAATCTAAATGTTGTTGCTTAACAAATACAATTAATAAATATACATAATGGTGAAAGTTTCAAGACCCCTCTACGATTAATATTTTTTTAAATACAACATAATAACTGAAATTGTTAATAATTTGTTTAAAAATCCAATTTTATGAAAAAGTGAACTTAAAGTTATTATGGATATTAATAAATAATAAAAACTGTTCCTACGTATTTTCGATACACTTAAATAGTGGTACCTAATACCTATTTAGAGTGGTACGTATTAACAATTTGAATCCACTCAGAAGAAATTAAAAAATAATCCACTTATTAGTCAACAAAATATGTACCTAAATTGCAATCGCTAATCTGAATATTTTTTTAGTGACGGTGATTCATAATTTTTGAATAATTACAGAAATTTACGACGCGTTCATCAAAGTAGCTTAACGAGATTAATATCAAACCGAACAAAATATATAAAATATAAACTTTAAACAGTGTAAACCCATGTTTTCGGTGGTCGGAGTACTATACAACTAACAACTATACATTCCCGGAATCCAACATAATATATTTATAAAATATAGAGTAAGTGTAATAATGGACTTTAGCTGAAACTATATATATCATATTGTATAATCATGTGTAGTAAACAAAATAATAAGTTGGACATAAACATTTAAGTAGGTACGATTTTAAGTGAAAACATTTATGGAGCTCTATTTTTTTTAGATACCTATTTTTATACATATATATATAGGCATATAAGTATGTGTAGGTACAAGGACGGAAAATACCAGTAAAATCAAAATTTGACAATTCCAAATTCAAACATCAGTTGTTTAAGCCTATAAAATAATGAGTAATGACATATTATAATTGATTACACAAATGTATTTCTGCTGTAAACATAATATCGAAAATTGCAATAATGTATAATATATACTACTATATTATTATCTAAACTTCGGAATTTTAAAAATCTTTTTTGAAAAACTATGACGTTCTATCATTTCTACCGAATATTGAACTTCTACCTACGAAAAACATGATAATTACCTATTTACCTATGTACAGGGGCGTGCCCAATGAGTGGGGTCTTAACACCCCCATTGATTGACAGAATTTAAAATTCTTAAGGTGCAAATCACTGATTGTATACTTTTTAGATGTTAAAAAAATTTGGATCCCCCCTTGAAAATTTCTATCTAACATATTAAATGAATATAGTGTAGACGAAACGCCCGCGTACGTTGTCTCTATTTTAAAACGCAAATACCATAAGTAGTATATTGTACGTTCTGAATAATCCATTTAAGTCTAACTCTGTCTAACACAACTAAGTCTGACTCTGCTATATATTATGTTTAATATTAGAGAGAATTAACCTAATATCCAATTTAAAAGTAAGAATATTATCTACTGAATTCCATAGGTTTTTTTTTATATTTTAGTTTTAAAGTGAGTTGTAAGCATTTTGAAATCGTAAATTGTTTATACATTTGAAATGCTCATAACTCGAGATGGAGGATGTCAATGCGCTATCTTTTGTTTTCTCTTTCTGCACGCTCAATATAGAAAATTTGTATTCAGCAGACCTTGTGTTGATAGCTTTAATATTAGCTTTAGTATTATAGTAGTATACTTTTATTATTTAGCCTTAGGTATTACGATGAGTTGACCTATTATAGTAATATCAAACTCGAGTTTTAGAACATTATCTGTGTTTGTCTTTTGACTTTTTTATGATATTTAAATTTTAAAGCAAGATTTGAGAATATTTTAGTTGTAATATTTTAAACTTGTATAAAATATATAAAAATACTAATGTACAATTAAGTAGGTAATACAGATTAATACATATGATAACTTTAAGTTTCGTAACCGGTTAATTCGCTATAATATTAAAAGTATAACAACACAAAGTTGGCTCTGCTGAACAAAAATTTGGTATGTTGCGTGTGGGTCAAAGAGAGAAAAAAATAATGCACTGGCTACTGACATCTTCATATAATGATTGACCTTAAGCCTATTTTTGCATGCCCGTCTATATAGTGACTATCTAGCCAATATTAAAGATTACCGATTGGGAGATCAGGATGTACTTATTTAAGCTTTTCTACAGGGACCTCTTCTAATCATTGTCTCATGAAATTTTTTGTTTACTCTAAAATGGATGTTTAAAAATTGACACTTATTCGCCAATTTTAATCATGAGTAGTAAAATTGATTATTTATCTTTCTAATCTTTAATAAGCTATTGGTACTTATACAGCTATAATAATAATTACCTATACGGCTTTACCGGCTAGTGCCTAATTAATAATAATAATAAAAAGTTTTATTCAAATATTCTAGTACTTGTGTACTAATTATTTCATTTATAATAATATTTTTTCGCGTATTCACATGCAATCGTACTAGCACAGCTGATAGATAGCTGTAAAGTGTTAATACTTATGGTAAAATTGTAAATATTTTAAATACAATTTAAGACTTTTTGAGCGACTATCAGACCATTAAAATAAATTTTTTTATTCCCTCCGGAGGGAGGGGGGGCTGCAGCACTCCAGCCCCCTGCCTACGCCGCTGTTTACTAGTTTAGCTGTAGAGGTTAGGTTAGGTATCTTATAATTCGTTGGTCACCCATTTATAAAAAATAATTAGACGTCCGAATCTATAGTTATATTAATATGTGTAACACAAAAATATCGAATTACTCAAATATTTGTTATCTGTACGTGCAGTCTTGGGTACTCATTTGTATTATAAAGGTTTAGGGCTATTTAAAAACTATAAAAAAATAAGAGAACGAATGTATTATACGTACATCCTAAACCTTTAATTATATAGTCGTACATAATAATGAATAAATATAGATTATAACTACCTATATATAGGTAAATATAAATTAAAATTTCATTGTTTTAGCTGTGGGTACGGGGTAGTGTCATAATGATTAATTTATAAATATATTATTTCGGAAAAGTGTGTAAGTGTATCTACATTTAGGTAGGTACTTACTTCGTACTTGCATTGTTTTTATAAATTATTAATTAGTAATTAAGTACACAAGGTTTACAATTTGATGATGCGTATGACTCCGAATATTACACCCATTATATTACGTGTACGGTGTACGCACACGCGAGTGTATTAACCTAGGTAGGTACAAGACAAATTAAACCATTAAAGTTTATGTACCTATTGTACTTTTGTAGAACAGAGAATAAAAACTCAAAAAAAAACCTACATCTGTCGTATTTTTATTGTTTTCAGAAAACTAATTTGTAATTCACACAACCTTAAAGCAATGCCATTGGTAGGTAGGTATATAATGGTACAATAAATTGCAATGTGGAATCTTAAATGTCTAATTCCAATAATAAACGAATAGTGATAATCTGAACACAAATTCCACCTATACAAATTAGTGCAAAATAAAATCACCTCGCAGATCACACATAAAATAATACATACAGCACCAATGCATATATTATAGTTACATAGCGTGCGATTAAGATAAATAATATGTGATTGTTAATTGTTGATCAGGAGGATATGCATATAGGTGGTAGGTATATTGATTTTGTGACTACTGCAATGATTTACGTTAACTTTCAGGTTAAAGTGTTGTGTTTTTATATTTTGTATTTATTGATAGGTATAGGTAGGTACACGAATAAAATAATAATTAATACCTAATTAATAATACAGGCTATATGTCATAACACACCATCATATCTTTAAACAAAAATCAAACACGCTATTAAATTTCAAAATTAATTCTCTAGCATTGTACTGTGAACAGTTTAAGTTTTATTAAAAAGGTTTCATTCAAAAAAAAAACAAACAACAACATTGTTTTATTATTTACCATTCAACCGTTGCGACGAAATAAAATTAAAAACTATTTATAAAGTAAACAATATAATATTATGGGACCAAAAATGTAAACGAAAATCGAGTGAAAAGCACCAATGACCCAGTTTTAATCATATCCGACCTTGAAGAATTGAAACCCTGTTTAATCAATATAATGCGAGGTGGTTGATGGTTAGGTGTGGTGGTGAACTGATGCTTGCGCACCCATCGTTTGCTCTCGGCTTGACCCACTTATCTCACCATTTCACTTATCGGCGCTACTGTGCCATTTTTCCGAATGCAGTTCAACGAAAAAAAAAACACCCCAAGCCTATAAGTAACAAAAACACGTCATGATTAGAAAAATTATCAGAACATCGACGAAGTCGATCTGCAGCTGCATATATTACCTATAGATACCAATCGTCACTGAGTAGATTATTGTAATCGTAATAGGTCAAAACAAATGGATGTATTAAAATTGAATTCAACCACAATAGTTACTATGCATAAGAAAAACTATTTATGTGAACGGAGACGGTGACGGAGACGGAGACGGCCACCATTTTAAAGAATAATTTATTATTAATTTATATATAAAAAGAACTGTAGGGGTAATTGGTTGATAATTTATTTTTGTAATAGCAGTACCTACGGTATGTTGAAATAATTGTTACCAAATACATTTCATATAATGTAATATTATATCATACATTATTATTAATAGCAATAATATTATAATAACTTATACAAGTCCAATATCACATGTTCACATAGGTAGGTACGTAGAACGGTGTGAACAGTGAAATGTGAATAGGTTCGTTAGTATAAAATATGTTGAAAATTTTAAATTATATGATGTCTAGAAAAGACTAATATAGATATGAAATATAATATTATATTTGATGAACATTTCAAATCCCTTTAGTTCATTGATTTTTTAATTACCTACAACTAAAAAACAAAAGCCGATTTGTCCAAAACTATCGTGTTGCTCAATGCTCATATTATACAAATCACGGTTTTCCATAACATATGCTTCCATGTTTTTTTTGCTGATCCTTTTGAAAAGTACTTTTGCAATTTAATACCAACTATCCAACTATAGATCCTATTATTTTGAAATCTTCCAGACTCCAACAGTCCAATCATAATGTTGAAGATTGATGCATTTTGACTGCTCAAAAGGCATAACAATAACATCACGAATTTTTAACCAAATTCATCGTTACGCTCAAAATAATATAGTGAACCTCGATAACTTGAATCGGTTTAAAAACCGATTTCAAAAACCGGTATAAACCGTTGCAAAACCGAAACCAAAAACAAAATCAAAAACAAAACTGAAAATAATTGGAAACCGGTAATAAATTCAAAAGCAAAACCGGAAAAAATAGGATACTTACCGGTATTATAATTTAAAACCTAAGCCAAAAATAAAATTTAAAAAACAGAATTTTTTTGAAAAATTTGGTTATCTGGAACATTTTGGAAAGTTTACTTTATACAAAACGCGATTCGAACGATTCAAACAAATGAATAAACCACGAATGAACGTAAATATCCCAGGGGCCAGGGCTTAAACTGGCATAAACTATGAACATTTTTAAACCTGAAATCAAAAACAAAATCAAAAACGAAATGGGAAAAAATTGGAAACCGATTTACAAAATCGAAACGGAAAACAACATTTTTTCAATCGATTTCAAGCCCTGGTGTAATCAGTGCCATTGGAGGAAATTGGGGGGGGGGGGGCTTGGTCTCTCCCCAAAAGTCCGTCAAGTCACCTCCTTGTTTGGTTTTGTAGGATCGAAGCCTCCGTTCACATTGTTGTTAATAATGTTAGCCCCCTGAAATTTTAATCGATTTCCACCTGTGCAGTAAGTTAGTAACCTAAATTACCCCCCCCCACACATCGATACACACAAGTTATTTTAGTTCTAAATTATACAATTTTTTTTTTTTTTTTTTTTAAACACATAATGAAAACATTTTATATATACACTAAATCGTTCCTTGTTTTTTTTTTTTTTAGTGAGTTCGTCAATTATAATATGATCATGATATTTGATCCAAACGGATTATTTTCGAAAACTTATATTTTTAATACCATTTGAGGAGTGTCCTGCTATAGCTGGAAACTTCATAATTTCAAATTCGCCATTTTACAAATTTAAACAGTATTTTCGACAAAATATTTTTGTTAACCAAATAAGAAGTAAATTATTTTAATTCTATTTAACTAATTTCTCTAGAATACTTATATGTTTTGTTGCCCATAACACTTCGTAATGTGGAAGTTTCACTGTAAAAACTTCATCGTATAATTATGTGACAACTGACAAACCTATAATCACTTCAAAGTTAAGATCTTTGTAAATATCTAACGTAAAAAATATTTATGTATTTAAAATTTTAATTTAGCTTAACTTAATCTAGTTTAGCTTAATATGTATCATATACATTTATTTAACGAACTTTAAATGTATTTACTAAACATATTTATTTTTTTTTTTAAGAATTAATTGAACTGTTTAGAAATTCCAATTTCATTAATAAGAGGCACATCCTCAATGGTGAATTGGGCCAAAAATCTTTAATTTATTTTTTTTGTATTCAACATAATGTATTTATGTATATTATTTTTTGACCAATAACCTATTTTAAAAAAAAATGTAGGTATATGATCAATGCTAAAATTTAAAATAAAAGTACTAGTTCAAATTTGAAATTTTACATGAAAAGCATATGTTATATGTTATAAGTACCTACTTATAACTATATTAAAGGTTAACAATCATCTATTTAATCAACTTCAACTTATACTGTTATCGTTGTACTTGTTACCAGTGCTGCAACTAGGTGAATATATCGCACTGTCGGTACAAGAGTGCCGTATATCGAAATTTTTAAATTTTAAGGTTTTGGTATCTCTGAATTCGTATTTTTTTTCTCTATTTTTATAGAGTGGCGCGATCTATGTTACTATATTATTAAATTTACTATTAATGAAATAAACTTATTGCACTGAACCAGTTTTATTGGTAGTTGATAACAATAAAGCCGTAAAACGAAATGTGGCCTCCTAAATATAACTATTTAGAACAATACCGCCGCATAATGAAATACGGCCTTTCGAATAAAATTTGTTATACTTATATCTGGCTGAAGATAACTCACTAATTTTTATAAGCTATTGAATCTTAAAAACGCTCTCCTGAACAATTTACCTTTTTAGATATACGGCCCTCTTGTACTGACAGTACGAATTATGGGTGAAGCGGATCACAGATTTTACAGCTCATAATTAAACAATAATTAGGTGGTATTGGTGGGCTGTGGCATATAATAATCTCTGATTTTTATTTTATTTTCAAGTGACAATACATTTAAAATCATTTAGAAAAACTATTAGTTTCAATTCTTTGACAATTGACCAGTAGTTTGGATACTGGTGACGGTTGTATTAAAAATCTAATTTATGGATTACAACAAACCCTTAGTCTAATTATGGAATGACTACCCAGACTATCCAGACAACATAAAATACACAATTCATTGAGATTAATACTCACTAGGTGTCTAGGTCTCGTGCACTTGTTTTAATAGTATGTAATTTACCCTAAGCTAATTAATAATATCAATACATCAATATTGTATTAAAATATCAACTATAATATAATTGGAAATAAAATTAAATTTAGTTAAAAAATCAACATTTCTATTTTTTTTAATTAAAAAAATAATTCAGCAATTTAAACAATACAATTAATGATTACAAAATAACTTATTGTCATAACATCAATAATAATCTTTTTACTATTAAAAACATAATTTTCACAAATATTTATAATATAATTTTTTTTTATATTATCACCATAACATTTTATAATACCAATAACTCAGGAAACTATGCTTTAAATGAGTGCATCATGCAACATACTAGTAAGTTGTATTCATAATTCTAACATAATAATATGGAGTAAATAAATTGGATAGGTAAAAGGTAATATTTTAGTGATCATTAAAATCAACAAAACACAGTATTTTAAAAATAATTAAATTTAATGAGTTTTTGGATAATAATTTTATATATCGACAATTTGACAAATAATGTTTGCTGATGTTCAATAAAAATAAATTATATAATATAAACAATTAATTTTCAATTTCTAAAGAAACTTTATTTTAAAATTTATATCCTTATTAGCTTTACTTATCACAAAAAGTAAGGGGTTGCAGCCTTATCTGGAATAACTCGTTGTTCGTCAGGAACGGCATTAAATAATATTGGTTTGCGATCATGAACAGTAGAAAATTCCATTATTGATGCAACGTTACCACATCGATAACAGTAGTTAGGTGCTGACCAAACAGTTACAAGTTTATCATTAAACATGTATTTATACCCTGCAAAATAATTTCATTAAATACATTAAAATATATTTATTTAAATTAAATAAGTAAAAAATTATAATGGTAGTCAAACTCATATTAAAGTATTAAACAAATTCTTATGACTCTAATGTTTATGAGAGAATAATAATTTTATTAAGGTAAAATTAAGTTCTAATATAAAAAAATATAAATTAGTGCTTATTAGCATTGATTATCTCAACTACCAGCTGACTATTATGCAATTATAGTTTATACGGTAATCATAAGAGTAGTTAGGGTAGGCAACTGACTTCTCTGTGAATATTTTTTTAGTTTTACAAGATTATAATATGTATAAAAGATATAAGGTTTTAATTAAAAAAATAAAAGATACTTATAATAGGGAACAGATTTTTATGCAAATGCATATTCGTGTTGAAATACATTTTTTGAAATTTGAGAACTGTCCCTAATTTAGATCATTCTTATTAAAATAACGCTAATTATACTTTGCATATTTTGCATAATATATCAACGTTTTTACCTGGTTTTGCATATTTAATACATATTTGAAATTTTATAGTGCCTACTTTGTTTCATCTTATAATTTAACGTTCACAGCCACATAAATTTACATTTTATCAAATTACTTAGGAAAGTGGGTAATAATTTACTTATTATTAAATTAAATTAAATTAAATAATAATATAGACTATTGATTTACAATATTTATAACTATACAATTACGTCTGGTTGTAGAAGAAAACATTTTTAGATAAGACAACTTTTAATCATCCAGTGCAATAAGGTAAAATATGAATTTATTTTTTTTTTTCAGTTTTTATTAAGATGTCTTAAGAATGTTATTAGCAAAGAACAAAATACCATATTTAATAATGTTTTGTTTTACATAATATTAAATAAAATGTCTTCAATTAAATGTTAAATACATATTTTGTACCATATAATTTTATTTTAAGGATTTTTTGTGCATATAAATTTGTTTCCTACTTATGAACTACATTACTCAAAAATATACTAAATTGATAGTTAACATTCAATTTGGAAAATAATATAGCAGTTATAAGTTTTAATACAAATAACTTATTATATCCTTGGTATGGGAATGGAGTTGTATTGACTATACTGTATTCAGAATAAGATTGAACCACTTTGCACATGCGAACTAAGCCGCCGAACAGTGCCTGACCCCCCCCCCATGTGATGGCTATGCATTCTGTGATTGGCCGACAGTTATGGCCGGCTGTTGTAGGGCGCCTGTGCTAACACCCTCACCAATGTCTGGATTGTGGTGGGGATGTGTGGAAAAAACGTGTTTTGGTCGGCCAAATAGTTCAATCTTATTCTGAATAGAATATAATATTTACTTGAAGTACCTCATAATAAAGTATATTTGTAAAAATTATGAAATATTATTTTATTTTATGTGATATTGCAGTGAATATCTTATATGATTCATAAGTGTGTTTGATAATAAGGGTGCTGAGTGGTTAAACTAAGTTACCCTCCAGAATAGTTGTTACAATAGAACATAAGAATAAATTTAAATATATAATAATACTTATATACTATTATTTATGACTACTTTGCCGGTAATGTCAGTGCACACAACACACAAATGATGGTAATATAATATTGTACACATTGTAATAATATAGTGTAATAAACAAAATACAAAGGTTCAACTTAACAGAAGGTTTACTATGATTGTTGTGATTAGGCAAGAGAAGAAATCCATTTATATCAAATATTAATAATTATATTCACTATAAATAAAATATGATATATTTTATTTATAAAAACGTCATACCTTCATTAACCAATTGATGTGCTCTACAAATTAGCTCCAATTGATTTTTTTCCATAAATTCTTCAGTGACTCTAGACCCAAATAACCAGCCTGCTCCACGTGGGCTGACTGTCCATTTTTCAATGTCTTCTGGATCAGACCATACTAAGTCGCAGAATGCTCCTAAAAAAACCATCAAATAAATAAAAAATTATAAAAATTAAATTACAACTTGATAATAAATCTTCAATTACAAATCATTTTTGGATTACCTTTGTATGGAATTTCTTGATTGCGTTCTATTACTCTGATTTGATCTAATGTTGAAATATCAGGAGATAAACCACCATGTACACAAAATACTTCTTCGTCTATTAACTGTCAAAATCATAAAAGTTCAAAATATTTAAAACTGTAATAGGTTTAATTATTTGAAAATAAATCATACCGCTGCAACAGACAATAAATCAAAAACTTTACAACATTCTTTCCATACATTTGCATTTCCATACTTGTTCATACATTCATCTGAAAATTAAAACAATATTCCCCATTTTAAACATAGTAATAAATTTGACTATTTTAAAGTAAGATTTAAAATTTAAAATGTATTTTATTTATTTTACAAGCTGTATGTATGCATTACATAATATGTGAGCTCAAGCTCAAACAAGAACCAAAGTCCCTAAGGAGGTATTATGTTTTACAAATATGTGGATTTAAGTATTGAAATTTAAAGTATTTCCAGTTCATTTGGAGCCAAAATGCAAATTCCTTGAATAAATTGTGGCTGGGTCTTGGGAAACTGCACAAAATTATGTAAAAATAATTTTGACTAGGGTGTACTTCTAGGTCAACTATACTTTGTTTGCAGAGAGAATATGGTTACTTCACGCATACAACTGGAACTGAAGACTTGTGATTTGGGGAGTTGCGACAGGGTAAGAGTTCAGGGTTTTGGTTTATGTGCAACCACATTCTCTCGCCGAAAAAAGTTATTATATACTTGAGTATATAACATAGGATTTTTTGGAAAACAATAGTACCAACAACCTACATCTAATGAATACATAAATAAATATCATATGAAACCTATTAATACAGTTAAAACATTACTTGATATGTTAAAAATTGTATTAAATTATAGATTAGAAATTCAATGTATAGTAAACTATTTTATTGATTATATTTAAACAGTTATAATATAATGAATGGTTTTAAAATTTTTTTTATTAGGGTAAAGGCTTCAACTACTAGGTTATTAGCCTATGGTACTGTAGGGGAGGATACTGTAGATTTGTTTACACGTGTGTGTTTGTTTTTGCCAGAATTTTTAATTTGGGCACCTGTAGGTATCTGCCATGCCCGGGTGGGGGATGGCGGCACTAGTTTTCCGGACACCGTGACTTGCCCAAAGAAAAATGCCGCCCTCGACCGAGGTATCGAACCAGCACCGGTATGTGTCGCAACTGACGCCTTAGTCCGCTCGACCACTCCATTACCCCAAATATAATTTGTTGGGTTGGTACCTACTTAATTCACTATTTTATTAAAATATATTCATATACCTTAATCCAAAACTTATTAGAGTCTATTTTACTTGTACTAATGAGCAAGTAATTATTTCAAACTTATTAGTTTCATGTTAATATAATTATAATATTATATTAAATTATTGTACTATTACAAAACTAACCGAAGGATGCATACAAACTAAATATTTTAACATAATGGCAACTTAACTGTTTAGGCATAGATAGAATGGACTTTATAAAGTGTAATTTAATAATTGGATAACCAAAAATTTGGATTTCATAGTATTGGAGCTATTATACAAAATAGATAATCATCTAAATATATTATACAGGCATTGCTTAACAAAATGATGTGTATAACTATGTTATTACTCAAAATAAGTGCAGATATACATATTTTATATAACCTTATAATAATACACTGACATATATATTAAAAATAAAGATTTAATAATAGAATTATAAGTAGGTATAAATATAAATTTTTTTGTAGTTTTGTTTGTTATTTAAACGTATATACCTATTTCCAAAATGATAATTATAAATAACATAGATAGGTAACTGTTAATTTAATTCTGAATACCTACCATAAAATCCGTAGACTTGTGTGATTTGTCTTGATTCATGATTACCTCGAAGTAATGTGATGCGATGTGGCCATTTGGCTTTTAGGGTTAAAAGTCTAGTTAAAGATTCCAGGCTGTAGTATCCACGGTCAACAAAATCACCCATGAACACATAATTGGTGTCGGGGACCTGGCCTCCGTTTCTAAACAATTCTTCTAAATCGTAAAACTAAAGAAAAGAACAGACATTGTAAACAATGAGATCTCAACACACGACGTATTGCAATATTTACTTGTCCATGGATGTCCCCACAAACTGTTACTGGGGTGCTGACCGGCTGGATGTTAGCTTCTTCAATCAACAAATCGCATACGATCTGACACAATTTCTAAACAAACACGTCACATGAAATAAATACCGGTGAAGAATTCGTATTATTAGAAACTTACCTTTAAATCGTTTTCTGGCAAATATTTGCACTGTTTGGCGATCTCGAACCAGTTTTCCCACTCGGGCATTTCAAATTTTTAAAAAAAAAATTCCAATACTGCTAGATTACATTAGTTGTCACGTACCCGACTCAGGTATGTAGAACAAATTAATTCCCAAAGGGGGCCCCGGTCCCGGATCCGTTATTCAAAATGTTAGAAAAAAAAAAATAAAACAAAATAATAATAATAAAACAATATTTTCAATGACTTTTTATCATAATTACCCTTATCTTATTTTTTTTCAGCGCGTACAGTGTTGTCCAACATTTCGTAAGAAAATATTTAGTCAAGTGCGGGCTGTGTGAGTGTGTGATATCTATATATTTTGATATTCTATTATATAGGTACCAAAAAGAGACCACGATGTCGCGATGGCAGTAGGTAAACCGCAAAAGCGTCCAAAGGTGACATTAGAATAATGACATTAGACATAAAACAATAGAGTGAGGAGGTAAAGACGTGTAAAGCCGCGTCCACACTATAGTAAAAATGTACGTTGTGCGTACAAGTATCCACACTCACGATCCGTTGGTCCGTGGATTTTTTACGCCGATATGTGCGGCGTAAATTATTAAACAATGTAAATCTGCTAAGATGTAGACGCCCCTTAAGGTGTAACTGTGTGTCTCAGTATCTGTAAAAGATCGAGGAGATCTGTGTTGGGCTAGGTTGAGGTTTTAAATCGGTGTTGCATAAGAACCAACAACATTATTATAAATTATAATACCTACAGTACTATTGACGGTATGGGGCAAGTGTATCACTCGTGTGAATTGCGTATTTGATGGATATTAATAAATACTACCAATTAATATTACTTGGTTCATATATCTTATACCTATAAGTCATATATCTTGGCCCGTGGATTAAATCTTAGGAATATCTTAGGTTATAATAATATAGCCATATAGGCAAAAATTCCAGCGACTGGGCGTATACTGTATTGTACTTATATCCATTGATGGTTAGATACTGGTTAGTGCACTAATGGCCAATATCTATTACCTATACCTAAATAAGATACTAAGATAGTAAGATCTATGTCTTAATTCGTTTTATTGGATAAAATATTGAGTGCTTTTGCGATACCTACCAGATCAAAGTCTGCAATCAAAACACCAATATTAAAATTTTTTAATTTTTTTATTTAATTTATTACGTTTAAGACGTTTGAACATAAAGATAACATGTTAATGTGTTATTATAAGTTTGATAAATGGTTTACATTAAATAATATATATACTATTAATTATTATATTGTAACTATGTTACTACGTAAGTACCTACTAACTATTTGTTCTATGTTTGTTAGTAAGCATGTAAGCACTAAGCGTCTAAGCACCATAGGGTATAGCGTTTGAGATTAGGGAGGTCTGAAGCACTAGTGAGCTTCTATATAGTGGAGTGGGGCCATCTAAAAAAAAAAAAACCGGACACTTTTTTTGCAACGAGTTAAAAAAATGTATCGATTTTCAAAATATGAAATTTATTTATTTATTACCACTTACCAGTTGAAAAATAACCCCGTAATATACATAATATTTACCATATTATTCTTATCGGTGATCAATTATATCGTCGTAATTTCGGGGAAAATAACCACACTAAAAATAACCGTTTTATAATCTTTATTATAAATGACGTTTTTATCAATTAATTGCTAAATTCACTGTTTGATCAAAAAGTAGTATAAAACATGATTAAAATAGTACTGTCACGAAAAACAGAACCAAGCGGAAAAACACGACGTAATGGTCACCCTATATTACTAAACAAAGTAATACAACAGTAATATAACAAAGTTAAGTAATATTGAATACCTATAAGCTTAAAAAAGGTGGGTAAGTGGATGTCACTCTGCTGTACAGTAGGTTAGAAGTGGGTCACTGTAATGGATGGTGTTAAATTTGAATTCAATGATATAATATAATATCATTGTATAAGAAAAACGATTCTGAGCGAAAACGGTCAGTTAGCCTATGGTAATTATGGTATTACTAATATATTTGATAATATTATTGTGAATAAAGTAATTTATATATAACCTATTTACGTGGAACTTTGTTTTAAATTCTCAATCCTTAGCTATAAAATTTGAATATTTTATAAACTTTTAACTACAAAATAATTAGGTATTACATTTTAAATTTGATAAATTTTGTGAAAATTTAAACTTAAAATGCTTATAAAGAAAATTGTGCTTATGTATTTTTAATATTTTTCAACTACTATTGTAAAAATATATCAGGAGCCTGGCATTAAATTTTCACGCTTTTTTACCCAACAAATAAAATGTTATTGATATTTATAGGAAAAAAAACAAAAAAAATTGACAATTGACAATGTCCATAAGCAGCTCAAAAAAAGTCAAAATATTTTTAATATTTTATGGTGTATAAGTATAGTAAATGAAAATATAAACATTCAGTAACATTTTCATGTACCTTTTTTTTTTTTTTTTTTTTTTTTTTTTAAATTTGGCTTTTATTAGAAGAATTACAATCTATACAAGGTACAATAAGTAAAAGTAATAACAATTAACAGACAAATAACAAGAATAATTACATGAGGAGGGAGTCACACATTTGTAACACCTCAAATTTCATGTACCTACAGTTATTCGTTTTTGAATAACAATAAAATAACAATACCACATGAGAAATACTCATACTACATGAGAAATCGAGTGAATATCTAATATTGTGAAAATATGAACTTCAAACGCTCGTAAAAATTTAATTTGACTTTCTTATAGAAATTTTTTTTTATAAAGGTAGATAATTTTATAAGGAATTTTGTATTACATTTCAACATCTTAAATTTAGAAAGAAGAATTTTTATGAATTCTTAACTCAAAATAATTTGGTAATTTTCGTGATTTTTCCATATTTTGTCAATTTTTGAACTTTAAATGTTTATAAAAAAAAACTTTGACTAAGGATTTTTAATATTTTTCAAAAGTCATTGTAACAATATAGAAGGAGCTTTGTATTAAATTTTCAAACTTTTTTACCCAACAATTAAAGTTTTATTGACATCCTTAAGAAAAAAGGTTAATAAAATTGAAAACTGAAAATGTTCCTAATTAGTTCAAAACAAATCAAAATATTTTGAAAATTTTATCGTGTATAGAAAATGCTAATATAAATGACCAGTGAAAATGTCATGTGTATACGTTCATTTGTTTTAGAGTTACACCAAAAACTAAAATCGATTTTGCATAAAAATTTCCGTTTTCCCGTTTTTAATTTTTATGTTGTTTTTCCAACTGTTTTGATAACTATTGGAAATTTTGACCTACATTTTGACCTCCCCAATGCACCAATGATATTCACTTTCCCAACGAACAAGATATTGAAGTTGAAAATCCAATCATTATTTCGACTACTTATCGTGTACACAGACACAAAAATAAAAAATTTAAAAATTTAAAATAAACACATCATTGTAAAATCAATACATTCATCGTTCCACTCAGAATCTAAAAAATGTAGGATATGTTTGGGGAGCTAAGCCACTTAATCCCCCTATTTGCGCCTATGGTAGACACTAAGCAGTATTATATTAAAATATGTATATTATAGGTAGTGAAAATAGATATAGAGTTCATAAATTAATATTACAATAAAACCTATAATATTGGATGGTATAGGTACATATCTAACTTTCATTCTGATAAATAGGGAAAGGTGGATTTTTATTTACAAATTATTTACCGTAACCGGGAATTTAATTGATTAAATTAAAACTATAACATTATAGCCTTTAATAAGTACCTAGTACTTACCTACTAAATGTATGCATTTTTTAATTTGTTGACTATGGTGTATGACGTTGAGTAACTTGTTTTTAAACGTCCTATAAATACACTACATCAATGTTTCTCGACCAACCTCTTCCATTCTAAGCCGGGGTAGATTTAAAAAATCTCACGCCCCCCCCCCCCCCATCAAAAATTTAAAAAAAATATTTCACGGACGTCGTGGTGGCATAAAACGATTAAGTACCCCGGCGAAGATTATGAATGTTTAGAGGCTATAAACGCTCGTAATCTTTATATACATATACTCGCGATAACCGGCCGTTATTAATTTTAAATTTTTTTCCCGCATTGTAAAATAAAAATTATTAAATAAATACAAATTTTACTTAACGATGACTGCTTGCGCCTCCCCAGCAGGCAGCAATGTGTACACGCCTCCCAGGGCGAGCGTACAAACTACCTATTAGTAGTATAAAGTATAAACAGTATTTAAGTATACTTAATTTACCTCAAAATAATTTTTGAAATTTGTTGACTTATAATTGCTTTTAAATTCATAATAAGAATATACCACTATCCAGTACTAAGACGAGTCAAGCTAGACGAGTTCCCAATACTCTAGCTATATAATTTCGTTTAAAAATTAAAATATATTTTGGAAATATTTTATCTTTGATTTATATTGAAATAGTAACTTAATAATTATGATCGTTTACAATCGTAATCAACAGTTTTTCGAATAATATAGAAATCTATATATATATAAAAATGAATAACCCTTAAGATGTTGAAGCCTTTATCTTTAATAAAAAAAAAAAAATGAATGTA
Source organism: Metopolophium dirhodum (assembly GCF_019925205.1). Taxonomy (NCBI): domain Eukaryota; kingdom Metazoa; phylum Arthropoda; class Insecta; order Hemiptera; family Aphididae; genus Metopolophium; species Metopolophium dirhodum. Next base: position 19,087,026 of record NC_083568.1, read on the forward strand.
TATATGTGTGTGTCAATGTTACCATGGCAACCATTTCTATATTATTTTGAGATTTCCTATGGAATTTTTTGTATATAAATGGTTGCCATGGTAATATGTAAAACATATTATTCATATAGAGTTGGCATTTTTAAAATTTATTTTTTATTTGAAAAATCCAAATTATTAAAATTCTCAGGCGGTGAGTTTGCACCACCTGGCCCCTTTTCCGGGCGTGCCTGGTTGCCATGGGTTTTAAAGCTATTATTATTATTTTAAACATACTCATATTATAGAGTTGGCATTTTTAATGGGCAACGAAGTGCACGGGATTAGCTAGTAATAATATAATAATTATATTATTATTAAGTATTTATAGGTAGGTACTATTATATTTTACAAAGACGATGTTAAAATTTAAAAATCATTATTGGCGTTAGGTCATTGATCTATAATGTGGCAAATATCTGGTAGGATTATAATCTGACAGACTTTGAACTCTGCAGAGTTTTCGTTTGTCCACACATGACAACATAATATAGATAAATATTACTATTTTAAGTTCAAAAATGAGTCTTTAGCTTTATCCTTAATATATATTGTTAAACACTGCTCATATTCGGGAATCGATTGATAAAGGTTACTGACCTGAGGTATAGGCATCATCAATTACATAAAATGGCCATACAAGTAATAAAATGATATTATGATCTATTTATAGGAAATTAGTATTAGTGACTAGCGTACCACTCCACTCCGCTCATCTAAACTTTAAATAGTTATAAGTTTTAACTCTTAAACTAATCGTCTTAAATTTGATTTTTTATGTATCGAAATACTTTTTTTTTTTTATAAAAAATTTCGTTTATTTTGTGAAAATTTCCAATCTATACAATAAGTAAATGCGAATGAATGAATATTAAATGAGGCGATGAGAAAAATACAATAAATAGTAGTTTCACATTAGAAATTCCTGAACATGCTAAGAAAAATATTCTGCTTTGGAATATGAAATTAAAACTGTTTGTAGTATTTTGTCATTCAAAAAAGTAAAATTTTCAAAAATGTTAAGGATAAAAATTAAAAACTATTAATAATATAAACATATTTTTTTTAACGACTAGAAAACAATAAAAATTTTTTTTTTTTCAAAAACATTTGTACTTTTTTAAATAATGAATGTTCAATGATAAAATAATCACCCGGTGTAATAGCGGGAGATGTATGAACAATTGACTATTATTATGGGGTGCATACATAATCTGTACCTGTTACCTAGGTCCTAGGTACCTATAGATAGTTGATTGTGATTCAAAAATAGGTGGCAATCATAACGTAATGCATTACTAATGAAAAGTAATAAACTAAAATAGAAATGTTAACACGAATTTATTGTAGTTTTTACATTTTTACACAACCCAACAATATAATTTATTTGCATGAATACCCAAAAATACATGATTATTTTTATAAAAAGTTAAACTAACTATAGATTTAACATAACGGATATTGGAAGATAATGTCTTACAATGAACTATGATGATGCTTCCTTAAAATAGAAACTAAATATTTTTTAAATTAATTATAAATTATTTTTTTAAATAACAAAAGGGAACCGCAATTTAAACTATTTTCAGGTAATTCATTTCAGACCTATATGAAGAAAATGTCTGCTAGATTTTTAGATTATTAATGAATGGTATGATTATGTTACTGTGCCGTGCAAAATAATGTTTTGGTTTATACCTATAGGTAGTAAATGACTAATGATATTGCTTTTGTATATAAAGTGTAATTTGCTATAGTTATTAGTTATTTTATTATTTAATATTAGGATTTAGGTATGTGCAATGTGCATAGCTGCTGCTGCAGTAGCATCGCTAACCACGATAAATTCAAACAAGCCAATCAGAGATGATCGGCACTAGCTATATTCATGGTGGGGTTTTATTAGACGTCCGTGCGGTGTCTTTATAAAACAGCTTATAAGCTTTTTGAGTTGGCCGATTAGTACAATATCTCCAGTCACCACAGAACAATCATAAATCCTTTTTCGTTGCACACCTTTCGATCACTGACCGACGTGCCGGAAACCAAAGCATTCACTGTTTGTTCTCCCGCGGGCCACGAGTTCCAGCTGCACCATCCGTACACCGGTTATACAGGATATATAATATTATTATTATATAATAATATAGTGTTTTAAATACGTATAATAGTTGAGTATAGTAAGTATAACATTAAATGGGAATTATTTATTATTTAAGTATATAGTGAAATTGTTTATTTTGATCAAATAATAATTTGAATTTTGAAGTTGCATCAAAATTTCAAAAATTATCGAATTTTTTTTTACATATAATACGTATAGACTTATAGTAAATTTATTAAATGGCACACTATTAAGTCCACTAATTGTCCAGACTATTATTATATAAGTATATTCTTACTATAATCAAAATATTTTATTTTGCATTTTAGTTTTTTAAAATCATGACGAGGATTAAAAAAATAAAAACAGTTTCCAACAACGAAAATTTTAATAAAACTGTGGTGCAAAAAACAAAAAAAATCAAACTCAAAAGCCAAACGTTTAAGGGATGTATCGAATTATTTTAATATGAAAGGTAAGAAATGCATTACAAATTACTAAGCTAAATTTAAAAAAATTGTAGTCGATGTCTCATCTGAAATTGATGGGTCCGTCTTACAAACATACAAAATAGTCAGTAATAACAGAATTCGGCAAGCCCAAATGTATAATAATTATTTATACATCATTTTATTCACAATTATTTCAGAAAAAAACGCCAGTGAAAATAAATCTGAGTCGAAAAAAAGTAAAAAGATAAATAAAACAGATACGTTGAGTATGAGTTCTTCAAACACAAAAATGGAATCAGTTGGATATGAAAAGAAACAAGGTACTGTAGAAAAAATTGAAGAAAACTCATCAAATTCACACGATAAAGATGACAATGAAACAGCAGTAAGTATAAATATTATCCATTAATACTAAAATAATACCCAAAGTAATTAATAAAATATCGATCTGCTATAAGTATCTACAACAAACTCCTGCATATATAAAAGAAATAAAATTATCAATATTCGAAGTTACCTATTTAAAAATGTCTACATTTTCACTATAATATATTTGTTATCTATTTTTCGAAAACAAGAAGTAGTGAAGTACAATATTTCAAGTTTATAGAAATAATTTTTTTTTACATACAATCTAATATGTAGTAGAGTAAAATATGATAAATATATTGAATAGCATACTAGGTCTAGACTAATTATTTAATAAGTTTATTCTTAACGTGTCTAATTTAAATATTTTATATTTAATTTTAGTCTTTTAAAGGTCTAATGTTAGATATTATACATATTCCAGTTTTTCGTAATATTTTTAGTTTTACCAGATTATTAAGAAACTAATTTGTTGATTTTACCCCCCCCCCCCCCCCCCAAGTACTAACTAGATATAATTAGAAACCATCCTAAAAGTTTAAGATCGTAACATTTTTTACTTATATATAAAAAATGTTTTGTGAAAAATAAAAATAATTATTAAGAAAATAATCATCTGCTAAAAATTTAAAAAAATTTAAAATAAAATTCTCAATATTGAAAGACTTAAGACTTGAAAGTTACAAATACCCTATTCAACGTTAACATTTAAACAAAATCTATTGATTTAGTATTTTTAATATCATTGTTTCCCTTTTATTTTTTAGAAACTTGAAATAGTACAGCTGAATATGAATTGTTTGGTAAAATTAGAAGATTATTATATGATGGAAAGTCAAAAGATAATTAAAACAGTAGAGTCCGAAATGAAACAATGTACTGAAACAACAACTGAATACTCATATAATTTACCCGATAAAAATGAAGGAATACCTGTTGTAAGTGCAGTAAGTATAAAATAATTCTTTATATATTAATACTAAAATAATACTTTACAGTATCATATCTAGGATTTTTTCAAGTGGGGGATATACAATTATTAATAGACCTTCAGTAAACGCATATTCTATTTATATTATTATATACATTATGCATGTTGTATTGTGTACAAAATTTGGTCTCCAGGGGAGATATGACCCCCATATCATAAAATAATTGTTTATATGCTAGGTCAAATATAAATATGGTTATTCGTTTTTAAATTACAATTAAAGAATAAAATCTATTTAGTCAAATATTGGTGTTACATGAATATTCCTTAATATTTTTATTTTTTCTCGATTATTAAGAAAATTACTTGCAATTTATTCCCCAAAATACCAACGAGATATACATTTAACTACCATTCTCGAAGTTTAAGATTTTATCATTTTTTTGTTCTATAAAATATGTCTTCTAAAATACAAATAATATAAAAAAAAAAATAAATTATTAAAAAAATATCGATCCGCTATAAGAATTAAAATAAAAATCCTAAAAATATAAATAAAAAAAATTCTCAATGTTCAATGTTAACAATTTAAAAATATCTATTTAACATTTTTATTATAATAAATTCGCCTATTATTTTTCAGAACCAAGAAGTAGTAAAGTATAATTTCAAGTTTATCGAAATATTTTTTTTTACATAATATACATTAAATATGTAGTAGAATAAAATATGATACATATATTGAATATCATATTATGTCCAGACTAATTATTATATACCTATGCCTATTCTTAACGTATTTAATTTAATTATTTTATTTTGCATTTTAGTCTTTTGAAAGTTCAGGGTATAGAAAATCTAAAAGCACAAAAATGGAATCAGTTGGGTATGAAGAGAAACAAGGTACTTCAGAAACACTTCTAGAAAACTCATCAACATTACCAAACACAGATGACCATAAAGGATCGGTGCACAAAAAATCTAAAAGCAAAAGAGTTACTTTCAATAATATTGAAAACATAAAAAAAAATACTTCAAAAAGACACCTCAGGGATAAATCAAATAGTAGTAATATAAAAGGTAAGAAGGAAATTACAATCACATAATATTACTCATCTTAACTAGCCAATGTGATTTACCAATTTTGTATTGTGAGCATTAATACTAGAGTGAATTAACTAATTACTAAACTTAAAAGTTATTGATAAGAAAATAAATGTGTTGGTTTTTAGGATATTTTAATTTTTAATCAAGTTATGATTCATGAATTATAATATAGTTTTTTTTTTATTTCTGAAAATTTATAATCTGTATTTCATAACACAATAAGTAAAAAAGAAACTGACATAAGTACATAACACTAAATAAATAATAAAAACAACACATGAAGCACAAGATGAGGGAAATCATCCATGGATCCGAATATAATATATACATTTTAAAATACTTATAACTCGCTTGGGATTCATTGTATAAATATTATAATAAGCAACATACATACACAGATAATCGTTAAAAATATATAATTATAAAAATAATAAAAAAATAAAATCGAATAGTGATAATATGCAATTTTATTTTTTGTGTTCCATAACGTAAAACTACTAAAACTATAAAAGAACAAAATTATCTGTTTAGCTTATAAAATGTTATTTGATAACATTTCATAAATAAAAGAACCTACTGCAGGATCCACCGCTGCATAGAATCAAATTGAGGGGGGGGGGGGCTAATAACAAAATTCGGCAAGCCCAAATGTATAAAAAGGTGGATAAGTGGATATCGCTCTGCTGTACAGTAGGTTACAAGTGGGTCACTGTAATGGATGGTGTTAAATTTGAATTCAATGATATAATATCATTGTATAAGAAAAACGATTCTGAGCGAAAACGGTCAGTCAGCCTATGATATTACCAAGTATATTTGATGATATTGTGAATAAAGTAATTCACATATAACCTATTTACGTGGAGCCTTGTTTTAAATTTTCAATCCTTAGCCATAAGAGTTAAACATTTTATACATTTTTAACTAGAAAATAATTAACAAATTATAAAATTGATAAATGTTGTCAAAATTTGAACTTTAAATGCTTATAAAAAAAAATTGTGCCTATGTATTTTTAATATTCTTTAACTACTATTAGAATGATATATCAGGAGCCTTATATTAAATTTTCACGCTTTTTTACCCAGCAAATAAAATTTGATTGATATTTATAGAAAAAAAAACTAAAAAAATTGAAAACTGGCAACGTCCGTAAATAGCTCAAAAAGAGTCAAAATATTTTCAAAATGTCATCGTGTATAGAAAATGCTAATATAAACATTCAGTGAAATTTTCAAGTATCTACAGTCATTCGTTTTTTAATTACAATAAAATAAGAAAATTGTTACATGAGAAATCGAGTAATTATCAAATGTTGTAAAAATATAAATTTCAGACGCTCATAAAAATTTTGTTTAAGTTTCTTCTAGACATTTTTTTTTTGATAAAGGTAGACAAACTTATGAGTAATCTTATATTACATTTTCAAATCTTAGATTTAAAAAGAAAAATTTTTATGAATTCTCAACTCAAAATAGTAAAAGGTGTTGACAGACACAAAAATAAAAAAAAAATAAAAAAAAAAAAACACACATCATTGTAAAATCAATACATTCATCGCTTCAATCAGAATCTAATAATTATTTATACATCATTTTATTCACAATTATTTCAGAAAAAGATGCCAGTGCAAATAAATCTGAATCGAAAAAAAGTAAAAAGACAAATAAAACAGATACGCTGAGTATGAGTTCTTCAAACATAAAAATGGAATCAGTTGGATATGAAAAGAAACAAGGTACTGTAGAAAAAACTGAAGAAAACTCATCAAATTCAACCGATAAAGATGACAATGAAACAGCAGTATGTATAAATATTATCCATGAATACTAAAATAATACCCAAAGTTATTAATAAAATACCGATCTGCTATAAGTATCTAAAACAAACTCCTGCACATATAAAAGAAATAAAACTATTAATATTCGAAGTTACCAATTTAAAAATGTCTATTTTTTTTAACATTTTTACTATAATATATATTTGCTTATTATTTTTCGGAAATAAGAAGTAGTAAAGTACAATATTTCAAGTTTATAGAAATAATTTTTTTTACATACAGCTTAATATGTAGTAAAATAAAATATGATAAATATATTGAATAGCATACTAGGTCCAGACTAATTATTTAATAAGTTTATTCTTAACGTGTCTAATTCAAATATTTTATATTTCATTTTAGTCTTTTAGAGGTTTAGGGCGTAGAAAATCTAGAAGGTTTATCAAACTCACAAAAATGGAATCAGTTGGGTATGAAGTTGAACAAGGCACTACAAAAATAATTCTAGAAAACTCATCAACTTTAGCAGATATAGATGACAACGAAACAATACTTACTGAAAGTGCTGTAAGTATAAATATTATCCATTTATACTAAAATAACACCCATAATATTATCAACTACAATTAGAAACCATCCTAAAAGCTTAAGAATGTAACATTTTTTTCTTATATAGGTATAAAAAATGTTTTGATAAAAATAAAAATAATTACTCCGCTAAAAATCTTAAAATAGTTCGAGACAGAAATAAAAGAAAATTCTCAAAATGCAAAGTTATCATTTAAACAAAATCTATTTATTTAACATTTTTAATATCGTTTTATCACCTTTTATTTTTCAGAAACTTGAAATAGAACAGAATATGAATTTTTCGGGCAATTTAGTAAAATTAGAAGACACAATGAAAAGTCAAAACACAAACATTTACACAGAGGAGCCCGAAATGAAACAATGCACTGAAACAACAACTGATTACTCATCAAATTTATTAGATACAGATGACAACGAAACAATACTTACCGAAAGTGCAGTAAGTATAAATATTATCCATTTATACTAAATTGATACCCATAATTTTATCAATAACTATTTATTAATTACAGATCGTAATATTTTTTACTTATATTATATGAAAAATGTTTAAATAAAAAAAAAATTATTAAGAAAAAAATCACCCTTCTAAAAATCTTAAAAAAAATCGAAATAGAAATAAAATAAAATTATCAATATTCAAAGTTAACAATTAAACAAAATCTGTCTATTTATCATTTTTTCGCCTTTTATTTTTCAGAAACTTGAAATGGAATGTTCATCAAATTCCAATAATAAGCTCAAAAGAAAATTATCTAAAGTTGAAGTTATAGTTGAAGTACTACAGGATTATCTAAAACGTTTTAAATCTTCATAAATAAATAAATATTATAACCCATACGTTATAAATTTGGATACATTTTACTTATTTATATTATTTTATTGTATTATTAAAGCATCGTTGAGATGCATATTTTTAAAAATATTTTTTACAATGTTTTAATTATTTATTTTTTGGAATGTTAAATTAATTATTAGTTAAATTAAAAATTATAAAAATATATAAAATAAATTTTATATTTTAACATGAAAATATATACATGTTCATTGTTCAGTAACAAATCATAGCAATCTGATTGTCTTGTTCATGATTGCCTGACGCCAGTAGTGACATCGAACACTTGTTTTAGGTTGTGACTGGTGAGTGGCGGTGGTCCTTAAAAGCTAGTATATTAATACTAAACCTTATAAATTAGTTATTATTTGACATAGCATTAAGTATATATTTAATTTTGTAATTTTATATTTTTGTAATAATAATTGTTTATTCGGTTATTAAATCTATAGGTAATGTAAAGATATGCAAGAGTGAATACACAGCAGTTGGTATAGGAACTTAAATTTGTTTTTCCATAATGTACTAATCCACACAATTTAATTAATATAATTAATACAATATATAATATGTGAATATATATTAATTGGGTAATGTAGAGGAGGAAAGCCCCCAACTGGTTGGAAATACAAAATTTTCTGATGGTGTCTTTGAAACAGCCTATTGGTGCAACTAGTTTTCACCTATAATAATAAAAAATTTTTATTGTTTTCTGTTTTGCCCGATTTTGGTATCGGTGTGGTAAACATTGGCAATTTATTATGTATTCGATATTTTGTTCGTAAAAGTGATGAAAAAAAAAGATAGGTACTACTCTAGAGCGCTCCTCACGAATTGCCTCCCATTGGCCACCTGACCCTCGAATTACCTACCGGGAATTTTATTTTTTTAAATAGTTATTTGAATTGCCTTTAAATTTAAGTAATATTATTCACCAATCACTATTGAATCACCTCCTATTTTAGGTAAATCTTAAAAATAATATTTTTGAACATTACGGAATACGGAAATAAATATAATAATCGATAGCTATACACGTACAACTATCGATATATTAATTAATAATCTAGAATTGTTATGGGAGGAAATTCGAGTGAAAAAAGATCACCTACCTAAATTTTGGAGATAATTCCAGTGTCACCCTACTCTGTTATATATCAGATGTAGTGTAGCCGTATGGGTAACTGTGGATGTGTTAAATTGTAATTCAATGATATTATATCATTGTATATACGTATAACGATCCTGACCGATGATGGTCTGTCAATTAGTTATCACCAAGCATATTATATTTTATGCAGTAATGTAGTCCTAAAAAAGTTTATGGGTACACACCTTAATCATTTAAAAAAATAATGTGGAGGACTACATACAACTTCGTACGTATATCGTACGTACGAATTTCGTTGAGGGTACACGCATAAATATAAAATTAGGAGGTGGGTACACCACTGATTTTATGATATTATTGCTATTAAAATAATTTAATTGTACTATTAGTACTCCAGTAGGTTGAATTAATTTTTGCCATTTGCATTTGAAAATATAATTGATTTGAACTTTTAATAATGTCTGTAAAAAATAACTGTATAATAGATTTTTATAATTTTTGGTTACAGTATAGACTATTTATGAGATTTCTTATTTTAAATATTCAATCTATAAACAATTCAAAAAGAGTCAAAATTGTATCATGTATAAAAAAATTTAAATGAAAAAATTTGATGAAAATTTAAAATATCTAAAATTTGAATTTCAAGCGCCCATATAGAAAATTAATTTGACTTTTCATCACACATTTTTTTTGTTATAGGTAGAACGATTTTATACAATTTTAGATTCTGAGTGGAACGATGAATGTAGGTATTGATTTTACAATGATGTGTGTTTTTTTTTTGTCTGTGTACACGATAAGTAGTCGAAATAATGATTCGATTTTCAACTTCAGTATCATATTCGATGGGAAAGTGAATATTGTTCAAGTATTCGGGAGGTCAAATTTTAAAATTCTCAATAGTTTTGAAAAGCGCCGGGAAAAACAACATAAAAGAAAAAACATTTTAAGAAAAACAGGAATTTTTACGCAAAATCGGTTTTCCACAAAATCGATTTTGGTTTTTGGTGTAACTCTAAAACATACATGAAATTTTCAATGGTCGTTTATATTTGCATTTTCTATACACGATAAAAATTTCAAAATATTTTAATTTGTTTTGAACTGTTTAGGGACATTTTCTGTTCCAGTTTTATTAGTCTTTTTTCTATGAATGTTAATAAAATTTTATTTGTTTTGTAAAAAAAATTGAAATTTGAATACAAGGTTCCTATTGTATTGTTTCAAAGGCAGATGAAAAAATTAAAAATCCATGGTCACAATTTTTTTTATAAGCATTTATGGTTCAAATTTTGACAACATTTACAACATTTATTAAATTTAAAATTTAATAATTATTTTGTAATTAAAAATTTATAAAATGTTCAACTTTTATAGCTAAGGATTAAAAATGTAAAACAAGACTCCACGTAAATAGGTTATATTATATAAATTACTTTATTTACAATAATATCATCAAATATACTTAGTACCTATAATATCGGCTGATGACTGACCATTTTCGCTCAGAATCATTTTTCGTATACAATGATATTATATCACTGAATTCAAATTTAGCACCATATATATTACAGTGACCCACTTGTAACCTTATGTACAGCAGAGCGACACCCACTTGCCCGCCTTCTTTAAATCTTAGATATAAAAAGATTTTTTTGAATTTCTAATGATTACAAAAAAAATTTGCAAATTTTTGAAAATTCGTTGAATTGTATACAATTTTAAATTCAGATGCTTATTTAAATTACTGTGGATTGGTGCTCAATTCTTTTAAAGTTCCGTTAGTAAAACTTATGAGAAACCTTGTATTGCATTTTCAAGTTTCTTGACCAAGCAAAAAATTATTTATCGACAATAATTATAAAAAAACTAATGAAAATCTAAATTTTTAGTACAAAATATTTTAAAGTTTCTACGACATTAAACCAGAAAAACGAAATTGGTTTTGTCGAATATTAGTCTTGCGTAAAATTTGGATGTATTTAAATCAAAATTTGAACGATTAGTTTCTTATAGTTATTAATATGTTTATACTAATGATAATAATCCTTAAAAATGGTTATACAGAAATATAAAATTGGTTTTAATATTAAATCTATAGTATTTGGACCATTTTTACAAATTATTAATGTTTATAGATTAATATTAATCACTAAAATGTTCAAATCTCGATAATCCCCACATTTTTTTTCCATCCTGGACCTATTATCCTTAATTATACACAACGTCAAACAACTCGAAAACTTCAAATTTTGAATTAGCTTCGTAATCATTTTTAGAAAAAATAACTGCTAAATAATTTACAGTATTGAAAATGGTGGTTCTCAGTTATTTATTTGTAAACAGAATCTCTACAAGACACTCCTTAAGTAGTACAAAAAATGTCAAGAATTTTAAAATATGGTCCTCAGTATAATTAAAAATTCTAAAAATTAAATTTTGAATAACTATTGTATTATTAAAGGAAAAAGGGGGTGAGCATGCTTGGCTAATCACTCTGTATATAAGTAGTAGCTGTATAGTAGGTGTGAATATAGATTCGTGTCAATAATATATAAAGACAATATTACAGACTATAGTTTACATGTGTCTATCTACGAATAATATTTATTGAATTACAACAAAATAACTTACCTACTATAGTGCATTAAGAAAAGTTTCAATCCATGTATATTGTGTATTTGTGTATATTTGTAGGTTTCTGCAAGAAAAACTCACGTGGAACCTTGTATTAAATTGTCAAGCTTTTTCTCACAAACAAAAACTGTATCATATATACATAAATAATAATTTAATTTAATTTCGAAAATTTTAATTTATCATATACTATATTAATGTAGTGTCCAACCTATATTGTTGTAGTTAAATCAAAAATTGTTATTTTTACTGTTTTACCAAAATCATCGTTTTGCATTAGTTATGTACTTATGTCATATTTTGGGCTGTAGTTATTTATTATGTCAAATAATCTCACAACTGTGGTCTGGCCGTCTGGGGTGACAAAATTAACGGCACTATCGATATCAAATAAATATAGGCAAATAATTATTGTATTTTAGATAATAAAATATAATTATCCCGGACCTTATCGTTACCGATACGATCGTCACGACTACGGAGCTGACATTCGTTATTCCGTCTTCCATCGCTCTGCACCAAAAGTTGTCACCAAAAACTTTGCAGGTAAATGTAATATTATGTCTCTATGTCTCTATGTTTATTTTATAAACAAAACGTATTAATAATAATATGCCATAATTCATATGTCATAAGCATAACTCATAGTTATTATTATATTCCTATATTAACGATTTTTGTTGCCAGATTTAAAAAATTTAAAAAATTTAGTTGCTACATTTTTTTTCGACTGTCAAATCTCTAAAAATGTTTTTTTCTTACCGAAAGTACCTATACTTTGAATTATAATAAAGGGTCATTAGTTTTTATGATGGATCCAACATATTTTATTTTCTAAAAAATAATTGTACAAAAAACAAGTGATAATATGTCATATGTGATATGTGCATCAAGCATCTATACTGTTTTAATAACTCAAAACAAAAAGGGATAGATATGGCCATAGCGGGACATTGATCGGAAAACGGGGAATTTGGGTGTTTCAAATAGAGTTGCATTATAGAGACAACAGTGGCGGATCCAGGGGGAGGGGCAATGGGAAATTTTGTAGCCAGTTTTGAAACTTTTTGTACTTTTGCTCCCCATGGTCCCCCCCCCCCCAAAAAAAAATAAATAAGCCCTGGATCCGCCACTGAGAGACGACTGATAGATTAAAAGAGCTTAAAATGCATTACCGTACTATATAAATGTATTATACAGGCCACTGAAACCATCAGTCAACCCTAAAATGATTTGTAAATAAGCTGAATAAACATGTCTCAGTCGTGAATGGTGTAATAATACGATTTTATTTCACCCTTTACAGAATTGAATTATTTAAACTCATATATCTGCGAAGAACAAGAACAAGATCAAGAAAACAAGGACGGTTATTTTTATAGTTTGCACTGTAATACCACCGAAATTATCAACAAAATTTAAGTTAGGTACCATAGTAATAACAATTAAATCGGACCGCATCATAAAGAGTAATAACAGTTGCAATTCAAAGTCTGAAAAAACGGTCTGGTGACAGGTGAGAACATTTATTAATGACACGTCACTATCTATTATTCAGTTATTGTTAGTATAGATAGATATAACTACCTCAAATATACATTATAACTACCTTAGTTATTTATTTATATTGAATAAGTTGTAGGTATACCATATTATACGCCTACTGCCTAGTAGGTAGCTATTAAAATTTAAGATATTATAGTAGAAATATTGTATTTTTTACAAACTTTTAGGAATCAATCATGTCGTCATATTTTTTTAAATATCCGGTAACGTCCTGCAATTCGTCCAACTCAATATTTAGTGGGAAAATGAAATAGTTTTGCTTATAACATTTCATCACGTTCTTGACTAATTTTTTTAGTCGTTTCAAATCATTAACGATAGCCGGAGAGCGGCGGGATCGTTAAAATTTGTTTTTCAACAAAATTACAAACACAAATATTCTTAAATAAAAAAAAAAAACCGGGCCGGGAGTTACTATATGACTCTGCTGTATAATATATTATAATAGGGTCAAGAGTAGGATGTAGGAACCTATCAGCTACCTCGTTATTGAATAAGTCACTGTAATGGATCGAAGTTTAAATACAAAGTGCAATGATGAATCATATGATATACGATTTTGAGCGAAAATACTTCCCATAAGGGTGTTTTATGATATATTTATATTGCTATAGGTATTATAGTAGGTAATTTATTTTACAATTCATAAATTCATAATAGGTAGGTTGAACTAATTGATGCCAATAACAAATTACATTTATTTTATTTATAGGTAATAATAATATTTGAATATTATTTTATACAATATTATATTACTAGCTGTTGTTAACGTACAAGTCGATAGGTACCGACGTAGGTGCCGTAGAACTGATGTGTGAATAGGCTCATGATACATAACTAAAAAATAATTTAAGAACTTAAGTACCAAATAATAGTTCCAATATTGAGGATATTAAATAATAATATACCTACGTATATACCTAATATATTTTGAATTATTATAAAATAACTAAACTCTTTATTTTAATTTTAAATATATCTATCCAATCGTGTAAAAATTTGTTCTTAAACATCACTTGAAAAAACCGTTCGTTAAATATAAATGCCTAAAATAATAATAACCACGGCAAGTATCGCGTCCATTGCAAAACAAATAACAATAATAAACATTTAGGTACCTATGACTTGCACTTCAAAGGTCGCAATACAATTTTGGGTATAGGTACCTAATTTTCTAATATACTTTAAATCGTATAATTAGTATTAAGTACCTATAGGTACAAATTATTTTGGAGATATGAAGCATAATACTTTATCAGTTATCACGGAAATAGCCAACAGCAGGGAATCCTAAATTAGACCAATTTGTCCATAATTGTTTGGATAGTAATTGCAAACGAATAAATATATGAAGAGGATGTCAGCGCAGTATTTGTTTTCCCTATCTGCAGTTCTACGTGCAACATATATTATAAAACCAAGGGGTAAATCCATAGACTTTATACTATACACTGTCTATATACTTGTAGGTACAATGTTTCGGATAAAACGCATTCTCGTTAAATCGTTTTTCTTATGATTTGTGAGGAATCATTGAATAAAATCACCTATTATGTAAAACATAAAGGCTAATTTTATTTGACTTTTAAAAAAAAAATTGTAAATTTAAATGGTTATTAAATTGTTTTGAGACGATATTTTGACAAGTTGATATGTCATAGCGATACCCTCATATATTATTATTATCTATCATTTTTTTCGGGTCATTTTACTACCCTCTAATGTTCGTATGCACTATAATGCAGTCAATTTGTGACTTGTGTGTCACAGAAATTGACTATGCATACGGGAGTAAAATAAAATAGATAAACTTCTTTGTTTTTCCGTTTATTTTAAAAAAGTCTGAGAATTTCTTAAATACTTAAAAGAACAATCTAGATTCAATTTTCTTTCAGAAGACATCCTCAAAGTTTAAAATCATAAATACAGACAAAAAAAAATTTAAAAACACATCATAGTAACAACTAACAATGGTGAATGCATTCATCACTCCACTCAGAATCTAATGGCTCTGGTGCCCGAGGGATATTGAAATATAAAGTATGACAAAATATGTTACCCTAATGCGGACTGAAACTATATCTGAATAAAATTGGCATCAATTACTCTAACCATCTTCACATAATTTACATCGATTTTTAATATTTTTATTTGAAATTGAATGTTTGTTTCATTTATAGAATCTTAAAATAATAAGTGCATATATTTTTTACTTTTCAGACAAAAAAGAGAATGGGAAAATTAGTAAAAAAAAAAACAATGATTTCACGTACTAACTTAAAAAGGTCACATTCGCCTTATCCTCGCCATATCCCTAAACCTGAACAAAAATCTGTTGTCACAGAAAAAGTTAATCTAAAAAAAAAGAAAACCCGAGATGCAGATAATTCAGAACTATTTATAATGAATTGTTCATTACCGATACAAATAAGTGTAGAAGTTATTACAAATAAAAATGAATCAAAAAATAAAGAACCACTCGAATACATTTCAGCAGAAGTAGTTAATATGGATTGTCCATCAAGCCAAAGCAAAAAGGTTCTTTCAAAAAAACTCCAGTCGGAAAAAATAAAAAAAGACGAAGACATTACTGAGGTATTAGAAAAAAATCGCAAATCAAATCGCAAACGAAAAGTCAATCAATCCGATTGTTATTTATATTATTAAAATGTTATTTACCTAATCATATAGTTTATCAGACAAACTAAATGTATTTTTCGTAGTTACCAATCTTCATTCTTCATATTTATTCTTTACCTACAATTTTAATGAATCTCCGTATTTAATATATAATATATAATATAATACCTATTTATAATAATTAATATTCAATTTTTTATAATTTATAATTTTTATTTATATTTCCCAAAGTGAATGTATTTTTTTCCTTTATTCAATCTATATTTTATAACATTATTATTAATCATCTGGAAAATGCACCTAAATATACAATTGTTTGCATAACATTCATAACAGGATTGTTTTATTTTTACACTTTTTTATTTACATAATTTTCCATATTCATCATCCTTTTTTCTTTGGATAACCAGTAATTATTTAGTATTTTTGATAACTGCACAGCTATTACCTATATAATATATTACAAAACTATCCTAAGTTTGACATAGATAAACACTTTTTTATAATTTAATATTAGTTTAATATACAACAAATTATCATTACTCATATACAACATTTAAAGCATATTTACAAACACTAGATACAATATTAACTCAATACATAATAAAATACATTAAAATTCAGTACAATGTAGCACAATCTTTAACCAACAAAGGCGTTCGATCACGGAGTATGCAAAATAATATTTAACACTTAATATCCGTGACATATTGAATATTCAATATTTATTAATGTTGTAGATATAAGCTAATTTGTATTATTTTATTTACATCATAGAATTTAAAAGGTAGGTAGGTATTGTTATATTGTTTGTCTATACATATTATATGAAAAAAAAAATGCATAGATTCTGCTTTAGTATAAATTATATTGTTAACATTTATATTAATAGGTACATTTCTATTAATTTTCTTTTATGTTAATTATATGTAATTTATAACCATAACATGAGGTTTTTTAAGTTGCTTCTAAACTTGGTACAATAGTTTTTCATTCTAGTTTAAAACACAAATTGTATACTAATAATAATGAAATGTGTTATTACTGATCAGTATTTTAATTGTTTGATAATAATTCAATTTATAATAATTAAGGTATCATTTAATATTCACAGAACAGGAATGTAAAATTTTAAAGAATAAATAACACAAATAAACAATAATAATTCAGTCACCTCAAAAAAAAAAATTTTAATTAACCGTCTTACAGCATACAAATATTTTATAATTCACTGCAATGGAAATAATAACGATTTTTCAACAAATAAAATATAATTAATAAATAATAATAATCACTATAAATCACCAACATAGCCAGAATAATAAAGTATCCTGAGTAATTACTACATTTTATTTCTCCTGAACTTAAATATTTAATTTACGGACTTGAGTTTTAAATCATTAGTCTATCAAAATAATTATTAAACACATAATTGCATCAGTGTTGTAAGCATATACAGAGAACAAAAATATAATTAATATATATTATATATATATATATATTTATTTTAACAAGTACTGTACAGTCTTCCAAGGTTTTTTAATAATTATTATTTTGTGTAAAAAAATTAATGAATAATAATATATATTGTTGTGTTTTTAAACATTTTGTGGTTGCCTATTGGGTCTTCGCAAATATATTATATAGGAAAGTAATGCAAATAGTACGGCTATCAAATATAAATCCCAATTGAAACCCATTGGCTCAGCAACATCATTTGAAAGAACATTAATAAAATTTAGAAATTCCTGCAACATAAAATACATTAAAAATTACTAATTAATAACAACAATATAACTGTATTAACATAATATTAGTTATGTTAAATTCTTACAGTGTAATAATCGTTTACCATGTGAAATAGATTAAGTTTAGTCAAGGCTAAAAATACAGGCACTTTTGCATCTAGACTAGTTTCTGCAGCCATATCGTAACATCGTTTTGCCAAATGGATGTCCTACAAGAAAATTAAGTAATTAACAATAAAATGCTTACATTTCACAATAAATAATATGGTTTTACTTGTTCCATTCCTAAGCCCATTTCGTGCATATAACCCAAATTGAACATTGCCTGAGCATTGTGGTGTTGCTCAGATGCCTGTCGATAATGGTTAGCAGCTAGCTCAAAGTCTATTTTAGTCCCGAGACCATAATAATGATAATCTCCAAGTTTCAACTGTGCCGCTGCATATCCTTGAGCAGCTGATCTACTCCAATACATCATTGCACGGACATAGCGTTCTTTTTCAGTTTCCCAGATGTTAACATCTCCTAAATGCCAAAAAGTAGTATAGGTTAAATACAATTATATTTTTATTTTTAATATAATATATTAAATGTAGGTGTATTATACATATATATGTTACGGGCAATGTGGAATACTGGGCTCAATGTGAACCATGAATATTAACCAACTAATATTATTTTTATTTTCATTATAAATTATAATTTTACTATTACACCTATTGGTTAGTTATAATAATGTATAGTATTATTTTTTTTTAAACTATTTATAATATTTTTTTAAAAGTACAATGATTAATAAGTGTATTATCATATTACGAATATTTTAAAACAATAATAATAATAATTGTTGTATAATATTAATAGAATGAAAAAAAATTAACTAATATTAGCATTGCCTATGTTATTTTTATAATAAATTAAATTCAATGCAATTTTACTATATAGTTTATAATAAAACAAAACGATAATATTTGTTAATTTTTTTTGTTATTCCATCAAAATATTTGTAATATTATAATATATGAATACGATTAATAAACATTATTTAGTTTCATAGTTTATTGTAAAATTTTATTGAATTAAATTTATTATAAAAATAACATAATGCTAATATTATTTAGTTTTTTTTTCCATTCTATTAATATTATATAACAATTATTATAATTATTATAATTGTTTTAAAATATTCGTTTGATAAATGATAAAAAATAACAATCATTGTTTTTTTAAAAAATATTATAAATAGGTAAAAATAATAAAAAACAATACTATAAATTATTATAACTAGCCAATAGGTAATAGTAAAATTATAATTTATAATGAAAATAAAAAATAATATTTGTTGGTTAATAAAAAAAATTGTGGTTCACATTGCCCGTAACATATACATAATGAAAATATGATACGTAATAAATTAAGCTTACCTCTATCTAATATAAATCCAGTATTGCTTTGTGCTACCTCATACCCCATTTCAGCCAAGAAAGAATATAAAACAAAGGACTCTTCAAATTGATTTTCTTTATATGAATTGTAAGCGTGCATTAAATATCCACCCCATTTACCACGTTCTGCGACGTTTTTGAATAACTTAAAAAATAAAAATAAATTTTTAATGGTTTTTTTATTATTAAATTAAACAATTTAAATTACTAAACAATAGTAAGTATACCTCTAAAGCAGTTGTACAGGAACGCAGCACGCCAATACCAGATGCATGCATTTGTGCCATATTGAAGTAAGCCAACAGATTACCAGACTTAGATGCCAAGCCAAAATTTTTAACTGCCAATTTATAATCTCGTTTTACGCCCAATCCCTCTGTAATTAAATAAAAATTTCAAAAGTTTTTAAACAATTACATTGTGTAGTGAACTTACTGTAATAGATGATTCCCACATATAAATGTCCTTCAACCCAACCTTGTTCAGCAGCCAGGGTGAACCAATTTAAGGCTTCTGAATAATCCTGAGCTACATTGAGACCGTGCAAATACATATAACCAAGACCACTCTGACCAACTGGATTTTTCAATTTTGCAGCTTTATAAAAATATTCATGAGCTTTTTCATAATCTGGTTTAACATCATCTCGCTCTTCCAAAAATATCTATGTACAAATAATCTTATTAGTATATTTATTACAGACTAAGATATTGAAAACAATATTTTTACCTTTCCAAGAAAACCATATGCAAGACCATTACCATTCTCGGCTGCTCTTTGAAAATAATAATAAGCAGTTTGTATGTCAATTGGTACACCTCTACCACCTTGTAAATATAACTGGCCTAATCCAACCTGTTAAAATCACAATATTAATGTTTTAATGCACATTTAAGTATCTATTAATATTATTTAGTTATAATATCATACTTGTGCTTGAGCATCTCCTTTATTAGCTAACATTTTATAATAGTCTAACAAATCAGAATCTACAATTCCACTATTATAATTTGGATTGTCCATTTCCTCCATTAACTTTATACGTTGCACGAGCGGTTCCACCAGATAAAGATAACTCGTTTGCCACTTAAAGTTAAAATTAAAACCTATTATTTAGAATACAATAAAAAGAAATAAGCATACGGTGAGTTCTCAATTACCATTGTTTGCAACTGCTCGATAGTATTCCAATGACTTTTCACAACTATATGCCACAGTGGCTCCAGCAAAATATCGGTATCCTAATGCTAATTGGGCTAATACATTACCGCCTACTGCAGCCATAACATAATGTACAAGCGCTTTTGGCTGACTCACAGGAAGGTGTAATCCAACAGCATACAAGAAACCCATACCCTAAAATTAATAAGAATAGTATTACTAGGTACATTATAGCCAAAAGTTCATACTGATAATTACCAAATGAGCATCTGGATTTCCTTTTTTTGATAATTCATTGAATATTTCATATGCTTTGGGTATATCTTGAGTGTATTTCAAGCCAAATAAAGAGAGCGAAAGCAAATTTTGCTTTTGCTTCTTCGTGGTCTAAAGTTTGAGCTCTGTAGAAGTATTCATAAGCATCTAAATGATCACCAAGGGTTGATTTCAATTTTTCAAACCAGCCTGATATAACTGTTCCGCTAAACATATAGTATGTTGATAATTAAGATTACATATCAAATAAATAAAAATAAATATTAAATAAGCTACCTTCTTCTTCTCTAGACGAACTTGGAAGACCTCTAACTGGTTCCTTCCAATCCGTAACATCAATGTCATCATCAATATCATCATCATTTTTCATATGTTGTACACTAATGTCATCATTTGACATATCTGCCCAGTAGTTAAACAAACCAACTGTTGGAAATTTAACTAGCTGTAAATTATCAATGGCATCTAAATCTTCTGTTTTTAATTGTTCTTGAGACTGATCAGAAGATTTTTCCTAAAATTATTTACACATTTTAGAATAACGAGTGCATAATAACGGAATTAAAAAGCATTGTTACCCTTGATAAATCAGGAGCATCAACAATTTTCATGGCAGCATTATTGATGAGCTGCAGCATACGGTTGGTAGCTTCATCGTGTTCATCTACATCGTTGGTCCTTAGATCATAACTGTCATCCTCGTCGTCTTTAGAATTGCTCTTCTCTCCGCCAACAACAGAGGCAATCACCAATACGAGAACGAACCATTGTAACAATCGTTCCTTCATTGATGGAACTAACAACAATACACTAACAAATACATCAATATTGATTCACTGAATATGTTTGGAAAATGTACATATGTACGCCTATTAATTTCAAATGCTTACCATTTATGTCAAATAAATGCACAAACGACCAAATCTCAGACTGTTGCACCGACACTACAGGCTGTGAATGAAGCAGACCAGTCTAAATAGTAAATAATAATAATATGTGAATGTCGAGAAGTGGGTATGATAAAAAAATTGAATTCAAATTCATTACATCACCAATTACCAAATGATAAATGCATAAAATTATTCATAAATCATATTATCTGTATCATTGATAACATTCACACTGGCTAAATAAAATACTATTGTCTATTATCATTATAGTACGTTGGCGATCCCCTAGATGGGGAAAATGATTATGGAGACTGATTGGTACAAGGAGTTGATGATGTCCAAGATTTTCGCCCGGGCTAAGTCATTTGGTACTTGATAAAGTACAAATAGTGTCCTGAAAGACGACCAGACGTCCCAGTAATGAAATCGCAAAGGTACTTTGTATGTGACAAAATTAATTCGAAAAAAACGAAACCTATCGTTCCATTTCAATGCCTGTTGACTATAGTGTATGTTGTGTATAGCCCATTTGTCCTACGTGGACGGGCGCTATAGGATTTGATAACAATGGTATTATTTTCGAATAATTCGTAATTATTGTCACCATATCAACTTACTACCGCAGTGTGACCGCGAACGCAATTTCCCTATAAAACAGTGAGGTAAAATTTAAAAATGTTTAAAAGAAATCACCAGAACAACTGTTGTTTAAAATCTCTGGAAATCACTCAACCCTTTTCACCTACCTATTACCATTAACTCAGCATTACCATCAACAAGAAGAACTTCTTAGTTCATGCTATTACCATAATCCATAGATACATGTATATTTAATTTATGCTACTACCTAACCAACGCATTTTAGATGGAGTTCAAAATTTTAACACTACACCGGTCACAGGCATATAACAAAATATTTAAATAGGTATGTACCAATTTTTGACAACCGATTGGGTCTTTGCCCTTTGGAATTTGGATAGAACTCAATATATTTATATATCATGTTTTGAATTCTAAAATAAAAGTATAATATAATACAGTGACGTATTTACGTGGGGGGGGGGGGCATAGGCGCCATTTCAACTTTTGACTCGGGAGGGCTGAATATATTAAAGGCAAGCAGACCATTGCAATATAGCATTTTAAAATTGTATGTCCTAGGTTTTGAGGGGAGCTACGGTTAAGTTAGGGGTGGGGCTTAGCCCCTTCCCAATTTACGCCTATGGGGGGATCAAGGGGATCAATCCCCCCCATTGGCTGTATATAATATGCGAAATTTGTCGGAGTCCTAACTTAAGGATTCTAGCTTTAAAAGCGGGGCTACTGGAAAAATCATAAATCTCTCCCCCCCCCCCCCCCCCCCATGACAAAAACCTAAATTCGCCACTGATATAATATGTAACCAATAACAACTTTTTAAATAAACAAAAAAATATTCTTTTTTTCGTGAACTTAAAAATAATTCATGTGTGAACTACACTTAACTATCAATATAGGGCTTGGAAAAATAAACTGGTAAACACTCTCCAAATCTCAAGGAATCTACATTAATATAACTTTTATTGAAAACGGTTCAATAAGTTTTTGAGTAATTATAAATTCGGTCTCCGGATAAACCAACAACCATTTTTAGCTGTGTGACCCACAGCGTGATTCATCCTTTTTCTACTTTTTTTTATCTTTGTCAACACATTCGCTTATTGTTTTCACTTTATGTTAAGTGTTAACAGATTGTGCAATACAAACATTTCAAAATAAAAAGTAATTTATGCTGGCATTGATAAATGAAGAAAAATTAAAAGTTTATAACGATACAAAATTGTAGAAGTATAATTTCTATTAAAAACATAGTTTTACAATTTTTGAATGACTTCAAATTATGGAGGTAAATGAAATATTTCCTTAAAAATTAAATACTTTTAACACTAAAAACTTTGACACCTAATACTTTTCCAATATAATGAGTGTTTACTGTATATAGCCTATAGGGTTTAAAATATTCAACCTGTTTGGCTGTTTACACTTATAGACTTATAATATAATAGGTACATGAGTTTACACCCGTTATCAACATACGCTGTTGAATAATTTAGTATGATCGCGGTGCAAATATCGATTCAATAATATTGTTATACCTACGCGTATCCTGTAAAGTTGTATCTATATTTGAGTGCATGCGTTCTAACGTCGACGATTGTTGCGAATTTCAAATTCACAGCACCGTTGTGCATTAATGGCTTAATGTGATACTTATATTATAATTTATAAGTAATTATAAGTTCCGATCATTCGCATTAATTAGGAACAAGTTTTCAGCAAAAACCTATTCAACGTACTTTGTCCGAAGTTAATGACAACAACAACAATAAAAACATAAAATCATGAAAAACCAAACAATTAAAATAGATTTCACTGCCATGCTGTACATCGGGATTATGTACACAGGTCTGGTGATTTCCGGATGGTTACTTATGCGTCTAACGATCGCTTGCTTCAAACTGCCGTCCATATTGAACGCTGCTGCTACTGCAGCAGAACTCAAAGAACGGACGTCGACTACAGGTAAATATATGCGATTGTTGTGATGTGCGAATATACAGTATACATAATATTATAATAAATACATATATATTATCATAGGCGTAGAATGGTGAGGGCTAAGGGGGCTATAGCTCCCTCTCACCCCAAAAAAATAATTTATTTTATAGTAATAATTTTTTTTTTTTTTTTTTTTTTTTTATTTTTATTTTTTTTTGTAAAATATGTATTTGATAATGATATAATGTATGGTAGTATATTATTTATTTATATTTTACTTTAAAATGGGCTTCTTTAGTCCTTTTTATATTATTTTCCTTTACATTTTAGATTCTGAGCGAAGCGATGAATGTATTGATTTTAAAATGATGTGTTTTTTTTAAAAAAATTTTTTGTGTCTGTCATCAACTTTTAGGACAGTAAACATGCTTGGATTTTCTTCAACAGTAACTTTTCTGATAGGAAAGTGAATATAGTTCGTACTTTGGGGGGTCAAAAGTAAAAAGGTGGGTAAGTGGATGTCGCTCTGCTGTACAGTAGGTTAAAGTGGATCACTGTAATGGATGGTGTTAAATTTGAATTCTTTGAATTTGAATATTTTAGAGTTGTGCCAAAAACCAAAATCGATTTTCTCGAAAATAGATTTTGCGTAAAAATTCCCATTTTCCATTAATTTTTCTTTTGTTTTTCACGTCACGTTTGAAAACTACTGAGAAATTTGACCCTTCAATGTACCAACTAGATTCACTTTCCTATCAGAAAAGTTACTGTTGAAGAAAATCCAAGCACTTTTACTGTCCTAAAAGGTGATGACAGACACAAAAAAAAAACACACATCATTGTAAAATCAATACATTCATCGCTTCGCTCAGAATCTAAAATTTCCCAGTAGGTAATTCTCAAAAGCAACGTGAAAAATTAAGGAAAAAAGGAAATTTTTACGCGAAATCTGTTTTCGAGATAATCGATTTTGGTTTTTGGTGAAATTCTAAAACATATGACCGTAGGTACATGCAATTTTGACTGAATGATTATATTAGCATTTTCTATACACCATAACATTTTCCAAATATTTTGATTTATTTTGAGCTGTTTACGGACATTTTCAGTTTCCATTCTTTCCATTCTTTTTGGTTTTTTTTTCTATAAATATCAATAAAATTTTATTTGTTGGGTAAAAAAGCTTGAAAATTTAATAGATGGCTCCTAGGTTATTGTTTCAAGGGCAGATGAAAAAAATTAAAAATCCTTAGTCACAGTTTTTATTTATAAGCATTTAAACTTAAAATCTTGACAAAATACCGAAAAATCACGAAAATTAGCAAATTATTTTGATTTGAGAATTCATAAAAATTTTTCTTTTTAAATCTAAGATTTGAAAATGTAATACAAGATTATCCATAAGTTTGTCTACCTTTATCAAAAAAAAATGTCAACAAGAAAGTCAAATTAAATTTTTATGAACGTTTGAAATTTATATTTTTACAACATTTGATATTCACTCGATTTCTCAAGTATCGATTTTGCTATTTTGTTGTTATTCAAAAACGAATAACTGTAGATAATTGGATTATTTGTATTAGTATACTTAAATCATTTTTACAAATTATTTATATTGGTAGATCATTAGATCAATAGTAATTACAAACATTTGCTTATCATTTCCATTACCATAGATATATTATTTTCCTTGTTTCTTAGTAGGCACACAAAGTTATAATATAACTTAATAATTACTCGTTCGAATTTTAATTTGGATACCTACATCAAAATTCTCAACAAAAAAACATCTGCTGAATAAATAAAAATGAAAAGGGGGGGGGGGGGTCCAATTTGAAAACAGAAGTTTGTATTGTCACATGATCATCCTTATAAGTCTATTAGGTATATTAGTATCATTGTCGTCTTCTCATATGGCCATATATTATATATGAACTGCAGTAACGGGTGCTAAAATAAAAAATAAATAGTTTAAGAAAAATTTTTTATATTGTAAAAATTTGATGTTAAATATTAAAATGCTCATTTTCAAATATTATATTTTAGTTATACATTCATTGAACAGGGTCCAAATTGTTTTCCAAAGTAAGTAATTATCTATTGACATTCGAGCTCATAAACAATAGGTAGACATGCAGCTACATATCACTGCATATAACTTATCGTTATAAATATATACCTAATTCAATTATTAAACAGCTAATTCAAACATCATATTATTTTCTCTTAATCTACACTAATATTATAAAGAGGAAAGATTTGATTGTTTGTATTGAATAGGCTCCGAATCTACTGAACCGATTAAAATGAAATTTGGTACATAGATAGTTTAGACACTGAGAAAAAACATAGGCTACTTTTTTATACTAAAAAAGAGCTGTAAGGGGTTATACTGGTTCAAATTGAAAAATTATTTTTTGTTGGATAGTCCATTCATCGAGGCCTTCCTATAGGCTATATAACAGTCACGCTACGATCAACTAATAGAAGTGCTCAAACAGGGATTTTGAGATTTACTATGGAAAAACTTGTTTATAAATGGTTGCTATTGGTTATAGGAGAAATAATTAATAAAAATAGTATTTATTTATTATTGGTTGCTATTGGTTAATCGGGCAGATCCGGTATAAGCATGCATCAAATCGAATTTTGCCAGGGTGGCTGAGTTGCACTTACTGTAGTGAGTTACACCAAAAAGGAGTTGAACAATTACAATTTGTTTAAGAGTTGTCATTTTTTACGGGCCACAAAGTGCGCAGGATCATCCATAGCCTATATTATATATAAATTAATGTTTGTGTGCAGATCTCTGGGAAGAAAATAGGCTAATTTAAAAAGGGTTAAATTTGGTTTTTTTATACGTCGGAATTTAGTACGGTTAGGTTAGGTTAGGATTATGTATTAGTTGATTACATTAATCCACCGTATTATACCAAAATAAACTTGGTATAACTTGGATACTTTAGAGTTAAATCATACGGGTAATATACGATTCCGAATGGAACGATTGCGAACGGACCTTTTTCGGTAACACGATTGCGAACGCTTTTACCTGCCTTTAATCGTGCGGTGTTGTCAGATTTGGTGTTAGTCAATAACACATTTTTAAATAATAATTTAAAAAATAGGTAACCAAATAGTAATAATATAAGGGTTTTCTGCTATTACGCCGGGCGATAAGATAGATACCTAGGTACGATGTACCATCTATCATGGAAAACCAGCTCGATTCGTATAATCATGCAGTATTATTTGTGATTCGTTCGTATCGTGTTCGTTTCGTTTCGTTCTCTTCAATATCGTGTTCGTTTCATTTTGTTCTCTTCGATATGGAAATCTAAATAATTATGTCCGAAAAAGGCAAAGAGTTAGTTCTCTTAGATAAATTTAAATACTGTTTTGTTAGAAAACGTCAAGATGGGTATATTAAATGGGTCTGTACAGACAAAAATTGCACTGCAAGTATTGTAACAACTGCAGTCTTATCTCTAGTCTCTACATCAGTCAACTGGTAAACATAAGCATTTAGTAAATAGTCAACAAAAAATTGAACGACACATCTTGAGAGAGAATTGTAAAAGAAAAGCGGATGATAATATTTCTACAAGGCCATTAAAAATTATACGAACTGAATTAATTAAAGTTAATCCGACACACATAAGATACAGCCAGTGGCGGCGCGAGAGGGTTTTTGTGAGACAGATGTCTCACAGCTAAAAGGGGTGGTGGGTGGGTACCGAGTAGGTACCTATAGTGGATAGTCAGTTCTGAAAAATATTGAGTGACACAACGTATCAAATAAATAAATATATAAATAGTCATATTCATATAGAGTATAGACTATAGAGTATAGACATAAACATGGTTTATAAATAAAACAAATGCTTATATCTGACATTCAGACGTATTTTCCACAGTTAACCAGAAACGACCAATAACTGATTAGTATTAATAAATATGAATCGCAACTCGTAACTCTAAAACAAATGACCGTAGGGACATGAAATTTTGACTGAATGTTTATAATTGCATTTCCTATACACCATAACATTTTCCAAATATTTTGACTTATTTTAAGCTGTTAACGGACATTGTCAATTTCCATTTTTTTTTAGTTTTTTTTCTATAAATATCAATAAAATTGTATCTGTTGAGTAAAAAAATTTGAAAATTTAATAGAAGGCTCCTAGGTTATTGTTTCAAAGGCAGATGAAAAAAATTAAAAATCTTTAGTCACAGTTTTTATTTATAAGCATTTAAAGTTCAAATCTTGACAAAATACTAAAAAATCACAAAAATTAGCAAATTATTTTGAGTTGAGAATTCATAAAAATTTTTCTTTTTAAATCTAAGATTTTAAAATGTAATATAAGATTACTCATAAGTTTGTCCACCTTTATCAAAAAAAAAATGTCTACAAGAAACTTAGATTAAATTTTTATGAGCGTCTGAAATTTATATTTTTACAACATTTGATATTCACTCGATTTCTCATGTAACAATTTTCTTACTTTATTGTAATTAAAAAACGAATGACTGTAGATAGTTGAAAATTTCACTGAATGTTAATGCATTTTCTATACACCATAAAATTTTGAAAATATTTTGACTCTTTTTTAGCGGTTTACGGACATTGTCAGTTTTCAATTTTTTTAGTTTTTTTTTCTATAAATATCAATAAAATTTTTTTTGTTGGGTAAAAAAGCGTGAAAATTTTATGCAAGGCTCCTGATATATTGTTACAATAGCAGGTAAAAAATATTAAAAATACATAGGCAAAATTTTTTTTATAAGCATTTAAAGTTCAAATTTTGACAAAATGTATTTAATTTAAAATTTAATAATTATTTTGTAGTTAAAAATGTATAAAATGTTTAACT
The DNA here is from genome assembly GCF_019925205.1 of Metopolophium dirhodum. Taxonomy (NCBI): domain Eukaryota; kingdom Metazoa; phylum Arthropoda; class Insecta; order Hemiptera; family Aphididae; genus Metopolophium; species Metopolophium dirhodum. Next base: position 19,116,117 of record NC_083568.1, read on the forward strand.
TTTATGGCTAAGGATTGAAAATTGAAAACAAAGCTCCAATAGGTGGGTCGTGTGTGCTGCAACTAACATTTTCTTGCCTCACTGTCGAAAAAGTTTGCGCCGCCACTGGATACAGCGATATACAATCTGTGCGTAAAGCGATGTACGGATAAGCGACGTAAAATGTATCCCGTTTTTCCCACATCATTCAACGAAGCAATGTCTCAACTTAAACTGGTGGAAAATGATTTTTGTTGTTTTAATGGAGATCAATTTGTTTTTGTTCCGGAAACTGACGAATTTGTTAGTATAACTACAAAAGAAAATTTAAAATTTATGACAACACAAAATGAGTTTTTTGGAGATGGTACATTTGATTACGCACCAAAATTTTTTTTACAACTTTATTCCATACATTCTTACACAAATGATTTTTATGTGCCTATTGTATATTATTTTCTTGCAAATAAAACAAAAGAAACTTATTTGAATATGTAGAAATATCTTTTGGAACTATGTCAAACATTTTTTTACTTCAACTTTCGATGTTCAAAAATTTCATTTGGATTTTGAATCTGGAGCTCATGAAGCTGCAAAAAAAAGTATTTCCGAACGTGATGATTGTAACATGCCGTTTTCATTTAGGCCAATCTTGGTGGAGAAAGGTAATATTTAAAATATAATCTTACCTCTAAATTAATACTTTTTGCGACATTGAAGCATTTTTTTAATAAAATAAAATATCTACAGATTAATGGAGCTTCAAATTTGAGAAATGCATAGAAAAATAATAACTATGAATTAGGTCAGTGGCTAAAATTATTTTTCGGCTTACCGTTTTTACCTAGTGACGAAATTGAAGATGCGTTTTTAGCATTAATAGCCGAATGCCCCAGCTTTGAAGAAGGTCATGTATTTACAGACTATTTAGTATCGACATATATTGCACCTGATGCATTATTTCCACCATATCTTTGGGCACAAAACCTTCAGTAAATCCAAGGTATGATTTAAAAAAAAATTGAACTTGAATTCTTGTTCCTTCCCATCTAAATTTTACCAGTAAATACAAGATTTCTAAGTTTTTAGTACTACCAATTTTGTAGAACTACCAATGGCCCAGAGAGCTTTCATAGGACTACAATGGTCAGTTTTATAGCCCCCATCCTCCAACACACGTCGTGATATCAGTTTTAAAAGAAACACAAGCTCGAACTTTGACAATAATAAATTCAATTGAAAACAACGTATATAATCCTATGGCCAAAAAAGATAAATCTAAAATTGAATTAACATTACAAAATTATAATGATTATAAAATACACAAGGATCTAATTTTATATTTAAGAAAAACTGAAAATTCCTACCAGGGAAAAAATTTGTATTATTTTATTTATTTTTCAGCTTTTAACGTAACATTAACACGTAGATTTTCTAATAGTATTATTAATATTTATCATTAAATTATATTTTATTTTATTTTAGTTTGTAACGTAGTTGTTGTTTTCATTGTGTAATTAATATCAATAGTTTTTATTTAAAAAAAATATTTTGTAAACTTGGCAACGTGGTCTATAAAAACGTTCACAATCGTTCGTTTTTCAGCTAAAACACCAAATTCTCTGATAAGCGTCATTCGTTCACAATCGTGTTATAAAAAAGGTAAAACGTTCGCAATCGTGTTGTACCCAAATCATACACTTGCGTACTAACCGCGCACTGGGTCCGCGATCTACAGCAGGTTGATTGTCTATCTGATAATATTATATTGCTGCGAATCAGAATTTTTATTCCAGGTAACAGAAAAGTTAAGATAAATTTTGAACACCGTACACCGAATATTAAATAACGAATTGAACAAAGTTTGAGTCATATATACAGTTGGTACATTTAACGGGCAACGAAGTGCACAGGATCAGCTAGTATAATATAGTTTTATTGTTTATATTAATTCATTTATACTAGGTATATTGTATACATATACTATACTATAGACTAGTAAAATCATTAATATTTAATAATACAATTATTTTAGTGTTAAAGATTTTTATAGTTTAGGTATTATTGTCTATTGGTACTTTTTAAATTATTATCGATAAAATAATGATGCTTGATGGATATAATAATTAATAATACCTATATAGAACATATATTTAGGTACCTACGTAAAAGAAAATAATTTTCTTAATTTTCAAACTTTTGGAAATAGCCAGCTGCGGTATTAGATACACGGTATTAGGGCTAAGCACTTATCGTATTTGAGCTACTGCAAATAAAATGTTTAAATTCTTCCTTAAACATAGGTATTTCTACTTATCAACTTACACAAATAAGAAAAATATAGATTATGTTTTATAGGCCTATTTTAATTTTTTGACTTACATGACCTACCGGCGACCACCATTTTGAGCGAAGGAGAAAACGAGGACTCGAGTTCTGTCCATTACTTCGATACTTCGACGCAAGATACCTGCAATGACACAAACATACTCCAACAGCCGGTAATGCATTCATTATAAATTATTATAAATTATTAGATTCTGTTAAATATTTGGTCGTATATATATATATGTATAATGTATATTATCATTAGTGATTTGTAATGTCTGAAATAATTATAATTATGTGTTATACTGTCTAAAATGATGTGTTATACATACTATTAATTATTATCGAGGTAAATTCTACAAATCCGTCACTTGTGGATAAACATACCTATCTGATAGAGCTGATGGTGCCTGGTTTACTTAGTGCTGCTGGTATACGGTTAATAAAGAAGACTAGGTACCTATGCAAGGCTGGGAAAGTTTATGATTTTTTTTAATTCAGTTAAGTTTAGTTAATATGGACCAATAACAAAAAGTTAAAAGTTAAAAGTTAATTTAACTATAGGTTAACTCAGTTAAGTTAAAAGTTAATACACACTTTTTGTTAACTTTTTATTAAGTTAAAAAAAAGTTAATTTGTTTGTACAACGCTAGCGTACTTAATTTTTTTCCAACCCAAAACTAAATTATAGGATATAGTGTTAATACTTCATACAGTATTTCCATATAAGTTAGATTCGAATGATATAAATTTTTAACTTTAAACAATTTACGATACATATTTTTTGACATGAAAACGAAATAGACTGAAATAGTGAAATATTATAAAATTAAAAACAAAATAAATTAACTTAACTTACTTCCTAAAATAAAAAATTAACTCGTTAATTTCACGTTAATTAAGAAAGAAATTTAGTAAGTTAACAGTTAAGTTAATAAAAAGCCAAAAGTAACTAGTTAAGTCAAAAAGTTAAAATAAAATTAACTTTTTAACTTAACTTTAACTCTTTAAGCCTTGCCTATATGTAACTTAAATATCCTGACATAATATTTATATTATATACAACCTGTTGTATATTGTTTGATACTGGCGACTTGGCGTTGAGTAACATAATAATTTCTTATATTGTAGACTGTAGGAACTTTATTATTGTGAACTGCGTAGTGTGCTGTATAGCTGCCTCCCCAGCAAGATTGGGCGTAATATTTCTCTTTTTAATAGCACGTTTGAGCACATTTATATTTATTTCATATATTTATATATTAAACTAATTCAGAGCCCATTAGCTTTATATTAGTGCCATGTGATATGTTATCTATATTTTAATAACTCTCGTGGACTAGGGTCTAGGATCCAGAAATGATCTATCCTAGAAATATACTAACCACCTCCCCGGTCATGCAGGTCCGAGGTTGGGAAGGGCCTATGATTATGAAACCTTACATCTAGGCCGTAATTATGCATAACATATATTTATAAAGTGCCACACATATTATATAAAATATAAAAATATGTTGTCATATGGTTCTATTTCATATTTGATAATATCATTATGAAGATTATGATGTCTAAAACGGAGTGTGTGAACCCTCAGTCACCACTAGTAATATTTAAATTTAAATATTAAGACATCTCCTAAAAAAACCCACGAGTACACGACTGAAATTTGACTTACAAATACCGAAAGCAAAACAATGAGAAACATTTAACATATCTTGTAGTTTCTAAACTATATAGTCGTCGATTATAACTCCTCAAAAACAATCAATATAGTATGATACGACACGTCGATACAGGGGCGTAGCTAGGATTTTTTTTTTTGGGTAGGCCTACTATAAAACTTTTACTCACCGACACAAATAGGGGCTTTTCCCAATTTTTTAATAACTTAAAACAAAACAAATTGAACCAAAAAATAAGTAGATAGTTTCAAAAGAGGAATTTTTATTTAAGTACCTAAATACGAGAGTTTTACAAAATACAATTATAAATATTAATTATTATACTCGTAACTAATAATATACGTATTGTTAAATTAACCTCATCAACAATTAAACTGAAAATGTCACTCCGAAGATTAACTTCTTTTACTATTTTATGTATAATGTAAGATTCGATGCAGCTTTAATTAAATCATTTTGTATAGGTAACAGGTGACGTATATTTACTATTTTTTTTTTTTTTTTAAAGAATTTACTTTATTTGAAAAATTACGATCCATACAGTATGTACAATAAGCAACATTATTATTTTACAACAGTTGACAATGACTATTCACATGAGGAGGGAAATCACACTCTTCATTTATAGTGATATTTTTTGTTAATGATTTAAAATTAGTTTTAAAATTTTAATTTTCTAATGAAAGTAATTTAATCATTTCTAAAAAAATACCTTCATTTACGTCATGAAAAGACCAATTTGGATTATCTGTATCTTCGGTAGAATTGATTTTTCGATATTCTCGTATTCCTATGTCTTGTCGAGCACAATAAAAAACGCATCGTATTAAACTTGTTAATGTTTCTCTGTTTTTTATAATTTGGTCCTTAACTTGTTGGTTGATTTGAGATGAAACAATGAGCTGGTTTCTTTTGTTGACAGCCGTGAGTTGTATTTCATTACAGAAAGATTATGCGAACTAGTTTTTTCATGTTTTTTTTATGAAATAACTGTACGAAGAAAATTAATAACAGGTTCCACAGCATTTTCGTCACAAGTTGAACTTAAATCGAGAACGTTCAATTTAAAAAGTTCATCGGAATGCTTAAATATTATTTATTAAATGTACACTGACACACTGTAACTGTCTGTAACGACTAACGACAATTCGGAATTGTGAATCGAACAATACTAATAATTATAGGTAGGTACTAGGTAATTGTTTATGAGTGGATACTGGATAATCGTGAAATTAAATTCGAATAAAACTTTATAACAAGAATTTTGTAAGCAACGATTTTATCGATTACCTATTTTTCAATATTATTTCTAGTATATTATTGACTAGTGCGATAGTCCTAATGATATTTTAATGACGTCGCCGTCGTGATGTAGCCAAATTATCATAATAATAATATTATACTGTTGTAAAAACGTGTATGAGTGTCTGAATATTATTGGTTTTTTTCTAGAGAAAATTTGGGTAGGCCTGGGTCTATTTTTCTCGTAATAATTGAGAAATATTATAGCTAGTCTAGGCAGCGCTCTGATGGTGGGTGAGTTTGAAAAATATAATTGATAAATACATGTGTACACGAAAGTATGAAACTTTTTTTTAAATCTTTAAATATTATAAGAAATATATTATAATATTATACTACGGAACAGTGGTTCCGAAGTATTTAAAATGTGGTCGCGAAATTTCATAACTTTGCGGCCTCAATATCTTAATTATTTAATGTAGAGGTACTTACCCTAATATAAATTTACTCATGGCTTAAATATACTTATGCTCATAATAAAGTTATGTTGTAAATAAGAGAGATCGGGACATGACCCGACGTTAGCATGGGCTTCGGCGCCACTCGCCACTGCAATGTAGTATACTATACTGTACTAGTATATACATTATGTACATAATATTATAGGCAGGACCGTCCTTAGGATTTTCAAGGCCCAGGGCGGTAAACGGTAAAAAAGTCCGAAAAAAAAATAATTTAAAAATAATATTATTTATTAGGTATTTAGATACAACACATAATTATTAATTATGCATTCATTATTATCATTATTTCAAAATTACTTAAATATTAAATTATTATATTAAAAAATTGACGTATAAATGTAGAATATCTATAATATAAAAATGAATCGCAAAATGTGTTGGTAAGCGCATAACTCAACAACGCCTGGACCAATTTGGCCAGTTATTTTTTTTAATGTTCGTTGAATTTCAAGGATGGTTTTTACAGCGAGAAAAATTCGAATAATTGCTTGGAAGACCCTAAAAGCAGCCCTTACTATAATATGGATAATATAATATTGATCGTCTCCATGGCAATGTAATCACTGATCAAGAACATCATCTATAGTGGTCGATTATTTGTGAGCTCTCTGTTAATGAACGATTAAAATTATAATGATTTGGTAGATGAACAATTTACAATGCGAATTAAATTATATTAAATTCGTATATCGTGTTTTGTGCAGAGTGTTAAGTTACCTATGAATTATGATAACTAATTATTGCATGTGACACAATAATTTATATTTGATATGCCTCCTATACGACGAAGCAATTTAGGTAGAAAAACCCGAAATGCTACAAACCAAGGTAATTAGTAATTACCATTCTAACCAAAGTGCACAAGAACGTGACGACCGAAATGAACGTGAAATAATTCGGATATCACAAACGCGTGAAGCGCGAGCGCGACATTCAACTAATAATCGCGCAAGTTTGAATCGAGCTGCTTTCAGTTACGATGTGTCAATTGACTACAGTAACTATCACTGTGTTGTTATTGGTTCTATGAACTCCGTTTGCTCATATTGTAAGGCTTTGAAATACAAAAACGAAGCCAATGGATTGTGTTGCGCAAATGGTAAAATGAAATTGATACCATTGGTATCAAGTACATAGAGCATTTACATCCAATTCATTCCTTCGTCTAGCATTCGAGTATGAGCCCGATATTAAATATTACGCTCATTCGAAAGTAGAGATTGGTGCTATGGACAAAGAATGTCCGCATTGTAATGCACTTAAGTTCAAAAATGAGCCAGCCGGTATGTGTTGCGCGTCAGGAAAAGTGCAACTACCGGAAATCGAAACACCACCTGAAACAACTGAAACACCACCCACGGTTTACTTATCGGTACGGATCCAGATTCTAACCTGTTCCTGAAATCAATTCGAACATTCAATTCATGTTTCCTCCAAATTACATCGTTCGGAGCAACAGAAATAGTTAAAAATAATGCTGCAAATGGTCAACAATTTAATTCAACGATTTTTATGAAGTTTTATATGCATATTCAGTTGGTCTGAGAATCAGCTACTATCTATTTTTCATACCCCTAAGTGATAAGGGTTGTCCAGAAAAAAATAAAAATAAAAATAATAATAGTGTATTATATATTGGTTGCTATTAGTTAATAGGGCATGTTTGTTGATTTGTATTATTATTTTTTGTCAAAATATATACATAAAAAAGAATGTTTGTGTGTAGTTTACACCTCTGGGAAGAAGATAGGCTAATTGATTATATTAATCCACCGTAGGTAGAATTAAGTAAAAACGACAAACTTGGTATATTTTTGATACTTTACGTTCGCAATCGTGTTGTACCCAAATCATAAACTTTTGTACAAACAGCACGGGGTCCGCGATCTACCGCAGGTAGATTGCCTACCTGATAATATACTGCTGGGCATTAGAATTTTTATTCCGGGCAACAGAAAAGTTAAGATAAATCTAGAACATCATACACCGAATATTAAATAACGCATTAAATAAAGTTTGAGTCATATACAGTTTGTACATTTAACGGGTAATATAAATGTAATTTCATTGCTTGTAAAAAATTAACAATAAAATATTTTATTATTTATCATTATTATAACTAGGAACATATAAGTTAATTGTCACATGTAATTGACCATTATCGTTACTACTCCCTAGTGTCCCTACTCCTTTTTCGTAAACAATGTGATATATTTTGTAATATCAGATCGACTGGTTCGTTATCTGCAGATCTTTGACATAATATTTGAAGACGGTGTTCCAAAGTATTTTCTTTCCTTTTAGATGTTAGCCTAATATCATTTAATTTAATTTTTGCGATATCGACATGTATTTCCTGTCGCATGTTGTCAATAAGCTTCCATATCGTAGGATGGTTATTGCCCCACTACATGTTTGAATCTATTATTCCAGCTCTCACATATGTTGATTGTACGATGTTCCCCATTTAATGTGGATTCATGCACGTTCCATATTTCTGGTGGATATATCCAGGGACGTAGCCAGGATTTTATTTCGGAGGGGGTCAAACCAAAAAAAAAAAAAATAATAATAATAATAACTAATTTTAACCATTATATTATTAATCAATCAAAAATTAAATTCGTAATGACTTACTAGTTACTATATTATGCTAGCTATGTTATGTACATATTGTATAAAAAGTATCGTATAAATAAAAAAAATTTAGGTATAAATATAACATAGATATAATAAAATTTATAATAATAATTTTCTTTTTGATTTTGCCATTATATTCAACCAGTGGCGGAACTACGATCATTGAGGCCCGTGGATACAATATTTTTGGAGGCCCTATATCTGTAATTTAAATTTCTAAACATTTGGCTGTTTATTTGTATGCAATAAAAAAAAATATATTTATAGTAAATTAATAATTTATTTAATTATAATTTCGGAAACAGTAATAAAAATATTTTATTTACATTGATAATGATTTTTTTCTGCTACGGTCTTGAGCAAACGTCTTTACCAATAACGATAAGTCCAATTTTTTAGCACGCTCATTTTCTATTGAAATCATCGCAAGACCACTAAGCCGTGTTTGGGACATTGTGCTTCTTAAATAATTTTTAATTAGTTTAAGTTTTGAGAATGTCCTTTCTGCACTCGCCACAGTAACCGGTAATGTAAGGAACAAGTAAAATGCCGTTAATAAATCAAGGAAACTAGTAATAAAATTATTATTTTCAATTATTAGTAATTTAGTCATATCAACAACGCTGTTACAAGACTTAAGTTCAGAAGCAAACAGACACTTAAATAAAGCCTCCATGGCGCCATTAAAAATATGAACAAAATGTATAATATATTATTATAATAATAAGTGACAATCGCGTTCAGGACAATATTAATATATAATAATATAACGTGACGATTTGCGAACACGGTATAATAATAAGATTGTCGATACTCGATATGGGATTTCGCGTTCACGATATATTTAAGAAAAGTAATATGGCAACTCACGTGATTGTACCAACTACTTATCATCAAATTTTAAATTATAAGGTTATTTAATTTTCTTTAAAATTTAATATATTATGTAGATGAAATATATAAATATGTTCAAAACCATTAGTTTTAATAATTATTAATATTAAATTTCTAGTATTTACGTAACACCAATGACCACAATGATTCAATGATTGTATACGAATCACAATTTAATGTTGTCTTTCAATGCAAAATAATTGTAACACTACTTACCGACCTAATTAACTTGGATGTTGTTTCTGACACCAAACACCGTCAAACACCCAATAACACCACTCTCATATTAAAATCAGAATAAAATTAAAAAAATAATTTATTTCTTGGGCCGTAGACCGTAGTATATAATAATCTATTTCTATAATTTAGTATACCAGCTATTATAGGCCCCACTCTGAGTTACCGCGTATCGCCGCCGCATGCCCGCATATCGCGATAAGACATGACAATATTATTATACTCGTTTAATATTATTATTCACATTAATTATTAATAGTACCTACCTACTAAATACTGAGTATGGTACTATGGTGTATGGTTATCCGCTATCAGTATACTTAGTATTATTTCAGTATTCAATGATTTTATTTACTTGAACCAAAATTTTTTTTAAAAAGTACATTTTGCTGCGAGGCGCCGAGGCCCCTTTCACGATGAGGCCCGCGGAAAATCCCGCCTTCAATCATATGTAGTTCCGCCACTGTATTCAACACTTCTTTTGGTGAAACTGATATTTCCCAATGAACTGATAAAAGAGTCAGCCCTGTTAAACGGTCATTTCCAATTTGGTTTCGAAGTAGTGTTTTTACTCTTTTTAAAGTTGAAAATGATCGTTCAACTTCAGTTATAGATACTAGGAGGGTTGCCAAAACTCGTAACAAATAGTTTATATTTGGGTAAAAAGTCGAATCATACGAGTCTAAAATAGCCATAATATCTGTTGGGATTTCTTCATTATTTTTCCACTTTTCACACCAAAGTAAATACTCACTTGCTATATATTTTTCACTAATTTTATCTTCAAAATAAATGTTGAGATTTTTTAGTTTTTCGACTTTTTTTCTAAAGCGAATTTTGGCAACAATATTTCTATTGACGATAAAATATCACAATTCTGTTCAAATCTATTTTCGAGATGTAAATTAAAACCATCTAAACACGGTAACTTGACTTTCATGTTGATTTAAAAGCGCACCAGTAAATGGTTTTTTTGGTTTAGGTTTAAAAAAATTGTCAAGTACTCCTCTCTTCATATTTGATTATTACAAAACAAAAAACAAAACAGAAACGAGCACAGAAATAAAACGAAATAAAATTTACCGTAGGTACGTTTATATGAAAGTAGACAAACATCGACTGACGACAGACGAGTATGGTATAATATATTTTGCTTTAAATTGTATACACGATACGATTAGTATAACAATAAAAGATAAAGTTTACGATCTAGTCAGTTGATAAAGGACAATCATGATTATTATATTACAAATCTATCTTAACTTAGGTACCTACTAATTAGTACTGTGTCATTTCTTATCAACATGGTTATTATAGAGTTTATAGTTTATACGATTATACGTGGGTTTATCGTCATCTACCTCATACCCAGCTATTTGGTATACGTATAAAAAAAATTTCGTCAATGACATTTCGGGGGGGGGGGGGGTCCGGATCCCGTGGACCCCTCCTCTGGCTACGTCACTGGATATATCGCTTTAATACGACGTAGTTTTATATACATTCTCCCGAACCAACTTTTTTGTACGTATCCGTGACGTATGTACAATCAAAATACTCCAGTAACTCATCACTTCATCAGCTTCTGGTGGAACAACAGTTTTTAAATAGTTCATACCTTCATAAATTTTGTGTAATGGTAAAAAAGCTAGTCCATCTAACATCCCACAAAAATTACTAAAACTGTCATTATTTGTATACAACTTCTGTAACCCTAGATTTTGTATTTTTCGGTACGTGTTTTGACACAGGTGATAAAAACATCCTCTTATTTCTAATTCAAATCCAATTATTTCACGAGCAGCCTGGATAGTCGCTTGCTCAAAGTCAATATGTAACACTTTTGGATCAGGAAAAAAATTACGTTCAGCACATTTCTTGTATAAAATACTAAACATTTTTAGATTCTGAGCGAAGCGATGAGTGTATTGATTTTACAATGATGTGTGTTTTTTTTTTTATTTTTTTATTTTTGTGTCTGTCATCACCTTTTAGGACAGTAAAAGTGCTTGGATTTTCTTCAACAGTAACTTTTCTGATAGGAAAGTGAATCTAGTTGGTACTTTGGGGGGTCAAAAGTAAAAAGGTGGGTAAGTGGATGTCACTCTGCTGTACAGTAGGTTACAAGTGGATCACTGTAATGGATGGTGTTAATTTTGAATTCTTTGAATTTGAATATTTTAGAGTTGTACCAAAAACCAAAATCGATATATTCGATACATAATCGTAGTTTTCAAAAGCGACGTGAAAAACAAAAGAAAAATTAAGAAAAAACGGGAATTTTTACGCAAAATCTGTTTTCGAGAAAATTGATTTTGGTTTTTGGTGTAACTCTAAAACAAATGACTGTAGGGACATGAAATTTTGACTGAATGTTTATGCCATGTTTGGCATTTTCTATACACCATAACATTTTGAAAATATTTTGACTCTTTTTGAGCTGTTTACGAACATTGTCAGTTTTCAATTTTTTTAGTTTTTTTTTCTATAAATATCAATAAAATTTTATTTGTTAAGTAAAAAAACTTGAAAATTTAATAGAAGGTTCCTAGGTTATTGTTTCAAAGGCAGATGAAAAAAATTAAAAATCCTTAGTCACAGTTTTAATTTATAAGCATTTAAAGTTCAAATTTTGACAAAATACGGAAAAATCACGAAAATTAGCAAATTATTTTGAGTTGAGAATTCATAAACATTTTTCTTTTTAAATCTAAGATTTTAAAATGTAATATAAGATTACTCATAAGTTTGTCTACCTTTATCAAAAAAAAAAAATGTCTACAAGAAACTTAAATTAAATTTTTATGAGCGTCTGAAATTTATATTTTTACAACATTTGATATTCACTCAATTTCTCATGTAACAATTTTCTTATTTTATTGTAATTAAAAAACGAATAACTGTAGATACTTGAAAATTTCACTGAATGTTTATATTAGAATTTTCTATACATCATAAAATTTTGAAAATATTTTGACTCTTATTGAGCTGTTTACGGACATTGTCAGTTTTCAATTTTTTTAGTTTTTTTTTTTTATAAATACCAATACAATTTTATTTGTTGGGTAAAAAAGCGTGAACATTTAATATAAGGCTCCTGATATATCGTTCTAATAGCAGTTGAAAAATATTAAAAATACATAGGCAAAATTTTTTTTTTATAAGCATTTAAAGTTCAAATTTTGACAACATTTATCAAATTTATAATTTATTAATTATTTTCTAGTTAAAAATGTATAAAATGTTTAACTTTTATGGCTTAGGATTGAACATTTAAAACAAGGCTCCACGTAAATAGGTTATATATAAATTACTTTATTCACAATAATATCATCAAATATACTATTGGTAATATCATAGGCTGACTGACCGTTTTCGCTCAGAATCGTTTTTCTTATACAATGATATTATATCATTGAATTCAAATGTAACACCATCCATTACAGTGACCCACTTGTAACCTACTGTACAGCAGAGCTACATCCACTTATCCACCTTTTTTTATAAGTACGCTTTTTGTTTTTCTTTCTAATAAACAATAAACAGCGGTCACATATACGTCTCTTTTTTTTGCTCTTATAACATATAGTTGTAAAAAATGTTTAGGACTCAAAGAAAAGTTACCATCATAAAACCAATTATTTGCATCAGTGATATATCGCAAACCATCATCCAAAGAAAAAATAATTATTCGTTCATCAGATTCAGGTCCACTATAGTACAATAAAAATCGTTCATTTTTATATAATGTCCAATCACCAGTTATACTTAACTCTGATAGATTTTGAGGTTTTTTCGGATACATTCGACCTTTACAATTACGCAATGTTCTTTTTACGGTTTTTTCTTTTGGCAAGGATTTCAGAGCTTCTCTTGGCAAATTATTGACTACTTCCGCAAAAACTTGAGAAGGTGTATTTGTTGACATTATAAATCGGTTTTTCATTTCTTCCTTTGCTTTTTCAACAATGCCGATGTGTAGATAACCAGCACGAGAATGCTCTACATCTAAGCCTGGATTCTTTAAATCTGTATATATAAATATATTTTTTATTTATTATTATATAAATTAATTACAAAATGTAAATATATTATAAATATAGGTATTATAATTTAGGTATTTATTTACCACTGTTGGTAGTTAATATACCAGGACATTTTTTCGAAGACTTCTGGGAACATTTCCATCTTATGCTTTTTGTTAGCTCATGCTGGATTGTATATGCAAATCCACCACACATAATTTGTTTACCATATTTTATTATTTTTACACTATCCATTATTATAAAAGTATGTATTACACTATAAACACTGACCACTGTGAACACTGCTGTGGCCTATGGAACGCGGTTGACTACTAGGTAGTGCTATATATCGTAGGTATACTAGATAAGTAGTAATTTTACTTGTTAGTTGTATATGGAAATACCCTTAGACCCTTAGATCGAGATATCATTGTGTATAAAGTATAAACCTGTCTGTATAGTATAAGTAAATTTGAGTATACAGATTACAGAGCGATGTAAACATATTATTTGAAAAAAATTACTAAGCTTAATAGAACATTTTTGTTTAATAATTTATTACTAAATTTACTAATTTTATTTTAAATTAATAATTAATTTATATTTAAATAATTTTTTCTCGGACTTTTTTTCCGGACTATTTTTCCTAATATCCCCAGGGCAAAAACCAATTTTATCACTTTTTTCAAACGCGAGGCCTTTAAATGTAAGCAAAAAGCGCCCCCCCCCCCTGGATGGCCATGATTATAGGTATTATGTTATAGGCATGGACTAAGATAGGACTATATATAACTATACAAGTACATAAGAAATCTTAGTCCTTGGTTATAGGCATTTATCAATTATCTACATTTTCGTTATTTGATCAATGTTCAATTATCAATGGTCACCATGGTTTTACAGTTAATTTCTAGCCCGCATATACTACTCGATCTTTTATTCTTCTATAGTATTTGACGTTCTCACTTCTCAGACGTTATTATTTGATATAAGATTCTATTTTCTATCAATAAAATGAGTAAAAGCCTACGGAGTGGAAGTCTATAATTAAGGATTTAAGTTGAATTTATGAGAGCCTAATAATGTTACAAGTTGAAGATGTTGGTAATAACTAATAGCTAATAAGGCGTTTGAATCATCAAACTGGAACACGAAAAAATTGTGTAAAGATAATGATATTATACTATATTATAGTATATTATAGTATATTATAGTATATTGTATAGATAGAATTTATAAAAAAATGTATTTAACAATAATGTATAAAAGGAATGACACCGGGTCTAAAGATACAGAAAAAATTCTATTTAGAATATTTATTTCTTATTATTGACAAACCTATTTATAGATTTAAACAATTATCTCATCGTGGTTAGGTGCACTGCAGTGCACACATAATATAATTTTGTATTTTGTAATGATATACATAAGATTAAATCAGTCGATACATAGAACTGCAGAGAAAACATAGTATGGTTTTACTTTTACAGATGTTTCTAACAAGTAACAGATATGAATAGTCAGGATATACATAATATTGATTTGTTTCATATATTAAAAATATTATGTTTAATATATTAAAAGGATTTTCCTAGTAAGACGGGTGTCGCACAAATTCACATTAATGTTTATAGCAAAAGAAAAATGTTAAAATTATAGTTTTATTTTTCCAAGATGGGGAATCAGCTTATATTTCTCCAGCTCCCCTTATATATTTTTGAATTTACGATTAAATCAGTATCGTACAAAGTTCTGAAAATAGTCACACTAATGACGCACTAATGTTAAAAAAAAAATGGAAAATCCGAACATTAATAACATTTTTTATTTCTTTTTGAGTTTTTTTTATTATTGATGATAAGAAATTTATCACTCGGTCAATGAATCATAAAAAAGGTGGGTAAGTGTATGTCACTCTACTGTACAGTAGGTTACAAGCGGGTCACCGTAATGGATGGTGTTAAATTTGAATTCAATGATATAATATCATTGTATAAGAAAAACGATTCTGAGCGAAAACGGTCAATCGGCCTATGATATTTAATGATATTATTGTGAATAAAGTTATTTATATATAATTGTAATTAAATTTTAAATGTTGTCAAAATTTGAACTTTAAATGCTTATAAAAAAATATGACTATATATTTTTAATATTTTCTAATTGCCATAGGAGCCTTGTATTAAATTTTCACGCTTTTTTACCGAATAAATAAAATTTTACTGATATTTATAGAAAAAAAAACTAAAAAAATTAAAAACTGACAATGTCCTTTAACAATATAGTAGAAGCTTTGTATTAAATTTTCAAGCTTTTTTACCTAACAAATAATGTTTTATTGACATTCATAGAAAAAAAAAACCTAAAAAAGTTGGAAACTGAGTATATCCGTAAACAGCTCAAAACAAGTCAAAATATTTTGAAATTTTTTTCATGGATAGAAAAGGCTAATATAAACATTCAGTGAAAATTTCATGTATGATCATTCGTTTTAGAGTTACACCAAAAGCCAAAATCGATTTTGTCAAAAACCGATTTTGCGTAAAAGTTCTCGTTTTTCCTTAATTTTTATTTTGTTTTTCCGGCCGCTTTTGAAAACTATTGTGAATTTTAAATTTTAACTTCCAAAAAGTACCAACTAGATTCACTTTCCCATCGAACAAGATACTGAAGTTGAAAATCGAAACATTGTTTCGACACTAATCGTGTACACGGACACACAAATAATAAAAAAATAAAAAAACACACATCATTGTAAAATCAATAGATTCATCGTTCCACTCAGAATCTAAAATAATATTGTTCGATTAGATATTATTCACTCATAAATTAACAAATTATCATAGAAGAATTTTCTTAAATAAATTAACCACATTTTTTTGTATTTTTAAGGCAATTTTTTTATTTTGGAGGCATTTTCCGTGCATTATTTACAAATGTATAAATTTAGACAAATTATGTCCTCAAACTGTGTACTTAACGTTTAATGATGGATACGAATAGACGATAGTCGCAGTGAACGGTTTATAACTTAATTGCAAACTGCAACGAATTGTAAACGTTATACACAGAAAGAAATACCGCAGTTAAATTAATAAAAATTGAGGTTAAATCAACAAAATAATGATTGACATAGGTCCAACAGGGAGTTTGTTATTATGAAAATTAATATTTTGTTGATTTAACAACATTTTTCCCTGTTAATTTAATGTTTAATTCAACAAATTATTTTGTTGTTTTGAAATAATACACCATTAGAATTATTGTGCTTACTAATGAAATGATTTTTTAAATTAATCAATTATTTTGTTAAAAAAAATTAATTTTTATTAAATCAACAAGATATTTTTTTATTAAATCATCAATTATTTAACCATTGATTTGAAAATTGTGGTTTGTTAATTTTAAAATCATACCTTCGTTTAGTGGCGTATTTAGGATTTTTTTTAGGAGGAAGATTCATCAATATATATATCACTATATATAAACTAAAATATAGATGGATATTTGAAGACATTAATATTATACATGTATCAAATATATATATATTACACTTTCTAGGGATTTATATCCCCTGAACACCCCTTATTACTTTACTATATATAGTTGAACCTTTTTGTTATCAAATAACGATAAATAACTTGTTACAATGTTACTTATAAAACGATGAGGGTATAATTGCAAAAAGTCAGAATTGAATTAACTGCGATAAATATCGAGTTACGATTGTGTGTTTGTGCTATATACATAGAACAAAATATGTACCTAACACATGTTTAGTATTGCATAGGTTACGTACCTATATAAAATAATACAATTTTTTTGAAAAAAGTCATATTTTTAGTGCATTAAGTAGTATTTTATTAGAGAATTTTTGAGGTTATTTAGAGCATTATAATCTGAACCATAATAATGATATTCTATATAATATACATTCCATATCGTATATAGATATTTCTTAAATTGATTTTCAATCCAATATTGTACATTTGATATACATTACCTATACATTTATATCTATAATAGTGTTTTAAAAAGTATAGTAATTTTAAAAATGTTAATTCAAAAATAATCAGTGATAATTTTAATATATCTCAAAAAATAGATGTAATTCCCCATCTACCTATATAGTTAGTTGGTAACCGTACAGGTAGTCTATACGAAACTTTAGTCTTTAGATCACACCATTCACCCACCATATACCTAGCAATCTAGGTGCCTACTTAGCATAAAATGAAAGATTTTTAACAGGTAAAATAAAATAATATTTTATTTAAAAAGTAACCCATAGTTATGAATACAAATAGTTTGGTAAACGTCAAACCGTTAGGTATTGTTGTATTTACAATCTTAAACGTCCGATTTCGATATTAACATACTAGTATTATATTATAAAGATTTTTACTACATACAATGATATTTTGTTGGGGGACGAACTGGCCGAGGGGACTAAGGCGCCGGTTCGATCCCGGCTACCGGCGGCATTTTTCTTCGGACAGTCACGGTGTCCGGAGAGAAAGGCCGCCATTCCTCACCCGGGCATGGTAGATACCTACAGGTGCCCACTTCTGCAAACACAAACACTCACGTGTAAAAACTCACCGTTCCAAACCCTACCACCATATCAATACGACCCTACAAACAGCAGCTAATGTTCACAGATGTCGGGCTTAAGGATCAATAAAAATAAAATAAGAAATATTTTGTTACTCAAACGTTAAAAAACTAATGGGAGGTAAGTTAATAATGGTTTTAATTGGACGATATGATAATCTAATATTTTAGGACGTTTTCATGGGTTTTATTAAAAACATTTGACTAGCATAAAAATTAAAGTCTTGCAAATTATTGTAAATAATTAGTTTTTGGAACTTAGCAGCACTATGAATCATTCAAATAAGCGCTTATATAATATTCCCCGAAATATTGAATTTAATGCCTCCATAAAAATAGGTAAGTAGGTACAACAAATTAAAAAAAATTAATTACCTATATAGTTGTTGAATTTGTATTAATTGTACACTCTGCAGTTATGCATTACCCCATCCAATACACAGACATGCAAGTCTCGAACCATAATAGTAGGTCGTAGATGTATCGTGTATGCTTTGTGGTGCATATAAAAACTTAAAAGTATGAATGCTGCCCCCCTGGCCCTTAGATTAATAATGATATTGTTATTATTATTATTGTTTACGCCGTCTATGACGGTGGTCGTCCTACACCGGAGGGGAACCGAAGCGTCCGAAGCGCCATCTCACGGTACGATCCGCAATGTCTCGGTCGTCCGCTCTCGCGGCCCGTCGGCCGTCGTCGATGTCGCTCGCCGCCGCCACCGCCACCGCATTATTATTCGTTACAAATCCCAACACACTCGTGTCGTCTCGTATAAACAAACAACTGCAGCCGCAGCCTGTCTCACTGTCCACTCGCAAGTCGCAAATCGCAACTGTACGTCCGCGTTCATCACAGACACGTACGCCGTCCGTGTACAGTCGCACGTTACAGTTTTTGTTTTTCAAAACGTCAACGATTTTATCGCCGAACCGCGTCCCGATTCCAGACGATCGACCGTAAATAATCGCCGTCGAGGTGCGTCTAACGAAGCGCGCCGCCAGACCGGAGACGACGATCACTACATCGTAATACACCCGCCGTCACCATTACCGCCGCGATGTCAGAAGTGGCCGCCGAGAACAACGTACCCTCAGTTCAGGTAACGTCTATCGCGTATGGAACGGTGAGCGAACGCGCGCGCGCGTGCTCCCCCCAACGATCTTTTTTTGCCGCCAAACGGCTCGCGCGCGCGCCATTATTACGCGACTTTCTCGATGGGACGCGCGAAAATGCCAACAACCCCCTGTCCCCCCCCGCGCGCATCCCTGCGGGTCTAGCGTTACGCCGCCGCCGTCCGATAAAAACCGTTTGCCTCACCCCCTCCCACCCCCCTTCACCGCTGACAACCGTTCGTGATTTCGCCGCCATTATCGTCGGCGGGGTGCGAAAACCTGTCCCGTGACTCGCGTGACTCCAGCCAGGTCGCCGGCAACACGATCGTCCGATGGCGTGCCTGACCATCGTTGTCTGTGAATATTATTTACTGTCCGCGCGGCAATCGCGCCACGGACGACGGCGGCGCGATCTTGTTTGCGCGCGAGCGCTTACGCACGCGCATGTTCGGCCGCCGCCGAGAGATCCGTTCACCTCGGCTCAGCCGCCGTCTTTTTCTCTGGTAATAAAAAACGCGCGCGTCGGTTCCGACCGGCCGCCCATGGTGACGGGCTACTGGCAAGAGGAGCAACAAAAAATAATGCGTTACCCGATTATTATTGTACGCAGTGCACCACTGTATCTCCGCCGGCAGTACCGCTCGTTCGCGCCCGTTTCACACGGGTCCCGCCAAAACTGTGTTAGACACTTAGTCTTTCATCCAGGATAATAACTGTTCGTCGGTCCGGCTCACATTTTTTGTTTTTTTTTTAATACGTTAGTGCCTACTGTTCGTTATGTCTTATAAGTGCGCGTTTTGAGTTTGGAACAACCCCCCCAGAATCGTGTGCTCGGTCATTATTTCGATAACCTTTCAAGTGCCTAATACAGTTGAAACGACAGCGACACGGCGTTGTATTTACCCCAACACGATATTATATTATTAGCTTAGTCGAGCATTTGATAATAAACAACTCGGAAGACTTCATTGTTCAGTCAAACCACTGCAAATTATTTGTTTTTTTACAGGTTTATATTCAAACAAAATAGAAATGGTAATTAAATTAAATTTCCGATTTTGATCACCTTGTGCCTATTTTGAAACTATTAGATACTCTCCTTAAACATTTTAATGTTACGAAAAATAATTATTTTTCTAAGAATAGTTTTCTGTGTCTCGCGGTTTATTATAATTTATAAGTCTTGTTTCCCAAATTTGTACCCACCTACCCATGACAATTTAAAAATATAACATCTGTAATGTTCTCTAAATCATAATGTATGTATAATACTAAATTAGCTCGTGGCTATATTAAACACATTTTTTCATTACTTAAAATATACTGAAAAGCGATGGTTATGATGTGTAATAGAACACAGTACCTAATTGTGTACGTATTTCAATCTATACCTGATACTTAATTTTGTAATAATCATATATCAACATTCCCCTCCTACCATAAAACACAATTGTGAAAGCATATTTGCTAAAAGAGATTATAACATAATTATAGTCTATAGGTGATTAATATACAAATTTATTATAAACTTTATTATGTTTTTTTTAAATTTAGGAAGGTGAGAAGCGTGGACGAAAAAGAAATACAGGAAGCCGTACAAATGCAATTAATGCAACTTACGCTGAAGCTGAACTAATAACCAAGGTTTAAAGAATACATTATCTTTTAATAGCTAAATTTGTTAATTTTAACTTTTGTTAGCAATCAACTGTATAATTTAAGAGTATAATCCATTCTTACATTTGAATACGTTTTGTTTAGGGATTGAACAATACTGATGATGTTGATGGAAGGAGAACGACCAGATCCTCTACACGAGGTTCAACTGCAGCTTCAAAGTTGAAAAATGAACCTCCAGCAAAAAAAGAGAAAAAAACACCAGCCGTTAAAGGTAACTGTTGACAAAATACATGGTGTTAACCAAAAATGTATGCTTAATTAATAGATTGCATATCATTTTCAAAAAAAAAAATTAATCTTTAGGCAAACGAGGAAGGCCAAAGGCAGTCTCAAAAGAAGAAAGTGAAGAAGTTGTGTCAGCTGAAGAAAACGGTATTGCTGATAATGATGTTGATTCTAAAGCTGACAAGGGCGGAAGTTCCACAGAAGAAGAAGTAGATTCAAAAACCGAAGATAAAATTGAAAACGGAAATTCATCAGCCGAAGAAGATAAGAAAGTCGAAGAGGTAAATTACATCTCTATATTTAATTGAATGATAAATATTTAATAAACTGTAATATTTATTTACAGAAAAAGGAATCAACCGATGAATCTGATAAGCCTGCAGTAACAGAGGCAAAAAAAGAGTCCTCAAGCCCGTAAGATACGAATCAAAATGCTAAAATACTTTAGTGTTTAATAAGTTTAGTGTGTTAAGCAAGATATTTAATACTTAAATTTATTCTGATAGTTATTATCATGATTTTGGTACAAGTTTATTTTAATTTAGTAACTACACTTTTTTTTATAACTAGCCTATCCCGGTGATAGGCTTTGACTTAATTCTGGACAATTGTAATTCATCCCATGTAACAAAAAATAGTTCACAAACACTTTTCACATAAAGAAAAAAACCATTGCATACTGATTATGTTACCATTATGTGTATTGTCAAT
Organism: Metopolophium dirhodum; assembly: GCF_019925205.1. Lineage (NCBI taxonomy): Eukaryota > Metazoa > Arthropoda > Insecta > Hemiptera > Aphididae > Metopolophium > Metopolophium dirhodum. The sequence continues at coordinate 19,138,013 of NC_083568.1, forward strand.
ATTGGCAAATCTCCTATCAAAGTTATTTTGTATTGGATTTAATCTGTCCGATTAATTTAAATAATTTGTAATTCACAATAATATTTACTTATATCTTTGTATGTAACAAAATAAAATTATTTCAATTAAAATAGATAATTTTGTTTAATATAATGTTGACTTTAACCAGATATAAATATATAATATATATTATTATTTATTTCGATGAAAATTCAAATTTATATTTTTATGTTTTTGTGAAAAGAAATGTAATTTAAGTTGTGCGGATGAAAAAAATTCTAAATATTTTGCATGCGTTCAATAAAAAAAATTATAAATATCTATTTATATATTATACACTTTATACATAATTATAGTACTTTAAGTGATTTGTAGAGAAGTAATCAAATTGGTCGTACGTTTTTAAAGTCAGTTCAAATTGTTCTGTAGACACTACATGTGATTATTCCTAATTAGGTATATATGAAATATATATTTTATAGGTATTAATATGATCAATAAAGTGATTATTTTAATGATTTATTAAACAAAAATTGTTTAATGCCGTCTACTATCATAATTAGAATAATTAATTTTTAAAACTACTGTTCTTACTACATTTAAACTTCTATACATTTCTTTTTATAGTGTTAAAAATGATAAAAGTATATTAAATGTATCATTTTTATGACATATATTTATATTTATTATAATATATATAATATGCATATATAGGATGTAAATTACTATTGTGAATAAGATAATATTATTTTAATATAAATATTATACTATTAAGTACACTAATGTATTTTTACGGCACAACACAGCAATATAAAATTGAAAATATTATTGTATCAAAGTGGTCATTTTTTATTTTACCTATATTTATTATATTATATAATTTTCATTTTATTTTTCAAATTGTTTTTTTCTAAACGAAAATAAGTGATTGCATTCAATTAATATTTGTAAATTTTTTTGTGGTATAATTTTTTTTGTTTTAAATTTATTTTAACCAGAGCCAAATACGTCTTCAGATGTTTATGTACGCACGGGGACTTCTAGTAAACCTTTTTCTGTACTTTAGTCTTATTGAAGTGAATATTTTTATTTTTTTCAGCACTCATTTATGATGGCAGTTTGGCTCTAGTTCAAATTACTTTTCTTGTTTAGGTTTAATTCTAGGAATGAAATGTAATTATATTTATATATGTATATATTTTAATACATACATATATAAATATATAATAAATACAATTTTAAGAATAAAACTAAAATTTTAAATTATACAGTTTTGTATCATCAACATTGATTTGATTAATGTTACCAGATATTTGGTGGACACTTGAAAACAAAGGATATCGGTAATTCATTTTTAATTTTATACATACTTAAAATGATTTGCTTGTAGGTAAAAATTTGTATTGATATAGTCCTTTATTATTGCTAAACTGATGGTTTTCCTTTAGAATCGTCTATAATTTATCATTGAAATATTAGCCAGGATATATTATGTTTTAATGTTAAATCTAGGGTTATTCAGACAAAGTTGACAAGTACTTACATAGATATTTAGTAATATTAAGCTTAATTACTTAATATTACTGTATATACATATCACCTAGTCATACATATCTAGTAATAATAATGACTTAATCAAAACTAATGTTTATTAATAATAGCGAAGTTTCACACAATGAATTTACTCTTATAATTGGTGATACAAACATTGATATTATAAGTAAATAACGATTATCTTGACTTGCTGGCCCTTTTCGATATTTGATGTTTCATAAACTACTTACTAGCTAGGGCTCCGGAGTTAATATTAGATAATGTTATAGCCAGTGTGATTCAGACCATAGAGTAATAATTATTCTATTATTGCTGCAATACCTTTATACTCATATTATAGTAGGTACTTGGTATTAATCGAACGAACGGTTAAACTTTGCTGATGTCTTTATGAATAATTTAAATTGGTCAAATAGTTTTCCAAGTATCTATAATAATATATTCTCTCTCTCTCTCTATAGTTTCAATCCGTAGATTGGTTTGCAGCCATCTTCCATTCTTCTCTATTATCCGCTTTCCTTTTCATTTCTACGTATGAGTTGCATCCTTGGTCCTTAATTATTTGTTGAATATACTCTAATCTTGGTCTCCCCCTATGGTTTTTACCGTCTATGCATCCTTCTATGATCAATTTTAGTAGTCCTTCGTGTCGCATTATATGGCCTATCCATTCGTTTCTTCTTCTAACTATACTTTTCCATATTAATTTTTCTTCTGATATCCTCTCTAGCACCTCTTCATTTGTTATTCTGTCCATCCAACTTATTCTCAACATTCTTCTGTAGCACCACATTTCAAACGATTCTAGCCTTCTTCGATTTCCCATTGTTATTGTCCAGGTTTCACACCCATATAGGGCTATACTCCATACATATGTCTTCAATAGATTTTTCCTTATTTCTAGGCTAACGTTTCTTGATGCAAGAAGAGTTTTCTTGCTGTTAAATGCTATTTTCGCTTGACAGATGCGTTTTATTATTTCACTACTATTTCTTCCATCATTACTGATGATGCTTCCTAGGTATGCAAATTCATCTAAGCTACAATTTTTCAACTCTCATGTTTTTTATAAAGATTTCTTTATTCGAGGCAATTTACGCGATGATTTAATATTTGATGCATACTTTTACCTCCTCTGCCCGAGTAACCAATAGCAACCGTTTATACATAAAATAATACCAATTTTTATCAATTATTTCATATAAATACTATTATAATCAGTAAGATGTAAACAATGTCATTTATAAACAAAAAAAAATTTTGGTTTTCATCGTAAATCTCAAAAATTCAAGTTTTCAGCTATCATAGTTTAGACTACGATGATCAGTCAGTCAGTCTTTGCAGTTAGTCCAAACCACCAATAAACTACGAGAAATGTGCATTGGTAGGTCTATTATTTACTATAGTTAACACTGATAGTATTTTGGAATTAATGTGATGATTTTTTGTATACTATAGGTATTTGTTTTAACTTCAAAATTGTTCATAGACATATAGGTGCCTACCAGTGCCTTAGCTAGAATTAGATGGGCCCTGGTGCAAATTTAATCTGTGAGCTCATTATTTTCCATTAATATTTTAATTGTACGTAAGTGTATATATTTTTTGTCACGCCTGCACCGAAAGTTTGGTTTTCGATAGCGGTGTTGGAAATCGTCCTTTTTCCGTTCAGCGGGCGGTAAAGTGAAACTCCCAAGAAGTGCCGATTGGTAAAGTGGAAATACCAAAAAGTGCCGGGCGGTAAAGTGGAAATCCCAAAAAGTGCTGGGCGTACATCACGCGTATATCGCCTGCACAACCAGACACTGAAATCAATACCACTGTCCTTAAAAAACATAAACTTTTGGTTACACCTACATCTTATATTCATATTATAACCTCAATACGCGTGACGCTTAAAATATATAAAACCAAATCGTTTCTTTCGTGAAATATTATTGTAGAATTACGGCCTAGTCGTGTTGTGCATATAGATCCCTGCATTACCTTTGCCGTGATCGATGAATGCAGAGGCGTGACAAAAAACAGTATGTGTGGCTCGTGCGAGAAGGCAATTTCAAGCCCTCGACTGAAATAGCTCACTTCCCGCCCTTGCCACACAATATACTATTTTGTTACGCCTGCAAAGAAAGTTTAGTTTTCGATGACGGTTGAAGCGTAGGAAAGCGACGTTTTTCCGTCCAGCGGGCGGTAAAGTGGGAATCCCCATAGTGCCGGGCAAAAAAGTTGAAATCCTCAAAATTACAGCGTAATTTAAGATCTGCATATTATGCATTTATAATTATTACAATTTATAAATTATAAAAAATTGGTGACTTTAACATTTATTTTAATGATAAGAAATGGAAAACTGTCTTTAAGGACACATTAAATTTACATAAACAACCCACCGGAATCTACAGCGAAAGATCCAGTATTTTCAAGATATTTGGAATAAATTACATCACAAACATATGTATCATATTTCAGTTATCACATAATTAAATAGTAATAATAATAATTTTCATTTTCATTTATTTTTCACATTTACTTATTGATATTTACTTTTATTTTGAATGGTTCCACTAAAATGTATTTGTAATCTAAAATATTTATTGGAAAAGATACTTCGTTCTACCTGGTGTCCCATGAGTCATGACAGCACTTTTTGTCAGGATGTGTATCACGATGTGCGCAACATCATCCCCACAGTCCAGATATATATTCCACAGTTATTCTGCGTCTATACTAACTATATAGATTATAGATATCTGTGATCCTACATAATTTATTATATCATGACCACGGACTATACTAACTAACCACGGAAGATTAACAGGACTGGAACACAGATAAAAGATTATCAATAATTATATTAAAGAATTAAAGGACTGAAAACGAACAATGGTGCACGGTAATACGGTGTAATATTAAAAGATCCACATTTGTTAGAAATAGTCAACGAGCGATTGTGGCTCTCCTTAGTATTTGTCTTTTTCATCAGCATCATAGTTCATACACTGTTCTTTGACAACGGCCATATTGTTCTGTGCCATTACCATCCCGGCATCCAGTGGCCATAGGTCCAAGTATTGCTCGGACAGCACCTTAAATATGGGTGGGTGGGTATTGATAGATGAAAAAATAGGTAATTTTATAGGTCGGTATGACAGTATTAAGAGGGGTAGGTCTCCTAAAACTATTCGGACAACACCAATTTTTTTTATGATACACGCCACTGTCAGCATCCCATGGGGCATGGGCCATGGTATAAAGAAGTCGATTTTCATTTTTCTCTACACATTCGTGGACCATCCGATGGCTGGAAAGCGTGACCATAGATAATATATTATCTATGAGCGTGACCAACGCCCTAACAGGCATGCTGCGCTAGGGGAAAATATTGTAGCAGTGATACCTCTATATCATTGAGATAAATAAGAATATAGTCTTATACACGGCCTTAGAAGATTTATAAAGGATATAAGGATATATTTAAGGACCCCTCATATAAATACATATCTAATATTTGACCCACGATGTGGGTGATGTGACCCAGAAGAGAAGGTGATAACACTCCGCGAAAAAAGTGGCACAATTTTTGACGGCAAAAATTTAGTTAACATGAATACCGCCTAATAAACAATATTTTTATAACTTTTATCTTGATGTAAGATAAACTATAGTTAATAAATAACTATTGGCTACATATTAAGTAAATCGAATTTTAAATGTATTATATATTAATTTATCTTTATTACAATATTCCTATAGGCTATAACATATTTAAGTTTTATGTTTTTATAATCTGATTGGGATATAATTATAATTTTAATTAAATAACAAATTTGTTTATTTTAGTAAATCTAGATTACTATTTATATTAACATAATTTGTAAAAAATACTACCCAAATCAGGATATTATTTATAAGTCACAACACAGAACACTCAAGTGTTAAAGTGAGGGGGGGGATGCAGGAGGACTCAGTCAACCCTACCTCTGATGACGGTTAAATGCGTCCCATTTAACAAATTAGAATTGTATACATTAGGCATTATACATAAAATTATAAATGGAACGCTTAAAAGTTAAAACTATATGGAGACATTAGTCCCCTCTGGAATTTTCCCCACTTTAAACCCTGAGAAAACAAAAAAGTTATCAAAACAGTCCAAGTTGTAACTACTTCTTTAATATTTTGTCATAACTACCTACTTATATGTATACCATTTTATGTATTATACTTAGGCACATTAACTATTATTATTAATGTAATAGTGTTTTAGATATATTTAAATATTTTTAAGAGAAGGTACCAAATACCAATATTAGGTAAATATTGAATCAAAAGTAAATATAAAGAAGTAAGTATTTATAAATAGATTTGAGTTACTTATAATATATATAAATTATTAAATTTGTAATGGTCTGTAATCTGTTATCTGCAATTTTGCTATAGTTTTCAATTGTCAACTTCTAGGCAGTTGAATAAAGTATATCATAAGGCAATAAATGATTTGCAATATGAATACCATACGTTAAAATTATATTATTGAAATACCAATAAATAAATGTAGGTACACACATGTATTTTCCATCATAAATACAATACTTATAATATTTAATATTTTTGATTCATTGCAATAAAACACAATACACATGTGTCTAAAATATATAGTGTTAAACACCCGGCAAACACCCGGCCACCGAAGCTTGTGGTGCTCCCGGTGGATATTATTTAAACTACAAATTTGCCGTCGAAAACTAAGCCACTTTTTTTCTCCTGGCCAAGCCGAGTATTATCACAGAATATTATCCTGGTATTATCCTAAGAACCTTCTCTTCTCTACATCGTGATTCGACGATTTAAGATATATCTTAAATCGTGACCTAAATAGTTGTTGTTGTACTATCTCAAGGAATATAGATAATATTATCTATTATCTACAAACCTTGCTACGCCTGCAACAATAGTCTTCCGTTTACAATATGACCACATGGAGTATGGACCATGATAGGAACATTTAATATTCAACATGGTATACTTTGATAGCAAATGGCAATAATATTTTTCAGAAATAGTTAGGAATTTCACGTCTGCGCTATACTAATATTGCTTATTACCAACTAGTCACAAGTCACGACAGTAACTGCCGAACTAAGCAGTAAGCAATAGATAAGTATTTTGAAGGCTGCTGCAGCTTGCCGTTTGCCTCTGCACAGCGTGCATCTGATGTGTTGATGTTCATGATTTTGATGCAAAAGAAAACAAATATTTTTTGGTAATCTATATTTATATTTCACGTTAGTCGTAATGATTGTTTTATTAAATTAATTAAATTGTTTGAAACTTAATTTTTACTGTGTATATAATATATTATTTAAATAAATGTTGCAGATTGAGAATTTCATATTTGGAAGTCCGAGGAATACCTACATTATGGTTTAATGGTCTAAAGGGTAAAATATGATATTATATTACATTTGATTTTAATTATTTCAAATTTCATTTTGAGGTCTCTCAAATGTTTACATGTACCTATAACTATTATAGTATTGTATTATTTGATTTTAGTGTATACCATTTGCGGCTGCTTATATGATTATTTTTCTCCTGCGAACACTGAATGGAAAGTTGACATATAATGGTAATTATAATTAGTTATGCAGATAAAGCATCTGTTGTTTATATACTTAAGTTTGTTGAGCTAGAATAGTGGTGTACCTACTTAAAACTATAAAAAAATCATTTGTTCCCAATCTTTAGTTGATAAAAACTTGAAGGTTAGACTTAAACTTTAAAAATTATCACTCAAATTTTTAGTTTTTAGGGGCTTGAAACTATGCTCTGTATTATCTATGATTCTTTTTAAATGTTTTATACAACTAAAGTAACTTAACAATATATTATATTATAACATTTGATTTTTGGAACAACTGTTATTTGCACATTTTATTTAAGTATTTACTTACTTTGCTACAAAAAATTCATAATCCTCATGTTCGTTTATAAACTAGATGAAGAACTAAAATTAAATTAACTTTACTATATAGTATATACAAGTATAACATTGGTTATTTTTATATGTTATATTATTAAATACCGTGTAACGGAAACATAGAACACTGTCACTCAGTACCTTAAATAAAGATTTAATCGTGTTCAGTTCTTTCTACATATATTTGAATTTGGTTTGCAAGACATACACACTAACCAAATTCAAAAATATGTACAAGGTATTGAGTTATAGAGTATTCTTTGTTTACGAATACTCACTGAACATAAATACCTATACAAAAATATGTAATATTACAGTAGAAACTCGATTAACTGTCACTGTCGGGACCGAGACTATGACGGTTAACATAGACAGTTAACGGAAATTAAACGTATATATTTTGCAATGTCTGTACGTATTATCATACAAAAATAATACAAACATACATACTATACAATTTTATACCTAAATATTAAAAATGTTGATGGATAATGGCTAGCAGTGGTGAGCTGAAGGGTTCAAATTTGACGCAGCTGCGTCAACTTTTTAAAGGAGGGGTGCCACCCCTTGACTGGTACAGAATTACATGTTAATGACATTGTTATAAGTTATAATGGGTGGTTGTAAGTGCTTAATTCTTAAAATCTAAAAAGTCATTCAAAATTAAGTTCAGTCCGCCACTGATGGCAAGTGTATCTACTGTCTACATTATGTCTCTGTTTCAAAGTATTATGGTTTTGCATTAAGTCGTAGACTTAAGCCTGATTTTTGTTTAATAACTGGTTTTATCAATAGTGTAGTTTCACAATGCTGCGTTTTAGTTAACTATACATACATTTTTTTGTATATTAAGATGACACACATGGAAATTTGTTGTGTCCATCTTACAAACGTACAACATAACAAATTTATTCACAATTCTACATTTTACTCTCTAAATTCTAAAATTAAAGTTAATTTATCTCTTATACAATTTAAAGGCAAGATCATGGAGGCTTTTATTGATATTTTTATTAAGAAGCAAGTTATGACCATTTTTAAACAGTACATATTTTGTTTGCTGATTTACTTAACTTACTTAAAAATAATAATATCAATAAAATCCTCTGAGGTGCTCTAGATAATATTCTTACCTTTAAATTGTATAAGAGCATAGGCACAAATTGACTAATGATAAGTGGTAAATTCACTCAAGCTTTAGAAAGTACAGAGTAAAATGTGTAATTGTGAACAATTTTCCATGTTGTATTAACCCTACCTGCATTTATTAAATTTCATCTCATAATTTCTAGAAAAAAAAAAAATTTTCAAGGGAATTTATGTGTAGTGTTGGAAAAATATTTGTTATTTAAAAAAATGTATTTCCTGGCTTAAGTAATTGTATCACCTACGATACATTGCACATTAAGGTGCGTTGTTATGTTTAAATTATACTCAGGTAGGTTATTTTACAAAAAGTTGTCTTATGCGTAATGTATCATAGGTAATACATTTTAGTACGGTTCAATGCGCAATGTATCATGGGTGATATAATCATAAAAACCTAATAAATATTGTACTTTTTGTGACAGTAGTAGTTTTTAGTGCTAAATATGATCTATTGGATTATGCATAGACCTATAAACTAATAGCCAGCGCATATAGAGAGAAGTCAGGGGTACGATATAGAGTGATCAAGAAAAGAAATAAAGTAGTAAATTACAGTGACACTACTGCCAAATAAAAAATTAAGATATATCTTAGTCTGTGGCACAATTAAAGATAGTATCTATATCCGTGGTAAACACACTGTAGTTGTTTGTATCATAGATGATACACCATGCAGTGTAGGATTGAAAATTATTATGTATTAATCAAGCTGTTTGGTATTATTAATTTCTTTAGTTTAAAGATATATGAAACAAGTTTTATTTTATATTAACCATTTTTATAATTTTAGGCTGAGCACACTGCATATTATTTGGAACCCATTGAAAAGGGTGAATATGAATTTGAGGAGGTTGAAAACAGTCATCTTTTTTATAATGATGAAGTTATAAACGAATATATGGATCTAATCACAAAACGTTCGCCCGACACAGTTTATGCGTTTAATACATTTTTTTACCTGGCTCTATCTGACAAGGGATACAATCATGTTTGTCGTTGGACAAAAAAAATTGATATATTCTCAAAGAAAAAATTGTTCATACCTATTCATATTGAAGATCACTGGTGTTTAGTGTATGTTTGCTTTCCACAAAAATCCATTAAATATTATGATAGCATGGGTGGACGTAATTTTAAATGCTTAAAATTAATATTGAAATATTTGATGTTGGAACATGATGACAAAAAAGGAGAAGATTTTCATCCAAGTGGCTGGTTATTAATGAATGTGAAAAACTGCCCTCAACAAATGAATCATTGGGATTGTGGAGTATTTGTTTGTATGTTTGCCGAATATTTATCAAGGAGTGCTCCATTAAATTTTTCACAACAAAACATGGAAAAATTCAGGAGACAAATAGCATTAGAAATCAAGAAAAAAAAACTAAAAAGATCCGTACTAGAAACTTAAGCTCTATTGTAACAATAAATAATGATGCATAATATGCTTGATAAGTGTGTAGGTGTTGTTGATGTTAGAACACCCTTCCCTTATGCATAATTTAGTTTCAATAAGTTCAATTATATTTTGACGTATTATTAAGTATTGACATATTTACAATATAAATTTATAATACTTTGTTATTAAGTTTTATTGATTCTAACCTAATAAAAATCCTATATAAATTTAAACACAATTTCATCATGATTTTACAATAAATTGTATTTTATGATTGAATAGTAATTAGATGTAATTACATTAATGTATTTGATAACTTGCATTATATTTTTAAACTTTAATAGTTTAATTATAACTTTATTTTAATGATTAAATTTACTTAAACTTTATTTTTTAAATGAAAACTTTGAAATTAGATGTAGGTATTGATTCCATAATAAGTGTTTAGTTAAGTATAATTATAATTAGTGTTAGTCGTATTGTTGATTCATCCTGGAATTTATTAGCATGAGTTGAAACAATTGGTTATCTCAGAAAATTTGATTAAATATTATCTGTAATGAATAAACATTTTTTTATTAAACTGCATTCAACTTGTCGGAAAATCTGTTGTATAAAATGTATGAAGTGAATAAAATATTTTAGGTCACGGAAAAGTACATATAATACTATATAATATTATATGTTATGGTTAAAACTTAAAGTACCTACTGTGGTGTGGCCTGGCGGTTACACGTTGATATAACTAGACATTTATAGCAGGAGTCGTAGGATGCTTTAAATATAATTATAAAGTAACATGGCCAGGAACAGATAGATCATAGATATAAGGATCTTGATTAAATTTAATTAATGAGAACTTAACTTCAGTTGTTATAACGATTTATTGCCTATTAAATATTCACAAAATAGGTAAATGAAGTTTAACAATAAATATTGTTAAGACTGTATCGTAGTCATACAGAGTTTTGTAATATAAAAGGTGATGTATATAATGTCTACACTGAATTACTGTTCTTACAAAATGTGTATTAGCAAAATAAGTCTTACAGTTAATTGTGTTTATGTAATAGGTAAACATTGAGATGTCGTGTAACATAAATGTTACGGTATGAATACTGGGAAAACCTAGGTTTATTCAGTGAAACCTTGAATTTTCCAACCAGCTATGAAAATAAAATTATAGAAAACAAAATAACTGTAAGTTAACGTTCCAGAATTGTTTTCATTTTGAAAATAAAATGAACATAAAATACATATTATGGACAGAATTTGAATTTTGAATCCCAGAAAGTCAAAATCCTGAGATTAGTAACTATAATCTAAGAACGTAGTTTTACAGAAAGCCTAAAAGTGTATGTAGAGTGTAGACCAGGGGTGGCCAACCTTTTCTATATTGTACCGCAGTTTGGCCATCCCTGGCGTAGACCATTATTTTCCAGAAAATTAAATCCCAGAAAGTTTAAATCCTGAAATTACTTATATTATGCATTATGCATAAATACAAATAGATTAGGGCATTAGGCTAAGGCCCCCCCTAAAAAAAACAACAATACATTTCTTAATATATTTTTAAGCTTATTCAATATAATTATAATTTATAGACTTAGGTATATAGTAAGGCGTTTAAGACGATTTTAAAACTTCTACATGCTTACATGATTTTTATATAAATTTAACAAACTATATCTATGGACAGATTACAGGCAAATAAATATACGACCTGAACCTATAAAATAAAAATTAATTTTTCAAATTAAAGAAGTCCAAAACGATCAGTTCTACCTGTAAACCTTTTTTACGAACCTTTAAAAGTTTAAAATGTATATTATAATTTATACCAAATTTATATTAGAATTTATATCGATATTAATAAAAACAAAAATAATTTAGTGCATTACTTATTCCGAATTTTTTTAGGGCATTCTATCGATGGTAAATGGACATTCCCCCCGCGACTGTTTTCGGTCAAATAGGACATCCCCCCCGCCCCCAGGGGCGTAATTAGGAATTTGTCTTAGGGGGGATAGAAATTTTTTTAAACACAAAATACTTAGATTTTCAAGTACAGTGAGGAGTGGTATATGAGTATCCTATTTCATCAAAAATCTTTAAATTAATATATAAGTACACAAAATGTATTAATTAGTGTTACTTTAAAATTCTAGACAATTTTGTGCCTATACAATATTGTCATAAATTCTTCAAAATGTAAATATTGAATATATTAAAATTAAATTTTACTTATAAATTAAATAATAATTATTAAAATATTAAATTTATTTTGTTCATAATATGATATAACGTAAACGTATATAGGTTTTTTTTGTACTGTTAACTTAACCTATAAAAGAATTTCTAATTTTCTTGGCTGTTTAGCCAACTCGTCAATCACATCATCAGGATTTAACACAATTGATTTATGAACATTGAACAGCCATCATGGTTAAACCATTTAATCGATCCTGTAATTAATAAAAATTACCAATAATTATTTGAATTTTAAAATAAAATAAAACTAGATTACTAGATACTTCAATAATAATTTATCATAATTCATAATAATGAACTTCACAAATTGTGTTACTGAGATATGTTTTAACTCGTTTGAGTACCGAGAACATACGTTCGGAAACCGGGAACGTACATAATATTTTCAATAACAGATTAATATTCGGATAAATTTCTGAATTGCATTCAGTAAGAGCATCAATTCCAGTTTTAGGTATAATCCCACTTCTTTGGAGTTTTGCCCTCCAAAGTCTCAATTCAGCAATTGCATTGTTTTTATCTATTTGCGGTAATACAAAATGTACAATTTATAACATCAACGGTCAACCTCAACAATAATAATTACATAAAATGATAACTGTTTCGGCGTATTAGCTGCATTCGCTATATATTCGTTGTTTCTTATTATCAGTATTTTCCATGTGCATACCTATTTATAGATTTCTTTATATTAATTCTATTTAATATAGTATTAACTTTGTAGTGATGTCAGCATGACAAAACACATAATCCCACAAATTAATAAATACATATACATATTATAATATAGGCTCTGGGGGGGGGATCTATCCCCCTCATCAACCCCACCCCTTAATCAAAAAACGCCCAATAAAATTTGTTTTAATTTTTTTTTTATGTTTTGTAGTGAATTAACAATTAAAGATAAAGTTCTGAAAATCTTCACTGCACTTCTCCTAACCAATGTGAATCTAACAAGACCCCAAACAATGAAATCCGCTCTCTGATTTCGGAGATCTATACATTTTTAATAAATTTCTAAAAATTAAAAATCAAGAACGTTTACATACCGATCCATGACTTGGCAAGCGTTTTTATTATTTAATATGAAATTATTTTGTTTAAATAAAATAAAAATATATAAACATTTTTTTATTTTCATAAATATAATAGATTATAAATGTATATTATGTTTGATTCACTCACCTACTTGAAACAATAAAAAAAAAAGTATAAAATAAAATATAATTAATAATTAATAAAAATGCCCAAAAATGCTGACATAAAAATGATTTTGTAAAAACATTTGATTACTGATTCTTTTGTTATTTCTAAACACATATTTTTTAGCCTTTGTTCATATTTATTTTTTTTTGTTAAAATGTACCAGTTTGGATATTTAACAATTTAATAATTGCTTTTGAATTTGATGCAAGTAGTTTAGTTGATCAAAAATATACATCTATAATTTATTATATTTATGAAAATATTTGAGAATATTAGACAATATGCAAAAAAATGATTTCACATTAAATAATATAATAATATTATTAACAAGTCAACTTTAAAAAAAAATGGGGGGAAAGTCCGCAATTCCTATCGAATATCGATATACATTCTTATCAATTCATATTCTGTAGTATTTATTTTGTTCATTTTATTTTCTGGGATTTTTATATTCCGACTGTTTCGAATCCTGTAATATTATTTTCGGTGATTAAACATTCGACCAATCTACATTCTAATTTTTAACGAATCTTTTTTCGGAAGATAATATGTGCGATGGGTCGGCCACCACGACTGTCCCGGCGCCGCGGCGGTCTGTATGAAAATCCGTTCTGCCAAATAAGTCGACGGAAAGTGATTGGTAACACTGATGCGCTCGTGCGCCGACAATAAATCGGTTGGACGGGCGGACAGATTGTTCGATGGAAGAGAAGAGCGGAATCCCACCCAAAAACGGCAAAAACCGAACTCGCCGTTCCCCCTTCCACATCCCTTTCATTTTCGTTTTGTGTTTGTAAACAACAATATTAATCACTGTTTTCGTTTTTGCGCTATAATATAATTCTCACGTCCGTCGCACGGTTTTTGATTTGAACGCGTCTGCCGTCCAGCGATGTCGCTCGAGTTCGAGGTTTTCCCGCCCGTGACGGCCGGCCGCCAACGTCGCCACCGCCGCAATGCGTTTGCCGCCGTTTTCGTGTGAGCGGCCGTTCACCACCGGACGACGGTCAACGGGGGCGCCAGTCGAACCGACCGAATTTGAAACGTAATATTTTCACGTCTGGTCGTTCTATCCATTTAAAACCCACTTGCCCATCGACGTGATATCACTCGATGAAAGAACCAACATACCTTGACTGTGAGTGCCATTATTCATTATGTCGATAATCATTATATCTACGTCTATAATATTATGTACAGACTTTATCACCGAGCCAGTACCTATGTATCCGTCTCCAAACGCATCATTGAGTTGACTGTTGGCTTGTTTTCTTATAAAGTTTAGTCTTAATTTGTATACTCACTGAAATACGATATCTATTGGTACCAAACAAACAAAACGCCTATGATGTCTAATATTATATTGATCAATTCGATATAGTTTTGTTTAAGTCACGATGCTCACCATTTTGTCAAGCATAATAGATCCAATGGCCATTTTCAGTACCTACCATGCATTCGTACTTAAACTTACTCATATAAGACTTGGCGAGTTTCACAAGACACAAACTCATTAGCTTATAAAACTAGTATAAAAAAAAAATGTTCTTTGTAGTTTTCTTATAAAACTTATCACTTATATAAACCTAATCGTAGTAGGCACCTGTAACGTTTACATTTTTAAGAATTAATCACAGCATAAAGCAAAAGAATCTTTATATCCCATTACATATTGATTGCTACCTAATTAGGAGGTTAGGTCTTGGAAAAAGATGCTAATCGGTTCGCACCAGTCATAAGTTGACTTAAATAATGTATATCACCTTACAAAAATAAGTTTTAGCTGTATTTCTATTGAATGGGTACCATTTTGACTATATACATGAATATCATTAAGCACAGTCGCACAGATATAATCTACTCAGTATACCTTAATATTTATTTTTAAGAGGAGGCTACACCCGCATGTGTTTTTTCCGTCTTACAAATGTACAACATAGCAAATACTGTTTTGCGCGGGAAAGAACTGAGAAGGCTACAGTCATAACTAAGAAATGAGATTTACACCACATGAAAAGTAGAACTTTGGCTGTGCAACATTGTTTTTATTTTTTTGATATCACTTATATGAAAAAAGTTCTTGCTGTTTCAAAAACCATTTTTGTTTGTGTTTTTAAAACTTGAAAAACTTTTTTCATACAAATGATATCAAAAAAATAAAAAGAACATTGCACAGCCAAAGTTTTCCTTTTATGTGGTGAAAATCTCGTTTCTTAGTTATAATTGTAGCCTTCTCGGTGCTTTCCCCACGCAAATCAGTTTTTGCTATGTTGTACATTTGTAAGACGGAAACAACACATGCAGGTGTTCTCTTAAATATCAACTTACTTATTTAAAACAAATTTTCACCATTTTATTCTATAGTTTATAAAAAACTTTTATTCTTAAAATATTTTATCTTGACATCAGCTATTGAATTATCATACTTAGGTACCTACCTATTAGGTATATTATAATATTTTCTTATTAGATTTTTTTGATTGTACATATTATATATTTACAAGAATTTCTATGCTTGGTCTTGGCTACTTCTTATGAATAAGTATCACCTTTGAATGTTGTATTATTTATAATTTTATGAAGTTTATAAATGTGTAATGCATAAGCATAATAATAAATAAAATTAGCCTGCATAATATATCCTAATAAATTCATAATAATTGTAGGTATATTAATTTCCTAATACCAAATCAAATTTACTTATATAGATACCTACTTATATATTATATTATATACATATAGGTGTATTTAATTTTTAAGTTATAAAATGTTAAATAACCCCTAATTATTATTAGGTTGTTGCTTGGTTTATTATAAATAGGGCATGGTTTTAAGTTTTATAAAATATAATTACTGAGCATAACTTATACAGTTTTATAAGATTAAAAATGTGGATGATTCCATTTGAAGTCTCGAGAATATTTGATAGGTTAGGGAATGTTTTGTAAATTGTGAGAAAAAAATACTTTTAGTTCACAAACATTTTGATGTAACTTACCAAAAAACTAAAATAATAACTTTTTTTTATGGTGCATTGAATTTCTGTTCTATTCTTAATTCTTATAATTATTATTGGTTTTCCATCTTATATACTTTTACTTGAAAAAACTTCAAAATCAAGTCTTCTAAAAAAAAGCATATTTTAGTGTTAACTTATTATTATAGAATATTTTTCTCACTTTTTAGACGATTTATCGAGAATATTTGTATGTGTTTTTGAAAATATTAGGATTTAATTTAACTATTTTTTTGACCTAAAAATCCAGACCCTAGTTATAAATATTTGATTATTAGGTAGGTACATACTGTTAAGAACATCTAAATAAACTAAAGTGTACATTTAAGCCTCGATTTAAGCTATGTGTTAACACAAATGATTAATAGCTAAATGTATACTTGAAATATTTAGTTTATTGAAAAGTAGAGTTGCTTTTTAAATATTAATTAATTTTATTTTGCTTTCAGATTGGGTTTTATTGGATTTGTATTTAGGAGCAATCATTGTATTATTAGAACAATAATTACAAATTTGACAAGTGTTGCTTAACTTGCATCATTTTAAAATGAATAAAAAGTATACACATTTTTTTCTTTGTCAATAACTGGTGTACTAATTGACATGGGTGATAGATTATTTATGGCAATGAGCCGCCGCCGTATATCATGCCCATTGGCTGTTCAACAGCTGTGGGATGCGGTGAAAGTGATACGTTTTCAAAGGCAGGTACCAGATATCGATCGCATCACAAAATATATGACTAAAGTCCACAATATGTCAACAGGTACAACATTAAAGTTTAATTATAAATACTTTTTTCAAAACTAATTATTTTGTGTTCAACAGAGGAAGTGGGAAGACAATTAAATTATTGTGTTCGAGACGGTCTTTTGATTTTAACCAAAAGAGTTGGTAATAAAGGTTCAAAAGCAGGAGTTGAAACAGAAGGATATAAACTTCCAGAAGAAAAAGTTTGTGACTTATCCTATTTAAATATATTAACATATTTTACTAATTTGTAATGTTTTTCTATAGGCTGAAAAAGACAGTCATGATTGGTATTGTTTTCAATGTCACAGTGCTGGAGATGTGATAAGTTGTACATCTTGTTATCGAGTTTTCCATCTTTCATGTATTGAAAAGAAGGACTTGCCAGAAAATGATGTTAAGCATAAGTTCATTTGTAATATATGCAAAGTAAATATTACTATTAGTGTTATAATTATTATTTTTATTATATTAAATAACTATATTCTTTTAGAATTGTGCTTCAACTAAAGAAGCTTGTAAAAAGATTAAAAAAAGCCAGCTCAACAGGCTTCTTTATCATACTACTGGTAGATTAAGAGAAAAAGTAATTATCCTCAATAAATTTTAAACTAATTATTTGAAATTTGATATTAGTAATATCTATAATTTTATTAATTAGATACCTTTACCATGGTCAGAACGCAAAATTGCCACTACTGCTCCATCAACATATGTTTCAGACAGACTCCAATTTCAGAGTCAACTAAAAGGTAGTGATTTGCATTTTAACATGAAGTGTGCATTAAAAGACAAAGATCCTTGGAGAATAGATCTTCTTATTTTCAAGTAAATTGATTTGGTACTCTTTGGCTAAAAAATATATTTTTAATGTTTTTCTTTAAATTTTAGAATTATAGACCTTCAAATGATTGAAGATAAAGCTGATGATGATGAGTATAAAAATGTTGAAGAGTTCCGAGCAGACATATTAACCTTTGTTCACAATATTATTATTTTTCATGGCGGTAAATTATAATAACTTAAACTCTATTCTTTCCTTCATAAAACTAGACAAATTAAACACATATAAACATACAATTATATTCTGTATTATTAATAGACTTAAACAATTTATATTGTTTTTTTATATGATAAAATTTTTATTTATATTATAGTTCATAGCAGTTTAGCTGATTATGGGCGATTAATGTTGAGGGACTGCAATCGAGATTTGGATGAGATAATGAGGTGCCGTTATTGTTACAAATATTCTATACAAAAAAATTCTAAATTTTGGTTCTGTAAACCATGTAAGCCCCCACATGAACTAGTGTATGCAAAACAAGAAGATTTTCCATATTGGCCAGCAAAAGTATTTATAGTTAAATTGAGACTTAATTGTTTATAATATTTTATTTTAAAATAATATTTTAGGTTTTGAAAATTGAAGGTGATATGTATGAAGTAAGATTTTTTGGTAGTGAACACCAACTTGGAATTATTGACAAAACTCAAATACGACCTATATCGGTGAACATTCATACCTTGCAGGTTAATATTTAAAAATATTAATAATTTATTATAATTTAAAAATATTTTACCTACAGTTTTTACTAATATATGAAAGAAAAACATTTGTTTATCTTTAAAGACTAATGTAGATGTACATTTCAACTTTTCAACTGCATTAAATAAACATTTATTTTATTAGTCTCAAGGTCGAACTTCTCAATGGAACAAAGCATGTGAGGAATTGCGTCGCCATCAACTTCAATTGGACAAAGTTATATTTGGTCTTGCTGCACAATCATCATCATCTTCCTCCAGTTCGTCTTCAGAAGATGAAGAAGAAACACCTAAACTTAAATTGAGGGTTTCACCCATTCTAAAACGTTATGAAAGGAGAAAGGTTAAAGAACAAAAAATATCAATAAAAACTGAGGCAAAAATAGAGACAGATACTGAGGAATCAGAATCAAAAGACGAAGTAAAACCTGTAAAAAGAAAACGAGGTAGACCGTTGTCTCTAGAAAAAAAATCAAGTCCGCCAAAAAAAGTTGTAAAGAAATCTTTATTAATTAAAAAAACCAGTCCTGAAAATACTGTAGAAAAAAGACCTAGAGGTAGACCCAGAAAAGTTATTGAACCTGTAATTGAAGATAGTACTCCAGTTAAACATTTGAAAACAAAAGTTAAAAGTACAAAAGAAAATACTAATGCATCTGATGGAATTAAAACATCAAAAAATGCTTCACCGTTGAAAACAAAATCTCCAGTAAAAGAAAATGAAGTAGATGAAAATATAACATCTACAACTGAAAGAATAAAAGACCCTGATGTTGTTGAAGACGAAACAGTTAGTTCTTCATGTCAAGATTTAGTACGATCAGTTAAAGTGCAAACAAAACCAATCAGCAAAAAACCGCCTAAAAGCTATATAAACAAGGTTAGTTTTGTAATTAAATAAATTTTATATATTATGTTCTAGAGTGAAATATTTTGTTTTAGATTCGAGCTGAAATGGAAAGTGAAAAACGTAAAGCTATCGAACAACTGATTGAACAACATAAAGAGGAGATTTCTTTATTGCAAGAAAACCACAATATTGCACTGTCCGAAGTAAAGAAAAAGCAATGGGTAATTTTATTTTATTTTAAATTTGTGGGAGATTTTAAAATCACAACATATTTTGTAGAAATCATAGAACGAATAAAAATAAAAATAATTTTTATATATTTTTTTTAAATTTATTTCAGTACATATTATACCTTATAAAGGGTTAACTGTCTATATATTTAACATTTTAAGCGCTATTAAATGTTGGTATTAAAGCATTAAGACACAAAGACTATTATTATAGTTTATTCAATACATTTCAGTTTTTATTTCATATTATTTATAATATATAATAAATATTAAATACACTTTAATTGATGGAAATATAACATGGTAAAATGGATTTTGTAACAGTCAAATTAGTAAATAAAAAAAATGTTAGATATGATACAATCACATAACAAAAGTCATTATTGATTATCAACATTCAAATATTTCTTTTAGATATACCACTACTTTTAATATATAATGAGATTTCTTTTTTTCAATATCCTGTTTAACCAAGTATACAGTAGTACCCTCAATTACTAATTTATATTTATAAAACTTATATTTTTAGTGTGTGAATTGTGAAAGTGAAGCTATTTACCATTGTTGTTGGAATACAGCATATTGTAGTCCTAAATGTCAACTAATTCATTGGAGTAGTGAACATAAAAGGCATTGTCGTCGAAAAAGATGATCTTAAGCTATTTATGGGAGTATTTTAACTAAAGAAATAATTTTCTTTTAGTTGAAAATCTGCCATGTACATACACACATACTTACATTATATTTATATTTAAACATTTTTAAATGTGTTACTAGTTTATATACTACTAACTCAATATTTTACTTAATTTGAGTAAATTTATTTTATGTGTAGTATCTTATATTAAATATTAACGAACAATATTACTTAAAAGTAACGTGATTATTCAAAAACATACAAGTATTATTAATCTTACAATTTTTATGTTAATTCATGTATTTTTGCTGATTGACTTTGTACCATTATTATGTATTAATTGTTTGACTCATCTACATAGTGTACAGTAAAGAGTTGTCCTAATATTAATCAAATATTTCAAATATAATGTAAATGTATTACAACATCCAAGCAGTTACATCTTAAAATATTGGGTTTATATTTGGTTAAGTTTTTTTTTGAAACCCTTTACCCACAACTGTATGTTTTAATTTTCTTTTTTCAAGCTAATCTGCATTAAATTGTTTTTATACAAATTAATATACAGTAGCTGCTTATTGGACTTGCGGTTACTTGACTCATTTGCCTATTAGACTCATTCAGGCTGGCCTGTATACTAACTATATTCTGTGTGCTAATCGATAGTGCTCAACTCCGCCTCGCATCCAAATAATAGCACAACTGCACGAGGTCAAATTTCTCCCACTTAGCTGGGTGACACAACATGGGGGACGTGCAGACTACAACCTATTTTGGTCGTTGATGACTTTCACTCTCTTGGTGCGCAGAGTATACTAAAACATAGAGACAAATATGATGTTCATTGGACTCAACCATACCTGTTAATAGGTCAATTAAATTGAATAAATAACTATATTAATAAGTTAAATGTTTGAATATTTTTATTGATTTGCCTATGATTGTTAATGTACAATTTAGTGAATATAATGAAATACGTAATAAATAAATAATAATGAATATTTATAAGTAGAATTTTCTATTTTACTTATAAATCTTATTATTATTACATACATTATACATATATCTTAATCTAGACTTTGCACATTATTGATTCATTTAGTTAATGGTTCAAATGTTTTGGTCCCAAAGCAATTCCAATAAGTGGCTTTTACTGTATCTATTAAAATATATTCATCAAATTGTATAATATTTTGGATGCAGTGTAGTGAAAGTTAATTTGTTATAATTTCCATCTTCATTATATTTGTTTGAAAAAATATATTAACATTTTTAGTGAAGCGAGGAATGTATTGGTTTTTTTTATATTGTTTTGTTGTCTTTTGTACATTTTTTTTTTAAAGTTTATGAGTAAATAATATTCTAATTTGTTAAACATAGACTTTTTTTATACGTATTATTTTTTTGTTTTATTATTATAATTTATTATTAGAAATTAGGTTTAAGTTATTCTAAAACGGTGCTTTAAAGTTAGTTATTTAATAATTATAAGAGTAAAGGGGTATTTCCATTTTAGCAAGTATAAATCACTAAATAATATACACAACATATTTAGATTATTTAATGAGCTTTGAAAACTATAATAAGTTTATATACGATATATTATACAAATTAATATAGATATATGGCAATTCACTAAGCTTGCTTTTATATAATGAAATAATTAAAACTTAACTTTCCTAAAAATTGTGAATAATCAGAAATATATAATTCTAATTTAATTATATTTTTTACGTATTTAGTTATTACTTACCTGTTTCTCCTTTTTTTTGTAATATTATTTTAGTTTGTACTAGTGTATTATTATAATATTATATACTTAAATAAGTTGTAATTCTAAGTATTTATAAAATTTATGTAAGCAATATTTTAACACATTAGACTGTATATGTTTCAGCCCATGGTCACTAAATAAATGGAAAGAAATAATTCAATATATTTATTATATAAGTATATAGGTTTTATGCTTAGACTTGAACTTAAGAATATTCATACAATAGTATAACATAATATATATTTTTTTACAATTCAATAATTATACCAAGGTAGATATATATTTGATCTCAATACATTATTTATTTATTTTTTGTTTGTATGTATTTATAATTAATCCATCCTTTAGTGTGTTAATATAATAATCAAGCCTTTTGAATTGTATAATGTATAATGGTTTGAATCATTTAATCATGTACCATGATATTTCAGTACACCAGTTGTATATTGATAGAACAGTATTGTCATAATGTTATTGTTATTTAAACGGTAAATTATGGTTGGTGATTGTATTCATTGTATTGTAGATCCCAATTTAATATTGTAAATCAGTTTCATTAGATCTTATAATATTATAAGTATTTTGGATTCAACTGATCGGTGAATGTTGTAGATTTAAGATCAATGTAATCAAATAAGTTAATTTCAAATACTTGAAAATTATTATACTTAACATTAAGCATGTATATTAAATATGAAGGTTTAGCTTGCATAATATTATTATATACACTTATATATATTTTGTATGTATAACATTTTATTGTTTATTAAAATATTTATAAAATTGAATGAGCCCATTTTTTCTACAATAATTCTCCAACATCCATCATTTCTAAATAATATTTAATATCTTTTATAATTTCGTCCACTATAAATTTCCTCTCATACTCATCAAGTGGTTCTGAAACAATAAATTATGTATTAGATTCTGAGCGGAGCGATAAATGTATTGATTTTACAATGTAGTGTTTTTTTATTTTTTATTTGTGTCTGTACACACAGTGGCATAGACATGATTTCTAAAAAGGGGGATCAAAAAAAAAAGACAGCTAAATGGGAAATCATATTTTTACAACATTGGATATTCACTCGATTTCTCATGTAGCAGTTTTCTTATTTTGTTAAAATTATAAAACGAATAACTGTACCTAGATGCATGTAAATTTGACTGAATGTTTATATTTTCATTTTTTATACATCATACAATTTTGAAAACATTTTAATTCGTTTTGAGCCGTTAACGGACATTTTCAAATTTGTTTGGTCAGAAAACGAGAAAAATGAATACAAGGCTCCTGATATATTGTTACAATAATAGTTGAAAAACATTAGATTCAGTTGTATCACAGGATAATGCTTGAATATTATCTGTAATACACCAATATTCAAGTGTTTGAAATATTGCATTAGCCTGGTAAACTCCTGTAGTCCTGTACGGTATCAAGAGATGGAACTCCAAGTAATTGTCCTTTACCATTATATGAACAATTGGAAGTCTATCCACATTACTAGGGCTCGGATGTTGTTGCATTTGCAACTTTTTTTCTATTGTTCGGATTCGTTGCTAAGTAGGTTATAAATTTGTTTCAAATGAGTACCAATTAATAAATAAAAATTTTAAGTTCAACTTTTTGCAATTTTTGACCTTTTTTCAATTTTATTGCAATTTTGTTGATTGTCGTCATTTTCAATACAATTTTATGTATTTTTTTGTGTTTTCACTTTTTTTTGTTAGATTATACAGGTTTAATCTATGGTTATGTCGGGCTTTGTTGGTTGTGACTCGTGACGGCTTATTTGACCGTCGTTGTCGGCGGTAACTGGAAAAACCATTTAATATAGTAGATATCGCGGTCATCTCAGTTTGAGAACCTGAAGAAGTCGTTTATAGTACAGTGCAATAATTTTTAAGGTAAGGTAAAGTTTTTTAAAAAAAAAAATAAAAAATTGTTTAAATAAAAAGTTTTAAATTTTGATAAAATTATTTGTAGGTTTCTGAAAAAATAAGAAGACCGGACAATTTACCAGATTTTTAATGACAACTGACGAGAATTTGAATTTGAATCTTTTTTATTATTTACTCGTTTAAAACCTACCTAATAAAACTTTATAATATTACTTAATAAAATGACTTAATCCATTTCATAAAATAATTTGTTAATATATTTTTTTAATTTTTTAGGTACAAAATATTTTTTTATTGCAATTTTTAACTGCAATTTTGGGTTTTTTTCACAGCAATAATGCAATCAATTTTATAACATTTTTAGTGCAACAACATCCGAGCCCTACACATTACACTTGCCTGTTAAAGCAGGTAGAAGTTTCCGATTCCAGTGAATTGTTATTGAATCATATATCATATTGATGCATAGAATATAGATAGATAGATAGATAGGATCGATATTTTATACCTATTACGTATAATATTGTTTACTAAATACTTTCCTATTAAATTGTATGTAAGAAGTAAGATACATTTCAATATTATAATACTTATTATAATGATATAGATTATAATTTATAGTTAATAAAATAAACGTTTTATATCGAGTATCAAACTACTCTTTATACATAAAATTATAAAAATAAACAAATTTTTCCCTAAAAACACTATTTGTATGTAAAATAATAATTCTATGAAAAACAGTTTTTATTTTTTTTTATTATTATAAAGTGTTCCTGGTAAGGTCATCTGAACTTATTGATAATATTAATTAACATTTTTAACAGTTTAACAATTGCTAATGCATAATTACTTACAAATTATTTACAACAAATTACAAAAATTATTTACATCGGTAAAAATTTAATATAAAATGGTTCAAATAGAATAGAAAATAAAATTAATTATATAGGCGATTTAAAATTAGTTATTGGAGTTGAGGTAGGGCGTCATATGACGTCCACGCTTGAGCCGTCGGAGGGTAGGCTTGTTGCTGAGAAGTATTTTGCGCTTTTTGCATTGTTTAGTTGATCAAAAAAGTTGATCGTGAGATTTTGTATGTAGGTTTAAATTGTTGGGAGTTTGAAGTCCGTGGGAAGTGCTTCGTTTCTGATGAAGCAAGGCGCGTTGGATATTATACGTAATATCTTGGATTGGAAGACTTGGATTTTATTAATGTGGGTTTTGGCGCAGTTTCCCCAGATAGGGGCAGCATGGAGTACTAATGTTCGTAGAATTTGCTTGTAGAGAAGCAGTGAGCAATTCCAACTTGAGAAAACAAAAACATATAAAAATAACTAATTTTTCTGAAAAACATTTAATAATATTAAAAAAATTATACCAATAGTTTTATTACCGGGCAAAGTTCATTTATTTAAGTTAACGATTAATATTCTAGGGGTAGTTTTATTTTTATTTTAACATGATAACATATTATTATATCTACTATGCTAGTATGTTATTCGGGTGACCGTGACCGAATAAACCAGCTACCTATTATCTATAAATCCCATTAAACACTAAAATAAATAAGGAAACCTTACACAATATATATATTGGAGGGTTTTAAATGTTTTAATAACAGTTTGCCGCTTGGTGTGATATTTTTATGGTTGATTATATACTTTAATATCCGAGGGTTTAATAATATGACAGGTGATCATACGCGATACGCCCCAATCTATTATTGGTTTAAATTTATTAGCACTTAAATAACTCGTGAGTGAGCTTTCACATGTGCAAAAAGAAATTACTACCTACTTACTGTATAACATGGGTGATCGCCGATAGTTATTCATTTATTATATAATAGTCATAAGATAATGTAAGTTTCTATTGGTCTAATGATGTATGTTTATCGGTATAGGTACACCGCGCGTAATACCTTAAACCTATAATAAGTAATAACTAATAAGTTACGAGTCAAGGAAAAAAACCCAAAAGTCTAATTTGTGTAAAACAACGTATTATACTGTGCACACTATACTAACAGAGAGTAAAAAAAAATAGTCAAAACCAATACATAGGTAGCAGGGCCGTATTTAAAAATGTTTTATAGGGGGGGGGGGGCATAAAAAAAACTAAAATTATACATAGATACATAGTTATGTTTTATGAGTTATAAGTTATATAATTAATATTTTCCATTATAATGTAATAAAAAAGTATAAAATACGGTGTATGTGTGGGGCACGGTCCACATGTGCCCCTCCCCTCAAATACGTCCCTGGTAGGTAGGAATACTCGCGTTATTTTAATAGGTTTATTTATAATAACTATATTTTCTACATTGGTTTCAACTGGATTAGTCCAAGTATAAATAGCGTTTTCTTCTATTTCCATATACCTATACATAGACATTTCGTTTATTTTAATCATAGTTAAGTAGGAGTGAGGAGCGTAGAACGCAGAATCTGCAAAAGTGGCGTAGGTGAGGTTTCTCCATATTTGATGCAACTTTTAGACTGTTGTATAGTATTGTACTATTGTATACTTTATTGTTTCCTGGAATATAAAATATGAAAATTTATACATCCAGGTTTCTTTGTTTTGCGTACGTATTATTATATTATTAAATAATATAGGTGTTATGTATATGCATAATATTATGTGTTATACTATTATTGTTTTTTTTTGTGGAGGGGGGGGTCTGCAGTGGATGCAACATTGCAACAATGTATCTGGCTTCGTTTTCGGAAGGTAACTATATTGCAGTATTAATGGTCCAGATATATAATTGGAATTGGTGTAAAACTGTAAAAGCTATAATAAATGAAAAAACCTTTATATTATAAGTTTATAAACTGATTATTGCCTTTGTCTTGTTTTTTCGTGGATTTTATTATTATATACACCGTTTATTTTCCTTGTAGTTTTTTACATTGTCTTTTGTGTGACAACCTCAATTTACATAAGTTGTTACGGATATATTACGTTTGCGCCGTCATAATGAAAACGGTCATCTCCAGGACCACCAAAATATAAAATAACCTCGATTTGGTAGAAAGTATAGGCACTAACACTATGCTCTACCTCGAAAAAACAGACACTACACGAGGTAAACCCAACTAAGTAGTCTAAAATGTTAGTGGGAAGGAATATTCATAGTTGGAGAGCGACACGCTACATATTATAACGTCGGATGAACGATGCGATTTTCAATAGACAACCGGTGACTCAAACGCCTGACCAACGAGCACCATGTTATTTGACGTGCAAATCTACGAATACGTGTGCATTTCACCTCCCAGCCCCAAGGGGATCTTCTACCATCGCCATCGTCCCCAAACTTTTCTCCTCTGAAGAAACCATAGATAATACATACACACAATTATGTAAAACAGTTTAACGAAGATCCACAATATCATCGTGGGTTGACGGCAAATGATTACTGCTTCCCGGCTTTCGCAATTATGATGGGTAACCGGCGACTCACTATACAGTGACTATAGTACCTAGTACCTACCCAATGACAAGAAACAGTTGACCAGCCAATTAACCAAGCGATATAAATGCGTTTATAAAATATATGTAATCTAATTAAAGTTGTTCACTTAAAAAAAAAAGATTATAATTTGTTCTGTATAGTAAATGTTGATCGTTTAAATGGTTTGATTTTACTATTCCGTTCAACTTATTGCTTATGCAATCCGCCGCCCCACATAATTAGAAATTTCCTGAATTATTGCCCCTTAACAAATAACCTGCTCCTTGAACAACGACCGAATCGATCAAGCGCGATTGAAGCACAATAAACAGTACTTTTCAGCCTTTAGGACTAACATCAGACACCCACCCGACTCGCTTATTTAAGTCTTCCACCCCGAGCCCGGGGCCAATGGTATTGAAACAGCCATTTATTTGAGTGAGCGCATTTCTAAACCGTATAGATTCGTCCCTATAGCACTCGTATGCTGTCCTGCTAAGCAGAAGTGCCGTAAAAACCAATATTATGTTAGTTTTCAGAAAAATTCCGTTTTGTATTTTTCGTTTTATTATACCTTTATTATTTGTTAATGTATTTATTATAAAACATAATGTCCACCTTTATAGTTTTTTCGACGAGGAATGCAATGAAATAATGATTTAAAAGTATTATTCACTTATTATACGAATAAAAGTTACTTTTATGTTATTACTTAGCAATATAAGTCGTTTATACTTTTATTTACTAAGGATAAACGCCGTAAGTAAATTGTACGACAGTATATTGCTTAACAATTATTAATCGTCTAAAAATGTGTAATTTTAAGTATAATTCATAATATAATATAAAATATTAGTTTTAATTTAATTTGATCGTTCTATTTAAAAAAAAAAATAATAGTCTAATTATGAATTGGAATATTTTCTCAAAACTGTTTCCTATGCTGTAGAATGTCGCTTCTTTTTTCAACAGGAGTACCACAAGGTTCTTTCAATAGGTGAGGTGTAGCCATTCCGGATATTTTCATAACACTTTTCTTTAAAAAATCAAGCTCTGAATATTCGTATTCAAAATTATATTTTGTGTACAAAATAAATTTATTTCGAACCGCTTTTATAGACATGACATTTTTTAATAATACACGACTTGTTGATTTATTTAGTTTGTTATCTATCCATAAATAAAAATAAAAATAATTTTTACATCTACTGTTGATTTATTTGCTGTCCTCACGCTTTAACAAAATCTTCAAAATCGTAATTTTTTTTTTTTGATGCTTAAGTGATTGTTCTTGGTGATGAAAACTATCAGCTGACATGAATGTGTGTCCAGCTTCGAAAAAATTTAAAAAAATTTCATTTGCAGAAATTTGATTAGAATTTATTTTATATAAACTAAAAATGATAGCAAACATCAATTATTATTTTGGCTACTACAGTTATCTAACCAAATTGTAATAATATTTACGTAACGAAAATGAGTAAAAAAAATTGAAAAAAGTGCTAATTAAATATTTTTTTTTGCGACCACTTATTCCTTCATGCCACACACAAGCAAATTGCAGTTGATTTTCTTTTTTCCCTGAAGGTACAAAACTTTCATGGTATGCAACAAGTCACTTAATGAACAATACTTTTTTAAACGTGTCGCTAACCTTGGCAACATTATTATTATTTTGCAAATCAACTGAAAAATAAATCGACTTATCTTCGTTGTTACAGTTATTTTTGGCGTGTTCTTGATTTAATGCTCTAGCATCATTAGCTTTTTTTATGTGGATTGAATAGGTCACACACACAATACAATCGGGTATCGTTTGATCTTAAAATGCTCGTGAATTTTGAGACTGACACAAATCTCACATTATTCGTGTCCAAGTTGAGTAGATATAAGACATTTTTTTTTTGAATTTGATCTCTATAATATTATGCATAAGAAATAAAAAAGTCTGGTTCAGTGTATTTTTCCAAAAAATGCTGATGCATGAAAGTTATTGTAACATCGCTTGGATATTTTCGATTTTCGATTTTCGATTGAACGATTCGATATGATATGTAACTAAATGTAAATGTTTATATTTATTTATAGTCAATTGTCTTCTACGACCATCGAGATTAGGTTTAATTTTACCTTTAGGTGTAGATCAAAAGACGTCTAACACCCTATGAGTGGTTTAATAAAACCCTAATGTAGGTAAAAATAATGGCTTACATACTTGAATTCGTAAACCTTCACTATCTATTAAAAACAATTTAAACACATATTTTCTTTTTGAATTTTCGTTTTTAAAACTATTATTAATTTCAGAACTTTTAACTCTTCTAGCTTCCCAGTTAATTTCCCCAATACTGATTATTTATATCAACACGCCTACTTTCAGTTATATATAATATATATAATAATTATATATATATTTTTTTTATTTGAAATAAACAATCTATACATTTGTATGCATAATAAGCTTATGTAGTAAGAGTATTACAATAACTTGAAATTTTGAGTAAGAAGCCATTGACGACACTTAGCTTGATAAAGTTATAGTTAAAACACATTTTCTTCTACACGTTTCCCTGTCACATGATTTTTTTTTTATCAGTTCGATTTTTTTTATATTTTCTACTGGTTGTATTTAACACATTTTTTTTCCTCTTCATTAGATCTCCTGATTTTGGTATACGTTTCTTCTTCTTCACTTATTATCATGCCATTCTAATTGCATTCAGCACCATCTTAAAAACCACGGGTAGGTAATTAATTAATATCTAATGTTTCTGTGTATGCACCAAATCGTCTAAAATGATAAAATCAAATTTATAAATCTATGCCCTTTTTTCAATATTATTTGGAAAATTATATAGGTTTGTAATAGTAGTTGAAGTATAATACTTATATGTCTCCAGTATATCCATCCAATTCACCACTATTATGGATTGTAATAACTGCGTCACGCCAACTATTGGCGAACGAGATCGGAAAATTCGTCCACGCTGGCCACCTATTTGCATATTGTCAGCCGGAATCCATGACACCCCAAATTTTGTATATGTAAATAACTTACGAACTGTATGATATACCAGTGTGGCAGAACTATAATACCTGTGTATTTGTAAGTATAGTCGTGTAAGTCAACAGTGTTACTCTTTTAACATTTATTTTAAATACTAATTCTATCGGAAAGTATAACGTCTTTTTGAATCCTTTTTTAAAATCTGTTTTGAAGTTTTAAGAAAATAATATTTTTGATAACAAATTCATTTTTTATTATTATTTTTTTAGGTTTTTACTATAATAAATGACAGCTTACACTTTTAATAGGTACCTGTATCTATTTACCTAATTAATACAGAATACAGATATAATCACTTAGTTTTTACTTAGGTACTATTTTTTATAATACTCTAAAACTAAATGACTGTTATCTACTCATGTACACCTTACACCTTACACATTTTATAACAATAGATTATATTGTCTACCTTTTGTGTGTTAAAATATTTTTCCAAATAGACAATGAGGTTAAGATTTATTACTTTATTACAGACTTAATATCTAACTATAGCAATTTGAAACTTCATGTAAAACTTAAGCATGTATATAAATTGCTTGGACATTTTTGATTAGGTAGAAGACTCATATAACTCTTTTGAAGAATATAATTTTTTGTTAAACAACTAGTTTATGCAAATACTTTTATCAGTTGTACATGTACTTGGCCTAAATTTACTTTGGAATTTTATAAATTGCTAAGAAATTATATAATATTCTCCCGATAAAATATTTAATACAGAATAAAATTTAATAGAATAAATCCAACTTATCGTAGTCTGTAAAACTACTGGAGAAAATGAGGTCCGTTACCCCAGCACTGCCAAGTTTGAAACTGAATATCAAAATTATCCAGTTTATGTACTTTATTTTGTACAATTTTGCCGATAGCAATAAAAAAACGCTTGCCAAGTCAGGGATCGGCATGTAAACTTTCTTGATTTTTAATGTTTATAAATGTATTAACTGATGTCACACCTTCATTTAGTGAGATAGATCTCCGAAACCGGAGAGCGGATTTCGTTGTTTGGGGTCTTCTTAGATTCACATTGGTTAGGAGAAGTGCAGAACTTTATCTTTAACAGTTAGTTCACTACAGAACATAAAAAAAAAAAATTAAAACAAATTTTATTGGGCGTTTTTCGATGTTTTTCAACTTTACAGCTTTGTAGTAAACAGCTTGAATTAACGATTGGAGATAAAGTTCTGAAAATCTTCACTGCACTTCTCCTAGCCAATGTGAATCTAACAAGACTCCAAACAACACAATCCGTTCTCCAGCTTCGGAAATCTACCTTGTTAAATAAAAATCTGGCAAAAAATAACTCTTTTAGATTCTGAGCGAAGCGATGAATGTATTTTACAATGATGTGTGTTTTTTATTTATTTTTGTGTCTGTCATCACCTTTTAGGACAGTTAAAGTGCTTGGATTTTCTTCAATAGTAACTTTTTTGATAGGAAAAAAATTTCCCAGTAGTTTTCACAAACGACGTGAAAAACAAAAGAAAAATTAAGGAAAAACGGGAATTTTTACGCAAAATCTGTTTTCGAGAAAATAGATTTTGGTTTTTGGTGTAACTCTAAAACAAATGACCGTAGGGACATGAAATTTTGACTAAATGTTTATATTAGCATTTTCTATATACCATAAAATTTACAAAATATTTTGACTCTTTTTAA
This sequence comes from Metopolophium dirhodum, assembly GCF_019925205.1. Classification (NCBI taxonomy): domain Eukaryota; kingdom Metazoa; phylum Arthropoda; class Insecta; order Hemiptera; family Aphididae; genus Metopolophium; species Metopolophium dirhodum. Next base: position 19,170,474 of record NC_083568.1, read on the forward strand.
GCTGTTTACGGCCATTGTCAGTTTTCAATTTTTTTAGTTTTTTTTTCTATAAATATCAATAAAATTTTATCTGTTGAATAAAAAAGCTTGAAAATTTAATAGAAGGCTCCTAGGTTATTGTTTCAAAGGCAGATGAAAAAAATTAAAAATCCTTAGTCACAGTTTTTATTTATAAGCATTTAAAGTTCAAATTTTGACAAAATACCGAAAAATCACGAAAAGTAGCAAATTATTTTGATGAGAATTCATAAAAATTTTTCTTTTTAAATCTAAGATTTGAAAATGTAATATAAGATTACTCATAAGTTTGTCTACCTTTATCAAAAAAAAAATGTCTAGAAGAAACTTAAATTAAATTTTTATGAGCGTCTGAAATTTATATTTTTACAACATTTGATATTTACTCGATTTCTCATGTAACAATTTTCTTATTTTATTGTAATTAAAAAACGAATAACTGTAGATACTTGAAAATTTCACTGAATGTTTATATTAGCATTTTCTATACACGATAAAATTTTGAAAACATTTTGACTCTTTTTGAGCTGTTTACGGACATTGTCAGTTTTCAATTTTTTTAGTTTTTTTTTCTATAAATATCAATAAATTTTTATTTGTTGGGTAAAAAAGCGTGAAAATTTAGTATATCGTTATATCGATATATCGTTCTAATAGCAGTTGAAAAATATTAAAAATACATAGGCAAAATTTTTTTTTATAAGCATTTAAAGTTCAAATTTTGACAACATTTATCAAATTTATAATTTATTAATTATTTTGTAGTAAAAAATGTATAAAATGTTTAACTTTTATGGCTAAGGATTGAAAATTTAAAACAAGGCTCCACGTAAATAGGTTATATATAAATTACTTTATTCACAAAAATATCATCAAATATACTTGGTAATATCATAGGCTGACTGACCGTTTTCGCTCAGAATCGTTTTTCTTATACAATGATATTATATCATTGAATTCAAATTTAACACCATCCATTACAGTGACCCACTTGTAACTTACTGTACAGCAGAGCGACATCCACTTATCCACCTTTTTTTTTTTTATCCTTGAAAAATCAAATAATTTTTTTTTAAATTTTAATTTCACATTTAGTATCTACTTGATAATTCCTTTTTAATGAGTTATCAACCAACTTTCTAGCTATCATAGTTTAGGAGAAAAGTTAAGAAATAGAAATTTTGGGCTTGTCCACGCTGACGTTTTTATGGATTCAAGTGGTTATACCGCTCAAATCTAACATATCAAATCTCTCTCATTAATATTTTATATTAAAGCCAGCTAAATTACCCACCTACTCATCATTACTGAGTTACATTTTTACTCTTTTCCTATTTAACACAAATTCTTGAAGTTTTCAAAATTCAGACTTTTTTCATTTCAATTACCATACTTACATGATTAAAAATCAAGAAAGTTAAAATATTTATTGTATCATTTGGCAAACACCTAAATCAAAATTAAATAGTTATAAATGTATGGTGTATTATGTTTATACTTTATGGATATAATATAAACTTGATAAAATCTATATTTATTATTTTGTGGTATAAAATAACCAACTTAATCGCAAGTTTAAAATTATGGTTATTTTTGAGAAGTAATATTTATTTAAATACAAGTATACAGGGTGATCCATTTAACTTAAGACACTCATAATTATTCAAAAAATATTAGGTAACATTTAAACCCCCATCGGCTATTGTAATATAGTATGAATATATATATACAAGCCATAGTAACCTACTAACTATCTATAACTGAATATTATTTAAAATTCATTTCTACAAATAAAATATTTAAATATAGGAGCAAGGTACTTCTATTAGATGCACACAATCGCATACTTTTACTCTAAGAAATACATATTTTACAAAACGGTTGTCTTTATTGATGCGTTATTAAATGAATTGTACTTTGTGAGACGTTCGCTATTGTGAGCTAATAATAAAATAGTATTCCGGTGGGTTGATTGGGTATTTGGTTGATCATTCTAGTGTTTCGGTTTATTGTTGCGAATATTTTATCCGTTCGGTCGTGCTATAATATTGCTGCAGGCCATCTTCGTAACACGATTGTATATTATATTTAACGGATGACCACACGGGATCTCATATGGCCATAAAAATATAAAATATACACAATACGATTACAGCAGCACTCATCTTATTATCTATTAACTATTAAGTGTTTTCATTTATTGGTTGAGTATGGATGTACTATTCGACAGAATATGAATTAAATTTAACAACTATATAGGTATTTTTTTTAGATAAAGTGTATAATATAGTGACACAACAAATGTAAATGGGAAGTTGTGGTTACACGTATACGAGGTATACGAGCTGTAGAAGACGTTGGTAAGCACATCACAAGGCACTTGTTATTCTAATATACCCTATAAAAACAATGATTGTTATAACTTATAATAGTTATTAGTTATGACTTATAACACTGGCGTAGGTAGGTGTAGGTCGTAATGTCGTGTACTCGTGTATTATAGTCATCGTTAGAATTCACGTTGATGTATGTGCGGGTACCTAATGATGTGCACGGACTTGACACCCAACGGGGCACGGCCATAAATTTCCGTCCTTCCCCCACCCCCATCGATTTCGGACCCACCCGGGTGATACGCGAGAATTTTCTCCAAGTGCAGTCGCGCTCGCCCGTTGCGCGCATTTCGGGAAAATGAAAAAAAAAATTACTTAAATAAAACAAAGATGACACAATCATATTATTGTATGTAAGAAAAATAAACGGAAAACACTCATCATCATCATCATCATCTTCATCATCATCGTCATCGTCATCATCATCACGTCGTCATCACCGCGATTGACCCGTTTCCATCACCGGGAGGGTATACGGGGTGCCAAAAAATAAGTAAATACATATCGAGAGACGGTGATTTTTTTTTTCTAACAAAAGGATTTTATACCCACCCAGTCACCGGCTGGTGGGTGGGGGAAACGCTTAGAAAAATCTCACGTACGTATAGCAACGCGTGTGTGCCTGCGCGTGCGGGCGCCGCCGGTATAGTAACCGTCGCTGCATCGCTCGTGTAGAGAGTCACATGCTGAGCCGCCGGCAGTTAGCCCCACGAACACGGACCGTAACAGACGGACCGAACTTCCACTGTTAAGCCGTTCCACGCGTGTGTCTGCGAGAGTGTATATGTGTGGTGCACGTGTCTGTGTGCGCGTGTGTGTGTGAGTGTGAGTGTTTTATTTACTTTTATTTTTTTTTTTAAATAATATAATTTATTTATAATTAATATACGGCGATGTAAAATTATTTAATTGTTTCGATATATTATATATATTATATATATATATATATAATATAATATCTATTATGTATGAGTACATTTGATGATTTCGAAATCACCCATGTACATGTGTATGTAAATATGTCGTAAACGAATATAATATATTATACGCCACAATGTGAGTATAAATCGAGTTACCAAAACATTACGATTTTCATCCACTTAATACTATATATTATAAACAGGTATAACTTGGAAGACCAAAAATATTTTCGTTCTTCAAATTATACATTATTATAATATTATAAGACGTAATGCCACTATAACGTAACATTGTTTTGGGTTTTTATTAGAATATAAAACATCACATTTTTACCTATTAAGTACTTTATTTCATATATTATATGCACTAATAAAATAGAATACCATCTTACATTCTTATACCTGTTTTACTAACTGCATAATTATTGAAAACTACATTTTTGTGAACCCAGAATATAATATAATATAAAGCTAATAAATACTATAGCATAAAGTGGCTATTTTCATTGTTCTTTAGTTTAAACCAATAATACCTACAAATGCTTTTATAAAACGCATGCAAATATAACATAAGGTTATAGTAAATTAACAATCTGATAATTAAACAAAAATCGTATAATACCTACGCGATTATATAATTTGCAGTTATAAGTATTATCTGAGAAAACGATCATCAAAGAGGATTTATTCAAAATATTTTTACTAAATATACATTTTTCCTGTGTTTTTATTGATTAAAAGCGAAATTTGTAATTTATTTAAAATTGTATTTAACTGTTGTATTTAAAATATCTAAGTAAGAACATAAAATAAAAATAATACACATTCTTTAGGTAAAGTAAAATACTAAACATCCTTCTTCATTGATTATCTTGAAATTATAAGTTTTAAATAGGTACACATTTTTTTCTACTAACTCAAATTAAATAACTCTAAAATAATTCTATTTAAATATTAAATTAATAATTTACCTCTATTTTTTGAAACTAGATAATGTAGATATTTTGAAATTTCACAAGGTGATCTAACATTTCATGATCTCATACAATTAAGAATCAGAAGTTTTGAAAATGTTACTGAACATAATATATAATATATTCATTTTTATTTGTACAACATTGGCAATTTTTCATGTTAAAGATAAAAAAAATATATTTTGAGTACATCAATTAACCATCCAACACTAACCTTATCGAGTATATTGTTATCCATTTGAACATTGGTTAATTTTAAGTATTATAAAAGGCATTAACGTAATATAATTCCAATATATTTTTTTCACTGGTAAATCAATTATAAATACAGTTTTCAGTATTCAGTTAATGTATATGTTTTAAAAGAAGTCACATGGTTTTTAATGGTTGTTACTCGGATTTTAACTTAATGTTATTTTAGGTAATAATATACATAATCATGTAAATGTTCTATCGTCTGATTTGCATTTTTTATACTATGTTATATACTATGAGGTTATTTTTTACATAATATGAATTAACGTTTATATTAACATTTAATATTAATTCTCGGCATGGTATTAAAACTAGGGAATTGGCAAGAAGTTACGAATCTATTTTTGAATTTCCATCTTCAAATCGTGAGTTATAGCTGTTATAGCATTGAATTTAAAAACACAATATTTAACATTTGATATTATAATATATAATATTATTTAATGTTTTTTATGGTTGATTTTTTTAAATACTATACGATATAATACTATAGTTAATTTATTTATTTTTGACTAATTTCTCATCCTTATTTATTTATAAGCAAGATAAAATGTAAATATAATTGGAAATATTTATTTTACACAATATTATTTGCATTTCATTATAATTATGACTGGTTGCATCGTGTAATGTGTATATGGAATACAAACAAAACATCTAAAAAAATATTTTTTCTAGCCAATTAATACACATTAATAATTGTTATTGGAAAATATAATTTAGTCGAATAGTAATAACTAATAAGGAACTAAAATAGTGTTGGTCCTTTGTAGCCTTTATTTCTTCTAATTCATCTGTTATTATATATACCTAAATACCGGATTGTCATATTTAAAAAAATTGTATTATTATAAAAATGGATTTTAATAGGCTTAAAACTTCGTAATTATTAATTCATGACTTAAATTATCGGGATATATACTATGTAGAAACTTAGGTATTAGTTATTATAAACGAACAAATGTACGTAAGTATGTATGCATTCAAAATATTTTGATGATAAATAATAATAGAATTATATTTAATAGTACTATAAAAAATTGCCAGAATTGGAAAGCCTTTTTTAATATTTATGATTATAGACTAGAAAATATAAGTATTTCTCGGATTCGTATTATGTAATCAGCGATGACAATTCACAGTATATTTTAGCACTATTTTCATGAAACTATTATTTTGTTTAATTTATTTGTTAACTAATTTTACTGTGTTAAAAGAACTCCAAATTAAAAAAGTTCTGATTTTAAAGGATGCTAAAAAAAATGTGAAGCTTTTTAATTTTTATGACCCGCCAAAATTTCAAAATGGTTTTTCGATTACAAACGTTTTTTTTTATTCCTATAATTTTAATTACACAATTTATTTAACTAATATATACCTGTTGAAGTAACCATAATTTATAGAATATGTTGTTTATAAAAAAAATTTCGTAGTTTTAAGATATTTTAGTTAAAAGTCACATAATTACCTAAAATCTTGTATAAAGCATAAACAAATAGTATTATAAAGCACTAAAATAGAAGAAGTCACAACAAATGTTCGTAAAACTTTAAAACTTGAATGCCGATTTGTTTACTAACTGTCCAACACTCCAACTTGTATATTGTCCAATCGGCGACCACACCTATATCTTCCTCACCCGGTTATACTGGAGTATTGACAACATCAAAGTACCTATATTATTTTCTTTTGAATTCGAAATTATCTATATATTATGTACGTACATTTTAATAAAATAGATGTAGAATCAATATATTTTGCAATCAATCATTAATATTTTAAATATAAATAAATAATCCATATTCTAATAAATTATATTCTTAAATATTCCTTAAACCATTTAAACTCCTAGCTGTTTGTCCTTGGCCACTTTCATATTAAATTTAAATATTTTATATAATTAACAAATAAATTATCAGGATTGAGCATGATGTGTTGGTTAATGGTTCGGCACATGGTATTATTTGACTGCTTGATCTCAGAGGTTTATTATAATTTATATTATAAACAATTATTATTAAATACATTTTTATACAAACTTAACCAGTAAAAATATATATTATTGTATAATAAATGATTTTTTCGATAAAATAATTGTAGTGTTCACAAACCCTATACATTTAAAATAATGAAGCTAAAAATACAGCCAAATTTTAATTTAAAATATAATGTATAGATATATTTTTTACTTTTATCATGTATACCTAAGTTAAGTTAGGTTACTCTAAAAGTAATTCTAATTTTATTTTACGTTGTGTGAAACATTATATTATTATTATACCCATATGTTGAAAGTTAATATACTTATATTTTAGTTGTCGGATGGTACTTACCTATTGCTGAGAGTTTTCTCATTAATGTTAAATTCTCCATGTTAAACGTTAAATATTTGTCAATTGTCATCACACTTATTAATTTTAGTATATTTCTTAAATAGATTGTAAACACATTCGGTAACACATGGTAAAAGAATGTATTTTAGTTTAACACAGAGTTCAACGTAATATTATTTTCTTTTAAATATATTAGGTGGGCCAGGCGTATTTTAGACCCCCCCCCCCCCCCGCCCCAAAATGTGTGTAAAATGTGTAGTTATATTTTGATAACCTATGAAAACATAGATAATTGCAAGATATCACTTAGTAGGTATGTATTATGTGAGCCTTTTTGTACTTTTGTAGAGTATCTGAGTATGCTATATATACGAAACAAACTACAAAGTATAAAACAAATAATTATACTATAATAGTTACAACTTATAACATTGACGTAGTATTATAGAGCATGACTCAATATTTGATTAGTATAAGTAGCTTGGCAATGATAACTTGAAAGCTAATGACGAATGATGAATGTATTTTTTAGATTAATCTAATAAGGCTAACTATAACTAAAATAACAATGTTTGAATAATGTATTCCATATGGAATATTGGAATCTATATAGTATATACCTATGAACCTAATTTTATTGTAGTTTTAGTCTCTAAGTCTTCTGGATATTCTTGGGTATTCTTGTATTTTATAGAATAATACATTATACTTATATATAGGTATATTATAAATATATCAAATAATAATTATATAAATTCAATTTGTATTTACAACTTACAAGCATTTAAAGTTTAGATAAGAGCATGTTGACTGTTAAAGTTATACTCAGAAATAATTCTATGGTTTTTTAAACAGTCGTCTGAACTCTAAATTATTATAAATAAAAATAACTATTAGTTATATATTGAATTTTAGATTCTGAGTGAAGCGATGAATTTATTGATTTTACAATGATGTGTTTTTTTTTATTTTTTTTTTTTTTGTCAATCATTACCTTTTAGGACAGTAAAAGTGCTTGGATTTTCTTCAACAGTAACTTTTCTGATGGGAAAGTGAATCTAGTTGGTACCTACTTTGGGGGGTCAAAAGTAAAAATTTCCCAGTAGTTTTCAAAAGCGTCATGAAAAACAAAAGAAAAATTAAGGAAAAACGGGAATTTTTACTCTAAATCTGTTTTTGAGAAAATTTTGAAAATAATTTTACTCTTTTTGAGCTGTTTACGGACATTGTCAGTTCTCAATTTTTTTAGTTTTTTTTTCTATAATTATCAATAACATTTTATTTGTTGGGTAGAAAAGCGTGAAAATTGTATGCAAGGCTCCTGATACATTGTTACAATAGCAGTTGAAAAATATTGAAAATACATAGGTACAATTTTTTTTTATAAGCATTTAAAGTTCAAATTTTGACAAAATTTATCAAATTTTAAATTTAATAATTATTTTGTAGTTAAAAATTTATAAAATGTTCAACTTTTATAGCTAAGGATTGAAAATTTAAAACAAGGTTCACGTAAATAAGTAAATATATAAATTACTTTATTAACAATAATATCATCAAATATACTTAGTAATATCATAGGCTGACTGACCGTTTTCGCTCAGAATCGTTTTTCTTATACAATGATATTATATCATTGAATTCAAATTTAACACCATCCATTACAATGACTCACTTGTAACCTACTGTAAAGCAAAACGACATCCACTTACCCATCTTTTTATAATTTAAAATACCTGTTTAAGAATATGGATTAAAAAAGTGTTTAGACGATAATATAAATCGTTAAAAAAAACAATGATATTATCTTAGGCAATGACTTAACTATAGACATATTAATAAATGGACTGCCCTTCCCATACACCCCGATTATGTATATGAAAGAAAAGAAATAGTTCATAGTTCATAGTTTAAGAAAATCATAACAGAAAAAATGAAACATCATGGAATGATAAGCAAAATTTGAAGGCGGAAACATTTTTAAAAACTATTAAATGAATAAAAAAAAATAAACAAATAAATTTTGTACTGTATTACAATGTTTTTTACTCCATGATATGTGATTTGTTCTTTTATGACCGTCTTAAGATGTATGCTATTTCTTTCTAACAAAGTTGGTATACGAACCTCTCTACCACGATCAGTCCATTTATTAATATGTCTATGGATTTCACAGTAAACAGGCATCTAAATAACTACAGTTTTATTTTATTTTTATAAGAATATACCTAAACGGTATGCGTTGGTTAAATAAGTTGAAAGAGAAATATAACTATTTTTGAAGCCGTACAAAGTGTTAAAATGAAATTAGGACAAACTAGTAAGTGCCTATCACACATTCATAGTTTTTCAGCAGACGCGGCGCGCGGCGTGTAGCCGTGTAGGGCATGTAAGTCACATGTGCGGTCTTTTTTTCTAAAACGTTGACATTGCATATGTTCATCGAGTCGATGATGAATAACTATATGGTTTAGGGTCCCTGGATTACCAGTATAATATGGGTAACCACGGCGTTTCGACATTTCCCGGAACATATGTTTCTGTCATTAAGGTAAAATTTGACTACACATACACAAATACATTGGATAAAATATGCGAAATGTACATTTTGTTTACGCGTCGGGCGAATAGAATGTGCTGTTTACGGTCTTGGCAGGAAACTAATGAATTATTATTATGTAAGATAATTTTTTTAGACAATATAGAATCAAACAAAACAATCCGGTTCAGCATAAAAATGTTAATTTATTATACCGATTCCGTAAAATTTTTGCTGAGTATTTTCGTGTCGACGTTCGTTCGACAAAAAATGACTAAATTTTCCTTATATAAAGGCATCCGTCTTAATTCACTCACCTCGAAGCAAAATGGTGGGTGGTTATATATGGTTGCAGTGAATTGTGGTATACAATTTTAAAACGATACCGCGATCGTCGTATGTAGAAGATGATTCATAGTGCTGCAGGAGATTGGTCAAAACCAACTTGCTGCAGACATTTCTTCAATGTTGATACACATGTTGATTCGTTAGTTTTTTCTTTACGTTCGGAAGAATATTAGATTTGAACCAATGTATATCCACGAGAATTAGACGAACGCATGCGGAAAAATGTTTAAAGTTGGTGTAATTTTAAATGTGCACTCGTACCAAACTTTTGAAAAGTCTATTACTTTTAATTTCAAGTTCTTCTACAAAAGTTTTTTTTGTTTCTATTTCAGATGGTCAATCAAGTAAAATACTAGTTTCAATATCTATAAATCATTTCAATTTTTTTACTATACAAACAACGCGCGTTACGATGGTCTTTACGTGTAAAAAATACAATGAAAAATGTCCAAATTACATTCATTCAAGATTAAAGTTATTAGGTACCTACTTATCGGTTTAAACATAATATATACTTCAATTTTTAATACAGAAAAAATGTAGGTGTACATTGTTAGTATTTTGTCATTGTGCATTTGTGCTATCTTTTAGTATATTATATATAGGAGAAATTGAGTTCACAATCGGTTTTACAAACACATCATGCGACAGTAACCGTCATCTACTATGGTAGTTATTAGACTCCAGTATAATATAGTGTTATGTGTACATTGAACTGGTAAATAGAATGAATACCAAACCATAATATATAGGTATCATGATTTCATTCAATTTAGAAAATGGTATAATATATGTATATTGGAATATTAAGTTTTTTAGACGAACGATTTAACAATATATTATTGGTTAGAGTACTTATAGGTAATTCTTACCGCAAAAATATTGTCTAGATAATCATTTTTTTTATTCCTTATTTTTTTTTAACAAAATATATTATTTTAATCATTAATGTTTAAAGTTATCAATGAATTACACTTAGGTAAGCATGTTTTTATTCTGATAATATTTATTTATTTTGAAGAATTAAATCATTATTTTTTTTTATCTTTGGTTAGCCGTTATTAGCGCATATAATATATAAGTTTAAAAAAATATTGTTCACCTGCAATGAAGGAGAAAATAAATCGCTATTTTCTATTTCTCATACTCAATGCATATATTATAATATATATAATATATATGATAAATATGTATATAAACGTATTAATTTACATATGTAATTTTGTGACTTGTGTATAATGTTGCTATTTTCTTTTTTACATCTAATGTTAATAATATAAAGTATAAACTAATAAATGTAAATAACATATTATGTAACGTGAAGTATTATAATGGAGAAGCTGTCAAAACGCATATTACGATCAATAAAATAAATAAATCGCATACGTTTACCGAAACTTGTGTTAATAGCTTTATTAAAACTGTTCATTAATTACTTCTTTAAAAAGTAATTTTTCTTGATTTATATTTTCTATTTTACTATTAACTTAATATAATCATAAGACAAGTATAGGTAGTAGGTATTGAGCATTTGAAAAATTCGTTAATTATAGTAGACTATATAGTAAAAATTATGACGTGTATAATAGTTTTAAAGAATAAAGTTATGAATACCTAATTACCTACTCAATATTTTTGTAAATATTTTACAATTTATTTAATTTTTGTACATATTTTTTGATACTGAAGCTATTACACAAATTATTATTATTTTCAAATAAAATTATATATATTGGTTATTTACTTATAATGATAATTGATAACCTTAGTTCCGACCTATTTGCTTTAAATGTGTTGTTCTTGTTATTGATAACGTATCAATGTATATAAAAAAATCTTAATGTGCATTGTATAATATTGTATGTACCTAATATTATTCATATTTGAATTTATTAAATTGCTAAAAATTGTAATTGTAATAAAATAATTTAAATTAACCGAAGTAGGCTAATGAGACCTAATTGCATGCTTGAAAAAAAAAAATATGCATTATCTAGAAATTCATTGAATTGCTACTATATAATAGCCATCACTTATAATAGTTAGTATAATAGCTAGGTATTTTATATTTTTTAATTCATAGTGTTTTCCAGTGTTTTGAAAATATTTTTATTGTTAAAGCAGTTAATGCTGTAGTGGATGAATGGGGAAGCATTGGCGAGGTAGAATATGAATGTCTAATGAGTTGAAAACTATTATTGAAATTTGTATAAAAATATCGATGGTTAGGAATTGTGTGTGAATTAAATGTATAAATGTCTACGGTCTACCTAATTTTTATTGGATATAATATGTCTGATATTACTATCTGAATTGATGAACTAGGTATATAATATACAATCACAAATCATTTTTTTTTCTTCATATATTTGATATTTTTTTTAATGTTCATGTGATTTTACACTAATTGGCATAATCATTATAATGGGTAATTTTTATTTTGATAATGTTTAAGACCATCGATTTATTTACGAAGTAAAATAATAAATAATTATCGATTCAACAGTACTTATCCGTAAACGTACGAAAAAAAAAATGTTTTGTTTATTTTATGGTCTTTATTATTTTAGTAAAAGACTAGTGTAAATATTTAGTTTACTGTTCAATATTTTCACACAAACCTAAAATTGCAGCATTAATTTTATTTATGTAATTTTTTAGTAATTATTAAATTAGTTTGTAGTTTTTAAACGAGGTTTTTAGATAATAAATATATATTATACCTATACGCATAAACTAATTAAGCAATTATCTATTTTGTTTGTAGTTAATCGCCGCCCAGGATCGTGTTTAACAATGGAAATTTGAATCTGAAGGCTTTGCGTTTATAACCCTCAGTGTTCGTCACTTAAGCAGATTTTGAGAGTGTCCGTGTGACATAAACAGAAGTTTTAGCATTTTAAGTCAATAACAAGTGTACTATGGTGTATTTACTACACAGAAACCGGATATGGTTATCCGTCGGGCTGCTGGTGTTCATTATTGCAGTGTGCTCATCGACGACATCCGTACTACAGGTAAGAAGAATTCTTTACACTTGAATTTAAATATAATTTTGTATAGACAGACAATTATTCTGAATATAGTATTGATACAGTAGATCATAATTTTAAGTGTATTATATATTAATAACATACATATAAATATAAATTGTCACCTATGTATATGTGTAATACATATTACAAATTATACACTTTCAACACTGTATTTATTAAAGATACCTATTATACATATTTGAATACAAATCGTCATCCTTTGCAGCTATTAAGCTTAGTTAACACGACAAAAACTTAACGAGATTATTTAAATTATTACAATTGGTATTAGGCTAATTAATTTTATGCTGTAGCATTAAAACAGTTACAGTTTATTTTAAAATATGTATGCTTATTACTTTCTTATTATATTTATTTATACTTGCATATATTATAATAAAAAAATAATATAGACTCAAAGGGGAGCGAATTTTTTTTTTCATGTGTCTGTTATCTGCAATACTGCTATACTATAGATTTACTTTTATTATATTAGTATAATTCAAAAAAATATAGTCGTTGAAATTTAAAACATAATTAGGGGAGACCCGGGTAAGTTGACGAGCTGGGTAAGATGACGAATTTATAATAACTGATAGTAGATTATATTAACAGCTGATGTTTTACAACAAATGTAAGGAATAATGTTAGGAACAACTATTTTACCGATAAGAAATAATCACGATAAAGACCATGTGTTTTTATTTACGATTTTCTGTTATCACCGTACACACTTTAATTTTTTGTGTTTTGAAATAACGTTTTTCCGAAAAAAGGAAAGTGAAATCCATTATATATTGTTTTTAATCAATAAAGTATAGTTTAAGCTTTATTTTTATGTATAATTAATGTTTATTACGTATGTTAAAATGACAAAAATATTATCATGATTAAAATATTATCGATCGGGGCAAGTTGACGTGGGTAAGATGACTATCGTCAACTTATCCCATTTGATTATATTTTATATTAAATATTTTTGTTAATTCGTGTACGTTTATTCACGAACTTTGTGCAGGATTTGAATGTTGGAAAACATTCACCTGCGAGTTTTGCAGAAAACATATTTTATAAGTTGATTTTCATATTACTTTCATATTTTATAGGTATGAAGACTGAATGTTTATTTTTAGACTGAAGGAATTTTATTGTTTTAGATATTTGATATTAAGGCTCTTAGAAGGTTACAATTTTATTTTATTGTTTTATATATTTTAATATATTTTATATTAAGACTGAAAACGTTACAATTTTATTTTATTGTTTTAAATAGGTATTTGATATTAAGACTGAACAAGGTTACAATTTAATTTTATGTTATTTTATTTGATTTTCAGACCGAAAGAAAAATGTTATTTTATTGTTATTTGTCTTTAAGTTTTTAAGACTCTTCGAATTTTTTAATTTTTAAATATATGCACTGAATTTTATAAAAAGTATATTTACTCATTAAAACATAATATAAATTATGCTTTGTCAACTTAACCCGGCAAAATGTCAACTTACCCCAGCACATGGGTAAGATGACGAATTCCAAATTATTTTTTATTTAATTTTTTTAACCCGTTAAAAAAAAAAATTAAGTCTAACTTTTAATTTTAAAACATTCTTCAAAAGTACCTCTATCTATGTGTGTACAATTTACAAATATATATAAAGGTAGTATATTTTAAAAATACACCGAACCTTAGATTCGTCAACTTACCCAGGTCTCCCCTATATTACTTCAGTTTTCATTTTCTATACATATACCATGTAATTTTCAAAATATGATGTGTGTTTTTTTAAAAAAGTTTTTTGTGTCTGGTTACATGATAAGTAGTCGAAATAATGTTACTCAGTATGTCTTTAGTTTCTTTTCCGGTAGAAAATTGAATCTAGTAGTGTACTTTTGGGAGGTCAAAATTTAAAGTTCCCAGTAGTTTTCCAAAGCGCCAGGTAAAACAAAAAAAAAAATTAAGGAAAAAGGTTTTTGACAAAATCGATTTTGGTTTTTGTGTAACTCTAAAATAAATGACCGTAGATACTGAAAATTTTCGCTAATATAAACTATTAGCATTTTCTATAAATAAATACACAATACAATTTTCAAAATATTTTGATTTGTTTTGACTATTTACAGACATTTTCATTTTCCAATTTTTTTAGTTTTTTTTCTATGAATGTCAATAAAATTGTATTTGTTGGATAAAAAAGCTTGAAAATGTAATACAAGGATTATAATATGTTGTTACAATGACATTTGAAAGATATTATAAATCCATAGTCATATTTTTTTTAGAAGCTTTTATTGTTCAAACTTGACAAAATACGTAAAAATCATGAAATGTGCAAATTATTTTGAGTTCGAAATTCATAAAAATTTTTCTTTTTAAATCTAATATTTTAAAATGTAATATAAGATTCCTCATAAGTTTGTTTACCTTTATCAAACAAAAAAAGTCTACAAGGAAGTCAATTTAAATTTTTATGAGCGTTTGAAGTTAATATTTTTACAACGTTGAATATTTCACTCGATTTCTCATGTAGTGATTTTCTTATTTTGTAGTAATTAAAAACGAATAACTTTAGATACCTTCATACAATTTTCACTGAATGTTTATATTCTCATTTTCTATTTTTTAGTTATCATATTGTTATTGTTGTGGTCCAAAAATATTTATTATATATAGACTTGAAACTTTTTACCAATACGTATATTATTACTTTCTATAAACAATTCAATTTTCCAAATATTTATACTAATTTTAAGGCATATATACCACGAATCTCTTCTTCACACATAGTAAATAGTTATTGACGTGCAACTTATTAGCTTTATGTAATACCCGCGTTAATTACAATAATATAATATGATATTATAATAATTAATAATTAATAATTGATAATAATATAATGTATGCAAAGCTTTTTGTCAACTATTACCTAGTTACATCTACAATTATTACGAAAAATAAACTTCTATATAATAGTAAAATAAACAAATTATAAAATATCCATAGAAAAAGAGGCTGACACCTCAATGACACATCGTCTTTGCGTAGAATCGTTTATTGTATGCAATAATTTATCATTAAATTCGAATTTTTTACACATCCATTACAATGACCTACTCAATGACGAGGTACACTCGAAACATACTATACACTGAAGTTAATTTTATCTTTAGAAATAGTTTCAAATAGATAAAAAAAATAATGGTATGAATTAATTGAAAAAAAAATTGATTTGCTTATCAATAGGAATATATTTCAACTTGATTAAGTTAAAAAAAATCCACTATTCAACACGAAAATAAATATCAACCATTATAGTTGTGCAAAATATGTTACTGTTTAAATGTATTTTATTTATCTTGAAAGTTAATTGCCAATGTTGGACGTATTGACATGACTGACAAGTATTCTTGTCTAGAATTTTTTTTTAATATATAATTTTTAATTAGTGTATTTGATGTGTTTAGGGCTTTGGTATGATCTAGGAACAAAATATAACAATTGGCAAGAACAATTCTAAGATATAGAGCGATCGTATGCCATATTTTTTTGCAGTTTTTCGCATAATATTTTCAAAATCAATAAATTAAATATAATTATAACATAAGATAAATGTTGTTTTAATATTTTGAATAAACTATTAAAACAAAACAATTATAACAACAAATTTGTAGTGGTTTATATAATTTAAAATGAATTGACGAGGCTTTTACAATTGTTATAATTAATATCTTATAATTTATTTAACTACTTATTTTATTTGATAACCATTAATTTTTGTTACATTAAATGTATTTAGTACCTAGGTACCTAGCCATGAAAATGCTTGTTATTTAGAAGAATTGAATTCAACAATATATAATAGTTTTGTATTAACGCCAATCTAGGGCTACCTGGAGGCTGGAATACAACGTGTAAATGTGTTCATTGCATTTGATGTAAAATGTACGACATTTTTTTATGCATTAAGCGTGTTATCTTATTTTATCTTTGTTGATATTTTACGTTTAATACTTGATACATTTTGATAAACACAATAATGTGATGCACGAAAATAAAGAATAATGGTAGATTAATTGCAAAATTTACCTGTAATCATTTAAATTTTCGGAAAACTATAATAAATATATGTATTAGTAGTAATAATTTATAGGAATTATTTAACAAAAACTTATAAAACGTTAATTTTGTTTAAATGTATAATTATACTAGTTTGGGTTTTGATGATATTTAAATTAATAAAATTTGATTAAATATTTATTTATGTAAAATTTACCTTACAAAAAGTAATACCGTATATAATTTTCAAATTGTAGACTGTCATTGTTGATTCAATGTTTAGTTAACATCTCGAACTAAATTTTTCTGTTTATAGACCTGTCATTTTGACACGATATTTATATTTTATTTAACCATTTTCCATTCAGAACAAAAAAAGTAATAACAATTTCCGACCGTTTATGGGATTTCTAACACATTAACTCGCATTTGTATTCACTTTAACTGCATCAACCGATATTTTCTTACCCGCATACAGAGTCCAATTTTGTAATACTTCAACAAATGACTCAATATTTATTGTAAACTGTGTGTCGCAAAATAACTAAAGATTGAAAATCAAATACATTTAAAATTTATTTTGTTCTTGTGTACATTGCGTCTAAGCTTCTGTTATTATTATTGTAAGTCGTTATTTATTAATTTAGTCCGTAATAACTTCATCTTACTGTATAGGTATATTATATATAGATAAGTGATTATGACTGAAGTATTCCGAAATATTCGGCCGTCGTCCCATACTTATATACCTATTTATTTAGTTAATTTTGTATACATATTTATTTGTATGTTCAACCAAAAACAAATTATAAATAAATAACCGAAAAATATTTATTTAATTTGTTCAATATAATACATTTTAATATTTCCAATTTTCTGAAAAATAGAACCTGTTCTATTTTAATATAAACTAATAATGTAACAAATTACTATTTTAAATGGCCTTAGGTTAGTTGGACTAGAGAATATTTTGTTAACGTTATTGTATGTTACAAGTAAACAGGTTTTTAAGAATAACGATCTATACAGAATCATATTATTATAATAATATAATAATTCCTCTACCAAAATAATATATATATATTTCAAACTGATATATTATATATATATTTATTTATAAACTAAAAAAAATTTGATTTAAAAGCAATAGTTTATTGAAAATTCAGTAGTTCGAACATTGTAGTTGAAAAACATAAACATACCTTTTTAATTTTTGAAGCGCGTATTGTATAGGTATATAACTCATTATACAATGAAGATATTTACTCGAATTTTCATAGTTTGTTTGATTAGATCCTTATAAGTATATTAGCAAAGAATCGTTATTTTATAATAGGGTTAGGACCATATTAGAAATCGATTGATATCGGGCCCTCCGGGGAGACAATAGTGGATTTCTCTATTCAATATTGGTATGCAAATGGTGTGTTGCGTAACTAGTATTACCTCAAATATATTATACATAAATTACACGTATTGATAATAATTTAAAAATATTAAATTTACAACTATATAAATTGTCTTAAAATTATATTATTTTTTACATTACTAACTAATAATAATAAAAAATACGATTTTCAATAAGATGCCATCTTATATGATTTTGAGTAGGTTTAACCGCTTAAAACGATTATCCACTGATTTTTAATTTTGATCTTTCATATTTATATACATTTTAAAAATGAGTACATATATTACAAACAGATAATAGTATATATGTAATCAAAATAGTATAATATTATACTTCTGTCGACCATGATAAAAATTGTGACTAGATTTATATATTTGTAGAACTAATTGTTTAACAATATGTAAAAAAAACATATTACATTAATTATTTTTCGATGTTTACTAGTTTATAACGATCATTGCATGTGTATGTTAAGTTATTCTTTATAATCAGTCTTAACTCATAACTAATTCACTGTCAAACAAAACTAATTTTTAGGAATATTTTTGATTTTATAAAATTAGTATAAGGTACTTACTTCATTATTATTATTAATGAAACTGTCATAACTCTTAATAATATTGATGTATGTAACAAAAACTGAAGTATTCAAATAATAAGTTATCAGTGATATGTTAGCGCATTAAACTATAGATAAGAATATAAGATGTTTTAGAATTCTTACTATTACTGGGATTACATTTTGAATTAACGTTTTGTTAGCTTAATTTAAATGTGATGCATTTAAAATATCTTAATCTTTAACCAATATAAAATTGTTTTAATATTAAATATTATATAAAAAAACAAATGCTACTATGACAGTTATGTGTTATTATAAGTATATACATATAAAATTATTATTTTTATGTTTTCACTGAAATCAGAAAGAAATGTTCTGAATGTGCTATCTTATCTTTAAATTGAAAATGTTATCTTGCTTGTAAGGTATATATAAATATATATATTTGATTTTTTCGTTATTATTATTAATTGTTTCCTGATTGTAATTCAACGAATTTGCGTATAGAATGATAGAATTTGACGTATTTTAAACAAAACAAATTTTTACCTGTTTTCAGCCATTAATGGAAAAAAAATTGATTTTTTTCTCATTTTTACCAATTTTTATTTCAATCATATAAACATTTAATATGATATATACTATTAACCATACTACGCTACTCTTCTGACTATAAGTAAAAATCCTCAATTATTATTCCATAGGTAAAATAATGTATCTTAAAGTGGAATAATTTTGTTTCAAAATCATTGTTTAAAAACTAAACTTGTTTTATTCTCTAGAACCTATCTACTTGCTGAATTTTCATCGTGTTAAAGGCTTAGCAGCGTCTTCTGCTGTTGTTGATAAATTGTCTTATATAATTCATTGACATAATAATATACCAGAATGTTACATCGAGTCGTGTTAAGTATTTATATTATATTGTATGAAATATAGCAAGTGTGAGAGATGAAATTTAAAATCAGTACCTACCTACCTATACTACTATTTGTTATTGAAGGTTACTGCAGTGCGTTATTCATTACCCCCCTGTTTGGGCACAGAAGGCGTTTATTCACCGTGATACCATGTCAACGCCTCTAGCCCAAAAACTTGAATCATACCGGTATTACGAGATGAATTAAAATCCTAAAAGACCACCTACTGGTTTTCGAAACGTCATTGTTATAACTTATAAGTCATAACACATTATATTATTATCCAAATATTGGAAACTATGGGCTTATAAATTCTTTATTCGTTTTTAATTTAACCATTGACGTTTTTTTGTCTATGTCATATCATACATAGGTTGTCTATGACTATTTTTAGTTACTCCATGTTAGCGTAGATATTATATAATAATGTTTGTTAGTTAATTTATTTATTAATCTCAATATATAATAAGTTATGCTTTGAGATATTTTCAATATTTTCAATACTTTTATTATTTGAATATTTTATTTCTGTAGAAGATTCATATTATATTGATTTCACCAAATAAAAAAAAAGATAAGAATTTTATAAACTTAAGACTTAAAATTTATATTATATATCTACTTAAATTACAAATATATTCAGTGGTGAAATAAAATAGAATATAATAATAATATAAAATGTACTATTTTAAAAGGTTTTAAGTATACGAGTAGTTAAGTTAATACTTTGAACTAAGTTAAATATAAAAATGTTCACTTAAATTAAATTGAGAAAGATTAGTTTATTTTACAATATTTGAACTTTATGCAAGTTTTTATGTTGATATTTACATCAAATGATATATTCTTTTGTACCTATGTATGTTTTAAATTTTTCTGCATGCTAATAAAAAGTATAGAGTGCATCTCAATATCATGCTTATATAGGTTGGGTATAAAACGTTCCTATTGCAAAGTTATAAAATACGTAGAATATTTTTTTTTTAATACCAACTCGTTGAAAAAAAGAATGCAAAATTTAAATTTTTTTATGATAGACTAGTGTAGAAGTAGGTGTACATAGGAATAAATGTTTTATCGGAATGTTTTACACACCTTTGAACTACTGGTTCTTAGAATCGTCGTATATAGGGCTTAGATCGATATAGTTCACTAAAATGATATGATATTATTTCAATCGATGGTTAAGGTTTTGTATTGACAAATTATTAAGTGATTGATACATTTATATTAGTTTTAGAGTAATAAATTATTGTTAAAGTGGAATAATGTATGGGTACACATTATTCAGAGTACTCGAGGTTCATGCTGCCCGTGTGTTCTGAAGTAATATAATATTACTAAGCATGAGTTATTGTATTGTTATAATAAAATTCATTTATGGCCACGCAATTTAAATTCAGAAAATATTTTATGGTAAAAGGCGATAAAATAAAATAAAACTAATTTGTTTATAGTAAAACGTATTTGTTTCAAATATATATATAAATATTTGCTTTATTAAAATAAAAATATAAAGATATCATTTTTATTCGTTATTTGTAGTTTAAAAATATACTAAATTTATTTTAGAATTATTTGTTATTTCTACAAATTGTATAATAATATGTAAAAAAAAATGGTTATGTCATTCAAAATGTATCATATAAATATGTAATAAATAATTTAGAGTTAAATTTATTCTGTTTCAAAAGTTTTAAAAAATTGGATTTTTATTCGAGATTTTATTTCTATGTTTGTTATGGGTTGTAAATGGTTATCATACAAATAGTACTGTGCGTCTGTGTGCTTGTAAACACATTTTGATATGTTTCAATGATTGAATCATAATGTAGAAGGTAGGTATAAAAAATGAATGATTAGTTGTATATGCTACTGAAGTTTAAATTATGCTGCTGAAAAAAATATAATACTTGTAATGTTTAACATCATCGTTAACATTATATTTGGCGCAGCGTTACCCGTTCTTAAATAAAAAGTGGTTTGCATACACACATAGTTATTCAACTGTAGCAATATTGTTTATGTGAATGATCTTATTTTTGATAATTTCTTATAATACTATATCTGAGTCCGAACGATGCGGAACATATGAAAATTGGTTAGGTTACCTAACCTTAATTAGAAAATAACTCACAGTTCTCGTAAAAATTAGTACGATAAAATAAAAATTGGGCATTGATAATAATAATAGGTAACTCATACAGGTATGCACCCAATAATATAGGTGAGATAAACAATATCGTTTAACATTTTAAAGTATAAATTATACACTACGAATGCTTAATTAATAACAATTATTAACGACGAATGGAGTAATAATTATTTTATAGGCGTTTAAACAATTTGTTATTTTTTCGCATAGCTTAACTTTCATATTATATATTATAGTACCTAGTTATAGTCTTATCAGTTATTGAAACGATTTATTGCATTGTCATAACCTACTCATAATCTAACTTTCAATATTGAATATTTTTAATAATATGTAATATTTAGAGTTTTGTACTTACTATTATTTTAATTCCAACATGTTGATATTGTTAGATATAATAGCTATAAAAATAACTTTGCTTGGCGACTGAAGTTAAAAATCAAAAAATACTATAGCATAATGAGTACATAATATTATAGTCTATACTATCATTGAAATAGTCTGTTACTAGAGATAAGTTCAATTATTTGCAGACTATTTTTTTTTTTTTTTTGGTAGTTTTTTAAAATATTATATTTGAATCCCAACGACGGTTACTTGGAAAACAACTCTCGGCCTCTCGTAAAAATTAATACGATAAAATAAAAAAATTGGTCATTGATAATAATAAGGTATCTGCTATATATGCACTTTAATACTTTATAATTAGGCGAGGTAAACCATATCGTTCAACATTTCAAAGTATAAATTATTATACGCTGAGATTCCTTAATGAATAACTATAACGACGGATGAGGTAATATTGTAATAATAGTTGTGTTTTAGGTATTCAAACATTTATTATTTTCTCGCATAGCTCGACTTTTAAATTATATTGTAGAAGTTAGTGTTACCTGCAGTTTTCGGAATGATTTATTACAGTATCAATATTTATAATCTAATTTTCAATATTGAATAATTTTAATAAAATATAATATGAACCTATAGTTTATACCCTCTATTATTTTAATTCTAACACGATGATATTATTAGATAATAGTAAAAATAATATTATAGAACCCAGCTTTTTATTATAATCAACAATGAAGTATTTATCAAATTACTTATCAACTTTAAGAGAATGTTTGGAACTTTAAGAATGTTGTTTTTAATTTTAATACTAAAAAATGTATTTTGAGAATTCTGAACATAGACCACGAAAATGTGTTTCACATATTATGGATATTATTATGCTATTTTTGGACTCACAAATCTGACGTAATAATTTATCTCCCCTATCCAATGCTAATATCTTAAGGAAATTTATTTTAAAAACCAAACAGCTTCACTTATTTTAAAATATTTAACTGTTTAATAAAATGATAAATATTGAAAATAAATAAAACCCAACTGATTAAGTTAGCACAATTTTCTTAAAAATTAAAGTCTACATTTATCACAAAATCAATCAAGTAAAAAAGAGTGTAGTATTTGACTCATATTAATACGATATGTATTATAATTTATAATATATGAATTTAGAGTTTTTAAATAGCAAATGTCGTAATTCTTTAAAAAAAAAATAGCACGTCAGCCGAAAAGGGTTTGTTTAAATATTTAACACTTGCAAACAAAACATATATATTCTCAAAACGTATTATTAGTTGGAATCACTTGCCAAGCCGTAAATCACGGATGACTTGATCGAGTTTACACCGAACGCATAAATTTCATGATTACAATTCCAGTTCCTACAGTCTATGCCTACAACTTTCTTTCATTTTTCGATACATTTGGTTTTCTTTTCGGTGTACAGAATATTCGTATGGGTTTAGTACCTATATATTCGAGCTTATTCGTTATTCTTGCACGATATCGTTTATAGATAAAATCTGAAGCATTTTAATAGAGTAATCATAAGGCGGGATTACGTTCAAGCATAACCTATAGGTACACACACCAGTCGATAAACCAATAATTATTTATTATATATTATTATTATGCACGTTCGTTAATTCACGCCCGTAGATATGGTATTTTGAGTCATACGATAATGGTCTACTCGCGGGGGAGGGGATGGAAAAAACCCAAACCCATCATTATATTGTGGCATAATATACCTACGTCTCTGCTGCAAGGTATTACATTTCGCTAAAATCCCGACTTAATTGTTCAATTACACGTGCATTAATAACGCTTTTCGCTCTTCTCGGATGTCTGTTTTATTTTTCATCGCTGCAGTGTTCACGAGCAGTTCAAACAAACCGCGGGTGAAATATATATTATTATATAGAAATCCAAAGTTACATTTCTGTTACCTACTTGAATTACAATAAAATGTATTATGGTTTAAGCAAAATGAGTTCTCAGAATGCTGCTGTGATAATGCAATCACATCTGTCGTTGCTTTAAAATGCAAAAAAAAAAAATAGTAAGATTCTATAGCTTAAGTTGGCCGGAAGAGATAAGATTGAAAATATTATGTGGTTCAACATAAAATATTATTAAATCCTATCGGTATTGGATAGGTGTGTATTATGATGTAGGTAATTTAAATATGAATCTATTTTATAATATTGTTAGTATAATATTAATTATAAATATCGTATTAATTTAATATATAAATATATTATTAGGTAGGTACATACTGATAAAGTTAACGACGAATTCAGTTCTTTACTAATTTTAGTTAAAAAACAGCTGTTACAATAAATACTCAATAAATACATAGCAATACACTTTGTACACTTTTTATATTATATTCAAATTTAATAACTTTTTTTTTCATGAAAGTAATTTATTTTTTAACATAAAAATGGTTTTACGTATACCGTCAAAAAATCGTTTACTGTACAATTTCTTATCCTTATAAGGATTGACAAATGTACCTAGTGTAGCCTAAATCAAAACCGGTATGCAGCTGAATATTCTTATTTATCCTTCCTAACAATGCATACAGTTCATCCACTCACCCAAACAAGCATGCATTTACAACTATTGTCTGGGTAACGTCGTATAAATATTACTTTCTGATGTGCTTAACTCGTGACATGAACAGTGTATTATATTTATATTAAAAAAAAATAATACATATTTTTATAATAACATTATCAAAATTGTTCGTATTTAATCTAATACATCGTAGACAAATTAGTTTAAAAAAAAAAATAATAATATTATCAATTTAATAAAAATACAAAATGTTTGAATTATATTTCTAAAACAATATTTATGTCTTCTAATTTTCAGTTATAAACAAAACAAATCGTATGTATTGTAAATAAAGTATTGAGTTATAGATATAATTTATAAAATCACCTATTGTTTTTAAGATAACATCATACCTACTATAAAATGTATAAATATTCCGTTATGATAATTTATTATAATATTTATCAATGTATCCTTTAAGTTTTATCATCGTAATTTAAATGACATATTGTCTGGTTTAATGTTTATCAATTGAAAAATAGAATTCGTTTTGACTTTCAAAAATCGATTGTTATACTTAATTTGTGTAATAAATCTATGTAAGTTCTACAAAAAAAAATACTGGACATAATCAAATATACGATCATGAGAAGAGCTAAACGATTATTAAGTTAGCTGATAGACCAGTAAAGGTTTTTGAAATAAATACCTATTAAAAGTACTTATTATTGAGATGTTTGTAAATACTAAGTTAAAATAAGTTAGAAAATCAAAATTATGTAGGCAATTAGCAACTGTATATTTAAATGGAAAAAGTAGAAAAATTAATGTTCGGGTTATTGGAAATATTTAATCTCTAATAGTAGGTAACTCAAATTACTTATAATATATAATTAAAAATATAAAAATATACTTATGGACAAAACTGAGAAAAATATTGTTCGTATATTATTTAGTAGTTAGTCAATAATCGCTAATAAAATAAATGATTATTTTAAGTATAATAAAAACGTACCTTTACTTAGCAAGTTTTTCCTTTTTCCTTTTGCTTAAGTATAAGGAAATTACAGAGAAAACCAAAAAAATATCTCTTGAAAGTACAAATAAAATAAATAACATACAATTTACAATGTATTCTATTTTAGTATTTTATTATCGTACCTACGTACTACGTGTACATGATAATTTTGTAGCACTCCTATTATAGTCTCCTTATATACTTTAAACAGTACCTATAGTGGTCAGTGGTCACATTCTTAAATAATAATAAAACAAAAAGGTGGGTAAGTGGATGTCGCTCTGCTGTACAGTAAGTTACAAGTGGGTCACTGTAATGGATGGTGTTAAATTTGAATTCAATGATATAATATCATTGTATAAGAAAAACGATTCTGAGCGAAAACGGTCAGTCAGCCTATGATATTACCAAGTATAATTGACGATATTATTGTGAATAAAGTAATATATATATAACCTATTTACGTGGAGCCTTGTTTTAAATTTTCAATCCTTAGCTATAAAAGTTGAACATTTTATAAATTTTTAACTACATGCAAAATAATTATTAAATTTAAAATTTGATAAATTTTGTCAAAGTTTGACTTTAAATGCTTATAAAAAAATTTGTACCTATGTATTTTCAATATTTTTCAACTGCTATTGTAACAATATATCAGGAGCCTTGCATACAATTTTCACGCTTTTCTACCCAACAAATAAAATTTTATTGATATTTATAGAAAAAAAAACTAAAAATATTGAAAACTGACAATGTCCATTAACAGCTCAAAAAGAATCAAATTATTTTCAAAATTTTATCGTGTATAGAAAATGCTAATATAAACATTCAGTGAAATTTTCAAGTATCTACAGTCATACGTTTTTTAATTACAACAAAATAAGAAAATCGTTACATGAGAAATCGAGTGAATATTAAATGTTATAAAAATATGAATTTCAAACGCTCATAAAAATTTAATTTGACTTTCTTGTAGACTTTATTTTCGTGATTTGTCCGTATTTTGTTAAGATTTGAACTTTAAGTGCTTATAAATAAAAACTGTGGCTAAGGATTTTTAATATTTTTCAAATATCATAGTAACAATATAGTAGGAGCCTTGTATTAAATTTTCAAACTTTTTTACCCAACAAAAAAAGAATAAAACATCCATAGAAAAAAAAACTAAAAAAAATGGAAACTGAAAATGTCCGTAAACAGCTCAAAATAAGTCAAAATATTTGGAAAATGTTATGGTGTATAGAAAATGCTAATATAAACATTCAGTCAAAATTTCATGTACCTACGGTCATTCTTTTTAGAGTTGCAACAAAAACCAAAATCGATTTTCTCGAAAACAGATTTTGCGTAAAAATTCCCGTTTTTCCTTAATTTTTCTTTTGTTTTTCATGACGCTTTTGAAAACTACTGGGAAATTTTAACTTTTGACCTTCCACAGTACCAACTAGATTCACTTTACTATCAGAAAAGTTACCGTTGAAGAAAATCCAAGCACTTTTACTAAAAGGTGATGACAGACACAAAAAAAAAATATAAAAAAACACACATCATTGTAAAATCAATACATTCATCGCTTCGCTCAGAATCTAAAACTACTACACATTTTTCACTAGCCTCAGAATCTAAAATGCAACTGTGTACCGATAAAAAAAATTACTTAAGATCTTCATAGTTGTCAACGATTTTCTTAAATATTTTGCAAGGAAGGTACCTACTAATTTTTTTTTAGATTTTGTTTTACAATAATTATTATTAGTCTCAACAATTTGGTACCCTATTCATGCCTATCATAATACAATTATGTTATATTACATAAACGTACATTGTCACCACAATGTCATGTATATTATCCGGGCATAGACAATTTTTGGAATTTAATAAAAACATCAGTAATTTGCAGTGGTTTTCAATATTCTTATTGTTAGACGTTATTAAACAAGAGTTTAATCTGATAATGATAGGTACTTGAGTACTTCAACTTTACTCGTATAAAGGTGTATAGAGACAAGCCATAGTGCATTTCAAAATCAGGTGTATAAATAAAGCTAATCGTATATTGGTAGTCTTATTTCTTTTATGTGCGACTATAAGTTCAAGCAATTTTGTAACAAAGCCAAAATATCCACGCATTTTGACCGCGGTTCACATACTTATAATAAGTACCTATTGATGCGAATGTTTGTTTTATACCTTTAATTGCTATATAAAACAATCTTTATGATTAAAGATTTATTTTAAAAACGTTTTCTCAATATTTCAAGGGACTAGAAAATAGATATATAATAAAATATAATATATTAGTTAGGTTAGTGTTGTAAATAATTGTAATCGACAATCGTACAATATTTCAATCGTTTCAATTGTATATTAATATTAAAAGATTATTTAAAAATTAATTTTTCAAATTTAAACCTCAAATTTAACGTGATAAAATTTATTATTTTTATGTTATTTAAATTTATTTTTGGAATACTTTCTAATTTAATTTAATAATTTATTTATTTTGTTCTAGGTAAACCAAAATTGAAATTGTCAAGTATTTTTAGCGGTAAGCGAATATTAACTTAATATTTCAAATTCGTTAAGATGTATTTTATATAAAACAATCTTTCATTCGTGAGAGGACCTACAGGTTGTTGATGCTTTGAATCATTAATTTTTGGCTATTCAAATAAATTTAAGTATTTTCCGTCTTTTTTTCGACAATCTCGGGGCTTATCTTCCATTTTCACGAATAACCCATCGGTATGATGAATTCAATAGTGCAGATTTAAAGCGAACAATGCCCCTTATTTATTTCTTTTTAAGAAGACTGATTAGGTTATTTTGTTAGAGCTCTTTATTTTCACGTACTTATTCACATCCTCTCACCCCAAATGTAATACGAATCTATACCACTGCAGTATTTGATGTGTAGCGGCACGGCGATGTTTCGAGTGTCAGGATTATAATGGTTCGTTTGCAACAGATCGGAATTCATTTCAGTTTATTCACATTTTTTCCCCATACATATGTATATATTGTATAATGTGCTGCTACCAGATTATTGGGGTATTGTTAAAACAGAATGATGGTTAAACATCCTATTATATTTTCCTTAATATTTTATGGATTTTTCAATATTGTTGTTTCAATATTTCGACTGTCTACCCGCGGGAAATGAAAACAAAATAAGATTTAAGTATGTCATAGCTGTTATCATCTGTATTAAAAAATATTACTCGTGCCTTGATAAAACTGATTTTTATCTTTAAAATCTAATCGATGGAAAATACAAAAAACATAATCCCACATCGAGGTAAGCGTAGTAGAAACCTAAGCGATACGGTCACTGTAACGATAAAAAAAAATGCACTCATGGTTTTATTCGATGCAAGTCACATATAGGTACCAATCCGGTAACTGCGATGACGTGAATTGCCTAATATAAAACCATGAGCAACAATTTTATCGTTACCGTGATCGTATCGATACCGTACTGTCTATACCGTAACAGCGTGTCTGGAAGATAAGTAATCGACACATAGTCCTGTCCAATTATTTTAAAATGCATTATTTTTTATTTTATTCACATTTAAACGGGCATTTTTATTTTTTAATGTATGATTAATGATTCATCATTATTTTAATGGTACCTATACATTTTATTATTTTAACTATTATATTAATATTATTATGGTTTAGAAAAATAATGTTGCAAGTTACAACACGACTAAAATTAAATTATTGGTCACCAATAAAATATTCGTTACTATACATGTCCCATAGCTGTTAGCTGAAATAGGACTGCAGTCCTTGGATAGAATATAGGTAGGTATATAATTACCGAGTAATCAAAATCAGAGCAGTGATGTATTATTGTCGGATTTAAAATTTAAATATGCCTAGACGGGCTAGAATAAAATTTAATCTTTTATCGAAATGTAAAAGAATATAGGCACGGTTTAGAATAAAAAAATATCTCAATAATATACAATTTTAGCCGTATCTTACAATAATCGAATTTTGAGTTTTCACTCTTACTAGTCTTATTTTACTATTGTAGTGGAGTCTAAATGTCTTATAAAGTAATAACGTATATAAGTGAATTGTAAATAAAGAGAGGATTAAGGTGTATAAGTAATATTATTATTAATAATAATTATACGATTTTGACGTTTACTTTAAATCCCTTCTTATAATCGTTTGTCGTTTGTGTATAATATTTCAAACTGTTTTCGGAAATCAAATAATATACGTATATTTTATATAATATACATATATATATAGGCGATGTATTTTCTTTTTTCTTCATTTTGAAAGACCATTCATTCACGTGAGACGATGGTATTCCGTCCGGTTTGCATGAAGCGTGGCCGATCCATCGCATGGTGCTCTACAGAGTTCTCCGCCCAATTGTTACGGAGATTTGAAGACAGCTGTATTGGATTTAATAATACTGTTTATAAAATATAATTTTAATCTTAGCAATGAATCAACTTTTTTTTATAAAACCTTGGTGATTTTGACAAAAAAAAATCTTCTTCCTTTCGATTGTGATTTCAAAGTAAAAATCTGTATGTGTAGCACGAATAAATTTGAAGTGATGCATGTACTGGATTTTCGATCGAAGTCTGTCCACTCAATTAAACCCCATGATGCGTTTTCACGGCTTGACCCCGTAAATCGTTTTCAAATTCGTCTGGGGAGTTAACGGAAAAAAATCATGAAGTTTTTTTTATGCTATACCTATACTGACGGCCGATGGTTATATGTTGAGACAAATTCTGTGATGCGAAAAATAAAAGCCTACCTATATTATACCCCTCTACAAGACTACCAAAAATAGATATTATACGAACACGATCACTTTTACATAAAATTATCTATAGAACTAAATTAATTTTTTCTAAATTTCAAAGAAAAAATGCACTCTATGAACATTTTATATATTATAATATTATGTTAGTTAGTGGTATATTTTAATGTTATATTAGTTGCTAATTTTAAGAAATAATAAATTTGAATGTATTTTTTAAATTTAAATATTATATTTTTTTGAAATAAAAATTTACTTTAAATAGGTATCTCCTAAAAAGTTTTATGGCTACAGTCAGAAACACACGTTAATCAATGTTAAACATAATAGATACTCACATTTATAATGTATTGCTCTGAAATGCTCTTTATTATTTTAGTTTAATAATAACGCATGAATCGGTTCCGAATTCACACAATTTCTTTAGAAATCAAGGAATTATTAAAAGCGAGTCAAAAGTTTAGACATGTATAGAGAATGTGTCTCGTACGGGTATTGAAAACAAAAAAATGTTACATTAAATGGTAAGGAGTTTTACCTAACAACATTCGTGAGAAAACGACATTTTTGAATCAAACATTCTGACGTCTCGGGTTAAAAACGTTTAAACTCGTCGGGGAATTTATTATTCAAATGTAACTTTGTTATGCAACATGTAAACTTGTTGATTTGTTCTTTACATTCTATATTACGTATAATAAATATATAATACAAATCATTTTATATAGGATAAGACGTGGTGTTTATTATATTTATAAATTATATTACTATTTGGTACATTATAATATTATTCTTATTAATTAATAAAGTTAAAATCATAAATTAAAAATAACGAAAAATATTCTTATCCACAAATTATAATAATTTAAAGTTAAACATTATAAGATTTATTAAAGCATCAAAAATAAATAAAATATTTATTTTTAATAAATTATATAGCAATTTAAAATACGTAATAAACTAATAACCAATAAGTAATAACACAGATTGTTAATCGAGAATCTACTGATGTGATTTTATTGGGAACGTTATATTATAAAAAAAAAAAAACAATTTTACTCTTGAGTCTGTAAAATACTGAAATATAATATAATTGTTGCTGTATTCTATTTTTGAAAAATAACATCTCAGTTAAGAATATAGGTACACGTGACCTAAAAGAATAACTATGTAGGAATATAATATTATTGTAATAATACGATATATATATCTCATTGCCACATAAATTATGGTTTATAAATAGGCATTTAGTTTTTTTTAGTAGTTATTTTGTTTTATTTACAAATAATACTGTAGATAAATGATTATGATATATATATATTATGATTTGAAATATTTAGTTAAAATAAATATTATTTAATTCATAAACCGCAAATCCACATTATTTACTCTGGCGTAGCCACAGTTTAATGAGTCATGACTATGTTAAACATATGGTTTTCATAACTGATGTATACATATAAAAGGTACACTTTTATAACCACCAATCGTGTCTTTGACTTTAATCAGTATACAATTAATATATTATATAGTATGAAAAACGTTTAGTTTTAAAAGTCATCACGCATACCATGCTTTGAATTACACATTCCTCTAGGTATGTAATTTAATATATATATAAATGGTCTATGTATTCAAATAAATTAAGTTTTATTTATTGCGGTTTTAAGAATAATATATTTATTTATGTAAGCAATTGAAATCCTTCAAGTTCGAAAAATGTCGATATTTTTTTACTTTCCAGGAAATAACCAGTGTGTAGTGAGAACATTCTTTTTAAAACTTTTTGTGATCCAGAGTGAACCATATAGGTACCTAACCTACTACCTAAGTATATTTTAAAGATGATTTGAAGTGGAACTCGTTAAACTATAACAAATTGTCTTTCCAAACTTAAAATACCTATATTAATAATACAAATTGTATCCAACAATAACTGTCGAGATTTTTATGGAGTTATTCTATAATATCATAAATTACAAAATATGTTATTAAAATAAATCATAATTAAATTGTTATATGTTTATTTAATTTCAATAGTTTTAGAACGTTTAGTGCAATTTCCTAAACTGAAAATTCAAACGTTTTTTCAACAAATTCCATCCTTTTGTAAGCCCTTACCAAACAAATTATTTTAATTCATCGTTGGATAGGTTAGGTTAGGTTCTATTTGGTTTTATTTTTTGAAAGTTATGATTCATCTATTTAAAATTTAAAATAACGACACGCCTCTACACGTTTGCATAAACTGTTTATTATAAATCATGGCCTTCGTCACGTGTGAATTATATTCGGGTTTAATATTATGATATTCACTAATAATTCTTGGAGTGAAATTTAATATGCGTTTTGTTTCGTGGTTTGAACTGTTTATTATTTATTTTTTTTTATGAAAATTTTACCTAGCTTATTATTTACAATAATTTTCTAATGTATAGTTTGTAATTTTCAAATCGAAATGAACTTTTTGTAATAATGAGTATAGGCAGGCACTTACTTAGAAGGATAAGCTTGTATATATTTATATATTGTTCTAAAATTTTAACAGTTGATATGTTTTAAGATGCAAGTGTTATCAAAAAATAATTTTTTTTTAAATTTTTTTTTTTTTTTTTGGGGGGGGAGAGGTAAAAATTGTTTTAAGTAGCTGTTTTATTTTTATATATTGAACAGTGAGTAAATCTAGTATAAACATTACCTTTTAAACTAAATGTATTTATAAGGGGAAACATTTAAAAAAATAACTGAAATTTGAGATTGGTTTTTGAGTATATTTTGTATTCGAAATACGTCTTAAGATATAATTTACCATTTTGTATAATTACTTTAGTCGTTTATACGGTCAATAATAAAATTAGTAAATCTTGTCGGTATGCGATCTCCTTATAATTTCAATCTTAATTATAATCTCATATTATTCTTTATATACGCATTTGGAAACTATTGGGTAAGTGTCAACCATTTGTCATTTTTAACTATTAACAACTATTTTTTTTCGATTGATTTTTAATTGATACAGGTAAAGTTTTCTTAACTTTTGTAGCATTCATTCCATCTAAAAAAATTGTATAGATACATTATAAATATATTTTGTAAAACTCTTATATTTGACATTTTCCTCAGTATTTTTATAAATTGTGACAGACAAAATTTTAGACTATATCTGATAATAAGCTACATTTTAAAATGTTATTATATATTTTAAACACTACCATAATCTGGAACTTCGGTTGATTACAAGTTATGACTACAAGTCTAATATTTTTTGTAATCCTTTAACAGGAAGCTGTAGGATAACTTTTGTATTTCACTCAATATTTAAAGGGATCTGTTGGTTGCAGTATCCTATTTGTATCGATTTATATTTAATGAAATAAACTGAATGCGATTGTAAATAATTTTATTAAAAAAACTCTTTAATAATTGTTTAGTAATAACATATTTTTGCGTTAACAAATTTCGGGAAACCATTTTTTATCAACTACAACTTACAGATACTTAATGGTATTCAGTTAAAAACGTATAGACAAATCTCAGAATATTTACCCATGTCATGACTTTATGCCAAAAGTAAGATTTCAATAAACTTTTATGCGCGCCTCGTCAGTCATCATATTTTAATATTGGAGTTCGACATATTTTATTCGTATTGACGATATAGTGTGAATTTTTTCCAGTCAATGACATTGACAGGTAAATCATTATTCCCTGGTGAGAATTATGTGAATGAAAATGTTCACTTTTCACCCCTCTCCATTGTGTTTAGCTTAGGTGAGGTTTTGTTGAAAATCAATTGAATTCGACAACTGAACCATTATAATTTATAACATTCTATTTTAATCTAAAATATTTATATACTACGTATACGACTTCGTGTTACTTAATATTATATTATATCATTGTTATTTAATGTGTATTAACATGCTTAATTTCAATTCAATGTTTAACTTTAAAATGTTTAAATTGTTATAAAAGTACAGGGAATGTTACAATTTTATAATCTGAGCGGAATAATTAATACGTTGGTTTTACAATGTATATAGGTGTTTGTGTGTGTTTCGTGTTTGAAAAATTTTATTTTATGAAAATTGCTTCAGTTTTTAATATTGAGGATGGTTTTTGGTACCACATATATTAGATCTAGCTTGTACTTTTAAATACAAAATTCAAAATACTTTTCAAAGTTTCCTGGATTTTAAAATGTATTATTTAGGTTAGGTTAGGTTAGGTAAGCAAGTATATAAATTATATATACTCTTACACAAAAAAAACAAATTTATTTTAAATATAACATTTGAAACATTGAACATGATATTATTAATTTGTTTTATATTAATTATATTTGCCGAAGCTCTTGGTATAGTTTTCTAGAAAACTCAAAACAACAGAAAACAATATCATTTTGTTTTAAATATTTAAATTGAAAATTTTCTGGTACACCAAACTCCACTTATGATTATTCATTGCAATTAAATTTTCGTATAAGAATGCATAATTGCATTTTAGCTATTACACAATTTTCACACATTTGTTTTTAAAACCTAGGTAAATCGACGTTTTAAAAATAATAGTGTCGCAAAAAATACTTGTACAAATCATTGATTTCGAAGTTGTAGGTAATTTGAAGTTGGTCGTTGGACACATTGAGCGAGGATCTGCAAGGCTTTAGTTCTCGTTGCTGTTGTACGTCATGACAAGGTCACATTGTAGAAAATAATCAAAGTATGGATGTAGCTGTGCAGGTCTATATAATTAATGATTTTCGGAAGGTATAACTAAATTTAAAATAAATTTAGAACGAGTCCGGGTTAGAGCCTCGAATTTGGCGACCAGAGCCAGCAGGTGTAGAGAGCGACTACTTTATATACTTAAAACTGGCAAGGTTCAAAAAATAAAATGTACACAATCATATTAGATATAGTAGGTATTATCGTAAAAACGTAAAACCACAAATGGCTGTAACTTTGAAACTAATGATTTGAGCAAATTTTTAGGGCAACACCATTTTTAAAACGTTGATTTATCTAGGTTTCTAAAAAAAAAAATTTTGAAAATCGCGAGATAGGTAGGTAGCCAAAGTGCAATTGTTCCGAATGCTCGGCCAGTCGGCCCACTGGCTCGCATTCAATTCCAGTGTTTTTCTTTTTTGTACACTTAAGATTGTAAAGTTTATTGTACTTTATTTTGAGAGAAAATGAATCCAAAGTTTAAGACGAAATTAGAAAGTTTTTGTTGACATCTGGTCTGTAGGACTGTGTGTATGAACCAACGAACTTATCGGTTGAATGACGTAATTAACTCGGCATACCCATTATGTACGCTATTACGATTTTTAACACTTGGATAATACAACTTGTTGGGCTGTTGACGAACATAATATCTTAATTTAACTTTAATCAAACTTTAAAAAAACAAAATAAATTTCCATTGAGTTACGTAATTTAAAAATATCTCTTTCTTTTATGCGGAATTCTATGGTTAAAAACAATTTTATATTTCTAATTCAATATGTTCGAAAGAATTACTTTGTAAATGTAGATATAGTAAAATATTATGATTTAGTTGTGTATAAGTATTTTAACATTATAACTTTGGTTAAAACCTATAATATGGTCTGAACATAATAATATATAGCCGTACACAATATTTACGATCGTCCATGTTAACTAAATTCTTTAATCCATCTGTTAATTTTCAAATATTAATAAATAGGTACTTATTAGTTATTTGGTATACCATAGTATACGTTTATGAGTGATGGCAATATTGAAAATTAAAATATATACCCGAGTCGATATACTAAGTACTATATTATATCAATAATTTGAAGTGGATTTTTATACTTCACAATATATTTTTAAGTTTGGTTTATAAATAAAAACATTTTTTTTTTTTTTTATATTATATCATAACTATTTTGAGGTTTGACGGTTATTTAATTCTTATTTTATGCTCATCGTTTGTAGAAACTATTATGATGATAAAAATATAAACTGCTTTAAAATATGGTTACCTAATGAGTTTCCTTAAAAAATGTTAAACACTTTTTCTATATTGTGTAGGTAGTGTGAGTAAACTTTCCTTATAAATATCTCAAGCAATTTGAGACGCACGTAAACATTTTTTTTTAAATGTGCTTGTTTATCTCAGTGCCGTGAAATATCTTATCAGTAAATATTTAACTATTCATTTTTTCTAATTTTTCCTAATAAAAGAAAATAGATTACTAATGTAATGCGAAGGACGAAATAAAATTTGAACATTTGATATAATGGTAATACCAATAAACGAGTAAACACCACGGCGGCGTATTTTTATACCTAGATATATATCAAACATTCAACACTTTAATAATTTACTTGAAGCTCATAATTTCATGATAGAAATTTATGATGATATTTTGTATTCGATAAAGGTTTCAAAGAAACTAGCTTAAAATGTAATTTTTGCGAACCTAAACATATTTTTTTTACAGTTTGTGCAGTTTTAACATAATATATTTACTTTCATAAATAACTCATTGACGAATATGACCTACCCGACTTCAAGGCACAAATAATAACACCACGTGTTGTATTAAAAAAAACACGTATTATAATATAGCTGAGGCTCATTATTCATTGGCCAGGTGATAAATTACGATTCATAAAAAAAAACACATTCCGAGTAGGTGGTTCGGTGATATTTCTCTGACGAGATTTTTTCCCTCTTTCTACTTACGTACCTATGTAGTATATACACTTCTCTCTTTATCATTATTTCTTTCTTATACTATTTTCATTTTCAATGCTAATGCTAACATGTTAAATATGAAATAAAAAATTCCATTGAAACCGACCTAGTCACGCGTTTGCAGGCTTATCACGTTAGTTATTGTTAGAACTGCAGCTGAGGATTTCTTCTTGCAAGGGTATCTAATTCTTATAATACTTAAACTAGTATACCTACATATACTTTTATTCGACACAATTAACGAAAGTATTAAACATAATATATGTATAGAGTAGGGTAGGTTGTACTAACGTTTTTTTCTTTATCGTTAAACCGTTCAACATTTGGTATTATAAATTTAAATAATTACTAAAAGTAACTTGGTTATTTTGTTTTATGTTTCGTGTATTTAAAAATATTTATAAATCACCCAATATTTTAATGAATAGGCCAACAAATTGACTACCATATAGTCCACAGTACCAACAATTATTATAAATGGCCAATGGGTACTTACTACTTACTAAATATTGTTAAGATTATAATGTTAAAAGTATGGTACAGTTTTTTTAGTGTTTATAAAAAACGAATAAACCAGTTCAATTGAAAATACATT
This sequence comes from Metopolophium dirhodum, assembly GCF_019925205.1. Classification (NCBI taxonomy): domain Eukaryota; kingdom Metazoa; phylum Arthropoda; class Insecta; order Hemiptera; family Aphididae; genus Metopolophium; species Metopolophium dirhodum. The sequence continues at coordinate 19,208,445 of NC_083568.1, forward strand.
ATAATAGAATATATTTATTTATAATCTTTGAACCTTTGTGTATTGTATATTATTATGGAGAACGTATTATTATTCTGGGTGTGATATCCAGGGACATGAATTAGTAGTATATATTATAATATAATATTCGATATTTCGATTACGGATTTACAACGCTTAGACGACAACTGTTTAGTTTTCATATCGCAATGAGTATTCATATACTGGGAAACAGTAAGGTATATATATATATATGTTTTATAGTAAAGATAATAATGGAATGCACTCAACTTGGTTTGTCTGAAAACACGAGCTGTAGTTATGTTTACTAACTGTAAAATTAAAATTATTACTTTAAAAATCTAAAAATCCATTTTAATAGTAACTGTAAATATTTAAGATAAGTACCTATACTGTATACATATATTGAATGCGCGTGCATATTAATTTTAATTTTTTTAATATTATGTAAGTACTCAATCTTTAACTCGATGTTCAAATAAAAAAATATCATCTTGGTTACATTAAAGGTTGTTTATTTTTGGAATAAAGAAATCTACATGGTTGTTAAAATGTAGTTTATAAAGTTGTAGAATTTTTTTATTTATTATACTATCCTATAATATAGTTTTTAACGATTAGAACTATTGCATTCTTGACTAATTTATGTTGATTAATTTCACTACCTATCATAAAAAGCGTGGCACATAAATTATTATTTGTAATTTACAATATTTTTTAAATTATAACATGTAAGTAACATAATTTTAAATCAATTCGTCATAGCAGGATTATACGAAAATCGGGTTGAGTATCATGAATCATTAAAATATTAATCCTATAAAGTCAAAAATTTGTACGTGTATATTATAACTAACTAAAAGTTACTAAAGTATTCCACATAAATAAAAAACAGTAAGTGCAACTGGTAAAAGATATCAAGAAGATCTCTGTTTTAAGAGTGGCGCAACAGCAGTATAACACGTGGTGGGTGGGGGTCATTGTGCTGCCTATGGCAATGCATGTAGCTGGAAGTTTTATATTTTAATTGTCTTTAAGCGAACTCAGTTGTCTTGTTTAAGATTTTTTTTTATCCCTCCACGGTTTTTACACTTTGAAATATTATTTAATCTGTCGCGGAGTGTAATTTATTTTAAAACGATTGTGTGTCTATTGTTGAAATATTACTGCAGTTATGATATCAGCACAATTGAATTATGTGTGTTAGGGTGTAGTTATAATAGAGAAATTCATTTTTTTTTTACTAAAACGTTCGCAATGGGCTAAGATATTGTATACTAACTATAACGCTACCACGACCGAAAGCATGCATGCACTGCAAACGTTTTATACAGGGTGAATGGTGATTATTTTACCACTAATTGCAAGTATTTTAACACGCAAAAGATTCAAACATGATAATAACATTTTTAACACCTAATCCGTTATTAAAATATAATAAGCTATTTAAACCTGCCTACCTATACGATACTATATAATACCTCATATTATTATGCTTTATATTTATGTGGATTATCGTTTAAAATCAAAGGTTGATAGAAACCCGTGACGTGAACGTGTAGGCACGATTTTAAGACTTGAGTCAAAGCATTATAATATAAAATTATGTGTGAAGTAAATAATCAATTAATTTTTAATGATAAAACACCTTTTATAATTTATTATTCCGAAATCTCAAAGTTGACTTTGAAAACGAATAAATTGTGATCACGACCTAAGTGTAAATATCTATGGTTATGATCTTGCACTGCACCTACGTGTGCGTAAAAAATCATTAGGAAATATACACATTTTAGAGAAAATCTAAACGGCAATTTACGATGTCGATACTCGTTCGGAGATAGCGACGACCGCTCTGTATATACCTATTATTTCGTTGGGTAGGTATATTATATCGCCTATAGGCGTACGCGCATTATAATATCGTTGTACACAGTAAACACACTCAGTGCGTAATAATTATTATACCACATACACGATCATCAGTGGTTACTGGTTTGGTTCGGTCTGGTCTGGCGTGCGCGAGTGTGTGTGGGGTGTGCAAAGACGGAAGGGGGCTCGGATGAACAGCCGCGGCCGTCGCCGCCGGTTCGCGCGCCCGTTCAGACGACTCGTTTTCTCGTGTACCGCCGCCGCCGAACAACAACAACAATAATAATAAAATACACCATTACTATTATTATTATACCATTCAAAGCAACAGGTCGTCCGCCCCCGCGCAAGCATACGCACATACACACGCACACACACCAAAGACTGCGCCGACCCGTGAGTTTCATAATAAACCGCCGACGCCGCCAACCGTACTATAAAATACGAACATAACCGTGGTTCAGATCCGCAACCATAATATTATGTGTCTTCTACGTGAAATTTTTGTGATTTTATTTTTCTCTACCACCCGCACATTTTTGTCGATCACGTTTTTAAAATTTAATAACAATACGATAACAATAATAATAATAATAAAAACAGTTTCTATTGTTCGAGCCGCGAGCACGCACCGCCGCACAATATAATTATCACTACATACCTACACCTATATTATGTAATATAAACAAATATTAAATATTATTCAAATAACTTATACAGTGACCACAGACTTAATAGCAAAATATTGAATGTGACATCGTGTGGTAGGCCGCCTGAGTGTATACGTACCTATTTAGCATTTTGAATTAGAGTTGACCAACATTCATATTAGTACTATTTAGTACGCTCACTATATCCATTGTACTATCATCAAAATATTTTCTCAAATTGTATTTTAGTTTACATCTGCGAACATATTTCTATATATTATAATATACATATTATGATAATTATTTCAATATCGTAAAGGCCCAACAAATATCGTTATTTTAAAAGATAAAAACTTTTAACTTTTTTAGAAAACGTAATTTTTACGCGTGTGATTTTATGAATATATAGTTTGTATTGCCCTGTGAACAAATAGTTCACCATTGTGTCATCGTCGATTAACTCATAAGATATCAGCTATTGATTAATAAATTGCAACCTATTTAATAAAGTTTTTTATTTCTCAGTCTGAATCAGAATATATGCGCTTTACTAAAAAAGTTACAAGTACAATAGAACAAATACCGTATCGAATATTAAACTAAATATGCCTAATGGTTTTTTTTTTTAATGAACACTTAAAGTTTGGATAGCGTGTACCTATACCACCCAGAAAACGTTCACTTAAATTTTAATATTCATAGACAATTTGGCATTTGGAAGAATGGGAGGTATTTCGTATTTCGGTAGACATAATATTATGTTTAATAAACGGTTTCGTTTTTTTATGATTTTGCGAATATTTATCAATTGACCAATGAATAATGACGTCAAACCTAGTTTTTATGCATTTACATATCATTTATAATAATAAGTATAATATCGTGAAATTTCGTTTTTCGTTTTTATGATATTTTCATCCCGAGCACCTTATTATATACTGTTTAGACTACAATAGTTACAATGATGCATTCAAACTCAACAATTTTATCGTTTTCAAACACGACACATATTATAGAATTACAGTAAGCAGCAGCATTAAACGTTTCGCGATCTTACGAAATGATTGCAGTTCTTACTTTAAAACATTTTTTTTAAATCTTTGACCATCGTACAACGATCATATTATTATAATAATAGTGTCGATTCCCCTCCCCAAAATTATAATAGAGGTGAAGCGATTGTAACGGACTAATCCCGAATTTAGAAAATGCGGTCTGCTACTACTATTGCAGGTGTTGAAACAATGACCCTGGTGCATAGTAGTACATAATAATATGTAAATTATTTTCTTCCACATATCGATATTATCATATTATATACACCTTCTGTATTGATGATGATATGGGTCCACGTATGTGCTCGTAGTCAATGTTCGACTCTGAAACATATTTCTTTAATTATTTTTTTTACTTTCAATTATACCCACCTATTGAATTTTATTTTTAATTATTCGAAACGGTATACATTTTTTTTTCATCGTGGTGAATGACCTTAATCAGAAAAACTGTCGTGCCAACTCAGCTCTCTGCAGTTTCTTCACTATCTACAATAGAATATTATTATAATATGCAAACGTATGCCAAAAATTCCAAAGTTAACTATATAATAATAACACCTCAAAGAATATTATACAAGTTTCCGTTCCGGTTATCCTCTGTAAAAGGAATTACGTAATAATTGCAGGTCACGATACATTTATAGAAACGTCAAAATTAAACATTTTTTTAATAATATAATAATATTATTTGATATTATTATGACTTGTAATATCATTATGTAATTTGTTTATTACTAAAGGAATTAAAACGGTGTTTACAATTTTTAATTAAGATTTTTGAAATCGATTATTTACACAGAATGTGATACCATCACCTCAACCTAGTTTGATATTTATCGTCAAATTTGTTTTATGTAGTGTACATTTAATGAAATGTATAAAAATTTGATCGTATAATATAATAACGTGACTAATTATAATAACTCTTTTGTTTTATTTATTAATAATACAAATATGAATAGCAAATATTGTATTGCTACACAATAGATATTGTCATAAAAAATTAAAATAATAAAACAATTTTAAATATAAAACAAAACGGTACAAAGAGTAAATTAAAAATCATTTTTGCTCATTGTTTTCTTCTTCTTCAAGATTCCGCGTGTAAATTTTCAAAATATTGAATTGTTTGCGTCTCATTATTATAGATAATAATATTATATTATCGACAGTTTATCTCCAAATATTTTTAACATCGTCCTACATAATATGATTTCTCATTGGACACGTTATAATATAGAACATGACTGATGTAAATAATATATATATAGGTATATAGGTTAGACGTATAACTTACGCGTATCCATATGTATTATCATGCATATAGTATAGCAGGTTGACTATAAATTATTATTTTTACGATACTGCAGGCATTTAGAAATACACAATATATATTTGATTATGGTATGCATAAAAAGGTCGTTACCGATACTGGGTATTGAAGTGGATATATTTTTAGTGCAGGATACTCGCGTGTATATATGTGTGTGTATATAATATATATATAAGCGGCTTACTGCTTTATTAACCACTCGGGGTGCATTCTTCGGCTTTTAAGCTGAAAGTACTGTAAACCGTACATATACGTATATGGGCCATTGATGACACTTTTAATAACATGTCTATGTGGCTTAATGCCAATTGACAGTATACATATAGTTTTGTGCGGCAGACGTTCCTTCCCGAAGAGAAAAAAAATTGCCATATAACGCATTAATAAATAATAATATACATTATACCTACATAGTATTAAAACTAATTATAATATCATCGTATATACGAAGCGTTTAATTTTATATTATAATATGTTACACGTGTAATAGTTATTGTCCTAATAATAATATTATGTACTTACCTACTCAATTTATGTATATACTCATAAACGACAAGAATCAATTCAATCGTTAAACATTTTTATTTCAAAGAATTTATAATTGAAGTATATTATTATTTTTATTTTCTATACTGTTCTATTATTCTTTACCAGTAGGTACGCTATTAGTATTTTAGTTGAGATTTCGTGGTAAAATTTGTAAATCGATCGAAAACAATTTATTATTAACAATAAGTATTAATCTGAGTACCTATATGTATAGTGTGAAGTCCTAATTTATTTTATTTTTTTTAAGCTTAAGCATTAAATTAATAACTGTATTTGAAAAACTGTTTAAAAAAGTGGTTAGGATTAATAAAAATTAAATTAATTTTATGTTATTATAAAAATTCTGAAGCAATTGTTGAAATTCATAAGATACTATATATTTGTATAAATTATCTTGTAAATAGAAGCCTAAGAAGAAGTTTAAAATTTTCAAAATATTTTTTTTTCTTCAAAATAAATTTTCTGAAAACATCTAAGTTAATATACCCACAAGTTACAACTAAAATATTCTTCGCTCATCATTCAGAATTTGAAACAACTACATTAACAATTTATAATAAATATTATATAATTTACGATGAATAGGTTTGTTGATTTTTCAGTAAGATCTCGCATGCCGTTAAATTTTAATATAGTCATAGTATTTTCTTTGCATATGCTTAGTCATATACATTTACAAATTTGGTGTCAATAAGTAATAGACAAAGTACCACATAGTAAATGATATATTATTGAAATGTTTCCATGACCAAAATTGAATTAAATGATAAGAACTAAGAAGTTTATGGTTCCGTGTGGCGTGTATAATTCCATAATTTGCGTTTAAAACTGTTTTGATTAACTACCATGAAAACATGAAATAATACGACGTGTCAATAATTGTAAATACGCAAATTTTAGATACTGAACAATATGAAGAATGTTTTGATTTTATAATGAGATTTTTTTGTCGTTCTTATTATTTGACCATCATTGGTGCACTTAAAGTTTCATATAACAATTTATTTACCTAATTATAAATTACTATAATTGGTATTTTAGAGAGAAAACGGTTCGACTTTCTTTGTAATTTCCCGAGTTCCCTTTAGTGACGTACCTCGGTCAATATTTATGTGCGCGAGGGAGGTGGCAAATTCGATATAATAAAAACTAAACATATTATGCTATTTATATTGAAGAAAAACAATTGGAAATACACTTTTTGGAGCGGAATATTTTGTTTAGGTAATCTACTACTTTGAGGCTAGTTCCAGATAGAAAATGTTATGTAGTTGGTACTAGAAGGATATTTCTACTGCTTTTCTTAACAATTGAAATTAATTAGGGGAAAACGGAAATATTTACACATTATCAGTTTTGTATTTTATTTTTTTTTGTAATTAAGAAAGGAATAACCGTAGACAGTAGAGACTTGATATTTTGGACATGATTAAAATGTTTTAATATTTTAGCTTCAATTTTTACACCTAATAGGATTGATAAGTTAAAAAACACTAAAAGTGTTATAATAATCATATTTTTTTTTTAAATACCTTTCTAGTTCAAATGTTAACAAAATTGAATATTCATAAGTAAAATAACGAACTTTCCTCAAAGATATTTGTTATTTTGTTGTAACTCAACAAATATTCATTTTAATATATAATAATATTCCACTGTTACCTATAATATAATTTTATATCAAAATAAAAAATGTTGTCAATCAAAACATTTACTTACTTATTTTTAAATATTTATAGACATATATTTTCGAATTTTTCAGTTTTTTTTTTTATGTTGATAATATTTTTAAAAGCTTGAACATTTAATATAAGGTTTCTCAGATCATTTTCTAATAGAAATTTAAAAATATCTACATTTTATATAGACAATTTTTAAAAAGCGTTTGAAAATTAAATGTTGACAAGACTTTTTTTGAAAGTGTACAACATTATAAATTTTTATATAAACTTGCGAAAATTTAAATTTGAAATTAAAACATTTATTACATCAAATTTTGAATTACAATTATATCAACTTAATATTTAGTGAAATTCATTATGTGGGTGTAAAAGTACTTAAAACAATAATAGGTAGATAAAAATTGAAAAAAACTTTCGTATTTTAACAATCTAATCGTACAAATTAATTAAAGCTGTATAATTGTTATCCTTTTATAAAACAAAATGGATCTAGTAGAAAATAGGGGGTTTGGTAAGTTCCCACACGAAACATAGCAGGTAAGCGAGTACATATGTAAGTTTCCTCACGAAAAAAAATACACCCGTACGTAAGTTCCCACGCGGAAAAAATTACACCTATACGTAAGTTAAGTTATTTAGACTTAGGATGACAACTTAAACGAAATTGGTGTGGTTAAAATTTCACACCAACTACGTTTAAGTTGTCAGTCCTAAGTCTGAATAAAGTGGGAAGGAAGTTTGTGTTTGGCAAGGCTGAGCATTAACGAATTAAAAGTTCAAATTATAAGCAATTTATATAAACATTATTATGTGTCTGAAATTTTCATTTTGAAAATAAGAAAATTTTAACTATAAATTAAGTTAAGTTACTTTTCTTTGCCCAGCCTTGGTGTTTGGTAAAATTTTTTTTTTCGTGTGGGAACTTACGTACAAGTGTAATTTTTTTCGTGTGGGAACTTACGTATGGATATCTAGGGGTAATTTTTACCTGCTATATCTCGTGTGGGAACTTACATTCGCCCGAAAATAGATATATCGCTATGATAATAGTGATGTAAAATAACCTTAGAAATAATAGACAATAACACACCGCCGTCTCCGATTAGAATCAGTTTTCGTATACTTACAACAATTTATGAATAAATTCTGCAAATATCAAACACGACGTCCATTACAATTTACAGATACTGCTTGAATAGATCCACTCGAAACGACAAAACCTACTACACAGCAAACTGACTTCTTCAGTTTTTTATGTTTTTATATGTTTAGAGATATTCAATAATAATGGAGTTTAATATAATAATTATTGAATTCGTTGATAATATTATACACTCATTGTCTCGATGTCCCGCTTAAAACGGTGGGCTTGATCCACTGTAAACGTGCGAAGGATGTCCACAGCTCAATCATTTTTCGTGACATATATTAAATTTGACATCATAAATAGTGAAAATAAATAATTGCCTTGGTTTATAATTATATGCTAAACGCATATTCTGCTGCACCTGTAACTTGCAGGTAATTATACCTATATAAATATTTTTATTTTTAATGATCAAAAACTTAAAATACTTTCAATGAATGATTATAGTATGGGCATTATTTAAAATGTATTCCAATTAATTAGAATAACTTTTTTAACTTGTAGAAATAAGATAGGTAGAGGTACATGTATAATAATTATTTGTTTTCCTTACTTGTCAGATAGTATTATATCTGGAGTTGGAGTACATATTATATAATCCAACAACCAAAATAACTCTTAAAACTTTTACCGTATCGTATTATTATCATTATTATCATTATTATTATTATTATTACTATTATTATTACGTAGATGCAGAACAGCTTTCAATGTACTAACTACTAAGATATAAGTACTTCGATTACGGTCATAATTATGTCTGTTGAACCTCTCGGGGAACTAAAATTCAGCCATTTGAATGAAATGGGTTAATGATGCCACTTTTTATTTTAATGAGAAGGATTCGCACTTGTTTTGTTTTTATTTGTACAAAAACCTTACAGAGGACTTACAGTAAGTTGCAGCGCTGTACTGTCAACAAAGTTACAATGTTTGTGATAACATTTTTAATTCATCATAGTACCTACCATACTCAGTCCATTTTGTGATTGCGGTCAATGTCACTTTGTTGTTAGCTTTTGAGTTATTATTATTAAAATTATTATATTTATTTTTTACCTATATTATTGAGGAGGGTTTTAATCAGCACCAGTGGGTATAATGTACATAGCACCTACACTCGACTGAGAGTGTATGTCCGTTCGTATGTATGACATACACTTTAAAGAAACTTAAAGGTCAAAAAAGAATTGCTAGTCAATTAAAACCACAATGAATATTTTATGCGCTCATTGTACATTTAAGCCTATCGTGTATAGTTTCCAAACAACGCTTTTTTAGGGTATGAGAACTTGTAATACAATGACTTATTTGAATCATATATACCAAAATTAAAATTAATAAATCAAAATATGCATTTCAATTGCTTGTTCAAGAATATAAAATGTTGACGATCAAACAATAAAACACGTATTTTGAAACCGCCACAAATATTTTTGTTACAATCATTAGAGAACGTGCTTTGTATAATGAGGCATCACTGAACTATTGTATTTTAAAGACTCGTTCGTTGAACTTCATACCAAGGATTATTTAACTGAATACATGAAATGACATTTTTTTTGGAGTTAATTACTTTTTATAATTTGTTATATTTTCACAGTGAGTATTCTAGTTATAGCCTATAGGTACTGAATGGTGTGACAAACTATTGGTCATACAATGACTTTATTTTTCTTTCAAAAAACATGTTTGGTATATTTTTAAGTAAATCCTGGATGTACCTATTATATTTTAAAAGTTAACACGTTTAATGTTTTTTATGTAATATAAAGTTAAATAATTTGAAAAAATCGTGATATGTAGGTATCAGTTATTTTCTATGTTAAAAAACGTTAAAACGTTAGTTGAAAAAATTATAATATAGTTTTTCATACTGATGATGTGTTGAAATATTGAAGAAGTTATTTAACTTTAAAATATTCAAATTCATTAAACGTTATTTATGTTAACACTGTATTTAAAATATCTATGTAGGTAGAGAAGAAAAAAACATTAAACAATCTGTCTAATTATAGTAAAATGTTCATAGATTTATTACTACATTCTGTATTAATTATTTGTCCTGTCTACTATACTCGTAAAATTATAGCTATACAACTTGAATAATTTTTAAATTAATATTTATATTTGGAGATGGTGGTAGATGTGATCTTCAATGCAATAACAATACAATATACAGTTACAGGCATATTATTATTTTTCTACCGTCATCTAAGTTTCCTATAAGTTATATCTGAATAATTTTTACAAACTGATAATAATCTTTTACTAATTTTATATGTTTCCTTTCAAAAAATGTTTGATATTATATTATTATCTACTAATGCTGATTTATTCCCATTTTATCTGGTTAATCTGATCTTATCCATACTAATTGTAGATTGTATAATTATTAATTAGGCATCAAAAGTAGAATTTAAAAAAAAAAAACATTTTTACGTAAATATATAAGATTTAAATAAGTTTTTCTTGTAGTTATTTTATACCATTGGATGCCAGTATGTCACGATTATAACTGACTCTTATTTATAATTGAAACGCAGATATTAAAAATTTAAATTTAAATCAATATTTAATAATTGTTAATATTATAATACCTACCATATACATTTAGGTATAACAATAATGTTTGTGTAAATTTTATTTGATATTCGATCGATTTGTAATTTCATTAATTCTGAAACTGATATAGTATATGTAAATTAATTTTATGATTTTTGGTTTCTTCGGGGATCTCTCACTTAACTTAGAGATTAATCGCTACGCATTTGTATATTTTATCATTTACTATATATCCGAGAATGACCGGTATAGTTTTAACTTATTATCTTATTATGTGACATTTTTCAGCAGTGAGCAGTGTAATAATATGTTGGGTGGTAAATTCTTTCATCCGATTACAATATCAGGTGAAGGGACTTACGCTTACATATTTTACTGTTGCACAAATAACGTACACAGTACATTATATTTATATTTTGTCAATTTTCGTATATTACAGTAAATCTACTAACTACAAGTTACAACTGTGTGTAATTCGAAATATTGATTATCCACGTTTTGTTGTATAATATGTATATGTATAGGTACCGCAAAAACTTGTATCTAAGAGCTTTTAAATAGTATAAAATATACCTAAATCATGTCCATCCGTGGTCACTATAGGTATTTTTGATTATTTTATATATTATATTTATATTTTTTTTATATTTTATTACATATTATTATATGTGCATTCATTTATTTTTTTTTTTACTACCCACTTACCTTTATTATACATAACCTTTGTAAACAATCAAAGAGCGTGTGTTCGCCTAACGTTTCCTGTGCACATACAAGAATTCCGGCATTCTTTCTTGTTTATGTGCGTGTACTTACAACATACACCTATATATATATAATATATATTTGGTACGCGTACTGTCATCAACAATATAATAGCTATATATATATATACACGGTTTGGCGCGTCAAATCCCAGCAGCAAGTCTTCTCACGAAATTCCGAAAACATAAATTTCTCATCAATTCACCCATCGTCCGCGCGTCAATATAATAGTACACACACACATATATATATATATATATATATATTATATACGAACATTATACAGCGGGCATCCGGCCCGCCTGCACCCGGTACGGCGGCGGCGGGACGTTCGCTTATATTGTATACGATATTATATATTTTCTTCGGTAACACTTTCACGTATTCCATTGATCGCGTCATCTCCGCGTGTCAGAACAACAACTCGTTTATTGGCTTATTAAACGGACTTTGTGGCGGCGTTAAAATGCCGCCGGGTCGGCAAACTTGTAAATCACACCGCCACAACACTGCGTGCAGCGGCGGCAGCCGGTGTGTAGCACGCGCGCGGGGCGGTGTTGCCTCCTCTCGGCACTCATGACTGGCGCGTGAGGAGCGGCAGAGAGGAGAAAATAAATTTAAAAAAAAAACCTACCACCGCTGTCATCGTATAAGAGGGTAAATTTGTCCGAGTTTTCCGTGAGAAGATCCAATAACGACGGTCGGCGGGGGTAGGCGCGTGACCGTTTTTCCGACTAGACTCCGCCGCCGCTGAGAAAATATTGCCATAAACTTAGCGGCGTGTAACCCACGTTATAACGACGACGCCCGAAAACGTTTGGGGTGCAGCGCGCGCGACCGCCGAGGTTGATCCTGAAGTTGGAAACAACTTCGACAGACGTCATCGCCGTAGTCGTTATTATTATGCATCGGTATAATATTACTACGTCCCCGTGGAATACATACATAATAGTATGTGTAATGTGTGTGTAAAGTAATTTCTTTGTAATATATTTATGGCGGAAACGTCGAAAACACAATCATCGCGTGCGTGTCGGACACGCAATATTTTACTCTGCAGAAAATCAAAATATTATAAAATAGACGCGCGCGCGTATAATATCATCGTTTCTGCGGGAAAGGGAAAACAAATCACAGGCGACGTTCACTGTTCGCTCAGTCTTAATACTATAATTGTTGTAGGACAAAGAAATACGATAACATAATAATTATATTGTGTCTGTTAATCATTAATTATGTTTAAGAGCAAGTTCTCAAATAGTTTGTAACGTATAGTACTCAACACGAATGCTGTGATAGGGGCTTTTTTTCTTCATAACGTCATGATGTGTACCAAGTCTATTGTTTGGGAATAGTGGGTTCGATCAATTAATACCATCCGGTGTTAATTGTTTCAACGTCCCAATGTGCCATGATGCAAGCAGCTATGTGATTACTAATTTGTGGACATGTTTTATAGGTTGAAAAACAATAATTACGATAACCTTTTAAAAGTTAAATAAAGATATAAGATGTAACATATTATATTAGATATATTTATAGTATAAGACGTGTTGATTAAATTAAAATTATATAATTTATTTATAAATACTAAATACTGACTTATTTGACATAAAACTATGTTTGCAATTTTGCGAATGGGAATATAATATTATTAATTATTTATTAAAACTGAATACTGACTTTTTTTAACATAAAACTAAATTTGCAATATTTCAATAGGGAAATAATAATATATTATAATTTATTTATAAATACTAAACATGTAGGTACTGATTTATTTAACACAATACTATATTTGCAATAATATATTATATTTATTTATAAATACTGAATAGGTAGATACTGACTAATTTGACACAAAACTATGTTTGCCATTTTGCGAATGGGAATATAATATTATTAACTATTTATAAATACTGAATACTGACTTTTTTTAACATAAATCTAAATTTGCAATATTTCAATAGGGAAATATTATAATATATTATAATTTATTTATAAATACTAAACATGTAGGTACTGACTTATTTAACACAATACTATATTTGCAACTTTGCAATCGGGAATGTATAATTTGTTCATAAATACTAAATGTTGACTTATTTGACACAAAACTAGCTATAGTAATTTTGCATTTGAAAAAATTAAATTTATTAAATATTCTCATTAATGTACATATATTAAAAACTATAATAGTACAGGTAACTATACTATATTGTTAATTCAATAAAATTGATTATAATTTAAATGCATTTATTTTATCTGATGGCTTTACAAGTTTTAAAAATGTAATAAAAAGAAAATTTATTGCGTTATTTAGAACTACTAAAAAAAAATATAAATTAACTGATTACCTATTATAAACTAAAATACTTTTTATAAATACCAAATCTTAATATTTTAATAAATTAAAAATATAATTTAGGTCTTGACATTTATATTCATCGATATATCAAAAATAATTATAACCATTACACAGTAAGAAAAATAATATTGTGTTATTCATTTTAGTTTAACTACTATACATTTTTATTTCTAAATAATGATCAATACGCGCTATGGCAAACTTATTAATTTCAAGCAATTGAAACAAAATATTATAATACGTAGGATAATAAAAATAACTAATAATCTTACAATGTATCTTTGAAAAACAGTTTGAAAAAAACCTGAGAACATGCTTTGCTGTAAAGTACACTTTGATTGTACCTCGTCATTGAATAAATCACTAAACATTGGATGTGTTAAATATTTGAAATTCAATGATAAATCGCATCTTATACGGAAAACAAATCTGAGGGGATATGGCGTGTCAGCGTCTTTTTTAAGGGTATTTATTATCGCTTTTAGTAATTATTTTTCTATTATTATTACGAACTAATTTTGCAGAAAACTTCGCATATTTTGTTATACATATGTATTATTAATTATTATAATATTGCCTATATAATATAATAATATATTATTTGTATTATCTGTTTTATAACTTATAAGTCAATACCGACGTATCATAAAATGGTGTGGTGGGTTTGATATTTTTAAATTGCTGTATGTAAAACATACTAAGAACCTTACAATATTATATCTTTAATATTACATTTCCAAGTTTTAGGAATAAAATTCAAAATTTAATAAATTTATAAAAAAAATTGTGACTATGATTTTTGATAAATCTGAACTGCTATAAGAAAAACACATGTGGACCAATGTATTACATTTTCAAAGATTTTGATTCAGTTGTCTGCAGCATATGAATTAAAAATATTAAAGTTCCAAACGCCTACGAGTAGCCCAAAAATGAGACAAAATATTTTAAAAATTATATCACGGGGTACACTTATATTTTTAATCTACGGTTAAAGCATTTTGAACTACAAAACATCAATTGATTTTGTCAAAAACTGGTGTTGAGTAAATATTCCCTTTTCCCCCGTAAAGTTTAGAGAAGAATGGCGTTATTTGTACTTTTGATCCCCCAAACTCCAAATAAGCACATCATAATAGAACCAATTTTCTTCCGGAAACCATCGTCAGTCAATATTGAAAAAACATATCTGCTAAAAAATAAAAGAGCCCTCCTCTCTAAAAAAATATATGTAAGAAAACCAATAAAAAATGCACATCATTGTAAAACCAATGCAACATTCGTTGTAGAATCAAGACGAATAAAATATACACAAAATAGTATAATATTATCGATTTAAAAAAAGTAATTTTTGGACGGAAATGATATATAAGTTACGTGAAGTGTAATAACATATATATGATAAGGGCCACAAATATACATAACAATAATATGTATGACTGTGATAAAAAAAAAAAAAATGAATAAATAGAAAATGAAGGTATTATGTTTGCACTGCGGAGGAGATAGGTTGAGGCGGAAACACATATAATATTGCAGGTATAAAACATCCGTATGATTTACGTGTAAATGGTCGTAAATAGCCCGAGGGCAATTTTTTGTTTTTTTTCCCCGGGCCCAGGGACGGGGTGTGAAAAAAGGCCAAAGCATTAAACATGTATGAATTTGAGAGCAAGACGTGCCCCGGGTACCAGAGTCGTGTGCCGCCGCCACCGCCGCCATCATGTTACACATTTATTTTGACTTAAGGACTTATGCGCTCGGACGACTTGTTAAACGCTTATTAGGCGCACGTGCTTCGGAGCGACAATGGCCCCATTTGCACCGTGTCTTTCGTTTCGCGTTCGTTCGATCCTCTCTTTCTCTCTATCCCCTCGCTCTCTTGCTCTCTCTCTGTCTCTCTGCTTGAAATCTCAGACTCTCTCCCCTTCACTTTCACCCCCGCCCGTCCATTATACACCCACGCTCACACGTGGATATATATGTTGTTATATTGTTATCACTCCGTATATGATACGGACGAAACAACAATAAAAAAAAAAAAAAACCAAAGCGACATTATAATATGAAAATATAATACTGTCGGACACAAAATGACATTTGCTTTCGTTCGACATCTAATAAACAGATTTAATATTACGGTACGGCTTTGCGAATTGCGTATACAATATATTATTATAGATATGTCTATTGCTATGTCTCTGGTATTCGCGTCTCAATCATCATATGCTTGTGATCTTGGCGCTCATTATGAGATCTCAATCACGCGTACGGTTGTATATATATTTATATATTATATAATTTATAATATACATACTTTATAACGTCATGTACGTATCGTATAATAAATGTCAACTTATGTACTATGCAGAGATTTATGGCGTGTGCGCGCGTATAAACTGTATAATATAGGTACACTGGCACATTGCAAACGGATGAGAACATATTTTTAATCGTCGTGACTTAAACCGTACATATTATTATTATGCATTAAATTACACTCAGATCGTTATACATTCGTTTGTGATTATGATACGGTATTGAATCAACGATAAATTGTTATCTTACGTCATAATATTATTGTATCGGTAATTAACATGATATCAGATAATGTTTAATATTGTTTTATATGTAAACACGTCATTGAGTAATACTTCTATTGTATTATATTATATTATAATCATTATTGCCCCTTTATAATAGGTATACAATATAATTTTTATAATATACAGAGTGATCCTTTTAACAGTAAACATGGATATATTATGATTTTAACATTACAAAATATAACATTACATTTTGTATAAATTATAATCGTTATGATTTTTTTTTGGAAATGTTGTTATTTTGAAACACAAAATTCTTAGGTAATTAATTTAATATTATAAAGCTGCAGAATAGTGTTGTGGAAATTTTGATGTATACAAATTGAAAGTTAAAAGAGTAGTTAATTAGTTATAATTTATAAGTATTTAAAGTTTAAATAAGCGCGCTGAATTGTGCAGGACCAACATTTTCCTTTTATTTTTAAGCTGCACCACTCCACTTTGCTGATATACACTTTAATTAGTGTTTAACTAATTATAACTACTCATCCAAAATTCAAGTTTTATTCTGCATCAAAATTCTTCTTCGGAGTAAAAATATTTATAAATATTTCATCATTCAAAAAAGAAAAGAATTTTAAAAATGATAACTATAAAATTGAATTTAATTTAAAAATATTGTTTTGTAATACATTTAAATTACACACAATACATGTTATTTGTTTTACGAAACACTATTAAATATAAAAACTATTACAAAAAGGTTATTGAAAAATAATTGATGATATATTTATACTATTTTGGATTATGGCCATTTTTTTTTGCGTCTTGGTGATATTGATTCCGTTCCTATACTTCTTTGAATTTTTCCCATTTCATATAATAATTTATTTCACTGAAATATTTTTATCACATGTCTCATAACATTCTAATTATTTTTTTTCCAAATGTGGCCATTTCTCTAGTGAGACACTTATTATATCAGAAAACACTAAAGTACGGTCGTTACAAAACAACATATTTGAAAAAAATTATATTTTTATGTTTTTACTATTTTGTATGACAAAATACATTTTAATAGGTATTATATTTTGATTATTTCGATAAAAAAAAATATAAAAAGTAAAAAATATATTTTTTAGAAAATATTTGTGTTTTTAACAACTTAAAAAAAAAAAAATTTCTAAAAACGATTTTTTAAATAATGAGTGTCTTACGTTAAATGTATTACTCGGTATGCCCTTATAAAGTAAACCTTTTTTTAAGTATACCTCACTTATCGTGTTACAACGCCATTCAATGACCAAAGTGTATATGTTTTTTATGCCAAGTTATATATTTGGTAATCCTTATTTAAGTATACATAATATATATATAATCACAATATAATATTATGTATTATAATTAATAACTATTTGGTATACTTACTTATAGTAATATGGCAATGGCGGAAGGCATCTATCAACGTAATATATATAGGTAGTTGAAAGTTAAATAATTAGACTAATATCACATTCTTTATTCCTATGTTCATTGACCTTAAAAGTGTATTATCAACATTTGTATCTACATGATTTATTTACTTATCTAAGTCTACATGTTTGTCAATGGCAACATCACTGTTTAGGGTGAAGTGGCACTATTATACGTCGCGATAGTATTTTTCTCAGATAATATCAATTCGTTAATATTTATACCTCATATAGAATTATTAATTTGGTACTTCAATTTTTACTGGTTTATACACCGGTTTGTATTTATATTATTACTTCTGCGTGGTATAATATGTAGGTTCTAAGCTACTTGGGTATATACCTACCTACTTCTTAAATGTAGTAAATAAATTGATTGGTGATGAATAAAATACTTAATATGTATTTATCTTGAATCATATTATTGGATATGTAAAAAATTATAATTTAGGCAAAATTTCGATGAAATACCTATAAAACATATTCAATCCTGCGGACAATAATTGGTCTAAATATTGGAATAAAAATAAATATGACTAATCTGTCGGGTTTTGATGTTAATATTTAATTTTTAGCTTATTTCAAAATCGTTGTTAATACAAAGTTCTTCGTGTGTGTATAGTGTATGGTGTATATGAATAATCAGCCAATAATATCATTGCCAAAATGATCGTTTTCGATATACGTGAACATCTCACTATGTGCGTATAATATATTAATATGTTTTTAATCTAGAGTTTTGGGCAATGATTGATGGTTGTATATATAACTAATAAGAATCTTTTTTTAATACTAGTCTGTTTGGATGATAGAATTTTTAGACAACTCAAGTGAGATTATTGTATATATCTTCTCTTATTAGTAAAACATGTGTGAGGATAAGACGTCCGGCCAAACGTTGTCGTTTATATACGTTAAACATGTTTACGTCGGAGTCTACCATAATAATACAGAAGTCTGTAATGAAATTATATTGTACGTAAATATTTTTATTTAGACCAGTACTTAAAGGCGAGGTTCAAAATATGTATGTTATCCATCAACCCTTTTTTTGGTATTACCTACATTAAACATTTTCAAACTTAAATAGTCGTGTGAGTAATAACTGGGGCTAAGATTTGTATATGGTAATAAAAATAATAACACACGCATGTTTTTTTTAAAAAACAAATTTGCAAAAATATGCGCTTTAATTTTATTTAGATGAACACAACAAACATATAGGTACCAAAAAAGTTATTTGTCATTTGATATAAATCAGTGTTTATAATGTATAATACAAATTTACATTAAACGTTTTAAATTTTTTATCTATTATTTATTCATATAATTTATATTTCATTTATATATATTTATGAAAAAACCACATATATTTTTTTTAAATTGTCGAAAATAAATGATCGGCCATTGGGTTGCGTAGTATATTGATTTATATTAACTGAAGATTCTTTCAACTTCACGTTATGAGATATAGTTGGGACAAAAAAAAAATTTGCCCTGGTATAAAATTACAGTCGAAATTATCCGATTCACCATCACGCCATTATACTATTAGGTATTGCTTGAACTGTATACTATTACTCTTTTAATCTCTTTTACTAAATAATAACTATAATAACACCAATAATATAACACCGCACGTCTCATTTTAAATACATACGTCACTACAAGCTATTAAAAGTACCCATAGTAGGTTTTAATTATTATATAAAAGTAGTATAATATTAACAATAAATTGTGTTCATTTAGTATATTATTTACTTGTTTTTATGTCAACTGATACTGATTATGAATGTATATTACATTCGTTTACGCTGAACATAAAATTTACTTTACACATATTTTTAAGTGTTACCTAATATATAAGATATATTAAAATAAAACAAATGAATTTAAGGAAGCGATTAAATACAACCTAATGGTATTGTACTCGCGTTACATATTATTATTATATTGTAGGGACAATAATCCATAAACGGCAAACCAGTAGTGTAGTTAAACATAATTGAATATATTATCTGCATCCATTGTTCTGTGTCTTTTCTTCTTTCTTTTTCGAAAAAATGTACTTCATAATATTATATGTGACGCATACAGCGGAAAAAATCGTAATTTTTCATGATCAAATATTTTATTCATATATTAATGTTATTTATACTATAGTACTATACTATCCGAACGAAGCATCCATCTCGCGACATGTATAATATACCAATATTGTCTGTAGGTACATATTATACGAGACGGAAAGACTAATTAATTAGAATAATAATAACAATATAGCGATAATATCATGATAACGTAATGTAAGAAAAGATTATATATGCGAGTATGTATCGTTAGATTGGTTGTATTAAGTATTTTAATATTTTTATTTTGGTATATTAATCAATTATATTTAAATACAAATTTAAATACGGTTATAGAATAATCGTTACAGGTACCTACCTAAATATACATCGTTATTATCTACAATAAATATATGGATATTAGATAAATACGGTGTCTTACTCTTTCCGCCTTCCCCCCCCCCCCACCACCACTAATATTCTCGTATTTACCATGAAGGTATGTTGTTGGTGGTATACGCGCGTATGATGTTCTCTTATATATCCGTTGCCGCCGCCGCCACAAACCGCACGATAATGCCGCGCCCCGCCGTCTACATAATCCGCGGTCCCCGGAGCGTTTGACACAGTTTCAGTGGTTTATTATAACTCGCGTCGCCACTCTGTAATAATAATAAATGTATTTTATTATTATTAAACACATCTGGCGCGGCGGCGGCGACAGCGATGGCGCAGCGTACGACTTGAGCTCGATTTTCAGAAAAAGTCGATGATCGCGATGTCAGACTTTGACGCATATACGTCGTCCCTACGTACAGGGACGAGCGTATCATATACAATGATAACGTATTATAATGGCGGCCGCGCTGGATCTCGTCCAGAATACGATGTTTATGCTGCTTCGTCGCGCCGTAACCGCACGCTGTAAACACGAGTGTAGAATACGCGTGACCGTATTATAAATAATAATATTATAATATGGGTATTATGTTTATAATATATTGCGATGTATACGTAATTGTTCATGTGCGTATTGGGTGCCCTGCACGGGGGAAGACGGCGCGTTTGCCGTTGCTCCTCACCCCCCCCCCCCCCCAAATGTTCTGGAAAATAAACTCAAATATATCAATTAGATTAATCTTGAATGAATCTGCGATTGAAAAAATAAAAATATACACTAAATTATCGATTACGGACTTCAAAGGAAACGTTTTGCTAATCATTTGCTTATTTTCGTATCGTAGAACAGTACCTTTCAAATTTAAAATATAAGATCGATGAATCTACTTTTTGGTTATAAATTATAATGAACAGTTTGTTTATATAAATGTATTATATCTTATTTCAAAATATTTAAATGCATATTATTCACTTAATGAAATTATAAACGATATTAATACTAAATATTATATTATACTCCCGTGCATCACATTTGTTTTTTTCAGTAATAACGCGTTTCCTCGATGGAAAATAAACGATTCATTAGATTTTGATTAGTTTTTCGTTTCCTCGTACGATAATAATAATATTATACGAGTATTGCCGCGTAATTCGATACATCGCGTGCTCTGCAGTTGAATATTAATATTATTGTGTGTGCAGTGCGCGAGTCCACATTATTATTATTACTATTATACCATGATAAAGGTGTGGGAAGGGCTCAGGAACATATTATTATATATTATACCGCGGTATACAAATGTGCTGAGTTTCGCGATCCAGCTGTATAATATCGACTTTTGGATCAGTCGAATTTTTATTGCAGCCGACGAGACAAGTTATGCATCTATAACGTACGCGTGATGCCATCTCGATGTATCGACGGTGTCGTCGTCGTCGTCGTATCGAAACGATATATTTCGATTATTCAGATGTTGTTTATTATATTATACATACACGATAGTCCTCGACATTCGTTATTTAACAGCTATTATTAAGTACCACGACAGCATGACGTTATTTATTAAATACCTATATTATTCTATGAATTATGTGCGCGTTGCAGTTTTTATATACAACTATACAAGCGATCTAAAGTGGAAGATGTTATTTATACAATTTTTAATTAATATTTATAGGGGGTTTCATAAATATGGACGGACATTATTTAGAGATAACTTTATTAAAGCAGTGTTTTTTACAAAAATATATATACTATATATATATATTTAATGTCTTGTATTTATTATATATTTGTATACTCCGATTTAAGTGTGAAACACCTCATCACAGCCCATAATTGCACGAAGTCTGCGTACGGTTACTGCGGCTGCACTTTTCCCGTGTTTATAATGCGTTTTGAGTACTAAAATACGTTGCTCGACCATGATTATTAACACAATACTCCAAATCTCGAAAACCATGAAAATGTCAAATCGAAAGGATAACGGATAACAAGTAACAACAAATAAACCATAACACGCTACTCGATATTTATCCTCTACAAGGAAAATCTATGAATCATAAATATGTTTTTGTTAATAAGTAACATAACAACGAAAAACTTACAGAAAATCGGTCAGAAACATTTGATTGTGTATCCAGCCTAAAACATATTTATGTTAAAATAAAATCATTTCTACCACCAAAACAGAAAAAAATACCACCTATTTCAATTTTGTCCATGTTTATGAACTATAAAACACCCTATACAAGTATGATACAATATATTATAATATGCATCATATTATGATACAAGAACTTCTATTAGTTTTGTAGGTTAGAACTATATTGTGTATTTGTGTATTTGTAAATGTATGTTTTAATATATGTATACTGAGAAAAGAATGTGGCCTTGCGACAATATTATTTTGAATCATTTTACCAATATTACGAGTCGTGTAGATATAGCTGGTACTTCGTAGGTAGGTACGGGGTTTTATATTTTTATAAATTTAATTTTATTAGCCAGAGCGCAAACAAAACACTTTTAGATAAAACTTATCGAGATACGCAGCTCTTTTTCAAATTTTTTTTTTTTACAACAGCGAAAATATTTTGTCGGTGCAGCTATATTATAATATAGTGTATAGTTGCGAATGTTAGATAATACGAATACGTTCTTATCGATTGGTGTGGCCGGCCTTTACTCCTACTCTAGTAAGTAAGAAAATTATCACAGATAATTTTAAAATCTCTAACATATTGTAATATCATTCCGGCAGGTATACCTACGAGACAATAATTTGCAAATTATTATAAAACACATTGAGCGGGGAACGTAGTACCTGATACCTCTTAAATAACAAAAAAAAAAAAAATGCACCACTGTTTTTTAGTGACACGACACTTGTTTAACACAACTACTTATATAATAATTCACATTAGTGATATATAGACATACCTACCTATTACCTACCCGTTCAGGTTAGGTAGCTTATTGTATCGTACAATAAAGATTTCAGTTTGGCATTGGTATAACGTACAACTTGGACCAACTTCAATTTTCGTAAGAGCAGCTGATGATGTTGTTCGAACTCGTGTGTATTGCTTTTGTTTTTCGAATAGGGAATTTGTCAAACGATGAAGGTACCTATATTATAAAATATTAGACAAGCAATAAAAACGTGTTGAATACTCGAGCAATTAATCTCGTACGTTGCGCAATAATTACCAACGACACACGACTATGTATATTATATAAAACTAGTCAGACAAGTAGGAAGAGCGCTCAGGAAAAATAACGCCATCGTTTTCGCATGTCATTCATTTATAATATATGTCACACCCGCCCGCATACACTGCAACGTGTATACACGAACTTAATATGAGTCATATACGTTGTATCGTATAATCTACAACAACTACATAAAAAAAATATACTTCTGTGTATTTCAATATTTAATAATTTTAATTTTTTTATAGCGCATTAACGACGACGACGTCTGTTAAGTAATATTACTGTGGGTACATGTTATATTGTTGTGTACGTACTACACCGTAATTTGTATCAATTTACACACACTGCAGCAGTTACAACGCACATGACCCTATTCAGGGGGTGGCTTTTTAGGTTTGAACCCCATCCCATTAAAATAAAAAACTATAATTAAGAATTATATTATTATATTTATGAGTTATTAATCACTTATTAATAACTCTGAAATTATTGGTTCGATTTTCGATTTACCTATACAATCATCCGCATCATTTTCAATTAAAGAATCTGCTTGAAAATGACACAGCAAAACGGTTCTCCGTTGGAATAAAATAGGAGTTTGTATCGCCACGTGAATTTCCTTGAACGGTACTTAACGAACCAATGTATTTGAAAAAATATCGTCTTCGACTAAACCGCAAAAAATCTAAATTTAATAAAATATGCTTTTTTTATTTTATTGTTCTTAATTAACATCGGTGACAATGACCATTAGTTACAATTTACAATAATAATTTTTTTTTAATTTTATAGTACAGTTTAGTTTTAAGAATTTGTGTGTATAAAATAAAAATGGTGTCTGCGTCTAAGGTGTTGGGTATGTATTGAAGTTTCTATGTTCATCTGTGCATTGGAGGAAATCGGTGGTTAAAGTGATTGATCTAAGAGTTCAGTTCCACAAGAAATGCAAAAAATATGCATTTTTTTTAATGGATAAAAAAGAGAGTAAGCATACTTGGCGAATCACCCTGTACATACATCGTATTTGTATGGGATATAATATATTATATTTATTTGTGTGCACAGCGCGATGAATGTTTATGACTCTTTTTGCGGTTATCATTCCTATCCTATCAATTATATGACGTGAAATACGTTTTTTAAAAACTATTCTCAATGTGCTATTTTTTTTTTTTTATTACGTACCTACGTACTTACTCACCCGTTGGACTGTCGTGTGCGAATTCCCCACTTCATTATCACTACAAACGCTAATTGATTGGCGCCAATGCCTTCTAGTTCACACATTACAGATTTCCTGAAAACCTATGATTTTACGGTCTCGTCTATTTATAACTATTTGAACATTCGTCAAAACACCACCACGTGTCTTATTATTTTGCCGATGTATAATATTTGAATAAGTATCTCTAAAATACATAAAATATCGTATATTGACAGTTGACATACAAATGTCTAATGACAATAATATATTTTTACTATGCAGATATAATAAACTCAGTTGGAATAGATAATTTAAATGCATTGCAATTTTTTGTTTTTCAATAATAATAATAATACATTTATTTGTTATTATTTTAATTTATCTTTATACGATCCATCTACACTATACATAACCATATATCTAACCTAACCTAACACTTGAATCGTCCAAATGTAAAAGTGTAAACTGTGGGGAAAATTTGAAAAAATAACTCAACTTTTATGCCATTTTCAAACTAAATGATCATTCTGAATTCGCCAAGACCACGAGGGAGCGTTAAGTGGAATGAGAGCCAAAAACAATAAATATACTTACCTGCTACCTATACTAAAGAATTACAGTTTAGTTTTTCTTGTCAACGCATTTTGTTAAATGGATTGCATCGTAATGATTTGTCTTCAATTATTATACCAACTATGCACGGATTGATGAATTTATTTCTATCTATTCAAATATTTTAAATATCATTACCTATATAAATATTTGCTACAACTAGAAATTTATTTGCGTTCTTAAAATTTTTATTTTACCAAGAACGTTTAATGCGTGTAAGTGTGCTATCATGATTATAATTTATAGGTATGGACCATAACTCGCTTATATTGTTAAATATGTGATAAAAATGAATTTATTAACACATATACAATTCATACATATTATATTTCGTATGCGCATAAATATATTTTTAAATGACCTCATGTCCTCATGTATAACGTAAGTAGGTAATACACTCCTTGTATGGAACTTTTATAATTTTAATACTTTTTATTTCGACACATAACGTTTATCAACTGTCTACGACTTATACAATTTATTTTATGTGCCTATTGCATGCTGTTTTAAATATATAAAAGACAATGACCTTAAACTATTAAAATAATATGCGTAATGTTTCAATCGTTATTTTATGACTCGATGTAACTTCAAGGCTCATTTGTTTGACGAGCCAGTGGTCATGGATATGATATTTTTTTTACAATATTTACTCTTACAAAACATTAGGTTTTATTTTTTGACTATTTAATATTATATCATAAAACCAACGGATCTATATAACACTGTGTATATTAATATGTATGTTATGAGATTTTCCAACTAAAATCATATTTGAATGTTTTGGTTATTACATATTGTAAATTTTATAGTGTGAATAAATTTTTTAGGTAAATATAATTAGCTTTTCTGTTATAATATCAAAGAAAAATAATTGGTTACAATATGAAAAAAACTAAAGTATCTAAATCTAATCCTATTTTTATTTATAAAAAAAGAGTGAATACACTAATTGACAATTTTCTAAGAAAACCCTAGTATGGATCATAATAATATATATTAAAAATATTATTGTACCTATGTAAATTCTATATATTACATGAAATTTCTATAAAAAAGGACTAAGCAATAAGAAAAATAAGAACATAAGCAAACCTGCAGTTAGTTCACTATTCATATTTTCATAAAAATCACTAGTTTGAATAAGAATATTTCTGTGTAAATGTAAAAGTATTGTTTAAGTAAATAATTATAATAAAAAGATAATAAATAAATATATGAAAGATCTAAGTAATTTAAATAATTAAAATTATAAAAATAACAAGAAAAGTACTTACATAGAAATAATTTCTATAACTTTTTTTTTTATAGGTATTATTTTTTTTTTTAGTTTCAATTCAAATTAAGCATGGTACAGCTGTTAGTCATTATTACTATTGTTTTAATACAAAAAAACTATAGACTAAAAAATTCTACAAAAAAAAATGTAAAGACTAAGTATACCGCACTAAGTATACCATCTTATCTTATCCGGTTACAACGCGCTTGGTATGGCTCGGCTGCCTCGGCATGCATATAGTGTGGCTGCGCTGCATTTTATGACACCGCTTTGCATGACCCGAAGGTTCGAACTTATATGAGCTCTTCGTATGCAGCATATATCTGACAATCGTAAATTTATAAATAAGTAGTAGAGAGTGATCGTCTCAGGAAATTATTTTTAAATATTCCATTTTACAATATTACTTTTTTCCGGATAATATTCTAATTTATCGTTGATGAATGATGGCCATACACTCATATTATATAGTGATATTAAATGCTGGTATTCTACGTGGGTAGTACCTAAATACGATTTCTAAATCAACCATCGTTTTATGTTTTTAATTTTCAATAAATACACATTAAATAATATTCCTTGAAACGGCAATAAAATTGATTAAGCAATTACAGAATACTATTGTGAATTTAATAAAAGAAATCTTGGTAAATTAAAACATTAAAAATATAATCTAAGTAAGTACTATAATTTTTAATATCGTCACAACTTCACAAAATATCCAAAATGACTAAATACTTAATCAGGTGTACAAGAATATATCAAGTCTTTAATAATAGTTATTTGTAAGTTTTATTGCAGCGTATTGTAAAAAAAAAATCCTTTTTAATTTATCAGAATTTTTTTTCTTATTCTCAGTAAGATATCTGAAAAACATAAATTGCCTATATCTGTGTTCTTCATTACAGTTAATTAGTCAAAATTATTCCTAACTTTATAGAATGATTAAACGGCGCCTGGTTGACGCTTGCCTCATACCATTTTATATTACACATATTTTATACTGGGTGTTGCCATTGAGTAAGCCAAAATTTGAAAATGTTTAAAATTAACATTTATTTCTTTATTTGTTTTTATAGGCGTCCAGAGGAGGAATTAGCTTTTTTATGACCGTAGGGCGTATAGGCACTAAACGTGCGACGTTTAAGGAGAAACACACTTAAACACTAATTTTAACGAGACCCAGTAAATATATTATTATTACACACATAGGTAATTGTATTTGGTCTATTTCTCAGTTCTCCTGTCACTCATAATATAACATACCCCCTATGCGTATAATAATTTAATGAAAAAATATATATATAGAATAATATCTGTTGTACTGTGCCTGAAATATTTTAATTAAATTAATACAGTATAATATGAGGGGTTGGTGTGGTTTAATAAATATATTAAGATAATATTGTGGTATACAGAGAACCGGCAGCGGCAACCGATCAAAAAGTTATTGTTTATTATAGTATAATATAATAATTACTATACAATTATTATTACGATAATCCGTACTAACATTAAAAAAAAAAAAAAAAACAACGTAATAATGCTATTAACATGACTATTTATTGTAATATATAATTATTATTTATTTATAAATTATAACTTTTAAAATATAATTAAGGAATAATAATAATAATAGGCTACTCGCACAAACTTTTCTGTTTTTGTATTATGATGAACGCGTTTATAGAGATCTATCATCCGATATAGTCTGATGGGGGAAGTGCTAAGTAGACAACATTATAGAGTTAGATCATTATAAATAGGATCAGTAACCTTGTTGTTTCTAATTTTTTTATGAAGATTTTACAGCAGTCCGGCAGTCAACAGTTTGACCTCATAACTTTGCGACGTAATAAGGTCCCATAATCGAAAACAATAAAATTAATGATTTTTTTTTTCTAAAGCCGATACATTTGGATAATTAATGTCATTAAAAGTTATACGCCGCTATCACCAAGCATGCACGTCTTTTTTTATCCTTCAATAGTGCATTTATTTAAATATTTTTTTTTTGGAATGATCAAGATTTTTTATACCACTTAAGAAACGAGCCTTGTGGTGACACAAACTTCTTGTTTTCAAATGTAATTTGGTAACCACGTTTCCACATGATTGTTATACAAATTTAAAATGTTGATGTATCTAAATCAAAATTCAAACTATTGTAATATTTGGTATACTCAGACAATCTATAACTCATTTTTCTAATTATTTAAATTTATAGAGATTAACATAAAAAAAAAATAAAAATCACATGCTTAACAACTTACGAAAAATATTTATATATAATTTTATAGAAAAAATACCAACCTCTGATAGTAAAAAAATTGTCATAAAAATATATCGTTAACACGTAAATATCTAAAAATAAAATTTAACAATTTGAATTTATTAATATTAAATTCCTTAAAAAACTAAAATATTCTAATAGTTAAAAAAAAACTTATCTTAAAACCAAAAAATGCAAAAAAAATATAGAAAATAAAATGTCCTACTCTCATTTAAAAATATACATAAAACGGAAATTCAACAAAGTGATAGCCGATAGCTTTGGAAAACAATGCAAAGTTAATTGAAATTCCAATAATATATTTATTACATTGGAGCAACTTTTATAGATAGCACCAATGCATATTAGCCATATAGGTTATTTCAACTTATCTGTAACGACGTAACTGATAATGTCTGCTATATAATATTATTTTCTAGTTAGATATGATGCATCACCTATTACCTATAAATTATAATAAGGGATCTATCAAACACTCAGTATTAGCTCATTGTTGATATCGTTGCAGCCATAAAACTGATATTAAAAGCGTGTCTTGAATGTTTTTTTATCGTATACTATGCACATATAACTGCTGCACTATTTAAATTGTATTCAATTTTTTAGGTTTACATATTTCATAAAACACGATTATTTAAAATTGTTTTCATTCTTCGCTTAGGTATACTGAAAAAAAAAATATTTAAGTATAATTTATTTTATAAACTGTAGTCATGACTTAATTACATATTGGTACACTCCGTGCATACATCTGAATATGTATGTTGATTGTTGAACATCATATTATTAAATATTATTGGTTTTTTTATCTGATAAAAAAATTGCACTTTATCATTGAGATCAATTATTTAGCGTGTGATCGGATGTATTCCATGTGGCCGCATCATTGACTTTGTTCATTAAAAATTGTTGTTTGAATGCCCATATTGTATAGTATTTTAATTCTTTATAGATACAAATATTTTGAATGAGAACGATTCTAATTTAATACGTGTAATGAATGGACTATTAGACTGTGACTAATATAATAAATAAATGTATAAATATTGAGATAGAGTAATATACTAATATAATATATTATGATAACAGATTCTATTATGATTAATGAGTTTGTAAATTAACAGGATCGAGCATATATAAGACCCATATAGTAATTCTTAATTCTTTAAGTATGTGTCAAAATTCGCCGCATATATTGTACATGATATATTAATCATTAATTTTTCAAACACATTATTATGTTTAATAAATTCAAGCTTAAAAACAAATAACCCATAATTCGGTCGAGCGCTTTTTATTTTTTGTAATAATTATGAACGTACCAAGATAATATAATTATAATTATAATTAGTAATGTCTTGCCATTAATAAAATGCATAATAGCACTCAATACTCATACTTATGAGGCTTTCAATATAAGCGGTACTATTACGGTATATGATGTTATATTATGTAATAGTAGCCAATATGACTTGAAAATATTTTTATCGAAGTGTTTTTTCATTTGCCATGTGTCCGTTTACGTATTAACTATTAACTGTATCAAAAGTGAGAAATTCAATTAATTGCCAATTTGGCCGTTCTGTCATTAATCCATAAGGGAATTGTTTTTTTTTTAAACAGTTTGTCCAGTAATTAAAGAAAAAAGATAATATTACTATTAATACTTTTACCACTCGAAATAATATTCCAATATAGTAATTATTGTGTAATTTGATTTATCTGATCGTCTATAAATATCACCTTGACTCTGTTATTACTTATTAATTATACTTTATTACTTAAGATTTTACAAATATAACTCATCCAATTATATTATTATTATATAATATTAAGCGTATCAAATGAAACCGGTGTTAATTTATATACCTACATTTTATTTGATTATACCTACTATAAATTAAGTACCAACATTGAAGGAAAACTTGTGAAGTGGAATTACTATACATACGCATGTACAGTAATAACAGATAGATTATATTATATAGATCAAAGAAATGTATATATTTATTTTGAGACGTTTTTATAATAGCATCGATTAAAAAGATCCATGAATTATACCTAAAATTATTCACAATATGAGTAAGGAGAGTTTTTGTTACATTAAATAATTTAAATATACCTATACCTATTATGATATCAGTAAATCAAATATCAATTACACTTAACATTTTTAACCTAGGTTCATTTGATTAACCGCAAAATCACGACTATTAAATTATAATAAGTACTGAATAGTCAGTAATGATAATTAATAGTTCATTAAAATGTATAGGTATAATTGTATAAATACCTCATTCAAAATTTAAATTATCTACTCCATAAAGATATAATATATAAATGTATTAATTAATTATTATTACGTAATTGATTTCTTTATTATAATATTAATGCAACCTTATTGCAATCAAGCTAAAACTATTATTAAAATATTATTTGCATTAATTTGCTTTGTACATTTTACATACGATAAAACAATTTTACTATAGAAAGTAAAACTTATGTAATTGTCATTTTCAGTTGTCCCGTCGGAAGAATAATGTTAGGTATATTTTACTTTCCAAACAGCACCAAACACCTTTGTTTAGTGATCCAATTTTTTTAACTATCATTAGTAGATATATGACAAGCGTTATAACTTAGAACAAATAGATTATAAAGAAATAATATAATTTATATGAGTAAGGTATACCGGATGATCCATTCAACGTGACGATCGTTATTTTTTTTTATAAGTTGTTTACGTTTTTCAAAATAATTTTAAATCGTCAAAAAACAAAATTTTTCTAAAAAAAAAAATATTTCTATCGTTATCGTTTTATATTTTGAACTGAGAACACGCATTTTTATTTCCTTATTATAAAGCAGAATATTTTTTTGTAGTACTTCGATGCATAAAAATTGAACCAGTAGTTTATTTTAGTTGTATATATTTTAAGTTTTGATGAATGGAGTGGAGTGGTCAATGGTACTGTATCCCGCAAAATGTTGGACCACAACAACGCTCATCAAAACTTTAAATACTTATAAAGTTATAAGTTATAACTAATAAACTACTTGTCTGCAATTTTATTTTTATAGATCGAAATACTCCGAATAATATTCTTCTGCTTAGGAATATGAAATTAAAAATCCAGCAAAATCTATTTTTTGTTAGTCTTAATATTACAGCAAATTGTTCTACTATGAAATTTAAAAGTAAAAATATTACATCTGTGTTCCTTTTTTGTCATTTTTCGATATTTTAATTTTACAACTAGTTATGAGCATTTCTAAATTTTGATATTTTACATAGTTATTGTAATTATATTAAAATCAAAATAAAGAAAAAAAAACGACGACAGAACATTGCTGATAATAGGTAAATTTATTGTACCTAATATTCAAACTAACAACATAAAATGGGTTCTGCTTAACTCAAATTTTCCATGGTGCCATTGGTACCTATATACGTAACGTCGTAACACGTAAGAGTGTAAGACGACGGTGACAACATATTTGGGCGGAGTATCCTCTTAAGCTTTTGAATTTTCTAGCAATAGTTTATATTATAATTTTTAGATACCTATTTCTATATTATTGTCTTCACAGTAGTTCCGAGCAGTATTATTTTTAATTTTTTTTAAATTTTTCTTTTTAAATAAATGAAAAGAAAAATCTAATAAATATAAATGTATTATTTATAATAAATATTATAAACATTTTACTCACCAAAGACGAGTGCATAAGTATATTCATGTGCACTTACACACAGGTTTATTGAAAACAGCTATAGTTATATCTTATATACTTATATGTAATGCAAATCATAAATAATTATATTAATTAATTATAAATATCATAAAGCATTTAGTGACTTTATGCAGTAAGCACTATTGTAAACTGATAATTTGATGATATTATGTTATTAATATACTGTTAGTAAACTACTTAATTATCTATGTAGATACTCTGTTTTCAAAGGTTTAATAATTATTCTTGCTGTAACTGTACAAGTTAGCGCAATCTAGTGGTAATAGTGATTCTTAAAGGTTCTCTTTCTTCCTACCAGAGTGTTCTTGTACATTAAAAGTCGGCATTTCTTACTTTTCTTATAATTTCGAAATTATTATTTGTACACAAGTGTCGAGTAGTAACTAGTAACTACTAATTTTTATAATAATAAGTACGAATATTTAAACGATATGTGAAAATTACATTTTTTCTTATAATTTATAATAATAAAAACCCCCTTGGGAATAAATGGCAATGAAAGGGCTGATAAACAAGCCAAACTTGCTATCCGCTCAAATGACGCACAATACATAAACATCTTTCAGTACACTGACGTAAGAAAACAGATTAACTACTATAATAATGCTTTTTAATAAAATCTCATTTCGTTTCAACCACGCGTGTTTGTAAAAATAAGTTTAATATTAGATATACGTACTAATCAACATAAAATACCATGTTGAAAATACATTAATTACTAGTGACCCAAAAACGATTATTACAATTTTCCCAAAATTATTGAAACTGCGAGCAGCTCTCTGGCTGTTATGAATTTGCAATTTTCTTAGATAAACGTAATTAATATATATGTTCTTTTGCTTTTACAGACGGATAATGATTTAGTGTTTGAGGATGATCGAACACCAAATAACATCTTGGACGGTTTAAACCCACCTGATCAATCGGTATCCAGATTGCTAAGCTTTGTACACGGATCAGTGAAGCGGATTAGGCGATCAATATGGTCATTTTTAGGAGATGGAGAAACTGAAAAAACTACCACTGCAGATGTATCATCAACTAGTTCTGATACCAGCCCATCAAGGTAAAGAAACTATAAGAATACTGTATTATTAGTATTATAATTATCATTATTCATTATATTAACTAATTACCATCATAATGTAACTAATTAATAAATAATATACAAATAAATATTATTACGAATAATAATATAATAGCATAATATTATATACTCGTAAATTTATTCTAAATACAGTAAATTATACTCATAAATTAAAATAATATACAATTTATCTAAGGTTATTTAATATTAGCAAAGCTGGACAAGTTAACCAATTTTTTTAACTAGTTAAAGTTAAGTTATCCTAAAATAAAAATAACTAAGCTAAGTTAAAGTTAGTTTTAAAAAGTTAGTGAATTTGAGTAACTAAGCTAAGTTACAAATTTTCATGAAAATAATAACTAAGTTAAGTTAAAAGTTAAGTTACTTTTTTATTTTTTTAAATACCTTTAACTTACTCATAAACGTTTTCTTTATCTCATCGTAGGAAAATAACTAGTTTTGGTATAAATTAAAACAAATTAATAACAAATGCACAGACTATATTATTTTATAAATTATACAACTGTTTTAGATTATTGTTATAGCTGTACCTTACATACAGATAAAAATTATATTATATTTGCAGTATAATTTAAATATTAGTATTTATTTATTAAAAACAATTAAATAGGTAGTAGTTGAATCTTGGAATATGATTTTTTTCCATTTGTTTCCATTAAAATACAATAGAAATATAGACTAGAATATACTATAATATAGTACCTATTTAATCATATTCTATTCCAAAAATATAAATTAATCTACTGCTGCTAGTTCTGCTATAAAGTAAACTTGTGAAGTTAATAATTATTTTCAGTTTTAAATGTTGTCTAATCTAAATGTTTCTTTTTTGAATTTGAAGGAAAATGTTTAAAACATTGATATAAAAAAGAAAATATTTACAGTTCACATTAAAATATAAAATATTAAATGTTACTTCAAAAATATTTTTACAGTCCTAATCTCATCAGTTTATTAAAAGTAGCAATCAAACTATTAGAACTAATTGAAGTGTTCAAAATGAAAAAAATACTTAATTAATCATGGCGGTTCTCAGAAATATCAATGCAAATAATATACAGTTCATAAATCATAATAAAAAAATTTTTGTAAATAACTTTTTACAAATAACTTTAATTTTAACAAAATAACTAAGCTAAGTTACAATTATTTATAAAAAGAAATAACTTAGTTACTAAAAAAGATATTTTCTACATTCTATTTTTTTTTAACTGGTTAAGTTAAAAGCTATCAAAAAAAGTAACTATTAACTTAACTTTTAACTTTTAACTAGTTACTACCCAGCTTTGAATATTAGGTTTATTTGATGTATTGGGTATATGGCATAATTATTGGAGTTATTTATAATATTGTTGATAACAGACTTAATCATCAATGATTTCCCAATGAGAATACTGTTTTATTGTTATTATAAATTTAATTACCTTTTAAAATAATTATCACCAACGATTTATGTTTAGAACATATTATAATATCAGCAATGATCGTTATTTTATGTTTTAAAATTCATTTATACGAATCAAATATAATAAAATATATTTAAAAATACTAGTAGCTAGATTATGTGTCAGTTAAATAATATAAATATATTTTGTTATATTTATTATATAGAAGAAAATGAAATATAAAAGTATCCTAATAAGTAATAACTACTATAGTTCAATAGAGTAAATTCAGCCCGATACAAAGTTTGGGTTTCGGATATACTCGTCTGGCTTCACTGTTCTGCCAGTATTGTGGTAAACTATTATTAATAACTAAACCTAGCTATAATTATACATTTATATTACAGTGTATTAATATAATTATTTTATCCGTATGGTAATAACTACAACTTAATAGTTCAATAATTATCTAATCATATATTACAGTTAATATTATTTTTATTATATATTTTTCAATTTATCCGTTAAAATAATATAAGGCGTCGTGGTCCATTAAATGTGTTACAATTATACTCTACTCAATGCGCTAATTTTATTATAGTTTCACTGTTTTTAATTTGTTCATATATAATATAAAAATGAATCGCAAAATGTGTTGGTAAGCGCATAACTTACTCAACAACGCCTGGACCAATTTGGCCAATTATTTTTTTTAATGTTCGTTGAAGTACAAGGATGGTTTTTACAGCGAGAAAAATTCGAATAATTGCTGGGAAGACCCTAAAAACAGCCCTTTTTTTTAAAAAAACAGCCCTTACTATAATATGGATACTATAATATTGATCGTCTCCATGGCAATGTAATCACTGATCAAGAACATCATCTATGGTGGTCGATTATTTGTGAGCTCTCTGTTAATGAACGATTAAAATTATAATGATTTGGAAGATGAACAATTTACAATGCGAATTAAATTAAATTAAATTCGTATATCGTGTTTTGTCCAGAGTGTTAAGTTACCTATGATCACTAATTATTGCATGTGACACAAAAATTTATATTTGATATGCCTCCTATACGACGAAGAAATTCAGGTAGAAAAACCCGAAATGCTACAAACCAAGGTAATTACCGATCTAACCAAAGTGCACAAGAACGTGACGACCGAAATGAACGTGAAATAATTCGGATATCACAAACGCGTGAAGCGCGAGCGCGACATTCAACTAATAATCGCGCAAGTTTGAATCGAGCTGCTTTCAGTTACGATGTGTCAATTGACTACAGTAACTACCACTGTGTTGTTATTGGTTCTATGAACTCGGTTTGCTCATATTGTAAGGCTTTGAAGTACAAAAACGAAGCCAATGGATTGTGTTGCGCAAATGGTAAAGTGAAATTGATTCCATTGGTATCAAGTACATAGCATTTACATTCAATTCATTCCTTCGTCTAGCATTCGAGTATGGGCCCGATATTAAATATTACGCTCATTCGAAAGTAGAAATTGGTGCTATGGACAAGGAATGTCCGCATTGTAATGCGCTTAAGTTCAAAAATGAGCCAGCCGGTATGTGTTGCGCGTCAGGAAAAGTGCAACTACCGGAAATTGAAACACCACCTGAAACAACTGAAACACCACACACGGTTTACTTATCGGTACGGATCCAGATTCTAATCTGTTCCTGAAGTCAATTCGAACATTTAATTCATGTTTCCAAATGACATCGTTCGGAGCAACAGAAATAGTTAAAAATAATGCTGCAAATGGTCAACAATTTAATTCAACGATTTTTATGAAATTTTATATGCATATTCAGTAGGTCTGAGAATCAGCTACTATCTATTTTTCATACCCCTAAGTGATAAGGGTTGTCCAGAAAAAAATAAAAATAAAAATAATAATAGTGTATCATATATTGGTTGCTATTAGTTAATAGGGCATGTTTGTTGATTTGTATTATTATTTTTTGTCAAAATATATACATAAAAAAGAATGTTTGTGTGTAGATTAGACCTCTAAGAAGAAGATTAATTTAAAAACTAATTTAAAAAGGATTAAATTTGGTTTTTTTTTATTCATCGGATTTTAGTACGGTTAGGTTAGGATTTTGTATTAATTGATTATATTAATCCACCGTAGGTGGAATTCAGTAAAAACGACAAACTTGGTATAACTTTGATACTTTAGAGTTAAATCATACACTTATGTACAAACAGCACGGGGTCCGCGATCTACCTGATAATACTGCTGCGAATTAGAATTTTTATTCCGGGCAACAGAAAAGTTAAGATAAATCTAGAACATCATACACCGAATATTAAATAACGCATTGAACAAAGTTTGAGTCATATACAGTTTGTACATTTAA
This sequence comes from Metopolophium dirhodum, assembly GCF_019925205.1. Classification (NCBI taxonomy): domain Eukaryota; kingdom Metazoa; phylum Arthropoda; class Insecta; order Hemiptera; family Aphididae; genus Metopolophium; species Metopolophium dirhodum. The sequence continues at coordinate 19,246,146 of NC_083568.1, forward strand.
CGGGTAACGAAGTGCACGGGATCAGCTAGTAATAGATAAAATTAATAATAAAATTATTAATATAACGTACGCAATTATATTATTATACACTACATCTATGGTGCTAAATTGCCTATAGCGCACGCCGTTTAACTTGTAATATAAAACACATTTACAATGCACATAATAATTAATTATAAATAAAGTCTACACATAATATATTTTGCATGCTTGTTTAAATTATTTGAGTTTTATAATATTTACAGTATGTGCTAGCAACTTATAAACTGATATTTTTACTAGTGTTCAGCCTTGTTGTATTCATGGACATAAATAAATTGTAAAGTCATTATAATTTGTATTATTGTATATATTTGTATATTGTATAATATTCGAACAACATGAAAAATCTTAAAACTTTTCTAACATATTTAAGTCTGTAATTTATTCGTTTTACCGATGACCAAATATAATTTTTAACCTCTGCAAAAGCATACATTGCATACTACTTTAATACATCTAATACAACTAAACGTCGTTGTTCATTATTTAGATAAAAGCATTGATTCCGATCTAAATAAAAATAATTCAAAATATATTTATATCTATCTATTTAAATAAAATGGTTATCTGCGATAAATTATTCAGATCATTTTTTGTGACAATCTTTTCAATTTTATGTTTTTTGGTTTTAATTACTTTTCTAAGCCTATAGCCACTTTAATTTATTTTATTTTCACGTTCTCTTAGTACTTTTATGAATATTTATTACGTGTGTGGTTTTACTGTGGTTAATTTGTAGTAGGTATGTTCATTCTCTGTAAACACTGATGGTTAATCTTATTAAAACACACTTATTTATGAGTGTAAAAATGTAAACTTATATACTATATTATATTCTATAGAAATAATGCTAGTTTACAAATTAATATTTTTAATTACTTGTTTTTATCTCTAGATGCGATTTCAATGAATTATCTGTTATTGTAGATTGATATATTATTGTTGGTTACATTTGTACAATTTTGTGCAACTACACCTTCGATCGTATTTTAATATTATATAATATAATAATATCAACAGTCATCTGAACGTAAAATATATGGATAGTCGAGCTTAGTCTATAGACTATAAGCCATCCACCACCTGAAATACCTGTGTAATTACACTGCTCCAAGAATTAATAGGATTTTTTATAGAAATATATTTCATAAAGATACATATTTTATATTATATTCTGATGCTTGTAAATATAAATTAAATGGGTTGACGACATCGATGTAGGAAAGTAATTAGTAAATATTTTGTATATTTTATGTTTGTTGTTATCGTATTGGCACGTCATACAGAAATCATTATTAGTAGATTGCACTATTATAGATACGTGGAAATGTGATACAATCGTATAGATATTATTTATTAACTACAGAGAAATATTTTTTAAATACGTTTAAAAAAAGTATAATAAATAGTTATTACTCATTAATCATTATCCTCATAATTATATAATTTATACATTATACTTTATAGAATTGTATTGATATTTTATTTCAAAATATTTAGTAAATTTTATAATTCTGTAATTTACGCTTTGCATATATACTTACGTTTATTGAAGATCTAATGATCTAAAATAGGTATGCCATTCATTGTATTGAATGTGTTTTGCAACTTTGTAAATAAAGATTTATTACAAATTCTTATAAGCTATGTTATATAGAAATTATTTTTTGTCCTATGGAAAGTGTATTACAAGGACATATTTTATAGTTATAGATTTGTTAAGTAGCACTAAACTCTTAACTCAGCCACTGGTTGACGTGCTTTTTTAATCCATCAAAGTGTTTTACCTTATGTATTATTGGATAATACGAAAAACAAATTGCTGGTCCCTTTAGTATCATTAGAAGTGATTTATATGTTATATGGTTGTATATTTATGTATAACGTATAAACTATATTATATATTATGTATTTAGACTTTAGCGTATATCATGTCACCTTCTGCAGTTCTTAGATGCATTGAGTTTACAATGTTTATATAAAATGGTACCTATAAAACTTGTATAAAACGTTTTTTTTTATTTTAAGTAAATAACGGTTAGCGAGTCTACTAAGTATAGATTGTTATTATACAACACATTTATTCCTCTAATTAATGTTTACTTTTATTTCTTGTTGATATAGTTTCTCATATATATTATTATGTATGATGTAAAATACGTTCAGGTGGGCCTAAGGTTCCCCAACATAGTTATAAATATATGACAATAATGTTACTGCTTACTACTTGAGGATAGCCATATAGGTAATCAGTGCTTGAATTGGGAAAAATTAAAAGTGGGATACAAAAGTTACCTCCCCCCATGCCAATTCAAGCACTCTACAAAATATTATACTGTAGGTATAATATACACATCGTATTTCCTAAAAAAAACTAATTTTCCCAATAACATCTATATAAATTATTTGTACAGACAAATCACATATTAGACATATATTATTGTATTTATTAGTATCCATAAGTCGTTCAATATTGAATTCTTTAGTAATATAAATTGCTCGTGTTCGCAGTAGGGTGACCAGAACGTCGGAAGAAGATACCGATGTGACGGTTCCAATGACAGTGCCCGGCAGTGGACCAAATCGCGGAGATATACCATCGAACGATGACGACGAAGACAACGATCTGACGTCGGGTGATGGCAATCACTCGGGCGACGGACCAGACACGGATGATCATTACACGACCAACAAACCAATCAAGTTGCAAGACGATTTGTTGTCTATGAATAACTTAAACGTTATTAATTTGACGATGACTCCTCACACCGACTCTCGGACTACCGGTGATTCGACCACTACCACAAGCACTACCACTACCACTACCACTACCACCATCCCAGATACTACTATCACGACGAGGACAACGACAACAACAACGACAGCGGCCACTCGACCGTCCACGGCCAGTGAACCGTCCACGACCACCGAGTCGCCGACGAGCGCGCCGCCGCCATCACCGACTCAGTTGTCTGTCGATCAAGGCACAAGTAATACTGTCATATTCTATTTTTATACACGCGCATCTCGTATAGGTTAGATTAGATCACGTCATGTTCGTTGTCGGTATAAAAAAATGGGTTTCTGCAATATTTTTTCCACATTATAAGAACTGTTATAACTCATACATTTTAAATTAAAATCGAAATTCAGTATTCTGAATTCTGATAACATCAATAATATATAATTATAAATGGTAATTCGTAAATTTACCTATATCATTAAAAAAAAATGCATCAATAATATATTATGCATTTTGTGCATTAATATATTATTGTACAATGAGTCAGTTAATTTAAATTTATATATAGTTAATACTTAATGGTAAATATACAATTAGGTACCTATATAATATTATATACTACATAAATATTAATATACTATGTACATTAATTATATTAAATATTTATTTAAAGATAACATCATTTCATAATACTGTTTGGCAATATTACAATCCAAAATTTATTTTGCATAGTAATGATAATATGAATCTGTCGGTTTAATAAATATATATCCACTTATTATGAATGAATAAAAACCGTGTTTGGTTTTACAGCTATTTTCAGAGTACATTTAACAATAATGGAGCCATATACCAGGGACTATGCTGATATGAAAAGCGAAGCTTTTGACTGGCTTGCCAACAATATCACGTTATCACTAAACGAAGCATTAAAACAATACGGAACTTACTCGCCAAGAGTAGTAGCAATCCAGTAAGATTTTAACTATCGCGCACTTATCTGCTTAGAAATATTTCAATAACAAATATAGCATAGATATTATGACATAATATGATATAATATTAACCGTTATAACCACCACAAACATGAACTGATCATTATTTGTATTTAATAAAAAAAAGCAAATTAAAGACAATTGATTCGATACTAATTGTTTTCTTGATGTCTGAATTTCAAATTTAAAAAATATGTTTTATGCATATTTTATAACTTTTTAACAATACATGATTTTTGAATAAAACGCATGAATTTTTATTCTTGACGTGACATTAATAATTGAATACCTATCTAAAATGTTGGACATTTTATAAAAAAAAAATTACTTAAGTACTGATGTATACAAATCTATACTTGATAACAACATAAATATTTCTTTAAATTGTCATAATAGTATATTGTGTGGCAAAGGCGGGAAGTGAGTTATTTCAGTCGTGGTACCTATCGCCAAAGACTGAAATTGCCTTCCTGCACGAGCCACACATACTATTTTTTGTCACGCCTCTGCGTTCATTGAACGCGCTATCACAGCAAAGGTAATTCAGGCTAGGATTTATGCAACAACCAGACTATTCTACGAAAACAATATTTCATGAAAGAAACGATTTGTTTTTATTTATTTTAAACGTCATGCATGGAGGTTAAAATATGAATATAAGATGTAACCAAAAGTTTATGTTTTGTAAGGACCATGGTATAGATTTCAGTATAAATAATAATTATTATATTAAAATAAAATAAGAATAAAAAAAATGTAATCAAGGCAAACGTAATGCATTATGCGGGGATCTATGCAACAACCAAATTATTATACGAAAACAAATTCATGAAAGAAAAATGTTTACGCGTCATGCAAGGAGGTCATAATATGAATATAAGATGTAACCAAAAGTTTATGTTTTATGAGGACCGTAGTATAGATTTTAGTGTCTGTTTGTTCAGAGAATACGCGTGATATCTTGAGCTCAGTACTCTTGGGGATTTCCATTTTACCGCCCGGTACTTTTGGGGAATTCCACTTTACCGCCCGGTACTTTTGGGGATTTCCACTTTACCACCCGGTACTTTTGGGGATTTCCACTTTACCGCCCGATACTTTTGGGGATTCCCACTTTACCGCCCGCTGGACGGAAAAACGTCGCTTTCCAACACTTCAACTGTCATCGAAAACTACACTTTCGGTGCAAGCGTGACAAAAAAAATATTAATTATTAGGTAAAATCAACTTTTTTTCCAAGTATCCAAGTATCGAAATGTATATGTTAAAGTTTTTAGCGCATTAAGTAGTAAGTATCGTTGAATTAATGACGTCGAATCGTTTATTTTTTATTGCAGGCCAAGTAGCGACGAGTTTTTTGTAAGAGCGACTGTGGACATTGAATCCGAAGGACGCGAATCCAAGGAAACATTAGAAAATCAGCTCCGTTATTTCATATCTAACTCCAGAGCATTTAATCCTAGTAGCCCTCTCACTGTTATCGATAAAGGATTCGATATCACACAAGGTACATATAGATGCAGGTGACATCAGTCGAAGGATCTGACGTTATTTATTGTCTTAGGGCTATTTTTTGTAATAACTTTGCAGGCGTTGTAGGGGATCTGCTGTTTGAAAATTGAGAGTATTATTACTTATATATTATAATAATAGTCTGGTAGAACTTTGCTGACGAGTTGTGATCATATATTCATATATTCTTTGAATCCAAATCACTCAGTGTTGGTTTATATTCTCATCGCAAAAAAAATACTCCTTGTTTTAATAATATTTTAAATATCTACTTTCATAATCATTAGTGGCAATAATACAAATCTAAAATATTAGTGCTTAAAATCAAATACTGTCATGGGCGCAACTATGGTTAAAATTCGGGGGGGGGGGGGCTAATAACAATTTTTTATTTAAAATAACCCATAGGGGGCTTATATCTAAATCAATAAAAGATATTTTGTGGGGGGGGGGGGGCAAATCTTAGCCCCCCCTAGTTGCGCCAATGAATACTGTTATACTTATTACTTATATTATAATTTATATTATAGAACTATAGAAGCATAGTTTAGGTACCTACCTAGTAAAATGCCTTCTTTATATTTTGTGATTAGATATTGCCAATATTTCTATGTAATCAAATTCAATATATTATGATCTACATGTGACACTAGTAAATTCTACTACGTAATCATCCTGCATGTAAATATTGTATTATCATTATATTTTTATTTCGCTTGAGAATGTGATACATATTATTATTGTTGATCAGTTTAAACGGCACCTTTAAAGTACATACCTATCCACCTATTATATTTTCATTTTATACCGTAGATTTTACTGTAGTTAATCACTGTTTTTATTCACATTTATATATATATTTGTTTACAACTAAAGCATACGCTGGTCTCACCGCCACTTGCCAGTCGGGCGAAACGCTTTGTGTAGTCACCAACGCTTGTTTACCAGCAGAATCTCGATGCAATGGCACGGCCGAATGCCCAGACGGAACTGATGAACAAATGTGTCAAAGACTTGTCGAACTTAACGGTAAGTGATTATAAGGAAATAAACAATCGTGTCAATTATTTTGGACGGGATTTTGTACATAACAAAAATAATTGTTATTTTGTTAACACATTACCTAATTTAATTATTCAAAGTCTTATACAAATATCAACTACGTATATATGAACCACTGGGACTGGGGTAAACTATAGGGAAATTATAATTCCCATGTTGAATACAAACGACTCTAATTAAAAACAATAAAGTGTGTGAGCCGTGAGGGTAAGTTTTTTGAGTTTGATGACTTCGTGAACAAAACTTACTCACTTCATAGTTAATTTTCAAGCTGATTATATCGTGAATCTTCTTGGAAATTTAGTTGATATTTGATAATTTTGTATTCATTATATTATATAATTGATAAATAGCACAAAACAAAATCTCTATAAGTATAAGTCACATTTAAGTTGTAAATCGTAATATATCTAAAATAATAACAAAATAACTATAAGTATGTCATTATATCAAATATATTATGAAATGTTGGAAAATATATTCCGATACAATATATTAATATATTATTATTATGTTATAGGGTAGCTTAAACTATTTTTCATTAAATAAATCAACTAATTACATTTTTAATATATATAACTATATTAATTATTAAAATATATTAGGTAGGTATGTATTATTTGTATTAAAGGTATGGTACCGCTATAACATATACCTAAGCATCAAGTATACAAAAAACATTATTTCATCAAGATTTTTATTCTTACCGATAAACAAAAAGTGTTGCTGTTAAACCACAACTTCTATTTTTGGCTACCTAAGTAAAGTATCGTATTGTTTTGAAAAAAAATTTCGAGATGATGATGTATAAATAACCGTGCATGACCACTTTAATACTTTATCCAAACTCATCTTGTAGTCTATAAATGCACCACCAAGTAATATTACACCGTTTTAATTAGGAAATTTGTATACTACGCACAAAAATATATTGCACACACTGTAAGCTATATTTTGTTTTGTTTTAATTTAACGGGATTTACAAATCATACAAAAATCACTGATACATAAATGGTGATATTGTTTTGAATATAATCCATATTGAGTAAGTAGTTGGGTGCCTATATAGCGCTTATATAGCGTTGCAGTAATCAAGAAAATAATAACCTACAAAGGTTATAAATTATAATATAAGGTAATTATAATATACATCTCTATTTAGAAACACAAAATAATGATGCCTAAACATTAAAAAATGCTGTTTAACAGAAGTGATATAGTTTTATTTTTGAAAAGAGTGTATACAATCTTAGATTTTTTATCAAAATTATGTTTTGTTGTAATTTAAAAAAATATTATTCGTAGAGATGAAACCTCACTATTGTTTATATTATTATTTTTCATGCATAATGATATTTTTAAAATATTTAGATACATTTTAAGTTATTTATTATATACCATCCTATTTACATTATTCACACTGATATAAGGTACTAAAGTATTAACTTATAATAGTTATATTCGACGTTTTCGTCAACAATTAGTTTGACCAAAAACTGAATTCAAAAAATACTAATTAGTAATCATGATATAATAATATAATATAATTTAAACTATAGGTATCCTTAGAAATATATATAGGTAATAATATGCTAGTTCATATCCATCGCTTCTTCGCTCAGAATCATTTTTATTCGTGTGCATTGATTTATCATCGAATTCAAATTCAACACATCAATTTAAATGTCAATAATGACGAGGTGTGCCGTATAATAAATTAATAAAAGTTGAAAGTTGAAACGGCAGAACTGAGTTTCCCTGATTTTTGTTTTCTGAATCTAATAAAAAAAGTTTCATCGACATGACATAGTAATTAACTGTTATTACATTTATAAATTCATTTATCATGCAATTTTTAAAAATTAGGTTCACGTTTACTTTTTTATTTAAATTATTGTGTATACTTAACCTAACCTATCTACCTAGTTGCTTTATGTGCCTATTACGATTGTGGTTCAACATACAATATATACAATTAAACTATCAAATAATATGATTATCTTAGAGTTGATGTATAAATATCTATATGGTAGCCCTTAGAATATTATAGAAAACTCCTGTCGATCTTGATTATACATTTTCTGAAAACAACCGTATTTCGTGTGACGCGCCGTCAACACTAAAATAAACAAAATGCTCCCAATAATTGTTCAACACTCGACATCAACGTTAAACATCAGCACGCACCGCCATTCCGTCGTCAACAATCTATGTCTCACTCGTGAATTTTCGTTGAATCTGGTACTTAATTAAATTAAATTTTCTACTTAACATTGACTTTAAATTGCAGACAACTACCAGATAATATCGTTTTTTTTTTCATCATAATTCATTATGTAAACATAACCCGTGAATTTTAAACATCAAATCGAACTCAAAATTGAATTACAATGTTCTCAAGGAGGAAATTTCTAGAGTGCTTTTCCATTAATGGATTTAGGCATATTGCCAACATTTCATGTAAGTCGGTTGTAATATTTCCACAAGGTATTGTGATTTAATTTATTTTACCTAAATACAAGATAACACTGCCAAAGATGATAATTAATTTAAATGAGTTTATATTGCAAAAATAAAATGGCAAATATCTATATTGTTATTCTTAACGAGAAATTTGATCAAACCCTGCAGCATGTTTGCAATTTATACCTTGTCGTATATCAACTGTTATAAAATATGTAAAAAAAAAAAATAATATTTCCATAATACAAATATTATAAAAAAAAACCTGTAATTTAAATTTATTTCAGTAGGTATAGGTACTTACATATCACTTTCCAATTAATTAATTAGATTTCATGGACTAAAAACTAATGAGAGTTTATATTATTATTATTACATGAACTATAATTTTAACAAGCTTCTTGTAATCTAAGATTGTATCATATACCTATATACCTTCATATTATTATCTTGTTCGTTCGGAACAAATTTTATTACTTTATTTATCATTCATTATGCACCGGATAATGAGGACTGGTTACAATGTGTATATCAATAAATACGAAAGTGCATGCAAAAAAGGTCAGACATCAAGTGTTGTCAATAAATCAGTTCATGGTCTATTGATTCACGTGATCCGAGGATTTCTGTTGTAAAACCACTTTCCACGAGACCCGGTAAATTTGATTAAAGGGTTTGATATAATACCAACTACAGGGTACTAAATCACAATGGTTAATCAACGGATCAATTACCTATATAAACCTATAAGAGAATGTGTTACGTTATAGAGAATCTATCTTATGAACTACCTCTGTAGGTACCTATAGTAATTCACCCAACGCTAAAGTGTGTTTTTAAGATAACTATTATAATACCTATTGTAGAATAAATTATTTTTACGACCGTTATTTTAAACATATTCGTATATTATAAGAGAGTTAGTACTATGCTATGATTTTGTGTAGATTGCATAGAGAAATAATCCGGTTTGAAATAAAATATATAGGTATAGCCGTATAGGTACCTACATAATATAATGTATACAAGTTCATAATATATTATTTTTTTAACGTGCATGAATATTGCGGAAAAATGATCTTAAGATTTAAATATTCAATTTATTGTGTTAATATTGGTAAATGAATATTATGTTTATTATTGGTTCAAACATTTTGATTTAAATAATTTCTAGCATTGAGCTACATAAATATATTGAATAATAAGCAATACACATATATTTTGACATATTGACGTGTATTTTTCATCACTGATTTATAAATTTTAAATAACTCTTTAAGGAAAATAAACTCTTATGATGCTGTTAGTTTAATATGAAATATTTACTATATTTTCATCTATACAATAAGCATATTTAAATTTTACACTTGAATGATTTATGTATCAAAAAATTATTTTTTATTTCTTGTATTATATTACGGTTGAATTTTAATTTATTTAAAAAGTTCTAATAATTTTAATTACCTTTCAAAAAAAAAAACTAAACTTGTTTACTATGCCATTTCACTAGAGATCTAGTTGCTTTTAAAACCCCGACAAAATGAAATAACTCTTATAGGTTAATAAGAAAATTAAATTTAAAAATGACCTATGTAAACATTTAAATAATATGACATGTATAATTTTAACCATTTTTAATAATTAATAATTTTAATTAGAATACAATGGAATAAAAATCCTCTTTGTGTTTTTTTTATTATAATGGGAATTTTATTATTATAAAATATTATTATACAGTTTATAGATTTTAAAATATACCTAAATCATTTGATAGTTAATTAGAAAATTAAAATAACATATTATAATAATTATAGCTGTTTGATTACTAAGAACAACTGCATTGTACATATCGGCAAATCTATTTTGTCAATATCTTAAGCATATTTTAATTAAGACTGCATACAATAATAGATTTGTTTTGTGTTTCAGTTTGCGGGGATGATGAATTCCAATGTGACGGTATTACATGTATCCCAAATTCAAAGAAATGCAATGGTCTTAGTGAATGCTTGGATCGAACTGACGAGCTAAACTGTCCACCAACTAACAGTAAGATAATTTTTTATTTCATCTACCTAACACTCTGTTTTAAGTAATTAGCTTAACATAATAAGTTATGAAGTTTTGGATAAAAAAATAAAAATAATATTCGATGCGCTGTACAACAACTCGGCAGTAGACGATTATTAAATTTTATTCTGGTGATTTTCAAGTCAATTTAATATTGTATGTAAACACCAGTTGATAAATGACCAGTACAGTAATTGGTTAACAATTTTGTATAAACGTTTAGATTTTAAAAAAATATTCAATTACGTTTTTTTACAATGCGCGAGAAATTATTAATAACGCGGAACTCAAAAACATCGATGGATACTATATTATATTCTCTGCGTATGTGTAAGATTGTAATGTATTCAAATATCCTACACCGGTTCAAAAACGGGGTTTGCTGCACCTAGTAAATTTCAGTAATATTTATAAGTTTATAAGGCCACGTGATGGTACAAGGTTGTTGAATAATCTAGACAATTCGATAGAATAGATCAAACAATGTTAGTATGTGAGTGAATACCTAATCGAAATATTGTCAAGTACCTATTTTTCATTAGATTAAATTTATATTCGATTTAATCACTTAGTATTACAATTTACAACCCCAAACTATATGACCATATGTCCATATGTATTGACAGCTTAGAAATAATTACAAATTACAATTACTTAATGAGGGTTATGAATTTATGATTGGTTATATTAGCGTTTATGTATAATCCTCTACGATATAATATATACTATATAAATTCGATTTTTAACTACCTATCGACACCTGTGTTTATGAGGTTATTTGAACGGTAGATTTTAATTTTAAACTACAGGTTATTGTTACACAAATATGTATTAGCTCATACTTAAACAACATAACTCCAACTTTTCAAGATGATATATAATTTCACTGAACCGGGAGCACTTTGTGTGAGTTATATTATAAGTATTGTATAAGTTATAACCGAAAGAATGCAGGCATTAAATCAAAACTCATTAATATTTAATAATCCATATGTCATCTGAATGATTCTTTAATAACGATTTTTAATCCATGTAAGTACTATTGTATGCTATTTTCTAACATTTAAGACAGCAAAATATATCTATATTGCTACTTAACTATTCAAAATTTTCAACGACGTTTATCAGAATCTCAACGACCACATCTATGAATTGTATGAACCCAATCTAAATTAGTGTAAATTCACATTATTGCCCACCATATGAATCACTTTATAAGATGAAGTAAATTAAAAAAAACGAAAATAAATAATAAAAATAGCTCCATCGCTCTCTTCAGAATTATTTAAAAACAACTGGCGAGATTGATCGCGTCCACCGTATGTAATTACCATTATTATTTCATAGATCTTCTTTCTTGCGCTACAGCACTATAATAATAGACTATTTACTTTTTATTTGGCCGATGGTGTCAGCCGGTTCTTTCCTTGTAGACAGGTAGCCACCGGCGGAAAGTATAATATACGTATAATAATACCCGTATAGTATCATATAGGTGCATGTTTTACACCACACACACACACACACACACACACACACACACACACACGCTTATAGATACGAGTATATATATATGTATATTAAATTTAAGTAGGTTTATGCCATGTTCATTTTAATAGCAACTCCAAAGTTATTATTTAATTTCGTGATGTCATGAACGCCAACGTTTTCCGCCCGTAACCAATGTTTTCTTATCTAATAGACGTTCACAGTTTACACATAATATATACCTACATACAAAGAGAGAGAGACACACACACGCGTGCACGTTATGGTTCACAAAAAGACGTGTTATTAAATTATTAGCACGTTTGCTTAAAGAATGAATCGATGTTATATTATCGTAGGTGTTCTTTGTATGTGTCTATAATAACCATTTATCAGTAATGAATGGCCAATTAATGAAACGGCATTGTAGGTAGGTACCTATAAAAAACCAAGTGGTTAATTTCGTAAAAACAGTTTTAATTACAATTTAACTTGACATAGGAAAATTGTTATTAATGGAAATTATATTCGATATTTTATACGATATAATCTTTTATTTCAAAATCCGTACGTTAAAGATGATTTTTTATTTACACGAAAATTGTATAATATTGATGACTGACCGGTAGGTATTCAGCAATAGGTACTAGAGGTAAAGGAAAATTTCATTTAAAGTTAATACGGAAATTTGTTCAATCTTAAAATAATAAAATGATACCTCGTCGTTGCAAGTAATAATGTCCATTACTCATAAATTATATTTTCGACTGATGTACAATATGTACCTGCTTGTTTAAATCAATATTTATACATTTAAATATTCAATTAAATAAGATGACATTTGAGTATAATACTTTATTTATTCAGTAAATCCATACGTTTAATCCATAATCATAATGTCAGACGTAACACAGTTTAATTAAAGTGAAAATTGATTTCGTATTCAGTATACTATACCTATATCGTTACTTAAAATATCTCGTGTATTTCGGCGTATTTTTCGAAATATTTCATGTTCTAAAACCAAATCATAATTATGTGCAATATAATATAACTATAGTATGTGTATATACACGCATTACAGACTTACGCTTATTTCATATGGATAATTACGGATGTGAAAAAAATTATCGTGAATAAACTGTGACTAAAAAATGGTTAAAAGAAACAGCGCTGGGTGAACAGCTCTCGAAATAAATGTGTAAAATAATTTTAATTTTAAACACGTAAATTCGTACGAACTTTCCCTTGACTGAAAATCCGTACTATCGTACGCATATAATAACAAGATTCTCAGACTAGGTATATTATTTGTCAATGAACAATTGTTGGTTGTCCTTGCAGGTCCATTGCTCTTAGTTTTCAGTACACAGCCGAATTTTAATATATTGACGGGACTACATATATATAAATATATATACAATATATATATACCTACCTATATACGTAAATACGACGCTTATTTGAATAAATTGTTTAGAATTATTTTCCATATTCAAAATAAACAGAGAGTAACAAACAATTCATGCACGATTGAAAGAACAATGTTGTATAACTAATATAATTTATTTGCGCTGATATTCAAACTAAAAAATATATTTTTATTTTGCATTGCAAATATCTCATATATACACACATAAATGCTAATGTAAAATTCGCACATTTTTATGTCTCCGTTAAATGACCAGATTTCTTTTCGTTTTTGTCTTTTTGACAACTTACAAGCAACCGTTTCGGGAAATATTTCAATTTTTGTAAAAAACCAAAACATTTTGGCAAGCCCATAACGGACTTGATGAATTTAATTATTTTATTTTGAAGAATATATAATATAAATAGAGAAATTACATATTATTTATTATTTTATATAATATTATATATTATTAACACAATATTATTATTATCGATCATGTACAAGTGTATATAGTAACAGAGATAAATCAAGAAGAATCAGTGATAAATGACAATACGCACTAAGAAATTATTATTTTCAAAATTAACTTGACAATAGAGACATTCAAACATAGATAAATTTATCATTTACGTATCCACATTAACAAAATATTAGAACTTTTGATCTATAGACATAACTGGAAAAAAATTTAACCCATTACTATAACATATAAAAGATACCTAGGTATATCATTAGGTAGTAAGAAAATGTAATATTTTGAACATAATTTTAATTCAAATATTCAAAATGCATTTGTTTTATCGATATACTTTAATTGTTGCCTTATAAATTATAAAAGAACTTAATGGTGTATAAAAAAAATGAAATATTATTACGACTAATAGAATCAACACTTGTTCAATATGTCATTACAATGAAATATAACTGTTGTCTTATAATTTTTAAATGGCTAATATAGTTATAATTAAATGTATTATACATTTATAAATGATAAATAGTTTGGACTAAAAACACGAGATAATTAATTTTTTATCAGTGTAGCCAAAAAAATGTATCACATATATATATATATATATCACAAAAAATATTTCAAACACTATATCAAGTAGCAATACCTAATTTATATTATAATATTTAAATTCTAAACATTAATAATAATTTTTAGCTAACAATGATGTTCTTTGATTGCGACTTATTAAAAGCATATTCATCAACGAGAGTTCTTAATTATACGTAAAATGTTAATATATAACAATTAAACATCCCATAAATCATATGTGACTATGGACAAAATTTTGATGGCTGATGAGTTTATTTTTATTGAAAATATAAATTTCTGTTTAATTGGCCTAAATTACCTCGTATATAGTATGACAGATATGATAAATTAAACTCATTACAAATTTTAAAATTATGGTTTTAAGTAACGCCGTCCATTGATATAATTTGTAAGTCAGTATAATACATGGCGTGTATTTTAATGATTTATATCAATGAATTTAAAATCTATTATTCGAAAATTCTAAACGTTCGTAATACATTCATCATAGTCATTAAAATTAAAAATCATAAAATATATTATTTATTTTAACACGTACAATATCTATGAAGAAAACCCTAATAATAGAATAAAAAATGTATAACAAATACACTGATTGCTTGTAATAAAATAAACCATGACATCATCATTCACCAGTTTGAATGTTTTACACTTTAGAGTTTAGATATTATTATTAATGTTCGAAAAAATCCTTGAAAATGCGTTTAAAAAATAAGAAAAAACATAAAACATTTATTGAAATTAAACTGTCTCGTAAAAAAATATAAACTTTAGATTCTTAACCGACTTATTGCTGATGATTGTTTGTTTCATTCTAAAAGCACATTCTTTTTTGTTGAGTCAACAATGTTGACCAAATGCTAAGAACCTACTAAATATATATAATACACGATGGCTAAATAGATTTATTCACCTAAAATAAGTGATAAAATATTATGTATAAGTGTATAGATACTTCCTGCAAGGGATTAAGATATTCCCCATACCTTCATGTCGTTAAGTTTACAGCAATACAAAAGTTTTAATTTAATTTTAATTTCTTCAAATCGATTTGTAACTTAAGGTAGGTTATGCGCAGGTATTGACTAGAAGTCTTAATGGTACGACATTAAATTAATGTAAGGTATAATAATTTTTGAAACGTAATTCTAATCACATTAGGTCACATATAATTATGACCGCGTTGTTCCTTGCTATTATTTAAAAATAAATTTAATCATTTTTTTATACGCCCACAAAATTCAAAAACATCAAATGAAAAATGCTTTGTCATCAATCTAAAGACATTTTAAAATTATATAAATGTTATCAAAATTGATATGTATGTTGAATGATATTTAGGTTGGAAAAATATTACAGTTACGCACTTGCAGCTTGTCCCGCTGAGACTGAGTGATAACACTACGTGTCAGCCAATTCGCTGACCGAATCGTTCTATATTTAAAATTATTATATAATAATATACATGGTCTTTCAAACGTTTGACGGAGTACGAGTGGGTGATTTAATGGAAAAACGAAATCATTTTGAGGTCTTAGATTTCATATGTTTAGTATGTAATATTTAAATATTGTCAGTCGTTTTTTTAAAAATTTTATTTTGAATTTCACAATCAATCACGCCGTGTATACGCTTGAAATAAAATAATGTTTTTGACAGTAATGAAGAAAATTCACTTTGTGTTTAGTTGTCATCTTCGCCTTATTGTTATTGTTTATTTATTTTAAAACGCTTTTTTCCAATACGAAACTAAATGACGGAAAGTCGACAGTAAACTCAAAATAAAATAAGCTTTATCCACAAATTTTTTTACATGCAGAATGACGATAAAAATAACCAAATTATGTTCAGACTATAAAGATATACAAGTCAACCATTAAATTTTTTTTATGAACTCAATAAATTAGACTAGATAACAATATAACACTATATGTGTTCTATCGGTTTTTAATTCAACAAAACCATTTCACTGAATTCATAAATTCATTTTCTTATATCATGTCCTTGGAGTATTTCATAAACATTGGACAAAAACGATTGTGTTTTTTAAAATGCAGTTTCTATATAAATCTTCATTCTTCAAGTCTAAATTGAAATTTCGAGAAACTTACTACAGTTAACTTACCACGTGCATTCTAAAAAACATAATATTTGAACTTAAATGTTTGATATTATGAATCCACGCTATAATTATGATATGAAAAAAAGCAATTTAACGCGTGACCGAATATAGTTTCCAATAGATTTAAGAAAAGCTTAAAAATCTAAATATGTCATGCTGCAGTTTCAATCATAAAAAAGTGTAACCGTTCAATTTGATACTTAATTCGTTTTTATACGGATGTGGTCCAATTTCAAAACAAAAATAAACGCTTTAACGAGGTACTTAGATTTTTGGGGTTTTCGGCGGACCAATAGGTATAGCAGGCGGCGTTATTGAATAATACCGATTTTACGACTCCGGGGGATTACAATATTATTACGATATAGGTGTTGCAATAAAATATGTTATAATGTTAATAAATACAACGGTTTACGGTAAATGCTTTGTACCTAAACATAATAATATTAATTAATCCCTCGTGTTGCCACTCGAAGGTGGTATAGATACACGCATATTACGGGACGAACTCGCACCCTTCGGCAGTATAATTTCAGTGATTATAAATGTTAAAATAAGCTTACAATATACGCGCGCAATAAGTTTCTCAGACGGGGTGGCCGGAAGCTATTACACGTTGGAGTTATGTATCGAATCAATGTTTCGCTTTCGATGTATAATATTTGCGTGTAATGTGCATCCTGGACTTGACGTGAAGCCAAATTCCCAGGCAAAAGGCAGACCGCCGCGGCGGCGCGTGTGGGCGTATTATATGAGATGAAACTTCTTTTCTATCCCCCGAACCCATCATCTGCACCATCGCGCCACGCCGTAAACCTACGTCCGACCGGTAGTACAGTGATTTATTTCGAAATAAAATGTTTACAAACAGTTTATAATGTGTTCTGTAATGCAGTCTCCTTGTTATAATAAGCGGCCTGCAAGTGGGACACATTGCAAGTACGTGATTTAACGACGGCCGTACGTCTTGTACGTGATTAACCCTAATCTTAGATATGAAATATGATCGGTATTTTACACCACAGTATATTACTAAATATAATATTATGTCTTTGGCGTTGACGTATGTGATATGTTTTCAATTTGTTAATTTATCGAAAGATTGTATTATAAATTATATAATGACGTTTCGTTAAATTAAATAATGTTATATTATACAATTTACTGTTGTTTAATGAATATTTATAAAATTCTTAAGCCTCCACAGTTACACGAATTAATTTCGTTTATGGATGTATTACCATTCACCAGTAGTTATGACATGGTGGGGGGGGTAAACTTTCCCAGAATTCACTCAATATAAAAATTAAAATAAAAACAATTCTTTAATATACGTTCTTTTTTTTAGGTAGCATGAGCTCTTAGCATACCTACAGTTACAGCAATCTTAGAATAACTTACAAAATAATATAAGTCCCATTGGTTTTTTTTAATCATTATTTATTGTTATTTGTAATGCGAATTTTATGTATTTTATCGTTTTTTAATAAAATTAAAACTATTTAAAACAAAACCGTTAAGCAAAACAGTTAAATATAATACTCACCCGACTACTGTGGGTTGGTGTTGGTTAATAATATAATATATAAACCTATTGTACCTAATTAGATAAAATAATATAATAGTAGGACACATGATAATTATTATTAATAAATTAGTGGATGATGAATAAGTCAAAAGTATCTCTTGGTTTGATAAACGCAACTACTCACGAATATATTTGTATTTTTATTGTTATTATTAGATAGTGCCATCAAATCCTTGTCATGCATAAATTGCGTATACATTTACAACTTTAAATGAATAAATAATTTGTAATTGGTTATTGTTAAAAAATTGTATACATTTTTTTTAAAACTTATGAAAAAAACAATATTTTCCGTTTCAGTTATTTCAATAAAACCGCACAATTTAAATAGGTATTAAAGTTTTTTTTTTTCACTCCCATAAATAATAAATTACGCAAAGATCATGATTCAAAATATTCAATGCGTTTGTAATTATATAAAATATTAATTGAGTTGATATTTTAAAATATTTAATATTAAACTATTTGGGCATAGTAAGTTAATAAATAAATTACAATGCGTATATTAAGAAAACAAACACATAAAAAAAAAAACTTGATTAATTTAAAACAAATAAATTAGTATAGGTATGAACCAATCGCATACATCATTAATGAAGTACATAATTATAAGAGAGCGATCATAATATACAATATACATCATACATTTTTTATATTCCAAGATAAAAAAGTACTATAGGGGGGTAATGGGGTGTGTGGATGACTCGTTAGTCCTCGAGAGGACGTGAGAACGCTCTTGACGCATCCAAATGAGCTGTACCTATAAATAATTTTTATATTGAATAAAATCTCATCATTATATAATATCGTAGACAATATGTCTGATTAAATCTTTGAAATGCGCCTACTATCAATTGTGTCCATACTCACCGCAGTCGTGAAATTTGTCAATATATGTTGATTTGTTTCGTAAATAATTCATTACATTCGGTACATCGACAATATATTATATGTATGAATGTATGTATAAAAAAAAACAATTGTGAGTCCACTATTAAAATGTATAAGGTGCGACATTAACATAGACTTTCCACGTATCTTTTCGGTGGTTCGCATAATATACACTGCACGTCGGTTGCTTTCAGAAATGCATTCATCGTGTTTGTACATCTATTAAAATAATGTTAAAGTATATTATAAATTATAATACTATTATTGCTACTGCCGTCAAAGTCACGAGTAACATCGGTATGAGACTGCGCCCACGTAAAATCTAATAAATATTACCTATTACACAAATACTTTTTTATACCGAGTGGCGGGTGCTGCAGCGGTTCTCTCGATGACATCATACCTATATTCCAATGTGAATTATAATATAATATAATATTATTCTATTATAGATGATTAATTCACAAACGAATTAAGACAATAAACAAATCGTAACATTTGCAATATTATTCATACCTATCGTAATGCCACTATATAATATATGCGGTGAGTGGTGACTGGTCGCTAAACATGGTTAAGCACTAATGCTATATATTATAAGCGGTCGCTAAGATATTTCAATGGTGCGATAAAATGTCTAATTTTTCTCAATCACAAACTCTATCTTGTGCACAGTTATTATAATAAATATATAATTTAATCATATAAATGGTATTGTATTAAAATTGAAAATGCTGATCAAATGTTAAGTACTTACATAGTTTAATCGTTTTATTTTCAAATTGTATACAAAAAATATACACCCATAATATCGTACCGTTACATGAATCATAATAATAGCAAAATACAACTATATACGTTCAAATATTCACCAGCTATACATATTTACGTGCATTATCACTTATTTACATATTTTATCTAATACATTAAAACAATGGGCTCATATTTGTATAGTATTATTTTTTATTTTTATTTTTTAAATACCCCATTACATTAGGTATCTGAATGTCTGTATAGTAGCTATAGGTACTGAAATTTTTCTTCTTCGTTTAGAATACCAAAAAAAATGGTTTTGATATTATTATAACACTACAATTATTATTGTTATTAATACCAAACCACAATTGAGAAGAAAAGTAATGCTATGCGCCATTAGTCATCAAACATTATGGATTATGTATATTTATAATTTATATACACATATTTTATACAAGAGGCACAAGAGTGAATGAACTTAGAATTTATTGTTATGATACTAAGACTAATATTATCCAGTGTTTTTTTAAAACATGTAAAAAAAATAAGAATTATTTTGCAAACAAGGTACATAATTTTTGTGTGTAGTCGGTCGCAAAGAAACAATTTTGCATAATTTATTTTAAATCAATAATAAAATCCATTTTCAATATAATAATATAAATTTTACCAAGTTTCTTTTTCAGCCAATAATTCCACACGATATGCGTAGCTAATTTAAATAAATATATATTATAATTGTATATATGTTTTTTTTTTATCAGATTTGACTTCATATTAATAAATCGGATCTTGTCTATATAATTCGCAATAAGCAATGTCATAAAAATTTTCATGGGTACACTCCCAATTTTTTCATACATATTATAATATAATATTTTATCGTAATATCAATAAGAACCGTCCACCGTATTATTGGGTGGGTAACCATCA
Source organism: Metopolophium dirhodum (assembly GCF_019925205.1). NCBI lineage: Eukaryota > Metazoa > Arthropoda > Insecta > Hemiptera > Aphididae > Metopolophium > Metopolophium dirhodum. The sequence goes on from NC_083568.1 coordinate 19,267,285, forward strand.
GAAATGTATAAAAAAAAATTTCGTAAATTAGATTAGTCTACCTACATATTATAATTATTGATGTCTATATAGCGTGATAGGTAGTTGAGAATACCAAAAAAAATGGTTTTGGTATTATTATAATACCGTACAATTATTATTATTATTATTGTTATTACTGAACTGGTAACCGCTCGTAATATGCTCGCGGTGGCGACCGCGGCCGATCGAAACCGACATCCCGACGTATGCCATCCGAGGGAAAAAACGGCCGTTAGGACGATAGGTACTTACCAAATCGCGATCATACGCACTCGTACCCGCCGACACGAGTCCACGCGCTCCCGCTGTACAAATAGTGGTCTGGCACGTGCGTCCGTGTTATCATAATATATTATAATATTATTATTGTAGTAGAGTAATATTATAATCGTCATTGTCTCACAGTCAAATTATTGTTGAATAAATAAACCGTCCAGCATGTAGTTTTTGAATCGGGCGATTTATTTATTATATTTTTTTTTTCTTAATTCGGACGACATTAATGTTTAAAAAAAAATACTAAAAGAAAATTCTAAGAGCAATCATGTTCCTCAAAACTGGATTTCTATCGATTATTACCTTAGCCTTGTGCATCGTTCTGCACGTAGAGTCGGCCCAGCAATCACCAGGTAAGAACGGGATAAATGGTTATAATAATTATCTGTTTCATAATATTATATTATTATGTACCAGCACGTTTGTTTTCGTGCAAAAATAGTTTGATGCAGCTAGCGTTTCAAACATTCAGTGAACACATATTGCAAACCATAAATCGTATAATGTTTGTTTTTACTTCACATTCAGTATTCTAGCAATACCGATTATCAACTAACTTTCATGATTAAATTTACATTTTTGGTTAACTTAACAGTTACGCTTAGGATATGTTCCTTACTTCTTCTATTCCTACTTGTAGGTTGTATCCTGTATAAATATAAGTTTGAACAATATTTTATACCTGTAATATTATATACTTAGTTAATTGTATTATTATAGTTTAAGTTCTGGTATCAAATTATTTTAATTTAATTTTTAATGTTATCGACCTACTTATTTTATTATAATATCCAAAGTAAACAATTAATCAGCTTAAAATAATAATGATATTATCAAGCCTACAATAAGTACCCAATTCAGACAATAGGACAAATTGTTACGTACTAACTGTTAAGGTACTTTTAGTATAACATTTAAAGGTGTACATTACACGACTGTATAATAGGTACGCGGTTTTGCTATAGTTATTTTTTTTTGGCAACACGATCAACATTTATGTAGGTGATTATTGTCGAGATTTATTGAGAGTTCTATACTTATCAACGATAGTAAACGACTAGCCAAACTTGTTAAAATCATTTTTCGTAAGTTATACTGTATATTAAACATCATAATAATAACACATTAGAGCTAGTTTATATTGTTGACAATTTAAATTAAATATTCGACTTTATAACATTATTGTTAATCACTATAATAATACGGCTATAGTTTTCCAAAATGGGTCACCAAAATATGTGCATTATATAATATTGAACGTAATGTATTTATTATATATATAAATATTATAGGTAGGTTTCAATTATAAATAAATATTATTTTTAGTGTTCGTGTAATTTAAATGCATTAAATTTATGATGAACCTATGCCACACAAAGGCTGATTAATATATTAATTCATTTTGATTATTTCGAATTTACTTATAATACCTATAGCGACCAAAGCAGTATGGGTGGCCCAAGTTATAATTGCGTTATTTGTGTGACGCTCTCTGTATGTGTGTGCGTGTGTATACACGAAAATCTAATAACTTTTGTATGACGTAGGTACCCTGAAGCGCCATTGGATGGCCAATAAAATGTAACTTTCTATGTGGTACCTACGGAATATTGTCTTTTTTCCTTCATTATTTTCTCGAGTCCAAATCGAATTCGACTCAACCTCCGGCGCCTCCTCGCGCCATCCAAATGTTTTCTTAAGGGCACCAGTAAGTTTGTCTTTAAACAATTCGATTAATTGGCACGTCATAATTACCATCATAATATTTAGTTAAAACGTATACGTCATACACACATTATTGTTGTGATTTTTTTTATCGATTTGTAAACCTGGCTGCTGTTTAGAAAAAAATGACATTTTTCTCTAAAAATTAAATCACATAAACGTATAAATATTGTATTCTCTTCTCGTATAGATTCGTGTTTATGAGTAATGTTAAAATTGGCCTTCAGCCTACACATGCTTTGTAGCCAAGATTAAAAATATCATTTGGCGGCTTGTAAATCCGCAATAATTTAAATAACTAAAACACTTCTACGGATTCCCAACCAGTGACCACAGAGAGAAAACTCAAGAATAATATAAATTATCAATATCTTCGTTAATGGTTAGCAATAAACGGTGTCGGTGTTACGTATCCTTGTCCGTCCGAGCTGGCGTTACTCACGTCGTTAAGAAATATAGCGTATTGCAATAACCATTTCTGGTTCCATGATTAAAAATAAAACAGACGTGCCACTGCTTCTGTACTGCTGTGGCTTACCAATTAATGATAATAATTAATAATAGATACAGTTAAATTATTAGCTTTTTCAAGAGGTTTGAGCATATATGGTATGTGCTATATATTTTATATACCCTGCAGACTAAATAGTAAACTGTTCATATTTATATTCACTTTTTCAAACTACTACAATGTGAACAAAAGAGCAGTGATGAAGCTGAAGATTTCGTATGTATATGTTTTTACCTTGTGTTCTGTATAGAATTATTTCCATAAAATATGTAAAAGGGCCTTTCAGTGTGTGTCATAAAGTTACGAATACCTCATAAGATTTACGAATAACACGATTGTGAATACTACCTACATTTTAACACGATATGAAACTTTCGTGTCACCATATTTACAGCCACATCTGCAGCTTTTATAACAACTTAAATTATTTTAACTAACTAGGTACCTACATAATATGTTGATGTAAAATTGTATGATCAAAACCAATATACATTTCTAATTCGCACACTCATAATAGTTATTACTTATTGCAAATTTGCAAATTGTCAAGCCCTGTAATGTGCTTGTTATACATTAATAGACCTTTTAATATATTATAGTCTACATCTTTGTCCCCATATTTTAAAAGCCATTTTACGTGCATTTCATAAGTGCACATCATATATCCACTTCAAATAACCACGGAACTCTTAACAGCCTTAACCCTTTTTGTCTTCTCGTTTGTTTACCCTGTGCACCCTTAACCTCATTCTATGCGCACGCCCTTCTTATTGTTTTACCTGAATTTTGCACCGTATTCACGTGTACGCGGATCAAAAGGAAAGTCGTTTGTTTCACCTATTACAAATGTCATGGGAATTTTAATGTTATGATGATTAAATGGTTAAAATATAATAGTATAAAGTATAGTTACAGATGTTCAGCACATCTGATCCGTAGAGTTATAACCATATACATTTTTCATCATCACTCTTCAGTTTGACAGTGGATGCTATAATGCGTGTATCCGGCCAGCTACTTCTTTTTTTTAATATAAATAAAATGTTTAATCTGTTTATATATTATATTAAAATACAAATTGGTTGATATACATAACTACGACAGACACGGAGTGGCTATCAAATGATGGGAGGACCCTAATTAGTGTTTTTTTTTATTTTATTCTATTACCTATATTATATTATTATGTGTAATGTTCTATAGGTAATAGCTATATAAGTACTATTGGAGCTATATTATAGATACTCGAGATAAATCATAGGTTTAAGGTATACCTATTGCCAACGTATGAATAGTGCTCCATGAATTTTATAGATGAAATAATTCAAAATAAACCAACAATATAACCCGATATTTTTTAAATGTCCGCTATCTTATCGCTTTTATTGAAATGAAAGTAACGTAATGAAGTCGCTAAGTGTCACACACACACACACACAACACACACACGCACGCACGCACGCACACGCATACATACTATTACATATGCACGTGTCCTGACTATAGTTTACATGTATTTATTTACATAATGTCGCGAAGACAAGCAGATACATTCCTCGGTCGTGACCAACGTCGCCTTAACTATTTCGAATATCTACAAAACGCGTAGCATACAATATACATATTGTAGGTATATAGTATACGTACTCGTATTATAAATTATATATAATATATATATATATATATATATATATGTGTGTGTGTGTGTGTGTGTGTACCATCGATGTGCCTCGTTTAAAACCGTGCGCGTAATATTTTATCTCCGACAGTTGATCGATTTCATGACGGAGCGCATACACGCGGAAAAAAAAAGTCCAGTTTATTGCTAAACTTTCTTGGTCAGACCGGCGATAATCTGAATAATAGACGGAGTACGATGGGGGGGGGGGGGGCTGTTGAGCTTTTCGATCGTACGCGTCACGGTGGCTTATATTGTTGTGTGTTCACGGTATTTTGGCTAGGATACCTATTAAAATTCTAATGGGATTCCGCGTGTAATATATACACGCACACGACGGATGTATATATATATAATCGAACATCACTTAATAATATGATGGCAATTAACGGTCGGGTTATTGACTGATCGCGTATATAGATGGAAATTGGCAGCACGAAAAAATGTTTTTAGTGACCCATTTTGACTTATACTCCTTATGTTTGCCGGTATAGACCGTTCGTTTGAGAATTGTTGCTATCGACTATAGCAACAGTCGAGTACGTTAACTTTCCGTGCGAATTCAAGCGTTCAAAGTATAGAGCAGTATTGTGTTAATTAAACGAAACAGATTTTGAAATAATAAATAATTGATACCTATATATTTTTTAATTAATTAATAACGATAATAATAATTTTACGATATATCATAATGCCGCGCAGTTCTCCAAGATCGTATTATACGACATAAAACGATCGATATTATTACTTTTATTATACGTATGTATAATATGTATGTACGGTCGGTACATACATATTTTTTTTTATCTGCAAATATGCCGAATGTCGATGATGATTACGAAATAAAGTATATCGACTTGGGTGGCGCCAATGCGTACGTGTGCTTATTGCTTACGGGCTACTTCCCGTAATCGTAATAATATGTAAAATGAAAATTTGGCCAAAGGAAATTAAAATATAATAGTAATATTAATAATAATAACATTGATGTATATCAACTGACCGTGACAGATGGACGGTACATGTTGTAATTTATTTGTGCATGGCTGGAGAACACATATTTTGGTATTTATTTTTATATAATCGATTTGAATGACATCATCTCTGACTGTGCTTGGTTAGGTTAGGTCGGACATGTCGTATCCATCGTTGTAAGCGTAGTACTTCAGTGTACACTAATCTGCATAATACGAAGTAAAATTATATTAAATTCATCGGTATTATATTAACGATTAGAGGCCGTGAATTTTTGATAGATCATGCATAAAACACTATAACATTATATTAAACAAATTATATACATGTCTACGGTCTATCTAAATTATACTTTTACATAATATAATTTATGTATGTTTAATGTTTATATTTACGGAAATACGTAAACCGAGGTTAAATCATTAATATTTCATAATTTTACCAATTTCACTCCCATTTATTTCATTTAAACTAGTATATTATCAAAAAAAAAAAACGCTTAAAAAAGAGGTATTATATATATAACAGTTTATATACGAGTACACCCATAAAACAAACAAAATGATTTACATGTACATTATATACTTTTCCAACACGGAATGACTGCTTGCGCTATGTTGAAAATAATAAAAAAACGAATCCCAGGTAAACTTTGGTTTTTTATATTCCGAAATTTCGTCACGGCAATTCCTCGTTTTGGTTATGATATATTGTCGTGCGGGATGATCTTGTAACTCTGGGAAAAATATGAAATGGATTTCTTAAAGTCTTTTTTTTTATTCCTTTGAAATTCGAACACCTGCCATTTAAAATGACGGAATGCTATGTACCGAAGCTTGACCGGTTTGCAATCTATTAAACACACTATTATACTAAGTAAAACTTTTAATAAAAAAGTGAAATTATTAATTTATATCGAATGAATTCGACTTCAACGGTTACGACTAATGACTATTAATGTATATTTTTAAACATCGCGTATAATAATACTCTTTGAAACCTGTGCAAGTAACGTTATACGATAAATACATCTGTGCAGATGTACATTTTTTTTAAAACAATTTTTGTCAATGGGACGTACCACGGACACGAGCAAATATAATGATAAATAAATGTACAACATTATTTTATACCAGTTTATGTTGACATTCTTTAGTTTTGATGGCACTTTTTTTTAACGTGTTGAATTGCAACAAATTACTATTCCATTAACTCAATTAAATATTAAAATATATTATACGATTAGCCATAGATTAGGTAGGTATAATGTGTTGGTGGTTGCAGTGTATATGTATAAACCTTATGTTTGGTTTAAAAAAAAAATAAATAAATGTGGGTATACCATATAATCATTTGCTATAATAGCCGACCGTCGACCGACAACACGTCAAATCAATAATCATTATACCAGACGTAAATAACTAACCAAAAAAAAAAAAAATATTATATCAATTTTCCATACACGTATACGTAGTTACAGTAATGTAACTTGTAAACTAGTTTTTTTAAAACACGACTTATGAATATATTCTACGAAACGAAAGTAACAATTTTGTTTTGAAAACTTCCAAGCCTTTATCAGTGTTTTTATTTAAATAAAATAATCCGTGCCCTTAGTCGAATTTCACCCTCTGGATAAATTTTAAAGCATTATTGAAAAACCAAAATATGTGTTGACAAATAAAAAATATTTGCAGACTTTATTTTAAATTTTAAACAAATACATAGGTATACAGGTACATCCGCGTAGTATGCATGAATCATAATTCCATTGATTTGTAAGTCTATACTTTATACTTTATAGGTAGTAATAATAATTATAAAACTTATAAAATATATTTGTGAACAAACCGTTTCATTTTTCGAAGGATTCAAAATAATTATTATATACATTTTATATTTATAATTTAAAATTTAAATGTACCAACATACTTTTGTTATACGACGTACTCTTTTTATTTCGTTTGTAATATTCTCGGTCCTCGTTTTCATCAAAGAAAACTTACATACCTCATGGCTCATATAATCGTATAAATCATTAGAACGTTTGACAAAAACGAAAACCCGTTTGGTCTTTCATGTGGTAATGATGAATGAAATATTAATATCAAGAAAAGATTCTAGTAAAAATTTAAGTGACCCACGTGTGTAGTTTCATGAAAAATGTATGAGGTATTAATAAATATAACGAATTCTTTTTTGATATCCTAACCATTCGCAATACGCCGATGAATTAACTAGTTTTTCTGAAAATCTCGACTGCCGATATCCAATGTCAACCTTGTCTACGATTTATTCTGAAATATATTTATCTTATTGATTTATTAACTCGAACCGGGGGAAAATATTATGAAACACTTCAGATACAAGTACCAATAAAATTAATCATTTCCTGTTGTTTTACTTTACGACTGTCATTGGTATTAGTATTTTATTTGTTTAACAGAAACACAATATCTAAACCTATGCGGTATTCGGTAATTATTTTTACATCCAAAAACAGCATGACAAAATTGTTAAAATTTAAAGTTGAATAACGTTCTCGTTTTTGCATTAATCTCATAAAAGTAATAATAATAAAAATATTTATCAGTCGTTTATGAATTTATTAGGTAGGTAATTGCTGTGTGTAATGATTATTATCATTATGATAAAGATTTTCTTACTTAATGTAAAATCTTGATAAGAGACACTATAAACACACTAGTTTGATGGGAGTTGATAAGTAGGTAATTGTAATATATTATACATAACATATTTATATGTATTATAATATAAAGACGATTCTTCTCGTCTCCTGCGGCGTTTGCTCTCAAAGGACGAATACTAGACACCAACATCCTCTTAATATACAATGGACCTTCACTGACAATAATTTATAAAACCGCATTCTTATTTCAGCAAACTGACAAATAATCAAATAACATTTATTACTAAAACCTAGACATAAAATACTCTCGAGATCTAACCGCATCAGTCATTCTAGTAGATTTATTAATAAATCTTATAAACTTGTACTTTAACGATCAATATAATATATATAAATTATAAACTATCAAAAGTTTTGCTACATTTTTCTCAATTCGTCAAGTTTTATATCTTATGAAAGATAATTAATTTATAGAAAACAAAAAGCTTTTAAATGCGATTTGCACTCAAAAGTGATCGAAAGGCAATGACAAAACATAGCTTGATTACAGATAGTAATTTATCAGTAAATATAAATCAATTTAATAATATACGTACATTGTACGCATCATAATAATAGGCACCTACACGCCGAAACTTCTCAGGCGATAAGAAACATTCACTTTTTAGTACTGGCATTATGAAAATTGTAGAAAATGTAATACCTAATCAAATACGACAGTCTACAAGTGGTTAATAATATATATTTTTATCTTAGTTTAAATAGATGGAATTACTTAGGTATATTATACTCTCTTAACATAGTCAACATTGCTATTATTTCAACACTACTATATTTCAAACATAGGTAATTTTGATTTGAAAAAAAAAACTATATTATCAAGTTTAATAATTATTATTGTTGTATTTTTGTGGGAAACAATTTTGTGGGTCAATGAGAACGCCCACCCAAATGTATTTTGAGAGGCATTGAATTGATCGAAATCTGGTAAATATATGATAAAATGGATTTTTCAACATTTCTAATTTTCGAGAAATTTGAAAAAGCTGTTCAAAATTTAAAACAATAATACGTACACTCTTATATTATATGTTATTTTTAATTTGATAGTCACTTATGATTTTAATATTTAAATAATAGGTACGTAAAAAATGTAATTATAAATAATTTTATCATCTTCAATCATTATTTATTGTTAATAAAATGTTCTTTACATTTTACATACTTGTTTTTAAATGTATAAACAAGTAGAATAGTTAGTAAATTTATTACCATCCACTTGACACGTTTAATATATTTTATTTAAAATTAGTCACTGAGTTCAGTTTAATTATCATTTCTTACACCTTATACCTACGTATTTCCTACATACTTAAATTATAGTGTACAATTTGTTTTTAAAAAACAATACTCATGTGTTCATGTGCATAGATTTTTTTTATTATAATAATAACACATTTTTATGATGTGCAAATTAATAAAATATGTGTCCATTATTAAAATGTACAGGTTGAGTAATTTCAATGAAAGCCGTTTATTTACAAAAGTTATACAATAAATAGCATTCACACTTCGTTAGCCATAATAATTATATTATTTTAAATAATATATTTACGTAGAAAATTAAATAAATGCATTAGAAGGTATTCACAATTCAACAGTTGGTACGGTTTAAAATAAACATTTTCATAACAATATAAATTTAAAATAATTTTTTAGTACCTAAATAATTCAAAGTTATTAATCCTATTTAGGAGAGTGAGACCTTTATACAATATAGTAGTATTCCATATGACTGAAGTATCGCAATACATTTCATTCCAAAATAATAGCTTCAAGCCATCAGATTTTTTTTAAAAACCAGTTGTATTACTATCTACTGTATACCATAATATTCCATTAAATATATTATATTTCTAAATATACATTTAAATTATAACAAGCTAGGATTTAAATTAAAATTTTTTTAAATCTTAAGAATTTATAGTATAATAAACTCCAATTATAATAGAAAATAATCGACAACATTTCCATTCAATAACTAACATTTTTTTAGACCACATTCATTGAACAATGGATTTCTATATAGTCGTATTAACATGTATAATGTATATTAATGCGAAAAAAAATAGCCAAGTAACAGTTCTTATTTATGCTTACGTTTTATTATACATAATAATATTATCTCATAATACAATTTCCGGAGACCAAACATCCAAAAACCATAGTTTAAATAAATAAGTATTTTACACGTTAGTTTTTAATATTCCACGGAGTGAAGTATTTTTAAGTGATTTTAATAATATTATTTCATTAAGTAACACATTTTTTACAGACTACAGTACCTACCTACCTTAAAACTGCTGTAAAGTAGCCTTCAATTTGTTGTTATGTGTAATTATATACTTTTGTTTGAACAAAATTATCCTTACGTGTTCCTTATATCTGAAATACCGCAGAGATCATATTATATGCATATTACATTAATTGATGCGTTTACGAACGAGCTATTTTTTTTTAATTTTTTTTACAATGAATAAATTTGGCTTGCCTGAAATTACATGACGTCATAGAGTTATATTCGATGACACATAAATGATATGAAAAAAAAACTTGTGCCCTAAAATTATTTTTGAATTAATATTCACCATATAATATTGTAGCGTCGTCAAAGTGTTCCGTGTTTTTGTTTAAGTGATCATTAAAACTAAACATTATTGTTAATTTGTCACTAAAAAAAAATATTCGACATCATGAACTCTTTTTTATTTTTTTTTGGTCGCATGTCGATTAAAATAGACTTCCACTCGTTACTCGTATATATATGTCCGCTGTCTAACGTAACAATTTCAGGAAAATCGTCTGCGTCTCGAGCGTAGGTACCCACACACACGTACTTATGTATATACCGACACTGAAAATCCGCATTTGATTGCTTTGGCATATCCGTTGGCGTGTACAGTTCATTATGTGTAAAATCGCTTTTACGATGATGTTTAGGCCGCGCGTTCTACGTAAACACCCGTATTTCATGCCGAATGACTATTTTTCACCGGGGGGAGAATAAAGGTCATTGTTTGAATTTATTGTATGGAAAAATGTATTGGGGTGAAATATGATTCCCGCCGCAACCGCATGCTCGTAAACGAGTGTTTGAAAAGTTTTTTTTTTTTTAACTAAGGTGACATCGCCTCAAATAGGATAAGTTATAATGGCCTGTTTCCACGAGTGGGTACCTATATCTATATCCATTACATTACAATTCGAATAATTTTTGGTACATAATAAACTATTATATGATGTGTATAATAATGTCAATAAACCTGATTATTGTTATAAATGTTTTCGCTTCGATTTGAATCTTATATACGTGTGTGGTTATACGAAATTATAATATGCAAATAACAGTAAATTCGTTGAGTATAACTCATATTTTACAACGTGTAATTAGCACTCCGTCTAAAGTGAATATTAACATTGTACCCGTGTGGCGTGTATCAACGGCAATTGTATAGATAACACACAAATTTAGTGTCTCGCACCGCGTGCATGATCAGTAGTTATAACTAATTTGTCAAGTCTAATTATTATTATTATTATTATTATTATTATTATTACGTTTACTTAAAATTTAAACAGCTATGGTGAAGTTTTGCAAATACTAATTGGACGTTTGTCCTTTTTTTTTATCTATCGGTCTCCCGTAAACAGTTACGGCTAAATAATTTAGTACCTATATAGCCGGTAACTGCGATAAATTATGAATTTTCAATATATTATTTCCTTTAAATTACACGGGTGTGCGTGGATCGGGTAGTTTTGATTTTCAATTTTATTTTATCAAAAAACAATGATTCATCATCGCGCTCCATTATGTACATAATATTGCTAGGTATCCAAAAATCGACGGTTACAGAGTTATTAGTTCCACGTGTATTATGGCCAACAACCACGCACATAAATAATGGACACTATATAATATTATATACCTATACATTTATGGTATATGTTCGCTCATAATATATTATCCATCGTTGACTCTTCGCTATATTATACTATCCTCGTCTATTCAGATGGTTATAATCGATCTTCCAGCGATCGGCGTCCTTTATCTATTTGTGTTTTACAGTTTATAACCGCTCACAGCTGATATTCCTGTTGATTATCACTACATTTGACAGCCATCCATGTATCAGTATATTATTATAATTATATGCCCTTTTCTATGATGTAGCTAACATAATATTATAATACATATTATATTATATACATTTTTTAGTTTTTGTTAATTTACTGACTACTGCAGTATTGTGAAATGTTGTATTGTTGGTTTTAAGACGATCGATACGTCTTTTAAACGGTACCTAATGTTTTAAACATCGGTTCGTTGGTTCTGTACCAAATACTTTTAATTAAAAACACGGTCGTCGCTGTGTACGTTTATTCTATATTTAATACTGTGCAGTTATAGGATATGAATTCTATCGGTGATTAAATTGCATGCAAATTCCTTTTAATGGAACAACTCTATACCTCACGTACCTACTTATGCAAACATATTATTATTTTGCTTAATATATATAATTACACAACAAACTAAAAATATTAAATTAAAAATTACTGGGTTTAGTATTGCGTATTACCTATAATAATAAATTATTAATGTGCAGTTTCAACATAATATACTCGTCTACTGAGCCGACATTATAATAAATTTACTTTTTTTAAATCTTATATTTTTTTACGTTTACTTTGTGCCTAAATACTAGGAAAACAATTTTATTGAATTTACATAAAATGTGTGGCAACAGACAACCACCTAGTATGTAGTGTATAATATAATGAAATAATAAAAATATAAAAGTTATAATATACCTACTGTTTGGAAAATACTTTGAAACGGTTAAATTTACGCCAGCCAATAAAATGTACCGTAAACAAGAATGTTTAAAATTCTATATTGTTTTATGACAAATTTAATATATGACATTTTTTTTACGTAAAATTTTATATTCGATGATTTCTGTAAATAAAATATTTTAAATGCTTGTAGTTCAATAGCATTACGCAACTAAATAGTTGTATAATTATCTTTAAAGAAAGCGACATTGTTGTACGGTATGTATGTATATTATGTGGGTACACTTTTTAAATCTGAAAACAAGGAGTAGTTATCCGAGTATGGTAGTAATAAACCTTATAAAATCTGCATAATATCCTAATATGCAGATTCTCTAATTCTAATGCAATCGTGATGCACATCTTCGTGCCCATTATTCTATTGGATACTTAATGCGTTTTTCGCATTACACCATGTCACTGTGTTCTGTGTTCTATATTATTAACCATGATATTATATGTACATCGTAATCATCAGAGAGGGGGCGTCAAATCTTTGCTAAAACGGTTAAATTTTAAATGCATAAGCTGTCTGTGTGCGAAACGATGTTTTTTATCATCGTTTTTTTTTTTTTAAAAGGTTTATCATATTAAAAATCGCCGAACCAACGGTTGACGCAATAATAGAATTAATGGCGGGAAACGGTGGTTTACACCCACTGCAACGACCGAAGGAAGTGTCTATATTAAACTTGGGTAGATTTTTATGAAATTTTTACGACAACGCCTTTATTTTTTTCTCCCCGCTTTCGCACTTTGCTTATCACAAAAAGAGTACTACATCAATAAAAGCGAGAGACGCGCACTTTCAACAGATTTTTCTTTTAATCCAGTTTTATGAAATAATTAAATTATAATAGTTGTTTAAAATGTTAAATGTATTTGGGAGTGTTCAAAACAATCTCTGTGGAGAATATTATAAGACCCCTCATATAAATTCCATATCCTATATTTTAACTATAACTTACGCTGTATATTATTATATTTTTCTAGTTATAAAAAACAATGTTAATTACGCATGCAATAGTAATCTATATAGGTAATAATCTGTTACCTACCAATTAATTTTAGATTTAATGTACCACGTCAATGTTACATATATTATAAAATACCCTCAAGATTTACACTGCAATATATTTGTTTTTTTATTCTTAACATTGTTTAATTTTAAATGTAATATTATGATGTCTCGTAAAAAAATATTTGAAACATCGCCTCTTAATTTAGTAACCTATTCTGTGAAATTCGGTTATTTATTTTTAGTTTTCAAGTGTGTAACCCACTTGAAAGATAATATGTTACAATTGTATCTTCTGTAATCTGATCTGTAATTATTTGTTACTAACGTCATATATACAATACATACATTTTTGTATCATAAAATTCGCGAAGGTTAAATAATGGAATAAAACTGTATAATTGTCTAAACACTTATACATATAGGATAAAACAACGTAACTATATTCAAAATCACAAATACTGCTTATTGTCGCTACAATTTTATGTCCGCAAAAATCTTTACCTTACGTTTTGAAATATTTTCCTAAATCGAATAAGTAGGTTAATAAAATACACTGTATAAAATACACTATCAGGACTATAAGAAATGTCACGGGGATTTAGACAAGATGAGATGCAGTTGACCTTTTGTTTTTAAGTTTTTATAATTGTGTTTTGACTCGCGAATTGTGATCATTAGTTTTAATCCTACAATTAAAATATTGTAGAGCGTATTTAAGAGCGTATAACTTAAAAAATTGAATTGTATAACCAATTGCAGAAATGTTTTTTTTTATTCAATTATATTAGTTATATAAATACCTACTGTTTAGGTATTCTAATTTCTGAGTACAGAGCATAGACAATTAAAAAATATTTTAATAAAACATTGAATGCGAATTGACCATTTCACAGGCCACAGCAGGGATAATATGTAAATATCCGTACTTACCTATAAACTTAAGCGACAAACATATTATATTACATTATGTTCAAACTTATATATTTGATATATTTATCACATTTCATCCGCGTGGTTTTCAAGTAATTCCGGTACCTCCCTCCACCATGCAGGGTCCCGAGGGAAACACAACCTAAAAGAATATATCGCTATACATCCCGGACCCCGGCGGTGACTTATAGAAAATAACGGTCTCATTGATTTCCTGTTTCCGGTAACTGCAGCAGTAGGTACAACGGAGGTAAATATAGGCGGAGGAACCCCGTTCGGTGACACGTCCAAACCCATAATTATAATGGTGTCAATACGCGTGATGTTTATAATATGATATATATAATTCATATGCCTTATAATATGTAAAGGGCTGGTCGACCTTGTCACCGGCGAACGAGGAAACGCGCGTGCGTCGTAAATATTATAGTTAAATATAATAAACACAAGAAACGCCATTATCCGCGTTTTCAGGATCGAAACCTTCGGGGCCCGATGCGATAATTATGTACTCATTTGAACAATTTTTACGGTAGTCTTTCGAACGCTCGACACTGATGAATAATCGCGTTTACTGTGCGTATAATAGGTATATTATATGCATAATATATACGTATAGAACCGTCGTAAACGGGCGCGTCGGCGGTTGCCCACCATATTACATTATATAATATTATATACGTGTTCGTAGCATTATAAAGGCACACCAACATTATCGTCACTGATACATGACTCGGTAGGTGCATATATTATTATGGTCGACGGATTATCACCATAAACACTGAATTTTATAGACAGCTAATAATGCAGGTACTGCTAACAATATAAACAATATAATAATATCATTCGCACAATCGTTTTTCGACGCCTATAATATAATGACGCGACGCGTGGACAAGTGAAAACTGAAAACAATACTGAAAACACGACCCATATTTTATATAATAATTCGAAATACGCCTTTGCAAGATATATTATAATAATGAAATGATAAAAACGCGTTTATATATTTGTATTGTCGTGTTGCGCGCGTAGAACATAATAATATATTATAGATTTATAAATATATATATATATATAAGTCACTCGTGTAATACGTGCTTATAAGATCGGGCGCGATACGATTTTTCATGTTGGTATATAATGTATACAAATCATATTATGTATAGGGTGTAGGAATCTGGAGGATTTGACATCTTACGCTGCTGAAATTTGCATGTTTAAACAATTATGTCATATCCTCCGGATGCACCCTGTATACCTACATAATATACTAGACGACCGGGTAAGGCGATGGCAACCGCGGTTTATAGCGTAGGTACCCCTATGTAATATGTGTGTGTATAATAATATACACATTGTGAGTATGCGGAGTCAGCTATATATGCCTGTATCGCGGATCGTGAAAGAAGTCTATAAAAGAGTATATGGAAAACCGATAAGATCGATAGGCTGCGTCGTTGAACACGACATTAGGCGTATTGTGATGGCTTCATAATAATATAATGCGATGTGTATACGAATAATATGAGTGAAAGTGCTAAATAAAATTGCCGCGTGGACGGATTTATTGTGTATTACTATACAGTATACCTACCTATTATAATATGTATATATTGTATACCGCGTAGGATCAGACGCGGTAGTCTCGGTTATATGATGGGGTAACCGCCAGTACGATCTAATAGTGGGATAACAGATTTTTCCGACAGGAATTGTTATTACTGTATCGTATATTGGCGAACGGTAAACCTGCCCATATATTATAATATATAATTCTCATGCGGACTGCTGCACGACCGGGGGTCGTGACAAAATGCAAGTTTTCGATTTTAACACATCATGTATTGTGTTATTTTATCAGTCAATTTTCGTGTTTTTAATTTTTATGCGATTTTAAATGGGTGCCAGCAATCTACTGTCGCTATAATAAACGAACTATTGCATTTTTTTTTTTTTTTTAATAAGCGATTTTTGTTTTGTTATATTATAAATGTTATTTCATCTTACTCTGAAATTTCGTATTTTCAATAATATATGTATTTTGATGAAACCACTAATGTATAATATGTTTTTCAAATACTGAACCAATATAATTTATTATTTATAAACGTTTACAATTTTAAAGCTATTATAATACATTCATGTGAGCAAAAATTGGCGAATGTTCTCGGCCACGCTGCAGCTACTCCACTTAAAATGTTTAATGTTCGTGTATACGTTATATAGACTGTTGCATGTAATAGC
Organism: Metopolophium dirhodum; assembly: GCF_019925205.1. NCBI lineage: Eukaryota > Metazoa > Arthropoda > Insecta > Hemiptera > Aphididae > Metopolophium > Metopolophium dirhodum. The sequence continues at coordinate 19,284,218 of NC_083568.1, forward strand.
AACATTTAATGTTCTTTGTTAGTTAGTCAACATTTCGAGAGAAAAAACTATTTTAATTATCAGAATATGAAATTAAAAATAAACGACGCCATTAAAAAATGTATACTTACATGAAATATGATCTATGAAAAAAATTCGTTTGCAGACTACACCAAAATATAGGACTTATTGTAACAGCCAATAGAACACAGATTAGGCAGTATCCAGTATAGGGAATACCTACCAAAAGTTCAGTTTAGTTAATATACATGGGCATTGGACATTATGCATTTATGTTATTGATGTACATATAATATTAAACTGTTTCCTATATTCCAGTATATCCGTAATTTAAAGCCCTTAACTATGTAATAATATATATATATATATATCGACATATCGTTTGAACCAAACGGCGTACGAAACATGAAACATAATATAATAACTGTAAAAACAGCAGACGACTTTTGACTGATCTGCAAACATGCGTGCGCATTACCAAAAACGAAATCGTCACAAAGCACGCACTGCACACGCGTGTACGAGAATATTACACACCTATAAAGTATGCATAGTCTTGCAAAAACTTGAAAGTTGTCCGCCCCTATAATCTGTGTATATGTAGTATATATATATATATGGACGCGCGACGCAGACTTCAGTAAAATCTTTCGGAGCTCACTCGTATACCTATATATACGCACAATATGATATTATAAAATATCCCTGTACACATATGTATAATTTATACGACACGCGAGAAGTTGTGCGGCAGTGTGACGATATAATATGGAATGTCGGTCCGTCTGAGATATGATATTAAAATCAGCCCACACACGCCAATCTAATGAGCAGACAATGCGATGACGGCATAACGCGTACACACACGCGGGCTCGGGAGAGTTATTACACGATGTTATACATATTATTATAATAACGCATCACTCGTATATTATACTAAAATCTACGCGTGTGTGTGCGTGTGTGTCAATATTGAAATTTAGTATGTCGCGACGGCGTGTATGTACATCATAATATTATGCGATTATTAATCGGCACAATATACACGTACCTATCATATAATCATTGCAGCTGCGGTTCTTTGACGGCGACCGCGACGTGCGAAGAAAAGAGTATTTTCGATGTACATTTAACTATATGGACGCGTATACGCATATAAACGAGACGCGACGAGTGAGCCATGCCATCGAGACGGGCGCTCGCAAATTGTCGTCTATTTACACGGTGATGAAAAAAAATAATAATAATAATAATATATTTTGGCAAAGGGTTAAAGGCATAAATTATTAAACTTGCGCAACTGTATGCAAAACATTTGTGTTCGGTTAATTCATAAAAAAACATAACCTAACCTAACCTCGATTAAAAAAAAAAATTCCAAAAAAAATCGTTGATGGAGTGAACCCCCGTCCGCCATTATATACGTGTACGCGCCTTCTGCACAGTTCGGCCGTGTATACACACACACAGACACACACACACACACAAATCGTGTATATTCTGATATATATAACGTATTATAATACGCAGCGACACAAAAGTGCCGCCAGTGACGTTTTTTGTATTTTTTTTCCTGCAGCCGCGTACGGATTTAGAACAAAAAAAATCGTCAGGACCTCCTCCGTACGAACAGATATTATATACACATACCTACACTCCCGTCGCGATCGTAAATCATAATATAATATTATATATATATTATATTTTATAAGATTATTATTATATGCACCGCGTGCGCGAAAAATATTTAATCCGTTCGCGTGTACGTAATATTATTGTTATACTATTACAATAATCTATTTCGCACACAATAGATAATACTTTCGTGGGCATCAGTATAACTTACGCATAATATAATATTATGAGATGTTATCGACATCGTAATATAGTTTTGTCGTCGTCATATTTATATAAAACTCAGTCGGCGGCACTCGCCGGTAGCGCCTCGAGCGCAGTGCGCGGCGGCATCAGGCGTATATTATATTTTAATATTATGAAAAAAAGCAATTTATATAATATATATAATATGCAGTATCATATAATAGGTATGTGAGCCCGCGTTTCGGCCGTAGTGAACCTCGCGCCACCCGTCGGAATCTATTTGTTGTAAATGTGTTGCCCGTAACGACTTTGGAATTCGGAATCGATTCTCGTTGAAAATTTTCGATAGGACACGATCTACATATTATTATTACATGTACATGACACCGCGATCTCAGTCTCGGCCGACGCATAAATTATTATTATCCTTGGCGCGGACTGTGCACATGACGTATAATAATGTGAACGCACGCTCCAATAAGACTCGTTCGAGATAAGCGTCTCCGAATTGACGGCCCACAGACCGGCGTGATTTTTATTATAAATTATTGTGACCATATAAATTAAACGAAATGCGATTCATCGCAAACGTGAAAAAAAAATAATAAATACCCCCCCCTATCGCCGGCCGTGCTCGACCATTTTATACATACCATATAGGTACATTTTAATAATAATAATATACTCGTAAACTATAATATAATATATAGGTGTATACCTATATACAGCTGCAGGTGTTGTGACGTTATCGTGCGCGTTTATCAATAATCGACAAATTACTATATTATATATATTATGTGGGGTCCGGGGGGGGGGGAGGGAGTACCTAGATTTGGAGCAATATAATATATAGTAGCGATTTATTTATATGCATTCCTGCGGCTATACACGAAACGGTGTATGTAGGTTCGTCATGCTATATACAGAGGTAGCTCATATACATTATATATTTATATAATATACAAGTACGCGGGAAGTGAATTCGTTAGGTTAACACGCGTGTAGGTGACTGTAATAAAAAAAAAAATGTAAATACCCCAACCAGCTGACGTTTACTATACGATAATATTATATCGGACAATTTGGAACATTTCGTATAGTATATGCATAATAGTATAATATTGTACCATTATCTTTTAGGCTCGCCGAGGTCGGCGCACTATTATAATACCGTCTAGGTATGCAGCGAATGATAAGTGTATACGGTGTTTGTGATGATTGTCGTCGCACTGTATAATAATAATTCATCATAATGCATCTCCTCTTGATGGGGCTCGAACTGCTGCAGAGACACCCCCCGACCAATGCCTCCCAAGCCTATCATAACCTTCGACGCAAACACAGCTTGTGAAATTCGATTCGCGATTAAAACGCGATGTTGCACGTTCACGTTTCAAACTGTTTCTCAGAAGTATGGCTGAAACCCTTTTCGTTCCCATATAGTATAATATTATATAGTATATATATACCCGCCTGTTTTTCGAAGAACTAACAGTGAGTGACTGAACAGTAATATTATTTAATATTAATATATAGTTATTAATAAAATGTTGATATCAAACCGTGAACAATATTATTAGCATCGTTGTCGAAATTATAATTGTTTTATATCTAATAAAACTGCAAGCAAATTCAATTTCTAGAATTTTTCTTTTTATAGAATGTAAAAAAATTTATGATATCAATTTATTTTAACCATTAAAATTACCCAGTGCCGTTTATTATACATAATTAAAACCACTATCGTCCATTTTGCGTCTTACCTATACCTACCCATATATTTAATTGATTGAATTAAATAATTAAATAATAACTAGTAAAACGAGAATGTAAAATAATGTAATGTTGCAGTATATACCTCTTATATCGCGTGTATAACGTAAACATTATTTTATTGATTTCAAAACCATTTAAGACTTAGGTAAAACAACTGCTACAATTTCATGATAATATGGTATACCTATTATTTTCAAGTTGCATATTAGGTACATAGTAAAAAAAATCACCCCGAGGTTCCTATTGCATTATTATAGGCCCCATGCATCCTATAATATTATGAACAATAATTATATTAATTATTGTTAGACTTGAGCTTCTATATAATATCTATGGTTAAATGCATTTCTACATACCTATTACCTACCATAACACCTAAATAGTATATGAAATGTATAAATGCGCGAGCTAATGGTGTATTTTAGTGTGGTGGCGGCCGGCGGGTGCACGACTCCTACGTCCTACCCTTGTATAAGAGTTGGGGCTTGGTCTTTTATTTATGTATATAATTGTGTATGCAATAATAATAAAATTGTCAAAATACCGTTGAATAAAATTAATATTGCCGTTGGAAAAAAATTCAAGAATTTGTTTACAGTTTGGGCCGTGGGCCGTGGCATCGAGGAGCATGCGTTATACGTATATAATATAAGCTTCACACTAATATCCGTTGTTCCAAGGATATTCTAAGCATTATTAGACGGACGTTTAATAAAAAAAAAACAAATACAATACGTATTATAAGTCTCTCCCATACGCATCGATTAGCAACTGTCTACAAAACGAGCTATGACCTACGCGACGGCGGTATGTGGTGCGGGGGACAAAAACGTATCAGATCTGCACACATATAGCCGCAACTGATTATTGCGAGACGATCGAGATAATAGCGCAGGAGCGATTTTGTCGAATTTCCGGAAGAATAACAGACGTATCTCATCGACCGCGCCGGTGTATTATTATGTACGACGACGACGACGACGACAAAATAATAATAAAATTATATAAACACGTTTTAAGTTGCGCGGTAGCTGGCGGCGGCATCGGGCTCCACGCCTATACGTATATAGGATCGGCATTCGTTCGTTTCGATCGGCGCGCACAATACGTGTAATATTTTGTCTGTAAATTATAATGTAGGTATGTAATAATAACGTGATATTATGTAATATCTTATCAGGGCCGGCAAGACACGCGGAAAACTATATCCAAGCACTTGATACGATATTATAATATGGTCGCTGTACAAAAATGTTCGCATTCTGTGCAATATATTATTAAAACAATTAACAGCGTATCTCTGTTGTACACCTATATAGCCGGTATAGGTACTAGACGGAAAAAACGATTCAAGTCGTATATAATTAAAATAATTTAAAAAACACGTCAATCCGTCTTTTTTTTTTGTGCGTACGATTAAATTATTTTGCATTTCGCAGATATTATTAATATGCTGTCCGGCCGGAATATTGTACCTATATACACATTGGTATGCCGTCATAATATATACGATGCGCGCGCCTAATAAGTGCGGGGGGGGGGAATAATACGAATTCGTTTTATTTTACGGGATTTTGAATGACAATTCCGTCGTTCGAAAGAGGTATAATGTATAAACAAGAAATCCTGTCAGCCCGAGGCTCCGGTATTGTGTAGGTATATTTTGTTGTTATAATAATACGTATTATACTATTACGATGTGTGTTGACGATGAAGGTCTTTATTATAGCGAAAACGATTCTGATATTATAGACGACAGTATAATGATGTTTTTGGTTTTTACTGCAATCCGAACGTTCGGAAATAATAAACAATCAAAGGCGCGCGTTCTATATAATATAATAATGAAAAGAAATCATAAGATCGATTATAGTAATTACGATGAACTTTCGATTCAACCAACAATTATTTTGAATTGCCAGTTGTGTTTCCACGACGGTAACAATGTTCAATATCGATAAGATAATGCGTTTCGAGTACGGAGTACCTATCCGCGAAAGTCAAAATATATAGATTCGAATAACAGAAATTTTTAGGGATTTTGTCTGATTTTATCTTCATACATTTTTTTCTGTTATTTTAAACATGTTTAAGAATTTAAAATTACATACATTTATACAATTTTAAATATCAAAACCTAAAATTTTACTTATGATCCCCTAGTAGCCTGTAGGATAATAAGCCCTTGTACTACTGGGGCACGGGGGATTTCATTAATAATAAGCGCGTAAAGTGGCCATAATTAAGCGTTATTATTTTATCGCTGCAGAACACTCAATAGTCCATCCTAATCTAAGATCTAACCTGTATAGTATATAGGTGGTATACACCCGAGGTACAATGGCCCTCGATGGAAGAATCACCCTGTATACATTGCTGTAACCTAACTTAACCGATTTCAGTTCGTCGTCCAGAGCTTTTAGGTCACCGTAATATGCATAATTGTTTTACAGTTATACATATTGTCATTATTATTAAAAAAAAAGCCAAAGATCCTCCTATATAGTTGCGCTGCACGTCAGTTGGACGATCATCGACGCAGCAGCAGCAGCAGCAGCAGTCGTCGCCCAAATCCGACGGCTTTTGTGTGCCGTTTCCCCCTTGTCATCATCGATGCATTATTGTACATTTACGTCCCGGCGACAAAAGAAATCCGATATCATATTATTATTATCGCGTATAATGCACGCGCACCCACACCTCCCCCTAACTCGACTTATATATTAATATGTATAATATTATTATATACAGGCGGATCTCCGCCACGTGTATAATAAATAATACCTATATAACGCGCCTGCCTAGAGCTCCGCTGCAGTTTGCAGACACCGGTTTATACGATTAACAGTATTTATAATAACATGTATAAATTGCAGTGTGCGTACCGCAAATACTGCTGCTGCTGCTGCTGCTGCTGTGGCGGCGGTCCGGGATTTATGACGTTTCTTTTGGCAACCGAACGTTACAATAATAATAATAATAATAATAATACGCGATACCCATAAAGCTGTGCAATACAATGACATGCAATGCACATAGACCGCTGCAGATATAACATTTAGTACCTTCCGTACCTATCATAATATAATATCATAAGCGTCGCGTCTGAAATCCGCGTAATAATGTATAATAGTATATATTATTACGCCCATATAACTATATAGTTGTTGTGTGTGTGTGTGTGTGTGTGTGTGTGTGTGTGTGTGTGTGTGTGTGTGTGTGTGTGTGTGTGCATGTAATGTGTATAATACGTGTGTGCGTTACGATGTATAGCCTGCCGGTGAGCGTTTAGCACCGTGAAAAATGGCGTTGGATACGACGAATGGCTTGCATCATCGCAATAATGTTATATTACACACGTCGTCGTGTGCACTCCAATGTATATATAATATTATTATGATTATACGTAAGGTATGTCTGTTGTACGGCTCGTGCCTGCCCGCAGCATATACCACCCGTGTAATTTGACGGGAAGATTATAATATTATTGTAATTATGTATACTAATATAGGCATAATATATTACATAATGATATATATTATAGGAACCTATACCTGCAATGGCGCGCCCTAAGGAGGTGGACTTCTGGTCCGTATATCTCCTCCGCCCAAGTGCATGTAGATATAGTATGGGTATATATAATATACCCAATCAACGCGTTTATCGAAAATCAAAATTCTAGTAGAGATTTGGAGCAAATCCATAGTCCATAGATTACAATATATCGGAGTACCTATACCTAATAGTATATTAATATATTGTGTTGACCGCAAAACGTTTTGCTTTATTATTAAGTAATACATGTGCATTAAAATTTTAAAAATGAATAGCGATTGGTTTTACGCACTATATATAATTTTTATACAATTTTTTTTTTATATTTTACGACCTATGTGGTTTTCTTACATTTTACTTTATACGAGACACCTTTGCAAAGATTCTGGTTGCGCCACTGGAGGAAAAATAGGAGATATCGATATAGAGTTTAACGTACGTGAAATTATAGGTTTACCCTATAATACCTATGCGGATAATACAACTTCACACCACGGTGGCCTCGGACCCCGGTGATTTATGCGCGTGTCTTCAGCGCGAGGATGTAAGAAACTATAAACCGTCGTCATCGCGCGGACCGGTTCGTTTGGGAACAAATAATGCATCCATCGATTATAACGACTATATTATAGTGGTGCACACTGTTGTGTGACGGTCGCATATTATGATCATAAATAATATGCGAAATCGATAAATCTCCGCTCGCTTTTCGTCGCTTATACATATATATATATATTATATCGAGATTTCAATATCGTTCGTTTCCGTTTCAATCATAATATATTATCGTTTCTCGTGTACGCGTGCAACGCGTTTTCGTTTTAATTTCACTCGATCATTATAATATTATATTAAACCTATATGCTCTGAGTGGGTGGACCATATTATATTATTATTATTATTATAAAGCAATCCCGGCTGACGACGTCCGGCAGCAGACGACGGTTGTCCGCTGCGTATGCATTTACGCCGCGGCGGCGATGGTCAAACGATTTCGGTAGGCTGGCCTGGCGAGCCGAATATTTAATTGTTATTGAATTAAAATACGCGTGGCCCGTCCGTCCGCGCCGCACATATGTTCTGTACGGTATATATTATAAATTACGTACCACGTACGATCGTTATTCATATAATACAATACCTATGAATATATTATGATAATATGATCATTGATATGACGTGTAGACGTGTAGACGGCGTGTGCGGTGTGCCCGGTCTTATATATACTTATACAGGTACCTACGAGGTACCTATATATATATAACATAATGGTCGTAATGTATACATATATAGTATAACCATAGTACCTATAGGCTCTGACACTATTCGAATCCGACTATCGTATATCAAGAAAAATGTCTCACGAACACAGACGAATATTATGATTTCCTCCATCAGGTCATATACATACGATCTTAAATCTTAATAAGCGGCGACTGCCTTCTGTAGTAGTGGTCGGCTACTCGGCTTTACAACTCCGTTTGCGATAGTCCGTCTTGAATAATGTCTATGCTCTATCAAAAACTGAAAAACTTTCTCGGAACGGTATAGTTAATATTATCGTATATACATTATTAATATTAGTTTATTGTATTGTAGATCTGGACCGAAAATGTTGTCTATAGGCTGCTGTGGTGTTACATTCCGAGACATGCTGGCCCCTATATTTTGTATATGATATATGTGTACCTAATATTATGTAGACATTCATTGCTGTTCGAACGCCATCTGAGCCTATTAATATAATATAGACAAGGTCTTAACTTAATTATTCTCAATACCATTCGAGCGTATACCGTATTATTATACGTTTACATATTATTGACGTTCACATCGTGGTGACTTATATCTTCGTTGCGTTTTGTTGACATATTGATTTTTAATTAATTTCGACCGATGATATTGTACAATAATATATCGTACATATTATATCATAATATATAATTGTATAATTTAGTATATATAAATATATCCAAATTATATTATTTATTAGTTATTACACACGCGTCTTTCTGCGGATAGTGTTAACAATAACTACTTAGTAGCGTTAATGCAATATCACAGTCGCTATATATAATAAGTAATAATATAATAATTTAAGGCTCGTCTTGTACACTGTTATCATTTAAATTATGGGACATCACGCGCGTTGACTACGTGCGGTTTGTATCACGCAGCAATATTATAATGTTGGGTATAATATGTTACGGTATAAGATCGCGATGGATTTTTTTTTATTTTCGTTTTCAGACCGCAATTATTATTCTCGTTTAGGCATAGCAGTTTATTACTTGCGCCAATAACCCAATATCGTCCATTATAATGTTTGTACTACTACGACAACGACTCAAAATATTATGTCGTTCGGCGTTCCAAAATTCTTATACCTATATATAGTTTCGGTAGGTACGCGGTTGGTGGCAGAGAAACATCGCTGCAGCATTACAATATACAATCAACAGCTCTGGGTATATTATGGTACATGATATATAAGGAGTTAGTATGTTATTATATTTTGTATTGTATAATAATAATCGTTATAGTATTATCGTCATCGAACCGAGACCATGAATCCGCTACCTACTATAACGTCTCCATTTTTTTAATTATACTCATTGATTTTGTGTGTATAATAATATTACTATACGAGAGTGATATTATAATACGCGCCGTTTATATTTTCGATACACAACATGTTGATATTTTTTTATTTGCTGCAGTCGTCGCGGTTTATTGTCAATCCAAAATACTGTAGACGAGTTTTTCGAATACCTTCCAACCCATCGTCTTAGATTGTATTTTAATTTACACACACAAAAATGTAATAAAATCTTTAAAATAGTTAGAAATAACTAAAATAATATGTTTCTTAGACTGTTGATATACCTATCGTAACATTATACAAACATATATTCATATATATATGGGGGCATTGGCAATATAATATACCACTCGTGTATATACGACCAACTATAAACATTTACATTTTAGACGGGATTGGTGTATTGTACACGGTGTTAGGTGCGGCTGAGCGAAACAAATAAAACGCATTTATTTTTAAAATATCGAATAGACGTTATAACAACAACTGCTTCAGTATATGGCGATGGACGCGAAGGCGTTTAAAAATCAAAAGAAACAAAATAAGTACGATTTTATTGGTTTTTTTTTTCACACACAGGACATCGTGCACGCAGGAATCTCTGTAACGTTATACTACATAAATGCAATTTATAATAATTATATTTCTACACAGTCTGTGCCAGTGCACGGCAGAAAACAGCGATATTAGTTGGAACTTGGAATACTTATCCTATACAACAATATGAATAGGTATTATAATAATGGGTAATAATAATACACAATAATAGGTAATAATAGTAATGATCTTCTATCGGACATGCATCTTGAAAATTTGTGTAAAATATGTTTATGGTCATTATTTCTTATTATTTTATATTTTTATTATTTTTTTCACGAGTGGTCATTATAACGGACGCTGCAATAGTTTATCTATAGGTAGATACTTCGTCTATCATGTGCACTATCTATGTATTATGCATATATCGTGGTATGTATGTATGTATGTATGTATGTATGTATGTATGTATGTATGTATGTATGTATGTATGTATGTATGGTTGTATGTATGTAGTATATATGTACGTATGATGTATATATGTGTACAGTGCGTAACAGTAGCTAACAAATGTAATTACAACTAGGTATGTAAATATATGCAGCATAGGTAACTAACATACTTATGTGTTAAAAACATTTGTTTTAATCAATACTTTTGAATTATTTTTTTAAATATTGAATAGAACAAAATTAAAGTTAATATATTAATTGTTAATTATTTCTGTTACACCCTAATACCCTATATATATATTATATTATATTACGTATGCAGTATACTATCGAGTGTCTTCAGCGCAAGACATAGGTATCGGCAGGTATAATTTCGTTGTTGTTTCGCCGTATAGTTAATAAGTCCCACGCCAAAAATCTCGTCTGTATATTATAATACGCCGTGCACGCCTTGAAAAATAAAAGAAAAGATATTTAAACAATTTTTGAGTGGAAAAAATGATTTCTTTTCTCTTCGCTCTTACGTGCCCGATAGATCATTCGTCGTTAGTCGGCTGTTTGTTTTACACGTTCGACCGTGACGGCAGAGCAATTAGTATTTCGGTCACGAAGTTTTTACTATACAACTGCAGTGTACCGAAAACCGATAGTAAGGTACCTATATACGCTCGTATAGGTACCATATATTATATAATATATTGCATCACTCGTGTGTACTATCTATAATATTATATTTATTTATATTTTTCGAAGCGCATCTCGTTACATGATTTACGACATTTTTCGCCGCTCCGTATATTCTGCAGTAGTGCAGTATATTGTCTCACCGTCTGTGTTCGACGTTAAATAATAGAAATTTAAAAATATTTATTTAGAGAAACGATGAGACGGACAGACTTACAAGTTACAACAGTATATAATATTCGTGAATATAGACGTAGGTTTCTATAATACTATACTTGCACAGTCGCACGTGCAGCGTGTTAGTAATAATCGTCTTAAAAAAAATATGTATCGGTTTAATAAGACGTGTGGCGCGCCAATCCTTTTTTATAATTTATACTGCTGCAAATGTGTATATATATAAAATGAAGATCGCAATCGTGTACGAAAAAAAATAAACACACATTGACGGCGCCGAAATGACAATTAAATAATTATTCAAACATATTATAAGCGCTTGTGCGTCTTTGCCCCCTCCGGCTCGACATTATAATTTTATGTTAGTTTTTGCATACGAATGTCAAAACCGAAATCTAAAAACATAATATCGTAATAAACGGTCCGTTTTATCTTCTCGCTGAACAATCGCCACGTTTCGCGTGAACACTTTTTTTTATACAAAACTACTATTTATAATATTATGTACATACATTTTTTTCACGAGAACCGTTTCTCATGCCTAAAATTATGCGTCACGACTCACGGAGACACTGAACACAATATTATATTATGTTTGAAAATAATAGTTGGTTTAAAAAAAATGTTCGTTTCCGTTAAACATCTAAAATGACAATGTATACCTATTATATATTTAGGCTGTAAAATACATCTGACTTGTGATATACACGCTATACAGGGCGATAATAAGTAACTACCAATATTATGAGTGAAATTCCTAAAGATAATTTTAAAATTATAGTACCTACCTGGTATAATAGTAGATATACCTAATCAATATTAATCCACATATTACAATTTTACAGATATTTTAATTTATTTATTGATTGAGTACCTATAATAACTAATAAGTGCCTATTCTACTAATAAATTACTATAGATTAAAATATATTACATAAAATATTTTTATTACCTATTTCATGCAATGTTATCCTTGGTGTATACAACATATAATAACTCGTTTGAGTTTTGATTTAGACGAATCAACTATTTCAAAAAAAAAAAAAATCATCGGCCTAATATAATTTACGATTGAAAAGTGTGCCTAGTTATCATTTAAAAAAACCCGTTGTGATAACACAGGACAATTTCTAAATGACGTGCAAATGCTAAGGATTTTAAAATACATCGTTGAAGTTAATTTAAAAACTCTAAAATCCATAATTAGAATAAATTTACGGTTAAAGGATGACACGAGGGTGAGCATACCTACATATTTGCGGTGAAACACCCTGTATATATATATATTTATGATATTGTAAGCACTCCGAAACGCTGCGTCGTATAATTTTATGTCAATATAGACATATTATTAAGTAAAACAAATCATATAGTTATGTATGCCTACCTATATATTATAATAATATGTAGATAGTTGGTGTTTATTATACAGGTGTAGTAGGTAGATACTAGCTGGAAACAAGACGTTTATATTATTTAATATACTAATATAGAACAAGGCCGATACGGGATAACAATATTAGGTAGTGGCGCACCGGTCTATAAATCGCGGGTGATACATTAGAGTATAGAGCATTGGACTTTTGATGGCTACGAGGAAAATTATTGTTTGCGATAATTTGCTTTTCGAGTTCGTGGCACACACTGTATTCGGGCGTGGGTTATGTCTGAGACTCAATCCACAGTATTGCCTACCTATGCCATCATCGTTAACTATTTTTCATTTTTAAGGTTATATTATTATATCATGCTCGGTTATAAAAGGGTAACCGCCTACGTATATTTTCGTCGTCGATTTTTTTCTTAAACTTCTCGGAGTCCACGTCGAAACGACGACATTACGAAACCACCATGGCCCATAGATAATCTGCGTGTCTCATAACATATTATTATGGGTACTTGTGTTTAAATCGTCGCTCTTCTCCTACCCCCCCCCCACAGTCCCTTCACCGCCGTGTACAGGTTTCTTCTAAAATCCGTATTGTTTAGGAACGTATCTGGAAATCTAGGTTTATCACGTCACACACACGTATTTATAACAGGCATTTTTACCCGTGTCAATTCAGCCATTTTTCCCTGGTATAATATCGGTACACTTAACATTTTAACATGGTATTCTCCGTTAAAATGTAAAAAAATTAAAACTATATTGTGTGCCCGCCGCCCGGGACTGAGTGCCGTGTTCACACCATTGGCGTCCCTGGACAACCATAAAAATTTGTGTCCCTATTCAACGTGTAATTTCTACTATTTTCTAGGATAGCTAATATTTTACATGTGCATAAATCTGTACCAGCACCGCTCGCTGTGATAACTCATTTATAATATCAAAATACGATCCCCTACATGGCTCTATAATAGGTACGTTATCCATTCCATAATGTTATATCGTAAATAAACAATGAGTATATTATTCAAAACTAAACAGTTGTTCTTTTTTGATCACCTTAATATTTTCAATATATAATATTATAATTGCTGAAATAACAACACAGTTGTTTAGAACAAATGAAAATAAATAAATTAACACTAATTTGGTTGAATTAGTTAACATGTAAAAGTTTACTAAAAACAATTATCAACGATATATTATATGTATATTGTTTTGTCTACATAATTAAATGTAAACTTATAATAAAAAATATTAAGCCCCTTAAATGTTGATTACATCTCAACCAAATGCACTGCAAGTGTTATTAATTGTATTAATATTATATTTACTCCCATAAAAATGTACAAATTATCTAAAATATGTAAAAAGTATGTAGTACACGACTATAATAATTCATCACCAGTACATGGGTAGGTTGTTATCACGTACGGCAGCGTGATAAGTGTTTTTTTTTCGTATAATTTCTAATATCCTACTTATAAATGGCTATAATCTAGACATAAATATAATATAGGTATAATATAATTGCGGATAATATGATCAAATAACTCAAATTCCTTCGTCGGCACGACGGCATACTTGTACCTGGGCACCTATAATACGTACGACGGCGTGTTTAATCAAGTACATATATACTTGTAAGTATAAACTTGGTCTCTCGGTGAGTTGACAAAAACGAATAAAATGACGGATGCGCGCGAAACCGCGATAGGTATATACCAGATAGCTGGTATATGGTACGTAGGTATATGTTACGTTACTCACGAAACGCGTGTAATATGTACAATATGTCTGTACGCGGAAAACGGCTTTGACATTCGTCCGGGCACGTTAATTTTTGCATTTGGCGTGTCGTAATAACATAATAATTATTATTATTTACGTTTTCGCGATGTTTCTCCCGCGAACACGATGGAGCTCCCGCGTCGTCGTCGTCGTCGTCGTCGACTATAAAACGAGTAATGGGACGTGTCGTAGCACCGTTGTACGCGTGCCTATATATGTAACGGTTTAATGGTCTCGAAAAGGCTGTACACTTAAAAATAATAATAATAATATATAATGCAGACAATAGGTACAGTATTTATTACAGTAATTATGAGTTGCGACACCGCTGCACGTAGGTGGTATGCGGCATGCGCGTGCAGCATTACCGCAGCGCTCTACGAATTTCGATGGCGGCGAAACGAAGAATAGGAGGAGACGTCCTATATTTTATCTAATATTATGCAAGTACGAACTACGAGTACGATGTAGGTACCTAGGTATACCGCGATTGGTTTATCACACGTGACACGTTTGTTAGATCCCCGGCCTATGACTGTAACATCATGAGAATATTCCGAATATTTAACTCAATAATAATTATTATTATAATGTAATAGTAGACTGCTATGATTATGGTGTAGGTACCTAAATGTTAGAATAGTGTGTGAAAACATCTTTTTTTCCAAATGATTATTATTGCTCTTGCCTCATTTTTAATGTGCAGATGATTTATTTGAAAATGTGTTGATGTGTTTAAATCGAAATTTTGAACGAGTAGTTTCTACAGTGTTATTGAGCTCTAGATATTATGTACTTTCTTTGAGAAAAATAGACAATAGTCCAGAATAATGGATTTCAAGATTTGGTGCTAGGTATAATGACTAATTTATTAGAATTTTCAAAATGATGTATCTGCAGCTGTATAGGTACCTATCAACAGACATCATAAACATTTTCAAATAAAAATCATCTGCATAACAATTTACAGTTAAAAGATGCGTTCTCGTAAAAAAGAAATTTGTTTGAAAATTTGGTCCTAAAGAACGTATACTTAAAAATCAAAATTTGAATAAATGTTTAATATTCCCACCTAACAGCGAACAGGCTACAAACACATTAGTTATTGTCAATTGTTACCTAATACACGTTATCATGTAGTACTCGGCATGAGCGTAGTCGGACGTGTGTCACCAGAAACGTAGGTATTCAGTCTATATTTGTTCATCACTTAGAGCAATATTTTTATAAATTACTATACCTCTATATGCGTTCAATATTATGCTTATAAATTATAATATATGTTACCCTTCGTCATTTATAATATCTAAACCAATTTATTACCATCGAGTATCGATCGAACAGGTACCTAATTTTTTCGATCAGAGTTATAATATTATGCTGACCTTGCCACGCATTAAATATATTTTTTTCATACATTTATTTAATTCGGTAAACTATGTAGCACCTCAATATTTTGTACCGGCAACCGCACAGCAGAAGTCAGGAGCTAAGGTGTAGGCAATTTATGCACACGTTCCTAGAATATTTTAAATAATATTTATACGGTTGAATACAATTATTTACTACCTGCCTTCACTAATAAACATTTCACATTCTCGCTAGTAATCTCTTGACTGGATATTTAAAAATGTGTTACAAAAAACGAAAAAAAGGTTATAAATTATATCCACTGACCACTTTGGAAAACAAGTTTAATTATTTATGCATGTACTATGTACCTACATAATACCTGATTATATTAATTTTAAAATAGGTTTTATACACCAATAACCTATCCAATTTATAAAAAAAAAATTATACTTTAGTATAAAATAAAAATTTTAAATGACTATTGTATAATGTATACGTCTATACGACCTTCGAAACAAATATAAGTCCATTAATTACTTTCTGCAATTCATTTGTAAATTTTTTAAACGCTTCTTCATCAAAAATGTATTAAATACTTAAGAGTATTGCATCGTAATTTGTAGTCATTAATTTCAATAGAATAGAATAGGAATATATTTCATAGTTTTTGAATTATTTCATAAAGAATTCCAATGAACTTAAATACTTGTTAATTACTGACTGTTACAATAACACGCTTACAAGTAGCCAAGTAGGTATATTAAATTATTAAAATAGTATGCAGCCAATAACAATTAATAAGTTGGTAAATATTTTTTTTTTTTTTTGCTTTTGTTTAGTAGGTACAATAAAATATAAATATATATTCAAATGCAAAATATATTTACATAACTGGAAATTTAAAACTATTACTTTTAAAAGCTAAAATTTAAATATTAGTTTAAATGAGTAGCCTTAGAACCTACATCATTTTGACCAGATTGAATAATTTATTATTGTAACTCTCTTAACCGTATTCCATTAGGACAAATCACTTAATAATAATTATTATTAAATGAAATACATGCCTTCATTAAAATGTTTACTCAAAAAGTGTTTTGTTGAGACACTTTAAAGACCAACATCGACATATTAAAAATTAAATTATAATACTATACTAACTAGGTAACAAAAATTTGTTTCTTGCCATTTAAATTTTGTTTGAGGTATATAACTCGAAAAATACATTAGTTGGATTTATTGTTATTGCCCTTGAGTTCAAGTTATCGAAACTCTGCTCTCTGCATTTATTAAATATTTATACAGCTGGTTATTTAAGATTATTTATTTAAGTTAAAAATCTAAATACGATATAATTATTGTGAATTTTTAATGCATCTTAATAATTAAAATAAAATATTTTATTTTCCCTAATTTAAAAATTAAAAACTATTCCGTTTAATTTATGGTACAGAATTGCAACAAATAACTGTCCAATTTTTTATTTAGAATTAAAATTAAATGTTTGTTAACTCCCAATAATTCAATGAAGAAATTAGTAAGCACAATACATTCAAAGTATTTTTAAAGGTGAAATAAAAAACTGTGCCACTAAACCATCTGACTTTCCTAACATATTTGTAAAATAAAGCAGACATTTTATTTTTTTACTAGATTATTCCAAATCTACACAGTATTGCATTTGTTGATAATAAAAAAAGTACTTAATTCTAAATAATATTACCATTAAATTAACAAAATATCATGTTCCGTTTACTATTCTTCAACTCTTAAATCTTATACTAAAGGATATTAATACTAGAAATAAAAACACACCAAAGTTGCAGTAAATAATGGGTTTTTATTGATGTCAACACAAGTCATAGTTTAAAACAAAATTCAAGCAATACTGCTGGCATTTGACGCGATCCTAGGCCACAAATCTGCACATTCTTTAGCTACAGGACCAGTAATAGCACTCCCTAAATTAAAATAAAAGAATTAACTAAGTGTTTAAATAAATATAACAATAAAAGTGTCAATTACCTTTCATTTCGCCTTTGTTGTTGACAATTACCCCGGCGTTGTCTTCAAAATACAAAAACACCCCGTCCTTCCTTCTGAAAGGTTTCCGCTGTCGAATGACTACCGCAGGCATTACTATAATAAACGATATATTAGTTAATTATTACACGCGTCACATCAAAACACTTAAAAGATGACAAACGAAATGATATTTACCTTTTTTCCGGAGTTCTGGCTTTCCTTTCTTCACTGTCGCCACGATCATGTCTCCCGACGCAGCGGCTGGCAAACGATTCAAACGACCCTTGATGCCCTGGACGGCGATGACGAACAAGTTCTTTGCGCCTAGTAATTACACGTGACAAAAATAAGTACATCGTTACAACAATAAAGTTAAAGTTATGCTTACCAGTGTTATCAGCGCAATTGATGACGGCGCCGACTGGCAAACCGAGAGATATCCGGAACTTGGCTCCGGCGGAACCACCACGTCCTGAAAAAAACACATTGTTTTATTACGTTTGCATACATAACCTCTTGCGTTGATGGCCGCGATGGCGGACAAACGCGTGTATTAAGTGCGAACGAAAAACGTCAGACGAACGGCAGGGCGTCGACGCGTTCGGCCGTCCGACACACGTACACACACATTTTCATCGGTTTGGTCGTAGACAAATCAATAATTATTGTAAATTAGAAGAAAAGACTTACCTCTTTTGGACATTGTGGTGTGCTATACGAGCGCGTCAAAAGAAAATTACGAACGAGACGAGTCGAGTCTCGAGAATGGTGTGAACACGCACGAGATAACCTAACAACACGGCAGCCGAAAAGAAAGACGGAATCACTCTTGTCGCAGTGACGGCAACCGAACGCCACGAAATATCTCCCCCACCGACGGACGCCGAACACGAGCGCCATCTGTCCGATATAAATCAACCATCCACCGGCATGTGAGCGCGCGAACACTGCTTATTATTCAAACATTTCAAATTCAAACGCGGTTGGCAACAATAAAAAATATATTGCTACCTATAATACCCGCTACCCGCATTGTCTTATAATACAATTAATAGTATTATTGTTATTAAATCTGAATAATGACTATTATTGTTATATTCGTTGAATGACGTTTTTTTTTTCAAACTTTTGCTAAATGACAATTTTTTTTTTTCATCCGTTCAAACGACATACCGACGGAAATATTTTAGTACATTTAGCATGAATTAAATATTATCAGCGAAAAATTGTTTATTCGGAAAGAATACTATCCCACACACACATGTGAATCACTATTATAATATTATATAGGTAGACAATTTACAGAGAAATACGAAAATGTATTTAATACGGTTTTCGATGTTTCTAGATTGTCGACTGTCGTTATAGGTATATTAAATTACAAAAATGTGTTTATAAAAAATAAAAATGTTCATTAATCATTATACATTACAACAATACATATTAAGATATTTTCCTATTCTCGAGACCAAAGTGGAATAGAATATACTCAAAATGAATGGGCTCGTTATTAGATAGGTGTATTATTCATATTTATAATTATTGTCTTCATTTATACGAATTTCATTTCGGCTATCTTGTCTGAGTTTTTCAGTGTGGTATTTTACCAAAAATCACTATTATTTGGTTTCTATACATCTTACAATAATTATACAAATAGGTATATTTAATTGGTCATTGTTGAGCTATGATTTAGACATTTATAAAAACTTATTAGGTAGTTGTAGCCACTTATAGGTTAGGTTAGTTGTCAGTATAATGGTTGCGATAACAAAAATTGTACAATATTGACAAATGGTCGCGATAACTGGGAGTGAAGTGAAGTGTAGGCATTGAAAAAGTAAGTACCTACGGTACTCTGTAATAATTTTACCTATATTTTATGGTGTTTAATGAATGTTTAAACTTTGTACAAGGCACACTCTGTACTTTTAGTCTGTACCTACCTACAGTCGTTATTAGCTACTGAATAGTGAATAGTACCTACACTGACGGTATTATATTTTTATTTTTTTACAGTTGTAATCTGCAGTAAACCTGAAAACATATTTTATTTACCTATTACATGTTAATAATTTAAACATCAAACATTTATCCTTCAAATTATTGATTTGTATATTGAAAAAAAAGGCACCACTGAATATTTAAATATAATAATTAATGGTTATTAAGTATATAAAAATTCCTGTATGCCGTTGGTGTATTATTATAACCGATATTCGTTATCATGTGATTTTATTTGTATTGTTAACCCTCATATTGACTTATTATTAATTTTCCAATTCATGATATTATAAGAAATTATTGTTACCTTATGCAAGTAGATTTAAGACAATTCTGTTTTAAATTTTTAATAACTATATTAACAAAACCTGCATCAAATTTCAAATGTCGTTAATTGTAGCAATAGCAAAACCTACATAATAATATCATAGTAGTTAAAAAAAATATGTAACGCTTCAACTGTTCTGACCTATTAAATAGTAGGTAACGATTGTTAAAAATACTAAGTTGACCTAATCGTTCTTCGGTATTTTTTCAACCACATTACAATATATTTTATTTTCATTCAAAACCTCACCTAATAGCAATTAAAAAATATTCTTTGTACGTACTTTATAACCTTTAAAATCTATTAGTATTAAAATATACCGTATATGTAACGGTTTTTTTTCATTTTATCATGATTCATATTCATATCTATATTAAAATATAAAATATTACCTATACAATTTTCCGTGAAATACTGAAATGTTTCATACGTCATATTATTACGTCAACACTCAACAATATAGGTAGGCATCTTATTATGTAATATTAATATTATGTATTATAAATTAGTTAATTTGAATTTTGAATGTCTTACAAAGTGTATGATGTTATTACAAACTTAGATAGGTAACTTGTTTTCAGAATTAAATTTAATCCACACTCCAGTTGTTCGATACTTTCCCGTCGTTCATTTCATATTTTCATCTAACATAACTGTTTCCAATTAATTTGGCTTTAAATTAAATTATTATAGTTTATATTAACAATAATAATATTATTATGCTTTAGTACCTTCCTATATGTATATTTAACAGTTTAAGTACCAATCTACTATTTGCTTTAACATATATGTTTGACGTAAAAGTTTAATAAATCCCTTTAATCGTTTTTGAAAATATTTTAATAATATATTACATATAATCATATTGATTCAGTTGAATAATTTTATACCTGGTTCGTCTAAAGACTAAATTATTATAAATTATAAAAGGCTCTCATAAAAGTCCACGTCCATCAATAATGTATGGTATACCCGTATAAATTTTATTTTATTGAGTACAAAACTTACGTACGTGCGCATGCATGCATACCACATACGTATATAATATATTGTACCTGTATAATATACATAATGTATATAAGTACATAAATTTGTGTGCAAATACTAAAGAAAAATGTAATCAAACATTCAAACTCTAACATGAAAAAAAAGAAACGATTTCGTATATTTGGTTAAACATAACATTTAAACAGCGAACTATCACAAAACCATTTTTAATATTTACTGTAGTATAATAATATGTTTCCATTTTTTGAAAACATTCTGGGGAAATTGTAAAATATGTTAATAACAAATAAATAATGTACCTATATCAGGCTATAGGCTATAAGTAGTTTGGAATTATCAGTATAAACATCTTATTAGTTATTATAGTGTTAGATATAAATAAAACAGAGTACCCATCTAAATAATTTAATAATTGTATTTTATGTTTTATTTAAGTACCTATTTTTAGTCATGTACAGGTAGTTTTATAAGAATTAAACTTTGTTTTAGTTAATAATAGCAATTTTTAAAAATCTGAAATATCTGAAACTGTTCGAAAGTTATAGATCATATTTTTTTTATATCTTGTATTGAAAGCTTTTCTGAAATTTTAAGATTTATTAATAGTATAAGGATATGAATGAATAAAAACAAACATTTTTACGGTGTCATAATTTATATTTTTTGTAGCATCTAACTTAATTAATTTAATGAAATTGGTAGGTACTTACCTATCTAGTGTATAAGAATATAATTGAATTTATTTTTAATTTTTAGTATTATGTATTAAATAACAAATTTAATGTCTTTCAAAATAGTCAAATATTGTTGTGTTTTATTTTTGTTTAAGTTATTATTAGGTACTGTAAAACATTACCTATATAAACAGGTACCTAGCTGAGCTTCTACTTTAACCGATTTATCGACAATTTATTTTATCATCACAGAATGTACTGCTGAACAATTCAAATGTCGTCTTACATCGTTTTGTATCGACAAATCCCTACGATGCAACAGAATAAAAAATTGTCAGGACGGTTCGGATGAAGAATATTGTCGTATGTTAAAAAACACAACAGAGTCAAAATTTAGCTTGGAATTCGCCACACACAAATGTGTCACACGTCTAGCGCTAAATTATTTTTACACACTTTTTGTATAATTATCATAATATACGAGAGGAAATCTAATTAATATAATATATAATATAATATGATAATAATATAATATATATATATATTGATATTAATTTATTAACCACACGTCCACACGACAAATACTAGAGCTATACTTATATGTTATAAGTATAGTTTTGCACTAAATATTAGAATAAAATTGTTACGTTAGCTTTTTACGCTGCAAGCATAATTATATGTAACAGTACCTAAACCTTTTTATGTATAAGGTTATACATAATATTATAATGGCACTTGTCTAAAAGTATGAAATAAATTATTGGTGGTGTATTAAATTTTATAAAATGGGATGTATATTTAGTATTGTCACTCATCATATGTATTATAATTTTTATATCATAGTACATTTGATAAAATTGCACTTGAGGCTTTATGGAAAATGTTCGTGATTGTGTATTGTCCAGTATATGCTCCGGGTTAAATATTACGCTGATGTTAATAAAGTTATTCTAATACAAATGTTATTGTTTTACAGCTGAAAAAGTTTGTGATGAAAATTCATTTTCATGCCGAAGCACAGATCAGTGCATTGACAGAAGAAAAGAATGTGACGGACGCGTTGATTGCGATGACGGATCTGACGAAGAAAATTGCTGTAAATAATACATTTTATCATCAATTATAATGTTATATATTTTATACAATTTTATACAATTCTACATAGTTCACTGTATATAGTGATTTATTTAACAGCTGCTGAACACACATTTTTTTTTCAAAAAATATTTTCGTTTGTGGACAATTTTAGACGTTATTGCAATACTAATACATATTTATCATCATAATAGCTTATTATTTCTCCCTTATGATAGCTGGTAGAACCACTATCAACATTTGATTTTTAAATGACAACCTAATTTTAATTTCCTAATCTGAAGTGAAATGCTTTAAGCAAATTATAATCTATAGGTTTATATCGAAGTTTAGATATGTTGAATAAAGACACACTAGCATACCTCGTAACGTATACTATGCGAAATTTATATTCCACTAATGACTTATTTGTTTGCCTAAACTTTAAATGTTTTTTCGAAGTTAGGTCATAATATCATATCTATATATTTAAAAGGTACAACAAATATGAACTATATTTATAAATTGTATAAATATGTATTAGGTATTGGGTATTACCTACCGACCACCTAGCTACTGTTACTTATTATCAAGACATCTACTAAGTACTTGTAAAATAACACACCCTTCTTAACATGTTTAGATTCATTAATATAATAATATACCTTTTAATATTAATCGATTTTTTTTTATTTTAATTAAAACAATGTGTACCTATTTAAAATGTAATTATACATTTTATATATTGTTTGTACTTAAACTTAAAATAACTGTATTTTTTTAAAATAGTCGGTGCAAGATGGTTATCGGACAGTTCTAACTTCTAATTGATACATAATATTATGCACATACTCATAGTTTTTAATGATTGTTTTTTTTTCTGCAGCTAATTGTGGCCCTGAAGAGTTTCAATGTCACAATGGTAAATGTTTGTCCATCGACAAAAGGTGTAACGGGAAAACTGAATGCAGCAACGGCGAAGACGAGGTTAATTGTGGAATACCGGGTGGTGACAATATACCCAGTTTAGGTACAGGTACTATATTATACACTTCTTACGAAATTAAAAATATTCTTCATTCTTGTATAGGAAGTCAAATTATTATATTTTAATGAATCTCCCGAGTATAAAAAAAAAACTGTTACCTACCTATAATTTTGTCATTTTAACGGTTGTTGTCGCTTTCTAAAAATAACACTGGTGTAGAAATATCATGTTGCACTTACATATTTTACAATGTACTACATGAAAATGTACTCGTAATATAATAATTGTACTTATAAAATGGCTTTTCACCAAATGCACACAAACTTCATACCATATGCGCACATCTATTTAGTTCGGTGTAGTTAATAATAAACCACAAATAAAATATAAGCAACACTCAACAAAGCTTTGTACCTATATACACTATACAGTATTACAATTAATGTTAGTCACATTTTACGCTAAAAAGTTTTAAAAGGATATTAAGAATTTTCGTTAATGATAAAGTTTAGGGATTTCAAGTAATTCCATATAAGTATTATTATAAATCTATTACAATAGAAACACGCATTATGTGACAAAAAAAAAAAAAAAAAACATTTAAATTCTAGTAGAATCCGAATATTCAAGATCAAATAAAAATATTAATAACTATTTATGTTATTTGTGTTTAATTTTAAAAATTCTTTGACTCTTCAAACAACAGACTATGAACTACTATTGTTCCTACAAAGTTTTTATTATCCAATATTAAGTGAAATTTAATATAGAAAGCGGACTTGTACCACAATGAATATTGCTTACTTTTTTGGTAAACTATTTAGTTAAGGAAGCTGCTGATGATACAAATACCTAAACAATTGTTTATATTTAATTTTATGTAAGACATGTCAAACGCCAAACAAAATTATGGGACCAATTAGTTTGATGGTTTAAATGTTTTTTTTAAAATAAATTAAATATCTTTGAGAACTTTACTGAAGTATAACTGAACACGTTTAAGATATTACAAATATGAAGGGCGTACTTGAAGTACAAACAATTCTTATTTCATTAAAACTATTATCAATATTTTATTAAAGAATTTGAATATAGAAAACACCCTCAGACATCTAGCTTGGTAGACCAATAATGTAGATAATTGGCCTACACACAACTCCTTAGAAATGGTTGTGCTGAAATGGTACATTATTATAATACTACACTTGAAAGTAATTATCACAAATTTTTTAAAAAAAGTAGGTAGTTTCTTCACTTCATTCAGGAATCAGGATATAGGTATAATAGAAGTAAAATATATATTTCATGATTAAGATTTGATAATAGTTTTACATATTTTGTTTTGTATAAATTGATGTTTTTTTAGATACCTAAGGTGGTTACTACCCCCTATTATGACTATAACCAATATAATATACTTATTGATATGATTAATATGTGTAATGTGTTTAACTGTGTTTAGGATAAAATCTAGTGAACTTATTAGTTATTAACCATTATCTTACCTTGCACTATTTTTGAATTTCTTACCTTACTTTTATACATATTACACGGAAGACAATATATTTTATATAACAATTAAAAATTAATTTTTATTGTCTTATACTCTTGTATGAATGTATGATTAATGATTAGTGATTACGATTTAAAAATACCAAAAAATAAATTAACGTCAGCGAATCAATCATTAAATTTAATACTCATTCTGCTCCTTCTCATAATCTTCTATTTGGGTAATTACTCAAACACAATAATTCTTTTTAGTAGGTACAAAATGAGGTTAGGACGATTTGGTTATTGATGTAGGTTTATTGTTCTGTACGACGTATTTGTTATATACGTGATATTAAACCATAACTTATACGTATTATATTCTTATAATCTTATTACTAATAAGTGGATATTTGACCGTACGTACAGGCTACAATTCATAAAAACAAAAACGTTTGCAAAAGTTCATTAGATTTTGTCCTGCCTGTGTATCACGTCATATAGTAAATATATATGACGATTATTATAATATTATGTTATTATAACACTCATAAATATATACAGTTGATAATAACGTAATATAATATAGTTTTATTAATAAATAACATGTTATTTAATTTAATACAATTTAATACACTATCAATTAATTAACATGTTATTTTCAATGTTCACGTTCTTAATATTCTAATGCTTTTCTTGTGGCACGCTTGATGTGTAGACCCCATGCTCGCACCTTGCGCTGAATCAGATTTCACATGTGCTGACATGAGTTGCATACCCTTATCGAAGTCTTGCGACGGCCGTCCGGATTGTCCGGACGCAGAAGACGAGCAGAATTGCACAAATGGTAATAATATTAACAATAATAATAATACGACAGTATTTTTTTTATTTCCTTAGCAATCATAAAGCGCGCACACCAGCTATAAAAACTATAATATGTATTATGTATAAATTATAGTACTTACTATTATTGATAAAAATAAACGAAATTTGATTTTCCAAAATATAAAGAATATAATAATAATTGTTGTAACTTATAATCTGGATATATTATAATTTATAACTATTATGATAATTTTCAATATATATTATACATTATTAAAGGGCAGCGCTTTTTTCGTTATTATTGTTTTTTTGCTTGTATTCTGGTAGTTATGTGATATATTGTTGTATTTTTGTTCTGTGGCTTTTTGTGTACTACTATCATGTAGACAGACCATCGTTATCGTCTGCAAACACTAATCAGGCGTCGTCAACAGCTGACATACCGCCTCCTGCAGTCGCCACGGTGTGTTTTTCCAACGAGTTTCGATGCCACGACGGCGGTTGCGTGAACAGCGGTTACCGCTGCGATCGTATTAACGACTGTAAGGATCAAAGTGACGAATTGGACTGTGGTAAGTACGATCCACTGACGAAGCCCGTCAGTGTCGTCTCCGTCATCGTGGCGCACAACGTTTTGCTGGGGTGGACCTGCTAAAATGGTTCGAATTCGAATTCGATAAGAGCTTTAGGCTTTGCCTTCGGGCTTATATTATATTGTAACTGTGTATAAGTATTGCGTAGTATAAAGACAACAACATGTTTTTTTCTTCCATTTAACTTTATAATATTCTGTATTTACTCGCTTGGAGAAATGAGAAGGACAAAAATGTTTTGAATAATAGAGGGAAAAGTATTTTTTAGTACACCCACATATTGATAAAGTCCAAGAAGGGGTAGCCGTATAGGAACATGACCGATAGTTAAATTTCAGCTTTTGTTCGATTTTTATACTTAATAGACCTAACTAAACAAAACTCTACAAAATAAAATGTATTTTTAAGAAGTTCTGAACATATTTTTTATTTTATTTTAAAAAGGGTAGCAAAAAAAATACGTTTGTACATTATTTATATTTATAGTCACGTACAACAAATACAATTTGAATTAAACTTTGTAACTTTAAGCAAAACACAATATTTGTATTACCTTACTTAAGTTTATTTTTCTGTATATATTTGTTTTTATGAGTCATACATTTTGACTTATATTGCTTATAATTTAAACTATTAAACTCCAATTACGTGTACCTACTATTAGTCAAAATTTAACTAATGTCAGAAGGTTAGTCCGGTTTTTTATATCGTTTAACAAAAATTAAACTGTAAAATAATTGTTGAAATTATCATAAACCTAACCAATTAATTTCATTTCACCAATAAGTAATATTTGCTGCACGTTCGTTCATTAGGCACCTATAAATACTATGTATAGGTATCATCATACAACTAATACTAAATTACACTGAGTACATCACATTTAAAGTGCCTCTCTTTAGTAAATAAAATCCTTTTGAAATGGCATGTAATTACATCAACCTGGTTGAGATGGGAATTGTATTTAGATTTAAATAGCGTATACAGTCAGTTACTGTTTGTTTAGATATACTGACTGTCAGTATATCTAAACAAACAGACGATTTTTCATTATTACACTATTGTATACAATTACTAGGTATATTATAATAATAACAATGATTCTCCATCAACATCTTATACGTAATAATTAGAATATCATACACCATTAATCGTTTTAAATTTGTGTGTATTATTTTTATAATGGTTTTGTCCACAGCTCCCACAATTCCGACAATAACGACCCCCAACGTCACTAATATTGCTACCACCACTGTAATATACCCGCAGTATGAAAATCCTTCTGTGTTCGTGACCTGCAACTGGAACGAATTTGCTTGCCGCAATGGTCGGCAGTGCGTCCCGAAATCGGCGAAATGCAACAACAACTACGAGTGTCAAGACTATTCGGACGAAGACAATTGCTGTGAGTTTAATAATTTAATACTTACACAGGGGAATCAACTGGCTACTAAATAACAGAGTGATTCTCAAAAGTTTACAACATTTACAAAATTTAAAACTCACATGCCCCGATCATCACATTTTTATAAAAGTCCTGAATTGTTGATCTCTGAAATTAAATTACATCTAATTATAGCTACTTAATTCGACACAAATCTATAATTTATTAATTATTATACTCATACTTTAAAGTTAACTTCTTTAATTTGTATATAGTTTGTCATAATATATTTTTCTTTTGTTATATGTTTTATATATTATATATATTTTATATTTTATATATTCTAAACATCGTATTTTCCCATCAGTCCATGTTGATATTTTTATCTTTAAAATTTATATATTTTTATAGATTTTTCTTCTGATAGTTAAACAATTAATTTTTTTCATCGAATATTATGATTCATATTTAAAAACATTTTATTTTAGATGAGGCTCCAGATGGTTTAAATTTAAAAACATATCCCAATGAACAAACCATTAAAGAAAGTAAGTGAAATCTCATATATTTGTTATGAACTTATATTTTAATTTTACCTATTGTATATATTTGTACATACTACATTTTGCTGAACAATATTCAGTCTGTAATATACAGTTCAGTATATTTTAATGTAACGAATCATAATGAACAAAATCGCACATAATATAATCGACACCTGCACTAAAATAGTTCATTATGATGACATTTCAAAAAGTTTATGTTTTTTCTGGAATGCAATTAACATATTTTGCATTTAATATCTGTACTAGTATTAACCAGCTACATTGCACAATATTGCTCGATTTGCACAAATCCTAAAATCAAAAAATACAAATCATTTAATCGTATCTTTTTAGAAACTAAGTTATTTAGGTTTTATTTAGTAAATTATAAGGTATGAAAACAACACCTCGTAATAATCAAAATGTATAAAAAAAATAATAACTTATACAACAGTGATATAAATTCAACTCAAATAAAGTATTATCTAATTATTGCCAATTTGGTAAAAAAACTATTATTTCCACTATTATGGTTGTTTGCTCAAAATAATGATATATACGTTAGTATTTATTGTTAGTCTTATAATATAACTAAACATTTATCATTTAACCATTAATATTAATGCAATTTTGTATTTTTGTTTATTTCCCAATATGCACTCTATTTTTGATTTCTTCTTACTAGACTCTAAAGGTAAGACCATTTTATTGGATATTTCTCGGGTGTTTGATTTATGAATATTTTTCGTATGCATTACTATGCTGAATATCATGCATGTCAGGGACTCATACAATGCGAATCATAAAACATGTAGATATTTAAATTATTTAACAGTTTCTATACAGTGCATGACAATCATATTATACGCATCACAAAAATACGCATAATGAAACTGCGACATGTATTTGTATTTTTATTATAATTTATTGTTTTTAGGACGTTTGCATGACAATTATTTGAATTATATATCAATAATATTACATGTCGTAAACTAATATACATTCAAATATATTAAAATAATTAAAATAGCGTTTGAAAAATTATACAATTTTCAATTAATGTAATGTCAAATATAATATATATATTATATATATAATAAATATACAATCAATGTTAGATATCGTGTTAGAGAGATTAAATGGTCATCCAGATGAGATTTATATATTAAATAAACAAAATAATATTAAATATAGATATTATAATTAATAATTATTATATTTGGGTATTAACAAAATCTCAACACAAAAATAATTTAATTATCTATCTGAATGATTGAAAAATTATTATTTCTTATCATCTAAGTACAATGATACTATTTGGAATATTTGAATATAATTCATAATTAAATAGATTTTAGATAATGTTTTACAAGTAACGATTAAATAGTGTGACCATAAATGTCTTGTTCAAAAAAGCAACAATTTCTAAAAAAAATTTTAAGAATTATCGATAGGGATCTCCTTTGATAAAACGCTTATTACTTAATTATTACTACGCTAATTATTTAACTTTTATAAATTATCGCTTAATAGTAAAATAACCATAGGTATTTTACATATTATAACATAATATTATACATATGGAGGTATTTGCTATTTGTAATATAATTAGATATAATTGACGATTGAATAATGATTGTGGTCAATGCGTGAATGGAATTAATTTTTTTTGACTAAAACCACGGATCATATAAAAAAAATATTTATTTTTATCATACAAATTTTATACAAAATTAATACTTTAAATTTTCATGAATGCGGGACAAACGCGGGACTATTCAAAATGGGGGATGTAGATCTCAGAAGCGGGATAATCCCCGATATTTTGTGATGTCTAGAACAGTCTTAATCATTAATACTGTATGAAAGTAGTTTTATTTTATGAATAACAAAATAGTAAAACTAAAAGGTGTCTAATCATTATAGTTATCTATCTGATGTATTGTGTATTTTAATAATATACCTAACTATTATTAGTGTTCATTGTTCATAAGTTTTTATTTAGTTTTGCATGTTGTTCGCATGTCGTTTTTGGTTTGGGTATTTTTATTTAGAATAATTATACTTTACATTAATGGACAATTATATTTCTATTCGTTGCGTAGACAGAGAAGTAGTATTTCAATGCAGAGATGAAGGTCCTCTGAGAGCACCTGTTAGATGGTCTCGGGGCAATGGATTGTATTTACCTCATGGATCTAGAGACATCGGAGGCCGATTGGAAATGCCTAATATCAAGGTAAATTTACATAATTATTCATTTCTTCAAATGCTTAAATGTCTGAAATAATTTAGGTTGAACACAGTGGCACGTATGTGTGCGAGGCAATTGGTTTCTCAGCTTCCGACCCTGGATCCCGCGTATCTGTCTTCCTAAAAGTAGAACCATGTAAGTAAAACATCTAAACATTACGAATGATGCTTTTAAATTTATATTTAAAAAAAAATAAATACTTACCGAATACAAGCTGCAAGGAAACATAAACATATAATACCAATTATAAATAATAAATGGAAATTTGGTTTACCTGCAACAAGAAATTTTAATATTAATCGCTACTCAGGTATGTACATAATTCAGCCGAAATACATAATGAATATATTGGTTTTATTATGTGTATTACTATAAAATGTATTTTTTACTTTGCTGACGTTTGTATTTGATCTAAATGTAAGTAGATTTTGTTATTTTAAAATCGTTTAGTAGGTGTCGACATTTTAAATATATATATAGGTAGGTACATTTATGAAATAATGTACATCTTTTGTATATTTGTATTTATTTAATATACTTGCCTATTTACGTTATTTTTAATGTCAAGTGTTTTAATACTATTATGTATAAATGGCATATTATTAATTAATACATTTTTAATTAATAACTAAATTAGTAATTACTTATTGTTTAATGTATGTTCGATATTCGTATTCGTATTACCTATGTATATAATTTATACAATTAAAAATGTCACACATTCATATTTTAATTGTTTTAATATTCAATATAATATTTATGAATTATATTTCAGGGATTGATGTAACGGTTCGGCCCATAGAATCGTGTGGTTTAAATGAAGCTACGTGTTCCAATAAACAATGTATATTAAAGACAAAAGTTTGTGACGGTCAAATAGATTGTTTAGATGGATCAGATGAAACCCGTTGCAGTATGTTTAGATTTAATTAAAGCCTTGGTTAAAAATACTAATACCTATACGTTGATTACTGTAATTTTTAGATATGTTTGGATGTCAACCCAACGAGTTTAGATGTAGTAATAAAAAATGTATACTCAAAACTTGGGTGTGTGATGGTCAAGATGATTGCGGAGATAATTTTGATGAACAGAACTGTGAACAAAGAGTATCGGGTGTGTAATGATTATTAATAAATATATTATTTTTTTTACGTAATATACCGATATAGGTAGGCGTATGTCTGTACCTACTGTGTGTTGGTAGATATTGTAAAATTATAAATTATTATAATTTTATTACGATATTATTACGATTTTTTTTATCATTTTATAGATTCTCGCTGTTTGTATAGCGAATTTGAGTGCAGAAATAAAGAGTGCATTCCAAAATCATTCCAATGTGATTCTCAAAGTGATTGTTCAGATGGAAGTGATGAAATTGGTTGTCGTAAGTAGAATAATGAGTATACATTGGTCACACTACTTTATTTTAATGATTTTAATTTTAATTTAGTTCCTGTACAATTTCAAACTACACCACCTCCTCTGATAACACTTGAGATCGGAGAAGTGTTTGTAACAACATGCAAAGCTGTTGGTGTACCAATCCCAGAAATATCATGGCGATTGAACTGGGGTCATGTTCCAACAAAATGTGAAATGACTAGTGTTAACGGACTTGGTACACTCACTTGTCCTAATATTCAGGTATAATGTTTATCATTTTAAACAAATTATTGCATACACTTTTGTTTTACATTTAGTTTAAACTAATATGCACCTATTTTATGGATTTTAGGAAGCTGATCAAGGTGCGTATAGTTGTGAAGGTATCAATATACATGGTTCCGAAATAGCAGTACCAGACACAATATTAGTTGTAAAACGACCTAATTTAATTCAACCAACCGCATGCCCTAAAGGAACCTTTAATGATGTAGCTTTATCTCAAAATGATTGTATAAACTGTTTTTGTTTTGGAATCTCAAGTAATTGCAGAAGCTCCAAACTCTTCAAGATTCAGGTTTGAAAATCTCACATTGTGTTTATTTGGATTAATCAAATCTAATATTTTGTTTCTTCTAGAATACACCATCATTGCATCAACTTAGAATAGCTAATGTTTATATAGAAGCTTCTTCATTTAGAGTAGAACTACAATCAGCAAGTTCTACTGCTCATCAAATAAATGTTAATGGAAATGAAGCTTTACAAGTGTTTACAGTCAATAATACTTCAAAGCAATCTGAAGACACATATCCATACTTCAAGTTCCCAGAAAGCTATTTAGGCAATCAGCTTAAATCTTACGGGGGATACATAACATATATAGTTAGGTACGAGGGAAACGGAAATCCAATTACATTCACACCAGACATTATTTTGATTGTAAGGAATTTAATTTTTAATTTATACGTTTTAATGAACAATGAATGATGCTTAACATTTCACTAGGGAAATGGCATTAAACTTCTGTACTTTGGTCCGGAAACAACAGTAGGCATAGACACAGTTGTATCTGCTAGATTATTTGCTGATGTTTGGAAAAAAGAAAGTACCGGGTTCAGTTATTCTGATAGCCTAGCAACCAGGGAAGAAGTTATGATGGTTTTAGCTAATGTAGAAAATATTTTAATCAGGTATCTATCCCATTAATATATTTTTTCCATTAAACTGTTGATGTAATATATTATGTTGATTGCTCAAAAGGGGTCAGTATGTTTCTCAACAATCTGAAACAAACATCAAACACATAAAAATGGATTCTGCACAAACAATGAAAAGTGTAAATGAATATGTAGCATTTGTTGAGGAGTGCCAATGTCCAGCAGGTTATACTGGTCTATCATGTGAAGTAAGTGTCAAATATGTACTAATCAATATAATCAAATGTATGAAAAGTATTTATTTAGGTTAGGTTATGTTATGTTAATATCATTTTTGTATTCACAATTTATACTCGTTTTTGTTTATTCACATTATGCATGTTTAAATATTTAATCGTTCTTTTATAGAGTTGTGCTCCTGGATATGTACGCAGACAACAAGGTTCTTGGTTAGGACAATGTTACAAAGAAGATACAGAAGTCTGTCCGATAGGAATGTATGGATCACCACCGAGAGGAGTACCATGTAGACATTGTCCTTGTCCCTTAACATCATCCGGCAATCAGTAATTAACAATTGTTTTTATTTTTAATAAAAATGTCAAACCTTTTTTTTAATAATTGTCTCCTATAGATTTGGTAAAGGTTGCTACCTAGATACTGATGGGTTACCGACATGTAATTGTATTGATGGATATGTTGGACGAAGGTGCGAACAATGTGCCTCTGGATATTCAGGAAATCCTTTACAACCAGGAGATTATTGCAAACAGGGTAAACAAACCAAAAAATAAGATTACCATTAAGAGTAGGTTTACTGCTGTGATCACACTTTATGATAATTAATTTTTCAGGTATATGTGATGCAGTTGGTTCAACATCACCATTCCCTGATGAGAGTACTGGAAAATGTGTTTGCAAGGTAAGTCTAATGTATTAACATTCTATGTTTTCGGAATAAATTAATAATTCTGTCAAATTTTATTTGCTAATGCTGTCTTATTTACTAACACTTGTGGTAAGTATAATTTATAATTATTGCAATAAAATGTTTTTCCTATTTTATGGATTCAACAAAAAACCAAAAATCAAGTATAAAGTATTAACATATTCTTTTTCATTAACTTTTAATTAGGATTATACAACTGGTGATTTATGTAACCAATGTAAGGCTAACACGTTCAACATTGCACCAGATAATCAATTTGGTTGCATCAGCTGTTTCTGCATGGGTCTATCCAATCAATGCACCAGTTCTAGGCTGTACAGACAAGAAGTAAATATTATTTAACTCATGAGATTTTTCAGTAGACAGTATGTATACAAACGTATAATGTTATAGGTGCACGCAACATTCGCAAGGACCCACCAAGACATAAAATTAATTCAGCGTAAAAACTTTGTTCCGTTGCCAAATTTAGAAGTGGACTCAAGTACAAGAGAACTTGTTTATAGAGAATTTCCACCAGGCAGTCAAGAAGTATAAACAATCACTGTTAAATTCTATACCTACTGGAAAAATATTTTTTATATGCTATATTATTATTAGGTATATTATTGGCAATTACCTCCACGGTTTCTGGGAAATAAAATAACTTCATATGGTGGTTCTCTGAGTTACATCTTAAGACATGTTCCAGTTCCAGGTGGTCAATCCTCCAAAAACAGTGCACCAGATATCGAACTCATAAGTGTAAATATTCAAATAATTATCGCAAACAAAAGCATTTCTGTTGTCATTTTTTGTTCTAAAATTTCAGGAAAACAAAATCCGATTATTGCATTACAGTCGTGAAAACGTAGAACCAAATACTTTAAAAACCACTTCAGTTAAGTTATTGGAACAAAATTGGCAACGACCAGATGGTCAGGTAGCAGATCGCGAACATTTATTAATGGCATTGGCTGGTTTGAAATCCATATTAATTAAAGCAACTTACACAACTGGTACTAAAGAAGTAGCGTAAGTATATTTACAGTGGCAATACAGTGGTGAAAATATATGCTGCTTGATATTATTATTGATTATTATCATTTTCCACCACAGGATACAGTCAGTAACGCTTGAAATCACTGATTCATTCAATACCGGAAAAAATAGAGCTGTTGAAGTGGAAGAATGTTTGTGCCCAGAAGGTTACAAAGGTCTGTCATGTGAAGAATGTGCTGTTGGCTACACGAGAAATGGCCAAGGTCTCTATTTAGAAATATGTGAACCATGTACATGTAACGGTCATTCAAATCATTGTGATCCTGATTCTGGAATTTGTGTTGTAAGTCAATATTAATTGAATGATAAATTAAGTATTATTAATTATTAACCATGATGTATACTAATAAATTCTGAACTTACAGAACTGTCAAAATCATACGATGGGAGATACATGTAATGAGTGTTTACCTGGTTATACAGGTAACCCACAAAAAGGCATACCATGTGAAGCCAATGAAGAGATTTCGGTCTGTGATTGTGATTCCCAGGGTACTTTATTACCTTGCCAAGAAAATAGATGTATTTGCAAAGTATAACAAAATATATAATTAAGTAATACATAAATAGATCAAATACGTATAAATAATTAACATTTATAGACCAATGTCGAAGGACCTCGTTGTGACCGTTGTAGACCTGGTACATTTGATTTATCAGAAAACCATGTAGAAGGATGTTTAGAGTGTTTCTGTTCTGGAGTTTCCCAAAACTGTTATCCTTCCAATTTATTTGTTACTCAAATTCCAATGCAGTTATTTGGACAAAGTCACGGTTTTACTTTAACTGATAGGTATTTCTTATAATTTATTTATATATTGTTAATACTCAGAAATTAAACTAACTAAAAATGTATTTTCTCAGTACTAGAAATAGGTTCATTAAATCTGGCTTTTCAACTGACGTGTCTAGAAATGAAATTGGCTATGACTATACACCTAATCGTGGCGAACAACTATTTTGGTCATTGCCATCTTCTTTTACAGGAAATAAGGTATCGTATTATAAGTTTATGTAAATTATGCAATGAATAGTAAATACATTATAAAAATAATTTAAGCTCAATTATATGGATTATGTATTAAATTTAGGTTACATCCTATGGAGGTTTCCTTAATTGGACCCAACGCTATACTACTTTTCCAGGGTCCACAATACGTGATGACACCGACATAATACTTGTTGGAAGTGGAATATGGTTATTTAAATCAAACGATAAAAAAGTTCTGCCAGGCGAAACAACCGTATATATTTTCACCTTAAAGTATACCTATATAAGTGTATATTTTATATTTTTTTTTTATAGGTACTAAATACTCATTTAGTAGAAAAAGGTTGGCGTCGATTAATTTCCTCAGGACCACAACCAGCATCAAGAGCTGAATTTATGAAAGTACTTTCGTCTATTGAAGCCATCCTAATTCGTGCAATACATGCTTCTCAGATTAATAGAACATACCTCAGTGATGTCAGTTTAGATACAGCTATTGAATCTGAGACTGGTGGTGTACGATCAACCAGTGTTGAAATATGCAGATGTCCAGTTGGTCACAGAGGAACATCATGTGAAGTATGTAGAATAATCTCTATCAAATGTACGGTAGTCTTTAATAAATCATTTTTCAAATTAGATATGTAGTGTTGGATATTACAAGGACACCAATGACCAATGCACAAGATGCCCATGTAATGCTAACGAAGAAAGCTGTTCACTAGGCTCAGACTCAAGAGTCATTTGTAATTGTCTCTCTGGATACACCGGATCTTCCTGCAATACTTTAGGTAATACATATATTTTATAATGACAGTATATTTTTCATTAACAAAATACATCGATAACTTAATCACGTTTTCGATAATACTGGATAACCAAATTATTTTGCACGTATTCATTTCTATATTTTATTTTAGCACATAATTGTAGCTCATCAAATTCAAATAAATGTTTCTAAATAGCAACTTTTGAAAGCAAATATGGGCTTTACATAAACTTAACGGCAGGTGCTTAACCCGAGATTATCGGTACAGATTAATCAAAAATTACCAATGGTGATGCGTAGTTTAAACAATGAACAGCAGTTAACACTTGGACAAATATCCACATTGATATATCCAAGCACTATACACCAAAATATTAATTATTAGTCCATCAAAATGGGATCTAATAAGAACCGTAGGCATTTTTCAATTGTAATCCTTAAGGGTATTTTTTATGGACCTATATACTGCTATAGGAATTGTATATATTGAAAATTATAATTTCAATAATATAATTAGACAAATTTTGTTTAAAGAAGTCTACTTTAAACATTAATTGAATTTGACATATTATCATTATCAAAAAAAAAAAAACTAATAACTATTAACTAATAAGTAACATAAACCTACAGTTAACACCCATTGTATATTATAACTTCTTATAGATTTAAGGTAATAACACAAAAAAATTATTTAAAAAACTCTAAGGACAACTAATTAATACCTACTTCTGAACTATAAGAAATATTTTCTAAATGTAGTGGTGCAATAACTAATATACTTTTATTTGCAGTTAATAATAGACTAACAACCACAACCACAACTACAACCAGAACACCACCACCACTACCTCAGCCAGAAATTTATATTCAAATAACTGAGCCGAAAATTGAAATTGTTGAAATAGGAAATACAGTCACATTACACTGTGCTGCCAATTCTCGTCGTTCACAAGTAAAATATTATTTATTTTTTTAATTTCATGAAATAACTTGTAACATATTTTGCCTGTGCTTTTCAGAGAATCAGTATAACATGGTCAAAAGAAGACGGATATTTACCATCTGACCGTACACAAGACAATGGGTCAGGTTACTTGTATATAACTAGTGTAGAACCTTCAGATAGTGGTGTGTATATTTGTACAGCATCTGATGGATATTCATCCTTCAGTGACAAAAAAATACTGAGAATAGGAGGTAAGAATGTCAACATTAAATAAATAAATGTATTTACTTGTATAGTAAAGTTCTTAAGTTATTTATTAAAAAATGTATTCTTTTCATATTAGATCAAACGAAAACAACCAGTAAACCAATACAAAGTCAGCCAGAAATTTACATCACAGTTTCAGACCCATCGATCGAGATCGTGGAAATTGGTAGTACTGTAAGGTTTAGATGTGATGCAAGATCTAGACGAAGTCGGGTATAATAATTAATGTTTTCTTTACATACAATATACATATATAATAATTTAAATAACAATATTCATAATAATGTTTGTAAATATTTGTTAAGCCTGTTGTGTTAAAATGGACAAGAGAAGGTGGTAGTTTACCTGCAAATAGAGCAATCGATAATGGATCAGGATATTTGCTATTTACAAATCTTGACACATCGGATTCTGGAGTATATGTATGCACCGCTTCTGATGGTTATTCAGCAATTAGTGAAAAGAAAACACTTGCTGTTGGAGGTAATGATTAACATTTATATATTTATTTTCATGTAAAATATACAAATATTTATTTTTATTCCATGCTCTCAAAATAGAATTTCGTCAGGATATAAACACTATTGGTAAAATTGATACGTGTATATAATATCATAATATTAGAGTAAAATATTATAGTATTTCAATTATAATTGTATTAATTAAAATATTGATATCTAGGTGGAACAAATATTATTAAGCCAACTGTTGAAATCAGACCTAAATACCTAAAACTCGTAGTTGGTGATCCAGCTGAATTCACTTGTCAGTCTCCCGGAGCGCCTACACTTGAATGGTATAGAGGATTAGATCAACAGTTCAACCCATCTGTGAGTTATTTATAATTACTTATAAAATAAATGATATAATTAATAAATCATTGATTCAAATTTAGTATGTGTCGGAAGATGGTGTGTTCCGTATTCCAGCAGTAAAACAATCCGATCAAGGCACTTATTTCTGTAGAGCAACAAATCAAAATGGCGAAACTGATTCGCAGAGAGTCATAATTTATATTGAACGTAAAATTAAAACATTGTGATTAATTTTAACTGCACAAGCTAATATTTGTACTTTTATTAAAACAGCTTCCCAAAACGCCATAAATGGATCAAATGATTTATTGTCACTGACAATAGATCCACCTCAATATTCAGGACCTGGTGATGTTGTACGTCTTCAATGTACCATTTCAGATGAGACTCAGTATGGTGTGAAATGGTCTAAAGTAGGAAATCAACCATTGCCATATGGATCTGAACAAAGTTCAAGTGGTCTTTTGACTCTTCACCGTCTTAAACCTTCCAACTCTGGAACGTATGTCTGTTCAGCTATTTCATATAGGTCTGGAGCGATTGAATCAGAAGTCGAAGTACCAGTCAATATTGTACAAAGAAGGTAAATATTATTTTTTGAACAACTACATCAAATTGAAAAATAACTGGATTTTTGTTGAATGTAGAAATCCCCCAAGCTTACGCATTGAACCAGACAAGCAAATAGTTCCACAAGGTACCCTCGCGGAACTCAGATGTCTGTCAACTACCGATCCCAATCTTCAAGTACAATGGTTTAAAATCAATGAGAATTTAACGCCTAATGTTCAGGTATGCATACGATTGTACACCTATACTTTGTCCGTCATGACAATAGAACCCTTTTGTTTCACATATGAGTTATTACTTATTTACATATTTCCTTTTTTTAATCGTTTTAATCACTAATTTCAATCAAAATATAATTCAATGTGTCAGTCTTATACTCATATATTCATAAATTCTTTGTCTTGTTGTAACCGAGGTTTGATCGGATATTAATTAATTTCTTTATACACATTGTAAAAAATTTTTATTGTATTAGGAATTTGAGTATTGACATATTTTTAATTTCTCTTGGTCAACAAAATATACATTATATTATTATTTATTTTCCTACTTTATATATGCTTACTTGATTTTTTAGATAAGTGGATCTTTATTACGCATACCTTCGGCTCAAGTCAAAGACCGTGGTATATATGTTTGTAAAGGTACAAATGAAGGTGGAACAGCACAAGCATCTTCCATTATTGATATTGAACGTACGTATTTATTAAAACATAGGTAGTAATATATTAAACACGGTTATATCAATAATATTATTATATAATTTGTTAGGAAGGGAAGCTCCAACTATTGAATTATACCCAAGTGCTAAACAAATTGTAAATATTGGAAGTAGTGTATTATACCAATGCCGAGTAACTGGAGGAGTTCCTACACCTGTTGTCAAGTGGACTAGACGCAATGGTGAAAGTTTACCTAGTCAAATGGAAGAGATTCCACCGGGAGTAATCAAGTATAGCAAAATTAAATGAAAACATTATAATATTTTATTTCAAATATACTTAATCTCAATGTATTATGTTTTAGAATTACTGGTATGGAAGCATCTAGTGCAGGAGAATATGTTTGTGAAGCTAGAAACAATGCTGGCATGGCATCAGCTATAGCTGTACTTGAAATCCAATCTCTTCCCGTTATTAGGTTAAGGCCATCTGGTACTATAACTGTACTACCAGGAAAACAAGTTAAGCTTCGCTGTCAGGCTACTGGAAAACCATCACCCACCGTGACATGGACTAAGCTTACACCGGATTATCCTTCTTACCCGTAAGATTGGTTTGATTTACTGATTTATTGAATTCAGTTTTAACTAAAATTTTATTTTTGCAGTGAATCTCGCAGTAACTCAGGGTCGTCTGACACAGCTGAATATATAATAGAAAATGCTCAACCATCAGATATTGGGACTTATTCCTGTATAGCACAAAATTCTGCCGGACCTGTGGAAGAACGAGTACAACTAATTGTGTCTGAAGACGGTAACGAAATATCTGGAGGAGAAAATGATGGAAAATTAAACACAAATGAAGAGGAAAATAAAACATCTGGCCCGTTTAGAGGTGATATAGCTGGAAATGACGAAAGCGGAGGTGACATTTCTATCACTAAACCAGAAGATGAATTAGTGAATTTGGTTGGATCTAGAGCAGTCCTCACTTGCAATGCTGGTATGTGTAAATACATATATGATCTTACATCTTACTATCCCCACATAGTTAAGAAATGGTTTTAAAATATGAGTCTATTTTACCTGTTTATAGACGCATCAGCAATTAGAGATCGAATTCGACTTACGTGGGTGAGAGGTAACCAACTCTCATTATCGGAAGAACACGATATTATTGATAATATGCTAATTCTAAGAAATGTCCAGAAATCGGATCAAGGGCAGTACAACTGTTTAGGGATAGAATCCGATAGAACTGTCGTTTTTAGTCGATCCATTACATTAAAAGTAGTTGGTAAGTTCAAGTTTAAAATAAAATATTATCGTCTCAAATATTTATGTTTATATGAAAATAATATAATATTTTGTAATTACTAACACGCCGACAGAAAAAAATCAACTTTGTACCATTGGAGGTAAAAAAAAAAATTAATATTTTTGCAATTTTTGACATAATTACCTATTCTATAATATTGTACTAATATGAACAATAATCAAATAAACTTCCATATTTTAGAACCACCAAGAATTTCTTTAAACCCAACACGACAAGTTGTTAAACGAGGTGACAACGCTCAAATTATGTGCACCGCAGATGGAGATCAACCTATTACAATTACCTGGTCGAAATTATCGAGTCGGTCATTACCACCTACTGTACAAACGAATGGAGGATTTTTAAGAGTAATATATACAAATATTTATATTTTTTTTAATTCCTTTTTATACCTTTATTTTGTTATTTGTAGTTTAATGGCATCACTGAACAAGACACTGG
Organism: Metopolophium dirhodum; assembly: GCF_019925205.1. Classification (NCBI taxonomy): domain Eukaryota; kingdom Metazoa; phylum Arthropoda; class Insecta; order Hemiptera; family Aphididae; genus Metopolophium; species Metopolophium dirhodum. The sequence goes on from NC_083568.1 coordinate 19,326,890, forward strand.
TAGATATTTATGTAAGGCTGTCAACAACATCGGAGAAGCTGAATCTGTTGCTGAAGTCATAGTGAACGGTAAAACTTAAATGAATACATTGTAAAAGAATAAATAAAACATTGAGTACATAAATTTATGAGATACATATTGATAAACAGTTTAACTTTGAACTATACAATGTAATTTTTAAATTATACTGTTTAGATAACTCACGAGATCATCCTGCTCCAATCATCAGAGCTGTTGATCACAATCAAGAAGTATTTGAAGGCGGAAACACTAATCTCCGGTGTATACTACCCAAATCAAGTGAAGTGAGTAATACCATCAGTTATAACTGATAATAAATAGATCTTTATACTTATCGATGTTTATAAACATTCAACAGCAATACACTGTAAAATGGAGTCGTACCCGATCACCACTTCCATATGATAGTCAATTACGAGGGGAAATACTAAGCTTACGAAATATACATATGAATGACACTGACCGTTACTTATGTAAAGTCGATAGTCCATTCGGCACAACTACTGACTACATAGATCTCCGTGTTCTCCGTAAGTCATAAACAACAATTAATATTATTTAAATAATACTTAATAGTATTGGTATCTTTATTATTTCATATTATGTTTAGACTTTTTTTTTAAGTTATGGACATCTTATATAGAACGCATATCTGTACATTTTTTAATATTTTTCTTAAAGAAGAATTATAATTTGGTGGTGGTAATTAAAAAATACTTGAATTTTATTACATAAAACATTTTCTTCTAGCTAGACAATTTGAAATATCTATTTTATATTTAATACCTTATATTGAGAATTAACTTTACAATATAATATATTTACACTGGTACAAAATTGTAGAAATAATATATAAATGTAACTTTACTCAATATTGTAAACGTTTGACCTAACTTTTTGATTACTACCATTGACTTAAATATAAAGTGTATTTCATCGTACATTCAATACAATCAATACACTGGTCGAATCTAAACGTAGTATACTAGTATGTGAACTATCCACTTTGGGATTTTATGCAATTTTCATCATCTAGATTAATTTAATAATTATTAACTTCTCACTTTTAGAATAATTAGTGATGCGTTATATGCGTGTAATATATGTTGGTATGTAGTACATATATGTGACTGTTTCTTTACTTCTATATTGTTTGTCTGTAAATAATTACTGAAAAACATACTATACAATTTTTCACTATTAATCATCACTGGTATAAGACTATGATTATACGTTTCAAGTATAAAGTTTTACACTTTTACTATGCACAAGTATCTGTTTATTTGTTGTTTATGTACAGGGTGATTCACCGAAAATGCGCATACCTTTTTTATTCAATAATGCAGATATTTTTAGTTTTTAGTTATTAGTATTTTAGTTATTTAACATATATCATTAAGGATAAAAGGTCCATGATAATGGGTTTGGAAAATATGGGGGCTATTGTGATTTGAACATTTTAGTAATTAATATTGATCCATCAACATTTATAACTTATAAAAATGTTCCAAGGATATTAAATACTATATCCAATATTCAGTGCATTTACTATTTTAAAATAAAAATAAAATAAATATTAAATCTATTTTATAATATTTTTGTGGAAACATTTTTAAGAGTTATTGCAAGAACTATTACCCTTAATATAAACATTTTAATAATTGAGAAATTACTCTTTCAAATTTTAAAGCAAGTACATCAAAATTATCCACTAAATAATTTACAATATAAAAGGGTGGGGGGTTTTCATTCTAATAACAAAAGTGTGTACAACCCCAGAACACTCCTTTAGTAGTACAAAAAATCACAAGAATTTGAAAAATTAAAATTCTTAAAATCAGAATTTGAATAAATTCATTACCATAGGCAAAAATGGGGTGGCATGCTTAGTGAATCATTCTGAATACAATTAAAACTAGACAGTCACATTTTAAATATTATGTTGCGCTTTTTAATTTATTTATCTTCGCTTTACACTTTTTATTCTAAAACACTGCTTTGTGTAAGTAGAACTATAAATACAAAAACTATAGGCATTTTATACATGTATAACAATTATATTTCCTTAACTGCCTATGTATATTATATATTGATGTACTGTACTTGTGTCAACTTTGTAACACGTCCTGCACAATATTGTTATTATTTTGTGTTGTCTCTGCAGACGATACATATTTTATCATAATTACTTTTCTTATGTATAATGCACCAATTTATGTTATAGCTAAATTTTAGTTTTAATATTATATGATTTTATTACTTCTTGCACGATTTTGTCAACTTCTATTGTGGTTTTCGCTTTTGGTGATGGTGGTTGTCTATGTTAACAAAACTTCAGCATCTTGTCTGATTGACGAATTCCGCTGTAACGACGGGCAATGCATTAATTTTATAAATTATTGCGATGGCACATCGGACTGTTCCGACGGTTCGGACGAAGAAGATTCGTGTTTGGAGAAGAAAAATAGAATTGGTTTGTCCCCGTGTTTTTTTTTTTCATAACTAACTTATAGGTACACTTACATTTTGCTTTCTTGATTTTTAAGAATTCACTAATCAACCACACTGGTACTATTCACTTGTCCAATAAATAAATGTACATACAATGCTCAAATGCTTACGGCTATAATAGTTATTTTTGTTTCAATACATTAAACTCATCAAGAAAGCACTATACCTAACCTAACCTAACTATATATTGTATATAAACCATTAATCATTATATATAGATCCGTATATTATTTCAACCTAACTCAGGTAAAACTGTAAAAGACATTTATACATATTACCGGTTGTCTTATATTAATAGTACTTACTTGTGTTTTGATATTATAAACGATCAAACGTAACCTTGTATACATATACTGTGTAAAGGTCGGAACTCTGGTCTTTACATTAAGCCCAGCCAAGGAACGGTGTACATCGGTGACGTTCTAGAGCTTGAGTGTATTTGGACCGATGACGCAAGCGCTAGCGAGTACAGTGAAATTACGTGGGCCAAAGTAAACGACGACATGGAAAACAATGTTGAAAACCTAGGATCCGTAATCAAGTGCGTTATTTATGGGTTTAATCAAATCGCTCAGTGATGATTAAAATTTTAAAAATCTTTAATAACATCGGATTAACCACTACAGGCTTAATGACGTGAGACCAGAGAACACAGGAACTTACAGATGTACGAAACGAGATAAAAACAATAACATCGTCACTGAAGATTACGAGTTGACCGTTACGCGTAAGTTATAACTTCTTTATATTAATTAAAAACTGTCTAACCATAAATTTATACAATGACGCTCCTTGGAATTGCTTTACCTATTATGATTTTCGTAAGTGTTTCAAGACATAAGGTGTTCACTTTATATGAATTGTATTTTAATGGTATTTTTCGTTTACATAGCGACTCCGTCCGATGCGGCTTCGCCATCAGTGAGTACCAAGTACGCGCCATACGGAAAATCTGTTGTAATAGAATGTAACAGCGATCTATCGCTGCCAGTTGAATATTCTTGGGCCAAATTTGGACCTCAAATGGAACCTATATACGATCGCGTAAGACATGATGTATAAAATACATTTTGCCACCATTAATAATTTTCAATATTTTTAGAGAAACTTAACGCTGTACAACGTAACTGAAAAGAGTGCGGGTCTGTACTTTTGCACAGCTTCAAACGAAATGATGAGAATGGATATCCCGACGGTGCTTGTCGTCACCGGAATCGTACCCTCATTCCGTGGCACCGACAGCTACCTAGCGTTCCCGACCCTCCTTAACACTTATTTGGAATTAAACATCGAAGTTCACTTCAAACCCGAAATGAACGATGGTACGTTGTTATTGCGTTACAATAACAATATAACCCTTCTTTTATCGGTTTTAAACTCGTTGCTACATTATTTTTTAAGGATTGATATTGTACAACGGTCAGAAACCTGGTGGTTCGGGCGACTTTTTCTCGTTCGGGCTCCGTGACGGTATTCCCGAGTTCCGTTTTGACGTCGGATCTGGGGCTGCGATCATAAAAGCGACCGAACCTGTGACATTGAACGAATGGCACGTGGCTAGGCTCGAAAGGGTTAAAAAACACGGTAACATGTACATCGACGAACGTGGTCCGTACCGTGGCGTCAGTCCGGGCACGTTCCAAGGAATGGATTTGTCTCAACTCTTGTACATTGGCGGAGTGCCCGACTTTGGGTCGATACACAAAGACGTCGGATTCCAAACCGGATTCATCGGTAAGCGCTCACAACGGCTACAAACCCGCGGTGTACTTACGTTAGCCCCCACACAAAAACTTAAATTTTAAACAAATCTCCTTTATAATATATCAATTATCAACATTTTAAGTGATAAAAATATAATGATTTAATAATTGTTATGAAATTGGTAAGAACCTATATACCTATTTAATATTTCATTAACGGTAAACAAAACTACCAATATATTCGATATTCAAGGTTTTTTTTTGAAGTTGAACCAAAAAATTGTTTTTATGCAAGCATATTAGGTATTATGTATTATACATGTATAACATTGTACACTATTCGAACAATACGTGCATACATTTCATTACATAATCAATAATCATATTACTATAAGCCATGAACAAATTTGAAAACAATTTTAATTTAACTTGGTATTCCATTGGCACTGTAGCATAATATATAGTTCTCAATATAATAATATCATACCGACCGTTCTCTACAGGTTGCGTCAGCGGTTTTAAATCGGAAACCCGTACGTACAACTTGATGAAGGACTCGGTGGACAAACAAGGTTTGGGCACGTGTGATGTTTGTTCCAACAATCAATGTTTGAACCAAGGTATCTGCCAAGAGGCCCAAACCAGACAGGGGTACACGTGCATATGTCAACCCGGCTACAGCGGCGAGTATTGTGACAAGATAAGTGAAGTTTGCACGCCGGGTAAGTCGGAGAGGTTTTTCGAAATCGCACTTGGAAAAATTGACTCGTTGTGCAACAAGTAAATAATTTTTGATATTGAAATTGTTTGCGATTATTATAGGTATCTGTGGGCTCGGTGAATGTTTGGCCGGCCACGAAGAAATCGAATGCAAATGTAAAATCGGCACGCTCGGGAAAAGATGCGAACGTTCCGTTGAAATCGTCGAACCGTATTTCGGGGGCAAATCTTATCTAGCGTACCCGGCACCGACTTCGCAACAGAAGTATTTAAAAAAAAACACTCTTACCCAAAATATATTGCTTTAATGATTTACATGCGTCGTTTATTAATAGTAGTCAGCAAATGTTTTAATCGTATTGTTTTCGCGTATTTCAGACTAATGATATCCCTGAAAATCAATCCGGCGTCCTTGACTGACGGTGTGATTCTGTACGCCGCTCAAAACCACCAAGGAATCGGCCAATTCATGTCAGTGACGTTGAAGAACAGACAAGTGGAATTCCGCTACACCGTGGCCGGTATGTTAAAAGTTTATAACCGGCAGAGCTCGGTAAATTATAAATTCGCTTATTTTTTCTGAAAATTATTTTGACGAATATGATCCAGTACAAGTTTGATTTTAAAATTTAAAACATTTTAGCACATATTTCGATTTTTTTTTTAATCAAAATATGCATAGGTAATATTGTAAAAATATGTTTGTTTTCATTATATATTCCAACTTTTTGAGTGCATTTTAAAATAATATTTCAAAAATTGTATGTCGCATAATTCCCGAGCCCTCATTATTATTTTGTTTATGATATTATATTGATCTTACTTATAGTATTATACTTGTTATTGAAACGACGTGTTGTAACTCTTTAATTCCGTTCAGGTATGACGTCCATGTTGCGAAGCAGACAAAATTTGGAAATTGGAGAGTGGACTACGATAACCGTTAGCCGTAACACGGAAACGCAGGAATGCAAATTGTCAGTCAACAAAGAAACGCCAATCAGATCCATCGAAAACGGTAACATGCACGCCTTGGAACTGAAAACCCACCTGTTCGTGGGCGGTTACGATTCGTACAAGGTGAAAATCGCTAAATCCGTGGAAGTCGAGAACAATTTCAAAGGATGCATAAAAATGGTAATGTCTGCAGTCTTTGGATGTTTGATTTTTATAATTATTTATAAATCACGAAGATCTGAAATTTGTGTTGAATGCTAACCTACTAAGATAGTTGAAGCTGGACTAACTATCGTGTCCACAACATACCATACGTTATATTATATCTATATTTACATAATCTTGGCATATAGGTTGCTTCGAAATTTTTTTTTGTTTCTATTATTATTATACATTTTAATTACACTCGATATACACCCGTTACGTTACTCGCGAGTTCTAATTAGGTCGAAGTCAAATTAATTTTTATTTACTGACATAATATATAGGTATAACACATTAATATATTTTTTTATAAATCATAATAAACCTACATAAAAACTTGAAAGTATAATCAAACTAAAACTTCTTTCAAGTTGTGATCAAAGTTTGTCAAATTAATTTAATTATAGTTGTATGTACCTACTTCCCACTATAATATAATAAAATAAATAATTAAAAATCAATAAATAATTACCTATAAATCAATCATTATTTATAATTTAATATTTCGAAGAAATGTTTGGCTATTAACAGCAATAAGTTGATATTTGATAACTATTTAACTTTCAATTCGTCGCATAATTATCTTTATAATTTTGTCCGTCACTACAATAATAACATAATAATTAATACATTTTTTCTTCGGGACGCAAGTAACCTTTAAGAAATTATAAATATGTACCGGTAATATTGGAATTATTGTTGAGGCGCAAGTAACATAATTGGCAGCCAACCATGTTTTACGTTTAAAATTGAAACACTATGCCTGGCAATGCGCATCGTGTATGCTTAGACCAAATGGCCAATTAATAAACAAAACGTCCGTTTCAGCTCAAAGTGTCCGGAATGGACTTGGACATGATAAGTTCTACCGTGGATTCCGCGAACACTGAAGACTGTGTAGTTGCTCGGGGAGACGCCTGTTCATATAACCACTGCAAGAATTACGCTAACTGCCACACCGCGCCAAAGCACTACGAATACGTATGCGAATGTGAAAACGGATTCAGGTAAACCGATTGCGATCGAATTGAACAATTATGATTATGTTTTTTTACCGGTCGTGTATAATACTGAAATGGGACGTGGTTATACGTGTTTGTGTATATAGTGGTCCGAAGTGTGACGTCGAAGCGAAGTTGTGTTCGACGCTGAAACCGTGTCTCAACGACGGCATCTGCACCGACATCGATTCGAGCTCGTACAGGTGCGACTGCCCTCTCGGACATTCGGGACCGACGTGCAACGAAAGTGCGTATTGATCGTGGTAGACTATTATTTTTATTTTTGTATTTTTAACGCGGAATTTTTTCGCAGAGGTGGTGTTGGACATCACAGCCAATTTTAGCGGCAACAGTTACCTGCAGTTGGAAAACAGCCTACTGGACCGGAACAAGAGGGAACATTCCATATCGATGACGTTCACCACAGACTCAGCCAACGGTCTGTTGTACTGGCAAGGCCAAGAACCTAACAACGACGGAGTGGTCGACAATTACATCGCCATCTCGAGTGAGCGAATAACCGTCAATTATATATATTAATAATAAATCGTTTCAAATTCAGTTTAATTTTTGAGTTGTTTTTTTTTATCGAATTAATACTAATTTCCGTTTATATAAATCGTGTCTCGTCTTGCAGTCGTCAACGGCTACGTGGAACTGAGTCACAGGTTCCAAGGCAGATCGACACCAGCAATCCGAGCCACGGACCATCACGTCAACAACAACGAACCCCACGTGATATTGATCCGCGGGAACGGGGCCGAATGGTCTCTGGAACTGGACAGGTCGACCACAGAGTACGGTAAAGAACGCGACGTGGACATCCAACAGCTCTTGGAAGCCACCGATTTGATATATATCGGTAAGTCACAACAGCTTATTTATTACCTTAGTCAGAGGAAGGGGGCCTAGGGAGTCGTGACGACCCCTCACTCATTGAAACACATTTTTATCAATTCTTTAAATTTAAAATTATTTTATCTACTTATATTTTTAATGTCAATGTACTATAATTTATACTTATGTATTCAAATCAATTAAGTTGTAGATTTTTTTATGGTAACTACTATAAGTTATTATCAAGCAATGAAATTAATGTTAGGTTTTATTTTGTATGTATTGAATCGTAGTAAAAACAATTATAAATATCAAGTGTGTAGGGAAGTTTTTATTTAATTAGCGTTTTTTAAGTTTAAATCATAGATGTCAATAATCAGGAACTTAACATAGGTACTTGACGCCGATCCTTACTCCTTAGTGGTTTTAATAAAAATAAATAAAACATGTCCGTGGTTTTTTGAGTTTTGAAAAAAGCGAATTCTTTTACACAGGTGGAGTACCGGAAGTCATACTGACGACGAACGACAACCATTACAAAGGGTATGAGGGTTGTATCGGTGACGTGCGTGTCCAGGACTCGGGATACGTGAATCTGGGCCAAAAGTCGTTGTCCGGCAAAAACGTTGCTTCGTGTAACAGGTAAATTACGTCATACCATGGACGATATTATTTCATGTGCATTAATATTATATAAAATATTATTCGCAGGGCTGTGAATTTAGCGCAGTAAAAAACTCTTCTAAAGAACTTAATTCCTTCTACAAAAGAGCAATAAGACAATTTAAAAAAAACTTTCAAACTCATTATGTTCACAGCCCTGATTATGTTTTTGTTTGCCCAAGCTAATACTATCTTATTTTATCTTTGTCTATCCGACACGCTGCTTTTCCACGACTCGTGACGGGTAATAAAATAATAACACTATAATAACACTCATCGATCGTTTTCGTTTACGACTCATAGCTATTATTATAAAAAGAACGACTTGAGGCGTATACCGTCTTCGTTGATATTCACACAAACCACTAACGACCAAGTGGTGTTTCAGGTGGACCCGCGGTGGCCCACGGACCCCGCGTGGCCGGACCTCAACGAAACCGGAAACGTTGTGTCCGACACCAATAACGAATGCTTTTGTACACACAATAACTTTAGCATAAGGCTTATGTTAACTACGTTGTTTTTGATATTATTGTTGACTAATTTATAACGTTCCGTGGGAAAATATTACCATTTTACCAATATGTTATTATCCTATGTATATATATAAATTAATATATTATATACCACACTGGTTGTGATTTTATGTTATGTGCCATAATAGAGTATATTATGTATATTGTATATATATACTTATTTATAATAAGTGCTATTACAATAAGTATTTATTATAAGTATTATATGAAAATATGTATTTTGTCTGATACGTGTATATCAAGAGTCGGCGGCTGTAAAAAATGTTAATATAATTATTCGCAAATCGTTTCGTTTTACACCGTCCGACTGAAAAACATAGTTATTAGATATGTATCACCCGATATTGTTATTCGTTGCACATCGTAAAAATGCATTAAAAAAATAATAAACACATAAAGACTTAGGCATAGAAAATTTTATTACGTTTAACTTTTATATTTTTTTATAATATAATAATGTATAGGTACCTATATAATATTAACGTTTGTTACTTAAGATGTCATTAAGGCATTTTAAACGAAAGAGTCAAATTTAAGTCAATTTTACGCCAAAAACATATCTATATTTTGTATTATAATTTAATGGAAACATGCAATTTTGAATGACGGATACATTCCCCTCAATAATATTGCCCAAACGTGCATAAGGCATGTAACGTTAACGACGGGGTATGATGTATTCGATAACCTACACACATTATATATAGGTACCTACGATCTACCACCGCTTCTGTAAGTCTGTATAATATATACTTTTAAACTTTTTTAAAAAAAACGCAGTAAACACGCGTCTCTCAGTTTTCGCACATAATTTTAACAATTAGTGACAACTTATCGCATTGGTGCAATTATATAGGGGGATGCTAAAAGGAATTATAATGTATTCGACGTTCGTGCTCTTGCCTTTTATTAGTATCAATCTTGTATTAATTATGATTTAAAAATAGTATCTACATCAGTCATCGGGTACTCTATGAAAACAATTAATATAATGATGAACGACAAAATTGTTTTTTCACGAGGAGGAAATATAAAAATACGATTTTTTTATTACTTCTACAATCTGATGTTTATAATGTGAGTTTATCATATCGGTAAATATGCTGGTCGATTTTTGTTGTTGTTGTTGGAGTAAGTAATTCTCGCGTGTTTGACAACAGGGGGCAGTGAAAGAAAATTATGTTTAATTTGAATTCGATTTTATGAAAAATTTCCTTATATTATATTGTATTTAAAAATACGGATACATAAAAATAATTAAGAAGCACCTAATTATAAAGAATATAATAACACTTATTTTGTTAGTAATATTTATTTTAATGATTAATGTAAACATAGCACAAAATAATTTTAAAAATCATTGCCCATCCGCGATTATTAAATTTGATCTACCTAAAAAACTGGTGTCTTTAATAGTTTAAGAATTTTAGCATCGCCTTCCACCTCTAATTATGCCAATGCTAGAACTTTAAACAAAAATAAATTTGATTGTGTACAATTTCGTATTTTTATTACGATCTAAGATTTAACTAATGTTTTCGTTTTAGCCAAAACCGGTGAAACCTGTTACGTCATAATATTATTGTGCATCCTCGAAACGTATATATTCGCGATAAACCATTTCAATTTACAGGGTAGTGTCTATTCCAGTGGTTTTCAACCTTTTTCGGATCGTGACCCCCCATTTTTATTTTTTTGTAATGCGGCCCCTTTAAAAAAAAATTTTGTTTGATTCATCCAAATTTGATTTAATTACCGATAAAATATTTATATATTTAATATACAATTTTGATCAATTAACTATTAAAAATGTAATTAATTATAATACAACATTATTTTAAAACGTGTTAAGGCGTTAAGCATATTATACAATAAATTAAAATATAAACAAATACATATTTACATAAAAGTTAGAAAATGTACAATTTAACTTGTTATTCACGTGCTAATGGGATACTTGAGCTTGAACTTTTGATATAATTGATTCCATATTAGGTTTTATATTAGAGACTGCTATTTTTAAATCTGATTCTTTTTTTTTTTATTTTAAAATATATATTATTTACAATCTATACGACAAGGTATAATAAGTAAGCGTGGTTAAAATAACATTTGACATAGGAACATTAATTGTTGAGTAGGAAGGCTCCCAGCAATGCCACCTGACAAGAAATTAGTCTGATTCTACATTAAATTTGTCCGATATTTGTTTTTTTATTACTGCAATAGCTGAAAACGCCGTTTACCACAAGTAAGTGGATGCTAATGGTAGAAGTGTTGATACAGCTATTTTTGACGATTCTGGGTATTCTGATTATACAGAAATCCAAAATTTATCACTTGTAATTTCATTAAACTTTATACGCAGGTTTTCATCGGAAGATAACTCCATTAGTTCCTCTTTGGCTCTTTCATAACTAAACTTAAATCAGAACCCATTTCATTTATATTAATAGAAAATGAATTTCTTATCCATCCTAAATATTTTTTTGGAAACTTTTCAAACCATGTCAAACTGTTAAAATTAATTTCCAAATTTTTGAGATGAAGTAATATTATGTCTTTTATTTTTTAATATCAAATACTTCATTGTCACTCATAAATTCTGAAAAACATGAAAACATTTCAAAGTTTTCATTATAAATATAATTTATCCATAAACGTATATTATTTTTTTTTTTTTTTAAACATCCCTTTTATTGGAGAGAATTAATATATTTGTGTTTTTACGTCGAAGACTTAAATTTAGACTACCTATTTAACTTATCAAAAATATCGGCAAGGTAACTGAAAATTGCTAACTATTCTTCATTTAAGAAGTGTTCTGCGAGTGTATTTTTATGTTCAAGGAGAAAAATTTGTGTTTCATCTTTAAGCTCAAAAATTCTTAATAATATTTTACCACGGGATAACTATAACACCTAACTTAACACATAACACCTAACTTCAGTATAATCATAGTCATTTCTATAATCAATGGTAGGTATGAAGTACTAGTTTTGTATGATCAGATACCATTTCATTCTCACTTTATTTATTAAAAAATCATTTCGTCTATTATTTGGGGTGAGCCCCAAACCTATCATTCGCGACCCCCCAGGTTGAAAACCACTTGTCTAGTCTATAGTGCGTACACCTAACGTCACAGACGTCGTTAGGATAAAAATAGCTGGCACGTCGAATTTACCATATTTATTGTTATTATCAAGGCTGTGAATTAAATGCACTAAGTAACACTGTTATAAATTTGCATGGCGCATGCACTTGTATATTAAAAACAATCAAAATATCCACGAAAACCCCAAAATATGCAAAACTGATGTAAACGAGTCTTGTCAAGGTTAGGTATATTAGTTAACTGCCTTATTTTTTTTTTATTAAATTATATTATTTATAATACATACCTATTTTCTACGTTTAAACAAAAATAACATAAGTATAGGAGAGATTGGTACCTACTCGGTAGGTACCTAAATCACTTGACATTTTTTCTTCGGAATTTATTTTATTCATTGACAAGCGTCTATGGTCAACTTTAACAAAAACAAAAACCCTTACCAGTAGGTATTATTACGATTATATTCGGTTCTTTGTCCAAACCAAAAACACATTACCTAATATTTATAACTTACCAAAAATAAGAATAATATGCAATAAATAAGTTTTTTATATCCCACTATAGCGAAACAAAATATTTTAACCGACATTCTAATTTCTTCTATAAAGTAACAACACAAAACAAATATACGTTAATGTATTATCAAATTCACAGTCTTGTTAATTTTATATTATATTATAATATTAGGTTAGATAGCTAAAATTTGTAAACATTAAAATCGCACCACTCAAAATCAACAAGCAGCTATATTTAATGTTCTAACGCGTTGCGATAATATTATGTTGTGCTAAGGGAAAATTATATTATAATGTTAATTAGATAATAATGTTCAATTTTTGTCACGACTTGCACGGCACTCGCGATCGTTTGTGTATATGACGTATATTATAATAATATACACTTAGTTATTAAATTTGTTTAAAGCAATAAATGTCTTTTATCGGTTAATATTTTCATATTTTTACATATACGCACCTATATACGTCTATAGTTAGTAATTGGTTTTCTTTTTACTGCCACTAATGCCGGGTTGCATGAACAATCGCTAAATATTTAATGAATCAATAGTGAGCTAATGGTCCCTCACACATGACATAGTAGCATAAGATTGGTTCTTTAAATTGTATTATTAAACCATTAAATTAACACATTTTTCATGCAACGCGACATGAGTGTTGTAAATCTCCGAGAACAACTCTGATTCTTCTGCTTTAGTTGTGGTCGATATTTTTAAAAATTTTTTTTTTAAAAGTGATCCTGTCAGGACTTGTAGACACTCTTGAGCTTGACACTTGTTAAGAAAATAGTAAATACAATAATATTTTATACAAATATGAGTTCAGAATAATTTATTTTATGATGATAGTTTCAATACCTAATTATATACATATAATATTATAGTGAATCGTAGGGGTTTTGTTGATTTTTAAATTTTCAAGTGAATTATATTAACTATGGAAAGTATTAATTTTAAAATGCTCATGCTTCGTTAAAAAGTAAATCAATTAATAGTCTACGAGATGCATTGGAGAATATTTTTACTTTTAAATTTAATGATTTGTTCAATAATTCATCCTTATGCATTAAAATTAATGACACAAAATAGATTCTGCCTGAACTCAAATTTGCCATGCGTAAGATACCTAACGCCTGTAAGACGGACACAATACGTGTGTCACAATATACGTGTGATCCAAAAGGATGCCAAGGATACAATAATACAATATAGCATTATCTTAATCCATAACACGTCCGATTCAGTATCCTCTTTCAATATTATTTACCCTCATTGTACGGGACAAATACATCACTATCTATGCCACGTACGCAGTGCCGGATTTGGAACAGGTGCCGCCCTAGGCCCTTTTAAATATGCCACGCCTACCCCAAGAATAAAAATGTAGAATTTATTACTAATAGATACTATTTCATTACAAACAAAACAAGTAATAATTATAAATTCTAATAAACAATAATACATCTTTTATTCACTTTCTTACAAAATTTTCCGCCCCCAACAATTTGCCGGCTTAGGCGTGAATCCGGCCCTGCACGTACGTGTCAGTCATTTAACAATATGTCTTTTTGAAAAAGCTATTCTCACCAAATTATGTATAAAATAATAATTTGTTTTGTTTAAAACTGCTTCTGCTTATGTCGACGGCGGGCCAATCACAACGGAGTGGTAAAAACACGACGAACGAAAAACACAACAACCAGACGTATTCTGATTTCTTGCCTTTTGTTTTATTGTTTTCAGACACGACGTCAACAATATCATTCAAAGAAACGAATAATACGATCGACGAACAGAACGCACTGCAGTCCAACGACCGCGGGCGCCGCTTAAGACAACAATAATAATATTATATAATTTCGTAAAACAAAAAAAAAACGTTGTTTTTATTATTTAGTTTAAATCTATTTTATAATCAAATCGCTTTTAACGACGCCTACTTTTGTAATTTTTAAACTCATTAGCGTTTATAGTCTGCAAAAAGAATCATAATATTATGTAATAATAATTTTGTCATGCAGTTATAATATATAATAGCACACCGGCCTGTTGTCATACAAAATATTATGTATATCGCGACTTTGCAGCGTAGTTATATGTAATTTTTCATATTTTTGTATTAATTTTTACTGTTTCTGTGCGCCGCCAAAAGCCACAAAACGAAATCGTTATTATTCGTAGTCTATACATACATATTATTATTATATAAAAAATAAATACCCTCGTAATTCAAGCATTCGATCAATCATGACGTGTTCTCAAACAACGACCCCACTCGAGGCTCGCTGTTTTCGTTCTCGTACAATGAATGAATTCCGCGGCGGACAGAACAAATTAATCTCCTCCCTCTCGGCCTCACCGCGTAGACTAATTTTTATTATTATTGTATTATTAAATTTAACACTATTATATTTATACATTGACTATTAATAAATCGTATATCATATCGTGCCATACATTTGCTATATTATTTCCATCTGCCTGCATAACTTAAGTTGGGTGACACTTATGATACTTAAAACTTCAAAATGTTTAGAATACTAGCGAGTACAATTTTTTGATTGACATCAAGTTAAAATTTTACAATTGGATAATATTTAAACAAAAAAATTAAAATTGTATTATTAGTTTATCATATAGGTAGTTTAAAACCATGAGGACTTGAAACTTTATGCGATCATGCCAAACTATATGTGCTGCTGAAATCCTGTCGATTTATATAAATTAAATAAATAAGAACCGCGGCTTCTCAGAAACCTCATCGATCTAACAGTGAGCATCGATAACAACCAATTTATATTGAAGTTTATTATTATTATACTATAAATTATAATCAAAAATATAAGAAAATATATAATTGTAAAATGTGTAATATCTAGATCGTAGACTAAAAGTCGTCGTATTGTCGTGAATACCGATGATGAGTATTTAAATAATTGATAGTTTTACATACTTCGCATAAACATAATGTGTTGTCCGGCGTATTGTATAGGCAAAATAGGTACATCGCTGCAGAGTTGAATATTGTTGGTATACGTAGTTATGTTTTAATTTTGGTTGCGGACAATCCAAAATGCGTCGGACCCCGCCGCATCCACCCAAATCCACACTTCTCGATACCAGTCGTATGCGCGAAGTAACCACATTCTCTCCGCGAACGGAGTATAGTTATGAATGTATGATAAATGTATATGATATTGTGTACACAATCAAATATTAGAGTTTCGAAATCACAATTAAAAATCGATAAGACAATAAGGGGTAGGTATGTCTATGAAAAATTTTCCTCACATCAATTCAAAAATACTACCTATTAAAGTTTCAAGTAAAACAAAGAATAGACTATTTTTTTTATAATGTTAATAGGTACAGTGGCGTCATTTCAGTTTTCGATAGGGGTCAAAATTTTTGACCAGCCCATATTAAAACTTAAAAAAAATCGCTTGCCAACAATTACATTACACTACAAATGCATTTTAATCCCAATACAAATAGCTTTCTTACATAATTTTATGCTTACTAGGTGTCAGTATCATAAGCGTAAGTAACCCATTCTTTTTGAGAGATAACAATGATTAAATAATTAATACATAATATGTAGAGGGATACCTTAATATAGTACCTACTACATGAAGGCCCAAAACTAACCCATACCCGGCCCAACGCGGGGAAATTAATGTAAAACACTCATTTTCATATAACTTTACATTTTATGTTTATCTGTAACCACCACATAGTACATTGTGCCTACATAATTATGTAATAAGAAATGGTTTCTATAAGCCCCTTTAAGTTAATGCATAATTGGGGGATTAGAGTTCAGTTTACAAAACAAAAGTTAGATATAGGTATACCACAGTGACGTAACTGGATAAAAATCTAAGGGGGGGGGGGGGCATCGCGGAAGTAATGCGAAAGCAGTTCCCGCGACGCCGTCGGTTCAAACAGAAAAAAAAAAAAAAAGGGGGGGGGGGCAAAAAAATTAACCTCCCGCTCGGCCGTTCCTGTAGTTATAATCGCGATTTCAAAATAGTAACGTGTTCTTGAATCACGGATAATAAGATTATTGCGATAACAGTAACACTGACAATACGTCTACACTAATATTATTCAACAAGAGAAACCTAAAATAAATATAAACTTTTACAAAGTAATTTGAGAAAACAAATATTTTAATATTATAATAATATGTTAACAGTCTTGTCAAGAATACTTTTTAAATGTGGATTATTTGGAGGGGCAAAATGATACTTTAAATTTGTATTAACTTGTCCCCCCGCAATTACGCCACTGCACCTACCATACCTAATTAGTAATTACATATTTTTACATCAACATAGTATCTTAAAACCAGATAGAATGTTAATCATTTAGAATACTAATATATTTTAATGTTTATTTATATAAGTATGCTTTTTTACTAATAGTAAGTAGTTATATATACTTAAAAATAAAAAATATTTTTATACGGGAGTTGATCCTTTTAAGGAAAAATATATCATAAGTAGAACATAACAAGTTTAGCCACCTTTAATATATAATCTATTATTTATATATAATGTACATAGACTAATTTACTATCTTATCATATTATATACACATAAGAATTTAATTTTTTGATAAATCAACTTACTCTGATGCAACTAAGGTCAACCTCACCCAACCTCAAGGAAGGGAGAAGATATAGGTTTGATGTCAATTTATTTATAATTTTTATTAGACAAATACACAATTTATGTGCCTATTAGAAATACTCAAAAGGATATATATATTATTTAAAAATACAAAACATTATACTAAATAGATAGTCTACGACGTATGACCAGCTAGTGTTGGATAGTAAAGGAACGCAAATAACAAATTACTGTTACAAAATTACTTCTACAGTAAGTAACGCTGTAGTAATTTCATTATATTTTATTCAAATTAACAAGATTGTAACACAATTAATTTTTAAAAGTAATTTCTATGGAGTAGCGTGTTATTTTCCACATTATTAAAATAAATAAGGTTATGAATGTAGAATGTATGACAAAAACTAGGGACTAGGATATTTGAGAAAAATTAAAAATCAACACAATTTATTTACGAATCCGAAAGTTTTTATAATAAATAATAATCAACAATAATATTAAAGTTACCAAGAATTAATGCTTATATTTTTTGTTCATGTATAACATGAAGTCATTAATAATGAACCTACTACTTATTCGTTATGGTTTTATGAACTGATTTTGTAATTCATTTTTTAAAAAAGTTTACATTATTGGTAACGCCTTGTTTTTTGAATGTACAAGTATAGTAGCGTGAGAAAAATAATGTCGGGTAACACAAATGTAATTTAAATAAAAATATTTAATGTAACGAGTAACAGTAATTGTATTACTTTTTAAAAGTAATTTACCCAACACTGCGTATGACCACAGTCGGGGACATACGCAGCAGAATACTATTGTTGAAATCGGACGAATGGGTGTTGTCCTAGCAGAGAGAATTGAATAGTTTGTATAGTTAATGACATAATGTTATGACGATCACTCTTGTTAGCCATTAATTATAATGAGTGGGTATCATTACAGTTTTAAAAATTGGTTCTAGTTTATTCTGTATGTATTTTCAAAATAAATGGTATTCCAATAAACCGCATATTTTTCTACTAATTTATTGTAAGTAATTAAATATAATATAAAAATATAAATTTAAGATATAATAAGAGCAACAGGCATTACCAAAAAAATGGTTTCACGTTTTTCTTCATTATAGTTTTGTATTAATATAATAATATGTATCACAGATTAATTTAAATAGTTATTACACTAATCAAAAATGTCCATTTCGAGTTATTATCTTTGTAAACGCTGATACTAACAATCAAACATCAAAATATAGCACAATGGTCAACTTCAAAAAGGTGAACTTAACAAGAGTTGTAAGTGCCAAAACTAAATATGATTCATAAATCATAGAACTATAAACATAAAATATATTAATAGTTTTGAAATCAATCTAAAATACAATTTTTTAATTCATATAATTTTTACTTTTTTTA
The DNA here is from genome assembly GCF_019925205.1 of Metopolophium dirhodum. Taxonomy (NCBI): domain Eukaryota; kingdom Metazoa; phylum Arthropoda; class Insecta; order Hemiptera; family Aphididae; genus Metopolophium; species Metopolophium dirhodum. Next base: position 19,345,727 of record NC_083568.1, read on the forward strand.
AAAGTTTATGATGTAAATTATAATCTAATATTGTGTATTAGGATCAATAGTTTGATTTAAAATACTCTTGAAGGCATTACCACTTCAATTACATCCTTAACCATGAATCGTATCCTAGGTGATATTTTAGATCTCATTTCGTCAGATACCAAATATATTAAATGTTCAAATATATCTTCCAAGCTTATCTGCAATTGTTGAAAAAAAGTTAATTATTAATACATTTTATTTAATTATTTAAAATACTTGAATAGCAAATAAAAATAAAAACTACTTTTTCATTTAACTCTTTGCCAGCTACTTTTAAAAGATTGCAGAGGTATTCAATAGACCTTTCTTTAGTTTTAGATTGCAACGTTTTTAAACAGTAGTGAACAACGTATGGAGATAATATTGACTGTTTAAAAATTTCACCAATAAATCTAAAAACAGAAATATTAATAACAATAAATAATTAAAATAAAAAGATCTTATCATATTATTTTCAAACAATTATGTCTTAGTTATCATAGAAAAATAGCTAGGAAAATAAGTCAAAGGAAAAGATCTATCACAAATAAATTCACATAGGAAAAGCATACAGATAAAAGATCCAAAATTGTTTGAATGTTTAAAAATATCAAAAAAATCTTATGTGGAGCCCTGGATAAGTTAAAAATTACAGATTAAAATGGATTATTGTGAACGTAAAATTTGTAATGTTGTGCATTTGCATGATGGAAGCAATACATGGGGGTAAAATACTATAATGTCTGCTTAAGTATTTAATTTAAGTAATGTACCTGACACAACCAATTGTTTGCATTTTAAGTCTTCTTTGAGTTTGTTCATGTTCTACAGACATAACTATGTCAGTGTTATCTAAACATTGCTTTTGAAAATAATTCTGACAAACTGTGATTACGCATTTTTTAAATGACATCCGGTATGTTAAATGATTTCCACTTCGACAACTTATAGTTATGTCAAGTACTCTGCATAAAGAGGCATATAAAGATCCAAATGAAGGTTCGTCAAAAGCCTGCAACAAAATTTGATTTAGTAAATTTTTTATATATGGCTTTCATAAAAATGTGACCATTTTATTTACTTTTAGAGCGACAATATTAGCAATATTTTCAAGACATTCTACGTTTTCAATTGGCAATTTTTGAAATTCATCTACTAGCTGATCAAATGTTGTCCATGTAAGTTTGTTTAATATAGATAATACATTTTTATACAACTTAAAAGGATTAATACAAATTAATTAAGTGTTTTAAAAATAAAAATACGTAGGTACGCAACATACCGATAAGTAATGAGTTTCTTTCCAGACTTGGTGTTCATTGTTTGGCTATAATAAATATAATAAAAATAGAATTTTAATAATAGAATCAGCATTAATTTGTTTTAGTTGATAACTACTTGTATTTCTGAATTATTGTCATAGAACGTAATTGGATTCAATTGAACAGTATACTGCCAAGAATGTTTTATAATATTTGTTTGTATCTAAAATTGTACAAATAATTTATTTTTCATGTATTTCATGATTTACCTACTAATTAAATATAAAGAAAAAAATTACAACTTAATAATGTAACTATCACATACTTCATTTATACTCAGATTCTCCAAGCTTACGTCTTCTGATTCAGCCTTAAAAAAATTAATTACAAAATTATAAACATCAGCAAATTAGTTATAAAGGTAATAACAAATTGATTTTGTTTTTTAGCTTCCATTAATTACAACAAAATATTACAGCTAAACGCTATCATGGCAATAAGTTATAATAACAGTTAAGGATAGATCCCACTTTACTCTTTTAAATATTTATAGTCATATAAATAATAAATTATATTTTTAATGATCAAATACTACATGCTAAAAAATCAGACACACTCCCCTCACGGTGACATAATCATTAGACCTTATTATACAGTTGACCGTGATTCAACGGCCCAAAGCTAATCGACCATTCAATCCTAAAATACTAAACAGTTAATATCAAATATTAGGTACATTACCTCATTTGTTCTAAAATTATTCAACACATTCTTTTTATGTCTATTATTTACGACCATTTTTAAAAATATAATATCGTATGTAATAAAAATGTAATTTTGTGCTATGAATGGATTGAAAATTGAATTTCAATGAACAATATAAATGTAGAAGAAAAATAAATAAACCAAAACGAATGCTCTTAACAAACCAATCACTAACAATTTAATTTTTTTAACATAAACTGTAAATAATATACAACAAATATTAATAATAACAAAAAAAATAAAACTATAAAAATATTATAAAATATTAAAATATATTACTATTTAATATTTACTATTTACTAAATGCATCATAACATTGATAGTTGATACCTGTAATCTACGAAATAATTCTTATCAGTGGAAGATAAAATAAAATCAATTTTATCTTTTCAAAATAAATCCAACACCACAGAGGCACAGAATGAAATATACATTATACGATAATACTATTTAGTAGATCTGTCATCAGCTGCAGCTGTGTCTCCGACGAAATATGTCGACAATTGGCGATTGCCATAGATGATGATACTAAAAAATATTTTAAATGATAAATCCATATAACTTATATACTCGGTACCTATAGCCTGTAGGCTATATTATGGTCAATTGATAAATCATAATATTATGTTCTTTTACAGAAATCTTTGTCATTTGCAACGTATCTATTATTCGGGTTTTCTATTTCAGTTGTTGTTCGCATGCCATACCTAACTATAGAAACTAGACCAACGTTTATAGACTTTCTAATGCATTCTCCCACCGGCGGTGCCCCTAGACACAGTGTTCGGGAAGTTATATTTATTTGGTAATTAAATTACAATACGAATTATAAGTTAGGTATTATGTAGGTAGGTAGGTGGTACCTACTTGTCCAAAACTCGTTTACTAGGATTTAAATAGGGAGGTCAATTGAATAAAAAAAAAACGGAAGTGACTGCTGAACAGTAGGATACAAGTGGGTGGCTCAGGGGCTAAAATACCGTGTCCCCTGACACACTTTGTGTCCCCTGAAAATCAAAGTGTGTCCCCTGAATGACAAATGTGTGTCCCAAGTTTTAAAACGTATTTTTAAAAATAACAAACATTGAACGTTCAATATTTTAATTTACTAGTTACCGATTCTGTTAACTTAAATTAATTACCTACTTTTTTTATTATGGACAAGTTTGTTATAAAAAAAAAGAAGAAATGTTAATGGGTCAATTCAAAGTAATTAGGTATCTGTCTTAGTATAAAATAACTAAACATGAAGGTACATAAAATATTTAAATTATTCTATGCTGTGTCTATTGAAACTTGAAAGACAATATTTTTTATTTTAATATCTACTGAAAAGTTAACTAGTAAGGGCATCGTAATTTATAGAATATTGTCATAATATTATATAATTAGGTTAGGTACTATTTCATATTATAAATATGTATTGTTGTTTATTTTAAGTCTAAAATAAGTTAAAATATTTAAAAAAATGAAAGTACTAAACTGATTATTATAATCATAAATCGGATTTTAAAGATTTAGATTGTTATTTTGTCTTATAATAAATATAACTAAAAGGATCTACATACATAATAATATACATATAATATTGTATTATTACAGTTTGTTTAACAAATCCAATATTATTTTCTAAACATAATCAAATTTGTTTTTAAAAACGTTGAATATTCTTATAAACTATTTTGTTACATAAATTATATTCTAATTGATGATGATAACATACAAAAATATTTAAATATTTTTCAATTTACTACACACATTGGTGTTTATAAAAATAATCATATCATGGGCCAATATTATATTTCGTTCAAAGAATAAAATAAATGTTCATGATTTATAATATGTCTTATCACAAATTTAAAACTATTTTTCTGGATCGGAAAAAAGTATTCGGAATACGTATTTGAATACTTTTTAAAAAAAGTATTTAAAATAGAATTCGAATACTTTACAAGACTGCCTCTTACATTTTTAAAATAGGTATAACACGAACTATAATCGTTATTCTTCGTTTAAACATCTAATTTCGTCCAATTTGAACATAAAATATCTAGGTATAAGAAAAATTGTGTTTTATATTTTTTTTTTAAATTTTTTGGTTACAGAATAAGCTACTTACGTGGAACTTTGTTTTCAATATTCAAACCATAGCTATAAAAGTTGAAAAATCATTTTTCATTTTTCAATTTCATAATTAAGGGCTATCTATTTTTAAAATTTTCAACTGCTATTGTAACATTATATATCAGGACCCTTGTATTAAATGTTCATGCTTTTTGACCCAACAACTAAAATTGTATTGACATTTATAAAAAAAAAAACTAAACAAAATGGAAATCCCCACAAACAGCTAGAACAAGTCAAAATATTTTGGTAGAAATAATGCTAGTAAAAATATTCAGGGAAAATTTCATATACCTATCTACGGTAATTTGTCTTAGAGTTACACCAAAAACCAAAATCGATTTCCTCGAAAACAGATTTTGCGTAAAAATTCCCATTTTTCCTGATTTTTTTTGTGTTTTACCCAGCGCTTTTTAAAACTACTATATAAGTTCATATAGTAGTAGAATCTATGTACAAATATAAAGCATCATTTTATTCTAAAATAAACAAACAAATTTACATTTAAAAAATATGTACATAATTTTAGGGGTTTTAAGAAATTGTCTTCAAATTTGAAATTATCACATTTAGTTATTTTATATAGTGATATTATTGGTAGGATAAGTTTTTATTTTATAATAGATATCAAAAGCCAATAGATTAGGTACATGAATCACATTTTTTAAATTTAAATCCCGGTAGTCGAGTTTTGGACAAGTACCTACATAGATAACTTATAATGTAATTTAATTAGGTACCAAAAAAATATAACTTCTCAAATACTGTGTCTAGAGGAACTGGCGGGATAATGCATTCGAATAATAGAATGTCTATAAACTTGCGGTGGACCAGTTTTGTATTGTTAAATTTGGCAAGCGAACTATTACTGAAATAGAAAACCAGAATAGGTACATGCTGATCACAAAGATTTCTGTAAAAGTACATACAACTTATCAATAGATCTTATAGGTACTGAGTATAATAATATAAAGTTCTATGGATTTATCATAGTAAATAATATATTTTATAATCTATGGCAATCGTCAATCGTCGGTGCCGACTAACACTAATAATTTCAGCGATCCATAATCGTTTGTACAATGACATAAAATACACCCTGTATATATAATACTATTATACTAAATATTATATTATATAATACTGTTATTAAAATAATTAAAATTATAACATTTTAATAATTCACAAGTAAACAAATTTCTGACCACACAATTTTGGCACCCCTTAAATACTGGTGCCGGAGGCAGTTGTATCCAGCGCCCCCCTAAATGTGGCACTGCGGGTACCCATAACTAAATAATATCAATGCTATTATATTACGTGTAAATCACCGGCACAATAGGTGCAGACTACATTTAAAAAATTAAAAACAAAAAATAAAATATAAAATATAAAATAATGTTTAAACAATTTTAAACAATTCACGGTAAATATTTTTAACATGAAAACGATTTAGACTGTGAAATATAAAAAATTAAAAAAAATATTAATTAACTTAACTTACTTCTTAAAATGAAAAATTAATTCGTTAATTTCCCGTTAGATAATTAAAAAAAAAAAATAATAAGTTAACAGTCAAGTTAAAAAGTTACTTAACTTTAACTTTTCAACTCGTTAATGCCCAGCCTTGGTAATAACTAATAAATAATATTGTGATTACAGTAATTTATTTTACTATTAGGCATTATAGTACAACGGTATCGGTTAAAGTCATTTTTGCCCAAAAAATTACATTTGAAAGTGTCATCGTGTATATAAATTATAATAATACCTATATTCTAAAAGTTTCATAAATCCACGAATACCTACTATTTTTAAATTACATAAAAATAATTAAAATCGTTATTCTTTGTTTTAATAAGTAATTTCGTCCAAATTTAAACTTATATGTCTGTAAAAATGAACTGTGTTTTTAATAGATCATAGGTTTTAATTAAAATAAATTTAAATTAAATTTTGTCTGGTTTTTTCTTTAACAATGCTTTTTTCAACTTGAATTTTTGCCAATGATATTGTTATTGTCCAATAACTCACTATTATAATCTTTTATCGGCTCACCTATTTTTGATTTCCATTTATTTACGTCGTCAAAATTGACATCGTTAGATTTTCCACATATGTACTTGATTCCATGAAATATTATGTCTTTTTCTAAAATATTCCAACCAACTGTTGGAGCCTTTGAAATTGATGTTTCCCAATTTAATCGCAATGCCCTTGGATTTTTCTTGAAGCATTGGACCACTAATTGGAATGTTCTTAGATCTATCTTTGACAAACCAATTCCAAACTGCTTTATTCATTTACTTTGCATTAACAGTTTTATTTAAACTTTTTCTTTAAAGTTTGCTTTTCCTATTTCGTATGTGATGAATGAATATGACTAAAATAAAATAAGATTAATTATTTAATTATTTCATATGAACATACTTTTTAACCACTCTTCTTTAATTTTAATTTTGTTTTAAATTATAAATTTGCGTTTTCCCGCATTTAAAAGTGTCATTAATGATTTAATGCTATTTCCCTTTTCACTTTCTTCTATTACCTACTTTCATTTTTTTATTTAAACTTAGAGGGATTGGAAGCGGCGATTTTCTGTCTTTGTCTAACATAGGATTATAGACGTATTCTATTTCCAACGTACCGATTAATCTAGTGAAGCGATAAGGATTCTGAAAACAGATTTGAATTTGTCTTCAAGTCTTCTTGAGATCGATTTCCCCAAATTTTTGATTTTTTAATTTAAACTTCTCCAAATATTGAAATATATCAATTTTTTAATTACTCTTTTTAATATATCGTTTTTATGATTTTTAGAATTCTTATTTTAAATTTTCAATGCTAAGCAATAAAAGTTTAACATTTTATACATTTTTGACTACTAAATAGTAATTTGTAAATTATCAATTTGATAAATTTTGTTAAAAATTGAACTTAAATTACTTATAAAAAAAATCGTGCCTATATATCTTTATTGTTTCTCAACTGCTATTATAACTACTTATGAGGATACTTTAATTATATATTGTAGGCCAACAAAGACATTTTTCAAGCATTTTAAGTTTTGACAAAACAACTAAAATTCTAAAAATAAAAAAATTGTAATAAAATAGAAAAGGATCTAGGAACTAATCCGGTTACTTTATAATTTTATATCTCCCCCAATCCACCGCTTCATTAAGTGTTTAACTGTTGATATATTATGTATATTTTTTCTATTTTTAAAAACGTTTTTCTAAATTTTTAGAAAATAGTGTATGTGTAAGTAATTTTTTTAGCTAATTATTTAATATTTTAATTTAATTCATTGTGTGTATACTGTATTTATAATAATTATTTTACATTTTATTTCATATTATTTGACTATTTTACTAATGCGTGTGCAGTATATTTTGTGATATTATTGTTACTAACGTAATTTATATATTATAGTATATTTATATTTATATTATCATTATATATTAGATATATTTTTATAATTAAATAATTTGATATTCGAGCTAATTTTATTAGAAGGTAAAGTGTATTGTACTTATTTTCGGAAAGACGGATACATTTGGATATTTTGTCCTAGATTCACAGGTTTTCCTGTTTGCTTTTTGGTGTTTTTGTTTATGTCCGGTCGGTGCGAGCCCTGTGAACACACGTTCTACCACAGATTAAATGAAAACAGATTGTGCACTCGGGGCACTCATTACAATAGTCGATTACGCTTAACCAACTGATTTTACCGGCTGAATTCCGCGGTTTAACCTTAGTTTTAAGGCCCGAGCACACAGAACGCGATCTGTCGCGGTGGGCTGTGATATTGTGTATATATTTATATATGTGGTCAATGTCAAATTCTGAATTTAATTACAACCGGACCGCTGCCCGTCGCGAAAGACCGCGTTCTGTGTGCTCCAGGGTTGGCGAAAACCCGGACTTTATAGAAAAAAACCAACCCGGTTGGTTTTTAATGGTAAAGTAATAATGGGTGGTTTCATCGGGGTATTCAGAAAAAACCCATCCAAAATATCGGAATTTTTTTCCATGTATTGATAGCTGCACTGTTTTTTTGATTTTTCCGTAATCTATTATTTTATTACCAAGTATTTGTTATTTTGTTAATTGTAATTTTTGTTTAGATTATTCATTAAGTATTTACACAAGAAAAATTAACACAAATTAAAAAAAAACAAGAGTGAATTTCTATTTTATCCAGAAAAGCAGCCCGGGTTTTTTTTGGGCTGGGCTTTTTCGTGCCAACTTTGGTGAGCTCGGGCCTTAACTCATGACAAATTATACAAGTATGTCAGCAACTCGTGATACTCATGTCTGTGACGTGGAGTGGTGGTGGAAACTTCGGCGGCGGCGGCGACGGTGAGAAACGGAGAAATGCTTACGTCACAGAATAAGGCTGGGCGGAGGGTGGGTGTGCGATTTGTTTCTAAACCGGTAATATTGCTGACATACCTGTATAATTTCAAATTTGCCATCGTTTAACTATTGTAATAGGGCCTGTATTAGATGTAAACAAAAACTGGCTAATGCCAATATCAGTCCGACCATGTCAACAGGTTGAAACTATTAAATGTTAATTATATAATTTAGCGGTTCTCATTAGTCGGGCGACCACACCGCCATAAAACTTATAGCGGAAAACTGACGAAAAATTAGCGTTAGGAATACCAATTTAACTAAATAATATCTAATATCTAAGTGTTGGCGTATGTGGTTATCTTATATCATATACTATGGATGGAGTTACAGCGTATGATTTTGTTGTCAATATAGCGACGAGTCACCGAATTAGGTGATCAATGTGCGCAAGCGCAATGCAACTTCCCATAGGTATAATAGGTATCTGTGTATAAATATGCGAGAAATCGCATTGCGCATGCGCATATCGACCACCTAATTCAGTGACTCGTCGCTATATCGGCAGCGTTTTTTTGTATTGATTTAATACGCTGTGGCTTCATCCATAGTAGGTATATGATCTAATCAGTGGCGGCTATCAAACAAAATAAAGGTGTATCAAATTTTTAATTTAACTACCCGCCCGAACCATGATACACAATTTAGTAATCAATAATTTATTTATTTACACTACACACCTGCAAATAAATGCGGGTACGTGGGTGTCACTCTGCTGTACAATAGGCAGTAGCTGGTTACAAGTGGGTCACTATTACATGGGTCTATTACAGATGGTGTTAAATTTGAATTAAATGATATAAAATTATTGTATATCTACAAAAAACGGTTCTGAGCAAAGACGGTCAGTCAGCCTATAATATATTACTAAAGGTACGATTTCCCTTGCGCGATCGCGAACGCGATCCGATCTAAGATCGCGCATCATTATCGCGCGACTACTGATACAATGTAAATTAAATACAGTTGGTTTTCTTTGCGCGATCGCGGTCGGCGATCTAAATTCGATTCTTGAAGCAGTCACTTCGCGTTCGCGTCGCGATTAATTTGTTATTTTGAAAGAAAATTATGATATGAGGTTATGACATTCATTTATGATTGACTGCTGGTTGACGTTGGTCGTGTCTTTCAACAATGAGTGATCCAATGACCAAATTTAGCAAAGTAGAAGATGAAGCTCTGGTTGAATGTGTTGCTAAAAATCTGCCTATTTATAATCCTCAAAACAATGATTACAAAGATTTAAATATTAGAGATGCCATTTGGAAGAATATCAGTGAAACCGTTGGACGTAGTAGTAAGTAAAATATAATAAATAATAAATAGTGTGTATAAACTATAAATACTAGTAATAAATACTCATTGTAGGAATATAAAGTATATATATTAGGGTTTTTCATATTATAATATTACGATTAGTACAACAGAGGTTTTCTTTAAGCTTAAAATAAATTATTATTTTAAAATAACATGGTCTATTTTTAAGAATAAGTATTTTAAAAGTACATTTATGTAAATGTATGTTTACAATAAGCTAAAAATAAATTATAATATTAAAACTAGTATTATTAATATTTATCATTTAATATCTGTGATATATTAGGATATTAGGTATATTAGTATACGAGTACAATGAATTATTTTTAAATAGCCAAATAATTGTATAACATTTTGTAGGTTTTTTATTGTATGAAGATTTCCCTTGTAATTTACATTATACTTAAAAACACTAATATATATATATATTTATTTTAAAAATGGCAAAGTATATTTTTAGAAAGTATCAAATAATTAAATTTGATTGTTGATAAAAGCAGTATTGGTTGACGATGTTCTAGAAATTTGTTGATTTTGCCACGGGACAGTTCCTTCTTGAATAAAAAATTGTTTAAACTTTTCCCTCACATCAAAACCATCTGCACTTGCAAAGCCACCTCTACTTCTTAAACTACCCATCTCAAAAGTTTGTCCTTCATCATATTCATAGTAAATTTTATTGTCTTTTTCTAAAAACGCATCTCTCAATAAATTGTGCAAACAGCATGCAACAATTATTAAATCGTCACATACTTCGACATCAATTGCTATTGCAGTATTAAATACTCGAAAAACTTGTGCTAGTAATCCAAATGCATTTTCTGTCACTCTTCGACAACGACTCAGCCTATAGTTAAAAATAGTTTTAGCTCTATCTTGTCTAGCTGAAGATCTAGAAAAGGGTTTCATAATATTTTTATGTAGTCTGAATGCTTCATCACCAACAATTACAAATGGTGTCGAATTATCAGTGCCTAGTAGTTTTTCATCTTCTGGGAAATTAAAATCTCCAGAATAAATTTGTTGTCCATTTTTTATTTTCCAAATATGCCACTGTCTCCTTCATAACCATGTTCATAACCCAACATCAATGACTAAAAATTTACAATTTGCATCAACTAGGGCCAATAAAACTAGAGAAAAATATTCTTTGTAGTTAAAATACAATGAACCGGTATTTTTTGGGCACTTCATTTGAATATGTTTACCGTCGATAGCGCCTATGCAATTTGGAAAATTCCATCTTGTCCAAAATGCATTAGCTTTATCTTTCATATTTAATTTACTTGGATTAGGTATACAAATTGGTAACAGATGCATTTTCATAGATTTTAATGTATTTTTAATAATAATACTAATATAGCTGTGTGATATGCGAAAAGCAAAAGACAGCGAACGGTACGTTTCTCCAGAAGCTAAATATCTAAAAAAAAGTCATATATATTATATTATTATTTAATAAATGGTACTTGTTTGTTATCGCCCCTCCAGTACATCGCATAAAATTTATCGCTATTGCTAATCGTTTGTGATCTATTTTAGAAAATGAGTAAACTACATTTTATCATTTTTATGATATAGGATATTAGTTCGTTGCTGGCTTTCGTTTACTATTTAATTTACTTATTACCTACTATAATAAAAAATTCGATTTATACGTTAAAATGAATTTTACTAAATTACTTACAATTGTTTCAAACAGTGATACTGGAATTAGCTTTTTACAACAACATAATATAATCAAAGTTAGTGAAGTGTGTGAAAATGGCCATATAATGTCCATCAAGGGATCGCGATGGCGATGTCAGAAAAGAAGTTGCCGAAAGGAAAATGGTTTGAGGATTAATAATTGGCTAACTGGTTCTAGACTACCAATACACACAATTGTCCATTTCATATACTACTGGGCCCGAGAAATGTCTTCAGTAACATTTTGTAAACGTGAACTAAATATGGGACAAAATGCTGTGGTTGATTGGAGTAATTATCTACGTGAGGTATGTGTATGGAAGCTTGAAAATAATCAAAATAAAGAAATTGGTGGTCCCGGTCTTTTTGTTGAAATAGATGAAAGTTTATTTGTGAGTTACCTACAATTTTGTCGATCCGGACACAGGGGCTCACACCCAACATATTGAGAGGTTGTGGGGTTCTGCTAAATGGGGCAATAAAAAGCGTCGTGGAACTAACAGAAATTTTCTAGAATCATATTTGGCAGAGTTTATGTGGAGAACACGTCTCGGAGAACAAGACGCATTTGAAACTATCCTCAAAGATATTTCCGAATTCTGGCCTCCATCATAAACAATGTAGGAAATGTAGGATTGATTTTATAATGAGTCATGTTTTATTTTGTTTAATACCCAATAGTTATGTATAACATCAAAATCATTTATGATTACATACAATATTAATAATACTCCAGGCTAAATTGTTTTTACATACCTACATATTTATATACTTTCTTTCATTATTTATTTAAATAATATATTTATAAATTATATACAGGATGTATACATATATATAACTCTATGAGAATTAATCTCAAAAACATAATTTAACATAATTTCTTTTCGATATTTTACTTAATTTTTTTTATATAATTATTATTTAATTAAAAAAACTGCAAATTTATAAGGAATCGCGGACGTTTCGCCTCCGCCCCCGCCGTTTCGTCCCCGTAAAGAATAGGCCCACAGACGTTTCGTCCCCGTCTATTATTAAGATAGGACATTTGGCCTTCGGAATTTAATATTATCTTTGTTGTTGTCGTCGTATTTGTCGCTGAACAACTCAAGTTAGGAAATTCCCAAAAATAATATTTTAAAAAAAGTTATTGGTTTTAATAATTATAATAATAATAATATATATTTATTAAATAAATAAATATATTATGTAAAATCCCAAAGGGTAAGAGTACAGTTTTGAAAGACTAAAACTATCGTTAATTTAACTCATGAAGACAATAGTTGAAATAACTGAGAACAAATTAAACATCAATATTCAAATTATAAATACAATTTTTTTAGCTTAGAGCAGGAACCGAAAAAAAAAATCAAAATTTGGAATTTTATTACAAGTCGTTGGTAGGCAACACCGGACTATTTGTGCAGAATTGTTTTTAGAATGATTTTTGTTTTATTAAATCAAATTAACATTTTGTGGCCATCCCCACATATTAATATAAATTATATTGAAAGTGTATGTTTTTTTAAAAATAATTGAAAAATTTAAATTAAAAAAAGCAATATTAATTTAGTGATTTAAAAATTAAAATACCAGTGGCCAAACGTTTTATGGGTAGGTAAATAACATCACTTAACTCCCGGAGGCCAAATGTCCTATCTTAATAATAGACGGGGACGAAAGGTCCGTGGACTCGCTTTTTTAACGGGGACTAAACGACGGGGGTGAAACGTCCTTTTACCATTACTAAGTAGGTATATATTTGATGATACCTAATATTTTTTTGAATAAAGTAATTTGTTTTAATATTAGGCATTAGTATAACCGTACGGTTAGGTTAGGTTAAATTAATTTTACAATAAAATTGCATTCGAAAATATTGTTGTTTGTATAAAATATAATATATAAGAAAATTGAAGCATTTTTATTGTGCCTTTAATCTTTATTATACCTTTTAGTGACTATAGACACACAAAAAAAAAAACACATTATTCCACTCAGAATCTAAAATAAATTAAAATTTTTTTATTCAATTTACTACCTATTTTATACTATATTTGCATGTAAAAATGGTCAATCAGACATAACTTTATATTTTTAAATTCAAATTTAGGTATTCGTAGTTCATACTTCGTACTCAATATAATAACTAATAAGTAGTAATCAATAACGATTAACGACAACACGACAAACAATAACTAATAATATTTTAGTGATTATTTTTTTTTTCATTCAATACTCAGCTATATTGAAACGTACCTACTGTATAACCACAGAATAAATGAAACGAATAAAATATAAAAATTATCTTATCTCCAATTATAGGTATAGACATAAACATCAATTAATGATTACTTATTCATATATAATAATTATAATTCATAATATAATAATATAATATAATGTTCTGAGCTATTTTATTGTACTGTTCATTTGAAACATTGAAACAATTTCTACATCCAATATTAAAATATATTTACTATTTAGTATTTATTACCTAGTATTTCTATTCGTATTTAACTATATTTCATTTAGGGTCATTAGTCATACTATAATCACCGTGGTCCATGACCACCCACCTAACTATAAGGTGTATCGACGGATACACCTTGAGTGTAGGATAGCTATTAGATCATTTAATATATGGTTCTTTAGGCCGAATTTAGCCGGCAATAAAATCTGTTATCATTCGGTTAGCGTTAACTGAGAGTATACCCATAGATAATAAAGATATGGATAGGCCCCGGCTATGTTAAATATATTTATGGCCGCGTTCCCGGGGGGAAGGCGATTGAGGCTCCTTTATCCATAGCCGCGATTGATAGTCGATACTCGATTTAGGTATACTTTATTTGGCCACAATTGTTCCCCCTCGAAGACCGCTGATAAGACCATTATGTCCTATCCATATATTTATTATCCATACAGTTTACCGGACATATTTGTAAGATCGGCCCTTATACTGATTATGCATAGGAAGTGAACAATGCCAAACACAGGATATAGATAATAAACAGATTTATTATCTATATCTGTGATGCTAAAATCTGTTTTCATTTAATCTGTGGTTCTACTTTATGATTGTTCTGTTTTAATCACGGTAGATTATAGTCTATAATCTACTATTATCTAACAAAGTTGTTTTCCGTGCATACTCATATGTTCCTAAATTCATCAGATAGGCCAATCGCTGGATTTGACTGTTCCTAATTTCAGCGGATGCCCAATTAGTTTGAGGGGAGGTAATAAAGCCGATTGACTTATCAGCAATCTGCTATTTTTCGGCTGGACCGGATGGATTTGATAAAAACTGTTTACGCCAATCAAAAAACCACACAATTGATAAGAAAATGATAATAATTGTGGTTTATTGTGGTTACAAGTATTAACAGTCATGTTCCAGCGTAATAACAAAAAAAGCGCTCCTTAAATTTTTAATCCACTAAACAATCTGCTAGATTAGTTGATGAATTTAGGATCACACGGAATTCGTTTATATATATTCTGTTTATTATATCCGGAATTCATTATAAGAATGAATACGGCACCGTAGATAATATATTTTTTAATCTCTATGAGCCCGATCAGCTGTTCTTAATTCTGTGGCCTGACATTGGCAACGTCGCACGGCGGTGTTGAAAATTACATCATGCGTCGCGGCTGAATCACGAACTAAGATATAGGTTAGAACCACGGACTAAGATAGTATGGACTGGAAACGAACGCCTAATCACGGGCCCGCTTAAGGTTAGGAGTAGGCTTGTGCGGGGTGAAGTTGGGCAAGTACGATTCACGCTCTATCTATGTTTATATATGAGAACCATAAATTTATACTTTTTGAATTTTCTCTCCAATGTATATTATTGTAATTACTATTTATTTACATGTTTATAATTTATCACATTTGACTTGGTTTTAGTCACATACGAATCCCGGAAAAAAAATCCCCGACCCTAGGAAAAAAATCCCCAGACTACATATTACTAACAACCACTATCTTAGTCTGTGGTTTGAACATGACAAATTAAATAGGTATGACAGCATCTCGTGATACGCATGTCTGTAACGTAAACATTTCTCCAACAGGCTGTGCGGTGGAGTAGTGGTGGAGTCTTCGGCGGCGGCGGCGGTGGACCAATGAGAACCGGAGAAATGCCTACGTCTCAGTACAAGGCTGGGCGGAGGGTGGGTGCGCGATTTGTTACTAAACCGGTAATATTGCTGACATACCTATTTAATTTGTGATGGGTTAGTATATATTCTAGTGTATATAGTATATATAACTTTAGTTCGTGGGCCAAATTGAGTAGGTACACTTATATTATCTATCCGTGTGTTCCTTGTTAATTATGATAATTCATCTAGTTTTCCATCTGATGATACATCGGATTATTAGGATTGATAATCAAGGAACACTTTTATTATAAAACTTGTTATCGTGTGTGATATGTATGATAAATATATCTTATCATGTCAAGTCCACATCACAGCCAGAATTTTATTTCAACGCTTTAATAGTAATAATAATAAATTAAAATTCGAAAAATCAAACATACGACTACCGGATATTTTTCTATAACGGTATACAAATAAAAAACCTCTTAGATGTTTTTCGATATTTCGACATTTTTTCCCAGACCCAAAAGCCAAGCGGTCGGAAAATCGAAAAATCAATTGAATTGAGTAAAATGAGTGCTTCGTGCTCGTCGTAATAGGTTACACTTTTGAAATATTATTTTGGACTTAATCAGCGATATTTTGGAAAATGAACGAGTGAATAAATTGATTATTTGGAACTTGGAATACTTTTGCGATTATTACGTAACACGGTTTAAGATAATATACTGGTTACACAACTCCTATATTAAATTGCTTATAACACATGGACCGTTCAATATGTTTAGTGATAAGACACAGAACAATGTAATAAGGCTCCCCGTAGAACTAGATTGTAGTGAACTCTAGCGACCAACTGTTATACAGACTATGGTTAATATGGTTAATGTTTCAAAAATATCACACAAGGAGCGCTCATTAATTGTTCAGTATAATATGATAAAGCAATATTATGAGAGGGTCCATTTATTTCAGAGAGTTGTGCAACCAGTATATTATTTACAACGTCCGTGTTATGTAGTATAAAATTATTATTGTGGAATATAAAAATATTGTTATGGCAACACTGTGTAGCTTTGATGTAGTGATAGTATTGTGCCTGTGATATGGACAAAGTCATTTTTTCCCGTTTTTTTCTCCAGACCCAAAAGTCAGAGTTCAACCCAACTTTTTATTGAAGATCGGTCGTCATTTTTTTCGTTTGTTACATGCGCATGGTGCCACAGTCACGTTATGTATACCGACGCAGTGTTGATCTACAAGGCGGATTACCTGAATTGACAACCCAACGGCACTTCAAACACTTGTGAGGTTAGAATTATTTTTCGTTAATATTTTTTTCTGTTTAAGAATTTGGAACTAATTCACTTTAGCTACCCAGCACATTTTTAGAATTTATTTTTCAACGAGTTAGGAACGATGGTGCAAAAAAAAATTCGTAGGTACCATTATTTTGGAAGTTATAGCCATCCGAAGTTTGCGATTTTACGTTTATGCGCATGCGCGCAACGCTACATGAGTGCCACGCGCTGCGGTATAACAAATTTACGTTTACGTTTTTCATAAATAATACAAAATACAAAAAATATCCCCCGATTTGCTGTGTAAAACCACCTTGGGTAGGACTCGGAATTAGACAAATTTGTTATGGCCAGTCTGTTAGTCACAAAAGTATATTATAGTGGCTCCATTCGACTACCGGCTCCGGTTGCCAAATTCAAGGTCCTCCGCGCGGCATTAAGAAGTGTTGCGCGCATGCGTATTAAACCTGAAATCGCAAACTTTGGATCGCTATAACTTCCAAAATAATGGTTTCCATAAATTTGCACCATCGTTCTTAACTCGTTGAAATAACTTATGTATTCATTTTAGTATTTTACAATGATATATGTTTTTTTTATTTTTTTTAAATTGAAAAATACAGAAATCAATTTAATATTAATTAATTTAAGAGCATTTGACAGATGTTGTTTTAATTTAGGAAACACGTAAGCCAAAGCACACTATTTATATGTATAGTACTTGAGAATTGAGACGACAACAAACCAACCGATTTAAATAATATAAAAACTATCCTAGTGATGAGCGCTGATAATACCTAGTTGTTTGACGATTATTTATGCTAATTGCTAGTTATAATGATTATTATTTATTACGAATTATGATATTTATTCTTGTCTTACACGTCCAGTATTAATAGTTTTTTGATTATGCACATCTTATGCACTATATGCGAGGACGTCACTCCGTCAGGTCATATAGGTTGTTTAGTACTTGCTAGGACTTCCACTTAGATATTTACTGTAATGACGTAAAAATACGATAAATATAAAAACGACTACTGTCGATAGTTATATTAAAATCAGATGTTAAAATAGTAAAATTACGCTATTACCTTCCTCCAGGTGTTCGGAGGTTCTCGAGATCGTGTATTCGAGAATTAGATCAAACATACCGCACAATATAATTGGGTGTGTGATAATTGGCATGTAAGCTCCGCCAAGAGAACCTTTTTTTAGTGTAAACTCCGCTAGGAAAATAAAACAGGTAAAATTGGGTTCATGTAAGATCCGCCAGTGACAAAAATCAGGTAAAATTGAGTTCATGTAAACTCCGCAGTGAAATAAATCAAATAACAGTATAAATCATAATTCTATAATAATAATTATATGCCAAAAAAATATAAAAAACTTAAAAATAAAAATAATAGTCGTTCGAACAAATAATAAAAATTAATGTATAAAAACAAACAAATTTATAATAATCTTTATATTATATAAATTATATAGTGTTTACTGTTACTTGATATTTTTCTCTGGCGGAGTTTACATGAACTCAATTTTACCTGGTTTTTATCACTGGTGGAGTTTACATGAACCCAATTTTACCTGTTATATTTTCCTGGCGAAGTTTACATGCACCCCTGCAATCAATATAAGATATTACATTAATTGCCTTACCTGATTCTCAGTTGTTTGTAGATTATGTTGTAGGAGTTTTAGGTGTCACAAAGTAATACTTCAAATACACAAATTAAAATAAAGAACGCACTAATTATCGCTCGTTGAAATCGGTATTGAGATTTGAGAGGTTGTTATTCAGGTAGCTGGTGCTCATGCACTAGTTTAAGGGACGACACGAATATGCCGACCAGAGAGTGGTAGGCGGTTTTATCAAAGGTTTTTGTACTTCCCCAAACTAGATTTCTCTTCGGCGGCAAAGACCTTTTTTACCATTTCTTTTCTCTGGTAGCATAAAAGAAACCAGCATAATAGAGATCTTACCTTTTTGACGGTGATAACGGTTTTATTGGAGATGGCCGATTTCCACGAAGGACAGTCTGGCCGTTATATATTATTTTCTAAGATTTTAGTTTATTTATTATAATGGTGTGTGAGCATATCATTACAATATAGTGAAACCTCCATTAACGGACACCTCTAAATAGCAGATGTTTTTATGGATACGGGGACATTTTCACTATTTTCATAAAGGTCATATTAATAAAAATTAATTATGATTTATGACTTATGATTATATAGCCATACAGGTGAGATGATTGTACATTTGTACATAATACTAATATAGGTCTATTATCACTAGGTCTATGATTGTACAATATATACATAATAATTAAATCATATGAATTGAATATGGTTAAAAAAAAATTATAAAAAAAAGTAACGTTATTTGTAACGCATTACTTTATTAATGAAAAAGTAATGAAACGTGATTTTAAAATTAATTTTAAGTAACGCAAATATAATTTAAATTAAAATATTTGAAGTAACGAGTAACGTAATTTCATTACTTTTTAAAAGTAACTTACCCAACACTGTAGCAATGGGTAGTAAACGAAAGAGATTAAGTTTAAATTAAAAAATTGAGATTCTTGAATTTCGAGCATGTAATACAAATATGGGTATTCGTGCGTTCGCAGACAAGTTTAGAGTTAGTAAAACACATATCGCTATCGCATTATCCTCATTTAAAAATTAAAAATGTTGAACTTGTGTTTTTCCCACCGAACATTACATCTCAGTGTCAACCACTTGACCAAGGAATAATCCAGCAGTTTAAAAAGCTGTATCGTACCCAATTACTACGTAAAGTTACTTCCAATTTGGATGCTGATCGCAATGACCCCTGACAATAAACGTTTTGGATGCAATTGGGTGTCTACAGCTTCGAAAAACGTTCGACCCGAGACAGTGAAGAAATGTTTTTTTGTGGTCTGCTTTTAGGCAAAGTGGTATTAACGTTACTGATGTTGATGACCAATTTGAACTTGGCAATCTCATTAAGCTGATTTACAATAACATTACAGAGAATGAATAGGTACATATACTAGACGATTGTGTAGAGACTTATGACACCGATATCAATGATAGTACGAATATGTTCATTATATATTAATATGTACATTACGCCTATAATAAATACATGGCCAAACTTTATACTATTAGAATGACATGACGTGTAATACTAGTTATACTAGTATGTAATACTCAAGGCTGGGAAAGTTGATAATTTTTTTAACACAGTTAAGTTAAGTTAGTAAGCACCAATAACGAAAAGTTAAAAGTTAATTTAACTATAGGTTAACTCAGTTAAGTTAAAAGTTAATACACACTTTTTGTTAACTTTTTATTAAGTAAAAAAAAAGTTAATTTTTTTATACAATGCTAGCGTACCTAATTTTTTTCCAACCCAAAACTAAATTGTAGGATATAGTGTTAATACTTCATACAGTACTTCCATATAAGTTCGATTCGAATGATATACATTTTTAACTTTAAACAATTTACGATACATATTTTTTGACATGAAAACGAAATAGACTGAAATAGTGAAATATTATAAAATTAAAAACAAAATAAATTAACTTAACTCACTTCTTAAAATGAAAAATTAACTTTTTAATTTCACGTTAATTAAGAAAGAAATTTAGTAAGTTCACAGTTAAGTTAATGAAAAGCAAAAAGTAACTAGTTAAGTTAAAAAGTTAAAATAAAAGTAACTTTTTAACTTAACTTTAAATTTTTAACTCGTTAGTGCCACCTGCCCAGCCTTGGTAATACTAGTTATACTAGTCTAAAACTCGAATGCCGCGACAAAAATGTGATATAGGTAACCTATTGTTCTATTCCAAAACAGAAGTTTAACCTACCAACAATATCACTAGGTATATAAAATTATGAAATGTGAAAATTTTAAAATTTAAAAAAAATTCCCTACATTAAACCCGAGATAAAACCCAAAAAACTGTGTAAAAAAATCATGCGTTATTACTTAATTGAGCTTAAAATTATTAAAGTGTTACCTACAAATCATATAAATAACTTTAATAATTATGTATTTAAATGGTTAAAGTATAAAGGTTAGGGGGAGGGGGGGTTAAAGATGTATATTATATTAAAGTAATGGAAAAAATTAATTGAATTTAAAACATTATATTAAAAAAAATAATAAAAAAAAGTTGGGGGAGTGGGTGTCGCTCTGCTGTACAGTAGGTTACAGGTGAGTTACTGTAATGGATTGTGTTACATTTGAATTTAATGATATAATATAATTGTATAAGAAAAACGATTCTGAGCGAAAATGGTCAGTCAGCCTACTATAAGTATATTTGATGAAAATATTGTGAATAAAGTAATTTTTATATTTCCCTATTTACGTGGAACCTTATTTTAAATTTTCAATCCTTAGCTTTAAAAGTTAAATATTTTATACATCTTTAACAACAAAATAATTATTAAATTTTGTCGAAATTTGAACATAAATGTTTATAAAAAAAAATTGTGCCTATGTATTTTTAATATTTTTCAACTGCTATTGTAACAATATATCAGGATCTTTGCATTAAATTTTCCCGCTTTTTACCCAAACAACAAAATTTTATTGATATTTTTAGAAAAAAAAACTAAAAAAATTGAAAACTGACAATGTCCGTAAACAGTTTAAAAAGAGTTTAAATATTTTCAAAATTTTATAGTTCGTATTCGTTTTTGAATAACAATAAAATAACAAAACAGCTACATGAAAAATCAAGTGAATATCCAATCTTGTAAAAAACTAAAAATATGAACTTCAAACGTTCATAAAAATTTAATTTAATTTGCAGCTTGTAAACATTTTTTTTTGGATAAAGGTAGACAAACTTATTACATTTTCAAATCTTAGATTTAAAAAGAAAAATTTTTATGAATTCTCAACTCAAAATAATTAGCTAATTTTTGTGATTTTCCCGTATTTTGTCAATATTTGAATTTTAATGGTTATAAATAAAAACTGTGACTAAGGATTTTTAATGTTTTTCAAATGTCATTGTAACAATATAGTAGGAGCTTTGTATTAAATTTTCAAGCTTTTTAGCCAAACAACAAAATTTTATTGATATTTTTAGAAAAAAAAACTAAAAAAATTGAAAACTGACAATGTCCGTAAACAGTTTAAAAAGAGTTTAAATATTTTCAAAATTTTATAGTTCGTATTCGTTTTTGAATAACAATAAAATAACAAAACAGCTACATGAAAAATCAAGTGAATATCCAATCTTGTAAAAAACTAAAAATATGAACTTCAAACGTTCATAAAAATTTAATTTAATTTGCAGCTTGTAAACATTTTTTTTTGGATAAAGGTAGACAAACTTATTACATTTTCAAATCTTAGATTTAAAAAGAAAAATTTTTATGAATTCTCAACTCAAAATAATTAGCTAATTTTTGTGATTTTCCCGTATTTTGTCAATATTTGAATTTTAATGGTTATAAATAAAAACTGTGACTAAGGATTTTTAATGTTTTTCAAATGTCATTGTAACAATATAGTAGGAGCTTTGTATTAAATTTTCAAGCTTTTTAGCCAACAAATAAAGTTTTATTTATAGATAAAAAGACTAATAAAATTGGAAACCAGAAAATGTTTCTAAACAGTTCAAAACAAATCAAAATATTTTGAAAATTATGTCGTATATAGAAAATGCTAATATAAACAACCAGTGAAAATTTCATGTATTTACGTTCATTCGTTTTAAAGTTACATTAAAAACCAAAATCGATTTTGCGTAGAAATTCCCGTTTTCCTTAATTTTTATGTTGTTTTTCCCGGCGCTTTTGAAATCTATTGAAAATTTGAAAATTTGACCTCCCGAATGCACCAACTAGATTCACTTTCCCATCGAACAAGATACCGTTGAAGAAAATCGAAGCAGTTTACTGCCCCAAACCGTGATGACAGACACAAAAATAAAAAAAATAAATAACGCACATTGTAAAATCAATAAATTCATCGCTCCGCTCAGAATCTAAAAGGTTTGCAAGTGGGTGGCACTCTGCTGTACAGTAGGTTACAAGTGGGTCGTTGTAATGGATGGTGTTAAATTTGAATTCAATGATATAATTTCATTGTATAAGTACAACTATTCTGAGCGAAGACGGTTAGGTAAGTATATTCGATGATATTATTGTGAAGAAAGTAATTTATATAATAACCTATTTATGAGGAACCTTGTTTTCAATTTTCAATCCTTATATATAAAAGTTGAACATTTTATAAATTGTTAATTACAAAATAATTTGCAAATTTTCCGTCACGACTATGAAACAAAATTTTCATCACAAAAAATGCAGAACTTTGTGAAATATCGTTTTTATTTTTTTCAGAATCGGAACTACAAAAAAAATTATACAAGTTTGAAAAACACAAAAATAATGGATTTTGAAACAATAAGATTTTTTTTGTATAAGTGAAATCGAAAAAATAAAAACTATATTTCACAGATAATGTTCTTGATTATTTTTTAAATCAATTTTGAGTCTTAAGAGGACGTCACCCCGCATGTGTTGTCTCCGTCTTACAAATGTACAACATACAAAAACTGTTTTGCGCGGGACAACTTTTCTCGCACCATATTTGTTGTAGAACTACCAAATTTTCACTACACGTAAAGAAGAAAAGATCTGTGCAACAGCGTGCTTTTTTTTAATAGCACTATCCAATAATTTTTTATAAGCAAATGAAAAAAACCAAATGTTTAGAAGCAAATAACTTTTATTTTATTTATCTTATCTAAACTCTAAAGTACAGGCACGCTGGTGCTTAGATAATTATTAATTTTCTACTCTATATGTTCACTATTCAGTAGTTTTGGAGCCACTAGTAGTAGCTACTACAAACACAGAAAGATATAAGTTGTCCCGCACAAAACAATTTTTGCTTTGTTGTACATTTGTAAGACGGAGACAAGACATGTGGGTGTAGCGTCCTAAAAAGTATACAGATCTCAGACTTAACATCATGAACTAACTATAGTATTATACTATTATATATTTATAATTTATATTAGATAATAGTATTATCATAGAACAATGTATTATTATCTATAAAGCTTTGATCTGTCCATAAACGATAAACAGATGGATTCCTCTAATGTTCAATGGATCTGTCGTTGCCATCGTGACAGATAAACAAAACTATAAAAGTATTGTCGTAGACAACCATAGGCTATAAAGGCTAATGGCATAATGTGTGTATCATGATAAAATATTAAATAATATCAATCCAAGATAGTAATATACTAATATATATAGATGATGTATATTGCCCATGTAGCACGAAGACTAGAATATTATAATATTATCATCTTCAATCGTCATGCCATTCTGAAATGCCGACCCCACGAGTATAATAATATTATGATCTTTGATGAGTGCTGGAGACTGGAGTGCACGACCGCCGGAGTCAGGTTAATCTCTTTTCTATACTGCTGAGTCTGAGCAGAGTGCAACTTGCCGTTTGCCTTTGCACAGTGTGCGTCTGATGTGCTGATGTTCATGATTTTGATGCAAAAGAAAAGAAATATTTTTTGATAATCTAAATTGTGCTTATGTTAATTGTAATGATTGTTTTATTAAATTAATTAAATTGTTTGAAACTTAATTTGTACTGTGTAATATATATTTAAATAAATGTTGCAGATTGATAATTTCATATTGGGAGGTCCAAGGAATACCTGCATTACGGTTTAATAGTCTAAAGGGTAAAATATGATATTATGTTACATTTTATTTTAATTATTTCAAATTTAATTTTGAGGCTTCTCAAATGCTTACATGTATCTATAACTATTATAGTATTGTATTTTTTGATTTTAGTGTATACCATTTGTGGCTGCTTATATTATTATTTTTCTCCTGCGAACACTGAATAGAAACTTGATATATAATGGTAATTATAATTAGTTATGCAGATAAATTATCTGTTGTTTATAAACTTTTTTTTTTTTATTATTATTATTTAATACATCTACAATCTATACAATTTTTTTGTACAATAATTAGATTTGATAAAAAAAGAAGAGAATATAAAATGACAGCGAATATACTTAAATGTGTTGAGCTACAATAGTGGCGTACCTACTGAAAACCATAAAAAAATCATTTGTTCCCAAACTTTAGCTTATAAAAACTTGAAGGTTAGACTTAAACTTTAAAAATTATTACTCAAATTTTAGTTTTTAGGGGCGTTTTAATGAGTTTCAAATGCTCTGTATTATCTATAATTATTTTCAAATATTTTATATAACTAAAGTAACTTAACAATATATTATATTATAACATATGTATCTATGTCTGATTTTTGGGAATACTGTTATTTGCACATTTTATTCAAGTATTTACTTACTTTGTTGCAAAAAAAAATATATAATTCTCATGTTCATTTATAGACTAGATAAAGAACTAAAATTAAGTTAAAAGTAAATTAACTTTACTAGGTATATAGTTTATACAAGAATAACATTGGTTATTACTTATTTTTATATGTTATATTATTATATACCTACCGTGTAGATACGAAAACATGGAACACTGTCACTCAGTACCTCGAATAAAGATTTAATCATGCTCAGTTCTTTCTACATATATTTGAATTTGGTTTGCAAAACATACACACAAACCGAATTCAAACTTATATACAAGGTATTGAGTTATAGGGTATTCTTTGTTCACGAATCGTTTACTCACTGAACATAAATACCTATTCAAAAATATGTAATATTATTCAGGTAAGGTATTACAGTAGAAACTCGATTAACTGTCACTGTCAGGACCGGGACTATGACGGTTAACCTAATAAACAGTTAATGAAAAATAAACGTATATATCAATGTACAATGTCTGTACATATTTTCATACAAAAATAATACAAACATTCATACTATACAAAATAATCAGTCATTCCTCTTTTGTTTCTTCAATGTTTGATCTTTTTGAGCGGCAATGTTCCGTATTTTACAGAGAAGTAAGACCTCCGTTGCATATGTCGTTTTTTTTAACGATGACAGATGACAGGAGTGAAAATGAATTGAGTTTCTACTGTACTTAAATTTAAAACAATTAAATTCATATTGTTGATAATGAATTTATTGACGTAGAAGCATGATGAGTATTTTTTTTATAATATTCTAATAAAGTAATATTTAGTCATGGGTATGTTAATTTAGATAAATATTATATTATTTTATACCTAAATATTAAAAATGTTGATGGATAATGGCAAGCAGTGGCGGGCTGAAGGGTTCAAATTTGATGCTGCTGCGTCAACTTTTTAAGGAGGAGTGCCATCTCGTTACTGGTACAGAATTACATGTTAAGGCCCAACCTCTTGGCTCCTACGACCACATTTTATTTGCATCATAACTTTGTTATAAGTTATGATGGGTGGTGGTAAGAACTTCATTCTAAAAATCTATAATGTCATTTAAAATTTAAATTCAGTCCGCCACTGATGGCAAGTGTATCTAATATCTACATTATGTCTTTGTTTCAAAGTAGGTATTATGGTTTTGAATTAAGCAGTAGACAATAGGCTTGATTTTTGTTTAAAAATTATGGTTTTATCAATAGTGTAGTTTCACAATGCTGCGGTTTAGCTAACTATACGTACAATTTTTTGTATATTAAGAGGGTGCCACATGGACATTTGTTGTCTCCATCTTATAAACGTACAATATAACAAATTTGTTCACAACTATACATTTTACCCTCTAATTTCTAAAATTAGAGTAAATTTAAAGGCAAGATTACTACCTAGGGCATCTTGGAGGCTTTTATTGATAATTTTATTAAGAAGAAAGACTCAGTTAT
Organism: Metopolophium dirhodum; assembly: GCF_019925205.1. Taxonomy (NCBI): domain Eukaryota; kingdom Metazoa; phylum Arthropoda; class Insecta; order Hemiptera; family Aphididae; genus Metopolophium; species Metopolophium dirhodum. The sequence goes on from NC_083568.1 coordinate 19,372,578, forward strand.
GGCCGTTTTTAAACAGTACAATTTTTGTACATTTTAAAATGATTTACTTAACTTACTTAAAAATAATATCAATAAAATTCTCTAAGATGCCCTATAAATTGTATAAGAGCATTGGCCAAAAATTAGGCACAAATTTGACTAATAATTAGTGGTAAATTCACTCGTTCTTTAGAAAGTACAGAGTAAAATGTGTAATTGTGAACAATTTTTCAAGTTGTATTACCTTACCTGCATTTATTAAACTTCATCTCATAATTTCTCGAAAAAAAAAATTCAAGTGAATTGATGTGTAGATAGAGTTGGAAAAATATTTGTTATTGATAAAAATATATATCCTAGCTTAAGTAATTGTATCACCTACGATACATTGCGCACTTATGTACGTCGTTATGTTTAAATTTTACATAGGTAGGTTATTTTCCGAAAAATTGCGTAATGTATTATAGGTGATACATTAAAGTACGGTTCAATGCACAATGTGTCATGGGTGATACAATCATAAAAACATAATAAATAGTGTGGTAGTTTTTAGTGCTAAATATGATCTTTAGTGGTATGGGATTATGCATAGACCTATAAAGTAATGGACAGCATTAAAGAGAGAAGTCAGGTGTACGATATAGAGTGAGCAAGAAAAGAAACAAAGTAGTAAATTACAGTGTGACTACTGCCAATTAAAAAATTAATATATATCTTAGTCCGTGGCACGTTCAAAAATAGTATCTATATAGATTCATGTTAAATACACTGTAGTTGTTTGTATCATAGATGATACACAATGCGTATGAAAATTATCATGTATTAATCAATTTGTAAGGTACCTATTATTAATTACTTTAGTTTAAAGATATATGAAACAAGTTTTATTTTATATTAACCATTTTTATGATTTTAGGCTGAGCACACTGCATGTGATTTGGAACCCATTGAAAAGGGTGAATATGAATTGGAGGAGGATGACAACAGTTATCTTTCTTATAATGATGATGACGTTATAAACAAATATATGAATCTAATCTTAGAACGTTCGCCCGACACAGTTTATGCATTTACTACATTTTTTTATCAAGCTCTATCTGCCTATGGATACTCTCGTGTTTGTCGTTGGACAAAAAAAATTGATATATTCTCAAAGAAAAAATTGTTCATACCTATTCATATTCAAGGTCACTGGTGTTTAGTGTATGTTTGCTTTCCACAAAAATCCATTAAATATTATGATAGCCTGGGTGGAGGTAATTCAAATTGCTTAAAATTAATATTGAAATATTTGATGTTGGAACATTGTGACAAAAAAGGAGAAGATTTTAATAAATGTAGCTGGTTATTAATGAATGTGGAAAAGTGCCCTCAACAATCAACTACTAGGGATTGTGCAATATTCGTTTGTATGTATGCTGAATATTTATCAAGGGGTGCTCCATTAAATTTTTCACAAGAAAACATGGAAATATTCAGGAGACAAATAGCATTAGAAATTATGAAGAAAAAACTAAAAAAATCTGTACCTAGTCATCTTTTTTATAATGAAGAAGTTATAAACGAATATATGGATCTAATCACAGAACGTTCGCCCGACACAGTTTATGCGTTTAATACATTTTTTTACCAAGGTCTATCTGACAATGGATACCCTGATGCTGTTCGTTGGACATTAAAAATTGATATATTCTCAAAGGAAAAATTGCTCATACCTATTCATATTGAAGGTCACTCGTGTTTAATGTATGTTTGCTTTTCAGAAAAATTTATTAAATATTATGATAGCATGGGTAGATGTAATTCAAATTGCTTAGTATTAATAAAGGAATATTTGAATTTGGAACATCAAGCCAAAAAAGGAGAAAATTTTAATTTCAATGGCTGGTTAAAGACTGTGGAAAAGTGCCCTCAACAATTGAATACTAGGAATTTTAGAGTATTTGTTTGCATGTATGCTGATTATTTTTTAACAGGTGCTCCATTAAATTTTTCACAACAACACATGAGTAAATACAAGAGACAAATAGCATTAGAAATCAAGAAGAAAAAATCTGTACCTAATGAACTTTTTTATAATGATGAAGTTATAAACGATTATATGAATCTAATCACAGAACGTTCGCCTGACACAGTTTATGCGTTTAATACATTTTTTTACAAAGCTCTATCTGATTATGGATACTCTCATGTTTGTCGTTGGACAAAAAACATTGATATATTCTCAATGCAAAAATTGTTCATACCTATTCATATTAAAGATCACTGGTGTTTAGTGTATGTTTGCTTTCCACAAAAATCCATTAATTATTATGATAGCATGGGTAGAAGTAATATGAATTGCATACAATTAATATTGAAATATTTGATGTTGGAACATGATGACAAAAAAGGAGAAGATTATCATCCAAGTGGCTGGTTATTAACGAATGTGAAAAACTGCCCTCGACAAACGAATAATTGGGATTGTGGAGTATTTGTTTGTATGTATGCTGAAAATTTATCAAGGGGTGCTCCATTAAATTTTTCACAACAACATATGGGTAAATTCAGGAGACAAATAGCATTAGAAATCAAGAGGAAAAAACTAAAAACATCTGTACCAGAAACTTAAGGGGATTCCATCCGGTGATTTTCTGTCCTTGTCTAACACACGCGCAACATAGTATTGTAGACGTGTTTTTTGCAAAACATACCAATTTATCGAATCAAGCGATAAAAATTTTGAAAACAGATTTGAATTCGTCGTCAAGTCTATTTGAAATCGACTTTCCCAAATGTTTGATATTATCCCACAAATTCCTAAAAACGTCATATTAAAAAAAAGTATTTAAAAATGTTCTTATTTAAATTTTTGGAGATGTTAAAATTAAAAAATCAAAATTTTGGAAAAAGTCATTTTCAAGTAGGTAGACTAGACGGCAAATTCAAATCTGTTTTCAGAATTCTTATCACTTCATTATATCAATTGGTATGTTTGGCAAAGAACCCGTCTAAAATCCTATGTCAGAAAATCACGGTAACAAATCCCCTTAAGCTCTACTGTAACAATAAATAATGATGCATAATATGCTCTATAAGTTTTGTAGGTGTTATCGATGACAGAACACCCTTATGCATAATTTAGTTTTAATAAGTTAAAAGTAATTATATTTCGACATATTATTAATAAGTATTGACATATTTATAAAATAAATATATAATAGTTTGTTATTAAGTTTTATTTCTAACCTAATACAAATTCTATATAAATATAAACACAATTTTATCATGATTTTATAATAAATTGTATTTTATTTTTGAATAATAATTAAATGTAATTACATTAATGTATTTGAAAAACTTACATTATATTTTTAAACTTTAATTATAATTTTATTTTAATAATTAAATTTACTATATCTTTATTATTTTAATGAAAACTAGATGTATTGATTCCATAATGAGTAAATAACTAATTCATTTTGTAGTTAAGTATAATTATAATTTGTGTTAGTTGTATTGTTAATTCATCCAGGAATTTATTAGCATGAGTTGAAACAATTGGTTATCTCAGCAAATTCGATTAAATATTATCTGTAATGAATAAACACTTTTTTTTTATTATGTAACTGCATTCAATTTTTGGGAAAATTTGTTGTATAAAATGTATGGAGTGAATAAAATATTTCAGGACACGAAAAAGTACATATAATACTATATATTATATGGTATGGTTAAAACTTAAAGTACCTACTGTAATGTGGCCTGGGGGTAACTATACATTTATAGCGGGAGTCATGGGATGCCTTAAATATAATTATAAATTAACATGGCCAGGAACAGATAGATATAAGGATCTTAATTTAATTTAATTTACGAGAACTTAATTTCAGTTGTTATAAGGATTTATTACCTACAAAATATTCACAAAATAGGTATATGAAGTTTAACAATAATTGTAGTCATACAAAGTTCTGTAATATGAAAGGTGATGTCTATAATGTTTACACTGAATTACTGTTCTTACAAAATGTGTATTAGAAAAATAGGTCTTGTAGTCAATTGTGTTAATATAGTATTCCGTTAAGCAGTTAATCATATAATGTATTTAGTTTATATAATAGGTATACATTGAGGTGTCGTGTAACATAAAGTATGAAATACTATAAAAACCTAGGTTTATTCAGTGAAACCTTGAATTTTCCAACCAGCTATGAAAATAACATTATAGAAAACAAAATAACTGTAAATTAACGTTCCAAAATTGTTTTCATACTAAAAAACACGTAAGTGGATGTCGCTCTGCTGTACAGTAGGTTACAAGTGGGTCACTGTAATGAATGGTGTTAAATTTGAATTCAATTATATAATATAATTTAGTAAGATAAACGATTCTGAGTGAAAACAGTCAGTCAGCCTATGATCTTACTAAGTATATTTGATGATATTATTGTGAAGAAAGTAATTTATATATAACCTATTTACGTGGAGCCTTGTTTTCAATTTTCAATCCTTAGCTATAAAAGTTGAACATTTTATAAATTTTTAACTACAAAATAATTATTAAATTTGAAATTTGATAAATTTTGTCAAAATTCGAACTTTAAATGCTTATAAAAAAATGTATGCCTATGTATTTTTAATAATTTTTAATTGCTATTGTAACAATATATCAGGAGCCTTGTATTAAATGTTCACTCTTTTTTACCGAACAAATAATATTTTATTGACAATTGAAGAAAAAAAAACAAAAAAATTAAAAACTGACGATGCCTGTAAACTGCTCAAAAAGAGTCTAAATGATTTTCAAAATTGTATGTTTTATAGAAAATGCTAATATAAAGTGAAATTTTCAAGTATCTACAGACATCCGTTTTTTAATTACAACAAAAGAAGAAAATCGTTACATGAGAAATCTAGTGAATATCAAATGTTGTAAAAATATGAAATTCAAACGCTTATAAAAATGTAATTTGATTTGCTTCTAGACATTTTTGTTTTTTAATAAAGGTAGAAAAACTTATGAATAATCTTGTATAACATTTTCAAATCTTAGATTTAAAAAGAAACATTTTTGTGAATTCTCAATTCAAAATAATTTGCTAATTTTTGCAATTTTTCCGAATTTTGTCTAGATTTGAACTTTAAATAGGTACTTATAAAAAAAAAATGTGACTAAGGATTTTTAATGTTTTTCAAATGTAATTGTGACAATATAGTAGGAGCCTTGTATAGTTGTATTAAATTTTCAAGCTTTTTTACCCAACAAATAAAGTTTTATTAACATTCATAGAAAAAAAGTCTAATACAATTGTAAACAGAAAATGTTCCTAGACAATTCAAAACAAATCGAAATATTTTTAAAATTTTATCGTGTGCAAATTTAAACGACCAGTGAAAATTTTATTTTTATACGTTCATTTGTAGATTTACACCAAAAACCAAAATCGATTTTCTGGAAAACCGATTTTGAGTAAAAATTCCCGTTTTTTCTTTATTTTTATGTTGTTTTCCTCGGCGCTTTTGAAAACTCTTATAAAAATATTCTTGTGCTTCTGATATCTATTCACCACCTTAATCAATAATTAAATTGATAAACGAAAAAATAATAATTTAAATAATACCTGTATCATATTATTATAATTCAAATTCAAAATTATAAACTATTTTGGTTTATTGTCATATCAAATTTCAATGGATAAATTGTTCCTTAACATGGAACTCTTTGATATAAAAAGTTGCATTATGTTATATCCGTGGATTCATCATATTGACGTACCTAGTATAATATCGATCATTTATTTATCTATGGCAAATCTCAAAGTCGTTGCAGAAGACACAGTCGATTAATAATTCTAAAATTTCAATAAGCGAAGAAGATTTGAGCAAAAAACCTAATGCGTTTCGTATAATTTTGTTTTTCATAAATCACAATATTCCAAGTTCTGTATTCTGGATCGTTTCCTCGTGGGCGTCGCAGTGCACACACGTCACGGATTCCGCCGAAAGGGTCGATAATTAAAGTAAGTTTGTTTTTATATTCTTTTGGTGCTTAAATTTACTTTTAAGAATAATAACAAATATTTATTGTCACGAAAAATGTGCTATCCAAGTTTTGTGGCGCATATTTTAGTTAGGTGCTAGGAACTAGAAATGTATAAAATACGCGAGATATAAATATCGTTGTCGTTTTCCCAGTCCCTGTTCGTAGAATAATTATAATTAATAGGTGCATACCTATATAGGGTACTTAATATAAATATATGTTTTGGTTTAATTTATAGAAATATATGTTATAACTTATAACTGATAATAGTCATAAGATACAATTTTAATTAATAACTGGTAATTTTTTTTAACAACGTTATAAGTTATAGGTAACTATTAATTTAGTATCACATACTTAACTTCTATTGTTCACCTAATATCGATATTCTATAACTAAGGGATTTGGGACATATAACCATGTACACAAAAAAGTAATATTCACGGAATGCTCAACTGCCTATCTTGACGAGTGCGCACTTATGAATAATAAACCTACTCATATTCTCGTATAGGTATATAAATACACCTATATAAATAATGTAATACTACATACACGAATGATAGTTACCTATTATGTCCCTAAAAGTTCAACGGTTATTATTATATTTATTTATTTTTTACATATAGGTAGGTACATTACAAGACTCTAATTAAAATCAAATTTATTTTTATTTTTTCGAACACAATGTTTCAAAAATTATTAACTAATATATAATATATTGGTATAGTATTAAAAAATGTATGAAATAAAACAAAGACACCTACTATAATTATTAGTAATAATAATATATCCATGTATAAATTATTAAAATACAAAACAAACAAACGAAAAATGATTCTGAGGAAAGACATTGTTAACGTATAAATAATATTGAGATTAAAATAATTTATTTTACTTTTAGGAATTAGTACCCACAATAGTAGGTTAAAGTAATTTTTGCCCAAAAAATTACATTTGAAAGTGTTTTCGTGTATATAAACAATAATAATATACTCTAAAAATTCATGAATCCGCGAATACCTATACTATTTTTAAATTACAACAAAAAAACTAAATCGTTATTCTTGGTTTTAATATGTAATTTCGTCCAAATTTTAACTTATAATATATGTAAAAAGTAACTGTGTTTATAATAGATTTTTTAGATTTTTTGGTTACAATATGAACCAGGGGTGGACTGGGCCGGCGGGATACTGGGAACATTCCCGGTGGGCCGCTACTCAGAAATGATTTGTTATTGCTATAGTTATAATTATTATTAATATAGAAGAACGATATAAATCGGTATAAATATGAATTATAAATATTTGTTATTTTCATACCACGACGAGTGTGTGAAAATTTTTTTATATTGAATGTTTAAGATGTTAGATTTCAGTTCAGCTGATTGTCCACCCCCCTCACTCATCAGCATCAATGAATTAGAAATTATTATTTACAATTAGACTGCGAATTTAAATATAAACTGCATTTTATGAATTTTCTAAGACATTGCTTTCTAAGTAAAGAATTCGTTTCATAAATAAATTATCAACGAATTGAAAAATGAAATTAGAGCTTTGTAATATAAGTGCATTAAATAGTATTTTTCTTGTTTTTAATGCATTTAAATCCACGTCCTATTTATAACTTAACGTTGTATTGTATATACCAATCGATTAGTGTACACAATAAAAAATATAATATTATTGATAGGTTAATAGGTCGATAACTATTATGTAGGTAGGTACAGTTTTGTACGTTCAATGTAACGTTCTTAATTCAAAAAGTAGCTAAATTAGTCAAATGATTTTGTTAAGGGAGGGGGGGAGGATATGACTGATTTTTTAACATGCACTATTTCAAGAGTTCTTCACTTGAGGGGCACGCCACTCTAAGGAGGAGTGACCCAATTTCGTTAGAGGGAGTGGGCATGAAATTGTTTAAAAAAAAACACGAATTTATTTAGTTATTTTGTTATTTATTAATTAATAAGTATTTCTTAAATTTTTTTTATTATATTCTTCGAAACATTATTTTTAAATATTGGGATATCAATTAAACTATTTTTATTTAATTACTATTTTATATCAATAAGAATTTGATAATAAACCAAGTAATAAATGGTTACCAAGTAAAAAAACCGTTATCTATATTATAAATTTGAATTCAATTTACCGCATAAAAACAAATACATGTTGTTTTGAAGATGAAGTAAAAATATCCATCATTCATCGGTTAGGACCATATATATATTTTCTATGATTAGGACGGTTAGGTTATAATATTATAAATAACCTATGGAAAATGACAATCGTCTGAGAGGAACAGCGATTTCAATACGTACTCACATATTTCGTTCCATTCTGGTTATTAAGCTAGGTGCCTATTTTTATAAATGTCATTAATTTCAATGCTTCCAGACCGAACTTTTGGATCGGAGATATGAAGACCCGCGCTGCATTTTCCTTGGCAGAGGTGCACAGCTCTGACACTAGACAATATTATACACTCGAAGGGAACGCGTTTATAATATGATTTGTAAGTACATAGCAGATTATACCTACCACTTGGTGACGATTATTTTTGTCGTATACGTTCTTCGTAATTCCGTTCCGTCACGATAGTTTTAGTTTTCGTTAAATGTGAAACAAACATTTTCTATGCATACGGGATACGGGCATAAAACATTTGGGTAATAAGAGAACACCTCAAACGTACGTTTTATTTTGGGGGTTTTACGGGATATACCTGTATGAAATTTTCTTCAAATTTTCACATTTCACTATTTGACATTGTGATATAATTTGTACCTATGTTAAGTTTCTGTTTTAGAATCGATCGATAGGTTACCTAGGTATATCACGTTCATTAATTTAAATTCTGGTAGTCGAGTATTGGACGAGTACCTACTTAACTTATAATTCGTATCGTAATTGAATTACTAAAGAAATATAATTTTCCCAACAGTGTCTAGGGCCACCGACAGGAGAATGCATTATAGAATGTCTATACACTTGACCACAATAGTATATGGTTATTATTGGCACGCGACCAACAACTGGGGGTTTGTTCTGGAAAATTTAAATGATCTAATAAGGTTCAACTCAATATTTGAATTAAATTAATTTTTAAGCGATTGTTGCGTCAATCAATGTTTTAGTTTATTTCATTCAACACACTCGTCTCAGTTTTCTAGTACCTTTTATTTCCCACGAAATTCATATCGATTATCTCACAGCTTTCATATTCAAAACCAAAACAATATGTATTTTTATCTCATTTCAATCGTTTTCATCGATTAACCCCCCTGAAATAGAAAACCAGAATATATTACAGATCATAAAGATACTATTATTCTATACTAGATAAGTTTCAATTAGCGAGATGTAGAGAGAGATGGAGATGGAGCGAGATGTAGACGGTGAAGATAGCTGTTTCTTCGACCACAGCGTGTGTTGCAGTACAGCTAGGTTTCACTGGTAGAGCCCATGTTTATGCGTAAGTTTGTTTTTATATTATTTTGGTCTTACATTTACTTTTTAGACTTGAATTAAATATTTATTGTCACGGAAAATCTGTTAACCCGGTAACGTAGAATCATATTATACGTTTACTTCTACCTACCAAAGGCGCAATGTATAATAATAATAATAAATTATACGCCATGCAAACGCTGTCTTACTCGTATTCGAGTTCTAGTTGATAACTGACTTGTGAATAAATGTACTTTTTGTTAGGTATAAAAATAAAACTAATAAATCCTTGAATACAACATTTAAAAATACAAACTCTGTGTAATAAATATTAATATTAGGTATTTATTGGTAGGTTTATATAATATCTGTAGACTGTAACGCATAGGTCATTAGAATATTGTAGAACATTTTACTGCATAAGACGCGTGTTATTTCAGAAATGGTATTCGTCAGTGAACATTTTCAAACTGGGAATAATATATCATCAGCAGACTGAAATGTGTGAATGTTTCAGTGTTTCGAAGACTAAGTTTCGTAGCAGATTTTGATTCAGTCACGGGGTATGTATTTTCTTATTTCTCAGTAGGTTTCTTTTTATTATTGTTAATTGACCAGGGGATGTATTGTCCGAAAATTTTCAATATTTGTATTGTAATTATACTGGTATAACACTATTCCGGCTATCCATAAATCGTGTTAAAAATTAGAAAATTGGTGAGGTATGATATTATTTCAAGTAATTCTTGCGAGTAGGGAATTCGCTCAATGATATTTAAATATTTTCACCGATAATCAAGTACGATGACTTGTAGGTAACTAGAGACTGAGTGAATAGGAATTAGGAAGTATGTGAGTAAGTAGGTTTACAACCTTGACTTATAGGATAGAATAATAAGATCTGTTGCTGGTTGGGATGTCAGCGCACTATTTGTTTTCCATCTTTGACCCACGCGTAGCATACCAAATGTACGATTAAGAAAACACTAAAATGATTGTGCGTGGGTCAGAGAGAGAAACAAATGGTGCGCTAAAAATCTGACATCTGCTTAAGTGTTATCAAGTTGATGAAGCAGTTGATTGTTGACAATTTGACATTTAACATTAACTGTGGTAGGTATTATGATTGGAAGTAAAAGTAATTAGCAGGGCTGTGAATTTAATGCAATGAAGAAGCGTTAAAGATTCGCCTGCATGTATGCACTAAAAACAGCCAAATATATGCACTGAACGATTCAAAAAGGTGGATAAGTGGATGTCGCTCTGCTGTACAGTAGCTTACAAGTGGGTCACTGTAATGGATGGTGTTAAATTTGAATTCAATGATATAATATCATTGTATAAGAAAAACGATTCTGAGCGAAAACGGTCAGTCAGCCTATGATTTTACGAAGTAAATTTGATGATATTATTGTGAATAAAGTAATTTATATATAACCTATTTACGTGGAGCCTTGTTTTAAATTTTCAATCCTTAGCCATAAAATTTAAAAATTTATAAATTTTTAACCACAAAATAATTAATAAATTATAAATTTGATAAATGTTGTCAAAATTTGAACTTTAAATGCTTATAAAAAAAAATGGTGCCTATGTATTTTTTATATTTTTCAACTGCTATTAGAACGATATATCAGGAGCCTTATATTAAATTTTCACGCTTTTTTACCCAACTAATAAAAATTTATTGATATTTATAGAAAAAAAAACTAAAAAAATTGAAAACTGACAATGTCCGTAAACAACTCAAAAAGAGTTAAAATATTTTCAACATTTCATGGTGTATAGAAAATGCTAATATAAACATTCATTGAAATTTTCAAGTATCTACAGTCATTCGTTTTTTAATTACAATAAAATAAGAAAATTGTTACATGAGAAATCGAGTAAATATCAAATGTTGTAAAAATATAAATTTCAGATGCTCATAAAAATTTAATTTAAGTTTCTTCTAGACATTTTTTTTTTGATAAAGGTAGACAAACTTATGAGTAATCTTATATTACATTTTCAAATCTTAGATTTAAAAAGAAAAATTTTTATGAATTCTCAACTCAAAATAATTTGCTATTTTTCGTGATTTTTCCGTATTTTGTCAAAATTTGAACTTTAAATGCTTATAAATAAAAACTGTGACTAAGGATTTTTAATTTTTTTCATCTGCCTTTGAAAACATAACCTAGGAGCCTTCTATTAAATTTTCAAGCTTTCTTACTCAACAGATAAAATTTTATTGATATTTATAAAAAAAAAAACTAAAAAAATTAAAAACTGACAATGGTTGTAAACAGCTCAAAAAGAGTCAAAATATTTTGTAAATTTTATAGTGTATAGAAAATGCTAATATAAACATTCAGTCAAAATTTCATGTCCCTACAGTTTTTTGTTTTAGAGTTACACCTAAAACCAAAATCGATTTCCTTGAAAATAGATTTTGCGTAAAAATTCCCGTTTTTCCTTAATATTTCTTTTGTTTTTCACGTCGCTTTTGAAAACTACTGGGAAATTTTTACTTTTGACCCCCCAAAGGTACCAACTAGATTCACTTTCCTATCAGAAAAGTTACTGTTGAAGAAAATCCAAGCACTTATACTGTCCTAAAAGGTGATGACAGACACAAAAATAAAAAAAAAAACACACATAATTGAAAATCAATACATTCATCGCTTCGCTCAGAATCTAAAAAAAAAAATTGAAAGAGGGTTTTGGCGCCCGCAGGCAAATGCATTAAAGGAAACCAAAAATAATGTGGAAAAAAATTTTGACCGAATCCATTTTTATATGGTTACAGTTTAGCAAAAAAGCATGTAAATGCGTTTAATTCACAGCCGTGGTAATAAGTAATGATTTATCTGTAGTAGAAACCGGGGTACAGTGAGGTAACGGTGGAGGTAACAACATTCTAGTAAAATCTGAAAAAATTTGGTTCCAAGACTCTGATCATACAAACTTTTCAATACTAAACTACGGGACTGAAATTTAGTTTATATAGATCTAAATAACCCAAAACATATATTGCTTCAAAATATAAAAATAAAGTGTCTTGTATTGTAGTAAGTAGTTAACTATCAAAAAAAAAAATTAAAAAAAATCATACTTGAAATCTATCTATAATATACGTATATTGTAATAAATGTTCAAATGTCTATTATAGTACATTTTAAAAAAATTAGCTAAAGTTCAATATAATATATTTTAACAGGTGTTCAAATGTACATTTCACACCACATATTTTGTTAATTCACACAATATCTCTTCAATTTCAAATTATACCAAACTATCTACAAAATATAAATGTTTAGTAAATTGGAAGACTTGATTAAGTATTTAATCATTTATCTAAAAGAGATGTGCCGGGTCGCCACATTACTATATCGAGGGGCCATGGTGCAAGTGACGTCCATAAATATCATATAATATATTATATAAGAAATACAAATAATTAATATTTCACTAACAGTAAATATTATAAAAAAATATTACGAAATGTACTATACTCATATTATATTACGATTGTATTAGTTACAAACTCTTGAATTAAGAGTGATGTTTGAGGATTTAATTAATTTCCTAAAAGGATAGTGTAAATGATATTATTTTATGTTTTCCCAATCTAATTATACAAAATACTGACAATTAATGAAATCACAAATATTAATACAAGAGAGAGACTGTGCATTGATTTACAAATGTGTCTTAGATTTATTTTTTGTATAGAGAATATGAAGGTGGCTGGGCTTTTAATATGAGAGTATGGGGGACAAGGCTGGGATTTCATATTATGAATTGAAATATTTGTGGGAAATATTTGTGGAGCATGGACGACCAAAAGGACCATCCTCCATAACATGTTTCAATAAGTCCAAAATGAAATTAATTGAATACGTTATAAAGTTGCTCCCACGCTCGACATTATCCTGGTATTTAAAAAAAACATGAAGCTAAAAAAAATCATTAAAAATGTTGTTTTAAAAAAAACTTTTCATGTGCATGTGTTGTCACCAAGTGTCTATTGTGAGAGGATAGATGCTGATAAATCATTAATAGAGACTCATTGATCACTTTTATGTGTTTTACACGAGTGAGCTGGGTATGACGCCATCATATCTATTAAATATATGGATATAATGGTCATGTCAGCGGTCTTCGAGGGGAACAATTGAAGCCAAATAAAGTATACCTATATCGACTATCAATATAAAGGAGCCTCAATTGCTTTCCCCTCCGGGAACGCGACCGCAAATGTATTTAACATAGGCGTGGCCTATCCATATCATTATTATAATAAATAATAATAGATATATCTATGGGCTCCATCCATAGCATGGATAAAGGTGTCAACAATCAAAGGATCACTTGATAATCAAACACTTAAGTTCGGCAACCTGCAACTCAGGTTCTTTTTATTCAAAGTGTCCTAATAAGTCATAAGAAGGTTAGTTAGGTAAGCCTATGGTTAGTTGAAGCTATGGTAATGATAGACGACTATCATCACTGGTCGTGAGCTTTGCGATGATCTTTTCCGACTAACTATCAAGGTATTCGATATTGTGGACATACAATGAAAGAAAATATTTAAATATTATTAATTTGGTTATATTAGGTTAGGTTAGGATAGGACAGGAAATTAGACGTTTAATAATGATCATAGTTTTTAACACGGTCTTAAAGACTGTCAGCTAGAGTTGTACCAGTATAGTTATTAAAAACTTAAATACAGCCAACATTTATTAATGATTTTTTTACCACAACAAATTAGGAAATATATTTTAAAATTTAACAAAATATTATTTTATTAGGATTTTATAAGGTTTTCAATACTCATGAGTTTTTGTAAATAGAAAATGTATAAAATCAATAGTTTTAATTTAAAATATGGTTTTGTGTTTTAATATCCTTTTGTCAAAGAATTCTCAAGGTTTCCTTCCCGCATTTTTTACATCCTTTATAAATTACATTCATTTTTATACATTTTCTAATACATACATTACGGTGATACACCTCTGAATATAATAACTGTTCGTATTATTACAATGTAAACAATACCTAGTTTTTGGATTGTAGTTAATATGTATTGCAGTATTTAGCTTCCAGCGTATTCTTTTGTTTAGTGTTACTTCACCTAGGTTTCTCAAACAATTTTTTTTTCAATTCATTGAACTCTAGTAGATTTTTGTTGTTTAAATATTTTTCAACATTAACCGGTTATACCGGGAGTACACTGAGTACATACTATATAATTTGAAAAGAGGCTGGTTAGGTTATCTCATGTTCCCCATTCAATTAATTTTTTTATATAGGTATTTAACTTTTTTTGATTTTTTTATATATATCTTTTTTTAAAACATTTACAACCTGGTGCCATATGATTTTGATAAAATGCGTTTGCCTGCGGGTGCCCACGTTCCCTTTTCAATTTTTTTTCATAAATTTAATTCAATTGAGTTTTAATACGAATATACTTTGTTATGTGTTTTCCTACTATTTAATTTTTTCTAAATATTTTTTTTGTTTTCTAAAATGCATTTGCCTGCGGGCGCCAACACCCTCTTTCAATTTTTTTTTTATATATATGTAGCCCAAGTTGAATTTTTTATACATGCTTTTTGAACATTGATTACCTGGTGCTTCCTGAATAATCCATCATTAATGAACTAAATATTTTGAATAGTTTTTTCTGTTTAAGATTCTGGACATTTTAGTTTGAACTTTGTAATGTGTGTTCCTACTATTTAATTTTTTCTACATTTTTTTTGTTTTATAAACTGCATTTGTCTGCGGGCGCCAACACATCCCTTCAATTTTTTTCGAAATTATTTTATTTGTTGTTGAATTTTTTGTAGAGACTTTTTAAACATTGATAACCTGGTGCTTTCTGAATAATCCATCATTAATGAAGTAAACATTTTGAATAGTTTTTTCTGTTTAAGATTCTAGACATTTTAGTTTGAACTTAAGTTTTTTCCAAATTTTTTTTTGGTTTTCTAAAATTTATTTGCCTGCGGGCGCCCACACCTCCCTTCAAATTTTTTTTGTGATTTTAACCCTAACTGAATTTTTTAAACATTGATAACCTGGTGCTATACAGTTTGTTGGTTGCTGTTACAGTTGATGATTTTAATTCACCTAGAAAAGCCTGATAAACTTAACGATGTAAACTCCATACACACTTATGTTTGTATATTACTCAAGTCTCCGATTTTAAACGTTTGTCAAAACCAAAAGTTACTTAGTGGTATATTGTTTTTAGTTCATACAGTGGTTTATACTTATTCTTGTTTTCAAAACTGAAATATTTAATGGATCACATACAAGGAACTAGGAATTCGAGCCAATGTATAAACAAGTCTTCCGGCTCAGATGAAGCCATACAATGTTGGCGTGAATTATGAAACTTATAAAGGTCAAAATATTGTTGATAGGTTTTTTTTTTAAAGCTATTAACTAACATCCCTACCTGTTCACACGATACATTGTATAATATCTAATTATGTGCGTGGACACTTTCAATATGCGCCTGCACGATATATCTTACTTTTTTTTAAATAGTAACATCAATTTTTTACATATTTGTATACTGTATGTTTTTATGTATGTTTAAGTATGTATATTAAGGATGTTGCCTATTAGCTGTTATAATATTAATTATTAAATTTAATTAAATATTTAAATTATAGGTTTACTCCGTCGTCAAACCCGTTGCCATTCATGGAATTTACTTTTCAACAAGGAAAGACAAACTTCTTTGAAAGAAGACTAAGTGAACACCAATTACCTTCAGTTGTACTCTGAATCATGTTTGTGAATAAAATTATTTGTCAAAAACTTATTCATAATTATAAGAAAACTTTATTTTTAAATTTTATAATTGAAGTGAAAAGTATTAAAAATCTTTATTAATTATAGGTACTATCATAGTTTTCATATTTGTCGTATTTATAGTTAGATTGTAATATAAAGTTTATAAGTATATGACTAATGTGTTATAATTTATTGTTATACCTACTTGCAGCAGTTATTTGTTCATGCTAAATAAGAAACTCTTATTAAGTAAGAAGAAATAAAATAAAGTATAATATAAGATGTAACCGTATAGGCATATTATAAAACAATTAAACAATTTTGTTTTTTATGTCTATGGATTAACAAAATTAATAATAATATCATAAGTGACCAAAATAAATATATTAAGAGACGCGTGGTATTTACCATTAAATTAAATACCATCTAATTAACGTTCTTTCATCACTGTACACTATATACTAAAGTTCGACAGACGACGGTTTACCGGGCGTGCCTGGGAAGTTATATTTCTTTGGTAATTAAATTACAATATGAATTATAAGTTAGGTACCTATTATGTAGGTAGGTACTTATCCAAAACTCGTTTATCAGGAATTAAATAAAAAGGGAGGTCAATTGAAAAAAAAAATTGGAAGTGATTCAGCTGAACAGTAGGTTACAAGTGTGTGACTGTTATTGATAGTGTTAAATTTGAATTCAATGATATAATATCAGTGTATACGAAAAACGATTTTAAGTGGAGACGATTTGTCAGCCTAGAATATTGTATACTATACTTAATATTGATATTATTAAATATTATTAATACTGTAGCCAGTTAAGTTGTATTATTATTATTATTTGTTCATTATCATATTTACGAATAATATTTTTTAAATAGGTATATATATTACAAGTTACAACAAATTAAGAACGATATTGCAAAAATTAATTGCCGGAGATAATTAGTTTTTAACAGAAAACGACAGGCAAGTCTGAATTTGGAGGCCAGTCTTATTTTTAAGTTATATTATAGCTAATTTTGGTATTTTATATGTACCCGGTGTAGTCACTCGCACACTGCGCTTGCTCGAACAATTGAAATCAAAAACATCCCTCGACTTGTTATGTAAAACCACCATGGGTGGGTGTCAGAATTCTTTTTGCATCATAAATTTTAAAACGTTGATTTACCTAGATTAAAAAAAAAATTAATTTGGTATACTTACGCTCGGTAAATTTTAAGCGTTGTACGGGTGCGTAAAACACCGAAAATCGTGAACTTTGTAAGGCTATACCATAAAAACCAATGATTTCCCGGTAGTCGAGTTTTGGACAAGTACCTACTTAAATTTGGCATGCGAACTATAATTGAAATAGAAAACCAGAATAGGTTCATGTTCATTGCAGATGACAAAGATTTCTGTAAAAGAAAAAAGGATTTTTTTTTTTTTTTTTTTATTTATTTAAACTTTACAATGTGTCAACATATTTCATGTTCTTACAAGGTATTAATTATAATAATGATACGGTTAAAAGAAAGTAATAGTAATAATAATATATAAATTTTAGTTTAACAATATATAGTCGGTTGGTCGTTGAATAGTTTCTATTTAAAATTTAAGATAAAATTAATGAGGATAGGTCTGGGAAAAGATAAGATTATGTAGGTATTATGAGACAGTGTGCGATAGTATTATGGGGAGATAATGCCTTTAGCTATTAGTGTGTTTAAGACTGTGGTATGGAGGGAAATTAATGGATTAATTAAAGAGCTTAAATTGGAAATGAGTTTTGAAAAGGTATTTGATATTTGTTCTGTGATTTTATTTTGGTTGTTGGTGGCTTTTGCTGCGTATGATTTGGTTTTGGTTCTGTGTTGTGACTGTTGAAAGTGAGGGTCAGGATCTTTGACTGGTTGAAACTTTTGAGCAGATTTTTTAACTATTGACTCGAATGCTGGGCATCCTTTGAAGTTTGCGGTGTGGTCTTTAGCGCATAGGGCGCATTTGGCTGGACTATTTCGGTCCTTGGTGCACTCGATCGTCAGGTGGTTTTCACCACATTTGACACATCGAGCTTCATGGTTGCAGTAATTCTTTGTATGTCCATAGTCTTGGCAATTATGGCATTGCGGTGGGCCACGTCTTTTTTTTATTGGTTTTTCGATTTTCACTATTGTGTTGAGAAGAGATGTAATATCATGGATATCATATTAATTATCATTGTTATTATCTTGCTGATGGATATCCACGAAGAATACTTGAAGTGGGCAGTTGTTCCTGTTTTTGGCATTGTAAATACTCTTGACTGAATGTCTCCCAGTTCAGTAAGAGCAGAAGTAATATCGGTGTGTAAGGTGGAACTATGTAAATTTTTGATGACGACTCTGTATGTGCGAAGGCTTGGGGGGATAAACGAATGGAAACTTGCGCTTGTTTCGTGTAAATGATCTATTATTGCATTGTAAGTTCGTTTATCAGTGGGTTGTACAATGAGATATGACGGAGTTGACTTACAGGTGAAACAATTGGGTCCGGTGATATTTTTTAGGACGGTGTTGAATGTTGAGAAGTTGGTTATGTTTTTGATGTGGATAGGAGGGGCCACGGGTTTAGCGTTGTGAGCTTTGTGAGGTAGACTGTCCGGATCTTCCGTGGTGTTAGTTGAAGGTGTGGTGAGTACATTGTCTTCATCGGTGTTGAGTATGGCGTAACGGTTCGGGGTGATAAAAACTTTGGTGTTTTTGTCGACTTGACTGGGTGAACTGTTAGATAGGTTTCGCTTCGTTGTTTTAGGTGTATGCGGCATGATAATGACGTAATGTTATTGTGACAAATTATATAATAGCGATATGATAACGGAGCGCGGACGATTACGACGCGCGTATGTTCATGTTGAACGTTGCAGCCGAACTAAAAAAAAAAAAAAAGGATTTATCAATATACCGTATAGGTACTGAGTATAATACTATAATATATAAGTTCTATGGATTTATCATAGTAAATAATATATTTTATAATATCTATGGCAATCGTCAATTGTCGAAATTCGTCGGCGACGGTTAACAATCCTAATAATTTTAGCAAATACTATTGTATTATAAATACAATTATTGTATGTTTGATTTCAGTGAACAAAAAAAAAATAAGCCACCAATATAAACAGAAAGTTCGTTAAACTGTATATATAATAATGTTAGTTTTTACACAAACTCGCCAATTTCGTTATGATCAGGTTATTTTCATAAAATATTTTGATACTTTCAAGTTTCAGCTCATCGGGGTGAGATGATTAAATGAAGATGGATGAAGATGGCTGTTTCTTCGGCGATGGTGGCACTCTATAGCTACGTTTCACCGGAAGAGTAGATGTTTACGAGTAAGTTTGTTTTCATATTATTACCTACTATTTTACATTTACTTTTTAGACTTAAATTAAATATTTATTGCCACGGATAATCTGTTAACTAGGTTACGTAGAAGCATTTATAAGTTTAATCCTAAAAGCCCAATGTATAAAATACGCGAGACCGTCTTCGTTTCACCACGCCAAGTTTAATACGCACCTTTTTGCATGTTATACTATACGCCGGGTATCACCTTAGGTTTGCGCGTAGTATTCAAAACAATATAATGTTATTAATCTTTATATTTTATATTTTTATATACATAAATACATTATAAACCTCATATATTTTATTAGCATACTTACACCTTTTTTAGTGTAGTTTATACCCTAGATGGCTATAGATATAGGTATTAAATGTCTTGCAATTATATATTTTACTATAATTATTAATTTCATTATAATATAACATAACAATACACTCTAAATTAAATTAGTTGTTATCAAGACAGACAGTCTTAAAACAAACTCTTTTCTGGACGTTTTCAAAACGTATTATGCTTAAAAAAAAATTGCACAGTTGTCGTAGCAGTCAGTTGCTAGTTCAACCCGTGTGACATCAAATAGGAATTATTCTTGTTTTATTAAATAGTTTTTTCGAAAAATATATGTAACATGTATAGCTCATACAATTATGAATTTATAGTTAATGGAAATGCGGATGTTTATACTTCATAGATATTTTTTTTAGTTAATAATCGTGTAAATAATTTGATTAAACAAAAAGGTACTTACCTACTCATCACTAGTATCAATTTTATTATATTACGTGTAAAATCACCAACACAAGGTGCAGACTGCGTTTAAAAAATTAAAAACATAAAATAAAATATAAAATAATGTTGTAGTAGAAGCTGGATACTGTAGTTTATTTTAATTTATAATCCAATTAATGTAACCGAGAATGTAACTATTAAATTCATCATTGAATGATTATTCAGAGATCACTTTGGGATAAATGTAAATTAAATTAAAAATAATTAAAAACATTTTGTGAAAGGAACAAGATTACTGCTAATATTTAAGTCTTAATTATTAACAAATAAATACAAATAATAGATTTTTTAATAGATTTTTACTATTAACATTCAGTGTAAATATAGTTTCTGATCGACTTACCAATATGTAATAAACCTATATGTAATAAAATAATTATTCATATCAAATAATCCTAACAATTTAATGCAAGGATTCTCATAAATTGATCTTACAGCAGCCTTAAAACACCAAAAATACATTTGTACATCATTTACAAAATTTTAGTTCCCTATTATGGTGTAGGTATTAATATAAACAATAAATTACTATTCGAAAACACAATTTCGTATACCAATTATTATTTACTAAATACCTACAATTAAATTAAACTAAAAATAAACATATGATTACATACTGAGTGCCTATAATAAAATACTATATATGAAAATTGAATCTTTATTACGAATACTTATCGTTTACACAGATCACAAGAAAAAATAATTAAAAATATTTAAAAAAAAAACACACATCATTGTAAAAATATAGTTGGTATTATAGTATTTGATGAATTTACTGTATACTTTTATGGCTTTATGTTAACTCTAAAATCCAGTAATCACATTTTTATTTAATAATTCATAAAATACAATATGCTCTTATAAAAATATTCTTGTGCTTCTGATATCTATTCACCACCTTAATCAATAATTAAATTGATAAACGAAAATAATAATTTAAATAATACCTATATCATATTATTATAATTTAAATTCAAAATTATAAACTATTTTGGTTTATTGTCATATCAAATTTCAATGAACAAATTGTTCCTTAACACAGAACTCTTTGATATAAAAAGTTGCATTGTATTATATCCGTGGATTCATCATATTGACGTACCTAGTATAATATCTATCATTTATTTATTTAATCTATGGCAAATCTCAAAGTCGTTGCAGAAGACACAGTCGATTAAAAATTCTAAAATTTCAATAAGCAAAGAAAATATGAGCAAAAAACTTACTGCGTTTCGTATAATTTTATTTTTCATAAATCACAATATTCTAAGTTCTGGTTGTATTCTGGAGCGTTTCCTCATGGGCGTCGCAGTTCACACACGTCACGGATTCCTTCGAAGGAGTCGATAATTAAAGTAAGTTTGTTTTTATATTCTTTTGGGGCTTAAATTTACTTTTAAGACTTAAAACAAATATTTACGAGAAATGTGCTATCCAAGTGTTGTAGGCGCATATTTTAGTTCCGGACTAGAAATGTATAAAATACGCGAGATATAAACGACGTCGTTGTTTTTCCAGTCCCTTTTTGTAGAATAATTATAATTAATAGGTGCATACCTATACAGGGTACTTAATATAAATATATAAATATTTTGGTTTAATTTATAGAAATATATGTTATGACTTATAACTGATAATAGTCATAAGATACAATTTTAATTAATAACTGGTAATTTTTTTTCCAAATACAACGTTATAAGTTATAGGTAACTATTAATTTAGTGTCACATACTTAACTTCTATTGTTCACCTAATATCTATATTCTATATCATAGGGATTAGGGATGTATAACCATGTACACATAAAAGTATATTCACGGAATGGTCAACTGCCTATCCTGACGTGTGCGCACTTATGAATAATATACCTATATAAATAGTGTAATACTACATACACGAATGTGTTACCTATTATGTCCCTAAAAGTTCATCAGTTATTATTATATTTATTTATTTTTTAAATATAGGTAGGTACATTACAAGACTCTAATTAAAATCACATTTTTTTTTTTTTTTTGAACACAATGTTTTAAAAATTATTAATTAATATATAATTTATTGGTATAGTACTAAATAAATTAATGAAATAAAACAAACAACTATTATAATTATTAGTAATAATAATATATCCACGTATAAATTATTAAAATACAAAACGAACAAACGAAAAACGATTCTGAGCAAATATATTGTTGACTAATAAATAATATTGAGATTAAAGTAATTTATTTCTTCGGTAGAAAATCGGTATAAATATGAATTATAATTTTTTTTTTTTTCATACCATGACGCGTGTGTGAAAAACTGTTTATATTAAGTGTTTAAGATGTTAGATTTCGGTTCGGCTGATTGTCCACCCCCTCACTCTTCCACATCAATGCATCAGAAATTATTATTTATAATATTTAAATATAAACTGCATTTTCTGAATTTTCTAAAACATTGCTTTCCAAGCAAAGAATTCGTTTCATATATTATCAACGAATTGAAAAATGAAATTAGAACATTTATATGGGATAAAGTCAATTTTATAAAAACTTATTAGAAAAAATTAAATACAATTAATAAAGGTAATTTTTTTTCTTATATTTCTATTTTTTTACGAACCCATTATGTTCGATACTATAACTTAAGTATAACTTCAGTCTTCAGTTATAGAAAACAACACTTGGCAATATTGAATTACTGTCGAATTTTTTAATTTTAAAATATTAAATAGCATCTGATGGACTGATGTGCTATAATGAAACTCAAAATATAACGAATACACTACCTATAGGTACACTTATCTAAATTCTATTTTATATTCGTTTAAATTGGACTTCTAATTCTTCTGGCCATTTTATTAAGCTTTGTAATATAAGTGCATTAAATCGTATTTTTAAGGCATTTTTCTTATTTTTAATGCATTTAAATCCACGTCCTATTTATAACTTAACGTTATTTTGTATATACCAATCGATTAGTGTACACAATAAAAAATATAATATTATTGATGGGTTAATAGGTTGATAACTATTATGTAGGTAGGTACAGTTTTGTACGTTCAATGTATCGTTCTTTATTCATAAAGTAGCTAAATGAGTCAAATGATTTTGTCAAGGGGTGGGGGGGGAGGATATGGCTGATTTTTTAACATGCACTATTTCAATGGCTCTTAACCTAAGGGGCGCACCACTCTAAGGAGGAGTGACACAATTTCGTAAGGGGGGGGGGGGGGGGGGGACGTGAAAATGTTTAAAAAAAAACACGAATTTATTTAGTTATTTAGGTAATACATATTAATTAATAGGTATTTCTTAAATTTTTTTTATTATTTTATTTGAAACATTATTTTTAAATATTGGGATCGATAAAACTATTTTTATATAATTACAATTTTATATCAATTAGAATTTGTTTATAAACCAAGTAATAAATAAATGGTTACCAAGTAAAAAAACCGTTATCTATATTATAAATTTGAATTCAATTTACCGCATTCCCGTCTAGTAGAAACAAATAAATGTTTTTTTGAAGATAATGTAAAAATATCCATCATCCATCGGTTAGGACCATATTATATATATTTTCTATGATTAGGACGGTGAGGTTATAATTATAAATAATCTATGGCAAATGACAATCGTCTGAGACGAACAGCGATTCCAATACGTACTCACATATTTCGTTCCATTCTGGTTATTAAGCTAAGTGCCTATTTTTATAAATGTCATTAATCTCAATACTTCCAGACTGAACTTTTGGATCGGATATATGAAGACGTGCGCTGCATTTTCCTTGACGGAGACGCACAGCTCTGACACTAGACAATATTATACACTCAAAGGGACCGCGTTTCGCCGGAAGAATAAACAATTACGTAAGTTTTTTCCTACTACTCTGTTGACGCGGTAGACCTAATGTAAATATTTATTGTCAGACAAACTTATATACCCGCTAGACGTAGAGTAGTTTTTAAAATCTAGTTGTTATAGGTGTACAAAAATTAGGATATTATGAAAAATACCTTAAATTATAATACTTTGCCTACAACTGTTAATTTATTGTTATAGTAGAATAATTTTTAAAATTTTAAATCAATGATTAGGTAATGCTTTTATAAGTAGGAAGGTAGGTTTTTATACCTACCTAACAAAATAAGAATATACATAATGATTAATGTTATTTAATATGATTTGTAAGTACATAGCTGATTATACCTATCACTAGGTGACGATTATTTTTGTTTTATACGTTCTTCGTAATTCAATTCCGTCACGATAGTTTTAGTTTTCGTTAAATATGAAACATACATTTTCTATGCATACGGGATACGGGCATTAAATATTTGGGTTTTAAGAGAACACCTCAAAAGTACGTTTTATTTTGGGGGTTTTACGGGATATACCTATAGGAAATTTTCTTCAAATTTTCACATTTCACTATTTGATATTGTGATATTATTTGTACCTAGGTTAAGTTTCTGTTTTAGAATCGAACGATATTTTACCTAGGATATCACATTCTTTAATTTAAATTCTGGTAGTCGAGTATTGGACAAGTACCTACGTAACTTATAAATTCGTATCGTAATTTAATTACTAAAGAAATATAATTTCCCAAACAGTGTCTAGGGCCACCGGCAGCAGAATGCATTATAGAATGTCTATAAACTTGTGGTCTAGTATATGGTTAAAATTGGCATGCGACCAACAACTGGGGGCTTGTTCTGGAAAATTTAAATGATCTAATAAGGTTCATCTCATTATTTGAATTAAATTAATTTTTAAGCGATTGTTGTGTTAATCAATTTTTTAATTTATTTCATTCAACACACCCGTCTCAGTTTTCTAGTACCTCTAGATTTCTCACAAAATTCATATCGATCATCTCACAGCTTTCATATTCAAAACCAAAAAAATATGTATTTTTATCTTATTTCAATCTTTTCATCGAACACCAGAATATATTACAGATCATAAAGATACTAGTATTGTATACTAGATAAGTTTCAATTAGCGAGATGGAGAGAGAGATGGAGATGGAGCGAGATGTAGACGGATGAAGATGGCTGTGTCTTCGGCGATAGCGTGTGCTGTAGTACAGTTAGGTATCACTGAAAGTCGATGTTTATGCCTAAGTTTGTTTTCATATTATTATAGGCTTAAATTTACTTTTTAGACTTGAATTAAATATTTATTGTCACGGAAAATCTGTTAACCCGGTAACGTAGAATCATATTATACGTTTACTTCTACCTACCAAAGGCGCAATGTATAATAATAATAAATTATACGCCATGCAAACGCTGTCTTACTCGTAGTCGAGTTCTAGTTGATAACTGACTTGTGAATAAATGTAATTATTGTTAGGTATAAAAATAAAACTAATAAATCCTTGAATACAACATTTAAAAATACAAACTCTGTGTAATAAAAATTAATATTAGGTATTTATTGGTAGGTTTATATAATATCTGTAGACTGTAACGCATAGGTCATTAGAATATTGTAGAACATTTTACTGCATAAGACGCGTGTTATTTCAGAAATGGTATTCGTCAGTGAACATTTTCAAACTGGGAATAATATATCATAAGCAGATTGAAATGTGTGAACGTTTCAGTGTTTCGAAGACTAAGTTTCGTAGCAGATTTTGATTCCGTCACGGGGTATGTATTTTCTTATTTCTCAGTAGGTTTTTTTTTATCATAGTTGATTGATCAGGGGATGTATTGCCCGGAAATTTTCAATATTTGTATTGTAACTATACTGGTATAACATTATTCGGGCTATCAATAAAGTCGTGTTCAAAATTAGAAAATTGGTGAGGTATGATATTTTTTTAAGCAATTTTTTCGAGTAGGGAATTCGCTCAAAGATATTTAAATATTTTCACCGATAATCAAGTACGATGACTTGTAGGTAACTAGAGACTGAGTGAATAGGAATTAGGAAGTGTGTGATATGGCGAAGATAAGGAAATGGGTCGACAGGAATTCAGAATGTTTGGTGTATGAAAGGGAAAGATGAAAAAGAAATGTAAGGTTAGGGTAGGTAAGTGGAGTGAGAGAAGCAGATATGAAAATAATAAGTAAGGTGTTAAGGTACAAAAGAGGATAGAATAAGAAATTAATTAATTAAGGGTAGTGTAGGGTAGTGTACATATTGTAGTGAAAACAAGAGAGAATAGGTTTAGGTGGTTCGGTCACTGTATGATAAGAGATAGTGAGAGTGGCTATAGAAGCTAATTTAGGGGAGAAATGATGGACGAGAAGACTGAAGAAAAGATGGATAGACAGAATACCGATCATATGGAGGTGTGGAATGAGAGTGGCTGAACCTGTATATAGCTGTGAGAGACGGGGGAAGAAAAAGTGTAAAGGTAGAATAGTTATGTTAACAATGCCGAATACGTAGGAAAAGATCTTGAATTGCAAAGGCCCTATTGACTCTTTGGCTTCAACTAACCATATGTTTACCTAACTAACCTTCTTATGACTCATTAGGACACTTTGAATAAAAAGATCCTGAGTTGCAGGTTGCCGAACTTAAGTGTTTGATTATCAAGTTGATCCTTTGATTGTTGACACCTTAACCCATGCTATGGATGAAGCCCATAGATAATAAAGATATGGAGAGTCCACGCCTATGTTAAATACATTTGAGGCCGCTTTCCCGGACGGGAACGCAATTAAGGCTCCTTTATATTGGTAGTCGATAGTCGATACTCGATATAAGTATACTTTATTTGGCCTCAATTTATTGTTCCCCTCGAAGACCGCTGATAAGACCATTATGTCCTATCCATATCTATGATGGAGCCATACCCAGCTCACTCGTGTAAACTTGTTGCCGGTTGGGATGTTGCTTGGGATTAAGAAAACACTAAAATGATTGGGTCAGAGAGAGAAATAAATGTTGCGCTAAAAATCACGAGCGTCACATTTGTTATCACTATTTGTGAAAATCACGTTTCTTATCATAGATGATAAATAATAATATATATATATATATATATAAATAGAATATAATAGTTACAGTAAAATTAAAATATGTCATCATTAAATAAATAGGTACATTAAAATATTTGTCAAACCTTAAGTCCTAAAATATAAAAATAAATCATAGTAAAAAAAAAAGCAAGTGGATATTAAAATATATTACTGGTAAGTATGATCGTAGGAAGTATGTATGTTTTGTACTTCTCCCAATACCAACCCTTCCTTCAGAGATTTCCTTTCGTTACATTCTATTCTACCACTGAGTAATTCAATTTTTCTTTTTTTGGCCACAACTCATCAATTAAGATTACTTTTAGCGCTTTCATAGTTCATACTATATTAAAACCAGTTTACAGTTCATTGGCGATTGGGTGCATCTATTGTCATTGATGCTATTAAGATAAGACTAGAGTATATATGACATAATTAGGGTTCAAAATAATATGTAACTTTATATATTATAGTACTCTAGTACTGTAGTACTAACTATACTAATTTAGTAAATGAAAAATGTAGCAAAACTGGTATTGTATATTTCCAAATAAATTTACAAAAAGATATTCTGTCTTCAATCTCATTTTAGTACTCAACAAATTATACTGTTGTTTGGTTTTATGATTTTATAAATAATAAAAAATAAATAAATAATCGTTTTTGGTATAATAATTATTAAATATAACTAAAGGCAAAAAACCACAACATATTAAACATTTTATGTTTTGTATTTTTAATGTAAATAAATATAACATATTAACACATAAATAATACAGAGTGACAGTGATTCATTTTTCATTTAATATTATACTTTACGTTTGTCAATTTGATTTTATATGATTTTATAATTATATATAAATAATTATTAGCCCCTAGGTTTAAAATATTAGTCACAATTATAAAATGTAAATATAATGAATTGATTCAGTGACTCAATGACATTTTAATGAGTTGAATCACATGAATCAGTTCACTAAAATGAATTGAAAGTACCCATCATTAACCTGTATGATTGATGATTATTATATTATCACGTTATAATTTTTATAAAGGATGATAAGAAACGTGATTTCCACAAATAGTTATAACAAATGTGAACGATTCTGATTGATGGCGCAATTTTGCTCCCGAGACGCTCGTTAAAAATCTGGCATCCTCTTAGTGTTATCAAGTTGAAGAAGCAGTTGATTGTTGACAATTTGACATTAACTGTGGTAGGTATTATGATTGGAAGTAAAAGTAATTAGCAGGGCTGTGAATTTAATGCAATGAAAAAGTGTTAAATATTTGCCTGCATGTATGCACTGAAATATTTAAAAGTATGCACTTAAAATTCAAAATAATACTGAATGAAAACGTTTTTATTAACATTTTTTTAAATTAATAAATTATAATTCAAATTGGTTTACAAAAAAAATTCTTTATTTACACACTTGGTAGGTAGGTATGTAAGTAGGTAAAGGATGAACCGAAAATATAAAAACATTTTAAGAAAATAAGCATAAATACGAAAAAATCATGAAAACATGCAATTATATTAACTAACCCAAAAAAAACGCATATTGGTAACGGTGTTGTAATAATAGCGATCTCCCAAAAAAAAAATACGTACTAATAGTTCAAACAAATCATAAAGACCAACTGTAATAAATATTGATTTATGAAAAAGTATATTAAAAAGCATTATTATTATAAATGAAACAAAACTATGAACCATGGACCGTGACATAATATAGGTATTTCTATATTTTTAGCTCCATAATTTCTGTTAAAATATTAGGAAAATGTATTAAGTACCGTAAAAGTGCTAAATTTGAGCTATTACTTAAAATATTATATTCATAACAAATTATCATAGAAGGTTAGGTACTGTTATTTCACATACTTATTATAGTTTAATTTAACTACAACATTCTAGTAGAGTCTGATAAAATTTGGTTCCACGACTTTGATCATACAAACTTTAAATACTAAACTATGGGTCTGAAATTTAGTTTATATAGATCTAAATAATCCAAAACATATATTGCTTCAAAATATAAAAATAAAGTGTCTTGTATTGTAGTAGGTAGGTAACTTTCAAAAAAAAAAACAAAAAAAAATCATACTTGAAATCTATGTGTAATATACGTATATTGTAATAAATGTTCAAATGTTTACTATAGTACATTATAAAAAATTAACTTAAGTTAAATATAACACATTATAACAGGTGTTCAAATAAACATTTCATACCAAAAATTTTGTTAATTCACACAGTCTCTCTTCAATTTTAAATTTTTCTTCAAATCATCTACAAAATATAAATGTTTAGTAAATTGGAATACTTGATTAAGTATTTAATCATTTATCTAAAAGAGATGTGCCGGGTCGCCACATTACTATATCGAGGGGCCATGGTGGAAGTGTCGTCCATAAATATCATAAAATATATTATATTAGAAATACAAACTTAATATTTCACTAACAGTAAATATTATAAAAAAATATTACGAAATGTACTATACTCATATTATATTATGATTGTATTAGTTACAAACTCTTGAATTAAGAGTTATGTTTTCTTGTGTAAATTATATTGTCTTATGTTTTCCCAATCTAATAATACAAAATACTGAAAATTAATGAAATCACAAATATTAGTAGGTACAATAGAGAGACTGTGCATTGATTTACAAATTTGTCTTAAATTTACTTTTTGCATAGAGAATAATATGAAGGTGGGCTGGGCTTAGATGCTGATTGCATAGGCGCACATTCAGTCTTAAACTTGGGAGTGCTAAAATTGTTTAGCACAAAGTGACACGTTGGGGGCTTTGCCCCCCACACCCCCCTAAACAGTAATACATACCAGCAAAATATTAAATCAATTTACTACAATTTTTACTAATTAATAGGTCAGGATCGTCCACATTTTCACTACTTTCATTATTTTCGTTTTTATTGTTTGTTTTATTACATTCAAATATACTAAACATATTTAAGTAAATAATTTTATATACGTACGCAAACTAAATATAAATCACATAAACTACTTTACACCGCACAAATAAATTGTTGGTATTTATGTAGAAAAATAGAAACAACAATAAAATAAAATTAGTCAATATCAGAACTGTAGTCATTTGTCACTGACTCGAGAACACGATTGAACAACTTAATAGGTAAAATCGACTATCTTTGATTCATAGTACCTACTACACTACTACTAAGAATAGACGGTTGAAAATGTCTATAATATTATCATTTATCAAACTAAATAATATTAATTAATAATATTTTTTTTTTTTTTTATTGATCTTAAGCTTCGGCAACTATGGCCATTAGCTGTAGTGGTTTGTTTGTGGGTTGTTAGTGTTGGTAGGGGAAGGAACACGTGTGTGTTGGGTTTGGCAGAATTTTTGATTGGGCACCCGTAGGTATCTGCCATGTCCGGGTGGGGGATGGCGGCACTTGTTCTCCGGACACCGTGACTTGCACGGAGAAAAATGCCGCCCGGTGATCGAGGACCGGCTGTGCCGAATCCGTCGCGTTAGAACTCTCGGCCACCTCGTCCCCCAATCAATAATATTATATTCATATCAATAAACCATAACACCGGAACCAAAACCAAAACCAAAACCAAAAACAAAATCCTGTTCAGTACTCCAATTTCCAGTAATAAAATAATACTAAAAATAAACTTGTGTTAAAACAGCCGATAAGATAACATGCATTAAAAATAGGGAATATACCGTCATACACTCATACCAATATCACAATTCACAAACCCAATTACCCAATTACTGTATTTATGTATAAAATATTTACGTCCCGTTAGTGTATACCAATACAAACTGGAAACTCATTCTTATAAACGCAAAATTACAGTTTAAATAATATTTTTTGCACAATAGAAGATGGGGGTGCTAATTTAAGACTTGGGGGTGCTAAGCACCCCCAGGCACCCCCGTATGTGCGCCAATGATGCTGATAAATCATTAATAGAGACGCGTTGATCGCTTTTATGTGCTTCAAATTGTTTACACGAGAGAGCTGGGTATGGCTCCATCATACATAATAAATATATAACATAATGGATAGGAAATAATAGTCTTATCAGCGGTCTGATCTTCGAGGGGAACAATTGAGACCAAATTGAGTATCGACTATTAATATAAAGGAGTCTCAATTGCCTTCCGCGGGAACGCGGCTCAAATGTATTTAACATAGGCGTGGACTATCCATATCTTTATTATCTATGGGCTTCATCCATAGCATGGATTAAGGTGTCAACAATCTAAGGATCAACTTGACAATCAAACACATAAGTTCGGCAACCTGCAAATCAGGATCTTTTTATTCAAAGTGTCCTAATAAGTCATAAGAAGGTTAGTTAGGTAAACCTATGGTTAGTTGAAGCTATGGTTATGATAGACGACTACCATGACCGGTCGTGAGCTTTGCGATGATCTTTTCCTACTAACTATCAAGGTATTCGATATTGTAAACAAAACAATGAAAGAAAATATTTAAATATTATTAATTTGGTTAGGTTAGGTTAGGATAGGGCAAGAAATTAGATGTTAAATAATTATCATAGTTTTTAACACGGTCTTAAAGACTGACAGCAAGAGTTATACCAGTATAGTTATTAAAAACTTAAATACAGCCGAAATTAATTAATGATTTTTTACCACAACAAACTATAAAATGTATTTTAAAATATAACAAAATATTATTTTATCAGGGTTTTATAAGGTTTTCAATACTTATGAGTTTTTGTAAATAGAAAATGTATAAAATCAATAGTTTTAATTTAATATATGGTTTTCTGTTTTAATATCCTATTGTCAAAGAATTCTCAGGGTTTCCTTTCCACATTTTTTTACATTGTACTAAATCTAATTTTTTTCCGCACATATTTACAAAGACTAAAACAGATATCTGACCATGTTTTTATTTGCATTTAGACTTTATAGTTTGTAATTTAATATTGACTGTACACCCACCAAACACAATATTATTTTAAATTAAACATTTTATGTCCTTCATAAATTACAATCATATAGTAGAGTCCGTGCAGGACCTTTTCTCATTTAATTTCTTTGCATCCTTTATAATTTACATTCATTTTTTTACATTTTCTAATACATATATTACCGTGATACACCTCTGATCTTAATAACTGTTCGCATTCTTAAAATGTAAACAACACCTAGTTTTTGGATTGTAGTTAATATGTATTGCAGTATTTAGCTTCCAGCGTATTCTTTTGTTTAGTGTTATTTCACCCAGATTTCTCAAACAATTTTTTTTTCACTTCATTGAACTCCAGTAGATTTTTTTGTATAAAAATTTTTCAAGGTTAACCGGCTATACCTGAGAGGACCTGTGTACATAATATATAATTTGAAAAGAGACTAGCTGGCTAGGTTCTCTCACGTTCCCCATTCAATTAATTTTTGTTATATATTTAACTTTTTTTTTTTTATATATATATATATTTTTAAAACATTTACAACCTGGTGCCATATGATTTTTTTTAACTTTTTTATTTGTTTATTCAACTCAAGTAGTTTTTCATACTTTTTAAACATTGATAACCTGATGCTCTCTGAATAATCCATCATTAATTAACTAAATATTTTAAATAGTTTTTTTTGTTTAATATTTTGGGCATTTTAGTTTGTACTTTGTAATGTGTATTCCTACAGTTAAATTTTTTCAAAATTTTTTTTTGGTTTCCTAAAATGCATTTGCCTGCGGGCGCCAATACCCTCCTTCTATTTTTTTTTTAAGATTTTACCTCTAGCCAAGTTTTTTAAACTTTGACAATCGGGTACCCTTGAATAATCTTTATCTTTAATGAACTTAATATTTTAAATAGTTTTTTTTGTTTAAGAATCTGGGCATTTTAGTTTGTACTTTGTAATGTGTAATCATACAGTTAAATTTATTCAAAATTTTTTTTTGGTTTCCTAAGATGCATTTGCCTGCGGGCGCCAATACCCTCCTTCTATTTTTTTTTTAGTAATGTAACTCTAGTTGAATAATTTATATTGACTTGAAAATTGATAACTTGGTGCCCTATGAATAATCATTCTTTAATGAACTAAATATTTTAAATAGTTTTTTTTTTAAGATTCTGGGCATTTTAGTTTGTACTTTGTAATGTGTGTTCCTACTATTTAATTTTTTCTAATTTTTTTTTTGGTTTTCTAAAATGCATTTGCCTGCGGGCGCCAACACCCCCTTTCAATTTTTTTTTTTAGTGATGCAACTCAAGTTAAATTTTTTGTTCGTACTTTTTGAACATTGATAACCTGGTGCTCTCTGAATAATCCATCCTTAATGAACTAAATTTTTTGAATAGTTTTTGTGTTTAAGATTCTGGGTATTTAATTTTGAACTCTTTAATGTGTGTTCCTACTATTTAATTTTTTCTAAATATTTTTTTGATTTTCTAAAATGCATTTGCCTGCGGGCGCCAACACCCCTTTTCAATTTTTTTTTTTTAGTATTGCAACTCAAGTTAAATTTTTTGTTTGTACTTTTTGAACATTGATAACCTGGTGCGCTCTGAATAATCCATCATTATTGAACTAAATATTTTGAATAGTTTTTTCTGTTTAAGATTTTGGACATTTTAGTTTGATCCTTGTAATGTGTGTTCCTATACTATTTAATTTTTTCTAAATATTTTTTTGGTTTTCTAAAATGCATTTGCCTGCGGGCGCCAACACCCCTTTTCAATTTTTTTTTTTAGTATTGCAACTCAAGTTAAATTTTTTGTTCGTACTTTTTGAACATTGATAACCTGATACCTTCTGAATTATCATTCTTTAATGAGCTTATCGTTTAGAATAGAAATTCTGTTTAAGATTCTGGACATTTTAGTTTGATCGTTGTAATGTGTGTTCCTATACTATTTAATTTTTTCTAAATATTTTTTTGTTTTCTAAAATGTATTTGCCTGCGGGCGCCAACACCCCCTTTCAATTTTTTTTTTTTAGTGATGCAACTCAAGTTAAATTTTTTGTTCGTACTTTTTGAACATTGATAACCTGGTGCTCTCTGAATAATCCATCCTTAATGAACTAAATTTTTAAATAGTTTTTTTTGTTTAATATTTTGAGTATTTAATTTTGAACTCTTTAATGTGTGTTCCTACTATTTAATTTTTTCTAATTTTTTTTTTGGTTTTCTAAAATGCATTTGCCTGCGGGCGCCAACACCCCCTTTCAATTTTTTTTTTTAGTGATGCAACTCAAGTTAAATTTTTTGTTCGTACTTTTTGAACATTGATAACCTGGTGCTCTCTGAATAATCCATCCTTAATGAACCAAATTTTTTGAATAGTTTTTGTGTTTAAGATTCTGGGTATTTAATTTTGAACTCTTTAATGTGTGTTCCTACTATTTAATTTTTTCTAAATATTTTTTTGGTTTTCTAAAATGCATTTGCCTGCAGGCGCCAACACCCCCTTTCAATTTTTTTTTTTAGTATTGCTACTCAAGTTGAATCTTTTGTTCGTACTTTTTGAACCTTGATAACCTGTTGCTTCCTTAATAATCCATCATTAATGAACTAAATATTTTGAATAGTTTTTGTGTTTAAGATTCTGGGTATTTAATTTTGAACTCTTTAATGTGTGTTCCTACTATTTAATTTTTTCTAAATATTTTTTTGGTTTTCTAAAATGCATTTGCCTGCGGGCGCCAACACCCCTTTTCAATTTTTGTTTTTAGTATTGCAACTCAAGTTAAATTTTTTGTTCGTACTTTTTGAACATTGATAACCTGGTGCGCTCTGAATAATCCATCATTATTGAACTAAATATCTTGAATAGTTTTTTCTGTTTAAGATTTTGGACATTTTAGTTTGATCCTTGTAATGTGTGTTCCTATACTATTTAATTTTTTCTAAATATTTTTTTGGTTTTCTAAAATGTATTTGCCTGCGGGCGCCAACACCCCCTTTCAATTTTTTTTTTTAGTGATGCTACTCAAGTTGAATCTTTTGTTCGTACTTTTTTAACCTTGATAACCTGTTGCTTCCTTAATAATCAATCATTAATGAACTAAATATTTTGAATAGTTTTTTCTGTTTAAGATTCTGGACATTTTAGTTTGAACTTTGTAATGTGTGTTCCTACTATTTAATATTTTCTAATTTTTTTTTGTTTTATAAACTGCATTTGTCTGCGGGCGCCAACACATCCCTTCAATTTTTTTCGAAATTATTTTATTTGTTGTTGAATTTTTTGTAGAGGCTTTTTAAACATTGATAACCTGATACCTTCTGAATTATCATTCTTTAATGAGCTTATCATTTAGAATAGAAATTCTGTTTAAGATTCTGGGTATTTAATTTTGAACTCTTTAATGTGTGTTCCTACTATTTAATTTTTTCTAAATATTTTTTTGGTTTTCTAAAATGCATTTGCCTGCGGGCGCCAACACCCCTTTTCAATTTTTTTTTTTAGTATTGCAACTCAAGTTAAATATTTTGTTCGTACTTTTTTAACCTTGATAACCTGTTGCTTCCTTAATAATCAATCATTAATGAAGTAAATATTTTGAATAGTTTTTTCTGTTTAAGATTCTGGACATTTTAGTTTGAACTTTGTAATGTGTGTTCCTACTATTTAATATTTTCTAATTTTTTTTTTGTTTTATAAACTGCATTTGTCTGCGGGCGCCAACACATCCCTTCAATTTTTTTCGAAATTATTTTATTTGTTGTTGAATTTTTTGTAGAGGCTTTTTAAACATTGATAACCTGATACCTTCTGAATTATCATTCTTTAATGAGCTTATCATATAGAATAGAAATTCTGTTTAAGATTCTGGACATTTTAGTTTGATCGTTGTAATGTGTGTTCCTATACTATTTAATTTTTTCTAAATATTTTTTTGGTTTTCTAAAATGCATTTGCCTGCAGGCGCCAACACCCCCTTTCAATTTTTTTATTTAGTATTGCTACTCAAGTTGAATCTTTTGTTCGTACTTTTTGAACCTTGATAACCTGGTGCTCTCTGAATAATCCATCCTTAATTAACTAAATTTTTTGAATAGTTTTTGTGTTTAAGATTCTGGGTATTTAATTTTGAACTCTTTAATGTGTGTTCCTACTATTTAATTTTTTCTAAATATTTTTTTGGTTTTCTAAAATGCATTTGCCTGCGGGCGCCAACACCCCTTTTCAATTTTTTTTTTTAGTATTGCAACTCAAGTTAAATTTTTTGTTCGTACTTTTTGAACATTGATAACCTGGTGCGCTCTGAATAATCCATCATTATTGAACTAAATATTTTGAATAGTTTTTTCTGTTTAAGATTTTGGACATTTTAGTTTGATCCTTGTAATGTGTGTTCCTATACTATTTAATTTTTTCTAAATATTTTTTTGGTTTTCTAAAATGCATTTGCCTGCGGGCGCCAACACCCCCTTTCAATTTTTTTTTTTAGTGATGCAACTCAAGTTAAATTTTTTGTTCGTACTTTTTGAACATTGATAACCTGGTGCTCTCTGAATAATCCATCCTTAATGAACCAAATTTTTTGAATAGTTTTTGTGTTTAAGATTCTGGGTATTTAATTTTGAACTCTTTAATGTGTGTTCCTACTATTTAATTTTTTCTAAATATTTTTTTGGTTTTCTAAAATGCATTTGCCTGCGGGCGCCAACACCCCTTTTCAATTTTTTTTTTTAGTATTGCAACTCAAGTTAAATATTTTGTTCGTACTTTTTTAACCTTGATAACCTGTTGCTTCCTTAATAATCAATCATTAATGAAGTAAATATTTTGAATAGTTTTTTCTGTTTAAGATTCTGGACATTTTAGTTTGAACTTTGTAATGTGTGTTCCTACTATTTAATATTTTCTAATTTTTTTTTTGTTTTATAAACTGCATTTGTCTGCGGGCGCCAACACATCCCTTCAATTTTTTTCGAAATTATTTTATTTGTTGTTGAATTTTTTGTAGAGGCTTTTTAAACATTGATAACCTGATACCTTCTGAATTATCATTCTTTAATGAGCTTATCATATAGAATAGAAATTCTGTTTAAGATTCTGGACATTTTAGTTTGATCGTTGTAATGTGTGTTCCTATACTATTTAATTTTTTCTAAATATTTTTTTGGTTTTCTAAAATGCATTTGCCTGCAGGCGCCAACACCCCCTTTCAATTTTTTTATTTAGTATTGCTACTCAAGTTGAATCTTTTGTTCGTACTTTTTGAACCTTGATAACCTGGTGCTCTCTGAATAATCCATCCTTAATTAACTAAATTTTTTGAATAGTTTTTGTGTTTAAGATTCTGGGTATTTAATTTTGAACTCTTTAATGTGTGTTCCTACTATTTAATTTTTTCTAAATATTTTTTTGGTTTTCTAAAATGCATTTGCCTGCGGGCGCCAACACCCCTTTTCAATTTTTTTTTTTAGTATTGCAACTCAAGTTAAATTTTTTGTTCGTACTTTTTGAACATTGATAACCTGGTGCGCTCTGAATAATCCATCATTATTGAACTAAATATTTTGAATAGTTTTTTCTGTTTAAGATTTTGGACATTTTAGTTTGATCCTTGTAATGTGTGTTCCTATACTATTTAATTTTTTCTAAATATTTTTTTGGTTTTCTAAAATGTATTGGCGTGCAGGCGCCTACACCCTCTTTCAATTTTTTTTTTTTTAGTTATGCTACTCAAGTTGAATCTTTTGTTCATACTTTTTGAACATTGATAACCTGGTGCTCTCTGAATAATCCATCCTTAATGAACTAAATTTTTTAAATAGTTATTTTTGTTTAATATTTTGGGTATTTAATTTTGAACTCTTTAATGTGTGTTCCTACTATTTAATTTTTTCTAAATTTTTTTTTGGTTTTCTAAAATGCATTTGCCTGCGGGCGCCAACACCCCTTTTCAATTTTTTTTTTTTAGTGATGCTACTCAAGTTGAATCTTTTGTTCGTACTTTTTGAACCTTGATAACCTGTTGCTTCCTTAATAATCCATCATTAATGAACTAATTATTTTGAATAGTTTTTTCTGTTTAAGATTCTGGACATTTTAGTTTGAACTTTGTTATGTGTGTTCCTACTATTTAATATTTTCTAAATTTTTTTTTGTTTTATAAACTGCATTTGTCTGCGGGCGCCAACACATCCCTTCAATTTTTTTCGAAATTATTTTATTTGTTGTTGAATTTTTTGTAGAGGCTTTTTAAACATTGATAACCTGATACCTTCTGAATTATCATTCTTTAATGAGCTTATCATTATTTAGAATAGAAATTCTGTTTAAGATTCTGGACATTTTAGTTTGATCAGGACCTCTCGATATCGACGCGGTGTTGTCCGTCTCGCCGACTTTCACACCGGGTGAGCCGACGTGCAATGCTTTGGTTCGATACAGCTCATTGGTGAATCTGGGTCAAAAAGTAGCTTGACAAAACTGCCAGGCGACGAGACAGCCAGCGTACAGGAAATGGTAACCGGTGGTAGCCGCGGAGATGCTGCGGAAATGGACATGGCAATAACTGCGGTCACACCTAGACTCGGTCGATGTAAAGACGGGCGAAAAGATTCGCTCGTTGAATAATTTGCTGCGGGGCTAACAGTGACTTAGATGACCAATAAGCATTTGTGTCCGGCTGGACACTGTTTTGTTCGCCAGACAATGTTTTGTAAAAAATGTATACCTATACCTATATATAAAAAATTATAAATTGTAATTATGCTGCCGTAGTAATGTATATATAAATTGTATGTGTAAATTTTAAAATATGTTAATTGTATATGTAAATTGTATAATATGTAAATTGTATATGAAAATTTTATAATATGTAAGTTAACTTGAATAAAATTGTGTGTTAGTTATATAATATTTGGTTTTTTTTTGATAATATTATTAATGAATATGTCAACAGGCTTGCGTAATGTTAAAACGTGGCTTGTGGAAATTCTATGTATTTTGTTCAGGTATACTTACAGTTTTTTTTAACCAGTGTAAAATCTCACAAGGAAATTTGTATTAAATTATCAAACTTTTTAAACAAAGAAAAAAAAATTTTATCAACAGGGTACCTAAATCGAAAAAAAACACTGCGATATAATGGAAAGAATGAGATGTGTGTAGGTAATATTGATCTCCGTGGATTTGCATTTCTCCAAATTTCTTAGTAATTATTAAATTTATATTTTTATCTAGTTTGTTCTATTTTAGAATATGGTTTTTTCATTTAAATCTTCGTCAATCTTGCTCAGTGACGTTCATTTTTTTGATTGAGATCTACAGAAAAAATATTTTTCCTTAGGCGGGGCCGACTGTAGTGTAAAAGAAAAATTTTATATTAATAATGAAAATATTTATATAAATAAAAATAATAAAAGTGTTAAGTCATCTAAAATTAGTGTTTCACATTAAGAATCTAAATAATTTCGAAATATATTGACTTTATACTGTTATTAGTGTAGAATCGTGTCATTACATAATATCATCGGCAGTTATAATAATTATAATCTCGATAATATTATAGTCGCAAACTGCTTAACGAAAACTCTACTCTAAATGATCACCAGAAAGACGTATAGCTCTCGATATTTAGCTTCCGTAACTTTCATGTGAGAAAATGCCATTTCACACAAACAGGTTAATCTGAAATATGTATTTAAATCTATATCTACTAAACGTATAACAATCTCTCTGGACATACAGATTACTCCGAGTATAATCTAAAAGCTCCACTATTGTCCATCAGGTTAAAACAATAAATACAAAAATTGTATACACCGTTAAATTAACTGAAGGTATAATATCTATGTGGCTATGTATCTTACAGTTTTGGTTTAAGTGCCATATTCCTTATTGGAGGACGTTCATTGGATGACAAGCCATCAGCTATACTTCTAAGATCGGGGGGTGTTATTGTTATGAGCAAGGAAAGCCGATTATGTTACCATAGTGTACCAAATGTGCTGTTACCTAAAAATTATCAACATTTTAACTATGACAATGAGTTGGAGGATCCTTTTAAGAGCTTTATGCAAGTTACAAGGATTAATATAAATGTTAGACAAGTGAATAATATTGTTTGAAACTAATAACTAAACTTAATTGAATACCAAACTGTAAACAATACCTACAAATAAATTATTTATATAAACATTTAAGACTACTATTTATTTTTATTTTTGTGCCCAATTTCATACTAAATATATGAAATTATATTCAAGTTTCTGTATTAATATATTGATGTAATGTAATAAATAGATACTAAATACTAAAATAACAAATAAAATATAGGCTAGTGCTACTCATAACCAAATGTATAACCAATTTTATTTTATTGTTACTTTTAATTTTTTTTCATTTTTAGGAATGGAAATGTGAAAATTAGAGATCAATTACGATGGGCCACCCTTGAATACCACCACAATTGTGAATTGGGATACAAAAATTTGTTTCAAAATAGATTTATATATTTTTATATTTGCTCATACATATATTTTTTTTTTAGCAAATCCATAAAATTTTAATTAAAAGCAAATTCCTAAAAAAAATGACTTAAGAGGATCTCACACCCGCATGTGTTGTCTCCGTCTTACACGCGTACAACATAGACAAATCGCGTTTACGCAGTCTGAGTAGGGCTGACGGTATTTTCGGTATACCGTAAAAAAAAAAAAGTAGGTAGGTTGAAAACAGTTGATTTTTAAAGGTTTATTAATATTTTAGGAAACAATTAAAAAATATATTTTTGGGGACTATTACAAGTTTTAAGGGTTGAAGCCCCTCCCTAGATGTCGCTTATGTACCTAAGGAGTGGGCATGGATGATTGGGGCGGCACTCGCCACTGGGTTTTACTGCAAAGTTCTTTTTCCATATACAACTTTTCGAATAGAATATTTGATTCAATCAGTAAATGTGTTATATGTGTACCCATACCCATTTTCCTGTTGCAAATTGTATCTAATTAGTATTTTTTACTTTTGTACATGTTATTTTCAAATTTTGTACATTTTTTATGAATGCGTAAGGAAAAACTATGGAAGAATAATGACGAGGAAACATGATTTTAAACAATTATTAGATTTTAGGTATTTCTTCACAATCCCGAAAATATTAAATAATAAATGATTATTACATTTTTACCAAATACGTTTTTAACATTGCACAACCATTACTCATTTGGATTTGGATAAAAAAAACTAAGATACTCCACAATCCAACAAGTCCACAGGCAAATTGTCGTATAATCAATACCGGGTTGTTTTGGAACCAACAATGAATACTGAAATACTGTTGGACGGGATGAAGTGGACCGGTTTTTGGAATATTTCTTAAGATTCCGAAGAATCTATTTGATTGAAACTTAGAATATAATATAATTTACACATATGAATACAACTACCTATTCATGATTTTTTTTTTAAAAGTTTTTATACTGTGTTATTGTTCTAAAAAGTGGTCCACTTTACCCACTTATATGAGGTGAAGTGGACCAGGCATTTAATTTTCATTAAAAACCACTTAGATCAATTCTAGTTTTGAAGTGGACAACTAAATTGCATTTTTTTTAAATAGTTATACCTCATTTTGTGCATGACAATTATTATTTTTTCCTGTTTATTCATAATATATACAATAAACTATATTTATAAATATAAAATTTTTATTAAATAATTTTCTTAAAGAAATTTTATTTAATTTCACAGATTTAACTCTCAGTGTTAAATTTTGTTCAGTGTACTTCAAATATTATAGCGACCATTATAATTTTTCCTGTAGCTTCTTGGTGTTTTGAAGGGGTCCGATTCACCCGACGTTTTTAAAATTGATGAAATAATTGTTTAAAGATTTGAATTCGTCGTCAAGTCTACTTAAAATCGACTTTCCCACAATTTTTATTTTTTGATTTTAGCTTTTCCAAAAATTGAAATACAAAAATGTTTAAATACTCTTTTTTAAAATGACGTTTTCTGGAATTTGGGGGGATAATATCAAAAATGTGAGAATGTCGATTAAAAGTAGACTTGACGACGAATTCAAATATGTTTTCAGAATTCTTATCGCTTCAATAGATCAATTGGAATGTTTGGCAAAAAACACATCTAAAATACTATGTCGTGAGTGTGTTAGACAAAAACAGAAAATCGCGGTATCGAATCCCCTTAATATTTATTTGTTTAGTTTGTATGTATAAATATAAAAATACCTAAATACAATTTTTATAGTTTTGTTTTATTTCATAGAACATATCCCCCCCCCCATCCCGTGGGAGCACGCCAATGTACAGGGCGCTAGTATTGTAATGCCTAGGGGCGGAAAAATGGTAAGTATAGAATTGATTAAATTAATTTGGATAAAACCATTTCAAAGTTGGGTCGCATTTTAACTTCCATTAATGTCAATGATTGCCAATAACCTAAAATTAGGGTTTTTCCCCATTT
This sequence comes from Metopolophium dirhodum, assembly GCF_019925205.1. Classification (NCBI taxonomy): domain Eukaryota; kingdom Metazoa; phylum Arthropoda; class Insecta; order Hemiptera; family Aphididae; genus Metopolophium; species Metopolophium dirhodum. The sequence goes on from NC_083568.1 coordinate 19,415,431, forward strand.
CACTTTAGGGTTAGTTCCCTTCTCACTGTTACTCATGTCTGAATATTTATGTAGGTATTCCCGGCAATTTGCTCGTTTTACTAATAACATCCTGCAAATTGTACCTATAAATAGTAAATGTTATTTTATTTTATACTTCAGTGAAAAAAAATTCTAAATTCTAATTTCTAAAAGTTTTCGGATGTTTGACAATCGAGTAACCGCCAGTATAGGTTATAGGTTCACCGGTTGGTCTAGGTATCTAAGGAACTCGTGTAGTTTGAAAACTCCTGGTTACCCAGCATTATATCTATGCAGTTTATCCAAAGATTAAGTTTATTTTTTACTCGTGTCTAATTCTTCATTGCCATTGGGCATTGGCTATTTCCCATTCAACAGCAGACAGTTTGCATTCTGAACATTTTATACAGGCGGCATATTTCACACTAAATACCTACTTTAGAATTAGAATTTTTTTTTTAGCTCGCCGCAGAGTGACATTCAATTCTTGATCGTTAACTATTGTCGGTGACTGGTTAGATTTAATTCTAGTTACATTCTTTCCATGTACATGTATATGATATATATAGCATATATATACATATAATATATATACGTGTATATTATATACCTATTACAAATCACATAAGAATATGTATTTATAGATGTAAATAGGACTATAGGAGACAAGGCAGTGATATAATAGAAGTTAAAACAACTCATCGACCTCTAACTGGGTATTGATAAATATTTGTCATGTTTGCCAACTACCGCGGCCGGGGATCTAATTTTTTTTAGTGTATTGGCCGTAGAGACCTACATATTTTTTGTATTCAAATAATATCATATTACATACTGAATAATGGCTTCTGAATCCCGGGGACAAAAAGTCCGATTTGAAATTAAAAAAAAAAGAAAAAATAGGTAAATAAAAAGTTCAAAAATACAATTTGATATTAACTTAACAAAATTAAAACCTAAAATAATAATAAAAAAAAAATTATTATTTAAAATATGCATTATTTAATAAATAATTTTCTGATACAATTAAATTACATTTGATTATTATTTCTTATTCTACGATTATTGTGTCGAGTACAAAAAAATAAAAAAACAGATTTTTAACTAGACTTACCTATACTTTTGTCGTTTTTATATTTGTGTTTTTGACTGTATTTCTGACTTTTTGTCCGGACAAGAAAAAAGATACCTACTTTTATTTAAATCTGATTATTTGACCGATTGCCGTGGCTACTATATGCATCCGAAACAAATAAAATCATTCATTACTTATTATTATAATTACTCACTCGCGCTCTTAATAATTTGAAATAAATAAATAATAAAGTGATGACATACGTGCAATTTATATTACAGTGAAACTCCCATACAACGAACTTCCTTTTAACAACATTTTCTGTTGAACGAAATATTTTTATGAACCAAATTTATTTAATTATATTTAACGAAATTCTCTATAACACGAATCTTATTTAATGGAAGTCTCACTGTATAATATTACCTACCTGCCTAATAATGCCTATTTGTTGATTTTATTAAATAAAGGCATGCGAAGGCTGTGTATAAATAATCCTTAAATTTATACACCGTGGCTTTTTAACAAAATATATTATGTACCTATCTATGGAAAAAATGCAAATATTGTATATTTCTAAAATAAATACTACCCAAGAATTAATTTTCCATTACATTATAGTCACTATAACGATCAAGTTAATAATAAAAGCAGAATGCATCACCTTGTACATTATATAGTCACAGTAAACTAAAATTTTATATATGTTTCATAATCAAATTCCGTCTGCATTACGTACTATTGTATGTAACTGTTGTATTGTACTATTGTACAGTTGTATATTTTACAATTTGTTGGCTATAATCGTAGATATTATTATTGACTATGGCTATATTATTATGGTACGTGAGATATCGTAAAATATTATTATAGTATTAAAATAATACATTTTAGAAGTGTGCTGTACGAAAGATTATTGTATTGTACCTATATAATATTATGATAGTATGATTATGATACCTATTATACCTACTAAAGTACCTAGATTTATTGTTTAAATAATTAATAATACATTTTATATTTGTATATAGGTATTATGCATCATGTATATTATATATATGCGTGACCAATGGTCTTTAACGTAAGATAATAATTATTTTAGAAAAAACCAATATTTTCGTTTTTGACAATATTTTTGTTTCATAATTATAAGTCGTACAATACATTTATTACTATTTTTATCGTAATTATATTTTACTATTTTTTTATCGTCATCATTTTTAGTATTTTTATCGTAATTCTTTTTTAGTTTTTTTACTCTTTTGAATCACAACACAATTTTTTTATTCTATATTCTGAAGCAAAATATTATACGGAGTATTTTGAACTATACAAATCAAAATTTGACTAGTAGTTTATTAGTTATACATTTAAAGTTTAAATGAACGGAGTTAGTGGACCAAATAATATCATATTAGTATATTACATACCTACTAATTAATGGCTTTTGAATATCGGGGACAAAAAGTCCGATTTGAAAAAAGTCGAACAAGTCCAAAAATATAATTTAGATATTCAATTCACAAAATTAAAACTTAAAATAATAATAAATTTAATTTTGTATACCAGTTTTTGTATGTATTAGTGTACCACCCCACTTCGCTCATCAAAACGTTAAATACTTATAAGACATAGGTTATAAGTCATCCTCTCGTCTCGTCAAAAGTTTAATTTTTATATATCGAATTACACCAAAAAAATTTTGAGTTGGAATAAGGAATTAAAAATACATTAAAATAAATGATACGATGAAAAATAATAAAATAATGTTTTTTTAGAAATATATTATAGAAATGTATAGAAATGTTTTAGATTCTGAGTGAAACGATGAATGTATTGATTTTACAATGATGTGTGTTTTTTTTTTTATTTTTTTTTTATTTTTTTTTTTATTTTTTTTTTTATTTTTTTTTTTATTTTTGTGTCTGTGTACACGATAAGTAGTCGAAATAATGCTTCGATTTTTGACTTCAGTATCTTGTTCGATGGGAAAGTGAATATCGTTGGTGCATTGGGGAGGTCAAAATTTTAATTTCCCAGTAGTTTTCAAAAGCGATGTGAAAAACAAAAGAAAAATTAAGGAAAAACGGGAATTTTTACGCAAAATCGATTTTTAACAAAATCGATTTTGGTTATTGGTGTAACTCTAAAACAAATGACCGTAGATGCATGAAATTTTCACTGGTTGTTTATATTTGCATTTTCTATACACAATACAATTTTGAAAATAATTTGACTTTTTTTGAACTGTTTACGGACATTGTCAGTTTTCAGTTTTTTTAAATTTTTTTTCTATAAATATCAATAAAATTTTATTTGTTGGGTAAAAAAGCTTGAAAATTTAATAGAAGGCTCCTAGGTTATTGTTTCAAAGGCAGATGAAAAAAATTAAAAATCCTTAGTCACAGTTTTTTTTTATACACGTTTAAAGTTCAAATCTTGAAAAAATACGGAAAAATCACGAAAATTTGCAAATTATTTTGAGTTAGAAATTCATAAAAAATTTTCTTTTTAAATCTAAGATTTTAAAATCTAATACAAGATTCCTCATAAGTTTGTCTAACTTTATCAAAAAAAAAATTTCTACAAGAAAGTCAAATTAAATTTTTATGAGCGTTTTAAATTCATATTTTTACAACATTAGATATTCACTCGATTTCTCATGTACCGATTTCCTTATTTTCTTGTAATTCAAAAACGAATAACTGTAGATACATGAAAATTTCACTGAATGTTTATATTAGCATTTCCTATACACCATACAATTTTGAAAATATTTTGACACTTTTTGAGCTGTTTACGGGCATTTTCAGTTTTCAATTTTTTTAGTTTTTTTTTCTATAAATATCAATAAAGTTTTATCTGTTGGGTAAAAAAGTGTGAAAATTTAATACAAGACTCCTGATATATTTTTACAATAGCAGTTGAAAAATATTGAAAATACATAGGCACAGTTTTTTTTTATAAGCATTTAAAGTTCAAATTTTGACAACATTTATCAAATTTATAATTTATTAATTATTTTGTGGTTAAAAATTTATAAAATGTTTAACTTTTATGGCTAAGGATTGAAAATTTAAAACAAGGCTCCACGTTAATAGGTTATATATAAATTACTTTATTCACAATAATATCATCAAATATACTTGGTAATATCATAGGGTGACTGACCGTTTTCGCTCAGAATCGTTTTTCTTATACAATGATATTATATCATTGAATTCAAATTTAACACCATCCATTACAGTGACCCACTTGTAACCTACTGTACAGCAGAGCGACATCCACTTATCCACCTTTTTTTTTAATGATTTAAAAAAATGAATGTCTTAATATGTTAAATAGACGACCCGGTTATGTACATTTGTACAACTTATATTTAATTATTATATAAATGTAAAATGTTTAAAAAATACAAGAAATAACACATTCATGTGCACAAATTACATGGCATAATAATTTACTAAGCAGAGATTTTTTTTGTTCATTAAGATATTTTAATATTAATTGATACATTTAAACTGAAATTATGCAATCATTGAAAAATGATTATACCTAATAAGAATTATTATGGTTTGGAGTTAGAACATATTTTATTGATTATACAATGTACATTTTAATCATTCAGGACTTTCAATTCATGAGTGGCTAGCCAACTGGGTCAATAATTATTAATTTTAGATTTAAAATTTACACTATGTACTAAATCATAAGAGTAAGTCACCATGACTTCCAACATCTAATATCTCATATTATGTTTAATACATTATCCACAAGGCCATAATATATAAATTGTATGAAGTATTTTGAATATTGAATATTACTTGACCGGCTTTGGCTGTATTATTAGAAATCTTTTATACAGTAGCAGAGCATGAAAATTGGTGAATGGATAGAAGGTAGACGCCCCCCCCCCCCCCTTACTTCAATACAGTAATTAAATTATTAAATAGAAACTAAAAAAAAAAATAATAACAATAGTTTAATTTGTTTTATTTCTTCTAAAAAACATTAATGAACTTTTCAACCCTTCGTTTGATTAAAAATAAATAATTTCTCAATGATTATTTTCTTATTATCACGTTATAACACAGCATGGTTGAAATATATATTTAGTATAATATGTATTTATAATAATATATATTTAGTATATTTCAACCATGGATAAAAGTACTGTTTCCTGGCCGGCTAGCCTCAACCAACATACCGCATGGGGGCCCTAGCCAAAATATGACACTGCTTTAAATCATACAATTATTAGGATAATCGATGAACTTTAAACCACAAATATGGCTAAATGTTTAACACAAAACTCCACAACCCTTTCTTAAACCGGGCATATGTTTTCAAAGAGGATATAATATTATAATCCGCATCTTGAACATGTTATAAAAAATCATAAATACAAATTGTAAACAATAAATTAGTATTTTATTTATATAGAATCAGTCTTGTCGTTAACAATTAAACACACCTACAGACAGATACTAATATGGCACTTAAGGTTACAATTGTTTGAATTAGTCAAAAATATCTATGATTACATAATCAAACATAAATTAGCAAAAAATTGTGTTATGAGAAAATAAACAAAATCTTAACATAAAAAGAAATAAACAAAGGGCTTTAACACTTAAAACAAAATATTAAATAGTAAACATAAGAATAATTAGATTAACAATGTCAACATTTTGTTAAAAAACATAAAACTTAAGTTAAAAATAATATAGACATACATATATGAATTTAATTATAGATATTTAATAACATAAGTTACAAAATGTGAAAAGTTTCTGTACCCTTAATTTATATAATAATAACTTGCAATTTTAGAAAAATGTTTTGACACACTTATAATTTAAATTTAAATTAGTTCATTGGCAGAAGCTTTCATATAAATAGTTATATAATGGTTACATTATTATTATTACAATATTTTATATTAATATATCATATATAAGTTCAATAAGAACTACAATTAATAAGTCATGATCAAATGGATGATAAGGTGGTATGGACTTTCTGGGAAAACATTATTTGTATACATATATTTATCAATTATCATGGGCTTGTCTAGAATTTAAGACACTTATTTATAGTTTTTGAACTGTTCAATATATTATGTTAAAATAAATAGATTAAAGTAATTCATTTTTGAAAAGTAATTCATGGAACACGGTATATTAAAGTAGTATTATATTAAATTTGTATTAACAGAAGATGGTAGATACTAGCCTAACAGTCTAATATAAGTTTTGGTTATACACCTAACAACATAATAAAATATTATTTTTTTTATTTTAATTTAATGACAATGCGTAAAAAACAAACATTTAAACAAAAATCATAACAAAACAATTTTATAATAATACAAGAAACCCTTCAATATAAAAATAGGTATATATATATATGTAGGTATAAATGATAACCTTTAATAAACCTTTAAACTCGATTCATTATTGTATAACATGAGTATGAAAAATTAAGCACAATACATTTTAAATAAAAAAAGTTATCTTTGTGACATAAAGCTTTCTTCCATTTTTGTGACTACTCCATTTATGACACCAATGCAATGTTTAAATTGGCACATAAATTCATCTACTTCATTTGGGCATTCACTTTCTTCAATTTTAGATTTCTATAAACAAATTGTTATAAGTATTAATATTTTGATACTAGATTTATTAATAGACTATATACAATTCAAAACAAAATATTACAAGTTGTGTAAACTATTAAGCAATACTTTACTGATAATAGAATAGTCATAATATAGTTACCGATTTTCTGTGTTTTTTTGATGAACGGCGTTTTTGTGCTTCATCGTTTTGTTTGTTTGATACAGTTGAGTTTTTGGTCTTAGTTGAATATAAATTATGTCCAATATTTTTTATGGGTGTAGAAGAGTGTAATTTTAACGTATCACAGGGAGAGCACAATTCATTGTTATCAACTGATATATTAATACCACTAACTAATGTATTTTCTTTAGATACTCTGGTTGAAGACATACCACAACCAGATGAATCACTGCGGCATTCATGTTTATTCGGATATTTATTACTCATCACTGGCGCAATTTCTAATGAACTCAATGATAAGTCATTAGATGATACAGAATATGAATGTGGTGATGGAAATTCTACATCTTGATCTGTGTCCATTTCAGAAACATCAGTGCTTGCTAATGATTCTTGCCACAACTTTACCTAAAACACATATTTAAAAAAAAATTAAATATCAAATAATTTCATTAAGAAAAAAATGATTCAATTTTAAATTATTTGAACGAACACCTATATAGGTATTAATTTGTATATATTATTATTTATGATTGTTGAATGAGCTAAGAAGATGATGAGGGACATGAGGTAAGTGCGTAAGTAATAAGTAAGCACATTGTAATTTTACTATTTTAGGGCAGCTGAATAGGAGATGCAAAATGTCACAGGTCATGGGGCTGTTATGAAGTGAACAAAGTGGGAAGGTCAAGAAAAGTTTAAAGGAATAAGAGAATAGTAGGATGTGGTCAAATCGATGATGAGAGAAGGTTATGCTTCTCCTAGTAAGATTGAACCATTGAGGTTTTTAATCAGTGTTGGATTTAATCATAGTTGCAAAGATTTTCATTATCCTAGTGAAGGTGGAAGGGTCACCCAATCATTTAGGTTAGACGTGAAATCAGACAACAGAATATTGATATTTGGTGAGAAATAGGCATCTGAAATATGTTGTATTAATTGAAACTTGATGATGAAACTTTTTTTATCAGAATATTGACCTAAGCATCTCGGACGTTGGCATAAATACTTTAGTATAAGTCAATAGTTAAAAATTTAGAAATAAATAATAATATTTTTTAGGAAAAAACCGCGGAAATCACTCTTGTGTATAGTAGGTATTGGGTTGTCTGGTTTAGGTAATCTGTAATGCATGTGTTAAATTTGAATTCAATGATATAAACATTATCTACGAAAAACGATTCTGAGTGAAAACTGTCTGTAAGCCTTTATTACTAAGTATAGTTTATGATAGTTATTGCAATTAAAGTAATTTATTTTATTATTAGTAATACAGGTTAAATTAATTTTTGCTGAAACTATTGCATTTCAAAATGTCATTGTGTGTAATGTGTATAAAACATAATAATATAAATATTTTTTACAGTTTAAACTTGAATTCAAGTACCTACCCACAATTGAAATTTTTAAATAACAACAAAATATCTAAACTTGTTATTCTTTGTTTAAATATCTAATTGTATACAAATTTGAACTTAAATATTTATATAAAAAACTGTGTTAATATATTTTTTGGTTAGTATGTGAATTACTTATGAGACACCAGAAATCTTGTTTCAAATTTCCAATTATTAGCTATAAAAATTAAACAATTAATAACTATTTAACTTAATTTACAATTTGCACATTTTCGTAATTTTGATGAACTTCGTCAAAATTTTAACTTTAAATAAATAATTTATTCTCAGGTATCTTAAATATTTTTTAACTGCTGTTATAACAAAGTAGAAACTTTGCATCAACTTTCAAACTTTTTGACGGGGTGAATTTTTTTTGACATTTATTGAAAAAAAAATTGAAAATTTCAAGTGTCTATAAATAGCTTAAACGAGTCAATATATTTCGAAAATATTATCTTGAATAGAAAATGATAATTTTGACTTATGGTGAATATGTCAAGTATCTATGGTTATTTGTTTTTGAGTTACTAGAAAAACAACAAAATTAATTTAATCGAAAAATAGTTTTGCGTAAAAATTACCTTTTTTCTTAATTTTTCTTTTGTATCACCCGAATTTTTGAAAATTAATGGGAATAGTAAGTCTTAAAAGTACCTACTCTGCTACTAGAAACTACCTCCAAAGTTTAATTTCGAATAACTATAAAATATAGCACCCGAAAACAAAATATTTTGAAAATGTCAATATAAATATTTGATGAAAAATTCAATTCTTTATTCCGCTATTTATTTCTGAATTCCCATATTTTGAATTCCTTATTTTTTGTTTTTCCCGATTATTTTGAAAAGTACTGGGCATTTTTTACTCTTGACTCTAAATTACTAACTATGTAGATCGAATTATCTACCAGAAACCACCATCATTACACAAAAAAAAAAAACACACACACACACATAGAAGTACTTACTATAGGCAATATAAATCCGCTCTGCTCAGAATGTAAAATGCTTATGGTTGAAAGAAAATGTCAACAATTCTGCTTTTACATGAATTATTAACTTATCAGTATACCTATTATGTTTTAAAATTTATAAAAAAAACCTTTCAATGTAATAATATTTAATTTTACTAATTGGTAAACCGAAATTTACGAAACTTTGACATACCATAATATGGTCTAGTACTCTAATTACCTACTATATGTAGTGGGTACCAGTTTATGATGTTCACATTCAAAAATATACTTAAGTTGATATCTAGGTACTTAACGGTTAGGTAAGTTATACTAAGATTTAAAAAATAATTTGTAAGGATTTCAAAGTGCTTAAAAAACTTAAAAGTGTATAACATTAAGCCCTGCGATGTTCAGATCTTGGAACTCAAAAAGTCCTCGCGAAAACTTGAATCGTTGATAAATATTAGTTTGATTACTTAGATTAGTTAGATTTAGTTGTATTCAATAACATAGATATTGAATACAAGTCTAATAATAGAAAATGTATATTATATACTAAATATACAATATGTATAGGATGTCCTTTACACAAAACGTGTTATTAATGCCTCGCTAGTTGATTGTCTTGAAAAATGAAATAATAGTATACAGGACGTATGCATGTGGCAGTTTTGAACGAAAATAACTAGATTTATATGAGATTTTATTCATGCGCGAACTAAAGGGGATGTAATATGTAAAGACTTCATCCCATAGAGTAAGAATATACTTCATCCGTTTCCGGTTGTTTACAGCCCGCAACCAGATGGTCTCAGAAACACGTACAATGACAAGCACGTGTTATTTCTTTTGTATGAAAAAGGTACGTCGCGGTATTGATAGTCTACGTAACAATCTCAGCTGTGTGCGTGTCTATTGTTAAATGCAATTTAAGCTATCGAAATAAAAACTATATATTTTATTATTATGTTTATAAATGCTACTATAACTATATATATTATATATTGTTTAATGACTATTAACACATATATATACTGACACAAATAAACAATGATCACTTCTTTGGATAATCAACACTTTTTAACCAAAGATGCCAGGGCTTGAGTATTACAAATATTACAGGCTATAAACCCAGTTTTAAGATCTGTATCAGCTTATGTATATTGTATATTTAAGTCTTCAAAAGTTATTTAGGTAAGTATATATTTAATTATGAAGTAAAGTTTTTACAGATGTAACATTTAACAGTAAAGTTGTTTTTATTGTACATATTTTAGAATATTGTTTTAGAAGTCATGGCATTTCGAAAGCTGTCTTCAATGTGTAAAAATAAACATTTCTATGTAAAAGTCAGTAGACAGGGGGACCACTGGGATACTGCCAAAAGAACACACAGCCAAATGGATTATGTTACAAGTATTTATATGAGATTAAGAACATACACAGGTAAGTTCAATTAAATATATTAATTTATAATTCAATATTATGATAAATATATTTTAAAACATTTGTCAATCTTATCTGTTTTCTTCACAATGCCCACAGAAGCGTTATTTGGTATAACTTATCTTAAATTATAAAAGAATTGAAAATTTAATATTAAACTTGACTAAAGGGTGAATTATTTTAAATATTTCAAAATAAGTAAACCCTAAGTATGTTCAAGGTTAAAGAAAAATATATTATATAAAACAGCAGTAACCAAATATAGCCTGCGGTCATTTATTAACAGGCCCGCCAAAATATTAAATCAAAATACAAAATAAAACTAACATCAAATTTCAAAAAAATTTAACCATGTGTTACACAGCCTTATTGTTTTACATTGTCTTAACTCTTAATATAAATAACATTATCAATAAAATATAGTATAATATTATTGATTATTCTATAAACTTAAATTAAAAAGTTTAAATTCTTGGCCCTTTCAATTTATTTTTGAATCAATCAACGTAGGCGAACTGTTTGCTTGTACGTCACACTATTTGTCCCTAATAGTATAGCCTATAACTATTAAAACCTGGTACAAAACAACATTTATTAAAATGTTTATACAAAAATTAAAATCAGAAAATAAAAAGTTAGGTGTAATTTAAAATAACTACTTATTAATATATAAGCTAAAAAAATATTCTAAGATTGTAAAAATATATAATTTACAGACTAGGATTAGATTAGACATACCTATATTCTTTTATAATTAAAAAAAAATACTGGTTAACATAGATGTTGAATTTTTATAGGAACACTTTTGAGAAAAAAACAGTGCTTCAAAGTTTCAAGTCAATTAGAAATTGGATCTGATTTGAACTTTAAACCAGGTTTAAACTTAGTAGGTACTTAGAAGTGGTCACTTTTAGGCTTTCTCCAATTTTAAGTAAGTGCAGTTTGAATAAAGCTCTACTCAGAATCATTTTTTAGATGTAATGATAGATTATGAATTTCAATTTAAAATCCAATCACAAATATCAACCTTCGTACCACTCTAACCAAATTGGCAAATTGTAATAGCGCTTTTGATCACATAACTTTTAATTATAGGTGCAAATCATTTAAAATTTCTGGGGGGCTAACATTTTCAATATGATTGATCCCACACAGCTAAAATGCTGTATATTGGGTTTTGGGGGGGGGGGGGGCTAAGCCCCCTTAGCCCCCCTGCGATTTGTGCATATGTTTTTAATATATATAAATAACTTTAATTATCTGTTATCAATATTTCAGTTTAACACAAATTAGAACTTATATATTTTAATCTAACTTTTATCTTATTTATTAAATGAAAATATTTGAAATTTATAATCATTAATTGAAGTAAAAAAAATGATAAATTGTTTTTCTTTAATTTATGACTTGATTATATAATCTGATATTTATAACTCACCTTTTGTATAGCAGATCTTGAATCTCTTGGGGTTTTGTAGGCATTAATATTGGAATAATTTATTAAGTCACCTCCTGATTTCACTTTTCGAACCTTGAGACCAATTTCTTTTTCTAGATTCGAGTTTTCTTTTTGTATTGCTGATAATGTATTGGATGGTTTTAATTTATAGCCACGGCCCCAAACTTCTTTAGGGGGTGGTATACTATAACCAGGGGATAATGGCTCTATTAATTCATTTTCAGTAAATTTTAATACATCTCTACTGGGTTTGGCCAATTTTAAAATAATATTTGTTGCAGAATTATACTTATTTTCCATTACTTTATAATTGTATTGAAGTTGTTCTATAAGTCTATTTTTCTCCAATAATTGAATTTCAAGTTTTTTCAAATTGCTCTTTAGATTTATAATTTCTTCACCTTCAGTTTTAATCATTTCATCAACATATTTATTTACTTGCTGTTTTCTTGACGAAGGTTGTAAACTATATCGTGTAGCTTTACTTTTAGCTTCATTATCTTTAATATCCTTTATGTATTGTTTTACTTTACTCTCAACATGTGCATACTTTTTCTTATTTTTACCTAATGAATTCAGACAACTATTAGAGTTATGAATACCTGATTCTGTTCTGGAAGTCATGGCACTGGTTAATGTTTCTGTAGAATATATAGCTGAATCTTCTCGTATAAGAGGTTTGAAAGATTTTATTGTTGTTAAATCAGCTAATGAATATGATTTTATTGGACCTTTATAATTAATATATTTATTTGTTTTTTGTTTGGTAATGGGTATTCGAGTAGTTTCTGACTCTGATTCTGATGATGTAAACTCTACCGAACTTGTAGTTGATGTACTAAAACTAGTCAACAATGAAGGTAATGTGACATCTTCAATGAACACCGTAGGAGAGTCGAATTCCAAATCCATTGTGGAACTATATAAAAAAAAAAATTTTTAAAAATGAATAAAACAATAAAGTACATAATATAATATTTTCAACAAGCATTTACAATAATCTATACCTATATAGGTATTAATAATATAATATAAGGTATTGAGACTTATATTTAACCTTTTTTGAAAAATTTAAACTTTCACCCCGTGTCATTTTCAAAGTACGCCTATACCCATCTATATGAATGTACTTCAATAAAATGTAACCAAGATTTAAAATAAAGCTTAAATAAAAATATTAAATCAATAGGAGGTACCCAACCTTATAAAAAATGTTAAACATTTATACCTTAAGTTAGGTTACCTTCTTGATGTTACTTATAACATATTTTCTACATAAAGTTTAGAATTTTAGATCTCAATTGATAGTAAAAATATAAATATGTACTACAGTGCAGTGCCAAGTGTTTATTACCTAATTGATGTTAAACAAAATACCTCAACAATTTATATACAGTTTATATTAATAAACTGCACAACTGACTGACAGCAGTTATTTTCATTATTAGGTACTAAATTGAAAGATAGCATGTTTATTTTATGACGTCTTATTTAATTGTGTATTATATTATTATCAACCGTAGCCAAAAGTTAAAACTAAATTTGTTCAAAGACCCTGAAACAATTTTATCCCATTGTAGTAATTGTAAAAATAAAACGTTGATAGTAAACAACATGATTATCTAGACATTTAATATTTTTTTTTTAATGTAGGTATTTACTTCATTTACCTATAAAAATTATATATTTTTCAAAAAGTTATCCCCTGTCTACCCCATCCATCTTTAAAATAATTAAATAGGATCAAATGGAACTTTTCAAGTATACCAGTCACCATTAGGCACCCTTTTTATTTACATTTTATACTTTTTTTTAATCAATAACACTATCACTTTGAATTTTTAACTTTTTAAGTTTGACAAGTAGTTACTTTCTACGACTGTTGGCTTCTAAACTCAAGGTACCAAGGACATCTCAGTTGGTGACTTGACCCTCCCCCCCCCCCCCCCGGGGGTATACATAGTCCAATTCGGTGGGGGAGGTCCCTTTTGGAGTTAGTGTAGACCTGAGCGAACATAATGTGCAAACTAACCTATGGTTTGACAAGTATAGTACTGCCGCTGATCCATGATAGGCATACCGTTATAACCTTAAAACTAAATTTAACTATCCAGTTTAAGACTGCAACAACTCGAAATATAACAAATCCGAGTTATGTACACCATCTTATAGACCAGGGATGGGCAACTGGCGGCCCGCAGGCTGGATGCGGCTTGCATACCATTTTTCACTGGCCTGTGCAATATTTAATTTAGTTTATTAAAATATAAAATGTTGAAAATGTTCTGTATTTTATTTTATTATATTTGTAAAATTATTAAAATCGATATAATGTTTATCATAAAACGTAGATATAAATTCTTATCTAGTATTGAACTATTAAATGTAAATAATATTATTTATAAGGGTATATTTAACATTAGGTTTTTTTTTTTTGCTTTCCATGTTCTCTGTCCCGGTAGATTTTCGCACATTCAAAATTGGCCCTCTAGTAGAGGTGCGTTACCCCTGGCACCCCAAGGTCAAATTTTCGACTTGAAAACTGTTGGGTATTATGTTATTTATTATGTAACAATTTGTAACCACAAAAAAAAATTTTTGTAATCACACCGGTACCCCCGAAAAACCACTTTACAAGTTCCGGGTGCCAGGGTAACGTTACCCCCGGCGCCCCGTGCAACAAAAAATGAAAATTTCGACTTGAAAACTGTTGGGTATTATGTTATTTATTATGTAACAATTTGTAACCACAAAAAAAAAATTTTGTAATCACACCGGTACCCCCCGAAAAACCACTTTACAAGTTCCGGGTGCCAGGGTAACGTTACCCCCGGCGCCCCGTACAACAAAAAATGAAAATTTCGACTTGAAAACTGTTGGGTATTATGTTATTTATTATGTAACAATTTGTAACCACAAAAAAAAATTTTGTAATCACACCGGTACCCCCGAAAAACCACTTTACAAGTTCCGGGTGCCAGGGTAACGTTACCCCGGCACCCCGTACAACAAAAAATGAAAATTTCGACTTGAAAACTGTTGGGCATTATGTTATTTACTATGTAACAATTTGTAACCACATCGGTGCTTCGGAACTACTGTCTTTTTACATTCATTATTTAGTTCGTATTTAAATTAATTGAAAATTGTATGTTTGAATTATATGCTTACCTGAGTCTCAGAAGTTGAATAGGATTTTTTTTTCTAAATTAAGATTTTAGAACCAAACTCAATATCTTATGTCCAGTTCAGTTGACAATTTGAACCATTCATTTTAAATTCAAAAAAAAAGTTTTCCATCTATGTTTGTGGTCCCTAAATATTGATTTCTTCCTTTTATATATATTATATGTATTTAGTGTTTTTCAATATTTTGGAAGACATTTATATAGATGTGTTTACATTTCAATTTTCAAGTATCTAGAGTTTAGACCATTGTTTTTGAAGTTATGAATGAATAATTAAAATAGTTTTCATGTTTGGACAAATTTTGAATACAATTTTACACTTAAGGTTGTACAAAACTCTAAGTTAAAAAAAAAATTGTATCCAATTTTCGATGGATTTCCCAAATTGTTGACAAACTATTGATTATTGCTGAAATAGCCTCATTTTACTACCAATTGAGAAATATGAGGTGATATATTTAGATCTAAAGAGAAGTTTCGATTAATACAATTAATTACAGCAATATAAATGTATACTAAAAATATATACTTAGTAGTATGAACTGACAGACTATCGTTTTAATTTATATTGATTTACCTGTAATTTTATTTATTTAATTTTAGTATACTTTTATATTATTTACATTGAATACAATTTTTATAGTTAAATAAGTTAAACTTATACTTTACTAATTCACTCTAATTTTCAGTAAAGTGTTCTTTAGCATTATTTTTAATTAATTGCTAATAATTGTAGTAAGATAACTATGTTTTTTTTTATTTTACATAAATGTCACATGCCTGTTGAGCACCTCACGTATTAATTGGAAACGGAATATATTTAAATAAAAATTAATTCAAAATGTTGACGTTTTATATTTACAATTTATTTTGAATACAATAGCATTTCAATATTTTCCTTCTTTTTTGTATTTAATGATATGCCATCTCTGAGATCATCATACACTTCCCATTGGTCATTTGATCTGTATGCAAACGCTTTATAGTGTCCTGTGGTCACTCTTAATCCCCACCGGTCTTGTCCACAAAACCCTATAGCTCCTCTCAAAAAATAAATATCATTAATTTTTATTGTTTTTGGAATATCATCTAAATACAAATGGACTTCTCCTGCATAATTGTTTTGGATTGCTCCTATATCACTCAGATTGGATATGCTTATTGATGCTTCTAGATCTGAGAATATAGAACAATGTATAAGAATTAAAATGATTAAAAAACATAAATTTATTGATTTTCTTTATCTTTATTTAAAAATGTATAAAGTACCTGTAGGTAATGATAGTAGTTCTATCAACAAATGGTTTTTTATGCTGGCAGTTATAACTCTCTCACTTTTGCAGCTTTTACACTCAATAAATTCCTTATCTAAGAAGTTGTTAATATTTTCTTGAATGTTTATTTTCCCCTCATAAGCAGTCAATGATATTACTTCATATCTATTGTCTAAAGAAAATTCTGGACAGAAAAGATCGGGTTAGGTTAGGTTCGGAACACCGGTTAACTTGTATGTATGATGGCATACCTTTTAACAGCTTATTGGCTGTTGATGAAATTGTATCCATTGCATCCATTAATTTAATATTGCCGAGGTAATCTTATATGAGTACCTCCTAATTAATTATGACCATTTTCATTTGACCATCAAATATAGCTTGCTCTCCAATTATGAAGCCATGTCCGATATCGTATAGTATATAAAATACTAATCATACATATTGTACATCGAGTTTTTTCGGTGGGGTACCGGTGTGATTACAAAATTTTTTTTTTGTGGTTACAAATTGTTACATAATAAATAACATAATACCCAACAGTTTTCAAGTCGAAATTTTCATTTTTTGTTGTACGGGGCGCCGGGGTAACGTTACCCTGGCACCCGGAACTTGTAAAGTGGTTTTTCGGGGGGTACCGGTGTGATTACAAAATTTTTTTTTGTGGTTACAAATTGTTACATAATAAATAACATAATACCCAACAGTTTTCAAGTCGAAATTTTCATTTTTTGTTGCACGGGGCGCCGGGGTAACGTTACCCTGGCACCCGGAACTTGTAAAGTGGGTTTTTCGGGGGGGTACCGGTGTGATTACAAAATTTTTTTTTGTGGTTACAAATTGTTACATAACAAATAACATAATACCCAACAGTTTTCAAGTCGAAATTTTCATTTTTTGTTGTACGGGGTGCCGGGGTAACGTTACCCTGGCACCCGGAACTTGTAAAGTGGTTTTTCGGGGGGTACCGGTGTGATTACAAAATTTTTTTTTTGTGGTTACAAATTGTTACATAATAAATAACATAATACCCAACAGTTTTCAAGTCGACATTTTCATTTTTTGTTGTACGGGGCGCCGGGGTAACGTTACCCTGGCACCCGGAACTTGTAAAGTGGTTTTTCGGGGGTACCGGTGTGATTACAAAATTTTTTTTTGTGGTTACAAATTGTTACATAACAAATAACATAATACCCAACAGTTTTCAAGTCGAAAATTTTACCTTGGGGTGCCAGGGTAACGCACCTCTCTAGTAGCATTGAGTGGCCCATCCCTATTATAGACCATCTTATGACTTTTGCAGTTCAAGAACGCAATAAAATATAGTTAAATTATTGACCATGAGAGAGCATTCTCAATATTATAATTTACATTACGTTACATAGAGAAACAATATAGAAAACACATTATACCCAATAAACCAATATTTTGAGTTGTTGCAGTCTTAAACTGGATATACGTAATGATCTGCGCCAATTTTCAATTGCACCATGGTTTTTAAATAATTATATAATAATGGGGAAAAAATCCAAAACTTAGGGTGCCCGGTTAACTAGAAATACAGCAGCATGGTATCATGTACAATATATATATTATAATAAATTATATTTTTAAAATATAAAATAAAAGTGAATAATAAGTAAAATAATTCTTTATATTAACTACATAGTTACTCTATTATAAGTATTAGGTATTATCTATTTTAAACATAATTACCTAGAACGATATATTTAAAGATTAAAATACAGTTTCAAATATTATCTATTAGTTTTTGTTTTAATACTTATACTCTTTTGTATGACAATATAGGTATATTTTTAATTTCATATTCCGAAGACCGAAGCAGTTAATTTCGATACATAAAAATAATTAAACTTTCAACGAGTACATAGGTATAGTTAATCGATTTTAACTTTCAAGTATTTGAAGTTTAGATGAGTCGAATAGAGTGGTACAGTCATACTCTGCAATATGTTGATCCACTAACTCCATCCCATCTATACTTTAAATACTTTTAATTATAACTAACTACTCTTTGAAAATTCCATTTTTAGGTATGGAAAGATTAAGAAAATATTCTTTTTATGGGAAAGGATATTTAAAATGTTTGTTGACATTCAAAAAAATAAAATTCTCAGTGATAACAATAAAAAATTGTAAAAAATATTTTTGTAACAATATTTTTTAACTATGACATACAAATATGTAAAAATAAAATTTTCAAAAAGTTACAATTTTGGAATAAGTAACGATTTGAGATCCAGTATATTATTATATTAAACATTAATACTCAAAGTATAACAATGTAGGCAGGGACAACAGCTGTACTTAACAGGAATATTATTCAGAAAAAGGGTCAGTGCTCAGAATTACTCTTTACCTACCTACTAATAACAAAACACTAGACAAAACATTATTACAAACATTTTATTATATTATTTACATCAGGACAAGCAGCTGCATCGGTGAAATCTAGACGGTATAATATTATTGCATAATATTTTATGGGTAGGTACCTACGTCCTACCGACCAACTTATCCCGCCACAATAATCCCTATAAATCACCGCCTAGAACCAATTCCAGCCACCTTGTTCCCAGACCCAAATAACGATCGCGGACTCCTCGGTTCCGATGAGATTACCTGTTTTTTATTTCACTGGATAGTGGATTCGCTGATTGATGGATATCGATGTGAATTCGGATACCTCGTCCGAAATAATATAAAATTACGACGCTGAAACGGAATCGGAACACGACTGGCGCAGAACAGAACGAACAAAAATAGCTTTAAAATAAAAATTATACGACGAAGGCAAACGGCCGGCGCAAAACGACGCGAAATAAAAATGCGTAAACGGTACCAACACGCTGCGCAGCGGGGATGAAATAATAATGATATAAATCGCGGGACCGCCGGAGATAAATAATAATAATAATAATATAGTCGACGGATCGCGAGAACTGCGCGCGACACCGACAACCGTGCAGCCCTGGCTAGTGGTGAGTAGCGACTGGCGACCGACGTCTGACGTGCGTGGTCGTACCAGTCAGCTGCAGTGTCGGTCTATACGGCCGTACTATAATAGTACTATAATGCTACTACTACCTACTACCATTGTAGTCGATTGCGCGCGCCCGTCCCTGATCACGGCGTCGTCCCGCGGCCGTCTCTCTCCGTCCACAACGAGTGCGCGCACGCTCGATCTACAGATGCAAAGACGACATCGCCATTTGTCTCGACGTTACAGGAGGGGGAAACACTGCAAAACTCCGCAGCAAAACCGTAGATAATGAAAGATCCTTTTTCGTTGTATACAGATATCATATTTTATAATATAATGACATAACCTGTGGTTGTAAACTTTTACACGTCTTGTATTATTCTAGTCCGTCTCTGTGGTTGTATTATGACGTATGCGCACAACTCGACACGGCTGCTATCTGAGCACTCGACTCCACTTTAAGTCGTGACTATAGTGGTATTATAAATTAATAATATTATAATATAAATACTATTTGCTATGACATGACGTGCTCTAGAGTCTAGGCTGTCGGTTTCTATTTAAAATACCTACGAAATTACTATTTACCGTAATTTATTATTGGAGTGGAAATCGCACGAAAGACGATAATATTTTGATACCTACATCGATATGCACAACAAATATATTATAAATATAAATAATATTATACGATAGACACCTAGTGCACACCTGGTGCCAATACGGCTGTACAAAATAACATAATATTATTCCCCTTGTCCCTTATCGTGTTTACAAACGACTACCGAGACCGAATACTGACGAATGGATGTTGAGTCATATTATAATATTATTAGTCCGGATCACGATAAAATATTTTTATTTTTAATGTAGACATATTATAACATACAATATTATCATATATTATATTTATTATTGATACACTCTCACGTCTTTTACACCTAGATATTAGATAATATTGTGTCCAATACGGCAAAGCCAATGCGAAGGTACTATTGAACTAATATACAATGTAGATACTATATAGTCTAAAGTCTTTAGGTACTACTATTACGCATTTGGTAACAACACTATTATACTCGTATGGCGCAAAATATCTTTAATCGTGGTCTGAACTTTGGAGCCATCCGTCGAACAACCTAGGTATGTGGGATTTATCATTTTATTAATGGTATTCGGGTATAAATTTCGCATACGATATACGTACTGATGTGCGTATACAGAGTGCAACAAAAAGAGCTGCTAATGCAATAATTGTACGTAATACCTAACTTTTTCAAAATACAATTTTTAGGAACTTCCTGACACGAGTATATTTCATAAATACTATCTATAATATATATATAGTTTTCACAATTGTTCATACCTTTAAGTCTAAACTAGCATCAATTGTTTTTTTTTCCGTCAGATCTTTCTGTGACATCCTGTTTTTATAATATAATAAATATAGTATAATATTATGCTCTATAGGCTAATCCTAATCCGTAATAATGATGATAATTTTATACTACGCGTAGGTATAAATTATGTATAAATATATAATATAGGAACATAATAGATACCTAATAATTTTACATTATAATTTATTGCCGCCATGTGCGTGTATGGTTGACGGAAAATAATGAGATTTTTAATTTTATTTCGGCCTGTTGGCTACTTTTGGCAGACCTCAGACTGACGCGCGTAGGCCCAGACAGCTCAGTGTGGTCTTTGTTGTACAACACCGTCCCCGATCCCGTGAATCGTGATCCGTAGGTTGAAACGAAAAAAACATACTACGCCCGCTCCCTCCCCCCCCCCCCATCACCGCCCCACTTTCGACGAAAGTAGTCTGCAGATGCGCAATATTATAATAACATATTATACGAACGAAGGCACGTTGCAGCAGCAGCTGCACCCGCGATGTTCTCTACCAGCGATTAATTGGACCGACGAAAAGGGCGGGTCCATTTTCCTCCTAAAATGAGATAGGTATAGGTACCGTTATGTCCTCTACAAAAATTATGGACTAAAATTATAAGCATTTTCTTCTAAACATTTAAATTATAAGCCTAAGCACTATTTTAGCTATTTATTTTATTTGAAAACAAGTGACTATACTTTACCAGGTGACTATTTTTCCAATTTTTTTTTTTTGTAACCTGCAGCGTAAGTAGGTACTTACAATAACGAGTTAAGAACGATGGCTCGAAAAAAAATTCTCAGAGATCTTTAGTTTTCAAGTTATAGCCTTCTGCAGAAGTTCACGATTTTAAACGATATGATTTTGTAAAATATATCATAATATAATACCTATGAAGGTCGTTTGTGTGCATAGTAATATTATAGTTCACTATTATAGCTACTATAGGTACTATAGTTCTGTACTAGACGCAAATAGGGGGGACTGGGAGGCTTTAGGGGCTGAGCCCTCTCAGAAATGTCCATAGCCCCCCCAAACATTTCCTACATTTTGTTTTAAGCTTATTCAATATTATCAAAGTAAGGCTTTAACCCCACCAAATCCCAAACGCTATTTGTGCCTATGATAGGTACTTATATTATAATTTATTAATTTATAGCTAGTTGTTGTACGATCAGATATCGGATTACCTACAAAGGTTTTATAGGTAGCTCGAAATTAAAACAATTTTAAAGTACCTAATTAAAATTACTTAAAAATTAAAATTATTCATAAGTCATAACTCCCAATATTTTTAAAACGTCATAATTGTGTCATTGTGTTAATAATTAATAATAATATGTGTAATTGCGAAAATTTAAGAGGTAACTTTGAAGAGGTCAAAATTGAAAATTCTTAGTACATTATTAGTAATAAAAAACTTTAATTCGATTTAATTTTGAAAAAATTAAGTTAAAACAGGAATTTTTAGGTACGCATAATATTATGTTAACAAGTCAGAATCGTTTTTCGTAGGGATGCAATGATTTATCATTGAATTAAAATTTAACACATGCACAATGAGGATTGAAGGTTCATAATATTAAAATTACATTTGACTCCTGCTGTACACCTGAGCGGTTTCCTAATTTCCCTCTTTTTATTATTTTTATTTTACTAAAAAACGAGAAAGTTAAATAACACAAATTCACACTCCAGTAGGTAGTCCAGTTTTACTCATTCATATTTTTTAAATAATATAAAAATCATTAGGTATTATACTTATAATCTATATATAGGTACCTCGTACCTACCTACTATACAGTATAATTTTCTTTTAACTTTTCTTTAGAATTAATTGTTATTGGGATATCTATTATTTTATTTTCTTTATATCAATAAAATAATGAATTAATATACTTATCTTATTAATTTTCAAACTTAATTTATTTTTACTACCTATTTGGTTTAAATGCAATTTAAGAAGTTAATAGAAATACTAATTTAAAAGACCGGGGAGGAGGGACAAAATATGTCCTATCAAAATACACCGAGAACCAAATATTTTCAGGGATGAAACAATTACGAGAAACTTTCAACTTCATTAACTTGTTCGATGGTAAAGTGAATATTGTTGGTGCATTCGGGAGGTCAAAATTTAAAATTCCCAATAGTGTTCAAAAGCGTCGAGAAAAACAAAATACAAATTAAGGAAAAACGGGAATTTTTATGTAAAATCGGTGTTGGATAAAACCGATTTTGGGTTTTAGTTAAACTCTGAAACAAATAACGTATATTATACATGAAATCAGGGCCGGCGCTAAGTATTTTGCCGCCCTGTGCAGTTAATAAAATGCCGCCCCTTTCAATACTTTTTGCCATATAATTAGTACATAGTATTATTAGTATTATTAATACAAAATTAATAAAATGAATTATAAACTGGGCTATATTGTAGGAGTTCAAACAGTGAAATAAATAATCAATTTATTTATTTACAATTTACATTATTACACTAAATATTTTTTTCACAAAAGTTTGTTATTTACATTTATAAAAATAAATGGTAGTTAATATTTACAATTAATATATAATTTATACAACAATAAAAAATCATAATTCATAAATGTTTTCTTGCTTTTAACTTTGCAAAATCGTCGACTAACTTTTTCTCTGTTAATTCTTGACCAACTTCGTGTTCAATTGAGATTATGGCTAGACCACAAAGTCGTTCGTTTTTCATTGTTGAGCGTAAGTATGTTTTGATAAGTTTCAATTTCGAAAAACTTCTTTCCCCTGCAGTTGCCACTGATACTGGTAATGTTAGCAAAATTCGTAAAGCAATGGATAGGTTTGGTGCAAAGTCACCTGCATTTATCACAAATGTTAAGAGTTCATAAGGTGTTAAGTTATCATCAACCATAGCTGATACTGACTTTAATTCATGGGCCATTTCAATTCCATTGATATCTGTTGAATCACCATCGGTAAGAAGAATTTGTAAGTCTTTGCAATGTTTTAATAGTTCTTCATGTGTAAGATTTTTAGTTTTTTCATATTGTAAAGAAACGAAAAATTGTTATTATGTTTTTTTAGTTGTTCAAATCTATCATTCACGCTATTTATAGCTACATCAAGTGTAAAGTAATAAAAATGTATTTTGAATTGTTGTTTTGGGTCAATAACTGGTTCATCGTTGTGTTCATAATCAAAGTGTTTACGAGTACGTCGTGGTTTAATTCTACCCCGTGAGTTCTCAAAAACAGACTCTACTCCCATTTCCGTTGCAAGTGCTGTTGAATCTATAATCATTTTCTCAGAAGATTCTTCTGATCTCAGTTCATTTAAATGTTTCAATAAAGTTTTTAAAATGCCCAAAGCTAAAGATATGTCAAAATTTGGTTTTTGCATTAATTTACTGATTGGATTTATATGATTAAGTATGTCGTACCTAATGACAACAGAACAAATAAATTTAAATGTTTTAATAAGATTACATAAACATTCAGCTTCATGTTTAACCATTGGATCTACATTTATATTTTCTGATATTTCAAATTCTAGTTTGTATCGCTGATAATTATTCATTATTGTACATACGTTTATGGGGATCTTTATCGTGATTTGATTCGGTTCATGTTTGCTAATTGGAAACCACAAAGATAATCGCGAAACACAACGAGCGATAATGCTAGCGGCTAGCCCGCACATTATATTATCTACTAATAGTGCTTACTTAGGTACTTCATAAAATGACACAGTTCCAGTTAAAATAATATAATGAGCATTATTTTAATTTTATATTTACAGTGAGTAATGTTGAAAAATACATATATTTTTATTTATTAACAATGCCGCCCCTAAATTTCCAAAAAAAATTGCCGCCCCGTGCGGTCGCACAGGTCGCACGTGCCTTCCGCCAGCCCTGCATGAAATGTACTTAAATTGTATATAAATATATAATAAAGACTTTACTATAGTCTGTTCCACGAGAGATCATGCCGCGGGAAAACGAAATTTCGTCGGCGCTGCGCATCCCCCACCAATTTCTTAACATTTGGCGTTCGCCGGCGGCAGCAGCACTTGTGCGTTCGTTGTAGGTAAAATTGTAGACGCATGGAGGGGATACGGCGGCTCACCGCGGGCGACGGGCTCATTCTGCATGCGCAGAACCGGCATGATCTCTCGTGGAATAGACTTTTTTTGCATCATATTTTAAAGGAAAATATTAATATTGGACAAAAAAAAGGTGGATAAGTGGATGTCGCTCTGCTGTACAGTAGGTTACAAGTGGGTCACTGTAATGGTTAGTGTTAAATTTGAATTCAATGATATAATATCATTGTATAAGAAAAACGATTCTGAACGAAAACGGTCAGTCAGCCTATGATAGGAGCCTATGAAATAAGTATATTTCAATATTTGATGATATTATTGTGAAAAAAGTAATTTATATATAACCTATTTACGTGGAGCCTTGTTTTAAATTTTCAATCCTTAGCCATAAAAGTTAAACATTTTATACATTTTTAACTACAAAATAATTAATAAATTATAAATTTGATAAATGTTGTCAAAATTTGAACTTTAAATGTTTATAAAAAAAAATTGTGCCTATGTATTTTTAATATTTTTCAAATGCAATTGTAACATTATATCAGGAGCCTTGCATTAAAGTTTCACGTTTTTTTACACAACAAATAACATTTTATTGATATTTATAGAAAAAAAAACTAAAAAAATTGAAAACTATGTCAGTAAACAGTTCAAAAAGAGTCAAATTATATTCAAAATTGTATGGTGTATAGAAAATGCTAATATAAACATTCAGTGAAATTTTCAAGTATCTACAGTCATTTGTTTTTTAATTACAACAAAATAAGAAAATCGTTACATGAGATATCGAGTGAATACCAAATGTTTTTACCAAATGTAAAAATATAAATTTCAGACGCTCATAAAAATTTAATTTAAGTTTCTTGTAAACATTTTTTTTTTTGATAAAGGTAGAAAAACTTATGAGAAATCTTATATTAAATTTTCAAATCTTAGATTTAAAAAGAAAAATTTTTATGAATTCTCAACTTAAAATAATTTGCTAATTTTCGTGATTTTTCCGTATTTAGTCAACATTTGAACTTTAAATGCTTATAATTAAAAACTGTGACTAAGGATTTTTAATTTTTTTCATCTGCCTTTGAAACAATAACCTAGCTAGGAGCCTTCTATTAAATTGCAAGCTTTTTTACTCAACAGATAAAATTTTATTGATATTTATAGAAAAAAAACTAAAAAAAATGGAAATTGACAATGTCCGTAAACAGCTCAAAATAAGTCAAAATATTTGGAAAATATTATGGTGTATAGGAAATGCAATTATAAATATTCAGTCAAAATTTCATATCCCTACGGTCATTTGTTTTAGAGTTACACCAAAAACCAAAATCGATTTTCTCGAAAGCAGATTTTCGTTAAAATTCCCGTTTTTCCTTAATTTTTCTTTTGTTTTTCACGTCGCTTTTGAAAACTACTGGGAAATTTTTATTTTTGACCCCCCAAAGTACCAACTAGATTCACTTTACTATCAGAAAAGTTACTTTCCTAAAAGGTGATGACACACAAAAATAAAAAAAAAAATTTAAAAAAATTTATAAAAAACACACATCATTGTAAAATCAATACATTCGTCGCTTCGTTCAGAATCTAAAACGCTTGCCAAGTCAGGAATCGGCATGTAAACTTTCTTGATTTTTAATTTTTAGAAATTTATTAACTGATAATCACACACAAGCGGTATAACAATTTAAAACCTGAAAAATGTCGGTGTGAACAGCCCCACAAAAAATCATTTTCATTTTCATTTAGTGAGATAGATCTCCAAAACCGGAGAGCGGATTTCTTTGTTTTGGGTCTTGTTAGATTCACATTGGTTAGGAGAAGTGCATTGAAGATTTTTAGAACTTTATCTTTAATATTTAATTCATTACAGAACATAAAAAAAAATTAAAACAAATTTTATTGTGCGTTTTTTGATGTTTTTCAGCTTTACAGCTTTGTAGTGAATTAACGATTGGAGTCAAAAACCTGAAAATCTTCACTGCACTTCTCCTAGCCAATGTGAATCTAACAAGACCCCAAACAACAAAATCTGTTCTCCAGTTTTCGAAATCTACCTCGCCAAATGAAAATCTAGCGAAACAACTCTTTTTTTATCTGTGAAAAATTAACATTTTTCTTTTTAAAAAAATGATTGCCTACCTGATAATATACTGCTGTGAATTAGAATTTTTGTTCTAGGCAACAGAAAAGTTTGAGTCATATAGAGTTGGTACATTTAACAGGCAATGAAGTGCACAGGATCAGCTAGTATATAATATATTAATATATTTTATAGTTATATAATATGATATAGCCATATAGCCATATAGGTATACCAAATTATTTTACAATATTGTTTTATATATTTTAGAATATTAAGTGAATTTTTTGAGCTTTATAGTGCAAAGTTAAGAGCATTTATTAAATAACGTATGTCTATGGATTATGGAATCACAACATATTTGGGAAAAAGAACTATAAGTAGGTAGATACATATATTATTATAATATTATAATTATTCTCGATCACTAATAGTTATAAATACATTATATTTTATAGTTGTTTAAATTTTAAACAGCATAATATATTATTAAATAGTTTCAATTTTAAAAGTTTTAATAATTTATAGATGTGAACAAATTTCCATGTGTCACCATTTCTCCCTCCTAAATGCGGCCCTGATCACACATTATAATGTTACTGTATTACTGATATAGTTTTACTAGATATTGGGTAATTTTGGTACGTTTAATCAGTAGTGTAGTTATCTAGGATTTTTTCAAAGGTGGAGATATACAATTTATAATACACAATCAGTACACTTAATTTATATCCATGTTATATTGTGTACAAAATTTGGTCTCCGGGGGAAAGGGGGTGTATGTTTCAATTTATAGAAACGTAGGTAGGTAGTAGGTACTGTGGGTGAACTGCTGTCAAGAGGAAATACCTTGCTTCCAATAAATAAATAATATAATTTTGTACATTGTTTAGATGGTTTGTTATACCTAACCATCTTGGTCATCATATTGTATCAACAATATTTAAATACATTTACATTTTAAATATGTATATGAACCAGGGATTTGTTTTTTCATATTCCAAATTTGAATTCACAATGGGTTTTTTATGCTTCTTAATTCCTAAGTGCACCCAAATTTATATAATATACACACCATTATCTGTACTTTTTCATTATTCAAACATTTGTATTCACTTCATGACATATAGTTTATATTTTCCAAAAAATTGTTTGCAATAACATAAATATACATCATTATTCATTACGCATAATAATTTATCAAATGTTCCAAGATAACTAATTGTTTGAACACATAACAATAAATTATTGGAAGACAAGTGCAATTAATATACTTAATTATAAAATTAGTTAGTTATTTGTTTACTTCAAAATCAATATATTTAATTTAACAGTTTTCAATTAAAAAATACAGCTTAAGTAAATTGAATAATTAAAGTTTAAAAAATATGACTTATTCATAAATTAATATTACTTTGAAATAATAAATTAGAATTTATTATTTAATCATAAAATTATATTTGTATTTGTATAAGGTGTGAAATAACAATAAAGAATTACATTATAAATTTGCCAATGTTTAATTTATCAAAATATAATTTTATATTAGTTATTAGTTTATTCACATTAAAACTAAACAATGCATAAGTGTGTTTAAACATAAATAACACATACCAAAAATACAGAACATGTTATATTTAATTTTTAAAATTTTCTCCACAAAAACGTACACGGTTATCCATAAGTTCATTCTCAATTTTTTCCCTAACCCTTCTTTCACCGCCAACGGTTTCTGGAGAAATAGACAGTGAAGCATCTCTTGAAAGGTTCTGTGCGAAGTGATTTGTAACAAAACACAAAAATAATCCACTATCCCAACACTTAAATCCATCATCTAAACAATTCAAATTAGTATATCTCCAACCGGTTGAAGAAAAGAATTTTCCTGTTTTCATCAAATATTCCAACTTCAAATATTTCAATATTAATCTTTGGTATTTTAAACCGGGGTTTCCATGGCTATCATAAAATCTAATTGATTTGTCTTTAAAATTAACATAAATTAAACTCCACATCGTTTTTGATTTGAAATAAACTGGGATGAACAGTCTTTTTTTTGAAAATATATCAATATTTTTTGTCCACCGATGAATGCGTGAAAATCCGTATAAATAAAGGGTCGAAAAAAAATATGTATTAAACGCGTACAATTTATTGGAAGAATGTTTTGTAATCAAATCCATGTATTTATTCACAAGTGTATCGGTTAAACATCCTTTAAGTTTAAGGTACTCCTGATCCATTTTTTTTTTTAATTTTAAACTCCTTTTAAATTGATCCATATTTCTGTTCTCAATCTAGAATCATAAAAAATAGGTACTTAATATAAAATATTAATTGTTTCATACTTATTTAAAGAAAAGACTAGGTATTTAGTACCTAATAAATAGATTAATACGTCATCATCATTTTTATAACACGGGTAACAATACATCTAAAAAATGTTATGAGTTAATGTACTAATATACCTTAATGTACAGATATCTAAAACTTGTTTATATACAAATTAAACAATTAAATGCAGTTGTAATTTATGTAGATAAATATATTAAAATTATTATTATTAATTTTTAAAATCAAGTGATTTTATATGGTGTTTGGTTATCATTATACATAGTAAATCACACAGATTACCTAAATGTTTAAGAGGATGTCAGCGCACTATTTGTTTTCTCTCTCTGGCCCACATGCAACATAGACAAAAGTACAAAACGCATTTATGCAGAATCATTTTTTAAGTAATTTCAGAGTAAAATCACCCATTACAAAAAATATAGAGAATAATATTTTTGAGGGAATGACATATTGGTTTGTATAAATATTGTCTCAAAACAATTTAAACATAATTTAAATTTACAAAACTTGTACACTTCTTCCACTAACACAACATCCTGTATATGGTTCCTCATTAATAGTTAGTACATTAACATTATAATATTATAATGGTACCTAAGATTAAATGTCCATTCACAGGATCAAAATAATCACTTAGAAGACTGCAAATGGTTGATTTAAAATTCCAATAATACAATACTAACATAATTATAGGTACATGTAATGTATCAAAATGGAAATTTTTAAAACAACATTTTCTGTAAGGAACTACATAATGAAAATAAAATCTATTAAATTATTATTTACCTTTTAGATCAAATACACCAAAATATATAGGTAGGTGGTAGCTAGGTAATAACTAAAAAGTATTCCTCTCGAATCTCGATATAAAATTGTCAATCTAAGTTTATTTAATTATTAAAATGATTGGGTCACTTAAATCTTATAGCATAAACGTTAGAACAATATAAGAAAAAAAGTCAATAATTATTGTAAATTTGGAAACGTTAATTTTATGATTAAACGCTAAAAACTCAGTTAAAGGAAATCACAACCACGGACTAAGTAACTAAGTACTAAACTAACAACGAATGCAAAGTGTACACTGGACAGTGGTAATCCACAAACGTACAAGTCACAAATTCACAAGTGCTAACAAAATACAAATACATAACAAAAACAAATACTAAATACGCTCAGTCACAAATCACTAATCAGTACTTTTACTGTTATCAATAATCACAATAACTATTACAAAACCATATTGAATATTCCATGAAAAAATATTCCTAGAAAAAATAACATGGAATATAATTCACAAAGATCCAAAGATGATCTAAGATGAAGAGAAGAATCTTCCATCTTCTCTTCACTATCTTCTCTATCTCGTGCTTCTCTAATCTCTAGTATTTTCAATTCGTGGTGATTAGCCGTAGGGTTGCCATACGGGATAAAAGGACGTTTCGCCCCGTCAAAAAGCGAGTCCATGGACGTTTCGCTCACGTCTATTATAAAAATAGGACATTTGGCCCTCGGTATTTTAAGCCACTACATTAAAATTGCTTTTTTTAATTTTAATTTTTCAGTCATTTTTAAAAAAACATACAATTTCAATATAATTTATAATAATATGTGGGGATGGTCACAAAATTTAAATTTGATTTAATAAAACAAAACTCATTCTAAAAACAATACTTCACAAATATTCCGGTGTTGCCTACCAACAACTTATATTTGTAATTTGAATTTAATTTGTTCTCAGTTATTTCAACTATTATCTTCATGAGTTAGATTAACGATAGTTTTAGTCTTTCAATACTGTACTCTTACCCTTTGGGATTTTACATAGATACATTTATTTATTTAATAAATATTTTATTATTATTATTATTATTATTATTATTATTCAAACTAATAAGTTTTTTCAAAATATTTTTTTTGGAAATTTCCTAACATGTGAAATTACCAATTTTGTTTGAGTTGTTCAGCGACAAAGGCGACGGCGACGACAAGTCGACACCAAAGATAATATTAACTCCCGGGGGGCAAATGTCCTGTCATAATAATAGACGGGGACGAAACGTGCGTGGGCTCATTTTTTTTACGGGGACGAAACGTCCGTGATTCACCATACGACATACGTCCCGGAAAACCGGAACTGTCACCGGTTTTTGCCTTGGTGTGCCGGTATCCTGAAAATAAATTTCGGGACGCCTGGTGTACCGGTTTTAAATTTGTTTAATTTTGAAAATGTTTTCGAATAATAAATTTAATTGAGAGTCAAACTGTTATACTGGATAGAGATGTAATGAGACGAATCTATAGACTGATTATAAAATAATAATGTTGGAAAAATTCTAGGGGAACAAACAAGCGCGCATGACAAAATATTATTTATTTAAATTATTTTTAAATTTATTTTGTCATGCAAGCCCTGTTGGCTATTACCGAATGACGAATGTTACCGCAGTTTACATATTTTAATTTTATATTTCACAGACAGTCGACACGGATGTTAGTATGTTACAGACTAATGACCAGGGTTGGGATTTTATAGCACTTAAAATTACATAATAATGCGCGCTAAAAATATGCAATAAAAACAATAAAATATGCAACATAAAGGGAAATTTATTAATTCATAATTTTTTAATCACCTATAAATTATTATAGGTAGGTAGTTACTTAAATTTTGAAATAATTTAGTCACTCTGATCAGAATCCTGAAGGGTTGTAAAAAAAAATACCTAATACGAAATTATCGTTAAAATTCGATTGACAAAAATCTAAAAACACGTTTTCTAAAATATAATTTCATCAAATATGACCAATTTTGATTCCAAAACAGGTAAAAATGAATTTAAGGCTCAAAAAGACCAAAACAACACTAAAAACTAAAAAATCACAAAATATGCAAAATAAAATTTTTTATTTTAGATTCTGAGCGAAGCAATGAATGTATTGATTCTACAATGATGTGTGTTTTTTTTTTTATTTTTTTTTATTTTTGTGTCTGTCATCACCTTTTAGGACAGTAAAAGTGCTTGGATTTTCTTCAATAGTAACTTTTCTGATAGGAAAGTGAATCTAGTTGGTACTTTGGGGGGTCAAAAGTAAAAATTTCCCAGTAGTTTTCACAAGCGACGTGAAAAACAAAAGAAAAATTAAGGAAAAAACGGGAATTTTTACGCAAAATTTGTTTTCGAGAAAATCGATTTTGGTTTTTGGTGTTACTCTAAAACAAATGACCGTAGGGACATGAAATTTTGACTGAATGTTTATATTAGCATTTTCTATACACCATAAAATTTACAAAATATTTTGACTCTTTTTGAGCTGTTTACGGCCATTGTCAGTTTTCAATTTTTTTAGTTTTTTTTTCTATAAATATCAATAAAATTTTATCTGTTGAGTAAAAAAGCTTGAAAATTTAATAGAAGGCTCCTAGGTTATTGTTTCAAAGGCAGATGAAAAAAATTAAAAATCCTTAGTCACAGTTTTTAATTATAAGCATTTAAAGTTCAAATTTTGACAAAATACGGAAAAATCACGAAAAATAGCAAATTATTTTGATGAAAATTCATAAAAATTTTTCTTTTTAAATCTAAGATTTGAAAATGTAATATAAGATTACTCATAAGTTTGTCTACCTTTATCAAAAAAAAAAATGTCTAGAAGAAACTTAAATTAAATTTTTATGATCGTCTGAAATTTATATTTTTACAACATTTGATATTCACTCGATTTCTCATGTAACAATTTTCTTATTTTATTGTAATTAAAAAACGAATGACTGTAGATACTTGAAAATTTCACTGAATGTTTATATTAGCATTTTCTATACACCATAAAATGTTGAAAATATTTTGACTCTTTTTGAGCTGTTTACGGACATTGTCAGTTTTCAATTTTTTTAGTTTTTTTCTATAAATATCAATACATTTTTATTTGTTGGGTAAAAAAGCGTGAAAATTTAATATAAAGCTCCTGATATATCGTTCTAATAGCAGTTGAAAAATATTAAAAATCCTTAGTCACAGTTTTTATTTATAAGCATTTAAAGTTCAAATTTTGACAACATTTATCAAATTTATAATTTATTAATTATTTTGTAGTTAAAAATTTATAAATTTTTAACTTTTATGGCTAAGGATTGAAAATTTAAAACAAGGCTCCACGTAAATAGGTTATATATAAATTACTTTATTCACAATAATATCATCAAATATACTTGGTAAAACCATAGGCTGACTGACCGTTTTCGCTCAGAATCGTTTTTCTTATACAATGATATTATATCATTGAATTCAAATTTAACACCATCCATTACAGTGACCCACTTGTAACCTACCGTACAGCAGAGCGACATCCACTTATCCACCTTTTTTTTTTTTCTTTGTTCTGGATTCGCTTGATGAAATTATGGTAAACCTAAACTGGTGGCTATTATATATGTATATACATATACGCATATTAAAATATATATAATGCCAAGATATAATGGACTGGTAACGATCGGGAGACCGTCAACAACAGACTTATATAATTTTTTTTTATTATTATTTTGAAAAGTACTTACCTACTAGACATTTTTTTACTTTTGACCCCTAACTCTTAACTCTAAACATCTAAGGTAAAATTACTCCTTTATCCAATTAACTACCAGGAACACTAAAAGTTTAAAATTGAATAAGCGTTTTTATATTTTTACTGTAACATAAGATGATGATCAACAGAAAATAAACAAATAATTGTAAGTAAAACCATTACATTCATCACTCTGAATCTATAACATTGTACGAAATAGGAAATATTTTTAGTAATTTAAAATAAAAATTTTAACTAACAAATTATTTGCAAATGTTTATAATTTTGACGAAATGTTATGAAAATTTGAACTTCAAATGCATATAAAAAAATTTTGCTTTATGTTTTTTTCCAGAAATATAATTTACAAAATTTAAAAACACTAGTTTATACCTATTAGTTAAAAAAATTATACTTTTACCTTATTAATGTTATTTTTGACTTGACGGCCATACAAAAATTAACGAATTGTCAGTTCCCTTTATAAAATCAAATAATAATAAATTATGTCATATTATATTATATTATATTATAAAGTCACTTACCTTTCATATTGTTTGTAAAGTTTGTATCTAAAGTTGTGCGTAGGTACTTATGACATTTTGTCTTTTTGATGTGTTTTTTTTATCTCCTATTGTAAAATTTAAATACAAATAACAATTTAAAACAAAAACACGTCATATGAAATTTTAAAAAACATCAAATACTGAGTAACAGACTATTGCATACAAATAATTATAGTACTTATAAAATTAACTAATATAACTACTTCGTAGTTCGTTCATTAGTTCGTTGATATTTGCACAGTGATTAAGTTTGTTTTCAAATAAGCTGCAAGAACAAAACTTCTTCTGTCATTGCTTAATGCTTATTATACAAGATGATTCACCAAACATGCAAAAGGAGGTTACTCTTTATTCAATGATGCAGTTATTCAAATCTGATATTTGGAATTTAAATATACTTTAAGACCATATATTTTCGAATTATTGAGATTTTACTTAAGGAGTGTCCTATGCAGTGGCGTCATTTCAGTTTTCAATAGAGGGGGGCAAAGGTTTAGACCGGCCCGAATGGGTAAAAAAAAACCGCAAAAATATTAATAGTTTATTAAGATATCTTCTTTTTTTTATTTTTGAAAATCTATTAACAGCATTATCTATAAATCAATTTTACCTGATTCATTATAAGTATATAAGTATATATTATATAATATATATATATCTTATATAAGTATATGATATATTTACAAATTAATATTATCTTTAATTATAATATATTTTTTTTTTATTGCTTGCTTACCGGCTCAAGTTTTGTCTGTTTATTAACATGCTAGAAATTATTTTCGATACTTTTCGAGCAGTTTGCGGTAATTTTATATTTTTAGTCGCACCCCTTAACCACCCATCTATTTTTTTTAGATCATATTTTTCCCAAATTAAAAGATTAATGTAAACATGCGTCACGAAAAAAATTAATTTTAATTTAGGTACTCAACTAAATTAACACAATACGCAGAATAGTTGAATCATACACGACTGTCGCAAGTTATGAAGTCCGTGATCAATGATAAATAATAAGAGCGTCAATCGGTTGTTGTTTTTAGAATTTGTAATCATTTTAGATTTTAGAAATTAAACTATACGAGATTATGATACTAACTGTTCATTTTCCTTCACAAAACACACTCACACAAACAAACATACATAAATACATACATACAATGTGTACGTCCCCGCATACGTCTAAATATATTCGAACTATCAATTAGTAAAAATGTATCATTGTGACAATAATTTCTTAGTACATACTATAATATTTTCTGAAAATATTATAAAATTCCCAGACAGCAAATGTTTGACTAAAAATATTATTATAACATTATTATAGGCACGTTTTTGCACTAATAAAATATAATAATGGTAAAACGGCAACAACTGGACACCGGCCCATAGGGCTGCTTTTAAAATCAGACAGGGGCAAATGCCCACCTTGCCCCCCCCCCAAATGACGCCACTGGTCCTATGGGCTGTGGAGATACAGACTTCGTTTTTTCAAATTAGAACATCCCTTGTCCCTTTTTGAACTCTGAATTATACAGTGGATAATTTTTCTGAAATGTTCAAATCAAAATTCGTAAGGGTAGTTTTTGAGTTATTCAACTTTGTGTTCTAAGGATAAAATGACCATGGTAATGGGTTTATGAAATTTGGGGGCTATGGTGATTTTATAATTGTAGTCATTAATATAAATCTATCAATAGGTATTAATAATTTGTAAAAATGGTTGAAGTATAATAAATACGATCCAGTTTTACGCCTATCTTATATTTATGTAAAACCATTTTTAAGGACTAATAGTCCTTAGTCAATCAGTTTAATAACTAAAAAACTACTCTTCCAAAGTTTGAATTAGGTGTATCAAAATTTTCCAAAAAAATTAACCCCTAAATAATTTACAGTAAAGAAGGGGAGTTCTCATATGAAAAACAGAAGTTTGTATTGCCACAGGACACTCCAAAAGTAATACAATAAAATTCAAGTATTTCAGTATTTGAAAATATAGTCTATAACCAGAATTTGACTACTTACACCTGTGGCCAAATAAACATTTATACATTTTTAAGTTGTAACCACAAATTAACTTTGCAAATTTTCGAGATTTTTATGAATCTTGTTAAAATTCTAATTTATATATATAATCCTTACAAAAAAAATCGAGTTTATGAATCTTTAAAATGTATCAACTTCTATTATAACAACTAAAACAATTTATGAGGGAGCTAGTTTTAAAATGTCAAGCATTTTGACCCAATGAAAATAAAGTAAAAGGCTAAAAGTGTCAAATGTCTATAAATAGCTTAAAACAAATCAAAATATTTTGAAATTTTTATCACGTAAAAAATGATAACATTTACATTTAGTGGAAATTTTAAGTTATTACGGATAATAGTTTTTGAATTAAAATAAAATAAGAAAATAGTGTGAAAATCTCAGAATTTGTTAATTTATAATGTGTGAATATCCAATGTCTAACTTCAAACGCTCATAAAAAATGTATTCGACTTTCCGATATACTTTTTTTTTTGTAGGAAAACTTTTCGTAAATTTTGTATTACATTTTCAAATATTGAATATACATAAACATTTTTATATGATTTTCTAACTGAAAAATAATTTTCAAATTTTCGTAATATTTTTGAATTTTTTTGTTAAAATTCTAACTTCAGACGCTTGAAAAAATTATTGTGGATTTCCGATCAACTTTTTTTTAAATTTCCACTAACAACTTATGAAGAACCTTGTATTAAAATATTCAAGTTTTTTGACGGATCGAAATATTATGTTATAAGAATATTCGCCTATGGTAATAATATTAAAAAATATAAATACGGGCTAATGATGATTGCATAAATGCATATAATATAGTAAGTAGGTTATTGCTGTTTTAAAATATGTTTTAATTATAAAGCAGTGTGACCTAAACTGCTAGCCGTTTAGTCCTAATGCTACAATTTAAAAAATTTTCAATCTCAATAAATTCAAATCATTATGAAAAATCTCAAATTTATGACTAGTGATTACGCATTTCTGTATTTTCTGATAATATCATCATGGCTTTGATAAACCGTGATCATGGTTTTATCTACAACCGCGGTTATCACATTATCGCCATAATAATATGTGTGATAATTTAGAGTTATGGAGTTTATGACCTCTTGAGCCATGGATGTTGTAGTTGCCTGGTTGCCTCTCGTTACTACTTTCTTATTCGCCAAAATTGATTTTTATATCAAAATCTTACAAGGTTGAAGGTTTTAAAATCTTGATTCTTGACTAACGGGTTTTATCTAATATTTTTGTCAACCTTCATTATGTACTTTTTTGTTGTTATTAATTTTAATAACTTTTATTGGTAAACATTGTTTTACAAGACTTAAAAGTGAACACACAATATAATAAGTAATACCTAAAATACAATGTTTACCGATTATATATTTACACCAAAGCTTTACAAAGTATATACTGGAATTCGGAGAAACGATGTAAGCATAAACTTTAACTTGTATTTAGTGTGACACCTACATAAATAAGCGGCTTATTTCCATTTATCATACACTTTTAGGCCCTATTCTTCAAAACAAATATTTAAAATGTCTATGTATAGTTTAATGGTTTACCAATAAAGGATATGTCCCAATTTTAGTCTCAAATTATTCATTGAAATTTGAGTTATATTAACATAATTTGGTATATTTATCATCATCATTTTTAGAATTATACTTTAATTTAGTAAATATTGTACCTACCTATTTTGATATATTTTTTAAATTATTTATGTTAACTTTTAAATACATATCTAATACATAATTACTGAGCTTCGTAAAGAATTAACAAAAGTAAATACTAACACTTATCAACAGTTTTGTTATTTATGCTGTATTACAGTTATACTATACACATATTTTAACGAGATAACACATGGCTATCTGACAAAAATCGGTTCTCCTGTGCTTTCCCACGAGCCCCTTGCATAGTGAAACCGGTCTCAATGGATAGGTTGTAGTGTAGGGATGCCCAGAATCTGCGTGTTTACTTGCTGGACAGAGTATAGTTAACTATGAAGTCTAAATACCTCTTTGATAACCAGAAAAATTACTGTGTAAATAATTTCTCTATTTAATTGGTTTGTTAAAAATCAGAGAATATAATTTAGATGAATTAATTAGTAATTATTTTGTGATTGAAACTTAAATATATTTTTTCATAAATATTAAAATATGTTCAAATTTTCTGTTAGGATGTACGTGATCCAATATCCTCTATTACATTCAATTTTTTACTTGTCTATTGAAACTAACCAAGTTTTAATGTATGTGCTTTGAATAGTTAATTTTTGATAGGAATAAGTACATACTATATAGTTAAACAAATAGTATTAACAATTAGCAATAGTATTAAACATCTTTATTTATTTAGTTAGGTGACCTTAGTTTTAACTTTAGTTAGTTAAGCTTTAGTATAGAGTTTTAACCATATCTGTAAGTACATTTAATTTAATTTTAAGAAACATATTTCATATCAGATAATATTTGGCTGTATTTTCATTTATTAATTATTTTTAAGTAGAAACGTGGTATGGTAAATATAAGTGTGTACTTATAATTTTAAATATTAGTTAATCCAATTCATTTTTGTAAAAATTTGAAAATTAGTAAGAACTAAAAACATTGATAAAGTACTATTATACACATTATACTCGGTCATTATATTTAGCCTAATCTTACCTAATCTTAATCAATTATAATAATAATATAATACGTTAATACTTAATAAGTAAAATAATATGTTCTAGACTTACCGCCATTTTTTTATTAAAATGAATAAACTATAAAAAATTAAAAAAATTAAATTTTAAATAAACACTAGGTTTGGTACTGAAGTGTTAGTGACCAAGGACAAAGTTATTACAGTTACAGTTACGGTTTTACATACAAACACTACAAACATAATATCTACTCTATTTTCAGTACTTCACACATTACTATTAATTTTACTGTGGTGTTTTTTTCTGTTCTGTATATTAATTCTACTAATATATGTCATATGACCATTGATTAGTTATACTATTATACTTATTATTGTATAATTAATCAATGATACGACCTTTGAAGTTAGAAAAAACTATTATTGATTAGATAGTGTGCCTTGTATAAATAAATAATAAGATAAAAACAAACCATAATGCATTAATATAATATTTTTCCTTTTATATACTCTGTTATATATAACAAAGGTTAGAAAGTTATTCTTAATATTTCATTAGACATTAGGAATATTTCATCAATGTATGAGTCATGATTATTAAAATATTTTTATAGGAATCATATGTTGGATAAAAACCATCTAAATTGTTTATGCTATTATGTAGCTATTTGCCTATTGTTTAATGAACTTTATTCTTTAGCTGTTTTATATTACAAAGTTTAGTATTTTAAAATGTATCTCAGTATATTTGAGAGTTGAAAACATTTATCTGATTGAAAAAATTAAAAAATGGGGAGTTGATTTGCTGTACCGTGGTATCATGTGTACTTGGCATAGAGTAGGTTATTTTTGAGTTATTCAATTTAAACAATGTATTTATGATACTTTTTAATTGGGGTATGAAAAACTTTAGAGGAACCTTGTATTACATTTTCAAGCTTTTTTACTTATAAAACAACAATTATATCATACATAAAAGGATGAATTGAAAATACAAAATACTAGAATGGTTATAAGGTTACTAATTTTTAAATCAAAACAATGAAT
Source organism: Metopolophium dirhodum (assembly GCF_019925205.1). Taxonomy (NCBI): domain Eukaryota; kingdom Metazoa; phylum Arthropoda; class Insecta; order Hemiptera; family Aphididae; genus Metopolophium; species Metopolophium dirhodum. The sequence goes on from NC_083568.1 coordinate 19,455,851, forward strand.
TAATACATTACTTTTAAAATTAAATAAGGCACTGCCAAAAATTATATACCAGACTTACACTTGGATGTATCAGTATACATTTGGATGTTAGGTTCAGCGGAAAGTGTTAATTCATTGAACCCATTTTTATGGATTAGTTCTATTATTTTTTTTTTCAGAGTGTTCACAAAGCCTAGTATTGCTATGATAGTTTGGTTAATTCTAAGGAGGTATAAAATGTTAGTTTAATGTTGAATTATTACATTGGGAACAATATTAGTATCAAACATTTCTTTCAAGAATGTTATGTCAAATAGTTTCTTGAGCTTAACATTTTGATTGTATATGGTTGAAAAATATTTCATGTTTATTACAGAAATAAAAGAATTATCTGGTGTTTATACAACACAAGCAGTATAGTTGAGTGATAATTTAACTCTGCAGTATTGAAGTGGTTATTCTCCAGATATAGACAATTAACTGACTATTAGGCTACTTCTAAAGAATTCCCTCGAATATATATGTGAGTGTCATTTGAAAATATTGTATTTTAATGTCCATATTATGTCAATTATATTCATCTAAAAATTATATAAATTATAAATTGATATACATAAATTTGACTTTTAGAATACTTTTAGAATACTTCAATATTTAAATGTTGTATTCATGAGTAATTGAGACTACACGTTTGCTCACTGATGTTTCTAAATTTATTTTTGGTGTCCTATAAGTCATAACTAATATACCTAAGTAAAATAAATACTTTTGCTTTAAAAAAAAATTAAAACTTAAATTTAGTCAACTTATTTGTGTATACAATTTTTTTACTTACATTTTATTAAATGCAAAGTTTTTATAATTTTAAATGTTTTAGTATTAATTTCTAAACTTTTGTTACAGGACTATGTTCAACTATGGCAAGAAAAAGTAGCAGACAGAATATTAATGACTGTATGTATAAAACATATATTTTATTTTATTTTTGTTTAACATTTATACATTACCTAGAAGTTTTTTAATTTATAAAATGTGTGATTTTAATTGTAATGGATTATAGTTATATAATAATCAAATTAAAAATTTTGTTAATTATTAATGCAATAATATTATAGTTTATTATAAACAATACATTTTAAGGCATACCTACGCTATACGTATATGATTATAAACACATTAGTTTATGAATTTCATTTGCATATGCATTTATAACAGTGAAAGTCTTAAACATGGTAACGGCATAGGCGCAACTAGGGTTAAAATGCTGGGAGGGCTATAGCAGTATAGCCCACCTAACAAAACTATTAATTTAAAACAACCCATAGACAACTTGAATCTAAATCGATAAAATAAGGAATATTTTTTTTTTGGGGAGGCTAAATCTTAGTAAGGAGGGGATAAGCCCCCCCCCCCCCCCTAGTTGCACCACTGGGTATCGGTTTCAGTAAGACTTTAGAAGTTGGAACTGAACAGTCTCTTAACAGTGATTCCAGAAAACGAGTATGGTTAAGATAGTTCAGTAATTGTTAAAATTTTGCTATTTATCTTTAGCATAGGTAAAAGAGAGATAAAATGGTGTTCAATAACCTTCTAAAATTTTGAAAAACCTTTTTTTATTTTTTTTTTTTTGTGATATTGTGAACCGTATGGGAACTGCGTTGACATTATGTCCCCTCAACATTACGTCCCCTCAAATATTTAATACAATACAGTATAATATAGTTATAGACTATAGTATATAATAACAAACTAAGATTATACGGTATTTGAATATAGACATTTTCAATTAAACTAATATTATAATTTATATCAAACTATTCTATGACTATTTCTTTCTTTTTCAGACTTACATTGTTTCACAAGTAGCCACTTACCTCTCACCTGCATTATTATACATGTATGGTAAATGTCTGTTAAGTCCAGACTTTGTAAACAAATTATTTTTTCGTGGATCAATATTAGGATTAACTTTGATGACAACATTTATTTTGAGAAGTTATGGAAGAGCTATAAATCCAAAGTATAAAGCTTTTCATAAAGATCTTATAAATGCTAAATTGGATTATTCGACTGATAATAAGGTATAACCAGTATATTTTGTAAAGTATTCTTTTATTTCAACTCAAATTACTACTATCCATTTTATTTTTTTTTTATTAGAAAAAACTGCACAGCTATGACTTTGATTTTTCAGCATGGCCTATAGACTTTTCATGGACTTCAGATGAAGAGTATGTATTTAATTATTTTACTGTATTTATGAAATATTCGTAATTGTTAAACTATGATTTATTTATTTTAAGAGAAAGTTACAAAACAAATTTAACAAGCAATAATTTTAAGATGTCATTAAAACTTCTAAGTAGTCCTAGTCGTCTCATTGGGTTTATAGCAGTGCATACGTTTGGAATATCATTAATTTATCCTGGTTCTACTTCACTTTTATTCTATTTAAGTAAGATTATTTTATAACAATGATATCAAAGAATAATCTATTTGAATTAATTTTATTACAGTGGATCAGAACTTACAGAAAGGAAGACGAGCTTTAATCACTTCATTTGGAGGCGTACGATATAAATTAAAAACTATTGATGGAAATTTTGTAGACTCTATGTTTATAGACAAAAGGTTTGTTATAATTGATATTTGTGTAATATCTTAGTAGCTATTACATTGAGATATTATATGGTTGTTGTATGGTAATCTTATACATTTGTTCTAGACAATCATCAAATATTAATTCTTTGAACCCAAAATTAATTATTTGTACCGAAGGAAATGCTGGATTCTATGAAGCCGGAATTATGAGCTCAGCTATTGAAACTCATCATTCTGTCTTGGGATGGAATCATCCTGGATTTGGATATAGTACAGTAAGTATGTATATTTAAAAATTATTTGTCTATTGCTTATCATTCTTTATTTATTCACAGGGTGTACCATATATAGAACAAGAACAAAATGCAGCTGAAACAGTAATAGAATTTGCTATAAAGCATTTAAAATTTAGTCCTAAAAATATCATATTATATGGTTGGAGTATTGGTGGCTTTGCTTCCACTTATTTAGCCAAAAAGTTCCCTGATGTACATGCTGTGGTAAATGTTAACAGTTTAAGTGCTTATAAAAAATACTTTATTAGCTTATATTTAGATATTAGATGCTACATTTGATGATCTGGCACCATTAGCTATTCCACGGATGCCTAGCTTTGCTGAGAAACTAGTAGAGTTTACTGTAAAAGAATTTTCAAACTTGAATGTGGCTGAAAATTTAGTTCAATATCCAGGGCCAGTTCTACTAATTCGACGATCCAGTGATGAAATCATTGCACTTGAGTAAACCATACAACTATTGATTTATGCTTATTATCATCTTAATTTATATTTTATTATTCAAAGTCCCCAAAATGTAGCTACAAATCGAGCAAATTACCTACTAGAATTATTATTAGAAAGAAGATATCCAAAACTCTTTTCCAATGAATCGAGGTCAGTTCTTTGGGTTTGGCTATCCACATCTGGCGAACAACAAAGTATGTAATAAAAATTACTTAGTTAATACTTATTTTATTTTATAAAACAAAAGGAGAATTTTTAAATGTTGTGAGTATGAACATAACATTATAAAAATCAAAAAATGTACTAAAAAAATAATTATTTGTTGCTGAATTATTATAAATTATTACTATTTTATTAGAAATATGAAATTCCTGAATGTTTATACTTTTTTTAGATCAAGTACATTTGCAATATGATGTTGACTTAAACACTCAATCAAAACTATTTTCATCATCCAATAAAAATTATCCATTAAATCTTGGCGATGGTTGGAAAGATCAAGAAAAAATAAGAATGTTACTGTACTTGGTAAGTTATCATTTTCAGTCTTTTCTTGAAGAATTTCATTTGAGTATATTTCTAAGGTTATATTAAATAAACTTTTTACTTTTATTTTTAGGCTGACTATTATATGAAAGACTACAATTCCACACATTGCACTCCATTGCCAACACGTTATTTAGGTTATATAATTTAAATATAAAATAAAAGTTTTTCTTAAGCATCTTTTATTAATAATTTGGTATAATAATTCAGTCATAATATTGTTTTTAATCTTTATATAAATCTTATTAATAGTAATTATTGTAAAATAATGTTTCGTTTCTGTTTATGTATATAATTATGAAATGTTGGTGAATTTTAATAATAACTATTATATAATAATTTTATCTGTAATAGGTTATTTTTGTTGTATTTAATTTTGAAGGGGCTATTATCCAAAATAAAGTGGCCCATATTTTGATTACTGAATCACATGGTCCATGGACAAAAATTCAGAACCGGTTAGAAGAAAAATTTGTAGAACATACACATTTTTTTTTAGAGAATTTTTAATATTATTTTTTAAATGTACAGTCAATCATAATATCAACTAATAATTGATATAAATATTATACATTTTTAATTTTTATCATGTAATATGGTTGTTGACTGGTTTGCAGATGTATATTTTTCTTAGAAAAGCTTGAGGATCGCTGGTTTAACTTTATGTTTATTCATTTTATTTATAGATAGATTATAGTACACGGCACAAAATATGATCGATACACTGCCATACGAGTGCCTATGCAGTATGTATGCAGCTGATGTATTCACAAATTTATATTCAAATTTTAATGTTTGGTGTGTTAATACAAAAACTAAAATATATACAATTTCTTGTTTTTAATTTAAAAATGCATATTTTGGGTATATTATAAGAGTTCAAAATCAGTGTAGGCCCTGGCCTATCAGGTCTACTCACTGGACATACCTCTGTCCATGGAACTTTTTAATATACCTCTGTAATAACCAACAACCAAGCACAGGGGCGCTCGCAGAGAGGAATTTTTTAATGAACAAAAAAATCAGTGTATAATAATGTAAATATGTGACTACCTATGTATGTTTTTGTTTTATTTTTATTTTAGATTCTGAGCGGAGCAATGAATGTATTGATTTTACAATGATGTGTTTTTATTTTTTTTTTTATTATTGTGTCTGTCATCACCTTTTAGGACAATAAAAATGCTTAGATTTTCTTCAACAGTATTTTTCTGATAGGAAAGTGGATCTAGTTGGTGCATTCGGGAGGTCGAAGTTTAAACTTTCCAGTAGTTTTCAAAAGCGTCGAAAAAACAAAAAAAAATGAGGGAACCTGAATTTTTACGAAAAATTGATTTTGGTTTTTGGTGGAACTCTAAAACGAATATATACGTATATACATGACATTTTCACTGGTTGGTATTCGCATTTCCTATACACGATAGTCGTTAAAACTCTGCAGAAAACTTATTGAACAGATTTAACCTATAATTTTGCAGTTTTAGTTTTAGATTCTGAGCGAAGCGATGAATGTATTGATTCTACAATGATGTGTGTTTTTTTTTATTTTTTTTTTAATTTTTTTTTTTTTTTTTATTTTTGTGTCTGTCATCACCTTTTAGGACAGTAAAAGTGCTCGGATTTTCTTCAATAGTAACTTTTCTGATAAGAAAGTGAATCTAGTTGGTACTTTGGGGGGTCAAAAGTAAAAATTTCCCAGTAGTTTTCACAAGCGACGTGAAAAACAAAAAAAAAATTAAGGAAAAACGGGAATTTTTACGCAAAATCTGTTTTCGAGAAAATCGATTTTGGTTTTTGGTGTAACTCTAAAACAAATGACCGTAGGGACATGACATTTTGACTGAATGTTTATATTAGCATTTTCTATATACCATAAAATTTACAAAATATTTTGACTCTTTTTGTCAGTTTTAAATTTTTTTAGTTTTTTTTTCTATAAATATCAATAAAATTTTATCTGTTGAGTAAAAAAGCTTGAAAATTTAATAGAAGGCTCCTAGGTTATTGTTTCAAAGGCAGATGAAAAAAATTAAAAATCCTTAGTCACAGTTTTTAATTATAAGCATTTAAAGTTCAAATTTTGACAAAATACGGAAAAATCACGAAAAATAGCAAATTATTTTGATGAAAATTCATAAAAATTTTTCTTTTTAAATCTAAGATTTGAAAATGTAATATAAGATTACTCATAAGTTTGTCTACCTTTATCAAAAAAAAAATGTCTAGAAGAAACTTTAATTAAATTTTTATGAGCATCTGAAATTTATATTTTTACAACATTTGATATTTACTCGATTTCTCATGTAACAATTTTCTTATTTTATTGTAATTAAAAAACGAATGACTGTAGATACTTGAAAATTTCACTGAATGTTTATATTAGCATTTTCTATATACCATAAAATGTTGAAAATATTTTGACTCTTTTTGAGCTGTTTACGGACATTGCCAGTTTTCAATTTTTTTAGTTTTTTTTTCTATAAATATCAATAAATTTTTATTTGTTGGGTAAAAAAGCATGAAAATTTAATATAAAGCTCCTGATATATCGTTCTAATAGCAGTTGAAAAATATTAAAAATACATATGCACAATTTTTTTTTATAAGCATTTAAAGTTTTAATGTTTTGACAACATTTATCAAATTTATAATTTATTAATTATTTTGTGGTTAAAAATGTATAAAATGTTTAACTTTTATGGCTAAAGATTGAAAATTTAAAACAAGGCTCCGAGTAAATAGGTTATATATAAATTACTTTATTCACAATAATATCATCAAATATACTTGGTAAAATCATAGGCTGACTGACCGTTTTCGCTCAGAATCGTTTTTCTTATACAATGATATTATATCATTGAATTCAAATTTAACACCATCCATTACAGTGACCCACTTGTAACCTACTGTACAGCAGATCGACATCCACTTATCCACCTTTCTTCAATTTCTTTCACACAGTTGTGAATATAAAATCACAACTATAGGCATTTACATAATATTTCGTATATATAGAAATTGAACTATAATTTATACCTAAGAGGAAAGCAACTATAAACGTTAAAAATTTGCTTTGTACGTTATATTTAATAATAAACCGAGATACGTTCAAAATAGTTACGATTTATAATTAATATAATATAAGTATACCTTTATAGGACCTATGCCCGATCTAACCTACTTAAACGATATTTAAATATACAAATATTTATGACAATCTAATGCCATTCGACTTTATGTGTGACTGTGCGAGTACACCATTTTTTTGATTGTTAGTCGTCGTTGTTTGTGTATAATATATAAAAACGTTCATATTCACATTTTTGTATCAAAATTAATCGTAGATTTCCGTATACATTACCTACAATTTACATCCATGGTATATTTATTATTTAATAATGGTTATCGGAAATTTTTTTCAATTTTATAACAGAAAACGTTTAATAGGTATTGAATTCAAATTTTATAATATATTTTTACTTTTTAGAAACTTACAGCTAGCGTAAAGTCAACCATGTTTCAGTCCACATGTCCAAAATTCAATAATTTCGGACGCTGTGAAGATTCTTATTGTTTAGGTATATGCAATCCATAGTATTGGGGGGGGGGGAATCCCCCCAACACTTTTTTTAGTAACCAATTCATTTAGTTTATGAAACTAAATTAATTTATTGAACGATGAAAAAAGCTTGTAAATCATAATTTATAAATAAAGTGATACATTATTCATTATTTACTGCTATGTACCTAATGCCTATATATATTTATTACCTATAACAGGTACCTAATACATAATAATAAAATATACCTACATAATTATTTTTTTTTCGTACGGGACCCTCATTTAAAACTTAATAGCCCCTAGGCCTCAAAATGTCATAATCCGAGCTTGTCAAAACTAAGCTATCTAGCTTACGGCGACGTCGAGTAACAATTTTGCCGAAAAAAAATTTGAAAAATGTTTATTCTATATAGGAAAGGAATTATTGAAAACAGTTTTTAAAACGACGATTAAATAACTTAGATTTTGAAAAGGAAGGAGCTTATTTTAACCTCTCAAACAGTGCTATTCTATTTATTTAAATGGCGATCAAAACGTTAATAGAAGAAAAATTGAAAAATGTTACTATTTTTCGAACATAGGTGTTGACAACATACCTGTTGAAAACTTTTTTTTTACAAATTTTACTTTACAGAATTTTATGGTGGAAAAATTTTCGAGCGAACTTCAAAACTAAGCTAGATAGCTGACGGCAACGTCGAGTAACAATTTTGCCATTAAGAGGTCTATTTAAGTTGAATTTAGAAGAGATAAAACGTAGAAAGTTATTTTTGACAGATTCTAGTGTAAGATTTTGTTTCGACGTATTGTTTATCCAGATGAGGGGGCAGTTAACTAGATTAGAATGAACATGAAAGAAGTAGATGATTTTTAAGGATCTGAGAATGCACCACAAGTACATTAAATAAACCCTAAGTTACGAAAAGCTTTATTTTTATCATGATAATTCAAATTTCTGTACTTGGAAATCACTTTTCGACAGTATGTGTGTTTTGACAGTTATACAATAATATAATTATAGGCATAACGGCATAATAGGTGGTATGACCTTTACCAAATACCGAGTGGAAAGTGTAATACATTTTGTATATTATTATTTTATACACACACAACAATTTTCAAAATATTTAGACTAAATTTCCACAATGAATCTATTTACAAAATTCTACCATAGTATTCTACACGTTGGTATTTGCTAATAGTTAGGATTCTAGATATAGTTATATTTAGGCTGTTTTTGGAAAAAAATAGTTCAACCTTTATCGTAGCACTTATAGTAATATAAATCCATAATATATTCTTCGAAATACAGGCTAGCAAGTAGCAATTATTAAAATTTGATCATTTGATTCAAAATGAAAACTACAATTACAGTGAATTACTCAATTAAGAGGTAACTATACATCAAACAGACTTTTTTTAAAATTATTAAAGTAAGATTATTGCTTAATTTAAAAACTATATTATAAATCATCATCCGGAATCCCTAAAGAGTTTTTGTTTTTACTTTTATAGTTTATACTTTACCAGCAGATATATTAATTAACAGGACAGCACATTGGACAGGCGCTGTTTCTTTCTTCCCTCTCTGCGTTCTTGTTGGCACTGGGCACCTTGTTTACCGGTCAACTGCTCATAATTTCTGGAATATAGTCCATTCCAGATCATATTGCAGCTGACCACCTTGCCTATACTTATAACTTTTGAGTTTTTATAATAATAATATTATTTCTCGTGATTAATATTAATAATGTGTATATTTAAACAAATACTTGTCAAATAAATAAGTAATAAAATACAGATTAATGTACTATTATGGTTTACAATTTTTTTTTTTTATTATTCTTAACTACTTAAATTATTGGTCCATTATTATTCAATATATTTGATATATTTCAAATAATCATAAAATTATACTTAAATAAAATGTTAACATACTAATATAATTATTTTTTGGTGATAATTATAGTTAAAATAATAAAATACTATTTAATGTTCAATAATACATTTTACTCTGATATAAGACTAGATTATTTTTATCCGTTCATTAATTAATTGTAATTGTGATTAGGTGAATTAATAATTATAATATATTAGGTTAACAAACATTCATCCCATACAGCTACTACATGTTGATGGAGGAGCTGGGGCAGATGTACTAGGGCCAAATCCACCAAAACGTCGTTGAGGTCTCACAGTCCTATAAAAATATAAATGATGCATATGTATGTTAGTATATTAACAAAGACATTTATAAATTGAGAAACAAATAGAAATTCATTTTGAAATATTCTAATAAAAATAAAACTAATAAACCATTCTTACCCGCTTGAAGAAGAACCAGGACGTCTGTAAGTAACTGTATATTGATTACCCCATCTAGTTAAGTTAGGCCTTACTAAACTTTGAACACTGAAAAAGTGAATAATGATATTATTGTATTTGCTTTGTATAAATACTAAAATAAACAAGCCATACCTGCTAGGTATAGTATACTATACTCCGTCGCGCGTTAAGAGTATGGCCCGGTGGTAATTTATGCTCTTAACACGGGCGGATTATAAGTGTTTATATTTTTAAACTATTATAAATTGATACATTAAGGCATAAGGAGTTTTTTTTTTTCATGGATGATCAACAATTGAAATACTTACAAAAATGAAACAAAGTTTATAACACCCCAAAATGTGTCAACAATTTTTTTCTTCATGGGAACAGTTTGGTGTAAACTTCCACCTGAAATGTAAAAAAAAGTACTATTAACATTGAGTTCAATGATTTATTCTCCCAAATAAATTAAACACTTATATGAATTGTTTATGGATGCAGGCTTGTTCAGGGGGTGGGCGTAGGCTACGGATGCCCACTATTAAGATAAATTTGTATTATAATTTACATATTAATCTAAAATAAAAAGGTATAACCAATTTTTTTTTTTATTGAGCACCTGTTAAAATTCTTTGGATCCGCACCTGACTTAGTTGCCAAACAATAGTTCTAATAAACACTAAAATAGTAGGTACCTTTATTTAAGGTAGGTTATACTCATAACGGTGATTGGGGGAGGTTACGGGGGCTTAGCCCTCCAAAAGTCTGTCAAGTCATTTCTTTCTTAGTTGTGTGGGAGGAAAGTTCCCCACTCACATTGACGTTAATAAGGTTAGCCTCCCCAGACATTTTAATGGATTTATGCCTATGGACTCTAGGTGAATACTTAATGAAATTTCACCCAAACCACGTTTCAAGGTCCTTTTAAATATTTAATAGACATTTTCAGATTTTCAAAAATTATGCCAAGGTCTGATATCCAAAATCGGTCACACACCACTATTTTATCCTTTAGAAATATAACAACAATTTTCTATAGATTAAATTAGTACCAATACTGTATATTATATTGAGTGTAGACAATATTATAAACTTAATTAGAAATAAACATAAATTACACAATATTAGTTTTATGTTTGATTTAATTTTGGAATACATTTATTGAAATTTCAGTAAGTACCTTTAATTTCATAATTATTACATAAGTGACAAAAAGGTAATTATAAAAAATTTACTCACTTTGAGATATGTAAACCATTTTACTTTGATGTTTATTGTTTTCTCACAGTCTCACACTACAATAACGTAGTTATTCCTTGTCAATATATTTGTTTTGAACTTTTGAATTCTATAATTTTAATAAATCGCAATTTCCATAACAACTAATAATAGTAATATTAATTACCACAAATACGTATATTAAGTAATTTTAATAATAATCGCCTACTGTTTACCACCGATTACCAAACAATCGAAAGATGCATGATTCACGAAATCGAACAAACCATAATGTTATTGTTATAATCAATGTTTTTTATTATTTAAGTTGGATTAAAAACACTTTTCTCTTCTTCTTTGTTATCACTTATTCACTATTTACTGCCACGTAAACATTTGTAATAATCATGAAGACTAGGATAAGGGGAAGACCACGTCAACTATACCATTATATGTTCTATACATTCCCATCGAACTCCCATAATTTGATCGGCGAACTAATTATCTGAAACAGCTGTTCCCAGTACTACTAGCGCACCGTGAGGACAAGTTATAGTTTCAATAATACTATATTACACTAAGCATTTTTATTTTTTAAATTTATGCATTTATTAATATATTTAAAAAATGTGTAATACCTATTATGATTATTATTTTTATAAATAAATCTGATATTATGTAAATTATTAACAAATAAATTCATTAAAATATAATATACCAACTTGGTTATTTTTTAATTTATTTGTTTTAACTACTTAGAAACAGTATACAGTAGAAACTGTTTAAAATGACACCGGTGACCGGTTGTATAGTGACATAAATACATAATAGATTTGAAGATTGACTCCTATATTGTATGTATAATTTCTATCGATTAGTATGACGTCCTATAATGATTACCTACCTATACGGATGTTATGACAGATATTTTTGGTTGAAAAAATCGTTTATCTATAATGACTGTATCTATTAAACTTTTATCGAGGGTAATAAGGTCAAAAATTAATTTTCAGGAAAAATAAAAATATTATTAAGAAAAAGTTGAGAATTTTACGTAAAAAATCGGAAAATTTTGATTTAACTCTTTTTTATACCCTAATAAAATAAACGTAGATACATGCAATTTGTATTGAATATTTATATTAGCAATTTCTATACAATTTTCGAAATGTTGCGACTCGTTTTGAGTTATAAGCATAAGAAATTTCCGAATTTTATAATTTTTTTTTTAATTAGTGTATAAAAATGTTTTCGCACAGTAAAAAACTTCAAATCGTAATACAACGTTTCTTACAGTTTCTCATAAGTTGTTGTAAAAGTTGAAATTAAAAAAATTAAATATAAAATATTTTATAATGAGCGTCTGATGTTAAAATGTTTACATAATTCATTAAAATCACACTTTACGCCATTACTCATTATAAACGGTATCTACTGTACATAAATTGTATATTATATTAATATTATTATATTGTTATTGCATGCAATTTCCGCAGCTGTTGCATTCGGTTTGCTTCTCTTTTGTCTTTATAGATGTTGATGAATGATTGAGGCCTTATTCTAATGTGATTTATTACTATAATATTGTAAATGATTGATTAAATCAATAATTGATGATAATAAATCAATGATTAGGCAATACCTATACAAGTATAGGTAGGTCGTTTGAAGGTACCTGCCTAATAAAATAAAAAAAATAGATAATAAAGTTATTTAATACGATTTGTAAATTTGTACGTAGGAACATAGTAGATATATGTACCACTTAAATAATTTTAAGCTCCGACTTAGAGTTAGACAATATTATATACGCTTGTTGATGCTCGTATAGGGAACGTGTTTCGCCTACTGAACGGTACCTATACTAGTACACAGTTCAATAATTGTGTCGCCAGAAGAATAAATATTTACGTAGGTACGTTTTTACCTTCTGCTCTTTTGACGCGATAGACCTAAGATAAATATATTATACTATATACTCGACTCGTGTAAATAATTATTTCTTAATTATTTAATTATTAATTATTGCATAGAATATTATCATTATATCTCACATGACATTGTAACAACATTATACAAACAATTTATTTAGTATAAAATAATATAGGTAAATATAGGTAAATGCATAATAATATAACAATACATTTAATTCTAACTAATGTTATCGTTAAACATGTACTAATATTAAATTATTGCAATAAAAAAAATGGTATTAATAACTCATAAGTATATGTATAGGTACTAGTAGATTACCATAACAATATTATATACATTATAATTTATAGTACATATAGATTGCGCTAAAATTGGTTCACAAACGTCACCAACTTCTTCACGCACGCTTCCTGATATTCGTGCACCCAATTTATTGAGTTGTAATTGCACAAGTTTTTCAAATCGTCTGGTAGCAGTGCAGGTGGAGGCCAAGTGAAACTGTTGTCCAACACTGGTATTATATTGCACTGGGCTTGTTCCGCGGTCGTGACTTCCTATAGAGTAATAAACAAGTATCTTAATATCCTGTACCATATTATAATCACATGATGATCCTACGTCTCAGGGTGATCCTTTACCTCACAAATAAAATCTAAAGTTTCGATATCACCGGCTGACGAATCCATAAAATTCTTGTCTAATGAACCAGGCGTCAACACAATAATAAAATTCTTCGTCTGCCTTACGGTCTGTAATACATGATGTCGAGATTTGGCATCATCCGATCGTTTCACGTCGAGGAACACATTGTAACCTCGAATTTTCAAATATACTTTAAGCAAACTGTAATACACGTGGTCAGTGTTATTATTTTAACGATTTTTTAAGAGATATATTTTAATTTTACATAGGAGCTGTCAAATACAATCTTTACCTAGCCAGCAGAGAATCAGTAGATCTTTTGTAACTGATAAACACGTCGTAAGGTTTGTCCGTGTTTTCTACGTACACCGGCATTTCTATAACAATTTTTTTTTATTTAATCAATAAACTTTATTTATTAATTAATGCGTAAATATAATATATATTTATAAAAAAATGAATGTATGTCTGTCTGCCTGTGAGTCCATATTATCATGACAACCATTTGTATATTATTTTGTGATTTCCGATGGAATTTTTTGTGTATAAATGGTTGCCATGGTAATATATAAAAATTAATATTCATATAGTTGGAATTTTTAAAGGGCAACGAAATGCACGGGATCAGCTATTTTTATGTATAATATATAGATAGATCAAAACTCTGGGCAGAAGATAGGCTAATTTAAAAAAGTAGAGGGTCAACCCCGGGAGGTGCTCAAACAGAGTTTTTGAGATTTCCTATGGACATTTTTGTTTATAAATGGTTGCCATGGGTTTTGAAGCTATAATAATAATAATTATTTGTTGCCGGGCAACGAAGTGCACGGGATCAGCTAGTAATAATAATATAATTCTTTAAAATAAAGTATTTACCTTTGATGGAGGCTAATATACAATTTCGGTGAACTCCGTTTGAAATTCCACAATCATTTTTGAGTTGGTCATCAGTTAAAAGCCTAAATTAATGTTATAATTAAAAACATAATAACTATTAACTATTAATAAGTGTTATTTTATATTATAAATGATTTACTAAAACAAAAATGTATGATTATCTTGCTATATTATGTTGTAAGCTAAAATGTATAAGTATAGAATTTATTATACCTCATTGAATCCCGTTTGACCCCAGCGTTCAACATGGGATACGTGTACACAGAATACTCCGAACGGATTGATTTTAGAAACGAGTTTAAATCGGTTGTGTCGATACTACTGTAATCGGCTGATTGTTTTAAATTATTTAGTTCTCTTATAAATCTAGAAAATATAAAAATAATTACATACTTTTAGGAAATCAGAGTATTATAGAATATGTTTCTTTTCTTAATTTTATTGTTGGTTTCCTACAAACATATTAGGCTTCTAAATTATGAATTTGGCGTCCTCCAAGAAGTACTCAAGATAGTAGATAAATCTAAAATAGGTATTCAGTCTCAAAAAAAGTTATTATTTTAAAATAAAATTAATAGCAGTGGAACTTAAGATAACAAAATAAAATTCCAATTCACCACCAACAACTACCTTACTTTTACTTTATAACAAAGTATGTTTGTAAAATGAAAACTTTTTAATTTTTAATTTTATTCATAATGATTAACTATGAGCTGTGTAGTATCTATATGTATTACTGTGAATGAAGGCCGTAACTGAAAAAAAAGAAGAGAAAACAGGGCATTGGCCGACTAAAATCAGTCGTTGACTCGAATCCCACACTCTGCAACATTATCATTTCGTTTTCCCTCAATCTTTCTCATACAGACGTATCGCATGTGTTATACACTGCATTTGGGTAAAGTATCTTAATCGGGCAGCTCTCTCGTTGATCAAAATACATACTTATACAAACCTATTTTTCATTATTCCATTGTGTATTCCGATTTCGTTTTTCAATTCATCTTCGGTCAATCGCAATAATAGATCACCATCAACTCGATTTTCCAATAAATTGTTGGCAATATCGCTAAACCCATTCTTCTTGAACCATTTACGGACGTCCTCCGCCGACCACTGGTGAACACTTATGTTGAGCCTGTACGGAACTTCTACAGCGATCAACTGACACGATTGATCCGCTAACCTGGATGCTGTGTCATTAGAGCAAATGGCCACCTTCTTCAGTGGTTTAATAACGTTTATCGCTCTGAACATACTTTTCTTACTAAGCTGTTTTTTGATTCTGACTTTGGATGCATTTGACGCTTCCTCGCTATCAAAATTCAAAATAGGAGCGCGTTTTTCTAAGCACATTTGGATTTTGCCACAGGCATTAACTAAATTAGACTTAGGTATCACCATCGGTATTTTATATTTAATTATTGCTGTCCTGACTTCATTATCGGTGACCAAAATCGCAATGTAATACTTGACATTGTCTTTAGTCTTAAACATCAACGTGAAAAACCGTGTGTGTACGTTATGCTTTTTCATAATATTTTGGTTTTTTGGACATTCATATGGCCTCCATAAGTTGAAAAGTATATTCAGGTATTGTTTAAGAGTCACGACATTTTGTCGTCGCCACTCGTCGAGAAGTACGCCCACACCATAGATTTTGTTTAGATCAATGAAAGTGATTTCGCAGTGTTTGAATATATTTTCAAAGATTCCTGAAAAATAAATATTACAATAATTTTGTTTATCATTGAGCATTGAATCTCCGTTAAAAAATATATGAGTATTTATGATTGTTTAAATTATAATAAACCTTACTGAAATTAAACTTGAATCCATTGACCGAGCTAACTTGGGTTTTGTATTTACATACTGTGTACAACACTTTTTCTACTACATTTTTCAATACGTAGTCGCTAGTGTCTGTTAAGCATTTTCCCAGAAATCTAGCATTCGAAAACGGTTCAATTTCATATTCGGACGCACAATTATTAATTAATGAATCCATTCCACCACAATGTC
The DNA here is from genome assembly GCF_019925205.1 of Metopolophium dirhodum. NCBI lineage: Eukaryota > Metazoa > Arthropoda > Insecta > Hemiptera > Aphididae > Metopolophium > Metopolophium dirhodum. The sequence goes on from NC_083568.1 coordinate 19,472,324, forward strand.
TGAAAGTGTTCCACAAGGCATTGTTGAGTTTGTAGGTCTGCTCTTCCCATGCATAGAAAATGATTTCAAATAGTTTTTGAAGTACCATTGAAGAGGTTTTGTCTGCATGTTGTCTACTTATTAATTCGTTTACTTTGATTACCAGTTTTACCAGAAGAAATAAATTGTGTTGGGCGTTTTCTGCTTCAAACGAGTTTGAGTTCTGTCGCATCGGATCTGGATTGGCGAATATCAGACGATAATTACAGTTGACCATCTCGTGGATCGTTCAAGACTACACACCACTATTGAAGACGAATAAATTGATGCGTGGCTTCTAAGCTATAAAAAAAACACCTACTATATAAATAGCAGATCAATTTTTCCGATTTTTTTTAGTCAAATATTTAAACTGAAAAGTACAAGCAAAATTGCTAATTACATAAGAGATTATGGATGATGATATGCGGCAGTGTGACTTATAAGCGATGTCATCAAGTGAAAATAGGAGTTGTATAATACTTGTATGAAACGAAAAAAAACATGGGTATCAGGTTAATACTGTTACAAAAGAGATTCAAAAGCTGGCGAGTGACAACCACGAATTATTATTAATAACTAAATCGAATTATACTGAATGGAAAATAAATCGGCGACCAACACCACACTGGCAGTAGCAATAGATAAAGTCCACCACAAAATAATACTGCTCTATAGTGGACAAAAATACACAATTTATAGTTTTCACATCGTTACATTTTCTGTCAAATACAAAGGTTTATAGATAAAAGTCACGAATAATAAAACTTAATATCTTAATTCTTGATAATAGTACAACCTATAAACCTTGGACAAATTCCACCATTGCACACACTACTACAACGATTTCCACACGCCTATCGGCAAACGGGCCGACTCGTTAAATTGTAGACTGTATAGTACTATATAGGCCGGGGTTATCACTCTTAGATAATATTATACGTACGTTGCGCCGGCACCACCCATTAAAAAAATTTTAATATTTTATTTCATCAATAATTAGCACGCAATTACCATGAATATACATGACTAGTTTTGCAATTTGCGCGGAAACAGTGTCTCCGGAATCGCAACAATCAACGAGCGGTGCTGGCAACCACAAAAAAGGAATTTTTATATTTTTACACGGCCTTTATTTAGCACGCATTTAGCATGAATATGCACGACTATCGCCGAAACCAGCACGATCGTTACTTCCGTGTAATATCGTCCCCAACAATTTGCGCGTTTCGCCAGCACCACGCCAGAGTGAAAATTTTCAATTTTCCAAAATTGAATTAGTCCATCATTTAGCACGCATTTAGCATGAATTTGCACGACTATCACCAAAATCCTCAAGATCGTAATTTCCATGCAGTCCTGTTCACGTACCATCCACTACGACATAGGAATTATTTTTATTAATCATTATTACAGTTTATATTTTAGTTGCTAATGATTAATAAATAAAATTAATAAAATTAATAAAAATAATAAAAAGAAAACAATTAATAAAATGTTCTGGTAACCCAAACATGTTTTTAGATAAAGCTATATTAATACTAGATTAATACATACTATTAAAATAAAAAAAAAATTAGTAAAAATGTCAACCAGAATATCAATTTAATTTGTATTAATCATATTTATTAATCAATATTATAAATTAAGTTCACAACCATCGGGTCAGATCATTTATTTAATCTGCTTAAACTTTTATTATAATAAGAATCGTAGGACAAAAATACAAAGTATTAATTGTTAGAATAAGTAGGTACCTATACTTACTTTAAATGTTATAACAAATTGAAACATGTCCTTGTGTCTGCGGTTAAAAATGTATTTGATACACAGTATTTACAACGCACCAAATATTTTTGATATGATTCAAAAAGTTCTTTTAATTTTACTGTTTTAAATATATTTTTGCATTTAATCCAAGGAAGACTGTAGTTTACACTATTTACAGTTGTATGATAATTGGTATCTGCCATAATTGCAAACTAGCAAATTAACAATTAAAAACGTTGGAAACAAAAATACGTAAAATAGCCTGTAATCTATACTTAATCTAATCTACGAGAGTATAATGTGTCACTTCATTCTCCATTATTACGTGACTTGTCAAAAATCAGTACGTATTTTTTTTTTTATTGTTGGTAGGTATGAGTGCAATTTACAGATTACACACGGTTATTAAACTAAAAACAGTGAACTAGGTCGTGGTTACCGAGGTACAATTTCCCGCATTTAAGTGAAGTAGAACCAAAATAAACGCTTATAGTTTTTAAAGATAATTATAATAAATAATCTATAGCAAATGACAATCGTCTCTGAGATGAACAACGGCTCCAATATATAATATGTAGGTACCTACCAGGTATAGGTACTCACATATTTCGTTTAATAAAATTCTGGTCATTAAGCTATACATATTTGCACAAATGAGTAATTACTTTAATCTCAATACTTCCAGAATACCCAATACATTCCCTCGACGGAGATGCACTGCTGTGACACTAGACGATATTATATACGCTCGTTGAGTACGTGTTTCGACTACTGAACGGTACCTTTACTAAGGCACTGCATAATAATGGGTATGCTATGCCACCATTTTGCGACTCATTTATCAACGATAAAGTAAAGGGGTAAAAGTTCATAGTCACATAACATTATTAGTCGCTAAATGGCGGCGTAGCATACTTAGTATCTATAGTGTCCCACCTATACTAGTACACAGTTATCAATGGTGTCGCCGGAAGAATAAATATTTACGTAAGTTCTTTCCTTCTGCTCTTTTGACGCCATATAGACCAAAGATAAATGTGTATCGTCAGGCAAGCAGCAAGCTAGTAGGTATACCTATACCCGCTAGACGTACAGTAATATTTTAAAAATCAATTTGTATATTATCTACAACTGTAAATTGTTGTAGTAGAATAATTTTTAAAATTTGAAATCAATGATTAGGCAATACCTATATAAGTTGGTAAATAAGACTTAACTACCTAATACAATAATAAAATACGATAAGTAAAATACTAAATAAGAAAATGATTAATGTTAGTTAATATGATTTGTAAGCACATATCAGTTACCCTGATTAATATAATTCTAAGGTCTAGTGAATAAAGGTAAATATTTGGGTTTTAAGAGAACACCGCAAACGGAAAAACGGGATTTTTTACACAAAATCGGTTTTGGTTTTTAGTGTAACTTCAAAACAAATAAACGTATATACATGAATTTTCCACTGGTTGCTTATATTTGCATTTCCTATATACGATAAATTGTTTAAAATATTTTGATTTGTTTTGAACTGTTTAGGAACATTTTCTGTTTCCAATTTTATTAGTCTTTTTTTCTATGAATGTCAATAAAACTTTATTTGTTGGGTAAATAAGCTTGAAAATTTAATACAAGGCTCCTACTATATTGTTACAATGACATTTGAAAAATATTAAAAATTCTTAGTAACAGTTTTAAATATTGACAAAATAAGGAAAAATCATGAAAATTAGCAAATTATTTTGAGTTGAGAATTCATAAAAATTTTTCTTTTTAAATCTAAGATTTGAAAATGTAATACAAGATTCCTCATAAGTTTGTCCACCTTTATAAAAAAAAAATGTCTACGAGCAAATCAAATTAAATTTTTATGAGCGTTTGAAGTTCATATTTTTACAAGATTGGGTATTCACTCGATTTTTCATGTAGCGGTTTTGTTATTTTATTGTTATTAAAAAACGAATAACTGTAGATACATGAAAATGTTACTGAATGTTTATATTTTTACTTTCTATGCACCATTAAATTTTGAAAATTTTTTGACTCTTTTTGAGCTGTTTACGGGCATTGTCAGTTTTAAATTTTTTTAGTTTTTTTTTCCGTAAATTTCAATAAAATTTTGTTTGTTGGGTAAAATGGCGTGAAAATGTAATGCAAGGCTCCTGATATATTGTTACAATTGGGGGACGAGGTGGCCGAGCGGTCTAACGCGACGGATTCGGCACAGCCGGTCTGAGTTCGATTCTCGACCACCGGGCGGCATTTTTCTCCGTGAAAGTCACGGTGTCCGGAGAACAAGTGCCGCCATCCCCCACCCGGGCATGGCAGATACCTACGGGTGCCCAATCAAAAATTCTGCCAAACCCAACACACACGTGTTCCTCCCCCTACCGACTTAATAACCTACAGTAAAAACTAAAATAGCTAATGGCCTCAGCTGCCGGGCTCAAGATCAATTAAAAAAAAAAAAAAAAATATTGTTACAATAGCGGTTGAAAAATATTAAAAATACATAGACACAATTTTTTTTTATGGGCATTTAAAGTTCAAATTTTGACAAAATTTATCAAATTTAAAATTTAACAATTATTTTGTAGTTAAAAATGTATAAAAAAAAATTATTTAATTTACTTTTGTAGCTAAGGATTGAAAATTTAAAACAAGGTTCCACGTAAATATAGGTAAATATATAAATTACTTTATTCACAATAATATCATTAGATATACTTAGAAATATCATAGGCTGACTGACCGTTTTCGCTCATGCAGAATCGTTTTTCTTATACAATGATATTAAATCATTGGATTCAAATTTAACACCATCCATTATAGTGACCCACTTGTAACCTACTTTACAGCAGAGCGACATCCACTTACCCTCTTTTTTCTGTTCTATTTTTAAGCATTATTGTTGTTATTATTATTTGAATTAATGTACATTTCCTACTCTTTACTTAGAATTCAAATGTGTTATCTATTTTATTCAAAGGGCACTGCATGTTAATTATTATTATTAAATAAATAAATAAATAATATGCTTTAGAAGTTTCAAGTACCCATGAATAATATTATTTTTAATAAACACACGTCATTGTAAAACCAATATACCTACGCTGAGTACGCTCGAAGTCTAAAAACACAAATATATTTGATAATTTTATTTCATGAATAAAATGGAATAAAAATCGTTACAATGTGTGAAATTTGTATTAATGATAATGATACTATGTTTTTATCAATGTAAATTTCGTTTAATATTTCCAATCGCTTGACATTTCTATTCATTTCCCAGAGACAGTCACTGTAGCAGGTATGGCGGTAGGCGGTCACCCGAAAATGGTAGGTCCATGATGTTCGGGGCCGTGGAGCTACTCGACAACGAGGAATGGGTCCACCGCTTCGGTAGACATGTCTGACGAAAGACCATCGCTGGTCCCTTCATGAACAGCACTCGAGTCACCATGCATAGCCGTCACGATGGCATCAATGCACATATCCTGAATGTCGTGCGACCACTGTACCACGTCGTACGTCTGCAAGTTGCGTATGTCCTCTGGAAGCATTTCTGGCCAAGTGAAATCGTCCACTACGATGGGAATTATGTTCAGCTGGTTTTGCATCGCTGTCACGATTTCCTACAAACCGAATACAATAATTAGTATACGTACAATATAGTTATACCTATAGATGCGTTGTTTTAGTATCTTATATGCAGCTGCTGTGCTACGCCACGAGGTGTTCCATTACCTTGTGAACCCAGTCGTTGCATTCGTTGTCGCCGACACACCGGTCCAACGAACTTTGGGTCAACACAAGCACGAAGTTTTTTGCCTGTTTTAAATGGTTTACTAGGTTATTGCCGAAATGTCCGTTTTCTAATTTTACCACGTCGATAAACACTTGATACCCTCGAATTTCAAGGTAAACTTTGATCAAACTGCAAACATATATAATGCCAGTTGTTGTTATTATCTATACTAATACTATAAAACAAAAAAATTGTTTGTTTGTTTGTTTGTTTGGGGTAATCTCTGGACCTACTTCACTGATTGATTTTTTTTTTACCATCACAAGGCTATCCTAAAGATCTATAGGTTATATTTTATCTCGATAAGTGACCCTTAATTTTTATTATTGCAAATAAGAATAATTATTCGTTGAACACAGACAAATAATATATATTTTTTTATTATGGGGTTTCTATTGGTTACAACAAATAAAATACTTATTATGATTGAATATATTTTTAGACCTGTATTAAAATATTTATATACCAAATTTTGGTCAAAACCATCATATTCACAGTGTTTAGAGTCTTTAATGGAGATTAAGATGGAATCATTTGACGGTAATTAATTAACGACAGTCGGTTTATTTGAATATATTATGATGGTTGCTGGTTGGATATAATTTAAAACAATGTAAGTTCTACAAAAATATCAGTCATTAATATATTTTAAAAAGTCAGGGGCACGATACACCTAGTGGCTAGTGTTTATGTTAAAGCCATAATAACGTTATTTATGTTAAAAAAAAAATAAAATTATTAAATATTATGTTATATTATAGTGATAATATTTTATTATTATATTATTCTATTATATTCAAGTTTACGTATTAAGCGTAATCTTTACAAAAAAATATAACCAGTCTTAAAAATAAATAAATGTGCAATATTATGATCAAATGTGTTAAAAATCAAGTTAAACCTAAATTTTTTTTTTAAGTTTTGAACACCACTACACCGGGTATTGAGTAACAAATTTAACACAAAGTTTGAATCGTATAAGTGGTGGCATTTTTACGGGCAACGAAATTCCCGGGGGACAGCTATCTTCTATATTATACATAAAATATACACTAACGTATGCACCTCACGGAGTTTGTAAAATAATTTCATAATAATATATTATAACCTGACAATATACTGCTCGTATAATCACAAGCGACTCTTACGGGCAACGCCGGGCGAGAAGGCTATAATATAATATAATCGAACATGTCCTCACTGATTCACTTATTGATGTACAACGTACAGCCTAAACAATGATAACTTGTGGCTTGTCATTTTTACGGTACCTTCGCACCACCATCAAAGTGTGCACTAAGAAATCATTTTCCAAAATTCGCATTTTAAAGTGGTGGTTGCACAAGTATTTTGAGTTTCGAGTTGATCGATGGACATTTTTAAGTTTTGAAAATGATTACACCGAATATTAAATAAATAATTGAACAAATTTCGAATCATAAAGAGTTGGCATGTGGAGGGGTCATCTAGTATTACTAATATAATTATATAATTATTATAAGTACTTATTATTATTATTTCTTATACTGCTTGAGTAAACGTTGCCTATATTAGTATAATATTATTATATTGTTATATTGGTATACTCTTGCAGTTTCAATGTATCGATATGTAAAATATATACGATCCCCTTACCTAGCCAATTCAGATCCATTCGATCGTCTGTAACTGATAAACACATCCGTGATTTTTTTGTCCGACGACGATTTCTTCAATTTCATTTCTATATAATATGATTCACCAAGTAATTTAGACTGATTTACACGTAATAGTATTTTTTATTAATAGAAACATTTACCTTTTGCATTTAATATATACAGATGATGTATGGTATTTGTGATTTTGCAATCGTTTAAGAGTTGATCTGTCGTTAAACTCCTGAATAATAATAATTTAATGCTTATTAGTTGTATATAAAAAAAAATTTCGTGAAGATTGCTTGCATAGTTATGGAATAATATTAAATAATTGGAAACTGTCCCACCTGATCGTGTTCATATTTATTCCTGCATTCAACATGGGATACGTGTACACGCCGTAGTCGAATGTAGGATCGATCGACTTTAGGAACGAGTGCAAACCGGTCGAGTCTTTACTACTGTAGTCGGCTGATTGTTTTAAATTGTCTAGTTCTCTCATAAATCTAGAAACAATAAAAAACATAACATATTATAATATTGTTTAGGTATAGATATAATGTCAAATGTAAAATTAGTTATTAAAAAGATAAGTCATCAGTCATAATTAAATTCACGATGTGCGTTCAAATGTGAATATTTGATAAAGTCTGCCTTATGTCATCAGATTTCAAGCTATATACAAAAAATCAATTCATTTTTAATAACAAAAAAAAAATCTAATGTTTGCTTAATATTTGATATTTAACATGATTATTGATATTATTAACAAAAAAAAATTAAGAAAAAACGGAAATTTTTATGCAAAATCCGTTTTTGACAAAAGCAAATTTAGTTTTTAGTGTACCTTTCTGTGGTAATTCTAAAAAAAATTAACATAGATAAATGCAATTTTCACTAAATATTTATATATTAGCATTTTCTATACACCATAAAACATTTTGACTCGTGTTGAGTTATTTATAGGCATATACAATTTTCGATTATTATTAGGTTTTTTTAATTAATGCGGAAAAAAAATTTCGTTGTTAGTGGAAATTAAAAAAAAATTGAGCGTAAATCAATCAATTTTTATAAGCGTCTGAAGTTGGATTATGACAAAATTCGTAAAAATCATGAAAATTTGCAAATTATTTCGAGTTGTAAATTCATAAAAAATGTTTGTTTTATATCTAAGATTTTAAAATTTAATTCAAGATTCTCCCCAGTTTTTCTATATTTATCAAAAAAAAAAATGTTTCCCAGAAATGGAAATTAAATTTTTATCAGCGTTTACAACATTGTATAACATTTTCTTATTTTGTTGCAATTCAAAAACAAATAACCGTAAATATTTAAAATTTTCACAATTCGTAAATTTTACAATTTTCGATACTTGATAAATTTTAAAAATACGTAGGCAAGAATTTTTTTTATAAGCATTTTAAGTTCAAATTTCGCCAACATTGATCACATTGAACATATTTTACAAATTATTTTGCAAATAAAAATGTATAAAATGTTCAATTTTTATAGCTAAGAATTAAAATTGTAAAATAAGGTTTCACGAAAGTAGCTCATATTATAACCAAAAAATCTAAAAAATATATAAACACAGTTTTTTTTTATAGTTATTTTAAGGGGATCGCATGTTACGTATTTTTCGTACATTTTAGACGAATAAGCGGTGGTAAATGACACATACTTCTGAATGTCCGATATTAATTTTTAATATATGTATGAATTCTTTGGAAAAATAACTAGGCTTTCTAGGAAGTCGATTGTCAATTTTAAATTTTAAAGGACCATACAATTTGGATATTTTTTTAAAAATATCTCATGAAATAATTGCATTACATTTGTATTTATTTCGGGTTTTATATCAAAAAAGTGGTTCCTACAAAGCATAGTCTAGGAGCTTACAAATTCATCCCTTTTTTCGAAATTACAATCAAACTTCAGGAAGTATGTTTAATTTACTACCGCTTTTGGTAGTTTTTATATGTGATGCATAGAAGAATATAATTCGTTGTTCTTGATTCATTGACATGCGAGTGTACGTGCGAGAGTTGCACACGACGGATTCCGAATGTATCTACGCACGCTAATGATCATTTACTTCGCACATAACCACACTGCGTAACGAGTATAAGACATCGAATTGCCTATACGCGACCCCTTATTAAATCACCGTCTTCAATCCACTTAAGTTCAAGTTTGGATGAAATTAGATATTCGGAGAAGGCCGATTTTAGTTTTGTATTATAATTTAAAAATATTATTCGTGGCTACTTGAATCTTAAAAGTATATAATTACTTATATTTTACAAATAATATTAGTTCAACTTACCAGCTTTATAATATAATTAATATTAAATATAATATAAAATATCCTTAGGTGACAAATCGTCTCCGCTCAGAATCGTTTTACAAGTACAATGATATTATATCATCGAATTCAATTTTAACGTCATCCATTACAGTGACCAACTTGTAACCTACTGTACAATAGAGCGACAACCAATAATTACCCGTTTTTTTATCATTTTATTATAATTTTTAAGTTTATTTTCCAACATTTTTTTTACTTCAGTGCCGCTGTGGTTTCATAATATTACTGTTCCTGTGAATGTCTGCAGTTGATGAATGCTGACAGTCATTGGTGAATGTAGGAATACTCCAAAATCATTGATGAATCTTGACATATTATTTAAAAATTCATTATATAAGACACATGCAAACTTTCACAAGTAAACGTTGTTATATTCATTGAGTGAAATTCGTGAATTTGGTGAATATTGGTAGTAGTTATCGTGTAATAATTAAAACAATACTAATATCATATAGTAATATAGTATACTTCACTGCAGTACAATATTAGTTCATCGTATTGGTTGATAACTTTGATACGTCTTATTATTATCTTGATGGGTTTTTACAAATTGGCATCCAAAGATAGTGTTACGAAGTCTTTTAAATCATGCATAATTACCTACCCCAGAAAACAGTTTAATTAAAAGAATTAAACAATAGTCAATACGTGTCTATTATATTAATCATAGGTAGGTATAATCAGACAGTAAAAGCTATATGCCTAATATCATGTATTTATCTATTAGACTTGCGAACTATGATCCTGCCCGTATGGTCCGTATAGAAACAACAATATAAAAATCATAAAATCAATATTTTATTTTATATTAAAATCAGGGAAAATTTTAATATTTAATTTCAATTTACAGTCCTGTAGGACGTGATATGACATAATTGTAAATGACATACGACACCAGCCGTTTCGTCAAAATTTTGTTATTATATCTATGATTCCCGTTTAGCTTAGACAGCTTAGATCAATTTAAAATTATGTTGGCAATGATTCTGTTAAATAATGTTGTAAATTATCTATAATATTTTAATAACATTTATCAAACGCTAAGAAAAAATAAAAATAATAATATGTGGCAGGTATTATTGTATTAATCGATATATTTTGAACAAAATTAAAACCTTTTATAGTTTTATTGTATGCGTAGATTTTTTAATAATGCGTTTTTATAAATATTTTGAACTAAATTTGAAATTTTTTAAATGTACTAATTTTTAAATACTAAAAAATGTTTAATACATTAACACAAACGGAAAATAAACTTAAAAAGTCTGCTCTTTCTTTAGTCAATAACCCTAATACACAATAATACATCAAAGTGCTAAAAATCTCTTTTAATTTTATTGCTTATCACTTGGATGATTTCTGATTTGTCTCTTTGGCCTTGTCAACGACTTACATAAATATTAATCTTCCACTGGTTATTTTTCTTTGAAACTGGCCAAGTGATAAGCGGAGAAGGTAATTTTTGGACGAAACGGGTTTCACCCAAACACACTACCAACCTTTTTCTCTGTAATCCATTTTGCATTCCGATGTCGTATTTCAAGTTGTCCTCGTTAATGTGCAACAAAATATCACCATCAACTAGATTTGCAGAAAAGTATTCGGCGAACTCGATAAAATCGATTCGTTTGACCCATTCATGTACGTCATCTACTGACCACAGGGGCACTTTTTCTTGATTGTTTCTGTGGGGCACCTCTTCGCCGATCAACTTTAATGTTTTGGCAGCTAATTTGGACGCTAGGGTGTTTCCGCTACGGGTCACTTTCTTCAGTGGTTCAATCACGTTGATCGCTTTGAATACGCTGGTCATACCTAATTGCTTCTTGATCCCGGCTTCCATGCAAAAATGGAAAGCAGCCAAGTTGCACGCTTCTTCTCGGGTGGAACTCAAAACCGGGACTAGTTTTTCCAGCCATTTTTGACTTTGGCCACGGGAATGTGGAGCCATATTGGATTCGTCGAATTCTGTCGGCGTGTGCGTGGTGACGAACGGATTAATCAGATCTAGAGATCTGGAATTTATCGCGGCCACCTCGTCTTCCTTATTAGTGACCAAAACCACTATTGCCAAGAAAGCGTAATACTTTATGTTGACGTCTGAGTTAAACACCAACGTGTACAACCACGTGGGCACCTTACGCTTTATCATTTTATCTTGGCTTTCTGGTCCTCCATACAGCGATAAGTTCGCTAGAGCACTGGCGCAATGTTTCAAGGTTTCGGTGTCTTGGTTTCGACCTTCGTACAGCAACACGTCCAAACCACCGAGTTTTATTACATCGCTACACATGATTTCAGTGTGCTTGAATAAGTTTTCAAGGATTCCTAAAAAAAAATTGTTTAATAAACAAAATATAATTGGGTTAGGCTGGGAAAGGAGAGAAAGTTTGTTAACATTACAATAGTATAGTATACAAATTTGTTCACGTTAGATCTATTATTACCAAACATCTTATTATAACACATGTTCGTATTTAATCGATAAACTTGAACGTTTGAACAAAAATTGTCATCTTTCGTTTGGAACGTTAAAACCATATTATGATTTGAAAATGTTCAACCCCATCTCGTGCGGCAACATTTAAGAACATTTTTTTTAATAAAAAATAATAACGAATTGGCAAAAAAATTATTTAAGCGAGTATTAAAAAAATATATCTCACCGGCGCTGACATTCAATTTATCAACCGAGCTGATTTGAGTCTTGTACTCGCACACTACGTTCACGACCTTCTCGACCCCTTTGTCAAATACATATTCACGATTTTCTGTCGTCAGACATTGCTCCAACAGTCTGGCGCTGGAAAACTGTAGACTTTGGTCACTGGACATGCAATTGTTCATTAACAATTCCAGTCCACCGGAATCCCGTAACGTGTTGCACAACACGTACCCAAGTTTGCAGTTAGGAACGTCCCACGCTTTGCATATCATGTCAAATATTTTGTCAATCACTTCGTTCGGTGCTCCGAGTTGTGCATACTCGTCACATACAAGTAAATTGATGGTGTTATTCAGGTACGAAGAATACTTTTTCACTGCATTTTCAACATCGACTGCATTGTAGACGGCAACCCGCATCAGGTCCAGATCGTCGAATTTAATATCTAAGAGATTGTTCACACATTCCATCATAGCGTTGACTGTTGATCTCAAACTTTCAGATGAAGACCCGCCGTGTAAAGACTTAAAACACAAGAAAAAAAGGATGTAACTAAACACTATTAGTGTAAATAATTATTTATAGTTATTGTAACGACTATTCGAAACATTCATACTAACCTACACCATAATTATTCAAATAGTATACTTAAATAAAACAGATGAGTTATATAGACAGCGTTTCAAATTTTAAAATGAACACTTAAGATCTGATAAACATTAGTAATTGATTAATATAAATACGATTTCGTTAATTATACAATATATAAGTTTTTTTAAATGATACTTAAGAGTTAAGAAGTTGCAATTCCATCACTCACAAGTCACAATATGTAATATGTTGAGAGATAGGAGGGAGTAAAATTATTGCATATTCAACATTATTTTCATATATATACGTACCAGAGTTACATATTCGATATCGTGTTCATTCACAGGACTTTCATCATAATAATTTTTTGACAATTATAATAGTTATCAATGTATTTTAATAATTATAAAAGCGGTAACACGGCGTCTTGGATAGGCAATTTAGCTACACCACCATCACTGGTTCATGTTATATTTTCTGTTATCGCTTCCCAAAAACTGTACGACACCCGTAGATAATGGCCGACCGACGTCACATTAGTGACGATTACAACATTCTTAACAGTGGTTAGGTTATAACGTGACGACGAACTGATAAATATAGACATGAAAAATAAGCATAACTTCACATACTTTTTTAATGAATAAATAACAGCAAACATACACACTCGGAAACAACATACCTAACCTGATGTGACGTCTGGACATCTGAAATGTTTTTAAATTACCGGACATATTAGCAGACCACCTAGTATTTTATCCACCACTGTAGGGTTGTAATTTTACATCATATTTTTAAGTGACCCAATTTAAAGTGAACGACTGATCACTCAACATCCAAACACTCCACCTCGTTAATCGGCTAATCATAAGCGACAATAGCCAAGCAAAAATTATGATAACGTGAAAAATAAATTCGGGTGAAAAAAAATATGACCAGTTAATGTAAATAATAAACTATAAACATGAAGTGAATTATTGTTTAAATCGACTTTTGATACATTTATGCAAAGCTGCATTGGACATTAACATGTTAACGAATGACGAGTTAAAGTTATGTTACTTTTAATCGAGTTACATAATGTAACTAATTACTTTTTTTATTGTTCAATAATAAATTTAAACTTAACGTACTAATGTTTGTTTCATAATATTTTATATTAATATATATTAATATTGTTGATCGAAAGTACATGTTTGACTTTTACATTAACTAATTATTTAGATAATTATAGTTTTGTTTCTTTGTAAGACATACATTATACCTACATTACTATGTTGTTATATCAAACAAGATTTGTTATTTTATGAAAAATCAATTGAATCCAATGTCGTAAAACTTTGAACTTTTTGAATAAAAATTTAATTTGACTTTTCAGTAAACGTATTTTTTTTTGTTAAAAGTAAACAAACTTTTGAGGAATTTTATATTAAATTTTCAAATTATAGATGTAAAATGAAACATTTTTATAAATATTTACTCAAATTAGTTTGCAAACTTTCGTGATTTTGTCAAATATTGTTAAAATACTAACTTAAGACTCTCATAAATAATTATTGTGGATATTGTCTGTAAATTGTTTTAGATTTACACCAAAAACAAAAATCGATCCCGCTCAGAATCTAAAATAACCGTAGATACTTAAATGTTTTGCCAAATGTAAATACATATAGGCATTTTTTATGCATGATTTAAAATATCTTAAAAATAATTTTCCTTTTTGAACTATTTGTATACATTTTCAATTTTCAATTTTTTTGTTTTTATATTATGAAATTTGTGGGCTCAGAACCAAAATGTTACCTCAAAATATCTAATTTTGCTAGAAAGCCATCTAAAATTAATCATTTTAAATGAGTTTTACATAAAAAAATTAACAATATTCTACGTTAACTCTCAAAATTGGTTTTTATTTTAAACAGCACACAGAACGTAAGAAATAAAAAATATGAAAAATCTCCGATAAGAACCAACATGTCCTCCAGGTAGAATATATATTTTTTTACTCAGACGTTACCAACCACAAAATAATAAATAATAGTTACAGTACCTAGATACCTAATAATATTATTGGTACAGAATGTATATCCTATGCGTGACGATAAAATACAAACTATATTAAATCATTCCTTATATTATAGTTATAATTAATTTAAGCTATTGAGATAACCATTTTCTGACTAACCTGACCCTAAGCTCGGGTATGTAATAATAATAGGCAAAATGAATAGAATGCTACTTACCTAACGATTTCAAATTATAGATACTTAAAAAGATTTACAACATTTTTTGGGAAAAATGCGATATGTTAACTTCAGACGTGTGTAATTTTTACTTTACACATACCTACTATATTATATAATACTATAAATACCTTTTCAGTGCCAAAAATCATATGCCGAAGCCGCGCAATCGGTCAAGATGACAAGCCAGCGTGTTCAATCAATATTTAATATCGTCTGAAAGTCTCGATGTATGTTTATAATTGATAATGGTACACAAACAATAAATTGTAACGGGAATTAGTATCATCTTCCGAACCGTTATACCTGCTGTGCTAAAACGATTAATATATTATTACCATGTAATGTAACATACTTAGCAACGACTGGTGACACTCAACTGATTTTTAATTTGGCACTGCAGCGTATTTAAAGTTATGCACAGCAAATCATCAAATGGGTATTTCGGTAGTACGCGCAATGGTTCGCCCGCACTCATGGAAATACATTCATTAGACAATGTAAATAATGTGTTATCTATTTAATATTATAATACATGTTATTAATTGAATAAAAATAAAAATACTGTGACATACCTTTGTAAGTGTGTTTTGCAGAGTGTTATTCGGAAAATATCTTAGTAGTAGATCATCGGACAAGAATACAAAGTGGATATTGAAAGTATTTGACAAGATAGGATGGTTTTTTTTTGTATAGATAGAAATTATTAAATTTCTTCTGCAAATTAAAAATTATTTAATGATAATTATTGCGTATAGTAATAATAATAATTATTATTATTATCGTTACAAATGTGGAAAGCATATGATATTAATATTTGTCTATGTTCTAGTGGATTAAAATAAGTGTAATACAATATTTGAATTCCATTAAAAAATGCATTGTATAATGTATATAATAAAATATATCTTACTATTATGCAAAAAAGATTTGAAAAATAGTTTCATCAAATAATTAACATGAGAGCCAATATTATATTTTATCAATTTTAAGATATAGATTGAAAGAAGCATAAGGAAGATTTTATAATGTACACTATTATAAAAAAACAATAAAAATTTTTATGAATTATAAATCAAAATAATTTGCAAATTTTCATGATTTTTACGAATTTTGTCAAAGATCTACCGGTTACTTAGACGTTTATAAAAAACTACAGTGCCCTTAATATAAGTCAAAATATTTTATAAATCGTAAATTCTAATATTAACGTTTAGTGAACATTCCATGTATCGATGGTATTTTTTTTTAGAGTCAACCAAAATCCAAAACCGATATTGTCAAAAACTAATTCTTGCAAAATTTCCCGTTTTTCCTTAATTTTTGTTTTGGATTTTCCAATGCACCAACTAGAATCACTTTCCACCGGAAAATATACTGAAGTTAAAAATCAAAGCATTATTTGACTATTTACCGTGTATACAGACACAAATAAAAAAAAACACATCATTGTAAAATCAATACATTCATCGCTCCGCTCAGAATCTAAAACGAAAAGGGGAGATCTGTGCCATGGAAAAGTAAATTTCTCTGAACCAGATACATATCCACAAGAATCTAAAGAAATTTATTGCATATGATGAAATGAACAAACATTTCAGACAAAATAACAGAGTTTATAATAATTTATTAGCACTCACTTCTTTTAATGGTCACCATGCTAATATAAACTTGGGTGGCAGTATTTCATCCATGATAATTGTTGGTTAGGTGAAAAATTAAGGATATCATCAGGACAGGTCTAGCATCTGAAAAACAAAAATGTAGTCAAATTTATATTAAGGACAATGGAAAAGCAAGGTAAAACTCTCGACTCACCAAAAAAACTATTGAAAAGGATTGGCAAGCGAAGCGGTAATAATGCCTACTAATGTAAATAATTCATATGTTTATATTCATGGTTTATGACTTTATGACAAGTGATAACGTATTATTTATCCAATTAATTATTAAATATTATATTAAATATCCTAAAAGTATAATATTACTGTAAAAATGACTTTAAATAAAATAAAACTATGACATAAATAATGTCTAAAATTATTATTTTTTGTTTATTTATTTATAATTAATTCAATAAATTAAGAAATAGGTACTAACTGTTTTATAAATTTAATGATTTCAATTAGTTCCTTGTATATCAAAAACATTCTAACTAAAATACATCAACGAAAAATTATTTAATGACTATAAATCAAGTAAAATAAAAAGCAAAACATAATATGAGTTATGTTTAATAGTAAGACAAATTTATAATAGTTGGGCACATTATCTCATTTGCTTTTGTCATGCCTTATACATGTTAAATATTTTTCCTAGCAATAATGTTTACGAAGCATTGTATTGTTGGACAACTAGCTTTTACTGTCAACAACAATAATATTGGGATAACATACTCGTTTCAAATGTTAGAATTCTTGAAATTCTTTTACGAAAGTTCTGACACATAATAAAATTAAAACTATAACTGCAAATGAATAATGATTGTATTAATCTACCAAATACGTACCTACTTCCTTCATTTCTCTTTAATTTAATAATATAATTCATCAAAAAATCAATAGCAAAAAGTATTTCAGATTTTCTTAAAAGTCTTTAAAATTTTGATACATTATGTGAGCAACAATTACGAACCGGTTTTAATAATATTTAAATAGGTATTATATAGGTATTTAACTGCGTATAAATTATTCCGTATTATAAATTGCGAGCGTGACGATAATACAATAATAGGAATTACCATTTTCTATATGCCCAACAACAATAGGAGTATCAATTGATATATTATTATAAAAAAAAGGTTATCTTTAAAAATATCTTATTTTAGAAATACCTAATTATTAGGCTAAAATGTCGTGTTTTGGTTGTCAATAATAAATATATGATGTAAAATCTGTGTAACTATATGGTTTAAATATCTTATAGTGTAATAACCTGTATGATAGTAAACTTAGAACGTAATTACATTTGTAATGTAAGAAATGCACAATAACAAAATAAAGAAGTTAGCCGAGTACTTATGCCATTTATATACAAATACACAAATATACTTTGCATAGATACTGTATTTTCTGACTAAATTCATTAAAATGTACATGTATCAATAATATTTTGAACGATATCTGCTTCCTTTTATGTTGCTAGATTTTTCGGCTGTGGATGGCTTATGGTCTATAATAGCGTATGGCTATAGATCAACTAAATGTATTAACTAATAAGTAGGTAATATGTAACTAATAGGTAGGACTAAGATTAATTAATATGCGATATAAAATAGTATAATATACAAAAATAAATTAAAGTATACAATGAGATTACCGATATTTTACCAACAATCATTAGGTAAGAGAAATAATCTTATAACAAAAGCATTAAGCATCTTATAATTTAAAAAGAAACTGAATAAAGATACTTTTTAATTTTTATGATTTTATGTAAGCACCAAGCTAATCAATTTTTGTTACTTTTACTTTTAAATAAGCCTACGAAATATTAAAAAATGTTTTTAGTTAAATGCAAATTTACTGATTTGATGGAACTAAAATTATGACCGTATACGACGTAGAATCTAGGCTTTAGCACTACTTTTGGTTAAATATACAATAAAACAAGCATTTTTCGTATTTATCGAAAAACAGAACTGAGCGAAGAAGTTATTATTATTAATTTATACTAATATTTTTATTAGATTGAATTAGTTCTTGCTGAGAACATTAAATTTTAAAATGTCATGGTGTGTATACAATATAATAATTATACACTTATATCTATGTTATATACAGCCATACAAGCCGGATCTTAGCTTTTCAACACCCATCGAAAATGAAAAAATACGCCCGTTTTAGGGAGATGACCAGAATTAGTATTTTTTATATGAAAAATCAAGCACACTCACACAGTATTGTGAGGACCAACCATTTACAAAGCATTTCGAAATATACTGGGTCAATAAATTATTTACCAAAAATAATTTAAACGATTTTAACTTAAAAATTTAAAAATTTAAATTTTAGACTAATCAAGTAATAGTTTTAGAAGCACTTCTTAATGGAGTATTTAAAGCTAAAATCTGTGGTCAATATTTCTAAGTTTCAGGTTTAGAATAAAATATAATATTGATAATAATAACATATGTATGAATTATTTATTAACAAATCTAAAATAGGTATACATTGCTTACTTTTATTATAAAAAGCTTTATGTAAAAGAACAATATTTAATTTACAACATAACAATATTATATATTTAATAATAATTGTTACAATCAAAACTTTATATGTACCTAAAAATGTAATTATGTACTGAAAATTGTAATATTATGATTATAACATAATAAAGAAATTTACTTTATCATAGATCATAACTTATGGATTCATAAATGTATATACTAAAATATCTCAGTGTTGGGAAAGTACCTTTTAAAAAAGAACTATCGTCACCGTTCCACGTTCCTGTTGTAAAAAAGGAACTTGTTCCCATTCCTCGTTCCTCGTGCGAAAAAGAAAAGGATTATTTTTACGATCTGAGCGGTTGTTAATGTTGTTTTTTGTGGACAACTTTTAAACCAGAAATAATCAGCTAATTTTTATATTCATTATAATAAAACTAATTTTTTACTTTCAAAACTAACAGAAAGCGGCGGAAAAACAGGAGTTTCAGTAATAAACATTAACTATTATAACCTATATTATTTTATTCTATTGTCTACCTTCGCTTATTATAAGTTCATACGATTTATACATTATCTTATTGATTTTTATTTTGTATTAATTTCGTAAGGTATTTTTTTTTTAGATTCTAAGCAAAATTACGTATTTGCTTTTTTGTGTCGGCCACCGCGTTTTGAAGCATAACATTAAAACAATGTTGTCCAACCAATTTGTTCAAATACCTACGGGTTAATCACTCAATATTCATAAATGCAATTCTATGCAATTATTCTTTAGATATCGTGTTTCTATTGTTTTTGATTATGATATCAGTGTCACATTGAAACTATATGCTATTATAGTTAGTAGCTATTATGCTACTAAATGCTAATTACACGTGCACAAAACCTGATTAGAGTGACTTTGACATTATTTTTTATACTAAATTTTTACATTCCATTCAAATATAGATATATCCAATATTGTGTGTGCAGTAAGGCACTCGAACATCTTGGACGTGTTACTCTGTATTAGATATATTATTTGTGCTCAGTATAAAATAGCGGACATACTATTTTGTATGTCCTTGTAATGTGTACTAAAATGCTGTAGTAGAATTTGAATTTCAATGTATTTTGTATTGTGGTGTCCATAAATAACTATTAATCATAGTTTTCTAGCAGATCGAATGCAGCGTAAATTCTTGTCATTTGCCGGGAATATATTAAATTTAAATTACATCACGTACAGCATGATTATTATCCGGTTCTTTTATTGTATCTTCTTGCTAGCCGAAAAAATATGTAAAGCCAATTGGGGTTTTTTTTAATTAAGTAACTATCAGGTAAAATAGATGCACCATCTCTCCTTGGCTGTATATTAATTTTATAGTTCCTTCTTTTTCTTTATGTACGATGTCTTTTGTGACTAGCCACTAATCAGCCCTTACTCCCTAGGAAGGACTAAAGATTATGCGGATTGCTAATGTAGAACCATATTTCTGCTATTCTTAGTATACTGTTCCTATTTAAATATTTTGTAATTTTTGTGTTTTTTTTGTTTTTTATTTTGCTTGTATACTTTCTAGTTAATTTAAGATACATTAGTAGCATTATTATTGTAATTTCTTAAAATGAATCTATCTATCCGTGATTTTAATGAATACAAAAAATTCAAAATTCAATTTTAAAATTATGTTGTACAGAGCAGTTTAATGTGGACGAAAGATTAATTAATTATAGGTTATATTAAGGACACTAGAACATTTCTCAAAAATAAATAAAGAGCAAAATCCTTATACATATATATTTTATTTTCTAGTACTTTGTACCTATCTACTTGTCTGCCGTTACTCTATTGTATCTAGATATTTAATATATTTATATATGTACTCGTAAACTATACCTAATATAAAATATTGATATTATTTATATGAATTGATAACTATAAAAAGTGGAAATTTTTGACTTAACAATTTTAATTTTGGTGTAATATACATGAATACTTTATTCATTAATTAGATGTTTTATTTTGGCTTTGATTTTCATACATTTGGTACCCTAGTGATTATACTGGATTAGGATTAGGCATACCTATTATTTTATTGAATCATTATTTGTAACATACATAAATAATAACTTTTTAATTATTAATTATTATTAAATATTAATTGAATGTAATGATTAATATTAAAATGGTGGATCAAATACAAATTAAATATAATTAAATTATGTTTTTTTAACATAATATAATATCATCCAATCAATAGCAAGATAGTGGGTTTTACTCAAAAGTCAAAAGGTTTTCACATTTAGCACTATTCAATTTGTTATATGACTATCTTGGAGAGTTCTTCAATGGACTGGCATACCTCATCATGTCTATTATTGTTGATATAATTGTATATCATTTTATCTCAAATTTACTTATTGCGTGGACAATAATAAAGTTGTAAAGTTTTATAGTAAATAAAAAAACTGCAAAAGCATTATAACTTTTTTTTATTTCATACAGAATACAAAATAAGTAATGAATTCAAAAATCCATATACCTACAATATTTTATTACAAATTTGTTGTTTTTGAGCTTACATAAAAAATTGTAACTTATCTTAATACAAGTATATTTTACACACTGAATTTGATGTTATATTAAAAATCAGTCAAGTACCCAAAATTGAGAAAATTAATTAAAGTAATTTTCAATTTTTACTTCGAAAACCTTATTGCTTTTTAACACTAACATCTAACATATTGTACAACTCAAACTATAAAATGCATTTGAAAGATAAGTAATATTACTTTATATATTTTAAAATTATTAAGTACAAATACAAAATTAATTAAACAATGATCAGTTAAGACTGATTTTGGATAATGTTCAAAGTATTACAACATATTATATTGTAATATTTGAAATCTACTCTAATCTAACATAAAGTTGATTAAATAAAAAACCTGTACAAAATTGGAAATAGTTAAACCTTAATGTAAAATTAACTTAGATCCATTTATGTAAAATCAATAAAACAATTATTGATTTCACTGTTAAAATGATAACATTTATTTTTGATAGGTAGCGTTTAGTATCACGATGCGATGAACACCGTTTGTGATTCCGCACTCGTATGCCAGCTGATCATCCGTTATACGCCTAAAACATATTAAAATACATAATATGTAGTAATATGTAAAGTACAATTTAAAATTAAAATAATAATTTTAATCATAAGACGTAATCAACATGCATCAATATTGATGATAATAATGATCTAAATTTATAGAAAGTACATTTTTTAAAACAAAGTTATAAAAAATTATATTTTTGTAAAAAAATAAAAACTAAAAAACCAACCTGATTGATTCACAGTCGATCCCAGCATTCAATATAGAATACGTATAAACGGAGAATTCCGGTCCAATTGATTGTAAAAATGAGTTTAAATTGGTCGGGTCTATACAGCTATAGTCGGCCAACTGTTTTAACTTGTGTAATTCCCTCATAAATCTAGTATACAATTAATAGAGATTAAAATAATATGATCTATCAATGATACATCAACTATTGGCGATATTAAAGTTATGACAACGTATTACAAGGCAAACATTTTTAAAAGTTTATATTACTAGTTATTAATAATTTTAATTGATGAACCAAAATAATAAACATGAGCTGTGTTTAAAATTATAAAGGGGATTGCATTTAGATCTTATTACTTATAAAAATATATATTAGAACATAGGAAATTTGAAAAGGTGACTTATCACTTGTCAGTATGTTGTGTGTAAACATTAGTGAGGTTACTTTGATCATAATATTTATATAGTTTCTTAGAACTAGCTACCAGCAGAAATATAATCGAAAATAAAATCATAACTAAAAACAATTTCGATTGTGTGATAAAAATAATTTTATTATTTAATTATAATATTCTATTCTTATCGGAAATTTACGTCATCGTAATTTCGAGAAAAATAAAACCAATTATTTAAATCCTTATTTTTTACGTGCCACGGATTCGTCATCCCTGATATAGACAATAGACATATTTATTAATATACATTGCACCTATACGTACCTAATAATATTAATTCCCTAACATGTCCTTAAAATCGATTAAATTTTTAAAACGGATTTTAACCCTAAATCAAACAGAATCCTTTGATTTTTACGCATTTTTTTTCACATTGAAATAAAAAAAGTAGTACAAAGAGGTTTTGTTGGAACAAGGACAATATTAATATAACCTATAATGTACCAACCTTTTACGCATAATTCCGTTTTGTATCCCGTCGGGTTGTTTCAGGCATTCCTCGGTCAACGTCAACAGCCAATTGCCGTCCATCTGGTTGCCCACCAAGCGTTCGGCCCATTCTCCGAAACCGTTACTCTTGGTCCACTGGAGGACGTCTTCGACCGTCCACAGCGGAACTTTCTGGCTGAGCGGCCGCGGCACTTGTTCACCGATACTCCGCAACGCTTGTGCCGCTAACCCGGAAGTCACGTCGTTGAGGGAACCGGCCAACTTCTTCAGCGGTTCGACGGCGCTGATCGACCTGAAGGTTCCGGAGATCTTGCCGTGGCGGAGCTGACTCAAGGGCTCGGCTTCCGCACAAAAATGGAAGGCGGCCAAAGTGTGTGCCACGCGACGGTCACAGCTCAAAACCGGGACGAGCCGCTGCAGCCAACGCCGGCCTTGACCAAGGGCGTTGGTTCCAACCAGATCCGCCGGAACGTGCGTGGCGACGAAGGGGTCGATCAGATCAAGGGTGTCGCAATTGAACATGGCCGCCTCGATAGTTTTGTCGGCCGCCAATACAGCCGTGGCCAGCAGAGCGTAATATTTGACGCTGTCGTCCGTGTTGAACGCCAACGTAAAGAGCCAAGTATGTGCGTGACGATGGACCATCAGATTGTGAACCTCGGGGCCGCCGTACAGCGCTAAATTTGCAAGTGCACGTGCACAATTTCGCAGGGTCAGGGTATCACGACTCCGGCATTCAGCTAGTAGTAAGTCTAATCCGTTCAGATGGATGACACGCTTACACGTACCTTCACTGTGTTCGAATAGCTTTGCGAGTAAACCTATAAGGAAATTTAGATATTACACGAATAATTAAAATTATAAGAAATTATCGAAGAAGAGAGAACATATAGTAACCAATTATCTGGATAATATACTTTTAAACACGCATACATCACAGTATATGTGTAATAGTATATAATACATATAGGTGTACCTATACCTATACCTATTATTTTTTAGATTCTGAGCGAAGCGATGAATGTATTGATTTTACAATGATGTGTCTTTTTTTTTTGTTTTTTTTTTAATTATTTTTTTTTTTTTATTTTTTTTTTATTTTTGTGTCTGTCATCACCTTTTAGGACAGTAAAAGTGCTTGGATTTTCTTCAATAGTAACTTTTCTGATAGGAAAGTGAATCTAGTTGGTACTTTGGGGGGTCAAAAGTAAAAATTTCTCAGTAGTTTTCACAAGCGACGTGAAAAACAAAAGAAAAATTAAGGAAAAACGGGAATTTTTACGCAAAATCTGTTTTCGAGAAAATCGATTTTGGTTTTTGGTGTAACTCTAAAACAAATGACCGTAGGGACATGACATTTTGACTGAATGTTTATATTAGCATTTTCTATACACCATAAAATGTACAAAATATTTTGACTCTTTTTGAGCTGTTTACGGCCATTGTCAGTTTTCAATTTTTTTAGTTTTTTTTTCTATAAATATCAATAAAATTTTATCTGTTGAGTAAAAAAGCTTGAAAATTTAATAGAAGGCTCCTAGGTTATTGTTTCAAAGGCAGATGAAAAAAATTAATAATCCTTAGTCACAGTTTTTAATTATAAGCATTTAAAGTTCAAATTTTGAAAAATATGGAAAAATCACGAAAAATAGCAAATTATTTTGATGAGAATTCATAAAAAATTTTCTTTTTAAATCTAAGATTTGAAAATGTAATATAAGATTACTCATAAGTTTGTCTACCTTTATCAAAAAAAAAAAATGTCTAGAAGAAACTTAAATTAAATTTTTATGAGCGTCTGAAATTTATATTTTTACAACATTTGATATTTACTCGATTTCTCATGTAACAATTTTCTTATTTTATTGTAATTAAAAAACGAATGACTGTAGATACTTGAAAATTTCACTGAATGTTTATATTAGCATTTTCTATACACCATAAAATGTTGAAAATATTTTGACTCTTTTTGAGCTGTTTACGGACATTGTCAGTTTTAAATTTTTTTAGTTTTTTTTCCGTAAATTTCAATAAAATTTTGTTTGTTGGGTAAAATGGCGTGAAAATGTAATGCAAGGCTCCTGATATATTGTTACAATTGGGGGACGAGGTGGCCGAGCGGTCTAACGCGACGGATTCGGCACAGCCGGTCCGAGTTCGATTCTCGACCACCGGGCGGCATTTTTCTCCGTGAAAGTCACGGTGTCCGGAGAACAAGTGCCGCCATCCCCCACCCGGGCATGGCAGATACCTACGGGTGCCCAATCAAAAATTCTGCCAAACCCAACACACACGTGTTCCTCCCCCTACCGACTTAATAACCTACAGTAAAAACTAAAATAGCTAATGTCCTCAGCTGCCGGGCTCAAGATCAATTAAAAAAAAAAAAAAATATATTGTTACAATAGCGGTTGAAAAATATTAAAAATACATAGACACAATTTTTTTTTATGGGCATTTAAAGTTCAAATTTTGACAAAATTTATCAAATTTAAAATTTAACAATTATTTTGTAGTTAAAAATATATAAAAAAAAATTATTTAATTTACTTTTGTAGCTAAGGATTGAAAATTTAAAACAAGGTTCCACGTAAATATAGGTAAATATATAAATTACTTTATTCACAATAATATCATTAGATATACTTAGAAATATCATAGGCTGACTGACCGTTTTCGCTCATGCAGAATCGTTTTTCTTATACAATGATATTAAATCATCGGATTCAAATTTAACACCATCCATTATAGTGACCCACTTGTAACCTACTTTACAGCAGAGCGACATCCACTTACCCTCTTTTTTCTGTTCTATTTTTAAGCATTATTGTTGTTATTATTATTTGAATTAATGTACATTTCCTACTCTTTACTTAGAATTCAAATGTGTTATCTATTTTATTCAAAGGGCACTACATGTTAATTATTATTAATAAATAAATAAATAAATAATATGCTTTAGAAGTTTCAAGTACCCATGAATAATATTATTTTTAATAAACACACGTCATTGTAAAACCAATATACCTACGCTGAGTACGCTCGAAGTCTAAAAACACAAATATATTTGATAATTTTATTTCATGAATAAAATGGAATAAAAATCGTTACAATGTGTGAAATTTGTATTAATGATAATGATACTATGTTTTTATCAATGTACATTTCGTTTAATATTTCCAATCGCTTGACCGACTGACAGTTTTCAATTTTTTTAGTTTTTTTTTCTAAAAATATCAATAAATTTTTATTTGTTGGGTAAAAAAGCGTGAAAATTTAATATAAGGCTCCTGATATATCGTTCTAATAGCAGTTGAAAAATATTGAAAATACATAGGCACAATTTTTTTTTATAAGCATTTAAAGTTCAAATTTTGACAACATTTATCAAATTTATAATTTATTAATTATTTTGTGGTTAAAAATGTATAAAATGTTTAACTTTTATGGCTAAAGATTGAAAATTTAAAACAAGGCTCCACGTAAATAGGTTATATATAAATTACTTTATTCACAATAATATCATCAAATATACTTGGTAATATCATAGGCTGACTGACCGTTTTCGCTCAGAATCGTTTTTCTTATACAATGATATTATATCATTGAATTCAAATTTAACACCATCCATTACAGTGACCCACTTGTAACCTACTGTACAGCAGAGCGACATCCACTTATCCACCTTTTTCTTTTTGACGACAGTGATTTAATTTAATTAATTTAATTTTTAACTTGAATTTACAATTTTGTTTTAACTTATTGTGTAGTTAATAATTATAACTATAATACGAGATATTCTGACTTGGATATAAACTTTTTATTACTTTTAAATTTCGTCACTGTTAATGTGTTTTCGTTAGTAAAATTCAAAATAGATTTTAAAAAATATATGTTTGCATAACATATTACCAGTGCTGACTATCGATTGGTCAACCGTGCTCTTCTCTTGACTCCTATACGCGTGCACCACGTGCATGACTTTAACCAGACCGTGTTGGACCACGTAGTCCAGATTTCCTGGGTCTAGGCATTCCACCAATAGCCTGGCACTGGTGTATTGGAGTTTCGGGTCTTTGGACACGCAGTTTTTTATCAACAAATCCGTTCCACCACAGTCACGGAACCTGTTGCGCAGCAAATTATTTAGCTCGCGAATAGTCTTCGCCAGGCACATCAAGTTGAACAGTTTGTTGAACATAGTCGGTCCTTGGGCATCGGCGAACTTGCCGGCAATGAGTCCTTTGACAGAGTTTTCTATGTACAGCAAGTACTTGTTTGCGGTTTTTTCCACGTCTCTCGGATGCATGGTAACCCACATCCGGTCCAGATCACCAAAATTGGTATTTAACAGATAGTTTTCATTCCTGATCTCCGCATGAGTTTTTATCACGCGGGGTGATGATTCACCGCTGGTGGTAGATGAATCGGTCTGTGTAAGCTAAAACCAACAACGTTTGTGCAAAGTTAGCAACTGTCGATCACCGAGACGGACATATTATCGTGAAACAAAAAATAAATATATCAGAAGATTACTTGATAAGTAATGTCGCCGACAGCATCTCCGGAGGGCAGACTCGCTCGATTATCGTTTGTATTGAATGTAAAACAAAACTGCGGTGTAGTACTCGGCGAGGAAATCATTTGTCTCTGCTGCAACGCACCTGGAGCCATCTCGTTGTATGGTTATATAGGTCGGTAATAAATCCCTTCAAACATATTATTCAGTTTAGGGTATCACTCAAATGATTTAACAGTTATAAACTAAACAACTAAAACTAAAATTAGTTATCAACTGATAACTGTTGTATAGGTTTATTATAAACTTGTGTGCCATAAAATGTATTAAAATGTATGATAAAAAGCAAAAATTCGAAATATGTTCTAACTGTGATTCATGTTAAATTAAATAATAATTAGAAATTAATAAAAGATACTCATAAAAACTCGAATTAAAATATTACGAAACAAGCATTGAACAGTTTAACAAAAAAGAATGAACTGAATTGCGCATATAAACCAAAACTCTCTATTAATAATACGTACTTGTCACATATTGTATTATAATATAATTATTAATTACCTACTAAGTCAAAATAAAATAAATATAATAAACTACTTTGATTTTAGACAAAGGCAAACCAAAAAAAGTGCACTCGTGAATATTTACAAGTAAATAAAGAGTTTAAGAACTATAGTTTTCAATTTATAAACATGTCATAGGTAGGTAATAATATTGTTTTCAAATAGTTGTTACTAATGTTTACATTATTTGGCTTTCTATGAATAGTTTCGATTGCATATGGATATGCAGACGCATAAATAGTTTTTTTCTAGTATTTTAATTTATATGGCAAGTATAATATATTATAGATAAATATGTAATACATACCTTTCTGAATCGAACTTATAGATTCGTATTTCCAACGCCACAACAGATATTTTGATATTTGATTTAAGTGAGTTCACCAATTTTCAAATGTCGATTTTTTTGAAAAAAATAATATAAGAATAAGAAATCGTCGTCATGCATTGCACTGACAGATGCAAATGTATAAAATGATTTCAACTCACTTCTATTTATATCGACCGCGAATAATAAACTAAAGTCACGAATACCGCGGTTGACAACATAGATAAAGTATAAAGGTATAACTATATCAGTAACTGCAGTATTTTCAATGATTACGCATTGACTGACGTTGAATGCCGGAACTTACAACGAACTTCTTATTCGTGTAGTTCTACAAAATGCAGTATTTACTAAGTTTTAAACTTAAAGGTTCATAACAATTAATAATTATACATATATAATATTATATTATAGTAATTGTACTTCATGTCTTCATAGTTCATACTTCATACGTATGATATTTTTGATAAAAAATAGTTGAAATACCATAATAGTAGTATAAGTAAATTATAATTATTTTAAATTATTTTTTTACTCATTGTTAAGAAAAAACAGCGAATAGCTTATTTTTAACCAAAGTACCGACAATCCAAAACATGATTGACGTGCGTAAAAATAAAATATAATAACTAAATTAAATATAAATGTAATAAATAATTTAATTGCTTACAACAAAAAAAAATTACATTTTGCGTTATATAGCTGAGATTTATAAAATACAAAGATTTGATACCTATAGATTATCAAAATTACACGTTGATAAAGAACATCATTATCATCACGCTCGCGAATAACACATTTGTAGTGAATATAATATATCATAATATTCATAATAGGTACTCTTTAAGTTAAGGTAATAAAGACAAATTTAAGTTAAGTATAATGTCAAAATAGTTACTTATATTTTTTTTACAAATTAATATGAGATACAGAGGGAGCATAGTTTTCGCAGATCAGTTTTTGCTATATTGTGCATTTGTAAGACGGAATCCACGCATGCGGGTATAGAGTCCTTTTAATAAAGCATTTAGCTTATTGCACGATAAAATACTACACTTGACACGCAAATATTCAATGGCAACGCCACCGATATAAACTCGGAATAATATATATAAATTCAAAATACCTTTTGTAATTTTTACTTGTTTGATGTTCTGAATACCTAGTGTATTTATATTATGTTGTCATGTTTTAAATTTACTTATGTTATCAGGGATAACTCTAATTACAGGCTATATTCAGCCAGAGTTAAAAGTATATTATGTTCCTACATACCATTTAAGAACTTGATAAATGTTAACACAACTGACTTAAAAATTTTTAAGTAAGACTTGAAACAAGTCGTAAACACTTTCATTAGTAACAATAAAATAAAAATGAAAGTAATTATTTTATTATTTATTATTTTTGATTATTATTGGGGTTGAAGTGGGAGCAAAGCTACATTGAGTATAACTATTAAGGAAAATGTTTGGACTAGTTGAGCCACTGACTTTACAGTATACATTATACTATACATTTATACCTAGGCACATATTATTTTCTTGTTTCACATATTTCGTATAAATTTGTATTTAATATTTATATACGTCATTTTGATCACAGAGAGTCCAGAAATAGTGCAAAACACTTCGACAGTACAATCTAGTAGGTACCTATTTAGAATACATAAAACATTATAATTTATAAATAATATTTCCAATTATTATTATTTTTTTATAAAAAAAAATTCTCAAAACAAAATATATTTTAGATCCATGGGGTTTTATTTTATTATTTAGTAAATATTAATGTACCTAATTGAACATATTTATATTTCATATTGTAGACAAAATTTAATACCAATTTCAAGTTTTATTAACAATTTCAGTTTGGATAATAATAAAATGATAAATATGCTATATAGGCGTGAATCATAGCGGGCAAGATAAAAGTGAAGTGCATAAATTGGGTTAATGAGGGGTCAAATTGGGTGTAAAACTTCATAGCCGAGTATAAAATGTATATATATATATATATATATGATATGCATTTAAATAAATTGCATCAAAGATACAAACGTATATTTATTTGGGAGAAATTTTCGAACTAATAAAAAAATAAATATAATAATAGTAATCACTTTGATTTAGACTTTTGATTGTTTAAAAATAATAAATTTACAATTAAATATTTAGAATAAAATATTAAAATGTAAAAAATTATAAATTAGGATTGGGAATTGAGAATTTGAGAATTTTTCGAGCATCTTTACTATTCGCAAGATCTACTCATCATGAAATATTTTTAGATTCACATCTGCCTACATAGAGTAAAAAATAAGTTCTCAAAAGTCAAAGTATTAATAAATTACAGATATTTTTACGGCATATTGACTCAATAAAAATTGGTGTTTAGAGACCAAAAGGTTTTTTCTGAAAGTCCCACTTTTTTCAAGCCACTGTATTTAATGATGATTTAACACTAACATATAAACATTTAATGAAGTAATAGAATTATTATGACTAGAGCTGGAAGTTGATGACCTTAAAAACATTAAAAAATTACCAAAAAATTTACAAATATTTGTTTTAAATTAATAAAAATACATTTTTTTAAATATTTTACTCTCTTTTACTATAAATTCTATATACATTAATCAAAACTAACAAATTATATTACAAAATATTACAAAAAATTATAATACAAAATATTACGAAGAAATCATAAAATGTAGGTAGATAGGTACAATATTATTCACTATAACACTACAACGACGCTACGACTGTAATCGGTGAGAATAAATCGGATACTAATCAAATATTAGGAAAAAAATAACAAAATGTAGATATAATAATATTCATTACAACACAACAACGACGAATGTAATCGGCGAGGTAAAATCGGATAAGTACTAATCTTATAATCCGTGGTAATTTCCAAGTTTTAAGTTATCGGCATAATGGTCGATAAGAAATGATAAGAAGTGAACTAGTGTGAAATCAGTAAAAATGACTAAAAATATGAGAAAATGACCTAATAAAAATTCAAAAAATGACTTAAAAAGTAATAAACACTAAAAAATTCAAAAAATTCAAAATAAAAATTATTTGTTCAGATTTGCATGTTAATGAAACACATTTGTGGCCAGGAAAGCATCGTCTAAAAAGTTCCAAAAAAAAAAAATGCAAACTGCATCAACTTCCGAGCCCTAATGTATGATTATTCAATAATGACTTAGAGTACTACCTTTTTTGGTCAGTATTATAATCTAATGACGAAAAAAAAAATTAGAAAACAGTATTTTATTTATTATTTTTTACGCGTATGTAATGCCATATTATATAGGTACTACGTCACAAAATCTGAACTACGATTGCCTCCATTTATAAAAATAATATTAACAATGCCACCATTGTATATTATAAATAATATAACAAAGCATCAACTACTTACCTACTATTATAAAAATCAAATGTAAATGATTATTATTATATACTATTTAAGAACATACTGAATGATATTTGGAACTCTGAAGTTTTACTGAATAATTACCAAATAATTTTACTTGGAAGAAGTCTAAAATATCTGGTTGTCAGTTTTGATTGGTTGACCAGTATGTTGGATTAGGAGGAAAAATGAATTTTCGGTGTATATTTAAAAAATATAACTATGAAATATACGATCTCTGGTATTTGTGATTCTAGAGCTTCTCGCGGTGTGCTTTAAGTTGAAATTCCATCAACTAGGTTCCCAATGGAACTAACATTGGTGTTTTCATAATTAGCGTATACCCTATAGCTATAGGGTAAGGGGCGGTTCCAGAGACTTGGTTGGGGGAGGAGGGACCTAATAGTTATAATTTTCACAAAATTTATAATAACAAATACAAAACAACAATTTTTATAACACAAATTAACACTTAATTAGTATTCTCGTAGTCCATACAGATAGCAGATAGTGCTTCAAGTCATACACCGACAATAATTAAATACTTTTACATGTCTATAATAGTAGATACTATAATATGATTTTTTGTTTGTAATTTTTTGTTAGCAATATACAATTTTTTAGAAATATGGGTTTTGGGCCTCGAAGGGGCGACCCCTAGCCCCCCCTCCTGGAACCACCCCTGTATAGGATATACCATATACGCTAATTTATGAATTTAAGATAATGATGAAAATATTTAAATATACAATGCACATTGTGACTTTATAAGTGCAAAACTAATCAGATTCAACTCTTTTGGGTAGTTGGTTTGCGGGTTTTCGAGTCGTGTTGATCTGCATAGCGGTTACAGTTAGGAAAATGGTTACAGTATTATTATTTTATGGTCATATTGTAAATATATTTAAAAATCATTCAAATAATTATTTTGATAACAATTTTCCCAAATCCTGCTCGTAGCTACTAGACCTAGTCTATTGATTGAGTCGCAAATCACGAAAACTCCAAAAGAAACTTTTGTTTATACTATAATAATTTTTACAAACAAGTCCATTCAAATTGTATAGGTACAAAATGATAGGACCAAAAAAAACACCCTCTACAGAGTGTTTACTGCTTATAGGAGCAATTTATTCAGCACAACATTTGTTTAGTCGTGCAAAAACTAAAGGTGTAAACATTTAGAAAATAATCCATAATCCATTCAAATTACAGACTTAATATTTGTCAAAAGAAAATTATGAGATCCGTATGTAGGGGTGCTGGGGTATCTTATAAGACATTAGTACAATTAAAGTATATAACCGGTGAGGTAGATATTTTAGATATTATAATATTTTATTTATAATATTTAATTATGAAGTGGGTTTTACCCTGCACGTGAATTGTGACCGATATGTAATCTTTATTTGGTATGCAAAATTGTAGCCTTTTAAATACTTTATTAGAAGTATAAAGCTATAATAGTAATAATCACCTTCAACCAGCAAAAGTAAGACATTTTTATAACATTTTCTATATTAATAGTTGTTGTTACTGAAACCAAAAGCGTCAAGTGCGTGCGTAAGTTGAATTCCATAAAAATTGTGATTATTACACGTACACATTTATAACAGCTTACTCATTTAAAAGGCACTATAATTAACCAATACATCAGTGCGTATAAAAATAGCATACTTATATAGGTAACGGTGTCGTAAGAATTTACAATAGTTTTCGCAATGTCCAACCGTGCGTCCCGTTGTAATCTATATGTCACACCGGTGTTGTAAACGATCTTCCAAAAAAAATACGTAATTACAAATAGTTCGTACAAATTTTTATCTAAAGTAAACTTTATTAAATATTAATTTATGTAAAAACATTTTACATAAAATATAATCATTAAAAATAATACAAAAAATACGAGCAAATAATCATAAATTGTAAATGTACTTTAAAAAGTTTTTTGTAATATAAAAATGTTATTATTTATTACTTTAGAAAATTATCGATAGTTGAATCGTTTGATTTCCACTTCTTGCAAGTAAAAGGAATCTTCATATTGACAACAGATCATTTTTGTTTCGTATATCGTAATATACAATCAACATTCAATGTGCTGGGTACAGGATTCATTTAGTTGGTCAGGGGTCTAAATGTTGCCCTTATAGTTAGCTACAACAAATTATAGTTCGTAAATATTATGGTATCGGTACCCACTTATGATTTTGACTCCAAAAAGGTCGATATAGGTAAACCAATAAAATATAACCATCAATAATAATTTACAATAATATACTCTAATTATACAGTGAGACATTTTTAAAAGCATATTTTATTTTCAAATACAGTAAAACCATCTTATAAAGGACACCCTATATAAGATGGAAATCTCCTTACAGCTAAAAATAGCAACAGTCTCGAATATTATATCCCCTAAATATACTAGCTGTATATTTAGACTTTAGTCTCCCAACATCGGAAACGCCTTTATAACGGGAACCCAGTTGGAACCGAGTGATTCCGTTATAAGGAGGTTTTACTGTTTATTTATTTGAAAAAAGTTACCCACTGAAACAAACATGATGAGGTACCTATACTCCCTTGTACCCAAAGTTGTGCACAATATTTTATTTAGTATATTATTTTAATTAGGAGTAAAAAAAGTATGACGTACATTTCTATAAATTATAAGTTACATATAATATTATAGGTAGGTAACTATTTTATTCTTAACAATAATGACTTTGTGTTTTAATGATATACAATTAAACTTATAAGATTCATTGTTTATAGTTTATTATACATATAAGTACATCAGCTTGTTCATAATTTTAGTAAGCGTACCATAATAATATTCTAAAAGATAACTATAATTTAATAATTCATTGTAGTATACTGCATATTGTAGAGCACGTACTATAGCTATCATATATATCAGCTACTATATATATCATATATGATATATAAAACATACTATAGTTGCCACGTACCTAAGACGTGATTAATTAGCTTCAGACATTTCCTCAAACCTATGGTATATAATGTCTAGTGGTTCCCAACATAGCCACTATGGTCCCCGAAACATTGTGTGGTGGCCCGCGAGCAATACCTAAAAATTGCGAAAGATTAATTTTTCCTTTGTCAAGCGACACAAACACGGACAATCGTCGGGAAGGTTTCAGAGGTATTATTCCGAAAATAACTTTGTTGGTAAAGGAAATACAAGCCCATAATAAAGGCGGACAAGTGGGTACCGATCTGACCGATCTGTACATTAGATGTCTAGAATATGGGTCACTGTAATGAATGACTTAAATTTTAAGCTGATTTAATATGATATAAAATAATTGTATACGAAAAACGATTCTGAGCGAAGACGAAATTAAACGTTGAAAAAAAGACGAAAAAAACATTTTTTTATTGACAATAGTATATTATAACAACTAATAAAAATTTTCTTATGCTTGTAAATAGTTCAAAATAAGTGATATGGGAATTTTTTACTTCTGACCCCCCCCCCCCTCTCTCCCGACTCTCCAAAGTACCAACTAGATTAATTTTTCTACTAGGAAATATGCTGATGAAGAAAATTGAGGCATTTTTAATCATTGTAAAATCAATGCATTCATTGCTACGCTCAGAATTAAAATCACATTAAACTTTTAATATAATATTGTAATCTACCTTTAATAAATATAATAATATAATATCCACATAATAGTGATTTGTGTTAATTTGTCAACAAATACAAAACTTTTACTTAAATTTGAATAATAATAAACTTTATTAGTATTTAATTATCTTGTTAATAAGAAAAAAAGGTTTAAAATTAAACTGGTCCGTGACGTATTGAAAGTTTTCTAAGTTGCATGCATTGTTAAAAAGGTTGGGAACTACTGGTTAGATTAGTTGACAGCTACTGCGTATGTATACATGACAAAACCAAGTTCATGGTTAAATAATAATCTGAATACCTAGTGAATAGTCATTTATAAATCATTGTAACGTAAAACACATAGATATTAAAAAAGAACTAACAAAAACAATTTGTTTGGATGCATTTATATCACAACAGGTCTCTTTTTATTTGTTTATTTGTTGAACAAATATATTATTGATAACTGTATTTTATTCTTAAATTTTTGATTTAGCGGTCAAGTCATTTTCGACAAGTCGTCGATTTGAATATTCCATAGATTTCCATACCAACTAGATGAATTCACATTCCTACCAGAAAAGATATGCTGAAGTAGAATAATATAGAAGCATTAATTGTACTGCTATAAAAGATGATGATAGACACACAAAAAAAACATTAATAAAACAAAAAAACTTGGGTAGTTTACCATTTTAAAATCAATACAGTCATCGCTCAGTTTAGAATCTAAAATATGTACCAACAAATAAAAGTAAATGATAGGTAGGTACCACAATACAATTATTAATATAAAATAAAATCCTTATCAATATTATTGGAAACCCGATTCATAATAATATGTTCTATACCTCACTATATTAATGATATGACGCGACAATTAGTTATGTTTTAAAAATAGTTTTCTAATAAATTATGACAGTAAAAAATACTATAGAACTCGCTCTGCTGTATCATGATAAGATAAAAGATATTATAAATTAAACTTGGCCGTCATCAAGTAGAGTTAATAATAATTACACCTCGCTGTTTGCAATAGCTTTGTTAAATTTTAATTCAATGACTCTGAGTAGGTACAGTGACCAAGTCCGTATCTCAGGGGGGTACAGACACCCTGGATCCCCACCCACAAAATGTCTTCAATATGTCTTATTTTTAACCAAATATAATAATGTTAAACCCCCCCCCCCCCCCCCGAAAAAAATTCTGGATATGGCCTTGATAGTAACTTATGTTGTCAGACTCTATTTCTTAGTTTACTTATTAATGATATTTATTAATTTAATTATATTTACATAAACTAACTGAGAGGGAAGAAGTGGCTGTCATCCCCGAGCTAGTAAGTAGACTATGCAAGGCCTAAAACGGTTAGTCACTAGTCAGAGGTCTCGTGACACTCCTAATTTTAGTAAAATAATCTATAAGCGTGCATATACCCTGTTCGATTTTTTTCTCATATATTTTATTTGCATACTTATATTCTCGTATTTATATGAGACACTCAAATTATTTGTATATATAAGACAAAATTTCTCCATATCACAATTATTGTATTAGGTGTCTAAGTCGTTTGGTTATTAGTTAGTTGTTTTATATTTATCTCAATAGAAAGTTTACATAATTTACTTAATTATCAATATTTATTTAATTGATTGTATTTATATTATGACATCCAATGTATAGCCACTTCGTGAACTCTGTCTTAATATTGAATTGTAATTTTTTTTTTTTGGTTAAAGGATTCAACTACATAGGTTTTTAGCCTACATTAATTTAATATTTAAACACAAGTGGTATTAATAATTAATATACATTAAATCTTAATACAAATATTGACACGTTATTTACAATTTATATGGCATAGATTTGTATTACGGAAAAATACACTGGTTGCGACGGTGTTCTCTTCATTGAGGGCTTGGTAAAGTGTGAGAGGGTTATTGAGGATCTTGCAAGATTCTGTGTGTTTGGGGCTGTGTATGACTATATGTTCTATTGTTAGAATTACATTACAAGTATCGCATACTGGTGCTGGTTCCTTTCTGATGAGATAAGTATGTGTTAGGCGAGAGTGGCCTATTCTAGCTTAAGTTACTTCCTCTCTTATTTTTGTACTAGTGGGAAATTTGAATTTTTATGAATAATTTTACATTTATCAATTTGCTGGAGAGTGATAGAGAGGTAGAGAGGTAGTGATCAGCCCGGTCCGGACCGGGATCCGGGTTAGGTCCGGTCTGGTCAAAATGCTTTTATATTCTTGGTTTAGGTGTTCGGTTAGGGGTACAATCAAATTAAAATGGGTTAGATTTGGCTAATATATTTTTTAATTTATTTTTAAATTGGTCTGGGTTAAAAAATATATTTAATTGGGATTGGTCTGTTCCGGTTAAACAAATTGTCTTAAATATTTGGGCCAATCCAATTTTTATGGGCTGTACTCTAATAGAGAGGTCAAAATTAATTCTATTGAAATTGTAAATATCATAAGTTTCAGCTATATATATATACAAGAAAAGGACGGTAGTTGGAAAAATATGATTTTCCTGATCCATGATAACAGAAAAACCCACGCCATTGTATTATATAAATCGATTTCGTTGCACAATATTTGCGTCAATAGCATGGATATTGAACAATTAAACAATATATCATATTGGTTAGGACTAGGGAGTACCATTTGTGAATGTATTTCAACTGTATGGTAACACTATACGGTAACGTTAAATTATGGACGAGATTGAATTTGAACTGTAAAGGCATCTTAAATAATTTGCATAAATTATTTTTACCCATTTGTTTGTTCTATTTGGAGCTAAAAAAGGAACTCGTTTATTTTTTAAAGGAATGACTTCTTATTTTTTTGAAGGAATACCTAGTGAAAGAAGTGAGTTCCCTTTTTTTTTAAAAAAAAAAAGAATTAAGAACAGAACGAATTTCTTTCTATAAGAAACATGCTAAACACTGATCTAATATCTATAGTTGTAAACTTGTAACTATAAAAGAGACAAACATTCAAAGATGTACCTAATAGTTAAAGAACATTTTTATGATATGTTGTTTTAATGTCTTTTATATTTGAAAACATTTAAATCACATGTTATCAATCAATATACGCAATACTATATCCATAGATATGTGTAACAACTAGCCACTAGGTATAGTCTTCTTGTTCTCATCATAATTAAAGTCATCTGCAGTTCGCCAAGCAGGCAATATTTACTCATTAAGATGTGTACATAGATAGGTAGGTATTTACGTAGATAATAATACAAAATGTAAATATTACCTGCTTAGTATGGCGACATAGTATTGCATACGTAATATTATAAAGACGGTAGTGTTATGATATCTAGTGGTTGTTTGTGATATCTATGATTATAACATACGTTGACACTATAAGTATCCACATAAATCATAATAATAATAGGTATTGCACAAATTGTATAATAATAGTATTAAGATAATATACTATAGTAGAATATATGATGTTAAATGCAGTATTTTTTTAAACACGCAAACAAATCGTATAAACTCGTATAAAAACATAATAATTACAAAAAAAAAAAAAAATAGTAATAATACTAATGATAATAACAACTAGTAAAATTAAAATATATAATATAGGTACGTATAGGTTTAAAAAAATATATAAATATTGGGTCAACAAAAACTTTAAAAAAATGTAAAAACGAAAATAATTACAATTTGCATAAAAAAAATATATACACTATAATACACTATACCATATAATACAATAAATCTATTTGTTATTTCGAGTCCGTTGAAGTCTTTTTGGTGTTCGTTATAAATGATTTCATTTTGTTTATACACTTGTCGACGAAGTTTTTCTTCTTTATGCTGTCGCTGACCGACGCTGAGACACTACAGCTGTCTTCGGCGTCTTCTTCGCACGTGTCCAGGTACTCTTCCAGGCTCTTTGCCTTTTTCATTTGAGCCTGTATCTGTACTCGCGGATCCGGTTCGGCGGTAGTCTCTAATAGACCTTCCACGCTTTTGGCTCGTTTCCGATTCTTTCCGCGACCATTTGGACTCATTGGTGGCCTCCAGGCAGGTAATCTCGAACACTTCCGGTATCTGTGTAAACAATAGATATTATGTCAATTAAGCCGATGTCAGAATTTCATCGATTCGAGACGGTCACAGTAAATAGTTTATTAAATTCAATCGTTTCAAACCACACACAACGCGTACTATGCGATTCAGGCGCTAGAAGTTTATGTTAAAAAGCGAAAGAAATATCGACATACATAATTATAACTACTCCGGACACGATAATAATAAGAATATTATAATTACTTGGATGTGTGTGTGTGTGCGTGTGTGATGCACAATCTACCCGGTGCGGTTAATAATTTAGGTAGATGCAATATGTGTTTAACATTTTTCATTTTTAGGAAAACATCATTCAACCGTTTGTTAGGTAATGGCAAGGCTGGGCAAGTTAATGATTTTTTTAAACTCAGTTAAGTTAAGTTAATATGCACCAATAACAAAAAGTTAAAAGTTAATTTAACTATAGGTTAACTCAGTTAAGTTAAAAGTTAATACACACATTTTGTTAACTTTTTATTAAGTTAAAAAAAAGTTAATTTGTTTATACAACGCTAGCGTACTTAATTTTTTTCCAACCCAAAACTAAATTATAGGATATAGTGTTTATACTTCATACAGTATTTCCATATAATTTAGATTCGAATGATATACATTTTTAACTTTAAACAATTTACGATACATATTTTTTGACATGAAAACGAAATAGACTGAAATAGTGAAATATTATAAAATTAAAAACAAAATAAATTAATATAACTTACTTCTTAAAATGAAAAACTAACTCGTTAATTAAGAAAGAAATTTAGTAAATTAACAGTTAAGTTAATGAAGAGCCAAAAGTAACTAGTTAAGTTAAAAAGTTAAAATAAAATTAACTTTAACTTTTTAACTCGTTAATGCCCAGCCTTGGGTAATGGGATTAAAAAATAGAAGAAGTTAAAGAATCAAAACCGATAACCATTATTTTAGGTCGACTGTTTTTTTTTTGTTCTTATGGGTTAATATTTGGTTGTATTAAATTCTACAGTGAAAATATTTTTTCTTCAAAACTTTTTCGTCAGTACGTAATCGATGATAAAATATGACAATTATTCACACTTTTCAAATTCAACCAGCTGTTAATACAACCATAAAATAATACTATACTTTTCGACTGATATTCGACTAAAATAAATTTAGTTATTAAGTTTTGATTTAAGTAAGGGATACCCATACAATTTGATGTATTATTTTGAATCTTAAAAAAGCTACATTAAAAATACCGAAACCTTAACTGTGTAATAATTCAGAGCATCCAAGGAAACGTTATCAGAGTTCGAGTGGCCGTTTCGTTATCATACTACCCACCTAACCATGAAGTCTCGGAGGCCGCTGCAGGACGGACGACAACAACAAGCGGACGGACACAAAACGTAGCAACCGGTTCGGGCGGGAAAGCAAAACATCGGCCACAGTCCCATACCTGGAAGTGTTCCCCGCTAGTCAATCTTTGCTACCGGTCAGGTCCCGTTCGCTGTCGTTGGACTGAGTCCGCTGGTACGTTGGCGGTGACCTGCCCACCGTCATGGGCGTGTTCGGCGCCGACGGGTCGCTCTTGATGGTGGACGGGCCGATGCCCCCGCCGCCGGACCTGTTGAGCGACAGTCCCGAACTGGCGCCGTCCCGGATCCCGTTCAGCTCGCCCCGCATGAACCGCTCTACCTTCTCCACGCACGCGTCCTGGTAGTCGTGTATCCACCTCACGCCGTTGAACTTCCACACGTTTTGCATATCCTCCGGCAAGGTTTCCGGTTCGGGCCACGCAAAGTTGTCCATGATCGGGATGATGTTGCATTGGTCCTGTATGGCAGCCACGATTTCCTGTAAAACGACACGGCACGATTAGTGACAGTTGAACTATAAAAAAAACTAGAGAAATAGAACAATTTATAATTCAAATGCCCTAAATGTATATTACTGGTGTTTGTCGGCATTACCTTGTGTACCCAGTCTTTGCATTCGTTATCGCCGATACACCTGTCCAACGACTTTGGCGTCAATACCAATATGAAGTTTTTCGCCTGCTTGATGCTCTGCAACAGGTTGTTGTCGAACTTGCCGGCTTCCAGACGTTCCACGTCGATGAACACTGAGTATCCTCGAAGTTGTAAGTGTACTTTGAGCAAACTGAAAAATAAAATAAATTATTAATATCGATATCATCTAGCAGATTTCATAATATCACGTGACATGATATTTTTCAATAATATTATATTCACATTCGAATTCGCATCAACTTTGCGAAATACAATAGTCTTACCTTGCCAATTGAGATCCAGTCGATCGTCTGTAACTGATGAACACGTCCAAGTGTTTGTTCATGTTTTCTTCGTAAGAAGACGTTTCCATTAGCGTCTCCATGTCTGTTAATGATAAAAAGCAACGATATTTGTGAACACGTTCAATTTTAGATTTGTTACTACCACAACATTTACCTCTTATCGAGTCTAGTATTCTGTACCGGTGAATGCTGTTTGATATTCCACACTCTTGTATGAGCTGTTCTTCTGATAAGAATCTAAAACATTAGTTAAATAGTCTTAATGAAGGTTGAAATGTAATTACTTAACGAATCAACGTAATAAGTAACACATTTTCAGGTGTATTTTTTTCTTTTTATTAGATTTTTGTCAAATTGTTTTTTTCATTGAATTGAACAAAGGTACTTTAAAATAAAAATGAATTCACTTTAAGTTGATTTTGCGTAAAAAAAATAATTATCATATTTATCATATTTTGAGACTATTGTTGAATGGCTTACCTGATGGAATCTCTATCAACGCCAGCATTCAACATGGAATAAGTGTACACAGAAAACTCCGAACCTATGGACTGGAGGAAGGAGTTCAGATTTGTCGTGTCTCTACTACTGTAGTCTGCCAATCGTTTCAAATTGTGTATTTCCCTCATAAACCTGGAAACGATAGATAGAACAATATTATAAATGTGTACTTAAAAATGATTTAACTTATCTAGAACAAAGTAACCAGTGATTTTTTCATGACTTAATAATGTAGGTATCCATTAATAGTTTATAACAAGTGTGCTAAGTTATTTTATAAACTATATGACAATAGTTCAAATACTTTGATAAAACAAAATATGGTTAATAAATACTTAAATATGAATCATCTCATGTATATTACATTTTTTATTAATGATTTATTATAACATATTTTTTTTTAAACTGTATAATTTGTATTACAAATTTACAAAGGTTGTCTATATATGCCAAAAGTATTACGCGCATTTAGCCATATTTGAATATTTTATTTTTTAATATCAAATATTATAATAAATTATTTGTTTATTGTTATTTACCACTCAGTCTACTGTCTACTTAGTTTAGCTATGTTAAAATGTATTTAGCTGCACACATGTCTTGTACATTATCGATTATAGGTTGATATTAAATTATATATTTATATATTACACATTTACACGTGTAAATATTGATTTAATTATATTAGGTACTTAGGTATACATTTAAAATTTATAAAATGGTTGTATAATACGCATGCAAAAGGTTTATATTATAAAAATTTTATACTTCGTGAAATGTCCAAACGGCAAACACTAACTACCTAGTCTATACGGTATATACCAACCTTCTTCGCATGATTCCATTGTGTATTCCGATGTCGTCCCTAAGATTTTGTTCGGTCAACTGCAACAGCAGGTCACCATCCACTCGGCTGTCCACGAAGTTTTTGGAGCACTCGCTGAAGCCGATCTGTCTTACCCATTCTCGGACGTCCTCGGGTGACCACAATGGTACTTTTTGGCTGAGCTTGTGCGGTACCTCTTCGCCGATCAGCCGCAATGCTTGGGCGGCGAACTTTGACGCTATTGCGTTGGGGCAACTGGCCACCTTCTTCAGTGGTTCGACGGCGTTAATCACGCTGAATATACCGGTCTTGCCCTGTTGCTTTTTGATGCCAGCCTCCATGCAGAAGTGGAAGGCGGCCAAGTTGCACGCTTCCTCCCGGATTGAGCTCAACACCGGGACCAACCTTTCCAGCCAATGGTGACTCTGGCCGTGGGCGTGAGCCAGATTCGACTTGGCGAACTCTGACGGCGTGTGGGTGGTGACGAACGGGTCGATCAGGTCTAGGGTTTCGGACTTGAGCACGGCCGCCTCGATTTCTTTGTTGGCCACCAAAACGGCTATGGCCAAGAACGCGTAATACTTGATGTTGTCGTCCGTGTTGAACGCCAACGTGAACAACCACGTGGGTACGTTTCGCTTGATCATCAGCTCTTGGTTCTCAGCACCTCCGTACAGCGACAGGTTGGCAAGAGCACCGGCACAGTGTCTGAGGGTTGCGATGTCTCGTCTGCGACACTCGTACAGCAGTACGTCCAAGCCACCGAGTTTGATAACATCGCTACATGTCATTTCACTGTGTTTAAATAGATGCTCGAGAATTCCTAGAACATATTCATAGATCGTTAGATATATCATGATGTTATTTAGCTGCTAATATTGACCAAATACGTTTGAAACGAAATATAGAAAATG
This sequence comes from Metopolophium dirhodum, assembly GCF_019925205.1. Taxonomy (NCBI): domain Eukaryota; kingdom Metazoa; phylum Arthropoda; class Insecta; order Hemiptera; family Aphididae; genus Metopolophium; species Metopolophium dirhodum. Next base: position 19,516,956 of record NC_083568.1, read on the forward strand.
AAATACATTGAGAAAAATATATTTAATCACTTTTATTTATGTAGTGTAAAACTACCATATCACGTACACTTAAAGAGCGTTTCTTAAGAACTAACTTTTATAAACGCTAATTTAATTTTAATTTATATTTTATTGGCAACAACATTTTTGTATTTCATTGTGTGATTTAAAACCATAATATAATAGTTTTTATATTTCGTTTGAAAAGTTAAAACCGTATTTTCTTTTACAAAATATGTTCGACACCACCTGTCGTCGTGATATTTGTGCAAAGACAGTTATGAATTTGAAACGAAAAATACTGGATTTAATATTCTGATGGGACCGATTAATGAAAGAAAATAATATTTCCCTTACCAGTACTGACTTTAGATTGATCGGCCGAGCTCACTTGACTCTTGTACGCGCACACAACGTGTACGACCTTTTCCAGTCCATTTTCCACGACGTAGGCGCGATTTTCTGTGGTCAGGCATTGTTCAAGTAACCTGGCACTGGAGAACTGAAGTTTTTGGTCTTTGGACACGCAGTTGTTGATCAATAAATTCATTCCACCGCAGTCCCGGAATGTGTTACACAATGCATAACCAAGCTCGTAGGTCGGTACGGCCCACGCCTTGCAAATCATATCGAACATTTTGTTAAGCATTATCGGGCCTTTGGCGTCGGCGTACTTTCCGGTCATCAGTCCCTTGACAGCGTTCTCCAGGTACAGTGAATACTTTTTAATGGCGTTTTCCACGTCTTGAGTGTTGGCGATTTCTCGCATCTGGTCTAGATCATCGAAATTCGTGTTTAACAGATCGTCGACACTTCTGATCACATGTGTCGATGGGGGCGACGAACCACTGCCGCCAGACGAAGTCCCGTTGTGTGACGACTAGAAATTTAATTATGATCGAATTAGTATACTGTAGATAACTGTACAAAAATCTTAGTATAGGTATTAGGCAGGTATAGTGAAACAATATTTATATGAATAAATTATAAAAAAAAAATTATTATTACTTGTGAAGTGGCGGATGACACGGCTTTTGAACTCGTGCAAATGCCTTTTTTGGTGAACGTAAAGTTCGATTGTGATGACTGAGCAATATGTTTTTCTTGGTTATACATTCCTGAAGACGTAATTGTCTGTCTTTGTTGTTGTGCGCTCGAAGCTTTCTAGAAATAATAATTTAAGTTCAGTAAAACTATTATAACAATGTTCAATTGTACAATTTCAATATTTTATCTTTTCAAAAATGGTATAATAATCATAGAATATAAAATTAAACTAAACATTTTAGGACCAATAGTGTTATTTATTCAATTGATGTAGTTATATTAAATGACTATTTCTTATTTTCTCATCAACTAATAATATTTCTCATAATAACTATTATTTATAGTCTTATACCACATAACTATAATAATACTATGTTTATCCATTTCTCAATAAACATAGGAAATTTATATTTAAAAATATATTATAACGTATATTTTCCACCTTCTAAACGAAATTAGTAGATTAGTATCTGTATCGTTTAAACGTTAAACAACGTTAAAATCGAATTCATAATTCAATAGTAAATTGGTTTAGGAGTTGATAATATCAAGACGTGTAACAATAATACTATTAATACGACACTCGATTATTTTAATCACAACTTTGCGCAATAATTTACTGTAGGTAGATAGTGGGTACCTACCAATATTTCAATGTTAAGCGCGTATCGATTTAAATACACTTGACATTCGTTTACTATCGCGTTTTGTAATTTTCCGTTCGACGTGGCCAATATACATATAGCTATGAACAATATCATATCTGCATAATTTATGCACAGTACTATGTGCATTTTTGTTGCGACTACACCTGTGCGTTGAATTTATTGTAGTATATAGTATATAGACGTATTATAATAGTACTTCCTTTTTTTTACAACACGTTTTTAAAATATTTAAACGTGAACATTAGAAGAATTCGAGTTAAATATAAACCGTTCAAATTGGGACGCGATTCCATCTACTTTGACGTATTTAGTATTTACTATTACAAAAAGTACTGCAATGTGGTAACTATAATATTATAACCAAAATCGAAAAACAATAATATTAGTTGATTTTTTTTTTTAGTTCTATAATATTTAGAATTATTTAATTATCATTCATCAGGCTTAAAGATAAAATATAATGAAGCCATGATAAAAAATAAAAACTATTGTAGGACTAGTAACAAATGCGTGCGAGGTTTCGACTATAGTATATTATTATTGTTAATTAAGTTTGAAAAATTACGCATACCTAATATACTTTTTTTCCAATGGTATATAGGTATATAGGTTAGGTTAGGTATATAGGTAGGTTAGGTTAGATTAGGTTAGGTATATAGGTACCTCACCTTTGATTACCTATATTTTAAAATATATATTGATTTAAAAACAGTCCAATATCCAAAGTGAAACCAATCAACAATTTGTACCTATCAACATCAATTATATCTAATATTTTTGTCAATTATCTCCGAATTATCCGAACTATCCTAACTACAACATCGTTGCCCGTACAACTCCGAGGTATAATAGGAGAGAACGTAAAACCGATGTGTATATGCGCTCAAAGCCATCGCGCGTTGTCAATAATAGGGTTTTTTTTCTGACCGTTTGGGCGATATACACGTATAGTCTTTTTTTTAATTTAAAAAAAATATACAATATTATACTTTTGACGATATGATAGTATAATGAGACAACAACTCACAAGCCATCGTTTTCAGTAGCATCCGTTCGTCATTTCAGACACCGTTTCAACCGTGTACAAGTAATTACTGCGTTCGGATTTGACGAACCTCTCGTTTATAAATCGATATACCTATCCTGCAGCTATCGTACTTGTCCTAGGTAGCGCCGTGGCGTCACTGGTCGGTGACATTGTTTTATACACCGATGTCAGATATCGAATAGATCTTTTAAAAAAAAAGAAGGTGGTATCGATAAGAACGACGAGCCGTCTTATTTCGGCTCGCAAATCATGTGGTGCGCGCGGTGGGATGGAATAGAGATAAACGTGCCAATGGCCAATCGTTACACTACGCGTTACTAGCAACAATATCATACACCGACACACCGTATTAACATTTTAAACAAAGAATAAGCAGATAAATATACGATATTAAACGATCAACTCGCGTAAGTAATAATAAGTAGTCCACTCCAGTTTTTACATATTTTAATATCGATGAATACCGCCAACACGTGGCGCCACACGGTCGTTGACCTTATGCGCGGATAACATTACTTAATAGCATTGCTCGATTTCCGATTTAAATTTTTTCTTCGATTTCGAATTATTTATCGTGGCATTTAAGCGATCAATACTAATCACTACCGAAATCGTTATAATTTGTTACCGCTTGCCGCGGCAAACGAAAATAAAAACGTGTTTTCTGTAACTGCAGCAGATCGACATGGAACTTTTAAATGACGCGAAAAATGTCGTCGACTGGCGTAATGATAATAAATGATAATACAGTAGTAGCATGAACAGAACGCAATCGCCGCATGCCCGCATATGTATATATATGTATATATATATAAGGTATATATGTATATATACCTTTTCCGAACTAAACGAATCGGTCTGCACTTTCATCGTGGCAGCACTGGTGCTTCGCAGGTTTTCCTGTTGAGACAGTGCTCCAGCTTTCTTTTCAGTTCTTTTTTCCAGTGAAAATGTTTAAAAACAATCAGCGATACCTATCCAAACGTCTCGGTGTGATTATATATATTAATAAGACGGTTCGGACGAAGATCGTACACTGCTTTACGTCTACTTAACGTGAAAAAAATTAAAACACTGTTTAACCGAAATACCGGGCCGCGGCAGCTGTGTGGTGGCTGTGGTGTATATTGTAAAACTAAACTTAGACAATCGCGAATTTTCTACTCAGTCGTGCGCGCGCGCGTGTGTGTGTGTACGAGCGTTAATGTTTGAGTGTGGGTATAATATATTATAATATTATCATCACATATTATTATTATTATATACGCGTAAACTCCCACAGAATGTCGAGAGACGTGCAAAAAAAAAAAAAACGCGAAAAGACTCTCGGGAGACATTGTTTTTTTCGTATTTTTATTGCCCAACGACCGCTCCGACGATGACGTCCCAATACCTATTCGGGTGTAATACCATAGTAATAATAACACGATAAATTGTCGTGTGCAAAATGTACATAATATTATGTTACCCGCGATAGTTGACGATGCCCCCCCACAGACGTTTGATCCGCGTGATCAACAGTTTCTTTTGGTCGTCCGCCGTACACACATAAACGTATATAATATTATAATAAATCATAATCATCATGTGTGTGATGCTCTTTTAAGTGTGCAGTATTTTTAAATTTTGTTTTTCCTAAGAACTCTTTCATAACTTTCGTTAACGGCCAAGGTAAGTCACACTTTATAGATACTTGTAATTTGCAAGCACAAATTGACTATCCTCCGGCTTGCTTTCCGGCGCCGCATATTTTAAATATAATTAAAAACTCAATTAAATAATATTATGTACTTCACCGTTTGGCATATTATAATAATTATAATCATCGCATCGCAAGCCCCTAAATAAATCATAATATTGGAGTTTGACTATTTTGGATTATATCCAACCCTCGTTCGTCTCCCCAACACTGCGTGAATATAATAACAACCGGCGCGTTTAGACTTTAGAATCATAAGTAGAGCTAGGATTTTAATGACCTAAAAAATACACAAAAATGCACTAAAAAAAATGCAAAAATGACCTAAAAACTCTAAAAAATGAACTTAAAAAATAACCAAAAAATGTACTTAGATGAATGAAAAAATTTATTTTTAAATTATTAATTAATAAATATGATTTATGAATAAAATAGGTATAAATTTGACTTGTGAATTCAACCGCTTCCTGGTATAATTATTCTGAAAAATCAATAAAATCATATTATATTAAAATAAATTAAAGAAAAATATGTCATATTTTTTTACCTGTACACATATTATTGCATTGCACAATTAGATGATTCTTAAGATTTTCAAACAGGAAGCTGTGACGGCGGTCAGATAAAATGTTTTTATATGAAGAAAAACTTCGTTCAACGTCCACAGAAGTAACAGGGGCATATTTGAAATGAACCATATCATTTAAAGTTAGGTCTTCCGGAATACCATCTCTACTTGTATTTTCACCGTCCAGAATAGCAGATATATTTTTTAAAACTTTGAACCCATTATTTTTCATCAAAACATTATTCAGTTTGTTTGATATTGTTTCTCCGATTACATTAGGAGCAAGGGACAATGTAGTTTCAATTTTTTTAATTGTATTAATAGTTTCTGATAATAAGACTCCAGAAGCCTCCAGCTTTTTTATTTCTGAAGGAATGAAACCAAAATTAGATTTTATATAAATCAAATTAGCCTCTAAACTTGATTCAGACATAAGTTTTTTCGCTTCTTTTATATTAGTCGAATCATCATGATTTAATTCAAGTACAACTTTTTTTACATAAGAAAAATTCTCACAATAGTAATTTACAGCATTTAGCCAGGTTCCCCATCGCGTGATTACGGGTTCGGGTGGCAATGGAATACCTGGAGCAAGAGTTTTAAACATTTGTGTACGATATGGTGATTTTAAAAATATTTTTTTTACGCAACTTATAAGTTTATTGACATCTTGAAAATTTGTTCTTATTTCTTCCGCAACTCTATGAATTGCATGCGCCACACAGGTTACGTGCACCATTTTTGAATACAGAGTGCAAATAGCTCTTCCTGCTTTCACCATATATGGGGCAGCATCAGATACAAAAATAAGGACATTATCGTGTTTTATTCCTTCAGGCCATAATGTAAACATGGCTTTATCGAACGCTTTTGCAATGGTTGAATGATTTGTTTTTTCCAAGACATCAGAATATAACAAAAATATTTTTCCTGAATTTTCTGCTTCCAGGGTACCAATACCTAACTATATTTAATACATAACGGCCTTCAACGTCTGTCGTTTCATCTACACTAACACAAATTTTTTTATCGCCTACATAGTGTCTAATATTTCGTATTGTATTTAAATAGCATTTTTCAACATAATTTTTACGCAATGTAGACTCGTCTGGGATTTTAAATTTTATATATTTTTTTAAAAAATTTCTAAAATTTGTGTTATTTAATTTAGCAAGTGGAATATTAGCTGCTAATAATGTTTTACAAAGCTCTAAATTAAATGACGATTGATCACTATTATTTGTTAAATTAGATATTAGTACTTGATCATTTTGTTTCACTTCATTCAGTTTTCGTTGAATTCCACGATCATGCTTATCTCGACTGATGTGCTGTTGAATTGTAAATTTATTTTCGGAGGCAACTGCAACATTACACACTTTACAAAAAAGCACCATACCGTCCGTAGAAAAAATATCGGCACCAAACTCACTCACAAAACTACGTAAACGGCTTCCTACTGTTGACTTAATTTTTGGCATTTTTAAAGTTTTAATATTAATTTTTAATATTAGTCGTAATATTATTTGTTCAGTATACAATAGTGTACAAATCGGTGTAGAACCATATAGGTACGTGTCGCATTCACTACTAAAGCTACTATTGTATACCTAAATAGTTTTGGGTTCGTTCGATATGACGTAATCTTATTTTACTTACTCTTAGATTACTTTTTCAATAACAATGGACTGGAGTAGGTGCTATTAGTATTGCCAATTGGCAATTACTAATTGCCTATATAGGTACTAGTTGGGATAACCTTTACAACACGTATTAAAAAAGCTTAAAATAAACAAAAATTAGTTAAAATACACAAAATGAACGTAATATTTGTAATATTACGTAAAAATGACCTTAAAAATGCAATAAAATGCATTTAACACAAAAAATGCAAAAAATGCAAAAAAATGCAAAATAAAAATTACATATTCTACATTGTTAAATCACGAAACAAATTTAGTTTTTGGTAAGAATTGTATAGCACTTAAAGAAAAAAAATGCAAAAGTCACCAAAATCCTAGCTCTAATCATAAGACACACACTCACTTGTTTGCTAGGTTTATTCTAACGTATACAGAATCCTATATGGCTGCAGACATCAATATTGTTAGATTTTACACTTTCACAGATTTCAACAATATAATATAATGTTAATGATTTTTTTTAAGCGATTAAAAGCACGCTGTATACTATATGAATGTTATATTATCATTATTATTATTATAAAACTTATCTGACGGGTTCTTCATTCCGAGTTCTTGGAATTATAAGTACAAATAAAAGAATCTCGTACTGTATATATATTATGAGAAAAACGTTTTTTCTTAATGGCCACTATACGATTTCTTCGTTAGCGTATAGTGTTAAAATCAAATCAATGTACCTAAATATTATTTTAAAAAACAAACATCCGATCACATGAAAATTAGATAGAAAAAAAAGAGCGATAGCACAATAAGGCTGTACGTGAAATTGCGTTCTGGAATTTACATAATATTCTTTATTTACTTTACGTCCTACGTTCGCAGTATCAATCAATCGATATAATGAATTAAAAATTCCACATGATTTAGAAGTCCTTGAATATTTTCAGTAACTAATTTTCAATTTGCGTTTAACAGAGTTTAATAAACAATATTATTAAACGCCATCAAATCGCAATAACGACCACTCTTTACGTAGCAATCAAATATTATAGTAGGCACATAATATTATATATTTACGTTTTAAGATGTCGTTATCATATTCAAATGTCATCGCAAAACTAAACTGCACGACTGCTGGCTGATTCGGATGGTAATAAATTAATTATTTGTGGAAAACGTTGTGATTCGCAATAATATTATAATCATAATATATAGTGTGCAACGAGTCGGACAAATAGAATAATAATTGTTTTTATATAATGTAAGAGATAGAGAATCTTCTACAGATAGAGAATTCGCGTAAAATCAAAATTCTGACTAAAAAATTAAACGTATACCTACTATTATTTAATTCCTTATAACAGTGTTCGGTATCGTATGAAATGCGAATATTGAACTCAACTACAGTCGCGATTGTTTGGACTCTAATATCATTATTATAATATATACACATAAGAATATCAATAATTATTGTTATATTCAGCATTGCGCAGACGACTAAAAAATATTATACACTTTGGTGTTTACTGTTTTTATGCGCGTGCCATACAATATGTAATTTATTATATTCAATATCAAAACATATTACGGCCCGGATCGATATAGGTGTACAACAATAATAAATAATAATAATAATAATAACATTATTATTGTTTTCGTTTCACGCGCAGGCGGCGTTCGTGGCAAACGGTTTAAGGACGTGCCTCGGCGGCGGCCAAAAAGATGAATAAAATAATATAATATATTTTGCTTCCCCTTTTCCGCGCGCAGAACGGAGCGATTGGCCGTGAATCGGGTTTCGTCTCGTTTGTAGGTTATTTTGGCCGGAGACGAAGGGAAAAATAAATGGATACGAGAAAAAAAACTTCCTCGCTAGTGTACGGCGTGTACGTATAATATAATGTTGTGTCGGCGGCGGCACGGCACCGAAATAAATTTGGCTGACTTGCCAAGACGCGCAGCACTCGTTTGGTTTATTCTCACCGTATGAGAATGTAAAAAAAAAAATACTCGACTGGTTGCCGCCACCGAAATCGAATTCTCTGTATTTTTAGGGCCGCCGCTGTTTACCACATGACGATATTATATCAACATTTTTTTGAACAACATACCTGTTCGAAGTTTGAAAAATCTAACCTAGTTTAAAAAAAAAAACCGAACCGAACCAAACTCTAAAACAAAAAGTTTGAAATTCTATGATGAATATGAACTCCAAAAAAATTCTATCAAACGTTTCGAACAAACATTTTTTTATGTTTCGGTTTGACTCAAACTATAAAGTTTGATTCGTAATTTAATTCCGAAGCTCGGTTCGAGTTCAGTTCGGTATCAGACGAAAATATATTGTTTGGTATACGGGTTCGGTTCGATGTTGAACGAAATACGTTTTAGTTCGACCCAACTCTACTACCTATATATATAAAATACAATTATTACGTCTTACCTATAATTAATTATATAATATTATATATTAAAATATAAGGTATCGATAATGATCGAATCGTTTTGCAGTTATCGCTACGAATTTTCATCGTCATTAATGATTATTTACCTTGGGCCCGGCTTTGAACGTGCTCATATTTTTTTCGGCCGTTTTGAACGCGACGCCGCCGCCACTGCCGCTGATCACTAGCCGCCAAACGCCGCGCATAATAAAACCGCACCCGCGAGGCAGACACGTCTTCACGTCACCGTCGTGACGATTTTTAACGACGGTTTATTAAATTATTATTAAAACGACACAGTTATAGAGGAACGCGAAAAAAAAAATAAATAACCACCGCGGCACTGTAGGCCAGCTACAGACGACCTGCGGGGGTAGCTGGTATGTTATGATATTACACACCACCTGCAGTAGCTACCGCGGACCCGAGAAAACTACGGCCGAACCATTCGGCGATTTTCCGACAGAGCTTTCAGTGTTGTTATTTTTTGTGTTTAAGTTTTACGTGACTATAACGACGGGGCTAAAAGGCGTGTGCGTGACCTGCTGCGGCGGTTGTAACGGTGCGCCGGGGACGGCAATAAAAACGGTGGCGGAGTCGTACGTTTGGTTGCCCGACTTGGGCGCCACCGCCGACGTTCGAATAAAAAATAGAAAAAAAAATACCGACGACAATGATAATAGTCTATGATATCGTATTACTATCACAATGGAACACTCTGCCGGAGTATCGATCTGAGTAATAAATGTGTTACTATACGTATATAATACCCTCAGAGTTGAAAAACGATCAAGTCTCGACGACGAGATTCGTTATATTTGCAGTGTTCAATTACCAAATTAGGGTGTACGAGTGATAGAGCAAAAAAAAAATGTTTGTGGTGTGTGTGAAAGACGGAGAGATATAAGACTTTTCGGGGATCAGATTTTCACTAATATGAATCGTTTGAAAATACGAATACAATTAATTCTTGACCAGTGTAGTATACGAATATGATATTATAATAAATCGAAGCATTACAATTATAACCATAACCCATAACTGATTTGCAACAAAACGTATTATTCTATAGACGATAGGTGCGATTTATTCGTTAATAACTCTGCAGTAAAGAATTGCTATATATATAAGGCTTTGGAGAAACAAATCCAAACCAAAAATCACTTACTTGGCGATTGAAGTTTTCCGGACGAAAGGAGATTTTTTGAAAATGTCTAAACAACGTCTCGTTGGAATGCATCGAAGAAAAGAATGGAGCCATTATAATATGATCACAACTTTAGAGAAATAAAGCGCATACTACGATTTATTTATATTTCAGGATTGGCGAACACAAAAGTTTTATTTTGCAGTTATCCTCTACAAACGTCGATCGTTAAAAAATCTGTAGCGTATATTATACGCGAAACACGTTTCGTCGAACACTGACTATCATCTTTACACAACTGTCTATAGATCGAACAACTGTATAGAGAGTATAGAGACTATAATAATATTATTATGTCATAATAATAAAATATGAAAAATTAAACGATATGACTAATAAAATATTATAGATTATAATATCAAATCTGTCGTATGGCAATTACGTAGAATTGTTAACAACTTATAAGAAACTAATCATTGCTAATTATACAAGCGCACCGAACGGCCACTCAATGTACATCTATAATTTTTCGTAGATATACGCGTACTATATCATAATATTAGTAATACTTAATATTATAAAATTATAAAACATAACATAGCGTGCGTGAATCATAATATTATAATATTAACCATCCGCAAGCGACCGGACGTTAATAGTTCAAAAAATTCTTAATCGTCGACTATTTATTTTTTTATCGTAATTATACCTATCGTCGTTCCGGTAGATTAATAATAAATAATCATTTTCGTACTCGACAGCGATTGTTTCGTGTACCTATACACCTGCACAGCTGTCGAACCTATATATTATATTAATACAAATGCTGTGTCAATCCATTGATAAACACGTATCGTGAATATCGTTGAAACGTACAATTCTACTAAACTATAGTAGTATAATACCTGTGAAGGTAATTGTATTATTTCAATTAGCACCAGTTGAACAGACTACGATTTACTGACGCGGCTGAATTTCGAAAGATTACAACTATATATTATTGTACAGAAAATAAAATTTTAAAAATGACGACTGCATTTCTGTAAAGGAGATATATGTATATTATTATCGTATTTACATAGTTTACGAGCACTCCACGTGGGTCACACTCGTAGGAAATACTGCAACGCGAGAATTGAAAAAAAAATAATTAATTGGTTTTTGAGACGAACAATTAATGCGAGTGTTTCGATGACTACGGGAATTTTCGTCGGTTATTTTTCTTGATTTTTTTGGATTTCATTTTTTGCGATTTGCAATTATTCGCAACCATAATATTGTTATTATAATGCGACCCGTGTCGGAACAGCAGTCACACGCGCGTTTCGATACCTAATCGAAGAAAAAATTGAATAAAAAATTTGCTGAGTTTGCCCTCACCGCCGTCGTATAAGTAACAACATGAATTATTTGGAGTCATAAAGTATAATAACATGTTTGCGCATTGAACACTGCACAATAAATATTACACATACAAGTACCTAATTCAATAATATTGTACACGACATTGCAATAATTTGCTTCTAGACGCACGTGATTTGTTTTTTCCTTATAATAGTGTTTTATCACGGAAGTGATATTATTATTTTGAAGGAATGGTGAGTGATATTGTTAAATTGTTTTAGCGCATGACATTTATTATTCCACTGCTCCGGTTCACTCCTGAAGGTACGATTTTGACGATCTTGCGGTCGTGAGACATGATTATTATTGGCTCTTAATATGTAGGTGTAAATAATTAATTAATATTGTCATATGGTATGGAGTGCAAAGTTAAATAGAATTGAATACTTTACATAGTTTGAATTTTTGAACTCGTGACTTGAAATATTACGAGATGATAAATTGTACTATAATAGTGTTTATGTGCCTATATATGTCGGTTTTTTATTTATTCACTTTTATATCAATATCTTAATAATTAATTTAAAAATATTTTTTACGTAAGATTTAATCATATAAATATTTTTTTTCACACATTTCTCAGGCTTTATGTACGCGGTACCTATATAGTATATTTTTGTATACAAACAATATTGTACAGACATAAATAAACTAGGTATAATACAAATTTCATCAATTTGGCATCGTCTAACTACGAACCACGACAACATAATAATATATCCCCTACCCATAGTTTATCCGCAAGAGTTAATTCGTTATTATATGTACCATCAAACGTGAGCGTCTTAGACCTTAATTATTATATTATAATATTGTAAAAATAATATATAATTCAATGGACACAGCTAAATTATAGTAATAGATTATTGACAAATGAGAACAGCAAAATATGTGGGTATACAATGACTTTACAAGTTATTATTTTTAAATTCGTCGTTCAATACCAAACATAGGTACAAACATTTTTTCTGTTATGATTTAGTGACAAATTATCACCAAATTTGTAGACAGTGTATACGCGTCCGTAAACGTATGCATGTAAACGTATGCATGTAAACGTATGCAATAATAACCGTTTCCGAACTACACATAATTCGAATTGTTATTTTTCTTAAACGATGTAACGTCCGATAACACAATATTATGTTTTTAATTTGTCAAAAAAAAAAAAAAAATTCCGTTTGGATATTACGATTCCATCCGAGACTACTGTTACAATATATTAAGTAATAATAAATTGTGTGCTATATGGTCTACGATTCGATCACAAAAGTTACACAATTCGGTGCAAATCGGGAAACACCGATACCGTATCAGTATTAATTATTATCCTCATCGTATTTGTAACGCTTTTAATATCTTATCATTGATTCACGTGGACAAGAGCACACCGGAACAACTACATTATATAGATAAATCTTGGTAGGCGCCACGATAGTTAAAGTGAATTGAAGCGCGCGAAAACAGGTCGTTAACATTATAATATATTTATATATATATATATTTATATAATATATATATATATATATATTGGAATTTGTACGTATAGGACCAAAGTACTCTGTTTTTGTTATCAACTCGTACACACAAACATGACCACGTGGTGGTTGACCTATTATCATATTAGGTATTAATTAATAAAGATTATATCCCACAGGTTGTTACCAAAACATCGAGTGTTATAAAATATGTTATAGGTATTCAGGAAATGTCGAGTGCTACAGCTTGGCAATATTATTGTCCAACTAATCCTAGGTGATAAAACAAAGTAATTGTGTGTATGTACCTACTCCCTATAGTTATACATCACACAATTAGCTGACGAGTGCAAACATAATATTATATGCAATTCTTATGAGTATAGAGATTATAAGGTGCGAAAACACATTATATTTGTATTTACAAGTACCTATCTTTAAAATAGCAATTTTTTTTACTGTTCACATTAATTGATTAAAAATGAAATAACTTCAAATAATTGTATAGTTTTATAGAAGCAAAAAAATGTGTAATCTTTGAATTACACGAAAAAAGGTCATGGTTACTGGTATTGATAATACCACATGTCTCCGTAAAATGAGCAAATTCATGAGCAGTGCGTGACGGAACAATAGAAGCTCTAGGGTTTTCTGAAAGTATTAATGTACTCTTTTCGGATTTTACCATTGTTTTTCCATACCATTTTGGCACCATCATCTTATTTTTGACAACGACACTTATTTACCAATATGTCCATAAATTGCTACTTTATTGCTGATCAATTTCATCGTTATTTCTCAACTAAACATATTACTCTTAAATGCTATGAAATATTAAAATTTTTTTAAATCAATTTTCCTAACTTTTTTCTCGAACGCGAGGTCTAGAATTTTAGTAAAAAGTGCGGGGCCCGGGCTCTGCTTGACTCCGCTCTAAGGACGGCCTTGAATATATTAAATAGTAATATTATATAATATCTTCTACCGCCTGCAGATGTTATTAAAATATTAAATAGGTAATCGGTAATATAATATAGGTAAACGTAATGTCGTAATTACATAGCGAAACTGCAGTTACGATTCAGACGAGTATATTTTGGATCTTAGTACCTACAACTTATAGTACCTACAACAACCAAACCTATCTCTATTATCTTCTTGTCGCTGCTGACCACAACGGTTATTTATTCATGTATTATTATTAAAACTGACTTGGCCCAAAGTGCAGTACCTAGTAGGTATTTACAATAGTTATGAATCATATTATAACTTATGATATTATATCACACAGATTAACGGACGCGTTAAATCATATGCATACGCTTTTTTCTACAATATACATTAGGTTGAAAAATATGTAGATTGGAATTTATTTGCACGAATAATTATACTATTTTGATATAAGTACCTAGGTTCATATTATGCTTATTGTGTATACATACTTTAGATACCTTCTTTCCGATAGTGTTAAATTAGCAGTTATAGACAGGGTTTGCAGTCACATATAGTATTTAAATTACCCTCGTAGTCTGGTTGGAACTATAATAATATAATATAATAATGTGCCATAAATCAATTAATCGGTCAAATTACTCTTTCGCGCAAAAATAATTTACACTCACGCCAATTATTCGTTACTATATCAGCCATTATAATAGGTATATACTGCAATAATTTAACCTATACAATATATTACATATAGGTACTTAAATGATGGATGTTTATATAATATAATTAATACGGCGCGTAATATATACGTAGTCTGGCGCATTCCATCGCACTAGTCATTACATTTTATTTAAATTTATTATTATATAATATGAAAGCCAACACTTTTATGAAGTATACACGAAAACAAATCGCCAATCACGGTAAAAAAAAAAAAAAATGTTACCTATTAAATATTGTTAAAATGAATTATCGATTGAGCACTTAAAAACCATCGATATCAAACGCATATAATCACTCAGCAGCGGTATATAATATTATTATTATAATGTAAACAAATCCATTGACGATATATAGTATAATATTATTATATACTTATATACTTAAATCTTATATATGACTATTAGGTAGCTCTTCGAAAAAAAACAAATCGAATTCGTTCGTTTTATCTGCGAATCATATTAAAATGTGTGTGCACATCTGTGCGTGATTACTGATGAAAGGTTTTTACTATTATGCGTGGACGTGGTTGAAGTTTGTTTACTATAATATGTGTCTATATAATACGTATATTGACATATTGTACATAGGTAATAAATTGTATGAGATTCAAATCGAACACTCGCAATAAACGTCTAAACAACACGTTGGATTGAGGTACAACTCAGATAGGAAAAACTGCAATAACGCCAATATTAGACAATAACAATAATTAATAATCAATAAAGTATATAACATGGATACAACTACATTCTGCGTTCGCGTTACTCTTTATCAAAAACTAACATTATAATATTAAAAGTGTTGAACAAACGTTGCTCCGAATAAAAAACAAATACCATATTCATGTCAAATTATAATTTTACGTAAATGTAAATTAATTCTTAATGTTTTTGTCATGCAACGCAATAATAATATATTAATTTTATGATATTATAAACATAATAATATACAACTTCGTCGACATTTTTTTGGGAAGAACCTATGTATTGTTATAGTATTAATGTCTATTCATCATGGATGATGTTTTTTATTATATTATAACTATTATAATGTATGTAAATGAAAAAATTTGACTCGTGTATAAGGTGTAAAGTATTCATTAATATTATATTATTTATCATACCTACTATAGTTATAACGACTGAATAACGACGACGATAAGAAGAACTATGTATTTATTTTTGGAGAATATAATATACAATATGATTAATAATTATATTATTATTATATAATTTTTGATAGGTATTTTTTATTCATAATTTGTTGTTAATAATACCATAATGTAATTTACATGGATTAATGTCTACTATTAAAAACAAGGCCAATGGTGAACAGGCCCCCCCACAAAGTCAACCACTGGAGTCGATAGTAATAGCGTATACTGTTAACCATTATTACGGTAATAAAATGTTTAATTCTTTGCAGTTTAGGAAATTGTTTGCGATGGTTTTAAAGGTAATTATTAATCATAACTCATAAGTTATGTGAAAAAGAACATAATATTTCATCATGCGAATGTATTTTTTATTTTCATCAATTCGACAACCGTAAATTATACTCGTTTTTTATTTCAATAATTATTATTTTAATACGAATATGCAAATATAGTAATCAACCAAGGACGGACTCTTTTTAAAGGCGGCTTTCGAATGTGTTTGTATCTCGTGTTTAGATGTATCTCGCGGTTTATTTTTCAGGTAATGGTCGTTGCATATAGTTTATTTTAGCCGGCCTGACCACACCTGCGGTATATTTTCATAATAAATTGAAATGTATGGTACATATAGCAGAAAGCGTAAAAGTATATTTAATTGAAAAACGTGATTAGAAAATAAATGCGTGCACGTAATACACGAACATAGTTTTTTGTATATTATATTATTCCTTAAGGTTGTCATTTCTACAGTGTACATAGACCAAAACTCAAGCTGATACTGTTTAGTGTCGCATGTATGATTATCATCACAATATTATTATATTATACACAGACATAAAGCTTTTCATAACGCGAGTCTATACATTGATTTCCAACGCGTTCTTATCATAGAAAATAGAAATTGTTGCAACAAAAGAACAAAATGGTTTTCTATCCATAAAGCTCGTTGTCCTGTAACAGGTGTGTGAAAAAAAGCATGCATCGCGGCCAATACGATAAACAAAAGAGAATTTCAAATTTGTAGAAGGAAATACGGCTGCGTATAGGTTACTATAGATGCAGTGGGACACAATTCTTGGCGTCGTTATTTTGGACAAAAATACAGTTTTAGACAGGTGGTTTTTGATTTGAAAAATGATTTTTTCATTAATATTATTTGCCCAAATAATGAGCATAAAACGACCGGTTTTTCGCAAGATGATTATAATATCTTTTACAAAACCTATCAATTCGGTGAAATGCATAAGTACTCGGGGATCGGTGTTTTGTCCCAAGTCTTGTAGAAGCGATGACGGGAAATATTATTTGTGTCACGTTTCGTAATAACATGTAGGTCACGTCCGAAAACTCATATGGTTTTCATTGCGCATTATCGGTGACTCACAACTACTAAGAATCACCGGGAAATCCGTATAGGACCGTGTGGCGGTGGACGGTGTTTGGCGCGTTTTGTGTGCGAACGTGCGACGCGGGTGTCCGGTGTCCGGGTGTTGGTTTTTTTTCGAACAGATGGTGGAGGTCACGCTCGACCTGTAAAACGAGAAACAAAACGAAACCCCGTCCCGACGGCAGCGGCGGCGCTTTTCGCGTAGGTCGAGGAAACCACGGCCCGAGGAGAGACGCCTGTATTATTGCCGTCGTCGCGTCGTCGTCGGTAATCGTACATAGAGTTATACGACCGCATAAAATTAAAGGCGCGCCACACTTGCGCAACAGTAAACAATAATGCATAGCATATAATAATCGGAAACACAGAAGAGGGTTTTTTTTTTCGTTTTGTTTTCCTTTGGGTTTTTTTTTTTATTATTATTATCGCCACGGCGTCTGCAGTAGCCATCGCGCGAGACCGACCGGTAGTAAACGGACTGCCGATCGATGTATTAAAGAGGAGGTGGTCACGCGGAGGAATATACGAAATATCACGAAAAACGAGTAGGCACGCGTAAAAAAGAATTAAGCGACACACGAGTCCGTGAATCGCCCGAGCAAACCAGTTTCCCGTCACCGCGGTTTCTCACTCGCTGTCTCTCTGTCCATCTGTTCTTAAGTCTCTCTCTCTAGCTGCCTCTCTCACGCCCACGCGTCTCGTCTTGACGCGACGACCGGTCCGTACGTATTATATTACATTATAATATATGTATTTGCATTACTATTATTATTACTATTATTATTATTATTATTTTGTTATAATATTGGTTATAGTATATTATTATATGCGTGCAGGTAAGACGCGGCGGACTGACAACTAAACGCGCAATAAATCACTCGCGTGTTGTAACAATAATAATAATAATAATAATCTTGTTTTATTTATTTTACACGCTCACGACCGACGTGCAATCAGCCGAGACCCGATGGTTGTCCCCGCGCAACGACACCCAAATCGTATATTATACGTCATTGGCGCCGAAAATTAGTAAGTTACACGTGTATATGATATGACGCGTGAAATAAGAAAATTAGGACGATTGATGAAGTTGTTCGATAGTTACATGTTATTATTATCCGTAAAGTGGATCAATATACCGATCACACCGGCTGCATGTATGTCGATATTTGTAATATTAGTCAATTATTTGTTTCGTAAAGGTAACTCGATTGGGTCGTAATCGTATATAGATATACTAATTGGTATATGATGTGACCCCCGTCGTAGTGTGTCTAAGTAATGAAGTGTGGGCTTTATAATGCGCCTTCAGGGTTGTTTCATTTTAAACATCAACATGTTTATGTTATGAAACTATATTAGAGGTACAGTGAAAAAAAAGAACAACCTACAGTGTGCGAATATAATAATTATTATATATTAAATCAATAACTTACACTTAAACAATATTATTAAATTTACCACTGCGAGATACCTCAAAATGCATATACTAGCAGCGCGATCTCGTTCGTTCAGATACTGACCAACCTTAACAACACGAATGTAGTATGTATATTCATTTCCGTCTAAAATCTAAATCACGTACTGAAATTCCATATTTTACACAGTGATGCACTGATGCAATTATACATATACATATTATATTATACTTACATGTTACAATACTATTCTATATTGTATTATCTCTTACGATTCTAGAAACATACCACATCGTTGGCTAAAAATCTGTAACGTAATCTATGTCAAACAACGGGTTTTGATAAACCAGCAAATAGAAAACGCATTAATAAATTAGAAAGATACTTATCTTAATTTTGAAATGTATTATGTATAGAAACTCTTTTTTTCTTTTAGTCATACTCTTAATATTTAATGTGCTATGGTTTTCTGAATTGCAAGATTTGGAAGATACCCGAAGGTTATTGCTAGATCAGAATAATTAATTCCAAAAAATGTTGCTCCAATACCTATCTAATATCTATTATTATGTATAAAATACTGAAAAAAAAATCAAACTCTGTGCAAAAAACCATTCAGTAAAATATAATTTTACTCGAACATGTGTTTTGAATCGATCATTAAACTTACGAAGTAACACTTTCGTCATGTTAAAACCAATTTCCTAGTTTTAAAAAATTCTATCCACGTTCCAGCCAAATATCGGCGTATTAAACGATCATTGATAACGAGTGACAACCGTCGCACAAATGATTTCAAACGAGAATTTTATAAATAGAACATTCGTGCTTCGACCGCATTGAGTACCAGTGACTCACTTCCATCGACAATATTAAGAACGATTGTCAATAGTTCCCCCTACGCACACGATTGATCTACACGTCCTGCAGGTCAAGGACTTTACACGATTAGAAATGTCAGACACCTAAATCACGATATAAACCTATATACCTATTTCGGTACACCTGAGGGTTGCACACCCGCGAGCCGATTTATAGAAATGTCTATAGTTTCGTTCACATATTTATAATCATAACACTGCGCGTATCCAGCTGGAGAAATAGGTACTTAAAATACTAAATATGTATATCATCACTTCCTGCACAATTCGCCGGATATATAATGTTATCTACCACATTAAACTTCCGGACCATAATATAACCACGTCGCGTCCGTACCTGGAGTTTGTTCAGAGCAGTCTCGGTTTCGCGGTTGGCGATGGAGCTCCCGATGGTACCGGCGAGCCTGGCCCGGATCGCGTTGGCCGCGTGTAGCTTGCGGACGTCGCCGTGCTGGTGGAGCACCTCCTGCGAATCGGAAACCGTACTGCTGGTGCTGCTTGACGACGACGACGACGACTCGTACGCCTCTTGGACCAATTTGGACGTGGACACGCGCCGATCGGTGGTCGCCGCTGTGGCCGCGGCCGGGTGTTTCAGTCGTACGTCCTGTACGGCCACGCGGACCGGTTTGGGGCGGGTGGCGGACGCGTGCAGGAGCGGCGACACGTTGGACATCAAAACGGGAGGCGACTCGGGAAACGTGACCAACGGGTCTGCCCCATCAACAGGGTTGCAGCAGTCGGTGTCCTCGGCGACCGCGGAGTTGACCGCGGTAACGTCACCGCCGTCCATGAGTATCCGCTGCTGGAGAAGCTGAGAGTTTTGCAGTTCGGATGACGTGGTCGTCATTTCAGACACCTGTCGGTGCAGGACGTGCTGAGAGGTGGAAGACGAAGAGGACGTGGACGACGACGACTCCATCGTCCGTGAACTCGAAGACGACGACGACGTGTTCTTCTTCGACGACGCCTTTTGAAAACAAATCAAATCAAAACATTTTCGTTTTTGTTTTTATTTTTACAATATTTTATTTTTTATCGATTTAAGTTTTTAAAAAGTACTGCAGTCTAGCGTATTTATTACAACCTATGTAATATAACCATGCTTTCCACGTTAATATTGCAAATGTGCGGTTCTGTATAAACGACTTTAAAAATATATTATCATTTATTCAAATTCGCCAACAAGATAGATAATTAAATACGTTGGACATCATGAAAACTAAAAAAAAACACAGAGATAACTTCATAATTAAGTCAAGAAAATTAAAAGATTAATCGATGATCCAGCATTTCAAACTATTATTTAAAAAAATAGATTCAAAGTCTTATACGGAGTAATTTGATCATGATGTGCAATAATGGCAGTAATGGCATTAATTTGGTTATGAAATATATATACAAGTTGAAAGCATAAATTTTCCAATTTTTTTTTCATAATATAATGATAAGTAACTGATAAGCAATGTAAAAATCATTGTAAACTGACAGGCATACTGATTAATGTGCTCCCTCTTACATGATTTTAAATGTTTTGAAAGTGTAAAAGTATAATTATATGAAAAATAAATATTTATTTTCAGTATATTGTGTTTACCTCATTCTTCAATATAATGTGCGTGGACAGTAATGTAGAAATTGAAAAATATTTTACAAAATAAACTTAGATGCATTAGTGTTTTTTTTTTCCAACCATAGTAGGTACCTACTTTAAATTAACATATTACAGATATTATTTATTTTGTATTTAAATATTGGGTGCCTACCTATACTTGTTCATATTTTGTAGTGAATCGATAATTATTAGCTATTAATATTATAATATTATAAAATAAAATATGTTAAACGCGGCTGTCAAAACATACTATTATGCTTCCCGGTTATATTTCATAAAAATTACGTACCTATAGATAAAGAATAAAATGATTTAGCTTTTAATTTTTTTTTTCACTCTGCCTATATATTATATGAGTGTGCTGATCAAATATATCATATTGTATACTATAGAGAAACGAAGGTGCAATTTGTTTAGATGTTCGTAATGATGACACTTCGGGAGGAAAATAATATATTGTGATATCACGATGAACAATAGGCGCAGGCACCCGTTTGAGAAATATACGAAAATTAACATAATACCAGTGGTAAATTCTTGCAGTCGGAGACATCATATTATGCGCATTGCACATGTTATTATTAGTAGATATATTATAATATTTATAAGGTGTATATGTGGACATGTGTTGTGAGAATATGAATCATTATGCGGTTTGCCATCAATTTCGATTTTGGTTTATTAAAACAAATCGTGTGCAACGGGTTTCCGTTTGAAACTTCGACCCACGAGGACACAATAATAATAATAATAATAATAATAATATGCATACCTAATATAAATAATAATATGTAGGCCTACTCCATCATTACTATTATTTCTTTTTTATTTCGTAACGACCGTTTACACGCGCGTTTCTCCGCACAAACTACTTTTGTCGTTATTATTATTATTTAATATTATGTCACCTTCGCTGCAGGATCATATTATTATTAATATTATTAAAAGTATTGTATATTATTGTGTGCGCTCAAAAGCGTGTGGCCTCGAAGGTGGCGTGATATCGTACGGTAATAAAATGCCATCATAATTAATTCTGATGGACGAAAGGAAAAGAATCGTATAAATATTTTGATTTCACACGCACGATAAGAAAATATTATTGTATGTAAATAATATATCAAATATATATTATGTTATGTCTTATGATATTACACGGTGCGTACTAGTGTATACACCCGCTGAAACGTCGCATTTAAATAATTGTGAAATAATTAAAATTTAAATTGAGTCCTTGTGCGGACATCAGATTATCAGAAATCCTTGTGACTTGTCGTCGTCGTCGTCGTCGTCATCGTCGTCGTTGCATGCTCGCATGCGGACAGATTTGTGACCCGGTGGGCATTGGTTATAGCTGGTATATCGGGTAGCCTGGGTATTGGTAGCCGGTAGGCACATCGGTACTATTACGTCGTACTTCATAATCGGACGTTACCCTTTTCACAATATTATACAAACGCAATACCATCGATTTTAGATCTAAATTTCGATTTATTCAATCTACCTTAATATTGTAGTGCCTGGCGTCTGCAAAAGAGACTATTTTATTCTTACAGACTACTATAACACCTACTAAATAGTAAATTTAATATTACTAGAGGGACCCAAATTAATTTTATATACAACCATCGGACACACTCAACTATAAAAACGTATGTATGCAAATAGATACGATTTTTCTTGTGAATAAACATGAAGTTGTAAATGCATTAAAAAACATAGAAATTAATAAATGAGTTAGATATTTTCCAGAATAAGAAAATACGAAATTCTTAAAATGCGCAAAAATTATTTTTCAAAAACCACTTTTGTAATATTAATAAAAACTAGGTATATGTTTATATCAACGTTAATTGTTCTAGAAATAACAGATTATTATATTATGAAGAACTATTTATTTATTTATAGTATTTCAAAAGCTAAAAAATAACAATATTATTATAATTGAAAATACAGGAAGAAAAATGTTTTATGAATCATAAAATATAGACATCTTATTACGGACAGCATATCTCATTTCTCACATATTATAATAGTTTTCTCACGATTTTCAAACCGAATAATTACATTTACAATATTATTTCCAGCGTGCTCTACGCGAACTGTACAATATTATTCATTGTAATATAATATACTCTTGCAACATTAATTATAACATTTTATGAAAAAGTATATTATCAAGTGATATGGGGTCTTCATCACCGCCGATCAGATTTATCATTTATGCGCTATTGTGTTCGTCCTATAATCTCAGAGTACCTTGGTAATATTCGTGTTGCATATTTCCCACGAAACAAAATAATAATTAATATATTGGGAAATGTCTGTTAACACAGATGACGGCAATAAGCATAGGCTTTCAGTGCAACTGATACAACATGAAATTATACCCTCAACGGGCGTACCTTCGCATATTTCCTCAAACTTTCTTAAATTACTCGCTGTATGAAATTTCTTATTTAAAGATGAGATAACTAAACTCCTTAAGTTGTTTAATTCTCTCCACCCCCTCCCCCCCAAAAAAAAAATTCAAACAAATGCATCACTTTTTCAAATTAATACACTCAACATCTTTAACATAGTTTGTTAATACCTAATAGATCTCTGTAACTATCTAAGTTGTAAAAATCAGGGCGATGTTTTGCGAATCCGTTTTCTCTTTACACGCCGGTGGTTCGGCGAGTGCGCAGTTGTCGACAAAAAAAAAACGATACAAGCGAACGACGAAGAGCGAAATAATAAATGAGACACATTATTATTGTTGTGTACATAGGTGTACAGTTCCTGTTTATAATCTCCCATAATATTTGTTTATAAAATCCCGCAGACAATGGCACGAAATAAAGAGACTGCGATCACTACGCCCACGCACACGATATAATATAATACACATTTATCGGTTGTGCAACTCACCATATGGTTGCCGGCGGTCGTGGCCGATCCCATTGACCCGACGCTGTTCTTCTTCTGAAAACCCTCGATGACCGAACTCATGTCGTGTAAGTCTGAACCGTCAGCATCCTGCAGAAACCCTGACATCTGCAACATCATAAAAAAACAAAACCAACCGTTAATTCGTGTGAGACGAGTAAATACTAAGTAATAATATAATAGGACAAAAATTGTCACGTTGTCTATTTTATTTAAAGTTGCACAAAAAAGTCGCTTTTATAAAATATTTTACAGGAAAGCGAAATCAATACATGTACATTGTACCTAACTATATAATTAATGGTATATAGTAAGTTTTATCCCATACTGGTTTCTAATACAACTTTTGGGTTTTTTCTTTATGGATTTGAAAAGTAAAGTATTACATGAATCGTGCAGTTTTAAATATATGATATACCTAACATTATATGTACATTGTACATTTAAAAAAAATGTTACGATTTTGGAGGGAACATGCTGTCAATATGTGCCTTTCGATCGGTCGTGTACCGCGGTATATTATATAAACGTGTGTGCTGGTATCGACGGTATTACGGTAGTTATACTGCACGAGTGTGACGTGTTATTTAATATAAACAATAATAATATATTTTAAATACATATAAGGTACCTATGTAACGCGCAACGTTAGCTCAAGGACATTGGTATATAATAATAGTATTATACAATCCGTGTAAACCGATAAAATAATATAAAACACGAATGCACGATAATAATAATATACCCTTGGGTTGTATAACGATAAGGGTCGTCGCGTGTCTATTTTGCAAAACGGTCGTCCGCGAATTTAGTCGAATAAAAAGCCAAGTCCCGTGGCGTCACCGCGGTATATAACACATTTTATTATAACACACATATATATTACGTAGGTATTTAAGTACATAAATCCATTAGGCATTAGGTGCTATTACACCATTATCCAAATAATCTCTATATGTTTGTATTATTTATACTCAAAAATATTATTCAGAAAACGTAAATAAACTAAAATCAAAAGTAAATAATATGTCATTATTTCTGTCTAATAAAAATATATATTATTTTGTCAATATATGATTTAGAACTTAGGTTAAATTATATTATTATATTTTTGTTTGCTGAAAAGTATTACAATATGTTAATTATTAAACTGAAATTAATAAACAATATTCCGCTGCAAATTATTAATAGCTCGTCTTACAAAATATATAAACAATCTATTAAATTATGGTTGTTAAATAATACTAGTGACCTACACCCTATGTGATATACTAGTGTACCAATATAATGTAGTCTGTTAATTTATCTATTCCATTTTTGATGTACTTCTTTATACTATATTTATTTATTTCAATTTATGCTTTAATTACTATAGCTCTAATTAACAGTTAGTTCTACAGGTATGTCTATTTATGTTTTTGAATTATAGTCAAATATGACGCAATGTTTTACGAAATATCTAAAATATTATAAAATGTATAAATGTATACCAACTTACCTCTCTATCATCACCGATAAGAGGTTATCCTTAGTGGTGAGATGGGCCATCTAACCATATTATATATATAATCATTGATTACTTATTGAAACTGTATTTTTCTTTTGGCCTATAAATATCATTATTATTATGTTGAAGGAAATGCTATTTGTATGTGTCACAAAATTGAATCAAATTGATTTTTTGCATAAATGAGTTTTTGACACTACCATGCATTTTAAATAATACACATAAAATATTGTTGACCTTATGCCAATATATATTATTGAATTGGTGCATTTGTTATACATATATTTATGTATTTATACATATTTTTTAAATAAACAAAATTAGTGGTAGTCCAGACGTACTGCATAATATGATATGTTTTACTATGGGGTAACAGTTAAGTCTGAATTTATTGATGAATTTAGTCCAGACCCCGAAACACCCCTTCCCTCACAAAAAAAAATTAGAAATTATACGCCACTGTAAGAAACAACTAGGTACCAGCACGTGTATACAGGGGGGTTTTGGGAGTTCAAACCCCCCGAAAATTAATGGTTGTGTAATTTATTTATATCAATCATCTATGACCCTCCCCCCGAATTTTTTTTGTGTACGTGTCTACTGTCTATTAGGTACTGTTACAATATATTCGTATGATAATTAATGATTAATCTCATAATGATCAATATTATTATCATATAGGTACAAAAAAAAAAAAAATGTTTTTGTTTTATTACAATACATTTGTCGAGCGAGTGGCCGAGCGGACTAAGGTGTCCGGAGAGAAGTGCCGCCATCCCCCACCCGGGCATAGCAGATACCTACGGGTGCCCATTAAAAAATCTGCCAAACTAACAAACACGCGTGTTTAAACCTACAGTACTCTCTCTCACAGTTAAAAACCACCCAATGGCCTTAGATGCCGCGGGTTAATTAATAAAAAAAAATACATTTGTCATATTTTGCGTCCGAGTAAAATGGCGCCTGTCGTTCGTATACTCATCCGCAATCTAAAACGTCGTACAATCGCAACACGCGGAAACGAAACGTCGTGGACAACGAACTATACGGCGACGTATAACAACAAGTATTATTATTATGCCACACCGAAGACTTGTTCCCCGTCCACGCGGTCGTCTTCGCGTATGCTCGTAGCTTTTCTATTTCGTCGAGCGCATTCGCCGATTTTGATGCGTTTGTATACAAGGTCGTGGATAATATTATAATAATATCCACTTTTTCGGGACGGTTTAAATATAGACGAAATCCGTGGGCGGTGGAGGCGTCATCGTACTATATATTAAATATGTTATTTCTGTTATAATATTTCTCGTATATGTATATAGGTATATTACATTTTATTGTTTAGAAGATCTCGCGAAGCGCCAGCGCGTCATCAGCGTTGGGAACCACTTGTGGGAGGGGGCACGTGTCAAACGCGGCCGCAACGGACCAAAGGCATTTCCTGAGTCGACGATGGGCGGCCGGATGGTATATAATAATATAATATTAACATAATATAATTGTATTATATTAATATGATATAATACATACATTGTGCAGTGTGTGTGCGACGACGAACGGCGCCCACTTTTAGCGACCAAAAACGCAATCTTTCCTCTGTCGTTGACGACGACGACGACGACGACGCCGCCGTACCCATTTATTTTATATCGCACTTGTGTTATTGCAGCTGCGGAAGGTCAAATCATTAAACGCGTTTCGTCGTGTGAGACGCCTACGCGAGACATGCAGCAGCGTATAATATCGGGTATAACGAGTTTATACTGCGAGTCCATCCGGAGAGGCCCGAAGACGTATATTATATACTACTTCATATTATTGTAATAGCAGAAATATAATATTGTCGTACTTAGAATTCATCATAAAATGTTTGATACAATATTTGGATTTTAAATATTTTTATGAGACAAAAAAAAACCGTTGGGATCAAGTTGAATAAATTCCCATCGTGTAATTTCCGAGGCGTATACTACCCGTCATTCCAAATCTAAAATACCGTATACCAGTGAACGGTCGTGACTCGTGGTAACGAGTACTTAGCACACCCCTGTGTACACCTATATGCGTGGTATACGTATTTTTTATCTCAGTTTGACGGTTTTATGAATGCTGACCTATACATGCGAATACTGCAGAGTCAACACAAAAGCCACGAGTTCTTCATCGAGATGAACGCGGAAGATGGTTTTTCGTTACGAAAACGTATCTACTTACGTATAAATCTTATATTTTGACACACGATGTTATTGGCAGTGGAGCCGCGTTTTTTTGGACGCGAACGAAATGTGTACATCACGCAATGGAATCATATATAAGTGAAATGACAGACACAATAAAAAATATTCTGAACGACAGACGGACGATAGTTACGCAGTTTTGTCGACGATTGACAAAGATTATAATATTATCATCGCGTAACGTTGCACCTATATTTATTATTATGCACTCGAGCAAATATTATACCCTCGCCAGTCGAACTGCCATCAAAAGCTATTAAAATGTATGCATTATCGAAACTTCTATACTGTTGAGGGAATCACCGTCTCTGTCTATATAAATCGGAACATACGTATGCGATATAAAAAGTAAGTCAGAGGTAGGTATTCTATTTTCTATTTTCAACGTACCGACCTATCTAGCAGTGACGTGTCAAGGATTCTGAAAACGGGTTATTTATTTGCCGTAAGTATAATATTGTCTTCTTGTGATTGAATTCTTCACGTTTTTAATTTTTTTATCTTAAGGTTCCCAACGATTGGGTGTAACAATTACTGATTTTTACGTCTTCAGAATTTTTTTATTCGTTTTTCGTGCAAATTCGTTGGATAAAATCAAAAATTAAAAATCCATATCTCATCGGTATTACAATACGAATAGATTTCTATATAACATAATGCGACGTGCGACACAGCACATAGACGCCAACCACTTCCAATCCCCTTGAGTTCGAATTGTCGAGGTACTATAAGTGTTTGTATTTTAGAGTGTCCTACTTCCCCGGCTCCCCAAGATCAACACGTACCTATATACTTTTCATCGAAATCGATCACAGACAAACGATAACGCACGTTTTACGGTCATTACCTCCGTCATTGTTGTCGTTATTGTCCACGTATCGCAGTTGAATATTCATGATTCATGCTCGCAAATTATAATTAAAATTGTTGTTATTGTTATTATTATACTTATTATTAGAAACAATAGAATTATTTTGTATATTGAAAAAACAACATTAATATGAAGGATTATGAAGGATTCAAATTTTTAGTATTTTACTTGAAACAACACAAATACGTCTTGTGTTATGTGGCACTTTTTCGTCATATAGGTGAAAGTTAAAGAACTTTTAATCAATTTATTTAATATCTATTATGGTAATTTAAAATATATTAATTTATTATGATTATGAAATAATGATATTTATATTTTGTACAAATAGTAATTATTTATATAATTATTTATATTTTTTTTTTATTTAATAAGAAATGCAATATTAATTTCGTGTCGGATTTTTAAATTAATCATTGCTGAAAATTATAATAATTATTAATTATAAAACTTTCGTTAAACATTCAAAATGTTGTGTTAATATCATTGATGTAAATTGATAAAAATATTATTGTTGATATCCAAAAATACCACCACTTATATCATTTATTGGTATTATAACATTTTAATATATTTTCTATTGTCTATGTTATTATTTCTATTTGTCTGTGGTATTTTGTTTGTTCGTTCTCATTATTTATGAAACGCTTGTATATAATTATGCTAAATCTGGCCCAGCGTGCACGTGTGTGTTGAACGCAAACACACGATCATCTTGAGAGTAAAATATCATTGTACCTACGGACAATTTTAACGCGCAAGAAACTACAACAAAAATTAACATTAGCCATACACAATGTTATATGGCACAATTCTTTCGTGTGTATATATATATGTATCACGGAATTTTATATTTTAAATTTTAAATCGACGGTTATTATATACATATTATATGCTTTTATTATTGTTATTAAATGTTATGAATTTCTCGAGGAAAATCATTAAGAATTTTGCTAACACTTACTTTTTACAAACGCCTACGCACACTAATTAATGCTGTTTTTGTAAAACAAAGTCGGTCTATAAACGTATATTTTCCTAGGAAAACGTTATAACCTTCCACTGCAGCCACGTGTACACGATGATCATTTAAGACTATTATTATAATATTTCATAATAATATGTTATTATATTTTGTATTTGATGCTGTAGCTAGTTGTATAGAAGTCCGCATGACAAAGACCGCGTGATTTCATCCATAAACAATGAATACGCCATGATCGCGTGGAAATAATAATTGTCTGGTCGAAATTATTTTTAATTTTTAGCGGACAAAAATATGTTTAAAAAAAATACTCCACTTTGAAACATTCGATACGAGTGCAAAAAAACAAAAATGATAAGTATAGAATCCGTTGATACTACCGGCTGGCAGTCTGGCATTTAGGTACACGTTTAAAAAAAGAAAAATAGTTTATTTTGAACATTCGATCACTATAAATACGTTTTTACCTTGAGCACTTAAAGAGTTTATTTATTTTTAAGTTTCGAGTTGACTTGACTGACTTGTTTTGATCACAGTCAAATAAAAAAAAGTGACGCAAAGGTAAACACGGTATAATTTTAAGGCACATACCTAGGACCCAGGTAGTTATTAATCGCGAAATTAAAAGTTAAAATATATAATTCGTTTCTTTACATTTTTTTAAAAAGTATTCGAACGATAGGCATTTAGCAATTTTCACAACTTTCGAAGAGTATAATAAGCTGCAATGATTTCTCAAATGTTTCTCATTGTAGACTGCACTATATATAAATACAAATATACAAAAGCTGAAAATCCTGAGTAAGGAAATGAAAAAGTTAGTCGAGCAATAAGTATGACATGGAGGAAGTTGGTAATTAATATTACTATCGCAATTATCTTTACATTCCAAAACACCTTCGCTGATTCAATAAATGCACCTCGACCCACTCATAATATTATAAAAATAAACCTACATATTATATCATTTATAATCGTTTTTTTTTCATAACAAATAAATAATAATATTATGTTTGAATTTGTTTAATATTTAATACACATTTTATAATAATAAAATACACATTGAGAACCTAAGTACAATAAAATATATTAGTTGCATCCATTTAATATATCACTAAATTTACTGTACTTATACATTTTTATGTTTTTTTCAGAGTGCACTTTGGACGGAATTATTGTTTATATATATTTTGACATATTAATTTTATTTAACGTGCTAAATGGTTCAAAACCAATTCAATACCATCCATACTATAGGCTTAATTTATATAAATTATAAGAGCATATAGCAAAGGTATGAACTTAAAACAACTGAATAACACCTAAACATAGAATATTATAGGATTTTAATATTCTTCTAATAAATATTTGTCTTTTACTTAACTTGTATTACATACCTACCTATTATAATAACATAATTAATACCAACAGTAGTTATATTCAAAATAAATTATGTAATAAGATAAAGAGTTGTATAGTATATGAGTATACAACAATTCACAAATCACAATGATTAAATGCGGACATAAAAATATACAATTGCGTACCTATACGACTTTGTCACTTTTCCGGTGAAGTGGCTCACGGGGAAATTACATTTTTAGAATCCACTCGAGGTCTCTAGCGTATAAATATACGCAAGGTGTGACTCTTAGTTTTGTATATATGTAAAATAAGTATAATAAGTGTAATAATTCTAGTACAGGCGCTCATATGACAATATATACTCACGCCGGTCGTACATATGAATACATAGTAATAATATGAATAAATATTTAAATACCCGTGGTACTCCTGAATATTCAAATTTTTCTGATATGCACCATATGGGTTGACGTTAACCTGTCGTCCGGTGTAGTAGGTGTATTCGGAAGTGTGTTATTTTGATAGGCTACACCTATATACTGCAGACACGCAAATCAAAGTGTATCGAGCAGATGACTTGTCCTGCGATCGGTTTCCCTACGAACCCGCTCCGAAAACGACTATTATTTTGATCCACACTACAGTGGTCGTGTCGGCCTATCCCGTTGGATTATCATTTTATACCTATAATAATATAGGTCCTGTACTTATATTGTAATTTATTACAATATAATTGTAATTTAATTGTATTTTATTTTTTATTTTTTTTTTTAAGATTCCTTGACATTGTCCTCTGAACTTATTGTTAATAAGTAGTAGCATAATAATAGTTTTATATGTAGCACAAATTATTGTCATTAGGAATAATATTTATCATATTCGTATGTATTGTATATTTGTATATGTATTAAAAATAATAAGTATGATTCTAGTACAGGTGCTTTTATGACAATTAATATTCTTGACGGTCGTACCTCGTGCATAATAAATAATAATATGATAAAATACACGAGGCACTACTAGATATTCAAATTTCTATAATATGCACATGACAGGGCCGACGTTGACCTGTTGTCCGGTGTAGTAGGTGTATTCAGGGAGTGTTTATATACCTATGTCTTATTATACTCTTATATAGATCGTGATGACTTTTTCTACGAACGGTTTCCCCGCGAACCGCTGGCTAGGTACTTGATCCACACTCGTGTCAAGTTATCCGCGGGTTGGATCTTATAATTTTATATTTTCGTGATATGGTTTTCGTTTAGAGTGTCTTTGCAGGGTTACCGGACGCGTTTGATAGGTACATATAAAAATATAAAATTATGTAGGCGCCGGTGTTTTAGATCCAATCGGTGTGGTCCGAACCCTCGACGTATCCTTGAATTCACTCTACGCACATTATACAACAGGTGGTGTTGAATTATTATTATAAGTACGACATAATATAATAACACGGTTTGCGGCGGATTCTCGCACAGTATAATATCATATTATTATGTATAATATGTATTATAGTATAGGTATCTACTTTTATATAAATTATTTTTTTACGAATTTATTCAAACATCCGTTTATTGTGCAATTGATGATAAATACCTATTGAATAATCATGCGTGAGAATGACGAAAAACATCAAACAATATATGTGTTGTATGCGATTCGTAGCGTTTGAATAATAATACCTACCTACAATAACTATATACGACGCCGAAAATATAACTTAATATGACGTGTCTGTGCGAATAAATTGTGCACACCGCCATGTAATGCTGCACCGGGAGCGAATACGATTCACTCTGCTGCTATAATATTATACCTTACACCTGGTTCACACGCGTGAAATCGATCGAATCTATAATACGCGTTTATTGCACACTCAGGTCGCGGACACGCGCGTGTAATCAAAGACGCCAAATCCACGTGAGTGTACGTCTATATACAATAATATTGTTGTATGGTCTACTGATGTGCTTATTGTTTCGTTTATTTATTACTGCTGTGCATTGCATTTTATCCCGTACGCGTTTTCTGAGTCACTGACAAAATGTTGTATTATAATAATGTGTTGTATTATAAGTACAATTTAAGTGTTTTTTTCAAACATTTTTTTTTCTTGGTCAGTGCAGTAGAAATGCATTTGCGGAGCTGTTTTGTCAAAGTCATCATATATTGTTATTATTATTATTATTATTCATTAAAATATAATAATATGTACCTACGTCAGTTCTAGCCCACTATATATATTTCACTTATCTATATGTGAAATCATGCTTGTTCGTTGCGTCATTTCCGGAAATCGTTTGTAATCGTGTTCCTGCGATTTTCGTACCTACCTACCTAGTACCTACCTACTATATGAGAAAACTTACCGGAAGAATCGGTAACATTTATGTACATATAGGCATATAGCTGGTGCATCATGCATCATGATTATAAAATATATTTATTTCCAAAACAAGAATATTAATAGAGATAAACGTCCATAATATATACGATCGATATAAGCCATTATTAAAAATTATCTTCAATGCTAACGATTGGTCGCTGGATAATATATCGAAACAAATGATGGCGTTTATAAACAAAAGTACGTAGATGACAACTTACTGCGATATTAAAATCGATTCCATGTAGGTAAGCCGGTGAATCATAATAAAAACAAATATTAATATTATATACGTATATATTATATGTTTATTGACGCAGCAGTTGCTGTAGTCATAAATCATAATTAATGGTAAAATTATATTATGCGCGAAAATAATCACAGTGCCTACCTCTATATGGCTTTAAAGTATACATAATACATAATATGTCATATACATTATTATTATTAATAATAATTATATATCAAGAACTGCTGCTCGTTACGGTACGTCAGACGGAAATGGTATCGTGTTTCCATGTGCATATATAATATTATAATCATAGTAGGTATACCTATAAGTAATAGGTATATAACATTATATTTTGAGCTAAAGTTTAAAACGATTAACAATTTACGATAATATATATAATGCAATTATTGCGTCTTATAAACTCGGCGTGTATGTATATTATGTATATTAAGCATTTCTCTCGGGCCGGCGTGGTCGAGACTCGAGGTGTGGAGTAAGAAACTGGCGAGCAAAGCACAAAGAAGACGACGCGTCGACTGCACAATGCACATGCACAATGCACATTCACACACACGCGTAATTATGTTATACACATATACTTTATACCTAGCTATATATTATATTATAGTATATAGGTGTACACATACATTAATGTAGCATTTTGCATCCACCCACGAAAAAATCAAATCTGGTCTGTGTTCACTGAGCATTAATGCGGTTATAAGACGTATTCAGCCACGCAGGTAAGTCAATTCGCATGTTATATATAGAGATTAGAGATACACGGGGCACATGGGGTGTATAGTTTGACCATGTGTATGTATAAATTATAGGACGTGTATAAAATCGTATGGTGTAATCGAGTCGATCGGTTAGTTTTTTTATTTTTTTTCCACTCGTTTTCCGAACGCGAATAATATATATCGCTTACTGCAATAATAATATATACAGCCGAAATAGTTTTTCTCTACTCGCTTGGCACACACAATATACGACGACGTCCGTGTAATTATAATAACGTTTGCTGCCACAGCCAACTGTGTATATGTTTGTTTGTGTATGTGTGTTTTGTTTTCTCTGAGACTTTCGTCGCCGGTCTCGGCATGCACCGGTCACAGCCGAGTGGGGATGAGCGTGTGTGTGCCTGCGCGGGCAATCTGCCCGAAACGTCACTATTGCCGCCGCCACCGACTTCGGAATCTCAAGGATTCTCATCCGATGATCGTCAGGAATTTGTTCAGCACGACGACAGGTATACGACGACGACGTATAAGCGGCAAAAGAGGTCGTGACATATGCGCCGTTGACGGTGGAGGTGGATCTATATAGGTGGAAGTGTAATCGCGGCCAATCGTTTGCAACATATTATTATTTAGGTACCTTCCTACAAGATTGTCCTAAATATTTTTTAATTATATTATTCTTATATAATTTGGTCGTAATATGAATATTATTCAGTATCATATTTGTATCAGTATCAATATTCAGTATCAGTATTATATGGATATATAATATTATGTACCTATATATAAATCTGATAAATTATCTCAATTTTTTTGTCAGCAGACATCTGTTATTTGAAACAAATCATCATGCAAGTACGATTTACATAATATTAGTAAATTATATAATAATTTTACTTATGATTTTCAAATGCCAGTGTACGTCGAATCCAGAGCTAGGTTACTAGGTCTAGAGATGTGACGGTAATAATTATTGGAGGGCGACGCAACAAATCATTGAATTTTTATGTAAAACGACTATAAAGATCAAAATATAGACTATATAATTTACCCATTACTGGTTGAAATGTTAAGGCTACAAGATACTTTAAGTCTTGTTTTTTTTTCCGAATCCCAAAAAATGCCTAATTAATGCAACTATATGGAAAAGCAACCACCTAACTAGTTTCCTGGTTATTAAGAAGGCGCAATCACCTATTTTTACTACTTGAAAAAAATTAAAAATAATATCCATTACACGAAACATACAATGTTGTAGTTCTCATTCGCTGTGCGCTCGGAAATTAAAATAAACGAGTGCGCAACAGCTGTTGTAAGCGTGTCGTTTAAGCGAAGAATTTTTACTGTTTTTCTTTGTCTCCACCGCCGCCTGGCGTGATTCACGAGCAATACTATTCGAGTACACCCGGGCTCATCATCTATAAGCTTTGCACGCATTTCTACTAAATGGAACGAAACGCGACGTGCGAGATTACCTACGAGTGCATTACGTTATTATTGTCTGAATAATTCACAAGGTCGTCTGACACACGAGACACGCCGCGTTCCGTAAAGTGTAATACGGCCGGAATAAAATTCGTCGGATTCCGAACGACGGAGCGGATATTAATATACTACTATTACTATATAGGTAACAACAATAATTATAACGACACCGACCTGCAATAATTAAATGCCACGATCGACAGACGAAGACAACGACCAAAGACCAGTTGTAACCATAGCGAATCAAAACCGTTCTGCATTCGTTGATCCGTTCACATTTCACATGGAAATCATTTTAATATTATGTACTATAATATTTTATAGGTACCGAAAATACCAACTTGGGGCATAGTCGCATATAGTCATATACGTCATCTACCCTCAGGAATTAGCCAAAAACATGTCCAGACCTGTTCGTGTTCAAATTCAATGAAATGTGAACGATTAGTGAAGATCAGTGTAGTCAAAACGTACAGGTACAATCGGGAGAGAAAGGTTATCAAACCATTTAAAATCAGCGTAGACAGCGGTCAATAAGAAGTATTCACTTCAATTAGTATTGGTCTACCTCTAACATTCAAGCAAAACACACAACTAATTATTATTTAAATCCGCTTGGCTGGTTAAAATTTCTTCGTCGGTAATCCGTCTCTATTATTTTTACCTACTCAAAATTCAAATAGTCGTTAAAATGACACTTAAGGACGAAAAATAATAATTAATAACTAAAAGATAGATTTGTCATACACCATGGTCAGGAATTGACTAGCCATGCATACATAATATAGGTGTACCAAAGCATTTGAAAAATCAATTTTTTTAGGTTTTTCAATTTTTTTTTTCTATTTTAAAATATTTAGTAACATTTTAATGGTGAAAATCGTATTTTATATTTATATTTAAATTATATGGTATTGGTATAACAAATTCATTACGTCTTATGACACAATATAGTCGTTACATTTTTGGTTTAAAATTTCGTAGTAGTTTAGGATCAAAAACCATGATTTATTATATTTAAAAAAAAACTATTACGTACATATTTTTATGGATCACATAATTATATTTTGACTGGTAAAAAATCGTAATAATTTGGAATAAAAATCGTAATTATGCACCAACCTTTTGGTGCGCGAACAATCCTCCGGAACGGATGAGTTGCGGCTGCGACGGCATGCCCGTGGCGGCTTGAGGCGTTCCGAAATTCTGAGTTTTCGCATACATGTACGCGTATATGACGGATGCGACACGCGTCAATTCGATAATCGACGTCTTTGATGAGGGGAAAGAAGGGAAGAGAAAAACTTCGATCGGATCAAAATATCAGAATCGACTTTTTTATTCACCGGACAAAGATTATTAGAAAAAAAAAAAAAAAAAGCCCAGACAGTGAGACGTTCGATGAGCTTTCGGGCAGTCGGTGTAGGAAATCGGAAGCGCTCGACGACGACGACAACGACTACAACAATATTATTATTAAGTACGACGAGCGCACACTCGACGACTACTACAAACACCGGACCCGACGCGTTTCTGAACGACTACGACACGATGACTGCCGGCCGACCGTTTTTATACGCGTCATCGAAGCCCGGCGTGGCGGTGGCTGCTTGTACGGTCGCGCGCACGCGCACAAATAGCGCCGATCAGTCTCGCGATTATGATATTATTAAATATTAATGCATTATATTATCTCGCTATATTGACATAATATTGAATAATTATGTATTATGTTATTTAGAAAAAAAATTACGTTTCCTGATACAGATAGGTATTGAATCTTAATGATAATATAATATAATGTTATATGTTCTTTATAGCACAACAATATGCAGGGACCGAACCGGAAATAGTGTACGCGACCGTTAAATTGGCTCTAATAATATTAGGTAAATTTCCTATCGTCCGCTTGACATTTTATTTCCGTTACATCGGACCTTTTTTCTTGGTCTTGATTTTCCGGACTATTTTGCTGTACGTTTAGCATTACGTACATAATACGTACGTAGTGCGATAACCGATATCGGCATATCGCGATAGCTCGTCAACAACTTACGATTGTTTATGTATACATAATTTACTATAAAAACAGATAAACTGCAGGTTACACACGAATAAGTGGTTTTATTTGGTTCCATATCTTAGAATAATTTTTAAACTTTATGAAAAAACAGTAATTAGTAAATATTGGCGCTAACTGTGAAATAAGTATTCATCTGTACTAAAAACATGAATGTTACTCTCTAGTAGTCTAGCACCCCACAAAAAAAAAGTTAAATACACAATATTTTGTGAAAGCATTTAGTATACCTTTGTTTAGTATTCCTGACTCCTGTGAATTCATAACTTGCAGCTTTTTGTAATTTCTGCTCAATCCGCTTGCCTTGAAATTCGAATTTTCGTCGGAGGCTAGTATAACGCTCAGAATCTTATTTACGTTTTTGGACCAGAGGCTTAGATATGTAAAATACTTCACAAAAAGGCATAAATTAAACAAATCAAAAGTGGCAACGCAAAACTTACAAAAGCTCAACCTTCAAAAATATTATGATTCCACGAATATTATTGGCAAATTTTTCGTTTAATTTAAAATGCCAAACTTGATTTGTTAAAATTTGCTAGCGAAAATAAATTATTTGGGAAGTGCTCAAATAACGACGGAAACTACATATTTTACTACTAAATAAACAAAAAATGTCCAATAAAATATTTTGTTGGTAATTTTATTAGACATTTTTGATTTAACACTATCCAATTTTTTAGAATAATATTTTCGTCTATATAGATCTTGTTTAAGCATTACGCTGCCAGCTGCTTTACTCTAGCAGCATAAATTTCGTATAAGAATTTCTTACCTAGTAAAATATTTTGATCTTCTTAGAAATTAATCATTCGCGATTTTGCATATAAGAATATTATGCCTTTTGAACCACACCCATAATTAATAAATTGTAGACGGTCCTTTGCGGATAAAAACAACGACCGCACGCGTGGCACACCGTACAGCTTCGTGTGTAATCAACATACCGCGAAAGGGAAAACGTGTCAATTTGTTAAGTCATGGTTGTATACTCGATGTGATTATGGAATACACCGATAATTACCTTTTAACCAATCATATAGAATATAGATTAATAGAAATAAATCAGGTAAAGGTCTCCCGATACTATTGTAGCAGTGTAGCACTGTATAATTATTTAGTATCTTTTTTTTTTTTTTGATGTTTGATTTACGGAATAAATGTTGATGGTTCCAATTCAATAATGAATATAATATTCATATTTGTCTGCTTTTTCGTTTCCTGCAATAGGTACCAATGTTAGACGGAACCCACGGGAATTCAATGTTTTTTTTTGTTCGGATTACGCATGCTTGAAAGTTTGAGGTTATATCATTTTTTTGAGAATAAGTTTTGAAGTGCTAGTATGGAACTTACGGGTTCGCTAATTATTAGTATATCGTTTGGTTTTAAAGCAATGAAAATTTTACCCACCTTCATGAATGGCGTAGTTTTCGGTAGAGAAAATGCTGGTTATTTTCATGAATTTGTTTCATTTTTATTGAAATTAAGAAGTTTTGTAAGTTTTAGTTACCATTTCCAGGGGGGAAGATCTTGGAACGTAATTCTGTTTATAACTGAGGTGTGGATGTCTATCGTTTGTTGTAATTTGATGAATAATAGTCTCGTACCGTGGGGTTGTTTTTGTGTTTTATGTTTATCAGAAGTGCAGTATGATTATTTAAATATATAATTATATACATTTATTATATAAACAAAATATATTGAATGTACAAAAAAATATGTTGTGATTTTAAATTCAATAAGAAAAAACGTAAATAAATAAAAAATCATAATTTTATTTGTAAATAATTTAATGTAACGATTAAAAAGATTGAAATAATAAATTATAAAAATTATAATTCATACTAATTCAATTTAAATTCACAGTCAATTTTTAACTCATTTAATTTGGCATCTACCTATATGCAGACAATCAGATCTCCAGGCCGACATTTCTCACAGACAGAAGACCTAATTACAACGTCAAAACCAATTACCATATTCAATCGGTCGACGCCTCGACGGTCAATGCCACATTGTCACTCTGACTTTAAAATAAAATTAATTTAGTAGTACTTGTGTTGTTTTAAAATATTCATACCAAACCTAATATTATCATCATAATACATGGATCTTATGAATGCGTTGTATAATAAAATTATTTATTTAGCATAAATTATATTTTTTTATTGGATTAAATATATTATAAACAATATTATATATTATAATTACAGTGCCCATACTAAATTATATATTTTTATATAAATAAAAAATACCCGTATTGACTGCTATTATAGTATAGGTAATATCAAAATATGTTTTTTTCTACAATATTTAATTGGTGCATCCAATATAAGTGTAAGACTTATTAGAGATGACTTAAAAATATTTCAAAGATGCACTAAAAAACTATAAAATTACATAAAAATTATTTAAACAAATGAAGATACATCGTTTTATATTCCACAATAAAAATCCTATAAGTTATTCAAACAAAGAATGAGTCAAGTGATTAAGATAAATAAACTTACTACTATTGCAGTATTATTACTAATATTAAATACTAGCCAATCCCGTGCACTTTGTTGCCCGTAAAAAATGGCAACTTTTAAAAAAATTATGATTGATCAACTTCTTTTGGGTGTAACTCGCTGTAGTAAGTGTGTAACTCAGGCCACCCTGGTAATCAATCTGACTACGTCGGATCGTGGACAAAGCACAACTATATGATCCAACTTAGTAGACGATGTTCAAAAATTCGATTTGATGCAAGGTTGTACCTGATCTACCCGTATAACTAATGGAAACCAATAATAAATAAATACTAATTTGAAATTTCTACCCTAATTCATATCTACACACTGATAAAACACACACAAAAGAAAAAAGGTCAGGTTGCATGTAGCTTGAAACCCACGGGTGCCGTATATAGATATACAAGTAGCACGTTTATTTTAATTAACTAACAACTAATATAACTATATATTAACTTTATGTCTTTATCGAACTAAATTGATGCCTATGACACTCCCAAAGAATGTAGCTTTCTATTGCTGATGGAATTTTTGAAATCGGTCCAGCAGTTTTTGAGTTTATTCGTTACAAACAAACAAATCTTTCCTCTTTATAATATTGGTATAGATAAGCATTCAAAATCAAAATATTTCCAGTGGTAAATCAAGGTAACATTTGGCTGGCAGCATCAAGAACTTAGACTATAATTGTTTTAACAAAATAAAAATGACCCCACAAAGGAGTATAAAATTAAATCAAATTTATCGGAAAAACTCTCATCATGAGATAACTATCACTCAGAAAACTAATAATTTTTCGACAAAGGCATATTTTTATCAGATGACAGACTGTATATAGATAAGGATGACAATCTCGATCATTCCGGAAATTATCCTGGGAAAAAATGAAGGATAATAATTAATATAATATGTTTATGATAAAAAAATACTTTTATAAAAGTATAAAAAATGACTATGTTGATCTAATTTTGTTTATTTTTGCAATTCTTGATTTTCGATTTTCATTATTTACTGAGCAATTTACATAGAAATGAAAAATGTACTCCATAATTATCTACATTCTACAGCATACAATATTTAAAAATAAATATATTTTATTTTAATAATTAAATCAAATAAAAATTATTTTTTTAACTAATTGATACATTTAAGAATTAACCACGACCAAGTGTATAAATTGGTCAGTGTCGGAATCGATAGGATGTATGCTTTTCTTTATTGAAAAACAAATTTCTAGCGGTATGGATAAAATCCCTATTATCTTAACCTAATATTTTTCTTGTATTTTTTTTTTTAATATTATTCAGCAATATAAGTTAGCTTGAGTAAATTTCAAAACTGATGTTAAAATCTAAAACTTT
Source organism: Metopolophium dirhodum (assembly GCF_019925205.1). Lineage (NCBI taxonomy): Eukaryota > Metazoa > Arthropoda > Insecta > Hemiptera > Aphididae > Metopolophium > Metopolophium dirhodum. Next base: position 19,558,938 of record NC_083568.1, read on the forward strand.
ACTTATAAAATAATTGTTTTTGATGAAACCGAAATAAACAATTTCAGAGAAGAGTATTGTCAATTCAAAACTATTTTTAGTCTTCATTATTATTATTATAATTTCAACTTTATCCGTCGAGTCTATATCATACTTTATACTACTAACCTTATAGTACTGACATAAAATAAAAATGAAAATTAACTTCTGAAAATTCACTCATACGCTTTGTGTTGCGTTGGATGCCAAGAATAAAACGAATTACCATAAGATATATAAACACCCACTCTTCATAATAATTGTGCGCCCCGTATGTGAGTTATACGTCTTGGCTACATTCTAACTACCATTGAGGTCTAAACCATATAATACACGTCTCGTTTTGTGTACGAATAATATTATTCTAAGTAACCACTCGTATACAACACTAGTCAACTACTATGTATGCAATTCATAAACCTACGAAACTAAAAGTTATTAATTTTTTTCCTAATAATAGCGGTATCACACAGACCAACTATAATACTGCTGCATAGTATTGTCATCTTAACTAATATATTATTTGCATGGTTAATATAATAATATAACGTATTATATACCTATGCCTGACGTGTGCATAGCAATTAGTCATTTTACAAAGTGTTATCAGCTGTACATCGCGATACAATTAAAATAATTATCATAATATCATACACAACAATAAATTATTAAATAGTCAACACTTTGTTGATTATTGTTACTAAAAAAAATTCTTAACAAAACAATTTCTAATTAATATTGCATATTTTCTAGTTTTGTACACTGTTTATAATAAATTATTTTTAACGATTTTAAATTTATAATCAACTTAATTTATGTTCATCCAATTTCAATTTACCCTGTCTTTATTTAGATTTTCAAACTACACCTGCAATAAAAAACGTACTAAAAAGTGATAATTTATTGCTACTCTCTCTCTGCTGCTTATAAGTTATAGTGTTTAATAGTTATTAATTTGTACGATGAAAATCAAAGTTATGTATAAGTTTATATAAGTGGTATATCGTATATCACGTGCTAAAGATATTTTTTATCAAACAATTGCCTCAAGTTAAATGTGCGTGTGTGGGTAATGGGTGGTCACATTTGGATTGTCTAAAATCTAAATTATAATAATTATAATATTTACCTACAATAATGGTAGGTACATAATAATATATTATAAAATTATTGAAAATAAAAAAAAAAAATTTAATATACTAACAAAAACAATATAACTATTACCAGAAATATTTTATGATATCTAGTGTGGGTGTGATAAATAAATAAAATCATAAAAGTATTTGAACAATTTTTTCGTTACATTATATATTTTATAAGGTCCATTTCAATGGCCCCCCCACTTTCGAAATTTGAACTTCTGACCACGCCAAACGTTTGTGCATCGTTTGTGCAGAAATGTGCACCAAGTCCAATCGTTTGTGCACAAAAACTGAAAGCTCTATCCCTAAAACAAAATGCGGGGGCCATTGAAACGGTAGCCCCCCCACATTGAATATTTGGATTTTTGAATGTGCCAAACGTTTGTGCATCGTTTGTGCAGAAATGTGCACCAGGTCCCGACGTTTGTGCACAAAAACTCCCGGCGCTATCCAAAAAACAAAGTGAGGGGTCTCCCTTTTTTGAAATTTTAAATATTTGTCATATTAATAAATGTTGTTTACGTACCTAATAGGTTTAATATAATTTTACTATTGCCATGTAAACGTCTAGAAATAGTAGGGCAGTAGGTTCATAATATATTATATTTAAATATTGTATTATAATAATATGAATAATATAATAATATTATGTTTTAAATATTCCTAGGTTATTTAAAAATTAAATACCAGCGTTTCTAAAATACAAATACAAAAATCTTAATTTAAAATATCTAAAAACATAACTACCTCTTATAAATTATAACCACAGGTTAGCAATACTAACTTAAAAATAAAAAGTTATAAATTAATATAATAATTGCTTAAGTCGTATACAACCGAACGCAACTTAACCTAATAACTATTAGTTGTTACATCTTATAATACGTATTTTGGGTATAACATTTAATTTTACACTTTTAATTTAATTCTGAATTGAAAATGTATCCCTCATACAGTTTTTTACTGTTACTAAACTAAACATTATTATTTATATGTAATATTATACCCACTCAGCACTCAATATTTTTATAATTTTCAAGAAAACATACATTTGCACCAATAAACAAATTATCTTTCTTGAATTACTGTTAGAAGCAATCATAATAAAATATACAGCAAGTTTATAATTTAAGTTAATTTTTTTAAAAAATATTAAAAATATTATCGATTTCTTGTGTTAAATTAACAAAATTGTTTTAATACTATATTAATTAAACAAACAAATATGAATTCTTTCAGTACACACTATACAAGTGGTCGGCAACCGGCGGCCCGCTTTAAATTCTACGACAACGACATTTAATCATATTATATCAAAAAAACCATATTGTAGAAAATATATAATTGAACGTTTCTATCAGTCATATTTTATAATGGTAGATATACCTTGACAGTTACCGATAAGATACCTAGAGTAGATACGACGAGTGTATTTGGATTATAATATTAATTTTCTATTCTGTTCAGTAAAGTAAAACGTTGCGTTTTTAACTACTCGCCAATCCATTTAATATTGATTATGAAGATGTTGATGTTGAGCTTCAAATGGAAATAATAGATTTGCGGTCACAAGATATCTTAAAAGACTCATTCAAAGCATCTCCTTTACTTTTTTTCGTTGAACTTCCGGCATCATTTTCAAAAATTAAAAATATAGCTGCAAAATACTTCAGTATGTTTGGATTCACTTACGTGTGTGAACAGGCCTTTTCTCATATGAAAAAAATTTAAAATCCATACCGTTCACATTTAATTAATGACCATCTCCACCATGTACTTCGAGCCAGCACAAGAAATTTTAATGTGGACATTTTAAAATAATAAACAATATCCAACAACAAAAATCAAACTAAGCCTAAAGCAGTTGTAATTTCCATACTTTTATATTATAATTATTATATTATTAAAAACTGTGATTTTTATGCTCTATTATTTTAAAGTTTTAAACAGTTATTTTTTTCTTTTTACCTTCTTCAAAAGGTTGCCGACCACTGCACTATACTATATTAATAACTATCAGGCACATCATTAGAACTTTTTCCGGGGTGTTCTGACTGTTCTGAGTGGTTCAGATACATTTTGTACATGAACAATGCCACAACAGACTGTTTTTTTCATAAGCTACAGTGATTACTTAGATAAATAATTTAATTTATTTTAACACAACATAGGTAGAGTAGCACTGCTCGTACTATGGTTTTAAATTTATATTCTAAGTTATAAATGAATATTATATATAATATGAACTTTTGATTAATTAACAATGTTTAAATAATACTACCTATATGGCTATATAATGTTTTTTTTATATAAATAAGGAAATATTTTAACACAGACGTTTAACGACTACATTAACAATGAAGTACACTTTTGACAATTTTATTTTAAATATTACTACTGTTAATGTAAATTTTGAAAACAGTTAACAAATAAGTAATAACAATGGTTATAATTTATTAACATAATTTCAAATTAACTCTGTGAATACCTAATTTATCCATAAGGTATTATTTGTTGACTATAATAAAAAAAAATCAAATAAATAAATATAAGTCTTGTAAATATATTATAACTTATAAGTGTAACATAAGTCGTAAATGTATCCATATATAACACACAATATATTATATTCTGTATTTATGAACACAGTTGTTAAATTATTATTTAAATCTATAATCTATTAGAATGTTAGTTTAACAATTAATTTAATACTAACGAATGGCGATACCAATATAAAAATTAATTTATGTAGGTATTCTATGAAAAATATCTATTTCCATATTCAAATATAACTGAATAATTCAAAAAAACTTCAAAATCATTATTTAATATTCAATATTTATAAAGGCAACTGGCTTTTCGAAAACCAAAAAAAAATTTTGAAAAAATTTAACAGTAGGAATACACATTACAAAGTACAAACTAATATACCCAGAATATTAAACAGAAAAAACTATTTAAAGCATTTATTTCATTAAACAAGGATTATTCAAGAGGTACCAGATTGTTAATGTTTAAAATATTTGGCTAGAGGTTAAATCCTAAAAAAAATTGAAGAAGGGTGTGGGCGCCAGCAGGCAAATGCATTTTTAGAAAACCAAAAAAAAATTTTGAAAAAATTTAACTGTAGGAATACACATTACAAAGTACAAACTAAAGTTCCCAGAATCTTAAACAAAAAAACTATTTAAAATATTTAGTTCATTAAAGATGTTTAAAAAAATTGGCTAGAGGTGAAATCATAAAAAAAAAATTGAAGGAGGGTGTTGGCGCCCGCAGGCAAATGCATTTTAGAAAACCAAAAAAAAATTTTGAAAAAATTTAACTGTAGGAATACACACTACAAGGACAAACTAAAATGCCCATAACCTTAAGCAAACAAACTATTTGAAATATTTAGTTCATTAAAGAATGATTATTCATAGGGCACCAAGTTATCAATTTTCAAGTCAATACAAAATATTCAACTAGAGTTACATTACTAAAAAAAAAAAATTGAAGGAGGGTGTTGGCGCCAGCAGGCAAATGCATTTTTAGGAAACCAAAAAAAAATTTTGGCAAAAAATTTAACTTTAGGAATACACATTACAAAGTACAAACTAAAGTTCCCAGAATCTTAAACAAAAAAAACCATTTAAAATATTTAGTTCATTTAAGATGTTTAAAAAAATTGGCTAGAGGTAAAATCATAAAAAAAAAATTGAAGGAGGGTGTTGGCGCCCGCAGACAAATGCAATTTAGGAAACCAAAAAAAAATTTTGAAAAAAATTAAGTGTAGGAATACACATTACAGAGTACAAACTAATATACCCAGAATATTAAACAGAAAAAACTATTTAAAACATTTATTTCATTAAACAAGGATTATTCAAGGGTACCCGACTGTCAAAGTTTAAAAAACTTGGCTAGAGGTAAAATCATAAAAAAAAAATTGAAGGAGGGTGTTGGCGCCCGCAGGCAAATGCATTTTAGAAAACCAAAAAAAAATTTTGAAAAAATTTAACTGTAGGAATACACACTACAAGGACAAACTAAATTGTCCAGAATCTTAAACAAAAAAACTATTTAAAATATTTAGTTCATTAAAGATAAGGATTATTCAAGGGTACCCGATTATCAAAGCTTAAAAAACTTGGCTAGAGGTAAAATCATAAAAAAAAAAATGAAGGAGGGTGTTGGCGCCCGCAAAAATATGCATCTTAGAAAACCAAAAAAAAATTTTGAAAAAACTAACTGTAGGAATACACATTACAAAGTACAAACTAAATTGTCCAGAATCTTAAACAAAAAAACTATTTAAAATATTTAGTTCATTAAAGAATGATTATTCATAGGGCACCAAGTAATCAATTCTCAAGTCAATACAAAATATTCAACTTGAGTTACATTACTAAAAAAAAAAAATTGAAGGAGGGTGTGGGCGCCAGCAGGCAAATGCATTTATAGGAAACCAAAAAAAAATTTTGGCAAAAAATTTAACTTTAGGAATACACATTACAAAGTACAAACTAAAGTTCCCAGAATCTTAAACAAAAAAAAACCATTTAAAATATTTAGTTCATTAAAGATGTTTAAAAAAATTGGCTAGAGGTAAAATCATAAAAAAAAAATTGAAGGAGGGTGTTAGCGCCCGCAGACAAATGCAATTTAGGAAACCAAAAAAAAGTTTTTAAAAAAATTAAGTGTAGGAATACACATTACAGAGTACAAACTAATATACCCAGAATATTAAACAGAAAAAACTATTTAAAACATTTATTTCATTAAACAAGGATTATTCAAGGGTACCCGATTATCTAAGCTTAAAAAACTTGGCTAGAGGTAAAATCATAAAAAAAAAAATTGAAGGAGGGTGTTGGCGCCCGCAGAAAAATGCATCTTAGAAAACCAAAAAAAAATTTTGAAAAAATTTAACTGTAGGAATACACACTACAAGGACAAACTTAAATGCCCAGAATCTTAAACAAAAAAACTATTTAAAATATTTAGTTCATTAAAGATAAGGATTATTCAAGGGTACCCGATTATCAAAGCTTAAAAAACTTGGCTAGAGGTAAAATCATAAAAAAAAAAATTGAAGGAGGGTGTTGGCGCCCGCAGAAAAATGCATCTTAGAAAACCAAAAAAAAATTTTGAAAAAATTTAACTTTAGGAATACACATTACAAAGTACAAACTAAAGTTCCCAGAATCTTAAACAAAAAAAACCATTTAAAATATTTAGTTCATTTAAGATGTTTAAAAAAATTGGCTAGAGGTAAAATCATAAAAAAAAAATTGAAGGAGGGTGTTGGCGCCCGCAGACAAATGCAATTTAGGAAACCAAAAAAAAATTTTGAAAAAAATTAAGTGTAGGAACACACATTACAGAGTACAAACTAATATACCCAGAATATTAAACAGAAAAAACTATTTAAAACATTTATTTCATTAAACAAGGATTATTCAAGGGTACCCGACTGTCAAAGTTTAAAAAACTTGGCTAGAGGTAAAATCATAAAAAAAAAATTGAAGGAGGGTGTTGGCGCCCGCAGAAAAATGCATCTTAGAAAACCAAAAAAAAATTTTGAAAAAATTTAACTGTAGGAATACACATTACAAAGTACAAACTAAAATGCCCATAACCTTAAGCAAACAAACTATTTGAAATATTTAGTTCATTAAAGAATGATTATTCATAGGGCACCAAGTTATCAATTTTCAAGTCAATACAAAATATTCAACTAGAGTTACATTACTAAAAAAAAAAAATTGAAGGAGGGTGTTGGCGCCCGCAGGCAATTGCGTTTTAGAAAACCAAAAAAAAATTTTGAAAAAATTTAACTGTAGGAATACACATTACAAAGTACAAACTAAAGTTCCCAGAATCTTAAACAAAAAAACTATTTAAAATATTTAGTTCATTAAAGATGTTTAAAAAAATTGGCTAGAGGTGAAATCATAAAAAAAAAATTGAAGGAGGGTGTTGGCACCCGCAGGCAAATGCATTTTTAGGAAACCAAAAAAAATATTTTGAAAAAATTTAACTGTAGGTATACACATTACAAAGTACAAACTAAAATGCCCAGAATCTTAAACAAAAAAAACCATTTAAAATATTTAGTTCATTAAAGATGTTTAAAAAAATTGGCTAGAGGTAAAATCATAAAAAAAAAATTGAAGGAGGGTGTTGGCGCCCGCAGACAAATGCAATTTAGGAAACCAAAAAAAAATTTTGAAAAAAATTAAGTGTAGGAATACACATTACAGAGTACAAACTAATATACCCAGAATATTAAACAGAAAAAACTATTTAAAACATTTATTTCATTAAACAAGGATTATTCAAGGGTACCCGATTGTCAAAGTTTAAAAAACTTGGCTAGAGGTAAAATCATAAAAAAAAACTTGAAGGAGGGGGTTGGCTCCTGCAGGCAAATGCATTTTAGAAAACCAAAAAAAAATTTTGAAAAAATTTAACTGTAGGAATACACACTACAAGGACAAACTAAAATGCCCAGAATCTTAAACAAAAAAACTATTTAAAATATTTAGTTAGTTAAAGATGTTTAAAAAAATTGGCTACAGGTAAAATCATAAAAAAAAATTTGAAGGAGGGTGTTGGCGCCCGCAGGCAAATGCATTTTAGAAAACAAAAAAAAAATTTGAAAAAATTTAACTGTATGATTACACATTACAAAGTACAAACTAAAATCCCCAGAATCTTAAACAGAAAAAACTATTTAAAATATTTATTTCATAAAACAAGGATTAGTCAAAAAGGTACCAGATTGTCAATGTTTAAAATATTTGTCTAGAGGTAAAATCTTAAAAAAAAAATTGAAGGAGGGTGTTGGCGCCCGCGGGCAAATGCTTTTTAAGAAACCAAAAAAAATTTTCGAAAAAATTTAACTGTAGGAATTCACATTACAAAGTACAAACTAAAATGCCCGGAATCTTATCAAAAAAAAACGATTTAAAATATTTAGTTCATTAAAGATAAGGATTATTCAAGGGTACCCGATAGTCAATGTTTAAAAAAATTGGCTAGAGGTAAAATCATAAAAAAAAATTGAAGGAGGGTGTTGGCGCCCGCAGGCAAATGCATTTTAGAAAACAAAAAAAAAATTTGAAAAAATTTAACTGTATGATTACACATTACAAAGAACAAACTAAAATGCCCAGAATCTTAAACAAAAAAAACCATTTAAAATATTTAGTTCATTAAAGATGTTTAAAAAAATTGGCTAGAGGTAAAATCATAAAAAAAAAATTGAGGGAGGGTGTTGGCGCCTGCAGGAAAATGCATTTTTAGGAAACCAAAATAATTTTGAAAAAATTTAACTGTAGGAATTCACATTACAAAGAACAAACTAAAATGCCCAGAATCTTAAACAAAAAAAACCATTTAAAATATTTAGTTCATTAAAGATGTTTAAAAAAATTGGCTAGAGGTAAAATCATAAAAAAAAAATTGAGGGAGGGTGTTGGCGCCTGCAGGAAAATGCATTTTTAGGAAACCAAAATAATTTTGAAAAAATTTAACTGTAGGAATTCACATTACAAAGTACAAACTAAAATGCCCGGAATCTTATCCAAAAAAAACGATTAAAAATATTTAGTTCATTAAAGATAAGGATTATTCAAGGGTACCCAATAGTCAATGTTTAAAAAAATTGGCTAGAGGTAAAATCTTAAAAAAAAAATTGAAGGAGGGTGTTGGCGCCCGCGGGCAAATGCTTTTTAAGAAACCTAAAAAATATTTTGAAAAAATTTAACTGTAGGTATACACATTACAAAGTACAAACTAAAATGCCCAGAATCTTAAACAAAAAAAACCATTTAAAATATTTAGTTCATTAAAGATGTTTAAAAAAATTGGCTAGAGGTAAAATCATAAAAAAAAAATTGAAGGAGGGTGTTGGCGCCCGCAGACAAATGCAATTTAGGAAACCAAAAAAAAATTTTGAAAAAAATTAAGTGTAGGAATACACATTACAGAGTACAAACTAATATACCCAGAATATTAAACAGAAAAAACTATTTAAAACATTTATTTCATTAAACAAGGATTATTCAAGGGTACCCGATTGTCAAAGTTTAAAAAACTTGGCTAGAGGTAAAATCATAAAAAAAAAAACTTGAAGGAGGGGGTTGGCTCCTGCAGGCAAATGCATTTTAGAAAACCAAAAAAAAATTTTGAAAAATTTAACTGTAGGAATACACACTACAAGGACAAACTAAAATGCCCAGAATCTTAAACAAAAAAACTATTTAAAATATTTAGTTAGTTAAAGATGTTTAAAAAAATTGGCTACAGGTAAAATCATAAAAAAAAAATTGAAGGAGGGTGTTGGCGCCCGCAGGCAAATGCATTTTAGAAAACAAAAAAAAAATTTGAAAAAATTTAACTGTATGATTACACATTACAAAGTACAAACTAAAATCCCCAGAATCTTAAACAGAAAAAACTATTTAAAATATTTATTTCATAAAACAAGGATTAGTCAAAAAGGTACCAGATTGTCAATGTTTAAAATATTTGTCTAGAGGTAAAATCTAAAAAAAAAAATTGAAGGAGGGTGTTGGCGCCCGCGGGCAAATGCTTTTTAAGAAACCAAAAAAAATTTTCGAAAAAATTTAACTGTAGGAATTCACATTACAAAGTACAAACTAAAATGCCCGGAATCTTATCAAAAAAAAACGATTTAAAATATTTAGTTCATTAAAGATGTTTAAAAAAATTGGCTAGAGGTGAAATCATAAAAAAAAAATTGAAGGAGGGTGTTGGCACCCGCAGGCAAATGCATTTTTAGGAAACCAAAAAAAATATTTTGAAAAAATTTAACTGTAGGTATACACATTACAAAGTACAAACTAAAATGCCCAGAATCTTAAACAAAAAAAACCATTTAAAATATTTAGTTCATTAAAGATGTTTAAAAAAATTGGCTAGAGGTAAAATCATAAAAAAAAAATTGAAGGAGGGTGTTGGCGCCCGCAGACAAATGCAATTTAGGAAACCAAAAAAAAATTTTGAAAAAAATTAAGTGTAGGAATACACATTACAGAGTACAAACTAATATACCCAGAATATTAAACAGAAAAAACTATTTAAAACATTTATTTCATTAAACAAGGATTATTCAAGGGTACCCGATTGTCAAAGTTTAAAAAACTTGGCTAGAGGTAAAATCATAAAAAAAAACTTGAAGGAGGGGGTTGGCTCCTGCAGGCAAATGCATTTTAGAAAACCAAAAAAAAATTTTGAAAAAATTTAACTGTAGGAATACACACTACAAGGACAAACTAAAATGCCCAGAATCTTAAACAAAAAAACTATTTAAAATATTTAGTTAGTTAAAGATGTTTAAAAAAATTGGCTACAGGTAAAATCATAAAAAAAAATTTGAAGGAGGGTGTTGGCGCCCGCAGGCAAATGCATTTTAGAAAACAAAAAAAAAATTTGAAAAAATTTAACTGTATGATTACACATTACAAAGTACAAACTAAAATCCCCAGAATCTTAAACAGAAAAAACTATTTAAAATATTTATTTCATAAAACAAGGATTAGTCAAAAAGGTACCAGATTGTCAATGTTTAAAATATTTGTCTAGAGGTAAAATCTTAAAAAAAAAATTGAAGGAGGGTGTTGGCGCCCGCGGGCAAATGCTTTTTAAGAAACCAAAAAAAATTTTCGAAAAAATTTAACTGTAGGAATTCACATTACAAAGTACAAACTAAAATGCCCGGAATCTTATCAAAAAAAAACGATTTAAAATATTTAGTTCATTAAAGATAAGGATTATTCAAGGGTACCCGATAGTCAATGTTTAAAAAAATTGGCTAGAGGTAAAATCATAAAAAAAAATTGAAGGAGGGTGTTGGCGCCCGCAGGCAAATGCATTTTAGAAAACAAAAAAAAAATTTGAAAAAATTTAACTGTATGATTACACATTACAAAGAACAAACTAAAATGCCCAGAATCTTAAACAAAAAAAACCATTTAAAATATTTAGTTCATTAAAGATGTTTAAAAAAATTGGCTAGAGGTAAAATCATAAAAAAAAAATTGAGGGAGGGTGTTGGCGCCTGCAGGAAAATGCATTTTTAGGAAACCAAAATAATTTTGAAAAAATTTAACTGTAGGAATTCACATTACAAAGAACAAACTAAAATGCCCAGAATCTTAAACAAAAAAAACCATTTAAAATATTTAGTTCATTAAAGATGTTTAAAAAAATTGGCTAGAGGTAAAATCATAAAAAAAAAATTGAGGGAGGGTGTTGGCGCCTGCAGGAAAATGCATTTTTAGGAAACCAAAATAATTTTGAAAAAATTTAACTGTAGGAATTCACATTACAAAGTACAAACTAAAATGCCCGGAATCTTATCCAAAAAAAACGATTAAAAATATTTAGTTCATTAAAGATAAGGATTATTCAAGGGTACCCAATAGTCAATGTTTAAAAAAATTGGCTAGAGGTAAAATCTTAAAAAAAAAATTGAAGGAGGGTGTTGGCGCCCGCGGGCAAATGCTTTTTAAGAAACCTAAAAAATATTTTGAAAAAATTTAACTGTAGGTATACACATTACAAAGTACAAACTAAAATGCCCAGAATCTTAAACAAAAAAAACCATTTAAAATATTTAGTTCATTAAAGATGTTTAAAAAAATTGGCTAGAGGTAAAATCATAAAAAAAAAATTGAAGGAGGGTGTTGGCGCCCGCAGACAAATGCAATTTAGGAAACCAAAAAAAAATTTTGAAAAAAATTAAGTGTAGGAATACACATTACAGAGTACAAACTAATATACCCAGAATATTAAACAGAAAAAACTATTTAAAACATTTATTTCATTAAACAAGGATTATTCAAGGGTACCCGATTGTCAAAGTTTAAAAAACTTGGCTAGAGGTAAAATCATAAAAAAAAAAACTTGAAGGAGGGGGTTGGCTCCTGCAGGCAAATGCATTTTAGAAAACCAAAAAAAAATTTTGAAAAATTTAACTGTAGGAATACACACTACAAGGACAAACTAAAATGCCCAGAATCTTAAACAAAAAAACTATTTAAAATATTTAGTTAGTTAAAGATGTTTAAAAAAATTGGCTACAGGTAAAATCATAAAAAAAAAATTGAAGGAGGGTGTTGGCGCCCGCAGGCAAATGCATTTTAGAAAACAAAAAAAAAATTTGAAAAAATTTAACTGTATGATTACACATTACAAAGTACAAACTAAAATCCCCAGAATCTTAAACAGAAAAAACTATTTAAAATATTTATTTCATAAAACAAGGATTAGTCAAAAAGGTACCAGATTGTCAATGTTTAAAATATTTGTCTAGAGGTAAAATCTAAAAAAAAAAAATTGAAGGAGGGTGTTGGCGCCCGCGGGCAAATGCTTTTTAAGAAACCAAAAAAAATTTTCGAAAAAATTTAACTGTAGGAATTCACATTACAAAGTACAAACTAAAATGCCCGGAATCTTATCAAAAAAAAACGATTTAAAATATTTAGTTCATTAAAGATAAGGATTATTCAAGGGTACCCGATAGTCAATGTTTAAAAAAATTGGCTAGAGGTAAAATCATAAAAAAAAATTGAAGGAGGGTGTTGGCGCCCGCAGGCAAATGCATTTTAGAAAACAAAAAAAAAATTTGAAAAAATTTAACTGTATGATTACACATTACAAAGAACAAACTAAAATGCCCAGAATCTTAAACAAAAAAAACCATTTAAAATATTTAGTTCATTAAAGATGTTTAAAAAAATTGGCTAGAGGTAAAATCAAAAAAAATTAATTGAGGGAGGGTGTTGGCGCCTGCAGGAAAATGCATTTTTAGGAAACCAAAATAATTTTGAAAAAATTTAACTGTAGGAATTCACATTACAAAGAACAAACTAAAATGCCCAGAATCTTAAACAAAAAAAACCATTTAAAATATTTAGTTCATTAAAGATGTTTAAAAAAATTGGCTAGAGGTAAAATCATAAAAAAAAAATTGAGGGAGGGTGTTGGCGCCTGCAGGAAAATGCATTTTTAGGAAACCAAAATAATTTTGAAAAAATTTAACTGTAGGAATTCACATTACAAAGTACAAACTAAAATGCCCGGAATCTTATCCAAAAAAAACGATTAAAAATATTTAGTTCATTAAAGATAAGGATTATTCAAGGGTACCCAATAGTCAATGTTTAAAAAAATTGGCTAGAGGTAAAATCTTAAAAAAAAAATTGAAGGAGGGTGTTGGCGCCCGCGGGCAAATGCTTTTTAAGAAACCTAAAAAATATTTTGAAAAAATTTAACTGTAGGTATACACATTACAAAGTACAAACTAAAATGCCCAAAATATTAAACAAAAAAAACTTTTTAAAATATTTAGTTAATTAATGATGGATTATTCAGAGAGCACCAGGTTATCAATGTTTAAAAAGTATGAAAAACTACTTGAGTTGAATAAACAAATAAAAAAGTTAAAAAAAATCATATGGCACCAGGTTGTAAATGTTTTAAAAATATATATATATATATAAAAAAAAAAAAGTTAAATATATAAAAAAAATTAATTGAATGGGGAACGTGAGAGAACCTAGCCAGCTAGTCTCTTTTCAAATTATATATTATGTACACAGGTACTCCCAGGTATAGCCGGTTAATCTTGAAAAATTTTGATACAAAAAAATCTACTGGAGTTCAATGAAGTGAAAAAAAAATTGTTTGAGAAATCTGGGTGAAATAACACTAAACAAAAGAATACGCTGGAAGCTAAATACTGCAATACATATTAACTACAATCCAAAAACTAGGTGTTGTTTACATTTTAATAATGCGAACAGTTATTAAGATCAGAGGTGTATCACGGTAATATATGTATTAGAAAATGTATAAAAATGAATGTAAATTATAAAGGATGCAAAGAAATTAAATGAGAAAAGGTCCTGCACGGACTCTACTATATGATTGTAATTTATGAAGGACATAAAATGTTTAATTTAAAATAATATTGTGTTTGGTGGGTCTACAGTCAATATTAAATTACAAACTATAAAGTCTAAATGCAAATGAAAACATAGTCAGATATCTGTTTTAGTCTTTGTAAATATGTGCGGAAAAAAATTAGATTTAGTACAATGTAACAAATGTGGAAAGGAAACCCTGAGAATTCTTTGACAATAGGATATTAAAACACAAAACTATATATTAACTTAAAACTATTGATTTTATACATTTTCTATTTACAAAAACTCATAAGTATTGAAAACCTTATAAAACCCTGATAAAATAATATTCTGTTATATTTTAAAATACATTTTATAATTTGTTGTGGTAAAAAAATCATTATTTAATGTTGGCTGTATTTAAGTTTTTAATAACTATACTGGTACAACTCTTGCTGACAGTCTTTAAGACCGTGTTAAAAACTATGATAATTAGTTAACATCTAATTTTCTGCCCTATCCTAACCTAACCTAACCTAACCAAATTAATAATATTTAAATATTTTCTTTCATTGTTTTGTTTACAATATCGAATACCTTGATAGTTAGTAGGAAAAGATCATCGCAAAGCTCACGACCGGTGATGGTAGTCGTCTATCATAACCATAGCTTCAACTAACCATAGGTTTATCTAACTAACCTTCTTATTACTTATTAGGACACTTTGAATAAAAAGATCCTGATTTGCAGGTTGCTGAACTTAAGTGTTTGATTCTCAAGTTGATCCTATGCTTAGCACCCCCAAGTCTTAAATTAGCACCCCAATCTTCTATTGTGCAAAAAATATTTTTTAAACTGTAATTTTGCGTTTATAAGAATGAGTTTCCAGTTTGTATTGGTATACACTAACGGGACGTAAATATTTTATACATAAATACAGTAATTGGGTAATTGGGTATGTGAATTGTGATGTTGGTATGAGTGTATGATGGTATATTCCCTATTTTTAATGCATATTATCTTATCGGCTGTTTTAACACAAGTTTATTTTTAGTATTATTTAATTACTGGAAATTAGAGTACTGAACAGGATTTTGTTTTTGGTTTTGGTTTTGGTTTTGGTTCCGGTGTTATGGTTTATTGATATGAATATAATATTATTGATTGGGGGACGAGGTGGCCGAGAGTTCTAACGTGACGGATTCGGCACAGCCGGTCCTCGACCACCGGGCGGCATTTTTCTCCGTGCAAGTCACGGTGTCCGGAGAACAAGTGCCGCCATCCCCCACCCGGACATGGAAGATACCTACGGGTGCCCAATCAAAAATTCTGCCAAACCCAACACACACGTGTTCCTTCCCCTACCAACACTAACAACCCACAAACAAACCACTACAGCTAATGGCCATAGTTGCCGAAGCTTAAGATCAATAAAAAAAAAAATATTATTAATTAATATTATTTAGTTTGATAAATGATAATATTATAGACATTTTCAACCGTCTATTCTTAGTAGTAGTGTAGTAGGTACTATGAATCAAAGATAGTCGATTCTACCTATTAAGTTGTTCAATCGTGTTCTCGAGTGAGTGACAAATGACTACAGTTCTAATATTGACTAATTTTATTTTATTGTTGTTTCCATATTTCTACATAAATACCAACAATTTATTTGTGCGGTGTAAAGTAGTTTATGTGATTTATATTTAATTTGCGTACGTATATAAAATTACTTCCTTAAATATGTTTAGTATATTTGAATGTAATAAAACAAACAATAAAAACGAAAATAATGAAAGTAGTGAAAATGTGGACGATCCTGACCTATTAATTAGTAAAAGTTGTAGTTAATTGATTTAATATTTTGCTGGTATGTATTACTGTTTAGGGGGGTGTGGGGGGCTACTTTGTGCTAAAAATTCAGCACTCCCAAGTTTAAGACTGAATGTGCGCCTATGCAATCAGCATCTAAGCCCAGCCCACCTTCATATTATTCTGTATGCAAAAAGTAAATTTAAGACAAATTTGTAAATCAATGCACAGTCTGTCTATTGTACCTACTAATATTTGTGATTTCATTAATTTTCAGTATTTTGTATTATTAGATTGGGAAAACATAAGACAATATAATTTACACAAGACTGTGGCTAAAACAATCATACTTTGATAACTACGGACCCTCAACTTACTGTGGCAACTTTGAGGAATTAAATTAATTTAATTATATTACATATATATTAAATAATATTAGTTTGACGACTGTCTGCAATATACGACAATGCAAAAAGTAAATTTAAGACAAATTTGTAAATCAATGCACAGTCTCTCTATTGTACCTACTAATATTTGTGATTTCATTAATTTTCAGTATTTTGTATTATTAGATTGGAAAAACATAAGACAATATAATTTACACAAGAAAACTTAACTCTTAATTCAAGAGTTTGTAACTAATACAATCATAATATAAGATAAGTATAGTACATTTCATAATATTTTTTTATAATATTTACTGTTAGTGAAATATTAAGTTTGTATTTCTAATATAATATATTTTATGATATTTATGGACGACACTTCCACCATGGCCCCTCGATATAGTAATGTGGCGACCCGGCACATCTCTTTTAGATAAATGATTAAATACTTAATCAAGTCTTCCAATTTACTAAACATTTATATTTTGTAGATGATTTGAAGAAAAAATTAAAATTGAAGAGAGACTGTGTGAATTAACAACATTTTTGGTATGAAATGTTTATTTGAACACCTGTTATAATGTGTTATATTGAACTTAAGTTAATTTTTTATAATGTACTATAGTAAACATTTGAACATTTATTACAATATACGTATATTACACATAGATTTCAAGTATGATTTTTTTTAGTTTTTTTTTTTGAAAGTTATCTACCTACTACAATACAAGACACTTTATTTTTATATTTTGAAGCAATATATGTTTTGGATTATTTAGATCTATATAAACTAAATTTCAGACCCATAGTTTAGTATTTAAAGTTTGTATGATCAAAGTCGTGGAATCAAATTTTATCAGACTCTACTAGAATGTTGTAGTTAAATTAAACTATAATAAGTATGTGGAATAACAGTACCTAACCTTCTATGATAATTTGTTATGAATATAATATTTTAAGTAATAGCTCAAATTTAGCACTTTTACGGTACTTAATACATTTTCCTAATATTTTAACAGAAATTATGGAGCTAAAAATATAGAAATACCTTAATTATGTCACGGTCCATAGTTCATAGTCTTGTTTCATTTATAATAATAATGCTTTTTAATATACTTTTTCATAAATCAATATTTATTACAGTTGGCCTTTATGATTTGTTTGAACTATTAGTACGTATTTTTTTTTTGGGAGATCCCTATTATTACAACACCGTTACCAATATGCGTTTTTTTTGGGGTAGTTAATATAATTGCATGTTTTCATTTTTTTTCGTATTTATGCTTATTTTCTTAAAATGTTTTTATATTTTCGGTTCATCCGTTACCTACCTATCTACATACCTACCTACCAAGTGTGTTAATAAAGAATTTTTTTTGTAAACCAATTTGAATTATAATTTATTAATTTAAAAAAATGTTAATAAAAACGTTTTCATTCAGTATTATTTTGAATTTTAAGTACATGCTTTTAAATATTTCAGTGCATATATTTGTCTGTTTTTAGTGCATACATGCAGGCAAATATTTAACACTTTTTCATTGCATTAAATTCACAGCCCTGCTAATTACTTTTACTTCCAATCATAATACCTACCACAGTTAATGTTAAATGTCAAATTGTCAACAATCAACTGCTTCTTCAACTTGATAACACTAAGAGGATGCCAGATTTTTAACGAGCGTCTCGGGAGCAAAATTGCGCCACCAATCAGAATCGTTCAGATTTGTTATCACTATTTGTGGAAATCACGTTTCTTATCATCCTTTATAATAATTATAACGTGATAATATAATAATCATCAATCATACAGGTTAATGATGGGTACTTTCAATTCATTTTAGTGAACTGATTCATGTGATTCAACTCATTAAAATGTCATTGAATCACTGAATCAATTCATTATATTTACATTTTATAATTGTGACTAATATTTTAAACCTAGGGGCTAATAATTATTTATATATAATTATAAAATCATATAAAATCAAATTGACAAACGTAAAGTATAATATTAAATGAAAAATGAATCACTGTCACTCTGTATTATTTATGTGTTAGTATGTTATATTTATTTATATTGAAAATACAAAACATAAAATGTTTAATATGTTGTGGTTTTTTGCCTTTAGTTATATTTAATAATTATTATACCAAAAACGATTATTTATTTATTTTTTATTATTTATAAAATCATAAAACCAAACAACAGTATAATTTGTTGAGTACTAAAATGAGATTGAAGACAGAATATCTTTTTGTAAATTTATTTGGAAAATATACAATACCAGTTTTGCAACATTTTTCATTTACTAAATTAGTATAATTAGTACTACAGTACTAGAGTACTATAATATATAAAGTTACATATTATTTTGAACCCTAATTATGTCATATATACTCTAGTCTTATCTTAATAGCATCAATGACAATAGATGCACCCAATCGCCAATGAACTGTAAACTGGTTTTAATATAGTATGAACTATGAAAGCGCTAAAAGTGATCTAAATTGATGAGTTGTGGCCAAAAAAAGAAAAATTGAATTACTCAGTGGTAGAATAGAATGTAACGAAAGGAAATCTCTGAAGGAAGGGTTGGTATTGGGAGAAGTACAAAACATACATACTTCCTACGATCATACTTCCCAGTAATATATTTTAATATCCACTTGCTTTTTTTTTTACTATGATTTATTTTTATATTTTAGGACTTTAGGTTTGACAAATATTTTAATGTACCTATTTATTTAATGATGACATATTTTAATTTTACTGTAACTATTATATTCTATTTATATATATATATATATATATTATTATTTATCATCTATGATAAGAAACGTGATTTTCATAAATAGCGATAACAAATGTGACGCTCGTGATTTTTAGCGCACCATTTATTTCTCTCTCTGACCCAATCATTTTAGTGTTTTCTTAATCGTACATTTGGTATGCTACGGGTGGGTCAAAGATGGAAAACAAATAGTGCGCTGACATCCCAACCGGCAACAAGTTTACACGAGTGAGCTGGGTATGGCTCCATCATAGATAAGGATAGGACATAATGGTCTTATCAGCGGTCTTCGAGGGGAACAATAAATTGAGGCCAAATAAAGTATACTTATATCGAGTATCGACTATCGACTACCAATATAAAGGAGCCTCAATTGCGTTCCCGTCCGGGAACGCGGCCTCAAATGTATTTAACATAGGCGTGGACTATCCATATCTTTATTATCTATGGGCTTCATCCATAGCATGGATTAAGGTGTCAACAATCAAAGGATCAACTTGATAATCAAACACTTATAAGTTCGGCAACCTGCAACTCAGGATCTTTTTATTCAAAGTGTCCTAATGAGTCATAAGAAGGTTAGTTAGGTAAACATATGGTTAGTTGAAGCCAAAGAGTCAATAGGGCCTTTGCAATTCAAGATCTTTTCCTACGTATTCGGCATTGTTAACATAACTATTCTACCTTTACACTTTTTCTTCCCCCGTCTCTCACAGCTATATTCAGGTTCAGCCACTCTCATTCCCCACCTCCATATGATCGGTATTCTGTCTATCCATCTTTTCTTCAGTCTTCTCGTCCATCATTTCTCCCCTAAATTAGCTTCTATAGCCACTCTCACTAACTCTTATCATACAGTGACCGAACCACCTAAACCTATTCTCTCTTGTTTTCACTACAATATGTACACTACCCTACACTACCCTTAATTAATTAATTTCTTATTATATCCTCTTTTGTACCTTAACACCTTACTTATTATTTTCATATCTGCTACTCTCACTCCACTTACCTACCCTAAGCTTACATTTCTTTTTCATCTTTCCTATGAAATACACCAAACATTCTGAAATCCTGTCGACCCATTTCCTTATCTTCGCCATATCACACACTTCCTAATTCCTATTCACTCAGTCTCTAGTTACCTACAAGTCATCGTACTTGATTATCGGTGAAAATATTTAAATATCATTGAGCGAATTCCCTACTCGAAAGAATTGCTTAATAAAAATATCATACCTCACCAATTTTCTAATTTTGAACACGACTTTATTGATAGCCCGAACAGTGTTATACCAGTATAGTTACAATACAAATAATGAAAATTTTCGGGCAATACATCCCCTGATCAATTAACTATAATAAAAAAAAACCTACTGAGAAATAAGAAAATACATACCCCGTGACGGAATCAAAATCTGCTACGAAACTTAGTCTTCGAAACACTGAAACGTTCACACATTTCAATCTGCGTATGATATATTATTCCCAGTTTGAAAATGTTCACTGACGAATACCATTTCTGAAATAACACGCGTCTTATGCAGTAAAATGTTCTACAATATTCTAATGACCTATGCGTTACAGTCTACAGATATTATATAAACCTACCAATAAATACCTAATATTAATATTTATTACACAGAGTTTGTATTTTTAAATGTTGTATTCAAGGATTTATTAGTTTTATTTTTATACCTAACAATAATTACATTTATTCACAAGTCAGTTATCAACTAGAACTCGACTACGAGTAAGACAGCGTTTGCATGGCGTATAATTTATTATTATTATACATTGCGCCTTTGGTAGGTAGAAGTAAACGTATAATATGATTCTACGTTACCGGGTTAACAGATTTTCCGTGACAATAAATATTTAATTCAAGTCTAAAAAGTAAATTTAAGCCTATAATAATATGAAAACAAACTTAGGCATAAACATCGACTTTCAGTGATACCTAACTGTACTACAGCACACGCTATCGCCGAAGACACAGCTATCTTCATCCGTCTACATCTCGCTCCATCTCCATCTCTCTCTACATCTCGCTAATTGAAACTTATCTAGTATACAATACTAGTATCTTTATGATCTGTAATATATTCTGGTGTTCGATGAAAAAGATTGAAATAAGATAAAAATACATATTTTTTTGGTTTTGAATATGAAAGCTGTGAGATGATCGATATGAATTTTGTGAGAAATCTAGAGGTACTAGAAAACTGAGACGAGTGTGTTGAATGAAATAAATTAAAAAATTGATTAACACAACAATCGCTTAAAAATTAATTTAATTCAAATAATGAGATGAACCTTATTAGATCATTTAAATTTTCCAGAACAAGCCCCCAGTTGTTGGTCGCATGCCAATTTTAACCATATACTAGACCACAAGTTTATAGACATTCTATAATGCATTCTGCTGCCGGTGGCCCTAGACACTGTTGGGGAAATTATATTTCTTTAGTAATTAAATTACGATACGAATTTATAAGTTACGTAGGTACTTGTCCAATACTCGACTACCAGAATTTAAATTAAAGAATGTGATATACCTAGGTAAAATATCGTTCGATTCTAAAACAGAAACTTAACCTAGGTACAAATAATATCACAATATCAAATAGTGAAATGTGAAAATTTGAAGAAAATTTCCTATAGGTATATCCCGTAAAACCCCCAAAATAAAACGTACTTTTGAGGTGTTCTCTTAAAACCCAAATATTTAATGCCCGTATCCCGTATGCATAGAAAATGTATGTTTCACATTTAACGAAAACTAAAACTATCGTGACGGAACTGAATTACGAAGAAAGTATAAAACAAAATTAATCGTCACCAAATGATAGGAATAATCTGCTATGTACTTACAAATCATATTAAATAACATTAATCATTATGTATTTTCTTATTTTGTTAGGTAGGTATAAAAACCTACCTTCCTACTTATAAAAGCATTACCTAATCATTGATTTAAAATTTTAAAAATTATTCTACTATAACAATAAATTAACAGTTGTAGGCAAAGTATTATAATTTAAGGTATTTTAATAATATCCTAATTTTTGTACACCTATAACAACTGGATTTTAAAAACTACTCTACGTCTAGCGGGTATATAAGTTTGTCTGGCAATAAATATGTACATTAGGTCTACCGCGTCAACAGAGTAGTAGGAAAAAACTTACGTAATTGTTTATTCTTCCGGTGAAACGCGGTGCCTTTGAGTGTATAATATTGTCTAGTGTCAGAGCTGTGTGTCTCCGCCAAGCAAAATGAAGAGCACGTCTTCATATCTCCGATCCAAAAGTTCAGTCTGGAAGTATTGAGATTAATGACATTTATAAAAATAGGCACCGAGCTTAATAACCAGAATGGAACGAAATATGTGAGTACGTATTGGAATCGCTGTTCGTCTCAGACGATTGTCATTTGCCATAGATTATTTATAATTATAACCTCACCATCCTAATCATAGAAAATATATATATGGTCCTAACCGATGGATGATGGATATTTTTACATTATCTTCAAAAAAACATTTATTTGTTTCTACTAGACGCAAATGCGGTAAATTGAATTCAAATTTATAATATAGATAACGGTTTTTTTTACTTGGTAACCATTTATTTATTACTTGGTTTATAAACAAATTCTAATTGATATAAAATTGTAATTATATAAAAATAGTTTTATTGATATTTTAT
Organism: Metopolophium dirhodum; assembly: GCF_019925205.1. NCBI lineage: Eukaryota > Metazoa > Arthropoda > Insecta > Hemiptera > Aphididae > Metopolophium > Metopolophium dirhodum. The sequence continues at coordinate 19,581,724 of NC_083568.1, forward strand.
TTGATGTTTTATTTGAAATTGTGTCACTCCTCCTTAGAGTGGTGCGCCCCTTAGGTTAAGAGCCCTTGATATAGTGCATGTTAAAAAATCAGCCATATCCTCCCCCCCCACCCCTTGACAAAATCATTTGACTCATTTAGCTACTTTATGAATTAAGAACGATACATTGAACGTACAAAACTGTACCTACCTACATAATAGTTATCAACCTATTAACCCATCAATAATATTATATTTTTTATTGTGTACACTAATCGATTGGTATATACAAAATAACGTTAAGTTATAAATAGGACGTGGATTTAAATGCATTAAAAATAAGAAAAATGCCTTAAAAATACGATTTAATGCACTTATATTACAAAACTTAATAAAATGCCCAGAAAAATTAAAAGTCCCATTTAAACGAATATAAAATAGAATTTAGATAAGTGTACCTATAGGTAGTGTATTCGTTATATTTTGAGTTTCATTATAGCACATCAGTCCATCAGATGCTATTTAATATTTTAAAATTAAAAAATTCGACAGTAATTCAATATTGCCAAGTGTTGTTTTCTATAACTGAAGACTGAAGTTATAGTATCGAACATAATGGGTACGTAAAAAAATAGAAATATAAGAAAAAAAATTACCTTTATTTAATTGTATTTAATTTTTTTCTAATAAGTTTTTATAAAATTGACTTTATCCCATATAAATGTTCTAATTTCATTTTTCAATTCGTTGATAATATATGAAACGAATTCTTTGCTTGAAAAGCAATGTTTTAGAAAATTCAGAAAATGCAGTTTATATTTAAATATTATAAATAATAATTTCTGATGCATTGATGCGGAAGCGTGAGGGGGTGGACAATCAGCCGAACCGAAATCTAACATCTTAAACACTTAATATAAACAGTTTTTCACACACGCGTCATGGTATGAAAAAAAAAAATTTATAATTCATATTTATACCGATTTTCTACCGAAGAAATAAATTACTTTAATCTCAATATTATTTATTAGTCAACCATATCTTTGCTCAGAATCGTTTTTCGTTTGTTCGTTTTGTATTTTAATAATTTATACGTGGATATATTATTATTACTAATAATTATAATAGTTGTGTTTGTTTTATTTCATTAATTTATTTAGTACTATACCAATAAATTATATATTAATTAATAATTTTTAAAACATTGTGTTCAAAAAAAAAAAAAAAATGTGATTTTAATTAGAGTCTTGTAATGTACCTACCTATATTTAAAAAATAAATAAATATAATAATAACTGATGAACTTTTAGGGACATAATAGGTAACACATTCGTGTATGTAGTATTACACTATTTATATAGGTATATTATTCATAAGTGCGCACACGTCAGGATAGGCAGTTGACCATTCCGTGAATATACTTTTATGTGTACATGGTTATACATCCCTAATCCCTATGATATAGAATATAGATATTAGGTGAACAATAGAAGTTAAGTATGTGACACTAAATTAATAGTTACCTATAACTTATAACGTTGTATTTGGAAAAAAAATTACCAGTTATTAATTAAAATTGTATCTTATGACTATTATCAGTTATAAGTCATAACATATATTTCTATATATTAAACCAAAATATTTGTATACTTATATTAAGTACCCTGTATAGGTATGCACCTATTAATTATAATTATTCTACAAAAAGGGACTGGAAAAACAACGACGGCGTTTATATCTCGCGTATTTTATACATTTCTAGTCTGGAACTAAAATATGCGCCTACGCACATTTTTCGTGACATCAAATATTTGTTTTAAGTCTTAAAAGTAGATTTAAGCCCCAAAAGAATATAAAAACAAACTTACTTTAATTATCGACTCTTTCGGCGGAATCCGTGACGTGTGTGAACTGCGACGCCCATGAGGAAACGCTTCAGAATACAGCCCGAACTTAGAATATTGTGATTTATGAAAAATAAAATTATACGAAACGCAGTAAGTTTTTTGCTCATATCTTCTTTGCTTATTGAAGTTTTAGAATTTTTAATCGTCTGTGTCTTCTGCAACGACTTTGAGATTTGCCATAGATTAAATTAATAAATGATAGATATTATACTAGGTACGTCAATATGATGAATCCACGGATATAATATAATGCAACTTTTTATATCAAAGAGTTCTGTATGAAAGAACAATTTGTTCATTGAAATTTGATAAGACAATAAACCAAAATAGTTTATAATTTTGAATTTAAATTATAATAATATGATATAGGTATTATTTAAATTATTATTTTCGTTTATCAATTTAATTATTGATTAAGGTGGTGAATAGATATCAGAAGCACAAGAATATTTTTATAAGAGCATATTGTATTTTATGAATTAATAAATAAAAATGTGATTACTGGATTTTAGAGTAAACATAAAGCCATAAACGTATACAGTAAATTCATCAAATAATACTATAATACCAACTATATTTTTACAATGATGTGTGTTTTTTTTTTAAAATATTTTTAATTATTTTTTCTTGTGATCTGTGTAAACGATAAGTATTCGTAATAAAGATTCAATTTTCATATATAGTATTATATTATAGGCACTCAGTATGTAATCATATGTTTATTTTTAGTTTAATTTAATTGTAGGTATTTAGTAAATAATAATAGGTATACGAAATTGTGTTTTCGAATAGCAATTTATTGTTTGTATAATAACTACACCATAATAGGGAACTAAAATTTTGTAATGATGTACAAATGTATTTTTGGTGTTTTAAGGCTGCTGTAAGATCAATTTATGAGAATCCTTGCATTAAATTGTTAGGGTTATTTGATATGAATAATTATTTTATTACATATAGGTTTATTACATATTGGTAAGTCGATCAGAAACTATATTTACACTGAATGTTAATAGTAAAAAGCTATTAAAAAATCTATTATTTGTATTTATTTGTTAATAATTAAGACTTAAATATTAGCAGTAATCTTATTCCTTTCACAAAATGTTTTTTAATTATTTTTAATTTAATTTACATTTATCCCAAAGTGATCTCTGAATAATCATTCAATGATGAATTTAATAGTTACATTCTCGGTTACATTAATTGGATTATAAATTAAAATAAACTACAGTATCCAGCTTCTACTACAACATTATTTTATATTTTATTTTATGTTTTTAATTTTTTAAACGCAGTCTGCACCTTGTGTTGGTGATTTTACACGTAATATAATAAAATTGATACTAGTGATGAGTAGGTAAGTACCTTTTTGTTTAATCAAATTATTTACACGATTATTAACTAAAAAAAATATCTATGAAGTATAAACATCCGCATTTCCATTAACTATAAATTCATAATTGTATGAGCTATACATGTTACATATATTTTTCGAAAAAACTATTTAATAAAACAAGAATAATTCCTATTTGATGTCACACGGGTTGAACTAGCAACTGACTGCTACGACAACTGTGCAATTTTTTTTAAGCATAATACGTTTTGAAAACGTCCAGAAAAGAGTTTGTTTTAAGACTGTCTGTCTTGATAATAACTAATTTAATTTAGAGTGTATTGTTATATTATATTATAATGAAATTAATAATTATAGTAAAATATATAATTGCAAGACATTTAATACCTATATCTTTAGCCATCTAGGGTATAAACTACACTAAAAAAGGTGTAAGTATGCTAATAAAATATATGAGGTGTATAATGTATTTATGTATATAAAAATATAAAATATAAAGATTAATAACATTATATTATTTTAAATACTACGCGTAAACCTAAGGTGATACCCGGCGTATAGTATAACATGCAAAAAGGTGCGTATTAAACTTGGCGTGGTGAAACGAAGACGGTCTCGCGTATTTTATACATTGCGCTATTGGGATTAAACTTATAAATGCTTCTACGTCACCTAGTTAACAGATTGTCCGTGGCAATAAATATTTAATTTAAGTCTAAAAAGTAAATGTAAAATAGTAGGTAATAATATGAAAACAAACTTACTCGTAAACATCTACTCTTCCGGTGAAACGTAGCTAGAGTGCCGCCACCGCCGAAGAAACAGCTATCTTCATCCATCTTTATCTAATCATCTCACTCCGATGAGCTGAAACTTGAAAGTATCGAAATATTTTATGAAAATAACCTGATCAAACGAAATTTGCGAGTTTTATTACAACTTATCCGGTTTAACGAACTGTCCGTTTATATTTGTGGCCTATAATTTTTTTGTTCACTGAAATCAAAATATACAATATATTATATTTATAATACAATAGTATTGCTGAAATTATTAGAATTGTTAACCGTCGCCGACGAATATCGACAATTGACGATTGCCATAGATATCATAAAATATATTATTTACTATGATAAATCCAAAGAACTTATATATTATTATATGCGTACTCAGTAAACCTATACGGTATATTTATAAATCGTATGTTCTTTTACAGAAATCTTTGTGATCTGCAATGCACCTATTCTGGTTTTCTATTTCAATTATAGTTCGCATGCCAAATTTAACTATACAAACTGGTCCGCAAGTTTATAGACATTCTAATACATTCTCCCGCCAGTGCCAATAGACAAAGTGTTTGAGAAGTTATATTTTTTTGGTACCTAATTAATTTACAATATGAATTATTATAAGTTACCTATGTAGGTACTTTTCCAAAACTCGACTACCTGAAAATCATTGGTTTTTATGGTATAGCCTTACGAAGTTCACGATTTTCGGTGTTTTACGCACCCGTACAACGCTTAAAATTTACCGAGCTTAAGTATTACAAATTAATTTTTTTTTAATCTAGGTAAATCAACGTTTTAAAATTGATGATGCAAAAATAATTCTGACACCCACCCATGGTGGTTTTACATAGCAAGTCGAGTGATGTTTTTGATTTTAATTGTTCGAGCAAGCGCAGTGTGGTATACCGGGTACATATGAAAATATCAAAAATTTCAATTAGTTAATATATACATATAACTTAAAAATAAGACTGACCGCCAAGTTCAGACTTCCCTGTCGTTTTCAGTTAAAAACTAATGATTTCCGGCAATTATTTTTTGCAATATCGTTCTTAATTCGTTGTTACTTGTAATATATACATATGCCTATTTTAAAAATATTATTCGTGGGAAATTGAAACGTCTAAAATATATTATCATATACAAATACGATAATAAACAAATAATAATAATTCAACTTAACCGGCTACGGTATTAATAATATTTAATAATATCAATATAAATATAGTATACAATATCCTAGGCTGACAAATCGTCTCCACTTAAAATCATTTTTCGTATAGGTACTATAATATTATATCATTGAATTCAAATTTAACACTATCCATAACAGTCACCCACTTGTAACCTACTGTTCAGCAGAGTCACTTCCAATTTTTTTTTTTAGATTCTGAGGGAAGCGATGAATGTATTGATTTTACAATGATGTGTGTTTTTTTTTTTATTATTTTTTGTGTCTGTCATCAACTTTTAGGACAGTAAAAGTGCTTGAATTTTCTTTAACAGTAACTTTTCTGATAGGAAAGTGAATCTTGTTGTACTATGGGGGGTCAAAAGTAAAATTTTCCCAGTAGTTTTCAAAAGCGACGTGAAAAACAAAGGAAAAACGGGAATTTTTTACGCAAAGTCCGTTTTCGAGAAAATTGATTTTGGTTTTTGGTGTAACTCTAAAACAAATGACCGTACATTAAATTTTGACTGAATGCTTATATTAGCATTTTCTATACAGCATAACAATTTCCAAATATTTTGACTTATTTTGAGCTGTTTACGGACATTTTCAGTTTCCATTTTATTTTAGTTTTTTTTTCTATAAATATCAATAAAATGTTATTTGTTGGTTAAAAAAGCTTGAAAATTTAATAGAAGGCTCATAGGTTATTGTTTCAAAGGCAGATGAAAAAAATTAAAAATCCTTAGTCACGGTTTTTATTTATAAGCATTTAAAGTTCAAATATTGACAAAATACGGAAAAATCACGAAAATTATCAAATTATTTTGAGTTGAGAATTCATAAAAATTTTTCTTTTTCAATCTAAGATTCGAAAATGTAATACAAGATTATCCATAAGTTTAGGTACCTATCTATATAAAAAAAAAAATGTCTACAAGAAAGTCAAATTAAATTTTTATGAACGTTTGATATTCATATTTTTACAACATTTGATATTCACTCGATTTCTCATGTAACGATTTTCTTATTTTGTTTTAATTAAAAAACGTATGACTGTAGATACTTGAAAATTTCACTGAATGTTTATATTAGCATTTTCTATACACGATAAAATTTTGAAAATAATTTGATTCTTTTTGAGCTGTTTACGGACATAGTCAGTTTTCAATTATTTTAGTTTTTTTTTCTATAAATATCAATAAAATTTTATTTGTTGGGTAAAAAAGCGTGAAAATGTAATATAAGGCTGCTGATATATCGTTCTAATAGCAGTTAAAAAATATTAAAAATACATAGGCTCAATTTTTATTTATAAGCATTTAAAGTTCAAATTTTGACAACATTTATCAAATTTATAATTTAATAATTATTTTGTAGTTAAAAATTTATAAAATGTTCAACTTTTGTAGCTAAGGATTAAAAATTTAAAACAAGGTTCCACGTAAATAGGTTATATATAAATTACTCTATTCACTATAATATCATCAAATATACTTGGTAATATCATAGGCTGACCGTTGACGGACCGTTTTCGCTCAGAATCGTTTTTCTTATACAATGATTTTATATCATTGAATTCAAATTTAACACCATCCACTACAGTGACCCACTTGTAACCTACTGTACAGCAGAGCGACATCCACTTACCCACCATTTTTTAATTGATCTCCCTTTTTATTTAATTCCTGATAAACGAGTTTTGGATAAGTTTTGAACCTACCTACGTAATAGGTATACCTGTCCTACCTATATTAATTAAAAACTATTTTTAACACGACATATTTACTTATTATTTTTGTCTTTTAGTTTATCTAATTTTGTATGATTAAAATATGTTTCCTTTATACCCAAATAATTTACGATGCACAAACGTTTGGCGTGGTCAGAAGTTCAAATTTCGAAAGTGGGGGGGCCATTGAAATGGACGTTATTTTATAACTAAGAACAACAATAATAAATCAAATTAATTAATTACCTTTACAGAGTATAGGTTCTTACTAACAATATTAGCATGGACGACAAATAAAATAAGTACCTAGGTATTTTATAACCGATATACTTTTATAAAGATTTAACAATGATGATATTATTATGTTAGATCTCAAATAAAATTAATGACACTTGAAAGACTAAATGTTTCAAAAACCCTCAACTATACTGCTGTTGTTATATTTTTCTTTGTGGTGCGTATACTTGACCGGTACATCGCATAATTACCGCAAATTCTTGGACTCAGTTTATATATGCATTTTGGCATTTCGAGCACATCGTGTCCAAAGGCACCTGCAATATGATATGACCACATGGTTAAATTTGGAACGGACCGTTATTCATATTTTTCGAAAATTGTCGAGTAAACGATTTGTTGCAGATTATTTTGTTTTACCTGTTTTTTAACCGAAACCTCGACCTTAACCTTTAAAAAAGATGAACACCGTTGTGCCAAAATGATCATTAGCTCGTTGGTTAAATTTAATGTATAATATACAGTTCTGCCAAATTTTCAGCTGTACTTTAATAGTTATTAAAGGAAGGCGTTCATTTTTTTTTTAACTTCCCTGTACGTCATATTATAATAATATCATTCTGTATAATATTATGTTGCTTACCTATTTATTTTTTTACATACTACAATTTTAGTAATTTATTTCACAGCGAGTAAAATGTAATACAAAATAGATAAAAAAAATAAAAAAGAACTATTGTTTATATATTAATATTTATTTTGTTATTTTATTTTTCACATTTATTATAAATTATAATTAAAATACATTGATTTGTATCTAAAAATAGTGCACTATACGTTTAAAACATATGTACCAGTATATACAGTATATTGTGTATAGTACTATAGTCCATACATGAATAAATTATTCAAGTGAGACAGTGATATTAGAGTAAAATCAACCAAAAGTTGAACCTATACCTACTAGAAATTATGCAAGTAGAAAGTACAGACTAATAAATATTTTTCTTAAATTATAATGGGAAAAGATAAGTATTGACGATGACGCCACAACATTCATTCATTGTTCCAAATGGGAATCATTCTTGTTTAGTGTTATAACTTATAATATTTATAAAGCAGATAAATTAAAAAATGTAGGTGTAAGTAGTTGAAAATAATATGGTCTCTAGCTAGACTTTAAGTGTACCTAATTAAAATTTCCAAAACTCAGAGTTTGAATAAATGTATTATTGAATTGCATAATTCAAATTTAAAAATGGTAGGGGGGGGGGGGTGAGAATACACTTGGTGTATTACTCTGTAATTTAATATATTATATTTTGATAGGTTTGTTGAATGTTTATAGTTTTCAATTTGTCTTCTATTTCTGGCTACCCAATGCTCATAATATTTTTAAATTATACAATACAAATCATAAATAATCTGCAACAGGGTAAAACAATGCATAATAATATGTACATATGTGCAATAGGCAATAATACGAGTTGATTAATTTTATTTTCAATCAATTCCAACGTAATCTATTTACTATCAGACTGTTTACAACCATATATCGGATATCCATATTCTAAGACAAACAAATACCTTTTTCTTAGGGTAGAGAAAAAATAGTCGTAAAATTTCGATCACACCTGAACACATACAATACGTAGGATAATAAACATAAACGCTAGAACATATGCACTTCAGTTTGAATGTGTTCAGGTGTGCGTTCAAGCTATAGTCTATAGATTATAGATCGATAACCATACAACCACTGCAATAAAAAATTATAACTTATTAACGAGCGATAAATTTCATTTTGAAAAATGGCAAACATCACAGTGGTTAACATTAATATCCGACCAAAATAATATTTGTGTGGGGCAATTTCAGGTTGCCCGCAAACCACATCCAACCATTTTTATCCAAACATTACCATAAATTTACCTAGATAAGTTATTTGACGGATTACCTTTAATATACCAAATAGGTGGGTGGAAAATTCAACTGTTGATAACTGCCACTTCAAACACTTTGCAATAAATTATACAAATTAAGTATGTAAAATAAAATTTGAAAAAAATATTAAATAAGATATAATAAGTATACCTACTAATAATTTGAGTTGTTTTTTTTCATAATTTATAAAATACAGTAATTTTAATGTAGGTATGTAGTTTGTACATCGCAGTGTTGTACAATGCCATTTTGAATCGGTCAATTCCAATAGTTACATTTTGGGAACCGTTACTAGTCCTCACTATAGTTTCAAAAAATCACCTGATAGCATGATCACTTGTGCACATACGAAAGACGTTTTAAGTCAACATTAATAATTATTTAAATAATATTGTTATAAAAAAACGTTTATAAACGTTGTCCACTTTTAAATGTTGCGGACATTGCACACTCATACATATTGTAGTATTTATAGGTACTATAGTTTTATTTTGGGAGTTCTCGAATCTGAGAAACGTGACTGCAGTTTCCGTCGGTGGCGTTCTTCTGGTTACTTCCCGTCATTAAAGTATCTAAATTCAAAGCGGGAAAAAATGTGTCCGGTTGGTCTACATAATAATATTATGTCGTCGTCGGCGCCTTATGAATTTCTGCGAAAAGTTTTTGTTTTCACGGAACTACGGTAACCCGTTGCCAAAATATAACGGCGCGTATATAATAATTTATGATAATATTATAAATTATTATATTATAAATAATTATGAAAGACTACCATAATGATTTACACTCTGCTATGATTGATGAACACTATAATAAATTCGTGGGCTCGGAACCAAAAGCCAAAAGGTGCCATCTCAAAATATCAAATTGTTCAAATTTATCAATATAATTTTAGATTCTGAGCGAAGCGATGAATGTATTGATTTTATAATGATGTGTGTTTTTTTTTTTACCTTTTACCCCACCTTTTTATTACTTTAGTAAAAAGTTTTGAGAGGTCGGGGGATTTTCCAATTTTTCCCTCCCATTTAGCTGTCGTTTTTTTTTTTAGTTTGATCTAGATAACATTTTAAATAATGGCCATACACGATTGTTTGTGAGCTATTGAATTGTAGAGCAATGATAAATAATGAATATACCAGCTAAATACCTATAACATAGACCATAGGGACTAGGGGGATAAAAAATCAATTAAATACCTTTTGGTTCTGGGCCCATGAAATAATGACTTGGCATCTGCAACTTCATGATATAACAATACAGTATATCTAGGTAATACTATGACAATACTATATATTATAATACAATATTATATTATAGTATATTTTAATTATATACTTATAGGTTTTTTTCCTCATGACACTCTTGCGTGGTTATCTCTCACTCGATCTCCGATCGTGTTCAAAATATATGTAATGAAAAATGAAATTTAGATCGAGGCTATTTTCCGTTGACAGTATAATATTATAATGATTACAATATAATACGAGAAAACTCAAAACCGGTGTACACATAATATTATATTGTATCTAACGTCGAGGAGGCGCGCGCGGAGGATAACACCATTCGTCTCGGATTTTCGAAGGACATTTTTTCGGCGCCCTATATTATACTATGGCCTATGATATACATTAAGAACGTGCGTAGGTATTTATGACGCGTGCGTGTATTTCGGTTAAAAGAGCTAATTCCGCCGACGACATTACATAATAACGTAACGACTGGCGGGACGACCGCGACGTCGGCACAAAATAATAATAATAATAATAATATGCAGTTGTGCCGTATATTTTATTACAATATACATATTATTATTCGTGTTACATCCGGCTGTCATCCCCGGCGATGAGCAATATAGGCCGGCGAGGGAACACTACGCGTCGTCGGATCATCGTCGCGGTCGGTCTATTAAAAGACCTATGGCGGCCTATATTCCGTTTTGCCGTATAGCATTTATTTATTCAACGGGCCCGAGTCTCGTCCATACTGTGACACTGTACCGTATATTAATATGCCGCAAGTCTGCGCTCTGAAGCGCCACGCCGCTTTGACACGGCTGCAATGCTCCAGCGCGACGGCCTCGAGACTATAATATAGGAGCTATGTTATATTGTATAGTAGTTGTAGGTACCTAATATTATTATTATTATTATTACCGTGAACACGGGGTGAGTGAATAGAAACAAAAGCAGGAAAGGTATTACATCGACGTCTCCCCGACCGAATAATCGTGTTATCGATATAATGAAACTTTCACTAAACTGAATATACATTGATTGTACGAAATTCGATGAACTCTAAAACGCTCCGTTCATTTCTATCGTCATACGGCTAAATATTGAAAAACAATAACTGATCATTATTATCCTAATAAATTATTACGAAAATCAACGATTCTTGTTGTTAACAAGCAGGGAATATAAAGGCATAGCACTTTTTTATTTTTATTGAAACATTCAGTAAAAAACGTACAAAAAAAATGTTTAAATGACAATTTTGTTCCCTTTATTTTTAAAAATCTCAGTAATTGTTTCGATCTACCCTTCAGTTAGTAAAATAGAAAAATACACCAAAAAACCATAAAAGTTTCTATTGACACCATCTTTTGGGGGAATAGAAACAAAGCTCTTAAAAAAATATATAAAATAATTTGTTAAACATAAATACAATTTGAACATACATATACTGTCTCAATAAGACTAATATTTTGATGTATTGATCGACTATAAAGCCCAAATAGAAAAGTTCTTATGATAATGCAAAGTTCAAAAGTGTTTCTTTTCACCCCGTTTTACTGTACTAATATTAGTAATATTACTATTAATAATAATAATTATTATTATTACTATTATAATTAGCTACTATTATTATTATTTTTATTATTATTATAATTATTTATTATTATTGTAACGACTACGCACACGCTGGGTCCGCGACAGGGCTCGCCAGTTTCCGCATGAACCGCGCTCAGTATTGTCCTCACGAGCAAACATGATTGTCGTTGTCATCTGACCTAGTGATCTCGCAACAATTATTATTAATAACAATTATTTAATTATTATAATTATTTTCGTCGTCGTATAGCATTACATAACACGAGCGTGCACGCGATTCATACATATTGTTACGCGCACGTTATGGTGTTATGTTCTTTTTATTATAATATTACCAAAGTCCGATGATTCTGCAGCAGAAAATATAATATCGTACTATCGTGTGTAATAACGTGTTCACACGTCTCTTTACAAAAAGACAACTGTTTTTATCTCATTTTACATGCACTGATATAACCTACGTCATTCACTTGCACTGATATAACCAGCTACGTCATTCACATGAAGCATGACGTCCCTAAATAAATCTCCATTATCACTTCTCCGTTATCACCATGACCGTTTTCCGCCAAAAGTTATATTCCGATTTCAGCCAAATAAAATTAATAAATTATTAATTTATTCATCCAAATAGTAATGATTACGACATACGCGCCTCACCAGGCACCTTGTATCACAGACGACAGATATTGATCATATTAAAATATTAAATACATATAAAATTAAAAATAGTATAGGTATGAACAGTTTAAATATAAATATTAGTAATTAGAAATATCGGAAGTTTCTCGTCCAAATAATACATTCAATTATAAAAACTAAAACTTCATAAAAAGTACAAAAATTTAAACATATTTTAACACATTAAATATTTACTATATGAAAAAGAGATTTGTGTAACGACCTCGGACCTAACTAGATGCCCATAAATGTGTTTTTAAATATAGGATTCTTTTTATTTGTCTATTTTTTATTTGTCTTATTATTTATATAATAATAATAACGTGGAATATAACTGATATTAAAGATTCTCAAAAAATATCTTAAATCATTTCAATTCATTTTTTTTGGCGGAAAACGGTTACGGTTATTATTATATCGTCAATGCTGGGTAGCGAAAAAAATCAAAAAAAAGAAATTAAAATAATATTATCAAACTTCAGTAACGCTTGAAGTAGACTCAGCACTCAGCAAATCTCGAAAAATGTTATATGTAACATGGAACAAAATCAACCAATCAAAACTACGACATGGGCCGGAAATTGAGGAGCAAACCTAGTACATATAACTATAATAGTTTCAATTTCAAAAATCTAAACTTTATTTTAAGTAAACAATTATAGGTACACAACCGTCACAACCCCTATAATAGTAGGTACCTCTGTAGATAGTTATTAGAAGATACTGTAAAAACATTTTTAGTTTTTCCTATGTAGTTAGGACATATCTTATTACCAATAATAAAAAAAAGATACAAAAGTTATTGCTTATATATATCTAGATGTCCATTTTTCATGTTACTATTATAGTTACTAAATAATACTTTTAATATTAATATTCAAATATTAAAAAATCTTCGTATTTCCACCCCCTCCCCCTACTCCACATTTATATTAAAAAGTACTTTTCCATTTTGGCTTTTGCGGTGCATCCCAAACAACTCTTGTCAAAAAAGGTTTTACGAACAGGTAAATTCTCAAACAGCTCCCTTATCAATAAAGGTTATGCACCCAAATTTCCACATCTATGATTTTCTGATTACGCATTTTATAATATTAAATAGTTTTTAATTTTTAATTCACAATATCAAATATGATTTTTTTAAATAATTTTTAAAATTTACATAGAATATACAATTTTAAAGAACACCAACACATTTTTAACAACATTTATTTTAAGACAGTCCTAAGTCTGAATGAAGTGGGAAAGAATTTGTGTAGTAAAAAACCGGAGTCGTCTTAGAATTTACCTTTTAGTAAAATAGGAACCGTTTCGGAATTGACTTTTTTGTAAAACGGATGTTGTTTAGGATAAACGACAGCCAAATGGGCTATGTCTCCATTTTCACTTTTATCCCACTAAAGCGTACCAACTATAGATTCAATTTGCTACCAAAAACCTTAAATTTTTTTAATAAACACTCTCCATTGTAAAATCAATACATTCATCGCTCATTTCAGAATCTGAAATACGTAATATTTCAAAATACAAACGTCCTCGAAATTATCTTGTTTTATTCAAAAAATAATTAAAATGATATTATATAATATATACGGTTGCTTATTGAATCGATATTTATTTTAACTATCAAATTAAATTACCAACGCGCATTATTATGAGAATAGCAAATGTAATATTTTCGTATTAAAACCTGATAAAAAACCTGTTTACTTGATTGCGGATAATTATAAACATTTAACCTATAGATGTCAAGGTTATAGTTACAACAGTTCATCAATGATACATCAAGTAGCTATAGATTAGTATTCAATTCCTCATTATATAATATCAAGTGTTCCAAGTGTCTTATTTAATTTTTCAATATACTCCGTCAAAAATCTAATAATGGTTAAGATTACATATTTTGGATATATAATAAATTCGTTGTGTTTCTACTTTCTAAACACAAATGATGCAAAACATGTGACAACATACGGTACAGCCAGTGGCTTGTTAATTTTTTTTTTAACAAATTTTATAAATAAGATTCGTGTAAATGCTTTGCAAATTGCGATTCTTCTTTTTTTTTTTTGGTATTTCATTACCAATACATATTTTTTTTAAGAAATTTAACGTAAGCAACATTTATTCACCAATACAATATACATGTCATTATATAATATTATAATATTGATAATGATAATATTTTCATGTTGTTACCGGAAGCATGTTCATTTTTGCTTTCGATTTCGTTGGATTGAAGGCTTGAAGGTTTGAAGCAATATGAAGCACTTTGAGCAAATATAGAAAATCAAACACTTTATTGAACAACACCAACATTGTCCACGTCTCATGAAGTAGGATGATATTAATTTAATGCAACTATTTATAGGGGATGATTTGGAAAACGTGAAAGTTGCCGTGAAGTGCGACGTATTTCTTAAGATTTTAGATCAAAATATTTGTATATTTCCACACCGCAGGTATGATGCTTTAAGTGTTAAAACACGTATAAACTGTTTATAAAGTAGGTAGTTGTAGTCAATATTTCCAACGTGGATAAAATAATAAAAGTACACAGCTCCATGTGAATACCGAATTGTGCAAAAATACATCTTTTTCCACCCACCATATAATTTTACGTTCACAGTTGTATACACGAGAATAGCATTTGTACCTATCAGTTATTTATGATGAGTCATGACAGTATATTTTGTACTCTTCAAAAAACATTCCTGGCCTAATGGTTAAATTAAAAAAAAAAAAGAAGAAGATTGCAACGAGTACCTATTCTTATGCGTGTAGAAACATGTTACGACAATAATTAAGTAACGGTCTGATATTATTATATTACATTATTATCTACAGTGGCATAATTGTATAGGCGCCAGCACGGAAACAACGACATCCGTCATGAGCACCTCAAAATATTTGTATTATTAATTGAAAAATATCTCTCAAAAAGGTGGGCAAGTGGATACTGCTGTTCATAGTATATGTGTCGAGTGGGTCACTCTAATAAATGTGTTAAAGTTTAAGTCAATGCGATATAGAAGTATGTAAAACCATTATTGTATAATATTATGAAAAACAATTTTGAGCGTAGATGCCAATATTCAGCCTATATTAGTAGGTACTAAGAAGTATATTTGATGATAATATACAGTTGTAGTGGTTGAGTTAATTTTTTCCAAAAACAATGCATTTACAAACACATTTTATTGTGTGTTTAAAATATTATAACATACTTTAAAAGTATCAAAGAACCCACGAATAATGTTTAGTATTATTACAATAAAATAATACTAAAATCGTATTTTTCGAATAAATATCTAATTTCGTCCGAATTTGAACTTAAAATGTCTATAAAATAAACTGCGTTCATGTATTTTTTATATTTTTGGTTACAGCGCGGACCATTCAATGGTATAGTCAGGGGGTGGCTAAGGGGGTATAGCCCCCCCCCCCCAATTGACCCTTGTTGACCTTAGAATTTTATCAAGATTAATAAAAAAATAAAAAGTGTAAATATAAAAGACATATTGTATGTGTAAACTTAACCTCCCCCCCTATACAAAATTCCTGGCTACGCCATTGGCGACTATTTATGAGAAACCTCGTAGTAAATGTTCAAGCCTTATCTATAAAAAAATGATCATTTTATAAATATTTTAGTACAAAATTAATTTTACATTTTCTAAAATGTATGGATAATAGATGAACTTTTTCCCTGTGACCTTCGACTACCTACTGTAAATTATGTTTAACAATAAAGTTGTACTTGTGTCTTTTACAATTATATATTATTATATTTATAAGCTCTGCAAATAAAATACAATTATTTAAATGGAGACAACGGACTGTGTTTTTTTACTAGCTGTTAATTTATATTTATGTCACCTTAAATATTGAGTCTCCAAATAATTGTTTTTTATCAACAATATGCCAAAATACACTGTCGCTCACCATTCATATACCTAATACAATGGCTAGATTTAAGTATCAAAATAAATATATTAGTAATATTTTATACGCGGTAGTTAAAAGCAAACATAAGCGTGGCGCTACCAGAGGGTCACTGGATCTGTTCTCCGGCCCTTGATCTGTAAGTTGTAACTGAAAAGGACACCCGGCTATTGGTCATTGGGACACAATATATGAACCTGTTTTCAAAAAGAGATTAGCAAACAAAATTGTATTATTGAATCCGGTAATTGAGCAGGCCACTGATATAATTCCGAATTTTCCAATTATATTTTTGACACTTATATTTGTGATGACTGATGATATTGTAAGCAATTGACTTGCTCTATTAATTAAAGACATCTTATAAAGATCGAAAAAACTGCAATCGAAATGTCCATGTTTAAAAGTTATAATAAATGTAATATTATAATAATATACATAATATAAAATATATATTAATATAATTAATATAATAATAACTTTGCTATAACATTGGTCAAGTATTAATTTAAATTTATCTACTATAGTTATTCATATAATTTTAATTATAATATTAATATGATTATGAAGCTTGTAGTCGCTATTCCACTCCACCGCCTCTGAGGTTCGATAACGATTTCATACCTTGGCAGCCTTCTTTCAAGAACTTTGGCGTCACGCTAAACAAGAGGCTAACCTGGGGGCCCCACATATCTTCAAAACTACAACAAGCATACCAGCGCTTCTCAATGCTATTCCCTATCCTAAACAAATATCAGTTGTACAAAAAAAAATGCTCAATATTAATTTACAAACAATTATTACGCTCATTAATTGCCTACGCCTGCCCTATCTGAGGTAACTGTTCAGCGACACACTTGAGAAAAATACATATTTTCCAAAACAAAATACTAAGAATAATAACAAAGGCACCATGGATCATACGCAATGAAAATCTACATAAAGACCTCCGAATCATTAAAACTCAAGATCATATAAGAGCCCTCGCGGAAAATTTTCCATAGTTCATTCTACAAATCAACTGCCTCATCACTACACTTTAACTTACACATACGTCTACCACCTTAAAGATGACTAAAACGTGGTCGTCTGCATGATCTTATTCGTTAATGATTATTAAATAAATATTATATTCTTCATCCACACTATTTATTGTCTATATGTCTGATCAACCTTAACTTATTACTATTGTTTGTCACTATTGTTTTTATCGCTATTAGTACTACTCATAATTATTATCATGTGAAAATAGTCAAAAATTAATATTACTAACTATCCACAGATATGTAGATAGCCTTATGACATTTTACAGTGTACAGGTATACAATGACAGAGACGTTTATTTATGTTTAATAATAATATTATTATAGAGCCTGTTCAAAACCTTGGCCGCGAGCGGCATTTTTCTTCGGACAAGTCACGGTGTCCGGAGAGAAGTGCCGCCATCCGCCACCCGAGCATGGCATATACCTACGGACTACAGGTGCCCACTAAAAAAATCTGCCAAACTGTGTAAACGTGTTTAAACCTACAGTACCCTCCCACACAGTTAAAAACCACCCAATGACCTAAGTTGCCGCGGGTTAATTAATAATAATAGAAAAAAAAAATATTATTATAGTATTATTATACATGCATTTGCGTACCGCTACTGCTGGGTATCATTATGAATCATGACAAGTAAAAACGTGTATCATGTTAATACATATATAATATAGGTAGTATTAATTATGAATACGAAATATATTACCTAAATATACATTATAATAAGTTGAACTTACAATGTGTACTTATTTCAATTCATATTGTGTTTACAATTACTTAAAAAATTATTTTCTAAACAGTAATTGAAAAAAAAATGAAATCGTAAATAATTTTCCTGTCATATTAAACAAATAATAATAATAATAGGTGTGCAAAAAAAATCTATAATCGGTCAAACAAAACAATTATTGTAGGTATAAGGTATTATGAAATATTATTGAAACCAAAACATTACACAACTATTTCTACCGAAATATACTATGCGGATATAGAGGAAATGGGACGCATATTATCTTTTGTATCTGTAAAACTCCAAACAAAAATCGTTGAAAATAATTAAAAATATTTTAAAGTAGGTACTTGTCAGTATAAATGTGTAATGGTGATGTCATCAGTAATCAACCACTCGAGGATCCTATTATTTAGTATAGTGCCATAGTGGCATAGATAATAATAATATAATATACATAAACTACGGGATTCCATGCTCTGTCTGACAGTCTTATATTAGGAATTCAGATACCTAACTATAATTAAACATTAAAATACAAATATTTTAGATTAGTTATTTTAATATAATATAACATTACTTTCACAAAAGCTAAGATTATTCAGGTATTAACTTATATCATCAAGTAGTTATTATTTATAGTTATTATACATATCTATTATAACAAGTTTTTTTCGTAATTATTATGAATTGATGTTTCTGCAAGTTTATTTGTTTACTTTAAAATTGTAATTATTATATCATGAAAACAGAAAATTACATTTCCCTGAAGTTGACAATCATAGAAAATACAACATTACCTACTACAGTCTATATCTACTGTATATATCTAATTAAAAAAATTCCTATTGGATGGATCAAATATTAAATATTAAATAATATTCACGAAATTGACTCACCGCCGTGGTTTGTCATTATTAGGGGATGGAAAATGGAGATGTATCGGAATGGTTTGTAAATTAGATACATATTATAAAAACACGATTTCACGGATTTTATCATACACATCTGAAATATTCAGTTTGACACTGATGTCTGATAACAATACCTAGTTAAGTAGGTATCTGATACTCTGATATTAATGTAATATTGGGAAAAATTTGCGGAATTTGTGTGTTGTGGGACTGGGAGGATGGTTAAAAGGTGTGAATATACCCCGATTTTAACATGGATATATGTTTTTGGGCTGCGTACAACTTTTTTTTTTTAACCGTTTTTTACTATAGAATCGCAAATCAACAATAAAAAAAAATTCGTAACAAAATGTAGTTAAAATGGTATTACAAAATATTTTTCCACTGCACTATATACCCAAAAACATATATCTAGTAGCAGGCTACATATTTTTTGAAAAATGCCTTCGTTGGCGGTTGGCCTGCCAAAAATAAAATTAAAGCTTTGATGTATGTTTCAAATCAGATATTCAGTAATTATTTTGTATTTTTTTTTTTAAATAAAATATGTTTGCTGTTGTTTCACAATTATTAACTTGCAACTATATATGAACAGAGAATCGATTACAGAACTTAATATATTTATACATTATAAAAAACGAATAATAATAAAGTTATAATTTGTATATTGCACAAGGTTGTTACAAAATAGACGGGACACAAACTAAAATACCTAATCGTTAAATCGTGATGATATAATGAATTCAATAATAACTAGTATACAATTTCTCATCAAAATATCAAACAAAAATATAGCCTATAGTAATCCAAATATCCCATTAGCCCCCCAAAAAACAGACTTTTTGTGGTATAGGATCGAAGCTCTCCCCCCCCTCCCACTCGCATTGATGTTACGGTGTTGGTAACAAATGTTACCCCCCCCCCCCCCAGAAATTTTAATGGATTTCCGCCTATGATGGTAAAGCTTATAATCAATAAATAAATTAAATACCTACCTACGTAAAATCAATTATTCAATAAACGGTGTTAAAAAAAAGTAAGTAGATATTATAATATAGCTCGATTACCTATATGCGGTGCAAGCGCAATCGAATAACACGTTTTATACATAATAATCACGAGCCGTGCCGAACTATGATACGCAATTCTTGAAATTCCTGAGAACGATTAATAGTATTTCATAAGAATAAGAATAGAAATTTTAATTTCGAATTAACATATAACATTATGGTATTATAATAAACGTCTTATTTGTCTAGCCCACTTGTCTCGAGTGGGTACCTACGTGGAATGCACATATAATTAGGTACATTTAGAGACGGATCACTGACATACATATTTTTAATAACAGACAAGTACCTGTCACTCATTCAATAGGTATTTATTACAATCACCTATATCTGAATAAATATCTTAATTAATCTCAAAAACAAAAGCAGTGGCCCGTGAAAAATCGTTTTTTAAACTTCAATATCGAAAGATACTAGACACTAAAGATACTAGATAGTAGATGCTATATACTTCGATGGTTCTGGAATCAACCTCAATGATGATAATATAATACTAATATATTATATTAAACGTATTATTATTATTATTTTTTTTTATTCTAGTTATTCTAGGGACCAAGCAGGTATTTGTATATTATTTAATTTAGTACAAAATCCTGCTCAGGCCACACAGTGTTTACTATTTAGACAAAATTGGGAAGACAATAATAATTAATGTGCTTAAACTTAATAGTCGAGTATGGCTGCTAAAATGTATGTGGATACTATGTATTTATGTATAGGTATATAGTAGGTACATGGTTTTAAGTATTTTTAATAACTCATAAATCATAATAGGTACTAAATCGTAAATCCTGGTTACTAATGCTGATATTATAGGAGTATGGTCACAGTGACCCACCGGTCGGAGACCACTGATGGGCTATAGGTAATGTGAATACTAATAAAAAAATCAAAGAGCCATCATGAGCTATTGAGCCGTATAGTGTATACATAATATACAAAACACATTACACGGCACTGATCATAACAGATGTGCAGCAACACAGTAGTTCATGAATGAAGTGCGATTATCAATGAATGACTCAACGCCGTCGTCTACTACTGTGCACTTTATCATACGCACATTTTAAATATTATTATTGATAATAAATTCCATCGCGTTAGTGACTCATATCAATTGAGCGCATTTTGCGACGGTGTGATGTTAATATAGTCGCACGTCATGCCAATTATTCATACAACGAACTTCCATTTAACGTAATTTTCTGTTCAGCGAAACGTTTTTGAGAAGCACGACCACGTTTAGAAGAAAATGTATAGGTATGTAGTAGGTACAGGTACCAAAGTTTTATTTACCAAATTTCCATCATGGTAATATTATGATATACTATAGCAGCTGCAGCAGCTGTTAGATGCTACCGTGGAAGTGACGCGTGTCTTCGGTCGCCGATTTTCGATACAATATAATGTAGTATGGTATAGTGAGGACGTCAGCGAGGATATGAGTGGGTTATGATAGCCAGATTAAAGTTAATTGAACCGTCACTTCGCGTGTGTACTCATTTGTAGTATAAATAGTTACCAATCGTTAAATTATTATTTCGAATGTACGTAATACACCATATACGTGTGTATTGTACAGCTCTGCTACGGTTGTTTTTTTACCACAGATTCGCGTAGGTGTATTATATATATTGCAACAAAAAAGAAAAACGATGCCTAGTATTGTAATATTATGTAAATCAACGAAATCGATAAAATCGATGGGGTGATGTCCACTGATTGTGCAAGTTGTACAGCTGTTAACGTATACGCGCTTGTGCGAGAGTATAATAATTATAACGTGTAAAGATCTGCTCAAAACGTGAGGTGCAGTACAAACACATCGAGTTGAATGTGAACGGACTCAAATAGTAAAATATTTTAAAAATACTCTCACGTCGATTTAAAGCGATTTGTTTGAGTATGAAATAGTACAAGACATCAGCTGGTTTTTTTTATATAGAATTATAGTTATCGCAAGACGCAAATGAACATACATCACACACATTCTTATCTCCATCATTGTATAAATTAAAATTATAATATCTACCTAATAATTGATAATATCATATAATCTTACTGCAGCGCATGACGTTTATGCTGGTGCAGTGTTTCACCAAAGTCCACTCGGACGATACCGCGTAAATTATTTAAGTACCTTCAAGACGACGTATACAACCTATATAATAGGTATAATTTAGGTTTTCAACGACACTAAAAACAGGACTTCATGCATCATAAGTGCCTTGATCCCTGGTCTGTGTGTTGTGTGTATACGCTACAAAAATATAACACGAGAACTCACGTATAGGTAAGTATGTACCAACGGGCTACGACCTACGTATAACATCGAAGCAATGACCAGCTCAAGCGAAAGAATATTATGTACATGATGGTTATTAATTTATGATATTACGTTCTAAATAGCTACTATTATAGTCTATAGATATACGTAATGTAGGAGGTACGAATACTTCGCGTAGGTATACCATATAATTGACAATAATTGTGATAATATGCCTCTAGCGTATCGTATATTGATGAGTTACGCTTGACACATTGACACATTATTATTGTGTTAAAGGTTTATGGTGACTATTATAGTTGTATACGTATTATCATAGTTCGCCCTCTCGGAACCTTGAAATGTGTACCTACAGGAAGTGGCGTATCCAGGGGGGGAGGCTAAGGAGGCTATAGCCCCCCCCCTCATTGACTGTGTTGACCATAGAATTTTATCAAGATTAATAAAAAAAATAAAAAGTGTAAATAAAATATGTATTGTATTTGTATGCTTAGCCCCCCCCCCCCCCATACAAAATTCCTGGATATACCACTGCCTACAGGCCACCCTGACGATTTGCGGAGCCTAAAATGTAATTATCATCGGTAAGACGGCATATATTATGACTTATAACTTATAAGTAAAAAGGGGCAAGGCCGCAAGAGCATAAATAGATCTAAAAATAAAGTCCCTTGTACTTACAACAATATGAATAAGTCAATAAATTAATAACGCAACAATATTGATAAATTAACAAGTCAATAAATATAGTTGGTACCAAATACAATACAAAAAAAGCGGGTAAGTGGATGTCGCTCTGCAGTACAGTAGGATACAAGTGGGTCAATGTATAATGGATTGTATTATAAACTTGAATTCAATGATATCGGTATAATATCATTGTATAAGAAAAACGATTCTGAGCGGATACGTTGTATACATAGGTACATTTTATCGTAAAAAATATATTCCATTATACAGAGACATAATATTATCGTTATTCGTTTCGAAGTTAAGGAAAAACATGCCATTTTTTCGCCAAAACAACTATAATGATATTTGATATTTCATGATATTATTGAGTTTTTGCTGCGTACAAACAGCTAACTACATTATTTCATTATCTATCATAATAATATTTACCGAAATTATTTTTCGATGATATTATAGTGTATACATCACGTAAATTCGGTGGCGGCAATCACATTTATTCACACGTCAATCGGACGACGACTTAGGTGTATTCAAATCCGCTTGAACGCAATTACGCTTTACCTGCCTGCCAAATATTTTTCGATAATATATTGCTATCATCAATATATACGTGATATTTGTCCACAATAGGTTCTGATTCTACCTAGTACAGCAGTAAACAATTTGAATTTCGAATTCATCATTGTGTTGTTACGTAAGAGATTAACTTTCCCGTTTTTTCCTGTATTTTTTTAGTGTTCTGTAGCGTCGTTTGCAGATATGTTTACGTTTTAAAATCAAATTTAAGGGGAGTTTATAAGTTACAATTTTAAAAAGTGGATGACTCAATACCAAGATCCAGACAAAAAAATCGGTATCTATCCAATTCCCTCACAATATGTTTATAGTTATATTTATATATTATAGTTATATTTTACCGATACTTATTAGTTATTAAATGAATATATAATATTATATTTTGTAACATTTCATAATCTGCCGTTCGACGCAACCATGGTTATGTTTTTATGTTAGTACACAAACAAAATTGTTTACGATTACCTATACAACTATTATAGAATACTGAACATTTACAAACCTATAAATAATACAAAAATTCCAAGAACGTATTGGCTTCTCGAACAGCCCACAATATAGGGATGTATAATGTATATAACTGTACAAATAGCTTCGTTTTTTTGATTATTTTAAATCGCAAAATTTTCTCGAAACCATCATGATCATTTAACGATTCCATCTAATTTTAAATGTATTGATTTCAACGCGACTCAAACGAGACTAAAACAATGTTCGCCTTTAAAGTGGCTAAAAATAAATCCACCGAGACGAATTTGGACTTTGGAGTCAGGTGTATTTTACACAATATAGAACTAAATCTATAAAAGTTCACAAATCACAAAAAAACCGATCATCCACATTAAATTTAATATTTTAATCACAGATACATTATACGATACCAATTAAAACATTTTATTATACTAAAATATTATAAATAAACCGTTTGTACAGACCAATAGACCATTATATTTTATTAGGTAGGTAGCCAATATTTTTTTTAATTATATTAACAATAATACGTATGCTATATATAGGTAGGTAATAATGATTACTTTTATTAATATTTACCAAAGCCAGACATTAACACTATAGGTAGTCAAGGAATCCATATTGTAACAACTTCGATTTTCCAGACAATTTTAAAAACTGTATCGTGTGTAAAGTTGACCCCCGTCCCCCCGTCTCCGTCCCGTCCCTTTCCATGGAAACATTTTCCCGGAAAAATTGTTAGTTATAGACTTTAAATTGTAAATTAAGTCCCGTGGTATTTTTAAGCGCCAACTCACAATTTGTAAACAATTTTAAACCTAATTTTTCCAATAACTTTGGAAAGGTCGACTTACAAATTCCGGAATTATTATAAAGGGCTAAAAATTCCAGGTGCATTTCCATGGTGCCTCCCACGCTAGCAGTTGTAATAAACTTCATATTCATGACACCGCGATACGTTAAGTCATTACCGTGTCCCTCGGTGTTGGTAGGATAGGGTGTACACCTGAACTTTTCTAAGTTACGCACTTGTAAAACGGAGACAACAAATATCTGTGAGGCGTCCTCTTAATTATAATAGTTTTCCACTAATCTACTGCCCGATACCTATTTAGGGGGGGGGGGAGTGAGGGGGTTGGTACAGTGTATTATACCGAAAAAAATTAACAATTAAAATGAGTGAATAATAAATCAGGCTTTGTAGAATTGTTAGATTTTAATAACTAATTTTTATCTGAAAGAAGAGGACATCCTACAGGCCACATTGAACTCAAATTTTTATTTTATTTTACTATAGTAGGTATAATAATATAATTTGTAAAAAAAAAGCTTAAAATTGTATTATTTTTGAAGACATATCACACAGTTTGAGATTAAAATATTGGAAAACGAAATTGAATGCGGCCTGTTGAATATTACCACTTCTATTAGTTCAAAAAAAAAAAAAAATATCCAATTTGGTTGGTTCTGCAGAACAGCACGACAAACTAGATATGTCAGTAGCATCACAGTTGTAATAGCTGTTTCAATATGCGCATTTCCTTTACATCCGGTTCATGCTGTAGTTCTCCATTTCAGATCGGTTGATTTGTGTCTATGTTATTTAACATTTATGTATATGATTTACAGCCAATACGAAGTGGATAACTACGATATAGGTGAAGTAAAGAGCGGAGGATATACGTATTAAAAAACTGTGTTCAATGTTGATAACTATCTATTTTGTCATGCAGAACAGGATCATTATTTCCGTAGGCATTGGCACCGGACATTTTTTAATTAGGCATAATCAAACTTACTGCGTTATTGACTGTTATTACTCTCATTTTATAATACACGCGGTACACGGCGCACTACAATACTGGTTTCGGCTAAATATTTTACCATTTGTGGGAAATTGAACATAATTTTAGTCCAAAAACATGTTTGGAGGAAAATGGAACCAGCAACCTTGTTTTGAAGGAAAATGGACACTGGAAGAAAACAGTCTCTTATAATGGGGAGGAATGGGACCCACACTACAATAAAAGTACCAGATCTCCGCTATGGGTCTGGAAAAAAAGGTCTAGACACTTTCCGTTAAGTTCGTACATAATATAATATCCTACATTTATGCCATGTTTATAATTTATACACCTATCTATAATTTAAAAAATTTGTTTTTATAATCACTCTGTATTTGAATGTTCTTTCAAATGTGATAAGTCCTTAAACTCGATTAGTAGATACCGTAGGTCCTATTATTACATTTTAATATTTACAACATCAACATACTAGAATGAGCATTACAAATTGCAAAAATGCTTTACTTTAGCATACTTTATGATACATGTGCATCATTGTTTTGTTTATCTGCGAAAACTTTTTTAAAATTATTTTTAGAAACAGGGAAATCTTAAATTTTCTATTTTTCACTCCATACGAGTACTACCTACGATTACGATTAATCACAAAGTTTTACTTTCAACCACACTGCACAATCTTATATAGGTACCTATAGATTTATAAATAAGTATCGATAAATTACACTCGCGTAGTCACGTATACAACAAAATTGTAAGAAACGGTTAATTTTTTAGGACTTTGTGTTCGTGATAAAATGTTTGAGTATAGTTACAGAACGTATTTATATAATATAATATATTATACAATATCAAAGAACCTTAAATATGACGAATTTATTTGCATATATTTCACTTTTCTGTGAAATTTATGTGGTTAGTGTTCCTGCCAAGATATATCCTCAGCGTTTTGGCTATGAAACTATCAATAAATAACCCCGGCACTAACCCCCCACAAAAAAAGTGTTCACGTAATAACAATATTATGATTTATGATAAGACGTAACTTTATAATAATCAGTAAAATTATATTGTTAATTGTTTTGTTCTTTTTTTCGGATAAGTACCGGCACATACTGTATAGAAAAATAATAGTCTTGAATTTTTAGGATTTCGCCTTTTAGGTTTCTAAATATTAAACAGAACATCTTAATAATATATCCCCGTCCGTCCGTCAGTTACTACTTATTACCAGTGGTGTATTGGTAAATATATTTATGGGTATACGCACCAATAAAATATGTATGTAACCTAAACGATTAAATTATATCATCGTATATATTATATAACGTTATTGCAGTTCAATTATAATAAATAATACATAATAATTTTCTGATTATTTTGGAAGCGTATACCCGTAAAATAAGATTTTACATTGGGTATACGCCGAAAATCGAAAATCTTCTGATGGGTATACAGCGTATACCCGCGTACCCGTACCAATACACCACTGCTTATTACCAGTATGTACATAGTTATGATTGTTGATATTAAGGTAGGTATATTATATAGGTTAAATTGTTGTTTAATGTCAGTGTTATATAATATGATATATTAAGCAGCTATACGACTATACGAGATTATAATGTTGACAAATAATTTTAATAGATTATACCTAGTTTTTTTATAAATTTGAATATGAAATTACAGACATTTTCGACAGTTAAACATATATATGATATGAGTCATTATCACTGGGTTTATTCGCGCGTACAATATCAGCATACCGCCATACCCACACACAATGCAAACAAATCAAATCGATTACTGATGGTTTTTTTACCCTCGAAACGCTTTTAAATGAATAATTTACGACCTCCTTCCTTCCTCGCTTCCTTCCGGATTCCTAGAACGGATTCGCGTCATTCGCTGGATCGTGTCCTACACTTTGCGTCAGCGCATCAGTTATTTACTATGCGGCGGCGTAAAAAAAAAAAAACACGAACACATAAAACTGAACACCGTACAATAATCGCATGAATGAACGGGGCGCCACGTGTGAATGAATCACACAACAGCAATACCTAATAATAATATCTCATATTCTTCAGAGTACATCATGGATGAATCATTCACAAATACACAATATATACCGCCACCGCCGTCACGTCATGCGTTCATAAAATAACAACCGATTGTAATCGATGTAGGTAGGTAACACTACACATTTTAACTTATAATATTTGATTAATATCACAATTGACAATAATATATAGGTACCCGGTACCTATCACTGAGAGAAAAATACACTGACATTAAACAACAGTTTAATTTAAGACCAAAGTATTAAACAATTATAAAATTGTATGGTTTTAAAAAAATTACAGTTAGAAATTTAAATATTTTAAAATGGACTCATTGGGATGACCTATTGAACTATCATCACATGACATAGAATAATCAAATTAAGTAGGTTAAAATTAGGAAAAAAAGCATTATTATTTAATTATACATTTGCCAATACCTACCTACCATAAATGTACAACAATTATTATAAAACTATTCAGTTAAAATTTGAGTTCGATAATAAATTCAAAACCAAAAACATTTGATCGACAGTGAACAACTAAATACTATATTATAGTTATTATAAATAAATCATCGTAATTAATAACTATTGTGATAATATTATGAACTAATAAAAAATATAGGTAGAGGTATAAGATAAAATAAAGTAAGTATCAGATAATATTTATATTGGAATACATTTAGGTACCGGGTACCACAAGTTTCCAAATATTTAACTAAAGTTATAATTATTTCAAATAGCTATTTCTTTATCCCTATAATATACATGTTATCTACTTTACGTGTATAGTTAACTTATACACTAGGATGCTTTGTCGTATTTTAGATGAATTTATATGCGTTATTAATACATATCAGTTGGTCATTGATGTACCTATAGAAGTGTGGTTGAAGGTGGATTTTAACGTTGACCTAGTTTTGAAAGTGTGCGATTATGATTACCCATGTTAATAGATAATATTGGTTATCTACTAACCTTGATGACGACCCCCGAATTTTTCCATAACATTCAACCATTTTATCGGGTAATTGATGGAATTGATGGGGATTTCTGGGGATTACATCTATTTATACCATATATTATAGGTATGTACTTACTTGTTAATTTACGTTAATAACTAAAGACTTTCGCTTTTTACCTAATCACGTGTTTAACCCGTAATTATGTAATATTTACATAGCATATATGCCATATGGCATATACAATAGGTATGCATATTATTATATAGGTAATAGAATGTTTTTTACAATGGTTCAAAATCGAAAAAAATTTAAAAATTAAAAACAAAAGCTTACAATAACCGCAACTATTACAGTAATTACGGATGCTGGATAAAGCTGATATACTGAAACAATATAATAATTAAACCAGCACATTACCTTTACGGCATTTACCACGTTCATAATATCAATTAAAACGTATAAATAATATAATATGGGTGTACCATGTACGAATCGCTATAAAAAGTACTAAGACAAAAAGTCCAGAATATTATATTATATACATAACAATATTTAAATTAATTAATTAAAAAAAAAATGAATGATTATAATAATGTACTTATAGTATCATAACCTAAAAAAAAATCGAAATAATTATTTTACACAAATAAAATATATATAATATATTATAATGATAATGATTTCTTAATTAAATTGAGTATTAACTAACTATCGTCATATAAAATAGAATATATTTAAAAAAAAAAATCAATGATTATAATAATTATGCACCTACTTAGTATCATTACCTATATAAAAAAATCGAAATAATATAATAAATTGAATATTAACTGTCGCCATATAAAATATAATATATTTAACAAAAAGAATTCAATGATAATAATAGTGTTTATCTACTTATAGTATTATGACTTAACAGTTTAATTAACTAACTGTCGTCAAAAAGATAATATTTTTAAAAAAAAATTAATTTTGTCAGATTAATAATTTAGTGCATCACATAGTATTTTTCCTTTTACCTAATTATATGTACCGGACTTTTTATACCACAGACTTTTTTACTCGGAGTTATTTACCTCGGACTTTTTGGTAGTATACCCCGTGTACGTGTAAATATTAATACAAACATTAATTTAAACTCATCTCACTTGCATCAAATCTTGTCGCATAGTGGTTGGCGAACCAAAGAAAGACAAACGGCTCACTTCGGGATGAACAATATTATGATGCCGCCCATAATGCCTTATTATTAATTATTATATAATAAATCCATAATCGCTCCGTACTTCTGACTATCTTATATTGCAACAATAATAATCAATACATTTCACAATATAGATAAATATTGTTTTCAATATAGAAATATTAGAAATGTATTACATATCTAAATAGTTCCATAGTACATCATACGAAATATATTTTTTATTGGTTGTGATTTGAGAACGGTGTGAGGGTTTAGGTCCCGGGGATTTGATTTAAATTATTATTATATTACTATATTTAAATAAAAATTAAATTTTTAATGATAAAAATACCGAAAAATCTTAAGATTGATTTAGTATAGGTACCTACTATAATTAATATGCTAATAATACATCTTGAGAAAGAAACATAAAATATGTTCTGACCGTTTAAATCACTAATTTCCTATATGTATACATGATACGTACACGTCATGTATTATAATATTACACTAGTTTAGTCTACAACAATAATTGTCTCACCACTTAAACGCACCGTCTATTCACCCGAGAACATGGCGTGACGACGACGTTATAATATATTGTGTACATATGTATGAATCATCCACGATGCACTTACACACGAGATATTAGGTATATACATAAATATTATTATTGTTAATGCTGTTGTGTGAATGTGTGATTCATTCACTTGCGGCGCCGCTCATTCATGCGATTTGTGCAGTGTACCTGTACAATCGTGTTCGCGTTTTTATTCTTTATCGCCGCCGGCCGCCGCCTAGTAAATAACTGACGCAGACGCACAGAGTACGATACCATAATGTTAGGTATATCGTCGACCCGATCTGCGGTGAGTGACGCGAATCCGTTCTGGGAATCCGGAAGGAAGGAAGGAAGTCGTAAATTATTCTTTTAAAAACGTTAAAGAGAAGAAAAAAATAACAATAATTGATATTATGATAATGATATGTTTGTATAATGTATTGTGTGTGGCCGTGTGAGTATCCCAAAACTGTTCACCAATATAATATCATATAGTGATGACTGGTGATGATTCATTTTGTATTTAACGGACAGAAAATGTTACAGATTTACATCAACGATTATATTTTAATGCCTAACTTATTAAAAAGTTATAAATACATATTATTATTGAGTTATAAGATACATATTATTGAGTATAAAAATATCTTACACTTTTACGATCAACACGTCTTTTGTTTTACTCATTATTTTCTATATTAGGGAGAATTAATAGTCGCCGGAAAAAGTCATAAATTGATTATAATTTATATTATATTTTTAATTTTATATTTTTTTAATTCATTTTTTTCAATGACTTTTTCCGTTACCACTATTTTTGGTCGTTAGTGCGTTACGTGCCATGTTTTGCTAAATACAGTGATTTGACTGAACGTAAATCCGGATTCCCATTGTATCACTTACTGCAGTCTCATGAGTCGTTTATTTAACGAAAATACGCTATTCATGGATATTTGTAGCGTGTAGTGGGAATGGAGTACAACAGAGAATTTCTTTTTCCTAATTATTAGACAATGCTTCTCAGGAATTTTTGCTTTGGACTCCCCAAGGACCAACTAGATTTGCTTTCGTAAAAAAAAAAAGATATTGAAACTGAAAATCTAACAATTTTAATACTTCAAAAGGTGAAGACACACAAACTTGTAAAATTAATACATAGGTACAGAATCTAAAATTTGTAAGTATCACTTATTTACCTATTTTTTTCAACCATTCCTTTATGTTTTTCACTAACTTCACTTAATATTATATACAATCATTGGGCATTGGATTATAATATTTTAAAGTATTCAAGAATTGAGTTGAAATGTTATTGATTCGTTAATATGAAAAAATAAATTGTTAATGCAGATTTTTTTTATTTGTTAAGTAACTGTATTTATTTTTGGCAAATTAATACACATTTTGTCAGTCAAACTGCGGCAGCTACACGTTCGACAAAATAACATTATAATTATATAATAATACATATTATGTAGCGAGAGTTGGTATTTACACATAAACATATTATTATAGTAACGGTTATTTTCAATAGAAATTGTTTTTTATTTCAATAGTAAAAATAAATTAATTTAATTTAGTAAATATATATTTTACAGACGCTATGAACCGATCCCGATCAACTGTTAAGACTGCGGCGACGTCGTAGATATATTATTATATTAAAATTAATTTTGTAGAACAATAAAATATTTATAGGTATATTAAAAATTACTCGTATACGACCGAGACCCTCGTCGTACCTGTATCATATTTATTTATACAGAAGTGAAGTATTTAAAACATTATAAAAAAAGATAATAATCCTACAATAAATATTATAATGTAATATATTATTATTATTATATATATATTAAATAATCATTATTAAATACACATCGATAAGCGAAACAAATAGTAATAATAATAATAATAATAATAAAACTAAGAAGTAAACGAATGGGCTGACAAAATTATGGGTATTTGTACAAGAGCTTGTTTGTTTGTGGTTGGGCGTCGCGTGGATAGGGGTGACGGAAAGGGTCGGACTAAAACCGTGTTAGAAAAAAAACACGCGTTTGTTTACGAAACACCGTCCACGTGGAATAGAATACTTTTCTGTTATACGAGACGTCATTTTGAAAATACGATAATATAATTGATGATTGATCCGCGTAAGGCAATTATGACCGTGTACCTCGAAGTGACGTTCGACCGAAAGGGTCGTAAACGTGGCAGGCAGCAGTGAGCGGGTCGGAGGCGGTGTTACATCGTTTTTCTGTGTATCACCCTCGAGCCTTCTTCGAAAAATTCTCGTTTTGACACCCACATCCGGCGGAATGTGCCCAACGACGCCAGAATGGAACCTCCGATCCACGTCGTGTACAGACGTTCCTGAGGCGCCAAAATCTTAAAAAAAAAAATAATATTTTTAATTATTTTTAAAACACGATTTGGTCATCGATTTGTGCAATATATTTTCACAAAATGTTTAAACTCTGCAGAGGACCGCGCGAATACGGGAGTGTTTTTTTTCTGTTAATCGGAGCATTATAAAATAAATAGATAAATCACAAGGTACCTCACTAATATTATATATAAAATAGTGGGCAAGTGGGTACTGATCTATTGTATAGTAGGTATCTAGATAAGTTAATTTAGAAATGTATGAACATTTGTAGAAAAAAAAACTAAAAAAAATTTCTATTAATAGATAAAAATATTTCGGAAATTTTAAATGTTCATGTATAAAAAATAATAAAATAAAAACATTTAGTGAATATTTCAAGTACCTACGGTTATTAGTTTTTGAATTACAACAAAATAAGAAAATTCCTGAGTATCTAATAATAAGTATAAAACTTGTAAGTATCCAATGTCTATCTTCAGACCCTCATAAAAATTTATTGTGGATTAACGATCAAATTTCTTTTTTTATTTCCACAAACAAAAACCTTTGAAAAACCTTGTTGGATTTTTAAGATTTTAACAAAACAAAAAATTTTTTATGGACAATAATTTTAAATAAAAATAATAAAAAAATCTAAATTATTTCCTGCCTATAAATAGCTTAAAAAGAGTCAACATATTTTAAAAATTGTAATATAAACATGCGGTAAAAACTAAAAACTTGTTAAAAACTAGTTTTGCGTAAAAAAATTGCGCAAAAAAAAAATCAGATACCACTGTTAAATCAATACAATTATCAGTCCACTAAATCACACTCAATCTAAAAAAAGGTCATGGGGTGGGATTCATCGGGCAGTTATGGGCACCAAGTACATTTTTATGCAATTTTGCAATACTCTTTTACACGAAAATATACGCGAAAGAATAGGTACAAAATAAATTGGTATACGACGACTGTCATCATAGGGTTCGACGACATTGACATAACTCGCACACTTAAACAGTATGACTGTTGCCTGACTCTCGATAACAGACACGAGTATACGAAATACGTGAAATGTTTACTCGGGCCTTGAACTACATAAATAATAATATTAGGCTCTCGTTTCATAAATTATTATGAGTTACATATTATATTTTTAAGTGTGTATAATAATTTTCTATAACCGCTGAAAATAAATGTGATTTTTTTAGGTTTTTCGTATAAAATACACACACAAGCCCTCTGCCATCAGAGGTGTCATTAACCATTGCAAAATACAACAACCGGTATGGTACCTAGTATCTACCTAATCTATGCTCGTTTATAGCGATTATGCTTGCCATAAAATATACAACAGTAAAAATATGATTAGTTGATTGATTTTTTTACTATATTAATGTTGTAAATATTAAAATTTGTAAAATTGAGAACAATGCCTAAAACATTTTGGGAAATGTGTTACTTAAACTGCGCACAAAACATACTAGCCTAATAAGAATCAAAACCTTGTGTCGATTGATAATGTTTATAATTATAATAATAAGGAAACTTTTATTTATTTGAAACGAGTATTAAAATATGGGCTACAATATTATGAGTTATGAGTATTTATGACTTATGAAAATATAATAATATTATCTATAGATTAATAAAAAAATTATTCATGAAGAACTTCAATGAGTATTTGATTAGGATAAAAATACAAAATGTTCACATATCAATTAACAAAATATAAAATACTCAATTTATCAAATATGACAAATATTGATCAAACATTTTTTTAAAAAACCCAGAAAATTGCTCTGTTGTAAAGGTGTAGTGTACCTCATCATTGAAAGAGTCACTGAATGAATGTGTGTTCAATTATAAACCATTGCATACAAAAAACGATTGTGAGCGAAGATTGTCTGTCAGCATAAAACATTTCGAAGAATATTTTATTATATATTTATATTGCAATTAGTACTTTATGTTGCGTTTTTGATTTGACAAAATAGTGTACACTGAAATTCCACTAGCACTACGCGAGTGTTGCACTAGTTTTCTATAAATCGACTATAGAATGGTGTAATGGTGTAAGTTTATGGTATAAGATCACTAACATTAATTATATAGTACAATATAAACAATTTTTAACTGAAATCTTAAAATGTATAAATAATTAAAATATTGTGCACTAAATTAGTACCCACAACTAATTCATATTATTCTAACTAAAATGTTAATTGTTCAATCTTGAGTTTTTAGTTAAATTGATTTTACATGTCAAATTTTATGGCATTATTTTAAAACAATAAATTTTAATATATATGTTAAAAACCATAAAATAAAATATTATTTTTGTAAATTGTAAGACAGACATAACACTTAGACACACTTAATAAAATTACAAAAAAAATATTAAATATAAAATTTAGTTTTTTTTTTTAAATTTTACTTGCAATTTTGTACAAGTATTTTTTATTTTAGCAATTCATTCACATTTAACCTCAACTTCTACATGTGAAATCAAACAAATAAAAGTTATGCTTATAATACATATAACAAATAGAATAATATGTATATTATTACAATAATAGTATTTCCTTTCCATGGTTTTGCACCAATGACCACAAATTAGGTGATAATGCCTCAATACCCACAACTAACAACCATAATATTTAAATTAACCTTGTTAACTATGATGGTGTTCATAAATATTGCCACTGTATCACTGTTGTGTATATAAATAATTAATTAATAATCAATGTATTGAACAAATAAAATTATAATACATAATTTATAATATTGATTTAAAATTATTAAGCATTTTTTAATATTTACCTTTAATTTCATATTTTTAGGTGCTAGTTTCTTAATTTCTGATAATAATCTATCACCAAATCCCTGAAAAATAAAACAAAATTCATAAACAAACATTTGATTTACATTTTTATTTTTACTTACAGATAATAGAGTTGATCCTCCAGCTAGTACAATACTTTGATACAATTTTTTTCGTACATCTAAATCAGATTTTTGTATTGAATATACTAATGCTTCATGTAAGCCTTCGCATTCTTCACCAATTAAATCTGGATGGAATAACACTTCTGGAGCACGGAAACGAGCTGGGCCAATCTTATAAAAATAAACAATGAAGGAAATTTAGTTAAATAAAATATAATAGCGTTTTACAATTAATGATTATTAGGTGAACCTATATTAGTTAACAGCTGATGTTATAATGATATCATCTCTTTTTCATTTTAATTTAAGTTATAAAATCTAACATCCACTAACTTTAATTTTAGACCCAAAGCATTTGTATAATTTTAGTTTAGTATATCATGATACATAGTATACATAATAATCATACAAAATTATTGTATACTGTTATTATATTATAATATGAAAATTATTGACAACAAATTTAAGTTTATCAATAATTGGTATCTATCCATGAGTGGAAGTCATTTAGAAAGAAAAGCAGGAAAAAATATTAATTTAAGTATATTTTGCTTACATCAACTTTGTTTCCGTCAGGTAGCATATATTGATATATATTACTATCAGATGATTCTTCTTTAACTGGACTTAGAGCTACATAACAAGCTTTTTCTTTAATTGCTCTAACTACTTCAAATTCTGCAGATGTAGAAAAATTTAAACCTTCTTTTCTTAGTAATAACCTAAGTATAAAATTAATATATAACAATTGCTTTTAACATTTCAATTGTATAAGTAAAATTACTTAAGATAGCGTGATATATCCCGGCCAGCTAAATCTAATCGTATAATACCATGTTTCATGGCGAAACCTTCATAAATCGGAACAGTGTGAGTAATTCCATCACCAGAATCTAAAACAACTCCAGTAGTGCGACCAGTAGCGTATCTATGAATATATATAAAAAATAAAAATGTAATATTAATATTTAGTAATTTTGTTATCATTTGCTGTTATATACAAACTAAGAACTGCCTGAATAGACACATAAAATGCAGGAACGTTGAAAGTTTCAAAAAAGATTTCTGCAGCTTTTTCACGATTTCGTCGTGGATTTAGAGGGGCTTCAGTTAACAGTACAGGATGTTCTTCAGAAAATGTTTGAAGTTGATCACTACCATATATATATTGCCATATTCTTTCCATATCATTCCAATCAGTTACAATACCATGTTCTATAGGATATTTGATATATAGCAAACCACGATGTTCTTCAGCTTTCGGTCCAATAAATGTATCTCCTTCTAAAGCACCAGCCATTACTCTAACATGCTTTGGTCGTCCAATACTATGAAGCAAAAGTTTATTTAAATATTTATACACATATTACTCTAGTTTTGGTAAAATTATAATTCTAAATTGTATACATACTAATTTGGAAAACAACATTTTGGGGTTTGTTCCCCGGCAAATCCAGCTTTAATTGCACCAGATCCCTGCAAAAATACAATTTATAAATACAAATTATTTAAAAATTAGATTTTTATAAAAGTAATTACTTAAAATGAGTT
Source organism: Metopolophium dirhodum (assembly GCF_019925205.1). Classification (NCBI taxonomy): domain Eukaryota; kingdom Metazoa; phylum Arthropoda; class Insecta; order Hemiptera; family Aphididae; genus Metopolophium; species Metopolophium dirhodum. The sequence goes on from NC_083568.1 coordinate 19,619,538, forward strand.
GACAATTTTACCTCTAAAAAACTGCATAGAAATTAAATACTTAATTAATTAATAGAGTAGATTTTTATATTTGCAAGAGTATTTGAATAAAAATAAAAATACCTTAAAACTTATTCATTTTTTTTTAAAAAATAAAATGTTGAAATAAGGTTTTATACATCAAAATAGGATATACTATGTAGGCACCTATATAAACTTATTTAATATAAGAAAGTTTTAAGCATTTATTTACAGTTTAATAATATGAATCTTGAAATTTGAATAGGCTTATTTTGTACTTTATACTTTATAGTTTATATAATATATATCTACAAGGTATAATTCTTAAAACATTAAAACTTAATACAAGGTAAATTGTATGTTTAACTAAGTTAATCTGCTAATAATCATGCAGTATAAGTATTCCAACTAATTAATATTGCTCAGTATAAAGAAAACAAGTATAACAGTTAGGTTAAATGTAAAAGTAAATGTATAATAACCAATACTATCTTTATGCTTATTTAATGGTTTATTCTATACAGTTTGCAAGTTTACAAAATTAATTTAACCTTAATGGGTATGACATTAAAAAATGCTGTGACAATAATAGAAAAACTTAATATTATTTAAAATATTTTAGACTTAGTTCTTTAGAAATAAACACTTTACATGTTAAAATTTGGTCTTATGTTGATTTTATTTTAAGTACAGTTTTAAGTTATATAGGTGGTAAGGTGATTCACCAAGCATGCTCTCCCTTTTTTCTTCTTTAATAACACAGTTATTCCAAATCTGGTTTTTGGAATTATTAAATATTTTTAAAGACCACAGGTTTTTCCAAATTCTTGAGATTTATTGTACTACCTACTTAAGGGATGTCATCTGGAGATAAAAACTTATTTTTTTAAATTACAACATCACTTTTTTACTGTAAATTATTAAGTGGACAATTTTACAGATAAAGTTGGTTAATTAAAATCAAAATTTGAATGACTAGATATTGAGTTTTTTAACTTTGTGTACTAAGGATAATAGGTCCATGATTATGAGTTTGGAAGATACAGATCATTTATATTAATCTATCAATATTAATAATTTATAAAAATTCTAAAAAATCAGAATTTGATTAAATTTATTAGGTTTTAAATAAAAACATAGGGATGCTTGGTGAACAACTTTGTATTATACGTTTATGTCTTAGACCTAATTGATGAGTATTAAAATAATTACAAAATGCTTTTACACAAATATCGAAATACCAATATATAAAAAATGGTAAGTAATTTTCTATGGATATGCTAGTTTAAATAAAATCTGGTTAACAAACTATAATATATTTTATATTATATTAGTCTATAATCACTAATAACTAATATGTCATACTAAATTATCAAAGCTGAATTTTTCTTAAGAACTACTGTTTGATGTAAACTTCAGTTTCAAGATGAAGCCACAAGAATAGTACAGTGTTTCTTATTATTCGAAAAATACGTAGGTAGAAAGGTAATTAATAAAATGTTCATGCTTTCATTTATATACAATTTTATGCATAAATAATAATATAATGATGACGAGGACTTACATTGTCTATGACAACTGGCTGATTAACAATAACGTCATAGGTTTCCATGATGAGCCGTCGTTAGTAACAAATAGAAAATTAATCTTTTTGGGATAATATAAAAATAAAAAATCGTAACAAATTACATATACCTAACTAATAAGTATAACTTTCTTTAAAAACGTTCAATATTATATTATTATTATTAAGTTGATAACATTACAATAAGCGTTAACATAACCTATATGCCGTTACCAACTTAACCGGTACACTTACTGATAAAAAGAAAAAATTGATTATAGATATTTTGTTTTTGTTTTTTTTTTATCATCAAAATGATAATAATTATTTTTAATTTTTATATTTAAAATCTCTGTAATGAGTCTAATCTCAGTATCTCACATTCTCACATTCTCACTTACAATTTCAATAATTCGATATTCCAAATTGTTCAATCAAAATGTAAAATACGCACAATTAATTAACATTAGTACTTGTTGATACAACTTTTGCTATAAAAGTTTAAACGATTTGATTGTTCCGATCTTCGATTTTTGATTACAAGTTTTAAAACAAAATATGAGCATAAAATATATCTAATTAAGTAAGTTATTTATCTAAGTCAATTGCATAAATAATTAACCAAATCATGTAATTTTGTGCCTTTATTTCATCAGAATGATGTTTGGTGAGCATTCTAAAATGCAGTTTATAGAACAAACAAGAGCTGCAAGAGTAGAAAGAGCAAATGATCGTAAACGTGAGCAATCTGCTATCCTTGTTCAATCTTTGGTCAGAGGATGGCTAGTTCGCAAACGCACTCGAAACTTAATTCTGTCAGTTTTAGAATTTTCTCATTTTTACATGAAAATAAACTATTCCGAGTTATTTAGTTTTTTATATGTTTATACTTTATAGGCAACAATTTGATGAAATGTTTGAGAATATCAATGATTTGAAACCCGCTATTACTGTTTATTTATCTGTGAAAAAATTTTTGACTTATTGGGATGAAAAGCGAGATAGACAAAGATTTGAAAAACTCTGCAGGTTAGATACATATTTAACTTATATTAATTATTAAAGTTAACAATTATACAATTTGATTGATTCCACTTATATACATTTTCATATTTATTTTATACATTTTACAGCTTATATACAATAAATTATGTACACAATATTACAATATGTATCCTAGATCTTAATACATTTTTAATTTCTTTCAAGTTCTAGTATAAGTTGCGTATAGTATTCAGTGGTGAATTCTCCAGGCATGCTCAGGAATTAATCAGTAATTAATAAAAATACAAAAATTATGTTGTCATCAATATAATATTACGTAGGTATTTATAAAAATCATAATGTATGACAAAAATATCATCTATTTCTGTTATACTCATCTGTGTTTATCTTTATCGTAACATTTACTGACAGAGCATGCAATAGCTGCGTGCGCAAACTATATGACGCTTATTATCGGTGAGAAATACTGGTTATTCCGAGACTTTTTATCCGCGGTACTAACCATCTAGGGCATACTCAGTCAGTTGCACTTCGTTAATGAATTTTATAATATAATTTACGAGTACGAGTATATGACAATTGTTCTTTATTTTGTTTTGTTATTTGTTATGCTATTTTTTAATATTGTGTAGTGTTTAGTACTATAATAAGTATATTATGGCTATCGTAGAAACTGAATGATGTTTTGATATTTGCTGGTTTAAATATGAGTTACATGTTTTGTACAGTTCAGCAGAATTTAAAGAGAAACCAATTTTTGAAATAATCAAATACATAAATTTAAATAAATTAGACTTAAGTGCTGAAAGAAGTATATAAACTAGATAAATGAATTGCAACTATTCCAAGTACTACAGCATCAGCGCAAAGAACATTTTCAGCACTCAAAAGAATAAAAACATATTGTGGTCTACTTAATGTCAAGACTATCATCTCTTGAAATATTATCAATTGAAAAAAAAGTTTTCAAGATTTAAAAATGAGCCCTGAATTTTACTCTAAAGTAACAAAAAAATTTGTTGATAAAGAAAGAAGAATTAATAAGAGTTAGTCAAATCTTAATTAAAATTATTAAAGTATTAAATTAAAGTCTTATTTATAAATAAATACAAATTTGTGTATTATTTATTAGTTATAAATTAAATAGAACTATAATAAATTATGATAGATGAGCATGCCCATACATCGGAGTTAGCATTCGCCACTGATAATATTGTATGTAGGTTATGTAGATTTATTAACTGAGCTATAGTTTAATAAGTTTATTTTTTTAATGATTTAGATATATAATTCTTAGCCTGGAATGTGATGCAATCAAACGTAGCTACATATCTGTAGCTTTGACTAGTGAGCATGCAGTTAACTGGATAAGTCATGTCAAAGAAATTCTGTCTATTTGCCTAACTTATCTTACTAAACTTCAGCCCAAATCATTAGACGATTCTTCTTTTTTACACACCTTACTTCACATGATTGTATCTTTTACATCAACATCAAGATGGTGTGCCATACATTCAAATATTTCTTTGCAAGGATTAAAACCTGGATTAGAGCGTTTAACAGAAAACTTGATTGCACATTTATTGAATAAAAATGTGTTTAACACTATGCAGGTATTCAAATGAAATACATTTTAATTTGTGAATTTATTACCAAATTACTTTTTTTTTAGACATTGCTAATAACTGGTTTATCGGGCATTAAAATTTTATTAAAACCTGTAGCTATGACAGCTATAATGACTATTTGCTGGAGATGTTTAGTTCTGAGCAACTTTTCAACAAATATATTCCAACTATTTGTAATAAAGATTTATTCTATACCTTTATTGGTAGAGCATTTGATATCTCTCTCACCTAAAGTGAGTATTTTAGTATTTTATATAATTGTTTATTTTAATGCTAAATTCTAATGGTATTCTATAGTTTTAAATTATCATAACATTGTATTCAATAATATATTTTAGATCATTGAAACATTTAATTCTGTTAATCTACTTGAGAAGATAATGCAGTTATTAAATGATCAAAATCAATGTGATGAAATATTTCACTGCTTACATCCAAGTTGGTCTTTGTCATTAATTGCAAACATCGTGCATTTAGCTGAATTAAGCGCAGAAACAGATGAATTTGAAAATAATTCTACATCTGTTTTTATTGTAAGTTTCAAACATTATTTTTTTATGGAACCAGTTCATGTGTATATCAATTTAATAATTTAAACACATTTTTAAGTCCCAACGAACTATGATATATGGCAGGGGTGGCCCTAACGAGGCTTGCGACCCAGTTGAATCTGTTGTGTGCGGCTCTAAGTTATTTCTATAAATAAATAAATTTTCCTTCATTTGTTATAAAATGAAAAATGTGTCTTCATATTATAATCCGTTTTATAAACATATCTAAATAATGTGGTTTGCTTCATACATTGGTGTCTCCCAAAATTAAAATTAGTAGCTACCCCTGCTATATAGTGGATGATAAAAAAATCATTTAAGTAGCCAAGTAAATTGTATTAAATCAATAATATGAAATCATATTTCTAAATATTTAAAACATGTCATTAATAAATGAACTGTTTAATATTAATTTTTACAAATAACGATGATTATGTGTTACCATTTGAAAATCAAAAGTTGGTTTTAATTAAACTTTCAAGTCATTAAGAAGCCAATAAAATTATTTAGAATAAAAACAAATTATGAAATATTAAAATTATCCTCAATATTATCATAAAAAAAAATCCAAGTGTTATACGTTTTAAGAGTAGTTTAAATGTTAAGAGGATTTTAGCACACTTTGTTTTCTCTCTGATACAACATAGCAATTTGCATTCAACAGAACCTATCTTATGTTATTACTAGGGTTTGAGAATTTTTGCATTTGCATGTTTTTTGTACTGGTCGTGGATTATGCTAGGTATGTTATAAATTTGTTTTATGAAATGGGAAAATTAAATACAAAGTTTAAATTTGCATATTTTTGCATAATTGACCAATTTTTAGCAAATTTGTGCATATTTTGTATTTTATTTATTTTTATGTACGTAAATTTGTCGGGAAAATTGGATAATATTTCTTAAAAACAATTATGATTGTGCAGGCAGCTTATGCTCAATTAGCGTTTGAGATTTAAGGAGGCTGGAGCCTGAAGCCCTACTATTATTATATAATCAGCTTAAGGCACCGATGCCATTTTGTCCTCAAAAATATACTCTGCAAGAATAACAATACCGCCTTGTAGAATCAACCAAAATTCATAATTTTTTTCTTAATTGTTAGAGGGAAACATGCATCGATCTCTGTTTTTCAATATTTTATTCTCAAACTTTAAAACATGTCTAAAAAAATACAAGATAAAAATCATTTTTTTTAGAAATTTTTTAATACAATTATTTTAAATAAAATACAAAATCAGAGATTGATGCGGGCTGTAGGACGTCTTCTTTTTTCAGATAAAAAAATAGTCATCAAAATCTGACAATTCTACAAAGTTTGAGAGTTATTCCTGTACAGTCATTTTTTTTTTCGATATAATACACCCTATCAACCCCTATAAATAGGTATCATTTATTTATCATTTAAGAATATTTTGACAATGTCAACTGAATATTTTGATCATTTTTAGTGCAACAAATCCCAAGCCCTAGTTATTAGTTATTACCGCATTAATATCAGACTGACCTATTATTAAATTAATGTTAATAACATTGTCTATGTTTATATGTTGCTATTTTTACCATATTTTAATTATAAATATTATAAATCAGAAAATTATTACACAATTTAATTGAATACATTCATGTCAAGTGTGAACTATAGTTATATATGTTATAACCGTGTTAGTAAAAATAAATCATAAATAAGAATTAATTAATGTCATAAAAGATACCTAATATCCATTCATTATTTTAAAATAAAGTCATAATTATTTTTAGGTACTGATCTTGTTGATCCCCGCCAAGAAAGTATTTCCCTCCACTCTTGTTTGGTTAGTGCCACTTACTAAAATGTATAAAAAAAAAAGGTACGAAAACTATTTGTTGGTAATTCATTTTTTTTTGTTTTAGAACTACGGTATTTTCAGTATATTATATATATTTCAGTGATGACGACGACTGAATAACTGAGATAGGTACTCCATAATATTATATAGGTATGATACCTGCTGTTATACCTACCTATCTTATATCATTAATTTTACTAACAGATTTTACCAAATATTATTCTTAAAATATCTAATAAATTAATTTCACACGAATACCTAACGCAGATATACTGCAGATATATGCAGTATATAGGGATGTAAGTGGCGGGCGTCAACTATTCCTGAGTGGTGGGGGAATACTTTCGTAACAGGGTCAACTAGACCAGTACCAATTTAAATAAGTTGAGATAAAACGATAATTTTTTTTTCAGGTTGGTTTAACAACATTTTTGGATACTATTAGAGTAAATGTAGTGAAAAAACATTCAAACGTATCTAGCGTTTGGCATCCCGAACTTGGTTGGTTCACAGCAAATTCAAATTGTCAATGTTCTCCTAATATACCACCTTTGAAAAATCAATTAATTCCATTATGGTGTGGAACTTTATGTTCCAAGTTACTTCGGTGTCATCTAATTAATGCTTTAGCACAAATACCCGAAAATCAACAAGTACCATCGCCTCCTCCTAAAACAAATAACCCAATAGCAATAATCAAGTAACTTTTTTATTATTAGAATAATTACAAAAAATTGTTAAATAATAATTATTATTCACAACAGAAAGGCATTTGATTTGAGACTATCCAGTACCAGTCAATCAAGTTATAAACTTACTGGAATTCATGGTACAAAGGTAGTTGCTGCTTGCAACTTATATTTTACATGCCTAAAGACTATCACGCAGCTTAGACTAGATATAATAACTGGTAAACATATTGTTCAATAATTATTTAAAAATTTAAATTAATAACTATTTTCTTATTTTAGGTTTATGTTATCATGAAGACACGTTGTATTTATTATGGAGGTTCTTGGCATTTTTAGATTCTCATTGTGGTCTTAAGAATCTATTGGATATTTTAGAATGTGATAAAAATTGCAATTCAGGAGAATTGCGCATGTTACAACTATTCTGTGATAGTATGTCACATTACATAACGTAAGTAATAATTTATTAGAATAATAATTGATTCATAAAGAACATTAATATTTATTATTTATTTTAGTATTCTTGATGATATAGAAATGTATGAGCAACAAAAACCATTTGTGATGCGTGACTACATTTTAATGTCTAGTTTTCTGAACATATTTCTTTATAAAGGAATATCTCAGAATTTATTTGGTAAGAAATTGTTTTTATTTTTACTTTTAACAAATTTGTATCTTATAAAAATGTATATTTTGTTGTTTTGGATATCTTAGATATTCAAGATACAGCTTCTTCATCATATAGCTTGTTTCGATCTTGTCGCACTCTTTTAATGGTACTTTATCGCAGGGATTGTCGTAGATCATTTGCACCTACAGGACACTGGCTGATTGGTGATCTTAAAACTTCTTCATTTTTTAATGAACTTAAAAAGGGTCGTAAAATATACTCGGTATTGAATTTGTTTCAATTTTAATTTATTTAAATAACTATTAATAATTGCATTTTGTATTTAGATTTTAATTCAAGAAATCCCTCATATAGTTTCTCATGAAACACGTGTTAGATTATTTAGAAAATATGTTTCTCGTGAAAAGTTTGCTTTGGGTGTACATGAATTACATGATAATGAAAATTTTATGCCACCAATAATTACAATACGGAGGTAAAATTAATTTAATGAAATAATTAAAAAAATGTAATTGAAATATTTTACAAACATGCAGGAATCGAATAATTGAAGATGGTTATACATATGTCTCTGAATTGTCACTAAAACGTTTCAAAGGTGTAATTAGAGTAAAATTCATAAATGAACAGGGATTAGATGAAGCAGGAATTGATCAAGATGGTGTATTTAAAGGTCTGTTTTCACAAACTTGATATTCAATTTTTTAGATATTAACAAATTATATTTACAGAATTTCTTGAAGAAACAATAAAAAGGGTATTTGATCCATCATTAAATTTATTTCGTACTACAGATGAACAAAGGTTGTATCCATCGCCTTCGTCTCATATTCAAGAAAACCATCTGAACTTATTTGAATTTGTTGGTCGCATTTTGGGTAAAGCTGTTTATGAGGTAATTATTTTAAACAATCTATTTTAGTTATTTAATTTATTACAATGGCATTTATTTTATTATTCATAGGGTATTGTTGTTGACGTTCCATTTGCATCATTCTTTTTAAGTCAATTATTAGGACAAACTCAAGAACTACTATATAGTTCAATGGATGAGTTGCCCTCATTAGACAATGAATTGTATAGAAATTTAACATCTGTCAAACATCATGAGGGCGATGTTTCAGATTTAGATTTGACTTTTTCAGTAGTTGATAATCACCTTGGTGAATTAACTACTCATGATCTTATACCTGGTGGAAGAGTCATATCAGTTACTAATCAAAACAAGTAATATTATTATTTATCACTTATTTGAATTGTCTTTTAATAAACTTGTTTAATAATTAATAGTATTATCAAAATTAATATTAGTGATGGGCCAAACTGTTCAAATCTTGAACCAAACCGAACCCTCGAAATTCCGTTTGGTTCGAGGTTATCAAACTCGGTGTGATAAAAATTTGAACCAAACTATCAAGCATCTTTTACTGTTCGAATTTCAAAATTCAAATATTTGACGAACCAGACTTTTTGGCCCCGATAATTACAAAAACCAAATCCTTGTACAATTCTTTAAAAGTTATTTTAAAAAATATATAATGACTATTTAATATTTACAAATAATTAGGTTATTATAGGCCTCGTACCTACATTAATTGCTATTTTTGCTTTTATCATATTCATTGTAACGGGAAAAATATATTTTGGGTAATATTTTGATACCGTGGCTGTATTGTTGATAATATCATGTTTACAATTTACATTCTATATTTCTATAATAGGTAATACTAAAACTCAAAATATAATTCTAATTATGATTTATGTTTGAATTAATTTGTCCATGTTAAAAAACTTTGAGTACGAATTAAAATGATTCTAGGTTTGGTAGAAAATATGAAAGTTCGGTTCAGTTCAGGTTCGAAAAAATAATTTTAAGTTCAGTTCAGTTTCGAAAATCCGGGTTTGACCTATCACTAATTAATATTCAGATTTATTTGATAAATATTGTGAGTTAGGTAAACTATGGTTTTGGATGAATAGGTTATTAAATATTTTCAAAAATGTTAAATGTTTAATGTATCTATTAGGTTTAATAAACCTAATATAAAATTTACTAAATAATATACAATTGTAGAAAAACAGTTGTGTAATTAAATAGATTGGTAGTGAATTATTTATAATTCTCAGACAAGTTAAATATGTTTTGAAAACAATTTTAACTATTTTCAACATTTTAACAAAGAAAGTGTAACACAATAATTTAATTACAAACCTTAATTAAGTTATAAATTATAATGAACCATAATGTTTATTATTTAAATTAATGATTTCAGGATTAATTATGTGCATTTAATGGCACATTATGTAATGCATACTCAGATCAAAGCACAAACAGCAGCTTTTATCAAAGGGTTTAAATATGTAATAAATCCTGAATGGTTATCATTATTTTCTACTCCAGAAGTAACAATTTATCATTTATTGAAATTCTTTACATTTTAATAATTAAACTTTTATTATTAGCTTCAAAAACTGATATCTGGAGACAACGCTCCTATTGATTTGCTTGATCTTAGAAGAACCACACAATATTATGGAGGATTTCATGACTCTCATCGTGTGATTCTGTGGTTGTGGGAAGTTCTTCAAAAAGACTTCACAGAAAAGGAAAGATCACTTTTCCTGAAAGTATGTGGTACATTTATAAAAATTGAAACTAAGATGAAAATAAATGTGTTCAATATTTAACTTACAGTTTGTAACAAGTTGTTCAAAACCACCTTTACTTGGATTTGCATACTTGGAACCACCATTTTCCATAAGATGTGTTCAAGTAGCAGACGATGAAGATTTTGGTGACACACTTGGTAAACACAATTACATCTACTTAAAAGTAATATTTGTTCTATTCATAGTTTAAATTTTTTTTTCTTTTTTATAGTTAGTGTTATTCGAGGATTCTTCACTATTCGTAAAAAAGACCCAAACCTTAGACTGCCTTCAGCGTCTACGTGTTTCAACTTGCTCAAGCTTCCAAACTATCAGAAAAAAAGTATTCTTAGAGACAAACTTAGGTATGCAATTTCATCAAATACTGGATTTGAACTGTCATGAATTTTGTTAGTCCAACAGAATATTTTCATGATAAATAAATTGAGTTATATAATTGCTGTTGTGTGTACGTTTATGAAACTAAGATGTACGAATTATAATTATCTTATGTGATGTATTTATTTAATTAATCTATTTATAGATATTTTTAATTGTAGTAATGTAAGGACTGAAAATTATCATTAAATCTTATGTGGTGGAATTATTGTTTTCCAAGTTATCATTCCAAATAATGAAATAATTATTAACACAGTTAATATTTGGCTGATTTACATAGATCATAATAAAATAAATTATATTCAAGAACATGCAAGCATATTAAAATGTAAATTACTTTCACATAAAGTTAATTTTAATTTGCTGACTAGATATAACATTATGATTTATATGATGTTTTAAATTTCTGTTTTTTTTTTCACATAGACCACTCTAGAAGTATAAAATTTTTCAATATTTGTTATTTCTATTCCATATCATTTTGATTTTAGTATATTATAATTTTTGTTTATAATTTTGTTGTACATTAACTTACATAAATAAAATTATATTTTGTGATAATTGTTTTATTTTTCATAAGACAATATTTTATTATTTAATACATTTATTTGATATATATATAATTTTTTTTTATTATTTAATTATCAATCATATTTGTCTTATCTGAATATATTAAATGTACTTAAAAATTGAGACTGATCATATTATGATGTTTTGCTGTTGAAAATTATTAATAATAAACATTTAATTTATATTTGTTTTTAATTTTGTAATAAACCATTAAACATAGCTATTATTTTAAAGCATACAACTATTATTTACTTATAAGTTAAAACAAACAAATAATAATATATATACCTATTTCTATTTTTGTTTTTCATACATTTATCATGTAAGTTGTTTTTATAAATATTTTATTGTCTTTTTTTTTACCAAATAATTTAATATTATTGCATTAATAATAATTTAAGTATTTATGTACTTCATTAATACAAATATATTATATCATTTTCTGATAGTTTCTCAAATTATGTTATTCTGTAAACATACTGTTGTTAAAATTAATAACTTCAAAATTATATATCGAAATTAAAAAGTAAATACAATAATGTAACCTTATTATTAATCACATGTATCGTATATTGCTATATATATTATAATAATACTCCAGTAGGTACTTATAATACCTAATATGTAAATGTAATGTGTTTAGACGTAATGCAAATAACAATTTAATATTTGAGTGGATGTTTTTTATGAACAATACAAAGGTACAATTTATATAATAATAATAATAATATATATATGTGTATTTTGTATGTGTATGTATGTTTGTATACATGTTTAACTACACATATCATAATTAATATAGTATGTACTTGTGAGTATATTATAATTTACTTTATCTGCAATGTATATTTTTTAAATTATAAAATTGCTTGAATAAAATATTATATCATTGAAAAACTATATCATGCGACACTCAATATTTTTTTGATTATTGCTTATGAAAAGCGTGTAAACTAGTCCCTGGTGGGATTTGAAACTTCTTGAGTCCATAAGTTAAATACAATTTAGGTATCTTTTCGTAATAAATCGTTACTTATTAGTTATTATACATTTGAATTTTTCAATTTCCCGCACTTGCGTCGAGTTGAACAAAATAAATGCTTCTGTAGTTTTTAAAAAGAATGCGAAATCGTCCATCGACCATCGGTTAGGTTATAATTATTTATAATATATGGAGAATGGCAATCGTCTGAGACGAACATCGATTCCAATATGTACTTGCATATTTCGTATTTTCTTTCATTCTGGTTATTAAGCTGTTTTCACAAATGTCGTTATTATTCATTCATCTTAATACCTACTTCCATATTGAAATTTTGGATCGGAGATGATGACGCGCGCTGCACGCATGCTGTTTTCACTGGAAGAGTCGATGTTTAGTGCTTACGCGTAAGTTTCTTTTGATATTATTTTGGGGGCTTACATTTACTTTTTAGACTTCAATTAAAATATTTATTACCACGGACAATCTGTTAACTGTGTGACGTAGTTTAGAACGCCCAAAAGCATATTTTATAAAATACGCGAGTCCGAACAGTGCAGCAAAGGCCGTCTTAATTTCCCCGCGATAAGTTTAATACGTACCTTTATTGCATAATATACTATACCTACGTCGAGTAACACCTTAGGTTTGCGTGAAGTATTTAAAACAATATAATACTATTAATCATTATATTTTTTATACATTATACACCTCATATGTTTTATTAGTATTTACATTTTACACCTACTTTAGTGTAGGTAGTTTATATCCTAGATATGCCTAGGTATCAAATATTTTGCAATTATATATTTTACTATAAATACTTACTATTATTTTTGATTATAAATTATAATATAATATAGTAATACACTTTAATATAAATTGGTTGTTATCAAGATGCACAGTCTTGAAACGTACTCTTTTCTAGACGTTGAATCGTTTTTTTGATGAACCGTTGTACATTTTATATAGCTCATAAAATTAATAAATATTCATAGTTCATACTAATATTATGCGGATGTATAAATTTCATAAATCTTTTATGATTGACATTTTGTAAATAATTTAATTAAACAATTAGATGTCACTGGTATCAATTTTATTACACTATGTCTAAGGTCACCAGAGCAAAATTGTAAAAATTAAAAACATAAAATAAAATATAAAATAATATGAGGCGGAAAATGCAGTTTATTCTTATTTCTCATCCAATAAATGTAATTACTATTAAATTCATCATTAGATGATTATTCAGAGGCCACTAGAGGATAAATGCAAAAAGTACAAATGTAAATTAAATTAAGAATAATTAAACTGCTAATATTAAAGTCTAAATTATTATTAACAAATAAATACAAATAGTGGATATTTTAACTATTAACATTCATTGTAAATATTTTTTGATGGACTGTATTATGTATTACCTATGTAGGTACCTACTACCTACTATAAAATGACTATTTTTGATAAATAATCCTATACATTTAATACAAGGATTCTCTTCAATTATTGATCTTACAGCAGTCTAATAATACTAAAAATACATTTGTATAACATGTATTATGGTGACTACACCTTACCACAATAAAATTTTGACTAAATTGGTTATTTTAATCGGGAAAAAAGATTTTAGTTTCCTATTATGGCGTAGGTACTTAATACCAACAATAAATTATAATTAGAAAACACTGTTTCGTGTATTATTATTTATTAAATACAATGAATTTAAAAGTAAACATATGAATACATAGGTACTGAGTTATGAGTATAATAGATATTATATTATATGAATACCAAAACATTATATTTACAACTTATCGTGTACATAGACAAAAATAATTAAATTACAAATTAAAAAACACACATCGCTGTAAAATCAATACATTCATCGGTCCGCTAAAGATCTAAAATCTAAACTGTACTCCATACAATGAAAAATAACATAAAATAATAATTATTAATTTTGTGCTCGGTAGTATTCGGAGAAAATGTTAGACTTGGCTTTTACAAATCTAGTTGATATTATAGTCGGTACTGTACATTTGATGTATTTACTGTGTACCTTTTTGTTAATTCTAAAAAAACAGTAATCATTTTTATTTATAACCACATTTTTATTAAATGATTCATAAAAAAAATATGCTTGTCGTTCTAATATCTATGTAACATCTCTTAATCAATAATCAAATTAATATAAATGAAAATAATAATTGAAACAAGTAATATTTTATAGTATTATAATTTAAATTAAAAATTGTAAACTATTTTGGTTATTATGATATCAAATTTCAATGAAAAAATTGTTACTAAACATACGGAACTTTTTGACATAAAATTTCGCATTATATTATTATTATATCTGTGGATTAATCATATTGACGTAGTATTATAATATCTATCATTTAAATTCTATGGCAATAGTCAAAGTCGTTGCAGAAGACACAGTCGATTAAAAATTCTAAAATTTCAATAAGCAAAGCAGACATGAATAAAAAACATACTGCGTGTCGTATGGTTTTATTTTTCATAAATCACAATATTTTCAGATCTGTACCTATCTGAAGCGTTTCCGCATCGTCGTCGAAGTAGGTATACACACGTCACGGACTCCGCCGAAAGAGTCGATTTTTAAGTAAGTTTGTTTTTTATGCTTTTGGCGATTAAATTTACTTTTTAGACATAAAATAAATATTTAATGTCACGAAAAATGTACTATCCAAGTGTCGTAGACGCATAATATTTTAGTTCCTAGCTCGAATTGTATAAAATACGCGAGATTGAATAATACAAACGCCGCGCCGCCGTCGTTTTTCCAGTCCCCGATCGTAGAATAATTATAATTAATAGGTAGGTACTTGGAATAGACATATACCTACGTTTTGGTTTAATTTATAGAAATATAATATGTTATAACTGATAAGTCATAAGATACATTCTTAATATTTGTAATTTTAAATTTTTTTCAAAATCCAACGATCACATCCAATAATAATATTCTTGTGCTTCTGATATCTATTCACCACCTCAATCAATAATTAAATTGATAAACGAAAATAATAATTTTAATAATACCTATATCATATTATTATAATTCAAATTCAAAATTATAAACTATTTTGGTTTATTGTCTTATCAAATTTCAATGAACAAATTGGTCCTTAACACAGAACTCTTTGATATAAAAAGTTGCATTATATTATATCCGTGGATTCATCATATTTACGTAGATACCTAATATAATATCTATCATTTATTTATTTAATCTATGGCAAATCTCAAAGTCGTTGCAGAAGACACAGTCGATTAAAAATTCTAAAATTTCAATAAGCAAAGAAGATATGAGCAAAAAACTTACTGCGTTTCGTATAATTTTATTTTTCATAAATCACAATATTCTAAGTTCTGGCTGTATTCTGGAGCGTTTCCTCATGGGCATCGCAGTTCACACACGTCACGGATTCCGCCGAAGGAGTCGATAATTAAAGTAAGTTTGTTTGTATATTCTTTTGGGGCTTAAATTTACTTTTAAGACTTAAAACAAATATTTAATGTCACGAAAAATGTGCTATCCAAGTGTTGTATAGGCGCATATTTTAGTTCCGGACTAGAAATGTATAAAATACGCGAGATATAAACGTCGTCGTCGTTTTTCCAGTCCCTTTTTGTAGAATAATTATAATTAATAGGTGCATACCTATACAGGGTACTTAATATAAATATATAAATATTTTGGTTTAATTTATACATATAACAATTTTAATTAATAACTGGTAATTTTTTTTCCAAATACAACGTTATAAGTTATAGGTAACTATTAATTTAGTGTTACATACTTAACTTCTATTGTTCACCTAATATCGATATTCTATATCATAGGGATCAGGAACGTATAACCATGTACACATAAAAGTAATATTCACGGAATGGTCAACTGCCTATCCTGACGTGTGCGCACTTATGAATAATATACTTACTCATATACACGTATAGGCATATAAATATACCTATATAAATAGTGTAATACTACACACACGAATGTGTTACCTATTATGTCCCTAAAAGTTCAACATTATTATATTTATTTATTTTTTACATATAGGTAGGTACACTACTAGACTCTAATTAAAATCACATTTATTTTTATTTTTTCGAACTCAATGTTTCAAAAATTATTAATTAATATATAATTCATTGGTATAGTATTAAATAAATTAATGAAATAATACAAACACACCTACTATAATTATTAGTAATAATAATATATCCATGTATAAATTATTAAAATACAAAACGAACAAACGAAAAATGATTCTGAGTAAAGACATTGTTAACGTATAAACAATATTGAAATTAAAGTAATTTATTTTATTTTTAGGCATTAGTACCTACAATAGTAGGTTAAAGTCATTTTTGCCCAAAAAATTACATTTGAAAGTGTCATCGTGTATATAAATTATAATACTCTAAAAGTTTCATAAATCCGCGAATACCTACTATTTTTAAATCACAACAAAATAACTAAAATCGTTATTCTCAGAGTTATTCTTGGTTTTAATATATAATTTCGTCCAAATTTTAACTTACAATATCTGTCAAAAGTAACTGTGTTTAAAATAGATTTTTTGGATTTTTTGGTTACAATATGAACCAGGGGCGGACCGGGTCGGCGGAATACTGGGAACTTTCCCGGTGGGCCGCTACTCAAAAATGATTTGTTATTGCTATATATTTATAATTATTATTAATATAGAAGATCGGTATAAATCGGTAGAAAATCGGTATAAATATATGAATTATAAATATTTTTTATTTTCATACCATGACGCGTGTGTGAAAAATTGTTTATATTAAGTGTTTAAGAAGTTAGATTTCGGTTCAGCTGATTGTCCACCCCCTCACTCTTCAGCATCAATGCATCAATGCATCAGAAATTATTATTTATATTTAGGCCGCGGATTTAAATGTAAACTGCATTTTCTGAATTTTCTAAAACATTGCTTTCCAAGCAAAGAATTCGTTTCATTATTATCAACGAATTTAAAAATGAAATTAGAACATTTATATGGGTTGAAGTCAATTTTATAAAAACTTAGCAAAAATTCCTTCAAAAAAATAAAATTAAATACAATTAAATAAAGGTAATTTTTTTTTTCTTATATTTCTATTTTATTACATATCTACCTATTATGTTCGATACTATAACTTCAGTCTTCAGTTATAGAAAACAACACTTGCCAATATGGAATTACTATGTCGAAGTTTTTTTTTTTTTTAGTATTAAATAGTATCTGATTGACTGATGTGTTATAATGAAATTTAAAATATAACAAATACACTACCTATCTAAATTCTATTTTATATTCGTTTAAATGGGACTTTTAATTTTTCTGGGCATTTTATTAAGCTTTGTAATATAAGTGCATTAAATCGTATTTTTAAGGCATTTTTCTTATTTTTAATGCATTTAAATCCACGTCCTATTTATAATTTAACGTTATTTTGTATATACCAATCGATTAGTGTACACAATAAAAAATATAATATTATTGATGGGTTAATAGGTTGATAACTATTATGTAGGTAAGTACAGTTTTGTACGTTCAATGTATCGTTCTTAATTCATAAAGTAGCAAATTGAGTCAAATGATTTTGTCAAGGGGGGGGGGGAGGATATGGCTGATTTTTTAACATGCACTATTTCAATGGCTCTTAACCTAAGGGGCGCACCACTCTAAGGAGGAGTGACACAATTTCGTAAGGGGGGGGGGGGGCGTGAAAATGTTTAAAAAAAAACACGAATTTATTTAGTTATTTTGTTATTTAGGTAATACATATTAATTAATAGGTATTTC
Source organism: Metopolophium dirhodum (assembly GCF_019925205.1). NCBI lineage: Eukaryota > Metazoa > Arthropoda > Insecta > Hemiptera > Aphididae > Metopolophium > Metopolophium dirhodum. The sequence continues at coordinate 19,637,892 of NC_083568.1, forward strand.
TTAAATTTTTTTTATTATTTTATTTGAAACATTATTTTTAAATATTGGGATCAATTATAATATTTTTATATAATTACTATTTTATATCAATTAGAATTTGTTTATAAACCAAGTAATAAATAAATGGTTACCAAGTAAAAAAACCGTTATCTATATTATAAATTTGAATTCAATTTGCCGCATTTGCGTCTAGTAGAAACAAATAAATGTTTTTTTGAAGATAATGCAAAAATATCCATCATCCATCGGTTAGGACCATATATATATTTTCTATGATTGTGACGGTTAGGTTATAATTATAAATAATCTATGGCAAATGACAATCGTTTGAGACGAACAGCGATTCCAATACGTACTCACATATTTCGTTCCATTCTGGTTATTAAGCTCGGTGCCTATTTTTATAAATGTCATTAATCTCAATACTTCCAGACTGAACTTTTGGATCGGATATATGAAGACGTGCGCTGCATTTTCCTTGACGGAGACGCACAGCTCTGACACTAGACAATATTATACACTCAAAGGCACCGCGTTTCGCCGGAAGAATAAATAATTACGTAAGTTTTGTCCTATTACTCTGTTGACGCGGTAGACCTAAAGTAAATATTTATTGTCAGACAAACTTATATACCCGCTAGACGTAGAGTAGTTTTTAAAATCCAGTTGTTATAGGTGTATAAAATTAGGATATTATTAAAATACCTTAAATTATAATACTTTGCCTACAACTGTTAATTTATTGTTTATAGTAGAATAATTTTTAAAATTTTAAATCAATGATTAGGTAATGCTTTTATAAGTAGGAAGGTAGGTTTTTATACCTACCTAGCAAAATAAGAAAATACATAATGATTAATGTTATTTAATATGATTTGTAAGTACATAGCAGATTATACCTATCACTTGGTGACGATTATTTTTGTTTTATACGTTCTTCGTAATTCAGTTCCGTCACGATAGTTTTAGTTTTCGTTAAATGTGAAACATACATTTTCTATGCATACGGGATACGGGCATTAAATATTTGGGTTTTAAGAGAACACCTCAAACGTACGTTTTATTTTGGGGGTTTTACGGGATATACCTATAGGAAATTTTCTTCAAATTTTCACATTTCACTATTTGATATTGTGATATTATTTGTACCTAGGTTAAGTTTCTGTTTTAGAATCGATCGATATGTTACCTAGGTATATCACATTCTTTAATTTAAATTCTGGTAGTCGAGTATTGGACAAGTACCTACGTAACTTATAAATTCGTATCGTAATTTAATTACTAAAGAAATATAATTTCCCCAACAGTGTCTAGGGCCACCGGCAGCAGAATGCATTATAGAATGTCTATAAACTTGTGGTCTAGTATATGGTTAAAATTGGCTTGCGACCAACAACTGGGGGCTTGTTCTGGAAAATTTAAATGATCTAATAAGGTTCATCTCATTATTTGAATTAAATTAATTTTTAAGCGATTGTTGTGTTAATCAATTTTTTAATTTATTTCATTCAACACACTCGTCTCAGTTTTCTAGTACCTCTAGATTTCTCACAAAATTCATATCGATCAACTCACAGCTTTCATATTCAAAACCAAAAAAATATGTATTTTTATCTTATTTCAATCTTTTTCATCGAACACCAGAATATATTACAGATCATAAAGATACTAGTATTGTATACTAGATAAGTTTCAATTAGCGAGATGTAGAGAGAGATGGAGATGGAGCGAGATGTAGACGGATGAAGATGGCTGTGTCTTCGGCGATAGCGTGTGCTGTAGTACAGTTAGGTATCACTGAAAGTCGATGTTTATGCCTAAGTTTGTTTTCATATTATTATAGGCTTAAATTTACTTTTTAGACTTGAATTAAATATTTATTGTCACGGAAAATATGTTAACCCGGTAACGTAGAATCATATTATACGTTTACTTCTACCTACCAAAGGCGCAATGTATAATAATAATAAATTATACGCCATGCAAACGCTGTCTTACTCGTAGTCGAGTTCTAGTTAATAACTGACTTGTGAATAAATGTAATTATTGTTAGGTATAAAAATAAAACTAATAAATCCTTGAATACAACATTTAAAAATACAAACTCTGTGTAATAAAAATTAATATTAGGTATTTATTGGTAGGTTTATATAATATCTGTAGACTGTAACGCATAGGTCATTAGAATATTGTAGAACATTTTACTGCATAAGACGCGTGTTATTTCAGAAATGGTATTCGTCAGTGAACATTTTCAAACTGGGAATAATATATCATAAGCAGATTGAAATGTGTGAACGTTTCAGTGTTTCGAAGACTAAGTTTCGTAGCAGATTTTGATTCCGTCACGGGGTATGTATTTTCTTATTTCTCAGTAGGTTTTTTTATTATAGTTAATTGATCAGGGGATGTATTGCCCGAAAATTTTCAATATTTGTATTGTAACTATACTGGTATAACACTATTCGGGCTATCAATAAAGTCGTGTTCAAAATTAGAAAATTGGTGAGGTATGATATTTTTTTAAGCAATTCTTTCGAGTAGGGAATTCGCTCAATGATATTTAAATATTTTCACCGATAATCAAGTACGATGACTTGTAGGTATAGAGACTGAGTGAATAGGAATTAGGAAGTGTGTGATATGGCGAAGATAAGGAAATGGGTCAACAGGATTTCAGAATGTTTGGTGTATGAAAGGGAAAGATGAAAAAGAAATGTAAGGTTAGGGTAGGTAAGCGGAGTGAGAGTAGCAGATATGAGAATAATAAGTAAGGTGTTAAGGTACAAAAGAGGATAGAATAAGAAATTAATTAATTAAGGGTAAGGTAGTGTACATATTGTAGTGAAAACAAGAGAGAATAGGTTTAGGTGGTTCGGTCACTGTATGATAAGAGATAGTGAGAGTGGCTATAGAAGTTAATTTACGGGAGAAATGATGGACGAGAAGACTGAAGAAGAGATGGAAGATGGATAGACAAAATACCGATCATATGGAGGTGGGGAATGACAGTGGCTGAACTTGTATATAGCTGTGAGAGACGGGGGAAGAAAAAGTGTAAAGGTAGAATAGTTATGTTAACAATGCCGAATACGTAGGAAAAGATCTTGAATTGCAAAGGCCCTATTGACTCTTTGGCTTCAATTAACCATAGGTTTACCTAACTAACCTCCTTATGACTCATTAGGACACTTTGAATAAAAAGATCCTGAGTTGCAGGTTGCCGAACTTAAGTGTTTGATTATTAAGTTGATCCTTTGATTGTTGACACCTTAATCCATGCTATGGATGAAGCCCATAGATAATAAAGATATCGATAGTCCACGTTTATGTTAAATACATTTGAGGCCGCGTTCCCGGACGGGAACGCAATTGAGGCTCCTTTATATTGATAGTCGTAGTCGATACTCGATATAAGTATACTTTATTTGGCCTCAATTTATTGTTCCCCTCGAAGACCGCTGATAAGACCATTATGTCCTATCCATATCTATGATGGAGCCATACCCAGCTCACTCGTGTAAACTTGTTGCCGGTTGGGATGTCAGCGCACTATTTGTTTTCCATCTTTGACCCACCCTTAGCATACCAAATGTACGATTATGAAAACACTAAAATGATTGGGTCAGAGAGAGAAATAAATGGTGCGCTAAAAATCTGTCATCCTCTTAGTGTTATCAAGTTGAAGAAGCAGTTGATTGTTGACAATTTGACATTTAACATTAACTGTGGTCAGTGCCGTAACTAGATTTGTTTGGGCCCGCGTGTGAAAACTCTGTTGGGCCCCTTTTTCCTAAAAAATTTACTTATTTGAAAATCTCCATATTTATTTTCCTAATAAGACATTTTTTTTTAACAATAAGTATAACTTGTAGTTTAGAAACAACATAAAAGTTAAATAATTTTACATATAAATGTGGGTAAATAAATAATATAATTATAACTCTTAGGTAGGTAAGTCATAAAAAATATTTTGAAATTTGAACATCATAAATGTAATTGAATAAAATAATAATATTAATTAAAAATGTTAAAAGTATAAAATTTTCAAAACTAAATTATAAGCTATCGAAGAAAATTCTTTTTTCTTGCTTTTAAATTTGCAAAGTCTTCAATGATTTTGTCTACATTAATATTTTCTGCTTGAAGTCTTTCAATGTTCAGAATAGCGATGTTAGATAACCGGTCTTGACCTATAGAGTTGCGCAAATAGTTTTTAATAAGTTTTAACTTTGAGAATGACCTTTCTGCTGAAGCAGATGTTACTGGTATAGTCATAAAATTGATTATACCAGTAAAAACATCTGGAAATATGGAAGTTAAGTCATCTTTGATAATGATATCTCCTAAATTTTGAACAGTCATTTTTTGAAGTGAGTTTTCTTGATAAGTTGATGATAAATATGCTTTTAAAGAGATAATTTGTCTTGTAAAATCTGAACTTATATCATCTTTGTATTTAATGGTAAAGTCATACGCTGATTTTATTAAAAGTTCTTCAGACATTTCTACTAATGTTTGAGGAATAAGTATACTAAAATCTTCACAAACCATTTGCATTCCTTTAAACCATAGGTTCTCAAACTTATTTCATCCAACGCCCACTTTGACAATTAAAAATTTTCTAGCCCCCCAAAAAAAATAAAATTAACTTAGCATTTGTTATGTCTTTTAAAAATAGATATTACAATTTATAATATATAAATATGCTATATCTAATTTCTGAGTTCTAACATACATTTTAAATTAGCTTTTTGGATGACAGCAATTAAAACGCATACTTTTTCATACTTAAAAGTATTTTTATTAAAACGAAACATTTATAATTAAAATTATTCACATTAAAATTATTTTTATTAAAATCATGCTAAAAAAGTTATGAATTCAAAATATGAAATTTATAAATTGAAAAAGGATTTTGTTTTAATAAATATAGATTTACTATATTACATTTTGTATTAATATATGTATAAATATATAAATGAGACTTTTTTTAATATAATATAATTATAATATTTATATATATAATTTTTTGTATCGCCCCCTAAACCTAACTCAACGCCCATTAGGGGGCGCTATCGCCCACTTTGAGAATGACTGCTTGAAACCTTTCTCTAAGTTGCATCAATGTTGTATCAATTACTGGGTAAAATACATTTACCTTAAAATTATCTTCCATTACTGTAAGTCGATAATCACTATCTACTTCGTCAAAATGCCTTACAGCAAATCGTTGACGCTTTTTATCAAATTTAAATGGTATATTCCATGTTTCACACAATTTTCTTGCGTTGTCAGTTATTTTTTCGTACTCTTGTCTCATTTTTCAGAGACGAATTTTTGAGAGATCTGAGTGGGCCCCTAAAAATTTTCTTTGGCCCTGGGCCCGTGTGTTCCACACACTTAACACACCCGGTTTTTACGGCACTGACTGTGGTAGGTAGGTAAGCATAAATACGAAGAATTCATGAAAACATGCAATTATATTAACTAACCAAAAAAAAAACGCATATTGGTAACGGTGTTGTAATAATAGGGATCTCCCAAAAAAAAATACGTACTAATAGTTCAAACAAATCATAAAGGCCAACTGTAATAAATATTAATTTATGAAAAAGTATATTAAAAAGCATTATTATTATAAATGAATTATTATTATTATTATTAATGTAACTACAACATTCTAGTAGAGTCTGATAAAATTTGGTTCCACGACTTTGATCATACAAACTTAAAATACTAAACTATGGGTCTGAAATTTAGTTTATATAGATCTAAATAATTTAAAACATATATTGCTTCAAAATATAAAAATAATGTGTCTTGTATTGTAGTAGGTGGGTAGGTAACTTTCAAAAAAAAAACTAAAAAAAATCATACTTGAAATCTATGTATAATATACGTATATTGTAATAAATGTTCAAATGTTTACTATAGTACATTATAAAAAATTAACTTAAGTTCAATATAACACATTATAACAGGTGTTCAAATAAACATTTCATACCAAAAATGTTGTTAATTCACACAGTCTCTCTTCAATTTTAAATTTTTCTTCAAATCATCTACAAAATATAAATGTTTAGTAAATTGGAAGACTTGAATAAGTATTTAATCATTTATCTAAAAGAGATGTGCCGGGTCGCCACATTACTATATCGAGGGGCCATGGTGCAAGTGTCGTCCATAAATATCATATGTTTGAGGATTTAATTAATTTCCTAAAAGGAAATGCCTCAAGGTTGCCTCAGTAAGTTGAGGGACCGTAGTTAAAGTGCCGTCCACCAATAAATGACCCGAAAAAACAAACGATTAATTCAAATATAGAAGCTACTTATATCATATACTTTTATCAAAGTTTGATTGTGTTAGCCACAGTCTTGTGTAAATTATATTGTCTTATGTTTTCCCAATCTAATAATACAAAATACTGAAAATTAATGAAATCACAAATATTAGTAGGTACAATAGAGAGACTGTGCATTGATTTACAAATTTGTCTTAAATTTACTTTTTGCATAGAGAATAATATGAAGGTGGGCTGGGGTTAGATGCTGATTGCATAGGCGCACATTCAGTCTTAAACTTGGGAGTGCTAAAATTGTTTAGCACAAAGTGACACGTGGGGGGCTTTTCCCCCACACTCCCCTAAATAGTAATACATACCAGCAAAATATTAAATCAATTAACTACAATTTTTACTAATTAATAGGTCGGGATCGTCCACATTTTCACTACTCTCATTATTTTCGTTTTTATTGTTTGTTTTATTACATTCAAATATACTAAACATATTTAAGGAAGTAATTTTATATACGTACGCAAATTAAATATAAATCACATAAACTACTTTACACCGCACAAATAAATTGTTGGTATTTATGTAGAAAAATGGAAACAACAATAAAATAAAATTAGTCAATATCAGAAATGTAGTCATTTGTCACTGACTCGAGAACACGATTGAACAACTTAATAGGTAGAATAGACTATCTTTGATTCATAGTACCTACTACACTACTACTAAGAATAGACGGTTGAAAATGCCTATAATATTATCATTTATCAAACTAAATAATATTAATTAATAATATTTTTTTTTTTTTTTATTGATCTTAAGCTCCGGAACTATGGCCATTAGCTGTAGTGGTTTGTTTGTGGGTTGTTAGTGTTGGTAGGGGAAGGAACACGTGTGTGTTGGGTTTGGCAGAATTTTTGATTGGGCACCTGTAGGTATCTGGCATGCCCGGGTGGGGGATGGCGGCAATTGTTCTCCGGACACCATGACTTGCACGGAGAAAAATGCCGCCCGGTCGCGTTAGAACGCTCGGCCACCTCGTCCCCCAATTAATAATATTATATTCATATCAATAAACCATAACACCGGTATACAAAAACAAAATCCTGTTCAGTACTCCAATTTCCAGTAATAAAATATTACTAAAAATAAACTTGTGTTAAAACAGCCAATAAGATAACATGCATTAAAAATAGAGAATATACCGTCATACACTCATACCAACATCACAATTCACAAACCCAATTACCCAATTACTGTATTTATGTATAAAATATTTACGTCCTGTTAGTGTATACCAATACAAACTGGAAACTCATTCTTATAAACGCAAAATTACAGTTTAAATAATATTTTTTGCACAATAGAAGATGGGGGTGCTAATTTAAGACTTGGGGGTGCTAAGCACCCCCAGGCACCCCCGTATGTGCGCCAATGATGCTGATAAATCATTAACAGAGACGCGTTGATCGCTTTTATGTGCTGCAAATTGTTTACACGAGAGAGCTGGGTATGGCTCCATCATAGATAATAAATATATAACATAATTGATAGGACATAATAGTCTTATCAGCGGTCTGATCTTCGAGGGGAACAATTGAGACCAAATGGAGTATCGACTATTAATATAAAGGAGTCTCAATTGCCTTCCGCGGGAACGCGGCTCAAATGTATTTAACATAGGCGTGGACTATCCATATCTTTATTATCTATGGGCTTCATCCATAGCATGGATTAAGGTGTCAACAATCTAAGGATCAACTTGACAATCAAACACATAAGTTCAGCAACCTGCAAATCAGGATCTTTTTATTCAAAGTGTCCTAATAAGTCATAAGAAGGTTAGTTAGGTAAACCTATTGGTTAGTTGAAGCTATGGTTATGATAGACGACTACCATCACCGGTCGTGAGCTTTGCGATGATCTTTTCCTACTAACTATCAAGGTATTCGATATTGTAAACAAAACAATGAAAGAAAATATTTAAATATTATTAATTTGGTTAGGTTAGGTTAGGTTAGGATAGGGCAGGAAATTAGATGTTAACTAATTATCATAGTTTTTAACACGGTCTTAAAAACTGTCAGCAAGAGTTGTACCAGTATAGTTATTAAAAACTTAAATACAGCCAACAATAAATAATGATTTTTTTTACCACAACAAATTATAAAATGTATTTTAAAATATAACAAAATATTATTTTATCAGGGTTTTATAAGGTTTTCAATACTTATGAGTTTTTGTAAATAGAAAATGTATAAAATCAATAGTTTTAATTTAATATATAGTTTTGTGTTTTAATATCCTATTGTCAAAGAATTCTTAGGGTTTCCTTTCCACATTTGTTACATTGTACTAAATCTAATTTTTTCCGCACATATTTACAAAGACTAAAACAGATATATGACCATGTTTTTATTTGCATTTAGACTTTATAGTTTGTAATTTAATATTGACTGTAGACCCACCAAACACAATATTATTTTAAATTAAACATTTTATGTCCTTTATAAATTACAATCACATAGTAGAGTCCGTGCAGGACCTTTTATCATTTAATTTCTTTACATTCATTTTTATACATTTTCTAATACATATATTACCGTGATACACCTCTGATCATAATAACTGTTCGCATTATTATAATGTAAACAACACCTAGTTTTTGGATTGTAGTTCATATGTATTGCAGTATTTAGCTACCAGCGTATTCTTTTGTTTAGTGTTATATCACCCAGATTTCTCAAACAATTTTTTTTTCACTTCATTGAACTCTAGTAGATTTTTTTGTATAAAAATTTTTCAAGATTAACCGGCTATACCTGGGAGTACGCTGAGTACCTGTGTACATAATATATAATTTGAAAAGAGACTGGCTAGGTTCTCTCACGTTCCCCATTCAATTCATTTTTTTTTATATATTTAACTTATTTTTTATATATATATATATATCTTTTTTTAAAACATTTACAACCTGGGGCCATATGATTTTTTTTTACTTTTTTATTTGTTAATTCAACTCAAGTAGTTTTTCATACTTTTTAAACATTGATAACCTGGTGCTCTCTGAATAATCCATCATTAATTAACTAAATATTTTAAATAGTTTTTTTTGTTTAATATTTTGGGCATTTTAGTTTGAACTTTGAAATGTATTTTTCTTTTGTAAAATTTTTTCCAAATTTTATTTTTGTTTTCTAAAATGCATTTGCCTGCGGGCGCCAACACCCTCTTTCAATTTTTTTTTTTTAGTTATGTAAATCTAGTTGAATATTTTGAATTGACTTGAAAATTGATAACTTGGTGCCCTATGAATAATCATTCTTTAATTAATTAAATATTTTGAATAGTTTTTTCTGTTTAAGATTCTGGGCAATTTAGTTTGTACTTTGTAATGTGTATGCCTACAGTAAAATTTTTTCAAAATTTATTTTTGGTTTCCTAAAATGCATTTGCCTGCGGGCGCCAACACCCTCCTTCAATTTTTTTTTATGATTTAACCTCTAGACAAATATTTTAAACATTGACAATCTGGTACCTTTTTGACTAATCCTTGTTTTATAAAATAAATTTTTAAATAGTTTTTTCTGTTTAAGATTCTGGGGATTTTAGTTTGTACTTTGTAATGTGTAATCATACAGATAAATTTTTTGAAAATTTTTTTTTTGGTTTCCTAAAATGCATTTGCCTGCGGGCGCCAACACCCTCCTTCAATTTTTTTTTATGATTTAACCTCTAGACAAATATTTTAAACATTGACAATCTGGTACCTTTTTGACTAATCCTTGTTTTATGAAATAAATATTTTATATAGTTTTTTTCTGTTTAAGATTCTGGGGATTTTAGTTTGTACTTTGTAATGTATTTTTCTTGTGTAAAATTTTTTCCAAATTTTATTTTTGTTTTCTAAAATGCATTTGCCTGCGGGCGCCAACACCCTCCTTCAATTTTCTTTTTTTTAGTGTTGTAACTCTAGTTGAATATTTTGTAATGACTTGAAAATTGATAACTTGGTGCCCTATGAATAATCATTCTTTAATGAACTAAATATTTTGAATAGTTTTTTCTGTTTAAGATTCTGGGCATTTTAGTTTGTACTTTGTAATGTGTAATCATACAGTTAAATTTTTTCAAAATATTTTTTGGTTTCCTAAAATGCATTTACCTGCGGGCGCCAACACCCTCCTTCAATTTTTTTTTATGATTTAACCTCTAGACAAATATTTTAAACGTTGACAATCTGGTACCTTTTTGACTAATCCTTGTTTTATGAAATAAATATTTTAAATAGTTTTTTCTGTTTAAGATTCTGGGGATTTTAGTTTGTACTTTGTAATGTATTTTTCTTGTGTAAAATTTTTTCCAAATTTTATTTTTGTTTTCTAAAATGCATTAGCCTGCGGGCGCCAACACCCTCCTTCAATTTTCTTTTTTTTAGTTATGTAACTCTAGTTGAATATTTTGTAATGACTTGAAAATTGATAACTTGGTGCCCTATGAATAATCATTCTTTAATGAACTAAATATTTTGAATAGTTTTTTCTGTTTAAGATTCTGGGCATTTTAGTTTGTACTTTGTAATGTGTAATCATACAATTAAATTTTTTCAAAATTTTTTTTTGGTTTCCTAAAACGCATTTGCCTGCGGGTGCCAACACCTTCTTTCAATTTTTTTTTTATGATTTATCCTCTAGCCAAATATTTTAAACATTGACAATCTGGTACCTTTTTGACTAATCCTTGTTTTATGAAATAAATATTTTAAATAGTTTTTTCTGTTTAAGATTCTGGGGATTTTAGTTTGTACTTTGTAATGTATTTTTCTTGTGTAAAATTTTTTCCAAATTTTATTTTTGTTTTCTAAAATGCATTTGCCTGCGGGCGCCAACACCCTCCTTCAATTTTTTTTTATGATTTAACCTCTAGACAAATATTTTAAACATTGACAATCTGGTAACTTTTTGACTAATCCTTGTTTTATGAAATAAATATTTTATATAGTTTTTTTCTGTTTAAGATTCTGGGGATTTTAGTTTGTACTTTGTAATGTGTAATCATACAGTTAAATTTTTTCAAAATTTTTTTTTGGTTTCCTAAAACGTATTTGCCTGCGGGCGCCAACACCTTCTTTCAATTTTTTTTTTATGATTTATCCTCTAGCCAAATTTTTAAAACATTGACTATCGGTTACCCTTGAATAATCCTTATGTTTAATGAACTAAATATTTTAAATAATTTTTTTTGTTTAAGATTCTGGGCATTTTAGTTTGAACTTTGAAATGTATTTTTCTTCTGTAAAATTTTTTCCAAATTTTATTTTTGTTTTCTAAAATGCATTTGCCTGCGGGCGCCAACACCCTCCTTCAATTTTTTTTTATGATTTAACCTCTAGACAAATATTTTAAACATTGACAATCTGGTACCTTTTTGACTAATCCTTGTTTTATGAAATAAATATTTACAATAGTTTTTCCTGTTTAAGATTCTGGGCATTTTATTTTGTACTTTATTATGTGTAATCATACAGTTAAATTTTTTCAAAATTTTTATTTTGTTTCCTAAAATGCATTTGCCTGCGGGCGCCAACACCCTCATTCAATTTTTTTTTATGATTTAACCTCTAGACAAATATTTTAAACGTTGACAATCTGGTACCTTTTTGGCTAATACTTGTGTTATGAAATAAATATTTTAAATAGTTTTTTCTGTTTAAGATTCTGGTCATTTTAGTTTGTACTTTGTTATGTGTAATCATACAGTTAAATTTTTTCAAAATTTTTATTTTGTTTCCTAAAATGCATTTGCCTGCGGGCGCCAACACCCTCCTTCAATTTTTTTTTATGATTTAACCTCTAGACAAATATTTTAAACATTGACAATCTGGTACCTTTTTGACTAATCCTTGTTTTATGAAATAAATATTTTAAATAATTTTTTTTGTTTAAGAATCTGGGCATTTTAGTTTGAACTTTGAAATGTATTTTTCTTCTGTAAAATTTTTTCCAAATTTTATTTTTGTTTTCTAAAATGCATTTGCCTGCGGGCGCCAACACCCTCCTTCAATTTTTTTTTATGATTTAACCTATAGACAAATATTTTAAACATTGACAATCTGGTACCTTTTTGACTAATCCTTGTTTTATGAAATAAATATTTTAAATAGTTTTTTCTGTTTAAGATTCTGGGGATTTTAGTTTGTACTTTGTAATGTGTAATCATACAGTTAAATTTTTTCAAAATTTTTTTTTGTTTCCTAAAATGAATTTGCCAGCGGGCGCTAACACCCTCCTTCAATTTTTTTTTATGATTTAACCTCTAGACAAATATTTTAAACATTGACAATCTGGTACCTTTTTGTCTAATCCTTGTTTTATGAAATAAATATTTTAAATAGTTTTTTCTGTTTAATATTCTGGGCATTTTAGTTTGTACTTTGTAATGTGTAATCATACAGTTAAATTTTTTCAAAATTTTTTTTTTGTTTCCTAAAATGAATTTGCCAGCAGGCGCTAACACCCTCCTTCAATTTTTTTTTTATAATTTAACCTCTAGACAAATATTTTAAACATTGATAATCTGGTACCTTTTTGACTAATACTTGTTTTATGAAATAAATATTTTAAATAGTTTTTCCTGTTTAAGATTCTGGGCATTTTAGTTAGTACTTTGTTATGTGTAATCATACAGTTAAATTTTTTCAAAATTTTTATTTTGTTTCCTAAAATGCATTTGCCTGCGGGCGCCAACACCCTCCTTCAATTTTTTTTTATGATTTAACCTCTAGACAAATATTTTAAACGTTGACAATCTGGTACCTTTTTGGCTAATACTTGTGTTATGAAATAAATATTTTAAATAGTTTTTTCTGTTTAAGATTCTGGTCATTTTAGTTTGTACTTTGTTATGTGTAATCATACAGTTAAATTTTTTCAAAATTTTTATTTGGTTTCCTAAAATGCATTTGACTGCGGGCGCCAACACCCTCCTTCAATTTTTTTTTATGATTTAACCTCTAGACAAATATTTTAAACATTGACAATCTGGTACCTTTTTGACTAACCCTTGTTTTATGAAATAAATATTTTAAATAGTTTTTTCTGTTTAATATTCTGGGCATTTGAGTTTGAACTTTGAAATGTATTTTTCTTGTGTAAAATTTTTTCCAAATTTTATTTTCTTTTTCTAAAATGCATTTGCCTGCGGGCGCCAACACCCTCCTTCAATTTTTTTTTATGATTTAACCCTAGACAAATATTTTAAACATTGACAATCTGGTACCTTTTTAACTAATCCTTGTTTTATGAAATAAATATTTTAAATAGTTTTTTCTGTTTAAGATTCTGAGGATTTTAGTTTGTACTTTGTAATGTGTAATCATACAGTTAAATTTTTTCAAAATTTTTTTTTGTTTCCTAAAATGAATTTGCCAGCGGGCGCTAACACCCTCCTTCAATTTTTTTTTATAATTTAACCTCTAGACAAATATTTTAAACGTTGACAATCTGGTACCTTTTTGACTAATCCTTGTTTTATGAAATAAATATTTTAAATAGTTTTTCCTGTTTAAGATTCTGGGCATTTTAGTTTGTACTTTGTTATGTGTAATCATACAGTTAAATTTTTTCAAAATTTTTATTTTGTTTCCTAAAATGCATTTGCCTGCGGGCGCCAACACCCTCCTTCAATTTTTTTTTATGATTTAACCTCTAGACAAATATTTTAAACATTGACAATCTGGTACCTTTTTGACTAATCCTTGTTTTATGAAATAAATATTTTATATAGTTTTTTTCTGTTTAAGATTCTGGGGATTTTAGTTTGTACTTTGTAATGTATTTTTCTTGTGTAAAATTTTTTCCAAATTTTATTTTTGTTTTCTAAAATGCATTTGCCTGCGGGCGCCAACACCCTCCTTCAATTTTCTTTTTTTTAGTGTTGTAACTCTAGTTGAATATTTTGTAATGACTTGAAAATTGATAACTTGGTGCCCTATGAATAATCATTCTTTAATGAACTAAATATTTTGAATAGTTTTTTCTGTTTAAGATTCTGGGCATTTTAGTTTGTACTTTGTAATGTGTAATCATACAGTTAAATTTTTTCAAAATATTTTTTGGTTTCCTAAAATGCATTTACCTGCGGGCGCCAACACCCTCCTTCAATTTTTTTTTATGATTTAACCTCTAGACAAATATTTTAAACGTTGACAATCTGGTACCTTTTTGACTAATCCTTGTTTTATGAAATAAATATTTTAAATAGTTTTTTCTGTTTAAGATTCTGGGGATTTTAGTTTGTACTTTGTAATGTATTTTTCTTGTGTAAAATTTTTTCCAAATTTTATTTTTGTTTTCTAAAATGCATTAGCCTGCGGGCGCCAACACCCTCCTTCAATTTTCTTTTTTTTAGTTATGTAACTCTAGTTGAATATTTTGTAATGACTTGAAAATTGATAACTTGGTGCCCTATGAATAATCATTCTTTAATGAACTAAATATTTTGAATAATTTTTTCTGTTTAAGATTCTGGGCATTTTAGTTTGTACTTTGTAATGTGTAATCATACAATTAAATTTTTTCAAAATTTTTTTTTGGTTTCCTAAAACGCATTTGCCTGCGGGTGCCAACACCTTCTTTCAATTTTTTTTTTATGATTTATCCTCTAGCCAAATTTTTAAAACATTGACTATCGGTTACCCTTGAATAATCCTTATGTTTAATGAACTAAATATTTTAAATAATTTTTTTTGTTTGAGAATCTGGGCATTTTAGTTTGAACTTTGAAATGTATTTTTCTTCTGTAAAATTTTTTCCAAATTTTATTTTTGTTTTCTAAAATGCATTTGCCTGCGGGCGCCAACACCCTCCTTCAATTTTTTTTTATGATTTAACCTCTAGACAAATATTTTAAACATTGACAATCTGGTACCTTTTTGACTAATCCTTGTTTTATGAAATAAATATTTTAAATAGTTTTTTCTGTTTAAGATTCTGGGGATTTTAGTTTGTACTTTGTAATGTATTTTTCTTGTGTAAAATTTTTTCCAAATTTTATTTTTGTTTCCTAAAATGAATTTGCCAGCAGGCGCTAACACCCTCCTTCAATTTTTTTTTTATAATTTAACCTCTAGACAAATATTTTAAACATTGATAATCTGGTACCTTTTTGACTAATACTTGTTTTATGAAATAAATATTTTAAATAGTTTTTCCTGTTTAAGATTCTGGGCATTTTAGTTTGTACTTTGTTATGTGTAATCATACAGTTAAATTTTTTCAAAATTTTTATTTTGTTTCCTAAAATGCATTTGCCTGCGGGCGCCAACACCCTCCTTCAATTTTTTTTTATGATTTAACCTCTAGACAAATATTTTAAACATTGACAATCTGGTACCTTTTTGACTAATCCTTGTTTTATGAAATAAATATTTTAAATAGTTTTTCCTGTTTAAGATTCTGGGCATTTTAGTTTGTACTTTGTTATGTGTAATCATACAGTTAAATTTTTTCAAAATTTTTATTTTGTTTCCTAAAATGCATTTGCCTGCGGGCGCCAACACCCTCCTTCAATTTTTTTTTATGATTTAACCTCTAGACAAATATTTTAAACGTTGACAATCTGGTACCTTTTTGGCTAATACTTGTGTTATGAAATAAATATTTTAAATAGTTTTTTCTGTTTAAGATTCTGGTCATTTTAGTTTGTACTTTGTTATGTGTAATCATACAGTTAAATTTTTTCAAAATTTTTATTTGGTTTCCTAAAATGCATTTGACTGCGGGCGCCAACACCCTCCTTCAATTTTTTTTTATGATTTAACCTCTAGACAAATATTTTAAACATTGACAATCTGGTACCTTTTTGACTAACCCTTGTTTTATGAAATAAATATTTTAAATAGTTTTTTCTGTTTAATATTCTGGGCATTTTAGTTTGTACTTTGTTATGTGTAATCATACAGTTAAATTTTTTCAAAATTTTTATTTTGTTTCCTAAAATGCATTTGCCTGCGGGCGCCAACACCCTCCTTCAATTTTTTTTTATGATTTAACCTCTAGACAAATATTTTAAACGTTGACAATCTGGTACCTTTTTGGCTAATACTTGTGTTATGAAATAAATATTTTAAATAGTTTTTTCTGTTTAAGATTCTGGTCATTTTAGTTTGTACTTTGTTATGTGTAATCATACAGTTAAATTTTTTCAAAATTTTTATTTGGTTTCCTAAAATGCATTTGACTGCGGGCGCCAACACCCTCCTTCAATTTTTTTTTATGATTTAACCTCTAGACAAATATTTTAAACATTGACAATCTGGTACCTTTTTGACTAACCCTTGTTTTATGAAATAAATATTTTAAATAGTTTTTTCTGTTTAATATTCTGTGCATTTGAGTTTGAACTTTGAAATGTATTTTTCTTGTGTAAAATTTTTTCCAAATTTTATTTTCTTTTTCTAAAATGCATTTGCCTGCGGGCGCCAACACCCTCCTTCAATTTTTTTTTATGATTTAACCCTAGACAAATATTTTAAACATTGACAATCTGGTACCTTTTTGACTAATCCTTGTTTTATGAAATAAATATTTTAAATAGTTTTTTCTGTTTAAGATTCTGGGGATTTTAGTTTGTACTTTGTAATGTGTAATCATACAGTTAAATTTTTTCAAAATTTTTTTTTGTTTCCTAAAATGAATATGCCAGCGGGCGCTAACACCCTCCTTCAATTTTTTTTTATAATTTAACCTCTAGACAAATATTTTAAACGTTGACAATCTGGTACCTTTTTGACTAATCCTTGTTTTATGAAATAAATATTTTAAATAGTTTTTCCTGTTTAAGATTCTGGGCATTTTAGTTTGTACTTTGTTATGTGTAATCATACAGTTAAATTTTTTCAAAATTTTTATTTTGTTTCCTAAAATGCATTTGCCTGCGGGCGCCAACACCCTCCTTCAATTTTTTTTTATGATTTAACCTCTAGACAAATATTTTAAACATTGACAATCTGGTACCTTTTTGACTAATCCTTGTTTTATGAAATAAATATTTTATATAGTTTTTTTCTGTTTAAGATTCTGGGGATTTTAGTTTGTACTTTGTAATGTATTTTTCTTGTGTAAAATTTTTTCCAAATTTTATTTTTGTTTTCTAAAATGCATTTGCCTGCGGGCGCCAACACCCTCCTTCAATTTTCTTTTTTTTAGTGTTGTAACTCTAGTTGAATATTTTGTAATGACTTGAAAATTGATAACTTGGTGCCCTATGAATAATCATTCTTTAATGAACTAAATATTTTGAATAGTTTTTTCTGTTTAAGATTCTGGGCATTTTAGTTTGTACTTTGTAATGTGTAATCATACAGTTAAATTTTTTCAAAATATTTTTTGGTTTCCTAAAATGCATTTACCTGCGGGCGCCAACACCCTCCTTCAATTTTTTTTTATGATTTAACCTCTAGACAAATATTTTAAACGTTGACAATCTGGTACCTTTTTGACTAATCCTTGTTTTATGAAATAAATATTTTAAATAGTTTTTTCTGTTTAAGATTCTGGGGATTTTAGTTTGTACTTTGTAATGTATTTTTCTTGTGTAAAATTTTTTCCAAATTTTATTTTTGTTTTCTAAAATGCATTAGCCTGCGGGCGCCAACACCCTCCTTCAATTTTCTTTTTTTTAGTTATGTAACTCTAGTTGAATATTTTGTAATGACTTGAAAATTGATAACTTGGTGCCCTATGAATAATCATTCTTTAATGAACTAAATATTTTGAATAGTTTTTTCTGTTTAAGATTCTGGGCATTTTAGTTTGTACTTTGTAATGTGTAATCATACAATTAAATTTTTTCAAAATTTTTATTTTGTTTCCTAAAATGCATTTGCCTGCGGGCGCCAACACCCTCCTTCAATTTTTTTTTATGATTTAACCTCTAGACAAATATTTTAAACGTTGACAATCTGGTACCTTTTTGGCTAATACTTGTGTTATGAAATAAATATTTTAAATAGTTTTTTCTGTTTAAGATTCTGGTCATTTTAGTTTGTACTTTGTTATGTGTAATCATACAGTTAAATTTTTTCAAAATTTTTATTTGGTTTCCTAAAATGCATTTGACTGCGGGCGCCAACACCCTCCTTCAATTTTTTTTTATGATTTAACCTCTAGACAAATATTTTAAACATTGACAATCTGGTACCTTTTTGACTAACCCTTGTTTTATGAAATAAATATTTTAAATAGTTTTTTCTGTTTAATATTCTGGGCATTTTAGTTTGTACTTTGTTATGTGTAATCATACAGTTAAATTTTTTCAAAATTTTTATTTTGTTTCCTAAAATGCATTTGCCTGCGGGCGCCAACACCCTCCTTCAATTTTTTTTTATGATTTAACCTCTAGACAAATATTTTAAACGTTGACAATCTGGTACCTTTTTGGCTAATACTTGTGTTATGAAATAAATATTTTAAATAGTTTTTTCTGTTTAAGATTCTGGTCATTTTAGTTTGTACTTTGTTATGTGTAATCATACAGTTAAATTTTTTCAAAATTTTTATTTGGTTTCCTAAAATGCATTTGACTGCGGGCGCCAACACCCTCCTTCAATTTTTTTTTATGATTTAACCTCTAGACAAATATTTTAAACATTGACAATCTGGTACCTTTTTGACTAACCCTTGTTTTATGAAATAAATATTTTAAATAGTTTTTTCTGTTTAATATTCTGGGCATTTGAGTTTGAACTTTGAAATGTATTTTTCTTGTGTAAAATTTTTTCCAAATTTTATTTTCTTTTTCTAAAATGCATTTGCCTGCGGGCGCCAACACCCTCCTTCAATTTTTTTTTATGATTTAACCCTAGACAAATATTTTAAACATTGACAATCTGGTACCTTTTTGACTAATCCTTGTTTTATGAAATAAATATTTTAAATAGTTTTTTCTGTTTAAGATTCTGGGGATTTTAGTTTGTACTTTGTAATGTGTAATCATACAGTTAAATTTTTTCAAAATTTTTTTTTGTTTCCTAAAATGAATTTGCCAGCGGGCGCTAACACCCTCCTTCAATTTTTTTTTATAATTTAACCTCTAGACAAATATTTTAAACGTTGACAATCTGGTACCTTTTTGACTAATCCTTGTTTTATGAAATAAATATTTTAAATAGTTTTTCCTGTTTAAGATTCTGGGCATTTTAGTTTGTACTTTGTTATGTGTAATCATACAGTTAAATTTTTTCAAAATTTTTATTTTGTTTCCTATAATGCATTTGCCTGCGGGCGCCAACACCCTCCTTCAATATTTTTTTATGATTTAACCTCTAGACAAGTATTTTAAACGTTGACAATCTGGTACCTTTTTGACTAATACTTGTTTTATGAAATAAATATTTTAAATAGTTTTTTCTGTTTAAGATTCTGGTCATTTTAGTTTGTACTTTGTTATGTGTAATCATACAGTTAAATTTTTTCAAAATTTTTATTTGGTTTCCTAAAATGCATTTGCCTGCGGACGCCACCACACTCCTTCAATTTTTTTTTATGATTTAACCTCTAGACAAATTTTTTAAACATTGACAATCTGGTACCTTTTTGTCTAATCCTTGTTTTATGAAATAAATATTTTAAATAGTTTTTTCTGTTTAATATTCTGGGCATTTTAAATTGAACTGTGAAATGTATTTTTCTTGTGTAAAATTTTTTCCAAATTTTATTTTTGTTTTCTAAAATGCATTTGCCTGCGGGCGCCAACACCCTCCTTCAATTTTCTTTTTTTTAGTTATGTAACTCTAGTTGAATATTTTGTAATGACTTGAAAATTGATAACTTGGTTATTGTTTTCTAAAATGCATTTGCCTGTGGGCGCCAACACCCTCCTTCAATTTTTTTTTATGATTTAACCTCTAGACAAATATTTTAAACATTGACAATCTGGTACCTTTTTGTCTAATCCTTGTGTTATGAAATAAATATTTTAAATAGTTTTTTCTGTTTAAGATTCTGGTCATTTTAGTTTGTACTTTGTTATGTGTAATCATACAGTTAATTTTTTTCAAAATTTTTATTTGGTTTCCTAAAATGCATTTGCCTGCGGGCGCCAACACCCTCCTTCAATTTTTTTTTATGATTTAACCTCTAGACAAATATTTTAAACATTGACAATCTGGTACCTTTTTGACTAATCCTTGTTTTATGAAATAAATATTTTAAATAGTTTTTTCTGTTTAATATTCTGGGCATTTGAGTTTGAACTTTGAAATGTATTTTTCTTGTGTAAAATTTTTTCCAAATTTTATTTTTGTTTTCTAAAATGCATTTGCCCGCGGGCGCCAACACCCTCCTTCAATTTTTTTTTTTAGTAATGTAAATCTAGTTGAATATTTTGTATTGGCTTGAAAATTGATAACTTGGTGCCGTATGAATAATCATTCTTTAATAAACTAAATATTTTAAATGGTTTTTTTGTTTAAGAATCTAGGCATTTTAGTTTGAACTTTGAAATGTATTTTTCTTGTGTAAAATTTTTTCCAAATTTTATTTTTGTTTTCTAAAATGCATTTGCCCGCGGGCGCCAACACCCTCCTTCAATTTTTTTTTTTAGTAATGTAAATCTAGTTGAATATTTTGTATTGACTTGAAAATTGTTAACTTGGTGCCCTATGAATAACCATTCTTTAATGAACTAAATATTTTGAATAGTTTTTTCTGTTTAAGATTCTGGGCATTTTAGTGTATACTTTGTAATGTGTAATCATACAGTCAAATTTATTCAAAATTTTTTTTTGGTTTCCTTAAATGCATTTTCTGCGGGCGCCAACACCTTCTTTCAAATTTTTTTTTATGATTTAACCTCTAGCTAAATTTTTTAAAAGTTGACAATCTGGTATCTTTTCGACTAATCCTTGTTTTATGAAATAAATATTTTAAATAGTTTTTTCTGTTTAAGATTCTGGTCATTTTAGTTTGTACTTTGTTATGTGTATTCCTACAGTTATTTTTTTTCAAAATTTTTTTTTGGTTTCCTTAAATGCATTTGCCTGCGAGCGCCAACACCCTCCTTCAATTTTAGATTCTTAGCGAAGCGATCAATGTTTTGATTTTACAATGATGTGTGTTTTTTTTTTATTTTTTTTTTTATTTTTGTGTCTGTCATCACCTTTTAGGACAGTAAAAGTGCTTGGATTTTCTTCAATCGTATTTTTTCTGATAGGAAAGTGAATCTAGTTGGTACTTTGGGGGGTCAAAAGTAAAAATTTCCCAGTAGTTTTCACAAGCGACGTGAAAAACAAAAGAAAAATTAAGGAAAAACGGGAATTTTTACGCAAAAACTGTTTTCGAGAAAATAGATTTTGGTTTTTGGTGTAACTCTAAAACAAATGACCGTAGGGACATGAGATTTTGACTGAATGTTTATATTAGCATTTTCTATACACCATAAAATTTACAAAATATTTTGACTCTTTTTTAGTTTTTTAGTTTTTTTTTGTAAATGTTTTAAGGCTCAAATAGCCAAATTACAGTTTGTAACAAGTTGTTCAAAACCACCTTTATTTGGATTTGCATACTTGGAACCACCATTTTCCATAAGATGTGTTCAAGTAGCAGACGATGAAGATTTTGGTGACACACTTTGTCGCCGCCACGACGGTAGATGAGCCATAGGCACACAGCAACGACCGACACACACACACACACACACACACACCGTCGCATATAATTGTTTTTATTTTTGTATGAATTGTGTGATTGTGAATTATTATATAACATTATGTAGATTATAAGTTAATTACCGTCGCCGCCGCACCGGCTGCGCAATCATTTTAACAGGGTCGTCCAGTCTACCTAGTGCGCTAATCGCCGTAAATTTATATTTTTTGTAAATGTTTTAAGGCTCAAATAGCCAAAATTCTTTTTACTATTGTATGTGCACAAATCGCCACTATATTTTTATTTGTAAGGCGCTAATCGCCATCGTTATTATTGTGATAGTCGTGGCGCAAATCACCATTGTTATTATTGTTATTGTCGTGGCGCAAATCGCCGGTGTTATTGTTGAGATTATAATATTATTGTTTCGACTCATTGTGCGTGCCGTTTGTTATTATTATTTATTATATTTGTATCCATCATTATTATAGTTATTAACATCTGTATAGTAACATCTCGTGTAAAACAGTTTGAAGTAGATTTGGTTTGTCATGTATTGCCAGTAGTGGTTGATGGCTTACCTAATTGTCCAAAACCAGCAAGCGGATGGGACATACCAGAAGACCTGAGACCGGAGCTGGCTGGTCCCTTCTTTGACGTTTCGGGAAAGGTTGACCTACTCATCGGCGGTGGAACATTCTTCGATCTATTCGAGCCAAAAAGAGTTCGGTTGCCAGCTAGAGGTGTCTGCTTGCAAGATTCAAAGTTTGGTTGGGTAGTAACAGGAGAAATTGGCACTACCTCGCTTTTAGCTGCATGCTCTATTGAACAAGCATGTGAGGACAAATTTAGAAATCTATGTAAGGATGAGCTTGAGGCATACGGAGCATCATCCAAGTCCAATAAGAAATGCATTGAAGAGCAGAGACCTCTAAAGCATTTTGAGGAAACCGCGAATCGAGACGAGACGGGCCGGTTTGTGCTACGACTTCCATTGAAACCTGAAAAATGTAAACTTGGAAGCACGCTAGAAATGGCCACCACTAGATTCCTGAGTGTTGAGCGAAGGCTTCAGAAGGATGAAGAACTGAAGATGCAATATATAAAGTTCATGGAGGAATATTTGAAAATGGGCCACATGAAAAAGGTGTGTCAAGATTTAAATCCACCTGAATATGTTTTCTATCTTCCCCACTATCCAATAATTAAGTTGTCAAGCCTCACAACGAAACTGCGAGTCGTTTTTGACGCATCGGCTAAGAGCTCTTCGAAAATATCGCTGAATGATGTTCTTATGTGTGGGCCGACAGTCCAAGAGGACCTGTTTTCAATTTTGGTAAGATTTCGCAGATATCACTTTGTTATAACAGCAGATATAGAAAAAATGTTTAGGCAAATAAATGTAGCTTCGGAGGATCAAGATTTTCAGAGAATATTTTGGCGGTCGCAACCAGATGAAGCGCTACAAATCTATCGCCTCACCACTGTGACCTACGGGACGACAGCAGCATCATTCATGGCCACCAATTGTTTAATATCGTTAGCGGAAGGTGCAAGAGAAAGTCATCCAAAGGTTTCAAGAATCATACAACGCGACTTCTATATGGACGACTTAAAGACTGGCGCCGATACAACTGAAGAGTGATGTCAGCTGCAGCAACAAATTAATATGATCCTTGATTCAGCAAAATTGCCTCTGCGAAAATGGTGCTCAAATTCGCGTAGTGTTCTGAAGCATATCGGAAATTCAAACACTGATCCACTTTTTGCATTACAAATTAATGCAGACGATGTAGTTAAGTCTTTAGGATTAAGTTGGAAGCCAGAACTGGACGAATTTCATTTCACGGTCGAAAACAACACCACAAGAATTAAAGTAACAAAAAGGATGTTACTATCCGATCTCAACAAGATATTCGATCCACTCGGTTTCTTAGCTCCAGTGTTAGTGCGAGGGAAGATATTTTTACAACAATTGTGGCAATTAAAAATCGATTGGGACAAACCTCTAGATGCAGATCCAACAAGAAGATGGGACTGTTTCTACAAGGGCCTTGACGAGCTGAGCCGTATTCCTATTCCATGAAAATGTATACCAAGTCTTAGTTATGAGGTGCAATTGTATGGTTTTTGCGACGCTTCCGAAGAGGCCTTCGGAGCGGCAATTTATGTGCGATGTAAGAATCAAATAGGAAATTGGACAGCTAGATTATTATGTTCAAAAACACGGGTCGCTCCATTAAAGGGATCTACGATACCACGACTAGAGCTATGTGGAGCGCTCACCCTTGCCCAATTGGCCAAAAAGACAGCTGAAGCATGGGAGTTAGAAAGCAGCAGTATTTACTTATGGACAGATTCGATGGTCGTCATCGGATGGCTCAACAGTGAAACATGTAGGCTAAAAACATACGTAGCAAACCGTGTTGATCAAATTCTCGAGATCACAAACCCTAAACAGTGGAGGCACGTTAAAACTGACGAGAACCCGGCAGATGCTCTATCAAGAGGGTTGACTCCAAAGCAATTGCAATATTGTGAACAGTGGTGGCAAGGTCCAAATTGGTTGTCCGAGGATTCAGGCGATTGGTTAAGAGCGTCCATTTTATTGACAAATGAAGAGTCGCTGCCCGAAAAAAAACCTATTCGTCTAGCATTGATCGCAGTGGAGCCCACGAGAGACCTACTGAATTATTTCTCAGTCTGGCATAAGTTAGTTCGAGCAGCTGCCTGGTTATTAAAGTTCATTGAGTTCAGAAGATCGAAAAACGCCGGTGCATTATCAAATTATCTTGATGTAGCAGATTTAAGAAGGGCTGAAAATGGATTAGTTAAGCGAGCACAGCTGGACAAGTTCAGAGAGGAGCTTCATGCATTGAAAGCAGGAAAAGAAGTCTCACGCAGCAGCAAACTGAAGTCTTTGTACCCACTACTTCGAGACGACAATTTGATCTTAGTGGGAGGCAGACTAAACCACGCAAAATTGACTGAAGAACAAAGGCACCCAATGATTTTGCCATCAGATCACAAGGTAACTAGATTAATTTTTGAAGATACGCACAAAAGGCTTCTACACTGTGGTCCAAAACAACTATTAGCAAGTGTAAGGCAGCGGTACTGGCCTTTGAGAGGAAGAGTCATGGCCCGCTCCGTAACAACAAGAGGGAGAGCGCTGTTAAGAGCACCAAATACCATTTGAATCGTATATTAAAGGACAGCCGTCTTAATTTGGAAGAGCTAAACACGTTATTATGTCAAATAGAAAGCTGCGTAAATTCAAGGCCAATAACTCCAATAAATAGCGATCCTTCAGAGCCAGAAGCTCCGACTCCAGGCCATTTCTTAGTAGGGGGGGCATTACAATTGCTCCCAGAGCCGAACACAGATAGTGGTCCGATAGAACATTTACGCCGCTGGAAGTATGTGCAAGCATTGATGAAAGACTTCTGGAATCGTTGGTATAAAGAATATTTACCACAACTTCAGGTACGAGGAAGATGGTTAGCAAGAAAGGTAACTTTGCGAGTAGGAGATGTAGTTATAATTAAGGAGGACTGCACTCCGCCCAGCAAATGGAAACTAGGCATTATAACAACTGTGCACCCAGGGAAGGACGAGGTGGTACGTGTAGTAACAGTTCGCACATCGAACGGTACTGAATTAAAAAGGCCTGTGGTTAAATTATGTAGGTTACCTGTGCTAGAAGATACACCAGTTGTTGAAAAAGATGATTTTCAACGGGGGGTGGATGTCGCCGCCACGACGGTAGATGAGCCGTAGGAACACCGCAACGACCGACACACACACACACACACACACACACACACACCGTCACATATAATTGTTTTTATTTTTGTATTAATTGTGTGATTGTGAATTATTATATAACATTATGTAGATTATAAGTTAATTACCGCCGCCGCCGCACCGGCTGCGCAATCATTTTAACAGGGTCGTCCAGTCTACCGGTCCGTTAACAAGTGTGTGCGGAATCGGTATGTGCGCTAATCGCCGTAAATTTATATTTTTTGTAAATGTTTTAAGGCTCAAATAGCCAAAATTCTTTTTACTATTGTATGTGCGCAAATCGCCACTATATTTTTATTTGTAAGGCGCTAATCGCCATCGTTATTATTGTGATAGTCGTGGCGCAAATCGCCGGCGTTATTGTTGAGATTATAATATTATTGTTTCGACTCATTGTGCGTGCTGTTTGTTATTATTATTTATTATATTTGTATCCATCATTATTATAGTTATTATAGGTATCGGCTGGCCAGCAGATCACCGACAAACTGTGAGTTATTTATTATATATTATTAATACTATTATATTGTATCTATTCTATTAGGCCAGAAGAGCCATTTATTATTATATTTTACACAGTTATGTTGCTGTAATATTATTATTTTTATATTCTACGTATTGGTCGTAAGGATATATATATATATATATATATATTATTATTCTGTTGCGCCAGAAGAGCTAGGTATAATATTATTAAATATGTTTTTATACCTTTCGTTATTTTTGATGCTATTATTATTTTAATAAAATATACAGCAACTCGTGCAACCTTAGTTACCAACAATCGTGTTACCATTAATTTATTATCTACTATTAGTTTTAAACACACACACTACATACATATACATCTACACACCCACCACACACTGGCACTCTCTAGTTTTGCTCGGCGACCCCGTCCACCTCTATTGAGTCGCTATACAGACATACACACGTACACAGGTCGGTCGGTGTGAGTGCGAATTATTTCTAGCGACCGGGCAACACGCTCAATTATTGTATCGTTCCCGGCGCAAACACACTTGGTAAACACAATACATCTACTTAAAAGTAATGTTTGTTCTATTCATAATTTAATTTTTTTTTCTTTTTTATAGTTAGTGTTATTCGAGGATTCTTCACTATTCGTAAAAAAGACCCAAATCTTAGACTCCCTTCAGCGTCTACGTGTTTCAACTTGCTCAAGCTTCCAAACTATCAGAAAAAAAGTATTCTTAGAGACAAACTTAGGTATGCAATTTCATCAAATACTGGATTTGAACTGTCATGAATTTTGTTAGTTCAACAGAATATTTTCATGTTAAATAAATTGAGTTATATAATTGCTGTTGTGTGTACGTTTATGAAACTAAGATGTACGAATTATAATTATCTTATGTGATGTATTTATTTAATTAATCTATTTATAGATATTTTTAATTGTAGTAATGTAAGGACTGAAAATTATCATTAAATCTTATGTGGTGGAATTATTGTTTTCCAAGTTATCATTCCAAATAATGAAATAATTTTTAACACAGTTAATATTTGGCTGATTCACATAGATCATAATAAAATAAATTATATTCAAGAACATGCCAGTATATTAAAATGTAAATTACTTTCACATAAAGTTAATTTTCATTTGCTGACTAGATATAACATTGTGATTTATATGATGTTTTAAATTTCTGTTTTTTTTTTCACATAGACCACTCTAGAAGTATCAAATTTTTCAATATTTGTTATTTCTATTCCATATCATTTTGATTTTAGTATATTATAATTTTTGTTTATAATTTTGTTGTACATTAACTTACATAAATAAAATTATATTTTGTGATAATTGTTTTATTTTTCATAAGACAATATTTTATTATTTCATACATTTATTTGATATGTATATAATTTTTTTTTATTATTTAATTATCAATCATATTTGTCTTATCTGAATATATTAAATGTACTTAAAAATTGAGACTGATCATATTATGATGTTTTGCTGTTGAAAATTATTAATAATAAACATTTAATAATATAATATAATAAAATAATATAATAAACATAGCTATTATTTTAAAGCATACAACTATTATTTACTTATAAGTTAAAACAAACAAATAATAATATATATACCTATTTCTATTTTTGTTTTTCATACATTTATCATGTAAGTTGTTTTTATAAATATTTTATTGTCTTTTTTTTTACCAAATAATTTAATATTATTGCATTAATAATAATTTAAGTATTTACCTATGTACTTCATTAATACAAATATATTATATCATTTTCTGATAGTTTCTCAAATTATGTTATTCTGTAAACATACTGTTGTTAAAATTAATAACTTCAAAATTATATATCGAAATTAAAAAGTAAATACAATAATGTAACCTTATTATTAATCACATGTATCGTATATTGCTATATATATTATAATAATACTCCAGTAGGTACTTATAATACCTAATATGTAAATGTAATGTGTTTAGACGTAATGCAAATAACAATTTAATATTTGAGTGGATGTTTTTTATGAACAATACAAAGGTACAATTTATATAATAATAATAATAATATATATATGTGTATTTTGTATGTGTATGTATGTTTGTATACATGTTTAACTACACATATCATAATTAATATAGTATGTACTTGTGAGTATATTATAATTTACTTTATCTGCAATGTATATTTTTTAAATTATAAAATTGCTTGAATAAAATATTATATCATTGAAAAACTATATCATGCGACACTCAATATTTTTTTGATTATTGCTTATGAAAAGCGTGTAAACTAGTCCCTGGTGGGATTTGAAACTTCTTGAGTCCATAAGTTAAATACAATTTAGGTATCTTTTCGTAATAAATCGTTACTTATTAGTTATTATACATTTGAATTTTTCAATTTCCCGCACTTGCGTCGAGTTGAACAAAATAAATGCTTCTGTAGTTTTTAAAAAGAATGCGAAATCGTCCATCGACCATCGGTTAGGTTATAATTATTTATAATATATGGAGAATGGCAATCGTCTGAGACGAACATCGATTCCAATATGTACTTGCATATTTCGTATTTTCTTTCATTCTGGTTATTAAGCTGTTTTCACAAATGTCGTTATTATTCATTCATCTTAATACCTACTTCCATATTGAAATTTTGGATCGGAGATGATGACGCGCGCTGCACGCATGCTGTTTTCACTGGAAGAGTCGATGTTTAGTGCTTACGCGTAAGTTTCTTTTGATATTATTTTGGGGGCTTACATTTACTTTTTAGACTTCAATTAAAATATTTATTACCACGGACAATCTGTTAACTGTGTGACGTAGTTTAGAACGCCCAAAAGCATATTTTATAAAATACGCGAGTCCGAACAGTGCAGCAAAGGCCGTCTTAATTTCCCCGCGATAAGTTTAATACGTACCTTTATTGCATAATATACTATACCTACGTCGAGTAACACCTTAGGTTTGCGTGAAGTATTTAAAACAATATAATACTATTAATCATTATATTTTTTATACATTATACACCTCATATGTTTTATTAGTATTTACATTTTACACCTACTTTAGTGTAGGTAGTTTATATCCTAGATATGCCTAGGTATCAAATATTTTGCAATTATATATTTTACTATAAATACTTACTATTATTTTTGATTATAAATTATAATATAATATAGTAATACACTTTAATATAAATTGGTTGTTATCAAGATGCACAGTCTTGAAACGTACTCTTTTCTAGACGTTGAATCGTTTTTTTTGATGAACCGTTGTACATTTTATATAGCTCATAAAATTAATAAATATTCATAGTTCATACTAATATTATGCGGATGTATAAATTTCATAAATCTTTTATGATTGACATTTTGTAAATAATTTAATTAAACAATTAGATGTCACTGGTATCAATTTTATTACACTATGTCTAAGGTCACCAGAGCAAAATTGTAAAAATTAAAAACATAAAATAAAATATAAAATAATATGAGGCGGAAAATGCAGTTTATTCTTATTTCTCATCCAATAAATGTAATTACTATTAAATTCATCATTAGATGATTATTCAGAGGCCACTAGAGGATAAATGCCAAAAGTACAATTGTAAATTAAATTAAGAATAATTAAACTGCTAATATTAAAGTCTAAATTATTATTAACAAATAAATACAAATAGTGGATATTTTAACTATTAACATTCATTGTAAATATTTTTTGATGGACTGTATTATGTATTACCTATGTAGGTACCTACTACCTACTATAAAATGACTATTTTTGATAAATAATCCTATACATTTAATACAAGGATTCTCTTCAATTATTGATCTTACAGCAGTCTAATAATACTAAAAATACATTTGTATAACATGTATTATGGTGACTACACCTTACCACAATAAAATTTTGACTAAATTGGTTATTTTAATCGGGAAAAAAGATTTTAGTTTCCTATTATGGCGTAGGTACTTAATACCAACAATAAATTATAATTAGAAAACACTGTTTCGTGTATTATTATTTATTAAATACAATGAATTTAAAAGTAAACATATGAATACATAGGTACTGAGTTATGAGTATAATAGATATTATATTATATGAATACCAAAACATTATATTTACAACTTATCGTGTACATAGACAAAAATAATTAAATTACAAATTAAAAAACACACATCGCTGTAAAATCAATACATTCATCGGTCCGCTAAAGATCTAAAATCTAAACTGTACTCCATACAATGAAAAATAACATAAAATAATAATTATTAATTTTGTGCTCGGTAGTATTCGGAGAAAATGTTAGACTTGGCTTTTACAAATCTAGTTGATATTATAGTCGGTACTGTACATTTGATGTATTTACTGTGTACCTTTTTGTTAATTCTAAAAAAACAGTAATCATTTTTATTTATAACCACATTTTTATTAAATGATTCATAAAAAAAATATGCTTGTCGTTCTAATATCTATGTAACATCTCTTAATCAATAATCAAATTAATATAAATGAAAATAATAATTGAAACAAGTAATATTTTATAGTATTATAATTTAAATTAAAAATTGTAAACTATTTTGGTTATTATGATATCAAATTTCAATGAAAAAATTGTTACTAAACATACGGAACTTTTTGACATAAAATTTCGCATTATATTATTATTATATCTGTGGATTAATCATATTGACGTAGTATTATAATATCTATCATTTAAATTCTATGGCAATAGTCAAAGTCGTTGCAGAAGACACAGTCGATTAAAAATTCTAAAATTTCAATAAGCAAAGCAGACATGAATAAAAAACATACTGCGTGTCGTATGGTTTTATTTTTCATAAATCACAATATTTTCAGATCTGTACCTATCTGAAGCGTTTCCGCATCGTCGTCGAAGTAGGTATACACACGTCACGGACTCCGCCGAAAGAGTCGATTTTTAAGTAAGTTTGTTTTTTATGCTTTTGGCGATTAAATTTACTTTTTAGACATAAAATAAATATTTAATGTCACGAAAAATGTACTATCCAAGTGTCGTAGACGCATAATATTTTAGTTCCTAGCTCGAATTGTATAAAATACGCGAGATTGAATAATACAAACGCCGCGCCGCCGTCGTTTTTCCAGTCCCCGATCGTAGAATAATTATAATTAATAGGTAGGTACTTGGAATAGACATATACCTACGTTTTGGTTTAATTTATAGAAATATAATATGTTATAACTGATAAGTCATAAGATACATTCTTAATATTTGTAATTTTAAATTTTTTTCAAAATCCAACGATCACATCCAATAATAATATTCTTGTGCTTCTGATATCTATTCACCACCTCAATCAATAATTAAATTGATAAACGAAAATAATAATTTTAATAATACCTATATCATATTATTATAATTCAAATTCAAAATTATAAACTATTTTGGTTTATTGTCTTATCAAATTTCAATGAACAAATTGGTCCTTAACACAGAACTCTTTGATATAAAAAGTTGCATTATATTATATCCGTGGATTCATCATATTTACGTAGATACCTAATATAATATCTATCATTTATTTATTTAATCTATGGCAAATCTCAAAGTCGTTGCAGAAGACACAGTCGATTAAAAATTCTAAAATTTCAATAAGCAAAGAAGATATGAGCAAAAAACTTACTGCGTTTCGTATAATTTTATTTTTCATAAATCACAATATTCTAAGTTCTGGCTGTATTCTGGAGCGTTTCCTCATGGGCATCGCAGTTCACACACGTCACGGATTCCGCCGAAGGAGTCGATAATTAAAGTAAGTTTGTTTGTATATTCTTTTGGGGCTTAAATTTACTTTTAAGACTTAAAACAAATATTTAATGTCACGAAAAATGTGCTATCCAAGTGTTGTATAGGCGCATATTTTAGTTCCGGACTAGAAATGTATAAAATACGCGAGATATAAACGTCGTCGTCGTTTTTCCAGTCCCTTTTTGTAGAATAATTATAATTAATAGGTGCATACCTATACAGGGTACTTAATATAAATATATAAATATTTTGGTTTAATTTATACATATAACAATTTTAATTAATAACTGGTAATTTTTTTTCCAAATACAACGTTATAAGTTATAGGTAACTATTAATTTAGTGTTACATACTTAACTTCTATTGTTCACCTAATATCGATATTCTATATCATAGGGATCAGGGACGTATAACCATGTACACATAAAAGTAATATTCACGGAATGGTCAACTGCCTATCCTGACGTGTGCGCACTTATGAATAATATACTTACTCATATACTCGTATAGGCATATAAATATACCTATATAAATAGTGTAATACTACACACACGAATGTGTTACCTATTATGTCCCTAAAAGTTCAACATTATTATATTTATTTATTTTTTACATATAGGTAGGTACACTACTAGACTCTAATTAAAATCACATTTATTTTTATTTTTTCGAACTCAATGTTTCAAAAATTATTAATTAATATATAATTCATTGGTATAGTATTAAATAAATTAATGAAATAATACAAACACACCTACTATAATTATTAGTAATAATAATATATCCATGTATAAATTATTAAAATACAAAACGAACAAACGAAAAATGATTCTGAGTAAAGACATTGTTAACGTATAAACAATATTGAAATTAAAGTAATTTATTTTATTTTTAGGCATTAGTACCTACAATAGTAGGTTAAAGTCATTTTTGCCCAAAAAATTACATTTGAAAGTGTCATCGTGTATATAAATTATAATACTCTAAAAGTTTCATAAATCCGCGAATACCTACTATTTTTAAATCACAACAAAACAACTAAAATCGTTATTCTCAGAGTTATTCTTGGTTTTAATATATAATTTCGTCCAAATTTTAACTTATAATATCTGTCAAAAGTAACTGTGTTTAAAATAGATTTTTTGGATTTTTTGGTTACAATATGAACCAGGGGCGGACTGGGCTGGCGGAATACTGGGAACTTTCCCGGTGGGCCGCTACTCAAAAATGATTTGTTATTGCTATATATTTATAATTATTATTAATATAGAAGATCGGTATAAATCGGTAGAAAATCGGTATAAATATATGAATTATAAATATTTTTTATTTTCATACCATGACGCGTGTGTGAAAAATTGTTTATATTAAGTGTTTAAGAAGTTCGATTTCGGTTCAGCTGATTGTCCACCCCCTCACTCTTCAGCATCAATGCATCAATGCATCAGAAATTATTATTTATATTTAGGCCGCGGATTTAAATGTAAACTGCATTTTCTGAATTTTCTAAAACATTGCTTTCCAAGCAAAGAATTCGTTTCATTATTATCAACGAATTTAAAAATGAAATTAGAACATTTATATGGGTTGAAGTCAATTTTATAAAAACTTAGCAAAAATTCCTTCAAAAAAATAAAATTAAATACAATTAAATAAAGGTAATTTTTTTTTTCTTATATTTCTATTTTATTACATATCTACCTATTATGTTCGATACTATAACTTCAGTCTTCGGTTATAGAAAACAACACTTGCCAATATGGAATTACTATGTCGAAGTTTTTTTTTTTTAGTATTAAATAGTATCTGATTGACTGATGTGTTATAATGAAATTTAAAATATAACAAATACACTACCTATCTAAATTCTATTTTATATTCGTTTAAATGGGACTTTTAATTTTTCTGGGCATTTTATTAAGCTTTGTAATATAAGTGCATTAAATCGTATTTTTAAGGCATTTTTCTTATTTTTAATGCATTTAAATCCACGTCCTATTTATAATTTAACGTTATTTTGTATATACCAATCGATTAGTGTACACAATAAAAAAAATATAACATTATTGATGGGTTAATAGGTTGATAACTATTATGTAGGTAAGTACAGTTTTGTACGTTCAATGTATCGTTCTTAATTCATAAAGTAGCAAAATGAGTCAAATGATTTTGTCAAGGGGTGGGGGGGGGGGATATGGCTGATTTTTTAACATGCACTATTTCAATGGCTCTTAACCTAAGGGGCGCACCACTCTAAGGAGGAGTGACACAATTTCGTAAGGGGGGGGGGGGGCGTGAAAATGTTTAAAAAAAAACACGAATTTATTTAGTTATTTTGTTATTTAGGTAATACATATTAATTAATAGGTATTTCTTAAATTTTTTTTATTATTTTATTTGAAACATTATTTTTAAATATTGGGATCAATTATAATATTTTTATATAATTACTATTTTATATCAATTAGAATTTGTTTATAAACCAAGTAATAAATAAATGGTTACCAAGTAAAAAAACCGTTATCTATATTATAAATTTGAATTCAATTTGCCGCATTTGCGTCTAGTAGAAACAAATAAATGTTTTTTTGAAGATAATGCAAAAATATCCATCATCCATCGGTTAGGACCATATATATATTTTCTATGATTGTGACGGTTAGGTTATAATTATAAATAATCTATGGCAAATGACAATCGTTTGAGACGAACAGCGATTCCAATACGTACTCACATATTTCGTTCCATTCTGGTTATTAAGCTCGGTGCCTATTTTTATAAATGTCATTAATCTCAATACTTCCAGACTGAACTTTTGGATCGGATATATGAAGACGTGCGCTGCATTTTCCTTGACGGAGACGCACAGCTCTGACACTAGACAATATTATACACTCAAAGGCACCGCGTTTCGCCGGAAGAATAAATAATTACGTAAGTTTTGTCCTATTACTCTGTTGACGCGGTAGACCTAATGTAAATATTTATTGTCAGACAAACTTATATACCCGCTAGACGTAGAGTAGTTTTTAAAATCCAGTTGTTATAGGTGTATAAAAATTAGGATATTATTAAAATACCTTAAATTATAATACTTTGCCTACAACTGTTAATTTATTGTTATAGTAGAATAATTTTTAAAATTTTAAATCAATGATTAGGTAATGCTTTTATAAGTAGGAAGGTAGGTTTTTATACCTACCTAGCAAAATAAGAAAATACATAATGATTAATGTTATTTAATATGATTTGTAAGTACATAGCAGATTATACCTATCACTTGGTGACGATTATTTTTGTTTTATACGTTCTTCGTAATTCAGTTCCGTCACGATAGTTTTAGTTTTCGTTAAATGTGAAACATACATTTTCTATGCATACGGGATACGGGCATTAAATATTTGGGTTTTAAGAGAACACCTCAAACGTACGTTTTATTTTGGGGGTTTTACGGGATATACCTATAGGAAATTTTCTTCAAATTTTCACATTTCACTATTTGATATTGTGATATTATTTGTACCTAGGTTAAGTTTCTGTTTTAGAATCGATCGATATGTTACCTAGGTATATCACATTCTTTAATTTAAATTCTGGTAGTCGAGTATTGGACAAGTACCTACGTAACTTATAAATTCGTATCGTAATTTAATTACTAAAGAAATATAATTTCCCCAACAGTGTCTAGGGCCACCGGCAGCAGAATGCATTATAGAATGTCTATAAACTTGTGGTCTAGTATATGGTTAAAATTGGCTTGCGACCAACAACTGGGGGCTTGTTCTGGAAAATTTAAATGATCTAATAAGGTTCATCTCATTATTTGAATTAAATTAATTTTTAAGCGATTGTTGTGTTAATCAATTTTTTAATTTATTTCATTCAACACACTCGTCTCAGTTTTCTAGTACCTCTAGATTTCTCACAAAATTCATATCGATCATCTCACAGCTTTCATATTCCAAACCAAAAAAATATGTATTTTTATCTTATTTCAATCTTTTTCATCGAACACCAGAATATATTACAGATCATAAAGATACTAGTATTGTATACTAGATAAGTTTCAATTAGCGAGATGTAGAGAGAGATGGAGATGGAGCGAGATGTAGACGGATGAAGATGGCTGTGTCTTCGGCGATAGCGTGTGTTGTAGTACAGTTATAGGTATCACTGAAAGTCGATGTTTATGCCTAAGTTTGTTTTCATATTATTATAGGCTTAAATTTACTTTTTACTTGAATTAAATATTTATTGTCACGGAAAATCTGTTAACCCGGTAACGTAGAATCATATTATACGTTTACTTCTACCTACCAAAGGCGCAATGTATAATAATAATAAATTATACGCCATGCAAACGCTGTCTTACTCGTAGTCGAGTTCTAGTTGATAACTGACTTGTGAATAAATGTAATTATTGTTAGGTATAAAAATAAAACTAATAAATCCTTGAATACAACATTTAAAAATACAAACTCTGTGTAATAAAAATTAATATTAGGTATTTATTGATAGGTTTATATAATATCTGTAGACTGTAACGCATAGGTCATTAGAATATTGTAGAACATTTTACTGCATAAGACGCGTGTTATTTCAGAAATGGTATTCGTCAGTGAACATTTTCAAACTGGGAATAATATATCATAAGCAGATTGAAATGTGTGAACGTTTCAGTGTTTCGAAGACTAAGTTTCGTAGCAGATTTTGATTCCGTCACGGGGTATGTATTTTCTTATTTCTCAGTAGGTTTTTTTTTTATTATAGTTAATTGATCAGGGGATGTATTGCCCGAAAATTTTCATTATTTGTATTGTAACTATACTGGTATAACACTATTCCGGCTATCAATAAAGTCGTGTTCAAAATTAGAAAATTGGTGAGGTATGATATTTTTTTAAGCAATTCTTTCGAGTAGGGAATTCGCTCAATGATATTTAAATATTTTCACCGATAATCAAGTACGATGACTTGTAGGTATAGAGACTGAGTGAATAGGAATTAGGAAGTGTGTGATATGGCGAAGATAAGGAAATGGGTCAACAGGATTTCAGAATGTTTGGTGTATGAAAGGGAAAGATGAAAAAGAAATGTAAGGTTAGGGTAGGTAAGCGGAGTGAGAGTAGCAGATATGAGAACAATAAGTAAGGTGTTAAGGTACAAAAGAGGATAGAATAAGAAATTAATTAATTAAGGGTAAGGTAGTGTACATATTGTAGTGAAAACAAGAGAGAATAGGTTTAGGTGGTTCGGTCACTGTATGATAAGAGATAGTGAGAGTGGCTATAGAAGTTAATTTACGGGAGAAATGATGGACGAGAAGACTGAAGAAGAGATGGAAGATGGATAGACAAAATACCGATCATATGGAGGTGGGGAATGACAGTGGCTGAACTTGTATATAGCTGTGAGAGACGGGGGAAGAAAAAGTGTAAAGGTAGAATAGTTATGTTAACAATGCCGAATACGTAGGAAAAGATCTTGAATTGCAAAGGCCCTATTGACTCTTTGGCTTCAATTAACCATAGGTTTACCTAACTAACCTCCTTATGACTCATTAGGACACTTTGAATAAAAAGATCCTGAGTTGCAGGTTGCCGAACTTAAGTGTTTGATTATTAAGTTGATCCTTTGATTGTTGACACCTTAATCCATGCTATGGATGAAGCCCATAGATAATAAAGATATCGATAGTCCACGTTTATGTTAAATACATTTGAGGCCGCGTTCCCGGACGGGAACGCAATTGAGGCTCCTTTATATTGATAGTCGTAGTCGATACTCGATATAAGTATACTTTATTTGGCCTCAATTTATTGTTCCCCTCGAAGACCGCTGATAAGACCATTATGTCCTATCCATATCTATGATGGAGCAATACCCAGCTCACTCGTGTAAACTTGTTGCCGGTTGGGATGTCAGCGCACTATTTGTTTTCCATCTTTGACCCACCCGTAGCATACCAAATGTACGATTATGAAAACACTAAAATGATTGGGTCAGAGAGAGAAATAAATGGTGCGCTAAAAATCTGTCATCCTCTTAGTGTTATCAAGTTGAAGAAGCAGTTGATTGTTGACGATTTGACATTTAACATTAACTGTGGTCAGTGCCGTAACTAGATTTGTTTGGGCCCGCGTGTGAAAACTCTGTTGGGCCCCTTTTTCCTAAAAAATTTACTTATTTGAAAATCTCCATATTTATTTTCCTAATAAGACATTTTTTTTTTAACAATAAGTATAACTTGTAGTTTAGAAACAACATAAAAGTTAAATAATTTTACATATAAATGTGGGTAAATAAATAATATAATTATAACTCTTAGGTAGGTAAGTCATAAAAAATATTTTGAAATTTGAACATCATAAATGTAATTGAATAAAATAATAATATTAATTAAAAATGTTAAAAGTATAAAATTTTCAAAACTAAATTATAAGCTATCGAAGAAAATTCTTTTTTCTTGCTTTTAAATTTGCAAAGTCTTCAATGATTTTGTCTACATTAATATTTTCTGCTTGAAGTCTTTCAATGTTCAGAATAGCGATGTTAGATAACCGGTCTTGACCTATAGAGTTGCGCAAATAGTTTTTAATAAGTTTTAACTTTGAGAATGACCTTTCTGCTGAAGCAGATGTTACTGGTATAGTCATAAAATTGATTATACCAGTAAAAACATCTGGAAATATGGAAGTTAAGTCATCTTTGATAATGATATCTCCTAAATTTTGAACAGTCATTTTTTGAAGTGAGTTTTCTTGATAAGTTGATGATAAATATGCTTTTAAAGAGATAATTTGTCTTGTAAAATCTGAACTTATATCATCTTTGTATTTAATGGTAAAGTCATATGCTGATTTTATTAAAAGTTCTTCAGACATTTCTACTAATGTTTGAGGAATAAGTATACTAAAATCTTCACAAACCATTTGCATTCCTTTAAACCATAGGTTCTCAAACTTATTTCATCCAACGCCCACTTTGACAATTAAAAATTTTCTAGCGCCCCCCCCCCCCAAAAAAAAAAAAAAAAAATTAACTTAGCATTTGTTATGTCTTTTAAAAATAGATATTACAATTTATAATATATAAATATGCTATATCTTATTTCTGAGTTCTAACATACATTTTAAATTAGCTTTTTGGATGACAGCAATTAAAACACATACTTTTTCATACTTAAAAGTATTTTTATTAAAACGAAACATTTATAATTAAAATTATTCACATTAAAATTATTTTTATTAAAACATGCTAAAAAAGTTATGAATTCAAAATATAAAATTTATAAATTGAAAAAGGGTTTTGTTTTAATAAATATAGATTTACTATATTACATTTTGTATTAATATATGTATAAATATATAAATGAGACTTTTTTTAATATAATATAATTATAATATTTATATATATAATTTTTTGTATCGCCCCCTAAACCTAACTCAACGCCCATTAGGGGGCGCTATCGCCCACTTTGAGAATGACTGCTTTAAACCTTTCTCTAAGTTGCATCAATGTTGTATCAATTACTGGGTAAAATACATTTACCTTAAAATTATCTTCCATTACTGTAAGTCGATAATCACTATCTACTTCGT
The DNA here is from genome assembly GCF_019925205.1 of Metopolophium dirhodum. Taxonomy (NCBI): domain Eukaryota; kingdom Metazoa; phylum Arthropoda; class Insecta; order Hemiptera; family Aphididae; genus Metopolophium; species Metopolophium dirhodum. The sequence goes on from NC_083568.1 coordinate 19,677,542, forward strand.
CAAAATGCCTTACAGCAAATCGTTGACGCTTTTTATCAAATTTAAATGGTATATTCCATGTTTCACACAATTTTCTTGCGTTGTCAGTTATTTTTTCGTACTCTTGTCTCATTTTTCAGAGACGAATTTTTGAGAGATCTGAGTGGGCCCCTAAAAATTTTCTTTGGCCCTGGGCCCGTGTGTTCCACACACTTAACACACCCGGTTTTTACGGCACTGACTGTGGTAGGTATTATGATTGGAAGTAAAAGTAATTAGCAGGGGCTGTGAATTTAATGTAATGAAAAAGTGTTAAATATTTGCCTGCATGTATGCACTAAAAACAGACAAATATATGCACTGAAATATTCAAAAGTATGCACTTAAAATTCAAAAAAATACTGAATGAAAACGTTTTTATTAACATTTTTTAAAATTAATAAATTATAATTCAAATTGGCTTACAAAAAAAATTCTTTATTTACACACTTGGTAGGTAGGTAACGGATGAACCGAAAATATAAAAACATTTTAAGAAAATAAGCATAAATACGAAGAAATCATGAAAACATGCAATTATATTAACTAACCCAAAAAAAAACGCATATTGGTAACGGTGTTGTAATAATAGGGATCTCCCAAAAAAAAATACGTACTAATAGTTCAAACAAATCATAAAGGCCAACTGTAATAAATATTAATTTATGAAAAACTATATTAAAAAAGCATTATTATTATAAATGAAACAAAACTATGAACTATGGACCCTGACATAATATAGGTATTTCTATATTTTTAGCTCCATAATTTCTGTTAAAATATTAGGAAAATGTATTAAGTACCGTAAAAGTGCTAAATTTGAGCTATTACTTAAAATATTATATTCATAACAAATTATCATAGAAGGTTAGGTACTGTTATACCACATACTTATTATAGTTTAATTTAACTACAACATTCTAGTAGAGTCGATAAAATTTGGTTCCAAGACTTTGATCAAACAAACTTTAAATACTAAACTATGGGTCTGAAATTTAGTTTATATAGATCTAAATAATCCAAAACATATATTGCTTCAAAATATAAAAATAAAGTGTCTTGTATTGTAGTAGGTAGGTAACTTTCAAAAAAAAAACTAAAAAAAATCATACTTGAAATCTATGTATAATATACGTATATTGTAATAAATGTTCAAATGTTTACTATAGTACATTATAAAAAATTAACTTAAGTTCAATATAACACATTATAACAGGTGTTCAAATAAACATTTCATACCAAAAATGTTGTTAATTCACACAGTCTCTCTTCAATTTTAAATTTTTCTTCAAATCATCTACAAAATATAAATGTTTAGTAAATTGGAAGACTTGAATAAGTATTTAATCATTTATCTAAAAGAGATGTGCCGGGTCGCCACATTACTATATCGAGGGGCCATGGTGCAAGTGTCGTCCATAAATATCATATGTTTGAGGATTTAATTAATTTCCTAAAAGGAAATGCCTCAAGGTTGCCTCAGTAAGTTGAGGGACCGTAGTTAAAGTGCCGTCCACCAATAAATGACCCGAAAAAAAAACGATTAATTCAAATATAGAAGCTACTTATATCATATACTTTTATCAAAGTATGATTGTGTTAGCCACAGTCTTGTGTAAATTATATTGTCTTATGTTTTCCCAATCTAATAATACAAAATACTGAAAATTAATGAAATCACAAATATTAGTAGGTACAATAGAGAGACTGTGCATTGATTTACAAATTTGTCTTAAATTTACTTTTTGCATAGAGAATAATATGAAGGTGGGCTGGGGTTAGATGCTGATTGCATTGGCGCACATTCAGTCTTAAACTTGGGAGTGCTAAAATTGTTTAGCACAAAGTGACACGTGGGGGGCTTTTCCCCCACACTCTCCTAAATAGTAATACATACCAGCAAAATATTAAATCAATTAACTACAATTTTTACTAATTAATAGGTCGGGATCGTCCACATTTTCACTACTTTCATTATTTTCGTTTTTATTGTTTGTTTTATTACATTCAAATATACTAAACATATTTAAGGAAGTAATTTTATATACGTACGCAAATTAAATATAAATCACATAAACTACTTTACACCGCACAAATAAATTGTTGGTATTTATGTAGAAAAATGGAAACAACAATAAAATAAAATTAGTCAATATCAGAACTGTAGTCATTTGTCACTGACTCGAGAACACGATTGAACAACTTAATAGGTAGAATAGATAGAATAGGTAGAATTTTTTTTTTTTTTTATTGATCTTAAGCTCCGGAACTATGGCCATTAGCTGTAGTGGTTTGTTTGTGGGTTGTTAGTGTTGGTAGGGGAAGGAACACGTGTGTGTTGGGTTTGGCAGAATTTTTGATTGGGCACCTGTAGGTATCTGGCATGCCCGGGTGGGGGATGGCGGCAATTGTTCTCCGGACACCATGACTTGCACGGAGAAAAATGCCGCCCGGTCGCGTTAGAACGCTCGGCCACCTCGTCCCCCAATTAATAATATTATATTCATATCAATAAACCATAACACCGGTATACAAAAACAAAATCCTGTTCAGTACTCCAATTTCCAGTAATAAAATAATACTAAAAATAAACTTGTGTTAAAACAGCCAATAAGATAACATGCATTAAAAATAGAGAATATACCGTCATACACTCATACCAACATCACAATTCACAAACCCAATTACCCAATTACTGTATTTATGTATAAAATATTTACGTCCTGTTAGTGTATACCAATACAAACTGGAAACTCATTCTTATAAACGCAAAATTACAGTTTAAATAATATTTTTTGCACAATAGAAGATGGGGGTGCTAATTTAAGACTTGGGGGTGCTAAGCACCCCCAGGCGCCCCCGTATGTGCGCCAATGATGCTGATAAATCATTAACAGAGACGCGTTGATCGCTTTTATGTGCTGCAAATTGTTTACACGAGAGAGCTGGGTATGGCTCCATCATAGATAATAAATATATAACATAATTGATAGGACATAATAGTCTTATCAGCGGTCTGATCTTCGAGGGGAACAATTGAGACCAAATGGAGTATCGACTATTAATATAAAGGAGTCTCAATTGCCTTCCGCGGGAATGCGGCTCAAATGTATTTAACATAGGCGTGGACTATCCATATCTTTATTATCTATGGGCTTCATCCATAACATGGATTAAGGTGTCAACAATCTAAGGATCAACTTGACAATCAAACACATAAGTTCAGCAACCTGGATCTTTTTATTCAAAGTGTCCTAATAAGTCATAAGAAGGTTAGTTAGGTAAACCTATTGGTTAGTTGAAGCTATGGTTATGATAGACGACTACCATCACCGGTCGTGAGCTTTGCGATGATCTTTTCCTACTAACTATCAAGGTATTCGATATTGTAAACAAAACAATGAAGGAAAATATTTAAATATTATTAATTTGGTTAGGTTAGGTTAGGTTAGGATAGGGCAGAAAATTAGGTGTTAACTAATTATCATAGTTTTTAACACGGTCTTAAAGACTGTCAGCAAGAATTGTACCAGTATAGTTATTAAAAACTTAAATACAGCCAACATTAAATAATGATTTTTTTACCACAACAAATTATAAAATGTATTTTAAAATATAACAAAATATTATTTTATCAGGGTTTTATAAGGTTTTCAATACTTATGAGTTTTTGTAAATAGAAAATGTATAAAATCAATAGTTTTAATTTAATATATAGTTTTGTGTTTTAATATCCTATTGTCAAAGAATTCTCAGGGTTTCCTTTCCACATTTGTTACATTGTACTAAATCTAATTTTTTTCCGCACATATTTACAAAGACTAAAACATTTGCATTTAGACTTTATAGTTTGTAATTTAATATTGACTGTAGACCCACCAAACACAATATTATTTTAAATTAAACATTTTATGTCCTTTATAAATTACAATCACATAGTAGAGTCCGTGCAGGACCTTTTATCATTTAATTTCTTTACATTCATTTTTATACATTTTCTAATACATATATTACCGTGATACACCTCTGATCATAATAACTGTTCGCATTATTATAATGTAAACAACACCTAGTTTTTGGATTGTAGTTCATATGTATTGCAGTATTTAGCTACCAACGTATTCTTTTGTTTAGTGTTATTTCACCCAGATTTCTCAAACAATTTTTTTTTCACTTCATTAAACTCTAGTAGATTTTTTTGTATAAAAATTTATATTGGCGCCCTATGAATAATCATTTTTTAATGAACTAAATATTTTGAATAGTTTTTCCTGTTTAAGATTCTGGGCATTTTAGTTTGTACTTTGTAATGTGTAATCATACAGTTAAATTTATTCAAAATTTTTTTTTGTTTTCTAAAATGCATTTGCCTGCAGGCGCCAACACCCTCCTTCAATTTTTTTTTTTAGTAATGTAAATCTAGTTGAATATTTTGTATTGACTGGAAAATTGATAACTTGGTGCTGTATGAATAATCATTCTTTAATAAACTAAATATTTTAAATGGTTTTTTTTGTTTAAGATTCTGGGCATTTTAGTTTGTTCTTTGTAATGTGTATTCCTACAGTTAGTTTTTTTTTAAATTTCTTTTTGGTTTCCTTAAATGCATTTGCCTGCGGGCGCCAACACCTCCTTTCAATTTTTTTTTTATGATTTATCCTCTAGCCAAATTTTTAAAACATTGACTATCGGGTACCCTTGAATAATCCTTATGTTTAATGAACTAAATATTTTAAATAGTTTTTTTTGTTTAAGAATCTGGGCATTTTAGTTTAAACTTTGAAATGTATTTTTCTTTTGTAAAATTTTTTCCAAATTTTATTTTTGTTTTCTAAAATGCATTTGCCTGCGGGCGCCAACACCCTCCTTCAATTTTTTTTTATGATTTAACCTTTAGACAAATATTTTAAACATTGATAATCTGGTACCTTTTTGACTAATCCTTGTTTTATGAAATAAATATTTTAAATAGTTTTTTCTGTTTAAGATTCTGGGCATTTTAGTTTGTACTTTGTAATGTGTAATCATACAGATAAATTTTTTCAAAATTTTTTTTTGGTTTCCTAAAATGCATTTGCCTGCGGGCGCCAACACCCTCCTTCAATTTTTTTTTATGATTTAACCTCTAGACAAATATTTTAAACATTGACAATCTGGTACCTTTTTGACTAATCCTTGTTTTATGAAATAAATATTTTAAATAGTTTTTTCTGTTTAAGATTCTGGGCATGTTAGTTTGTACTTTGTAATGTGTAATCATACAGATAAATTTTTTCAAAATTTTTTTTTTGGTTTCCTAAAATGCATTTGCCTGCGGGCGCCAACACCCTCCTTCAATTTTTTTTTATGATTTAACCTCTAGACAAATATTTTAAACATTGACAATCTGGTACCTTTTTGACTACCCTTGTTTTATGAAATAAATATTTTAAATAGTTTTTTCTGTTTAAGATTCTGGGCATTTTAGTTTGTACTTTGTAATGTGTAATCATACAGATAAATTTTTTCAAAATTTTTTTTTTGGTTTCCTAAAATGCATTTGCCTGCGGGCGCCAACACCCTCCTTCAATTTTTTTTTATGATTTAACCTCTAGACAAATATTTTAAACATTGACAATCTGGTACCTTTTTGACTAATCCTTGTTTTATGAAATAAATATTTTAAATAGTTTTTTCTGTTTAAGATTCTGGGCATTTTAGTTTGTACTGTGTAATGTGTAATCATACAGATAAATTTTTTCAAAATTTTTTTTTTGGTTTCCTAAAATGCATTTACATGCGGGCGCCAACACCCTCCTTCAATTTTTTTTTATGATTTAACCTTTAGACAAATATTTTAAACATTGATAATCTGGTACCTTTTTGACTAATCCTTGTTTTATGAAATAAATATTTTAAATAGTTTTTTCTGTTTAAGATTCTGGGGATTTTAGTTTGTACTTTGTAATGTGTAATCATACAGTTAAATTTTTTCAAAATTTTTTTTTGGTTTCCTAAAATGCATTTGCCTGCGGGCGCCAACACCCTCCTTCAATTTTTTTTTATGATTTAACCTCTAGAATAATATTTAAAACATTGACAATCTGGTACCTTTTTGACTAATCGTTGTTTTATGTAATAAATATTTTAAATAGTTTTTTCTGTTCAAGATTCTGGGCATTTTAGTTTGTACTTTGTAATGTGTAATCATACAGATAAATTTTTTCAAAATTTTTTTTTTGGTTTCCTAAAATGCATTTGCCTGCGGGCGCCAACACCCTCCTTCAATTTTAGATTCTGAGTGAAACGATGAATGTATTGATTTTACAATGATGTGTGTTTTTTTTTTTATTTTTTTTTTTATTTTTTTTTTATTTTTTTATTTTTGTGTCTGTGTACACGATAAGTATGCTTCGATTTTCGACTTCAGTATCTTGTTCGATGGGAAAGTGAATATCGTTGGTGCATTGGGGAGGTCAAAATTTTAATTTCCCAGTAGTTTTCAAAAGCGATGTGAAAAACAAAAGAAAAATTAAGGAAAAACGGGAATTTTTACGCAAAATCGATTTTTAACAAAATCGATTTTGGTTATTGGTGTAACTCTAAAACAAATGACCGTAGATGCATGAAATTTTCACTGGTTGTTTATATTTGCATTTTCTATACACAATACAATTTTGAAAATAATTTGACTTTTTTTGAACTATTTACGGACATTGTCAGTTTTCAGTTTTTTTAAATTTTTTTTTCTATAAATATCAATAAAATTTTATTTGTTGGGTAAAAAAGCTTGAAAATTTAATAGAAGGCTCCTAGGTTATTGTTTCAAAGGCAGATGAAAAAAATTTAAAATCCTTAGTCACAGTTTTTTTTTATACACGTTTAAAGTTCAAATCTTGAAAAAATACGGAAAAATCACGAAAATTTGCAAATTATTTTGAGTTAGAAATTCATAAAAAATTTTCTTTTTAAATCTAAGATTTTAAAATGTAATATAAGATTACTCTTAAGTTTGTCTACCTTTATCAAAAAAAAAATGTCTAGAAGAAACTTAAATTAAATTTTTATGAGCGTCTGAAATTTATATTTATACAACATTTGATATTTACTCGATTTCTCATGTAACAATTTTCTTATTTTATTGTAATTAAAAAACGAATGACTGTAGATATTTGAAAATTTCACTGAATGTTTATATTAGCATTTTCTATACACCATAAAATGTTGAAAATATTTTGACTCTTTTTGAGCTGTTTACGGACATTGTCAGTTTTCAATTTTTTTAGTTTTTTTTCTATAAATATCAATAAATTTTTATTTGTTGGGTAAAAAAGCGTGAAAATTTGATATAAGGCTCCTGATATATCGTTCTAATAGCAGTTGAAAAATATTAAAAATACATAGGCACAATTTTTTTTTATAAGCATTTAAAGTTCAAATTTTGACAACATTTATCAAATTTATAATTTATTAATTATTTTGTGGTTAAAAATGTATAAAATGTTTAACTTTTATGGCTAAAGATTGAAAATTTAAAACAAGGCTCCGAGTAAATAGGTTATATATAAATTACTTTATTCACAATAATATCATCAAATATACTTGGTAAAATCATAGGCTGACTGACCGTTTTCGCTCAGAATCGTTTTTCTTATACAATGATATTATATCATTGAATTCAAATTTAACACCATCCATTACAGTGACCCACTTGTAACCTACTGTACAGCAGAGCGACATCCACTTATCCACCTTTTTAAAATTATAATTGCCATAATTTTACAAAAAAATTATATAACAACTATATATTACCTATATTCGAACTTTAAATGCTTGTAAATAAAAATTGTGCCTATGTGTTTTAATATTTTTCAACTCACGCTTTTTTTTTTATGATTTAACCTCTAGACAAATATTTTAAACATTGATAATCTGGTACCTTTTTGACTAATCCTTGTTTTATGAAATAAATATTTTAAATAGTTTTTTCTGTTTAAGATTCTGGGGATTTTAGTTTGTACTTTGTAATGTGTAATCATACAGTGAAATTTTTTCAAAATTTTTTTTTGGTTTCCTAAAATGCATTTGCCTGCGGGCGCCAACACCCTCCTTCAATTTTTTTTTATGATTTAACCTCTAGACAAATATTTTAAACATTGACAATCTGGTACCTTTTTGACTAATCCTTGTTTTATGAAATAAATATTTTAAATAGTTTTTTCTGTTTAATATTCTGGGCATTTTAGTTTGAACTTTGAAATGTATTTTTCTTGTGTAAAATTTTTTCCAAATTTTATTTTTGTTTTCTAATATGCATTTGCCCGCGGGCGCCAACACCCTCCTTCAATTTTTTTTTTTAGTAAAGTAAATCTAGTTGAATATTTTGTATTGACTTGAAAATTGATAACTTGGTGCTGTATGAATAATCATTCTTTAATAAACTAAATAATTTAAATGGTTTTTTCTGTTTAAGATTCTGGGGATTTTAGTTTGTTCTTTGTAATGTGTATTCCTACAGTTAGTTTTTTTTTAAATTTCTTTTTGGTATCCTTAAATGCATTTGCCTGCGGGCGCCAACACCTCCTTTCAATTTTTTTTTTATGATTTATCCTCTAGCCAAATTTTTAAAACATTGACTATCGGGTACCCTTGAATAATCCTTATGTTTAATGAACTAAATATTTTAAATAGTTTTTTTTTGTTTAAGAATCTGGGCATTTTAGTTTGAACTTTGAAATGTATTTTTCTTTTGTAAAATTTTTTCCAAATTTTATTTTTGTTTTCTAAAATGCATTTGCCTGCAGGCGCCAACACCCTCTTTCAATTTTTTTTTATGATTTAACCTCTAGACAAATATTTTAAACATTGACAATCTGGTACCTTTTTGACTAATCCTTGTTTTATGAAATAAATATTTTAAATAGTTTTTTCTGTTTAAGATTCTGGGGATTTTAGTTTGTACTTTGTAATGTGTAATCATACAGTTAAATTTTTTCAACGCGGCCTCAAATGTATTTAACATAGGCGTGGACTATCCATATCTTTATTATCTATGGGCTTCATCCATAGCATGGATTAAGGTGTCAACAATCTAAGGATCAACTTGACAATCAAACACATAAGTTCAGCAACCTGCAAATCAGGATCTTTTTATTCAAAGTGTCCTAATAAGTCATAAGAAGGTTAGTTAGGTAAACCTATGGTTAGTTGAAGCTATGGTTATGATAGACGACTACCATCACCGGTCGTGAGCTTTGCGATGATCTTTTCCTACTAACTATCAAGGTATTCGATATTGTAAACAAAACAATGAAAGAAAATATTTAAATATTATTAATTTGGTTAGGTTAGGTTAGGATAGGGCAGGAAATTAGATGTGAAATAATTATCATAGTTTTTTACACGGTCTTAAAGACTGTCAGCAAGAGTTATACCAGTATAGTTATTAAAAACTTAAATACAGTCGACATTAATTAATGATTTTTTTACCACAACAAATTATAAAATGTATTTTAAATTTTAAAAAAATATTATTTTATCAGGGTTTTATAAGGTTTTCAATACTTATGAGTTTTTGTAAATAGAAAATGTATAAAATCAATAGTTTTAATTTAATATATGGTTTTGTGTTTTAATATCCTATTGTCAAAGAATTCTCAGGGTTTCCTTTCCACATTTGTTACATTGTACTAAATCTAATTTTTTCCGCACATATTTACAAAGACTAAAACAGATATCTGACTATGTTTTCATTTGCATTTAGACTTTATAGTTTGTAATTTAATATTGACTGTAGACCCACCAAACACAATATTATTTTAAATTAAACATTTTATGTCCTTTATAAATTACAATCACATAGTAGAGTCCGTGCAGGACCTTTTATCATTTAATTTCTTTACATTCATTTTTATACATTTTCTAATACATATATTACCGTGATACACCTCTGATCATAATAACTGTTCGCATTATTATAATGTAAACAACACCTAGTTTTTGGATTGTAGTTCATATGTATTGCAGTATTTAGCTACCAGCGTATTCTTTTGTTTAGTGTTATATCACCCAGATTTCTCAAACAATTTTTTTTTCACTTCATTGAACTCTAGTAGATTTTTTTGTATAAAAATTTTTCAAGATTAACCGGCTATACCTGGGAGTACGCTGAGTACCTGTGTACATAATATATAATTTGAAAAGAGACTGGCTAGGTTCTCTCACGTTCCCCATTTAATTTATTTTTTTTATAAATCTAACTTTTTTTGATTCTTTTATATATATCTTTTTTAAGACATTAACAATTTGGAGCCAAATGATTTTTTTTAAATTATTTATCTGCTTCTTAAAAAGCGTTCCCATTTCAATTTTTTTTTTTGATTTTTTATATGAATATTTTCAAATTTGTGAGTCTTCAGAGAATTTTTTTCTGTTATTTAATTCCTATCTAGAACTTTCTATATAGATTTTTTAAACACTAACAAGCCACCGCCAACACCCTCCTTCATATTTTTGTAATTTTGTAATGTAACTCTACTTGAATATTTAGTATTGACGGGAATATTGAGAACTTGGTGCCTGTAAATAATCATTCTTAAATGAACTAAATATTTTAAATAGTTTTTCCTGTTTAAGATTCTGGGCATTTTCGTTTGAAATTTGTAATGTGTATTCCTTACAGTTCCAAATTTTATTTTTGTTTTCTAAAATGCATTTGCCTGCAGGCGCCAACAACCTCCTTCAATTTTTTTTTTATGATTTTACCTTTAGCCAAATTTTTTAAACTTTGACAATCCGGTACTCTTGAATAATCCTTATCTTGAATGAACTAAATATTTTAAAAGTTTTTTTTTTTTTAAATTCTGGGTATTTTAGTTTGGACTTTGTAATGTATATTCCTACAGTTAGTTTCTTTTAAAATTTTTTTTTGGTTTCCTAAAATGCATTTGCCTGCGGGCGCCAACACCCTCCTTCAATTTTTTTTTATGATTTAACCTCTCGACAAATATTTTAAACATTGACAATCTGGTACCTTTTTGACTAATCCTTGTTTTATGAAATAAACATTTTAAATAGTTTTTTCTGTTTAAGATTCTGGGAATTTTAGTTTGTACTTTGTAAAGTGTATTCCTACAGTTAAACTTTTTCAAAATTTTTTTTTGGTTTCCTAAAAAGCATTTGCCTGCGGGCGCCAACACCCTCCTTCAATTTTTTTTTATGATTTAACCTCTAGCCAAATTTTTTAATCATTGACTATCGGGTACCCTTGAATAATCCTTATCTTTAATGAACTAAATATTTTAAATTGTTTTTTTTGTTTAAGATTCTGGGAATTTTAGTTTGTTCTTTGTAATGTGTAATCATACAGTTAAAAATATTCAAAATTTTTTTTTGGTTTCCTTAAATGCATTTGCTTGCGGGCACCAACACCCTTTTTCAATTTTTTTTTTATGATTTATCCTCTAGCCAAATTTTTTAAACATTGACTATCGGGTACCCTTGAATAATCCTTATCTTTAATGAACTAAATATTTTAAATTGTTTTTTTTGTTTAAGATTCTGGGAATTTTAGTTTGTTCTTTGTAATGTGTAATCATACAGTTAAATTTATTCAAAATTTTTTTTTGGTTTCCTGAAATGCATTTGCCAGCGGGTGCCAACGCCCTCCTTCAATTTTTTTTTTTGTTATGTAACTCTAGTTGAATATTTTTTATTGACTTGAAAATTGATAACTTTGTGCCCTATGAATAATCATTCTTTAATGTACTAAATATTTTGAATAGTTTTTTCTGTTTAAGATTCTGGGCATTTTAGTTTGTACTTTGTAATGTGTAACCATACAGTTAAATTTATTCAAAATTTTTTTAGGTTTCCTAAAATGCATTTGTCTGCGGGCGCCAACATCTTCTTTCAATTTTTTTTTAAGATTTATTATCTAGCCAAATTTTTTAAACATTGACTATCGGGTACCCTTGAATAATCCTTATGTTTAATGAACTAAATATTTTAAATAGTTTTTTTTGTTTAAGAATCTGGGCATTTTAGTTTGTACTTTAAAATGTGTAACCATACAGTTAAATTTATTCAAAATTTTTTTTTTGGTTTCCTAAAATGCATTTGCCTGCGGCCGCCAACACCCTCCTTCAATTTTTTTTTTTTAGTTATGTAACTCTTGTTAAATATTTCGTATTGACTTGAAAATTGATAACTTGGTGCCCTAACTTACGTCTTTATTTCACACTAAAATTATTGTTGAAGAACCTTACAAACCCATAACAATCTCTCAATGTGCGAACTGCCAGGATTACGGACATACCAATGCCTACTGTGGGTACTCGCCTCGCTGCGTACGCTGCGGTGTTGACCATCATTCATCTTCCTGCCCAAATTCACGTGATGAACCCCCTAAATGTGCTCTTTGCCAAGAAAATCATCCTGCGAGCTACAAAGGATGCTCAGTCTACAAAAATCTGCAACGTCGTAAGAACCCAAATACTATAAATAATAACAAAAATTTAACTGTAAAAACTAATTATAATCTTAAATCTAAAAATGTACAAGATAGTCACCCATCAAACCACTGCATGCACCTTACTTCTCAACCAATAACTTATGCAGTTGCAACTTTCCAACCTATCCTCCAAACCTACTCCACCTCTTTAAGATCCAGTCAAACCCCCCTCAGCCACTGATATAAATATTCTGCTGACAAGTTTCTTAAGTGAATTCAAAACTTTTTTAAATGGGGTGAATTATAATGTTTTTCCACGCATTTATTTTCTGATTATTCTTTAGTCCAAGACTATTATGTGCCAATAAACATTAATTGTTCCAAATGTTTTGTATAATCAGTATAATAAATCCTGCGGAACAAATAAATTATGGAACAAACGTTTATCGGAACAAATGTAAATGTGAAAAGTTTTAATTGGAAGAAATTTATATGGATAAAATGTTCATTGGAACAAATGTCTTTCGACAAATAGGTATTGGAACAAATGTAAGTAGGAACAAAGGTAAAATTTGGAGATTAATATCATTGGAATAAGTTGATTTGGAACAAATAATTGTGGAACAAAGTGATCCGTCCCTTACCTCCAGTCAGCGACAGCTGACCTTGAAACTGCTAAACATCTGATCGACACTTCGGTTGGATGCATTGTGTTCGTTATCACCGTTTAATATATTATTAATTATTATTAAATTTAACATACTATATTATAGATATTATTTTTGTTATAATATAATATATGTTATATATAGGTGTATTTAATTTGTAGACTTGTAGTTTGCACGTATGTCTTGCTGTACTAGTTAGTAGTTAATTGCATCAAATTATAAAGTATACAACGATGAACGAGCGGCCAAAAGAAATGATGAAGGCTTATTTCATTGTTTTTCTGTCATTTTTTATCTTCACCATTTTAAGTTTGACGAGTGCGATCTAAGACTCACTATCTATCCGCGAATTTTACTTCACTAACCTAACCGGGGTGCACAGGAAAACACCGTGAATCGATCATATTATTCTGCTAGTTCTGCTTGTAGAATACATATATATATACATAATATTCGTAACGTCTACTGTGAATTCGAATTAATAATATGGTGAGTTGTAATGCTAGACCAAGGAGATTTCTGTCTCGTTCTGCTGTTATAAATCAGACAGAAAATCACTAAAATATTTCCTTATTATAATTTTTAGTATCATTGTTATTTATTTGATAATCATCAAGTAGACAAATATATAACTGTATGTAACTATTATTTGGTACAGTGGATAGATTTTTTATACTATTATTTATTATGAGACTGTTTTTAAAACATGAAATTCATGGTAGATACTATATACCTAGTTGTATATTGCCATATTGGTAGTATTACCACAGATTATATTAAATAATAATAACTTTGATAATACTTATTATTACTTTTTATATAAACCACACTAAGAAGTTAGATTTTATTCTGAATTATTATTGATAAAATGTTGTAGTGGATTGATACTTGTAACAATATTATTTTTCAGAACAAATGATAAATTTATGTAAATGAGTTAATGTAATATGCCATTAGATGGCAGTAAATAACGTGGAATAATTATAACTTGTATTTCTTAAATTTATATTTTTGTTATTACTTTTTTATAAATTTCTAGTTGAATCATAAGTTTAAATGAAACTCTAAGTTGAAAATGTTATACTTTAAGTTGGTTGACAGCTTTAAGTATGTTTTTACATAATTATTTAAAACTTATTAGTTAAACTTGTAATTTTAGATTTTAATTGTATTTCAGATAAAGTATAATTAACATAGAATGTTTAGTTGGAAAAATGATTGCTATGGAGGTAATGGAACTGTTCACATCATTAGAATCCAACATTCCTAAAGAAGTAGAAGTTGTAAAACACAAATTTCATGAACAATTTAATATCGGTAAACAATTTGAATTTATCTAAAACAATTTAAGTACAAATTATAGATCAGTATTCATTTAAATAAACAGTAAAAGAACCATGGCTGTTAAATGGAATGTATGATTATTTTATGTCAACCGGATCACAAAGAGCTGTTGAAGTATTAGTGGCTGTCAGGGAACCACATGACAAGTATCTCTTTGATAGGTAATATTTTCATTAATCATAATTATTCATAAAATAATAAATATAATTTTCATGTATAATGTATTTAGGCTTGTTGATGGCTTACGAAGTACAAATCGTCTTCAAGCACTTACATTACTGGGTCACGTAGTAAAAAGACAACCAACATGGTTAATTAAAATTACAAACCATAATTTACTCAAGGAATTAATAAAACTTTTAAAGGTATGAATTATTTATTTTATTTTACTAACGGACATAATATTATGTACAGTATACAATATAATTATAAGATAACAAGGTCATACATATAAGTAATAACAATAATAATATTAGGTACATTCTACATTGAAGAAATTAAAAAAACCAATGATTACATAACAGGGTTCATGAGATTATCCATTATAATTTGTTTGTTTCTAAGATACATCATGTGCACAATTGAAAGGTTATGAGTGCAGTTTGTGGCATGGAACAGGACTACAAAGGGAGTGAAGTTTTGAAAGGAGCGTGGAGGACTTTGAAATTTACTTGTGATAGAAGAGATCAAGAGTGAGTGCCAATAATAAATTATAAGTTTGCTGAATTTTAACTCTTCTGTCAGTAAAGGTGCTTAACCTTTTAACTGTTACATTATTTATGCTCTGCTACTTGTGAATGCAACGTAAAATATTGAATATTAAAAAAAAAATGTTATATAAATTTTGCGATATATGTGACTAGTTATTTAAGTTTAAAATAATTCGATCCAGGGTTTCCTAAAATGTTATGGTTACCAGCAAATGATAATATTATAAATTCAGGAATGTATTAGTACATTTGGAGCTGTGAAAGGGTTAAACCAAGGTAGTGTAGGACATTAGAATAAGCATGTTGAGGGTGTTCAATATCTAGTTCATGACCTGCAAAAGATAGGAAACTAGGAGGCATTGTGCGTTGTGGCGGGCCCCATAACACCGTAGAATATTCATCAATTGAATACACCAAGGAACAAAAAATAGATTTCAGAGTCGTTTTAAGATGAAATTCATAAGCGACACATTTTAAATTATACATTTAATATATTTTATTTGTTAATACATTTTTTTTTCAGTCCGAAAATGAAATAATTACTATTACTAGTGCTTTACTTGCTCTTAATGTACTTTTGACTGTTATTCCTGCACTTATTTCTTCATTTCTACCTGATATTTTTGAAGGATTTAGGTATGTATTATTTTATTAACTTACTTCTGTAAATAATAAAAGTTATTTTTTAAACTTCAGTCGTTTGGCGGCTTGGAATACTTCTCAAAAAAACAAAGTTCCGGAAATACATTTATTCCATCTTCAGATATCATTATATGTATTATTTGTTCAGCTATATAGTATGTATCCATGTTCATTTGTGTTATATTTAAAGCAACAATATAGTACACCTGATTTAGTTTTCACTCATACAATTAAAGTAAGAAATATTTATGAAATATTTTAATTGTATGTATAACGATTATTAATTTTTTTATTTAGCCCATGATAGAAACAATGCGTATGCATCCAAGTTTAATTGTGAGCAGCAAAGATGTGGAAACATCAGTTCATAGGTATAGTACATATTTTACACTTGGTTTTATTTTTTAATTTAAGTATCTTAATTACTTCACATCATTATGAAATTCTTCAAAATCAAATTCCATTATTAAGTGTAATTCATAATCAATAATAGAAAAAAAAAATATTGACTAGTTAAATGTTATCTATTTTTATTTCTTACTTTGATGTGTTTAAAATATTATTTTACAGATGGAAAAAAATGGAGCAACATGATGTTGTTATGGAATGTACAAGATATACTCTATTGGAAAATGGGGATAGAAATTATCAAAATCCTTCAACTTGGACAAATGCGGGGTCAAATTTTTCATCAGCTCTTGGTAATCTATAATTTCAATTATCTAACATGATATTTAACAATTCATTGTAATTTTCAATTGCTGTTTAATTTATGATTATTTTACACTGTAATAAAATACATTATTATAATAAATGCTAAATAAGGACTATAAAAAACAATTGGAATTAATATAATATTATATTACTAAAATTCTGAAATAATCAAACTGTAATCACTATAATCAAAAAATTATCAACTACTTATAAATTATAATACACTAGGTCATCATATTATGTTAAAATATGAACCATAATAAAAGTAATTAGGAATAATAATAAAATTATTATTATTTAGCAAATGACAAATCTAACAATTTATAATAATGCCTGTTTATAATGAATATGTTATGAAATCAATCAATTTTCAATCTGTCTGAAATATGTTTAGAAATTTTAAAATCAAGTATTGGAGCAACTGGAGATATTATTAGTGTTAATAGTGTCAGAGATAAAGAGTTATGGAGTCCAATGTTATATTGTGGTGAATTTGATAAAGATACTGTTAAATCTATTCCTACAACTCCAAATATACAGGTAAAATTTATGTATAAGAACTAATAAGTAATAACTTATACGTGTTATTAAATATAAAAAAGCAACCTTATAACTTAAGTTATTATATTTCAGAATTACTACAAGCCATTGATGTTCAACCATAATGAACATTCACCTCCAGAAGCAGCTATCGAAGCCACTCCAGAAACAACTCCAATCAGGGTAAATATTTTTTAAATTATTTGTTACTCATATTGAGTGTGTTAAATTAGAATTAATGTATTTATATAGAATATATTATTATATACCAATAGTTTTCTCATCATTGTAAAATTAATTTTTAAAATAGTTTACATTACACCGTTATTGTGAAATCAAATTTTTACAAATTAACAATATTAATATGTTTCTTGTGAGTTATATAATATTGTGTATAAAACTATTAATTTCTTTTACAACACATTTTTAATCTTTATAACTTGTTTTTAAGAGGACGTCATACCCGCATGTGTTGAATCCATTTTACACACGTACAACATAACAAAATTTCTTAATATTTTAAAATGCTCATAATTACTAAAAAATTAAAATATCGTAAAAAAAAACTATCGACCGAACACAGATAATGTTATTACCTTTAAGTTTGATAATAAGTTAGTTCATTCTAATACCATAATTAACAGCACACTATTGAAACGGATGAACGAAAATTTGGTACGTTGTACGAATGTAAGACTGAAGTAACATACGCGGGTACGACATCCTCTTAATATAATCATAAAAGTATATTTAAAAATTGGTTAGTTTGCTATTCTTTAACAACAATAATCTGCTTAAAATTAAAATACTTTTTATCTGTTTTAATACTTATTTTTTTTTTTTGTCCAATTGTTAACCTTTTTACCTTTTTAACCTTCACTACTTAAAACACTAAATAACTATTGAATTTAAATTTAAAATGTCTTGGTTTATAATATTAATTTCTAATGAAGAATAAATGTATTCATTTTTATGAAATAATTTGATCTAATATTGAACTATAAACTATATTTTTATAAATGGTTAAAATTTAATTGAGTGTAATACATTTTCTTTATTATATTTATAAATCCCACCTTACAAATATTAATCACATCAAATTAAATCATTAAAATAAAAACTTATTAATCTCATATTCATTGTTCATCTCTTATATTTTATGCTCTTTTAAAGTCATCTATAAACAATAATCATTAATGATTTTCTTAAATTCTTGGCTCCTACAACCCATGAAAACTTAATTTATGATAAAAGTTGTAAATTTAATTAAAATCATGGTAAAAATGGAATAAAGTAGGTAACCAGAGCTGTTTTGGTTTTGATATCAATTTTATTAATATGTAGCCTTCAAAAAATCCATCTTATATTCCATGTCGTAGTTGTATATCTTCAAACAATTGTTTTCTACTATCGCTTCATTTTTATTGAAAAATATGTGAATTATGACTTATTCCAATCAATGTTGAAAGGATGTTTTATATCAACAATCGAGGTTGCCATCTATAAACTCGACTGTAGTCAGAGCATTGAATTCATTTGGTATAGACAATTTACCTAGACGTAATTCATCAACACCAAATTCTCAGCCTAGTTCACCATTGAAAAAAGAAGGGTTTATTTTTCCTACCGAAGATATCCAATCACAGTCACTTGTTCGTAGAGTGGACAGAATGATAATGGAACGTAATCAGGTAGAACTAGGACAAACTATCAGAAAAATGTTATAAAGAATAAATATTTAACATATTATTAAGATTTTTTTAAATTATTTTTTTTAAATTTTGGAATGTTTTTTATTTTCATTTTTCAGATAACAGATTCAATTAAAGATGAAAATAATGTACGTTCTGAATCAAGACCTATTGCAGCTCAAATTCAACTACCAAATAATCCTGAAATATTACAAGTACTGCACTAAATACTATCTTACTATTATTAAATATTTACATGTAATAACAAGTTATTAATATTTAAAAGACTGGAGACGATGATATCATTGAATGTGATCAACAGAGTAATGGGTCACCATGTCAAACTTATGAGGGTGGATTACATATGCCTGATTCTACTTCATTAAAAGAATTTGTAATGAGTGTTCGAACACGAAGACGTTATCATAGTCAATGTACTCCAGAGAAAACTATAAATGTTACTGGTAAATAATATAATACATATTTGCCTTACATTTTTAATAGATTTATATAATTTGTTTACATGTATAATATTAAATGGAATTTTCACTTTAGGACAAAGTACTGATAGCAGCCCTAAAAAAGGACCTGAGTTTTCATTACTTAGTGTTCGAAGAGCAAATTCATGTCCCGAGATTAAAAAAACCAATGGGAGTAGTATTTCTTCTGGCACTTCACCATTACAAGAAGAAACTGAAGAGGATCATCATGGAGATGGTATAAATATTAGTAATGGCCATGTTACTTCACTACCAGTAAGCATATTAAAACTAATATCAATCATCTAAATTATTGCTTATAAACAACAGCTTATTTTACAGAAAAAAAAATCAAAAAATGATATTAATATAACTAATGTACAGACGGTTTCCACTCAAACAGATCATATTTTACCTTATGAACATTTGTTTTATAGCATATTTCCAGCATATAATAATGATCCACATAATAGTAAGTTTTAAAATAATTGTAATAAGTTTGGTTATAATGTATTATCAACTATTTTATTAATTTATTGTAGGTGGTAAAAATCAACAAAACATTTTTAATAATCAAGAAGATGAGTCTTTATGTTTAATTGAAAAATATGTGCGCACATCAGCAATAGTTCTTAATCATCGCCATACAGCACAATCTAGTGATGATGTCAAATTATTGCAAGACCAAATCGCTTTGTTAACATTACAATTACAGTTTGAACGTAACCGTAGAGAAGTTCATGCAGAACGAAATCGTAGACTTTTAGGTAAATCAAGAAGTAGTCGAGCTGTTGATGAACACAATTCTGCTCTGGTGAGTCAAGGGTTAAATATTGGCAGAAAACATAAGAAATATAATGTAAACTCTGGATTATTTTTTTTTATTACAGAAAGATCAAGTTTTAAAATTACAGGTTGAAATTGAGGATGGAACTTCAGGGTTTGAAAAATTGAGGCAAGACTCATTAAAACAAGTTAAAGACCTTAAAGAGAGAGTATCACATTGGCAAACTGAAGTTAGAACATTTTTTTTATATTATTTTAATAAATAATTAATTGATTGTTATAATTTAGTGTTCAAAATATCAAGAGGAAACCAAAGAAGCTAAAAATAAATGCCTATCATTAGAACAGCTTTATAATGGGGAGAGAGTGAAGACTGCCGAGGTTACTAAAGTAAGTGTGTACACATAAAATGTGATTATGTATATACCTTTTTTAAAATAAGAACGCTCCAAGCCACCTGGCAAGAAACAAAGTCTGGTCTAGTTTGCGCATCTGTCCCCTTCTACAGACCATTGTAGTTCACACCGAGCGCTCTCCTTTACACCACACACCCTGCCATATGCGTGAACCCAATGCGTTCTTATTCTGGAAAGAGTATAGAAGCTTGATTTCATTATTTTCTGTTTAGCAATTATCTGAGACTAAAGCAGAGCTGTTCAACACTTTAAGTGAACTAACTATTGTGCAAGCAACCGCTAACATTAGTAAAGAACTAAAAAATACAGTGATAAATTTGCAACGCGAACTAGTCATGAGAGGTGAGATGCAATCTCAACAGCACGATGTTGTTTCTCATGTAAATGCTCTTAGATATGATGCCAGCAATGCTATGTTGAGTCAAGAATCATACAAACATAATATAAACGGTATGTGTCATGAAATATGTATTACTTATAAACACAGGCAGAGCTCGGACTTGATAGCGCTATAAAGTAGTCCAATAAGCGTTATAATATGAGTTAAAAAATCTTAGATATGCATCATATGCTTTAAAGTATTTTATAATTCTTATGCTTTAATAAAATAACTCCATCATTGGCACAACAAAAGACTACAGACTCCATATTCATATTTAAAAGACCATTTATACAATCATCATAATAGTATATTGATAATCTATTCTAGCTTTCTGCTGTCAATTAAAATTTAGAAATAATTAATAAATGATTTTAGTAAGTTTAATGTGTTTGCTCTTAGCCCACAATATATAATTATTTATGAGGATACTATTTTATATTTTATACCTTGTTACTTCGTTTAACTGTATAGCTATTTGTCTTTAAACTCCATGAATTATATTACTACCAATAATATAATGTCAGAAAAGTATACTGTGTGACTTTGTAGTTAATGCCAAAGTAAATATCAATACGACAATACTCATTATTTTTAACACAAATATAATATAACATTACATTTTTTAATTGTTTAATACCTATTTAGGTATAAACTTATTTTATGTAACAAATTATCATTTATTTTATGCTTTTGGCAATATACCTACATTCAATTAATTTTTTTTTATGTTCTTGTATCATATTTTTAATTTTTATTTGATTTAAATTCATATGCCCACTAGATATTTAAAGTTAAATTAATAATGTTTAGAAATTTAGAAAAAAAAATAAGCCTGAAACCGTATTTGGAACACTCATATTCTTGAAATAGTAAATTGGGGTGCTCCCGGTCCACCCTTGAATTAAGTTCCTTACAGGTTTTTTTGACTCCCCTTTCCTCTTAGTATTTACAAACTTAAATGTCCCTACTCAATTAACTTGAAAATCATTCCACTCTTCCATTCTTCTCTGCACAACCAATTATTTTAAAAATGAACCTATTATCATTGAGCGATCTATAGTATTTATAATAAATGCTATTACCTATACAATAAGGCTTGCCAATGACAATCCGTTATTCCTTACTTATTATATTCTTTAATTTATTTATGCTTAAAATTGTATTATATTGTTTCTTACTGTTATGATAAATGTATGTTATTATTTTTGCAGCTATGTAATATGTAACTTGGGTGCAAGCCCAATATCCTTTAATAAATACAAATTAATAAATATTTTTGTTATTACTTTATTAGAGCTTCAAAATATGTTATATCATAAATCTGCATTGTTAGAAGCATCAAACGCCCGTATTGCTGATTTAGAGTTGAAATTAAATAATAAGAATGCATTTATGCAAAATGGTAAATGTGAAATAGAAAAGGTTAAACACCAATTTAACAAAAAATTATCTGAGGTAAAAGAAGAATGTAGAATTTTGAAAGAAATACAATGCCGAAATAAAGAATATAAAGAAGAAGAAGAATCAAGGAAAAAATTTATGGAAGAACTACCTAAATTCAGCTCTGACTTGGTTATGGTGGACTCAAACACTTCAGTGAGTGATCAAGATGCAAACTTTAGGCTTAGTATGATGTTGGCGGATATTGAAGACAACTGTGACAACATCCCCGTTATACCTACAACTCCAAAGTAAATACCAAATATAATTAGTTTTAATAAATGTATAGTGTTTAACATTACAATTTGACCATTATAATTAAATAATAAAATGTATTATCTTAACAAAATTCGGTTGTATAATATCATCAGCAGTTCCTGAAATTTTTCATCTTGAAACATCATAAATAAAGTTTTGTAAATTAACTGATACATTGTTGTATATTCTTTTTTTATTCTCTCAGTGTTTGGTGTATGATAATAGTTTGTATTATTTTTTGTTCTATTGTTTTGAATAAGATAAAATTTTGGACATATTAAACACTTAATTGTGAATTAATTATTTTAAAATATCAATGATTGTTATTTTAAAATGTTGTACCGAACATTTCAATAGCAATAATAGTAAGATATTCCATATTCATTTCAAATTCTTATCCATACAGGTTTATAAAAACGGTTCCTTATTAATTAGTGTTGGTAAAGTTTAATCGTTTATTTGAAGTATAGTGTATACATTATACAAAATTAAATTTATACACTCCATTATTGTAATACTGAAAATTGAAACAATAATGTACAATTTTAATATTTTTAAAAATAATTATAGTGTACCTATTACAGTTGTTAATCAGAAAATTTGATGTTAGGGTATAGCTCAATTGATCTAATCTATTTTGATCTTTTTCAGGTAAACATTATGATCTCAATGGTACTGGATACTTAACATCATTTGTATAAAAGATTTAAGTGTACAGTGTAAAGGATGTTCAATAAAACAAAGCTAACATTTTTGTTAAATAATTATCTACATTAATTATACATTTATTTTTCAACATGTTAATATTTTGTGTCTGTGGCATTAGTAAAGTTATTTCATACATAATTTTTACTATATATACACACGTAAATGCATGGTATTCAATTTAAGAAATTGTATTATATAATTATTATATATTATATGTATCTGATTGATTAGGTACTGAATCGTTGTGTCCAACCAATGAATTTAATTATTTTCTTTGTAGGTTTTTTTTACATAAATTATTCATTTTTATACCTATTGATTTTTATTTCCATTATGAAAAACTATTATTTAAAATGAATAACCAATATGCACTTATTGAAAATGTATTATTGTAAATGTCTTTTGATAAGTTTGAATTCAAATGTAAATGAAGAGTTTATATTTTTTGGTCTATGTATAGTATGTTTATGTATTAAATGACTCTAATAATGTCAATGAATTTAGATGAAAAAAATAGCTGTTCAAATCTGTGGTTTGTAAATGTTGCAATCAAAATGTTATCTCTTGTGGCCATTTTAAACATCTATATTAGCAAGACAAATTTTAATATCCTTTAATGTATAGAATGATTTTAATTAGACATTTTATTCTACAAACATTGCATACAGTCGTGCATAAATACATAATTATTAATGTTTTCACAAATAAATAACTCATCTAAAATCTATTTCTATAATTGTATTACATTAAAATTAATGTTTCAATAAATGTTATTTTTTTATGCAAGTTATACCTACTTCACAAGTAATAATTTAATTGTTATCGAA
Source organism: Metopolophium dirhodum (assembly GCF_019925205.1). Taxonomy (NCBI): domain Eukaryota; kingdom Metazoa; phylum Arthropoda; class Insecta; order Hemiptera; family Aphididae; genus Metopolophium; species Metopolophium dirhodum. The sequence goes on from NC_083568.1 coordinate 19,701,595, forward strand.
ACTTCTACCTGTGTTCTACTGTAGTATAAAATATGTACCTTTGACATAATATACTCATTTTATTTTGGATAAAAAAATATTTTTAAATAAATGATGTGTTTAATTTGAATTCATTAGTTTAGTGATAAATGATAAATCATTACATACGAAAAACGATTATGTGTGTAAGCCTCTTTTTTAAGTAAATATTATGTTTTGATTACAATATGTCAAGGCACGGATTACGACCGATTATATACTATTATAATATCAACCCTGATGTTAATTGCGTATATTTATAATAAATAGTACCTACTACCTATCATTTTTATTATAGGCTATTTTTCATAAAAATAAAATATTTTCATTTAATACTTAGATACCTTTGTAGGACCTACCTTTAGGAGTTTGACTGAAAAATACTAAAGCCTGTTTATAGAGGATACGTGACTGTCTGTTACAAAAAGGTTTCACTGTATTATAATATTATGTAGTTATAACAAGTATTGTTGTGTTTAATTTAAAACTTTAAAGTTGATAAATGGCAATATACTGGCGTAGGAACCATAGTCACGTAATTTCAGATTTGTTCTATGATGTTTACAGGCCATATTCAAATCATAACCATCCCTAGATATAGGTTATAGCCACAGTAATATTATTAGGTAGGTACTTCCTTATATTAAACACGTAATAAGCACCTGTTCATATTATTATTGCCTTATAGGTATGAGATTTAAAATATAAATGAATATAAGAAAGCAATTTATAGACTTTCTTTTTCTTTTTGGCATATTAATGGAAAATAATAAATTTTTGTGATTATTCATATTAACTACACAATTAGAACTTTCAGTTCTCCCGTGGTTAGTAGTTTGTCCCATGTCAAAAAAAATATTTTTATTATTATTATTTATTTGTTCTCTATACTATTGGTAATATAGGTATTAATTAACCTATTACTGTTAAGTAGGTAACCTAACCTAATTGGTCATTTGTCAGACTACAGCAAAAATGTATTTGGAAATAAAAATGATAACATTTCAAAATACGAAATACTGATTTAAAGTCAAATTTAAGACTTATAGTATTTGCGCTTTCATTTTATTTTCGGGAGTTCGTTGAAGGGCGCTTTACAAAATATAGGTGCGAATGCACTCTTCTACGGCTCCCGGGCACCACCACTAAATTACTTGTCTGAAGTACCTACCGAATGGTGGAATAGGTTCGTGGTACAAATAGCTTAAAAAATAAAAGTGTAATAATACCCATGGTCATATATCTAAAAAATGCTATTATAATATTTGGTTAAAAATTCAAGTCTACAGTTGTTCATTATTTAAATTACCACAGTTTTATCCCTTACTTTTTTCGTTATAGGCTATAACACTAAATAAATCACCTAAAAAAAAATCAATGATCATTTAGCGAGGAAAAAAGCTTGTAAATTATAATTTATAAATAAAGTAATACATTATTCATTATTTATTATTTATTATAACAGGTACTAATATTAAATAATATATAGGTGTTAGGTACATTATTATTTTTTGTCGTACAGAGGCCTCATTTAAAACTTCCTTAATAAGGCCCATGGGCCTCAAAATGTCTTAATCCGGGCTTGTTTGTTTACCTTCCATATTATAATAGGAAGTATAGGTATATGCCTAGGTGAAATTAGATATATGACCACATTAGTAACCAGGTACTTACTATACCTACCTATCGCACCCATTGGCCATTGGCTGTATATTTGTAATACATAGGAACCTACTATTATAGCAACCTACTAGGAGGATCTTGGGCTTAGGATCATCCTCAGAGTCCAGTTGGGACTAGTCAAAGAATGTTAAGCATAAAGAAAATATTTTTTTTATACCTATTATCACTAGAATTTTATCGATTATAATATTACATAGTTAAAATAGTCATCACATTATAATAGGTAATTGTATAAGGTAGAGTTTGCGACCAATCACTCAATAATATCGGAACTAGGAAGAAATAGCTAGGTAGGGTTTGAAGTCGGGAGAATTTGTTGAATAAACTAGGTACATACTTTAATATAATATTTTAGGAATATTTTAACATAGGTTTATTTCGTATTATTTTTTAATACCCCCTTAGCCCGGGGTTGGCTTGGTCGCCTTGTGCCTATAGGCGTGTGGATGTTTTCCATGAATTCTGCACATTACACAGCAGTGTGTTAGTGTGACAAATGCAGGTATATAATATAATCCAGACGCATAGTCGGGAATTCCCAGGAGGGGATGTTATGAAAACAATAAACTTAGACAAAACTTATACGGTGATACACAATCATAAGTGCGAGTGTAGAATGTATGGATGCGTTCGGAACTCACCATAATATTATGGTGAGGCACTTTCGCACGTTTCGGACATCACATAAAGTCTTATTTCCGACGTAGCGTTTGGGATTTGGGGGGGGGGGCTTACTTTGATAATATTTAATAAGCTTAAAACAAAATGCATGAAATGTTTGAGGGGCTAAGCCTCCCCCCTATTTGCGGCTTTGCCGACGTACATGTAAGGGTATATACAGCCAATACTAATTAGTAATTATCAATTATTCGAATATATTTGGTATAATATCTCAAATACCCACCAATTCATATTGTTTCAAACTTTCAAAATAAAAAATGTGCCTAAGTGGATGTCACTCTGCTGTACAGTAGGTTACAAGTGGGTCACTGTATAATGGATGGTTTTAAATTTGAATTCAAGGACATGATATCATTGTATACGAAAAACGATTCTGAGCGGAGACGGTTTGTCAGTGTGGATATTTTATATATTATATTAATAATTTTGTTAATAACACTGTACGCGTATTGTAGGTGTTCATTAGTTACAGAATTTATAAAATACAAAAAACTGATCTAATTGGTTATATAACATGTTTTTATTGTTCTTTACAACAGGTTTTTTCAAATTGATTTTTACTATTTTAAACATGAGGAGGGTAGGGTATAGTATTTCTTGATTTTTAATTTTTGGAGAACTAACAAGTAACAACTATATTATTATGTAGGTATATTATATTTTATTACAATCGGATTAAACCAAATTGTACTTTAAGCATTGCCCTAAATAGAACATTTTCTAAACGAAAACATATTTTTAAGTTGGTAGGTACCTATACAATGTTATAGTGGTCCGTTTCTAAAATGTTAACTCTTTTTAAATACTTTAATTGTACTATTTTTATGGAACTCACCTCATACTTTTTAACCCTCTTAACATTTTAAACAAATTTTTGCTTTTGGTACCTACTTATAATCTTATATCTTCTTATCTACCCATCATGGGTATCCCTGGGGGGGACTGCCCCCTCCATAAGCCATTAGATGTTTTGTTTTTGCTAATAGATAAATACATTTTATAAATGTTGTTAAATTTGTTAAGCGGTATTCAAGACAAAAAATGTTTTCGCCCCCTCCCCCCCCCCCCTAGGAATTGAACTGAAGACGCCCATGTAACCCACGTATCTATGGGTGTGTGTGTGTTATTTTGTAGGTACAACCATGAACTAAAATATAGTATATCTTAGTTCGTGGGTACAAGTACAACATTAAAGGTCTGTAGAGAATGAAATATTAAAGATGAAGGAAGAAACTCTGATAGTCTTATATTTCTGCACTCCTAGCCAAAGATGATTCTAACAAGTACAAAACCCTAACCAACAAAATCTGTTTTCCAGTTTCAGAGATCTAGGAAGAAAAATTCTAGCAAAACTTTATATTTTTTTTTAATAGTTAAAAATCTAATAATTAATTATTATTCAAATTACAAATTTCACAGTTTGTAAAACTACTTGACAAGCCTTTTTTAATGAGTTTATAGTGTAAGATAAAAGTTAAAGAGTTGTCAGGCCTAAACACAACGAAGTTTTTCTAAATTCAAATCAAATTTATGCCTCTCGGGCATGATATTAGATTTATATTTTCATTACCTACTTATAGTCATTATATAGTCTCTTATGTAATACAATTTAAAGCTAACTTAATTATCTACCTACTCATTACTACTGAGTTACATTTTTATTATTTTATTATTTACCACAAACTCTTGAAGTTTTAAAAATTCTGTTTTTTTTCATTCCAATTCCCATACTTATAGGTAGGTATTTGATTATAAATCAAGTACCTAAGTAAAATTTATAATCTAATATAATATGAACTTAATGGAGTATACATTTATCAAATTATCTATAATATACTTGTAATTGTAAATGTATTGTTAAATTTTAGTTTTGTATTATTTTATCTTTACCTACCTATTTCATATATATATTATAACTATTATAAGACTGGGTTGTAAACTAAATGTTTACACTTAATTATAGTTTATAGTAAGTTATGAGTATTTCGTTGTTTTACTATAGAAAAGATTGAACTTATTAAATAGTACATATTAATTATTATTTATTTAGCAATAATAATATTGGACTAATTGTCTAGTTTATTTATAGAAATATACAGTGTTCTTAAATAAAATAAAATAAAGTACGTAGTTCAATAAATTAAAAATGTAATTCGAAATATTTTGCCGCGTCCGACATTTTTCCGAGGGTCATTGACCGTATGAATATTGCCATTTATAGTGTGATAATCAAACCATTAAGAATTCGTGCCTACCTTCTAAAAGTCTAAAACTTTGTAAAGATAAATTAAATAATATTATAACGCCATAATAACGGGTTAGATAACGCATGTATGTTATATAGATACTAATCGTGAAATTTTTTTTCAGAACACTTTCATTTGCGAGCAGTAAATTGACTTTAAAAAGTATGTACCTACCTAACAATGATTTGACTTTATGTCTTTATATATACGGTCGCTTCTAGACCGTTTTAGTATCCATCATAGTATAATGCACGGCTAAAAAAAATAGATATTAAAATCAATAAAATCTACTATACGCGTCTAATACGTATGGGTATGGTGTTTATTTATATTATTTTGTAAATTTTTACGACCGCTCGACATACGTCGCAACAACGGCGGCCATTCCGTCAAAATATTTCGTACTCTTTCCGGTTTTTTTTCAAGAAATAAAGTCTGTCGGCCCTACATAATATCTGCATAATAATATATGGCCAGATAAATATTATATACAACGACTCGTCGGAATTTTAATACCTATACCTACTTGTATTGTATATTTGTATTATTATCTACATATACGTTCGAATGTGCCGGGTAAATGTACCTAATATGCATATAAATGTATATAAATAAACACTGTGCGATCAGATGGTATACCTACGTATTATGTTCAATATTGTGTAACGCGTTGTCATCATCATCATCATCGCATCGCAACGGTTACCGAATAAAAAGAAGGCCGTACCCGTGTTGTGACCTTAAGGTGTGCGGAAACGGAGGAAAGTGTTTTTGTAGACGGAGAAATCTGCTCGTGTGTGCGCAGTGTATATATATATAGGTTTATACCGGCATCTACCTATATATATATATATATATATATTAATATATAATAGCAATAATAATATTATACACATTTATATATACGTCGTATCGTACTTGCACGCGTTACACAAGCGGTGGCAGTCGTGAAGTAGGTAGGTAGGTATTATTATTATAACAGCCGCGGTCGACGACGTGAACCTATATAATACCTGTATAATAATAATAATAATATAATGTACAGGAAGTTTTCATGACATGAACGTCGTTTTATAAAAACCGTCTGCGCATGCGGTTTTGTCGATGGTAATAATATTATTGTAGTTATTATTATTATTATTATTAGATATTAGCTAGTATATCTGTATATGAGGTCTGTGCGGGATAAACAGCAGTTGAAAAAAGTAACAACTGACAAATATATATGTAACTAACTGTATATTATGTTATCTATTAGCATAATATTGGTAATTGCATTAATTGTTGTCGGTGACTTCTGTTCCAGGTCTGTATGGCTGACGGCTATATATTATGGGCAGGGGTTAAAGTGGGAAAAATTTTGAGGGGGAACCTACCAAAAATTGAGGAGCGTTCTCGAGTTTTTTCAAAGTCTATATTTAACCGAACTTTTTAAAGAAACCCACTACTAACTAGGTATAATTTGTTTCTTTCACACACCTTTGTAATTTGTTCATAAAAAGTTTATGTTAATAGTATGTAATATCAATTTTTCTCTTAAGGAAAATGATTTAAAACATATAATGCCTGCTAAGTAAATAATAAATTGCAATTCATTGCCTAAAATTTAAATTTTAAACATTTCATTAAAAAAACAAATAAAAAATAATTTGTAGTAAATATAACTATTCATATTCTTTCAGTTTAATAATGTATTTAAATTTATTATAATAAATATTATATCACATACGTATAGGTAACCTTTTACCTTTATTAAAAAATTACTAAAATTTAGTAGCGTCCCCCCGGACTTTGGAGACTTAAATTAAAGGGGGGACGTATAATTTTACCATAACCCCCCACTTTAACCACTGATTATGGGTAAACAAGGTGTGATAAAATGATCTGAAAATGAAATAACTTTTATTCTAATCAATATCTTTCAAAAGAATTGTTACACCCTGTATATTTAGGTAAGTATTTTGAATTTTATCGGCTTTATAACTTATATTTATATTATATTATGTATATTGTGATAATATAGGTACCTACCTGATGCGCAGCAGCAGGTCCACCTTTATAATATTATATATATATAGGAAAATAATGATTTTTTAACGGAACTACTTGAGAGACTCGTTATTTTGAAAACCTACTAACATTTTTGCATTTTTTTTTTGTACATGGGTACCTAATATATTAAAATCACTGAAAAATAACATATAATATAGGTCATATAGGTACGCCACGCGAAGACTTGACGTATATAACAGATATTTTTTCGGTTTCTGATTCGGCGAACGAAAATTTAGGGGTGACATTCCAAAACGTACTATTGCCATATAAAGTTGATTGTTTTTGTTAAATATTACCTCCTATAGTGATACTGTGTAAATAAGTACGTTTTGGATGATTTATACATTTATGAACCGATTTTTTTCATGGAACAGATGATTAAAGTTTAATTCCGATAGCGTCAATCGACTTCCCGCTTTTTCTTCTATAAGAATCGATGCGTATCTCGTTGTGTATATTTTGGCAATAGTGCGTTTTGGAATGTCACCCCTAAATTTGCCATGCAATACGTGTGTAAGACGGAGACAGCATATGCGGCTACGACATCCTCTTATGTAGTTATTTGTTGACTCTGCATTCATTGACGTCTGCTTCAAATGTAATCATAATTTGTGTGTATAGTTCGATATTTTAGTATTTTATAATATGCGTTTTTTAAGTAATTTATACAACAATAGGTACTTATTGGCTATTGGCTATTACGATATTTTAAGTTTTTACTTTTTTGAATAAAAGAATACCTACATTTTAGATCCTGAGTGGAGTGCCGAGTGATGATTGTATTGTGATTGAATTGGTCCATTATATGTGAGTATTTTTGTCTGTCATCACATTTTGGGACAAATCATTTTTTACTGTGGATGGTTTTTGGTATTTGCCAGATTGGTAGGTAGGTACCTACTTTGGGGATCAAAAGTAAAATAGTTCAAGTAAGTATTATTCAAAATAATCTGGAAAAACACAAAACAAATTTGGCAAAAAGGGTGTTCTTGTGCAAAACTTGTTTTTGACTAACTTAATAAATTTAATAATTAATGCAGACATTTAAAATTTTCACCAAATATTTATACGACGAGTAGCATTTTTTAGACTTGTTATAATTTTCAAAATATGTTGGTTCTTTTTGTCATGCATTTGAAATGTTTGACTATTTCTTTCGATTTATGTATGATAAGTGATAACATTTTTAGTTTTGAGAATATATTATAGTATAGAATATTTATAATATTTAAAGTTCCTCATATTAAGTTTAACTTATACCAATTTTTAAATATCAAAAAATAAATACCGTCGCATTTTTTTATAATAAATGTTATTGAATAAAAAATGATCAATACATGACTCCCATACCTCGTAATATAATATTATGTACAGCAATTGAAATAAGTGTATTTTGGTTCTTTTGGATTGTTGTTTAGTACCTCCTTACTATCTACCTATAATATCGCATATTAGACCTCATTGTTAATGGTGAATATGGATACGTGTTAATATAGCTATATATTTTTATAACGGCGGTGCGCCTGTCTGCTTAAAATGGAAAGTATAATAATAATTGTACTAATTAGCAATTTGTATACACGACTATTATAATATACACATACACAGTCTTGTCGGGACTAGAAAGACGGGAGTTGGTACTTGAAGAATATTCGTGCGCCGAGCGTACTGGAGGTACATCACACGACGATAGGAGTATTTACAAAAAATACATTTTACTATTTTAGCGTGTCTCAACCTCAACACCAGTCCTCGTGAACTGATTTCCAATCATATTTTATATAACAAACAACGATTTTTAGCCTTAATTTTATTGAATAATTTATTATATATTATGTAGAATTTATATACCTAAATTATATTTAACCTTAATTTATTTACCTAGCTATCAGTAAATTATTGTTCTGTTAGTGACTAGGGAGTGTATTATACTTTATAGCAGCACTGTATTACTGTATAAGTATTATAAATATTAATTGATTCGCATAATATAATAGATAAGTACCTATGTGAAAATACTACAGGACTGTCATTATTCTTTGCGGTGTTAACTGTTAAAATAATGTATAATATTTAGAAGAGTATTTTCCTTTTGGTAGGATTTAATTTATTTTATATATACATTAAGTAGCATACCATAGTGACTAGTGAAGCATACTGCATGGTCAAATTTTGCCTCGAAATAATTAGTAGGTAATGGTAAAACTATAGTCTCGTGTTATGCATTCAATGATAATTTTTTTTTATAAATATTTAATAATATAATTATTATCAATTAGGTATCTTACTCATCTATACTTGGATAACATATTGGTTTGGTTATATCAAAAACTTGTGGACAATTTTGTATGGCTAAATTTGGCATGTGACAATCAGTTGACACAGAAAGTCGGATGACATAAGTTTAAAGAGCTCTAAAAATGAACTTATTATGATTTATATCTATCATCTAAATGGAATATTGCAAACGTCAGAGAAATTCCAATGATATTAAAAATAAGCTAACGATGACAGACGGACAAATCGTAAAACCTACGAGCCCAAGTGATTGTAAAATTAAAATATGTACTCGTGTAATTAGTTCCATTCGGGTTATATTCATAAAATATCTTAATTATAATATACTTTTAGTGCGGGGCGGCAAAGAGGACGCGCTGTAACGTTCCCTCGACGGCGGTGCACTGCACTCTATATAGGTATATTACAAGTTTCAACGGAAGATTCATTATTTTACGGAAGTTTAGTTTGTACGTAATCTGTTGTATTATTTAGATTCTTAATTTGAAAAGAGGATTATTAATAGTTCGTTTATTTATTATGAGTGTAAAATATGCAAATTATGTGCATTAATAATAAAATAGTATGATATAAGTATATATATTATATATATATTTATATATTATATACACCCTTAAGATTAAATCCATATTCAAAATAAAATTTGGTCTATGAAATCAATTTGATTTGAAACGCCCATATTTCAAACCCTCATGATCGTGCATACACTTAGTAGGTATGAACATGCAAATGCATAATATAATTCCCGGTATCTAATGATGAATAATGGTAATAAGTAATAACTAATAACTCAATAGGTTATATAAATAATAATAATAACAACAATTATTACATCTCATTATACATTTATTTAATGTATTCGGTATACAGTTGTATTACAAAGTAAGATCAGTTTAGTTAAACGCACCGCCAAGTGAACAACTTGCACGTTCAATCTATTTTTTAATGTGAATATTAAAAACACAGTGCAAATGAATGAACAACTGAAGAAGAAAATTCCATCATTATATTGGTATTACCATTATTTTAAATAATTATCAATGCTGTCATATTTCTATAGTCTTAAATCTTAATACTAACCAATCAAATATAATATAATATAATTGTATATATTTATGTTTTATATATACATCGATTATGATTTTTTTTTAATCTTTGTATTTGTGCAATATCATTGTTGGTAGGTACATTTACCTATTATTGTACACTTATATAGAATTTCACAGTTATATTTATTATTTATGAATAAATTATGTTTAAATATTGCATCTCAAAGTAGATACCTAATTTAAATAATGAGATACATCAATAATTACTCAATACTATAACCAAACAATCTAAAAATAATAAACACAATTTTTTTTATAGATATTTTAAGTTAAAATTTGGACGAAATTAGATAGGTAATTAAACGATTTCAGTCATTATGTTATAATTTAAAATATTATTCGTGGGCAATTAAAACTTTTAACGTATATTAATATATTTCACAAACAATAACATTTAAAAAAAAATCAACCTACTGCGTTACTAAATTAATTACTTACTTTAATAGCAATATATATGATATATATATCATAAAATATTACCATAAACTTAGACGATACATGGACAACCTTTACTCAGAAACGTTATTCAAATGCAAACTATTTATCATTGAATTCAAATTTGACTTATGCACCACAGTGACTTACTAAATGACGAGGTACACTCGACACCCACTGTACAGGCGTACAGCAGAGCAATTACCTACTTAGTACTTAGCCCGTTTTTATATTTTTACTAAAAAAATTAACCATACGTAGTAAAAAAATTTCTTTATTCAAAACCATGATAATAACTTATAATTTATTATAGTTAATTATATTATAACTTTTACATACTCGAATTTATTATTAAAATGAAAGTTAATTTCAAAAAAGATATACTACAGATATTTTTAAATATTTTATTACCATTATATCACATCAGCTAATAACACCAAGCCATGTACCCAATGGCTGCCATAGGAGGCAGTGGCCGCATCAAAACATTGAAACAATATAAAATTAAATTATTATTGTACATTTTTGAGTATTTTTCTTTAAATATTTTGGCTTTGCTCCCCTCTCTCCATTTTAAAATCCTGGATACGCCATTGCATGTGCATATTTAATTACTTATGTGTTTACTGTTTTGTTAACTGTGGTCAGTCACATTTGCATATAAATTTATAAATATAGAATCAGTAACATCAAACATGTAACTATACAATGAATGATATGTATATACTATATATGTCTATATATAATATATATATATATTGGATTTATGTTTAGGTACACTGTGGGTATAGGTCATTTAGTCTTCAGTTGTTTATTTACCCATGTACGTACAATGTATCAATCGTAATCGTAAACAACAATACGAAATGTAACCTTAACGTTGCGTATTATATATTATTATTTATTATGACCATGCGATACACCAATTCGTTCCTGGCTTAATATTTTTAATATAGGAAGTTTATCAACGATTATTTTGGGTAGGTACCTGTCTCATAGATCTCAAGGATAAACTTTCTAAAAGTATCTATTCATATACTCCAGTCTCCAATAGTCCAATGCATTTAAATAGTTCTGTTTGTTTCAAGGACAGCTGAGTGTCTTAGAACGGCCTACCTAATATTTTTACACATATTTATGCGATATATAAATATTTATCTCTACCCAAGGTTATAGGGTTCTTTACCCAATTGTTTAAGAATCATAAGTTATATAGGTAGTTATAGCAGGACATTCAGTCTAAAAAATCTGAAGTATCCTATAAGTATAATTATTTTTATATTATTATAAGGCACACCGTGCATACATTAATTACCTACATATGTGATCGTTTTTTTTTAGATTTTTTTTTGTAGATTAGTAGCTATTTTTCATATGCCTATATGTTATGTGTGTTTGTGTGTATGTGGGTTTTACAATAACATGACGTTTTGTTTTTATAATGCATCAGTGTATAGTTTTTGGGTAGGAATGCTCCAAGAGTTCAGTACAGATTGAAGATTCGACACAGATAATTTTAAGAGGTCACTTTTAAAATTGTCAGTAAATCACAAAGCCTTATAGGTAGGTATTTGCAATGTTTGTCTATTTATGTGTTTTTATACTTGGCCCGTATCATACTTAATGCTTAGCTGCCAAAAACAAGCATTTCAGAATATTCGAAGATTTTGAACCAATAGAGTTAATCTTGTACAAGTTGTACGATAATATGGTTGAACCATGACATAATTTATTTCATATAATATTTCTACACATGTAAGCAGTTGGACAACTTTCCCCTCTTCTGTTTTGTGGCTTTTTTGTATTATTTGTATACTTTTATATACATAAAAAATTCATTATATATATATTATGTGCGCAGTTACTTTTAATAATAAAAAAAAAAACTTTGAAGTACCCTATGATATCATCTCTTTTACAATATTACTATGTACCTATGTTTTACACGTATTAAATAGAATATATTATATACTATTTTAAAAACTGTAAACCTCTTATGTGTGTATTTTAATTCAGATATTTGTACGGTTATAAATCATAATTTATTTATTATATTTATTTTATTAGTTTAAACGGGCTAGAGACCGATAACAGTTTTAAACAAGCATAATAACAAGGTGCGTTTAAACAGATAGAGAATAATACAGATAAATAAATTTAACATTTAACAATTATTAATGAATATAATAATACAATATGGGTATAAGTGTATTACTGTATGACTGTGCATCTGTGTGTACCATATTATAAATATTTAATTGATTTTCGTATCATTATTAATTTTAATAGGCACATATTATTATGTTCCGTTGATTATATTTTGTTATCTTTCGACTAGGAGTTTTAAACTAGTTATCCTAAAACCTCTGTAGCTTTGTTGCGTGTACAGTATTGTTTGTGTAGTGTTTTAACTTCTAGTAGGTAGGACGTAGGTCCTTGCGGTAGTAAGTACCCACAGTGTTGTACTGTTGTGTCTTGTGCGCATTACAGTGTATAGTAAGTTAGTTGCCAACTTGCAAATGATATAACTATGTCAAAAGGAAAATGTCTAAGCACCGACGAAAATTATAATATTATAAACCACCTAGTAACTGATGAAAAACAATCAGATGTAGCTAATTATAGTGAATTAAGCTTAAGTAAATATACAGTTGTATATGTATCGACCATATTATACTGAGATCATAAACATGACGTTTTACATTTAACAAATCTTTAATTTTCGAAGTTCCAAGCAGTAGCTTTCGAGAAATACAAAAAATCGACGGAGAAACTCATCTCACAAGTGTCATCGACTTCTTTCAACATTTCGACCATTTTTGGGTAATATATTAACTACGTTGTATTGATTTTCGTATTCATTGCATACAATCGACTTTCGAGCGCTTTTTAATTTGAAGACACTAGCCGGTCGCCATACTGCAGAAGTAACCAATCTGTTAATATCTTAGTTTTTTTCTTTTATTATTATTTATTAATCAATGTATTTATCACATTTAAAAATGAATGATAAAAATGTAATTACTGTATCACAATGGTATTTATTGGATTACATAACTCTAAACAATTTTTGACATGACGTATAGTATTGTAGAATATTGTCTATTGTTACTTATTAATTGGTTATATTTAATATCCTCCAAAACAGTTTATTATTTTTTTAAATACTTAGATTTCTGTTAGTATTCGGGACCCGATGATCATTTGATGAGTGATGATAAGTGATGGTAAAAATGATTTGTTAAGACGTGAAAATGGTAAGCAATATGAAATATGTTATACACTAATAAATAATAATCAAAAAATAATTGATACATTTTATACGTAAACCCGTTAATTGATTGCAGATATTATAATTTTTTAATAATATATAATATGCACGGTAATAATGGTGAGATATTATATTTTGTTTATGTCATAAGAAAAATGATTAAATTTTCAGATATTTGTGCTTGTAGTATATAATTATAGTAAATTACAATTTATAATATTATAATTCTAAGGGTTAATTTATAAAGACACCCAATCCCTCCCCCTAAATTTCACTCATACACGTACAATTTGCACTCGCATATATTATGTATTTATGTATTGGTTTTTTTTTACTTACATTAAAAATAATTGATATTTTTACTTGTATAAAAAATAATTAATATTTGTATGATCTAAATCAAAATATTGACGGAGGGTCAACATTAAAGAAAATAAGATAATTGATCGGTATAATTTATTATTCGATATAAGATTTATCTGAAACGTAACTGAACTTAAGTCCATGGACTCTGTTAAGTTGTTAACTGACCATGTATCATTATTAATACCTATATTATGTTATCATAGTCCCCTGCAAATTGCAATGTCCTGATTGTAAATACTGCGCCTTTTGCGTTAAGACGAGAAATATTTCCTACTATCTCCCTTCCTTGTGTTTATAACAGAACTACCTTAAGAAGGACGCGGTAAAAGGGTTACGTCATTATTCCGAGCTACCATCAACAGTTGGTTATCCCGTCACATGTATCACAGTATACGTATTCTAGTCTTGTAAGACACACGTGTAATCCGGACGATCTTTCTTACTTGTTCCACCCTTTAATGGTACGTAAGTAATAATTTTAATTAACTTATTTTAAACCGTTAAAATTATATTTTGCAGGCTGTTTTTTCATGCTAAAATAATGATTATCGATAATAGTAATTTAATATTGAACTGTTTATAAAAAGTTTTACAATAATTTTGACGTCTGTTTTTGATAAGTAAATACAATGTTGTCTCTTATTATTTTTTTAGTGTTTTTACTTTGAATAAATTGAATTTCTTTTTGGCATTTGGAGTATCTATGAATAGTTTGTAAAATATAATGTTTTCTTTTTAGAGTTTTATAGTAGGTACTTTAAATTAATTAATTCACACATAAATGTATTATAATATATCAACAGATAATAAATACGATTAATTTATCCTAAATATATAAAAGTATAAAACAATGATGATAATCGTACAAAATCATGAATGGTTTCACATTAATTGTACACATTAGGAATTTATAGGTAGGTACTAGGTACTGTATATTATACAATTTATATTATGCTTGCAATATTTACTAGACGTCACTATACTTCGGTTCAGATCGCACTTGGATCTCATACACGTATTCTAAACCGTAAAGTCTTCCTAAACTTTAGCGAATACGTATACACTGAACGATTACTATAGTCTATCAAAATCATAATTAAAACATCTCGTTCATATTCAACTCGTGTATATTATAGATAGCAAAAAAATATTGTCACAATATCATAAATTCTTAAACATGAACGACGCTTCGGTAGATTGAATAACATAAATCTTGAACGTTTTCCAAATCAATCGAGTACCTATTCGTGCATTTTATCATTTATACGAATTCTACATTAGGTCTGCGTTTAACTTAATAATGATTAAGATATACGATAATCTTCTAAACACACGCTCATAGAGCTCGAATATGATATTATTATTCAATAACATAATATATAATAGTGCGGTAACAGCGTTTAAAATGTTTAATTATAGGTTGGCATATACACATATACTATAATAATAATTAAATAATATCGTGTATTAAAATCATAATCGGATACCGGAAATTCTCATCAAAAGTCGGAACCGCCGTGTGTTCAATAACCCGATCGAGTTTGTTAATATTAGGTCACTTGCTCTCTGGATATTTTGTACACAATTATGTAACGGACGTGGTTGTTATGAGCACCCAACTGGTTTCTTACGCGCTGACCACTTTCACTCAGAAATCATTCCGTATACCAGGATATATAATAATAATAATATAAAAAATACCATCGTGTGTGTGTATGTGTGTAGGTAGGTACCTACTCGTAATATTAAAACAAGATATAAAATACTAGTTTTTTTCCTTGAGTTATATGTCTCATTTTATTTTATTCCTGTACCTATATAATATTATGTGTATACCTACAGTTGTTGTGGTTTTATAGTTCAACAGTACAATAGGTAGTACATTATTGACATTCATCGTCACATTTGATGTATATCGAAACGAATAGAATAATATGTTGTATGTACGCGGAATATTATTATTATTCAATATTCAATAACGATTTGTGCGTATATTATAATAATAAATATAATAATTTTCAAATGTTTTTCTAATGTGCTGTATTATACGCGATCAAATTGCTGTTGGAATTATAATGATACACGGCAGATTAAACGATACTAAACAAAAAATGATTTATAGTAGGTACCTACCTAACTTACATAACACTAAATTGAATTAAAATTGATCTATAAAAATTAAAGTCTTATTTAGGTATAATATACGAGTAGTTATTTTAAAATGTATTTTGATTCATTCCCTATAATATAAAGAAAGAGGACTAAGTATGAAATTTTCAAACTTCTAAGTTCTTCACGGTTTTGTGATACCTATCGTCCGTGTAATTTATCGTATTTTGCTAAACTCTTCATTCCAAATGTCAATTAAATATCGATGGGTAGTATGGAGTGCGCAAATTAGATGAGAACATTTTAATTGAGAACGTATTTAAGATTCGTATACGGTAAATTATCTTTTAATTTTATGCATTTTTCCTATTCGTCAACTCGAAGAAGTTGAAAACATTAAACAATAAAGTAAATTTTTGTTTAGCAATGGATTTAGAGTCCTTTCGTTTGAGTCCTCGAAATGTATTTTAAGAACTTCAATACAGAACGATAATAATATGTCAGTGAATACTTATGTGAAATACAAAATGAAATAATAATAATAATAGTATTTTTTACATTCAAACTGACTTCGAGTTCGATTAACAAAATATGTATACAATGCTTTATGACGTCATACACGTATTGTACATGTGACATGCATAATTATTATAAATATCAATGTAAAAATCGACAACCTATCTAACGCATAGATTGTTTCATTCGGTAAAATCATAAAATTGCGAGTTTTTGTTCTCGTTGAGTCGTAAAACGTAATAATCAATAGAACAAAATATATTATACCAATATTCATAAATTAATATAAAAGCATTTTTTTAGTTTAATAAGTGAATCTATTCTAATAGTAGGATTTTTGGCATGCAAATATTGTTTAGGCACCTACGTGTTCAATGACGTTTTTATTAGGATAATCTTCGGATTCTAGGCCATTGGCTGATATTTTTTATTTATATGATTTTATATTAAAAATAAGTACTGCACATTAAATATCTACTAATCAACGATATTCAAATTAAATATTATTTTATTTCACATTCAGTTACGAATTATACATTTAGTTATTTAATATCATAATAATGTTTGTTTATGTTTAAAATACCTATCGTTAAAAAATAAACCATAAACCATCATTCATCACTATAATATTATATAATATATTAAAATCCAATAGGTATTTAATATTAAATTTAATATATCTAGGTAAATATGTCATTAGCAAACTCGTAATGTGGATGGGAAGGCGATGCGAATATTTAATGAAACAGGAAATTTATAGGGTCCACTTACTCTGGAGGGGTCCTGCAGTGGTAGTTTGATAAGTTTAATTTACATAGTAACACATCATAGAATAGGTACAGAGAAGGAGAATGTACAGTTTTTGGAAGACTTATGGTGTATCTTATTTGTATGTACTATATACTATATATTCATGTAGGTATATGCCGTATGTACCTATACTATCGTTTAGTCACTAAATAAGTAAAATTTATAAAATATTAACCGAATAGGTATAGGTATCAATAGTATATACTACAAAATAGGACGAATTATAGCAACAAAACAGTGAATATGTCTTTTATAAAAACTTAAATCTGAGTACCTACTTATATTAATTAAATTATATAAATAGGCGTGCATTTTTATTATTTGCAGATTAATAACTATTAGTGTAGATTTTTCCTCATAAATTATAATATGTAATTTGTGAATACACATTTAGGCAACACAGTAATAGATGTTAATATGTTCATAACGTAATATTTTTTTTTTCATTTAATAGGAGTAATCGCGTTTTTTAATTAAATTAGTACATAGTTTAACATACTTCATATTGAGGTAGGTAGGTACTTGGCATTTTTATTCAATTGAAATTTAGCATTATTTTATTGCAGTAAAATATTATTTTTATTTCGTAGTATGGTTTTATCGATTAAATCTATTTGAAAAATGCCTTTTTAATTCCGAAAAAAATGTTGAATAATTTCTAGATTCTTATTTTTGTCCACAAGCTTCTCCACTAACACTGCAGGACCCTCAGATAATAACATATTTACATTTAAAGCATTATATAGGTACTAAATATAGCCGGTAGCTGTTATAAATGTACAAAATAAAAAGGTTAATTGATATTGAATTTATTTTTAATAATTAGGTATATCAGGTATCAAATTAAAATATTACAAATTTACGCGTGCGTTGTTTTTGATAATATACAGCCTTGGATGTGTTTAAGAAATTTCAATTGAATTAATCCTAGTGATTACCTGTGCATAATGCGAACCTCCGGTGGAGTTTGCGCAACTATACTAACTGTAGAAATTCTGAAATTATACGTCATAATAATTCTCACGTCGTTTCTCAATGATTCGGCTTGAAGTGACAAAGAAAATTTTAAGAATATTAATGAAGTAAATGTTGTGAAAATGTACATATTAAAATATTTTATTAAAAATTGCTCATTAAAAGCTTTAGACTCTATAGATGTGTGTGTATATTAGAACTACGTAGATAATGCTCAACCATTAATTTAGATATTAAATTATGATTATTTAATATCTCGACGGGGAGCAGTAAATAAATATGAAATTTCTACTCCTCCCTACTACATGTTTGACTAATTCTTAAATAATTATATGATTGATAAACAATAAGTATTAAGCACTAAATTAGTACTTAACATCATAATGTGACGAACATTTTAAATTAATAATGAAGACGAAAATATTAGACGTTGAAGTCGCTCTATCTGGAGGTTTACTGAAAAGGGTACTGTTTAATAATACGAAAATAATATTGTAATATTGTGAATGTTTGTTTGTATCATAATTTTAATATTTATTTATATTTTTTAAACGCATACAAAAATTGAAAAATGTATACCTTTACGATTAATTTTATTTTAGGTGATGAGTTGATAGTATAATATTGTTTAAAAATGGAATCACCCGGAATGGCTCTAAGTGACAAGTATGGAAGCGATAACCCACCAGCTATTATGGTCAGAGGCGCATACAAGAGATACAATCCTCACAGTGTCGTTCTTAGAGGCCTCAACATGACTGTACCCGAAGGAACTATGTGAGTAAATAAATAATAAATAAAAAAGTTCAAAATACAAATATTATGAGATTACTAAACATTTTTATCGAATATTTTTATTTTTATGTTACCATACTTGCCATACACCTTATACTTAAAAAACTATTAGTTTCGATTTGTTTTAAATAACTTATTATGTAGCCATAATACCGGATATAGTTATAATTGTGACGAAACCGACGAACCTAGCTAAGAACTGAACTCATCTATATTATAGTGGATGTTGTATCTAAAACCTAGGTATTCTTAGGTATTATTTAAATATTCTGCAGTTATGTAAAAATTAAAACAAATAATGACAATGCACACACTACACATTTATTTTAATATTAAACTCTGAGTGAAATCAAAAAAAATACATTACCTGTTGCTATTTAAAAAAAGTACTTTGAATCTTACTTTCATAGTAATAATAATTAGTAGGTAATACAGAACGGTGTTCGCTGATTTGGGAACAAATCTCGTTACCTATCGTAATATATAAGTACCTATATAATATTATATTAATCAACAATTTTTGTGTTGTGTCGAACATATCTATATCTTATATCATAGCCGGAGAAAGGCGATTACTATTTAACCATACATCAGGGTCATTGATGCGATGCCATAATACAAATATATGTTGTACATCATAATGTCTTTACTAATTATGTAAACTTTCTATACCTATCAGTAACGTTTTATACTGTATACCATAAAATCTAAAAAGTAGGTATATTTAATAAAGTTGATACAAAGACAATGTAATTTAAAAAAATCTTAAACAATCTCATTTAACTTCAGATAATAAAACAATACACATTTGGAATAGCAGTTGATTAGAATAATTTTCAAGTGTAACAATTAAATATAACACTGATTGGTGGAAATATTATGTTTGATTTTTGGCTTGTATAATATGGTTAGGTTAGGTATTAGATTAGTATGATAAGGATATGATTATAATTTAACTTTAACCATCTAGGAGTTATATATAATATGTGTATAGTGTATATTGTATACGTAATAAATAAGTTATATATATGTATGGTAATATTAAATATTTTATTGCTAAACATAAATACCATATTTTAACCCATTAGGCAATCATTGAGATTACATAGAAAACTCTTAATGTTACACATCATCTGTGTGACTGTATGCAATGAGGATGATATTTAATATGGATAAAACTTAATTATATTATATTCATACGCCAACCAGAAAAACTGCCGAATTTTTGTAAATACAGACCAACATCTAGTAAAAATATTAAAAAAATAAAATATATAATTATCTGTATAATTAAAATTGAGAAAGTAGAAGGTTCCTAACTGTTTATGGCTGGATATTAGGCTCAAATCACTATACAAATACTTAAAAATTAATAAACAAATTACGGTCCTCAATTATATTTATAACAAAATGTTTGTAAATAAATTATACCCATATGAGTTGTATGATTTATTGGATTAATTTGGTTCATATAGATATGGTCTTCTCGGTCCCAGTGGTTGTGGTAAAACTACCTTACTCAGCTGCATGGTTGGACGGTGTCAGCTCGATGCTGGGGATATACAAGTCAAAGCTAGGACGAAGTCCAACATCGGATACATGCCTCAAGTAATTGTTGTTAAAATATTTTAGGCGTAGATATATTTATTAAAGTGTTTTGTTAATTTTTTTTTCAGGAACTCGCTCTGTACCAAGAGTTTAGTATTAAAGAAACAATGACCTATTATGGCCGTTTATTTGGTATGAGTCATAAACAAATAGAAACCAGAACATATGAACTATTGAAATTTTTAGAACTACCTCATGAAAATAATATTGTTAGTCGACTAAGGTAAATTTAAACATGTATTATATTGCTTATGCATATTGCTATCACAGTATTGAGTATTCAAATAATTATAATTTTAATTTTTAAGATTGATTATTATATCGCTATGTTTTTAAAAACCGATCAAAAAATTAAATCATATTGCATACGAGTCTTCAATGAAGTACAACATTTTATGTCTTTGTTGTCCTTGCTATCATAAGTAGCACATACCTAGGTAATATTTATATAGCAATTGATAAAAAAAAAAAATAATAAAGACTCGACTGCTATTGGTATACAATTAGCCAGTCGGCAACGATCGCCAACTTTGGTTGCTATAGTTACATCTGTTGTTATGTCAACTGGGGTTGCTATAGCAACATATCCGTTGCTATGGTAACGGTTGTTGCTATGCCAATATCGGTTGCTATGGAAACGGTGGTTGTTTTGGCAACAATGTTTGCTATGGCAATATCAGTTGCTATGGTAACGGTGGTTACGCAGTTCAAATCTCGTATGATAAAAATGATATTTAGCAATTTTTTTCGTAAAGTAACGTTTTTCGATTTCGATTCTATGTGCCAAAGCAGACATAAAATGTCAAAAAAATATATATAAATATGCATATTTAGGTATTTAAATAGAAACTTATTTATAGCTTTAGCACGTATTATACTTTATAGACAGCTATAGTATATATAATATTATTTTTTAGTGGTGGTCAAGAAAGAAGAGTGTCTTTCGCGGTTGCATTGCTTCACGACCCTCAACTTCTTATATTAGACGAACCTACCGTAGGTGTAGATCCAGTGCTGAGTGCTAGGTAAATACCTACAATCTACATAAATAAAATGTCAATAAAAATGCCATTTTCTTCATTTTTATTTAATTTGTATTTTATATTGTAATAAATTACCTATTGTATTCTTGTAGCATTTGGCAACATCTTCTAGACATGACAGCTAATGGAAATAAAACTGTTGTGATTACCACACATTATATTGAAGAAGCCAGACAAGCACATACGGTTGGTAAATCATTAATTATGCAAACGTTTAAACAAGTATGCAAACAGAATATGTATATTATGATATAATATACAGGGGGGTTATAACAAATATCGATTGATAATTTTAGATTCTGATGTGTGTTTTATATTTTTTATTTTTGTGTCTAAAGACACTAATATTTTAGTAAAAAAAATGCACTGATCATCAACTTTGAGAGCCGGGAGATTTATGGTAGAAAATTGTATCTAATTGGTACTTTTGGGAGGTCAAAATTGAAAATTCTCTGTAGTACATACCTACCTACTTTTTAAAATAATCGGAGGAGAAGAGGGGGACGAATATTTGTTAAAATTGTAATATTATTATTAAAATAATATATTAATAATAAATTTTTTTTTTTTTTTTTTTATGAGTATTTTTTATTTGTGTGTATAGATTCTAATATTTTACTTAATATTTAGTTTAACTTAATTGTTTGTTTACAGATTGGGTTAATGCGAGATGGTACGTTGTTAGCTGAAGAATCTCCCAATCAACTTCTTTTAAAACACAACTGCTCAACTTTGGAACAAGCTTTTCTGGAGCTTAGCAAACGCCAAACTAGAAGCACCATTATGGACAGAGAAGATGAAAATTGTGTATGTCAGAATTATTATGTTTAGTTATAACTATAGTAATTATTTATTAATAATTTATATTTATTTTTTAGAATATTGAAACATATCCTGTACCAAATAAAAAACCATTGACACCACTGAAACCAGATAATATTTGTTCAAAATCGAGAATTTTAGCACAATTATTAAAAAACTTTTACTGGATGAAAAGAAATATACCGTGAGTACTAAATATCTTAATAGGTACCTATATAGACGTATAGTTATCTTAATCACTCACCACAGTTCAATAATTGCAATTTTTATAGTAATCATAAACAAAATGTCTCTTGTGTTTTTACCATTCATATGATAAAACCATAAAATATTATTTATACCGTAACAGCGGTCGCAACGTTAGGCATACAACGTTAGTTATATAATTTACTGTTATATATAAAAGTAATTAAAAAATAACTAATACACATTAATATCGTTGTGTGTTAATTTTGTGTAGGATTATGTGTTTCCTAATGATCTTGCCTGTTGTGCAATGCTATTTATTTTGCACCTGCATTGGTCGTGATCCCCAAGGATTGAAACTAGGAGTGGTCAACGAAGAGCTTAAAAACGGTATGTCAAGTTGCAGTAATTATCCGTCAAGTGGATGCAATTTCAGTATACCGCTAAGTTGTCGATATTTACAAAACTTGAAGGATAAAAGTTACAAATTGGTTAGTATTAAAATTTAAAACTATAGTAATTTTTACTTATTAGTTAACTATTGCCAATGTTGATAAAAAAAAGCCAAATAACAATATGTATAATTGATAAATCAGATAGAGTACGATTCTCTGGACGAAGCGAAATTTGCCGTCAAGAAGAATAAGGTTTGGGGAGTGTTATATTTCGAAGAAGGTTATTCAGAATCGCTCGGCGCACGAATAAAAATGCCCGAAAATGTAACCGAAAGGACCTTAAATATCAGTGATGTCAATATATGGCAAGACATGTCCAGTAAGTACATACCTAGTATATTATTATTATTATTTTATTATTTATTAAAGCCGCAACAAAAATAGTTATTGGCTTATGAAATTATACATTAATAAGTTATCTACAATGGTTTACAGCACAATTATGATACAGTAAATATAATATTTTAAATTGGGTTGTACAATTTAGTTAATTTTAGATATTTGAGATTTTTTTGGGTTGTCTGGATCCGATTTAGTGCTTTATAAAGGTTTTCTGGAATTACAAGCTGGGCTCTAATGTTTCTGAAGTTACGGCAGTGTAAAATTATATGTTTGACCGTAATAATTTCTCTACAATATGTTTGGCATAAGTCTGGTTCATTTCCGTTCATAAGGTGTCTGTGAGTCAACCAGGCTGATTTGTAATCTGTTTAGGATTACTTCCTTTCATCTGGATAGTGGTATGGTTGGCCATGGGAGGACTGTATTTTTTATTTCGTTAAGTTTGGCGTGGCAGGTTGACCACATATAAGCTGCTACTGGTTTATAATGTGCTTTTCTGTAAGAAGTTTCGTTTTTTTCGTTGTATACCACCGCAGCTCCTACTCCGGCATCCATTTTGGATCCATCGGTGAAAAACTTAGTATAGGTACTAAGGGTACTCGTCGAGAATTGTTTGTATTTCGTTTCTATATACGATGGGTATAATTTCACCTTTGGGTAGTATTAACAGTGCGACATATATATTTATATCCATTATCCACGGAGGGTTGATGGGGAGTTTGTGTCTGATGATCCTGGAAAAATCAATACTGTTGATTTGAAGTATGCTTAGAAAACCTTGATGGAAAGCGAGGTTGTTCTGGGCCCATCTAGCGGATAAAAACATGGCGTTCTTTTTTCTTATTAGGCTTATAGGTGGTCAGGTGGAGTATGGGAAATATTGAGTAGGCTTCGGATTGGAATTCGATCGAAATGCTCCGGAGACTCACTTCATGAATAATTTGAGAATATTTGTACGTGTCGTGTCTTTTAGAAGTTCATACAAGTGCGTCTTCCTAATGCATCTAGTGTCGAATACGATTCCTAAGATTTTCATGATTTTCATAGTGTGTATTTGCGTTATTTATTTTTATAACTAGTGCATTATACTTTTTACGTTGTGTGGCGTTCTGTGATTTTGGTGCGGAGAAACAGTATCGAGTAATAGCTGATAAATTTACAAGTGATGATAGTGTATTTTGAAATTGGGTGTTGTATGTTGTTTGTGTTTTTTCCGCAGCACCAAATTTTTAAATCATCGGCATATAAGGTGGATTTTACGGGGAATTTAATTTCTTCACATAGGTTGTGGATGACGATGAGAAAGAGTGTAACTGAAATGGTGGAACCTTGAGGTACACTATTTTCTTGCTTGAATACTGATGAGAGGAAGCCGTTTATTTTTACTTGGAAGGTTCTATCCGATAGAAAATGTATTATAAAGTTAAACATGTTGCCATTACAAAGTATTTTAATTTTATATAATTTTAATTGTACGCAATTTGTTATTTATCAAAACGATAAATATCTTTCTACATCATTGTTACAGACCAGTACGTGAGTAACCTATTACGAAGGGATATGCTTTCGAGATATGTGATGTTCCTAGAAAGTGTATTCAGAGACTGTAAATGGCCCGTTGCGATGGCCGATATTCCGATTAAGGTAATATTTAATGTAAATAATTGTTAGACATTAAATAGTATAATAATATGTTTCTTCGCTGTACTGTTTAGTTGGAAGACGCAATTTACGGAGACAACAACCCGAGTTTTGGACATTTCACAGCTCCAGCTATCATATCGCTGTTGGTTTATTTTCATATTATTAAAAAATAAATACCTAATTAAACAGCAACGCACACTGATCAACGTGTTCTTACGATATATACAATATTACAGCAATATAGCCAATAATGTGCTTATGTACATTGTGTGGTATTATTCAACTAGCACGCTAATCCAAAATAATTAATGACTGGGTGTACAATAACCTTTTTAATATGGCAATATTTTGATCCACAGATTCGAGTTCTATCTCCCGATGGTGTTCACCGTGGGAGCGATACTTATGGAAA
The DNA here is from genome assembly GCF_019925205.1 of Metopolophium dirhodum. Classification (NCBI taxonomy): domain Eukaryota; kingdom Metazoa; phylum Arthropoda; class Insecta; order Hemiptera; family Aphididae; genus Metopolophium; species Metopolophium dirhodum. The sequence continues at coordinate 19,727,474 of NC_083568.1, forward strand.
AGATGGGAGGATTGTTGGAGAGGAGTCTCGTTGCAGGTATAAGTTATTCAAAATAAAATCATATTATATCTAAATTGTAAACGGTCCGAACGCCGCCCTGTGCATCTAATATGACTTATCGAATCTTTATTGTTTTCAAGGCGTTACGGTGACGGAAGTGATATTGTCTCACATCGTGGTCCAGTACATAGTTTTGAGCGTTCAAACGGCGTTGATGATGTTGGTGTTATTTGTGTTTTTCGATAATCCTATGGTGGGGAGTTTAGTGTGGTCGCTATCGTTGCTATTCTTGACAGGGACCAGTGGCATGTGTTACGGTGAGTGAAAACTATATAACTGTACATAAAACGGCAGAACACCCGTACAGAAAAAAAGCGGTTACTGGTGATGGAAACGTACTTACGTAGCCGCATTCTACACGTTCTGGTCTCAATGACTCAGCATGATTATTGTTTTTTATTTTATAAAGGATTTATGGTCTCGGTGTTCTGCAATACCGACACGTCTGCCACGTTTATGGGCTTGGGAAGTTTCTTCCCTCTAGCCATGCTCAGTGGGATGATATGGCCGCTGGAAGGCATGCACTGGATATTGAGATCAGTTGGATGGATTTTGCCGATCACATTGTCGACAGAATCGTTCAGAGCCCTATCCGCCAGGGATTGGTCGATAACGCACCCGACAGTCTACAAGGGATTTTTGTCCGCATCCGGATGGATCGGCGTATTTATGTTGGTTACCATAATCGTGGTGAAGAAAAACAACGGTTTACGAAATGTAACCAAATAATATTTGTAAATAAAATGTAAATAAATGTATTATAAGCCATGTACCTACAAGTAGAGATTACGTCCGTTATATTATATTGTGTCAAAATGATGCAGGTTATGTTTAATACTGTTCAAAATTATGGTTACCGACATTTTTTCATCGTTTTTTATTAGTTTCTTGATTATTTAATAATTATAATGCATTATAACCTATAGGTATATTATACACGATACGTATATATATCATCATATAATATATTATAGATTATAGAACTACCAATAAGTATAAGTTTTGAACAAATTATACAACTTTATTGATGATTAATGATTATTAGTTTTACTTGATTTGAGTACACCTCAAAGCAGGGGGTCACCAGCCTTTTCCAACAAGTGAGCCACGTTAAACATTTTGAGTGTCTGGTGATCCATCACTATTTGTTTAGGTGTACCTACAATTTAATTTATTACATGTAGCATAATAATGGAGCAAATAATGCAGCATAACAATATTCCTTTAAAGATGATGAGCCCTGCCCTAAAGTATCTAAATTATAAATCTAATTATTTTATTATATTGGTTCTTATGTTGTTACGGATATAGATAGTTATGTCCCAATGAAAATGGACCGTATCTGCAGGAACACAATATATAAAATATCTCCCACTAAGTAGAAGGTAGGCAGTCACAAACACTAGTACACTATATATTCTATCTAGCAGAATTGGAACACAAGGAATTTTCAAGTTATGTGGATTAGAATTTAGAGTTATGGTTTATAATTTATAAATTATCGTGTGAAGATGAACCTGATGAGGTCGATCATACAGGGATTCCCATGATTTCTATCGAACACAACTAGGTGGATTGTCCAAGCCTATCCTTCTTGAGCTGGGCAGCCGGCATGTCGAACACGAGGCCCATAGGCCGAATTCGGCCTCAGCCGTTTTTTTATGGCCCTTGGGGCTGGGTACCAATATTAATGAAATTGAAGAAAAAAAAATTATAAAAAAATTTTACAATATTCCTTACATGTCAGTTGTCACAACTCCGTTAGTGAAAGGTGTATACTATACAATATAAATAATGTTACTTTTTTGTCTTAGCTTCTGATAAACTGAAATTGAACAAGTATTGTATAGTATTGAAAGTAATGAATAAAATAAAAAAATTTTATGAAATGTTTTTTTTCGATACATTTTTATATGCATAGTTAACTATTAAATATATTTGGACCAGTTAATACTTTGAGTTTGACATGCCTGCTCTTGAGTATGCACGCATGACTTTGCGGAAGAGCCAATGTGTAGAACGAGGAGCCGAACATTGCGTTAGACGGATGTTAAAGGGTGCACCGAGTGGTGGTAAGATCAAAGGTGTGGGCAATCTTCGTGGACATTGATGGTCGAGGTTGATACTTTCGGCTGTTGATAAAATGGATGGTCGTCGATGATCTGAGGTCATGGCAAATGGACGCCATCGATGAAAACGGTTGCTTAAGGGGAAGTAACCGAAAGTTAACTTGAATTTGATTCTACACGATGGCAGCAGTTCAGCTTGTAACTGGTGGTGACGGAGGTGATATCGACCATCGGCGTTGACGATATAAAGACCGAACTTAAGTACCTCAAGTTACGGTAACTTACCTAGTGACTATTAAAACGGCTATTTTGTAATATCAGTTCACGTTAACGGTCTGCTAATTGATATTTCAATCAGAGCGTCGCGTGTTGGCTGGTCATGGTCATTCTGTGGGTCTGCAGATACAGTCCTGTTTTTCGACTCCTCCAAAACGATGTTGATCGTTTGAAGGTTGTGAATGGAACGAAATACAAAATATGAATATTCGTTCGGAATCCCACCTCAATATAATATATTATACCCGTCCGTCGCTTAGAATACCTGACGGGCGTCCATTTTGTCAATCATAAACCACGCGCTCTTGGCTGGTTGTTGCTATCATCGAGGATGTATTTACTCATGATAGGTGTAACGGTTGTAGCGTTTCGGCATTGTCAAAAGGCATCTTGCTTCATTCGAATTTACAGTGGCTATTTCTATACGTAAGGCGTAGAGGCGTCCACGTTATATATCCACTCAAGTCACTACTGTTGTAGCAGAGGAGAATTGGAGAATTGCTGCAGTCTGCCTGTTTGGGTATCCTGAATCGATCCTACTGAACACTTCCTCATATTTATTATTTAACTAAAAACTTCATAATATACCAGCGTAATTATCAATAGGTAGGTCGGTAGGCGACAATTGACGAAGTTTATTATTTTCTTACGTGAGTCGAGAATCTGGATAATAGTGCTTCGTACAAGCACGCGCAACATTTCAAAGTTGGGAAACTTCTATTTTCAAATTAGATTTATTTTTATTTTGGATTATGAGTGAATATAACAAATATTCAAATTATTATGCCACATTTATTTGAATAAAAACAAATTTTAAAATAACTTAATAATACATTCATTACAAATGAAAATTTGAATTCATTTTTTCAATCATTTAAATTATATAATTTTGTTTAATATTTACTTATCTATTTTATATTTATTGCGCATCTAAAAGTAACATGATAACATCACATTATTCATTAAATTATTATGTTGAAGTATTTCGAGAATACAATTAATATTATCACGCAACAAGGATGGAAAGTTCAAGCATTACTCAACCGTAGTGTCGCGTAAAGCTGGCCTTGGTGTTCTCAAAATAGTGTAAATATATAAAAACAAAATTATATTATATGAATATATGATCACCCGGAGTTGTGGATAGACTATTTTAGGTACACCGCTGTCGTAATTTCTATTTTTTTTCCTCGTGTCAGGCGTACAACAGGAATGTGATAGCTGATAATATTATGTTAAATAATAATAAAATTTGACAACTAATAAATAAGTTAGGTAGGTATATCTAATAAATACATAAAAACACACCGTTATATCACCATATTCATATACCTATAATCAGTGGCGTGCTGAACATGTATAAGCCATAATGCCCAGCATATTATATTTCAGTACCTACCCGTTCTACCCACTCTTTATCAGCTTAATATAATATAATATAGTACATATAATTATTATGTGACTGTAAATATTTATTATTATATTAAATATAATTTTTGTTTTATGTTATTGTTTACCATAATGTATCCAACCACCCCACCCCCAAAAAAAATTCCACCATGATTATGCGCCTAGGCGTCATAAAACCCCGTTTAGCACGTTACTGCCTATAATATGTATTATATAATTAATAAAGTTATCAACAAAAAAATAACGGCAGATTATAAAAATAAAACAAATAACAATTACTATATTAATAAACATTAAAATGCATGTGTGTTTTAAGTTTTTTTTATGTACACAGTATAATACAATTTATACATACACTTAGGTACTATTACTATACTATACGGGGCGACCAAACCGCGACTCGCGTCTTACAATATTTTTGCTAATATAATTATAGTTATTATTCAATTTTCTGCTCTTCGTATTACTTGTCATTATACTCGCGACTCTTATCACTCGCCACTCCTGCTGGCTGCTATTGCTATATTGTTTAAGTATATGATTACCATGATTCTTTTGATTGCAGCGCCCACCTGGATAGCGTTCAGTTCTGGTCACTGCCAGTCCAAGCCAATTCTATTATTTTTTTTTTTTTTTGTTTGTTTAACAGGGTCTGATCCTTTAGAGCTTGGAATATTTTCATAATGTAACGTCCAAATATTTTTTTAAATAAAAATATTCATAGTCGTATAAAAGAAACCAAAATTGTAAAATACCAACCAATTATTTTCAAATCCTTGATTGCAAAAGTTTGTACCTGCATTTGTACCTATATCATTGTTAGCACACTGTATCACACATGATCGTTCTCGGCATTAAAAATGTATAGTATCTCCTTTACCACCACATTGATTTAAACGACTTACCTTGAATCTAAAAACAGTTCTATATCCATAAAATTAAAATTAATAAAATGTATATTCTTATAATGTACTATACGTGACAAAAGCTGGTAGCTGATATACCTTGTCAGCCATCCTGAAGTGTCTTCTGAATAATTTATGATTATTAAATATTTTATTTGGATTTAAAAATCAGATTAGACTGCTATCACAAGCTAAAATTACTCAATTCATAATTTGAATTTACTTTCTTTTTTTGCTTTTTAAAACAAATTTATCTGCGGGCACCCCAGACCTCTTCCTTTTTTATTTTGGTACAATGTAGTATTGTAGTTATAAAATAATATGATGTTTATTAATTATTTTTTTTAATTTTATCATTTTGAATATTTTTTTTTGATTTTTAAAATGGATTTACCTGTTGGTGCCTCAGACCTTTTCCCACTTTTTTTTGAAACTATATAGGTTTTTAATAAGTTCATTAATTATTTTTGCTTTTTACGTTGGTTAATTTGTTGTGCTATTTAAAATGCATTTATTTGCGATTGCTCCAGACCTCTCCCATTTTTATGTATAATATTCAAGTTAATTTAGCAGTTATCATCATAATAGTATTGAATGACTGAATACAGTTTTATATCATTGAGAATACAGTTTAGGTATCATTATTGGGGAAGTATTATAGTTTAAATAATAATTTATTGAAATAAACAGTTTGATATTTATAAAATAGTTTTATTAAAATTTATGAATTACCTAGCCATTTATTGTACTAAATATTATAATCATTCGTGTTCATATAACGTAGCTACTACCTATACAGTTACTACCTACTAACTGCACACATCATTTGGTCACGCTGTTAAATATAATACAAACTAGTGTGAACGAAGAACTGTAATGTACTAGTAACATAATATAGTGAGTAGCAGTGTTCTATCTTACTCTACGGTAGATTCAAAATTAAAATTCTGCAAATGTTATATGAAGATCTTATAAGCTACATAGATACCTATACGATAATTGCTTACATTAATCTGAATATTTTGTTACAGCAATTTTAGTATATAGGCATCGAATTTCAGTTTCACGAAAAAGTACATAATTATGATATTCACTAATTGTTGAAATCATTTATAAATACATTTTTATTTCGACTATATTATAATCAGTATAAATATACAAAATAAAATTAAACACATAAGAAGGCGGTTAAATACATATTATTGTGTAGGTATTTAATTTTTCAAACGCCCTGCCCTAGCATCTGTTATGACACCCCAGAGTTCAATGATGAAATCGTCCGTGAATCCTAATTCGTCTAAATCAGAGTTGTCGACGGCCTCCGCAAAGTCCATGCTGTTCAACTTATCTTCTCCTTTCTCCCAAATTTGTGTAGCTGTAGGCGAGAAAAAACAAAGAACATTAAGTATAGATAGATATTAATTGTTCAATACAGACATATTATGTTATACAGTTAAAAAAAATTACCAAGTTCAATGTCGCTAATTCCCAACAAGTTTTCCAGCAGTTGATTGATTTTATCAATACCTTTTTGTGACTCGTCAGTCTACAGACAAATTACACACAATTTTTTTTGTTACCGGTCAAGTCTTGGTCTAAATATGGATGCACGCAAAATATTGTATTACCTCTTTTTGAATTTCAGCCGCCCCGTTGGCTTTGAAACGTAACGTCTCTTTTCCATTTCCGTACGAAGCATTCTTCCCTCGTTTGGAACCCCTCGGCTCGATATTCGCTGGTAACATAAACAAACGAACACGTAATAAATTAATGAATTAAGTATATTTAATTTCGTTAGACTATATTATTAGACTTAATCCTTAAAAATTACATACAAAATCCCGCTTTGATTGGCTCTATTAGCCGCAACGTGAATACAGATCCTTTAGGAATGTCTTTTAACATTTTGGCCACTTCGTAGTGTCTTCTGCCCACCATTGTTTCATTGTCTATTTTTTCAATATGATCACCTACCTGTAAAATATGTAATATATTATATTAAATTGGTATATTCATAACAATCAAATTGTATTTATAAACCCTTCTTAGACTGCAGTTGGTAGTATAATTAATAAAACCTACCAACGTGGTAACGTATATATTTTTTCACGGTTATAGTTGAGAGTTTTACAGTTAAGTTTAATAATTTAAACAATGGTTTTTTTTTTTAACAATAATAAGTTTAAAATGTAACTATACCAAATAAATTAAACCCATTTTATAATATAATCTTACATATTTTATATAGTTAGAAAAGGATACGTCATGTCGTCATTTACAAGTTACATGAAATATATGATAAAAAAAAAGTACAATTTCGTTATTAAAAATATTTTTGCCAGAAAAAACTCACACTTATGTACGAAATGTTATCAATGATGCTATTTTCTTTAATACGTTTTATGAAACAATATCCAGATCCATTATCTGTGATTGTCAGACCAAGTGCCTCGTTTGTCTTGGCGATTTCGATTTCTTTTGGCCGTCCTTATGAAATCAAACATAATAATATATAGGTATAAAGAGATGATTAGTAGTAAATACATAATATTATTAAATTAAATACCGTGTTGACGATTTGTTTCTACGAATAACTATATATAGTTATTATATTATGTAACAATATAACATCATATACCTACTAGTCAGTAAAATGATCGATTTTTAAATTACCTTTACGATGTACGAAAATAAAATCATCCAGACCGATTTGACTGCCCAGAAGTTTAGTCATGTCCATTTTGTGAGTATTTAAAGTGCAAAACAGAATCTATAACAAAAGTTTAAATATAGTTTAGCATATTATTTATACAAATACCTATACTTTACAGTGGTGGATCCAGGGGAAGGCAAAGGAGGCATTTGCCACCCCCCCCCCCAAAAAAAAATTAAGCCCTAGATCTGCCACTGATACTTTATACCTATCATGTATAATGTGTTAAATAATAGGTATATTTCTTAAAAAAAATTAAAAATTTTGTAATATATAATATTATATTAGTCGCATGTTACTAAATATTTTTTTTCTACAAGAAAAACTGAGGAATCACAGATTTGTTTTTGGGTATAGTATAGTGGAAAAATATCTAGCAGCATGCAACATTTTTTAATTAAATTTTTTTTTCTTTTATTCGCAAAAATTGGTTGGAAAAAAAATTGTAACTAGCACAAAAACACATGTATGTTAAAATCTAAGTGAATTGATAACTATTGCCGTCCCCAAACACCTGTTGAAGAAGAAATCTCATCAATTTCGTACCTACTAAGTTCATCTGTGGCGTGAATACATTTTATTGTAACATATATAAAATATATACTTAATAAGCTTAAGTAATAGAAGACGTAATAGTAATATTGACTATTTATTTCTTGTATTATCGTTATTTATGCAATCGTTTTTTTGCCATAATAAATTCAATACTCAGCTGGTGTATAACTTCATGAAAATATGACGTGCTTATATTAGTGCGTTATGCTTTCAGTTTCGAGTCATTCGCGTTGGATACAGACTATTAAAAGTGTTTCATTACACCGCAATAATGAATTGCTCATTGATGGAACAGTTCCAAAGAAAATACACAGTATTAGCAGTTGAATATTGTTCCATTGGTTGAATCTCATAATAATGATAATAACTGTCGATGTCTTAACGCCACGACTATTTGACTGTGTACTACGTAATGAATAATGATCGACCACAATTCTACGGCCTCCAAAATAATGTTTACGCTGCAGTTATAATAATATTATTGTATAACGGATACTTATAATATATATATATATATATATTATATACAATAATAAGCGGTCGGATTAAGATACGAAAAACTAATGGACCAGTTTGAAACCGTAAAATATATTAATTTAATAATTATTATAAAGTCGTTGTACGAATACTTATTCATAAAAAATCATGACGATGTAAAATATACTACATAAATAACTATCACCGGAGCACCAGGAAAATTAATCAATGGTGAAAAATTAAAAAATCGCGCAATGTCATAAACCTACAACATTTTAGTGACCGGGCCAATATAATATAAATAATATCATATTATATTATGTTCGCTGTCCGGTGCAGTTTGCTATATGGACGTGAAGCCACGCGTAGGTATACATATTATGTTATATTTCTTGTCTTCTTCTTGACCGGCGACCGATATCTGATTTTAATAATTTAATGCTACTGCACATCTAGATATTATCCGGTTTATGTTATAATTGATTTTGCTACACGAAACTGCGTCTCTAATCGATACTCATATAACAACGACACCTATATAATATTTGCCCAATATTTGTGAATTGTGATACCTACCTGAGTTCAGACTTGAGTTTATTATGCAACGTCATAATATTTTGTTTTACTTCAGTAGTTAGGTATTTTATTCATTTATATATAGTTCAAAATTGTATTGATTCGCTGTGGATAAATACACTGTGCATACTATAGGTATATAATAATATAATATCGGGGGACGAGGTGGCCGAGTGGTCTAACGCGACGGATTCGGCACAGCCGGTCCGAGTTCGATCCTCGACCACTGGGCGGCATTTTTCTCCGTGCAAGTCACGGTGTCCGGAGAACAAGTGCCGCCATCCCCCCACCCCGGGGCACGGCAGAAACCTACGGGTGCCCCATTAGAAATTCTGCCAAACACAACACACACGTGTACCAACCTACCCAATATAAAACCTACCAAACCTACCCAATATAAAACCTACAGTGCCCTCCCCACACCCAATGGCCTATGTTGCCGCGGGTTACCCAATAAAAAAAAAAAAAAAAAAAAAAAAAATATAATATCAAATAAAAATAATATAACATAATTATTTAAGTGGCAAAATATATTTGTACCCATATATATTTACCCGAAAATAAAATATTATTTATCTCATTTTTTTAAAACAATAAGTTGTTAACGAAATATCTTAAATAGACACATTTAATTTCTATGTTTAATTTTAATGTAGAAGAAGTCAATACAAACTTTTACAATATTATTCTTGTGGAAGATTAAACATTTGATTAAATTGCGAGAGATCGGATTATTACATATTAAATAAATATGACTTATCACTTATCAGTTATGATCAATATTGAATATATATTAATATATTTAGGTATACCTCCTAAGTGATGATACAATGACATTGTAGTTTTTGATTACTCAACACATTTGTTCATGTATATTTATAATATATATACTCTTCTATTGAAGAAATGCGAAAAAATTGCCAACGATTTATTACTATTGGTTTTTAAATTAGTATTCAATTATTTTTTTCCGTAACCTTGAAATCAATTGAATGTACTGTATCGTGCCCTTCAGCTTTTTAGGTATTAAAAAATACAAGATTTGATATAGCGTAACTGATGTTAAGTAATTATTTGGTATTCCATATTATATACTTATATACTGATCTATGAGTAGAACTCAGTGTCTGGGCAGAGGTTACCGTATCAAAATATTTATACGTAGACAACGTTTATTTTTATTTTGCATATTATGATCTTACCTATGTGTATTAATGAACCATTTCGTCAAAAATATGTATTAATAAGTAATAAACAAGCGTATAACGTATAGCATTTACTCATCTATGATTTATAGGTACCTGCCTATTTTAAATATATGCGCGTCAGCCGTTAAGAGCTTAAATGTTTATTATATTTGAAAATTATTTTTAATTTTTAAAGATTTGAAGAATCCGCGTATACCTATAATACGAGTCACAACCCACGTTGTGATATTTGCAAAACAATAATAATAATAATAATGATGATTATTATTTACTAAAAACAATTACTTAGATATTATGCACGTGTTGCGTGACGTGTTAAAAAACGAGAAGGAAAAGATAACGTTTTCACATGAAATAGCTGCAGGTATATAGGCCCTCGAGACTACGGCGTATAAGTGGATTGTATAATTTTATTTACGATACCTATATGTATGAATATAATGTAATGTGTGTTCCTTGTTTTTTTTCTTATCACAGATGGCAGTTTTATTCGTCGAAAGCAGGCCATACAGCTGATTATATCGTTGAGATTTCCTTGCATCGTCGAAGATGACGTGTACCTATACCTACCTTTAAACACGCAGTATAATAGGTATGTATATTATTATTACAACTATTACGTCATTAAAAAAAAAAAACGGGGAAAAAATCATGTCGAATATTGTTTTTGTGTATTCAATAAGTATAATAACGTAAATATTGTTGTATGTCGTACTTATAATATATGTACGATGTATACATAGGTAACAAAGTTACTATACATAGTTGTTAGTATACTCGATAAATTTATGATTTTTAATATAGGTACGTTCATTTTCTAGACATTTTTAAACTGCACAGTTGGTTTTCATCCGCAATAAGTTTATAATATTATACGAGTCATCTAAGTTAAATTATGTGTAATGTGTAGGTTGTGAATATTATATTATATAGTTTATATATAAACGTGAATAGGCTTGGGACTAATGTCCGTGATAATTCATAATTAATATTGCGTGATTATTTTTTTGTATACCTGGCTCATTAGAAGCTCTTCTTGTTTTAATTAGTAGGTCGCGTCCATTATTATAACAATCTCTTATTTAATATTAAAAATATTTTAATTAAGTATATAAAACAAAGTTTGATTTCCGTGAATCTTTGAATGTCAAAAATAATTTTATATAATGAGTAATGGACCCAACACACCCACACACCCAAAGAAAGGCCTGTATTTTTGTCTTTCTTAACACTGTAATCGAAATTGACTTAAGTCACATAAATCATGTGAAAGTAATAATTGTTTTTTTAATATTACAATTATAACACATTATTGTACCACCATACTTGCTGTTATTATTGTATAATATAATCAGTTTTCTAGAGTTTTATAATCCGTTTTCCCAGTTTAAATGAATCATTTACCTGCTACAAATTGAGTTGGTAAATTCACATACCCATATTAATAGTGCCGATTTTGCTATATAGAGCTGCAGAATAACTAACTACATAAGTTAGAACCGTAGTGCATAATTATAATTAATTTGTTTATACTATTATATAGTTTATAGTTTTTTTAAACGCACTATTTGCATTATATTATTAATAGATATAATGAAATTTCTGTAGACATTCAGGGCAAGACAATTTTTATATTATACCACCTATTGGATTTGCCTGCCATAATCTTTGAATTTTTATTCGAGTATATTTCGTGATAATATGCTGATATTTTTCCATCAATGGTATTACATTTTATTATTCTACACAAAATTAATTCATTAATTATATTTTTAATCAAACGGAATAGGTACCAGGTACCTGCATAATAACACAACTACACAACTCTATATAGTATTCTGTTTTAAATCGATTTAATTTGTTAAGTTGAATTATATTTATTATTTATCATATAATATTGCTAATTTAATAATAATGAATATCGTTTAAGCACCTTTAACAAGTATTTTTATGGTACAGTAAAAAAAAAATTGTTTTAATTATAATATAAGTTTAATTATGTAGAAAAATATTTTCGAAAACCTTATACATTTTTCGAGATAATGAACAGTGTTAACTGTTAAAAAATATATCTGTATTTTTTTATCAATTGTTTCATTCAATGGTAATTGTTTTTTTTCTACAGATTCATTGTTTGGTGTATAATGTGTACGTACATAATTATTTATAATACAATTGGGTCACAATATATTATATTAAATTTAGCGCCGCTAAACAAGAACACACTTTGATTTCCATTGGCAATTGGCATCCTCTAATAATCCATCCTGTTATATCGTATAACGTCGAGTTTATTTTCGAAATGAAAATTAATATACGTTGTAATTAACTATTACTGGTCCTAACCAGTACAAAAGTATCCGGCGCATGTTGATAATGATCGGTCTGATTCTAAAAATCACTAACCGTGCACCATGGTCTATAACATTGTGCGTACCTATAGCTGTATTAAAAACACGAAATCATTATACAAATTTATTTTTAATCTCAGTTTTTTTTTATGGTTAGCTAATGTCTGATATAGATACATATATAGCCATATAGGTATACCGTGTACTTATTTATACTGAGTATAATATTATGGCCTTTTTTTTTTTTAAATTAGCATTTTTATTGAACAAAACTTATTTTTTAAAATGAAAACATTTTGTGCTCCGATAATATTTATAATATACGAGTGTACCTATTACCAGCTATCATGCAGAGCAGAAGTACTGAACACAATATAATAGAGGTACTAAACACATGCATTTTAAATTGTATCACACCGTCAATTTGAAACTCATATAGATACTTGCAGCTTTATTGTAAAAAACACTTGTGATCATCCGTAAAACTAATTTTGTACATATTTTCGTAGACAAACCATTAGTACACCAATAGAAAACACTTTCAACAAAGGTATAATTATTATATTCGTCTTTCAATTAAATTTAAAAAAAAAAAAAGTTATAATTATAATAGTATCCCATGCATTAAATGTCGAAATGTCCGAATGAAGAAACAGCTATAATAGATATAATTACACGCGTAATATAATGATATAATAATATTAAATATTAAATTATGATTTATCATGTTCTCAGATTAGTGTCTGAGCTGGTATACGGTAGCAGCCGGTAGGACGTTGGTCGGTAATCGGTATAGATCCATTAGATCCAATATATAATATTATATATTATAATGTATCCTCAATGTAAGTGTATAATTATTAATGTTTATCAGTTTATTTTTTTATACCTATTAGGTACCTAGGTACTTTGTACTTGAATCATTTTTGCTGATGTGTTTTATGCTTGGTTAATATAATTATTTACTTATTTATTTAATAATTAATATATTAAACTGATTAAATAATAATATATCCGATTCTCGTGCGAGGCTTTTAGGTACCAGCTGCTATCTAGTATCTACCAGTCTACTATCCTTTAAAATATGGTTTATTCACTTTGATATACTTGTTGATCGCAGCGTTTTACCGACCGCAAACGTCATCAAGCATACACCGTATAATACATTAGTACGTCTTATATATAGGTACGAAGTGTCCCCCGTTTATGATGAGTAGTGAAATTTACATTACTGCGTCAATTAAATCCGTTTGCGAAACATTCCGTGCATAGCACGTGATACATTTAACTACAAACTAGGTACAACTCGTCAACCCAAATATTTATTTTCTAAGCATTTTATTGAAGTAAGAAGGAACAATCAATTAGCATCCTAACCTAACATAAGCTAACTTGACCTAGGTTCTTAAAGGTAGGTACTGCATTTATTATTTTCTATAAGAAATTTTATTTTGTTTTATATTTTTTAGGTGCGATTATAGTGCAATAATAGGTTTTTTGCACGTCAACTGTACAATATTTTTATTTTATATTCTAAAACTGTCAATATTCGAACACCGAAAATATTTTAATCAATAGAAATTAAAGCAAACTATTTACCAGAAATAAATAACAAAAAACATTCTGAGAACAATATAACAATACTGATAACCGTACAAGTGTACAACCGATCATTTTGTAATCTATAGGTAAATCTATGTTATATTATACAATATACTGAGGGCTATAAGTTATATAAACTCTAATAATTATTATTTGGATACTAAAAAATATAACAGTAAATTGTTGAGGTTGCTTAGAAGTATTTAAAATGTTTTATTTAAATTTGAACTTGATAATCAAAATGAGTTTTTCTAATAAGCTAAATGTTTTAGAGAAAGTTAAAAATTAAAATATATAGCAATTTTAATTACAAATTAAATTAGCGCACTTTTTAGGGCATAATAATTACCTATGCTAGTAATACGTATTGACTTATTTATAAACACCATACATTTGAATATATTGCAGTCTATTATATAGTTTATAATCGATTATAATTATAATTTAATATTAATATTCCTGCGAATAAGTTTAAAAAAATGTATTTATTACTTTTACAGTTCAACAGTAAGTTGTTCTTATTTACACTTTTGTTAGAGTTTACAATATGATAATATATAAAACATAGAACCTTAGCATTACATATATTTATGATATTTCAAACAGGACAATATTGTTAACTGCATTAATCATTTTACTTTAAAGCTTAAACGCTAATGTTTGGAATATAATTACATTCTTTCTTCACTGAATTGTATTAAGTATTATGTTTGTACTCGAATAAAATGTCTGTTAACAAAGAAAACCTCCAAAACTTATATTATGCGTTTTATTATAACTAAAGATTGTGTAATATATTCTTTTTTTCTCAATTAAATACCTACGATAAGAATAGATAATATAATGCAAATTCCACGTTATTAATTATCTATGCAGACATTTGTTTTTATATGCGTACCCAAATGCAGGTATTAATAATATATAATAGATTTATTGAAAATGAGTTTTAGTTTTATATATTTAAATTTTAAATGTACCTACCTAATCAAAATTATGTGAATTCTAAAGTGTTCTTTAAAGTGAATTTTAAAGAAATAACATAACTAATTGAACTACTTATTTCGTCTACCCATAGTAGGTACCTATCTCCGACCTACCAAATGAATAATGGCTAATACTTTTTAGAATTAAATTTAAAAAAAACAAATTCAAGTGTGGCACAGCAAATATTTTTACTAGATACATATCACATATTATACATAAACCTTTGGTAGGTAATATACCTATTGATACATTGATTCTAATGTATTATTTTTAACTGTACCTATCACGAATTTTTAGGTACATTTACTTCGAATAAATCAAATGTATTTGTTGTGTATCTGAACTTACGAGCTCCAATTTTGGAGGAATACCAAAAAATATAATCTAAATAAAATTTAAACTTTCTAGTTTCTAGAACATGGTCTTGCTCAGAATTTCTCATAAACCTCCCTATACATATGTCTACCGTCTAATTATAGTCTATTAATCGCCATAGTGATTTTAAACTTAAATCCTTGTATGAAGAAACGAAAACATTTTGAAAAGATTTACAATAGACTAGTCTCCTAAAATATATTCACTGACAATTCCATGGATCCAGGAATGGATCCAGGAAATCTTCCAAGATGATTTGGATCACACATTTTCTGAAAATTTTAAAAAAATTTGTTGCTTAAACTTTTATATACCATTTTGAATTTGCTCTTACGAACCTATTTACTATATTATGTTTATTTCACTTGTAATATTTACTAAAACATTGGACATTAGAGTATTAGACTAACCTCCACTCAAAGCATACGAGATCGATAGGTAATTGCATAAATTAAATCAGTTCGCAACGGAAAAATGTCATTGAAAATCTTGAAAATAGAATAAAATCTATAAAAATCTTATTTTTTATGTAGGTACCTACAATAATTTATTATTTTTATTTTTCAGAGGATAAAAATATTAACATTACTATTTTAACTTTTAACTATTATTACCTCAGTAATTTATTGATAAAATTACTAAACATGCTGATAAATCCACCTACTTTACAATTATTTTTGTATCAAAAAAATAGTTAAAATATATTATTTTTATAAAGCTACGATGATAAATACCTAATGACAGTGAATGCCAAAAATAATAATAGATTAATAGACGTAAAAAAATGTTTCATTTGGAAATAGTTGCGTAAACATATTGTGTACCTACCAACGCGTATTTATGATAATTATTTTTTTTAAAAATGTATAACTCAGGTTTATAGGGTGTAAACGATAAATCATATATGATTTTAGTTTATTAAACTTAACATGATTAGGTGAATACTTAAGTCTTACAACCCAATAAGTAATAACAGTGGAGCCAATAGCCATTGTGCAGAATCTTCAGAGACAATAATAATTATTGGCTTACAATAAAGTGTACTATGTAGGTTGCAGTAATGCAGTGTGATATAGAGGTAGGTATGTATGCAAGATAATATGTCCACAATAAAATTACTAATGTATTAGTATGAAGTATTTTTAAATAGTATAATATAATACCTATTTAAAGATAGAACACAAACTAATTTACCATCCTGACTTAGAAAATGTCTCCGACAGAGTGAAATATACCTAATCTATTTAATTTAAAACTCTAAGCATGTGGAACATTCATGCAAATAATGGGAATGATACACTTGGTATTCTTTTTTAACTAATGTCAAATTCTCGAACTCAAACCATTTTGTAGATAAATATTATTAACGTTATCGAGTCTGATGTCCAAGGTGAACACCTTTATTATTTTTAACTTTGATACCTAAACCAAGTGTCTAGTAAATAAGAATACAATAGATTTTATTATCAGCAGATCAAGTTGAAACATTCAAACAAACTCGTCGTTTTTTTTTTTTTTTTTTTTATTAAAAAGCCGCTAGTATAGACTATGATAACTTAACAATTACATAGTAAGAATAAAACAATATAAAATTGAGATTAACAAAAAATTAAGTACTTATATATACTATATAATAAAGCCAGCCTCCTGTATGAAGGCAATTATTGTTTTGAAAACTCGTCGTTAAAATTATATTTTACTACTTATATGTTGTGCCTAACTATCATATTATTTAAACTAAATTATAGTGTTTTTTATATAATATAAACTGTATTTTAACTGCAGTCTTATTACATTGTAATATATAAATTTTAATTTATTCTGTAATAAAAGTTTATTTTTTTTTTACTATGACGTGACCTTTTAAATTATAAAACATGTATATAATATCGTTTTTAATTTGATTCATATTTATATAGCAAATGGTTTTTCATTTTTAGTTCAGAATAGAAAGGTCATTCCTATTATATAACGGTATAGTCGGTAATTGTATTTACTAAAGGTAGTTACTTACTTTTGATGCTAATTTTTAAATACCCCAACTTATCATTATTAATTATTATTATTCTTTATTTGTAAATACTTGAATATTTTTTTTTGCAATTTTGGTTTTAACTAATGAAACTAAAAGTTTTGTGTCTTATAAAATGCATATGCCTTTTAATTTTTATTGAGCATATAGGTGTGTCGCCAGGTGTCGGTGATATTTTAATTGAACTTTGAAACACAATTTACTATTTAATAAGGACAAACAATTTTTTTAATCGAATATTTCATATCTACTAAATATCATTAGCATTTTGCATTTTCGGTACCTAGCTATTACCTATATCAAGCCCCTTGTCTTTTAGCGTTATATATTAGTGAGATCGATGATGGAAAATAGGTCAGAATATAGGTCTATGATATAGTCCCCTTATATTCATACAACAGTTTGAAAATGTCCAAAAACAGTTTCTAATTTTTACTGGTTATGTTTTAAAAACTAAACATGACTACAAAAGTCTGGTTTATGAAAAATTTAATTAGGTAAACCTAGATGTTAGAAGGAAAGAATTGGACATAAGATTCATTAATAATTTAGTCAAAAATGAGATGGATGCTAATCGTCTATTTAATTATATATAGTGTCACATTTCATGATATAAATTCCGTATTATTAACTAATTATTTATGTAATGATCCTATTCAGAGAATAATGCGTTTAATTAATTCAGAACCATGCAATCTCTTAGACTATTAGTATTACTGATTACTATAAATTACTTAAAATCTTAAAAGGATGTCAGCGCATTATTTGTTTTCTCTATCTAACCCACGCGCAACATAATAAAACGCATTTGCTCAGAATCGTTTTTTCTGTTTTTAAATAATTTCAGGGTAAAATCACCCATTACAAAAAATATAGAGAATAATATTTTAGAGGGAATGACATATCGATTTTATATTTTATTGTTATTTGACTTTGTATTCAACTTTCAAAATAAACAAAAAAATTTTATAAATTTAAATCATGTTTTAATTATTTTGAAACAATATTTAGAGAAATCGATATGTGTCATTCACTCAAAAATATTATTCTCTGTCTTTTTTGTAATGAGTGATTTTACTCTAAGATTACTTAAAAACAGAAAAAACGATTCTGCGCAAATGCATTTTGTCTATGTTGCGCGTTGGCCAGAGACAGAAAACAAATGGTGCACTGACATCCTCTTAATCTTATGGACTACTATAATTGTTTGTTTTCATAACCTAGTACCTACTATTCATTTGCTTATTATGTATTTTAATTTTTAAGTTCCTAAATCTTTATTGTCGGGTGGCACTACTGAGTGCCCTCCCAATATCTGTTATTCTGTCAGTCTCGCTATGTATATATTATGTTTAATCAAAATTATTTATTGTACCAAATGTGTAAAGATTGTAATTATTTTTTAATAAAAAAAAAATCTTTATTATCTTATTAAATTTGTAAAAATAGTGTTATTAAAAAAAAAAAAATAGCTCATTAGATTTTATCCCAATTATTATTATTAATAATATTAATTTATAATGATTAACGTTAAGTAATTAAAATATAAGAAAGATAAAATATTGAAAAGCTTATAATAATTGTGTTAAAATACTAAAAGTCGTAATAAATTTTATTAAACCTACTTACATATAGACTTGGAAAAAAATTTTAATTGCGAGTTATCAAAAAAGTATGCCATATTAAGCAAAACATAAATTGTATAATATTTGGTAAACGCCATCCAATAGGCAACAATTAATATTTATTAACTACGTGGAGTGCAATTGCAATTTTGTGGATTTATTTTATATATCATACCAATATTCCAAATTAAGTCTCATCGGTCAACGTCTAACGAACATATTATTTAACGTTGTTATTGTACAATAATGTTTTGTCGCTTAAAAATTGTTTTATTTTTATCTATACGCTTTGACTTATCTTACGACTTACATAAATCATTTATCATGCAATAATCTGACACATAGGTAATATATGTATGATATATATATATATAGGTATAATCAAATATTTTAATCGATTTATCAGTTATTTATTTTACTTCTTATACTTAATTTCTAATTTCTTATATAGATTATAGATGATTTGAAAAATATAATATGTTATAGACTTATAATGTACGTTTACTATAAAATAATTTTGTACGTATAGTTTGCTTAAAAACCTATATGACGTGCTAAATATATTCGTTCGGATTATTGAAAAAATTATTAATTACTAATATCAATTAATGAATTGTTAAGAAAAATATTCGAAAAAAATCTTGTTAGAACTTATAAGTAGGTATGTAACTGAATATTTACGTTTGATTTATCTGAGTAATACAAAATAATTCATAACAGTTGTTCAGTCTCGTTTTAATACAACTGCCAAAATTCGTAAACATAAGTAATTGATATTGATGACTGATGTAATGTAATTTTTATACTACATATAAGTAGGTATATTATATTTATACACATCAATACAATCATGAATCGTGATTATATTATACACTCTGTATTTCCATGCCCATTATATAGTAATAAATTAGGTAAGTATACTGAAATACGATTTATGTTTTGTATAATATTTTTAAAAACTAATATGATCCATTAATCATTAGTAATTTCTTATTTAGTGCACATCTTCATGTTTCTAAAATTAAAACAAACAATTTAAAGTTTGATGAATATTGAATGTATATTTAGGTATTACATTAATAAATTAATTTTAATTACATTCAATAAAATACTGTACTTATTAAAATATTTTTCTTAATTTATTATGCCTTAATACAATCACAAGCTTTGTGTTAGTGTGTTACCGTTACGTAATCTTTAAACAATTATATTTATACTGCAATAAAAACTGCATAAATCAACATAATATTCAACAAGAATACATTTTTTTACAACTTTCTACGCCTTGAAAATATCTACAAACTCGACCTAGAATTCAACAACACCTTATCTTGTTTGACAGTAGCATCATTACACGGAGAGAATGTTTATAGCGAAGAGATCAAACAGCAAAGCAAAAAAAAAAAGTTACAGGTAGGTATAGTTACAGAAAGAAATGTGAAGATTTATATTGACTTTTACAAATAAGGTACGCAGTCACACAACTTTTAGAATATATTAATATAACCTATCATTGTTAATTATTTTAGAACTCGATTTCTAGACAAGTATAATTATTAATTATACTTGTTTAGAAACGAATTGGCTGGTTTCGATGTAACTCGAACAATAGTTAAAATAAAAAAAAATAATAATAATAATAACGATTAAATACGGTTTATAACTTTAATGTCGATTATTATTAATTAGCCGGTATAAAAATATATTTAATTGAAATCGCAACTTGAAGCTCTGCAAGTGCAATACCGTTCGATATCATAATAATAGGTACGCATACAAGTTTTCGAAATTGTATATAAAATATAACACAAGGTGCTTGGCCAGCGTCGTGTTATGCGAAGTTGTTTATTTTTCAAAACAGTTCAAGTATAAAACATAAAATTTCAGTCTTTCGAAAATCGTAAAAAATTTAACTGCGCGTTACTCTCTCGTATACTACTTAATACTATCTACTAATTTGAATAGGTAGGTACTATTTTTACGATACTTACGAATGATTATAAATTATATTAGACTAGAGACGACATATCTACACGCTAATAACATAATGCACCGTAACAGTTGATTTGAAACAAAACTATAAAGACTATAGTCCGCTACTCTGCAGTGCAAAATATGTGTAAGTAAAGTCATTCGGCGTGTGTATAGTTTATCGCGGCTGTTGATGACGCATACAAGTGATAAAAGTGTGACGAAAAGCTATTTTAAATTCTTAAATCTCCCAGCGTTTTCCAATTGGCGAAAATCGCGTTCACTATATTATATTGTTTGTGTATATACCTACAGTTGTAGTGCGTGGCTTGGGGATTACGCGTTATGGCCAATGATTTCGGTGTCCCTTTAACCGGAACGGTATTTGTTCTCTCCACCACAGCGCTGGAAGTACAGCGCATATAGCTGTCTTCCGGTCCGGAAACTCATAGACGCCAATTTTTAAAAAAAATTTACATGTACGCGTGTACGTATAAACCCAAATAGTTATATAATAGGTATGCTGAATACGTGGTGTGTGCGAATGAGATGACAAAATCAAAATAATAACAATGCAGTATCCGCAACCGACGATTAAAAAATTAAACCGGCATTATGTATCGGGGCGTACAATAATAATTAACGTAAGTATTTACGGGCGGGAGGGTATGGGTAGTGCTGTATCGGACTTACTTCGTCCGAAGGGAAGTCATAGCAGTCGGCCACCCTCTGGTACAGTTCGCGGACGTTGGAGAAGTTCGACACCAGTCCAGTCGGACTTCCTTGGGCCTGTTGGCAGTGGAACACCAAGTTTTGTTTCACTTGATCGTCGTGTTCGTTGTGCTTGTGCTGCACCGCTGCCGGGTCGTCCTTGATTTTTTGCACGGTTTTCCGGTTGAACAAAGGCATATTACGAATATATGTAATATATTATAGACAGTTCACCTGAATATTATGATAATGTAAAGCGTTATATAGAGGCGCGGCTGCAACGGCACGCGCACGTCAAAACTATACACAATACACACGAATCGAAACTATACGTCCGCGTCAAGTCATAATAACGATGAATTTCGTATCGAACACGACGTGTTATGGTTAACCGTAAATCATATTTACGACTAAATTATTGATAATTTTTTTCAAACGATATTAAATTATAACGACGACGGCAGTATTTTAGTGACTGCGGACACGCGTACGCCGTACAGACGGTCTGCCGCGCGACTGCGACTAGCTACTAGCTAGGTATATTAATATTATTTTTGTCGGCTGTCCGTCGGGCGATCGCTACCTATAGGTACCACCATACGCGCGGCAGGTGTTGAACCGAGTGGAACGCTCAGAACAATGTGTATATATTGGTACCTAGGTATATAATAATCCAGCTCCAGGTGCGTGTGCGTATTTATATTATACGTAGTAGGTGCCCATATGGTTATATTATATACCTATCTTGTACAATATTAAATGTAATAATATTGTTATATGTTTATTGAGTTGTAGTTTCGTCGTTTATGCATGCAATATATTAATATATTATAATATAATATATAGGTATTAGGTACGCTGCAGTTGTATACAAACCGATTATTGTTTCATTACGAATCCGTCGATACCTCGTCGTTGCGCCTCTACGAGTTCAAACGATTTAATTTTTAAACTTTTTTAATAAAAATGGCATGCGTGTTATAATATGACGGAACCGCGTGCAACGGTAATATAGATAACTGCATCATATACGATATATAATATATGCATATGTCCTATGACGTATACAAGTATAACTAAGTATGGAAGTATGGAACTTTCATATTTTATCATACAATATGATACATTCATACTAGTCCCAAAGTTTTTGCTTTTCATCACTTTTGAACTTATCTATGTATAAGTGTGTACTTTTGGTTTACAATCGATAGTTAACCGCAAAAATTACTTAACATTGTATTTGCGTAAATATTTACAAAGGTATTGAAAATTACATAATTTTTTAGTACCTAGCTGATATATTAGTGGCATTATACTATAAGCATTATTGTATAATATGATATTTATATTATATATTTTTTTGACGATTTCGTGTTGTGTATATTTTGACGAGAATATAAGGTATACACGAATAAAATAGAGGCACACGAATATTAATATTTTGGAACAACGACTGATTCGCCCTTCCATTTAATTATATACTATATAATGCACGTCGAGTGCACGATGTGATATTATTATGTACCTACGTACATCGGCGCACGCGCACACGTTCGTACTACGTACGTTATCTATAGGTACCTATTATATACTCACATATTATTTTTATCTTGTATATCTGCGTTTATGTGTAGAGGTATATAATACGCTAAAATAATAATAATATTTTCTAGTACACCGTACACGGCATACAGTATTTTATAGATATGTTTTGTTATATGATTTTTGACCTGCGCATAAATGACAGGACAGCACACAACTAAAGTCGCGATATAGAACTACTGCTGCACGCGATGTGATGATAACATACACCATTATCCAAATGTATATTGATATTTGATGTAGCCCATGAGTAATAGGTAGCTTTAATATACAGGGTTATTCACCAAACATGCTCAACCCCTTCCCCCCACCACTTTTCCCATTAAACTTAATCGAATTCTGTCTACAGGAATTTTTAAGTATAGTTGAGGACAGGGGTGCCTGGTTCATGACCATATTTTCAAACATTTCAACATTCTAAATGTTATAATTCGTAAATATTGTCCTGTAATAATATTATTGTACAATAAATAAAAGATCAAATATTACATCTACCTATATTATATTTTGTATACAACTAATTGTATGGACTATTATTCTTAGTAATAGTTAGTATGCACTATACGCATAGCATGATATGCCTACATTTTAACAACTCAGAAACTATTCTCGTTTGAATTTTGATTTAAATGTATCAATATTTTCAAAAAAATCATCAGCTTTACAATTTACAGAAAAAAAGTTGGTTCTCATTTAAAATATTATGTTTATATCGCCACCAAACACTCCTTAAATGGTATAAAAATCTGAATAATTTAATGTATGGTTCTGAAGTAAGGTTAGGTAAAGGTTAGGTATACCAAAAATTAAAAGTCAGAATTTGAATAAATTCATTATTAAAAGAAAAAAGGGGGGAAGAGCACGCTTGCCGGAAATCACCCTGTTTTAAGTATGATAAGAATGTTTTCGTTTATATCGAATATTCAAGTATAATAGGCGAGATATATTTGTATAGCCTATACAACATAGGTAATATATTTTTTTTTTTTTTTAATTGATCTTGAGCCCGGCAGCTGAGGCCATTAGCTATTTTTAGTTTTACTGTAGGTTATTAGGTTGGTAGGGGGAGGAACACGTGTGTGTTGGGTTTGGCAGAATTTTTGATTGGGCACCCGTAGGTATCTGCCATGCCCGGGTGGGGGATGGCGGCACTTGTTCTCCGGACACCGTGACTTGCACGGAGAAAAATGCCGCCCGGTGGTCGAGAATCGAACTCGGACCGGCTGTGCCGAATCCGTCGCGTTAGACCGCTCGGCCACCTCGTCCCCCGGTAATATATTTATATATAATATAACAGTCGATAAAAATCACTGTTGCTAATGGATGTAAGTGATGTAACATGTATGTTATGATATATTGATATATGTTATTATTTCTATATATTCTATCACATATACTCACACACATTATTGACCGTATCCGAATACCTACCCAAATACCTACCCAAATATAATAGCGGTTTGTTAATCGCTATTATTGTTACGATTAATAAGGGGATTCCACCCGGTAATTTTCAGTTTTTGTCTAACTCACGCACAAGTGCACGACATAGGATTTTAGAACAAAATATTCTGAAAACAGATTTGAATTTTTCATCAAGTCTATATTTTGAAATTGACTTTCTCACATTTTTGATATTATCCCCCAAATTCATAAAAATGATCTATTAAAAAAGAGTAATTAATAAAATCCACATATTCCTATTTTTGGAAAATTTAAAATCAAAAAACCAAAAATGTAGGAAAGTTGATTTCAAGTAAACTTGACGACAAATTCAAATCTGTTATTAGAATTCTTATCTTCATTAAATCAATTGGTATGTTTATTGTTTAGCAAAAAACAAGTCTAAAATCCTATGTCGAGCGTGTGTTAGACAAAAACAGAAAATCACGATATCGAATCCTCTTAATAAGAATATTACGATAGGGTACTCTATATCGAAGTTGATAAATTCATGATGTCAAATTAAAATATAAATATAATATAATTATCAATTTTTATTGTATAATAATATAATAAGTTTATCGTAGCTGTATCGTATTTGTATATTATACATTTAATGTATTTGTTTATTATACATTTAATGTATGTATGTATTATACATCAATGTATATAATATACTCAGTACTCACATATTGCCTATAACCGTTAACCGATAACCTTTTTTTATTGATGAATTATATTTTATGTTTTCTTCGATATGATCATTGATATCCAGATGAAAACAATTTATTTCTAATATGGTTAACTATTAAAATAATCAAAATTAATATTTTGTCATTTCATTTTTGGCGTGAAGAAAAAAAATTAGATCTATTTAAGCGTTACATAGGTATTGTGCAATTTATTAATCTCTGTTGTTATGTTGACACAATTGTCTTGGACTGCATAATTTGCAAGTACGTTACGGTACCGCATAAAAACATTGAGTTTCTGACTATAGAGTACCAATAGTACTTATATAAGTATATATTATTATATTATAGTACCTATACCTACATGACTATTGACTACATCATATACCGTACAGGTACCCACTCGTATGTGATTATGTTTTTTTATTTCAAAAAATACTATTTAGAGAAGTTAAATAATACTTTTAAATTTAAAAACATGTGTGTATCTAACGGCTAACTCGCATTTACATATTATATACACGCTAATAATCCATATTTATAAATTAATATCAATAAGATAAGCGTGCATGCAAAAAAAAAACAATGCGTTAGAGACATCAGCACATGAGAAGTGAGAATTAAAGATAAATTGTATAGCTATATATAGTTGTAATTTGTAAGTCAGAGACAACTCTCTGACCAACGTAGGTACCGAATAAAAAAGAGTTAGTTGAGAAAAATAGAATATTGTAGCTCTATATAATATTACGAGAAATGGAAGGATTATACAATCAATAAATTGCTGTGGTAGTGTGGTTGTGACATTATATGAGCAATTTTAATCGAGTTCAACACTCTATAATTCTGTATTTCTGCAATTCTGTTTTTGGAAAATTATAGAAAGTTAATTTCTTACACTTACACAAATATGTCTTATTTAATTTCTATGCTAATCGTAGCCCGTAGGATACCTAATATCACTTTTTTTTAGATATAATAATAAATGCCTTATTCTTCTCAGCCTTTATTTTTTGATATTTTGTGTTAAATAATCAATTTATTACAATCATTTTGTACGTATATATTTTGGAGAGATGATGACAATTTGAAAACTATTAACTTTGGTAGTTATTTACGTATGATATACAATATACCTATGGTATATACGCAAAAATAATAGTGGACGTCTTTTACGATGTATAAGAATATTTTAAGTCCTAACGGTCTACGATTTCTGAAGACGGTTTGTCAAAACATATGGTTTGACATTTTATTTCAACACAAAATAATTAATTGGTAGTAATATGGTAAGTTGATAAAAAAAAATTACACCAATTTTTTCACACATCTATTATTTCAGTTAGAAAATTAATACATTTTAGTTGCTTCTTTACATATTATAAAATGCTTTTTTACTATTTATTTTGCCTGAATTTATTAAACCCTAATAACGTATTTTCAACGCACATTTGCACACCACGGGCACGTGCCTCCCTGAAAATTTTATATTTAAATATACAACTATAAATTAAAATGTAATACAAGTTACTATGGTTGGGAAACTAATTTGATTATTTTTAAATATTTCCAATGTTGCAATAATTCTATAGGTAAACCATATGAAGTATGAACCCATCGGACATCATTACCAGTTCTATTTCAATAATTAGTACTCACAGAAAAAATATAAAACTAATTCCTATAGGCTATATTATATCATAATTGTTGAGACATAAATGTTATTGCTAGGCAATATTTTTTGAATTAAAACTTTTACAGCTGCTTTTGAGTTAGATATTTCAATTTAATATATTTAACAAAAATATAAATCAGAATATAACATTTAGTAATAAAATAGGTACCATAAGATATTATACTATAATGAGCCACAAAGAGATTTTTGATTTCCCATCATTTAATGGAGAACATCCATATATAGTATGATTAAATATAGCATAAATTATAATATATCTTTAATATTATTAATCGACATAATAATATAATATGATTGCGTTTTGTTTTACTTACAGGGTATTTTAATGGTTCCGTGGAATTATAGTCCGTGTGTTTTAGTGGCAGCAAGTTGGTGTTTGACTCACTTCACACCGATCACTAGACAATAGTAATATACCTATTTTTCTTTTATTTAAACCTTTTAAACCTTTTCTATTACTTTGATGTATACCTATATGGTAGGTTATATACATATATTTATACTCTCTTTTTTCTTCTATATAATATGATTGTAAAAGAGTTTATAAAATATTAAATAATAAATAAAAAGTAATACTGATACAGTACATGGTAGTCATTTAATTAAGTAGGTAGATACATAACTATAATTTATAACACATAGGAATATCATATATTATTGTGAACTGCCATTTGCGTAAAATATATTAAAAAATATTTATTTTGTTCTGTATACTCTATGCAGCATTATGAATGTATCAATTCAAAATCCATACAAAGTGATTGCAGGATATGTCACGACAGGCCATATACATGATTCACCTAAACATCAAATATGTTTAGCGATAGGAGCAGTGTCCCATCCAAATCCGCTGATTGTATTTGTGTTAATCAAAGCGAGTACCTTGTATCGATTACACATATATTAATATTAATACTTATTATATTATATTATACGATATTTACCATTTTGCATATAGGTATTAAAAAAATAATATTTTTCATGTTATATATATATAATATGTTAATATCTATTTGCCAGTCTACAAAGCACTAGCATCTATAGAAATCATTATTTTGAATATTTTTTGATTTGAATATTTTATAAATATTATGTAATAATACCGACGAAATTTAATTTTTATCGAAAGAGCTTCATCCGTTTTTAAGGTATGTTTTCAGTCTGGGGTGAACTGTCGCAATATTTTTACAATGGAAATTTGTAAAATTAGTCCAAAGTTTTGAAAATTCATGTCCCAATAAATGGTTTTGAATAAAATTTACTCCACCATATGAACCAACCAAAGCCAGTCCCACCCCCCGTTGAAGTGTGTCCCACACTCCCGCACAAGAGAGTAAAAAATCCGGAGAAGCCTTTATAGTATGATTAAAATAGCTTTCCCCTATAAGATTTGTATAATATGTATATTATTAAGACGTTTGTCCTTTAGACGTGCGTGTATGTAATTTCACTGATTTTTATATTTATATTTTTATTTTATAGATATACCTACTATAACTGCAGCTACTATTGGTACCTAAGTACCTTAATACCTTATATAGGTACTTCAATGACATTCCAACGTAAAGTCATAATATATATTACATAATTATTATTTATATCTCTTAACTATATACCTATTTTAATTTTTTTTTTCAAATTTTTCCTCGACAACTAACTGATATGTTCATATAATTTCTCAATATCGTTTTTACCGGAATATAATAATTAATATGTACCTACTATTCACTATTGTAATGATATTAGTTATAAATTATAATATTATATTGTTTTAAATTTTACAAATAATATTACATCACTGCTGCAGGATTGTGCTGAGTTGAATGAAGCGAAACAATATGATACTGATATACACGTCATTATCCTGCAACAGCCTCGATGTCCTGTCATTAATAGTACATTTATAATTTATGTATATGTAGGTATATATATAATGCATATATAAAATATATTATGTATAGTTAATAACATTATACTGGTCCCTGTGCGTATTCTGCAGTCCTATCCGAAACTATGGCCTAACCCAACATGTGAGGAATGTTGGTTTATTTTAAATTTTAATTCGTATTTTTCCGGACGGTGCAGGAGGGGCGCAGTGGCGTACACAAATATTTTCGATGGGAGGGGTTATATTAAACAATTATATGGATACATTATCTATGTATTTAAGTATATCCAAGTATTGTTTTTATATTTTTTCATTTTTATACATATATCTACTTACGGTAAAAAATATACCAAAGGGCCCGGGTGAGCCCCGAACGTTATACATAATATATTCCTGAATTATTTGACTGTCATCTACACTAAATCTAATGACAATGTTTATATAATTACACATTATTCTTTTTTAAATTAAAAATTACTTATATATTATGGTGCATATCTAAATATCTAAATAATTATTAAATATTAATTATTTAATTAGCTTATAATTAATATTCGTTTTGTATTATCAATGATTAGTGATAGGTACCTACTATACATTGTATGAAATTAATACCTAGATATTTTAATATACATTTTATTTGTTCATATGTTTGATTTTTTTAGGGTAAAGAAAAATATAAAATAAATACTTTTTTCAAATTGTTCTTCTTCTATCATGCTTTTCCAATTTTCTCTAAACATAGTGCATCCTAACTTTTCCGAAGCTCTTCTTTTATATTCTTTGTGCATATATGTTTTACAAGACAAATCTCATAATGCAGGTTCTTTTTGAACTGCTACAATAAAATGTCCAGTATCAAACATACTGTCTAAAAACTTAAGAAAATACTCAACAGTTAATTACAAGTTAAGTAATTGAAAAACTTAACTTAGTAGTAGCTTAGCTTAGTTTAGCACAGTATTCCCAGAGTAATAAGGTGTATTAATTAGTGATCTTAATTAGTAATCTTAATTAGTGATATGATAACAATAGTGAATGCCATAATAGACCTAATAATACCTTTTTTTAATAGGTCTATGGATAAATTGATCAGAACGCTGCGGGAAAACGCGCTAGTGTAATAGTGTGGCACACTGGCACCATTCATTTAAATCAATGTTTTTCGATAATAATATGCGTTTTGATCGGCGGGCGATTGCGGTTGATTGTGGGACAAACGCGATGTTTGGTCTTTGGTGCTACCCGTATATTTATGGCTGTTTCGATAATTTCAAAAACGCGGGGCCCTAATTGAACATAATATTATAATGCTTGTAGGTATTACTAAATCCAGCAAAAACCTGACTTTGAGATTATTGACTAAAGAAATAGCAGGCAATCCGCAATGTAAATATCACTAATTTGATATTCAGACTTAAAAAAAAATGTAGTGACCATATTATATCAATATTATAAGTTAAAATTATTATATCCGATCATAATATAATAATTATATTATAGATATATAAACATTTACAACCATTTATAAACAAAACAAATTGTATACAAAAATCCCACGAAAAAAAACTTTTAGTATTTCTCAAATTTTCCGATTTTTCTTTCTGTATAAAAACCTTATTCAAACTATTACGAATATTCAAAATAAATGAGTCAAATCGAGCCAGCCGTTCTCAAGTCGATTCAATGTCACATCATGTATTATTAAGAACTACTCTTCATAAAGCGGTATCAATTTTGAGAAAATTGCAATTTTTAAATTTTTTTTCCTTTACTTGTATTAAATTACCTACCTTTCTGCCATATTTCCTGTTTTTACCTATACGGAAGTACCTTATAATTTTTATGATCAGTCAATCAGTCAGTCAGTAAAAAAAATTTAAACTTTAAAGCAGAGCTTCTCTTTTGAAAAGGCTTAATATTAAGGTCTCAATTTTTTACAATATCCTAAGCTACCTATAAGTTTAATCAATGTCTCAAACTCTCAAGTATCGAAAGTCTATCTTAA
Source organism: Metopolophium dirhodum (assembly GCF_019925205.1). Classification (NCBI taxonomy): domain Eukaryota; kingdom Metazoa; phylum Arthropoda; class Insecta; order Hemiptera; family Aphididae; genus Metopolophium; species Metopolophium dirhodum. The sequence goes on from NC_083568.1 coordinate 19,758,703, forward strand.
AAGGAAACAGAGATATGATTATATCTATATAGGGATGAGGTTTAGAAAAACCGGGTGAAGCCCTTTCGTGTAAAGCTACACTGCAGGTATTGCTGGAATTTGGGCGGCGCACTAGCATACGCTCATATATTAGTATATGTACCTATTATAATACAGGATTGTTGTTGTTATTGTTGTTGTTATTGTGCCGATATATAGGTGATACCTGAGTTCCACCATTCGTCATACATCAACTATCAACAGTTAAAATATAACGCGGTCGAACCAGTGGACGAAAATTGCGACTCTTCGTATTGGTTTCTAGCCAGACATTCGACGTACGAAGGCAATTTTTTTTACGAGTACTTATTAATGAACCAGATCCCGTGTCCGTACGTTTATTGCCATTATTCAAACTCCACGACATGTCCGATTAATAAAAAGATAAAGGTTAGTAGTTATATTTATAATATATATATATATAATATATGCATTATGAATATGTATATTATACCTATTATGTGTTTGTTCTGTAAATTGTGCAGATTATATACCAACATACTGTTATACATACTGCAGTTTGCAGACTTTACGTCTATAATGTTGTTATATAGCCATTAGCCATACATAGGTAATACGAAACTATGAAATAAAAACTTTTGTAGATTGACCAACCGGCAACCGCGATAGTATATAGGTTAGGCGTATATCTAACTTATGTCTTATATGCCGTGTGTAAACAATTTTACAATGCTATTAGGTAAGTAAACAGTAAATATAACTAAAGTACAAATATAGAAACAAAAGTTGTTACAAAACTAAATAATTACCTATAGCAGTGATTCTCAATCTTTTTTGTACCTCGACCCAAATTTTCCCCGTAAAATCTTTCACGACCCACATGGTTTAACTTTTCAAAAAGTAGTTATAAAAACTATATTTTAGTTATATTTGTTTATTACTTTTATTAGGTATTTACGGGGGTATTTATTATTTTATAGGTTTATAATCAATATATTTTTACAAAATAATGTACTTTTAATAATGATGAGGCGTATTAATACCCGTCGTAATAAATAAATATACGACAAATTATTATTTATTACACACGTAATTTTTGGTACTATATTACTATAACAATATAAGTATATTTAATATTAATTTAACATAAATTTCTTGGAATCTATATAATTCAAAAAAATTTTCACGACCCACCAAAAATTGACTGACGACCCCCGTGGTCGCGACCCACAGTTTGAGAAACGTTGACCTATAGGCTATAGTGAGGTAAAAATTAACCCTTTTTGAATCGCGGGTAACTATCGTATTATTATCAAAGTTGTGTAATATGTTGAGTGTTTTTTTCATTTCGTATTATAATGTTTAAAATATAGAATTGTTGACGTTTTTGACAGGTTTATGAATTATTTTCTAATCTTATGGTAGGTATAGATACTTATATAGTCCCGTGAAATATTGCTGCTGATTGATACTGCAACATTAGAGCTGCTTGAGGTTTAAAATAGGGTGTTTGAAAGCAAACAAAGAGTGTTTAATCTTCACTGCAGAAGTGGCAACCTACCCATGTCATTGATATATATAAATTATTGTAAAGTGTGGTGGTGACAAACAAGAGTTTTTAGGTACATACAGTGGCGTCATTTCAGTTTTCAATAGAGGGGGGCAAAGGTTTAGACCGGCCCGAATGGGTAAAAAAAACCGCAAAAATATTAATAGTTTATTAAGATATCTTCTTTTTTTTATTTTTGAAAATCTATTAACAGCATTATCTATAAATCAATTTTACCTGATTCATTATAAGTATATAAGTATATATTATATAATATATATATATCTTATATAAGTATATGATATATTTACAAATTAATATTATCTTAAATTATAATATATTTTTTTTTTATTGCTTGCTTACCGGCTCAAGTTTTGTCTGTTTATTAACATGCTAGAAATTATTTTCGATACTTTTCGAGCAGTTTGCGGTAATTTTATATTTTTAGTCGCACCCCTTAACCACCCATCTATTTTTTTTAGATCATATTTTTCCCAAATTAAAAGATTAATGTAAACATGCGTCACGAAAAAAAATTAATTTTAATTTAGGTACTCAACTAAATTAACACAATACGCAGAATAGTTGAATCATACACGACTGTCGCAAGTTATGAAGTCCGTGATCAATGATAAATAATAAGAGCGTCAATCGGTTGTTGTTTTTAGAATTTGTAATCATTTTAGATTTTAGAAATTAAACTATACGAGATTATGATACTAACTGTTCATTTTCCTTCACAAAACACACTCACACAAACAAACATACATAAATACATACATACAATGTGTACGTCCCCGCATACGTCTAAATATATTCGAACTATCAATTAGTAAAAATGTATCATTGTGACAATAATTTCTTAGTACATACTAAAATATTTTCTGAAAATATTATAAAATTCCCAGACAGCAAATGTTTGACTAAAAATATTATTATAACATTATTATAGGCACGTTTTTGCACTAATAAAATATAATAATGGTAAAACGGCAACAACTGGACACCGGCCCATAGGGCTGCTTTTAAAATCAGACAGGGGCAAATGCCCACCTTGCCCCCCCCCCAAATGACGCCACTGGGTACATAGGTGTTCCAACTCCAGCATGGATTATGTTTCTGATTGAGGATGTGATTTTGTCTATTTTTACTTGAAAGATTTGATTAAATACGAAGTCAAGTAAGGTTTATGAATTATGATAGTATATTAGAATGAGTTTATATATCAGACCGTCGTGCCCCACTTCGTTTAAGGCTTTTGAGGCGTACTGCTGCTTTTCTTTTTTTTTACGGTTGATAGCAATGATGATATGACGTTGAGGAAGGGTGTAGAATGTTTTCCCATCGCTATTGTTACACGAATGACCTTTTTTATTGGCTAATAAAAAAAAAAATAAAAAATTCAAAAATTAGTAAAATAAAATGTTATAATATCTTAGTTTGACATGATTAGTTATATTATTTATCTACAAAAAAATAAATAAGAAATTACTAAAATTTAAATTATTTGCAATATGCCTAATTATTTTTAAATGTAAATTTTTTTGAACCTGCGGTATACTTGTATGATGTTTTTGGTGCATCATCTGGTCGCGTCCCTGTACTGCCTGTTATATTGTTAAAATGTGTGATGAGCGTTGGGCAATCGACGGACCAAATTATTTACCTGTGCAGTGGACTAATGATGCGCAAATGACAAACGCCTACCAAAAATCGGCGACTTCGATTATAACAACCTAACTTAGCCAGTCTGCAGTGCTTGCTAACACAGTGGCTACATCAGGCTACCAAAAACCAGCTTTTTTGAGGCACCTACAAATAGTTTCTCTCTACATGTTAAGTTGAGAGGATGTCAGCGCACTATTTATTTTCTCTCTCTGACCCACGCGTAAAATACCAAATTTACGTCCAGCGTGTCAGCGTGTAGCCAGGTTAAGTTAGGTTAGACCAGCTTACTACTTTAAATAAAATTGAATTAATTTATAATATTATCTAAAGATAATTGATGTTTAGTTTAATAGTTTTTTCTGGTTTTTCTATATAAATTTTCAATCGTTCTATGATACGTCGCCGCATCAATTGATCAAATTAATTAATCAAATGTTCATACAATTTTTCAAAAATTGGTATTTTTTTAAATTAAATGTTGAGTAAATTATTTTAAATTATAATTTAGTTAGGTATGTAATAAACCATCGCATTAAAAAAATAATTTATGTCAATTTTTAAAGGCACTATGATTATTATTTCGGTAAAATCCGTTTTTTATGGATATGTTTAGCTATTTTTGGAGCATTTAAATCCGGGACCTTATAATGAGTAATTACTAATTACCAATTATAACGAATCTAGAAAAATTAAGATACATAATAATTTTTAAAACAATAGTTATCAAATGTACGCCTTTTTTAACAATAGTAATGAGTAGAGTTAGGATGTTGATGACTTTTGCATTTTTTTCCCTTTTATTCTGTACAATGCTATCCTAGCTAAAAATTTGTTTCATGCTCCCTTGATGCAGAATATTCTAATTTTATTTTGCATTTTTTTGCATTTTTTGCATTTTTAGCTATAAATGCATTTTTTTTGTTTTTTAACGTCAATTTTCAACATTTTCAAGTCATTTTTTCATCTTTTAGGGCATTTTAGACAATGTGGGGCATTTTTTCACAAATTATAGATTTTAGGGCAAATGTTACATCCAAGTTTGGAAACAAATTTAATTTATTAAAATCTAACTTTGGATTTGGACTATTAGTAAAAATTTATATCATTTTATCGCGTTCCGATAAGATTTACTCTTTGAGTGTTATATATTGATGAAACGAGTGCTCTTTCAGACATACGTGGATCATACACGCTTATCGAGTGTTATATTTATAAATTGTATGGAATAAATCCGATAAACAAGATTAAATTGACATAGACATTAGACCTATTGATTGACGTGCTTATAGGAACTATTGTCAGTAGTGTTTCGGCATTCACCGTCACCATTTAACCGATATTTTTCAATTTTATACGATTTTAAACATGCCGAAAGCAAAATCAAAGCAAAACCAACACTAATAATAAAAATATTTTTAATATTATTTTTTTTTATTTATATTTTAATTTATTTTTAATATTGAAATTTATTTATACCCATATCTCTAATAAAAATTATTATTTATAAATAAGTTTTTTCACTTACTTAATTAGTATTTTAGATAATTTTTAAGGTCATTTTTTGAAGTTTTTAGGGCATTTTCGCACTTTTTTTAGGGCTTTTTTGCATTTTTTTTAGGGCATTTTTGTGTGTTTTTTAGGTCATCAACATCCTAACTCTAGTAATGAGTAATGACTGATGAGCAAACGGTCTATAAAAAAGGTCATTCTTAACAATAGCGATGAGCCAGTTGTATCCTACGCCCCACAGAGACCTCAGGTTGTGCCTAATGTCTTCGGCGGAACGTTCGCGTCCCGTGGAGCACTGAATCACTCACCCGATGTAAAAAGCCTGTAGCGCTCTTCGGATCTTTTATGGATATATTAAAGATTGAAGATTGAGTGTAAAAATTGAAGTGTCATTTGCTATGAATACGCTGGGTTAAAATGTTGATTTGAATAGGTACATCAACATTTTCAAAAGTAATCTTGTAGTTCATTCCTTAATAATTTACAATAAAACAGTGGTTCTCGTGTAAAAACAAAGTTTGTGTCACCACAGGACCAGTAGCGTACTGAACTTGGAGGGGGGGGGGGGGGTTATATCCACCGTTAGTACGCCACTGTACATGATACAGGACACTCCTTAAATTGCATAAAAAATCTAAGCATATGGAAAAAATGAAGCTTTAGTAGAAAATAAAGTATTCTAAAAATCAAAATATCTTATATAATACTTTTTCAATACATTAAGCTCAGCTAACACAAACACCTTATAAAGGATATAAAATATAGGTCAGAATACTTATACACATTACACGTACTGTGTATGAATTCTTTCGATTATATATCATCTATATAACGAAAAAAAAATGAATGCCAACGCCACGCCGTAGAATATCGATGTGACGATAGTACGATATAGTAAATTATTAAATGTTTTATAATATTTCAAAGAGTTGTTATTTTTTTTTCTCGTAGAAAAATTGCGTATCTGCCACAGTAGTGTGTAATAATCATCTAATGAGTTTTGCCGAGTTCGGATATGAAGATGGCCGATCTGTGCTTTATCACAAAATTACAAACGAGGTTATTACGTGGTTACAACAATACGTATAAATATAACACGAACATACTAGAAGTATACTGGAACAATGAAAGTTATTTGAATAATTAAATTATGTAAATATATACTTCAACGTACATTTTTATTGAAATTGGTATAATATTGATATATTTGTAATAAAACAATATAGCTTTACCTAAATAATGTACTGTGTATATTTTATTTTTATTTGTCCATTTATAATATTATCCTATATTAATAGGTCCCTTTACTCAGTACTCAGTATATTTTTGTATTTAAGTATTTATATTATATTTGAACATATTTTAAACTTTTTGAGTAGGTATAGGTAATTAAGTCGTTGGTTGTTAATATATGAACTACTTACTAAAAATGTATTAAGTAGGTATACCTTTCAGTTTACAAATACATTTTTGTTGTATACTCTTTGCAATATGGGATTTTTAATTTAAGAAACATTGTATCAAAAATTTAAAACATATTTATGTATATTACCATACGAATTATTCCACCTTTTTCGTCGCTATTTTTTGAGTGACGCATATTATTATATCAAAATACTGTTACTGAAATTTACATCTACGTACAAGTCATCAATCCACCACCAACCAATTTAACTTTGCTATTAAAAACTACTTTCTTGCACTTGCTCTATTTATCTTTATGCACTTTGCTCTTTTACCTGTAACCCATTGGTCATTACCACGGTTGTTGTGCTCTGTGCAGCTGTACACCTATCGTCGACTACCTCACCTCGCACCTACAGAAATTATTTATAACAATAAATTTGCTAAAATTTTCCAAGTATATTTAAGAGGCCACTGTTTAGGACTTTAGGTGTGTGTGGTATTTTTTACTACTTATTGGCCACAAGTTTTACAGATTTAAATAGATGCTGTAGGTTGTAGTTCGAGTTAAAAATATGGATATGAGGATATACATTTAAAGAATGAAAATGGTTTCTAAAGTTAGTTATAAAGGTAAAATCTATATAAATCATATCTTTATATACCTACTTAATTATAATATTAATATATACCCAATAAATCTATAATGTAATATAGGTACTTACTACTTACACATATTTCTGCGCGTAAATATTTATTCTCCAATAAATGACATTCTCGACGGCGGGGTCGTAGTCGTCCAGCGGAACGGGGAAGGGTTGTAAGCGGGGGGGTTGGATCAATAACAGCTGTTGGCATACACACTATAGACCTTTAAACGGAAGAGTGTATTTACACGAAACCTGGACGCATGTGTAATACGACGGACGTACGCAATTGGAGTAAACACATACGTACCCATGAAATCAAGATATAGGTACCAACGGCAGTATAGATCAGTAAATTATATCGAAAGAGTTATGGTGCGCGTTTAGCTATCGTTTAAATCGGAAATCTACTCGGAACCACCGGGTACAGCTATTTCATTATAATTATAATGTATATTATATACTAAGTACTTGTATGTATTCGTCATGTAATATAATCAATCGCACATCAGATTTCAAAATACGTTTCGTTAGATATGACTTAATTGTATTGTAATGTTGTACACAGTACAGACATAGCAGGCTGGTAGGTACACTATATACTAGGTATCTATGTCATCATTTCAATCCATAATGTATATATAATATATTATTACTTATTATTGTTATTATAAGGCTGTGAATTTGTAGTAAGGTGCATTATTTCGTGTATTTTAAAACGTAGCTTTCTTGTAACAGAAACTTTGAATGATGTTTAACAACGAATTCAATTTTGAAACATTATTTTTTTAGTTTTGGGTATATGAAATTTTTTTTTTTTACTATACTTTTGTGTAACTCAACTACCAAGAAACTGCATTTTTACGAATTTTAAACGCTCTAAGGTTGACGCATAGTGCATTCAATTCACGGCCATTATTCAATAAGTTATTATTGTTGTTATAATAGCTGGTATAAACATACAACAGGCCAGACGGTTGAGAAATGAATTCGATGGAAAACTCAGAGACCAGCTACAACTTGCCGACGGGCAGTTGCTCGACAATGGTCAGAAATCTAGTATCTCAATTCAACGACTTGTTCAGTGATTTCAATCGATACATCTCTCCGGCCTATCACCACGACCGATGCGAACGGTAATCTAAAAATGGCGATACATTATAATGAATTAAAAGTTACATATTATAAATAATTTCATATAATGTATAATATGCGTCATCATACATACCTATATATGTATAATATTATAATGTGTTTATGTATATATAATTTGCTTGCACATTATACACTGGAGCATAATAAACATATTAACCATAATAGTTATTATTATTACTATATATTTTTTACGTTTTTCAGATCGGTGCACATGCGTTTGTATTCGATGAACAAACGGGAATTCGTAATGGTGTTCATCGTCCTGTTGACGGCCATGGGACTGGTGTTATTCATCGGATTGACGGGTTAGACGCCCCATATTTATGTATAATTAAATAATATATACCTGCCTATTTAAATGTCCGAGTGCGGGGCTATATACTCGACTGGTAGAAAATATTGAAATATGCGTATAATGTTTATATAATATAATAATATATAATTTAATAAGTAGGTACAATACCTCTATACATTTTGAATTTAAATGTACATTTTTTACATTTTCAAAAAAAAAAAATTTTTAATATTTTTACATAAGTAATAATGCCTATAATATTCGATTAAATTGCACACAAAATGCACAGTTTCATAAATTAATTCATAAATATTATTAAATGTTATCGTAGGTAAGAATATAATCCAAATTAAAAATGCTAGGTAGGTACCTACCTACATTTGACAGTTTTTATATTCGAACAACCGCTGAGAATCAACTTTGATAAACAAGTCGTTAAAATGGATAAAAAAAAACTTTTAAGATAGGTAGGTATGCAATTATAAATTTAATATCAAATTATTCATATTCGAATTCGATTGGTACCTGTTACGTGTTAGAATTTATTATGTGTTTTACACTTTTACTATACAGCCAACGAACCTCGGGAATCAACAATAATAATTATGCTTAATATTATACTGTTTAAGAATTTTATGAGATTTTTCTAGAAAATTAAAAATTTGTTTCAGGACCTCCGATCACACTGACGAGTAAGATAAGCGGAGTTGAAGTACTGAAGCACACGAACGGATCTTTGCCACAGGGCCCATTCGTCATGAAAACTCCTAGTCTGTCGGTGTATAACCAACGATTGTGGTTAATCGCAGTCGTGCTGACGGACAACAAAGACGGTAGGTATTTTAGGCATACCTACTACCTAGGTATATTATATTAGTATTATAGAATATACCTAAGTCCTAAGACATGATAAATAATATTTAGAAAAACTTGGGCGAACAGCGTAACAGCCTGATGAGTGCTGACGTATTATACCTGCAAGTTTTATTACATAAGGATTATTATTTATTTACACCCCGCACAAAGTATACGTTAATTATTGAAAAATAATTGTTCATACATTTAGTCTAAAGGTTAACAATAACCAAAGTTCACTCATTTTAAGCTCAACAAATTCTAACCAGTTTTATTTAATTATATCATTAACTCTGTATATGTATAGGTTAAAATGGTAAATCCCAATAGTTTAACAACTGTAGGCTTAACGTAATTTTTTATATTATATGTTAGGTAACTCATATTTTAAATGTATCTGTGTATTTAAAAATTAAAATACCAACTTTTATATACTAGCTACTTTAATTATGTTCTCATACAGATTAAAGGTAATTAAAAATATAACTACTTTCTCAAAACATTTTTTTAACTACAATAGTTAATCAATGTACATAGATATTTTATAAATTTTACAATAAAAAAGGTCATATAGTTACTTATTTCATGTTTTAATTTTAACAGACGAGACTTATGATAAAAGCTTCAAGATCAGCATGGCTATCAAGGGAATCACCCCTCAGCACAAAACCACTGATATAGTAAAAGTTTTTAAAAACAACAGGTGATGGAGAACATTAAAAAAATATTTATACATTTATCAGTAGAACACAATGTTGAATATTTTACAGGACAAGACATTTACTTTGCAAACAACAGATATGTAGCCAAGTGCCTATTGCTCATATTGGCTACATACACTTTACTCATTATACGTTTGAGGTAGATTTTTATAATCTAGAGACTTTTCATCAAAAGTATCAAGTAAAAGAAGTCATGTTCTATGTGAGTGGTGTTTATTTTTGTTAATTTCTAATAAACTCGACTAGACAGGATTTAAATGGATAATAATATTAAATTATGATGAATTGTTATGCAGTACAAATCGTACAACCCGGGATACACCCAAATGGAAATATGGTTCAGGCTGATTTATTTACTCAGCGCATTTGGAGTACTTGTAAGTATAGTTTTAATAATGACCTAATAAATACCCTCTATAGAAAATGTTCCAATAAAATATATAATTTGATTTTAGTGTTGCTTTGCGAATTCACTAAGGAAATTTCCAGTGGTGGATTGGTCGTACGAACAAAAATGGACTGTTGTCTTATTGCCACTGTTAATATTATTTAATGGTACATAGAATTAAAAACAATTCCAATGAAATTGTATAGATATATATTACTATACAATATGTATAATTGACAGTAATAATATTTGTTTTTAGATCCAATATTTCCTTTGACACTTCTCACAAGCAATCAACTAATCGGAATGTTAGATGGTGTCTTCCAAATAACATTTATCTGTGCAATTTTATTTTTTTGGCTTTGCATTTATCACGGATTACGTCAAGTATAACATTTTTTTTACAGATTAGTAAATAATAATATATTAATATATAATAATTGTTGAATTATTTTTACAGAATGAAAGAAAACCGATTGCATTTTATCTCCCAAAAGCAATTTTAGTAGGTCCATTTTGGATATGTGGTGTTATAATGGCTAAATATCGTCGAATGAATGAATTTGATGACCCAGCATTCAGTTACGAGATTGATTCTAGCGCATACACAGTAAGGACTATAAAATAATTGTATTATTGAAGTTAAGGCAATGTACAAATGTATTTAATTTGTTATAGAATATCAAGTCTTTTGTAGGCATTTTTGTAATCATATACATAGTGTATCTAGTATGCTTGATTTTAAGAGCATACAGTGATTTGCGTTCAATGCCATATTTTGGTCAGTATTCAAACAACTTGGAAATTTATGTACAATAAAGATAAGTTAACATAGTATTGTTTTCATAGATGCTAGACTGAAATTTGTAACTATTTCAATGGTCATATCACTTATAATATGTTCAACCATAACACATATGCAATATGGGCTTGGCTTGATTGAAGACTCATTTGCTGCAGACTTGAACACAGAATATATGACGTCAGCATTATTTATGACCTTTTATGGTATTTGTAATTTCTATGTGTTTACATTGGCTGCTGTTTACTCCCCGACAAAAAAACCAGGATTTGGTAAATTTTATATTAAGTAGTAAATAAATATTTAATATGCTATAAACTAATAAGTAATAAGTAATTTGTATTATATTTAACTATTTTTAGAGTCTTCGGTAACAAAAGATAATCCTGCATTCTCAATGGTCAATGATTCTGAAGAAGACATACCATATGGTTCAGACGAAGAAAGCCACAAGCCACTAAACCCTCCCAACGATGACAGTGATTAATTATTTATTGTTTATTTGTACATAAACTCTATTTGGTCTTTTATAAACTTTTTCAAGTTCAATAATTACATTAAAAAAGTAATTTTTCGAAAAATTACAATTTAAAATATTTGTTTACAAAACTATGTTCTTGCAATTTAAACTAATTAACCCCAAACCTAGTGGTTAGTCAAAATAAATAAATATTTAACATATTTATTTATTTTATATCATATTATCGATTTAACAATATTTTTTAAATTATCAATAACAACTTACTAATGACTGATTAAAAAATAAGGATACCAAATACCAGTTTAGATTTTAGTTGTTGAGAAAAGTATTCGCCCATGATTTTGTAAAATATATTTATTTGAATGTAACTAATTTAGTCGGATTATTCATTTATTCAACTTTATACTAATGGATAAAATGTATTATTATGAATTATTTTAATATTCTCAATATCATCATAATATTATCTTTGATATTATAACATATTCTGAGAAATAAGATCATATATAGGTAAAATTGTTTTTTCTTTTATAATTTAAAGACAGATTGTAAGATATTTCAGTTTTTTCTTATATATTATGTATACCATATTTTATTAATTAATTTTGTACTTTAACCTTTATGAAAAAAAAATGAATAAAAAGACTTATCTTAATTTCAAATTTGAATGTCTTTATAGTAGTATTAAGAAAGAAATATATGTACATACATTTTTTACCAATTTAAATTAAATTAAATATAAAAATGAAAAATAATTAATTTTTTTCCCTAAAAATTATTTAAGGTATTTTGATTGGCAATTTCTTTCAATGACAATGACTATAGTATCTTAGTTGGCTTATAATTCATAATCATTATACCAATCATCATTATTATCCAGTTTGTTCTTATGGAGTTGTTGAATATTTGATATTCATATTCTTGATGTCGTTAACCATTTAAGTATTTCATTTTTCTTCACTGTCTTCCAAAAAATTAAATTTATTTAACAACCTTGAAATAAAAATTTTACATTTGTATCTAAATTTATAAATATAATGTTATAAGTAGTATAAATACTAATAATACCTATAAATATAATCAAATTAGTATATCGGCTAAATTCTGTATTTAGAATATGAAAAATTGTACTTACATCATAGTACTCTTGTAAGACCCATTTGTATAACCATCTTTGAATCCATCTTTGTACCCATTATCGAATCCCATTTGGAACATCACATCAGATTCAATTTCTGTAGATGTAGCTCCTTCTCTAAATGCTGTCTATACAATCAGGTTTGTTAGTAAATAGTTTGATACAAAATGATTTCTATTAATGTACACCACCTTTTCAATTGTAGAGATATTTTTTTTCCAATTCCTTCTCATTATTTCTTGTTCATCGTCACTACTAACATCTCCATGCTCGGACTGACAATTAGTAGACATGTCAAGAAGAATAAGAGTAATAATTTATCAGACGAGGATTTCCTACTCAAATGTTTTAACAGTTTTGTTTAAGTAATCGGTACCCTATTGACGTTACAGTGAACTTGTAATAAGACAATAAGAGATAAGTATTGAAACCAAGCATTAAATGATGGAATATTGCAATATCCAGATACAAGTTTCTCAGATTTCCTCATGAACAAACAAAATCTTTAAACATACCAAATTCAATAGTCAAGACTTAAAAAACGAAATGTGAATGTCTTACCATGATAAATCATCCTCGTAATCGTAATATTTTATATTTTTATCATAAACATTAAACACTTTAAAAATATCGATAAAAATATAAATGCCCGTGTATATCCGAGTTGTATCAGTAATCACGGTTGGTGGGATAAATATCACGAATGATATTTCCAAAGGAAAGAGGCAAGAATACAACCAGAATACTAACCTCATTCATATCACAGATTATATTCATATAATCTCATAGATAATATAAGAATTCTTATATTATCTACGGGTGGATCACGGTTGTAGATTATAGTATAACCACCACAGAAAAATACCGGACCTACAACTACACTGTATCAAGTCGATGATAACCGTGACCGAAATATAAATATTTGGATTGATAACTAGATAATGATAATGCTTATCATTTAGGTTTTTTCTTTTGTATATATTTTGTATTTATTTTTCATAAATTCATCATCGAAGTTTATGCCTGTATTATAATATAATATTATATTGTTATTTGCTATAATTATTCGTCAACAACTTAAGTAAAAGTTTTTATTTATTCAAATCATTGTCTCAAGAAAGTGTTCACAATTATTTCAATATACGATTTAATATTAATATTACGTGGCAACTATTTTAAAACAATGATTTTTAAATTTAAATGTTGTCATTAAAAACTATAAATCTTCACTATGTTTGAAAAATATGAATACGTGGCTTTTAAAAAGCTAAAATGCATTCAACGCATTATTAAGAGAAATGTATGGTCCAAACATATTAATACATTTGTTCTTTCAATTAACTTATACTGTTTTTAGACATAACTACATAAGCCATGTCTTCTAAAATGAGTCACACTCATATTGTGGTGCTATGTTCTGTTGCAAATTTTATAAATGCGGCTGATCGTGTTATTATGCCTATTGCAATAATACCAATGACTAGTTATTTCAAATGGACAATGCATTGGCAAGGATGGATATTATCAGCATTTGCTTTCGGCTATTTAAGTAGTCAAGTAACTAAAAATATACATATTGTAGTCATTATCAAATGAAATGATATTAATGATAAATCAATTAGGAATTATATTATATTATAAACAATATCTTTGTTTTTATTTATTCAGGTTTTTGGGGCTTGTGCAGCTAAGAAATTTGGTGGCAAATTAATTTTATTACTGTCTGTTTTTTTATGGTCAATATCAACTGTCGCAACACCATGGGTATCTCATAACACATTTGCTTTAATTTTATGTAGAATAATATCTGGATTCGGTGAAGGATTAGGTAAATCAATTTTGAATAAGCTTATTTGTGAGATGATACAAAATATTTTAATTTATTTTTTATCAAATTTAGGATTACCAACAATATTTCATATTTTTGCTAACAATATCTCAATAACTGAACGTTCAAGTGCATTTGGTTACCTAGTGGCCGCAGGTTCTGTTGGCCAGACAGTCGCAACTGTGGTAAGTTTATGTGACTATTGACAAAAAATATTTATATAATTCAATTTATTTAATAGATGATTTTTTTATTAATATTCAAATTATTTGGATAATGTATAAAAACTATCCATTTTGGCACATTATCTCTGAGTTAAATTACCCAAATTGTGTGACAATTCTTACCTTATTCGGGTAATATATATATTATCCACAAAGCTATGAATTAAGTTTTTTTTTTTTTACATTCATTGGAATATTTAGTATTTACAATTTGTAATAACAGTTACAAAAAGCATATGAGTGTAGAAAAAAAGAATATACGTGTTTGTTATGAAAGCTTGAGGGGAGTTTAGTAGCTACCCAGCAGTAACACTAAGACGCAATATGAATAAAGTAAATAATTAATAAGGTATAATACCAAATAATAATACTTTACAAATAATTTTTTTCTAATATATTTAATATATTGTTAATCATTGCCTAATTAAAGATTATATTTTATATGATATATATGTGAAGTTATTAAATTTTATAAATTGTAAATTATCATATTGATTGTTTAAGTTTGATAAATTAAAGAATATTTGTATGTGAAAACAAATAGTTCTGTAACTAATAAACTCATAACTTATAATAATATAATCTTATTATATGTGTTTTCAAAGACAATTATCTACTATCGTTATTTCATAGTAAATTGTATCCAAAGTTCCTTATTTATTCAGCAGTAAATAATGTATTAATTACCCAGGTACTGTGAGAAATAATCATTTGGTATATATTTTTCATATTTTATTCACTATATATTTAATATGAATCTATAATAATATTAACTGTTACTTATACATATTAATGAAAATAACTTTTCTTTTCTAGATATGCCCACATTTAATGTGGCAAACTAGCTTTTATTTGTTTGGTTCAATTGGTATTGTTTGGTCACTTATATGGATTTCATTATATTCAGAAAAAGATTGTGGAAATAATGATGAGCTTCCATTAGTTATTATTCCCCAAGTATGTTAAACTCTTATATTGTTACATGTTATCTTATAATATACTCATAAATAAACTAGCTATCTTGTCATATGTGCTTTACCGAAGATTGTGATCTACTAGTGGTTACAGGGCGCTTGTCTTATGCGCTCTACCACTAGATTACAATGATGGTATTTGATACACAAATTGAAAGGATAGAGTTTGTGGAGGACTGAGGCTAAAAATTGTAAAAATTATTTATGATACAACTCCTGATATGCTTCCAAACTATAATAATATTAAAATATATTAATAGTTTTATATATTTATAAATAATAAATATAATAAACAGCTATTAAAGCTATCTTGTTGAAACATGGTAGAAAGGGAAGGGACACATTTAATATTTTTTTAAGGGCCATTAGCACAAATATTTTCATGTTTTTATTATAATTATTCATTTTTTTTTTCTATTAAAAATATATTTAATTATAATCTTTAAAACATCTGTACAATAAGTAATTTTGATTTAGATGTTTACATAGCGAGATTGACAGATAAGAGAGGGAACTCAGTAGTGCCACCCGACAAATTATTAATTATATTTTAAATTAACAAATAATATATATATAAAATATTATTCGATTCAGTTATATTTCTATGAATGAATACAAATGTAATGATAGATAATAAAAATATTAAAATTAATTTATAAATTATATTAATTATATTAATTTTATTAATGTTTTAATATTATTAAAACTAATGAGTATACAAACGTGTATGGAATACTGAGTAAATAATTATGTTTTTCTTTTCACAATTATGCGATTACCCCTATAACTTTTCTGTTTATAATATATTCTGTGAATATACAATATTATATTAATTATAAACAAAATTCGATACTTCTGATTATTATTGTTTTTTTTTCTATACAAAATAGAATATATTATATATTTGTGGTTTTAGGAAAAAAATAAATTAATGTGGCAGTAAAATTAAGTAACTTATAAGTTATTTTATGACAGCGACAAAAATTTAACTTTAAAAGTATCTTTTTAACTGGTTAATGCCCTGCCATGCATATTATTATATTAGGTACCAATATTTGTTGACTGTCAAAGACAGTCGTATCACTTCTGTATAGAGATGGTACTAATGGATGTTTTGTAAAATGGGTAGCTTTTAATTTTTTACTATGTTACTCGTGTAATAGGTAAGATTATAAAATATTAGTACCCAATTTCCCTAACAATAATAATTTATGCTATTATAATCAAATTAATATTTATTATATATTTTATTATTGTATTTACATTAAACTTATTTTGTTTTATATAGTATTCTAGTATTCATTGGAGAAAATTCTTTATATATTGGCCCTTATGGGCGATATATATAGCTCACTTTACTATGAATTGGTCCAACTACATAATAATGCATTGGCTACCCACGTATTTGCGTTACCTTGGTGCTAATTCACATAGTATTAGTTTAACAGCTGTTCCATATATATTCAATTCAGTATTTGGTATTGGTAAGTTTTAATTATTCAAAATATAAGACTGATATCAAATAAAATAAACAATAAATGTATTATAAACTTAAAGATTTCAATGTTAATTAATATATATTTCTTTTGGTTACTTGTGGGTTATAATTAATGACTTGGATAGGTTCGTAAAATGTGTTATCTCGCCTACAAATGTACGCATGCAGTTGACTTACACTGTTGTCATTTCTGAGCTACATTTGTTAATAGGTATAACTCTATATATAAACTTTTCCATAACCCAATATGCTTATATGATTTTTACATAATGCCATAATTATTTATGCATAATGTATTGAACATTTTTTTTGATGTAAAACCATCTAGGTCAGAGGTTCCTAAATTGTTTACGGTTTGACCCTTTATAGACAAATTTTAAATTTTGGC
This sequence comes from Metopolophium dirhodum, assembly GCF_019925205.1. Classification (NCBI taxonomy): domain Eukaryota; kingdom Metazoa; phylum Arthropoda; class Insecta; order Hemiptera; family Aphididae; genus Metopolophium; species Metopolophium dirhodum. Next base: position 19,776,228 of record NC_083568.1, read on the forward strand.
GTCCCACAACATACCAATGAGTAATGACCGGTTTTATGTGGTTCCAATGATGATTGCTATCATTGAAATAACTTTTAGTGCGGCAGTGTTATGTTCGCACACTGACATGTCACTGAAGGTGACACTCATAATAGTCGCGGATAATGATAAAAAATTTCAATAATCACATCGAAACTTAAATGCATTTAATATTTATACCAAAGTAATAAATCTACAATATAGTTAGATAGAAAATACAGTATCATATAAGTACTCGTATTTATACATAAAATATATTTTCTTTTATATATCTATATATTATATTGTATAGTAATCTAATAGTAAATATTTTACATTATAAAAAATAAATAAAAATTTCAGAACTTTCCACGAATCACCATACATATAATTGCGACCCATTTATGGGTTGCTTCCTATAATTGTAGGAATCTCTGATCTAGGCCATTTAGCTATATCATAAGGGATCAATAGGCTTAAAATAATGTGTGATTTATCTTGATACTTAATTTTTGTAATGCATAATTTTAAAATATTTAATATAACTTATTTTTGATTTATAAAATTATTAAGATGCATATCTGACAAATTACATGACCTATAGTCATTTTGTTTTACAATGTATACAATAATTTATTGGTGTATAATTAAATTCTAAAATCTAAATTTTTACTTATTCCAATTTTAAATCTTGAATTTAAGGTAGTTTGAAGTTTTATTAATAATTTTGTGTTCTTTAAAATTAAGTTTTAATATACTAGTTTAATTAAAGTTGCAGGAAATTATGCGGATAAACTAATTGATCGTAGATGGTCAGTTTTAAGTGTTCGACGTCTAATGACTACTATAGGTCTAGTAGGACCAGCAATATTTTTAATTCTATTTTGTACAGTGAATAGCTTAGCTGCAGCCATAATGTAAGGAATCCTTATATTATATTTTATAGTCAATTGATTGCTACAAAATTAATTTATTTATTTTATGTGGTAGATTCATTTCTATATCAATGGGACTATGTGCTTGTAATTCAGCTGGGCATTTAAGTAATCATGCTGAAGTGGCTCCTAATCATGCTGGCATTACATTTTCAGTATCCAATACGCTGGTAAATTTGATTTAATATTTTGTATATTATATAAATTATAAATTTTATTAGTTGGACCAAGGGTCGGCAACCTTTTTGATGTCCAGGGCCAATAAAAATAGAACATTTTTCACAGGCCACAAATTGAATATACCTTATTTTATTTTAAACAAAAATGTATAGTCAAATAAAATTTAGTTACAAATCTTAGTTAGTGGTTTTTATACAAATTATAAATTGTACTCGCGGGCCACTTAAAATTACTATGGTGGCCGCGGTTTGCCGACCCCTGATTTGGAATCATCTTAAGAAAATCATAGTTAACAGTTCAATTTTAATGTTTATCATTAAGTATTAACTTGAATATTTATATTTCAGAAAAGGTTTTTAACTTGATTTTTTTTGCAAATATCTTAGGCTACCATACCAGGAATATTATCTGGTCCTCTCACGGCAGAACTTGTAACTGCGTCTCATGGCCGTTGGTTTCCAGTTTTCATATTAGCGGCTGCGCTAAATTTCACTGGCTCAATTATTTATTGCAGTCAAAGTTCAACATCACAAATATTGTAATTAACAAATTTGTAAAAAAAAAAAGTATACAGAGTATTTATTTTTGTTAATTCATTTTAGAGTTACCAATCAAATAAACTATATTTATTGTTTACATATTATTATGAATATTATTTGAGATTATAAATGTTTATATTTATTAATATTATGTTGTCATTACATATAATAATTACTACTAAACCCAGTGATTAAACATATATGTTAATTCTTGCCTCTTGGAAATATGTGGTGGATGATAGCCCCTCCCCAATCACCGAAATGTCTGGGGTAATTATTAAATATGAATTTATTTATATGCATTTGTCTTATAATATTATTTGTTTTCTATTATTTATTATTATATTATCTGCTATTATTTTTTTCTTACCAAAACCAAAAGTTTGCCCAATAAATAATAATACACCATAAAATCATAATATACCTCATATTATGCCTTTGATTTGATAAGTAGTGAACTAATAACTATCAGATTTCAAAATAATATTCAACACATATTACTGACTTAATAGGCATAACATAGCTATAATGTATTCAACTTATTGCCTGGTAAAAATATAGAAAATTCATATAAAAAAAGGCATTTTCACCGCATTGCTGACTAGCAATAATCGCCGCCGTCATTGTAATGGTAACCAAAATATCCGTGTTGTTTTAAAAATTTTCAATTTTGTTACATGAATAGTAAGAAGCATTGTAACGTATATTTAATTAAATATACAAATTAGAATAAGCATCAACTTCCTCAATACTTACTAGTTATTATTTAGCATTGTATGAGAGTAGTAAGTGATTAATGATTACAATTATTGTAGTTGCTAAGGGAACAAACAAATAGTATTCTAGTACCTACAGTCTTATAAAAAAAAAGAAAGAAGAAATAGAAGATATCTTCTGTTTACAAGATTGTCTATAAATCATTATTTCTATAATATAGATTTGTGTAAGTGGTCAACTCGTTTAATAAAAAATGAATGTTTGTCATTAAAAAGTATTTCATTTTAAGTTCATTTTTTAGAAAGAATAATAATATGGTCTTTAACGTAAGTATATGAAGGAAGCTCCCAAAAACATGTTTACAATGTGATATAATTTGGACATATAGACAAATAGTTTTCTTTTTTACTTTTAAATAATATAATTCACACTTCACACTGTGGCTGTTAAACTGTTTATAACTAATTAACTATCTACTCGTTAAATTTAATTTGTATGCATAAAAATTCTCAGACAAATGCAGCTGAAAAATATGAATGAATTATTATATTAATATAGATATCTAAATTATTAATTACAAATTAAATTTTCAAATTGTTTAAATAATGCCGTTGCCGACAAGTAAATAGTTTGGTATGTTATATGATTACAATAATTAATATTATATTTTAATAATATGAACAAGAAACTTGCTTTTTCTTTTCTTTATTTTGTTTAAAAAAACACGGCCACGGCTCAAAAATTAATTTTAATTATTTATATACCCATGGGTGGCCTATGTATATTTGAGGCCAATGTGCCCAGTAATTATGGCACTGCTATAAGGACTATAATACAAGAATATTTAAATTTTTAAATTGTAAACCTTCTATAATCTATGTACCTAACTATGTGACTGATTTCCACCATTGAAATTAAACTTTTTAACTTACATTTACAATGATTTCTCCTTAAATAAGAGTTAATATTAAAATGATAATTTTTAGAGTTAAATTAAAATTTGTTTTTGAATAAACAAGTTTTGTTAGTTAAATACCTACTATTGTTCTATGCTACTAGTTAGGCACTTTTGAGTTTTAGTATAATAATAGGTACCTATAGATACATTTTGATTGATAAATTGGTTTCAATACAAATGGGAAATTATTTCAATAGGTGTATGATGTGTATAAAATATTTTATAGTTAAGTTTGAAGTTGTCAAATGTCGATCGTCGATCTGTTCATTTAGAATGGAACAGGCCACAAGATGTTATAGAGCCCCTTTTCAAATTAGTTATGAATGAAAACAATAACAATGATGTGGTTATATACAGGTAAAATTATTATTAAACTATTAAAACCTGATTCATCTTGTATATTTGTATCTAATTGATTATAAAATAAATATTTTTTAGAGGATTTCATAACTATTTTTGTGTTAAAAACTTATCTGGTGGTCACAATTACAAATTTAAGCTGCAGGTGGAGTCACATAATGCAAGCTCGGAGAATTCAGTGATTGGGATAGCCACAGTCAGTTGTACTACAAAAAGTAGGATATTATTTAAATTTTGATTTGAAAATATTACAATATTTGTGAGGTCACTATTTAACACTAGTACTTAGTCACTTAAATTAAATTTGTGCTCGAAATAAAATCCATGTAATATATTATATTATGCTTTTAGATGACTTTCCCAGTATCACCGCATTTCATCATAGTGCCTATCAAAATTTACCATTGCTCTTTCGGGAATTCTTAGACACAAGAGCTCACGATATAAACATTTACAATGAGTTGGGTGAGAGTGGTCTGTCCAAAGCCTGTGCAGCTGGCCATAATGATATGGTACTTACTCTGTTGCAATACGGATCAGATGTGAATTTACCAAATATGTTCACTAGAATTACACCGCTGATGACTGCTGCTTACCATGGACACGATGACATAATAAGAATATTGGCTCGCAATGATGCCGATGCTACATTAAAAGATATGTGCGTATAGCTCATCAATAATGACAATATTTTTTTCCCATATTTAGTTAAATTATTTTATATTATATTTACTATGTTTTATATAGAAATTTAAAAACAGCACTTCATTATGCAGTTGATGGATCTCATAATAATGCAGTAAAGATGCTTCTGGAAGGAAATTTGGGTGATTTAAATTCCGTGGACTCTAAAGGTTGGACTCCATTAATGAGAGCAGGTAATCATACTTACGTTATAAAAATACTAGTAAATAAATTATTGATAGAAAGTTAAAATTTTGTAAAAAAATTAATTTTTTTTATAAAATCTCAGCCGATTGTCTAGGTTAGTTGTAAACACTGATTTTAAAATATATGTAATATATACATTTTCAAAAGCTGAATATCAATGAATATTACAAATTACAATATTATACTATGATTTAATTTTAAATAAATATTTTTTTGTTATTTAGTATTTATGTTTACCGATTTGGATGTGATCAAGACTCTTATTTCATATGGTTCAGATTTAAGTATTAAAGATAAAAATGGTCAAGATATTTGGCAGCTGGCTCATTTATCAAATAATTGGAAAGCTCTAAAAATATTACCAGATTAAATTATTAAGTTTTTTCATGATTTATTATAAGAATGAGAAAATATGTTACTTTTACTTAATAATTGTTAACATCCAATGTATATCTATTAGATTTTTCAACATATTGAATAATCAATTTGAGTATTACTAATGAATAATATTATATAGCAATGTAAATATTTTAATTGAAAACTTATTAATAAATAATTATACAATAATAGCATATAATATTATAAATAAATTATATTACCAAATTTTAAAAATGTACTTATTTTACACATTATTTAATACTTTCAAAATATTATTTAATTAAAAGAATCTTATAAATATTACAGAAGTTGCTTAAAATAATGAAAGAAAATTAACTTATTTGTATAAAAGAAAATATATTTAGGATAATTTTACAATTGAATAATAAAACACAAAATTATTTAATTAAATGTGGAAAAAATCTTGAAGCATAGTAGCTCTTCTTTTTTCAGCAATATCCATTTGATTTTCTAGATCACCTCTATCGGTAGTTTCTGCTCGTTCTATCTTCCATGATAGATTTTCAATTTCAGCTTCCAGTTTGGCTTGTTGATATTCAAATAGTTCTTTCTTTGGTCCATTGTCCATATAATATGCATATGGATAAGTATACTGAAGAGTATACCGGCATTTGGCTAGTAAAGTAGCAGAATCCAACAGATACTGCCAGTCAATCCATGTACCTTTACTTGTCATCACTTTACTATTTATCCTTTCTTTGATTTTATCAAGCGTTTGTTTCTCCAATTGCAAACTTTTAGAATGATTTTCCCAACGTTCATAGTAGTGGAGATATTTTTTTAATGCTTCGCGAGCTTTAGCAGATTCTGAACCATTCTGAGGATTTTCTCTATACTTAGAACAATCATAATACTCAGTGCCATGTGCTTTCCAATCTCCCATACACATCCAGCAAAAATCAAATTTACAACTTAAACACTGCATGTGATTGCAACCACCATTTTTTTCAATAAAAATATTACATTTAGGACAGTCTTTGGTGTTGGCTGCGATGTAATTTGATGTTTCGCTATCATCTGCACATTTGGTAATCCATTTTTTGATGGTGGCACAATCTGTAGGGGCATGATAGTCGTTTCCGCATTTGAAACAAAATGAAGTTTCACACTGAGTACATATAGCTTTTTTAGCAAGAGATTCTTTAGATTTAATGACTGCCGTACAGTTAGCTCCAGGACAAAAGCGTAATAATGGATGTGATTTAATATACTCACGGAATGCAAAATGTTGGTATTTTTTTCTTAAAATTGGTTTATTAACTGTCGATAAAACTATTTCTTCTGGAACTAGTAATTCACAGTTTAATGCCATACAAGAAAGTTCTGTGCTTACACCTTGTTTTATTTTATTTTCAAAATGACAACGCCAACAGTTATCACAATAACAATGTCCACAAGCCAAATTAGTAATTCCTAATTCTTCAGCTACTGGCCCCACACAGACTGGACAAACAAATTTATCTCTTTTTGTTTTAACCGATACTGGCTGTAATGTTTTCATTCTGGATGCAACAAAAAGCTTATCGGCGTCTTCATTATACTTCCATAACACTTCTTGAACAGCCCATTTGTTTTCATAAAGTAAAACTTTAGACATTGATGGTGTTACATGTATACTAGTACACAACTGTTCAACAAGTTCATTCAAAAATTTTTCAACCTCGTCAACAGAGAGGCATTGAACAGGAAAATATTCAGCATCGGGATTGTGTGGTGGACTCATTACATCACGATCAGCATTGTAATAGTCTTCATAGTCATCTTGATCTGAGTATTCCATATCCTCATCATCATATTCAGACATTGTTTCTTTTAAAGATGGTTGTATACTTGTATCAACAATTTAAACCAATTGATGCCTATAAAAATATTGTAACAATGAAAATCAAATCTATAATGTTATAACATTATATATATTAGTAATTATTATTAATAATAATAGGTACTTATTAAATATTAATTTTATCAGTTATTATTTAATACCTAATCAATCTGATCAATGCTTCGTATTAAGTATTCTAAATGCTTTTGAAATAGGTTCTAAATACCTACTAGGACTATAATAATTGATCCAACCTATCAGTATTAAAACCAAATAAGTGATTGTATTTTTCTTGGTCTCGTAATGATTGTATATACAAAATTGAGAACTATTAAAATATAATACTAGCCACTCGGTCTCTTTAATATTTAGTGTAAAGAAAAATACCTACTTATAGATGTTTAAAACAATTACAGATAATGTTCAATTTAATTGCCTAACTAATTTTATTATTATGAGATGAGATAAAATATTTTAGGTTTAATGTATAATAATTTACATACCTACTCTAAACTTGCCTAAAATATTAAGAGTAAGAAATTCTTTCAAAATGCAATTGAACGGCTGCATTTGTCATAATTATCTTTAAAAAAAAATATTTTACGGATGTACACAAATATGTTTCTGTTTATTTCCTTAATATCTACGATAGTATATCACAATAATAAATTATAATTTATAATACTTACGATGGTTTTGGCAAACACAATTAAATAATTATATGATGTAGGAACAATGGTGCATAGGATGAAGAATATTAAAAGTAGCACGATAATCAAAATTGTAACTGCATAATTTCGATTTAAATTTGAAACCAGACGATGATCACACGATTTTTCATAATAGTAATATTAATTATATGATAAAATTTAAATGTTTTTAAGTACAAAATAAACACAAAGTTCGGGCGACTATTGAGTTTCAACTTTCAATCTTACCACATAGTGTATACTTCAATACTTGTACACTGTACTACTGTAGTGTACTAAAAAAAAGTGTGTACACTTTATTGTTTATTATAATACTAGCATTTGGCATTTAGACATTTTAATAATAATTACAATACACACAATAAGTGATAAGATGCACTCCAGGGTTTCATAAAAAAAAAACATAACAAAAAATAACCCATTTATATTATGGCCATATTATCATAGAACAAATGGCCATAATATGGGTCATGGGATGGGGACAGTGTTGGGTCCCGTGATCATCGAAAATAATGCTTCGTTGCGTAGCCTGTATATTATCATAGAACAGTGTTATCGTAATCGCGGTGTTTTTTATAGCTTATCTCAGACCTCGGTTAGTCACTTCTTGATGAAACCAAATACTATAGATTAGAATACGGGAAGCTCTTAGATTTGCTAGGGGACACTGTAACGCTACATATTATAGTAGGTTGCCTAAATAAGCCCCTTAATTTTTCTTTTTTAGACACTGATAACTATTAACTGATAAGTTATTAGTACAAAAGAACAACTACTTAGCTTTTTTCTAATTTTTAAATTAAGTCCAATAGTCCATTAGCCTTTAGGTACTTAATATTATAGTGTTATTAGTGTTAAAATATAAAAATATATACATAGTTTATAATAAAACGTGCAATACATCATTACCATTTACTTGTATCAAGTGTATGGCTGTTTGGATTATGGACACTGGATTACTAAAACAAGGTTTATTTCATAGAGTAATACTTGATGGTTAGCTTATTGTTTTTACAATAATTTGATACAGTTCTACACGGTTATACGGCTTTATCTTAAGTTTTAAACATTTTAATGATATCGATAGTTGTGAAAAAATAATTATATAATTATCATAAAATATTGATTATACTAACTAAAAAATATGTACAGTGAGAAATGTGTGACATAAAGATTAATACAAAATATTATTAAAACAATATAAAATATGTAGGTACCTACTAAATATTTGCAACAGTGTACACCATCATTACAAGTGTAGTAAACCGACAGTATTACTAATATTCTAAGTACATTCTCACGATAGGACAACAACAACAAGAAGGTTAACTACATCAACGATTCCAAGAACCACGTACAATGTACGTACCTAGAGTTTGACAGCGCAATTAAAAAACATTTTGCATTTACACAATAGTGCGAAAACAACCTATGAAAATAATCCGTGAGTGAGACAGTGCAATTTAAGGACTAAGTAAACGGATTATGAATATCTGCAAAACTTAATTAACTTTGTACCAATAAGTGCCAAGCATTCACTCGGGTTGTTTGTGCAATAACAACGTCCATCTCCGGTTCCTTTCAAATATCCACCTCCTGGACTCTACCGTGTACATTTGTATCCGTATAGTTTTTATATAAATATAAGATAGAATCTATAGTAAAATTAGATTTAGTACAGAGTCTGCACTACGCACACGCTGAGTCTCGGGCAGATGCTTTTCGCTCTGTCCTCAAATTTATATATGAAATTAATTACTTTTTAAATAAATTACTTATAACTAACTTGTGTAACTTGTCGCTCTACAACCTTCTCTCCTACATTCACCATCAACGTCGACGAACTCAAAAATATAAGCGAGCAGTGAGGGATCACTACACGTCTTTTGGTGTCAGGTGTGGGGTCACCTGAAGGAAGAATTTTGGTATCCAACCCAGAATCAAGTACATCAGCGGACCTCGAGTTCAACCACGTTGCTGAAACCTAGGAAGGAAGGAACGACCGAAGCAAGCCATCAACTACATTCAACATTTTGCAACTGCAATCAACAGTTCAACTACATTCAACATTTTTAACTGCAATCAACAGTTCCACTACATTCAACATTTTCAACTGCAATCAACAGTTCAACTACACTCAACATAGCCAAGCGGAGCATCAACGACGAGCCAGCAGAGCCGCCAGCACGCAGAGCAGACAGGACCAGACAAAATCGCAATGAATACTGCATTGGACAAAAGGCGAAATTTCATGATTACATTTCGTACAACATTAAAATCACAACAACACGAACACACGAACAACGGATATACTTGACTATATACGACTCTATTAACACGTATTCTATTAACAAGTTTGATTTTCTATAAATAACCATTTTTTCTTTCTAAAGTACTCGCACACGCACGTACCATTTGATACACCTTTCATTTTATATAGTCATATGCATATATATATATATAATACTAAATATATATATATATATATATATATATATTGTTTGTTTTTAGTGAAACGCCAATATTCGCGATCGTAGATTTTGAATTCACTCAATTAGGAAAAGAAAATTTAATTTTAATATCTGGCGCTGTCTGTGGTCGCCACGAACCCATAGTTACAAAACTCGAAGGGCGAGCATTGAAACTCAAAACCCACGAACCGGTAACCACTGGCGAATGGAAAGCTATGGTACGCCACCTCGTGACCATTTTTAAAGGAAAGCCAAAAAAACTAATACCCATACTCGCCCAAATCTATGATTCCGATCACACGTTGCGCGCCTAAATTTAACGCGTCAAGCCATACAGAACATTCTACATAATTATGATGCTCTGATTCTGTGGGAGGGCTCCACGGACGTAAAAATACTGGAGGCTCTACATATCTATTGTAGAATGTTCACCATGCGTGGGTGGGACACTAATAACAACAGAGAGTTCGACCTACAACTAATGGATACGGACACAAAAAAATTAATATGCTCCCTACATTTAGGAATTTTCGAAAAAAAAAGGGCGGGCTTTAAAGCTTGAGGAAGCACATGCGCTCGTCTGCGACGGCGATCACGGTTTTTCGGAAGCCCACGACCCTAGAACTGACGTAATGTGGACACGTTGTTTATTCAACAAATTAAAATTTCATTACCGTGGTATAATCGAAAACGCGGTTACCGACTAAAAAAAAAAAAAAAACAAATTGTAGAATACATTAAGTCATACAATTATATTCATTTTATTTTGGAGACGGGTTATTATTACATTATAATTATTATTATTATTATTATTATATATATATTAATCGGGTTGATTATTCGTATTTTTTATTTTTTATTTTTTTTGTTTAATTATTAATGGGGACAAGATTATTATTATTATTTATCTTGTATACATAGGGATAGGTTATTTATTATAAAACTATATCTAACTAATAAGATGAAACGATTTTCAGACTTATGCTTCTGAAAATACCATTCACGTCGGGAACTTTTCGATACAACGACGAACAACTAACACGACACTCTGGCCTATACTACGAGAACCGGGGACCTTTGAAACTTATTACGTCTCAATGGGACCTAACTGCATATATTAATCTTGCTAAGTATAAGGAACGATTTGTTTATATTGACGATATTATGAACCAAACTGAAACACTATGTATAACCATCGCACACAACGTCGATAACAATTGTAAGAACTTAGTGTACACAGCTAATACTATAGTAAGGGAATTACGTAAAAGAAGGGAACTAGTGATAAAATCCATAGAACATAAACTTTCCAAAAGAAGTACAACGTTAGGAACAATAGCAAAGGCAGCCAGATTAATATACGGAATATGTAATCTGGAATGTATAAAAAGATTTACTTTTAATATAGGACAAACACACGACGCGACACAAACAAAATTCGTTAAAGAACAAATAAAAATAGTTAAATTACAAACCAAGTTTGACGAATACGAAAACTATAATACAACTTTTGTATATAACGAATCTATTAATATATCTAGGGAACAACAAACAAAAAATTACTTGTTAAAACACTTCGTAATTGTAAATTTGTTAATAACAAAACATATGTTAGAAACCAATACATTACTCGAAATAATACAACAAGCAAAAATAGGAATAATTCATACCAGTTTAATATCTCCACGCGAACTTTTAGAGAACATTAAAGACATTAAAGTGTCATTACCTGGGGGCACCGATTTACCTACTGATTTAGACATACAAAATATTTACGAATTAGTAAAGCTCTCAGACATTACTATATACTATGCAAATGACAACTTAGTGTTTATTCTTACTTTACCTCTAATCTATCAAAATGATTTTATTTTGTATAATTTAATACCTATGCCAGTGTGCACCGAAAACGATTGTTATTATATAAAACCTAGTAATAAGTATCTAGCTATAAGTAAGACGAAAGAACACTATGCTCTTTATGACGAATTTTATTACACACATTGTAAACACGCTAGAGACTTCCTTTTGTGTCCTGAAGGTAATCCATTACATCCACGTACTAGTAGACCAGCGTGCGAAGTACAATTACTCCAAGATCCTATAAAAGTTCCAACAAGCTGCGAAATCATGCACGTACAAATGAGTACATCCATCTTTCACAAAAAACGATTCAAAAACGAGTGGATCTACGTCACCAACTATGACATAGTATTCATTACATGCGACGAAGATAAAGAATCCACCAGCCATACACTAAGAGGTGTAGGTATCTTAAGTTTAAACGAAACTTGTAAAGCGTACGCCGCTAGAGACGTACTCATACCAGGGAAAGTCGATTACAAATCTGAATATATGGATTTCAACCCGAAATCAGTTTTAGAACACATAAAGGATATGCCGTTCACCGACAACAACAACTTAATGGAAGATTACCATGTTAAAACAAATAACATGGAGGACCTACATAAAGTGTCAGGGTCAAACAAACAATTAGAAAAACAACGAAAAGTCGACAACAAAATTGACGAGCTAAAGGACACGCAAGAACGCAACGATTATATATTATATGTAATAACAAGTAGTATTTTTATGACGGTAATCATATTAATAATAAATATGGTTAAAGAAAAAACAGTAACAAATCACACGGAAGTAGCACAGTCACAGGAAGAAACAGAAGAACTGGACGCAAACCCAATGATGTCATCAAGAGGAATCGACATGGTCGAGTTTCCACTCGCACCAAGAAACAGCCCTACCGGCTACCCAACACTTCGGACATTCTTGAATTAGCGGAAGTCAGGGACTTCCATCTTCGAGGGGAGGAATGTAGTAAACCGACAGTATTACTAATATTCTAAGTACATTCTCACGATAGGACAACAACAACAAGAAAGTTAACTACATCAACGATTCCAAGAACCACGTACAATGTACGTACCTAGAGTTTGACAGCGCAATTAAAAAACATTTTGCATTTACACAATAGTGTGAAAACAACCTATGAAAATAATCCGTGAGTGACAGTGCAATTTAAGGACTAAGTAAACGGATTATGAATATCTGCAAAACTTAATTAACTTTGTACCAATAAGTGCCAAGCATTCACTCGGGTTGTTTGTGCAATAACAACGTCCATCTCCGGTTCCTTTCAAATATCCACCTCCTGGACTCTACCGTGTACATTTGTATCCGTATAGTTTTTATATAAATATAAGATAGAATCTATAGTAAAATTAGATTTAGTACAGAGTCTGCACTACGCACACGCTGAGTCTCGGGCAGATGCTTTTCGCTCTGTCCTCAAATTTATATATGAAATTAATTACTTTTTAAATAAATTACTTATAACTAACTTGTGTAACTTGTCGCTCTACAACCTTCTCTCCTACATTCACCATCAACGTCGACGAACTCAAGCGAGCAGTGAGGGATCACTACACAAGTCATAATATTATGTACAATGTACAAATACAAAATAATAAAAGAAATAGAACTTAGGTATGAGAACATTATAAAATATGTATGAACAATATTTTTATATGTATGATATAATATGTTAAATTAATAATTAGGTGTATAAATTATAATACAATATAGGTAAAATATGGCGCCAAATTATTTGTATTAGTTAACGAGTACATAAAAGTGATAAGGAGAAAGGGGTTGAATAGGCAATCACATACATTTTGGAGCGCTATGATGCTAGCAGGTTTCTACAGAGCTTCTCGTATTCTAATCTATAGTATTTGGTTATATTATAGCTAATTGAAATTGTTGGTATTTTATATATACCCGGTGTAGTCACTCGCACACTGCGCTTGCTCGAACAATTGAAATCAAAAACATCCCTCGACTTGTTATGTAAAACCACCATGGGTGGGTGTCAGAATTATTTTTGCATCATCAATTTTAAAACGTTGATTTACCTAGATTAAAAATAAAAATTAATTTGTTATACTTACGCTCGGTAAACTTTAAGCGTTGTACGGGTGCGTAAAACACCGAAAATCGTGAACTTCGTAAGGCTATACCATAAAAACCAATGATTTCCCGGTAGTCGAGTTTTGGACAAGTACCTACTTAAATTTGGCATGCGAACTATAATTGAAATAGAAAACCAGAATAGGTTCATTGCAGATGACCAAGATTTCTGTAAAAAAAGAAAGGATTTATCAATATTATACTGTATAGGTACTGAGTATAATACTATAATATATAAGTTCTATGGATATCATAGTAAATAATATATTTTATAATATCTATGGCAATCGTCAATTGTCGAAATTCGTCGGCAATCCTAATAATTTCAGCAAATACTATTGTATGTTTGATTTCAGTGAACAAAAAAATAATAAGCCACCAATATAAACAGAAAGTTCGTTAAACCGTATATATTATAATGTGAGTTTTTACACAAACTAGCCAATTTCGTTATGATCAGGTTATTTTCATAAAATATTTCGATACTTCCAAGTTTCAGCTCATCGGGGTGAGATGATTAAATGAAGATGGATGAACATGGCAGTTTCTTCGGCGATGGCACTCTAGCTACGTTTCACCGGAAGAGTAGATGTTTACGAGTAAGTTTGTTTTCATATTGTTACCTACTATTTTACATTTACTTTTTGGACTTAAATTAAATATTTATTGCCACTGATAATCTGTTAACTAGGTTACGTAGAAGCATTTATAAGTTTAATCCTAAAAGCCCAATTTATAAAATACGCGAGATCGTCTTCGTTTTACCACGCCAAGTTTAATACGCACCTTTTTGCATGTTATACTATACGCCGGGTATCACCTTAGGTTTGCGCGAAGTAATTTAAAGCAATATACTGTTATTATTCTTTATATTTTATATTTTTATATACATAAATATATTATACACCTCATATATTTTATTAGCATACTTACACCTTTTTTAGTGTAGTTTATACCCTAGATGGCTATATACATATTATATAGGTATTAAATGTCATGCAATTATATATTTTACTATTATTATTAATTTCATTATAATATAATATAACAATACACTTTAAATTAAATTAGTTGTTATCAAAACAGACAGTCTTAAAACAAACTCTTTTCGAGTTTTAGAAATCTAGTTGGTATTATAGTATTTGATGAATTTACTAATTAACTGTATACGTTTATGGCTTTATGTTAACTCTAAAATCCGGTAATCACATTTTTATTTAATGATTGATAAAATGCAATATGCTCTTATAAAAATATTCTTGTGCTTCTGCAGATATCTATTCACCACCTTAATCAATAATTAAATTGATAAACGAAAATAATAATTTAAATAATACCTATATCATATTATTATAATTCAAACTCAAAATTATAAACTATTTTGGTTTATTGTCATATCAAATTTAAGTGAACAAATTTTTCCTTAACACGGAACTCTTTGATATAAAAGGTTGCATTATATTATATCCGTGGATTCATCATATTGACGTACCTAGTATAATATCTATCATTTATTTATTTATCTATGGCAAATCTCAAAGCCGTTGCAGAAGACACAGTCGATTAAAAATTCTAAAATTTCAATAAGCAAAGAAGATACGAGCAAAAAACTTACCGCGTTTCGTATAATTTTATTTTTCATAAATCACAATATTCTAAGTTCTGTATTCTGAAGCGTTTCCTCATGGGCGTCGCAGTTCACGTTACGGATTCCGCCGAAAGAGTCGATAATTAAAGTAAGTTTGTTTTTATATTCTTTTGGGGCTTACGTTTACTTTTAAGACTTAAAATAAATATTTAATGTCACGAAAAATGTGCTATCCAAGAATTTTAGTTCCGAACTAGAAATGTATAAACTACGCGAGATATAAACGTCGTCGTCGTTTTTCCAGTCCCTGTTCGTAGAATAATTATAATTAATAGGTGCATACACCTATATAGGGTACTTAATATTTATATGCTTTGGTTTGATTTATAGAAATATATGTCATAACTTATAACTGATAATAGTCATAAGATACAATTTTAATTAATAACTGGTAATTATTTTTCCAAATACAACGTTATAAGTTATAGGTAACTATTAATTTAGTGTCACAGACTTAACTTCTATTGTTCACCTAATATCGATATTCTATATAATAGGGATCAGGGACGTATAACCATGTACACATAAAAGTAATATTCACGGAATGGTCAACTGCCTATCCTGACGTGTGCGCACTTATGAATTATATACTTACTCATATACTCGTATAGGTATATAAATATACCTATATAAATAGTGTAATACTACACATACGAATGTGTTACCTATTATGTCCCTAAAAGTTTAACATTATTATATTTATTTATTTTTTACATATAGGTAGGTACACTACTAGACTCTAATTAAAATCACATTTATTTTTATTTTTTCGAACACAATGTTACAAAAATTATTAATTAATATATAATTCATTGGTATAGTATTAAATAAATTAATGAAATAATACAAACACACCTACTATAATTATTAGTAATAATAATATATCCATGTATAAATTATTAAAATACAAAACGAACAAACGAAAAATGATTCTGAGTAAAGACATTGTTAACGTATAAATAATATTGAGATTAAAGTAATTTATTTTACTTTTAGGCATTAGTACCTACAATAGTAGGTTAAAGTCATTTTTGCCCAAAAAATTACATTTGAAAGTGTCATCGTGTATATAAATTATAATAATAATATACTCTAAAAGTTTCATAAATCCGCGAATACCTACTATTTTTAAATCACAACAAAATAACTAAAATCGTTATTCTTGGTTTTAATATGTAATTTCGTCCAAATTTTAACTTATAATATCTGTAAAAAGTAACTGTGTTTAAAATAGATTTTTTGGATTTTTCGGTTACAATATGAACCAGGGGCGGACTGGGCCGGCGGGATACTGGGAACTTTCCTGGTGGGCCGCTACTCAAAAATGATTTGTTATTGTTATATATTTATAATTATTATTAATATAGAAGATCGGTATAAATCTGTAGAAAATCGGTATAAATATATAAATTATAAATATTTTTTATTTTCATACCATGACGCGTGTGTGAAAAAATTGTTTATATTAAGTGTTTAAGAAGTTATAGATTTCGGTTCAGCTGATTGTCCACCCCCTCACTCTTTAGCATCAATGCATCAGAAATTATTATTTATATTTAGGCCGCGGATTTAAATGTAAACTGCATTTTCTGAATTTTCTAAAACATTGCTTTCCAAGCAAAGAATTCGTTTCATTATTATCAACGAATTTAAAAATGAAATTAGAACATTTACATGGGTTGAAGTCAATTTTATAAAAACTTAGCAAAAATTCCTTCAAAAAAAAAAAAATTAAATACAATTAAATAAAGGTAATTTTTTTTACTTATATTTCTATTTTATTACTTATCTACCTATTATGTTCGATACTATAACTTCAGTCTTCAGTTATAGAAAACAACACTTGCCAATATGGAATTACTATGTCGAAGTTTTTTTTTTTTAATATTAAATAGTATCTGATTGACTGATGTGTTATAATGAAATTTAAAATATAACAAATACACTACCTATCTAAATTCTATTTTATATTCGTTTAAATGGGACTTTTAATTTTTCTGGGCATTTTATTAAGCTTTGTAATATAAGTGCATTAAATCGTATTTTTAAGGCATTTTTCTTATTTTTAATGCATTTAAATCCACGTCCTATTTATAATATAACGTTATTTTGTATATACCAATCGATTAGTGTACACAATAAAAAATATAACATTATTGATGGGTTAATAGGTTGATAACTATTATGTAGGTAAGTACAGTTTTGTACGTTCAATGTATCGTTCTTAATTCATAAAGTAGCTAAATGAGTCAAATGATTTTGTCAAGGGGTGGGGGGGAGGATATGGCTGATTTTTTAACATGCACTATATCAAGGGCTCTTAACCTAAGGGGCGCACCACTCTAAGGAGGAGTGACACAATTTCGTAAGAGGGGGGGACATGAAAATGTTAAAAAAAAACATGAATTTTTTTAGTTATTTTGTTATTTAGGTAATACATATTAATTAATAGGTATTTCTTAAATTTTTTTTATTATTTTATTTGAAACATTATTTTTAAATATTGGGATCAATAAAACTATTTTTATATAATTACTATTTTATATCAGTTAGAATTTGTTTATAAACCTACTAATAAATAAATGGTTACCAAGTAAAAAAACCGTTATCTATATTATAAATTTGAATTCAATTTACCGCATTTGCGTCTAGTAGAAACAAATAAATGTTTTTTTGAAGATAATGTAAAAACATCCATCATCCATCGGTTAGGACCATATATATATTTTCTATGATTAGGACGGTGAGGTTATAATTATAAATAATCTATGGCAAATGACAATCGTCTGAGACAGTGAGACGAACAGCGATTCCAATACGTACTCACATATTTTGTTCCATTCTGGTTATTAAGCTAGGTGCCTATTTTTATAAATGTCATTAATCCCAATACTTCCAGACTGAACTTTTGGATCGGATATATGAAGACGCGCGCTGCATTTTCCTTGACGGAGACGCACAGCTCTGACACTAGACAATATTATACACTCAAAGGGACCGCGTTTCGCCAGAAGAATAAATAATTACGTAAGTTTTTTTCCTACTACTCTGTTGACGCGGTAGACCTAATGTAAATATTTATTGTCAGACAAACTTATATACCCGCTAGACGTAGAGTAGTTTTTCAAATCCAGTTGTTATAGGTGTACAAAAATTAGGATATTATGAAAAATACCTTAAATTATAATACTTTGCCTACAACTGTTAATTTATTGTTATAGTAGAATAATTTTTAAAATTTTAAATCAATGATTAGGTAATGCTTTTATAAGTAGGAAGGTAGGTTTTTATACCTACCTAACAAAATAAGAAAATACATAATGATTAATGTTATTTAATATGATTTGTAAGTACATAGCAGATTATACCTATCACTTGGTGACGATTATTTTTGTTTTATACGTTCTTCGTAATTCAGTTCCGTCACGGAAGTTTTAGTTTTCGTTAAATGTGAAACATACATTTTCTATGCATACGGGATACGGGCATTAAATATTTGGGTTTTAAGAGAACACCTCAAACGTACGTTTTATTTTGGAGGTTTTACGGGATATACCTATAGGAAATTTTCTTCAAATTTTCACATTTCACTATTTGATATTGTGATATTATTTGTACCTAGGTTAAGTTTCTGTTTTAGAATCGATCGATAGGATACCTAGGTATATCACATTCTTTAATTTAAATTCTGGTAGTCGAGTATTGGACAAGTACCTACGTAACTTATAATTCGTATCGTAATTTAATTACTAAAGAAATATAATTTCCCCAACAGTGTCTAGGGCCACCGGCAGCAGAATGCATTATAGAGTGTCTATAAACTTGTGGTCTAGTATATGGTTAAAATTGGCATGCGACCAACAACTGGGGGCTTGTTCTGGAAAATTTAAATGATCTAATAAGGTTCATCTCATTATTTGAATTAAATAAATTTTTAAGCGATTGTTGTGTTAATCAATTTTTTAATTTATTTCATTCAACACACTCGTCTCAGTTTTCTAGTACCTCTAGATTTCTCACAAAATTCATATCGATCATCTCACAGCTTTCATATTCAAAACCAAAAAAATATGTATTTTTATCTTATTTCAATCTTTTTCATCAAACACCAGAATATATTTATTGTCGCGGAAAATCTGTTAATTAAGTAACGTAGAAGCATATACGTTTACTACTTCCTACCAAAGGCGCAATGTATGATAATAATAAATTATACGCCAGTCCGAACAATCCAAACGCTGTCTTACTCGTAGTCGAGTTCTAGTTGATAACTGACTTGTGAATAAATGTAATTTTTGTTAGGTATAAAAATAAAACTAATAAATCCTTGAATACAACATTTAAAAATACAAACTCTGTGTAATAAAAATTAATATTAGGTATTTATTGGTAGGTTTATATAATATCTGTAGACTGTAACGCATAGGTCATTAGAATATTGTAGAACATTTTACTGCATAAGATGCGTGTTATTTCAGAAATGGTATTCGTCAGTGAACATTTTCAAACTGGGAATAATATATCATAAGCAGATTGAAATGTGTGAACGTTTCAGTGTTTCGAAGACTAAGTTTCGTAGCAGATTTTGATTCCGTCACGGGGTATGTATTTTCTTATTTCTCAGTAGGTTTTTTTTTATTATAGTTAATTGATCAGGGGATGTATTGCCCGAACATTTTCAATATTTGTATTGTAACTATACTGGTATAACACTATTCCGGCTATCAATAAAGTCGTGTTCAAAATTAGAAAATTGGTGAGGTATGATATATTTTTAAGCAATTCTTTCGAGTAGGGAATTCGCTCAATGATATTTAAATATTTTCACCGATAATCAAGTACGATGACTTGTAGGTAACTAGAGACTGAGTGAATAGGAATTAGGAAGTGTGTGATATGGCGAAGATAAGGAAATGGGTCAACAGGATTTCAGAATGTTTGGTGTATGAAAGGGAAAGATGAAAAAGAAATGTAAGGTTAGGGTAGGTAAGCGGAGTGAGAGTAGCAGATATGAGAATAATAAGTAAGGTGTTAAGGTACAAAAGAGGATAGAATAAGAAATTAATTAATTAAGGGTAGTGTAGGGTAGTGTGTGTACATATTGTAGTGAAAACAAGAGAGAATAGGTTTAGGTGGTTCGGTCACTGTATGATAAGAGAAAATGAGAGTGGCTATAGAAGTTAATTTAACGGAGAAATGATGGACGAGAAGACTGAAGAAGAGATGGATAGACAAAATACCGATCATATGGAGGTGTGGAATGAGAGTGGCTGAACCTGTATATAGCTGTGAGAGACGGGGGAAGAAAAAGTGTAAAGGTAGAATAGTTATGTTAACAATGCCGAATACGTAGGAAAAGATCTTGAATTGCAAAGGCCCTATTGACTCTTTGGCTTCAACTAACCATAGGTTTACCTAACTAACCTTCTTATGACTCATTAGGACACTTTGAATAAAAAGATCCTGAGTTGCAGGTTGCCGAACTTAAGTGTTTGATTATTAGGTTGATCCTTTGATTGTTGACACCTTAATCCATCCTATGGATGAAGCCCATAGATAATAAAGATATGGATAGTCCACGCCTATGTTAAATACATTTGAGGCCGCGTTCCCGGAGAGGAACGCAATTGAGGCTCCTTTATATTGATAGTCGATAGTCGATACTCGATATATGTATACTTTATTTGGCCTCAATTTATTGTTCCCCTCGAAGACCGCTGATAAGACCATTATGTCCTATCCATATCTATGATGGAGCAATACCCAGCTCACTCGTGTAAACTTGTTGCCGGTTGGGATGTCAGCGCACTATTTGTTTTCCATCTTTGACCCACCCGTAGCATACCAAATGTACGATTATGAAAACACTAAAATGATTGGGTCAGAGAGAGAAATAAATGGTGCGCTAAAAATCTGACATCCTCTTAGTGTTATCAAGTTGAAGAAGCAGTTGATTGTTGACGATTTGACATTTAACATTAACTGTGGTCAGTGCCGTAACTAGATTTGATTGGGCCCGTGTGTGAAAACTCTGTTGGGCCCCTTTTTCCTAAAAAATTTACTTTTTTGAAGATCTCCATATTTATTTTCCTAATAAGACATTTTTTTTTAACAATAAGTATAACTTGTAGTTTCGAAACAACATAAAAATTAAATAATTTTACATATAAATGTGGGTAAATAAATAATATAATTATAACTCTTAGGTAGGTAAGTCATAAAAAATATTTTGAAATTTGAACATCATAAATGTAATTGAAGAAAATAATAATATTAATTAAAAATGTTAAAAGTATAACATTTTCAAAACTAAATTATAAGCTATCGCAGAAAATTCTTTTTTCTTGCTTTTAAATTTGCAAAGTCTTCAATGATTTTGTCTACATTAATATTTTCTGCTTGAAGTCTTTCAATGTTCAGAATAGCGATGTTAGATAACCGGTCTTGACCTATAGAGTTGCGCAAATAGTTTTTAATAAGTTTTAACATTGAGAATGACCTTTCTGCTGAAGCAGTTATTACTGGTATAGTCATTGATATATCATTTTACTGGTATAATGATTATACCAGTAAAAACATCTGGAAATATGGATGTTAAGTCATCTTTGATAATGATATCTCCTAAATTTTGAACAGTCATTTTTTGAAGTGAGTTTTCTTGATAAGTTGATGATAAATATGCTTTCAAAGAGATAATTTGTCTTGTAAAATCTGAACTTATATCATCTTTGTATTTAATGGTAAAGTCATACGCTGATTTTATTAAAAGTTCTTCACACATTTCTACTTATGTTTGAGGAATAAGTATACTTAAATCTTCACAAACCATTTGCATTCCTTTAAACCATAGGTTCTCAAACTTATATCATCCAACGCCCACTTTGAGAATTAAAAAAAAAAAAATTAACTTAGCATCTGTTATGTCTTTTAAAAATAGATATTACAATTATAATACATAAATATGCTATATCTAATTTCTGAGTTCTAACATACATTTTAAATTAGCTTTTTGGATGACAGCAATTAAAACGCATACTTTTTCATACTTAAAAGTATTTTTATTAAAACGAAACATTTATAATTAAAATTATTCACATTAAAATTATTTTTATTAAAATCATGCTAAAAATGTTATGAATTCAAAATGTAAAATTTATAAATTGAAAAAGGATTTTGTTTTAATAAATATAGATTTACTATATTACATTTTGTATTAATATATGTATAAATATATAAATGAGACTTTTTTTAATATAATATAATTATAATATTTATATATATAATTTTTTGTATCGCCCCCTAAACCTAACTCAACGCCCATTAGGGGGCGCTATCGCCCACATTGAGAATGTCTGCTTTAAACCTTTCTCTAAGTTGCATCAATGTTGTATCAATTACTGGGTAAAATACATTTACCTTAAAATTATCTTCCATTAATGTAAGTCGATAATCACTATCTACTTCGTCAAAATGCCTTACAGCAAATCGTTGACGCTTTTTATCAAATTTAAATGGTATATTCCATGTTTCACACAATTTTCTTGCGTTGTCAGTTATTTTTTCGTACTCTTGTCTCATTTTTCAGAGACGAATTTTTAAGAGATCTGAGTGGGCCCCTAAAAATTTTCTTTGGCCCTGGGCCAGTGTGTTCCACACACTTAACACACCCGGTTTTTATGGCACTGACTGTGGTAGGTATTATGATTGGAAGTAAAAGTAATTAGCTGGGCTGTGAATTTAATGTAATGAAAAAGTGTTAAATATTTGCCTGCATGTATGCACGAAAAACAGACTAATATATGCACTGAAATATTCAAAAGTGTGCACTTAAAATTCAAAAAAATACTGAATGAAAACGTTTTTATTAACATTTTTTAAAATTAATAAATTATAATTCAAATTGGTTTACAAAAAAAATTCTTTATTTACACACTTGGTAGGTAGGTAACGGATGAACCGAAAATATAAAAACATTTTAAGAAAATAAGCATAAATACGAAGAAATCATGAAAACATGCAATTATATTAACTAACCCAAAAAAAACGCATATTGGTAACGGTGTTGTAATAATAGGGATCTCCCAAAAAAAAATACGTACTAATAGTTCAAACAAATCATAAAGGCCAACTGTAATAAATATTAATTTATGAAAAAGTATATTAAAAAGCATTATTATTATAAATGAAACAAAACTATGAACTATGGACCGTGACATAATATAGGTATTTCTATATTTTTAGCTCCATAATTTCTGTTAAAATATTAGGAAAATGTATTAAGTACCTACCGTAAAAGTGCTAAATTTGAGCTATTACTTAAAATATTATATTCATAACAAATTATCATAGAAGGTTAGGTACTGTTATTCCACATACTTATTATAGTTTAATTTAACTACAACATTCTAGTAGAGTCTGATAAAATTTGGTTCCAGGACTTTGATCATACAAACTTTAAATACTAAACTATGGGTCTGAAATTTAGTTTATATAGATATAAATAATCCAAAACATATATTGCTTCAAAATATAAAAATAAAGTGTCTTGTATTGTAGTAGGTAGGTAACTTTCAAAAAAAAAACTAAAAAAAATCATACTTGAAATCTATGTGTAATATACGTATATTGTAATAAATGTTCAAATGTTTATTATAGTACATTATAAAAAATTAACTTAAGTTCAATATAACACATTATAACAGGTGTTCAAATAAACATTTCATACCAAAAATGTTGTTAATTCACACAGTCTCTCTTCAATTTTAAATTTTTCTTCAAATCATCTACAAAATATAAATGTTTAGTAAATTGGAAGACTTGAATAAGTATTTAATCATTTATCTAAAAGAGATGTGCCGGGTCGCCACATTACTATATCGAGGGGCCATGGTGCAAGTGTCGTCCATAAATATCATATGTTTGAGGATTTAATTAATTTCCTAAAAGGAAATGCCTCGAGGTTGCCTCAGTAAGTTGAGGGACCGTAGTTAAAGTGCCGTCCACCAATAAATGACCCGAAAAAAAACGATTAATTCAAATATAGAAGGTACTTATATCATATACTTTTATCAAAGTATGATTGTTTAGCCACAGTCTTGTGTAAATTATATTGTCTTATGTTTTCCCAATCTAATAATACAAAATACTGAAAATTAATGAAATCACAAATATCAGTAGGTACAATAGAGAGACTGTGCATTGATTTACAATATTGTCTTAAATTTACTTTTTGCATAGAGAATAATATGAAGGTGGGCTGGGCTTAGATGCTTATTGCATAGGCGCACATTCAGTCTTAAACTTGGGAGTGCTAAAATTTTTTAGCACAAAGTGACAAGTGGGGGGCTTTGCCCCCCACACCCCCCTAAACAGTAATACATACCAGCAAAATATTAAATCAATTAACTACAATTTTTACAAATTAATAGGTCAGGATCGTCCACATTTTCACTACTTTCATTATTTTCGTTTTTATTGTTTGTTTTATTACATTCAAATATACTAAACATATTTAAGGAAGTAATTTTATATACGTACGCAAATTAAATATAAATCACATAAACTACTTTACACCGCACAAATAAATTGTTGGTATTTATGTAGAAAAATGGAAACAACAATAAAATAAAATTAGTCAATATCAGAACTGTAGTCATTTGTCACTGACTCGAGAACACGATTGAACAACTTAATAGGTAGAGTCGACTAACTTTGATTCATAGTACGTACTACACTACTACTAAGAATAGACAGTTGAAAATGTCTATAATATTATCATTTATCAAACTAAATAATATTAATTAATAATATTTTTTTTTTTAATGATCTTAAGCTTCGGCAACTATGGCCATTAGCTGTAGTGGTTTGTTTGTGGGTTGTTAGTGTTGGTAGGGGAAGGAACACGTGTGTGTTGGGTTTGGCAGAATTTTTGATTGGGCACCCGTAGGTATCTGCCATGCCCGGGTGGGGGATAGCGGCAATTGTTCTCCGGACACCGTGACTTGCACAGAGAAAAATGTCGCCCGGTCGCGTTAGTACGCTCGGCTACCTCGTCCCCCAATTAATAATATTATATTCATATCAATAAACCATAACACCGGTATACAAAAACAAAATCCTGTTCAGTACTCCAATTTCCAGTAATAAAATAATACTAAAAATAAACTTGTGTTAAAACAGCCGATAAGATAACATGCATTAAAAATAGGGAATATACCGTTATACACTCATACCAACATCACAATTCACAAACCCAATTACCCAATTACTGTATTTTTGTATAAAATATTTACGTCCCGTTAGTGTATACCAATACAAACTGGAAACTCATTCTTATAAACGCAAAATTACAGTTTAAATAATATTTTTTGCACAATAGAAGATGGGGGTGCTAATTTAAGACTTGGGGGTGCTAAGCACCCCCAGGCACCCCCGTATGTGCGCCAATGATGCTGATAAATCATTAATAGAGACGCGTTGATCGCTTTTATGTGCTTCAAATTGTTTACACGAGTGAGCTGGGTATGCCTCCATCATAGATAATAAAGATATAACATAATAGATAGGACATAATACTCTTATCAGCGGTCTGGTCTTCGAGGGGAACAATTGAGACCAAATTGAGTATCGACTATTAATATAAAGGAGTCTCAATTGCCTTCCGCGGGAACGCGGCTCAAATGTATTTAACATAGGAGTGGACTATACATATCTTTATTATCTATGGGCTTCATCCATAGCATGGCTTAAGGTGTCAACAATCTAAGGATCAACTTGACAATCAAACACATAAGTTCAGCAACCTGCAAATCAGGATCTTTTTATTCAAAGTGTCCTAATGAGTCATAAGAAGGTTAGTTAGGTAAACCTATGGTTAGTTGAAGCTATGGTTATGATAGACGACTACCATCACCGGTCGTGAGCTTTGCGATGATCTTTTCCTACTAACTATCAAGGTATTCGATATTGTAAACAAAACAATGAAAGAAAATATTTAAATATTATTAATTTGGTTAGGTTAGGTTAGGTTAGGATAGGGCAGGAAATTAGATGTTAACTAATTATCATAGTTTTTAACACGGTCTTAAAGACTGTCAGCAAGAGTTGTACCAGTATAGTTATTAAAAACTTAAATACAGCCAACATTAAATAATGATTTTTTTACCACAACAAATTATAAAATGTATTTTAAAATATAACAAAATATTATTTTATCAGGGTTTTATAAGGTTTTCAATACTTATGAGTTTTTGTAAATAGAAAATGTATAAAATCAATAGTTTTAATTTAATATATAGTTTTGTGTTTTAATATCCTATTGTCAAAGAATTCTCAGGGTTTCCTTTCCACATTTTTTTACATTGTACTAAATCTAATTTTTTTCCGCACATATTTACAAAGACTAAAACAGATATCTGACTATGTTTTTATTTGCATTTAGACTTTATAGTTTGTAATTTAATATTGACTGTAGACCCACCAAACACAATATTATTTTAAATTAAACATTTTATGTCCTTTATAAATTACAATCACATAGTAGCGAGTCCGTGCAGGACCTTTTATCATTTAATTTCTTTACATTCATTTTTATACATTTTCTAATACATATATTACCGTGATAAACCTCTGATCATAATAACTGTTCGCATTATTATAATGTAAACAACACCTAGTTTTTGGATTGTAGTTCATATGTATTGCAGTATTTAGCTACCAGCGTATTCTTTTGTTTAGTGTTATTTCACCCAGATTTCTCAAACAATTTTTTTTTCACTTCATTGAACTCTAGTAGATTTTTTTGTATAAAAATTTTTCAAGATTAACCGGCTATACCTGGGAGTACGCTGAGTACCTGTGTACATAATATATAATTTGAAAAGAGACTGGCTAGGTTCTCTCACGTTCCTCATTTAATTTATTTATTTATATATTTAACTTTTTTTGATTCTTTTATATATATCTTTTTTAAGACATTAACAACTTGGAGCCAAATGATTTTTTTTAAAATTCCCGGGAATAATGAGAACTTAGTGCCTGTAAATAATCATTCTTTAATGAACTAAATATTTTAAAAGGTTTTTTTTTTTAATATTCTGGGCATTTTAGTTTGAACTTTGAAATGTATTTTTCTTCTGTAAAATTTTTTCCAAATTTTATTTTTGTTTTCTAAAATGCATTTGCCTGCGGGCGCCAACACCCTCCTTCAATTTTTTTTTATGATTTATCCTCTATCCAAATTTTTTAAACATTGACAATCTGGTACCTTTTTGACTAATCTTTGTTTTAAAAATAAATATTTTAAATCGTTTTTTCTGTTTAATATTCTGGGCATTTTAGTTTGAACTTTGAAATGTATTTTTCTTCTGTAAAATTTTTTCCAAATTTTATTTTTGTTTTCTAAAATGCATTTGCCTGCGGGCGCCAACACCCTCCTTCAATTTTTTTTTATGATTTAACCTCTAGCCAAATTTTTTAAACATTGACAATCTGGTACCTTTTTGACTAATCATTCTTTCATGAACTAAATATTTTAAATAGTTTTTTTGTTTAAGATTCTGGGCATTTTAGTTTGAACTTTGAAATTTATTTTTCTTCTGTAAAATTTTTTCCAAATTTTATTTTTGTTTTCTAAAATGCATTTGCCTGCGGGCGCCAACACCCTCCTTCAATTTTCTTTTTTTAGTTATGTAACTCTAGTTGAATATTTTGTATTGACTTGAAAATTGATAACTTGGTGCCCTATGAATAATCATTCTCTAATGAACTAAATATTTTGAATAGTTTTCTGTTTAAGATTCTGGGCAATTTAGTTTGTACTTTGTAATGTGTATTCCTACAGTTAAATTTTTTCGAAATTTTTTTTTGGTTTCCTAAAATGCATTTGCCTGCGGGCGCTAACACCCTCCTTCAATTTTTTTTTAAGATTTAACCTCTAGTCAAATTTTTTCCAAATTTTATTTTTGTTTTCTAAAATGCATTTGCCTGCGGGCGCCAACACCCTCCTTCAATTTTTTTTTTTTAGTTATGTAACTCTAGTTGAATATTTTGTATTGACTTGAAAATTGATAACTTGGTGCCCTATGAATAATCATTCTTTAATGAACTAAATATTTTGAATAGTTGTTTCTGTTTAAGATTCTGGGCATTTTAGTTTGTACTTCGTAATGTGTAATCATACAGTTAAATTTTTTCCAAATTTTTTTTTTTGTTTTCTAAAATTCATTTGCCTGCGGGCGCCAACACCCACCTTCAATTTTCTTTTTTTAGTTATGTAACTCTAGTTGAATATTTTGTATTGACTTGAAAATTGATAACTTGTAGCCCTATGAATAATCATTCTCTAATGAACTAAATATTTTGAATAGTTTTTTGTTTAAGATTCTGGGCAATTTAGTTTGTACTTTGTAATGTGTATTCCTACACTTAAATTTTTTCGAAATTTTTTTTTGGTTTCCTAAAATGCATTTGCCTGCGGGCGCTAACACCCTCCTTCAATTTTTTTTTAAGATTTAACCTCTAGTCAAATTTTTTCAAAATTTTGTTTTGGTTTCCTAAAATGCATTTGCCTGCGGGCGCCAACACCCTCCTTCAATTTTTTTTTTTAGTTATGTAACTCTAGTTGAATATTTTGTATTGACTTGAAAATTGATAACATGGTGCCCTATGAATAATCATTCTTTAATGAACTAAATATTTTGAATAGTTTTTTCTGTTTAAGATTCTGGGCAATTTAGTTTGTACTTTGTAATGTGTATTCCTACAGTTAAATTTTTTCGAAATTTTTTTTTGGTTTCCTAAAATGCATTTGCCTGCGGGCGCTAACACCCTCCTTCAATTTTTTTTTAAGATTTAACCTCTAGTCAAATTTTTTCAAAATTTTGTTTTGGTTTCCTAAAATGCATTTGCCTGCGGGCGCCAACACCCTCCTTCAATTTTTCTTTTACGATTTAACCTCTAGCCAAATTTTTCAAACATTGCTAATCCGGTACCTTTTTGACTAATCCTTGTTTTATGAAATAAATATTTTAAATCGTTTTTTCTGTTTAATATTCTGGGCATTTTAGTTTGAACTTTGAAATGTATTTTTCTTCTGTAAAATGTTTTCCAAATTTTATTTTTGTTCTCTAAAATGCATTTGCATGCAGGCGCTAACACCCTCCTTCAATTTTTTTTTAAGATTTAACCTCTAGTCAAATTTTTTCCAAATTTTAGTTTTGTTTTCTAAAATGCATTTGCCTGCAGGCGCTAACACCCTCCTTCAATTTTTTTTTAAGATTTAACCTCTAGTCAAATTTTTTCCAAATTTTATTTTTGTTTTCAAAAATGCATTTGCCTGCGGGCGCCAACACCCTCCTTCAATTTTTTTTTATGATTTAACCTCTAGCCAAATTTTTAAACATTGACAATCTGGTACCTTTTTGACTAATCATTCTTTCATGAACTAAATATTTTAAATAGTTTTTTTGTTTAAGATTCTGGGCATTTTAGTTTGAACTTTGAAATTTATTTTTCTTCTGTAAAATTTTTTCCAAATTTTATTTTTGTTTTCTAAAATGCATTTGCCTGCGGGCGCCAACACCCTCCTTCAATTTTCTTTTTTTAGTTATGTAACTCTAGTTGAATATTTTGTATTGACTTGAAAATTGATAACTTGGTGCCCTATGAATAATCATTCTCTAATGAACTAAATATTTTGAATAGTTTTCTGTTTAAGATTCTGGGCAATTTAGTTTGTACTTTGTAATGTGTATTCCTACAGTTAAATTTTTTCGAAATTTTTTTTTGGTTTCCTAAAATGCATTTGCCTGCGGGCGCCAACACCCTCCTTCAATTTTCTTTTTTTAGTTATGTAACTCTAGTTGAATATTTTGTATTGACTTGAAAATTGATAACTTGGTGCCCTATGAATAATCATTCTCTAATGAACTAAATATTTTGAATAGTTTTCTGTTTAAGATTCTGGGCAATTTAGTTTGTACTTTGTAATGTGTATTCCTACAGTTAAATTTTTTCGAAATTTTTTTTTGGTTTCCTAAAATGCATTTGCCTGCGGGCGCTAACACCCTCCTTCAATTTTTTTTTAAGATTTAACCTCTAGTCAAATTTTTTCCAAATTTTATTTTTGTTTTCTAAAATGCATTTGCCTGCGGGCGCCAACACCCTCCTTCAATTTTTTTTTTTAGTTATGTAACTCTAGTTGAATATTTTGTATTGACTTGAAAATTGATAACTTGGTGCCCTATGAATAATCATTCTTTAATGAACTAAATATTTTGAATAGTTGTTTCTGTTTAAGATTCTGGGCATTTTAGTTTGTACTTCGTAATGTGTAATCATACAGTTAAATTTTTTCCAAATTTTTTTTTTTGTTTTCTAAAATTCATTTGCCTGCGGGCGCCAACACCCACCTTCAATTTTCTTTTTTTAGTTATGTAACTCTAGTTGAATATTTTGTATTGACTTGAAAATTGATAACTTGGTGCCCTATGAATAATCATTCTCTAATGAACTAAATATTTTGAATAGTTTTCTGTTTAAGATTCTGGGCAATTTAGTTTGTACTTTGTAATGTGTAATCATACAGTTAAATTTTTCCAAATTTTTTTTTTGGTTTCCTAAAATGCATTTGCCTGCGGGCGCCAACACCCTCCTTCAATTTTTCTTTTACGATTTAACCTCTATCCAAATTTTTCAAACATTGCTAATCCGGTACCTTTTTGACTAATCCTTGTTTTATGAAATAAATATTTTAAATCGTTTTTTCTGTTTAATATTCTGGGCATTTTAGTTTGAACTTTGAAATTTATTTTTCTTCTGTAAAATTTTTTCCAAATTTTATTTTTGTTTTCTAAAATGCATTTGCCTGCGGGCGCCAACACCCTCCTTCAATTTTTTTTTATGATTTAACCTCTAGCCAAATTTTTTAAACATTGACAATCTGGTACCTTTTTGACTAATCATTCTTTCATGAACTAAATATTTTAAATAGTTTTTTTGTTTAAGATTCTGGGCATTTTAGTTTGAACTTTGAAATTTATTTTTCTTCTGTAAAATTTTTTCCAAATTTTATTTTTGTTTTCTAAAATGCATTTGCCTGCGGGCGCCAACACCCTCCTTCAATTTTCTTTTTTTAGTTATGTAACTCAAGTTGAATATTTTGTATTGACTTGAAAATTGATAACTTGGTGCCCTATGAATAATCATTCTCTAATGAACTAAATATTTTGAATAGTTTTCTGTTTAAGATTCTGGGCAATTTAGTTTGTACTTTGTAATGTGTATTCCTACAGTTAAATTTTTTCGAAATTTTTTTTTGGTTTCCTAAAATGCATTTGCCTGCGGGCGCTAACACCCTCCTTCAATTTTTTTTTAAGATTTAACCTCTAGTCAAATTTTTTCCAAATTTTATTTTTGTTTTCTAAAATGCATTTGCCTGCGGGCGCCAACACCCTCCTTCAATTTTTTTTTTTAGTTATGTAACTCTAGTTGAATATTTTGTATTGACTTGAAAATTGATAACATGGTGCCCTATGAATAATCATTCTTTAATGAACTAAATATTTTGAATAGTTTTTTCTGTTTAAGATTCTGGGCAATTTAGTTTGTACTTTGTAATGTGTATTCCTACAGTTAAATTTTTTCGAAATTTTTTTTTTGGTTTCCTAAAATGCATTTGCCTGCGGGCGCTAACACCCTCCTTCAATTTTTTTTTAAGATTTAACCTCTAGTCAAATTTTTTCAAAATTTTGTTTTGGTTTCCTAAAATGCATTTGCCTGCGGGCGCCAACACCCTCCTTCAATTTTTCTTTTACGATTTAACCTCTAGCCAAATTTTTCAAACATTGCTAATCCGGTACCTTTTTGACTAATCCTTGTTTTATGAAATAAATATTTTAAATCGTTTTTTCTGTTTAATATTCTGGGCATTTTAGTTTGAACTTTGAAATGTATTTTTCTTCTGTAAAATGTTTTCCAAATTTTATTTTTGTTCTCTAAAATGCATTTGCATGCAGGCGCTAACACCCTCCTTCAATTTTTTTTTAAGATTTAACCTCTAGTCAAATTTTTTCCAAATTTTAGTTTTGTTTTCTAAAATGCATTTGCCTGCAGGCGCTAACACCCTCCTTCAATTTTTTTTTAAGATTTAACCTCTAGTCAAATTTTTTCCAAATTTTATTTTTGTTTTCAAAAATGCATTTGCCTGCGGGCGCCAACACCCTCCTTCAATTTTTTTTTATGATTTAACCTCTAGCCAAATTTTTAAACATTGACAATCTGGTACCTTTTTGACTAATCATTCTTTCATGAACTAAATATTTTAAATAGTTTTTTTGTTTAAGATTCTGGGCATTTTAGTTTGAACTTTGAAATTTATTTTTCTTCTGTAAAATTTTTTCCAAATTTTATTTTTGTTTTCTAAAATGCATTTGCCTGCGGGCGCCAACACCCTCCTTCAATTTTCTTTTTTTAGTTATGTAACTCTAGTTGAATATTTTGTATTGACTTGAAAATTGATAACTTGGTGCCCTATGAATAATCATTCTCTAATGAACTAAATATTTTGAATAGTTTTCTGTTTAAGATTCTGGGCAATTTAGTTTGTACTTTGTAATGTGTATTCCTACAGTTAAATTTTTTCGAAATTTTTTTTTGGTTTCCTAAAATGCATTTGCCTGCGGGCGCCAACACCCTCCTTCAATTTTCTTTTTTTAGTTATGTAACTCTAGTTGAATATTTTGTATTGACTTGAAAATTGATAACTTGGTGCCCTATGAATAATCATTCTCTAATGAACTAAATATTTTGAATAGTTTTCTGTTTAAGATTCTGGGCAATTTAGTTTGTACTTTGTAATGTGTATTCCTACAGTTAAATTTTTTCGAAATTTTTTTTTGGTTTCCTAAAATGCATTTGCCTGCGGGCGCTAACACCCTCCTTCAATTTTTTTTTAAGATTTAACCTCTAGTCAAATTTTTTCCAAATTTTATTTTTGTTTTCTAAAATGCATTTGCCTGCGGGCGCCAACACCCTCCTTCAATTTTTTTTTTTAGTTATGTAACTCTAGTTGAATATTTTGTATTGACTTGAAAATTGATAACTTGGTGCCCTATGAATAATCATTCTTTAATGAACTAAATATTTTGAATAGTTGTTTCTGTTTAAGATTCTGGGCATTTTAGTTTGTACTTCGTAATGTGTAATCATACAGTTAAATTTTTTCCAAATTTTTTTTTTTGTTTTCTAAAATTCATTTGCCTGCGGGCGCCAACACCCACCTTCAATTTTCTTTTTTTAGTTATGTAACTCTAGTTGAATATTTTGTATTGACTTGAAAATTGATAACTTGGTGCCCTATGAATAATCATTCTCTAATGAACTAAATATTTTGAATAGTTTTCTGTTTAAGATTCTGGGCAATTTAGTTTGTACTTTGTAATGTGTAATCATACAGTTAAATTTTTCCAAATTTTTTTTTTGGTTTCCTAAAATGCATTTGCCTGCGGGCGCCAACACCCTCCTTCAATTTTTCTTTTACGATTTAACCTCTATCCAAATTTTTCAAACATTGCTAATCCGGTACCTTTTTGACTAATCCTTGTTTTATGAAATAAATATTTTAAATCGTTTTTTCTGTTTAATATTCTGGGCATTTTAGTTTGAACTTTGAAATTTATTTTTCTTCTGTAAAATTTTTTCCAAATTTTATTTTTGTTTTCTAAAATGCATTTGCCTGCGGGCGCCAACACCCTCCTTCAATTTTTTTTTATGATTTAACCTCTAGCCAAATTTTTTAAACATTGACAATCTGGTACCTTTTTGACTAATCATTCTTTCATGAACTAAATATTTTAAATAGTTTTTTTGTTTAAGATTCTGGGCATTTTAGTTTGAACTTTGAAATTTATTTTTCTTCTGTAAAATTTTTTCCAAATTTTATTTTTGTTTTCTAAAATGCATTTGCCTGCGGGCGCCAACACCCTCCTTCAATTTTCTTTTTTTAGTTATGTAACTCTAGTTGAATATTTTGTATTGACTTGAAAATTGATAACTTGGTGCCCTATGAATAATCATTCTCTAATGAACTAAATATTTTGAATAGTTTTCTGTTTAAGATTCTGGGCAATTTAGTTTGTACTTTGTAATGTGTATTCCTACAGTTAAATTTTTTCGAAATTTTTTTTTGGTTTCCTAAAATGCATTTGCCTGCGGGCGCTAACACCCTCCTTCAATTTTTTTTTAAGATTTAACCTCTAGTCAAATTTTTTCCAAATTTTATTTTTGTTTTCTAAAATGCATTTGCCTGCGGGCGCCAACACCCTCCTTCAATTTTTTTTTTTTAGTTATGTAACTCTAGTTGAATATTTTGTATTGACTTGAAAATTGATAACTTGGTGCCCTATGAATAATCATTCTTTAATGAACTAAATATTTTGAATAGTTGTTTCTGTTTAAGATTCTGGGCATTTTAGTTTGTACTTCGTAATGTGTAATCATACAGTTAAATTTTTTCCAAATTTTTTTTTTTGTTTTCTAAAATTCATTTGCCTGCGGGCGCCAACACCCACCTTCAATTTTCTTTTTTTAGTTATGTAACTCTAGTTGAATATTTTGTATTGACTTGAAAATTGATAACTTGTAGCCCTATGAATAATCATTCTCTAATGAACTAAATATTTTGAATAGTTTTTTGTTTAAGATTCTGGGCAATTTAGTTTGTACTTTGTAATGTGTATTCCTACACTTAAATTTTTTCGAAATTTTTTTTTGGTTTCCTAAAATGCATTTGCCTGCGGGCGCTAACACCCTCCTTCAATTTTTTTTTAAGATTTAACCTCTAGTCAAATTTTTTCAAAATTTTGTTTTGGTTTCCTAAAATGCATTTGCCTGCGGGCGCCAACACCCTCCTTCAATTTTTCTTTTACGATTTAACCTCTAGCCAAATTTTTCAAACATTGCTAATCCGGTACCTTTTTGACTAATCCTTGTTTTATGAAATAAATATTTTAAATCGTTTTTTCTGTTTAATATTCTGGGCATTTTAGTTTGGACTTTGAAATTTATTTTTCTTCTGTAAAATTTTTTCGAAATTTTTTTTTGGTTTCCTAAAATGCATTTGCCTGCGGGCGCTAACACCCTCCTTCAATTTTTTTTTAAGATTTAACCTCTAGTCAAATTTTTTCAAAATTTTGTTTTGGTTTCCTAAAATGCATTTGCCTGCGGGCGCCAACACCCTCCTTCAATTTTTCTTTTACGATTTAACCTCTAGCCAAATTTTTCAAACATTGCTAATCCGGTACCTTTTTGACTAATCCTTGTTTTATGAAATAAATATTTTAAATCGTTTTTTCTGTTTAATATTCTGGGCATTTTAGTTTGGACTTTGAAATGTATTTGTCTTCTGTAAAATGTTTTCCAAATTTTATTTTTGTTCTCTAAAATGCATTTGCATGCAGGCGCTAACACCCTCCTTCAATTTTTTTTTAAGATTTAACCTCTAGTCAAATTTTTTCCAAATTTTAGTTTTGTTTTCTAAAATGCATTTGCCTGCAGGCGCTAACACCCTCCTTCAATTTTTTTTTAAGATTTAACCTCTAGTCAAATTTTTTCCAAATTTTATTTTTGTTTTCAAAAATGCATTTGCCTGCGGGCGCCAACACCCTCCTTCAATTTTTTTTTATGATTTAACCTCTAGCCAAATTTTTAAACATTGACAATCTGGTACCTTTTTGACTAATCATTCTTTCATGAACTAAATATTTTAAATAGTTTTTTTGTTTAAGATTCTGGGCATTTTAGTTTGAACTTTGAAATTTATTTTTCTTCTGTAAAATTTTTTCCAAATTTTATTTTTGTTTTCTAAAATGCATTTGCCTGCGGGCGCCAACACCCTCCTTCAATTTTCTTTTTTTAGTTATGTAACTCTAGTTGAATATTTTGTATTGACTTGAAAATTGATAACTTGGTGCCCTATGAATAATCATTCTCTAATGAACTAAATATTTTGAATAGTTTTTTGTTTAAGATTCTGGGCAATTTAGTTTGTACTTTGTAATGTGTATTCCTACAGTTAAATTTTTTCGAAATTTTTTTTTGGTTTCCTAAAATGCATTTGCCTGCGGGCGCTAACACCCTCCTTCAATTTTTTTTTAAGATTTTACCTCTAGTCAAATTTTTTCCAAATTTTATTTTTGTTTTCAAAAATGCATTTGCCTGCGGGCGCCAACACCCTCCTTCAATTTTTTTTTATGATTTAACCTCTAGCCAAATTTTTAAACATTGACAATCTGGTACCTTTTTGACTAATCATTCTTTCATGAACTAAATATTTTAAATAGTTTTTTTGTTTAAGATTCTGGGCATTTTAGTTTGAACTTTGAAATTTATTTTTCTTCTGTAAAATTTTTTCCAAATTTTATTTTTGTTTTCTAAAATGCATTTGCCTGCGGGCGCCAACACCCTCCTTCAATTTTCTTTTTTTAGTTATGTAACTCTAGTTGAATATTTTGTATTGACTTGAAAATTGATAACTTGGTGCCCTATGAATAATCATTCTTTAATGAACTAAATATTTTGAATAGTTTTTTCTGTTTAAGATTCTGGGCATTTTAGTTTGTACTTCGTAATGTGTAATCATACAGTTAAATTTTTTCCAAATTTTTTTTTTTGTTTTCTAAAATGCATTTGCCTGCGGGCGCCAACACCCTCCTTCAATTTTCTTTTTTTAGTTATGTAACTCTATTTGAATATTTTGTATTGACTTGAAAATTGATAACTTGGTGCCCTATGAATAATCATTCTTTAATGAACTAAATATTTTGAATAGTTTTTTCTGTTTAAGATTCTGGGCATTTTAGTTTGTACTTCGTAATGTGTAATCATACAGTTAAATTATTTCAAAAATTTTTTTTGGTTTCCTAAAATGCATTTGCCTGCGGGCGCCAACACCCTCCTTCAATTTTTCTTTTACGATTTAACCTCTAGCCAAATTTTTCAAACATTGCTAATCCGGTACCTTTTTGACTAATCCTTGTTTTATGAAATAAATATTTTCAATCGTTTTTTCTGTTTAATATTCTGGGCATTTTAGTTTGAACTTTGAAATTTATTTTTCTTCTGTAAAATTTTTTCCAAATTTTATTTTTGTTTTCTAAAATGCATTTGTCTGCGGGCGCCAACACCCTCCTTCAATTTTCTTTTTTTAGTTATGTAACTCTAGTTGAATATTTTGTATTGACTTGAAAATTGATAACTTGTAGCCCTATGAATAATCATTCTCTAATGAACTAAATATTTTGAATAGTTT
The DNA here is from genome assembly GCF_019925205.1 of Metopolophium dirhodum. Taxonomy (NCBI): domain Eukaryota; kingdom Metazoa; phylum Arthropoda; class Insecta; order Hemiptera; family Aphididae; genus Metopolophium; species Metopolophium dirhodum. The sequence continues at coordinate 19,814,148 of NC_083568.1, forward strand.
TTTGTTTAAGATTCTGGGCAATTTAGTTTGTACTTTGTAATGTGTATTCCTACAGTTAAATTTTTTCGAAATTTTTTTTTGGTTTCCTAAAATGCATTTGCCTGCGGGCGCTAACACCCTCCTTCAATTTTTTTTTAAGATTTAACCTCTAGTCAAATTTTTTCAAAATTTTGTTTTGGTTTCCTAAAATGCATTTGCCTGCGGGCGCCAACACCCTCCTTCAATTTTTCTTTTACGATTTAACCTCTAGCCAAATTTTTCAAACATTGCTAATCCGGTACCTTTTTGACTAATCCTTGTTTTATGAAATAAATATTTTAAATCGTTTTTTCTGTTTAATATTCTGGGCATTTTAGTTTGGACTTTGAAATGTATTTGTCTTCTGTAAAATGTTTTCCAAATTTTATTTTTGTTCTCTAAAATGCATTTGCATGCAGGCGCTAACACCCTCCTTCAATTTTTTTTTAAGATTTAACCTCTAGTCAAATTTTTTCCAAATTTTAGTTTTGTTTTCTAAAATGCATTTGCCTGCAGGCGCTAACACCCTCCTTCAATTTTTTTTTAAGATTTAACCTCTAGTCAAATTTTTTCCAAATTTTATTTTTGTTTTCTAAAATGCATTTGCCTGCGGGCGCCAACACCCTCCTTCAATTTTTTTTTATGATTAAACCTCTAGCCAAATTTTTTAAACATTGACAATCTGGTACCTTTTTGACTAATCATTCTTTCATGAACTAAATATTTTAAATAGTTTTTTTGTTTAAGATTCTGGGCATTTTAGTTTGAACTTTGAAATTTATTTTTCTTCTGTAAAATTTTTTCCAAATTTTATTTTTGTTTTCTAAAATGCATTTGCCTGCGGGCGCCAACACCCTCCTTCAATTTTTTTTTATGATTTAACCTCTAGCCAAATTTTTTAAACATTGCCAATCCGGTACCTTTTTGACTAATCCTTGTTTTATGAAATAAATATTTTAAATAGTTTTTTCTGTTTAATATTCTGGGCATTTTAGTTTGAACTTTGAAATGTATTTTTCTTCTGTAAAATTTTTTCCAAATTTTATTTTTGTTTTCTAAAATGCATTTGCCTGCGGGCGCCAACACCCTCCTTCAATTTTTTTTTATGATTTAACCTCTAGCCAAATTTTTTAAACATTGACAATCTGGTACCTTTTTGACTAATCATTCTTTCATGAACTAAATATTTTAAATAGTTTTTTTGTTTAAGATTCTGGGCATTTTAGTTTGAACTTTGAAATTTATTTTTCTTCTGTAAAATTTTTTTCAAATTTTATTTTTGTTTTCTAAAATGCATTTGCCTGCGGGCGCCAACACCCTCCTTCAATTTTTCTTTTACGATTTAACCTCTAGCCAAATTTTTCAAACATTGCTAATCCGGTACCTTTTTGACTAATCCTTGTTTTATGAAATAAATATTTTCAATCGTTTTTTCTGTTTAATATTCTGGGCATTTTAGTTTGAACTTTGAAATTTATTTTTCTTCTGTAAAATTTTTTCCAAATTTTATTTTTGTTTTCTAAAATGCATTTGTCTGCGGGCGCCAACACCCTCCTTCAATTTTCTTTTTTTAGTTATGTAACTCTAGTTGAATATTTTGTATTGACTTGAAAATTGATAACTTGTAGCCCTATGAATAATCATTCTCTAATGAACTAAATATTTTGAATAGTTTTTTGTTTAAGATTCTGGGCAATTTAGTTTGTACTTTGTAATGTGTATTCCTACAGTTAAATTTTTTCGAAATTTTTTTTTGGTTTCCTAAAATGCATTTGCCTGCGGGCGCTAACACCCTCCTTCAATTTTTTTTTAAGATTTAACCTCTAGTCAAATTTTTTCAAAATTTTGTTTTGGTTTCCTAAAATGCATTTGCCTGCGGGCGCCAACACCCTCCTTCAATTTTTCTTTTACGATTTAACCTCTAGCCAAATTTTTCAAACATTGCTAATCCGGTACCTTTTTGACTAATCCTTGTTTTATGAAATAAATATTTTAAATCGTTTTTTCTGTTTAATATTCTGGGCATTTTAGTTTGGACTTTGAAATGTATTTGTCTTCTGTAAAATGTTTTCCAAATTTTATTTTTGTTCTCTAAAATGCATTTAAATGCAGGCGCTAACACCCTCCTTCAATTTTTTTTTAAGATTTAACCTCTAGTCAAATTTTTTCCAAATTTTAGTTTTGTTTTCTAAAATGCATTTGCCTGCAGGCGCTAACACCCTCCTTCAATTTTTTTTTAAGATTTAACCTCTAGTCAAATTTTTTCCAAATTTTATTTTTGTTTTCTAAAATGCATTTGCCTGCGGGCGCCAACACCCTCCTTCAATTTTTTTTTATGATTAAACCTCTAGCCAAATTTTTTAAACATTGACAATCTGGTACCTTTTTGACTAATCATTCTTTCATGAACTAAATATTTTAAATAGTTTTTTTGTTTAAGATTCTGGGCATTTTAGTTTGAACTTTGAAATTTATTTTTCTTCTGTAAAATTTTTTCCAAATTTTATTTTTGTTTTCTAAAATGCATTTGCCTGCGGGCGCCAACACCCTCCTTCAATTTTCTTTTTTTAGTTATGTAACTCTAGTTGAATATTTTGTATTGACTTGAAAATTGATAACTTTGTGCCCTATGAATAATCATTCTCTAATGAACTAAATATTTTGAATAGTTTTTTGTTTAAGATTCTGGGCAATTTAGTTTGTACTTTGTAATGTGTATTCCTACAGTTAAATTTTTTCGAAATTTTTTTTTGGTTTCCTAAAATGCATTTGCCTGCGGGCGCTAACACCCTCCTTCAATTTTTTTTTAAGATTTAACCTCTAGTCAAATTTTTTCAAAATTTTGTTTTGGTTTCCTAAAATGCATTTGCCTGCGGGCGCCAACACCCTCCTTCAATTTTTTTTTACGATTTAACCTCTAGCCAAATTTTTTAAACATTGCCAATCCGGTACCTTTTTGACTAATCCTTGTTTTATGAAATAAATATTTTAAATAGTTTTTTCTGTTTAATATTCTGGGCATTTTAGTTTGAACTTTGAAATTTATTTTTCTTCTGTAAAATTTTTTTCAAATTTTATTTTTGTTTTCTAAAATGCATTTGCCTGCGGGCGCCAACACCCTCCTTCAATTTTTCTTTTACGATTTAACCTCTAGCCAAATTTTTCAAACATTGCTAATCCGGTACCTTTTTGACTAATCCTTGTTTTATGAAATAAATATTTTCAATCGTTTTTTCTGTTTAATATTCTGGGCATTTTAGTTTGAACTTTGAAATTTATTTTTCTTCTGTAAAATTTTTTCCAAATTTTATTTTTGTTTTCTAAAATGCATTTGTCTGCGGGCGCCAACACCCTCCTTCAATTTTCTTTTTTTAGTTATGTAACTCTAGTTGAATATTTTGTATTGACTTGAAAATTGATAACTTGTAGCCCTATGAATAATCATTCTCTAATGAACTAAATATTTTGAATAGTTTTTTGTTTAAGATTCTGGGCAATTTAGTTTGTACTTTGTAATGTGTATTCCTACAGTTAAATTTTTTCGAAATTTTTTTTTGGTTTCCTAAAATGCATTTGCCTGCGGGCGCTAACACCCTCCTTCAATTTTTTTTTAAGATTTAACCTCTAGTCAAATTTTTTCAAAATTTTGTTTTGGTTTCCTAAAATGCATTTGCCTGCGGGCGCCAACACCCTCCTTCAATTTTTCTTTTACGATTTAACCTCTAGCCAAATTTTTCAAACATTGCTAATCCGGTACCTTTTTGACTAATCCTTGTTTTATGAAATAAATATTTTAAATCGTTTTTTCTGTTTAATATTCTGGGCATTTTAGTTTGGACTTTGAAATGTATTTGTCTTCTGTAAAATGTTTTCCAAATTTTATTTTTGTTCTCTAAAATGCATTTGCATGCAGGCGCTAACACCCTCCTTCAATTTTTTTTTTAAGATTTAACCTCTAGTCAAATTTTTTCCAAATTTTAGTTTTGTTTTCTAAAATGCATTTGCCTGCAGGCGCTAACACCCTCCTTCAATTTTTTTTTAAGATTTAACCTCTAGTCAAATTTTTTCCAAATTTTATTTTTGTTTTCTAAAATGCATTTGCCTGCGGGCGCCAACACCCTCCTTCAATTTTTTTTTATGATTAAACCTCTAGCCAAATTTTTTAAACATTGACAATCTGGTACCTTTTTGACTAATCATTCTTTCATGAACTAAATATTTTAAATAGTTTTTTTGTTTAAGATTCTGGGCATTTTAGTTTGAACTTTGAAATTTATTTTTCTTCTGTAAAATTTTTTCCAAATTTTATTTTTGTTTTCTAAAATGCATTTGCCTGCGGGCGCCAACACCCTCCTTCAATTTTTTTTTATGATTTAACCTCTAGCCAAATTTTTTAAACATTGCCAATCCGGTACCTTTTTGACTAATCCTTGTTTTATGAAATAAATATTTTAAATAGTTTTTTCTGTTTAATATTCTGGGCATTTTAGTTTGAACTTTGAAATGTATTTTTCTTCTGTAAAATTTTTTCCAAATTTTATTTTTGTTTTCTAAAATGCATTTGCCTGCGGGCGCCAACACCCTCCTTCAATTTTTTTTTATGATTTAACCTCTAGCCAAATTTTTTAAACATTGACAATCTGGTACCTTTTTGACTAATCATTCTTTCATGAACTAAATATTTTAAATAGTTTTTTTGTTTAAGATTCTGGGCATTTTAGTTTGAACTTTAAAATTTATTTTTCTTCTGTAAAATTTTTTTCAAATTTTATTTTTGTTTTCTAAAATGCATTTGCCTGCGGGCGCCAACACCCTCCTTCAATTTTTCTTTTACGATTTAACCTCTAGCCAAATTTTTCAAACATTGCTAATCCGGTACCTTTTTGACTAATCCTTGTTTTATGAAATAAATATTTTCAATCGTTTTTTCTGTTTAATATTCTGGGCATTTTAGTTTGAACTTTGAAATTTATTTTTCTTCTGTAAAATTTTTTCCAAATTTTATTTTTGTTTTCTAAAATGCATTTGTCTGCGGGCGCCAACACCCTCCTTCAATTTTCTTTTTTTAGTTATGTAACTCTAGTTGAATATTTTGTATTGACTTGAAAATTGATAACTTGTAGCCCTATGAATAATCATTCTCTAATGAACTAAATATTTTGAATAGTTTTTTGTTTAAGATTCTGGGCAATTTAGTTTGTACTTTGTAATGTGTATTCCTACAGTTAAATTTTTTCGAAATTTTTTTTTGGTTTCCTAAAATGCATTTGCCTGCGGGCGCTAACACCCTCCTTCAATTTTTTTTTAAGATTTAACCTCTAGTCAAATTTTTTCAAAATTTTGTTTTGGTTTCCTAAAATGCATTTGCCTGCGGGCGCCAACACCCTCCTTCAATTTTTCTTTTACGATTTAACCTCTAGCCAAATTTTTCAAACATTGCTAATCCGGTACCTTTTTGACTAATCCTTGTTTTATGAAATAAATATTTTAAATCGTTTTTTCTGTTTAATATTCTGGGCATTTTAGTTTGGACTTTGAAATGTATTTGTCTTCTGTAAAATGTTTTCCAAATTTTATTTTTGTTCTCTAAAATGCATTTGCATGCAGGCGCTAACACCCTCCTTCAATTTTTTTTTAAGATTTAACCTCTAGTCAAATTTTTTCCAAATTTTAGTTTTGTTTTCTAAAATGCATTTGCCTGCAGGCGCTAACACCCTCCTTCAATTTTTTTTTAAGATTTAACCTCTAGTCAAATTTTTTCCAAATTTTATTTTTGTTTTCTAAAATGCATTTGCCTGCGGGCGCCAACACCCTCCTTCAATTTTTTTTTATGATTAAACCTCTAGCCAAATTTTTTAAACATTGACAATCTGGTACCTTTTTGACTAATCATTCTTTCATGAACTAAATATTTTAAATAGTTTTTTTGTTTAAGATTCTGGGCATTTTAGTTTGAACTTTGAAATTTATTTTTCTTCTGTAAAATTTTTTCCAAATTTTATTTTTGTTTTCTAAAATGCATTTGCCTGCGGGCGCCAACACCCTCCTTCAATTTTCTTTTTTTAGTTATGTAACTCTAGTTGAATATTTTGTATTGACTTGAAAATTGATAACTTGTAGCCCTATGAATAATCATTCTCTAATGAACTAAATATTTTGAATAGTTTTTTGTTTAAGATTCTGGGCAATTTAGTTTGTACTTTGTAATGTGTATTCCTACAGTTAAATTTTTTCGAAATTTTTTTTTGGTTTCCTAAAATGCATTTGCCTGCGGGCGCTAACACCCTCCTTCAATTTTTTTTTAAGATTTAACCTCTAGTCAAATTTTTTCAAAATTTTGTTTTGGTTTCCTAAAATGCATTTGCCTGCGGGCGCCAACACCCTCCTTCAATTTTTTTTTACGATTTAACCTCTAGCCAAATTTTTTAAACATTGCCAATCCGGTACCTTTTTGATTAATCCTTGTTTTATGAAATAAATATTTTAAATAGTTTTTTCTGTTTAATATTCTGGGCATTTTAGTTTGAACTTTGAAATGTATTTTTCTTCTGTAAAATTTTTTCCAAATTTTATTTTTGTTTTCTAAAATGCATTTGCCTGCGGGCGCCAACACCCTCCTTCAATTTTTTTTTATGATTTAACCTCTAGCCAAATTTTTTAAACATTGACAATCTGGTACCTTTTTGACTAATCATTCTTTCATGAACTAAATATTTTAAATAGTTTTTTTGTTTAAGATTCTGGGCATTTTAGTTTGAACTTTGAAATTTATTTTTCTTCTGTAAAATTTTTTTCAAATTTTATTTTTGTTTTCTAAAATGCATTTGCCTGCGGGCGCCAACACCCTCCTTCAATTTTTCTTTTACGATTTAACCTCTAGCCAAATTTTTCAAACATTGCTAATCCGGTACCTTTTTGACTAATCCTTGTTTTATGAAATAAATATTTTCAATCGTTTTTTCTGTTTAATATTCTGGGCATTTTAGTTTGAACTTTGAAATTTATTTTTCTTCTGTAAAATTTTTTCCAAATTTTATTTTTGTTTTCTAAAATGCATTTGTCTGCGGGCGCCAACACCCTCCTTCAATTTTCTTTTTTTAGTTATGTAACTCTAGTTGAATATTTTGTATTGACTTGAAAATTGATAACTTGTAGCCCTATGAATAATCATTCTCTAATGAACTAAATATTTTGAATAGTTTTTTGTTTAAGATTCTGGGCAATTTAGTTTGTACTTTGTAATGTGTATTCCTACAGTTAAATTTTTTCGAAATTTTTTTTTGGTTTCCTAAAATGCATTTGCCTGCGGGCGCTAACACCCTCCTTCAATTTTTTTTTAAGATTTAACCTCTAGTCAAATTTTTTCAAAATTTTGTTTTGGTTTCCTAAAATGCATTTGCCTGCGGGCGCCAACACCCTCCTTCAATTTTTCTTTTACGATTTAACCTCTAGCCAAATTTTTCAAACATTGCTAATCCGGTACCTTTTTGACTAATCCTTGTTTTATGAAATAAATATTTTAAATCGTTTTTTCTGTTTAATATTCTGGGCATTTTAGTTTGGACTTTGAAATGTATTTGTCTTCTGTAAAATGTTTTCCAAATTTTATTTTTGTTCTCTAAAATGCATTTGCATGCAGGCGCTAACACCCTCCTTCAATTTTTTTTTAAGATTTAACCTCTAGTCAAATTTTTTCCAAATTTTAGTTTTGTTTTCTAAAATGCATTCGCCTGCAGGCGCTAACACCCTCCTTCAATTTTTTTTTAAGATTTAACCTCTAGTCAAATTTTTTCCAAATTTTATTTTTGTTTTCTAAAATGCATTTGCCTGCGGGCGCCAACACCCTCCTTCAATTTTTTTTTATGATTAAACCTCTAGCCAAATTTTTTAAACATTGACAATCTGGTACCTTTTTGACTAATCATTCTTTCATGAACTAAATATTTTAAATAGTTTTTTTGTTTAAGATTCTGGGCATTTTAGTTTGAACTTTGAAATTTATTTTTCTTCTGTAAAATTTTTTCCAAATTTTATTTTTGTTTTCTAAAATGCATTTGCCTGCGGGCGCCAACACCCTCCTTCAATTTTTTTTTATGATTTAACCTCTAGCCAAATTTTTTAAACATTGCCAATCCGGTACCTTTTTGACTAATCCTTGTTTTATGAAATAAATATTTTAAATAGTTTTTTCTGTTTAATATTCTGGGCATTTTAGTTTGAACTTTGAAATGTATTTTTCTTCTGTAAAATTTTTTCCAAATTTTATTTTTGTTTTCTAAAATGCATTTGCCTGCGGGCGCCAACACCCTCCTTCAATTTTTTTTTATGATTTAACCTCTAGCCAAATTTTTTAAACATTGACAATCTGGTACCTTTTTGACTAATCATTCTTTCATGAACTAAATATTTTAAATAGTTTTTTTGTTTAAGATTCTGGGCATTTTAGTTTGAACTTTGAAATTTATTTTTCTTCTGTAAAATTTTTTTCAAATTTTATTTTTGTTTTCTAAAATGCATTTGCCTGCGGGCGCCAACACCCTCCTTCAATTTTTCTTTTACGATTTAACCTCTAGCCAAATTTTTCAAACATAGCTAATCCGGTACCTTTTTGACTAATCCTTGTTTTATGAAATAAATATTTTCAATCGTTTTTTCTGTTTAATATTCTGGGCATTTTAGTTTGAACTTTGAAATTTATTTTTCTTCTGTAAAATTTTTTCCAAATTTTATTTTTGTTTTCTAAAATGCATTTGTCTGCGGGCGCCAACACCCTCCTTCAATTTTCTTTTTTTAGTTATGTAACTCTAGTTGAATATTTTGTATTGACTTGAAAATTGATAACTTGTAGCCCTATGAATAATCATTCTCTAATGAACTAAATATTTTGAATAGTTTTTTGTTTAAGATTCTGGGCAATTTAGTTTGTACTTTGTAATGTGTATTCCTACAGTTAAATTTTTTCGAAATTTTTTTTTGGTTTCCTAAAATGCATTTGCCTGCGGGCGCTAACACCCTCCTTCAATTTTTTTTTAAGATTTAACCTCTAGTCAAATTTTTTCAAAATTTTGTTTTGGTTTCCTAAAATGCATTTGCCTGCGGGCGCCAACACCCTCCTTCAATTTTTCTTTTACGATTTAACCTCTAGCCAAATTTTTCAAACATTGCTAATCCGGTACCTTTTTGACTAATCCTTGTTTTATGAAATAAATATTTTAAATCGTTTTTTCTGTTTAATATTCTGGGCATTTTAGTTTGGACTTTGAAATGTATTTGTCTTCTGTAAAATGTTTTCCAAATTTTATTTTTGTTCTCTAAAATGCATTTGCATGCAGGCGCTAACACCCTCCTTCAATTTTTTTTTAAGATTTAACCTCTAGTCAAATTTTTTCCAAATTTTAGTTTTGTTTTCTAAAATGCATTTGCCTGCAGGCGCTAACACCCTCCTTCAATTTTTTTTTAAGATTTAACCTCTAGTCAAATTTTTTCCAAATTTTATTTTTGTTTTCTAAAATGCATTTGCCTGCGGGCGCCAACACCCTCCTTCAATTTTTTTTTATGATTAAACCTCTAGCCAAATTTTTTAAACATTGACAATCTGGTACCTTTTTGACTAATCATTCTTTCATGAACTAAATATTTTAAATAGTTTTTTTGTTTAAGATTCTGGGCATTTTAGTTTGAACTTTGAAATTTATTTTTCTTCTGTAAAATTTTTTCCAAATTTTATTTTTGTTTTCTAAAATGCATTTGCCTGCGGGCGCCAACACCCTCCTTCAATTTTCTTTTTTTAGTTATGTAACTCTAGTTGAATATTTTGTATTGACTTGAAAATTGATAACTTTGTGCCCTATGAATAATCATTCTCTAATGAACTAAATATTTTGAATAGTTTTTTGTTTAAGATTCTGGGCAATTTAGTTTGTACTTTGTAATGTGTATTCCTACAGTTAAATTTTTTCGAAATTTTTTTTTGGTTTCCTAAAATGCATTTGCCTGCGGGCGCTAACACCCTCCTTCAATTTTTTTTTAAGATTTAACCTCTAGTCAAATTTTTTCAAAATTTTGTTTTGGTTTCCTAAAATGCATTTGCCTGCGGGCGCCAACACCCTCCTTCAATTTTTTTTTACGATTTAACCTCTAGCCAAATTTTTTAAACATTGCCAATCCGGTACCTTTTTGACTAATCCTTGTTTTATGAAATAAATATTTTAAATAGTTTTTTCTGTTTAATATTCTGGGCATTTTAGTTTGAACTTTGAAATGTATTTTTCTTCTGTAAAATTTTTTCCAAATTTTATTTTTGTTTTCTAAAATGCATTTGCCTGCGGGCGCCAACACCCTCCTTCAATTTTTTTTTATGATTTAACCTCTAGCCAAATTTTTTAAACATTGACAATCTGGTACCTTTTTGACTAATCATTCTTTCATGAACTAAATATTTTAAATAGTTTTTTTGTTTAAGATTCTGGGCATTTTAGTTTGAACTTTGAAATTTATTTTTCTTCTGTAAAATTTTTTTCAAATTTTATTTTTGTTTTCTAAAATGCATTTGCCTGCGGGCGCCAACACCCTCCTTCAATTTTTCTTTTACGATTTAACCTCTAGCCAAATTTTTCAAACATTGCTAATCCGGTACCTTTTTGACTAATCCTTGTTTTATGAAATAAATATTTTCAATCGTTTTTTCTGTTTAATATTCTGGGCATTTTAGTTTGAACTTTGAAATTTATTTTTCTTCTGTAAAATTTTTTCCAAATTTTATTTTTGTTTTCTAAAATGCATTTGTCTGCGGGCGCCAACACCCTCCTTCAATTTTCTTTTTTTAGTTATGTAACTCTAGTTGAATATTTTGTATTGACTTGAAAATTGATAACTTGTAGCCCTATGAATAATCATTCTCTAATGAACTAAATATTTTGAATAGTTTTTTGTTTAAGATTCTGGGCAATTTAGTTTGTACTTTGTAATGTGTATTCCTACAGTTAAATTTTTTCGAAATTTTTTTTTGGTTTCCTAAAATGCATTTGCCTGCGGGCGCTAACACCCTCCTTCAATTTTTTTTTAAGATTTAACCTCTAGTCAAATTTTTTCAAAATTTTGTTTTGGTTTCCTAAAATGCATTTGCCTGCGGGCGCCAACACCCTCCTTCAATTTTTCTTTTACGATTTAACCTCTAGCCAAATTTTTCAAACATTGCTAATCCGGTACCTTTTTGACTAATCCTTGTTTTATGAAATAAATATTTTAAATCGTTTTTTCTGTTTAATATTCTGGGCATTTTAGTTTGGACTTTGAAATGTATTTGTCTTCTGTAAAATGTTTTCCAAATTTTATTTTTGTTCTCTAAAATGCATTTGCATGCAGGCGCTAACACCCTCCTTCAATTTTTTTTTAAGATTTAACCTCTAGTCAAATTTTTTCCAAATTTTAGTTTTGTTTTCTAAAATGCATTTGCCTGCAGGCGCTAACACCCTCCTTCAATTTTTTTTTAAGATTTAACCTCTAGTCAAATTTTTTCCAAATTTTATTTTTGTTTTCTAAAATGCATTTGCCTGCGGGCGCCAACACCCTCCTTCAATTTTTTTTTATGATTAAACCTCTAGCCAAATTTTTTAAACATTGACAATCTGGTACCTTTTTGACTAATCATTCTTTCATGAACTAAATATTTTAAATAGTTTTTTTGTTTAAGATTCTGGGCATTTTAGTTTGAACTTTGAAATTTATTTTTCTTCTGTAAAATTTTTTCCAAATTTTATTTTTGTTTTCTAAAATGCATTTGCCTGCGGGCGCCAACACCCTCCTTCAATTTTTTTTTATGATTTAACCTCTAGCCAAATTTTTTAAACATTGCCAATCCGGTACCTTTTTGACTAATCCTTGTTTTATGAAATAAATATTTTAAATAGTTTTTTCTGTTTAATATTCTGGGCATTTTAGTTTGAACTTTGAAATGTATTTTTCTTCTGTAAAATTTTTTCCAAATTTTATTTTTGTTTTCTAAAATGCATTTGCCTGCGGGCGCCAACACCCTCCTTCAATTTTTTTTTATGATTTAACCTCTAGCCAAATTTTTTAAACATTGACAATCTGGTACCTTTTTGACTAATCATTCTTTCATGAACTAAATATTTTAAATAGTTTTTTTGTTTAAGATTCTGGGCATTTTAGTTTGAACTTTAAAATTTATTTTTCTTCTGTAAAATTTTTTTCAAATTTTATTTTTGTTTTCTAAAATGCATTTGCCTGCGGGCGCCAACACCCTCCTTCAATTTTTCTTTTACGATTTAACCTCTAGCCAAATTTTTCAAACATTGCTAATCCGGTACCTTTTTGACTAATCCTTGTTTTATGAAATAAATATTTTCAATCGTTTTTTCTGTTTAATATTCTGGGCATTTTAGTTTGAACTTTGAAATTTATTTTTCTTCTGTAAAATTTTTTCCAAATTTTATTTTTGTTTTCTAAAATGCATTTGTCTGCGGGCGCCAACACCCTCCTTCAATTTTCTTTTTTTAGTTATGTAACTCTAGTTGAATATTTTGTATTGACTTGAAAATTGATAACTTGTAGCCCTATGAATAATCATTCTCTAATGAACTAAATATTTTGAATAGTTTTTTGTTTAAGATTCTGGGCAATTTAGTTTGTACTTTGTAATGTGTATTCCTACAGTTAAATTTTTTCGAAATTTTTTTTTGGTTTCCTAAAATGCATTTGCCTGCGGGCGCTAACACCCTCCTTCAATTTTTTTTTAAGATTTAACCTCTAGTCAAATTTTTTCAAAATTTTGTTTTGGTTTCCTAAAATGCATTTGCCTGCGGGCGCCAACACCCTCCTTCAATTTTTCTTTTACGATTTAACCTCTAGCCAAATTTTTCAAACATTGCTAATCCGGTACCTTTTTGACTAATCCTTGTTTTATGAAATAAATATTTTAAATCGTTTTTTCTGTTTAATATTCTGGGCATTTTAGTTTGGACTTTGAAATGTATTTGTCTTCTGTAAAATGTTTTCCAAATTTTATTTTTGTTCTCTAAAATGCATTTGCATGCAGGCGCTAACACCCTCCTTCAATTTTTTTTTAAGATTTAACCTCTAGTCAAATTTTTTCCAAATTTTAGTTTTGTTTTCTAAAATGCATTTGCCTGCAGGCGCTAACACCCTCCTTCAATTTTTTTTTAAGATTTAACCTCTAGTCAAATTTTTTCCAAATTTTATTTTTGTTTTCTAAAATGCATTTGCCTGCGGGCGCCAACACCCTCCTTCAATTTTTTTTTATGATTAAACCTCTAGCCAAATTTTTTAAACATTGACAATCTGGTACCTTTTTGACTAATCATTCTTTCATGAACTAAATATTTTAAATAGTTTTTTTGTTTAAGATTCTGGGCATTTTAGTTTGAACTTTGAAATTTATTTTTCTTCTGTAAAATTTTTTCCAAATTTTATTTTTGTTTTCTAAAATGCATTTGCCTGCGGGCGCCAACACCCTCCTTCAATTTTCTTTTTTTAGTTATGTAACTCTAGTTGAATATTTTGTATTGACTTGAAAATTGATAACTTTGTGCCCTATGAATAATCATTCTCTAATGAACTAAATATTTTGAATAGTTTTTTGTTTAAGATTCTGGGCAATTTAGTTTGTACTTTGTAATGTGTATTCCTACAGTTAAATTTTTTCGAAATTTTTTTTTGGTTTCCTAAAATGCATTTGCCTGCGGGCGCTAACACCCTCCTTCAATTTTTTTTTAAGATTTAACCTCTAGTCAAATTTTTTCAAAATTTTGTTTTGGTTTCCTAAAATGCATTTGCCTGCGGGCGCCAACACCCTCCTTCAATTTTTTTTTACGATTTAACCTCTAGCCAAATTTTTTAAACATTGCCAATCCGGTACCTTTTTGACTAATCCTTGTTTTATGAAATAAATATTTTAAATAGTTTTTTCTGTTTAATATTCTGGGCATTTTAGTTTGAACTTTGAAATGTATTTTTCTTCTGTAAAATTTTTTCCAAATTTTATTTTTGTTTTCTAAAATGCATTTGCCTGCGGGCGCCAACACCCTCCTTCAATTTTTTTTTATGATTTAACCTCTAGCCAAATTTTTTAAACATTGACAATCTGGTACCTTTTTGACTAATCATTCTTTCATGAACTAAATATTTTAAATAGTTTTTTTGTTTAAGATTCTGGGCATTTTAGTTTGAACTTTGAAATTTATTTTTCTTCTGTAAAATTTTTTTCAAATTTTATTTTTGTTTTCTAAAATGCATTTGCCTGCGGGCGCCAACACCCTCCTTCAATTTTTTTTTTTAGTAATGTAACTCTAGTTGAATATTTTGTATTGACTTGAAAATTGATAACTTGGTGCCCTATGAATAATCATTCTCTAATGAACTAAATATCTTGAATAGTTTTTTCTGTTTAATATTCTGGGCATTTTAGTTTGAACTTTGAAATGTATTTTACTTCAGTAAAAGTTTTCTAAATTTTATTTTTGTTTCCTAAAATGCATTTGCCTGCGGGCGCCAACACCCTCATTCAAATTCTTTTTTAGGAATGTAACTAGTCGAATTTTTGTATTGACTTGAACTTAAATAACCTGTTTCCATGCTAATAATGCTTCTTTAAAGAAATAAATATTTTGAATGGTTTTTTCTGTTTAAGATTCTGGGCATTTTAGTTTGTACTTTATGATGTGTATTCTTATGGTAGAACTATTTCTAAATTTTTTTTTGGTTTTCTAAAAAGCATTTGCCTGCGGGCACCAACACATCGCTCCATTTTTTTTCGAAATTTTTTATTTGTACTTTGTAATGTGTATTCATACAGTAAGTATTTTCCACATTTTTTTTTGGTTTTCTAAAAAGTATTTGCCTGCGGGCGCCAACACCCTCTTTCAAATATTTTTTTAGGAATGTAACTAGTTGATTTCTTGTATAGACTTGAACTTAGATAACTTGTTGCCATGCGAATAATCCTTCTTTAAAGAAATAAATATTTTGAATAGTTTTTTCTGTTTAGTTTAATATATCAACAAAATAAAATAAAAATAAAAATCTGATATCTGCTTAAGTGTTATCAAGTTGATGAAGCAGTTGATTGTTGTTAATTTGACAACACCTCCCTTCAATTTTTTTTTTTTATGATTTTAACCCTAACTGAATTTTTTAAACATTGATAATCTGATACCCTCTGTATTATCATTCTTTTGTGAGCTTATCATTTTGAATAGTTTTTCTGTTTAAGATTCTTGGGTTTTTTAGTTTGTATTTTATAATGTGTATTCCCACAATATAATTTATTTAAATTTTTTTATGTTTTCTAAAATTCATTTGTTTGCGGGCGCCAACACCTTCCTTCAATTTTTTTTTTATGATTTTAACACTAACCGAATTTTTTAAATATTGATAACCTGGTGCTATACGAATAATCCTTCTTTAATGAACTAAACATTATGAATAGTTTTTTTGGTTAAGATTCTGGACATCTTAGTTTGAACTTTGTAATGTGTATCCTAAAGTAAAATTTTTTCCACATTTTTTTTTTGTTTACTAAAATGCATTTGCCTCCGTGCGCCAACACCCTCCTTCAATTTCTTATTTTTAGGAATGGAACTAGTCGAATTTTTTGTATACACTTTAACATTGATAACTTGGTGCCCTCTGAATAATTATTCTTTGATTATTCTTTAACTAAATATTTCTATTAATAAATTACATTCTTTTTATACATTTTCTAATACATATATTACGGTGATACTGTAACGAACCCAATAATACACATGATATATTATTGTGATCGTTTCGCCTTCGGCTACATTTGGCAACAAGAAGATTAGATAAATATCAGCACATAGAAATTCGACTAAATTAATCAAAATCATATATCCGATTAGAAAATCTATGGGAATATAACGAGAGGGCAATGCGATCTTGAACTCGTATTACAATAGGTTCTACACCTCGCCTTAATCAAAAATCATAAATGTATGAATATAATATTTAGAAATTGCTTACGAAATGAACATATATATATATAATGCACAGTATCTAAATATTGACGGATGTCGTATAACATATATTGCAAACACAACAGGACACGATTCACGGGTTAACCAGGCGTGGGAATATATCCATTATTAATTGAACAACGTCCTGTGAAGTCTACAGATAAGTCGATAGACTAGGGGGAAATGGGAGAGCAGGAAGCCCTATAAAACCATACCCAAAACGGCCTGAAGATTAGACGTGTGACACCACAGTACAGACGAGCACCTTCGCGAAAGACAACATATCAACTAGTGGAATTAGACTTAGAATATTTTATGCAGAAGAATTCAATAAACAACTTAAACTTTCAACCAGTCTAATTATTTCGTCAACTCTAATACCTAAGAAATCCTCTACCAACAGTCTTGCTACCTGCAAATTATAAACTAAGCAGTTATCCCAATTGCTAGTTTATAACAATACACCTCCGATCATACTAACTATTAGTTTATGTAAATAATACACACACATTTTTTATGTTTGAATTCTGGACATTTTAGTTTGTAATTTGTGATGTGTTTTCCTAAAATACAATTTTTTCCACTTTTTTTTTGGATTTCTAAAATGCATTTGCCTGCGGGCGCCGACACCCTTCTTCAATTTCTTATTTTTAGGAATGGAACCAGTCGAATTTTTTGTATGCACTTTTACATTGATAACCTGGTGCCATACGAATAATCCTTCTTTAATGAACTAAACATTTTGAATAGTTTTTCTGTTTAAGATTCTGGCAATCTTAGTTTGAACTTTGTAAAGTGTATTCCCATAATATAATTTATTTAAATTTTTTTATGTTTTCTAAAATGTATTTGCCCGCGGGCGCCAACACCCTCCTTCAATTTTTTTTTTTTAGGAATGTAACTTTACTTGAATTTTTTGTATAGACTTGAACATTGATAACTTGGTGCCCTATGAATAATTCTTCTTTAATAAACTACCTATAAGTTTGAATAATTTTATCTGTCAAGATTCTGGGTATTTAAGTTTGAACTCTTTAATGTGTGTTCCTACTATTTAATTTTTTCTACATTTCTTTATGGTTTCTGAAATGCATTTGCCTGCGGGCGCCAACACCTCCCTATGATTTTAACACTCACTGAATTTTTTAAACATTGATAGCCTGGTGCTATACAGTTTGTTGGTTGCTGTTACAGTTGATGATTTTAATTCACCCAGAGAAGCCTGATAAACTTAACGATGTCTACTTCATACACACTTATGTTTGGATATTACTCAAGTCTCCGATTTTAAACGTTTGTCAAAACCAAAATTTACTTAGTGGTTTATCGTTTTTAGTTGATACAGTGGTTTATACTTATTCTTGTTTTCAAAACTGAAATATTTAATGTATCACATACAAGGAACTAGGAAGTCGAGCCAATGTATAGACAAGTCTTCCGGCTCAGATGAAGCCATACAATATTGGCGTGAATTATGAAACTTATAAAGGTCAAAATATTGTTGATAGGTTTTTATTTTAAAGCTATTAACTAACATCCCTACCTGTTCACGCAATACATTGTATAATATCTAATTATGTGCGTGGACATAAATTTGTATATCGAAAGGGCTCGGCCCATTTAGTCAAAATAAATTAATAAATTAATAATTATTTGTTACAATCTTAAAATATCCATAACTTGTTTTTTAAAAAAAAAATACAAATAAATGCTTGCAATGTTTTAGTATGTATATTGAAGATGTTGCCCATCAGCTGTTATGATATTAATTATTAAATTTAATTAAATATTTAAATTATAGGTTTACTCCGTCGTCAAACCCGTTGCCATTCATGGAATTTACTTCTCAACAAGGAAAGACAAACTTCTTTGAAAGAAGACTAAGTGTACACCAATTACCTTCAGTTGTACTCTGAATCATGTTTGTGAATAAAATTATTTATCAAAGACTTATTCATAATATTATAAGAAAACTTTATTTTTAAATTTTATAATTGAAGTGAAAAGTATTAAAATTTTTTATATACTATCATAGTTTTCATATTTGTCGTATTTATAGTTAGATTGTAATATAAAATTTATAAGTATATGACTAATGTGTTATAATTTATTGTTATACCTGCTTGCAGCAGTTATTTGTTCATGCTAAATAAGAAACTCTTATTAAATAAGAAGAAATAAATTATAGTATAATATAAGATGTAACCGTATAGGCATATATAACAATTAAAAAATGTTGTTTTTTATGTCTATGGATTAACGAAATTAATAATAATATCATAAATTACCAAAATAAATATATTAAGAGATGCGTGGTACTACTGTTCTTTCATCACTGTACACTATATACTAAAGTTCGACAGACGACGGTTTACCGGGCGTGCCTGGGAAGTTATATTTCTTTGGTAATTAAATTACAATATGAATTATAAGTTAGGTACCTATTATGTTGGTAGGTACTTATCCAAAACTCGTTTATCAGGATTTAAATAAAAAGGGAGGTCAATGGAAAAAAAAAAAAAATTGGAAGTCACTCAGCTGAACAGTAGGTTACAAGTGGGTGACTGTTATGGATAGTGTTAAATTTGAATTCAATGATATAATATCATTGTATACGAAAAACGATTCTAAGTGGAGACGATTTGTCAGCCTAGGATATTGTATACTATACTTATATTGATATTATTAAATATTATTAATACCGTAGCCGGTTAACTGTTAAGTTGTATTATTATTATTATTTGTTTATTATCATATTTGTATATAATAATATATTTTAGACGTTTCAATTACCCACGAATAATATTTTTAAAATAGTTATATAATATATTACAAGTTACAACAAATTAAGAACGATATTGCAAAAATTAATTGCCGGAAATAATTAGTTTTTAACAGAATACGACAGGGAAGTCTGAATTTGGCGGCCAGACTTATTTTTAAGTTATATCAAATACTATAGATTAGAATACGGGAAGCTCTTAGATTTGCTAGGGGACACTGTAGCGCTACATATTATAGTAGGTTGCCCATATAAGCCCCTTAATTTTTCTTTTTTAGACACTGATTAACTGATAAGTTATTAGTACAAAAGAACAACTACTTAGCTTTTTTCTAATTTTTAAATTAAGTCCAATAGTCCATTAGCCTTTAGGTACTTAATATTATAGTGTTATTAGTGTTAAAATATAAAAATATATACATAGTTTATAATAAAACGTGCAATACATCATTACCATTTACCTGTATCAAGTGTATGGCTGTTTGGATTATGGACACTGGATTACTAAAACAAGGTTTATTTCATAGAGTAATACTTGATGGTTAGCTTATTGTTTTTACAATAATTTGATACAGTTCTACACGGTTATACGGGTCTTAAGTTTTAAACATTTTAATGATATCGATAGTTGTGAAAAAATAATTATATAATTATCATAAAATATTGATTATACTAACTAAAAAATATGTACAGTGAGAAATGTGTGACATAAAGATTAATACAAAATATTATTAAAACAATATAAAAAAGGTGGATAAGTGGATGTCGCTCTGCTGTACGGTAGGTTACAAGTGGGTCACTGTAATAGATGGTGTTAAATTTGAATTCAATGATATAATATCATTGTATAAGAAAAACGATTCTGAGCGAAAACGGTCAGTCAGCCTATGATTTTACCAAGTATATTTGATGATATTATTGTGAATAAAGTAATTTATATATAACCTATTTACGTGGAGCCTTGTTTTAAATTTTCAATCCTTAGCCATAAAAGTTAAAAATTTATAAATTTATAAATTTTTAACTACAAAATAATTAATAAATTATAAATTTGATAAATGTTGTCAAAATTTGAACTTTAAATGCTTATAAAAAAAATTGTGCCTTTGTATTTTTAATATTTTTCAACTGCTATTAGAACGATATATCAGGAGCCTTATATTAAATTTTCACCCTTTTTTACCCAACAAATAAAAATTTATTGATATTTATAGAAAAAAAACTAAAAAAATTGAAAACTGACAATGTCCGTAAACAGCTCAAAAAGAGTCAAAATATTTTCAACATTTTATGGTGTATAGAAAATGCTAATATAAACATTCAGTGAAATTTTCAAGTATCTACAGTCATTCGTTTTTTAATTACAATAAAATAAGAAAATTGTTACATGAGAAATCGAGTAAATATCAAATGTTGTAAAAATATAAATTTCAGACGCTCATAAAAATTTAATTTAAGATTCTTCTAGACATTTTTTTTTTGATAAAGGTAGACAAACTTATGAGTAATCTTATATTACATTTTCAAATCTTAGATTTAAAAAGAAAAATTTTTATGAATTCTCATCAAAATAATTTGCTATTTTTCCGTATTTTGTCAAAATTTGAACTTTAAATGCTTATAACTAAAAACTGTGACTAAGGATTTTTAATTTTTTTCATCTGCCTTTGAAACAATAACCTAGGAGCCTTCTATTAAATTTTCAAGCTTTGTTACTCAACAGATAAAATTTTATTGATATTTATAGAAAAAAATACTAAAAAAATTGAAAACTGACAATGGCCGTAAACAGCTCAAAAAGAGTCAAAATATTTTGTAAATTTTATGGTGTATAGAAAATGCTAATATAAACATTCAGTCAAAATTTCATGTCCCTACGGTCATTTGTCTTAGAGTTACACCAAAAACCAAAATCGATTTTCTCGAAAACAGATTTTGCGTAAAAATTCCCGTTTTTCCTTAATTTTTCTTTTGTTTTTCACGTCGCTTGTGAAAACTACTGCGAAATTTTTACTTTTGACCCCCCAAAGTACCAACTGGATTCACTTTCCTATCAGAAAAGTTACTATTGAAGAAAATCCAAGCACTTTTACTGTCCTAAAAGGTGATGACAGACACAAAAATAAAAAAAAATAAAAAAATAAAAAAAAAAAACACACATCATTGTAGAATCAATACATTCATCGCTTCGCTCAGAATCTAAAATGTAGGTACCTACTAAATATTTGCAACAGTGTACACCATCATTACAAGTCATAATATTATGTACAATGTACAAATACAAAATAATAAAAGAAATAGAACTTAGGTATGAGAACATTATAAAATATGTATGAACAATATTTTTATATTTATGATATAATATGTTAAATTAATAATCAGGTGTATAATATAATACAATATAGGTAAAATATGGCGCCAAATTATTTGTATTAGTTAACGAGTACATAAAAGTGATAAGGAGAAAGGGGCTGAATAGGCAATCACATACATTTTGGAGCGCTATGATGCTAGCAGGTTTCTACAGAGCTTCTCGTATTCTAATCTATAGTATTTGATGAAACTGATGTTTGAATTACTTATTATTTTGTTGTATTTTATAATATGATAGAAGACATTAGTTAGTTATTTATACATAACTAGCTGATCCCGCTGGCACTTCGTTGCCCGTTAAATGTACCAATTGTATAAGACTCAAACTTTGTTCAATTCGTTATTTAATATTCGGTGTATGGTGTATGGTGTTCACAATTTATCCTAACTTTTCTGTTGCCAGGAATAAAAATTCTGATTCGCAGCAGTATTTTATCAGGTAGGCAATCTACCTGCGGTAGATCAGGGACCCCGTGCTGTTTGTACGTAAGTGTAAGATTTAACTCTAAAGTATAAAAATTGTACCAAGTTTGTCATTTTTACTTAATTCCACCCACGGAGGATTAATATAATCAATTAATACAAAAGCCTAACGCAACCGTATTAAAATCCGATGAATAAAAAAAAAACAAATTTAACACTTTTTAAATTAGCCTATCTTCTTCCCAGAGGTCTAATCTACACACGACCATTCATTTTTATCTATACTAACAACTCTCAGCATGCCTACCCCCACTACTACTCCTGTTGGAAAAGCCTGTGTGCTTCGCGCGTCGTCGATTATGGCAAGCGTTATAATAGAATCATAAACGGCACATGCTACCGTATTATTTTAAAATCGAAATTAATAATATAATGTGTTATCGATAAAGTGTTGAGTATCCGAGACATATCTATATATCTGCTCGTCGTTCGGTTTATTTTCGGTTCGGTATTAAGCCGGTCGGTGTCGGTGGCGGTGACACGGAAGGGGAAATTTGGGCGGCCACGTCTAGCCACCGCGCGTCGACGGCTGCCGTACCGCGAATCTCACTCACCGTTAATTAAAAATTAACTATTTTATGCTCTTTTTACTCTTTAAAATGCGAATTTTGAAAAATCCTTTCTTGGATGGAAGGATTCGCCTTTCTGTTCGTCCTCCTGAATTATTTTGTTCATATCTATGAACTTGCACTCTATTTACTTCTGGATTTTTTTTTTTTATACTTGGCTGCTGCTACTTTATGAACTTCTTTATTTTTGAGCTGATATTTAGTAGCAGATTGTATAAGCTGTTTTTTTCTGATATTATTTGTAAATCTCTTCCGTCGTTTTTTAGTATGCTTCTGAGAGCTGGGTATGTTATCAAACTCATCAGATACAGAGTTAGTCAATTCATCTTCATATGGTAAATAAACTTCAAAATGCCCATTAGATAGGTTTTGCATAGAACTAAAACGAAATCTCTTTACGGGGTTCCTTTCTGAACCAAATTTTTCATACAGTTCACCATTGAGGTACACCTCAATAAATACCAAAAATAATTGTCCGGCTGCCACCAGCTCACATAAACCTCCATAAGTATTAAATTTTAACATTTCACTAAAGTAGTCAGCAGAACTACGATAATTATTTCCATCACTATCATGTGACATTATTGAATAATCTTCCCAATTATTTATCACATGGGTTACTATCTTTTTACGTACTTCTTGGGCCTTATCTTGAGTGTCATATAACACAAAAGATATTGCCCTAAACAGGCAAGCTCCGTCACCAATAATTGGAATGATAGTGTGGGACATCATTATGCCATTTATGTTCAATAATTCGACAACCATATTAATTATTTTTTTATTAATTTTTAAGTATGTAAATTTTATTTTAATACACTTCAATGTTTAGAAAGAACCGTACATAAACTGGGGTGCGTATACGATGACGCATTAATATTCGTAATAATAAGTAAAACACCTTGTCCTTGTGTATGCGTAGGATATTTTACGACTTCATTTTATTTAAATACACTTTAAAACTTATAAAAAACTGTACATAAACTTTGTATGTGTACGTATACAAAGACGCTTATTATTCAAAAATAATAAGTAAAACACCTTGTGTAACTATACGTAAACGTATAGGATATTTCACGACTTTACAGCGTGTGCCGAATACGGCAATGATATCAAAAATAATTTACAACAGAAAGATATCTAAGATCTCACGACTTCATGTTATTTTAATACATTTCAATTTTCAATATGTAGAAAAAACCGTTCATGAAGTATGTAGGTAAGTGTGCGTATACGAAGACGCGTTATTATTCAAAAATAATAAGTAAAACACCTGAAAATAAAAAAACGCTAAAGACGTATCACAACTTCACAGCATGTGCCGAATACTACAATAATAAGTAAAACAGTTCGCAAGCCGTGAGTGTCGTTATACAAATGAAATATAAACATTATAAACGCTACGAGTATGTTGGTCAGTGGTGCGAGCGTACTGCGTAGGACAGCATGCCATAGAGTACAGCATGCCTACCCCCACTTCTACTCCTGTTGGGAAAGCCTGTGTGCGTCGTCGATTATTGCGGCAAGCGTTATAATAGAATCATAAATGACACGTCATGCCACCATGTTAATTTAAAATCGAAATTAATAATATTATAATGTGTTATCGATAAAGTTTTGAATATCCGAGACATATCTATATATCTGCTCGTCGGTCTATTGCTCTATCGTCTGCTCATCGGCGGCGCGGTGGTTGGCGGTGTCGGCGGCGGTGACATGGAAGGGGAAATTTGGGCGGCCACGTCTAGCCACCGCGCGTCGACGGCTGCCGCACCACGAACCCCTCACCCAACGTTAAAAATTAACTATTTTATGCTATTTTACCCTTTAAAATGCGAATTTCGAAAAATCCTTTCTTAGTGCGCCTATACATAGTAATTAGTACATTTACTGAAAATTTCATATCCATAGCTTCAGCAGTTCCGGCTAGGCGATGATGAATCACCCAGGACAAGTCTTTTTATATATACAGATATTATTATTGTGCTACGTTTATTATTGACAACGCAGAGTTGTAAATTCATACTGATAGCAAATAATATATTTTATAATATCTATGGCAATCGTCAATTGTCGAAATTCGTCGGCGACGGTGAACAATCCTAATAATTTCAGCAAATACTATTGTATGTTTGATTTCAGAGAACAAAAAAATAATAAGCCACCAATATAAACAGAAAGTTCGTTAAACCGTATATATTATAATGTGAGTTTTTACACAAACTAGCCAATTTCGTTATGATCAGGTTATTTTCATAAAATATTTCGATACTTCCAAGTTTCAGCTCATCGGGGTGAGATGATTAAATGAAGATGGATGAACATGGCTGTTTCTTCGGCAATGGCGGCACTCTAGCTACGTTTCACCGGAAGAGTAGATGTTTACGAGTAAGTTTGTTTTCATATTGTTACCTACTATTTTACATTTACTTTTTGGACTTAAATTAAATATTTATTGCCACGGATAATCTGTTAACTAGGTTACGTAGAAGCATTTATAAGTTTAATCCTAAAAGCCCAATTTATAAAATACGCGAGACCGTCTTCGTTTCACCACGCCAAGTTTAATACGCACCTTTTTGCATGTTATACTATACGCCGGGTATCACCTTAGGTTTGCGCGAAGTAATTTAAAGCAATATAATGTTATTATTCTTTATATTTTATATTTTTATATACATAAATATATTATACACCTCATATATTTTATTAGCATACTTACACCTTTTTTAGTGTAGTTTATACCCTAGATGGCTATATACATATTATATAGGTATTAAATGTCATGCAATTATATATTTTACTATTATTATTAATTTCATTATAATATAATATAACAATACACTTTAAATTAAATTAGTTGTTATCAAAACAGACAGTCTTAAAACAAACTCTTTTCGAGTTTTAGAAATCTAGTTGGTATTATAGTATTTGATGAATTTACTAATTAACTGTATACGTTTATGGCTTTATGTTAACTCTAAAATCCGGTAATCACATTTTTATTTAATGATTGATAAAATGCAATATGCTCTTATAAAAATATTCTTGTGCTTCTGCAGATATCTATTCACCACCTTAATCAATAATTAAATTGATAAACGAAAATAATAATTTAAATAATACCTATATCATATTATTATAATTCAAACTCAAAATTATAAACTATTTTGGTTTATTGTCATATCAAATTTAAGTGAACAAATTTTTCCTTAACACGGAACTCTTTGATATAAAAAGTTGCATTATATTATATCCGTGGATTCATCATATTGACGTACCTAGTATAATATCTATCATTTATTTATTTATCTATGGCAAATCTCAAAGCCGTTGCAGAAGACACAGTCGATTAAAAATTCTAAAATTTCAATAAGCAAAGAAGATACGAGCAAAAAACTTACCGCGTTTCGTATAATTTTATTTTTCATAAATCACAATATTCTAAGTTCTGTATTCTGAAGCGTTTCCTCATGGGCGTCGCAGTTCACGTTACGGATTCCGCCGAAAGAGTCGATAATTAAAGTAAGTTTGTTTTTATATTCTTTTGGGGCTTACGTTTACTTTTAAGACTTAAAATAAATATTTAATGTCACGAAAAATGTGCTATCCAAGAATTTTAGTTCCGAACTAGAAATGTATAAACTACGCGAGATATAAACGTCGTCGTCGTTTTTCCAGTCCCTGTTCGTAGAATAATTATAATTAATAGGTGCATACACCTATATAGGGTACTTAATATTTATATGCTTTGGTTTGATTTATAGAAATATATGTCATAACTTATAACTGATAATAGTCATAAGATACAATTTTAATTAATAACTGGTAATTATTTTTCCAAATACAACGTTATAAGTTATAGGTAACTATTAATTTAGTGTCACAGACTTAACTTCTATTGTTCACCTAATATCGATATTCTATATAATAGGGATCAGGGACGTATAACCATGTACACATAAAAGTAATATTCACGGAATGGTCAACTGCCTATCCTGACGTGTGCGCACTTATGAATTATATACTTACTCATATACTCGTATAGGTATATAAATATACCTATATAAATAGTGTAATACTACACATACGAATGTGTTACCTATTATGTCCCTAAAAGTTTAACATTATTATATTTATTTATTTTTTACATATAGGTAGGTACACTACTAGACTCTAATTAAAATCACATTTATTTTTATTTTTTCGAACACAATGTTACAAAAATTATTAATTAATATATAATTCATTGGTATAGTATTAAATAAATTAATGAAATAATACAAACACACCTACTATAATTATTAGTAATAATAATATATCCATGTATAAATTATTAAAATACAAAACGAACAAACGAAAAATGATTCTGAGTAAAGACATTGTTAACGTATAAATAATATTGAGATTAAAGTAATTTATTTTACTTTTAGGCATTAGTACCTACAATAGTAGGTTAAAGTCATTTTTGCCCAAAAAATTACATTTGAAAGTGTCATCGTGTATATAAATTATAATAATATACTCTAAAAGTTTCATAAATCCGCGAATACCTACTATTTTTAAATCACAACAAAATAACTAAAATCGTTATTCTTGGTTTTAATATGTAATTTCGTCCAAATTTTAACTTATAATATCTGTAAAAAGTAACTGTGTTGAAAATAGATTTTTTGGATTTTTCGGTTACAATATGAACCAGGGGCGGACTGGGCCGGCGGGATACTGGGAACTTTCCCGGTGGGCCGCTACTCAAAAATGATTTGTTATTGCTATATATTTATAATTATTATTAATATAGAAGATCGGTATAAATCGGTAGAAAATCGGTATAAATATATGAATTATAAATATTTTTTATTTTCATACCACGACGCGTGTGTGAAAAAATTGTTTATATTAAGTGTTTAAGAAGTTATAGATTTCGGTTCAGCTGATTGTCCACCCCCTCACTCTTCAGCATCAATGCATCAGAAATTATTATTTATATTTAGGCCGCGGATTTAAATGTAAACTGCATTTTCTGAATTTTCTAAAACATTGCTTTCCAAGCAAAGAATTCGTTTCATTATTATCAACGAATTTAAAAATGAAATTAGAACATTTATATGGGTTGAAGTCAATTTTATAAAAACTTAGCAAAAATTCCTTCAAAAAAAAAAAAATTAAATACAATTAAATAAAGGTAATTTTTTTTACTTATATTTCTATTTTATTACTTATCTACCTATTATGTTCGATACTATAACTTCAGTCTTCAGTTATAGAAAACAACACTTGCCAATATGGAATTACTATGTCGAAGTTTTTTTTTTTTTAATATTAAATAGTATCTGATTGACTGATGTGTTATAATGAAATTTAAAATATAACAAATACACTAACTATCTAAATTCTATTTTATATTCGTTTAAATGGGACTTTTAATTTTTCTGGGCATTTTATTAAGCTTTGTAATATAAGTGCATTAAATCGTATTTTTAATGCATTTAAATCCACGTCGTATTTATAATTTAACGTTATTTTGTATATACCAATCGATTAGTGTACACAATAAAAAATATAACATTATTGATGGGTTAATAGGTTGATAACTATTATGTAGGTAAGTACAGTTTTGTACGATCAATGTATCGTTCTTAATTCATAAAGTAGCTAAATGAGTCAAATGATTTTGTCAAGTGGTGGGGGGGCGAGGATATGGTTGATTTTTTAACATGCACTATTTCAAGGGCTCTTAACCTAAGGGGCGCACCACTCTAAGGAGGAGTGACACAATTTCGTAAGAGGGGGGGACATGAAAATGTTAAAAAAAAAAACACGAATTTATTTAGTTATTTTGTTATTTAGGTAATACATATTAATTAATAGGTATTTCTTAAATTTTTTTTATTATTTTATTTGAAACATTATTTTTAAATATTGGGATCAATAAAACTATTTTTATATAATTACTATTTTATATCAGTTAGAATTTGTTTATAAACCTACTAATAAATAAATGGTTACCAAGTAAAAAAACCGTTATCTATATTATAAATTTGAATTCAATTTACCGCATTTGGATATTATGAAAAATACCTTAAATTATAATACTTAGCCTACAACTGTTAATTTATTGTTATAGTAGAATAATTTTTAAAATTTTAAATCAATGATTAGGTAATGCTTTTATAAGTAGGAACTAGGAAGGTAGGTTTTTATACCTACCTAACAAAATAAGAAAATACATAATGATTAATGTTATTTAATATGATTTGTAAGTACATAGCAGATTATACCTATCACTTGGTGACGATTATTTTTGTTTTATACGTTCTTCGTAATAATTCAGTTCGGTCACGATAGTTTTAGTTTTCGTTAAATGTGAAACATACATTTTCTTTATACGGGAGACGGGCATTAAATATTTGGGTTTTAAGAGAACACCTCAAACGTACGTTTTATTTTGAGGGTTTTACGGGATATACCTATAGGAAATTTTCTTCAAATTTTCACATTTCACTATTTGATATTGTGATATTATTTGTACCTAGGTTAAGTTTCTGTTTTAGAATCGATCGATATGTTACCTAGGTATATCACATTCTTTAATTTAAATTCTGGTAGTCGAGTATTGGACAAGTACCTACGTAACTTATAATTCGTATCGTAATTTAATGACTAAAGAAATATAATTTCCCCAACAGTGTCTAGGGCCACCGGCAGCAGAATGCATTATAGAATGTCTATAAACTTGTGGTCTAGTATATGGTTAAAATTGGCATGCGACCAACAACTGGGGGCTTGTTCTGGAAAATTTAAATGATCTAATAAGGTTCATCTCATTATTTGAATTAAATTAATTTTTAAGCGATTGTTGTGTAAATCAATTTTTTAATTTATTTCATTCAACACACTCGTCTCAGTTTTCTAGTACCTCTAGATTTCTCACAAAATTCATATCGATCATCTCACAGCTTTCATATTCAAAACCAAAAAAATATGTATTTTTATCTTATTTCAATCTTTTTCATCAAATACCAGAATATATTTATTGTCGCGGAAAATCTGTTAATTAAGTAACGTAGAAGCATATACGTTTACTACTGCCTACCAAAGGCGCAATGTATAATAATAATAAATTATACGCCAGTCCGAACAATCCAAACGCTGTCTTACTCGTAGTCGAGTTCTAGTTGATAACTGACTTGTGAATAAATGTAATTTTTGTTAGGTATAAAAATAAAACTAATAAATCCTTGAATACAACATTTAAAAATACAAACTCTGTGTAATAAAAATTAATATTAGGTATTTATTGGTAGGTTTATATAATGAATTTATATATTATTAGAATATTGTAGAACATTTTACTGCATAAGATGCGTGTTATTTCAGAAATGGTATTCGTCAGTGAACATTTTCAAACTGGGAATAATATATCATAAGCAGATTGAAATGTGTGAACGTTTCAGTGTTTCGAAGACTAAGTTTCGTAGCAGATTTTGATTCCGTCACGGGGTATGTATTTTCTTATTTCTCAGTAGGTTTTTTTTTATTATAGTTAATTGATCAGGGGATGTATTGTCCGAACATTTTCAATATTTGTATTGTAACTATACTGGTATAACACTATTCGGGCTATCAATAAAGTCGTGTTCAAAATTAGAAAATTGGTGAGGTATGATATATTTTTAAGCAATTCTTTCGAGTAGGGAATTCGCTCAATGATATTTAAATATTTTCACCGATAATCAAGTACGATGACTTGTAGGTAACTAGAGACTGAGTGAATAGGAATTAGGAAGTGTGTGATATGGCGAAGATAAGGAAATGGGTCAACAGGATTTCAGAATGTTTGGTGTATGAAAGGGAAAGATGAAAAAGAAATGTAAGGTTAGGGTAGGTAAGCGGAGTGAGAGTAGCAGATATGAGAATAATAAGTAAGGTGTTAAGGTACAAAAGAGGATAGAATAAGAAATTAATTAATTAAGGGTAAGGTAGTGTACATATTGTAGTGAAAACAAGAGAGAATAGGTTTAGGTGGTTCGGTCACTGTATGATAAGAGAAAATGAGAGTGGCTATAGAAGTTAATTTAACGGAGAAATGATGGACGAGAAGACTGAAGAAGAGATGGATAGACAAAATACCGATCATATGGAGGTGTGGAATGAGAGTGGCTGAACCTGTATATAGCTGTGAGAGACGGGGAAGAAAAAGTGTAAAGGTAGAATACTTATGTTAACAATGCCGAATACGTAGGAAAAGATCTTGAATTGCAAAGGCCCTATTGACTCTTTGGCTTCAACTAACCATAGGTTTACCTAACTAACCTTCTTATGACTCATTAGGACACTTTGAATAAAAAGATCCTGAGTTGCAGGTTGCCGAACTTAAGTGTTTGATTATTAGGTTGATCCTTTGATTGTTGACACCTTAATCCATCCTATGGATGAAGCCCATAGATAATAAAGATATGGATAGTCCACGCCTATGTTAAATACATTTGAGGCCGCGTTCCCGGAGGGGAACGCAATTGAGGCTCCTTTATATTGATAGTCGATAGTCGATACTCGTTATATGTATACTTTATTTGGCCTCAATTTATTGTTCCCCTCGAAGACCGCTGATAAGACCATTATGTCCTATCCATATCTATGATGGAGCAATACCCAGCTCACTCGTGTAAACTTGTTGCCGGTTGGGATGTCAGCGCACTATTTGTTTTCCATCTTTGACCCACCCGTAGCATACCAAATGTACGATTATGAAAACACTAAAATGATTGGGTCAGAGAGAGAAATAAATGGTGCGCTAAAAATCTGACATCCTCTTAGTGTTATCAAGTTGAAGAAGCAGTTGATTGTTGACGATTTGACATTTAACATTAACTGTGGTCAGTGCCGTAACTAGATTTGATTGGGCCCGTGTGTAAAAACTCTGTTGGGCCCCTTTTTCCTAAAAAATTTACTTTTTTGAAGATCTCCATATTTATTTTCCTAATAAGACATTTTTTTTTAACAATAAGTATAACTTGTAGTTTAGAAACAACATAAAAGTTAAATAATTTTACATATTAATGTGGGTAAATAAATAATATAATTATAACTCTTAGGTAGGTAAGTCATAAAAAATATTTTGAAATTTGAACATCATAAATGTAATTGAATAAAATAATAATATTAATTAAAAATGTTAAAATTATAACATTTTCAAAACTAAATTATAAGCTATCGAAGAAAATTCTTTTTTCTTGCTTTTAAATTTGCAAAGTCTTCAATGATTTTGTCTACATTAATATTTTCTGCTTGAAGTCTTTCAATGTTCAGAATAGCGATGTTAGATAACCGGTCTTGACCTATAGAGTTGCGCAAATAGTTTTTAATAAGTTTTAACTTTGAGAATGACCGTTCTGCTGAAGCAGATGTTACTGGTATAGTCATAAAAATGATTATACCAGTAAAAACATCTGGAAATATGGAAGTTAAGTCATCTTTGATAATGATATCTCCTAAATTTTGAACAGTCATTTTTTGAAGTGAGTTTTCTTGATAAGTTGATGATAAATATGCTTTTAAAGAGATAATTTGTCTTGTAAAATCTGAACTTATATCATCTTTGAATTTAATGGTAAAGTCATACGCTGATTTTATTAAAAGTTCTTCAGACATTTCTACTTATGTTTGAGGAATAAGTATACTTAAATCTTCACAAACCATTTGCATTCCTTTAAACCATAGGTTCTCAAACTTTTTTCATCCAACGCCCACATTGAGAATTAAAAATTTTCTAGCGCCCCCCCCCCCCCCCCCACAAAAAAAAATTAACTTAGCATATGTTATGTCTTTTAAAAATAGATATTACAATTTATAATATATAAATATGCTATATCTAATTTCTGAGTTCTAACATACATTTTAAATTAGCTTTTTGGATGACAGCAATTAAAACGCATACTTTTTCATACTTAAAAGTATTTTTATTAAAACGAAACATTTATAATTAAAATTATTCACATTAAAATTATTTTTATTAAAATCATGCTAAAAAAGTTATGAATTCAAAATATAAAATTTATAAATTGAAAAAGGATTTTGTTTTAATAAATATAGATTTACTATATTACATTTTGTATTATTATATGTATAAATATATAAATGAGAATTTTTTTAATATAATATAATTATAATATTTATATATATAATTTTTTGTATCGCCCCCTAAACCTAACTCAACGCCCATTAGGGGGCGCTATCGCTCACTTTGAGAATGACTGCTTTAAACCTTTCTCTAAGTTGCATCAATGTTGTATCAATTACTGGGTAAAATACATTTACCTTAAAATTATCTTCCATTACTGTAAGTCGATAATCACTATCTACTTCGTCAAAATGCCTTACAGCAAATCGATGACGCTTTTTATCAAATTTAAATGGTATATTCCATGTTTCACACAATTTTCTTGCGTTGTCAGTTATTTTTTCGTACTCTTGTCTCATTTTTCAGAGACGAATTTTTGAGAGATCTGAGTGGGCCCCTAAAAATTTTCTTTGGCCCTGGGCCCGTGTGTTCCACACACTTAACACACCCGGTTTTTACGGCACTGACTGTGGTAGGTATTATGATTGGAAGTAAAAGTAATTAGCAGGGCTGTGAATTTAATGTAATGAAAAAGTGTTAAATATTTGCCTGCATGTATGCACTAAAAACAGACAAATATATGCACTGAAATATTCAAAAGTATGCACTTAAAATTCAAAAAAATACTGAATGAAAACGTTTTTATTAACATTTTTTAAAATTAATAAATTATAATTCAAATTGGTTTACAAAAAAAAATTCTTTATTTACACACTTGGTAGGTAGGTAACGGATGAACCGAAAATATAAAAACATTTTAAGAAAATAAGCATAAATACGAAGAAATCATGAAAACATGCAATTATATTAACTAACCCAAAAAAACGCATATTGGTAACGGTGTTGTAATAATAGGGATCTCCCAAAAAAAAATACGTACTAATAATTCAAACAAATCATAAAGGCCAACTGTAATAAATATTAATTTATGAAAAAGTATATTAAAAAGCATTATTATTATAAATGAAACAAGACTATGAACTATGGACCGTGACATAATATAGGTATTTCTATATTTTTAGCTCCATAATTTCTGTTAAAATATTAGGAAAATGTATTAAGTACCGTAAAAGTGCTAAATTTGAGCTATTACTTAAAATATTATATTCATAACAAATTATCATAGAAGGTTAGGTACTGTTATACCACATACTTATTATAGTTTAATTTAACTACAACATTCTAGTAGAGTCTGATAAAATTTGGTTCCAAGACTTTGATCAAACAAACTTTAAATACTAAACTATGGGTCTGAAATTTAGTTTATATAGATCTAAATAATCCAAAACATATATTGCTTCAAAATATAAAAATAAAGTGCCTTGTATTGTAGTAGGTAGATAACTTTCAAAAAAAAAAACTAAAAAAAATCATACTTGAAATCTATGTATTATATACGTATATTGTAATAAATGTTCAAATGTTTACTATAGTACATTATAAAAAATTAACTTAAGTTCAATATAACACATTATAACAGGTGTTCAAATAAACATTTCATACCAAAAATGTTGTTAATTCACACAGTCTCTCTTCAATTTTAAATTTTTCTTCAAATCATCTACAAAATATAAATGTTTAGTAAATTGGAAGACTTGAATAAGTATTTAATCATTTATCTAAAAGAGATGTGCCGGGTCGCCACATTACTATATCGAGGGGCCATGGTGCAAGTGTCGTCCATAAATATCATATGTTTGAGGATTTAATTAATTTCCTAAAAGGAAATGCCTCAAGGTTGCCTCAGTAAGTTGAGGGACTGTAGTTAAAGTGCCGTCCACCAATAAATGACCCGAAAAAAAAAACGATTAATTCAAATATAGAAGCTACTTATATCATATACTTTTATTAAAGTATGATTGTGTTAGCCACAGTCTTGTGTAAATTATATTGTCTTAAGTTTTCCCAATCTAATAATACAAAATACTGAAAATTAATGAAATCACAAATATTAGTAGGTACAATAGAGAGACTGTGCATTGATTTACAAATTTGTCTTAAATTTACTTTTTGCATAGAGAATAATATGAAGGTGGGCTGGGGTTAGATGCTGATTGCATAGGCGCACATTCAGTCTTAAACTTGGGAGTGCTAAAATTGTTTAGCACAAAGTGACACGTGGGGGGCTTTTTCCCCCCACACTCCCCTAAATAGTAATACATGCCAGCAAAATATTAAATCAATTAACTACAATTTTTACTAATTAATAGGCCGGGATCGTCCACATTTTCACTACTTTCATTATTTTCGTTTTTATTGTTTGTTTTATTACATTCAAATATACTAAACATATTTAAGGAAGTAATTTTATATACGTACGCAAATTAAATATAAATCACATAAACTACTTTACACCGCACAAATAAATTGTTGGTATTTATGTAGAAAAATGGAAACAACAATAAAATAAAATTAGTCAATATCAGAACTGTAGTCATTTGTCACTGACTCGAGAACACGATTGAACAACTTAATAGGTAGAATAGACTATCTTTGATTCATAGTACCTACTACACTACTACTAAGAATAGACGGTTGTTTATCAAACTAAATAATATTAATTAATAATATTTTTTTTTTTTTTTATTGATCTTAAGCTTCGGCAACTATGGCCATTAGCTGTAATGTTGTGGTTTGTTTGTGGGTTGTTAGTGTTGGTAGGGGAAGGAACACGTGTGTGTTGGGTTT
Organism: Metopolophium dirhodum; assembly: GCF_019925205.1. Lineage (NCBI taxonomy): Eukaryota > Metazoa > Arthropoda > Insecta > Hemiptera > Aphididae > Metopolophium > Metopolophium dirhodum. The sequence continues at coordinate 19,849,197 of NC_083568.1, forward strand.
GGCAGAATTTTTGATTGGACACCCGTAGGTATCTGCCCGAGTGAGGGATGGCGGCACTTGTTCTCAGGACACCGTGACTTGCACGGAGAAAAATGACGCCCGGTGGTCGAGGATCGAACTCGGACCGGCTTTGCCGAATCCGTCGCGTTAGACAGCAAGCCACCTCGTCCCCCAATTAATAATATTATATTCATATCAATAAACCATAACACCGGTATACAAAAACAAAATCCTATTCAGTACTCCAATTTCCAGTAATAAAATAATACTAAAAATAAACTTGTGTTAAAACAGCCGATAAGATAACATGCATTAAAATAGGGAATATACCGTCATACACTCATACCAACATCACAATTCACAAACCCAATTACCCAATTACTGTATTCATGTATAAAATATTTACGTCCCGTTAGTGTATACCAATACAAACTGGAAACTCATTCTTATAAACGCAAAATTACAGTTTAAATAATATTTTTTGCACAATAGAAGATTAAAACAACAATAAAATAAAATTGGTCAATATCAGAACTGTAGTCATTTGTCACTGACTCGAGAACACGATTGAACAACTTAATAGGTAGAGTCGACTAACTTTGATTCATAGTACGTACTACACTACTACTAAGAATAGACGGTTGAAAATGTCTATAATATTATCATTTATCAAACTAAATAATATTAATTAATAATATTTTTTTTTTTTATTATTGATCTTAAGCTTCGGCAACTATGGCCATTAGCTGTAATGTTGTGGTTTGTTTGTGGGTTGTTAGTGTTGGTAGGGGAAGGAACACGTGTGTGTTGGGTTTGGCAGAATTTTTGATTGGGCACCCGTAGGTATCTGGCATGCCCGGGTGGGGGATGGCGGCAATTGTTCTCCGGACACCGTATCTTGCACGGAGAAAATGCCGCCCGGTCGCGTTAGAACGCTCGGCCACCTCGTCCCCCAATTAATAATATTATATTCATATCAATAAACCATAACACCGGTATACAAAAACAAAATCCTGTTCAGTACTCCAATTTCCAGTAATAAAATAATACTAAAAATAAACTTGTGTTAAAACAGCCGATAAGATAACATGCATTAAAAATAGGGAATATACCGTCATACACTCATACCAACATCACAATTCACAAACCCAATTACCCAATTACTGTATTTATGTATAAAATATTTACGTCCCGTTAGTGTATACCAATACAAACTGGAAACTCATTCTTATAAACGCAAAATTACAGTTTAAATAATATTTTTTGCACAATAGAAGATGGGGGTGCTAATTTAAGACTTGAGGGTGCTAAGCACCCCCAGGCACCCCCGTATGTGCACCAATGATGCTGATAAATCATTAATAGAGACGCGTTGATCGCTTTTATGTGCTTCAAATTGTTTACACGAGAGAGCTGGGTATCCATCATAGATAATAAATATATAACATAATGGATAGGACATAATAGTCTAATCAGCGGTCTGATCTTCGAGGGGAACAATTGAGACCAAATTGAGTATCGACTATTAATATAAAGGAGTCTCAATTGCCTTCCGCGGGAACGCGGCTCAAATGTATTTAACATAGGCGTGGACTATCCATATCTTTATTATCTATGGGCTTCATCCATAGCATGGATTAATGTGTCAACAATCTAAGGATCAACTTGACAATCAAACACATAAGTTCAGCAACCTGCAAATCAGGATCTTTTTATTCAAAGTGTCCTAATAAGTCATAAGAATATTAGTTTGGTAAACCTATGGTTAGTTGAAGCTATGGTTATGATAGACGACTACCATCACCGGTCATGAGCTTTGCGATGATCTTTTCCTACTAACTATCAAGGTATTCGATATTGTAATCAAAACAATGAAAAAAAATATTTAAATATTATTAATTTGATTAGGTTAGGTTAGGTTAGGATAGGGCAGGAAATTAGATGTTAACTAATTATCATAGTTTTTAACACGGTCTTAAAGACTGTCAGCAAGAGTTGTACCAGTATAGTTATTAAAAACTTAAATACAGCCAACATTAAATAATGATTTTTTTACCACAACAAATTATAAAATGTATTTTAAAATATAACAAAATATTATTTTATCAGGGTTTTATAAGGTTTTCAATACTTATGAGTTTTTGTAAATAGAAAATGTATAAAATCAATAGTTTTAATTTAATATATAGTTTTGTGTTTAAATATCCTATTGTCAAAGAATTCTCAGGGTTTCCTTTCCACATTTTTTTATAATTGTACTAAATCTAATTTTTTTCCGCACATATTTACAAAGACTAAAACAGATATCTGACTATGTTTTTATTTGCATTTAGACTTTATAGTTTGTAATTTAATATTGACTGTAGACCCACCAAACACAATATTATTTTAAATTAAACATTTTATGTCCTTTATAAATTACAATCACATAGTAGAGTCCGTGCAGGACCTTTTATCATTTAATTTCTTTGCATCCTTTATAATTTACATTCATTTTTATACATTTTCTAATACATATATTACCGTGATACACCTCTGATCATAATAACTGTTCGCATTATTATAATGTAAACAACACCTAGTTTTTGGATTGTAGTTCATATGTATTGCAGTATTTAGCTACCAACGTATTCTTTTGTTTAGTGTTATTTCACCCAGATTTCTCAAACAATTTTTTTTTCACTTCATTGAACTCTAGTAGATTTTTTTGTATAAAAATTTTTCAAGATTAACCGGCTATACCTGGGAGTACGCTGAGCACCTGTGTACATAATATATAATTTGAAAAGAGACTGGCTAGGTTCTCTCACGTTCCTCGTTTAATTTATTTTTTTATATATTTAACTTTTTTTGATTCTTTTATATATATCTTTTTTAAGACATTAACAACTTGGAGCCAAATGATTTTTTTTAAAATTCCCAGGAATATTGAGAACTTGGTGCCTGTAAATAATCATTCTTTAATGAACTAAATATTTTAAAAGGTTTTTTTTTTTAATCTTCTGGGCATTTTAGTTTGAACTTTGAAATGTATTTTTCTTCAGTAAAATTTTTCCAAATTTTATTTTTGTTACTAAAATGCATTTGCCTGGGGTCGCCAACACCCTCCTTCAATTTTTTTTATGATTTAACCTCTAGCCAAATTTTTTAAACATTGACAATCTGGTACCTTTTTGACTAATCCTTGTTTATATATCTTTTTTAAGACATTAACAACTTGGAGCCAAATTATTTTTTTTTAAATTCCCGGGAATATTGAGAACTTGGTGCCTGTAAATAATCATTCTTTAATGAACTAAATATTTTAAAAGGTTTTTTTTTTTAATATTCTGGGCATTTTAGTTTGAACTTTGAAATGTATTTTTCTTCTGTAAAATTTTTTCCAAATTTTATTTTTGTCTTCTAAAATGCATTTGCCTGCGGGCGCCAAAACCCTCCTTCAATTTTTTTTTTTTATTTATGTAACTCTAGTTGAATATTTTGTATTGACTTGAAAATTGATAACTTGGTGCCCTATGAATTCTCTAATGAACTAAATATCTTTAATAGTTTTTTCTGTTTAATATTCTGGGCATTTTAGTTTGAACTTTGAAATGTATTTTTCTTCTGTAAAATTTTTTACAAATTTTATTTTTGTTTCCTAAAATGCATTTGCCTGCGGGCGCCAACACTCTCCTTCAATTTTTTTTTTTATGATTATACCTCTACCCAAATTTTTTAAACATTGACAATCTGGTACCTTTTTGACTAATCCTTGTTGTATGAAATAAATATCTTAAATAGTTTTTTCTGTATAATATTTTGGGCATTTTAGTTTGAACTTCTGAAATGTATTTTTCTTGTGTAAAATTTTTTACAAATTTTATTTTTGGTTTCTTAAAAAGCATTTGCCTGCGGGCGCCAACACCCTCTTTCAATTTTTTTTTATGATTTTACCTCTAGCCAAATTTTTTAAACATTGACAATCTGGTACCTCTTGAATAATCTTTATCTTTAATGAACTAAATATTTTAAATAGTTATTTCTGTTTAATATTCCGGGGATTTTAGTTTGAACTTTGTAATGTGTATTCCAACAGTTACATTTTTTCAAAATTTTTTTTTGGTTTCCTAAAATGCATTTGCCTGCGGGCGCCAACACCCTCTTTCAATTTTTTTTTTTTAGTAATGTAACCCTAATTGAATATTTTGTATTGACTTGACAATTGATAACTTGGTGCCCTATGAATAATCATTCTTTAATGAACTAAATATTTTAAATGGTTTTTTTGTTTAAGTCTCTGGGCATTTTAGTTTGTACTTTGTAATGTGTATTCCAACAGTTACATTTTTTCAAAATTTTTTTTTGGTTTCTTTAAAAGCATTTGCCTGCGGGCGCCCACACCCTCTTTCAATTTTTTTTTTATGATTTTACCTCTAGCCAAATTTTTTAAACATTGACAATCTGGTACCTCTTGAATAATCTTTATCTTTAATGAACTAAAAATTTTAAATAGTTTTTTATGTTTAAGAATCTGGGCATTTTAGTTTGTACTTTGTAATGTGTAATCATACAGTTAAATTTATTCAAAATTGTTTTTTGGTTTCTTAAAATGCATTTGCCTGCGGGCGCCAACGCCCTCCTTCAATTTTTTTTTTAGTAATGTAATTCTAGTTGAATATTTTGTATTGACTTGAAAATTCATAACTTGGTGCCCTATAAATAATCATTCTTTAATGAACTAAATATTTTGAATAGTTTTTTCTGTTAAGATTCTGTTCATTTTAGTTTGTACTTTGTAATGTGTATTCCTACAGTTAAATTTTTTCAAAATTTTTTTTTGGTTTCCTAAAATGCATTTGCCTGCGGGCGCCAACGTTCCCCTTCAATTTTTTTTTTATGATTATACCTCTAGCCAAATTTTTTAAACATTGACAATCTGGTACCTTTTTGACTAATCCTTGTTGTATGAAATAAATATTTTAAATAGTTTTTTCTGTTTAATATTCTGGGCATTTTAGTTTGAACTTCTGAAATGTATTTTTCTTGTGTAAAATTGTTTACAAATTTTATTTTTGTTTTCTAAAATGCATTTGCCTGCGGGCGCCAACACCCTCTTTCAATTTTTTTTTTTAGTAATGTAACCCTAATTGAATATTTTGTATTGACTTGAAAATTGATAACTTGGTGCCCTATGAATAATCATTCTTTAATGAAATAAATATTTTAAATGGTTTTTTTGTTTAAGACTCTGGGCATTGTAATTTGTACTTTGTAATGTGTATTCCAACAGTTACATTTTTTCAAAATTTTTTTTTGGTTTCTTAAAAAGCATTTGCCTGCGGGCACCAACACCCTCTTTCAATTTTTTTTTATGATTTTACCTCTAGCCAAATTTTTTAAACATTGACAATCTGGTACCTCTTGAATAATCTTTATCTTTAATGAACTAAATATTTTAAATAGTTTTTTATGTTTAAGAATCTGGGCATTTTAGTTTGTACTTTGTAATGTGTAATCATACAGTTAAATTTATTCAAAATTGTTTTTTGGTTTCTTAAAATGCATTTGCCTGCGGGCGCCAACGCCCTCCTTCAATTTTTTTTTTAGTAATGTAATTCTAGTTGAATATTTTGTATTGACTTGAAAATTCATAACTTGGTGCCCTATAAATAATCATTCTTTAATGAACTAAATATTTTAAATAGTTTTTTATGTTTAAGAATCTGGGCATTTTAGTTTGTACTTTGTAATGTGTAATCATACAGTTAAATTTATTAAAAATTGTTTTTTGGGTTTCCTAAAATGCATTTGCCTGCGGGTGCCAACACCCTCCTTCAATTTTTTTTTATGATTTTACCTCTAGCCAAATTTTTTAAACATTGACAATCAGGTACCCTTGAATAATCCTTATCTTTAATGAACTAAATATTTTAAATGGTTTTTTTTTGTTTAAGACTCTGGGCATTTTAATTTGTACTTTGTAATGTGTATTCCAACAGTTACATATTTCAAAATTTTTTTTTGGGTTTCCTAAAATGCATTTGCCTGCGGGCGCCAACACCCTCCTTCAATTTTTTTTTATGATTTTACCTCTAGCCAAATTTTTTAAACATTGACAATCAGGTACCCTTGAATAATCCTTATCTTTAATGAACTAAATATTTTAAATGGTTTTTTTTGTTTAAGATTCTGAGCATTTTAGTTTGTACTTTGTAATGTGTATTCCTACACTTAATTTTTTTCAAAATTTTTTTTTGGTTTCCTTAAATGCATTTGCCTGCGGGCGCCAACACCCTCCTTCAATTTTTTTTTTTAGTAATGTAACTCTAGTTGAATATTTTGTATTGACTTGAAAATTGATAACTAGGTGCCCTATGATTAATCATTCTTTAATGAACTAAATATTTTGAATAGTTTTTTCTGTTAAGATTCTGGGCATTTTAGTTTGTACTTAGTGGACAACACCGTCCTGGGAATAATATATCATCAAAATAAAATAAAAATAAAAATCTGACATCTGCTTAAGTGTTATCAAGTTGATGAAGCAGTTGTTTGTTGTTAATTTGACATTTAACATTAACTGCGGTAGGTTTCATTATTCGAAGTAAAAGTAATTAGCAGGGCTGTGAATTTAATGCAGTGACAAAGCGTTATCATAAGCGTTATCATAATAGCGTCAGAAATCATGAAAACTTGCAAGTATATGAACTTACCCAAAAAAATAATATGTAAAATAAGATTTTGGCCGAATCCATTTTTTATATGGTTACAGTGTAGCAAAATATCATGTAAATGCGTTCAATTCACAGCCCTGATAATAAGTAGGTAATGATTTATCTGTAGTTGAAACCGGGGTACAGTGAGACGCATATTGATAACGGTGTTGTAATAATAAGGATCTCCCAAAAAAAAAATACGTACTAATAGTTCAAACAAATCATTGTAACGGGATAAACCGTCACTGTATTAAAGTGGTCCTTTTCAGGACCACCAAACACAACAGTATGGCAACATAATGCGACACAAGTAATAGACGCGACATATTAGAATAAGTAGTTTACCAACAGGAAAATTTCACGGAAATAACAAACAAGAACCACATTAACAAAGCGAACACCAACGGGTCGAGGTGTGGTTATTGCTTATCAAAGCAACCATCCTCGACCAATCACAGGACAACAAAGGGAAACAAATAGTATATATACCGGGACAGTTCACCGGTCAAATCATCCACCACACCAGTCTTCAACATATCTTCTACAAGTCAACAAGCACTATAGAAGACCCGAAGACCTGAAGACCCGAAGACTATCAACGCAGCAGCAACACCGACCTGAACGACACCGGCGAAGCTGATCCGACCTAACCAGTCCACGACGACGCACCCTGAACGCACCGATCTAACGTGATCGCCCGATACCGCCGAGACTCAACAGTACCCGGCATACCTGGCTAATAAGCGCCACTTCACGGACCGACGACGCCAAGCCTACCGTGTACATCCAGCGATCGACGACAACGGATAGCCGCCACACCGGGACCTGATTGACCCACCGACGGCAGCGTATAATATAACTATACTCCGGCGATCCATTACTGACAGTCCACCCGTTCAATCGAGTCCAGTCACACCGTTGGACGAATACCAAGACACGCCGGGAACCGACTTCGCGACGTAACTTGGCCAATCGACTATTCAGCAAGCCGACAAGTAGTACTTCGTTCCCCCCTACGGCGAGCTTATTCGAGTTTCGCCGCGAGGAAGAACCGAACCCACACGACTTGCTCGAGTCCGTGCACGGACGGTTTCTACTCTCCCCTATTATTGTATTACTTCTACGAAACGTATAGGCAAGTCCCGACTATTGTTTTGCTCGCGCCTCTTCAGGCCCGAACCCGCCCGTCGCGGCCGCTTCCTTAAGCCTGCCGCGCGGCCCGGGATAACTTGCCCCGATCATTGTAAACATTACTTATTGGTTATATAATAAACGAATCATAACAATACACAACGCATTGGTATTTACGACACGGGACGTCACGAACAGACGCTCCGTATCATCATTAAAGCCAACTGTTATAAATATTAATTTATGAAAAATTATATTAAAAAGCATTATTATTATAAATGAAACAAAACTCTGAACCGTAACATAATATAGGTATTTCTATATTTTTAGCTCCATAATTTCTGTTAAAATATTAGGAAAATGTTTTAAGTACCGTAAAAGTGCTAAATTTGAGCTATTACTTATTAGTTATTATATTATATTCATAACAAATTATCATAGACGGTTAGGTACTCTTATTCCACATACCTATTATAGTTCCATTTAACCACAACATTCTAGTAGAGTCTGAAAAAATTTGGTTCCACGACTCTGATCATACAAACTTTAAATACTAAACTACGGGTCTGAAATTTAGTTTATATAGATCTAAATAATCCAAAACATTTATTGCTTCAAAATATAAAAATAAGGTGTCTTTTATTGTAGTAGGTAGGTAATTATCAAAAAATAAAAACTAAAAAAAATCATACTTGAAATTTATGTATAATATACGTATAAATGTTCAAATGTCTATTATAGTACATTTTAAAAATATTAGCTAAAGTTCAACATAATTAATTTTAACAGGTGTTCCAATGTACATTTCACACCACATATTTTGATAATTCACACAGTCTCTATTCAATTTCAAATTATACCAAATTATCTACAAAATATAAATGTTTAGTAAATTGGAAGACTTGATTAAGTATTTAATCATTTATCTAAAAGAGATGTGCCGGGTCGCCACATTACTATATCGAGGGACCATAGTGCAAGTGACGTCCATAAATATCATATTATATATTATATTAGAAATACAAATAATTAATATTTCACTAACAGTAAATATTATAAAAAAATATTACGAAATGTACAATACTCATATTATACTACACCTCCCTTCAATTTTTTTTTTATGATTTTAACCCTAACTGAATTTTTTAAACATTGATAACCTGATACCCTCTGTATTATCATTCTTTTGTGAGCGTATCATTTTGAATAGTTTTTCTGTTTAAGATTCTTGGGTTTTTTAGTTTGTATTTTATAATGTGTATTCCCACAATATAATTTATTTAAATTTTTTTATGTTTTCTAAAATTCATTTGTCTGCGGGCGCCAACACCTCTCTTCAATTTTTTTTTTATGATTTTAACACTAACCGAATTTTTTAAATATTGATAACCTGGTGCTATACGACTCCTTCTTTAATGAACTAAACATTTTGAACAGTTTTTCTGGTTAAGATTCTGGACATCTTAGTTTGAACTTTGTAATGTGTATCCTAAAGTAAAATTTTTTCCACATTTTTTTTTTGTTTACTAAAATGCATTTGCCTCCGTGCGCCAACACCCTCCTTCAATTTCTTATTTTTAGGAATGGAACTAGTCGAATTTTTTGTATACACTTTAACATTGATAACTTGGTGCCCTCTGAATAATTATTCTTTGATTATTCTTTAACTAAATATTTCTATTAATAAATTACATTCTTTTTATACATTTTCTAATACATATATTACGGTGATACTGTAACGAACCCAATAATACACATGATATATTATTGTGATCGTTTTGCCTTCGGCTACATTTGGCAACATGAAGATTAGATAAATATCAGCACATAGAAATTCGACTAAATTAATCAAAATCATATATCTGATTAGAAAATCTATGGGAATATAACGAGAGGGCAATGCGATCTTGAACTCGCATTACAATAGGTTCTACAACCTCGCCTTAATCATAAATCATAAATGTATGAATATAATATTTAGAAATTGCTTACGAAATAAACATATATATATATAATGCACAGTATCTAAATATTGACGGATGTCGTATAACATATATTGCAAACACGACAGGACACGATTCACGGATTAACCAGGCGTGGGAATATATCCATAATTAATTGAACAACGTCCAGTGAAGTCTACTCTAATACCTAAGAAATCCTCTACCAACAGTCTTGCTACCTGCAAATTAGAAACTAAGCAGTTATCCCAATTGCTAGTTTATAACACTGGCGCAGTCGAGTACGGAACTTCCAAGGAGATTGAGGCGAGTCGAGCAGTCAAAACAGCGGAAATCAACAGAAGAAGTGCAGAAGTGACACAGCGGTTCGATTCAAATCAACTACATGGAGGCAACTTTTCAAGTCACAGTCGAGGACCGATCACCCTTGAAAACTCCGGGAAGCGACGAACAAATTGAAGACAGGCAAGCAGACGAAAATAAAAAAAGAAATGAACAGAGCAGTAGGTGCAGGGATTATGTGAGTTAAATAATTAAGTTATAAAAGTAATTGCATATAGAATTGTAGCTTGGGTACACGTCTCACGTTGGTTTTTTTAAGGAAGCCAGCGGTAAAATTTTAGTTTTGATTTTGGTGAAGGTGCGTATAATAAATTGTCGTATTATATATTAAAGGGAAAAAATATAAGTTGTTGAAAAAGAAATATATATATATAGACATTGTGGTAAAATAGACAGCAGTAGACTGATCTGTGTTGAAATAGTAGTTGAAATAAATAGGAATCAACAAATGAAATAGTAAGGGAATACTATAATTAATTGAAAAGGTAATAGGAAAAAAATATAGAATTTTATAGAGAAAATATTAGAGAAAATATATATATGAATGCATGCGTAGCAGTTGAATAAATGAAATAAGTTGATGAATAATTTTTATTAGAGAAAAAAAGGGGATTATTGAAATACAATTTTGAGTAAATTAATTGTTAATTAATTGTTGAATAATTGAGTAGTTTTTGGGAAATATAGGTATTGAATAATTAAATGATTGTGAATAACATAGGAAAGTAATTGAATTTGAAATATTGAAATAAAGTATATAAAGAGTTTTTGTTTTTGAAGTATAAAGAAGTTTTTTTGAACTGAAATAAAGTGAATTTTGTGTCTTAAAGGCAGTATATGACCTTATATATAGGTGTATTGAATTGAAGTATTTAATGTGAAAAATTGTAGACAAAGAAAATTAGATTGAAAGAAATCAATTGGGAAAAAATATTACAAGTGGAAGTAATAAGAAGGCTAGCCTAGAATAAGTGTAGTAATAGAATATAACAGTAATATTTTGATAAATAGGTAGTTAAATTGGTAACAAGTAATAGAATAATTAGATTTTAATTATAAGAATTAATAACAAATTGGATATTAGTTATAGAATATTTATTAAATTGGAGTACCTACCCAATATTAATGATATTATAATATTCAAAACTTATTATATATCGTAGGGAGAGCAGGAGGCCCTACAAAACCAGACCCGAAACGACCTGTAGATTAGACGTGTGACACCACGGTAAGAAATCCTCTACCAACAGTCTTGCTACCTGCAAATTATAAACTAAGCAGTTATCCCAATTGCTAGTTTATAACAATACACCTCCGATCATATTAACTATTAGTTTATGTAAATAATACACACACATTTTTTATGTTTGAATTCTGGACATTTTAGTTTGTAATTTGTGATGTGTTTTCCTAAAATAAAATTTTTTCCACATTTTTTTTGGATTTCTAAAATGCATTTGCCTGCGGGCGCCGACACCCTTCTTCAATTTCTTATTTTAGATTCTGAGCGAAGCGATGAATGTATTGATTTTACAATGATGTGTGTTTTTTTTTTTATTTTTTATTTTTTATTTTTTATTTTATTTTTTATTTTTGTGTCTGTCATCACCTTTTAGGACAGTAAAAGTGCTTGGATTTTCTTCAACAGTAACTTTTCTGATAGGAACGTGAATCTAGTTGGTACTTTGGGGGGGTCAAAAGTAAAAAGTTTCCCAGTAGTTTTCACAAGCGACGTGAAAAACAAAAGAAAAATTAAGGAAAAACGGGAATTCGATTTTGGTTTTTGGTGTAACTCTAAAACAAATGACCGTAGGGACATGAAATTTTGACTGAATGTTTATATTAGCATTTTCTATACACCTTAAAATCCAAAGATTTTGACTTATTTTGAGCTGTTTACGGACATTCTCAGTTTTCAATTTTTTTAGTTTTTTTTTCTATAAATATCAATAAAATTTTATCTGTTGAGTAAAAAAGCTTGAAAATTTAATAGAAGGCTCCTAGGTTATTGTTTCAAAGGCAGATGAAAAAAATTAAAAATCCTTAGTCACAGTTTTTAATTATAAGCATTTAAAGTTCAAATTTTGACAAAATACGGAAAAATCACGAAAAATAGCAAATTATTTTGATGAGAATTCATAAAAATTTTTCTTTTTAAATCTAAGATTTGAAAATGTAATATAAGATTACTCATAAGTTTGTCTACCTTTATCAAAAAAAAAATGTCTAGAAGAATCTTAAATTAAATTTTTAAGAGCGTCTGAAATTTATATTTTTACAACATTTGATATTTACTCGATTTCTCATGTAACAATTTTCTTATTTTATTGTAATTAAAAAATGAATGACTGTAGATACTTGAAAATTTCACTGAATGTTTATATTAGCATTTTCTATACACTATAAAATGTTGAAAATATTTTGACTCTTTTTGAGCTGTTTACGGACATTGTCAGTTTTCAATTTTTTTAGTTTTTTTTCTAAATATGTATATATATGTATAGAGTATATACTTTAGTATATATAGGTATATGCTATAGTATGTATAGAGTATATACTTTAGTATATATAGGTATATACTATAGTATGTATAGGTATATACTATAGTATGTATAGAGTATATACTTTAGTATGTATAGAGTATATACTGTGGTATATGTATATATATATATATATATATATAGGCGATCGCGGGGGTCCTCGATACGTGGGAGGCGCGGGATGACGTAGTTCCGGTGCGGGACAGGTGGGGGGGGGAGATAAGCATGATGACGTAGGGAGTCGCAGTGTCGGTAGGGGGAGGGGGGAGGGGAGATAAGCATGATGACGTAGGGAAGGGCAAGGTGGCGCAGTGTAGACGGGGGAGGGGGAGGGAGCTGCAGTATAGGCTGGGGGAGTGGGGGAGGGGGAAGGCCGCATAGCGGCAGGGCGGGAGGGGGGGGGGTGAAGCGGGGGGTACCCAGAACCGGCTATTTCCTACTACTGACTTAATTTAAAAATTAGAAAAAAGCAAAGTAGTTGTTCTTTTGTACTAATAACTTATCAGTTAATAGTTATCAGTGTCTAAAAAAGAAAAATTAAGGGGCTTATATGGGCAACCTACTATAATATGTAGCGCTACAGTGTCCCCTAGTAAATCTAAGAGCTTCCCGTATTCTAATCTATAGTATTTGATATAACTTAAAAATAAGACTGGCCGCCAAATTCAGACTTCCCTGTCGTTTTCTGTTAAAAACTAATTATTTCCGGCAATTAATTTTTGCAATATCGTTCTTAATTTGTTGTAACTTGTAATATATTATATAACTATTTTAAAAATATTATTCGTGGGTAATTGAAACGTCTAAAATATATTATTATATACAAATATGATAATAAACAAATAATAATAATAATACAACTTAACAGTTAACCGGCTACGGTATTAATAATATTTAATAATATCAATATAAGTATAGTATACAATATCCTAGGCTGACAAATCGTCTCCACTTAGAATCGTTTTTCGTATACAATGATATTATATCATTGAATTCAAATTTAACACTATCCATAACAGTCACCCACTTGTAACCTACTGTTCAGCTGAGTGACTTCCAATTTTTTTTTTTTTCCATTGACCTCCCTTTTTATTTAAATCCTGATAAACGAGTTTTGGATAAGTACCTACCAACATAATAGGTACCTAACTTATAATTCATATTGTAATTTAATTACCAAAGAAATATAACTTCCCAGGCACGCCCGGTAAACCGTCGTCTGTCGAACTTTAGTATATAGTGTACAGTGATGAAAGAACAGTAGTACCACGCATCTCTTAATATATTTATTTTGGTAATTTATGATATTATTATTAATTTCGTTAATCCATAGACATAAAAAACAACATTTTTTAATTGTTATATATACGGTTACATCTTATATTATACTATAATTTATTTCTTCTTATTTAATAAGAGTTTCTTATTTAGCATGAACAAATAACTGCTGCAAGCAGGTATAACAATAAATTATAACACATTAGTCATATACTTATAAATTTTATACTACAATCTAACTATAAATACGACAAATATGAAAACTATGATAGTATAATTAATAAAAAATTTTAATACTTTTCACTTCAATTATAAAATTTAAAAATAAAGTTTTCTTATAATATTATGAATAAGTCTTTGATAAATAATTTTATTCACAAACATGATTCAGAGTACAACTGAAGGTAATTGGTGTACACTTAGTCTTCTTTCAAAGAAGTTTGTCTTTCCTTGTTGAGAAGTAAATTCCATGTGAATGGCAACGGGTTTGACGACGGAGTAAACCTATAATTTAAATATTTAATTAAATTTAATAATTAATATCATAACAGCTGATGGGCAACATCTTCAATATACATACTAAAACATTGCAAGCATTTATTTGTATTTTTTTTTTAAAAAACAAGTTATGGATATTTTAAGATTGTAACAAATAATTATTAATTTATTAATTTATTTTGACTAAATGGGCCGAGCCCTTTCGATATACAAATTTATGTCCACGCACATAATTAGATATTATACAATGTATTGCGTGAACAGGTAGGGATGTTAGTTAATAGCTTTAAAATAAAAACCTATCAACAATATTTTGACCTTTATAAGTTTCATAACTTATACTTTGGGGGGTCAAAAGTAAAAATTTCCCAGTAGTTTTCACAAGCGACGTGAAAAACAAAAGAAAAATTAAGGAAAAACGGGAATTTTTACGCAAAATCTGTTTTCGAGAAAATCGATTTTGGTTTTTGGTGTAACTCTAAAACAAATGACCGTAGGGACATGAAATTTTGACTGAATGTTTATATTAGCATTTTCTATACACCATAAAATTTACAAAATATTTTGACTCTTTTTGAGCTGTTTACGGCCATTGTCAGTTTTCAATTTTTTTAGTTTTTTTTTCTATAAATATCAATAAAATTTTATCTGTTGAGTAAAAAAGCATGAAAATTTAATAGAAGGCTCCTAGGTTATCGTTTCAAAGGCAGATGAAAAAAATTAAAAATCCTTAGTCACAGTTTTTATTTATAAGCATTTAAAGTTCAAATTTTGACAAAATACGGAAAAATCACGAAAAGTAGCAAATTATTTTGAGTTGAGAATTCATAAAAATTTAAGTTATTAAGAAGTTTTTAGTTAAATTATAGTAATTATTAGGTATTAAAATTAAAATGCGAAACTTACTTTTGAAATGACTGAAATAAACGATTACAGTCTACAAGTCGACATTACAATATAATAGGTATTATTTAGCAGTAAATTTCCGTTACAGAAGATTATGTTATAATTTACAATAGGCTTATTTACCTACTTACATGTCGCATTGTCACCATTTTATTTCCTATGGACAGATACGACAGTACGTTGAAGGCTTGGAATAAGTTCACGTTCACATTCATTTTGTTAAAAAGGAACTACTTAAATCGTTTCTTCTTCCTCATTCCCAAATAAAGAACATTTTTTGTGCCTCAATCAATTAAAAATTGTATTAAAATAATAAAAAAAAAAATAATTAGGTTCTGTTTTATTATACAGCTACAGCATTACAGCCTATGAACTAAATAAATTGAAATAAATTAGTGATAGGTTGTGCATAATAGATAACGGTTGTTATTTGGAAGTTTAATTAAAACATTTTAATCAGTCAGTTGTGAGATAAATAACTTATGATCACGATTTCGTGGCCCATAATTGGTCCATTAAATTAATTTTTTTTTTTTATGCAATTCATTATAGTTGTGTGTGATATTAAGACTTAAAGAGAGGTGAGTAACCTTGATTTGCAAGCATTAATTGTAAATAATAAAAAAATTTAAATTTACAAACTATTCTTTACTATACCTAGTCTTATGACTCTTGTCTCTTATGAATTATTTAAAAGTTATGACTTATGAGTATTATATTAATGTAATGTAATACCTAATATGATTTATGATACATATTGTCATATTGAAATTAAATTAATCATTTGTTGAAGAAAAAACAATACGTTTAGTATAAAATAAGTTTAATATAATTTATTATGTTATTTTAAATTACCGCCACAGAGGGGGTATCTAGTAGACCAAGGGATCTAAACGCTAAATGGGTAATTTAGATCCCCAACTAGGATGGTGTCAACTAGTTCCCTATGGTTATTTAGATCCCCTGTCAATTAGATCCCGCTGTGTCATTTAGACCATGGGGATATATTTGGATGGGGATCTAGGTGACCGTTCACCAGCTTCTCGTATTCTAATCTATAGTATTTGATGAAACTGAAGTTTGAATTACTTATTATTTCGTTGTATTTTATATGATAGAAGACATTAGTTAGTTATTTATACATAATATTATTATTGTGCTACGTTTATTATTGACAACGCAGAGTTGTAAATTCATACTGATAGCATTACAGGGTACAGACTCAAGTCTGACAGTTAAGTTTATCATTCTAGTTGGCAGTTGCATATTCTGTTACCATGAATTCCGCCTCGACAGCTCGAGTAAAAGAGAAGATTCGTTATGATATAAATGTCCATCGTAATCAACACAAACAAATACTATTAAATTCAAGACGAGGAGTTGTAGTCGAGGAAGAAGATAATGTATTTACTGTTGAAGACATGCATAATTTGGCACAAGAAATTAAACATAAAAAACAAATTACTGTTGAACAATTAAGGTTATTAAAAAATGGTTTTCTGAACGGTATAGACTTTGTTTCAGAATTTTACCATGTTCAAGGGGCTACTGAATCCTTACTTCATCTTGCAACTGGTATATTATAGTTTTAATTTATCTGGTGCTATCCTTTTACTAAGTTTTGCTTTATTTTATTTCAGGTAATAAAAATGAAGAAGTACAGTTAGCAGCACTTGAATGTTTTTGTAACATGACCTTAGGAGATAGAAAGACATGTTTAAAATTGACAAAATTAATTATACCATACTTGATGATGTACATCAATCATTTGAATTTCAATATATCAGTAAGTTAATAACTGGAATAAGAGTTCACTCAATTAATGATTATTTACATTTTATAAATTATAGTAAACTCTTGAATATCTTATGTATAATATTAATTGTGGGGTAGTGTAGGGCAAACTTTTTTTTTCATGTGCTAAGGTTTCTTTTAACAAATATTGAGGTTGTTTAAATAAAATATGAATATTTTCTAATAGACTGTATGTCAGGCGTTGCATCTTGACTCATTTAAACGCCGCGTCGCACTCCCGTACAAAATATTAATATTATTATATCAGTTTTTATAACGGTAAAAATTTAAAACACAAATCTTTGAAAATACCAAAGTATTTCCATAAATTAAAAATTTTTATAAAGTATAGTTCATAAATTCTTTGATGTAGCTTTTTTAAAAATAATGTTTTATGACTATGATATCATACATATTTTTTAGTGGAGGGCTGGCGAGGAGTCTGAACTGTTTTCTGGGGGGGCTAGAGCATCACCTTGCCCCCCTCCCCCACCATTGGTGTTGTGCCTGTATTGGATAGTTTTTCCACTTTTAAATTGTTTAAATGTTTTATATATTATAATGATAGTATGCTACATAATCATATTTAAAACAATTCATATTTTAAAATTAGTGTTCCATTGATTCAGCTCTGAAATTTTAATATAGTTTTAATTTTATTGGTACATTTATAGTATTTAAGATTAAATATTAATTCAAATTTATCTTTAGTATACATCTTTGGTTTTGAATAATAAGGAAAACAATTAATATTAATAAAATTATGTACAGTATATTTTTATTTATTATAAACATTAAGGTTGAATTTATACAATTATTAGTTAAATGGTTTTATTTACTAGGCTATGTGTATCTGGACTCTTGGAAATTTGAGTGATTCTAGTCCAGGTTCATGTAAAGTGCTTCAAAGTCAAAATTTCTTTGATGCACTGGTTGATCGCTTACATAACTCAACCTGTGATGATGTTATTTTCAATACCTTTTATGCCTTAAGACTTTTTCTTAAAAACTACCTGATTCATTTAAAGTAAGACATAATTATTTAAAAATTAATCATTAGAAAGTATAACATGTATAAAACTAATTATATTTATATCAATAGGATTGATGATCTACACAAATTGCTACTCGCATGTTATGGACGATTGAACACATGGAAAGAATCATTTTGGATTGTGTATCAAATTTCTTGTTGTCAACAAATTAAATTGCACAATTCAGAATGTATGGAACGTTTATTGAACACCTTTAATGAAGATATAATCGATATAACGTGTTTAGTGCCTATTTTAAGAACATTTAGTAATATTATAGCTCACGATAGTACTGGTCATTCCGCATATGTATTTCTTTATGCATTACTATGTGAAAAAGGATCTATTATAAGAAATATTTTGATTAAAAATAGAGATATTAATTTAAATGATGAATGTGCTTGGTTGTTAGGTAATGCTTTTAATGCATTAAATATTAACGAACTTAACGGAAATGACCATTTGACACACACAGAAACCTTTGATGAAATTTGTGATTACCTTTTGGTATAAATTTGTATGTGTTGACAATTTCCATAAATATGAATTTTATTGTGATTTTTTTTTTAATTTTAACCTATTTGTTAAACTGTATACACATATTGTTAGTATACATTATTTTTATTTTTAAAACTACAACCAATGTATGTATCATTTTTTTATATTTATCATACATGATTTTTTTTTAATGCTCAACACTGCACTGTTAAATTTATAATGTGCTAGTATATAATTTGTATTTATTTATTTTTATTTTTAAAATTATACAATATGTATAAGACATGTAGTATAATATGCATAAAGGATATGATAGGATTTTATAACCTACATGGCTTACTGGTATGAGGAACCATCTAGTGGCGGTTCTTTGGTGTGTTATTAATATGAGGTTATGATATGTGTTTAATTAATGGTCTTTGGGTCATTGTTGCTTGAGCATTCTGGGAAGATTTCTTATTTACAAAGAAAATTAACTAAATTCCATACACTATCTAAACATATAATTTATAGACCAATTTTATTTAATTTGGATATATCTAGTTTACTTACCTACCGAGTATCAATATTTAAATTACTCATTAGATGAGATGTGAATATGTGATGCATACTAGTCTCATAGGCGTGCGCACGGGGGCAGCAGAGGCAGCATATGCTGCCCCTGGACTTTCTTTGGGGCTACTGGGCCTCAGTAAAATTATATTTCCACAAATGATTTTTTTTTTTTGGTCAAATATAGATATGAATATTTTATGATTATAGAATTTATCAGTATAAAACTAATGAACCTGTCTACTATATAAAGAAACAGCCATGATTTTTAATCGTAAATATTATTATCATTTATGGTCAACAAATCTAAAAGTAAACTGGATTTTTAATGTTATTGTAATATCGTCTTGTGCATCGTACACTAATATGCCATGACGATGCTGGGCCGCCACAACATTAGTGATAGACAATATTAAATAATCTTGTGAATTTGGATATTAAAATAGAAAATTATAACACAGAATTTGACCTATTGAATAAATATGTCCATATCTCTAAAGAATCATTAATTTCTGAGATAATCCTTTTGAAACAATTAGAAGATACTCATACTCCTAAAGGTACTTGCTCTGGTTCTGTTTATAAGTGGCTTGACTGGTTAAAAAAATGTGATCGATCAAATATTTTTAATAATTTTTTTCTATGTTTAAAAATGTTTTTGGTATTATCCCTGTCACGAGTTGTGGTTGTGAGAGAAGTTTTTCTAAGCTTACCATTGTTAAAAGCAAACTTAGATCTACCATGACACAAGATAGACTAAATGCATTATTGTTTCTATTTGTTGAACAAGAATTAACTTCTTCTGTAAATATTGAGAGTGTAATTGATGAATTTAAAAATGTAATACCTGTAGAGCGTAGATTAGTATTATAAGTTTGTAAAAAAAGTGTATGAATGTTAATAAGAGGGTTTTATTGTTTTATTTACTACCAATTGTTATTACTTTAATTATTATTATTTTTTAAATATAAACTTAATATTATTATTAATGTTTGTTTATTTTATCATATTTTAAATAATAATTATTAACTATAGGCTTGTGGAAAAGTACACCTTAAGTGGCTTAGTACCTTACTGTACAACTGTTTATCCAAATAAACAAATAATCAATACAACTTTAATTTTGATACCCAATAGCAAAAAAAGTAAAACTATGGGCTGGGTTTAATGGTGAATTTGAAGAATGGGCCGAATTAATCTCTTGCTGCCCCTGAAACCGGAATCTGCGCACGCCTATGACTAGTCTTAGCAATTTTCTCTTCAATGTTTAATTTGTGGTATGAGTGTTTATTTTGTGAAGCCTAAGGAACGGTTCATTTACTTATAAAGAGTAATTCTAGTACCTACATAATATTTTATTAAATAAGAAGGTGCTAAGACTATGAAAATAATAAATATACGTGGCCAATTTGAAACACCTAGTTCATTATAATTTACTAGCCGATTATCATGTTCAAAATAAAAATAATAAATTACTTTTTACAAAGAAACATGCAACATATATTATGGTTGAAATTGTAAAATTTTACAAGAACTATAATTTACATAAATTATTAAAATATGATACTGCTTTAGTTTTATTCAAAACTAACTGGGAAAAGGCTTGTCAAAACGCTTTACATATTATGTTTATGTAAAGTAAATTAATGGTTTCTCAAACACTATTTAGAGTTCATTTTTAAAAAATTAATATATTATTTATATAATACCTAAGTTATAATATATTTACTCAACATAAAAGAAATTTAAAAAAAACAGATAATATATAAATATCTTGGAAATTGGAATCAACATCTCACATAAAAAATCTAAATATTAGTATATTACAATTTAAAAACACGAATATTAGTAAATATTCTGATAAATCAGACCATATACTGATTATAATATATTTATATCATCTATGGCAATCTCCAATTGTCGTCATTTGTCACAGAACAAATAAAATATAAATAAACTATTAACTATTCTAATAATTTCGTTGAACAAAAAAAAATGAAAGAAGCCAACAATAGGCCAAAAGTTCGTTTAGCAGAAAATAATATATTAATATAACACAAACTTGCTCATTACGCTTCATTTTTATAAAATATTTCGTTACATTCAACTTTCAGTTCTGATCAAGATCGATGTAGACTGAATGATGAAGATAGCAGTTTATTTGGCGGCGGCATATCGCACGAATGCACATTTAGGTTTCACCGGAAGAGTCGATATTTACGCGTAAGTTTGTTTTCATACTGTTTTTTGGCTTACATTTACTTTTTAAATTAAATATTTATTGCCACAGATAATCTGTTAACTGGGTGACGTAGAAGCAATAACCATTTAAGTTTACTCCCAAAAGCACAATGTATAAAATATATGAGCCCGAACAATCCAAACCCCGTCATTATTTCACCATGCAAGTTTAATATGTACCTTATTTGCCTATATAGCGTGTATCATAAAAAAAATTGATGTTGCTCAAATAATTTTAGGTCACCTACCCGGCTACCCCTCATAATACTGTTATACCGACCTATAAAATGTCCTATTTTTCTTCTATCACCCATATTTAAGGTGTTGCCTGAGCAACGCTTGGACTCTATGTTACACTCCACTGCACTTTATGAATAAAATTATTTGTCAATGACTTCTTTATCATTATAAGAAAACTATATTTTTTAATTTTATAGTAAAAAAGTAATCTATTTAAAATCTAAATAAATTGTAGTATTATACTATCATACTTTTCATATTTATCGTATTTATAGCTTAATTGTAGTGTAAAATTAAGAAATATATGACTAATGTGTTGTAATTTATTATTATACTTACAGCAGTTATTTGTCCATACTAAATAAGAAATTCTTATTAAGTAAGAAGAAATAAATTATAAAATAATATAAGATACAACCGTAGGCATATAAAATAATTAAAACATTTTGTTTTTTATGTCTATGGATATAACAGAACTTTAAACTAAATCTTATGATTAATATGTTGCTTTTAACTATTGAACTTAAGTCTTACCGTTTTTTTATTTACATTTTATTATGATTAGAGTGCAGATTTGTACGCGTTTGCATATTTATTCTGGTTTATGGTATGATATGCTAACTTTTAAGTGAGCACAGAATTTGTCTCACCACCATAACAATTTAAACTATGAAACTTTTGGGCAAGCACATTTCGACAATTAATTCATTGTTTTTTATTTCAATGTCTTATTTTACGATTTTAATTGCATATTTCTGTTTTTTCTTCTTTTTTTTAGACATTTTTGAATTAATTACTACAGCGATATTGATAAAAGAAACATACTTGGGAACATGCATTGTTTTATTATACCATAGGTATACTTCTTTTTTTTAATATGAGATACAGAAATCTAATTTTTATACATACATTAATATTGTGTATTTGTGTTAGTCAAAATCTTGCGCAAATGATATCGGCGTCTATTTTTCCAATCGAATTATACAAAATACTGAAAATCATTGAAATCAGAAATATTACTACAAAAGAGAGACTGTCGTACCTTGATTTACAATTCTGTCTTAAATTTAATTTTATATTGAGAATTTAAAGGTGGACTGGGCTATTTATATCAGAGTATGTGGCAGAGCCGGGCTTTTATATTATAAATTGAAATATTTGTGTATACTTGAAGACCAAAAGATTTACCCTCCAGATCATGATAAAAAGTCAAAAATAAAATTATTTGAATACGTTATAAAGTTGCTCCAAATCTCAACATTTTCCTAGTATTTTTTACAATTATGAAGCTAAAATAAAATCAATAAAACATTTTACTTTAAAGAAGACGTGACACATGCATGTGTTCTCTCCAAGTGTGTCTTACAGGTGTATAAGATACCAAATGTATCATTGAGCATCGTTAGTTTTAATAAAAATAACCACTCTAATATTAAAACTAACAATGCTAAATAAGATCTGCTGAAATTGATACCCACTTGTAAGACGGATTGAATACATGCTGATAAATCATGAATACATATTATGACTTTTACAATTTACATCCAATCATTATACTTTCAAGTTGTGATCACAGTTATTGTATTAACCTTAAATCATATACTATGAATGGGCCCATATCCAGATAATTTAAAACACATATTAGTGAAAAGTCTCTGACTAAGATACGTTCGCGATGAAAAATATGTATCAATAAAAATGTCAGAGACACATCGCTTATATGTGCTTCAAATTGTTTACACGAGTGATCTGGGTATGCTATCCATAGTATATTATGTAAGATTAAGTTGTCAACAATCAAAGGATCAACTTGATAATCAAGCACTTAAGTTTGGCAGCCTGCAATTCAGGATCTTTTTATTCAAAGTGTCCTAATAAGTCATAATTAGGTTAGTTAGGTAAACCTATGGTTAGTTGAAGCTATGGTGATGATAGACGACCATATAATCACTGGTCGTGAGCTTTGCAATGATGTTTTCCTACCAACTATCAAGGTATTCGATATTGTAAACATAACAATAAAAGAAAATATTTAAATATTATTAATTTGGTTAGGTTAGATTAGGTTAGAATAGAACAGGATATTAGACGTTAACTAACTATCATAGTTTTTAACACAGTCTTAAAGACTGCCACCTAACCTTAATTAATGATTTTTTTACCCCAACAAATTATAAAATGTATTTTAAAATATAACAAAATATTGTTTAATTAGGTTTTTATAAGGTTTTCAATACTTTTAAGTTTTTGTAAATAGAAAATATATAAAATCAACAGTTTTAATTTAAAACATGGTTTTGTGTTTTAATATCCTATTGTCAAAGAATTCACAAGGTTTCCTTCCCACTTTTTTTACATTGTACTAAATATAATTTTTTTCCTCACATATTTACAAAGACTAAAACAGATATCTTACTATGTTTTTATTAGCTTTTAGACTTTATAGTTAGTAATTTAATATTGACTGTAGACCCAGCCATTATTTTATGTCCTAACCTAACCTAACAATATTGAATACTGCAGTAGTGTACCCAGTGGCGTAGTTACGGGGGGGGGTGTAAGGGGTTTCCACCCCCCCCTACACCAAAAAAAAAACAAATCTTTTTTATATTGGTTAGAATTTTAAATAATAGATAGGTAAATAATACTAGTACAAATTAACATGTGTAATATTATTATTACTATATATTATATTAATATAGTTATAGAAATCAGTGCCGTCCCTAGGGGGGGGTGTGGGGGGGTGTCACACCCCCCCACGGCTTGGTCAGTCGGCACATTTGATATTGAGGTACCGAGTCGGCAATTTAACGACATTTAATAATAATATATTAAAATATTATTATTAATATTTTATTTGACAGAAACAAAAATTCAAAAAAAATCATTATTTTCTATTAATGATATTAATATATTAATATTAAATTATTATTTTTAACGTATGAAGAATATGTTATAAGAATAATACTAATACTTTCATTAGCGATAAAGCGTGATAAAAATAGATTGGGTATGTATTATTGAGCCGGTATCGGACGTCACCGTCGTCAACGGTCTGTGTCTTTGTTAGTATATATTACTATATAGCCGTATGCCCGTATAGTTTGTATAAAAATATGTACATGTTATTTATACAGATAATTTTATTTATAACAACGTGTATACTATTTGCAGCGTATTTTTAATTATATTACCCTAATCAGTAATCATAATCAAAATCACAATACATGTTAACCACACTCTGTCACTGGCCCTCTGCGCATAAACATATTTAATAATTTAATATTTATTATTTATATTTTCTTTTGTTCAACAAAAATGAGTGAAGTTAATAATAAAAGAAAAAGAAAACGTGTTAAAGTTGAATGTTTAGAATGTGGCAGTCAATTTAATGACGATTTCAAAAAAAACCACGAGGAAAAATTACATCGTGGAAAACGAGTAAATATTAAACATGTTGGTGCACCAAAAAATCCGTTCGAAAGTGCAGCAGCTACATGGAATTTGAATAAACGGGTAATGATACCGGTAAGTCGTTTATTATACTTGATATTTTTTGTAATAAATATTTATAATTAGGTATGCCTTGAAAAAAATGAACCTAAGTACTTTTATTAGTATATTATATATTATTATGATTTATCGTTAATATTTAATAGTTAACTCAGTAACTGGTAAGCTTGTGTTGTATTAAACGTTCATAAAATCATTATAACAAAAATATATCGTATTAAATACAAATTATTTTAATTTATTTTATTTTTTATGTTAGGAAAATGAGTGTTCAAGCTCATCAGTCAGTTATAATGATGTTGAAAAACTATCTAAAGAAAAATCAGACTCTACTGTTCAAAAAGATAATGTTGATTCTAAATCTGAGGTATTGTTAATATTGTTATTGATATTTAAACAAATCAAATTGATCATTAATTGGTATAAAATGAACATTGGACATACCTATACATTATAAATATTATTAATTATTATTTATTACTATTATTACATCATATAATATTATGATTGTATATTTATATCTAATATCCATTGACCATTCATATTGCATACAAGTATAAAATAATATAATAATATTATAATTTATAGCTTAAATACTAAAAAGATTTGCTTTTTTTGAACTAAAAATTCATAAAAAAAAACCATTTTCATAAAAATATATCTGATAAATCCTAATTACGTATTTTAATTTGTTGTACTTTATTTTAGAAAAATGACTCTTCAAACTCATCAGTCATTAATAATAATGATGAAAAACTATCTAAAGATAAATCGGACTCTACTGTTCAAAAAGATAATGTTGATTCTAAATCTGAGGTAGGTACTTATTATTTTAATAATTAAATTTAAAATTTTTAAAATTTTAATAATTAAATAAATTGTTAGGTAATTAGTAATGGATTTATTATTTATAATTTTACATTTATATCTAATAATGCATAATGCCCATTCACAATGCATAAAAATACCAAAATATATTTTTGTTTAAATATATTGTAGAAGTGTTATGAATGAACAAAAATCAAAAAAGTTTTAGGACTAGTAACTGCTAAATGAGCATAACCAACGTTTTTTTTAAAATTATATTAAAATGTATTCAAATTTAGTTTATTTCATATAAAATATAATAATAGGTACTACTTTTATTAATACTTAATAGTATTGGTATATTATATATATATTTTAGAATTTTCAACAAGTTATTGAACATAATATTGATGAAAATTCTGAAGAAATATCATGGTTGTTATGTGCTGGCCAAATGGAAGACTTAGTATCAAATTTAAATGAGTGTAATACTTTGCTGTCAAAATTGAAAGAAGACACATTGCCAAATCCAATTATGTTTATGTTAGAAAGTCAACAAGTGATTAATAGAATAAAATTGAAATCAGAATGTTTTTTAAAAAATGCCAAAGTAGTATTAGACAACTTATCAGATCCGTCTGACCATATACAATCAGTTTCTAAACCAAATTATTTTGTTGAACATGATCCAGGGCGGCGGTGTGATATTACTTCTTCTTCACAAAGGCAATATCTTTTATCATTGGGTCCACACCAACCTAAACTTTTAAAATATCCAATCAACAGTGATATTGATCCATCAAAACAAAAAAGTTTTAATCCTATTTGGTTAAAAGAATATCCTATGCTAGAGTATAGTTTGATTACTGATTCAGCATATTGTTTTGTGTGCTCATTATTTCCAAAAGGGTTAGGAAGACAGTTTTCAAATGAAGCATGGGTAAAGCAAGGTGTTAATACATGGCAAAAAATGAAAAGTCGAGGAAAAGCAAAATTAGGCAAGTTGGAACAGCATTTTAATTCTTTATCACACAAAGCAGCTTTAAATGATTACCGCAGCTTTATGAAAGAGTCAAATCATATTGACATTATTATGAATAGATCAAAAAGACAAGAATCCATCAAACTAGTACAAGAAAAAGAATTTAATAAACAAATAATTATAATTTTATTTGATATAGCACGGACATTGTGTAGGCAAGGGTTGTCTTTTCGTGGAGATGGTGACGAATCTAGCGGTAATTTTAATCAAATGGTTCAACTTATCTCTAGGCACAATCCCTTAATGAACCGTTGGATAAATGAAAAATCATCAAGATCTTACAATGTCACATATTTAAGCCCCCGTTCGCAAAATGAGTTTATTGATATTCTAAGTAATGAAGTAAGAAGAATTATTGTGAAAGAAGTCCAGGAAGCAAGCCTATTTTCAGTCATGGCTGATACAACCCCCGATAATTCTCATAAGGATCAATTGGCAGTTTGTTTGCGTTATGTTAATAACAATGGAAAAGCAATTGAAAGGCTTTTAGAAATAGCTGAAGGAGTAGACAAAACTGGCTTAGGAACAGCTAAACAGATTATTGAAATTTTAACTAAACATTCTTTAGGAACAGATAATTTGGTATTTCAGTCATATGATTATGCTAGTAACATGTCTGGGCAGTTTAACGGTACACAAGCTAAACTTTCAGAACTAGTTGGTCATAGTGTTTTTTTATATTCCATGTCAAGCGCATCGGATGAACACATTTTTGGAACATGCATGTAATTCTAGTTTAATTGTGTCAGATATGATTGATAACTTGGAAAACCTTTATGTATTTTTTTCAGCTAGTAATAAAAGGTATAGTGTATTGAATAAGCAAATGAACAATGTTGATAATACATTACAACTAAGAAACTTATCCAAAACAAGATGGACAGCCCGTGCAGAGTCCATTAAAGCTGTTTGGGCTTCATATGAAGCTATATGTAACACTTTACAATATATTTGTTCACATCCTGAGATATTCGATAGAAATACTAGGGACAAAAGCATTTGGCATTAATAAAAAGATGCATTCATTTGACTTCATTGTCTCCTTGGTATTTATGAAAAATATAATGTATAAATTGAAATCACTAACCGAGACATTAGAAACAAAAAGTTTATGTGTAATTGATGCTGCTGTTTTAATAGAGGCTACAATTAAAAATTTAGAAGATATTAATTCAGATTCAGAAAGAATAAATGATCTGATTGACAGCGCAACCTTGTTCGCAGCAAATCTTGGTATAGATTCAAAATCTGATTTCAAAGTTCATCACCGTACAAGAAAACAGCCCACTTGGTTGGACGAAAATGCTGGTACTCAAGCTGATTTAACTTTTCATATATTTTATAAAAAAGAGTTCAAATGTATACTGTCTACACTTATTAATTTATCTAAAGACAATTTAAAAGTATTTATTGATACAATAATGCCACTGTATAAAATATTCTCATTTCCATTCAAGAATGAAAATATGAGCATTGAAAATATACAAAATGCTTTGTTAATATTTCCTCCTAACAGTGATTTTGCAAAGTGCAAGGATATTGATGCCATTCAAACTGAATTGGAAATATTAAAAGAAATATGCAAAGATTTGAGTTTAACTATGACAACAAATTTTCTCAGTATGATTGAAAAATGTGAAGAAGTTAAACATATCCTACCATTAGCTAATAATATTTGTCGATTAGCATTAACTGCACCGGTAAGTGTAGCTACTAATGAACGGACATTTAGCAAACTTAAACTGATAAAAAATCATTTAAGATCTACAATGACAGACAATAGATTAGATTCCCTAATGCTGTTAAGTATTGAAAAAGATATTTTAGATACAGTTGATGTAAGTAAAATAGCAACTCAGTGGTTCAATATAAAACAAAGAAGAATTCAATTTTAAAAATTGTATATATTATTATTTATTGTGATACATGCATAATTATTAATTTATTATTAGTGATTAAATACTCATAAAATTGTATGTTTTAAGTTTTTATTTTACCTAATCTTGTGTAGGTACCTACTTTTGGTAATGCTGACCAATATCCAAAAATTAATTTGACTAGGTAGTGACTATGTACTGGTGAAGAGCAATAAATAGGTATTGAATAGTGTATAATAAGTATGCCTATGTTTATGAGTTATTGAGATGTATGTTAATAAATTAATAATAATAATTATAATTCGAGCGGAGCGAGAAAATTTTTTTTTTTGAGTTGGCAAATTAATGAATCAAGCCCCCCCATGATTTGTCTTTCGGGACGGCCCTGATAGAAATTATTCGAGTGTTTACACTTCTGAGTTTTATTTTAAGAAAATCAATTATAAAATCGACGAAAACAGCGATAACGACCTCCGACGTCCAACACGTAACAACACGAGCATGCCGATCGATAATACGATATTACGGTCTGTCAGCCGTCATAATATTTCATTTGAGTTTGAAACTTTAGTAACGTTACACGATACGCCTATCAACTATCATTTAAGATTTAACTATGGATAAATTTGTTATAAAGGTAAGCATATTAAACAATATTGCATTATTTTTGTACAATATTAGTACATTAATATAATAAATTACTTAATTACGCATAGCTTAAACTCTGAAAACATTATTTTATTTATTCTAATAAAATACCTAATAATTTAATCATTGTGTATTTAACAGTTTTATTATTTATTTTTGTTGATGTTATTGTTTAGTATTTAATGTTTATTTTTCACTACATAATACTAGATCCTATTACATATATTAGTATATTCGTATATTTTAAAATATTATAATATTACTTAACAAATACTAACAATTGATCAAAGTATTAATTTTGTATTTTAGAAAACGAAAACAAAAGATCCTACTATAGAAAATTCATTAGCACCTAAAAATGATCTAAATATTAAGACTCTTGAAACCTGTATACCTTCTTCATCTTTTACTTCGGTTGATATAAGAATTAATGACATAACATATTTTGTTAACCGTGTATTGTCTCATAGTGAAATTCATACAGTTATAAATAGTATATGGACACCAGATATAACGTTTAATTTTCCTATACATAAAAACTTCGATAAAAATAAAAAAGGGCAAACGAGCAAATTTCAATTCAATTGGTTATTAAGATGGCGATGGTTAGCATACTCAGAAAAAGAAGATGGTGCATTTTGTAGACTTTGTGTTGCTTTTTCAAAATCTGAAGGTGGAATAAATGGCCAGAAACTTGGTGCTTTGGTATTAAACAAATTTGATAATTGGAAACACGCTATAGAAACATTTACTAAACATGATAAACTAAATTATCATATTAAAAGTGTAATAGACACCGATAACTTTTTAAAAATGAGAAATAATCCAAGTATATCCATTGAAAATCAATTAGATACAGCCCGTAGTAAACAAGTAAATGAAAACAGAATAAATATTTTACCTATAATTGAAGTTATTATTTTATGTGGTCGTCAAGAGCTTGCAATACGAGGACATAGAGATTTTGGTAAAATCAATGTAGAAACAATGCAAACTACAAATGAAGGAAACTTTAGGGAACTATTGCGGTATAGAGCTCGTGGTGATCTAAAGCTTAAAACATTTCTTGAAGGTCCAGGTGAACGAAATAAATATATTAGTCCTACTAGCCAAAATGCTATTATTGATTGTTGCAACACGGTAATACTTAATAAAATTGTAGCTAAAATAAATAAAGCAAAGTGTTTCACTGTCCTTGCTGACGAAACCGCCGATGTATCTGGTATAGAGCAAGTGTCTTTATGTGCTAAATATGTTGATATAGATGAATTAGTTGTCAGAGAAGATTTTTTGCAATTTGTTCCTACAAACGATTTAACTGGCAAAGGCTTAGCAACTCTTATTATTGAAAATTTAAAGGCGTTCGGGATAGAACTTAAGTATTTACGTGGACAGGGGTACGATGGGGCTGCAGCTATGTCTGGACAATTTAATGGCGTTAGGTCACATATTTCTCAATTGTATCCGATGGCAACTTATGTTCACTGTACAGCACACACCCTTAACTTGGCAGTATCTAAATCTTGTACAATACAACCAATTAGAAACTGCTTGGGTACGATTGGAAAATCACGAGATTTCTTTGTATACCCCAAACGAAAAAATATACTTTCACAAGCAATCGAAGACTTTAATGGAACAATTAATGCAAAAACATTAAAACGCAACTGTGCTACAAGATGGATCGAACGTTTTCATTCAGTTCACGATTTTATCGAACTTTTGGAATGTGTCGTTGATTCCTTAGACACTATTAGTAGTTGGGCCGATGGTGATACCTCAAGTCAAGCAAATAATTTAAAAAATTCAATCTTACAAGGAGAGTTTATCATATCACTTTTGGTTTTATCGAAAATATTTGCAGTTGGATTGCCACTATCTAAACAATTCCAAAGCGTTGCCATTGATTTAAGAGAAGCTATGATATTAGCTAATGCGACACTGTCTGAATTAAAAACAATTCGAAGTAACATTGATGAATATTTTCATGAAATCTATACAAAAGCATCTGTTCTAGCTCAGGAGTTGTGTTTTTCAATATCATTACCTCGAATTGCACGTAAACAAAAAAACAGAGATAACTATTCAGTGAACACGCCTGAAGAATATTTTAAAATAACAATATTCATACCTTATTTAGAATTGTTTATTAACGAAATTGAATCGAGATTTATTGAACATCAGAAAACATTAAAAGGATTTCAAAACTTATTTCCAAAAACGTCAGAAATGACAACACTTGAAAAAGATGAATTTATTAGTTTGATAGATTTTTATAATGATGATTTGGCAGATAACAATAAAGATATTTTGGTATCTGAGTTAAAACTTTGGCGACGTAAAATACTTGCACTAGATAAACAACCTACAAATTCTATGGATGCTTTAGTTATCTGCAATAACATGTATCCAAATATATACAAATTACTACAAATTTTAGCAACACTACCTGTTTTCAACAGCTTCATCCGAAAGATCTTTTTCATCATTAAAGAGAATTAAGACGTACCTAAGGAATACAATGTCAGAGGTATTTATAAAATTGTATAATATAATATATAAGAACTAATTAAATAAAAATAATAAATATGAATGATATTTTACATTTTTAGAAAAGATTAAATGGTTTGGCAATGCTCTCCATTCATCGTTCAATATCAGTAGATGCAAAGGAAGTGTTGGACGAATTATCTATTAACAAACGTCGAGTGGATTTTATTTTATGAATTATTATAATAAACTAATATAAAACTATAAAAACTATTTATAATTAATACAAATTTGAAACAAAATAAAAATAACGTACGTAAAAAACTAATAACTTGTAATTTGTATCATAAATATATTTTAAAACCCCCCCCCCCCCAGAAAAAAATCGTATCTACGCCACTGAGTGTACCTATTTTGCCTATACAATACGCCGGGCAACACATTATGTTTGCACTAAGTATTTAAAACAATTTTTTTAATACACTCATCATCGCAGTGTTAATAACGATCTACAATGTTTGAAGTAGTGTAGTATACAAGTATACTAATTACTAGTATAAAACCTAGATGATATAGATATTACAAATTTTACAATTTTATATTTTTTGATTATAATATAATTATAAACTAAAATATAAATTGGTTATTATCAAGACTTACTGTCAGATTCAAAATGACTGTATGAACTAAAAAGGTCGAGGAGTTTCCAAAGGTAATTGAGTTTTTAAAAAGCAAAAAAACTAAATTAATTATTTGGTTATGTTGTATTATAGAAGTCAAAGACTGCAGTCTTTTTCGAATAACAAATAAAATGATAAATATAATAAAAAATATTGTGGCGTGGTGTGGTGAGGTCCGTACACTCAACTGCGGAAACGTTCTGAGTGTACGTATTGATGGTGTTTCTAGCTTCCGGATGGGTGACCACCCGGGATTTTTAGCAACAAATCCTTGCCACACATACAAACGTGTTTCAACCAACCGTTTCTACCCCTACAAACAAAACAGTTAATTGTCATAATTGCCGGGTTTAAGCTACATGAAAAAAAATGTATATATATTATAAATAAATGCTAGTGATGTAGAATACATTACTAACGGGTTATGCAGTGTTCAACAATTTCGAATATATACCTATTATTGGGTTCATTTTTGAATTTGCACCAATTATATAAATATGCCACTCAAATACGGTATCCACATTATAAAATTACTTTTGGTAAGTAACTTTTTAACTTAACTAATTGAATTTAATGTGTAAAATAGTCTAATCTAACTTGTTAGAAAATAAACTAACTAGTTAAGATATAATTTCTTTATTCGAGGAAATATACGCGACGATTTGATGTATACACTATACATTTACCGCCTCTACCCAATAGCAATCATTTATATATTATGTAAAAAAATCGAGGTACGAGTGTACGACTCTTTTTGTATTCTGCGCAACCACTTTCTCCAGGCGAACAAATATACTTGCAATGAACAAAATGTTTAAATCTTTAATTGGATTGTATATTCCAAATCGTCTATTAGTATTTTATTAGGTAGCTATTTACTTTTTAAAATAAACCAACTAATATTCCGTTTGTTTTAAGAATTTAATTTTAGATTCTGAACGGAGGAGGGATCTAGTGTTTTTACAATGGTGTTTATTTATTTATTTTTTTTATATCCTGTATACAAAATTTCTACCAGAAGGGAGTGCTTTGATTTCAACATATAGTATCTTATATTTTAGAAAATTGGATCAAGATGGTACTTTAAAGGGGTCATTTTCGGTTTTCTCAATAGCTATTTAATGCCACGGGAAAAACCACCGACAAATCACAAAAAACCGCTAAAAATGGGATTTTAATTTCCAACGCTTTGTTTATCACCATAGAAACAAATAAAAATAAAAATAATGATTTTAGTTATTTTGTTGTAATTTTATAATATTAAATCAACATAATATAGGCTATAATAAAATATAATAACAATATAAAATATCCAGACCGATGAACCGTCCCCGCTCAGAATCGTTTTTCGTATACAATGATATATCATTGAATTAAAATTCAATACATTCCATCATACAGAGACCCACTTGTAATCTACTGTACAGTAGAGCGACATCCACTTACCCGCTTTTTAAATAACACAATTTTAATTAACATAAAATATATAGTATAGTATAGTTATGACTACAAATAATAATTTCATTATATTCCTACTCTTAAAAAAATAGTTAATATACCAACTATTATAATTTATAACTTGAATTAATAGTTGTACTTATGAAATATCTTCATTTATAAATGTCTACAACCGGGTTCGTGTTTTAAATTGACCCATCAACTTTTTGTCTGGTGGTTTAGTGTGAACAATATATAACGGTGGTGTTTTTTAAAAAGCATTTAACATTTTTATTCGTTTTTGAGCAGGAGAAAATTCTGATTGAGATGTAATAGATATTCTTACCACGGCGACGGGTAATTACCTACATGACTATATGACTTATGCAATGCATTTCTAGATTTGTTTAAACATTGTTCATAATTTATTGTCGTTGTTTCTTCGTGTCTATTACAAATTTCACTAAGTTTAATTTGGCAGCATATCAGAAAATGTTGATTCTGAAAATTTAATTTTAAATTAATTCATATTATTTTATACTGAATATTAATCCATATAATCAACAATTTATAAATTCAAAAGATGAAGTCATTTTATGTTATTAAAGTTTAATAGTATGTATCATATTTTATTGAAGCATGTGCAAATATAATATTATTTATTCAATTTATTGTAATAAAACATTCATAAATGTAAGTGATGTATACAGTAGTTTGCAGGGTGTAATATTGAAATACCAGCGAGGTAGTGCATTGTTTGGTACATACCCGGACATTCATGAGAATCAATAGACTCAATAGAGAAAATTGAACAAAACCAATCGAAAAACCTAAAAGACAAACGAGTGTGAATTTGGGTATCCAAAGCTAGGTGACTATTTTTTTCGGGTGATAAAAACACTTGTATGCTCGGTTGCATTACGGTATTTTCTAGGCGGTATTTATATTGCTGTTTGTATGTTCTACTTCCATTTTTAACCACAAAATAGTTTAGCAAAATAGCAAAGGAATTGCCCCGAAATATTTTGTTGTGACTTTCTAAAACCCTCATAGGTTATAAGTATTATAAAATAGCGCCGCAAGCCCGCAAACCTAACCTAACCTAACCGGGTATCCATCCGTGGTTTTTAATTGTATTGGCAATGTTCCGGAAGGAGTCAACGGACTTAACGTAGATATTCGGAAAGCCAGGAAAATTAACTACCCGACGAGATACAAAAATATAACACGTAACCATGATCTGAAATTTGTATCTCCGAAAAACATGGAAACGAGCCCGCGCACCAACATGACGTTAGACCCTTGGTTACCCGTATTATGGAAACGTTTACTGGCACATAGGTGGGGTATGATACCGCAGGTCGGCTTGTTTACCATTCCTGATGGCCGATTCCCTAGGCCTATTGGCTATTTCACATTTTGCATAACACATAAGCATAACAAATTAACAGTTAAGTTAGGTTAATAGTTACTAAATTAATCCACATTCTACGTTTTTATAACGGACTATAAGTGAAGACGTGGAGTGCGTTCGGTCTTCTGACTTCAAATTTCAATACACCGGACGTAAGTAGTTGCAACAATATTACATACTTTTAAATGTTTATAGTAGGTATATTGTGGACAAAGGCGGGAAGTGAGCATATCAGTCGTGGGTGACGGCGTGCGGAATTTCGCCGAAGACTGAAATTGCCTTCCCGCACGAGCCACACATATTATTTTTTGTCACTCTGCATTCATTAATCACGGCAAAGGATCTATGCAATAACCAGACTGTTCTACCACAGCAAATGCATGAAAGAAACGATTTGGTTTTATTTCATTTAAGTGTCATGGAGGTTACAATATGGATATAAGATGTAACCAAAAGTTTATGTTTTGTAAGGACCGTGGTATGGATTTCAGTGGCTGTTTCTGCAGGGGATATGCGCGATAAGCACTTTTGGGGATTTCCACTTAACCACCCGGCACTATGGGAATCCCAACCTCATCGCAACCTGTACGGAAAAAATTCGCTCCAACTTTTCGGTGCGGACGTTACAAAAAATAATGCCAAAAACATTAATTGTTATCGTATAAACATAATATATCGCTGCTTAATAATAATATATTATATTAAAATACATTTGAAAATTAACGTAAGTTCAGCGCTGAATTGAGATTTTAAACTTTTATTGGCCCTCAACAAAGAATCAGCCCATTAGACAAAAAAATGTACCTCATTTCTTATTTTATTTTTACTATAATCAAAATTCAAAGTAAACTACAGAAAAGTGAATTCTTTTTTTTTCACTTACCTATCTTTATAGGTACTATGCACATAACAAATCTACCAAATAGATTAATAGAAGTATTAAAAAATGGAAAATTTAAGTAAAGCTAGATGTCTGCAATTTTCACCTATTTCATTCATCTTACTCTCATGACTTAAGTACAACCATTTTATTCAACTTTTATAATGTAAGTTTAAAATTTGATTTGGCTTTAGATAAATGTATATGTAGGTACCTATGTAGTTAGTACATTATTTTTTTTTTATTTATTCTTTGAAAATGTTTCAGCACACCAGGTGCTATTACAAATATATTTACAATTATAATTTAGTCTCTACATTTAAATTGATGATAGTAATGATATAATATATTAGTTTGTGGTAATACGTTTATGTTATATGTGATAATAATAGTAATAATAATAATTTATACAATATAATATAATAATATTAATAGTATTGATTTATTCTTCATCTTCTGATGAGGGCTCTTTGTTGTCCGTTGGGGGTATGTCTTGAGGCAGTCGAGGTTTTAGCCGCCTATTTTGAGTTTTGTTTCCTAGTTGGTAGTGACGGCCGCTATCCGATTCTTTTAACTTAGCATGGAAGTTTTTGAATTGGGTTTTTATCCAGTACATTTTTTTAATACCCAATACATTATATTATTATTTTAAAGTTGTCTTAGCTTGATAATGATCAAAATATTAGTTAAAATTGTATGATACAAATAACTAAGATTATTTTAGATTCTGAGAAAAGTGATAAATAATTTTACTATAATTATGTGCGTTATTTGTTATTTTATTTTTGATAATCCAGTTTTTGACAAAATCAATTTTCTTGACATTCCTTAAAAACACATAACTGTAGATACCTACTTAAAATTTTCACCAAATATTTATACTAGCATTTACTGTACCTACCTAAATGATAACATTTAAAATTCTTTAAAGTTATAATAGGCGTAAGAAATTTTTGATTTTTATTAGTTTTTATTTAATGAATGTCAATAGAATTTTAGCTATCAACTTTTATGCGGTCCAAGATTTTCTGTGTAACTCGCCGGTTCAATCTGGACCTGTGGAAGTGTTGTTGGTATCTATATAATTTAAGAGATCTAAGTTTTGCATCAATCACAAAGTTTAACAGTTGATATAATATATAATATATCATCTGACTAGATATTGTTCATTCCAACTAACAAGATCATTTAGTTTTTTAGGAATAACTAGTAATAGTCTATTTGTTACATTTCCTTCAAATATACTTTTTCAGCTTCCTAAAAAAATGTTGCCTCTTTAATGACATGCCTGATAGTGAAAACCAAAAAAAAAGAGTAATAAACTACAGAAGTTTCTAATAGACAAACAATTTATAGGTACTTTAATGTAAAAAAAAAAAATGTTTACTGTAACTGATTTCTCGCCTTGTTACGTAGGTAGGTATATTATTGCCTATTGTAATTATGATCAAAACACTGTCTTACAACTTAATAATCAATATTATGATCTCTGAAATATATATAATACGTGGGCTAATACTAAAAAAAAATTTGAAATAGAACTCAAATGGTAAAATTAGATCATTAGATTGAGTATTTATTCTCTATACTTATTCTTCTATATTCTTTATCTTATGATAATTACTGAAATTTTATGGTATATAAATATTTAAAAAGGTGGGTAAGTAGATGTCGCTCTGCTGTACAGTAGGTTACAAGTGGGTCACTGTAATCTATGGTGTTAAATTTGAATTCAATGATATTATATCATTGAATAAGAAAAACGAACCTAACCTAGTATATTTGATGATATTATTGTGAATAAAGTAATTTATATATAACCTATTTACGTGGAGCCTTGTTTTCAATTTTCAATCCTTAGCTATATAACTTGAACATTTTATAAATTTTTAACTACAAAATAATTATTAAATTTTGTCAAAATTTGAACTTGAAATGCTTATAAAAAAAAATATTGCCTATGTATTTTTAATATTTTTCAACTGCTATTGTAACAATATATCAGGAGCCTTGCATTACATTTTCACGCTTTTTTACCCAACAAACAAAATTTAATTTATATTTAAAGAAAAAAAAATTGAAAACTGACTATGTCCGTAAACAGCTCAAAAAGAGTCAAAATATTTTCAAAATTGTATGGTGTATAGAAAATGAAAATATGAACATTCAGTGAAATTTTCAAGTATCCTACAGTCATTCGTTTTTTAATTACAACAAAATAAAAAAATTGTTACATGAGAAATCGAGTGAATATCAAATGTTGTAAAAATATGAATTTCAAATGCTCATAAAAATTTAATTTGACCTTCTCGTAGAAATTTTTTTTTTTTGATAAAGGTAGAGCAACTTATGAGGAATCTTGTATTACATTTTCAAATCTTAGATTTAAATAGAAAAATTTTTATGAATTTCTAACTCAAAATAATTTGCAAATTTTTGTAATTTTTACGTATTTTATCAATATTTTGAACTTAAAATGCTTTTAAACAAAAACTCACAGTTTTAAGGATTTTGAATTTTTTATATCTACCTCTGAAAGTATAACCTAGGAGCCTTTTTTTAACCAACAAATAAAATATTATTGATATTATAGAAAAAAAAAAATGGAAATTGATAATATCCGTAAACAGCTCAAAATAAGTCAAAATATTTGGAAAATGTTACGGTGTATAGAAAATGCTAATATTAACATTAACCCCCCCCCCCCCCCCCATAGTACCAACTAGATTCCCTTTCCTATCAGAAAAGTTACTGTTGAAGAAAATCTTAGCATTTTTACTGTCCTTATAATGACAGACACAAAAACAAAATTTTAAATAATAAAAAAAAAAAAACACATTGTAAAATCAATACATTCATCGCTTCACTCAGAATCTAAAATTCAAGGTATTACTTTCTGGGCACCATTTTTAAAAATTTTTTTAGATTCTGAGTGAAGCAATGAATGTATTTATTTTATAATTATGTGTAATTTTTATTTTGGTGTCTATCATCACGTTTTAGGACAGTAAAAATATTTGGATTTTCTTCAACAGTAACTTTTCTTATTCACAATAATATCATCAAATGTACTTGGTAATATCATAGGCTGACTGACTGTTTTCGCTCATAATCATTTTTCTTATACAATGATATTATATCATTGATTTCAAATTTAACACCATCCATTACTGTGACCCACTTGTCACCTACTGTACTGCAGAGCGACATCCACTTACCCACCTTTTTGTGTTTGGGTTACGTGTACCTGCTGTGTATTGTTGTAACTTGTAACCCATTGTCCCATTGTCTTTTTTACTGTATGGTATAAACAGCTAACTTAAAATATAGCTTTAACTTTGAAACAAAGACTGACAGTCAAATTTTTTCACCATCGTTTTCAATGTACTAAAATACACAAGTCCTCCAAAAAATGGTTTAAAATCAGGGTGCTTAGTATTTGGTAATGGTACTAGGGTGTTCCTATTTAATGTAGTGTATAATATCACTGGTTAAATATATTTATTTGTTATAGGTTAAAATGTTTACTTATACAAATCCTCGTAAGTCTCTTCAGATTCAGTTGCATAAAATTGAACAATCACCATTGACAACAAATAGAAAACGTAAATTATTTTGTGTAGACAATTTGGATGAAAATGTCTCTCCATCCAAAGTGTATGATCCTGAACATGCTTTTTCTGAAACATCTTTTAATATGAATCCAACTAAATTAACTCCTACTCTGAGTGAAAAATTTGAACGTCTTATTTCAAAATCAAAGAATGAACAATTATGTTTATCATCAATTGCCACATTGGAATCTTCAACTTCTCAACTAATTGAACATAATACCATAACACCATTGAAATTGAAAAATGTCAAAGGAGTTGAATATCTTTCAAATGAAACCTTTATTTTAAACGAAATTCAAAATAACAAAGCTCACTATGAAGTAAAAGCTTCATGTTCTTATGATTATAAGGTAAGAAATTTTAATTTTGTATTACTTATTCACTAAATATTTAATATATAGGTAGATACACAGGTATAAGCGATTTCACAAAAATACATATTATTCAACTATTCAAATTCCCTAATTTCCCACGTCTCCTCCCTTCCATTTTGTTTGACAATAGGTTTAATATTAATGGCGAATGTAAGGAAAAAAATATCTCCATTGTGAAGTGAATCTTGGGATTTCAACCATCAATAATAGTTAAATTATAGTAGGTATTAAAATATAATATATTCTTATTTATTATTATTATT
The DNA here is from genome assembly GCF_019925205.1 of Metopolophium dirhodum. Lineage (NCBI taxonomy): Eukaryota > Metazoa > Arthropoda > Insecta > Hemiptera > Aphididae > Metopolophium > Metopolophium dirhodum. Next base: position 19,889,949 of record NC_083568.1, read on the forward strand.
AGAGAATTAATCTTTTCTGGGACTCTTTTGTAACAAACAACTGAATCTGACCGAGAAACATTTAATGATAATTTTTCTTTTCAATTATAGTTCTGGGTTCAAATCTTCATATACAGTTAAATATATAATTCAGACAAAAATACAAATAAAAGTTAAATGGTGGGATGGATGCATTCAGTCACAAAATGTAGTGCACAAATACACACGTGTTCCAATCCAACCATACCCCTCCCCCTACAAACAGTGAATGGCCATAGTTGTCGTGCTTAAATATAAAAATTAAAATTAAATTTACTGATTTTAGGAAAATACCTGGTTAATGCCCGGGAATCTTCAGAGAGCACTGAAAAAAACCTCTGCCTTGTGAATAAAGATCATGATCTTCCTATGGATGACGACCTCTTGTATTATGACTGTGTATCAAGAACTACAAAGTAACACAAAATAACTACTATTTATTTTAATTGAGTAAGAACGTGGAGTATGTTTACATAAAATTTTTTTGGAGTTACACTGGGTTCAGATAATGTTAGTTTGCATCCGACTGTTAGACAAATTGTCATTGGTGATACCACTTAATGGATTGGTGCTTTATTATTTAATGAACTAATTTTAATTTTTAACACTTATTATTTACTGACTTTAATGGTATTGAGTAGAAAGTATAAATGGCAATAAATGTATTTATTTCATAATGGTTAAGTAGAAACAGAAGTATATTTTACAAAATGTAATTATTTAGGTAATTACCTACTTAATACAAGGTCTTGCATTACAACTACTAAACATCAAGAACTTCAAAGGACTCTTAATTATTTTTCAGTGCTCTTTGAAGATTCACGGGCATTAACCGGGTATTTTCCTTAAATCGTTAAATTTAATTTTAATTTATATATTTAAGCACTGCAACTATGGCCATTCACTGTTTTGATGGTGAGGGGGAACGGTTGGTTTGGAACACGTGTGTATTTGTAGCATGTATTTGTACAACACATTTTGTGATTGAATGCATGGACCAAGCCACAATTCACCTTTTATTTGTATTTTTGTCTGAATTATATATTTTACAGTATATGAAGATTTGAACACAGTTCAAAGCCATTAATTAAACCTATTGTCAAACAAAGAAATTCTAAATATGATTCAGAAACAACTAGATAAGTTGAAAGTAATTATTTTAGCAGTGCATATAATTTTTTCAATGTATCATTGTATTTTCTTACAAATAGGATTTAGTCTTTGGAAAAATTAAGGACACTAATGTTATTTTGAAAAAACGTAAATTATTTAATGAATTTGAGTGTCCTGAGAAATCAATTGTATCAAAAGTGTTAAAGCCTAAGGCTTTGTCATTTGCATCTCCAACATTAGACACTGAAAATACTTCTTTATCTGCTCCTGTATCCCACAAGAAAACTACATTCTTTGACTATGGATTTTGCAAAAATAGTGTTTCCAAGCTTCAAAGGTCATTTTCAACTAATGATGCCACTATAAAAGCTGCATTTGAGAAAGGTAAGTAATACATTAGATTATTTTAAACGAAGCAATTTAATCATTATTTATTGTTTGTAAAATTGTTGGATTAAAATGATAACAAAATATCTTCATTAATTAATAGTTTAACTATGAATTGAAATTTATTTATGATGATAATTTTAATATGCTAAGTAGTTTTCTTTTGCCAATTTATGTGATTAAAAAAAAATAGTTGTACAACTTTTAATAAATATTATTCTTTTATTTTATCAGAGGATAATGAATCAAATTTAATTGGTGACTTCAGTCAATCATTTATATTGCCTTTATTAACGCTTAACCGTCATGCAGATCTCCGTAATATATCTCCTGATACATTAGCTCGTTTATTGGAGGGTGCATTTAATGATTGTATCGATTCCTATCTGATAATAGATTGCAGGTAATACAAATATTATTTTATTGTAAGTAGAATTGTATTTTGTATTAATTAATTAATTTTTTTTATAGATATCCCTATGAATATGAAGGTGGTCATATAAAAGGAGCAATCAACATATTTACTAAAGAGCAACTAATTAAAGATTATACTGAAGACAAGTTGTGTAAAAAATCTCATAAAACTGATAAAATTAATGTGAAGAGAAATGTTTTGATATTTCACTGTGAATTTTCATCGGAGAGAGGTCCACGTCTGTAAGTAAAATGTTATGAATTTAATATTTTATTATTTACTAGTTATTATAATAGACTTAAAATTATGTTATACATATGTAGTTTGTATTTTTGTTTTTTTGAGTGATATTCAACTTGACAAGTAGTAATAAATGCCGACTTATATTCCAACTTAAGGGGTCTGGAGCAACTATTTTTTTCCATACATTTAGCTCAATAAGCAAAAGAAAATTAAACATACTTCCAGTAGCACAATTTCAATTTTGAAAAATAAATTCAGTTTGTATTCCTCTTTTCTAAGTATCCTCGGAAGTGGATTCTTATATTTTTCATTTCATCGCTATCTACAATAAGTCAAGGCTATATTTATTTTGATAAAAATATAAACTTACTATGCATCATATTATATTAACTGAAAATAAAGTTTTAAATCTATTTCCGAGCAAACCTAGAAAATAGACTAACGAATAGGCTCATCTTTTAAAAACTAATATAAGTCGATTGAATTTTTATTCCTCTTTTGGTACTGTTTACATCAAATTTCTGCCTTAAGCCGGAGCAAAAGTATTTTCTTCATGTTCATTGACTTGTGCATGCACATATGAGTGTTAGAACATTTCTAAGAATTTTAGTACCATAAATATTACAACAAAACAAAATAAATCGTAAATCCGGGAATTCAAATTTTGTTGCAATAAGTGCGATAACAGATTACACACATTAATGTTAATTTACTTCTCACACATTGACACAGCCAAAATGTATGTGTAATATTAAATGCCTAAACATACTCTTTAAAACATGGTATGCTCCAGCCCCCTTAAATGACACTAAGAAATAATCCTAAAATATTAGGTGAAATATATTAAACTCTTTAAGGACATAAAAGTCATGACTTTAGTAATAATGATTTTTCAACTAAAACTAAAGCATAAACAATAGAACAATATTTTAGATTCTGAGCGAAGCGATGAATGTATTGGTTTTATAATGATATGTTTTTTGTGTCTGTCATCACCTTTTAGGACAGTAAAAATGCTTGGATTTTCTTCAACAGTAACTTTTCTGATAGGAAAGTGAATCTATTTGGTACTATAGGGGGTAAAAAGTTTCCTACAATTTCTAAGTAGTTTTCAAACAAGACGTGAAAAATTAAGGAAAAACGGGAATTTTTACGCAAAATCTGTTATCGAGAAAATTGATTTTGGTTTTTGGTCCAACTCTAAAACAAATGACCGTAGGTACATGAAATATTGACTGAATGTTAATATTAGCATTTTCTATACACCATAACATTTTCCAAATATTTTGACTTATTTTGAGCTGTTTACGGACATAATCAGTTTCCATTTTTTTTTTTTTTTTCTATAATATCAATAACATTTTATTATTTGTTGGTTAAAAAAGTTTGAAAATTTAATAGAAGGCTCCTAGGTTATACTTTCAGAGGCAGATGAAAAAAATTAAAAATCCTTAAAACTGAGTTTTTGTTTAAAAGCATTTAAAGTTCAAAATATTGACAAAAATTTGCAAATTATTTTGAGTTAGAAATTCATAAAAAATTTTCTATTTAAATCTAAGATTTGAAAATGTAATACAAGATTCCTCATAAGTTGCTCTACCTTCATCAAAAAAAAAAAAAAATTCTAAAAGAAGGTTAAATTAAATTTTTATGAGCATTTGAAATTCATATTCTTACAACGGACAATTTCAAATTTTTTTTTTCAATAAATATCAATAAATTTTATTACCAAAAAGCATGAACATTTAATACAATGCTCCTGATATATTGTTACAATAGCAGTTGAAAAATATTAAAAATATATAGGTACAATTTTTTTAATTAGCATTTAAAATTAGAATTTTTAATTTTGACATTATAAAATTTAAAAAGGTGGGTAAGTGGATGTCCCTCTGCTGTATAGTAGGTTTCAAGCGGGTCACTGTATAATGGATGGTATTCAATTTGAATTCAATGATATAATATCATTGTATAAGAAAAACGATTCTGAGCGAAAATGGTCAGTCAGCCTATGATATAACCAAGTATATTTGATGATATTATTGTAAATAAAGTAATTTATGTATAACCTATTTACGTGGAATCTTGTTTTAAATTTTCAATCCTTAGCTATAAAAGTTAAACATTTTATACATTTTTAATTACAAAATACCTAATTAATAAATTATAAATTTGATAAATGTTGTCAAAATTTTAACTTTAAATGCTTATATAAAAAAATTGTGCCTATATATTTTTAATATTTTTCAACTGCTATTAGAACGATATATCAGGAGCCTTATATTAAAATTTCACAATTTTTTACCCAACAAATAAAATTTTATTGATATTTATAGAAAAAAAAAACTAAAAAAATTGAAAACTGACTATGTCGGTAAACAGCTCAAAAAGAGTCAAAATATTTTTAAAATTTTATCGTGTATAGAAAATGCTGATATAAACAGTCAGTAAAATTTTCAAGTATTTACAGTCATAAGTTTTTTAATTACAATAAATTAAGAAAATTGTTGCATGAGAAATCGAGTGAATATCAAATGTTGTAAAAATATAAATTTCAGACGCTCATAAAAATTTAATTTAAGTTTCTTGTAGACATTTTTTTTTTTGATAAAGGTAGACAAACTTATGAGTAATCTTATATTACATTTTCAAATCTTAGATTTAAAAAAAAAAATTTTATGAATTCTCAACTCAAAATAATTTGCTAATTTTCGTGATTTTTCCATATTTTGTCAAAATTTGTATTTTTAATATTTTTCAACTGCTATTTAAGCAATATATCGGGAGTATTAATTCTAGACACATTTTGGCCCAACAGATAAAATTGTATTGATATTAATGAGAGTATTAAAACAGTAAGTACCTATGCATTCTGTTAATAATCAAAAACAGGGGAGGGGTGAAGGAATGTGGAATGGTAAAAAGCCCTAGCAAAGTAATTAATGTGACTACACAGATTTTTTTTTTAGTTTCAAATAATAAATTATTTATTTACACTAAATTTTTTGAAAATAATTTAAAATTTTGAAATATTTATTGAATCAAATTAATTAATTATTTTATATTATTTTAGATAATATATTGTGTTAGGTTTTGATAATTGTACATAAGTTTTGCTTTACAACTCATACATGACTACATCTAATATGATAATTTCGGTACTTCCGAGTATTTCTATGTACTTCCGTGTATTTTCATGTATTTCCTAATATTTGTTCACCTACTTCTGCTTGTGGTTACCCCCATTAAATTATATGATTTAGCTATTTCACATTTTTTTTTTTTTTTAATTAAATCAAAGAATTTAATAGCCTGTTTTGTTTGTTTTGTAGGTCGCGATACCTGCGTAACGCAGATAGGGAAAATAACAGTACGTGCTATCCTTACTTGGACTATCCAGAAATGTATTTGCTTGATGGTGGATACTGTAAATTTTACAGCCAACACAGTAGTTTGTGTGTGCCGTCTAGTTATCGGTCAATGTATGATCCTGCCCACACCTCAGAACTGAGAAAGTTCCGTTCCAAATCAAAAACATCAACTTGTCACAATGTTACAATGTCACTATTAACTGGCAAAAACACACTCAAACGATTGGGTTTTAATTAATCGCTTTTATGTATTCTTTCATGTAAATAAGTGTTGAGTTTTTTTTTGTATATATTTGATTGTTTTTGCGTTTATTTTTATTCTTTTTAACCATTTAACCAATTTTTTCTTTTTTAAAACTGATGCAATTTTGTATAACTTTTGTGATGCTATATTATAGATTTTTTTGTGTAGCATTAAACTAAAAAAAACAAAAAATGTTAGTTGTCGGTGTAGAAACATTTAAAAAAAGAAGACTTATAGGATTTATTATGTTTTTTTCAATGCATTATTAAAATAATTATGATATAATGAATGAAAATCGATTGAATGTGTTATTTTTTTTTTCATATTGTGTTTTCCATATTGTTTTCTACATTTTACTAATATATATGCTAAGTATTTAATAAATTTAATTTTTTCATATTTTGTCTGAAATATTAATTGTTATGAGATCATATATTATGTACATTATATTATATTTTAATATATTTATCTATGTCATTGGCTGTTAGTTAAAATTTTTAAGCAATCTCTTTATTGACTCGTTTAAGAGACCATTAAATAAAAAAGATAATTAAAACTACCCTTTATAAGGACGCTACCGGGTTCATGTGTTGTCTCCGTCTGACAAATGTAAGTTATAGTAAAAACTGATTTGTGTAGGTAAGAACCACTCGGGCTGTAATCCAAGCTAAGCAACCAAATTTTCACTTTAGAAAGAAAAGAACATTGACTGTGCAACGTTGTTTTTAATTTTTCGATACCTATCACAAATTTAAAAAAAGTTCTTTTTGTTGAAAAATTTATTTTTTTGAGTTTTTCAAACTTGAATACTTTTTTTAAAATTTTTGATATCAAAAAATTAAAAACAAAGTTTCACAGTCAATGTTCTCTCCTTTCTAGTGTGAACATTTGATTGCTCAACTTGGACTACAGCCTGAGTGTTCTTGCCTTTGTATAGTGAATTGATGAACGCGTGATGGATATGTTGTGAGTTGTGACTCGTGTCCAAATGAATAATAGTACCTACCAAATGGAACAGCAACATATATAAGTAAGTTATAAACGGATTACAGAACGAAGAATTTCCTGGAGGCTGGATGAAGCAATTATCTCAAAAACCATTACTGGATTATTAGTTTTAAGGATTAAGATTTAAATTTTAAGACATCAAAATATGAATGACCTGAGTGATATGCGCGTGTTCGAATTGGAGAACGAAAATCCAAAACGTGATATTGCCAAAATTTCAAAAATCGAGTTGAACATAGATTTATATGGAAAAAAGTGTGAGGAATTTGATTTTAAAACTGATGTTCAATGCATAACGTAATATTTCCATATTTATGTCAAAGCAAAACGTGGTATTATCATGTTCAAGTCAAAACGTATTATTGCGTAGGTTATGTAACTATATAATGTGACATTTTTAACCGAAGGGTTGTATGAGTTATTGCCATGGATTGATGCCGCATTATATTCTGTTATTTTTACAGTGGTTTGCTGTGTGGCCCGTTTGTTTACATGAAAAGCATGTCAGAAATATATGATATTCAGTTTGGTCGAATTGTAATAAAATAGAGCTCGGAATTTTGTCACTGTGCTCAGGGTGTATAATACAGTTGACGTATGAAACTTCCTATGTGACCGAACTCGTCATTATATAGAAAAACCGGCCTTACTGAATTTAATTGGTGATAGCATTTTGATTGAAAGATTGTTAATTGCAATTATGTCGTGTGGAAATTGGTTATTATTATGCGTTTAGTAGGGTTGACGGCGATACGATATTTCTGTGTTGTTTATTGTTTTGTGATAATTTGTTCGACGATGTTTTTGCTTGCGAAGTATATGCAGAACCTGTTGTTCGAAACGCGTGGTGCAAATTTTATATTGTTTGGTGACGTAAGTAGACTGAATGCCTTAATATATTCTATTTGTTGCACATCTTGAATCGTGTTGAAAATATCAGTATATATATATAGGGGTTATTGCTTGGTCTTTTTTTGGGAAAGAAACATATTATGTGCGGTGTTTTCTGCGAAAGTTTTTTGCGTGTTTGTTTGTAGGGGGTTGGATGGTCTCGTGAGTGCTATTGACTATTTTGGTTGTGGGGGGTCTACCTTAACATACTTTTTAATTATTTGGTACTATAATATTACTATATTAGTTTTACAAAAACAAAATGCATAATAATATACCAGACATCAGTACTTATATAATATTATGGCCGTATGATAACCCAGAAATTATATTTTATACATCCATACAGCTGGTCACAGTGACTTGATAGTTGTTACTGTTGTTAGTATAATAGTATGTAAGTATAAAGAGCATTGATATAGATTATAGGTACTGAAAAATAAGAATGTTAATTCCTCAGGTATTATTCCCCTATATTCAGTGGCGTATACATAACTTTTGTATGGGGGGGGATCAGTTGCAAACAAATTATTATGGAACAAAAATACCTAAACCTAGGTATGTGCACATTTAAATACCTAATAAATGATAAAACATATATATATTCAATACATTTTATTTTAAATTCTACAAGTAGTTATATGTAGTTATGACTTGTTCGTACAACTGACATAATATTTGTGGTTGATTTTTGTTTTTAGATAATAATATTTATTATTTAAGCTATTTTTAGCTATTTTTATATTTCTTTTTCTAATGTATAGGAAAATGTATTATTATACGCACGGATATGCGGGCGTCGTCTCCGCCGCGTTGATATCGGTGACGGTGGCGACTGGCGACGGCCCGTGGCTGGTCTGCCACATATTATTATCTTATAATAATTTATTATACTTGTATATATAATATACATATTATCAAATATCACATAATACGATTATATGAATATGAAATAAATATATGATTACTGATTAATATTAAGTAAATTATTTTTAATTAATTGTTGAATGTGTTAAAATAAAAATTTACAAAAAATCCTTGCCATTTTTTTTCCTTGTAATTTCCTTACATTAAGTCATTAAGAACACTATTTTATAAAATTTAAAAAAAGGCCTATTGGGGGGGGATCTGACCCCCACATCGCCCCCTTGTATACGCCCCTGCCTATATTATACTAACTCTGTACAGAATAAATTTTTTTTTTTAGTGATACAGGCCATTAAGGCCTTTTGTATGCTTCAACCAAACTTCTCCATATATTCCGGTCCATTGCATCCTCCAATCGCTTTGTCTCGACGGTATCTGAAATATCTTTATTAACTATGTCTAACCACCGCTGGCGAGGTCTTCCCCTTGGTCGTTTTTTTGTTGGGTTTCGGATTAGGACATTTCGTATGACACTTTCACCAGCCCACTCTAATCGTTTCGCTTTTAAGAACAATCCGAAATTTGGTTTGTTATATAACCTTCCTAGTTCATCGTTCTTTCGTCTCTCATACTCCCCATCTTGATTTCGAACAGGTACGTAAATTTTCCGTAAAACTTTTTTTTTGAAGGTGAGTAGCTTCTCTTCATCCCCCTCTGTGTTGTGGACCATGTCTCGCATGCATGCATTACTATCGGCCTGAGGTAGGAGGTATATAGTTTCTCTTTTGTAGCTTTGGACAATACTCTGGAGCTGAACGTCCTATTCATAGACAAATACGCTTTGTTTGCAATACTTATTCTTAACTGAATTTCATTATACAATATATATATATATGTACAGGGTGATTTATTAAGTATATAACACTCATTATCTCAAAAAGTATTAATGTTTTTGAAAATATTTTTTTACATAGTTTCAAGTTGTTAAAAAACAACATTTTTATTAAAAAAATATTTTTTTAAATATTTTTTATCCTTATAATTTTTAAGTTTTTACTTTTTTGAATGACAGCATAGAGTTTCAATTTCATTTTCCAAAGCAGAAGATTTTTCTAAGTATTTTAATACATAAATATCGAATTTAGGACGAGTAGCTTATGAGTTATTTGCGGGGTAACTCCATACCACTCCACTCCGCCCATCTAAACTTTAAATGCTTATACCTCATAGACTACTCGCCCTAAATCAGATTTTTATAAATCAAAATACTTAGAAAAATATTCTGCTTTGGAATATGAATTTAAAACTCTATGCTGTCATTCAAAAATGTAAAAAACTTAAAAAATTATATAGATAAAAAATATTTAAAAATCTAATTTTTTATTAAAACGTAGTTTTTTTAACAACTATGTAAAAAATATTTTCAAAAACATTAATACTTTTTGAGATAATGAGTGTTTTACGCTTTATGAATCACCCTTTATATATCATCCATAACCAGAGCTGGTGTGTACTGTGTAGTAACTACAAATACTGTAAATGATCTATTTGATTATACATATTAGTTATTAATTTATTATACAATTTATTATAATAATATGATCTTAGAATGAATAGTTAATTTTAAATGTTGGGATTACACATTTATACCTGTATTACAAAAATTATACCGGTATTACAAATATTTTAAATTTCCGTCTTTTGCACCGGTATTTTTTTTAAAGGGAATAATTTCTGCTATCTTATGGGTTAAGTCAACAAATGAACATATTATATATGTTGGGTGGGTGCCTGGAATTCACCGATATGCAACCGGGCATACATGGTTTCTTATCACTAGAGTTACCTATCTTTTGTCACCCAACTTCACACACGTAAAGACAAAACATATTTAAAAAAATTCATTGTATAGTTACTGTTAACTTTAATAACATGAAACTATTAAATATAAAATGAATTACTATTTGTACCTACCTATTTAGATTTAGATTTGTATGAATTTTATCCTCAACTATTAATAGTCAATATTATCAATTATTTATGGTACATTATAGGTATGTATTAAAAATGTCAGAAAACTGGTAATTGTAATTGGTAAAACACTAAAGCTTTTCAGTATTTTATTTTAAGAAAGTGTTTGACCTTTGACGTTTGTCATTAATTAACTGTTTATGTATGTAATAATGTTATCATCATTCATCATAGAAAACAAATTATTTTCATAGCTTTAATCACATATAATATTATACACAATATATAAGATAAAGTTTTGTACGAAAACCGAAAAACCACATAATATAATTAAATACATGTATATATAAAGTTATAATGTTTATGAGAACATTTTCCTATTTTTTTTTTTTTTATAGATAGATTATTATTTGGCCGTCGTCATGACGTGAACAACTATAATACCTAATAACAACATTAAATTAAATTTTGGCGCGCATTCTCGGATAAACATGTCTTATCTATATGATAATACCAGTGTATTTAGCCATGAATATGATAATGACGATGTAAATACTAATGTCTACTGCTGTGATACCATAGAACAATACAATATAATGGTGATACTGTGAACTAAGATTTTCTTTTATGAATTTAGAATTATGTCGCTTGTTGGTACTCAGTAGTCGGTTAAAGTTGAATACATTTTTAGTTAGTATTTACACTAGTGCTAGTTTCGATATGTACTAATGTTCAATTAGGTAAATGATAAATTCATTTTTTTTTTTAAATTCACATTTATTATGAATAAATTAGCTCCAAGCAAATGTACAGTATATGTTTCAAATCTTCCATTCAATTTGACAAACAACGACTTACATAAAGTATTTGAAAAATATGGAAAATTAGTTAAGTGGGTATACACATTATAAAAAGTATTTTTTTTTTTTTGAAACTATGTCTTAAAAATTAAGATGCATAATAATATTAGAATATTACCCATGAACTAAAACTTTTTTAAAATTAATAAGTACATAACATATATATTTAGATGTGTCGTACAGAGCTAGTGATAAGTAATATTTACTCGAATATTTATGAAGGAATCGTGCTTAATGAAATTGTCAACTTAATAACATGAATTAAAACAATTTCAAAATATTACTTCTTGTTTCTACAACACCATACTAAATCAATTTTTAATTTTAAGTTGCCGTCAGCTGTCTTTTTGATTCTATTAACCAGTTGATTCCATAAAGCATCTTTTTATTAATATAATAATTGGTTTGGGATTATCAATGATTCTATAAAGCAGTGATTACATTAAGTGGAACTCACTGTAGTATTAAACAGAGTGATTTTAAGCTAACCCCCCATTTTCCTCTTTAATACTATATTTATTCAAATTCTGATTTTTAGAATTTTCAAGTATATGTAATTACAGTGTTTTCAAATTTTTTCATATTTATTGTACTATTTAAGGAGTGTCCTGTGGTGATTACAAACTTCAATTTTTCAAATAAGAATCCTCCCCTCTCATTTCTTACTGTAAATAATTTAGTGTACAATTTTCTTGAGAATGTTGATGTATCTAATCAATTCTAATAAGTAGTTTTGGAGTTATTAAAATATTTATACTAAGGATAAAAATCCTTAAAAATATAAACTATATATTGTAATAGATGTAGAAGTTATTATATTTGGATCATTTTCATAAATTATTTATATTGATAGACAAACATTTTCAAATTATCTAAGCTATGTGTATTTGACCCATTACCATACAACATTCACTAAGATATTAATATGTAACTCAAAAACTACCCACTTAAATTTAGATTTAGATACATCAAAATTCACAAAAAAAATATTTGCTGAATAATTAAAAGTGAAATGGGGGTTTCTATTTGAAAAAAAAGAAATTTTTATTGATAAAGGATCATCCCAAAGTGGAGTAAAAAATCTCAAGTATTTGAAAATATGGTTTAAAGATCCTAACCTTGAGTATATCTAAAAACGCCAAAGCATAAAAAAAGGGTGAGCATGCTTAAAAATCACTGTATATACATAACAAATCAAAAATTAACAAATAATTATCATAATACATGCCAAATAACAAACATATTTTATATTAAATATCACACAGAGATTCTCCTTCTTTTTAACAAAGATCATTTTTTTTATAATTTTTGACATTTAAATTTTATCCAAAATCTCTTAGTCATAATCAAAATATATAATGCATAATGCGCTTAAATACTGTTATAGTTTTTTTTTAAAAAACAAAAAAATATGTTTAGAACTATAATTGTTAGTCAGAAGTTGTTCCATTCATGGAAACTGAATATTTAATATTAAAATAGAACACATTTAAAAATTTAAAAAAATGCATTATTTTTTTTTTTTAAATACGACTGAATTAGATTCATCAATATAAAAATGTTTACTGCTTTGTATTTTGTTGATAAGGTGTAAGATATTACACTGTAAGTAATCACCTTACAACTATCAGGGATAGGTAAATATGTAACATACATTTAGTAGCTGTATATATGTAACATTTATAGTTGAATCAATTATTATAAATGTATTTTATTTATAAAATCAATTAATTAAAAAACAATAATACAAAAATATTAACATAAAAATTACATAAATAATTAATAAATATGTATTCATTTTAAACCTAAAATTTGCACCATTTTAAATAAATCACTTAACTTTATGATTAATATAATTTTATCATATTAGAATCACAATAGTTAAAGATAAAACAACACGACAAAGTAAAGGAGTGGCATTTGTATTATTTCTTAATCAAAATGAAGCTAACGTTTGTGTTAAATCTACAAATGGCATACAAGTAATGATATTATATTATCTCTTACATTTTTAAGCTATCTATACCTCTTAAAAAACAACTTGTATATATTTGTGTCTTAGATGTTCGGGAGAACGTTAAAAAGTTCTATCGCAGTAGACAATGGCCGTAGTACAGAATTTATCAGGAAACGTCAGTATACTGACAAAAGTTTTTGCTACGAATGTGGCAAAGAAGGCCATCTTAGTTACAAATGTCCAGAAAATTGTTTGGGTGAACGACAGCCACCACCTAAAAAGAAAAAAAAGAAAAACTTAGATGGTAATGAAGGATGTAGCAAAGTAAGAAATTTTTTTTCATTTGGCAAATAACAAGTAAGTATACATTTCAAATGATTTATTTATTTTGTTACAGAATCAAGAATCTTATCTTAGCTCAGAAGAGGATACAGAATTTTATGACAGAACTAAAAATTACAAAGAAAGAAATAGTGATGAAGAAAAATGTGATATATCTCATATGGAGACATTAAGTGCAGTAATACACGAAGAAGTAAGAAGAACTAATAAATAATTATTAATATAAGTATCATACAGTTTGGTTATTTATTTTTTTTTCCAGCAAAAGAATAATATTGACCAGTCTAGCAAAGTTGAGGTGTTACATAAAAAAGTATACCGTAAAGATTCATACTTCAGTGATGAGGAGGAACTTACTGAATAATAATTTTAATTAATGTTTTTATTCTATATTTAGTTAAGATATTACTATTAATTAATATACGCACCTGAATATAGTTCTATACAATACAATTTATGCATTGTTAGTTATTCCATACATTATTTTCAGAAATTTGTTTGTTAGGTTCATCAAATTGGTACTGTGATTTTTGTGTAAACTTAGGTTTATCAATCGGAAATACTTCATAAATTACTGAAGAACTGTATTGGCTATGTGTTAATGATTTGAATTCAAATTTTTTCAATTCTTTTACTAAAAATGCTGCATGAATACAAATATTAATACAATTAATTCAATAAATAAATTTACTGTGGTTCTTACTGTTTGATTTACCAAATTCAAGCTTTTGAATTTTCCGAACGATAACATCATAACGGCCCTTACATTTACTTATGTGACTACGAAATTCTTCATCCAACTTTCCTAGACGATACAGTATTGAGTAACTATTTTCAACAATTTCTTCCATTAGTTTTAATAGATCAATGTCATAAGATTCTCTTTCTAAATAATAAAAATATTGTAATTATCTTCCTTAAAAAATTATAACCAAATATACCTTTTTCATAAATGTTGAATACAATATACAAAAATTGTATAGTTAATTCTATAAATGATGCAGTGCAATCACATGTTTTATTTGGTATTTTGTGCATCCATCTGGGTACATGTGTACTATTTAAAAGAACATTTACAAAATATAAATAATTTGTAATAAGATGATTGCTGTGTTTGAGGAGTTCTAGCTGAAGACAAAGGACACGGAGAACACATGTTCCTAAATTAATAACGATAGAATTATTTTTAAAACAAATAAAAAAATAATGTACAGTTTGTACCTGTTGTAAATGTACTAACTCTGTCAGATAGAATAAATGTATTAGGAGCTAAAAAAAAAAAATATATATGGTATTAATCATAAGTGTTAAAACTTAGGAACATAGATTATTTTATTTTGAGGTTATTAACTGTATATACTTGTTAATTTTTTTAATGCCAACAACCAATTTGTATGTAACATAATTTACCATTTTGAATAAAAAGTAAAAATGTTAAATTCAATTAATACATTAATACATTTCAAATGTAATCATAAAAATATTGATATACAATGTTAATTTTTAATATTCCAAACTCAAAAGCTACTTTTAAATTTGTGACTAATAAAAAAGTTTATAAATGTATTTAATCAAATATAAAAGGTTCTAAATTTGTGATATTTAAATGTTAAAATAGAATAACTTATTAGTAAATCAGTTATTATAAAAAGTTGGCCAGCGTAAAGCATTTTTTAGTTCAAAACAGAATAAAGCATTACATTAAAAAAAAAAGTAACAAAATCATAATCAATATCTTTAAATAAATTATTTAGTTATAAATTAAATTTACACAATATATGATTTAAAACTTATTTAACTTACTAGATAATTGACATAGACTGTCCGTTATCTCTGTGTATATAGAAATTTTGCTTAACAAATTGATTAGTTCTTGTACAATGTTAATGCATGGGCGACAGAATACTATTTCTTTAATTATATCATAAATGTCCAATTGCCTAGAGTGATCATAACATGAAAAATAAGTAAAACCATGTTTCAAACATTTTATTACTCACTTTTGTTTTGTTATATTCCAATTACAACTACACAAATTCGTAAGAAATTTTATCAGTGCTATAATTACCGAAACATATTCCAAGGTACGACTCTATAACAATAAAATTACAGAATAATTAGATAGTTAAAATCAAAATCATTCAAAATCAATAAATATTACTTGTGAACCGATTATTTGTAAAAAGTGTACAAAGGTTTGAAATAAATTATTTGTATGATTCATAACAATTCTTGGGACGACATTAGAAATAGTAGTTAATACTGATATGCAATCCAATAAATGAGAAAATTGTAGATCAAACCTAAGAAAAAAAGTTGATAAAAAAGTTGAACGAGTAGAAGTATAACATTATAACTATCTTACATAGAAAACCTATTTTTTAAACATTGTTTGTTTAAATGTAAGTAACTATAAATTAATTGTTTTTCTCTTTTAACAAAATCCTCATCATCTATTGTCTCTTGAAGTATTTCAATTGTAGATTCTAAAATATGTTTACAGTTTTCAAATAACTGAAAAATTTAGAAAAATTAAAGTAAGTACATATTTTTTTAATTTAGTTATGGTTGTTTTTTTTTTATTTACCAATTCAATTAAAGAGTAAGATTGAATTTCATCAAAAGTTTCTAACACCATCAGTTTGGCTAAAATTAAATGACAATCTTGTATTGTACTTAAATTTTTGACATCTATCAAATGAAAAAATAAAAATAGGTATTAAAGAATCTTTACTTTTTTCATACCTGAATAAATTTTTTACCATTTTGATTATTTTGAATACTAAATAAGTCAGGATACAAACACTTTTTTAGCTTTTCATAACTTTTATTTATTTCTGGAAAATTATCCCTTATTAATAGATAATGTTCATTATTTGTGATTTGAAATGTTTGAGTTGATACATTTTTTTTTGTATTATGTTCTGAAGCATTGTGTCTAAATATTTTATGAATTAGTGATAATTAGATATAGTAAATCATTATTATTTTTCTTACAATAAAGTTGAGTTACTTCCAGTTTTCATACAGCTAAATGATACATTTTTCTGAGGGACAATTTTGTTGATAATCTTCATTTCTTTTATCTTATTTTTAAGAGCAGTCGTTTCTTGTTGCTATCAAAAATAATAATGTCATTTAATCTACATTAAGTTTCAGACTATATGATTTTAAATAGCCAACCTGGAATTTAAGCTCTGTATCTTTACAGTCGATAATATTTTTTAAGGCTTTAAATTTATCATCTTGTTCTTGTTTTGTGTTGTATAGTTGAATTTCTAACTGCTTGATTTTATTTTTTAAATTTTTGATCTCCCCCTCTCTAATTTGACTGTCCCTTTGATTACCAGGGTTATTTAAATTAACTGGAACATAAAGGGGGACATAGGTTGAACTAAAACATATTTTCAATAAATGTATTAATTTGTAATATGAACACATTTAAAATATGATATTATATATTATAAAATGTAAATAAAATTAATAGTTAAACATTAATTTGGATATTTAACCACAATGTATTCACCATATTACAATAATATTAGTTTTGAGGAAAATGGCAATGTGATTCGTCGGTACAAGAATTTTAAAATTATTTTGTAATAATTAACTTACCGGAAAAATGTGATTGTGATGCCAACGATTCAATGTTGACAATTGAGTTCACTTCATCGTAAGTAAAATCGTCACCCCAAATGTCTTCTTGACCGTTAGTTGGTGGTTCCGTTCTAGGTCTTTTACTCATTATTATTATTTTTGGCTAATCATAATTATAAAAACAATCAGATTCATATAATAAAAAAAAAAATCATATAAAATATTATATACGCAAATCTCAAAATCATAATATTAAATATTAATACTTTCAAAACGAATAATATCTATTGAAATTCAAATTGATATCAGTAATCAGTATCTCACCAACATGTTTACAGCGCTAGTCGCGGCCAGTGCCCACTGCACAGTTGCGCATTGCGCTAGACACCAGACAGTGGCGGTCGGTCGCGGCAGCAGGCAAAAATATATTCCATTATCAATACCTAAGATCATAATATACCGATTACTCGGTATCTACCACATTCGCTTATCATACTTAATATTGGTAACATAGAAATTATTTTTCCAATATTAATTAATAATTCATGTTTATAATTATTAATTATAGACTTATAAATACTGTACAAAATATAAAATGATTTTGTTTTAATAATTTCAACGTTTTCAAACCGGTAAATGGCAAATGTTTTTTAATCGATTGTAATGCGTTTGTTTATAACATCCATGAACCATATGATTATTATGTAGTCTTTGGGAAATTCATTATAACAAAATGCAAATGGCTGGCGCACCAGACGTAATGGTTTATTAGGGAATGTTTATTGTTTCCGGGCGTATATTCACTGTTCGTAAGTGCGATTTTGGTAGGTGCCGTATCGTTCGTAAACATTTTATACATTCGTCCGTCGTGATTGTTCGAACGTAGTACGACGTGGAGTGCGCGAGTTTTGATGTGAAAATGTGTTGACACACTTAGGAGCTACCGTGGTCGTGTCGACTGCGTATCATGACAAAGGATTCTATCGGTATCCTGTGCGCCGCCGACACCTGTGAACCCGGCCGTCTTGTAATGTCCAGGGTATTATCGTAAGTTGACATGTTACATTTAAGTACACGGCCGAGTTAGTGTTTTTTGAAAAATAAAAACTAAAGCTACAATATTATAATAATGAAAGGAGTCCGTATCTGATATCACGCAAATGCGACCAGTCATGCCACAGGTATTGCTTGCGGCAATGCTTTGGCTCCTGGTGTCTGACAGCAATGCACAAATGTTCGACCATGACATGGGTGTATTAGATAGACGGGTGCTAACTGATGGCGTAGACTATGAGCTGTTCAACAAGACACTAGCGTCAAAGCCAGGATCAGGCTCTCGGGCTTCACGGACAAATTCGTCGCAACAACAACATGTGACAAGTCCAACTAACCGTCTGATACCTGCATACAATCCTCCAGATCGAAACACTTTTACTCCACCTTTACCTCCAGAGCGGTTCAATCCATTTGCTGACAAACCAACACTTAGGGGTAGTAATTCAGAAAAGCCATTGCAAACTAGACGGCCAGGAATTGTGCAGGCAAAATTTGAAAAAGAATTTATACCCATCAGGCCTGTAGATGTGCCAGTAGCTGATACAAAAAAGAAGACAATTAACACACCTAGTTTGAATAAGTTAAGAGTGCCAGAATCTACTTATTCAGAACCAACTAGTACTACAGCAGTTAATGGATTCAAAGGCCTTAACGATACTTATAGTATTGTGGTACAGCAAGTACAAAACTTGTCAAGCCCAAATGTTTTTAGAATATTGTTTGATGATACAGGTAAGAAAATGGATGGATTATTAGGTAACGATAAGCCAAACTTTGACCAGGATCTTAAACCATCTCGAACTGTTAAACAAGAAGTTCCCAAGCCCACACCACGAATCGTACAACCAATCGAAACCACCTCTTCATCTCAAGTATATGAAACAACATCTGAAGAAACAACTGAAAATGAACCATCATTATTTAAGGAGCAACAAGTAACAGAATCTAAAAATGATGTTGATATACCTGAATCACATCCAGAGATTGTTTCTATGCCGGATCATCCTGAACCAAGAGCCAGGTATATTCTTGGTGTTTTTTGGGATGTTCATGTTTATTTAATTGCTATACTTTTCCTGATATTGGTATTTTGTTCAATGGTTAGTATAGCAAGGATAAGAGCATTCAAGAAATTATTAACATGTGGTTACTTTGTCACTATACATGGTTTATTAATAATCATAGGCTGTGTAAGGAGTGCATATTTGTTATATGACCCATATAATGTAAACGGAACATTGTCTATTCAAGTGTCTGGGTTGGCTCTAAACATAGTATTCCCACTCTTGTTGACTGTATATTCAGTTTTATTTTTGTTTCTGTTGCGAGCCACTGATGTAAAAACAATTTTTTATAGTTTACAAAAATCGTCATTATTAGCAATATTTATTTGTTGCTATATGGCATTTTGTATTATTGTATTGTTTTATTCAGAAGCTCATATACTTTCATTAGTATCCAAATGTATCTACATTCTATTATGTGTAATACTTGGGGTGACTTATGTATGTCTATATAGGTCTATGACTAATGCTTCCTTAAGGAAACAAGGAACTATATTTGGAGCTAGTTTCCATGAACATCGACCGACTTTGGCTCATTCTGTACGTGTGACATTGGCCACTAGTATGTTGAGTCTTCTTATGGCATCAGTTCAATTATATGGTATGGTTGGTGTTTATGAAATGTTGGGTAAAGATCAGCCGAACCCATGGTTATGGTGGGGTTATCAGTTCTCTGTACGTGTGATTGAGATATCATCATGTTTTTTGATATTTTGGGCATCCATACAGCCACTGAGGTATACTAGCGAAAAAGAAGCTCAAAATCAATCTGGCTTAACATTGTTCCCATGTCGTGGTACTGTTTCCCGGAGTGATCCACCATCAGATGACATTTATCCAGCCATCTGCAGTGCCAATCAAGCTGTACACAATTACACATTACGTACGGGTAAACACATATATGACGACACATACTCAATGGGTGGTCCGCCGTTGGCTAACCATCAGTTATTTGCGCACACTACTGAAAGGAGATCATTAAAACGAATGGATGATGACTCTAGAAGTATGTATGCATATGCCGAGAGAGCAGCCATACAGCCTTCACCGTCCATGTTAGTTGCTGAAAATGGATTTGTTAGGTTTAGATCACTAGCTGATGAACGTAACTCAGAAGATCAGATGTATCCGATCAAAATTCATCATCACAGGGATAACTGTTGTACTTAATAAATAGACCCTAAATAAGTTGACTATTCTTTTTTATTTTTTTATTTTTGTACATAGAATATTTATGTAATTTTTTTCTGTTTAAATTTAATGTGTTCCTTTAGCTTAAACAACATTCCATTATATAACATTTTCGTTTCTTATTACCTATTATTTTTTTTTTTTTTTTCAAAGACTGCTTTATTTCTTAGGGGCCAAGTATAGTATCAGTATGCCAATGTTTATGTATTTAAAATATTAAGGAGTAAAAACCTTTAACATTGATTTTACATGACATACTTATTATTGAACAAACAATACAAACTGGCCTATACTTAACACATTTATTTAATCCTTAAAAAAAAATAGTTTAGCTTCTTTATTTTTTTACTAACATGTCTGTGCCATTTTTTATATAGGTACTTACAAACTATCTAGTAACAATTTTATAACATTCATATTTTGAAATCCATTTATTATTGTCAAAACAATGATATCATCCGTCCCGGGTTAAATATTTTTCCATAAATCCATGTGTATTGGTACTCATGTTATGAATTTCTGATAAATTAAAAAGGAGCCAGATTAAGGACTGTAATATTAATTATTCAGTATATTTCGTAATATTTTATTCAGTTTGGACTTCCAATATTTTCAACACTATATGTAATAATATTATAGTAAATACCGCTTGATGTGATATTACTAGCTAATAGTATAATACCTTTTAGATATTTATTGTAAAAAAATAAAATAATAACAATTTAATTTTTATAAATCCAAATTCCATATAGATATTATTGAATTTTTATTTTTATAGAGATTAATCTATTTTTGTTTGTGATAATATCATGTTAGCGGTACCCACTATTACATAAAACTTAACAAATTATAATGTTGATTTTTGTTTCAGATATTTAACTAACTTGAGTATCAACTATTATTAGGATTTTATGACTTATTTAGTAGAATTGCTTCTTGCCCTAGTTCCAATTTGCATTTAAATGTGTTCCTTTGAGTTGAAAAAAAAAATAATTAAAGAATTTCCCTGGTCTTACAGACAAAACTAAATCTCATTAATAGATTAATTTTAATAGGAATGTTTACTAAAAATATATATATTATAGTCGACCTTTATCATGTTGTTATTTACTTATTGTGATCATCCAATTTAGTGTACTTATATATAGTATTTTTAAATATATATAAGTATATATTGTATTTGTATTTTGTAAATACTTTTTTTTTATATTCTGTCCTAAGTAGAGTTTTAAATATTGATGAAGAGGAGATGAAAAAATATATAAATGTATATGTATTTTTTTAGTATATTTGTTCATTATCTGTCCCCTGTCCTTGTCCTTATTTTCCTAATGTAATCTATGGGTAATAACACGAAGGTGAAAAACAAATCATTATTTAAACGGCGAAAAGTAAAAGTGGGACATTGGAAGTTGCTTGTAAAAATATAAACGATCCATTGTGCGTGGGAGGTAATAGAAAGTACAAGGCGCGCGAGTGTAGTAAACTCTTGTGGTACGAACTACAAGTGTCCAAGCGCGCGTGCCTTAGGGTTAAGATACTAATAGCAAAAAATGAACCGCTGCATCTTTCGCTGTACCTTTATTGCCAAATAGCAGTGCGAGGGCGTGTAGTCCACCTTTGGGCTTTGACGAATATATTGAATAACTCGCCACTGCTCCAAGTCTGACAACCGGTTTTACACAATCCTTCAAGCTTACAAATCTTCATCAACATCTATGGACAACTTTTTAATTTATTTCCTAATCGTCGATAAATATAATTATGTACAATAAAATATCGAGAATGAAAATAAAAACCATAGCGTAGGTACATATAATATTTCTTCAAGAGGAACCTATTATATTATATTTGACTTGAGTCATTCTAAGTCCTACAATCTATGAATAGCAATTACTAAACAGTTACTCCGTTATGGAAGTTTATAATGTACATGTAGGGGTATATTGACTATTATTACATGCATTTATCTATAGTCCTCTAATTACTAATCATAAATGTGAAGGTTTTAAATGGTGAAAATGTACAAAATACTTTATTTTTTCTTTTAAATAATGTAGAACGTAATTATTGCAGGGGCGCCATTTGGGGTATCGGCGAATCGCAGGGTATGCATTGGCGGCCCTATTTTTCGCCGTATCATATTGGCCTGTCTTAATTTCATGCTGGCGCCGATGTATCAGTTAAATTGAATTAATTGAAATAATTAATATAAGAAAAAAATATTTTATAAATAAAGGGATA
Organism: Metopolophium dirhodum; assembly: GCF_019925205.1. Classification (NCBI taxonomy): domain Eukaryota; kingdom Metazoa; phylum Arthropoda; class Insecta; order Hemiptera; family Aphididae; genus Metopolophium; species Metopolophium dirhodum. The sequence continues at coordinate 19,912,788 of NC_083568.1, forward strand.
TACATAAATATTAAAAAAAAGAAAATGTATATTAATGAATAATGATATTATACTTTTACCATATGTTATCACTTAAAATATTAATTATTTTTCATCCCTAATAGTAAGGTTAGAAAAAACTCCAACATGGCTACATTTCAATTTTCATTGTTATAACTGTGGCATGGTAAAAAATTTGGCAGTCCTATTTTAGAACTGAAATGGCGCCCCTGAATTATTCTAACGTCATTATTTAAGTAGGTATACATTGATGAATGCGTGTAAGACATGGGTTAATGGTAATCGTAATTTATATATGATAACTTGAGTACATGTATGACAAATATGACTACCCGTCATCCATGAATGCCGATAAGTACCTAATCGGAAAGTACCGTAGTTACTTAATCTATAATATTAAAGTTCTCCAGTTTTAAAAATTATTTTGTATGTCATTGAATTTGAATATCAAGAATCAAACGAATGTAAGCCAGAATACACTAACTAACTAGACTAATCTTATGATTAAAGTAAGTGAAATTTATTTTTAAACAATAGACAATACTAAAACAAAAATAAATGCTTATCCTTAGTAATTTATTAATCGTGTATTCGTGTTGTATGCTTTTGAAAACTTTTTGCATGTTTCACTTCCCGTTGCTTATGTCCTTATGATCAATAGGTAGTATAAAATAGTACACACATTATCATAGGCTTTAATTTTTCTTAACAAAGTTTACATTTAAAATTTAAATAAGTACCTAATCCCACAACCCTTTTGTTATAAATATTATAAATTGTTCTCTTTATCGTAAATACTATCTATATAGGTATTGCTCAATTTACTATTGTGCAATAAACAATTATACATATTTATAAATAAATTACATTTAATAATAACCTGCAAACGTAATATTTCTGTAAATAATAGGTAAACATCAAAACATTTTTGTTTTTATTGAATATCTCTGGGAAAAATATTTCTATTTATTTCCTAAAAAGATCGGGCGGGTCGGACAAAAAATAAAAATTAACTGGTGTACAATTGAATCATATTTATAAATTATTTTAAAATAATTACAAATCGTTCCAATACTATGTACATGCTATAAAATAATAATAGGTACCTATATAGTCAAATACTCAAATGATTAGTGTGAAACTGAAAAATGTTTTTGCGTGACTGAAATAATTACTTCTTTAATAGCATTAACCATTCACCGCCTAGGCATATAACGATATTGTTACCGCGGCTTCCCGAGTGTGGCTCAGTTTTCACGACCGGCTATTCGTTTTAGGCAAACATTATGTACCTAATAATTAATATGTATCATAATGATTGATTATAATTTAAACTATAATATAATAGATCATTTATACAGCTAGCTATAGTATTTATGTCTAAGCGTCTTTTAATATAGTGCCTGCCAATACAGGCCCCACCAGCTAACTAAAATCTAGATTGTAGGTAGGTACATGATTTAGATAGAACAATGTTATAATTATTCATTCACACGAATACCGGCTACTATACTATATAGGTATTAGGTACCTAATCGGCCGCGGCGGTGGTTACGGTCGTGGTGATAAAATCGCGCCACGCCGCGCACATTATTATTGGCATCCGTCGTCGTCGTCTTCGTGCGTCCGCCGGACAAAGAGACACACACACCGACGTGCCGCATCCCGGATTCCCGCAGTTGTCGTCGGTCGTCCAACGACTCTGACGGCATCGGGCATACACGTCTTGTCTATATAATACACGTGTATTGTACGTAGGTACTTTGTTATTTCGTGTGTCCATCGCACCGTGAAAGTGGGCGTGGTTGGAAAACTCGTGTTGCCCAGGGCGCCTCAAAATGTTTTTTCTCAGACGTAGGTAGGTATTATTATATACCTTAGCAAATACTCGGTCTTACACTCTTACTGTATGATCATTTTCTGTACCGTATACGTCATTTTTAGATGAGTTTGTGACGTTTGTGTTTCCGCATTTACACGTGAGTACCTATAAAATATACTCGATGACGTCGAAACACCGAATAAAATCCAAACATTTGCAATCGGCCATATATTATATTATATAGTGGTGAGTGGTTGTAGGATTGCAGCGCATATTTAAGTGTTTCCAGATAATTGTTATTTTAGGTGGATGGTGCAGCGTCACAGTGACCTGCAGCCCTGCAGGTGAAGATTTTCAAAAGGGTCTTCAATTACTTGTAAATACATCGATATGAAAAAAATACATCTACCGTGACTAATGTTATAACACTTAAACGTTATAAGTTATAGGCGTTACAAACATTAGGTATACAGACACAGCAATATCCATTTTTAACCCCCCTCCTGCTGAAATTCTTTTAAGAGTTATACTTTCACAAAGAAAATACACCCGAAAATAAAAATTCGATTTTTCACACTTAAAATGTTGCTACTGGTACATCTCTAACTGCAGTCGCAAGAAAACAAACTTAATAGGTACCCATATAGGCTATAAGCCTATAACTATAGTATTATAGTATGATCGTATTTTAAGTTATAGGTAATTAAAATTATATAGTATATACCTACATAGCCATATAGGTTGGTTGGTTGGTACGTCCAAAATCCAAATCCTAGAGGCAGAAAGTATGAGACTTCCCGAATCCTTTGACATGTTTTTTTTTAGAAACAAGCCTGGGATGCTAAATAAAATAATTGCATTTTTGGTATATTTTAGTCGTTGATTGATTGGTAAATAATTTAAAACAAAATTAAGTAGGTTATTTAATAATAATAAAATTACGTAATATATTTTTTAAATTTTAATAAATTAAAGAATGAAATACTTAATGTTTATATTACTTAGGTATATATAGTTATTAGTTAGGTAGGTATATTAATTATTAGATTATAGGTGTCTATGTCCTCTATACTAGTCTACTCCTCTTAACAATTGTCTAAATAGGTACTTCCAGGGGTGGGGGGGGGGGTCATATATTTTTATTTATTACAATTTATAGTTTTAATGTAGGTAATATATTAGATATTACATCACAGCATTGATCAAATATACTTAAATATTGGAATATTTAATCAACGATCATATTATTATACAATATATCTCGGTTATTATAATATTATTATAAATACTTTTCCATGATAACTATATATAAACATTATATAATATTTTATATGTGTACCTATTATGCTGTAGGATGTGTGCTGTGGCATTCGGCAGATAACTTACTAAAGCATGTACAGAATTTGGAATTCGATATTATGTCCGCAGGCCCCTATCGACACTAAAATAAGTTTTTAAACTTCCATAATGTGCAGTGATCATTAAAAGTAAGTTTACCGAAATATATTTGGTCAATTTCCAAAAAAATCTCTGTTTTTAATTAATAATTTGTCATAACAAACATAAAATATATTACCTACCTATTTAGTAAATTGAAATGTAGCCAATATTGTTTACTTTTACACTAGCTATAGAATTTATATTGTATAATTTACATGGTTGTGGCGTATATTACATTATTGTGATTATACCTATTTATAATAGCCAATTCCAATATTACTTAACTATATGTATGTCGGCATGTAGCTATATGCATATATTGTGTAAGTAAAATTGTAGGCTACCTACCTATATAGTCGGTCGGTGGTGGAGATTTAAAAATGCGTTGGTATAATGGTATGCCAGATGCCCATATGTATTATGTATATAGCATGATAGTTTGTTATTGAAAAACATTCACTATACATTTTGGGTACTTCTACCCTTAAATCTGTCAACTGTCAAGTGTCAACATATGGATTAGTTAACGTCATCCGGTTGGTTCTTACTCGGCTGAACCGCTTTATTTTTGTTGACATCCTTACGATTTTCGAAGGTTGAAGTAAAACTATTTGTTTTATAATTTGTATAACCAATCATGTGATATTCATTGGTATTTATAATTTTCTATTAAACACTTGGTTAGGTATAGTATGTTGTATATATGCTATTTAGTATTTTAGTATGTTTGATGCTTAGGTAGGTACTTAATAATTATTATTATCAACGCAAACAATACAATATATAAATGTTTTTTGAACAAATGTATAAAAGTAAAAAAATCTAAAATATTTCGTAACTAGCTGCAGTATTAGCCAGGCTTAGCTGTGTAATAATGTATAAAAATACGGACTTTTTAACATAGTTAAGTGAGTGAGTAGTATAAAATGGCTAGTTCTAGACCCTAGCAAAACTTCACGCCAGCTTTTCAAGCACCACAAAACACGATATTCACTCACCCTAGCTGTAATCTAATGTTATTAGGACCGAATAATAAACGAATACAATAATGTCAGTCGTCAGATGACATCTATAAAGTATAGGTAGGTAGGTATTTCCTGGCCGTTGCATATTATTTCTTCAACTGTTTACAATTATGATCGGAGCGATGAATGAAGGTATTGACTTAAAATAAAACGTCCTTTTTGTGTGTGTTTATCGTTTATGTATACAATATATATATCATAGCATGGCGCTGTATATCTATTTAGCCATTTATTATAGTGTAAATAATGATATGATCATCAACTTTGAGGGTGATTACTTGTTTCTAATAATTGGATCTAGTTGGTGCTTTTGGGAGCATCAACGTTTTTCGTAAAACCAGTTTTTGACAAAATTGATTTCCTTGTTTTACAATAAAACTGTAACTGTCAGTGACGTATTTATTTTTTTTTTTTTGGGGGGGGGGGGGGGGTGTTCTCCATGTCTGGACACCCCCTGACTTTTAAAAAAAGTCCTAATATATTGGAAATTGGTGTTATCATTTATTTTAATTATTATACAATAAATGGTATTTTTATATAAACGGCATTACTGAAATTAATTTGATTAAATTCGACGACACAGAGACGTATCTACAATTTATCAGGCATAGCCAGAAATTATAATAGTAAAAATACCCGCAGGCCGCAGTGAAAATACAATAACAACGAAAATATTGTGTACGTTATAGGTAGTTTTAATCTAAAAAGTTTAGAGAATTATACATTTCATTATTAATAATACCATTGATTATAAATAGTAATTAAATACTAGTATTTACAATCAATAATTAAACTATTATTCATATACTATTATGGTATTATTTGTCAATTTGTCATTCATTTTTTCGTCTACTGTCGAATTATTATACTGTTATAATTAGTATAATACTGTTGGATTTTACAATTTTTTTTATAAACATTTAAAGTTTGAGTTTTGACAAAATTATAAAAATTATTTTGAAGTCAAAAATTTATAAATTATTTAACTTTTATAGTTAAGGATTAAAAATTTAAAACTAGGTTCCACGTAAATAGGTTATACTATATAAATTACTTTATTCACAATAATATTATCAAATATATTTGGTTATATCATAGGCTGACTGACCGCCTTCGCTCAGAATCTTATTTCTAATACAGTGATATTATATATCATAGAATTCAAATTTAACACAATCCATTACAGTGACTCATTTGTAACCTACTGTACAGCAGAACGACACCTATATGCGACTTGCCCACCTTTTTTTGTTGATTTTTAATTGTTGTAAAAAACTTGCATGATATCATGATAGATACTAGACACACATATATATATATATATACAACAACTAGTTAGCCATCTCCTTCTACAAAACAGTGGAAATGTTTACACACACAGTAGGTAATAGGTATATTATATGTATAATATATAAGTATATATTATGTATATGAATAATGAATAAATGTTTACATTGTCTGGCTTTATAAATTATGGCTGACATCAACATCATAGAATGACGGCTATATTTAGTTGTTTTATTATAAAATTGTAAATATTATATCTACATGGAGCTTTAATAATTCAGTGGCGTGGCGTGGGTATTAAAAAGATGTAAGCAGTGAATTTTTTTTTTCAAAAGTGATTACAATATAGGTACTATACCTAAATACCTAATTATAAATTATGTATAAATAAATTTTATCTTTTTAACATTTTTAATATTTTTAAAAATATACTAGTTGTACAAATCAAATTAAAAACAATATTATGAATTATTATAAACGATCACTTTTAAAATTTCATTTAAAACATAAATTTATTCGTCTTGGTTTTTTTGAGTACCTAGTCTTCAATAACTTCATCATAAAAACTGTTTTCCTTTTGAATTTGGGTTAGTAATTGTTTTTCAATAGATAATATTGACAACGCTGATAGTCTATTTTGTGATTGAGAGTTTCTTAAATATGTATGTCGAAAATGAACGTTCAGCACCTGTGATAATTATTTAAATCAACAAAACCAAATTTTGACCAAATGTTTGATTCACGTGAAAATAAAATACAAGGCCAAAAGTAAAGTTTTTGAGATTTTTCACAACCAGATAACCATTTATTTGAATCGTAATAGGATGAATTAAAATATCGAAAAGTTTTTTTATTTTTTGATTTTAAATTTTGAAGTTTTGGAGTAGGTCTTCCCTTATTTATAATATTTTGTTTTTTAGAAAATGAGTAAGTTCCAAAAGATTTTTGTAACAATTGTTTGATAACATAAAGATAAAATAAAGAAATTGAAGTATAAATACTTCAAAAGTCTATCAGGCGAATGACAGTGACAGTGTACGTAAAAACGACTACAGTCTACAACGCGTCGGACTACGTGCTGGTCGCTTCTTGTTTCTCGCGTAAGCAAAATCAAATGTGCTTACAAACGCTAGTTAAATACGTGACCCCCTCTATGGTATTATAGATTTATAGACTATTCGAAAACAACAGTTGCGCGTAAGCATTTTCAGAATGTGTTACACTGTATATCGTATTATGATTATGCAGTTAACATAATACAGAATGGATTAAAAATAGACCTACAATCGATGATTTTCTTAAAATAGTTGGTAATCAGTAGAAAGTGTACGACAAATAAACAATGACAAAAACCACTACCAGCTATAACTTAAATATTTTATAAATAAAATTAAAATTTTAAAAATCATTTATTATGTACCTATTAGTCGTGATTGATCAAATTTATTTTTTCTTTCATTTAAAGTGTAAGCAGTGCTTACAGTGCTTACATGCACGCTACGCTCCTTAGCTTTATATTATAATATATACGCATTATAATAACCGATATTGATTTTCTTGGTAATTATATTTCATAAATACAATCGCTATCACTGTCATCATTAATAACATAATATTATTATCAACGAATTCAAAAACAAAATTAAATATGCTTATCATATATGTATACGTATAATACTATATATTATAGACTAAAGTATAAATTATTATACTATTATGCCTACATAGTATATAGTATATTATATATATACGTCAGGACAACATGAAACAAATCAAAATAAAAGACTATCCTGTAAAAAATAGGACGTCATCTTTGATAGGATGATAGTGCAGGTCGGTTATTGTGGGTTATTGCGCCTACTATGACACTGGATAGACTTCCTAAAATTCATTATACCAATTTCTACTGCCTACTCGCAACTTCTTATTTCAGTCGGTAATGACTAATGACGTATGTTAGTAAGTAATAATAATATTGTTAAAACTTAAAATAGACAAATTTCCCCGTAACTGTCCATAAAACAAACTACCTGTTTAATGCCTATAATATATTATACGTAATTACTAATTACTCATTTGTCATACGTGTGTAATTTATGATTTAAAATGCTATTTTATTTAGATATTTTATTATATATGAATAAGACTAGCTGACACGGAAATGCTTTGCTATTGCTAGGTTTTTGTGATTGTTCAACTCTTTTGGGTGTAACACGCTGTGAAAGCAATGTCTTTTCAAGTGTAAATTATAATATTATATTTGAATTTACATAGCCATCCCGACCGGCGTTTTCCGTGAGATTCACTTGTGATTATACGAGCAGTATATTATATCAAGTAGGCAATCTACCTGCAGTAGATAGCGGACTTCGCATATCATAGTGTGTATGCGTAAGTGTATAATTTAACTGTAAAGTATAAAAAATTCAAAAAATTGGTCCACCTAAACTGTGGTTCGAACTCGATACATTCTGTACTCACAGGCTTTTATCGCATTAATAATAATTATTATTATTAATAAATAAACCAATAGCAACTATTTATAAATAACAATTTCCATCGTAAATCTCGAAATCCTTGTTTGAGAATCTCCCCCGGGTAGGACCTTTTATTTACCTTATTCCGCCATAAAATGTAGCCTAACTTCTTCCTCGTGGTCTAATCTATCTCTGTACCAAATTTCATCGCAATCAGAAAAATAGGAATGCATAAAGGACGTAGAAACATTGGCGATTGATGGAATTATATGAATCAAGACTTATTGACTAGTATTATAGTTGTATAATATATGACTATAAAAAAAAAAAAATATATCCAGTGGATACTGGATGAGTAATTTACGTGATTATTCAATCGGCAATGCCGTCATATATTTTTTTATATTTCCAATAATCCTTATGATCTGCTGATAAATTGACACCGTATTTGGTGTTTTTGCCGATCGATGTTGCACTGCAAGCGCTCGCGCGTTTCGATTTTATCGTAGAAATTTTTTCAGTTCCTAGTATTCGACTCGCAGTTTCGTTAAACCCGGCAGAATATGGCTTCAACTTTATCAGCGAATATTTTCTCTTCGTTTCGTCCTTGCAGCTAGATGGCGCGCTCGGAATAGTCATGGAACCCAGACGTAGCTTGGAGCGTTTCGAATAATCCACAACAATTAATGATTTGGTTTCTTGAGGTGACGCAGAGTCTTCGATTTTACTCATAACTTTGTTCGTTAAGGTCTGAATAATCGATTTTACGTACTCAAGATCAGTTGTGATGGGCAAGTGGAGTGGTTTGGGTTTACCGTACGCGTATGTGTACATAGCTTTGTGTATAATTTTATCGATAATTGTGTATAAAAATGTGTCTAATTTTGTTTTTACAGAACGAGTACAGTTCGGCAGTACATCACACGAAGTTATGCGAATTTGTCGGTCGGAGATTACACGAGCGTTTGACAATTTCTCAATTATTTTTAAGGTCTTCTCGCCCTCGACAGCATGTCTGTATACCGTTAAATTGTTGTTATTTATTACTAGTGTTTTGACCTTACCAATTTTTTTATTTTAGTTACCCAAACGCCACATATTTATCGTTCATCCAAGGATTTGGTCGAAAACTAATAATAAATTCCGGACCATTGAAATATGTTCGTCTACTAGCTAAAGACAGCACACCTCTTCTATCGTGACTTACTGAAAAGTTTTCTTTTTTTAAATACGCCATTTTATTTAAGATTCCTGTATGAAATTTATAAGATTAAAACAAATTGCGTGGAGCATCTGATAAATTAAAAAATAATTAACTTACGCCCGGCTTGAATAAAACCATTATTTATATCAATCCTGTGTATAAAACTGTTCAAGTATCCTTCAGTTTTATTTATACATAACTGTTTGAAATACTTACAAGTTTTTGGAACTAGTTTATCAAATAGCTAAAAATTAAATAATTGAATAAATTCTATTCTAAACAATTGAATGAATACCTAATAATATAATATACTAACAACGAAAATAACGTGGCCAATTTCCCAATTGTTAACTTCAAAAACCATACGTACGAATGTCGACTAAAAATAATAGGTATTATATACATAGGTGATTACTTATATAATATACTGTAATTTAAGAACGGGTAGTGGGTAACCTAACCTATAGTAATAAGTAAAAAAATTTTCATTGTACATACACAATATCTGAAGCTAGTGGTCAAAATAAGAAATTCTACAGGTACCTACTTAATAGCCTGACATTGAATACTGTGAGTCCGGATAAAGTCGTCAAACTTGTAAATATACTAAGCCACGATGTCGGACAATGCCACAATGGATATAAAATATTTCTTTCTATACTTAATTGTATTATTATTAATTTCATTACATTTACTTATTATTTTACCATTGACATTATTATAAAATGTTATTATTATAGGAGTTAAAACTGAGTCACTAATCACTATTACAATACAATTAGGTTTACAACAAATGCTCAAAGCGGTCCATTTTTGGGGGTTAAAAAATGTTGGCTTTTACTTATGTGTTCATGATTTTTTTTGAATATTTAATTTTTATACCTTATTCGGTATTGTTATGTAGGTGCTTAGGTATTTAAAATAAATACCTACACATTTTGTATTTTAAAAAATATTGTCGAGTATCTAATTAGGAATTAAAAAAATATACGATACCTAGGTTATAGGTATATTATATTATATATATTATACAATAAGATAAAATATTTTCGTTCCATGTTCATAATAATTAATATTTTTTATCTGTAGGACTTCTAGTTTGGCGATCGGAGCTGGTATGCGTAACAAGCGACTACTGCAGTCTACTATTGTTATACTCTTATATTAGTATATTATACTATATTATGTGTTGATCTTAACTCGTTAAAATACGTATGATCTAAAAAAAATCAAATATTGTTAAAGGCATGGTGCGTGATGATAAACCAGAGCGTTGTGCGCATGCGTAAAAACAGAAAATCGCAAACTTCGGAAGGATAAAGAATAATGATTTCTGAAAATTTGTACCATCGATCTTAACTCGTTGAAATACATGTTCAAAAACTAAAAAAATCTGAAAAATGCGTGGAAACTAAAGTGAGTTTGTTCCTTTATTTAAAATACGTAATGTCTCATAATTTTGTGTAGGTATACTTATTTATAATTTTATTTTTAACACTGGATATCCATCTCCCCCCCTGCCAATTAAAAAGAGGAGTGGAATTTAATAAGTGCCCCGGGGATCATAATTTCTAAATACTGTTGTCCTGATTATGGTCCTTAAATGTCAGATATATCTGATTGCCTGGGCCCACCATATTAAACATAACTTAATTACATACCTATACTTACATATTTTCAGATAATTTAAAATCAATATGCTATTCATCGATTCTATATTCGGTTTTTTAAAATGTTTGTGCAATCTATTTATGTATTTATATCCGATTGTCCTTATAACTAAATATGAATATGTTGGACTTATTATTATATTAACGATTTCTCTTAGTTATTTTACTCGCCAGAAATTAGGCAGAAATATATTTGAAATATTTGAAAATTGAAAAACAAAATATCTACTGATTTTTTGTTAAATCCTTGGAAATTAATTCCTAAAACATTTTTTAAAGATACCTACACATTTTGTATTTTAAAAAATATTGTCGAGTATCTAATTAGGAATTAAAAAAATATACGATACCTAGGTTATAGGTATATTATATTATATATATTATACAATAAGATAAAATATTTTTTAAAGATACTAACTAGTAACTACAGAAGAGTAAAATAAGAGTTGTAAGCAGTCAACTTCTAAGAATTGTGTTCAATGTTTAAATTTTAGCAATACAAATATTAATAATTAGTATTAAATATTAATTACTATACAACTAATAACTATATTGACATAATACACTATGTACAGAGTGATTCACCAAACATGCTCACCCAATTTTTCTTCTTCAATATACCAGTTATTTACAAATGGTTATTCACAGGATGATCATATTTGATATTGGTGAATCACAGTGTACAGCACAATAGTAAGTTTATAAATAATTAAATGTCAATTTAATGTCGTACCTAATATTTACAATATAATATTTAGTATTTACTGTTTGCCGTATCGTATTATTATTTATAATTTATTATATTTATAGACTATATGTAGTTAATGTTTAATATTAAGTCGTTTTAAGCTTGTACCTACCTGGCTACCTACCTAATATTTACTTTATTATTATAATAATCTTGAATATCAATCGATGCAAGTTGTTTACAATTCACAGACCATAAGCTCATAGTTATATTGTATTTGACGCTTAAATAGTTTTGAAATTCTGCATAAGTGCCTATATAGGTTTCATTGATAAATATTGCTTCAGTATCTTGACGTTTCGCACCACCGAGAATCTATAGACGAGGTTTGTTTAAATATCTACAGAAATATTAAAAAGTACCACCTATTAAAATGTAATTTTTTTTTATTTATACTTGATTTATTTTCCATAAACATCTCGTCCATTCAATGTCCATAAGACCTCTAATAGTATATTTATTAACCAAATCATGCCGATGTTTCACCAAATTCTAAAATTGAATAACTGTTTTATAATGATTACATTTTTAATAAGTGAAAACCAACATACAAAAAGTAGATATTTTGTTGTTTGAAAAGATGTAGATAATAAACAACCTACAACTTTTATGTTCATTTTAGTTAGCATAACGGTTTTAAAATAATTTGTATTATATTATTAACAGTAGGTACATAATACAAATGTAATAGTTAAATAGAGAATTAATAACATACATGTTTAGATGTTCGTTACTTAGCTACTTCAACATTGTTTAATTTTCAATAAAATTATAGAATATAAAGTTGCGTTTAAATCAGAAAAAAAGTAATAGGTACCACCTAACTTAAATCTAGTTAAAAATAATGCAACTAAAATTGTATTTTTGATTAGTCAAATAGTTAGTTAATATCTAAATTTACATTCACTTTTTATTAAATTAAATTTTTATTAAGAATTAAGAGGCTGTCACAGTAAAAAAAAAAAATCAACCTTAAAAACATATTTTCGTATTTCCAATAGCAATTAGCCCTCGTTGGTCGTAGAAACATGTTTTTTAACACTTTTCTTAAGTTTGGTTTCTTTAGTTTAAACCTACCGAAATTGGGTGCTAGGAAGAAACCTATATGTGATGTACCCTATCAACAGTATTTACTGGCTAATTCTTCCAAATCTAGGCGTATATGATTTCTTCAAAACTATTACCTAAAATCTAAATAAACATGAGATATCTAACTGGAGAATCGTGGAATAGATTTTTAAAATTTGTTTATTTTATTTTGAAGTTAATTTAAGTTTTTTGAAAAATCATATAAAATCGGACGTTACATCCGCATGTGTAATCTGAAATCTCCATTCGTCTTACAAATACATGACAAATTAAATTTTCCGTTCATAATAATCCATTTTACTCTGTTATTTTTAATAATACATATAAGAGTGAATAATTGTATTTGTTTAATATTTTTTTTATTTAAAAGAACTGCTGTCATTTAAAATTTAAGCTGAATGCCTAAACGTAGAATTTTGGTTTGTGGAGGGAGGACAATAAATATACTCAATTGTTAATAAATTATTATTCGTATTAATTTTTAATTTTTATATCTATTATAGTCATATAATAATACGTTTTTAAATGTTGTTATAACTTTAGTCTTTCCGTAAATAAATTATTATTATTATTAAATATTTTTAATTTTAGAAACGAAATATTTGTCAGTCATCAACTTTTGGAACAGTATATTCAATATTCAACTTTTATGGGTTATTAGATACATAGTAATTAGTAGTAAATAAGATTAAGATAGCTCGGGAGAAAAAATAAAAATTCTCAGTACTTTTCAAAATAATCGGCAAAAACTAAAAAAAAAGTGGGTAAGTGGATGTCGCTCTGCTGTACAGTAAGTTACAAGTGGGTCGCTGTAATGGATGGTGTTAAATTTGAATTCAATGATACAATAAAGACCAAAATATAAACAGTGCCGTCAATCATTTCTATATTATTATTTTTAAAATTATTAATGATAATTATTAATTGTACAAAGAAACAGGTATATATAAGTAAATATCCAGTTTGGTTTAGTTCTGTGTTAAAGGACTTAGTTTTTAAAAAGAAAATTGCTCACAAAATATATAAACTAAATCTTTCTTTATCTACAGGTACTTTTCCATAAGTATGGAAAACAAGTTTTATTACGCCAATCTTTAAGGGTGGTGATGTAACTATAGTGTAACAAATTATCGTCCAATCTGTCTACTTTCAATTATTCCAAAAATCTTTGAATCTATTATATAAAAAAAAAATACTCCATTGCTCTCTCCATTAGTATAATAGTATGTGACGATCAACATGGTTTTATTAGTGGAAAATCAACAACTTCTAATCATTTAATCTTTCAAAAATTCATATTAGATGCGTTTGGATCTAGACCCAAGTTGACATTATTTATACAGACTTTTCTAAAGCATTTGATTAGGTAAACCATTCTATACTTATATCTAAATTGTATAACATTGGTATTCAAGAACCATTTCTTTCTTGGATTTCTTCATATATATTAAAAAGGGAACAAATTGTAAAATATAAAAATTTCAAATCTAATCCATTCAATGTAACTTCAGGTGTACCTCAAGGCTCTCATTTGGCTCCTTTATTATTCTTATTATTTATTAATGATTTAAATTTTAAATATTCAAGTAAACTTCTCTTTGCCGGTGATTTGAAATTATTTCGTAAAATAAATTCCCAAAATGATGTATTATTATTACAAAATGATTTGAACGCTTTGTCAGAATGGTGTACTAAATATAAACTACCATTAAATATTGATAAATGTAAAGTTATTTCATTCTCTAGAACTCGTGATCCACTTATAGTGCCTTATCACATTTACCAGTCTCCTTTGATATGTGTTCATGAAATCAGCGATTTGGGTGTAATATTTGATTAAACTCTTACATTTAATAAACACTTATTACATACTGTTAGAAAATTGTCGATGATTTTAGGCTTTATTTTAAGAAATTGTAAAGATTTCACTAATCCAGTGTTATTAAAACATTATATACTTCTCTATTCCGATCAATATTGGAATACAACATTGTAGTTTGGTCGCCATACTTAAATTATTAAATTCAATGCTTAGATAATATTCAAAACTGTTTCCTTAGATTCATGGCATTCAAATGTAATTTAACCCGTGTGCAACATTCTTCTTATCAACCACTATTAGATTTTTTTGACATTGCAAGCTTATCCGAGCGGAGGAAAATGTATGATATGAAATTTTTATTTAAGCTAGTTAATGGTTTTATCAATTGCCCAATTATTTTAGGCTCTCTCAATTTTAATGTCCCTCAACGCAGAACTAGGTCAACCACTATGTTTTATGTGTCTACACATAAGACAAATTATGCTTCAGCTTATCTTATGAATAGGATAATGTCAATAGCTAATGATATAAATGTCGATTTGTTTAACTTTAATTCCATTGAATCATTTAATGTTTATATAAACAGAATTTTTTGTACTTAATATTGTATTGTTGTGTTACTTTTTGATTTATTATTGTATGTAATTGTTGAACTTAATTAAATTAATTATTGTAATTGAATCATATGATCCGTTGAAATAATAATAAATAATATTATTGTATAAGAAAAACGATTCTGAGCGAAAACGGTCAGTCAGCCTATGATAGTACTAAGTATATTTGATGATATTATTGTAATTAAAGTAATTTATATATTTACCTATTTACGTGGAACCTTAAAATACGAATTTTAAAATTTGACCTCCCGACCAATTAAATTTACTTTCCCATCAAACAAGATACTGTTGAAGAAAATCGAAGCAGTTTTACTGCCCCAAATC
This sequence comes from Metopolophium dirhodum, assembly GCF_019925205.1. NCBI lineage: Eukaryota > Metazoa > Arthropoda > Insecta > Hemiptera > Aphididae > Metopolophium > Metopolophium dirhodum. The sequence continues at coordinate 19,928,313 of NC_083568.1, forward strand.
ATGATGACAGACACAAAAATAAAATAATTAAAAAAAAACACACATCATTGTAAAATCAATACATTCATCGCTCCACTCAGAATTAAAAATTATAGAAAAACGAGAATATTAAAATTGATGTGACTCCCATTTTTTAAAAGAATCGATTTTACTATTTGTTGAAATTCATAAACAAACAACTGTATAGATAGCTGAAATTTGCACCATAATATATATTAGACATTTTTAGACATGATATTGTTTTCAAAATATTTTGGCCCTTTTTAATTTATTATTAACAGAAAAAAAGCTTGACAATTTTAATCAAGATTTCTAAAATATACTTTATCAATTTAAAAATTCTGAAAATACACAATCACAATTTTTTTAAATTAGCGTTTAAATATCAAGTTTTGACATTTGAAAATTTGAAAATTATTCAAAATTATTTTGTACCTACGAATTTATAAACTTTTTAAGAATAATAGCTATAATAAAGCTTAAAATAAATACAAGGTTCTTAGTAATATGTTGTTCTTTCAGCAGTTTAAAAATATCATTATTGAAGATATACAATTTTAAAATTAAATATTTAAACAAAAAAATATTATGGTTATTGTGCAAACAATTTTAGTTATTTTGATTAAATAAAAAAATTATTATTCGATGCAGAAATTCTATATTTTTTTTCATTTTTTTATTTTTATTTTTATTTTTTTTTCAAGAAGATAATGGCCCTACTGAACATGTTCGTGTGGGGGCCCATGAGTTCACAATTTGAAATATAAATAGTACATTAAATAGTTCTTATAAATTAAATATGCTATATCAAATGCTCTTCGGGGCGTATAATTATCAAATAAATAAATAAATAAATAAATAATTACTAATAATAATGTATTAGTATATACATCATAAATACATTTTCAAAATATTTAGACTAAATTTAATATATAAATAAATTATAGAATATCCTTAGAAAGGCTCGAAAGTCAAAACCTACTATATAGCAGAGCAACTTCTCCGGTTTTTTAATTTGTGTTATGGTCGTCGTGGAATTAGGATGACAAAGGCACGTAATGTGTGAAAGTGTGTTTAACCTTGTACTAAATGTTAAATCTTAAAATTAGAATAGACAATTTTATGTATTTCTATTTATATAATACTAAAATAAATATTCGACTAAAATTGTATTTCTCTAACCCAACTATAGTTGATCTAATCAACTAGATAAAGCGTCTGAACTATAAACAAATTTTAGACTAACTAAATTACTGGCAGAAGAATACAAAGCAAAGGCTAGGCTTAGAAAATTAATAATTAAACTCAATAATTTGTTTTGTGTTTGTGAGCTTGATACGTATGGAATACAGATGCTTATAGTAAACTATAATATACATGTGGACGTGGGTCATGACGCATAATTGTGTTGCATATATGTACAATATCAGGCGCTCTTTATTTCGTCACTTAAATTTGATTTATACTTTTTTGATTAGAAATCAAATGAAATAAAATTTTAATTCATAATAATTGAATATACGATCATCTATGATAGAAAGTTTGTAATTTGGGGCGTTCAATTATTATGCTTCGTAAAAAATGTATTCTAATTATTTCATTTACAGACAAAAAAAAAAATATTTTATTAATATTTAACATTTCTACAGTGGTATAATAATGAATATATTCTAATTAATTGTATTTGAAAATATTAACAAAAATATGTTACACAAGTTTGAAAACTAGACGTTTTTTTTGTTGAAATTTTAAATTTTGTTAATAATGGCATCATATAGGTAGTTATAGTGATAGATTAAACTTAATTTTTATTTTAATATAAATGTTATACTGTTATGTAAACTATGTTTTAGTAATCAATGTTTAGTTATTTGATGACATTAGTTAGTTTTATCACAATATTTGTCTTATCTAGATTTAGATATATTATTCTATAACATTTAAAATTGCTATCATAAATTGTAATTGCTTTAACTGTTTATATATGACATTTTAAATCGTATTCTATCACGATTAAGAATGTGGCATATGTGCACATTCAATATTGTATTAGCTAAAAGAGTCAACGTACCGAGACGAATGCCTAATTTCATTGCAAAATTAAGTTAGGTTAATTTTAATTGTTTAAATGTTTATATATTTAGATCACGATCATTTTTTTGTTAACTGTAACATTTGATTGAAGTATCGAATAAGATACTTAATATTTAATAATTTTGATTAGAGATAACTGATGATTAATTTTTTTCTATTATACCTAGTACTTATACGGCTATACCGGACACCGGTATACCTAACTGATACATAATTCTTGTTGCTTTTAGCAGATATTTATGTATATATTTATGATTTATTGTGTAGACATGTATTTGTTATGTCAATTAAATATTTCAATATTTATATCCAATACTTGGCAGTTAGAAATATTTTGAACATGTACCTACTGGTTACTATATAGTTTAATAAGTACCTAGTGTCCTAGTAAGTACCTAACTAATAATCTCAACATAAATAAAGTTATTCGTAAATCATCACGTACCTATTTTAATACTTATTACCTATCGTATATTATATTTCACGCACGCCTACGATATAATAATTATTACATTTACCATTTTAGATACCAAATAGCAAGCTAGTATTTAAGTAAGCACTTTTACGACTAAAGGAATAATGCATTGATCAAAGAGACTTAAAAGTTAAAACCAGGGCCGACGGCTGTTTAACAAGAAAATAAAACGTATAAGTACGATAGGTAATTAGGAATTGTTACTGATTTTACCTAAATGTTAAGAAAATCGCTATGGGAGCTAAACTGCATTCGTTTCAATATTTCGTATATTAATCTATTAGTTACCTTCTTAAATCTCTATAGGAAAATCAATGGTAAATAAACAAATTACAGTTTTTTATAAAACAAAGTATAAGTTAAACAAAAATTAACACAACGATTTCTTTATAAGCATTTAATCTCTTTTTCTTATTGTAAAAAAAATTGATTGTATGTATTATATTGAAAGAATCGAGTAGTTATGGTAAGTATAGGTTGGCGTATACCACATAATATTATAAAAATAAAATCTATTATTTATTATTATTGAAATTTTTGTGATATTAATTTTATTAATAATTATAATCCAGATACATTTATAACTTTCTCCTAGATTGGAGATTTGAAAATAAAGTGATAATTTCTTAAAAATCTGCTTTACGTTTCTTGGTTCTTAGTTGACCTTAAATATTTTTGTAATATTATTAATATTAATTTTCGAACAGTTGATGAAAACGATATAGATTTTTAGCTGTAATATTTCATATTGGCAGAAAGTTATGATATCCACCCCCTAAATGGACTAATAAATCCAGCGGGCAATCAGCTACACCCCACCCCCCCCCCCCCCAAAAAAAAAAAATTAGTGACTGGTTAAAATGAGAAAGAATCAAAGAACTTATCTTTAACTTTCAACTTATCCATGATTTTTTGTACCCTATATCTCTTTGGTTTATTATACTACATGTTTATATTTTGTATTTAATTTAATAAATAATGAAAAATAAGGAATAGACAATAGATCATTTAAACTTTATTTACAATTAAAATTAAAATGTACACAAGACACTGTGAAAATCATGGTATACTTATGTAATTTTATTACCAACAAAATAATTAAGTGAACAAATTATTAATATTTTTATTTTTGAAATAATAGTATATGAGTATTAGGAGATACTATATTGATTAGGCGATACATAAATTAATTTTAGAGAGGATACCATTATAAAAATCTTATGATATGGTTCATTAATTTCTTCACTTAAATTTAAAAACAATTGTGAGAAAATAAGATACACTAAAAAAAGTTCTTAAGACAAGCGTTTAATAATTAATATGGTTAGATTTTACATTATATGAGATCAAATTGGAGTTTTCATATAATATATTATATTAAGTAGGTAGCTAGTATTTCGTAATATCTCTATGATATTGTATGGTGACACCATCTAAAAAAAATTTTAGATAAAGCAGAATTGTATTTTGAAATTTATAATGCCATATACGAGCTGTAAAAATATTGTACGTGATGGTTTTTGAAAAATGTATCAAAAGATATACCTATTTTTAACCACTAATAAATTAGTTTGCAAATGTTGTTTTACTAACAATTGCTTAAATATTGTTTTTATTTTATCAAACCAGAAAAAAATTATTAATCACAATTTGCTGTTTAAAAAAAAAATGTTATTATTATATTATAAATTGTTTGCCATATTATTATACTTTCACCAATTATTATTATTATTATTACCAGTTAGTTTGATAAAACAGTCTCGCCAATCACCAAAACCTGTATTTTAAAATACGTCTAAATGTCGAATACAATAATTATATAATTGATATGTTTAAATAACTACTTTGTAAGTTCTGTAAGTAGTAAATGCATTGTATAATATCTACTTGAAATCCACTTATTAAATGTAATAAAAATCACGCTATTTTTTATTATATTATTTTTGAAAATAAGTACCTTAAATATCTCTTAAAATTTAGTCTTAAAATTTAGTCAGAAATAAATAAATTTGAATATCAAAATCTTAAAAGCTTGATAATATGAGTTTGTCAATATACCTAAATCATATCCAATATTATGGATGAAATAAAATATACATAGGTAGTGCATTTTCATTACAATGCCATAGTACTAAATCTGTCAAGAAGTTCCATCACTGAATGGATTCTTCTTTCAAGCATCCAACCCATCAACTCCCAATGCGCTTGTACTTATTGTAAGAAATAAATTTAAAGATTGTATAAATAAATATAATAATGTAACAGAAAAAAAAATGCCATAGTTGTAAAGGGTAGTTTAACCAAGTCTTATTATATAGGTAGCTACGTCAAATACAAATTCGACAATTATAATTTATAAATACCTATAAAGTATAATATTATTACCTACACCGAAAATATTTGTTCATAGTCGTATTCAACTGTAAATTAATATTATTGGTTTAATTTTATGATTTATTAAATACCTACCTACCTACATTTACAAACAATTTATAATATATTAAATTATATATTGGTTTTTGTAATGTAACCTATATATAAAAATAAAATGTATTATGATGAATTCTACTATTTTTTAGTATATGAACAAAATTATTACTGTTTGAATCTTTATTGTAAGAACGCATGTATTTTTACAATTACTTAAGTATTAGTTTTAATAAGTGGATGTTAGAGCTTATAGAGAGACTTGTTACAAATTGCAAATTTTAATGCGATGAAACTCTGTTTTCTAAAAAGTAAAATCACTAAAAACAACTCCTATCAAATTTAAATTTAAATCAGATTCGAGTGACAAACAAATTAAAAATGTAACAGTCAAAATTATGATACTTTGAGTATTATAATTGATTAAAAACTCAAAATCGAGTCTCCTGTTCCTACAAAAATTAGAAAATATTTTAAATTTTAGATTTCATAATTATAAATATTTATAGCTATTATTTATTTGTACGTAATACGTATATTATAAAGTTAATGCAGATCATTCAATAATGAACAATGTGGGCAATGACCCACAAAACTTAATTATCAAGCTGTTATATTGTCTAAGATTGTAGAACATGGATAGGTCATAGGTACACTATACGTCTGATACACAACTACAGAATAAAATACATCTTATACTTGTGCAACGTTATATTAAAAACAGTACTTACATTATTGTGTATGAAATATTTAGAAGAAAAGTATGAAACGGCGAAACAGTAAATAACCTAGTACCTATTACCTACCTATAATTTAATCGATATTTTTAAAAGCTAGGTACTTTAATAACCTATTTATACATTTGATAGCATTTGATAACATAGGTACTACACTGACTAATATATTGTAGTAATGCTATAGAAATAATTTTACTACATTTTTTTGAAGAATACACTATACGTTTATAAATACAATAGTAGTATAGTGAGAATGGTTCAATGGAGACATTTTCAAAAATTCCTATTTATAAAACTCAAATCGTAGCTAAATTTTAATAATAGATCTTGATGTTTTTTTATTCCCGCAAGTCCCAACCAAAAACAGTTTACATAACCTCAATAAAAAAAAACAATTTATTGTTTTTTTCTAAAAAACGAGAATTTTCGTAAAATGTAGGTAGGTACCTTAAGTAAAAATTCAAAATAATTTAATGTATCATTATGCCTTCTCACATATAGTTTTCAAAGACAATTTTAAAGCATTTTAAAAATATCAAATATAGACAGAATGATTCATCAATCATGTTCCCTCCCTGCCATTTTTCTTTAATAATTAATTTAATACAATTCTGATTTTTTTAATTTTTGAATAGGTATATACATAGCTATCAAAGATCATACTTTCAATTATTTAGATTATTCTCTTCTATTTAAATTTAAATACCAGGCTTCGTAGCGATAAAAACTTCTCTTTTAAAAAGAGAACCAACATTTTTCTACTGTAGATACATTTTTAAGTAGATCATTTTTTGCTGAAGTATTTGAATCAAAATTCGAACTAATTGTTATTAAGAGTTATTAAAATAAATATAACACTACATGTAATAGTTCTAAAATTATTTCATGTATATTAGTTTTTATTATACATGGACAATTATTACAAATTATAAAATGTTGAAAGATTAAGGTAGGTATATAATATGTTACAATATTATATATCTACGTATTTGAAAATATATTCCTTATAATTATTCTAACAAATTTTAAAAATAGGAATTTTAATAAAATACTCATGCTTGGCGAATCACTCTGTATAATTTCAAAAACATCTCTTAATATAATCTAAAAATGATATATTTTAAAATAATTATTAAACAATGATAATTTCAGATAATTTTAATTTTATTATGGTATTAAAATTGAACCAAAGATTTGTTATTTTTGATAAAGGTAGTATTAGGCTTTGATAATGTATTTAGATAGAATTCAATTAATATAAAATATAAACTTCTTTGTCAGTTTTATACAAATATTTTTAAATGTTTATTATAATTCAAAAATATTAGAAACGATCTTTAACAATACAACGAGTACAATTTGTTTGGGCTATAATAGTTTTGTGTAAAAAAAACTAAAAAAGTTTAGTTGCATCATAACTGACGAACACTATATTATGTACTATATAGATGGTAATTTATCTGCTTACTTTACATATAATTATCAGGTATATTTTGTGTGTTCAATGCTCTCTGTATGCATAACAAAAGATACATAACATATATTTTATTTCAAATTGTTATCACTCTGTATGTCTCAGTTGGTTGAATGTAGTGGTATATTCACGTATATTCACGTGCCATGTGTTCTCTTAAGTAATCCTGCATGGCACTTTGGCAGCAGTGCTGACTTAGTATTCGATGCTATAGTTTCTATTCGACTGCCACGCTCAAAACAACTCATTCACTTCCCTTAATACATTCCCTTGCGTAGTATTATAAAATGAGTACAATAATACATTTATGATTTTTTTAAACTGTTTGCTATACTTGTTATTTCTTTTAATTTAGTTGAATTTAAGTTTTAAAATAAAAATAAAAACAGTGCATCAAAAATGGAAAAAAGTACAAATATTGATTTTTATATGGATAATTTAGGTAAGAAACAACGTTTAAATACAGATTAATTCATTTATATTTAACTAAAGCAAATTAAATTGAAATGTATACCAGATGTTTTCTTTTTAAAGTACATTTTAATTTAAAATTTATAGTGTTAGAAAACTAGAAGTATGTATTTTTTTTATATTAGTCGGTAAAATATGTATATCAAGATGTGATAGCTCATCATAGTAGCTTTTATAATATTTTATTTAAATTACAATAGTCTTCTTTTGTATAAAGCTTTCTTTGTAAAATATATAATGTGTTATGTATTTATGTAATATATTTTGAATAGGTTATATCATTCATTTAAAATATAGGTACTACAGGGTAGTAGATGACAATACAATTGTACGTATGCATATAAAATGAATTGTATAAAACCTATATATAATATACATTTAATACGATTTCCGCTAATATAATATATGTATTGTAGTTAAAAATTAAAATGAAATTTTAGTAAAAGTAATTAAAGAAATTGATCGAATAATATTTATTTAATGCGTATAATATATACATATATATTACATAGACGACATCTATTGTAATAAAAATATGGTCAAGGTTATTACAATTTGTAGTCTTTTGCATTTTCCGTTGTATTTTCTATAAAATATAACATAATGACCTCATATTATATAGGTACATTTCTTACATCTATACGTTTATCGGGTTATCAAGACTTTAATTTTAATGACTTGTAATTCATGTTTATAATCTTTATAAAATATTTGAAAATGAACTTTAAATCGAATGAACACGTGTTATTTATATATATTTACAAGACATACTATCAACAAATAGAAATTAATTTTTTTAATGAAAAACACAAAATAATTTACTCTATTGAGTTCATTATACGTGCATATTATACATATATAGCTGGTAGTATAATATTATAAAATTATAAAACACATAACAATCGTACATTCGTACCTGATAAATAATTAAACAGATAAAAATTTAACTGTGTCTGTAACACGTAGATATGTTGATGAATGATGATTAAGTTTTCTATAGTTATTTTTTACTTTTTCTCTACAACTACCTATGCTACAAGTTACAATTTGTGTTATGGAGTTTTCGCAAAAGATATTTTTGTATCATAATTTATAGTACGTTATTAATTTTAAAAATATAAAAGTTTAGGTCAATATGAACGTTTTTAATAAAATCAAAATCTTTTAAGACTAAAAAACTCTAATTTACGCACAAACTATAATAGACAGTTGTAATGTGTTAAGAAGTTACTTAGCAATAATAATAAACACAAATTAAATTAGATCTAGAATATGCACTTGTAGTGTTTTATTATACAAACACGCATAATTATTTTATAATTCTCGGACAATTATTAATTTCGTGATCATTAAATACTTTATTTTGTTTTATCATACAATTTTAACTAATAATAATGATTTGAACATTATATTATGAATGTTTTTCTTATCGTTGTGCATAATAGTTTTGTTCATCCCATTTAAATGGAATGAAGCCAAATATGCCCCAACTACCATTAACCCAAAATACATTTGTCGCAGTTTTATAATAATAATATATACTATATTGACGCGAAGTATTGAGTTAGTTCTAATTTATTTTGATCAGAATTCAGAAAGCCCTTTAGGGCTTCGTTGACCGCCATCCATGCAGTACATAACTAGAATGACAAATGTAAAGAAATCAATTCCCTACCTACAATTTTCTTTTCATTTATGTCTTACACTGTGTATATAATATATGACGTGTACGTAAAATTATTTTTCTGAAAACCATTTTTTAATATTTAGTCGGAATGAATTTGTATTTTACAAAACTGTTATTTTTATTTATCGTATATCTCTATATATAAAGCAGAAATTTAGTATAAAACATTTATGTTATAAAATCAATAATGCACGGATGTTATATTATATTGGACCTATACTAAAATCAAATAATATGCTAACTAGTTAATATTATTATATTAGACGGATGGACAAGTTGTTTGTGATGTATCTTCATTGAATCTAAAAAAAACGTAATTTTTTTTATTGGATTATTTTGAATTTATATTGATGTTTTAGATTCTAAGTATAGGTATATAGTGATTTTACAATAATTATGTGCTCAGTTTTTATTGGATATTGTAGTTCAAATTTTGACAAAATTGGATGGTGTTTAATCGATAAACAATTAGTTTTATTCTATTAACTATTTTAGTTATTTTGTTCTTATTCAAAATATTAATCTAGGGTTTGCCTTGAATTTGTTCGTCATCACGTATATTATTTACCCTTTGAATATTCAGGAAAAATAACAATTTTACCTCAAACAATATATTTTGTTATTTTGTAGTAATTAAAAGTATATTAATCATACTAATTTAAAATATTGAGCAGCTTAATCTGTATACCACAAACCTATATTTACACCGTTCTACAGTGCCTACTCTTGTCATCATTTCAATTTAATAATAATAATTATATATTATATGTGATGTATTTGGTATAAATTAGTTTAACCTAGGTACCCGTACCACATATTTATAGTAGAAAAATAAATGTCTAATATTAAAATAAAAAATTGTAACCTATCCTCAGAAATAGAAACCGTCTCCGCTCAGAATCATTTTTCGTATGCAATAATTCATCTTTGAATTCAAATTTAACAAAATATCCATTACATTGACCAGTTACACTCAAAACCAATTTTACGGCAAAACGAATTTATATTACAATTATTATAATATGTATTAATATATTCAATATATTTATATTAATATAATATTCACTACTACAAATTGGGTTGAAATAAATCTAATAATAATTTCTTAATGCATAAATAAATTTGCTGAAAGTAATTCAAATTTTATACCCGTATAAAAAAAAAACCGTAGACTAACGATTTAAAATTATTTCTAATCAAAGTTAAAATATTCTGTATTAACTATTAAATATATTTAACATGCAAATTCAATAATATTAAAAATTATAAAAATTAAAAGCTTGTTGAAATGAGATTAAATTTTCTTTTGTGATTATTATAATAATTTGTTAGTTTTCATTTATTCAACCTATGTATAATAATAATGCATTATATAATACGTTGAAGAGTGATGTAGGTACCTATAAAAGTTTTCGAGCCATTTTTCTTCATTCCACCTACCACAAAAAATTATTATAAAACCAAAATATACCAGACTTTGTTCATAACTAGGTACTAAATGTAAATAATAAAAACACTTTTATGTAGATGTTACAATAAGGTTTAATTTTGATGCGATATATTTCATTGAGTTTCAAACTATGTTTACATTAAAAAAATATATACTATATATAAATTGTTAATTTATTAATTAATCAAATTATAAGCCTATTCACATAGATTACTATAACCTATATAGTATATATAGGTAAAAATATAAATTTCAACATAGAAGTATATTATAACTACGATAGTTATTTACAGAATGATAAAAATAATGTTTGCTTTTAATACTCTTCATGTTATCAAAAACTCCATGGGTTAAATTTTATTGAGTACTTACCTAGTTTTATACTAAGTTGATATTAAATAATTTATAACATTATTTTCAGTTTCTTGGTCTCAACCATTATAGAGTAATATGGAGAGGCCGACTGTGCTCGGAAACATACATTTTATGATAGACGAGACACGGAATGGCCTCTATATATTACTCTATAATCTATATGGTCTCAACTTTCAATCTCTTCAAATTTTTGTTTGGATTTTTGAAGATATTTCATTGATAGTAATTTTTATCATAATTAATTGTATCATAGCTGCTAGATAGGTACTAATTAATACAATTTAAATCGTAAGACATAATATTTATATTGTGTATTTGTGTTAATATTTTATTTATCACTTTATTGATTTTTTTCATGATAAAAGTGTATATAGGTAGTTACTATTACGTAAATATACGAATATTACGATAAAATAAAAACCTGAATAGGATATTAGGTTGAATAGCGAGTTTCGTTTTGTTTCGATCACTTCAACATAGTCTAGTGCTGTCAATTTGAAATGAAACATTGTGTTTACTGATTTGTGTCATGTACAAACAACGATTCTCAGCTAAGCATTTTTATACTTTACTATAGCCTAGCGGTCACCAAACCGATGGTCCACAAGAACATTTTGGTGGTAACATAAAGTAAATAAAATATGGAATAAATTGTCAACAGCGCATTTAAAGTTATGGATTTAGTTAAGCGACTGCTATTAACTGTTATGATCTATTATATTATAGTGCTCATATTTAGGTTAAATTGTATAAAAAGTTATAAAAAACGGTATAAAATATTGAACATCTAATGATTCTATTATGAATATGCTTGGCCACACGTATAAAGGTAAGGTTGTTATGACATGCAACATTGTATTCAATTTCGGAAATAAAAATTCAAAATATACTAGTATTTAGTAAGTTATTTTTTGCTAACAAATGATAAAAATATCAAGTCTATGATTATTTTTTAAAATAATTACAATAATACATCTAAAATCGTTTTTGTTAAAAACACTTACTTACGTATTTATATTGAGACGTTATATATTTATAGATATATTTAACGCCGTTAAATAGGTAGCCTTAAAAAGGCAATTTTTATTTTTAAAAAGAATAAAAAAATTGAGTGAAATTATTTTGAGATTAAACTATACCTAGCACGTTAAGGCTATTTTTCACTAACAACTGAGGTTATAATTAACCTTTTGCGGATTATCATATTTTTGTTAAACAAACAATATTGATTTTTATAAAAATAATTATATTATGAAATAATGAATGATAAATCCTTTAAGCGATTTATTGTGTAATTTTAAAAATGTGTGTCTTCTTAAAATATAATTTAAGGTACCTATTTATATAATATATAGTGATTAGTAGTTGTCATTACTTAAGCAGTATAATATATCGTACAAAGTATAACATATAGGTATATATTATATATTATGCATATGATACGCTGTTATATGTATATTCTGTAAAATAAATAATAATGTGCCATATAATTTATGGTGTCAAATTATACTAGTCTTGATGTTGTAATGTGTTGCTCATTAATTTTATATTGTTGCATACCAAAACATTTTCTACGTATAAGTTATGTATACATATGTTTTTAGGGGACTTCGGATCATACCAACTGCGGCAGTTTTTACTAAATCTAATGTCAGCATTCACAGCTGGTCTACACATGATGGCTTTAGTCACTGTTGCTGCTGTACCTGACTACAAGTATATATAAAAATATTCATTCGTTTTCTCAGACTAACAATAATAATATTATAAAAATATATCCTAAAATATAACTCAGACACTTGGACAGTACCAATACAATAAACAACCAAATTATTCTCAACCCACTTAACTTTAGATACTTGTTTTAGACACCTACGTTATGAGATTGACTTCCTAACCTAACCTAGCTTCCTACGAATTGCATAAAATTAAAACTAGAAAATAGAAACTCTTATTATCTGCAGGTAAAATATTATACTTTTGTCAAAATGACCCTTTTTTTAATTGCAAAATTAGTTTTTTTGTTGGATAATACTGCAGTATACACTAAATATATAGTCATTTCAGACATCAGAAAGCTATTTTGAATTAATCGATACATTTATTTCCAGGAGTATCCAATAATCCCACATTATCAATTAGGCACTTAAAAAATAACAAAACTAAACATTTTGTGTATATAAGTATAAAAGTGTTTTTGTATTTACAGTATATTTTCTACTTTATTAAAAAAAGTCGGATAGTAAAGAGTATATATATAACTATACTAACTATTGTGTTTAGGTAATCGTCTTAATTTGCTCACCTCGTATGTATATATTATTGTATATTTGTATATAATATATACATATTATTAATATAAATATAAAATCAATAAAATATTAAATTTTAAAAACTATCCAGAGTCGATCTTGTTGAAGATAAAATACAAATTATGGTTTTTTTAACAAAACATTTCCAGTTGTTCGAAATACCTTAGTAAAAATGAAAACAAAAATAGCCAATCAATCTTATAATAGGTAATCTAAATCATTAAATGATCTTTATTTTTTGAAAATTATTTTAATTTTACAGATCTATTGAATACCTACTTATTCAAATAATCTGTTGAAATGTCTACAGTTTAGAATTATTATTCAATATATTATGTTCATATGTGTATACATATAAACGGTTAACTGCCTATGCAATAGGTACCTAACTAGGTATTCAATTTCACTATTTTCACGTAATTTGTAGATAACTTTTTTTTTTAACAAAAAGTAAAATAATGATAAACCTAATGAATTATTAATCTGTTGAAATTGTTTCAATCAATAATTTTTTTTTGAAGTATTATTATTTTATTTTATTTATAGGTATCTAATATTGAAATATATGTTGTCTTTTGTAATAACAAGTATATACAATAATTTCAATACATTTATTATTGAAATATATAATATGTATTTAATATTACTTATTACCTATGTTAAATTTAATCGAAGTTTAATTCAAATGCATTTATGTCTGCAGTTGTTTGATACCGGAATTAGAATCGGAATCAAATATAACAAATTGGATCGTGGCACCCAAATTCAATAATGATTCGTGTCAAGCAATAATTAATTATAATAAAACCATTAATTGTGAAAAATGGTCATTTAACGAAACATATTACGGGAGTACTAGAGCTACGCAGGTATAACTATTAAAGAAAATTAATTTATGTCGTATTTTTTTAGAAACTCATTGTATTTTAGAAAATCATTTAATATATTTTAAACTCAATAGAGAATAAAATACCATAAACGAAGTCGTTCTATGGGTTTTAATTTATTTTTGAAAACTTTATAATAGCATGTATTATAATTAAGTAAAAATGTTGAAACGCCAGAACTGTAACTATAATATTATAAGGTTTATTTGTTGATTTTTAGTGGAATATGATTTGCGATAATCGATGGATGGGGTCTTTAGCACAGATGAGTTACATGTTTGGAGTATTTACCGGCGCAGTTGTGCTTGGAAGTCTTGCTGATAAGTATGCAGTTATAATATATATAATTACGTCAATGAATAAAATATTGGTTTTAGTTGGTACACGTTAAATAATCGGTCGTATTAGTTGTTTGATAACCTTTAGATTATGTTTTTACTGGGTCGAGGAGAAAAATAATAATATTAAAGGCTACCATATAATAAACCATTACCTTTTTATCGGCGGGTACAACTCATTTGTGGACTATGATTAATTAATTATTATAATAATTAAGTCTAGTGAATAGTGATCTATCTATCGAACATAAATTTCTGAACGTGTAGTGTTTTGTTGAAAGTAATTCAAACCAAGATACATAGTACAACATTAGACATTAGTAGTAGCTACGTTTGTTTATATGTATATTATACATTTTAACGCTGCAATAAATATTAGGTAGAATAATCACTTATTTATGCATTATGATACTTATATAATATACAATTATAAATTACTAATTATCGACCTAGTTGTAATTTAAAATATGATTTTATGGTAGTAGCGATAGGTAGGTATAATCAAAATTTAATATTTTTTATAAATATATGTTTGAATGTGTAATGATATAGGTATTAAAACATTCATAATACATTATAGATAGGTATTATATAATAATGCTTAATGATATCACGCATGTCATAATTATTTATTTGTTTAAAAAATTAAATAACTATAAAAAAGTTAAATTTATTTTTTTGCATTTATTTTACACGAGTACACCGAAATGTAGTATGTATATATACTATATACTATAGTGGAGTATTTGCGGAGGGAGGGGGTCAAGAGGATCAATTCCCTCCATAGGTTGTATATAATATGCAAAAGTTTCAACTTAAGACCTCTAACTTTAAAGGCGGGGCTACTGGATAAAATCATATATAGCCATATAGGTATACGATATCATGTCGGTACCTTACTTAACGAGTTGAGTAAAAATATATTAAATAATTGAAAGTAGGAACTACATAATAATGTATAGAAGCAGAAAGTAAAATATTGTTTGCATATTATGTTTAATAACAAGGATATTAAAGTACAATACATTTCATTAGCTTTAGGTACCTATCTAATATATATAATTATTATAATATTAATTTTTTTTTTTTTATTGGTCTTAAGCCCGGCAATTGTGGTCATTAGCTGTAGGGTTTTTGGTACGGTGGGGAACGGTTGGAGGAACACGTTTTTGTGTTTGGCAGAATTTTCTAGTGGACACCCGTAGGTATTTGCCATGCCCGGGTGGGGGATGGCGGCCTCTCTCTCCGGACACCGTGACTGGTCGAAGAAAAATGCCACCTGTGGCCGGGATCGAACCGGCGTCGGTGCGCGTCGCAACTGACGCCTTAGTCCGCTCGGCCACTCCGTCCCCCATATGTTATAAATAATATAGACATTATGAGTACTGGGTAGGTATTATGGTCTAACTTACCTTTAACTTATACCTCATACCCAATGCTTAATGCATTGTACTGTATAAGACAGATAGCCACATTATAATATAATATTTAGGTATAGTAATATATGGCATTTTATTTCTTTGCCGTAAATCTTAATAGCCTTTAAAAACAACATTCGAAGAAAATATGTTTTATGAAAAAATATTCATAAAATAAATATTATATCAACAATGTTATTGTAGATATTATATTGTAGGTATAGTGTTAAATAAAAATGTATAAAATCACCATAATTAATGTCTGAGCCAATTTTACATTTAATAATACAAACTTATCGTTTAACTGAAATTGAGTAGTAAACATTTTTTTTTTAATATTATCTATTATAACTCTTTAAATTATTAGATTCAACTATAATATTATTATTTATCATGTATGGTACCCACTATAGTATAATTATAATTGTACGGTACGATTTAGAAGATAGATATGTACCTAAATATCATGTATCTATTTAAACATTTTCAGTGACGTATTTTATATTTATATTCACTTTAAACCTTAACGATTATGATATTCAATCCGATGTGCAATAATTGTCTAATTGGACTAGATATAGATTCCTAGTTAAGTCACATATATACTATCATAATAATAATAATATTAATATGTGTTGAGTCTTGACTCTTGACTCTTGAGTACATTTAAACTTTATAAACATTGAAATTATGTCATAATATTATGAGATAATTAACTTCAAATAATTACAAATATGGATTAAAAGACACGATGCGTATAATAATTTCAATTACCTTATTTTAACAGATTTGGCCGTAAAAAGATTTTCTGCGTTTCAGCTGTAGCACAATTATTTCTTAGTGTTGGAGTAGCATTTCTTAATAACTATTGGATATTTATAGCTACCACATATGTATATGGAATTTTCGGTTCATCGGGGTCTTACATTTCTGGATTTGTTTTAAGTATGTGTAATGTGTTACCCAAAATACATTTTCGTCAATAAACTCGACACATTCAATTTATTTAACTCACGTTTGTTATATTTATTTATACAGCTATGGAGTTGGTAGGACCCTCAAAACGTTCAATGTGTGGAATTCTATTTCAAACAACATTTGCTTCTGGTATTATGGCCGTGGCAGCGTGGGGATATTTCGTCAGAGATACCTTTTTACTACAAATTATATATGGATTACATAGTTTAATACTAATTCCTCATTTCTGGTAAGTACCTAACTTAAATTGATTAATTTTTATGCACAATAAGTTATAGGGCTGAAAACAATAATTATAAAAATAATTCAGGGTAAAAAATGTTCAGTCTTCGTTACGAAGATAGGAAAAAAACAATATTATGATATTATTTATTAGTAAATAGTAATATAATTAGTTTATATACTTATTCAAACTGTATTTAATATATGTAGTTTAATACTATACCTACATTAAATGTATATTGACGCAGTATGATATTATTGCAGTGGACCCAGTGAAACTTTAATTATATTTTATACCTTCGATAAAATTATAAATCAAAGGGAAAAAATATACTTAAATGTTTTTACCTATACAATTCTGAAAATAAATGTATATATAGGTATGATATACTATGATAAATCATAAACGTAATACGGTAGTCGCTACACGCTGCTTATTGGACTCGCGGTTAATTGGCTCATTCACTTATTGGACTCGAATGGTCCGGTCCCAATTTGCACGCATAACAACACACACAAAAATTTGTCTTTTAGACTCACTACATCGGTTAATGGGGTCATTTGACAATTAGTCAAAGTTATAGGACTGTTCAAAGCCGAGGATCCCACGAAGAAAATGGTCAAAAATGATTTTGAGGCAACAAGTTGGTTGGTTTCATTGATGGAAGAAACACGAAAACATTGCGTTCGCTAATCCACATGGCGAACAGGAAGAAGTAGACCTCGAATATACACACGATTGTGGATTCATTCAGAGTGACTATTTCTTATCACCCAGTATCCTCCATCTCGTGTGTCCAATGCGGATGATATTGGACTTAAATTTCCAGCCATTGCCTGCCAACACGTCATGTACATTTTTTTTTTAAGAGCCATTGGCTCTATTGACTCTCGCCTCAAATGGTCCGGTCAAAAGGACTGAGACACGATTGAGCATAAAACACCTTTTTTGCGACACGATTGAGCCAAATTGTCGGCGTATCAAAAGAAATCGGATTGCAAAAGAAAACCTACACGGTTGAGAATAAAAAACTCTGCAACGTTGCATTTTCCATTTTAAACTATATTATACAAAAATATTTATTTAAATAATTATAAGAATTCAAAATATAACATATCAAAAAAATAACAAAATAATAATGATAATGATAATAATGATAATAATAACAATAATAATAGTTATGAATATAATAAAATCAAAATATGGTACGAATTAAAAAAATATTGCTTGGTTTATAAGTCAAGAATACTATAGAGCAGCGGTTCCCAACCTTTTTAGTTTCACGGACCACTAATTTTGTAAAAAAATATTTGAGGCCCACCCATAGCATACCTTACGTTTTCGCGCCGTGCACGATAAATACGATAAAAATGACAAATAACAGGAACCTATTAATAATCAATGAAATATATAAGATAAAACTTCATTCAAACGTTCGATATCGTATCGTTAATTGTACACTTATTGTACACTTTAGTTAAAATTGATTAAATATTATTATGATCAGAAATATAACAAAAAACATATAATAATATTATTTTAATTATATATATATAATATTAAATATTATACCTATGGCTCGCAGGCCGCGGCCCACAACACACCGCGGCCCATAGGTTGGGAACCGCTGCTATAGAGTATAGGTGATCGAACACTGATATTATTTCTATAATAATTTTGGAATTGTATCTTAATTTATTATCTTATGTTTCCCTCCGATTTAAAATTTTTAAAACGTCGGAAATCTATTGCTCCGGAACTAATCTAGAAAATAATAAATTTCAAAATTTCGGCCACGCGATAAAATAACATCGCATAAAATATTCTATGCTCAATCGTGTTTTACCGTTCAAAATTGAGTCCAATAAGCTTCTGAATACTGTACATTGATATTCTGTTTTCACTGTTTGAAAAGAAGGTATTTTTTTGAGCAATGGGAAAAATATGGAGATATTATGTATTATAATCGATCGCATTGCAATTTTTAATTTTTATTGGTTAAAATATGATATTTTTTTTGGCTGACTTATTTACCGTCAGTGGCGTATTTACGGGGAGGAGGGGTCCATGGGGTCTGGACCCCCCCTCATTGACCCCATAAATAACTATCTAAACATTTAATATATATATAAATATATACTAAAGTGGAGCCCACACTTAAATGTGTTTGGAAAATTAGCTAGACCCTCTACGAAAAATGTCTAAATATACGCCACTGTTTACCGTGGATAATAGGTGCGCTTTTATATATAGGTACATCAATCTATTTAAATATATTTTAGGTTGATTGACGAGTCTCCAAGATGGTTGTGGGGCCAAGGAAGGAAAGAAGAAGCAATTAAAATTGTACAAAAAGCACTGAAAACCAATAATAACACAACGCCAATATTATTAGAAAAAGAACAAATGTTGTCATTAAATAATGACGAACCCATCAAAGAAAACAATCAAAATCGATCGTATTCGATATTGGATTTGTTCAAGACACCAAACCTGAGAAATAATACGATCAATGTTTGTCTTTATTGGTAAAGTCACTATAATATAATAAATATTAATTATCTACATCATATGTATAGGCAGTACTGGGTAAATTACTTTTAAAAAGTAATGAAATTACGTTACTCGTTAATTCAAATATTTTTATTTAAATTACATTTGTGTTACCTAAAATTATTTTTATCACGTTACGTCATTACTTTTTCATTAATAAAGTAGTGCGTTACAAATAAGTAAATAACGTTACTTTTTTTGTCATTTTTTTTTAATCATATTCAATTCATATGATTTAATTATTATGCATATATTTTACATTTAAAGACCTAGTGATGATAGACCTATTATAATATTATGTACAAATGTGTACAATCATCTCACATTCTCACCTATATGGCTGATATGTCATAAATCATAAATCATAATTAATTTTAATTAAATTTTGTTTTTAAACCGAACTATTTTCTTTCTACTAATAAAGTGATAACATTTATTCCTGGAATGATTAGTAATATTGTTATTATTGTTAACTATTATTGGAATCAAAAATAAATATAATTGATTTTTAATTTTTCTGGTATATCCTATCCGGCTTGTTTTTGTAATACATTCAAAACTATTATTTTAATAACGTGGAAAATAACGCGTTAGTGCGCTACTTCATAGAAATTAATTTTCAAAAGTAATTTAATTACAATTGCGTTGCTTTAAGTAAAATGTAATGAAATTACTGCTGGCTGCTGCGTTACTGAAAAAGTAATTGCGTTACAGTAATTTGTAATTTGCGTTACGTTACTACCCAACACTGTGTATAGGTACATAATATTATATAAGCAGATAGCACATGTGTTAGCTAACCATCGTGTGTAACATATGTTGATAGATTTTGTTATTGAAAGTTAAAATATTATACTCGGTAATTGGTATACTTGGTAGTTCAGAATTGGCGCAACTAGGGTTAAAATTCTAGGGGGGCCACAGTCCACCTAACAAAACTATTAATTTAAAATAACCTATAGAGACGGCTTACGTCTAAATCAACAAGGAATATTTGGGGGGGCTACATCTTAGTCAGGGGGCTAAGCCACCTATAAGCCCCATTTCGTAGATACTTGTCTGTGAAAAAAACTACCTATTTTAAACATTTAAAAATTATAATTCTCATTATCTCATATAGACATATAAATAAAATAATAATAATGATTTTTATTTGGTAACATTTTAGGTTTGCTGCTAGTTTTGGATACTATGGTATTTCGCTACGAACAGGAAATCTACCAGGGAACCCATATTTTATGCTTTTTGTGATGGCAGCTGTGGAAATTCCTAGTTATGTATTTGTAACATTATCAATGGATCGTGTGGGAAGACGATTTCTTAGCAGTTCAATGATGATTGTTGGAGGAACTGCTTTGCTTATTTCTGCATTTTTCCCT
The DNA here is from genome assembly GCF_019925205.1 of Metopolophium dirhodum. Classification (NCBI taxonomy): domain Eukaryota; kingdom Metazoa; phylum Arthropoda; class Insecta; order Hemiptera; family Aphididae; genus Metopolophium; species Metopolophium dirhodum. Next base: position 19,949,591 of record NC_083568.1, read on the forward strand.
TCGGGTAAATTAATTTTATCAATTAATTTCTGCATAATATCAATATCATTAAAAAAATTATGCAACTTTAGATCCATTATCACAGTCAATATCTACTGGTATTGTGTTCCTTGGAAAGTTTTGCATAGCCGGAGCTTTTGCTATTATATACAATTATACTGTAGAACGTTTCCCCACTGTGGTCCGAAACACCGCTATTGGACTTGGAAGCATGTTCGCGCGTCTAGCCGGTGGTTTTACTCCTTTAGTTACTCTACTGGTTAGTTAAAATACATATTTTAATATTTAAAATTGATACGTTTAATGTAAACAATTTTAGTAGCTTTATAATTGTATAGTAAATAATACTATAGTATCAATTTATAGGATGTATATGACGTAAGAGCCCCTGCAATAACGTTTGCTCTAGTGACCCTTATGTCTGGAATATTGAGTACTCTACTTCCAGAGACCCTTAATACAGTAATGCCACAAACCATGGAAGACGGTGAAGAATTTGGGAAAGGCGATACATGTTTTACTACTGGATGTTTTGGACGATCAAAAAAACCGCAGTCGAAACAAAAAGATATACCTCTTGAAGAAAGTTACTAATTGTAAATCAAAACAACAAGGAACTTTAGTAATCTAGTTTTTAAGTTAAGTTATTCTTATGTAAATTGTTTTTCAAATATGTACCTATATTTTGGAGATACATATTTTATTTTACATTTTACATTTTATATGTAATTTATTTTTTAACTCATTCGTTTTCGTTCATTAATATATGCTTAGAGTTTAAGGATAACAACATACATTTTTACAGAAAAATAGTTCGAATAATCGAATTTTTGAATAAATAAAAAGCTTAGACGTAATCAGAATAATTTGTAATACTCTCACGAATAAAAAGTTCAATATTTTAAAATGTGTGAACAAAGTACAAATTTAAAATATCTACACATAAGTCATAATATATTGATATAATTAATAGTAGTTTTAAATTTACGTATTTAATTTATATTTTTATAAGCAATAAATAATTGATAATTGAATATAATATATTTTATACAAATAGTTTTTTGAGACAACGATGAATTTAATTTTATGATTAGGTATTCACTTTAAATCTTCAAAATGTTGACTGTTTAATTCACATTATTCTCGTATTTTTTTAAGTAAACTTTAAAAGTAAACATTATATTTTTTTTTTTTCATCCACTGTGATTCACTCTGGGTTTTCCTTAAATAATAAATAAATTTAAATTTTTATTTTCGGAATTTTTAAGTATGCCAACGTAAGAAGTATCTAATAAGGACCATATGTTAAATACTTAGAACTTTTACCTCTAAAAAGTTTTCTGTGAGACGTGGCTGTAAATTGTCAGCAGATATTTTTTTGAAGATTTAATACATATAAATTGAAATTTGAAAGCGTAGTTTCTAAGTCACTAATCAGTAATCTTTTTGTACCGGGATAATAATCATCGGGTGAACATGCTTGGTGAATCATCCTGTATATAACACAATCAGTAAACGGTTTTTTTACAACCTGTGCAAGTGATGAATTAGGTAAATATGTAAATAGTAATGAGTCATGAATCTGTATGAGTTCCAAGAAAAGAAAACCCATTAATGGAACTTCACAACTACGTAGTATGGTTGATATTAAACTTAGTCCTTAGACACTATTTGCGTCTAAACGTCTTCTTGAGACACCACAATACCTGCGATAGGTACGTACTTACGGATATTAGGATTATGGACTGTGGTGGTTTGATACGGAGCGGGCACGTTTTTACAGGATTTCAACGATTGAATATGTATAATACTGTTGGAATGGAGAGATTATTATACGTAGTGCATATTATTTTAAGTTGAAATATTATAATGAGCCTTAGTTATTTGGTGGGGATATTTGGACTGAAACATTTTGATTTTGTTTAAGGAGTTGGTAGAACCCCAGAGACCAGAGTTGAATGCCATAAAAGTTAAAACCATATTGTATAATAAGTTTATATAAATGTATATTATTATTTTTTGATTCAGATTAGAGTGTTTAGGTGTAATGACTGATGAGAAGTCGTAGCTGATGAAATCGATTTTCTAACTTCTAATATCTTGATGCAGATATGGGGTCAGTTACTGGGTTTAAGTGTGAATGTACAATAATTGGATTTGGATTCGTCAATATTAATCTTTAATTCTCCACTCTTGGTACCAAATATCATTTAATTTTTTATTTTAAATATACATATATAATAAACATTTTCAATAGTGTATAATATAATGTATGAATAACGGAATAATATTGTCTTGATTTTTCTATATATAGTAATAGTATATTAATATGGAGTATGTCTATATATAGTAATAGTAAATTAATATGGAGTATGTCAGTATGGACCAAAAATTCTTAACTATGCTGTTCTATGAGCCGGTAGAGATTGTTTTTCGAGATTATAATAGAGTATAGATACTATGTATAATATAGTGAGCAAGGTATGCATGCATCATCAGATTATCGTGTAAAACATACCACTATGTCTGTCATAATTGAAAGAGGGAAATTTCAGTACTATACCAAAATAATAACAGTGGAATAATAATTAAATAGAAGTCAATAAAATTGTTTTTTATGGGTTTCGAGTAATTTTAGTGTCACACCTATAACGACATAAAAAAAGACGGGTAAGTGGATGTCTCTCTGGTGTACAGTAGGTTTCAAGTGCACTTGAAAACTCTAACCCATGGGTTACTGTATATAATGGATGGACTTAAACTTGAATTCAATGATATAATATCATTGTATACGAAAAACGATTCTGAGCGATGACGGTTTGTCAGTGTGGATATTTTATATTATATTTATATTGTTATTACTTATTATTAATACGGTAGCTGCTAAGTTGAATTAATATTATAAAATTACAACAAAATAACTAAAATCGTTATTCTTAGTTATTTAGTATGTAATTCCCTACAAATTTGAACATAAAAAACTATAAAAAAACTGTTTTATATTTTTGAGATTTTTTGGTTACAGCAGGCATGTCAAACTCAAAGTATCAAGTGGGCCAAATATATTGAATAGTTTACTACGCGGGCCGCACATAAAAATTTAGCGAAAAAATAAATGTTTTGTAAAAATTTTTCAATTTTATTCTTTATATGTTCACAAATACAGCAATATTACAACCATTGCTTGCATTTCAAAAAAAAATTCCGTTGTCCGTTATTTACAATTCAAGCCCTGATTACAACTAAATTTAAAAAAAATTAACATAAACATTTAAATAAAATATAAATCATACATACTAATTATTTATGAAAATAGGTGTATAAATTACAAAAAAAAACATATTAATAATTTTTTTTAAACGATATTTTACATATCTTTTCTCCCACCAACTTTTCAATCTCGGGAGAAATATTATTTGACGAAGCCACTTTTAATACTGCATTTAGATGTGTGTCGGTTAATCTGGATCTTACCGGTGATTTATTACTGTTCATTAATGAAAAAAGTTGCTCGCATTGATAAGTACTACTAAACATAGAAATAATTTTACTTGCAAATCTACGAATTTCTACATAACGTGTTGGCACAAATCAGGAACACCAACATCATTGAATTTATTTTTTAAATTTGAATCATTTTGAATCTCGATCAATTCCATTTGTATATGTGTTGAAACATTTACTGCGTCTATTGAAAAAGGAGAGGTAAATAAGGCAAAATCGTTTTCTAAATATTGGAAATCTTGAAACCTATTTTCGAATTCAGTCTTCAAACACATAATTTTTTCTGAATATTTTTTGTAAGAAATTGGATCATTATTAATTTTTGTATACGTCATGCATGCTGGGAAATGCGTAAAGTCTTCGTTTTGTAATTGTGTTTTAAATAGATCTAATTTACATTTGAAAGCCTTAACATGGTCATTAATGGCTGTTATAATTTGATTTTTCCCTTGTAATTTTAAATTTAAATTCGATAAATGCTTCGTTATATCGACCATGAAGGATAGGTCTTGTAACCACATTGGATCCGATAAAACGCTGACGTCTTGTTCTTTAGACTCTAAAAATATTTGTATGGCATCTCTTAACTTCCAGAATCTTTCCAATACAGTGGAACACGATAACCATCGTACTTCTGTAAAGTATGGTAAACCTGAATACTCGCTTCCTAAATCGTTTAAAAAAATCGAAAATTGTCTTTGGTTCAAACCACGGGATCTTATAAAATTGACCATTTGTTTTACAGGTCTTATTACATGTGCCATGTTTATAACTTTTGTACATAACACCTCTTGGTGTATAATACAATGTGTCCTATGAAATTTATGCTCAACATATTCATTCGCTTTTTTTTTGCAATCTTTCAACGAATCCTTTATTTTTCCCCGTCATAGAAGGTGCTCCATCTGTAGCTAAAGATGACAACTTCTCCAAAGGTAAATCATATTTTTTCAAGAGTTCAACAACAGAAACGAATACATCCTCTCCTGTAGTGAAACTGACGATGTTCATCGGTAATTTTTCGTTTATCACTACCACTTGGTTTTAAAAGAGACATTTGTAAAGATTACATTTACAGTAGAATACACGTAACAAAATTTAACACACTCGAAACACGGAACTCGAACACACGGTGGTTATCGAACATCGAACGATTAGTCGTATAGATGTTAACATTGGAAGAGGCACGCGTGTCGCAAACTGACGATATTAATTATTAATCTATAATGTATATAGATATAAATAGGTATATATAAACCATCAATAATCCCTATTCGATAATAGTTTATCAGAAGATAAGACAGTATAATAATGTATACCAAATAAACCATTCTGACATCTGACCAGTCGTAACACAAATAATATTATTAAAAATAAATAAATATTTTTTCCATTAATATTGGTAGCCGAGGGCCACAAAAATATGAGCCGCGGGCCGCGTGTTTGACATGCCTGGGTTACAGAATTAACTACTTATGTGCAACCTTCTTTTACATTTTCAATCCTTAGCTATAAAAGATGAACATTTTATAAATGTTTAACAACTACTGTGTTTTGAAATGTTAAATTTGATAAATGTTATCAAAATTCGAACTTTAAATGCTTATAAAAAATTGTGACTATAGATTTTTAATAATTTTCAAATATCATTGTAATAGTATATTAGGAGCCTATTGAATTAAATTTTCAAGCTTTTTTACCCAACAAATAAAATTTTATTGATATTTATAGAAAAAAAACAAAAAAATTAGAAAACAGTCAATTATTTTAGGGTTACACCAAAAACCATTTTGTCGAAAACCGATTTTGCGTAAAAATTCCCGTTTTTCCTTAATATTTTGTTTGTTATTTCCGGCGCTTTTGAAAACTTTTGGGAAATGTAAATTTTGTCCTCCTGAATGCACAAACTAGATTCACTTTACCATCGAACAAGTAGTTTAAAAATGTTGGTTGCCACTCCGCCCTTCATTTCAGGAGAGCTATTAGGAGGTAAGAGTACTGTTTACGATTTAGTCTTAGGCGTGCACCACAAGTGAGTCGTTTCACGTTTGACTAGATACCAATATTAGATTGTAATAATATTATATTAAATTATTACCTACATGGCTATATCATTTGATTTGCTGTTGGAATTATTTGATTATTAAGCCTAAGGTACTAGGTAGTAAGGTCATAATTTCGATAAACTTAAACTAGGTGTGGTATAGGCTAAATGCATTCAGACAGTTGACGAGTTGCGCCAATGATTAGGTACCTAGTCCAAGCTATAAACGAGGGTCGGTATTTTGAATTTTAGTGGGAAACTTACTCAAAGGTGATAAAACATTCATGTTATTGATAATAACAAAAGAATTTTTTATTATTAAAAAAATAATACTAATTAACTTATGCATGAATTTAGATATTATTATAATATATTATAATATTTTTAAGATACCTATGTCTTTAATCTATATTATATAACAAAAAGAACAATATCATGGTATAAATATCGATAATTTGTGAACTTATATCACTTATCACAACGACTAGTTTTTTATTACAGTTTCCTAGTTTCCATCTCTTTTTAGTATATTTTACTGCCACGGCTGTAGATACCTACTACACAGATAACTATATTTTATTATCTTAACAATATTATTTATTTATATTAATTATGTAAACAAGTAACAAAAATCAACACGTACCATAATAAAAACATTTTTTAATTTTATGTAACAATTATTACCTACCTTGAATTTTCGAAGTTGCGTTTTATTTCGAAATCATAAACTCTTTTAGTAATTAAATCAAAGTTTTTTCAAACAACTTTGATTTAGTTCATCGACAATAAGAAGTAGATTAAATGAATCATGTTACCGGAATCTACAACTATTTATCATGAAAAACAAGTAATATAGAAAACACCATGTTATTTAATACAATTTTACTTATACTTACTTAGTACACGTTATTTATTCATATTTATTATTTAGTCTAAGGAGTTATGTGCATTACACGCTCTCAACAATTTGTTTCAATCAAAAGAGGCATTCAAGCAAATGGAACTTGATGCTATATGTTTTTCACTGTCACCCAACAACTATATAAATCCACATCGTTCGATTTTAGGTATCGGTAACTATGATGTCAACGTTTTGATTGCTGCATTACAAAACAAAGGCTATAGTGCCTTTTGGTTTGATAAAAGAAAGTTAGTATCATAAAAAAATATGCTACAACTTGTGATATACAACTATAGCTATACTTTTTTGTAATTTTGATTATATGATGGTTAATAATCAATTACGTTGGGCTATATTATATCTAACTTACTACTATTGTTGACAAATTATTCCATGAATAATATTAATACAAATAATAAAAGGAAAATAGGTACCTACACGATCATTACTAAACTATGGGATAGTAACTTAATACAAATTAAAAATTACTTTTTCAGTAACAGAAGTAATTTATTATATTTTGTTTCAAATAATGCATTATATTCCATGTTATTTAATAGTTGAAAAATTGAGAATATGACATGAAAAATTCTTAACAATATTAAGTTGTTTAGAATTTATGTTAATTTATCAAAAAACAAAAATTTACCAGTTTTCTGTATGTTTTTTAAAATTGTAGGTGTGTTTTTGCACATAAATTAATGTTACAATAACTTGTGTTAGGGAATATGAAAATATTTTACCCATTACTGTTTGTAAGTTCCTTGTATAATACCCGTTTGCTTATACATTTTACTTTTTGGACATTTAATGATTATTAGCACTAATAATATCTACTATATAGTATATTGTATTTAGTTTTGATAGAAAATTATTTACAAAAAAACAATGTTTGTACTATTTCATTTTTTTTGAATTCAATAAATAAATACTGATTAATATATCAATACCGAGTTGCATGAAAAATGTATTAATTTAATGACAATAACATTAAATGGATCAATCATGGTCCACTAAAACATGTTTGAGAGACCATTAGCTCACTATTGATTCGTTAAATGTTTAATGATTATTCATAAAACATGGCATTAGCTTATTAGTTTAATTTAATTTATTAGACATTTGATATATATAATATGTGATAACATTTTGTATCTTATTTAAAATAAATTCTTATATTTTTGTTGAAATAAATAATTTATAGTTTATTCGAAAATAAAATGTATTACTTATATCATACATTACATTGACTGATACAAACTAATTAATGATAGGTAGTTTAGTTAATTTGTATTTGTCTTGATTTTATATTAAACTTTTAAAAAAATGTATTTTTAGAGAAATATGAATTTTAAACAATTTTTTATACATTAGGGACCCAAAAATGTTGAAATTGGATAAAATATTTGGGTTTGTAATGAACATACCTAGTGAATGCCGTTTAGGATTTTTATGGTTACCTTTAAAACGAAGACATTGGATATCTATCAAAAATATTAATGGAATTTATTACAATCTAGATTCAAAATTACCTAATCCATCACCAATTGGAAATGTATGTCATAACTTTATTATGTTTTATTTATAATGATTACAACCATAAATTAATATATTTATTTCAGGAAGAAGATCTTTTTAATTATTTCAGAAACCAACTTCATATAAATGACAATCAATTATTTGTTGTTGTTACCGGTGATAATTATAATTGGATTGCATCAGAAGACACTTCAGTTGATCAACAACAAATACAGTCACTTGATAACAGATAGTTAATATAAATTATCAATAATTTTTTTTTTATTATAAAATGTATGCAACATATTACCAAAATGTATGAGCTAAACCATTCACTGATATTGCATTAGATTGGTAAAAATAGCATACTAAAATGTGATTCATAATTGTTATATTTGTTACCAGTATTAATCTGAAATAATATTAATTGTTATTTTAATTTATAATTGCACCTACACATTCAAATAAAAATATTATTTTAATAACAATATTATTATATATTTTGTTTTAAATATCTTAAACATTATCCATCTTAAAAACAAAAAAAAAATATATATTAAAAAAAAAAATCACAAGTCTTGTTCAATGTTGATTCTAAACATTTTTAAGTTCAACAAAAACAGTTGATATTTTTAATAAATATAAAGTTTAATTTTGTGGATTACATTTAATATACAAATCAAAACTTATGTATATAAAATAGTGCGTAGAACAAAATATTATCCGTCTCTAATAACTAATAAATAAATATCAATGCTTGAATGCTAAATAACTAATCAATAATAAAAATAATATTACCTAATCTAATAATTAATCAAATATATATATATATATATATCAGTAATAATTTTGTACAAAAATATAAATTTAAAAATTTTGCTTAACAATAAACAGTAATATTATACATAGTTGGATAATAAATGCATTTAAACAATTTGTTTAACATATAAACAATAATAAAGATAATATTTCATTAATGAGAATTTTTTTGTTTGAGAATAAATATGTATAAGAATTGAGATTAAAAAAAATAATAGAAATTAGATCAAACATTTTTATCTTATTAAGTTATGACAATAATAATGGCATAATTCAATTGCTTTTATTTTATTTTTGGATATCTAGCATATTAAATGTAAATAGTTACTAAATTTGATTTTAAGGTGTAGGAATAGATAGCAGGATGTACCTTATATAGAGAAAGATAACTGTAAGTTGAGATACAATGAAAGATTTATGATGAATTTCGAAAAATAATGTTACAAAAAAAAAATTCATAGTTTCGTTTACAATGAACATAACCATTTAACAAATACCTGCGTAAATTCAAAAAGTTACTGAAGCATTAAAGATTCCAAATTTCTATGTAAAATTGTATCTTTAACAGCATTAAATACAACTTTAATGTTTTCTGTGTCCACAGCAGTTGTGAAATGATGAAACAGTGATTTTCTTGGATCGCGTTTCGCTTGACGAAAGAAATCCAATAAAAATATTTGTACATCAGGCAAACTATGAGGATCTCCTAAAACATGTAAATAATATTAATTTTTAATCTACACTTATTTATAAATAAAACGATTGAAACAATTTATATTTTGGAATGAAACTCACACATTTTTACAACAAATAATATTAGGCAAGCTTGAAAATAATAAAGTATAAATTAACATTTATTTTAATATTAATTATGTTAAAAATTCACCAGAGTTGGATGTTAATCAAAACTGTTATTTTGTATACTTAATTATTGATAAAATTACCTGCAAAATGTGGAAAATAATGCTTAATATTTGTTTCTCTTCTTTCTAATTTGTCAGCCAATAAGTCAGTTTTGTTCATAAAAAGAATTATGGAAACTCGTCGGAATATTACATTATTTACAATAGAATCGAATATGTCTTTTGATTCTTCTAACCTATTTGTTTTTCTAAAAAAAAAAAACATAGTTAATAGTTTCTTTTATTTTAGTTTGTAACCATTGTAACTGGAGAAAGAAAAATATATTTAAAAACACTTAAGATTTCAGTAAAAATGACTGAAAAGTTTCTGCCACATAATATATTTAGAGGTAAAAAAAATAATAATTCTATTAGTACCTATTTTGATTGTTAAAGTTAAAAATAGTAATTGTTAACAATGATAAAGTGGTAATTTTTTAATAAAATAGTTAATAACATAGAGCTAATTTAAAAATTATGATGAATAAATGTATTCAGTTAACCTAGAAATAGTTATGTAATAAATATAATTTATTTTATTCAAATATAAAACTGGTTTTAATACTCAAAACAATAACAATTATACAAATAAATATCTAGATTCGAAGGGGTTTTGTTGGTTTTTAGCAATTTATTTAAAAAAAATACTATATGAAATATGATAAATATGGAAATTATAAATAACAAGAATAAAGTGATAAGTGATGTGATATCTTTATATACTTATTAACAAAATACATTTTGGCTCAGTATTTTATATTTACTAGTAAACATTTTATCAACTGGATAATTCACCCACAAGCTCACTCTATTTTATCCTTTAACAATACTTTAATAAAAATAGTAGTTTTAGATATTTATAATTTACACTTAAAAACTATATTTTTGTGAATTTAGATTATTCAAACAAATATAGGAGTATTTTATTAAAGGTTTTATTAGGTACAAAGATAATTATACTACAGTAGTCTCGCTTCGCTAATTCAGACATATCTTGAAAAAACAAAAAATAAATATAAATATGCATACATCAATAAGGTCTTTTGTTTTTATCCTAAATTGTTTAAGTATTGAGACTGAAGTTATTTTTATGATAAAATCATTGATTTTAATAGTATTATAGACAATTTAAAAATGATTATGTTTAATCTCGGCGGAGTTCGGTCCTAAAAAGTCCTATTTAGCATGAATACCATACTACACATTTTACATCTTTCAAAGCATCATACAACATACCTGTCTTCTACAAGAACTTGATCAAATTCGGAAGAGGATACTAGAAATAATATCGATGTGACAGAATCAAAACATTGAAACCATTTCTGTCGTTGGGATCTTTGTCCACCAACATCAACAAATCGAAATGGAATATTGTTTATTGGAATTGTAAATTCATAAATGCCTTTAGTAGCTCGTCTAGCATGTAAAATATCTTTATTTGTTGGTAAATAGTCCTAAAATTGTTAAATTTACATTTATTAAATTATTACTGAATGTCAAATTAACTGTTAAAAGTATAACTTACACTTCTAGCAATATTTTCAATATTATCAAGAAAATATTGTACTGAATCACTAAGTTGAAATTCTCTCCTCCGTTCAAATGCTCTTTTAATAGCAGCATCTTTCCACAAGCAGTACATTGATGGAGCATATGACTGGAATAATCGTGTATCCAAAGTGGTACGATTGTCAAAACTCAAAATAAATTCACCATTTTTATTATTATCAGGGTTTTCCCATGGTATACCTAACTTTTGCCTAGCATCTGCTAATACTTTCATGCCTATTTAAAATTAAAAATTGAAATAAATCATCTTATAAAATTGTATTGACAACTATTATTACCTCTTAATATATTTTGATAAATTATGTGCTGGTATTCAATGACAAGTTCAGGTTCAAAATGTATACCGTGAATAATGCGCATTTGCTTAAGGAATGTTGATTTACCGCTCTCACCGGCTCCCAACAATAGTAACTTTACTTGTCGACGCAACAGGTGTTTATCTTTGTCTATAAGTTTATCAATCTCTTTACTTCTATACCGTTGTTCCACTTCTTCAGCGCTGAACTTGAATCGCAGACAACACGGACACGTAATTGTACATCTTGCCATTTTTCAGGTCGTATCATCTTTTTCCATGAAACAAATCAACAAAGGTTAGAAGTTCCTTTGATTTCTAAAAATATAAGTGTGAATTAACTTTCAAACTTTTTCTTACAAATATATTTGCAAGCATAGCTAATACTTAAGCAAACTATAACTCAATTCAAAAACCGGCTATTCAATCATATTAATTATATTAATTGAATAACAATAGAACAATATGAAAAAGGGTGGACTAGGATAACCATTTAAAATATACTACCGTACAATATAAGTAATACTCATAACATAGATACATAGTCAAATAACTTACACAGTCCAGAAAAAAAGCATGCCTCATATTTAATCATTTAGATAATTAATTTGAATATTATACTCTGCTTGGCAATAACATGTAATAACGTCAACTTCCAAATTACTAATATAAATAATATTAAATACTCTACTTTTTGGGGCTTGTATCATGAATTTCTTTTATTGTGTGTGTTTGTATTGATAAGGAGATAACATAATATTTCCACGGCACTGCGTATTAACGCCATCTTGCGGCCTATTTAATAACTATTTAGAATAATTATCATTTTAATATTCGATCTTTATCTTAACACTAAATACAAATCAGAAATTCAGAACACAAACAATCGCGATCGCCAAACTGTAGAACATCAACAACTACATTCGACAACGTTTATAATTTAATAATTGGAACTATTCTATTTTTCAGTTTTAATTTCTAAATATTTATTCAAAATGACTTATTGTACTACCGGTATGTATATCACTTTATTAAACTTAATAACAAATTGTACACATTCTGTAATTTTCAAAAAAAATGAAATTATTTGGAGTTTGGCTCTCCTATAACACAATACTGTAACAATTGACCGTAGGAAATACCATAAATGAACAACCAATCTATTTATAATTAACAACGAATTAAGAGTTTTAAAATTGCAATGTTCAGTGAGCTATTTTTTTCCCATGTTAAATTGATTTACGCATCTATATATTGTTGCTCGTACTGTTGTTCCATTATAGCTCAATTGTTTATTTGTATTCAAAGATTTCATTTTTAACGATAAAGTTAAAATGTTATAGTTCAGATTTGAAATACTTGTGTTCAAAAATAAACAATTATTTAAAAGGTAATAATATATTATTTACATCCAATACCTATTATCTTATAAAATTTAACAAGGAATGAGTTAAAGTTTAAGTGATGCTATTGAATTGCTTTCTAAAATAATATTGTGGATATGAATAATTTATTTCTTTAAATAGATGTACTGCTTGGCTTAACTTTTTTTTTTTATTAGATGTGAAATCATAAACAATATAATAGGTACCCGCAGTACATATATTACTATCAATAACTTTTAGGTCTATGACCTATGTTGACAACATGAAAATATACAAAATTAAATAACAATATTATAATATGACTTAATGACCAATTAAAAAAAAAAAAAGAAAGCTAAACAATTGTCCCTTGAACATAATAGTACCTACTTATGGTATAATTTAAAACGCTTCTCTTCTAATTTCAATCTAACCTATTCTCTCAAAAATTTATACTATGTGCTTGTAAGGCCGATAATAGAATATGGTTCCAGTCTTTGGGATCCGTATACAACCTCAGACTCTTCCCTACTTGAGCGTGTTCAGCGTAAATTCCTTAATTTTGCATCATTTAGTCTTAATATCCATCGTGAACCTCACGATTATTCCCCAGTCTTGCTCCACTTACAACTTAGTAGTCTTTCCGATAGAAGAGTCTTAGCCAACATTAACTTCCTAAATAAACTTACGAATGGTACCATTAACGCTCCCGAGCTTCTCGCTGAGGTAAACTTTTGTGTTCCAAGTAGATCTTCCAGGCTAACGGCCCCCTACTACGTTCCTCGTCACACCACTAACTATGGCCGAAACCACCCTATCCACCGAATGATGCGTTTAGCAAATGAGAACCTCTCTAATCTTTAAGCCTTAGTCTTTGTAATATCAAATTTATTATAATGTTTATCTGTTATCTTATTCCGTTCAACTGTACTTTGGGCTAGTCCCGTAATGTAAAATAAATAATTTATACAAAAAAAAGCTAGAAACGACAAAAATACATTATAGATAATATGCTCCTTTTAGAAACAATACTTATAAATGATAACTGTTGTTTGATTATAAATGTCATCAAATAAAATATGGACCAAAAGAAAATACTAGAATTGTATTTATAAAGATTTCTGTAAGTCTCGACTTAATGAAGAAATGTTTTTTTTTTATTTTGTAATTATATTAGTTATTTTTTTATCATTAATTCTATGAACAGAGTTTTTGGGTAGTATGAGTATAATGTGTTGTGTTGTCCACTTATAAAAAGAAAATCAAATGTAAACTTAGTACTTTAAAGAAGTTCAATTTTCTCATTTGGATATTATGTGAAAACACTAAACAACCATTTGAAATTTTATAATCCTAATCAAGCAATTATTATTAGTAAAAAAATGTATTATTAGTAACCTTTCAAGAGAAGTATAGAAAAATTATAAATATAATTCATTGAATTTATTAATATATCTTAACTAATCAAATTAACAGTATGTGCCAATTTAAACACTAGTGACTAGTGAAAGCCAGAGGCATGCTGGGGGGGGGGGGTTAGGGATTATATCCCCCCCACAATGTTGTTTTTTTACCGACCTACAGAAAACAACTTGTTCGTTATTACAGCTATTAAGAGTTATTAATTTTTCTAAATTATTAATTTTACTCGTTGAGTCAACAAGCTTGAAATTTAATACGAGGCTCCTAATATATTCTTACAATGGCAGTTGAAAAATATTTTTAAAAAAATCACAACTTTTTTATTAGCAATTAGTTTGAATTTTGATAAATTGTGTAAAAATCACGAAAATGTGCAAACTATTTTGAGTTAGAAATTCATACAATTTTTTATCTAAGTATCTAACATTTGATAATTTAGTACAAGATTCCTCATAAAATTATCTACCTTTATCAAAAAAAAAATGTTTACCGGCAACTCAAATTAAATTTTTATGAGCGCCTGAAGTTCAAGTTTTAACATCATTGGATATTCACTTGATTTCTCATGTAGCGATTTTCTTATATTGAATTTTTTTTTATGTAATATATATGATATCAATAAATTTTTATTTGTTTGGTCTAAAATCGTGAAAATATAATACACGGCTCCTAATATATTTTTACAATGGCAATTAAAAAATATTAAAAACACATGCACAATTTTTTTTTAAATATTTAATGTTTTAATTTCGACAAAATGTATTAAACTTAAAATTTAAAAAGCGGGTCAATGTATAATGGATTGTATTAAACTTGAATTTAATGATATAATATCTTTGTATAAGAAAAAATGATTCTGAGCGGAGACGGTTTGTCAGTCTGGATATTTTATATTGTTATTATTTAATACCTATAGCCTTTAAGTTGAATTAATATTATAATATTATTATTTTTTATTCGTTTCTATGGTGATGAACAAAGCATTAGAAATTAAATTCATGTTTTTAGCGGTTTTTCTCAGTGGCTTTTCTGTGGCATTAAATTACTATTGAGTAAATTGAAAAATTACCTCTTTAAAGTACCATCTTGATCCAATTTGCTAAAATATAAGATAATATATGTTGAAATCAAAAAAGTGCTTTTAATAGAAATTTAAAAAAAAAATAAATAAATAAGTACCATTGTAAAACCACAAGTTTCTAAAATAATTTTGCAGTTAAAAATGTATATATATTAATAATAACAATATAAGTATAATATAAAATATCTTAGGCTGCCAAACTGTCTCTGTTCAGAAGCGTTTTTTGCACACATGATATAAATAATTAAATTCAAATTTACAGTCACCCACTTGTAGCCTACTGTACAGCGAGCAACTTCCACTTACCCCCTTTTTTTTTTTATTTATTAAAAAAAAAAATGTTGTCCCCCCATTTTAAATTCTTGGGCATGCCACTGGTGAAAGCAATACTTGAGTGTAATGGAAAATAATATATTATCATGTGCATCAATATGGAATAAAATAAAACAAAATATGATTTGTAAATGTGGTGTTCTATATAAATGGTCAAGCATGTTTGAACTAAGTACAAAAAAAAAATGATTGAAATAATTATAATGATTTAGTAGTGGTCTGTTATATTAATATATGATAAATTGAGATTTTATTTTAATTAAATGCATAAACAGTACAATAAAATAAAATTTACCTAATTTGCTTTTCAGAAAATATATTTTAAATAAGACCGTACAAAATTTAAAATGTCTAAGAGAAACAATGATGAAGGGGGCTCAGAAGAACCACCAATGAAAAAAGTTCAGTTTGAGCCTGTTAGACTTGGCCCTATTTCTACCATGGAAGATTTAGATATGAAAGTACTACAATACCAAAATAAAAAACTAGCTCAGGTTAGTATAATATTTTAAAAACACAATTTTTTATTAAAATAGACTTAAAAATTATTTTATTAAAAAATCTTAAATTTTAGAGATTAGAACAAAGAAATAGACTGGAAGCAGAACTAAGAAATAGAATAGAACAGTTAGAAAAACGACAAACGCAAGATGATTCTGTTTTAAATGTTGTAAATCGTTATTGGAATCAATTAAATGAAGATATTCGTGTGCTATTACAAAGGTTTGATGCTGAAACAGCTGACGAATTAGAGAGCAAAAGTAATTTTATTTTTGCTAAGAAATAATTTTTATTCAAAATAAATAATAGATTAATATATTTAACTCAATAATTTATTTTCAGATGAAAGTGAAGCTACAACTTCATTCTTAGTACAGTTATCAACATGGGATAAGGAAGAATTAGATGAAAAATTAGCTAATCGAGTACAAGTATCAAAACGAGCAGTGGCAAAAGTTATACAAGCTTTTGATAGGCTCATGCAAAGGAATGAAAAAATTACACTTGCTCTAAAAGGAGAGTTGGAAGGAGGTAAGAATTATTTAAACTTAATATTTATTGAATTGTACATTTAAATCTAATTGAAACGAGTTATATTTATATGCCAATATTAATTAAACCATAAAATATTTAAAAATATATATATATTCACTGAATACTAAAATATGGCGATTAATAATGTTAGCTAATATCACCGTCTATAATGTATAACAATTATTTATTTCAGTATTAATAATATTTAAAATGCTATATATATATCACTATTCTTTTGTTATACTTAATTGCGTAATTATCTACTTTATAAAGATGTAGCATACATGTTACACTTTTTTTAACATAATAATCATATATCAAATAAATATGAATTTTAATAGAAGAAGCTCCTAGTATGGATGAAACAGTTCGTCAAGCAAATAGTGAACTTCAAGCTGAGAATCAGAAGTTGCAAACATTAAATACCTCTTTACATAAAAAGTATCATACAATGTCATTGAAGGTGATAACTTTGATTATAAATTATATACAATATTGTGTCCCGTGAAGAAGTGACCAGCTGGCGTCATATGAAAGTATACCTTAAGTTATGAAAAAAAAAACAAGGGTGAGGGTCTAACTTTTTTAGTTACGTTTACTGACGTATCTTCGAAACTGTTCAACTTTTTATCATAATTTTTTTGTTATTTTAAGTTATTTTATTGTGCTATCAGCTAACATAAACAATCAAACCAGAAATATACAAATTATTTTTATTAAATTAAAAAAAGTAAAAAATTACCATTTTTTAAAAAAAATTAATGAAAATAATTTGTACATTTCTAGTTTGATTATGTTTGTTAGTTGATAGCACAATAACATAGCTTTAAAATAAAAAATAAATTACGATTAATGTTGAAAAAATTTGAAGATAAATCATAAAATGTGCGGTAGGTTCGATTTGCTTATAAAAATGTTGAAGTGTCCATAATTGAAAAAATACAAAAGTAAGACTCACCCTTTAAAAGGGTTTTTATCATAACTTAAGGTAAACTATCATATGACGCCAGCTGGTTACTTCTTGACAGGACACATTATATAATATTTAGATAATTTAGTTTTAAAAAATATTTATTTAAACTTTGAGTTGTATAAAATGGTTATTAATGTATATCTTGTTATTATTTTAGTTGGCAGGCTTACAAGACAATGTAAACTGCAAAGAAACAGAAGTTGCTGAAATGCGAAATCAGATCGAAGAGTTGCAATACGAATATCAAAAAATTCTTGATCGAAATTATAAATTGGAAACACATTTAGCAGATTCAAGAGATAAGTTAAAAGGATTGGAAGCAATGCAAATTGATGACAGAGTTATTTCGAAACCGGATACATCAATTGCACAATCAAGCGTATCACTGCAAAAGGTATGTGGTATGATTGACATTATTTTAAAAGGTTTATCATATAAAAAAAAACCTCTGACTTAGTTAGAAATAGTACCAATTATTTATTTATTATTTAAATTAACTTACAAAAATGATCAGAGTATAGTACAAAAACTAATTTTTGTGTTACTAAAATTAATTAATTTTGTTCCATATTATAATAAAATAGATTTTATATTATAATATGTCAATGTATAAGGCCTGATAATTACTTATTAATTATTTATTTATATAGTAATATTTAATTTACACAGTAGTGATTCTTTTATTATAATATAATAAAATACCTATATATGTATCAGTGTTTATTACATTATCAGGCATTAAATATTTGACAAATTTCTGTGTTAACATTTAATTGTGACACATTCAAATTGTTTTATATTCTTTACTCTATGTAATTAAAACATTACTGTAGAGCGTTACCATTTTACAGCAGATTTAATTCAATTGACCTGATGTCAGTTATATTTGACAGGCGTTTAGATGGTTAAGCGTCGTCTATAGTAGACAGACACACTTTGAAAATATTTATTTGTCTGCTATAGCCGACAGTTCCAGCGAACGTGATAAATATTATCATAATATAATTTTAACATATTTATATTTTAAATCCAATATTATTTATTAAATATTGTATGATAATTTAGGTAGAAGAATTTCAAAAAGAAAATGAAGAACTAAGAGAATTGAATAATAACAGACTCCAAGAACTTGATAAGTTACATCAACAACATAGGGAGGCTTTAATGGAAGTAGAAAGATTAAGAATGGATGTAAGTATTTTTGTGTATACAGTTATCTTGATAATTCTTCAGTACCATGGACAGTAACTCATCCACTAACACCCACTACCAAATTATTAAATTTTTTAAAAAATAAAATTTATTTATTATCATTACAATATGTATTTTGATTGAAACTCTTTGATTGTATTGGTTTGAAATAATTATTATTAGTTATTGTTGATTTTTCATATTAAACATTTTGTTGAAATTCCTTCTTTCTGCACTCTTTTAAGCTTTTAATTTCTTGATTTAGTACTATACTGGACAAAATAAGGTTCTAGTAATAAGTTATCATGAAAGATAGTGTATACAATATATTTATTCACTAATTGTTACCAACAAGTTTATAACTTTTAATGAAATACCAGTAATATTATTGAAAAAGGACACCCACCCACATGCTGGTCAATGTATTACAGATATACAATATAGAAAAATTGTGTTCAGCAGAACCAATTGTGTGTTGTTAACTTTAAGATTTGGGGAATTTGACCTAAGAATAGAACATAGTCAGTGTTTGTGCATCAGTTTTAGATTCTGAGTGAAGCGATGAATGTATTGATTTTACAATTATGTGTGTTTTTTTTTTTATTTTTTATTTGTTTTTCGTCTTTCATCACCTTTTAGGACAGTAAAAGTGCTTGGATTTTCTTCAACAGTAACTTTTCTGATAGGAAAGTGAATCTAGTTGGTACTTTGGGGGATCAAAAGTAAAAATTTCCCAGTAGTTTTCAAAAGCGACATGAAAAACAAAGAATCGGGAATTTTTACGCGAAAACTGTTTTCGAGAAAATCAATTTTGGTTTTTAGTGTAACTCTAAAACGAATGACCGAAGGGACATGAAATTTTGACTGAATGTTTATATTAGCATATTCTATACACCATAACATTTTGACTTATTTTTAGCTGTTTACGGACATTTTCAGTTTCCATTTTTTTTAGTTTTTTTTCTACAAATATCAATAAAATTTTATTTGTTGGATAAAAAAGCTTGAAAATTTAATACAAGGCTCCCGATATAGTGTTACAATAGTAGTCGAAAAATATTAAAAATACATTGGAACAATTTTTTTTTATAAGCATTTAAAGTTCAAATGTTGACAACATTTATCAAATTTATAATTTAATGATTATTTTGTAGTTAAAAATTTAATGTTCATTTTATAGCTAGGGATTGAAAATTTAAAACAAGGCTCCACGTAAATAGGTTATTTATAAATTACTTTATTCACAATAATTTCATCAAATATACTTGGTAATATCATAGGCTGACTGACCGTTTTTGCTCAGAATCATTTTTCTTATACAATGATATATCATTGAATTCAAATTTAACACCATCCATTACAGTGACCCACTTGTCACCTACTGTACAGCAGAGCGACATTTACTTACCCACCTTTTTTTTTACATTAGTTTTACTTTTAATGAAGTTATGAGAATTTTAAAAATCTTTAAAAAAAAGAATACCCACGTATAAGCACAGACAATGTTTGATAATGTGTCAATCCACTCTAATTCTAAATCTTACAATACAAAACTAGTTAGGTTAGAATGCAAATGTACTATGTTGTACATTTATAAATTGTAAGCCCAACATGTGGCTGTGGTGTACTCTTAAGATGGCTACAAACAGAATACATGTATAAAGGTCACAATAAACAAAAAATGTTATTGAAGCCGGCATCTTTACTTAGGGTGCTAGATTAGCAATACTATTTTATATTTTATATTTAAGTATTAAATTATAAACTTTTGTTTGTACTTTAGCTTAGGCAACTTCCTGAAAATGTAATCATTGACACAACAGAATATAAATGTATCCAATCACATTTTTCTGTGTTGTACAGTGAATTTATGTTAATGAGAAATCAACTACTTGAATCAACTGGATTACTTCAAAACAGTAAAAATACTCATTTGCGCCAAATGGAAGTGATGGAGGTAAGTTATTCTGTCTATAAATGCAACAATTTTAAATAATAAAATAACTATTTATAACACTACCAAAAAATATTTGAATTTTATTTATAACAAGGTTCCATAATAAGTAAGTTATTCTGTAACCAAAAAATCTCAAAGATATAAAAACGCAGTTTTTTTTTAGAGTAATTTTCTGTTCAAATTTGAATTAAATTACATATTAAATAACCAAGAATAACGATTTTAGTTATTTTGTTGTAATTTTATAATATTAATTCAATTTACCGGCTACAGTTTTAATAATAACAATATAAATATAATATAAAATATCCAAACTGACAAACCGTCGTTTTTTGTGTACAATGATATTATATTATTGAATTCAAATTTAATACTATCCATTATGTCCATTTGTAACTTAACTTACAGCAGAAGAACATCCACTTACCGCTTTTTTTTTTAAATTATGCTTATAATTTTTTGTATTGTATTCATTATAATATAAGATTAATTTTTATAGAGTGATGAATTATCAGCTCAAAAGAAATTACGTTCAGAATTGATGAATTCTGAAGATGTTAATGCTCAATTGCGTAAAGAATATGAAATGTTACGTATTGAATTTGAACAGAATTTGGCGGCTAATGAACAAACTGGACCCATAAATCGAGAAATGAGACACTTACTATCATCGTTACAAAATCATAATAACCAGCTTAAGGGTGAATTGCATAGATATAAGCGTAAATATAAAGATGCCAATGCAGAAGTACCAAAGGTAAAATTTAATTAATTGTTATAATTTATAAATTTTATTTGGAATCAGTGGTGTGGTGGTGGTAATCATGTGTTTTTAGTGGCAGCTACTTAGTTTTAATGAATTGGTAGGTAGGTTGTTAAGGCAAGGAAGCAAGATTGTTCAAAACCTAAAAGAGTATTTACTAAAGAAGTAAAAAGCAATTAATAATTACTCTTTAGTCTTTACTTATAATTATGTTATATTAAATATATGTATAGCTCCATGGTTAGCCTTCAAGTCATATAATAATTAATAATTATTAAATACAAACAAAATGTTACATGGTGTAACAAATAAAAAATGAATATTATTTTGTTACTAAATATTAGGCTTCTTCAATGATTTCGATATCGATATCGCAAACTTTTTTTCAGAAATTTAGGTATTGATTATCGAAATATATCGATAATTAATTTACAGCAAGCTAAACTGATTTTAATGCCAAAGCTCTTGAATAATATATTTCAAAACAATTAATTGTTAATATAATACCCACTAGTTACTACCTAGTACTTTGTCAATAGAGTATTTGAGTATTGAAATTATGATAGTCATAAAGATATCGGAATATCGATACCTACATTTTTTTTTCAATATCACACAATTTAAAACGGTATCGATTTTAAAAAATATATTGTTGAAGAAGCCTACTAAATATAAGTACTGATGGCATGGCTATTTCTAAAAAAATTTTGCCTGGAGTTTTTACACTTCACCATGTCACTGTTTGGAATAAAGTATACAAATGTAATTGTTTTTTTATTTTTGCAGTTAAAGAAAGAACTAGAAGACATTAAACTAAAGTTAGGTCAACAAATTACAACCCCTGTCCTAGATTCAAAAGAAGGATTATTAGAATCTTGCAAAGAAGATGAATGTGGAGTAAATGAAAATATTAAAGAAGAATTTTCATTATCTCAAGTTATTATGAAGAAAGAAGAAGATTTAGAAGTAAATTATTTATTTAATTTAACAAATTTGTTTAACTAACTATTTATTTTTATTTTTTAAGGGTATATCTCAGTTAATAGATGAAAATGTTCAAATTGATGAAAAAATTGACATCAAAAATGTTAAAAAAGAACAGATAAGAGATGGACAACAAACACCTAATAAAACATCAACAGGTCCAGCAACTACTCCAGATCAAAAGCCTGTCAACCAAAAAGACATTGTAAGGAATTGGGAAAGTGAAGCACTCAGAGATTTGAAATCTCAACTTAAGTAAGTACATATCATTATATATGAAAAAATAGTTGACACATAAGTTACCTACCCTGTATGAATCTATATTCGATACTTTACTGCTTTTTATTGTTTTTTTCTAATGTATTCTATGTATATTCACTATATTGAGTCTAGTATTGGTACTAAGTATTATATATTTTAATTATGTGTTTATATTACAGAAAATCTGTAAATGATCAAAAAGAAATGAAATTATTATTAGACATGTATAAAGGAGTTAGTAAAGACCAAAGAGACAAAGTTCAATTAATGGCAGCTGAAAAAAAACTTCGAGCAGAACTTGAAGAAGCAAAACAGGCCTTAAAAAAGATACAAGTAAGATATTTCAAAATGTTTTCTTATTAATATTAATGTCACTACATTGATATTTTTACTTACTTTAGGAAGGCAAACGGGAAGAACGGAAGAAATTAGCTGATGAAGATGCCTTACGAAAAATCAAACAATTGGAAGAACATATTGTTCAACTCCAAAAACAAGTTGCTACTCATAAACAAGTATGATTTCATATTAAATAATAAATACTGTTCTAAAGCAGAAAATTAATTAAATTTATTTTTTAGGAAGAAGAAGCGATGCTAAGTGAAATGGAAGTGACAGGGCAAGCATTTGAAGATATGCAAGAACAAAACTCTAGATTAATTCAACAATTGCGTGAAAAAGATGATGCTAATTTTAAATTAATGACTGAACGTATAAAGTCTAATCAATTGCATAAAATGGCTCGCGAAGAAACTGATACTCTCAAAGAATTGGTTTGTTTCAACTTATTTACACTGAATAAATATGTAAAATAATAAAGTTTTGTGATTGATAATTTAGATTAAAACTTTAACAAATCAAGTAGAGATGACAAACACAGTAGTTCGTAAATTAGAAGAAAAAGAGCGTATATTGCAAAATTCTTTAGCAACAGTTGAAAAAGAATGTTCAATTAGACAACAGGCTATGGAAATGCACAAACGAAAAGCGATTGAAAGTGCTCAGTCTGCTGCCGATTTAAAACTACATCTTGGTAATTAATTATTTTATTTAACTTTATATGTTGAACTGTGATACAATATTTTATTTAATATTAATAATTATTTTAAAGACAAATATCATGCACAAATGAAAGAAGCACAACAAGTAGTAACGGAAAAAACCAGTGCCCTCGAGGCTGAAGCATACAAAACCAAAAGGCTTCAGGTAAAAGTCATATCTGCATTTTCTGTTTCCATCTTACAACAAAACGCACAACATAGAAAATGTTACAATCAGAATATTTAAATTAATTCAGTTATTTTTAAAGTTAAAGCAAATTAATGTTTTATTATTTATTAAACTTTAAGGTAAGAATATTATCTTGAGTTTATCATATTATTTTCTGTATAGTTGTTTTATATTTCAATCTTGAACCAATTTATTCATCCTGATATTAAAATAACAGAGTTAAATTAATTATTCTGAATACAACATTTGCTTAGTTATGCTTTGGTAAAATTGAGACAAAACTTATATTTTATATGTTTAAGATGTTGTTTATATAGATCTTATCTAAATTAATTGTAAAAATTCTTAGCTTATACACATTGTAATAACTCTGTTAGACATTGTATTATATTTTTAAAATGATTCATATTGAGGGCACTATATCCTATTTTTTTTAATCTTAAAAACAATTTCTAATTAATTTTATAGATATCATTGGTAGGCACTGTTAAACTTAATTTTATTGCAAAACATTACAGGAAGAAATAGTACAGTTAAGGCGGAAGACTGAACGTATGAAAAAAATTGAACAAGCCGGTACGTTAGATGAAGTTATGGTGGAAGAAATTAGAGAGTATAAAGAAACACTTACCTGTCCATCTTGCAAAGTTAAACGAAAAGATGCAGTACTGACCAAATGTTTTCATGTTTTTTGTTGGGATTGTTTACGTACTCGTTATGAGACAAGACAGAGGAAATGTCCTAAATGCAATGCAACATTTGGAGCTAATGATTATCATAGGCTTTATCTTGGGTCATAATTATACTGGGAGTTTTTAGTAAGATATGTGACCTAACCTTTAGGTATCTTGTAACCTAATTGTTTTGCACTCCTATTTTTATTATAATTATATATTTTGATGATTGTTCCAAGATTTTTCTAGATTATTTTAGTGCGACATTATTCCTAATCGAATGGTTTTCGACTATATACATTTAGGAAACTAGAATTTAATGTTTATTTTTAACATTATTAACAAATTATTATTAAATGTGCTACAATGGGTCCTTCAAATTCTATAATAATATGTCTAATAAATACTATTACACTTAATAGGTTTATTTCTTCTTATGATTGACAACTGTAATATTGTTTGTATTATAAATGCTAATTATTGTTATTGTGAAAATCATTCAAACACAATAAAAATTATTACATCTTATCATAAAACTGTGTGCTGACGTATTTTAAAAACAAGAAGACTGTAATAAATTAATATTTTATATGATTAACACTTTGATGTGACGTTACATTACCAATTAAAATGAACAAACTGTTGTAATTATATTAATTTATTGGAACAGTACCTTTTGCAATGATTAGTATTATTTGTATGTATGATTACTAACTCAAATTGTTTTATTAAAAAAGCTAGCAATGTTATAAATTATTTTGTCTGGTTGTTAAACATATTAAAATTAGGATATTCTGATAAATTGCCAGTGTATTTTTAAATATTGAGACATTACATTTAAATATTTACCTATTATAATAATTTGTGTAGATTTTAAATTTAATTCTACTTCAACAAACCTTGTAAACTTGTAATGTTAGCAAATAATTAGTTTGTATTTTATTTGTAAGTAAGAAGTGGGCACCATATTGTAGTATATATAATATGAGTTTGCTTAGTTATTTATGGATTATACCTAATATAATATATAAATGACATTGTTTTTTGTGCATTATTATTATTATTATTATTACCCAATAATAATAATACAATAGCGGTTATTTGATTTATTATTAAATTATTGATAGTATTTTACTCTTAACTACCTCCGATTGACTGTAAATGAGTTAATGTGTCTAATACTACGTAGCAATTGAGTATACTGTATTTTTATTCGTCCAGTTGTTCGGTGACTCAGCATTCCAGTAGTGAATTGTCGGCAAAAGTGCAATGTGTACAATGTGAAAATCTGATGATTATTTTTTTTACACACATAATTCATAATTGTACAAAAAAATACAGGTATACAGTTTTGGAAAATTGGATATTATAACTGCATAACATAACTGCTATTGTAAGGCCAGTATTATTGAATGCAAACCAAAGGAAAATTGTGATTTTTTAGGGAAGGAGTGAGGGACTAAATGTTTAGAAAATAAAATCTATTTTGTCTATCTATTTATTGACACAATGTTAGAATGTCATCTACATTTTTCATATTATTTAAAATTTATGCGTTTTAAGTTATCCTTTATAATTGTATGTAGTGAAACGTTTTAACTTAGTTTCCGGTTATAAGCATTTCAGCCATTAGATGTCTACAACACCATAAGATCATCATTTGTATGTATATTATGAAAAATAATTACTAGACAAATAGGTTCAACCACTAGTACAAGAAATCTAATAACATTGTGGACTTAATATTCGACCATCATGAATATCTAATGGGAGGGGGGGGGATAAGGTTTGTTATTTAAAATTAATAAATTCCACTGTAATATAGACTTGGCCACCTGAGATGAAGATTCAATTTAGTAAAGATACAATTGAGATCAAATCACATTTTAGAACATGATTAGTTTAAAGGGAAAGTTGAAAATCAAACAAATTAAAAATATTAAAGTATTACTTGTAAAACATCAATCAGCGCATTTATTACTTAAATTTTCTTATATATTTTACTTGTGATACAAATTAAAAAAAAATTAAAATTACAAACTTTTTTGTATGAAAAATGATTCAATCTGTCAAATATAGATATTAGTAAACTACACACTGAATACACTAATATATATTATATTTGTTAGTACATTTTATAAGTTTTACATTATGATAAACAATAAACAGATTGTTTCATATGGAAATTAGTATTTTGCTGACCAATTCTTCAATCCTTGTATTCTAAATATTGACTTCAATTGAACATGGCATTTTATCTGAGCTGAGATAGTTTCTTATTGTAGATACAGGATACCAAATTATTGTTTAATGAGTGAAAGGTTTTTTTTTTTTAACTGAAAGAAAAACAAAAAATGAGTTATTAATAAAAATATATTGGCGTTTCTTATAGGTTAGTTGTCTCTGATTTAAACTTGGATATTTTTAATGACTCGAGTCTTGATAAAATGTCTAATGGATAATTGGTTCATACTTTATTATGTACAATATTCATAATAATAATCAACAGTCAGAATGGGTTCAATTTTTTCTTCAAAGTATAATGATAACTTCATACTTTGCGTTTACACGCTTACAAGATAATGTAATAATCGTAACAAAATTGTATTAATGAGTATACAATGTGACATATATTTACAAGCTACTCTCAACTCCCAATCTCAGATTTACCTAAATAACAGGCATTTTTTTAGCATTTTCAACATTTTGTAGTTTGTACGTATCATATTCCCAAACTTGCTATAAAATGTTAGTAACAGAGATTTAACGAGTTTGCTGTAATGTATAATAGTATTAATAAAATAAGTGTGATTGTATATATTATTTATTTTTTATTTTAGTTTAAGCATTGTAAGAGAACCATTGGCTTATATTACATAATTATTTGTTATTTATCTATATAAATATATTAAATATTTTTTTTATCGTAGTTATTCAGTAAAAAATTAAACAAAATATTAAATATAAATGAGGTTCATATAAAAATCTGAAAAAATGTTTACATTTATTATTAATAGAGAATTACAAATATTAAAAATATACTTATTTACGGTAACGCATTGGTGCTGGTCTTCTCATAAAACGCTCTGGAGGAGTTATGCAAACATCTAAATAATCACCAATAGAAAATCTGTAACATAATTATCAAATTATCAATACATTAATAGTTGTTAAACCTATGTATTTATTATATTAAAAAATATTAAAAATAATGAAATATGCATTCAATTAATACATTATACCTATAGACTATATTTTAAATATTGAAAAATGTACTCAATAAAGTTTGGAATTGAAAACATGTTTTTTTTTATCAAATGATAGAAAAATATTTCTTGTATAATTGTATTTATTTAATTTATTTTTAAATGGAATACACTTCATTTTGGCCCTTTTTACTTTTATTTTAAGTTAAACTATCAATTTATTACAATAATTTTGTACATATTTAGACAAGAGTTTTCAAAAATGCTGAATTTCCAATGATATATTATCTTAAATTATAATATACTTGAAAATACCCACATGTTTCAATATCTACAGGGGTTTATAGAAAAATAATTTTTGATGAACAATAATATTTAAGTCGAAAAGTTTTTCCCAAAATAGTTTATCAAAATACCGTGTGTCCGCTGAAACAGGGTACACTTTACCACTCATTACCCTGTACATATTTTTCAATTCTGTTTTCGGGACATTAAACTAGACTAATGGATCGTATATTTCTATGACTTACAATGTTTTTAACTCATGTATCTTGCACATGCGCAATAAAACTTACATTTTTTTAAATGGCAACCTGTAATTTAAATACCATATTCGGGTTCATCGATTTTTTTCAAGCCATTTTGATGTATCAACTTGTGTCTTAAACCCAAAATTGACTAAACTCTAGAGCTAAGTAGAATTAAAAAATTAAAAAATTTAATTTAATTAATTTTTTTTTCTAACTGTATGTACTTATTTTTTTATTCTAAACACCATGAAACAAACAATCAAAATTATTATTATTAAACTAATTACCTAACTATTTACTATTTATCTTATTTTATTATTACACATTATGAAACTGCATATGGTCTTAATTGGCTGAAACCAAAAGAGAAGAAGTGTATTTTTGTTTCCATCAGAATTATAATTAAGTACCCATCTATTAAAATAATAAAGAGCATTGGTGTTTCTAGTTTTGTTATCTACCTATAACTATTAAAATGTCATTAGCTATTTTTATATTAGGTATTATGGAACTCATTATCAGAGTCATGTGTCAATAGTAAATAGTTAATTAGTTTAATAATAATAATTTTGATTGTTTGTTTCATGGTGTTTAGAATAAAAAATTAATTGAATTAAATTTTTAAATTTTTTTAATTCTACTTAGCTCTAGTTTAGTCAATCTTGGGTTTAGGACACAAGTTGATACATCAAAATGGCTTGAAAAAAATCGGTGAACCCGAATATGGTATTTAAATTACAGGTTGCCATTTAAAAAAATGTAAGTTTTATTGCGCAATGCGCAAGATACACGAGTTAAAAACATTGTAAGTCATAGAAATTTACGATACATTAGTCTAGTTTAATGTCCCGCAAACAGAATTGAAAAATATTTACAGGGTAATGAGTGGTAAAGTGTACCCTGTTTCCGCGGACACACGGTATATGGTTGTAATAATTAGTGGGAATATAATTTTTTAATAGCTTTTTTTAATAAAATTTCCTCAAAATATTAACCCTCAGGTACCAACATCTTCTTCGTTCTTCAACTTAAAGGTCATTGTAGGACCTTATAACTTTCTCCATACTCAGTTCAAGTTGAGAAACGTAGTCGGCGGCAACACGTTTCTGTGGTACTGAGTAATAAACGCATAAAACTAATATAGTCGTACAAAATAAATTGAAACAAATAATGAAATTTTGTAAATTGGTAAGTAAATAAGAAACAAAAAAATACTATACGCCAAATATGCCTTTACACCCAAAATATGAAAAAAAAATGCACTATTAAACTTTATATTTTTCTTACTATTGTTATGAAATAAATTTATATCTCAGTCAGCACTCAGCATGTTTTCCTTCTATGTAGCAAGATAAACATGCAAAAGCATGAACTTACGGGCCCTGGTTATTAGGTTAGATTAGGATTTTGTGTTAATTGATTGTTTGATACTTAAGATTTAAACTATACACATACTACCACAGGTAGATTGCCTACCTGATAATATACTGCTCGCATAATCACAAAAGCCTGGCAATAGCAACACATTGCTGTGTCAGCTAGTTTATGTTATAACAATTAAATTATGCTCTTTCAATTACCTTTGTTAATTTATTAAAAGTAAGTAGGTATATGTTTAGATTATGAGTTTGGTATAATGTACATTTTTCAAACTACAGCCCACAGACAAGTTTTTACAAGCATGCAAACTACAAAAAGTAATCCAAAAGTAAACTATTCATTTTAAGTTCATTGCATTTATTTTAAACTAAAAATTTAAATGTGATTATAAATGCTTAGTTCTTTAAAAATGTATATTTATTATAACTTTCATATACCTTGTGTTCCCTAATGTTTTCGAATCATCTGGAGATCTATTTCCAGCAACAGTAAGGCCGATTTCAAATGCATTGAACCTTGGGCAATTATATTCTGGCGATACTAAAACAAAATCAAATGTTGTTCCACGGACTCGAGACTCAATGTTTACCTCTTTAATCAGGCCAGTCAATTCACGTAAAGTAGCGTCCATCCTAAAAACGAATAAAAATTAATTTTGTTTTATGATTAGTTGAATAAGATGTAAATAGTTTGTGAGTAAGGACTAAAGCGATGTGCGAGATAGATCCCTGTGGAGATATAAGACAAGGATGGCTAACCACATATGGTTGGGAGAGAAGAAGAAAAGTTATGGAACAAATTCACTTTAGCATATAGGCAATATGTACCATGTATATATTTGAAGTTCATTCCCAGGCACAGCGCCACGATAGTATTCCGATAAATTATTATGATGTCCCATTGCACAGAATACCCTTAATAATAATGGGCAAGTCTGAAATGATAAAATAATTATATTTATTGGTAAACCAATAGGTATTTTAAGTATTAATATTTACCTTTTCTCTATTAACAGGTTTTTCTTCGACTTTTACAAGTGATTCAACTGCAGCCATTTCTAATTTGTTAAGCGTTCACTAATGAATTAAAATGTCAATGTTTATTTGAAATTCACAGAAAAAATATTCAAGTCAACAGTAAAGTTGTAGGTAGTTTAGAGTTATATAGCAATAAAATTATATTATTATAAAGGTATTATTTATTAGATAAGGATTCTGAATATTATACAAATCCATCGGCGGAGAAAAAAGTCAAATTCACGTTATCAAACATTCAAACATCAAACATTTTAAATACAGTGTTGCTTTTTTCTCAGAAATAAACATTTTATCCAAATATTTTGTGACTTAAGCGTTTATTCCATGATATTAATCTGGATATGATAAGCTATTATCTCGGGGGACCCAACTTACTGCCCGATGACCACCGTCACCGTGGTATCTTGTCGGATTTTCAAAATTGTGTTGTGTCATTAATTCCGCGGCATTATGTCGTCTGGTTGTTTGTTGGTGGTATTAGAGAATATGTGTGGTCATCGGGCAGTTGTACTGTACTACCACAGAATAGATAATCTGAGCACGATTTAAGATATAGCCATTAAGGTATATCTTAAATCGTGATTCTGAGTACCTATTTTTTTGGGTTTAAGAATAGTTAAGAATAAGCAAGATATTTTTCAAAATGTATGTCGGCAACAATCGTCAATCAAAATCAAAATAACTAATAAGTGGCGTCTATATTGGCACAAAATATCTCTATCTATATAGTATTCGAGTAGCTCTATCCACTGACCATTATATTATATTTACAGGACACAGACTTCTATAGAAATCCGTGATAATATTATGAATTATTATAGTAAAAGCCCTAAAAATGATTATCAACAAATCATTAAACTACGTGAAATACAACAATAGACTTAATAAAAAGATGTAGGTTAGTGAGCCCTGTATTAAATTTTCACTTTTTTTTACTAACTAACATTTTATTGACAATCATAGATAAAAAACCAAAAATATTGAAAACGGACAATGCCCGGAAACAGCTCAAAAAGAGTAAAAATGTTTTCAAAATAATATGATGGTGCATAGAAAATGAGAATATAAACATTCAGTTAAATTTTTATGTTAGATTATGTAATTTTGAATACAAATTTAATTGGAAGTGGCTTAGACGACAGGGCCGGGGTGCCCTAGCAACCATAGCCCCCCCCCCCCCTGAATCCGTGCCTGTCAAACGGTATAAGTTATAGGTAATTATCAATTTAGTGTAACATACTTAACTTCTATTTTTCACCTAATATTTTAATCATAGGGACGTATAACCTTGTAGGTACTCCTAAAAAAAAATTTTCGCGGAATAATCAACTGCCTATGAACCTGACCACCCCGTGCGCACACTTATGAAATATATTTAATATATAATTATATACTCATGTAATACATTCACACATGCATTACCTACCTATTATATCCCTGAAAATTCAACAGTTATTATATTTATTTATCTTTTACATAATTTAGGTAGGTACATTACAAAATTATAATTAAAATTCTTTTTTTTTTTTTTTAATCACATTTATTTTTTTTCTTGAACACAATGTTTCCGTAATTATCAATGAATATATAATAAATCGGTATAGTCTTTAATATTTATCAATTATTGAAATAAAATAAACACACCTACTATAACTAGTAATATGAATAAATCCATGTATAAACTATTAAAATACAAACAGACATTAAAGAATACAATATTTTTCCGGTCATCGAGTTCTATAATAGTAGATAACTGACTTGTGAAGAAATGTTATTTTCGTTAGGTTGTTTGGTGGTTTAAAATTAATAAATCATTGAATATAATATTAAAAATACAAACTTTTTTTTTAACATTTATTATTAAATACACGATCTGTAATATTATTATTTTCCAATAAGCGTATGTGATCGAGGATACATTGCTTGAATGAACAGGAGATAAGAAGCCACCCATTGGAGACACTTAAGGGTAGGAGGAAAAATACTAACTAACAGCATATAATAGTTAGTTATAGGTAAAATATAATATATTATATCGTAAGGCATAGGTCATAAACTCATAACTCATAACCATAAGAATATTGTAGAACATTTTACTGCATGTTGCGTGTTATTTCAGAGATGGTATTCGTCACTCGTCAGTGAAATTTTGCCAACAAGAAATAATATGTGATATAAAGAAGAATGAAATATATTAATGCTGCAGACTGCAGTGTTTCAAAGACTAAGATTTATAGCATATTTTGATTCGGACACGGGGTATGCATTTTTTAATTTTTTAGTAGGTTTCTTTTTAATATTGTCAATTGATCAGGGGATATATTGTCCGCAAATTTTAAATTGTTTTTTGTATTGTAACTACTGGTATAACTATAACACTATTCACTATCAAAAAGTCGTGATAAAAATTAGGAAATTGGTCAAGTATAATTTTTTTTAAGTAAATCTTTTAAGTAGGTATTTCTCTCAATGATATTTAAATTAATTTTTATGAGTCTTAGAAATCCAAATGTACACATATTTATTTTATAAAATTGTATGTATTTGAATTATTTTTATTTTTGGTTGGTTTTTGATTTGCCTGCGTGGCGCGAGCTCACATGTTTCATATAATTATTTTTTTCACTAATTAAACTCTGGTTAATTATATTACCCAGTTGTATATACATTTTTTAAATTTTGACCATCTATCTCATTGAGAGCAGAGTTCTAGCGGCTCTAACTTGGGGTTGGGGACCGTTAAAAAAAATTATTATTATTTGCTGTTATCATCAGTTGTACTTATCTGTATTTTTCTCTTGATTGTTAAATGTAGATTGATAGTAAAATTTTTGATTACACGAGCAAGGAGCTACCGCGTGGTCGAAACGAGAAACATGTCGTTAATCAAAAATATTGTAATTTCGTCCAGCGTTTAGTGGTTGCCTCCTGTCAATTATAATCCGTATATTATTCTCAAGTCTATTGTGACTAGTGACTACAACTGACTAGGTAGTTACTAGTTGGTTGGGTTGGTCTTTTACTGTCGTCTGTCGGGAAAACATTAACTGGAAAAATGTCTGACTCTGAACACGAAAGTGAAGACGAAATGGTCGTCGAGGATGAAAATGACGAAGCCGGCGAATCTTCTGGGGCAGCTATTAAAAAAGAACCACGACAAGTTTACTTGCCAGGTCATCAAATGCAGGAAGACGAGTCGTTGGTATTCGATCCATCTGCTTACCACATGCTGCATGATATCGATTCTGGTACATTTCATAATTTAGGAGTTGTATAATTTGTTAACTTACATACTTATTGTTCTAAAATATAATAATCTATTTCCTATTTAAACCATCAGGGTTGCCTTGTTTGAGTTTTGACGTGATCGTTGATGACATGGGTTGTAGCCGTAGCGACTTTCCACATTCTATGTATTTGGTTGCTGGAAGCCAAGCAGAAAAACCTAAAGACAATTGTGTGTTTGTTATGAAGGTATACATTTTACTGAATATCCCTTAAATATCAACTACCAACACTTAACATTATATAAATTGTGTTTTGATTGAGAAATTGTCTTATTATATTATGCTAAAATTATTTGTTTTAGCTATCAAACTTGAATGCGATTAAAAATGATGAGAGTAGTTCATCGGATGATTCAGACGTTGAGTCTGATAGTGATGATGATAATTCTAAAGATCAACCTGTGTTGCAGATATCATCAATTCCCCATTTGGGCACTGTTAATCGAATTAGGGTAAATTACCCAAATTTTGTTTTTTACATTTTAACATTAAAGGCATGGATTGTGGTATAATGAAGACTATGTAGTCAGCAGTATTTATTATACAACTATTGCTCTACAAAGTATATAATAAGCACACTAATTACTTACAAATAAGTACAAAATATATTTATTTATTCATTTAACACTTAATGCATTTTAAAATTACATAACATACCACACTTCTCTTATTCTACTGTCATTAGCTGTATACTTTATTATCAGATATTTTTACTGTACCTAATGATTTAACATATTCTTATAAAATACTACATCCCATTGTCTTAAATCAAATTCTCTACAAAATTTTTTTTTTTTATGTTTATAGAATACTACAGTTGATGACAAAGTATTTGCAGCTGTATGGTCAGAAAAAAAAATTGTCAATATTTATGATTTAAATAGTAAATTGAAAGAAGTCGAAAAGGCTAATAGAAATCGTAAAATTGGAAGTGAGGAAAAGAAGAAAAAGTTTGGTAAAGCTGCTCCCAAGAGAATACTGTCTGAACATAAACCTTTATATTCATACTCTGGGCATAGAGATGAAGGATTTGCTTTAGATTGGTCTTCCAAGGCTCCAGGTATTAATTTATAATATAAAAAAAAATTAAATATTAATTCATTTTCTTTATAATTAGGATTTTTAGCTAGTGGTGATTGCAAAGGAAATATTCATACTTGGAAACCAAGTGAAAGTGGTTGGGTTGTTAATTTACATTCATTAGGTGGACATAAAGAATCTGTTGAAGATTTACAATGGTCTCCAAATGAAGTTAATGTGCTTGCTTCTTGCTCTGTAGACAAATCGTAAGTATATATAATACATTTTTTATTAGCAGTATAAAATATGATCTACAGCTTAATATTTATTTTTTTATTTAACAGGTTAAGGATATGGGATACACGATTAGCACCAAATAAAGCCAATATGTTGACAATTGCTGACGCTCACGATAGCGATATTAATGTTATAAATTGGAACAAAAAAGAACCATTAATTGTTTCTGGTGGTGATGATGGAAAACTTATGATTTGGGATTTGAGACAATTTAAAGTATACACTTTTATATCTTATAATTTAACGTAAAATATGATTCTAATAGTAATTTATTGAATTAGAAAGGTAAAGAACTAGCTGTATTCAAACATCACACTAGTGCTATTACAACAGTTGAATGGAGTCCAGATGATAGTTCTGTGTTTGCTTCTGGTGGTGAAGATGATCAAATAGCAATTTGGGATTTAGCTGTTGAAAGAGATACTACCAATGACCAAGATGACATAAAAGTATAGAATTTAAATTAATTATTTTTAAATAACAATATTTTTATTAATTATAAATCATTTATAATGGAAAACCTTATATGACGAATATGGGAACTTTTCATTTTAACACGTTAAGTGCCATGAGGCCGCCGGCTGCCGTAAAATCGTATGGATGTTTGTGTGATTTTTAGGCCGCACCATATTATTCCTAGGAGGCCATACGGCCGCGGGCTGCCTCAAAACCAATGTATATTCCTACCTGTTTTATATGATTGGCGCTGTAGTTATGCTTCTAAATCTAATGTTGGAATCATATTTTTAGACCAAATACCTCCCGAGATAATGCTGATAGCATTTCACGAATGTCAACATTAAAAACCCGATAACGTTTTAAAAATACCATTAAGTAAGGCCGCCGGCGGCCGCATGGCACTTAACGTGTTAAGTAACTTTCTTGATTTTTATAGAAAATAATTTTATTAACTAAACTCATATCCTGGTTCAAAAATTGGCGTGTCGAAATCCACGTGATCATGCTAACACCGGGTCGTTGATGGGAGATCAACTGATTATTCTCTTTTGTGACAGAGTATAGAAATAATCTATACCCATAAAATATAATAAATGTTGAGACCATGTGTCTATACATTACTGCTGTAAAGTGATGCCATATAGTAGAATAATAAGCATAACTTAGGTACTTCTTTCATTTTCCAGTTTAAATAAAAAAAAAAAAAAACTTAATTCTGTAATGACATAGGTATGTGGGCTTAGCACTGCTGAGCCAGATGTGGCCCACCTATGATACTCGATATGCCTATACTTAATAGTCGTATATTCTTATATATATATAAAAGAACGTCCTGTTTTATGTAACTATTTTCTGACCACGCAACTGAACTTTTTTCCAATTTTTTTCTCTGAGTTCCAAATACTTTCCTGAGTGTCACCAACGTGCCTGATTTTTCATTTTTTTGTCTGTGGAGGAGAGGAAAGAGAATTAATTTTATTTAAAGGTTACTATTTTTTAATGTGTCATTTTTTTTTACAAAGTTATTTCAAATACTCCTCTAAGTGATCTATTATTTCCAATTTTATTGTTACTTAAGAAAATGCAAAACCTGTTGTTTAAGAAGCCCCAAATTTATTCTCCCAACACATAAAGTCAAAAAGATTATACAACTAAATAATCGCCTTCACGCTATAAGCAATTGCTTACTGATTTATTGACAGAAATACACATAATATAAAAAACCTGTCTGGACTGTATGGGCAGCTGCTCTGAGGTCGTGCCAAAAATTTGAACACACAAAAAGTTCAAACTTTTCAAAATATTTCTCTCAGAAAATAACTAACATCCCTCCCTTTGTTTTCTAATCTTATACTCCATATTCCATAATGACTTAAAAACAACAACTGTACTTGACGAAGCAAGATTTTATAAATTTTATAAGCCGAATTATATAAATTACATTTTCAAAAAAATTAAGATTTAACTTTTACATTACTTGAACGAAATGTATTTAATTTATGATTTTATATCTATTTTCGAGACACGCCGTAACGCTAATATACGTAACACCTCATTTTAGGTGTGTTTATTTTTTCCCAGGCGAAGTCTGGTGATACAGCTAGTTAATATTATAATTGAATATTTGAGGTCTACTAGAAGTGTTAATATTTTAAATTTATTTAACTAATTATTTGATAATGTTAAATATTTGATTATTTTATCTAGGAAATTCCACCACAGCTTTTGTTTATTCACCAAGGACAAGAATCTATTAAAGAGCTTCATTGGCATCCTCAAATTACTGGAGTTCTTATAAGTACTGCACAAACCGGATTCAATGTTTTCAGAACCATAAGTATATAAAAAAATATATAACAGTTAAAAATATATTTAGTATTTATTACTATATTACAGTTATTTTTTTTTAATATACAATATACATACATAATACACACAATATATTCATAATTATATATATTTTTTTTTTGGAATGATTTTGTTTCTTTATGTAATGGCTAACGTGTTTTCCTTTTTTACACTACAGTGATTCATATAAGCTAAAAATGAACTCCAAGCGAGACTGCATAGACTAACAAATGGAATCCTATTTTTTTCTGGAATCATTGTATAATTGAACACCTGTAGTAAAGGCCAAACCGCTACACCCACCTGTTTTGTAAAATAAGTAGAAAATAAAGTTATTACCACATAATATAATAACTTCACAATGAATTTACTAAATTAATTGATACAACTTTTAAAATATGACTACAAAACATTAGAAAAATTGGTTCATTCTTTAAAAAGTACAAATATGTTTAGGCAATTTATAACTATTATCACTTGATTAATCAATTTAAGATAAATTTATAATTCTGTGGTAAGTATACTAAGGAAGTAAGGATCTATTCTAGTCAATTTTTATCTGTTTTTGAAATTGTATGCTGATGTATTATGCTATACACAATGTGGTAAAATATGGTTATGTCTATTTGCATTCATTATCGTTTCAATATTCAATAAACAAATCCAAATAATTTAGAAATCATAGAGCCAAATTTTGTATTGATTTTCATTAAGTTAGGAAAGTGACATTAAATATTATCATCTTAATGAATTTACACTATATATCAATAATCAAATCAAATAATACTTAGTTTGTTATTTTAAGTACATATTTTATGTATTATGTATACATATTAATGAGACCTGTAGATTTTAATTACATAAATATATATTGAATCTTGGCTTTTGAAACACCACAGAAAAATAATCAATCGTGATTTCAAAATTATAGATTTTATAGCAATTATATCTACTAGATTACTGGTTCTTGTATATTGGTAAAATGAAAAAATTGTATTTAAGATCACTAAAATGTATTGTATGGTAATTAGTTACTACTTATTACAGAAACGCCTTCTCATAACTTCAGACTTATGTTTATATTATTTTCAGTAACTGAATGTCTGAATGTAATGATGAATTAAAAAAAATTCTCTAATTTTTATAAATACTTATCTTAATATAAATTTAATTATCTTAAGTTGTATTTTAATGCCGTTTAACAAAAACTATTTATTTTTTTTTTTATTATTATTGAGCTTGAGCCTGGCAACTTAAGCCATTAGCTGTTTTGTTTGTAGATTGTTAGTAAGGGGAGGAGGAACGGCTTAAAACACGTTTTGTATGTGTGGCAAGGATACGTTGCTAAAAATCTCGGGTGGTCACCCATCCGGAAACTAGCAACGCCGACCGTTACGTACACTCAGTGCGTTTCCGCAGTTGAGTGCACGCACTGCGCCACACCAAGCCACAAAACTATATTATATTATGTTTTGGTGGCCATTAACAAAGATCATCAAATTGTGTACCTTATATGTCGGTAAAAACTTTTTTTCTACTTCTTTTTTCGCTTCCTCGACCGTCTTCCCCTCCAGTAAAGACATACCAAAATAAAAGCTCACCATTGCACAAGGTGAATACGTTACTTGCTCCAAAAGTGCCTGATAAATATTAATTTCGATATTATTTGTATAATTTGTTAACTGTTTGTGTGGGGGGTTGAACCTTGTTATCTCACTTTTATGATTGCGCTACGGAGATCATTCTTTGGATACAAGTAACGTGCAACAGTTAGCCATGCATTTAAAGTCGGTGCCACATAAAATGCTCCAAACAGTCCAAACCGAGCTGCCCTGGCAAAGTCAAATTTTTCATCTCCAAAAGCCATTTGTTGTATTAGACATCCTGTTGGCCATATTACTGCATACGAAGCCATTCCCCTGGTAACTGGGTAGGCGATTGAAAACTTTACTATTCGGGCGAAGACGGTCGTCATTTTCGAAGATAGTTATTTTTCACGCGGGACCTAGGTACAGCAATATTGTGACTGCATGACGGTAGGAAGTTCTCATTATTTTTGTGCAGTGTTATTATTTATAGATATGATGGTAGTTGCCAATTACAAAATTGGGTGATCTTGAATAAACCTTGAAACTGGCCATTGCCAAAATTGTACGTATATACAATGTATAAGAATTATTATATAGATACCTACATAATATGTTGTTATTTATTTTTGGTTTTAAAATATCTAAATTTTGCGAAATTGTATCATATTAATCAGGTATAGGTAGGTAGGTACCACGAAAATACGCTTAATATAATAATAAAATACAAGTTCTTAAATATCAACTTTTGCTTTTACTAAAATTACATGTTTGATGAATCAAAACAAACATTTTGAATTTTAAATACTTACTGTCCATGATATGATTATAATTTATAAGTATAATATATATCAATATCATCATCAGTTATAAACTCAAATTATTATCTCCGAACGAACAAAAACAGGTACTACAATAATATGTAGGTTTTATATTTATTAAAAATACTTAAATACTTTTATACTTATTTAAGCACAAACCATCCATTATTATTATTATTATTAATATGATTCATATTGAATATAGGTATATGATTTATGAACGAGCCATACATTTTGTGAGTATTGGCGGCATTATAGACAGGTGGGTATGAATGGATTAGAATATCATTCTCCCCACGCCTTAAAATAGACAAAATTGTGAACATAATTTTATTAAATATGTTATAGATATCGAATATATTTATATTGATCGAAAAAAATATTACAAAATAATTTGAAAATGTTCGAGATTTTGAT
This sequence comes from Metopolophium dirhodum, assembly GCF_019925205.1. NCBI lineage: Eukaryota > Metazoa > Arthropoda > Insecta > Hemiptera > Aphididae > Metopolophium > Metopolophium dirhodum. Next base: position 19,990,299 of record NC_083568.1, read on the forward strand.
GAATTTTGTCATTTTAACTTGAAATGCTCATGAAAAAAATTGTGTATGTAAATAGTCGATGCATCTTTAATATTTTTGAATTGATACTATAACAATTTGGAGGGAACTTGTATTAAATTTGCAAGTTCTTTGCCTGAGCAAAAAAAAATGTTATCGTGAATAATTAAAAATAAATTACCTACCTACAACAAATTGAAAAAATCATCATGACGTACAGACATTGCTAATATAAACATTTGGTGAAATGTTGAGGTATATATTCGGTTTTAGTCTTAGAGTTACACAATACAAAAAAAACGTAGATATATGAAATGTAAAAATGTATCAAATTTAAAAAGTTTGTAGTTAAAAATGTATTATATGTTCAACTTTTTTAGCTAATTAGCTAAGGGTTGAAAACTTACAACAAGGTTCAGCGTAACTAGGCTATTGTGTATAACCAAAAAAATATAAAAATACAGTTTATAGTTACTTTATGTTCAAATTTAAAGGAAATTTCGTATTAAATAACCAAAAATAACGATTTTAGTTATTTTGTTTTAATTGTATAATATTAATTCAACTTACCGGCTGCTGTATTATTAAAAAGTAATAAGTACCTACTAATAACAATATAAATATAATATAAAATATCCACACTGACAAACCGTCGTTTTTCGTATACAATGATATTATGTCATTGAATTAAAATTTAATACCATCCATTATACACTGACCCACTTGTAACCTGCCATACAGCAGAACGACATCCACTTATAGCAAACTTTTTTTTCTGACGCTTTTAAAAACTACAGGGAATTTTTCATTTTTATCTCTCGAGACTCGAATTTGCTGTTAAGTACTTCTTATTGTATATATTTAATAGACCATTATGGTGGGTGGACATCTTTTCCTCTCCCCCTTCCTCTAGAAGAGTTAATCTAAGATGATATTGGTGTACATGTACGGTGTAGTGAGTTGGTATTGGAGACATGCGTCGGAGTGTGTGCTCGATCAGGTCGTCCTGAGGCTAGACCGTGTAGTATGCTGATTTAAATCCTGAGGGTTGTTAGTATTTTTTTTTTGTATGTTTGTTTATCCACTGTTAGTCATAATTCAGAGGAGAGGTTGTAAAGAATTAGTTAACTGTTACAACTTGATTTATTTTTTCACCAGAAAAGTTTTTGAAGTTTAAAATCGAAGCGTTATTTCGACTCTTGCAGTGGGTAACTACACAGATACAAAAAAAATCCAATTGTTCATAAACGTTGATAATACATTTTTACTGGGTCAATAAGCTTGGAAATTGAATACCAACAATTAATGCTTCAAAAAGCTAAATTTTGCAATCGGTATTCGGTACCTATTTGTAGTCAATAATATTCGTCAACGGTGCGTTTTGTCGATGAGCTAAAATGGAAAACAACAAAACGCGTTATTGGGGCCAGACAAGACTGATTCACGGAACCGATTAAAAACCGTCAGGTGGACACCGCAACTTGCTACACACGATGATATTTGTCCGATCATACTGACCAAATTTTATATTTTTATATTATTTACTACACACGGTTTAATATAAGTAGGTACCTACTAGGAATCTTTTTAAAAATTATCTAATAATATACAAAAATGTTAAATTCCGCCACTGAAAAACTCCGCCCTAGGCGTGGACCTATGTCGCCTACCCATTGGCTCTGGGCCTGCCTACAATTTTCCTCAAATTGAGGTGTAGCTATTTAAAAATATTAAAGATACATAGATAGACACAATTTATTTTAAGAATTAAAATTTTTCAAATGTTCACAATATTCGTCAAAAAAAACCTCTTGTGTCGTAGGTTACTTTTAAATTTGATAATAGGTCGATTCACTGTAATATTAAAAATAACAGTAAGACGGATTATTTTTAACGTTTAATTTTCCATATAAGTACCTATAGGTGTATATATGTTAGAAAGACGGAGACAACTCATAATATGCGGGTAAAATGTCCTCTTAATAATATTAAAAAAAGACTTTTGAATTTCTATTTAGATAGGTACCTACATTACAGTTTTCAAAAATATCATCGGTTTGAAGCTTAACAATTTTCAAGAAAAATTGTGATTTTCATTTGGAAAAAAAAGTTAGTGTCTATGTAAAACCTATAGAAAATTGCGCCTATTAGCAGAGACTATGAAATTAAAAATAAAGTGTATAATGTAATTGTATTTGTGCGGTGAAAAAATTGCTCCCCCCCCCCCTATATCTTTGCTCTGGATCCGTGCCTGATAGATATAAAACCTTCGTTATACATGAGAAAATATAAAACATTTACAGTTTGACAATAAATTACAAAGCTAATTTTAAACGCAATAATTAAGCATTAGCCAATATATAAATTGGAACCACAATAAATTATTTCAAAACCGAATAAATTTTTTAATATTTGCCAATATAAAACAATTTTAATTGATAGTGTGCCAGAAAAGAACTTGCATTTCAATTACCGTCTAGCAAATGTACCAATAGTATGTAATTAAAATAAGATACTTAATTTATTGTCCAAAAAAACATTTTATAAAATGTTTAAATGATATGATAATGATAATAATAATATGGAATTATAATATATAAGAATAATAATATATAAGAATTAATATGGTATTCACAATTAAAATTGTATTTTATAACTTAATATTTAATAGAAAACTACACAGTTGAGTATTGACCTTTGACATTTTTCTTCATATTTAACAACTAATTGATCTATATCATTGTCAAGATCTTCACTTCTGGACAACTAAAATGGAAATAAATTTATATTAATATTTAATAGATATTTAGATAAAATTATCTTACCAGAGTAACAAATTCACAAATTAAAAATGCTCCAATTGTTGCTTCTTCATGATTGTCTTGAATGTTTATGTTAATAACATGAACTGGCTTATTGCCAAAACTTTGAATAGTTTCAAAATCTATACATATAAATATGATTTTGATTTAAATTTTTATAATAATGATAAGACTGTTAATTTAAACATACATACACTCAAGTACTTGATCATATACTCTCTCTTCACATGTAATGACAACAGTAAATTGTTCATTGCATTGTTGAAATCTTTCTGGATGCTGCTTTATCCGCCGATTTCTATCCAGCATATTCAACAAACCATTTTGCGTGTAACTAAATACAAAATTTTGTTAAGAAAAAAATTACAAAAACAATTACGAATTTCTCAACAAAATAATAATATATTTAATAAATAATATTAAAATGATATAGATATAAATTATATATATAATTATTTTAAATCATTTATTCAAGTCAATAGGAAGTGTCACTACTGGGTGGCTTCTTTCAACAATCTCCTTCATGTTCACGTAATATTTTTAGCCCATATTCTTATTGTGCCCCCATGGTACAGATTGTATATTTCATATAAAAAAAAAAATCATTTATAACTTATTTTTTTTAAATGTATTACAATAAATAAAACATTAATTAATGCAGATTTAAAAGTTAAACTGAAGAACAATGGGTATTAAAGAAATTTAATTTACATACAAATGTATGGTTTTATGAGTTTAAGACAATACAAGTATCAGAATGTAAATATATAGTTTAATTTTTTAAATATTAAAAATCTTAAAAGATATTTTTGAATTTTAATTTTCTATGACGCGCTGTTTAGCAAAAATATAATTTATAAGATTTATTAATATTTAAAACACTAAACGTTATATTGATATTCTGATACTTTAATCCGCTTAAACACTTAAAATCACACATTTATACATAAACTAAATTTCAAAAATAAAATATTTAGATTGGAAAATCGTAGTGTGAAGCGAGGAACTTTTATACATATTAGATCAATTACATTGAGCCAGGCCCAATGACGTTACGCGGCTATTCTACATTTTTTAATATCTCTTAAAGTAATAATTGTTTTTATACTGGATTTTTACCCAATCATAGCTACAATAATTTAACATTAAATTTCTGCTCCTTTAATAGTTCAAAAATGTTTAAATTAACTCTTGGACGAGCTTCTTCATAAATGTTCAGAATAAAATACAAACTCTAGTTAATGGTTTGAACTTTAAATTATACTCAAACTATTAAACTTAATTGTATTTAAATTATAATTATTAAATGGCTATTTTATAATATTGTTTAGACATTTTCAATAGTTCAGTTTATGAACAATTTTAACTGCATTTTCATTCAAAAACATCATAAATATTTTGCATTAAACTAAAATGTTTATTGTATGCAATGAACTATTATTGAATTTAAATTAAGTTTTAAGAAATACATTACAGTTACCTAAAAAATGACAAAGGTTCACACAAAACAATAAAACCTACTATACAGCAGACCAACTTCCTTAATTAATTTTTTAAGTTCATCAATTTATAAATTATATAACATTACAGGTATAAAGTATTAACTATATTTTTTATAATTTAAAAGTAAAAATAAATAAAAAATATTATTTGATAATAAGGTACACAAAAAGTTAATGTCTGCGCTACTTAAAATTATAGCTCAGTAAACATTACTTTGTTATTAAATAAAGTAATACAAAGTACAAAAAAGTAAAAAAACCATGAAATTAGTTCATTTTAAAGGATACTATGTTTTGTCTTTATTGTACAGATCTTTATAAATGTCATCATAAGAACATCCAAAGTCATATATATTTGGTTTTTCCTGCGCTGTTCCGGGTAACTTCACCTTGTCCCCAGTTCCAAATGATCGAACATTGAAACCTTTTTTACTATATTCATAAACATAAATTAATTAAAAACACCATGATGGCATAATAACTATGTATAAAATAAATATTAATAATATTATTATTATTATAATTATTGACTATATTATAAGGATCTTAAATATAGTGCAAAACCCAATCAGATAAAATCTTTTATGATGTAAAATGTAAATGACAACATGCCAGAATTCAGTGTTCAATTTTTCATAGCTATACATTTTAAATAACATCAGTTTCCCAAAATCAAAAATATATTCAAATATATGTAAATGGTAAAACCATACATATCTTGAAAATGGAATATATAAACTAGGACTTGACAATTAAAAAAAAAAATAATGTTTTTTAATAAGTTATTTTTTAATTAGCAACGACAATTTATAAAATGTTTGTCTAAAAATGACAATCCAATGAGAGCAAAATAGAGTGTTTACCTCAATTTACATGTATACAAATATTTACTAACAATACTTACGAGTTGTGATAGTAGAAAATAATAAATAGAAAATTCATAAAAATATAAATAACTTTTCATTATCTACCTTAAAAAAGCATGTGCTTCCATACTTCGATTCATATTACTTGAACAAACCACAGCTATTGTAAAATCACTGATCGCCATAATAACAAATTTCAACGTACACAGTAATGGAGTATGCTACTACAAAATAAAAACATTTTTATTTTATATTTAAACAGTGAGTTATAAAAAATATTATTAGATACCTTCCTTATTAATGTAGACTGAATGTATTGAATGATATAGAAAATTGTTATACGTTAAATACTCTTCAGACAATTCAGTCTTATAAAATATAAAACGTATAAGTGAGACATATAAGTAAAAACAAAATAAGAAGTTATATAATAGGTAGGTGTAAAAAAATCAAACTTTTTAAATAAAACAATAATAATTTGTATTTTGAAAATTGGTGAAAAAGTAACCAAAATTATAACTGATATCACTGTGATATGAGCCCATGGATATAATCACGGAGTGCTTATGATAACACTTATCCTGCAATCCGGCTGGCCGGCGGCCGCCTGCTGCCCTGCTGCCGCTAATAGAAGAAAAATGTGTTCCCCACAAGTTTCAAAAAATGTACTATTATAGTACAGCATGCTACAGCTCTTTAATATTATTTCTTTATTTACAATTCATATAAGTTTAATTTGCTTTTATTGAGCACTAGATAATAAATATGTATAGAGAATGTTGTACGATCTCTATTAAATGTTGAAAAATTATATAACTTAAATTAAAGAACAGGCAGCAGTAATCATGTATACTGTAACCAAATATCTATCGCGTTTTCATTCTGTTAGACGTTTTTATTCCGATGATACAACACGATTAAAGAAATCTATATTCTTGCCAGTCACAAAATTTAAAAATCGGTTGAATGCAGATCAAACTATTCAAAGGGATAGCCATATTTTTAAGGTAAATCGTAAATAATTGATGTTCTAATACATAGGTACTTAAGTATAAAATTATCATTGTTGTAGACATGTGGATTTTCTGAACTATATTCTTGGCAAAGGCAACATGTTAACAATGAAGAGTATATTTTACATGATGGACCGCCTTATGCTAATGGCTCAGCACATATGGGCCATGCCATAAACAAAGTAGTAACTTTATTCACTGTTTTTGATTTCTAAAATAATTAATTAATTGTTTTGTGCAGATACTTAAGGATATTACTATACGTTCTAAACTTGTAAATGGAAAAAAAATTAGTTATATACCCGGATGGGATTGTCATGGTTTACCCATTGAGTTAAAAGCTGAAAAAATTCACGGAAACAGATGGAAGAATTTTGGTCCATTAGAAATACGGAAAAGTGGTGGGAAATGATGACTTTAAATTATGATCATTAAAAAAATATCATAGGTTAATAATTAAAATTTCAAAAATTTAATATAAATGTATAAATATTTTTCAGCTAGAAAATATGCTTCAAAAGAAATAGAAAAACAAAAAACAGTTTTTAAATCATGGGGTATACTTGCTGATTGGGAAAACAATTGTTATTATACCTATGATAAAAAGTATGTCCAAAACCAAATTCAACAGTTCTTTAAACTATATAAAAAAGTAATTTTATACATCACGTTTCTAAGAAATTTTCAAAATACTAATAATCTATTATATATAGGGGCTAATTTATAGAGATCTCAAACCAGTTTATTGGTCACCTTCGTCCAAGTAATATTTTGTCAACTAGTTAGTACTTAACAATATTTATCTTACCTTATAATTGTGTAGAAGTGCACTAGCTGAAGCAGAACTGGAATACAACCCTAATCACCAAAGTAAATCAGTCACTGTCAAACTTGAGCTATGCTCATCTACACTTTCAATAGATTTAACTAATCATAACAGTGAACCGATTTATGCACTTATTTGGACTACTACACCATGGACATTACCAGGAAATATTGCTGTTGTGTACTCACCTAATTTATTATACTCTTTTGTAAAAATTCAAGATACCCTTGGTGTATATTTGTTAGCAACTGAATTAGTTGAGAATTTAAGTGCCAAAATAGGAAAACCAATTGAAATAATCACAACAATTAAAAGTATGTACCATAAATTAATTTTTTATTAATTTTTATAAACATTTATAGAATAGCTTTATAGGCCAGCATCTCAGTGGTTTAAAATATAAAAGTTTAAGAAATGGTGAAAGTGATAAACAATTTTTGGAAGGTGACCATGTTACCATAGACAAAGGTACAGGATTAGTTCATACAGCACCGGCATATGGACATGAAGATTTTTTAATTGCATTAAAACATAAAGTACCCATTGTGAGAACCCAAAATTATTTTATAACTTAAACTTTATAATTTGTATTAATTTGTAATTATATTTTTTTTAGGAATGCCACGTAGATGAGCATGGTATTTTTATGCCACAAACATGGTCAGAACTTGTAGGTTTACCCGTTTTAGACATTGGAAATGAAACTGTGTGTTCATTGTTGAGCGATAAAATATTGCATACAGAAATTTATGAACATAGTTATCCTTATGATTGGCGCACCAAATTGCCTGTGATTGTTCGTGCTAGTAAACAATGGTTTTTGGATACAGCAGCGATTAAAAGCCAATCTATTGTAAATATTTATATTTATCTTATACAAACTACTAATTAGTAATTACCAACAAAAAGTATTTGTTTAGTTTGTTAAGTATTAACATTTTATCAACAAATATGCTTATGATTTGTATTGTTATGTAATATTTTTAAATAATTATTTTTTTTTAATAAAATTGTCCATGGAATAATATAACAATATCCCAAAAACCAGCATAGTAATCCTAGATTAAACTTGTGTGAGCAATAAACATGGTTTAAGTTTAAAAACAGCTAAAAAATAAAAATATACATATTTAATAATTTGTAAATGAAGGTAAATAAATTGTTGATAGTAGATAACATATTAAACTGATACTTATAATAAATTAACATATAAGAGTAATGTTTTTGTATTAATATTTCAAATTCAAAATCTAAAAATATTAGATATACCTATATTTAAATTTTGTTTTTATTCAACTAACCATTATTTTTGAATTTAAAAACCCTAAATTAATGTATATTAAGTTACTATTGCCTATTTATTTTAGAGTATTATTAATGTATTTTACATCTTTTCATAATGTAAGGAATGTTTGAAAGACATTAAAATTTATCCCGAACTTGGCGGAAGTCGTAATGCTCTTTTAACACTGATTGAAAAACGACCATATTGGTGTATATCCAGACAACGATCGTGGGGTGTACCCATACCTGTATTATACGACGAATCAGACAGTACAATAATAGATGAGTAAATATTAACATTTTATATTTTTAATGAAATTTATACATTTTATTATCTTTTGCCAGAAAATTATTAGACCAATATTATTCACTATTAGAAAAAACAGGTGAAGACTTTTGGTGGATTCATGATGTTCAAAAGCTGGTTACAAATACACCGCACAGTCCGGAAAAATTAAAAAAAGGACTTGTATGTTCATATCTATAACTTTTTTTAAAGATTATTATTTATATATTTTATTATTATTGTTTAACAGGATATTCTAGATATCTGGTTCGATAGTGGAATTTCATGGAGCTGTGTATTAGGCGATAACAAAATTGCTGATTTGTACTTGGAAGGTGTAGATCAATGCACTGGTTGGTTTCAGGCATCTCTAATGTCATCAATTGCCCTTAGAAATATCTCACCATTTAAGTAATAAAATATTTTGTACATACATTATCCTTTTAAGCTTAATATTTGATATTTATTCAAGCATTATTTTAGATCTTTGTTTGTACATGGTTTTGTTGTGGATAAAAATGGTAGAAAAATGTCTAAATCTATTGGGAATGTAATTGATCCTCAAGACATAGTAAATGGAAATTATGACAAATCAATTAATGGAATTGACGTACTCAGGTAGACTTGATAAAACTATGGATTAAGTTATTTATACATTATCTTTTTATACTTGTCTGTACAACATTATTAGATGGTGGGTTGCTAAACATGGATCACACCAAACAAATATTCCAGTTACGAAAGAAACCATGAATGATAGCAAACAATCAGTGGACAAGCTTCGTCTTATTATACGTTTTTTACTTGGCTCACTTAATAATGTCAAAGAAAATAATTTTATGCATGGTACTAATCATCTAAGATATTTAGATAAATATATGATGTTGGAACTCATATCATTTGAAAATGAAACAAATAAACTATATAATACATTTCAGTATAATAAAGTATGTGCTAAACTATTACACTTTATTACAAATCAAGTTTCTGGATTATATGTACATCACATAAAAGATAGGTACAGTTAAAAAAAAATACAAGTCTAAAATAGATTCAACTGTACTCATTAAACTAATTATTATTTAGGCTCTATTGTGATCCTATGGAATCAGATGATCGACTTGCATGTACAGCGACATTACAAGCCATATTAGAAACTCTTCTCAAACATATAGCACCAATTTTACCTCATTTAGCTGAAGAAGCATTTTCCTATTATCCACTGAAAAGTATTTTCAAATCTTACTTAATGGTTATTAAGAAATATTAATTTTATAAATTCCAACTATTTTAGGAAACACCACATTTTTTAAATCGTCTATCATGAATCTTAATCAAATAGTCATTCCAGATTCAGAACAAGTAACATCAATTATGGAAAATGCTTTAATGGTTAAAAATAAAGTATCAAATTTATTACAAGGGAAAAATTCACTCGAACAATCACTAGTGATTGCACTACCTGACAAGACATTCAATTTATTAAAGGTAAAAATATTTAAATATATAAAATAACTATTATTTGAAATCTTATCAAAAATAAAAATTAGTAACTCGATATATTGTATGTACTGAATGTAACTCGCCATGATCCATGGAGTAGGTTATTATCCACTGTTATTTATTTGTTAAATTTAAATTTAATAATAAATCATTGCATAATATGTAAAACAATTCTGAGCAAAGACCATCATCTATCAGCCTATTTTTCTGAGGATATATTTTTATTATATATTTAATTTATATTGCCATTACCTGGTAATTTATTTTTCTATAACAAGTTAAATTAGCTTTTTTAAAAATATTGCATATATTATGAAGAAATTATAATTATTATTAACTTATAAGTTAATAGAAATGGAGTTGAGCATATCATAGTTACATGTAACTCGGTTACTTGTCTACCTTTGTAAAAAAAAAAAAATCTACCGGAGAGTCAAATTAAATTTTTTACAAACGTTTGAAATTAGACATAAATTTTCCCGTAAATTAACAAATTCCAATACAACAATTTTCTTATTTTTTTGTGATGCAATAACTGATTGTAGATACTATAAATTTACACCATATATTTATTTTATCAATTTTTATACTTGATAAAATTTTCAAAATAGACTTCAAGTTGCTTATGGAAATTTTCAATTTTTTTAGATTTTTTTTTATAAATGTAAATTAAATTTTATTCGTTTGAAAATTTGGTCCTTTTGGTCAAAATGCTTGAAAATTTTATAGAAGGCGAAGGCTCCTCACACATTGGTACAATATCAATTTAAAAATATAAAAAATACATGGTCAAGATTTTTTTTATATTTGTTAATTTTGGTTTTCACAATTAATCTGGCCACTGGATATTCAATGGTTGTATGATTATATTTGGTACATTTTTTTCCTAACATAACGAGCATAACATGATTTTACCTAGCCCCTAGCCGGTCAATAATTCTTTATACATTTACCAATGTAACTTAGTTACATATAACTGTAACTTGTAATCAGTTACAATAAATTGAGTAACTTGCCCACCCCTGAATAGCAACATGCCAACATAACATAGTCCGATGTAAATTGGTTCATGATATAAGTTGTTTAAAATTAATCTAATTATTTTACAGTTCATTGTTTAAAGTAAAAAATAATATTCATATTGGTAAAAATTTTCAAGTCCATACGATTATTCTATTTTGAATAATAATAAAATAACAAAAATTGTATGAAGATAAATCATTCAACTTTGAATATCCAATGTCGTCAAAATTTGAATTTCAAACGTTCATAAAAATGAGAGTGCAACTAACTTTTTTATAAATTTTAATAAAAAAAACTTCAAAATCTAATATTATCAGAAGTTGACTATGTTATTAATGGAATTCCTGGGAGGTCATGGTCATCAAGTATTCATAACATGACATTTAACATAAATTCTTCATTGAAGATTATAATATATAAAATGAAGGCCAGTTATAATTAAATGTTATCCTGACTTCTTTGTATTAAAATGTTCTGCATTACTCATACAATTTAGAAAACTATATTTCATTACAAAAAACTATGTTGATAAATAAGTGATAAAAATTAATTTATAATGTATTTATATTTGGCATAAGCGCATAATATATTATGATTTATGATTTTGTTTTAGATTTTACACCCTAAAAACAATACTAGAAAATCTGACTTAATCGAATTACTTCAAGTAAATTCAATTGAATTAATTCTTAATGATACAATTGATATCAAAACAAGTGACACAAAGGGAATTTTATGCAAACGATGTCGTAGATGGTCAGCAGAAAAAAAAGATGATTTATGTAAACGGTGTGAAGAAACAGTTAATATTTTTTATTCAAAATAGATGAGTAGATAATTTTAATGTAAGTCAATTACATGAATACAATTAATACTGTATTTAAAACTTATAAAAATTGTGTATTTATTGTATATTAGGCTTTTGATATCCTGAAACCTCTTGTGTCAGCTATCCAATTGTATGTGATAAGTCGCCCATCGACATTTGTAGTATATGAACCCCGTTGAACGAGAATAGCATCCTCTCCATTGTTGTTTGACAATAGTTTACCCATCTTCTCTTCTCCAGTACCATCATCCAACTTATATCTGTAAGATATTTAATTAAAAGTAAAATAACCTTATTATTGTATAATATAAATTAAATATTAATTACTTTACCGTGATAAGAATTGGCCAGAGTCATCTCTTTTATTTGTTAGAGACACTAACTCTACTGGGTTGCATTCAATTAAATTAAGCACAGTACAACCAATTACAAATACAAATACCTAAGAGATACAATAATTGCAACATTATATTTTTGATTTTTATTAATTATATATAGTTTAAAAGTATAAATAAATTACTCACGAATTTCATTGTAATAGACATTAGTATCGAATTATGTGGAGCTGATGGTACAAGCTATTCAACCATAAGAAGACTGCAGTGTAGAATAAATTCCTTCTCACTACTTTTTATTTTATTTTATTTGTTCCGTGTAGTGCTATTGCCTTGAAGATTAAACAATGAATTATGTTTCGGGGTGTCAAACTGGTTTTACTAATGTATTCTTAAATATACATATAGTATATACATACAAATGTATATATATATATATTTGGCAGTGTTCGCAGAACATCAATTATTGTTGGACAATTTGTATGTGACAGAATTAAACAGTTTTTAAATGTTTAAAAAATGTATAATGCAAAAGTAATCGGGTATAAAGTTATATAAATTATAATGTCACATATAAGGTAGTATAAAGTTTTATTAACATTAACCTGTTCTACTACTTTTCTTACGACCTTACACTTGGTTATTTTAAGTTAATATTACATTAAATATAAGTTAGTGTTATTCTGTAATAATTGAATTATAATTTAAACTATAAAAAAATTTGTATAATTTTGATTATTTAACAAAAATATCACAATAAAAGTATCAAAATTTAATAATAAACTAATACGATTAAAATAAAATAAAACATAATACAATAATATTGATAAAATTTACTAGATAAATAAACATTCAAAATTAATTATATAAGATTTAAAAAATTAATTTTAGTACATTGAGCAGGTAAAGATAATGTATAACAAAATACAAAAACATACATATTGTTTCAAAGTAATTTTAATAATAGGCAATACTTTTTCCTTTTTAAAAATGTTACACATATTTTAAAATTTTTTTTTTTCAACTTAAATCTTTAGCTATTTATTAATGTTTCTGTTGATCAGGTTGTTTTTTTGTTTTCTATTTTAATTAGAACTCAAAACTGATAATAAAATAAACAATATCTTGGAAACTATAAAATAACTGTTTGTATTAAATGCTAGTTATTGAAATTAAATATTAAATTTAAATGTAATGTTGAAAAATAATATATATATACCTATTATATTACATGTAGTTTTATTTTGTTGGTTAGACTTTACATTTTAACTTGCTCAATTACTTAAATTACTTAAGTGTAATTAGTTGGAACTTTATATTATTCAATAATTTCAACATAATTGGCTGGAAACAGACCATATTGACCTTTGCATAATCCTCTCCACCAACCTTTATCAATCTGAAAAATTGAAATATTATTATTATTTATTTAAAGAATATTTAAATTAGTATTTATAATAAATGCACCTTTAAGAGGATGCTACACAGGCATGCGTTCTCCCTGTCTTACAAACGCATAACATAACAAATTGTACACTCAGCAGATCATGCTTAGCTCTGTTAGTTTATGAAGAGTGAATTGACCTCTTATACAATTTAAAGATAAGATAATATTCTTATACATTTTATAAGAGGTCAATTCACCTATATATTTAAACAAACGGAGCTAAACTTGATCTGCTAAGCGTACAATTTGGTATGTTATGCGTTTGTAAGATAGAGATGTAGGTATAGCTTAAATTATATTTTTTTGATTATATGTGAAATACATATAATTAAAATATAGTTCAATTATAGGTGTGCACAATAATGGTATCGCAAATGCCTGGGCATTTTTTGACGTTTTATATTTGGGGCCTTAAAATGTATGTTCTAGATTAAAATGTAATTTTTGCTAAAATATTAATATACAATATACTTGTATATTTTATTTTTTTTAAATAAAATATAAAGAGTATATTAAATTATTATACATACCTAAGTACAGAAGTACTACAAAAATAGGAAATAATGGATTAATTAGTAGTGATAAAATCAAATGTTGATTTATATTCAGTTATTAAAGGTTAAGTTACCTATGTCACTAAAATATTATAAATGTTAAATTGTTCTATTGTTGTATGCACATTTAATAATTTATAATAACAAAATTAAAGTAATATACATCAACGTAATGATTCATTAAAGTTAAAAGACTTATCAAGAGAGGGCCCAAAAATAAAGTAGGCACCCCAAATCAGATCTGTGCACACCTATCAATTCAATTCAATACATTAAATTATAATATAGTATACATTTAAGTTTTTACCATTTCAATGTTTGTCACAATATCATCAGGATCAAAACTTATTTCATCATCAGCCGCTAAAAAAATATATATAAATTACAATTTTATTTTAATCACTCAATCTAAATTATTTATAAATAAGGTATACCTTGTGTAAATTATTTATAAGTATGAAGAAGAAATTTTAAATGAGTAGATTTAAATATAGTTGTTAACCATGCAGGCATTTTTTGTTTATTATAGTAAATTTAACTAGACAAATAAAAAAAGCTAACTGTATTGAAGACAGAGAGTTAGTATTTTTACTAAAGTATACTTTATAGAATAAAATCTGCACTTACATGCTTGATAATCATATAAAGCCACAGCAATATATCCACCTTCTGGATCTTCTTCAGATACTGCTCCATTCTTAAGTTGCTCGTGCAGTTTTTGTTCCTCTAACTGTCTTTCTTCTTCAAGTCTATTTTGCTCTTCTTTTTTCTTGGCCTCTTCTTCCAATTTAAGCTTAGTTGTCTCTTCTAGTTTTTTCTTTGTTGACTCTTCTTCTAGTTTTTTCTTAGTCATCTCTTCTTCTAGTTTTTTCTTTGTCATCTCTTCTTCTAGTTTTTTCTTTGTTGACTCTTCTTCTAGTTTTTTCTTAGTCATCTCTTCTTCTAGTTTTTTCTTTGTCATCTCTTCTTCTAGTTTTTTCTTTGTTGACTCTTCTTCTAGTTTTCTTTTGATTGCTTCTTCTTCTTCTATTTTTTTTTTTGTTGCTTCTTCAGATTTTTTCTTATCTTCAATAATTTTTTCTTGCTCTTCTTTATTTTTTAATTCAACTCTAGCCAAATCTTCCATTTTTTTCTTCTCATTCTCCTTCTTTAATAATTCTTCATCAATTTTTTGCTGTTTTTCCTCCAATTTTATCCTCTCATGTTCTCTTTTTAATTCTTCATTTATTTTATCCTCCTCCTTCTGCTTTTGTTTTAGTAAAATATTTTCTTTTTCAATTCTATTTTGTTCTTCTTTTCGTTTACGTTCTTCTTCGACTGCAGCAATTCTCTTTAATGCTTCCTCGTCATTTTTCACGGATGGTTGAATTGTTGCACCAACAACAACAGGAGGACGAATGGATTCACTAGATATGGGTAGCTCTTCTTCATCAGAATCAATTTTCTAAAATGTCAATTATAATTAATCAAAAAAATACAAATTCTAAAATAGCGTAAAACCTCATAAGCAAATAATTGAATAAACATAAATTGATAATGATAATTATTTATTTTACATGGTGTTGAATCAGTTAAAGATTTATAATACTTTTATATTACTTAGTAAAAACAAAAAAACAAATATGAAATAATCATTGTTTATTATTGGTTTTATCTTTCCTGTTTTTTTTTTTTTATCCAGTATATAACAATAAAATACCAATACAGAATTTTGTATTTTTAAGTGTTGGAATAGCTACTCCCTTGAGTAATGGGTGTCCTGTCTTAAATTATTAAAATTAAGATTTAATCCCTACAATACAAGCCTAAAGGTGTATAATAAATAATTAAGTATCGGAATTCAATGAATTTGCATTTTTTTTTGTTGGAATGTCTTAGATGATGTTTTCCAAGCTACAAATGTGTTATAAGTACTCCATGTTGTAACCACAATACTTTGTTGGTGCATGGTTTGCATTTGTGTATGCATTTGTGCATTTGCGGTGTTCATACTTTATAGGGTAATTTTTGATGTTTTTAATTTTTTAGGAAATTTTTGACCTATTTTTTGTATTACGACTAAAATTACTTCATTGAAATATAAACATAGTATTCAGTAATGATTTAATTTTCAGTTTGAACTATATAAAATTAGGCAGTTTTCATGTCATATTTAATTATCATTGTACTGTGTAATAAAAATTAAAGTTTTACTAATATTTTAGATTCTGAGCGAAGCGATGAATGTATTGATTTTACAATGTGTGTTTTTTTATAATTTTTTATTTGTTTTTGTTTCTGTCATCACCTTTTAGGACAGTAAAAGTGCTTGGATTTTCTTCAACAGTATCTTTTCTGATAGGAAAGTGAATCTTGTTGGTACTTTATGGGGGTCAAAAGAGGTTAAAAATTTCTCAGTAGTTTTCAAAAATGACGTGAAAAACAAAAGAAAAATTAAGGAAAAACGGGAATTATTACGCAAAATCTGTTTTCGAGAAAATCGATTTTGGTTTTTGGTGTAACTCTAAAACAAATGACCGTAGGGACATGAAATTTTGACTGAATGTTTATATTAGCATTTTCTATACACCATAAAATTTACAAAATATTTTGACTTTTTTTGAGCTGTTTACGGCCATTGTCAGTTTTCAATTTTTTTAGTTTTTTTTTCTATAAATATCAATAAATTTTTATTTGTTGGGTAAAAAAGCGTGAAAATTTAGTATAAGGCTCCTGATATATCGTTTTAATAGCAGTTGAAAAATATTAAAAATACATAGGCACAATTTTTTTTTATAAGCATTTAAAGTCCAAATTTTGACAACATTTATCAAATTTATAATTTATTAATTATTTTGTGGTTAAAAATTTATAAATTTATAAATTTTTAACTTTTATGGCTAAGGATTGAAAATTTAAAACAAGGCTCCATGTAAATAGGTTATATATAAATTACTTTATTCACAATATTATCATCAAATATACTTGGTAAAATCATAGGCTGACTGACCGTTTTCGCTCAGAATCGTTTTTCTTATAAAATGATATTATATCATTGAATTCAAATTCAACACTATACATTAGTGTGACCCACTTGTAACCTACTGTACAGCAGAGCGACATCTACTTATCCACCTTTTTTTAGTTTTTTTTCTATGAATGTCAATAAATCTTTATTTGTTGGGTAAAAAAGCTTGAAAATTGAATACAAAGCTCCAACTATGCTGTTACAATGACATAAAAATCCTTAGTCACAGTTTTTTTTTATAAGCATTTAAAGTTCAAATCTTGAAAAATTACGAAAAAAAAGTTGAGAATTCATAAAAAATTTTCTTTTTAAATCTACGATTTTAAAATGTAATACAAGATTATCCATAATGAATAATCAATACATTATGAACTATTTACATGGACAATTATCTTACAATTTTAATCCTTAGCTAATTAAACATTGTATAACTGCAAAATAATTTGTAAATTTTCAATATGAAAAAGGTGGGTAAGTGGATGTCGCTCAGCTGTACAGTAGGTTACAAGTGGGTCACTGTATAAGAAAAACGATTCTGAGCGAAAACGGTCAGTTAGCATATGATATTACCAAGTAGGTATATTTGATGATATTATTGTGAATAAAGTAATTTATATATAACCTATTTACATGGAGCCTCGTTTTAAATTTTCAATCCTTAGCTATAAAAGTAGAATATTTTATACATTTTTAACTACAAAATAATTATTAAATTTTAAATTTGATAAATGTTGTCAAAATTTGAACTTTAAATGCTTATAAAAAAAAAATGTGCCCATGTATTTTTAATATTTTTCAACTGTTATTAGAACGATATATCAGGAGCCTTATATTAAATTTTCACGCTTTTTTACCCAACAAATAAAAATTTATTGATATTTATAGAAAAAAAAACTAAAAAAATTGAAAACTGACAATGGCCGTAAACAGCTCAAAAAGAGTCAAAATATTTTCAACATTTTATGGTGTATAGAAAATGCTAATATAAACATTCAGTGAAAATTTCATGTCCCTACGGTCATTTGTTTTAGAGTTACACCAAAAACCAAAATCGATTTTCTCGAAAACAGATTTTGCGTAATAATTCCCGTTTTTCCTTAATTTTTCTTTTGTTTTTCACGTCATTTTTGAAAACTACTGGGAAATTTTTACTTTTGACCCCCATAAAGTACCAACAAGATTCACTTTCCTATCAGAAAAGATACTGTTGAAGAAAATCCAAGCACTTTTACTGTCCTTAAAGGTGATGACAGACACAACAAAAAATTAAAAATTAAAAAAAAAATAAAAAAAAAACACACATCATTGTAAAATCAATACATTCATCGCTTCGCTCAGAATCTAAAATATTGTTAAAATTTTAATTTTAAATGTTTATAAAAAATAATATTAATCAAAAATTTAAATTGCCTATAAATAGCAAAAAATGAGTCGAAATATTTTGAAAATCTTATGGTGTATAGAAAATGCTAATATAAACATTATGTAAAAATTGCATGTATCTACATTTTTTAACCAAAAACCAAAATCTATTTTATCGAAACCAATTTTGTGTAAAAATTCATGTTTTTGCTTATTTTTTTTTGTTTTTCTTGGCACTTTTTAAAGCTACTGAGAATTTTAAATTTTGACCCCCTCAATGCACCAACTAGACTTACTTTCCCACCGGAAAAGATACTGAAGTTGAAAATCGAAGTATTATTTCGACGATTTATCGTGTACACATAAAAAAATAATAGTAAAAAAACACACATCATTGTAAAATCAATAGATTCATAAATAAACTAAATTTGAACAAATCTTGACCTTGTTTATGAATGTGATATGAAGATTAACCTCTTGATAATCTTTAATTTTACCACTAGCAACTCGTCAGGGAAAACTTTGAAACTATATCTTCCCTTAAAAAAATTCTATCTACTCTTAAATTAGTTAAAAATATAAAATTATAAAAGTATTTTTAACTTAACTGAAAAGTATATAGTTTTCTTTATCTTTTATTATTAAAGGCCATACAAGCTATAACCTACAAATAGTTATTTCGATGGACATATTATTTTAGTCATTTGGACGACAATCGCAGATTCAGTGAAACTACCGCCCGACCAGTGGCACTTTTAAACACATAGGAAGTATCTACAAATCTTGTATTTTAAAAATTATACGATACCTAGGTAATACTATTAGGTATATATTAAACAATAAGATATAATATTAAATAATTTTAATTAATAACTTTTATCCGTAGGACCCAGAGTTTGGCAATCAAATCTAGTTTCCAGTAAGTGTAGCGGCGACTACTGTCTACTTGTCATACTTTATTAGTATACATTATATATTATTATGTGCTCTTCTTGACTCAGTAAAATATGAAGAATCTTAAAAAAAAAAATCAAAATTCCTAAAGGCGCAGTGCTTGGGGGTAAACCGCAACGTTGTGTGCATCCGTAAAAACAGAAAATCGCAAACTTCTGTCTTCTGAGTTCTGAAGGATAACATTAACTTTCAAAAAAATAAATCGGAAAAACGTGTAGTAACTAAAGTGAATTTGTTCCTTTATTTAATATACAAGTAATATTTTATAATATAATATCCTCAGGTATTTATAATTTTTATTTTTAACACTGGACATCCATGATCCACCTCTTCCCCTGCCGGCCAAAGAGAGGGGCGGAATTAAATAAATGACCCTGGCGCATAATTAATAAATACAGCTCAGCGCCCTACAGTTTCAATCATGTAATACATTATTGTGGGTTGGTCAGAGGTGCAAAGGAGAATAAGCCTCGTAATATAGACGGTATTGACATTATATGCCGTGCCAGCATAGTTACATCACTGTAAGCCACCATCAGTATACCTATAATATTAACTCACGGCTCGCTACTGAAAACTGCATTACATAATATACAAAAATCATCGTCTTGTTTACATTAAAATTAAGTCAACTGGAGATGGTATTCCTATATAATCTTGTTTTGGAATTTATATTCAATATTTAAGAAAATTATATCCATTTTTTTGATATTATGTTTAATTTCTAAAAATTTCTTTAAATGTCATTAGAATTATACCAAAAACCAAAATCGATTTATATATATTTATAAATATTTTATAGTACTTAGTACTTACTGTTATAGGAGTGTTTTTGTTAACTTGTTCCGGACCATCAAGAAGCTTTTGTTTCTGTTCTTCTTTATCTTGTAATTCTTTCAAACGTTTTTCTTCTCTCTCTCTCGCTTCTTTTTTTTCTTGCAATTCTCTTTGTTTTCTTTTTTCTTGTTCTAATAAACGCCGTTTTTCATTTTCTTCTTCTTCTTGCTTAGCCATATTTTCAAATTTTGCTCTAAGACTTGATGGTTTAATACTTGCTAAAAATAATTACAATTGTAAAATAAATAACTTTATAAAATACTGGTCTAAAATAAAATGGCTTGAATTGGTTAGTATGTTTAATACTAACGTTTTAAAAGATAAATTTAAAAAATGTAACTTAAATGTATATAATTTAATACATACTTATCTCTGGTTTCTGTTTTTGATAATTTGTCCCAACCTCACCAGAACTTTCATTGTAATTATGAGCAGATTTATCTATTCTATCGTTTTGAATGCCAAACTTTCCTCCAAAACCCTATGCATTGTATGATATATAATTTAAAATTAATATATTTTATTAAAATTAACTTACTTTACTATGATCTACTTGACTTTGATGTTTTTCAACAGTTTCTACACTATCCCACCCAACAGCAGACTTATCTTGACGATCTGACTGTACACCAAATTTTCCACCAAAACCCACAGCGTAATCTATAGACCATAAAAATGTAATAAAACCTAATTATTTAAAAAATGTTAATGTAAAAACATACCTTTTTGAGACTCATGCTTTTGTAATTTTTCCACATAATCCCAACCAACAGCACTCTTATCCTGTCGATCAGCTTGCACACCAAACTTTCCACCAAAACCAGAACTATAATCTTTCTGAGATCCATGTTTTTCCACTATTTCTTTGTGACTCCAACTCACAGCACTCTTAAATATTAAATAAAGTTGTGAATCAAACCATTTTTAAGGACACATGTCCTATAACAATAACAGTATATTTCATTGCTTTTATTTTAAAAAACAAATTAGTTTAATAAACAAAAAAACCAATGATACCTTGTCAATTCGATCTGATTGAACACCATATTTACCACCAAAACCTGAACTATAATCAGTCTGTGAGGCATGTTTAAAGTGAGGTGCAATATAGTCGTGTCCAACAGCAGATTTATCCATTCTAACAAAAACACAAACATATTACAGTCTATTATAAAAATGTATTTATTATTAAAATAACCATACCTGTCAGATTGCACACCAAATTTACCACCGTATCCAAATGCTGCTTGAGGCCCTTCTTCCATTTCTTTTTTCTTGAGAACTTCATGAGCTTTAGTCACTTCTTCACGTAGTTGACTCATGCTAAACAAACAATAACAATGAGTTAAATTAATACAAATTCCAATAAACTGTAACAAAAGTAACCAACTCGACATGATCTAATACACGTCCAGAACCGGGAACGGTGCGAGAGCCCCATCTTTGCTCTTCTTCGCTCACGTCATTCACAAAATCTGGATCTGTCTCCCAGTCATCATCCGTGTTTTCGACAGGTATCTCAACGTTAACTCCAGCGGACGACTTCCACATAATGCTCTTCAAAAATTATTCTATAACCACTCTACAAATTTATATACAAAATTGTTTATTTATATAATAAAATATGATCTACAAAAACGTCTACATGAGAATTAAACGATCACGGAATTCGAAAACAGAGCCACATGAATAATACGAATGTGATGAGTAATATGATTATTATTAATTACAACTGTTTAATGCACAGATTAGTGACTTATCTAGTGTATACACACTATATACACTATAAACTAAAATAGTATATATATATATCACAGTCTGTGTGATACAGTTAATTCTCATCGTCTGTTATCTAATCAACAACATTGCCATAAAAAGAAGATGACAACAAAATATCATGGAAATAATATTCTTTATCATTTTTCTTTAAAAAAATAATATTTTCGTTGCAACGATGATTTTGAAATCAGAGGACAGCCGACACCGGCCGTGGTTCCATGCCCGCCAGACGAATAGAGGTATACGGTTTTGTAAAATGACAAAACAATTTGCGGTCGAACCGGCCCAACCGGGTGTTACTAACTCGTAACGGCGTATTATTATTCAATATTATATATTTTTATTGTAACAATTAAACTATTTAAGTGTTTAAAGTGTATCGTATTATCTCGCGTATACAATAATATACATAGGTAATATTATAATATATTGTGCGCACCGACGCGCGCAAAGGTGCAGCTGTTTCACACCAATCACACACGCGCGTCATTATTGCAGCAGGGCGTTGGTTAAGTCTGTCGGTTTGGATGTTTCGAGTTTCGACGAGTTTTCGGTCTATTAATGAAATCCCCGGTCGTGACGCGGTCGCATGTTATTATAATAATATATACACTGCAACGTGTATAAATGGTGTTAACGTTATGCATCGCCATCTATATAATATTGCCGATATTGTATATTTGTATTTAGGTATTATGTTGACAAACACACGCATAAATGTTGCGCGATCGTTTCGATCGAAAATCGTGTCGAAAACAGACTGACCCGACACGTACGTTGTATATTATAATAATATAATATAGAGTGCTACTATAGTCACCATCACCCCAAATTTTTTTCTTTAAAAGTGAATATTTATTCAAATTCTGATCTTTGAAATATTTTATACTATAGGTATTAGGTACCTACTTAAAGAATATTTTCATATTTTCTAACCTCCCTATAAATTCCAAAACTATTGTCTTGGACTTATTATCATTAGTGCGCAAAATCAAAAAACTACATGTTCGAATTTTGATTTTGATACGTCGAAATTTGCAGAAAGATTACCCGCTAAATAATTTACAGTAGAACAACAGATTATCATTTGTAAATACAGAAGTTTGTATCTCAGTAAGGACATTCCTTATAAGTAGTACAAAGAATTGCACAAGAGTTTTAGGATCTTATGGTCTTTGCAGAGTATACTTAAAAATCAGATTTTGATTATAGTGGGTAATATTATATTATATTTATTTGTTTTGATGTCCATTGCCTATACTTATTGGTATAGATAATATATAATGTTAATGGCGTAAATATAAACTGGAAGGCATGGACCAACAAAAAAAATGTGTGTTTAAGGGTCGTGGTATACCAATTGTGCTGCTTATATTTCGCAATTATATATTTATGCATATAAGTAATGTTATAAATCTACTAACTATTATTGACGTTCATTGTATGATAATAAACAATTCTAAAAAATAAAATTATAAGATTTACGTGAAATAATAGATTTAATTAAAATAACTTATTGCTATAAAGTTTCCCCAAAGTTTGCACAGCTTTAATATTATAATTGACTTTCCCGGTAACCAATGATAGTGCAGAACGATCGTTTTCATAACCAAAACTAATTAAGAACTTTTTTAAAAATACCATGAGCCAAGAGCGTCTTTTGAGGTTTAGATTTAATACCGAAAGAAAAAGATAATAGCTAAACAGTTTAAATCAAGAAAACAATAATTAAGCAATGTAATTTATTTCAAATATTAAATTTTTGAACATTTCTACTTAATTTTTTCCCCATATTTTTTGTCAAATGATATAATAATTATTACTATTGTACTTTTTACGAATTTCAACTTAAAATAGTGAAGAGTTATCTTTTGTTTATTTCAAACATTTTAAGTAGATTTTATGCCATGGGCCCCTAAAATCCTAGTTGCGCCACTTGGTACCTATGTAATATATTGTAGGTATATAGTATAATACTATCATTATTATTATTATTTGCGGTGTTCCGGTCACTGCTGGTCTTATTATGTTATACCTGTACATGGTAAATGCGCACCACATTGCCCACTGACTACGGATTTGCGTCAATTATTATATATTATCAATATAATATCTCTTATAGGTACTATATCGTTATGTTATTCTATCTTGTTGTGTATATCACGTGTGTCGTTGGTTGCGGTTTTTACGGTGATTCCGTGAGTGGTGGGTGCTGACGGTGGTTATTGCAGCGTGCTTAGGGATATCTTAAATCTTTCGACTTTCGTATAAATAACGGCCGCGTCCACGACAAACGTATACTTCACCGTTGTATCTCCACAGGACAACAACAGCTCGAGTTAAACGCACAAATACATACAACAGCACATTATAATATTATTATATTATTATCATCTGATTTGTCGTTGACTTTTCCAGCCGTCGTTGTACATTCGCGTTCCGCAAACGTTTTCGATTCATCGCAAAGAAGTTTATATATTTTATACATAACTTACCTATCAGTCGCAGCTACAGTGTCTACAGCGCATTTGCTGGATCCATCGAAGCAGTCTTCAGACAACTCTAGTACTATATATATCGTATATATTCACCAATTCACCATGATCGGAGTACTCGTGAGTATAATTATGTATTTATATTATGATATATATAATACCATAACTAAAAGTACATTGGTAATTCAGTTACCACATGACACAAGTCGTCGAACTAATTTACAATAGTCAGTAGACAATACTAGTATAATATTACTATCAATTTTTGATTAAGATATATTTGAATTTTTACCGCCAATTATTGTATAGTGTTGTATTAGAGTAGGTATATTTATTTTTATACTAAGAATGTCATGTCATATGATAATAATGTTTTATAAACATTTCGAACTCAAAATTCAAAGTTTGATAAATTTCTAACACAATAACTTTACTTAACTCGTAAATCATACAAGTTATTACTTATTGCCTTATTATACATTTATATTTTATACGTATAATATGTGGAGGTATAACAATTACAATTTCAATAGGTACATTGTACATATTATTTTGAATTCTTTCATAGAGCTGTACTTAGCTCTATAAGGTTGTATATATATATTTACGACTATACTGTATATTTGATATTCCTATATAGTAATCCATAATTATTATAGTAATTGTATAGTGATATACCTGGATAAAGCGTGGCATTTCTTCACATACCCGGATTTAAAACAAAATTTGCAAGTAAAGCTAGTTATTTGTAATCATGATTTTATTCGCAGCTCAACTTATATAGTAAACTTCTATAGTTACCTATGTATAATATTAAATCTGTTTCTGCATACATAAATCCTGCATTCTTAGATAAAAAGGTAAACACAATAAACCTAAAACCTATCTCTCTTCGGGAAAGTTATTTAATCATGAATATGTTTTTTCAATCACAAGAAATTCAAAAAAGAATTTTGTTTAGCGTTGTATCTATATTCCTTACACTTACGCATTCATCATAACTCATAATGAAACGGGTGATAATGTCACCACGACACCATATAGGGCATAGACACACTACGAATTTCAGATAGACCCCGCCATAAAGACACGATCATGTGAAAATATTTCTCAGCGATTTTTTGACCACTATATGGCACTATCCATATAAACCGGTTTCTTACCAAACTTTTTTTTAAAAATGTATGGATATTCTTTTAAAAAAAAATAGTATAGTAGGTGTAGATTATACAGGTATTTTGAAAGATTGTGATAATTTCACAAATTTGCACACCAACGGCCAATTTCCATACATATTATTGCACTGAGCTGTTTTTAAAACTATAATTCAGTGTATTATTGTAAATCGAAATATCGTGATAAATGGTTTTTGTTGGTCTTTTGTACTCAGGCAATCGTTTTCGCGGTCCAAGCCACGGCGGTGCTAGCCGGCGGCGCCCGGTACCCGTCCGGACTGAACCCGGCCCTGTGTCCCAATTACCCACACTGCGACAACGTGCTGTTGGCCGCGTACGCCCAACCTGCGGCCGGCAACGATTACAACGATCATTACACCAACAACAACAACAACGCCGGCCAGTATTACGGTTCCGGTTACCAGCACCACCCGTCCGAGGCGTCCAACTACCACAACAACCAGCCGCTGGTCCCGGCGCCGTACACCGAGCCCGGTTACCCCGCCGGCCTCTCGTCGTCCAACTGCCCTAACTACCCGTACTGCTCACACCAGGTACCGGCCGAGGCGCTCAGGTACGCGCACAAGAGGTACCCGTCCGGCGTCAGCCCGCAGAACTGCCCCAACTACCCATACTGTCACTGATGGTCCATCGCGCGTATAATAATTAGTAATAACACTATTAAGACAAGCGCGATGTATGCAAATTATGTATAATATTATTATTATAATATAGTGATGATGACGCGCACACTGCAAGCACCAAGTTCATATTAATTATGCATACGCAGTGGATTCTTATTATGTCGAACGTCATAATAAGAATAATTATTTTCGTAATGTCGAACTCAATTGAAATCCCCTTGAAATAATTACCATTCCAATAAAACTCGATATCTCCAACTTTTATCTGAGGACGACTGAGGTGTCCCTCGAATTTCAATATACCGATAGTTTACTGTATAATATAAAATATATAGGTACATTATAATACTTTGTTATAAATAATAATACTATTTGGGTACATATTGTTTATTCGAAATCCGTTAACCCGATTAATTATAATTACCTATATAATTCCTATATCATACTTAAACTCCCGGAGTGCTGCAGCGTATACCATTACACTATATTATTAATTATTATTATTATATTATATTGGAACACATCTCGTGACTCATAATAGTTTACAATTTTTGGCTATAATTAATATACGAATTATTATTTTTATTTTTAACAACTTTACTTACGTGGCTATATATACCTACCTATTATATTCATTAACATTATAC
The DNA here is from genome assembly GCF_019925205.1 of Metopolophium dirhodum. Classification (NCBI taxonomy): domain Eukaryota; kingdom Metazoa; phylum Arthropoda; class Insecta; order Hemiptera; family Aphididae; genus Metopolophium; species Metopolophium dirhodum. Next base: position 20,017,486 of record NC_083568.1, read on the forward strand.
ATAACACTAAATAGTAAATACATAACAGGACTATTGATTATATCAATCACGCGTATAATATTGTTTCGTTTAAGTTTAACGTACTCCACAATTCCATATATATATTTTTTTAATTTTATATAAGTTTTTAATAAATCAACGGTACATTGTACATTACATGAATAATATTATATTTATATTATTATTTGGATACAATAAATATATTACATACACATGAATACATGGTATAGTTTGAAAATGTATAACTTAAAAGAGACGTTACCCGATATAGGTCTAAGTGCATCCGGTAATCAAAATTATACCTTTTTAAGTTTTTATCACTGCTCATGTTGATGTTATACATCTACAATAACTTGCGATTCATGGACATTACTAACCAAATTTGTAAAAGGACGTTGCAAAATACATTCCAATTTATTCATGTAGAAATCCTAGCCCTATTTATAAATATTCAAAAATCCAAATTTAAAAACGTTCGCAACACTTACAGATATGCTTATATATAGTAAGAAGAAAAATACCGTTAACTTTTTAAATACATAATTGTTTATAAATAATTAACTAATAAGTTGACGTTACATGGATGTTTTATTCGTCTTAAACAAAAAAATAATGGTGTTGGAAGTTCAAGACAAAACAAAAATAAAACTGCAGTTTTGTATTGCGTAAAAGCAGAAAACGAGGATGGTTTCTTTGCAGGACAACGAATGCATACTGAGTACATCCTGGCAAATCATATAGCGAGATGGGACCTATACACCTATACCAGGGGGTATGTGGTACACTGAAAATATAGTAGATACCTATATATACCGTCTTGAGTGTCCCTCCATGCTGCTGCGATGAAAGAGCGGTTGGGTATGTAAATATGTTATAGACGTTATAGTCTTTTTTTCGACGAGTGTTACCACTGTACCAGTAGGTTTCCAGAATAACAAGGATAAATACTTAATACACTGTTATATAGTCGCAAAGGCTGAACATGGTTTGACACGACCGCGAAGAGTGCCGATTGCTAGCCAACAGTCTTTGAAATTTGTCTCTGAAGTAGGAATATGTGAGGCGTCACCATATACCTGTTAATAGACCTAGCTATGCCCAATGGGCGTCACAGTCCACGCAGCAACATATAGAAATATTAGTGTTTTATATACCTAATTTAAATCAAGCTGATCAAATGTTGAAAGTATATAGGTAAGGTTAATTAACAAATATTTATAGTTTATAATTTATATGATGGCAATGTTGTGTCGAATAGAGTTGTAACTCTATTGTAACCCTGTGGCGTAATTAGAAATTTGTCCTGGGGGGGGGGGGGGGGAGATAGACATTTTTTACACACAAAATACTACATTTTCAAGTACAGAGGTGAGTGGTATATATATATATATCTTATTATCTTACTAAGGCTCTGGGGGGTCTATCCCCTTCAACCCCCCTTAATTACGCCACTGTTTAGACCCACAACACGCATGTTTATTATAAATAAAATTATTTATAATTTTAAATATATATATACGTAATGTTAAATAGATGTCCAATTAGTTTAAAATAATTTACAAAAATATTAAAATACTATGATATTTTTATAATATTACCTAGGTACTTTAAACAATAATTCAGGTTTTGTATTCACTAAGTCATGATGGTCATTTTGATCATAATATTTTCATCACACATAAAAATGTAGGTGTTATAATATAACTCATATTATAGTGTAAACGGGCTGATAATTGAAGTTAGTGGCCAAGGTGTTCAAAATAACTCTCTAAAAGCGTTCATTCAAAAACTGTATTTATAAATTATAACTAGGTATATGAGAATTGAATTTATGTCAAGTGTCAACATAAGGTATATTTATTTTGAGATTCAGTGGTGTTAAATTAAGGTTAACTTTAGTAATGTTGATTTTAAAATTGTTGAAATATAGTAAATATTGAAATTGTATAAATGTTGTTTTTAGTAGGTAGGTTACCTACCAATATTACAATATTCCTGTTGTTTTAAGAATATAATATTATTGAGACGGTCCCTGTGTTGTCTAAACTTAACAATTTTAACTAGTTATTTTAAGAATGGGTTAAGAATGGTCACTGCGAGATCGAATGAGTTAAACAATAATTATTATTAAAAATATATCATGTAGGTATAAAATGTTTTATATTATATTTTCTTTATTCAATGACATAATGTACTTGATCTGAAGTGTAATACATACATGCTTGGATTAATTGAATACATTTATAGTGTATGGTACTTGGTTTTTTCAAAATTGGAATACAATAAATCTAAAAATGAAAATAAAAAATCTAAACAATCAACATTTATCCTGCGATGTATTAACAATAAATCTACAATTTCATTAAATTTGGATAAAGTCGTTTTTGGAATACTAAGGTGGTTGTCGCCGTTCTCGTCGTTAATAATCAGTGGACCATTGCTGCAAAATGTACAAGATAATAAGTAAAATAGATAAGTCATATTAATATATTATATTTGTATGAAAATGCGTTTTAATGAGATTAAATTGTTGTTTGTTCTAGATAAGTATAAATATGCAGAAATTAACTATGTCTTCTATCGATTATTTATACAGGATTTATTGGATAATATGTATATTATACATATAATATTATTTCATATATTTTTAGATGAGTTACGCAATGTTTTTATGTTAATTTTAATTTTTACACAAAAATAGTTACGCACCTAATAAGTGTCTATGAGCAAAAAAAAGCGATATAGGGGGCTTAGCCCCCTCCCCCCTCCCAAAAAAAATCCGTCAAACCTCCTCTTTTTTAGTTTTGTAGGATCGACCCCCCCCCCCCCCCGCTCACATTGATGTCAATAATGTTAGCCCCCTCTGAAATAATGTATTTCTGCCTATGCTAATGTATGCTGCAGTCCAAAGTGCAGGCATCACCTTCGCACAACATACACACATGTTCCTTAACCAACCAACAGTAATTCCCCCACGAAATGCTAATGACCAGAGTTGCCCATATTTTAGATTCTGAGCAGAGCGATTCGATGTACCTATGATTATTTTTATGTCTGTTATTGCCTTTGTAGAAAAGTAAAAATGCTTAGATTTTCTTCAAAAGCATCTTTTCTGATAGGATAGTGAATCTAGTGGTACTTTGAAGAATCAAAAGTAAAAAAATCTGTGAAAAACAAAAAAAAATTGAGGATATCGGGAATGTTTATAAATATATTGTATACTCAAAATCGGTTTTTGACAAAATTGATATTGGTTTTTAGTGTAACTCTTAAACAAATTACCGTAAATACATGTAATTTTCACTGGATGTTTATATTAGCATTTTCTTTACACCATAACATTTTCAAAATATTTTGACTTGTTTTGTGTTGTTTACGGCCATTTTCGGTTTCCAATTTTTTAATTTTTTTTTTTTTATAGGATAAATGTCAATTAAATTGTAATTGTTGGGTCAAAAAGCATGAGCATTTAATACAATGCTCTTGATATATTGTTACAACAGTAGTTAAAAAATATTAAAAATACATAGGCACAATTTTTTTTTTATAAGCAATTAATGTTCGAACTTTGACAAAATGTATCAAATTTAAAATTAAAAAAATGTATAAAAGGTTCAACTTTTGTAGCTAAGGATCGAAAATTTAAAACAAGGTTCCACGTAAGTAGGTTATTCTGTAACAAAATATTTAAAAATCTAAAAACACAGTTTTTATTGTTATTTATAATGTTCAAATTAGGACGAAATTAGATATTAAACGAAGAAGAATGATTTTAGTTTTGTTTTGTTAAATACTAAATAAGAAAATAATATTTAATTTGTTATTAAATAGTGCTCAATATTTTATAACTGAACTACATTTAAATTTAATTATTTGTTTATAGGTGTATAGGTAGTATATTCAAATATAAATTATTTTAGAAATTGTGGCAAAGGGGCGTTACATTTATTTTGCCCCCGGCATCTTTAATTCTTAATCTATCGCTAATCATACCTGGTTATTTCTATCATAAATCATAATAAATACATAAGAAAATAAGTTAGGTCATAGGTTAGGTTAAATATAATAATATACCTAATAAATAATTCATCGAGTTTCAGCGATACATAGATTGGCCAATCGTTTGTACAAGCCTGGCACTGACATTGGAATTGGTATTGATCAATTAAATGTGTAATACGTTCTTCTTTGCCGTGTGACATAAATTTGACACCATAATCAGTAAATAGCTATATAATACAATAATATTATTATATCGTAATAGGTAAGTTATAATTTTTTGAAAACAACTCGTGTACCCACAATTTAATATAATATATTATGATAAATGATTTACTTGAGATCCTTTTGAAATCGGTTGTATTGCCCGAGTCACCTCCACACCACTATACGTTTGAACAATCACATTTGGATCACACGAATGATTTATCAAACCGTACGCAGAGCATAGAACAAGAGCGATGGAGTCATAAGTAGCTGGTCGATTCGAGATATTATTACTGCTCTTGCCGATGTACTTGGAAAGCTCTACAGACGCGTACGAGTTTAAGTTGGCTACACACAGCAAATGGACTAAAGATACACCAACAGTGCCTAACAAATTTGACGGTATATCATAATATTCATTTAACGACAACAGAGACACCATCATTGACGCAGTGCAATGCATGAAAAATAAATTGGATACGGTCCTTTTGGTCTCGTTTCCGTCCAGTGCATAGATCGAATGGAAAGTATTGTCCATAAAACAATTATTGCTGCTTTCGTCAAAATTAAAGTTTGGTTCATTATACTTTCGTACCATTGAGCAGAAATGTTCCACACCCATTAAATTTATAAGCTGAACAAAACAACGTAAAGCCAGATCGTGGGTGGGTTCAATAGTAGGGTCCGCTTTGAGAGGATAGACTAATGAACATTCCATACCGTGATAACTGGTGTGAGCTTTACGTAGACACGTCTCATCACAATAAACAACCTATTACCAGCAAAATATTTTTTTTTTACAGGCATTAAAAACTTCTATAATTTATGTATTAAAAATCAATTCACCTGTGAACATTTGGAACACGGTATGGCTGATAAACAGTGGCGGCGCGAGGTAAAATTAATATGTGGGCGAAGTAGACTTAAAGAGGCCCTTTTTTAAAATTTTTTTAATAAACATTTAAGTAACAATAGTTATTTAATAAATATTAAGATTTACAATTTTTTAAAACAATAAACTCTAATTATTAACCTTTTATTTGCAAAGTAGTCAATATAATTTTATTTAAACATAATTATAAAATTAAATACATATTTTTTTAAATTAATAATACTGTTAGAAGTTTCATTTTTTTTATTTACAAGAAATGGACTTTTCGGCTTTTTGCTTCACTAAATGTTTTAAGTATATCTTCGTAATTTAAATTATTTGCAATTTTCGTTTCAATGGACAAAACTGCTAATGCTGAGAGTCTTTCTTGTGTCATCGTATTTCGTAGGTAATTTTTAATTATTTTAAGCTTCGAAAAACTTCTCTCTGCTGAAGCTGTACTGACAGGAATAGTGAGCATAATTCTGACTGTTATATAAACATTTGGATATATTTCTTGTAAATTATTTTCTATTATGTATTTGATGAGTTGTTTTGCATCCTTAATAAAGTCTGGTAGACTTGAAATTATGAGTTGTAATTCTTCGTATAATTCAAATGATTGAATGTCGCTCTTTTCACCTTCTTGAAGAACTGTACCTAAATCACAACAATGCTTATAAAGATCTTCTTTGGAAATGGATCTTAAAATATTCATATCATAAATAAAACCAAAATATTCAAAGTATTCATTCAATGATTTTGTTTAGAAATTTCATCATACTAGTACTCATAGCTTGGTTCACTTGCATCATTTCAGCTTTTCTCTTTCTTTTGGAAGCACCAGATTCCCATTTCCGACCAGTATCTCTGTCTCTACTAGATCCAGACATGATACCTACATAATATGGATAGTTAATTATATTTTAATAATAAATTATTATGTAATATTTATAAAATTATTATTTTATTATTTATTAAATTATATTTATAATACAAATAATATTCTATTACAAATTACAATTATTTATTAGTTCTTAAAGTTTTAACTAACATTTCCAATACAACATACTAAAATATATTATTTCCATACTTCCCTATTATAAAAAATTATTATTATAGGTATATCTATTCTGTCACAATAAATCGTTTTCCATACTGATTATGTTATTTTCATATTATAATAAAATAATTTTATAACTAATATCATAAAACAAAAAAAAAACAATGGAAAATGTAAACACAATTAATAAAGTTTTATACTTACAACTTAGGTACGTGTGGTATGATTTTTGCTTCGTTAAATATTATTAAATTGAATATAATTTTCGGTAATCGATCGATACAGAAACGAGGATAAAACACAACCAATTGAACTAACAACAACTGTCAAAATGAAATTACGTTATCGAGTTTAGATAAAATCGGTTCGCCGAATCGGTCAGTCTGGCCCCGATAACGCGGTTTATATGTTAATTATAGAATAGTCGCGGTCGTTTGCCGATCGGCAACCGACAAAACGCATAGTGTGATCTGGTACTTTTAGTAATGACTAAATATGACGAAATATAACATTTATGCTTATGATTTTTTTTTTAATAAAATAATTTCATGGATACAAAAATTTTTGTATAGATACTTCTCCCATATTTTTCTATGGTTAATTATAAGTCCCTATGAAACGCGAGGCCCTTTGAGGTGCGAGGCCGTGGGCAATGGCCCACTTCGCCCACGCCTAGCGCCGCCACTGCTGATAAACATCGTCGGAAACAATAATTGCAGTTGAACATCCACATACTATTTTTAAATACGCCAGCAATAGGCTTTTCTATAATGAGTATTTCACCTAAAAACAGTTGACTTGAATTTATTCATATAAATTTGTCACAATATTGTTATGCTTTTGAATGGCTGTAATGTCCGCCGTAAAAATACAAATGTATTAAATTAAATAAACTAAATAAAAATGTAAACTAAAACTATTCGACTATATTATATACTATTTAGCACAAGGGAGTCCATCTTTGAAAATCCAGGGGGGGCACACACTGTATTTTTCCAATAATATTGACCTTTCTGTTAACCTGTTAATTGCTGGGTTTATGCAGATGTTGGTGTATTTTTTCATTTATGAATAAACCAAAAAAAATTGTATCTTTTATTTTAAATTTTTTTTTTATTCAAATCATTGAACTACGTTATAAAATCATTGTCATATTTTTTCATGTTATCGATGGATAAATTAATTTCTGTTATTATAGAACAATTTATTAGTAGGTAATACGAACATTATGGTTATCAATTTTCTTTATTCAATTTATCAATTATAATATATTATGTATAAAATATGTATAATATACATAATATATATAATTTGGGTAAAATGTATAGTTTTTAATTATTATTTGTAAGTGTAATGCAGTGGCTACACTAAGGGGTGGTGGGCATTTGCTGGTCATTCGCAGGATAAAAAATTGTTTGGGCACTTCTGTGATGCAAGATCGTTTCACTAACTTATAAATAATTTATATTGAAAGAAGTAGGTACCTATATAATCTAATGAAATAGAAAGTAAAGAAATTTCAAAAGAATTTGTCTAAAATGATCATAAATTACAATTTAAAATAAATAATATAAAATTTGTTTTTTTTTGTATTTTTAATTGTCTTATTACCTAATAATTACAAATGTGTGTTAGGTATACTTATTTTTTTTTCATAAAATATTATTCAGTTCAATTATAGACTATACTATTATTGTAGTTGGAAAAGTGTACAAGTAGAAAAAGTGCTTAGATAGAAATTATAAATAAATGTTTTATATTGTATAGGTAATTTTTGTTTGGATGGTGTTTGGGGCGAAGCCCCCCACTGGTCTACTTGATGTATATGTGGAATATGGATAGACCCCCAAGTCAAAAACTGAAATTGCACCTATGCCAGGGGCCCCAGAAAATCTTCCGCCGTCATTAGTAGAATGTGATATTATTATTATATATTTATATGTAAATTTCATAGACCTTTTAGATACTCATTAATAGTAGGTATACATGAAGTATATGGTAAATTAAAATCATTATGCCCGGTTGTAAGAAAAAATGATTAACTTAATCTGCCGTCTTAATGGTTCGATAAAATTTAATGAAGCAATAACTAAATCGTGTTTAACTGTTTAAGAGACCATTGATCACTATTGATTCATTAAATGTTTACCCAACAGGTTAACAATATTCGTTTTTTCGTAATTATTACAAAGACGTTATAGACAAATAAAACCAAGTTTTGTTAACAAAACAGCAGTCGTTTATTACCTATGTCGTATGTAGAAACGTTACAATAAATTAAATATGTTTTTCTTAAACATATTTTTTGGTATAGAAACGTTGCATTTAAAACCATAAGAAATCGTAGAATATAGGTAAATATAAAAATTAAATTTGCAGAATCTATGTAGGTATGTATATAATTTATATAAATTGTTAATAAAATCTACACAATTCCGTAATTTTGCGGGGTCGTGCTGCAGCGGGATATAATAATAATAATATGATATTATGTACCTATATGAGTATTGAATAAGACAATATAGGTATAACAGAAATCAGTAAGTAGGTATAAACTATGAAGTATATAAATTATAAGTCGTACCAGGCTTAATGTTTTTTGATGCGAATAATCCTCTTCCCATTTCTTTTGAATTTTGTATTTCAACACATTTCGATAAACCAGAATATTTATCAAATTTAAGTTTTGTGAAACTTTTATATTTAATATTAATTTTCTTTGTACTTTCTTCTACTACTTCACATTTTTTTACAAATTCTGATATTCTGATTCTGATTTTTTCTTTGGTGGCAAATGTTAAATGTGTATTACTATTTACATGTAATAAACAATTCTAAAAACAAATAGATATTAAGATTATAAATATTGAATGGGTATTTTAGTGATTATAATCAAAATTATCAAGTATGTAGACTAATAACTAATTCTCATTTTTTTAAGTAAATTAGCTAATAATTTATATTAATATTTTATTAAAATCTTATTTAAAAAAATAAATGTTTTTTGTTTGTCCTATATTAACTCAAAAACTACTGGACTGTGTTTAATAAAAATTATATCAATAGATTATTTGAGACTCGGGGAGGGTTTGTACTTCTGTAGCTTCGTATAACCTATCCGTCGCAGTAAACACTGAACTTATATTATCTATGTTAAGTTGAAATTTTAAAATGTCCCTAGAAGTCTCCTTGCACTTGATCTGAGGATCACATACATTCGTATGTTCAGGGTTGGAGTAAAATCAAGTGCAACACCTTTATTAGTGCGTTAAAAAAGGTAGGTAGGTACTATTTTAATTATAATAATGATAATAATGATAAAATGATAAATATGAAATTAAAAATTAAAAATTAATAAATGTATAACGTACCGAATACAATTCTAAAGCAATGGAGATATGGTTCATCTGACGGTAACAATTTCCTTTTCTTTCATATAACTTGTAATTATTCTGCAATGGATACCGTTTGGATTTAAATGCTTGATCAATATCTTTTAAACTATGATCATACTCTTCTAAATAATATAAAGCAGCAGATCTATTTGCCACCGACAAAGCATAGTTTAGAGAGTCAATTTCTGCAGTCATTATACTTTGAGTATACATTTTTAGCGATTCCTCGTAGTTTTTAATTTTAAATGCTTCATTACCACGCGTTCTATATTGATCAGACGTCTCATTATTTTTGTTTGCTGTGGTACAATCCATATTTATAAACACTCCTTGTTTTTTAAGGTTTTTTTTCAGCCGTTTTCTCCACCGTCGATGCGCCTGTGATAGTCTAATATGACCATCGCACTTTGTAGGTAACCAATCATATTCTTTTAGTAATCCATGTACGTACAAAAATTGATCGTTAGAGTTCTTCTTGTCGGTAAATGACGAATAAAAATCTTGAGCTACATTCATTTCTCCGAAGTGTTCTGTGTACACGTATTCAGCAATTGGCATCTTGTAGTGAGACATTGTATTAATTTCTGAGTAAATTAAATACTAAATTACTAGAGTAATTTGACTGTATTATGTATTTTTTTTAATTGTGCTTAATAAACATATCAGAACATTTTACATATTTTAGCAAAACATAGAAATATTATAAACCCCTCTGCAGAATATTAAACTATATTTAAAATTAAAATACTCGCTGAAGTTAATTATTATACATAATAATCTATAATAAATATAATAATATAAAATTAAATATTTTTGTATTTTAACATAATAGGTACCTACATAGTACCTGCTAAACTGCACGCATATTATAGAGTAACACTGTAGAGTAACGTGTTCTAACTTCTACGCTGCAGTATTTTATACTATAAACATACCTATAATACCTACTATCGACTACTTCATTAATCATTAATATTACCTACTGGATTTATTTAACGTTTATTTCCTACCACTAACCTACCACTTACACATCTACTAAAACGACTATAAAAATTGAATAATATATAATACTATATTTATAGCTAAGTCGTAACTAGGTAGGTACATATTATAAGGTTATTTGGATGTCATTATATACTGTGTGTTGTACACGTAAGTAAGAAGGTATAGGTAATGAATCGACGCTGCCCTACCTACTTTCACTTTAGGAGTTCTGTGTATAATTAATTTTCAATTAGCATAAATGCATAATATTCTACAACTATACTATAATATACGGAGTAGGTAGGTACCTAAATACTGCCAACTATAATTTAGTAGTAGGTATCTTATTGAATTGCACCAAACTACTAAAATTACCTATTACCTAGTAAATAGGTACCAAATTATTATTTATTTAAGTTAACCTACCATAATATTTAATATTTATAAACAATATTTACATACATAATGGATTTATTGTTAAATAGTAACGAAAAATATATTTAGAATATTTATATAAGTGCGTAACACAATAATAGGTAGCAGAAGCAGAATATATTTTAAAATTTTTAAACGTTTTCATAGGCTAAAGTCGTACTTTATAGTAGCTGTAGGCCTGTAGCTATCACAGGTAAGTATCTAGACTCTAGACTCCAGTGGCGTAATTAGGAATTTATTTTAGGGGAGGATAGACATTTTTACACACAAATACTAAATACCTACTAAATACTAAATTTTCAAGTACAGTGTTGCAGTGGTCACTAGCTGGTGAGTGATAGCTGGGAACAGGTACTATTTTATCAAAAAACCTAACTAATATGTATACAAAGTTATTAAATGTTGCTTTAAAATTCTACAAAATGTAGTATTTACCTATACAATACTATAATATATTTGGCATACTCACTCAACTCAGTATTTTTTTTGAATTTTTTTTTAAACAAATACGTATTTCAATAAGTCAAAGACGATGGTGCAAAAAAAATTTGGGGAAATCATTATTTTGGAAGTTACATCCTTCTAAAATTAGCAATTTTACATTTGCTCACATACACACATAAAACAACACTGTACTTAAAACGAATTTTGATTTTTGTTTTACGTATTAGTATGAGTGATAGTGAAATTGCCGGTATATTTATGTTTTACCGGACATACTTTTAGATTCTGAGCGGAGCGATGAATGTATTGATTTTACAATGATGTGTGTTTTTTTTTTTATTTTTTTTATTTTTGTGTGTGTCATCACTTTTTAGGACAGTAAAAGTGCTTGGATTTTCTTCAATAGTAACTTTTCTGATAGGAAAGTGAATCTAGTTGGTACTTTGGGGGGTCAAAAGTAAAAATTACTCAGTAGTTTTATGTAACTCTAAAACAAATGACGGTAGGTACATACAATTTTGACTGAATGTTTATATTAGCATTTTCTATACACCATAACATTTTCCAAATATTTTGAGCTGTTTACAGACATTTCCAGTTTTCAATTTTTTTAGTTTTTTTTTCTATAAATATCAATAACATTTTATCTGTTGCGTAAAAAAGCTTGAAAATTTAATAGAAGGCTCTTAGGTTATTTTTTCAAAGGCAGATGAAAAAAATTAAAAATCCTTAGTCACAGTTTTTATTTATAAGCATTTAAAGTTCAAACTTTGACAAAATACGGAAAAATCACGAAAAATAGCAAATTATTTAGAGTTGAGAATTCATAAAAATTTTTCTTTTTAAATCTAAGATTTGAAAATGTAATATAAGATTACTCATAAGTTTGTCTACCTTTATCAAAAAAAAAATGTCTAGAAGAAATTTAAATTAAATTTTTATGAGCGTCTGAAATTTATATTTTTACTACATTTGATATTTACTAGATTTCTCATGTAACAATTTTCTTATTTTATTGTAATTAAAAAACGAATGACTGTAGATACTTGAAAATTTCACTGAATGTTTATATTAGCATTTTCTATACACCATAAAATGTTGAAAATATTTTGACTCTTTTTGAGCTGTTTACGGACACTGTCAGTTATCAATTTTTTTAGTTTTTTTTTCTATAAATATCAATAAATTTTTATTAGTTGAGTAAAACAGCGTGAAAATTTAATATAAGGCTCCTGATATATCGTTCTTATAGCAGTTAAAAAGTATTAAAAATACATAGGCACAATTTTTTTTTATAAGCATTTTAAGTTCAAATTTTGACAACATTTTTCAAATTTATAATTTATTAATTATTTTGTAGTTAAAAATGTATAAAATGTTTAATTTTTATGGCTAAGGATTGAAAATTTAAAACAAGGCTCCACGTAAATAGGTTATACCTATATAAATTACTTTATTCACAATAATATCATCAAATATACCTACTTGGTAATATCATATGCTGATTGATCGTTTTCGCTCAGAATCGTTTTTCTTATACAATGATATTATATCATTGAATTCAAATTAACTCCATCCATTACAGTGACCCACTTGTAACCTATTGTACAGCAGAGCGACATCCACTTATCCACTTTTTTTTTTTTATTATCCTAATTTAATGTATTGTAGAAACAAGATGACTCGCTTATTGTGTAAATTGTTATTTCACCATCATTCTTAACTTGTGATAATACGTACAAAAAAAAAAATATGGGTCGCTAAACTGAATGTATTCCAAATTTATTTTGTTTGTAATAATATAATACCTATAATATAATGTGCTTACCTAGGTACATAGCTTTTTTTATACGGTTTTTAAAAGAAACTCTAATTTTGTTGTACACATCATATATATGTGTTATAAACTTTCTGAGGGAATCCATCTCCTTCACCAACCCTTAATTATGCTCCTGGACCTAATCACAGAAAAGATTAGCTTGGTATTCAACACACATTTTGGAAAAATAACATAATTTTTATTGAGCGTTGTACGGTGGCCCTGCTTTGCCCTTAGAAATCTATTAAAACTGTTCAGGGGCAGCAAGAGTTTTTATAGTTTCTGAACGAACGTAGGAAATAATAAATAACTTCTAACTAGAAACTAGGTATTTGTGTCTACATGCTTTTAGACTTAAAGTTTAAGTATACCTATATGTTTTATTTTTGGCAATAACAAAGCTAAAGTTCAAATTTTGACAAATTGAATATTTTAACGAAAAATAATGATTTTAGATATTTTGTTATGAGTTCAAAAATATCATTCGTGAGAACTTGAAACTTTCATGTAAATACGTGGATATCAATATTATCATATTTTACTACACGCAATGGGTATTTAAAAATATTTAAATCAATTTTAACCTATTGCCTATTTATGGCTGAAGCCCGACCCTATTCATATAGGTAGTTAACTACCGGTCTACGGTAATTCGGTACTTATTGACTAATTATTGATATAAAATATAAATAAATAATAAGTATCATCATATAATATTATGAAAAATAATTTCAACTTACCGTATTTCTAATTGTAAAATACATTTTTTATACCAATATACTTAGTAATATATGCTGTCAGGAACTCAGGAGTCAGGACTGTCTCCGCTCAGAATCGTTTTTTTGTATGCAATGATTTATTACATTCGAATTTCACTCATCCATTAGTCAATACTCATTAGTGACCTAGGTATTTATAATGACGAAGTACACTTGACACTTACAAAATAGTCTACAGCAAACTGCAGAGTGAGCTCCTAGTTGTTTTTATCTTTAGTTAATAGTTAATGGATGTTAATGTCGAATTTTTAATAGTTAATTTTACAAACGATACATTGATATTTGATAATAGGTAATAAATATTATTTAAATACGTATGTCCTACAGATTAAATAGTTTCAATTATTTTAGTTTACCTACAGGCTACCACAGTTGGTAGTACTGACGTCTTGTAGTTATTTGTATTAGTGCCTACATAGGTATATCGTATATAATAGACTACACCATACCTATACATTTGAAATTTGAGCATAAGGTTATTCATATTTTTTAAGTTTAGGTAGATGATGTGGGAACTTCAACAATACAGGCTATTGGTAGCCTGTAGTTATTGTATAAAAGTACTGATTTGTAATTTTCACTCTGTAGATTAATTATTAAATATGTGTACTACTTACCTATAAGGTATAATAATATATTATGTTTAATTAGTATATTTTAAGTTTAAATAATAATATTATCAATACTTTTAAGTTTTAATTTTTGGTAATATTTAAGTCGTTAAAGATTTAATTACAACTATAGTACGACTGCTTGTCCAATTTTTTTTTGTTAAAATAAATTGGTCTTTTGTCCGTGCATACATTTAATTTTTAAACTAGTTACTAGTTAGGCATTAGTTTAATAAATTTTTAACAATTATTGTGTCTTAATTATTTTAAAAATACTAAACTAAATTTTTTTTCTCTTTTAAAAAGCCTGATTAAATATTTTTAGCCCATCCCTCACACAGTAGGTATGTTATATGCAACATATTATATAAAAATAAAACTATATTATATTATATTATTTTATCTCTATAGCTGAATAAATAAACATCTTTTCACCCTACATCCATGATTAAATTTCTCTCATAAACAAAGACAAAGATAATAAAATAATAAATAACTTTTTAAAATATTTAATACATAAATGATAAACAAAATAGCAATTCAAATATATTTATTATTATTTATTATACCCATATATTTTTTTTAACAAATAAAACACAAAACAATAATTTTCTAATTATTAATTTATAAACAAGATAACAAAATAATTTAATAGATAATTAAAATCTTATTAGTTATAACAGCCAATTTGAACTATAAAATTTGAAAAAAAAAAATTAAATCAACTTCCATTATGAATTTATTACTCTACATATTCTTTGGTAAACAAAATATAAAGGATTATTCATAAAGAACACAGTTTTTAATTTTGATTTAAACCATTTAATTTTTAAATAAATGCATTAAGTATTACATATAATATTGTTTCATTAAAAAGTTGAGATTTAAATGTGAAGAACTCTGGTTTCAGCAGAACAGCACCACCCAGGGGTCCCACAAGGGAGGGGGGGGGCGTTAGACCTGGAGTACAGTTGCCCACTGAAATGAATTTGTAATTTTCAAAATATTGATAGGTATACTTTTTTTATATTAAAAATTATTTTATAAAAATGTATGATAATATTTTATCAAAACTACTAATATATGATATATTGGTTATTTTAAGCTGTGGGTTAGTCATATATTTTTAGAAATTATCTTTAAGGGATACCTGTTTATGAGTTGTATTTTATTATTGAAAGATTCATATAGGGCCAGCAAAAACATTTAGTACAGGGGCTCAAAATTTGATTTGGGGGGCCTAGATGGCCACCACTCATACATCCAACGCAACAATTGCCTTACTTTCTGAAAAGTTTCACGGCAGACTCCATTCCTACTGCAACTATCACCAGGAAACACCAAGAACTTGCAATTTTATCCCGTGTGACACTTTTCTTTGAGACTTCATTAAATTGCAAGCTTATAAAAACCAAACTAGATCTTTAATGGATCTCAAGCGAGAAATTCAAAAGATTATCAGTAAACTTAATGGGCAAGATTGAAAAAATAATTAAGAATTTTACAAACTTCTAGTTACTATAGTAACTATAGGCCAAGAAAGTAAATGGGATGATACAACCAATATAGTTATACACTTAAGTTTTCAGCTTATAGTGAAACAAAATATAATATAATAGTTAATATATTATTTTTTTTAAAAATTAAATAGAATAATAGAAAATTTAAAAACTGTGTCATTTATGAAACATTCTTTACATTGGTATGCTAGTAATGTAGATTATTTAGTTTAAATTATAATTTAAATTAATACATTTTATTTACATTATGTATAAAAATTTATTAAAAATGATAGTATATCATTGCCAACTTGGATCATAATTGTGCCATTCTTTAATAGGTGTTAAATACACTCTTCTATTATCATATGTGAAACTAATTATGCCTTTGTACGCAGTTCTTGGTACACCACTTTTGAAATCGTCCATCAGGCCAAATAGTTTCATCAATGATTTCAAGTTATTCTTAGTATAATATATGATTCTCACAGGATCACTATGACCAATTTGCTTATTTTTGAGTTCATTAACACTGACAAGTGGTGATCTATATACTATTTCTACAAAATTGTTATCATATTCATCTTTTAATAAATAGGTTAAATTTAATTTGGTAAAATCAACTGGTAATTCATTCAAGTATATATATTTTAAATGTTTTTCATAAAAAAGACCATTGCTAACACCTATTTTTCCAAATGTTTTTGTTCTGGATAGTTCAGGTCTTATACATGATCTGCCTTTTCTTTGGTCAGGATGTCTCATCCAATCATCCCAATAACTATGAGGCCATTTATGCATTAATTCTATCCATATTTTACGAGTTAACATCCATCCAAGTCCAGGAAAAAAATCTGATCTGTATAATAACTTTGGATCGTTTCTATCAATCAACGCAAATTTTCCATTGTCATTCCAAGCAGAAACGCACCATAAAGTTTCATCTTTTTGAAGAATTGGTAATGTAGCTTTAAAATATTCATAAAAATCTGGAGCTACATCCAAGTCATCTTCGACAATTATCGCAGTTCCATAATTATATGTGTTGAAAACTTGATTAAGTGCCCATTTATAGTGTCTTGAAATTTTGAAATAACCACTAAATTTTTTCTCTTTAGATGGCACTTTAATTTCTTTTTGATCAGGTTGATGTATATGAATTAATTCTCTACCAAAACTTTTTATAACTTGTGATGTTCTTTCATGTATACAGTCTTGAGACACAATAATAGGAAAATCATCTTTTGATTTGCGATATTTTAGTAATTTGTTTATGCATCTTGATATAGATGGACGATTACAAGCAATTATTAAAATAGCAACACTTGATGAATTCGACGAATTGTGTTTTTTAAATTGATAACTATCTTCGTGGTTTGAATAGTTTAACTGTTTAATATTTTCACGTATTAAATTGTGTGTTTCTACTTCGATTTTTAAACGCAACTCAAAATCATCCAAATTTTCATCAAGATAATTATTGGGTTTAGCTATGAAATTATCATTGGGTATAAAATGATTAATACCAAGCCATACAAATATACTGAACAAAACTAATGCTATAAAGCGATTTTTTTTCATAGTAGCATATAATAATCAAATGGTGGATTTTAATTTAATTATCAATAGTATTTGTGCCATAACATTCAAAATCATGTTTTAATGATGATTTTCCAGCAACTTGAATTTTAATACAAATATAGTTTTTTCTTGTTAAAATATAGTACTTGAAATCTGCAAAAATATATTTTTATTAATAATTTTCAACAATGTAGTCAGTTAAACGTAAATTATCAAGGTGTAAACAAAGATTTAATAACTTTACATTTAATTTTCCTAACATTTTTGCAATACACTAGTATGTCATACAATTATAAAACCATTATTTATAATATAAGCAATATATATATTTTTAATAAAAGTAAAGAGTGATCAAATTTGTGTTCCAAAAATAGGATAAATAATATAATGATAGTAAATATTTAATGTTTAATGACCGTATATTAGTTTAAGCAAATAATTAGTCATAGATTACACACAAATACACTACACACCAAACACGATCAAGATATTCCATTTGACATTAATATAAATACAATTGAATTAGAAATTTGACACTAAAAAAAAGGCCATGGAGATCTATCCCCTATACCCTCCCCCACCATGAAAACACCCATGTTAAGCTATCATAAATATATAATGGTAAGTACCTATTGAGGTGCATACTAAGTTTCATATTATATTTGGTAGTTAGGTAGTATACAAATATAAATGTTATACTTACATCAGTCCAAATGTGAGTATTGATTAAAAGATTTTTGTCATAATTGCACAATAAAAAATATATTGATGTAGACCTTGATGTACCTAGTTATCTTGCAACATGGTACATATAAACCTGTAAATAAATTATTCCATTACTCAAATATTAATTATGAAAAATTAAAAAACTTATATTGTTGACTTAAAACCACAGCTTCTGTACTGTATAGCTAGTTTGCAGATATAATATTTTATATAATGGGGCAGATCAGAGATAATTTAATGAATGTTTATGATAAAACTATAAAACTAAAGAAAGTATGTGCAGAAATGAAGTCTTTAATTGTGATTTAAAGTTAAATTAAAACATTATAATTGTATGTTTTAATTGTTTCCAAAATTTAAACTCTGAAGGTTTAGATAAGCATTAGACATGATTTGTGAATGAGTAATTTAGTATTTTAGTATTTTAGATACAATAAATTAAGATAAAGAATTTTTCTTAAAGTATGATTGAGAACATAGCATATTATCATTGTACACTTAGTAATAGCCGTTAAGAATTTAGTGTATATGTAATGAATGATTTTTATCTAATAATAGTTAAAGATAACAAAGATTTATAATTCATTTTAATGAACTACCTATTTAATGAGTATAGTCTATAAGTAAGGAATACATACCCAAAAAGTCTTTATCAAATAGTATAAATAAAAACGTTTATTGTTATTTTTTGACAAAGTAAAACTAGAATAATAAAATAATGCACTAAAATTGATACATAAAAGTCAATAGTTAATCACCATAGCGAAAACATTAGAAAAATATGATATTAAGCCTTGAAGATGATTATAAGATCTTTATGTTGGTGTTATTCAAACAATTAAATAGATAAATAAGCAATTATTGTTTAATAATTTTGGAAATAAGTTTCAAACAGAATTTTTTCCAAGGAAAGTTTTACCGTTAAAATACAAGCAGTATGCAATAATTAGGTGATTGATAATTGAATTTATGATTTCAATTAGGTAGAGGCAATTATTAAGGAATCTAGGAATAATCATGATAAGTATATATGTCTTCAATTGAATTATTGCAAAAGTCACGAGCTGACAACGTTGGAATTATAAATGGGGAGCTTTTCGATTTTATTACATACGAGAAAAAGAATTCGAGAGGGTCGACAGATAGCAAACATACCTAGGTCCTAGGAATAGAGGATTTCACGTATTCGCCACTACAAAATCCAACCGTCGAATCGTGTAGGAGAGCTTCATATTATCGGCTCGGCGAACACGTATCCGTAACGTTATAACATGGTGCAGTCCCACTACGTTCTGGGTAAAGCGTACAACGACAGACGTGGTGCTCGGTAGTTTGCCAACGAAACAGTTGGCGTACATTAATTTTAACCTGTACGACGTATACAACGCACGTACGGGAAAGGAGACAAGTGATCAGAAAAAAAATAATTGTAATTAACACCAAATAAATAACTAAAATAACGATCATCTATAATACTATGTATCGTGTAATTCATTTATTAGCCCGTGCGATCCAGACGTTATCGCAACACTATTAATTATTATTATTATTATCTATATTGTATCGGCCTACTCATGGCCTACTAATGAATATTATTATTGTTATCATAGTATAAGAAATAAGAAGTATGTTCAATATGAACTGTGTTTTCGTCCTAGTTCGCGCATGTGCCATCGCCTTGTGTTTTTGTGCATAATTAATGTATACGCGTGAGTGGGTGACGTCACCTGATATTTATTGTTGCTTGCCTATATAAATTATACATTCATGCCCCTTAAAAAAATATGCGCAGTCTTATCATTGAGCATACTTTTTATTCCTTATACTATGATTGTTATTATACGCAGCGTGATAACGGGTGATAAGCAGTGATCCACCACGGAACTTTGGTGGTGGTGTGATGTGTTTCTCGACCATCGGTGAATCGTTGGTGGCGGTTGCCGGTTGGCGCAGTCTGCCAGTCTCCTGCCGCGGTCCCGGCACCAACTTCGAATATCGCGGCCCGACGAACCAGTTTACCAGAGTCCACTTTACGGTCTCCGACGCGACCGTGGTTCTGTTTTACGCGTATACTCCTCGCGGTCCGGCAGGCGGTAAATGGTAATTCAGATTTCTGAATTCAGTTTTCCCGCGACCTTCGTATGGTGCATACTGCATATGCTCTTGTCTCTAATTGACGCTCCCCATGCGTGGCTTCGTCGCTTCGACGTCAATATTATAACATTTTAATATTAAATATTGTTGCCGTATATGATCATGGTCAATCTTTACGTATATCTTGTAACGCTGGTGTTTGCCATCGAAATCTCTGCGCATTCGGATTCGCAAAAGGATATCATTCGTTTGGAATGCAACGAAAGATGTCATTTACAGGTAAAATAAACTATCCGTGTTTACCAAAACATTTTTAAATTTTAAGTATATATTTACAAATTAGGAGATATATTATACTGGTTAGTATAACATTTTTGTTTCCTCAAGTGTTATAAATAGCCGATAATTATTGCTCGGAAACGATATAATTAAAATATGATTTGCGCGTCGGTATTTAGCAAATCTATTAATAAACATATTTTTTTTAATTAAACTATCTATTTATCATACGGAGTTATAGTAATATATTATATTCTTTGTAAGTGTAAGAAATATTTAATTTACTTAATTTTAAAATATTATATTTTATACCAGGAACTCCTAACTTGCTATTGTTTTGTCATCTAAAATACCGATAAGACTATAAGAGTTATTTCAACTCTTTCGAATAACACCATGTCCCCAATTTTAATGTAAAATAATCACAATCCAAAATAATAGTCGTTTTTTAAGAGGTAATCAGTGTAAGTCTGTATTCCATGATGTACCTATATTCACATTTAATTATAAAATAATTTTATTAAATTTGGTTGGTTACAAATATAATTACCCGTAATTACCTACCTACAGAATTAAATTTTAAGCCGAGTACTACTTTTAGTTTTTACTGATACTTACCTAAGTGTAAAATTATTTATATTTAATCTTTAATATCAGCTGTAGGTAGGTAGATGACGGAATCTGAAGAATTCTAAATTATAATTTACAAAAACAACAATTTTTAGTGTTTTATAAACTGACAAACCGTTAAGTGATCGTAGTTTAGGTACAATTAAATTATGGATAAAATATTCAACGTATATATTGAGTGTATTCGTGTATTTAATCGGTAGGTATTTTATATTTATAATAAATAGGTAGTTGTCAATAGCTTAAATATACTAGTATATTTAATCTATACCTAATTGTACTAATAATTAAATATATTTTACTCCAAATCCTGACTATGATCGATATCTAAGAAACACAACTAATTACTTTTTTGATAATTTATATAAATTTTGATTAGAAAAGTGCAAGACGCTTTTATTTAATCAATTTTTCCTTATTAAAATTGAGAGGGCTCACCACCCGTTTACTGAGCATTTTTCTTTGTCTTACTCTTAATCATTTAAAAAAAAGAATTAATTACAAATTTGAAGAATTGGTGGAACAGCCATAAGTATAGGTAGCCATTTTTTAAAAATGTACCGTTTTATGTTTTAATTATTTTAGAAGACTGTCTTTGTGTACCTATTGTATACGTTTTTGGTTTATACTACAAATAAGTAGATAATAAATTATGTAATATTTCTAAAATATTGATGTTTCTCAAGTATAAATAACGTTGAACAGGATCATGTATTTTTATTTTTAGATTTTTGGATTGAATTTATTATTACGTAATAAAATAATTTTGCCTAAAACCAAATCGGTAAAATATTTAAGGTATTTTATTAATTTTTCTTAACGTAGTGTATCTACTAAGTTCGCTCTTTTTAAGAGTAAATTACAGTAAATTATTATGGAAGCATAAAAAAAAATAATTGAGAGTAGGTAACGTAATAATCTTATATTTTTATAATATAATAATGTTATCAATATAATATTTACGGTTTGATATTCCTTTAAATATTCATTTGATGTTAGCTATATTTTATATCTAGAAATAATTGGTATAAATATTGGTATATATGCCTATTGGTGTAAAATTGAAAAGTTAAAAATGATATAGGTATTAAGGTCAGGTAATGAAGGAAGAATTTTTTTTTTAATATTCTTAAATGTAGATAAGATATTAATATTTGTTTACAACTAATGAGTTAAATTAATAATTAATAAATCTTTAATGCGTGTAAATGAAATTATTGTTGTTATACCGTTATTCTAAATAAATAATTGATCACTATTTACTACGATAAGCGGACCACTAATAGGTATAATCAGAATTTAGAGTATAGTACGGTATTATGGTAGTTAATATTGAATTCCACTTTGAGAATATGTATAGAACTATAGAAGTTATGCTTTATCTTTTGTCAATAATATTCTTATTATTAACTTCTGTTCAAATTAAAACTTCTGTTAAAAATTAAAATATTCGAATTGATAAAATGTAAAGTTTATTACCTACGCATTTGAAATCATACTAATCATTCTTCACAGGTACTAAATGTAATATTGTATAATATAATTTTATTTTATTGATATTTACTTCAAAATTATCAATTAGCAAAGACGTACCTATTTAACTTTTTTCTCATATTATTACTGGTTTGGGTGTAATTAGTTTTACTTCGTAAATTATGTATAAACAGTTTTTGTATTCATTGCCTAAACAACAATATAAATTATAAATATATATTTTCATATGTAACCTGAATTTTTTTTAGATTAAACGGAACACATGATGGCTCCTGTAATTAAAATTAACGGTTTGAACTTAGAGGTTATCAACAAAAATGAACAGCTTTTAAATGCTATTTTGGAAGATTATATATTATAAACCTAGTGTTAATGAACATATTATAATATATTAATTGTTTTTTGTTATTTTTTTTAAATAAGTCATACAATTAAGAATAGTTATTATAATTTACATTCAAATATGGTTAAAAATATTATATGATATTATTGTCCCTTTGTAGTTATACATTCCCTGGTCATAAAATTCACAAATTAATTAAGGCAATTTAGTGTACTGACGTGATGAAACATTTTAGTTAAACCATTTCTATACAGTGTCCCTCATAAGCTGGAAATATATCTGCATGTCTATATAAGTTTATATTTTATAGTTTAATACTTTTTATAGGTATGTAGGTTTATGTATATATGCATAATATATTTATATATATATTATATAGAATAATATGTCTATTTTATCATTAATATAATAGAAAGGTAATATATTAATGAAATAAAATTGATGTGCACTTTTATTCATTTTAGACGCAGAGTGAATATTATATTGGTTTTACAACATGAAAATAATGTTTTAAAAAAATGTATGCATTAATTGATACTAAGTATAAATTTTAATATAAAGAATAATTGATTATAATGAATTAATGAATTTACTTATTAGTTATTATTAAACTAATGATAAAAATATTGTCTGTGTTTGTACCTTGGTATTTTTTACGAAATTTCAATTTTTAAGCAAGTTATGAACATTTTATATAGGTACTCACTAAGTTATAACTCACTTAGGAATTGAAATATCGAAGAAAAAGCTCTGATTAGTATGTTCTTACATCTTCCTTAATCTTTATCATAGGTTAGGTTCACTCTAATATTAAAAATAACACACGATCGATTCTAATCACCGCAAATTTGGTACGACCGATGCCATTCGTTTGTACATATTATTTTGTTTGTTTGTACGACGTAGACAACACAATATACTTCGTTACATCATGCCCTCACGCATGTTGCGTACTATCGTCCTACAGATTGATTTGGCCTGGTAAATTAGTAAAGTAATTTTGACTTGTAGCTTATTCTATAATTAGATTGAAATGGACTTATTTTATTGCCGTAACTTTATTTTTGTATACATTGTGTATACATTTGTATTTACGAATTGCGTCTTTGCCCCCTGGCCCCTGCCCACTGCTGGCCATCCGGGTATCGATCAACTATTTTGTTACTATTATTATAGCCTATTGGCTATTAGTAGTTACTAGCTTACACATTGCTTTTATATAATATAGGTATGTGTATTGCTACTAAGACATATTTTAATTAGTTATTTTTAATATTTTTAATAATGAATAATCAATATATATTTAAAAAGACTGCTACAAATCTGCATAAATTAATAGTGCTTTTTTAATTCATAAACCATAGGCTAATTTTTTGAATTAAATTATTATAATATAATTAGGTACCACATGTTTAAATTGTACTGTTTATTATTATGTTTTTGCTAATTTTAATTATAGGTATTGTTTTATTACACAATTAGGTATTCACATAATAATTACTTAACTGTTTATGTACGCATTATTAATCAGTTTTAATGGTCTTAGATTATAAAAATGATAGTAAACCTTTTCCTAACTTAAGAATTACTATATAATTGACTAATTGTATTTAAAAGTATTTTTAACAAATTTTGGTAGTATGTTGTATGTATCGATAACGAAATGCCATACATTTGTAATGATAAATAGAAGTGGTTTATTCTGTGGCAGTAATGATCTTGATTTAAAAGTAGTAAATATACATGGCTACCTAACAAGTAAATAATAACTAAAATTTAACATTGTTCATCCAGACGGTTATTATTACTAAAGGTAGTTTACGCATCTACAAGGGCGGACAGGATGTCCGCTTATTTCACTCGTAGGTAGATAATGAACAATTATTCAACCACCTGTTCAAAAATGTGATTATTTTATATTTCTTTGGGCACCTAACGGAAATAATTCTCACGCGTATTTATTTCATTTAGGTTTATTTTTTTTTGAAACAATCCCATTGTGTCTAGAAATTATTTTTGGATTGTATTTAATTTAATTTTTGCTTTTTATTTTAGACCAAAATGATTTTTAGTTAGCTAACTATTATTATTTTTCATACTCATATTTTTTATAGAAAATATACGTTAATGCGGTCTTTTTTGTTATAGAATCATGATCACTCTAATTTGTAATTTAACAAGTTCTGAAGGGATCTATCAAAGCCCCCTTATCAAGTAAAACTAATATTATTATATTATTATTATGTAGGTTCAAAATATGTGATCATATTTACTCATTATGTTCTTTTTAAATACAGATTGTAAGCTGTATAAATAAATAAAAAAAAAGAAGCATTACGTCAATACAATATTCTATAATATTAGTGTATAATATATAGGTACATAATATGTATGCATATTATATTATAATATGCTGTATAGACATAGATGTACCTATAGTATTTAATAAAATATAACTTGTACTATTTTACATAAGTACCTAATACGAGTAGTATTGAAATTAATGAAAAATATATTAGTGAAAATACAAAATCATATAATAATATACACTAACATGGTATATTTTATACCTACATAAAATTAGTTGATAAAATTGTACATAGTTGTAGTTTGAACTCTAGGTATATTATAATTTCATATTATACAGAGTGTCCGCCGTATTTATTCTTGCACACTCTGCCTACCTATAGATTCGTTAAACTATTTGTGGAAATAATTAAACTTAGTTCTAAGTATTTAAATAAATTGGCTCTGAAAAATCTCAATTTTTTGAAAAATACTTTAGCATTTTTAATTTTATTTTTAAGCAAACCAAAACATATAATAATACCTACCTAATAATAATTAATTATCAATTATAATATTGTCGCCCTAATTTATAACTAAAAATGTCAACTATCATATTTCAAGTATAAAATTTGCATAACAATTAATATTGTTAGAATAGATTTATTAATGTAGAAATTGCAGCGATACACACTGTACATATTTAATTGGTTTACCTATTTGTTTAATTTAAATTTACCCACCTAAAGAATACGATCGGTAGGTACAAAATAAAATCGTTAAACATTTATTAATTTATGATAATAAACGATAGTAATTGTCTACTCTTATATTTTGAAATACATACTTAATACAATAGAGTTTAGTATTAATCAACTATCAAGCAGATAAAATAGGAATAAATGTTGAACAAAAACCAAAATGTAAAATATATTTTACCTACATTTTATGATTATAAACTTATGTAATCAGTTATTTGTTTTAATTGATAATTAGTTTCTTTTTAGTACGAATTTATGTAAATTTCATCAAATTTATTCTAATAAAAAAACTATAATTTTTTACAAAAGACATGTTCTTTATAGTTGTAACTTCTAATTAATTAAAATTTTAATTATTTTTTTTTAGAATGAAACTTCAAATCACGGAGGACTCTTATGCAATTCTGAATGTATAGTAAATCAGGTAATATCTATGTATACATTATATACCTAGGTACTTAGTGTTTTTTTATAATAAATAATAACTCAATACGAAATATCTTAGTTTCTATCACTTATTGGATCTATTTGATATAATTTTGCATAATGTATTGATTTATGTACCTACTAGGATTTTAAATCGTGAAAAAAAATCTCCCTGAGAATATATTTTTTTTTATGTCCGGTGTTTACATGTGCGCCGTTTATTGGTTTCGTGTCGGGCGAATGGTATGGTACCTATTACCTATATTTATAATGTGGTCAGGTGTAAAATTATTTTTTTAATCATGACATTTATATGCAGAAACCCTAAAAAATATTTTAATTAAAATTTACAATGTTTAGGGGTTTTAAAATGAAACACTCGAATTCATTCCTATAGTCTATAGTTAGTATCCATTTCCGTTTCCGCTGGGCTTCATCATATTATAATATAGGTACTCAATTGTTTTAAAAATTTGAGATTTTTAAACTCTAGAAACAATTTATCAGAATATTATATTTGAAGCATTTGAATGTTAGTTTAACACATTAGTACTAAATATTTTCATATCAACTTTTTAACCGGATACAGTATTATTGAGGTATAAATAAAGTAGGAATTTTGTAAAAATATAAACGTCAGGTGGTGATGGGATATGATGGGTGCTACGGAAGTTCACTTGACCGCTCACAAACAAACCGCTGAACAATAGGATGAACTAGACTGTGTATTAATGCGTAGATCCTTTTTCATGTTAATATATATTAAATCTGTAAAACATTGTCCTATATTATGTATGGATCTTATATAAATTACCGTAATAATATAATATAATACTATTGATTTTGTAGTTTATTTGATTTTACAAATTTTACTTTTTCTTAAAATGTATTATTTTACACATTATATTAAGAATAAAGTTATATTATTTAGTACAAAATAAGTTTTATATTGGATGAGGATGAAAATGATTATTTTGTCACTGTTAATGGCTAGTAAAAGTACTAAACCGTGAACAACGTAATTTATAGACTTAAGTATACATCCGGTTTCCTCGTGACCAATATATTAAATATTAATAGTATTATTAAATATAATATCTACCTTGAAAACCCCGTTAAGTAATATTTGATTTGGTGTTCCGAGTATTTTAGATAATATTATTGTCGTAATTAATTATATTGCATATATATTGTGTAAAAACGTTTATTGAATTATATTTATAGGTAAATTGTATGTTTAGGTAACGTATATTGATTTATTACTAAAGATGGGATATAAATGCATTTTGCATTTATTTTTGCTTGTGGTTTAATATAAGAGTTGGTTTTATTTAACAAAATTGTGCTGCTGTTTATTTCTCAAAAACTTACATTACTACATAAGGATTAAGGATATTATTTAAAGAATTCAAATTTACACTACGCTAATACTTATAGGTTATAAGTAATAATATTACATCTTAATATGTCATCTTGCTGTAGCTTTACGCCCTATACCTATTAAATGTATAGTTTTATTTTATTACAAAAAATTATTGAGTTGTGTTTTTAAAAAACTGTGTAGTTAGGTAACATTTAAAATCCGCAAAATGTAATCGTCAGGTTATTATTATGCGTAATTATTTTGCAGTACAGAATAATTGAATCAAGTGGCCGGGATACTTGTGCATATTTCGCTGTGAACAAACATTTATTGAACGTTTCCTGTCTTGTTGCAGACAATAGGAGTTAATTGTAATTTATATAAAACCTTAATCCTTGGTTCATACGTGAAGAAAATGAATCTTTGTATATTTCATACCTCATGGATAAAAATAAGTCACATTTGACATTATCTTTTTTTATTTACATTTTCAAAATTGATTGACTCTAGTACTCTACTGATAGAGGTGTAATGTTTAAATAATATATGTGCTTTTACTTGTATGGTCTAATAATTAAAGCCTAAGCCCTATATAGGCATGTAATGCCGTTTATTGATATTTTCAATTGGGAGAGAGGTTATATTCAAAAATATATATGTATATATATATTATGTTTTATAAAAACAATTTCATGTTTTTATATAGTGACAATTTAGCTATGTTCAACACCCCCTAGTGTGGATGCCATTAATATCATAATATGATACCTAAATCCAAATAATCCAATCAAACGCGAGTTGTAATTAAGGTTATGTTTTTAACTTTCGTGTTAAATTCGAAGAATCCACTTAAAATCCAACATTAGCAATCAAAATATACTTAATGAGTATTAATTATTAATTGAATATTTGAATGTATGCACTATGCAATATAGTAGTTGTCATTTTTGACCATGTTTTAAGTACCTGACCTTAAACGATAAGCTGCACGTAGATCAACCACACCCATAAAACACTATACATATATATATATTATGTTCATAATTTAAATTTTAAACTTACATTTTTAATCGTCACTCAGCTACTTTCATCACAACTAATTGAGGAGTGTGGACAATTTATACGTCGTTATAAATATAGATATTTAAATTTTAAAATTCTTATTACGTACTTAAAATGCTTTTAAATCAATAATTGTTTATTTTACCTTTTAAAATATTTATTTTCTCAAAACAGAAAACATTTTTTTTCTAAACTTGGGAGTGTTTACTTTACATATACCTAACTAGTTATATTTCAATTTACCATACCATACCACATACACCATCATATATAATAAATACATTGTATTACCTACCTATGTATAATATAATATTTAATAACTAATATGGCTTTATTTAAGTTTATTGTAGTCTATTAGTCCATAAATGTTTGTGTTTGGTGTAATAAAGAAGTGTGATCAGTATGTTTAATAATAATTATTGCTACTAAACAAAGTCAAATTGATATGAAGGGGCTCTCGACCCGCATTTGTGGATTGACTAATAAGTAACCCTGACTATTATTTTATCGAATTAATACATTGTTAGGGTCCCGGATGATGTACCGTGTGAATTGCTGTGGATCTGGTCAACATCGTTTAATTTAAATAAAAACAAAACTTTATTTTTATTTATTGCTACTTTATTTCATTTTGTCATCAGTTAAATACATTATTTTTGTCTGAGTGAGCATTATTATTATTTTAAAACTCGTTATAGTGTTATAAAGTTATTAAGTTATTTAAGCAATAATTTCAAAATATTATGTAGTTTATCAAGTTAACTATTATATGGTTTGACCTCATAATATTTTCACGCTATTAAATATTGAGTTGATTTTTTTATTCATTCTTATTTTAAAAACTTGTTAATCCATGGATAGGTATTCTATATTTAAGTTGAATCTGTATTAGTGTATTCTGTTGTATAAAGTACAGTTACAGCTATATTATTATTAATTATATAATATTATATATTTATACTTTTATATTGTCAGTTGTTATTTTCTTATGACTTCTTAATCTTATTTTTTTAATATCACAGGCAATAACTTGAATATTTTCTCTTAATGTATAATACTAAAAAAGGTGGGTAAGTGGATGTCCCTCTGCTGTATAGTAGGTTACAAGAGGGTCACTGTAAAGGATGGTATTAAATTTGAATTCAATGATATAATAACATTGTATAAGAAAAACGATTCTGAGCGAAAACGGTCAGTCAGCCTATGATATTACCAAGTATATTTGATGATATTATTGTGAATAAAGTAATTTATATATTTACATATTTATGTGGAACCTTGTTTTGAATTTGATAAATTTTGTCAAAATTGGAACCTTAAATGCTTATAAAAAAAATTGTGCCTATGTATTTTTAATATTTTACAATTGGTATTGTAACAATATATCAGGAGCCTTGCATTAAATTTTCACGCATTTTTACCCAACAAATAAAAATTTATTGATATTTATAGAAAAAAAAACTAAAAAATTGAAAACTGACAATGTCTGTAAACAGCTCAAAAACAGTCAAAATATTTTCAAAATTGTTATGGTGTATAGAAAATGCTAATACAAACATTCAGTAAAATTTTCAAGTATCTACAGTCATTCGTTTTTTAATTACAATAAAATAAGAAAATTGTTACATGAGAAATCGAGTGAATATCAAATGTTGTAAAAATATAAATTTCAGACGTTCATACAAATTTAATTTAAGTTTCTTGTAGACATTTTTAGATTCTGAGCGAAGAGATGAATGTATTGATTTTACAATGATGTGTGTTTTTTTTTTATTTTTGTGTCTGTCATCACCTTTTAGGACAGTAAAAGTGGTTGGATTTTCTTCAACAGTAACTTTTCTGATAGGAAAGTGAATCTAGTTGGGGGGTCCAAAGTAAACATTTCTTAGTAGTTTCTAAACTCGACGTGAAAAACAAAAGAAAAATTAAGGAAAAAAGGGAATTTTTACGCAACATCTGTTTTTGAGAAAATCGATTTTGGTTTTTGGTGCAACTCTAAACCAAATGACCGTAGGTACATACAATTTTGACTGAATGTTCATATTAGCATTTTCTATACACCATTAATTTTCCAAATATTTTGAGCTGTTTACTGACATTTTAAGTTTCCATTTTTTTTAGTTTTTTTTCTATAAATATCAATAAAATTTTATCTGTTGAGTAAAAAAGCTTGAAAATGTAATAGAAGGCTCCTAGGTTATTTTTTTAAAGGCAGATGAAAAAAATTAAAAATCCTTAGTTACAGTTTTTATTTATAAGCATTTAAAGTTCAAATTTTGACAAAATACGGAAAAATCACGAAAATTAGCAAATTATTATGAGTTGAGAATTCATAAAAATTTTTCTTTTTAAATCTAAGATTTGAAAATGTAATATAAGATTACTCATAAGTTTGTCTACCTTTATCAAAAAAAAAAAAAGGTGGATAAGTGGATGTCGCTCTGCTGTACAGTAGGTTACAAGTGGGTCACTGTAATGGATGGTGTTAAATTTGAATTCAATGATATTTTTTCAACTGCTATTAGAACGATATATCAGGAGCCTTATATTACAACAAAATAAGAAAATCGTTACATGAGATATCGAGTGAATATCAAATGTAAAAAGGTGGAGAAGTGGATTTCGCTCTGCTGTACAGTAGGTTACAAGTGGGTCACACTAATGTATAGTGTTGAATTTGAATTCAATGATATAATATCATTGTATAAGAAAAACGATTCTGAGCGAAAACGGTCAGTCAGCCTATGATTTTACCAAGTATATTTGATGATATTGTGAATAAAGTAATTTATATATAACCTATTTACATGGAGCCTTGTTTTAAATTGTCAATCCTTAGCTATAAAAGTAGAACATTTTATACATTTTTAACTACAAAATAATTATTAAATTTTAAATTTGATAAATTTTGTCAAAATTTGAACTTTAAATCCTTATAAAAAAAAATTGTGCCTATCTCTTTTTAATATTTTTCAACTGCAATTGTAACAATACATCAGGAGCCTTATATTAAGTTTTCACGCTTTTTTACCCAACAAATAATATTTTATTGATATTTATAGAAAAAAAAACTAAAAAAATTGAAAACTGACAATGTCCGTAAACAGCTCAAAAAGAGTCAAATTATGATGATGTATAGAAAATGAGAAATTTTCATGTATCTGCTGATAATCGTTTTTGAATTTAAACGAAATAACGGAATCGCTACACGAGAAATCGAGTAAACAACCAATATTGTAAAAATATAAACTTCAATCGCTCATAAAAATTTAATTTGATTTGCTAGTAGACATTTTTCTTTTGTTAAAGGTAGACAAACTTATAAGGAATCTTGTATTACATTTTCAAATCTTAGATTTAAAAAGAAAATTTTTTTTGAAATTCTAACTTAAAATATTTTGCAAATTTTCGTAATTTTTACGTATTTTGTCAATATTTGAACTTTAGAAGCTTATAAAAAAAAATTGTGACTGGGTTTTTAATTTTTTTCATCTGCCTTTGAAACAATAACCTAGGAACCTTCTATTAAACTTTCAAGCTTTTTAAACCAACAAATACAATTTTATTGATATTTATAGAAAAAAAAACTAAAAAAAGGTGGATAAGTGGATGTCGCTCTGCTGTACAGTAGGTTACAAGTGGGTCACTGTAATGGATGGTGGTAAATTTGAATTCAATGATATAATATCATTGTATAAGAAAAACGATTCTGAGCGAAAACGGTCAGTCAGCCTATGATTTTTCCAAGTATATTTGATGATATTATTGTGAATAAAGTAATTTATATATAACCTATTTACGTGGAGCCTTGTTTTAAATTTTCAATCCTTAGCCATAAAAGTTAAAATTTATAAATTTTTTTAAAATTTTATTTTTAACCACAAA
This sequence comes from Metopolophium dirhodum, assembly GCF_019925205.1. Lineage (NCBI taxonomy): Eukaryota > Metazoa > Arthropoda > Insecta > Hemiptera > Aphididae > Metopolophium > Metopolophium dirhodum. Next base: position 20,050,522 of record NC_083568.1, read on the forward strand.
ATAATTAATAAATTATAAATTTGATAAATGTTGTCAAAATTTGAACTTTTAATGCTTATAAAAAAAAATTGTGCCTATGTATTTTTAATATTTTTCAACTGCTATTAGAACGATATATCAGGAGCCTTATATTAAATTTTCACGCTTTTTTACCCAACAAATAAAAATTTATTGATATTTATAGAAAAAAAAACTAAAAAAATTGAAAACTGACAATGTCCGTAAACAGCTCAAAAAGAGTCAAAATATTTTCAAAAAAATGTGCAAGTATCTACAGTCATTCGTTTTTTAAATACAATAAAATAAGAAAATTGCTACATGAGAAATCGAGTGAATATCAAATGTTGTAAAAATATAAATTTCAGACGCTCATACAAATTTAATTTAAGTTTCTTGTAGACATTATTTTTGTTGATAAAGGTAGACAAACTTATGAGTAATCTTATATTACATTTTCAAATCTTAGATTTAAAAAGAAAAATTTTTATGAATTCTCAACTCAAAATAATTTGCTATTTTTCGTGATTTTTCCGTATTTTGTCAAAATTTGAACTTTAAATGCTTATAAATAAAAACTATGACTAAAGATTTTTAATTTTTTTCATCTGCCTTTGAAACAATAACCTAGGAACCTTCTATTAAATTTTCAAGCTTTAATACTCAACAGATAAAATTTTATTGATATTTATAGAAAAAAAAAAACTAAAAAAATTGAAAACTGACAATGGCCGTAAACAGCTCAAAAAGAGTCAAAATATTTTGTAAATTTTATAGTGTATAGAAAATGCTTTACAGCAATTTATTTATAAAATTCTATGTTATTAGGAAATGGATTTTTGATTTGTAGTATTATTTAATATTAGTATAGTACCAATATAATTTTCTTTTTTTTCAAATTTCACTTACTGTATTAATTACTATAAAAAAAATTTGCTTCCTACGAAAAAAAAAAAGTTGAGAAATTCTTATAATTTTTAGAAATTGAAATTGGACTTCTGGATGTTTATTTTTTTCCGCTTATTGGTCTTAATGCACAAAAACCGACCAGCTTTACCATAGCCTTAATAAAGGTAGTATTAAATAAGTTGTATTTTAGATTCTGTGTGGAACGATGAATGTATTGGTTTTAAAATGATTTTTTTTTTTTGTGTCTCATCACCTTTTAGGACGAGTAAAAGTGATTGGATGTTCTTCAACAGTATCTTTTCTGATAGGAAAGTGAATCTAGTTGGTACTTTGGGGGGGGTCAAAAGTAAAAATTTCTTAGTAGTTTTCAAAAGCGCCGTGAAAAACAAAAGAGAAATTAAGGAAAAACGGGAATTTTGGTTTTTGGTTTATTTCTAAAATAAATGACCGCAGGTACATGAAATTTAGACTGAATGTTTATAATTGCATTTCCTATGCACCATAACATTTTCCAAATATATTGACTTATTTTGAGCTGTTTACGGACATTTTCAGTTTCCATTTTTTTTAGTTTTTTTTTCTATAAATATCAATTAAAATTTATTTGTTGGTTAAAAAGCTTGAAAATTTAATAGAAGACCCCTAGTATATTGTTTCAAAGGCAGATAAAAAAAATTAAAAATCCAGTCACAATTTTTTTTTATAAGCATTTAAAGTTCAAAAAATGACAACAATTTGCAAATTATTTTGAGTTAAAAATGTATGAATAATTTTCTTTTTAAATCTAAGATTTGAATATCTAAATGTAATACAAGATTCCTCATAAGTTTGTCTACCTTTATCAACAAAAAAATGTCAACAAGAAAGTCAAATTAAATTTTTATGAGCATTTGAAATTAATATTTTTACAACATTTCATATTCACTTGATTTCACATGTAACGATTTTCTTATTTTGTTGTAAATTGATAATATGCTTATATTAATGAATACCCTATGGTTTACAATAATAGTTAATATTAATACTTTGTCATATTCAATGTAGGTACCATAGTTGTTAACATACATATATAGTCATAAAAAGAATAGATATACTTTATGAACAAAGGGGTCATAATTAGATATTCTAACATTTAAAAAAAGGCTAGAGAAAAAATGAACTGCCCCCCCCCCCCAAATATTTTTCTGGCTGCGGCACTGATTTGATTGATTTTTGCTATTTTAATATTTTATTGCATCTTTAACTGAACATATGTCATTATTTGCACATTAGATGATAGGTAATAAATACATATTATTCCGTCAGGGACGGATTGGGATATAAATTCTGCCCGGGTAATCTGTACGTAAGCCTTAATAAAAAAAAATATCGTACACTACTAGTAAATTTAGTTATACATTTGGTATTTATAAATTATAACTAATTGATTGAACACTTGTTCTTACTTCTTTGGTTAATATTTTTGAGTTACTTCATTACTTGTTACTTTATTAATGATTAAATGATCTCATCTGTTTCAATATTGCGAAAAGCAGATCTTTTTCGATGAACATTAACACGAACGCCTCGAGCTACAAGTCAATCGCGAATGCTTGGAGATTCATGTTGTCACTAAGGCATCACTACACACATTTTTTGGTATAAATTAAAACTACTTTACTCCAAACTGTTAAATATTTATTTCGACGTATTATATGACCTGTAAATTACAAATGTATTTTGTTTATCTAATTAGTGGAAGTAGAACACAGTAACACACATACAAAATATTCAATTTTTATCGTGAATGGTGTCAATGGTAATCGGCTAAAGGCTGGAATAAAGTATTTTATTGTCTTTAAAAGAGAATAATTAGGATGTGCCATCTAAATACATTTTTTGGCGTCAAAAAATTACAGAAGTATTGCCTAAATAATTATGCACTGACGCACTGTATTTACTCAAAAAATAAATTACGTTTTACATGTCTCCTTTATAAATAAACTACTAACACTTCGTTGCCCGTAAAAAATGATAACTTAAAAAAATTATGATTGTTCAACTCCTTTTGGGTATAACTCGCTGCATAGTAAGTGCAACTCATCCAGGGTCGGATCGCGGACAAAGGGCAACTCTTCCATCTTGGTAGGCAATGTTCGAATATTCGATTTGATGCAAACTTGTACCTGATCTGCCCGAATAACCGATGTCCGATGGCAACCTATAATAAATAAATACTAATTTCTACTAATTATTTCAACTATATTATAACCAATAGCAGCTATTACGTTTATAGGTATACAATTTACGCTAAAAAAATTTGTTTTTTGCCGATTTTAACCCCTTAAATCAAAATTTTGCAAAAGCCTTTCTTAGTGTACTGTGAATTTGTAAAAATAATCTACCCTCAACATTTCAAATCTATAGCTGTAATAGGTTCAGCTCTGCGTTGTTATGAATAAATCACTCGGGACAATCTCGTTTATATATATATATAGATTTGTACCTACATTTTTTACATTTCATATTCCAAATTGATTTCTCGTTTTACAAAATAAAGATTAAATAAAAAAATTTTATTAAAATTATTATTAACTAATGTTTATTTTTTAATAATAATAGAATATTTATTATAATTAACAATTTAATGTAGCGTATGTTCGGGAAGAACAAATATGAACCTTAAATAAATATTAAATAGATAGTTCGGAGTACAAAAACGACAAACGGAAACCTGCCGGATTAATTAGCCACCTCCCGCCACTCACCAGTACATGATAACCGAAATGTACCGGAGCCACTTCTGTTAATAAAAAATATGCTGTGACTTGTGGATCCATCAATAGTATATTACGACCCAATATTCGCACCTTGCAAGGACCTTTAATTTATCGGCTGTCGGAGTATCTGACTATTGACCAATTAATAATTATAATCTACCTATCTACCTAATATAGTAATATCTATAATCGTGGTTTGAACTGTGAAGTACTGAAATGTGAATTGTGTATTAAAATCGTATTAAAATCCAATATCCATGTAATCGTATTCTGGTATCAGTTATCACTTGAATAAAACTGTGACTATAAATAAATAATATTATTATGCCCGCAATACAAGTTATAACTCATGGACTCTTAGGGCCGTTCTTACAATGTCCGGTAAAGTGTCGGTTAACGCTGACCGACTGATAACAGATTTTATTACCGGCAGAATTCGGCCGGTTAAGTGTCGATTAACTTTAACCGGACATTGTAAGAACGGCCCTTACAATACAATTGTAAAATATTTCTGTGTTAGTTGTCTAATGTCTACTTTAATTTTAAAAATAACAGTAAAATGGATTATTGTGAACGTTAAAATAAATATGGTATTTTGTATGTTTGTAAGACGAAGACAACATAGGCGAGTATGGCGTCTTGTTAAATTTAGTTGGATAAACATTTAATGAATCATCAATATTAAGCTAAAGATACTATTAAATCAATAGAAAAAATTATGTAGCTAATTAATCCTCCAGGTTCGTAGCCGTAGATAGGAAAATTAAGATATTTGTATATTTTGATTTTGTTATAATTCTGTTTTACCGGACACCCTTTTTTTTGCAATTTTGTTTCGTTTTAATGTATTTTGTTAAGCATGCTGAAGAAAACGATGGTGAAGTCAGAATTTTGCAGTCTGACTTAGTTTTGAAGTCTGAGACCCACCCAAGGTGGTTTTACTTACAATTCCTAGATATTTAAAAAATGCATAGGTACTAATTTTTTTTACCTATTATCAAAACAATTGCTTATAAAACCAAATTAGAGTTAGTAAGGAGATGAATTTCTACTTAGGTTGGACAACCTAAATTAACTATAAGTCTATTAAGAGTATGAAGCTTTAATAAAAATAAATAGTTGTATAGAAATATACTTAAACATTAAACTTATTTTTGCTATCCGAAATATTAGTTGATGAAATAAATAATTATGCAATGTAACATTCCAATTTGTAAAGAAGTTACTTTACATGTTTTGATATTATGTCATAACTTATACTCACAAAATCAATGTAGGTACTTCCAGAAAACTTGTCACCCTCTCTCTGACAATAATCTTAATACATTTTAGATTTCTATCAAACCAGTTTTTTTTTATTTTATTTGATTTAACCAATACCTAATTCATTGTTCCTACATTTATAATTGTATTTTTCTTATATTTAAAAGATATATATATGTTTTGTCTTTCAGTGTATTAGAGGATGTGCTTTATGGAACGAGGCACTTAGTAGCAATTGTTCGAAAGTTTGTGTAAGTATTTAATTGTATGTATATGTATATGTTAATATGTGCATTTAATTAAATAATTTCATACTAAAAACTTTTAAGAGTTGTATTGAGACATTTTTTAAAAAACTTTAAATATATTGCAGGACAAATTTAATGCAAATTACATATCTCAAAGCAAATTATATTGTATTGCAGGATGTGATGATGCTATTACTTTATACTTCCAAAGGATCCAATGTATGTTTAATAATAATTTCCTTGTTAATATTTTATCAATTATTTTAATATTAATTCCAATATAATATATTATATTTAGTTGAAATTGGTCCTTTACCGTCCCCGACATTAGTACCAGATTCTCTATTTGATAAATCTCTCAAGCTTCAATGGAAAGGTGTAAGGAGGAAAAATTTCAAATATAGAGTTCAATGGAAGTTAGAAAATAATCAAGAAAATTGGCAATATTGCCAAAAAGAAACATGGAATAATGACTCTATTATCCAATTGGAGAATCTCCGGCCTTATACAAATTATCAAGTACCTACTAATTTCATGGGATTATATATATATATATGTTAAGAACATTAGATGGCTTTTATTTAGTATTAATTCAATGTTAAATAATTTCATTATCTTATTCATTATTTATTAACAAGTATTTAATATAAATTAGAATTCATTTTTATATGAATACTTATTTTAATTTCTGATAAATAAATTAATTTTACTAATTATTTTTATTTATTTATTTAGTTATAAATACATAATATGTACCTAATTATTGTTTTTATCTTTATTAGTTTCGTGTGGTACTACTGTTACCATGGGCTGGAGTAATGCAGTTGGTGGGTTCTGAATCAAGCGTGGTAATCAGTACACATCCCAGCAAAGTACCACCTTCAATGACACCAGAAATTGTGAGAACAATTCCTGCAGATTCTAGTATATCAGTTACATGGGCAGCTATTCCCTTTCCTTTAGCCCCAATCCTATCCTATCACTTGACCATCCAAGAGCCTACAAAAGAGTACACCATCTTCAAGGTCAGAACATGATATGTACACACAATTTCTGTTTTGCTTATTTGTTCTTCTTCACCAAAATGCATGGTCTTCAATGCACAATTCAATATTACTTTTAGTAAATTTATTAAAAAATAATTATAATATATTTCACAGTTGATTCTGTCAAACTAAATAATTACTATACTATTATATGTAAATATTTTTATAATATTTGGATTAAATGAATTTCAAAAATAGGTTTAAATTTGCTTTGTGTCATTTATGGAAATATTATAATATACTACAATACTACATATTATATCAAATCTAATATGTATTGATATTTTAGATTCTGAGTGGAGCAATCTGGCACGGATCCAGAGCAAAGATCTGGGTGGAGGGGGGCAACAATTTTTTTACAACAAATACAATTACAATATACACTATTTTTAATTTAAAATTGTTTAAACCTAAGTACCTTTGTAATATATTACATTATCATACATGTCTGTGATTGAAATATAGTAGGATCAGGATCTATAGAATTATAAAAAAAATATGTCTAGAGAGAGGGCTGGGCCCCTAGGCTCCGTCAGCAATGAATGTACCAATTGCTTTTACGGTGAAATGTTTTTTTTAACCATTTATTGTTGGCTATCACCTTTGAGAACAGTAAAAATTCTCAACTTTCAACCTTGAGAATGGTTTTGTGTAAAAAAATTGGTACTTTGGAAGTCAAAATTAAATATTCAAATTACTTTTTTTATTAATCGGAAAATCCTAAATATAACCTGAATATTTACACAACACCAAAATTAATTTTTGTTTTGTCTTTTAAAAATGAATACATTAAATATTAACATTTTCTAGACAAAATATAATTTTCATAATATTTTGGCACTTTTTGATATATTTATGGACAAGATTGACCTTTTTTAGTTTTTTTTTAAATTTCTATGATGAAGTTAAAACACTGTAAAATTTAATAAGTTACTTAACACAATTATGAATTATCGAAAATATATCAGAACCCATTTTATTATGAGCATTTGTAGTTAAAATATTAACAAAATTCATTAAATTCATTTGTTGTTCAAATGTTGACATAATTGGATATTTAAATAAAAAATTACGATCTTTCCTTTAACAGTTATTGTTAGTTTGTTTTAATTCAAAAAATATTAATCATATGGATTTATCAACAGTTAATTTTTCAAAAATGTAGACTAATTTTAAGTTAATTATGCAAATAGTCTCAGTTCTAATCTAGTCTATTGAACAAAATAATTGTGGTATTGACTACAATAATATATGCTTATGTTTTTGCTAACAATTTGTTCAACCTACTGTATTATTAATAGCAATATAAAAAAATTATAAAATATCCTTAAAAATAGAGTTTGACACCAGCTCAGATTTGTTTTATCATTGAATTCAAATATAACACATCCATAATTGTGATATACTCAATGACAAATTACACTTAAATTTTGTCATATAACAGAGCGACTTCAATGGTGTTTTTATCTTTAATAGCCGAGTTATGTTTTATATGAAATTTCTGGTATCTTTAACCTTTCACTTCTATGTTTTACAAATTCTATAGTTAGTAGTTTATGCTTTTAGTTATTCTTTGCCAATGTTAATTAATAAATAATTGAATGTCTGATGTATTATAATTTATAACTTTTTAATGCATTTATAAGTATCAACTATTTTATTTGTGACTAATTATCTGTGTTTTCTATTAATTTGATTTATATATTTTCCTTAAACTAACATTTTATACATTCTATAACATTTAACACTTTATATTTATACACATTTTTATTGTTGTATTTTTTAACTCTATAAAATTTGATTTGTGTTTTATATTTATTAAATGTGTGATGCTATTTAGGAAATATTGACTGGTAAAGAAAATGAAACAGAAAATTTTTATATGTTCCGTAATTTGGAATCGGCAAAAAATTATTCTATTTCACTTGCTGCAAGAAATGAATATGGTGTAGGACCAATGACCAATGTCTTTGTCAAAACCCTCCCCACATCAATGAGTAAATAATATGCTTTTCATTAGTTTAATTTATAATTTTAAAATATTTCAAAAATTAATATTGTGTGAATCATTATTTATTTTCAGTAAAATATACTCCTGAACCTGTACACTTATTCCTTGTATCAGATCATAATATATTTGTTAAGACAAAAGAAATGATGGATACACCTATTAGTGTTTATTTCACAAATCAAACAATCAATGGTATGAATATTATTAACAATTGTTTTATCTTTTATTTATGTTATGAACTAAAATAAATATGTATCTTAGATATATCAATTAATGTGCGTACGAATACTATATATATTTTGGATTCTTCGGGTTCTTTATTGTCATTTTCAAATAACAAGATAAACATTTTGTTAACAACTGAAAGAGAAATATTAATGGATATTACTATTGATTGGCTGAACAATAACCTTTATATTTTAATGTCATCAATAACAAACGGAAATACCATAGTGTATAGTATAAAAAAATTTGATTTAGACCAGGATAAAATAGAAAAAATAGTTTCTGGGTTTGATTCTAAACCACTCCAAATAGAAGTGGATCCTTGCAATGGGTAATTATTTTTATTAATATTCTTTAAAGTGTATAATTAGTATTGTATTTATTTAATCTTATTGAAAATAGATTTTTATTTTGGACTACAAAATTTGGCTTATATCGTTTGGACTTGAAAACTGAAGTAATGTCAAGAATAATTTATCATAAAAATATCGGTCCATTTGTGATTGATTATATAAATTTTTGTTTGTTGGTATTATTCCAAAAGAATAATACAATTATGTCTGTTTCTTTTGATGGGTAAGTTTTTAAAACATAATGTATTAATGATAATAATTACACGATGTAGATGTATGTTTTTTCAATTAATTTTGTGGTTGCCAAATTTTGCTTTTCTTGTATTTTATTCACAAAATTTAAACAATTTTAAAATTATTTTAATTTTAACGGCAAATTTAACCCAAACATCATATTATATGAGAATTAATAGAATATAGTAGGTATGCACCATTGGTACCAATACCCTATCTAAAATTCAAAATTTATTTTCATATTGTAGTCTTAGTGATTAATATTTTATATAAATTTTAAAAATCATTACTCTTTTTTAAAAGCACTAAATGTTATGTAGATAATATCAATTCATAAATGATATTAGTGCTCAATTTAATGTGTACATTGCCATTATGTGAAGCTTATTTTTTATTTGGTTCATACTAGCATTGCATAATATTTCTTTGCTGCTCACAAAGTTATTTTTGTTGACCGCTGCTTGTAGTTGCCAATATTATTATTTAAATATTGACTATCATAATACTTTGGTGTTTTACAGTCAAGATTTAACAGATATTAGAAATAACACAATAACAGCCTTATTTGATGATGCAATAACTCTATCATATGTGAATGGATCATTTTATTGGTCAAATGGTTCAGTATTGATGGGAGAAGATTATTTTATTAATGAACAAAAATATTATCAAAATATATATCCGGCTATGCATTTTTCCTACAAATTAATATTATCTAATTTTACTGATCAACAACCTATACCATTCCCAAGAAATCCACCACAGTCCTTACAAGCAATCTCTACATCTAGTAAAATGAAAGCTACTTGGCAGGCTCCACATTTATTAGGTGGACAGGGTAAATACAAATTGATTAAAATTTTAACAGCTATTTACAATATGGATTACATTATAATTTAAATTATGTACGTGTGTAGGACGTAGTTCATGGCAAGGATGGTCTTATTTGTTCTCAATTAAATTTGAAAATGAAACAAATTGGAAACAAATTGATACTAATAAAACAGAAATCTTAATAGATTCTTTGACAGCTAGAACAAGTTATGTCATAAGAGTAGCTGCATATTCTTCTTCAGGACAAGGACCTTGGTCTTCGGAGTTTGTAGTTAAAACATTAAATCATAATGTATCTGTACTTTGGGGAAATGCACAACAAATTTTGATATCTGATATCATGGGTGATTTTATAGAATCAATTTCAATTAATGAAGATGAAGTAAGCATATATGTTTTGTACTGTAATAACTAATAATGTAGTATTAACTAGAAGAAAAAGGGGACAAAATAACATTGTGCTCTTGTCTTACTTAATCCACTTTAAATTTTGTATAGAAATTATCACAATTCAAAGGCCATTATTTTGTTTTTCCAATTTATTAAGAAAAAATATGATTTTTTTCTGATTTTTCTTTATAAAGCTAGTTTATTTGATTTGCTAAAATTGTATATTATTTTATTTTTGTCAGACCAGTATTAAAAATTCTTCATTAGACGATGTGGCTTGGTATGAAGATTGTGTTTTCTATGTGGTTAATTCAACTAAAATTAATTGGCTGAATTTAACGAGTCGTCAAGGAAGTACATTAGAAGATATTAATAGTGTTCAAAGTATTGCAATTGACTGGTTGGGTCGGAAAATATATTGGGCAGATCCATCAAAACAATCAGTAATACAAATTTTTATTTCAATAATAAAATGTAATGAATACTTGTTAAGTTAAATTTTAGATACTTAGAGAAAATTTATTTGGAGGTCAAAGAGAGTTACTTTTAGCATCTAATATTGCTAAAGAATTGAAAGTAGAATCTGTTGGTGGTTACTTGTATTGGTCAACAGGGTTTGCAGTGAAATCCTCAAAACTCAATGGAAAAGAACAGCACAGTTATTATAACACCGATTACTTTTCTGGAAAAAAGGGTACAATATCAGATAATAAGCGGAATTTAAAATTTCCAATTACTTTTAAAATATGTTTTGTTTATGTATCTATATTTCAATTTTAGTTATGAGTTTAGCTGTGGATTCTGTTGGTAGCTGGGTGTATTGGATACTTCGGGAAAATGACAAATCAAAATTATTCCGTGCACCAACTGCTGAGAAGCTGAATGATTTAAATAATCTAAATCCTATTAAAGAATTTGATAACTCATGTACTGAAGGTATATAATATTAATATATTTGTGCATTAGAAGTAGATATCAAGTTATTTTGTTTTATATCCAGGACCTTTATTCTATGTAGACCATCATTTGCTGTGGCTTCAAAAAGGTAATGACATAATGATGAGTGATACAGATGGCCAATATCCAGCAATCATAAGAGCTATGAATTTATATGGAATTCAGACATTTAGTGTGCGTGACCAATATGCTCATCCAAAACCAAAAGGTAATATAGTATAGATAATATATATATATCTGTATTATAACATGTTATTAGTTTTTATCAGCACGGTGTAATATTATATGGTTTGTAAAATAAGAAGTATAAATATAAAAACTAAAAATTAGGACCACTATAGAAATATTACAATATAGTAGGAATGGCCAAGCTGTGGCTCGCGTCATAAATTCATGTGACTATATTTTTATAATAGGTATTTAATAAAGATAATATCCCATATAAAATGTAATCTGACATTATTGTATGTTACTTATTATTATATTGTTCTGCATTCTATACATTTTATGAAATTTGATATCTTATCATATTTACAATGACTGAGAACCTTTTTTTCCTACTTTTGGCTTTTACATATTTTTCACTAGTCTTTTTTGTGCGCCTTATGACTTATCGCTGGTCACCCCTGTTATATAAGAATACCATTATCTTTTTTTTTTTTAATAAATTAAGTAATAACATTACTTTATTGTTTGGTAGTGACTGAGTATTACATACTCTGGTTTCAAAATGTGCATTTATTTTTAAAAATATGTATAATTATTTATACTTAATTATCAACATTTAAATATATGTAATGTTGTTTAGGTTTAGAAACAAATGTTATTCCAGAGGAAGTGGACATTAAAATGATAAAAGTTAATCATAGAAATAATGAAAGTGTGTATGAAATTATCTGGGAGCCTGTGAAAACTGTTAACCATGGATTAGTTTCTTATACTGTCAAAGTTTTGGAAAAGGAAGACAGTAAAGTTGATTCTTTAGTTAGTATAATATACTATATTATATAATATTAAATATATTTAATTACAATTTTTAATGAACTATACATTTATACAATTTTCAAAAATATACATATATTTATTGCTATTATGTATAAAATCAGGTTCATACTAGTTACTAGTCAGTATCAAGAGTAATATCTATATTTATACAATTATCTGTTAACATCTTACTTACCAATAAATTTAACTTAATTACAACACAATATGACTAGGCTAATATGAACCCATTTTATGATATTAATGATTTTCGTTTTGTCTAAATAGTTTGAAACACCAAATACCAAAGTATTAGTTGATAGTACACCTTTAGAAATAAGTATCAAAGCTTCTACAGTCTGGGGTTCGTCACAAGTAGTAACGGTATATTCACCAATTCCTACTGTACCAACAGATATACGTATTTTTGCAAACTTCAGTGATGACAATTATACTATGAATATCATACTTCAACATTCTATAATTCAAAATATTACAAACTATGAAGTTAAATGTTATTACCAAGTAACAAATTATTGGCAAATGTGTTCAAAACAAGCTATTGTGTCACCTAACACTCAAACAAAATGGATAGGACTCTCTATTTATTCAGATTTATTGTTTAAAGTAACATTTCATTATTATTATTAATAAATTGTGTAAATTTAACATTTTTTTTTTTTTTGAAAATAGATAAGGGCTTGTTCTATGGCTGGCTGTAGTGGATGGAGTCAAGACATAATATATAATCAAACCTACAACCATGCAATTTTTAAATTTAAAACTGCTATAGTGAGTGGTTCTAAAATATGGATTTTCCATTCAAATAAACAAAATCATCAACAAATAATGTTACTAACAAATAGTTTGGTAACTAGCTTTACTCTAAACGATATGGAAGATATTGCATTTTGGACTGATAGTAAAACTATATACAGTTCACCAATTAATAAATCAATCAATAATAAAGTAATTATTTTGTAGTAATAATTTAAAAATTAAATCTAAAACTGATTTAAATAGTGAATTAGGTACCATTTTTCTGTTGTTTTTGTACATTTTTTTTTTTTAGATTTACTCAATTTCTGAAGTTAATATGAAAATTGAAAATCTTTCATTTGATTGGGTATCAAAAACACTCTTTTGGTGTGAAGTTGTTGAGAATCAATCAAAAATTATGGCCTTTGATATTAGGGTAAAAACAGTTCAAATAGTGATGACAAGATCAAATAAAATATTTCCATTTTCAGCTGTTCTTTCTGAAGGGTAAATAATTATTATTAATTTAAGTTTAGTTCGAGTTATTTGATTAAATAGATGATTTATAACAGAAATATTGAATTTATAGTTTATTTATTTGGATTGAACAAATTCCTGATTCCAATGAAAAACATATATTAAAAAGTAACATGAGTGGCACAGATGTTGAAACTTTTGTATATTCTAGCAATAGTAATTGCAATTGTTCTGATTTGTACCCGTTTGATAATGTATTAACATCTTACATATCAAATAGTGGTAAAATGAGGCTTCTGTGGGTTGAAGGCCAACATAGAAATATTATCGTTTCTGATATCAATGGTTGCAAATGTTCAGTTATATTTAATGTAAATTCAACTTTTAATTTAACGTCACTGGCAGTTGATAAACACAATATTTACTGGACAACAAACCAATCAATGTGTGCAATAAGAATTATAGACTTAAATGATAAACCTACTATAGAAAATAATGCATCAATATATTGTTTAAATAATATAACAGCTGTATATACAATTGATGGATTATCTGAATCAAGTAAGTAGTAACAAATCATTAATATTGACTATTTCCGGTTACTACTCAATCGTCGAATTTTAAATTCTGTTCTATACTCTAAGCCACGAGAGAATGTCCCGACCAAATCACGTTCAAATCCGCGTATCCCCCCCACTTGTTTGACATGTCAAAGTTGCACGATCGGTCTGCAACATTAAATAGTGTGTATCATGTTGTAAAGTGGGAGGAAACAAGGCCTCATAACAGTCGCTGCCGTCAGTCTGCATGCCCGAAACGAGTTCATTCTCTCGTGGTGCAGAGTATATAAGTAGAGGAAAATACAATAGGTTTTTTGTGTTAGGTATATGGTTGTTTTAGAAAGACTACAGGGTTGGGACTTGATGTGAAAATTAAGTGATATTAAATTTAGTAGGAATTATTGAAGTCAACATTTAAAAATGATTCATTGGTAGTTACATAGTTTTAATTAAATTGATAGTTTTTTAAAAAAAATATAAAATAACTCAAATAATATTAATCAAAATTAAAAATACTGATAAATGAAAATTTAATTTTGGTTGAAATAGTATAATTTTGAAGATAGGAAGTAATAAATAATAATTATTTAATATTTTTTCTACTATTTTTGTGATTTTCCATTAGTTATTTTCTATATATCTATTATTAATTTCCTATATTATAGTTTCCATATGAATGAACAAAAAAAAATTGTATTTATAAGTTATATTTTTGCTACTATTGCATTCTTAATGTACTCAGTTTTTGAGAATTTTTTTAACCTTAATAGTAGTGGCGTAATTAACTGTCTTAAAGTCAGCAAATGCCGAAGAGGCGCCTCTCCTAAATCTTAATATGTATACTGAGGCCCACCTAAATTTTATGTATAGTTTACTTTTTTCAATTTTTACCTCAAAAAAATAAATATATTTTATATTGCAAACTGATATAATTCTTCATTGTTAGGTAGGTAAAGTTTATAAAAACAATTTCATAAGTATGTTATTGATACATTTTGTACGAGGCCCCTCTTATGAATTTTCTGACTTCATTTGAACCCTCAAATCCACCACTGCCTAATAGTAAAGAGAAAAAAAAACTGGTTCTTATGGTTAGAAATCCCAAATTTTTTTTAGGTTTTTGTTTGATCAATATGTATTATATTTCAAATGAAATGAAATGTAATTCAAATAATCTCTGCTTCTTGTATCGTTGATTTATCCATGTTCTGTTATATTTTAGTTAAAAGACCGTGCCCACCTGGATTTCCTCAAGTTAATCAGACATTACCATCTGTTTACATAGTGTATTGGGATCCATCTGAATCGCGTGTTAAAAGTTATTCTTTAGAAAGAATAATTATTAGTGAAATGAGAAATAAAAGAAGTTTGAATTTAAATACAAGTAATTGGACAACCGTGTACAGTGGACCTCGTAATTACATTTTTAGACAACTTTCAAATTTAAAATTAGTATGTACTAATTTAATTAACTTTTTAGAAAATCATTGGTTTATGTCTGATGTGAAACGTGATGCAGTATTTAAGTTCCGTGTTAAGGCAGAGAATCATCATGGTTGGTGGAGCGATTATAGAACTTCAGATGAACCCTTCAATCCCCAATACCAAGTGGAAACTTTAAAAAATGAAGATGTTCCTTGGAAAATATTACTAACAGGATTTATTTTGATTTGTCTTTTCTTGACAATGTTAATTAAGTATTGTATGTAATTTTATTTACAATTGTGCATACTATTTGTAATTTATTAACCTCTAAATATTTTACTACAGTAGGTTCAAATACTTCCAAAGGACCTATGCGACCAGATGTAGAATTAGGAAGACTCAGAGAGATGCCACAGCGACCAACTTTTTTTCATGCTGTGAATGTGGGTTATCAAGGGGCTGTGTTATTTCAAAAAAAAAAAAAAAATGAATTGCCTAGCATCAAGCGCGAACAAATTACACTTACAAAACGGTTGGGGTCTGGAGCTTTTGGAGAAGTTTTTGAAGGAAAAATTAAAGATATAGTGAGGGGAGAATGTGAAACACGCGTTGCAATTAAATCATTAAAAGAAGGTGCTAGTCACTGTGAAGTAGAGGAATTTTTAAAAGAAGCAAAATTAATGAATAATTTCAACCATAAACATATTTTACAATTGATTGGAGTATGTTTAGATAATGACCCCAATTTTATTATTATGGAACTTATGGAAGAAGGTGATTTACTGAGTTATTTAAGGAAAAACAGACAAACTAATGTAAGATTAATATTATTATTATTTAAAAAAAAAAAATATTTAAATCACAATATATATCCAATATATTTCTTCAGGTATTGAATCTTAGTGATTATGGACAAATGTGTATAGATGTAGCCGAAGGATGCTCATATTTAGAGCAAATGCATTTCATACATCGCGATTTAGCTTGTCGAAATTGTTTGGTATCATCTTCTAACCCTAAAGAGCGAATTATAAAAATTGGCGATTTCGGACTAGCGAGAAATATTTATACACACGATTATTATCGGAAAGAAGGAGAAGCTTTACTGCCTGTTCGGTACTAATAATATATGATGTATATTAAGTGTATCTATTATGTGTATGTATATTTCATTTTTGTCTTAGATGGATGTCACCAGAATCACTAGTAGATGGTGTTTTTACCAGTCAATCTGATGTTTGGGCTTTTGGTGTTCTCCTATGGGAAATAATGTCTGTAGGACAGCAGCCCTACCCAGGACTGTCCAATATAAATGTCATGTATCACGTCCAGCATGGTGGAAGGCTTGAAAAACCAATCAATTGTCCAAGAACTTTGTAAATATACAATAATAATGTTATACAGTGTATACCAGTAATATTGTTCCAGCAATATTATTTAACTAAATATGTAGACTAAAGTTAAGACCTATCACCTATCAACCTTTGATCAAGTTTTTAAATACATTACATAGTAATCTTTTTCCAAGTTCCAAATAGAAACCCTTTTATTTGGCATTTAGGAATTTAGAAGTTCTATTTTTTTTATATATTCTTTGAAAGTAAATGTTTTTACTCTTTTTAATATAGAGCAACTCAATATTGACATTTTAATGTCTAAAATATTTATTCTAAGTTTTTTTAATGCCAATGAGGAGTATCCAGTTTAAACTATTTAATTAGATTTATTGCCTAACCGAAGTTTGGTAAATAAACAATATTTTGAAAAATGTTTGTTTTGTTGAATATTATTCATAGAACAATATTATAAGGATTATAAAATTCAATATTTAATGCAATGAGTCTAGAGGGCTATGCTCTATTCGGAATAAGAATGTATACCACACTTTGTGCATCACGACTGAACTCTATAGTGTTGTATGTATCACCATGCCTGCCAATTCATTAATTATCTGGCATGATCGTTTTTTATTATTGTGCGCCATCACCGATACTGATGGTGTCACGGGTAGAGCAAGAACATGTTGGGCATTGCTAGTGGGGAAAGATGAGAGAACAGGACGTGTTTTCGTCCACCACCCGGTATATTCTTATCCTGAATAGAGTATAAATTTGCATTTAGAAACGTAAATAATTTAGTATAAATTCTCTTAATACTAATAAGTATTGTTGCTCTATTTGTATAATGTATTATTTCATTTATAATATGATATACTGTCTTAAGATAAAGTGGATTAAATAAAACATACATAGTAGATTTTGAATGTGTTTAGAATAAAAATGATTGACTATGCTCAGTCCTTTTAAAGGAAAACTATTTACTGTAAATAAAAACATGATTACAACTTAAAAATGCATTGTACAATATTAAAATGTAAAAATAAGAAAATCAGCAGCTCTTACTTATTTTATTGCAGGTATAATTTGATGCAAAAATGTTGGCATGTTGATCCAGAGAAACGTCCAAGGTTTGAATACTGTTTAAAAATATTAAAATCATACATGGCTATGCCACTGGACTATGTTAATATCTCCCATGATCGTATGTAAAGTCACTATATATCTTAATATTTTTAAACACTAATGAAGTACATTAAATAATGTATTATTTAGCACAACTGCACAATGTATCACTGCTATCTGAGAAATACACAATAGACCTTACCTGTATCGATTCACAACAGAAATTGTCTCCTACAAGTAATTATGATGGATATGAAATACCAAATAAAATAATTAATAACGAATACCTAGAACTGTTTAATGATAAATGCGAGTACCTAGATTTATCAACACCTACAGTTAATATAGTTGATAATAGAGATTCAGAACCAGAATCAATTCCGGAAGATAATTTGTATTGTAACATGAATCCAGAACTTATAGGATGAATTGACAATTTATCACATGGCTGAATCAAAGGCAAAAAGACTTAAAATTAGTTGTTTATTATTTTTGTTGATCTACATGAATTTCGTAAAATGATTATATAACTATTGCCCTCATTTAATAGCTTTAAAAATGATTTTGGTAAATATTGAGTCAAATCATAATTTTTGTTAAAATTTATATTTTCTACTAGTTTATATTTTGTTGAATTATTTTCTAAGTTTATCTAATTATAATATTGGCGTCTACTTGAAGCCAATAACAACTACTGTTGAATGGTACAGTAAGTGCGTTATGTAGTAATTATTATTGTAATTTATTGTACAAAATGTTTATTTCTAATGTTAAGATGAAACACTTGACGGTGTATCACTTTTGAGTGTTTACATTTTATAAAGTACAAAGTTCCTAAATAAGATATTGTATATGTTATATAAAAGTTAGTTAAGTATAAATTCATGTAATATATTATGTTGTTATTTATTTATTCATTTTTTTATTTGTTAGGGGAATTTAGAAATAATATTATTTAAAAACAACTGAGAAATTGGGTTCTGTGTTGTTCAAAATTAGGTCACACATCTAAGATTAGATGCTTAATAATATTATAATTGTGTACCATTCAGTCAAAAAATGTATCGTTCATTTGATTTTAATTTATTTTTTAAAGTTTATTGATTGTAAAATTGTATAAAAACAATAACTATACAAAAAAAATTAGATTTATTTTTTTCAAGTATGAATATCCACCTCCAGTATGATAATTTTAAAATCCATATTTAAGAGTTACATTTATTCTTATACTCCACATTTAAAATTAACACACACATTTTTCTGCTTTTCTCCAATAGAATAATAGTTACAACTATTCATATAACCATTGTCCACTCTAATACAAATAACACATTATGATATTCTGATGACTAATAAATAAATATTGATCATATTATTATATATATATTTTATTTATAAATATTAATTTTATAATGTAAATTGTTTTTATCCGGTTGCATAATTTGTACCCAACTTAAATGCAATTTCAACCATATTTTGAGGTGTGCCTTCTTCATAACAAACATATAACTCTCGTTTATTTGGTTCTTTGAATAATCTCCTAAAAATATTAATACATTTTTATGTACGTTGTTAAATAATTATCTTAAAGAAAATACTTGCCCCATGACCCAGAATGTTATCATGGATGATTTTTTTGGAGAATCTGTGTTTGATGTAGGTATTTGAAATAAAACTCCTATCTCATTTATTTCATTTTCATCCTAGAACATAATTTGAAACAATTATAATTTATAACAAACTAGCTGTCCTGCTCAACATTGCCAATGCCAATGTTTGTATTTTTTATTTTTATTAATGTAAAAAAATGTAAACGCTATATTTCTTCTAATTAGTAATTATAATAGTAATATAATATGTAACCAACAGCGTCCATTTGGATACCAAAAAAAAAATCATTTTGTGAACTACCCTTTAGCAATCTATAGGAGTTGAAAAAATAAATTATTGAAAACAGTCCAGTAGATTTTGAGTTAATTTCAGATGAGCCAACATCCATTTTTATCTAAATTTTGCCCATGGAAAAATATAAAACTTAGTGCTGTTAAGGTGTATCTCAGTTTTAATGTACCTCATTTTATGAACTAATTTGAACGAGATGGACAATTCGCCTGTGGTATGAAATTTTCATAAAATGGTCAAGTAGTTTTTGAGAACCTAAATAAGCTACAATCAACTCTCATATTTGTTTAAAGATATAATTTCTTCAATCAACACGAATGTGACATATTGATGTATGCTTTTACCTTATCTGCCAGAATAATCAATGGCAACTATTTAAACACAAAAAAAAAATTTACTAATTATTTATCTTATTACTATTATAAGCTGTAACAAATAGCAACTATTAATAAGCAAACAAAAATATATATATAAAGATAAATTTATTTTTCTTAGCATTTATACCTGATTTGAATCATCAAATAAATCTCGTATTACAATAACGGTTGAATTAAATTTTTCATCAATATTTTTAAATATGTCTTTGGTTTTTAAATTATGTTCATTGTTGTATATTGATGGTGAACATAGCATAACACCAGTGTGACAGTTTATGTCAATATAACGAAATAGCATACTTAATTTACCTAAACCAAATCTAAAAGTATATTTTTATAATTAATTTCATTAATTAATAATCAATCAATAATTTAAAACATTTACTTATTTGGTAATACTGGCAAATTCTTTATAACATCAGTCATATCTACTGACCGTGAGCCATCCTAAAATTAAAAATTATATTTATTAGTTTTTTGAGTATTCATTATTCACTAATAAAATCATTTATAATATTACTGAAACAGTATATTCATCTTCAGAATTATCAGACCACTCAATTGATGAAGCTTTCATCATGCGTTCAGCTCGACGACCAAAGACTGGACCTTGCACATACATGCTGTCTTCTGTGCTTGGTGCTCCACTACTTGTTAAACTTGTTTCTGAACATGAATCCAACTGCCTAGAATCTGTTTTAAAAAACAATTTTGAATTATCTGATTTGATATACCATTTTAATTAATGTATATTATATACTTACCATTAAATATTTGTGAATTTGATGTTATGTCATTTTTGTGTTTTAATATAGAAATTATTTCTGGTTTTTTTAATAGCAAACCTGAAAAAATTGTAATTATTATAACCTAAACAAAACATTAAAAATAATAATTACTACTTGACTGCTTATTATTTGCAAGCATGTTTAGTCCTGCATTTTTTAAGGATTCTGTTTGGTATATTTGCATTATATTACCTTCAATCCTGCAAAATAACAATAAATTACTAGAATATACAAAATTTAATATTATGTATATTTATATATTAAAACCATTTCAGTTGTGGATTACATATTGTAATTATATTATAGAAACAGATTTAGATTTTTTTTATCTCTGATGGTTGTAATATTATTTAGAAAAAAGTTTGAATTTTTCATGACTTGTTTGTTGTCAAAAATTATGATATTGCTTATAAAATGTATGGCTAATGTTGGAACTCATAGACTATTCAATATTGTTTTATACCATGAACTCATAAAGTATACAATTTAAGCCCAATCATATCTTTGTCCAAATCATCATTAAACCGCTGTTTATCGCTTCAGAGTACATTACTATGCAGCATTTCTAGAAACTTCAGGAAAATCTAAAAATGGTTTTAGTATTCAGTGTTCTGTGAACCTATTACTTAAGACAAATTTTAATTTGGCTAAGGAGATGTAAAATGCTGTTATTTATTGCCGTGCTTTTTAGTACTGTTATTTAACAGTACAGGCCAAATTGAATTTTGAATGGTCTTTAGCTTAGAATTTACAAAGGTAAAATGTTATTTATTTAGCGTATGTCACTAAATACAAGCGATAAGACAATAAAGAGGTGTGAAAATATGTTTTCAATGATTGTTTTAACCATAGCATGACTAATAAAAGGTTAATGTTAATGTAATACTGTATTACAAAGCATTATATAGTACCACTTTTCTGCAACTTCATCAACATTCATATTCAGAATACTTTCTAATGTATCTTCAGCTTCTTCCACATATTCAACATTTGGTCCATCAAGTAACTCATTTCTATATCAAAAACAAAACCTAAATAAAAATGTACCAAAACTAATTTTTTTATAATTTTACTTTGAACAACAAGGACCAACTTCAAGGAGTGTTGCCATAAGATTATTTCCACGTCCGACTATTAACAAATACCATTTAGCTTTTGGTAGTGTATAAACAGAGCCACCGAATGTACTGTTTGATCTAACTGACGAAGGATATACTCTTCGAAATATTATTAAACGTTCTAGATATTCTGAGTTAAGTAGATGAAACAATCCATTTTGTAAGCAAAACATGTGAATATCTAAATGATCTTCATAATTTAAGTGAGACGACAACAAGTATTCCTATGATGAAGTATGATAATTTAACTAATGCAATTTGAGTGTCTTAATTTAATTACCTTATAATAAATTGATGTACCAATGATCAAGTATGGTCTTGGTTCCCTGGTGTCTTCACACTAGTTTAAATGAGAAATCATGAAAATTAATAATATGTCTTAAATTATAAACTATGTGTGTAAAATATACATACTACATAATTGGCCTCAAATTCATTTAATATATCATCAAGTTCCATCTAAAAATAAAAAATAACAAATTCCATATTCAGATATAAAAAAAGTTTATATTTACTTGAATACTTCTTAGCAAAGGAATACTCTTAGAGGCAGGTAAATATTTTTCAAACTCATGAGAATTGTCTATATTATGAAACATATTAATATCATATAACTCTGAGAATATAATTGTAAAATATTTATCTAACGTACAATGATTATCTTCATTTGAAAAGCAACTAAAATAGAAAAAATAAATTTACTTAATAAAATTAAAGTAACTTAAGGGTATAGGTAAATAAACATATTACCTATTTAAATTATCATAACAGAAACATAAATTTCTAGCTATGTTAGAAGCCATCCAATCAGCATAGGTTAAATTTAATCTAATCAACATGATAAATGTATAAGTATATTGTGTGTATTCATTTCATACAGTATTTACTTTGAATCTGGTGCAATAAAAATAAATGTTCCTTGTCCTTCGAACACAAATATTGAATGAACAAGCTGATCATCACATATCATTGATATACTATAATATAAAAAAATATATAAATGAAAATATTTAAAATTCAAAAATGTATTATTTTTGTATTACCTTCTAGTCTGGTTTTTGACAATTTGTGGAACAATATGGCTAATGGTTTGAAAAGCTCCTTTAATTTGATTGAATATAGATGATCGGCCAGGATACACATAAACAGAATTTGAATTTTCAGATATCAGGTACATGACAGCCACAGGATATTTAGAAAGTTCCGATACAAATTCATCATTAATAGTTTTCAAAGATAAATAACTTGATAACTGTTGGTTATTGTGTTTGTCAACACCAACTAAGCTAACTGCCACCCTTTGAACAACTAACATAACCTAATGGAAAATTGTATAATTATTAATATTATAATTATTCAGTATTACGTTAAATGAAGCATTACAGTAGTTGGTGGAGTTATGTTTGATAGAATTTGATCCAAAGTTTTTGCTGTGACAATTTCTCCATTGATAATTTTAAGCCAATCTCCTATGCATAATATATTATATAATATTAGAAAATAATAAGTTTTTTATACAGATATGAAGGTACCAAATTACAATAATACCTATTTTTATAGATCGCTGGTTATCGACAGGAGTATTTGGAATAATTGATGCTACCATTATACGTGAACCATCTTCAAAAACTGTTGTTGATAAGCCAAATAGCTTTTCAGTCAACGTAGCTCTTCTTCCAAGATTACTAGAACTATCATTTTCAACTTCAACAGTAACTTCCCTTACCTCACCTTCCTATGTTTAAAGATATATAATATATTATATATATACACATATCTGTATTTTACCTAAGAGCTAAGTTTCATACTTGAGTGTCCAAGAAAGTGACTTTATTAGAATTCCCTGTATGTTTAGAACCATCATTTCTGTCTCTACCTCTTTTCTTACGCTTTAGAAGCTTAACCAATTTGCCTGCAGTAGTTTTGGTCTTTTTTGGTGCATCATTTGATTCAACCGTATTGTGTTTGGTATATTTTGTCTGTTTTCGCGGTGAACATTTAACATAAAACAGTTCTCCTTGGTCATTTATTTCATTTTCCCATTCAAAATCCGAACTTGAGAAACAATAAATATTATAAAATATATATATATATATATATAATTTTTAAGATAAATATTATTTCTTACACAATTGAGTTGACATCATTACATTCGCAAGATGAATGGGTTGAAGAACTATCAGTATCACTTAAGTATGTTTTAAAAGATTTACCATAAACATTATTTTCATTCATATTTAAAAAAACCAACAGAGACTTCAACAGTGGTAAACTAAACAATATAAGAATAAAATATAAATTAAATGAACAATACGTCATAGGTATAAGTACTTAGCTACATATAATAATGAATAAGTAGGTAATGACCAACAATATTGTGATGAATCCAAGGTACCTTGGATCTATTGTTGTCCAGTGTCCTAGTAATTAATATTCGAGTTAATAATTATAGTAAATAGTAGATAGTAGTTACCTACCATGGTAAAATTAAAGTAAATTAATGGGAGGGGGTTAAGTATAAATTAAGCCATGTTTTTTTTAGTTTTCGTACAATGGTCATAAATAATACTTTGATTTTGTGGATCAACTTTTTTTTTTTTTGGGGGGGGGGGGTAAACACCCAAAATTCCCCTGGTTACACCACTGACTATAGCCTATAGGGACCTAGGTAATATGTCGATATAATTCTTAAGCAGTTTCGGCAGTCGTTGATGCCAAAAAAAAAAAAAACGACCTATATTATAGGTAATATGGTAGGTAATAAGTATTAATATAAAATTGTAATACTTGTATGAATAGTTGTATCTCGGACGATTGTTGGTATTATAATTTGGATTATTATTCAGTATTCTTGAATCTTGAATGCTATTATCCAGTATCCACAGATATTACGAACTAAGATGGAAATATAGAATCTACATAGCCTACATGTATAGGAGTATATGACAGATAAATATATAAAATGTACGTGATAAAATGTTTTATATATCTGTGCTATTATCAAAGTATCTTCTGTATAGTAATTGTCTAAGTAATTTTTTGATAAAAGAATAATGGATGAAAAATTATTATCCAATATCCATTAAATAATAGTCGCACTCAACGGTCATCGGTCAACAAAACTAAGAAAACACTATAAAATTGTCCTAACTACAACAACACGGGCGATGTATGCATTGGCCTATTAAATAGGTAAAAAATAGAAAAATGCGTAAGAATCATAGATAATAAAGAACTTTGGTAGAAAAAGAAATGTAACGGCCTCTGTAATTTACATTACTATAGTAGTTAGGTACCACATATTTTACTATATACTCTATGATATGGATACAACTATACCACAGAATAATTAATAATTATTCTGTGACTATACGACATTGCTATCTTCCCTAAACAGTAAACATAACGGAGAGAGAAACGACGGTTTTCACATCTCACTCCCACATATGCTTCTCAACGACAAAGAAACAACAGAGAAAATAGCTTAGGCGTGAGCAGACTCTAAAAGCAGGTAATGCCCATGTATTATCATCGGGCATCGGCCCTATAGACTTACTAAATACAACACATATAAATTGTGTATAGGACATAGGTAAACGATTTAATATTAATAATTAACAATATATCGTTTTTATGTTTTCGGGTATTTTAACGTTTTACAATTTTAATGTTTTACAATTTTAATGTTTAGGTTAGTCTAAAAATTATTTGATTTTTTTTTGTTTTAACGTTATTATATTTTTTAACATTATTTTAATTTTTTGTTTTAATAAATTCTGAGAAGTAATAATAATTGTAATGTATAATAAATATTTGATAGATTGTATTACTTTAAAGTTTAAAGTTTTAATTTCCAACTATAACAAATAATAATTTATAGATATACCTATCTGTTATATAAATATTAAATTTTTTATTGAACAGGTTTTATCAAATGAAAAAAATGTATTGCTTACACAAAATGATACAATTCATAGGATATAGGATATAGAAGTTATAGAAACAGACTTAATTAAAAGAAATAATAATACTAATTTATAAGCTATTTCCTCTCATTATTATAATGTTTTCCAAAATATAAAACGATAATTATACGATCGACAAAATCAGCATACTATGCCTATACCAGCCTATATGTTCTATATGACTATATAATTGGTTTAATAATAATAATAATTCCAGATTTTACGTAATAAAAACCCTAACGTTATTAAGAATAAATCGATTTAATTTTTTTGGTGCAATTCGAAAATTCCGTAGTTGTGGATCATTGAACTTTCACCAAATATTTATGTTATCATTTTACATTATTGGTTACATTTTCGAAATATTTTTACTCTTTTTGAGCTAGTTCTATAGCCTTGCGAAATGTTTAGAATTTTTAGAATTTTTTTTATTTTATTCTCGACAAAAACTTTTTCTTAGTAAAAAACCTTGAAATTGAATGCTTCCTTGTAAGTTCCTTGTAAGCTTCATTAATGTAAGTTCAAAAATATTAAAGATACATAATATTATGTACGATATCATTTTTTATATGAAACTAAATTTCAAATTTTGACCAAATTCATCAAAATTTTGAAAATTGTCAAACTATTTTTCAGTTTATAAAAAATGTATAATAGTTTTTCCTTTCATAGTTAACGCTAACATTATGGATATGTTGATAGAAGACTCCCACAAATGTTTCTACCTTAAATAAAACAAAAAGTTTACCAGAAAGTAATATTAATTTTTTATGAGCGTTTGAACTGGCGAGGCATTTGCCCACGTTTGATTAAAAGCAGCCTAATACAATATGTGAAAATTATGTGCTTGCGAGCAGTTGTTTTTGAAGTTACCTACCCGGCTATACATTAGGGCTGGTCAAAACTCCCCCCTTCTATTAAAAACTGAAATGACACCACTGAGCACACAATATGATATACATACTCATAGGCGCAAATTTACTAAATTTTTTGGTGGGACCACAGTACCACAGAAGATAAAAATTAGTACTAATTACTAGATTTTGAACTGGGGGGACTTGACGGACATTTGGGGGGACTAAGTCCCCCCTATTTGCGCCAATGTACATACTGTACCTATATAACGTTTAAAAATATTAACTTTCGTCTAATATTAGATAAGATTTTTTTTTAGTTTTTCCATCTCTCCGATCAATTTGTCAATTATAACATAAAATGTTTGAATTTTAAATTTATCTCTAGCACATTCATTTGATGGACAGCACTGCCATCAGTTACCGATATTTAATATTTACGTTTTTAATCAGATAAACCGGAAACTTTTTTTGATTTTGCTACACATAAATCAAATTTTCCGGCGCTTCTCATGTTCTTAACACATGATTGTAGAGTATTGTCTATTATATAGGTTAACGACTGTAATACACATTTCAATTTCGTAGGACAATTTCGTCTAGGGACTAGGACATAGTGACAGTGCCTGTAGTGCTTATGCGCTAAATGCTAATACGGCACTAGCATGGGCAACAAAAAAAATAATTTGTAATAAGTAGGTATAGAGAATTTCGTAAAAAAAAAATACATTTGGTTCTCAACAATGTTCAGTAGTACATTTTATGTATTGGAAGTTCGTCATAATATGGAATTTTCACTGTAATTATAGATAGGTACCTACTAGAAATATGTAATTACATCTATCAATATCTCTTTCTATGTGAATAACTGATATATCCGAATATCCGATACCCAGTCTATCCCACGATTAATGACAGTATACTATCTATAGCCGTGGACCGTGATCTTGATTCTTGACCCATGATAGTGGCACGTGTATTCAATATTTTTAATTATTTAAATTATTATAAACACGAGATTCGGGGTGCTAGCATTAAAATTTAGGGTGATAGTCATGAGGCTAACTGCTAAGCACCTTTACCAACCCTGTGGTTTGCGACAATCAATTTTAAACAATTATTATAATATTATTGAAAGTTCCAATACTATCAGATCAAAGCTAAACAAAATAATACCTACGCCACATAGTTACCAAGATATCCATGTGAATAAAATATAATATCTTTTTCCTTATAGTATTTTAAAGAAAAATATATATTTTTTTACAAAAAACTAAAAAACGAGACGGCAAATTGTGACCTGGGTCTACAGCCCCCCGGCCCCCCTCCCACTTGATTCAGACCTGATTTTATTATAGCTTAGTGTAGACAAAATAGTAAATACCTACTTGTATAAGATATAAACAGTGTAGAGTGTTGACTATTGTTATTATGGTGTAATCACATTATATTTCACCCTTACTATTCAAACAAATGAACAAGAATGACAAACCTAACCAAAAGTTTATACTGGTATTTTTATACGGTATGAAAAATACCAGTATAAACATTTGGTGAAAATTAATTTGTACCCATGGTTATTCCATATTCGTATTTGTCAAAAACTGATGTTGGGTGAAAATTTGTATTTTTCTAAAGTAATGAAAACTACTGGTAATTTTTTATTTTTGAGCCACCCCTCACATAAAAAGTGTAGATTGAAAGTAAAAGTTGAAAATCAAAGCATATTTTCTATTAAAAAAATTTAAAAATGTCTTAAGAGTGTAAACACAAGAAAGAAAATAAAACAAAACTCGCATCGTTGTAAAATCAGTACATTCATTGCTCGGAATATAATATTTAAAAAAATGTATATGTTTACGCAAAACCAGTATTTGACAAAATCCTTTTATTATGAAATAAAAGTCAAAATTGTAAATATGTATGTTGTTCTACTTGCCTAATTATGAAATTAATATTTAAATAACATAAAATATTTACCATTTTTTACTCAACATTTATTTTTAAAACTTGAATCATATAAAAATGAAAAGTACTAAATAGAAAAATAAATGAACAAAAAAGAGCAATAGATTGTTAAACAGATATTATTGTTGTTTACCAATTTTATCTTATTTACTAAGAGAATAATGATTATTATGAAGTCTGTGAATAGGTAAAATAAGTTAATATTAAATTACTATTCATAAAGTATTGAAGAAAATGGATTAACTTCAAAATATGTAATAATGAACAAGTTTTATTATATGTAGGGTGTTTTAATACGTGCTAATTTTTAATCTTAATTAAGAAATCTACATTAAATAAAATGATATATTTACTATTTACATAAAAATCCATGCCCTATTTATAAGTGGTAAAAGATAACTGGTACTTACTGTTATATTCTAAGTTATGACACAATATTACAATATTTTATATTGTATACAAATATTACTCAGTAAAAATTTAGAATAATATTGTTTATTTTACTATTACTATCATATAAAATATTATTAAAAATTATTTATTATTGAATAAAAATCATATAGTAGTTATAAATTTATTTTGTACGTTGTTTCTTTAAGGTAGGTTTTTGGAATACTTGTTTCATACCAGCTGCTTGATTAGTATGAAATTTTAAGTTTTGTGCTGTTTCAGACACCCAGGGTGAATCAAAACTAGTAGTATCTTGATCAACCAAATGTGTATATTTTGTGCGTCCACTACGACCAAAGTTTTTAACCTAATAAAAAAACAAAATGTATAATAATAATGTTGTATAATTCAAACTATATTGATAATATTTATGATAGCTTACTTGCATGACTTTAGGCAAGATTGTCTTATCAAAGTGATCTTCAAGAGTGGCTGATGAATAATCTCTTTTGAAAATATCATTTTCTTCATCCTATAAAATAATTAATAACAATTATATAAAATACAATTAGCAAGTGTTTTATAAATGTATTATATAATGTTTAATTAATTGAATAATACTAACCAAATAAAATACTCCACGGTGGTAATATTTTTGCATGAATTTATATTTGCCTTTAGCTGCTTTATTGGTAACTTGTTTTGGATTAAGTCGTATTTCTAACCTTCTTTCTTCTTCAGTTAAATTTCTAAGGCGCTCTATCTCTGTCTTGTCAAATTCTCGCCTGAAATAAATGTATGAATTTATATAAATTAAACCCTTATTTTAAATGCCTAAAAGTTAGAAGCACTTAACTGATAACATACAATTTAAGATGCAAAATATTTTTCTAAGAATTCAAAAGCTTTATAACTATATAAATAATTAAAATTACTGTTCATGTTCTTCTCTGTCTCGTTTAATGCGTTTTAATTCTCTAAGTTTCCAGGCTTCATATTCATTTTCATCATTTTCATCATCTGTGTTTACATCATTTAAACATGGTTCGGAAAGTGCGCTATTTGCTTTTGATAAGGATTGTTCTTTACGGATTTCTTCTTCAACCATCTAATTGTGAATAATAATATTAGATTATATAATTATTGCCATACCTATATGTAATTGTTAGTATTTTAGACTTTTGACTGCTATCTCAAAAAATATTTAAAATGTATATAATTATAACTGTAAAAAAAGTATAACTTCTAGTACAGTGATGCCTAACCTATTTTTTCAACGGGTTTCTTGAGTAAACAACTATCTACAATGGGGCCACCAAATATATAATACAAATGGTCAGTTACCTATATCAGACAATTTGTTTGGACTTGTTTTTTTTTATCTGTTATTGGCTATTAAAAAGATTACACATTGGGTTCTATACTTTGATAGAAATGTACAAGTTATAGTGATATATTTGTTTAATTGAATCAACATGCTCTTGAATTATTAATAGGGTACCAGGTAGTAAGTTTATATTAAATTGTAAAATTTCAAATAGAAAATGTCTGACAGAAAAAATAAATATATGATTTATTTATTATTTATTTTATATTTTTTGATTTAAAAAAAATGGCATGCCATTAGATATTTTCTCTGCAAGGAAAATTGTAGAATTATACATATCTTTTTGGGTATAATGCAGAGGAAAAATATCTAGTAGCATAATATATTTGTAGAATAATAATTGTTGATTTGTGTTTCTGGATGATTTTTTAAGCATGCTCACTAATTTCGTTTTTAGTAGTATATTTATTCAAATTTTTAAGATAATATTTTCCAATCAGAATTTGAATACATGCATAAAAATATAGTGAGCATGCTTAAAAATTAAACTATATATGTTAGAAAATATAAATATAGTGAAGATAGTGGATTTTTAATGAAAAATGGTGATTAAATTACTTTTAACAGTAGGAATGTTTGTCTTGTGTCGTGAAACACTCAAAATCAGTTCATAAATAACAGGTAATGAATGAGCACCTTAATTCAATTTTAAGAATTGGAACAACAATATTTCAACCAGACTTTTCATTATTAGTTAACAAAATACTATGCAAAATTTTACTTTAAAATTAAGTGTAAGACATCTTTACATGTTTTAGTTTTTTATTATTAAGTATTTATTAAATGTATACTTGGAAGAATTAAAAATTAAATTTTTTTTTTTAGATATTTGTAAGGGGCCATGTAGAAAAGAGGACTAGGGGTTAGGTAATACCTAAATATCTAATATTATTAATATTTAATATACTCTTAATGTAGCTCTGCGTCTTTCTTCAGCCAATTTCTTTTGTTCATATTCTAATTGTTTTTGTTTTATTTCTTCTTTTTCTTTTTCCAATATAGTAACACGTTCTTTCTTTCTTACAAAAATTGGCTTCAGACGAGGACCAGTTTCTTCATCAGAAGCTGAAACAAAATTATAATTTTTATTATGACAATAATACTTTGTTACTATAGTAATTTACCAGAATAGTCTTCATACTCTGAAGATTCATCACTATCATCAACATCTGAACTATGTCCTTCTTCTTCTTTTTCAAGTACTTCATTCATTTCCTAACATCCAAAATAATTATAATTTTAAGATGAAATTACTTTTAGTGTATACATCATACAAGTGTATCTTAATCATGAATTGTGAAATAAGAATAACATGTAAATACCATAGAACAGAAATCATTTAAAAAATAATTTTATATTAAGATGCTGGTTGGAAAGTATAATATTTATTATAGATTATTATAGCTGTTGGGCTAACTTTGAATGTTATTGACAAATTTTTCTTTGTTAATCATTTTTTTTTCAAATCTTTTTACACCTAATAAATATTTTTGTATTTTTAAAATATGTAGATTATAGTACAAGAAAAAAGCGCAGTAATTAATTTTATTTTTTATTATACATTCATTTTGTAAAATTTGATTGGCTTAAAATGTCTAACAATTTCATCTTAGTTATGTATTGTGCAATATAATAATATGACCAATAATTAATAAATAAAAAATTGCATTTTTTGAAGGATTTTTATTCCAACTACCCTAGATTATATCCAATAAACTTATTGTCCCTATTAGGTATATATAGGTTGGTTATTTCATATAATAATAAAAAATAAATTATATTTTAGTTTATAGTTTATTACTTTTTCTTTAGTTTGGTTCAAAACTCTTTGTCTCAACCGTTGTCTTCTCTTTTCTATTTCATTATCGCTAAGTTCTCCATCATCATCATTACTGTCTTTTTCATCACCAGACACCTGTCTACGACTTCTGCGATTGCGTTCAACATCAGATTCATCATCAGATGAATCATCTTTAATAACTTGTGGCTCATGCAAGAGTCGCCTATCTTTATGCCCATGTCGGGCAGTTAAACCACCTAAACGTTTGAGGCGTGCATCATTTAAGGCATCTGATGGTAAATGAATCATCTGTTCTGAATCAAAATTAGTGGTGGGAGATGCTCCCCGCACTTTACGAGAGTCCAAAAAATCATCATCATCTGATTCTTCTTCAGATGTAGACTCTGGAGCATATTCTGGACGCTTGCCTTGGACATATCGGTGAACCTTCACCTTTTGCATTGACACTTCACCTAAAAAACAAAAAAATAAAGTTAACTGCTGTACAGGGCATAGGTAGGAGGTTAATAAATAGTTTATTATTACCTTTCTCATTTCTTACAGGAATAGCACCAGCTGTGCTTTGAATTTCTTCCATTTTAATTTAGAGATAGAGCCTTTTTTTCTTAATTTTTATGGTTTATGGGCTTATGGCTAATGAGCAATGGATATTAACCATTAAGAAAATAATTAAGATTATTATTATTTATTATCATTTATCAGTATCTTATTATTTTTTTATTATAATCAATTCAAATAGTACAATCACAGAACCAAAGACGTGTAGAACCAGAGTATTCTGTGGTCAAACCACGATCTACCGAATCAGAACCGTGGTTGACTTTGTTTATACTTTTGCCGATCATCACAATATTCACTACGTCTTGCACCGTGACTTGCAAATACTTTTATCACTATTTATTGTGTTACTAATTTACTATCACGATTTATGTGATGTGTCTTTTTATATCATACACCACGACCGCGGTTAAAGTGGTTAAACTAAATACCGCATTATTATAATACCAAGCGCTCACGAATTTCTAACTTTTCAACGTTGGCGTTTGTTCTACACACGATGTAGACTCTACAAGAACATCTTCACTACATCGTGTTTCTACAAAACGTTTTCCGCTACAGAAACTCCATGGCATATAATATATAGAAATTAGCGAGACTAAACCGGTTTAAAATTATTCCACACTATCCCGCACCGGGATAATGAACCATGTAAACGATATGGTCCAAACATGCCGGTGCATTATTTTTCACACCAGTCTAGCGAATTTCTACAATAAATAAACACAATGGGTTAAATAAACCATAATAAATAGACCTTTTACGTGGTTAATGGTTTAAGATTTTTTTTTAAAACCATGTTGACAAGACTGGCACGTATGTCGTACATGATTTAAGAATTTAGCAACGCATACAAAAAATTATATTATCTACATTAGTACATTACTATTGTATTGAACGTTTAACAATACGGTTATCCACGGTCTTGGAACGTTATCAGCGGTTATCAGTCAGATAATACATGTTTGTCATAAACATGTGAAATGGTAAAAAAGTTAAAAGTAAAAAACATTTATAATATTATCTCCAACAGTCAAACTAACTAATCTACATTAGTCACTACACTCAATCTGAGTCAGTGGCGTCACTGCGTCAGTCAAGTTTCAAACACAATACCGGTTGGTGGTTGCCGAATTTCGAGTTCCCGACGTAATTCCGTACCCCTGTAGCCTGTCAAAAAACTCGAATTCAATCGTTATTCGTCAATCAATATATTAATTGGAGGCTGGAGCATTGGACCATGATGGCGTGATTTGATCATTGGACGTTTACTCTTTATTTTCAATACATACTACATTTGTACTGTATAGGTAGTCCAAATTGAATGTTCTTCACAGGATTTTCTAAAGTCAATAAGGCGTTGTAGATGGTGTTTGGATTGTTCTGTTTTAACTTGTGGTAAATTTTGTTTTGTAATTAATTTTCATTAACCCGCCGTTAATCGTGCAATAGACATAACGTTTGCACTTTTATACCTTGAATAAAACATAATATATATTTTACATTGCAATCATCGATACTCAATATACTTTTTACACATTTTATTAAAAGTAATAAAATAATATTCTAAATATATTTAATAATTTGGCTTTCAAGGTTTTTTTGAAATCATCTTCAATTGCTTACATGAGGCTCCATATAATCTGTACATTTTATATTTTAATTTTAAAATATCCATTTAATGTATAAAGAAGTACATTTTTATAACTAAAATTATAAATTGTAAAAATATTGTGTAACAATTATTTGTTTTAATAAAATTAATAAAAATGTATTATTGAAAAACATTACGGGGTTGAAAAGACCTAAATGTGACTAAATATCAATATTCTTGCATGCCAAACAGCGGGTTGAGATCAAGATGAATGTGTTACAAGTTGAGTGTTATAAATGAAATATAATACAATATTTGATTAACATTATTGAAATAATTAGTGTAATATATTTTAAATTCTCATCAACTTGTTATACCTAAGTGCAATTTTTTATTTAACTTTTTTTAAAGGTTACTCTTAAATATTATTACACATATGTAGTATTTATAAATTGTTGTTTATAAACATGGAGCTTCTCCTAGCATAGCAACCCCTATTTTTATCTTCAATAATGCAGTAATTCAAAATCTTTTTTTGGAATTTTTAATTCTTGGTATTTAAAGATATTTAAAAAATATGCTTTTTGAATATTTGAGATTTTTTTTATATATGTTTTAGTAATCGAAAATGTATTTTGTGACCCCCAATTATTATTAAAAAATGAAAAATCCTACAACAAGCAAAAATATACAGTCTAATATAACAATTTAAATAGTTAAGAGGATATCAGTGCATGAATATTTGTTTTCTCTTTCAGACCCCCCACATGATTCATAGATAAAACACATTCATGTAATATTGTTCTTTTATGATTTTTGAGAAATCTTAGCGTAAAATCAACTATTAGGATAATTATAGAGGATTATATTTTCGAGGGTTTGTCATATCAGTTTTATATTTTATTGTTATTTGACTTAATATTGGACTATTTGTAAATTGAAATGGCTATAGTAGAATGGCTCTGAAACAATATTTTAAATTAGATAAATTGTTATAAGTACCCTAAAAAATATTATTCTCTATAATTTTTGTAATGGGTGATGTTATTCTAAGGTTACTTAAAAATGATTTTTAATGAACATGTTTTGTCTATGTTGTTTGTGGACCAGAGAGAGAAAACAAACAGGCACTGACATCTTTATAACAATTAATATAAATGAATAAAAAATTAATATTTTAAGGATCAAAGTAATTGTATTTTATTCATTTAGTCAGGGGTTCTTACATTTTCTGTATTATGGCCACATACCACCTTGCCCCTCCAAAAAAAAAAAAAAAATTATCATTAGTATAAAAAAAAAATATTTTAGTGTTCATTAAAAAAAAACATTATAATAAGTATAAGTTGTAATAATTACTTTAACACTTTTTTATGAAATTAAATTCGAATAAACATCAATAATCTAAAAATTATAATAAAATCTATTCCGCAGACCACCGAGTAACTGCTCAAGAACCTTAGGATGATTAATTATTTTACCTTAGTATCAAATATAATGTTTAAATATACAATATCTTGTATAATCAAATGATAATAAGTTATTAATTTCATAAATTGTTAGTTTAATTATATTTTGTGTTCAAGATTTCCTGATCCTCAATTTGAATACTTCAAAAATGGACCAACAACCAAAGGTAAAACACTTAATAGTTTTTATTGGTTTACCTAGTATAAATTTCATACATTACAAATTAAAACATAATTACTTAATATTAATTAGCAAAAATACTTGTTTTAAATCTAATCTTAGTTGAAGTAATATTCAAAGTATTAATTTACTTTTAATTAAAAAACTGCATGAAATTTATTTTTAGTCTATATTTAATAGTTACTTGTTAAGTTCTTAATGATTACATAGAATAATTTCAACATTTCATTGCTTACAAAGATAAAAAGAAAATTTGTTGTTTACCTACCTTACGATTTATGAAATAATCTTTAATAAAAATTTAAAAATTTAAAATAACACCAATATTATGTGGAATGTAGAAAAATGGAATTTTTGTTGTTGATTTATTAACAAAATATATGTTATTATTATGATTACGTCTTTAAAAATATTATAAAAAAACTTAAATTTGATAAAATATGCAACATACATACAACTAACTATGAATATAATAAACGTATATTCACTATTTACGTGCCTGGTTGTAAACAATTTGCTTAGTTTAGCATAGTATTAAATATAAATTTGTTTTTAAAACAGCATATTAATTTCATATTTTTTTTTGTTCTTCAATTCCATGTCATTTTGAAAACAATTTTATCTGAACATAGGCTTATATCTAACAGTTTTTGCATTAAGAAAAATACAAATTAAAGAATTTGCCATGTTTAATTATAATTGATTATTGAACTATATTTTAAAGGATACTTCAGAAATAGTTCCTCGAAAATATCAACTTGAGCTTCTAGAGGATTGTAAAAAAGCAAACACAATTTTATACCTACCAACTGGAAGTGGCAAAACATATATAGCTACAATGCTTGTTAAAAGCATGGGCGATTGTTTAACTAAGTATGTATACAAACTATTTTTTTGAATGTTTCCAAGTATGACGGATTAATAAAATATTTAAAACCATTTTCAGACCAATAGGTCAAGGAAAAAAATGGACATTTTTTATTGTCCAATCCGTGCCGCTTGTTAGCCAACAAGCAGGTAATTTAAGAAGGCATTTGCCATGGAATATAGGAACATTTAGTGGTGATATGAATGTTGACTTTTGGTCTCAACAGCAATGGAATGAGATATTGGAGAAATGCCATGTGAGTATCATGATTATTGTTAGTATGTACTAATTAGGAATTAGTGGCAGCACATGACAAATTTCATCGAGTAGTCAAGTGATGCAAGTGTGTTTACAAAAAAAGAACGTACAGTTAAAAAATATTGAATTACAATGTTTTATTTGCAAGACTATGTAGAAATAAATTCAAAATATTGCTACGATACTATATATCATATATTTAAAAAATTGTTTTAAAAATTTAAATTATTTGGTAATTTTGCGTAGATAAGAATAATTTTAACATTTTTATCCACGCGACTAAATTATATTAATACAGTGGAACCTAAATAAGTAAAAATTCAAGGAAAATGAAATTTATTGACTTGTCTAGGTTCTTGACTTCCTAAAGTTGGGGGCTTAGGTTAGGTTAGATTAGGCAAGATAACAGCATTTATTTTGACTTATCAAGATTCCACTGTACTAATGTACATTTTTTACCCATCTTAAATACATCATTTGAATGTAAATAATATTTTATTATATTAATCATGAATTTGATTTTTTACTCTTATGAATATTTTCAGTGGAGTATTTAGCGGCAATTGTCCTGGACACCAATTCTGAGTCCTATAAAGGGGCGCTGGATAGGTTAGGTGGTGCTAGAGGTTTAAATTATCTAATACCATTGATTATGAATACTAAATGCTAAATTTTTACCTCAGTGAGCGATTTATAGTGTTCATGATCAATGCTAATACTAATGATAAATGTTGTTTTTAGTAATTAATTAGTATGCATTAATTATTTCATAATTTAATTTATAATAATAAATAAAGTCAGTGTCAAAAGAAGAATTTTGGCGTAAACTAGTAACATCTCAAAGATAATTACAAAAAAGGTTTATTTAAGTTGCAGCTCGGATTTTTTTGTATGTTATATCTGAGTTTTTTGGGTTATATTTATATAGTGTGGTCGCCTGATTAATCATAACCATTTTGAGATGTGTCTATGGTCTATCATACATTCATATTTTATCCCTATAACATTATCGTTGTCCATTTAATAACAATTACAGGCAACAATTTTAGTATAAGTTTATAACTTATTGTCATATAATCAGTCTTGTAAAGTACTTGGTAAAAGTATTCAAATACTTTTGAAAAATTCCTTAGACAAAGGTTATGTCCTTAAACTGTGTTCACGGAGGTCCCGAGAGCAATTAGTTAATACAAATTGTTTTGGCTGTAATTATCTTAAAACAGTTGGAAAATTAATTTATTAAAACTTAAATATATATATTTCAAATATTAAATACAGATACCAAAAACCGTTAATTATTTTGGGATTAAACCGGGTTTAAAAATAAAAGGTAACTGATTTGATATTAATACTTAAATAGTTTTCTTGATGACCGGTAACCAATAAGCACTTTCACCTTACTAAAATAAAATCGGTTTTTGGTTCTCAAATTATTGGTTTTTTACCGGTTTTTTAACAAACTGGTTACCAGCTTTAAGCTATGGTTTATTTTTAGAGATTTTTTGAAGTATTTACTATGTAATAGTTACACCAAGTGATATGATGTAAAATGCTCTATAAAATTAACATAAAACGTGAAAATTAATTCAGTCGAATTATAAGGTAAAAAATATATTTATAAACACTTTTAAGTAAAACAAATTAATTTATTATTTCACACAAGACTGGGTTGGTCAATTTTACTATATAGCTTTAGCATTACTATTTCATAAGTATATATAAGTAGGTTTTATTTTATTTGTTTTATATTTATTTTTTTAGATTCTGGTTATGACTGCTCAAATTTATTTGAATAATCTGCGTCATGGATACATGCATATCAAGGATGCTAATCTTCTTATTTTTGATGAATGCCATCATGCTGTAGCATTACATCCATTTAAACAAGTAAGTTAAATTTGGAGTTCCTTACTATGAAAACTGAAATTCTAGGTGTCTATCTAGGTGTTGAACTATGCGCTTAGCTTGTGTTTAAAAGTTATTGAAACTATTAAATTTGTTTTAGATTCTGAACAGAGGTAACAGAGTTCAACAGTTGAATGTATTGATTTTACAATAGTATTGTCTTTATTTAATTTAAAATTTTTATTTTGGACTGTCATCTCTTTTTGGGGCAGTAAAAATGCTTTGATTTTCTACTTCAGCATCTTTTTTGGTAGGAAAGTGAATGGAGTGGTACTTTTTGGAGGGGGAAAAAATTAAGGAACATGGGGATTTTTATGCAAAACCAGTTTTCAACAAAATCAATTTAATTTTTTGGTATGACTTAAAAACTTTTAACCTTTTACTGTAGATATAGTAGAACTCTAATTAATGTCAAGGACGGTCCGGATAAGCAAATATCCGTATGATTAACATATGGCCTATTACATATTTATATGAGGTAGTAACAATTGACAGGCTAAATGCATGGTGATTAGACAACAACTTACTTACCAAGAATAATACCTATTCTTTATCTAATCTACAATCACGATTATGAGAAACGACAAAATACGATTCCAATTTACGGGTTATCAAAGACCAATCTTTTTTTTCTCATCCGGTTGATGGGCATTCGGATAGTTGGGGTTCTACTGTACTTTAAATTTTCATTAAACATTTATATGACTACTTCCTACGATAAAAAAATTTACTCAGTTTGAGCCATTTATAGGTATTTTTTTTAATTTTTTCTTTTTTTGTCAATAAATCATTTTTGACTTAATTTGACTACTAAATTTTTTATTGATGTTTGACATATTCACCAGAAGATTAACATTTTCCTTATTTTTTTGTAATTCAAAAATGAATAATTGTAAATACTTAACATTTTCACCAAGTGTTTATTTTATCAATTCCAATAAGTGATACAATTTTCAAAAAATAGGATTTT
This sequence comes from Metopolophium dirhodum, assembly GCF_019925205.1. NCBI lineage: Eukaryota > Metazoa > Arthropoda > Insecta > Hemiptera > Aphididae > Metopolophium > Metopolophium dirhodum. Next base: position 20,090,765 of record NC_083568.1, read on the forward strand.
ACAATTTTCAAAAAATTGATAAATCCTATTATTTTGAAATACATTTTTATGTCATCTAATATATAATAGAATTTGGAAAATGTATACGAAAATGCATCTATTTGTATCTATTGCAATCTATGTTATGTGTTTTTTGTACAAGTTACGAAGAATGTTGTAATATTTTTATATTTAATATTTTGTTCAATAAAATGTTAATATATAATTTTACAAAGTTGATAATAAGTTTTTATTAAACATGGTTCACAAATTTGTTCACAACTTAAATAATGTGCCGGAATTTTTAACTACAAATAATTATTAAATGTCAAAATTTGGATTTTAAATGCTTATAAAAAAAAAAATGTTGTGTATGTATCTTTAATATTTTTCAATTGCTATTGTAACAATATATTAGAAGCCTTGCATTAAATTTTCACGCTTTTTTACCCCAAAAAAAAAATTTTTATTGATATTTATAGAAAAAAAAACTAAAAACATCGAAAACTGACAATGTCCCACCCGGGGCATGGCAGTAACCTACGGGTGCCCCATAAGTATTCTGCTAAAACAACCGACACAAGTGTACCAACCTACCCAACCTAAAAAAAACCTACAGTTTCCACCCCACACGCCAAATGGCCTAAGTTGCCACGGGTTATCTAATAAAAAAAAAAAAATAATAACAAAACCGCTACATGAGAAATCAAGTAAATATCCAATGTTGTAAAAATATGAATTTCAAAATTTTTCAAACATCATTGTAACAGTATAGTAGGAGCCTTGTATTATATTTTCAATTTTTTTTACCCAACAAATAAAGTTTTATTGACATTCATAGAAAAAAAGACTAATAAAATCGGAAACAGAAAATGTTCCTAAACAGTTCAAAACAAATCAAAATATATTGAAAATTTTTCCGTGTATAGAAAATTCAAATATAAACGACCAGTAAAAATTCATGTATAACGTTCATTTGTTTTAGAGTTACATCAAAAACCAAAATCGATTTTGTGGAAAACTAATTTTGCGTAAAAATTCTTGGTTTTCCTCAATTTTATGTTGTTTTCCCTGCTCTTTTGAAAACTATTAGGAATTTTGAAATTTGACCTCCCGAATGAACCAACAATATTCATTTTCCCATTGAACAAGATACTGAAGTTAAATATCTAAGCATTATTTCAACTACTTATTGTGTACACTGACACACAAAAACACACTGTAAAATCATACATTCATCGTTCGTTTCGAATCTAAAATTATATTTGTTTTTTTGTTTATCTTTTATACAAATCAGGTAATGCAAGTACTTCATGATACCGATTTAAAAACTGATGAACGTCCCCGTATTCTTGGACTCACTGCTACTTTGATCAACGCAAATACCAAAAATGTCAGAGATGAGTTAACTAAATTGCAAATAACATTTAGTGCCACTATAAAGACTAGATATGATGATAATATCCAAATGTAATTATCAAAAACAAAGCTTGTAATATGATACTATTAATTAATAACAATGATGACAGTTTTTCAGCACGTCCAAAAGAATATATAAGGTTATATGATGAGTATATTTTGGATGATGGAATTAAAGCTATTGTTAAAAGAATAACAACAAATATTTGTAATCTGAGAAAAATTCAGGCTCCTGTCAAAATTGAACCAATTAAAGAAAACAATGAAACTTATTATTTGGAGTATCAAAAACAAGCTTCAAAGAATTTTGCCAATTATTTTCTTGATATAGAGGTGAATTTTTAATTATTTTCTTTAAAAATTATGAATAAAATTGATTTTTTTTTAGGCAAATCTTGTTGATGGAGGAGCTTATATTGCATATTTAGTTACATGGCATTTTATGGTTGAAATTGAAAAAAAAAGAAAAATATGTACTGATGCAAAAAGACTTACTATTATGTCTTTGGTATTATCAGAATTAACTATAATTCGTAAAATGTTGTATGACTACATGAATAAACACTCATTTATTCACAAAGGTCATTCAACTACATTACACAATACATCTCCTAAACTAAAAAAATTAATTGAAATTTTATCTTCAATTAAAATCACTGACACTTGTTTAGTATTTGTTGATCGCCGAACCACTGCTAAAATTTTATATCATTATATCAAGGTATATATTATTATCAATGATATTACATAAAAAAAATTATAATAAACTATTAATTTGTGGATTTTTGTTCTTATTATTTATGCAACAGGATTATATTGATGAATTTAATCAAGTAAATATTGTATGCGAGTTCATAGTTGGTGCAAGAGGAATATTTAGTCCTGATTGCAAAGAAATGGTGTATAAAAAACAACAAAATAACGACATTATTAAGAAGTATTTTATAGTTAATCTATTACTTTACACTTAATATATATTACTCAAACTAAATAATAATTCATAATTGTTTTATTTTTTTGTAGGTTTAACGATAACGTTATTAATGTTCTCATAACATCAGAAGTACTAGAAGAAGGTGTTGATATTCAAACTTGCAATTATGTCATTAGATATGATTCTCCTAAAAATTTTCCTTCTTATATACAATCTAAAGGAAGAGCTCGTTCTACTGATAGTAAATTTATTTTAATGGTGCCAAATCAGATGAAATTTAATAAAACTCAAAATGAATATAATAAAATGGAAGAAGAAATTGTAAAAGTATCCTTTGTTACAAATTTCCTAAGAGTTGTCCATTTTAGAAATATATAATAAATAACTAATATTTTTTTCAGCTATTGGTAGAAAATGACATTGATGATGAAAATAATGATGAAAATATGACAGAAGTTTTTAATACTAAGACCAAACGTGCTGTATTAACTCATGAAATTGCTATAAGTATTATTAATAGGTATCTAATTTTAGAACATATTTAATTATATTAGATAGTTATAAATAGGGTCTGAATTTGTATACTTAAAAATTAAAAATATGATGTGAATATGCTACACCCGTTAAACAATAGCTAGTAGTTCCTCTGTTTAAAGTTATAAATCAAAACACCGTATAATTATCTATTAAGGAAAGTCCTACTATTAATGTAGATATAGATAAACAATATCTTCGATTTCATCTGGAATCACATGGAGTATCACCACTATATACACAATTTGCTATTCCTAATAGATATAAAAGTTTAAGACAAAACTCCTCCCTCCAATATTCATCAAATCTAAAAAAAGTTTGAGTAAAAAATGTTGGGAATCACTGATTTAAAACCTACACTAAACTACTAAGATATATTTGAACCAAACATTTATGTTGCATTAAAATTAAAATCGTAAAATAGAAGCATCTTAAATCAACAAACAGGGGCATCTCAATGTAATAAACTGCCAAAACTATGGCTAAACCAGAATAAACTGACAACAACCCCACATGCATCCTTTGTGGTAAAAACCACCAAAATAACACCAGGAACTCTGAAAACATCAGCCACACACTAAAAATAAAATAAACACAAACAAAATTAAAGATAATTCAAATACCATTGGATTGTTAACCTACCATACAATAGTACCTTACAGCCCATACTCGAATAATTCAAACAACAGCCAAACTTATTCATAGGCTACTAAATCAAACATAAACTAGACTCACACTAATCATAATGAATTCCAGAAAAACAAAACAATAACATTGCATCCTAAATTAGCACCTTCCTAAACAAATTTAAAACTCTTATAAACCCCACACTTCATTTTTTTAACCACAACCATCTACGGAAAAATATTACTAAAAAATATCAATTAATATGGAAGCAAATTCTTTCTTATAAAATAAAATACTGAACTAAGTTATATTATCACAAAAAACAGATCATCTGAAGGATCCGCTCATTAAAAAAAAACACTAAGAAGGACAGAACAGCAACTTAATACTTAATAGTACTATTGTTAAGTGTGTATCATAATTATTGGATACTTATTTAATTGGACTAACTTAAAATGAATTTCAAACAAATTTATCCAAGTATATAATTGGTGATGATTTTTAGGGCTAGGATTTATATGCAATGGTATGAACTTATTGCCATGTCACACTAAAAATTTGGTTATTTATGTCCAGAAGTCATTAGAATATTAATACAAACGGTTTATTTTTGTTTTGCATTTTTAAGAATAATAAATATTATATATTTAACCTTATACACGAAAATTCATATTTTATTTATATTTAAACAAAAGTAGAGTAAAAGGTTAGATTCTACATCATATTAAGCTCCTAATTTCAATTTTATAAAACTAGTGATATTGGCTTTGATGAAAAACTGTAAGAATGCTATTGATTTATTTAAAAGTAAACAAATAAAAATGATTTAGCTTATAATATATAAATTAACATTATTTGATATATTTTAAAGTGATAAGATGCTCCTCTGATTACAATATTTTTGAAATTATTGTTAGTTGCATTGTTTATTATTATTTAATTATATTTTTATAGCATATTTTAGAGTATTCTGACAAAATGAAATGCATATTTTAGTATTTTATATTGCATATAAACTCTTGTCCTAATGATCATTATAAAAAAAAAAAAACTAGGTTATAGGCTATTATAATATTATATATTATAATATATGGATAATTATTAATAATAATAATTGATTTTAAAATTTAATTTTTCACTTTTATCAAACTGCATTTACTCTATAAATACACAGACAATAAAAATTCAGACTTAAATAAAGATAAGTATTATTAATTTATAATTTTATGGGATGATTTATAGGTACTGTTATTCTTTACCTCAAGATCGATTCACGGATTTGAGTCCAGAATGGTATATGGCACAAAATAATAAAAAGTTTAAAAAGTACAAACTAAAACTGCCCATTAATGGTGTTATTAAGACTCCTATTGATGTAATAGTTTATTTTTTTTTATAAATTCTGAAAGTTTGGCATTATAATTTATCATTTGTTTATTGTTTTTTTTCAGGGAATATTTTGTGCAAATAAAAAAAATGCTAAAAAAAGTGCAGCATTTAACGCGTGCATTGAATTGTATAAGATTGGAGCATTAGATGAATATCTGTTGCCTATAAATATTAAAAATACTGCGGTATTTAATGATTTAAAATGGTTTCCACATTGGGATGAAGAAGATATTGAAGCAAGTGTATATAAATTAAAACCGGGAACTAATAAAATGAAGAGAATGGTGCATATTGAAGTATGTTGTATTTAATTATTTGTATTATAATTTATTATACCTATGTTTGGTTACTAAAATTATAAACATTTTAAATAGAGTCCAACATACTTACACGGATCTTATCCACAAGTTAATCAGTCATCATATTTACATGTTCTTCACTGTGTTCCTGATTACACCAAACTGGATGAATGTAAATACGAAACATTTGATAAATTATTAAGGTCAAATGAAGAATTTGGAATTTTAACATCAAATAAACTACCACAAGTAAGTAAACAACTTATTTTTATTTTGTAAAAGTAAACTGAATACTTATAAACAAATATAACTAACAACTAAAATATTATGAAATATTTGACTTATTTTGCTAAGTAAAAGCAGTATTTTTTTACATTTACTTCTATTAGAGAATGGATTTATAAACACACAATCTAATTTCTTTTAAATATTATGTATTATATATATTAAATGTATTTTATGTACACTGTGATGTTATTTCAAACAATTTACACGCTGACTTTCCCCAAAGTAAAGCAAAGTAAGACTAGTATTTCTATACATAGCAACATCAATTTTTGATATCATTTTTAAGCATATTATTTTAAAGTAATATTAAAATAATTTTTCTATTGTTGTGTGTACAATTATACATATCTTGAATTTCAGACGTATTTTAAGTATAGATGAGTAGTGTATAAATATAATAATATGGGGTAACCATGTGCATTTCATTTCATTCTCCTAAACTTAGTAGCGAATCGTGAGGTTTTTGGTTGGGTAGACACTGAAAAAAAAATGGCACTAATATGCCTAGACTCCCCCGATTTTATTTATCTATACGGTAAGAAATAAATGTTCAAAAACTTAAAACAAACTGATATATTATGTTAGAAAAATTAAAAACGCTACAACTTCCTTAAAATGATAATTTAATATAACAAATGTATACATTTTTTTTCGTATGAGTAGTTAATAATTCCACCGTTCAAAATGGCATTAATAAAATCATCCGCCATGGCTCATGAGGACAAATTACAATATAAAACAATAAATATTAAGAAACATGTACGACGTACCTATCATGATAGCATGACAATGTGGCGGCGACATCGATAATAAATATTGAAAACTGGGGTAATTATGAATGGCGAGACGCGTCCCATTGCGTAGATCACGGGTCACCAAATAACGGCCTGCGGGCCCCTATGGCCCGTGAACAAATTTTATCCAGCCCGCAGACAAAAAATAAAAACCCATATTACGACAACATTCAATGTGTTATTGTTGTAAATATTATTTTTGTTAAATATTATTGGTTTTCACCGACAACTGTTGATAAATTGGTCGCAAAACATATTGACATATCTTATCTAAACTTTAATTGGGTTATTGGGTGACTGCTAGTTGATTTTACGTCTACGTATCAGTCCTTCGATTACCGCCTTTCTATTACATTGTAACTTTTTTGATGTTATTTGGTTAAATTTTTATTGTAATAGGTAATTATACGTATCTATTTAGTTATCAATTATATAAAACAAAATCTAAAATAATTCTGATCGAAAATGGGCTGTCAGCGTAAATTCCAAATTATACTTCATTATTTATAAAATAAATAAATACCTAATAATAATTATATAATAAAAAATTATATTTGTAAAACTTTTTGGTAACCATGAACAACAAACAATTATATATCAATATTAAAAATTAAATCAAGGTTACCAAATTTTTTTCTTTATTTATTTAAAAAGTATTGGGATATTTCTACTTTTGATAAAATATCTAATTTGCTACCAGGACCTTTTTACACGCCTAATTCTCTAATACCTACCCATATTCTTGTAACTTATTTTTATAATTTATCAACTTAAGGTATACTGAAAATGCACTAGATCTATGACTTAGGTCAAACTGTGGTTCATTGCAGTTATATTATCCTGAACAATACATTTCGATATTCCAAATCAGTGTTTTCTCCAACCTGTTTGTTATGACAACCCACAATTACTCTGTTGGGTACGCGACCCCCCACTAAAAACAAATCAAGTACCTATGCCATAATATATTTTATTAAGTATAATCAATTTTTTACAATTAATTTTTTTATGGCCCCTGGTAAAAAAAAAAATTGCCAAAATCACTTAACTAATTTACTATTGTATAAAAATGTATCTATAGAAAATGAGCTCCAAAAAATGTTTAAACCAGGAGCGTAAAATGTCTAATTAAGGCCTATTATACTTTCACATTATAATTATACGTTGGAATAATTAATGATGTATAAAATAATAAATAACAAAACAATTTTTATTAATTTATGGTTAAAATTTTTTTTATACTTAATCAAGATTTTTCTTATTAGTTAACAACCTTGCAACCAATCAAAAATATTTTGCAACCCATAGGTTGGGAAACACTGATATAAATAACTCGAATCATCATCAATTTCAATAGGATTTGAATTATATTTGAACATTCTAGAAATTAAAATTATACTCTATAATTAATGTTGGATAATTTTCTTTTTTAAAAATACAAGTTATGACTTAAAATTATTAAAAAGTTAATTATTTTTAAATTTATTTATGAAAACAAATTTAAAGAAACTTTCAACAATACCTCCCCCATTACCATAACTCATTTTGAGTGCTACTACCTTAATGTATTTTGTTGATTAAAACATTTTAACATTCTTAAAACATAATAAGTTAATATATATTAATACATTTTTACCTCACTTTGCTCAGAATTTAAAATCCAAAATACATGAAAATCTATTCGCTAATAATCATTATTATTTAAACTAGTTTTATCAATAACCAATGTTCTTTATACACTTATACAGGTATCTAATTTTCCTATATTTTTACCTTTTGGTAATGTGAATGTTAGCATAAAAGTAAATGTTGAAATGTTGTATCTTGACCACAAAAGTCATAAGCAACTAGAAAATTTCCATAACAAATTATTTGTGGATGTGTTGGGAGTAAAAGATTTTATTGCAAGAAGTTATGACAATGGAGATAATTCATATTTAGTAGTCCCTATTTTTTTTACAGGTTTGATATTTGATATATAATATTATGTATAACATATACATATATACAGAATGACCTGACAAATAAAATAACTTTTGATCTAATCAATATTAAACATTTTTTTGTAAATATAATTTATTGACGCTTGTGCCAAAAGTTATAGCATACATTTTTTATGTTTAATTTTTAATACAGACAATTTTAAATTTCAAAATTTATTAAATTTTTATGGAAAGTCTATATTTTAGAAAATTGTTGATGATATAATTAAGTCAAGTAGCTTATTATTTAAAATATCAATGTTTTTTTGGAGTAAACTAATTTGAAACCCAATGCCAAGCTTTTTTAAAATATTGGTTTTGGAAATTTTCAAACATAAGTAAATCTTAAATCATTTACTATCAATATAATTTTCATTATTTTTTTCATACGTTAAACTCGTATTAAATTTTCATTTTTATCTGTCAAGTCTCTGTTACACATGTATATAAATTTTTAATAAAAAAAAATTAAAAATTAAATTTTTTTAATATTTTAATATTTTAGATAATATTTATAATGTGGATTGGAATGTTATCAGTATAAACAAATTTGTTGAAACAGAAGAACCTACTATGGAACAAAGACAATCGAAATTTTATGAAAAATACCTTGAGAAACCTAATGTAATTTCACCGTGGTACAGAAACATAGTACCAGTACAAGTAATAATATTTTTGTTATTTTTTTTAAACACAATTCTTTTATTGCCGTACCAACTTGTATAAAAATGTTAATAGTTAAAAATCAATTTGCAATAAATTTAATTTAATATTGGCATAATCATAATTTTTAATATTTGAACAAGGAGTAGCTTATAAATAAATAAAAAAATAAAATTGAAAAGGGCAATGTAAAATATAATAAACTAATGAAGACTTAATTAAATATTAAATCTGTTTTCATAATTGATTTTGTTCCATGTAGTTGTACATACTAATTTATCTCGCTAGGCATGTTTTTGTTCGACCAATAAAGAATAGGAAGTATACATTTTATTATTAATATGTAAATTATTATCAAGTTGAGTAGTTTGAAATGAAAAACATTGTCAACTGAGAAGAATTGAGAAGCTCGTTTCTGATGCACAATAGTTTTTAAATGTATCTCATCATTAGGTCTGTGTATAATAAATGTGTTAAACCTAAATTCAATCATAATTTGTTATATATTGTATACAATATACATAAATGGATTCTAAGTGATTCTGAACTATTTCTAAGGATATATTATTATGTTGTATTATATTTTTATTTTATATTACTGTTGGTAATTTCTTATTTTGATAGGTAAACTAATTTGTTAAAAAAAAAGTATAAGTATAAGTCAACACTGACATACTATAGAATTGCATGTGAATAGGTTTGTGGTATAAATAACTTTAAATAAATCTAAATATTTTCAAAATAATAATTTAAGTAATGGTAGAAAATTATAAGTCTACAATTCATATTTTTTATAATTACTATA